>NC_141693.1:1465335410-1470135410 GCF_964263255.1 Lissotriton vulgaris
GTTCTCCTGTAAATGTGACGGGTCGTATATCCGGAGGTTCCAGGTGAGGTCCCATATGTTGTCTGAAACTTTCTTCCCAAACCTTGCGTTGTACTATGGTATACGGTGATCCCGAATCTGCCACCATCTGTATACGTGCACACCCGATGGTCATGTCACACTGCGGTTTCCTGGAGAGGGCGCAGTCAATACCTAATATTTGTTCTTCAATGCACAACACGTTGTCTTCCTCTTCCCCTTCTTCCCCGTCCAGTTCCTGTGTGACATACTTGACTGCCGAACTCCTCAACTTGCGACAACATACTTTTTCATAATGCCCTATTAATCCACAGAACATGCATTTGGTACGGAAGGCTAGACAACGTTTATCATGAGCTGCCTGGGACTGGCTGCCGCACCGGTAGCACCCATTCTTGTTGTCGCTTGGGGGTTTCTTCCCTGGCGATGGTCTAGTCGTCCATCTAGCCGGGGTTTTCCTGTCTCTCGTCTCTGCTTCACCCCTGTCCGGCGGGTCTGCTTCGGTGATTTTGTTGACCATGGGCCTTGTGGCGGTTTCCTTCTTCGCTGCCTCTGCACATCTTTTTGATAGTTCCGCTTTCTTCACCATAGCTATGACCTCCTCCAGGGACCCATCTCCATTGACCCACAACTTGTCTTGGATTGCTGAGTTTGTGGTGTGCATGACAATCTGGTCTTTAATGAATTCATCTTGTAGGACGCCGAACTTGTATGTGATCGCCAGTTTCTTTAATGCCGCTACGTACTCATCTATGGACTCTACTTGCTTCCTCTGTTGGAAGTTGTATCTATCTATGGACGTGCACACCGCCGTCTATAGTGGTTATTCAGATCTTCGATTGCGTGTTGGAATACATAGTCGTCCGCTGCTTGTCTTGGCGTAGTGACAAGATTTTAGAACACTCTAATGCCTTCCGGGCCTAGGTTATGGAGCAGTATCCTCTTCCTTCTCTTGCAGGGGTACGCTTCGCCATTTTTATCTTCCAGCGCCTCTAGGTAGTTCATAAAATATTCTCTCCAGTCCTCCCATTTCATTGTGGGGTCACCTGGCCGAGGCAGAAAAGGAGCCGGTGTCGTAAGTGAGGAGGGTTGGGCGCACATCTCTGCTCTTCTGTCTGGTGCTTCTCCCTCTCCTCTGGGGCTACCTGGTGCACCCGGTCTGTGTTGGCGCGTGGAGTTCTGTTTGGACACGGATTCCCCCGTGCTTTTCTGTGTCTGCTCCGCCAGGGTCCTAGTGGGAAAACTGGTGGCCTGGGGTATGGTGCCTGGTGTTTCAGTGCCCATCTGGGTGTCTTGCCTCCCTGCTAGTTTTCCCTTGTCTGGGCTGCCGTACTCGCAGTGGATGCTGCTCTCCAGCAGGGTCCGGGGTGTCTTGGGGACCTCCTCTGCACCAGTCACAGCAGTCACATAGGGCCTTCACCACCTAGTTGGTGGACTCTCTGGCCCCGTCGCTTTGGCTGCCCCGTGTGCCCCGTGCTCCAATTTGTGGGCTGGTCTCCTTCCTGTGTGGAAGCTGTGCTGGTGTCCTGACCGCTCTCCTCTGCGCTCCTTCTTGCCGCTTTGCTCCCCGTTGTGGCCCTCTCCAGCCTAGTAATTGCCTTCGGTGGTTCGCGGGGGGAGTGGAACCGCCTGGGCGTCTCTCTGCCCCGATCCGGTCCTAGTCGACAGTTGTAATGTGAGGGCTTTACCCCTAAGGACAAACGGAGGCAGGTTATGGGGGGGGGGCGGGGGGGGGGGGGGGGGATACTTTCAATTCAAGGTGGAGAAGGAGCGCTGGGAGCGAGGTCTGCACTCACATGAAATCGGGGTGCATGGTAACTGCTCTAATAACGGACTGAACATCAGAAAAGTGGACGCTGCAACCATCAAACAGTTGCAGCGGCGGAGCACGGATGTGTGATACCAGCCAGTTAAAGTGCCAAGGCTTGAAAGGTGCACTGAGGCGTGCGCCACAGGGGCTCGCCGAGGATCATAATTCGATCGTAAAATGCACTCTGGTGTGAAATGAAAGTTTAAAGTGTACTTAAGTGAAATGTTCAAGGACTACTATGTCGACTGAATTGCGTGCAGGGGGCATCGCGGCCGCTAGGCTTTTGCAGTGCTGGTCTGATTGATAATAGTGGGAAAACACGCAGTTAAAGTGTCAAATGCTTGAAAAGTGCAACAGGGATGTCCGCAATGCACCAAGATGCTACGAATCCTGAGTGGGGCGGTGTGAGCCACTCTGCACCTTAGTTCTGGAACTTTCCGATAATGCCATGGCACCATCGAAAATACCACATACCCTGTCCATTCATTCCTGGGCGAAGCCACTCCCAAGGCCAAGCTCTCTGGTTCAATTCTGGAAGACGTTGCATCGAAAGGTCGGTGCCTCGTGTGCCCTGACCTCCAGGCCCTTACTGCCTCAATCCAGGCTGATGCGAATTGGCAAAGAGCGAAGCGTCAAAGGGCAAAGGCGAGAGGTGACCCCCCGGGGACCCCTTCGCGAGGGTCTCGCCCGCGTCCAGATGGACAAGCCAGAGCCGACAAAAGCTGTGCAGGTGGAAGGTCCAGCAGAGGGGTGCGGGGGAGGTTATAGTCCACCCCCACTCACTCCGGGGCTCTCGGATGAATGGGTTCACGTGGACACGTGGCGACAGGCGGGGACCTCTGGCCACCTGGTAGTTATCGGCAGTTCCATGAAACACCTCCTTGGCCAGCTCAGCTCTGGCTTCACTCGCCGAGAGGTCGGGCCTACGCCCTGGCGGCAGCTCAAGCCTGGCCTGAGGGGCCTTGTGACTGAAGTTTGGCTCTGTCACGCCACATCTGTTCAGCACAGCTGGTTTCAGGGTTTAATAAATCGGACAGTACAGCACACAGCACTCTGTTCCTCGAGAGATTCCCGCTCCAACACGCCAGGTATCTGCTGTTCTATGGACCACCTCCGGACCAAGCCGGGCCCCCACGCCGCCGACTCCTCCTGGGTGGAGGTCACATAAGCGACCCCGGGCCGACGTTTTAGCTCAACACAGGTGTGCACAGTAGAAGAGAATTTCTTTCAACCCTGAGCAGTCCGTTTTTTCCCGGGACTGTCCGCCTGGTGAATGCTGCTCACCCAGGTATCCCAGCACCAGTTAGTTACTAATGTACTCCGCTGGAGACCTAAAGTTACTCCCTTTGTTCGTTTGGTCGCTAGCTCCATTTACCTTCCCAAGTTAATTCTTACTACAGGTGGTGGTAACTGGTTTGCACTATGACCCCCCCCCCCCCACCCCCCACCACACAAAACGTGTCAATGTCACGTCAAAGCTATAAAATTTAAAATAATATAAACTAGTGCTTTGTTTACAGCCCTTTCAAAGGATTTAAAGGTGTCAGACAGAATATGAGGTTATTTTTCCTACTTTATCACTGGAAATATATACAGAGGAGCACTTGGTGGGCCTAAGGCGTTGAGGAGCTACAAAAAGACTCCAAAGTCAAAAAATATTTTTCACATCAAAAAACACAAAAGCAAAGTTAGATTCACAGACACATAAAAAAATATGGTTTTAGGATGCCAAAGATGTGATCTAAAGTCAAGCTCCAGAGTTCATTTCATGGAAACAGCAGGGATGCAGCGGTCAGCAGCAGGAGCCTCAGGCCCCAAAAGGACATCTCTGCAAGAGACTAGCAAATAAGGTTTACAAAGGCAGAGGAATGGTGGTGGAAAAGGCTAGCACAAAGAGCTGGTGTCTCTTGTGAGCCAAACCTTAAAGGCCACACTAGCGAACAGCTGGTTGCAGTCTAAATTATTAAGTGTAGGAAAGAACCACAACACCTGGGCTACTAATGGCCAACTGTTTCCATGAGCAACGGGGGAAATGTAATTCAAACCACAATATCTCTGGGGCTGGCGGAGCTAAAGCAATGGTTCAAACAAACAGTAGCTAAGATTAGTGGCTCGGATTCCAAAAACAAGACTCTACCCAAAATCTAGAATATAGGGTGCGGTAAACCTCAAGCTTCACTTCATTTTGAAAAGGGATAAAAGCACTTGACACAAAGTCAAGAAATGGGAAGTAGTGGGTCACTGTTGATGTGGGCGCCTCGCAGCTGCACCTCTGCAATAGCTCCTACGGGTCCCCAACCTTTCATCAAAGGAGAGGTCTTCATTGTGCTACTGGCCAACAGAGCTGCCAGGTTTTTGTGGAATCCGCGTGACTCACTTTGTCTTAATAACCTCAACACCAGTGTCATCTTAGCCTGGATCCTTCTGTTCCTGGTCAGAGTCCTGCCCCTCTCCATGCCCTAGGTAGCACAGTTTCCTTTACTCCAAATGTGGTCACAGAAGTAGCACCACTTACACATTTCCAAGCTTGCTCATAGTATTGAGGAAAACTAACAAGGATAGTCCTGCACTTGGTCAGATATCCCTGCATGTAATGCAGTAGCGCTTCTCTGGCAAGATGCATTTAAAACTGGGACCCTGACAGGAAGCCAAGGCCACCAAAGTTAGAAATGCCAGATGGAAAAGGAAGAAAAAGTTGCAAACCCATTCAACCAAGTTAGGCACATCTTCAAACTAAGGGCAGGCAAGGCACCAATTGGTCGACAAATGTGCATTCCAATGGAGGCACAGCAGAATCCACGAGTAAATTACCCACTCTTGGCAGTACACAAAGCAGGGAGGTCACAGGATTTTGAATAGGCCTCATACAAATTAGCCAACCTGGACAGGGTAATCCCAAAGCACATCTTACAGGTTCAGATGTCAAGCAGTAGAACCAGTCTTGGTCAGTTTTTTTTTCTTAACAAAGTGCTTGGCTGAATGAATACTGCAGGTGCAAAATCAGACAGTCTGTCCTGTCTCTCCAGCAGCACTGCTACCTCACATTCTAAATACCTGGCAGAACGCATGCTTAATAACCCTGACAGCGCCCAATCTATATGGAAAGTCCTACAGCTATAACCATAAAAATATACATCAGAAATGTATCAATGATTAGGGCATGCCTACAGGAAACCGTACAACCACTATAGCTACGCCAGTGAGGATACAATTTCACAAGTCAAACTGGACTGCGGTCTGCTACGGCACTCTAGCTCCGCAAGTACTTCAAGGCGAGAAAGTGTGCTGTACACATACCTCTGAAGGAAACACAACAGGGCACAGTGAAAGAACACCACAGGACAGTGGCAAGTGGGCTAAAATTAAACAAACCTTTAACCAATGATGCACGAAAAAGTGGGAAGCCGGAAAGAACAGAGTGGGGGTTTGGAGATCTAGAACTGTCCATAGGAAAGAGCTTTCTGAAACAATTTCTCTACAGAGCAGACAAAGACAGACAGACAGACTAGCGTACCCACAAACCGTTACTTAACATAAGTCACCTAATGGCCTATTTTGTGTAGGTGTCCAAGCTGCCCAAAAGGGTGCATCCGGAGGCTACTGCTGGACATGCAGGGCCCAGCAGGAGACTTAATGGGAGAATCTCAAAAGTATTATTGGAAAGTCTATTTTTCTCGCAAAGGGCCTAAATATATGGTAGGTAAAAGGTGCCTGCATAATTAGCGTAACCCCAAAAATAAGCAATCATAAAAAGGGCTGGAAAATGGTGTCTGGGTAAGCAAGAGTAAAGCCACATACCATATTGTGTTTGCCAACACAGTGAAGTAGGAACGATCATTGTAATTTAAAAGGAAATGTAGAAGTGCAGGTACTTACTCTTCATACCCGTTTGCTGCTAAGAACTGGTACCCTCCTATTAAATGTATTGCCGCAGTGCTGGGTAGAAGTGGGCGAGCCAACAAATGAACTTGGAGAACCAAGCCAAGGGTTTGACTCCGACTTTAAAGCCCATGTATGAGCTGTGCCCTGAAAATATTTGCAGGGGCGTAGCTTCAGTTTTTTTGGGGTTGTTACACCCCTCTAATAAATGTATTTTCTGAAAAAATAGTTGGGTACAGGTGCTTTCAGTCGGGTATTGTGAGTTGTCAGGTGGATTTCACCAAGGATTTTTACATACACACTGCAGACAAAAACGCCCACATACTCTTCCGTATGTTTTGAAAATTCTCAGGATATTGGTTTTTTACAAAATATTGTGTTTTCTCTCTTAGTATCCCTGCCAATCCCCATTCCTCTATTTCCACAGCCCCTTAGGCCCCTCTCATGCACCCTGCTTGTCCATTAATGCATTTAGATATTATATGCCAGCCCGATTGCCAGAAAAACTTAAGATCAGATCGCTCGTCTTACTGACCAAACTAAGCCCTGGAATATTTGTTTGCAAATCATACAACAAACATCAAGTAAAACATGTTAAAGTTTCATCAAAATTCAATAAAGGGTATTTCTTTAACATGGAGGATTTAGTATTAGTAAGGCACATTATCACACTCCACTGAGAAGTACTTAATCAAAGTGATTATTTTGTACAAGTGGTAGCTGAACTCACATATTTGAAAGTGCTTTCATACACGATAATGAAGAAAAAATAATTTTGGTGAAATAAAGTATTTGCTTGAGATCACCCAATTTAAGCGGGAAGCCACGATTTATCCAGGTTTTCGGGTTTCACTTTGTACAAATCAGACAGAAAATCGATTTGTTTCCCTTATTTTAAAAAGGAATTGGGTCTTTTTTTACCTTGTTTGTTAATTTTCTGACTTTTTTTAATACCCTTAGACTAAGCGCTTTACATGAGCACCATCATTACATAAGGTCACATTTATTGTGGGGAAATTACGTGATGTGACCAGAATACCAGGATGTTGAGAAAACGCCGAGACTAGAACCTGGTTCCCTAGTTCCACAGTCCGCAGATCTGACAGGGGTAGAAAGAGGGAGGCAGACAGAAGCCACGTGAAATCTGAGTTTGTTACGGGCTCGAGATTCCATCTGGACCTCGAGCCGAGCCAGAGCCACGCTTCAGGCTGGAGCCTGGCTCGAGCTTCCAGTGGCTCGCCCACCTCTAGCGCTGAAAAGAGCAGGCACTCTCTCTTTCCAATTAAAGTAGTACAGGAATTCAGTGCTGGGCAATACCTGGCCATTTGAAGCACCGGATCCAATCTGAGCTCGTTTAGCGTCGCCCTAATGTACGCGGCTACGCCCCAAACGACGCGCCCACCAGACAAGGAGCTATTTGTACCCGGTTCACACACCACATATAAGACATTCCAGACACGTGCATCCCGACAGCTGGTGTCTCTTTAATTAATACTTTTCTCCTTCAAAGCCTGCACGCCGCACAATGCGCTCTGCTGATGGAGGCGCATACCAACGAGTGAGGCGGACGACGAGGACGCACGTGCAGGTGTGACGCAGCTGGCTCAGTGGCAGACCCCTATATTACAGCAACAAAAGGCCCACGGGCAAGAAGGCAGCGCGAGGAGCCGCTCTTGGCGGATCCAACATGTACTTTCGTAAGTTCCAACCCACAGCACTGCACACATTTACATACAACATTTCTCGGGGAAAGAATGGGATTTGCAGCTCACCGCCTGGTGAGGGATATCGATATTTACATATGCCGAGGTTTGTGTAGATGGCATTTAAGTGAGGCGATCGGATTCAGAAGTTGGTGAAATAACTTTCTACAGAGCTTTTTTTCTCCAAACTCGAGTCTATCACTTATTTGCATTTAGGATGGTGGTGTTACCCAGAGCTCCCACCTGGCTCTGTCAGCAATCCGTTAGCAACAGGCCTCTTGCCCACTTTGTGGTTTTGTGATTTTGGAGAATGCGACAACTTCGACAGTTTCCTACACAAGAGTTCCAACAGAACCCCATCTCCCTCCTCGGAACCAGGTTGAGTAATATGGTTAGTGTGAGGATTTCAGGGCTCAAGGACGGGTTGAGGAGTGCATATCAATGGGTCTGTGGCAAACCGACATAGCAGCATGGGCAAAATGGCTAACTGAGCGAGTGCTCAGAGCAGTAGGCCTCCTAACCAAGCTCTAAGAGCTGAGGACCCACGGAGCGAGCACCGAGAGCTTGGGACCCACTATGCGAGCGCCGAGGACCAGAGTCCCACTGAGCGAGCGGCGAAAGCTAGAGGCCCACTGAGCGAGCGCCGAGAGCTCGAGGCCCACCGAGCCAGCGCCGAGAGCTCGAGGCTCACCGAGCCGGCGCAGAGAGCTCGAGGCTCACCGAGTAGAGTGGCGTAGAGTTCAGTGTCTTAGAGTGCAGTATAGCAGATAGTCGTAAAGTCGAGTGGTGAAGACTGGCGTGGGGAAAAGTGGCCTAGAGAACAGTGGTGCAGAGAAGACCAGAGTGGCATAGGGTACCATGCAGCAGAGCAGATTGCCGTGGAGTGCAGTGGTGTAGAGTGCATTGGTTTGGAGTAAAGTGGTGCAGAGTGCAGTAATTTAGAAAAGTGGCATAGAGTGCAGTGCCAAAAAGTGCACTGGCGTAGAGTAGATGGTTTCAGAGTAGCATGGAGTGGTGCAGCACAGAATGGAGTGGCCTGGTGCAGAGTGGAGCAGGGCAGCGTGCAGTGGTGTAGAGTAGATTGGTTCATGGGAGAATTAAGAGGCATGAAGTGCTACAGGGTGAAGTGCAGTGGCGTGGAGTGCAGTGGCGCAGGGTATATTGATGCTGTGTGCAGTAGAGTGGTGCAGAGTGCAGTGACAAAGAATTTAGTGATGCAGATTAGAGTGGCAGAGAGTGCAGTGTTGCAGAGAAGAGGGTGGTAGAGTGTAGTGTTGAAAAGTAGAGGGTCGGAGAGTGCAGTGGTGTAGAAAGCAGTGGCATAAAGTAGTGTTGTATAGTATAGTGGCATAGAGTGCAGTGGTGAAGAGTAGATTGACAGAGTAAAGCAGTGCAAGGTAGATTGGAGTGGGGCAGGGTAAACTGGAGCAGTGCAGGGAAGAGTGCGTAGCGTAGTGTGGAATGGCATATAGTAGAGTGGCACAGGGTGAAATAGAGTGGAGGTGTGAAGGATAGAATGCAGTGTCAGAGTGAGGTGGCGTAGAGCGCTGCAGACTAGAGTGGTGTAAAGTAGAGTGGCACAGAGAGCAGTGGTACAGAGTAGAATAGCCTGGCGTAGAGTGCAGTGGCGCAGAGTAGATTGGCGTAGAGTGCATTTGAGTGAAGATGCGCATAGTGCAGCAGATCGAGTCGCGTAGAGGGGCTCAGCGTAGATGGGCTCAGAGCAAAAAGAGTACAGTGCAGTGCAGTGGTGCATTGGCAGGGTACAGTAGCAGAGTGCAGTGGCATAGAGTGGTGCAGAGTAGATTAGAGTGGCATAGAGTGAAGTGGCATGGAGTGCATTTGAGTAAAGTGGTGTACAGTGCAGCGGATAAAGTACCACAGAGTGCAGTGGTGTAGAGTAAAGTTTAGTGGTGTGGTGTGCAGGAGCGTGGAGTGGCATAGAGTAGCGTAAAGTGGAGTGGCTCATAGAAGAGAGGTGTAGAGTGCAGTGGCGTAGTGTAGATGATTTGAAAGTAAAGTGGGGTGGCTCAGTAGCAGAGGGTAGTCGCTTAGAGGGTTGCAGAGTGCAGTGGTGCAGAGTACACTCGCGTACACTTTAGTGGTAAACAGTAGAGAGCATTGGCATAGAGTTCAGTGCTCACAGTGCATTGTTGCAGAGTGGAGTGGGGTAGAGTTGATTGCTGCAGAGTAGAGTGCAATGGGCGTAAAGTAGAGATTCTTAGATGTGAGTGGTATGGAGGGTAACAGGGTGGAGTGGCGTAAAGTGGCGCATGCATGGTGTGGTAGTGCACTGCCATTACAGACAAAACATTTTCGATTGAAATGACAATTACATATGCACAGACAAACTGTTTTACTGTTAAAAGTATACAGCGCACAAACTATAATGTGTGGAAATGTCATCACCTAGTCTATTGCTTTTTTTTAATTCTATTAAAATATTTGTTTTCACCACACTTAAGAATTACAACAAAATGTTTCATTTGCAATTTCTTAATTCCGACATATTCTTAAATATCTGCACAGCTTATTTGCGGACATTTACAATATGTTTTGTGCTAGAAAAAAATAATATACAGCTTTTCTCCAGCACACAACAAGTAGCCAGCCTGACTGTGACATGAATCTACTTTTCTCTCTCTGACTTCAAAGTGAGAAAAGTAAAGAAGTCATAGCCTGACATTTGATCTCACTCTGTAAATGCACAGCACGAAAGAACATGATTTATAGGCCAGTTTACAGAAATCAAGCACTGGTGGAAGGACACAGTAAACAAGGTGTGGTCCACGGGAGGGACAAACTCAAGCTGGACAGCTTAAAACAAATATAGTCAGCAAATGGAGTTAGAAACCACAAAGCCAGTGGTAAGCAATGGACGGAATGCATTCCCAGGGAAGCTTTCTGAATGTCCTCAAGATGTCTTTAGCAAACCAGACAGCTAGGCTTCGATCTAAAAAGAGCGACAAGTGAAGCAAATGCACTTGGAAGGAAAAAGGGAAATGATCCTTTTAGAGGAAGTGCTTTCTTTGCATTGCGAAAATGCAGGGCTCAACAGGTCCTCCAAATGGCTCACTGAAAGCGGACAATGATTTAACTGTTTTGTCTCATTGCCAATCACTAAAAAGTACCCATGATGAAAACCAGAGGAAAACCAGAGGACTGTGATATGGAGAAATGGTAGAGCACTGCTTTTAAAGGGCTACACAGCAAATGATGGATGCCATATTATGTTTTAAAACTCAACCAGGCACCAGCAAATAAAGGACAATTCTAGAATGCCCATTGCTGTTAGAGATGCAGGACTGAGTAAAGAATGGGAACTGTTTTTCCTCTCTACGCTCGATGGCCCTGTGATTTTGTGCCGAAATAGCCTGGATAGACATCTGCAAGAATAAACTCCTTATTGCTCTGGTACCAGGGGCTCATTCACCAGGCGCTCCAAGAGCACCCAAGAAGGGATATTGAAGCAAGAACCATGACTGGGGCAAGTCTTGTATGGTCACCCTTGGACTTGCCTCCTATTTCAATCTTTTTGTTGCTATCCTCATTTTTTGTGTGTGTTGAAGCATCGCTCAGCATCTATTAAGTATTGGGTAGACACCTGGTCAAAATTTAGATATGCGCTTTAATCCAGATACTTTCAGATTACCTATATAAAGACATAATGAACAGCGTTTATTTCATTCGGATTACGATTTTTATTTTACGCAAATGTTATACAATAAAATCCAATCTTTTCTTGCCATTCAAGGCTTTGATTACTTAGGTTTTGCGGACTAATTTAAAAGAAGAAAAAAAAACATAGGGCTCTGTCATGATCTATGGCCGAAAAGATGCTAAACTAATTATCAAAATGATATGCTTTTGTGGGTTTCTTTTATTAATAACCACATTCAACTCCTAAATACTGAGAGTTCATTATAAGCTTTTATTGGATGGACGTATAAATTAGGTATTTCTATAACTCAAACTTAACACAAGTAGAATATCGCTGTACAAGGTCTAACGAAAGCAAAGTCAACGGTAGGAGATGTAGCTGGTTTGTGGACTACTAATGCATGGTGAGGTAGTGTTCTTTATTGAGATGTGTCTTCAACTGTTCCCTAAATTGGAGCAACATAGCTGTAGCCCTGATGAACACAGGGGTATTGTTCCAGATACTAGGTGCATAGGCCTCCCTTGTTTATTTTTTTATTAACATTTCTAACATTGCACTTGGATGGTGCCCTGGCTCTGGATGTACCACGAATTCCAAGAGGTGGTGAGCTTATATATATGGAGGGGTACCGGTTATGAAGGTTTTGTATATGATGCAGCTAGTTTTCAAGATGGTGCGGTCAAGCCTTCCTGAGCCAATGAAGTTCTACGAGGATGGAGGGTGATGTGATCATATTTCTTCAGCCCTGGATGAGACGTGCTGCAGCGTGTAGGACACCCTCAGGCAGTGCAAATGTGGAGGCCATGGGGTAGCGGAGTTACTACCTTCCAAATGAGGGAGTATAAGGGCTTCAACAGAAACAGTTTCACTTTCTTTAGAAGAGAGAGCCGGCACAAGGCAGTCTGTTTTTGGCAATATGTTCCTTGAGGGAGAGGTTGGTGTCCAAGTTGACTTCAAGTGAATTGGAATTCAGTGAACATTGGGACTCCAAGTCGTAAAGGTTAGTATAATTGAGCGAGATGTGTTGTATCTGGTTTGTTGCTCTTGGCAAATGAAATCATTTCTGTCTTGGTTGGGTTGCGCTTCAGGTTGGCGCTCAACATTTGGGTCTGGATGATATGCAGGCAGTGTTTGAGGCTTTCTTTGGATGTCTGAAGCAGAAGAGACATTTTCAAGGAGAATTGTGTATCATCAATATATTGGTGAATCTTGGTGCAGTTTCCCAAGAGTAGAGCATCAAGTGGCTCCATTCCGAGGTGGATTATGGCAGGGGACAAAATGGAACTCTGAGGACTCTGCAGGCGATCAGGACCTTTTGGAACCTGGCGGTGCCCATGTGATCAAACTGGTGGTGGTGAAAGGGTAGCAGGAGGACCAATGAAGGATATGTCAATGAATTTCATTTAAAACTCCAGGGCGTGCGAGGGTGGGATGGTAGACTGTTGAAGACAGCGAAGATGTCCCAGACACTCTAAAAATGGGATGGCTCCCTGCAAAAGAGCATGGTAATGACTCCCTCAAAGAATGAACGACAGGGGGAGGCCTCAAAAATAGTTGATATTTAGATCCTCCTTCTCCTTGCCACAGACAAACTTGCTCCTATTTGGTATAAGAAAAGAAAAAAGGGTTTTGACAGCACACCACTTGTTACTCTCTAGTCATAAACATGTGCATCACATCCATGGGTATGAATAACCCCATTTAGCTCAAATATAGAGACATTTTCAACAATGTTAATCCAAAAAATAAAAATCCAGGACATATAGTAGTCTTGCTCTTTGATAGTCTTTATTCCCAAAAAAGTACTTTCTTCATTAAAAGCTCCAAGCACACGACTTGCTGACACGTGTTTCGTCTTATCAAAAATACTTTTTCAAGGCATAAGAAAGGTGCACGTCACAGAGATCAGGACTGTGTAGGGACTTAACCAGGTCACACCTACAACAAAAATTCAAAGATCGCCACCATGTAACTGCGGTCTCACGAGCTCCCAATATAGTAGTGTTTTCCTGAACTCACATACAGTAATATTACCCCAAAAGCCGAAATCTGGTGCTGAAATACTCAGTACAGTTGCCGGTAAAGTACCATTAACTGATGAGTAATGGGACAAATATGTTCCAATCTAATGAACCGTGGTAATAGTCAACACTCCTTTTCTCAATATCAAATCAGCGAAATCACCAATAGTGCACACGGGCCAACATGTATTCTACTCAAGTGAGTTGTAAAAAGGTAACCTCCCAGCTGACAAGCAAATTAGGACTAGGTCACACCTTGATAAGCAGTGACCTTCTGGGCAGCAGTGCCCGCAGAGATAATGTGTCCTTCGGTACAGAACGGGAATATCGTTGCAAAAATATCGACTTACCTAAATATCGCTGCAAAAATATCTACAGGAAGAAATATCGATGACAAAAATATAGTCTGACCAGAATATCGACAGACAGGTAAGTAATATCGATAACATTAATATAGTTGTAATAAATATCGTTTACAAAAACATAGTTTACAATAATATCGTTTTTTAAATAATTATAAGTAATGTAGTGTTTTTAATGAGTATTTGTAGTCAAAGTAGTATTTTTAGTAGTATTTTATTAGTTAATAATGTATTTTATGTAGAATTTAGTATTAATAGTTCCGTAGCGGGTTGTGGGTTTATAGGGGAGTACGGTGAGAAGTAATTTAAATATAATCAAATAATAGATTAATTAATTTTTTTAATGAATATAAATAGTGTAATAAATAGTTAATTAATTTCAATAAGTTCATTGATTAATAATTATGTAATTAATTATGTTAATTATTTAATTAATTTTAGGTGTGTGTACAGGAATTTTTTAGTGAAAATGTAGTAAATTAATTACAATTTAATAGATTATTTAATTAATGATTAAAAAAATTAAATAATTGTTATTTCATAAATGACTAAATACATTTAGTAATTTTTACCCCTACGCTATCCAACGCTTTCCCTACTGTTGCACCCTCTGGAGTGGGAATAGTAATTTTTACCCCTACGCTATCCAACGCTTTCCCTACTGTAGCACCCCCTGGAGTGGGAATAGTAATTTTTACCCCACGCTATCCAACGCTTTCCCTACTGTCGCACCCTCTGGAGTGGGAATAGTAAATTTACCCCTACGCTATCCAACGCTTTCCCTACTGTTGCACCCCCTGGAGTGGGAATAGTAATTTTTACCCCTACGCTATCCAACGCTTTCCCTACTGTTGCACCCTCTGGAGTGGGAATAGTAATTTTTACCCCTACGCTATCAAATGTTTTAACTAATAATATATTGTATATTTTACTTATATGTATGTATTATTGTTGTTAGATAAAGTAATGTGTTAAATATATGTATATGTCCACATTTATTAAGTTTATAATTAAAAAGTGTAGTTAATTTGTTTTAAATAGTTAAAAAATAAAAGTAATGTAATGTATTTTGTTAATAGTACTTATATTTATTTATTATTTAATGTAATTTTTATTAATTTAAAAAGTCGATATTTTTTACATCTACATTAATTACAACGATATTTTGGAGTCAATATTTATGTACTTGCCTGTTTAAATATAGGGTGTCGATATTTTTGTAAACGATATTTTTACAACTATATTTATGTCAGCTATATTTTTGTAATCGATATTTTAACACCCTACCGTGTCCTTCCAAAGCCAAGTACAGCTCCTAGTTAGGGCCATTGGAATTCTGAGATTATGCAGCTGCGGTGTTGTATTCATAATTATAACTTTGCTCCGTCACAAAGTGCCTGGACAGGTGGAGAGTGAGGAGGACCATGAGGATGCAGTCCCCCCCTTATGTCTCTCCTTTCCTCTGTTTATAGTCTCCCTCAGTTACGGCTGTTTACGAGGTGCAAGGCGCATTTTAGAAAATACACTTCCTGAACTCCACGACGGCTCATGTGAAGGGGTCACATGAGCCAATCGGAAGCCCCACTGACACAGAGTTGCTTTATAACCGGCTTTCCTCGCTGTGAAGGCGTTGTCCCATATACAGATGACTACTCGTCCATGGAAGACCAGAGGAGCCCCAAGAGTAGCAGCGAGAAGAGAGGAGACAGCACGTCCCAGACAGACTGGTGTCCAACGAAGGAGACCGGGCTGAGGACTTCTGCAGCTGATCCAAGAGGGGAGCCGGACCTTATCCGGCACCATGAGCTGTCCCGCCGCGTTCCCGGAGGAGAGTGGCTCTCTGAGGTAAGTGGTCGCCTCAGGGGACCATTAGGCAAGGGGACATCAGATGCTAGATTGTCTGAGGTGGAGAAGGGAAGGGGTTGTGGCTGTTGTGTCCAGGTGATAGCGCAGAGTGCATGAGCCTGTTCAAGGCTAACGACCGGTGTACCTCGCATGTAGCACAACACGGGTTGCGGAAATCGGGTGACTAGCAACAAAAAAAACTAAAAACACTCCTTATCGCCCACTAAAGCAAACAAAGGGCAATTTTACTCATAAGAGCTCTCTCTTTTCCGCGAGGGACGGCCTCCACGAAGACAGCAGGTAGGACCAAGCTTCCACTCCCCAGAGCACAGAGAGTAAGGAGAAAGACTTTTCTTTACGCTCTGTAATTCAATAAAAAGACATGTACAGAGCATAAAACCTCTCAGTTGTTGACTCAAGTGCCACAGCCTCATATGCCACGTAATCCATCATCTGATTCATAACCTGCAGATGTCAATAAAAAATAATATTTCTACCTCTATTGCTTCATTAGTTACTAAACACAAAGAGATGTGTTGTCAGGCAGAGGCAGGCCATCCACAATATAGTGGTCACCTTTCTGTTGCTTATTTCTTTATGTGGGTGTCAAAGTAGTACTAATGAGGTCAAACCTTTGCCCAGATAGTTAATATATGTAAAGATTTCAAAATAATGAGGTAACACTGAATATGCCTCATTACACCGCATAATTTGTCTTTTCCTGACACATAATTTAGTCAACCCTGCCATATAATTTGGTCGTTCCCTGCCACATAATTCCAGTGGCCCTGCACATAGTCCTCATCTACCTAAAGAAACCTGTAGTGAATCAACCTGATGAGATGCAACCAACCACACAAGGACCACTTTCAACAGAGACCATGGATATGCCATTGCTGGTGACACTTGCACGCCCGCGGAGTAAAAAAAAATATGACCACTGACTGATGTCAGTGATACGGATGACAACAGAGGCGATCACATGTTTCATCACGATGGTATGCATTTGTCAGACATTGGGACTGATGCGTGGATCAGGTGCATCTGGTCATTTGTGCAGAATTTGTTCTGTGGTGGGAGGGTGAAGGAAATGTGGGCCCTGGTCACCCTTATGGCGGTAAAGAGGCCACAGAAGATTGACTCCCATGGTTAACAGGAGTCCTACTACATACTACCTAGGCCAGCACTGAGGGGGAGAGACGGTAAGCTCTCCGCAGAGAGAATGAGGACACTGGCTGGGGAGGCAAGGGCGCCAGGTCACTGGCGGGGACATGGGGCAGCGGCCCCTGGTTATTCCCTACGAGCCTCCTTGGCAGCCTGGTGGTAGAGGGGTGGGCCCTAAAAATGGCAGTCCAGGACAAGAAGGCTGGGGGTCCACCTCAAGGCCGCAGGTGGGTTGCACCTTGCATGGTTCTCAATTGGGGGGTGCGAGCCTGAGGGCCCCTTGGTGCTGGGAGCAATATAAGGTCTAAAAAATATTAAAGCCAGGAGGTTAGGCTGATTGTTTATGATTGCCAATATTGAAAGTGTAAATATTGAGTTATGCAATTCGTAAATAAGTAATTTTAATTTGTCATGTTTATGGTGCGTTAATGTTAAAATAAACATGGCTGTTTGTACCCACAGTTTATGGTATCAAGTTTCGATTGTGGGGTTGTCTTGGGTGCTGGGCTGGGAGCATCCGGGGGAGTCCGGGCACTGCTGTCACAGTCGTTGGTGAAAGAACTATGAGAGTACAACATGCATCAGTGACGATTTACAATACAGATGTAAAGACAATCAAGGACTCCAGCTCGGTCTTTGCTCAGATAGCCATTTCCTGAACCCCAGGAAGACTCTGAAGGTCACTCAATGTCAAGCTCTCCTCCAATGCATCTCCCTTGGTAACACCGTTCCACCTCTGCAGAGGCATGGCAGCTCCTGCCTTTCCATCTTTCTATCCTGTTTATTTCCCTTGCCAACCTGTTGGGTATCCTGAAGTCTAAGCCTGGAGGACTCATGCCAGAAACTTCAAACGGAGCGCAAAACGGGGACTCTGCGCTCCATCAGGCATCATCCACTTATCAAGAGCCTGCGCTTCAATTATGATATTATTTGACTACAGGCCTTTCTTAGGGAAACGTACGGCTTCCAAAGTCATTATCGATGCCTTTGAAGTATGAAAGGACGCTTCCACTGCGTTCGCACATTAAATACATCACACATTCATTCGGAGAACAAGAAAGCGCTTCAGCCATCATGGGAGCGTGGTGATGTCACGACTGGGTTTTGTGCAAACTGGAATGGGTTCACAGGAAACTCTCTCAGATGCGTTAGGTCAATAGTGCAGAGGTAATAGTTTACAGAAAAAGTAAGTGTAAAGAGGTCAGAAGCTATTGAAAAAAATAATGTGTACAGCACAAGCTAATAAAACCCTGGGTGCTTTGGAACACTAAATGACAGATTGTTTTCCGAATTTAACGGATTAATTTAATCAACAAGCACAAGGCATGGGTTGGGACTTGTACATGCACAGAGATGTAGCGGAAGGCATGTGTCCACAGGGCTTTTGGCGCACTCCATGATAACAAGATGATGGGAATGTCTTTCAGTGGGCCCTTCCGATTAGCAGCGGACAAGGCTTCAAGTTGCTCAAAAATCTGCAATCTGGCTCATTATTTGGTAAACCCAAGCGTGATGGTGTATTCCATCAGAGGCAGCTCCCCATTGGTTGCGGGTGAAGCAATGAAGGAAATGTAAGCTTTTGGCTTGAATCATAAATGCCTGCATGTTGCTGCACTGAATGTCTGACCTATAGGATTTAATGGTATCACCCGCACACCTCTACCTGCTGAACAAAATACCCTCCTGGGGAGTCATGTGGATGAGAGGAATCGGATATTCTCCATGGTGGGACCCAAATTGTGAAACCGACTCCCTCATCACACGAGGGCATGCCACTTGTTTTTAGGAAAAGACTAATTTCTGGTTGCCTTTTGCCCCTGCAGTGGGCGCTTTTGTCCCACACCTAAATCGACATGAGTGGATAGAGTACGCAATACAGAAAAAAATAAAGACATAAAGAGAAAGGCTTCAGATATTAAGGCTCTCAGGCAATTGCTTCAATCATGTGAACTCAATCTCTTTCTCATTCCCCATGCATGGACCGGTCGTGCACAGAGGAATGGTCATGCTGCACTCGTTACTGGCGAATGTCTTGGACTTGCAGACCGCGGGAGCCTGAAAGCACTTGGGCGTTAATGTTGTAACAGGTCTCAAAACACAGATATCCTGGATTAATCTTCGTTTTAGCTAGATGGTCCCTTTACCTTACACAGTACAGTAATGTGGCCAAATAGGATGGTAAATGTAAAAGAACAAGTCACTGTTAAAATCATGAACAATGCACAGTTCCATTGGCCTGAGCCCTAGCCGCTAGACTACCAGCAAGGCAGCGGACATCTTTTAAAGGGCCGTGTGTTTGGCTCAGACAGACCCTTTAAAATGGTGCTTCCGTTTGGGTGCAAGACGCTACTTTGCTATGTTAAAGAGATTCGATAGAGTGCGTGTGTAACTTTGTTATAGTGAAGGGAAAAGATTTGAAAATGTAACGTCTCATTTCAAAATATCTGCATGGCGAACTGGCCCACTACTACCACCCTCCCCCGCCTATTTAGACTGTGAAGCTTTTATGCCACCAGGACAAAATGTGGGGCGTGTGGATGGCAGGACGACTTTAGGTTTGGCATTTTAGCACAACTATGTCACTGATCTATTGCTATAAAGGTATTTAAATGTTTATTTTTATTTTAAGGTTTTTGTAGAGCGCGTAGTAACCCGTGAGCATCCCAGCGCTGGACCTAGTACGTCAAGAGTTTTGTTTGGGTTTTGTTTGGGTCATTCCAGAGATGTAAAACTCCCACTTGATGCAATTGGTCTGCTTAGTGCATCATTTCGCTTACTTATTACATTGAAAAAAGGAATATTATAGCGTCTTAAAAGTAATCTGAATCAGTACACGTTTGATCATTTATCCCCGATGCATTATATACATAATGCAACAAAAATACATGCAGCAGACATTTTTAGGTAGGACTTAAAATGGAATCCAAAATTATTAGCTTTGCAATGCTTGCTTTTTCTTGCTGCCTTGTTTCCTTCTTTTGCCGTTTATGCAGCGCGCCATACATCTATAATCGTGACATTCATCAGATTTTATACTGGAAACAAGGAGGCTCAAGCGTAGAGCTCAGTTTAAAGGCGCATGCGCATATCACGTGTCTGTGCCTTCATTCTCGAGGGAAATCTGTGGATACATCATGCGCAGGGTGGCAGGCTGCATGGATCCACAAATATGCCTATTTTCTACAGATGCTAGTCCACGGCCCAGCGCGAGCCACGTGATGGTGGAGACCGGGCATGCGCGCGCCAGAAGGTCAGGCCACACTAGAGGAATCCTAAGTAGTCGGCGGGGGGAGCGGGAGCAGTAAGGGCCAGGACCCTCTCAGGTCTCAGGGGGAGCCTGCAGGCCTCTCCCATGCCTACCCCCATTAACGCCGCAATCGATAGAACAGATAGTCAATTAATTTAAAGTGACAGTTTGATCCGGGGAAGATTCATTTCCATTAGTAAACAGGTCAGCAAAGACGGGACGTTTTGAGTGATCGGCCCTGGACGCAAAACACCAGCGCGGGGGGACCGAGAGGCGCGAAAATGCAGGGCGAGGTAGGGTGGAGGACTAAAAGTGCTGGTAAAATTAGGAATGGCTGATGGGAAGAAGAGGGAACAAAAGAGGCAAAAAGAAAAAAAATATTTTGCATAAGTTTGACAGGTGAACCATAAAAGCACTTAAATGGACGAATAATATCAACATTTTGTAGCGTTTCAACTTGCACTACATCCGTTTATGCATACCCGATGCTAACTGGTAGTTGACCTCGGTAGATGGAATGTCTTCTGCGAGATCTGCAAGGGTCTTATTTTATTTAATTGTATGCACCCGAAAGCAGAATGACCAGGAAAGGAGACCGTTGTACGTAACCTGCAGGACACAGAAGGAGATTCACGAAACTTTAAGCAGTTTGGTCTTCCTACAGGCACTTGTGGTGCATGCATTTACAGTGAGGAAGGAAGAGAAAGAAATGGAAAGGAAAGCAAGCGAAAAGGAAGAAGGGTCACCTGAGAAAGAAACCCCAGATATAAGAGCACGGTGTGAGGAAAGAGCAGAGAGAAAGAAAGGGTTGCGAAACGAGTTAAGTACTGAATGGGAAACATGAACTGAGACAGGAGTAGAAGGCGACGAGTGAAGGATGGGGGTGGTGGGAAGGGGAAACGATGCTGAGGAAATGGAAGGCATAGCATCAGGAATTAACAAAATTAGGCGGGAGCCCAGAACACAAAAGCCAAATTGCCGGGCTTCAATTAGTGCATTTTCCGTCACAGATCTGAATATTCAAGACTTTCACATCTGTGTGTGGAGACCTCCCCAATTATCCCAGCCAGACATGGAATGAATAACCATGGAAGGGAAAAAACAAAAGAGAAACAGACTTTGCATAAAACTGGGGATAAACGTCTTCATCGGCATTGAAAAGAAATGTTAACAGAAGAACAGCCGGCCCACCCCCGGGAGAAAGCAAAAGAGGAAAAGCGAGGAGTCTGAAAGTGGCAGGCTGGGTAGAGGTGGTGCCCACGGATTAGCAGCATGGGAGGCACAAGAGGGCACGTGTTCCACCACCATGGCCTTGGCATTTCATTACTGCGGCGAACTCTTTACAATGAGGTAAACGGGCTAACGGTAATTAGACAAACGTGCCTGTCCAGCTCCCCCTGCTTGCGGATTAACTGATGCCCGAATAGGGCAGAGAATGGAGGCATTGATTGCCGAAGAAAAGCAACAAGAGTGTCACAGCGTTCCAAGGTATCCAACTACTGCCACAGAGACCAAAGTACCACCAACCCTTCCCTACCATGCACTGAAGGGCGCCCACAAGACCAATCGGACACATTCAACTGGACTATCCCTTTTAATTTAGCAGGTAGGCCTCAGTGAAGTCAACACTCGCAGCAGACGGCCCATTCAGACCTCAAAGGCAACTATTTAAAGACCATACATTCTTTTGGCAAACTCGACCCCTGCGATATTCCACGGTAATACTTCCAGCTAATCAAATAACTCCTAAACACGGACATCATTTACCCTACCGAGCAACAGACAAGCGAGTTGGATCAGAAAATGTCCAGCCACTTAAATCTACTACCTAAAGAAATATTTTTCCCTGTGTATTGCCAAGTGTATAGGCCTCTTAGTGGTCACCTCTGAAGGCCTTTGAAATAGCGCTCATAAACAGCGCCATACAGCCAGAAGGCACACAAGAATCAACACTCTAAGCACATATCCATGGCAGTAGAAGCATCTTGAAACAACTAACGGTAGCATAGAATGATTCCCCACAGAGCAGTGCTTCAGTTAAATCTTTCTGGGTGATGCTAAGATCACAAGAGGACACAAGCTTACAAAAAGGACGCTGAAAAATCTAAGATTCAAATAAACTGGGCTTAATACAGAAATTCAAAAACTGGAGCCCAACATGGCTAAACTTCCCCTCAAATGTTTCTCAAGTCCCTGCTTCCAGTGCCCTGGTCAGGACTCCTAACAATCTGCCGCTGGTGTTTTTAAGGGCGTATCACCTCCAAACTCTAACTAGTGGCTATTGTTTCTTTTGCTAGAAAGTAAATTACTACAGAATTTTTATGTATCGGCACTTTTGGGCTTCCAATACCCATGGATTGCCTTTCAGTTGCTTTTTGGCATGAGAGCTAGGATCAAAACAGTACAAAACGGTGGGACATATACATATTTATTTCAGTTTCTGATGTACTTTAGAACTGTATCGTGCTATGAGTAAAAAGTTCTTTGGGAAACAAACACCATGATTTGATACTATAAATACATCCACGTTGGGGGTTCTTTAAAAGGATTGAATCAAGCTCAAAAGGACAATACATCCTTGTTTGTTACTCAGAAGAGACCAACAGTTTTGGATCCCAACTTGGAGAAATATTTAAATTATTTAGTTCAACATTTTAAATTATTTTATGATGTGTTTTAAAACATAAAAACAGATACAGCTACTACATAAAACATCTATATTTTGTGAATTTTTTTTGTATGCCTCCCGATAGGCTCCCTCCACCAAGCGCATGTGTATTTTGATCTACTTAACCGGTTACTCAAGAAGCACCCCAACGCGTTGAACCTGTTGTGCAAAATAAATGAAGGAAAGACTTCAGATTTATAGTTTTAATGTTTGCTTAATGCAGTCCATTCACCTGACATTTGTTAGCAGGCATTTGAAAACAGGGTTCACATTTAGTTCGGCCTACGCATGTCAACCCAGCAAATATCAAAGTAGACTTAAGGTTTTGACTCAACCAATGCGTATGCAGATTATCTCCACTGAAACTAATTGCGCGTGATTTCACATTTTACCTATTCGTAACTGTTATCCTGAAAACCAGAGGGAATTTTACTCTTCAGGAGGTTGCGGAGCCCCCCCCCCCCCCCACCATGTTCCAAGAAGCTCTTGGGAATACAAAGTGGAGGGTAATCTGAAAGGCCAAGAAGCCTACAAGACAAAACCCAGGCCTTAACCCGTTTAGCAAGCAGTAACCTTCGACTTTCTATATGCTATTTCCAAGTACACTCGACAAAGTTTTAGTTAACGCAAAAGAAACAGAAGACGTTTTGCAGAGAAGAAGAACCTGTAGGTCGTATGTCTAAGTAGAAAGACATAAATAAGTAATACCCGCTTCAAGGGAAGTCACATCTGGTACCAAGGTGTACCTGTTGAGACTAGATGACATACAACCAATGTTACAACAAGGAACCATGAACATGTTGAGTAAAAAGTATCAAGTTGAACATAAACTGGTACAATAGAAATTAAAAGGCGGAATTGTGGCATGAGTATCTAGACATTTTTGAGAAAAGTCACACTAAGTTGGGTCACAGTATCCCACTGCAAGACTGTGGAATAAAGTACCACAGTATAAATAGGCGTTACTACCATCTCTGGTTTTACTGACCAGACCAAACAATTTATCAAAATATGACAGGAAAGGGTGAGGAATTAAAAATGTAAGGCAATTTACTGCACAGTGTTGCAGTAGTGAAGGTCGAGCATATTAAAATACTCTGGAACGAAACTGGGATTCCTCAAATTACATCTGAAAAAAACCGGCCTCACAAAATAGGACTCTGGATTTGGAAATGGGGGCTTCCTGTGGCAACACCAGAGAGATCCACAATTTGTGTACGTTGCAACTGTACCGAACCTTCTATATTTGAAGCCTCAGAAAAATGCATTCCATCAGTTTCCAACGAGGCAAGGCAAATAACCGATAAATTACACTAACGCCGTTTATTAAATCATTCTGTCTTATGCTTTAGTCGTCCCGCTATTCAAACAAAATGCGCTCTGCGATGGAGTATTGATTGCAAACGGTGCAATCAATAGGTCCGTTTATCCAGATAATGACGAGCGGCTGCAGCAGCCCGTAGTTATTGTGCAAGAAATGGGGGGATGTTTCACAGGCCTGCTATGGTCTGTTTGTCCTTCGTGATCATTGTGTACCTATGCTCAGAGGCTCTCGTAGGTTTATTGCACAAGAGGCTACAGCTGCCTGCAACTTTGTTTTCCATTTCAGATGCCATTGCAACCTGTGCTAGACTCGGATATTTCATGGCTGCCAACGAGAACTAGAGAAAATTCATTTACTCAGATGACGAAGTTGTGAATTGGTTTTGAGCCGAACACAAATTACTAAGCAAACTTTTCACACTCACCCCCAGTCACAGATGCTGGTTTCCAGTTCAGGGAAGACCTGGCTTGGCAGTTCGGATGAGGCACAGGGTCAAGACTGATTGCATATAGCTGGCTCTGAACTGGGGAGGCGAAGTGAGCTGAAGAACGATGATGGATTCAACCCAGATCTGTGACTGGGGCCGACTGTCTGAAAAGTTACAACGCTCGGTCCATCATCTTTGTGCACAATACTAATGCCACGATTCAGCAAATACATTAATATATATCGTATAATAGGACTGTTCAATTGCGATAACCATGTATATTCAATTCCATCGAATCGTGTGATACATGGTCAACAGTGGACAAAATGGATTGATATATTTATTTATTTATAAAGTTTTATATAGCGCGAACTTGATCCCGAAGGAAATCAGAGCGCTTTACAATTTGAGGCAAAGGTAACAAATCATATAACCCGAGTGCACTAGTAGGAATGGGCTATGCGATGGAGTATAGAGAGATAAGGGGAGTACATACAATAATCATATACAGGAATAATAACCAGTACCATACATTATTAAACCCAGTCTCTCGCTTTAGACCTTTGTGTTGTATTATAAGGTAATAAAATCAACATAGCCAATGGCTCTAGAAACTCCATAACGTAGGAGATGCCCCCAAACCACCTGAAGATTTAGGGTGACTGGCTGGAGTTTTATGGCATTAGCGCGGATCGTAGACAGTCAAAGCAGCATGAGAACAGTAAAGATACCAGAATGGCATGGTACAGTGCTTTGCTCGTATAGACAACTTGTTCTGTCAAATGTGAAGCAAAGACGTGGCATGTTTTGAAAGACGTGTATTTTGTTTGTCAAAAAAAATAAAAACAGTCCATAAAATAGCAAACAAAAGCAATTGCTGCAGAGACTTGTATGTGAACAGTCGCACATGTAGACAGAAAAGAGGCAGGTATTGCTCAGCTGTCCATTTTCAGAGATCAATATACCGAGTAGAAATTTGGATTCAGAAATTTGCATTAGAAAAAGCTTTTTATGCATAAAATTCTATAATCATTTCAATATTAAAGTGTGGTCTCCAGAACGGAGTGCAAACGAAGCACATTGTAATAGATGTATATGGGATTATATGCAGATCCTTTTACAGCTGGAGAGGAACTCCGTGACTAAAGAAACAGGACTAAATGCCTGGAAGACATTCTTCTTGAGGATGATTGAAAGATGTACCTGTTTAAACAGGGGAGAACAAAAAGGCTGTCTGCTTTGGGACTGAATCAAACACCAACTCACCCTTTACATTGCCTTCTGCACTGAAACAAGATCCTATTACAACTGGTAAAGGCAAAAATCTAGGATCTTGGTAATGAAATGCCCACTGACCCCCCAAATAAACGTATTGGTTAAAAGCGCAAATCAATAACCATCTGTGCTTGCTGCTCACTTCTAAAGGCCTGCTTCTTTAACAAAAAGACTTATTCTCATTAAGACTAGACTACTGCAACATCATATATCGGCCAATAAATATCACAAACCCAAAAACTAAAAATAATCACGAATCAGGATACCAAAATGTGCGCCTGCATAGAAAATCCTAAACATCGCCCCTGCTCTGGTGTCCCTGCACTCACCCCTGCTGCACCGAAAGGATCTAGAGCAAAGAGTAACTATGCAACTTTCATAAGGCCTTCTGTAGTAAAGGTTCTTCTGATCTCCAAAGTCTGACCCCACATAACCAACCTACAAAGAGTGAGTCGATCAAGAACGCCGCTCGGCTCTGCCTACATAAACTCAGACTCCTTACACCTGGAGGAAGATCCCACAGTTCTGCACTGCTGCTTTGGACTTTACTAGTCCCATCTTTTTTTTTTTTTGGGAAAATATTTTTATTGCGACAGTGTATTATGGCACAATTTACATGATTGTTCAGATCGTCCGTATGCAGCAATTGCAAGTATGCATCAGCAAGAGTGATACACAGCCATATACGGCCCACATCCCGGAGGCTGGGTGGCATAGGAACAAGGCATGTAAAACAAGAAGAAAAAAAAGAGGATAAGTGGAATTGTGCTCCTAGGATACGGAATCATCATTGTACTCGCAAATTTTTCCATTTTTATACACTTATTCTATGTAACATTGAACAAGAACCAAATACCCCAAATATGGCATCATTAGTGCAGAATCGAACAAGGCAGGTCAATCATGTGAGGCCCAGCTAAGACACAGTCATTATGATATAAGAAGAGCCCATGGGAGTCTCAGCTATGTATAAGTAAGCGTCCCAAGAATATTGGCGTGGCTACATATGGTCCTTACTCCAGTTCCAACCTCTCCAACTCGGCCTACTAGTCCCATCTTTATGAGGCCACAGTATTACCTCAAGTCGCTTTCAAAACACCCTGAACATATCAGTAATGGAACAGTCCCTAACCTAGGAACAGACCCCTTTAAACAATAAATACTTCGGAAACATAAAATGTATGCCCCATTTCACGATTGCCCTTCCAGTCTAAAAAGCTAGAGAAAACGGTGTTCCTCCACTTACAAGAATATGTGGAGACAAACTTACGTCTCTACAATCAAGCCAGCTTTAACCAAGGCAGAGGTATGAACTAATAGTGGTCTCTGTGTTGGAAGATCTTAGGAGAAGGAAGGATGCCGGAGGACCAGGGGCGTTGGTGCACACGGACCTCTCAGGAGAGTTTCAAACCATGTATCACAATATTCTACTCTCTTGATTGGTAGATATGTATGTATGTATGTATGTATTGCGACTTATATAGCGCACGTATCACCCGAAGGCATCAAGGCGCTTGCCTTGGGAACCCGTCCTGGCTTTTTCCCTGTGAGATAACCCCTACTGGGCATCCCCAAGGTGAAAGCCAGGCATCCCGCAGCGGGTGGGCCGCCGTAGTGGAGATTAAGCAAGCTATTGCCCAGAGTTGCAGAGTGGGACCCCATGATTAGAATAGGCACCGAGGCGAGAATTATCGAGTCAGTGGACATTTTTTGGGCTCAAGACCCTGCCGCGTCGGGAATTGAACCCTGGTCCCGGGCCAGACCTCTGCATCAGGGTCTGCCGCTCTAACCAGTGAGCCACACTTCTTTTGGAATAGAAGACTGGCAGCATGAAAAGCGGAAATCCCTCACATATGAAAGGACACAAACAGTCTCTATCCTCCCTTTTGCATCCAAAAACAAAAAGCAGTTAAATTCGGATTAACTCAGGGGGTCTATTCATTCTCAATTTCTGTTTAATGCATGTGCACACTGCATCACTTCTACGTGTCATGGAAGCAGAGTATTTCAAATATAAATATGACAACCAACTAAGTCTGGAGTGGCTGAGGAACAAAGCTCTCATGTAGAAGTCCTATTCAAGTTATTTCACAGTCTCACAGTTTTTAAAAGGTGAATGTTGTCCAATTACTTGAAATTAAATTGAAGTTTCAGAGAGCGTTTGTTTAAGTCTAATAACAGCACTGCGAGGGACCTCCACAGGCCTCAGTGTATGGCGATGCCTCCATTTTCAACAAAATCTGTATGAAACCGTGGTATCTATAGTGACTATCTTGTGTTACACCTTCTAATCCAATCAAAATGGACTATGGCAATGGGGTTCTTTTAGGAGCTCCTAAAAAGCAGCTTGCTATCATCAACTAGACCAAAACACCTTATACGTGAACTAAAGAAATATAATTCAGCAACGAAGGGTAAAAAATGCCTCCGCTGGCTTCTACTCCATTTACGTGTGATTTTTAAAGCTATGTCTATCCTATATAACACAATCTAGCACCAGAAATGTGTTTTTGTGACTAAAAAAATTCTGTGGATTGCGACAGCAAAATCTCAGATCCTCTCATAAATTTCCTCTCCAGGTACCTAAAATTCGGACTTCGAGATACAAAGATAGAGCTATTGCTGCATCCAAAACATAGAATTCACTCCCAATATTTCACCATAACCAGCCTTCCCATCATACCGTCAGAAAGGCCCCAATAAACTATTTTAGACAATCTCTCAATAAAAACACAACCTAAATTAAGTAAACGTTTCATTTCAAAATTACCACTGCAACTTCCTGTGGCAAGGCTCTCCCTCGCTAACATGCCCCGTGCAGACTAGATAGCTTTGCTATTGCTTCCAGCAAGATTGTCTGAACTATTCCAGTTGCATATTGAACTATTCAACGCCTAGTGGTCTACAGTGGCTTCAAAACTACATGTTTTAGCACAATGCAAAACTACTTAAATAAATAATCTGACCTACGAAGCCAGCCTTTTTCAAGGGATTCCACCCTCGTACTACAGTGCCGCCGAATGTTGTGGTTTCTGGATTTGGAAATATTTGGGAGAGAAAATAACACAATGATGACATATGAAAGAACTCCAAGTTAAAGTGATAACCACCTATACTTTTGTAGATTGTTCACTAATACAGAAATAGCAGCATCGATAACACAATAAAAATGTAAAACACATAACTTCAATGAGAACTCTGAAAGTAGAGCGCAAGCTAAAGTAAATGATCCTACACAGATCGCTGTGTTGGTCACCGCCAGTAAAAGAGGATGTAAAGAGAAAATCATGCATGCCACTAAAAATAAGAGGAAATCATGCATGTCACTTCATATTAAGCTTCATTTTACGCCCCAGACAGTCGCCAGGCACACAAATTGACAGAAAACAGACGGGTGTGCACACACAGGCACCCTGAACTAAATGAAACCGGTGTCCAGAATGAAAAACTCAAACCTAATGAAATATTATGCATTATTCTGGAGTTAATTTACCGTTTGCACTAATATATATATAGTTAATATTCAGCAGAAGGAGCACTTACAAATGAATTTGAAAAGCGTTTCTGCACTTACTGTCCAAAGGATTTGTGGTGTTCATACCACAAAGAACACACAGCATTTATCAGGATGTCTAGGGGTAGAGCATCTGCCTTGGGGAACAGAAGGCTACTCTCTGAAACCAAGATATATATATATATATATATTAAACATGTGCGAATGTAACCGGTTTTTGATGTATAAAGTACTGCCAGGACAGAAAAGAATTTGGTAGCCTGGCTGGGTGAAGAAAAAAGCAGGGCTGCCTCTTCTACATGGCTATTGCTTTAAAGAGGATAGTTGACTTTGGTAAGTTCAGTCCTTGACAAAGGAAAGGTTTGGTTGTTCTATCTAGACCTACATATCCAACTAGGATCCCTCCCTATCATGATCTCACAATCTCTGCCCAATGTCTTTACTAAACTACAAAATAAATAGACCAATTCTATAAAGAACTGCACATCTCATGTTGGATATTTCAGAAGGCTGATTGGTTATTTGGCATATTAGTATACTCTAGACTAGATTGGGGAAGCTACAAGTCTAATCAGATACACTGTGAAATTCTTTCGATGTTCTTCAATCACAACCCCCATGAAGTTCAGGTGTAAACTACTTTGAGGAGCTTTATTTTCACAGGTTTCCTGATCGGCTACCAAGTATGTTTTTTTTTAAACTCCAGCAAATAATCAAAAATATGGGGCTAGATGTACAAAATTTCCATTTTCAAAAATGTTTTCACAAATTGTGCACGGACTCCTTTACAAGTGGAAAATAACTTTGCAATCCGATCTATATGCCAATAAGAGATGCCAGAAGTCTTATCCACTGACCTGAGTTTGGAGGGTATGGGTTCTGCCATAAGGGAGTTCTAGAGAGTCATGTAGCCTCCCAATCTAACCTGTGCGAAAGTAAAGCATGTAATAGGTTTGCCTCTGTATGGTGATTCGCAGTGGGGTGAGGTGGAAGTGTTTCGGTCTTGAGGCCTTTTATGTAACCCAGGTCATCTATGGAAGGGTTTCCACCTAGGTGGTTGTGTGGCCGAAAAGTGCAAGGTCAGTGGATCTTCATCTGGGGTGTACTGTTTGTGATCTAGGTTCTAAAGTTAACATGCCAACACGAGGGATGAGAATTGGCCAGAGCTGCAGACTATGGAACCGGTGAGCCAGGTTTGAAGTCCCTGCATTGGGTCAACATCCTGTGATTTTTGGCAAATCACTTAATCTCAGTGATTAAAAAAAAACAACAGCAAAAAAAACCACCCTTGTGTAGTGTGATCTACTACTCCTTTAAAGCACCCTAATACTCTTGGGTCAAGGTGGAGCTATACAAAAACTTCCCAAAAGTAAAACAAATCTGGGATATTGTTTCCTTGCCTCCCCATAGTAACAGCAGGCCTGTCTATATATCTTCCAATATTTATTTTGTTCTTGGGTGAACCCGGCCTGTGTTCTTGTGCGTTTTTTGCCAGCACCAGCACCTTGAGACCCTCACAGGTGAGTAGCGTGCTCTATAAACCACTGATTGATTGAATAATGATGATGATTATGATGATTATGATCCGGTGCGAGTCCCTCTGTCACAGTGTCCTCTGTACCCTGATCTCCCTGTCCCACCAGAGCTGCGCCCGAGGTTGCCTTGCCTACAGTAGTTTAGAGTTCTCTTTCCTTAAGGTCTCCTGCTCCTTGGCTCCCAGGTAGATGATAGCCAGACAGGGAGTGAATGTAGCCAGGGATATCTCAGCAGAGCTAGGCAATGAAGCATAGCTCATCCGTGACAAGGAAAAGGTAACTACTGTCTGAGCCACATAAGCCATAGCTTTGCAGTCTGCACGGAGTGAAATATGAGCAGAGAGTTGGTATGATTTATAGCATTGTAGTTGCATTTATACATTGCGTCATACCCTGACAAAGCATGCAGCACATCTGTGGGTTGATAGCACTGTATGTAATAAAGTGTGCGTGTTTGCAAGAATGTAGAATCGCACGGTGGTTTATGAGGGAAGCATTTGGATATTGAATCTTTAGTTGCTTGTCCCCCAGACACAGATTTCCAACACAATACAAGCACACTGGAGTACAAATATATTAACCAATTTAGAACAAATAATCACGCATAGCAAAAAAAAAGGAAAGAATTAATCAGAATACACGACTCGTGTCATCTAAAGACAACCTACAGGGGGGAAGCTCCGTTAATTGTGGCAGCTGCAGCTGGGCCGAAGTGCAGCTTTTAAATCCCTTTCCATGTCCGCGACAGTATTGAATGGTGAACATTCAGAAATCCCTGATGCGGCTGAACATAGTCCCACCCCGCCCCTCCCCCAAGCCTGCAGATTACTGGGCGGAGTGCTGAGCGCCGCTGTATTATGCACTCTGCTTCGTGTCCGATGGGAGAGAAAAAACATTGCACAGGAGGACGCAATGCCGGGCAATCTCTGCTTTATGTAAAAGTACCTTTTCAAAGACCGTGATCAGGCTTTCAATAAATAAAAAGCGACGAAGACGCTACGCAGCTGGCGTAAAAATGTAAGCAGCGGAAGTACCAGATACACACGATAAAACCCTGTCCATCGCGGTTATTTACAACCTGGATACATTTTCGAGGCTCGTAAAGCCCAAAGTCTACATTTTTAATTTATTCCATTTTAGAGGCAATGCAAACGATGTATTTTACGACACTGCACATCCTTGCAAAATCCAAACCTCTTCCATCATACCAGACCCTCTCGGTCAGCAGCCTTCTAGTGGACAGGATGAGGGAACGTACTGGCTCTGTGGGTACCAGACATCCTCCACCGCAGCCGCTTCACGCAACACCCCCGACAACTCCACTGTGGGGACCGAGGAGGGGTGTCAGAGCAGATATTGATGCATCGTAGGACAGCAGTCCTGCGTGGTCTAAGATACATGACGTTTTAGGAACCCCCTAAGCTTGTAGTCCTTCAGTTTTTATGCAACACGTGGAAGGCAGGAGATAAAAGACAGGCAAACCTATAACCTTTAGTAAACCTGTCAAGAACATGCCTGTTGCTGTGCTTCAACAGCGCGGGGAAGTGAGATAGAAGAAGTAAACAGGGACAAGCACAAGAAGGACACAAACTATCATGGAGTGCTCAACAAAAAAATGAGTGCCGTGTTGGGAGCGGTGGAAGGATACAGGCCATGCGGACTGCCTGAGGTGGAGCGGCAGGGTGTTCCAGGTCTTCGCGGCGTGGTAAGAGAACAACCTTCCTCCGGGTCCGGTCTTGTGGATCCTGAAGACTGAGGCCAAGGCGAGTTGGGAGGATCGGAATGGTCTGGCAGGTATATGGAATATGAGGCGTTGGTTCAGGTTTGCTGGTCCTTTGTCGTTTAGAGCTTTGTAGGTTTGCGTGAGGAGCTTGAATGCGATTCTCTTGTTGACTGGGAGCCAGTGGAGTTGTCGGAGGTGTTGCGTGAAGAGGCTGCGGCAAGGGATGTTGAGTACCATTCTGGCTGCTGCGTTTTGAACATTCTGTAGTTTGAGCGGTTTGTGGTTGACGCTGACGTATAGTGAATTGCAGAGTCGAGCCTGTTGGTGATTAGTGTGGCAGTCTTTCTGGATTCTGTGGAGATCCACCTGAATATCTATCGAAGCAGGCGGAGCGTGTAGAAGCAGGCTCAGAAAACTGCATTGATTTGGCGGTTCATGGTGAGCGCGGAGTCCAGTATCATGCTGGGGTTGCATGCGTGATCTGTCGGGGTAGGGGGAGGTCCAAGAATGGCCCTAAGCTCTTATCACAGTTTAGCTTGAGGCAGCGGTCTTTCATCCAGGTAGCAACGGCCTTCATTCCACTGTGGAAGGTGGTTCTGGCGGTTGTGGATTTGTTGGTGAGGGGGATCAGCTGGGTGTCGTCAACATATGAGACTATGTTGAGTCCGTGGCTTCTGACGATGGCTGCGAGGGGGGCCATGTAGACGTTGGGAGGGGCTCAGGGACGAGCCCTGGGGAAAACCACACTGTATCTCTGTGGGTTCTGAGAGGAACAGTGGTAGTCTGACTCGCTGTGGCCGGCCATATAGGAAGGAGTGGATCCAGCTCAGAGCCTTGTTGCAGAAGAGGGCATCCGGATTAGGGTACAGTGGTAAATTGTGTCAAAGACAGCAGAGCGGTCTAGTAGGATGAGGGCTACGGTCCCGCCCCAGGTGTTTGTCAACAGAGAGCTAAAAGCCATCTGTAAGCGAGATCAAAATAATTTAAATGTGTGCAAAAGCTTATTCAGAACTAGCATTAACAAAACTAATAGATGTCCCTTTTGAGACGTATTGACTTGGTCAATGCCTTATATTAATGCTGTTCAGCCCCAGCAGTTCAGCATGAACGAAGTTTAAAAAAAAAAAAAGGGAGAGGGAGAGAGAGAATATATATTAGTACAAAAGCACTTATCTAAAAAGCAGAAAAATAACTTCAAATATTGAAAACAAAAACAACAGTGAGATGGGGGCACCAGAAGAGCAGGACACAGTAGCAGCTGGTATCGAAAGGGCGTGGGGTGCGGGGCAGAGTAAGCAGAGGCGAGACAATGCAGCCTGGGTGCAGAACATGCAAAGTGCGCATGACTGGCCGGCCCGAGCCAGCCTGCCAAAATGTTATACGCACTTAGAAAGTGCCCACCACTCCTCCCCAACTCTAAACAGCCCAGCCCTGCCCACCCACGCTAACAAACTGAGCTAGTATGGTCAAATTAAATGATAACGTTGGGTTATTATCATTTTATTTTTCCATTTTGAATTGCTCAGTGAGCGGTGGGGCGACCACTGGCAGGACAACGAAATAGTGGGTGGGGCAGGAAGCAACAGGGAGTTGGGGGAAGCAGTACACAAGGAAGAACAATACAGGGAATGGGGAGAAATACACAAGTGAGAAAGCAGAATGAAGCACAGAGAGAGAAGCACATAGGTGACAGTCAATAGAGGAAGAAGGAAGAAAGCACATGGACAAAAAAGGTAACACAGAAAGCAAGGGGCAGAGAAGCACATGAGGAAGACAACTGGAAAACACAGGCACACCTTTGGAGTTCTCAAGAAAAAAATTAGTTCCCTAAAAATGGTCAGTGGAAAGAAACTAGTAAAGAGCCTATGCTCCAAGGGAGGAACCAAGACAAGATGGACAAGACAAGCCATTGAATAAGAAGTAAATAAAAGTGACAATAAAGCCTACCAAAGATGAGCAACAAGAGGGCGTCATGACCAATGTATGTTCTTGGTCATCCGATATATTTTTTTCAAGGCTTGATCTAAAAAGCAGTGCCTACATGTAGGTGGCATCTGGTACACCGCAGTGGAATTACAGGAAGAAATTCAGATTTTGTTTCAGCTTAGGGGATATATGCAACACCTTGTCCAGGAAGTACCATGTACCTGAATGGCACACACTGGTATGAATATTGCAAGTGTTGGAGTGAACCGTATACCCTAACTTTGTCAGTGGGCTGCTGGCTAAATTGTACTATCAGTTTGAATTCATTATTCAAAGTGTGGTGCCAATTAATAAGGATGCCTGGCTCTTTTGCAGCCACTATCACAGATGAGTGTCATACGTTGTCTTGGAGTAGACTGTGTGTGTACTCCAGATTCAAACCAGAAGTAGTTTTCTTCTGACACTGCAGGACAGATTTTGGGATGTCATTCAATAGGTTCTTGCAAAAGCTGCCTGGGTTTAAAGATTATTGATCTGTGGAGCTGTATACGATCTCCCCACTGCCCCCATGTATCCTGACTTACCCGTTTCGCTTCTCTGGAGCCTGGAGTTTTAAGTAGACAACTGGCATACCAGATGGCGGTTCCAGAGCAGCCGATCTGCTGAGGCCATGCACCAGGCTGTTCCAGCTGCCACAGTGGTGGAGGCTGTGTTGTCTGGCAGGAGAGCCAGTGTGGTGAGGAAGCCCCAGTTCTTTGACTGCCTGGGAGCTTGCATATTCTGGACCATCCACAAGACCAGAGGATCAGAGGCGGCCAGGGCATGATCTACCCCAGCGGTGATAGTCGTGGAGGCCTGGCAGAAGGATGGGTCTGACTTGGATTGAGGGCGTACATTGCGACTGGCATCCATGTGGAGGGAGGCGGGTCTGAGTGGCTCTGAGGGCGTACATTGCGACTGGCATCCATGTGGAGGGGAGGCGGGCCCGAGTGGCTCTGTTGGTGGTCCATGAGGCAGCTCTGAAAGAAGGGAGGCACGACCTTGTGGTGGGTGAGCTCAACGCCAACTGGATGTGGCCTGTAGACAATCTGCGGTGCCCGGGGGCAGGCAAGCTGGGTGAGTAACAATACTTGAATGCATACTTTTTGCCCACATTTCTCCCCTTTGACTGGCTTCCCTCATGCTGGGGCCACTGAGACGAAGCAAGGAGCTACTGAGGACCTGCTGTGGACCCAGATGTCAGTGCCAGCTGCAAGGGGTCTGGGTGACCTGGAGACCCCCCCCATCTGGCTCACCTCCTTCTACGCCTTGGTCTCCCAGGGGTCAGTCGCCACTGATTGGCTATTGTCTGCTCGTGTCCCCTGTACTTGGAAGGCGGGTCAAGACCTGGACTCGGGGACTGCCCTGATCCGGTTTCTCGTTGCCAGTGGTGGTAGGAGGGAGCCCCCCGAGCATTATGTGCTCTACCAGACTCGGAGTATGGGGCTCCTGCAGGCAGCAGTACAGAGCTCTGGGGTGCCCAGGTGGCCATTACTATCACCAGAGTTAATGCTGCAGATCCAGGTGAGACGCTAACCAAGGGGAGAGAGAAATCAGACTCATCTCAAACAATCGAAAATGAATAAGTTCACAACCTCTGACTCGGAGGCCCCTAAAACACACAGACGCTGGAGACACTCTCCACAGTTGTTCTGACCCTACAGACTCTGGAGCACTTCTGCAAGACATACAGAAATCACGGGTGGTATCAGAGGTCAAAAAACAGGGAAGTGGTCACAAACATCTCCCTGCTGCGCCAAGACCTGTGCAATGTGGTAGGCAGAGTTTCCAAAGCAGAAAAGCACATTTCAAAACTGGAGGACACTGCCCACGAAATTAATAAATGGCATGCCTGACTGCAATGTCACAAGACTTGGTAGCATGGGATGATGCTGAAAACAGCGCCAGGCAAAGCAATCTCACATTCGTAGGGCTTCTCGAGAGGTCGGAGGACTTGTTCCCGGACAGCTTCCTGGAGCGCTGAATGGGTTCCTCCAGACTTACTCTCAAAGTGCTTCATTATCGAGAAGCCCACAGATCCTTGAAGGCGAAGCCACCGCCTAAGGTCCCACCTCCCATGATCGCCAAAGTGGTGAACTTCAAAGACAGAGAGGTGATTCTTCGGGCAGCCAGCAATGCAGAAACACAAATGTTTCACTTGTTTAAAATCATTGTCTTCCTGGACTACACCATACAGGATCAGTGGCAACACAAATACTTCAGGCAGTAAAGCAAAACTTACGTGCTCTGAACCTTCTGTAAATGCTCCTGTGCCCCGCCAAACTCATAATTATGAATAACTCCATGACTTTCTTCTATGATACCCCAGAAGCGGCAGCATGGGATTGGGCGACAGAACAGCACCCCCTGAAACCTAACCCAATGCCTGACTGAAATGTTGTGAGCCCAGAACCATGGGGGCCTAACAGAGCTGGTTCCCAGAGGCACAGCAGGCGCAGGGGGTATAGGAGAGGCCAGGGCATCCAACTGAGTTCTTGGTTATCTTCGGACTCCGACATGACTCAGCAGGAACTGAAAAGAAGAAAATTCCCCCGGACCGGGGCCAATGGGCCTAGAAGCCCAGATTTGACATTGAATAGCGCTGCAGTGGGTTCCAAATGCAGGTGATTGGGAGGTTACTGTGGCCAAAGAACTGGGCCCAAACCTGGTGGACTCTTCCCAGCATCCAAGTACCACTCAAATATACAATATGCCAGCAGTATGTAATCCTTCTTTGCCAAACACATACGTATAATCTTTCCTTTATTTTCTCTCTAATGGTGTTATTTTTACTGTAGCAACAGATGCTTCTAGGGTGGAAGTGTAGCGTGATGGGGTAAGGGGAGGATGGGAAGTTTGGATTGCACCTGGTTTCCTTGGTTATGCAATGTTCCCTAAAGTGCGTTTTCTTATTAGTCACGCAATCTCTGCGCTCAACTTGAAGGGTATGCGAGCCTGCAGTGGGCACAGCCACCAGCTCACTTTGCCCCCATTACACTTGCCTACTATCCCAACAAGACAGCAAAAATGTCTGCCTACAACAGCATGGCTTGGAATATAAATGGCCTACTTGACTATATCGAGAGAGAGGCAGTTGTCAGATTTACATGTATACACCCCCTTGAAATCCCCCATCCCCATTCCTCGTGCTTCAAGGAGCACACCTATTGGGCAACAAGTGTTCACTCTCAGCCAGGGATGGATACCACGCAGGTCACTAGGGGGGTTTAGGGGTGTAGAGATTATGCTTCACAAAACATTTCCAATGGTGGTTTTGTGTGCTATGTCAAACGGGCAGGGACGGTATGTGGCGCTGAAGGATCGTCCCTACAATCTACTTAGTGTCTATGACTAGGTCTCCCACACCTACCCAAGGTGGCCCTGGAAGTAATTAAGGATGTAGCTACCCCAGAGGAGTACACTTGCAGGTGGAGACTTTAACATGATGCGGTCTCCTGCCTTGGATTCCATGGGGTCCAGCCAAGTACATGGGAAATAAGTACAAGGGGTAGAGGGGGACACTGCCCTGATGAATTGGGTGACAGGCCTGGGGCGTTGAGATGCATTGGCGCATCTGGAATCCAGAGGCTAGATGTATACTCATACCTAAGCCGCTCATGGCTCTAGCTCACACATTGATTTTATTTCTTCCCTCCTGCTGCGGACCTCCTGGAGACAACTGCAGTTCACACCCTTCTGAATATCGGATCACTCCCCGGTCATGGTCAGCTTTAGAACACTGGGCAGCACGGGACAGTCTGTTTGGTGACAACACCTGGGGTCTGGTGGAGAGGTCATGTCCGTGCTTCCTGAAAGAAAAATTACGGGGATACTTTGATCTTAATAAGGGCTCAGTAGATAGACTCCCGGGCACCTTGTGGGCAGCTGGGAAGGGATATATAGGAAAAGTGGGCAAGTCGGACCCAGGAAACTGAGAAACAGAAACAAATACTCTTTTGAAGCACAGATTTAATCTCTTGAAAGGGACGTTGTAGACCTGGTGGACAACGGGCGCAGCTCATTGAGGCACTCAGTAGGGTGACACTGCGCCAATTGGAGCTCTAGGAAGCCAACCAATGCTGGTTTGCGTCTTATAAGAGGGTGTACGAATTGGGGGGTGGGTGGGGAGGGGGAAGATAATCTTGAGAATTATTCACCGACAGGAGGCGGAGTTGGGGAATCCACTGCTATTGCTCCAGCCTCAGCAGAGTTTTTACCATACTCACTCTATAAAGAGGAGAGAGAGACTGCATAGGGACTCCATGATGCCACTTAGCTCTGATTTGAGCCTTCAGGCCTTTCTACCTCTGCTTGGGCAGAACTGAACCAATCCCTTACACTGGAGGAATTAATAGAGGCTCTAACAAGAATGGATCCAGGGAAAACTGCATGCTCTAATGGATTCCCTCTTGAGTATTATCAAAGATTAGACAAGCTCCTCTTGTCTCCCTCCTAGAGATGTACAAGTAGGCGATTGATGACCTCACATCTTGACCTAACCACCATAGTTGTGCTTCACAAACAGAGACACCTCCTCCTGCACCCCAGAGATGCACATCCTACTGGCCAATTTCACTTATAAACAAACATCGCACTTAAATTATATGCAAAGGTTTGTAAACAGGCTTTTACGGTTGATGCCCGGATCGGTTCACCGGACAAACCCAGCTTCACCCTTCAACGTAACACTGAAAAAAATGTCATTTGTTGGGTACATGCTGTAGTAGAGCATTTCCGGACGGTCCCAGTCAGTGGCAGCACCTCCCCTAAGGCAGAGGAGCATCGCCCCACTGCTCACGGAGCAGTGTAAAAGAAAGTGATAACAGAAGTTTATCATCATTTTCTTTATAGTATCGTCACAGGAGGGGCAGGGCTTGGTTCCCCTGACGTCAGGGAGGAGGAGTGGTTGCTGCACTCTAAAGTGCACATGATGCTTTGGCCGGCCGTCTCGGACTAGATAAAGCTTTATGCACACTTTGCATGTTCTCAATTACAGCCTAGGTGGAGAACATGCCCAGGCACGCAGGCCTTGTCTAAGCGCCGAACCGGACGGAGTGCGATTGCAGGCTCACTATAGAAACTCATCTTCGTCAGAGCCGATCGCTGGAACAGGTAGCGCAGCTATAACACTTTCGTAGATGGGACCTCATAGGTATTTCACTGCTGGGGATGTCATGCGAGGATACGCTTATGAAATTCCTGCAGGAGCTGATGGTAGAGTCCAAACTTCACAATTCTCAATTTTATAAACAACTTCAACTCAGTCATGCCCTACCGCTGTATTGCACTGAGCTGAAGGAACTCCCAGAGTACAGGCAAAGGACCTTATGGGCCGATTGGGAAGGGTGGTATTTCTCACATATATAAAACCCTGGTCATTACTTCTCCAGACCTCTCCAACCCCTTCGGGAACTGAGGGAAGGATGGGATGGTCAACTAGACGAAGATGATTAGAGGGATGCCAAAATAGCTTGTTGAGTACTGGCCATGCCCTTCCGCCTTAGAGTGGTACAACTGAAGTACCTTCACTTACTGTACTCCACTGCAACTTCTGCGAGCCCACACACATCCTTCCTCAAGATATTTTTGGTGCCCGGAGGACCAGGGGGGATTCTTAATATAACCTGTTCCATTTATGTGCGCTACTGGAGGGAACTTTTCAATATACTCTCACAAGTACTGGGGCTTTCTATAGAGACTATATCCCCTAATCCCGCCACCTCTCCCCCCACCCCCCGCCCCCCACCAAAGGACTGGTGTGTCAAGCAGGAGAAGCCCATCAACGAGGTGAGAGGCTCTCCTCACAAATTTCATGAGTAAGTGGGGAGCTTTCTACAGACTGCAATGATTGAGAAACTGAATCATGTGACCTTCCAGGTGTGATGTGGAACTACCCTACTGTCTTTACTGTAATGTTTGATGCTGTTTTTTCAGGTGCGTAAAACTATATTTATTTATTTTTAAATCAACAAAATTGGTTTCTAAAAAAAGATTAATCGTTTGCCTGTATAAAACAGAGTAAAATAACAGGTTAAAAAATTTATATCTTCAGCACTGTGGTATGAGGGAGGGCAATGCCATGAAAGGGAATGGCGATACAAAAGGGGATGATGGACGGAGCGTTTGAGCAAATCAAACACTCACCCCCAGGCAACTGATCTGGGTTTAAAATCACCATTCTTTAGCTCACTCAGCCACCCCAGTTCAGACATGGCCATATGCAAATCAGTCTGACCCTGTGCCTCATAGGAACAGTCCAGCCCGAACTGCCAAGCCATGTCTTCCCTGGACCGGAAACAAGCATCCTGGGGCCGGTTTCGGATTCATAATCCTCATCAGCCCGGCTATCTTGAATCCAGTGGCCAAGTGAGCAAGGGACTCACGTCTGAGCATACCCTGCCAACTTAGGGCGAACAAAGCGATACACAGGGTCAAGCCTGATTTGCATATGGCCATGTCTGAACTGGGGTGGAGTGGAGAGGGAAAAAAAACGATGGGTTTAGGCCCAGATCCCTGTACTGGGGTGAATGTATGACATTGTTCTGCATTCTGTCCATCAATTGTTGTTTTGGCATGAAAGGGAATGGCAGCAGCATGTAGTGATGTGTGAGAGCACTGTAGGTGGCATACCTGTGGCTCCTCAGAAGAGAGGCCGGCTAATAATTCTTATGGTCAAAAACCTAAGGAGTTAAGAAACTAAACTAAATTACAATAGTTGGATGAAACCGCTATTCCAATCAAATGAAGGTTTTTTATGTTCTACAGTTGTGAAAGTACTTTTTAGAAGAATCCAGTATTTTCTACCTGTAGGAAATACCTACATTACAAACGTTCTAAACACTAATAGTAAAGTGGTATGCATTTGTTGTCTAAATTAGATGTGATCTTAGTCCTCTTTGATATAGTGGTCTTAAAAATTTATTCTATTGTGAGAGAAGGATATTTTGTCAAACTTGAGAAAATGATTGTAATAGAAATTGCTCCCACTTTTGATCAAGCCATCTTGTGCAGTTTGGGTACATATGATAAAACTGCCTTTTGCTTCAATGTTAGCGAAGGAATCAGTTGACCAATAAAGCAATACTAGCAAAAATTTTCACACAATGTACTCTATGCTAAAACCTTATTAAATATGAACATAATAGTTGATGTGCATATCAAAAAACAGTAGATGAGGAGATATTGAATGGTCCAATTCAAAGTTCGAAAATAACTAACTGTAAACATCACCACATAGGATTCTATTAATGAGCAAATGTATTAATCCATCCTTGGTCCGTAACTGGGTCCTCTTCAACCCAAAACCGAAGCTAGAGAGACTTCTAGCCGCGTATGCCACAGGTTTGCCATGTCCAATAAAATAATTGGAGTCGGCAGCCAACACCCAAGAAATTAATACACTGTAATCCACCAAACCAGTGATTTTTAACCTGGATCTGCACCACTTGCTCAGAGATCTGCGGCGAGTTAGAAAGTTCCATCATATTTATTACATTGACAACACATGAAGATGTGTTAGGAGCAAAAAAAGACAAATCGATATGCATGATTGTAGCACATTGCTTCGTTTTTTCTAAATAAACTACATTTTGTAAAGCTCCAACTTGTCATTAAAATGAACATTTCTTTGTTTTTTGTATTAAATAATTTCTTGAGTTGTGCATCTGTTTGATATATACTCGTTGCTGTGTCTTTGCGTATTGTTTTCATGTTCAAATTGTAGAAATTGCGGGGGAGGGGGATTGGCACAGAAATAAAAATATTGAGAACTACCTCAGTAAACTACCTTCATGACTGTTTCAGGCTAGATCAATTTAGACTGTATTTTAATTGCAGACCCTGAAGCCTGTCGAGTTTACAGAGAATTATAGTGTTGGAGCACCGATTCCTTTAGATCGAAGAGTACCTATCAAGAACATCAACCACCAAATTCTTCTGCAACGCTTAAATCAGTTGGGTATTCAGCAGTGAACTACTTTTCGGTGGATTGGAAATTTACTCTGCAATAGAAGATCTGTATTCTCCCCTTGAAAAAATATTTTATTCTATTATCTAACCAGTGGAATTTCTAGGGATTGCACTTTGTCGCTCATTCAATATATACCTTGCTCCACATTGCTTTACATCTTTCAGTCCATTGTCTTTAATTACTCTGACAATCCAGGAAGATTTAGGCCCAGATCGCTGTACTGGGGGTGTATTTTTGACAACGTTCAGCATTTCGTCCATCATCTTTTTGTATTGCTATAGTCACCCATAGTGGAATAGGTATGCCCAGACGTGAGTCCCATGCTCACTATGACATTGGATTCAAGCTACCCTGGCTGATGAGGGGTGATGCCCCGAAACTAGTTCCAGGATGATGGTTTCTGGTCCAGGGAGGACCTGGCCTGGCAGTAAAGGCTGGAATATTCCGATGGGAGCAGGGTCAAGACTGATTCGCATCTGGCTGGGTCTAAACTGGAATAGAATGGTGAGCGACAGATTTATGCACCGATCTTTATAACGTTAGACTATGTTCAGCATTCCGTCCATCATCTTTGTGTTGTTATATTCCAGGGAGTGTGCCAATAGTATGGCACAGCTGGACATATCAGGCTCTCGAATGATGGGTTGTAAGTGAGCGTTCGAGACTGGTGAGCGAGAGGAACATTGCCCGCTATCCTGTCTGCGATGGCCCTAAAATCCACAAAGGGAACCCAATACCCCTCCCACGATGGTCGTGCATTATATCTAGCCACTTGTCACTTTAAAGCTCAATCATCATGCGGTCATGTTATGACGGGGGGGAAGAGGGATGCCTTTGATGTTTGAACATGACTAAGCTTAAGTCATTTGTACAATAACTGCTGCAATGATTTGTCGCACGTGCCATGGCCAGTGTCTTTTTATCATGCTTATGCCTGGGTAATTCAGTAAGTTATCTTGGTCGAACACTGTTACAGGGAGCCTGGACGGAAATAAGTAGCCAGGGCCAAGAGAAGAATTAGTTGCACTTAGAGCTTTGCCATGCACTATGCACTATGCACTTTATAGTGTGATATTTATGTGGCTATGTCCAAGTTTTGTAAATCTGCTGCTTCTCCGACGGGTGGGAGGTGGATCCATATGAGACCTGTCAAAACATAAGTGCAGTAACAGTAATTATGTCACCATACGATGCCCTGAAATCGGTGAGGCCTAAACCCGGTGTTTCCCATTTGCTGTTATGGTCAATCTGCCTTTATATGTGTTTTAATTCTGTGCTTCTATCATGCTCTTATGCTTTTAAATGATCATTTGGTCGATAGTACGTTTCATGTTTATGGTTTGTACTAATAATAAACGTATTTCAACACCAACTCTGACAAAAAAGAAATTACTGTCAGGCTAAACCAAGCTGCATGGAACCACCTCTATTCATCCTGTGCACTTGTCATGTGAACTAGATGGACAGACAGAGGTGCATAGTTAGCAAGCAGCGTTTCTGCAACACATTACAGATCACATTAGCCATGGCCACATCGCGACAATTTCTTAAACCTTATACGGTGGTCAAGAGCATAAAAGCTTAACTCTCTTCAGATGCAAGGAAAAAACGAGAGAGGAGGTAGTGGTGTCCCTCCAAGAGGAATATCCACACTACCACAAAACATGTATAGTTGAAGACAATTAAAGGACGATAAATATTGAACTGGTATAATGAGACTAGCGGAGTGCAACAAAAACCCACGTCACTCACTACCAGGGGTGACCAAATGTTGAGAAGGGAACTCAGCATGTAAATATCACAGAAGAACTGGGTCAGGCGTGCACGCCTGACCCAGTTCTTTTGTGTCACTTCAGATGCCTCAGAATCTCAACAAAGATCTTGAGGATAGCAACCCACTCTCTCAGAACAGGTGGACCTGGGCATGTGTTGTCTAAATTTCGGGGTCTGTATAAAGTAAAAGCTATTAGAGGTGATTGGGTGAAGTTAGAAATAGGCAAACATGAACTCTGAGAAGGGAAGCTTTATTTTTTTTTTTAATTGAGCTATTTCTCAAGTGTAGAGGGAGGAAGAAGGCTGTGGTAGTTGACTTTTTATGAAGGATGCAGACTTTCACAGGAATGGATCCACAAATGAACATGCAAACATGATTTTTAGTAGAATGTGGAGGAAGCTGCAGGAGACTTTAAAACATCACTTGCTGTTCACATGCCAATGGAGGATTCGATGATAAAGTGGCTTATAGCTCTCTCATACCACCAGGTTGGGTGGAGGATTAGGTCTGTGAGTACGTTTAACTCCACAATTTATTCTGGTTTTGTTCTTGTTGCTTCTACATTCTTGCATTGTTTCCATCTGTGTTGCCAGTTAGTGCAGTTGTAGGGCCAAAGTATTTTCATATTAATGTTTTGACTCGGTTTTATCTGGGTGTTATTTTAATGACTGTATAGTCTTGTTGTTAGGGTGGGTTTTCCTCTGTCGGTTTTAGGGTTTGTCTTTGTCTGTACGTTCAGATTGCGTTTGATCTTATTACTTTTATTTGCGAAAAGGAGATGTGAAGAAACCTCAGCTAGATGTGATTCTTCTCATTACTGAATGAACCCGGACTATGTCATGGAATCCTGTATGTGTCACCAAGAGTTCCAGATTAGTTTATGTTGCAAATGCCCTGGTTAGTTGTTGTGTTGCCTGGCCTTATGGTGTCAAAGGGTTGCAGAAGATTAAACTTAAACTTCAGCTAAGCGTTTCTCCCAGAGTGATTCACAACAGTTCACTTCTGCTTGGATTACACAGACAGTATCATGGCCTGCCAAAACATACACTGGCAAGCAATGCTGTAGCATCTGCAGATATTTGTAGCCATGGCCTTGTCCAAAGTATTACAACTAGACCAGATCTCTCATTTAGAGGATGCTCTTCAATAAATAAAGTGGAGTTTGAGGCCAAGTGCATAAGCACATAGTACCTTCTACAGATGTGGGCCATCCTGGCATGTTATCTTTCTAGACATGCAATATATTTCCATGTTGGCAAAAACCTGTTAGAAATTCTTACTTACATTAGAAAATCCTAATATTTTAGATGCTACATAAAACAGTCCCAGAATGTAAATAAATGATGCTACTACAGCCTCTTAATGGAAATTAACTGGACATAATTACATCGTATTCATCCTGAACATTTAGTTCAACAGCAAAGGCAACTTAGTTGGCCATCAGAAAGTCTACCCCCAGGTACCTGGCCAAACAACTAATTACCTAAGGTGTGCATGCCAGGAGATCAGGCATGAGAAAATCCAGGAAGTCAGCGTTCTCCATCTACAACCAGAGGGTCCAGAACAACATCACGATTGACATAAGTGTGCTGACCCTCCTGCAAATCAGGAAAAAATTGAAGACAAATTTCTTCAATGAGTACCCCGCCCACAGAAGTCCTCACCTGCGACCTGCCAGGCTGTAATCAATCTGAATCGTAGCCTTGGGCTTAACCCATATTTAGTGCTAGGTTGCTTCCCAACTAGGTTAGTGCAGTACAACCAATGTCACATATATAGAACTAGAACACAAAATATAGCCGAGAGCATATTAATGGAAAATAGTTGCACATTAGAAATACAGATCATACCGGAATTACACAACAAACGGTCAGAGAAAAGCGTTCTTTACAATATTGGAATAGGGAGTGATTAGGACAAAGAGGCCATATATAATGTTAATGTAAACAAACTTAGGGGCATGTTAGCAAGGAATTGCGATATTTATCGCAGAACGCGCTTAGCTCGTTTATTGTTATAGCAGCCTATTGCTGGATATGTTAGCGGAGAAAACATGCTATTAGCAACGTTTATATCCATTGTGCTAATATATCCAGCGATAGCGGCAAAATGCCTGAATATCGCTGGAAATCCAGCAATATTAACGCCAATGTGGACTTAAATGTTTCTTCAATGGGAGGTGGATTGTTAGGTTAAGTCATGTTTTTAGCAGGTGTTGGATTCTAGCGATAATCGCGCTTACCGCAACTTTTTTTATTGCTTCGCCTGCATTGCTAATAGGCGATAGCTGTGTTAGCGACTGCTTTCAGTCGCTACCAGTTTGGGTACACCCACTTTGCATGTTATTAGCGATAAATATCACTGACATGCAAAGCAGGCCCCAAACTGGTTACTGCTGCTGGTAGCAACAGCTTGCTGGTAGGGCGATCAAAATAATCGCCGCTTTAGCGGCAAAAAGTGGCAATATTGCCCTTGCTAATATGCTCCCAAGTTTGATAATTCAGCATAGTGCACAAAGGCATGCATTCTCCAATCGTCACAGACCTCTGAAGCATGGCGCAGTACCCTGCCATGCTAATAATATTGATGCAACTTCAGGCCCAGTGTTAAAAACGTGGTGAGCTTCTCTTCCAAAAGTAGTAGATTGCCCTCATATGTTCAGTGCTCTAAAGGACTGGAAAATGAATTAAAACATGTGCTGAATACTGCATTTTTAAGTAAAGATTTTTTGGTACAGCACGGAATCCTGGTGCTGGGACAAGTGTGGCTGAACAAGAGCAATCTCTTTTCTGATGGATACTCCTAAACGCACATTACTCACCTTTAGAATATTCCCGAGGCGCCACACTGGATCTGGAAGTTTTTTCAGCAATGCTCCTGGCACGCAGCTATTAGAGTGGTACAGTCTCACTATAAACACCATCCCTGCACACCAAGATCAGTTCTTTTCTCTCACTGCCTTCCAGTGAGGATCTAAAGTTCCGCTCCTGCATTCGTCAGCCTTTGGATATTCTGAAACGAAAACCAGTTTATAGGTAACTATATCCCCTCGAAGAACATCAGGCTTTAAGCCCTGCTGTGACTGCAGAAAACAGATGTTGGCCACAGACCCGCATGAGGAGTATCTCTAGTGTCAAACGTGTGTGACAATGACACACTAAGGTGATCCTGGACCGGGACGTGAAGTTTTACATTGCTGAATATCTGACGCAGTCAAAAACTTTGCATAGGTCCTGCTCTCACTCCAGTTCGCTGGTGCGGCAAAGGTCTCACTCTCTGGGCTTTTCTAGTGAGAAGTCAAACTCATGGTCGAAGTCCTCCAGTAAGTCCAAATCGTAGTCAAAAAGAAAACAAAAAGTGTGAAATGGGACTATCCTGCAAATTAGTTCCCAAGCAGACACGCAAGGGCGGTGCAGTGTTAGTCAGTCTCTTTAGGGGTCCCTGAGCATAGAGCATATTCCTCAGCTGATCCCAATTCGCCTAGTTTCATGGGCCATAAATGGCACAGGAGCAAATTGATGCCTTCAAAGAGGCCATGTTACAGATTTTCACCGCTTTCCATCTCCCTCTGGCTCCAAGGATCTGCTGGGGCCTCCAGTCTGGTTACCACAGGTAGGTACTGTCCTGGCACTGACAAAGCCCACGGAAACCGGTCCTCTGTCCAGTGTCGACTCTGATCAATGTGAGTGCCAACATTGTGAGGCGCATATAAGATACTGGTCCTGATGTCTAATACTGAAGCAACTTCAGTCCCATCCCAACCAATGTGCACTAAAAAATTACTAAATTGCAACTGGTCATCGTACAGTTTGATTCTGCTCAAATGCCTCTAACAGGGTAGTCACTCCAACAGAGGCTTCATTACCTTTTTGGCTCCAACTCCCACCCAGGTACACCACTAGAGGAAGATGATGGCTGTGTTGAGGATGGCGAACCTCCTCTTTATAATGCTGACAATTTCTATACAGATTTACAATTGGAATCGCCACTTCGGCCACCTTCTGAAAAGAGTGTGTAATTTACGGTTATGGTCTGAATGGCAGCTGAGGTCCTGGATTTACAGTTGTCCTCTGTTGAGACCAAAACTAATATTCTCGTGGAAATTCTATGCGCATGGCCTGCTAGGTCTGAACCCCTGCTCGCCTTCATCAAGGGCCTCTGATACTTTGATGGGCACTTAGAAAAAACACGTGTTCCAGCCTATCAGTGAATAGGTAGGGAGCCAGAAGTCAGTCTGGCAACTGGCGACCCCAATTTTGTCACTAAGCTTCCTACTCCAGAGAGCCTAGAGGCGCAGGCATCAACCAGTAAGGTAACTCAAATTCTTTCCAGATGACTCCTTCAGATAGACAGCCCATGAGAACGGAGATGTTTGGAAAACAAATGTTCTTTTTGGCCAGCTTACTGCAGAGGTCAGTCAACGCAGTCTGTTTGCTGGGCTACTATATGCATGCATTTTCTGACATATCCAGTGAGATCTTGCTGGCAGATGTATTATATCTCTGGCTCAGACAATCAATGATGGACAGGATGGAGCCAAGTACATGATTTTTGCTGGCCTAGCCAGTTTGGAGAAGGCAGTTGGCACCAGCGTTGTGCTCCACTGCCACGTATGAATGTGGTCCACAGGATTTATTGCCATGGAAATGCCCATTGATAGCTCGTGCCTTTTTGGAGAAAACCTGGATTCTGCCCTTAAACGTTTTAGGAACTGTAGAGCTACAGCACACTCCGTATGGCTGTTGACCACTTCCAAGCAGTTCCCTTGTCATTTATTACATTTAGGGGCAACTCCAAGACGTTTGTCTACAGACCACACCAGTTGCCCAATCCACTACAGCAGTCAGCTCGGTCGGCCCTTTCGAGGCCTGGGGCAGACATTACGCAAGCAGCAGGGGTACCAGTTCTCCGTCCCTTCACCTGCAGCAACTGCCTCTATGCTGCTCTAGATTTCCATTAGCTATGCACACCTATCTTGTTGGAAGAAGAATTACATTTTTCCTCCCAGGATAGTGACCCATCACATTCGACAGATAGAACATACAGAGTGATCAGCAGGGTTGGTCCCTACCCTTTTGCTCTGCTCCACCACATCTTCTCCCCTACATTTGTTTGACTTTCAAAGGAGCACCCCCTCCATGTCCTATAGGTGGATTGAGTGTTGTTCTCCAAGGGTGCTATTGAGAGGGTTCTGTACTTTGAAAGAGAGAATTTTTACTCTATTTCTTAGTGCTGAAAAAGGAAGGAGGGCTCCAGCCCATATTGAACCTTCAAACTCTGAATGCCTTCTTGCAGAAAGACAAATTCATCATGCTCAAGTTGGCCCAGGTCTTGTCTGCAATGGACCCAATAGACTAGACCACAGCTTTCCAAACTGTGTGGCGCGACACGTTACTGTGGCGAAACACGTTACTGTGTCGCGACCCACACCTAGGTGTGTTGCGCGGAGACGTCAGTCGGCCAGCCGATATTAGGGGAATGCGACTCTAATCCACTCACTCAGTGATCGTGATGTGCAAGGCGGAAGACGGAGCAGCTGCAGAGCGGGGCCTCGTGGACAGGAGCTCCAGTGAGTGTTGACCCCCCCCCTCCCTTTTCATGGAACAATGATGAACAGAAGCCTTTCTCCAGCTAGTTTTTAAAATGTAAACATAACAAAGCTGACCGCTGAGGAACAATTCCTAACTTTTGAAACTGTACACAGTAACGCAGAGTACTTTCTCAGCCCTCTAGTTCGGCGAGGGACTTGGGAGGGATTCTGCTCCCCTTTTGCACCATTTTGCTCCCACAATGATAATGATTAAATGTGAAGCCCGCAGTCAAAGAATTATCTGGCACATTCTTTGCTAAAAAAGTCAAGACCTCCTTGAAGGGGTCACAAAACCGTGGGGCAGCTATGTGGGGATTGACTCAGCCTTTCATCTTTCTGAAGTCAAAACAAGTATCGTTGAGTTTAGCAATAATCTCCTCTTCTTTAAGAACCCAGATACGGTTCAGGTAGTGCCGCCTGCCACATTCCCGACAGTCTTCAGTGCGCAGCAACAGTACGCCACCCTCTCGTGGCACGACAGTCCTTTTAGCGCAGACCTAAAAAGCAAACTTTGAACCGTCCAAGTCACAGACCCGGCCCCCCAGATCCCCATTGCCCTTTGTCCGGAGAGGACGCACCCGTGCCCCCCTGGCAGCAGCCTGCAGGGCCCTCCTCTCCGGCAGCCGGGCCTTTGATGGTAATTGGCCCCGAGGCTGATTAACTCGGAGGGTCTCCCTGCCAGTGCCAAGTCATGAAAGGCGCCTCTTCAATGCTCACTCGAGTGAGTGCAAGTTCATGGGGTCTCGCCCGGCCAGGCCTGGGCCTGACAGATTATTCCCGCTGTGAGGCAGCTGGAGGGGGCTGAGGCTGCCGGGGAGGGCCAGGGGACGATCTCTTGCGCTTTCGGCCTCTCCTCGGGCAGGTCAGACCCACCCATCACCCCCACTGGGGCCTACACCTAAATATATAATAAATATGTAATGAAATGTAATGTAATGTATAGGCATTTATATAGCGCACTACTTACCCGGAGGGTCCCAAGGCGCTTCGACCGCATCGAAACCCTTCCTGGCTTCCCTGAGAGATGGTCCCTTAATGGGTATCTCAAGGGTGAGACCAGGCATCCCCGGCGGTCTGGTGGGGCCATTAGTGAAGATGAGGCAAGCTAATGCCCAGAGTTGCCGAATGTGATCGCTGATCAGAGTGGGCACCGAGGCGAGAGAATTATCGAGTCCGCTGACCCTGGTCCAGAAACCTGCCGCGCCGGGATTCGAACCCTGGTCCCGGGCCGTCCTCTGCTCTCGGGTCTGCCGCCTCTAACCAGTGAACATTGTGTACCTTAGACGGAGCTTGGAAGCAGAGGATGTAGGTAAGCCTAGCCCCTCACAGAGACAGCCCCAGTGGATACCTTCGACGTGACACCTGGCTCTCATTTCAGTATATTACAGCCAGGAAACAAAGTGGGTGTGTGGTGCCGCCTTGGCACCTGAAGGCTAAGAGTTGCATGTAAAATTAACGACCTGTGTTTTAGGTAGTGCCTATTCTTAGCTAGTTTCGAAGCACTGATAACTTCGGCTAATAGGACGACGGAGACACTGAGACCAAAATGGTTCGCCCAAGATCACACCAATAGCTAGTTCTAGCTTGTTCTCTAATGGATATGAAATAATACAAAAATGCTCAAATCGGGCATGACTAAAGTGTGCACTTTTCCAAACTTACACTTTTCACATCTACATGTGTGTAAACTGGACAAAAGCTGCTCGAGTTTAGTGAACGGGGGAGGCGAACAGGCAATCAGCATATTTGTACTTGGAATTTAGGAGGGGCCAAAAAAGGCAAGTCAAACTGATAAACAGCAGACCTATTGTGTCCTGATTCACAAATGTGAAGCAAACGATTTGTCCCCAGGTTTTTTAATCCAATTCCAAACAGGCCCAACAATCCTGTAGCACTAGTAAAGAGTAAAGATGCGCGTTTTGCCTTCACCAGCCCATGTTTGGTTGGCTGAAGGTTTGAATGCTAAAAGTGGGGTTCTGTCTTTCCTTGTAAGCAGCTGTTAACCTTGACAATAGTCAAACTGTGCACAACAGGCCTTGCTCCTGGTCGAGGTGGGCAGTCCCAAAGGTTTTATGTACTGCTGTTGAGTGTCTCTCAGTTATATTGATTTTTTTCCCCTGAAAGTGTGTGTGTGGGGGGGGGGGGGGGGGGGGGTTGTGTGTGTGTGTGGGGGGGGTGGTTGTGTGTGTGTGTGTGGGGGGGGGGGGTTGTGTGTGTGGGGTTGTGTGTGTGGGGTTGTGTGTGTGTGGGGTTGTGTGTGTGTGGGGTTGTGTGTGTGTGTGGGGGGGTTGTGTGTGTGGGGGGGGGGGGTTGTGTGTGTGTGTGTGTGGGGTTGTGTGTGTGGGGGGTTGTGTGTGTGTGTGGGGTTGTGTGTGTGTGTGGGGTTGTGTGTGTGTGTGTGGGGTTGTGTGTGTGTGTGTGGGGTTGTGTGTGTGTGGGGTTGTGTGTGGGGGGTTGTGGGTGTGTGGGTCTGTATGTGTGGGGTTGTGTGTGTGGGGGGGTTGTGTGTGTGGGGGGTTGTGTGTGTGGGGGGTTGTGTGTGTGGGGGGGGGTTGTGTGTGGGGGGGGATGTGTGTGTGGGTGGGGTTGTGTGTGTGTGGGGGGGTTGCGTGTGTGTGGGGGGGGTTGCGTGTGTGTGGGGGTTGCGTGTGTGTGGGGGGTTGCGTGTGTGTGGGGGGTTGCGTGTGTGTGTGTGGGGGGTTGTGTGTGGGGGATTGTGTGTGTGGGGGGGATTGTGTGTGTGGGGGGGGTTGTGTGTGTGGGGGGGGTTGTGTGCGTGGGGGGGTTGTGTGCGTGGGGGGGTTGTGTGCGTGGGGGGGGGTTGTGTGTGTGGGGGGGGTTGTGTGTGTGTGGGGGGGGGTTGTGTGTGTGTGGGGGGCATTGTGTGTGTGGGGGGGGGATTGTGTGTAGGTGGTTCGGGCTCGCTCGCTGGTGTTACTGTGTCCCCGAATTTTTTTCACAAAAAGGTGTGTCACCAACATGAAAAGTTTGGAAAGCTGTGGACTAGACAAGGTAAGTGGCTGTGGCACCAGCACACCTTCAAAGGGTGAAACGCTTCAGCGTCTAAAAAAAGATTCTTTTTTAATACAAGTTATAATATTTTTATATGATTTTTGTTGATTGGTTAACGCAGAAAATAATTTAAGGGCTCGGCTTGTGCATGGATTCTTAGAGCAAATCCAGACCCTTGGCTCGGCTCTCGCTGGTAATCTGTTGTTTTGCCCACCTCTAACCCACACACAGAGCACACTTTGAAATCTCACTAACATTAGAATGTTTGGCACAAAGATGCAAGGAGTCCTTCTACAGCACATGTACTGCAGCAACTTTTTGAAAAGTGACCCAGAAGAGGAAATCAGGTGGCTACTACTAAGCAGCATGGGCACCTTTGTAAGGACACTTCAGTCCAGGCATGCAACTCCTCCGCGGGGGCCAAGAGCTTCTTTTCAAAGAGCAACCTCAACTTTTAAACGTTAAGTATGGCTGGGACTTTAAAATACTTGTCCGATAGTCTCACCCTGACACCGGTATCCAAAAATACTGGTTGAAACAGAGAAACTGCCTGAACTGGAAGCCTGGTCCTTGGACTCCCAAGCTGCAGCCCCACCCACTTCCTTGGCACTCAAACTCTGAGCTTGGTCCATTTGGAATTGGTCCCATAGATGAAAGGGGGGGCTAAGGTGGAATTTTCAGAATAGAAGGTTACAGGAAAACAACTCCCAGAGAGATGCCCTGTCCGAACAAAGATGTTCACTTGTTTATTTCCTAGTATCTCAAACCTACTGAGGAAAATGTCATTCTGAAGTAATCACAATTTGAACTTCAATTTTTGTTAAAAAATTGCTGGCAACAGAAACAGAACGGTTGCTGGTTGGGAATTCCAATCCTTCCACTGCTCAGTTCACACACCATCCAGGCACAGGAGGGTAAATATGTACATCGATACTGATGGCTAGGTTAAACAATTGGAAAGGGAAGCCTCTCTTGAAGATATGGGAACAGGAAAGATAAAGCTGTTTGAACAGAATGAATAAGACTGTCTCCGAGTGGCAGACAAGGAAAAACACTCAATCGCCTTGTTTCATATTTATTAAATTTAGCCATATCTCATTCTAGAAAAAAACAATATTTGGACTTCTTCTGCTATAGGAGTTTCTGGAAGTGAAGCAATTGTGTTCAGTCCAGAGGGAGAAGTGTTAGAAAAATTATCTATTGTTGAAATGTAAGCTCCAACATTAACAATGCCCTACACAGCACCGCTCCCTGAAGAACATGATAACTTATCGGACAAGAGGAATGTGTTTCTGACACAAACAGCGTCCAAAGGAAACCATATGCTGTACTTTAGAAAGTGGTATCGAGGAGGATGTAGGGCGAGGAAAGAGTTCCTGCGCAATATTCACCTCGCCTCTCTTATCAGAGCAGTCCCACACTAGTGTGACACACATCGGCAGCCACTTTCTAGCTGCCACCACCACCATGGCTCTCAGCCATGTCATCCACAACTGTGGATCCCGTACAAAGTGGAACCGCACACACATCTCATCACTCTACTTCACCGTCTTTAAAAAGATCACAATTATTTTTTTTTAAAACATGCATCCGAATGTTTGAGCAGCATCAGGGTACGAGGTGCAGCAAAGACATTTTGTTTTTTCTTTGACTGGATCCAAAATCTGCGGGTACAGACCAGAGGTCTCCAGAGATGGACTGGCACAGCCATTTTGCACAGATGTCAGACACTGCAGCAGGCACAAGGTGTGCTCGGTAGGACACAGATGACCAGTAATGAGTGGATGCTCTGGTTACCCTACGCCTCACATCTGGTTCTAGGGTTGCACGTTATCATAGTCTATAGGTAGAGGCATACATCAGTCAAGCTATCCTGGCTGAAAACGGCTGATAGCCAGAAACTGGTCCTAGGATGCTTGTTTCCGGTCCAGGAAAGACATGGCTTTGCAGTTCGGGCTGGACTGTTCCCATGAGGCACAGGGTCAAGGCTGATTTGCATATGGCCATGTCTGAACTGGGGTGGTGTGGAGTGCAAAAAAACGATGGATTTAGGCCCAGATCTCTGTACTGGGTGAATGTATGACATTGTTCTGCATTCTGTCCATCAACTGTTGTTTTTGCAAGAGGCATACATCAACCATGCTCAAATCCTTGCCTCCGCGTAAATGAACTTAAACCCAGCACCCGAATGCCCCCTTATGCCACTGGAAACCGCCATTATAACAAAAAAAAAAAGTCTAACATTGCGAAAGGCCCCTCACTGTAGGTTAATAGTTTGTCCTCACCTATGTAATCTCCACGCAGACACTTTTTATTAAGTTAAGCAGTACTTCTGCGCAGCTGGTGGCTCAGGGAGGAAAGACTTACTTCCTGTTTTTGAGCAGCAGTGGGAGCGGGAGAGCGGAAGCGGCGTCAGCCCTGCAGATGCCTTTCCGGGAGGACTAGGGGAAAGGTATGCCGCCACGAGGAATTAAGGTTCAGAGGAAATGAATGCTGCAGCTCTACACACGTGTGGACAAAACACCGATTTGTGAAATCCACGCACAGCCTAAACCCGTGAGGTCATTCCATTCAAGGAATTATAAAATACTTCCACGACTTTTGCCAAACCTCCATCTCAAGTGACCTCCCACTCGCCCCTGCAAAGAGCGTTGGAGTATTCGCCTGACCCGTGCATGCAGCCGCACACTACTGCTCATCCAAGGGAGGGAGGTGGTGACGAATAGCCTCTGTGTAGCTTGCCCTGTTGTTGCAGGCTCTGTTCCCGCTGTATGACTGAGGCATGCGGCTTGTACCTGTTCTGCGCTCGAGTGAAGCTTGCATGGATAGGATGCTTCCTGCTGTGTGTTTTCTGAGTGTTAGTGATGCTCGCGCTGCTCTATCGCAGCATACATATATCGGTCTTTATCGACCCACAACCCAACATATCCACAGGGAATACGAGCATGTTACAATTTAAATTATAAAAAAAGGCCTATTGTGGGGGTTAACCATCGCCATGGTAACACCAGCCCATGCCTTAAATGAAATGCACTGGTCACCTAGGTGATGGTATGGATTTTAGGATAAAAGGCCTTTGCTCACTTCTGCCTCACTGGAAGTATTAAGGCCACTTCCGGATTCCGTCGGAGTACAAAGCGGAACTCAGCCATGCGCTGGGGATTCAATTCAAAGGAAGCTCTTCGTGTGTGGCACACGCTTTGGTCGCCCACAAGTGGAGGACTACCCACCTACCCCCAGAGAGAGAAAGATACACTCACATTCCCACAGAAAGACATGTTGCACAAGAGAAGGCACATCCAAATAAACAGTCCCTGGTATGGAGAGCCGACTTTAAATGCAAGAAGTTAACTGCAAAGTGATGAAGGCATAAAAAGGTAAAGTGAGCTGCCCAAAATCATGCTCACTCTGCTGACAAAAGACCCCTGTACTCAGGATCTCAGACTCCCAAACTAAGTACATCACTGATGCAAATAATCTGGTTATTAGTTGAGGGGGCTAGTACCCACTTCAAGTAATAATCGTAATTGTCAGCGTGAACCACAAAAGTTACTAAATAAACCTTAGCTCATCACCCTGAAAGTTATGGCAAAGAGCAGACAGGCTTGACCGCAATGTGTAATGTATTTATTCAGTACTAAAACAGTATTTAAGTCATAATACAAAAAATACAAATTCCTAAGTTAGAAAAATAGTGTAAAATTCATTGAACAAAATGACACCAAAAATGGTAAAAATCTAATAAGGAAAAACAGAAATATGAATTTTTAAAGTGAAGTAGAAATAGCACTAAGAAGCCCAAAGTGCCAACGACAGTCAATGGACGAGGTAGAACAGGACTTCTGTGCAATTTGATGCAGACCACGATTAAACGCAGTCTGAAACACTAACCAGGTTCATCCTGGTCCAATACTGTCCCAATCCACCACAGAAGTACACTTATAAAGCAGTCTCTCCTTCTCCGCCTCTCCCTCTCCAGCCCAGATGGGGGTTCATCTCTGCCCATTCCGGTCAGCCTATTGTGCAAAATGCAGATTTCGCTTCCAGGGACACCAGGCAGTACAGAAGAAACTTTCTAAAAAGTTACTTTTCCATAATATTTAGAAAACATCAGACAACACCACTGAATTGGATTTAAGATCTACTAAAAACAGTTGTTTAATAATTTTTCTGGATAGTCCCATTACCGAGGCGCAGTATTGGTATTTAATATTTGGATCCCCGTGCTTTCCTATAGAACAGCCAACCCTGCTGGAGTGAAAATACCTTTAAGGCGCTTGTCAATGTAAGGACATATTTAACATTTCCTATTTTTAAATACCATTCACCTCCATTATTGGCAATAGGGCCTATTTATATGGGGGCTGATCAATATTTAATAGGAAGATTTAGGCCTGTCAAAGGAGGGCAAATTAATAGACTCAATTTGCAGTCAAAACCTACACAGTCAGGCTACTTCACTGGTACTTCATCTGAGAAGGCTTTGAGCAGCATTCCCAAGCACCCCTAACTAACATGTTACATCCTGCTGAAGGATAAAAATTCACACAAAGGTCTAAAGATACCCGGCAATCGCTATGCCAACAATGGCAAATACTTTGACACTTGCGAGTAAACAGTGTGTTCCCCTCGCCCCCTTTATGAGGTCAGTTGCAGAGAGTATATGTCACTGTACTACATTTTGTGCAGTCTTTGTACTGCCCTTGATCAGAAAGTGGAGCAGTAGCAAGAAATGGGACTTGGCGGGCATTATGCACTTTCTGGTTGATTTTCAGTGATGGTGCAGCGTCTTTAGCTAAACCAGTCAGGAGTGTTGTTTCCAGAACGCAGCTGGGCACGTTCCATTGGATGGGCAAGGGACACGATGGTGGGAGGATCAAAGAGTGTGGCGAAGACATTTACTAGGATCAGTCGCTTCCCCACTAAGCTCCACGTCAAGCAACCTGAAGGCACGGCTGAAATAAGTAAAGAATTTTGAAGAATAGCCTAGCTGGCCTTCATGTGAAAATATAAATAACTTGTGACGGTATGAACTGTGACTTGACTCATTCACTGGACAAGTGTGCATTCATTGCACAGGACTGAGGGGTCTGGGAAAGGCCACACGTTTGTGAGAAAGTTCACAGCAATGGTGGTCAGGCTAAGGATTCCATTCTCGAACTGAAATGTGGGAGCCCAATGAAGTGTAAAGTTCTGTGGTATTCCCTTTACTAACCTAATTCTGAAAGAAGTGGGAGGTTGTAGGGGCAGAGGAGGGGTGGGGGCCACAGAACAATTGGGTGGAGGAGATGTTGGTGGAGAAAACTCTGTCAACTAGGTTATAAAAGGGAACTGCTGCAATAGCAGGATAACCGGGGATGTTACCGCAACTCCCGCCGAAGTAAGGAGAGGCGTGCAGGAAGGAGGTATTCTGAAGTAATCTACAAATCATGTTTTACTCATGCTTTACGTTCCCATTTTATGTAATGAGGACACTGAAATGGCCATGTTGAACCTGGTTTAGCGTAATATGCTCTCTCTTAAAAGGGAGACACCATCCAATCCTTCTCACAAGAAGCCTGTTGAACAGTGGCAGCTGCTCTGCTAAGGCGGAGGATCGCCGCCCCACTGCTTTTCAGCAGTGTAAGGAAAAGTAAAATATAATAACTCTAAGTTATTATCATTTAATTTTTCCATGTTGCTGCAGCTTGGGGAGGCTGCTCTGCAGACAGGTGGGGAGGAGTGGTTTTCACTCCCTAAGTGCGCATGAATGTTTGGCAGGCTGCCTCGGGCCGGCCAAACTTTCATGCACACTTAGAATGTTCTCCACCCAGGCTGCATTACAAACTGGGTTGAATACATGCCCATGCTTCCATACCCTGGCTGAGCGCCATTCCACAGCGCTGACCAACCACAATGCTGCATTGCAGCGTTTTGCTAGGACAGAGGGGCATGGGTGCTTCCTGTTCCGGCCAGAGGGACGAGGAGGAGAGGCACGACGAGGAGGGCGAAGAGAGAAGTAAAACCTAATTTTTTCTTTACCCACTTTCCCCCCTGCCCACCACCCCTGATCCGTGCCAGACACCACTTCTAGTGAACATCACACTTACACATAAGCAAGCCCCGGTTTAAACACTTGCCAGTTTTAGGTTGCCTATATCAACGTAGCTGAAGATTAACCACATAGGATCACTAAGAACGCACTGAAAACAGCGCGTGCCAGGTAAAACGAACATATGGATAGTACCCTCAACCACAGTGTCAGTGGTTTTTCAATTGCACTCTCAATGGAAGAATATCATCACATACCGTTGTTCCGTGACATACCTTCAAATGGGCATCTTCAAATGCATATGTTAGACTAAACTCTTATGCGCTCCCTTCAGACGCACAACATGGAAGGTTAGCCATTTGGCAGCAAAATGCAGCTAAACTAAAGTCACTGTCACAGATTATTGTAACCTACACCATAAAACCACTCCAGTAAATCCAGTATAATTACATCACCCGGCATACACACAATTTCAGACCAAGTACCCGCCTGAGCTAAGATGAATAGATTGAGGACAGTGTACACCGGAAGAGCAATGGACCAGTGACCACCCAGAGCAAACAAACTATCGTCCTTGGTACATCCTTTCATACATATAAAACCTCAGTAAAGATCTCAAGGATAAAACACAATCTACCTTCACAGTGAACTATGCAAACCACATGTTAACTAAGCATTGAAAGAACTTGGTATTATTCTCTCACAACCAAATGCCAAATAACAGACAATTGATTGAGGGCTTCCCATGTGTAGAAAAGGACGTACTGACAAAAAAGCAATATGATTCATGGAAATAGCTATTAGCACTAAGCACATGCAAAGAACAAAACAGAGAACAAAACAGTTTTGGATATGGAAAAACAGGAGCTGATGAAGCAATGCTGAAACATTCAGAGCATAAGTGAGATGTCTGAGCAGAAAGTTTGCATCTACATAGTTCCAGCCTCAACTGGACAAACTGAATACTATACTATAAATCCATTCGGAACCACCATTTGGTAGGAGCTTGGACAGACCAACGATTTGATGTAAGAGTCCCATTCCAAGTGGTTGTCTAATAGAGGGAATAACAAGGGATGGGTTTCTGCAAATGAACAGTATCTCTGCTGGTCAAAGGAGGTTGGTAAAAGCTTGCAATGTGCGCAAGAAAACCCTATTGGCTTGATTTAGGTTAGTTTTTTTTCGTTGGCCCCCCAGCGAACGGACCTTCAAAATCTTACCTGCTTCCTGCTTCTGTGGGACGCTTTCCGGGTCTGCACTGCCCTTCTTCCTGCATGAACAGAGGATTCCCGGGCTGAGAGCCTGCTGCTGTGCCTGACCAGTGTGCTTTTCCTCGCCGCTCGTCGCTGGGAGGAGTGCTGGATTCAACTGGTGTCTGCTTTGGGTGCTGGTGGGGAGCAAAGGCGGAGAGCTGCAGGGCTGCGAGCAAGCAGGGACTCCAACTCCCAGGAGTCCCTGCACGGCCAATAGTCTACACCTGGCCCGCTCTCCCTGCAAGCCCCGCCCCCCAGCGAACGGACCTTCAAAATCTTACCTGCTTCCTGCTTCTGTGGGACGCTTTCCGGGTCTGCACTGCCCTTCTTCCTGCATGAACAGAGGATTCCCGGGCTGAGAGCCTGCTGCTGTGCCTGACCAGTGTGCTTTTCCTCGCCGCTCGTCGCTGGGAGGAGTGCTGGATTCAACTGGTGTCTGCTTTGGGTGCTGGTGGGGAGCAAAGGCGGAGAGCTGCAGGGCTGCGAGCAAGCAGGGACTCCAACTACCAGGAGTCCCTGCACGGCCAATAGTCTACACCTGGCCCGCTCTCCCTGCAAGCCCCGCCCCCCAGCGAACGGACCTTCAAAATCTTACCTGCTTCCTGCTTCTGTGGGACGCTTTCCGGGTCTGCACTGCCCTTCTTCCTGCATGAACAGAGGATTCCCGGGCTGAGAGCCTGCTGCTGTGCCTGACCAGTGTGCTTTTCCTCGCCGCTCGTCGCTGGGAGGAGTGCTGGATTCAACTGGTGTCTGCTTTGGGTGCTGGTGGGGAGCAAAGGCGGAGAGCTGCAGGGCTGCGAGCAAGCAGGGACTCCAACTACCAGGAGTCCCTGCACGGCCAATAGTCTACACCTGGCCCGCTCTCCCTGCAAGCCCCGCCCCCCAGCGAACGGACCTTCAAAATCTTACCTGCTTCCTGCTTCTGTGGGACGCTTTCAGGGTCTGCACTGCCCTTCTTCCTGCTTCCTTCCTGCAAGCCCCGCCCCCCAGCGAGTCACCACCCTTATAACTCCAACACCGGCCACCGCTGCGCGGGAGCGCGCGGGAGGGCGCCGGGAGAAGCCCGGGACAAGGGCGGGACCGTCTTAGGCCGTCAGTGGCCGAAGGAGGCCGGGCTGGGCCCCCTCTCTTGATTTCTTTTCGTGCCATAACCAAGGTAATGCCCTCGCCCATACACCGGGATACCCCCTCAAGGGAGGGAGCCTCTAGCTCCGGGACTCTGGATAACTATTTCAAGTCCAACAAAGGTGAGGTGGACACGGACGGTTCACTTGAGAAACGCAGGGCGGAGCGGAGGCGCTCCATTGAATCTATGAAAAACAGGCCCTTGATTGACATTAGCCCATGCCCTACTACCCAAGAGGGAGGAGCGCTACCCAGCAGCCCAAACATTTTGTCTCTAGAGGATTTTCCTCTCTTGTTAAGGGAAATCCCCCCCACCTCAGGGATAGCACCTGTGCAAAACGTAGAGCCAGTCCCCCCAGAGATTTTTCAATCACCTGTCATCCTGGTAACTCAAACTCCATCTACCCAAGTGGCCAATAAGAGCAAGCCCAAAATAAAGGTAGCGGTGGAGCTACATAGGCCCCCACCCAGCAAACGTGCTCGGAAAACAACGGGAGTGCGGGAGAAACCCAAAATATCCCATTTGGATTTTGGCAAGAAACGGCCAAATATTGCTCAACCGGGGAAGCACATGGAGATGGTGCCTCCTTCCAAGCTCTCAAATACCGGTACCAATGCCACCACCAAAGATCAAGAGGGCACTACGCCAAATCCAATTAATCCACTCTCTGCCAAGGGGAACATTGAATTCCTACTCCGCTCCCTTTTACAGCCAATCACCGACAGTTTAAAAAAAGTCGAGATTAGGCTCACCTTACTAGAAACCTCTCTCACCACCCTGAGCACTCTAGTAAGTAAGCAGATCAAGCCAGTGGAAATCCCTCCCCTGACTGCGGAACCTTCCAAAGAAGACTTGGCAAATATTGCCAGCAGAGCCCCCCCTAGAAGCATGCCATCTGCCCCCCCGCTCCAACCCCTTATGGCCATTCAAACCCAGGCACGGCACAACAATCAAAGCACCAGACCCACCCATCTAGTGGACTCAACCCCACACAGCTCACAAATAGAGCCCTCTGGAACGCATCAAGGCCAGGTCAATGTTCCCTCACCCACGCCCGTTTGTCCAACTCCTAGACCACGGAGGCCAGATCTTCCACCAGAGGCCAATAGATTAATGGTGGTTTTAGCGGGTGCCCCTCACCTAAGATCAGGGGAAAATGAGGATTACCAGTCTCTCAAGAAAAAGGTAATCAAATGGCTTAATTGGAACCGACCCCTGCCTCCCCAATATAACAACGAAATCATCATGGTAAGAAGGGTTCCATGGTTAGGGAAGACTAGGAAAACTATAGTGGGGGACTGTATTATGGTAACCTTCAAGGATCCAGGCACGGTCCGACACATTTGCAGAGGAAGGAACCGTTCCCTGGATTCCACCATACAGACCCTCCCAGTTTCTTTCTTCTTCCCCCCGATTCCTAAACGCCAGGCCCCAATGTATGATGACTGGACAAGGGTGGAACATAGACGCAATCACAATGGCCCTGTACAACGCCCTTATTTTCAGCCACCAGATACACCTTTCTGTGATTTCAATCGCTTCAACTGCCTGGACGGCTTGGATGGGGTCGACTGACTTTCTGCTTGTAAGACAGCGGCAGGGGTTTCGATCCCCCTTGGGTCGCTCGAGCATTTTATTTCTTCCCCCGGCCCAAGCTCTGGCCCACTGAACGATCCATCTGCCATAGATCACGGCAGAATTGAATTCTCTCACCTAGTCACTGATGGAGAAGTTCTTGCTGAGGGGATAACTTTGGCTCCCCTCCACGCGGGCGAGGGGGACAGGGGTTCAATGGTGCCGCATGTAACCTATGTTGCCCCCGCTTCAGGCCTTGCAACACAGGAGGAGCCAGGCCCGACTTCTTCCAATCTTTGCACTTTGACATCACCCACTCCTGAACATCTGAGGATAATCTCCTGGAACATCGCGGGACTAGCAAACAAACTGGAAGAGCCGACCTGGGAAAACTATATAGAAACTGGCGACATATGCATGTTTCAGGAAACTTGGGCTAGAGAGGACTTCGGACACCAAGGCTATACATCATTCTTTATCCCAGCCAGGTGGGAAGGTAAAGGCCGCCCCTCAGGGGGCCTCGTGATATGGGTTGCTGCTCATCTGGGCTGTGTGGCATCACGGCTCCCATGCAACTCCGATGACATCCTGGTGGTCTCATTGACATGGCCAAACAAAGCAAACCTCTTGCTGGTTAACATCTATTCACGGCCGATGGGAAAGGCAAAAGAATCACCGACTTTTAATGAACTCTCGAATTTTTTATCTGAACTGTCGACTGATTCATACTATGTGGTGGGTGGGGACTTTAATTCTCACTATGAGCCACTCCCCGGCCTCCAAGAAGGGTTCTTATCGGATGAAGAAGCTAGGTGGGCAGTACCAGGGGTTGATGTTCCATCCCCGAAGGCCTGGACCCCATTGGCGCTGCAAATCACTGCCCTTACCCTAAGGTACGGACTTAGAGCGTGTAATGGGAGAGTTAACTCGGACACACCAGGCAAAAATACCTACAACCGCCGGGGAAGAGAGTCACACTTGGACTATGTTCTGGTCCAACTAGCAAGGTGGTCTACTATACAAGATTTTAGGGTAATAGACAGGCTGGACAGCGATCATAATTCCCTTGAGTTAGACCTTGTTCATCCAGCACCCCAGGGCTTAGCGACCCAGGAAGTAGGGAACCACCCCACGCTTCTCATAGATAGCAGCAGGAGAAGACTCAGGTGGGAGCAAATGGTCACAAAAAAGGACAAACTGCCAAGGCTCTATGCAGAGATTACCCCTATCCTGGTAATTGTGGGGGACCTTGATAGCGTAGCGAGTGAAACAGACATAAGGAGTAAACTGTCTGATGCCCACAATGAGCTTATAAAAATCGCGGCACCCCACTTCACATGTAAAGTCCGGAAGACAAGAGAGAGGTGCCATGGCAGAACTCAATGGTACAATGTGGCCTGTAGACGGGCCAAAACAGAACTCCTTGGAGTAATAAAGGAGGGCAAAGGAGGGGAACGCCTTAAGCAATGCAGGCATGCCTACAAGAAACTTCTCGCCCAGGCTAAAATAGAATGGGAGGAAAGCCAGTGGGAAGAACTCACCAAGGCCTTAGCAGTGCAAGACCAACGCCTGTTTTGGAGAATGGTGAACGGGGGATCAGGGAGCTTACATACGGCTGTGGAGCCTAACATAGCTCCTGGAGTGTGGCAGGCCCACTTCCAGTCCTTATATAGCGCTGAGTCCGGAGAACTCCCTGCGGTGATCGAACCAGAGAGGCATGGCTCTCAGGCGGATCAAATAACACTGAGTGAGGTCACTGCTGCCATTTCAGGCCTGGCTTCGGGGAAGGCCCCTGGGCTGGACGGGCTACCGGGAGACCTGTACAAGCAGGAGCCCACCGTCTGGGCGCCCTACCTCGCTGCTCTCTTTAATGGCATTCTCGGTGGGATGGAAATCCCTAGTACTTGGCTGGGGGCTGAGGTGGTCCCGATTTACAAAAAGGGATCCCCCCTCCTCCCAGCCAACTACAGACCAATTAGCCTGATCGACGTAGCGCAGAAGTTGTTCGGCAGGGTCCTCCTGAATAGGCTTCAGGAATGGATCGAGGAGGCAGGTGCCCTCAGTCCATATCAGGCAGGCTTTAGGAAAGGGGTATCGACTGTGGACCAGGTTTTCAGATTGAACCTGGTCTACTGGAAGACAGTGAGGTTCGAGGGTGGCAGTCTCTACACGATTTTCGTGGACCTACGAGCCGCCTTCGACCTCGTGCCCAGGGGAAAACTATGGGTCATTCTAGCAGGGATGGGCGTACCACCAGATATCTTATTGACCTTACAGAGGCTGCATCACAACAATTATGCGCAGGTAAGGTGTGGGAGGTCGGGGGAGTTGACTGAGAGATTCCCCGTGGGCAGGGGGGTAAGACAGGGTTGTGTGCTGGCGCCGACCCTGTTTTGCCTCTTTGTCAACGGGGTAGTCGCTCATCTGAACGCCACTGACTACACAGATGCCCCCAAACTAAATGGCAACAGTGTGCCCGCAATAATGTTTGCGGACGACACGCTGTTGGTATCCAAAACTCCCATGGGCATCCAAAGGATACTTGATGCCTTTGTGGCCTTCTGTCAGGACAGAGGATTGGAAATCAATGCCATGAAAACCAAATACATGGTATTGAATCCAAGCCCCAAACAGCGCCCGAATCCACTGCTGGGAGCAGCACGGCTGGAAAGAGTAGCCACGTTTGAATATCTCGGCGTGACACTCAACGAAAATATGACCTGGGGGACCCATCAAACCAGGGCCAACCTTAAATTAGTACAAATCACCGGGGGTATCTCCCGGATGATGACTGGCTCGACTTATCGCCCATTGGGGGCCCTAATTCAGATATATAAAGCACAAGCCAGGGGGGCGATCTTGTACGGGGCTGAATTGTGGGGCCATATTCCATGTCAGAATCTGTCAGTCACGGAAAACAGATTCGTAAGGCAAATTACCGCACTTCCTCCCAGCACCCCACTTCTCCCTTTGAGGCTTGATTTAGGGCTACGGCCTCTCGCCGACGAGATAAGTCTAAGACCCATAGCCTTCTGGCGCAGGCTTTGGAGCAGTGACGATCTCGCCGACTATAGGGCAGAACTGGCCGAAATATTAAAACACCCCAAGGCGCTTAGCATCCCCTGGGTCCAAAATATCCAGTCAGTGTGCACAGATCTGGGGCTCCCCGAATTGTGGAATAAACCAGCAGATACAGCACCCAGAATCTCTAAGAGATTTCTGGCGAATCTGTATCATGAACACAAAAGGGAAAGGGCTTTAGCTACCCAGACAGAGGGGTCCCTTTCCTCTAAATTCCTGCAAAACAAGGACCTTTACGCATTTGAAAAGGCTTTTGATCCTATATACCCCGTTCTCACTAGAAAGTTATTTCTCCAGTGGAGATACGGCACACTGCCTTTGCGCTCCTTTTCTAGTACCTGGTCGCAAGTCCCTTCCACCAAGTACTGTCCCCTTTGTGTTGACAAAGAGGAAAATGACTTGCATGTGATTTTTTTCTGCCCAGCATACATGGCAGCCAGAAAGTACTGGCTGCTGCCTTTGATCAAGAACTTGGGTGGCAGGGAATACATGCCTATGTATAGGATTCTAAAATGTGATGTTTCCGGCCCAATTGTCTTTGCGCTTGCCAAATTTTTTACAAATGTGTGGTATACACGTAATCGTCTTTTAAAAGATGCGGGGTAGACTGTTGAATTCCTTTATTTTTAACAGTGTTAATAATGTTTGATGTGGATTTTAAATCATGTACTGATGTTTTATCAAATCTGATACAATTATGTGATTTTTAAATTTATGTGTATCTTTTATGACCAAATGGTCGAAATAAAGATTGAAAATGAAAAAAATGATTGAGGACAGTGTACACCGGAAGAGCAATGGACCAGTGACCACCCAGAGCAAACAAACTATCGTCCTTGGTACATCCTTTCATACATATAAAACCTCAGTAAAGATCTCAAGGATAAAACACAATCTACCTTCACAGTGAACTATGCAAACCACATGTTAACTAAGCATTGAAAGAACTTGGTATTATTCTCTCACAACCAAATGCCAAATAACAGACAATTGATTGAGGGCTTCCCATGTGTAGAAAAGGACGTACTGACAAAAAAGCAATATGATTCATGGAAATAGCTATTAGCACTAAGCACATGCAAAGAACAAAACAGAGAACAAAACAGTTTTGGATATGGAAAAACAGGAGCTGATGAAGCAATGCTGAAACATTCAGAGCATAAGTGAGATGTCTGAGCAGAAAGTTTGCATCTACATAGTTCCAGCCTCAACTGGACAAACTGAATACTATACTATAAATCCATTCGGAACCACCATTTGGTAGGAGCTTGGACAGACCAACGATTTGATGTAAGAGTCCCATTCCAAGTGGTTGTCTAATAGAGGGAATAACAAGGGATGGGTTTCTGCAAATGAACAGTATCTCTGCTGGTCAAAGGAGGTTGGTAAAAGCTTGCAATGTGCGCAAGAAAACCCTATTGGCTTGATTTAGGTTAGTTTTTTTTCGTTGGTTAATATGCTTTACGCTGGGCCAATACTCTTCTGATACCATCAATACTTGCCCGCACGATGAGCACTCTAGTGAAACTTTCCAGCATTTTGTTTTCTTTTGTCAATTCTATATGCCGTTCACAAGGAGATTTTTATTACCATTGCTGCACAGACACAAATTCGCTAAGTGCAAGGCTGCTCTATTCTTTTTATTACAACTGTACGATCGAGATACAGGTTACCTAGTTGCCAATTTTCTGAAGTGCACTTTAGCCCTCAGAAGGAGCACAATGATTAAAATTTTTATTGTACAGAGAGCTATACGTTTTAGGGATTGCTAGCTCTGTCGTATGACGTCATTTCTGAACTAATGCACTTTATTTTTTCTATAGTGCCTGTTAGGGGTTGTAACCTTATTTGATGAACAGATTGTTATTCTTGTATTGATTTTTAGACTTTTTATCTCTTTATATGTGGTCACTAATGAATGTTATCATAGATGTGTTTTTAAACATTCTTCTCTGGCGTAACTGTGACCACACTGGCACGCTTACACACATACTGTGGGCTTGTCCCCTCTTGGCTTCTTATTGGGAGGAGGTTCTTGGTGAGGTGGACAAATGTTTTGAGATAGAGCTGCCACGGTTCCCTGCATATGTCCTACTGGGGTTGCCGAATGGGTTGATGTACCCCCTCAGGTCTAGAAGGGGCAGACAGATTGCGATAGCCTTAGGGTCAGCGGTGCAAAACATTCTCATACACTGGCGCTCCACCACGCTTCCCACTGTTGTCGGCTGGCTGCATAGATTGTGGCATGTCCTTGGCATGGAAAAGATGTCCTTGGTGGCACTGGGGGATACAGAGGCTTTCGAGGAGCTGTGGGCGCCTTTCAATAGCTTGTTGTGTTCTGAGTTCAGGGAGATCACCTGCCCCAGGTATCTTAGGTTGCTACGATTGACACCGCCGCCGGATCTGCCTGTCTGACTGGTCGGAGTTGGCGTTGAGTAGCGGAGTCGACCAGAGGGTCGCTATGAGGGGAGAGCCTGAGGTCATTGGCACAGTACAGGGGGTGGGTTGGGGTGTGGTAGTTGGGGGTTTTGTAGGTTGTGGAGCAGGGTTGTTTCCCCACCCTTCCCCCCCCCTCTTTTCCCCCTCTATTCCCCCCCTTCCCTCCTCTTCTTCCCCCCTCTTCCCCCCCCCCCTCCTTTTTCGTCCTTGACCACAGGCGCACAAGCTGTGTATCTATGCCAGAAGAAGCCTATTGCCGGGACTGAACTGCTTTGATGTATCTCATATACTGTATGCATTTACAGTGTGGCACCTGTGGATTTTCTTTTCTTGCCCTGTTGTTTGCTTCTTTACCCTGCTTCAATAAAATACTTTAAACCCAAACATTCTTCTCTTATTTTTTCAATTTTCAATGGTTTCTTTTTCTGTATCTTTTAAGATCTACTCTTGGTTGATCGATTAAAGATTAGACTGATTGGCTTGCAAGTGTCCCAAACAGGTTGACGAGCTTTATGACCTTCAGCATTTACCCCAAGATTGCTGCTCCTGCTGTTAAACACAATCAGGTGAGCCTAGCTGTTACATTATCATTCAGATGATGAAATGTAATTAGGATTTCCGGTGCAGCCCATCTTGAACCAAACATAAGATAAGGTGTCTTAGTTGTGTCTGCTCTGCATCCAGGGTATTTTGTGTTCCCAGGTTTGTGCAACTAGGTTGGCATTATGAGTGCTACTTGAAGGGAGGGTGTGTTCCCGCAAGTCCCAGTCACAACTGATTTCTCAGAAAGAGTACATTAGTAAGGTGTCCAGTGCGGGGGAGAAGGAGGTGGGGGGTGTTAGCAATAAGCCTCAAAGGAGGCAACAGCTGATTCAAACAGCCTTCTTGAAAATAGGAGGGACCACCAAAATATGTAAAGTGCACCAGAACAGATGATCACTAATAAGAGCTTACTTTTAATCTAATGCTTAAAGAAAAAATGAAACCGTGTTGTCTTATAAATGACGGCCACTGTTACTGAAATCCGTGCCACTACTAAACCATTTCTGAAAGATAAACAACTTTGTCAGTCTTTCCAGGATAAAAAAACTGGGGCCCACATGATTCAGACAAATTCTGGGATAGACGCATTACTCTCTGAACTACGGCATAGACTGGCAAACGACAGTGCATTTCCAAAAGCGACAGAGTGTAATTTTTGAATAGTGGATGCATGAGGGGATGCTTGAGGGGCTGGATAGTGCCTCCGAGAAACAACCGTGGGGGCATTCCCAACAGCCCTGGAGCCAGCTGGATTCTTGCGGGATACACGGTAGATGACACAGGAAGAATCCCAGCCTCCCCACCACACAGGCACCACTTATTTCCTCCAGAGAGTACATCTTGCCAGGGGCGCTACCTCAAAGCTGTACAAAAGAAGAGCAAATATTATGAAACATAGCAAATATTTAGAATGGTAATGAGCCTACTTCAGTCATATTTGACGCGTTGAAGGCCTCCCAACTCCTTCACTTTAGGAATGTGCCTGCGGGGATGTGACGAGGGAATCATGCTACGAAAAGGAACAGCAAGCAATAGCCGCATGCCATCTTACTTCGGGTAAATGTAAATGTAAATGTAATGGGCATTTATAGAGCGCTGCTACCACTCCAAGGAGTATCTTGGCGCTTACACAACCCAGGTGGGAGAGTTGGATAGGGAAAGAAGTCCAGGTTTCTTAAACACAGCCACTACACTAGGGTTCTACACAGAGTGTCAGACATGGAGAAAATCCAAGTTTTCAATGCCTTCCTAAAAGGGGCTTCTTGGGAGAAAGACCGCAAGGAAAGGGGGAGTTTGTTCCAGGCCTTGGTTCCTAGTACAAATGTGCAGATCCGCAACTAAGTCACACATTGGCACATAGACACGACGCTGTGATCAGTGTGTCTTCCTCTCTTTCAACTGGCCAACACGAAAAAGAAGTAGGACTAATGCACACACGGTGTGGCATCCAACTGGTCTTCAACACCATAACCTCGTCTATGTGAACTAAGTAAGTCTGTTGCATAGAAGGCATGGTATCCACTGCGGTCACTACAAGTATCAGTCTGCTGAAATATTTGGCATTTCTATTTGGCAGCTACTCCTTCAATCTTAAGTCCTCTCTGTTCCACCCAAAGCATCCAGAGATGGCCCTTGAAATGCATGACAAGCTATACAAATCAAATACGCGTGATTGGATAGCTGTGAAAGGACACTCTTTACCCTAGATCTGATTGCAATTGAATGACTGGCATTAAAGAACAATGATTGTGCTGCTTCAAAACCATTAAATGGTACGCAGTGGTCATTCCACCACATACACCCCAGACCTGTTTCTAAGAAAACGTGTGGCAAGAACTTTAAATTCATAACCTGATAGCTAATTTGCACAATCAGGGGCAAACATCAAACCTTCCGATAGTGCACAGGCCCATTCAAGATTATCAAAGTTCAGCGTTGGGTACAAATGGATGCTGCATGGTAGAAACAAATGGAATTTAAGAAAGGGAATTAAAACTATTACATTTAGAATAAATCGGGCTGAAAGTTACATACACACATTGAAGAGCCCAGTTGGCTGTCCTTGCAATCACAGCTCCATATGTACACCTGCCCATCATCTTGGCCACATTGGGTGATTTTTACATCATGAAGAGGCCTACATCACCTGCTTCAGCATTGTAGTTCCTTCTAGAGCCTATCTGGCTTTCTCCTAATAGACTAATTACTCCAAATCTAGGAATATGCCACTTGCACTAATACAATTCACTGAAGATTTTCCCTCAAAACTAGCATAACCTCCATATCCTGATGAAGGCCTCTAGAAATTAATTCTGCATACATGATACATTGTGTATATGGGTCATTTGGAGTATGCATGGTTATAAAAGTAGATATATAACTAACATGGGAATCTGAATAAGAGCGATCTTTGGAGCGTAGGGAGAGTGTGAAGTTGTAAGCAAACGCTAACTCTTCTACAGGAAAGGTCTGCAAGTAAGTCATAACGAAGTAAACAGATTAAGACAAATAATGACAGAATGTGCTGCAAAGAAGGACCACCAACCCATCTAGTCTCCTATTAAGTGCCTACTTTTGGCATAGAAACCGGGCTGTAGATGTAGTAAGTGTTTACTTCATGTGGATGCTTTTCTAGAATGCATACCAAAGCCATGTCTGGTTTCCAGAGTTCCATACAATTAGCAGAATTGACAGACCATCTTATATTTGGGCATAGTTTACAAATTAGCAGCACAGTACAAATATTTCAGCTTTGTTAATGTAGCAGCAACAAACAAAAGTATAAAGGAATGATGGGGGCTGGCTAAGTAGGGACACCCTATAGTCTACACAGATCACACAGTGCAGTGCATATGTTCAATTCCCATATCAATTTTAAATTAAAGTCATGATCATCCTTCCCCAAAAAAAAATTGATTTATTCTAGACGTTCAACATTACACGTTCTCAGGCATAGTATGATCCAGCTATTACCTACGGTGTACCACACTGACAAGCCAGACAATCCATCCTTAAAGCCCAGGCTAAGCGGTCCACCCATTACCCAGGGCAGCTATCCTACCTTCATACCAGGCACTCCACAATTGGCCCAGGCCAGGCGCACCACTGCTGTCAAATGGAACCACGTGTATTCACTAGGTTTCCAGGTTTCTCTCCAACTTCCTCTCGCTGTTGAACTCCTTTACTTTGCATATTAAGGAGCTTTGTTCTTTGCACGAGGCAGTTTTAGTTAGATTTTAATGGTGCCAGGCATTCAGATTCTTAGCTCATTTTGCAAATGTGTGGACATGCAACCACACAAGTCATGTATTCAGGATAGAATTGGGTCAATTCCAACACCAGCCACAGATCACTGGCAGAAACGTGGAGATACCAGCAACTAGAATACAGAGGAACTCTGAGGCTGTTTCAATCAATTGATGACCAAACCTGAATTAAGATCTCTCTGCAGGTAGACCTCACACACTTTTTCTCCACACGCACTCTGTAAACTTTAATTAGTTGTTGCTGGTTGGTGTGTGGCTACATGTTACTTGGCAACATGCCCCTATTCCCCATAAAACAAACAGATTTGTGGGACAAATCGCGCATGTGGCGGAAGCGTGGGGGTACAAGCTGTCCTCCGGTGTTACACTACTGACTAGAGCTGTGCTCTTATAGTGTTTTTAACAGTGCTTTAATAGTGTTTTTTATACTGGCTCGTAGCGTGTCCTGACACTTACGCACAGTAGATCAATGGATACAAAGTGCGTGGGTGCAGTGCTGCTTGTGTGGGGAGTGTTTTAGTGTCGTGTGTAAATAACAGAGGGGGGATAGCCACGCCCCCTCACCAATTCCGAACGCTGCGGAGAAGGTGAGACCTTCTATCAATCAGTCATTGGTCAAGCTCAACTGGAAACTACAGATGCAGCTCTTTAGCCGTGTGTCTTATTGTGCATAGTGCCTCGTTCATGCACAATGCCAGATGAGGCTCAGTATAATGGTGAAGAGATTGCGTGTTGGAAAGGCCAACAAACGAGTAAGGGATAAACGTATGACAGAACACAGACTGTGTAGGTCATTAACCACTGAACTGAAGAGTAATCATTTAAGACAGACGGTCGACTCGTTAGTATTTAAACCCAAATAATTAGTGTGCCCTTTATGTCTACCTGTTAGTGAGCTGTGAAAGAAAGTGTTTTTTTTTTCCCTTCAGATAATGTCATGAATTGAGGTCTCATCTACCTGGCAGCTTAGGGTGAACCATACTAATAAGTTAGTGGTCTTTGCACTCACTCATTGCTTACCACACAGTGGAGAAGTGTGGCTCACTGGTTAGAGGAGGCAGACCTGGAAGCAGAGGTCAGCCCAGGACCAGGGTTCAATTCCCGGCTCGGCGGGGTCTTGAGTCCTAAAATGTCCTTGGACTCGACAATTCTCGCTCCGGTGCCTACTCGATTCACGGGTTCACACTCTGTGACTCTGGGCAATAACTTGCTTAATCTCCACAACGGCCCCTCGCGGCGGGATGCCTGGCTTTCACCTTGTGGATACCCTGCCGGGGTTATCTCACAGGGGAATACCAGGACGGGTTCCCTAAGCAAGCGCTTAGAGACCGGTTGGTGATTTGCGCTATATAAATTCTTGTACATTTACATTTACCATTGACTGGCTTTATTGTCACTTTAATTTGCTTCTTTCTTGTTCAGTAACTTGCCAACCTCTTCAAACGTTTGTCCCTCCTCTCCTAGAGCATAACCTTTTCAGGATGGTTTAGGTTGCCTGACTTGTGAAAATTCTCAAATTTAGGGAACTACTTTCTTCTATTTCTTTTTGCATACCATGAGGGTTCATGTGTTTTATAGCTCTCTACCTCAAGTACCGGTTTCCGCCGCCAAACACCTGCCCTCGCCTCACGTGCTCCGTTTTGCTCCCTTTCCAAGCTCGTCCACTGACTCCAACTCTGCCAGGTTTTTTTTCCATTACATTTTTGGGTACATTCACCAGCCCCTTCAAAGTGCCTCTATCTTCCCCTTGCCCCCTCCCAGCCCCCATTGCTTCCCCACCCGATTCTCCTCTTTTGCTCCCCGAACCACTCAGTCCAACATATTCTTTTATTATTTGTATTTTTTTCTATTTTTTTCCAGTAGCACATAGCAGTTGTGGCTGCTCGAAAGGACAAAAAAGTGCTTTGGTACTACTAAAATTATTTTTTTAATTTAGAATTCCAAATGGTGTCTGCCATTTTGAATCAGTAATTAAATAATGCTCTGAATGTCATTCCCAAGGCCCATGCATGTGCGCGTAGGAAATTATGCTGCTGCCAGTAGCAGATTCTGAAAAGGTATTATTCGCTTTAGTTCTGTGACAAGATCCTTCGACTAAAGATGGCTTTAGAAAGGGTGGCATGAACTGTAGACAAGCTACAGAGGAACCACCATGCCATCAGAGAGGGGTGCCTCTAGGACACAAGAGACTTGCTTACATAGCTACGAGTTAGAAAGGGTCATCTAACATTCAAGCACTCTCGATCTCCCAAACGCCAACATGACGTGCTTTAACAAACGTAATAAAAATACAGACGCTATTGGTCGCCAGTGAACTCAGGGTGGTGGACAGAGGCGAACTGGAAACTTAAGTCAGACCAGGCAAACAACATATGTTCAAACCAGTCCCAAGCTGCAGGAGACCATGACTAGAATATAAAGCAATGGAGATGTCATGGTTGGGTCTCTACAACCTATGGTGCTCTGAAAGCAGCCCCCAGGAAAACGTGAAAGTTGCAGAACGATTATTCTAGTCCTGGTGCAGAAAAAGTGCAGGGTGTCCTCGATTGTTTTCTTCTTACAGGGGTTGAAGTGCAACTCACTTTCACTACAATGAACAGAACTGAGGCACACAGACAGCGAGACAACAATGGCACAAGTACAGAGTGTGATGAACTTATAGCACTTGGACAATCTGTGGACCTGAGGCACAAGGATGGACAATGCAAGGAGCCTGTGGCACATGGACAGAGTGTAGTGAACTAATTCTGAGGACCAGTGGTACATGGGCAGACTGTGTGGGGAGCTTGTGGCTCAAGGACCGAGTATGGGGAGCTTAAAACACAGAGAGCTTGAAGAGCTGGAAGAACATGGACAGACAACGTGAGCAGCTTCAAGTACATTAGCGGTGTCAAACATTGAACCAAACAGGCTGGAACCAAGTCAGATTTTATCAACATCCAGATGATACACTTACATACAACTGATCCAAACGGGAGTCATTTACAGTCTGCAATTAAACTTAAACATTTGGCATTTGTAGAGGCATATAGTCTGTCTTTTACACTTTATCACCCAACACATTACTATGACCTGCGCCCTATATCGCAATAACTGCACCTCAGTGGTTATCACGCACAACATACAAACACTTCCCACATGGCAGGCCCCAAAAAATTCCTTCCAACCACACACCCTCCACGGTGTGGCGCGTTACTCGTGTAGGCAAGTGATTCAGCACTCCATGTAGCAGTAGTAAGCAGTATAGAAACGCTACAGTCCAAAATATAGATTTGCACCAACATTGAAGACCTCAGACTCCAATGTTTACCTCTTTTAAGTGCCTCAGAGTGATTAAGGTCACAGTATGCCCTGTATGAATGGTGTACTCAGTTCACTACATCACTTCATGCTATACAGAGACAGACATCACTAGCTTAAGAGGTGGACACTATATATAAGAAATATGCATCTCAATATAGCCAGCAGAGACCCAGTTAAAAATCCCACTTCAAGGCAGACGGGTAGCCCTTTTCAACGTGTACTTCTCCGGAGGTTATAAAAGCCAATTTTTAATGTCTTCTAGACTTCTAGTGCACAGACGGATTAAAAGGCATCTGCTGTCAGCCATAGGGCACACAGAAAGGAAGATTAAGGAGATTTATAACAAATTCAACGACCCATACCCGAGACCCTCTCACTCTAATCGCTGCAATCGCTGCACACGACACCAGACCCCAGCAGACCCTGATCAGTTGGACTCTCCTCACCACTGACGACACCCTCAATATCATGAAGAGCATCCACTCAGGATCACCCTCGGATCCCTGCCAGCACCACATCTTCTGTATCAAACAACATCTCATGGGTATTGTTTCAGGGGGCAATTACACATATGTGTAATGACACAATTACTTAAAAGTGATTTAATCGCAACACACTCCCGAACTCTGCCACAGCATCAACTGCTCCATCAACTCCACCACATTCCCGAAGACTGGAACAACACAGAGCTCAGCACCCTGCTGAAGAAACCCTCTGCCGACCCGAAGGACCTCAAGAACTTCAGACCCATCTCTCTGCTCCCCTTTCCAGCCAAGGTAAGAAGGCAATCAACGCCCAACTTTCAGAGTTCATCGGGGCGAACCACATCCTGGACCGCTCTCAATCCGGCTTCAGAAGAATTCACAGTATGGAGGACTCTCTCCTCGCTGCCACAGACTACGTCTGCACCCTCCTTGACCGAGGCGAAACCTCAGCCCTCATCCTCCTGGACCTCTTAGCCACCTTTGGCACCATCTCCCACTGCACCCTATGCACATGACTCCACGTCTGCGAAAATGCCCTGATATGGAACACAGTCAGGCTACCACTGTTCCACTCAGAACCCACAGAAGTCAGCTGCACTCTCTTCAACACCCACATGGCCCTGCTCGCAGCCCTCGATAGGAAGCACAGACTCAACATAGTCTCCTACGTCGACGACACCCAGCTGAACCTCTCCCTCACCAACGAACCTACAGTCACCAAGAGCAACTTCCAAGACAGGATGAAGGCTGTCGCCACCTGGATGAAGGACAGTTGCCTCAGGCTAAACTCAAAGAAGACCTAAGTCTTCACACTAGGCTCCACGCCCTCCGTTTGGGACGACTCATGGCCTCCATTTGGGACGACTCCTGGTGGTCCACAGATTTTGGACCTCTGCCCACACGGACAGACCACGCACAAAATCTGGGCATCATCTTGGATTCCTCGCTCACCATGAATCGCCAGATCAATGCGGTCTCATCATCCCACTTCGACATGCTACACCTGCTCTGAAAGATCTTCAAGTGGATTCCCACCGAGTCCAGAAAGGTCACCCACACACATCAGCAGCAGACAACTACGGCAAAGGACTCTATGCCAGCATCACCCAGAAACTCCTCAAGAAACTGCAAAGCATCCAGAACGCCTCGGCCAGACTTATCCTCCACATCCTCTGCCGCATCTTCAGCCACCTGAGAGACCTATGCTGGCTCCCAGTCAACAAAAGAATCACATCAAGCTCCTCACACATGCCTACAAAGCCCTACAGAACCTGCATACCTCAACCATCGCCTTTCGTTCCACGCACCCACCAGAGACCTCGGCTTCGCCTGACTGGTCCTGGCCGCCATTCCACGTATCTGCAAGACCACGGCTGGGGGAAAAACCTTCTCCTACCTAGCAGCAAAGACCTGGAACACCCTGCATCTCCCCTTAGGCAATCACTGTCACTGCCCCAATTCAGGAAGGACCTCAAGACATGGCTCATCAACTGAACCACAGTGCCTTGCAACAGATCGCTTTTCCCCCTCCCTCCCCCAGCACCTTGAGACACTTACAGCAGAATAGTTGCGAGTTACAAGCCACTTGAATGATTGAAACAGCAGATCTCTACCTCCATGCCACCAAATGCCTATTATGCCTAGTGCCAAGCATGTGACCTGGCAAGGCTAGCAACGCCTACTACGTACAAGCATGCACCACCTGACCTTAGAAGGCATGAAGTACAGCACAACTGGCCTGATGGTTAGTCCTCACATTTCAGAACTGGAGGAAGGCACTTTTCCATAAGCTCATTGTCATACCAAAATGTATACCTGTGCCTAGATGCCTGTAGGGTAAGGTTACTACACTAGACCAATGCATGCCCTGAACTACATGTCTGCATGCATACGCTCAGCAGTTGATACCGTAGCTATCTAAAAAGTTTAGATTTGTACAGCGCGTACTGCCTTTTGTACAGTTTTGTAGAACTTTCAGACTCTGGAAACCCTAAGTAGTAATGCATGCAAATTCTTGAATTCCTCTAAACCACATGTTCTCGATGTAATCCATCCCACTGTGTCACTTCTTTGTCCATAACCAACATGGACCAACTGTATGCAATTCAATCATGGTCTCGACCTGAAAGGAACAATTCAGCCAGGAAGAACTACTAAACCACACCCCCTGCTTAGGGGCTCAAAAGCAACCCCTTACTTGGCCTCATTGGGAGCATGCGGTCTATGGCACAGTGAGCATCTGATACCTGGCCACAATGGATGCACGATAGGCACAACCTACATAAAAATGTTAACAGCACCTAGACATTTGTAAATATTCTTGATATTAGTGCAGAGTCAAATTCTACACGATTGGGTGTTGGGCAGAAAATAGAAGGGGGTTGCAGGGAGGAAAAAAAAAAAAAACGTTCGCCAAAAAACACAAACTAAGATCACATGTGCAGTCAAAGATTTTGACCTTTGTATATAAAACGGTTCTAATTTCCAAAACTATTCCTCTGGAAGCTGGACATCCCGACCTCCTTCTGCTGTGCGACTAACAAAAGTGTGTCGCGGTGCAATGATGCTCCAGTTAGAATAAACGATTTAGGATCCTGCTAGCCCCTACCCTTTGTGAAAGGCAAACACATACATTACAGCCGAATCCCCAGTGGTGTTTCTGTATGTGATAGACATATCTTGTATATACTCCAACACACCTTGAACAAGCCTGAAGGATAGTGACCTTTATTAAAATAACAGACCTGAGTCAAGAGAAGGAGTCCACCTCTTATTCCCAACAAGGGTCCCATTTTTAAAGAGACAGGACTCCCAACAAACAAATGCAATCTGATAAATCGTATTAGCGTTTCTTAATTCAGTTCTTTGGTGTGTACCAGCTGTTTACTGGTTAAGTCCAGGCACGAGAAGAGGCGATAAAAAAAAAAACATGCATAACGTGCAAGTTCGTCTTAATCAAGATCCTGCAGTAATGCATGCCAGGCCAGGGGCCGCTGACGTGATTCCTAGCTCAATAATCCTCAATAAAATGAGAAGCAATAAGAGACATGCCTCGCCTGCAGGATGAATATGCATGCTGCGCTCCTGGCCTAGATACAGACAGCATGTCCTATCATGCTCCCTGCAGGAGGCACCTGTCAAGCCGCCTCCCAGCAAACAGGCTGCTCAGCTTGAGGACGTCACATTTAAAAACGCCTCGCCCCAAAAAAAGAAACAAAAGCACGGTGGTTATTGGTAAGGCATGCCAGGACCTATCCATTAATACAACAAAATGTCACTGAAAAAAGACAAACAAATGAACATGTTTTGGATTCGCAAAGCACACAATGCACCCTTTCGTATACGCCCAAAGATAAGGCAAAGCATAGTTGTAACATGCAAAAAAACAGCACTGCAGCTTCTTAAAACAGCACACACTGGCTGCAGCCACCACCAAATACATGACTAGATGCAGCGAAACCTGCAAAGCAAACAGAATGCATGACAGAAAAAAACGTAAGGAGCACCGCACCCCCACTCCCCGCAAGCTTCTAAATAGGGGCAATACACTAGTATTCTACACAGGGGGGTCTTACAATGACCAGAGTTGGGGCTGCCTGGACCCCAGGAAAGATGCACAAGCAAAGAAGAGCACAGCCCCGGCGCCTACCTTTGACTTGGGCGTCATACTCTGCCAGGATTTCCTTGTCCTTCTTGAACCTGGCTGGAGACGTCATGTTTACAGCGTTGTCAGAATAGGCAATCCGTTTCCTGACGATGTCCTCCAAAAACAGGCAAAGGTGGGAAAAAAGACTCCGCGCCGGCGATCCTGGGTGTTTCCCTTGGTTTTATCTCCCCCAGATGGAGCCGTCGGCGCAGGGGGCTTGGAGAGAACGACGCAGCTGTTCGCGGAGCTGGAAGCAGGCAGCGCGTCCCTGCGCTAGACCCGGGGCTTCTCCTGCAGCACTCCTACCCCGAGCACTGGTCTTGCCCCTCAGAGGGGGTAGGTACCCCACGCAGCCGCATACATCCTCATGTCCGCTCCCCGGTGAGGTGCAGGGCGCAGTCCGGTGCAGAGGAAGCTGCAGGAAAAAAAGGGAAAAAAGGCTCAGCGAGGCTCCCCCTCTGTCTGAAACAAAGAAAAGTGACATTCGCTAAAGTGTTCGGATACAGGGTTACTATGAGGCGGCATAAAACTGCAGCATAGCACACAGCGCCAAGAAGTGTCAGTAACAGACGGAGAAACAGTGACGTAACCGTAAGCATCAGTAGGCTCAGAAGTAGAAAGATAAAATCACAGTTACAATTGGTCGTATCCGTGCATTCCAATACACACGCATACTTACACAATATTTTGTTTTGTCCAAAAAACATAAACGTGATCTTCCAGAGGTGCTACTTTCATCACACGCACTTGTATTACACAAAAAATAGCGCTACAAGGTAACTGCAAAATGACAATCCTGGCTATAGAAAGCACCTAAAAAAGGGAACTATAATAAAAAAAAAGTGCAGCTTTCAAGGCCTCGTAGATCCAGGGCTCGTCCGTTCTGGACTGGACAGTAAACTGTCCAGAATATGAACTGTGTCAATAATAGAGGGGTCACATCTGAACAAAACAAATGTACCTTTGGGTGGGTTCCAGGGTACTCCCACCTTGTTCACACTTTTCTACCTTTTGTGTCCAGGGTATACATGTATGTTATTAGTGATTTATAGGGCACAGTGGATACCTATGAGGGTGTCCTGGCGCTAGCAACAGACATGTCTTACTGCGCGGAAACCCTCCACAGCAAGTTAAAGAGCATAAAGACAAGTCTTGAAAGATTTCCTAAATGGCCGAAGTTCCACGACGCATGCACACATTCCGTGTTGGCGGTCCTATGACTGGCGCCTCTGTAACTAAAACCTTGAAAACAGCATGCATTGTCTCTCGCACAAGAAAGGCCAGAGCTAAAAATACACGAAAACAATTCATGTGCAACACCCAAGCCAGGAATCCGGCACATGTTCTGTCGGCACTTGGAGAAAGCGGAGCACAAAGCTTAGAGGCCAGATTCTTTGCGCAAAACGTGGTGTTTAATGGTTTAGTTGTGTCATCCCACCACTGCCCCCTCAAAAACATCAAAGTTGGTCTGCAGCCAGAGCGAGGAAGCCCCTCAGCTGAGCCCTTGAGCCCCGAGCGGCTCCCAGCATGGGCACAGAGCCAGCTTACTACTTTTTCAATTTTTTTTTCTGTTTTTGTTGCACGCTTCTCCTTGGCAGGGGAGCGAGGAGGGGGGAGGGGCTGAGCTGTAAATCCACACTCGCTGCGAGTCACTGGGTCTTAGACATCAAAGGGTAGGGTGGTCAGAGGCAGGAAATGGATATTAAGGGGACAGAAAGAGTGGAGTGAATTTCTAAAAACACAATGGCAGACTGTGCAGTTCGGCAAACCATTGGAGAGAACAGCTCGCTGAGGCTGGTCCGTGTGAGGTAAAGGACAGTGCGCGGGGACACTGCGGGCCCGCTTCAACCTATTATTTGAGAGGGAGCTGACCAGAGCAAGCAGCACTGCCGGATGAGAGGCACGCATCTTGCCATTTCTTTGAGAGACAGGGACATTATAGCCGCCCACTGCATGCAATATAGGGAATAGCGTTACTGAAAGGCAGTTGCACCCCCTTGCCCCGCCCCTTCACAACAGCGACCTTCCTCCGGCTCCCTGCTATGGATGTTTTAAGTCAGACCTGCATTTCAACAACGAGCAGGGCTCTTATTTAATAAGTAACTCGCTCAGTTGTAGCCTGCAGCTGCCGCCCTTCACACACAGAGCTCGTCACTCCTGCAGCCATTTCACGCAGACATGCACACTGATTCAGATCTTTAGGTACACAACTTGCACATTCCTACAGTCGATTGTAAGCACCATTGCACATCCGTTTCCACAGCCCTTTGCCCAAAGTCAAGACGACAGGTATAGCCATGTCCAACCGAGTTGCGCACTCCTACAGCCTTTTGCACACATGTTTTGAGCCCTTTAAGTACACTTATTAACATTTCTTAAGCCCCTTACACACACTTATAATAATCTATTAATTAACCTTTTACTCAAAAATACATGCACTTCTACATTGTTTCACACACCTTAGTCCTGAATCGCGTACCCCTAGCCATTTGCTCACACATGCACATCTAAGCCACCACCTCCCCGTAGGTATATACACATGCTCTTTACTTTTAAACAGTGGCAGCTTGTACACCGGCATACATACCACCCTCCCCATACATACCATTCTCCCTTAACCCACCTTTCTTGTTTTCGATCGCAGCTTTTCTCCCCTACATTACTTACGTTTCTGTAAAACCTCAGTTCTTGCCCCCCCCCACACCCTTCCTTCCCGATGTCCCATCTCCCACACTCCGCGCACCCATCAATCATGTACCATCCACACCCGCCATCCATGCCCCTCCTACGCACGCACATCCTTCATCCCTGCTGCCAAGGCATTCCATCACACAGCAAGGAGCAGCACTAGGACCTCTCGGGTGGTGCAGGACCCCTCTGAAAACCCCCGAGCACAGGAATGATGTACCCCTCTGCACTGCCCCCGACTACAGAAGAAACAGACAACGTATACTTTCTCACACAGCACAGTGTTGCCTCAGGGTTCCTAACAGCAACAAAAATGAATGCTGTACCAGAGTCCTTTGCACAGGATAAGCTCGTGGACACAATGTATCTCCTAGTATGGCACGTACAGACCCCAAGTAACAGGGCTCACTGCTTCCCATAAGCACCCCACTGACACACAATGGAGGCACGAGCACTAATCAGCTCCAAGACAGTACATTGATATTTGTGCACAACACCCTCTGTTAACCGTGTTCCCCACATTTTATATATGCTGTGGTCTCTTAGCACATGCCCAGAAGTCCTGTCCCGAATGTACACACAGGCACCACACTGGTCGTTGTGCAGCACTCATCCGTTAGGTTACAAGCTTACAACAGTTCGCCACCATGTACTGTATGTACAGATCACTCGCCTCCGCAGCTGCCCTCCTTTCTGTAAGTGAGGTGTCAGTGTCGGCTACTCCAACACTTTCCCTGAATTTACCACGCAAAAAAAGCCACGGTGGTACACAGCCTATGGGTGACACCATGTACACGCACATACAGGGCTACGTTCTACATATGTTTGCATACAATACCCTCACAGTTTAACTGTTCTTCTAGATGTATGCTACATTAAATCGTGGTGTGCACGAAGACCCCTGCTTACACTGTATGCGGCTAACTGCTATACGCATTGTCAGCGTCACACACTTTTAACCAACTTCCTTCCCCAATTACAGATTTCGTTTTATAAGTTACATAAAGCACCTTATTCGTAGACACCATGTGTAGCTACCATCTACCTCTTGTATGGTGCATGCAGCTCCCCCCACCGACGTTCAATGAAGTTTCAATTTTCGACCATGGACAATTCTTCTGCCTGTCCCTGTACATATTACACCGCAGCCACGCATTGCCCAGCCTCATCTTCTATGCCGATACCAAGTGCACACACCCCACTCACGAGTAGCCGTATATTGCACATAGGCGCCAACTCTTTTCCCGGTTAGAAACGGAATTGTGCATGCACCCCTGCAGAGAACCATCTCCTCCCTAATCACGCGCGTCTCTCTCACACTACGCTGAGCTTCCACCTCCTTGCCCATGCACACTTAACATGCAGTCCCCCGAACACACCACCCTATGCACAGTACAGCCCCACGCATATTGCACGTAGCCCACTGTACAGACCCCCGGCTAAATATCACATGTAGTCAGTCTCAAGCACACTGAACTGAGTAACCTCACCCTGGCCCCAATACACATGTCCACTATACCCTGCACAAAACACCGGTGGTTCTCTGTCCACCGCAAAGCGCCCCCTTAATCGCATTACATGAATGCCCTGTACCTTGCTCTCCTCCTGGTTTCTGGCTCCTCCTGGCCTCCCTTCTCACTTTACCTCAACTTGGGCTTCACCCAGAAAAGAGCAGATTTCCAAACTTCTATTTTTTTCCCCACTCCCAAATCGAAGAGTCTCTGTCCCCGCCCCATTTCAAAGCTTCTGACCAATAGAGACAGCTTCTCAAGGCAAGTGACACACACTACGGCCATTCACGAAAGAAGGCGTAACCCTCTTCCTTGTAGAAACTCCAATTGGAAACGGGGGAAGTCCTCAGGCATGCTGGAGTCGGTGTGGTCAAAAGAAGGGCGGTACCTGAGAGGGAGGTCTGGCAGCCTTTTAGGACCAATCAGGAGGATGAAGGCGCGGCACGTCGATAACAATGGGGCTGCCTACACAGCGGTGAGTAGGCTGCCATATTTGAACTGTATCTGGTTCCATTGAATGTACCACTGACAAAAGTCTAAAGCGTGTTATTTAGCCAATAACGCGCACACGTTTTCATAATGAACCGTAATTTGATATACGTGTTAGCTATTATTAAAGGCGTAGATGCGTTCCTTAAGTTACGTGCCGTTATTTTTTTATTGCTGTTATTTCCTCCATTTTGTGCAGTTGTATATAGCGCGAACTCGACCCGATGGTTTCGGAGCGCTTTACATGTTCACAAGTTGCATTTACAGGCGGACATATTAATATTAGTGGTATATTTTGGATTCGCTTAAGGGCATACACCACGCGCCAAATTTGGAAGCAATACCTTCAAAGTCATAAACCTGTAATTGCTACTTCAAACATGTTGGGCTATTTATAAGGCGCTATTTTGAATGAAGCACCCACTCCAAAAAAAAATATCTCAACATCTCTGAATGGTTCGCTAACCAACTCTATAAGTGAGACAGGTCTTTTTAAATCGCTTTGCTACGAATTCAATCTATTCTGTATTGTTTTCTTCATACCTACTGTTGCACTTAGCTAAAGATTCTTGTTTCGAGATAGTTGTCAATACCAAACCAGGACCCCTCCCAGTCCTCTTTTGATGTCAACATTCGGTCCTTATAGAATGTGGCTGTAAAACAATGCAGAGGCGGACCAATGAGGAGGCGTCGCGCGCTGCCCTAGTCCGCCAATGAACATGCTGACATTTAGATTCAAAATAACCGGAAAAGAAGGGGCAAGATTAGAGTGACACTGACAGATGTGAAGAGGTGTGTATAGTTTGTGCGGAGCGAGACATTGATGCATATACTAGGAAGAATCATTTTTTTTTTGAAAAGTGAAGGTCCGTCACAGTTGGCTGAGGGACGTGAAGTAGAGTGGGGGGCAGATGTCACAGAGAGGTTGAGTTTAAAAACGTGTTATAAAAGGGCCATTGGTCGATGTGAAGAGGTGATACAAGGTTAACATGTGAGGGGCGTCGAAAGGAGATGACTACTCTGAAACGTGAGTAGTGTGGGGTGGGAAGTGGAAACATTTACAGATGCGAACGGTGAGAGGCGAGCAGCTGGGCAGATGAGGGCTCAGGAGGAGCGGGCCGTGGGAGAGCAGTGTTCTGTGTCGGAGGAAAGTGTGTGAAAGGGGTGTAGTGAGCAGCACTGACAAATGTGAGGAATGTAGAAGAAAAAGTAACGTACACAGAGTGTGGCGGAGAGAAGTAAAGGCGTCCCACATATGTAAGGAGCGTGGTGAGAGAAAGGGGCTTAAGACGTATAGAGGAAAGTGAAGCGGTGAGGGAGACTGGCAGAGGTGAGAGTGGAGGGGTGGGGATTGGACAGATGCGAGCAGTGAGAGGAGGTGATCGATGACAGTTGGGCTGGGAGAGGGCAAGTTATGCTGACTGTTGTGGCTACTATGGAAGGCACAGAGAACATAAGACCTATATGTTTACCGTATGCGAGGAGTGTGGAGGGGCCGAGTGACTGACATGTGAACACAGTGTAGGGTGAGGTATGAAAGTGACACATTTGGGGAGTCCAGAAGGGAAGTGTTGGTTATAGAAGCAAAGATTGTGGCGAGGAAAACTGAAAGATGTGAGAAATGTGGCCGGATAGATAAAGGGGTGTGTGCAAGTATGCAAAGACTGTGAGGAGAGGGAACAAGCAATTGCTATGAAAATGGGGGTAGGAAAAGCACACTAACATGGCCGAGGAGTGAGAAGAGCAGAGGGACACCAATGGTTATGAGGGGTGTGGCAAGGAAAAAAGTCCCACAGGTGAAAGGAGAATCGGAAGAATTGGTGGCAAATGACAGATGATTTGTGCAGAGGGTGCGAGGAAATGGCTAGGGGAAATGGTATGTCCATCGTTAGGAAATGAAAATGTATGGAAGTGAGGTGTATTTGTGACATTTGTTGGGAGAGGAGAAGGATATTCCGAGAAGTGACGTGAGTGTGAAGGTTAGTTTTAGCTTGTTTCATTAAGTTGTGGTTTTGCCATCATGGCATCGTACATTAGACAGTCAGTGAGGGTAGTGCTGCCAGGGTGGAAGGGACAGAGTAGGCAGCGAAACAGACTTGAAAGGAGGGAGAACGTGGACCGACAACTGGATTTTCACATAGCTCTTCAAACCCGACTGCTGCTATATTGCGCTATAAATAGCAGGTGTTACTGTTAGAAGTAAATATTTCATTTACTGACCATGGAAGGTTAAAGGCAGAGACGGCCATGCCAGCTACTACCTCAGACAAGGAATTAAAGGACCACAATGATTTGGGGCTGGGGCTGGCCTAGATGGGGAGCACCAGGGAGCCGGGTGCCTGGATGGCAGGGTAGATGGGCCTTAGACTCAGAATCTGCTGTGTCTCCCTTTAGGAAGGAACACTTTGGTGTAGTAAAAGTCTTGAAGTTGATTTATTAGTTTTAGAATGAAGATAAAGTGAAGAGTCCACGAAGACCAGGCAGGAGTCGCTGGAAACTCTGCTGTCCAGTCTGAAAGTCTGAATTGAAATAGTCAGTCAAGTCAAGTCAAAGGATTTATATAGCGCACTACATACCCAGAGGGTCTCAAGGCGCTTAAGGAGGGGTAGGGAATTACTTGTCAAATATCCACGTTTTAAGTTGCTTTCTGAATGCTAGGTGGTTCTGGGTAAGGCGAAGGTAAGTGGGAAGTGAGTTCCAGGTTTTAGCTGCCAGGTAGGAGAAGGATCTACCTCCCATGGTGGTCTTGTTGATGCGAGGTACAGTGGCAAGGGCTTGGTTGGAAGAACGAAGCTGGCGGGAGGGGGTGTAGAAGGACAGTCGTGTGTTGAGGCATTTTGGTCCGATTTCGTAGAGTGCTTTGTGTGCGTGGGTTAGGAGCCGGAAAGTGATCCTCTTATTGACGGGAAGCCAGTGGAGGTTTTTCAGGTGACCAGAGATATGTTCTTTACGCGGGATGTCTAATATGAGCCTGGCTGAGGCGTTTTGGATTCGTTGGAGTTTTTTCTGGAGTTTAGCGGTAGTCCCGGCGTAGAGGTTGTTTCCATAGTCCAGTCGGCTCGTGACCAGAGCGTGGGTGACCGTTTTCCTAGTTTCGGTGGGGATCCAACGAAATGTTTTTTTGAGCATGCGAAGAATGTTGAAGCAGGATGAGGAGACGGCGTTGACTTGTCTGTTCATTGAAAGTGAGGAATCCAGGATGACGCCCAGGTTCCGTGCGTGGTCTGTCGGGATGGGTGCTTTTCCAAGGGCTTCTGGCCACCAAGAGTCGTCCCATGCGGAGGGGGAGGTACCTAAGATGAGGACTTCTGTTTTATCAGAGTTCAGTTTCAGACGGCTGAGTTTCATCCATTCGGCTACTTCTTTCATTCCTTCGTGTAGGTTAGTTTTGGCGGTGCTAGGGTCATTGGTGAGTGATAGGATCAGTTGAGTGTCATCCGCGTAGGAGATGATGTTGAGGTTGTGTTGGCGGGCGATGGCCGCGAGGGAGCTCATGTATACGTTGAAAAGGGTGGGGCTGAGTGAAGATCCTTGTGGTACGCCGCAGATGACTTCAGTGGCCTCTGACTTGAATGGTGGGAGGCAGACTTTCTGCGTTCTTCCGGTGAGGAACGAGGTGATCCATTCCAGTGCTTTTCCTTGGATTCCGATGTTTCTGAGGCGCTGTAGAAGGGTGCTATGGCAGACTGTGTCAAAGGCTGCGGGGAGGTCGAGGAGGATGAGGGCGACTGTGTCTCCATTGTCCAGTAGAGTTCGAATGTCGTCTGTTGCTGCGATGAGGGCGGTCTCAGTGCTGTGTTTTGCTCGGAAGCCGGACTGTGAGGAGTCGAGGGATTTGTTGGCTTCGAGGAAGGCGGCGAGCTGGTTGTTGACAGCTTTCTCGATGACTTTGGCCGGGAATGGAAGGAGCGAGATGGGGCGGTAATTTTTGAGTTCGGTGGGGTCCGCTGTGGGTTTTTTCAGAAGGGGGCTGAGTTCAGCGTGTTTCCAGCTTTCCGGGAGGGTGGCGGATTTGAAGGAGCAGTTGATGACGTCTCGGAGGTGCGGTGCTATGATGGAGTCTGCTTTGTTGAAGATGTGGTGAGGGCATGGGTCTGTGGGGGATCCTGAGTGGATGGAGTTCATCAGGCGGATGGTGTCCTCAGTGGAGATTGTGTTCCAGTCATTAAGGATGTTTGAGGGGGGTGAAGGTCCAGCAGATGGTTGGGTGGGTTGGTCTCCGGGTTGTTTGTCGAAGCTGTTGTGGATGTCTGCAATTTTGTTGTGGAAGAATGAGGCTAGGGAGGTGCAGAGGGCTTGAGAGGGGGTGATGTCGTTAGAGTTGGCCGAGGGATTGGTAAATTCCTTGATGATGTAGAAAAGTTCCTTGCTGTTGTGGGCGTTGTTATCTAGTCGTTCCTTGAAGGCGGTTTTCTTGGCCTTTCGGATCAGTTGATGGTGTATGCGGGTGGCGTCTTTGAAGGCGTCCTTGGTGCTGGTGGTTGGGTCTTTTTTCCAGGCTTTCTCAAGGGAGCGGCAGAGTTTCTTGGATTTCTTAAGATCATCGTTGAACCATGAGGCCTTCTTGCTGCCAAGTTTGCTTTGTCGTTTTTTCAGTGGTGCTAGGATGTCGGCGCTGTTGGATAGCCATAGGGTGAGGTTGGTGGCGGCTTGGTCGGGGTTTGAGGAGTGGGCTGGGGGGTTTAGAAGAAGCGATGAGGAGATCTGGTCGATGGTGATTTTGTTCCAGTTTCTTTGCAGAGTTGGTTGGGGGTGGTTGTTGTGTTTGGGCTTGTTGTAGGTAAAGTGAACGCAGCTGTGGTCAGTCCAAAGGAGATTCGTGGTGTGGCTGAAGGAGACATGATTGCTGGAGGTGAAGTTATGGTCGAGAGTGTGACCTGCGATGTGGGTGGGGGAAGTGACCAGTTGTTTAAGTCCGAGGTTGGCGAGGTTGTCCAGCAGGGTGGTGGAGTTGCGGTCGTTGTTCTTTTCAAGGTGAAAGTTGAGGTCTCCCAGAAGGATGTAATCTTTGGAGGGGAGCGCGTGTGGAGTGATGAAGTCCGTGATGTCCTCACTAAATTGAGCGCGGGGTCCTGGAGGCCTGTAAAGGAGGGTGCCTCTGAGTGTGGTCTTGGGGTCGATGTGGATCTGGAAGTGAAGGTGTTCAGAGTTGGCGAGGTTGACGTCAGAGCTGGTTGAGATTTGGATGGATTTCTTATGGACGATAGCGATTCCTCCTCCTGTGTGGCCGGTACGATCCTTGCGTATGATCTTATAATCTTCTGGGATGGCAATGGTGATGTCTGGGGCGGAGGAGGCGTTCATCCATGTTTCAGTAAGGAAGGCGACGTCCGGAGAGATGGTGTCTAGTAGATTCCATAGGTCAATGGCGTGTCTGTGGACCGATCGGGTGTTGAGCAAGATGCATTGTAGGTGGTTGGTGTCGGGAATCTGAGGTGTGATCGTAGCGGAGTGGTTGACGGTGCAGAAGAATTTGCAGGAGTAGCATGAGAAAGGTCCATGGGTGTGTCCAGGAGCGGCTTGGACGCAGTTGGGGGGACGGCCGGGGTTAAGGGCTGGGAGGGAGGAGGCATCGTAGGTAATGCGGGGGGGGTGGACATTACGAGGACCAGGGGGTCTGGCGCTGGGCGCGGTCCAGGCGCGGACGGGCGTAGACGGGCTTACCTTTGGCGCGACTGGGGCGCGTGGACGCTGCGCGTGGGGGCATTGGCCATAAATGGATGGTGGAGAGGGCGGAGCGTGGGAGGGTCAGCAGCTGGGAGGCGGTAGCGGGGAGGAGGGGCTGGGAACAACAACAGCAAACAAAATGGAGTTCTAAGGGGAGGCGAGGCAGGGGCAGCAAATCGCCTGAGACACCGAAAAGTAGAATAATTATATTTTAAGTTGCTGGCAGAAGTAAGCAAACACAGCTAATTGCAAAGCAGGGCGGGCGGCGCTACAATTACATGCGCTATGAGCCGGTCAATTACCATGCGGGGACAGCGTTATAGTGAGCAGCTTTAAGATAACGCTACGCTAATTAACTAAATGCAGGCGATACCGTGATGTCCAATAAGGAGTGCGAAGATCACCAGGCAGGCAGCAGCAGTACTGGGAGAGGAGCGAGGAGGGAGCAACCGGCAGGGCAGCAGAGCCCACATGGCCATACTATGAAAAGTATACTCTTCCGCTTGGCTCACACACCGGGGCACCGACGGATAGAGCGGGGCCTCATACTCCCGAGCGGTTGCCGGGAGTATGAGCCGGTCAATTACCATGCGGGGACAGCGTTATAGTGAGCAGCTTTAAGATAACGCTACGCTAATTAACTAAATGCAGGCGATACCGTGATGTCCAATAAGGAGTGCGAAGATCACCAGGCAGGCAGCAGCAGTACTGGGAGAGGAGCGAGGAGGGAGCAACCGGCAGGGCAGCAGAGCCCACATGGCCATACTATGAAAAGTATACTCTTCCGCTTGGCTCACACACCGGGGCACCGACGGATAGAGCGGGGCCTCATACTCCCGAGCGGTTGCCGGGTGAGGTGAGGTCTTCACCCACACAAGGCTGGGAAGAAGACCATCTTCTCCCACCAGTGGACGCCTAAAACGTTTGAATTTCTGGTAGATATGTATCAGTCTATTAGTAAATTTATCGCTGTTTTTTTACCCAACATATCACTTATGGTTATAGTTGCAGTAACTATCTTATATCTAAGGTCCTGAAGATGTCCCTTAGGCTGAAACATGTTGACCGTCCTGCACAGCGCCATAGGGTAGATTCTCTACCAGGCGTTTTTAACTTTTGACACTCAGGTTTCCGTATGTACACTTTGTCAGAACCAGGGTAGTCAATTTTACCTCCCTATTATCACTTGAGCACTGCACATCATTTTGTCCACTTTATAGCAAACACCATGGCTGGATTACTGACATCCATCTCCACACCAGCACTATATGACCAGATGTGGTATGGTATGATCAGCGAGTCCCACGTGACGTAAACTCCACCAAAAAGGGTGGTCTGATGGGATTCTTTCTAGTTCTTTGTTGCCAATACCTGCCAACAGCACTGATGCACATATGCATCCTACTTGTTTCTTAGTCACTGGTATAGTTACACACCATCGTTTGACCTGGTCTGCTTTGTTGTATGTTTCGTAGAACAAGATCACACCATGTACTCAAGGGAGGGAGGCCAAGACTGCACCAAAGGCCTCCTGTTACGCAGGCGGAGCACATCTTACCAGTCAACCCCACAGACTTTTTGTTTTCAAAACGGTTGTTACAATGTCTTCGATTGGGAGAAGGCGGGGTTCTGTCTCTTCTGGGAAAGATGCTGCAGCCCCGTCACATCTCTATCACCCAGCCCGTCTTCACTTGTCACTGCTCCAAACATATTAAGTGTGATTTATACGGTGGCAGAGTGCCTCTACCTAGACAGACCAGCTTCTAGCCCCTCTCCAAATTAGATTAGAAAGTCGTGTCATAGCAATTATTTCGAGTGAGCTCATGCTATGGCCTTGGGCAGAGCTCCTTTCTGGAATAGGAAGATAGCTCAGTGTGTTAACTGCCTGTCACTGACATCTGTGGTGGGGCAAGGGTACGTTTTCGAATAGATAGAAATTAGTTATTAATCCGTCTCCCAAATCAATTATAAATTGATGTTGCTGCACTACTTTAACGATTAAAGCATAATACAGACTTTATCTACACTGCTTCGAAGTTACAGTTAGAAATTGTAAATGCAATATTATTTGGCAGTACTCCTAGATGAAGTTCCCTCAATCAGAGTTTGATTTTCCTAGGCAATCGGTGGACCATGTCTAGTGACGCTGGCAGCTTTAAGAATAGATGCGTCTCCATCCTGTACTGTGGGTTTTGTCACCACGTGCTCAGCTGTCGGGGTATGAAGGCCGTGCTACTGGCAGATACGGAGAGAGATCTCTATTCCACAGACATCCCTCCACACAAGTAAGTGCAGAGTGTACATATATTGTATTGAACTGCATACATATATAAAGTGTTACTACGCCCTTTTGAAGCACTTTGAAGAAGAAAAATAATAGTTTAGTGTTTTTTTTTTTTAAAGAGCCATTATAGGCATTAAATCTAGCTTCTTGTCAGGGAGTTTAGAGTAGTTAGGTAGAAGATTAAACATGTAGGTGAGTTATTCACTAAATTAGAAAGACTGGAAAAGGCAAACGCAGGTAATAGTTGGTGCGAGCATGCAATGCAAAATGAGGGGAGTAGAAGATTAGAAACTATATCCCTGGGGAGGGTGTATATATAGGGTTAGAAAGGCGGTGGAATTAGCTTTCGTCAGTATATAATGGTTTGGGCATGTGGGAAAAATCAGGTGGGAAGAGAAAAGCCTTCCATAGGCTGATTACATAGTGCTTTTCATGCAGAGGGATTGGTGGGAGGCGGGATGATGGTTGTTACATGCAAGAAGGCCTGGTGCTATATATTTCAGCATCATGGATAGTCAGTTTGACTGGTGTTGGTATTGAGGCCCATTCTTGGATAGATCATGTTTTTGACTCCTAAAGTAGCATAGACGATTAATGTGCCTGATGCAGGACACTACGTGTATCGTGCATATCATAGATTTGTATTTCATGTAGATAGTTTAGTGGGTTACTGTTTTTGTTACAGAGATCATATTATTACTTGTAGTTCATAAATTACAATCCTAATATAGCAGTGAGCTATGAACCGGAATCGAGGAGCTACAATGAAACTGCAAAGCATATTATTTTAACCCTATTTCTTTTTTTCATTCTTTTGTTATTCTAACGTTGCTAAGGAGGGTTAGTTTGAATATAAAGAAAGTCCTGTTAGTTCAGACAACCACAGCCACTGTGTTTTGTTTTAAATCCTGACTTTGTGTTTCTTCAGACCAAGCAATCCTAACATATAATGCTTCCCTGTATGGATAATATGTGACCCCTACACCTTGCAGCCCTCCTTGTCTTATGTAACATGTTCTGTACATTAATGTAAACACTTGTATGAGTCATTGTCTCTATATACTGTGTGTGATGTACCTTGCAGCCTATCTTGGGTTGAGTGTGGCTATGAAAGAAGGTAAATAAAAGACAAATTACTAAGTGCTATTTAAATCATAATTAGTGTAATTACTCATATATACCGATACATCACACTTTCTTACAGTGCATGCTTATCTCTTACATTCAGGGGGTGAACACATTCAAAAACCTGGCTCCACATTACAGTTTCTCATCAGCACTTGTGAAACGATAACAGGCTGAGTTCTTTAGATTCCCTCCATTACATTGCCATCTAGGTTTTAGGCTCTAGGTCCCAGCCAGAATTAGACTTCAACAAAAAAAGGGCAGATAGCCCTTTAGAGGAGTCCTGTGTGTTGGGGCCAGATGGAAGTGAAAATAAGAATCCCCCCACGCTCCCTGTAGGTTTGTGACCTGAACAGAAAGCAAACAATATGCAGGTACTACTAAAAGTGTCCTAAATCAGCAAATTACACTAGCACAAAAGCAACTTTTTCACTGGTCCCAGCCCAGATTCTGCTCATTAATAGATACTGGATCTCTCATTTCCTTCGCTGCAGTTTTTTTGTCACCCAAAAGCACTTTTGTTAGATCTTAATTTTTCAGCCTGTTTATATTCCTTTGCGCGTATTGTGCCCATTATTATCAGTTTACTTCGATGATCCAAAATAATATATCCAAGTACATTATATTGTAAAAATTACTGTTGCTGAAAGTACAACGTGAAAAACACCTAACTTGGATCCAGATAAGAAACAAGGAGTGTTTTATGGTATAAATTAAATAAGGGAAGGGGGGGGGGGGGAGGAGGGGGGTAGAAAGAAGGAACTGCGATCCATTCAGCTTCCTTCGTAAATTAAATATCAAATGGGAATGGTTCACTTCACCTGAGTAGCCAGGGTTTTGCAAAATTCGTGCAGTGTACCGATAAAAAACCCTCATTCACATATGCAAGTCGGGAAGGCGGTATATCTTGATTCTCCAGATATACCGCCTTTCGACTTGCAAACGTGTTTTATGGTATGACACCAAGCCTCATTGAATAAAAGTCCTGGCCTATACAGGGTGTGCCCACTAAATATCGAAACCACCATATCGATGTGGCACCACAACGAGGACACAATATCGAAAATAAAATATCAACAGGTAAGCAAGTCTAGATTATCCTTACCTAGGTCCACATATATGTACCTACTTGGTACATATTTCTTCAATGTACATAAATGTGGCATTAGAACTAGTAATCTATCCTACCCTTTAAATACTTTGTTCCTTGATATTCTGTCTTCGATATTCTTGTACCACGATATTGCTGGTGTTGATATTCAGTAGTGCAATCCTTATGCAGGCTGTCTACTCAGATTATTAGAAACATGGGTGGGGTAGGCACTATCTTCCACGTGTAGCTCATCACAAAAGCACAAGAAGAGATTGACGTAGAAGATGAACTCTAAAGACTATTTTTTACCTACTTATATGATCTAGCTTAGCTAATGTGCCAGCTGGAGTGTGTTGGACTTTTCCGCAGAGACTGTGCATCGAGTGGGGTCTGTTGCTGTTGCTACTGTACCAAAGTTTGGAGTTAAGCACGGGTTGCAACACTTCAAGCTGACATATTTTCACCAGTTTACATATAAATTTTTTTGCTTCATCCTATTTAGACTTCAAGCACAGCCTATTTCTCGTTTTGTGAAAGCCTACTAAGTTTCAGACATCAGTAGTTCATTATGAAATAAAGATGTGCGTCCTTCATTCTGATCTCTTCTCATACTTTGTATAAGAATTCCTCGTGTATCTCACACTTCAGTCTGAATGGTTTAGAGCAGGGGCCTCTAACCTTTTCTGTAACAAGAGCTTGTTATGTTAAAAGAAAATCATCACGAGCTACTACTACAAATGATGTAAAAGCGAAGACCCCATCCAAGAGTGCCAGCAGTGATCTCATTGGTGCATTAGGCAGGGTTTCCAGCAATAATGTAAAAAAAGCTTTTACAATTTGAACTGAAATATTACATGGGTAGTATATAGAAACAGTAGCTGCAATCCTCCTGGCACCAAGGTATAACTGAGTAATCTCTCCAACTCAAATAATAGCTTTAAACACATTTTGAAAATTCAACTATTATTCGACAGACATCGGCTTATGATTTGTAAAATACACACATTTGTTTCTTGAATGCATGCTTTTTTAAATTTTGGTATACATATAATAATTCAACCAAACAAACGCTTACATAGTCGTAGGCTGGGCTGCACACAGGAGAGCTACTCACAGATAGCTGGAGAGTTTTTTTGCTCATCAACTACTCGTTGGAGACCCCTGGTTTAGAGGCACTTTGGAGAGCTCATTTTGTGGGCAGAAAGTGCTCTATTAGCAGTGCATGGGTCTGAAGTCATAAGCATCAGTGCGCACCTCACACTGATATGGGTGCCAAAAACCCGTTCTCCTGCTGGTGATAGTGAAGCTCACACTCAGTGCCTATTTGATCCCGCTTACTCGTTTCTGAGATAACTACTACAGAGCTAGTTTTGTGCCAAGAGTAGTGGTGTTTTTTATGGCATTTAAAGTAGCAAAACAAAGTTGAGAAGGTACACCCGGCTACAGAGTGAGTTCTCTGTATATAGACTGGGCACTGGGGAATGATTAAAAGATGAAGACCGAAGCTTTCAGAGTGAGTTGGTGGTAGTAGTTCAGTCCCCTTTGGATTGCCTAGATTACCAAATGCCTGCTTGCCCTCTAATTGGGTACTATGAGGGCCTCCGTATGCAGCCCTCTTGGTTTGAAAGCATCACACTTTTGATCTGGACCTGAACGGTTAATCCTACCCTATACAAATTAGTAGGTCACTCTAAAAATCATGGGTGTCCACTACAGGATAAAAAAAACTGCACCGGGGTTGATGCAGGGGTTAGATTCTACCTGTAAGTATGGAAGGAATTACCCCTTAGGAGGCGCGCAACGCCCATTTGGATCAAAGGGCTTTAGCCCCTGCCCCCCACTGTCGTGTGTGACAGCCCGAGCTGAGACATCTTCCCGGGCACACACACAGCCGCACCTGAGCACTTCACAGGTCTTTTAAAAAAAACATTTGCTTGTTAACAAGGCTTTATGTTTTCACCCCCTCATAGAGCCCCTGCATCTCCACTCTGCCTATCGCAGGAAGAATTAGCCCCCCCCCCCGATATTTTTTCTTAGCCCTCCCCACCCCCTCCCGAAATTTGGCTCTAGTTGCGCCTCTGCCCCTTAGGTAAGGAAGAGAATCTCATCGTAGATACATGGAAAGATGGCCACTGGACATTCTCCCTGGACCTATCCATCTCCGCCTGCCTGTAGGTGAAGACATAAAGGTTAGTTATATAAAGATGTGTAATAGGGAGTCCTTGAACAATTTATAGTGTCCCATAAAAGGGTCGTCCAAAGGGTGGCTTGTCAACTTAATCTGCAGCAGACCTAAAGGCCCAGGCAACACAGCTGGATCTAATTCAACCATGGATGCTGGCAGTAAAGCTGGAGGACTGGTTTAAAGATACAAACTACCTTTTAATTATTTTATTTATTTAAGTTTTGTATAGCGCTAGCTAGACCCGAAGGTATCGGAGCGCTTCACAACGGATACAAATAAGCATCAACATAAAAGGTGGGTCGAGCAGGGAAAGTATGGGAAAGCATAGAAGGAAGTAAAAGTCTATACATTGACAGCATGAGGGCGACAAGGCGGAGAACAAGGGAGAGTCATCCGGTTCTTGCTAGGACCAAAGAGATAGTGAACTATTAAAGTCAGACGGTGATTCTCATTACGATCCAGCTCGCTCAAGAAAGGTTTTGAGTAGTGTCTTGAATTTTAGGAAGGAGGTTGTCATCTTGATGTGTGGGGGGATGGAGTTCCATATCTTAGGAGCATTTCCCGCAAAGGACCTGTTCGATCTTTTGCGTTTCTGTGATTTTTAGAGGTATGAGTAGGAGCGTGTTGGAGCTTCTGAGGGTCCTGGACTGACCGGCTCTCTTGAGTTTATTGGCCAGATATTCCGGTTTACCTGTATGCAGGGCTTTGTGTGTGAGGCAGGCTGTGCGGAAGTTGGCTCGAAGATTAATAGGAAGCCATTTCAGGTCCCTGTGACCATTCTAGCTGCTGCATTCAGGTGACCGTCAAAGGCCCTAGATGAGATTTGGCTGTTCCAGTCAGAGTAGCAATGCCATAGTCAATCCTGGAGAGTACCAGTGCCTGAGTGGCCTGTTTCAGGTCTTTCAAGGGGAGGAAGGGTTTAAGTTTGTAAAGAAGCTTCAGGTTAAGGAAAGCACTTTTGGCAGTTTTAAAGCTGTGTTCTTTCATGTCCAGTTTTGGGTCCAGAGTGATCCCCAGTGACTTGACGGAGGTTGTAGGAACAAGGGGAACATTGAGGGCGTTTAAGGCTTTGATCCATTCGAGTATTTGGGGATTTTCATTTTTGTTTGAGATGAGGAGCACTTCTGTCTTTTCTTCATTAAGTTTGAGGTGGTTGGATGAGAGCCAGTGTTGGACCTCTGTGAGTGTGTCATTTAGTCTGTGGATGTCTGAAATCGAAGTGGTTTCCAGGTAGAGTTGTGTGTCGTCCGCATAGAGGTGAAAGGGGATGTTGGAGTTCCTTAGAATTGTAGTGAGGGGCTCCATGTAGATGTTGAAAAGTTGTGGAGAGAGTACTTACCCCTGTGGGACTCCTCTAGTAATGGGGAGGGGGTCCGAATTGTAGCTTTTAATTTTGATAGTTTGAGTCCGGTTGTTGAGAAAGGAGGCGAACCATTTGAGAACAGTTTTGTCCAAACCCGCTCTCTTCTGAAGGACATTGAGTAGTAGGTTGTGATCCACTGTGTCGAACGCTGCCGAGAGGTCTAAGAGGATGAGGAGGCTACATTGGTTGGAGTCGAGAGACCTGTGTAGGTCATCCATCACATTGAGGATTGCGGGTTCTGTGCTGCAGCCTTTTCTGAACCCAGATTGGTGTGGGTCAAGAAGATTCAAGATCTCCAGGTGTTGTGTTAGCTGAGAGCACACATTTTCCCAAGATTTTCGATAAGAGCGGCAGGTTTGACACTGGCCTGAAGTTGTTCAAGACCGTAGGGTCGAGGCCAGGTTTTTTAGGAGTGGCGCGACTTGACCTAGTTTAAGGCAGTCCGGGATTGAACCATCGCTCAAGGAGCTGTTGATAATCTTGGCCCAGATAGGGGCTAGAGTAAGTTTCAGGTCTTTCGTCAGTCTCGAGGGCAGCTGATCAAAGGAGTGAGACGAGGGATTAGCGATGGCAATGAGATCGCTTATCGCTTCAGTTTGGATGGGTTGGAAGGAAGACCAGCGAGTGGCTGCCGTTGTTGATCTTGGGTGGGTAGAAGCAGTAGGGTGCAACTCTGAGAGGGCGGAAAGATTGCAGCAAGGTTGGTCAATTGAGGCAATTTTTTCGTTGAAGAAGTTAGCAAAGTCGTTGCACTGGGATTTGGACGCAGTTAAGCTGTCTGTCATGGGTATGGAGGTTTGGTTTCTGATGATATTGAAGAGTTCTTTGGGGCGCTTTTTAGCCTCATCTAGAGCAGAGCAGAAGAAGGATGATTTTTTGTTCTTGATATGATTAAGGTAGGTTTTGCGAGCTGTTTTGAGTTGGTCCCGGTTGAGGGCAGTGGGGTTGTTCCTCCAGGATCTTTCCGTGGCTCTTAGGAGTCTGCGTTCATCATTGATGTCAGTGGAGAACCAAGACCTGGAGGGAATGCTTCTGTTTTTTTTTTTTTTTCGGTGCCAGCTGGTCCAGGACACACTCTAGGTTGGAGTGATAGAGCGAGGTGAGATCCGTGGTTGAGAGGAGCTCTGTCGAGCTCGGGAGGAGAGAACTGAAGGCATCTTGTAGCTTGTCAGGGGTACTTTCGATAAGTTTCTGACCCACTTGGGGGAGGCTTGGGTGAGTGGGAGGAAAAGGGCCGGGTGGTTGATATGAAAGAGGATGGCATGGTGGTCTGACCAGTCCACGGGGATGATGTGGTCAATAGAAATTGTCTTTTTGTCCGCAATTTTGCATCAAGGATCGCTCCTCTATGGTGTGTCTCTTCTGAGCAGTGTTGGATCATATTGTGGTCTTGTAGAAGGGAAGTGAGAGATTAAATGAGCGGATTCTTGGTTGCGTTCCATCTTAGGTTGAGGTCACCCAGAATTATTTTGCCGTTTTGCGGTTTGAGTGATCAGATCCGACAGCTGTTCGCCAAATACATTAGCGTTGCCTGGAGGGTGGTAAAGGAGAAGGCATAGGAGTGGGCTGTGGTGGGGCAAATTGATGTTGACCGAGAGGCATTCAAAGGAGTTGTAGACGAGGGAGGAGGATTCAGTAATGGAGAGGTCACTTCTGTGGCTAATTGCCATTCCGCCTCCTTTGTGTATGGGTCTGTCTTTGTGGATAAGTGAGAAGCCGGGAGGCACCAGCGTGTCCAAGATGGGAGGGGATAGGGTGTTCAGCCATGTTTCGGTGATGAAGGCTACATCTAGGTCATGAGAGAGGATAGTTTCGGCTAGATCAGTCGCATGTTTGACGGCTGATCTGCAGTTGATGAGCATGCAATTGATGGCGGGGTCTGCATCCGGGTTCCGGTTGAACAAATTATCCTGAATATTTACGTCAATCCGACCGTTTCAGAAAAACGTGAGGTAGAGGCAAAACTGAGGTCCCTGTTAATAAGTCTAAAACGGGACCACAGTACATCCGAATTTATACTAACTAGTGACTAAAATGTAAACCTCATCAATCAACAGGTTGCCAATGAGCACATTACCATATAAGATCTAAGGTGGCATATTTCAGATCAAAAGGCATTCTCGGAGAGAAGCCACAGTAAAATCGGTGCTTATATTCTGACGGCATGCACATTTTTTTATAGGCCCTAGGGTACTAAATGGAACATTTATCTGAGGTTCGGCCGCCCCTCAAAATGTGAATTTCCTTAAAATCCAGTTCAACTATTGACTACACCCTGGCATTTCTTAGATTATTTAAACAGATAACCTCCTGGAAGATTGATATATATGGTCGGAAAACAACCATTGCCCCCAGTTAATGGGATTAAGAACCAAGATCAGCCTACATTCGAACACTCCTACTTAACTAATTTCAGTGACCTCTGAAAAGCTAACAAGACTGCAATGGAAAGGTTAAATCTCAAATGATATATTTGAGCAGTGTGCGCACTTTTACATTCACAATCACTCCTGGATTGCAACCCAGTGCAGGCGTGGGAGTTAAACATGGGAAAGCTGGTGGACCAGTTTCTAAATCTAGTACAACAAAAAGGACAAAAGATTGGCCCAAAGTAACAAGTCAAAATGGTACACGCAAACTTTAGGGACATCAAAAAAGCACATTGAACCATCAAAAAAGAGGTGAGGAAGTGTGCCGCCAACTGAACCTTGTTGGAAAAGTTTAGAAAAACCAGACAAGTGTACGAAAAAGCTACTCGGGCAGTATAAAAAAAAGAATATAATGATGGTTTGTGGGCAAGAATCCTCCATGAACAAACATTGTAGACAATTCTGGAGACCTGTAAAAAAAACTTGAAAGGGGACCCTTACACTGCCAACGATATCAATATCAGCGAGTTAGCCTGGGCACAGTACCTCGGAACTCCCTATACCATCCAGTTAGATGAACCTGTGAGATCTCAAACCAAAATAATGATCCACCTCTATTTTTCCAGAGGGGGCCTGGTCGACTCAAACAGAAAAATCTATTGGCAGAGGCAAATAGAGAACCTGATTATTAAAACTAAAGCAGATTGTGCCCATGGGTGAAACAGCCTGCTGCATGCTCTATTCAAATCAAATTTGACATACTGGGTGGATTACATAACCACACTGTACAATTTATGCTTCGCTCAGAATACGATTCCAGATTAATGGCGAGGTACGATCTTCCACCCTTAATATAAAAGTGGCAGTAAATATGACCCAGCACATTTTCGCCTGATTGCCCTATAGATAATGGGGCCAAATATTATGCAGGACTCTTGCCTCATGGTTCGAATGAATGGGCGGAGAGCGGCAAATAATGTTATACAATCAGACGGGATTTCCGCCAGGGGTGGGTACACTGGCCAATCTGACAGCTTTAGGCATGATGATAAACAGAGCCATGAAATTCAAAGGCTCCCTTCAGCCTGCTTCGTGGATCTGAAGTCTGCCTTTGACAGTGTTTATAGATCAAGACTCTGGACCAAACTTACAACATGGGGATCCCAGGAAATCTACTGAAGGCTATCCAACTACTCCATGTTGAAAACTGAATACGGATAAAAATAGGAAATGGATCAAGGATCTCACGCAAGAACCAACACCACAACAGGTATCAAACATGGCTGTGTACACACACCAGCCTTATTCAACATGTTCATGGGAGATCACCCATTAGACCTCGACTCAACAAATTCTTCCGTGCCCAAATTGTGGGGGACACCTTTAACAACTATGGCATATGCAGATGACATCGTTCTCCTCAGCAGAACAAAGGCGGACCTTCAAGGACTGCTGCATAAACAAATTGACTATACCACAATTAATAAGAAGGAAATCCATCTTAACAAAGCAAATGTGTTCATGTTTAGTAAGAGACCTAGGACCGCTGGACCCTGGTTTATAAACCACAAATTAGCCAAGCAGCAAGATTATAAGTATCTAGGGGTCTGTCAGACTAGGGATGCTCGGAAGCAGAAGCGAGGAGGCCATATGGGTTGAATAGTGAGAGGTTTCTATGGTTTAAAGTTTACTTATTGTGGGTTAAATCATAGTCCTGAGTGTCCAAAACCGAAATAAAAGGGGTTGGGGTCCTAAAAGTCCAGAACAGAAAACAAGAGGGTTGATTCCCGGAGAGATGTACTGAGTTCCTCTGTCTGGATGGCACCTTGGGTTGGCTCTTCAACTACGCTCTTGTGAGACCTATTACGGGTCTCTGTTGGTTCGGGTTCCTGGAGTTGCTCAAAACAATGAGAGAGCAGACATTTAGGGTTTTACTCTGGGGAAAAGGGTTACTGTCACCAGAACCTGGTGAGTTTTCTAGATCTTAACAGTGATTCGCCTAAAGGGTTGGTGTGATGGTGTTCGGGAGGTTTTAGGGCTAGAGGGTGCTTAGCAGGGTACAATAACGACTTCAAAAAGGGTGTTTCCGGAATCATGCAAGGAAGCAGTTTCTGACCTCCCAACTCGCTGCTTACCGCCCACAGCCCATAGTACAACACACTCCCTCCCAAAGCCCCATTCCCCGACACGTACCACTGGTGGCCACAACTCTCCTGAGTTGTGGCGGCTCTTGCATCTTCCGGGACCCACCAGTCCTCTGTCCACCTCTCCTGTTCGTCTTCTTCGAGCTCTTCCGCTCCTTTGGCGTCGTTCGTCCTTGGAGGTTCCTCCGTTTCGGTTGCCGCCGGGTCGGCGTTGCTCCTCGTGGTGTCTTTGGCGTCCTCTTCGTGATCCGGCTCCGCTGACACACCTGTTCCGGCTCTTTCGCTTTTCTGCGTATCCTGACCTCTGGTTCTGCCTTCCGATTGGCTGTTGGTGGTGTTGGTTCCGCCCTCGTAATGGCGGACCACATCCGGGTCATTTTCAGCAGTCTGTGGGAGGAGGGAAGAGTCTAGCGTTAGCCGTGTGTGTCCCATCGTGATGTCTTCTTTCCCGCAACGGTAAGGAATCCAAGTCGCAATCGTCTCATGTCTGGTCCTTACATTCGGCCCCTCCCTCACAGGGTCATAATCGACACAAAACATACATATCTTGGACTTAAGGTCCAATTGATATTACAGGCAGAAGTCTTACTAGCAGACTTTGGGTCACTTCAGAAAAAAATGGGAGAGTATTCTCTTCTCCCTATTTTGGAGGTTATTAGCAGAAAGCTTCTCCCCACTATTGCATATGGCTGCAAAGCACTTTATGACTGTGAATCGGAGTGATTGGAAACTCATAAACTCAATACGTACAGGCAGCTTTTTTATTTACCACGTAACCCATCTCCAGACCAAATTAAGCTGGAATTTCGACTTGTGAAGCAAACATATGTTGCACAATAGATTTTGTCAAAAACTAAGAGCTGCCAAGTGTGGCTTGTTAGACCAAAAGCTCTAGTCCGAATTATCCACCGATACAGAAAACTGTACTTTTAGAGATTACCTAGGGACCAGTATAGGAAACTTGCAAATCAATGGGCTGCAGTAGCAGCCAAAATCATTTCAAGTTTTTAAGACATTGGTCAGTAGAAACATGCGGGCGCTGTCCTTACTGGATAATGAAAGTACTTTTGCAAAGAGAGCTCATGCATGGATCATCATACACTCTTATTAAAAAAAACACTAGTGCAACAGGCGTATCTCTGCGTTTGTTATTTCCTTTCCATGAAAATGAAATTCATGCATTCAAGCCTATTAGATTTCCTTACCTTGGAACTATGTCCCAAATGGCTTGTTAAAGGAAACAACAAAGATGGTGGATGGTACAAGCAAGCCAATGAAACGATCATGCACATTGTTTGTACATGTCTAGACTCAGCAACAACAACTTTTGTGTCATCTTTGAAGAAACTGGAAGTGCGAACATGTCGGCAAGCAGTAATAGCTCACTTCAATGGAGAAAATACAACATTCGATACACAAACTAGTAGGTTTCTCATTCAGGTTGAAAAAAGCTGCAACTAATTGCCTCACATAGACATAATGTTGCAATGATGTATCTTGTTTTAAACTCTGCCTAGCGCAACACTGTCACCCCTAGAGGTATCTGGGTGCTGTGTCCCTGTCTAAGAGCCAGGTCTTGAGTCTTTCTGAAGTCTGCAAGTGAGGGGGATGAATGGAGCTGGAGGGGAAGATCGTTTCCGGTTTTGACGATGATGTAGGAGAAGGAGCAGCCACTGTTACGGCTGCTACGGATGCAGGGTGTTTGAGCGAGTACGAGTGAGGAGGAGCACAGGTGTCTAGAGGGTTAGAGGAAATTCAGTCGATGGTTTATGTAGGCAGGTCCTAGGCCGTGGAGGGCTTTGTATGTGTGTGTGTGTGTGAGGATCTTGAACTGGCATCTCTTCTGGATGGGGAGCTAGTGGAAAGCTCTGAGGTGGGGGACGATATGTTTTTTTGGCAGGTCCAGGATGAGTATGGCTGCGGCGTTCTGTGGGGTCTGGAGTCTTCTAAGGAGCTGGGTGGAGATGCCAGCGTAGAGGATGTTGCCGTAGTTGAGGCGGCTTGTGACGAGGACCTGAGGGACAGTCTTTCTGGTATTGGTTGGGATCCATTTGAAAATCCTGCGGAGCATGTAAAATGTGTGGAAGCAGGAGTAGGCGACTGTGTTGAGGTGTAGTTTCATAGTCAGTTGGCTGTCCAGGATGAGGATGAGGCCGAGGTTGCGCTCCTAGTCGGTGTAGGTGCAGGTCCGAGTTCTGCAGGCCAACAGCTATGGTCCCATGCTGAGGTCTTTTTCCCAAAGAACACTACTTCAGTTTTGTCGGAGATGAGTTGGAGGTAGTTGACTCTCATCCATTTAGCTACGTTGGTTATGGCGTTGCAGAAATTGGTTTTGATGATGGAGGGGTCCTCGTGAGCGAGAGAATCAGTTGTCTTCTGCCTAGAATATTATGTTGAGTCTGTGAGTCGAGTCATGTAGACGTTGAACAGGGTGGGGCTGAGGGATGATCCTTGTGGTATGCCTCTTTTGATTTCATTGGGGGCAGAGGTGACAAAAGGCAGTTGGATGCTCTATGTGTCCTGTAAGGAAGGAGACAATCCACTTGAGGGTATCTTGTTGTATGCCTTTGTAGAGTCTGGTGATGAGTGTGTTGTGGAAGACTGTGTCAAATTGCGCGGAGAGGTCATGGAGGATCAGGGCTACAGTTTCTCAGCGGATAAGGAGTTTTCTGATGTCGCCTGTGGCAGCAATCAGAGCGGTCTCAGTGCTGTGGTTGACACAGAATCCTGATTGTGAGTCGTTCAGTAGGTGGTTTTGTCCCAGGAATTTGGTGAGCTGCTGTTTGATGGCTTTCTCTAGTACTTTGGCTGGGTATGGAACCAGGGAGATCGCACAATCATTTTTGAGACCACTGTGGATGGTTGAGACTTTCTGTAGGAGGGGTCTGACATCTGGGTGTTTTCATCTGTCCGGTGTAGGTTGCTGTGGAGATGGAGTTCTTGAAGATGCTGACGAGTTGCGTGCTGATCGGGTTTGTTGCGAGGTTGTAGATTTGGTCGGGGCAGGAGCTGGTAGGTACCCCGTAGTGGATGGAAGGCATGATGGCTGAGGTGGTCAGGGCAGCGAGCGAGGACCAGGTGTTAATGGTCTGACTGGTGTTCGCTGGTTAGTTGAGGTCGTTTGGGTGGAGGGTGGCGGGTTAGAGGGTGAAATTGTTGTAGATGTTGGTGATCTTTGCTGTGGAAGTAGTCTGAGAGTGTGTAGCAGAGTTCTTGGGAGGGGTGGATGGTGTTCTCTATGGCTGTTGGGTTAGAGAGTTATTTGACTGTTTTGAAGAGTTTCTCTGTATGGTTGGCCGCAGAGGTGATGCAGGTTGTGAGGGCTGCTTTCTTGGCTTCCTTGATGTGGCGGTTATAATTGATAAGGGCTGTTTTATGAGCTGCCCTCTCGACTGGGTCCTAAGTGGCGCCCCATTGTTTCTCCAGTTAGTGGCAGTTGCTCTTGATGGTCCTGAGTTCTAGGGTGTACCAGCTGGCATGTTTGGAGGTCTTGTTGTATTTTGTAGGTTTCAGTGGGGCGACTCGGTCGGTGCTGTTGATGATCCAGGCAGCAAAGTTCTGGTTGGCTTGGTTTAGGTCTGTTGATGCCTTGGGTTGGGAGGTGGTGAGGCCATGTGATCACTGGGTTTCGGTGACCTTGCTCCAGCTGCAGTGGGGGGTCTGACGCCTGATGGTGTGCTGGGCATCAGTGATGATGAAATGTACAATGGTGTGGTCTATCCAGTTGAGTTCTGTGGTGTGACTGGATTTGATTCTGTCACTGGAGGTGAAAATGGGGTAGCGATACAACTTGCCGACGTGGCCCATGATTTTCATAACTTATAGTGCTCAAGATCAATTTTTGAATGTGATGTTTATGGAATGGTCCCTGGATTTTATATAACAGCTAGTGTTCAAGTTTTTGTAATATGATATTTTATGAAATGGTTTTTAATAACTGCATTTATAATAACATTTGAAGTAGTGTCCCATAACCTAACTAAAAAGGCACTAACTGTTGACCATAAAGGACAATGTCCAATGCATAAGAAATATGAAACAGACTAGCTGGTGGCTAATTAAAAAAAGACTTGTCTACCTTCTTTGTATAGACCAATTGTTGCTGTAGCTTTATGGAGGCAGACTGGGCTGATGGGAAATCATGAAATGTCCCAAGATGCGAGTGATTCTGAAAGGGTGGTTGGACTGGGACAGAATTTATCAAATGTTACGGTATGTCTCTGGTCTGATTTACTCTTGAAAACATTGTGATCCCCCACTACAATGACATAGCATCACATAGATACAGCTACATGAATACTTGCACTTTACTGACACACATTCATTTATTCCCTCACATTGGCATGCCACAACTTCAATGCTGCTAATATTAAAAGTAAGAGTAGCTTTAGGTTTAAAGTTAGGTTTGGGGAAAGGGGTAGGGTTGGTTCAGAGTTGAGAATTAGGCTTAGGTTATTAGGGTTACATTAAGAAGTTGGTTTAGGCATGGGAATGGCATAAGCTCTGTGGTAAAAGGGTGGGGTAGGCTCGAGTTTGTGGGCATAGTAGTTTAAAGGACCCCCCTTAAATTTATGGTAGGGTTAGGCTTAGAGTAAGGGTTAGAGGACAGAGAGTGAAAATAGGGTTACATTTAGCTCTGGGATAACCTTAAACGTAGATTTAGATTTGAGGTAGAGCTAGGCTTTTGGTTCAAAGGGTTTTGCTTGGTTTTATGGATAAGCGTAGAGTCAGAGTTTATATATTTGGACCTATGCCCTCCATGTGAGTTTGTACAATTCATCTAAATAGAGTACATGATAAATGAAAAGGAAAGTATCCGTTTTCTGACGTGTAGCTATTATTATCTAATAATCCTCTCCCTCACCAAAGACCCCCTCACCGCCAAATCCAACTTACACCAGGGCATGAAGGCCGTCGCCGAGTGGATGGAGGCAAGCCGACTCAAACTGAACACGGACAAGTCAACGCAGTCTCCTCCTCCTGCTTCCACACCCTCCGCATGCTCTGCAAGATCTACAGATGGATCCCGACGGACACTCGGAAAACCGTCACCCACGCCCTCGTCAGCAGCCGACTCGACTACGGAAACGCCCTCTACGCCGGAGCCCCGTCCAAACTCATCAACAGACTCCAAAGAATCCAGAACGCCTCCGCATGCCTGATCCTCAACGTCCCACGCCGGGACCACATCACCCCGCACCTGAGAGAACTGCACTGGCTCCCCGTCAACAAAAGAATCACATTCAAACTCCTAATCCTCGCACACAAGGCACTCCACAACACCAGCCCAGCCTACCTCCATGACAGACTCTCCTTCTACGTACCCAACAGGAAACTCCGCTCCGCCGACCTGTCCCTGGCCGCCGTCCTGCACATCCACAAAACCACCGCAGGGGGCAGATCCTTCTCCTACCGCGCCGCCAAGTCCTGGAACGCCCTCCCCCTACGACAGACTGCAGACCTCCCGGCATTCAGAAGACTGCTCAAGACCTGGCTCTTCGACCACTAGCTGCAGCTTCCTCCCCACCCCAGTGCCTTGAGACCCTAGCGGGTAAGCAGTGCGCTTTACAAATTCCCGGATTGATTGATTATTAGGGGTACATGACTTTTGTGCTGAGTCTGCTTTCGTAGTTCTCAAATATGGCATTGTTCTTTTTTCTGGAGGTCTTACCTGGAGCATTCGTGGTGATTTTATGAGCCGTGACATGGGTAGTATCTCCAGTTTTAAGACCACACTGAGGAAGAACGTTCCTCCCTAGCATCGTGTTCAGTTCTGGAGATCCCGTCAAGAACGGCCTGAATATTACCTCAATTTCTCAGTGCCAAATGCATTGCATTGTGGCTATCTCTATAAACCTCATCTGGATTATATCATCTGGTTCTATATTCTTTGTCTGAAGTACTGTTTGGTTCTGCAGCCATATCTTCAGTACTGTCCGGTCTGTGTACATGAATTTCTGTGTTTGTGTGTATGCAGGTGACATCTTCAAGACAGGGTCTGTTTCACTAGACCTCAGCTATAATGTCCTATTCGAGAAACCTCGACTGAAGTGTTTCCTGGTTGTACTGTAACATATGGAGAACTGTGCCCCTTTCCGAAGCCTCATTATCTTTGTTTCCTGTTCTTCATTTCCTTGTGCGTTCCGAAGAATAACAAGCATTTGCAATGCAAAAGGTCTTACATTTATGAGAGTTTGAGCTATTGACATTGTAAATGACAATGACTTTTATTTATGTGTTGTTTTAAAACAGATAAATAAAAGGCATTGTCATCTACAATGCCAATAGCTTAAACACTCGCAAATGCGAGAACTATTATATATTTTGCAAATGTTTGCTTTAAAAATAAAAAAAGCACTAGGAGAGAGCTTGTCCCAACAGCAGGCAGGCCAAAGCTACTTGAGAAAATAGTGCTTGGAGGCTGTAATTAAAGCCTACTGAGCAACAACACACGTAACGGGGAGTGTTGCCATGAGAGATTACAAAATGAGACCAGGCGGTACTAAGCCTTTTGACCACTGAACAACCACAGTTTACAGTGGACGTTGACACAAGCCAATGAAAAATGTGGGCAGAGTTTCAAGTCTCTACCTCAATACAGCATGCCTCGCAGAACAACCCATGCACCACCCACGCTCGACCTAAAAACAGATTCTGTAACAAGCAGGATTGGATTTTTGCTTGGTTTAAAACTCAGGTCCTGGCTGAGAGGCTAAAACGTTTAAACAAATCTAATTGGAGAAGATTATGGATGGGGCTATGATGGAGTGATCCACATTGCTGAATGGAATAACAGTGCAAACGGTCAAGAATCTGGGGTAAAAAAGGTATTGAGAGAGCAAGGCAAAAGTTCGAGTTCCTGTAGAGTCAGTGAGTAAAGAGTTGACCGGTACCCTGGATTGGCTTATGGCCCTAACCATCTGCTCCCTTCTTAGTGCTCGCCTGCTGATGCGCTTGCGCATAGCTGGCGAAGCTCTATAGTGGCATATCCAGAGTTTAACCACTGGCGATACCACTGGCGATTCCATGCAGTGCATGTGCGCTTTTTAGGTCATAGCGCAAGCCCTAAAAAGCGCGTGCACAATGCCACCAACCGCCTGCCTGCCTCCCCCGCATTACCACATCAAAGGCAGCCCAGCCTCCCTCCCACAAGCTTCTCAGCGTGCGCTCTGCATTTCTCCTCCCAGCGCATTTCTCATCCCCTAATTATTCACGGCCGGCCGACCGGCCGGCTGTACTTTCAGTTACACGGCCGCCAGGCCGTGTCTCCTTTTATGCTCTCTAATGCTTGTTTTCTACAGTATTCGGACTCTGTCTCTACTTTAATACACACTTTAGCTCCTTCTTCTTATCTCTTTCCCCCTCCCCCTCTCGCCAGCCACATTTCTTTGCTTCCCTCTCTACCTCTCCCTCCACGGCTTTCCTTCTTTTTCTTTTCTCCCACATCTCTCCATCCCATTCCCTCCCCCTGCTGCTCTCTGTCTTTTCTCCTCTTCCTCCCCGGCACAGAAAACTCTCGTGACCTGCAGTCCCTTCCCTTGCGCCCTCTCCCTCCTGTCGCCCTGATATCTATCTATATAACACATCAAGAGCAGACCAGGTCTGAGAATGGCGTGTAGCTATGCCGGAGACCATGAAGCAGTCAGGTGTATGTGTGTACACATGTTACTGATTGACAGATACTAGGACAATGGCTAGGACACGTCCCATCAGACCACCCTCATGGGCCTGATATCTATCACCAGTCCCTGCGCTCACATCATTCTCCTGTCTCTGCCCGCCTTTTCTTCTCACGGTCTCCTCTTTCTGTCTCCATCTCTTACGAACATCCGTCTCCCTCCCTGCCCTCTTCCCGCAGTCTGCCTCTTCCTCCCCCGCCATGATAAACTGTTGTTTTCCATGATGTGCAGAGCAGCACCGCCCAGCCCAGCCCCACTCCCAATCTCGTGTCTAGTTTCACCGGTGCAAAGTGTGTCTGTACTTCTCTCACGTTAAGCTTTAACTGCGTTTCTGCACTGTGGCCCACGGCTGTGTCCGTCCTGTTTTCGAGGCACAATTTTCACAATCGCATGTCCACTGTTGGTGCTGACGGTTAATCATTCCTTTATAATCAGAAGGGGGAAAGGATCACTGGTCCTGCTTAAACCTTGGGCTCACAAGTCAAGGACCTGGTTTCTCCCAAACATATATGACTCTCATACACGTGTATATTAGTAGTGGTGGTTTCTCTTTTGCGGTATGTACTGTGTCCCTGCTTTTCTACACGTGCGTGCGTAATCATTGAGTCATTTTTTGTCTTGTGCACCCTCCACCAGGAGGTTTTGCCTTAGGGTTTAAGGCAGTAGTGATCGTGGAAAGTGGGGGGTAGTGGTGTGAAAATAAAAAATCCGGAAGGCCAGACAGGTATTCTTTAATAAGTCTGGGTTCGGACTGTGGTTAAAAATTACGGATGCACTTTACGAATAGGTGAGGGATTCTAGTGCATTACAATGGAATTTAAAAAGAGGTCAACATGTTTCAGCCTTTGGTAGTCAGTGGATCTATAGGCTTTCGTCAGGACCAATGAGGATAAGTGAATAGTGAGAAAATTGTGAGAAGAATAAAGGAAAAATGACCTGATTCTTCGTGACTTTAAGGTTTCATTGTACCTGTAAAAGTAAACAACATGCACACAAACAGCGACAAATAGGGAGAAGGGGTATGGAAAAACACATAATTATGTACAATAGTACCTTAATTTTGTATAAGGAACTAGAAAATGGCAATACTTCCCGTCATACTCATTTCGGGCGTCAACTCTTCCATTCTCATGCTTCATTCCGACTTATATTGAGGTGCCCATAGTTCTGACATTAATACTGTAGTGAAGTGCGCATAGCTCTAACCATTTCACTGTGCGTGGTCTATCGTGAATTACGCTAGACAATGCGGGTCTTCTGTGTTACTGCATACATTCTGAGTATTCCAGGAATGTAGTTGTGGGGGGTTTTTAGGGCGTGTTGATGGTGCCTATAAAGTTTCCCACAAGTCGTAGGTTTAACGTGGCTGCATTCGTGTACAATGCGCTGCGCTCGCTCTTAAAAATGCGCATACCTTGTCTTATTTCGGAAATTGCTCCCTCGGGGATTTAAGGCTGATCGAGAGAGGCCTTACTGCAAAGTATCAAGAAGGTGGGGGGTTATCTAGTGCGCTGTTGCCATGGAGTTTAAATCAACCAGGAACCGCTAAACCCTGTAGTTCCGGGTGAGGAAAGGCAGAGTCAGCACATGCTGCCGGGACCGAGCAAGAAGGCACTAAGGTACTGGGCAAAACTAGACGCGTTCAAGCAACGAGAAACCGTAAGTGAAAACAGCGCACTAGATAACCCCCCACCTTCTTGATACTTTGCAGTAAGGCCTCTCTCGATCAGCCTTAAATCCCCGAGGGAGCAATTTCCGAAATAAGACAAGGTATGCGCATTTTTAAGAGCGCGCGCAGCGCATTGTACACGAATGCAGCCATGTTAAACCTACGACTTGTGGGAAACTTTATAGGCACCATCAACACGCCCTAAAAACCCCCCACAACTACATTCCTGGAATACTCAGAATGTATGCAGTAACACAGAAGACCCGCATTGTCTAGCGTAATTCACGATAGACCACGCACAGTGAAATGGTTAGAGCTATGCGCACTTCACTACAGTATTAATGTCAGAACTATGGGCACCTCAATATAAGTCGGAATGAAGCATGAGAATGGAAGAGTTGACGCCCGAAATGAGTATGACGGGAAGTATTGCCATTTTCTAGTTCCTTATACAAAATTAAGGTACTATTGTACATAATTATGTGTTTTTCCATACCCCTTCTCCCTATTTGTCGCTGTTTGTGTGCATGTTGTTTACTTTTACAGGTACAATGAAACCTTAAAGTCACGAATCAGGTCAATTTTCCTTTATTCTTCTCACAATTTTCTCACTATTCACTTATCCTCATTGGTCCTGACGAAAGCCTATAGATCCACTGACTACCAAAGGCTGAAACATGTTGACCTCTTTTTAAATTCCATTGTAATGCACTAGAATCCCTCACCTATTCGTAAAGTGCATCCGTAATTTTTAACCACAGTCCGAACCCAGACTTATTAAAGAATACCTGTCTGACCTTCCGGATTTTTTATTTTCACACCACTACCCCCCACTTTCCACGATCACTACTGCCTTAAACCCTAAGGCAAAACCTCCTGGTGGAGGGTGCACAAGACAAAAAATGACTCCATGATTACGCACGCACGTGTAGAAAAGCGGGGACACAGTATATACCGCAAAAGAGAAACCACCACTACTAATATACACGTGTATGAGAGTCATATATGTTTGGGAGAAACCAGGTCCTTGACTTGTGAGCCCACGGTTTAAGCAGGACCAGTGATCCTTTCCCCCTTCTGATTATAAAACTATCTACGGAGACTGAAAGGATTCTCACTCTGCCTCCCCCACCCCCATGATTATACATGTCAAGCAGCGAACAGCTGTGGGAGACAATCGCATAGGCACTAAAAAAAGCCTGTGACATCCATACTGCCTGCAAAGCGTATCAACATGGCAGGAAGTTTGGGACTCAGTTACACAACTGAAGACTATGATGAAATCTTGGCAAGACCACCTCTACTCATAGAAGGTGACCTCAACCAGACTCGGTCTTCAACGGCAGAATGGGACGAGTTAAGCGAATTGAAGAAAGAGCAAGTACGAACAGCAGTGCACGGGATAATAATGACCGAGTACCTCCGAGTCAATGCTGCACCAAGAGGCCTATGGGTGACGAACGCACCACGGATTTTCTTAAAAGATCTGGCATTCAGGAAGGATTGGTCTTTTATATCCTGGAAATGTACCAGAGACTATCTGGTTCTAATAATAAAAACGGCAACCCGACTAACGGATGAACTCGCGGTCAAGATTGAGATTTTAGAAACAAAATTGAACAACACAATTAATATAACCATCTACAAAACACGCCTTGACGAAATTAACAAAGAAATGAAAGACAGTCAGGAATACCTCACGCAGACTAAACTGCAAAAGTTGGCAAAAGAACTAAAAAGATTCTCTTTGGAACGCATTCATCCCTACAGTAGCAAAGACTACAAACCAAATGACAATTCGGACACGACCAGTATGTCTTCAGACAATAGCTCAGATCAAAGCGGAGACGAAACAACAATCAGAGGCCGTGGAAACTTTAGGAATAAAAGAGGACAACGAAGAGGCAGAGGCAACTATTGGCGCTCCCCTTTCTTCCAAGAGAATATGCAAGGAATACCATTCCACCCATTCAATCCTCAGTTCCAAGGTTGGCCAAATCCATATTTTCAGGTACCTATGAATCAACAAATGCCACCACAAGGGGCCCAAAACTACCAACAAAGCCGTCCTTTTTTAGGGAATGGCCAGAACAATCGAAGGTCAAGACAAAAAGGAGTGACCTGGTCCAACCAAGCCCGACAGGTCCAAACCAGGAGCGTCACAAAAGCCAACACAGGACAAGGGCCGACAATTTAATAGTCAACCTGACAGGATTAGAACTCACAGAGAATCAGACCAGCGTCCTGAACAAAGGATTAGGGTATGTGCCAACTCCAAAAACAGATGTCTTCAAAACAAAATGCGAACTCGCCAACTTTTGCCGCACGCTGAAACTGAAAGCTTTTTTCAAAGGGGAACAACAACCCCAAGAAGGAGATACAACTCTAAAAAGAAAGTCTACCTTTTGCCCGCTTAACTCACAAATTCCCATTGAAATAAGCACATTTGAACAGGCTATCATGAAAGAAGTTGAAGAATTGAATCATCAACCCCAAAAAACCTTCCAGAACCTGACAAAAGCAGAAAAAGCTGCTCTGACAGAATTAAAAGACAACCATGACATAGTCATAAAGCCTGCGGACAAAGGCGGAGGGATTGTCCTGCTCACAACATAAGGATATGATAGACAATGCATGGATTTACTAGCAGACACTAAATTCTATCAAGTGATCACAACCGATCCAACAGTGCGCCTACAAAGAACAATATCATTAATAATTGAAGAAGCAGAATGTAATAACTGGATATCAAAAAAAGAGGCGGACTATTTGGTAACAAAAACACCGGTCACGCCCTACTTTTACTCTCTGCCCAAAACACACAAAGAGAAGATGCCACCACCAGGAAGACCAATTGTCTCGGGGATCAACTCCATCCTAGAGCCATTATCGCAATTCGCGGACCAATACTTAAGACCACTGGTCCAAGCCACTCCTACTTACCTAAAAGATACACGAGACTTGATCAACATGCTACAAAACTTTGAGTACTCGGAAAACAGCATGCTCCTAGTAGGATTGGACGTCGAGAGTCTCTATACAAGCCTTCCCCAACAGAAAACTTTAGAGACTCTCGAAACCATCCTGTTCAACATTGATTGGCCACACCGGACCCCGAGACATTTTGTATTGGAATGTTGTAGATTGGCCCTCATGGAAAAAAATTTCCAATATAAGGACACCCTCTACCTCCAGCAACATGGAACATCGATGGGCAGCACCTTTGCGCCCAGCGTAGCAGGTCTGTACGTGAGCACCTTTGAACAGACCTATGTACATAACGCACAAAACCTCTTTTTTCGTCATATACTCTTCTGGAAGAGATATATCGACGACATCTTCCTAATCTGGAGAGGGGACAATACGTCACTAACAGATTTCCATAGGTGGTTGAATACTCAAGATGAATGTCTCAAGTTCACATACACATCCAATGCACAAAGCCTTGATTTTTTGGACATCACTATTTTTGCAAAAGACGACAGTTTAAAAACAAGAACGTTTTTCAAACCCACTGCAAAAAACAGTCTACTATCCTTCAACAGTTTTCACCCCCACCCGCTGGGAAAACCTTCCGTACAGCCAATTCTTTCGGCTGAGAAGAAATTGCAGCTCAATAAATGACTACATGACGCAAGCAAAAGATCTCTGTGATAAACTAATAACCAGAGATTACCCGAAAAGAATAATCAACTCCTGTGCGAAACGAGCTAGAAATCAACCGAGAGAATCTCTCCTCGAAAGTCACCCAAAACATATTGAAGACAGGACCACGTGCGTAACAACATATAGCCCAATAACAAACCAGGTGAAGAAAATAATCAACCGTAACTGGAAGATTATTACATCTAACACTCTCACCTGGCCAAAACCAAGATTTGGGAACAAGAGGAGCACTAACATCAAGGATTTGCTGGTCCACACGAGACCTCCACCAAGAAAAAAGAAACAACAACCAGGCCTCTGGAATAATCCCCCAATCACTGGACACTATCCTTGCGGTTCCTGCGTAGCCTGCACAACCACAAAGCCAACCAAAGAATTACAATTACTTCCAGACATGTTATGGAAGTTAAAAAGACACACCAATTGTAACACTAGCCACGTGGTATATATGATCACTTGCCCGTGCAACATGAGATATATTGGGATGACATGTCGTAAAGCAAAACAGAGACTCCGTGAACACAGGAGCAATGTCAACTGCCAGAAAAGCACAACTAAGATGTCGTCACACTATAAAGAAAAACAACACACTGCTAATGATCTCCACTGGGTGATCCTGGAAAGCCTTGAAACAATTGACAGAAATGCAGAAAGAATACTGTTCGAGAAAGAACAACGTTGGGTTCACAGGTTAAAAACAGATACCTTGGGCCTAAAAGAACACTAGATGGCAGGGTATCACTGCCCGTTCTCTGGGGTTCACAAACCATGTACTCCACTAGTGACCCCAAAAACAAGCCCAATACTGTAGCTTTAATAATCCATCTAATAATATCCCTGCATTCTACCATAAGCGCAATAACTCATGAGCCTCCCTCACCTAATTAAATAGCCACGGCTCATCTTTACACACCACTTCTCCTATTTTAGGGACTCATTTAATTATCAATAAAAATGGTGGTTTAATTTTAACTTTAACTTTAATCTTAAATGAAAAGAGACCTTCGGCTTTTTCGCTGAAGTATTTCTTCCATTTTTACCGCCATGGAGTTTAAATCAACCAGGAACCGCTAAACCCTGTAGTTCCGGGTGAGGAAAGGCAGAGTCAGCACATGCTGCCGGGACCGAGCAAGAAGGCACTAAGGTACTGGGCAAAACTAGACGCGTTCAAGCAACGAGAAACCGTAAGTGAAAACAGCGCACTAGATAACCCCCCACCTTCTTGATACTTTGCAGTAAGGCCTCTCTCGATCAGCCTTAAATCCCCGAGGGAGCAATTTCCGAAATAAGACAAGGTATGCGCATTTTTGAGAGCGCGCGCAGCGCATTGTACACGAATGCAGCCACGTTAAACCTACGACTTGTGGGAAACTTTATAGGCACCATCAACACGCCCTAAAAACCCCCCACAACTACATTCCTGGAATACTCAGAATGTATGCAGTAACACAGAAGACCCGCATTGTCTAGCGTAATTCACGATAGACCACGCACAGTGAAATGGTTAGAGCTATGCGCACTTCACTACAGTATTAATGTCAGAACTATGGGCACCTCAATATAAGTCGGAATGAAGCATGAGAATGGAAGAGTTGACGCCCGAAATGAGTATGACGGGAAGTATTGCCATTTTCTAGTTCCTTATACAAAATTAAGGTACTATTGTACATAATTATGTGTTTTTCCATACCCCTTCTCCCTATTTGTCGCTGTTTGTGTGCATGTTGTTTACTTTTACAGGTACAATGAAACCTTAAAGTCACGAAGAATCAGGTCAATTTTCCTTTATTCTTCTCACAATTTTCTCACTATTCACTTATCCTCATTGGTCCTGACGAAAGCCTATAGATCCACTGACTACCAAAGGCTGAAACATGTTGACCTCTTTTTAAATTCCATTGTAATGCACTAGAATCCCTCACCTCTTCGTAAAGTGCATCCGTAATTTTTAACCACAGTCCGAACCCAGACTTATTAAAGAATACCTGTCTGGCCTTCCGGATTTTTTATTTTCACACCACTACCCCCCACTTTCCACGATCACTACTGCCTTAAACCCTAAGGCAAAACCTCCTGGTGGAGGGTGCACAAGACAAAAAATGACTCAATGATTACGCACGCACGTGTAGAAAAGCGGGGACACAGTATATACCGCAAAAGAGAAACCACCACTACTAATATACACGTGTATGAGAGTCATATATGTTTGGGAGAAACCAGGTCCTTGACTTGTGAGCCCAAGGTTTAAGCAGGACCAGTGATCCTTTCCCCCTTCTGATTATAAAACTATCTACGGAGACTGAAAGGATTCTCACTCTGCCTCCCCCACCCCCATGATTATACAGGTTAATCATTCCTACCTTCGTTCTGTGCTCACCCAGACCCCTCTAGCTCTCCATTTCATCATACTCTTGTCTCTTTTTTTCTTGCCCTTTGTTTCAAGCTTTTTTTAAAGTTTTGTTTTCATTCTTCTGTCCTTTTCCTGTTTTGCATTTTCTCTTCATACCCGTTTCTTCTTTTGTTGTTCTATTTTTATTTCTTTTTTTTCTTATTTGTAATATCAATACATCTAAGTCACGTAAATACAAAGCATGTTGCATTACAAATGCTATAGGTGTCACATTTGCGAAAGTTATAACTATTGGCATTGTAAACGACAAAGCTATTAATTTAGCTATTTTAAAAAATAACAAATAAATAAAAAAAATTAATTTAGAAGATCAATAGCTCAAACTTTCCTAATGCGAGCCCTACTGCATTTCCAATGCTTGTTTTTCTTTGTTAGCCACAGTGGCTAGCACCTTTTTGTCAGTAGTATTTACCGAGAGAGCAAACAGCATTGTTCACCATAGGATTACATCCATCAAAGTAGTCCACACAAGTAACTGGGGTCGTGCTCCTGCCCGGATGCGCCTGCGAGATACCTATTTGATGGGCAAGTAGAGAAACCTATATGGACAGCCTACTTTTAAGCTGATTGAGTACCTACTTTACTGCAGTAGTGGACAATTATAAATCAAAAAGCACATTATAATATTTTTATACTTGTGTGAAGACCAGAGTAAGCCTTGCGGAAGTCCTGATTGGCCACACACCATGGATGAAACACGGGTTGGCTAAAAAATCATTTTTAACTATACTCAACTCCTCAAAATAAGTGTGTACTCTGATTAATAAATCGTGTAATTATATTAATTGCAGTGTTGGTAATAATTGTAGTGTGCAACTATGTTTATGTAATTGTACAGGCTTACTGTTGTACTCTTATAGTCCCATTTTGGCAACGGCTGTCATTTTCCAAGTAGCACCCGTGGTACTGAAGTTGAATGATGTGGAACTGTGGTTTACTCTGCAGATGTGTGCGTATCAAGTTCGCATGAAGGTGCCTCTTGTTGTAATTAAGAGTTCACTGTGGGGCCGTCTGCATGCAATGTGGTCACTTTCCATCAAATAGATGGCCTCAGACTACAGTGGTGTAGCCTATGGCAGAGCACAGCACCCAGATGATGCCAACAGTGTGGTCACTGCACACTTGAAGTCCCTAGGCATAGGTGGCCAGGAGGATAATGACCAGGGAAAACAGGACTAATCTTCCACTTCATTCATTCACGCACATGATGGTCGTCATGCCATGGTGTCAAAGGAGCAACTGGAGGGCACATACTATTTGTGACACTAGGTATGTTGGCGGCTCTAGTGACGTCTTCTTGATACATCTAGTATGCGCGTGCACATCCTAGTATTATTGAATATGATCCAGGCATGGAAAGCAGCATTAAGATGCAAGTAATGACTCCATCGAGCATTGTGGGCAGCAAGCTAGGCCCACTTAGACATGAGCATCATTAGACAGAAAGGAAATATAACTTACAGGTTGTTCACAAATAATGCAGTTTTAAGGTTACACCTGAAAATGGCAAGTGTGGGTTATTTCCGCCAGGTGTTCGGAAGGAAGTTCCAAATCTTGGCAGCATGGCCTGGAGAACGACTTCTTGCATGGCCTACATTTCTGACACACACCTCATAGCTGATAGGTAGCGTGGCTGTTTGAGCATCGATAATAGGAGACGTTGAGCATAGGAGAAATGAGACCACGCCTTTCAGAATCGCAACCTCGGAAATTCAACACTAGGGCATGCCTCAGGGATACCCGAAGCGGCCTCTCCAGGGCTTAAATCATTGACACACTAAGCCGCTCTTCTGGGGCATGTTTTATTGACACATAAATACAGCCTGTTGGTTTATGTCTCACTGACACATGATGCATCCCTCCTGCCTCACTGGCACATGATGCTTCATCTACAGGACATGCCTCACTGACACGTGATGCAGCCCTTACAGGACATGTCTTAAAAACACATGATGCATCCCTTCAGGGCATGCCTCACTGGCACTTGATGCATTCCTCAGGACCTGCCTCACTGGCACATGCTTCATTTACAGGGCATGCCTCACTAACACATGATGCATCCCTCCAGGACCTGCCTCACTGACACATGATGCAGCCCTTACAGGACATTCCTCACTAACACATGATGCATATCTCCAGGACCTGCTTCACCGACACATGATGCGGCCCTTTCAGGACATGCTTTACTGGCACATGATGCATATCGACATCACCCCATCGCAAGACCTCTGCAACTCCCTGGCTTCATACTTCCACAACAAGATCGCGGACATACACAACAGCTTCAACAACCAACCAACGCACACCATGACCGAACAACCACCCCCCACCACCACCCTCCACGCCTGGACCCCGATCAGCACCGAAGACACCATCCGCACGATGAACTCCATCCACTCCGGATCACCGACCGACCCCTGCCCTCACCACGTCTTCAACAAAGCCGACGCTGTCATCGCACCCCACCTGCGAGACATCATCAACACATCCCTCGACACCACCATCTTCCCCGAGAGCTGGAAACACGCCGAACTCAGCGCCCTACTCAAGAAACCAACAGCGGACCCCACCGACCTCAAGAATTACCGCCCCATCTCGCTCCTCCCGTTTCCAGCCAAAGTCATCGAGAAGACCGTCAACAAGCAGATGGCCGCTTTCCTCGAGACGAACGGATCCCTCGACCCCTCACAGTCCGGCTTCCGAGCCAACCACAGCACCGAGACCGCCCTCATCGCCGCCACCGACGACATCCGAGCCCTGATGGACAATGGAGAAACAGCGGCCCTCATCCTCCTAGACCTCTCCGCGGCATTCGACACGGTCTGCCACCGCACCCTAGTACGGCGTCTCAGCAACGTCGGAATCCAGGACAAGGCGCTGGAGTGGATCACCTCCTTCCTCGACGGGAGAACACAGAGAGTCCGCCTACCACCGTACAAGTCAGAGGCCACCGAAGTCATCTGCGGCGTCCCCCAAGGATCATCTCTGAGCCCCACCCTCTTCAACGTCTACATGAGCCCCCTCGCGGCCATCGTACGCAAACACAACCTCAGCATAATCTCCTACGCCGACGACACCCAGCTGATCCTCTCCCTGACCAACGACCCCGCCGCCGCCAGAGCCAACCTGCACGAAGGGATGAAAGAGGTAGCCGAGTGGATGACGACCAGCCGCCTGAAACTGAACTCGGACAAGACGGAGGTCCTCATCCTGGGCTCCTCTCCCTCCGCCTGGGACGACTCCTGGTGGCCTCCCGCCCTGGGCACCGCACCCAAACCGACAGACCATGCACGCAACCTGGGCTTCATCCTGGACTCCTCCCTCTCCATGACCAGGCAAGTCAACAACGTCCCCTCGGCATGCTTCAACATCCTACGCATGCTACGGAAGATCTTCTGGTGGATCCCCACCGAGACCAGGAAGACCGTCACCCAGGCCCTCGTCACCAGCCGACTGGACTACGGCAACGCCCTCTACGCCGGGACCACCGCCAAGCTCCAGAAGAGACTCCAGCGGATCCAGAACGCCTCAGCCAGACTCATCCTCGACATCCCACGAACCAGCCACATCTCCGGACATCTGCGAGACCTTCACTGGCTCCCCGTCAACAAAAGAATCACCTTCCGCCTCCTCACCCACGCACACAAAGCCCTACACGACCAAGGCCCGAGCTACCTCAACAGCCGAGTCAACTTCTACGCTCCCAAACGCCACCTCCGATCAGCCAACCACGCCCTCGCCGCCGTCCCCCGCATCCGAAGAGCGACTACAGGAGGAAGGTCCTTCTCCCACCTGGCCGCCAAGACCTGGAACTCCCTCCCGACCGACCTGCGCCTGACCCAAGACCACCTCTCCTTCAGGAAGAAGCTGAAGACCTGGCTGTTCGAGCAGTAGCGGCTCCCCCCCCCCCAGCGCCTTGAGACCCCACGGGTATGTAGCGCGCTTTATAAGTGTCACTGATTGATTGATTGATTGATATCTAAAGAACATGCCTCACTAACACATGATGCATCCCTCAGGACCTGCCTCACTGACACATGATGCGACCCTTACAGAACATGCCTCACTAACACATGATGCATCCCTCAGGACCTGCCTCACTAATACATGATGCGGCCCTTACAGGACATGCCTCACTAACACATATTGCATATCTTTGCTGGGGCAGCTGTGCGCTCAATAAATCAGGATAACCTATCTAAAGAACATGCCTCACTACCACATGATGCATCCCTCAGGACCTGCCTCACTAACACATGATGCGACCCTTACAGCCCAGGGCATGCCTCACTGGCACGTGATGCTTTACTTACAGGACATGCCTCACTGACACATGATGCGCCCCTTACAGGACATGCCTCACTAACATATGCAACAAATATTTGTAGAGCAGATGCACAGCTTGTGTTGACTAAAGTTAAGTCTTTATTATAGGTGCTCCATAAGTGACGTCAAGTGTCCTGTGGCGTCTTAACAATCCGAGACATGAGTAGGACCAGTGGTTCACTGGTACTATCCTTATGTGCACACTTTCATTCTACTGCGAAACAGAGAATTCGTGAAGTTCAGAATGTTTTTTGTGATTTTAATTGGAAAGAATAGGTTGTACTTTTTCATGTTCTTTTATGTATATCAGTTACACATGAACACTCTCTTTTCTATCACATGCCTCTAGAACTCCGCAGTTTTCTTTGATATCCTCACCCCACTCTGTTTACCCATGTTGATCCTGTCACTTGGCACACCATACTAACACCCTGACGTACCACTCATAACTTCACAGGTTCGATTCTCCCGATACCTGGTTTATTTTCCCAGTTCATTTTAATTTTTTAATTTTATTTTGACACTTTTTATTGGCTTCCCCGCGCCCACATTTAATCCCCATCCACCTAATCCTCTCTATGTAGTACCACGCACACACGTTATCGTTAATATTATACACACACGCCGGCTCGGCACCCGAGTCTTTCGTCCATGTTAACCCACCACGTGAGCGGAACCATTTCGCTTTATGAAACGTCGGTAATGGCGATCACGTCTAACCAGCGTCTGAGAGGAGAATGATCGCGTTCAGCATACCGCAACTTTTTCAGGTTAGTTTTCCGACCCACTTCTGTTAACCATGGACTCATCTTCCGTTTAACCCTATTCGCATTACCTACTGTTTTTTCGTTCTTTTACCACAGCTATAACCGTGGCTACTCAGCAATTAAGCGACATGTAAGACATTTCATATTTTACCCTTTTATTAAACACACACACACTTGGGAACGGTAACTTTTTAAGGTGATCCCCTAACTACACATCAACCACGATCCCGCGTCAGGAGATTGCACACCCTATTCATTACTTATCACACAAGAGGCATACTTAGAGGTTGTTCCTTATGTTTTATTTTTCACAGCGTCTTTTCCCTGATGAAGGGCTTAATCACTAGCCCGAAATGCATTGGAACCAATTGAAAGACTTTGTCATATGCTGAATAATATGAGAATAATGCATATATAATGTTTACGTTTGAAAAACTGTTTGCAACCTATTCTTTCGAATTAAAATCACGAAAAACATTCTGAACTTCACAAATTCTCTGTTTCGCAGTAGAATGAAAGTGTGCACATAAGGATAGTACCAGTGAACCACTGGTCCTACTCATGTCTCACTAACATATGCTGCAGCCCTCCAGGACCTGCCTTACTAAAACATGATGCAGCCCTTACAGGACATGCCTCACTGGCACATGATGCTGCCCTTACAGGACATGCCTCACTGGCACATGATGCTTCCCTTACAGGACATGCCTCACTGATACATGATGCGGCCCTTACAGGACATGCCTCACTAATACATGAAGCATATCTCCAGAACATGCCTCACTAGCACATGATGCAGCTTCTTTAGTGCATGTCTCACTAACACATGGCCGCTCCTCTGGTGCATGTTTTATCAGCACATAAATGCACCCCGTCGGTTCATGTCTCACTGATACGTGAGGCAGCCTCTTCAGTGCATGCCTCACTAACACATGGTGCAACCATCCAGGGCATGTCTCACTGATACATGATGCTGCCCCCCCCAAAACATGTTACACTGACAAGTAATGTCGCTGCTCCAGTACATGCCTTCCTGCTGGGCTGGCTCCACCTTTAATCTTTCCGCAGCACATAATATGCTTTCCATTTAGTGAGTAGAAGCAAGACATCCTATTTACAGCTCTGCAGCAAGGCTTATCAAGCAGTGATCCAGAACCCTCTCTTAACCAGATTGTAAGGATATTTAGCCTAGATAATTGTAGGTAAAGTCATTTAAATATAACTCATTGAGATTCGAGTCCCAAAATGTAGCATGGACTCGGTCCTCTGGGAGCAATGCTGGAAGTGAAGTCACAAAACTGTGCCGCCAAGAACTATGTGAAAACAAAATGTTGGCAATTTGCACTGTTCTCCAAACTCATATAGCGCTTCGCAGGTTAGCAAGGGGTTGTATATTAAACAAGGTAAGAAGTCTGCCCCTGTCCATTGCAGATTTCATAAAATTAGTTTATGTAAGACGTCTCCGGCTACAACATACAACTGAAGGAAAAAAGGCATAGTACAAGTTTATAGCGCTCCAAAGCCAATGAAGCACTTGATCTGGAGTATCTCACCAGCTTGTTCCCGTTTACTAGATTTATGTAGCTTCTGGTGAGGGTGTCCAAGGCCTCGTAGCCAGGCACCTCTCTGCTTTATAGGAGGCATTGACTTACTCCTGGTCAGTCTTACTTACTTACTGGTGACCTGACCTGACCTGGTCAGAGCCGGTCGCTCCACCCGCCGCGTGGGCCATCCTGTATGTGCCCGGTCTCCGTTTGCCGCCGCCACTGCCAGTAATTGTATCTGCCTCACTATTTGTATTACCTGTCCACTGTTGTGCCCTTGATTTCGTTTCTTCCACTGTTGTGCCTGTATTTGTATTGCGCGTCCACTGTTGTGCCCCTGATTTCGTTTCTTCCACTGTTGTGCCAGTAATCTGTATTTCTCATCCACTTTTGTGCCCCTGATTGTTTTTTGTGCTCTATCGCCGTTTTTCTCCCTCTGCTCCACCCCGCTCCCTGCCGCTGCTCCCCCGCGGCCCCACCCCCGTTTCCTTCAGCTTCACCGCACCGCTCCCCACTCGCCACCCCGCTCCCCCCTCCCAGCTGCTCCTCCCTCGCTCCGCCCCCCCCCTCTCCATTTATGGCAGAGTCCGCACGTACGCGCAGCGTTCACGCGTAGCTGGCGCGCCAAAGGCAAGCCCATCTGCGCCCGTCCGCGCCGAGCGCCACAAACCCTGGATCTCGACGATGCCAACGCGCCCGACGAACATACGACGCCGCAACCCTCCACGCACTCAACACAGGCCGAACACCCGCCTGCTACCGAGCCACCCCGAAATTCACCCAAGGACCATTCACCTGCCAAGCCTGCAAATACACCTGTCGCCATCGTGATCCCGGACGGACACAAAATCGCCCGGAGGACCCCCTCAACCAGACGGGAGGAGGAATCGCCATCGTTCACAAGAACACCATTCCCATCACAACCAACTCCGACGACACCCTGACCACCGCTGAGCACCTCCACTTCAAGATACACACCGACCCCACTCAGAGGCACCCTCATCTACAGACCCCCGGACCTCGCACACAATTCAGCGAAGACATCGCAGACTTCATCAGCCCACACGCCCTCCCATCCACCGACTACATCCTCTTAGGGGACCTCAACTTCCACCTGGAGAACAACAAGGACTGCAACACCGCCGCCCTGCTGGACAACCGCGCCAACCTCGGACTCAAGCAACTGGTGAACACCCCCACCCACTACGGCGGCCACACGCTTGACCCAGTCTTCTCCTCCAGCAAACACGTCTCCTTCAGCCACTCCACCGGACTCCATTGGACTGACCACAGCTGCGTCCACTTCAGCTTCAGAAGAGCCACGACCTACCACCACCCCAAACAGGTCACTCGCAGAAACTGGAGCAATATCACTGCTGACCAGCTCACCACCTCCCTCAGCCGGAACTCCCCCGCCAGCACAACGGACCCCAACGAAGCAGCCAACAACCTCACACAGTAGATCACCGACTGCGCAGATGAACTCGCACCACTAAAGACCCCTCCCAGCAGACCCAGCAGCAAGAAAGCCTCATGGTTCACCGACGAACTCAAAAACTCTAAGAAGAACTGCCGCACCCTCGAGAAGGCCTGGCGCATCGACAAGACCACAGACAACATGACTGCCCTCAAGAACGCCACCCGCAATCACCACCAGCTGATCCGTACCACCAAGAAGTCAGCATTCGAAGAACGACTGGACAACAACGCCCACAACAGCAAGGAACTCTTCAGCATCGTCAAAGAGCTCTCCAACCCCAGCGCCGGAAACAACGACATCGCTCCCTCGCAAGACCTCTGCGACTCGCTCGCCTCATTCTTCCACCGCAAGATCGCCGAAATACACAACAGCTTCGGCGCACCAACCACGCACCCCACCACCGAACCAACGCTCCCCACCAGCACCCTCCGCGCCTGGACCCCGGTCAGCACTGAAGACACCATCAGCACGATGAACACCATCCACTCCGGATCCCCTACCGACCCCTGCCCCCACCACATTTTCAACAAGGCCGACTCCACCATCGCACCCAAACTCCGGGACATCATCAACACCTCCTTCAACACCGCCACCTTCCCGGAGAGCTGGAAGCACGCCGAGATCAGCGCCCTCCTGAAAAAACCTACAGCTGACCCCTCCGACCTCAAGAACTTCCGCCCCATCTCGCTCCTCCCGTTTCTGGCCAAGGTCATCGAGAAGACCGTCAACAGACAGCTCGCCGCCTTCCTCAAAACAAATGGATCCCTCGACCAGTCACAGTCCGGCTTCCGAGCCAACCACAGCACTGAGACCGCCCTCATCGCAGCCACAGACGACATCGGATCCCTGCTCGACAACGGGGAAACGGCGGCCCTCATCCTCCTGGACCTCTCCGCAGCATTCGACACAGTCTGCCACCGCACCATAGTGCAGCGCCTCAGCAACACCGGAATCCAAGAGAAGGCACTGGAATGGATCATCTCGTTTCTCGCCGGAAGAACCCAGAGAGTCTGGCTCCCCCCGTTCAGATCAGAGGCCACCGAAGTCATCCACGGCGTACCACAAGGATCATCACTCAGCCCCACTCTCTTCAACATCTACATGAGCCCCCTCGCAGCCATCTCACGCCAACACAACCTCAACATCATCTCCTACGCCGACAACACCCAGCTGATCCTCACCCTCACCAACGACCGAGCCACCACCAGAACCATCCTACACGAAGGGATGAAAGATGTCGCCGACTGGATGAAGAACAGCCGCCTGAAACTGAACTCAGACAAGACGAAAGTCCTCATCCTGGGATCTTCACCCACCGCCTGGGACGACTCCTGGTGGCCCCCCGCCCTGGGCACCACGCCCAAGCCAACGGACCACGCATGCAACCTGGGCTTCATCCTGGACTCCTCCCTCTCGATGACCAGACAAGTCAATGCCGTCACATCATCATGCTTCAATACCCTGCGCATGCTCCGTAAGATCTTCCGATGGATCCCCACCGATACCAAGAAGACGGTCACCCAGGCACTCGTCACCGGCCGACTCGACTACGGAAACACCCTCTACGCCGGAACCACAGCCAAACTTCAGAAAAGACTCCAACGCATCCAGAACGCCTCTGCTCGTCTCATCCTGGACATCCCCCGACACAGCCACATCTCCGGCCACCTGAGAGACCTGCACTGGCTCCCCGTCAGCAAGAGGATCATGTTCAGACTGCTCACCCACGCACACAAAGCTCTCCACGACCTGGGCCCCAAGTACCTCAACAACCGACTGACCTTCTACACGCCCACCCGCCTGCTACGATCGACCACCCTCGCCACCGTTCCACGCATCCGCAGAGCCACCGCCGGAGGAAGATCCTTCTCCTTCCTGGCAGCCAAGTCATGGAACTCCCTCCCCACCCACCTTCGGCGAACCCAGGACCATCTCGCCTTCAGAAAGCAACTCAAGACCGGCTTTTCGAGCAGTAAACGGACCCCTCCCCCCAGCGCCTTGAGACCCGCCCGGGTGAGTAGCGCGCTATACAAATGCTATGATTGATTGATTGACTCCCACCCTTCACCCCCTCCATGAGGAGTTCTGCATGGTGTTGTTCCCGCAATCAAAGGCCAGTCGATTATATGCTTGAAATTAATCTTGACTGCCCTAAACCCTATTGACGGATTCTCTGCAGTGAGCTTTGTAATTAATTGAAACAAATTTCCTTTACCAAAGAGAGGGCACGCCGGGGACATGCCTCGATCAAAGGAAGCAAATGTAACAAAAGTGTAAAATCTCACCTGAGATTGTGCCCCACTCCCTGCATCCTCTGAAAATGCCATCATATTGCTTTCGCAAACAAAAACAAGCATCGACAATGCCAGCAGGTCTGGGTTTAATGTGCTAACACATGGAGAGTTGGCACTTCAGAATGAGACACATTGGAGGTTCGGAGAGGGCTGTAGCTGTAAAATAGTCAATCATGCAGTTCAATGCAAACACTTGAGAGGAGGTGGAAGGATACACACAAACAGCCAATAGCATTACTTGAAATATGAATACTTCACTGGGGTGAGCAATGACGTGATTGAAAAAGTCTCAAGCCAACAGCTGAAGAAAGCCAATAGTTAAAACGGGTGGACCCAAATCCTACTCTATGCATAGAGTGCTGTCAAAACCCAGAGCTAAACAAATTGCTCACAATGCAAGGCAAGCAGTTTTGCATAAGGCCTTGGTACACGTACTAGTCTTTAGGTACCCTTTGTGGGAAGAGCAGGAATTGTAATTTATTAAAAGCCTGCTGATAGCATACTTTCGTACTAGTTCTCTGAATGATGGTACATTTGAGTTTGTTTTTTGTCTGAATCCTGTTAGGGACAACCCTGCTTTCAACTATGAAACAGTTTCAGTGTGTAGACTCTTGGCTACAGCCATCAACTCTGGGTTATCGTTGCCTGTAGAAGTCTGGTCTGTCAATGACAGTGTCTTCCCTCCTTCCGAACTATCCTCACCCAGCGGGCGTATCATTATTGATGATAGCCCATGATACCTTTCCATCAAGGGTATCCAGAGTAAGTCGTAGCTGGCAGACCCATTCTACACCTAACCTACATGACAGCCACTGACTGTATAGGATATTTATTTTGATTTGCTCTGTTTAAAGTTATCTTATGTGGATACCCCAACACCTGGCATACATCCCACCCCTAGGGCATGTGTTAGATATTACTGCCAGTGAGCTAACATTGTTAGGACATGAACAGGGGACTCCATCATTGTGACTAGTGCCACGGTCTCCTGATACTCTGCATCCCAGAAACAAGAGCGCTTGAAAAAGGGAAGCTTCCCGGCTCTCAATCTAGCTAGATGTGCTCCTATCACCCCCCCCAAACAGCGCTTATAACCAAATCTTGAAGAAAAGAAAACCTTTTTTGTATTTCGATAGGTTTACACCCCAATAAGTTCACCGTAAAAAGCAATAAAACATTTCAATTCCACAGTTGAGGTCCTCATCAAATTTACATTCAGATAAAATGCAAGGACCAAACTGTCATACAGCAGAACCACTTCCCATAGCTTTAACATCCGGCATAACCACATGAGCAGTTCCTTACACATCTATATGTAGAGTAAAATTCCTAGTGCTCATCCCTGTTTGGTCATTTTTTGCTCAGGGGTTCAGTCCCAAGCAATCATAGTATATGCCCTGGAGACTATGCCCTATTTAACCTTTGGACCCCTGGGTTAGTGGCAAAGGGATGGGAGGCATGTGCCTATGTCTCAAAACAGCACCCAGGACCTTTTTCGTGCATGATGCGGTCATGCCCTTTCCACAGAGAGAGAGAGTATGAAGGCCTCCTGGAATAAGGCCCACTCATGAGGTGGACCTTGTAGACTTTCTCATTCACTCCAAGGATTGCCTCACATACGAATGACCAACCACCCACACGTGCTGTTTTGTGATGGCGTTATTAAAGGAGAGCAGAAACCCATAGAATCCTTACAGTAGCTCTGGGAGTGCCTATCTTGTAGCAATCTGAGGCCTTCATCTCTGAAAGGGATGAGGTACAAATGGGACAGGTTCACGCCTGTCTTTTCCAGGAGCAAGGTGGCAACTGTGACAAACTGAAGATAGAGCAATGGAATGCAAACCTATGGATTAACTGGTAGAAACACATATTGATGGAAGAACCGCCACGAAGTAGTTGTTGTGGACTCTGGGGGCGAGTCTTGACCCAGGGCGCTGCAGCTTAATTTACCACCTGCAGCCTCTTGGGGGTTTTGAGTCTAATTAGCAGGCTCCCATTCCCTATCTGGCATCTCTCAACCGCATCATCCTGCCTATATTAACCTTTGACCTGGACACCATATCCCCCCTTACGAAGCAGCACTGCGGTAGTGGCAAGGGTGTGCTCAACATTGGGTGGGGGTATATAGCTCCCTGATTACTCTCCCTTTCACTAACCAGAGTAGTGAGATGACACATTTCTATTCCTGGCAGTGCAAGACCTGAAGGAAATGGAAGTGAAGAGGACATGTCATACACTGCCTGCAGATTGTGAGGGAAGGGATGCCATCACTCGGCCCAGCCTACCCACTCGGCTCCTTATTTCAGCAGTCTTTTAATTTAAAATTATAAATTGACTGTGCTGCATTTATCTTTGTGGGGTGTCCCAACATAGCGCCACCTGAGCTTCATCCATTGCAGGTGCTTGGGATAACCTTAGGTTATCTAAATTACTTTCATTTACATGAATGTTAAGTAAATCTATCCCACACGGGTATCCTGAAAACCTGGTGAATCAGAGTTGGACATTCTTAGGGGTGGGAATTACTATCTTCGTGTGGCTGGAGGGTGTTTGCCAAAGTCTCTGAAGTGAAGGAGGAGGAGACGGGGTCCCCCACCCATAGAATTTCAATTGGTGTCTTGTTAACAAGGGATGCTGCTTAGATCTTCCTGAGCACTGCTTGGCATATTGTACGCTTAAGGCACGGGACTGCAGTTTCTGTTCAAGGTAAGGACGTTTTTAAGCAAGACCTGTCCCTGATTACTGCTTCACAGGAAGGCGGAAGACGGCGAGATGCAGAGATCTCATATGTCACTGTGCCCTTGTTTTGAATATTTCTGCTCAGAGCTATCATCATTCTTACTGCTGGGAGAGTTGTCACTGTGTACAACGGATGTGTCCGAGGAACTATTGAAAACTAGTTCTGAAGCCTTAGCCAGTGCATCCACTTCCCCTGTCTGGAAAATGTGTAGAAAATGTGATCCAAAGTTCCCCAGTGATTCCAAGCCGATCATGTCAAATAAATGGAGTGCTGGGCTGAGTACTCAACGGACTGTTGTTTAACCAGAACTGGTACCTACATTACAGCTAGTCTCCCAAGATGCGGACATCACCAAATGTCTGCACTGTCTGTGGAAGGAGCGTATAGCCTGCCTAGCAACCAATCTGCCTGCTGGAAGAGAAAAGGAACAGTGTGCCTGGTCCTGCGGGAGGAGAGACTGTCTAGGAGGAGAAGTTCCGGGTGTACACAGCACTGTGAACAATGAGAAGGTGAGCAACTGCAAGGAGGTGAAGCCAGATGCAACCTGTGTGTGGTGTGGTCCTCGGTCTGCCTGAAGGTATCTTGTACCAATACTTCCAACAGTGCTAAACAATGAGTGTGAACCAAGCCTGCCTTCAGAGTGAAAGGCTGGTGCTGCAAACATCTGTGTTGGCATATTTTGTGGCTGTGGAGATCGAAACTGCAGAAGACACCCACATGTTCAGGATCAGCCTGGAGACCAGAACTGCCATCCCAGTGCCTTGTCCGCAGACTAGAGCCGCCACACTGCATCTCCCAGCCTTCAAGGTCTGAGTGTGGCCGCTGCTGCAGCCTACAGTTCAAGAGTTGCAGCCAAACAGCTGCATATATCTGTCCCGCACAAACCGAACTGCAACAAGGAAATAGGTAACACCTGGGCCCAAAACTGTGACTGGATTGAGAGACTGAGGGAGGAGACCGAGGCCTGCAATACGAATTACTTGATGCTGTGCGATTAAAGTACTTTTGTTAATGGTAAGGATAAGCACTATGTTTTTGTGTCTGTTGGTTGACTGTTGAATTCTGGGCTCTCGGCGCTTTCTCTCTAAGAAGCCTTTGAAATGCTTGCTCTCGCTAACCTGAGAATCAAGTGCAGAAAGAGTGTATTTGGAGCCATAATAGCACGGACCCCAGGACACGAGGGGAAACTAACCCAAACCACCATAGTTGGGGCCCAGTTGGCGTGGTCTGCCTTGTGCTCCCCGAATGGGGTCTAACATCCAAAAAGGTAAACACTCTGTTAACACTAGAGTATGTCTCAGCCCTTGATGCTCAAGTAAAAACTGTTCAGACAGTAAATCGAGCTCAAAGTCAGAAGTTCCAACCTCTCTTGACACCAACTCGTAATTCTTGCTCTCTTGGTTCTTCCTCTCAGTGCTGTGGACTTCGTTGGAAGATGCTATTTCACTGACATCTGTGAATGCAAGCTGAAGGATGTTGCCTGTTTGAAGTGGTGAGTATGGTCTTGTTCCCATCAGCCTGTCAGCTGGCCTCATGCAGGGAGCAGCACTGGACGCTGTCTGGCCTGAAGCAACACACGCTGCTTTATATGGGCTTTATTACATTTCACAGGCTGTAGTAGCTTTCGAGTCTAGAGTCCCATATATTAACTTCTTACAGAGGCTACATTTAAAAAAATGTACAGAACGCATGTTTGTTCGCAGAATCTGTCTGGTCTATTTCAGTTTCTCAAAATAGAATGCGTGATTGTTTGTAAAAAAAAAAAAAAGTGCAGATAGACACTTCTGAAGTAGATTCTTGTGTTAAGATTGTTGAATAAGCCTGTGTTGAAAAGTGCATAGTGCACCGTTAAAAAGTGTATACATTTTTCCAGTATGAAGACCCAATGTACACTTCTGAGTTGCGTTTTAGTGGGTGTGATTATACTTAGAAAAGTTGGGAATACATCGAACCAGCCCCTCTAGTCCTCTTTTAGGTATATCTAACCCTCTAATCTGAAAAATGAAATTATGGTATACATACAGATGTGATTCTGAATTATTTCTTTGGGAGTGTGTTGTGCATTTGCCTGACATAAGTTAAATTCTCCCCTTAAATTCTCCCCTCAACCCCACACTAACAATGAACATTCTGCTTCCCTCTGCTTCTAAACCAGCCGTGTTTTTCTAGGCCAGGAAGGAAGGCCCTCTCCTCCCAGTGGCTGCTTGGACAGCTGCTTGGGTGTTCAAGGGCAGCGGGGTGGGTGGTTCTGTTATGTCTGTCTTCTCACTTAACATGCTGTTGTCTTTGCTGCTCCAGTGGTAACATCGTGGGGTACCACGTGATCGTCCCCTGCCAGCCCTGCCTCCGGTCCTGTAACAATGGCCATTTCTGGATGTTTCACAGCAGGGCTGTGTTCGGAATCAACAGGATGGATCCGTCTGGTAAGAATGCTTTTTGTTACGCTGGGCACTTGGCCCAGTATCTGTCCACCTCTGGATTCGGTTCGGTTTGTCAGCATTATCTCCAAGTTAAGCGTGATTTAAAGTTTCCAGGGCCTGTGTCTCATTGCATCCCAGGACATAAGTCGAAAGTTTATCTAAAACTTGATACCTGTCGTTGAAGATCGAGTCCCAAATACACAACTTAAATATACAGCCTAAAAATAATAGAATTGATGTTACCCTTTAAACAAATGATCAAATATATGGTATTATGACCAGCTGCAGACGTTGGAATTGGGGAACCAGGTTTGAGTCCGGCGTCGGCTCAACATCCTGTGATTCTGGCTAACTCACTTACTCCCAGATGCATCAAGAACCCATTTTGCTATTCCTTAATAGCGAAAAATAACGATTCGCTATTAAGGAATAGCAAAATGCAATGCGTGGAGAAGTGTGGCTCAATGGTTAGAGCGGCAGACCCTGATGCAGAGGTCTAGCCCGGGACCAGGGTTCAATTCCCGCCTCGGCGGGTCTTGGGCTCAAAATTCCACGGACCTGATAATTCTCGCCTCGGTGCCTATTCCAATCATGGAGTTCCACTCTGCAACTCTGGGCAATAGCTTGCTTAATCTCCACAACGGCCCCCACAACGCTAAGGATGCCTGGCCTCCACCTTGGGGTTGCCCAGGAGTGGACGCCTCACAGGGAAAGCCAGGATAGGTTCCACAGCGGTATTCGTACAAGCGCCTTGAGACCCTTGCGGGTGAGTAGTGCGCTATGCAAGTATCAATTTACATTTACATGAAGAAATCACTAAAAAAAATAGCGATTTCTTAAAATTCCTTAATTGCGACTCGCAAATTTAGAGTCACAATTAAGGACTACCTCCCCATTCATTCCTATGGGCCTAGAGGCCCATAGGAATGAATAGGAAGACATTCTCAATTTGCGAATCTCAATTAGCGAATCGCAAATTGAGAATGCGATTTCAAAGGTGCAGGGGTGTCCAAAGGACACACTGTTGCACCCCTGAAATTGATCTGTGCACATATGTTGCACACACACATGCCCTTAGGGCATGTGTGTGCGCAACATGAAACTTTGAAAAATGCACTTTAGTGCATTTTTCAAAGTTTTTTGCAAATTACCATGAAGTTCAATGTCATGGTAATTTGCGAGCCCTATAAGCGAAATCGCTATTTTTTCAACTTTAATGCATTGCATTTAAAGAATCTCAATTTGAGATTCCTTAAATGCAAGTAATCGCAATTTTGCGATTTCTTAATTTGCGATTTTTGCATTTGGGATGATGCATCCCAAAATACCGGTCGCAAAGGGGCAGATTCTGAGAATCTGCCCCTTTGCGAGCAGATCTTACCTTGATGCATCTAGGCCTTAATCTCCCCGTGCTTACCAAAACATTTATGTGCCCTTGTGTAAGGTAACTTGTGCTCTTGTAAAGCGCCCCAATGCCCTTGAGAAAAGTTCATACTACATACAATTGTAAAAAAAAATGTTTTTTAAGTAGAATTCTAAAATAAAAAAATCAGTGCACATGTGTGCAATATTAAATATAACCATTTTCTGTTTAATATTAAAAGGCCTTATAGCATGTATACAGACAAAATCAGATACTTGCATCCCAAGTACCATAAAAGAACTGAAGTTAATCTTTCTCAGTGTAAAGAACCTCTTTTTGCATATTATTCACCCTCGTATTTTTGGACTGATGCTGCTGGTTTTTCGAGTCTGAGTGCACTGAGGCCTGATAACCATACCTCAATGGTGGGGTTCTAACCTCTTACAAAGTGCATGTTGAATTGACTACCTCCAATATGCAGATACTGACTTACTTATAAGTCCCCAGTATATGGGACCCAGGGCATGTAAGGCACAGTGTCTACTCAGGGCTGCAGCACTGATTGTGCCACCCTGTATGTGACAAAGTACAAAATGACTTCCAGCCTGCCACTGCAGCCTGGAAGGTCAGTGGTAACACTGCTAGTTTGACTTTGCCATTCAAACCAATGGCAAAGCACCCACTTCCCTTTACAATACATGTAAGTCTCCGCTAAGGGAGGCCTATCGAGCCCTAAGGCACTAAGTTGTATATTATTAAGTAGGACATGTATGCACTTTCAGCAACACTTCTAAATTGCAGTTTAGCTGTGGGAAAGTTAATATTCCCATTGGCTAACAGAGTTATCCGCTTACCACTCAGCCCGGCTAACTTCTGAATAGGACTACTGATGTGGGGTATTAAATTAATCGTGCCATTAAGCCTGACTTGATGTTCAAGTCAAATTGAAAGTTGCCATTATAAAAATGCAACTTTTAGGAAGTTGTTACTCTGTGCCACTGCTTCTCCAGTGACTTCACATGGTTACTGGCCGGTCCTTTTAAACCAACAAAGAAGAAATTGGCACAGAAGCTGAAATATAAAAGTAACATCTTTATTAACCTCAAATGAGGGAGACTACATCACACAGAAGACTTAAACTAAAAGAGGCAGTCTGAGGAGTACAGAAAACAGAGGCCTTATATATGCTTAGGGTTACATAGTCAGCATAACACCAAGGGGCAGTCCAGGCACATGTAAGCATGCAAAATGCGTAATATGGGTATACAAGATCTGCTTGCTCAACAAAGTGGAAGGAGAGTTACTTCTCCATACAGCAGCAAAAATAGCTTGACAAATCTACAAGCAGAGCAGGTGCATTCTACTAGCTAGGCTCTTCTGAGCATGTGCGAAGGCGGAAGATGCTAAATATAGTTTGTTTCTAGGCAGATTACAAGAGCAGTCAACACTGAGGGAGGACAGAGCGCGTGGCAGCACATGGCAAACAAGATGGCTGCTAGAAATACAAAATGGCTTTCAGCTCATGCTAACAAATCCCTGCAATATTTAACAGAGAGTCCTTTTAGCATGAGCTAAAGACATTCCTATGATCCAGTAGGAACACAGAAAATATTTGCACATTAATTTTCATAAATTTATCAATATCCTAATTCATTGCTAGGTGGGCATTTTCCATTCTAAACATTTCATTAAGCGGGTATATGTGAGGCATAAGCAGGAATACAAATGGAACGGAGTATCGGGTCATCATTAACATACAGATAGCAGGAGAAAGTAATGACCACAATTACAAACAGAATCATCATTTTTCTAGTCCTAAGCAAAAGCAAATCCTAAAATAATCTAGTAAACATTTTCAGGGCTCCTATGCATTGCAGTGACCATCTATTTCAGTTTCAGATTATCTAACAGGACATCTCTAATAAAAACATTTTCCAACTGACTGTTACATTTTCCTTTTTTGAGGGCTAGAACATCAATTATATTTGGGACCAGGAGGACCACACAGGGCCGTAAGAATTAGGACGAAGAGCTGCAAAGGGCTACTCCTCCTCAAAAATGGGACGACTAAAGGGGTACATTATTAACAAGTTAAAGAAGTCGTCCTTGGAGAAATTGAAGCCGCTGTACAACCAAGCCAGAGGGGAGTCTTCTCCCTGTGTCCGTTTGAGCCTCACAGGCAGGCTCTTGTTGTTTCCACGGTGGAGCTGCACAACTCGCAACTCAAGAATCACAGCCCAATTTCAAGGAAAAAGTCTCTTCTTTCAGGATACGGCAGTCACCCACCAGGGCAAATGCTCTTAACGATCCTGTCCAGTGTCTCAGGCAGTGCACCAGTTTTCTTCACTTCAATCTAACAGGCACCAGAGACATAGCACCTGTACCCTAAACTCAAGTCCTTCCCTAACTCCTGTATTGCTCTGTTGGCGCACTGCTCATTCGTTGGGGCCACACATTGCATCTAGTGTACCCAGGTATCTCTTGACCAACAAACAAAGGTGCAAACTTGCATTCACTTTGGGACCAGGATTCAGAGGCCTGATGCTAGGATCCCTGAAGCAACCCTTGTTTCAAAAGGGGGTCACCACAAGCAAAGCCTCCTTGCCATTCTGGTCGGTCTTTGACTCTCAGCTGAGCATCAAAACTTAATCTACAATTTCTCCTTTCTGATTTGTGACCCCGTCTTTCGCCCAAGACAGTGGCAGGGGTACACATTACATCTCAGGGGTCCACCTTCACTGAGGTCCTAGTTGCCAGCAATGCCTGTGCTGGTTACCTTCACTTTGGCTTCAAGCTGGACTGGTGCTGACGCTGACTCCCCAGGCTGAATCTGATGTCCGGGCCCCTCTGGCAATGGTTGTAAGGCAGCAAATATCTATTGGTGGACAGAACAAAAGGTCTTTAGACCAGGCACAGAAACAGTCTATCAACAGAGAATACTTCGTAATCTTTGGACGCCCCATATATTGGCAAGGCACCCAAGAACCACTTTCATCTATCTATGAGAGAGTTAAAAAAAACAACAGTCTGGACCTTTTGGCGAATATAAATGGAATTCTTTGGTGAATTGACAAGAGTAATACATCACCCAATCCCAAGCAGCCAAGGAAGTCTGTATTCATTTACTAAATTGTGAGGAAAAGAGAAAAACAACGCAGACATACTCTAAATCCTAACATTGGTGTATTCCTGTGTACTAATCTGAAAACCCTAAAAAAAAAAAAAGGAAATGTTCTACACTTTTGCTCATAAATTTTACATTATTTGTACGGGACTGCAGACACTTCTAAAACGATTCTTCTTCATAAAAGCACCTACATTGTACGCTTAGGACCATGCTCTCATGTTATAGGAGCAACAGGAAAAATCAAAAACTGCTAATTTAACAGAGTTTCTTATCTATAAAACATTTCATTCAAAATATTTTTTTTGCTAAGGATCACATGGTCATCTTCCCTACGTTCCAAACTATGCAACATCAGCTCTAATAAGGACTGTCAGTTTATTTACACAGACTAGCTAATAACAAGCATTTACAATGCAATGGTTTTGCCTTTGTTAAAGTTAGAGCTATTGGCATTGCTCTTGACATTATTTTCATTTATGTTTTTTTTAACATAAATAAATGGCATTGTCATTTACAATGCCACTAGCTTTCTCTCGCAAATGACACACACAAACACACACAGAGCCCCCCCACACACACCCCCACACAGAGCCCCCCACACACAGCCACACAGAGCCCCCCACACACACAGCCACACAGAGCCCCCCACACACACAGCCACACAGAGCCCCCCACACACACAGCCACACAAAGCTTCCTACACACACAGCCACACAGAGCCCTCCACACACACCCTCACAGCACCTGCGCCTGACCCAAGACCACCTCGCCTTCAGGAAGAAGCTCAAGACCTGGCTGTTCGAGCAGTAGCAGCACCCCCCCCCCCCCCCAGCACCTTGAGACCCTCCGGGTAAGTAGAGCGCTCTATAAATGTCTATGATTGATTGATTGATTGAACTTAATACCGTTCCTCATATTTATTTCTGGTCGAGGTAGGAAACCTTAAGGTGATCGGAGTATGGAGAGGAATATAGTGGTCATGGTGGACTCTTAATCGGATTTCTGCTTTATTACCAGCTATGCTGCAGCATTGACCTTTCCCATGAGCACCTGGGAAAAGGTCAACATGTAACAACCAATCAAGAGTCCAGTATGTGTACAAAGCCAGTCGACTCTTGGACCACTCCCTCTTTCTTTCCTGCTCCAGCAGTTAAGTGCACCATTTTTCCTACACTCCTCTTATGGCTTTCCCCTACCTGCCTGGGAAACTCACAGTGAAGCATTGCAAAAGAATACAGAAATCTACGAGAAACTAGATTTGTGTTGGGAAAACCCTCCCTCAAAGGTCCTGCTGAGTTCCCAGGGACCTGTAAAGTGCACTGTATGAAATGATTCATTGATTGCGTCCTAGTTAAAGACACTGACCTTTGCAGGGTCTCTGACACTTCTTTCAAGGTAAGGGATTGTTGTAAAAAGAAAGGTGTCATTAGCAATCCTAACTAGCGCACGGCACTCGAGTTTACCTGATCCCTCCTGAGAGGTCAGCAGCAGGTGGGGAACGAGGGGACTCGGGGGCCCTATCACAGCCCACATTCCATCTTTCCATGCATTTGTTATAAAATTATTTTTACATCCCCCGTCTCCCCAGAGAGAGCGTCAGCGCGTGGAGTCTTCTTTCTCTGCCTACCGTGACTTTATTTTAGACATGTATAATGCATCTATAGTGCAGGGGGTGAATGTGCGCTATACAATTTTAAAATGGATAAATAAATAAAAACTGTATGGATAGCATCCAATCCGCAGGCATCAAAGTGATCTGCAATGTGTTTAATTATGTAGAGGAGTAAACAAAGCCTACAACGGAGCTTCGAGCTGCCACTTAAAAAATCAAAAATGAACTTAAAAGGAAAGCAATAAATGGGTTTGTAAAAAGTCCCTGCTTTGCTAGGATGGATTCCCTGCGGCAGGCGCAAATTGGTCCAATTGTTTTTAGAGCCCGATGTTTATGTCAGCTAATGTCCATCTTTCAGGTACATACCGATAGGTCTAGGGCAGTACGCTGTAAAGTGATGTTTTGAAATATGTATAGCGGGATGTATTTTGTGCAATTGTTATTTCCAGGTATAATGTTGTTGATTTACAACTGTCACGGCTATGCCTATACTTTAAATGTATAATTAACTGGATTGTAATAAAAAAGGAAGTAGTTACTCAAAGTCAATGCAAAGTAATAAAAAAGTAACACAAATGATGAACCCCCAGGTGCACATTCGCAATCCTGAGTTACGGGGCCGCTCTGGGCACATCAACCTGCCCACGGCACTCCCCTACGCATAGGAGCGAGCCGGAGCCCGCCCGCACTCACCGGTTGTCTGAGGCGGCGGCGGCTCCTCTCCGCTGGGCTCTTCTGGGAGACGGTGGCAGGGCTCTCTCCTCGGGAGAGCCTCGCCGGAGGACGGTTCCTTCTTCTTCCCGGCAGGAGCGCGGGGTGGCCTCCCGTCCGCTTCCTGGTTTCTCCTCACTCCAGCAGCCAATCACCGCGCAGGTCGCCCGGCGAGCCTCCCGCAGCCTGAACCAATGGCAGCGCGGCTCCCGGGTGACGTCAGCTATGGTTCCCTCGGCTTCTCCGCGGCCCCGGGGCTGCAGCGGTGATTTTCACGGACAAAACGGCTGTGCACAAAAAGCGCTCAGGGGGAAGCACAGTGCTTCGGACTGACTGACTGCCTGCCTCTATACCGGCCATCGCACAGGAGCAGGAAGGCCATCGCACAGGAGCAGGAAGGCGGTGCCCTCAATCCCGGACCAGATTCGGGGGCGTTCCCGAGAAGAGGCTTTCGGCTGACATAGCCAAAAGCCAAAAATTCTCGGGAACGCCCCCGAATCTGGTCCGAGATTGACGGACAGTTACCTCTCCCAATGGCTAGCCTCCATTTATGGAGCTAGCCAATGGGAAGAGGGGGCGGAGACCCGACGCCACATACAACTCATAAGGTTTTTTGGCGCATGCGTACTGAAGTACGCATCGCCAGTCAAAACCTAAAAAGCAGACCGCGGCGACCCACCTGTCACTGTGATCATCAAAGCACAGAGTGTGAAGCATCTCTTTCTTGGTGTACAAGTGACGCGCTCCGTGGCGGTCCCAACCACCTTCCCAGATGCCGGGACAACAGAAAACGCCACTGAGTCTGATCCATCAATTCATCGCCTTAATGCATGATTTCAGATGACTCTGTGTGATGCAATTTGGTATCGGAAGGGTTATTTATCCCCCCATTGGTAACAGGTCACATACTTTTTGGGGAAAACTAATAATATTTATTAACCGTTTTACATTTACTCTAATTAAAATCGCAAGGGAATGCTAATTTCCCCAGCCTAAAAGTCTCCCCCCGGAATCCCCCCTCCACCCCAGATTTTGCCCAGTCAATGTGCATGTGACTGTCTTGACATCCACCCTGCTTGCTGCCCATGAGGCGTCAAGTGGATGTCTTCGAAGTGCAGTAGAGACGGCCACGCCCAAGTGCCCTGTCCCAGGGGCCTTGAGCCCAGCGTGATTAGTCCAGCAGGGGGCGCCCCAGCCCGGCAGCTGTGTCCCGATCTCAAGTCAAGTCAAGTCAGAAAATTTATATAGCGCACTACATACCCAGAGGGTCCCAAGGCGCTTAGAAGGGGAGGAGGATTATTTGTCAAATATCCACGTTTTGAGTTGCTTTCTGAATGCTAGGTGGTTCTGGGTAAGGCGAAGTAAGGCGGGGAGTGAGTTCCATGTTTTAGCAGCCAGGTATGAGAAGGATCTGCCTCCCATGGTGGTCTTGTTGATGCGAGGAACGGTGGCGAGGGCTTGGCTGGAAGAACGTAGTTGGCGGGAGGGGGTGTATAAGGACAGTCGTGAGTTGAGGCATTCTGGTCCGATGTCGTAGAGTGATTTGTGTGCGTGGGTTAGCAGTCGGAAAGTGATCCTCTTATTGACGGGTAGCCAGTGGAGGTCTTTAAGGTGACCAGAGATGTGTTCGTTGCGTGGGATGTCTAATATGATCCTGGCTGAGGCGTTTTGGATTCGTTGTAGTTTCTTCTGGAGTTTAGCGGTAGTGCCTGCGTAGAGGGTGTTTCCGTAGTCCAGTCGGCTCGTGACCAGCGCATGGGTGACTGTTTTCCTTGTTTCGGTGGGGATCCAGCGAAATGTTTTTCTAAGCATGCGAAGAATGTTGAAGCATGAAGAGGATACGGCGCTGACTTGTCTATTCATTGAGAGTGAAGAATCCAGGATGACGCCTAAGTTCCGTGCGTGGTCTGTCGGGATGGGTGCTTTTCCGAGGGCTTCCGGCCACCAGGAGTCGTCCCATGCAGAGGGGGATGTACCTAAGATGAGGACTTCTGTTTTGTCTGAGTTCAGTTTCAGGCGGCTTTGTTTCATCCATTCGGCAACTTCTTTCATTCCTTCGTGTAGGTTAGTTTTGGCGGTGCTGGGGTCATTGGTGAGAGAAAGGATTAGTTGAGTGTCATCCGCGTAAGAGATGATGTTGAGGTTATGTTGGCGGGCGATGGCCGCGAGGGGGCTCATGTATACGTTGAAGAGGGTGGGGCTGAGTGAGGATCCTTGTGGTACGCCACAGATGACTTCAGTGGCCTCGGATTTGAATGGTGGAAGGCGGACTTTCTGAGTTCTTCCGGTGAGGAACGAGGTGATCCATTCAAGTGCTTTTCCTTGGATTCCGATGTTATTGAGGCGTTGTAAAAGGGTGCTGTGGCAGACTGTGTCAAATGCTGCAGAGAGGTCGAGGAGGATGAGGGCGACTGTGTCTCCATTGTCCAGTAGAGTTCGAATGTCGTCTGTTGCTGCGATGAGGGCGGTCTCAGTGCTTTGTTTGGCTCGGAAGCCAGATTGTGAGGAGTCGAGGGATTTGTTGGCTTCGAGGAAGGCGGCGAGCTGGTTGTTGACAGCTTTCTCGATGACTTTGGCCGGGAATGGAAGGAGCGAGATGGGGCGGTAATTTTTGAGTTCGGTGGGGTCCGCTGTGGGTTTCTTCAGAAGGGCGGTGAGTTCAGCGTGTTTCCAGTCTTCCGGGAAGGTGGCGGAGTTGAGGGAGCTGTTGATGACGTCTCGGAGGTGCGGTGCTATGACGGAGTCTGCTTTGTTGAAGATGTGGTGGGGACATGGGTCTGTGGGGGATCCTGAGTGGATTCAATTCATCAGACGGATTGTGTCCTCAGTGGAGATTGGGTTCCAGTCGTTAAGGGTGTTCACGGGGGGAGAATGTTGAGCAAATGGAAGGGTGGGTTGGTTTCCGGGTTGGTTGTCGAAGCTGTTGTGGATGTCTGCAATTTTGTTGTGGAAGAATAAAGCCAGGGAGTCGCAGAGGGCTTGAGAAGGGGTGATGTCGTTGGAGTTGGCCGAGGGATTGGAAAATTCCTTGACGATGTTGAAGAGTTCCTTGCTGTTGTGGGCGTTGTTGTCAAGTCGGTCCTTGAATGCTGTTTTCTTGGCCTTTCGGATTAGTTGATGGTGAGTGCGGGTGGCGTTTTTGAAGGCGTCCTTGGTGCTAGTGGTTGGGTCTTTTTTCCAGGCCTTTTCGAGGGAGCGGCAGAGTTTCTTGGACTTGTTGAGATCATCGTTGAACCATGAGGCCTTTTTGCTGGCAGGTTTGTTTTGACGTTTCTTCAGTGGTGCTAAGGTGTCGGCGGTGTTGGATAACCATAGGGTGAGGTTGGCGGCGGCTTCGTTTGCGTTAGAAGAGTGGGCTGGGGTGTTTAGAAGGAGCGATGAGGAGATCTGGTCCGTGGTGATTTTGTTCCAGTTTCTTTGCAGAGTTGGTTGGAGGTGGTTGGTGGGTTTTGGTTTGTTGTAGGTGAAGTGAACGCAGCTGTGATCAGTCCAGAGGAGATCCGTAGTGTGGCTGAAGGTGACATGATTGCTGGAGGTGAAGATGGGGTCGAGTGTGTGACCTGCGATGTGGGTGGGGGACGTGACCAGTTGTTTGAGTTCGAGGTTGGCGAGATTGTCCAAGAGGGTGGTGGTGTTGCGGTCGTTGATCTTTTCAAGGTGAAAGTTGAGGTCTCCCAGTAGGATGTAGTCTTTGGAGAGGAGCGCGTGAGGAGTGATGAAGTCCGTGATGTCTTCGCTGAATTTTGCGCGGGGCCCTGGTGGTCTGTAGAGGAGGGTGCCTCTGAGTGTGGTCTTGGGGTCGATGTGGATCTGGAAGTGAAGGTGTTCGGAGTTGGTGAGATTGGCGTCAGAGCTGGTTGAGATGCGGATTGACTTCTTATGGACGATGGGTTTACCTCGTTGAGGATAGGCGGGGGTTATGTGTCCCAACGGAGGCGCCCTTCTAAGCCGCAGGGCGTAACTTAGAGCGCGGGAAAAAGTGGGAATGTGGCCAGCGTCTGAGGAGTCTTCTGGCGGGGGCTCCCCTCATTCTTTCCAACAGGGGGGGGGTGAAATCACGAGTTTCGTAGTACACAGCAAAACCCAAAACCAAGTGATTTTCCATCCGACCCATTTTAATAGTTTGAGAAAGGAGCACTGTTACACACATGGCTGGAAGCAGTCACAAGCGTGGCTGCAAGCATTATCAAACGCATGCTGCAAACATGGTCACACACATAATGCAGGCTTATGGCTGCAAGCACTGTTGCACTTTATAGCTTTGTCTGAGATGATTGGCTATCGTTTCAAGAGCTCTAATGTGATTTTTACCACCTTTCACAGGTTCGAACAGAACATTAAAAAAACAAGAAGAACCGCTAACAAAAGCAACAAAAAGGAAGTTCTAGAATGTAACCAATTTCCTGTTTTTATATCTCAGTAACACGATCTGATCTTCCTTACACACGCACAAGAGCTTCTACGAACTTGTATTTGCCTATTCTAAAATGCAATGACAAAGGGAGACGAGCGTGTGGTGATATGAACGCCGCTCGCGTTGTGCACATCTCTGGGAGGGCTGCGGTCTGGAGCCCTCGGCTCGGCGGTACTGATGCAGCGAGATCGCAGCGGCGATGGAGGAGTCTGCGGCATTGTGTTTCTTCACTCTCCGCCTGTGCCCCGCTCCAGCACAAAGGATGCTGCGCCCCTCCTCTCAAAGTGACTCGAAGAGATGTCTCGCCACTCACCCCTTCACCCAACGCACACAGATTCCTGCTTCTCCATCAATGCGCAGTGGCACGCGAGAGACGTTTGCATATAGAGCAAGAGACCTCCAAGGGGCTAACTAACGTGGGACCGACGAGATGCCTTCACCAGCCCTAGAGACAGCACCGCCTTTGCCCCCACCTCCGGAACACTCGCTGCTGTGCCTCTTCATTACTGCGCAGTAATATGCCAGGTTTGGAGCTGTGTTTAATGTGTCCAGGTCTTCATTGGATACGTTGTTAATGACTGTAAAAGAGGACATTCTCTGGTCTTCTGTTAATGGGAATACAAGTTTTATAGGATATGCTTCAATTTCAGTAATGATACGGATGGTAATAAGAAGTGAGTGCCAAGTTGTATAATTCGGGTTTTTTCTATGTAGAATGGTGTTAGCCCTAAATATACTGTTTTTTGCTACTTGATGTAGCAATGAAATATATATAGCGCTGAATAACAGATTTTTTTTAGGAGGTCTAGTTGAATGGAATGGGGTTTATAAACGCAGACATCGCCCGACAGGTATAGCAATCCATATATTAAGAAAAGTATATGAAATTCGACGGAAATGTTGGCTCACTGACATTTAGTGAGAAAGTAAGTTCTACTGGTAAATCCTTATAACTATGCAGATGGCAGCCCAAAAGTATAGACCGGTTTCTCAATGCAGTGTCAAAAATAAAAGCAGCTTTAACGTCATGTGATGTACATTTATATTTATAATTAGTATTAGCACTTTAACTTATTTATAGGCCGATTTCTCATTCGAGCATTTGAAAGTTATTGTGTAAAATGTATTGAAATATTAATTGCAATAAATACATTAATCGCAAATATATCTACAAATATTCCATACGAGCAACATTTAAGCCACGCTTCCGACGGCAGTAAGCCTATTCTAAAAATTGTATTAATCTTCGAATAAATTCATATGTTGTAGAAAAAACAGTATAGCATTTGACCCACCTCTGGCACTGCACCGTCCGTCGTCACGGACAGTGTCACTAAAGTATGTTGACCGCGTGCGCTAGCTCTGCTTTTTGGCTCAAGACATTCATCCCTACTCTCTGCTTCCAAGCTGCCCAAAATCTGCCTCAAATTTATACATGACCAAGTCATGGGAAACTGAAAACGCTAAGTTTTCCGACGAAAAATCGGCCTGTGTGATGGGATTGTTAGCAGGGTTGCCGCCGTTCGCCGGAGCACAAGGAGCGGTTGTCACCTCGGCCTTGTTTCTGGTTCCAACCTCACTTCAGAGAAATGCATTGCGTGGGCGCGGCTTGCCTCGGTGGCGCGTGGGGGAAGGGCGCGCGCCGCAGCCCGAGCAGGAGCACTGCATTGATGAGCCCCAGTCTCTCGCCTCGTCTCTGCCAGCTCTTTCACACACTCACTCTTGTTATCGCCCAGACAAGCGGTGTTCTGCCAGCCTCGGCGTAATGCAATGATTTCTTCAGACAGATGGAGAGCGGGCACCGGGGGGAGGGGGAGAAACAGGTGCGTCTAGCCTGGCAGGCCTCTGAGCACGTGGCTGAACACTGAGCTGTGAGCTGGTTGTCTGAGCAGTGTGCATTTGAAGGGACGTGCCTGGTACGCAAAGCCAGTCCTAGTGACGGTATTTTTGTGAGCTATAGAGGTGGGCGCAGGGCGAGCCAACACATTAACTCCTCACTCCAGCAGCCAATCACCGCGCAGGTCGCCCGGCGAGCCTCCCGCAGCCTGAACCAATGGCAGCGCGGCTCCTGGGTGACGTCAGCAGTGGTTCCCTCGGCTTCTCTGCGGCCCCGGGGCTGCGGCGGTGATTTTCACGGGCAAAACGGCTGTGCACAAAAAGCGCTCAGGGGGAAGCACAGCGCTTCGGACTGACTGACTGCCTGCCTCTATACCGGCCATCGCACAGGAGCAGGAAGGCCATCGCACAGGAGCAGGAAGGCGGGTGCCCTCAATCCCGGACCAGATTCGGGGGCGTTCCCGAGAAGAGGCTTTCGGCTGACGTAGCCAAAAGCCAAAGATTCTCGGGAACGCCCCCGAATCTGGTCCGAGATTGACGGACGGAGCCCTCTCCCAATGGCTAGCCTCCATTTATGGAGCTAGCCAATCGGAGGAGGGGGCGTATCCCGACCCACACACACAACTCAAGAGGTTTTTTGGCACATGCGCATGGCCAGTCAAAACCTAAAAACTAGCAATGCCCTTGCAAAACTATGTAGCATGGAATAACATACAATAATGGTGTTATCACCTTAAGACTTGTAGAACAAAAACTACCCACATCTAGTTCCCCTTAAAGGTCAAATAAGGGAACAAGAATCTAGACTATTTATCCTGTCATAATTTCATCAAACAGGATGGCCAGTAACATAACATATATACTTATTCATTGTATTAATGCTAACAATGTTTAAAACAGTATTACTGAATAGCCAATTAAATGTCTCATTGCTATTTCACAGACCGCTTAGACAGGCTAAAAAAAAATTGAGAAAGAGAGAGAGTAACATACATTTTACATAGCCTTAATTTGTAGAGGAGCTAGCTTCCTTCCCTCGTTTTGACAGTAGGAAACCTGAAACAGGTTTCACTTCTGTCAACACTATCAACCCCTATTTGTAGCAACTGGGCATAAACAAAGTTATAGGAGGTAGATAGCGCATTTGAGAGAAGTAAAAAACATGAATACCCAAACCCCAATCCTTTTAGCAAATGTACAAATGAAACATGAGGGCGAATGAATTCAAACTAAATTTCATTGCCTCAGCTTTTACAGTAATCCTTAGACTAAAAGCATTAGTGCTGTATATAAATATGACAAAGCTTATCTGTTAATCAAAGTTCACATATACCATTATATATACAAGTACACAAAACCTGGGCACACATATAATTATTGACAGTTCACAAAGTAATACAAGAATATGGTCAACACCGGATGTATGTCTTGTAGCTTTAATGCGTGTAGAAAACATAGACAAACGCCAGCCGACACGTGTTTCGTCAAAGGACAATGCCAGTGACTCTTCAGGGCTTTACGAACGTCATGATAGAAATCGGTTGGGGGGGCGTGGCTTAGCAAGCCACAATGGCGGCTGTGTCCTGCTGAGGCTCTGCGATCGGGCTAGCATCCTGCCCAATTCCTAAGATCGCCGGGAGCCTCATTTCTCCACAACCCCACCCGTGGTGCCTCCCCCAATTGGTGGCACCCCCCAGATGAGCCGCAGAGACTGTTCGTGAGCGGCACGCTCCGCAACATCTGACATCGGAGCCGGGTGCCAAATCCCAAAATGGCGGGCGCGGCTCCGGATCGAGGATTCCTACGCTGTCGGAGGCAAGCGGCTTGATCGGAAGCCCTGAGAGATGCAGATGACCGACGACGAGGAACCCCAGGGACTCGTGAGGCCACCACACGGGGGAGTGCCCCGCACCGAACTGTCACCCGTGGTCGCAAGATGGCGGCCGGCACCCCAGAACTCCGCCGACCCACCGCTTGGGACTGGACGAGTCCCTGATCCAGCCTAAACATCAGCCTAGCCGGCCACCGCAACTCGCAGACATCCAGGCGCAGCGAGGCGCCCGCCGGACGTCCGTGTCCTCTGCTTGGGGCGGTGAGTGTCGGCCCTTACCCCCCCTCTTCCCTCCGGGGATTCCACCACCGGCACCCCACTACTCCTCTGCCCCCTCTCAGACCCACAGGGAGGCACCCGCCACATCGTCCCCCAGCCGAAGGGACCGGGACTATTCAGCGGGACCCGGGTGCCTGACCCCAAAATGGCGCCCGTGGAGACCGGAGCGCCATAATCACTGCGGATCCCACCCAAAGAACGGGAGTGCTCCTCCTGCGTTAACGACGCCCTACCACCACCTCGGATCCCCGGGCCTCTACTACCCGACCCCCGGCACGGAGACCACAACATACGCCAGAGGGGTCAGGGGCAGGATTCAACCGCCCTCGAGGTGCCCCCCCCTTTTCATCTGCGGCACCTGGATAGTGGTGCACACCCGTGGACGCCCGTGCGGCCCTCCGCCACGCCGCTACCATCACCTGTGACTGCCCCAGGACCGGAGAGAACTAAGTGACCAGCCTACACTGAGCTACCGCCTGCCCGGGCGAACTGAGAGACGGAGGCCCGCCGATCCCGGAATCCACAAGGTAGCGGGACCCTCCTGCCAGCACTCATGGGGAAACTGAAGGCCTCGCAGGTGACGGCTATCCCTGAAACGGCCATCGAGAAGATGCCACACACAAGGACGTGGACGCAAGCCAACACGCCGCAAACCGACCCTACGCTATCAGCGAAACTGGATCAGGTGTTGGCGGCAATTGAACTGTCCCGACTCTCAATGGAGGAGAGTTTGGGTGTCCTGACGACGGACATCAGCCTGATTCGCGACGACCATCGCAAGCTGGCAGACAGAGTGAAGGAGGGAGAACGGATCGTGGCCGAGCTACAACCCACGGTGAAATCGCAGGAGGCAGACCTGATGGAGGTCCTGCGCCGCGTGGCGGTCCTCGAAGAACGTACGGTGGATTTGGAGGGACGCTTGAGACGGTGTAACATCCGCGTCCTGGGCCTACCGGCGGGAGTCGAAAATTCGGACCCTCTGACCTACATGGAGTTCTGGACCAGATCATTCACCCCTGAGGCGCAACGGTCGGCATACTTCTCCATTGAAAGAGCCCACAGGGTCCCGGCCCGGGCGCCCAAGCCAGGCCTTCCTCCGCGGCCCATGTTGGCTAAATTCCTGCACTTCCGAGACCGCGATGCGGTGCTCCGTGCGGCCCGGACGGCGGGCCCCCTACAAGTGGAAGACCAACATGTCATGGTGTTCCCAGACTATGCCCGAGAGGTCCAGCAGCAGCGATCCACCTTTCTGGAAGTTAAAAGGCGCCTTCGCGCGAATGATCTTCAATACTCCTTGTTGTTCCCGGCCCGCCTCAAAGTGCTCCACAAAGGGAAAGCTCTATTCTTCAACACTGCGGAGGAGGCGCAGGATTGGACTGAGTTTAACTGCCCGCTAATCCCTAAACCCGGACCCCAGAGGACACGCAACAACGACTCAAGACGATCCAGAAGACGGGGCGCGAGCCGTGCCCGATCAGGCCGCCCCAAAAGCCAGGCATCCTCCCCCACGGGTTCACCCGATCTCACGCAAATCATGCAGGAGCGACGAGACGCCCTACGGCGGTGACAGAACTGCACACGTCACCTCCTGCATCAGATCTGGAAGGCCATCCGCATCTGTTCACCCCTGAGAAAGACCGGGACAGTGATGGAACAATGTCGGGGTTTGGCCCAATCTCTTCCCCCCCTTCGTTGCGGCACACACATTGGACGCTACCCTGGCCAGCCAACCTAACACCTCTTCGTGATGGATGGACTGTCAACTGCTATATCCTTCTCATGGTTGCCTACTGTATTGCGCGACGTCTAGAAGCCTAGACTGCTTAACCAGATAACTGTATGTGCTAGCGAGCGATAGACATCTCTCCTGCAAGAGCCCGACCCGCGCACAGGCCCAGCAGCGACACACGCTGCCACCCCCGCAGATTCCTGTTGTATTTCTCCCCTAGTGGGACACTAGTTTGGATATGCCACCTCCGGTGATATATCCCCAGTATTGGGACTGTTACCCACCCAAGGTTCTACTTGTTGTTAACCCCATCGGTTCCTCCCCCACGATTGTGGAAGCTTGGCGCGCAGGAGCACACACGACACATAAGCACTGGTGGCCCTCGGGGACTGCAGGAGGGTCCCTTTCCCAACCACGACACCCTAAGGATGGCGGTCCCACAATCAGACATTAATGTCCTTACACTGAACGTACGGGGCCTACACACACCCAGCAAACGCTACTCTGTTTACTCCTACATTAAGCGTATGTCAGCTAGTATTGCATTTCTGCAGGACACGCACATTAACGCTACCGAACTCAACCGTTTGCAGGCCAAATGGCGAGGGACCTTTTGTGCCACACAATACTCAGCATTTGCGCGCGGCGCATTAATCTGGGTCAGACCGGGCACTCCCTTCCGGGTGCTCCGACGGGTAGTGGATAAAGAGGGCAGATATGCACTTCTGGAGGGGAATACTAGACGGACAGGGAATCCTCCTTGGCAGCATTTACGCCCCTAATACGGAGCAGGATAAATTCTGGGACCACCTCACAGGAATTTTGGCCCAATTCACCGCAGTTCCGTGGGTGTTGGGAGGTGACTATAACTGCACGCTAGACCTCACCCTAGACCGCTCGCACCCTCACCCCCCCCCCCCCCCCCCCCCCACACACTCCCCAGTCCCACGGCAAGCGGAACTCTTCAGGGCATGGACCTCACATTGGGCGCTCATTGACGCATGGCGACACTTACACCCACAGGCTCGCATTTACTCATTCCACTCGATTCCACACAACCTCCGGGTCCGTCTAGACCGATTCTTATGCTCTGCACCAATCCTCCCTAAGATAACATCTACAGATTACCTAGGTCGGACCCTCTCAGATCATGACGCCCACATCCTTCGCTTGACCTGGAGCCCCCCACACCCGCCAGTCCCCACCTGGCGCCTCCCTAGAGATTGCCTATCAGACCCAGTCTTTAGAGACGCACACAAAACCAGTATACAAGATTACTTCTCACACAACACGAACACGGCATCGTCGGTACTGGTGGAGTGGGATGCGTTTAAAGTAGTGGCAAGGGGAGAATGCATCAAACAGGTAGTAGGGGTTCGCCGCACATTGGAACGGACACTCCTATCCTCAGAGCAGAATTTAGCTGCACTCACTAAACGGTCTGATGACTCTGAGGAACACGCCGTGCTCACGGCCGAGGCTAAGACAATATATCAGACTGCCTGCGCTGATCTCCGAAAATACAATTTTAGGGCCTACGCCTCTAGGGTGCATAAAGACCGAGACAAAACGGGGGCACTACTGGCCTGGATGGCGAGGCAGGACACCGAAATCAAGCCGATCACGGATATTATCAACCTGGAAGGCGTGCTGGTGCGTTCACAGGCCGAGATCCTTCTGGCGTTCCAGCGCCACTATGCACAAGTGTACGGGACCCCAGCCCAGTGTTCCCCGTCTTCTGTGGATTGTTTTTTAGACCCGCTGACGTTACCCGCGATATCGGATGATGACAAGCGCACACTCGACGCCAAGATAGCACCCTCAGACATCACCCAAGCGATACGTGCCATGTCTCGGAATAAAGCGCCGGGACTGGATGGCTTCCCACTAGAATACTACTCGACATTCTCTCCCCTAGTGGTCCCCCGACTATCTCGGATGTTCGGGGCATCCCTTCATCTAGGGAAGCTACCCCAGTCACTGCGGGAATCCGTGATTGTCACCTTTCCCAAACCCCACAGGGACCCACTCCACATGGGGTCGTATCGTCCCATCACGCTCCTGTCGGCTGACTGTAAGATCCTCGGGAAAATCCTAGCTGACCGGTATGCACAGGTCATGCGCCCACTAATCCACCCCGACCAATGCGGCTTCGTTCCGGGGAGGAACACCTCCCAGAACCTCCGCCGAGTCTTCTATGTCCAGGATCAGGTACGTGACCGATTCCCCCGCGCCGCCTGCCTCATTATGGACCTGGAGAAGGCGTTAGACACCCTCACCTGGCCCTATCTATTCTCAGTCCTGCGGCGCCTGAACATCGGCCCGACGCTCACGGCATACACATGCCTTCTGTACACCGATCTGACCACGCGTGTTCGTATTGGGAAACTCATATCGCCGGCGTTTGGAGTTCGGCGGGGCACGAGACAAGGGTGCCCCCTGTCGCCTCTCTTATTCGCGCTAGCAGTCGAGCCGCTGGCGGTTTGGCTGCGCCTGGAGGGTGTGAACTGGGGCATTCCGCTCGCGGACGGCACACATTGCGTCTCCATGTACGCAGACGACCTCCTCATATACGTCCGAGACATCGAGACTGATCTGGCCCCCATAGGGGTAACGCTGGGGGAATTTGCAGACGCCTCGGGACTCCAGGTGATTCAGAAAAGGGGGGGGGGGTGAACTGGGACAAGTCCACGGTCTACCCCCTTCACTCGAGTCTACCCCCCCGGGAAGTCGAGCTCAGACCGCATAAACTCTCCTGGTCCGCAGAAGCTCCCCGATACCTCGGTGTCCACCTGTACCACTCTCCAGCAGACATATTTGAGGGTAACCACCGTAAAGCACTCGCTGGCCTGCGCCCGACTGTTGCCTTCTGGAATAAACTCCCGCTAGCCCCAATAGGACGGATAGCCCTGGCTAAAATGGTGATGCTTCCCCGACTCCTCTACCACTTCACAAATCTACCGGTAGTGCCACCCAGGTCCTTCTTCCGAGACGTCGACTCCCTCCTAGGTACCCTTATCTGGGGCGCGGGCCAACACAGGGTTGCCCTGAAAACCCTCCAACTTCCCACAACGCAAGGTGGGCTTGGAGCTCCGTCCTTCGAGTCTTATTTCCTTGCGGCGCAGCTCCAATGGCTGTCATACTGGACGACGGACCGTTACCCCCAGGAGACTTTTACCCCGGCCGACAGTCACAACCCCGGAACTCACCCGTCTGCTCCTCCCGGGCAACCAAACCACGGCGAACATACCCCCTCCAGGTAGCGATAGCGCGCCGGTGCATGATGCGGATCCACCGGATGTCCCCCAGTAGACCTCCATACTCCCCGCTACTACCGTTGATAGGCAGCCCCAGGCAGGACTCCTACTTCGCGGCTCCACTGTTAACCGAATGGTCGCACTGTGGCATCACAGATATGGAGTCGCTCTTTGAAGAAGGCCAGCTGAAATCACTCGACCGACTGGTCGCTGAATACGGGCTCCCCCCAGGTCAATTCCTCAGATAGACAGTTGCTCGATGGGTACCGGTCCCATTATAATCTCCGAACCGGCGAGCCAGACACGCATCCAGTAATACCTACTATCCTACATATGGGAGTGGGACGCCACTTGGTCACCTGGCTATATAAATCTATCCGGGAACTCTCGCACGCTCCCCTAACGACCTTACGTGCTACGTGGGAGGAGGACATAGGTCGCACACTACAAGACTCGGAATGGACTAAAGCACTCGAGGCCCCAAAACGCGTCTCTAGGAATGCCCGCTTCAAAAACATCCAATACTATATTTTACACAGGGCATACCTCACCCCAGCGCGCTTGCAGAAGTTCTATCCCTCCACACCATTCCTATGCCCCAGATGTTGCTCCCCTGATGCAGATTTTCGTCACATGTTTTGGAGTTGTCCCAACCTTCACCCCTTATGGCGGGTGGTGCACGGAACACTGTCGGAACTCACAGGTCTTACCACACTAGCCACCTGGGAGTCCAGCGCACTAGGCATTTTTCATGTCCCTAAGCAAGAACCGGTGCATAGGCGCTTCGTGTCCTTAGCTCTCCTGTTGGCGAACAGATGCCTAGCCATGCAGTGGCGGTCCCCGGAGGGCCCCCCTATAGCAGCATGGACGGGGGCGGTCTGTAAGTGGGCGGCGGCGGAAGAGGATGCTCTTAGGGAAGAGGAAGCCAGGGGCACGCGTAAAATTCCCATTTCCATGGAATGGGCCTTGCTCCTCCATAGCTTCCGGCAGTCCTTGCATGCAGGGAACCCACCTACTCCTCCACCCCCCCCCCCCCCCCCCCCCCCGGCCGAGAGGGCCAGTAGTCTCTGCCTAGTGTCAACCATCCCAGGGCCGAATCCCGGTGCCCCACGCATCCTGGTCAATTCCCATCTATCATATCACCCATCCCATCACTCACATGCACGGGATGTATCCACCCCCTGTCCGTCCCTCTCCCCCTGAGAGTGCAAACTGGAAAGCCCTGTACTCCCCCCCCCCCCCCCCCGACGCCCGTCACCAGTATCCCCCTACCTTGACCCTGCTAGCGCCCACATGCTTCCCCCCCCCACAGTTTTGTCCCCCCCGTTCTCTGGTAGCACCACTATGCGAACTGTACAGACCCCGATCCTACGCCCTCGAGGCGGGAGCTCATATGCCCACTGTTATTCTCCGTCCCCTTGGCGGAATACGTTTACTGTATCCCAGCCTGCAGACATATTTGCTCGATCTGTGCTAATTGTACCAGTTATATAAAACAAGAAAACGTTGCGCGCCTGGCTGATCGTGGCTGAATGTTGACGCCACGTCAGCAGATGATATACTATGATGCAACAATAAAAAACAAATTAATTTTTTTTTTTTTTTTAAATGATAGAAATCGGTTGTCCGGTGATAATTCCAGCGTCTTGTCTTGTCGGAACGGGTAACTCCGATCCTCGGAGTTACCCGTTCCGACAAGACGCTGACAGAAGTGCTGCTTTTTCAGTTTTCTCCGTGGTCTCGGACTCACCCGCCCGTCTGACCACCTGCTACACTTAATCATCCACTTTCTTTTACCCGCATCCGGGTTGGAATTATCACCGGACAACCGATTTCTATCATGACGTTCGTAAAGCCCTGAAAAGTCACTGGCATTGTCCTTTGACGAAACACGTGTCGGCTGGCGTTTGTCTATGTTTTCTACACGCATTAAAGCTACAAGACATACATCCGGTGTTGACCATATTCTTGTATTACTTTGTGAACTGTCAATAATTATATGTGTGCCGAGGTTTTGTGTACTTATCATATAGTGCAGGGCCCTGCGCCTGTCCTTTTTAGGGGTTTTGGGTTTCCCCCTTTCCTGGCAGCACCATACCCCTCAACTACTTCTTGTACTAAGTCACCCTTTATAGCTACCTGTTTGAGCGCCAAGAGCCTGTCACACCAAACCCTGCACAGTAACCATATACCATTATATAGTTTTCTATCATATGAGTACATAAAGTGATTGCTTTTGCCAAAAAAAAGTAAAACTTCTCCTTTTCTCCCCTGTTGTCTTTCAAAAAGTTTCAGAGGTCAAAATGTCAAAGCAAACTTTACTCTGGGAGCCATGCTATTCTTCTAAATATAGAACTGACATTTAACTCTTCCCAGCTGTCTTATTCTGTGTGCGAATGCAGCCCCATTACCCTGTTTGTCAGTTTAGGGTTAAGAAAATAACTTCTGCTCATTTTTTATACATATTTTCAATTATAAGCAGTGTGCACTATACTTTTCTAACAATATAGAAGTCAGCTGTTTGTATTATACCTAAATGTATGCATTTACTGAAGCCTAAGGCAGATTAAAAACTGCTCAGAATGGCAGAATTTGTTTTTAAATTAGAGAATTTTGCCCAATTTCGACTTTGATATTTAGGGCACTTAAAAAATGAATATCCTATAATTTTTTTGCATAATAGTCATCCTCAGAATGTTCTCTACATAGCCCAGGAATGCGAAAGTAGAAATATATCATATAAATCCTTTATAGAAATGAGTTTTTTACGCCTGCGCAGAGTGATATTTCATATGCAAATATCCTCATTATGCGGTACAACACAACTTACATTTAATTTTAATGCTAGGAGGTCACAGTATGAGTATTAAGCTTTATAAACATTAAAAAACGAATTTAAAAGCACTTATTTTTTTAAATAATTTTTTCATAATTTTTTTAATAAAACCAATCATTTTTGATAATTCCACATATGAAAAGCAAGCTGCATTTCTTGCCTATCGTATTTAGACACATTCATTCATAAGCCTAAGCACAGAAGCCTAACTTGAAACATGAAAAGGTTTGTGCCACTTTTTAAAAGGACAATTATTTAACATCAGAACCACAAGTATGCTTATAAAAAAAGGATTTAAGAAAGGAAATCCTTACTTTAAATGTTTTCCTGTTATCCAAAATAATGAACCTGATTTTTGTAACTTTTTAAAACAGCAGTCTGAAATGGAGGATTTTACCTGTGCTTGCCCTGACAAAATCTAGCTGAATCAACAGCCCTTTTTCTCCGTGGCCTACAATCAAAACAGCTGCTGCTAATCGGCAGTTACAACACAGCTGTTGTAAAGCTTTTTTTAGTGTTGAAATGGAAGCACAGTGACTGTCTATTTAAAACTGAGGCATTTCAATGCATGTTCTATAATATGTGTTTTAGTTCAACAACATCCAATTTACTCAGATGATGTGTTTGCCTGTTTATATCTAACAATATGTATCTAAGGAAAATGTTGTAACATTTTATAATTATTTATTTATTGCAAAAACACACAATTTCATTGTTTGTTGTTTTTTTAGGCCTATTTTATTCCTATTCAATGTGAATTCGAATTTTATCTTTTAAGCATTGGCAGTTTGTACATGTGCATAGTCGCTTACTCTTATTTAATATTAATTAAATGACATTTTGCATAACAGACTGATGACAGCAAGAAAACACAAACAAGCACATTGAGCTAATTCCAGACATATACAGAAGGGGTCATACACTCAGAACACATGATACAGCGCGCTTAAGAGCCATTATTTCACAAATAGCGCAATCGCTATTTACTTACAGAAGTATCACTAATGTGAAACCACGAACCACATGGACATTTAAACACATGATTAACCCACAGATCAACACTTAGGACAGAAACAAAGGACAGCCCACAGACTGTACTTAAACAAAACCATTTGTAAATACGAATTGTAAGTCACATTTACAAGAAGCGCTTCTCAATAGTATTCCAAAAGACTGCAAAAAAAAAACAGCCCAACAAACTGTTTTATTTCCAAGAAGCCAAAATACACTCAATTCACTAACTTTGTCTGGCAGAACACCAAAAAATCGCTCTGCATTTCTCCATTTATAAAAGTGCGCAGAAAAGGATCCTTGTTTGTATTATGGTCATATTTTAATTCCCTCGGGATACAGAATCACCAAGGAAGAAATATGTTTTTATACCTAAACCTATTTAGGTATTCCCTCAGGGGAGCCGGGTAATTCACTTCACATCTCACTATGGTACCTCCAAAAAGCAACACATTCTCAGATGTGTGCTTGAAACAGGCATGCCAAAAATAGTGCAAAATATGCAGTATTATAATCAAAGTAGCACTTAAAGGTACTCTTGTACTATGTGCCGTTCAAATCAATTCAAAACAGAGAAAATTCTCCTCATTACCTGCCTATATAAATTGCAAATTACATACATACAAATACAAATATTGGCCAATCATACTAATCCAAAGCCACAGTAAGCGTTACTAAACTACCTTACCAATCCAAGGCATCAAAAACCAACAGCAAGCGCCGCAGAACGACTCTTACCAAAAGAATGGTTGTCCAAATTCTAACTGCCAAGTTCTGAAATACCTAACGGTCTTTTTTAGAATACTCACGCCAAAAAGGTTCTCTGTCAGGAGTGACATCATGTGGAGGATCAAAATCAGGAAGATCAGAAATATACTGGGCTGCAGAGAAAGAGAATCCCCGTGCACAGAGTACTTCCTTAGTAGAGTCCTGTCCTGTCCTCCTCAGTAGATTTCTATCTCCTGACAAGATCACTCCCGTAGATAGCCACTTCTCTGATGAGGTCCACGTTGGAGCGCCATTTATAGAAAATAGAAACCTTCTCAGGGGTCCCACTGATACTTGGTCCTTTTAAACCAACAAAGAAGAAATTGGCACAGAAGCTGAAATATAAAAGTAACATCTTTATTAACCTCAAATGGGAGAGACTACGTTGCACAGAAGCCTTAGCAACTGAATGAGGCAGTCTGAGGAGTACAGAAAACAGAGGCCTTATATATATGCTTAGGGTTACATAGTCAGCATAAGACCAAGGGGCAGTCCTGGCACATGTAAGCATGCAAAATGCCTAATATAGGTATACAAGATCTGCTTGCTCAACAAAGTGGGAGGAGAGTTACTTCTCCATACAGCAGCAAAAATAGCCGGACAGTTCTACAAGAAGAGCAGGTGCATTCTACTAGCTAGGCCTTTCGGAGCATGTGCAAAGGTGGAAGATGCTAAATATAGTTTGTTTGTAGGCAGATTACAAGAGCAGTCAACACTTAGGAAGGACAGAACACATGGCGAGCACATGGCAGCACATGGCAAACAAGATGGCTGCCAGAAATACAAAATGGCTTTCAGCTCATGCTAACAAATCCCTGCAATATTTAACACACCTACTTCCCTTTAAAATACATGTAAGTCTCCCCTAAGGGAGGCCTATCGAGTCCTAAGGCACTAAGCTGTATATTATTAAAAGGCCATATGTTTGCACTTTCATCAACACTTCCAAATTGCAGTTTAGCTGTGGGAAAGTTAGTAGCCCCATTGGCTAACACAGAGTTATCCGCTTACAACTCAGCCCGGCTAACTTCTGAATAGGACTGCTGATGTGGGGTATCAAATTAATCGTGCCATTAAGCCTGACTTGATGGTCAAGTCAAATTTAACGTTGCCATTATAAAAATTCAACTTTAAGGAAGTTGTTACTCTGTGCCACTGCTTCTCCACTTGCTTCACTCGTTACTGGCCACCAGACCACTTTCTGCCCTCCTGGGGAGTCGTGTGAATGACTCCCAGGCTTAGTAACAATAGCAGCCTGCTTCAGCTTGAGTGTTCTCTTCCCTTTGAAGCTTGCAGATGAGTGGCATGCTGCGAAGGCGAAGAAATATTTGGTGGGCAAATAGCGATCGCACTCTTGAGGGGCTGCCCTTAGTTCAGGTAGACAGCTTGATGGCCGGAACAGAGCGAGGAGACCGGTGAACACTCTGGTTTCCCCGTGGGCGTGTAGACCCATCTCTAGGGTGGGCCACCAAGCTCCTAACAGCAGAGGAAGGGGTCAGACATCTTGACAGTTGGCAGAATAGTGCATTCTGGGATTTCTAGATACCACACATATCCGGGAAGTCATCACCAAGAGGGAGGGGACCTAGTAGCCATTGGCTAGTGACCGCATCATCCCCCCTGGGCACTTTATGGGCATAAATATGGCATCCATGGCTCCCTGAACCTCAGATCACGCCTAAACTGGAGAAGAGGCTGACGAAGGACTGCCCTACTGGACTTGGCAAAGAGGATGCACCATCTGCTGGACTGCACCTGCTGCACCTTGGACTAGCAAAGAGAGGACTGTGCCTTTGGTTCTTGGCTTGGGGAAATTCGCTCCCCAGCCCCAGATCAAAGAAATGACTCCATGGGTCAGTCGGCTGACCCCCTGCAACCAGCACCAGGGTCAACAAAGCTGATATAGTCTAATTCAGCAAGTCAGTAGCCAATCCTGGGCACCCCAAGAAACACTAGCCGCCACCAAAGTATATAGCTAGGACCTCTGTGGGCTGAGATTGGTAGACCAGCCACAGCTTGCCTTTTACTGTCTGAAAGAGGACTTTGAGGAACCCAACCTCTCTGTCCAAGTGGCTCCACCTGACCCGTGGACCGACTAAACTCTATGGCCAAAGTCGGCCCCACCTGACCCGTAAACCGAGGAAAAACCTGCACAGCACCCAAAAGCATTCTTGAGCATCTTCCATCTCCAGCATCCGCAGCAACCAGACCACTTCATATTTTGGTCATGCTGTGAAGTTTGGACCTGAACTGGAATGTGCTTTGGTGGCCAGGTAACTTTCCAATACTCCTTATTGTCCTTCATACTTTCTTCCCGTCAGATCTGTCCACCCAAGTCAGGCCGGAGTAGTGAAACTCAACTCGTGCAATCTTTTCAAAGGTTTAAAAATTTCACAGTTTACGGTTAAACTTAGATTTAGTTTTTTTTTAAACTGTACCTCCTGAACCCTCTGATTTTGTTCATCTTGCACTCTAAAAATTCATAAAAATAGAATATATTTTTATGAATTTGTGTCTGATTTTATTCACGTTGTGTGGCTTTATTTCGTTGTTTGGTACTATTAAATGCTTGACTCTAGTTCCTTTGTTTAAGCCTTGTTGCTCGAAGCCATAGCTACCCAGAGCTGAGCATCAGGCTTTACAAACAAGCCTGACTAGACCCAATGTAAGGACGAACAGCCAAAACCTATAATACCCCCAAATCCTCACATTCAGAATTCCGTCTACATTTCATTTGAATCTATAACCAAGTACTTCTGCCTGTGAGTAGTTAAAGCAGGACAGATACGCAATGGTGCAATGCAATCTTTTACAGTCGCAGAGCGCTGGAGTTAGCAAAATCAAAGCGTTTCCAAGCACAAAATAGTGGAATTTTCAAATTTAGGTTTGAGACTCATTCCAAATTGTAGTTCAGAGGGGCCATAAAAGGGTCGCCCCCTCCCAATTTTAAAAATCATTGTTGTGTCAGTAGTATATGACAGCACTTAAAGTCTCAAACCATTGATCAGATGCAGAAATCCAAGTTCGGGTGGTATCTGATTTACAAATGGGAAGCTGTCCTTCTGGAACAGTTTCCTTTTTGTGTATCGTGTGGGACGACCCTAGGGGGAGCAGACACTGTTCCAGGGATTTACAGCATTCTCTCTCCCATGCCAAAGATAATTTTTTTTTAAAAGCCGGACCTGTCCTTTTTTATGGACACAAACTATTTTTGTTTTAAAAAAAGAAAAAAAAAAAGTTTCCCATTTGGAAATGTGAATGCAGGGATGAAGATATAACGTCCCTTGCAGGCACCATCCCTGCTTTTGCAGCCAACCAGGTGGGCGCACATAGCAACGTTTCCCATGAATATTTAATAGACAGATCGTTTTGTAATCCTCTGCTAATGGGTATTTTGTGATGCAACGTATTGCTACATAGGTGGCATCTCAAAAATGACAGGCTGATTGCAAAAAGTTTATCACAATTTGCACAGTACAATACAATACAATACAACTTTATTTCGGTTTAGTTTACAAACCATAAAAGTACAATACACCAATCCAAAAAATTAGAAAACAAATAAGTATCCTTAGAAAATACAGGAATACCTGACTAGCAGCAGTGTATAGCAGCACAAGTTATACTAAAGTGAATAAGTGCATGTACGCAAGAATTTAAATAAGAATCATTACAGATCCAAGCATTTACTGTACTTAACAATTGATTTCAAAAACTCTAATACAAAAAGAATACTATCGCAGTGTAATAGTTGTAAATACATCAAGGCAGGTCTGATCTGACAGAAGTTCAGTTTCTATAAAAGTGGGACCAGATAGCGTTTACGGGGAAATTCATAAAGTTTACATAAAAACATAAAATGCAGCATATCCTGTGGAGACTTTCCATCGCAGCCGCAGGGAGCTGCTTCTTTGTTAAAAGTGCTAGTTCGTGGCCTAACAAGCAAATAATAAAAAGGATTCATTCGGAATCTAGTTAATAAGAATTTCTCGTATGAGGTCAAGGAACCCATTAAGTAAGGTTCGATGAGTGGAGTTGTTTTCAACATATCATATGTTCTAACACTTGGTTTATGGACCTCGGTTGCTTCCCTCAATACTCTCCTTTCCATGAGGAATGCCTTTTTGATTACTTCCACGTCCTCCATAATGATACAATTAGGGGTCTCGAATAGCTCACTTCGCCCTAGGCTCAGGAAGCTTTTCTGCAAATATTTCAGCCAGGGTATTGCGGATTAGTTATCCAAAAACAAGCAATCTTTTAAAATCATATGCGTCAACGGGATATCTGGGTTTAACCAGAGTTTTAGCCAGCAAGACAGTGGATGTAGTGAAAAAATGGCACTGACCTACTGGACCCCCAATTCTTCATGAGCGGCTAAGTTGGACGCACCTTGCGGGAGACCTAGTAATCGCTTTAAAAACGTATTCTCCGCAATCTGGATGTGCTTTCACCGAATAGACCCCCAGATTTTGCTACCAAATGTGGCTACAGCTACAGATTTAGCAGTATATAGTTGTAACATAGCACTGGTAGGCTTTTTCCCCAATTTAGATGCAAGATTGAAGCATTCACCCTTGCTACGTCCCCTTTCTTCTTTATTTGCACCGTAGAGAAATGTTTGTCTGGTGCTGTTCTCTTCCCAATCGTGGCATGGCGAGATTGCCATGGGCACTAATGCAAACAAGGAGCATGCTTTACCCCCTCGTCCCCTGGTTTGGAAGTAAATAAAAACATAAGAATTGGGGTGCAGTAGGCCCTCAAAGCTTTGGCACCTGGTTCCACTTTACCTTCAGCATTGTTGATAGCTAACCCCTGCTTGCAAGCTCCCTCAATCGCTACGATTTGCAATAGACTGAGTTTTACACCAGTATAGTTATCTTGAATTTTTCCTACAAAAGCTGTAGTTATGACTTATGATGCAATTTTGCCATGTTTATACTGTGTTGTAAGTTAGCAATAATATGCACTTACTTCCCTTTAATAGAATTAAAGGCGGAGATACCTTATGTTCAAAAATAGATAGATCAAGCAGACAATTAGATGATGCCTTTTTTAGTTTTAAATGTCCCAGTCTATAACTTTTCATTTGCTTAACGAGGCTGTGCAACTGCAAGTTTTCTCGGACTGGTCTCTTAGAAAGACTGATAAGTTGCAGCCTTAAATGGACTGAGCAGTATTTGGTAGAACCATATGGGATCTAGGGCCAGATGTACTAACATTGGGAATATGGATTTCCAAATTGTATTTTTTTTCAGAATCGCAATTAGAAAATCGCCATTCCTAATGTATTCAACTTTAATTTTTAAATTACGGATTTATAGTGGTAAGCAAATCAATCTACCTCATGAATATTAACAAGGTAGGTCGCAGTTTGTGACCCATTAGGAATTATGGGCATCATAGGGATGGTGGCCTGCTAGTGTCAGCAGACCACCATGTCTGTAACTGATTTTAAATAAAGCAAACTTTTTTTTAATGCAGACTGTTTTCCTTGAATAAAAACGGGGTTTAAAGAAAAAAAAATAAACGTTGAAACTATATTTTTTCGCCCACAAAAAGGCTTCATATGTCTGGTCCTGAGTGGAGAAATGTAAACCAGATAGGCCTCGCGAGTGATACACACTCCTACTAATATCACATCAATTGTGTGGGATTCAGTGACAAAATGCTTGCAATTAATATCATTCCCCTCACTGTATACCCCCGTGTATGATAATCTAGCCTTTATGCCGGCACTAGCACCTGGCCTATTTAATAAATGGAGAGCATGTGAGTGCCTTACAATATCCGATCTGTTCTGAGGTTTGGCCCTTTGAGATATGTAAAACTGTTTCAATTAGATAAATCCAAGCGTTATCACTATATGCAACAGTGGCACTGAATGCTAAACCCTATTGTCAAGAATGTTGCGACCAGAAACTTAACTCCGATAACCAACTTTGTAAAAAACAAAATCATATGGCATGAAAGAGATGTTTTTTGCCTAACTATAGTATACTCTTGGAGGCACCTTTTACCACCTCACTAATGTAGAGCAAAATTAGGAGACAACTTATGGATGGACCTAGGCGAGACCAGGGGAAATACATTGGGCTAGATATCTCCTGGGAGTCCTACAGCTCGCAGGGAGGGGAAGCACATTATAAAATCGCATTTTTGGCATCTTAGTCCAACCAAACTAGACAAATGCTAAGGATTTGCTCACCTTCCGTAAGGGACTAAAAACCTGGTTGTTCTCTCAAGCCTACCATTAGCCTTTGTTAGCTAAGGATTTGCTCACCTTCCGTAAGGGACTAAAAACCTGGTTGTTCTCTCAAGCCTACCATTAGCCTTTGTTAGCTTAGTGTTATGTTGTTCGGATTCTTCACACTTCCTATAGCGCCATGAAGCCCACGGGCGTACGAGCGCTTTATAAATTGATTTTAACATAACATAACATAACATAACAAACACTAGCACACTGTATAGAGGGGTTGTGGTTTGCTGACCTACCTCAAGGATAGATGGTGGGACTGTATACATAAGATGTTGGATGCAATGAAAACGGGTCCATAGTACCCCATCTTGCCTTTGTGTTGTTGGGCCTTCGTAATCCCCATTTACAAAATCTAACCCATAATGACCGCATTTGGTTGTGAAACAGTCTAGTGGCGACCAAATTCACATTGTGTCATACTGGAGGAAAAGAGCCCCCTTACCCAGTATACAGTGGAATCGGTGACCATTGTTCGTATGAGCTATGGATATTTTACCCTTCCTTTCCCAATGCCTCCAGTCCACGGCGTATGGCCACTGCATCTATTCCTATACGCGATCATGCAGTAGGTGGATGCTGCGACTTGTCAGGTTTTACAGTGCGCAAGTATATACCTGTGTAATGCTCCCACTGAAAGTTTCTTTTAGATCCCGTGCCTTCTGGATGATTTTATGTAGTTATTGAGCCGGAGTCTCCTATACTTTTTATGTTGTTGATTGTTGTTTTTGGTATAGGTATAACTGGGGGTAATTTAAATTCACATGCTGCAACCATTCTTTTTCTGTACTGTACCACGTGAAGCGAGTATCTAAACGGGTATTGTTGCCGGACATAGTTTACTATGCAGTGCTTCAATTACTGAAATTTCAGTAAAGATGATCTGAATTAATAAGTAAGCAAAATTAACTGCCTCTTAGTCGGTTTAATAATATGTTTTAGTAGGTGCCAGTACAAGGAGAACGAAGAGTTTGAGGCATGTGGGCTGCTGAATTCATATCTGTGCATAGATCGCCGCCTAGTGTTGGGTCCGGATGATTGCACATTGTTGTCCTGGAAGAGTCTTCGAAGTATCACGAGATAGGTGGCTCCTCCCCTGGACTACAGTGCGCATGGGCATCGACTCCATCCTCAGATTGGTTTTTTCCGCCATTGGGTTCGGATGTCTTTGAATTCCCTCTTTTCGGAATCAATAGAAAACTTTCTTGAGACCAAAAGGTCTTTAGCCTAATACGTCGGTATAGTCTTGCGTTCGGTCTTACTTCTTCCAGCTCGGTTCCGAGCCGTATTCTCTACACCCGCGTGCTCTCGGCGCGGAAGGCCCAGTCGACGCTCCAGACCTATCAACCGTCCATCATGGAACGAAGTCCATTCAAGAGATGTCCCGTCTGCAACTCGAAGTATCCCCACATCGACGTCCACCCGGTGTGCAACAAGTGTCTATCGCCGGACCACGATCAAGACAAGTGTATGGCTTGTTCACGCTTCAGGTCCAAGAAGACGCTTAAGCTTCGACGAGCTGCGCGCCAGGAGGCCCAGCATGCTGCACCGGCGCCTGTGGACATCTTCGATGCAGGGGATGTCGAGGACGAATCTATCCAGGACATTTCTGAGTCGAACCCCGCGTCGGACGTCGACTACGACTACGACGCGGATGCAGAGATGTTCGAGGGCGAAGAAGTCGTCGACGAGGTAGGAGACGACGACGGAGCCCTCGGGGCCATGGAGGATAGCTCGGATGAGGAGCTTCCTCAAACTGACTCTGGGGCCGTGCCAATTTATAAGGCTCAGGTCGAGGGATCGCCTTCGGGCTTTACCCAAGATCTCTCTAGGGGTTCTACGGCCCCGCCTTCGGGCTCGGCCACGGACATTGCTGTCGAGCCACTCCCTGGCAAAACGAAACCAAAAGCGAAACCTACGGTCTCTACTCCAGATACTGCGCAGGTGCCGTCCTCGAAACCGAAAGTGCGCATCGCTTTGGTCGGCTCCAAGGCCTCGAGACCTTGGCGCCGAAGAAACCGAAGGTGGCTGTCGAGCCGAAGGCTCAAGTCAAGGGCGTCGAGACAAAGTCTGCCGCGCCGAAGACTAAAGTGAAGGTGGTCGAGCCGAGCGCGTTGGCGCCGAAAGCGGTCGACGCCGGCAAAAGCCTCAGCGACCCGAAGAAGGCTCTCGGTGACCCGAAGAAGCGGCTGGATGACCCGAAGGTTCTCGCGACTCCGCGTCAGCAGGACAAGGCCAAGGGCACAGCGCCCCGAGAGTCTACTCCAGGTGCGGCCTCAAGGGATTCCATTGAACCGGCGCGCCCATACGCCGCGTTCACCAAGAAGGTGACGGACTCCCTGCAGCGCATCAGGGACGGGACCGCATCAGTCGGTCCGAAGGATCCTCCGCCTACGAAACCGGTGGAGAAACCACTTAAGGCGTCCACGCCCATCCATTTCACGTTGCCGCCGAAGACGGCGCCGAAGGCTTTCGCTCCTAAGGCAGTCGCCGACGTGCCCGAAAAGGTCTCCTCGGCGCCAAAGGCCTCAGCGGGGGTCCCCGGGCCGCGACCTCGACAACCTTCAGTGGACGAGCATCAGGAGCACTTCATCGATGCCGAAACTGGCAAGCTTTCCCTCCACAAGCGGAAAATCGCCCCAGAACGCCCAATGGAGTCTTACAAGATCCCTCTCAAGAAGAAGAAGGACTCTGCTTGCACTCCCGTCTTCGTGGAACCACTTTCCCCACAGACTCATAATGTTTCGCCCACTTACTCGGATGTGGACGCTGGAGAGGGGGATGATGAGGATGAGTACAGTTATCCTGTCTATACAGACCCTGAGGATACCAACGAACCCTGGGCAGCTGGTGGTGACCCTGGGGATCCTCAATCAGGACAAGACCCTCAACTTTTTTCTGCAAAAACGTCCCCTACAGAAGACTCTGCAGCTTTCAATGCCCTCATTGAGCGGGCAGCTAACAATCACAACGTCCAGCTCCATGCTGACCCTGTGGATGTCGATTTCCTTTTTGATACCTTCTCAGTCTCAGAAAAAACTGTTAAGACTCTGCCTATGCTGAAAGGTGTTTTAAAGCATGCTGCTGAGATCTTTAAAGAACCTACCAGGGCGAGGGTGATCAACCCTAGGATTGAGAAGAAATACAAGTCAGCGCCTACTGATCCTACCTACGTTAAAGGACAGTTGCCTCTGGACTCCCTTGTTGTCTTGAATGCCCGGAGGAGGGCTAATTCTCAGACTACGGGTGATGCTCCTCCCCCAGACAAAGAATCCAAGGTCTTTGAGGCATTGGGGAAGAGGGTAGCAGCACAGGCAGCCAACATCTGGCGCATTTCTAACACACAAGCGCTTCTGGCGCGCTATGACAGGGCACACTACGACACACTGGAGACCCTGTTGCAGCACCTGCCTGAGGAATACAAGGAGGCGGCTGAGATGCTGATTCAGGAAGGGAAGCTGATCTCTAACGCTTCAATTATGTGCGCTCTGGACGCGGCAGATACCGCTGCCAGAGCTATAAACACTAGCGTTATGCTACGGCGACATGCCTGGCTGAGAATCTCTGGATTTAAGCCAGAAATCCAAACCACCATCCTTAACCAAACAGTCAACCCAGATCACCTGTTTGGCCCGGAGGTTGACACCACCCTAGAAAAGATAAAAAAGGACACGGAGACTGCGAAATCCATGGGTGCCTTACAGTCCCAGCAGTTTTGGGGTGGGTCTTTTCGTCGCTCAAGCACTAGAGGCGTTTCCAGGGGCCAGCTCTCCCAGTCCACGCAGTACTACAAGGGCAACACTCAGTCCACATACACCAACAAGAGTTGAGGTGGATATCGTGGTAACAGCGCCAAGGGCAGAGGTCGTGGAAACAACAGCTCCAGATCCTCTGCCACCAGCAAACAGTGACGCCTTGTCACTGCCCCCCGACCATACAACACCGGTTGAGGGGAGACTCCAGCAGTTACTGCCCGTCTGGAAGTCCATCACCACAGACAGGTGGGTCAGGAAACTTATCCAATACGGTTATTGTCTGGAGTTAACATCCACTTCACCCAACATGCCCCCAAGAAACCGTCCTATGTCGGCCGAGCATTTGCACTTATTGCAGCAGGAAGTCACCGTTATGCTGCAAAAGGGAGCAATAGAGCTCGTTCCTATGCAAGAAAGAGGCCCAGGGGTCTACTCCCTGTACTTCTTAATACCAAAGAAGGACGGGTCCCTCAGGCCCATCCTGGACCTCAGGCCACTCAACCATTACATCCTGTCGGAGCACTTCCATATGCTGACCGTGCAGCAAGTGCTCCTGTTGCTCAGTCAGGGAGATTTTCTCGCAACTTTAGACCTAAAGGATGCGTACTTTCACATTCCACTGCACCCTTCACACAGGAAATACCTCTGGTTCACCTTACAAAACCAGCACTACCAGTTCAAGGTTTTGCCTTTCGGTGTCACCACGGCACCCAGGGTGTTCACAAAGTGCCTGGCGACAGTGGCGGCGCATCTCAGGAGACGGAACATCCACGTCTACCCTTATCTGGACGACTAGCTCATCCAGGCAAAGTCAGCCCAGCAGTGTGCCGCCCACATGTCCCACACCATTCACCTCCTGTACGATCTGGGATTCTCACTGAATTACCCAAAATCCCACCTCCAGCCCGCTCACATACGGCAGTATCTGGGTGCGACTATAGACACTCTGGCGGCCACAGCACAGCCGAATTCAGTGAGAGTCAGCAGCATTCAATCGCTGATACAAAATTTCAGACCTCAACACTTTCTTCCAGCAAGAGTGTTCAAGCAGTTGATAGGCATGATGGCCTCCTGCATTTCCATAGTCCCGCACGCGAGACTACATATGCGCCCGCTTCAGGAGTGCTTAACACGTCAGTGGACTCAGGCTCACGGGCAGTTGTAAGACCTAGTGTTGGTGAGCGGTTGGCATACAACTCTCTGCATTGGTGGAATCCACGAAACCTTTGCAAGGGCTGACCGTTCCAAGAGCCTGTGCCACAGATCATCCTGACAACGGACGCCTCTCTCCAGGGATGGGGAGCTCATGTACTCCATTACACGGTGCAGGGACTATGGACGCAACAGCAACGGAAGATGCACATCAATGTTCTCGAACTGATGGCGATCTTCATGGCACTCAAAGCCTTCAAAGTACATCTGTGCAACAAGGTTGTGTTGATCCGGACGGACAACATGACAGCCATGTACTACATTCAAAAGCTGGGAGGAACACACTCTCCGCAGCTGTCTCATCTGGCTCAGAGCATGTGGAAGTGGGCCATTCAGAGGAACATCTTCCTCATGGCAGAACACCTCCCAGGCAAGGACAATCAGATGGCGGACCTGCTCAGCAGGCACAGCCACCAAATGCACGAGTGGGAGATACATCCATCAGTACTCCAACCGTACTTCCAAAGGTGGGGTCATCCAGAGATAGACCTGTTCGCCACAAAGGAGAACGCAAAATGCCAAAGCTTCGCCGCCAGGTTCCCACACCCACAGTCGCAGGGCAATGCGATATGGATGAACTGGTCAGGCAAATTTGCGTACGCTTTTCCCCCACCACCTCTGGTACCGCTGGTGGCACGCAAGCTCAGGCAGCACTCAATGACTCTCATCCTGGTTGCTCCAACGTGGGCTCGCCAACCATGGTACACCACGTTTCTAGACCTGTCCGTGGTACCGCATCAGAGGCTACGTCTCACACCCAGCCTTCTGACGCAGAGCCATGGCGACATTCAGCATCCAGATCCGCAACTGCTCAACCTGGCGATCTGGCTCCTGAAGTCCTAGAGTTTGGCTACCTGCACTTGCCTTCTGACTGTATGGACATCATTCGGGAGGCAAGGAAGCCCACCACCAGAGCAAGCTATGCGGCAAAATGGAAGCGGGTTGTCATTTATTGTGCAGACCACAACATTAACCCGCTAGATGCGTCTATTCAGAATATCATCTGTTAACTTTTCCATCTGTACAAATGTAATCTGGCCTATGCTTCCATTCGCATACATCTGTCTGCGATGGCCACTCATCTCCAGAACAGGCAGCACATCTCTCTCTCAGAGTGTCTGCCATTAAGGCCTTTCTGGAAGGACTCAAACGAGTCATTCCTCCGCGGACTCCACCAGCTCCGGAGTGGAACCTCAATGTGGTCCTCACCCAGCTGATGGGTCCTCCCTTTGAACCACTGCATTCCTGCGAGATTCAATTCTTGACGTGGAAAGTGGCTCTCCTCATTGCGATTACATCACTACGGTGAGTTAGTGAACTACAAGCCCTAACTATCCAAGAGCCATTTATTCAAATTCATTCTAACAGGGTAGTGCTTCGCACTAACCCTAAATTCCTTCCTAAGGTCGTGTCTCAATTCCATATCAACCAGACTATTGAATTGCCTGTTTTCTTCCAAAATCCTGAGTCATTGGTGGAAAGAATGCTCCACACCCTTGACGTCAAAAGGGCCCTGATGTATTACATCGATAGGACCAAGGATTTTAGGAAGACTAAACAACTCTTCGTTGCCTTTGCACCACACCACAAAGGTAACCCCATTTCCAAGGCTGGTATTGCTAGATGGATCATTAAATGTATCCAGATCTGTTATCTGAAAGCTAAACGTACTCTCACCATTCCACCGAGGGCCCACTCCACCAGAAAGTTGGGGGCCTCTATGGCATTCCTTGGAAACATTCCTTTGGAAGATATATGTAGAGCAGCCACATGGTCTACCACACACACATTTACAAAGCATTATTGTGTTGATGTGCACTCCAAACAGCAGGCAGCTGTAGGGCAGGCTGTTCTCAAAACACTTTTCCAAACTGCTGCAGCTGGCACGGGCGGCCGCCGTTAATGGAGGGACTGCTATGTATTCTATGCACAGATATGAATTCAGCAGCCCACATGCCTCGAACCGAATATGCTACTTACCAGTATGCATCTGTTCTTGGCATGTAGGGCTGCTGACATTCATATCGCCCGCCCTCCTCCCCGGCGCCCGTAGCAGCTGCAGAATTCACACATACTTCTAGCATGGTCATCATTCACTTAGTTTCACTCCATCTTGGCCACAATGGCTAAAAACAATCTGAGGATGGAGTTGATGCCCATGCCCACTGTAGTCCAGGGCAGGAGCCACCTATCTCGTGATACTTCGAAGACTCTTCCAGGAGAACAATGTGCAATCATCCAGACCCAACACTAGGCGGCGATCTATGCACAGATATGAATGTCAGCAGCCCTACATGCCAAGAACAAATGCATACTGGTAAGTAGCATATTCGATACTCAATTCTTGTGAAAATTGAACTGAGAAGGACCAGTTTGTTTAGGCAGGGTGTATTATGTAAATTGGCCTCCTGATTTTCATCAAAGTCAGCTTTCTTTACCAATTCTGGCTGACAGACTCTCTTTAACTTCCATGATCCTCATCTTGAACTAACACCCACAACAAAGACAGAGCTTCCCTGGGATGATGTGGTCTTGGGTTGAGACACTCAGTCGGTTGCACAGACTCTTTTCTAGGGTCAATATCCCAAGTTGTTTACGGCTAGTTCTACAATGATTTCTAACTATTTCAAGAATACGTCCCAGAAAATTGATTTACCCAGTGTAAACAGTGTAAAACAGTCAGAATTCCTGGTTCCCACCCCAACAGCCTGCCGACACATCTGTGAATCACTTTGTGCACAGACCTGCCGCCAAATGTCTGCTGTTAAAGCTGTGTGTCCTGCCTTGGGGAGCGTGTAGCTGGGGGGAGGGGGGGGGGAGAGGCTCTACGCACCTAAGCATTGCTGTGCACCTCTTAAAACCAGAGCTCCGAGCTACATCCCAGTAGACCCAAAATACTTTTGGGCCTACTTCACCAATTTAAGTTTTCACTCTGCACGATGTCCTCCTCCATTTCCTTTTTTAAAAAAATGCTGTGCAGGTAGCTGTGTTTCTGCCATTGGAGGCAGCAGGGCGGTTATTGAGCCCCACAAAGCCCAAGGCTGCTCAAACAGGCATTGTCAAGCACACCCCTGAGTGAGACCCCTAAGACGGTATGTGATGGAGACTTCTTGGTGACGGGAGGTCTGCATCCTTCCCTGTGTTTGGTGCACAAACTCAGAGTGCAAACATCCCAGGACATTGATTTTTCAGAAAACCAGTATCCTGTATAAATGCTGCAGAATTTACCAAAGAGTAGGGTGACCAGACTCCCAGATTTCTCTGGACAGTTTGAGAGGGCTGTCTCTGTGTCCCGACACTTTTCCTAATTTTCAAGAAATTACCCAGTTTTTTAGGAATAACAAAGTCATCCTGCTAAGCAGAATTTAAACGTTTACTCCCCTTTCAAGAGACGCCTTTAAAGTGATTTGATTGTATTATCTGCCTTTTCAAGCAACACAGAAGGAGGTCGGCTGCCTATGCACCACAGAGGAAAAATACAGAGTGGTGGTGGTGGTGGTGGGGGGGGGGCTCAGGGTGGAGGACCTGTCAAAGCTTTTATATAAGTTAGCCTTGTACATGCGTGTGAAAATATATATTCTATATTCTCACACACACATGCATTTACGTGGATATGCAGAACCCAGGACAGGCCTGACCCAAAATTAACATGAAAGACTTTAGTCCTACTTTTATGTCTGACCTGTCTCTGTTTTAGCTTCTCAATATCTGGTCACTCTACCAAAGAGAGGTAATGAGGACAAAGACCCTTGCCCCTCACTTTTACGAGTGGTTTGGCCGTTTCATCAATGCCTCCTCTGTGGACCTCACCCAAAACTGACTGTAAAATGTGCCAGGCGTAGTGTTTTTCTGTAACGTGCAGTCGAATGCCTTTGGAAAGAGTTTTTAGCACCTGCTTTCCATTTTCTGGCAGTGTATCTGGGCCGCCGCTGCAGATCCTCTTGTGTTTTCGTCTGGTTACTTTTTGACACCAGAACTTGTCCTGATTTCTCTCTCCCCAAACCCCCCCCCCCCCCCCCCCCTCCGCTCCCTCCCCGCACTGTTTTCACTCTTGTCACTTGAACCTGTGTAGAACCGGGTGACTTTCTACAGACCGTTTCCCTCCTTTGTGCTGTTCTTAAGCAATGTTGGGTGGAGTCACGAAATGCAAGGGGAGCAGCACCAGGTGTGCTTGGGAGGCCTGTGTGTGTGGGTAAGGAGGTTTGGGACTGCGGCTAAATTACTCAAACAGGTGGGCAACATCTAATGTTCTTTCTCTGGTGATAACAGGCACATCGGTGCCAAGACCGGAAGGGAGGAATACCAGACACTGCCTTCTTCCGGTCACTGGCTCCATAAACTAATTACACACCTCACACACGTCCTCCGTCTCTACAAAGCACATTCATTTTTCACTCTTGCTCTGTCCAGTAGTAATCAATAGACTACAAGCGCATCACACCCATTGGGTATTCGGTTCTCAGTGCTCACGCGCCTGCATTCTGCAGCTACTTGCACTACATGAATGATAGCAACACATCGCGTCTAATAAGCGGCTACCACTTTGCAAAATGCCACCTGACTTATCATATGACCTTTCAGAAGTTTACAGAAATGGTCTTAATATAGATATTAGAAGAAAGGCAGACTAAAATATTTGAAGAAAGGTATGGCTGCAACAGGTGTGTTGGTCCTCAGCCAGAGCCATATATTATTTTCTTTTTTTCTTTTTGAAAAAGGCCTAAATGATGTGAAGTTAAATTGCTTCTAGCTTAGTTTATTTCTAAAACCATTTTAGTACGGAAATTTCATATGCACGGTAATTGGGTGTGTCCCCCTATTGCGAGCCAGAATGCATGTGAAACTGATATCCTGCCTTTTTGTTCGGCCATTACATCACGTTAATATAGCATGTGCACAGAGATTTAGGCCTAATATTGGTAATGTAAGGTTCGGAACCTATCCTATGACCTGAGTGGATGTACAACGAGTGCCCTTAAAGCAGGCATAGAACTATGCTTTGGGCCGGTGTAAGTCACATGAAGCAGTGTTGTTAGACAACTGAGTGTTTGTGAATCTTTAGCATGACAAGACCTTTTTCTCTGTGTCGAGAGAGTGATGTCTACTGGCCTCTCTCATGCAGAATTCCACTTTATTGTGAACCTAAATCCTGAGATCTTGCACTAACATTCCTTGTGTATGTGAGTGTGTGTAATTAATTAATTATGTGCTTATATATAGCGCTGGAATCACTCCCGAAGGGGTACCTCCGCGCTTCGACCGCTGCGAAACCCTTCCTGGCTTCCCTGAGAGATGGACCCTTAATGGGTATCTCCAGGGTGAGACCAGGCATCCCCGGCGGTCTGGTGGGGCCGTTAGTGAAGATGAGGCAAGCTAGTGCCCAGAGTTGCCGAGTGTGATCGCTGATCAGAGTGGGCACCGAGGCGAGAGAATTATCGAGTCCGCTGACCCTGGTCCAGAAACCTGCCGCGTCGGGAATCGAACCCTGGTCCCGGGCCGTCCTCTGCTCTCGGGTCTGCCGCCTCTAACCAGTGAGCCACACTGCTTCACTGTAACACGTGTATGGTAGCAGGACTTCCTGTGAGGTGTTTCCCAAGTGGAATCCATTTTGGATGGCCGATTGTTTAGCATGGCACACGATGGAGAGTTGTACAGCATCCCTAGATGTTGGATGTGTACTGCCTGCATTCCCTTGACTGGAGGATAGAGGCCCAGACACCGAATGAGGGTGGATGGAAATAGAGCTTCCATTATAAATTCGGTGTAGACCAGGGGTCTCCAACCTTTTCTGTAATAAGAGCTACTTATGTTCAATAAAAAAATCATGCTGAGTTATTACTATTATTCGTGTTTTATAGTGACCACATAGGACAATATTTCATTAGAGGCTACCTTGTGTAAGCAGCATTCACGTCAGTACATCAGGCATAGTTGCCAGCAGTAATGCAAAAGAGGTTTATCAACTTGGAATGCCTCAACATGGGTAATACATACCAGCCCAGCTTCAATGCCCCTGGCACTAAGGGTATATTACGAGTAATAAAGCCTCCTCTGTGCTGCATGATTTATTACTCAAATTCCATCTTTAAATATACCATGGAAGTTCAACCATGTTTCTGCAAACAAATGCACCCTATTATGTTTTTTGGTGTATATATTTGTTAATTGATCCATGCAAAAGGTTTGAACTTAGTAGGGTGGGCTGCACATAGGAGAGCTACTCGCAGGTAGCTGGAGAGCTACCAGGGACTCACAAGCTACTCATTGAAGAAGCCTGGGCTATTTCATCTTCAATACACCCTTTTCAATTTTGTTATACATATGTTAATTCATCCATGCAAAAGCATCTAACTTGGTAGGGGGGGCTGCACATAGAAGAGCTACTTGCAGGTAGCTGGAAAGCTACCAGTAGTTCACAAGCTACTCGTTGGAGAAGCCTGGTGTAGACCTTGTTAGCAAAGGGCTGCTGATTAGGCCTGCCTGAGCAGTAACATTTGATATATGGTAGGGGTGAGAGGTGGGACTTGTTAAAAGTGAGGTAATTTATAAACATGACCTGCACCTTAGGACAGCTTCAGGAAGGGTGATGACAGCCAAGTACCCCACCCTTCAAAACAAAGGCACAATGGATACTCGTACATGGAGCCAGTATCAATGCTACCTGCTATAAGTGCTATCGCCTTGCAAAAAGGCTGTGTCTGAGAAGCAGCCATAAAATTGCAAATGAAAGGAAAGCACTACAAACTGGTTCTGCAACCTTAGACAATGCATTCACATCCCCTGTATGGAAAAAGAAGAATAAAAGTGGGAGCCACATCCCAGGATGTTCCATTTCCAAGCTCTTCTTCATCAAGGAACGGAATACTCTGCAGAGTACTCGAAGGACTGCTGTGTGACCTGACAGTGTCTTCTTGACAACCAATCTTTCAGATATCCAGGGACATCACTTGAAATTTGCACTTTCTGCTGGAGGAGTTGAGGGTCTTCCTAAACCTTAGAAGTCTGCCTGTCTGCTTAGAATGGGATGTAGAGAGTCTCCCCTTTCAGGTGAAAAGTTTTTTTCCGGAGGGGAAGCCCAGCATATTCCTGACATGAGGGACACCCTGAAGATGCGGACTACCAATTGGGACCAAAGAGATCCAAGTTGTAAATGTGGACCTCCCTTCTCCATGAGCAGTTCTTCATGTGAACTGCGGTAAGACTTCCTTTATAAGCTATTTTTTAAAATTAGGTTTGAGTATTAGGCAATACCATATGACTCATTTGTTAGTCCCTTAGGCATTCTTGTCACACAAGTTATATCTCTTATATAGTTTACACATTTTATAGTACAGTTAATTCTTATATCCAGCTCAAGGTCACGTCAATTTGTAAGTTGTCTCACCAGCGCCAGGACTTTTAAATGCCAGGCATCATTGTGTTAGAAATTCAGCGGTGTTCCTGAGAGATTGGTGTTGCAGACGTTGGAGATTCATCTTCTCCGCCCTAGAGTATGCCCTGATCAGCCCAAAGGCTTCAACTGTCAAAGACATCCACCACTGACAACTAGCCCAGTGGCTGCACCTGCTGTATCCTTGAGTCCATCTTTCTTTGGCCCTGGGAGGCTTCAGACTAGTGCTACTATGTGAGCTGGTCTTGCTGATTTCTCCCAACCATCACGTTCTGAGTGAGGTTACATCCGTGGCCCTTGCAGTTACAATGGCTGCAGCCATAGGACAATTTTTTCCCATGAGATTAAAGTACTATCTTTCGACTAAAAGATAAGCACTGTGCTGGACAATATGTTTGTGTGTCTAATGGTTGTCGGTCACGGAGCTGAGGTCTTGCCACACACTCCCCAAGAATCCCTTGCCTGCTCACCCTCGCTACCCTGAGAGTCATGTCTGGAAAAGGTGTACTTGGCAGCAAAGTTGTACAGATCCCAGTGACAAATTGCTTCCAATTACCACAGTTGGAGTCCAATACCCCCGCCCCCCCTGAACTGGGTTGTACAAAGAATTTTGTTTTTAATATATTTGTAGTAAGTTTGGTGCAACCTCAAAGCTTTTGATGAAAAAGAAAAACGTTTGATATTTTGGAACCTCTATAATCTATTGCATCCAATGACAATATTACATGTTGTTAAGAAAGATTTGCCTTGATGTCAAATACAGCCAAGACCACACAATTGGGGGGAATGCACTAAAGAACTTGGAGCTTCAGTGCCCGTTTGTAATGATGTTTATAGTATATTTTTCCTACTGGAGTAACATCTCTTTACCTCCTTTAGTTGCACGGCCAGGGGGGGTGGCCCGGCCCGGCCTTTTCTGGCCTATGATGGCCTTAGATGGTCCCGCCCTTGTCCCGAGCTCCTCCCGGCACCGACCTGCGTGCGATCCCGCTCCACTGTGGCGGTGGTCCCTGCAGTGGGACTGGCGAGATATGCCCACAATTTCTGGATAATTCCCCCGCTCCACCGGGGCTGGCCTCCTTTTGAGGCGCCTCCGGCACAGGAATGAGGTGTGGCGGCGTACTCCGCAACTAGGGCGTCTGGGGAATGAAGTCCTGTCCCGAACGCCCCCCTCCCATTGCGGCGGCTGGTGTGGCTTTGCGGCGGCGGAGGAGAGCGATTCTGCAGCGGTGGTCCCTGCAGTGGGACTGGCGAGGTATGCCCACAATTTCTGGATAATTCCCCCGCTGCACCAGGGCTAGCCTCCATTTGAGGCGCCTCCTGGCGCAGGAATGAGGTGTGGCGGCGTACTCCGCCGCTAGGTATATCCACAATTTCTGGATGAGTTATCTTGATATTTTTATTGCTGTAACTAAGGAACGGGGCACCAGTTGCTTGTAAAACAATAAACATAACGCCGTCATCCCAAGTCAGCGTCCGGTGCGATGGCACCGATCGCACCGCCCTAGAGCCGGCCATGCAGGCGCATATGGTTCGGGAGCATCTTGACCGACGAGATGAGAGGATAATAGCTTTTGCTTCACGTACCTTGAGAGGGGCTGAAGAAAACTATTTTCTTCTTGAGAAAGAATTTGCTTGTTAATTAGCAATCCTGCATTTCCGCATGTTTGTCAGTACATACGTTCAAACTGCGCAGTGATCACTGCTGAGATCTATTTTAACCACCAAGAAACAGGCAGAGAAACCCCCAAGTGGCCAAGAGACTTCTCACGTGAGGTGAAGTGTGTGCCATGTTTTAGAAACATGACAGCTGTCTATTTATCCAAACTTTCTTTGTCGAATGTCCAAGCACAGGTTGAAGATTCAGCGCCAGGACACCGCTCGGTAACAGCGCGCTTTATAAATGGTATAAATAAATAAGATGGCTCGTAGGTGGTATTGAAACAGTGGCCAAAGGTGTCATTGCTGAGAAGAGTGGGACCAAGGTGTGGGTAGTGACGAAGAATTGATGTGCACAAATGAAAGAATCGTGAGAAGCTGAAATTATGATTTAGAAATGGAGGACTTGTTGAAAAACTACAAATTGGTTAGGCCAGACATGTCCATTGTGCATTGTATTAAGTGGTTATAGTCTAGCTATGCCTGTTTCTCTTCGCAGTAGGATGATGGAATTGCTCCACATGGGCCTCCGTTGTACTCAAACGTTTGTTTGTACTAATCCACTGGTGCAGTGATTAATTAGGTTAGTCACTACTTGGCTTAGTAGTTATTGTGGGTTTGCTGGCCCCAGTGCGTGATTAGATGGGCCAACAAACCCACAATAACTACATGAAAAGGAATGCCCACGTTGACTTCTAGGGGCCTAATATGCTTCGAGATCGAGAAAGATTTATGAAGGAGTACATAATTGTTAGTGCAGTGACAAGCCTTTGGTGGAGAGGCACCTGCTGTGCCTATCACCTATCCAGCAAAACCATGGAAGAAAGTAGGTATAGACATTTGTGAGCCTTATAGTTCCAGAAAATTTAAGGGGAAGTTTGCCATTGTTAATATTAGTTTTAATGGCCTGAAGTGAAGAGCCTGAACGAAGTGAGAAGTCACAATATCTTTTCCTTCCATGGAAAATTGTTTTTATCAGAGAAAGAATCCCTATTTCAGTGGTGACAGATAAAGCTTCTCAATTAGTGTCTGGTGCCATGGTAGATTTTCTGAGAAGCAGAGGTATAACCCATCCCAAGACAGCCTTGTATCATCCCAGACAGAATTGTCAAGTTGAAAGGTTCAATGCGGTGTTTGATTGGTTCTCTGCAGTTGTCTGTGAGGAGTGGTTTGAAGTGGGAGGAGGAACCGAGGACCATGTTGTGGAACTACAGGACGACTCCTCACTATATGACATATGATTTGCCATTTACTTTGCTTCGTGGAGGGATTCCAGCTACTCTGGTGTACACACCTTGGATGGGGAAAAATGAGATGCTTAAGTGTGATTTCTTTTGGATACCAGAAGGGGTAATAAGTAAGCAGGAAGCTATGTATATTTAATTTTGTCCTGTCTACCAACTTATTGTAAAGCGCTCTGATATCCTTCGGGATCTTGTTCGCGCTATATAAAACTTTATAGATAAATAAATAAATCTAGGCATACTGTAAGTTCTTTATGATGGCACAAGCAAGGACTTTAAACAAGAAAGCTAATGCCACCTGCGGTTAGAACTGAAATGGCACTAAGACTTGGTTAGAAGAGGACAGTTGAAAAATCTCCTTTGGAGTACAAACAAGGAACCCTGTTAAAAACAGTCGCGATAAGAGTTCTTAAGAGACAGAACGAACCCTGTGGCAGCCAACGGACGTCTGCCCAGGCTCCTCAATGTATCCTGTTTATTAGATATGTGATAGATGCCAGAAAGGAGGACCCTTAGAACAGGAAGAGTTTCAGGTACTTCTCCATATAGCCCAAGCGAGTTGCTGCATATTGATGCTATGTAGCCTGCTGTTGACTTGATCTTGTATGTCTGAAAAGGACATACTCATGGCAACGACTTGGCATGGCCACATGAAGTAACTTTGTTTTCAGTGGAACTCATTTACAAAGTCAGTGGTTATCCTGAAATTCTGAAGTGGATCTGGCCTGCTCATTGGAGCCATGAATCGAGAGGCAGATGTGGACTGTCCTTAAGGGCTATGGCTATGGCTATCTGAATATTTAAAGTGCCATGGGTGTTGCAGTAAGAACTGCGGGCTGAGCCTGTCACATGTCAGGCATGACTATTGTGCTCCCAAGCCCTACTAACCTTTACACATGGTGTTTTGTAATGAAATCTCACATACCTACAGGCTAATGAGCCCTTATACTCATGTTTATTTTTTCAGAAATGGTGTTCAGCTTCCCAAGTATGATACATTATATACAGTCAGAGGTGACCAGGTATAAATGTTGCTTTTTTTTCATGGTATGGTACAAATTAATGCAAAAAACAAGGGTGGTTTGGCCCTATGGGAAAGAGGGTAGGTTGGGCCAATATAATGAAGAAACAGGGGATTTTTTACCTAAGCCTCTAAGGATTGATTCAAACAATAAATGTTATTATGATAAACAAAACTTTATTTGTTTACCTCGACAATCGATTTTGTCTTTGGTTTCTTTGTTTTTTACCAATTTTTCTTATCTTTTTATACACAGAAAAAGAGCGCCATCAACCTCACATATAGCCATATGTGATATACAATACAACTGTGTGAATATTTACAAGAAGTGAATGAAACACAGAAAATGTGAAAAACATTTAAATCACAAAGGTGCTCATAATTATAACAAAAACATGGACAATAAAGTAACCATCAGAGTTAGGAAAAACACTTAATTTATCAGTTTATAGGCTCAAGGGTAAGAACTTTTCGCATGTGACCCCTGGCCACTCAGGCTGAACAAATCAAACTGCTTAAAGAGAAAAGCCCATTTCAAGCATCAATCGCTTTAAACTCAAATGTCAATTGCAGGATAAATGCCAAGATAAAAAAGCAGACGCGTTTCGAATCCTGTTTGTGGATTTGCAGGATTCTCATCAGGGCAGTGTAATTCTAGTCCATGGACACTATTCACAAAACAAGAAAGGAAAGTTTGTTTTAATCAAAAGGGGTCCTCAAGCCAATTGTCTGTTAGAATTATTCACATCAATGAAGGCGGCATACCTTGTGTAGATTTTGTCCAAGGTTGCGCTTGTTTCGTGAAAAAACGTCTATGCTGTGGAACCGCGCTGCAACAGAACGAAGATTGGTTTAACCGGCAATTTAGAGGGGCAGAAACTAGTTGCCTGGATATGAGCGCAGTGAATAAAAATACCTGATGCCTTCTTACTCCGGTGGCTGGGCTGCCTGTGTCCGGAAATTATTTTGCAGGATCCGAGTTACATTTCTGGGGGATTAAGTTAAAACAAGCAGTGAGATCGTGGGTCTCCGCTGCTGGTAGTGTCAAAGTATTATGCAGGCACTCGAGGGACTTACTTGTCTGAATCTTTGGCGGCGTGAAATTTCCGCTCCGAGTTTCTTAAATTCTTTCTGTTAGAGAAAGGGGAAGGGTCACTGCACTGAACCATGTGCGTGCGTGTTCAAAAACGGGTGAACATGTTTCGGAGCTGAGGCTTACCAGCGCTGTTCGAGTTTCTCGCGTTCACACTGCTGCACGGCCCACTCTGAATGTAGGTGTCAGTGGCTGTGCCTGGAATGAATACTCTGGGGGTGTGATTCTGGTTAGCCAATCACAGCCGTGTTGGCCTTGATCATGTTCTAGTGCCTTATGGGATATGTAGTTCCCAAATTAAGTCCTAACTCTCAAGTCCTGTTTATTTCACTGAGACAATTTAAACCCCTATTGACGCTGTCATATTTTAGTATGAGGTATGCCTCTTTACGTAACAGCATGTTGTCGACATCGGACTGGTGTTTTGAATCTATTTTGGCCAGTACCGTCCACTTAAAATCACTTTCACTGTGATTTTTGTCCATGAAATGGTCAACCATTGGCGCGGACAGCACTCTTTTTTTGATTCGGGAACGGTGTTGGGTTATTCTAACATTGACTGCCTGGCTCGTTTTACCAATGTACATTCTGTCACACGGACAGACCACAGCATAGACAACATTTTTCGTTTTGCAGTTTGTAAATACTTGATGTTTCCATTGTGTGCCATTATGGGTAAACACACTGCCTTCAAGAGTAGTTGAACAAGAGACACAATTACCACATTTATGGTGCCCACATATTGGTTTCAGATTCCACTGTGTTCTTAAGTCACTTTTTTGTTGCGGAATGTAGCTGTCCGCTTTTATGAGCTGTTGCCCTATGCTCCTATTCTTACGCATGGCAAAAATTGGTTTGGCTAGGGGATACTCCAATGTTTCTAATAAGTGCCAATTTTTTAGAATAATGCGTTTGAAGTGGTTTGTGTGTTGACTAAAAGTAGTCACACACACTAATTTATCTGATTCACATTTTTCTTTGACCTTAAGTAAAGTCTCTCTCGGAGTGAATCTGGCTCTATTTTTGGAATGTTTTAAAAGTTTTTTGGGGTACCCACGTTTCGCCATTTCGCTGCAAAAGGATGTTGCATGGAACTCAAAATCAGATACATTCGTACAGTTTCGTCTGATCCTCAGCAGCTGGCCATACGGTAAGTTCTCCTTCAAACTTTGTGGATGTGAGCTATTATAGTGGAGAATTGTGTTTCGATCAGTTTCCTTTTTGTGCAAGGCGGCTGTCCGCTTTGCTTCACTGGTGCTTACCGTGATGTCAAGAAAGGTCATTTTCTGTTTGCTGGAATTGAGCGTTAGAAAAATTCATATTTAATGATAATCCCTTCTCATGCAATATTAACCAATGGCTGAGATACATCGACGACGTCTGGCTCCTGTGGCAGGGGAGCCAGTCGGACCTTGATGAATTCCATGTATGGCTTAATTCACGCCACCAAGATATCAAATTTACGCTCAATTCCAGCAAACAGAAAATGACCTTTCTTGACGTCACGGTAAGCACCAGTGAAGCAAAGCTGACAGCCGCCTTGCACAAAAAGGAAACTGATCGAAACACAATTCTCCACTATAATAGCTCACATCCACAAAGTTTGAAGGAGAACTTACCGTATGGCCAGCTGCTGAGGATCAGACGAAACTGTACGAATGTATCTGATTTTGAGTTCCATGCAACATCCTTTTGCAGCGAAATGGCGAAACGTGGGTACCCCAAAAAACTTTTAAAACATTCCAAAAATAGAGCCAGATTCACTCCGAGAGAGACTTTACTTAAGGTCAAAGAAAAATGTGAATCAGATAAATTAGTGTGTGTGACTACTTTTAGTCAACACACAAACCACTTCAAACGCATTATTCTAAAAAATTGGCACTTATTAGAAACATTGGAGTATCCCCTAGCCAAACCAATTTTTGCCATGCGTAAGAATACGAGCATAGGGCAACAGCTCATAAAAGCGGACAGCTACATTCCGCAACAAAAAAGTGACTTAAGAACACAGTGGAATCTGAAACCAATATGTGGGCACCATAAATGTGGTAATTGTGTCTCTTGTTCAACTACTCTTGAAGGCAGTGTGTTTACCCATAATGGCACACAATGGAAACATCAAGTATTTACAAACTGCAAAACGAAAAATGTTGTCTATGCTGTGGTCTGTCCGTGTGACAGAATGTACATTGGTAAAACGACCCAAGCAGTCAATGTTAGAATAACCCAACACCGTTCCCGAATCAAAAAAAGAGTGCTGTCCGCGCCAATGGTTGACCATTTCATGGACAAAAATCACAGTGAAAGTGATTTTAAGTGGACGGTACTGGCCAAAATAGATTCAAAACACCAGTCCGATGTCGACAACATGCGGTTACGTAAAGAGGCATACCTCATACTAAAATTTGACAGCATCAATAGGGGTTTAAATTGTCTCAGTGAAATAAACAGGACTTGAGAGTTAGGACTTAATTTGGGAACTACATATCCCATAAGGCACTAGAACATGATCAAGGCCAACACGGCTGTGATTGGCTAACCAGAATCACACCCCCAAGGTATTCATTCCAGGCACAGCCACGGACACCTACATTCAGAGTGGGCTGTGCAGCAGTGTGAACGCGAGAAACTCTTGAACAGCGCTGGTAAGCCTCAGCTCCGAAACATGTTCACCCGTTTTTGAACACGCACGCACATGGTTCAGTGCAGTGACCCTTCCCCTTTCTCTAACAGAAAGAATTTAAGAAACTCGGAGCGGAAATTTCACGCCGCCAAAGATTCAGACAAGTAAGTCCCTCGAGTGCCTGCATAATACTTTGACACTACCAGCAGCGGAGACCCACGATCTCACTGCTTGTTTTAACTTAATCCCCCAGAAATGTAACTCGGATCCTGCAAAATAATTTCCGGACACAGGCAGCCCAGCCACCGGAGTAAGAAGGCATCAGGTATTTTTATTCACTGCGCTCATATCCAGGCAACTAGTTTCTGCCCCTCTAAATTGCCGGTTAAACCAATCTTCGTTCTGTTGCAGCGCGGTTCTACAGCATAGACGTTTTTTCACGAAACAAGCGCAACCTTAGACAAAATCTACACAAGGTATGCCGCATTCATTGATGTGAATAATTCTAACAGACAATTGGCTTGAGGACCCCTTTTGATTAAAACAAACTTTCCTTTCTTGTTTTGTAAATAGTGTCCATGGACTAGAATTACACTGCCCTGATGAGAATCCTGCAAATCCACAAACAGGATTCGAAACGCGTCGGCTTTTTTATCTTGGCATTTATCCTGCAATTGACATTTGAGTTTAAAGGGATTGATGTTTGAAATGGGCTTTTCTCTTTAAGCAGTTTGATTTGTTCAGCCTGAGTGGCCAGGGGTCACATGCGAAAAGTTCTTACACTTGAGCCTATATACTGATAAATGAAGTGTTTTTCCTAACTCTGATGGTTACTTTATTGTCCATGTTTTTGTTATAATTATGAGCACCTTTGTGATTTAAATGTTTTTCACATTTTCTGTGTTTCATTCACTTCTTGTAAATATTCACACAGTTGTATTGTATATCACATATGGCTATATGTGAGGTTGATGGCGCTCTTTTTCTGTGTATAAAAAGATAAGAAAAATTGGTAAAAATCAAAGAAACCAAAGACAAAATCGATTGTCGAGGTAAACAAATAAAGTTTTGTTTATCATAATAACATTTATTGTTTGAATCAATCCTTAGAGGCTTAGGTAAAAAATCCCCTGTTTCTTCATGGTACAAATTAAGGCATGTGTCCCGAAGATCAGGGCCTGTGGAATAAAATGTGAACGTGCATGTAAACCTCCAAAACAATATATGGTTTTACTGTAGTGCTCCTGCTGTTATCGCATTTGTATGTCTGGGACTTGCACTGTATTTAGTTCTCTGTAATTAATTCTCTTACACAAAAGACTGAGTCATGGCAGCTCGTTTACAACCAGTTGTTCTTGCTTCTCTCCTTCCAGCCCTCTGTCAGAACTTGCATTTGTTGCTCTTGAAACGGTACACCTGCAGTGTACATACTGATTTGTAAATGTCCAACTTGTGTTCCAGGCCTGAACTTGCTGCTGTGGGGCAGCCTCCCAGAGACGGAGGAAAGTGTGGACGAGGAAGCAGTCAACATCTCGGACGAGGCGTACATCAGATGAGGAGCCGTCTGAAAGCTTGTGTAGAAGTGAACGTCCAGAAGAGCACATATGGAAATTCATGTGGACCTCTCAGTGGGAGTGTGCATTCTATAAGATTCCACGTGTACATCCTGAAAGTGTACATCAAAAGGAAAGGTGCATGTACATGTCTGTGGAAGAGTTCACCCGAGGAGAAGTTGGGTTCATCCAAGCAGATGTATAATCTGATCAAAAGCCATGTGTATATCATATGTCGAGCCACGTTTAGCTCTCTATTAGAAATGTATATCAGATGCTTAGCCATCTTTGCAGCATACGAGAAGCACATCTGGGAATTGTACATCCAGTAAGAAGCCAGTAGAAGTGAGAAGCAGTGTGTTCACCTCTGTGGAAGCATACACCCAACTAGCAGGTATCTGGACAGGTGTGTGGATATGTGCATCTAAAGAGAACTGATGGGTTGATCTCTGTGGAAATGTACATCCAATGAGATTTCATGTGTACATTCCTGGAAATGTTCCTCAAATGACAAACTCCTCCAATCTCTGTTGAAGTGTACATTTGAGGTGAAGTCCTATACACATCTTTGTGAAAGAGTTAATTCAGTGGGATACCAAGTGCACATCTTTCGATCTCTAAATCGGATGAGAAGCATATATCTACATATTTATGTAGGTGTACATCCAGCGAGAATGCGGTGTAAATCTACTGAAAAGATTGTGCACATCACTTTGAAAGTGGCCATTCAACACAGAAAAGATGTATTCAATGACCAGCTGATTGTAAATCTCTAAGGAAGTGAACAACCAATGTGGGTGCTTATGTACGCGTTTACGGAAGTGTACAACATAGAATTACCATGTGAACATCTGTTGCTTTGTACATCTGAAGAGAAGCCTTCTGAAAATCTCGATGGAAGTGTATATCAAATGTATTATTTTGACATTTCTGAGGAAACTTAGATCCAATGGCAAGTACCTAAATCTATGTTACTGTTTGCCCCTAATAAGGCACCATATATTCGTATCCAAGGAGATGGATGTGTAGTGTGCATCAGAGGTTTTGCACCCAATCACCATCTGAGGATTTGCATAACCAGTGACAATTAGTGCATCCCAAGCAAGGATTCATAGACATCCATTGTACTCCTACTTTCATTTACCAATCTGTACCTGTTGCCCAGGAGATACACATCTGTGTATTTTTCTCTGGGGTGGTGCACTTTCCATATGATTCAAAGAACACCTCCGTTGTGAGTCCGTGTGTGTTGCTCAGAATACCTTTGTCCATAGGAAGTCTAGCATACACCTCTACGAAAGCCCATTTCGCACGAGAAACCATGCATTAGGCTCTGGAAGATACACATTGTATGGTAATCCATGCATGCATCTTTTGTTTTAAAGACATGCTCCCACCACTCGTATCTGGGGAGGCACATGCCACATAAAAGACTTCTCAATGACATTGAAGAGGCACACATCCCATGGAAGAATTAATTCGAAGAGTTGCCATATGCATTTTCCGCAGAAGATCCATTGTCTTTCGTTATTCTCAGGAGGTGTGGGAGTGTGATATATTCAAATGCCTTGGAAGAGAGTGCATATGTGCATTTCCTTGTCTACCTATAACCATGGCCAGTGCTATATCAAATGAAGCCATAAATGTATTCTGCCTTTGACGAGAATGCATATGTGCACTTCCAAGTATACTAGGGAGGTTGGTTTTCTGTGGAGGAAAAGGAGCAAATTATGAGGCGGGTTTGATAAACTATGCAGCAATTTTGCGGCACCTCTGTCCAGTACGAAGCAGCTCTACAGAGCGGGACAGTACATTTCATAATTATTTTGTACATGTATCACTGGCAGATACTGTAGGATATTATCTCTTTCTAAGGTCCAATGTTTATAATAGAGAAGGAATCATGCTTTCCACATTGTTTGAATGACATTTTATTTATTTATGACTTTTGGTTCCTGCTGCACACACATGATGCTCCCTAGTCCTGCAAATGAGATGTTTACACCATCCGGGCAAAATTGTAACATCTTTAAATGTCTGATCACAGCAATCAACGTTAGATGGGACCCGTTTCCTTTTTCAAAGTTATCTGTCCTGTCATTGCATTCCTAGAATTGTTTTTGTTCAGTTCAAGTCTGATTATTAGGGAGCAGATTATAGATTATGTTGCAAGTGCAGCACATTCATTATTACTTGGTAAACGTGGTAACATAATCTAATTTTTTCCTGTGGCTCTGCCTGGACTCTTTGGAATTCACGCACAGCTCTTGGGGTCATACATGGTATGAGAATCCACATATACATCTCTCGGACATAAGCATTTCAAAAGATGTAATACACTCATTTCTCAGGAGCTGGACATTCTGCTCTCGTGTATACTCCATGCATCCCTGCACTGAAAGTACGAGTGGGCATTACTCAGTAGACTAACGCACTAGACTCCATGCACGTCTTACCTTCTATATAGCCCTCTTACATTCTACCATAGCATGGTGTATGTATCCTTTACCATCACATTTGGTAAGATCACTTCTGTGGCTAAAGAGGCTTGCCTGCTGTGATCCACCCACAGGTCAGTCTTTATTGGCAGTGGATAATGACAGCCAATCCCCCAAGCAACAGCCTACTGCAATCCACGATGGTATCCAGTTCTGCCATTGCTCTCACTGTATGTATCCTCCCTTGTGCATCTTACGAGGCCAGTTTGTGTTACTGGAACTACCGCATCGTAGAACCTTCATTGATAGGCCTAAATAGAAGAATATTCTTATGCACACACAAGGGACACAGCATGTTTTTCCCCGTATGTAGACTAAGTTCTTAAGGAGAGAATCTATTTTTTTTTTTATAAAAGCAGAAAAATAAATAACAGACTATCAGAGTTAATGTTCTGATTTTTTTTATATCTAATTACATAAAGATTTATATATAAAACAACAATGCAGCATAAACACTGGCCTTGTTGCTCAAGGTAAGGAATAAAACACATAGTAGTTAAGGAGCATGGTGACAGAAGAGCAGCATCTATAAGAAAGTTAAAACACACACTGCTCCCTTAAGAATTCCCCACATCCATATTCCACCATGCCTTGTATTGGCTTCACTGTCTCAGTTCCTTTTTTGCCTCACGTGGTTCATCGATCTTTCATTCTCTGGTTCAGTTCTATTTGGGTGATGCGGGGGATGAAGAATAAGACCGACATTAAAGGCTGTAGGACAGGAAGAGAATAAAAAGGTTTTTAAGATCTCCTGCACGCAAGGGGACAGGCGGTACAACTATCAGGATCAGAGGAGGGTTCCAGTCCCACACTAGTGAAATCATCAACAAGACCCATCTCATCAGTGCAAACAAGATTGTCGAGGGGCAGAGTATCACAATATCAGCCTTCCCCTACAGCAAAAGCCAGCGCCACCTCACAACAATTATTTTCCCTTCTAGGATGCTCTATACCTGTGTGGGAAACATCTCAAATCTTCTAAAAGAGTGGCAGAGCATATCCAAAGAGAGATGGGTGCTGAATATTGTGCAGAAATGTTATTCTCCTTGGTTCAAGTCTCCAACTCTGTCAGTACTTCTGAAAGGCAGTGGTGGCTCCTCCGCTATGGCGGAGGAGCGTCGCTCCACTGCTTTCAAGCAGTGTGAGAAAAGGAAACTTAACATGATAATAGCTTTCAGTTACGTTATGTTTTCTGGTTGGTTGGGTTTGGCTGCTCTGCTCACGGAGCAGGGCAGGTCAGGGGCAGAGTGGTTTGCCCATTTAAGTGTGCAATGACTGTATGATCGGCCCTATCGGGCCACCCAAAGCAGTCCTGCGCACTTCCCTGATCTCCATGCAGGCTGCAGTACAGCCTGCATGGAGAACATGCCCACACCTACAGCCCCTGGCTGGACGCCATTCAGACCAATCACAATGCTGCACTACAGCATTGTGATTGGCTTTGGGGAGGGGGCCTGGCTGCCTGCTTCATGTTTTTGGAAGCAGACTCAGGAGAGCAGGAGCACAGAAGATGTGTGACATGGCCTTGAGGTAATTTTTTTATTTCTGAACCCCCTGCTCCGCCCTGCCGCAACACTCCCTGGGACCCTCCATGACTCCCCCACAACCCCCGCAAATGCGAGCTTCCCCACCTGCTAAAAAGACTTAAGCTACATCTTGATGTACAGAAAGTACCCCCTTAACAGAAAAGAAAAGGAATTTACTTATGCTACTTCCTAATCCAAAAGATTTCTCTGAAAAAGGAGCGAGCACACATCTGTACTAGACCTAAATGAGGCCATCAAATGGGCCTAGAGAGAACAAATCTGTACGGTTGCTGTCCATTAGATCGATCACCAGCTCAAGAAGAGAGACTGGGTGCATGCAACTGATGTACAAAATCCCTACTTTCATATCCTAATTGGAAGAAAATACTGGAAGTTCCAGAAGGTTGTGGTAGGAAACTAACATTTTAAGCACAAGATGTCCCCATTTAGTCTCAATCCGCTCCTCCGACATTTCCAACTAGTATGGAGAGAGTGGTTGCTCAACTGAGAAAGCAGAACATTTTTGTCTGCGAGTTTCCTGATAGTTGCTAATCCAAGCAAGTAACACAGAAAGTTCAGTTAGATTTTCACATTGAGAGCTACCTTCTAAATCAGCTTGGGCTCCTAATCAGCTATTTAAAATGTATAACAGTCCCGGTCCAAAAGCTAACATATCTACATGCTTCTCTAGATACACAACAAGGAAAAGTGTGCCCTTTACAGCAAAATGTTATTTTAGCCCATCAGAAGTCGCACTATATTCAGAACTTCCAAGGTTTCTGCTCTCCGAACCCGTGGTATCATACATCTTCATCATCCAATACACTAGTCTCATATATGAAATCTCTTCAACAATGCTTACATTAATGGTCCCTACTAAATGGATGTTGGTAGTATGAGCTGACACAAGTTTCTGTCTCAGGTGTCTTTAAAGCATTCACAATTGAGTACCACAAGATAAAGGTGTTCTCCCACCCAGCTGATTATAACAGATGCATTATTAAGGAGTTAGGGAGCATATATGGGTGTCTAACAGTGTTTCATCTGCAAAAATGCCTTTCAATACAATCCAAAAACCTGCAGATAAGTAATTTTGCCTCATCTACTTTACCTGGCAGGGTCAATGGTGCAATTACCGTCAGTAAACATATTCATGGTAGCAAATTCCGCTCAGTTGAACAGTCAATCTTTGATATTCTTTTTTTACAATTCCAGTCACAAAAGATTTCTTTGAGGGGTAAATAAAGTTTATCCCCAGTTTAGTAAACTGTGTCACAGGAACCAAGTTTTGTGTGGTGGAACCTTTTGAGTTGATACAAAAAGGTTCATTGCAGAGCTTGTCATGGAGAGAAGTAGTCTTAGTGGCCGTAGAGTTAGCAAGCATTCTGTGTTAGTAACTAAAGAACGCTATGCTACTTTCTATGCCAACCAGGTAGTGTTAAGAACATATGCCCCATTTCTGCCCTATGTAGTTTCAGAGTTTTATGTGAATCAGACTGTTTCTTTGTCAGTATTCTTTTGCAATCCTACCTCATGGGAAGAGAGGTCTCTCCATATCTTAAATGTGATGAGGGTCCCCACATAGATTTTTTTTAAAGATGATTTTAAAAGAATCTAATTTTTCAATAAAAGGAAAGGCAAAAAGAGTGAAGTTGTATGGGTTAATTAATATGTAGCTAGTTGATAATGGCTCCCTGCTGATGTGTGTATATATATATATATATATATATATATATATATATATATGTGTGTGTGGTTGGGATTTGCTTACTATCCTCTTCTACTGTTAATGACTTTCAGTGTTGAGCCTAAGAGGTCCAAGAAAAAGTTACATTCTTGTAATCCTAGTTCTGTACCATAGGGCTCCTTATTGAAACTCCACACCCACCTTCAACACTGGGATGGTAAATCACTGGACAGTAAGGATCCAATAAACCTATAAAAAAAAATAACTGAGATTGTGGAGTAACTGCCAGAAGGAATGGACATGCTGTAATATGGACGCTGCTGGTTTCTTAAATGAGCAGCAACTGTTATCACTTTCTTATAGATGATGCCTATGTGTCTGCATTTCCCTTCACTTACTTATGTTTTATTCCATTTCGTTAAGCAACACAGTTAGGGTTAATGCCTCAGAGTTGTTTTATGTATATTGCCCTGCTAAATTAATGAAGTATATGTAAAATCAGCCTTTTATAGGCCAAATGTATTTTTCTGCATTTAAAATATGGTAATTTTTCTCCCTTATAAATTAGCTTATATACTGAAAAAAATCTCAGGCATTTGCTTTTAGGCAATATTCCACAGTGTCAATTAAATGAAAATTTTCCTAGGATGCAGAACCACCATTGCAGGTAAGTTAATTTTCCTTCCAATGGATTCTTGTATAAAAGGGTTACCTTCAATCAGTCAATTAATCAGGAGTTTGTATAGCACGGCTATTCACCTGTGAGAGTCTCAAGGTGCTAGGGGGTTCTGCTGATCCGTCTGGGTGTCGCCGGCATAGAGTGCGTTGCTGTAGTCAAGTCTGCTGGTGATGAGTGCTAGTGACCGTCTTTCTGGATTCTGTGGGTATCAATTTTAATGTCTTTCAAAGCAGGCGAAGCGTGTGGAAGCAGGAGCGTTGATTTGACCTTTCATCGTGAGCGAGGAGTACAGTATGATGCCAGGGTAGCGTGCGTGGTCGGTGGGAGAGGTTCCCAGTGCAGCGGGCCACCAGGAGTAATCCCAGGATGCGTACTTCGGTCTTGTCTGTGTTGAGCTTGAGGCAGCTGTCTTTCATCCAGGTGGCGACTGCCTTCATTCTGCTGGGAAAGTTGAATATAGCGGCTGTGAGTTTTTTGGTGAGGGAGAAGATCAGCTGGGTGTTTTCGGCATAGGAGAGTATGTTGAGTCCGTGGTTTCTGACGATGGCCGCAAGGAGGGCCATGTAGACATTGAAGAGGGTGGAGCTGAGGGAGGAGCCCTGTAGCTGATCTATGTATGTTCTAAGAGGAAAAGGGGTACTCTGACTCACTGTGTTCAGCTGGTAAGGAAGGATTGGTTCTAGTCCAGTGCCTTGTCAAGATGCCGGCGTTGGGAAGTCTTGTGGTTAGGGTGCAGTGGGAGACCGTGTTGAAGGCGGCCGAGAGGACCTGTAGGATGAGGGCTGTGATTTCGGCCCGGTCGAGGAAGGAGCAGATGTCGGTGGCAGCGAGGAGTGCAGTCTTGATGCTGTGGTTGCTTCGGAAGCCAGATTGAGAGGTGTCTAGGATGTGGTTCTCTTTGATGAACTCGGAGAAATTGGCATTGATGGCCTTTTCGGTGACCTTGACTGGAAAGGTGAGGAGGGAGATAGGTCTGATTTTCTTGAGGCTGTAGGGTCGGTAGACTGCTTCTTCAGCAAGGGGTTGATCTTGGCGTGTTTCCAGTCATCGCCGAAGGTGGCGGTTCGATGGAACTGTTGATGGTGCGGCAAAGCTCGGGAATGATGGAGACAGCTGTTCTATGGAAGATGTAATCCGGGCAGGGATCTGATGGGGCTCTGAAGTGGATGCTCTTCACGGTCTTGAGTGTGTCGTCTGTTGTGAGTGGAGTCAAGTTGAGCATGATCTATTGGGGTGGGGTGTGGTTGAGAGCAGTGGTGGCGTGCTTTGTGGTAGGGTCTTGGCTGTCCGAGCTGTCATAGATATGCCTGATCTTGTGATGGAAGAAGGTGCAGAGTTTGTTGCAGAGGTCTTTTGAGGGTGGGATGTCTGTTGTCTTGCTGTTGGGCCTGGCAAACTCCTTCATGATGGCAAAGAGTTGATTCTGTACGGGAGTGCCGTTTTCTTTGTGGTTTTAAGGAGAAGGAGGTGTCTGTTGATGGAAGATTTGACGGTTGCGTAGGTTTCTGGGGTTTTGTTGATCCTCCAACTCTTCGCGAGTCGTGTGCAGGTGCGTCTGGACTCCTGGAGGGTGTGAGTTAAGCAGCTGGCTTTTTTGGAGTGTTGCTTGCCTGCTGTCTTCTAGAAGGGTACTAGAGTCTTTGGCATCTGGTGGTGTTGGCAGTGTGATCGACCTTGTGGGCACTACCATATTGCTGGGTTCAACTAATTCCTATTTCAGCCCCCCCCCCCCCTTCCTCCACCCCCCACCTTTCAGGGCATTGCTGCCTGATTTGCCAGAGTCTCCAGCTGCAAAACAAGAAAATGTATGCCAAAAAATGCTAAATTAGTATATTTTTTCAATAGCCACAAAATGGGCCTGTCACAAAAATACTGTGGCCCAGCCAGCGAACCGGAACTGTGCAGCAAGTATAAGCTATGGAAAAAATGTCTGATGCCAGAGAGTACAGTTTAAACTTTGCGCCATCTGGTGCTTCCCAGCGTGACATACATTCTGCTGGGGGGAGCTGTTAATGTGTCCTCTGCACCCTCCTTCCATCTTAGTGTGAGGAGGGTGGAGGAGGCTACTGCAACACCTCCTGCAGAAGTGTTTCACTGCACCAAAAAGGAAAGGAGAAAGCCTGCTAAACCTGCATATATGCAGTGTCCCTCTCAAGCAGTCTTTCTACGTTTTGTGCAGGACTGGTGCAGCTTGCTTTGAGGTCTTGGAAGCAGGTTCTGTCTCCAGGACGACCACAGTAACAAACAAGACAACAGCCTGCCTAGTTAGCTGATGGGGCAGAATATCTCGCCTCAATGTGGAGCATTAAAGCGTCACAATAGAGCCAGGTTATTCAGCAACTACATATGTAAATGTAGATTCATTTATATAGCGCTGTATCACCGACCGGTTTCTAAGCGCTTGCTTAGGGAACCCGTCCTGGTATTCCCCTGTTAGATAACCCATTACTGGGCATCCCCAAGGTGAAAGCCAGGCATCCCGCTGCGAGGTGCCGTCTTGGAGATTAAGCAAGCTATTGCCCAGAGTTGCAGAGTAGGACTCCATGATTGGAATCAGGCACTGAGGCGAGAATTGTCAGGTCCGGGGAAATTTGTGCCCAAGACCCGCCGAGGCGGGGAATTGAACCCTGGTCCGGGCCAGACCTCTGCATCAGGGTCTGCCGCTCCAACCACTTGAGCCACACTTCTCCACATATTCAAAAAGACATACTTCACTTTGTTTTACATAAAATATTATTACATCATTTTTATTCCAAATTTGATATAAGTAAACACGCAAAATGAATACATATAATATTCCATAACATACACACACAGAAACAAAATACAATGAATAGAAAAACTCAGTCTGTGAATGATTATGCATTACCTCCCAACGAAAACACTCATACTCACTCATATGTTACATACATACCTGTCATACCACAAATATCATTCATGCAGGAAACACCTAAAAAAACATGACAGAACTAATTATAGGAGATCACAAAGTCTAAGACAACTTGTTCAATCTATTTATATATATTTGTCTTGCAAGTCTGCCATGCATTCAATGCTTCATAATAATTCAATGAAATCCGAACATTAATAAATTCAAATATTCTGGTCCTTGTTTTTCCGTCTTAAGTATGCGCATAATTAAGGAAAAAAACAAGGACTAGAATATTTGAATTTATTAATTAGTATTTATTATGTAGCACTGAATGTGTGGAAGACTTGCAAGACAAATATCTATAAATAGATTGGACAAGAGACTGTTATCTTGGGCCTTGTGACCTCCTATAATTATTTCTGTCATGCTTTTATAGGTGTTTCCATCATGAATGATATTTGTAGTATGTGGCAGAGTGAGTTTTACTATGCATTGTATTTTTCTATGTGTGTACCTTATGGGATTTTATATGTTTTCAGTTCGGAAAGCTTTATATCGAAGTTGGAATAAAAATGATGTAACAAAATTGTATGTAAAACAAAGTCAATTGTCTTTTTGCATATCTATTTTCCGAATCACCTGGCTCTATTGTGAGGCTTTAATGCTCCACATTGAGGCGAGATATTCTACCCCATCATCTAACTAGGCTGGGTGTTGTCTTGTTTGTTATTATGGTCTTTATACCCCTGTATTCTTTGGCATTATATGAATTTGACCAGGGGCCCTCTTCTTTTCTGATCTGCCTTCAGGAAGCTTAAAGTGACAACACAGAGCAGGAGAGAGAAAATGAAAACACCTCTCTCCCGCTCACCCTCCTTTTATTGTCCCAGCTCAGCAGCTCAGGGTCACTAAAAAGAGGACCACATAATCTACCATATCTTTTTTTATTTATAAAGATTTTGCAGGAGCTTTGGTAAAAATTGCAGGATTTTTACAATAATCCTAATTTCGCAAATGGCTAAATTCTGGGGATCCCTTATTTGTCAAAAGTACTGTGTTTTTTTTTAATGTAAGTTTAAAGCAGATACTGACGATCTTAAAACAGTAGTACAATCTCAAGTCCCCTGAAACTTGACTATGGCAATGCCATCATCACTGGAATGCCGAAAAGTCACCTTGCGCTCATGAGAGCACGTCTCAATGCGCCTACTAGACTCCTCAACAGTTTCACATCTCACCTGCCCTCAAAGGTTTCAGTTGGCTTCCCATTGAAGGAAGATGCACCCTCAAGACAGCTTGTATCACTCACAAAACCCTTCATACAAAGAACCCCAAATAATTAGAAGCTTAACTATCGAGAGCAGGATGAGTCCGGGTTTTGAGAAGCTCTAACTCACTTTTACTCATACCTCCAAAGCTGAAGAAGAAATCATCCGAGGCACGTTCTTTCTCAAGAAATGCTCCTAGGATTTGGAAGTCACTACCTAAGAATCTCTGCTGTAACTCCTCCTTCACTTGTTTCAAACGAGACCTCCGTATCTACTGCTGAACAACTACTTCAACATGCTCTCCAGACTGAACTATGTTTCCCAAAGATCCAGCCCCTATCAACAGGACCGTTCAATGCAGTCACCTGACTCGCTCAGTCTCAAATTTGTCACTAACGCCGTTACCTTAATGCTGGATTTTCATATACTTTTGTGACGGTTTGGACTACCTTAATGCTGTACTCTTTTGTTGACTATTTGGACCCACACAATTTTTGGCACGTAGCTTGATTAAACGTATTCATATAACATGTAAACTGCTCTGATACCCTCAGGTCTAGCTACCTCTATATAAACTCAAAGTAATCATAATAATACCTTTTTTTCACCCATTGACTCTTCCTCGGAACCCCCGACATTAGCGCATAACCCAGCACCTACTAGATCTCTACTGACTCCCCATCGAGGAGAGAGTAACCTTCAAGCTACTCACCCACTCCTACAAATCCCTCCACAACTTCGGACCCCAATACCTCAACAAAAGAGTCTCCTTCCACGTACCCAAAAGCAACCTCTGCTCTGCCGACCTCACCCTGGCAGAGACCCCACGCATCTGCAGAACCAGAGCAGGCGGAATAGCCTTCCCCTACGTTGCAGCAAAGGCCTAGAACAAGCACCCAGTCAACATCAGACGCTCCCCCACTCTGCACACCTTTAGGAGGAGCCTCAGGACCTGGCTCTTCGACTGATCCGGAGCTGCACCCCTCCCACATCCCCAGCACCTTGAGACCCTCATCGGTGAGTAGCACGCTTTAAAACCACTGATTGATTGTGCTGCGGCTGGGTTATCAGCTTTATTTGGGTCTTCCTTCCTAGCTTCAAGAAAGCCTCTGTACAGCCTGTATACAAAAGTATTACACCGTTAAACTGTTGTATGGCGTTTTAGATTCTGAATGGATTTCCCTGATTCATGCCCTTATTGCCCTTATATAGGTACAATTCACGTTGCCCTTGTATAGGCATAGAAATCAATCCCTTACTTAGGCATAGCCATGCAGTCCAAATACAGGCATGGCTACTTCCTTCCGTTCACCAAACTTCACAATGATTTCTTGGAAAACCAGCTTACGCCCTTAGGGACTTCCCCTTGCTTGAATATTGATTTCTTCAAGAACTCCTTTAGTTTACAATGACCATCTATGCCCTAGGGTTTCATTCATGACATTCATATGCCCGACTCGACGTCAAAAATGGCATTCCTAAGCACCTTCAAGGTATAAATATACCTTCACTTGCTTTGGCAAAGCACGGTGGTTCGGTGCAGTTTGACGACCTACTTGCCCGACACAGCTCGCTACAGCAAGTGCCGAAGGAAGCCGACTCTCCAGCTGACGCACTGATCTGGAAGCTGCCCTTCTCTGCCGAGAAATCCAACTCCAGTGTTTCTGACTCCCCTTGCGGGGTTTTGGGAAATCGAGCCCCGAGACCGAGATACCAGACCTCCTTCATTCTAAGGTATGGAGCTGATTAGAACCTAGAGAAACCTTTGGCAATTCTTGGCAAAACTAAACCTATGCTAAAGACAATACTTACTTCTTCCCTCGTACTAGACCTAGGTTAGGTACATTGGGGTAGGCGTATTTTAGAAGCACCAGTTGAGTATTTTAGCCTGTGTTATTTATGTATGTATTTTATATGGTTATAAACCCTACAATGCTCTTACAGTAATATTTCATATGACTGTTTACGCTGTACACATTATACTTTGCATTCTGCCCAACAATTGTAGCAGTTCACCTGTCTTGCATGAGAAAGACGACTGTTCAATAAACCTTTTATTGAAAACGCCCGTCTCACTATTTCTCTGCAACTCTGTAGAAATTAAGCATCCACGATTGACTGAGTGACATACTCCTCTATTGTTTCCACGACTCTGAAGATAGTTATTCCAGTCCTAGGGAAACAAAGTTGTCATGTTTATGCGGTTGTCAGAAACGAATCCCTTCTCGTGGTTTCGAGAAAGTTTCTAGTGACCTCTGAGCTAGCTGGCACTCACAATTAAGTTTAGTATATTCAATAGAGACCTACTGAAGTAAGTCCTATGTCATATCTATAGGATATATTATTCCAATGAGCAGAGCCTATTGGGAATATAGGAACTACACTACATGGTGCCCAACGTTTGGTAAGACACTAATTTACCGGTAGATACTAAAGTAACCCAGTTGTGCTTTTCTCAGAGACCCCTTTTCCCGTAAAATACTCCAATAGATGTCTAGAGTAGGTAAAAGGATAATATCTGCCATAGCTGAGTAGGGCGAAAAATCCTATGTATTAGCTTTTTGGTTTGTTCAACCTTGAAGGATACAGTGTTCCAAAATATTGTGCACCTCATCTTTGTTTCCTTGAAACTAGCTTTGCAAACATTCAATCAACGCAATGACGGACAGCAACAATAGCACAGAGAACGGTGGAGCTGCGGCTGATCCGGCAGCTTTTAACATAACAGGTTTCCAAGAAACCGACGAGACCCTATAATCATTCCTATAAATTTAAGGAAAGCCATCACTATAAAACCTATAAAACATGGCCTAACATTGAGATGTAGTAGGATAGGTTTTGTGATAGAGGCACATGAATATCACCAGACAGATGTATTCTATTCATGGATAGTCTTCCCTGAAGCAAATCCAGTGACACATGTGTTTCACTTCTACAAAGAAGGTGAACCACCAACGGAATACATTCCTTTCAAGGACATTGAAATTCCACTAACATACCAGGAGCACGGGCTCTGGTTTAAAGACGCCCTAAAACATATAAATCACATTACCAGGCTCGGTCCACTAGGTATACCTGGAGCAACATGGCTAGCTTTAGCCAACTACAGACCTGACCCAGACATTGAATCAATGTCGGATGAACAATTACATGGTAATATACAAAAATTTATAGAATTACACAGTTAAAGGTCTTTACTGAAAACACTCCTACTACTTCTAAATAGAAGTGGGAAAACACTAAACAAACTTCTAAAGAGAAGCGTTCTCAGTACAGGGATAGGTCTCCTCAAAAAGAGACCTCTGAAAGGAGGTATAACCTCAGGAATAGGGATAATTTAAGAAAACCTGATAGATATCAAGATACTGATACACGTTTCTTCGTACCTTTCAGACTTCGTCACAGAAATCCGAAAGAAGAGGACGCTCAGAAAAGAAGGAAGAACGCGTGAAGTCTAAAGACGATCAACACGTTCAAAAAAGCAAGAAACCTCAATTCACCAAGAAGAAGGTAGCAAGTCTAAAAATCAGACATACTGAGGATCTTGAGGACACAACTCAAGAACAGGGAATGGGCTCAGACAATGTTGGACAGCTCAGCAGAAGTCACCATAGCTCGCAAGAACTTGAAGGATCATCTGGCGACAGTGGACTTGAGTTAATTCATTCAAGTTGAAACTGCAGATATCAGGGTTAGTTGTCCACATAAGTTATGTGAAATAACACTCCGGATGGAGGGAGACATACCAAGAAAAGTGAGAACACTCTTTTGGGAGCGACTTTCTAAGGGTTATGACATTCTTCTAGCTGAACAAGACTGGCCACCAGAATTTGTCAGAGAGTGCCCACATGGCAAATGCATCATTATGCCAGCCTTCTCCAACCACATTCCAATTCATTTAAAATATACCTATGTCAGGAAATGGGCAGTTGCCCAAGCTCCTGCATTATACAAAAATCATGTAGGATGGGATGAGGATTCTACTCACCATAAAATCCAGTTAAAAAATCAATCAACTGCACAAAGGCAATATCCAGTTAAGCAAGAAGCTAAAAAAACAATGCAAAACCACTTTAGATATTTCTAACGGTTTCTTCTGTCAAAACATTGCACCAGAAAGTAGGTATTTGACCGCTTTCTCAATTATGGGGACACAGCGTCACTTCTGTCGTCTCCCTCAAGGATTCAATAGTAGTCCTGGGTTATTTTCAGCTAGGGTAACAGAGTTACTACAAACGTATGATGATGAAGCATTATCATATGTAGATGACATCTATCTAACAGACGATGACGTGGACAGGCACTTGAACAGTGTGAATACCATCATACTTGGCTTCGCCTCTGAAGGGTATAAATTTAATTTTAAGACATTGAGAATTACCCACCTCAACGTCCTTTTTCTGGGATATGAATTTATCAAATGAAGGCAAAAGCCTGGCAGCAAACTTTCTAGAAAAATGTGCGCTATTTTAACCTCCAAAAACGCTGAAAAACTTAGTCAATTCTAGGTTTCCTAAATTTTGGAAGAACATACATTCTAAACTACGCAGAAAGGGTTAAATCTCTACATGAATTAATCAAACCTGATTTTAAAACGGTAAACACCCATTATCACAAATCTTTCTTCCCGCATACCATCAGTCTGCATACTTTTATTACGCATCTACCATGACTCCGCAATGCCATTATAACGCATGGAATCACATTTTATATGCTTTTACCACGCATACATTTACCACGAAATTTGTTGTAAATGTATGAATAGTAAAAGCATGTTTTTTTATATGTTAGGATAAGGTAAGTATGGGTATAGGGGTATATGTTTTGGGGTTCTGAGGTATATGTTTTGAGGTGATGGGGTATTTTAAGGGTTCAGGGATAGGTTTGGGTTTTAGGGTGCAGGATGGGTTTGTGGTTTGGGCTGCTGAGGTTAATTTAAGGGTTTAGAGGGTATTAACGTTTTGGGGCACAGGGGTATTTTTTAGGTTCAGGGATAGGTTTTGGTTTTGGGGTACAGGGGTATTTTTAAGGTTAAGGGATAGGTTTGGGTTATGGGGTACAGGGGTATTTATAGGGTTCAGGGATAGGTTTGGGTTTTGGGGTACAGGGGTATTTTAAGGGTTCAGGGATAGGTTTGGGTTTTGGGGTGCAGGGTGGATCTTTAGGGTTCAGGATGGGTTTGTGTTTTGGGGTGCTGAGGTTTATTTAAGGGTTTAGAGGGTATTACAGTTTTGGGGTACAGGGGTATTTTGTAGGTTCAGGGCTAGGTTTTGGGGTACAGGGGTATTTTTAGGGTTCAGGGATAAGTTTGGGTTATGGGGAACAGGGGTATTTTTTAGGGTTCAGGGATAGATTTGGGTTTTTGGGTGCAGGGTGTATTTTTGGGGTTCAGGGATAGGTTTGGGTTTTGGGGTGATAAGGTTGATTGAGGATTTAGAGGGTATTAAAGTTTTGGGGTACAGGGGCATTTTTAGCATTTAGGGTGGGTTTTGGGGTACAGGGGCATTTTTAGGGTTGAGGAATAGGTTTGTGTTTTGGGGTGTGGGGTGTATTTTTAAGGTTCAGGATGGGTCTCTGTTTTGGGGTGCTGAGGTTTATTTGCATTTTTATGGTTCAGGGATAGTTTTGGGTTTTGGGGTGCAGGGTGTATTTTTAGGGTTCAGGATAGGTTAGTGTTTAAGGGTGCTGGGGTATTTTAAGGAGTAAGGGTAGGATAGGATTATGGGGTATTTAAAGGGACCAGGGTGGGATTAATTTTTAGGGTGTAAAGGGTAATACATTTTTTTACACATATATATATATATATATATATATATATATATATATATATATATATATATAAACAAATATATATTTAAAATTAATATATATAAAAATATTCAATATTAAAAAATTAAAATGTGTGTGTGTATATATATATATATATATATATGTATATATATGTGTATATATATATATATATATATATATATATATATATATATATATATATATATATATAAAATCCAACCTCGTCTTGAATTTTTCAATGCCTTCTCGAAAAAAGACCAGCGCAGACCCAGGTTCAGTGCATTCAGTTTATTTCGCCAATGCCGCCATGACGCAGTTCGGGAGATCCCTCCCTTGATCACATGACAACTCAGTGAATATTTCTCTACCTTTTAAAGTGCCAGTGCAACTCCAATATTATAGACATAGAAACAATACTTCTTATTAGTATTTCTTTTACATCAACAATTGCCGCATAAATGCATAAGTGTCATCATGTTTTAAATAAAAAACATTTCCACGACATCAATTTTGTAAAAATTAATAAATAATTGCTTCAATGCATTCGAAGGCTAAAAGTATTGAACTACGTCTAAAAAACACCCTATAACATAAGTGAATAAATACCTAAAAAATATGTGCAAAACCAGTGATAGTGTAAATACCATAATAAACATTTCTGTCGTACCACATGGGCAAAATTCTCTATTTTAGTTAAAGTGACCTGTGCTATATTCATATAAGACATGTGCTAAGGACAATGGGACATCCATTCTACGCATTTACTGTATCAGGGATCAGTACAGTTATGAAACCATTGTTAATTATTACCAATATAAATATTCATTTTTAAATAATTCGTCCTAAAATCATCCCTAATGTAATAAAATATATAAATATTAATGTCCTAAAATCCTAACCACATGCTAAAAGAACAATAGTGGAGAAGTGAATTGATATTTTATATTTATTTATACATTAACCTAAAACCCATTAAATATCGCTCCCTGCTCTGATTGAATTCAGCCTATGTATATATATAAATACAATACAAATCTATACCAAAATTTCATAAGATGGTTTCATCATTGTAATTAAATATGTAAAATATCAATATGATATACATTTGTAATAGGCTGAAATGATGATATAAAGAGTTCATTACAAGAAAGTATATAAATCCTCCGTATTATTCAAACCCCTGGGGTGCTTGGAATCAAATCAAAGTATATACGATGTTTCTAGGCACCTTAACTTAGCTTCCCTATTTCCACCCCTCTTGGTAGGGAGTACAGCATCTATCACATAGTATTTTAAGAATTTGGGATCGCTGTTGTGACTTTGTTTAAAATGTCTGGCTACCGGGTAGCTTTCCTCATTATTGCATATAGCTCTGATGTGCTGCAATATTCTTTTGTGCACAGACAATTTTGTGCTCCCTATGAAGTTTAAATTACAACTACATGTAAGCACATAGACGGCATATTCTGTTTTGCACGTCAAATGTAAATTGATTCTATCAATGCCTGGATCAAAGGCTGTTTTATAGCTGATGGTACTAGCCCCATATTGGCAAGCCTTGCACACTGAGCATTTATAAAAGCCTTTTCTAGCCCTCAGCCAGCTATTTTTAGGCCTGGCCTCAATACTGCTTTTCACTAACGAGGACCCCATACTGTTAGTTTTTCTGAAGGACACCGCAGGATTTGTGGGAAGGGTGCCTCTTATGATGGGGTCACTTTTAATGATGGGCCAATTTTTTCTCACAATTCCCCTGATTTGTTATTCCTGTCTCGAAAAGTTGAGAATTAGCCTAACTGGTTCATCAACTCCAGTTTTTTCCTTGTATCTGTTTTTGTATTTTAGCAGATCCCTTCTACTAAGTGATTTAGATTTGTTGATGGCTGACTCTATTCCTGCAGAACTGTACCCTCTGCTTAGAAACCTGTTCTTACATTCTAGCAGTTTGTTATTGCAGTCTTCTTCTTCACTGCAAATCCGTCGAATAGGGAGCATTTCTCCATATGGTATGCTCTTGATTAAATGAGACGGTTGAGCACTAGAGGCATGCAATAAAGTATTGACGGCCGTAGGTTTCCGGTACAGAGTGGTGGTTAATCTTTCTCCTTCTACCTTAATCTGTACATCTAAAAAGGTTACAGTAGACTTGCTAATGTCAGCCATAAAATGGAGGTTAACTGTATTACTATTCAATTTCTCAATGAACTCCAAAGCGCTCGTCTGGTCCCCATCCCAAACTATAAACAAATCATCAATGTATCGCAGCCATGTGACTACATTAGTGTTATATATAAGTTTATGTTGTTGCCTGAGGACCAGCTCCTCCCACCAGCCCATAAACAATATATATATAATTTTTTTTTTATAAAGTACTTTTACAAAGTATATAACTTCACCACACATGCATTTGCATTGTAATGGCATGGGTGATAAAGTCATATGCGGGATAAAAGTTTGCGCAATGATGGGTTTGCAGAGTAATTCTCCTGCGTTGTTAAAAATGCAGAGTGTTGGTATGCAGGAATTTTGTTTGCGGGATATCGACATATATGCTTTTAAAACAATTAATTGGACACAAAAACACACTAAAAATTTGTGTTCACTCCAAACAGACATTTTAGCAACAAAACATTTGCAAACGCGTAAACATACGCAACTTAGTGATCCGAATCATTCCAGGACATTGCGGATTCACGTACTTAACTTTTAACGAAGGTGAAAAAGTACCAATAGGTTAGAAATCACACTTGTACACACAAGCAGAAATGAAATTTACTTCAACAGAAAACATTCTGAAAGCGGTTCAGACTGCTGTAGCAAAAGAGAGAGCCCTCGCACAGGGAAAGCGCATAATGGTTGTTACACCTGTACCTGCCTTAGAGGCAGTGATAAAAGCGAGCATTCCTAATGCTAAAGCTTTACATCCAAGATGGATACAATGGATTAATTCTCTTGCTGCAACAGACATTGAATACGTGTTTGATCCATATTTGAAAACACAAGCATTTCTACAATATGAACAAGAATGTCCTCTGCCTACTGAAATTCTGCCTCTATAGCAGTATGATTATTTAATTTATACTGACGGATCAGCTCAACCCGCTACGAGGGGGTAAACAAACCTATAGTGCTGCGTGCGCGATCGGTAAAGGTCGCTGGCGCAATGGCAAATTCCGACCAATGGTCACTAAAACTCAATCTTTAGGAGATTGTACAGCTCAGCTAGCTGAACTACAAGCATTCAAGATGGCACTTGAAAATACAAATCGCGAATTCCCCACACTCATAGTGTGCGATTCTTATTATTGTGCTCAATCTTACAATGAATACTTGCAAAACTGGATTCAAAACGGTTACAAACATGCAAAAGGTGTCCCAATCAAGCATTAACTGCTTTGGGAACAAGTAGTTCATTTACGACAAGGACTACAAAACACTCGCGTGATACCTACGCTGAGTCATCAACGTGATGGCGTTCACATGAAGGGAATTCATTGGCTGATGAAGCCGCAAAGGCAGCTGTGCAAACAGCTTCCGTAGCTGCAATCACTCGTACAAAAATTAAAATAGACGGCGAAATAATGCTAGCTGTCAATGCTTCAAGCAAAGGCAGCGGTGCAGCGCTACCTCATAAATTTCCACTCAAATACTCTTATATAATTGATGCAAACTCCGTTCCTTTTGCTCGAATCCCTGAAGTGGGGGATAGAGGGACTCCAAACAGGAAACGTAGAGCAGCTTTGATATAAGAAGCACATTTGGGAGAGGGTCTGATACATCAAGGGATCTCTAAGACAATATTAACTGTAAAAGAGATGTATTGGTGACCAGAAACGAATGCTCACGTTCATGTTTGTCATTGACTGCATAGACTGCAAAAAAGGTCGAAGCACAGAACGCCGCCAGATACCTGACTATAGCATAGCCAGCCCAGTACAGACACCATTGTTAGACAGCATTAGACTTTCTACACGCAGACGTCCCTGTGGACAAATGCGGTTCCACAACTATTAAGACAAGATTCATTTGGATGTGGCCGCAGCGCTCGGCTGACGCTCGAACTGTTATAAAAGATTTACGAGCCTTTATCGGCACATACGCAGTCGGTATGCTATATTCTGACCTGGGTCCTGCGTTTAGCTCTCGAGCTTACAAGGAGGCCATGGCCAAATTGGGCGTTGCATTGCGGTACTCTAGTCCATTCCATCCTGAGGGAAATTCGGTTGTGGAGAGAAAAAAACGGGACATAAAGCAATGTATAGCAGCTAGGGTACTAGGCTCGGGTGACGGGTGGGTCAAACATCTAATAAGTGTCCAACGTATTCTTAACAATTTGCCAAGAAGTTCTCTAGGGGGTATCTCTCTATATGAAGTCCTTTTTGGGACCAGAAGGTTAGTATCGGACCTCGATTGTCAGACTTCAGTGGTAGACCAGAAACCCTTTGATATCAAAGAACGTTTGGCTGTTTGACAGGACTTAAATGAAATATGAACGAAACAAAGTAACGTGTTCCTGAAGCCAACCACCACTGAAGATAAACTGACCGTCCCAGCAAGGCCTGTCTGGATCCCAAAGCTTGGTGATCTAGTCAGAGAGAAGATCGCGGACAAGAAGGAATTTGAGCCTTCTTATAGATAACCCGTACCTTTCCTAGCAATCCACGGATCAAGAACAGTATTACTGCCGCCCCTTGCTGGTAAAAAGGAGAACAGGTTTGTGTCCATCGACCTGGTCAAACCACATCATGTGGCGATCATAAGCAGTAGGTCAAGTGGACTCCGCAAATGTAGCAGACACCCAGCTCTGGCTACTATCCAAGAGGTTTAAACTGAGAGACTCATCACCTTTGAAGAATGTGCAGCGCAAAATGAAGGACTAAGCAACAAAGCTATGGAACCTGTACCTTTTGAAACCCAAATAACAGTTCGTCAAGAAACACCTGTCTACAACGAAGTAGCATCTGACTATACAAATGTAACAAGTGATTGAGTGGTTCCAGCGATTTCAACGAATCCTGATGCAATCCCTACAATTGACAGAAATGCCTCTAGGTATTCCGGATCAGAGCGAACCTGAAAATGCGCCAGCAAAAAGAACTTTCAAAGAACAAGCAACAGACCTTTTTCATCACCTGGAAAATGCTTATCTGGATTTCACCATGGATTGAACTTTGGATTGTGTTGGGTGTACTTTTTCTTCGAATTTGGTTGACTCTGATGATAACTTTGGGAATGCTGATAAATGGAAGATATGTAAAAATGGACACAGCAAGTAAGAACATCAACTTACTCCTCAAGCCACACAAATCATCTCATCGTGAACAAAGAGACATCAGTGAACAGCACAGCCATTCCTATACCAGGGGGTATAGCTTGTGAGAGAACTGATTATGACATTTTTGGCCCTGCGGAGCTGTTGAAGATTCTACACTAGTTCAAGATTTCCTTGAATGACTTAGTTTCATCTAGTACCTTTTCTGATGATTGGGACTTCGAGACTGTTAATAATATGATGTCAGACTTAGAAATGTCTGCTGATTTTCAAAACGTGAATATTTAGAAGGTTCCTCAGACTATGAACAAATGTATTGTTATAATCACTATGGTCATAATTTCTTGCACACATCTGCATACCCTAGAAATGTACTTATGTATAACCAATGGGAACACTGTCCTATGCCACCAAAGGGTAGCTCAAAAACATTAATGCACAATTTCCATACTTTTCAGGTTTTAATGCAACCAATCTAGAATAATTTTACTTTAAAAATGTTAACAAGACAGGAATGAAAAGTATGTTGACAAATACCAAACAAATTTATTCTGCAGCCTTTTATGCTCAGCTGTCTACACTAGGTTTGGACTTTTGGAAAGACAACATTGAGGCAAAAACTGTCTGGGGCACAAAAGATTGGCAAGTGCAGGGGATAGAAGCTTTATTTAGAGCCTGCATCATCCCTGAACAAATTATGTTTTTGAATGACACTATCCAACAGACGTCTTGTCTTGGGTTAACCAAGATAAAATACCTAAATAATCCGTCTACACCTACACCTGCTAGTGATAACACTTCAGAGGGGGAGGTCGACGTACATACTATTTTACTTATAACAGAACAGATCCAGATTGGAAAAAATGGTTAAGCTGGCCAATAGACACAAACATCTGTCAAGATAGATTCCTAAATAAGACACGGGGGTTCACGTTCACTAGGCCAGATCCAAGATATGTTCAAAGACAGCATCCAGGAATAGTAACAACATACAGTGTAGGAAAACTGTGCCTTGAATGGCTACATAGATCTACACTAAAGGATGTAAAACAACACTTATCTTTACTTAAAGATGGCGCTGATCTTAGAGAATTCTTGCTAGGTCCAAGAACACTGCGTCATAAACATTTTATATATGCCGGTGTCTATGCTGCTTATAATGAAGCATGGAAGATTACGCAAGCAGAGACTGCAGAAAGAATACAAGAAAACTCTCTCTGTAGTTGACAATGGGTTAACGACTCTGTTGTCCAGGATATATTCTTTGGACAGCATAGTATCTTCTGCAATAGACATCATGGAACAGAACTTGGTCATGTTGCAACATGGTCAGTCGCAATTACATTCTATCATGCTATTAGACTGGACGTTACAAAACCTTCGTTCAGGCTATGTGCCTTGGCGTCTAATCAATACCACGTCACTGTTTTCAGAGTTCAATCTCGCGCCTTGACTATGCCAACGCCTTGCTGAGCGGCTCCCCGGCCTATCTGGTGAGGCGTCTCCAGGTAATCCAAAATGCCACCGCCAGACTCTTACGCAATATTTCCAGCCGTGTGAGTGTAAAGATCCATTTGCAGAGATTGCACTGGTTGCCAGTCCCACAACGGATCATTTTTAAAATTCTCACACTGGCTCACAAAGCTATAAATAGTCATGGTCCTGCCTACTTGTGGAAACGATTTAGTCGCTACTCTCCCAACAGACCTTTGGTCTCTGCCGCTCAACATCTGCTGCATGTCCCACGTTTCCGGCTGGGGGGGCAGTCGGTTGCGGTGAAAGCAGCTTCTGCCTGGAATGACCTTCCTTTATTCTTGCGAGCTACCCTGAACTTTGGTCCTTTTAAAAAGCTCTGAAAACCCATTTTTTCAGGATGGCCTTTTAGTTGTTCCCCTCGGTCTACTCCTCTCTTTCTGTTTCTTCCTTTTTCATTTCGCGCTAGGATACTCTGGCAGTAATTGAGCGCGTAACAAAACAGCATAATAATAATAAACAGATCAAACTGGCACAGAGGGGAGCAGACTATACGGTGCTGAGCATTGAAAAACTGGAAAGATTGCCATTTACTATCGCTGAAAAACCAGCTACAGAATGGATTATACACGGAACAATCACTCTGCCTGTTACAATTTTCCGTTTTCAATATTGCCTAAAACACAAACCAGCAAGCATATACGAAAGGCTGTTTAAAGAATACATCAAGACATCCTGGGAATCACCATACACTTACAGATATTGGAGTGGGGGTCGTGAAGTGTTTCTCAGCGGGAAAAACTGAAAACGCACTAAGCGGTTCCCTCCTTTGTCAGGGTATAAGCCTACACGGGGCCTGCGATGGTTCCTCTAACAACTTATCCTGCCACCTGCAAGGTTCTCCGGCTGCAGGGATTGATCCACTTTTTGAACAAATTTCAAATGGAAGTTACATTATGTTGAACGATCGCAGCTGCTGTGGCATGTTGTCAGGAATACCATATCTAGTAACTGTGTCAGCCTGGGTCACTTGGTGTATGCAAGTATTGTTTCCTAAAACGAAGACAGACCGGGAGTCGCCTTTATGGCCTTCACTGAACATCTCTTCTATGCGAATTGATACTTTAAGCACAATGAAAGCCATTCTTTTGCAAAAAACTGTGCCACAGACCTCGGCCCAAGAAACCTATGATCTGCAAGTCGCAAGGACATTTGCAGAGATACATACCCTCTTAACTACAAATTGCCCTATACATTTCTCAGAAATGTTAAGTCGTATCTTAAACATGTCTGATACGAGTGGTATTGTACATGTATTTAAGACAGTATTTTCTGGACTGTTAGCACCTTTTGAAGCAGTCCTAGGAATATTTCCAAACTTCGTGCACTCTGTGTTTAGCGGATTGCCTCTCATTCTGGGACTTACTGCAGGGATACTATTTTTGCTTCTACTGCTGCGAATTGGCAAGCCAATAAACCAGCGACACCCAGTTCACCGTGGAGACCACTCTACTGGCGATAAAGTGCAGTGAGCACATCGTCCAAATTTTGGGACTACCTCGTCTAAGAGAATTAAATACCACATGGTTTCTGTCATTCAGACCAATTTAGCAAGATTGCATCTTACCTGTTCTACGCTGCCTGCTATGTGGAGAAGAATGCGTGTTGGACTCATGTCTCACACTTCCATCAGTCATGCTGTGAGAAGTTGGCCTGATATGTGATGTTTCCAATTCTGGAACCACTTTGTATCAGTCCAAACAATCCCTTATGGTGTCTGGTTGTAAGTCAACCTTGTTAGACAAGCTATCCTAGGGGTGGCATGGACTAAGCAGCCTTAAAGGCTTAACTTAAGAGGTTGTCTTAAGCGAGCTGTTTTACCACATACAATCCTGTAATACCAAATGAAAGGACACCACACAAGTATATATTATAAAATATATGTGTATATTTCTAAATTAATCCCCAGTACTCTTTATGAGCAAAGGGGCACAAGTGTTAAATCAAAAGCACAGTATAACATATAAAGTTGCACAATTATGTATGAGGGCGGTGGCCACTCAAACCATATACTAAAAAAGTGGTATAAGAGATACTAATCGAACAGTGGTTAGGCCTAGGGCCTAGAGAATCGCTGGGAGCAGTCAGGACTAGCAATGCTGAAGTCGGGAGAAGCCTGCGGGATTCGGGTGCAGCACGTAAAGTGCGGCTTGCACCAATGCAATGTCAATGGTGCGTAAAAGTTACACAAAGTTAGTTTAAAGATACTTCCGCTGAACCTAGAGGAACAAAACTTAAGACACAGACCCTAGAGGTGTGTACCAGTGTAGGAACACCGGCGTTGCAATGTTACCTCACCCACAGGAAGTGGGTGCACAGGGTCGAAGTGGCGTCGGGTTTTGACACGCAGGTTCTTGGTGCTTGGAGCTGGAGAAGCTGCAGGCGATGGCAAGCAGAAGTGTCCGGTGTGATCCAAGGGCGGATCGAAGTCGAGATGAATCTTAAAGCAGAGGGGACAGAGTCTGGGTCACTCAGCAGTGACCAGGGTGGAACCAGGACGGAACCAGGCAATGTCGGGCGCAATCAGATGGTTGTCGAGAGGCTTCTCTCCGCTGTCACGTGGGCTCTGGGGCATCTGCGAAGTCCAGGAGCAGGTCACGATCTGTCCCACGCAGGTTCTCGCCGTCAGCACCGTCGGCTTAAATATTGCAGCAAACAGCACTTGGCAAAAGCAATCCACGCGGAACCGGGAGATTGCTTCTCACTCGGACCAGGAGGGTCAGAGTGGGGGCTCCTTTTCACAGGAGCTGGTGCAGATCTGGAGCAACCAGAAAAGCAAGTCGTTTTCAAGTTTTGATCGGCACAGGGGCCACAAGCCAGCTGGCAAGTGACCGGGCCAACGCGTCGAGCCAACACAAGCAGAAGGGCCCCACGCAGCACTCGTCGAGTGTGGAGGGGGTAGCTTTGGTGCAAGTATAGCTCAGGGTTGGGGCTTCTCAAACCCTGGTGTACAGCTTCGAGGGTCACTCGTGGGCTGCACAGTTAGCGTCTCGTGGCCTTTTCAAGATGGCGTGCCCCACGCTTCCGGTCGCCTCCACGGGTCTCAGCTCTGCAGGGACTGTGGATAGGGCTGGGAGAAGGCAGGCACGCTTGATCTCGTTGATCTCTGTTGCTCGAATTTTGGCGGGAACTGCAACAAAGCAAGGGTTGAGGTGCTGGTTGGTACCTGTTTGCACAGGGTGGTCACTCCTTGACCACAAGGGAGATTCTTCAGTCTTCTACGTCGAGTAGGAAGTCGAAGGGTCCAGAATTCGTTTCTTATGTTTCTTCAGGATGATCTGAGTTGCATTGGCACTGCCCCCACTCTTATTCCAATCTGAGGGGTGGATCTCCTGCTAGGTCCCTCCCTATGGGTGGGACCAGGAAGGGGGGCGGTTACACCCCCTTTCCTTTGTCCAGGTCACACTGGAGCTGGGGCTGGTGTGCCCCAGAACCGGTTTGACCGGATTATGCAAGGGGAAGCCTTGTGCTCCCCAGGCACTGTCTAGTTTCTTTCAAACCTCCCTGCTACAATCCACTATCTCCTGTCTGGGGTGGTGTGACACCTCCCTGCGACAGGAAAGCCTTTGTCCAGGCCTCCTCTGCTGTATTTCGGTCAGCAGCAGGAGGTCAGACATGTGTCTGTGGCAGAAGCATCCATTTTGTGGATCTGAGGCTCTTTTAAAAATCAACCGCGTTTTAGCAAAAGTAACATGTCGTCCCCTCTAGAGGGGTGGAATGCTACCCCCGTCGCCAGACACTGGTGAGGGGGTAGTATTCCAATTCGTATGACACCTTACACAACATGTTTTGATAAAGCCAAACCAAAGTTGACATATAACCGCGAGAATTATAATGCACCTAATAGTATATGGTTTGGCATTATCCTGGGACAGCTAAGGGACTTGGTCCCGACAGCTGCAGACAGGCTCAGCTCATGCTAGAGCACCATCTCACATTAAACCACGCACTCTGCCTTCAGGATTGTTAAGGCCTACCATAGGAGTGGCTCACAGGTTTATATGTGTCCAGATAGGTTTAGATATAGGCATTCTATATCTAAGCAAGAGGTGATTACACCACCTTGCCCCAGCTGAGTGATCAGCCAGTTGTGTCAATTTTAGATAGCCAGCCAGCGGTGGCAAAAGATATGCTGCAGCCCCTGGTAGGCCTTGGATGCACCTATGCCCTGGGCACCTATAGTGCTCTGTAGAGGGGCTGATAAGGTGACCCAAGCCAATCTAGTTATGCACCTAGGGTACATGGAATCCATTTTACAGAGAGAGCAGATAGCCTGGGGCCCTGATTAGCAGGGAACCAGGCCAACTAAGTCGAAAACCAGCTAAACACAAGGCAAAAAATCTGGGGTAACCATAGTCAGGTAGCCACCTTCCTACACATGCCAACGGATGTTGATACTTTCCTTGGACCAGTAACGGCCCATGCACTGTGTTCTCTCCAGCGGCTACCAATTCTGATGACGGCATTCATTGAGATCTCACAGACGCAAAATGCTACTGTTGAGGTACGAGAACAACAGGCACACAGGTACCTTCTGACTCGAACATTACTAATGCAACCAATGCTGATGGCGATGCTTCACATCTATGTGCGGTTGATTTTCTTAACAAGGTAATCCAACTTTCACCTACAATGGTAGACACATTTTTTACAGACTTAGAAGATTTGATGTTTTCTCCAAACAATAACACTGACTTTAGACTTGGTACACAGTGTTCTGAGAGACTCTGAGTTCGACCTTCATTTTTTCAAAACAACGTTCTAACGTTGGAACTTTTTTTTCTATGATTATTAATTTTTCAAAAATTTATATTTTTCTTTTTTGGCACAAAGTGAATGATTGAATGAATGAAAATATTTGTAAAGCGCACTGCTGCCGAGGCGTCCTGGCGCTGAGGAAAACTGAACATAGTACAACGCAATGACAGGTTATTGTTGGGTAAAGAGCCAGGTTTTAATTTCCCTGCGAAACGTCCTTCTGTTTAATTCCTTTCTCAGAGGGATGGGAGCTGAGTTCCATAATTTAGAAGCAAGAAAGGAAAAGCATTTCCCTCCCCACCTTGCTCTCTTTATCTTGGGAAGTTTGACCAACCCAAGCATAGCTGATCTTAATTCACGTGCATACAAAGGAAACAAAGACTGGAGATCATCTGCCACACCACCAAATAGAGCTTTACGAACCAGAAAGAGTGATTTAAACTCAATGCGCCTTCGTACTGGGAGCCAGTGAAGTTGTTTCAAAGCAAATGAAGTAGGATGGTATTTCTGTAGATTAAGTAAGACTCTGGCCGCCGCATTTTGTATTGATTGCAGTTTGGTCAGCTGTCTTACCCCAGCTCCTAGGTACAAAGCATTGCCATAATCAATTCTCGACAGAATTGTGCCAATTATCACTGTTTTCCTCAGAGTATGCGGAATAAAAGGAAAGATCTTTTTCAACTGTCTATGCATAAAAAAAACACAATGATGACAGCTGATTGATCTGTGCATCCCAGTTCAGCTCATTATCGCACATAAAGCCAAGATTTCTGACTTTGTTTACTGGCACTGGACAAGCCCCTGCTGAGGATGGCCACCAATGCTGGCCCCCAAATAACAGACTTTTTTCCAAACTCTACAACTTCTGTCTTCTCTGTTTTTAATTTTCAAAAGTTCTCACTCATCCAATTCATCAAGGCAGAAATACAATTGAAACATTTGACTGCCACTACATCCACTGCCTGGGTTACTGACACTATTAGCTGAGTGTCATCTGCATATGACACCAGCGAGAACCCAAAACTCTTTACTAATTTTACCAAAGGGGCAACACAAATATTAAAGACAGTGGGAGAAAGTGCCGATCCCTGAGGGACACCTCCAGGTAATACAAATTCCTCCGACTGGAGTCCGTCCCAGTGGATAATTTGTTTTCGGGATGCCAAAAATGAGGACAGTAGGGCTAGGACTGAATCCGAAATACCAATGTCCCGAAGCCTTTGACTTAACACCAGATGGTTCACAGTATGAAAGGCTGCTGTTAAATCTAGCAGGACCAAAATTGCCCTGCCCCCGAGTCCTTGACCTTACGTATATCCTCAACTGCCATAAGCAAGGCGGTTTCTGTAGAGTGGTTAGAACGGAAACCATGCTGGGTATTATCCAGAATCTTATGAGATTCTAGGAAAGATGTTATCTCCATATTCATGGCCTTCTCTAATACTTTGGCAGGAAAAGGTAAACAGGAGATTGGACGATAGTTTTTTTCGTCCAGAGGATCAAGCTTGGGTTTATTTAAAAGGGGACGAATACAGGCTTTTTTCCACTGTGAATGATATACTCCGGAGGAAAAAATGGTATTTAAGACAGGGGTCAGAACAAAACTAATTTCCTCTGGGGCAAGATGTATTGTGGATGATGGACACGGGTCCAAAGGGGAGCCAGATTTCATTTGGGACAGCATACAAGCTACCTTTTCTTCTGTCAAAACGGAGAAATGAGATAGACCATGTCCTCCAACCTTAGGTATAGATTGCACTGAGTCCTTTACCTTGGAATTTTCAGCCTCAATAGAAAATTCGTTGTATACCTTTTGGACCTTGTTTTGAAAGAAAAAGGCCAACATATTTACAAAATCTTGATCAGGTGTAAAAATTGCATCACGGGGACATTTCAAAAAAGAGGTAACCGTTAGAAATAACTCCTTGGGGACATTCGCCGCCTCTTGGATTTTGAGGGTAAAGAAAGTGGTTTTAGCCTGAATAATAGCTGTCTTATATTCATCCAGTGCAGCACAGTAAACCTGCTTCAGAGCTACTTCATATTTTGATCTCCAGGCACACTCTTTTTGCCGGCATTTGATTTTAGCGCTTTAAGGTCCGCAGAGTACCAAGGGGACGAGAGTTTCTTTGAATGTGATTTTTGAGTTTTTTCAGGGGCTATCTTCTTAGATGCCTTATTAAGCCAACTATGGAATTCCGAGGCAGCCCGATTAGAATCAGACATAACCAGAGACTGCGGGTCAAGTGCGGACAGTAAATCAGTCTTACTCACTGTTTTCCAATCTCTATATTTAGTTATTAATGGTCTAGCTCTGCGTTGGCTAGTCCCTAATTTAAGCTCTACACTAAAGTGTATTGGAGCATGGTCGGTCCAAGGGAGGATATAACGACCCTATTCACTTTCATCCATGTATTGCTAGTAAGTAATCTGCTTAAGTATAGAACTATTCATAGAGAACTAGAATTCTTTGAAAAACTTCCAGATACAATATTTGACCGTGTCCTCATACCAACAGTTATATGTATTCTGACATGAAATGCTTTCGACACCTTTGTCTTCTGTATTTACGAGCCATTTCTTAAATGTATTTTTTATGATTCATTTGTGTAGCATTTTAGAATGTCAACTATTTGCTTTGAATGAAACATTGCTTTGAATGCATACAGCAGCAATGCTTGTTTGTGTACAACCAGTACCAGTGCATTTTTTATGTATTTTGGGTGGGTTTTAAACACTTGTTGTATAGATAGTTTTTAGATACGTTTATACATGTTTAGACGTTAGTATTTAATAGAAGTCGTACATAAGAAAGTGGAGTAGGTGTTGTATGGCGTTTTAGATTCCGAATGGATTTTCCCGATTCATGCCCTTATATAGGTACAACTATCATTGCCCTTATATAGGCATAGAAATCAAGCCCTTATTTAGGCATAGCCCATGCAGTCCAAATACAGGCATGGCTACTTCCCTCCGTTTACCAAACATCACAACGATTTCTTGGAAAACCAGCTTAAGCCGTTAGGGTCTTCCCCTTGCTTGAATATTGATTCCTCCAAGAACTCAGTTAGTTTACAATTAACATCTATTCCCTAGGGGTTCATTCATGACGTTCATATGCCCGACTCACCGTCAAGCATGGCCTTCCTAAACAACTTCAAGGTATAAATATACCTTCTCTTGCTATGGCAAAGCACGGTGCTTCGGTGCAGTTAGTTGACCTACGTGCCCGACGCAGCTCGCTATAGCAAGTGTCGAAGGAAGCCGACTCTCCAGCTGATGCACTGATCAGGAAGCTGCCCTCCTCTGCCGAGAAATCCAGCTCCAGTGTTTCCGACTCCCCTTGCGGGATGTTGGGCAATCGAGTCCCGAGACAGAGATACCAGACCTCCTTCATTCTAAGGTATGAAGCTGATTAGAACCTAGAGAAACCTTTGGCAAATTCTTGGCAAAACTAACCCTAAGCTAAAGACCATACTTACTTCTTCCCTCGTACTAGACCTAGGTTAGGTACATTGGGGTAGGCGTATTTTAGCAACATCAGTTGAGTATTTTAGCTGTGTTATTTATGTATGTATTTTTATATGGCTTAGAAACCATACAATGCTCTTACAGTATTATTTCATATTACTGTTAACGCTGTACGCATTGTACTTTGCATTCTGACTAACGATTGTAGCAGTTCACCTCTCTTGCATGAGGAAGAAGACTTTTCAATAAACATTTTATTGAAAACGCCCGTCTTACTATTTCTCTGCAACTCTGTAGAAACAAAGCATGCTCGGTTGACTGAGTGAAATACTTAGCTATTGTTTCCACGACTCTGAAGATAGTTATTCCAGTCCTAGGGAAACAAAGTTGTCATGTTTATGCGGTTGTCAGAAACTAATCCTTTCTTGTGTATTCAAGAAAGTTTCTAATGACCTCTGAGCTAACTGGCACTCACAATTAAGTATAGTATATTCGATAGAGACCTACTGACCTAAGTCCTACGTCATATGTTTAGGATATATTATTCCAATGCGCAGAGCCTATTGGGAATATAGGAACTACACTACAAAACATATTAATAATGACTTTTTAAATAGGACTTTGCTGCCACAGTCTTACTACACTCTTAACTGCTGTTTACCACAACATGAGCTCGTTAGTGTCAACCTCATTAAGACTACATCCCCCACCTCTGTAGGGGTTGCTGATACCAGGAGTAACAGTAAATCTGGAGAGGTGTTATAGTAATTTGATTTTCCCTGGTAATGCCTTATTTCATTTCCCCATGTAGTTTCACACAGAGTGTTCTAGTGAAAGGTACTGAGTCCGCACTTGTGCTGTGGGCGACTTTGCTATTCCCTATACTGAGGGTGTAGTCCGGCAAATGGACTTTAAATTTGCTTAAGAGACAAGTAACTTTATTACCATTCTCATCTGGAATTGCAGAGATCTTATAAACGTTCACTTAAATGTTACTTATTTTTACTAACAATTTTTAAACTCCATCTACCACACACCATATTTGCTGCATTTCTCCTGCACTTCAGAAAAGAATGGGAAGCCTTACATCATTCATCACTTTAAGCAATTCAGCTCCTACATCCCCCCCACGCCCCACTGAAAAACACCTGACTGACTAACACCACGGTTGTTTTATTCCTCCAGGGCAAGTCAAAAATTATTCCATGTTATCTTATACGCCCTGTTTCCATACATAAAACAAGCATTGGCAAAGACAATGGGTCTCACCTACAAGAGAATTATTAGCTTTGTCCCTGACTTGTTTAGCCCCAGCAGAGATGACATAGCATTTTTCTTTAATCACTAGCAGGGGAGGCGGCCAGGCAACATGGAGGGAGTGTGGTGGGGGCAACATAAGAGGATCTGTGAAAAAAGCAATAAGACACGAACAGCGATGGCCGCTCTACAGCATTTTTGTGCATTTATTCCAGGGTGGGAAGCAGGAGCAACATGGAGGGGGGGGTATGAAGCTACAATGGAGGGAGGGAGGCAGGAGCTGCGAGCAAACAGATAAACAGGGGAGGGTCGGAGTGAGGGGCCTGAGTCAAGCTGATGACCACAAGTGTGGAATGGGACAAGCGGAAGGACAATGGAAGGTTGGCAAGGGAAAAGTATGAAGGGGTGGTAAATATGCAAGGGAGACAGCTCAAAATGATGCAATCTCAGGGGAGGGAAAAACACGCCAAGAGGAAAGAAGCCTATGACAGCCGACCATTAATAAGCAATAAAATGAGTGACAACAAATGGTAAGCAATAGCTCACTGTTAGGAAAGGTCTCAAAGAGACAGCGCATGCGCTCTCAAAGGGAAGCTGTAATGATGTTAAGTGGACTCTACCTTGCTGCAATATGAATGCATCAACTGCATGTTGAACATTTATTTCAGGAATATGCACGTTAACCCACGGAGCTGTAGGACCTGATTCAAAAGTACAATTCAGTTAGCCACACCTATAACTCCACCATCACACCCACCGTTCTTCCCCTGATCTGCCAGTAAAATTCCGCTTCTGCTTGGAAATGCAGATAATGGGCGTGAGTGCCATCAACCCCATGAGCTGTGTGTGCGGCACAGGCTGTTCTGTCCTGCTCTCGTATCATTTCCCCAGCCTGGACAGAACCCCTGTTGTTAATTGACCTGACTTAATGGCTGTTTCAAATCTCACGTTTCCTCCCTACAGCTTTGAAAAGCAAGTGAGGCAGCTGATCAGATGCAAAGAAATGGGGAGACAAACTAGCGCAGAGAGCAGATGACGGTCAGGAAGACATAATCACTATAGGGTACCAAGGCCACACATGATGAATGGATAAGTGAAACTAACTGGGGAAACCTTCACCAGATTCCAAAGGCAAGCAGCTGACTTAGTAGATTCATTTTCCCATTGTGGATATCCGTGATCAAAAAAGTTAGAGGTTTGAAACCTGAAAGGCTTTCCTCAGCCTCTTGTTTTCTTTTGAGCTGTATAAAAAAAGTACCAACACATTATAAAACCTGTTAGTAGCATCACAGAGTAGCTGAGACACTTGGACAGAAAGCACGATACAAGAAAGTATTCGCCACTGATAGAAATACTACTTGAAATTCTGGAAATGTTGTATACCTTCCATTCACTTACCATCTTTTCGAAATCTGAGAATTAGATTAGGGGGTTTGTATTTTGTACGACCACAGGTTTGCACTCACAAATACATTGAATCCAATAAATATGGAACTTTAAAATGAATAAGGCAGGTTTAACAAGTCCTAACAGTGTCCATACGTGTTTCATGGGTGCACAGAGGCACTGCGCTGTAAGGCCTGACACTATCCCTTTCCTAAGTGGAATACTAAATTTAGTGGTTAACCTGTCTTTTTATAGCATTCGAAGACTAATTTATGCCAATTTTAGTATTCAGTAATATTCTTTTTGGGAAGGCTAGTGCATGAAGACTACTGATATTTCAGTGTTACTTCTTGAATACTAACAGAATACTAAGCACATACCTATTTGTAATGGCATAGTCTTCATTTACAATGCAAAACATTTAGTGAATACAAACATTTTGAATACTACTGGACTTTATCCAGACTACTATTAACATTCTAATCAAGCTGCATGCTGAATGGTAGATTGGTGCCTTATTTATTATACTATTTTTATGCCTTATTTATTATACTATTGTGGTGTTTGTGTAGTATAGGGTAGTGTTTTAGGGTTTAGGGTAGTGCCGGGGATCGTGCAGGGTAGTGTTTGAGTGGAGGGACCAGAGTGGGGGTCGGGGGAGGGTCGTGCTGGGTGTAGTGTTTTAGGGTTTAGGGTAGTGTTGTGGTGTTTGTGTACTGTAGGGTAGTGTTTTAGGGCAGTGCTGGGAGGTCGTGCAGGGCATTGATTGAGTGTAGGGACTGGACTGGGGGATGGGGGAGGGTCTTGCTGGGGGTAGTGTACCAGGGTTTAGGGTAGTGTTGTTTTGTTTGTGTAGATTAGGGTAGTGTTTTAGGTTTTAGGGTAGTGCTCGGGAGTCGTGCAGGGTAGTGTTTGAGTCTGGGGACCGGACTGGAGGTCTGGGGAGGGTCGTGCTGGGGGCATTGTTTTAGGGTTTAGGGTAGTGTTGTGGTGTTTGTGTAGTGTAGGGTATTATTATTAATTACATTTATAATGCGCACAGCTACCCTAGACAGGGTTTCCCGGCGCAGGCATGCCCACTACTGCAGACTGAGTAAATGACAAGCTAATCACTGAGAGAAAAGCCAGGTCTTAAGATCTCACCAAAACTTAAGATAGAGAGATTCCTGTTTCATGGAACTGGGAAGGGAATTCCATAGTCTGGGACCAAGAAATGAAAAGGAGCTACCACCCATTCTGGTAAGTCTAAAACTGGGTGTTACATAATTACCTTGAGTGAATGAGCGTAAGGACCGGGAAGGGGCATAAGGATGGATAAGCTCCTGAAGATAGGACGGAGCGGTCCCTTGTTTGATTTTGAAGACAAAACACAGGGTCTTACATTTGACACGGCTTTCAATGCGGAGCCAATGCAGGTCCCGAAGGAAGGGCGAGATGGATGTTTTCCTTGGGATGTGACATAGGAGGCGGGCTGCGGAATTCTGGACCACCTGGAGCTTCTTCAGTACCCCCTGACTTCCACCCAGATAAAGAACGTTTCCATAGTCCATGCGAGAGGTGACAAGTGCCTGGACTACCGTTCTTTTAGTGGAGTCTGGAAGCATCCAGATGATCTTCCACAACTACCTTAAGATGGTAAAACAGGTGGCGGCAACTCTAACCACCTGTTGCTGCATTAAGAGATTGTTATCAATAATAAACCCAAGATTACGAACTTGGGTAGCGGGTTGAGGAAGAGGACCCATTTCCTGGGGCCAATGTTGGGGACCCCAGAGATGCTTGTGTTTGCCTAAAATAACAACCTCGGTCTTGTCTCCGTTTAGTTTCAACAGATTAGAACACATCCACTCGGACACCCGCCGTAGACCAAGCTGGAGGGAAGATATGGAACCTTCCTTAGTGGAGGACAGGGAAAAGATAATTTGAGTGTCATCGGCGTACGAGTAAAGGGATAGACCCGAGTCCTCCACAATAGACGACAGGGTCTCACATAGATGTTAAAGAGCACAGGGCTCAAAGTGGACCCCTGGGGAACTCCGTACGCAGGTGACCGCATGGTAGAAGCGGATTTTGGAAGAAAAGACCTAGAATGTGTGGTCACTGAGAAAGGAGGCCAACCACGTTAGGGCGGGGCCCTCAACTCCTGCCGACTGGAGGGACTTTAAAAGGATGGTATGTGACACAGTGTCAAATGCGGCGCTCAAATCAAGTAGAATGAGCGCCGTAGTCTCCCCTCGATCCAGGCAGGAGGGCAGATTCTCAGTGACCCCCAGCAAAGTGGACTCTGAAGAGAAATGAGTTCTAAAACCTTATTGGGAAGGGTTTAGAAAGCCCGAGCTTTCTACGTGAGTTGAAAGCTGGCAGTTAACATGTTTTTCCAAAACTTTGGAAAACGCCGGCAACAGAGAAATTGGACAGAAGTTTGACATAATCGTGGGGTCGGCTCCGGGCTTTTTTAGCAAAGGAACAATCATTGCACGCTTCCACTCCAGAGGGACGCATGATTCTCGTAAGGAGGCGTTTAGAAGTCCTTTAAGAACACCAAGGGCATCTGGTGAAAGCTCTTGCAGGATGTTAACAGGGAGAAGGTCTAAAGGAGAGCCAGATTTTAGCCTAGCTAGACCGTCAGAAAAAGATCTATCATCAAAAGGGGACCATATGAAGATCTTGGCTGCCGAGGAATGATGGCAGCCAAGGAGAGTCCTGTCTCCCGTTGCGGTTGGTCGACCGGTGGAGCCGACGGAATCCCATTGAAGGACGACCCACTACTGATTAAAGGAACTCCCACCAACAGCCACTCGCTCGCCGCTCACGGAGCTGTAACTACTGCACATCGCCCCACCCACAGCCACTTGCTCGCCGCTTACAGAGCTGTAACTACTGCACATCGCCTCGGGAGAATGATCTTAACTGCTTTCCGGAACCCTTACCGAAAGCCACATACTTGTCCCTTGGAATCTTACAAGCCATACACTCCCATCGGAGAGGAGACTGAAAACCTTTCAGGACTCCAGTACCCAGTACCCAGTATGAATGGAATCAGAGAGCATTATCCTCCCTGTCCTTAGGTCTTCCGGCCACGAGTATCTGTTCCCTAAATACTAGGATTCCTATATAGCCTATTCTTGTTAAGTTTGAAAATCTCTACTCTCCAAACGAATTATGCCAGTAATCCCCTTGCTCTGACATACATCATATTTTATACCTGTTCCCCTCCCAGTAAACAACCCTTAGCCCTGACGAAGGTGTGGCCCCACTGGCCAGACACCGAAACGCGCGTCGGCTTGCGTTTCCAGGAACACGGCATACTGACCTATATCCATCAGGACTCCTTTATATGTCATCTGCCTCCTGGAATAACATTCTGACTTATGCAACAAATTGACCATCTTTGTGTTGCAAGTACCAGGACTATATGAATGAATGAAAGTTGAATGAAAGAATACTAGGTTGAGTGAAGTGGAATAAGTAAGCTTGTGAGTATGAATGCAGTGTGGTATGTTACTGGGTAGGCTATGCCATAGGATGAACTTTCCTCTTTTTTATCTCTCCCTTTATCATGTGTGTTTTGATGTTCTAAATATAATGTGGATTTAAACAATGCAATCAATTTTTGTACCTTTTGCTATATTAAATCAAAGAAGACAAAAAAATAAAAAATATATATATTCTAAAAAATCTTCTTTGAGTATATCTAGATTGACCTGTCTCTTGTTATGTGCAATGCTGGCTCCTCGATAAATCACCCCGTTCATATTGTTTGGATCCCATTTCTGGGATCACTATATCATAGGGCAGGGTTGCTCTCTTTTGTTCTATTCTCGGCTCCCGCAGATCATGTCAGACAGGAGACTCTCCGAATTCACAGGAATGGAGGACTTTAACGAGTTATATATCATCTCAACTTTGGTAATGAAATCATTTGCGATATTATTGTATTGAGTCTCATCGAGGGCGGGTGGCATCGGTGCGGTGTTTGATCCTGCCAGCTTCTTGACCATAGAGACTAAGGCCTGTGGACGGTTCAATGAGTTAGTGATGGTAAATAGTTTGGATACCAACAGATTAGTGGGCGCACTACCCAAATGCTATCAGGGTCTTAGAGTTCAAGATTAATTGCAAATTGGTGCCTCTAGAGGAATGATGTGTATCCTACATCACTAACTCCCATTCAAGAGCGACATTATATACAGTAACCCCTGAGCACACAAAATCTATTCCTGTTCGTACCATGAAACAAGTACCAGGCAAGAGTCTCTTATCATAAAGAATGAAAACCATAAATTCAGTCTCCAAGAGTCAATTCAATGTCCAAAAGTCCAAGATTGATAGTCTTTGTAGTTTATTTATTTTTCTTCGTGTTTCTTCAGATGTTCAAAGTAATAATACAACAAGCAAAGGAGTGCAAGGGGGGCTTGCACTGTTTCCAAGGGCACTCCGCATGGAGAAAAACGCATAGGGATGATGCATAGATCTATGGATATTATCTAATCGTTTTTTCTAACGCCTTGTTTCACTAAGGAGTCACTATGATGATGTAATATGTGACCCACCAAATAAACGACCTTTCAAAAAAGATTACCAGGACTACACTTGTTTTGAACTATATGAAACTCACCGGTGAAATTTTGATTTAGGAGTTTTTCTCCATGCGGAGTGCCCTTGGAAACAGTGCAAGCCCCCCTTGCACTCCTTTGCTTGTTGTTTAAATTCCAGTTCCTAGCGGCCGGAAGGGACCATTTCCTGGCACCCAAAAATACTTACCATTGGTTTACTTGATTCACTTGATGAACTTAGCATACCCCGAGTGCCGCCATCTCCTATTCATTTTTGCTTACCAAAGTAATAATACCACAGCCAACACGTGTTTCGTCGTGTATAATACAACACTTTGACTTCTTCAGGGCTGTAATCAGATAAACATTTACCCACAGTTACTACACGTACTACGTATGGCTAGTGGTAGAAGGTGAGAGAGTACTAACCACCTACCAGTTAAATAGTAGCCTGCTCGGTGAGTAGATGAATAGATTTTTTTTTTAAATGCGGGTATGCGGAAAAGATAGCAGAACATAAAACAAACAAACAATCAATCAGTACAGAGCGAGCCAGTTACTCACGGCTGCGCGCTGCATCGTGTCGCTATTTAAAGTAGCGAGAGCAACGAGCGAGGCGGCAAGAGTGTCGCCCTGTCTAGCGTGCCCCCCATGATTCTGGAGCACTAAATTAGGGCACCGCCATCTTAGGAGTGCAAATACAATGTGATGCCAAAGAACTCAGCATATTAAAAGAGAGCCCAGCAGGTAAGATCGTAAAAAGTGGAACAAAAGGTTCCCAAGAGCACTAGTGATTTTTTTTTTAAATGCGGGTATGCGGAAAAGATAGCAGGACTTAACACAAACAAACAAACAATCAATCAGTACAGAGCGAGCCAGTTACTCACGGCTGCGCGCTGCATCGGGTCACTATTTAAAGTAGCGAGAGCAACGAGCGAGGCGGCAAGAGTGTTGCCCTGTCTGGCATGCCCCCCGTGACTCTGCAGCATGGAATTAGGACACTGCCATCTAAGGAGTGCAAATACAATGTGATGCCAAAGAACTCAGCACATTAAAAGAGAGCCCAGCAGGTAAGATCGTAAAAAGTGGAACAAAAGGTTCCCTAGTTCACTATTGATTTCTTTTTTTAAATGCAGGTATGCGGGCAGTGTTTTATGATTTAGGGTAGTGCTGGGGGGTCGTGCAGGGTAGTGTTTGAGTGTGGGGACCGGACTGGGAGTCGGGGGAGGGTCGTGCTGGCGGTAGTGTTTTAGGGTTTAGGGTAGTGTTGTGGTGCGGTACTCCAATCAATGCCACTCTGCTTTACTTCATTTACCACCACTCTGCTTTACTCCACTCCAATCTGTTTTACTCCACACAAATCCACTCTGCTTTACTCCACTCAATGCCACTCTGCTTTACTCCATTTACCACCACTCTGCTTTACTCCACTCCAGTCTGCTTTACTCCACACAACTCCACTCTGCTTTACTCGACTCAACGCCACTCTGCTTTACTCCACTCAACACCGCTCTGCTTTACTCCATGCCACTCTGCTTTATTCCACTCCACTCAGCACCACTAGGCTTTACTCCACTCACTCTGCTCAATTACATTCTGTTTTACTCCACTCCACTCTACTCAACGCCACTCTTCTTTACTCCACTCAAGGCCAATCTGCTTTACTCCACTCCACTCTGCTTTACTCCACTCACGATCACTCTGCTTTACTCCACACAACTCCACTCCACTCAGCTTTACTCCACTTCATACTGCTTTACTCCACACCACTTCATGCCGCTCTGCTTTACTCCACTCAACGCCATTCTGCCTCACTCAACGCCGCTCCGCTTGTCCACTCCACGCCGATCTGCTTGTCCACTCCACCCCACTCTGCTTTACTCCACTTCAATCAATTACTCCGCTCTGCTGTGCTTTACTCCACTCTTTTTTACTCCACTCCACGCCACTCTGGTTTACTCCACTACACTCAGCTTCACTCCACTCCACTTTTCTCCACACCACACCACTCCACTTAACGCCACTCTGCTTTACTTCACTCCGCAGTACTCCACTCACCACTCTGCTTTACTCAACACTACTCTGCTTTACTCCTCTCCATTCAATGCCACTCTGCTTTACTCCTCATTCCATAACACATAGGTAAAAGGTATTGTCATTTATAATGCAAATAGCTCTAACACCAACAAATGCACGACCGATTGCATTTTCAGTGCTTGTTGAAAGGTGCATTATAGACGGTATCTAACTTCTTGCTTTGTGTTTTTTTTTGTTCCTGATATGTAAGGCACCGAGGCTTGTTTTAACACTGTTTGCATTATTCTATATACTTGTTTTTTTCATGATATAATACTTGATTGACATTTTAGGGAGAGACTTACCTATTTGCAGATGAATAAGCAATAGAAAATATTAGACTGATTTAATAATGTTGTTTTGACATTTTAACACACATTGCCCAGAGCCTTTGCACAATCGTTCTGATGTGGACATAGGCTGTTTAGTTTGGGAGGTCTGGCTATATCAAGTGCCCAGCCCCTGCTTCGGAGTAGAACAATGGGACATTTGGGCTACTTTTGGTAGATTCCAGGCAACCATGCCGCAACCATTCCTAACATTGGTTGGAACGGAAGCGGAAGCTGAGTTGTACTAGTCTGAGGCCGAGTGAGACGATAGTACCGTGTTGCTGCACTGCGTGCACATGGATCAGACTGAGAGGAAAAAAGAAAATTGCTCCTTTTGTTGGTATTTTTTTTGGTTGGGTGCAAATTAGACTTGCTGTATTCTTGAGGTCCGCTGTGGGGCATGATTTTGCCAAGACAGACCCGCCGCACCTGCAGTCCTGCCAAGTATCACGCATCAGCCGTGACGCTCACGCATTTCAGTGCGGTGATCCGCATCACCGCACTGAAATGCATTGTCATGCATTTTGCCACCTGCCAGAGCGCGCCACCAGCGGCACCTGTGCACGGGCGCTCTGGTGCTCCGAGAGACGTGCTGCTTGCTTGTTGAGCTCCTAAATAGTTAAACCGATCTCTGCTCTCAGCTCTGTGGAGTGGTTGAGAGCACTAGCCGCTACAATGTATCCACACCCAGGGGCGCGCAACAGGCATGAATGACGAATGCGTCGGGCGGCGTGCCACGCAATACACTGCAGCACACCTCACCTGGTAGCTGAGCAGTCCGTGACAGTCACCTCGCCGCAATGAAGTTGGAGCGGCCAGGTCTGGCCCCATTGCCGTGGCTTGCGGCCTCACAACATAGTGAGTGTAGCCAAGTGTGTTAATTGAATTTGCTTTTTAGTGGCAGCCCACGATCAGCTGCCTTCAGTGCCAATCGTATAATTAGCTGAAGTTCTTCTGTCCTAGGCTGTTTTTACACTCTTGTGTACTGAGGCAAAACACAGGTCAGTCATGAAATAGCTCACTGAAAACACATCTTGACATCTGGTGAAATAGTCAATCTCAGAAAACATGTTTCACCTGTAGCCCATTTTAAATATTTGCATGCGTACAGTACCACAGAAGCAGCTCTAGAAAGACGAGCATTTCAAAAATAATAATCACTGAGCGAGGGTGGCTGTTTTTGTTTTTTACACAGCATCTAATACGGAGAGGCAAATGTTTTTAAGCAATCCTATTTTGTTGGTAATGGAGTGGAGTATGAAGATTAGGTGATTGAACAAGGATCACACAATACTGGTAAGTGGACAGACTGACCACGCTTATAAATAACACTGAGGTTTCCAAATTCTATGTAGGACAATGTATTCTTGGGGTAAGATATAGAGCTTCTCCTTGCTCAAAAGGGTGTAATTTAATATATTTCCGAGTCTTTGTTACTTGATTTCTCACACAAGAAAGTGTCACTCATATTCCTTGTAATGTCACTCCTGATTACACCAAAATTATGAAGATGTCACACTTAGCAGTCCGAAACCTTGGCAGCTATGCACCTGCATCACTTGGTGACAAATACATTAATTAATTAATTAATTAATTAATTCTGTATAAAGCGGTGACAAATTACTTAATTAATGAATTAATTAATTCCACGGTTCTTTTGTAATGTATCTGGCTCTATTGTACATCGCTCTGACACCTTCAGGCTATGGCCGCGCTTTATAAAAATGCACAAGTAAATACTTGCAGTAGGCCGCAGAGTAATTCATTCTTCATTTAGTGGTGTCTCTGTGAGAGGTTTCTATTGGCTCCGCTCCTATCATCATCCCCACACCCATCTGCTACAATGTGCAGCTGTATGTGCTCTTCCACTGCTCCATCACGCCGACCCCTTCCTCCTTAGGCTCCCCCCGCGTGCGAGGCTGTAAGATGGCCGCCTCCACGGCCCTACAGATGGCTACAATTGCCGATAGCGGAGATGCGGTACCCGCGCCGCCGGAGCAGGGTGAGCACATGCTGGGGCTGCTTGTGGCCAAATAAGTGCAAGGCTGTAAGATGGCCGCCTCCACCGCCCTCCCAATGACTACAATAGCCATTAGCGCGGACGAGGCGCCCGCACCGCTGGAGCAGGGTGAGCGCGTGCTGGGGCTTCTTGTGGCTAGATGAATGTAGGGGATAGTAAATCTGTTGTCCTGTGGGCCGCGCACCAAAGCTGTGGAGGAGGACCCCTCCAGATGGACCTTGCCGTCTGAACCGTGTCGTTCAGTCGGTGGGTTGCGGGCGGTTTTAGTAATCCTGCCAGGGGTTTCGACTTGACTATAGGCCCCAGAGGAAATCCCTTTACCGGCGGGGAGACTACTGGTGATTCTTGCTGCAGGGTAGCAGGAATACAGTATTCTGCAGCACACCCCATATAGTCTGCTTGGTCCTCGTTTTTACCGTGTTTCACGCTGTCCTTCTGCAGGCATTTCACCCTGCCTTCAACCCATTGTAACCTCCTTCAGCGCTGTGCACCCCTTCACACACAGGCCTCAGAGTTGCTGAGCGCACAGATTGACCTCAGAGACCACGGGAACCCACCTCCTGTGTTACAATATTCTTCGTAGTCCTCAGGAGCTTCGGAGATGCAAACCAGTCAGTTGCGTCTTTGGTGCCTGCCAAGCAGGGGAGTAACTCCTTTACTCCAAGGGAGATTCTTCAGTCATCTACCACAGTGTAGATCGTCGAAGTACTGGTTTCTGTAGCAGAATTTAGTCCAGGTAATATCTAACGTCTTGTAGCCAGGGGTTCCTACTTTATCCCCATGGAAGGGGTGGGACAAACTCTGGGGACCCACCTATGGGGACAGAGGAGTGGCTACACCCACGTCCTTTGTCCAGTTTTGCACCAGAGCAAGAGCAAAAGGCTCCTGCAACTGGTTTGAACTGGACTATGCACAGGGACACCAAATGTGACCCCAGTGCCGACATCAAAGCATTCTTGGAGTGCACCCAACCAGCCTCAATACACTAAAGTCTTTCTGGGAGGTGGTCACACCTCCCGTTGACAGGAAGCCTATTGTCCAACCTACCCCTGCTGGAGTTTCATCCAGCATCAGGAGGGCAGACTCGTGTCTGTGGCTGGTAGCATTCATTTTGTGATATCCAGGGTACTGTGAAGCTGGTACCGGGTATACCGGTGTTGCCATGTTTCTCCCTCTAGTAGGGTGGAATCAAACCTCCCACGCCAGTTACTGGCAGGGAGGTATGATTCTAAAGTGTTTGACACCAAACACAAAATGTTTCTGTGCAGCGGTTTTAAAGTTAGCATTTACCGTGAGGTTATAATACACTTAAGACTATATGGTATGGCTGCATCACAGACAACGCTGGAGAATAGATTCCGAAGGCTGTAGAGAGGCTCTGCTCATGCATGGGCACCCTCTCTCATAAAACCCAGCACCCTGCCTTCAGGATTAATAAGGCCTGAAAATTGGGTGACTGATAGGTTTATATGTGCAGTGATATGGGTAGATGTGAGAAGTTGGCCTGGTATATGATGATCACTATTCTAGTGAGCACCTTGCACCTGTCCAAACGACCCTTATGGTGATTGGTTGTAAGTCAACCTTATAGACCAGCTATCCTAATGGTAGCATGGACAAAAGCAGTCTTAGGCTAAACTCAAGAGGGCATGTGAAGTCAGCTGTTTTACCATATGCAATCCTTTTAATATCAAATGAAAGAACACCACACAAGTTATACTTTATAAAATATATGTATTTATTACTAGAATAATCCCCTATACTCTTTATGAGCACAGAAGCACAAGCGTTAAACAAAGAACTTCATATAACATACAAAAGTTGCACAGCTATGGATAGGCGGGGTGGCCCGTCAAACCATATATTAAAATAGTGGTATAAGAACCACGTCACGAACAATGGTAAGGCCTAGGGCCTTGAGAATCTCTGGGGCTACACTGGACTAATGAAGGTTAGGTCGGGGGAGGCCCACAGGATACTTGTGCAGTGTCTATAGGCAACCGTGTGCACCAATGCAAGTCAATGGTGCGTAAAAGTTAGAAAGCTACTGTTTTAGGAGACTTCCGACTGGACTAGAACTTAACCACTTAAAATGAGGACACTAGAGGTGTAATGCGCTACAGGAGCACTGGAGTACCCTCGTTACCTCACCCACAGGAAGCGGGTGCATAGGTGCCAAAGTGCGTCGGGTTTCGTCGTGGAGTTCTATGGAGCCTGGAGGAAAAGATGCTGCAGGCGACCAGGAGAGAAGAGTCCGGTTGGATCCAAGGGTGGATCGAAGATGTAGAGTACCTGAACGCAGAGGGGACAGAGTCTAGGTCACTACCAAGTGACCAGGATGGAACCAGGAAGGTACCAGGCAATGTCGGGTTGCAATCAGGTGCTGTCGAGTAGTTTGTCTCCGCTGCCACGTGGACCAGGAAGTATCGATGACAACCAGGAGTTGAACATGGGCTGTCCCACAAAGGCTCTCGCTGTTGGCGGTGTCGGTTCTCAAATCAGAGTCAACAGGCCTTGGCAAATGCAACCCACGCAGGACTCGAAGATGGCTTCTAGATCGGACCAGCAAGGTCAGATCGGTGGCTCCTTTTCAGGGGAGCTAGGGCCAGTCTGGAGCAACCAGACCAGCAGTGTAAAGTTGAAGGATCATTGTCACAGAGGCCACTAGCCAACGGGCAAGTGACCGGACAACGCATCAAGCAGGAAAAATGCAAAAGGGCCCCACGCAGCACTCAATGAGTGTGAAGAGGTGATCTTTGGTGCAAAAGCTGCTCGGGGCTGGGGCTTCTCAATCCCTAATGCACAGCTTCGAGGAAGACTGGGGAGCTGCACAGGAAGCACTTTGCTGGCTTTCCAAGATGGCCCGTCCCACGTCTCACGTCGCCTCCACGGGTCTCAGCTTTGCTAGGACTGTGGATCGGGCTGTTGGAAGTCTGGGAGTCCAGGTCTTGATGGTCTTTGTTGTACGAGCTTCGGCGGGAGCAACGGCAAAGAAAACCTTTGAGCGCTGATGGTGCCTGCTTGCACAGGGTGGCCACTCCTTGACCACAAGGGAGATTCTTCAGTCTTCTACGTCGAGTAGGATGTCGAAGGGTCCAGAGTTTCATATCAAAGTTTCAGTCAGGATGATCTCGTGTTTCATGGCACAGCTCCTACCTTTATTCCAAATCTAGGGGCTGGATCTCCTGCTAGGTCCCTCCTATGGGTGGGACCCAGGAAAGGGGTGTTAACACCCCTTTCCCTTTGTCCAGTTTCGCGCCAGAGCTGGGGCTGGAGTGCCCCAGCACTGGTTTGAACTGGACTTTGCATGGGACACCTTGTGTGCCCAGGCGTGTCTAGTTTCATTCAGCCCTCCCTGCCCCAATCCACTATCTCCTGTCTGGGGTGGTGTAACACCTCCCTGTGACAGGAAACCTTTTGTCCAGGCCTCCCCTGCCGGAGTTTTAGTCAGCAGCAGGAGGCCAGACTTGTGTCTGTGGCAGCAGCATCCATTTTGTGATTCTGAGGCTCTGGTTAGATTTAACCGCGTTTAAGGAAAGTAAAATGTCTTCTCCCTCCAGAAGGGTAGAATGCTACCTCCGTCGCCAGGACTGGCGAGGGGGTAGTATTCCAAAGCGTATGACACCTTACACAACATGTTTTGATAAAGCCAAACCATAGTTAGCATTTAACTGGGAGGTTCATAATGCACTTAAGAGTATATGGTATGGCAATATCCCAGAACAGCTATAAGGACATGGTTCCGAAAGCTGCAGACAGGCTCAGTTCATGCTAGAGCACCATCTCACATAAAACCAAGCACTCTGCCTCCAGGATTGTTAAGGCCTGCCATAGGAGTGACTTATAGGTGTATATGTGTCCAGAAATAGGTTTAGACATAGGTATACTATATCTAAGCAAGGGGTGGTTACACCACCTTGCCCCAGCTGAGGGATCAGCCAGTTGTGTCAGTTTGGATGGCCAGCCAGGGGTTGCAAAAGATATGCTGCAGCCCCTGGTAGGCCTTGGATGCACCTGTGCCCTGGGTACCTATAGTACACTGTACAGGGGCTGATAAGGTGCCCCAATCCCAATTGGAGATGTACCTAGGGTACATGGAGTCCATTTTAAAGAGAGAGCAGATAGCCTGGGGCCCTGATTAGCAGGATCCCAGGCCAACTAAGTCGAAAACCAGCTAAACACTAGGCAACAAATCTGGGTAATAATAGTCAGGTATCCACCTTCCTACAGTAGATATAGTGAACCTATATCTAAGTAAGGGGTGCATGCACCACCTTACCCAGGCTGCAGTAGCAGACCTGTGGTGTCATTTTGGATGGCTTCCCAGGGGTGGCACAATACATGCTGCGTTCTCTAATAGCCCTCTGGAGTACCTATGCCCTAGGTTCATAGTATACCATATACTAGGGACTTATAAGGGTACCCCAGAATCCAATCTGGAGTGTACCTAAAGTACATGAAATCAATTTAGAAGAGAAAGTAGATAGGCTGGGGTCCTAATTAGCAGGATCCCAGCCAGACTAAGTCGAAAACAGTGAAATATCAGCAAAAAGTGGGGGTACCTATAAGAAGCAGATCCTACTCTCCTACAGTCACTACCTGCTCATCACTAGAATAGGTCTAGACCAAATTGGAGGTGCAGATTTTTCTGAGGAAAACACATCTGCTATCTGCCGCTCCCTGTATAGAGGTGAGAGCTGCTGACCCACTCTTTCTTCCACATCCAAGTTCTCTTTCACCTAGGATGGGTGGTCAAAGAGAACTACTGCCTAACACACAGCTCCCCAAACGTGAGGGGCAGGGGCGGCTGGTGACATTTGAAAGTGGTGGGACGTAAACTAATTTGCATATTGCACCGCAGCGAGCAAGCGCAGCGAGCAAGCGCAGCGAGCGAGCCCGAACCACCTTGCATCCATCCATACAACATTCATGCATCGACCCACCCACCCATCCTGCATCCATACATCATTCATTCATGCATCCACCCATCCATCCATCATGCATCCACCCATCATGCAGGCATCCATGTATCCATCCATACATCATTCATGCATCCACCCATCCATCCACCCACCCATCCTGCATCCATACATCATTCATTCATGCATCCACCCATCCATCCATCCACCCTCCCATCCATCCATCCACCCTCCCATCCAACCTGCATCCATCATTCATGCATCCATTCACCCTTCATGCCTGCATCCATCCATGCACCCACTCTCCCTGTTCAATTTCCTTTGCTGTGGCTCTTAGAAACTGGCCAATCACGTTTAAGCTGGGTCCCCCAACTCCACCATCTAATATATTCACATTCATTTTACCCTTACTGTAAACATCCGTGATTTTTTGGAGGAAAACTGACCTGACAGGAGTCTGCGAGAAACTGGCTATAAGTTTGTGATTTACATCCCCACTGAACTTTTTTCACACTGTCTACGGTTGATTAATAGCCACATTGCACACATCCGTACAGGGTGCACTCTTTACTTAAGACTGCACACTTTTCTTCTTTCAGCACTGCAGTGCTGTCGGGCATCTTAAACAAATGAAACACGTCAAAACACTTTTTTCCTCCTTACTTGCGTGTGGTCACTCTTTTGCACAGCTCGTGTCAACAGGCTGCCATGTCCGCACTAATTGTTTCCATATTTCAGACAATCCTGGCGCTGCAGGGGCACCGGTTACTATACGTCCACAGCACGCCCATTAGGAGACCGAAGGGCTCCTAATGGGCATGCGCAAAAAAGCACGAACACAAGTGCGCATGCGTGGGCACGGGTAAAAAATTCACCCTCCGTCCCCACGCATGCGCACTCGTGTTGCTGCCTGCCTGGTGACAATCATGCCAATCAACATGACGCCTCCCGACGTCATGCTGACTGGCATGCATTGTCAGTTCTCCCTCGGTGTCTCCTGTGGGCGGCTGCGGGCGGCTGCGGCCGGAGGGAAGTGGCGGCTGGTCCATAGGGGCGCTGGGGCAGCGCTCCGCAAAAGAAACTGCTCACTGCAGTTCCGGCCGGCAACAGGAATGTAAGCAGACAAATTGCTTTCACAATTTGTCTGTTTACATCTCCAGGCCGACCTGTGCTTCACTTGTGAAAGTGCTCATGTGAACGCACAGCGCACGCAGGCAAGCCGCTAGAGCAGGAGTCCAGAAGATGGGCCATCTGACTGCGCATGTGAGTGAGGAGCGTTGCCCCTCACTCACCTTCACGACCCATTAGGTATGCTGCGCATGCCTAGTTTAGTGCAGGTGTCTAAAGATAGGCTCATGTTGGGGCGGTGACGTGTTTTTCGTAATGTCGCCCCATGCCCTATCAAATGCCAGCCGCCCGGCCCCCCGTCGCATCAAATCTCCTGATTTGGCACGGCAGTTAGTTTCCTGTTGAGCAGCAAAAGAAAAGAGCGGGGAGAAGTTAGTTTGCGGGACCGGGGGAGATGCATGGTAAGTTCTATTAATGAAATGAACTCTCGCCCTTTCATGCCAGCCGCGACGGGTCAGGGGGTCATTTGCATATGCTTAGGGTATGAAACGCGTGTGGGAGCACACAAGGTAAGATATGTGGTGAGTCGACATATAGTAATACTCCAAGATTAAACGTAAATGCTGCCACCTTTTCCCGACTGCTGTGAACTAATAAACGCTGCATCCTAGACGCCACATTTTCATTGTAACAGTGATGAGGTTTTATGGGTGATGACCACTGACCAGAGAGGTTTCAGAGGATTGGTTTCACTTTGGTTTCCGGGTTATTTAACACCGTTAATATTTCTTGTAATGGCAAAAATCGGCGCAGCGGCACCCATTCCCTTTGTTTACTTACGATAACCTTCACAGCAAAAACGATTTATGAACTTATTACTGGGGCTCTGCAAAAATCCGGCGACCTTACATTTTAAGAGCCTGTCTGTTTTTTATGTGTGTATCAGAGTGGCCTGATAAAATATGAAATATAATCTTCAGCTTGTATCATTAATATGCTACTTTAGGGGTATAAAAGAACGAGGTTTTGAGGCCCACTGAGTTATCACAAATGTAGAGAGAGAGACAGACGGGTCACCAGACAGATACTCAGAAAGACAGTGAAATCGACAGAATGACAGAAAGTGACAAAGGAAGGAATAAACAGGCTTACAGTGAAAGACACACAGAGATAGAAAAGCAGACACACTTAGAGTAAAATACAAGCAACCAGTAAGATACAGGCAGGCATACGGAGTGGAATGGAAAAAGACAAACCAAGACAGACGTAACATCGGCAGAATGACTTCGAGAAAGAACAAGCATTTACAATGCAATGGTTTCGCCTTTGGAAAAGGTAGAGCTATTGGCATTGTAAATGACAAAATTTGTATTTATGTGTTGGTTTTGAAAACAGATAAATAAATGGCATTGTCATTTACATTGCCATTAACTTAATCTCGGCAGTCACTCTGCACTCCCTAGCAGTCACTCTGCAGTCACTCTGCACTCCCTAGCACTCCCTAGTCTCTCTGCAGTCCCTAGCACTCCCTAATCACTCTGCAGTCCCTAGCACTCCCTAGTCACTCTGCAGTCTCTAGCACTCCCTAGTCACTCTGCACTCTCTAGCACTCCCTAGTCACTCTGCACTCTCTAGCACTCCCTAGTCACTCTGCACTCTCTAGCACTCCCTAGTCACTCTGCACTCACTCTGCACTCTCTAGCACTCCCTAGTCACTCTGCACTCTCTAGCACTCCCTAGTCACTCTGCACTCTCTAGCACTCCCTAGTCACTCTGCACTCCCTACTCTGCACACTCACTACTGTGCACTCACTACTCTGCACACTCACTACTCTGCACTCTACACAAAGATCCGTTACAATTAAAATAAAATAAAACGAGGTGTAAAAAATTATATGAAGTAATCTTCCTCAAGTTTTTCTAGCACCCGATTCTCTCCCTTCCTTCCCCCTTCTAGCTCCCCACCTCACCTTTTGCCCACACTTTTTCAGATAATGCTGTGAATGGGTACAAGTATTTATTTTACTTAATGCAGTTTTATATAGCGTAAACTTTTCTAGCACCCGATTCTCTCCCTTCCTTTCCCCTTCTTGCTCCCAAAAACCTAAAAGGAGACTAACAATGCTTAAGGACGGCCAAGGCAATGTAATTTGCTCAAGACATTAACTATCTTGACCCTTGCCTTCCCCCTATGAGCTTCTGCCCCATGCTATTCAGAACCCGTATGCATTGATCACCACTGACCCTGGTGAGACCAGTTACATGCAGTCACTATTCTTAAACTCGCTAGCATCGGTTACTCTTTTACCGGAAAAAGCACGAAGTACCTCGTCTTTATGAAGGAAGGGGTGCACTGCAGCTGACACTGCATGAACAGGGTAAGAACTTCTAACACTTGAACAATTCGCTTACAGGTAATCACGTTCTCTGTCACCTGCTCCCAAGGCTCCTTAGAGAAAATGGACACGTGCAGTGATCGTGGGCATTCACCTGCGCAATCGCACAGACCCGCACCTGATATAACCTGGGGTTCCAATGCCTAACGCCAGAGATAAAACTAACATATATGTTGTGAACCTTCTTCCAATTCATTAGATCATCCCCGGCCAATTTATTAGAGGAAGAAGGTTTCAACAAACACCTAGCTGACTGTAAGTCTAGGTCCTAGATGTAAATGACAGGCAGCGCTGTTGTTTCCTGTCATCTGACTATATCGGATGCAAAACTACAATTCAGCTAATTCTGATTTTGAGGACCATCCCCTTTATTTTTGTCCCACGGTATCAGCAAGCGGCAGCTACGTCCTGCCACCATGCTCACAAAACTCAAAAGTGTTTTTCGAAACAGTTTCCGCTTCAGCAGAGCTAAAGACTCAGCGTGAACATATGTAGAAAACCACATCAGGAGAGTGCTGCCCAGTGAGAATCGCAGTCACTCACTCTTCGAGAGAAAGAGTGGGCAGGATCCTTGGCAGAGTGTACACCTGTCCAAAAACACCAGGAAGGACTCCCTCCCGGACTCCTCGCTACATAACTGTCCCTGCCACACACGGCGAGTGGGCGTCCGGGTCCAAGGCAGCAGGAAGACCCCGGCGCCCGGGCCTGAAGCAGCTGGAACACCTCGGTAGCCCGTTTGAAGGGAATAGGTGCTTGAAAGCAGACTTCCTGAAGGCGGCCTTGACCAGACGCAGACTCCGCCCACAGGAGCACTTAAGGCACCATCCGTCGCCGAGAACCACCCGACTTGTTTGGACGTTTTAGATACGTCATATCCGCCGCCCATTCCTGTATATTTTGGTATCCTTCCTGCATAAGGCAAGGCATTTGAACAAGATAAACGCAGTTGTTGTCAGTGCTGCAGCTGGTCAGAGGGACAGGGCGCCGGGGATCACCGGGTTAAAGGGACAGGAAGTAAAACAAGGAAAGGCTCAGACAGCGGGAGGGGGGCGGGAAAGACTCGGACAGCGGGAGGGGGGGCGGGAAAGACACGAACAGCGGGAGGGGGGCGGAAACGGCAAGAAAGGCCTCACCTGGACTTCCTCCGGCAGCGGTCGGCCGCAAAATGACCCAAACAAACATTGACAAACAAAAAAATAAACCCCTCCCACCGCCGCACTGATGTAGGGAAAGGGGTGGGATGAGAAAAAATTTCCGGGAACGCCCACGAATCGCCTCGGTGAATGACGGACGCCTCTGTCTTCCAATGGCTAGCCTCCATTTATGGAGCTAGCCAATGAAAGACAGAGGTGGGACTAAGCCCAGACTGTAGGAACATAAGATTTCTCCTGGGCGGAGCTAGAGCTCCGGCCCCAGGCGAAACCTAAAAATGGAAACAGTGACAGGCAGGACAGCCAGTACAGATAGAACAGTTAAGCATACGTTCTGCATACGCCCCGCCACTTTCAAATTCCACCAGCCGCCACTGGCGGGGGGGGTGGCTACGCCCCCATGCCCCTATGGGCGCATCGCGCCTGGTGAGGGGACATCACCAAGAGTCCGATTTAAAGAAAGAACTGCCTGACTTGTCCTTGTCCGCAAGGAGTTCTACTGAGTGAGAGCGAAAGAGAAAGCCAACCCCCCCCCCCCCCCCCCCCCCCCCCTGGAGGAGGAGTAGCTGAATATTGGCTGTGACACGGAGCCGTTGGCACTGGCGCCAGGGGTCAATCTTTCAAAGGCTCAAAGCCCATGTGATTGGGTAAACATCCTTTACACCGACTGCTTTACAACGCATGTCATTACCTCGCATTTTTTACTCTGAAGCAACTTTTATATCACAGTGCTTTACACTGGAAGCCATTACAACGCATTCCCCATAACAACGGATTCCCCATTACAACGCCCCAGTGGAGTTAGAATGGAAAATTGTATTGTAATGGACAATGCGTTGTAATAACTTGCGGAGTAAAGCCCTGCATTGTAAAAGTTGTTGCGGAGTAAAAGATGCGGAGTAATGGCACGCATTGTAAACGCATGCAGAGCAAAGTGTCATATTCATGTGATTGGCATGCTGGAAATAGAAGACCAGTCCCTGAACTCCTTGGAGGAATCACACCACTCCTGAAGCATTCCTAGGAAGTCTCCATTGCTGCCCTTCCCTCCGGATCAGCTGTGGCTCTTGTCAAAATGTGCCCGATGGGCTTATCCAACTGAAGCTGGGATTGTATTGCCTTGTGGCACATGCTATGTGCTTGTCAATGTGGATCGTGTGACTGCTGCACTGTGGTAACTGTGCACACGTCACGCAGCCCCTACCACCCTGAAGAAGACAACAGAACCATTATGCCCAACCAAGGGTACTCTCCCATTGACTGACAAGCCACCACTGACCCTGAGACTTTCAAGCAACCTGTGCTGCTTCCAAGCACAAGGTCATCGCCTCTAAGTACTCTGTGGGGAAGTATTGCCTCACACCCGTGGCACTGAAAACCAAACGCTCAATCAGGCTTTTGTCACCTGTGCCCCAAAAGCACAAAGAAGGTGTTACATTGCCACCTGAACCCCACGCTTGGGAGGCCTCAGTGTGACTACTATAGAGAGTGAAAAGAGTGGAAGACCAGGGCACGGTTAACTAAATTATGCAGCAAGAAACGGTAAATTATGCGGCACATTTTTGTACAGTATTACTTTATTCGTTTTTTAATTTATACATATGGTAATACTGTCTGGGCAAATGTCTGACCTCATTAGTACCAGCTTAACTACCAAACACAAATTTAAGTAACTGATGCCCAGTTAACTTTTGCAATGGGCTTTCCACAATGGAGAGGATGTGGTCTCACGGCTAGACTGCTGACTTTGGAGCTGGGAAACCAAGGTGCGAGCCTCGGGGTCGACTCCATATCCTGTAATTCTGGGCAAATCCCGTAATCTTCCGTGCCTACCAAAAAAAATGGATGGGTCCTTGTGTAATATAACTGGTGTTCATATAAAGGGCTCCAATACCTTTGGGTCGAGTTTGTGCTATATAAATCTGCAACAGAAAAAATGCACTAACATGTTGCCACATTTTTTTGCATTTTTGATCCGTTTGATCTAGAAACAAGATTGTTTTTGTTAAAATCTGGAGAATATTTAGCAAATGATGGATTATTTAGCAAATGCCGCAAATCATAATTAGTCGCAGCAGTCACAGAATAGCATAATTCCAGTAGCCCTATCTATATGCATATTTATGTACACATACCTATGGCACCTCTGGTATATAAATGATAACAGAACTTTCTATTGAAAGTTTCAAAGCTTTTGAAAAGTAAAATGTGTCATGTTTTAATTGAACTATAGATATCATGGCAGTGAAATAACAGACATTCCTAATGAGTACACAATAGATGTTTAACTCAATATGATTGTTATAACTTCCTTCGGACTGTTAATTATTATACCAAAAACCCCTTCTCCCTCATGAAGAAAATATGTCATTAACAGACTGCAAGAGTATACTTGATTATAGTTTTAAAAATGTGCATTATTCTTGCTGCTTTAGAACTGCAGCATTGTCTTCTAGCCTTTCTTGAGCTTTGAATAAAGTTGGTTGACAAAGGGAAACGGCCTTTCCTGTAACCAACATTTGTGAACTTTGCCCGCCTACAGGCCCTTCGGCCAATCAGCAGGAGGATTGTTGTGTCCAGAGCTGCAATGGGGCTACTCGACCACAGCTCGTCCTGGTGTGTGCTCTGTGCTGCTGCTGAAACAAAGGGAAATGCTGGTCCTTCCGAGCTGTGCTTACCTGCAGCACAAGAAATGGCTCTTTCTTCTTCCTTTCAGATACAAACAGAGGAAGGTTCTTGGTTTTAAAACGAGTGCAGCGCTCTGGCAGGAAGGGAAAGAGTGTAGTCGCGATTGCAGGGAGAAACAAAGGCAAATAAGACACTGAACTCCCCTCCCCAAGGTGAAAGATTGGCCAGGTTTGTACTTTAAGTAGGGGTCGAGGATTCCTCTCTCGGTATTGCGCTTTTTTTAGGTCGAGTTATTTATAACTCGAAACCTATTGGGGCTAAGCTAAGAGCTAAACTAAGCTCTCAAAAAATGCGGATTTCCAGAAGTGCATGTGTCCCGTGCACGCGCTTCTATCCGCCTGCCTGACTGCCTTGCATCACCACATCAAAGCCAGCCATCTGTCGCTTCCCCAGCGTGGTGCCGCCAGCAGCTTCACTTCAAAGGGATCCGCTCCGCCCCCTGCTGCCTCAAAGGCTTTCATTTCGTGGCCGCGTTTATTTACTTTCATTTCACGGCCACGTTTTTTCTGCCCCCTGTTATTTCTTGTGTCTTTTTGCCCCTATTAGACTCGTTTTTGCTTGTTTTTTTAACAAATTGAGCACCGTCTGTATTTTATTCTCATTCAATCTCCCATCATTGTATCTCGCTCCCTGCTTCCCTCACAGTGTGCCGTCTTCCCTCTCATCTCGTTTCCTTCACTCTCTCCCCTCTCTGTTTCTATCGTCCGTCTCTCTCGCTCGCTGTCACTTTTCCTTTTCTGTCACTCTTACTTCCTGTCTACGCCCTCTCGGGGCCTCGCTCTGCCCCTATTAGACTCGTTGGTGCTTGTTTTTTTAACAAATTGAGCACCGTCTGTATTTTATTCTCATTCAATCTCCCATCATTGTATCTCGCTCCCTGCTTCCCTCACAGTGTGCCGTCTTCCCTCTCATCTCGTTTCCTTCACACTCTCCCCTCTCTGTTTCTATCGTCCGTCTCTCTCGCTCGCAGTCACTCTTCCTTTTCTGTCACTCTTACTTCCTGTATACTCCCTCTCGGGGCCTCGCTCCACTATGTCACCCCGTCTCTCCCTGCCACTGTCTCCTGATGTCTGCCTCTCCCTTTCTCTCAATGTTAATATCGCCCTCAGGGAGGCCTGAAAGGTCCCTGTGTCTAACTCGAGTTAAACAGATTAGAGAGTGCTTCTTGTTCTTTTGTCTATGGATGCAGTCTCTGCTGTTATTGCTTTTTTACAACTAGCACTCACATTGTTTCCTAATAGTAGAGCGGTCATTCTCCTCAAGAAGCATGACTTTTAAACTATCTCTATCTATATTAAGCTAGTAACGCCCGGCAAGGCTACGGTGAGAAACTGCGGGAACTACATTTCCCAGCATCTAACAGAGACACTGTTGCGTCTTTGGGACGCACCAAAATTCCGCTGGTGTGCCTCATTTTCTAATCAACATGCGCATAAAAAGGACTTCCATCCATATAGGTTTACCTCCGTCCATGGCTCAGAGAAGCCCGGGGTACCTACGGATAGGTAAGTCGTTTGCTCTTTTTGTGTGTTTGCTTTTGCATGGTGTTTAATGTCTGACTTGAGCCAATATACCCTGACCATAGTATTTTGTGGTTATTGTCCAAACACTTTTCTTGGTTTGGTGCATTTCCAAGTTAGTGTTTATTTACTTATCTTGCTAAACATGCGGTTGCATTATATGTTCACCGCTTGACCCTGACTCCCCTCATTTTGAGTCCATATTTTGCAACAATCTTCTGGCATGTGTTTTGATTTACATGTAGTGAGGATCGTCCTCAATAATACCACTGCACCAAGTGCTCCAATACACATTATCACTGTTCACACATCACCACCACAGCACCACCACCTTGAATCCACTAGTCCTTGTGTACAAAGCAGCTCCACCTGGAAGCCACTGGTCCTCTTGCACACTGCACCACCACCTTGAAGCCTCTGGTTCTCGTGCACACAGCACCACCACCTTGAAGCCACTGGTACTCAGAACAGACATTACCCCCGAATTACTCACCACAGTCAACTGCAGCGCATGCTGTCAGGAGGTTGCACCCCAAAACAGAGATATCTCCTGTGGCCTACTACACACCATCCTGCAGTCACCTACACAAGACAGATCCCCCTGCAGCCTGGGGGTGTGGCCGGGGTGTCATGGGCCCTCGTGCAAGAGAGGAAATGTCCCCCTTGCTGCTGTTTGAACCATTAGATAGATCAATATTCAGCGTTTAGTCAGAGCCCTCAGGCCTCTGGGTCCCGGTGTCACTGCACCTGCTGCACCAATGGACCCCCCCCCCCTGATGACTATCAGAAGAGTAGTTCCTTGAGATTCCCCCATACACCATACAGCCGCCTGCAGGACTTTATCTGGAGATTTCACCCCAGAAAAGAGACATGATGGCGTTCTCAATACTACAGTGTCCCTTATTGCACGCCAGAAATAATACATAAACCACACCCATATAGTCGGCGCTCTGTCAACCTCAGAATGTTTCAGGTCACCGGCTCTCGTTGCCGCGGTGTGTGTCATTTATAGTGAAACCATGTGAGCTTTTGAGTTCTGCACAGCCTGTCAAAGCACAGCATTCTGCAAGCACGCACTCTAGGCGCTGTACAAAACCATGCGGATCCTGCGAAGATATTCTGACAAAACTTTAGGCAAAGCACTTGCTGCCAAAAAAAAACAAGCATTTGCAATGAAATAGGTCTCGCATTATTAAAGTTTGAGCTATTGGAATTGCTAATTATAATGCAACACCAATAGCTCAAACTTTATTAATGCGAGACCTATTGCATTGCAAATGCTTGTTTTTTTTAGCATGTTTCCATTCTCTCCGATAATTAATCATTCTCATTCCACACTCGAGACATAAATACGCATTTCTTCTTTTTTTTCTACGTATATATTTCTACCGCTCTCCACCCAGGTTCAACACTTCACTCTCGTCCGGTGCATCTTGCGTTATTCCTTCTGAACCCCTACTCGGTGTTCCAGCTAGTTGTCCTTTACATGACTTCTCTTTCAAGTTTGCTCAGGGTCGGATGGCCAGTATGTGGGGGATTTTTTTAGGCTGTTTGTGGACCGTTTGTAGTTCTGGTGGGCTGCTTTTTAGGTTTCGCCTGGCGTCCACTGCGCAGCAGTGTTCGCGCAGGCCAAATCTTATGTTAGACAGTACAGGGCTTTGTCCCGCCTCTCTCTTCCATTGGCTAGCTCCATAAATTGAGGCTAGCCATTGGAAGAGATGGTTGTCAATCACTCTTTCCCCCGTCACAACGCGATTTGTGGGTGTTTCTTGGTCTTTTTTTAAGCCCCGCCCCTTTTCTCTCCGTCATTCAGAGGTAGGTGCTTGTTGGAAACCTTCGTATCCCACCGTCCTTCACTCCATTCACTACCCCTCCTCCTCCCGCCGTTGTCAGCGCTCTCGTGGAAATGCGCTAAGGAGACATCCATGGTGCACTTAAGTAGCCAGGCTCTGGATGCACACCAGCCGCCCAGGAATTAAGGACTATACTTCCCCTGAAGGGTAACAATTCGCCTGTAAACAAAGGCGGTAGCTCGCATTGCAAGGCAGGCGGCAGTAAGTGCTATCTGCCTAACTTGCTCCCGCTCTCGAGCCTGTTTACTTGGCCTGCTTCCCCCCTCTCGCGTGCACCTGCGCATACTCACACCGAAGCAACCCACAGGCAGAGCCCGGTCCTTGGTAGGCTGGTCCGCGGATCTCTGGCCCCAGCTCCAGCGGGCTGAGAGGGGAGGGGTCCGGCTCCAGGTGTGCTCGCCCACCACTGCCCTGAAATGCATTTATGTGACCTCTCAGGGGCCGACACTGGGCCCTTCCCCCTGAGCGAGTCCCGTGGTGAGCCGGTCTAGAGGCGAAGGATGATACACTGCCTGCTACGTAGTGTATGCTGAATAAAAGGCCTACCGACCTACTCCGTAGTAAGAGTGCTTTCATGACGTACGCACAAAGTGCACACTTATTCAAACACGGCTCACAAGCTGCACATTTGTTCTATGTGTGTTTAGTCACGGCTCCAACATTGCGCCCGCGCCTCTTGGAACCCACTGCCTCCTTTGCCTTAACACTTCCACTCAAGGTTTCTACACTTTCCGCGTTTCTTCTAAACATGAGACAGGACGAGATGATTATCCTATGCATGCCTATTGCAACACGTCTCCATTAGTACATATGTATACATTAGCCCAGTTTCGGGACACATACTAAACAGAAGATCTCGGGTCGGGTGACAAAGGAGGAGGGGGGTGCATTCAACGAGAATGCCAGCCCTCATTTTCAGGTTCTTGATTCCACGGACTCAGACGCTGCATTGTGGGAGTTGAAGTCTGTCAATAAAGTCCAAAGCTAAAAAAAAAAAAAACACGTCGGTGTCCAAAGTGAAAGCAGATTTTCTAATCTTTTGAACTTTTTTTGTTTTTAACAGACCTGCAGTTTGGGTCATAAACAACTACTAAATGATACGCGTGAAGTTAGGACATGTGAGCAGCCAGTTGTTGGAAACCTTCGGATCCCACCGTCCTTTACTCCATTCACTACCCCTCCTCCTCCCGCCATTGTCAGCGCTCATCGCTTGTATCCAGACTGACCTTTGAACCTTCTCAGTCACTGGGTTTTGTAAACAGCGACAGCGTGTCCCCGGAGGAGACGAGCAGCCGATACCAGCTGAACACAGAGATCCCCGTCCACAGCTCAGACACTGGCTGCGTTCTCCTCTCCCCCCAGCCGGCCAGGCGCAGAGCACAGCCGGCGGCTGAGCGCACCTTTCCCCGCGGGGCACTGGTCTCTCCCCCTATCACTGATTCTAGTCAGTGCCCCTCGCTAACCATGCTGTCCTACCTGAAGTCTTTCCTGCCCACCCTGCCCTGGGACATCTGGAGCAGCAGCCCTCTGGACTCCTTCCTGCAAGGTGAGGCGCGAGCTCTGCTGTTCTCTCGGGTATTTTATTATTTTTTTTTTTTATATGTGTTTTTATATAGCGGGGACTTTACCCGAAGGTGTCAGAGCGCTTCGCAACAGGAACAGTAGTGAAGCATGAGGAAAAATTACAAGTGAGCATGTTACAAAAGCAAACGTTACGTTACATAAGGCAATAGTGACAATTGTGCATGTATCAAGAGCAAACAAAATACAAGACGTAGCAAACGATACGTTACAAGAGGAAACACAGTGACATGTGTGTATGTTAATCTGTGCGCAGACACGGCGGTGCTTTGAGGTTAACTGAGGAGGTAGCCTTCCTCAGGTAGGACCTTTTTAATCGTTGAACATATAACACAACCTGGCCACCCTTTGGAGCGCTGGTAGAGCTGTCAGACAGCCCAATGCCGCTAATAGGGCCGGCAGCCAATAGCACTAACTGACACTGAGCTGTTTTGGCCTACAAATCCCAGCATGCTCGATTGTTCTGTTTGCAGCAAAACATGTATTGGATGTAATTCTTTCGCTTCACAAGCAGTCAGTGGGCAGCTTAGTCCTGGCTGATCTCAGTGGCAGAGAACAATAATCTCCACACCACAAACACCACCTTGCAGGACGCAATAAGGACCCATCAGTCTCCCGTGTCTCACAGATATTCATTGCTGGGCCATTGGCTGCATGACTGGAAGGGCCTGAAGGCCTGGCGGTTCCTCTGTGCTGCAGGGACACGCGTTATTCCCCTGACTGTCCTCCGGATTGTACAGTCCTGCGAGGAGAATGTGCATTGAGTCCAGGAGCAGAAGACATGTCTGCCTCTGGGGCACGGATTATCCAGAGTCTGACATGGCTCCCATCTGAGGTGCAGCGCACACATACACTAAGGCTTGCTGTGTGGACACAGTGACAGTCAGTGGCCCCATGCTAGAAGGGTGACCTTCAGTCAGTTACTGTATTTCACCCTACAGCATTAAGCATACTGCTGATTGTAGGCCCAGGCCTGATGCACCTGTCTTTAATATATCTCCATTCAGTCCAAGAATGAACTACAGGATAGTAGTAACAAAAGATGTCTGTGTCATTACCAAAATATTCCCCACATAGATTACACTTATAACCCACACCCTTTTAACTAAACACGATAATTTATAATACACTCGTTTTCAATCCCACAATCAACTACCCACGTTCTCACGTCTCCTGTAATATAAGGAGCAAAGTACCCCCTGCCGCACTTTATAAGAATATTGCAAGTCACAGAGGTTTTCCATAGCTATATAGAGAAACTATGCTGTGTGTGTGGCTGTGTGTGGCTGTGTGTGTGGCTCTGTGTGTGTGTGGCTCGGTGTGTGTGTGTGGCTGTGTGGCTTTCTGTGTGTGTGGCTGTCTGTGTGTGTGTGTGCAAATGCAATAGGCCTCGCATTTGCGAGAGATTAAGCTATTGGCATTGTAAATGACAATGCCATTTATTTATCTGTTTTCAAAACCAGCACATAAATAAAAAGTTTGTCATTTACAATGCCAATAGCTTTAACTTTTGCAAAGGAGAGACCGTTACATTGTAAATGCTTGTTACTGTTGCTTTCCCTGTTAGTATCACAAGCATTTCATGCAGCAAGCACAAAGGATGCTGCAATAGTGCAGGTATAATCCAATATAGAGGCACACACTGTTAGGGTAAACGAGTGAATTTATTTACTATATACAGAAGAGCGCCAGGAAATGCGTCTGAATCGCTCCGAAATCGACGCCCTATGCGCCCCCAAAATGGCGGCTGCGCTCCATGTCATCACGCTGACGCGTAACGACTGGAGCGCAAAACTACATATCTCCCTTCTTTATAACGACAACAACAAACATACAATTAGTCTCTGGGTCTCCTGCAAAAGTTACTTCCCTTCACCCATCTCATAGTCTCGGTATTTGGCAGGTCTCACTATGTTTCTTCCTGCTCGTGTACGCCTTACTGGAGTAGAGATGAGGCCCTTCTCACTGTCCTCTGCCGTGTTCACCTGTCTCCTTCCTGTTCCCATGGGACTCCGAACTCAGGAGTCCTGTCAGGCTTCTCTGGATGTTCCTCTCCGATGGGGTTGTCTACCTCTTCATTATCGACTCCACTTCTTTCTGCACCTATCTCTTTCCCCCCATCACACGGTGATGGACTGTCAGTGGGTGAACTTTGGTTCTCTGGTGTCTGGGGACCCATCTTCTCGGGACCACTGTAGTATCTTGTTGCACTTTGTCATGCGATCCTGTGACCACACATTTCCGTTGCTCAACAATGCCGCTCTGTCATACACCTTCTTTACTTGCATGGGCAAGCTATATTTGCTTTCTCCTTTTCTTCTCAACTGGGCCAGTTTGACTCGTACCCACTCTCCTTTTTCCAACATGGTATCTTTCACATTTCGCCTCTTATTGTAGTGCTCAGTGTATATTTTCTGCGCTCTCTCTAGATTGTGTTGAACCACTGCCGGCGACCATTTGCTCGTGACCGACTCCTTCTTCCACGCCAGATTATCCTTGGAGAAGGGATCACGTCCCCTCAGACTTTGGATTGGACTGTATCCAATACTAACGGGCGTAATGCGGTAGGCCCACAGCATACTCCATACTTCCTTTTCCCAGTCTTTGCCCATCGCTTTGGCTGCCTGTATGGAGCCCATTATGACACGGTTAAACCTTTCGGCTAGTCAATTGCCTGCTGGGTGGTAGACCGACGTGTGTTTCACCTTGATGCCATTCCGTGCCATGTACTGATACCACTTTTCCGATGTAAATTGAGGCCCATTATCACCCAGAATGGAGCGGGGGACGCCTTCCCTAAGGAAGGTGGCAGGCAGGAATCTAAGAACTGTTTCCGTGTCCATTTCCTCCTGCACATCTATCTCTGGCCACTTTGAAAGTCGATCAATGAGAACACACATGTACTTCGGGGTTCCCTGTGCATCCAGTACTGGCCCAAGAATGTCTATACACTATTCCTCCCAAGGGTTGGTAGGGTTGTCGAACTTCCCCAGGGACGGCCGTAGTAGGGTCTGAGATTTGTCTGCTCTTTGGCACTGGTCACATTCACATACTTGTCTCTCGATCTGGATGTCCATTGCTGGCTACCAGTACACTTGCTTGGTTCTCAACTTCGTCTTCACAATGCCTAAGTGCCCTTCATGCAACACCGCTAGCAAATGTGGTATTAGTGACGCTGGAGAAACTACTTTGTCCCCTCTAAACAGGAATGCCCCCTGGTCTCCAATGGACAATTCCTCTCGCACCTCAAAGAATTTTCTGAGTTCCGCCTTCAGGTGTCTTTTCTCCTGCCATCCTTGCAGTAGGAAGCTTTTGATTTCTTTGATGTCTGTGTCGTTGTCATATGCCTGTTTCCATTCCTGACTGCTTATCACTCTCTCCGGGTCTTCTGCAAAAAGTAGTCTGACTTCGTCCTCGTCAGAGCCATGGGTGCTTCCTCCATCGCTGAAGCTCGGCTGAGATAGTCTGCCACCTTGTTTTTAGTTCCCAGGATGTACTCGACATCGTATCTGTAATCTAGCAACTTCAGCGTCATCTTGGCGATGCGGGGTGTAGCGCTTGCATGACTGTGGGACGTGAGCACTTTGACCAGGAGTTTGTGGTCTGTCTTGAGTAGGAACCTCGTGCCCCATAAAAATTGGCGGAAATTCCCCATGGCTACACTGCCGCCAGCATCTCTTTTTCTATTACGGTAAATTTCTGTTCTGTCGGTGACAATGACCTGGACGCAAAGATGACCATCGCCATCTCTCCATTCTTCCTTTCTTGGATGAGGACTGCCCCTAGTCCTTGTTCGCTCGCGTTAGTGGTCAACATGGATTGTCCTTGTGGATCATACCCTTGTAGAGGGACTGCTTTGCTGATGTCTTCCTTAATTCTCTCAAATTCTCTTTGTGCCTCTTCTGTCCATTCAAAGGCTGTTTTGTCTCGTATGAGCAGCCTCAGGTGATGTGTCTTGGTGGCGAAGTGCTGTACGAACTTACTGTAATATGCGGCCATCCCTAAGACTGATCTTACTTCCTCCTTGTTCTTCGGTTGCGTGTGCTTCACATATCGCCTTGACATTAGCGTGTTTGGGCGTGATGCCTTGCTCGCCTATCTCGTGCCCTAAGTAGGTCACTGACTCCATTCCGAACCGGCACTTATCCCATTCCGCTGTCAGGCCATTTCTTTACAGTACTTTCGCCAGCTTCCTGTCGTGGTCCATTTTATCCTTGCCCATCACCAAGATGTCGTCTTGGAAGTATTGTACTCACTCTATGTCTCTAAATAGTTTGTGCATCAGTTTTTGGAACACCGCCGCTGCTTACGCCAGGCCGAATGGCATCCGGCGGAACAGATAACATCCGAAGGGCGTGATAATAGATGTCAGTTTTCGGCTCGTGTGATGCAGGGCTATCTGGTGGTATGCAGATGTGAGATCAATGGTGGAGAACCAATTTATCCCCTTTGTTTTTGCTACCATTTCCTCAATCCTCGGTAAAGGGATCTTCTCCACGATTATGCATTTGTTCAGCTCCCGTAAGTCCACGCACAGGCGAACCTTGCCGTTAGGTTTCGTCGCACCACCAACGGGCCAACCATTCTGAACAGTTAATCGTTTCAATGATCCCGTTGTCTTCCAATGTCTGCAGCTCTTGTTGCACCCCTTCTCTGATCGCTATGGGCATATTCCTCACCTTATGAGCCAATGGTGTGGCGTTTTCCTTAAGATCAATTCTGTGTGTGAATTTCGTTAGTCTCCTGACCTTTCCTCCAAACACCGTGGGGAACTTGCTTTTCATTTTTGTGAAGTTTGGCTGATGCTCTGTGCTGGTCATCAGGACTAGCGTGTCCCCTCCTGGATTCAATTGTATGCCCAAGTAGCCTTGGTCGATCCATCCCAATACCGAGGGACCCTTCTCAGCCACGTATAGTTTGCATTCGGCACTGCGTTCTTTAAACACGAACTTTAAGACTCGATATCTGACCATTGGAATAGGTTCGCCCTTAAACGTAACGGGACGTATGTCTGGAGGCTCAAGGTGTGATCCCAAGCTAGTTTCGAAACTTTCACTCCACACTGTCTGTTGCACAATAGTGTACGGAGAACCGGAGTCCGCTACCATCTTGACCGGTACCCCTCCTATGACCATGTCACATTGTGGTTTCCTGGAGCGCCTGCAGTCAATGCCCAGCACTTGTTCTTCGACGCACAGTACATTGTCGTCTTCATCTTCCCCATCTTCGTTAACTTCCTCATCTTGCGCTATGTACTTAACTGTCGGCTTTTTCATTTTGCGACGACACACCTTTTCAAAGTGTGCTACAATTCCGCAATACATGCATTTCGCCCGGAAGGCGGGGCAACGTTTATCATATGCCGCATGGGATGGTCTCCTGCACCTGTAGCACGTGTTGGTGCCGTCCTTGTTCGGTCTCTTTGCCTGGGTGGGACGTGGAGTCCATTTTCCTTGCACTTTCCCTTCCGTCACCGTCGTTTTGCCCCTTTCCGGTGGTTCCACTTCAACAACTCTGTTAACCATGGGCCTCGCGGTGTTCTCTCTCTTTGCGGTATCTGCACATCTTTTAGATAGCTCAGCCTTTTTCACCATAGCTATAACCTCCTTCAGGGTAGCATCCCCATTCACCCATAGCTTGTCCTGGATCGCTGTGTTAGTTGTGTGCATGACTATTTGGTCTTTGATAAACACATCATGCAAGGCCCCAAGTTTGCAAGTGATCGTTAGTTTCCTCAATGCCGCTACATAGTCATCTATAGACTCCCCTATCGCTTGTTTCCTCTGCTGGAAATTGTATCTGTCTATGGACGTGCACACCGCCGGTCTGTAATGGTTGTTTAGCTCTTCTATCGCGTGCCGAAAAACGTCGTCAGCGGCCTGCCGTTGCACGGGGACCAGATTCTGGAAGTTCCTGATTCCTTCCGGGCCTAAGTTGTGGAGCAAGATTCCCTTCCTCCTCTGGCTGGGAAATGCCTCTCCACTCTCATCCTCTAGAGCTTCTAAGTAGTTCATAAAGTATTCTCTCCAGTCCTCCCATTTCATCAGGGGCTTGCCCGGTTTGGGTAGGAACGGGATAGGAGTTGGAAGCGAAGACGCCTGCGCACACATTTCTGCCCGTCTATCTGGTGCTGTCTCTTCTCTCCGTGGACTGCCTGGAGCACTTGTGCTCCTGTGGTGCGGGTGATCTTGTAGGGGCTCCAAGGCACCCTCCTGTCCAGGCTGCGCTTGTTCCGCCAGGGCCCTGGCTACCTAGTAGGTGCTTCGGTTGGGTGACGCTGCGCCTAGTGGGACATCGGTTCCCTCCGTCGTGGGTAGTGCCTCTCCGCGGCTACTTCCCTCTTTGGCACATTCCTTTATTTCTAGGGTGTGCTGGGTATATTTGTTCCCTGGGGTCCCATTTCTGCCCTTACTGTGGGGTTGAGTGTCTCCCTTCTTTATTAAGAGGTGTGCAAGTTCCCCCCAGCTCTTGACAGCTTCTCATGCGGGTGATTGCCTGTTGTTGCGTTGTCCTCTGCCGCGCTCTCCTGCTGTGCACTGCCCCCTTGGTCACTGTTCCTCATGGCCTCCTTGTCTGCTCTTCAGTGGGTCCTGGTGTTGCTTCCTGCTCAGATCCCATCCTCGTCGCCAATGTAATAGTTCAGGTATAATCCAAAATAGAAGCACACACTGTTAGGGTAAACAAGTGAATTTATTCACTATATACAGAAGAGCGCCGGGAAACGCGTCCGGATCGCTCAGAAATAGGCGCTCTATGCGCCCTCAAAATGGCGGCCACGCTCCACATCATCATGCTTACGCGTAACAACTGGAGCGCGACACTACAGATGTGGTTCCCATACTTTGTGAAGAACCTATACAAACGGCTATACAAGGTCAAAACTGCCCAATTTACAACTCCGAGCCACGTTTTTAAGTATACTGATTAATGGGGCCACGTTCATTTTACTGGCTGGGCCTATTTTCTGTTCGATTCTAACCCTGCGTCCGCTCTACAAACTGTATATACTCTGGACACTTGGTCTCCATCCTCTGCATGCGCTCTCTACTGACCACATAGACTGTCCACCCGCATTATGTGCCCTAATTTCAGTGAAATTAATTGTCAACACACTGCTTTAGCAGATGCAGCGGGTGTGGGGTTTTTGATGGGGCTCTTTTGGCTGCAACTAGGCACAGGAAAGTCGGGAAGGTGAGGGGATGAGTGAAATGGTGGACGGGTGGGTGAATGAAGGGGTGCATGGATAGGTGAAATTGTGAAAGGCTGGATGTAAGAATGGAGTAGTGAAAGGAAGGATGGATGGGCGGATGTGTGAAAGGATGGATGAGTAAGTGAAAGGCTGGCTGAGTGAAAGGTTGGATGGACGGCTAGGTTGAAAGGGTGGCTGGATGGATGAGTGAAAGGGAGGATGGATGAAGGTAGGGTGAAAGGGTGGATGAGTGAGGGAAAGGATTGATGGATGAGTCAAAGCATGGAAGTGTGAGTGAAAAGGGGGATGCATAGATACATGGATGAATGAATCAGTGAAACGAATGTAAGGATGGATGAGTGAAAGGCTTGATTGATGGGAGAACGGATGGATGGGTGAGTAAAAGGATTCATCAATGATTCAAAAGATAAATGTATGGATCAGTGAGTGGATGTGTGGATGGACTGAGTGAAAGGGTGGATCTGTGGATGAGTGAAAGGATGGATGGATAATCGAAATATAATAATATATGGATAGCTCGATGAAAGGGTGGATGTACGGGTAAGTGAAAAAGGTGGATAGATGAGTGAGAGAAATAATGGATGAGTGGATCAATGTGTTGAAGTGTGAATGGATGAGTGAAGGGACATGTGGCTGAACGAAAGGGTGGATTGATGGATGAGTGAAAGGGAATATGGATGAATGAGTGAAAAGGCAAATGGATGATGGATGGATGTATGAGTGGAGAGGTGGATGCATAGATGCATGGATGAATGAGTGAAATAATGGAGGTAAGGATGGATAAGTAAACGGAAAATGGATGGATGAGTAATAGAGTGCATGGATGGATAGATGAGAGCAAGGGTGGATGGCTGGATGGATGAGGGAAAGGGTAAATGGAAGGACTGAGTGGATGGATGGGCTAAATGAAAGGGTGAACGGATGAATGAAAGGATGGATGTATGTATGTATGGATAAGTGAAAGGGAGGGTAGATGGCTGAAGAGTGAAAGGCTGAATGGATGGATAAATGAGTGAAAGGATGGGTGGATGAGTGAAAGGGTATATGGGTGGATGAAAGGATAAATGGGTCAAAGAGTGGATGGAAGGATCGCTAAGTGAAAGGGTGGATCGTCAATGAATGAGTGAAAGGGAGGATGGATGGATGGAGTGAAAGGATGGATAGATGAGAAAAGGGTGGATAGATGAATGAAAGGATCGATGGATGAAAGTGGGGATGGACAAGTGAAATGATGGATGACTGAGTAAGTGAAAGGATAGATATGTTTGATGGGTAGGTTTGAAGATGGATGAATAGGTTTGCATGTAGATGGGTGGATGGATGGTCGGTCGGAATGGTGAACGACCAAATATTGGATGGAAGGCAGAATGTAAAGGTGAAATGATGATTATCAGCGAGCGGATGGAAGAATAAATAGATAGATGCAAGAGAAAAGCAAGCCCTTCTGGGAGGTTTCTGATGACTTGCTTTGTGTCATAAGAGTTTTGTTTCAAAGTGGGGGGTATTTTTATTTTCTGGCTACTCCCTTGCCTATGTGTAATTCCACTTTCTAACCTTTTATCCGCCATCTCCACTCACCAAATCCCACTCACCAAATTCGATCTCTACCATGCACATTGTTGTCCACATCAGGCATCTTCTATATACTGCACATGTGCTCTCCACCCTTTCAAGCCATTGCCACCCTGTTTATCCACTCTTTACACTATAGTTTTTCTCTCAATCGTTCGCTTGCTTTCTTCCCTCTGCACACATCTCAATATATCAGAATAAGGAAAGCACTAATGAAGCACATTGTTTGTAATTCTTTTAAGTGTGGCGGAAACATATTAAAATACGATTTAGAAAAAATCAATACACTAGGAAATGACACTTTGACACATTGTTTTGTGCACTGTATACTTTAAATAAGTAAAACTGTATGCCTGAGGAAATGTAATAGTCATTTCAATTGGAAATGTGTTGACTGTAAAGGCAGTGCACTACCACACCTGGCATACTCCACAATACACCACTGTACTCTCTACCACACCATGCCCCTCCCCTCTATCACACGCCCCTCTACCTCACTCCACTCCATTCACTTCTACTTTACGACATGCCACGCCACTCTACTCTGACACTATACGACATATCACTCTATGACATACCCCTCCACTCTATGCTCCTAATTTTTTTGCCACAACTCTCTACTTTGACACTCCAATCTATGACACCTCTCTATACGCTACACCACCCTACCACACTCCACGACGCTGTACTCCACTCTATTCCACTCCACGACACTCTGTTAAACTCCCTCTACGCCACTTTACTCCAATCTATTTTGACACACTACTCTGCTCTATAACTCTCTATGCCACTCCACTATACAACACTCCACAACACTTTACTCCACTCTAAGCAACTCTACACTACAACAATCTACTCTACTCTATGCAACTCTACGACCCTCTAGCCACGTCACTCTACTCCACTTTATGCCACTCTGCGCAACTCCCTCTATGCCACTCCACCTCACTTTACTCCACAACACACTACTCCACACTACAACATTCTGTGCCATTCCACTCTGACACTGCTACGCCACTCCACTCTCCAACACTATACTAAACTCACTCTACGCCACTCTACTCTAAGACACTGTACTCCACTCTACCTCACTCAAGTCTGACAGTCTACCCCACTCCACAACACTCTATGCCTCTCCATTCTATGACGCTCTACTCCACATCAACAGCAATCTCCTCCACTCTTCGTAACAACACTCTACTCCACTGTCCACAACAAACTTTAGCACACCACCTAACTTTAATGGACAGGAGCAGAGCAATTTTTTTAATGTAACTAAATCATCATGTGGTAGTGCATTATTTGCAGACAGCACATTTTACATTTAAATGGTCACTAAATGAGCACAGGCATACACTTTTACTGATGAAACTATACCGCACACAAATGATAATGTGTGGAAAATGGGTTTCAGTGAATATTTATTATTTGTACGTCACCAAGTAGAGTCTTTATTTATTCTGATCAACTAAAAATGTTGTTTCCATCACACTTCAGAATTACAAAGAAAGTGCTTCATTTTACTTTCCTAACTGCTGGATGTGTTCAATTCATCGGCAGGTATTTAGATTTTGTTGTGTGTTAGGTTACAATGACATCCTCCAGCTTTCCTTTCACACTTCATGTACTCCAGCAGGATTGTCAGATAATTCACTTTACTTTCTCTGACTGCAAAGTGAGAGAACTTCGTAAACAGCAGTTGTGTCAAAATAATAAGCAGCAGAAGCCCTAGCCTATTTATTGCCGGGACTTTGGCAATCCCACCAAAAATCGACTTGCAACCCACAGTTTGGGAAACACTGCTCTACGATACCCTATGTTACTCCACTCTGCACCCTTTCACTCTACTCCATCTATGCCATTCCACAACACCGCACTCTACGATATAGCACAAAACTGTATCACTCTACTCTATGCCACTCCTCTGTACGACATGCCCCTCCACTCTGCGATACTCCTTTTGTCCTTTGACAAAGTGTGTTCTCCTCCCTGCACAAGCACCCTCCACCCTATATGTCCACGGTCCTCAGCCAGTGTCAATATCAGTTTTCCAATCCACCTCACTATATCCGCTGTGCTTGTTGTAGCTCCTCTCTCATTCCTGTGTATCCACACACTCCAGCCCGTATTCTGTCTCCATTGCGTATCCACTCTTTTGTCTCTGTCACCACCCTGTATATTTGCTTTCAACAATGATGATCCACTTCACCCTGTACTTCCATGTGTGATTTTCTATCTATGTGTGCCATTCATATGCTCCTTCCAGTGTGCATCCATTGTTCTCATCTCCAAGTCCCACCTGCACTGTATACCATATACTTCTGCTTTCCACATCCACTCTCTGCAGTTGCTTTATTCTCTCTGCACACTGCCTCTTGCGGTCTATATGCTGCATCCACTTTGCCCTCTACATTCTTTGTTCACCCTCTATATCTGCCTTCTGAAAAGGCTCTCCATCCTCCACATACATTCACCACCTACCAAGTCTACTTTTACACTTGTGGCGGGGTAGTAGGAAGGGACCGGAGACTGGACCAAGGTAAATAAGGCTTTATTTTTATAAAGGTCTTCTTTTTCTTTGTATTGAGTCTTTCCCTGGAACTTCTAGCTGGGTCCGTTGTTGCAGCTGTACCCGGGGTTTGTCTTCCAATGTGTTTTTCCTCGAGTGGCCTACTCCCGTCTGATTTGCCTGGGTTTCTCCACCGTAGCACATGCAGGAGAGAAATAAGAATGGCCTTCAGGCAACAATATTCTATTTACAATGCCCAATTGGGCACCAAGGAGTGAGGGGTCACCGCCGTTCAAGTGTATATACAGGGGATTTATTACACTCTGTTGGCCGGTGCAAGACAGTGAGGGAAGGGTGATAAGGTCGGGTAGGATAAGTTTGGGAAAGGGAGTGATGCGGAGTATGTACAATTGGTGCTTTACAGGCGCTATATCTTCACTCTGTCGATCTAGCTGTTAGCGGCGTCTCCCCGCCTGCCCACCCAACTTGACACACGCTGCCGTACCTGACTGAGCCACACTCCTCCGTGAGTGTGGCTGGGCGGCTCGTGTTGTCGGCGGCCTCCTGGCACTTCAATGCCTCCCTTCCTTCTCTCTCAGGTCTCCGTCTCGTGGTCTGCGCCTTCTCTGCTCCTCTCGCGTTCCCGAAACACCACTCCAGCGTCCTTCTCGGTGTCGTCACACGCCGATCCCGGTCCTTCCTCCTTCTTTTCCAACCCGGTCGGGCCTGCGTCATCCAGGGGCGGGGTCTCGAACTCCGAGTATGCCCAGTTAAAGGAGCTGTTTCCTTCGGAGTCTCTGTGTGTTGTCCAGAGCGGTTCCTTGTCCGTGTTCCACTCGCTCTGGGATAAGTGAAGAGAGGGGAGATTCATAGAGTCAGCGACCGACCATTCAGGTATTGGGGTTGGGTTTTCTACGAGACAGGGCCCCCTGCTACAACACTCCATGTGTGCACCACCCAACACATTTACACTCCAAGAGCACAGTCCATACAGTAATTTGCCCTTAATCCTTATCATATGCAATACATATGCACTACACTGTTCACATTTGCTGTCCATTCTGTGCATTCGCTCTCCACCCTGTACATATGTCCTCTACATACACTCTCCAAAATATACATACATTCCTTGGCTTTCACTTGAATTTTACACCCTTTGTCTGCTCTCCATCGCGCAGGATGCACTCTAGGCTATCCATGCACACCCAGCACATCCACTCTCCACCCTGCATATCCACTCTCCACTCTGTACATCCACTCTCCATTCTGTACATCCACTCTCCATTTTCACTCTCTATTGTTCACACCCACTCTGTGTTCTTCATACCCCAAACAACAAATGCAGTGCAGGTTCTACCCTGTACATCCGCACTCAGTGGTACACATCCTCTCTCTACACTGCACATCCACTCTCCTAACCCTCTCATCATGCTGTATAGCTACTTTAACCCTAGTTATCGGTTTCACCTTGTACTCTACATTTGCTCTCTATGCTGAATATCCGCTCTCTAAACTTTCTCTTCACCCTCCATATGTAATCTTCGCATGCACCTTCAATAATACATTCATTGTCCACTCTTTATATCAACTCTATATCTGTTCTCCACACTTTACATCCATTCAAAGCCCTCTGTATCCACTACACAAGTCCCACTTCCATTCCACACCATGTACATCGGCTCTCTACATCCAATCTTTCCTATCCTCATGCTTGACATTAACTCTCCACCCTCTACATTTGCTTTTTACATTGTCTCTCCTGTCCATATATAATTTCTTGCTGCAACTTCTGCTATCCTCCCTCTGCATTTGCCCTCCAAATGTGCTCCTCATCCAGTACTTGCTCCCGGCCCGCCACATTCTGTACGCTTCCCTCTGATATCTGCATGCCAACCTGCCTATCCGCTCACCTCCTTCCTCAAGTTCACATTTGCTCTCCCTCAACTTTTGCTCTGGGTCAGACTGATTTGCATATAGCCATGTCTGAACTGGGGTGGCAGAGTGGGCTAAAGAACGGTGATGGATTAAACCCAGATCTTTTGACTGGGTGTGAGTGTTTGATTGGTTCAGATGCTCAGTCCATTACCACCCCCTTTTGTACCGCTTTTGGCCGTCATAAGTGTGGCAGGGTATGCTCAGACGTGAGTCCCTTGCTCACTTTGCCACTGGATTCAAGCAAGCCGGGCTGAAGATGGCTGGAATGCCAGAAACCGGTCCTCGGAAGCTTGTTTCTGGTACAGGGAAGGCATGGCTTGGCAGTTTGGGCTGGACTGTTCCCATGAGGCACAGGGTCAGACTTATTTGCATATAGCCATGTCTGAACTGGGGTGGCAGAGTGGGCTAAAGAACTGTGATGGATTAAACCCAGATCTTTTGACTGGGTGTGAGTGTTTGATTTGTTCAGATGCTCCGTCCAGTACCACCCCCTTTTGTACCGCTAATCCTTTTGTTGTCATGGAGCCATCCTGCAGTAGTTAAAGATAATCACACATTTTCCAAGGAAGAAATCAGGAGCTCATTCTGAAATAGGTACTGTGATGACTCTGGGTGGAGTAATCTCATTCAAATATTTATCCCTATAGGCATACTTCAGGATTGCTTAGGATGACTTCCCCAGATAATTGCAGGAATAGCACAGCTGAAGTCATCGGAGGACTTCAGAATGAGTCCAGTTGATCCCCAGCAACCCCCCGCGTGCCACCCCTCCCCTGGATGACCCCCCCCCCTGCCCGACCCCCCCTGCGCGACCCCCCACCCCTGCGCGACCCCCCCTCCCCTGCGCGACCCCCCCTCCCCTGCGCGACCCCCCCTCCCCTGCGCGACCCCCCCCTCCCCTGCGTGACCCCACCTCCCCAGCATGACCCCCCCCATGTGACCCCCCTGTGTGACCCCTCCCTGTGTGACCCCCCCTGGGACCCCCGTGTGACCCCCCACTGTGTGACCCCCTCCCCCACGTGACCCCCTACCCCACGTGACCCCCTACCCCACATTACCCCCTCCCCACGTGACCCCCCCACCGGCATGACCCCCTCCCCCACGTGACCCCCTACCCCCCCTCCCCCACGTGACCCCCTACCCCACGTGACCCCCTGCCCCACATTACCCCCTCCCCACGTGACCCCCCCACCGGCATGACCCCCTCCCCAGGCGACGCCCCCACCTGCGCAACCCCCCCCACCTGCGCAACTCCCCCGCGCGACCCCCACCCGACCCCCGCGCGACCCCCACCCGACCCCGCGCGACCCCAACCCGACCCCCACCCGACCCTCGATCGACCCCCACCCGACCCCCGCGTGACCCCACCCGACCCTCACCCCTGCCCGACCCCCCCACTGGCGCGACCCCCCCACCTGTGCAACTCCTCTGCGTGACCCCCCCAACGCGCGACCCCCCAACGCGCGACCCCCCAACGCACGACCCCCCAACGCACGACCCCCCAACGCATGACCCCCCCAACGCATGACACCCCCAACGCACGACCCCCTAATGCGCTACCCCCTCCAAACACGCGACCCCCTCAAAACGCGCGACCCCCCAAACGCGCGACCCCCCAAACGCGCGACCCCCCAAACGAGCGACCCCCCAAACGCGCGACCCCCCCAACGCGCGACCCCCCCCAACGCGCGACCCCCCCAACGCGCGACCCCCCCAACGCGCGATCCCCCCCAAACGCGCGATCCCCCCCAAACGCGCGATCCCCCCCAAACGCGCGATCCCCCCCCAAACGCGCGATCCCCCCCAAACGCGCGATCCCCCCCCAAACGCGCGATCCCCCCAAACGCGCGATCCCCCCAAACGCGCGATCCCCCCCAAACGCGCGATCCCCCCCAAAGTCCCGATCCCCCCCAAACGCGCGATCCCCCCCAAACTCCCGATCCCCCCCAAACTCGCGATCCCCCCCAAACTCGCGATCCCCCCAAACGCGCGATCCCCCCCAAACGCGCGATCCCCCCCCAAACGCGCGATCCCCCCCAAACGCGCGATCCCCCCCAAACGCGCGATCCCCCCAACGCGCGATCCCCCCCAAACGCGCAATCCCCCCAACGCGCGACCCCCCCAACGCGCAACCCCCAACGCGCGACCCCCCCAAACGCGCGACCCCCCCAAACGCGCGACCCCCCCAAACGCGCGACCCCCCCCAAACGCGCGACCCCCCCAAACGCGCGACCCCCCAAAGCGCGCCCCAAACGCGCGACCCCCCCAAACGCGCGACCCCCCAAACGCGCGACCCCCCCAAACGCGCGACCCCCCCCAAACGCGCGACCCCCCCAAACGCGCGACCCCCCAAACGCGCGACCCCCCAGACGCGACCCCCCTCAATCGCGCGACCCCCTCAATCGCGCGACCCCCTCAATCGCGCGACCCCCCCTCAATCGCGCGACCCCCCCTCAATCGCGCGACCCCCCCTCAATCGCGCGACCCCCCCTCAATCGCGCGACCCCCCCTCAATCGCGCGACCCCCCCTCAATCGCGCGACCCCCCTCAATCGCGCGACCCCCCTCAATCGCGCGACCCCCCTCAATCGCGCGACCCCCCTCAATCGCGCGACCCCCCTCAATCGCGTGATCCCCCCAAACTCGCGATCTCCCCAAACTCGCGACCCCCCCAAACGTGCGACCCCCCCCAAACGTGCGACCCCCCCCAAACGTGCGACCCCCGTCAATCGCGCGACCCCCCTCAATCGCGTGACCCCCCCAAACGCGCGATCCCCCCAAACTCGCGATCCCCCCAAACTCGCGACCCCCCCCAAACGCGCGACCCCCCCCCAAACGCGCGATCCCCCCCCAAACGCGCGATCCCCCCCAAACGCGCGATCCCCCCAAACTCGCGATCCCCCCAAACTCGCGATCCCCCCCAAACGCGCGATCCCCCCCAAACGCGCGATCCCCCCAAACGCGCGATCCCCCCAAACGCGCGATCCCCCCAAACGCGCGATCCCCCCCAAACGCGCGATCCCCCCCCCAAACGCGCGATCCCCCCCCCAAACGCGCGATCCCCCCCCCAAACGCGCGATCCCCCCCAAACGTGCGATCCCCCCCAAACGCGCGATCCCCCCCCAAACGCGCGATCCCCCCCAAACGCGCGATTCCCCCAAAAGCGCGACCCCCCAACGCGCGACCCCCCCCAACGCGCGACCCCCCAACGCGCGACCCCCCCAACGCGCGACCCCCCAACGCGTGACCCCCCAACGCGCGACCCCCCAGACGCGCGACCCCCCAACGCGCGACCCCCCAGACGCGCGGCCCCCCAGACGCGCGACCCCCCAGACGCGCGACCCCCCAGACGCGCGACCCCCCAAACGCGCGACCCCCCAAACGCGCGACCCCCCAAACGGGCGGCCCCCCAAACGGGCGGCCCCCCAAACGCGCGACCCCCCAAACGCGCGACCCCCCAAACGCGCGACCCCCCAAACGCGCGACCTCCCCCCCAAACGCGCGACCTCCCCCCCAAACGCGCGACCTCCCCACCAAACGCACGACCTCCCCACCAAACGCGCGACCTCCCCACCAAACGCGCGACCTCCCCACCAAACGCGCGACCTCCCCACCAAACGCGCGACCTCCCCACCAAACGCGCGACCTCCCCACCAAACGCGCGACCTCCCCCCAAACAAGGCGCGACCTCCCCCCAAACAAGGCGCGACCTCCCCCCAAACAAGGCGCGACCTCCCCCCAAACAAGGCGCGACCTCCCCCCAAACAAGGCAAGACCCCCCAACGCGCGACCCCCCAGACGCGTGACCCCCCAGACGCGTGACCCCCCAGACGCGCGACCCCCCCAGACGCGCGACCCCCCCAAAACGCGCGACCTCCCCCCAAACGCGCGACCTCCCCCCAAACGCGCGACCTCCCCCCAAACGCGCGACCTCCCCCCCAAACGCGCGACCTCCCCCCCAAACGCGCGACCTCCCCCCAAACGCGCGACCTCCCCCCCAAACGCGCGACCTCCCCCCAAACAAGGCGCGACCTCCCCAAACAACGCGCGACCTCCCCCCAAACCACGCGCGACCTCCCCCCAAACAACGCGCGCGACCTCCCCCCAAACAACGCGCGCGACCTCCCCCAAACCACGCGCGACCTCCCCACAAACAACGCGCGACCTCCCCACAAACAACGCGCGACCTCCCCCCAAACAACGCGCGCGACCTCCCCCCAAACAACGCGCGCGACCTCCCCCCAAACAACGCGCGCGACCTCCCCCCAAACCACGCGCGACCTCCCCACAAACAACGCGCGACCTCCCCACAAACAACGCGCGACCTCCCCCCAAACAACGCGCGACCTCCCCCCAAACAACGCGCGACCTCCCCCCAAACAACGCGCGACCTCCCCCCAAACAACGCGCGACCCCCCCCCAAACAACGCGCGACCCCTGTCCCCCAATGCGCGACCCCCCCCAACGTGCGACCCCCCCAACGTGCGACCCCCCCCCCCGCCAATGTGGGACTCGGCCCAAAGCATGACTGACTTGTGACACAATAACTGATGTAATATTGGGGTACTTTGGTTGTCCTAAGATGCACGATGTAATGATGAGGAAATTATATTTATTCCGCATTTCCCATTGAAGACATTAACTAGTGTTAGCCACTCCTGCAATTATGGTCCACCCATGGTAGGGGCCATAGTTAAAGAATAATACATCCAACAGCTCTTAATGCCTAGCAGCACGAGGGCAATAAGGCTGTTCCCACCCATTCCTGTAGCAGGACCAGCCAACTTGCGAAAACTTTACACTGTGTGCCTAGTCATGAAGGGGAGGGGAATTTCAATTGGCTTCCCACATCCAAAATAAAGCTTCGACAACTGCTACCTATGTCCTGTGGAAGTTTCAAAACCCAACTGAAGACAGTAAATACCTAGGCAGTTTACTGGTCGAACAAGGACCTATCACAATTGATTGATATATGAAATGACTCAGTGTAGTAAACATTTAAATTAAAATATACATTGTATTCTTATAAAATGTGTATTTTAATTTAAATGTGTAGTACACTGAGTCATTTCATATATCAATGAATTGTGATAGGTCCTTGTTTGACCAGTTAACTTCCTAGGTATTTACTGTCTTCAGTTGTATTTTCCCTGCCCTAGAACGTATTGTGCTTTGCAGGGGGTCCCTCTGTGTCTCAGTGAAGTTTCAAAACCTGACATCGGTTGTACAAAGCCTTCCAAACCCAGTTTGTGTGTGGGGGGGGGGGGTTAGGGGGGGTCCAGATCACCTTGTGTCCACTCTGAAATATTTGCTTCTCACTGGATGACCGTGTGAACGACGTCGATATTGTACGGTGTATGGTGCTACTGTGTGAGTTGGAAGGTGTGGTACAGCTCTTCACCCACAGATATAGGCTTGGGCTGACCCCTCTGTTCCAGGTCACCTTTAATGTACCCAAAAAAGGCTTAGAATACAGGAAAACACCAGTCGTTGATGATTGTTGTCTAAATAATCTCATTGTTTCAGTCAGGGGTCTCCAACCTTTTCTATAATGCGAGCTACTTATGATCAGTGAAAATCATCATGAACTACTGAAGGCTAAGTAACTTGTGCATTGTTACTAGACAACCCCCACCTAGCTTCCTTGACTTTAAGGCTAATGTCCACAGACTCTGTCTTTGTAAAAAATACTTTGACTAGGGGGCACTTTGACAGGGCTGCCATGCATGTCAGTGAGAGCGTTGTCTTTGGGTATGTATGAAAATGTGTGCGTATGAATTAGATACATGTATATAGGTGACTGAGAACATGTGTGGTATGTTCTTTTGGCACAGGACATAGCTGGTGCCATATGTGGCACCGTTACATGTATAGCACAAACATAGAATCATTTTTTTTTTCATTGGAGAATTTTAAAGTGCAGCGAAATGTTCTGAAACTATGTTCAAAGTATGGAACATTTTTTGGACTTTAAAATTCTCCCACTAAAAAAAATCACTGTGTTTTTTAGTTATACTTATGGCGCAGTGCCACTGGGAGTAAATACAACACTTCGAAATGGGAGAAAATTCAAATGACATATTAACTTAATCATTAAGGTAACTTTTCATTTTTATTTTCCCCTTTTTAAAAGCATTCAGAAACATCATTTTGTTCTCACTGTCCAATATTGAGTTAACAAGGACTTTTATGTAAGAATTAAATACCCCAGTGCTTCAGTTCATCCTCTCTGTGCCCCAGTTCCAGCCTTGGTCATAAGTCTGACTGAGCATTGCTCATTATCAGTCCCTGCTATCCGCAGCCATATAATAATGCTAAATTCCTGCAGAGATGCTAAAGAACACTTAATAAGTTTATGGGAGGCGCTATGAATCTATACAAACCTTTTTGAAGAAAAAGGTGTTCCTTACAGTGTGGTGGAGCAGTGTAAATATAAGTGAATATAAAGTGCACTAGTGCTATACAGATTGCAGATATGTACATGTGACTGATAATAATGGATGGATATGTACAGCCACACCCTGGGTAGGAGTGTTGGAATCCTGAATCAAATTAAAAAACAGTAAAGATTGTTCATGTTTCAACCCAGATCAGGATTATTTATACCAGGGCCATCATCAAATATATATATATATGTATAGGAGATACCATAAAAGGTTGGCAAAGAATCTCAAACTTGAAGGTGAATGTAATGGTCTTAGTTAAACATCAATGTGGTTTACATCTGGATTGGCAAGCCTTTGGTGTAAGTAACATACACTGTCCGCAGATCAGTGATGATATGAATGGAACTTCTTGTTGATGGAGTTGGTGCTAACGGAACATCATCATTGTTTGCATATGAATTGGGAGACCGATGCAGTAAATGGACAAATCTTCATAATTGTTTTTTTAAAGTGCCCCGGTGATTCTTGGTGTGCATGGAAAGTTTTGGGGCGATCTGTCAAGAGGGGGCCAAAAAAAAGGGGTTGGGGTAGTGTTAAAAAATGGTGTTTCCTATGTTATTTCCCATAGAGATTTTAGACATAACTACTGCCCGAACCACTTAACGGAATTACACCAAATTTGGCAGAAAGGTTGCTTTAGGTACACAAAGCTCCCTTTTAAAAAGAAATTGGTGTAAATCCATTCAGTAGTTTTTGAGATATTAAACAAAATCCAAATTTGTATAGCTAGGGACGCGATGGCTCCGTGAACCCTGCCTATCTCGTGCAGAGATGTGATTGGCTGCCAACACTTCAAACAGGAAGTGTTGGCAGTCGCCTAGGGACTTGGCTTCTGCCGAGTCCCAGAAAAAATGCTTAAAAAAAGAAAAGGGGGCAGGGTAGGAATACCTTGACCCCCCAACCTCTGGTCCTGGGTACCCTTTGGACCCCGAAGAGGCAAAGAAAGCATTAAAAAAATATTTTTGGGCTGAAAATTGCTATGGATCTGCAACTCCAGCAAAAATAAAATAAGAAAATAAGCAAGGCCTCCCGCACTTGCTTTGAAAAGAGCCATGTCCCGGGAACATGTTATGAATTAAATATAAAGGAGAGCGGCGCACAGGGCCCCCTTTCTAAGTCTTTTTGAGCTCCGGGGGCCACCACCTCCCTAAGGCTTTTTTTTTTCTTTAAAGGAGCTTCCTCCTGGCCTTCATAGAAGCCCCGGGGACCAGTGGCGTAACACAGGGCCGGGAAACCCCTGCGGTGTGGAAGGGGCCCTTGGGCTGCAGAGGTCCTCTAGCCCGAGAGCTCCTGATTAAATCTGGAGCGGGCCGCTCTATGTACCTTGCAGGAGGACTCCCTCAAGTTTAGTTACACCAGTACTGAGGACCACCACCTCACCGAGCCGCTGCAATATATAAAACTGGGAGGGGGCCACGCGGCCCCCTTCAAGGGCCATATACGGTCCTATGATCCCACCTCCCTTGGGCCAGCTCATAAACACGGAAGGAGAGGGGCCGCACAGCCCTCCTCCTGGAGCCATTAATGACTCTGGGGACTCCCACCCCACAAGGCCAGCTCCCAATGTCCCTTGTTGTCCACCCCTAGGACATGTTATGTAATGTTCTTTGCACTTTTAGAGCGCACAATTACCCTTGGGTGTCCTGACGCTAAGTACTGGTCTTCCTGGGAAGCTGAAAGAATACTACTGTGAGAAAAGCCAAGTTTTCAGGCTCTTCTGAAGCGTGAGAAGATTTGGGGCATTTTTGAGGAAAAAAGGGTGCTCGTTCCAATCTCTCGAGGCACAGTGAGTAAAACTCCTGCCTCCCCAGTTTACATTTTTTGGCATGGGAACTTGCACTTGTTTAGCACTGGTAGATCTTAACGTCCTCCCTGGAACATACCATTGGAACTTTTGCCTAAGAAATTCCGGACCTATACCATTGATGGCTTTAAAGACTATACAGAGAGCCTTAAAGCGAGTTTTTTGTTTTATTGGGAGCCAGTGTAGCTTCTTGAGCTCGCCTTTAACAGAGACAAATTTAGGTGTTCCAGACAGCAGCCTGGCCGCTGCGTTTTGTACTAATTGAAGCCTATTCATATGTTGTTTTTGCATATTCAAATATAGACTGTTACAGTAGTCCAAACGCGATGTTATGAGGGCCATGACCACTGTCTTAAGATTACTTTCGGTCAGGAAGAGCTTGATTTTCTTTATAATTCTAAGAATCATGAAACAGGCTGAAATCACCAAGCTAACTTGATCCCCCATGACAAGTTTGTTATCCACTACTACCCCCAAGTTTTTAGCCTTGTTAGTGGGTGTAGGGCAAAGACCCAGCTCTTCTGGCCACCATTCTGGTGTCCACACCTGTAGATTATTCCCGAACTTTAAGACCTCGGTCTTACTAGAATTAAGTTTCAAACAGTTGGGAGACATCCAAACAGATATTGCACTCATGCACTCGTGGAAGTGATCCCCAGTCTCCGTCTCACCTCCTTTAGTCAATGATCACACAATTTGTGTGTCGTCAGCATAGGAGGTGAGCTGGAAGCCAAAAGATCTAATAACTCCTGCTGGAGGTGCCACGTATATGTTGAAAAGCGTTGGGCTAAGAGAGGAGCCCTGTGGCACCCCACAAGGGAGTATGAATGGCTTAGATGATTTACCATCCGGATCCACAGTTTGGGACCTGTCAGCTAAAAAAGACTTTAGGAGTTTCCAAGCTAGTCCTTCCACACCAATCACAGACAACCGGTCCATCAACAACTTATGATGGACCGTGTCAAAAGCCGCAGACAAGTCCAGTAAAATCAGGACAGCACTACCTCCTCCGTCTACGGCTTCTCTGATTTCCTCCGTGGACTTCAACAGAGCCAGCTCAGTGCTGTAATCAGCCCTGAACCCATAGCTGTTTGCTCTGACTTGGAGGGAGCTTTGACAGTTCCTGCCAAGTCAGAGCAAACAATAACTCCCCTCTGAGCAAGTGGGAGCTGTCAAGCCACTCCCGCATGCTGGGAGCAAAGTTTTTGTCTGTTTCCCTGGCCGCTGTCATGCCCGCAAGGAAACAGATGAAAGGATTGCTCCGACAAAATTGGAACTCCATGTTTAGAAGCAATGTCGGCTCCCACTAGAGACGGAGAGCTGGCAGGGATGGTGGGGCATTCAGGTTCTCCCCGCGGTACCCAAAGGTGCAGACTGGGTGCACTAGGCAGGACCCAGAGCACCCAGAATAACTAGGCCGGGGGATGGGGTTCCCGGGCCGAAATTAGCCCCGGGAAGAGGGCGTGTGGCCCTCTCCCCATTCAATTGCAGCCAGGTCCCAGGGAATGGGGTTCACTGGGCCAAAATCGGCCCCGGCGGGGGCCTGCATAGTCCCCCTCTCCCATTGGTATAAGGCAGTAAGATGGGGTCCCCAGGGCCAGGTTCTGTAAGTATTATGCAAAGGTCTTTCCCCTTTTCCCATGTTGATGGACAACCTAACAAAAGGTCTCTGAACATGATTGCAGTCAATTTTGGTGACGCGTTATTGATGCAGAGGAATACAAGGACATCTCCACCAGACAAAGAAGCACTTACTTCATTTAGTTAAGGGGAAGTACCCCCTGTTTGGTGGGGAATCACCTATTTATAGCCTCATTGTCTTCTCTTGACAAAGATTCAGATTTACAGATTTGTGGATGAAGACGCTTGAGGAATAATCACATTGCCAAAATGACATGCACACAAGGTCACTGGAAATATTACCCTGTGGTCCTTTACGGAGCTGTAGTGTAGAATATGCCCGAGACACTTACCCAACGAGGTAGCACTTACTGACTAACCAGATGAAAGTACTCCAGTTGGGTAGGTGCTTTCAGCAAAATTGACGACTCTTCTGGGAAAGAATGATGTTCCAGTCTGACACAGGTGTGCATTTGACAGAAATTAAACCTCAACGGGAAGCCCTTACAAATATAAACATATGCCGGTTGCCCAACACATCCACTCACAGACCCATACAGCCCATCACAGACCAATCCAGCTACTCATACACCAACTCATCGACCTATACAGCTACTCACATACTCATTCCTAAAATTGACAGGTTACAGCTAAGAAATAAAATTAAACAAAACATAGAAATTCCCTGAAAAAAACAAAGTCATAAATTGTAAGTCCCACTTACTTAAGATAATGTTTCCGCACACCTCGGCAATGTTAAATGAGATTAATTGTTTTGTGTTTTTGAACTCGTTAATAGTACCAAATTTATCTTACGAAATGTATTATAAGATATATATTATATGCAATTGCTCTAAATGAGAAAGTTCATAGTATTTTATGTTCATTATGCAGTAAAAATAGTGGTAGAAAAATAACGACTTTTTAGATTGACAATGGCTGTTGATCAGCCGAAATGTGCCTGTATTTTTGAAGTTGTTTGATCCAATAAACAGGCTAATCTTCTCCCGTCTCCGAGTGCTGGCTCTCTCTTTTATTCTGAGGGTTATGTAGCATTTTACAGCGCTAGCAGTAGCGGCTTCCCATGCACCACCAGCATTCAGGTGCAGGCCGGCAAACCGCAGTTCTTTGGAGAAAAATTAATTATAAATATCTATATCTATATCTATATCTATATATATATATATATATATATATATATATATATATATATATATATATATATATATATATATATATATATATATATATATATATATATATATATATATATATATATATATATATGATATCTAGTCAAGATTTCCAACACAATTGTAGAAAACAGGGGCACACCATAGTCCAAATAATCCGTTTTTTATTGCCACCAAGAACGACTACGGTGTGCTGCTGTTTTCTACTATTTCGTTGGAAATCTTGACTAGATATTGCAAAGTGGAGGAGCAGATCATCACTGGCACCAGCACGCCAGTCGGGGAGCAGCCTGCTTGCTGCCACTCGCTGTTGCTATATATATATATATATATATATATATATATATATATATATATATATATATATATATATGTGTGTGTGTGTGTGTGTGTGTGTGTATATATATATATACATATATATTGTGTGTGTATTTATAGACAGACAGTATTAGTCGAGGGATCCTGAACCTTCAGCTCCTAAGTGCTATTTAGAATAGCGCTGTGACTAATCCGTCGTGATTTTAGGTCGCTGAATGGCACTGAGGTCCGGGATCACTCATGTTTCACTCTGTAACATGATTATAATAGCCCATCATTGTGCGTGAGTGTTATTACAAATTGGGTAGAATCTACTAATCTTTACGTCAGCCCCCCGCCCATCCAAAGGCATCATTGCCATCGTCAGAGAATCAATTCCCAACCTTTCCCGCATTCTGGGGCTGCTGTACCTCACCCAATGGCAACAAATCATATCCACAATGGGAATAGCGAGGCAGGCCTATTGCCTTTTTCAGCATTTGTAATATAGAGAGCCCTTGAGAGTATTGAAGGTTCTCGGTTTAATGATTCTATCGCCTACATAGAAAATAAACACCTCACATGCGTGCAGTCTAGCAGTTGGACATTTTTCCTCGTGATACCGCCTATTCTGGAGGGGTGGCGAGGGGTTTGTAAACTCTGTTAAAACATGACACCTCTGTAGATGTCGGCCCGGCTCTGTTTGTGATATACAAATCGCAGCGCAGGTTGGAAGCTTCCACGTTCGGTTTTCTGACCTGCAGCCGAGCACAGCCGTCCTTTGATGGACGTGGCATTTACCTCTAACCAGCAACAGCTGCGCTCCCGTCATCTCGCTGACGTGCTATGGCGTCCTGTACGCATTTCTGACAGGTGTTTTTTTTTCTTTCCCCACATCATTTTTGTCTGGTCTTGCTTACTACAACGCAAGAACAAACCGGGCACCTGCTTTACAGACCAGCAGAGACTTGTGAGCTGCTCTGAGACAGGCAGCCACGTTGCAAAGGTAAGAGAGGCGGTTGTTTCGCAGCCTAGATTTTACATTTCTGTATTTCCACTCAGGTCAACAATGTAGACTGTAGAATGTGTTCCAGGGTAGCAGCTGGCCTTTTTTGCGTGTGTCTTACCAGTTTGTGGGTAGCTTAATATGAAAGATGGCTTGTGGAGTCCTAGTTTGTCTAGCGCATGGGAGATGGCCTGCTATTCAGGAATCCATCTTTAGTGGTTTTTGGTTCGTGAGTTTATGGCTAGATGCACTAACGTGTATATCTAGGCTTCCTGAAAACCTCCTGGCTGCTTCGGTCTGTCTCACCTGAAGTCGATGCAACACAATACCAGGTAAGCCTGCGTGTATTGCATTTGCATAGTTCAGTCTAGACAAAATGGATGCAATAATAGTCATCTTACATGCTTCAAAGGTCATAAAAGGACCAACTTTCCTCAACATCCTCAGCAGAAATGAACATTTGGATACCACCAAGCTGACTTGGGAGAGTATTGTGAGATTTCCATCTATCATAACTCCAAGGCTTTAGGAAGCCATTGAAGGGGAAGGAAGTGGGCCCAAGTCATCAGGTCAGTAGTATACATTCCAAGCCTGAAAGTTATTGTTCAGAAGGTCGACTTTAGTCTTGTCAGCATTTAGTTTTAGTTGGTTTAGTTCCTTCCAGTGGGGAATAAATCTCATAGTATCCTGAAAATTAGCTTGGAGTCATCAGAATAGCTGTATTGCACTCTCTATTCACCAATTTCTTCACCAAAGGTTTATGTAAAGTTTAAAGAGTTGGGGACACAGAGATAACCTTTGAGTGACACACATCTCAGTTTTATAGTCACTGGGGTAAAAGGTCCTAATATGCCTGATTGTGTGCGATCCAGCAAAAATGATTTGAGCCACTGCAGGGCCTTGCCCTGAATCTCGGCACATGTAGATTGTCTGCATATTGGAGCATAAATGTCAGAGTGTGGGTGTTCGATGGTACTTGAATTTGTATATTCAGTTATACAGGGACTGGGTGAGGGTATGATCTGCTGGCAGGAAAGATTTGTTGTTGTCTTGCATAGCATATGGACAATTTGATCAAAACTTCTGTTTGTCTATGTAGCAGAATTTATTTTTGTGTGTCCTGTTTTTAGGTCTCGCACCTGCTAAAGGATCGCAAAGCGATCGTCGCTGCGAAGCCTATTGTGATCAGTTCTGATTACAGGGAGCTGAGGGAGACAAGAGATGTGCACACGCCACCTACCGTAATCGGATCAGGTCGCGCACGCTTTCACCATCTCCTGTCTCCCCTACCTCGTACATCAAACAGAGACACACGCACGCGCGCGCACGCACACACACACACACAGACACTCGCGCACACACCCCCTCCCCCGTCATCGGGCTCATTTTACACACGCACGCATACATACACACGCATACACGCACACACGCATACACACACACACGCACACACAGACACACTCCCACACATAGACACACTCGCACTCACACACGCGCACACATCCCCCCCTCACAACCCACTGACCGGGTTCTTTTTTGGTAGACTTTAGACTAGATCATGTTAAGTCGTCACCTTAATCTGGGAAGCTTGGGTCTGTAACTCACTGCTGTTTGAATGTTTCCTAGTGGAAGGACATGTACCGACTCGAACATCAAAAAGTGCGGGACAGAGATTCGGTCGCAGAACCGTATTCTGCTCCCGAGGTTCGTCGAAGGCACCAACATAGATAAAAGGAGGTTTCCCGACTCGTACATCTAAACTGCTCTAAAAGTATATTTTGTTTGCATGTATGGGTATGTCATTTATTCAAGGAAGTTACTAAAGCACGAGCTGAAAAATATTTGTTTATGAACGATGTGCAGAAGTGCAACCATGGCATTATATTTAACAGTGGAGTCCTAGTGACCAGGTTTTTAAAAAAATTATTCTTTTTTTTTACGATTGTCTCCGACCGCCCCATTATCATAAGATATAGCAACGGTTACTCGAGTTATAAAATAATCGTTTGCCTAGTGATTAGGATTACAAGACCTAGCTTTGGCGAGACGGTCCGATTTCTGGATGTTTTCTACCTCCTCCATGTGTCTTTCTTGACACATTGATTGCACACTTTAGACGTGGCAAAACTTGATTATAATATATCAATCCTCGATCCTCAATCCAGTTATCAAACTGTACGATTTTAAGCTATTAGAATTGGAAATACCAATGCCTTGTATTTATGTTTTAAAACCCAAAACATAAAGAGAAGGCATTGTCATTTACAATGCCAATAGCTCGAAATCATGTCAATGCGAGACCTATTGCATTGCAAATGCTTGTTTTAGAGGCTGGCATGTTAGGGTGTCGATGAGGGTCAGGTAGGAAAAAGCTAGTTTTTGAGCATTTTTCTAAATTACATTTTGTGATGGTTGGCCCTTATTTGTGCTGTGAGAGTGCTCCATAATTTGGTACACTTTATGGAGACAGTAGTGCCACCGACTGTTTTCTTTTTTGCAAGTTGGAATGATTAATCGTGGTGCTAGCCTGAAGCGTACATTTCTAGGTTTGGAGTATTTGTTAATTTTCATCTGTTAGGACATAGACTTAAAACTTAAATAGAGTACACAGCATGGATATTTATGGAGGCAGACGCAAAAACAACAATTGATGGACAGAATGCAGAACAATGTCATACATTCACCCCAGTACAGAGATCTGGGCCTAAATCCATCGTTTTTTTGCACTCCACACCACCCCAGTTCAGACATGGCCATATGCAAATCAGCCTTGACCCTGTGCCTCATGGGAACAGCCCAGCCCAAACTGCCAAGCCATGCCTTTCCTGGACCGGAATCAAGCATCCTAGAACCGGTTTCTGGCTATCAGCCGTCTTCAGCCAGGACAGCTTGACTCCAGTGGTGTAGAGAGCATGGGACTCACGTCTGAGCATACCCATCCCACTCGGGGTGACAAATGCAAAAACAACAATTGATGGACAGAATGCAGAACAATGTCATACATTCACCCCAGTACAGAGATCTGGGCCTAAATCCATCGTGTTTTGCACTCCACACCACCCCAGTTCAGACATGGCCATATGCAAATCAGCCTTGACCCTGTGCCTCATGGGAACAGTCCAGCCCGAACTGCCAAGCCATGTCTTTCCTGGACCGGAATCAAGCATCATAGGACCGGTTTCTGGCTATCAGCCGTCTTCAGCCAGGATAGCTTGACTCCAGTGGTATGGAGAGCATGGGACTCACGTCTGAGCATACCCATCCCACTCGGGGTGACAAATGCAAAAACAACAATTGATGGACAGAATGCAGAACAATGTCATACATTCACCCCAGTACAGAGATCTGGGCCTAAATCCATCGTTTTTTTGCACTCCACACCACCCCAGTTCAGACATGGCCATATGCAAATCAGCCTTGACCCTGTGCCTCATGGAGGCAGGTCACTTTTAAGGCTCCATCCACTTATATCCTCAGATCAATGCAATATAGGAAGATACTCTCTGCCTTTAAACTGTAGGCCTCACTAATGACTGCAGCACCAATCGAACAGAGTCAAGTCCCCAGGTCAACACGCCACCTGCCTCAGTCCTATTCCACACCACAAAGGTTACATGATAGTGGTGTCTGAGGGCCTTTCCTAACCTGATAAAGCAAAATAAAAAATAAAACATTTAATTGGCTAGTAGTGCTGCAAACGTTTCTATAAAATTATGTTAAAGGGTTGTCAACCCTTCTGCATTCTAGCCAGTTCAATGACAAAATCTACAACAGACTATGAAGCCAGGCAAAATCCTAATATTTACACATATTTGCCCTTTAGACTGGCCTCAACCATTTCTCTTCTCGGCTGCCCATCCTGCTCCGGGGTGTATTTTAATAGGTGCTGCTAGTCAATCATTAAATAGGGATCCGATTCATACACAAAGAAACGATTTTATGGGACAACATTTATAGCAAAGGAAGCACCGTTCCCAAGATCACTTGGACCGTCAGCTGCAAGGCAGGAGTTAAACACAAATACACCCAACCGCAAACAGAATTTATTAACTATTACTTCATCTTAAAAATGCTTCCAGGATGAAAAGTGAGCAAACAAACCCTTATTCCCGGAAGCCATACCCAGGCAAAAGTAAACACTGTTACAAAAATATATTCCGTGATTGTCTAAGTAAAAAAAAGCATTTACAACCTCATCTGGCACCCAGGTGGCATGGCGGGTGTGATTTATACCAAAACCGTCTCATAGTCATAGCTCACGCTTCTTGCTCAGATTGTGTCCAGATGTGGTAAATACCCAGTGTTATCCATAATAGAGAACCTAGAGTCCTCAAAAATGTCCTCCCTTCAAAAAACATCCGATCCAGCAGGAGGTGAGACGTGTGTGCTCCTTACAGCTTTTCTAAGTGCAGTGTAAGAATATGAGGTTCAGTTAGTATATCCAAGCCAAGGTTCCAACAAGCATTGGAGAAGCCAATAGTTCTGGTGTTGGCTGCCCGTCTTGCTTGCATTGTAATTCTTTTTCTTGTAAAACTTTATTGTTGGGGAACTGTTATATAAAAAAAAAGGAAAACACTGGCTAAAAGCAAAAAATCTGTTTGGGGCTCAACATGCACACATTGCACTGCATGGGACTTCTTTGTGTGTGGATGTGTTCTTGTGAAACAGAAGAATGCATCGCTCACAGTGAAGTTAGCGAATGTCAGAAGTGGGCTGACCCTTTGTCCCATGCTGTATGCTGTAGTGGATGGAATGAGATTGACACAACACCAGACAATGTAAGAAGAGGGATAACGGCAAAGCCCCAATAAGTAAAGTTTATTACATATGTAACTTTAGTAAAATCAAAAGGTCTTGGCTAATGCCAGACCTATCAAACATTAGCAAAACCATTAGGTCTGGTGTTGGCTGCCAGTCTTTTGGCTTTGTTAGTTGTAGTTTTGTGTGTTTTTTACAAAGGTTTTTCTTTGGCAAAATCTGCAAGGCCATATTATACATACAATTTTAGTAAAATCAAAACGTCTCAGCTAATGCCACACCTAAAAATGTGTGCATTCCTACACTTCAACACGTGATATGAAACGCTCTTATAAAAAAACAAAAAAACAAAGTAAGAACAATTGTATTTATTAACAAGTGTTTTACCTGGTGATGCCTGTATAGACAACTCTTTGAGACTGGTTCTCAAAGTTCCACCTGTAAGTAGGACACAAATACATAAACAGTAAGTAGCCCAAGAAGAAATGCATTATCTGTTTTCCTAAACCAGACTAATGTATTGTTATTATACATTTAAGTATCATGCTCTTGTTGGGTGACTTCACAAAGGTCAAGGTATAATAAAGCGTTGTAAATACAGTGCATTCTTCCACTCTTTCGGTAACACTGTAATGCTATAAATAAGGCCGCTAGAATTATGCAGCGGGAAGACCAAATTATGCAGCAGAGTTGACTAAATGATGTACCTAAATGTGGCACATTTTGTGAAAGTATTACTTTATTATTTTGTCATTTTACACATTAATACAGTCTGGGCAAAGTTTTCACCTCATTAGTATCAGTTTAACATCCAAATGCAGCAGTAAACAACTAAAAGGTGGCTAGTCAACCTTTGTGAAGGGCCTTCCACTGCATGGTAACGTGTGCCACTGCATGTTTAGTACCTTTTGATCTGTTTAAGATAGAAACCATTGTTTTTCTTCAAATATGCAGATCATGCAGCAGATGCTGGATCACTGGACAAAGGCAGCAAATCAATAATTATGCAGAAAACGACACGACATACCACAATTCCGGTGGCCCTGACTACAAGAGACGTTCTAAGATTGTAGTGGTGCGAGAATGGATGAGATTTATCGCTCATAATAAAGAATAAAATGTGACAAAGGACATCAAGAATCTACAGTAGCCAACATACAGGTTGACAAGAGCAAAGCAAGCACTGATGAAGCCAATATGTCTGACTTTTCAAGTGTGGGTACTTTTGTACAGAGGGTCTGGATATGCTTCAAAGTGCGCCCAATCATACGCGGTGTTGTAATTGGGCCAGGCAGTGAATACGGGGGAAGCACAGTAATGCCTGCAGAGCCAATGTGTTACAAGTTTGGTTGAAGAGCCTGCAAAAGCATGCTTCCACTGAACGATAGGGCAGGGGTGTTTTGGGGTATGGGGGCGGCCGGAGGTGGGCCCTGCTGAACATTTTAAATGTGTGGGCAAATGTCAGGCCAACTATTTGTTTTGTATTTTGCATTGTCATAGCTCCAGGGCCAGCGGTAGCCATGGGGAGTGTGTGCAGCTGCCCAGGGCCCTGCTCCTGCTCACAACCCTGGCACCTCCAGGGTGCAGCAGAGATGCAGCCCTGCAAGGCCCACGGGAGGCAGGGAGGGGACTTCTCCCCTAGGCCTTGCAGCCATGGGCTGCAAGGGCTTCAGGAATCTAATTGCTGCATCAGCATGATAACAGCGAGTCGATGGGTGCTTGGAGTGCCCTTACTTGGGAAGTGAGCCTTGCCCCTGTGGCGTGAATGAAAGCCGGGTGCCCTGCAGGGCTCACAACAAAAGAAAGAAGCATGTCTCATCCGCAATGGGCATTACCTAGGATGGAGCAAAGCGATATATGCCATCAAAAAAATAAAAGAAAGCATATTTCTTTAATACTCTGAAGTGTTTTATCTTAGTACATTGGCTTATATTGCTCCATTGAAATGTATTTATTAAAAGTGAGCGTTTCTAAGCATGAACTGAGAAACATTCCCGCCCCGGAACTAACAGCAGGGCCCCTGGAATAATGTGGCCAGAAAGGACTAAATCAGGTGGCAGGGTTTACTAACGTTTGTAGCAAGGAAATGCAAATTATGTGGCATATTTTGTGATAATATCACCTCGAGAGTTAGTAATTTTTACATGTTATTACTATCTAGGCAAACAAGCATTAACAATGCAACGGTCTCGCCTTTGCAAAAGTTAGAGCTATTGGCATTGTAAATGACAAACTTTATTTATGGGTTGGTTTTGAAAACAGATAAATAAATGGCATTGTCATTTACAATGCCAATAGCTTATTTTTTCGCAAATCCCTGGAACAGCTAAAAGCGAGCTACATCTTCACCATTAGTGTTAAAGGCTCGCACAGAGTGCTGTCAATGTGTCCAGTGATGTATCACTGAGCATATCTCCTATGCTGAACGCTGTAGCATATGTTATACAAATACAGCCATTTTACCGAGCAATTTGAGGCAGAACTGATTCGATTTTATCAGAACTACTCTGTTTATTACACTACAAATCAGCCAGTGGACTCAAAAGTGTTAACGCTCTTTTACAGGGTATGTACAGCCCTGGAATGGACACACTACTACAGGATCAGTACTTTGACAGCTGGTTCCTATTAACAGCTGCCGGCTCTAACAACAGCGGGAAGCTCAGATGATGTGATCACTTTGGGGAGAGGGAAAGAGGTAAGAAGTTTCAGTTCAACCTTCTTTGCTCCCATCCTTCTCACCAGATCAGTGCTAAGTATCCCCGTTTCATTCCCCGACATCCACCCACCCACCATGAAAGACAGTGCTATTTCTTACATCCCCGTACGGACCGTGCCCCCATCTTTGATGATGATTTTTTCGACAGCATGACGCTGCGGTTGCAGCGCTTCTTTATCTTGCCCTGGGTCATTGAAGCATCCTCCGCCCCAACCCCTCGCCGCCACCCACAGCTCATTCACTCGTCGCCGCCATCTTGAACCCGGAGTCCCAGGCACTGACCGACATTAACTCGCAGCGTCGGCAAACTTGCTGCTGTTGTGGTCACGTGACCCTGGCGAGGAAATAGCGCGTGCTGCATTCTGACTGGCCGGCGCCTTGGCGATGTGTGCTTTGGAAACAGGTCTTTCCCGGTTGTGCTCTGCAGTTCCATCCTGGCTGGAAAGAAGGCGGCCCAGAAATAAACGTGACAATCACAAAAGCAGCTTCAGCCTCCCTCTACTTAGGGGCAGCTGACTTAAAGCGCACCTAGGAATGGGAGCCTTTGTACTGCATTTTTCACCACCCCAAGATTTGCTTTGCTTCGATCTCCATGGTACGTCGTTTGTGCCATAAACTGACAGTACAGCTAAGACCACCAAAACACACACGTCCCAGTGAAATGTGCCTGTATGTTTCCCTACACATTGCATGCTCTTGCATCACATCAGAGGTGGCGTTTTCTGCAATCGAACTCGACTGTCCGTGATACACTTCCGTTCACTATTCCTTTTACTTTACACACACATACATAATGCTTATCATAATATCCCTCCCCATGTGACAGAAGAAAGCTGCTTCAGTGGGACCTGCAGAGTGCGCAGTTCTGCAACTCGTGTTCCAGTTTTACTTCCTATTTAATTTCACGAGTCTCCCCTATAGTATTCGAATACAAGACAACGGGAAAACACAAGCACCTCCAATCTTTTATGTAAAGTTCCTTGATTGTTCCCATCAGTGAGCATGTTATGCACAATAACAACACGCGCAACCAAAGAATATTCTTCGTCACTCCACACCCGCGAAAAACGAAAAGCATCTAATGATGTTGTCAAATGACTGCTCAAGTTAGCCTGACCAAATCCATATCGGGTACTTCCCTCAATTAACTATTACTACATACCTGATGACAGTGTGACGTCTCCTCATAAACCGACCAGCCAGGGCCGCCATCTTACTTCCCCACCCAGGAAATTACAATGACAGCACTTCCAGGGTCAGGTCTAGTCGAGAGTCGTTTGAGATGACGAGCACTGTTACCATGGAAACATAAAAGCTACTCTGGCTGCACGAACAGGAGACTCCGCTCTTTTGGCACACTGTCATGGAAATAGAAAAGAGGCACTGCACTGGAAGCTCTTTAAGAACAAGCACACACTCCTGTTGATACTACGGCCACCTCCCAGCCTCCCCAACATGGCACGGACAGTGGGCGGGCGGGAGGGAGGAGACACGGACAGTGGGCGGGCGCGAGGGAGGAGGCACGGACAGTGGGCGGGCGGGTGGGAGAAGGCACGGACAGCGGGAGGGAGGGCGGGGGATAAACAAGGCCACGGACAGTGGGCGGGCGGGAGGGAGGAGGCACGGTCAGTGGGCGGGCGGGAGGGAGAAGGCATGGAAAATGGGAGGGAGGGCGGGGGATAAACAAGGCACAACAACGGGAAGGGGAGGATAGAAAACATGGACACCTCCTTGGCGAGAGGGAGGGTGTGGGGGCCTGACTTAAAAAAAGAGACAGAAACGCCCACGAATCGCGTCGTGACGGGGAAAGAGTGATTGACAACCATCTCTTCCAATGGCTAGCCTCCATTTATGGAGCTAGCCAATGGAAGAGAGAGGCGGGTTAAAGCCCCCTACTGAAGCTCAAAAGATTTCGCCTGCGCGAACACTGCTGCGCAGTGGACGCCAGGCGAAACCTAAAAAGCATCTCATTAGTACCAGTCTGACACACACATGCAACAATAAGCAACAGAAAGATCACCAGTCACCCTTTGCGAAGGATTTCCCACTGTTCAGCAACAAGTGTCGCTTCATTTTGTTTTTTAATTCTCTTTATTTGCATGTAAATCAAAAAGAAAACAGGTGACATTTGGTACAAGCATGATGATAAAAAGTTACATTGGCACTTTGCGGTACATATCCAGGTAATTTCTCATACTTCTTTCTCACAATAGAGAGTGAGAGAAGTAGATCAGTTGCAATCTCCGAAATACTATAGCATCACAAAAGGCAACTGCTGTTGCTGTTTTTCCCTTAGGGATATGCAGAGTGTCAAAGTTAGGGAAGGTGGGTGAAAGAATAAATCTATGGGTCCCAGAAAGTGGGTTGTCGTTCCTCAGAACAACTTCGGATGGTAGGGTATCCAAAGATATTGGATTCTGGGATCCCTTGCATTTATTCTTTCTCCCACCTTCCCTAACATTGACAGTCTGCACATCCGTAAGGGAGAAACAGACCACAGCAGTTGCCTTTGGTGATGCTATAGTTTCTCATACTTCCCGGTCCCGCACCCTGTCCCCAGCGACTCTTTGACCAACAAATACATCCAACCGTTTTCAGTCCCAAGCATTTCGAGTGCCACTTATCCCCCGAAAGGCATTCCATTTCCCACACACCTTGGTCCATTTGTTTGGACACCCTCTACTTTTGAAGACTGCCTTTTTCCACTTGCATAAATCAGTCCATTTCTCTCTTCCAGTCCCTTAGCTGCGGTGAAGTGTCAGCTCCCCAAAGCCTGGGTATGTTGCTTTTGACCACTCTCAGTCACAGCGTAGCCCAGAGGGGATCCAGGTGCTGCGTTTTTAGTAAAGTTTGGTCTAGAAATAATTTTTATTTTGTTCAAAGTTGAAGTAGAAGATGGCTAAAGTGGCAAATGCAGCAAATCCATAATTATGGGGAAAACGCATTGACAGCAAAATTGCACAAATAATAAACATGGAGCAAAATTATAGTTGGATGTGTGATAATGAGTAAAAAATATGTTAGTGAACTAAAACATCTGTATAGGATCACACAATTTGGTCAAGAAGGGAAGAGGGATTGATCCCAGAGTTTCCAGTTTCGCACTGTGCAGTCAGCCATCTACATTTCTACATTGGTATCTTTTTATGACTTTAAGGTATGAAAAAGTGAGAGGCTGGGTCAGATGATGAAAGGAAAGGAGTCAAGCATTGAGGGGAAGATGCCAAGAGCTCCACAGCATGGGAATCCAGCTGGTGGCCAGCTGAACTCTGACCCATACCCAGAACCCAAACCTGGAGCCTTGGAATAATCGACAGCAAACGGGACATGACTGCACAAGTCAGCCCCGTCACTGCATGCTGCTTCCACACCCTGAAGATGCTGAGGAAGATCTTCACATGGCTCACATGCAACACTAGAAAATAAGTCATTTTTGGAAACAGCGATGTCTGGTTGGATTAATGGATGCCCCCAGCCAGGCAGAACTACTGCTCCTGTCAAGGACAGGAGATTACACTAGCTGTATAACCTGTGCTCACCCTCCACTTGTATAGTCATGATTTCAATTGTATGCACACTATGGACAATTCCTAATCTAAACCCCCCACCCCCCAATTGAGAGAGAGCCCCCTTATGTTGTGCACAAGATCAAGATTATGTACATGTATGGTTCCCCCTCTGCAGAATCCGTACGCGGTCTAAGCCTCCCTCCACCCTCAAGTTAACCCTTATTGTCCTATACTCCCGGATGGAAGATAACCAGCCCGCCTCCTGGACACAGGGCCTCACGCAGCCTAAGTCACACTTACTCTGGGTCCTCAGGAAGCAGTTTTAATTAGGAGGTAGATGTAAACAAGGGAGAGGTTAGCAGCCAGTCAGGAAGTTCACCCTCAGCTCTCAAAACACAAGGGAGTCATGCAGTCTCTTGACCTGCTTCCAAACTGTCTCGGAAGCGTTTCTTCAACCCAGTCAATTTCTTTCTCTACTACCTGGCACCAAAATGTCTTTGGGAGGGACCAGGTGTGGAGAGGGCAGTTGGTCTGCCTTGATGATGGTCAGCAAGGAAACAATTGATGAATGGGGAGTAATTCAGAGAAGCCTCTCTGTAGGATTAGGTGCCCTGACTGGTACATGATGTTCCGGGTCATGCCCAGGTGATCCAGGCAGAGCGGCTGTTGCTCGTAGGGATGAGTGTCACCAGGCACTTCAGATTTCAAACAGGATGAGTTGCAAATTCCACACCTCCGTGGTAAGGAGCACAATGAGATGGGTTGCACCAGGCAATTCCGGTCACACACACAGTGAAGAGTTGCAATTCCGAACCTCTCTGGAAATGAGACACAACATCCAGTGCATGATGATACAAGTTGCACCAGACCAGTCTGGTCACACACAAACAGGTGCAAGTTCTGCAGAGCCACATGAGGTAAAATGAGACACTATTTCGGGTACAACCCCATCTCTGAGGGTTGTACCCTGTGAATTGGACACTACACGTAATGAACACGAGAGAAATGCGGCACGATCGATGAAACTGGCCACTCGTGGTACAGCAATGGGTGAATCCGCTCACCACCCAAAGATGCTTATAAGTAGGGCACCCAGTTTTATGGTATTTATTTTCTGTCAACTTTATCTGTATTTATCCATATTTATTATGGGTTTTGTGAGAACAATAAAGCTGAAACTGTTATATTTCCACATTTATTGAACCAATAAATTTGCAGCCATGCGTGAATGTCTGACAGGTTTCAGTGATATGAACACCCCCAGAAGATAAATCAATGCGCTTATATGAAAATATGCACATTTCAGTATCATTTTTTTGCATATTTACTGCTGTTTATGCCTCCTTACTAAAATTCCTTTCTTTTTTAACCCCTTTACATATCAATTCACACAGTTATTGGTGTGGCAGTCACGGCAAAGTGTATTTAGAATCACTCAAAAAGCACACAATGTCCGTTTTTATCCACATTTAAAAATAAATGCAGGCAAGAAAATAAATAGTTTTCTGTCTGTATTCATCTGTAAAAATCAGTTAAAAAGCGAAACAGGGAGCCTTACTTACAAGTGTCGTGGTCCCCGCAGTACGGGAACCACATGCTTCAGATGTGGGCAAGATTTCTGGGGCTCCACACTAGGCAATCTGGTCTCCAGACACAAGACATAGGTCCAAGCTCACACCACGCTACCAGTTTGAATTTAGTAGCCAAGGTGGGAACTTGAGAGGGCATCGCTCTCTAGATGTCACAGGTAGATGGTATAGATCCCTAGGGGAGATCTTTGAAGTCCCTGAGATCTCCAGGAGAACAGGAAGCCCACAATCGGTCCTTTGGAGAGTACACTTCAGCAGGTCCTCAGCCCAAGCCAGTCTCTATTTGGACAGTTATACTCCATATGCACAACAGAGTCCTCTGACAGTGTGCACCACGCAGTCTGGGATCTCCAGTCCCACTACTCCACAACAGTATCTCACCCCTTGCTGGAGGATAGCACTCATTATACTGTTGGCTGTCTTTGAAGTCGGAGTGGTTTGGGCATTTTGCTTTTGAACCACAGATGTCTCCCCTAAATTGTAGGCCTATCTGCCATATGATCTTGGAATGCAGACCTTAACCTTTAGCGGGGCCATGATCCCCCACTAGAGGCTAAGTGTCACAACCTCTATCTTCAGGCTATCCCATTCGGCCCTCAAATGGTCTGCCGTTCCTGTGAGATGCCCATGTTGTATGCCCATCAATAGGGGAAAGCGCAGATGTGCCCTCCAACCGCGGGTGTCCACTGGAGCCAGACACCATGGTCCTCGAGACTCTTGGAGCATAGAAATGTCCATATTCTATAAGTGCAAAAAGAACAATTGATGGGAAAAATTCTGAACAATGTGATACATTCACCCCATTAACAGAGATCTGGGCCTAAATCCATATTTTTTTTCCTCCCCATGCCATCCCAGTTTAGACCCAGACATATGCAAATCAGTCTTGACCCTGTTCCCCATGGGAACAGTCCAGCCCGAACTGCCAAGCCAGGTCCTCCCTGGACTGGAAACAAGCATCCTAGTACCGGTTTCGGGGTTTCACCCCTCATCAGCCAGGCTAGCTTGACTCCAGTGGGAAAGACCTGTGCTCTCCATGCCACTGGAATCAAGCTAGCCTGGCTGATGAGGGGTGAAATCCCGAACCTGGTCCTAGGGTTCTTGTTTCCGTTCTAGGGAAAACCTGTCTTGTCACTTCAGGCTGGACTGTTCCCATGAGGCACAGGGTCAAGTCTGATTTGCATATGACTGGGTCTGAACAGGGGTGGCATGGTGAGCAAAAGAACAATGGATTTAACCCAGATCCCTTGACTGAGGGGTGAATGTTTGATTTTCTCTGCATTCCGTCCATCATCTGTGTGTCTTTTTCATATTCTATAAGTGGCATTTCTAAGAGAGTTATGCCAAAACTCCCTTTACCAATGTAAAGCGTTCGGCACTGCAAATCCATTGATGTGAAACATCATGAGGCTACTGCACTGCAATCTATCATTGCAGTGTGAAGTGTTGTAAACCAATTTCCCATATTAACTTCTGGGCAGAACAGGCCTCATGGGGAGTGAAAACACGTATAGGTATTCCTCACTGGCTATGTGGCGGAACCACGCATGCGATTACCACACATGCCAGTTCCACACGGTCTGAACCACACAAGTATTAACCACGTATATGTATTTACCACACATGCCTTTACAACCAATATGCATTGTTAAGGCATTTATGGCAAAGACATATGTGTGTTAAAACTTTTCAGCTAAGTGTAAGTATCCCGATCCCTGCCCCCCACTCTGAGCCCTAAAACGGCTCCCAATCCCCCACCATGACACTTAAAACCAACCCTTTCCTCCGAGCACTAAAAATGTCACTGCCCTCCCAAGCTCTAAAAAGTACCCCGACCCCTGCCCCGACCAGAGTCCTAATACATTCACTAAAACTTCTGCCTTGAGGACCAAAACTACCCCTTCACTCCTGAACACCAACACCCTCCCCCCAAGCCCTCAAAACTTCCCTGTACCCCACTTCGCCCTAAGAACTACTACAACCCCCCAGCACTAAACACTTCCAGATCCCACCCTAAGCTCTAAAAATGACCCGACCCCCCATGAGCCCTATACACTTCCCTGACCCACCTGCTGTGAAAACAAACCTGACCACCAGCCCTGAAATCCTACTCCTAACCCTTAAAAATTACCCCCACCCTCCCAAAACCCAGCCCCACTTACCTCACTGTGTCCTCTACCGATCCTTCCTGCTCCCGCCCACTTTGACAGCTACACTGCGCACTGCCTTAACCATGCATCGGTGTGGTTGGGGCATATGCATGGTTGAGGCAAGCGGGGTAGCATGTGCATTGTTGGAACATACATGGCTCTGCCTGCGTTGTACCGTCTATTTCCCTTCCTCACTACTTTGGCACACATGCGCAATTGCCCACCCCGACCTGCGATGGACACAGGTTTAACCAATATGTGTCTCTGAGTGCATGCACTAACCTGCATTTGCAGGCAGCACATATAATCACGGGCACCATAGGTGCAGATGTGCACTCACAGCGGCCTACACTGCCAAGCTGCTCATGAGTTTACCCACGAAAGATACTAGTGCGCATCCACCGATCTGCAATGACAGATCAACCCGTGTTTCAGAAGATGGAATCAATGCCATTTCCCTGCATGGATAGGAAGGGCACACGCACTTCCACATGGCAAGAATAGGCCGGGCACATGGCTTACCCACCCGAGCAGCTTTGGTACCAGCGCTCACACACCACCCTGCTCGACCAGCCGGACATGGATGGACCCCCTCATGGTTATGGTTGCGCACTCCCGACCCATGACAGCGGCCCTTGCCGCTAGCACCATGGATGCAAGACCGCAGACACAGGCCTGCACCATCAGGCCTGACCCGGAGATTAGAACACTGGGATGGCAGGTATATGCTCCTCAGGCCGCGATGGCAAGCTGAGCACCTATCCACCGTTCCATATTTGCTGAGGCGCAACCCTCGGCATGCTACAGCAGGTGGCACACGTATCAGAAACAACATCATGGCCGGTGTGCACACCTCAGAACATCGCATCAGCACGTCTTCCTACCCTGGTTAGGAAGGTGCATGCACCTCCCCACAGCTTTGACAGTGTGGATGTGCGGAGGGCCCTGGGGCTACTCCATAGATTTGGTAACTCTCCAGGAGTATCCACGGGGAGAGCCAAACTCTATGGTAGGGGAAGCCCCTGTGGCGGCATCCTCATCACCCAGGCAGGGAACATCCATATGTGCCCGCCCAGCCTTCAGCTTACCACTCCCCTTAAGTGCCCATCAGGGCTTCCCTGGGGAAGTGCCCTCATGATAGTGGGCAACTCAGTCTGGGTTGGCCAGGGTGCAAATGATGCCAACCTAGCCATGGGCACAATGGTGCCCCACAGACCTACCATGGCAGACACGATGTAGGGTTGCCGGCTATCCGGTGGGTCGGACACTCAGTGCAACATCCCACCACTTAGCCCATGCCATACCCACCCCGGGTATGTTCGGTATCTGTTTACAGGGCACACAAAGGTATGGCACCAAAACCCCATCATGTCCACACCCCAGCCCAATGCGGGTGAGGTAGGTGCGCGCACCTTTCCTCTGCTGTACAGGGGGAAGGTGCCCAGTCCCTGAGGTTAACGTAAACAAAGGAAAGGTTGTAATGAGGAAATGAATACATAGGGAATAGTTACCTCTGTGATTATCTTAATTAATCACTGTCAATCTCTGCATGATTACTGCAAATGTATTTAGTATACGTCAATGTAGCTTATATTCGTACCCACCCACATAAAATGCCTGAGTTCTGCATAATGTCAAACAATAATAAATGTACACAAATCAACCCATATTATTACACATACAGAATATACATAAAAAAAATCTCCTATATATAAAGAACAATTAACACAAACTCTTTACAGATACATAGAGCATATACCACAAAGCTTCAACCCCTAATGGGCCAACTAACACATTTTTCTTTTTACTCTTACTATTTTTTTATTGATTCTGGCTGTGTTATTTATTTTTCACACAGTCCCATTTGGAGATAGTCTTTGGATTGTGCACACATAAGGAAAGGCTTTCTCCCCTTTGTTTTTGAATGTGTGTACCAATTATCCATAACCAGGTTCAATCAAATTTGTAGAGACTCCTCCAACACAAGTTGTTGACATATTTCAGCCTGGAGATTTATGGCTTCTTCAGGACAGGAGAAAGACGGAGTACCTACATGGAAAAATATATACAAAACATCACACAAATTCTATCAAATACATCAGGCGAAAGGCAAAGGTGGGCCGGCGAATTGTAACTTCGTTAGTGTGCTTCACAAAGGCAAGCCCACCTAAATTATATAATGAGCCATATTAAAACCTCCGTTCCTAAGGTTATTCAGAGAGAGTCAGGAAAGACTACGAGGAAAAAGCAAAAGTTTTTAGGGTAATTTCCACCAAGGAGGTCATGTCCAACAGTCACTCGTGCTCTAACCATCAACAAGTTGGTTAGTGGGAATCACCAAGCAACTCACTAGAAGACTACACACCATCCAGAACTCAGCAGCCAAACTCATTGTCAACCTCCCAAACAGAACTCACGTCACAGCTCAGGGAACTCCACTGGCTCCCAAAACACAAATGAGCTCAATTCCAATTCATCACACACACATTCAAGTCACTACACAACTGAGGCCCCATCTACCCGAACAGTCACATCTCCTTCCAACAACCACCCAGACACCTCACCTCTGGATGACTCCTACTTGCACACATCCCATGCATACACAAAGAAAAGATCAGCAAGACCGGAATTCCCGTAATTGCTCCTAAAGCATGGAGTGGCCTCCCACTCCACACCAGATCCTTCTCCTCTCTTCTTGAATTCTACAAGAAGTTGAAGACCTGAGTTTTCAATGAGGCAACCTTCCAGAGGCATGACAAGGCACACCCCCCACTTGCATGCCAGGATACCCTTGTGGGTGAAAGAGCGCTTTGCAAATACACTTAACATAACAACATGGATGTAAAAGTGGCTGAATGAGAAAGAAGATTAGGAGATAGATGAGGGGTGAAGTGGAGATACCAAGGGGCTGAACCAGCAAGCATAGGTAATAGATTGGGCAAGAGATGACATGAAATGTAGAGTATGGAAGGGAGAGGTTAATATATTTGGGCAGAATCAGCAAAATAACACTAGAGGCTGGAGAGAAGGTAAAAATATTGTTGAAAGTTTTTACTGCTAAGTCCTGTGAACATTTTGGTGAAGTTTGCAAATTTTCTATCTCTTTATTTTCAGTGTAATAAATGTGAAAACAAAATTGCCTTGGTTTTGATATGCATGTGTCATTCTTCACAAAGGATTATGATCTTGAACCATCCTCAATGTGTCTACTGTGTACTTTATTACTCCTCCTGACCTTACTGTTAAATCTCAAGCCCAGTGGAACCATTTCTTTCACATGTCCTGACCGGACATTTAGAAATCATCACTCCAGCCCTGAACTGATTTTGCAGAATCCTGCTTGCGTCATAAGTTCCTTCCAATGTAAAAACAAAAAATAGCTGTCATTGTTTCTCTACTCAAAAAAACTTTACAAGTGTAACTTTGAATAGGGAAAAATAGGAAAAGTAAGTTTGGTGACTCCGGACTCACAATTTAAAATCACATCTTTTGGTGGAGTTGGTTTTTAAATTGCAGGTCTGAAAATGCTACTTTTAGAAAGATCAAAGGGGTGGCCAACCTTCTACACTGTCTGCTGGACTCAGACACGCACAACTATAAGTGATTTACAATTGTTAACTAAAGTTTGAACAAAAACGTAATACAAATTTTATTCACTGTTCTTTGAACATTTTAATTATGAGTTATACATCCTCTAAGTATTATTTCCAAGCAGAATCTACATCCTATCCTTGATGTGTACCAAATTTCAAAAATAATACCATTCAATGAATATGTACAAACATAGCAGTTTTCTTGTTTACACAATGCAGATGTCCATAGCCCAATGCATTTCGGGACATTTACTGTCCCTTCTTCAGGGGCACACTGTGAAGTAAAGATATAAACGAATGTCAATCAGTAAAATATACACAATCGACGTGGAATCGTTTCCATGACTTCTACATCATGAGGTCATGAGAGGAAGAGCGTAACGAAGAGGGCAATTTACAACCTGCAGGCGTGGGTTTATAAGCGTGGTCTCGTTACTATGGCAATCACGCTACGTCGTCATATGACCGAGCGAGTTTCGAGGAGGAAGGAGTTGATGGCGATTTAACGAGGATTAGATGCAGAAGATTGTTGTTTTGAAATACACTGTACGTAAGGGCGACAGTTTAATGAAATTGCTGGAATGCGATATAGGCATTTACACAACACATTTATTCTCTGCAGTTTGGTTTTATTTTTAGGAGGAGTATAATTCGAGTAAAGTTTTCAGAGTAAGTGAAAACATTTTTTTAGATCGTTTTCTTCAGAAAGTGTGTTCGCTTTGGTTTCTTGACGTAGGATTGTTTTTATCCTGCAGAACATTAATTGGTTCGCTCCTGAATCTTAATAACCGGAGGCATCCTTTGGTTCATGAGTGGAGTAAGTTGAAGCTACAGCATTGTTTGTGAAAGTCTGACTATGGTTTTGCACAGGTGATGGTTTCTGCACTGTAATTCTCTTAAAACTTAAAAAAATATGGGTGCTTTTTAGTTTCGCTTTTTAGTTTCGTTGACATTTGTGTTATGTAGGCACACACTGATACACATAGTATTTGACTCTGCATCAATTCGCAGAAGTGTATAAAGTACTGATAGACCAACTATTGTGTATATTTTACTGATTGACATTTGTTTATATCTGTACTTCAAAGTGTTGCCCCAGAAGAAGGGACAGTAAATGTCCCGAAATGCATTGGGCTACGGACATCTGCATTGTATAATCAAGAAAACTGCTATGTTTGCACATATTCATTGAGTTTTATTATTTTTGAAATTTGGTATACATCAAGGATAGTATGTATATTCTTGTTGGAAATAATACTTAAAGGATGTATAACTCATAATTAAAATGTTCAAAGAACAGTGAAGGAAATTTCGATTACGTTTTTGTTCAAACTTTAGTTAACATTTGTAAATCACTTATAGTTGTGCGTGTCTGAGTCCAGCAAGCAGTGCAGCAGGCTGGCCACACCTTTGAGTATATATTGAGTGTGATTAGGTACACACCATCGGGCACAGCACACTGATCAAACTACTCAGATTAAATTTGAAAACGTTTACAAAAATTGGAGTGCATAGACCACCCACCATTGACTTTTAGAAGGATGGCATTTTCTTACTTAATCTCGTCAGTGGCTTCTACCTGTCTCTGTAATATTCGTCTAGGTTTGGTGACAGCTAGGCTTTGTGCCTCTAGACAGTCACACGCAAAGGGACCTGAGGTGTACCACTCACATCCTGATTACCCATCACCAGGCTGATGGGTCTTTCTGAGCTGGAGTGAGAGGGAAGAGCTGACACTTGCATCCACATAGGACTGTACTGGTCTCCACACAAAGGGCTGCATACCGCCTGTAGTGTGTCTGGAGGACAGAAATGGCAGAGTCTTGTGCATTACAAAGACCTTTCTTTGAAGTCTCTCTACTTCAAAGGCTAAAATTGGTATCAATACTGGATTTGTGACACCATGTAGTCAGAATGATTCTGGAACTGAGGACATTCTACCAGGAAGAAGAGCTCTCATGCTGTAAGGAGGGGCTGCCACCTTGCTGCTTGCTTCACCCCGTTGGCCCACTGCCTGTTGTTTCTTGCCTGTGAGTGAGAGGACTGGACTTGACCCGCTACACCCAGCAACTCTAAAGTTACTCCAAGGGTATATTGTCATGCTTCCTGTTTTCTGAAGCCTCAGGGATATCAAAGCTGTAATGAACTTTTGGATTTGCCCCGGTCAAGCGCAACAAGATAGCCCCAGTTGGGGCAACTGATTTCTAACTGCATTTTTGGTTAATCTTGCAAAATTCATATCTTGACCTGTGTATATTGGATCTTTGTTGTCTTGGTATTGTTTTAGTTAGATAAATATTGGCTATTTTTCTAAACTGGTGTGGAGTAGTGTTTTCACTGTGTTATTGTGTGATTGTGTGTGTGTGTGTGTGTGTGTGCACAAATACTTTGCACATTGCCTCTTTAGCTTAGCCTGAATGCTCTGTGCTTAGCTACCAGAGGGTGAGCACAGGTAAACCTTTAGTGTGTACTACACTTACCTTGACTAGGGTTGTGGTTCCTGCTCTGCCTACCAATAACCCAAGTTCTAACACTTATCCTGAACTTTTACTCGCGTGAAGGGAGAGCCGAGGAGTCACCTGAAGTCCCACTTTATTGTTCTGGGACAATCTGACATAGAATGTTCATCATGCCCTAATCCGGAAACAATTAGCGAACATTGTTGTAATCATATTTGTTTTGAAGAGACCTAGACCTAGCTTTTTCAGCCAGTTTGATTAATGTAATGTCTTTCCACGTAATAGAGCTTTTAATATATGTACCTATTTTATAGCATGATTATTTATATTTTTATCCATTATAGTGGTATCTACAATAGGTAAGTAGTTTCTTGCAAAGCTGCTTCAACACTACATCACACAGTAAGTGTACGCTTCTGCTCCCAGAATCCAGTTACCTCTTGTATCACTTATAGATTGTATACTTGCCTCTGACCCTGTACAGCGCTCCGCTGCATTTTAGCTAGGTTTACTCGTTACAAATACCCCATACATACATACACACATTACCTCCTTTTCCCTCTCACTTATCACCATTACGTAATGAGACCCCTGTACCTTGTGGACACACCCCCTAGCAATATAAAAAGGCCCGTCCCCTCCACAACTCCTGTTCTTTTGTGTCTGTAGACACTGAAGGGTGGGTGCGGGGTGCTTGCTCCAGCGTAGATTGCTTTGAAGGGTTAGCTCTTTCTTCTTGCTGGCTCCTTTTTTCTTCGGAGACGTTTCTGTAGCCTGGTATGTGCATTTCTTTCTGCGTGATTGCATTTTCTCTTTTGTGAATCTGGCCGGTTTGTGGCCGGTGCCAGTTTGTTTCTTTGGAGACATTCCCAGTGGCTTGGTGTCTGCTTCACAATGCCTGTACCCTGGGTTGTTGGGCCATGGCCTGGAACAGTGACATTGGGGTATGGTCATGGCCATTTGGAGTCTCTGGAGTCCCTGCTGCAAGGGTTCAAGTTCCACCAGTGAAGGCACGGTGTTGTCAGGTCGATCCTTTCGTGTCAATAGTTTCCTGTTCTGTCCTGCCCCTGAGTTACTATGTTGGATTGTTGACCTTCTATTGTCCGACGCCCAGGACATATTGTTTGGGGTCAAGGGCAACAAGTTTTCATCTGTATTTTGTTCCTGGGAAAAGTAGGCCCATTCCCCTGCAGCACAAACTCTTTGGATGTAAGTTTGCACTACCACATTATGGTTCAGGGAAGGGCACTGTCTGCAGTTAAGGTAACATTTTTGTCCACAGGTTAATGCTGTTCAAACCTGTATTCATGGTTCATTAATTGAAAGCCTTTATTATTAGGGTGCGCGCTCTAAGTAAATGCTGTAAGCCCTGACTGCACTCTTGACAGTGGTTCCAGAATAAAAATATCTACACACGTTTTCAAAGTTTAGCGATATGAGGCAATGTATAATGCTCCCAGAATGCTCTCTGATTTGATGTAAATATTTATAGAAGCTTGAAAGTAAGGCTGATGATGCTTTGCTTTCAAAATAAAATGTTAATAAAAAATGGAAGCAGGAAGAAAACATTTTGCTAAACTACTGTGAAATTTCAGTTGCAATTGCTTTACTGCATTATTTAGTAACATGTCTTGATGCATGCGACTATTTCCCAAAAATATTCATAATGGAAAATCAGTGTAACCAATTTCAATAAGATTATGGGAAACAAAAATAAACAAGCATTGGCAAAGCCAGTAGATCTGAAATTGGTGGTCAGCTTTTTAGTTTTGTCAATGTGTGACTTATTTTGGCATGGTTTTTGAACAAAACTACTTTGTGCACCAATATGCGCCTTGTGAAAGAGCACAATGCTGTCACTCACAGTGAAGCCAGCCAATAAAGATAGAGAGAGAGAGAGCTGGGGGGGGGGAGAGAGAGAGAGAGAGAGAGAGAAAGAGAGAGAGAGAGAGAGAGAGAGAGAGAGAAAGAGAGAGAGAGAGCGAGAGAGAAAGAGAGAGAAAATGTTTATAAACACAAAAGGTCATGGTCAACGCCAGACAAAATCAGGGGCCCAGTTATTAAAGAAAGTCTCAAAAGTGCACCCATGGTATATGTCTGTGCATTAAGTGCATCTATACGGTTTTCGTGAATTCTCAAGAATTTACAGAAGTAGGACAAGAAATAGTACTAGAAAATATTTTTGAACAGCATTTTCCCATGAGCAAATGTGCATGCGTAGATTTGCTCATGCAAAAATCTGAGTGTTTGCAAGTTCACTTTCCCTTCCAACCACTTTTTTCCCCAACTCTGAAAGAAGTTTTACGTCTGCCATTGTCAGGAGTAAATTTCCAACATTTCTCAGTATGGTAAAAGATTAGAGAAGAGTTGTTGAAAACCCTTAAAACATGCAAGTTAGTAGGTTGGCACAGACTCAAAAGGGCATTCCAACCCTGGAACTATTGCTTACCACTACCTTGAGCCCCAGTATGTAGATCTGCGAAAATTTGCAACATAAGGGGATTGCAAGTATTCAAACACTACTATGGTATGAGCCCTGGCATAATCAGAGAGGCTATGTTAAAGCTCTTATAAAATGAGATTGCTGCCATAATTTATCTCTGCACTACATAGCACTAAAGGGGCAAGTGAATTTTGTTACAGGACAAGTAGATTTATGAAGCAACCTTCCCCATGGACAAGTAGATATTGTATTAAATTCCACACCCCTGTGGTGTGCTGCCGGTGCTTCTTGTGCCAATCCATTTTCTGGTGCCCGTGGGACGTCTGCACACAGTGTGGCAGACTTTATTTTTTTTTTTACAGGGATGATTTCTTTTTCGCACGGCCAAAGGTCTGCCATGCATTTCTTTGGCTGTGGTGGGCATGGCCTGTGACTGGGGCTTAGTTTGTCTGGCCGGAGGTTTGCTGTGCCTTGCTCTGGCCATGTTGTATGTGGGGAATTTTTGCTAGTTGTGGCTCGGCAGGCTCCGCAGTATACTTCTGGGGTCCCCCAGGCTGCTATGCCCCTGTGGCTTGTGGCTTTGTGTCGGCTTTCCTGGGAAAGTATGCTGGGTGCCGCTTCCTTATGTCCCTGGTGTACGCTTGTTGTTTTGCGGCACCTCTGTGACGTGCTTACAGTGTGGCTGTGAAGGCGGCGCGGTTTCTGCGTCTCCTGGACTGCTGGGTTCATGTGGTGGGCATGAAGGGGGGTGTCTATGTGTGCTCTGACCATGTTTGTCCGGCGTAGTAGGTGGGCTGGGAGCGGCTAGCTCAGGGTCAGCTCGGCACTGTTTTACATGTTTCTTTGCCTGGTGGGTACATGGTCGCTGGCCATGTCCGGTCCTCTCCCCTGCCATGCTTCTGTGGTTGGTACTTCCTCTTTGTGTTTGATGATACTGTTTTTTCTCTGCCGCTCTTTGTAGTTTGCGCCCGTACCAGCACTCCCGGATTGGCCATTACCCTTCGGCTTGTGGGCAGTTTGTTGTATTCCTTATGCATGCTGCAGGGTCTGGGGATGTTCCTACTTGCGGCACGGCAGGATCCGCTGCGTGATTTTGTTTTCCCTTGGCTGCCTTGCCCCTGTGGGGGTTGCAATGCTTGGACTTGATGCCATTGCCATGCTTCCATGTTTTCTGCCTGGCTTGTGCTGCTGTGTGGAAGGCTGGTGGCAAGTATCCCAGTGGGTAGTTTTGCACCTGATGCAGTACCTTTTGTATGCACCATTTCCAGTTAGTGCGTGGCTGTTGGCTCTCTTGTGGTGCTCCTAGTGTTTTGGTGTGTGTTCATGCAGCCTTGGGCTTAGGCTCAATGGTGCGAGCGCTCATCTGTGGTTCGGCGTCTAGTTTCAGCTTGGGTTGCTTTCCTGTGTTAAGCCTTGTTCTTCCCATTCTGCCCGACCAGGGGTCTGCTGTGCCCTTCTCTGGTTGTGGGACATGTGTGCGGTTGCCGTGGCTCCCTGCTGATCTTCTGTCACTCTAGTGTGGCAGTCCCCACTACTGCATGATTCGTTCCGGCCTGTTGTATCCGAGTGAGGTGTTTGTGGCTCCTCGTCTCTCTTAATCCAGGGATGTAGCCTGTTGGTTTGGCTGCCAACTATGGACTTGGAGGAATGGTTTTATGGTCTCTCTCTGATGGTTATGATTGCATGGTTTGCATCCAACCGGTGGTCTGTGGTGCTTTCGTCATGCTGGGATGGGCATATCTGGGTTGTCAGGGTGACGGTGTCTTGTCTGCTGCCAATTGTATGGCCTTGGCGTCTCTGTGTTGAGACTCTCCGGGTAGTCTGTTGCCAGTTGCCTACCTGAGCTGTGTGTAGTTTTCAACTGTCTTCAATGGGCCTGACTCCAGTGGAATCCTTGGACTGCCAAAATCCCTGGACGTGTTGGGGAACTTCAGGGCTGTGCTCTGATGGTTGCTGTAGCAGGATGGGCGTACTGCAGCAGTGTGGAGCTGCACGCTTTCAGGCATTCCCTTCTGCATGTTTCAGGTGCACGCTCAGCCTCTTGGAGAATTCAGAGAGTGACAGCGTGAGGGGGATGCAGTGCTCCTTGCTGATAGCAATCTTGTCACTGATGGTTAATCCATTGGGGGCCTTTCTTGCATCTGGATGACCTCCATTGGGTTGTGTGCTATCCCTCTCACCACAGCATTCCTTCTTGTTGTATGTAGACCTCCATTGATGCCCTTCTATTATGTTGCTATCTTTTTGCTCCTGGTGTACAGTGTGTTGTGGCTTTCTATGATTGAGTTTGGTCTTTACCCTCTTTGTGCTCCATGGTGAGGTGGTGGTCTCCGTCTCCTGACTCTACTGTACATTAGTGATAGGGGTGATGCTGTTGCCACATTCATTCTGGTTGGTTCCTTCTTGGCCCCTCTTGTTGACAAAGCTTTATTCATTTGGTTTGGGCTTTCGGTTCCTGTGATTCTCAGAGTGGATGAAGCCGACAAAGTCTTTCACAGGCTCTAGTTTGATGCTACGGACTGCATAGAATGAGGCTTTGATGGTGATGTCCTTGGTGAGGGATTTTGTGCCTCTGGCAGGGTATATATCGGAGGTTGGAGGTTTGTTATGTTATGTTATGTTAATTTCGATTTATATAGCGCCAAATCACCAACAGGTCTCTTAGCGCTTGCTTTGGGAACCCGTCCTGGCTTTCCCTGCGAGATAACCCCTACTGGGCATCCCCAAGGTGAAGACCAGGCATCCCATCGCGGTGGGGCTGTAGTGGAGATTAAGCAAGCTATTGCCCAGAGTTGGATGTCCAGGTTCATATGGTTTAGCATGGGTCGGCAGTTCTTGTTTATGGCAACTATGGCGTCCTCCTTTGCTCTCATGGTCTGACAGTTCCTCTGGTTGTGAACCTGGTAGACAGCTATGGCTGTACTTTCTTAGGTTGCCGTTGGGGGTGCCAGGCTTTTCGGTGAAAGGTTATTTGGTTTACCTGGCTGTCTGATGTGGACTGGTTGCACGCCTGGTCCTGAAGGTCCTCTCCCAGCGTTTTTTCTCACTTGGATGCTTTGGTGCCCTGGACTTTCCCATGTGCAGTTCCCCTTTCCAATTCCTTCTGTAGGGGCAGATTATGCCCAGGTGGGATTGGTGGCAGGTTATCCTCCGCTATGAGAGTCCCTCTGGCAGAGCTGCTGGCTTGGGTTGTCTGGTGGGTACATTCCCTGTGGATGGTTCAGTGCGGTGTTCCTTCCTGCATGGGAGCTTGCGTTTCCTTCTAGTGGGTGTGGTGGTTTTATCAGAGATGTCTTCTCATCCACTTCGTCTCGTCTTCCTTCCTCATGTTACGGGTTTCTCTTTGCTCCAGTCCCAAGGTGGTTCATCCTGATTCCACTGGTTTGGGTCAGGGGTGGGAGTGTTTGTTGTATCCAGTCTGTCTCAGGGTGTTTCCCCTGGTGTTGGATCTGTGGCACTTCATCTCTTGGGTGATTGGTTCATTCCATTTAACTGCTATCCTTCTCGCTACTACTTCCTCCTGGGGGTCATAGTGGCTGCGATCTTATTGCAGGTTGCGTTCCTTCAGATCCTCACAGCCTTCTTAGTCCCTCTTGGGCTTCCCATCCGGTGTCCCCAGTCTGACTCTCTGGCTGGGGGGGACCCCAGCTTGTGTGTCTCCTTTCTTTCCTGTGTTTGGGGTCATTTTTGGCTCTATGGTTCTGTCTGCTGTGTTGGAGCTGGACTGTCTTTCCTGTTTGTTTGCACATAAGCTGTGCATTTCATTTGGGTGTTCTGGGCTGATGCTTGGGCAGTTGGCCTGGTCTTTTTTGGCTTGGTATGTCTGATTGCATAATGAAAATAAGCGAGAGAGAAGAGGAGGTAATGTCTCCATTACTTACCGGTAATTTCATTATTCCTAGTCCTACTCTCGCTCATCTCCATTATGGCCCTCCCTCCTTCCCGGTTGTCAAGCCAACTGTGTCTACGGTGACTTAGTAGTGACAGGAGTTGTGGAGGGGCGGGCCTTTTTATATTGGTAGGGGGTGTGTCGACGAGGCATAGGGGCCTCATTACGTAAGCATATGCAGATAAGTGAGAGTAGGACTAGGAGTAATGTATTTACCGGTAAGTAGTGGAAACAGTGCTATTCTCTTTGGTGAAGCTTGTTGTTTTTAGAGCGATTTATCCAGTGATGTTTTTGATGGTGTGGTTAATCATATTTTGATTTTGCCGGTGGCAAAATATTTGGTTGTTTTAAATATTATGCTATTCTGGCCCGCTTGGTACACAGTATATTGAAGACTTTAGTTGCACTGTCTTTTTCAAGGAATGTTTGAGAGTGAGGCTGCTCAGTAGTAATGCCACCTAAACAGGTGAAGAGAAGTCATCTCTGGTGGAGGGGAATGCCAACATTGCACAGGTTGGACAGGCTAGATTCTATTAAAAGTTGCATGCCTTGGGGTGACCAACACTAGCTGCTACTGCGGCTTGGCTGCAGTTGAAGATCAGTGCTTAATTTGAGCAAGTGATTTCCGCTGCTCAGAACGGTACTTAATTGCCAACACCGACACTTATGACATTCTGGTGCTGTTTGTCTAATTTAGAGATTAGCACAACAACAGTTGTTTATTTATTCAATATACCTGAAAATGACTAATACCTGCTGGCCAAGCCATCCTAATAGATTTGGGTGCCTGGAATAGTCTGAATTGTCACACTTGTGGAGCAAGACCTCTGACCTTACTGCTCTCCCCCTGTGCAGCTTCACCAGTAAGGGTCTGCTCTTGAGCCTGAGCTCCTCACCAGGTAGCTGTTCAAAGCCCTCCTCCACCCGCAGGCTCCTGCCTCTGCCTCATCCCTGGTGGTCTGGTGGAAGAGCGCCCTGATTTTCTGCTATTCCACTCTGTTCTGTGTCCTCTGTCTTCACTTTTGCCTTTTTTTCTCTGCTGCCTCTCTTTCTCTTTTTCCTCTCTCTCTTTTTCTATTTTACCTCCTTGCCACTCTTTCTCTCATTTTCTTTTGCTTCTATTGCCACTTTGCCACTTTCTCTCTTTTGCCACTTTGCCACTTTTTTCTCTTTTCCCTCGCTTCACTCCCTCTTCCAACGTTCTGCGCCACTGCTGCCCCTGGGCCCCTCTCCCCATCGGGTCACTCCCACTCCCCCCTCCCAGCTGATTGCCCTCCCCAACCCCTACATAATGGCGGCCGTGCCAAAGCCAGGCCCATCTGCGCCAGTCCGTAACCCGACCGCAACCAGCACCAAGAACACTGGTCCTCTGACTCCCCGCTGCTACAACCCCAGCACCCTCCACGCTCTCAACCCTGGACGCAACAACAGCTGCCAGCTCTCGACGCTGAGCAACACCCAAGGCCCAATCTCTTGCCGACACTGCCACCACACCTTCACCCACCTCCGGACCCCAGCAGTAGCCCCCAGCCCAATGGACGCCAGCACACACAAACTACTCAACTGCATCCTCCTCAACGTACACTCCCTGCATAGACATGCCATAAAAATCTGTGACCTCCTCAATATTCACATGCCCGTCGTCGCCTTCCTCACAGAGACCTGGACCAACGTCAGCTCCGCACCCGACATTGCAACTGCCATACCTGACGGATACAAGATTTTGAGGAAAGACCGCCCGACCTGCCCAGGAGGGGGCCTCGCCATCATCCACAAATGTTCCCTTTGCATGACCGCCACCAACTCTGACATCGCCTTGCCCCCCCAGGGAACACATCCACTTACAGATCCAGACCAAACCCAGACCGATGCTCCGTGGAATCCTGTCTACCGACCACCTGGCCTCCGCACTCCGTTCAACAACGTCATCTCCGACCTCACCGCCGCAGACTACATACTACTCGGAGATCTAAACTTCCACCTGGACAACTACGATGACCCCAACACCACCGCCCTCCTAAAAAACCTCATCAACATAGGACTGAAGCAACTTGTCTCCGCCCCAACTCACATAGTAGGACACACACTGGACCCCTTCTTCGAAAGAGGAAACTGCACCTTCTTCAGCCACACCGCGGAACTCCTCTGGACTGACCACCACTGCATCCACTTCTACTTCAGCAAACCCACCACACACAAGCACGCACGCTGCCTCCCACACAGAAACTGGATAAAGTCTCCGAAGAACACCTCACCTCCGCCCTCACCTGCACTCCACCCACAACTACGACAGACGCCAATTCTGCTGCAAGCAACTTCCATAAATGGATTGCCAACTGCACCGACACACTAGTTCCCCTCCAAAAGACTAAAGGAAGATGCAACAAGAAAGCAAACTGGTACACCAAGGCACTACCAGAATCCAAGCGCTCCGGCTGATGACTGGAAAAGATGTGGAGAAATAGCAAAACTCTGGAAACAAGCACCACCTACAAAACAGCCACCAAGGCTCATCACCAACTCATCGAATCCACAAAGAAGAATTTCCTCCAAGACAGAATCCTCTCCAACGCCCACAACCCCAAGGAACTCTTCTCCATCATACAGGAATTTGCCTAACCCAACAGCGCGACAACAGCCCCCCCCCCTTGCAAGACCTCTGCAACAGACTCGGCTCCTTCTTCCACCTCAAGATAAAGACACTCTACGATAACTTTGATGACCAAGATCTCTGCACAGCCTCAACCCCCACCCACAATGACGCAACCCAACTCACTTGGACCCCACTCATGACAGAAGACACCCTAACGACCATGAAGAGCATCGACTCCAGAGCACATTCTTCCACAGGACTGCCACAGCCATCGCACCCGAGCTATGTCGCACCATCAACTGCTCCCTCGAGATGCCACATTCCCTGACAACTGGAGGCGTGCCAAAGTCAACCCACTCCTGAAGAAAGCCTCTGCAAAACCGACGGACCTCAAGAACGTCAGGCCCATCTGGCTGCTCCCTTTTGCAGGCAAGGTCATCACAAAGGCTGTCAACACCCAGGGAGCATACTTCATTGAAGCCAACAACATCCTAGACAACTCCCAATCCGGATTTTTCAGTAACCACAGCACTGAAACCGCCCTACTTGCCGCCACAGACAGCACCGCGCCCTCCTCGACCTAGGCCAAACAGCAGCCCTCAGCAACCTGGACCTATCAGAAGCCTTCGACACCATCTCCCACCTCACATTAACCACCATACTACACAAGCCAGCATCCAAGGAAAAGCCCATTCCTCATGGGCAGAACACAGGAAATAAGACTACCCCCTTCCTCTACGAACTGACAGAGACCAGATGCGGAGTTCCCCAAGGATCCTTCCTCAGCCCCACCTTCTTCAACATCTACATGACCCCCCCCTCGCAACCATCGTCAGAAACCACAGGCTGAACATCATCTCCTACACCGATGACACCCAAATCATCCTCTCCCTCACCAAGGAACTGGACGTCACCAGGCACAACTTCCAAGAAGGGATGACAGCCGTTGCAACCTGGATGAAGAACAGCTGCTTGAAACTCAACTCAGAAAAAACAGAGGTCCTCATCCTCGGCACCACACCCTCCACACGGGACGACACCTGGTGGCCCCCCACTCTCAGAAACCCACTCATCCCAACAGGTACTAGAGTGGCCTATCCTAGTGCCCCTTGTGTGGTGGTGATCCTCCGCAAGGCCTACCAGTGCAAGGGGTTCGCCCTTCTCTGCACAAGTCCTCAGACCAAAAATGTATTAAACCTTATGAGGTGGAACTACATTCACACAACACCCTTCGGCAATGTATTGAGTAGCACACTGAATGGAAGGAGCTTGGTCCTTTTATACCCACACAGGGGCTCAAAAGAAGGCGGTACAAGTACAAGAGAAGGTTTCAGGTACATATGAGGTCATACAGAAAATGCACAGTCAACAAGTGGGAGGAGCTAGCAGTTGCTAATTCTGGTGAACACATCCTGACATTTATAGACTAGGGACAGCTGCAAGGACAGCTGCAAGCTCAACTGAGCATGTGCAAAGCAGAAGGGGTTAAATATAACCTGTCTCCATGCAGATGATTTCAAGAGCAGACAACAGCAAGGTAGGACAGAGCACATGGCACACACCTGGTAGCACATGGCAAACTAGATGGCTGTCAGAAATACAAAATGGATTCCACAAAATGGACAAGATAACTTCTAAATACAAGATGGCTTCTGCTAATGCTCACCCAATTGCTGCAAAATTACAACAGACAACCCTTTTAGCATTAGCTAAAGACATTCGCCCATCTGGGGTAAACTAGATATGCATCCTGAACATCGATGCTCATCAGTTCAGTGACCTCTTTATTTTGCATTTGTTGGGCTTTCATTTCTGCAATATTTCTCTTGACAGGTGTACAAGCAGTGATGCAAATGGAGCACAGCATGGGACCTCATTGTATACATATACAGCATGTAAATAGTATCACCAGTAGTATACATAGAACAGTCAGTAGCTTCCAGCCCCAAGTAATAAAGAGTGTCCACATCCAGTTCGAAAAAGTCCATGTACCAGTCTCTGGGTGAATCTCTGCAGCAATCTTATGCAGTTTAGAGATTGCATCATATACTGAAGGCAAGTGATCCGGTATAAAAACACAACAACTGCTACCGATGATGCGACATGCCCCACCTCGATCAGCCAAAATCACATCAAGCACCATACGATTCTGGAGTGCTACAATCCTCGCAACTTGCAGCTCTTCTGTAATGTTCCCAAGTGCCATTGCTGTCTGATTGGTATCAGCTTCCACAACACGAGTCAATCTCCTTATTTTTCTACTGTTCAATGCGGCACCCACGAAAAAGAATAAGCCTTAGTTAAAGTCGACATATTGTTGTAAAGCGGTGTCAGATTGGTCAACTTCATCCATACTTATTGTCCTCTTATTTCTGTTCTTGGAAATGTCATTGTAAAGTCTATAGTCCTTATGATACGATGTAGGTGCCAGAAACATGGGGGGCAACAGAAAGGACACGTAGCAGACCCCAGACCACCCCACAGGTAGTTGGTAGTATCCCTTATTACCGCAAACAAAGTATGTATTATGCGATGAAATAAAGCTGCTATTATTGGTACCTTCAATTGTCAGAATTACAGTACATTCACTTCTCCCCACTGGAATTCTCCCAACACTACTAATACATAAGTCTGCTTTAGCTCTTGTCACTGAAATTACAAAAGGTCCATTGTTCTTCATAGTCCTTGTATTTGTGAACACATGTGGCATAGAAATATTTACAGGTTGGTACTCCTCCCATTCCCATTTTGTTCCTCTAGCTTGAGGGTACCCATTTTTATCAGGATAACATTCTTTATTACGGTGATAATTAATCTGTCCTACTGTCATTTCTGTAATGTTGGCCCTTTCAGAGGCAAACAAGTGCGCAAACCATGCTTGACACGAACCATTATGAGAGAATGGAAGAGGAATGAACGGTGTACCTCCTTTCTTTTGGTACGCAGGTATCATCCCACACACCCAACAGTTGGTAGTATTCGTGGCATTATGTGTATGATGCAACATCTGAATGAATGTATTATTCAGGTAGGATTGTCGATGCTTCTGCTCATGGTAGGGTAGTGTAAAGTGGTGGTGCTCAACTGGCACTGTAGTAGTGGCGATCAAAAGCTCTTGAACAGGGGCCACTTTCTCAACATACCAGGTAATTGCTGCCATAACCACCATAGCACCAACAAACACTACAGCACAAATTATTTTCTTAGTGCAACTTTTGATCTCTAGGCAGACATGATCACTTTGTCGTAAAAAAACCCCAACTGTTGGAGCTCGTATCCCTGGGCAGCTATTGATTTCTTCACCGAGGGTCAAGATGGGTGTCACTTTGCAGTACTGATCTCCCCTTGCCACATCGGCACTTCGTTTCACCAACCCAGGGAGGTAGCTCAACCATTCCTTTTCGACAATGCAGGCTCTTTCCATGGTCTCAATTGGTATCGCGATACTCCAGAAATCGTGTGGTCCGGAAAGACTTCTTCAGATTCGTCAGGTATGATGGCTTGGTTTTTCTCTGTATCCAGGATCTCTCGATGGTCGGTCCGCACAGCAGGTTCCACCAAGGTAGGCGACACACGTTTGCAGTGTGTGCTATGGATCCAATTCTTTCTGTTCGTCACTCGAACTGCTGTCCTCGTAGCCAAAAGCACTTGCTCTGGTCCTCGCCACCAAGCTGTTCAACCTCTCAAATATTTTGACCATAACCTGGTCTCCAGGCCGGAGATCGTGGGCCTCACCTGTAGATCTGTCAGGAAGAGCTTTTCGAACCTGTTGATGAATAGAGATCAAACTGTCGGTTAACTGTGCCAAATAATCATTCATCAGAACACAAGGTACATCATGTATGGGGCGTGGCTTAGGAACTCCCCAAATGTTCATCGGTCTCCCAAACACCACTTCATATGGTGTAAGTCCAGATCGTGAAAGTGGCACCGATCTTATGGATAACAATGCCAGAGGCAGTGCATCTGGCCAGTTCAGAGACGTGGAAGTCAGTATTTTCACTAATTTCAGTTTCAAAGTAGAGTTGTACCTCTCCACTAATCCTGCTGATTGTGGGTGGAAAACTGCATGGAATTTCTGCTCGATCCCTAATCCTTTCTGGACATATTCAACAACTTGCCCAATAAAATGAGGTCCATTGTCACTCTACAAAAGTTTGCAAGCACCATATCTAGGGAAAAAACTCCTTTAGAAGCACCTTCGCTGTAGTGAGAGCTGTATTATCCTTTGTAGGGTATGCCTCTATCCATTTACTGAAGAAATATACCACCACTAGGACATACTTTAAGTTATTGCAGCGTTCAACTTGGATGTAATCCATCTGCAAAACTTCAAAAGGTGCAGTCGGTGTAGCAAACCTTCCTGTAGGACTTTGTGTCCCTTTACCAGGATTATACTGCCAACAGATCAAACAGGACTGTACTACTCTCTTAGCTGTTCTGGCAATTTCAGGATGCTACCAAACTCGCGTAAGCAATTTCGCTATTGCTAGATCTCCAACATGTGCCAGCCCATGTGCCATTTGAACCATAGGTTGTAAATAAGCAGCAGGCAATTTCCACTTATCCATTTCTTTCTTACGCCAACAGCCCTAACATTCCTTCTTTAGACCATTGCTCCAGCTCTTTCACAGACGCAGATCTCTGTATATCTAATACTTCTTTTCTAGCATCATGCCAACGTTCAGCTTGTGATTTCACTACGTACATGGATGTTGCATCGCAGTCTCACGAGCTACGTGAACTGCAAAGGCGTTGCCTTGTCCTATCTTATCAATGACTTTCTTGTGCGTGCTACACTTAATAATAGCAATTTTCGTTCGATATGTAAGTGCAGTCAAAAGATTATGCACTAGTTCTCCATGCATTACCTGCATCCTGTGGGATGTAAGAAAGCCTCTTTCCTTCCAGAGTAGGCCAAAATGATGGGCCACTCCAAAAGCATAGCGGCTGTCTGTATAGATGTTCACACGCAAGTCAGTGCTAAGTTCACACGCTCGTGTTAAAGCTATTAGCTCAGCTGCTTGAGCCGACTTCTGTGGTATGCGAGCTGTCTCCACTACTGTCTTAAGTGCCATAATTGCATATGCAGCTGAGGTCGTGCCATCTGGTAACTTCAAACAGGACCGATCACCCCCCAGTTCCCCATCTACATCTGAATGGGGTGTATCTTGCAAATCGACACAACCCTTTGCCTGTTTCTCAGTAAGGAATATACAATCGTGTGATTCATGTGACTGAGCCTGAGTTGCTGGAAATGGCAACAAAGTAGCTGGGTTTAGGGTAATGTGAGTGGCCAAAAGTGTCAATTCGTATCCTGTTAGGCGAGCACTACTTAAGTGCTGCATTTTAGTCTGATTCAAAAGGGCATCTACTGCATGGGTTACTAGCACCAACAGTTTATGTGATAAAACTATCCCTTCACTCTGATGTATGGACACAGCTGTTGCTGCAACTGAACGGAAGCACCCAGGCAATGCACGAGCAACAGGATCAAGACCTGCTAAAAATATGCACAGGGACGCTGCTTGTCACCGTGGGCCTGTACTAAAACGGACAATGCACACCCATCTTTTTCGTGTACATAGAGTGTAAAGGCCTTTGTGTAATCTGGAGTGCCTAACACTAGTGTAGAACAAAGAGCTTGACGTAACTGATGAAAAGCATTCTGACATTCATCTGTCCATGGAAGGGGCATTGGAGTGTCTTTAGTCAAAAGCGCTAGTAGGGGTTTAACAATGTGTGAAAATCCTAAAAAATTTGAAAACGGTCTATAGCCAAGTGGAAAAAGCCGAAAATGCAAAACAATATATAAACAAGACATAAGAAGAAATTATGATAATAAAAACGCCCAATAGTACAAAGACTAACAACCCAGAGTTATAAATCAATTATTCATTTTATTAATTATAAATTGTGTATATCTTATATATCTTGTTTGTAGACACTGTCTTTTCTTATTTTCTATTTTTATAAAGATAATGTGCAATTCATATACAAAAATTCTTAAAATCACATAGTAAATATTCAATATGCAGAAGACAAGGCAGATGATGGAGGCAATGCGGTAGGGTAATTACTACGCGCGTTTCGGCTAGGCAGCCTTCCTCAGGTGACCGTCTATTGCAAGAAGAGGGTCCAGGCCATATCAGAAAAAAGGGATGAACGCCATCAATCATGAAAACACTCACTGTCTTGGTTGAGCTAATAATGGATGAACATGGGTATACTAGGCAAACCCCAATGTCGGGTACTGGAGATGATGAAACCTCAGAGAAAACTTGTGTGCAGAAGATATATAGCCACATGCAATTTTGAAGGGCACAGAACTGGTTGCATAAAATGATAATTTTGATGATGATACAGTGGACAACAGAAAGGTCCTCTTGTCTAAATCTAATAACTTGCGTGCAGCCGAGAGCCCGAGGTAGGATGATAACTCATGATGAGTTGTTTCCTAGATATAGAAACCGGTCTGGAAATACGGCTCTCGGTGGAAACAGGACACCACGACGATATCGGTGTCTGATGGGTACCTGGTTTAGAACCATCATGAGTTATCATTAGGCTGTCCGGAATTCGGTTTAAACCGACTCTAAACGATAGTACCCCACAGGCTGAAAATCAGCTGACCCTGTTTAAACCGAGTGTCACTGATTTTCAGGCTGTTGCAGCACTTGGCCCCTTGAGGGAGCCAAAGCAATATAAACTGTGGTGCCTGGCGAGGAGGTGTCAGGGGGCGGGGGGAACAGGGCTTCTGGGCCGGTCCACACATGGGGAGCTGTGGTGTGAATGGCCCGTGGTGTGAATGGCCCATGGGCCAGAGCAACACCAGGCCCCCTGCCTGGCTCACTTTGGGGGAGAGGAGCTGTTGTGCTCGGCTGTCTTACTGCGGCCAGCCACCCGAGTACATCACAGGCCTTTGAAAAGACCATTTACTTAATTAGCAGGGCTTTGATGTGGTTAACAAAGAAGTGGGCGAAAGGGGTGGGCACTGGGGAAAGAGGCGGCACGCTTACGTTTCTTGCACCACTCCCGGTCTATATCTGATCTCTCACTCATCTCCTGGCACAGCTTTTTCCTCGCCTGCAGCTTTATTACTTCTCTCCCCTGACGTGCGTGCACTCTCTCCCTCTCTCGCTTTGCTATTGGACAACTCCTTGTGAGGCCACTGGAGGTGCAGATGTGGCAGGAGTGTGCGTGTGGGTGCTGTCTGTGAGAATGTTATGGAGAACAGGGAGCAGTGAAGGAGATATTTCCTGCAAACAAAATACCCTGTGTAGTTTGCCACAATACATTACAATTGTGCAGCTTTTTTTGTTTCCTGACGTTTTCCACACATGCCAGAAACCGGTCCTCGGAAGCTTGTTTCTGGTCCAGGGAAGACATGGCTTGGCAGTTCGGGCTGGACTGTTCCCATGAGGCACAGGGTCAGACTGATTTGCATATAGCCATGTCTGAACTGGGGTGGCAGAGTGGGCTAAAGAACGGTGATAGACTAAACCCAGATCTCTTGACTGGGTGTGAGTGTTTGATTGATTCAGATGCTCCGTCCATCACCACCCTCTTTTGTACCGCTTTTGGCCGCCATAAGTGTGGCAGGGTATGCTCAGACGTGAGTCCCTTGCTCACTTTGCCACTGAATTCAAGCAAGCCTGGCTGAAGACGGCTGGAATGGCAGAAACAGGTCCTCGGAAGCTTCTTTCCGGTCCAGGGAAGACATGGCTTGGCAGTTCGGGCTGGACTGTTCCCATGAGGCACAGGGTCAGACTGATTTGCATATAGCCATGTCTGAACTGGGGTGGCAGAGTGGGCTAAAGAATGGTGATGGATTAAACCCAGATCTTTTGACTGGGTGTGAGTGTTTGATTGATTCAGATGCTCCGTCCATCACCACCCCCTTTTGTACCGTTTTCCACACATAGGCTACAGCTAGACGGCAGAATGACCTTTTCCGATCTAGACAGATTATACTGTCACAAGGTGTGTGTGAGGGCCCCGTCCACCATAGGGAAGACTGCACCCCCTTCCACCCCCTCACCTCCCCCAACAGGCACTGCGGGGGCTACAGGGCCCTGCTTTGGCCCCCTGGTGTGAGGAGAGAGTTGCCTTCTGCCTGGCAGGCTCAGCACTCACTGTATGTTTGAAGGATTATCTGCTGAAATATTCAGCAATCGACTGACCAGTGGATTTAAGACCCCCCCCCCCATTGCATTTAAACGAAACACAAAACATTTGCCCATTTGCAAGCCAAAAGAACAAAAGTAATGCAAACACTTCACCTTTAGCTCGGAGGCCTTGCATCAGTCATCACCCTGCCTGCATTTTGCTGGTGAGCTAGCCTCTAATTGTCTGCATTGGGTAGGTTTAACACTTCCTGGCAGGGGGCGATTAAGGAGAAGTATATGCGCAGAACTATCAGAGGCAGGAACAAACGCGCCCCTTTCGATGAATGGCACCGCTAACCTTAATGAAAGGAAATTAAATTGTCTACCAACTTCCCTTCCTCCTTCCCGTCTTGGGACCATGGGGCAGAGGACTTAAAAATAAAGAGGGTTTGCTTTATGATTGAACAGAAATGGTCACATTTGGAATCAAACGAACAGTGCTCCTGCAACTAAGTGTAAGTGTTTAAATGTAACTAACATTTTAAGGGATTGTAATTGTTATTGATAGGAATGCAAACTGCCACACAGGCAAGAAAGAAAGCCCAGTTAAACGCTCCCACGCGGGTTCCGGAGTTAGCCTACAGGCCACAGCAGCAACCACCACAAGGCGGATTCCACCCTTCATCCTTCTGAAGTCGATAAAAATGAGCACTGTTGAGTTGGGCCGATGTGATTACATTGGCTACTTCCCGCTTTAAAAATATGGCTAATTACACAAACAAGCACCACGTAAATTGCAAAGTGTTGCTGTTTTTTTAACATTCAAGTAGTTTTATTTGTGTACAATTATACATTATTTTTCTTTTTTTCTTTCTGCGATTCACAAATTAATGTGTTATTGATTAGTGTTGGGATCAAATGAGGTAGGCAGCAGGATTGTATACGTATGTTGTGTTACATCACATTTCACTTTGGCTCAAAAGTAACATCTCCATGCATAACACTCAGCGTATATCGGCAGCCAGAAAACGACTGGGCAAGCAATAAGAACATGGGTTTAAAAACCAGCATTGGCATAGCCAATAGGACTGGCCTTTGGGACCTTATAAGTGTTTAGCCATGCAACAGTTAATGTTGTTGCACCAAGGATATTGTGCTGCATAACTAAATAATAAGGTCCCAAAGGTGAGACCTATTAGCATGGTGCACCTAACAGTACCTTATTGCATTTCAGCACTTGCTACACAATCCTGTTGGAGAGCAGCCAAAAAGCAAAAGCTACCATCACTGTTGGCCAAAAAAAATCAAGTGCAAAAACAAAGCCCCACATACTTATTATTTTTTGCTAGAGGACGTCTTTTTCTTAACCCCATTTTTTTTACTTGCATATGCCCCTTCCGCCACACTGCAATTTCATCATGGCATTTAAATAAATTTTCTACGTATATTTATTGACAAACGCTGAGTGACCGAGTCACACTTACATTTAATACAAGCATTTGCAATGCAATAGGTCTTGCATTTAAGCAAGTTTGAGCTGTTGACATTGCAAATAACAATGCCTTTAATTTTTGTTTTTAAAACATAAATAAAAGGCATTGTCATTTACAATGCCAATCGCTTAAACTCGCTTAAATGCGAGACCTATTGTATTATAAATGCTTGTTAAATCTGAGCTGCAGAATCAAATGACAATGGAAAGTATTTCATGACTGTATTAACTTCTCAAATGTAGAGCAGAATGCCATTTCTGAAGAAAACCGAAAAAGTAATAATAAAAGTGAAGCGTTCCACAAACACCGGTAAAACACTGTTTCAGTTGATTTTTTGGGCGTGAAAATGAGTAACCACTGAAAAGCACTGTTTTTTTAAGGTATGGAAGACACTGGAAAACACTGAAAAAACACCACCAGAATTTACCAAGAATAGAAACTGAAAACAGGAAAGCCTAGTTATCATCCTACCTCCGGCTCTCGGCAGAAGAGGCTAAATATAACCTGTTTCTAGTCAGATTTCAAGAGCAGACAACAGCAAGATAGGACAGAGCACATGGCACGCACGTTGTAGCACATGGCAAACAAGATGGCTGCCAGAAATACAAAATGTATTTCACAAAACAGGCAAGATAACTTCTAAACACAGGATGGCTTCTGCTAATGCTAACCCAATCGCTGCAAAATTACAACACTTGAGCCTCACAGGGTAGTGTTGGCCAGTCTGAGGTAGGCTATCTTCCCAGCCTGATTTGGTACAAGGTTTGGCGCAAGTATTATCTTAGCTGTCGAAGTTGGCAAGCTTAACAATATTAGGTAATGTGGGGCTTCAACTTTACAGCCTAAGGAGAATAACTTGACTACTGCCAAGAAGTTGGTGGCCATGCTTGAGCTATTATTCTCCCTCGAGTCACTGATCTGGCTCACCTGAGGAGGGAGATGTCATCTGCCTTTGCAAAAATAGGTATTGGAGCATTGGCTATGCAAACGTAGCTGGGACAGGATTGCGCTAATTTATTTCACATAAAAAAGGCGTTGAGTGGCTGAGCGAGGCTTGATGGTGGTAAGCATGATCTTAGGAAACCCACATACTTAGATACGTTGGTGGGAAGCCTCATGTGGTCTGCACCTCTTCATGAAGCTGTGCAGTTCAAGGCGGTTTACAGCCTGGCCTTTTATTGCCCCTTTGCTGGGTAATTCTTGGCCCATGTTGAGGGGAGTGATTAGCTAGGAAACCAAATTATGCCCTGTTGCCAGAGATTGGGAAAGGTGTCCGGTGCCAAGGGATCTCCATGGGAATGCCTCTGACATGGTTATTCAGCGCCCACATCTAAGCTGGACTTGCTCCATGGTCGAGAAATGAGTGTTCACAAAATTTGGTAGGGCCCCTTGGTTTACACAAGGGGGTGGAATATGCTGTGCGAGGAAGATCTGTTCGGGAGGGCAGCTATCAGTCCCAAAACTTGCTGGTTATTTTTTTTGGAATCTTTCTGTCTAGAGGACACTGTATATATTTTGATACACACAGAGTTTGTTTTGTGATGTAAAAGCTCTACACTCTTAAAAATTTGATGTTTGCATAGGCGGCTCCTTTTCGAGAGCGTAGGAGCATCACCCTGCCTGCTGCGAGTGCAGCAGGCACACACAAATAAGTACAAGCATTGGCATAGCCAATAGGCCTCGTCTTTGGGACCTTGCAAGTGTTTAGCCAGAACTGTTGGCTTTGGCAATGTTTTAAAGCTATGTTAAGGATGTGGACTGAGACAAATGGAGAGCAATAGGCAACAAATAGGTGGAGTCCACCTTCCAAAGCATGTACAATAGGTCGGTAAGCAACAGCTCAAGCGCTGTTTTGCACGACCTAAAAATGCCCCCGGCAACAGGCACAAGTCCTGGGAAACATGAACGAGGTTATTCGTAAACCTGTGTGTGCAGCTGTTATTTTGATCGACATGACGCGTGGTGCGTTGGTCTGCTGTACTTGTAATTACTTCTGCACCTGTTGGTGCTGGTCAAGAGTGACTGGTTCTAATCAAGCGGAAATAGTCCTCTTCTTCAAGCCCACTGCACTTTCAGATGGAGCTGTGTAATCTTAAAAACACTGATACTTAAATCCCCCCCCCCCCCGTACCACACAGCCTCATGAGCAGGGGGAGCAAAGTTAGGAGGCGAAATCCTGTGCAGCAGAGAGACCCTCAGCTGCCGGTCCTCATGAGCTGCCCGCGACCCCGTGTCTAATCGCAGCGCTCCTCGGCGGGCAGGGTGTGCGTCCCCAGGGAGCCGAAAACATGGGGAACACCCCTTAGGCAGGAAACAGGCTTCACCGTGCCGCAGCTCCTCACAAACAGCTGTGCTGGGAGACTGGAGTCTGCGGAAGCCTCTAACACTCCGGGCACCACACTCCCAGCAGAGCTGATCGCTCCGCAATCCGCCGCAACCCCCACATCAGTAATAGGTATATTGAGTATCGTAATAAATAGTATGGAATGTAAACCACAATGTATGGACAGCGGAGTGTGGGTGGGGGGAGAGGGGTGTGAAAATACACGGAGTACTATCAGAGGCCACCCGGGGTCAACTCGTTAACCGGCAGCGGGAATGGGTGGAGAATTAAAAAGGGCAGCTTTTTTTGTGGTGGGAGGGAGGGCCCCCTATGGGGAGATCAAGTTTTGAAGATGAAAGCATGGCGCTCATGAAATGGGCACTGCACTGAATAGTCTAAAGTGATGAAGTTGGGCAAGTCGCACCGTGCAAAAAGAAAAGAAAATGGTGTTCTGCCAAAGAATGCCACCTTTCTCTTGTGCGCCATGAAGAGCCCCTGCCCCGAAGCATGTCGTGCATGTCGGCGCTGTAAACAAACAAGTGCAGCCAAAGCGGACGGCTGACAATGTAAAGAAAAGAATGCTTACTGTCTTTTAACGGACAGTGTGTAAAGCCGCCAGTACACGTGGACGGGGAAAAAAAGTGGACAGGGTAGTAACCAGGAGGGACTAAAAAGCCTCCGGGACAATCATAACACCCCGTTTAGCATAATTGGTGATGCAAAATGACGCTCACCAATAGAAAACACGGGCGGAGCAGAAAGTGAACATCTGAAATCGTATTGATTTCAAGAAGCCCTCGCAAAGGGTGCAGAGCGGGCAGCGCATGCGCACTGCAACGCCAGGCGAGACCTAAAAAACGGCACACCAATGCCATTTTACTTACAAGCAGTGGTGCAAGTGCAGGGGGCCGGGCTGAATCCTGCGATTGCAGCATTACAGCTAACATCCGTGCACATGTCAGGCTGGCCGGCTGGTTAGCCACGGCCAGCCCGACGTGTGCAGTGTGCACCCAGCAATCCCAAGACTGTAAAACTGCCGGGGGATTGCTGGCACAGGCCCCCAGCCTCAAAATGAGTGCTGGGAGAACCAGCTTCCACCAATCCTGGAGCTGCTCTCATGCTGAGAGCAGTTCTAGGATTGGCTGTTGGTGTTTCCCTGAGCAAGAAGGAAGTCCTTTCTTTTCTTGCTCGAGATTGCCCATATGGGGAGAAAAGTGCCGCACTGGGGAACAGTAAATATGGTGAGGTTGGCGCCTCACCGTATTTTTAAACTGGGTGTTTTTAATAAAATACAGCTGCGATGTAATCTCTAACCACAAAAACGTTATCAGTCTCGTGTCTTTACTTTCTGTTGTTCTTGCTCTCTGCCCCTCCTATGTGGTTTGGAAAGTGCTTTCTTCTCAGTGTATACATGGGTTTGTGTATGCGTGTTTGCGTTAGTAGATGCATATGTAGTTGGTGTGTTGGTGGTGTTGTCTAAGAATGTTAAATTTCTGCCATTTGTATAGTGCTTTCAACTACTATCTTGACCTGTAGCGCTTTCTTAATCTGGGCACACTTTCGTGCGGATCAAGAAGTGCTCTTATTTACTCATGATTGCTGTTTAGTTGTGCGCGGTTTGCAAAGCACCTGTGTTAACGGGAAAGTAAAGTAACTTTGATGTTGGAAAGATTATTGTGGTTTCATATATGTATGAATTGTTGTGCTTGAGAACTCTATATTTGGGTTGTCCTTTACACGGCCGGAATGATTTAGTGTTATTTATGCAGGCTTCCTAATCCTGGTCGGTGACCTGTGTTGATTTTTTGTGCGCGAGAGGGTGAGGTCTGTATATGCTAGTTTTATCTGAGTATTTCTAAGGAGTGTGTTGGCGTGGGGTGTGAGAGTATTGTTGATTTATCAATGCTTTGCCAACTATCAGTCTTTGGTGCCATGCTGTTTCTATGTTGTTGAGAGGCGGTTGGTCTACTTGCTGCTTTTATAGGCTAAACTGCAGTGTTGTTTTAGTTTTGATTTGAAGATTGTAATCAATACAATACGCGTATTGGGTTGATTACAATCATTTACATCAAAAATACATTTACAATAAAATCAATATATTAAATGTAGTGCATTGATTAAAATCATTTACAATAGAAACATAAACAGCCTAAATACCAATTGAAATTAAAGTAAATTAAACAGTATTGAAGCTGATAGTCCATTTCCAAAATCTAAAAACAATTAGTCACTGCCACAATGTATTTCTTTATTACAAACTGTCAGAACCAAGAAAGACTACTTTATGATTTGATACATTTGATATTAATTATGATTACAATTCTACCATTTATAAATTAACTTAGGGTAATATACATTGGAGCTAATGGCACTACTCTGCTGGCTATTTTCAATGACAGAATTAATGTCTGCACTCAAACTCTAAGAAGGGTAGTGAAAAATATTTTCTCAAATGAATCAACAAGGCAATAAGGAAAACATGGTCTGTTGTTTCTAATGATTGATTACAAAACTGACAGACCCTATTGTTTGATGCCAGACCCACTCTAAGTGAATTTAAAATGTACAATTGTAGGATGTAGTAGAAAAATGCATAAACATTTATGCACAACAGCCGCTGTGAAAGTAGAATCTAGATGCACATTTTTTACAGTTGTATAATTCTGTAAATAAGCGACGGTTATATACGTTGACTGTTGGACTTGGCCCTTTCTGCAGGGAAAGTCCCAAGCTTTTTGCCTTCACTCCTTCTATTTTCTTAGGATTCATTTTGTTAGCATTGGGGCTCTGTGCACTTTATTACTGCTGACCAGTGCTAAATTGATTATGCTCTCTCCTTAAAACATAGTAGAAGTGCCTTATATCCAATTACCATATTTAGTTTACTTGTACGTTCCTAGTAAAGTGGCACTACATGTGCCCACGGCCTGTAAATTAAATGCTACTAGAGAACCTGTAGCACTGATTGTGCCACACTAAGTAGCCATTTACCGGTCTCAGGCCTGCCAATGCAACCTACGTGTGCAGTTTAAATTGCCATTTCAACCTGGCAAAATAAACCTTTCGGCAGGTCCAAATATTCTTTTTTTTAAAAAATAAATAATGTGTCATTAATTTTTCAAACATTACAGCATACTTATGCATCCCAAAAAAAACCCAGTTTCCCAATGCCCCCACTTCAGCCATTGAGGTCACCAGCTGAGATTACTCTAATCATCACTCACCCAGCCTTTCCAAATCTTATAAAAAAAATTAGGGCATCCTCTCCCCTTATAAATCACCTTTTCCTGCATGTAGCAATTATTAATTTCTGTTTCCCAATCTATCACCACTGGAATCACTGAGGATCCACATTTTCGTGCCACTTCTCTCTTAGCTAAAAGAAAACTCAGATAAAATAGCAGCTGGTAATAGGAAGATGCATAAGATCTGCTCCATATCCCCAACAATATTAGTTGGGCCCTCGGCTCCACCTGAATGTCAGTAGCGTCCGCCAACCTATGTACTCACGGAGAGTCGGACAATCCCACAGTTTATTGATGAATGTACAACGCTTAAACAAATACAACAACTAGAGAGAGAGGGAAAAGACCGGGCACTCTCAGTCCCCCAGGTAATTATCATAAACAACAGAAGAGTGCAGTCAGAGAAAAATATGCGTGAAGCACAGTAAATGAGAAAGAATATAGAAATCAACCTCTAAGAGAGTCACTTAGGGATTTCTTAGGAAGCCCTCACTCACCACCCTGGGTGGTGACATGCTTCATCATCGGACCCACTAGGAGAAGCCGAATGCCTCCCTAGTGTGCTGCAACGCCAGATTACTGCGGAGCTGGTTTTTCGTGACAATAGTGGGAAAAAGTGGGAAATACCCAACACATTAGTTGGTAAATTTCCCCACACATATCTTTTAATCAATGCCTGGCTAACCACAGAATAAAGTTTTTTCTGGTACAGCTTATCGGCATTTTTTAACTCACTTTTTCACACTATTGTCACGAAAAACCAGCTCCGCAGTAATCTGATTTCTATATTCTTTCTCATTTACTGTGCTTCACGCATATTTTTCTCTGACGACACTCTTTTGTTGTTTATGAGAATGTACAACGCTGCCCACACTCTGGCCAACACTTCTCTTCTGGTGGCTCTACCTAGCTTATGTTAGAGCACCCTAGTATAGTATACCCTATCCAAGATCTTAAGCTGTTGCGAGTCTTAATCGCTACTTGTTTTGGAACTACAGTACATGTCATCAGTCCTAATCCTCCAGTTCCCCCACATCCCTCTGCCATCTCGCCCTCAGAGGTTCTAAGCCCCATTGGGTATTTCTCATCAGGGTTTCCTAGCTGAAAGAGATCACTTTGGTAAGCAAAACTGCATCCACCTGTTTTGGGCTGATGAGAATGCTCCGGAAGGTGCTCCCCCTGCTCCCATTCCAGGCGAGGAGAGTCATGGTCCAGGCCCTGATACTCTCACGCCTGGACTATGGTAATGCTCTCTATCTGGGAGCCCCGGTGGCAGTGCTCAATAAACTCCAGGTCACCCAAAACTGTGCGGCCCGGCTGCTTTTTCAAATTCCACGCTGGCAGTCGGCCAAACATGCCTTAAAAAAGTAGCAATGGCTTCCTGTGGCAGCTAGGGTACAATTTAAGGCCATATGTCTTGTACAAAAAGCAATCCGCAGAACTGGTCCAGCCATAATGCACCTTTAGTTACCCCTTACCTTCCCCTCAGAGCTTTGCGCGCAAGTTTATTGCAACTAGCTACCACGACCAAGATAAACAAAGCTAGCTGGGGCGGCCGCTCATTCTCACACAATGCTGCGAGAATATGGAATTCGCTTCCGCTTACCCTCAGAGAGAACAACAATCGGATGGCATTCAGGAGGCTTCTAAAGACCCATTGGTTCAGTAATGCCTGTTAATCATCCTCGTTGGCTGCCTTTGACTTCAGTTAAAAGCGCTGCGAGGCCTACGGGTAGTATATGCGCTCTACAAATGTAATTTTTCATTCCATTTCATTGGCCCCTCCAGCAGTCTTTACTCCAGAGGTGAGATCTCCATAACGTCCTCGTCTGATGTGACCCTTGCCCTTAGCGCATGTCGCAATTGGAGGTACATAAACGCTTGGGAGGGATCATCTGATATTACACCAGGAGATGATCAAATGATATTATCCCGTTGGCTTCCCACAAATCCGCCAGTTTACTGATCCTATTAGAAAGCTACAAGTGGTTCCGTTGGATAGAACAAAAGGTTACCTATTAGAACCCAACATTCCTTTTTAGACACAATAATTATCAACTACTATCATTCACAATGGTTAACAAAACTATATGCAGCACACCCATGCCAAATTACAATGAATATTTAACCCCTTCCATGCTCATGACAAGGTCAACTCGTCATGGGTGTTACCTACGCTGTGCTTATGACGAGTTGACCTTGTCATGAACAATGGAAAATCATAGAAAGCAGCACCAGGGGGGAAAACCCCTTGGCAGCCAAGGTGTTAATTGAAGTTTTTATCAAGTGAGTTTCTTCACAAAATAACTATGAGCTGTCAAAATAACACAACAAACATTGACATCACAAAAATAGTTAATTAAGTGACTGATGTGACAATAGGTGAAACGAATCACATTTCAAATTCAAACACAACAAGTCAATAACATAAATTCTCTGTCATTTTCTGGTTTTCCACCATAACACTCAAAGACTATTTATTTCATAGTTATAGTGAAGCTGGACATGAGCCTCTTTTACGTCGACTTTTCGACCCTGGAAATAATGTGCGTTTTCAAGGATTTACCTGAGGACCCGACGAAACTCACTCATCTAACGACCAACAAAAATTGGATGTTAATACATTGTTTTATCACAAATCTAAAAATACACTGAGTATTCGCTGATACTATGATGATGGATTGTAACAACTAGCCTTGAGAAAGTCCTGGCTCTAGCTGCCACATAGGGCGAAACACGTGTCGGCTGTTCATTTTTTTCCCCATACTCTAAATTATGAAAAATCGCAAATGAGTGAAACGGACACAACCATGTGGTGAATAAAGAGAATCACTTTCAGGCAAACCAACTTGGAGTATTGTGCTGATTGCAAGCAAGGAATTGCTCTTTTGATACGAATATAACACTGGAAAGGAGGAACACCTGCTCACAACCCCTCCCACAACAGTCTTTTCAAGGCTGTCTAGGTCCAGAGCCTTGAGCAAAGTTCCTCCATGCACATTAGGGATTCATATCCAGTATCAGGATCTCTGGGCCGTTCATCCTTCCTTTAACTTCATACAACCGTTTCTGTCGGGGTAAGCATATCTGGCTCACCTCAGTGGTCGCCACTGCTTGATATTCCTCCCGGTTACGTACCAACTGTAGACTCAGCTCTTCTGTTAGGGTCTCGACATAGCTGTCCTCTAAAAGTCAGATATCTCTCTCCAGCTCCCAACCATCTCTCTCCCTTTTCCAATTGTTTGCCACTTCTTCTGAAATTATCCCACCCCTTACAGTATGTTTATAGGCCTTCCATAGAGTGGCTGCTATAATGGCCACCAAACGCATTTTCTGAAAAGTATAAACATGTGGCTCTAGAAAGTCTTAACACCGTTTCGTGGGGAATTAGCTGCCAGGTCACAATCCGCCACTCACTCGCTCACTGGAGCACAGGGTGTTCAAAGTAATTTTCAGTGGGGAATGTTCTGATAGACCTCTCACTTTAATGGCTGCCTCGGTCAGTCAAGTGAGAGTCAAGGCAGATGCTAAGAAATATTAAATTCGGGAATGTGTATTAAGCACCCTGAGTGATGGGAGTTCCCCCCTATCATGAACATTTAGGGATAGCCAAATATCCTGCTGGCCTAATGCCCTAACAAATCCTTTTAGTTCCACCCCATGGCTTTGCTGTATCAGTCTAATGTATGTCCAGTCTAACTGTGTGTCCATGATTGTGTTAAAATCGCCCCCCTGTAGGGTTGTGGCCTGCGGCACCTCTGCTATAACACAACTTAGTACTTGGAGCATGCCTGTCTGGAGCCCAGGAGGGATGTACCCATTAATCAACACTAGTATTCCACTCTCCCAGTCTCCCAGGACCACTATGTAGTGGCCCAGGGTAACCATCCACACTTTGGTCACTGTGAGCAGAAGGGAATTTTTCACCAATGTTGCCACCCCTCTGGACCCGGTGATGAACCCTGCATGTCCCACCACCTTATATTTCCCTTGCCCTAGTGCTGGTGCATGATTTCCCCTCACATGTGTCTCCTGCAAGAATATCACATCAGTGGACTTTTGTGTGAGCTCCTTTGCCAACAGCCACGCTTTACTTTATGGTCCAACCCATTGACATTCCAAGTCAACAAGGTAAGATTATGTGTACCCATTCCTGCTGGTATTGTTTAAGCCACCCCTCATGTCATTTCTCTTCAAGCTCGGTGACCTCCCCATCTGTATCTCCCAACCCTAAATATGACAAACTTTTAAACATTTCCCCAACTCCCGCTCCACCCTACTTTACTATGCTGCTGTCTTAAAAATGGCTGCACACCTCCCCAATTCATGGTACGTCATTTGCTCCACCAACCCAAAACCTGTTTCAATCCTCATTATCTGCCAAAGTTTGGGAATCTGTAGCAATGAGGCAGAGTCTGTGAGGTATAATAATATCCTTCCTGATTCCTGCCTTTCCACACCTCACTGTTGTTACCTTATCCAGGTGGGGGAAGAGGCCATTCCCAAAGCTGCCTGGGGCCCCGGCTCAACTTAGGTGATTTCCCCCAAAGTCATTGGTGTTACCTCTAGTGGCAGTATCTCTTCCTCTGAGGCTGCAGTCTCTGACTTTTCCTCAACTGAGGAAAACACTGGTTACAGATCGTTATTGCCAATTAGTGGCAATAACGATCTTTAACCAGTGTTTTTCCATGATAAGTGCAGAAATGATGTCTGGCAATTACCAATTGTAAACAGTTCGCTTGTAAAAGGGCATGAAATGTGTATCTAATTGAACATCATTTATAGATACAGATATAATTGTGATTGTCTTTTTTGTCTGATTTTAAGCTATTGGCACCTTATAGGTAGACCACACCTCACTGTCATTTTTGGTGTTTATATGTGTATAGAAAAAGGTTGATGGTGTACTTTTTAAGCCAATGATCATTGATTACATGTATGTATGTGTTTTTTATAATATTTGACATCAGTCATAAGAAGTAAAAAGAAAAGAAATAAAAAAGATATATTTTTGTAAAATAGTAGTATTGAGTGTATAATTATTTACATATCTATGATACGACTGCTGCACAACCGAGTATTTAGCACTATGCCCGGTGCAAGTTTGTTTTCCAAATGAGTGGTTTCCTTGTTAGAATATTATCCTTATTACAGGGGGCCAGCGTGTTTTTCCAGAGTGAAAAAGTACACGTTGCCATCAAAGGTGATGCAAAGACTGACAGGAAAAACAGTGCAAAATGTATATCTAAGGTTTTGAGGTGTCTCTTAGCAGCTATGAACGTCTCTCTCTGCTTCTTACACATTGTGGTGTAGTCTGGATAAATATTAACTGTGGCCCTCTTCACCTCCCAGGGGCCATGAGCTCTAGCCCTTTGCAGGATCGTCTCTCTGTACCTATAGCTCAGGAGTATCACCACGATTGCCCTGGGAGGGTCCCAGGCCGCGGCGGTCTGCCCAGTACCCGGTGAGCCCACTACACTGTAAACCATTTGGCGGTTTTCCCCTTGCAGGACTACCACTGCAAGCCAATCCTCTAAAACAATTCCATTGACAGGCCTCCTGCCCTCCCTAGGAGGCCCACCACCCTGATGTTGTTCCTTCGCAAGTGGGCCCTCTGCATCACTGACTTTTCCCTGCAGCACCAACAGTTCTTTTTCTAGCTGTGAAATGTGAGTGTCATGGTCCAAGACTGTTGCTCGAGTGTGCCCTGAAGTTGATTCAGTTTCCTCCACTCTGTTGACCACTTTCCTGTGTCCTACCTAAGGAGGTTCACATCATGGGCCACTGCTTCAATTTTCCATTCCAGCACCTCTTTAGTATCTTTGATATCTGATAAGATAATTGCAGTGTGGCATTCTAGCCCTTTCTCCGCTGCTGGCGATGGCTGCTGGGCCAGTGCCCCCATTGCGCCCTGTACGTCCTCCCCTTTCAGAGGTTGCACAGGTTTGTTGTGCACCATCATTGCCCCCTCTCTACTCCCAGGGCTGGGTATGGAAATCACCGCCCCCCTCCCTCCGATTAGGGGCACTGTCAGGCAGGGCTCTCTGTTGCACGTTGTGGCCTTACCGTCGCACTATAGTGTAGGTGTTCTCAGGGCTGCATCCGACCGGGCTATATTCTGTCTATGGGGCTGCAACCTGCCATCACTTCCACAACTGCTGCTCCCCGGGCATGTGCCCCTCTCACCTGTCCTCACCTTCCTTGAGGTCATTTTCCAGTATCTCCAATTCTCTGTTGTACTCTCTACTCCACCCATGGGCTTTTTGCCTCTCTCTTTATAACCTGCACCACAGAAGTCTCTTATTCTCACTCTAGGGGCGGTTCTTAATTAACAAGGAGGTGGTGGTCTTCTTCCCCCCCTCTATTGACTGCTTTTCTGATGTTGTCTCCTGTTAGTCACCCTTGGAGTCCCCCAAAGTCCAATTACAGATCTACTTGCAGCTGGGTGGGGGGTTGGTTGGTGGGGGCTCCAGGTTCCTACACCAAACAAAATGGTCCCAGTCAACTCAGCTCGCCTGGGCTCAGGCAGGGTCTCTCAACTTTAGGCTCTCTTCTCACCAGCCAGTCCCTTAACACCATTTCCGTGGCCTTGCCCCCATAGGGTGAGGCGATCTATTCTTTAATGCACCATACAGGATGTCCTTGCAAGGTGGCTGGAGGGGCTGGGAGACCTTCTCTTTAGATGGAAGGAGGGGAAGGTTTCCTTCCCCTCGCTAAGTCAGGGCCCAGTGCACACGCCACTTCAAAGAAACCAACTCAGGGCCCTTCAAGGGCACGCTAGTCTACTGACCATGTCTGGGATCACTGCCCAGGGCTCAGTTCCTGATGTGCAGTACTTGCTAAAGTCCTTTCCTGGCCCCTGTTCCTTTTCAACCACCTGGGATCCAATATGGACCTCGTGTGGCGCAACCCCTGGACTACGCCCAGCTCAACTTATTTGCCAGCGCCATCTTCTTTTGTTATTCCGGGGCCGTGCCACTGGAGCTTCACCTGTTAGCACCTGCTGCTGCTCTCTCGGCCTGCACCATCATCGGAGGTCGGGCAGTGCCTGCCCCCACTCAAGTCTCCAACCTCTATTCGTTGGACACAGGGGAAACAGGAAAATTTGCCTCACATGGGCCTCGGAGCACCGGAGCTCAGTGTTCACGTCTCCAAAACTTCTTTTTTAATACATGACAGTCGCCCCTAGTGTAAGGCCTGTACAGACCAGAGGGCAGGGTGCAGTATATTTAAAAAGTTGGACATGTACTTTTAATTTTTACATGTCTGGTACTGAAAAAACGTTAAATGTGTTTTTCGCTACTGCAAGGCCTACCTCTCCCATAGTGCCACCTCTGTCCTGGACCCCTGGAAGTGGTCTTACAACCTCTGTGGATCCAGCAGAACGGATGCATTTCCTGCATGGCACAAACCCAAGCAGAACCGACACCGCAGCTACTGCGTGCTTTGGATCTCTCACAAAGACTAGCATTGCATCACAGCCCATCGGAACCGCTGCTGCATGATGCAACCTAGGCGCAAGGCCATTGCATCTCTCTTCGAAGCAAACCTTGACAACGATGCCGTACTATGTTTGCCACCTCGCAGTTCTTTAGAATCAATACATTGCCCGACTGCAGATCGGATCCCCGACACTGGACTTCGCATCGCAAGCTCCGTCGACAGGATCATTGACGATGACACAGGCCCTCACGTCGCAGCTGTGCCACATCCTGAAACCGATGCATCGGTTCAGCTGTGTGACATATCTTTGACGCAGATCCCCGCAACGCTCCACAAACCAGAATTAAAAGGCACTTTGTTCAGCTGACCTAACTGGGTTTCCAATAACCAGCCCACGCTCTGCCGCGGTTGGCCTGAACTTGTAACTTTGTCCCGGTCTGGTCCAACCAGATATCTACAGTTGGTGCGCTGTGCTTGTAGAAGTAAGATATGTGAAGAAGTGTGGCTCAGGGGTTAGAGGCGGCAGACCCGGAATCTGAGATCGGTCCTGGACCAGGGTTCAATTCCCCGCCCCGGCGGGTCTTGGGCTAAAAATTCCACGGACTCGATAATTCTCGTCCCGGTGCCTCCTCGACTCACGGGTTCACACTCTGCGACTCTGGGCAATAGCTTGCTTAATCTCCACAACGGCCCCTCGCGGCGGGATGCCTGACTTTCACCCTGTGGACACCCTGTCGGGGCTTCTCACAGGGGAATACCAGGACGGGTTCCCTAGGCAAGCGCCAGGATGCCCTTTGTGGTGACAGGTTGCGCTATATAAGTATACCTACATTTACATTTACATCTACATTTACATTTACATATGTTATCTGTTTCCTTGGTGCAGGGCCACCCTTTTGTCTACGGGTTCACAAAATGAGGATCGACACTGGAGTGGAACAAAACACAAGTTTATTACATCTCATGAGAGGAGTCCGTCAGGGAACTAATAAGCATGGTTTCAAACCTATCTTTTATACATTTTTGGTACAGTAAGACAAGCACTAAAACCCCTTTGTCATTGTCACATAATGCTTACACAACATCTGGCATTTTTACATAATGCGTACCTGCTGAACTGTTGAATCCTGATAAACCCCTCCCACGTCACTTTCATAGATAGGCAGGGGTGGATACAGGCATCGGTTGGCTTGTAGATAGGAACATGTGCATGCTTGGGGCCTTTCGGCAGGGCAGGGTAGGGCCTCTACTCTGGCACATAAGCATTGTCAGCACAACCAGCTTTCAGTGAACATGTAACTTCGGACTTTGCAAAAAGAGGCTCCATAGGAACACAAAATGGGGGCTGGTAGACGAAATGGAAGAGAAGTAGAGGCTAACTTAACAGAATACATTTTTTACCGTTCAACATGCTTTTCAGCCGTAATTTTACTAAAATCTTTAAAATTTAATATCTCCTGTTCTACTGATTGGCTTTTTGTCATTTTGGTCTTGTTTTATTTCTTAGAAATTACTCTATTTGTCTAAACTGGATCCTTTTTGTGAGGTGTTTTCACTTTATTACTGTTTGAAGTGTTGCTCTAAATTAAGCCTGACTTCACTGTGCCAAGCTACCAGAGACTTGAGCACAGGTTAATTTAGGGTTGGCTTGTGCCTCACCCTGACAAGGATTGTGTTTGCTGCTTGGCCAGGGCTTACACCCCAACCAACAACCCAATTTCTTACATTGACCTGTGCACTGAGTAAACTTCCAAGGCTGCTTGTATATTTTTTTTAACATAACGCTTGCATTCTAGTATAATTTTGGAGAAGATTTTCTCACAGTGGAAATTGATATTCTGCTATCACTGTGCCAACATACTTAAAGACTGGAGATGTTCCAAGTTTGGTATTACATACACTGCTATCACCATATATCATGATCTTTAGTATGTCAACTCCTGCTCCACTGTACATACCCAACCAATAAGATGTCAAATACAGTTGATACTGGGGACGTTGCAAAATCAAGTCTGAGACATCTTTGGGGTGTAGGCAATCCTAATATTCTCAAAACACGAAAGCACAAAAAAACTAGTCTAGTCTAATTTCAAATTAAAATTTAGCAAAAAGCTGTGCACCGGTACGAACGTACAGGTAGGAGTTTGCAATTAACTGCTGTCAAAGGCTCTCCTTTCAGAAGCAGCAATAACTTGTGGCTTGATATAAATTTTGTTAAATGTAATTTCCATAAATTATGATATATTAATTGTATACTACATGACTAAACTATCAAGCTTCCATACAAATTTCGGTTTCACCCTCCCAATGGACCTAGCCTTGATTTTAGAATTAGGGAGATTTACCACAGGTAATTGACCCTATTGAAGTTTTGTATTTGCATCAGTTTGTCTCGAAGACCATGTATCATGGATGAAAGAACAAGATAGGCGGTGTTAGCTAGATGGGAAACCTGACTAATTTAGAAGCATGCCTTTCCGAAGCAATGAAGAAGTCTGGTAATTCTGCTATATATAACAAAAATAACAGGAGGGTCAATATGCGCACCTGCTTTCGTCAATTGGTTGACCTCAGTTTTGGTGAAACACCCTGCCTATCATAGAGCTTAAATCTGACCCATGTCTGAGAGTGCAATTCCATTAGAAAATGTGCAGAGTACATTTTCAAAAACAGTGTAAGTAAGTAAGTAAGTACATTTTTACTGTTTGGTCAATTAAAACCTTAACAATATAAACAGGTATAAAAATAGAAGTTAAAACATTAAAAAGGATTTCATTATTTAACAAAATATTTTACCACATTATTGACCCTTAACGGAGGTCAGTCCTAATAATGAACTTTTGTGTGCCTGTGCAAAAACTTTGAGAAATCTGATCAATTTACAGTTTAATTGTGTGTCCGATGGATTTAAACATGCTATTATTGCAGCTCTACAGGACCTGATGCCTCTATCTTTAAAAGTTTGTCTGAGAAGAGTGGCTCGAGCATTATGGAGTTGGTTGCATATACAAATTACATGAATTAAGTCTTCCTTAGTAACCGCAGAGTCGGCATGATTTTGGCCCTTTGTATACCCATATAGGCTTATCCGCCATTGTTGGTAATTTTCCAAAGTGTATAGCCATTCGTTTTTTTTTCAGGTGAATAGAAAATGCTGTTTCATATAATGGGCTGGTGCAAGTGCCTTGTAATTGGTGATCACCATCCAGGCATGCAACCTTGTCCTGAAAATGTTTTTGTCAATTAGTAGTGAGTGAGTTTTGCTACTTCATTTATTGTTCTGACTGGTATGGCGGGGTTTTATTCCATAAATCATTGGTGCAAGTTATAGACAAGGATTTGTTTAGATATTGATTATAGGGTGATTTTCTGTTATCTTCTAGTTTGGTCTAGGTGGCTTTATTGATTGGTGATGTGGTTGCATTCTGTTTCAGCCGGTACCAAAGCTTTACAGTGGCATACATTCTCCCTATTTTTTCATTTATAAGGTCGAATTCAAGGCGAACCTGCGCTGGAGAGGCTGACCATTCTACCTGAAAAACTTTTTTGTACGTGGAAACTATTAGTTGGTTTAGAAGCTCTACATCCTTGCCGTGAAAAGTGGCACTCGCATATGTTATCGTGTGGAGAATTTTCGCCGTCATCACCGCTAGTCGGGGTTTGTGTGTTGGACCTTTCAACTTTTTGGCCAGCTGACTGAAGTTCAATAGGATTGCACTGGTTCTCTGGGTAATATACTTTTTTTGCTCTGTATGATATTGAAGATTATCTATATACAATCCCAGATATTTGTAGGTCTTTACTTCCTCTAATTGACTGCCTTTAAGCCAGATGGTCTGTTTGCATTTCTGTCGACTTCCTATCACCATTGTTTTGGTTTTTAATGTATTGATTTCTAGTTTGTTCTCTGAGATGTAGTCTGACATTTCATTTAGGACTCTTTGAAGGCCAATCTTTGTTAGACTCATAAACACCACATCGTCGGCATACGAGAGGTGTGTGAGCGCTAGCCCTCCAAGTTCCGGCGGGTCTGAGGTAGTGCTGTCTAGCCTCTGAGCCAAGTATGACCAGAACAAATTAAAAAGATGCGGCTTCAATACGCAACCCTGTTTGAGGCCTTTTGTCGTATTTAGCTTTCTTGACAATCTGGTGCCGTCTCCTATTTTGATTCTAATCCATGTATTCGAATAGAATAATAGTATTCCATGTAGTATCCTTTCGGGAATGTTTCAGGTACGCAGTTTTTGCCAAAGGAGATGGCGGTCTACACTGTCAAATGCAGCCTTCAAGTCTATAAAACAGAGGTAAATTTGTTGTTTCCTCTGTTTACTTTTATTTGCCATCAAGGATAGGGCTAGGATGTTTGATATTGTCCCTATACCTTGCCTAAAACGTGTCTGATTAATTGGAATAAGATTAAGGCTGTCTGTCCATTCCTTAAGATCGTCCAAAATGAGTGCGGCTTGAAAACGATTCTCTCCTTGCCACGATCCACGTCCAGCTTCATAGTCCATCAGGAATGCGGCGTGGACTACTTGGAGGATCGAATCGCCATTGCTCCCCTACTTAAATGGATCTCAGTTTGGCTTAACTCGGAACTGGAAGTGAACCATGAAATATTTAAGGATTGTCTAACGCTAGATCATTGGGATAAGATCCCGTGGTTGAAATATGTACATCAACTATGTGTAAAGCTAGGCCGGCCTGAATTGTTTAATGACCCATCTAACCTTGTTAAAGGTGACCTGAAGTGGGTTAAAAACACTTTTTTGTTGAACCGAGGGAGAAGGGGTGGAGCTGTTAAAGCCATCGGTCAGGATTCATCAATTGATCGTATCCACTGGACATACTCTGGAACTTTACTTAAAGGTTGTAAACAATTCAAATCATAGATTCCTTTTAACAAAGTTTGGGTTAGACAAATTTCATCTGTTAATTTCTGGCCGTCCTGGTTGGACTAAGCAACATGATCTGGAGTTATGTAACTGTGATGGCTATTCAATCATGGATACTGCACACTTCCTGTTTTTTTGCGATCATTTTAAAACTATCAGGAAAAAGTTTATTATACCCTTGTTGAAGGGGAAGGGGTTTAGGCAAGTTAAGCCAGCTATACTATATTTACAACTATTATCAAATATTTGGGAGATCTATAATGTAGCCAGTTTCCTAAGCATAGCGGTGAGACTCAGCAAAAAGATTAACTGGTCCTAGATGAATCACTGTAAATATTAATCCACGTAACCTGAATTAAATTTTAAACTAATTTTGTCATTTTCCTGTTTTTAAAACCGTAGACCGTGTGTTAGCATTTTTTTTTCGTTTTTTAACTGGGTACGTTTTATTCTGAATTGTTATACTTAATTGTCATGCTGCATGGTGTTTTGTGGACCATTTTGTGTGTTTTTGTACTTTTGTGGTTTTGAAAATTGAACCGAATAAAGTATTTCTTGACTTGACTTGAGTGCGGCTTGATATTTAGCTTCGACGTCCAGGAGGGCGATTAGCCTGTAGTTTGATAGGTGCACTCTATTTTCACCTTTATAGATAGGTGTCAGTATCGAGCCTTGCCAATTCGGTGGGACACAGTTTAATAGCTCTATTTCATTGTATAATTTGAGTAAATGCTTGCTCCAAAAAGACGGGTCGTTTTTAAAAATGGCTTGTGGGATTCCACTAGGTCCTGGAGCGCAATCTCCTATGCTTTTCATTATTATACGTTTTATTCCGTCAGCTGACATGGAGGAATCTCTTATCTTTGCTCCGGGTTTTGCTTCTATTGGAATAGGACCTGGGGAATTTTCTTCTCTTCTGCAACATATTCTGTCCACTCCTGTATTGTTTGTGTCACTAGCACGCTGTATGATGGTTTCAGTTGTATTTCTTTCCTCTGGGGGCTCCCTCGGCTTTGCTGCTAATTTGTCGTGGGTTGCTATTTCTGTAAACTTTATGGATAGAAATCTTTCCCACTCATGTTCTGGAATATTTGATGATAACTCATTCACCGGTCATTGTGATATATTTATTATTTTCCAAAAAGAGTTTGAGTTAGTTTTCTTAGCACTACAAAGCAGTTCAGCCCAGAATTTATTGTCGCTTGCTCTTTTTTCTTCCCATTGCTGTTTTTTTAAGTTTTCCTCAAATGACATACCTTGTCCCATGCTTCTTGGTTATGACAGGTTATTTTTAACCTCCAAATGGCATTATCAAGCTTGTTTTTCAAATCTCTTAATCCTTTCGATGGTTTTTGATTAGATTCATTTCTGATTTTTTGATTTCTGTTTGGTTGTTGACCGATTTTCATTGATGTTGTAAGATCCGAGGTTAGTTTTACCCAAGCTTGGATTTTGTTCGGGCCTCTAGTTCACTAGCTGTTATCAACATCTTTAACTTGGTCTGAAGTGTATCTATCATTTCATTTGACCATTTTAGGCGTTTTAGGTCAATTGTATGGATGCTTCCTTCTATTTCTGTATTTGCTTGATGTTTGGCGATCTTTAACCTAAAATGTATATGCTGGTAGGAATTATCGCACCTTGTTGTGTACTCTATAGAGAAGTGAGCGAGATGTGGCATCAGTGCTACTGAAATAGCTGTATAATCCAATCTTGATTAAGTCTTTCCTCCATGAAATGTGTGTTTTGGTGGGAAATCGCCCGTTTTTCTACCATTTATTACTCTCAGACCCAGGAATTCTAGGGCGCTGACTAGTCGTCGACCTTCAGGGTCCGATGTTAATCTCATTAACTGATATTGCTGTGGGACATTCCAATATATATTGTGGGCTGATAACTTCTCATCTTTGGCCGGGGTGTGTATTAGGTTAGAATTAAAATCCCCTGTCAACACAATGTCCCATGAGATGTGTACTCCTTATGTCTGTTATTATAGTAATTAACTGGGCATTATGAGCTGTTTTCTTCCGTGCTAATGGATGTGCATATGTATTTATCAGAAGGACAGTTTTTCTTCTGCCGGTAGTCCCAGAGGAAAGTTTTATCAATTGAATGTTTGGATTTGAGGAGGCAATTTTCTCTGATTCAATTTTTAATGCTATGGCTATGTATTCTGCTAGTCCTCCTTTAGGACGTCCATCATTTTTTGTTTTTATTGTAGGAACGGTGTAATATGTGTATTTTGACAGGGGGAAATCTTCTTGTGCCCTTGTCTCTTGCAGTGCTATTATATCACATTTATCCCAATTTTGAGGCTGACAGACAGTTTTTTGCCCTTGCAATGTTCCATGAGAGCAACTGTATAATTCCTAAATCTTGCTTATCTGATGTTTCATTTAAATGGTCAACATACTTTTTCGGAACTTAGCGCTTCCGGCTACTAACTCCATTTGTCCTGGCATGGGTTAATTTTGGTTATATGATCATTCAGCTGTTCTTTCCTCAACAAAGCTGGAGGGCTGCTACCTATAGCTCCTTTCAGGACTGTATATTTATTATCAATATTTTCTTTTTGATTTTGTCCGTAGTTCTTATTGTTATTAGAGTTTATGATCAAAGGACCTGGATAAGGTGGTGCTATTGGCCTTGATAATTTAATTCCCCAAGCTTCAAATTGCATGTTGAAGTTCATAATGAGCTGAGCGTCTTCTTCTGACTGCCATGTGGTTAGAGATTGCTCTATGTTTTTTTTATTTCCTTGTTTTATAAATTAAACAGCAAATAGGTTCGTAGAGTTTATATGTTTTAAGGTTGGGATATTTGCTGTTAATTTCAATATGTTCCCCCTATTCAGCGTCTCTGGTGGCCCTTTGGAGTCATATTCCGGTGTCAAGAGTATTTGCTGTTTCCTGAGTTTATGCTGTTCTATTTGTAACATTGGGTACTCTTTCTCTTTAATGGCTATGATTTGTTTCTTTTCATCTTATATTCGAACTCTTAGGTTTTCGAATTGGATTGTGTTTCCCATTCTGGTGATTTGGGCTGGGATTTCTAATGCTACGAGACCTAATGGGTGAGCTATGCGCGATACAAAAACAAACACAAATACAAATACAAAATACAAATGATGCTATGTTCTCCAGATTGATCTCTTTGTTAAGATTGGTTGCTAACTCCTTGCCCTGAGTTTCCTAGGACGTTCTAGAATCTGCAAACCGATTGTGGTTTTGATGGTGTTTTTTCTTTTGGGCTAGTTTCTCCATTGTAGAGATCAAGTGCCACAGTGTAGTCCGTTTTCTTTTCTTCAAAGATGCTATTTCTGTGGGTGAGAGCTTCTTCGTTTGAATTCACTTTTTTGTATGTTCCATTTTCGATTCTCGCCGTCCAGCCTCACGGTTCCTTTTAGTTCATGTACATTTTCCGGACTTCTTTGACTATTTGCGGCCTTATTCGCTGCACTTTTTTTGAGCAGGAGTACTATGTTCCAGTTGATTCCTCTCTGGTTTTTTTATCTGATCGTCGATCTTCTATTCTCCATTTTTGGGAACAATTCCTTGCCTTCTTTTTTTCTGTAACTGTGTTCTACTAATTTCCTTTGTCTGCGTCAGTTGTTTATCCCCTGTTTTATACTCGGTAGATATGAGTTTTGTCTCGGTCCATGTATTTTGTCCTCTTTTTGGTTTTTGATCTCCTGGAATCCCCCCATGATTGGTACATAGCTCCCAGGAAGAGGAATAGATATAAACCTGGGATTGATTGGCCTCTGCGATTTTGTCTTAATCGACCTTTTCAAGTCTCCTAAAGCTAATTGGTCTTCATCTGTACTTGATGTTGGACTAGCCTGGCCTGTTACAGCCTTATTCATCCCGGCCATGCAGAAAATTGAATAAACCTTGGAGGTCTGCTGATTCGTTATTAAAGCCATTTTGTTCCTTGCCTTCCTGTCTCGTTTTTTTTGTTTGCGTGAAAGCTTTGACAATCTGGTTTTTATCTTTGGGTTCATTACTTCGATGCTTTCCTATATCTCATCTTGACTTTCTGCTTTTCGTTGAACCTGTCTTATTTGATCTTGCATTTCTTCTGGCTTAAGGTCAGTTTTAACATGTTTAAATTCCTCTTTTGGCGGAGACTAACAGAGTAACGCAGAATTAACTATATGTTTTTTTAACTTCAGCTTTATTATCTCTCGCTTCTAGATTTGATTTATTAAATAATATTATCTGTTCTAGTAGTGCTGGTAAGAGACTCAGTTTATCAATAATTGGGCTACAAGCACACTGAACTGAGTATTTGGTTTGAGCTTTTGATATAAGGTTGTTCATATTGTCCAGTTTTGTGTTTATTCCTGCAATTTTTGAGCTATGATGGTCATTAACTCTATTTGAATGTCCATTTTTATCTGTTTGCATATTAAATGCCTTTGTAGTTGTCTGCAGCATTTGTAATAATGTTTTGAAGAGCTCTAACAGGCTGCTTTGATCACTCATTATTTCTTCTTGTAGAGGCTGTGATTTTATTTCTTGTTTGAGTGCTTGATCTTGGTTATAAGAGTAACTAATGTCGGTTGACGGCCTAAAAGGATTATTATTGTTGTTTTTTGGAGTGGATTTCAGACCTTGTAGGTCCGAATGGTTTTTCATGTTATCATTAATCATTTCCTCCATTGGTGCGCTTAATTCCATATCATACATTTGTAAAGAAGCTTTGGTAGACACGGACCTAGGAGCGATCTGACTTGAGTCAATCTGCTTTTCGAGGTCCTCTTGGTCATGATCCTCCTGATGAATTTGAGCTGATATTTTTAGCCTTGTTGTCATCTTGTTGTATTTTTCTGACTTAGGAGTGGAGGACATCAAGTTATCTTGATGTATTATAAAGTTCGTAGCGGGGTAGTCAAATTTGTCCCTGCATCCAACGCCTTTTTGGCAAAGCTGTTGTGTGCCTGGTGATGTGTTTTTGTGATCCATTCTCCCTTCCTTGTTCTCTTTTATGTTATCGGGAATCTTTGTAGTTTCACCGGGGAACAATTCCTTGCTTAAGGGCATTTTCTCCTTTTTTTCTTATCGGTGCTGCCTTCCATGACCACCTCTACTGGGTCTGCTATTTTTGTGCTTAGCTTATCCATGTCCTCGTTCGGTTTTTGCGTACTCCTCGGGTTGGTTGATTCTATTGTATCTTGTATGGCTTCGTTTTGTACGTTTATTTTTTTTGTTGAAACTATGGTAATTTTCTGAGGTGCTAAAGGTGTTGTAAGACCTTGCACCTCTGCTGATGTTGAATAAATGAGTGATCCGGGATTTTTGAGAAGCGAGAATCTTGCGTTCAAAGCTGACTTCCTTTTATTATCCTCGTCTTTTTTCCTGAACATTGTTATATTAGGGGATATTAGTGGGCTATTTCACTTAAAATCCAAACCTTCAGTGTCTGTATTTTTTTTTTGCTAGCTTTTTTTGTTTGCTTTGCTTTTCACTCTTAACCTTCTGAATGGGAGTCTACCTGACTTTTCCTGATCTTATTTCTTTGTACTTTTTTGATTATGGCTAAATGCGGTCCATTGTAATCCAGACTGGCTAAGCTGTTTTGCGTTTTTCTAGACCAGCCCTTTTCTCCCTTAATCGCCACTTGTTTCACTTTTCCTTAGTTTCAAACTTTTCTTCCACTTGTCGACTTGTCCTCTTGTCCTCGTTTGATTCCGTATCCCCCCTCCTACTAAGTGCAATTACCTCTTAGTGAGACCTTCCGGACCCCCCCTGGAAACAAGGGTTGCACACACAGTAACAGGGGACAGTTACAAGAAACACAGAAGCCTCGTCCAAACTCTAGAGTCCAGGAGACCAACTCCCGGGTCCAGAAGTCAAGGAGGCACCTTCCACTCAAAGCACCACTCAATCCGCTTAAAACACCTTTCAGCAAGCGGCTCAGCTCGGCACCCCGCTGCCCTACCTTGATGTGTTTCCGCACACACGCCCGCCTTGCACAAGCCTTAATCAGCATCAAACAGCTGTTTTGCCTTCACCACGCCCCCACCCAACAGCCTGGGAACGGGGGGCAGGGGAGGCAGGCAGGCGGGCTGGCAGCAACAGACAGCAACGGACCCCAGCCAGTATCCAATGGACTCACCATCTGTCCAACGGCTCTCAGGATCAGACGGCTCCTACGCATCAGACAGCAGACAATCCAAGACGGCTGCGAGAAGGGCAAAGGGCCGAGGGGGCAGGTACCGACTACCGCTGTGTTCGTGGCTGAATTCGGATAAGCCTGCCGGCCACCCACAAACACCACGGCCGCGGTCGCTACCAGCTTCAGGAGCAGCCTCAAAAAAGCCTCAGGAACCGCAGCGACCTCTCCTCTCTGCCTCAGAGCTTCGCTCGGTCCTGCGATCTGCGGTAAAACCAGCACTGGATTGCACTGACTTGCACGGCTCACAGCAGCACACACTCTCCCACAGAACAGTGTTACAGTCTATGTACTATACATAGAAATTACCAGCATAATGTTTTGTTTTTACAACAAGCTCAAAGCCCATGATATTACCAGAGGTCGAATAGTTCTTCCTAAAAACAGCATGTAAAAACATAAGCTACTTCTTTTCTGAAACCCAGTCCATTGTTCTGGATAACACAACCTTGGTGGGAAATTTGCCTTTTGTATCAAGTATTGCAATAATTCGGTAGCTTATTGGGTCTGAGGTGGATCCCTGCTTAAAAGTAGGTTTAAAGAATAATTATTTCCACAAATGGGGAATAACTTCAAAGTTAGCAAGCATTAGCAAACTTTTGTTTTTGAAAATGCTTGTTTTGCAATGGTTTTGTGTTATTAGATAAATTCTGGACAGTCTTGAGAACCCAAGCAGTAGCTGCATTATCATGAGGCTTGAGACTAGAAAGTGCAAGAAGGACAGGATTAAAGTACAGGCGTACTCCTGCAAGAATCTAGAACGTCATCCTACCCACCGCTTCCAGAATCACCTCACTGATGTATAACATCTGCTAAAGAAGGCCTCTCTTGATCCGGAGGTCCTAAAACATTTCCGTCCAATCTCGCTGCTTCCAGCCCCAGCGAAGATGCTTGAGGCACATCTAAACAAGCATCTCGCTGCCTTTGTGGAAGGCTCGGGTTGTCTGGACTTTTCCCAGCATGGATTCAGGAGGGAACATAGCACTGAGTCGGCCCTCACCATCGTGCTTGATAAGATCCGCACGACAGTGGATGGGGGCCAGACCACCCTCCTGGTCCTGCTAGACCTAACTGCGGCCTTTGACACCCTCTCCCCCTCAGTACTTACATCTCGTCTGAGGGAAGTGGGGGTGAAGGACGCAGCTCTAGATCTACTGACCTCCTTCCTTGACGGAAGGGAACAAAGAGTCAAGCTGGGGGAGTTCCTATCTCCATCCCGACCAGTGCGGTGTGGGGTCCCACAAGGGTCGGCTCTTAGTCCGACCCTATTCAACATCTACGTGACCCCACTAGCCAGACTAATAAGATCTTTCGGCATGGAGGTAGTTTCGTACGCGGATGACACCCAAATCCTCGTCTCTCTTCCCCATTCAGATGTACAAACTGCCTCCAAGTTTAGATCTTGTATGGAGGCGGTTGGTCAGTGGATGATCAAGAACTCACTCAAGCTGAATGGGGAGAAGACTGAGGTGATGGTGTTTGGAGGGAAGGAGAACATCTGGTCAGCCAGCTGGTGGCCGGACTCGCTAGGAGTGTGCCCTTCCCCCACAACATTTGCTAAGAATCTTGGGGTGATGATAGACCCTGCCCTGGATATGGGCAGGCAGGTGAGTAGAACCATCTCCACCTGCTGGGGCTTAATTCACACCCTACGAAGGATTAGGAAATACCTCTCCCTGCAGTCCAGAAAGCAAATAGCTGTGGCTCATGTCTGGACTACTGCAATGCGCTGTATGCGGGGCTAAACAGGAGCCTCCTGCAGCGCTTACAGGTAGTCCAGAATGCCACAGCCAGATTTGTTCTGGATGTTCCCAGACGCTCCTCGGCCACGTCGGCCAGGAAAGCGTTGCACTGGCTACCGGTAGAACACCGAGTACGGTTTAAGGTTCTATGCATGACCTATAGAGCCATTGCAAAAAACAGCGACATGGGAGTTGGCTCCATCATTTCCCACTACATTCCTGGAAGGAACTTGCTCCTGACAGTCCCCCGCATTCGAAGTGGGGTGGCAGGGCCTTCTCCGCCCTGGCCCCCAAATGGTGGAATGATCTTCCTTTGGATCTCAGGTCTCTACCTTCCCTTCAGAAATTCCGAAGTGCCCTTAAAACTCGCCTCTTCCTGCAAGCCTATGTGTAAGGATGTTTGTTTCAATTTTTTGATGTTATTGTTAGGCGCCTTGATACCTGCGGGTTATTGTTTTGCGCGATATAAATTCTTATCAAATCAAATCAAATCAACATTCCAGTTACCAGACCTTCACAGGAGAGAGCCCTTCTCTGTTTTTCCAGCTCTGACTTCTGCCCCATGCCATTGCATAACAGATCCTCTCCACTCTTTATACTCCTACCGTTTCTGTTTTATCCCTCTTTATTTTAATCTATTTCATGTTCACATAAATACAGGGTCCTGCAGATACCTGCTCTGCTCCGCCGACACTTATAAATGCAGTACTGTTCAGTACGGCCATGTTGGGACCAGGCACATGCACGCTATACTGATTGCAGTCCCTATGCCTGAAGCTAACAGGTGGTGGTGGAAGCAACATGATGATTAAATATCCAACCCATTAATCTGGAAACCACAATGCAATGGCTTTATAAGGTGAAATCCTAACAAAGGTTCAGTATAATATTTAAAGAAATAAAGAAATGCAAAGTAACATACCAAAAAGATTGAAATTACGCAGGAGAGAAAAAGAAAAAAGCAATAGAGAAACCAACAAAATTTTACTAAACATTCAGAAAGTGCCCAGGTACTATTTGGACAAAGGATACCCATGTATAAATGATTTCATTAGATAGAAATGTAATAACAAACATAGAAAATCAGGGCAATTATAAAATTATATTGGCGCTCAACAAGTTACACAAACAATGATGAAAATACAGAAAATACAATGTGTAATCAAAAAAAGTGGTTGAGGAAAAAGATATACAATTAAGAAGTTCAGGACGGAACAAAAACAACACACAAGCAAGAATGGGTCCTCTTCAATTAGGGCCACATGTAAGCGTTGACGGCGTTTCAAGCATAATAGAATTAGATGGTCAATATAGCGAGCCGAGAGCTCCAACCTTTGTTAGCGAGCCGAGAGCTCCAACCTTTGTTGGAAGAGATGCTAATACAGTTATAGATTATATTTTTGTCTCTAATGGGGTCTTGACAAAGGTACACGAGTACAGTGTAGTTGACCTTATTTCATCGGACCATCATCCTGTTCTCCTGTCCTTGGATTTAGATTGCTTTCGTATTGGCAGTCCGCCAACCATGGCAGCCATAAAGGATTTGAAAACCAAAGAGCAGGGAAGGCGTCTGAAATGGGAGATGATCGTCCCAGAGGATTTCTTTCACGTAATTGCCCAAGAGACGGAGGACAGCATGGCAGTATGCTTGGACCCATCTGCAGAGGGCCCAAAGGTCTTGAAAGCCTTCGAAGACATCTGCTCTAGGATTAGTATGAACTTGGAACGAAGGCCGGTTGGGCAAGGGAATACAAAGACCCATAAATGGTTTAACAAGGAATGTTCGAGGGCTCATAGTGCTCTGATGAAAGCCATCAAACAAAAACCAAGAGACAGAACCTTAGTGGCCAAACTAAGGAAGGATTATAAAACCATAACTCAAAATCGCAAAAGTCAAATTAAGGAGGAAGCATGGAATAGCCTATTATCTGGGGAAGTCCTGAGAGACAGCAAAAAGTTTTGGGCCATTGTTAATCAGCCCTTTTTTTCCGACAACGGGCAAACAAATTTAGACTGTGTCATAGAAGATAACAGATGGCTAACCCATTTTGGTAAAATCTATGAGTCTACAGCCCCTGCCTCAATTGACACAACCCACGACCACTCCAATTTGGTCATGAACTTTAACATCTTGGAAGTTGAAAGGGCGATTAGAGAGACTAACAAGCATAAGGCCCCGGGCCCTGACGGGGTACCAGCAGATCTTTATATACAGTACCCACAATTCTGGTCCAAAATTTTATCTAATGTATTCAATGCTATCCCGACAGTTGGCTTCCCATCTTCCTGGTCTACCTCCATAATTGTGCCTATATTTAAGAAAGGGAACAGGGCGGACCCGGCCTGTTACAGACCAATCTCCTTGCTGGACTCTGCCGTTAAGATCTTAGGCAGAGTCATCTTGCACAGAATGGAGGATTGGCTGGAGGAGAGCGGGATCCTTTCAGATCTGCAGTACGGATTCAGGGCACACAGAGGGACAATTGACCAATGCCTGAACCTTCATTTAATTATTAGTAAATACACTGTGGTGAAGGGGGGGCTTCTTTATTTGGGATTTATGGACCTATCCTCGGCTTTTGATTTGGTTAATCGTGCAAAATTATGGACCATCTTATTTAACTTAGGATTGGACATTACTTTGGTTAGTTTTTTACACGACCTCCATTCTAATTTGTTTGCGACGGTTAGGGCATCAAGAGACGGTAGGTGTACAGCAAAGTTTAGATCAGGGAGAGGGGTCAGACAAGGGTGCATCTTGGCCCCTCTACTCTTTACACTGTACATCAACGCCCTGGGGAAATTTCTGAACCCAGCCACCTTGGATATTCCGCGTATGGGGGGTCTACCTATTCCGGTCCTCCTATACGCGGATGACGCTGTTCTCATAGCGCGGACTGGCATAGGGCTTCAAAAACTTTTGGACCATTTCGGCCAATTCATGGAAGCGCTTGATTTAAAAATTAATACCGCCAAGTCCCATGTCATGGTCGTTGGCTCGCGAAAGAAAAACACAAAGATCAGATCTTTTAGCTCCAACAACTCACCAATTTCAAGGGTGCCCTCCTTCTGTTATTTGGGTGTAACTTTCGACGAGAGAGGAACCTGGAAGCCACAAATGAAACTCAAGGAAAATGGAGTAATTAGGTCAACAACAGCACTCCTGAGCTTTTCTAAAAAACTGGGCTCGAAACCTATGGAAGCAATGACCAGGATTTATAGAGCAAAATGCTTGGCAATTGCTTCCTATGGGGCAGACATTTGGGGCTATGTTCCAGTCACAAGCATACAAATCGCCGAAAATAATTTCATACGGGCTTTGTTGTCTCTCCCGAAATCTTCCCCCACACATTCAACGCACAATGAATTGGGTATGGGGTACGTTACTGATCTTTTAAAAATGGCCCCAGTACTCTGTTGGATCAAAACCTGGACCAATGAAGAAATCAGCTTGAATCACAGCATCCTTAAGGACTGTATATCTCTTGACAAAGCACATACTATCCCGTGGCTGGCATATGTTAGAGCGGCATGTGCGAGGCTAGGGCGTCCGGAAATGTACTCTCTTCCGCAACATCTCAAAAAAGAGGATGCAAAGTGGGTGAAGCATCATTTTCGAGCTTTGTTGGAAAGCGAAAGAGAATCGGCTGAAATCAGTAAACCTACAGTCAGATTACTTTTCCAACTCTCGACCACTACAGAGATGGAACCCTACTTAAAATATGTCTCAAAGCCCTATCATCGATTTCTACTCATAAGGTTTAGATTTAATTTGATCCATCTCATTCTTGGTACGCACACAGATTGGGGTACTCCAGAAAATTTGCCTCCTTGTACATGCGACTGTTTTTCAACACAGGACACCTTGCATTTGGTTATGCTGTGTGAGCACTATCTGGTCCCGAGGAAAAAATTTCTTGTGCCTATTTTAAAACCCTTAAACTTCGTTCAGGTACGGCCAGCATTACTATATTTACAGATGCTGAATTCAGTGCCAGTCGCCTATGGCGTAGCCTGTTTTTTAGTAGCTGCCACCAGACTGAAAAGAGTAAGAACTGCCGCGTCATCAACTCAAGAAAATTGACTGCTAAGTACTTACTGTGGTGTGATTTATATGCTGCTATCTGTAGGTGATCCCTGAATCTATCATATCCCTTTCTATTAATGTCCCTTTTTCTTTGTTTTAATCAGGAATGCAATTAACTCTCTTTACTTATTTAATTGTTTTTTATATTATCTGTACCATGTATTACTTTTATGGTTTTAATTAACCGAATAAAGTTTTTTGACTGACTGACTGACAGATGGTCAATATCAGGACAAAGCAATGTTTATTGGAGCGTCCCAAAAAAATTCATTAAAACATCTATTCCGAGACAAAGTCTGCAGCAAGGAAAAGAGTGAATTCCATTCACAGTATGTAGAAAACTTTGCTGCACATTTAAGATGTCGTCTTATCCAACATAATGCTTCAAAGGACTTGTGTATATGTCGGAATCCAAAAAGAAACGCCCCAAAGCAGCTAGTCAAGATGAGCGAGCTGCTTCTTCAAATAAAGCAAGGATCCCCACTAGTTTGTGGCGAATCAGGGGACTTATTGGCATGAATCCGCGTCCAAAAGGATCAGGAAGGACTAACTCCAGGCAGCTGGTCAAGATAGTTAACCGCTATTCAATAGAGGCCAAGCTTCCCACTCAGAGGTTTCCGATAAGCCAGCATGCCGGTAAGCTCCACTCCCGGACCAAAAGCCTAAAGCTGCCCATCACAGTCCATGTAAGGTACTTAAAATGCCTTCACCTTGAAAGCCAGCTAATGCAGACACACCTAAAAAGAGGTTGTAAATGAAAATTGAATATTCGTGTAACTGTGACCACCTCAACCATGTTTTCTTGCTGTAGCTAACAAACCCTTAGCAGGAATGCATATATAGGAGAGGAAGTCCTCCTAATCTTGGCTCACACGACCAGAAATGTGTTTTTCAGCTTGCCCAGCCAAAAAGTTGTATCCTTGATACTTTTGAAGAGCCTCTATCTCTTTCCACTGAACTCAGCCTACTGCACGTGCAATACTCCCATTGTTTAATGAGATGACATGAACCTGATTGAAAGCCCATTTATAAAGAAATGGGTCGTTGGGGGATCCTATGTCGGACTTAATCTGTGAGTCACAAATATATTTTTCTTAATGTTAATAAACATTAAAAGACTTTGGTTGGCGTGTGCACGGATGTACTTTATTCAATGTGTCTGCTTTTGGAATTTTTGAGCTGCTCCTTTGAATACAAACTGTAAGAAGATAGCCCAAAGTCTCCTGTCATGATAGGGCGTAATGGGTTTTGCTTACGATCTAGAACACATATCTTTGCAGGTTTGTGCTTCATGTTTTTACTAACACAGTTTAACGTCGCAAAATGCTTCCAGCTCACAGAAGCCAGCCTGGAAATGAAACTCTCTGCTAAATATCCTGTCGTTGATGGTACCCAGAGACAGAAATATGACAAGTTCTTTAAACAAAAATACGACCAATATGCATGCTGAGCAGTAATGAGGGGCTGCCTTGAGAGCATCCGGTCTGATTTTCAAAACATTTTTTTAACTGGTGCAGAGTCAAAAAAAGTTGAGGAACAATCTAAAACGAAAAATCAATTAATGTTTAAGGGCACCTTTGGGGTGGCCAAAGTCTAGAAAAGAGGCCACAGTGACAGCTATAGAGAGGTTTGAAACCCGTAGCCCAATAGAAAGTTTAATTGATACCTTTGGAAGGCAATAAGGTTTTGTTTTTAAAATTGAGTTTCTCTCTTCTGATCTGTTAGCGGCAGCAAACTGTAAGCCTCCGTACTGACATGTCTGACTCTGCCTCCTCTCCCAGCCCTATTGCCCTTACACAACTGCCCCGGATGTAGTATCACCTGAGATAGGGTGCCCTTACACAACTGCCCCAGATGTAGTATCTCCTGAGATAGGGTGCCCTTACACAACTGCCCCGGATGTAGTATCGCCTGAGATAGGGTGTCCTTACACGACTAGCCTGGATGTTGTATTGCCTGAGATAGTGTGTCCTTACACGACTGCCCCGGATATTGTATCGCCTGAGATAGGGTACCCAGAGGAACTCTGATCTACAGACCCCGCCGGACCCCGGCCCCAGTTCAGCGACTTCATCACCAACTTCGTCAGCACGCACGCCCTCACCTCCATGAACTACATCCTCCTTGGAGACCGGAACTTCCACCTCGAGAACAACAACAACACCAACTCCGCCACCCTGATCGACAGCCTCGCCAACCTCGGACTCAGACAGCTCGTCACATCGCCCACCCACTCCGCCGGCACCACGCTTTACCCCATCTTCCATGCTAGCTCCCACGTCTCCTTCAGCCACAATACCGAACTCCAGTGGACCAACCATCGCTGCATCCATTTCACCTTCCGGAAACCCACCATGCACCACCGCATCCACAGATCCCCCATGGCAGCTGGAGCAAAATCACTGAAGACCAGCTAAACACTGCCCTCGCCCTAAGCCCACCCACAGACCCCACCGACCCCGCCACCGCCGCTAGCAACCTCAGACGTTGGATCAACGACTGCGTCAACACCCTCACCCCAATCAAGAAAACCTCTAACAGACGCACCAACAAGAATGCCAGCTGGCTCTCCACAGACCTCCAGACCTCCAAACAAACCTGCCGAAAACTAAAGAAATGGCGCCAAGAACAGACACCAGAGAATCACACAGCCCATAAGAACGCCATGCGCCAACACCATCACCTCATCAGATCCACCAAAAAGTCCTCCATCAAGGACCGCTTCGACAACCACGTATACAACAGCTAAAGAGTTCTTCAACATTGTGAAGGAACTCTCCAACCCCAGCTCCAACACCAACAATATCCCACCAACACAAGACATGTGCAACTCACTTGCCTCCTTCTTCCATCACAAGATCGCAGAAATCCATGACAGCTTCAACAACCAGACCACCACAACAGCCAACGACACCGCAGACTCCACGGCCACCACCCACAGCAACCCCCTGCTCACCAGGACTAACATCAACAACACCATCAAACTCAAGAACACCATCCACTCCGGCTCCCAGTCAGACCCGTGCCCACACCACATCTTCAACAAGGCCAGCACCGCCATTGCACCCCATCTCCAGAAGGCCATCAACATCTCCTTTGAGACCGCGACCTTCCCGGAGAGCAGGACGCACAGCGAGATCAACGCCTTGCTCAAAAAACCCAAGGCAGGCCTGAGGGCCCAGCTCCCTGATCCCATTCGCAGCGAATGTCATTGAGAAAACCGTCGAACAGTTGACCCGCCTCCTCGAAAAGAACAACATCCTGGACCCGTCCCAGTCCGGGTTCCGCAGCAACTACAGCACCAAAACGGCCCTCATCGCCACCATCGATGACATCAGGGCCCTGCTGGACAACGCGAGACCGTGGTCCTCATCCTCCTGGACCTATCCACCACCTTCAAGACGGTCTGCCACTGCACCCTACGCACACGCCTCTTTGTTTTGGCTTTACGAGTTACAGCACGCCACATGCTGACCGCGGGGAAAGTCGGTCGTTGGATAAAAAATCCACGGCCGTACCATCACCCGGGTCTCAGATTTATCATATGTAGGCCCAAGCAACTTGGAAAAGACTAGCTGACATACGACTGTTGAAAAATACCAGCTCTGTCCAGTGATAAATAGAGGATTATCCATGTATGAGTAAAAAAGCGTGGCTTTAAAGTTATCGTACTGATTGCCCAAGAGAACCAGTTTTAAGAATGAACACAGAACTTTTTAAAGATTTCTAATGGTGATATTGAAACATTGAAATATTCTTTTTAATAATATCAAGGAAAACCCTCACACATGTGCGATTGCACAGGTAACATCAGTACTACGGAGAATATACTTAATCTGTCCTGATGAAGGTGGTTTTATTGATCAAACACCACTGAAACGCGTCAACGCTTTATTTTCCTGTTAAATTCGGAAGGGTCAACTGTGTCGTGGTGACAAGGAATGTAAAAACTCATGCACTCTGTTGTCCCAAGCTAATCTGAATTAACATCAGCAAGACAAAGTTAACTGTCTGCTTTTCTCCTGCTTATTTTTTGTCAGCTATGTAATGTGGTTTTTAATGAATTTTTCTCATGTTATGAATGTTAATGTATTTTTGTATACCAAGGGTTTTGTTTTTAGATAATAAATAAATATATGTGATATAATTTTTTGACTATAACTTTTTCTTTGCAGGTGCTTTAGAAACTGTTGCTGGTTCAATTAGCGTGTTTGATTTCAGTGAACTGGTGCGGCATGATTGGTCTTCAGGTAAGACAACATCAAAAGGAAACCTTTTTCTTTTACTAACATCAACGACACCATCAAAATCATGAACACCATCCACTCCGGCACCCCGTCAGACCCGTGCCCACACCACATCTTCAACAAGGCCAACACCGCCATCGCACCCCATCTCCGCAAGCCCATCAACATCTCCTTCGAGACCGCGACCTTCCCGGAGAGCTGGAAGCACGGCGAGATCAACGCCTTGCTCAAAAAACCCAAGGCAGGCTTGAGGACCCATCTCCCTTATACCGTTCCCAGCGAACGTCATTGAGAAAACCGTCAAACAGTTGACCCGCTACCTCGAAGAGAAAAACATCCTGGACCCATCCCAGTACGGGTTCCACAGCAACTACAGCACTAAAACGGCCCTCATCGCCACCACCGATGACATTAGGGCAATGCTGGACAACGGCGAGACCACGGTCCTCATCCTCCTGGACCTATCAGCCGCCTTCGACACGGTCTGCCACCGCACCCTACGCACACGCCTCCATGACGCAGGAATCCGAGACAAAGCGCTTGACTGGACCACCTCCTTCCTCTCCGGCAGAATCCAGAGCGTCCGCCTCCCCCCTTTCTGATCCGAAACCTCCAAGATCATCTGCGGCATACCCCAAGGATCAACCCTTAGCCCGACACTGTTCAACATCTACATGGCCCAGCTCGGCCATGTCGCCAGACTACATGACCTCAACATCATCTCCTACGCGGACGACACACAGCTGATCCTCTCCCTCACCAAGGACCCACTCACTGCCAAAACCAACCTCCACGAAGGAATGAAAGCCATCGCCAAATGGATGTAGAACAGCCGTCTGAAGCTGAACTCGCACAAGACGGAGGTCCTCATCCTCGGCTCCACCCCCTCAGCCTGGGACGACTCCTGGTGGCCGACCGCCCTGGGAGCAGCACTGACACCCACCAACCATGCACGCAACCTAGGGTTCATCCTCGACTCAACACTCTCCATGACCAAGCAAGTCAACGCCATCTCATCCTCCTGCTTCAACACCCTCCGCATGCTCTGCAAGATCTATAGGTGGATCCCCACCGACACAAGAAGAACGATCACCCAGGCCCTCGTCAGCAGCAGGCTGGACTACGGACACGCCCTCTACAAGGGAGCCCCGGCCAAACTGCAGAAAATACTGCAACGCATACAGAACGCCTCAGCCCACCTGATCCTCGACATCCCTTGACACAGCCACATCACACGCCACCTGAGACCTGCACTGGCTACCCGTGAACAAGAGGATCACCTTCAAGCTCCTCACCCACACACACAAAGCACTCCACGACACCGATCCAGCATACCTCAACAGACGGCTCACCTTCTACACCCGGAACCTCCAGCTCCGCTCCGCCGACCACGCACTCGCCACCGTCCCCCGCATCCGAAGAGCGACCTCCGGCGGCAGATCATTCTCCTACCTTGCCGGAAAGACCTGGAACACCCTCCCCATCCTCCTACGGCAGACCCCAGACCTACTAACCTTCAGGAGAATACTCAAGACCTGGCTATTCGAGCAGTAGCAGCATCCCCTCCCCCAGCGCTTTGAGAGCCTTACTGGTGAGAAGTGCGCTCTACAAATTTCATGATTGATTTATTGATTGATTACACGACCGTCCTAGATGGTGTATCCCCTGAGATAGGGTGTCCTTACACGACTGGCTCGAATGTAATATCCCCTGAGATATGGTGCCCTTACATGACTGGCCCAGATGTAGTATCGGTCTGAGCTATGGTGCCCTATCACGACTGGCCCGGATGTAGTATCGGGCTGAGATAGGGTGTCCTTACACGACTGGCTCGGATGTAGTATCCCCTGAGATAGGGTGCCCTTACACGAGTGGCCCGGATGTAGTATCAGCCTGAGATAAGGTGCCCTATCACCACTGGCCCGGGTGTAGTTATGTTATGTTATGTTATATTAATTTATTATGCGCACAGATACTCCAGCCAAGGAGCGTCCCGGCGCAGAGACAAGGTAGAACATAACACAACAGGAGAATGAAAAACATAAAAGCAGCTAAAACAGGAAAGTTTTTATAGCCCTCCGAAAAGTCAAGAGGTCCTCCATCAGATGGATTTTAACAGGAAGGGAGTATCGGGCTGAGATAGGGTGCCCTTACATGCTTCCCTGCCCCGCACATATCTGACGTTATTACTGAAGGCCGCACACGTCCTTTTTGGCAAAAGGTATGATTGCTAACAATTTCGTTCAACCCATTCGTTGTTCACGTCTTGAACAGTGGTATAGCATTACTATATGGATGGAAATTACGCCTGGACGGGAAATATAAGGAATATTTGCAGTCCCAGAAGCATACTCGGTTTCTTGAAAACCTGTGCAAGCCTGGTTTGCAAAGTAGTAGAGCACATATTTCACGTATCAGAAAAATAACTTTAAAGGGGGGCGGGTGGAGGGGGCTGGAGGACAGCAAACAGGGCAGTTTGGAGAGAATTTCATCTCCTGAGTCCTTAGGCTCCGGTACTTGGCTGCTCGCTAGCGGATGAAAGTGAAAAATCTAGCGGACGTTCCTAGTTTCCCATTAGGCCCTGCGCATTGGAATAACATAAACAGTAGTATCGACGTGGAACTGCGGATATTCCAGGCCTCCACTGACTATGCTAAACTTAATTGGGTTTGTTACCAACTAGCTCAGAGGTCACTGGAAACTTTCTTGACTGAATAGGAAGTGATCAGCTTCCCTGGCACAGACAAGAAGGGATTCAGCTTTCCAACAACCGTGCAACATGACAACTTTGCTCCTCAGATCAAGAGTCGATCTCTAGGGTCGTGTGAAACAATAGACAGGTATTTCACTCAGTCAGGTTAGTGCAGTTTACTTTCACGATATGTAGAGAATAGAGAGACGGGCGTTTGTCAATAAAGGGTTAACATTTATTGAACAGTCTTTCTTCTCGTACAAGAGAAATGTATTGCCACAATTGCAAGACTTGTTATTATAAAAAGTACGTACAGTAAGATAAGTATTACGAAATAATACTGTAAAAGCATTGATATGGTTTCTTAGCCATACAATGGTTTAAAAGTAATAAAACATATATACAGTCATATATACATTAGGCTAAAATACTCAACTGGTGCTTCTAACTAAGCCTACCCCGGTGTGCCTGACCTAAGCCTAACACATGGAAGGGGAGTAAGTAAGTAGCTTTAAGTTAAGTTGGTTTTGCCAAGGTTTGCTTCAAGAATTCTCTTCTAAGGGTTTAGTCAACACCATACCTCTGAATAGAATGATGGAAGTCTGGTATTTCCTTCAGGAGGAACTCGGTATCCCAGTCACCCGCGAGGGCAGACTAGAAACGCTGGAGCTCTGTTCAGCTCGTCGAGAGGAGGGGGGACAGCGTCCGCGGGCAGCTTGGCATCTGCTGGGCTTCTTCGCAGAGGGACGGCTGTTCAGCTCCTAAGCTCACCACACCATCGTTCGCGCTTTAGCAGCGATAATGGTATCAGTAGCTTCACCAACAGCAGCGGGGCAGCAGCATCAGCTGGCAACAGGGTAGCAGGCTGCAGCAACAGGCTACGGGCAACAGGCTATTGCTTAAGGCAACGTTGGTAGTATTTATACCTGACAGGTGCCTGGTTTGACGCAAGTTTGCTGGACATAAGACGTCAATTAAAGATGTCACTAGGAAGTGATAGCTATCAGTTGCTCATTAGAGTTCCATTACTAATCAAAACACAGCAAGCGGGGATTTCCAGGTTTGCTGAGTTTTTATCTTGTTGAAGAACTCGGAGTGTTAATCTAGGAATATCAGATAGTGACTTCTGCTCTGTCATTGCACTAATTGGTTGCAAAGGAAGTGGCAGAGAACTATTCTGGAATGTGGCTCTGTTCGTGTGAGGCCAGAGATGACTTTCTGAATATCGCACTTGAACGGTTATGCCAATATAGGGAATAAATGGATTTATAGCCGAATAGGGGCATAAGGTTACAGTATCGATCAGGAACCTAGATAAACACGCAACACCCACTCCACGTTTTCATGTCCATCAAATTACTAAAACTAGAGCAATAGGATGCATGTGTAACATTGCCCACCCCAAAATACATAAATACATTCGAAATAGGCGTATTTGTAATACGTGAAATTTAGGTACTGTACGTTTTTGAAGCATAGAAATCATTCAAAAATTATAGCATATGAAATTAATGAACGATTATGCAAAAAGAATTACACATGAAGTATCTCTGAAACAGAAGAAGGGCGAGATAAATCATCACATATAAATGCATTGCAATAAATGTGCTAGAGGCTGATGTAAGTTTGTTATGTCTCTAGATGTGTTTTAGAAATAGAAGTGTGAAGCTTCTGTTCTCTAAGAATAGTTTTTACCTTAAGCAAAGAATTGTTCGTGCCAAAAAGGGTCAATATTAAAAAATGTTCAATTCAAAAGAATTAATGCTTGAACGGGGAAATAGGGTTCCAACGCTTTTAGCAGTTTTTGTTGTTCAAAACTGAAGGCCGAATTCAGAGTTCATGGGAACGCTGTGTGTCGGAAAGTTTCTCAAAAGTTATTGTTTCTGTACGGGTGAGAACATCGTATCAGACAGGCTCTCAAAGAATTGGTCTACAAAATCAGGTGATAGTTCAACCAAATCCGATAGTGCTGTAACTTGGCAGGTGTGAGAATGATTGCTGTCATCGTAGTCAGGAGCAGCAATGCTCACAGCTCGTTGTACCTGGATGATGTTGCTTTTGTCACTCTCTCCACTGTTACCACTTGGTTGTAGCACAGGAGTCTCCACGAATGCCGTCATCAGGATTGGTAGCCGCTGGGGACAACACAATGCGTGAGCCGTTATTGGACTGAGCAAAGTATCGACGTCCATTGGTACTGCTGATGGAAGTGAAAGACAGATGTCCAACACGCATTCATCGCCGCAAAGCATACATCGTAGCACAGGTAAGATGCAATTTTGCCATATAGGTCTGAATGAAAGGAACCAGGTCATGTTTAGATCTCTCAGCCTGGCCAATCCAAGGACGTTAGTTATCCTGTCCCGGTAGCGCATTGCTAGGATTGTCTCTTCCATTCCCATGGGAGCTATGTCTGAGTTTCGGCTTGCCATAACGAAGCAGGAGGGTCAAAAATAAAATCCCTGCAACGAGTCCCAAAAATAATGGTATGCCGCCAAAAACAGAGTGAACAAAATTAGGAACGATTCCCAGAATTGCTTGAAAAGGTTTTAGCAGTCCCGTAAAAATCGTCTTAAATATGCCTGGGATGCCTGTGGCACTAGACATGTTAAGGAGTTGGCTTAGCATTTGTACGAAATGCACGGGGCAATTTGTTGATAAAAGTTCATGAACTTCAGTAGCTGTCCTTGCAACTAGAAGATCATACGTCTCTTTTGATGACGTTATAGGCACTGTTGTCTGCAAAAGCACAGACTTCATTTTGCTTAAAGTATCAATTCGTATAGAATAGAGATTCAGACGAGGCCAGATGGGAGTCACTGTGTCTGCAGGCCCACTCGGGAACAATGCCTGCATACAGCATTTGACCATGGATGTTACGCTTACTAGATAACTTTTCCCTGGCACAAGGCCACAACATCTGTGATCCGTTCTAAGAATGTAACTCCCGTTTACAAGTTGCCTAAAGAAGGGCTCTATCTGAGTTGCAGGTGTGACTAGCTGGTGGCATGAAAGGTTGTTAGAATTTCCATCACATGCTCCGTGTAAATTAATACCCTGACACAAAGGTGTACCGCTCAGTGAATGTTTACAGTTGTCACCACTAAGAAATACATTTTTGTCGCTGTCACTATAGCAAGAATGTGTGTATGGTAATTTCCATTCTGATTTTACATAACCTTTACCCAATTGTTCATACTGGCCAGCAGGTATGTACTCAAGGCACTTTTCAAATCGGAAAGTTGTTATCGGAATGGTGATAATTCCGTGTATTATCCATTCAATGACAGGACTTTCTGACATTGTCAATGGTAATCTCTCAAGTTTTTCGATGCTCAGGATTGTATAGTCTGCTCCTTTCTGTGCCAAACTGATCTGTTTATCAGTAAGGTTAAAGATGGAAAATAATGACGTTGTGTTGATTAAACGCCTAAGCACATATCCCGAACGAAGATTTTGCAGCGTCCAGCCCAATTGTACAATAGAACTTAATTGAGATTGGCCATGTTGTAACATTAGCAAGTCTCTGTCTATCACATCAAAGGCAGAGGATACAATATTGTCCAACGAATATATTCTGGAAGACAGAGTCATTAACCCATTGTCTACTACAGAAAGTGATTTTTCCAAATTAATACGATCAATTTCTCGTATTTTTTCTGCTGTTTCAATTTGTGTGACTTTCCAAGCCTCGTTGTACGCAGCATAGATACTGGTCGCTATGAAATGCTTTTGACGCTGTTTGCGTGGTCCAAGAATGAAATCGCGCAAATCAGCACCATCCTTTAGTAAAGACAAGTGTTGCTTCATTTCAGCCAGTGTGGATGATGTTAGCCATTCAAGGCAGAGTTTCCCTACACTGTATGTTGTTATTATCCCTGGATGTTGTCTCTGGGAATATCTAGGGTCTAGTCTGGTCATTGTTAACCCCTGTGTTTTATTCAGGAATCTATCTTGACAGTTGTGTGTGTCAATAGGCCAGATTAACCACTTTTTCCAATCAGGATGTGTTCTGTTAAAATGTAAAATTTGTGAAACGTCTAACTCAATATCTGTAGTTGCACTTTCAGGTATTGGCTTTGGAATAGACGGTTTTTTAAGGTCTTTGATCTTAGCTAGGCCAAGACAGTATGTTTGGTGTATTGTGTCATTTAAAAATAACATTTGTTCTGGTATCATGCAGGTTCTGAATAGTGCTTCAAGGCCTTGTACCTGCCAATCTATTGTACCCCAAATTGTTTTCGTTTCAATATTATTTTTCCAATAATCAAAACCAAATGTCATCATTTTGTCATAAAATGCTTCTGAATATATCAATTTAGAATTTGTCAGCATTGTTTTCATTCCTGTTTTATCTAACAGTTTGTAATAAAACGTTTCTGCATCACTGGTGTTAAACTCTGTAAAATATTTGAATTTCTCCAAAAATGCTTTAGAACTGCTTTTAGGTGGTGTAGCGCAATGTTCCCATTGATTATACATAAAAACATTTCTAGGCTGTGCAGATTTATGCAAATAGTGATCACCATAGTGGGTGTAACAGAATAACTGCTCATAACTAGATGAACCTTGAAAATAATCATGATCTGTGAATCTAGCTGACATTACTAAATCAGACATCATGTCATTAATACTGTTAAAGTCCCAATCATCAGAGAATGTACTAGGTGTTACAAAGTCACTTAAGGAAACCTTCAGTTGATGAGGATACTTCAGGATTTCGACCGGACCATAGATCTCATAGTCTGTTTTCTCCCATACTACCCCACCAGGTATTGGAATTGCTGTGACATTTACTGTTGACAGTTCTCTTTTCTTCACATGGGATGATCTGTGTGGTTTCAGGACTAGGTTGATGTTCTGACTTGCTGTGTCCATTGTAATATATTTTCCCTCAATGAATTTTCCCAAACAAAGTACCATGATGAGCCAAAGCAGGAGGAAAAATACACCTAGACCGAACCAGAACTCTAACCAAGGGGAAACAAGGTAGATTTTCTTCAGTTGATTAAAGAGTTCCGTTGCTTTTTCTTTAAAAGTCTTTTTTGTTTCTGGCATCACTTCGGGTCGTTTTGATCTTCAGAGAAGTTGTCGAAGTTGATGAAATAACCAGAGGCAGTTCTGTCAATTGATGGGATTGTTCTTTCAATCTGTCTCTCGGTAGCACTTTCTGATGCCACATTAGTGTAGACTGGTGTTTCTTGACGAACTGTTTCAATCTGTGTCTCAAGAGGCACGAGTTCCATGGCATTATTGCATAGTCCTTCACTGTGCACTGCGGGCTGATCGAATGTGATTAGTCTTTCAGTTTGAACCTCTTGGATTGTTGCAAGTTTGGGTATTCAGTTGTTTCTTGGGAGTCCACTGGGCCTACTGTTGATTATAGGCCACATGCTTGTGGTTTTACCAGATCGATGGACACGACTCTGTTCTCCTTTTTACCAGCAAGGGGCGGTAGTACAACTGATCTTGTTCCGGTGACTGCCAAGACAGGTACTGCTTTTCTGTAAGAAGGCCCAAATTCCTTCTTCACCGCGATCTTTTCTCTGACTAGATCCCCAATCTTTGGAATCCAGACAGGCCTTGCTGGGGCTGTTGCTTGTGGTGCCTCGTCAGTGGTAGATGGCTGTTGCTTTAACTTTGTGTTGCTTAAGGATTTTCTTGTTTCATTCAGTTCCTGTAAAACAGCCAAACGATCCTTTACATCAAAGTGCGTTGTTTTTTCTTGTACCACTGACATCTGACTATCGAGGTCCTGAATGTTCATTCTAATTCCGAACAATAGTTCGTATGGGCTGAAACCTTTTAGAGAATTTCTTGGCAAGTTATTAAGACTAGTCTGGACACTTATTAAATGTTTGACCCACCCAGCGCCTGAACCTAATACCTTCGCTGTTATAGATTGCTTTATGTCACGTTTTTTTCTTTCTACCACACTATTCCCTTCGGGGTGCGACGGACAAGAATACCGCAACCCAATTCCCATGCTGGCCATGGCCTCCTTATAAGCTCGAGAGCTGAAAGCAGGACCCTGGTCAGAATGGAACGTGGTAATTGCGTATGTGCCGATAAAGACTCGCAAATCTTTTATAACCGTTCTAGCGTCAGCCGAGCGCTGGGGCCACATCCATATGAACCTCGTACAGGAATCCACTGCTACCATGATATATCTATAGTTGCCGTCCCTTTGTAGGGGACCACAGTGGTCCAGGTAAACACATGCAAATGGTTTATCCGAGATAAGAAGGGGTGTCTGTGCTGGTCGTTTTACTGTTGATACTTTTATCCTTTGGCATATGTCGCATTCTAATACATACTTTTTAGTTTGTATTCTCAAGCGAGGCCACCAATATCTCTGTTTTAATAGTGATATTGTTGCGGAAACGCCAGCGTGTGCAGAAGCAAGCCCTTTGTGTGCCGCTTTGATTAGTCCTAACCTGTGTTCCCTGTTTGGAATTACTCTATCCCCCACTCCAGGGATTCGAGCAAAAGGAACATTATTCGTATCTGTTAAGTACAAGTACTTTTCAGGAAAGCCTTTTGGGAGTGTTTTCTTATCATTTTTTACTGACGCACTGACAGCTTGTAGAATATCGCTGTCTATTTTTGTTTGTGACCGAGTTATCGCAGCTACGGAAGCCGTTTGCACAGCTGCCTTCGCGGGTCCATCAGCCAATGAATTCCCTGCAACGTGAACGCCATCACGTTGATGACTCAGAGTGTGTATCACGTGAGTCTTTTGTAGTTCTTTTTGCAAAAGAACTACCTGTTCCCAAAGCATTTTATGCTTTATTGTGCCACCTTTTGCATCTTTGAAACCATTTTCCACCCAATTCTGCAAGTATTCATTATAAGATTGTACGCAATAATAAGAATCGCACACTATTAGTGTGGGGAATTCGCGATCGGTATTTTCTAGCGCCATCTTAAATGCTACTAATTCAGCTCATTGAGCCGAGCAATCTCCTAGAGATTGTGTTTTAGTGACCAATGGTCTAAATTTTCCTTTGTGCCAGCGACCTTTTACAATCGCGCACGCAGCACTGTAAGCTTGCTTACCCCCAACTGCGGGTTGTGCTGATCCGTCAGTATATATAATACTTCCGTATTCTTCGAGAGGCAGGATTTCAATTGGCAGAGGACATTCATATTCATATTGTAAAAATTCCTGTGTTTTTAAGTTAGGATCAAATTTGTAAACTACGTCTGTTGCAGCAAGAGAATTAACCCACTGGATCCATCTCGGATGCAAAGCCTTAGCATTAGGAATGCTTGCTTTAGTTACCGCTTCTAAAGCCGGTATAGGTGTTACGATTATTATTCGTTTACCTTGTGCTAGGGGCCTTTCTTTTGCTACAGCAGTCTGAACCGCAGTGAGAATTTTTCTGTTAAACTGAATTTTATTTCAGCCTTTGTGTACAAATGTGATTTGTATGCTATTGGTACCTTTTCTCCCTCATTAGAGGTTAGGTATGTGAATCCGTATCTTCCTGGGATGACTCGGATTACAAGATCGCGTGTGTTGTCACGTGTATCTAATTTTGTTTTTGCTAGCATGTCTGTTTGCAGTGATCTCAAAATTTCTGTGTGTTTTTGAGTCCAATTGATTTGTTTAAAATCAGGTTTAATTAGTTCGTAGAGAGGTTTAACCCTCTCTGCGTAATTTAGAATGTAAGTTCTTCTGAAATTCAGAAAACCTAGTATGGATTGTAAATTCTTCAGCGTTTTTGGAGCTTGGAGTACAGCGCACTTCTCTAAGAAGTTGTCCGCTAGGCTTTTCCCTTCACTTGATAACTCGTATCCTAAAAATAGTACTGTCAGATGGGCAATTCGGGACTTTTTAAAGTTGAATTTGTAACCCTCTGCTGCGAACCGAAGTATAATGGTGTTCACTCTTTTCAAGTGAGTATCCAAGTCGTCGTCTGTGAGATAAATATCATCTACGTAAGATAATGCCTCATCATCATATATTTGTAGTAACTCTGTTACCCTAGCTGAGAATAGTCCTGGGCTGTTCTTGAACCCCTGTGGGAGGCGACAGAATTTTTCTGTGACCCAAATGCAGAGAAAGCGGTCAAATATCTGCTTTCCGGTGCAATGTTTTGACAAAAGAAACCATTAGATATGTCTAATGTCGTTTTATATTTTTTCCTAACTATGTTATTCATTAGGGCTGCACTATGCGAATTTTGTACTGCAAATGTTTTACAACATGCATTAAGGTGTCTGTAGTCCAAAACTAGACGATATGAATTGTCTGGCTTGGAGACAGGAAACAAAGGATTGTTCATTTGAGAGGTGCAGGTTTCAATCACCCCCTGGTATTCAAGTTGATCTAAAATCTCCCTGACTTGTTTTTTAGCTTCTTGCTTAATGGGATACTGCCGTTGGGCAGTTGGTTCACTTTTTAATTGGATTTTGTGAGGAGTTGAGTCCTCATCCCATCCTACATGATTTTTATACAATGCAGGTGCCTGGGCCACTGCCCATTTCCTTGCATATGTATATTTTTTGTGAATCGGAATGTGATTCGAGAAGGCAGGCATAATCATTTCTTCGCCACGAGGGCACTCCCTGATAAACTCTGGGGGCCAATCTTTTTCAGCTAACAGAATGTCATAGCCTTTTGAGAGTTTATCCCAAAATAGAGCCTTAATTTTCCTAGTCTTATCACCCTCTATACGCAATGTTATTTCGTATATCTTATGGGGCTCGCTAAGTCTGGTGTCGGCAGTTTCAACCTGAATGTATTCATTCGTGTCCACTGTCTCCAGATGACTCATCAAGATCTTGCGCGCTATACTGATTTCTGCTGCACTGTCCAACATTGTCAATGCACACTCCCCGTTTTTCAACTGTGTCCTCAGTATTCTCGGCATGGTTGATTACTCTAATACTGGCTACCTTCTTTTTCTGAAATTGAGATTTTTTACTCTGAGCAGGTTCCTTGTCTTTGGACTTGGTGTGCTCTCCTGGGTCTGACCGTCCTCTTCTTTCTGAATTCTGTGGAAAAGATTGAGAGGGACGTGTATCAATACTTTGATATCTATCAGGTTTTTTCAGATTATCCCTATTTCTAAGGTTATATCTTTTCTCAGAGGGCTCCCTCTGGGGAGACTGGCGCTCTCGAGTCGGAGTTCTTTCCCTCCGTCGAGGAGACCTTCCTCTGGACTGGGAAACTTTTTCCTTGGGAGTGGATTGTTTATTTCCATCCCAGCTCTTTTTAGGAGTGTTTAAATTATTTTTAATAAATAATTTTTCAGAATTTTCGAGCAGTTGGGGCTTTACCGGTTTTCCACTCAAGCTGTCTCTACCTAATTCTTCATAGCATTTTTCTATGATTTTTGCAAGCTCAACAGGATCTTCTATAACTGTTTCCTTCAACTTCTGGCGGATCGCCACAGATGCTGCTTCTCCTTTTATGTTGGCTAATAATATAGCCGAGACCTGCTTGAAGTCTTTCAGTAATTTCATACCTAGATTTAAAGCGGACTCTGGACCGTATTCATTTTGAATCTGTTTTAGCACTTCTGGTATTACTGCCATAGACTGAACACCGTGTGTTTTTGTGTAAATGGAAGCAAAGATTGTACCCCAAGTGTCACAGTCCTCCACGTGTGGTGCGATTCCCATAGGAAGGCAGATGGTCAAGATTCTGTGTTTCTCAATAGGGGTAGTATCAGGAAATACTGCCTCTATTTGAGTGATTTTCTGTGCTAACCAGAAAGGAATTTGTTCCCGTTTTACGGGTGTTTTACCAAGACATGACTGTATGTTCTGTGGTGTAATTTTATTAGTGTTCCCCTGATGAGGGGTCAGCTGTGGTACATTAACAGCTGGCTGGACTGTTGCAGTCCGCCTTACATATTGCACTAATTGCCTATGTATTTTTATAAGTGTTTTTAGCTGTACTAACAGCTCTTCTTTTGACATTTTTGCAATGTCCGGATGTGGTGTGTAGCTGGCTAGAACCGGCCACGTTGCTCCTGGTCTATCTAGTGGACCGAGCCTAGTTATGGTGATCATTATGTTTTAGGGCGCCATTAAACCAGAGCAGGTGCTCTTGAAATTTAAGTGGAATTTCAATCTCCTCGAAAGGAGCGTACTCTTCCGGATGTTCCTCTATTTTGTAATAGTGAAACTCTTTTGTTCTAGCGTTTACCGCTGGAAAGTTTATCCATGAATAGAATACCTCTGTCTGCCGATATTCGTGAGCCTCTATCACGAAAATTACTGTACCACCTTGTGGTGTCAGTCCGTTTTCTATAAGTTTTAACGTTATAGATTTTCTTAAGTGGACCGGGATGATAATTGCACCCGGTACCGTATTGTCGGAATCCTGCTGAGTTGCATTTACTGCGGCCCCAGTGGTTCCGTTGTTTTCTACTGACATTGTATAAATGCAGGCTTTGCAGAGTTGGTCTCCAAGGAGACAAAGATTAGGTGCACAATATTTTGGAACACTGTATCCTTCAACGTTGAATAAACCAGAGCTTTACATAGGAATCTCTTCCTACTAAGGTCGGGCGGATTTTAACCTTTCACCCACTCCAGACGTCTATTGGAGTATTTACGGGAGAAAGGGGTCTGTGTGAAATATGCACGACTGAGTTACTCTAACGTCTTGCGTTAGTTTATCGCCTTACCAAACGTTGGGCGCCATGTTGTGTAGTTCCTAGTTTCCCACTAGGCCCTGCGCATTGGAATAACATAAACAGTAGTATCGACGTGGAACTGCGGATATTCCAGGCCTCCACTGACTATGCTAAACTTAATTGGGTTTGTTACCAACTAGCTCAGAGGTCACTGGAAACTTTCTTGACTGAATAGGAAGTGATCAGCTTCCCTGGCACAGACAAGAAGGGATTCAGCTTTCCAACAACCGTGCAACATGACAACTTTGCTCCTCAGATCAAGAGTCGATCTCTAGGGTCGTGTGAAACAATAGACAGGTATTTCACTCAGTCAGGTTAGTGCAGTTTACTTTCACGATATGTAGAGAATAGAGAGACGGGCGTTTGTCAATAAAGGGTTAACATTTATTGAACAGTCTTTCTTCTCGTACAAGAGAAATGTATTGCCACAATTGCAAGACTTGTTATTATAAAAAGTACGTATAGTAAGATAAGTATTGCGAAATAATACTGTAAAAGCATTGATATGGTTTCTTAGCCATACAATGGTTTAAAAGTAATAAAACATATATACAGTCATATATACATTAAGCTAAAATACTCAACTGGTGCTTCTAACTAAGCCTACCCCGGTGTGCCTGACCTAAGCCTAACACATGGAAGGGGAGTAAGTAAGTAGCTTTAAGTTAAGTTGGTTTTGCCAAGGTTTGCTTCAAGAATTCTCTTCTAAGGGTTTAGTCAACACCATACCTCTGAATAGAATGATGGAAGTCTGGTATTTCCTTCAGGAGGAACTCGGTATCCCAGTCACCCGCGAGGGCAGACTAGAAACGCTGGAGCTCTGTTCAGCGCGTCGAGAGGAGGAGGGGGGACAGCGTCCGCGGGCAGCTTGGCATCTGCTGGGCTTCTTCGCAGAGGGACGGCTGTTCAGCTCCTAAGCTCACCACACCATTGTTCGCGCTTTATCAGCGATAATGGTATCAGTAGCTTCACCAACAGCAGCGGGCAGCAGCATCAGCTGGCAACAGGGTAGCAGGCTGCAGCAACAGGCTACGGGCAACAGGCTATTGCTTAAGGCAACGTTGGTAGTATTTATACCCGACAGGTGCCTAGTTTGTCGCAAGTTTGCTGGACATAAGACGTCAATTAAAGATGTCACTAGGAAGTGATAGCTATCAGTTGCTCATTAGAGTTCCATTACTAATCAAAACATAGCAAGCGGGGATTTCCAGGTTTGCTGAGTTTTTATCTTGTTGAAGAACTCGGAGTGTTAATCTAGGAATATCAGATAGTGACTTCTGCTCTGTCATTGCACTAATTGGTTGCAAAGGAAGTGGCAGAGAACTATTCTGGAATGTGGCTCTGTTCGTGTGAGGCCAGAGATGACTTTCTGAATATCGCACTTGAACGGTTATGCCAATATAGGGAATAAATGGATTTATAGCCGAATAGGGGCATAAGGTTACAGTATCGATCAGGAACCTAGATAAACACGCAACAACGTACGGTGGGGGGGACATATGTAAGGTTGCCAGTGACAACGTCCTGAGGGTAAGGGTAAGAGTGGAGCTCTCCCCAATGTCTCAAGCAGCGTCATAGTGGAACGTAACACAAGACATAACTGCAGCTTCGGGGAGTGGCGGCCTTAGCCATGTGCAAGCTGTGCACCTGCACAGGGCCACCAAACCCCAGGGGCCACCACGCAAATATATATCCTTAATATAATAATCCTCTGAGGATGGATACATATTTGCGTGGCGGCCCCTGGCAGGGATGTGGTGGCCTCCGGCTCTGTTCCACTTCCAAACACCCTGACCCCCCCCCCCACCCCCCACCCCCTCCTCTTCACTGGCCTCCACGCTCCACCCCGCCCGGACGCCCTCTTCCGGGGCCCCCTACCTATGCTCCCTGCCCAGGGCCACCATGAGCCTAGCGCCGCCCCTGTTCGGGGTCTCTCTTTCCTCGAAGACCGCAATGATGACGCCCGCCAACGGGAAAACCAACACCGACACGCCTGATTCCTAATGGGGCATCAGTAGATGTTGTTCTACCACTAACCACCAGAAGGAGCTGATGCACCACTATCTCGTATTCCAAATCCTCGGCTTTTCATTTGATTGTTTTATTGGCCAATTATGTGTCGCTGCTTCACCAACCTTAGTTGATCGTGCATGCTCCAAATGCTTTACTAGTTGTAACTTCCCTCACCCAGCCATCTGCACATTAGCCTATTATATATATTCTAACTAGTGCATTTGTGCTTCTGCATAAGTGCTTGTTTCCTTCGAGAACTCAATTTATTCCACGCTGCAAACCTGACTCTGGCAGACCCTCTGTTTCTACCAGGACCTCAGCTGATGGTTCAGCCCAACTGATCCTCTAGGTGCGATAGATACACAAATGACGGTAAATTCTACTTTGCCACAAGGCGGCGCAGCATAAATTCTACTTTGCCACAAGGCGGCGCTGCTGCGCCGGTGTCCCTGAGGCCTGGAAGAGTCCTTGAAAGACAGCAGCATCTCATTTATATTTGTAAACTAAGGCCGTATTTAGATCAGTATACTGTCAAACTGTCAAAACAACCCAACAAGGAGATAACTCAAAATACAATTTAATACCGCTAGTTATGAACCTATGGCAGGAAAAAAACTAACAGCCACAGAGGTATCGAGCAAAACCTCCCCTCCTCAGAACCACAATTAAAAATTGATGGACGAAACTTTCTACAAGTGTGACCAAGACCGAACAGGAGAGAATCTTTCAGAATAGCAGGAGGACAAACATTGCCTCATTCCAGTGGGGAATAGAGGAAGCGGAGCATTACACAAACAGAGAAGATTGCAGTAGAGATAGAAATGCCAAAAAACTACCCACGCGCCGCCGGAAATGCAGGAAGAAATACTCATGAGGCTGAGTCGAACTGCTCGAGCTGGCTACGCAGAGTGATCAGGTTTCCTCCGTGTTCCCAAACAGCTTAACTATGTTCCCCACCCTACCTGCCTGAACAATCACTCTTCATTCAACCATTTTACACAACAAAGCTACCCCTCTGAATTCGCATTATTGGCACGGGTCAAACAGGGGGAGGGTGGGGAAGGGGGCAGTAGAGATCGCTGCCCGGTAGAGCTGATATCCTTGGACTAAGTCTCACTGCCGCTCGTGGTGCTCATGTCGCCGGCTATCGCAGATGTCTCTTGCAGGGTGTGAAGCCCCCTCCCTTGGTATCAGGAGGTGCACGCACGGTGAGGGTCAGGGCGGGCTACTGGAGGGAGTGAGTGTGTTTCCCTGGTGTAAACGAGATTGGAGCGGCTCTTCCGTGCAGTGCGCGGAGGGCAGGACTGCTTTACAGGAGAGTGGGCTGTGTGTGTGGGTGCAGACTGCACTTTTGAACAATGGGCCTAGTGTTGCTGTGTTTAGACTGGAAGATGGGAATGCATTGTGTGGCTGAGACATGGTGGGAGACTGCTAGGTGTGACACGTGATACTGTGACCCTGCAGGAATGAAAGGGAGTGTATGACGCTTTTCATACCACAATCTGTAGAATGTGCTTGGGGCCTCGGGTCCACGGCAGACAGCAGGGCTCATCCAGGGACAGTGTCTGAGAGAAAGTAACGAAATCAAGAGGGTGTCATGCCAGGGAATTTGTGTCTTATGTGCAATGCTTGAAATAGAAAAATAGAAGTGCAGGTAGAACCTGCTTGTTCCTGATAAGTGCCGGTAAAAATAAAAGTGTTACCTGTCTCTTAAAAAGCGCAGTTGCTCTCCAATTAAAAATGTTACGTCTCTCTTAAGCAGTGCATGTACTCTCCAATTAAACGTGTTACGTCTCTCTTAAGAAGTGCAGGTGCTCTCCAATTAAAAGTGTTACGTCTCTCTTAAGAAGTACAGGTTCTCTCCAATTAAAAGTATTACGTCTCTCTTAAGAAGTGCAGGTACTGTCCATCTCAAAATAAACAAGCATTTACAATGCAACGGTCTCGGCTTTGCAAAAGTTAGAGCTATTGGCATTGTAAACGACAAACTTTTTAATATATGTTGGTTTTAAAAAAAAAATGGCATTGTTATTTACAATGCCAATAGCTCAATCTCTCGCAAATGCGAGACCTATTGCATTTGCAATGCAATAGGTCGCGTATTTACGCGAGTTTGAGCTATTGACATTGCAAATAATGCCAAAACCAAAACATAATAAAAAGGTCTCTCACACTACGGGAGGGAAGGTGAGAGAACGTAGAATATATAGACAGACAGGCAGAGAGCGAGAGAAAAAAGCTGAGATGGCTGTCTACTCTCCCCAGGGCAGCGAGTGGGTGTGGAAGTCGCACTGCTACATCCTGTGCTGCACTAGGCGCGCGTGAGGGTACCGTGCACTCTGGCTGCCACCACCTGCCATGGACTTGTGCTGGGTGATGGAACTTTCCACCCCGAGGCCGTGCTATAGGTATTCGGGAGGGAGGGATGCTTGCGCTGCTGGTCCAGAGCTGCACATCTTCACTGCTAATGGAGCTATGATGCACCAGTCGCGTGGCGCTATGCTGCACCAGTCGCGTGGCGCTATGCTGCACCAGTCGCTATGCTGCCCCTGTCCAGTGGCGCTATGCTGGACCTGTCCCATGCCGCTATCTTGCACCTATCCAGTGGCGTTATGCAGCACCTGTCCCGTGGTGCTATGCTGCACCTGTCCCGTGGTGCTATGCTGCACCTGTCCCGTGGCGCTATGCTGCACCTGTCCCGTGGCGCTATGCTGCACCTGTCTCGTGCGGTATGCTGCACCTGTCCCGTGGAGGGGAGGCGCGTGCACTGCTCATCCATACGTGGTACCTGTTCTGTACTCTGCTGAATAGTGCAACATGTTTTCGCTGTAGGAAGACAATAATTAGTGCCATTGTTAAAGCCTGTGTTTAGGCTGACTCGGAGAACCCTGCTAGTTCATGAAATCAAGCAATGTCGTGTTCTTGTCTGATGAGCTCCAGCAGAGGGCGGTAGCATCAGGAGTCTGCAGAAAATTGGAATTCAGAGCAGCAAGGAGGCACTTGTAACTGGCGTGGGGGACTGCATGAGATGTTCATAAGTATGGACGATACATCTATCTCTTACGTATTTGTATTAGTTTTGTTGCAGTTTTATATAGCGCCAACTCGACCCGGAGGTATCAGAGCGCTTTACATGAGCACCAGTTGCGTTACAGACGGACACATTCATTATATTAGACATGGGGAGATTAAGTTGCATGACACACAGAAGACTTAAAACGTTTTTTTTACAGATGTTACTATTGCTCAAATGCCCTTACTTATTTTTTTTAAACATTTCTGTCCTTCCTGTATCAAGTTTTTTAGATCAATCCTCTCAAATTCCCTTAGCCAAGGCTGAAGCAAAGCCTGTCCAAGCGGAAAGAGAGAAACTAGTGGAATCAACACTGCACTAACCCCCTTGAGACCCGTCTTAAAAGTAAGATGCAGGCCCCCTCATGTTTCTATATATAAACACGATGTATACTGAATATAAGTTACACATAAGCTGCATATATATTTAACATTCTTCCATCCATGCTATAAATGATATATAAATAATCATATATATATCTACACGCACACACAACTATAATATTTATCTGCATGCATTTACTGGCATCTACAAAAATCTAGACACAAATACACTGAAAACAATGGTGGTAAGAAAAAACGACCCACGTTTAGAAGCACGAAAACACACATTTATAATCCCAGAGGCCTGCTCCGCGATTTTAGGCTGCAGTCCTCTCTTGGCCAGTTAGTGACTGCTCCGGCGCATTGTTGAGAAACCGGCATGCCTTCTCGGAAGACTATTCGTCACAGCCCTTGCCGGACTCGCATGTAATCTTGCCCCAGAGATTCAATTAAAGCTAAATGAAGTGAGGGCCGTTAATATTGCGCTGCGTGTTAAGCAACTAGGCTGGATTTCACCGTATGCACGCACCGTCATTAAAAAGGCACATGTTTTAATTATGAATAGTTAGGGCTGCGAGTGAAGCCAGTCCTGGCGGTGCTTGCGCTTTGTTATATGGCTGGTGGCATTCCCAGTACTGGCGGCACTTTCATGTGGAAAGAGTATTGTTTAGGACTAGACTGAATAAGAAACACTTTGGTTATTAAGAGTGCGAGTTGCTTGTGTCATAACTTGCAGAGACAGAGCAGGACAAAGCACCATTTTCGAATACGTGAGTATCAATAAACAATGCTGAGTTTGAGTTATCATTCGGTGGCTTTTGGAAACGCACTGTTGTTTCCCTTGTGTTTGTGTGTGCGTGTGTTGGGCGAGGGGGTGATAACTGTTCTGTTTGTTGACCTGCATCTACAAATGCTGTTCTCATGGCGCTAAGATCGCGCAAGGGCTCGTATTAACTGTCCTCCTACGCTTCCTGGGGGAGACTGGAAAGGACAGAACCAACCGGGACAACGGCTCGGCTTCAGCTGGCGAAAGGACGAGCTGGCATCTGTACGTGGGATTTGCAACTAAGACAGCCAAAGGGGGTAACCTGCATAATTTGCATAACACAACAATCTTATTTTTAAAAGACACGCTTTTACACTATTTTATCTAAAGACGAACGGAAGGTTTATATCACTACGGCCCGCAGGAAAGACTCCGCACATTTGGAACACTTAATGACACAATTAATGGCAGCCTCCCCCTACCAGCCCCAGCCCCAGCCCCACAAACCTGGTGTACGCCCTTTTGATTTCACGGCTGCAGGCGCCTTTCTTTTTACAACAACTTGATTCGTGTAGTGTCCCGGAAATACGTGCTGCCAAGCTCATGCATACGTCACGCTCCCAAGCTTGCCTTAACCAATTAGGAAGCTTATTAATTTACAGAGGCGAAACTTCGAAAGGAGGGCCAGCAATTGCCACCCCCGCATTGTACGCCAACACTGCCCATTCCCATTATTGTGAATGAACATTTACTGACCGCGCCCTGGCCATTTCATAATCGCCCCATTGTAAATCCATGCACTGCAGCTGTATGCAGACACTCCCACAAAGCTGATGTTCCCGCCTCCTCGCTGGTGCCTCCTCGCCCGGCCCAGCGCCGCCTAGCTAGCACATGTGCAGCCTGCAGGAAGACTTTGCGCACCAAAACATATTTTACATACATCGTTTCTCGGGGGAGCACCAAACAGCGAGCACTTCTTTCAAAGCTGCTCAATGGTGTTAATCCCCTCCGCTCCTTAACACCAGCCGCCACTGCACCTCGTGGTCAGGTACCATCACAGTTTACAACAAAAGGCCCTTAATAACGCCGTAGACTGTTTTTCCGCCCTATCCTTTTCCCCTATGGGTGCAAGTTCTCTTGTGGCCTTCTCCGCCCTTGGGCCTTATCCCACAGACGCCATCTTACCTCGCCACTTGCAGATCGCCAGACTCCACACTGTGTAAAAGTAACAGACGCAGCTGAAACGGTCGACTGCCTACCATGTTCCTCGGTTCGTCAGTCTAGGACCCGCCCAGCTTTGCGCTAATTAGCAACGGAAGAAAATATTAAGCTTCATTTAGTGAGTTGGTATTTGGTGGTAGCTGTCTGTCACTCTCTTTCTCGATTTTAATTTGCTTCAAGACTAAAAGAAACGCATTACAGGCATAACAAAAATAACAATGATAGTAGTATTGGAAAAGTAAACGGATTTCTCTTGGAAAACACAATTTGGAGCCAAGGAGCTCCTCAAAGACAGGACAGCGCGGGACGCTGGGGTCTTCAGAGGGGACCGGGAGCGGCAACACTACGTCCATCCCGGCAACAGAGATGTTAGCAATCTCGAAAAACATCCCTGTGTGTAAAAAAAAAAAAAAAAAAAAAGTAAACGCCCATAATGACCCACCTCCGAATGACGGAAAAAAGGGGCGGGACTTAAAAAAGATACAGAAACGCCCCCGAATCGCGTCTAGGCGGGCCCTGAACTGAGTGACGCTCCTCTCCTCCAATGGCTGGCCAGCATTTACGAGGCCAGCCAATGGAGAAGAGGGGCGTGTTCAGGCCCCCATAATACTAACAAAAGATTTCAGCTCCGCCCACCCACTGCTTACGCAGTGGGACGGTAGCCGAAACCTAAAAAGTGCCGGTACCCAGTACCGGACAGTACTGGCCCATTTAAAGCACTGCTTATGTGGGTTGCCGCTTTCATTTGAAGTCATCAGATTAGTTTGTCCCTCCTGCGTTCAGGGTTGGCCCCTAACTGGGGTTTGGCTACCTCAAGTTCAACGTGGAAGAAACACCTTTCACAAGTTTAAACTACTTCAGGAGTAATGTGGAGGGGCAACATTCAGAAGCACCCACTACTTCAGCAGTTTTATGAAAGGAACCCCCTTTAGAAGGTTGTGTGACATCTGGAGTATTGTGGAAGCGACCATCTTCAGAGTTTCATGTTACTTCAGGAGTATTGTAGAAAGGAGAGTCTTCAGAAAGTCATGCTGCTTCAGATGCCTTGAAAAACAGACACCTTTTGTCCCTTCCACATTCACTTCGAGTGCAGTGTGGAAGGGACATCTTTCAGAAGCTCATTCTACTTCAGAAGTCTTGCAGAAGCAGCGGGAACCTTTAGAAGGTGATGCTATTTCAGAAGCCTTGAAGAAGAGACACTCCCTGTGGTCATGTTGTGAGCTCCGATATCAGAGAAAACGTCTTGGTGGCAGAACCTTTGAGGTTCTATCTCCCCCTATCTGGAACAGTCTGCCTTCCAAGTTGTGTTTGACTCTCTCCCATGGTTGGTTCCATAAACAACTAAAGACCATCTGGTCTGTTAGTCCCATGTTCCCCTTGTTTTCACGTCTGGCTGTCCTACCACCATGACGTGTTCGGGTCTAAGTAGAAATAAATATTAATAAGGATACTTCAAGTGCAATGTGAAGGGCAACCACTGAGACTTTCATGTTAATTTGTACGTATTCTGAAGATACATTCTTCATAAGTCCATGCTGATTCAGGCACAGCATGAAAAGGGCATCATTCTGAAGTCCATGCTGATTCAGGCACAGCGTGAAAAGGGCATCCTTCTGAAGTCCATGCTGATTCAGGCACAGCATGAAAAGGGCATCATTCTGAAGTCCATGCTGATTCAGGCGTAGCATGAAAAGGGCATCATTCTGAAGTCCATGCTGATTCAGGCACAGCGTGAAAAGGGCATCATTCTGAAGTCCATGCTGCTTTAAAAGTGCTGTGGAAGGATCGCCCTTCTGAAATCCATGTTGCTTAAGAATTTTCATGGATGGGACATTCTTTAGAAGTCTGTGCAGCTTCAGAAGTTCTGTGGAGAGAGGGACATTCCTCAGAAGTCCTAGCTCCTTAAGATGCACTGTGGAAGGGGCATTCTTTACAAGTTCATGCTGCTTTAGAAGCAGGCGCGCAACGCCCATTGGGCTCAAAATACTTCAGCCCCCCCCACGTTATGTGTCAGCCCGGGCTGGCAACCATCTTATTGCAGCTGCAATTGAGTAATCTCCACTGTGCCTATTGCTGGAAGAATTAGCCCCCCCCCCCCCCGGAATTTTTATTCTTTGCAAGTTCGTGCTGCTTCAGAAGTGCAGTGGAAGGTGCATTCTTTACAAGTTCGTGCTGCTTCAGAAGTACTGTGGAAGGGGCATTCTTTACAAGTTCGTGCTGCTTCAGAAGTACAGTGGAATGGGCATTCTTTAAAAGTTTGTGCTGCTTCAGAAGTGCAGTGGAAGGGGCATTCTTTACAAGTTCGTGCTGCTTCAGAAGTGCAGTGGAAGGGGCATTCTTTCAAAGTTCGTGTTGTTTCAGAAGTGCAGTAGAAGGGGCATTCTTTACCAGTTCGTACGGCTTCAGAAGTGAAGTGGAAGGGGCATTCTTTACATGTTTGTGCTGCTTCAGAAGTACTGTGGAAGGAGCATTCGTGGAAGAGGCATTCTTTACAAGTTCATGCTGCTTCAGAAGTGCAGTGGAAGGGGCATTCTTTACAAGTTCATGCTGCTTCAGAAGTACTCTGGAGAGGGACATTCTTCAGAAGTCCTAGCTCATTAAGATGTACTGTGGAAGGGGCATTATTTACAAGTTCATGCTGCTTCAGAAGCAGGCGAGCAACGCCCATTGAGCTCAAAGGACTTCAGCCCCCCACGTCGTGTGCCAGCCCGGGCTGGTGACCATTTTATTGCAGTCGCAATTGAGAAATCTCCACTGTGCCTATTGCTGGAAGAATTAGCCCCACCCAGAATTTTCATTCTTTGCAAGTTCATGCTGCTTCAGAAGTACTGTGGAAGGGGCATTCTTTACAAGTTCGTGCTGCTTCAGAAGTACTGTGGAAGGGGCATTCTTTACCATCTGCTACAACCTTTTCCCTCCTGAGGCGGAAGCCGGGAGGTCTCCCTTCTTTCCTTGCACATTTTATCTGTGTGTTTTGACTTGCCTGTTCAGTCATTTTATTTTTGTGCAGTTTAGGCTCGCGCTTCGCGCTTGATTAAATAAGCGTTTGCTGCCTTGTAAGAGACTTCCCAGCGCTCTTAGGCGCTTCGTTTGCTCCCTTCCCCTTGCCTGGGTATTCAGACCGCCCTCGGCCGAGTATTGACGCCGAGGGCTGGGATCTGACTTTGGCCGCCATCTTGGGGGTAGGACTCGCCGCCCTCGCGCTCTAGTAGCGCTATAAAAGGGAATCTGTTCGTTTGCTTAGGGATTACCATCTGCTACAACCTTTTCCCTCCTGAGGCGGAAGCCGGGAGGTCTCCCTTCTTTCCTTGCACATTTTATCTGTGTGTTTTGACTTGCCTGTTCAGTCATTTTATTTTTGTGCCGTTTAGGCTCGCGCTTGATTAAATAAGCGTTTGCTGCCTTGTAAGAGACTTCCCAGTGCTCTTAGGCGCTTCATTTGCTTTCTTCCCCTTGCCTGGGTATTCAGACCGCCCTCGGCCGAGTATTGACGCCGAGGGCTGGGATCTGACTTTGGCCGCCATCTTGGGGGTAGGACTCGCCGCCCTCGCGCTCTAGTAGCGCTATAAAAGGGAATCTGTTCGTTTGCTTAGGGATTACCATCTGCTACAACCTTTTCCCTCCTGAGGCGGAAGCCGGGAGGTCTCCCTTCTTTCCTTGCACATTTTATCTGTGTGTTTTGACTTGCCTGTCCAGTCATTTTATTTTTGTGCAGTTTAGGCTCGCGCTTTGCGCTTGATTAAATAAGCGTTTGCTGCCTTGTAAGAGACTTCCCAGCGCTCTTAGGCGCTTCGTTTGCTCCCTTCCCCTTGCCTGGATATTCAGACCGCCCTCGGCCGAGTATTGACGCCGAGGGCTGGGATCTGACTTTGGCCGCCATCTTGGGGGTAGGACTCGCCGCCCTCGCGCTCAAGTAGCGCTATAAAAGGGAATCTGTTTGTTTGCTTAGGGATTACCATCTGCAACAACCTTTTCCCTCCTGAGGCGGAAGCCGGGAGGTCTCCCTTCTTTCCTTGCACATTTTATCTGTGTGTTTTGACTTGCCTGTTCAGTCATTTTATTTTTGTGCAGTTTAGGCTCGCGCTTCGCGCTTGATTAAATAAGCGTTTGCTGCCTTGTAAGAGACTTCCCAGCGCTCTTAGGTGCTTCGTTGGCTCCCTTCCCCTTGCCTGGGTATTCAGACCGCCCTCGGCCGAGTATTGACGCCGAGGGCTGGGATCTGACTTTGGCCGCCATCTTGGGGGTAGGACTCGCCGCCCTCGCGCTCTAGTAGCGCTATAAAAGGGAATCTGTTTGTTTGCTTAGGGATTACCATCTGCAACAACCTTTTCCCTCCTGAGGCGGAAGCCGGGAGGTCTCCCTTCTTTCCTTGCATATTTTATCTGTGTGTTTTGACTTGCCTGTTCAGTCATTTTATTTTTGTGCAGTTTAGGCTCGCGCTTCGCGCTTGATTAAATAAGCGTTTGCTGCCTTGTAAGAGACTTCCCAGCGCTCTTAGGCGCTTCGTTTGCTCCCTTCCCCTTGCCTGGGTATTCAGACCGCCCTCGGCCGAGTATTGACGCCGAGGGCTGGGATCTGACTTTGGCTGCCATCTTGGGGGTAGGACTCGCCGCCCTCGCGCTCTAGTAGCGCTATAAAAAGCTCCCCTCTTCCTCCGCGTAGCGGACGCGTACTGCGGACGCGCCGGACCTGCGCCGGAGTCGCGCCAGTGTCCTGCCCGTCCGCGCCCGTCAGCGCCCCGGAGGCGTACGGCGTGGCAGGTTCTCCTAGTCCTTACTCTTCTCTTACACATATCATCATGTTATCCTACACATCCCAGGAGCTCCACTCCATGAACAAAGTTGCGGAGTCCTGTCACTCAGTTTTTCCCGGTCGCCATAGGGGTAAGCACAAATGCCCAGGGTGTAACTGGCAGCTCATTAGCGTACATTCGCCCACATCTCATACGAAGGAGCGTAATACTAAACACCTTTTCCTACTCCTCAACAATAGGTCTGTGCACAGACATGCTCAGGAGATCTTTGATCTCCTGACCACTGATAAACCTGCCTGTCTGATGCTCACTGAGACATGGCTCAATGAGTCTTCCCATCCTGACATTGTTGCCGCCATCCCCCCTGAGTACAACATCCTTAGACAAGACAGAGATAAGGGTAGAGGGGGAGGAGTGGCCCTCGTAGTGAAAAAAACTATCACGTGCTCGGTCATTCACACGGAAACCATCACGGGCACCGAATCCCTTGCCTTCTCCCTATCCCTGTCACCTAAACAATCTGTCAAGGGGCTTCTAGTATATAGACCTCCGGGGCCTGCGGGGTCCATTTTTGAGGAACTCCAGCAAGTCATGTCCACATTAGTTCTGAGAACGGAGAGGTGTGTACTGGCCGGGGACTTCAACTTCCATATGGAAGATTGTTATGATCCGGATACTATTAAGATGCTAGATGTCACGTCCTCCCTGGGCCTGCTTCCCTATCTGTCTGGCCCGACCCACGACAAAGGTCACACCTTAGACCAGGCCTTTTCCACCTTTCCGGTTGAGGTGCCTGCAGTGCTGCCGGTTCTATGGTCCAACCATCGACTAGCTCATTTCCAAATACTTGGCACTGAGAAACCAGCAGCCACCGCTTTGAGACAGCAGGGATGTGCTTTTAGAGCATACCATCGGGTGACTCCAGACCTGCTAGCCCAGGCCCTTGTGAACCATCCCGTGTCCTATACCGGCGACCTGGACAATGACCTCGAAACCCTGCAGACCTGGCTCTTAGCCAGACTGAATGAGCTTGCCCCTGCACAGCCCCCCCCCCGTACCGCCATCAAACGGGTCTCGGCACCCTGGTTTACTGCGGAACTGGCTCACTCCCGTAGACAATGTAAAGTCGCCGAACGGACATGGAGAGCTCAGTATGATACCGAGGCAAAACTGACCTATAGATCTATGATTAAATCCTACCATAGACTAGTCCTTCAGGAAAAGAAATGCTACTTCGCTAAAAGAATCGAGGAAGCAGCAAATTCCTGTAAGGAGATTTTCTCGGTCGTTAGAGAATTCACCACCCAGCGATCTAACTCAGCACAGGAAGCCCCGGCTGAGACCTGGGCTGATACCATAGCAAATTTCTTCACCACCAAAATTAGGCAGATACAGGATTCTTTTCCCCCGAGGCCGATAATTGATTTCCCGTCCTTGTCGGAGGAGTTAGCCCATTTGCCTACTTCTGGCCCCGTGCTGGCGGTTTTCCCGCCTCTTACGGTATCTTCATCACTAGCACTAATGATGAGTCTCAAATCTGGATCGCCACGTGACCCTTGCCCTGCCAAATTTTTAGCCAGAATGGCAGACGTTGTTAACCCTCTAGCCAACCCTATTTTGAATCTTTCGTTGAGTCAGGGGGCCTTACAACACTTGTGGAAACAGGCCATGGTCATTCCTCTTCTTAAAAAGCCAAGCCTTGCCCCAGAAGCCCCTGCCAATTATAGGCCTATCTCGCTCCTTCCGGCTCTCACTAAAATCTTGGAGAAACATGTTCATGGCGTGCTCTCCAATTTTTTGGAGTCCAACGAGCTTTTGCACGCGTCTCAATCAGGTTTTCGACCTAACCTAAGTACAGAAACCGCGCTCTTGGAGGTTTCAGAGATTGTTAAGGAGTCGCTGGATGCCGGAGGCAGGGTGATGTTAGTTATGCTAGACCTGTCGGCGACTTTCGACACCGTCCCCCAATGAGGACCTCCTCATAAGACTGCATGACATCGGTATGAGGGGGACGGTGCTCAGTTGGTTTCGTTCCTTTCTAGCCAACCGCCGACAAACAGTCTGGGCCTCCCCTGGATCTGCCAAAATGTCGCCTTTGGGAGTCGGAGTTCCTCAGGGCTCAGTATTGAGCCCAACTCTATTTAACATCTTTATGACCCCTCTGGCGGCATTGGTGGAGTCCTACGGGGCCCAGATCGTTTCCTATGCTGACGACACCCAGCTTCTCTTCACCTGCCGGAAGGGCGAAGAATTCGAGGGTGAAAGTATCTGCGAGTGCCTTGGGGCTGTTTTTAACTGGTTCCAACTGAACAGCCTCAAGTGCAACTCGGATAAATCCGAGATACTTTTCTTTGGATGCCCCTCGGAACCGGACTGGCATGGGTGGTGGCCTGCCGACATGTTCCCTCCAGGTCATTCTTCTGAGTCAGCCAAGAACCTGGGAATTAAAATAGACAATGGGCTTACGCTCAAATCCCAGGTGCTGACCCTCACAGGAACATGTTTTGGTATCCTCAGGATGTTGCGGAAGTTCTTTCCGCTGCTTTCTGAGGACCATAGGAGAATAATTGTTCAGGCCCTCATCGGATCCAGACTCGATTACGCCAATATCCTGTATCTGGGTCTGCCGGAATACCTCTTACAGCGTATGCAGGTGGCTCAGAATGCAGCCGCACGAGCCATCTTCGGCTTGCATCGACGAGTGAGGGCGTCAAACTTACTGCAAACTCTACATTGGCTCCCCATCCGGAAGCGGATAATATTCAAGGCCATGACATTGGCTCACAAAGCCTTGCATGCCACGGGTGCCCAATACTTACAAAAGAGGCTGGCTTTCTACCTGCCGGCACGATCTTTAAGATCGGAGTCACTGGCACTAGCAGTAGTCCCCCGCATAAAGAAAGCCCGTATCGGAGGACGGTCTTTTAGGCTGTTGGCCCCTCAGCTGTGGAACTCCTTACCTTTGTCTTTGCGTTCCACGCCCAACTTATTCGCTTTCAGGAAGAGTTTAAAGACCTGGCTCTTTACTGGCTAGAGTTTCCTAGTTCCATCTTTGGTTCTGCTGTTTTGTCCTTTTACTGTTATGTTGTATCTGTTTCCCTTTTTTTCTAGGTCTGGAGCATAAAGCGCCGGGACACTCCTTTGGAGTAGCCGCGCGCTATAGAAGACCTATAATAACATAACACATAACATAACAAGTTCATGCTGCTTCAGAAGTACTATGGAAGGGGCATTCTTTCAAGTTCGTGCTGCTTCAGAAGCGCAGAGGAAGGGGTATTCTTTACAAGTTTGTGCTGCTTCAAAAGCGCAGAGGAAGGGGCATTCTTTACAAGTTCGTGCTGCTTTAGCAGTACTGTGGAAGGGGCATTCTTTACAAGTTTGTGCTGCTTCAGAAGTACTGTGGAAGGGGCATTCTTTACAAGTTCGTGCTGCTTCAGAAGTACAGTGGAAGGGGCATTCTTTACAAGTTCATGCTGCTTCAGAAGTACTGTGCAAGGGGCATTCTTTACAAGTTCATGCTGCTTCAGAAGTACTGTTCAAGGGGCATTCTTTACAAGTTTGTGCTGCTTCAGAAGTGCAGTGGAAGGGGTATTCTTTACAAGTTCATGCTGCTTCAGAAGTGCAGTGGAAGGGGCATTCTTTACAAGTTCGTGCTGCTTCAGAAGTACTGTGGAAGGACCATTCTTTACAAGTTCGTGCTGCTTTAGAAGTGCAGTGGAAGGGGCATTCTTTACAAGTTCGTGCTGCTTCAGAAGTACTGTGGAAGGGGCATTCTTTATAAGTTCATGCTGCTTCAGAAGTGCTATGAAAGGGGCATTCTTTACAAGTTCGTGCTGCTTTAGCAGTACTGTGGAAGGGGCATTCTTTACAAGTTCGTGCTGCTTCAGAAGTGCAGTGGAAGGGGCATTCTTTAGCAGTGGAAGGGGCATTCTTTACAAGTTCGTTCTGCTTCAGAAGTACTGTGGAAGGGGCATTCTTTACAAGTTCCTGCTGCTTCAGAAGTGCAGTGGAAGGGGCATTCTTTACAAGTTCGTGCTGCTTCAGAAGTGCAGTGGAAGGGGTATTCTTTACAAGTTCGTGCTGCTTCAGAAGTGCAGTGGAAGGGGCATTCTTTACAAGTTTGTGCTGCTTCAAAAGTACTGTCGAAGTGGTATTTTTTACAAGTTCGTGCTTCTTCAGAAGTACTGTGGAAGAGGCATTCTTTACAAGTTCTTGCTGCTTCAGAAGTACTGTGGAAGAGGCATTCTTTACAAGTCCATGCCGCTTCAGAAGTACTGTGGAAGGGACATTCTTCCCAAGTTTTTAGAAGTGTTTGAAAATGTGGTATCATTTGATTAAAGTAGAAAAACTTTTAACAATCGATGCATGTAATTTTTTGTTGATTTCTTACAGAAGATAAGTAAATGCAAACTTTATTACAGTGTTAATCTTTAATAGAAATATATTTTTAAAAAATCAGTGATTCCTACATTAGCAGCTCTTTTGCATTTCTTTAAACTGACGCCCTCTAAAGTATTTAGGTCACCAAGGCATCCTGTTCTGCACAGCAGACTGACACTGAGTGCAGAAGACATTGGTCGCCTCACACAACCCTAGCGCTCCGAGTGCAGTTGCCGAGGGCAGTGCCAGATTCCAGTTTAATCCATAGTCGTCCTTAAACAGGGCGGTTTATTCTCCTTGGTAATAATGGTAAAGTTTGTGTTTTCTACTCAATGAAGCCTGCAGCCACTCTTTCCTCCAGGTGGCTTAGCCACTACTTCCAAAGATGATGCTGGGAGAGCGCATTGGACAAGAAGTGTGAACATTTTCCGCAGATGAGATTGAGATTGGTTGTCCTCTCCTTGTGGTGCAGTATATTCTGTCTAGATCACAGGTGGATGCGTTGCAGCGTGTGTGTCAAGTGATGCTCTACCAGTTAGGTCTACATCAGTCCCTCTGTGTGTTCTATCAGTCAGAGAGTACCTCTCCTCCATGTGATGTGTATATTCCACTGAGCTTGCATAGAGTGGATATCTTCTCCATATGATGTGGTATATTTCACAGACTAGAGCAGTTTTCGTTTATGTTTGATATTCTTCAGGTCATGGTTAAAGTAATGATCTTTTCCAGGGCACGAGTCGGCGGTACATGCAGGGGGACTGTGTTCACCCACTTTTTTCACAGGGTGGACGCCGTCCACCCTGCCAAGAAGTTGGGTCCCACTGAAAAAGATGCTGAATTTGTCCCGGTGTAATTTCCAAACACCAGGACACTTTCAGCAGCGACTGCACGGTGTTATCTGCTTTTGATTGCAACACCGTGCTGGTGGGGATGGGGCTCTCTTCTTTGTGAGTCCTGCTGGGCCCATACAAAGGCCAAATCTGAGAGGTCATCCGACTTCCTTTTGTTGGAGTCTCCTGGCCTGCAACAGTCATTAGCCTCACACCTAGAAGCAAACACTGCAGAGGGGAAACACAGGCTCACATCTTGTCAGCACTTCACACATACTTAAGAGAGGTAGTTTTTCATTTTGTTCAGGCTCTGTTTAGGAGATGCACTGTAAGAATGTCATATGTGTTGGTATTTCCCAGTATTTACACAAAATAAATAGCATTTATAAGGCGCCTACTACCCCTAAGGAGGTGTTGTAATAATTTAAATATCACATTTTTTTTAAAGCACTATGGCTAGAGGAAGGTTTACACTGAGAAAAGGCAACATAGTTTTATGTGTAGCATACAAAAGTGTGAATCTTCTGCCTAAATCAGGAGGGTTTGCAAGTATATGCGAAATGTGCTCAAATGTACTCAAAAGTATTCATGATACACCTGCTAAACATATATATGAGGGCTTCAGATCTGATGTCACTTCTTGTGATTTCACACACTGTGATGTCACGGGCCTCACGGGCCACGATTGTCACGCGCCATGATGTCACACGCTGTGATGACACTTGCATACTGATTAACTAGGTTGGTCCCCCCACTTTTTTTTTAGGAATTGTGCCCTGATCTTTTCTACGTGGTTGCTATATGTTTTCTACAGGTGTAGGGCAGTTGGCTCCTTGCAGAGGTGTATTTTACAGCTCGGAAATAAGAGTATATATTTCTTTCCCTCTTGAGTATTTTTCTTATACGTGTGACTGCTGTGTTGTGTAATGCAGAATTAGATCAGTCGTATTATCCTATCCCATTATGTGGTACTGGGAAAACAGGGGCAGAAGTGAAGCAATATGCAGGGATCTCTGGAACCCTCCTGCCTTGGAGGGCTAGAGAGGCCGCGCCTCTAGTAAGATGGCGGCGGGTCACACCCGGATACAGACACTCCGCAGCACGAGCTCGTCTCCTGTGTTTCAGAGGTGGCCAGAAATGGAGTACACGGGTGGAGTCCTGCCCAAGCATCCCCAGGCTTGTGCCATGCCCTTGTTGGGTGAATGAGTCACTGGCACTGCCCTGCGCTTCGGCCCTTTTGTTCTGGCTGCCAACCTGTCCTGACGCCCAGAGAGGCGGACAAAAGAAGGGCCGCGCGCAGCAGTTCAGAGCGGCCGCCCAGGCAGTCACACCACGGCCGCGAGACAAAAGGCCGGCTCCCAGCCCACTGCGGCCTGTCAGGGCTGCCTTTGTTGTGGTAAATGGGTCGCTTAAGGGACCCTTTGGACTGTGGTACATGGGAGAGACAGGGAAAGAGGGACTGATAGAGAGGGAGAGGGGAGAAAGAGGGAAAGAAATGTAGAGAGCAGAGGCACGGAAAGAACCAACGTGACAAAGACTTTAGGCTAAAAAAACACGAGAGAGAGAAGGAAGGTAAAGTGTGCGAGGGCGAGAAAAAGTGGCAGATACACGGACACAGACAGGGTAAGGCCATGTGTGCACGTAGTGCTAGGGAGAGCGAGTCTCGAAGCTGCACAGCAGAAGCCTGTTGCCCGGTTCTGGTGACCTGTGCACCCTCCGAGGCCGTTTGGTGTAGTTCACAACCCTGATGCGCTCCTCTGTGGAGAGCTTGTGTAGGTCTTAGTGTAAGACATATGCTGACAGGTGTTTGGTGAATGCACCTTCAGAGAACTTCACACTGGAGAGTTTGGGCCTGATTTAGAGGGTGGGAACAGGGATCCGCCAGGAAAATGCCAATACTCTGTCCGCTTTTCCAGAAGTACAAACACCCTGAACAAAAAAAAAGACCTGCTTTAAGTCTCTCAGGTGAATAAATGAATGAATGAAATTAAATTTATAGAGCACAACAAATGCCCGAAGGCATCAAGGCGCAGAAACTGCTCTGGCTGCCCGATCAGCTAAAGTCCAAAGCTGGCATGGGGGGGGACACAGCCACCCAATACCAATCTACGGTAGGTTGAAAATGGAGACACACTTTCAGGAAAATGTAAGCATAGTGTTCTCAATTTGTAGGAATACAGCCCCTAGCATGATATGAAGATTATTATGTGGCACTGACAATGCCCCCCCCCCCGTCCGCCAAAGTGCTCACACTTCCTGATTTCTACCAATATTTACTGCCTTGGGGGTTGTTCGACAAAGCGTTTTGCCTCCAAAGTGATTCCTCCCATGGCAGATATTACCCAGGGCACAAGTCCTAAAAAAGAAGTGGGGGAACTAACCTAGTCAGGCTGTATGCAAGTGACATCACGGCGCATGATATGGCATACGACATCACGGCGCATGACATCACACATGGCATCACAGGAATTGACATTATCGAAAGTGGCATCACAAGCCACAACTTTACAGAAAGTGGCATCACACGAAGTGACATCAGATCTAAAGCCCTCACATAGATGTTTAGCAGGTCTATCATGTGTATGTTTTAGCTCATTGAGAGGATCATAGCACAGTGAGCTATGGAAGATGATATGTGACTTCTACACCTTGTATTCCCCCAGTTTTATGTAACACATTCTGTACATTCATTTACAAACTTATATAATTTATTGTACATGTAATATGTAGATGCTGATGTAAAGCGCTCTGACACCCTGCATTGGGATGAGTAGGGCTATACAAGAAAAAATAGCGATAATTATTTCAATGCCTCCTCAGGGGAAGTAAGCTCTATATAAATGCTATTTGTTTTGTTTAAATACTGGGAAAGACCAACACATCTGAAAATCTTACATATCTCCTAAACAGGGACTGAGCAAAGTGAAAAGCTGCCTTTCTTGAGTATGTGTGAAGTGCTAACAAGGCGTGAGCCTTTGTTTTCCCTCCAGATTCATTTGCATCTAGGTGTGATGCTCCTGACTGCTCCCAGCTAGGAGACTTGAACAAAAGGAGGCCTGATGACCCCTCAAATTCGGCCTTTGTTATGGGCACACCAGGAGTCTAATATGAGAAAGCCCGTCCCCGCCTGCACATTGATGCTTGTTGCAGATGGAAAGCAGACAACGTGCAGGTGCTGCTGAAAGTGTCCCGGTGTTTGGATATTACACCGGGACGAGTTTAGCACATTATTTAGTGGGGCCCAAATTCTTGGCAGGGTGAACGGCGTTCGCCCTATGAAAATAGTGGGTGGACACTGTCCACCCACGTGTACCCCCGACTCGTTCCCTGATATTACCAATATGTTAGAGGATCCTTTACTTCCCTTGCACCCGTTCAGAAATATGGCAGGTGTTCACTCGCCTTCTTGACATAGGGTGTACATTTTTCAACACAGTGGACAGAATTTCTGTAATTCATCCTCTAAATCTGCTTGTATCTGGAATAGTGAAAGAGTTACTCTTGTTTGCATGCTTCAGCTGGCCTTACTGGCCACCAGATCTGGTAATTGTCAGTATGCGCTAACCTGAATTTCAGATCCAAAGGTGGTGATGAACTTTCATGCAGTCTGTTGGTTGGGGAACAAGGAATCAGATAATAGAGATACTGGATATCACCACTTGTTACTGAATTTCTCTGTGCCAACTTTGTCTTCTCATACCTTGCTATCTAAGGAAAACAAAACCCTCCAATGCTAATCTAATGGGGCTTTCACTCTCCATACCTGCCTGTAGTAGAAAAAAATACAAGCACACACATTCTAAATTTAAGGTTAAGTACAAATTAAAACAAAAGCAAAGGTGCACATCCAAACACAGACAAGGAAGAAAAAGATTTTTAAAACCATGTCCACAAGTATAATCATCAACGTTCTTTACTTTATTTTGATACAGGTTTTAAGACCCGATCAGGACGATCAAACAACAATACAGCCGACGCGTTTCGTCCTTATAAAAGGACTTCTTCAGGGCTGTTGATATAACAAACATATACAAAACCATAAATATATATAACAGAAAGAACAAAAGACAAAAACATTGACACTAGGAGAGGAGGAGCCAGCCCATCATGGCCGCTCGGAGCTGATGATCGTTGTTGAGCCTTCGCCCCGACTTCCAGAGCAGGCATCCTGCCGCGCTGTTTTCATGCCTAGAATGGCTTTTGTGTGACCGGAATGCGGGCTAATCCCAACGGGATCCTTGTCACCCTTCTCCGATCTGACATCTCGGAGAGGTGAGCCTAGATGTTCACTCAACGAGGAGGCTAAGATGGAGCCTGCCGAGCGGAGAGGTCTGGCTCAGTGCAATGGGAGCTGCACCGTGAGGCTGCCAGCTTCCGTTTTCGACCAGCGAGTAATTCCCCCTCCCCTGGTCCACCTCTTGAGCAGGGGCTGCTCACTGCAATAACGAGCAGCAGGACGAGCAGGACTCCTAGAGGGAACACCGAGTTCAACAGAGGTGAGAACTGCCTCGGTGCAGGCGAGAAGGGGCGCACTACCACGTCATTGAAGTCTGGGCGTTTTTTAAAATTTGCGCTGATGCCGCCAGTTAATTGAAAGGAGCGCTTGTGTCCTTTTTAAGAACTAATAGGAGACTGGCCTTTTCTGCCCGGTAAAGTACTGTCTTACTCGGCACACTCACGGTGTGGAAAAGGGTCTCAGGATGCCTGACCCCCAACATGGCCACCAGTGGTGACTTTTTTTACCCTTGCTAAACTTTTACTTACACAACCCTCCCAGGTCTGTGCCTGACTTCAAGAGGATGATTGGAATTCTTTCAGACCATGGCTCCCCCTGCACTGTTCTGACAATCCCTGAGTGCATTTGATCTCGATCCTGACAGCGGAGCCCGAGCATTATGTTCGACGCCCGGTGGAGCTGCTCTGTTCAGCTAATGAGGAGATCGGCCTTGGTTCATCCCCTGACCGTCACCTGCCCAGCCGTACCTTGGGCACTGTTTCTCCCCTTCTCCCTGTCTCGCCCACCCCCCCTCATCGTATTTCTGCCGTTCTGCTTTTCCCTTGTCTCCTTTCTATCCATCTTTCTGACCGATGCCCGTTGGAGCTTCCTTGAGAGCTATAGGGGAGACTGACTTTGGATTACCACCTCGGCCGTCATCCACCCATTCGGTCTTTGGGCTGACTTTCCCTTTGTCTCTTATTCCGTCTTCCCCCTCGTCCCCTCCCTTCTCACTCCCCCTAGCCCCCTTACCTCTCTACTTGTCTCTCCTTCTCTCCCTTTAATGTGTCTCTTATATTTGATGTAATTGTTATCATTGTTGTGACATTGTTGACCTTATGTAAAGCGCTCTGATACCTACGGGTCTAGCCAGCGCTATATAAAACTGCTTGAATAAATAAATAAACTATACAAAAGTACATTTTTAAAAACAATTGTTCATTTTAGTACATGTCTTATTCTATACTTGGATGATGTGCAAATTGCATTTTATTGTTTTGCTACTGTCAAAATGACAGGAGGAAAGGAAAAATAGATTACATATTTAGTTTAGTAAAACAACAGAGAGTTTACATAATTACACATTCATGATCTAATAGTTACAAGGTGTAGGCGAGAAATAAACCTACTTTTTATATGTTTCTTTTTTATGCTTGCTAGAGACCGAGAAAGAGAAAAAGAAAGGGAAAAGAGAGAAAGCGTGCAAAACAATGAATTGAAACCAAATTAACATAGTAGATGGAAAAGGAAAAGCGAAAGTTAAGTGAAAGAAAGCCCTCAGTAGATGTTGGCTGAGATTAGTGCCCATAAAGAGAATCGAAAAACCAAATACATGATGTGCCCAGGGTGTGAGTGCAAAACAAGGTCAAAACAAGAGGAAGAGACTTTCCCAATAGATTTTATAGCTGTAAGATGTACCTACCACAATGAAATATATGTTTGGGCCGTGCGATAATCTGACCAATGAATAAGGATAACCAAAGCATGTAGTATACCTATGTCAGATTGTCTATCTAAAAAGGAAGGAAAGCCATGTAAATAGATTTCTAACCTTTCTATAATTGTTGAATTTTTGACCTAGAAAGCAATCAATATTGGGAACTCCTCCATACTCTCTTTAAAAGACAAGCAAGGGATTCCTCATGAGTTTAGAACAAGGGAAGTGGTCCAAAACAGTAAACCAACCAAGAAATGTGAGTAGCCAAAAGATGTAAATTACTTTTATCTGCTTGTCTTTCTATTAAAGAAGCAAAGGTTACTCCCTTGTCTATTTTGATCCATTCAATTCAAGGTAAAAGTAACCAAGACCATAAACAGGGATGAGGCGCTCATCCGTACTCACTTTATGTGACAAGCAGGGGTCTCCTCAAGGATGTGAAACTAGAAGGGGGGGCGCTAGGTGGCGCACGACCAAGATGGCCGCGCACCATGTTTCTTTTTTATGCTTTCTAGAGAAAGAGAAAAGGAAAGGAAAAGGAGAGAAAGTGTGCAAGTCAACGAATGGAAATCAAATTAATATAGTAGATGGAAAAGGAAAAGCAAAAGTTAAGTGAAAGACAGCCCTCTGTAGATGTTGGCTGTGATTAGTGCCCATAAAGAGAATCGAAACACCAAATACACGATGTGACCAGGGTGCGAGTGCAAAACAAGAGAAAGAGACTGTCCCAATAGATTTTATAAATGTAAGATGTACCTACCACAATAAAATATATGTTTGGGCCGTGCGATAGTCGGACCAATGAATAACCAAAGCGTGTAGTACACCTCTGTCAGATTGTCTATCTAAAAAAGAAGGAAAGCCATGTATATAGATTACTAACCTTTCTATATTATTGTTGAATTGGCCTGGAAAGCAATCAATATGGGGAACTCCCCCATACTCACTTTATAAGACAAGCAAGGGATTCCTCATGAGTTGAGAATGAGGGAAGTGGTCCAAAACGCTAAACCGACCAAGAAATGTAAGAAGCCAAAAGATGTAAATTACTTCAGCTTGTCTTTCTATAAAAGAAGCAAAGTTTACTCCCTTGTCTATTTTGTTCAATTCAATTCACGGTAAAAGTATCCAAGACAGTACACAGGGATAAGGAGCTCATCTGTACTCACTTTATGTGACAAGCAGGGGGCTCCTCAAGGATGTGGAACAAGAACAGTGACCCAAGCAGCCAAATCAACCAATGTCAACAGTGTATCAAAATTGCCGAACCGTTTCAATGAATCTAAAATTAAAAGAGAGATATAAGTAAGAAACCACTTACAGAAGTAAGTAACTCCAAGAACAAAATATGAAAGAAGGGATGTGGTCCCAATACTTACTTGACTGAGCAATAAGTCGTCGCACTGTCTGTCAAGATAAGACAAGACTTTATATGATTACTCCATGGTGAAATAGCCCATGGTCCAATAAACAAGTTCAAAAGGAGCCCATGTGGTTGACATCTGTGTCGTAACCAGCCTGCATAGAAGGGAAAGTCATGCTTATGATCATGGATAAGGCTATTAAGCTCATGGCGTAATCATGTGGCTTGCAGGTTATACCCAAGGCCTTTTTTAAGAGGCCCCTGTTATGTTTATATTGGCTAGAAGAATGGAAAGGATCCCCTTATAATGACCACTGATCTATTTCTAATTGTACTAGACAAAAAAAGACTGTATACATTTATAGACCTTAGGGTAGCTAAACCCACAGTCTACCACTAATAAATGATTGAAAAGATCCCCTAGTAATAACCGCTAGTCTGTATCTGTTGGTTAAGAAGCATAATGAACTATATTTATTTGAAAACCTAAGGGCAGGCTATAAGGCTAAACTCAGAGCGTACCGGAAGTCAGTTAAAGATGGTCTTTTTCTAATAGTTAAGTGCCTAGGAGACTATATTTGTGGACCATAGTACAAAGAGACTCACTAGACATTGGTTGCTTTGGCTGCTTGGACCACTGTTCTTGTTCCACATCCTTATTTTTTTTTTGAGTTTCAAAAACCTTTATTGAAGCATTGTACGGTACATCAGTGCAATTAACATTCGTCGAGTCATAAGCTGCATTGTATACAAATATATGCTCCTTCCCGTATCAATGCCGTCATACCAATAACTCCCCCCCCCCCCCGGTTCCTCGATGCCAATGGAAAGTCTTTCAGCACAGTCCAGATCTTAACCAAAAGAGTATGTCAACGTGCGGTGCAGGTGACCACTATACTGCAATATAAGTGGAGTTAGGCAATACAATAGGCAAGAGCAGAACTTTCAATCAGCCATCCCCCTTTTCGGTCTAAGGGCCCATCGCCGTATGCGTATGAGACTCAACCATATCGCCTCAACTATTCTCCCCATCCTCCTGACATTAAAATGCCTCGGACCAGTATGCAGCCATTCTCTCTTGAGTGGTCGGGGATACCCTTCCAGGCTCAATGTTGCCCCCCGCCTCTGGGGCAGTTCCGCCATTTCCCCTTCGGCATTCGCTTCCTGCAATAAGAGGTAGGTGGTAAGCGGGCCCCAAATATCCCTCGTGCGTGACTTAATGGGTAACATTTCTGCGTAGTAACCTAGATTGTCTTGCCATGTGGTCATGGTGTGAACCCAATATGTAAATTTGGGAGCACGTCCCCTACCCCAGCGACAAGCCATGTGACGTTTTGCCAGAAGCAGCCCCATAGCGAGAAATTTTGTGTGGTGTGTTAATGTCCTGGGATAGTCCTAAGAGATAGTCCTAAGAGACTACAAGTGGAAAAGAATCCAGTTGGAGCCCCAGAATGGTTGAGAGTCCCTCAAATGTTTGCGTCCAACAGGTTGCCACGAGGGGGCAGCTCCACGCCAGATGCAGGAAGTCCGCTCCCTCCCCACCAAATCGGACGCACCTGTCGTCTTCCCTGAGATGGAATCTGTGCAATCTGGTCGAGGTATGATATAATTTGAGCCAAAATTTAAAGTGTATAAGACGTAATCTGCTATTACCAGTGATGGCTTCTGTGTGTGCACAGCTGCGTTTCCACTGTTTGTCAGACAATTGGACCTCCAAATCTTTGTCCCATTCTTGCCTAGCTCTAATCGTGTGTGATGGCGTTGCTGCCTGCGTGTGTTTGTATAGAAGAGATACAGCATGCCTGGGAGGCTCTGCCTGCAGGAAAGCGTGCAGGGGATCTAACATGGTCGGCTCCTCAGGAAATGCAGGGGTGACCGCCCTCACACTCTGACGGTGTTGGGTATAGAGGAATCTGTCCATTAATGTTGGTGTGTGTGTGGTGAAGAATTGTTCCTTGGTGCGGAATTGCCCTCCATCATAAAGATCCCCCCAAGTGAAGTAGTTGAGTCTCTAGAGCATCTTTCGGCAAATCCTCTCACATGGGTTTCGCATCAGGATCATCTTGGGAGAGCATAGCATAGGGGAATCCAATTTACGGGCTATGCGCTGCCACGCCAAGTCTTTGCAATCCACAGTTGAAGGGTCTCATTCACGTTCTTCCACTGACTTGACAAGGTAGGCCCCTGGGGGGCATTGGAGCCATGTAGCCGTCCTCAACTGCCAGGTGGGGCATATATGGTGGTGAGTGGAACCAATACACTGCGAAGTGAGCAGGTGCACAGTAGTAAACAGAATTAGAAGTTAGGTACATCGTACCCTCCCTGATGATAGGGCAGCATCATAGTGCACAAGTTGAGGTGCGCCTGTTTCCCCCCCCATATGAGCCTCGTGAGTTGTGTCCTGAGCGTTCGGAAGTAGAAGCTGCCTGGGTAGTATGGTATATCAATAAAGAGGTACAGTAGTTTTGGCAACAGTACCATCTTGATCAACAAAATCCTCCCTGCCATGGATAGGGGTAACCATAACCATTTAGTGATGGAGTCAGTGATTTTATCCATGGCTGTGCCATAATTCGCTCTCATCAGCGCATCTCTATCCCTAGTGATGTATATGCCTGGGTACTTGAGTTCCACCGATTCCCAGACCAGTGGGTAGTCTAGCTGATGTGGCTGGGTGTTATCTGTTAGAGGGAAAATCGCGGACTTAGACCAGTTTATCTGTATACCAGATATGACACCAAACTTGGTGATCTCCCTAAGGATAGGGTTCAGATTATCCCGGGGTTTGCGGACGTATAATGTCATGTCATCCGCATATAGGGAAATAAGTAGCTGTCTGGCAGGGTAGATTAAAGCCATGTTGTTGTGGTATTGGTGCAGCTTAGCAGCTAGAGGTTCTATGGCTAGGGCAAATAAGATGGGAGATAGGAGGCAACCCTGGCGCATCCCTCTCGAAATAGGAAAAGGGGAGGATCTGGTCCATTGGGAAGCACAGACGCCACTGGTCGACAGTAAAGCAATTGTATCCATTGGGAAAAAGAGGTGGGCATCCCCATATGTCCCAATACGCCCAGCAGGTAGTCCCATTCCAGGGAATCAAACGCTTTGGTAGCGCTGAGAAAGACCGCCACTGCAGTACAGTTGGGGTCTATATCTTGCAAAACTGCGGCTAGGGTTCTGAGGTTTTGCGCCGTAGCCTGACTCTGATGAACCCCGCCTGGTCAGGTAGCACAAGTCGCTGCATCAGTAAGTTGAGTCTGGTCACCAGGACTTTAGCGAGTATTTTCATATCACAGTTTAATAAAGATAGGTGCCGATATGAATCGCAGCACATTGGGGATTTCCCTGTTTTAAGTAGGGAGGTGTGCAAGGCCTCTCGCATGGTCTCCGGCAAGCATCCCATCTCCCGTGCAGCATAGAAGACTTTCCGGAGGTTAGGGGCCAATATGAGGCCATATACTTTATAAAATTCTATCGGTAGCCCATCAGACCCCGGGCCTCGTTCTTATCTCATTTGCATGATAGCGTCTGTAATTTCGTCCAGTTCCAAGTTTTGGTCCAGGAATATTCGCTGGGTGTCCCCCAACCACGCCAGGGCAGTATCGTCTAAGTATTCCATCGGGTCTAGCGGGGCACCTCTCTGGGAAGGTTACAGAGTGCTATAGAAGTCTCTAAAGGTATTGAGTTGTTCAGGAAGGTTTCTGTTTATATTACCCTGCGCATCCTGTATGGTTGTGACATAATTGGAAAACCTAGGTGGCTTAATCGCAGCCGCCAGCGCCTTCCCGGGCCGGTCTTCCTCACCATACACCCTCACCATATATGGTTTACCCCAGAATCTGCTCTCTGTCAGCCAGCTCCTCGTATTCTGTCAGCGTGTCGCGCATAGTGGCCCTGTGTGTGCCCCCATCGGGGTCAGTAGTGATGTCAGTTTCCAGCTGTTTGAGTTTCTTTTCTAAATTATCAAGGTCACTACGCAGCGTCTTAAGGATGCCGCCCCCTTTGGAAATGCACCACCCCCGAGCCGTGACCTTAAAAGCTTTCCACACTGTTGTAACACTAGAGACAGATTCCATATTCCTCTAAAAAAAGTCTTGTATATATTGCTCTATCTCTGTCTTAAATACTGCGTCCTGCAGGTGTAAAGGATTGAGGCGCCAGCTTCTATAGGGGGAATCTCGTAGTGGGGCCTGTAACTCCACCAAGACAGGCGAGTGGACAGAGTATGTGTGGGCTAGATGTGTCGCATGACCCAGCCAGTGCGCCATTCCCGTAGATAGGAATATATTAATCTAATCTAGCCCAGGATGTATGAACCGCAGAGTAGTGGGTGCCCTCTCTCCCTGTGGGGTGCGCATGCCTCCAAGAATTTAATAAACAATTGTCAGCTATGAGTTCCTGCAGTGTCCTGCTTGAGTTAGTGTAATGTGCCCCACATCTTAAAAGAGTGCTTCTTGACTCACCCAGCCCCTGCCCTTACACTCCTGAACAACTCTTTGACTCTTGGCCTAGTCCCCGCAGCATTTAAAGAAGCCATAGTCATTCCGCTGCTAAAAAAACCTGGGGCAGACCCAGCTTGTAAAGCCAACTTCCGACCCATCTCGCTGCTGCCTTATCTGGCAAAAGTTCTGGAGGCACACGTGGCCAAATGCCTATCTAACTTTCTTGAGGAATCCTCCTGCTTCGACCCCCATCAGGCAGGCTTTCGGCCTGCACACTCTACTGAAGCAGTAGTCACGACAGTTCTGGACACCCTGCGTGACTGTGCTGACAGACGCTCCCCACAAGCCCTGGTGCTCCTGGACCTTTCGGCCGCCTTCGACACGGTCGACCACAACATCTTGGTCGACCGTGTCGAACAAGCCGGCGTCCGGGACCTAGCAGCCGGTTGGTTGAGATCCTTCCTGACAGACCGTAATCAAACTTTACGCCTTGGTGACCTAATGGGCGCCAAACAGGCCATCACCTGTGGAGTGCCACAGGGCTCCTCCCTGTCTCCCCACCTATTTAATCTGTACATACTTCCCTTGATTCAGACCTTAAGAGACAATCAGGTGAGAGTCTTCAACTATGCAGACGACTTACAACTGCTTTTTACCATCGATAACACCGAAGACTCCATACGGCACTTCCAGTCTACCATGAGCTTCATTAAAACCTGGATGGACCAGAACCAGCTCAAACTAAATCCGGGTAAAACTGAGCTAGTCCTGACCGGCGAAAGCGGCAAGTACTGGGGCCCGCACTACTGGCCCTCTGAACTGGGCCAAGCTCCAACGCCCTCCTTGTCAGCTAAAACACTTGGAGTCACTGTGGACTGTGACTTATCTCTTAAAACGCAAGTAGGTCAGGTGGTCTCCAAGTGCTTTTTCCAACTGAAAAAAATCCGGAAGGTACGTCGCCTGCTCACAAGGCAATCGAGGCAATCACCCAGGTGGTGATTTCTACTGTACTGTCCCATCTGGACTACGCAAATGCTACTTACCTAGGTCTTCCCAACTACCTAGTTAAGCGACTCCAGATGGTACAGAACCATGCAACAAGGTTAATCCTGAACCAACCAAGGCGCCAGGCAGCTACCCCCCTTCTAAGGAAACTACACTGGCTCCCAGTAGTCCAGCGCTGTGCCTTTAAGACTGGCTGCATAATCTTCAAGTCCCTATACTATAAAAGCCCATCATTCATCAACCACCTGATCTCCAGATACACCCCTTCCCGCAACCTACGCTCACTCCATCAGAGCCTCCTGCAGACGCCTTCTTTCAAACTAAAGCGTGCAGGAGGCCGTAGGTTTGCTACCCTCGCTTCCTGTATGTGGAACTCTCTCCCTGTGGAGATCCGGAATTGTCAAGACCTCCTCTCCTTCCGGAAAGCCTTGAAGACCTGGCTCTTCAGACAAGCATTTCCATAAACACTCCCCCCTCTATGTTCATGTTACTGCTGATCACAGCTCCAAGCAACCAATCGGTGAAAGCTCGCTTTAGAAATATTTTAATAACATAACATAACATAACATGAAGCCGTGGACCTATCCAGTTTGGGGTGCACCGTTGTGTTAAAATCTCCCCCCATACCACATAGGTAGTGTCTATCTCCTGAATCGTGTTCCATAATTGAAGGAGAGGTTGAGGCTCATCAGTGTTGAGGCCGTAGTAGTTTGCAAAAGTCACGTCATATGAGTGTAGCCTCCCCCAGAGAAGGCAGTGGCGCCCGCCTGTATCCGTCTCTGTCCCACCCGGTGCAAATGCCACCCCCCATCTGACCAAGATATTTACCCCTCGGGCGTAAGTGGAATAAGATGCGAAGAAGCGACATGAGGCCCACTTCGAGGCAAACAGAGGTGTAGTCTTGGGGCACAAATGTATTTCCTGTAACATTGCAATGGCGATGTGGTAGCGATCTAAGTATGCCAACACTTGCCTTTTCTTCCTCGGGTTGTTCAGTCCCCGCACATTCCACGACAATACTTTAATGCTGTGTATGTCACGTGCACTGTTCCCCATTGCAGTAGTGGAAATATCCTATACTCCGCCGTGCAGTCACCAACATTAGTGAATGAGTAAATCGCCATTTGGCACTTGAGGCATCCCCTCCCGCCTCCCACACCGGCTCCCCCAACTAGCATAACACAACTCTTACTGTCCCGCTTTAACAAGGCTGACCGGGGGTACGCCCTCATGGGAAATACACCAGGGGTACACGACCCGCCCTCTGCCTTCCATACTTTCACCCGCTTCCTGTACCACCTTACAGCAGACAGTCACGGCGGGACGGGGCAGATTGCCAGGCAGATTATAGAAAAGATGTAGTATACAGTTGCATACATCACCCTCGTGGGTCAGCCCTTCAAAAGCAGAGCGTCCGGGGGAACCACAGGATTTGCAGAGATAATAGATTCATCAGCTTGGATCGGATAGGGGAGAGTGAGACCTGGAGCGATCCCGCACTCCAGATCCCGCCGATGTTGCCTTGTGGTGGCGCTTGAGATATTCCTCGACCTGCTGCGGTTTCTGGAAGTAGTGCTGCCTCCCATGATGCGTAATCTTCAATTTTGCCGGATACAGCATGGCATAAGGGATTTCTTGCGCTTGAAGCTTCTTCTTGACTGCAAAAAACTTGCGTCTGGCGTCTTGCACTGATTGCGTGAAATCCAGAAAAACGCCAATGTTGTATTCTCGTAGTGCACCTGCTTCCGTTTGCGGGCCATGCGCAGGACTGCATCCCTAGCACGATAATTCAGAAATTGGGCTATCACAGGCCGCGGTGCTGCCCCCGGACGGGGGCGAGCCATCAGAGATCTATGCGCCCGTTCCACAATGAGATGTGCTGAGAAGTATTGTCTACCAAATAATTCCACAACCACTTTCTCAATAAAGTCCTCCATACTGCCCACATTGGTGGATTCCGGCAGGCCTAGGATGCGCACGTTGTTCCTTCTGGAGCGCGCCTCCAAATCCTCATTTTTCTCGGCTATAATTCGGAGCAGCTTATCCATGTGTGTGAGTTGGCCTTTACTGGTAGTGGCGCCATTCTCCTGGCCCGACAGTCTGGTTTCGACTTCCTTGTGCGTTGTTTGTGCTGATCCAATTAGTTGGCCACTGCTTCCATTCGCAAGTTCATTGTGTCCATTTTTGCGTCTATGGATGTGAGACTTTGCTTCATGCAGAGCAGGAGCGTTTTCCAGTCCTCCTCCGGCTCCCCCGTGGCGCCAGAGTCCGCATGTTCCACTGATTGCGACCTGGGCACTTTGCGCGCTTCGAATGGGATCTTTGATTGTTTGGCCTCTGTGCGCCCTATTTTGACAGACCCCAGGTTGTGCTACAGTGAAGTGTAGGCAGGTTGCAACAGTATTCAGTTAGCTCACGAACAAACCGAGGCTGAATAGCAGTTTACAGTTCAGGGCAGGCTATACTGATGGATGTGTTCGCCTGTAGGAGACCCTTTGTTGTGCCCGGAGAGCGCGGTAAGATATTGTCCCCAGGGGCCAGGAGCATACGTTAGTCCCTAGTGTCTGCCAGTTGAGACTGAACTGGAGCGAAGAGCGTGAGCCCAATGTTGTAGGCCGGAATAGTACAGCAAGGCGCAAGGGTACCAAGCAGGGCTTAATTTGAGCCGGAGCTTGCCGGTGCTTAGCACCGGCACCTAATTATGAGGGCCGGGTCTACAGTCACGGCGACACGCTGCATTAAGAAGTGCACATGTCCTAGTCATGCGTGGCACTGGCACACACAGAGAGCCTATGTACTGTGTTACTGCTGTTGTGCCAAGTGCTGTGCTGTTTCTTGAAGTTTAAGATAGTTACCGCCGACGAGTCATACAGACAGTACTGGTTGTAGTCGATCATGCATCCTGTAAATACAAACACTTACTCTCGTGTCGGTCGGTGACGTCACGTGACTGACAGTGACACTGACTGCTCCGGAGTCCGATTCGATCGATTCTCAATTTAAATTATTTCCTCCTCCTCACTACAGACTACTTCCGGCTGCGGACGAGGCCCAGTGGGCGGGACACTGCAGTAGTTGTTGTTGGGCAGGCCTGGCTTTGCTGGTCGTCTTCTGCGGGGGTTGGGGTTAGAGGCAGTGACGCCTGCGCAGAGTATGCAAATTATTGCGCGCGCATTTTCGCTGCCCGCCCCAGCATACCCGTACCTCTCCGTCCTCACCAGCAGCCACCAAGTTTCCACAGTCAACGCAAGCAATGCACGCCCTTTGAAAATATTATGTCGGGACTCGGGAGCGACGACACAGGTGAGGTTGGCTACAGTTACTGCTGCTGCGCTGCAGTACATTATAGCCCCTAGGTCTGGACTGCTCAGCAGGTGAGGGCGACCTGGGCGAGCGAGGCTGGCAGCAGGGCCTGGCAGCCGTGATGGTGATTACTGGTCAGGTTTTAAAAAAATCATGATGATCTTGATTGGTAGGCCGGCGCCGGCGGCCAAATCATCATGGTTTCGTTTAAAAAAATCAAGCTGCGCAGATGAGGCAGGGCAGGGCCTGGTAGGCCGCAGGCGCAGGATAATTTTTTATTTTTATATAATTGTTGATTGTGACAGCCAGGTTTGATCAGACCGGCGGCCAAATCATGAATTATAAAATAAAGCTGCGCAGGTGAGGCCTACTGGTTTACTTTTTTGTTCTCACGTCACCCAGATCATGAGAGGTTGTTTTTGATTATTATCGCCTTGTTTGATCATCACGATCATGTTTTGTTGGCAATAGTGAGTGCACTGATTGCAGTGTGCAGTGAGTCACAGTGGCTATTTGTTGTGCAGTTCTGCGGGCCGGCCCGGGCTGCCTGGATGTATAGCACTACAGGATGGATTTAGTTTCGTTTCAGGGCAGGGCACGCTCATCTGTGGGGTGGGGCTTGGGTTGGGGCTGTGGCTATGCGCGGCAAGCAGTGTGTGTGCGCACATTTTTTCACATTGTAAAATGCGCGCCCATTCACTGCTTTGCCATCACACCTCACTCCAGTGATCACGACAGTCAGTTCATGGTCAATAAAGTAGAAAGCTCCGATAGGAGTTCCTTAACTTTGGTGATAGAGTCCCAATTATTGTGATATCCTAAGGGCAGTGTTTATTATATATTTAGGTGTGCGTGAGCCCTCTTTGCCTTCAGGGGGGGGGGGGGGGGTGCTACCCTCATCTTCTGTGTTTGACCATTCACAAAGATCGTGAGGCAGATATTGCGTTACACTTTCCATTCTCGTGCCTGTGTTAATAGTTTCAATCATACTGATCGACAATCCAGTGAATAAATACACGGCACCAACAAGAGACAGACCACTGCCTCGTGAGTTCAAAGTATAAGCATTCCTTAATTTAGAGCATTGGACCATGCGTAATGATGGCACTTGTTTGTACCTTGTTTGGAGGCCACAATGGACGAAAGAGTGTGGTTAGCTGAATCCACGGTTTAATTTCGAGGTGCCAGTTATGTTGTTAACCATTCACAAGTCCTAAAAACAGAAGTGGGGGGACGCTGGCACCTCGAAATTATACAGTGGAGGCAGCTAACCACACACAGTATGTAATCAGACCATTTAAAATGTTCCTCATCACAGCCTGTAGAGTTTTAAAGATACATACACTTTGTGAGTGTGAAGGGTAGTGCGGTGGTGAGGGGTAGGAAGGGATGAGGCAAAGTTATGATGGGGTGAGTTGTAACACAAATCCGTCAGCAAAGATCTGTTTCATTCTTTCATGTAACACTATGGGGGTGGGGTGGGTGGGTCAGTTTGCCAGTATATTCTTGTTTTAATGTCAGCTGGTGCAGAGTTCCTGGGCTCCAGTAATATTCAGGCATAAATTCAAATGTCAAGATAACTCTGGTGATTAATCGTCTACCTGGAGAGAGCCAGGAGCTTTGTCAGGGGAAGCTGTGACTGCTTGATAGGTGGTACAGGGTTATATACCTGCTGCAAAGAACGTTTACCATGCAGATCAAAAAGTGCATATAATGTAAAATCGATCAGTGTGTTACTGCTTCTGTCAGAGAGATCCTTTTGTTACTTGCAGTTAGTTTGTAAGTTAAAATCCTATCATAGAACAGCAAGCTATTAACTAGTCTGTCTGGCATCAGAGAGCTGCATGCAAATGGCCAAGTTATATATTAGAGATATATGTTTTTGGGGCCAATCTTTCATTATCCTAATCGTGCAAAAATGGTCTAATGTGGGTAGAAATCAATTCTTATTCAAGAGAACCCCTAACAATGCTGTTATGTTGTAAATTCTGCATTTGCGTTTTTCCAGACTTTGACCTCTTAAACTATATTGCCTACAATGACAATCATGGATGACATGTAACTCCTTGTGGTCCTGTCTGATGTGACATTCCCTATATACTGAGTTACATACGTAGGATTGTATTTAAGTAATGTGTGAATGATGCAAAGTGCTCTGACCACTTACACTGGTATGAGAGGCGCTATTAAACTAAATTAATGTAAGAAACTGAATACTCTGCTACATAATGCTCTCAAACAGGGCATTACACGTCAGTGATTGTTCAACAACTTTGAGCAATGTTTTTAATTTTTAGGACTGCCGGAATGAGCAAGGCTCATTTGCTAAGTTTGTCCTTAGTGTATGTTTGGATTTTTTCACAATCTTATGACTTCTTCAGTGATGTAACATTTAGGGCAGCACCAACACTCTAGAAATTGTTCCAGTACCACTGGCTTGGGTGCCTTTCTTTGACTTTTTCATGCTTTCTCGCTTGTATGCCTTTGTGTGATATTTCTATGCTTTCTGGCCTGGTTGGTTGACTTTGTATGACGTTTCCATCATTTCTTTCAGGGGTGCCATTGTGTGACGTTTCCATGATTTCTGTCCTGGGTGCCTTTGTCTGACGTTTCCATGATGGCTGGTTGCCTTTGTGTGATGTTTCCATGATTTCTGGCCTGGATGCCTTTGTGTGACGTTTCCATGATTTCTGTCCTGGGTGCCTTTGTCTGACGTTTCCATGATGGCTGGGTGCCTTTGTGTGACTTTTCCATGATTTCTGGCCTGGGTGCCTTTGTCTGACGTTTCCAATGTGGGTTGAACTAATAAAGTAAGTGGGTGGAGCCTGTGGAGGAAGTGGGCGGGGCCATAGCAAAGTAGGTGTGGCCTCCGACAAACATTTGAGCACCTGCACTTGATATTTTACAAATTAAGCACTGGTACCAAGTAACAATAGGGGCCAGGCCTCTAAGCGATGGGGGTCTAGATGTTATGGGACATGAATGTGGGGGGCCCTCGCTGCAGCCACACTTCACAGTATCTTGTTGACCCGTCACTACCCGCCGGATTGCGGGGTTCCAGCTGAGAAGACACTTTGTATTGACATCGGGGCCCCGCACTGCATCCCATCCAAAGATCACTGCCAATAAATGATGGGCCAGGCCGGGCTCGGTCCGGTTGAGTCATAAATATGGCGCGCTCCCTTCTTGTTCTTGTGCACTCCGCCAGTTGAAAATGGTGGCCACTTCACTCCTTGGCCGCCGTGGGGTCTGACAAGGAGCTCTGGGCAGGGGGCGAGAGCTCTTGGCCCAGCTTGCGTCAGCGAGGCATTCAATCTGCCAGTATCCGGCGTGCCGCGCCCGCCCACTGCTGTGATGGCGTTCGGCGGCAGCTTGGCCCGGGTTGCTGCGTCCCGCTGAGTTGTCGCCAAATCTCTCTCGGGGCCACCACCTACAAACAGCTCCGACACCGGGGGCCCTCGCCTATGACCGCAGCTCCTCACCTCGCGCTCCAGGGTCCGGGTTCTTCGGGAGTGGCGGAGCTCGCCCGCAGTTGGCCACCGCACGGGGCTCCACCGCTCGCAGCAGTTGCGGCCTCGGTCTGTCCCAGTCGTTGCGGCCGCATTTATGTCTTCGCGCCAGCACTACTCTGTCTGCTCCAAAGAGTGTCGGTCTATTCGGCTGCAAGTTTACAGTTCAGACACACAAAAAGGGTATCCCCGGAAACAGCAGGGTCTTAGGCATCCCACAGAGAATTCAGATCTTCATTTACAGAGCTGAGGATGGGGTTGAAGGATGATTTACTGCCCGGCTGGGCTGGAGCCTCACAGGTGCGCGGCCATCTTGGTCGTGCACCACCTAGCGCCCCCTCTTCTTGTTTCACATCTTTGAGGAGCCCCCTGCTTGTCACATAAAGTGAGTATGGATGAGCGCCTCATCCCTGTTTATGGTCTTGGTTACTTTTACCTTGAATTGAATAGATAAAATTAGACAAGGGAGTAACCTTTGCTTCTTTATTAGAAAGACAAGCAGATAAAAGTAATTTACATCTTTTGGCTACTTACATTTCTTGGTTGGTTTACTGTTTTGGACCACTTCCCTTGTTCTAAACTCATGAGGAATCCCTTGCTTGACTTTTAAAGAGAGTATGGAGGAGTTCCTCATATTGATTGCTTTCTAGGTTGAAAATTCAACAATAATATAGAAAGGTTAGAAATCTATTTACATGGCTTTCCTTCCTTTTTAGATAGACAATCTGACATAGGTATACTACATGCTTTGGTTATCCTTATTCATTGGTCCGACTATCGCACGGCCCAAACATATATTTCATTGTGGTAGGTACATCTTACAGCTATAAAATCTATTGGGAAAGTCTCTTCCTCTTGTTTTGACCTTGTTTTGCACTCACACCCTGGGCACATCATGTATTTGGTTTTTCGATTCTCTTTATGGGCACTAATCTCAGCCTACATCTACAGAGGGCTGTCTTTCACTTAACTTTCGCTTTTCCTTTTCCACCTACTATGTTAATTTGGTTTCCATTCGTTGTTTTGCACGCTTTCTCTCTTTTCCCTTTCTTTTTCTCTTTCTCGTTCTCTAGCAAGCATAAAAAAGAACCATATAAAAAGTAGGTTTATTTCTCGCCTACACCTTAGTTGTGAACAAAATGATGCTTCTGAATGCTTTTCAATAGAAGACAAATGAAATGGAGAGTTATTAATTACACAAACAGTTTAAGTTTCACAGGCTCTTAGTCAACCGTACATATATATCCCCTTAATATGCACACATGTTCATACATCCCCAAAGTCCATGCTCTTACTGACACACATGGTAGCCCTATCATAGTGCCCTTAGTCAAAGTATGTACTTCAAATCATAGAATCTGGCTGTAAGGACATTAGGATTAAAGTCAATGTAGCTGGGCGTGGGGGTGTCAGGTAATGCGCAAGTTGTGTAGTTTTTAATATGTTACAATGAGAATCACTAATGAGAAATAGCTCTCATTACAGAAAATGTTGGAGCCCCCTGGCCTAGTTGATGTCACTGGCCTGCATTACTCAATTTGAGAAATGGCAAGGGCTAAAGGGAGTCATCAGGTTACAACAAAAGTCTTAATTATTGTTTTATTTTGGCAGATTGGAAAATAAAATGTACTGTGCCGCACCTTTTGAGTAATGCTTGTGATTAATGTAGTAGAATTGTGTTACATTAATACAGATAAACAACAAGTCTTATTTGCTTCCCTTTTTGTCTTGTATCTATATAGTTTAACGCCCATCAGAAAAAGGAGAAATGGAAGGCCATTGTCAAGAAGGTGTGGACCCTGGGGATCTACAAGAGGTGCAGCATCCATTGCCGCAAGAAGTGGGAGGACCTACAATGGTGGACCAAGAAATCATCATAAGTCCAGCTCTGCAAGTCATCCCAACGTGGCAGGTGCAGGTTCTGCACCCTGGCACCTTAATTGCATGCATACTTGCGGTGCCCAATCCAGACCTCCATGGGCAGGTGAGAGCCCCAAAGCAGCATCAAGGGTGTAAGTTCTAGTGTGATTTCAACATGTTAAATAACTAATCTTCCATTACAGCAATAATTTAAACATCAACATTAAGAATGACACATGTCCAACAAAGAAGAAGAGTTCTTGAAGGTGTAAGTTTTGCACAAGGTGTATGCAGATGTGCTTTGTCGTAGAATTTCGGTTCACTATCAAAGGACTGTTCTGAGCAGCCATGTGGTTGCCTAAATTTCAAATATACATCAGATTGTTTGATGTCATAAGGGATAGTTGTACCAAACATGCCACTAGTCTTTAGTGTGTCAGATGTGATGCTCCTTCACTATTGTGGATGATTACTGTTAGCCCTGTTACATGTGAAATAGCATAATATGCAATTATGATGCAGCGGATGTTCCAAATGTCACATTGGTAAGTTGGGGTTATACTCAAACAGGAGTGAGCATGTGAGCCAAAATCACTAGTCACATCAGAATGAATGGCTATATTTTGGATTCAAAACATATCCCAAATGTGTTGGGAATTTAAAATTCAGTTTCATACATGTAAAAAGTGACAGAAAAGCCTGAAGTCTTACTCCTTCACAAATGCGTATGTAAGCCAGTCTGTTTTTTGGACAAATAATTGTGACAGCCATACAGATTTTGTAGAAACACAGACACGAATATGTACACATTGGTGGCAGAGTAACACATACCCCAAACCATTGTTTAATGTCCTTCGTTATGTCCAGATGATACATCAAGGATGGAGAAAAATGTAATACATAAATGGACTTTTGCAGATGGAATGTGCCGTCACATATATGTTGGTGTATTCCATCTGAAAAACACAAAATCAGGCCCAAATCATGACTCATTAGGCAAATGTAGGAATGCATCAGGGTGTAAAATGTTGCATATTGTGAATTACATTTGATATTAAAGTTATATATGAATCAGGGTTTGTAATATTAGTGTGATGTTGTACCAATTTGTGGCTGAAGAGAAAGCCAACATATTTTGTTAAACAATTTCACAACGGTTAAAGAAAGTTCAAATAACTAGAGATATTTAGGAGTCAAATGTGTAAGTATTTTTGCTCTGTACTGAAGTGGATTATAAATGTATCAAGGCCTATGTATTTACTTATGCTGTAGAAGTCATTTGTCAATCCACCAAACAATATTTTTCTCATTTTGTTCACCAGCATAGGTATCTACCTAGTGCGTGAAACATTGACAAGCTACTTCAGTACAGAATCCATATATTATTTTTTACATTTGAACTATACTTTAGTTTCTTGAAGTAAGTGTTACCATTGTGAAATGCCCAAACAAAGGACTCTGCCTTTCAGTTTATACAAATATTGGTACAACATTGCAGTATTTATTGTCACACATTTCACCATTTGTGAAAGAAAATGAGGCAGATTTGTGGGCCTTGTAAACACACTGTACAAAGGTATTTTTGGTTTATATCCTTTTTGGTGACATAGGTTCACTATTCTAAACAACAATACCCAACCATTAAACAGTTCCTGGAGAGACATACAAATGGATAGGAAACAAGATCATACAGGATATAGAAGCTATCATGGGAGCTTACAAAACCGTGACCAAATGGTGGTTTCTGAACATGTTGCCTACATGCATGAGCTTATTCTAATGTAGAACCAAAGTTTGAGAGACTTGAAGCAGGTGAAATATGAAAATATGGAAGTGGTTTTGTGTTCAAATTTCATGATCAGTTCTGTTTACACAGATTCAATAAAACTATTGTATGTCATTTCAGCATCAGGAGCAGGCGGTGGAAACATTATTCATATAGGCGGGGAGCAGCTTGCCACTGTGGTTCCGGTGCTGAGACCACTGAGGGACCCAGTGGTACGGCGGGTGAGGGGAGTGCAACGGAGGCTGCCAGTGAGCACTCCCTAGTGGTGGTGGACCAGATAGGAACTCTGCCAACTGCATCCCTATCCGCCATCCAGAGAATCATCCCCACCCTTGCCTTTACTCCCTCCCAGTTGGCCAAAACTGCCTCCCTAAAAGGGGCAGCGTCTCCTTTGTTGCAGGCACCTCACCCCATGTCCCTGTCCACCCAACTGCACTGAGTGACTAGGCTAATGACCTCTGGAACATCTCTGTAGGCCAAACTGCATGACTGAATGCCATCCAGGGGCTTTGCTGCCATATGCAACAAATGGTAGCATACATTCACAGTGCAATGTCTGGCCTGCAGAGGTCTTTTCAAGGTCAAGCCTCCTCATGGACTACAGCCTTCCAACATCCCAACCTTGTGCCCCACCTCCCGCTCTTTCCCCATCCCAATTCACTATTCCCAGCTCTGTCCTAAGCACACTCACACATTTACATGCACCCACTCCAATAGACACAAGCAGCACACCCACACTTTTTATTTATTTATTTAGAAAGATGTATATAGTGGGAACATGACCCCTGTGGTTATCAGAGCACTGTACACATGTACAGAGGAAAGGGGCAAAGGAAACAGATAGTGCTGTCCGTTACAGATGGATACAAAACTACGAACATAAAAATAGTAAATAAAACAATCATCAAAACAATGAAAGCAAGCAATCATCATGCGAGTACTGGAGGAGAGCAGGTGAAGCATGGGGGCAGAGGTTATAGGATCTAGGGCAATATTGTGCTCCTGAGTAAAGACTTCACTTCTTTCTTCAAGGAAGCAGTTGAGAGATTCAATCTGGTTTCTGGGGGCAGTGAGTTCCAGATCCGGGGGGCAATCCCAGAAAAGGCTTGGTTGTAGGTTTTCGTTTTGGAGAATCGGTAGAGCTAGAGCGTCTGGAAGGTCTATTGCCACCTGAGAGTACCAAATTCTGAGGCAGATATCTCTGGTACTGTAGTGATGGAGTTTATGGGTCATGCAAGCATTAATTTAATTTTTGGGGGTGCCAGTTGAGAATTTTAAGGTTATGGCGAAGTGGCAGTTTCTTTTAGATCCTGTGATGAGTCTAGCAGTCGAATTAAGGGAGGCTCTTAGGCAAGCAGTTGTAGACCTGGGCAGACCGCAAAGGGTTCCATTACCATAATCAAGCTTTGAGTATTACAAGAGCTTATACTGCAGATTTGAAGTCATTGGAGGGAGCGGAAGGGTTTTCATTTCCTCAGGATGCTCATTTGTAGGTTATCTCATTTGGGTGCTAAATTGATATGCTTCTGCATGTTAAGGTAAATACACATAAACCCAAACATCACAAAAAACACAGATACATATCCAAACAACATACCAACACCACACCCACCATCACTGCCACCACCAGCACACCCACACCTGCCACACCCAGCATCACACAAACACCCCACCACCACACCCAGCACCACACAAACACCCCCACGAAAAACCACCACTACCATACCCACATGCATCACAACCAGCACACTGATAGGCCCCACCCCCATCACCACACCCACATGCACCACCACCTCAATAAGCACCACACCCAGCAACTCAACAGCACACTCATGTACACACACACATACATACATTAGAAACAACACCCACAAAACACAAATGACTACACTCACTAAACAACATACACCTAGGAAGAAACCACACCCAAACCTACGCGATTTACACCAGACCCACATACACCTGCAACCTCAACAAACAGATGCACATCACCCATTTCCACCCCCTCTACCTCCCAAACTCAACTTCCTCCCGACCACCCTACCTGTTCTCCAGTAAAGTTGTATTATTTGCCTTAACCTCTTCCACAGCCAAATCCACCCCTCCCAAATACCAAGCCACCCTTCCAAAACCAATCACCCCTCCCATACCCCAAACTACCCCGCATTAAGCCAAAACTAACCCTCCCAAAACAAAAACACCCCTCCCAAACCAAAGACCACTCCTACCAAACCCAAGACCACCTCTCCCAAAATCACCCACACCTAACAAAGATCATGGCGGTACCTGCCCTGTGCCCACTAGATGCCTTCCTGAGGAGGCTCCCCTTGGCAGTTCAATAGGAGACAAGTTTAGTACAGCACAAAGGTGCATTTTACCAGAGACTCAAGTGGTGTAAATAAAATGTTTATTTTTTTAGAGAAAAATCTCATTTGTTTAGTAAACCACTATTTTGATTTCACCAAGTTTGGCATGACATACATTTTTCTTTGCAATTGTTTTATTCCTAGCAATGCTTCTGACTTAAATGTGAAGTACATGTTTTTATTTACCATTATGGCAGGGAAAACATTTTTTTTAATGTTGACTTTGTTAAGTGCATGCACTGGTTAAAATAGTATGTGATGGTCATTTGTGTTTAGGTACAGCCATTCATCATGATAATGGACACTTGCGCCAACTAATAGATTTTTGAAATTATTTTTTGAATTGTTACGACAGGTGTGTTTATTTCACCTTGATTACTGATCGGAATAAACCTAAAATAATAATGTGATGATTTAATTTGGATACAATACAGGACTTGCACTACACAAGAGGAAATGTTACAAGGATGGATACGTTGAATGATTCAAATTTGAGACTGACATTGATTTTACAGGTTTACAGACACACTCTGTCTTCTACTGCACCATTTTCAGCACTCAAATAAGGTAAAGGTTTCACCTTGTCTAGTACAAATTCTACATCATGTTCGATTACACTTATTCCAATGATGTGTAATGCAAATGTTTTTTTAATTTGACAATTTTCAACATTTCTTTAAACACACCTCTTTGGAGACTTTTTGATTTTTTTTGTAGTAATAATTTTATTATTAATTTAACAGTGGTCACTAGCATAATCACATCAATACACTTTCTTTTACAGAATTGAAGATGAACAATGTTATGCACAATGTTGCAATTAAATATTACGGTTCCGTAGCCCCCCTTCCTGACATTTCCAGTTCCACTGTTGGTGAGATGCACAGTTCTCCCAGGTATGCATTCCAGGCACCCCAACTTTTAGATTTTTTGATTGATATCTTTTTTGTGCGAGTGTCAGTTTTTTAAATGCAGCTTGCGCCAAATTTAGAAATAAAATGTAATCATACAGGTGTGATTCTTTAAATTTCTTAAACGTCACCATTACGCACACATATGCATTACACATTGGTATACTATTGCTTAGAAGAGAGATGTAAAAATGCACAAAACCACTGCAAATGTTAACAGACAAGTCAAAAAATAACAAGTAAAAGTGGAGCTTACCGTCGATGCCATCCAAGACAGTGTTGATTTTGTTCGTCATCAAGGAGCGGCAGTATGGGCAGTATTAGGAAGATTGGGTCGATGACGGAAAAGGAAGTGTGAAAGTGGGAAAAGGTGAGTTTCTGCCTTATATCACTTCCAAACAGCCAACTCAGGTGTGGAGCTTTTACCGCCATAGTGACGTCGCCTAGAAGGCACATCGTGATCGGCCCGGCAGACAAACTGGGTGTCCTCCCTCTGACATCCGCTTTTGCCTATTGCGCCGTCGACGCAGGTGAACATATCTGGTGGAGTCGGTGGCACTCCTGCGGTCTTTCACCAGTCAAACTGCAAGCATCTTAATAGAGCGGGCAATCTGCCTAGTAGGCGGATGGGGGATCTGTTGAAAAGGTGACTGCGGGACCATTACCGCCAGGATCTAAATCAAGCCTTATATATCTCCAGAATATTTCTATGCCTCAAACTTTCTGCAATAATGGCAGAACGCTGACATTCTTGAACTGAAAAATAAACCTATTGTATGCAAATGAATTTACTTAAGTTTTGCCATAACCTCGCTCTCTTCTTTAATGGAAACGATATTCTGTAATTGTATATGCTTCAGGTTCTGATATCCATTTCAAGGTAGTTTTATATACTCTTATATAAACCACCATTCATCAAAATTCTATAGTGCACTCTGATACCCGTTAATCACTTTTCTAAGTGTATACCACGACCTCGAAGAACGTATATCAAGAGTTTGGTGATGAGGATCCTTTCCGTTCCTCATAGCTTTATAGCCAAAAGCCCAGCAATCAATGTAATATGTTTAGAATCCTTCAAGGTTGTCTTTGAATAGTAGTTTAAACTATTCAGTTTTGCTCCCAAAACATTATTAGAATACTTTTCAATTTTCAGCTTTGACTAAGGGCTGGTATCCAGTTCTGGTTTCAGAAAACAACGTATTTTAATTGCCTAATTAAGATGCTTTTGACTAAGAGGAAGTTTATACTTGATCTCTCAACGAACGCTGCTCGATTGCCTAGTAAGAATGTTCTGGATAATTAAGAAATGCACTTGGCTTCATCAAAATGACCACTGCCATTCCAAACATATGAGAATACTGCAGATTCGTCATTCGGATCTCTATGCACAGTGTATACTTGTAACAAGGTCTTTGAAGGAAGTGTAGTGGCCAAACGTGCGGATCAGGTGATATCCTTGGGCCAATACCCACTTCTGCACTCCTTGCGGGGAGTGTCTGCTACCACCAGGAATGTTGCCTCCTATAGTAGGCATTATGATGTGGGTGGGGCAGGAGGGGAGCTGGCCAGCATTTCTCGGGAAAACATTGCTGGGCAGCCACACCTTGAGGCAGCGGTTGGGTAGGTGTCTGCTTCAAGGCAAGCCCAGTGCTTACCGCAGTACCATGGTAGGGAAGCAAGAGAAGAAGAGGGTGGGAATAGTTTTTTTTCAGATGGCAGAGACAGAGGAAGGGCAAGGCTCTTTTCACCTAACAGCAACATCTGGGCATCACCACAAGGAGAGGCTAAACATGAAAAAGCCTATAGGAAATAAGCACGACCTAGAAGGGAGGAAGAGCAGTTTTCCCCTATCAGTATTTCAGGGATGTCTGCTAGAATATCGATGACAGAAATTTCATTTGGACAGAATATTGTGTCAAAAATATTGAGGACCAAAATATGGAGAAGGCAAGTGCAAATAGGTAAGTATGGATTTACTATTCTTAACTCCACTTCTACGTACATATATCATCATGGTAAGTATATGTAGAGTTTAGTATAGTAAAACTTTACTTTCCCATAGAAACGTACCTTCCCTATAGTTTGTCTCAATATTCCTGACTCAATATTTTGTCGACATGATATTATTTCCTCTATATTTTGGCCAAACACTGTATTTAAGGCTCCATTCGGGTCAGACTTGGAGATGCAGGATGGTGGGAGGATGTACGCCTCATGCACATTTTTCTTGTCAGGAACGTCAGGGATAATGTTGATAAGAGTGGCGGTGGGGAGGGGGTGCAGAAGGGGTGCCTGATGCACTGCTTTTCTTCTCCTCGGGTAAGGCGGAGATAATGCTGGTCAGAGTGTTGGCGGTGATACAGGATGGTGGGAGGATGGATGCCTGATGCTTTGCTTTTCTTCTCCTTCGGGTTCATACGCCTATCAGAAATAGATACATCTATCATGGGAATAAACTACAGCTGCCACCAAAACACATATTGCAGAGTTGGAGAACATTGATATGGACTTGAGGGAAATACTCAAGTAACAAGTGAGAGGGTTACCCTGAAACGATATGAAGATATATCCTATCACCTTGAAAAGGAACAAAAAGAGGAAATGGTTCTTGGGACTTTGGTTTATAAAATCTAATGATGAGACAGTGCATGGGAACATAAATAGGACACTGAACCAATATACCTGTGACTGGCATCTTATTGAAGCACAACCTTTACAGTCCTCCCAAGAAGCAGAGCCTTTTACCAAGTGGCTCTGATGTTCTGAGTGCACTGCCAGCCTTTCAGTTCCCAGATTAAATGCAGGGCTAATGAGTTTGAAGCATCACACTTGCACACTTGCGGAACCCAGTTAGGTGAGTCTGTGTAATGAAAGAACGTGTCCAAAAGTAATCATGAGTGTCCTTTTGTCTCCTTTAAGTATCAAGACTGAAATGCTGAAATAAAAACCAGGTTCTTCAAAATAAAGGCTTCAAGCACACATGACTCCTGCGAAGGTCTCAAGGAATGCAAGGATGTGGTCATATCCTCCCTGGTTAGCAGGCGTGGCGCTTGAAACAAGAGGCAATGCTACTGATGTCCTAGGCTAAAATCCAGGGTTGGTAGAAGAGCCCTCAGCTCTTTCTTCAAGTTCTATGTGTGGTTAGGCTGTAGGAACCCCTTCCTTAACTGGCTGAGTGGTGCATGTGGTGAGTAAGGTGCACTTTGCACTGGTAGGGCCTCTGGTTATTTGATGCTACTGCCTATCATATGAGTAAGGGAAACACCATGAGCCAGCCTGATGCACGCATGGTCCTGGGGAAGCTCTTGATGCTGACCTTCCAATCTGTGCATAATTTCCAATTATGGCATAAGCAAACCCTTGACAATTTTCTATGTCTATATATTAAACACTGTGGTGGTGATATTAAAGACATGTAAACTGAGTAAGATTGGCATTCACTGAAACAGGGCTTCCAAGGCACAGATTAATGAAATATGGCAGGCAGACATTACTTACCAAGAAACCCACACTGTAGCTCCTCACAACATATTCATTACATAAAAAACGAATCTGCTTCCCTTCTTTACCAACCTACATCCTTAAACTGCCATGTAAAACAAAAATGATTAGGGTCACCTGTTGCACCATATTACTGTCGCAGATATGTACAATATAGACAGCTAGTCTAGTACAGCAAAACTATAGTCATGTTTCCCATTATGTCAGACAAGAGCAACTCTGAGATCTCTTGAAACATAAAGGTAATAGCTAGAAAAGATTATAGGGTTGATGAACCTTAGTCATCCGTGTTTCTACAAAAATACTAGTCACAGTGCACAGGGCCATCAAATACAGCAAAGGGGATTGGAGGAGTGCTTGCAAGAAGTCTCACCACTGGCAATCACTCGGGATAGTATTCTAAACCATAATACATTTTCCCACCATGCCATCTCAGTTTGGACACAGCTGTATACAAATTAGTCTCAACTCTGCTCCAATAGGAACAGTCCAGCCCGAACTGCCAGGCCAAATCCTCCTTAAACCTGAACACAAGTAACCCAAGATCGGTTTCTCCTTGATTAGGACTCATCAGTTGGGTTGGCCAAGAGTAATTTCCAGTGGCTGAGATTAATTCAAACATTTCACCCATCACTTTTTTTGTATTCTACGGGACATGAGTGCTTTCCTGAAAGGGGACGTGGCTTTGAGAGCCACGACGGTGGACATGTTATAGCGAGGCTCCGTTACAAAGCCCTGCTTCTACTGTAGTTATCCGCTATTAGGTGCCGCAACGGACACCGACACATAGCCGCATGTGATTGCACTACCCTGGAGACTCTGAACATGCCTACTGCCAGAGTGTGGAGCAGGGGTAAGTGTTGGTGAGTAGGCCTTTGCTCCTGGCTTGTGTGGCCAGGATCCATTGAGGCGCTCTGAAGAGGACGGGCAGCATATTGGGCCAAGCTGAGCTGCGGGCACTAGATGAACTGCTGAGGTGCCCAACCTGCTGTGCCTTGGTGTGGACACGGTGGCCCTCAGACTTTACCCGCTGGCTGGCCGGGCCTTCCGTAGGACATTCTTGAACAGTGGCGGTGAGTGCTGCTGCGCCCAGTTGTTGGCCTGCTCCCCTGGTACTGCTCAAACTGAGGCAGGCCCGCTGTGCCTGGGCTGCGGTGTGGGTCGCGCTGGAGCACGCAGTTCCATTCTGAGGTGGGGGGCCAGAAACTGATGCCAGTGGAGCTGCAATGAAGGTGAAGGCTGTTCACCTCTCATTGATTCAGCCCGCCATTTTCATAGACTGTGCCCACGATCTAGCCCTCACCCACTAAAGGACACAGAATGCTTGCCCTGCTGGGACCACATGTGAGGACCTGGACCTTGTCGAACAGAGTTGTCCAGAGTCCGGGCACTGCCTTGTGCCAGTTGGGGTCCCCTGCGCTGCATCATTGTTAAATCCAGACTGTGGTGGGGCGTCCCATACGCCTCATGCTTGTCTATTGCATTGGAACTAGGTCTTCTTTTGTGGGCTCACACTGAGACACGTGTTGTTTGGAAGCAGAGGAACCAGTGTGATGTAAACAGGGGCACTGCAGCAGTGATGTGATGCCTATGTAATGCTCTGGTGCAGCTAGGTACTGCACCTTCTCCTGCTACTTGGAGCGCCTCCAACCCCTCCTGTTTGTTCCCTTGCATCAGGGTGCCATCGCCCTGTGATGTTAGGCTGCCTGTTCTGCTGCGCTATCCTGGTGTCCATCAGCGTGGGTAGGCCGGCCTTGCACTCCCGGGTCTGCGTTGTGGATGGTGCTCTCCTGGGCATGCGACTCCTTGCAGATACTACTCAGCCTTTGCCTGCATTTGTCCCGCAGCCATCCACGCACCGCCACCTGGTTCTCAATTAAGACTGCTTGTGCCTCAAATTCTGGGTGTCTGCAGTTGCTGTCAGCAAATTGCCTTCTACTGGGGCTCCCATCCCAGATGAATGGTGCCATAGGCAGTCTGCAATCTGGGACAAGAAGCTATCTCCTACATGGAGCGATGGATACGTGAACTGATCCCACCTGAGGTGCTCTGCAGTTTTTAGTTCTCGCCTATTAATCCCGCAAGGGATAATAGACGAGAGTATAGTGGGCAAACCAAGGTCTTAAACCATCGCAGATTTCGTACAGTACGTGTGGTGCACTCGTGCGGAAAGCGCATCCACGTCAATGCCATCAGCCTCCCTCCCACAGGCATCTGAAGCTTCCCCCAGCATGCGCTCGGCCTCAGGCATTTCACCTCCCCCTAATTATTAACCCCTGCTGTTGCTGCCCAAGGCCGTACTTTCACTTTCACGGCCACCCGGCCGTGTCTCTTTCAACATCCTCCCCCTCCCAGTGTACTTTTATTTTTATTTTTGATCCTCTTTACTATTCTTCTCATCATCCTTATGGCTGCAGCCTCTACACTTGTTTATTGCGTACTCATGTAATGTCATTAATACATTCTTTTTTTCCTGGGTGCTCCTAGGTATATTGATATATTTGATACACAAGCTTACTTTTTACTTTTGGATGCATTTTATTTGCATGCACAATATCATTGATGCATTTATGTTGTACCCACTAGAACTGTTTCTCTCAACCTTTTTGCTTTGTACACCTCCACACATCCATATAAGTTTGATTCTCATGCTGTTTTTATACATCTCTAAATTATTCACCTACTTCAAAATGGCCACTGCTCTGTTTATGTGACAGCCTCCTCGTCCCTTTCCACAACCGGCAGTACGGCTCTTCACATATTCACGTCACTAACTTTACACTTCAAAATGGCCACCGCTCTAGCTGGGTGGAAGTATCCTTTTCACTTTTCACAATTATGGGTAAATATGGAGTCAGTCAGTTGGTGTCTTTGTTACATTCCAGTCGTCGCCAGTTCCGTAATCAGCATGAGCAGCATCTGAAAGCATTAGGTAATTCTTATCACACTCTTTAAGCTCAAAATTGTTTGCATGCCGAGAACCACACAGCGTTGCACATGTAACCTACACTTCACTCTGGCAAGCAACGATTTGGGCATTTGTATAATTCGACACATGTAGCACGCCATAGTTATTTTTATTTTTTGTTTTTAGCTTCTGGTATGGTGTTTCACATCTCCGCGTTTATCATGATTTGAATACCATGTTTAAATGTGGCAAAATTCAGTTCACAAGAGTTGTTTTCATCTGGTTTGTACCCGTATTTCTCCCTATTGTTCACCTGACAAAAATCGTTTTGTCACAACAATTGGTTTCATCTAGTCACACGGTTACTTGTTGTGCCTTTCTGCCCTCTGTTAGACTCGATTTTTGTGCCTTTCTGCCCTCTGTTAGACTCGTTTTTCCCTTGTTTTTCTGCCCTTCTGCCCTCTGTTAGACTCATTTTTTGTGCCTTTCTGCCCTCTGTTAGACTCGTTTTTGTGCCTTTCTGCCCTCTGTTAGTTTTTACTTGTTTTTCTGCCCTTATTCCCTCTGTTAGACTCGTTTTTTGTGCCTTTGTGTCCTTTGTTAGACTCAGTTTTTGTGCCTTTCTGCCCCCTGTTAGACTCGTTTTTTGTGCCTTTCTGCCCCCTGTTAGACTCCGTTTTTGTGCCCTTCTGTCCTCTGTTAGACTCATTTTTCCTTTGTTTTTTCTGCCCTTCTGCCCTCTGTTAAACTCGTTTTTTGTGCCTTTCTGCCCTCTGCATCACATCATCACTCAGCGCTACCCCAGCATCACTCAGCACCACCACATTATCACTCAGCACCACCACATTATCACTCAGCACCACCACAGCACCACTCAGCACCACCACAGCACCACCCAGCACCACCACTGCACCACTCAGCACCACCACTGCACCACTCAGCAGCACCACTCAGCACCACCACAGCACCACTCAGCACCACCACATTATCACTCAGCACCACCACATTATCACTCAGCACCACCACGCACCACTCTGCACTACCACAGCATCATTCAGCACAACCACAGCTTCACTCAGCGCAACCACAGCATCACTCAGCACCACCACAGCATCACTGGTTCAAATATGTTCTCTCAATGTTTCAAGCTTTATTACAAATGTCACAAAAAGATGTTAATATGTCACTTCTGTTCTTGGATTTTCGTCACAATAAATACACTGAACATAATCTTCACAAAAGTTATTTACAAAAGTTTAAGCTATTGCCATTATTAATTACAATAACTTTTATTTGAATATTAATTAAGAAAATTAAAAGCATTTGTTATTTGTAATAGCAATACATGTAAGTCACGTAAATACAACACATATTGCATTACAAATGCTATAGGTGTCACATTTGCAAAAGTTATAACTAATGGCATTGTAAATGACAAAGCTATTAATTTCACAATTTTCAAAACCAACACATAAATAAAAAAATTTTAATTTACAATACCAATAGCTCAAACTTTCCTAATGCGAGACCTATTGTATTGCAAATGCTTGTTTCCCATTGAGCGCTCTCACCGGGTGCCGGTGTGGCCTCCACCGCCTGATTAAACCCGAGACCAGTACTGTTTCGGTTACTTCACTATGTGGATAGAGACTCTATACTGCGGCAGGCAAGAATGCTCCCAGACTTCGCGATGGAAAATGCTAAGATAATGATGTTCCTGCTTACACCATTACAATGCAGAAACAGAGACTCTCCTTCATGTCTGCGAAGTGCCTGTTACACATCCTCAATTTGAAGTACTCTCCTCTTTTCCCTGCACGATTGAGGGTTGTAGCTCAGAGGAAAACACGGTTCTTTGACGCCCTTAAGCCGCCTGAGAGTAGCTGGAATCGAGAGGCCTGGCTTACCAGGCGCAGTAACTGAATGATCCCGACTGGATCCCAGGAGTCGCTGCCCCACCTTTCTTGAGGTGGCGGCAATGGAGAAATCGCCTTTCATGGTCATATCATGATCCTGACCTAGAACAAATTGTTCACGATCAGCCCTACAGACAGCTCCAGCTATCAGAGGTGCTGCAGACTTTATACCTCGGGTTCCCCCTTCTCTGGTCAGGTTACAGCACTAACAGACTCCAGAATAGAGGTCTTATCATAAGCTCAAAAGGAAGGTGGCAACTGGATCAATCTGGTCATTGGTAAATATATTTTTAGCATTGCTTTGCAGAGACCCCTAAAAGTCAACCAAAATACGACTTGGATGCCCACTTCTCCACTTTAGGGGACTCTGGTGGGAAGATGAGGTGAACTAAATTACAAGCCTGGTATAGAATTTAAAATAAACATATAAAGACCACCTCCACTAGTGAAGTTGTGCAACTGTTTTCCGTGTCCTGATGGAAGCACACATTTCCAGGTAGTTAGGGTGGGCCAGACTGGTCGGAACGGATCAAGGTCATTTGTAGTTTAATCACAGCCCAGATAAGCCACAGAGCTCCGACTAACGGGCATTGCAAAAATGTGGGGATGTGTGGAAGTTTCATGGAGAAGAGAAACTTGAGGACATATTTGCTAGAAAATGACACGACGCTGCACGCCAGCTTGCTGTGTTGAGCAGGGTCTTTAAGGAAAGTGCAGGGATGCGTCATATTTACAGCAATACGATGCATCCCTCTGCTTTCCTCTGCGCTGGCGCATAATTTGCTGCCAGTGCCAATGCAGGCACCCTTGCACCATCTGCATATGTGCTGCAGCACACATAGAAAGAGCAAAAAAGGAGGAGAAGTAAAGGTGTCTCTCCTCGTTGGGGCGCTTTGATGCCTCCCGTGGGGAGGCTTTAGAATCTGATGAATTCCCAAGTTTACAAAACCTTGTAAATCTGGGAATGCGTCAGAAGCCATGTGTTGCGCAGGAACACCCACAGCAACTCCCATGGAATGCCCCTTTCACGCAGAGTAATATGTGAAAGCGGGCCATATTTACAAGGCCATGGAAAGCCAAGCACGGTAGCTCAGCATTGTGCACTACAGGAGCGTGAAAAAAGTGATGCTCTGGTGGCGCAGGGGCTTTTAAATATGCCTCTTCAACTCCAGTGATGAGATGATAACTCTTTCCCACTTCTTAAACAGCTCTAGTTTCTGGGAGCTTCCTTGAGCAGAGGAACAGGCTCAACAAGGTGGTAGCAGCCTGCATCTGGGTCATAGTTTGTGAGTTACACGCTACAAACCCAGATGGACACCTACAGAAGTACACCGCCACATGAATGTGAAACATTCACACCACAACAGCTACACCGAAGAGGAAACACCAGGACAGGTAGCTGAATCACCACCATGACCTTCATCTTTCCCATTGGCTCTTAGGGTTTCTCCGCTTGGTTTCTTTTCTCGCCCTGACTGAGTTGTGTTTCTTTTCCAGACACAGCGCCGGGACGCCCCTTTGCTGGGGCAGCTGTGCGCTTTAAAAATGGAAATAACATAAGATAACATAACATGGGTACAGTTGAAAAGGTCTTTAACAGTGGCTGTCACTTAACTCATAGCCTAATATGTGAGGTAAATGCCACTTTCACTGTGGCTGGGGTATACTATGGGTGATCCCCTTTAAGTTAATTTAGACTCTGCTGGTGAGCATCTCTTGAAACAAGGGAGATAAAATTGTAAAAAATTGTAAATTGATACTTGTATAGCGCACTACTCACCCGCAAGGGTCTCAAGGCGCTTGTACGAATACCGCTGTGGAACCCGTCCTGGCTTTCCCTGTGAGGCGTCCACTCCTGGGCACCCCCAGGGTGAAGGCCAGGCATCCTTAGCATTGTGGGGGCCGTTGTGGAGATTAAGCAAGCTATTGCCCAGAGTTGCAGAGTGGGACTCCATGATTGGAATAGGCACTGAGGCGAGAATGATCAGGTCCGTGGAATTTTGAGCCCAAGACCCGCCGAGGCAGGGAATTGAACCCTGGTCCCGGGCTAGACCTCTGCATCAGGGTCTGCCGCTCTAACCATTGAGCCACACTTCTCCACTGGGCTGGCAGATTGTCGAGGCCAATGGGGTGAGAATGTTAATCAGTTCAGAATAACATTAAGCGTAGATCAGCACTGCTTTTTAAAGCCATGTAAGCAATTATACCTGGCACCAGGACTCTGTTTTCTCCCTTATCCTCGAGTGTAGGGCTTTCAGGATTAAACTGGAGTTGCTGAACATTGTGCACATTACAGGCAACAATAAATGGAGTGCTTGAACATAAGCCATTTTAACATTAATCCACAATGGAGTTTTAGTAAAAGATACCGGTTATACGGTACATATCTTAATATACCATTATCGGGAGAAATGTAATATCTTACCTTTGACACTCACTGACAGCATTATTCTCTTCAGCTTAATTATGTGTCTAAATTGCTATGTGTTTCCCTGATCATACTCTGTAGGCTGAAAATGTACTTTGTTCTGTTGGCAAGGCATTCTCTAAATTTATTTGGAGGCATAAAAAACAAGTTAAGCCTTTCAATACTTAAAACAGCTATGCCTCAGGGAGGACTTGATATTAGGTATCACACATCTTCTCAATGTTAAAAGATTGGTTACCGGGGATGATTGCCCATCATGGAAAGAAATTGAAGCAATAGAATCTCTTGACTCCATATAAATTGAGCACTTTAAGTTTTATTTTAGTGTCTCCCCGCCTCTAGAGAGCAGAAATCACCCTGTAATTGTCCAAACAACTGAATGGCTGTATAAATTGCAACAGAAAGGTGGCACAAACCCCAGAAAAACAGCGCTCATCCGAGTCAAGGTAGTAATGTGCCTGAGGCTAGTGACTGATATATTCTCACACAACCAGACAACCCCTTGAACATTAAAAAAGGTACATCATTTTCACAGGTCACAGACTCCAATTTTTCCAACTCAAATGTGTTGCAAAGTGTGGACTTAAAGGACATCTCTAGAACTTTCAGCTCGTGGCAAGAAAGCAGGTGCACTGTGGACAAAAATTAAATTCCTAAAAAAAGTATTTGTCCTGGAGCTATTGACATCATCATATTGATGGAGAGGTGGTAATGAGAAGAAACGGTGTTCTAGATGAAACAGGAGCTGGTGGGGGTGCAGAAGAAACAGAGACTTGGTGGGATGGGGTGAGAAGAAGCAACACGGGTGGGAGGGAAAAGAAGCGACATGGTGAAATGAAGTATGTCAGAGACTTGATGAGTTGTCTTTGAAATAAGCATGGGCGAATTTTGCGAATCTCGCGTTCGCGAATTTTGCGGATTTGCGAACTCGCAATCCGCAAAATCCGCGAATTCTCGCGAATTTGCGGATTTTTTTTTTTTGTGTTTGCGCGGGTTTCTGCCAGTTCGCGAGGGTTTTGTACAATTTCGCAAATTGCGAACTTACCTGTCGGGTCGCAAGTTTCGCGAACTTGTTGTTTCTACGTGTCCAGCCTGTTTGGGACACTCTTCTTCATCACTGCCACTCTCTGTCACCACTGCCACTCTCTGACTACTCATGCCACCCTCTGGCCCACCCATGCCACCCTCTGTCTCATCACAGCACCCTCTGGTTGTCCACATTATTGTGGCAACGCAAGCACACCTTCCCTGCCTCAAGTGACCTGAATTAATTTGGGGCTGATTAATGTGTCACAGAATATTTTTTTAGCTGGCACCTGCTTCCTTAGTGCTTCCTGATTAGTGATCTTTTGCACTTGCTAAGTGCTTTCATTGTTGCAAAATTAGTTACAACACCTGCCCTGCCCCAACTGACAATAATGAATTAGGGGCTGATTAATGGATTTGAACTTCCAGCCTGGCTCCTGCTTGTCTCCCTTAGCTGTAATTCAGGACCTTTGTGGCATATGTGTAACTATTCTGAGGTTCAGAGCAGGGTCACATAATAGTTGCAACTGGCAACTGAACTCTGGAGGGGCCCCTCAGGAAGCACTACAGGAAATGGCTACTAATGATGAGCCTGAACTTTTGAACCTGGTAAGTAGTTTCAGTTTTGCTAAGATCGTATTTCTGCAATTTTGCACTTATTCGCGGGGCGCGAAGTTGTACTGGGAAGCCGCGAACTCACGCGAACAGTGCGAGCAGTGCGAGCAAAATCCGCTGCTCGCGGATTTGCGGATTTTGCGGGAGATTCGCGAATCTCGCGGATTGCGAATTTACCGAAAATCCGCAAAATCCGCGAGCGAAACGGATTTTCCGCCCATGCTTACTTTGAAAGGAGTTTATTTGGAGATGAAGAGAGCCGTCCCAGCAGGCAGATCAGAGTACAGATAGTAACTGCCTCCAAGGGAACGCTCACAGAAATACATTCTCTATGACATGACATGGTTCCAAGTGATGTAATATATGTCACCACACATGGACTGGTGTGGGTCTGAGGCAACAGAAGCAGCATGGATTGGGTAAAAGAAACAGCATGGACGTTGGCAGGTCGGAGTTAAAAGAAGCAACATGGAAGAGGGCAGGTGGGAGAGAAAAGAATTAACATGATCAGGTGGGTGGGAGGGCAAAGAATGAACATGGACGGGGGTGGAAGGGAAAAGAATTAAGAGGGAAAAGAATCAACATGGATTGGGTGGGTGAGAAAAGAATAAACATGTACGGGTGGGTGTTAAAAGATTAAACATGGACGGGTTGGGTGGGAGGGAAAAGAATCAACATTGACGGGGTTAGAGGGAGGGAAAAAAATCAACATGGACGGGGTGGGTGGGAGGGAAAAGAATCAACATGGACGGGGTGGGTGGGAGGGTAATGAATCAACATGGACGGGGTGGGTGGGAGGGAAAAGAATCAAAATGGACGGGGTGGGTGGGAGAGAAAAGAATCAACATGGACGGGGTGGTTGGGAGGGAAAAGAATGAACCTAGACTGGGTGGGAGGGAAAAGAAGCAGCATGGACGGGGTGGGTGGGAAGGAAAAGAAGCAGCATGGACGGAGTGGGTGGGAGGGAAAAGAAACAGTATGGACGGGGTGGGTGGGAGGGAAAAGAAACAGCATGGACGGGATGGGTGGGATGGAAAAGAAACAAGATGGACGGGGTGGGCGTGCGGAAAAATACTCAACATTGACGGGGTGGGCAGGAGGGAAAAGAGTCAACATGGATGGGGTCGGCGGAAGGGAAAACAATCAGCATGGAAGGGGTGGGCGGGAGGGAAAAGAATCAACGTGGACGGGGTAGGCGGGAGGGAAAAGAATCAACGTGGATGGGGTGGGCGAGAGGGAAAATAATCAACATGGACAGGGTGGGCGAGAGGGAAAAGAATCAACATGGAAGGGGTGTGCGGGAGGGAAAGAGTCAACATGGAAGGGGTGGGTGGGAGGAAAAAGAATCAACATGGACAGGGTGGGCGAGAGGGAAAAGAATCAACATGGAAGGGGTGGGCGGGAGGGAAAAGAATCAACATGGAAGGGGTGGGCGGGAAATAAAAGAATCAACATGGCCGGGGAGGGTGGGAGGGAAAAGAGGCAACATAGACAGGTGCGAATGGGAAAGAAAAGAAGCAAAATAGATAGGTCGGTTGGAGGGAAAATAAAGAAACAAAAACGAAGACCTGTGAGAGGAGAGTGATGCTACATCTCTGCACTTGGAAAAGTAAACATTCCACTTCAGATAATGTCAAAATGCAGTGGTTCTTAGCCACCAGCCTCTGGCCAATCATCGGTCTACAGTCAGTGCTGGGGTCGAGAGGCTGCAAGTATGCAAGATAATGGAGTGACTTGAGGATGACTGCAGTTCGTTTTGTAACTAAAGCAGCTGGGCCACCTGAAGAGCTATTGCAACATAGACGTGCCAACGGGATGGTAAATAAAAGCCTGCTATGCGCAGGCCGCATCATATCGTTTTTTGTCATTATGGCAGTTGGAGATAGGTGGGGAGTAGGCAAGATGGCGGGAAGTGGCAGGGATTAAGCAACACGACTGGGGAAGAAGAATAAGCTGGAAAACAAAGATTAAGGAGGGTCAAGGGGACTATGTTTATAGACCTACCAAACTCTAAACCCCCAAGTCAAGCTACAATAAACAAAGAGAGTCGGAAGGTCTGTTAAACAACGTATCTGAGTCAGTGAGGTCCTAATAAAGTGACCCTTTTGGATTGCACTGAACCAGGCCCAGTGGTCACACGACACAAATATGTATAAGAAATCCTATCAGCCCACCCATCTGGCGGAGCCTCGTCATGTAGGACCTCTAACCAGAGTGGTGAGTCAAAGCCCAGATGACATGGCCAGACAACACACACTACTGGATCATCTTGTGAAAGTGTCCGTGCCACAGAGTGGTGCTGAAAAAGTGCAGTGCAAAACAGGGAATAAAGTGTAAGTGATCTAAAATGGCGGTCGAGGCAAAGAAAAAATGTTTTTATTAAAGGTATTCACCAGGACGCCAGATTAAAAAGAAGTGTAGAACAGTGTGACAAAATCACTGTGATGCTTTGCTGTGTTGTAAATTAGGCCAACATGTTTCTGCCGAAGGTGACACTACACCGGCATTCTTCAGGGCCAACTACAAAAAGATGTTGCTACTGCAAAGGTACACTTAGACATTTGAAAGTGAAAAAAGAAGGAACAGACCAAAATGTTTGTTAAAGGCCTGTCCGTACTCCTGGTGTGGTCAACTAGACCATCCTACCATATCCTCCGGATCAGAAGTTGATAGAGGAAGATATCCTAAAAATGAAAACACAAAAGAAACAACGATTGTTGTACATTGTACAGTCAAAATAGACTATTCACAATATCAGGACCAACACATGAACTCAGCTAGGCAAGTCCCTATTAGGACGGCCATATATTATAAGAGTTTCATATTAAAGAAAACCACCAGTCAATGCTGAACATTAATTCCATACATGATGTAAAAGGACTTACCCAGCTATATGTGGGAGTCAAGCCTCACCTCACCCGGCAACGGCTCGGAGATTGAGGCCCCGCTCTGTGCACAGAACAAAGAAATATGTTTTGAACTTATCACCCTGAGTTGACTAGGAGAACTGTAGTCAAACTTAGGTTGTACAATCTATGCATGAAACTGGTTGTATAACTATCCCCACTGAACGCTATCCCCTGGGAGACAAGGAAGGGTCTGGCTAAAAACTAGTGTCTAGTAAGTGGCAAGCACAGTCCATCTGGAATGAGCACCTGTATATCACTAGTGCCTCTTCTATGGATATGCCATCAGTTGTATCCACTGAGCCAAGGGCTAGATGTGGAAAAATATATATATGGCTCAGGGATTGACTATATTAGACCGGTGGGTCTAAAGTTCAACACCCCCTGTCCTGTGCCCAAAAGGAAGGTTACATACAGTCAAGTGAACCTGGACAAATCCTTAGAGTCTGTTGATGTAAAAGAGAAGAGGAGCTCAAAGATAAAACTAAAGCTCACAATAGCGTCTGCTTTCAAGGAATGTCACCTACAGCAAAGCTAAACATGAAAAGAAGAAGAAGGAGGGGCCAACTAAGGACCACAGGGCTAAGCGCTGCGCCAAATGAACCAGCTGCTCACCTCTCCGTCGGTACCCCTAGGCAGACACCAAAGCCGAAGGGGAGGCGACAAGGAGAGGTGAAGCTAATGTATTTATACCCCCCATGATTGGGTAAACGGCAGCAGCTGTGTGCCTATCGCTGCTCCCGATGTTATAATCACAATCGATGTGCGCATGCGTGGTAAAAAAACGTTGCCCAACGCTGTGGGTACAGTACCAAGCATGCGGGGTAAAATCTCGCCAGCTCCTAGTTACGAGTGCCGGTCCGGAAACAGCGCATGCGCAATGGACAAACGGAGTGATTCCGAGAGAGACTCGGAATCCCCGTGTAAATGCGCTAGCTCAGAAATGCTCATGATTGATTAAGCTAAGGCAAGCCGGTTGTCAAGGGGTACTACACCATACGGCGGGCATAGCAATACTCAGCCAAATTAACCCGTCAGCTCGCACCTGTTAAACATGGGCTTAACAGATTATGGCCACGTGGATGACATGTAGGTACCCAATGTGTTTGAGTTCCTGGAACGGAACAGTGCATCCTGGGGGCCAGTGTATATCGGCATGGTATGCCTATATTAGCAATAAACATAGTAATTGTGGAGATACTAGGTGTGAAATGTATCGAATATCAGGATCAACTCCCACAAAAAGCGGGAGGGGTCCAAGACATGGTGTGTTTTAGTCCCTAGAACGCAGCAGTGCATCCTGGGGGCAGTATACACCAGCATACTATGCCTATATAGGCAGTGAACAGGGTTGCTGTGGAGACAATAGATGTTAAGTGAGAAGGATGCCAGCATCAACACCCACACATAGCGGGAGGGGTACAGGACGCGATAGACGCATCCATAGTCAGGCTAAAAAGTGCTGACATAGAGCAATGATCAAAGGCCTTGTACTGAGGAAGACTTGCCAGAGACATAAAGATAGCGCCAACATCAACTGGCAAAATACGAATGGTCATGTGTGAAGTGAGGTTTGACACAACACCGCCTTGGACTATAATGTGTCAAGTAAACACAATGTGAAGTATAGGTAACGCCAACCAAGGATATGCTGGAAATGGGATTGGCCAACTTAAGAAGTGAGCTACTCTATAACTGCTTGACACAAAGGGCTTGTGTCATGTAAAGTATAGAAGGTACCACTAATAGTGTATGGAGTTATCAATAGGAGATAAAGTCCTGAAGGCTCACACGTTGGTCAGATGGACACCCAGGGTATACTGTCATTCAAACCTGAGATGTCAGTTTTCAATTTGAAAATCCAACGCTGTTCCTTGATGAAAAGAAACCTCGAGATGTCAGTGATATGAGGTGGGATGAATGGTTGCTCCAAAACAATCCACCTGAGGTCTTCAGCTTTATGCTTTTTAATCAGGAAGTGGTTTGTAAGACAGGTGGATTGTTTGTTGCACCGTATTGTGCTCTTATGCTCACTGATGCGGGACTTCACTTTCCTAGTGGTATGTCCGATATAAGCAAGACCACACGGGCAGGTGATCTTGTAGATCACTCTCTCTGAGTTGCAGTTGGTATGGTGCAGCAACTTCCATGGTCTAGCAGTTCCAATGTCAACAGAGAGTGTCTTGCTGGTCTGGGGACATGACGCACAATTGCCACAGGGGTGGTGCCCTTGAACCGGAGTAGTATTCCAGATGGTGTCAAGGGTAGTGGTAGTATCCTTCCTTTGTATCCGTGGTCTTGTGTGGACCAATGTATCCCTGATGCTAGATCCACGTTTGAACGCAAACAGGGGTCTCGGTATTGCACCAGAAACCGTGTTCAAGATCTTCCAATGTTTCAAGACTGTCCTCTTGACCATGTTGGATCTGGTGCTGAAGGTATGTACCATCGTGATTCTTTCGGAAGGTGTTTTCTTGTGTCGATGTTCGATCAACGCCTCACGATTGTTGTTGAAGGCTCTCTTGTTAGCCCGACGTACCAATTGCTTAGGATAATGCCGCTCCTCCAAATTGCATGCTAGTTCCCTCGCATGTTTTTCATATAGCTGGTTAGAGGAACAATTCCTCCGGACCCTGAGAAATTGACCCACTGGCAAGTTGTCACGTAGTGACTGTGGGTGGAAACTCTGGTATGACAAAAGCGAGTTATGCGCCATAGGTTTCTTGTACAAACGGCTCTGGAGCCTACCCTCTTCAGGAAAAATAAGGAGATCCAGAAATGGTAGCTGCTCTTTACTGTACTCCACAGTAAAGCGGAGATATTGATTCCTTGAATTAAGCCAAGTATGGAAGTCAGTAATCTCGTCTCCAGTGCCCCTCCATATGACGATGATGTCATCTATGTACCGGCGCCAAAGCAACACCTTACAAAAGTAAGGGTTGCTGGTGTTCAGGACATGGTCTTGCTCGAACTGGTGCATATAGAGGTTCGCCAAGCTGGGGGCGAAGACACTCCCCATTGATGTCCCCGAGACTTGGAGATATAGGTCGTCCTGGTACTGGAAGAAATTCTCCATCATAGCCAATCTGGCGCACTCCATGATGAAAGGTATGGGAGTGATGGTCTCTGGTGGTTTAGATTCCAGTAGTTGCCTTATGCACTCATAAGACCTGATAGCTGCATTAATTTGGCCTTCAAGGACCTGGATTTCAACCAACATAGCATCGGCTGTCATTTGTGGATGTCTTTTTGAAACCTTTGGTTAAAGAGACTCCGACGTATCTGCAAGATACTGGTGATGTCCTTCGTCTTCTTGCGGATACCGAGTTCAACGTTGAGACTGACCTTTTGGTGAGTTTCGACGTTGAGTCTCTGTATACCTGCATCCCGCAGCAGGAGACCCTTGAGTGCATAAGGCAACTACTGGAATCTAAACCACCAGAGACCATCACTCCCATACCTTTCATCATGGAGTGCGCCAGATTGGCTATGATGGAGAATTTCTTCCAGTACCAGGACGACCTATATCTCCAAGTCTCGGGGACATCAATGGGGAGTGTCTTCGCCCCCAGCTTGGTGAACCTCTATATGCACCAGTTCGAGCAAGACCATGTCCTGAACACCAGCAACCCTTACTTTTGTAAGGTGTTGCTTTGGCGCCGGTACATAGATGACATCATCGTCATATGGAGGGGCACTGGAGACGAGATTACTGACTTCCATACTTGGCTTAATTCAAGGAATCAATATCTCCGCTTTACTGTGGAGTACAGTAAAGAGCAGCTACCATTTCTGGATCTCCTTATTTTTCCTGAAGAGGGTAGGCTCCAGAGCCGTTTGTACAAGAAACCTATGGCGCGTAACTCGCTTTTGTCATACCGGAGTTTCCACCCACAGTCACTACGTGACAACTTGCCAGTGGGTCAATTTCTCAGGGTCCGGAGGAATTGTTCCTCTAACCAGCTATATGAAAAACATGCGAGGGAACTAGCATGCAATTTGGAGGAGCGGCATTATCCTAAGCAATTGGTACGTCGGGCTAACAAGAGAGCCTTCAACAACAATCGTGAGGCGTTGATCGAACATCGACACAAGAAAACACCTTCCGAAAGAATCACGATGGTACATACCTTCAGCACCAGCTCCAACATGGTCAAGAGGACAGTCTTGAAACATTGGAAGATCTTGAACACGGTTTCTGGTGCAATACCGAGACCCCTGTTTGCGTTCAAACGTGGATCTAGCATCAGGGATACATTGGTCCACACAAGACCACGGATACAAATGAAGGATACTACCACTACCCTTGACACCATCTGGAATACTACTCCGGTTCAAGGGCACCACCCCTGTGGCAATTGTGCGTCATGTCCCCAGACCAGCAAGACACTCTCTGTTGACATTGGAACTGCTAGACCATGGAAGTTGCTGCACCATACCAACTGTAACTCGGAGAGAGTGATCTACAAGATCACCTGCCCGTGTGGTCTTGCTTATATCGGACATACCACTAGGAAAGTGAAGTCCCGCATCAGTGAGCATAAGAGCACAATACGGTGCAACAAACAATCCACCTGTCTTACAAACCACTTCCTGATTAAAAAGCATAAAGCTGAAGACCTCAGGTGGATTGTTTTGGAGCAACCATTCATCCCACCTCATATCACTGACATCTCGAGGTTTCTTTTCATCAAGGAACAGCGTTGGATTTTCAAATTGAAAACTGACATCTCAGGTTTGAATGACAGTATACCCTGGGTGTCCATCTGACCAACGTGTGAGCCTTCAGGACTTTATCTCCTATTGATAACTCCATACACTATTAGTGGTACCTTCTATACTTTACATGACACAAGCCCTTTGTGTCAAGCAGTTATAGAGTAGCTCACTTCTTAAGTTGGCCAATCCCATTTCCAGCATATCCTTGGTTGGCGTTACCTATACTTCACATTGTGTTTACTTGACACATTATAGTCCAAGGCGGTGTTGTGTCAAACCTCACTTCACACATGACCATTCGTATTTTGCCAGTTGATGTTGGCGCTATCTTTATGTCTCTGGCAAGTCTTCCTCAGTACAAGGCCTTTGATCATTGCTCTATGTCAGCACTTTTTAGCCTGACTATGGATGCGTCTATCGCGTCCTGTACCCCTCCCGCTATGTGTGGGTGTTGATGCTGGCATCCTTCTCACTTAACATCTATTGTCTCCACAGCAACCCTGTTCACTGCCTATATAGGCATAGTATGCTGGTGTATACTGCCCCCAGGATGCACTGCTGCGTTCTAGGGACTAAAACACACCATGTCTTGGACCCCTCCCGCTTTTTGTGGGAGTTGATCCTGATATTCGATACATTTCACACCTAGTATCTCCACAATTACTATGTTTATTGCTAATATAGGCATACCATGCCGATATACACTGGCCCCCAGGATGCACTGTTCCGTTCCAGGAACTCAAACACATTGGGTACCCACATGTCATCCACGTGGCCATAATCTGTTAAGCCCATGTTTAACAGGTGCGAGCTGACGGGTTAATTTGGCTGAGTATTGCTATGCCCGCCGTATGGTGTAGTACCCCTTGACAACCGGCTTGCCTTAGCTTAATCAATCATGAGCATTTCTGAGCTAGCGCATTTACACGGGGATTCCGAGTCTCTCTCGGAATCACTCCGTTTGTCCATTGCGCATGCGCTGTTTCCGGACCGGCACTCGTAACTAGGAGCTGGCGAGATTTTACCGCGCATGCTTGGTACTGTACCCACAGCGTTGGGCAACGTTTTTTTACCACGCATGCGCACATCGATTGTGATTATAACATCGGGAGCAGCGATAGGCACACAGCTGCTGCCGTTTACCCAATCATGGGGGGTATAAATACATTAGCTTCACCTCTCCTTGTCGCCTCCCCTTCGGCTTTGGTGTCTGCCTAGGGGTACCGACGGAGAGGTGAGCAGCTGGTTCATTTGGCGCAGCGCTTAGCCCTGTGGTCCTTAGTTGGCCCCTCCTTCTTCTTCTTTTCATGTTTAGCTTTGCTGTAGGTGACATTCCTTGAAAGCAGACGCTATTGTGAGCTTTAGTTTTATCTTTGAGCTCCTCTTCTCTTTTACATCAACAGACTCTAAGGATTTGTCCAGGTTCACTTGACTGTATGTAACCTTCCTTTTGGGCACAGGACAGGGGGTGTTGAACTTTAGACCCACCGGTCTAATATAGTCAATCCCTGAGCCATATATATATTTTTCCACATCTAGCCCTTGGCTCAGTGGATACAACTGATGGCATATCCATAGAAGAGGCACTAGTGATATACAGGTGCTCATTCCAGATGGACTGTGCTTGCCACTTACTAGACACTAGTTTTTAGCCAGACCCTTCCTTGTCTCCCAGGGGATAGCGTTCAGTGGGGTTAGTTATACAACCAGTTTCATGCATAGATTGTACAACCTAAGTTTGACTACAGTTCTCCTAGTCAACTCAGGGTGATAAGTTCAAAACATATTTCTTTGTTCTGTGCACAGAGCGGGGCCTCAATCTCCGAGCCGTTGCCGGGTGAGGTGAGGCTTGACTCCCACATATAGCTGGGTAAGTCCTTTTACATCATGTATGGAATTAATGTTCAGCATTGACTGGTGGTTTTCTTTTTTTTTTTTTTTTTTTTAAATTTTTGAAAACCTTTATTGGTGCAACAAGGAAAAGTACAAATAGTGGCCTACAACCCTCAGGCCGGCCACAAATACTGTTGAGCACAAGTGAATACAATACGTTGACGCAGTAGCATAGCAATAACAAAGAGCAAGCAGTCAGCGGTTACACTGTAGATCACGTGCTATCGCGCCTCAGGAGTAATGAAGGTTAATTTTAAGATTTTTTACATTGCAACTATTAGTGTCCAACTATTCTGTATCGATAGAATAAAACACAAACGAAAGAAAAACACAGGGTTCATGCAGACGTGAGACAGCAGTAGCGGCAGAGGCATAGACAGCCCAGCTAACCAGTTATCAAACCCCCGCCAGGCGGCACGGCGGCTAGATGGTAAGCAACAAAGATATCAGTCCCTAAGACCCCGACAGATATTCACCACCACCCGCCCGTAACAACAACACGAACCCAAAATAGGAGAAGAAAGAAATAAATTAAAAAGAGAAAACAAGGCACCATAGGAACAGAAAAAAACGAAAAACCCATCCCTCCACCCCCACCCTACACGCATGCGAAGGCTACGGCCTACCCCCCCCAGCAGCGCGTCTGTCGCCCCATAAACCCGAAATATAGAGTAAGAATAGAAAAGAGAGAAAGAAAAAGATATAATGTCACCTTTGATATAGGGAGCAAGAAAAGAGAAATCCAATCTAAAACTCCCACGAAATACCTAACCCCGGAGGAGGGCCATTATTTCAGAGTCCCGGACTCCATTCCCCGCACAAAACCTACAACATATCAACAACGTCAGATCGAGTACACAAGTCATTGCCATTAAGGTGGAGGGATACACAAGTAGAGCCCCTACGTACATCCAGACAGCGTCTCATCCCAAGTCCCCCCCTGCAATCAGCAACCAGTTCAAGACCACCACCAATAACAGTTGTCCCCGGACTCTTAGCCCACAAATACATCCCTCGAATTAGGAAGAGACAGAAATCAGGCACAACAAGTGCGACCCGAAATAAAATAAACATGCCAAAGAATAGCAATTACAGTTTGAAATAGGGGGTTTCACAAATGTATCAACACCAACAGGTCAGCAAGCATTCCAGTCTGGGTCACAGTCAGTCGAACAGGCAAAATCAGCGAAAGAGAGCACTTCAGCCCTGGCCTGAACGTTGGAACCTTCCCAAGCATAGGCGCATCCGTGAGCACACCGCAGTCAGAACAAAGGAGCAAGATGGCCGCTCTAGATATAGAAGGAGCAGAGGGAGAGGAAATGATCGTTCCCAGTCACCGTCCACCACCATGTCCACCATGACGAGCGCTTTTCCCACAGCAGAGCTGCACATACACCAGCATTGCAAAAAAGGCCGTGATAGCACTGGCAGAGGCAAAGTCTCAGGTGCCGTAGTGAGAGGAGACTTTGTAGCGACAGCGTCGTCAGTAAGGGAACCTTCAATACAGTAGCCAGGGACAGAACGTTCGACAGGCTCGTGCAGCAACATTGTATCCACCGCGAGTGGAATGAAAGGCAATAGGGGATCAGCCAGCCACCGTCGCTCACAGTGAGAAACAGCTCCTTCAATCTTTCGCTCCAGCTCGTGGGTGTTCCGTTGCCATGTCGCCCTTAGATCTGCAAGGGCCATCAGGATGTCAGCGCAGGTCAAGGCTTTCCCCAGCAGCGGCTGGTGGGCACTATGCAGCGACGCCACCGGAGCATCTACCAATTCGAGAGTAGGCAGGGCAGCAAGCATTGGGGATATGGGGACCTCCGCCTCACCGGTCCGGCAGACAGGCGCCATCATCGTCCCCGCGGTCAATCCACAGCGGAGGGGGGGGGGCGACTCAATAATCAGCAGGGACACCAGTTAGAGCCACCAAAGGCGACACAGCTCGTAATCCGGTACCTGTACAGTATGAAGGCCCCCCGCGAACTCTGTAGGTGCGGGTGATACGCGGCGGAAGAGGCGCCCCAAGATGGAGGTCGCTCAGGGTGATGGCCGCACAACAAAGGAAGCGTCGCCACACCGCCCCAGCCTCGCGAGTACCCACTCCGCCGCCGAAGGCAGCCTCGCCGGTCTGCCCACCACTGCAGTCATCCACGGATCCTGAAACGGCGGCTCCGCCTCAGCCCGTCCCACCGAGCACGACCAGCGGCGCCCGGCGGCGGCGATCGAGGCAGAGTCCGGGGGCAGAGCCGGGAGTCCTCAAACCATCGACATTCACCCCCAAAACAGCCGGCAGGGATATTGGCAGGACGCGGTCAGCATCCACGCGTTCGTGGCTTCATCTGCACGCGTTGTAGGTAAGAGGAGATATCAGGATTTTGTGAAAAGAACAGGCGGGTTGCGGAGCCGGGAGCTCACACGTCCGGTCCGTCCGCCATCTTCGACTGGTGGTTTTCTTTAATATGAAACTCTTATAATATATGGCCGTCCTAATAGGGACTTGCCTAGCTGAGTTCATGTGTTGGTCCTGATATTGTGAATAGTCTATTTTGACTGTACAATGTACAACAATTGTTGTTTCTTTTGTGTTTTCATTTTTAGGATATCTTCCTCTATCAACTTCTGATCCGGAGGATATGGTAGGATGGTCTAGTTGACCACACCAGGAGCACGGACAGGCCTTTAACAAACATTTTGGTCTGTTCCTTCTTTTTTCACTTTCAAATGTCTAAGTGTACCTTTGCAGTAGCAACATCTTTTTGTAGTTGGCCCTGAAGAATGCCGGTGTAGTGTCACCTTCGGCAGAAACATGTTGGCCTAATTTACAACACAGCAAAGCATCACAGTGATTTTGTCACACTGTTCTACACTTCTTTTTAATCTGGCGTCCTGGTGAATACCTTTAATAAAAACATTTTTTCTTTGCCTCGACCGCCATTTTAGATCACTTACACTTTATTCCCTGTTTTGCACTGCACTTTTTCAGCACCACTCTGTGGCACGGACACTTTCACAAGATGATCCAGTAGTGTGTGTTGTCTGGCCATGTCATCTGGGCTTTGACTCACCACTCTGGTTAGAGGTCCTACATGACGAGGCTCCGCCAGATGGGTGGGCTGATAGGATTTCTTATACATATTTGTGTCGTGTGACCACTGGGCCTGGTTCAGTGCAATCCAAAAGGGTCACTTTATTAGGACCTCACTGACTCAGATACGTTGTTTAACAGACCTTCCGACTCTCTTTGTTTATTGAAGAAGAATAAGCAACACAGACGGGGTTCGGATGGGAATAAGGAAGATATATGGGGGTGGGAGGATAAAAAGCAACTAGGAAGGCAGTACTGGTGGGCCTTCCTCTGCTGGCACTGTAATTGAAGCAAACACAAGGAGATGATGGGCGGAGCGCTGAAACTTTTCAGACACCCAGTCACAGATCTGGGTTGACTCCATCATCGTTCTTTAAGCTCTCTTTGCCACCTCAGTTCAGACCCAGCTACATGCAAATCGGTCTTGATCCTGTGCCCCATGGGACATTCCCGCCCGAACTGCCAAGCCAGGTCTTCCTAGAACCGGAAACAAGCATCCTGGGACCGGGTTTGGGGTAACACCCCTCATCAGCCAAGCCTGCTTGAATCCAGTGGCAAAGTGAGAAAGGAACCCACGTCTGGGAATACCCTGACAACTTAGGACGAACAAAGGAAACACATGGAGATGATGGACGGAGCGCTGAAACATTTCAGACATTCACCCCCAGTCATAGATCTGGGTTGAATCCATCATCTTTCTATAGCTCACTTTGCCACCTCAGTTCAGACCCAGCTATATGCAAATCAGTCTTGACCCTGTGCCTCATGGGAGCAGTTCAGCCCAAAATGACAAGCCAAGTCTTCCCTGAACTGGAAACAAGCATCATGGGACCGGTTTCAGGGTAACACCCTTCATCAGCCAGACTAGCTTGAATTAGTTTTAATTGAGGCAAGAGAAGGAGAAAGAAAATCCTTTTATAATAGTACCTTGATCACAGCGCCAGCAGTGGAAGGAGCCTAATCAGGATAAAGTATTCAGTACTTAGTCCATGCTTCAGCCAAAAGAAGAGGAAGTGAAGCCATATTGTGCTACCCAAATTAAAAGGCCGCAAATGAGAGCGACAATAAAGGCCACCAATGTTAAGCAACAGGCAGGCTCCAAGTCCTTTATTCAACACAATATCTCTCGCAAGCAAGAGCGCATGGGCCAGCTCATGCTCACGCAGGTGAGACCTATAATGGTTTCATGGGCCCTGCGGTGCTGGCACAAGACCCTGTGCATTTTAGCAGGTTAATATCAGGAGCGTAGCTTAGTGAGTGAGATTCAGGGTTGTATGAATCTCATATTTCCCCAGCTAAAAAAACAGTAGGACGCAGGATGAATCAGTAAGATGACCAAGATTCAGAATGGACAGATTCCATGAGGTGCATGGTCAGTATTGATTTGCATTAGGTGGGCGTCTGAGGCTGATTTAGAGTTTGGCCAACATGTTCTTCGTGGCAACAGCAAGAGTTGCCTGTCATCTAAACTCAAGATCTGCCCACCTGCTGTTGAGTCCGGTAGATAGCATGTTTCAGCCCAACAGAATAAAATGTACTTTTCGGTATAAAACTTTCCCGTAGGAGTAGGTACCTTCGGAGGTAAACCAACCAACTGCCTGCCCTATTTCGAGTGAAGAATAGATGGATTTGTTTTTTACTGCACCTTTCTGCCTGGTATATCATGCAAGTAAGGGACGGTAAAAAAAAAAAAAAGAAAAGAAACCACACCACCATTGGAGACTACACCATTGTGTGGGTGTCATTAGTTTTTTATTTTCAAAAACATACTTCTCTTTAAAAACAAAGAGCCTGTCCAAAATCTTTTGCATTGTGTCAATTAGGCTGATTGGCCTATAGTTGCTTGGGAGAGCGCTGTCTCCTTTTTAGGTCGAGGACCTAAAGGCTGCGCTTGCGCAGTCTGGGGTCAGAGATTTAATGTGTCTTAGTAGCGCTGTAGAACCCGCCTCCCTGCCCCGTCTCTCCTCCATTGGCTGGCTTTCTAAACGGAGGCCAGCCATTGGAGGAGAGATGCGTCACTCCGATTTAGCCCCGTCTTTTTCGGATTTGGGGGCGTACGTTTTGCTGTTCTTTAGACAGTGACGTTGTCTGTCACTCGGAACCACAAAACCACGCCCGATTCCGAAAAATACAGAAGCTTGCGGCCGCCATTTTTTTGTCACCCGCAGTGAAGGTGAGCCGTTCCTCGTTGTTCCTCATTGTGCTTGTGTCCTTTTGTCTGTCCCCCTTTGCCCCCTCCTTCCGTCCCCTATCGTGTTGCTGTTTTCTGTGCATCCCGGCTCTCCCGGTGACCCGCAATGTGACCCTCGGCACGAGATGCGGCGCTGGATGACCCATGCAGAAGGCGAAGGCAGTCCGAGCCTTGCCCCCTCCTTCCGTCCCCTCTCGTTTTGCTGTTTTCTGTGCATCCCGGCTGTCCCGGTGACCCGCAATGTGACCCTCGGCACGACAACTATGGCGGAGGTAAGGCATAAAGTGCAGGGCAGGGAGGCCAGAGAAACCACCACTACGGCAAACTTAATCAAAACAGCCATTCCTCGTTGTGCTTGTATCATTGTGTCCGTCCCCCCCTTGCCCCCTCCTTTTGTCCCCTCTCGTGTTGCTGTTTTCTGTGCATCCCGGCTATCCCCAATTAAGATATACATGTAAGGAATTGAGTACATTAACCAGACATATGGTTTAGGTATACATCTCCCAGACAGTAAAATAAAGTAAAATGGCACAACCATTTCTTTGCACCAACCTTTATATTCACAAGTTTGCCATATTCTGAACAGCCGGCCTGTAAATTGCATCCACGAACGGCAGGAAAAACATTCCCGTTTTTATGAAAGGTCCCTCGCATCTTAGCTACATGACGCGTTTCTGGTCCGCTAGAGTGGCGATTGAAGTAGAGATAGGATGTGGGATCCTATAGTTGTTGTTATGTTATGTTATGTTAACAGACACTTCTATAGCGCACAGCTGCCCCAGCAAAGGGGCGTCCCGGTGCTTAGGATAGGTAAAGGAAACATAACACACGAAGAATAACAGATAAACCAGGGCATAAAATACTAAGGTTCGAGAGGAAACAAAAAAGTTTTGACAGCCCTCCTGAATTCAAACAAGTCATTGAGGGCACGAATATGGAATGGGAGAGAATTCCAAAGTTTGGCAGCTAAAACGCAAAAGGAACGCCCACCAACTCTGGACAGCCTGAATCGTGGGACAACCACCAGATTCTGGCCAGAAGACCTCAAAGATCGTGAGGGGACATAAGGATTGAGGAGTTTCTCAAGAATCGGAGGAGAAGATAACTTAAGAATCTTAAAAGAGAGACATAGGGTCTTAAAATCAATCCTTTGCGCCATCGGTAGCCAATGGAGTGCACAACAGAACCTCGGTAGGCGTACCACGGCCCTGGCTGCGCCATTCTGGACACGCTGTACCCGAACAATTTCCGCTTGATTGGCCCCTAGCAGAAGTGAACTGGCGTAATCAAGTCGGGATAAAATGCTTGCCTGAATAATAAACTGCCTGGTGGGGGCATCAAAATTTTTTAGCACGGGCCTCAAGCCCCGTAAAATCCCAAAGCAGGTTGCTGCTACTTTTATTGTGTGAAAATTGCAAAAAAACACAGTTGATGGACAGAATGTAGAACAATGTCATACATTCACCCCAGTACAAGGATCTGGGCCTAAATCCATCGTTTTTTTGCACTCCACACCACCCTGGGTTAGACACTGGCTATATGCAAATCAGCTCTGACCCTGTGCCCCATGGGAACAGTCCAGTCCGAACTACCAAGCCATGTCTTTCCCAGACCGGAATCATGCATCCAAGGACCGGTTTCTGGCTATCAGCCTTCATTCAGCCTGGATAGCTTGACTCCAGTAGTGTGGAGAGCCTGGGACTCACGTCTGAGTATACCCAGCACACTCGGGGTGAAAATTGCAAAAAAACACAGTTGATGGACAGAATGTAGAACAATTTCATACATTCACCCCAGTACAAGGATCTGGGCCTAAATCCATCGTTTTTTTGCACTCCACACCACCCTGGGTTAGACACTGGCTATATGCAAATCAGCTCTGACCCTGTGCCCCATGGGAACAGTCCAGTCCGAACTACCAAGCCATGTCTTTCCCAGACTGGAATCAAGCATCCAAGGACCGGTTTCTGGCTATCAGCCTTCATTCAGCCTGGATAGCTTGACTCCAGTGATGTGGAGAGACTGGGACTCACGTCTGAGCATACCCAGCACACTCGGGGTGAAAATTGCAAAAAAACACAGTTGATGGACAGAATGTAGAATGTAGAATGTAGAACAATGTCATACATTCACCCCAGTACAAGGATCTGGGCCAAGCTAGCCGGGCTGATGAGAGGTGTTACCTCGAAACCGGTCCGGTCCGGTCCTCGGATGCTTGATTCCGGTCTGGGAAAGATATGGCTGTTGTAGTTCGGACTGGACTGTTCCCATGGGGCACAGGGTCAGAGCTGATTTGCATAAAGCCATTATCTAACCCAGGGTGGTGTGGAGTGCAAAAAACGATGGATTTAGGCCCAGATCCTTGTACTGGGGTGAATGTAAGACATGGATCTACATTCTGTCTATCAAATTGTTTTTTGTAATTTTCTCCCTGAGTGTACTGGGGTAGCTCAGACGTGGGTCCCAGAGCCTCCACACCACTGGAGTCAAGCTAGCCGGGCTGATGAGAGGTGTTACCTCGAAACCGGTCCGGTCCTCGGATGCTTGATTCCGGTCTGGGAAAGATATGGCTGTTGTAGTTCGGACTGGACTGTTCCCATGGGGCACAGGGTCAGAGCTGATTTGCATAAACCCATTATCTAACCCAGGGTGGTGTGGAGTGCAAAAAACGATGGATTTAGGCCCAAATCCTTGTACTGGGGTGAATGTAAAACATTGATCTACATTCTGTCCATCAAATTGTTTTTTGTAATTTTCTCCCTGAGTGTACTGGGGTAACTCAGACGTGGGTCCCAGAGCCTCCACACCACTGGAGTCAAGCTAGCCGGGCTGATGAGAGGTGTTACCTCGAAACCGGTCCGGTCCTCGGATGCTTGATTCCGGTCTGGGAAAGATATGGCTGTTGTAGTTCGGACTGGACTGTTCCCATGGGGCACAGGGTCAGAGCTGATTTGCATAAAGCCAATATCTAACCCAGGGTGGTGTGGAAGGCAAAAAACGATGGATTTAGGCCCAGATCCTTGTACTGGGGTGAATGTAAGACATTGATCTACATTCTGTCTGTAGGAGAGTAGGGTCTGCAATCCTATGATCACCCAGATTTTTTGCTTTTGTTTCACTGGTTTACGACTTTCTCTGGCTGTGGGCCTGCCAATCAGACCCACAGCCTGGCTGTTCTCTCTCTAAATTACGATATGTGCCCTAGGTGCATTTACCAATTGGTACTGGGCCACCTTATCAGACCCTGTAACCCAGGGCATAGGTGTACCCAGGGCCGCCAGGGGCTGCAGCATGTATTATGCCACCCCTGGCTGGCCTCCTAAATCTGACACAACTGGCTGCATGACAGCTGGGGCGAAGTCGTGTAATCACCCTTTGCTTTAGGTATAGTAGCTCTATATCTAACCATACAATGGACACCCGAGTTCCTATCAGTCACTCCTATGGCAGGCCTTAACAATCCTAAAGGCAGAGTGCGTGGGCTCGTGTGAGCTAGGTTCCGGCCCGAGCCGAGCCCGGTTGCAGCTTGCGGAATCAAGACCCAATGGCTGTTCCATGATAACGCGTACCATATCGGTAACTTCGGTGTCGCGTTATCAAGGCATGTCGAGTAAGGTGTCATACGAATCGGGGTGCTGCCCTCTCACCAATTCTGGCGATGAGGTTAGCATTCCACCCTTCTAGAGGGACACGACATGCACGTAACTGTGAACCCCGGTTAAAGTTAACTGAAGCCTCAGCTCCACAAAATGGATGCTGCCACCACAGACACGAGTCTGACCTCCTGCTGCTGGGAGTCCTTCCAGCGAGGAGCGCTTGGACAAAGGGTTTCCTGTCGAGGGCGGTGTTCGCACCGTCCCAGACAGGGTTTGTGTATTCTGGGTAGGTAGGGCTTTGGCGAGAAGGTGACTGCGGAGTGGCACCCCGGTGCTCACTACGCATCTGCCGGTTAGAACCAGTTCCAGGGGCGACAGCCCTGGCCTGGGGAAAGCCCGGCAGGGGGAGAGGGGCGTAACTACCCCCCTTCCTGGTCCCACCCTTAGGGCAGGACCTAGTCATGTACCCACCCCTTTCTTTAGGATAAAGGCCGGAGCGGGGACCCTTCCAAATGAGATCATCTTTGAATCAAGAACTACTTTCTACGAAAGGACCTTCAAGACTCTTCTCAAGATTTCTCCCTTGTGGCTAAGGAGTAGTCACCCTGCATCAGCGGGCACCATCTAAGAACTCTGCGGTTTGCTGTAAGTCCTTCCTCAAGGAATCCGACGGCCCAGCTCGACGAGAACCGGCTTCCCTGGCACCTCTGACCTCTACCCACGTCATCAGCTCAGCTGTGATCTGTGGGTGCGACGAGACCTCGAGGGACCGGCCATCATCAGAACCTGCACGCTCTTAAAAACCAGCACGACCATCGAGGTAACTCTCTGGTGAGTGCTCTGGGGTCCGAGAAGCCCCGACCCTGAGCCGCTCCAGCACCGAAGTGCAGTCTCCCAGCATCTCCACGATCTGCGTGGGGCCCTTCTGCTCGCCGCTCAGCACGTTGTCTGGTCACTAGCCGTTGGCTCGTGTCCTTCTGTGACGACATTCGAGAATCAACACTGCCGGTCTGGTTGCTCCAGACTGGCCCTTGCTTCCATCTTTTCGAGAAGCACCCCGGACCCTCCTGGTCCACTCAAGACGCCGACAGCGACATCCGTCGTGGGACAGCTCGCACCTCCACCGTGGTCGCCGACAACGCCTCCTGGTCCGAGAGACTGCAGAGCTTAGCGTCGCCCACTCACCTGGTCGAGGTGACGGCCAACCGGTGCCTTCCTGGTACCCTCTGACTACTGGCTAGTAGTACGAACTTGGTCCCCTCTGCTTTCAGGTTTCATCAATCTCCGATCCAGGCTTGGATCCCTACGAACTATTCAGCACTGGTCGCCGGCCAGCAACTCCTTTTCTTCCGGCTCCTGGCTCGTCAGCGAAGACCCCGACGCCTGTAAGACTTGTGCAGCCGCAGCCCTCGTGGCTAGGTAACTCGGCATTTCGGTGCCTGCATAGCCTCCTTACTCTAGGGTCCCGAGTCCCTCGCTTCCGACTTGCCTTAACCTTTCCGTGTCCCCGGACACTTGTTTTAAACTGTGCACTTGAAGTATTTACTAAAGAGATTTGGTTTGTGCTTAGTACCCTGTCCTCATAAAGAGTACAGGGCTGTTGTGATTCTTAATAAATATACGGTTTATTTTCATAACACTTGTGTGGTGTCCTTTCACTGGGTGTTCAAGGGGTACATGTGTGGTAAACAGCTGGCTTAACACGCCCTCTCGAGTCTTTAGCCTTAGACTGCTCGTATCCACGCTACTAGGATAGCTGGTCTATAGGTTGACTTACAACCAAACACCATAAGGGTCGTTGGAACGATACATAGCGGTCGCTAGAATAGCGAACGTTGCATATCGGGCCAACTTCTCACATTGGTGAGCAGCGGTTGGGATTTGAGCTTGCTGTTGTTTTACCACACGTATCCTAAGAATATCTTGTTGAAAGATCGCACAAGTACTGTTAGTACATATAACTAAAGCTTAGAATACTCTGAGTTCTACTGAACCAGCTGTTGTAGCTCCTCAAGGCTTAGCACACCTTGGCTACAGCTCTTAGCAAGGGAAAAGTAGGTAAACACATAGTGTAGGTAGGTGCATCACTTACACCACACTAGAACCAGTATGTCGGACAAAGGTGGAAACTCCGAGTCTCCCCTTGTGTCAGTTGACCCTCCACAGGTCATCCCGTCAAGATATACTGCGCTTAACTTCCATGAGTTACGACAAGTATGTACCTCTAGGAAGATTAAGCAAGGGGCTAACCCCACCACCTCCTTTCTGATTGGTCTCCTAGAGACTTATGATGCCAGAAAGGCTGAGAAGCTTCTTAGCCCTTCTAATCCAGAAGGAGGCATGCCTCCCCTCGAGGGAACCCGGGACGATCCTGACCTCATTCACCTCGCAACTGAGAACGAAGATGACAAGGAGGATGAGGATGAGGATTTCTCTGGGGACGAGGCAGATAAGGGACAGGTAGAAGTCGTCAGACTGACACGGTCCAACTTAAGCAGACATGATAGTGGTACTGGGGGACCCCCGGCGCTACTGTCAGGTGCGCTTAACATTGGGAATGGACGAGTTAGGTCTCTATCAAGAGGCTCTAACAGATCCCTTCGAACCAATGGCTCTCGCAACTCTTCTCAAAGAGGGATGACGTCCCCTCAGAGGAGAGTGTACGAAGCTAAGGAAAGGGCAGCTAATCTGAGGATCGAAAGGGAAGAACTTGCCCTGGCCAAAGAAAAGCTTGCTTTTGCTAGAGAGCAACAGTTAAGTGGGGCAGTCCCCACTGGTGGCAGCAATGTACCTAGTAATAGGGAAAAGAGTTTCGATACGAAACACCTTGGGAAGATAGTGCCCCCCTTTAAACAAGGGGACGACATCCACAAATGGATTACTGCTTTGGAGAGGGCCTGCACTGTGCAAGGTGTTCCCCAGAGTCAGTGGGCAGCTATCTTGTGGCTCTCCTTTGAAGGTAAAGGAAGAGACAAGCTCCTCACCACAAGGGTAGAGGACGCTAACAATTACCAAGTCTTGAAGAATACACTCGTTGAAGGGTTCGGCCTAACCACTGAGCAGTACAGGGTGCTGTTCAGGGATACCCAGAAAACGCAGGCTCAAGACTGGTCTGATTTTGTCGATTGTGCCACTAAGGCTTTTGAGGGCTGGTTGCTGGGCAGTAAGGTTACTGATTACAAAGGATTGTACAATTTGATGATGAGAGAACAAATTTTAAACAATTGTCAGAACCAGTTGTTGCATCAGCATCTTGTCGACTCGGATCTGACCTCTCCTCAAGAATTGGGGCAGAAGGCAGACAAATGGGTTCGTACGAGAGTTAAACAGAACCAGGGCCAGAATCAAGGTGGTCAGAAGAAAGCAGACCAGAAGGGTAAAGATTCTAAAGGGGAACAAAATGACCAGAAGTCTTCGACAGGTCCCCAACAACCCAAAGAGGGTGGGGGTCAGGCTCCCCAAAAGAAGAAAGAAGGCCAATCCAAACGATGGTGCCAGTACTGTAAAAGTAAATCTCACTGGTTTAGTGAGGAGGAGGGCAGACTCCTGCCACTGCAGCCCCTAAGGCACCTGTGCCCCCTAGTACAGACAGCAGTGGTAGTGCGCCTCCCAAGGGTTTAGTAGGGTTAACCCTGGGTTCTGAGGGGCGTGACAACTTAGTTGGCACGCTCACTCAGGCTGTCCTTGTCAGTACAGGGGACGTGGACGTGTCCCCTGACGTAAGCCCCAATACCTTGGGCAAATACAGACAGACGCCTTTCATAAATGGAAAGATGGCTCAGGCCTATAGGGACACTTGTGCCAGCGTCACCATGGTGACGCCTAACTTTGTGGACCCTGGACAGATCATGCCAGGTACAGAATTCCTGGTGACCAATGCAAGCAATGTCACTACCAATCACAGTATGGCAATTGTAGCTTTCTCCTGGGGAGGGGTAACTGGCCAAAAGAAGGTTGTAGTTAGTCCAGACCTCCCAGTGGATTGTTTGTTGGGCAATGATTTGGAGTCGTCACAATGGTCAGAAGTGGAGCACCGAACTCACATGGAAATGTTAGGTTTGCCAGCACATGTGTTCGCTGTGACTAGGTCACAGGTCAGGAGATGCCCCACTGAACAGGTGCTGGATCCTGGAACAACGGACCAGACACCTCCCAAGAAAAAGAGCAGTAGGGTTAAGGCTGCGCCTTCCCCCTTGCCCCAGGTCGAGGATCAAGTCTCAGAGGAGGCTGACCTACAGGAATTGAGGGAAACTGAGCCGAGAGAGTTCGAACTTGATCAAGTTGAATTCTTGGGCTCAGGGGGACCCTCAAGGGAAGATCTGGGGAAGGACCAGTTAGACTGCCCTTCTCTTGAACCCCTCAGACAGCAGGCTGCTGCTGAGGCTGCTGGGAACGCCACAGGTACCCACAAGGTATACTGGGAAGATGGACTCCTGTACACTGAGTCAAGAGACCCCAAGCCTGGCATGACCAGGAGGCTGGTCGTCCCCTTGTCTCAGCGTGGTTTCCTACTTACCTTGGCCCACGAGGTTCCCTTAGCAGGTCACTTAGGCCAGACGAAAACGTGGGACAGGCTTGTCTCGCACTTTCACTGGCCTCACATGAACGAAGATACCAAGGAGTTTTGCCGCTCCTGTGTCACTTGCCAAGCCAGTGGTAAGTCAGGTGGCACGACAAAGGCCCCCCTTATACCAATGCCTGTGGTGGGGGTGCCCTTTGAACGGGTGGGGATCGACATCGTCGGTCCCATGGAACCACCGACAGCATCAGGGCACAAGTTTATACTGGTGGTAGTGGATCATGCCACCAGGTATCCTGAAGCTATTCCCCTTAGGACCACTACAGCACCTGTTGTGGCAAGAGCCCTAGTTGGAGTGTTCTCCAGAGTGGGCTTCCCTAAGGAGGTCGTCTCCGACAGAGGTGCAAACTTTATGTCGAGCTACTTAACTGCTATGTGGAAGGAATGTGGTGTCAACTACAAGTTCACTACACCCTATCATCCACAATGCAATGGGCTTGTTGAGAGATTCAACAGGACCCTAAAAGGGATGATTCATGGACTACCGGAAAAGCTTCGGCGTAGATGGGACGTCCTGATCCCCTGCCTCTTGTTCGCCTACAGAGAAGTCCCACAGAAGGGGGTTGGCTACAGCCCTTTTGAACTTTTGTACGGGCATCCTGTAAGAGGACCCCTGTGTTTGGTGAAGGAAGGATGGGAGAGACCTCTCAAAAAGCCAGCAACCAACATAGTGGACTATGTGCTCGGCCTCCGCTCGCGGATGGCTGAATACATGGAGAAGGCATCCGAAAACCTTAAGGCCAGCCAAGAACTCCAAAAAGCTTGGCATGACCAAAAGGCTGTCTTGACTGTTTACCAGCCCGGACAGAAGGTGTGGGTGTTGGAGCCAGTGGCCCCAGCAGCACTCAAGGACAAATGGTCCGGGCCCCACACCATCCTGGAGAAAAAGGGAGAGGTCACCTACCTGGTCGACCTGGGAACTCCCCGGAGCCCCCACAGGGTGCTTCATGTCAACAGGCTAAAAACATATGTCGACAGGAAGGACATGAGTTTGCTCATGGCCCTAGATGAGGGACAGGAAGAGGAGAGTGACCCTCTCCCCGACCTGCTCTCTCAGAATCCTGACGATGGCTCGGTAGATGGTGTTGTCTTTTGTGGCAGCCTCTCCGAACATCAACAGAGCGACTGTAAACAGGTTCTTCAGTCGTTCCGACATCTGTTCTCTCTGACACCCAGTCAGACCGATTGGTGCACCCATGAGGTCAACACTGGTGACAGCTTGCCCGTAAAGAGTAAAATCTACAGACAGCCTGATCACGTTAGAGACTGCATCAAAAGTGAAGTGCAGAAAATGTTGGAGCTGGGAGTCATTGAACCCTCGGATAGCCCTTGGGCTAGTCCCGTAGTTCTAGTGCCGAAACCTCACACCCAGGGTGGTAAGAGAGAGATGAGGTTCTGCGTAGACTACAGGGGTCTCAATGCAGTCACTAAGACTGACGCCCACCCAATACCAAGGGCAGACGAGCTTATTGATAGGCTGGCCTCGGCCAACTACTTAAGTACGTTTGACCTGACAGCTGGGTATTGGCAAATCAGGTTAGCTGAGGACGCCAAGCCTAAAACCGCATTTTCAACCCCTGGTGGGCATTATCAGTTTGTGGTGATGCCCTTTGGTCTGAAAAATGCACCTGCCACCTTCCAACGGTTGGTGAATCACGTCCTTACTGGGCTGGATGACTTCTGTGCGGCGTATCTTGACGATATTGCTGTCTTTAGCTCCACCTGGGAGGATCACCTGGTCCACCTGCGGAAGACATTGGAGGCGCTGCAAGCGGCAGGCCTCACTATCAAGGCCACCAAGTGCCAGATAGGGCAGACACAGGTTGTATACCTGGGCCACCTTGTAGGTGGAGGTCAGGTTCAGCCACTGGAGAGCAAGATACAGTCAATCAGGGACTGGGCTCCTCCAACCACCCAGACTCAGGTTCGAGCTTTCTTGGGCCTGACTGGTTACTACAGGAAGTTTGTCAGGAACTATGGTTCCATCGTGACACCATTAAATGAACTGACAAGTAAGAAAATGCCAAAAAAGGTTCAGTGGACAGCGAGCTGTCAAAAAGCATTCGATGACCTAAAGCAGGCCATGTGCACGGCGCCTATCCTCAAGAGTCCGGACTACTCCAAACCATTCATTGTCCAAACAGATGCTTCTGAGTTGGGTGTGGGAGCTGTTCTTTCTCAACTGAATTTTGATGGTCAAGACCAGCCCATTGCTTTTATAAGCAGACGGCTGACCCCTAGAGAGAAAAATTGGTCAGCTATTGAGAGGGAGGCCTTTGCTGTGGTTTGGGCCCTGAAGAAGCTGAGGCCATACTTGTTTGGCACTCACTTCAAGATTCAGACCGACCATAAGCCCCTCTTGTGGCTAAATCAGATGAAGGGTGAAAACCCCAAACTGCTTAGGTGGTCCATTTCCCTACAGGGGATGGACTTCACAGTGGAACACAGACCTGGTACTGATCATGGCAATGCCGATGGGCTCTCCAGATATTTCCACTTAGAACAAGAAGACTCACCTGGTCAAGGTTAGCTAGTTGTTCCGACGTTTGGGGGGGGGTCATGTAGGAGAGTAGGGTCTGCAATCCTATGATCACCCAGATTTTTTGCTTTTGTTTCACTGGTTTACGACTTTCTCTGGCTGTGGGCCTGCCAATCAGACCCACAGCCTGGCTGTTCTCTCTCTAAATTACGATATGTGCCCTAGGTGCATTTACCAATTGGTACTGGGCCACCTTATCAGACCCTGTAACCCAGGGCATAGGTGTACCCAGGGCCGCCAGGGGCTGCAGCATGTATTATGCCACCCCTGGCTGGCCTCCTAAATCTGACACAACTGGCTGCATGACAGCTGGGGCGAAGTCGTGTAATCACCCTTTGCTTTAGGTATAGTAGCTCTATATCTAACCATACAATGGACACCCGAGTTCCTATCAGTCACTCCTATGGCAGGCCTTAACAATCCTAAAGGCAGAGTGCGTGGGCTCGTGTGAGCTAGGTTCCGGCCCGAGCCGAGCCCGGTTGCAGCTTGCGGAATCAAGACCCAATGGCTGTTCCATGATAACGCGTACCATATCGGTAACTTCGGTGTCGCGTTATCAAGGCATGTCGAGTAAGGTGTCATACGAATCGGGGTGCTGCCCTCTCACCAATTCTGGCGATGAGGTTAGCATTCCACCCTTCTAGAGGGACACGACATGCACGTAACTGTGAACCCCGGTTAAAGTTAACTGAAGCCTCAGCTCCACAAAATGGATGCTGCCACCACAGACACGAGTCTGACCTCCTGCTGCTGGGAGTCCTTCCAGCGAGGAGCGCTTGGACAAAGGGTTTCCTGTCGAGGGCGGTGTTCGCACCGTCCCAGACAGGGTTTGTGTATTCTGGGTAGGTAGGGCTTTGGCGAGAAGGTGACTGCGGAGTGGCACCCCGGTGCTCACTACGCATCTGCCGGTTAGAACCAGTTCCAGGGGCGACAGCCCTGGCCTGGGGAAAGCCCGGCAGGGGGAGAGGGGCGTAACTACCCCCCTTCCTGGTCCCACCCTTAGGGCAGGACCTAGTCATGTACCCACCCCTTTCTTTAGGATAAAGGCCGGAGCGGGGACCCTTCCAAATTAGATCATCTTTGAATCAAGAACTACTTTCTACGAAAGGACCTTCAAGACTCTTCTCAAGATTTCTCCCTTGTGGCTAAGGAGTAGTCACCCTGCATCAGCGGGCACCATCTAAGAACTCTGCGGTTTGCTGTAAGTCCTTCCTCAAGGAATCCGACGGCCCAGCTCGACGAGAACCGGCTTCCCTGGCACCTCTGACCTCTACCCACGTCATCAGCTCAGCTGTGATCTGTGGGTGCGACGAGACCTCGAGGGACCGGCCATCATCAGAACCTGCACGCTCTTAAAAACCAGCACGACCATCGAGGTAACTCTCTGGTGAGTGCTCTGGGGTCCGAGAAGCCCCGACCCTGAGCCGCTCCAGCACCGAAGTGCAGTCTCCCAGCATCTCCACGATCTGCGTGGGGCCCTTCTGCTCGCCGCTCAGCACGTTGTCTGGTCACTAGCCGTTGGCTCGTGTCCTTCTGTGACGACATCCGAGAATCAACACTGCCGGTCTGGTTGCTCCAGACTGGCCCTTGCTTCCATCTTTTCGAGAAGCACCCCGGACCCTCCTGGTCCACTCAAGACGCCGACAGCGACATCCGTCGTGGGACAGCTCGCACCTCCACCGTGGTCGCCGACAACGCCTCCTGGTCCGAGAGACTGCAGAGCTTAGCGTCGCCCACTCACCTGGTCGAGGTGACGGCCAACCGGTGCCTTCCTGGTACCCTCTGACTACTGGCTAGTAGTACGAACTTGGTCCCCTCTGCTTTCAGGTTTCATCAATCTCCGATCCAGGCTTGGATCCCTACGAACTATTCAGCACTGGTCGCCGGCCAGCAACTCCTTTTCTTCCGGCTCCTGGCTCGTCAGCGAAGACCCCGACGCCTGTAAGACTTGTGCAGCCGCAGCCCTCGTGGCTAGGTAACTCGGCATTTCGGTGCCTGCATAGCCTCCTTACTCTAGGGTCCCGAGTCCCTCGCTTCCGACTTGCCTTAACCTTTCCGTGTCCCCGGACACTTGTTTTAAACTGTGCACTTGAAGTATTTACTAAAGAGATTTGGTTTGTGCTTAGTACCCTGTCCTCATAAAGAGTACAGGGCTGTTGTGATTCTTAATAAATATACGGTTTATTTTCATAACACTTGTGTGGTGTCCTTTCACTGGGTGTTCAAGGGGTACATGTGTGGTAAACAGCTGGCTTAACACGCCCTCTCGAGTCTTTAGCCTTAGACTGCTCGTATCCACGCTACTAGGATAGCTGGTCTATAGGTTGACTTACAACCAAACACCATAAGGGTCGTTGGAACGATACATAGCGGTCGCTAGAATAGCGAACGTTGCATATCGGGCCAACTTCTCACACTGTCCATCAAATTGTTTTTTGTAATTTTCTCCCTGAGTGTACTGGGGTAGCTCAGACGTGGGTCCCAGAGCCTCCACACCACTGGAGTCAAGCTTGCCGGGCTGATGAGAGGTGTTACCTCGAAACCGGTCCGGTCCTCGGATGCTTGATTCCGGTCTGGGAAAGATATGGCTGTTGTAGTTCGGACTGGACTGTTCCCATGGGGCACAGGGTCAGAGCTGATTTGCATAAAGCCATTATCTAACCCAGGGTGGTGTGGAGTGCAAAAAATGATGGATTTAGGCCCAGATCCTTGTACTGGGGTGAATGTAAGACATTGATCTACATTCTGTCCATCAAATTGTTTTTTGCAATTTTCTCCCTGAGTGCACTGGGGTAGCTCAGACGTGGGTCCCAGAGCCTCCACACCACTGGAGTCAAGCTAGCCGGGCTGATGAGAGGTGTTACCTCGAAACCGGTCCGGTCCTCGGATGCTTGATTCCGGTCTGGGAAAGATATGGCTGTTGTAGTTCGGACTGGACTGTTCCCATGGGGCACAGGGTCAGAGCTGATTTGCATAAAGCCATTATCTAACCCAGGGTGGTGTGGAGTGCAAAAAACGATGGATTTAGGCCCAGATCCTTGTACTGGGGTGAATGTAAGACATTGATCTACATTCTGTCCATCAAATTGTTTTTTGTAATTTTCTCCCTGAGTGTACTGGGGTAGCTCAGACGTGGGTCCCAGAGCCTCCACACCACTGGAGTCAAGCTAGCCGGGCTGATGAGAGGTGTTACCTCGAAACCGGTCCGGTCCTTGGATGCTTGATTCCGGTCTGGGAAAGATATGGCTGTTGTAGTTCGGACTGGACTGTTCCCATGGGGCACAGGGTCAGAGCTGATTTGCATAAAGCCATTATCTAACCCAGGGTGGTGTGGAGTGCAAAAAACGATGGATTTAGCCCCAGATCCTTGTACTGGGGTGAATGTAAGACATTGATCTACATTCTGTCCATCAAATTGTTTTTTGTAATTTTCTCCCTGAGTGTACTGGGATAGCTCAGACGTGGGTCCCAGAGCCTCTACACCACTGGAGTCAAGCTAGCCGGGCTGAAGAGAGGTGTTACCTCGAAACCGGTCTGGTCCTCGGATGCTTGATTCCGGTCTGGGAAAGATATGGCTGTTGTAGTTCGGACTGGACTGTTCCCATGGGGCACAGGGTCAGAGCTGATTTGCATAAAGCCATTATCTAACCCAGGGTGGTGTGGAGTGCAAAAAACGATGGATTTAGGCCCAGATCCTTGTACTGGGGTGAATGTAAGTCATTGATCTACATTCTGTCCATCAAATTGTTTTTTGTAACTTTTTTTGTGTGGCCACAGAGAGAAAGGGCTGGATCAAGCCAGACACCTAGATTTTTAACCTCCGAAACCGGATTGGGAGTGATTCCTAACTCTGGGGGCCACCAGGTATCACCCCAGAGGTTGCTATGCTTGCCCACAATCAGGACCTCCATTTTCTTGGCATTAAGCTGAAGACAGTTAGCTGTCAACCAGCCAGCCACAGCCAAAAGACCGTTTCGAAACCTAAGGGCATCAAGGTCAGAGTTCCCACTGAGGGTAACCGCCAGCTGCGTGTCGTCAGCGTAGGATACAACAGTCATTCCCCACAGCTAGGCGACCGCAGCCAGCGGCTGCACATAAAGATTGAATAGTGTGGGACTCAATGCCGAGCCCTGGGGAACTCCCAGTTCCAAAGGATAGGCCTTAGACTCACAAGGCGAAGTGGCGACCTTAAATGAGCGGTCTGTCAGAAAAGACTGAAACCATTCAAGTGCCATGCCAGAGACACCTGCATCTCCTAGCCGCCGTAGTAATATCGCGTGGGAGACTGTGCCAAACGCGGCACTGAGGTCAAGTAAAACCAGTGCCGCAGTTTGACCAGAATCCACCACAGTCCGCAGGTATTCAGTCATCGAGAGAAGAGCTGTCTCGGTGCTGTGGCCAGCACGAAACCCATTCTTGGAGGAGTCCAGAATATTGACCCTCTGCAGATGTTCAGACAGGATGTTATTTACATGGGCCTCAGTGACCTTCGCGACCCATGGAAGAAGAGAAATAGGTCGATAATTCTCTAATTTGAGAGGATCCAATGTGGATTTCTTCAGAATGGGAGTGACATAGGCCTGTTTCCATTTGATGGGGACTATGCCAGACGAGAGAGATAGATTAATAAGATGGCGCACATGGGGCAAACATTGAGTTGAAGATTCTCTCATCTGAACAGGTCTAAATGAATCAGCAGGGGACCCAGATTTTACCTTAGTAGACACACCATCAAATACTTCCCCGGACATCTCAGGGAGTATCGAAAGAGATACCTCGATGGCACAACTTGGCCTCAGAGCCTCACTCAGTGAGATGGAACTCGGGAAGGAGCGGTAGATGGTTTGTATCTTTTCAAGAAAAAAGATCGCTAAATCTTCACAATGAGCCACCGAGCGGGGTTCAGCTGCTGGGGCTCTCTTAGTAGTAAGATCTTTCAGAACCTTAAAAATCAGCTTCGAGGGATTAGAGCAGTTTTTGAGCTCTAGAGCGTAATAAGCCGCACAGGCTTTACAGATGGCTCTGTAAAGCCCGTGCGGCTCTGTTGTTCTATGCCCGATTGGCAACTGCCATGATGAAATAGAAATAGGTTATGGAATCCTATAATTAGGGTTCTATGCACAATTATCAGCTGCCCTATTGAAATAAAAACAGGATCCTGAAGTCTGTATTTTGTACCCGATTAGCAACCGCCATAGTGAAATATTGATGTATCTTATCCCAGCAGGCAGCAGCTGCCGGTGCAGGGCAGGGAGGCCGGAGAAACCACCACTACGGCAAACTTAATCAAAACAACGTGATTGGGATGCGCCACATCCTCCTCTCTTCTGCCTTTCGCACATGCCGTTACTTCCCTCATCATTTCTCTCCTCTTTTCCCCCTCGCGTATCTCTTTCTCTCCACGTGCTCTCCTTTCTCCCTTGCACGGCCCTCCCTCCCCCTGTTTATTCTCCCTGCTCCTAGGCCCGCTCCCCCTGGTTCCACCCTGCCCGGCTGCATCTGCCTCTTCTCAGCGCCATAGATAGTTGGTGATTAAGTGATTTATCCAGAATCACATATGTTGTGCAGACGCCGAGCTGGTTCCCCAGCTCCAAAGTCGCGAGCTCTGGCCGTTACGCCACACCCTCCTCTCTTCTGCCTTTCACCTCGCCCTTGCCCTTACTTCCCTCATCGTTTCTCTCCTCTTTTCCCCCTCGTGTAGCTCTCCCTCTCCACGCGCTCTCCTTTCTCCGTGCACGTCCCTCCCTCCCCTGTTTATTCTCCCTGCTCCTAGTCCCGCTCCCCCTGGTTCCACCCTGCTCGGCCGCATCTGCCTCCAGGGTTGTGCAAGGGGGTCATCAATCTTAGGGCGGACATTTGAGGGGGTCGCTTTCTGGATCTTGAGCCTGAAATACTCGCTATAAGGTACGGATCATCCAGGATGGAACAGTAATGTGAATCTTAAAATGTGACCGATATTTGATGAGCCCCACAAAGTGGAACTCTCTCACTACCTCACTCTCTATCTCACTACCTCACAACTTCACTCTCTCTCTCTAACTCACTACCTCACTCTATCTCACTACCTCACTCTCTCTCTTTCTATCTCACTAACTCACTTTCACTCTCTTTCACTACCTCACTCTCTCTCTATCTCACTACATCACAACCTCACTCTCTGTTTCTATCTCACTACCTCAGAACATCCCTCTACCTCACTACCTCACTCTTTCACTACCTCACTCTCTCGGTCTCTCACTACCTCACTCTCTATCTACCTCACTCTCTATCTACCTCACTCTCTCTCTCATTACCTCACTCTCTCCCTATTTCACTACCTCACTCTCTCTCTCTATCTCACTACCTCACTCTCTCTCTGCTAATGCAATAGGTCTCGCATATACAAGCAATTAAGCTATTGCCAATATAAATGACAATGCCATTTATTTAGGGATACAAAAATAAATAAATAAATAATGAGCAATGCCAATAGCTCTACCTATAATATTGCCGCGACCATTGCATTGTAAATGCTTGTTTATATATGGGTACAATTTCAGCGCCACACCATGATTCAGGAATAGGAGCCCCTCCGGCTATAGCATTTGCTATTAAGTGAATGTATTTAACCCAATTGGCTCTATCGTGTCTAAAAAGATCGGCCAGGATTACAATCCGAGCCAGGACCCTTCCCATTGGGATCGCATCCAGGGCAGTTTCTATCTCCCCAATCCCAAAGGTCAGCGTGGTATCAGGCACTAGATCAAAGTGATTCCCAAGGCTATCTGGCGTGGCAGCGAATTGTACCTGGAAGTAGGAGACCCACTGTTCTGGTGCTACGTTACTTACCGGGGCTTGCTTATTTTCACCACTGCCCCATTTTACAGTATGCCAAAATTTCTGCATATTTTTCCCATTACTAGCTAGCAGCAGCTCATTCCATCTTTGTTCATCAAACTCCTTTTTTAGCTACATATTGTGCTTTTTTGTACGAGGTCTGTGCAGTTTTAACCGCCTATAATGTTTTTTCCCTACTGACTTGAGACAGGTGCTTATACGCAGTTCTACAGGCCTTATTGTACCACTTAGCTGACTTTTGGAGTTCTCGGCTGCTGCATTTTTTTGACTTAACAAAGAAACATTTGAGCTTTACAAACAACTCTTCATGTGCCTTTAAAATCTCGAGGTCAGCCTGGGTATCTAGGGTTAAAATGGCGGTTAGAGTGTTTTCCACCGCTACCTTAATCTGATCTAAGGAGCTTTCATTTTCCATTAGAGTTGCCCATTTTACCCTTTGCATATCATTAGTCATAATTACATCTGCAGTCACTATCTCTGTCAGTACCGACTGTGTATCCAACCCCTTTATCTGAATAGTTAATAATAAGGGGTTATGATCACTCTCGATTCTCTGTTGGATCTTCATATCCATTAGTCGGGACCACATCTCCAAATTAATAAAAAGATAGTCAATTCGACCGCTTCTTACACCATTGTTATACGTATGCTGGCCCTCACAATCCGATGGTGTCCTCCATGTACAGCCCTAGTACCTCGCTCCATACACAAGCTTTTTAACTGAAGTGCTGCCTCTGTCCATTTTGTTATTGGGGTTAGTGTTGGCAGTGGGATACCCCAAAAAGAATCCTTATCGCTGGTGAGGGCACTATCTTCATATCCAAAAGGCTCGAAGGGGCAATTAAAATCACCTGCTATTACCCTATGATTTTTCCCTCTCTGATTCTCAATGAGGGTATCAAGCAGGGTATACAACCTTTACAACAAATCTTTTACCACACACTACCATTACAACGCAGCTTTTACAACGCAGACCATTACCACGCATTGCTCTGGGGGGCGCTCTAGGATAGGGAATACATTTAATTTACTATCCAACACCTTCCCTAGTGTCCACGGGGACTGGAGTTGGAATAGTAAATTAAACTATTCACTATCCAGCACCCCAAAGCGCTATGCATTGTAATGGTATGCGTTGTAAAAACCGCATTATAAATGCATGCGTGGTAAAAGTATGCGTGGTAACGTCATACATCCTCAAGCAGGGAGACAGTGTTTGAGAGTTTCCCACCCACCATCCCTCTCACATAGACATTGATCACCATTATGTCTAGGTCATGTTTAAAGCGTGGTATGATGATCGTATATCTATAAATCAACTACTAAAGGAGAATATAACAGGGTATATAGATCCTTATTTACAAATAAGCAAAAAATATGCAGGGTATAAATATGTTTCCTTAACTTCAGGAAACATTCATAGTGCTGTTTCTTAATTTACAGCTTTACACCTTGTGCAAAACAAGAATATGGACTCTCCGAAGCCCATAGGAACAGCAATCAGATAAGTATATGTGCCTTTCAATTTTAGCATGCTAGCGCAAAGCGCGTTACCGCCATTCATTTGAATGTAAGATGCTTTAGAGGAATTATCCCTTTGCTTGTTCCAGGAGCGAAGTATGCGGTTTAATGAAGGCGAGGGACAACAGCAGGATCCATTCATCTTGGTGTTGCGGCACAGGCTGGCTCTCTGCTCCCTGCCTCTGCCCGCGTGAGCTGATGGGTTTGGCTGGTGCACTTCTAAACCTGCTAGGATCAAGCACAGTATTCTCGCACCTGATAATTTCGGAATTACCTGGGTCAGTATCCACCCTGGATATACCTGTGAATTTAAATAATTACTACTGAAGCTATTAGACGCTTCTTGCGTGCATGAGCGGATGGAACACCTGGAAATCTTAAACAGATCCCTATGTCAGGTTGAACTATTGGTCCAGTGCTTAATTTGTAAACAAAAAAAAGTACCAGGGCCCTCGACAGGAGGCAACTGCAGCTTGCGACACCTATTGCCCTTGCCAGCATATTCAATGATAGTGCCAACATAACTACTAACCGTCAAACTGCTACAAATGTGACAATTCAGACTATTCCATGCCCCCAATGGTCTGGGAGGCAGGTACTAGTAATGTTTACGTTATATTGAACAATTTAACAACTGTGCTTGTCCTGATCTCTAAATGAGATATACAGCATCACCATATGGCAGACTTTCAAAAGTACTGGTGCTGACAATTAAGTGCCGGTGGCACCAGAAATCACTGGCTCAAGTTAAGCACAGTGTTGACACACTGCTCTGCAGTGTGGGGGGCCTGATCCTCCTCCTCTTAAGGCATCCAATGACGATGACAAACATACAACTACTATCTTAGATAACAACACCACACTGACAACTCAAATCATGTGCTAAGATGAACAAAGAGAATTATTTCAATTGGCTCAAAGAGTTGCTTGAAAAAAAGTACCTTATTTATCAAGAATTTCTTTAACTAGCATCCAAAAGACAAGCCACAAAAGATTTGAATTTACTTTAAAATACTTAACAAACTAGAATTAAAAATAGGACTCTAGATGGCAAAGGCCAGGTCCGCAAAAAAGAGCTATGTGTCTTGTAAAGCATTTGCCCTAGGATTATTTCCCTTTTAATATTACTTATCCAAACAGTGATGTCAGCACAGTGTCTCCCAAGGACTAATGCGCAGTTCAGACTTCAAGGTCCTCCTCATATCCACAGAGCAGTCACCACCAAGCTTTTCTCGTTGTGTGGATCTATCAAAAAAGATAATCACCGTCGGCTACTGTTTCGCTCTTATCGATGTGGTTACACTCTGGTCATACAGCCTCCAAAATATGCAAGTTTTTATCTCCGCCACATTCTTTTCAGGCTAATATTACAAAAGATAAATGGTCACATCATTTTGATGGTGATATCATCAAACATATTTTGCAAGAGTCTTGGCAATTAATTGGGAAGGTCTCATTACAGAATAAGATTGCTCCTTCTCTCATGCAATCTAAATTCTTTTCTATGAATCTTTTGCATTGGACCCCAGCCCGTTTATAAAGATGAAATTACGAGATAATGATCTCTGTGGGAATTACAATTTAATCTCAGGTACTTATCAACATATCTTTTTTGAATGTTCATTATTACACTCCTTTTGGGATTTGATTAAGAAACATCTATCATTAATCTTTGATACTCAATAGAGCTTTCATTACCTATGATCTTATTGGGTCCTTGGGCTGCATGCACTCCTCTCCCTTTGGATAATATTGATATGCAGTTGTTAGATCTCCTTATATCTATTGCTGGTAAACTTATTTTAACTGAATGGAAATCCTTCAATCTCTTGTCATATCACACTTGGTGGGCTTGGGTATCGTTTCTTCGTGGGGCACATACTTCTGTAGAAGAGAAGCATGGTACCCCCTCCATCTCTAATACTACTAGCAGCCCGTCCCGACGTTGTCCGGGTATGAATTGCTGCCGACCAGTAGTATATTGTTTTGTAGGATTTCGTTTTGATAGCATTTCTTATGTGTGACAGGCCTGTGATACGTTCCGATTCACAGTGCACTGCTGATGCACTTAGGAGTGCGCGTTCAGTAGTGTGTGAACTCGAGTTTCCCTACTTTATTTTTCCTTGCAATATTATATAGCGCAAACTCGACAACATGGCATGAGCACAATTTACATTACAGAAGAACACATTCATTTGTGGTAGGCACGGGGAGACAAAGCGATTTGCCTGGAATCACAGGATGTTGAGCTGATGCCGAGATTTGAACGTAGCTCCCCAGCTCTAAAGTTCGCAATTCTAGAACTTGTGGCGGGAGGTGTGCCTAAAAGTGTATGTCGGTGCTGGCCATCAATGAGAGAGACCTGTGCATTTTTCAAATGGGTGGTGAAAAAATATGAGTATGTTGCTGAAGATGTGGCCCGCCGTGCCACCAATGTACTTACCGGGGGAGGGTAAACACCCATTATTCCGCAACTTTTTTTCCGCATACCATCACTCCGCATACTTTCATTTCGAAAGTACCATGACTCCGCAATGCCATTATAACGCATGGCATTACATTTTATATACTTTTACCACGCATACATTTACAAAGAAATTCGTTGTAAATGCATGAATGGTAAAAGCATGTTTTTTTAAATGTTTGGATAAGGTAAGTATGGGTATAGGGCTATATGTTCTGGGGTACTGAGGTATATGTTTTGGGGTTTTTGGGTATTTTAAGGGTTCAGATATAGTTTTGGATTATGGGGTACAGGGGTCGTTTTAGGGTTTAGGGATAGGTATGGGTTTTGGGGTACAGGGGTATTTTTAGGGTTCAGGGCTAGGTTTGGGTTTTGGGGTATAGGGGTATTTTTAGGGTTCAGATGTAGGTTTGGGTTTTGGGGTACAGGGGTATTTTAAGGGTTCAGGGCTAGGTTTGGGTTTTGGGGTACAGGGGTATTTTTAGGGTTCAGGGCTAGGTTTGGAGGTACAGGGGTATTTTAGGGTTCAGGGGTAGGTTCGGGTTTTGGGGTACAGGGTTATTTTTAGGGTTCAGGTCTAGTGTTGGGTTTTGGGGTACAGGTGTATTTTTAGGGTACAGGAGTAGGTTTGAGTTTTGGGGTACAGGGTATTTTAAGGGTTCAGGGCTAGGTTTAGGTTTTGGGGTACAGGGGTATTTTAGGGTTCAGGGGTAGGTTTGGGTTTTGGGGTACAGTGGTATTTTTAGGGTTCAGGGCTAGGTTTGGGTTTTGTGGTACAGGGGTATTTTTAGGGTTCAGGGGTAGGTTTGGGTTTTGAGGTACTGGGGTATTTATAGGGTTCAGGGCTAGGTTTGGGTTTTGGGGTACAGGGGTATTTTTAGGGTTTAGGGATAGGTTTGGGTTTTGGTGCACAGGGTATATTTATAGGGTTAAGATGGGTTAGTGTTTAACGGTGTTGAGGTATTTTAAGGTGTAACTGTGGGTTATGATTATGGGGTGCAGGGGTATTTAAAGGGAGCAGGGTGGGATTAGCACACGATATGCGACATGGCATGAAGGGCGGAACGTACCACACGCCCCCAGCGTTTGTCACGCCCCCAGCACACGCCCACAGCACAACGCAGACACTCCCACAAGGGACTACTTTGCTGGCACAGTTCTTTTACCTTTTAAATGTATATGGTGGGCGTCTGCATAGCCTATGTCCTTCTGCTGCAACTGCCCTTTCCAACGCTGTATTGGGTGTTGTGATTGGTGGTGTGGTTCCTGAGATTACCCGCCTCAAAGGTTTGGGCTCTCTCTTTATTATATTAGTATAGATTTGGAGGTCTTTAGACAAGTATATGGCCCTGTCCTCTCAAGGGTTGTAGCCCAGTATCCTTTTGTCTCTACTTCTTAATGTGTTTATTTCTTTTTATTTTTCATTATAGCGGCTGTCCCCATCTCTCATTTCTCATTTCTCTTCTATAATTTTTCAATTATCATATATCGATCTAGTTGCGTGTATTGTTTTTTATCTAGTAAGTTATTTATTTATCTATCGTTCCCCCTCTCTCTCTTCCTGCTTTCCCTTTTCTTCCTTCTTCTTTATATTTTCTTTCTTTCTTTCTTTATCTTATATTCCCCTCTTTCTCTCTCATCCTTTTTCTCAGTCTATTTTTTCTTTTTGGGATTCTGTGCAATACGACAAATATTTGTGTTATCATTCTAATATGAAATAATTTGTCCTTACTTTTTGATATGTATTATATAGTAATAGATATTTGTGCTTAAATCGTTTTTATTGCTTAAGGTGTATTTTGTCGTGATGTATTGCACTCTATCATAATTGTATGTATTTATATTTTTTAAACTAATAAAATTATTGGAAAAAAATAAGATAATCACCATAATTAGGTTCGCTTCATCTTAAAGTGTCCTGCAGAGCGTTACCCATATGGGACTTCCACAGATCACCAATAGTTTGCATTTGCAAACATTCCCCTGTACCGACAGCAGCTGTTGGGATTTAAGCGCTGTCCATGGTCACTGACAGGGGCTATTGCACGTACTCACCTAAGAGGCCGCAATCTTCACTTCCCAATGTGATTTACTATCTTCCGAGCTGGGATTCAGGTTGGGCAGCTGCCCAGATTAATCGTCAATTAAAGCTAGCTTGGGAGCTATTTTGGAAATAGTGAGGGCTGTCACACTATCCTGAGACACCAAGTGCAGAAGGAGTGTTTCTGGCCCATGTACTAGAGCCATGGTAGGACGGACACCAGGGGCAAATGACCCCATCCACCACAGTTGTGCCCCTGTAGCCTCTGCTCGCGGTTTGTCCCCTCGCATGCAGCCTGGCAGTGGGTGATCCAATTGTACCTTTGTGACAATTGGGTGCAAGTAGAGTTACCTGTCAACGCGAAACTTTCTAAGAAGATTCAGAATAGTTCGAGCAGGGCTGCCGATGGGCACCAGTCTAATTTATGGCTGATTTACCCAACTCAATTCTTGCTTCACAAAGCTTTGAAGTAAATATCTGGGCTGCCTAGAGACAGACAGGTGAGGCCTTAGATTAATTATTTAACGTTTTCCTTTATTACCAAACTTCGGTTGGTTTACAAATGTTTTTCCATTATTTAAAATGTCCTTTTAAATAGCACATGCTTTGTCACACCGCATACATGATTGTCGCTTCGTGAGGGCAAGGCTAGTCGATTTATTTGCTATAATAAACATATTTGGAACAGGTATGTATGCTTAATGTAGGTAAAGATAATGTATTGAATGATAAAGGTGGTTATAATACAATATGGGAAAGGGCACAGAGCGGAAAGGCTTAATTTAGGGGAATATGTAAAATATTTATGTGGTACCAAAACAATAACAGAGTCAAAATACAAAACAAACATCCCAAACCAAATTAGAAACAGGAGCAACATTTAATAAACAAAATGACATCAGAATAGTAAAAATTCAGTAGGGGAACCAGAGCTATGGATTTATTACGTTTTAAGTAGAAGTATTACAGAAGAAGCGAAAAGTGCAAATGATAGCCAAAAATTGCATTAGACTCCAACCTAGGGGCAATTTGAGGCTGATAGTGATGGAGCGCAGATCAAATACACCAACAAGGTTCATCCCGGTCAAAGATTTTACTTTCCGATTTACTCCTTTCAATCAAATCCACTACAGAGTACAATCCTAAAGCCAGTTAAAAAATAGGGTCCATCAAAAGGCAAAAAATCCGGGTTGACCACACAGGCTGATTTCCAATAATCATGAATAAACATTATGATACTACCAATACTCATTTTCAGGTATTCACAATATACAATCGTACCATTGCTAGCTTTACATTACCAAATTATTTAGCAGACCAGTTCACAAAGAAGTTAAAAACAACAATCTTTCACTTAATCTTCACCATTCAATTTCATTCCACTAATATCTACAAATCTATACTATTTAGAATATAAAGGGCCATTCATAAGATTTTCACTTGATGTGTTGGGTCTGGTGCTTCATTTATTATTGTTTATTTAAGACTAAGAAGGAGCACCCATTTTTCATTAATCGTATCCTCAAATAAAGGTTGATTAAAATATAATGATCTCAAGAATGCCTCACTTAAATTAGTATGCTTCTGTTTATTATTGTGATCATAATAATGTCCTGGCTCATTAAACTGATCTAATAACGGGTATTGAATCCTTTTATTTTTAATCACAAACGGTGTACAATAGTTAAACAGTGTATACAAGCACATCACACCATGTTTTAAGAAAGATGCAAATTAGAAGTAGCAAAGACGTGTGATGGTATCCAGACATTCAGTATAGTGAACAGTATTGGAACACCAGGAATTTAACAATTACTCTCATCTCCCATATGTTGAGTATGACCGCCCCGCTGCTCTTGATCAAAGAAAGCCTGCAGCTCTGTCAGAGGTCATTGTACATAATGGCAACCATTTGAGAGATGTGCCATTTGTGAGTGGTGTAATCAATCCTATTTTGATTTGCGTTATAAAAACTATTGATTAATTATTGACTAGTTTTTGGAAGGAAACAAATGAAAATATGTCTTTTTTTATATATATTATTTGTACAAATTGAAAACCATGTCTGTGGTATGAACACCAGTTCTCAGAATTGAATTTGTTACTTACCTAACCGTAAGTTATTCAATATCTGATTCACAGTGTAAACAACTCTATCAATAGTGTCGGAAACTGAAAGCTTAGCCAGGGCTACATATATAAGTAATCCTAACACAAGGCACAGTCTATTTGTTCCTGTGCTACTCTTTGAAGAGACTGTAGTCTCCTTTTATATCACTTTTCTTAAACCATTCGGGTCTCTTTATTTTGTGATGTACGAGTTCCTGTGTATTAAAGATTTGTGATCTGAATCATTTATTTACATTTTTCTGTTGACTAATTTTAAATGATTACTGCACAATCATAATAAATTGTGAGACTAAGGGCCATATTATGAATTGAGTGGTCTGCCCGCCATTGGACTACGTCGGCCCCCGCCTGCAGCACACGGCGCTAGCGGTCCAAAGACCACCATATTACAAGTTGACCACGGGCCCAGTGGTGTGGAGGCAATGATCTTGCAGAGGTGGTATTTTGCCAAATATATCGATGCCTGTGTGTGCATTTCGACTGCATATGTGTTGGTTGCCCTAATATGCATGGAAAAATGCCATTTACCCTTTACTGGGGTTCAGCCCATATGTGGGCAGTCCTGCCAATCGATATAAGGTATGAAAAGGACTCACTTGTAGAGCGCCACACACAGGGTCGTAATCCTCGGGGTGAAGATCTTGCTGTGAAGGGATGACCTGGAGAAAGGGATCCACATAGGACTATGCCTGGACGAACACGTAAGCACGCACCCCAAATCCTTCTTTACTGCCACCTTGAAGCAGGCAGTCAGGCTGCAGCGGTCCACTCGTGAAACAGGCAGCTCGTATAATGCATGGCAGTGCAGTGCAGCTCCCCTGTATCTCCCTATGGTGGCTGCTTTTCCCCGATCGTGAACACAGTGGTCGGATGGCGACTTCAGCAATCCAGTGGTGATCTGCCTAACACGCAATACTACGTTGGACCGCCGAGCTCTTTAAGCTCAAACCAATATGGCGGTCCACAAGATCGCCAAACTTGTAATATGGCCCTTAATATGGTTGTTTGAATAGGCCACCGGGTGCTGTAGGTGCTTGAATACCCTATCAGGTGATCCCTTAAATCTGGATTGATTTATTGAATGAAGTGATGTTGCTTTCCATTCAAAATGTCATATTGCACACTTCTTGTAAATATCAACAGGTATATACATATTCCAAATCTTAGTCTTTCCAGATGGTTTAGTGTTGATTGATCAGTATCTCATTGAACTGCAAAGGAAATTTGACTGCCCACAGAAATATTGTTCATCTAATAAGCTAGTAGTTAATACTGAAAACAACTGAAGTGATGGTATGTGGGAAAAGGAAGTGGAACTCCTAGTAATGGTTAGACAATAATAAGCTGGAAATCATAAATAATTCAAAATCAATAAATCATTATTTAATAGAGATTCCTTACCTTAGAATATTCCCCAGGCATAAGACTGCATTCGGATTTTTTTTAGCAATCCCTTGCATGCCTGTGGGTGATATTTGGCTCTGTGTGACAATGCTCGGATCCTAAATAGGTGCCGCTCCAGCGCCCAGACCAATGTTACTTCTTTTCCACGCCATCATCCTGGAGCCAAGGAGGTCCCTACAGACATCTTTTTACTGCTTTTCGATGTTTTGTCGAAGTCAACAAGTTTGCCTTTTTCCTATATTTGTCAGGGATCTCCCCGAAGAAACCTACTGGGCCCAAGCCTTCCGGTGCCTGTCACAAACAGATGAATGCAACGGACCCACACTTCGTGTGTCTGTGGTTCCTGGAGCACCGGTAGTACTACTCCATGTCCTGCTCGGAGTGCAAGACCAAGAACCCCATGGCCATCCTGAAGCTTTTGGCTATTTCCGAGAAAATCTGGGGACCGCTCCTAGAGTCTCTTGCATTGATACTTATCGCGATCCTGGACTTCTTCAGATAAGTTTCACAAGAAAAAGTCCAAGTACTTGAAGCGCTCTTCAACTTCTCCATGTTGGGCGATGTGAGGAAATTCTGCCACAGATCCAAGCCTCGCTCCCAGGTTACTTCTATGGAGGCACTGTATGACACTGGGTCTGCTGCTGGCTTCCCCAGATTTCCCATAGCCGGATTGACCCCCTGCCAACTATGATAATTTTTGAGGCCATGAACTTCATTTTTGGGCAGTCAACCCTCTCTGGAGCTCTTTCAGGGTCCATAGAGTTGGACGGGTCGCCGATTTGCGTTCCGCCAGCAGGTTTTCCCTTGATGCAAGATGGGCCCCAGGATCCATTGGTGGATATGGATCGGCTCCGGCCACAACTTTGCAAACTCCTTCGGGGACAGTTGCAGTGACGTTGTTTCAGGCACCACCAATGTCTATTGGTGGTGCCTATTCCATCATGATTCCTGACTCTGATAAAGAGCGGGAGCAGTGTCTCTAACACCAAAGCAGACCAAGCCCACACATACTGAATTGTAAGTGGAGCTCTATTTTCCAGGTGGACCCTCTGAGGAACATAATTGGCGGGGATCTGAGGATCCCTATGGCTACTCTGAGTCTACTGCCAATGACACCTGGTACGAGGACTTGGCTGACGCAAATGGTCTGGACACCTCACCAGACACAGGCTTCCTCTCTCCTTCCACAGTAGCTAGAGTAAGGGTCTTCTTTTGCATTGGTGGTCCGGAGGGCGACTGAAGTCCTCGACTTGCAGCTGCCCATATCAATGTCAAGACTAATGTCTTGATAGAAGTGGTTTAGCCTAGAGTAACCTCATCTGCTGCTCGGAACCAGAGGCACGCCCTGCACAGGACCTTTGCCCACTGTCATCTCCCCATTTCCAGAAACCTACCCGGAGTGCCTAGTGGGCAAGGCTTTAACTTCCAGGATAAATTCCGGTACACTCCCTACAACACCATTGAATAGTGAATCCAAGAGACCCGATACCTTCAGCAAGAGTATTTTCTCTTCCATCAGTCTAGCAGTGCAGAGTGCAGACTATGAACCACACACGTTTTCTGGGTTGTCATTCCCACAGTGTGTGTAATACAGTTGCACAAGTGTTGCCCATGGTTCCGGAGGAGGCCTGGGCCATATTCTCACAGGCTGTTAATGGGAGAGATGCAGGAAAATTCACCGTCAGATGTGGATTTGATACAACCGTTTCGCTGGGCAGATCCATTGGTTCCACATTGGTGCTTTGACTTCACGCCTGGCCGAGAACATCTGGCTTTTTGAGGATGTCCAAGCATCCCTAATGGACATACCCTTTGATGGACTTGTTTTTGGTCATGAGGTGGATTGTGCTCTAAAACGGTTACGAAATAAAAGTAGGGCCATCGCTAGGTTGTTGGGATTCACCATGGCCTGACGACAGCCGCAATCTGTGGTTACGGTATGGGCTGTCAGCTCTTTCCATTTCACCCTGGCCATCATGGCTAGCAGGCCAATGGGAGAGGTGTGGTGCAGCAGTCAGGGGGACTGACTACGGAGCATGGGGCTCACGGTTCGATCCCCGGTGCCAGCGGCCACTCAGCCCAGCACCATGTGACTCTGGGCATTAGCTTGTTTAATCTTCCCGATGGCCGACGGTGCCTTGAGAACCTTAGGTTTGATTAGTTTGCGCTTTACAAATACCAGGTTACATCACAGTGCTTTCGTGGCTGCAGACACGTCTCCCTCAGGCCTCATGAGAACCAGAGGCAGAGGTCGACCCAATCAAACCCCCCCCCCCCACACAACCGTAACTCAGAAGACACTTTAGTGTGCCCTCCCTGGGCACCTGGCTGGTAGCAGGATCAGGATCTACATGCCACAATAGCGGAAAATAACCTCCAAGTGTGCTTCAGATCGTCCAGCATTGCTATGCCCTCCCATTGAAACAGGCCCCATGACCCTTGACACTGTCCAACAATCAGCTGACAGAGGACCACCTCTCGCTATTGGAACAGGAAGAACTGGCTCATCAGACCAAAGGAGCCATCAGGAGGGGGTCGGCATCAGAAGTAGGTTGTTTCTGGTGCCCAAAAAAGGATGGAGGCCTCCATCCTATTCTAGATCTGCTACTTCCTGAAAAAGGAAAAACTCTCTTTGGCTCAGGTTCGGACAGCCTTCGACCCTGGAGACTAGATGTTAGCGCTGCACTTGCAGGATGTCTACTTCCATATCCCTGTCCTTCCTGCCCACATGCACTTTCTGTGGTTCACGGTTGGCCAAGAGTGTTACCATTTTGCTGTACTCCTGTTTGGCCTTACCACCGAGAGTGTCCAGCCGCTATCTTGGATTGCGGTGAAGACTGATTCTGAGGCTGCTGGGTCTCATGGCCTCCTTCATCCTGCTGGTAAAACATGCCATTGGGATAAGGGGGACGTGCAGTGGGATATGAAGTTCCAGTGGGCATAGCATCAGCGGATTGGGTCAGGGGCAGACCCCTCTCTCTTACCCATCTAGAGCTCATGGTAGTGACAGATGCGTAATTTCTGGGTTGGGGTGTCTATGTAGGAGAGGTGGGCATCAGATGATTCTGATCTCCGGTGGAGTATTAGCTACACTTCAACCTATTGGAATTGAGAGCGATTTGCCTTGCCTTCAAGTCCCTAAGGTTTGACTCCATCTTATGTAGCCCTCGACTTCATCTCAACTTATGGAGGTTGCTATCTTACCTCTATCAAACAAAAGAAGTCACCATCTTCCCCGATTTGTGCAGAATCTTTGGGATGTCTGCAATTAGATGCAGATGTTGCCTCACCTCATTTTTCTAAGTACTGTGAAAGCGTCAATAACACAGATACAGCCAACAAGGTGACATTTGTCTAGGTCAAATGTCTATTGCCTATCATGTCAAGGTTGATTATGAACACCTACTGACATATAATCAAAATAGTGTAGTCTGAATTGACGTCCTTTTACCTTATATGTGTATTAGAAAACATCTAGGGTGCATACCTCAATGCAAATAATCCATGCCAGACATTCCTAAACTTATGTCAGAAATTCAATCTCTGATACAAGGATGACCACTTGACCACCTGTAAGAGAGGTTCTTTGCCCAGATAATTGCCCAAGATCCTGCCAGAGACGGTCTTCACCTACTGCTGACACACTTTGTTGATGCAACATCTCACCTGAAGCTGATAACTCTGAGTCCCTGAGGAAGACTGACTGACTGCTACTGCAGAGTGTGTTTGCCCTTCTTGCAGAACACTGTCTTTGCGTCTCCACTGATAAAGAAAGCCTTTGCTGTCAACAAGGTATGCAGTGCATCTTTTCTCCCTAAGAAACTCTAGACTGCAAGTTGCTCTGCCTTACGTGCTTTCACATTATAGCTCCTAGAAGTAGATGTTTAGGTGTTAGGATCCAGAAAACATTTTAAATGACATCTTAAACAATGCTAGGAATTGTAATTTTATTCTCATTATTTATAATGTGCCTTCTTGCTCTTTTTATAATATTCTGTGTAGTTGTTTAGATGTACTGAGAAACAGATTGTTCCTGTAGTAATAAATATTTTTTACTTAAAAGTTCTTCTTAGTACAGTGTGTGTGATACTGTGGCTAATTAAATAAGGTTAGTGTCTGTTTTCATGATAGCCCTGATTGGTTATGGAATTATTAATAACCCAAAAGCAATACTTATATGTCAATTACACACTGAACAGTGTTTTGAGGGGCTACATTAAATTGTCTTTCACATTCATCAATGGTGTACTGAACTGAGTTCACCCGCTTCACCCTTGGGTGGGAAAGCACACCTTGTAGAGTTAAACTAAAGTCGTAATTAGTGCAACAACCTGGCATTAAAAGCCTTTCTTCCTTCACTCAAGGGAAGTCTTGTTCAGGTGGTCACAGACATCATTAGCGCCATGTGGTATTGCAACAAGTCAGAATGGGGATGTGGACTCTGTGTCAAGAGGCACTGCATCTCTGGACATAGCAGGTACATCAGGAACATATTCCTAGTGGTTCAACATCTGGTGGGTTCACTGAACGCTAGAGCAGACAAACTCAGCTGCTGATGCCTCGTGGATTATGAATGTCCTCAGACAGAGGCGCATTTTGCCCCGAGTGGCGATCAAGACTCCTATATGCCTTTCCACCGATACCACTCCCGTTCAGAGTTCTCAAGAAGATCAAAAACAATCGGGCCCAACTCATCGTAGTAGCCTGGATCAGGAGAGTTTGATATCCCTAACTCCTAAGCATGCACATTTGTTCTCCGATCAGGCTGCCCCTTCGGGATGATCTCCTGCCACATTAACAGGGCAGGGTTGTACACCCAAATCTGCACACTCCACCTACATGCATGGAGATTGAGCGGTGACAGTTGAGGGCATTTGATCTCACTCCTGAAGTGTGTGACATCATCTTGGCAGCCAGGCATCCCTTCACAAAAAGGATTTACACCTGCAGATGAGAAAATTTGTAGCTTGGTGTGGAACCAAATCTGTTCATCCTCTGCACTCTTGTCAGAAGTTCTTTTGTTTATCTTATCCATGGCCTAGAAAGGTTTTGCTTTGGGAACAGTTAAAGGATTCCCTTCCGCTATTTCTGTTTTCCTGTGGATGCCAGACCAACCTTCTCTGTTTAAGTCACCTGTTGTGACCCAACCTTCCCTGTTTCAGTCACCTGTTGTGACTCGTTCCCTGAAAGGTTTAAAACACGTTTTCTTCCTACACCCTTCATTATGCCCCTATGGGACTTAATTAGGTCTTCACTTATCTCATGAGCTCGCCATTTGAGCCTATGCACAGCTGCCCTCTAAGAATGCTGATCATCAAAACCATCTTTCTGGTTGCAATAGTATCTGCCCGTAGGGTTAGTGAGTTGCAGGCCCTTTTGGTTCATCCCTGCCAATTTGTCTCTGTGCTTCAAGAACTGAGATCAGTGCTCTGGGATGGTGCCTATATAGGCACCGCTCACACCACTTCCAGAGCGGATGCTGCGGCTGACACCACACAGAGCTGAACTATGCCACCTACCTGCAAGGGTATTTCCTAAAAAAATCCACATCCAGTCTGATGCCTGAGGAATATTCTGGATTCTCTACCAGATAAGGAATTGCTGAAGGTAAGTAACTTGTCTGTCTAGGCACACTATTTACGAAAACTTTGTAATGGTCCTTGTATATAAACAAAATAATGAAACAAAGTCCCTTGCTACATCAACAGGCTTCTTACATTTTGAGAATGGATTTGGTTGACTGTAAACTCATTCAACAGTCAGTATAATAGATCAATATATTTCGGTACAATAATCAATTTCATTACAAGACCGGAGGCTACATTATGCATTATCTTTTAATAGCAACTCACAGCAGCCGCACTACATCACAACGCATAAAACTCTAGAGTCTACACAACACAGGATAAAGGAGGTATCCAGGAGACAATCAGCCTCTTTTAAAAGCGACTCGCAAGCAGATAAGTCATGCCTTTATCTCTCTCTATTTTAACCTGTTTAGAGTCATAAGGATACAGTTTGATTAATTTGAGCTTATGTTTAACCTTGTTTAGAGTCATAAGTATACAATTTGATTAATTTGAGCTTGTGCACTATTTGCCCTCTCTTCAAAGGTGGCGCTGTTTCCCCCCTCCCACCCTCCCTTCCTTCCATGACTTCCAATTTATGGTTGTCACCCCTTCGTACCCTTTCATAGGTTAATTGCCTCTTGTCCAACCTTCTTTTTTTATCAAAAACGGACTTAATTTCTATCTCACGACTTGCGCTTCTGTTTTTCTTTTCTTTTTCCTGTCACTATCCATACCTCGACAGGGCTGATTCCGCTACCAAAATCCCCTGTCAGTGTCCCGTTTCTGCACACCATTTCTTTTGATACTCGGAGAGCTCTTATTCGATTTCGAGCCTGTGTTTGCTCCGTTATGCCGAGTTAAAGGAATGGCCTTAGCAACCATCTCGTTGTGTGGCCCATTCCCCAAGCGCACTTCTCTAACTCTGGCAGCGGCTGAGCTCGAGTGATAATATTGACAGTTACATCGCTTTCAGCCGCTGCTTTAGACTCTTCTGCCTACTGCGCTGCTCTTTACCCTCCCTTTACTTAAATTTTTTTTTTTTTTAAAGGGGAGACTACACAGGTTATCTAGCGACTTTTACCAAATAATTAGTTTGAGTTAATTTAGAAATTAATGGATAAGAATTATTCTCTCCCATAATTCCCATTATTACCCTTCTAATGTTTATCCTAGAATTATATTAATATTGAACTAGAATTATTTATTTATAATAATACCTTTTTAACCCTTTCTGCTCAGGGTCTAGCCATCACCATGTCTGACATGGAGTCTGATGATGCTACTGCCAGCTCCCCTGCGCCAATAAATCAATCACTTAAAAAATTCCAACATCAGGAGATCAAGTCCTGTATGATGGTAACCCTGAAGGAGGTAATGTCCTCAAAAAGACCAATTGATGACCAGGACCCCCCCGACCGCATCAACGGTAAGAGGACCAAAAAGTCTAAGCACTGTGATATACCTTTCCAGAGCACTACTGGAGGCCCTAGCGTCTCTTCTGAATCAGGAGGTCCTAGCACCTCACTTTGAATGGGAGGCCATCGCGCCTCACTTGACCCTGATGTCCCTCGCGACACTTCCTTGAACGGTGCCCATGGCGGTACAAAATTGAACGGTGTCCCTCGCGGCACATTTTGGAGTAGTGCTAACAATATTAATAACAATGATGACTTTGACTCTTCTTCCTCTGATGACGGGGTCTCCAGAGATCTTGACGACGAGTTCGTCTTCGACCTAGATGAGGTCGAGCCTGACTTTAATTCCCAACCTGACCCAGAGCCAACCTCTAAAAATACAATCCTTAATCCTATCGGAGAGGAGATGTTCTCTCCCCTAAATATCTCACGCCCTAATAGTTCTAAGTGGTTCCCACAAGAGCATGTTTCCCGCTTTGTAAGACGCTGGCTAAGGAACCTACTTGATAGGGATACTCGGAACACCATGAGATCTGAATCCCCCAGACCTACTATCGATGAGAAGGTCTGTCAAACTCCAAATTTAGATCCCGACCGTATCAAATTTTTATTTAAACTGGGGAGAGACCCCAGAAAAGGCCTGGAGAGAGCACTCAAGGGCTGCCAGGACCGTCTTTTAGACATACTCGGACCACTAACTAGAGTTTTGGACCTGGCTGAACAAGCTCATCTCTCCTCTACTCCCTTAAATGTCGACCTTATTCGAGGCTGGAGTCAAAGGGCAGTTGCGCGCCTCGGCAACTCCAATTCTAGCTTAAATGTCGAAAGGAGGAGATCCATTTTAAACAAAATCCACCCCAAACTAGGAGACTTAGCAGAGAAAGAACCCTCTGAAAATCCTAAAGGCCTCCTTTTCGGGGAGGATATAATTAAGGAAATTGGCAAGTACGTGTCAACCTTTCCTGCCCTCGACAGAGCACAAAACAACCTCAAACGTGTATTTAACTCGAACCTTTTTGGCCAGGCCGGGAGAAGGAGTCGTTCTTCTGGCCGAGGCTTCGAACGACCCTACTCGACTTTCAGAGGTTCAGGAAGAGGTCTCTACCCACCAAGACATTCTTTCTTCCCCCAGAGAGGAAGAGGTCCGAGGAACCGAGGTTCAAGAGGACGTGGTACTCCCAACACCTCCAATACTACAAGTAAGTACTCCTCTTTCTTCTTCTTCCCCTCCTCCAATAGTAGGGGCAGACTAAAACACTTTTATCATGTTTGGGAATCCCTCACCCAGGATCCTTGGGTTCTAGAAACAGTTCTGGGCTTCAGAATAGATTTTATAGAGATCCCCTTTCAATCACGCTTATGTCAGGTTTGGCTTCGCAGATTCAGCTGCAGTAGAATAAAGGACCATCTCCTGACATCACCAAGTACCCTTACATGGGGTTCCCCCCTAGGGTCTTCGAGTTATCAAGCGAGGGACACCAGGTAGGGGAGGGGTCAGCAGGGACAAAGGCTCTGAAAAGACATAAACACAACAATGAGATACTTGTACACAAACTACTCTCATCAATTCTCGCTAGATCACAGATGTCAATAATACCTGTGCGTCCTCTGCATATGTTTATAACAAAACACCATATGACACCCTGTAACACCATCTGATGAGGAAAGCAGAATAAAGTATCAGTGTATGGTCAACCATCAACGAACTCCCAACACAAATGCTTTTATCAAGACCCCTACCCTGCTTGTAAATCCTATGAGCCATGCAGGACCTCAGAACCAACAGGGTCAGTTGAAAGAGAAAGCAGCAAGACAAGGTTGAAAGTCACCCTGCCTGAAGGCTGCTCAACAGTACCATACGGAAGCCTTCCCTGGAATAAGCGTTGGTTACCCCCTACCTAGGATGAAAGTATCTGTAAACATCAAATAAACCAAAAGCGCTGTTGTTCTCACAGCCAAAGTAAAGAAGTTCGATTCCAAAGGAAATTCCACTAGTAACGGTAACCCGCGGTTGCGACCACCGCCAAGCTCCGCACATAAAGCACCGATTGACTGGATCTCAATATACAGACGGTGTTACGATGCAGCCGCACGCAGTAACCCGCTGTAATGTCCTTAGAACACCTTCCCAATCGCTAGTAGCAGACGGCGTTACGCTGCTTCCTCAGCACGCAGTAACCCGCTGTAATGTCCATCTCTGTACCAATAATGGATTCTCACATACGGCGTTACGCGGCGGAAGGCTCGCAGTAACCCGCTGTGCCACATAGAACGGATCCGCAAGCGGCAAGAGCCTGCTAACAGAAACAACACCACAGGAGAGAGGCGGAGCAAATCACGGGCACCGCTCCGTTTTTCTCACGGACTCCGCCGATGCTCAGTCTCCAGCCTCGTCAGCTCCAAGCACTCCCCGGTAACAGGAACAATCCTCACCAACCCGACGAGGAATCAAACAGGAAGAATTACGCGCAACCACTCGCGCACCATGAAAGGTTTTATCACTTCCTGTCAGCACCTCGGCACCCTGGGAAATGTAGTTTCATGCAGCCAAATGCCCTACAGGGGCTGAATCCTGACAGCTTACCCCAACCCTTTGTCCTTTCAGAGGAACAAGAGAAGATCGTGGAGGGAGAAATACTTTTTATGCTCAAAAAGGGCGCAATAGTAGAGGTTCTGTGGTCTCTAGCAAGATTCATAAGCATACTCTTTCTGGTTCAGAAAAAAGACAAAGGGTGGAGCCTGTTATAAACCTTCGAGAAGTCAACAAATTTCTGGTGTATCGTCACTTCAAAATGGAGGGTATCAACCTCCTCAGGGATTTCCTTCTCAAAGAAGACTGGCTGGTCGAATTGGACTTGAAGGACGCATACTTCACCATCCCTATGGCCAAAGATCACCAATCCTTCCTTCAATTTGCTTGGAAGGATCGTCTATTCCAACTTCAAGCCCTACCTTTCGGCCTCTCCTCTGCCCCCTGGTGTTTCTCCAAGATTATGAAGACCATTGTATCAATTCTGAGAGAAAGGGGCATCCGCCTCATCATCTACTTAGACGACATTCTTATCATGTCTCAGTCCAATTCAGACCTCATCAGAGATCTGAATACTTCCATGAATCTAATAGAAAGCCTGGGTTTCATCATAAACAGAGAAAAATCCATTCTCTCTCCCTGCAAGTCCATAGAGTTCCTTGGCTTCACGGTAGACTCCTCGAAATGCCTTCTCCTTCCTGCAAAAAAGATTGCCAAGATCCGAAAGGAGATCAGGTCGGTCCTAAAACAAGAATCTCTAACTCTTTGCGAACTAGCCAGTCTTCTTGGCCTTCTTTCTTCTTCCATCCAGGCCATCTTTCCTGGACCTCTGAATTACCACGCTCTTCAGAGAATAAAGAGGAAAGCCCTCAATTCAGGTCTTTGGTATGGAGATCTTGTGACTCTGGACCCAGATGCCGGGACGGAGCTCTTTTGGTGGCTGGAAAACTTAGATGCCTGGAATGGCAAAGCTATCTTCGGTTCAACCCCGGATTTCATCCTAGAATCAGATGCCAGCCTTCATGGCTGGGGTGCTCGTTTGCAAGACCAGAACACCGGTGGGGTTTGGACTCTGACTGAATCCTTTCATCATATAAATTTTCTGGAATTAACTGCTGGTTTATACGCTCTTATGAGCTTCAAACATTCTCTTCAAGGGAGTTCGGTTGTTCTGAAGATGGACAACATTTCTGCTGTGGCTTATATCAATCGCCTCAGAGGAACGAGATCGGCGGACCTCTCCAATCTAGCCAAGAAACTTTGGATGTTCTGTCTGGAACACGAAATCTCCCTCAGGGCAGAATATCTTCCCGGGAAATCAAACCTGTCCGCAGATTGGAATTCAAGATTCCTTCTAGATTTGACAGACTGGAAACTCAATGTGAGCGTTTTCAATGACCTCTTCCATTTTTGGGGACCCCTAGACGTGGATTTATTTGCCACCAGACTGACCTTCCAATTACCAAACTACTTCAGTTGGATGCCAGACCCAGGTGCACTTGCTGTGAACGCCTTTCTCCAACCCTGGTCTCACTTCCTGGGTTATGCCTTCCCTCCCTTTGCCATGATTCAGAGGGTCCTTCAGAAGGTCAGGACAGAAGAATGCTTTCTGATCCTAATAACTCCCTTTTGGCCGTCCCAAACATGGTTCCCCACAGCCCTGGAACTAGCATGCGACATTTTCTTTCTAATCCCTGCATCCAGAGGCCTGGTCTCAAACGCAGACGGGGAAGATCATCATCTTATCCTCTCGGGGAATTTGAACCTTCTTGCCTGGAAAGTGTCAGGCAATCTAACAAATTGTCTGGACTTTCGTCATCAGCTCTCTCTCTTTTCAGAGAATCATGGGCGCCTGGAACACACCTTAGGTACAACAACATTTGGAAAAAATGGCTTCATTGGTGCTTGGAAAGGAGTCTGGATCCTGTGGAGGCTCTTGTCGTCAATATCGTAAACTTTCTCGTTGAACAATTTGACAGAGGTCTCTCCTATCGTTCAATTAATTGCTTTAGATCAGCAATTTCTGCGGGTCATTCTCCTATCAACGGAAAATCGGTAGGTAAGAATGCTATCATTTGTAGAGTCCTCAAGAGTATTAGGCTAAGGAGACCCCCTAGACCTAAATACCAGACCCTTTGGGATGTTAAGTCTGTTCTAGACCTTTTTTGTTCTTGGCCAGATAACCCTTCCCTTAACAGAAAATTTCTCTCCTTCAAACTCGCCACTCTTTTATGTTTAATCTCCTGTAGGAGAGTCTCTGACATCAAAAGCTTAGATATTTCTACTAGATGTTATGATATGTTTGGTGTTAAGTTTGAAATACTAAGAAGAACTAAAACCATGTCAGATTTTATCTTTTACCCTCGTTTTGACCTTTTCCCTAAACTTTGTGTGGTTGCTTGTATAAAGGGGTATGACTCGAGGATGTGTAACCTTCGCCCTAGCGATGCAAATCAACTTTTAGTTTCCTTTATTTTTTTCTTAAAAACCTTTATTTCCTTTATGCACAGTACACAGCTGTCTGCCTACAACCCATTGGGCCGGCCGCTATGACATTTAGCAGTATAACATCATACATTGGAGCTTCCATCGTGCATGCAGGTTAAACGACCCGCAGTATTTCCATGTGCATAACGTAGAATCAAAGATAAGCATAGTAGGTTTCATTTTTAAACTTTTGATGAATTAAACGTACAACATAAAAAGCACACTAACACATGGCAAAAGTCAATTGCAGGGACTCAAGAGGAGAGGGCAAAGAATCCAAGTATCATACAATAATGAAGCACCTGTCTCGGGTTGAAGGGAGGCGAGCAGCTCAATAAAAACATATTATTACAGACAAATGTCCGGAACGTCAACTAAGGGGACAGTGAAATATCAATGGTGAAGTCCTGTGGGGGGGGGTGCAAATATTCCCACGGTAAGCATTCCATTGGGACCAAATTCTGCCCCATTTCTTAGGTCGGCCCGAGCCACATAGACCGTCTTTTCCCTGAACATACACCAGTCCATGTTCTCCTTCCAAGCCGTTATCGTGGGTGGTCTATGGGAACCCCAGAGTTGCGCAATATCCCTCTTGGCAACCATGTTACCAAGAATCGCCCAAAAAGTCTGGACCGTATTATAGTCCGTCGGTTCCCAAACATTAAGAAGGCATCGTCGGGCCTCAGGCAATAGAGAGACCCCAGTGACCCTTTCCATAATCAAATGCATAATCGCATGCACTCTAGGCCAGAAGGCAGACACCTCAGGACACTCCCAAATGATATGCAGGAAGGTACCACCCAAACCGCAGCCGCGCTTGCATAACCCATCAAGGGAGTAACCCATTCGCATCAAACGCATACCAGTCATATATACTCGATGGAGGATCTTCAACTGTACAAAGCGGAGGCGGGCAGGTATGGCCACCTCCTTAGGGGAGCAGACAGCCATTTGCCAATCCTCGTCATCGAGTTCCAAGACGTCAGCGGTCCACGAAGCCCTAAGTCGCACAAGAAGATCAGCCCTGTTATTGATGAGTTTTTTGTAAATCAGGGATATAGTACTGTCCGGCACGTGGCCATCAAGAATGCAATCCTCTAGTGGCGAGGACTGGGGAATCACCGTCCCCTGGGGGAAGACGGAGGTCAAGGCATGCCGCACTTGAAGGTACCTGAAGTGTTCCTTGTCGTCAAGCTCATATTCTATTTTGAGCACCTCAAAAGTCTTAACACTACCTTTGGACCAGAGATCCTCCACCTTGCTAATACCAATCATGTCCCCTTTCGTTCTCCACAAATTGCCCAGTCTATCAGAGTCATACAACGGTGTCACTCGGGTTAACCTATCGCTCCATCCCATAGCAGCATTCGCGTCTCGCCAGACTCGCACAGCACTTTTCGTAGGACCAGTCAGGGCGCTAAATGGCTCCTTAGAATACAGTGCCCTGTTAAAATTCCCACCTGGCAGGAGATGTTTATCCATAGCAAAGGCGGGAGCAGGACCAGGGGCGTAGGTTACGTGATTAACCGCGCACAGCTGCGGGGCCCAGTAGTAGCGTCTGATGTCAGGGAGGGCGATGCCACCGTCGTACCACAGCAAAGTGAGTTTGGGTAAGGAGATACAAGCACGCCCGTCCCAAATAAATTGTCTCTGAAGGCTCTCAACCTCACGAAAATACCCGGAAGGTATGGGATCAAAAAAATTCTGAAGTGCATACAGGAACCTAGGGAGCGACATCATCTTAAAGAGAGTCACACGCCCCAATGGGGAGAGGGGCAAGCGACGCCACAGTGAGACGTCAAGTTTAAGCCGCTGGAGGGGAGCATGAAGATTACGGTCGTAACGGATGGTGGAATACAAGGAGACATGAATCCCCAGGTACTTAAAACCAGTCTCGACCACCTGAATCGGGAATCTACTGGGCAACGGAGGGAGATCCCCGGCCAGAACATAAACACAGGATTTGGTCCAGTTAATAACAAGACCCGAGTTCTCCCCGAAGGAGGTGAGAACATCAAAAATGTATTAAGAGACTTCCGGGGTGAGGTGAGATAAAGAAGAATGTCATCTGCATATAGCGAGACACGATCTTCAAAGTCTGGAGCCCACTGGATGCCCTTGATCGAGGGCTCCCAACGAAGCCATTCGGCCAATGGCTCCAGGGCGAGAGCAAAAAGCAACGGAGATAGCGGACAACCCTGATGGGTGCCACGCCCAAGTGCAAATGAACCAGACACCCTGCCATTCACCACACCAGCACCTGGGCTAGTGGTCGTTCGTAAAGGAGCTTAACCCATTCAATAAAATTCGAGCCGAAACCAAACTTGGAGAGAGCTGCCCAGAGATAAGGCCATTCTATGGTATCAAAAGCCATGGTGGCATCAAGGGAGGTCAAAATGGCAGATTCAGTAAGAGTTCCAGCTCTCGCGAGAACTCCATGAAGTCTCCTAAGGTTAAGGGCGGTTTTTCGATGCGGGATAAAACCGGATTGATCCGGATGGATCAAGTCGCCGATCACCTTAATCAATCGAGTAGCCAGTAATTTGGCTAATATCTTGGGTTCAGCATTTAGCAGTGAAATGGGTCTGTAGGAAGCGCATCGGTCACGTGATTTACCTTCCTTGTGGATGACAACAATAGTGGCCAGGCGCTGGTCAATAGGAAGGAGGCCAGTTTCGAAGGCCTCGAGAAACATGTTTCTGAAATATGGCGCCATTTTGTCAGGCTGCAACTTGTAGAGCTCAATAGGCAATCCATTGGGCCCCATGGCCTTACCGGATCGAAGGGCATGAATGGCACCAGCGACCTCATCCACTGTTATGGGCGCATCCAGCAAGGCCCTGTCCTCATCAGAGAGGCAGGGTAGCGCGATATCACGCAGGAGCAAACGAGAGTCGCACTCATCTCTATCACTCACAGAGGCATAGACCGTCTGAAAGTGGTCTACAAAGCAATCAACAATCCCAATCGGGTCGGACACACAATCCCCATTCAACCTTTCAATCACCGGAACGACTCGATTCGCTCTCTCAGACTTGTCCAACCACGCAATAGGCTTACTCGCCTTATCACCCACATCATAGAGTCAGCCCAGCTGGTCACGATTCATAACTTTGGCCGTGTCTGTCACAAGGGCTCTGTAGTCTGCCTGTTTCAAAGCTAGGGAGTGTAAAGTCACAGGAGTATCATTTCCGCCCAATTCACTTTCAAGTACAGTTCTTTCATCCTCGAGACGCGATAATTCTTCATGCTTAGCCTTCTTAGTAGCAGCAATCAACGACAATGAATAACCCCGAGTAACAGTTTTGAAAGCCTCCCACAGGGAAACAGAAGAGGAAACAGACCCCACATTTTCATCAAAATAGCAATCAATGGCCTTGACCAGCTCAGAGCGCGTCTTGGGGTTTCGCAAGTACCAAGGATTGATAGGAGCAATTCTGCCCTCACTACCTACCCCAACCGCTACCCTTATCCACAGAGGGGAATGATCAGAAATGCCCCTGGGGAGGTGACGAACCTCCCGCACGGAAGGAGAGTGTGCCGACAGCATTAGGAAATAATCGATCCTAGAAAGACTGCCGTGGGCTCCAGAATGGAACGTATATTGCAAGTGCGAGGGGTGTAGCAGCCTCCAAACATCCACCAATCCAAAGGTTTCCAGCAGTTCAGAAAGCCACATCTGGGAATTCAGTAAGACTCTGGGGGGTATCGATCAGAGTTACCAGAGACAACAAAATTAAAATCCCCCCCAAGAATAAGGAGACCATCAGGAAGCCCCAGCAAAAGCCGACCGAGGTCAGCATAGGGAGTGGCCTGGAGACCCGGGGGGACGTACACATTAACTATTGAGAGCATCTTACCCTCCCACCTCCCTGAAACAGCAGCATATCAACCCCTATCATCAAGTGTTATATCATCTATTTCAAGGGGCAGAGAGGATCTAATCAGTATGCCCACTCCTCTGGAACCGGAGGTGGAGCCAGCATGAGCAACCAGTCTATAATCACGTCTATCTAGGGCCCGGCAAGCATTCCCTATCCGATGGGTCTCTTGTAACAAAGCAATGTCAGGGGCCTGGCGTCGGAGGAACTGGGAAACAACGCCACGTTTTATCTTATCCCCCATACCATTAACGTTCCAGGACAGTAACTTCAACTCACCACCCCCCATCCCGGTAAAGGACCTCAACCCTCCCTCCTCGGAGCCCAACTACAAACGGAGAAGAGCAAAGCATACAGTACCATGTGAAAAAGACAAATACAGTAACAAAAACAAGCCCTCCCCCCACCCCCCAACAACCCACGTTACAACACCCCCCACCCTGCACCCCTGCGTACGACTAAAAAGCCACCCCAATTTGCAGTGTGCCTGTCGCCCTCTCATAACTACACTACACAAAGAACCCCGGAAGAGGAAAAGAGTCTACCCACACCCGAACCACCCTTGGGCTCAACCCTAAAACAATAAAAGAAGCAAATGCATAACTCAGCTGATAAATAGTAACAAGAAACCAGACGTCGAGAACCACAGTGTCACTCCTGGGCCGATGCACCCCCCTCTGCTCCACCGGGGCATCCGCTCAGATCGTCTCTTTTCGACAATGAGTCAAGCCAGTCACTGGCGCAGTCTGGTCGATCAAAGAAAAATGTTCGTTCCTCATATTCGATGCGTAGTCGAGCTGGAAACAACATCGCATACTTAAGGCCCAAGTCCCGCAGGCGCCTCTTCACTCCCTGGAACCCCATCCTCTGTCGCTGGACTTGAGGAGTAAAATCCGGGTAGATGTTAACGGTACTATTGTCTAACTTCAATGGGCAACGACCACGAGAGGCCTGGAGGATAGCGTCCCTGTCCCGAAAATGGAAAAGCCTTGCAATAATAGGCCTCTGGGGGCTCCTGGTTTAGTCTTCCCACCCGGAAAGCGATGAGCACGTTCAACCGCAAAGAATTTGCTGAGTCCGGCGGGAGCAAGATGGTTGAGGATCAGATCCTCCACAAGAAGGTCAACAGTGGTGTCATCTTGATTTTCCGGAACTCCCACCAACCGAATGTTGTTCCGCCGGGCCCTATTTTCATATTCGTCCAGTCGTCGGGCCATCAGGTCGTGCGATGATCGCAGGTTACCAATCTCCGACTGTGCGTCCGCCATATCAGTGACGAGACTGGAGGCCTTCAAATCCAAAGCCTTGACCCTCTCATTCGTCTTAGCCAGATCCGCTCTGATAAGTGTGACATCAACAGCCACAGTATCAATCTTGGAGACAATAGCCTCATATTGTAGCCCCATATCAGCCTTCATCCCAGTGATGGCACTCATTAGGTCCTGGAGCGAAACGTCCGATGGCGCAGTAGAGTCCGTCCTGGGGTCCGCAACAGTACGGCCGGCACTGCCGGGGGAACCCTTCAGTTGCGTATAGCGATCCATCACATTAGTCTGGATAGGTCCCCCACGGGTCGGCGTCTTCGTCTTACGCCTCTCGAACTCAGGTTTGGAAGCCATATTGGAAGCCGTGCCCCGAAGGGGCCCTCTGGACCTGGTGAAAATGGCCGATGTTATTGAGATACCAAATCAGAATTTCAGGCCAATACTTTAGAATGCGAGGCGAGGGATGAAGCAAAGGTAGAGGGATATGGCAGGACAACACAGCGGGTCGAAGTGACACCGACTCGGGAGCCGAACCACTCTTAGAATTGTCAATCGAGGGGTCGAGGAGAAATCGAAACTGAAAGTGACAACAAGGCCGGCTGGGAGGATGTCTCTAAGGCTGTTGTTGTTGACTTACTCCTCGGCCCACCAAAGCAGCAGAGTCCCCGGTCTCAATCGGGGGCAGGCCAGAAAGATGAAGTTGATGTAAAATCGGTTCCCGACATCCGATTACGATTCTTGAAAGGATATCAAAGTCAGCAAGAGTAGATCTTCAAAAGCCCATAATAAAGATCAGGATATTTCAAGGATAGTCGCAGGAGGGCGGCGCGGGTCCCGGGAGGCCTCTGCTTACGCGACCATCTTGGATGCCCACATAGCTCCTCCTTTTAGTTTCCTTTGTTAAGCCCTTTAAACCTGTTACCTCCATAGCTAGATGGGTCAAGTCTACCATGAGTCTAGCTGGTATTGACCTTTCAAGGTTTCAAGCACATTCTATCAGAGGAGCTATGGCCAGTAAGTCCTTCTGGTCTGGTGGTAAGTTGGATGATATCCTTAAAGCTGCTGACTGGTCAAATGCTAACACCTTTGCTCGTCATTATTGTAAGCCTATCGGGCATATGTCTGATGTTGTCCTTCGGGGCTACGAACATGCATAATGTAGCCTCCGGTCTTGTAATGAAATTGCGATTCTCCTATTAACAAGACCAGAGAATCTGGACTCCATTAAAGACTCGGAGGCTGACATTATCCCGCCCTCCTCCCTTTGACAACTTCTCAAATGTTTTATTAATGAGTTTATTGTTTACATCAATTATTATTATTCTATCATTTGAATGAGGATATGCTTCTGCTTTCTTTATTGCCTGTTGTGAATTTTTGCTTTCTAGGCTTTTTCTCTGGATTTGGGGCCATATGTATCATCAAACTATTTTGCATTTCCTAAATAGCGAATTTTAAGGAATCGCTATTTAGGAAATGCAAAATGGTATGTATGAACAAAATCGCTTTTTATTTGCGATTCCTTAAGCTTCCTTATTTGCGAATTCGCATTTTGCGAATTCGCAATTAAGGAATAATTTCCAATGCATTCCTATGGGCCAGGAGGCTCCGCTTGCATTTTCATTTTCAATTTATGGGCCAGGAGGCCCATAGGAATGAATGCAAAATAATTCTCAAATTGCGAATTCGCAATTTGCTAATCGCAATTTGAGAATTATTGCAAGGGTGCAGGGGTGTCTCAAAGACACCCTGCTGCACCCCTGAAAAGAATATGTGTGTGCATATGGCGCACATACATGCCCTATGGGCATGTGTGTGCATCATATGCCACCTTTAAAAATGCCAATTTGTGCATTTCTGGAAGAATTCGCAAGTTACCATCAACTAAAAGTTGGTGGTAAATTGCGAATTCTTAAACAAAATTCACAAACTAAAATTGCTACATACATAGCATATAAGGAATCGCAAATTTGCGATTCCCTAAATGCTATGGAAAAATAAGTAATCGCACAAGTTTGCAATTCCTTATTTTGGGAATGTTTCATAAATTCCAAAACGTGCAAAACGGCCGTTTGCGAGTCGCAAAGGTCGAAATTCTGCGAATTTCGGCCTTTGCGATTCAAAAACGGCTTGATACATATGGCCCTTGGTTCTTAAACCTTTCTTTCTCCTTTCCAGGTAATTCCGTTTAAGCGTCTGTTCCTTTCCTTTTAAGGCTCCGAAGCTAAGTTCAAGATAAATTTTCAAGTTCAAGTTTGATCTCGTAATTTTCATAGAACTTTCCTGCTGCGATTCTTTTAAAAGCAGCTGATTGTCTCCTGGATACCTCCTTTATCCTGTGTTGTGTAAACTCTATAGTTTTATGCATTGTGATGTAGTGCGGCTGCTGTGAGTTGCTATTAAAAGATAATGCATAATGTCAGCCTCTGAGTCTTTAATGAAATCCAGATTCTCTGGTCATGTTAATAGGAGAATCGCAATTGCGGGTATAATTACTCCAGTGGTTTTATATGGATGTGAAATTTTGCTGTTAGACAATAAAAATGATTTTTTTACTAGTGAAGGGGAGATTATGAACTAGGCCTTGGGCTTACCATTAAATGCAATCTCAAATAAAATAAGGTTAGAAATGGGGCTTCCTTCTTGGCAGTTTAATGCTGAAAACCGATACACACATTGTTAGGTCGCACCTGAGACAGTGCATGCACTATTGGTTGAGAGTCCATTGTTACTTAAAAAATAAATTCTAAAAGAGCTTAGAACCCACCCTTTACTTACCATTGGTAGGCTCTTGTTACTCTCATTTCCTTTGTTTTCATTGGTCAGGGGCAGCTCGCATTCGTATTTATCTTGTTTTTATTGGTCAGCATCAGCTGTAGTAATAAATAATTTTTACTTAACAATTCTTTCATTTTGTCGTTGTTGCTTGCTGCAGATGGCTATGGGAGGATGTTGCTTTCACCTTTTTTAGATTCAACACATAGCAAGTAAAAAAACATTGGCAAAGCTCAGAGAGCCCGCCTATGTGACATCTACTGTCTGAAAAATTCTTTTTTTTTACCTCCATCCTCTGCAACGGAAGGGGACCGTGTTATGTGTAATCACCATGCCTATCCTCAGCGGTGCAGGGCAGAAGCCAGTTGAATACCTCAAGTAAGGTGCATCATTGTTTTTATAGTGCTGGCAATCTCTTTCTTTCTACTCATTTTGGTTGGGAACTTTAATCCTATAATTAGCATCAAGCCATAACCCAATAATTCAAACTTTACTACTGGTGCGCCAAGCTATGGTCCCCGCGTTACACGCTCACACAGCTACGTCTCATGCGTGATGTCCCGTTCATATTCTCTTCCAGCGCAGAGACTGTCACATAGCTCCTCGGATGCACTTCATGTATAGTGTGCCGCTTAGTTTCTGTTCCAGCATTGAGATGGTCACGGTACTCTGCTGATGCATCTCATGTGTGATGTGCAGTACATCTTCTGTTCGCACACTGAGCCCCACCCCAGCTTCCCTGATACACCTCATCTCTGTAATACAGGATTCACTGGCATTCTACCACAAAAAGGTTCTCCCACGAAACCTCGATTCTGATGTGCCTTACTTACTGCTATTCTGGCATTGAGACTCATGCACAGCCCTGACTATGCACATCATTTCTGAAATGCATCCCTATCTGCTATTGAAACACTAACATTCGCATAAAGCTCTTCTAATGCATCTTCTTTTTGATGTGGAGTACTCAGTTATTTCACCACCAAGACCCCAGGCAGGTCTTCCAATGCACCGCATTATGACTTGCACCTTGACATACAGATTGAAAGTGCAGAGAGGTGCACGTTGGAATGAGGTGCATTGGAAACACAAAATCCCACACACAGCTGTTTCAATGCTCCTCATTTTATTGTGTAGCAATCTATGCTAATTCAACACCCCGGTCCACAGAGAGCCCTTCCTATGCACCTTTTTTCTAACATTTGACACTCATTTGACACTCTACAACATGGAAAAAATGGACAAAGCTAAAAAGCTCTATTATGTGGCGTTGTCAATGTTTTTTAAACTATGTTGTACAACAGTGCGGCTGCTGTGCAGTCTGGTTGAAAGGAGAAAGCCCTAAGATGCTTCCAGCATTGACCACATCGTAGCATTTTGTTTTGTAACTTACAACTATGCTGCTGTCCAACATGGCTAAAAAAATGGACAAAGGCAATAGATCTTACCAAGATCTAGCCAATGCTTGTATCGATTAATAAATGCCAAAACCACAAGATTATATGTATTTTGCTCAGCTGCAATTAGATCTTATGTAAATAAATGTTTGACGTTTCTGTTTCTAAGACTAGATAAATTAGTTCAAGATGGTAATATTGTTGACAATTTGGGGAAGTTGGAATGAAAGAAATTATTTATCGCCCAGAGAAAAGCCATTGATCTTCAGTATTTGCAGAATAAAGACTCTGTAGTCGTTACCAATGATGTCTGGGGCTTGATGGGCTAGAAGATATATTGGTAGATCCCCAAACCCTAGGATCAGACACAAGTTGCATGGGTGGGTTATCAAGGTTCTTCCGGGCTGGTCTTTACCAGGTTTTGTAGCTTTTTTACAGCTCAATCTTGGTATATGTCCATGTGCCTCAGAAAGAAAATGTACAGGGATTCACATTCTTTTGGGCTGCACATGGCTATTCCTATTGAGTCAGTTTCCAATGTTTTTGGGGTCTGGATCTTGTAATTGTAAAGATGCTGCTGTTCTTTTTCGCACGTTCCTTTTCTAGATGAGGGTTTTGTATTAGGTAAATACCTCTATCATATGAAGATTTTTTTAATTGTCCGATACCTTCTTTATTTTAATTATGGTTGTTTTTAAATTTTCAAGGCCGACAGCCAAAGAAATTTGGTAAACCTTTAATTTATTTATTTATTAGTTGTGAACTATGAGCTGTAATACTTCAATGAAGAAAGAGGGGTAGAAATGTTTTTAGATATACGAATGTGGTATCTCTCAGCACAGTACACAGTACATAGTTTAGCTGGCCAGAATGCACAGAGGGTGGAGTGGTGGGCGAATGGGGGGATGGAATTTATCGTTTGGAGAAATTACTGCATTTGAAGAGTACACAAAGTTATGGAATCTTCACTGTATATAGTCAAAATTTCCATACTCTGCTTGGTCTCATTTACTCATTTAAATCATATAATTTCGTTAATTTAGTTTTGTATGCTTTTAATTTACTGAATCAAGGTATCTATAAAGATACTTTTTTTACCTCCTCACCTGTCCCTGTAACCAACAATACATTGGGATGACAATGAGACAGATAAAATTGCGCATTCAAGAACACAAAAGCAACATAAGATGCCTAAAAACTAAACAAATACTAGACTGTATCAACACTACACACAAATGGGACACACAGCCGACAGTATTCGCTGGCTGGTTCTAGAATGCCATCCAGGAATCACCAAAGCAGGCTTGTTCAGGATTGAACAAAGGTGGGTCCATCGCCTCCAACTGGATACACTGGGTCTTAATGACGCCGTGCCTTGGTCATCCATTCACACTTAGTCTATCTGTCTATACTTAGATTATTCTAGTGACCTGCACTCACCCAGTTTACTCTTATCTGACCCCTGGCTCATCTTCTCATAATTTGACCATCTATGTGCAGCTATATTGTTTCAGTGACCTACACTTTACGTGTTCTTCTACCCAAAACCCCTGGCTCATCCTTCGGCCAAGCTTGCACCGGCCCTCCCCACTCTCGATCCCGCCCATGTCATGTGATCAGACCAGACTGGACTCCACCAACTCCACCATCACGAGCCCTTAACTTTTTGTTTTCCTGGACTTCAACCCCGTCCAGGTATATAAAATCATTATGAACCTCTATTCCTGTGCACTCAGTTACATGTCACTGAAATCATCGATCACACAACCTATTGGGTTGTCACGATCGTTTGGGCTTATGAGGCATCTAGGTGAATACCCATCCGCCTACCCACCCAATATGGCCGCCAGATATGCCCGCTTGTTCCCCTCACTCCTTTCAGATCGTAGCAAGCTCTTTTTGCTAACCTGTGCGCATGCGCGGACTCTGAAGGCGCGACCACGCCCACTATGGCAATCACCGGAATCCGGAGACGCAGGGTACAAGTACGCGAGAACAACGGCAACCTAGTTACCAGTCGCTCCGGATCCGCCATGGATTTCATGTGGGGGTAGGTGTTGCAGGCAAAGACCGCACGCCGTTCGGGTAAGTTTCCGTGTTATGATGTTGGCTCACTAATTGGGTTGAGCTTCATTTAAATACTTGTGGTTTTTTGGTGCAATTACGTGCTGAGGTCCAATGTGGAGTCTGAGAAAGGCTATCCTGGGGCACATGGGATAACTCTGGAGATGGGGTCCGTGCCTCGCCATTACTTTTAGTGGATGTAACCCTGAGAAGGGAACGTGAGCTTCTCCTCCCCTCGTACTCTCACGTCTCCTTCCTTTGTTGATGTTGCAGACTCGAGGGGGACGGCGAGGCTCTCAGGTTCTCCTTGTCAATCACCATTGATCATTGGAAGGGCGGTACCTTCGGAATCCATTCTGCAGGCCTAATTTTGCCACAGTTACCGCTCTGAGAACTGGACACTGGGCATCAGTAGTGGAATTAGCTAAGTCTAGCCCGGTTGTGAATGTTCTCTTCCTGCAATTGAATACCGGCTCCCATTTAAGGAAATTAATTGTTCCCTTCCTCCTCCCCCTACATCCCCTAGGTCCCTGACTCCTCTGTGCAGGTCCCACAGGAGCAGACTGCGGGGCACCTTAGGAATACTCGTAGGGTAAGCACCTTTTTGTCCAATCTTCGATTGTTCTTGACTCGGCTGAGTCTTGTAAATAATCTAGTGTGTTTTATGTATAGGGAAATGCACCTAGGTTCTAGAGGAGAATTATGCTGCAATCCTTCCTATATGTTCTCCCCTTCTCTAGGTTGACCATTTGGCCTGCCTATCACAGACCAATCAAGTTAAGGGTGTATACAAGTTTTTAATTCACTGTGTAGTACTAGACACCAAGGTCCTGAGGAATTGCTAGATTAGCAAGAAACATGTCGACCTAAACAGAGGGTTGCAGATACCTTCGCAGCTTACTTCCGTAGCGTCTATCTCCCCTCCCACTATTTAACCAAGGGAGTCAGCCACGCTATTAAAAATCCTTGTGGACTAACTTACCTTTTTTAATCACCACCACCTTCTCACGACTACACACTTTTTCTGCCCTCTCACACGCATGCACCATATGGCTGGAACAAAAGATCTCCACTAAAGAGCCCCTTCGCGGGTGCCCGTCAGACATTGCAGCGCCAGTCTGACGAGGAGCAGGACCCATATGATGAAGCATGACACCAAGCTTGCTGGGTGTGTGAGGGTTCTAGTTCCCAAGAGGGAAATTTCCCTTTCTTCTTTCCCTCTTGGTTTTCTCTATACACATACACACTCTTCCTTTTTAGTCCTTCTGGGGAACTTTGTGCTTTATTTTGCTACTAATCTATAAAGATACTGCCAAGGTGGGCACTGGGGCAGGTTTTATCCAGAGGTGTCACTGACCCATACCAGTAGTGGCCCGTGGTGGGAGTGCTGCTGGGTGCGGACATAGGCCGGGAGAGAGGGAGGGTGGGGGGTAGTAAACTGCGGATTACGGCCCATTTGAGGAAAGTAAACATATAAATATATTAAACGAATTTCATTGTGCGCACTGCATCGTATTTAGCTATGCAGGGCGCGCAACGAAATTCATTTAATTTATTTATATGTTTTCTTACCTCTAATCAGACGTAATCTGTAGTTTATTACCCCCCACCCTGTTCCTCCCCGCCCCATGTCAGCACCCAGCAGCACTTCCACCACGGGCCGCTACTAACCTATACACGGACTACAGATTCAGTATTTTAATTGCTCGCACGTCTGTGAAACTGAGATCAGTGATTCCATGCATATGGAGACCAGCTGTCTTTGCTGAAGCTGTGGTCCCGTAGTTACCTAGCAAGGGAGAGACTGTTCACCTGATTCTAGTGCTTACCAAAAGTACCTAATATAGCACTAACTCACATGCAGATGGTGTAATGTCTTTCTACAGCTTTGCATGCTATATAAAAAAGCTTCCATAATATCCCCCAAAACCCTGTGTGAAAAACAGACCTTAACTTAAAACCTCTGATTGTCAACTATCCTTTTCCTTTCAAATGACTCTCCTTCCTTCCTTTTCATCCTCTGCATGCCTCACCTTTCTGAACACAGCCTATTCTAAGTCACATCCATGTTTGTCTTATTCTCTTGTATCCCATTTCTGCAAATTCCCCACTCCTCATTTCAAGATCACAAGCTCTGTTTTCAAAGTCATACCCATGCATTCTAAAAATGCTGACTCTGGCTCATCTATTAATCCCACCAACAATCTGCATAAACTCGCATACCTCCACTAATGATCACACATAATTACTATCAACTACTACTAACAACCAAAAAAACCGGGAACAAATGTATGGAATGATTTCTTTGAGTGGACAAGACTAAGTTGCACACGCATCAAGCTATTTTTCAATCGCAAACAGTGAAAATCGCAAAAATCAGCACTTTGCGATTGCAAAATAGCCATAAGCAATGCATCAACCAAATTCGCAGACTTCCCCTTGTATTTGCAAAATATAGCGATTACCTATTTACCAAATGGCACATAACGAACCTGTATTAGCAATTCGCTATTTGGTAATCTCAAACCTATGCATGAAAAATTTGCGAATTGCGAATGACATGGGAATGGCAATGTGCACTTGCAAAATAGCACCAAATCAAATCAGGTGGTAACCAGGTGAAAATCATCTAATCAGGTGGGAACCATTGGCAAAGTATTTAAACAGGCCCAGAAGGCCTCAGAATGTTCCACAATGGCAGCACTCTACGTCCTGGCGAGGAGGATGAGGCTCTGAGTAGCAGCACAGAGAAGGAGGAGGATACAGGAGCTCACTTTTTGAGTGCACGTTACATTCTTGGGGCAGACAGAGGAAGAGATATATGACAAATATAGGTTGAATGCAAACATAATCTATGATCTGATAACTGAATTAGATCCCCAACTGCAGCGTCAGACTCGCAGGACACATGCCATCCCCACTCATGTGCAGGTCCTATGTTCACTGCACCTTCTAGCGTCAGGTAGCTTCCAGAGTGTAAGAGCTGAAGCTGTTTCCCAAAGTGACCTATTACGCTTTTTCAACTCATTCCTTGATGCCATGTTGCAGAGGATACACCACATAGTAGTTCCCTCAACATCACAGGAATTGCAGCAAACCAAATTTGATTTCTATCAGGTAGCCCAATTTCCCCACGTAATTGGTTGCATTGATGGGACGCATGTAGCCAAATGCCCCCCCTCAGTGAATGAGTACATTTATAGGAACAGAAAATCATACCACTCACTGAATATACAAGTCATCTGCAATTCTAAACACATCATCACAGATATAGTGTCCAGTTTCCCTGGCAGTACACATTATTCCTACATCTTACGACACAGTGGTATACACACTCGTCTCCCTGGAGGTGAATTTGGAGAAGGATACCTGCTTGGTAAACATATGTAAAACAGTCTTGCAGACTCTTGGTGATACATAGCAGTGAGTAATCTGTTGCTTTCTACCCTGTAGGTGACAGCGCATATGCTGTGCGCTCCTTCACACTGACGCTGCACCTAAATCCAAATACCCCAAGTGAGCAGTGATATAATGCAGCGCATGTTTCCGCCCGCAATGTGATTCAGCGGACCTATGGCTTACTTAAAAGAAGGTTCCGCTGCCTCCACAAAAATGGCGGGACATTGCAATACAGGCCAGATACCTGCTGCAAAATTGTGACCACTTTTTCCATGTTGCACAACATTGTAACTTCTAGAGAAATACCCACGGAACTCTGATAGCGAGCCTGAGGAAGACAATCGACAGGACAACCAACACCAGCAACACGCAGGCAGAGCGCAGCAGAGGAGAGACAGAGATGTGCAGAAATCACACAGCATTATTTTTAAGGTGTGTAATGATGAGATGAGACACTACATGCTTTAATTGTTTCGGATATTTATTTTGAAAAAAATGTGGTAGTGGTAATGCACACATACCAGGTGCAAACTTGCATTGTGAAAGTCAAAATTAAACAATATGACATTGCCATGGTACTTGAATGTCACCCCTGATAAACAGCATGATAGTGGTTACCTCACCAGATTCTAGTTTGTCCTTCAATGCCACTCTACTTTCTGCAGCCACGCACTCCTGTGGGCCGTTCTGTGGGCTCTGCCACATCCCTTGTGGAGCCTTCGGATGCAGAGGTGCTCCTAGTACTGCGCCTCCTGCATGTGGTCACTGATGCCAAGAGACCACTTAGGCTGGAAGACTCCTCACTCTCCCCTCCACCCAGTACATTGTGGCTCCAACTGCAGCAGTGTGTAATTGCTCCATGGCATTGGTGACCTGTATGAGTCCCCTGGCCACATCCCACAGCAATGGGGCATTCCACCTGCATGCCCACAGCCCGACGGGACAGCAGAGATGTGTTTGTGCTCAGGCAGTTGATGGCCCAAGTGTACCCATCTAAGCGCCCTATCAACTGAGGATGCCTTTTGCGTTGAGACACATGCTCTTCATGAATCACCTTGCACAACTCATGGATGGCTTGGCTGACATTTGCAAAGTTCTCATTTGTCTCCCTCTGTGCTTCCACCACTGTTTTAGTGGGCTCCTTCATGCTGTTCCTAATCTCTGCTATGTTTGCAGCCAAAGAACCAAGTTGTGCCTGCATTAAACACATGTTCTTGCATTGCAGGCGCTGCACCTTCAACATTTGCCTCTCCATCCCACCCCAGAACACAGAACCATCATCTTCAGCAGCTCCCATGTGAGCCCTTGCCCTGCGCCTCTGGATGTGGACGTTGCTGTGCAGCATCTGTGCTTGGGGTTTTGGTGTGGTTGTGTGCCCAGCCTGTGATGTCTGAGGGCCAGGTTGGCTCTCCTCTTCTGTTTCAAAGGCAGGTAAGGGTGCCACTGTGGTCCTGCGTCTTGTGGGTGCAGGTATTGGGGTTGATGGGGTCACTTATGTCTCTTCTCCTGACTGGGCCGGAGTCTCCAGGGAGTCATGGCCAGGGCCGGACTGAGAACCAAAACCGGCCCTGGCAAAGTGCTCGGCCGGCCCCCTGGGGGTACAACCCAGCTCTTTGGCGGGGCCGGTTTTCGGCCGTTTTTGTTACAGGGCCGCTTTTGCAGCTATGCTGCAAAAACGGCCCTGTACAAAACCGGCCCCCAGGACCCAAAACCGGCCCCCACCCTTGCGGCGCACCAGGGGATTGCCCGGTGCCGGCAACAGCCAGTCCGGGCCTGGTCATGGCCTTCACCTTCATCAGACTTCTGCACAGCTGCATCTGTGATGTTAAACAGTGCAAGTTCAGTATTTTTGTTGGGCATGTAAGTCACATTGCACATGTTCCACACAGTGCCTAGATTTTACTTGCTTGTTGTGCTTGAAAGCACAAATGCTGTTTTGATCCCTCCTTGCCTTTCCTATTGGAGTTGCTGCCTCCTAATCCCATAATCCATTTGTGTGTAGCAAGTAAAATGTGGACTGGAGTTGGGTTTGCAACACTAAGCCAGATCTAATTTGAGGGGTATTTTTCTAGATTTAGCATAGAATGGTAATGTGCATGCATCTTACCTTGTGAAGTACTGGCCTGTGCCTAGGGATCTATCTGGGTGACTCCAACTACAGCTTCAGGCTGAAGTGTTGACTCCACCAGGTCCTCCGCAGGTGCATTGGCAGTTTGGGTCGGTGATCCCCCTCCAGTCTTCTTGGCATCTGCATGCCTGGCGGCAACCTTTTCCTTAGCATGGCTCTGCAGGTCATACGAGCGCGTGCGCAGGTCTTCATGGATCGCTGTGTGTCCCCCACTGCATTGATTCTAGATTGGATTATAAGCCAGATTTTGCGTTTCTCTGACTCAGGGACATGGAGTGAATGCTTCCCAAAGAGTTTGTCATGGCCCTTTACAACTTCCTCAATGAGGACTTTAAGCTCCTTCTTGCTGAACTTCAGCGTTCTCTTGCGCTGTGCTGCCTTCTTATCAGTTGTTCCAGAAACCATGCTGATGTTCTTGCACAGGTTCTCATCTCCAAAATTGCTTCCTTCTTCTGTGCTCCTGCAGCCTGTGCCCTCCTCTGTCTCGCTCAGTACACAGGTGACAGCATGTCCTGTATCACTTGCTGGTAATGATGTCATCATGTTGCATCTAAAATACGGAATCGCTATTTGCGATTTGGTAATTGCGGATTTGCTTTTTTACGATTCGGTATATGGCAGTTTTCTAATAGCAACTGTGATTTTTACCAATTCGCTAATATTTTGAGAATTTTTTGATGCACCATTTGCAAATACCAAATAGAAATTCCTAAAAAATCGCTATTTGGTAATCGCAAAATGGAACTTTGATGCATCTCTAATTTCCTTAGCACTCGCCAATGTCTTTTGAGCTGAAACTCTTAGACAAACCAGCAGCGCCATCTGCTGGTTAAAGGAGAAAACAAGCAATGCTGGGTCTTTTTCGACCTACATACAGTATCGAATAGAGCGGTGCTCCATTCCCGAGAAATGACTCTTGTACGCTGTAAACCTGGTGCTCCCACAATTCATTAGCTAGAAAAACCCAAAATACAATATCTCAGAACTGCCTTTTACTTATTTAATTTTCAGCAAATACATTAATTTCTCGATTACTGGACTCGGTGCAAAAGTCATAACAAAACCAATTTTCTGCTTTGATCTGTGTGCCCACGCAGTATTAATATTACAAAATGGATGCACACATTTATATGAGCCACATACACGCAGGAGTCAGTTTCCATTTGTGTGGACTGGTGCCCCATGAGAACGGCTTCTTCCCAGAGCACCCCTGTGTTCCCATTCTGGAACCATTTCTGCAACACCCACAGAATGGACTTACAACTGCAGCTACTCCTTTGAGGTGTGGACCTTGACCGCAGTTGTAATACTCTGCATACGCCCACCCTCCACCCCCATTTAGCCAGAGGGCTCACCAGAGCCTCTGGGATGAAAGAGGTAGGCAAGAGTAAAGTTTAGCTGCTTTTGAAGTTTCTGTGTCTAGGAGTCGACACACGTTGGAATATACTGGAAGTGTGTAATAATGTACCTAGTGCGTTGTGAAACACGCAATGCATTTTCATGGATGCCAAGTGACTCCTTGAAACCTGTTCTTGCCGTTGTTGGACCTGTTGAGGATAATTTGCACATCCTACCTCCACGCCTCGCTGAACCCGCTGCGCGGGTCCCGCATCGCAGAGGGGCGCTCTTCTGTCACCTGGAAGCTGCTGCAGGGGTAATACAGGGGCCGAGGGCTGCGAGCTAAAGGGCTGGGACTCCATTTCCCAGGAGTCTCAGGACAGCCCACGCCCGCTCCACCTGGGCTGCTCTCCCTCCCCGCCCCGCCCCCAACAATCCACCCACCATCACTATTGCTATAAAATAGAGCGTGAATACCGCAGCGCGGGAGCGCGCGGGAGCTCGCCGGGAGAAGCCCGGGAGAAGGGCGGGACCGTCTGTGGCCGTCAGAGGCCGGAGTAGGCCGGGCTGGGCCTACCCCCTTGGTTCTGTCGTTTGCCATCAAGACCCTAAGTTGTTAAATTGCCGCATAGCTTTATCACATTCTAAGATACCATGCCGTCTCCGGTAAGGGAAAGCACCCCCATAAGGCAGGCAGGAGCAAAAAACATGACCCTAGAGAATTATTTTCCCCGGGCGGGGGGAGATGGGGACAAGGAGAACACATTAAGTCGGCTCAGAGCTGAGCGGAGACGTTCTATAGATAACCTGAAAGGCAGACCTCTAGGAGATTATCCTCCCACACCTAGCGAAGACTTGACATTAATTGAAGATGTTCCGATCCTGCTTAGGGATGGCACAAAAACGCCCCCAGTGGTACTTATGAGTTCAACCCCAGTGAGGAGCACAAGCTCAAGCAGGGGGACGATTGATTTAATTTCTCAACCTCCCCCAGCATCAAAGTCTAGGAAAGCTAAACCTAAACTAGCTGCAGCACAAGGGGTATTCGCCACCCCCCCCCCAAACAAACGTAGGAGGAAGTCGAGGGGTGCCCAGGTTAAAAACAAACCCAAGATCCCCCATTCTGATTTTGGGAAGTCATCTAAACGCACCATACCGACTGTGACAATGGTGGGTGACTCACATTCTAAACCCCCTGCACAGGACGGTGTGGCCCCCGCCCTGACTAAAGAGACGGCTAGTAACATTGTTAATGCCCCCCTCTCTGTTGCTCCGCTGGGTAATTTAGAATTCCTGCTTAGGTCACTTTTGTTACCTATTAGCGAAAGCATCAAAAAAGTGGAAATTAGACTAACCATTCTCGAGGCCACACTAAGTAGTATGAAAAATCCGGCCAATTCTCATTAAAAGGCTCTCAAACCTACTGCCACCCCAACAGCCCCAAAAAGTGTCACACATCTTGCTCCCTCACAGGTTGCTACTGCGGCCGCCCCACCACAAACCCAGAGGAATAACCCTGCCCCAAATAAGCCATCTAACCCTATAGGACCTATCCCCCCCGCAAATGCTGTTCCCCCAGTACAGCCCACAGACAGTGTTGCACCTACTCCACTAATGAAGCTTCCCCCCAGGCCACGTAGACTCAACTTACCACCAGAGGCGAATGACTTTACAGTAGTCATGGCGGGCGTCCCCCCACTAGAGGTAGGTGAAGCCGAGGATTTCTGTGCCCTAAAAAGCAGGGTGATTAAGTGGCTAAATCTGAATAGACCCTTGCCCGTACACTTAAGCAATGAGATCATAATGGTCAGAAGGGTGCCTTGGATAGGGAGAACACGCAAATCCATCATAGGGGAATGCATATTGGTGAGCTTCAGGGATGCTGGAACAGTTGCTCACATATGCCAGGGAAAGAATAGATCACAGGTGACAACAATTCAAACACTTCATGTGTCTTTCTTCTTTCCCCCCATCCCAGCCCCTGTACACGGGACTCGTTCATATGACAACTGGGAAAGGGTGGGTCGAAGGGGTGTTCACCACAAGTTCAATCCCAGGCCATTATTTAGCCGCCCAGAGCCACCCTTCCACACATTCAATCGGTTCCACTGTCTGGATGGTCTTGAGGGGGTAGATTGACAAACAGATAACTGCATATGGGGTATAGGGGGAAGAGGGGTTCTAAATTCTGAGTGGGAGAAGCACAGCTCTGAGGCAAAACCAAAGTCATCGAGTTGCGCCCGGAGTCAGGTGCTGGATGAACCTAGGGCTGTAGACACTGCATGTATAGGGGATGCACAGGGACCGGAATTGGAAATACAAGGGCGAGAATCACTAGGCGGGCCCCGGGGAGGAGGGGTCCAGGGGGGTGAGGCACTAAAAATCATCTCATGGAATATAGCTGGCCTGGCTGGAAAATTTAATAACAAAAAGGGGCTTGACTACATCAGAAAATTCCACGTAATTTGTCTGCAGGAGACCTGGGCCCAGGAGAATAATTTCCATCTGGAAGGGTATAAGTGTTTCTTTGTACCTGCTCAAAAATTAAGATCAGGGAGAGCCATGGGAGGTTTAGCTATTTATACAGATCTGAGCCTTCCGGGAAGTTACACTTGCCTTGATTGGAATTCCCACAGGATTCAGGCAGTCAGGTTCACTGGGAAAGGTCTTAGATTTGTTGCAGTAAATCTTTACAATAATGAGTTAGCGGGATCTAACACCTCTCTTGTCACTGAATTAGATAACAGGTTGGGCCAGGTCATAACAGGGCAAAAGAATGGGCATTCATATGGGTTGGTGGTTATGGGAGATTATAACTGCCACTTGTGCCCGGTACTGGTCCAAACAATCACAGATTGGTCCCGATGCCCTATGGAGAAGGGACCGCATTTCTCTCATACTCCGTTGGGCTCAGCTTTTAGAATGTTACGGCTTAAATATGACCTTGAACACACCATTAATATGGTAGGGATGCAGGAGGATGGCACACTCCCCCCTACATTTAAGGGTAGAGGATGCTCTTCCTTCATAGATTATATTCTGGTTTCAAGGTCCTTACTTAATAAGACAACCAGCGTAGGGATCGAATGGAGTGGCTTTAGCGACCACAACCCTCTTGCCTTGGAGCTGTTGTACATGGCGGGTCTAAGTATTAGAGCACAACGCACCTTCACTGAGAGAGCAACAGACCAGGGCAGGAGATTAAAATGGGCTAAAATAGACGGGGAAAAGTTCTATAAGGGCCTGGTGGACGCAGGCAAACTTGCTATTAATGATTGTCTGGATACAGAAGTCCACGGACCGAGGATAATGGAGGCTTTCGACCAGATCGCTAATCTGGTCGATGGCTTACTAAAGACCAGTGCGCCACTCAAGAACCACGGGAATCCCCGTTGGTTCGATAAAGAATGCTCCAAAGCTTTGAGGGAGCTGAAAAGCTGCCTTAAAACTAAACCAAGGGTCCCCCACAAAGTTAAGGAATGCAGAGAAATTTATAAAAAGGAGATTAAGAGGAGGAAACTAGCTTTGCAGGCGGAAGCGTGGGTAGATTTACGAGAAGCGGGGGAAAGAAAGGACCTAGCAGATTTCTGGAAAATAATCAATAACCCAACGTTCCAGGAAAAAGACACCCCGGATATAGGGGCCAATATTCTCCCAGAGCAGTGGGTCAACCACTATAGGGGCCTGTATAACCATGAGCCTGGCTCTACTGTAGACCTACCCGCCAAGTCAACTGAGGCTCCATTGGTAGAATTCTCCATTAAGGAGATCATTGCAGGGATTGAGGGTCTGACCAAAAATAAAGCTCCGGGGCCTGACAGAATCCCCCCTGATTTGTTTCTGAGTAACATCGAACTCTGGGCTCCCCTAATGACAAGGGTTATAAATACTGCTATTATCTATGGTCTGCCCCCGTCTTGGTCCACGGCAGTAATTGTGCCGATTTTCAAAAAGGGTAACAGGGATGACCCAAAGTGCTACCGCCCGATCTCCCTGACCGATGTGTCAGCAAAACTCTTGGGGAGGGCAATCCTTATTAGACTGTCCGAGTGGACCGAGGAAAAAAACCTCTTCTCGGACACTCAATACGGATTTAGGGCAGCGAGGTCCACTAGTGACCAGTGCCTGAACCTTTATATGCTGACTGCCAAGTATACCATGGCTAGTGATGAATTCATTTACATGGGTTTCATGGATCTGGCAGCAGCATTCGATCACGTCAATAGGGAAAAATTGTGGGGCATGATGCTTAGTATGGGGATAGAGAGTGGTCTAATTAATATATTGAGGGAATTGCATAGTGACACCACCGCCAAGGTCCGCTTTAATAGGGAGGGGGGACTGACTAATTCTTTTCCCTGTATGAGTGGAGTCCGACAAGGCTGCATTCTTGCTCCCTTTTTGTTTTCCCTTTATATTAATAATTTGGAGCAGTTCCTGTTAGGTCTGAAGGTAGATTGCCCAAGGGTTGAGTCGCATCATATTCCTGTTCTGCTTTATGCAGATGACGCGGTACTGATCGCACGCACACCGAGGAGCCTACAAACCCTGATTGACGGATTTGTTAGGTTCATGAGTGCCTTGGACCTTTCTGTAAATCTGAGTAAATCCTATGTGCTCCTGGCGGGGAAAAAAACCACCTCTAAATTTACATACAAAATAGGGAGCCACATTGTGGAAGAGGTTAAAACGTTTCCCTACCTTGGTGTAACATTTGACGGTGCCCTGCGGTTTGATACCTTGGTGGAGGAACGTTGTGGTAAAAGGATAGCATCTAACGGGGCAATTGCTAGCTATGGCAGGAGGCTAGGAAGATGGTCCCCGGAACAGGTGCTAAACCTGTATAGCTCTGTATCATGCTCCAAGGTAATCTATGGGGCAGAAGTATGGGGCTTTGTCAATACCACTAGCATCCAACGAGAAGAAAATAAATATCTGAAATCACTCTTGAGGGTACCACAAAGTACTGCTGGTTTGATTGCCCATAGGGAGCTAGGGAGACCATATATAGAAGATCTGATAAAATTGAGGCCTATTATCGCTTGGTTAAAAATTTGGGTCAATCCTGATTCGACACTTAGTAGAGAAATTTTATTGGACTGCCTAAAGAGGGACAAGTGTATGTGCATCCCCTGGCTCCTCTATGTGAAGAATACCCTAGAGGAGCTAGGTTTTGTGAACCTCTTTACTCATCCTGAAACTATTGTAGCCCAGAATAAACTGCATGTAGGGAGAATTTTCCTAGAGTGGAAAAACCTACGCAGAGATGAGGCTGAAGGGTGCAAAAAGACAGTGAGGGCCCATCACCTAGTGAAGAGCGTGGAAGGTATGGAGCCATACTTGTTCCTCATGTATAATGCACAGGATAGGTTCCTGATGTGTCGCTTCAGATTGAACCTACTCCCATTTATGTTGGCATCACCAGCGAGGTTTGCTACATCAATAGAACAGAAGGGGCCCTGCGGCTGCGACAACAGGTCTCCGCAGGACTCCCTTCACTTTGTTTTACTTTGCCCCTTTTACTCAATGCCCAGACGCAGATACCTTGTAAATATTTAGAAACAAGTTAATTTGGTTCACGCTAGGGAGGCACTAGTATTCTTACAGAAAGCTGAAGAACCCTTAATACTGTGTAGCATTATGAACTTTATTAAGGTAGCACTTCGTTTAAGGCTTACTAGAGGAGAAGATTGAAATGTTTTATTCTAACTTTTAAGTGTTAAATATGGCTATATTGTTGTATTTATGTTTTGTAAATTCACTGTACAAAGAACCTTGAAACGTTTAATGACTTTTTACTGTGTAAATATGAATGTGCTTTTATGGTGTTTTTTAATCACCGAATAAAGTTTCTTTGACTTGACTCCATATCATGTAACACCTTCAGACAGTCTAGGTCTTTTAGCCAATATTACTTTGGCTGAGGAGGTACTTGTTTTTGTTTGTTTGTTTTTTGTTTCCCATTCGTCAGATGGGGTTACTTGGCAACCGTGGTTGTGTGGACACCAGTTTCAAGGGTGTATTTCTTTGCACCGTTTCTGCTTGGAGCCGCCATGTTCTTGCCACCGCCTAAGGTGGTGAGCCTATCGGTGTGTGCCTACGAAAGTGTGAAAGGCTTGAGTGAAGGGAATGAAAGAGTGGGGTGTGATGCGGGGGAGAGGCGAATACACTCACTGGTGACACCTTGCTTCATGTCGTCATCACGTCATGTTTTCAACCTTGGACTTTTCTTTTAAAAATCAGTGTTATCGAGTGTGCTTGTTCAATGGACGCTCCCCACGACTACCACTCCCAGCATGTATTCATTTGTCAAAGGAAGACCCCAGAAGGAAGTCTTAGTGTCTTAGCAACACGGATTCAAGTGGAAACAAACCTTTACGAATTTGTGACCTCGTTAAACTCTGCTGCCTGTCAGGCAGGAGGAGTTTCTAAATACTGGGTCAGAGCACCGAAGAGCGCCTGCGCACCTCTTTGTTTTTCATGAACATCTCAAGTACTAACCTGGTGATAACATTCAGGGCACGAGTCCTATAAAGAGAAGTGGGGAAACACTGTCACCGGAAGTGACGTCACGACAGGAAGTGACGTCACGACAGGCAGTGACGTCACGAAAGGTGCGCTCCGATATCGTCCCAGAGAGGCCAAAGAGTGAAGTCCAGCTGTTTGGCAGGGGGGACGGTGTCCACCCGGTAAAATAACAGGGGGGACGCCGTCCACCCGCGTGGTCCCCTGACTCAAGCCCTGATAACATTATAGGAGTAGCAGGACCTCTGAGAACTCTAATCAGGAAGTGAGAGCGGAGCATGCAACTTATTACCATGTTTGCCCTCACTGTTTACTGATCCTTAACAGTAGAATGCTATTTGTGTGCTGTAAGCTTCCCTTGACACTTTTAACAATATGCCTGCAGACATTAGATACGCATTTTCCTTAAGTATTTAGGGGCAGATTTACAAGCCCCTTGCGCCACTTTTGCGTCATTTTTAACATGGGAAAAGTGACGCCAAAGTGGCGCAAAGTTCTTGTAAATCTGCCCATTAATGCCGAGGTTTTAATAGAAAGCAAGGGTTCAGAGCACATTATAAAACCGAAGTGCCGCATAGCCCTACAAAAGCCTTGCTCAGTGGCACCTGCCGCTCTCATTGAAAGCAGAATGACGGGAGACTGCAGTAACCCCAACAGTTACAGTAGTCGAATTTTAGAATGTAAGGAATATGAAAAAAGTAGTGAGCTATGAGAACAGGTCCTTAAAACGTTTTCCTGCATTCTTGTAATGGAACACATTTTAAGTGAAGCTTACACCAAGTCAGGCTACAGATATTTAAGCAGCAGGGCTTTAAGTTGGCCGGGTCTCACTGGTGCTGAGCACCGGCAGTTTTTCAATGGGGGCCTTGAAAGGGGTCTCTATTGGGCTCTGTTTTGTGCCCTGGCACAGGCGGTCCATTTTTTCCCTGACGGCAGTGACAGCAGGCACATCGATGTGTGTGTGCTCACACTACTTACACTGGTTACTTCTCACTAGTGGAGAAGTTACGACATGACGTCATGCCATGTGAGGGTTGTAGGGGAAGGGAAATCCTTTAAAAGAGAGTCATTTTCTCTCTGGATTTACCTTACCTGCTTTAAGTGGAAGCATTTTCAATATTATATACAAGCCATAGTTGCTGTTTATTTATCTTATGCAACTAACATCCATTGGCAAAGCCAATAGTCCTGACTTGTCCTAGGTATGTTACTTCTTGTATCATATATCTGGATGCAATGACAGAAAGATCCGCAAGTCAGGCAGCACACTATGCTAAGCACACATTTTTAGCTTACGTGTTTTTAAACCGCACCCTTAATCATATTGTCTATGCCCCTTTAGGAGACCCCCAGTTTTTTCATCCCACTTAAAGCCCTGATAAGCAGCATTGGCAAAGCCAATAGGCTGAGTCTTGAAAAGCTCTTGTGACGGTTATGCAAGAATATGCCACAAAATAAAAAGATTAAGAAACAAAAATCTAATGTGCTACTGCTTAAATATGGTAGTCCTATGCTTGCTATAAAAACTTAAAGAACAAGCATTGGAAATGCAATAGGGCTCGCATTAGGAAAGTTTGAGCTATTGGTCTTATAAATGAATTTTTTTTTATTTGTGTTATTTTTTAAAATAGCTAAATTAATAGCTTTGTCTTTTCCAATGCCAATAGTTCTAACTTTCGCAAACACCTATAGCATTTGTAATGCAACATGTTTTGTATTTACGTGACTTAGATGTATTGATATTACAAATAACAATGGTTTTTAATTTTTTTAAATAATTAATACTTAAATAAATTTATGTAATTTGTAATGGCAATAGCTTAAACTTTTGTAAATAACTTTTGTGAAGATTATGTTCAGTGTTTTTTATTGTGACGAAAATCCCAAAACAGAAGTGAAATATTAACATCTTTTTGTGATTTTTAATAAAGCAAGAAAGCTTGAAAACCGCTTGAAACATTGAAAGAACATATTTGAACCAGTGATGCTGTGGTTGCGCTGAGTGATGCTGTGGTTGCGCTGAGTGATGCTGTGGTTGCGCTGAGTGATGCAGTGGTTGCGCTGAGTGGTGTGTGCATCGGTGGAGCTTAGTGGGTGCATTGGTGGAGCTGTGTGGTGGGTGCATCGGTGGAGCTTAGTGGGTGAATTGGTGGAGCTGTGTGGTGGGTGCATTGCTGGAGCTTAGTTGGAGCATCGGTGGAGCTGTGTGGTGGGTGCATAGGTGGAGCTGTGTGGTGGGTGCATCAGTGGAGCTGTGTGGTGGGTGCATCGGTGGTGGGTGCATCGGTGGAGCTGGGTGGTGGGTGCATCGGCGGAGCTGTGTGGTGGGTGCATCGGTGGAGCTGAGTAGGTGGAGCTGTGTGGTGGGTGCATCTGTTGAGCTGTGTGGTGGGTGCATCTGTGGAGCTGTGTGGTGGGTGCCTCGGTGGAGCTGTGTGGTGGGTGCCTCGATGGAGCTGTGTGGTGGGTGCCTCGGTGGAGCTGTGTGGTGGGTGCATCGGTGGAGCTGTGTCGTTGGAGCTGTGTGCATCGGTGGAGCTGGGTGGGGGGTGCATCGGTGGAGCTGTGTGGTGGGTGCATCGGTGGAGCTGTGTAGGTGGAGCTGTGTGGTGGTGCATCTGTTGAGCTGTGTGGTGGGTGCATCTGTGGAGCTGTGTGGTGGGTGCCTCGGTGGAGCTGTGTGGTGGGTGCCTCGGTGGAGCTGTGTGCTGGGTGCATTGGCGGAGCTGTGTGGTGGGTGCATCTGTGGAGCTGTGTAGGTGGAGCTGTGTGGTGGTGCATCTGTGGAGCTGGGTGGTGGGTGCATCATTAGAGCTGTGTGGTGGGTGCATCGTTGGAGCTGTGTGGTGGGTGCCTCGGTGGAGCTGTGTGCTGGGTGCATCTGTGGAGCTGGGTGCATTGGCGGAGCTGTGTGGTGGGTGCATCGATGGAGCTGTGTAGGTGGAGTTGTGTGGTGGGTGCATCTGTGGAGCTGGGTGCATCATTGGAGCTGTGTGGTGGGTGCATCGTTGGAGCTGTGTGGTGGGTGCATCGTTGGAGCTGTGTGGTGGGTGCATTGGTGGAGCTGGGTGGTGGGTGCATCATTGGAGCTGTGTGGTGGGTGCATCGTTGGAGCTGGGTGGTGGGTGCCTCGGTGGAGCTGTGTGGTGGGTGCATTGGTGGAGCTGTATGATGGGTGCCTCGGTGGAGCTGGATTCAATGGTCTTATTACGAGGAGGCCCTGGTGTCAGAACACTCATGTTGTAATAAAACAACGGATAGTACATTATCTAGAGATGTATTTGAAATCAACTTCAAGAAATTTGTTTAGCAATATTAGAATCTGAGTGCTTACTTACTCAGCATCAGAGTGGTTAAACTGCTGACCATGGAACGACTAGTTCCGTTCCAATTGTGCAGCACGGTACAAATAAATCTGTTTTGTGGCGTTCATTCAATTTCTTCATGCATGCCAGGTCACGTGCTTTAAACCACAGCCATATTACGTAGGCCATGCATCTTAGAAAGGATTTCTAGTTACACTTTTTTGGTCATGCCCTTTAGAGAACACACCTCAACTTTCACGAAAGTTACAGCACTGGCCATAGACACATTAACAATGAGAGCTGCATTAGTGAGCGCAGGACCCATGATCTTCAAATTGCACACAGTTCTCTACAACATGCACATTAACCCAGTTAGCTATGACACCGCTCAGAAAAAAAATGCCTTGATAGGGGAGGGTGAGACAGAAATTGAGCTGCAGGTGTGCTTCGTGCAAATTATGATGCGATATGTTTGGGGAGCACACTCAACACACACAACTCTACTCCACACTCCGAGCTCGTGCTAAAACCCGAATCTCGAGGGAGTTGTGTGTCTGTGACATTGTAACCTGGTAGCTTTTCCATCTTCCTTCCTTGTGTGCAGATCTTTTCGGTGTGACGAACATGACGCAAATACACTCGTTCGAGAGATTGGAGCTATCTCTAAGGCGCTGGAGTCACAGCTGAGTTTAGAATGAAAGAGGCGGGTGCGTGCACTCCGCATTCAAAGACCCTCGGACGCCTTAATGGCACATGGAATACTTTACAGCCTTCTAATGGCAGGCGGCCAGGGTCGGATTGGCAAGGCGGGCATTCGGGAAACGGCCGAAGGGCCGTTGTCTCAGTGCCCTCTGTGGGCCGGTTTTTTTCTCTCCTTTTTCAGTTCACAGAGAGTGCTCTCTGCTATCTGCTCTCTGTGAACTTGGGAAGGGGAGAAAAAAAAACGGCCCACAGAGCGCACGGAAACAGAGACAGAAATGAAAGCGCTTCACTGTGTGCCATGCAGTGATTATTAGCTGTGGCCTCACTTCACCCCCTGCCCCTGAAAAGCAATCACGCCAAGGGTGGGCTGGGGAGCGGTGATTGTCTGCGAAAATCGGCCTCCCTGGGGGCCAGGTGTTGCTCAGGCCTTGAGCCATTTCCACCTCGGCCCCCCTGGGGCCCACGCAGCCGAGAAACGGTGTTAATCTTAACACCTCGCCCACAGCCCCTCAGATTCAGGGCACAGTGGGCGAGGAAGAATGGGTCTGGCTGTGGGGGCTAGGTGATGTTTTGAACTTCCACCATCTTCACCTCAGCCTTCCCCTGTCTACCATTGTGCTCCCCTGCCAAGACATTGCCCTGGGGCCTGGAGGGCTGGGGAGGGTTGATTAATTTACTAATTGCAGGGGCCATACTGCTGTTCATGTGCTCTTGAGCTAAGTAGGTTAGTAATAGCAGGGGCTTCCCTTCTTTTCAGGTGCTCCTGCACTGAAGTTCTTGAATAATTTTGTGCCAGAAAGGGGCCTTGCTGTTTTTTTAGTTGCTCAGCATGTAGGCCATTGTCACCTTGGGCCTGTGTCCTGCGCAAGAACAGTATCCTCCCACTTTCATTCCTTATCTTTGCATAGGCATAGGTGGCCTAACGCCAGAGTTGCAGAGATGGGGATTCAAGTTTGAATCCCAGGGTCTGCTCAACAGCCTGTGATTCTGGGCAGATCACTTCCTCGCCCAGGTCCTTAAATAATAAATCAGATCATGTGTACTGTAATTGGTACTCATGAATAGAACTCAAATAGCCTTTGTCTTGGGCTGAATTTACACTACATAAAACTGTCAAATGGTAAGAAAATTATAAAAAATAACCATTTGTTCATGCTTTATGATTCTGCAAAGGGACCATGATAATTAAAGAGGACACTTTATAAAAACATGTCCATATTTTTAACACAGCTTTTCCGATACAAAATTTCCATTTCATTCCCCTTAGTGCTTCACTGTCTGGTTGTCTTATGCTGTGGAGGCTGCGCTCTGACCCCTAAGTCATTCGGCACCTCTTGCTGAGTGCACCATTCTACTTCTATGTTCTTTTTGTTATTCTGGGAGAGTCTAAGCTTGCCCTAAGATAACATTTCATAGTATTCATAATTTCCAGTGACTCCCTCCTCAATGGGGGATCTTATTGGCTGATGTTTATGGCCTTCCTTTCCCTCCCCAGCACCTGCCTCACCTTCATATGGACACACCCCTTACTCACTGCCTGCATGAGTGTGAAAACAGCAGGCCTATAGGTTTCTGTCTCACTGCTCTGACCACACCCCCTTTCTCAGTCAGCCAGTAAGACACCATTTCTGGATTGAAGTGGGGGTAAGAATTCATAGATTTCCTTCCCGCCTCCTGATTACCACACCCACTTTAGCCAGGCGAGGGACATAAAAGCAGCTTGCCAGCAGCTTTCATCAGACAACTTCAAGTTGGACTCTACAGCACCCACCACCAGGAGGATCGTATCCAGAAGTAGCAGCAGGAGATCAAAGCAAAGACCTGCCCAAAAGGGCATGCCCCTCGAATGTGGGCCACGCCCCTTAAATATAGGCCACGCCCCTTAAATGTAGGCCACGCCCCTTAAATGTAGGCCACGCCCCCTTAATGTGGGCCACTTTTTCGTCAGTGCCCGGGCCAAATTGTGATCCCAATCCGACCCTGCAGGCGGCGGTTAATGACTTGGAAGAACAAACAGAAAGCACCAGAAGCGAGGCGGAAATGCAAGACACATGGCAAGCTGGAGGGAAAACGTGCGGTATCGGCCTCTGCTTTTAAGGGATCTGAGATTAAATGAAAGGTTGGTGCATTTCAAAGGCATGGTGTTTGACGTCTGTGCCCCTTCACATGCGCGGGAAAGGGGGGAAGACATAGCCCTACTTGGCTTTCTCTGCCCTGCTCTCTACAGAGAAATCTCCCGAATAACCCCTGCATTCTGTTGGTTAGAGATGCTGATTTATCAATTGTTCAGGGCAGGTGGAAAATAGAAATGGAACTGTCCCCGGAATGGGTAATCAGCATGCATGAAAGTCTACAATCCCTAAATAAAACGCCTGTCTCTAAATTCTTTATACCTCAAAGAAACAAGTTAACCAGGTTTTAAAAGGAGACACGGCCTCCGGCCGTGAAACTGAAAGTACGGCTGGCCGGCCGTGAATAATTAGCGGGTGAGAAATGCGCTGGGAGGGCTGCCTTTGATGTGGAAATGCGAGGCAGGCAGGCAGGCGGCTGGTGGCATTGTGCACGCGCTTTTTAGGGCTTGCGTATGCGCAATCACCTAAAAAGCACATGTCAAGTCAAGTCAAGTCATAACATTTATATAGCGCACTACATACCCAGAGGGTTTCAAGGCGCTTAGGAAGGGGAGGAGGATTATTTGTCAAATATCCACGTTTTAAGCTGCTTTCTGAACGCTGGGTGATTCTGGGTGAGGCGAAGGTAAGCGGGGAGTGAGTTCCATGTTTTGGCAGCCAGGTATGAGAAGGATCTGCCTCCCATGGTGGTCTTGTTGATGCGAGGTACAGTGGCGAAGGCTTGGCTGGAAGAGCGAAGTTGGCGGGAGGGGGTGTAGAAGGACAGTCGAGAGTTGAGGCAATCTGGTCCGATGTCGTAGAGTGATTTGTGTGCGTGGGTAAGCAGTCGGAAAGTAATCCTCTTATTGACGGGTAGCCAGTGGAGGTCTTTAAGGTGACCAGAGATGTGTTCGTTGCGTGGGATGTCTAATATGAGCCTGGCTGAGGCGTTTTGGATTCGTTGTAGTTTCTTCTGGAGTTTAGCGGTGGTACCTGCGTAGAGGGTGTTTCCGTAGTCCAGTCGGCTCGTGACTAGAGCGTGGGTGACTGTTTTCCTTGTTTCGGAGGGGATCCAGCGAAATGTTTTTCTGAGCATGCGAAGAATGTTAAAGCAGGAAGAGGATACGGCGCTGACTTGTCTGTTCATTGAGAGTGAAGAATCCAGGATGACGCCAAGGTTCCGTGCGTGGTCTGTCGGGATGGGTGCATTTCCGAGGGCTTCCGGCCACCAGGAGTCGTCCCATGCAGAGGGGGATTTACCTAAGATGAGGACTTCTGTTTTGTCTGAGTTCAGTTTCAGACGGCTTTGTTTCATCCATTCGGCGACTTCTTTCATACCTTCGTGTAGGTTAGTTTTGGCGGTGCTGGGGTCCTTGGTGAGAGATAGGATCAGTTGAGTGTCATCCGCGTAAGAGATGATGTTGAGGTTGTGTTGGCGGGCGATGGCCGCGAGGGGGCTCATGTATACGTTGAAGAGGGTGGGACTGAGTGAGGATCCTTGTGGTACGCCGCAGATGATTTCAGAGGCCTCGGACTTGAATGGTGGGAGGCGGACTCTCTGGGTTCTTCCGGTGAGGAACGAGGTGATCCATTCCAGTGCCTTTTCTTGGATTCCGATGTTTCTGAGGTGTTGTAAAAGGGTGCTGTGGCAGACTGTGTCGAAGGCTGCAGAGAGGTCGAGGAGGATGAGGGCGACTGTGTCTCCATTGTCCAGTAGAGTTCGAATGTCGTCTGTTGCTGCGATGAGGGCGGTCTCAGTGCTGTGTTTGGCTCGGAAGCCAGATTGTGAGGGGTCGAGTGATTTGTTGGCTTCGAGGAAGGTGGCGAGCTGGTTGTTGACAGCTTTCTCGATGACTTTGGCCGGGAATGGAAGAAGCGAGATGGGGCGGTAGTGTTTGAGTTCGGTGGGGTCTGCTGTAGGTTTTTTCAGAAGGGCGGTGAGTTCAGCGTGTTTCCAGTCTTCTGGGAAGGTAGCGGAGTTGAAGGAGCAGTTGATGACGTCTCGGAGGTGCGGAGCTATGACGGAGTCTGCTTTGTTGAAGATGTGGTGAGGGCATGGGTCTGTGGGGGATCCAGAGTGGATGGAATTCATCAGGCGGATGGTGTCCTCAGTGGAGATTGGGTTCCAGGCGTTAAGGGTGTTAACGGGGGGAAGATGGTCAGCTGGTGGTGGGGTGGGTTGGCTTCCGGGTTGGTTGTCAAAGCTGTTGTGGATGTCAGCAATCTTGTTGTGGAAAAAAGAGGCTAGGGAATCGCAGAGGGTTTGAGAGGGGGTGATGTTGTTGGAGTTGGCCGAGGGGTTGGAAAATTCCTTGACGATGTTGAAAAGTTCCTTGCTGTTGTGGGCGTTGTTGTCAAGTCGATCCTTGAATGCTGTTTTCTTGGCTTTTCGGATCAGTTGGTGGTGAGTACCGATGGCGCTTTTGAAGGCGTCCTTGTTGCTGGTGGATGGGTCTTTTTTCCAGGCCTTTTCAAGGGAGCGGCACAGTTTCTTGGACTTCTTGAGGTCATCGTTGAACCATGAGGCCTTCTTGATGCCAAGTTTGTGTTGACGTTTTTTCAGTGGTGCTAAGGTGCCGGCGGTGTTGGATAACCAAAGGGTGAGGTTGGAGGCGGCTTCGTTGGCGTTAGAAGAGAGGGCTGGGGAGGTTTGAAGGAGCGATGTGGAGATCTGCTCTGTGGTGATTTTGTTCCAGTTTCTTTGTAGAGTTGGTTGGAGGTGGATGATGGGTTTCGGCTTGTTGTAGGTGAAGTGAACGCAGCTGTGGTCAGTCCAGAGGAGATCCGTAGTGTGGCTAAAGGAGACATGGTTGCTGGATGTGAAGATGGGGTCGAGTGTGTGACCTGCGATGTGGGTGGGGGAAGTGACCAGTTGTTTAAGTCCGAGGTTGGCGAGGTTGTCCAAGAGGGTGGCGGTGTTGCGGTCGTTGATCTTTTCAAGGTGGAAGTTGAGGTCTCCCAGAAGGATGTAGTCTTTGGAGGGGAGCGCGTGTGGGGTGATGAAGTCCGTGATGTCTTCACTGAATTTTGCGCGAGGTCCTGGTGGTCTGTAGAGGAGGGTGCCTCTGAGTGTGGTCTTGGGGTCGATGTGGATCTGGAAGTGAAGATGTTCGGAGTTAGCGGGGTTGGCGTCAGAGCCGGTTGAGATGCGGATTGATTTCTTATGGACGATAGCGATTCCTCCTCCTGTATGGTCGGTGCGGTCCTTGCGTGTGATCTTATAGTCATCAGGGATAGCGATGGCGATGTCAGGGGCGGAGGAAGCGTTCATCCATGTTTCCGTTAGGAAGGCGACGTCAGGAGAGATGGTGTCTAGTAGGTTCCAAAGGTCAATGGCGTGCCTGTGGACCGAGCGGGTGTTGAGAAGGATGCATTTTAGGTGGTTGGGGTCGGGGATCTGTGTTGTGGTCGTAGCGGAGATGTTGTTGGTGCCGCTAAATTTGCAGGAGAAGCAGGAGAACGGTCCATGGATGCGTCCAGGAGCGGCTTGGACGCAGTTGGGGGCGCGACCGGGGTTAAGGGCTAGGAGGGTGGCGGCATCGTAGGTAATGCGGGGGGGCTGGGCAGCGTGAGGGGCAGGGGGACTGGCGCTGGGCGCGGTCCAGGCGCGGACGGGCGTAGACGGGCTTACCTTTGGCGCACCTTCGGCGTGTCCGTAGCGCGTGGACGCTGCGCGTGGGACCATTGGCCATAAATGGATGGGGGGAGGGGCGAGGGCGTCTCAGCTGGGAGGCGGGGCGGGTCCACGAGGTCGAAAACAACAAATAAACAAAATGGAGGCGGAGGGGGGAGAGCAGACGCGCAAACCGACCAATATGCAAACTGAACAAAAAGCAAATGCAGCAATAGCGGCGAGCAGCAGGCTAAATGCGGGCCAATTCAGGTACACAGCTGACTATAATGAAATGCAGCAATAGCGGCGAGCAGCAGGCTAAACGCGGGCCAATTCAGGTACACAGCTGACTAAAATGAAATGCAGCAATAGCAGCGAGCAGCAGGCTAAACGCGGGCCAATTCAGTTACACAGCTGACTATAATGAGATGCAGCAATAGCGGCGAGCAGCAGGCTAAACGCGGGCCAATTCAGGTACACAGCTGACTAAAATGAAATGCAGCAATAGCAGCGAGCAGCAGGCTAAACGCGGGCCAATTCAGTTACACAGCTGACTATAATGAAATGCAGCAATAGCGGCGAGCAGCAGGCTAAACGCGGGCCAATTCAGGTACACAGCTGACTAAAATGAAATGCAGCAATAGCAGCGAGCAGCAGGCTAAACGCGGGTCAATTCAGTTACACAGCTGACTAAAATGAAATGCAGCAATAACGGCGAGCAGCAGGCTAAACGCGGGCAATTTCTAATATTCGCAAGTGATTCAAAAGGGAATGCAGGTCCAACAATACCAGGTGCCGGCAGGGGACACTGGGAGCGACCACTCTGCTCGAGTGAGAGGAGTGAGTCACGGCGCCTTTAGGGAGGAGAGCGTTGTTCTATCCAGTGGTAGGGCGTCTCAGCTGGGAGGCGGGGCGGGTCCACGAGGTCGAAAACAACAAATAAACAAAATGGAGGCGGAGGGGGGAGAGCAGACGCGCAAACCGACCAATATGCAAACTGAACAAAAAGCAAATGCAGCAATAGCGGCGAGCAGCATGCTAAATGCGGGCCAATTCAGGTACACAGCTGACTATAATGAAATGCAGCAATAGCGGCGAGCAGCAGGCTAAACGCGGGCCAATTCAGGTACACAGCTGACTAAAATGAAATGCAGCAATAGCAGCGAGCAGCAGGCTAAACGCGGGCCAATTCAGTTACACAGCTGACTATAATGAAATGCAGCAATAGCGGCGAGCAGCAGGCTAAACGCGGGCCAATTCAGGTACACAGCTGACTAAAATGAAATGCAGCAATAGCAGCGAGCAGCAGGCTAAACGCGGGCCAATTCAGTTACACAGCTGACTATAATGAAATGCAGCAATAGCGGCGAGCAGCAGGCTAAACGCGGGCCAATTCAGGTACACAGCTGACTAAAATGAAATGCAGCAATAGCAGCGAGCAGCAGGCTAAACGCGGGTCAATTCAGTTACACAGCTGACTAAAATGAAATGCAGCAATAACGGCGAGCAGCAGGCTAAACGCGGGCAATTTCTAATATGCATGCGCACAGCAGGCGAGCCCTAAAAATGCCATTGCATTTAATTGTAATAGAACAGTACGGGTGCGTCCTTGCAGGACAGAACAGTTATAGAAGCTCAATCAGCATTAGCCAGGACGAAACGCATTTATAAATTTAGAACAGGTGGCCGCTGCTTCTCTTATCTGGCAGCCAGGAGGTGGAATGAGCTTCCGGATGATCTTAGACACACCACAAATTATCTTTTGTTTCGGAAAAAGCTGAAGACCCACCTTTTTCCTACTCATCGCTAGGTCCTATTGCCTCAGTTTTCAGTAGTGTTCACTTGGTATAAGCGCCGTGATATCCCTCGGGATGAGTTTTGCGCTCTATAAAAACCGTAAATACATAAATAAATAAATAAATAAATAAGCCCCTTTTAGCTTTATTGAGCACCACAAGGAAATAGGATTCTGTTTTACACAAAGAAATAGTACTTTGGATTAGAACTGCTAAAATTGAAAACGGTTTAATCACACAAATTAAATAATGAAAATGAAAAAAGCAATGGCAAAGTATTGGTAGGTGTATTCTTGTTCGGTGGGTGTGCACATGTCATAAAAATGTCATGATTTACAGTGCAAGAGATCCATTGGCTGAAGTAGACTGTCCCCCTGCCCCAGTCTGTATGCCACTCTCTGCTTCTTTCCCTATTGTATGGGGTCCTCCAAACCTCTCTTCTAGGTCCTGCAGTGTTTTTTTCACATTATACAATCCCTCTTTTTTCTATAATTTTATCATTTGAATTTGATGCTCACTTTTTCGCTGTTGCTGTGTAAATATTCTTCTCTTTCTCCTCCTTTTGCACATATTTAAATCAGCGTGTCCCTGCTTGTCTTTATGTTATCGAAAAGAGGAGGACTTCACACTTCCACAAATTCAACCTGAAAAACAGAGGACGATTATTTTCTTCCCTTCTAATTCCTCACCGATTCCTCTATATATTTTCCCGCAACACAATTATCTCTCTCTTCTTCTGATCATAATTTTAACTTACTCTTTCATTCATCTGTTCATTTAACTCAACACATGTCTGCTGCACTTACAAAATCCTGTTGGTTCTATCTGTACAACACACATTATTTTGCGGAATGGTCTGGTATGTGCAACAAGTAATCACCAATAGGAGTGATTAATTCAACCATTCTATTCATTACTTTTTTGTTTTTCTCAGTAAGACTCCCTCAGTGTAACCTATATGCCAGGCATAGGTCCCATGTTGACTGTGCCATTAGACTCAGGCAACACCTTGCAGATAAGGCTCAAGCAGTCCGAAACCCGTCTAGGCAGGGCCAGCGCTGGGCATGGGCTGTGTGGTAGGGTGACCAGGCGTCCCCGTTTTGCCAGGACGGTCCCTGTTTTTAACCAGCTGTTCCAGCAAATTTCAAGAAATGTAGCTCATGTCCCCGTTTTTAGAGAGGGTCGACTAAAAACGGTGGGAGGTGTTTTTTATGTTTTACAAAGCAGGGATAGTTAGCAGTTGTTTCAAGAAAGCAATTTAATTAACAGGGAAGCTACCAGGCTTGAAAATGGCATTTTATGTACGTTCTTACTGCCTGTTCTGTAATTCTCTGCTGAGGAGCTTGAAGTAAAATTGTAGTCCTTCTATTTTTGTGAAATGTCCCGGTTTTTGGCTTTAAAATTCTGGTCACCCTACCGTGTGGCCCACTGCCCAGGGCACCACAGTCAGCCCTCTAACTTGGGGCCTCACTCCAGGAGACACAGTCAGGGCACTGCATGAAAGGTGCCACCTTTGCATGTGCGCCACCTTAGGGGGCGCCCTCCTGTGGCCTCACTGCTATGATGTAGCGAGGCGAAGCTGGGGCAGTCCCAGTAGCAAGAAGGCACATTCCTCAGTTAGGTCCTTGAATTAGGCCTCCTCCCCCCACCCAAGCAGAGCACAGCAGGAGGACTATTGCCCTGCTGTTTAGCTCCCTGCCAGTCTTAACCCTCTCTGGAGATAAGCAACCCTCACACCTTCAGCCCTTTATGAGCTGTTATGGGGTGCTTGCAGGTGGCTGGGAGAGAGGGGCTGCAGCTTCAGTAGCAGGGGCATCTATTGATATGCAGAGTGCCCTACATGGGTCAAGTCTATGCAAATTTGAGGGTATTGCACATTCCCCTTCTGCCCAGGGCCCCAAAAATCCTAGACCCGGCCCTGCGTCTAGGGTTGCTTTTGTTCCCGTCTGGGGCGACCTGGCCCAGCAGTTCAAGCTGGAATGCTCCAATTGGAAAAGTATCCAGGCTGGTTTGCATATGACGGATTCTTGTCTGGCATCCTGCTGTAGGACAACAAATGATGGATTGATATGCAGCCCAGTGTAACTACCTGTGGCTGAGATTAATTGGAGCATTTAACCCATCACTTTATTTCTCTCAGTAAGACCCTGTAAGTTCAAAAGATATGTGCAGAAATGGGTCCAAAGCTCACTGTGACACAAGGTTTGAGCTGCACCTTACTGATGATGCCCAAGTACCTTGAAACTCACGTGGAGCTACTTGTTTTTCAGCGTAAAGCCACCGTGATCTAGTTATTAAGTCTTTTTTTTTGTAGACAAACACTGTAAGTGTATAGTGAAATAGATAGTTTGGATCTAATGCTATCACAATCTATCAAAAAGCTAGGCTATTATATTTTTAAATGTTTACAAAATATTCTGGATACTAATTTGATATAAATTTGTACGTTATTAAGTATTGCACTTATACAGAGAGCTTATTATTTGGATTTGATTCTTAGTGATATGAATCTGTTGTTTTCCCCTGTTGGGGACTAAATCTATAAATATTTGTTAATATCGTCACAAAAATGTACACTTGTGCACGTATTTATTTCAACATTCGATATTTCAGAAGTAGCTAGAATGTAGCTGGAAATGTCAGTAATACGTTTTTAATAACAAAAGGTTTGTATAACACCATGGGATTTCCAACAAGTGCATTATTTTTGAGAGCCTTGCTATGGTGGATTTTCAACGACTCCAGGAGCAACAATGTATTGGTATTACAAAAAAAGATACAGCGTAAGTAAGCAAATGCCAAGCCGCATCACCTATCCTTTGCTCTCCTTCCGCCTGCCATTCTCCCTACGGACGTAAGCATGGCATGGTGGAGGTGGTACCAGAGAGGGGTCCTTCTAGTTTTTAAAAGCCATTTTACAATATTCCATACTCCAATGTTGATTATGTGCTCCAATACAGAAAATGCATTTGAAATACACTTCTAAGAGACCAAAGCACTGGTACATGGTCACATGGGAAGATGATGTGGCTTAATGATCAGAGCTGCAAACTTTGGAACTGGGGAACAAGGCTCAAGTCTCGGCATCGGCTCAACCTCCTGAGATTCTGGGCAAATGACTTAATCTGCCCATGTCAACCATAACACAAATGTATCCTCGTGTAACATAACAGGTGATCATGTAAAGTGCTCCAGTACCTCCGGGTCGAGTTCGTGCTATATAAAACGGCAAAAAAACCTGCATCCTTGTCATTCTCACCATGCATATCCTTTTACTTCTGTATACTTGCAGCCATTCTTCATGGATTCGGAAAAGTCAGTCACTTTTGGATCCCCTCCCATGACATCAAAAGTGTTTGATTTGTACAAATGTATTGGTGACAGGACTCAATATATTTTTAAGAGATCATCTCTGGTGCTGGGGCAACCGAATATTTGTGGAAAATCAGCCAATCTCTAACGAATACCCAGGCTGTTTGGCGCAAGACGCCTCTAATTCCCAATATCGATAGTTACCAAAATAAAGAGGCAGGCACTGACAACTGGAAAGCAAGAACAGGTTTATTGCTCCAGAGGAGAACACGTCAGGTCTGACACAAGGGATGTCTTCAGGAGGAGTTCTAACAACTTCTTTGCTGCTCTCCTTTTTATACAACTTACAGTAACTTTATTGGTGGTCAAACATCCTAGGAATTCCCGCCCCCAGCAGGTTCTCACAGAGTCCCAACAGTTTGTCGTTCCCCACCCGGGTCTTAATAGTGATTGATATCTCGCAGCTGGACATTCCGACAGGATCTGTAAATGTGTGTGATCGGTCATATCTAAGGGTTATGCAAGTGATAAGATCAAGCATTTCTGTACGTGCAACAAGTCCTGCTGTGTGGGGGCAATAAACCACGTCCGCAGGGCTTGGTTTACAGCCTGGGACTGGATCGAGTGGCCAGGTGCAGTTGGGGGTTATCAGAAGGGCCTGGAGGATGAAAGGACAAACATGTTTAGGGCGGGAAGTGGCTCCAGGGTCTTGTCACGAGGACAAGGTTTTATGAACTTAGTGCATTTGGTCATGCACCGGGGATGGTTGCGAAGTCAGGGTGAATTATGGGTGACTTGCAAAGCGCGAGATGGCCGCGGCACCTAAAATGGATGCCGTTTACGTGCGGACAATGGCTCTTGTTAGGCAAGATGGCACCGGTGATGTTCAAGTTTGTAAACTGCGATTTAACATGCCTAGTCCTGATTCCATCTAATGCACCTTTCCTGCACCCCCCACACTTTCTGTCTAAATTACTCTTGTTGGAACATTTTCATTCCTTCCCCTCCCCTTTGTTACTGTTTTCCTATCATCCCCGTCCTCTGTCTAACTCTGGGTAAACTCCAACCTAAACAAGCATTGGTAATACATCAATTTCACCTATGTGATGAATAAAGAGCAGGTTTTTTTTATCATACAACGTTCAAGAGAAGGAAAGAGCTCACTCAAAAATAACATAGGAGTGGAGAGGATTTGGAGCAGTGGCCAAAGCTGCTGACTTGATAGCAGGGATTCCCTGTTTGAGTCTTGGGGGCACAATACTATGTGATTCTATGCAAATCACATAATCTCTCAGGTGATACTGTGTTCTATAAATTTGCTGCAAGAGTAAAAACCAAAAAGAGGCAAAACGTTGTAGAAAAATAGTTCCACCAAAGCAGATGTTATAGTATTTCGGCTATGGGAAACTGATAAGAGATGCAGATGAGGAACAAGCATTGGTAGATGCAGGAAAATATGCTACAGGCAGTAGAAATGGAGGAAAAGTAAGTAGCATGCACAGGAACCAATGAGCTGTCATGAAACAGAGGAGGCTGGATGTAAGTCCCTTTTAAGTTTATATTAAAAACAATAGATTTCTCATGCAGGCGAAACATAAAAACAAGTGCCTGTTTTCAGCCCCTGCAACCAAAGTCACAATTTAAGCACAGAATATCGTCAAATATTTTTTTCAATGTAAGTGAATGGATTTGTGGTGGGTAGACATGAAAATAAATCATTATGGCGGTTTAGGAATTAGTGTATTAAAAATTAGATGCATGCTACATTGTTGCTTTGGGGATGCTGCTTGCTATATATGTATTATTACTTCACGTACTTAACTGCACAAGAGGGGATGCAGAGGGCAGATTTAGAGAGAGAGATGGAAATAAAGTGTGTGTTTGAAAAAGAGAGAGCGGGTCAGGGATAGGGTGTGTGTCAGGCACAGTGTGTCCAGGTCGTAGCATTCAGGTTTTGTGGAGTTCAAAATCTAATCCACCAGACTGGGGCAGAGTTTTCAATCTCAGAGGAGCTTCTAGGACAGGCACCTCTTCCCAGGATGCACTGCAATGGCAACTGCTAATGTCTTGCTTGCAATGGACAACCTCCTGGGACATTCTGTGGTAATAAACGTTGTGCATTCCTTTCAGTCAGATGCTAGAGATGAAGGAGAAGAGGGGAAAGTTATTGTGGGAAATAGGCTGTCCTTCTGGCTGTCTTTGTGAAACAGCCAGGCTCCACTCTGCAAGTGCCATTTGTGCAAACAAAATGTCTGTGGATAATTTTTTCTCTCTCAAATCCTTGATAAATTTTCAGGCTAAAAACAACCTGAGTGAGAGTGAGCAGGTTAGATCTCATGGAGACGTTTTAGCTCCCGAGGTCGCATCGCCTCATCCCGCCCAAAGAACGGCTTGTCCTCAAGGGTCTGCACACCAGGGTGCTATACAGGCTGTACCAGTTTCTACTCCACCTATCATATTCCCTTCCGATACTAGTGCCTTGACGGATCAGGGTCAACATTTTGTCGGCTCTGCTCCCTCAGTCACAAATCCGAAAGGACCCACTACAACGAGGGCGAAAGCACCGCGCTCAAGGAAAGCCCCCAAAGCCCCCCTAGAACAACCTAGCACAAATAGTCTTAAGACCGCACCTGCCTCTCAGCAGCCTGCCCAGTCTCTCACTGAGGCTTCTAGACCCCTCCCTGTAAACCTCCCACCTGACTGTCAGCCCTATGTTGCTGTCCTTACTAATGTTCCACCACTGAAGGCTGACCAGCATGAATTTTGCCAGGCGCTTAAAAATAAAGCCATGCTCTGGTTAAGAGCAAACAGACCATTGCCTAGCGAGCTGGATGGCCATATTTTAAATGTTAGAAGGGTAGGGTGGGTAGGACACGGACACAAGCATCTCCAGGGGGATTGCTTGGTGGTGAATTTCAAGGATGCCAGGGTTGCCCCATTCATCTGCAACCAGCAGTAAGGCTATGGAGGAGAGGGTATTGGTTTAGTAGATTTGAGCTATTTTTATGCTAGGCCGCCAAGCTTTTCAAATGTTAGTTATCAAGGGAGGGGTGGGAGGCATGGTTCTATCCCCCCGAGTACCACCATTACTCCCTTCCTTACCTAGCTCATCCTTGGTTAACAAACCACTTGAGGGCTTTTGGGTACTGAAATGACACTAGCTCCCGGGACACACCTTTTTGTCTGAGTACGTTCTATGTCCCGGAATCATCTACTGACAATCTCCAGTCACATCCTGCTCAAGGCAGTCCCTCTGACTCTATTCCCCCACGCCTTAGATGGCCTTCAGACTCGTCATCTGGTCTTGCTACTACCTACATTGCAAGGCCCATGAGAGAGGGCTTACCACCAACTATTTCGGGGAGGGCGGCCATACTTGGGCCTGAGTCCCGCACGGAACCGGCTGTGGCGGATCCATTTCTCAGGATTCTCAGCTGGAACGTTGCGGGCATCTCTAGGAAGCTGGACCCTCCCGACTGGAATACCCTGGAGGAGGCCCATTCAATTTGTATCTTCCAAGAAACATGGAGCAGGGAACCCTGCCATAAGGTGGAGCACTCATCGTTCTTCCTACCCGCTGTTCCCTCCCCCACAGGGAAGGGTCGCCCCTCAGGCGGCCTTCTCATATGGGTTGACGTTTCATTGGGATGCAAAGTTACGCAGCATGCGTTCAACTCCCCCGATCTACTCAGAATTTCACTCAAGGGGCCACAGAGAGGGCTTACTCGCCACATTATTAACATCTATGCCAGGGGGCCGAAAGGAGGCTTACAGTCACCCACTGTTACAGGCCTGGAGGACGTTCTTTGACAGTGCCCGGCTAAATCTCATGTCCTGGTTGCGGGAGACTTGAACTGTACTTTTGAGCCCCTTGCTGCGGAGGACACTTTGGGCCTTACCGAAGAAGATGCTATGAGAGGAATTCCCACCTTAACTATTCCACCTATCAGGAGGTGGTCCCCAAGGGCCATACAACTTAATTCCCTGACCATGGAATATGGCCTGAGGGCCGTGAACAGGAGGACGCTCTCGTATCCTCTGGGAGCCCACACCTACAACAGGGCGCATCATACATCGAGGATAGATTATATTTTCCTCAACGTTAACTTGTGTATCTTTGTGCAGGATATGGTGGTCTCACCCACAGCCGATAGTGACCACAACCCCCTCTCCTTGACTCTTCGCCCTTTGTGGCCTGGGGAACGTAGCATGTACACGCCCTCTAAACCAACCTTCATCTCAGCAGTTCGCCCTACTAATTGTGGGAGGCGCCTGAAATGGTGCAATGTCGCTATGGACGAGGGCAACCTGCTAGCTATAGGGGCGCTCCTAGCAACTGCACAGTCCAAATTGGACTTGTGCACCGAGATACCCAGTGAAGTGACAGCTCTTTTCTGCAATCTAATTAACGCTGTGGGTAATTTCTTCCGACTCCCAGTTAGAGATCCTCCAGCCGGGAATAACAAGAGACCTAAGAACCAACCAGGCTGGTTTACTAAAAAATGCAGGGAGGACAAATCCGCCTTGGTCACTGCTGTTAAAACTAAATCCCCGGCAAAGATCAGGCTTGCTAGGAAAAAGTATACCCAGAGTACGAAAGCAGCAAAGAAAGAGTGGGAGGATAGGTACTGGTCTGATCTCATTGAAGCGAGTGCTGGCAGACAGTCTAGAGGGTTCTGGAATTTAATCAGACTCAGGAACAGACCAGATAGCACCCTTATTACATGCAACATCCCAGCACTAACTTGGTACAACCACTTTCTCTCCCTTTACACCTCTGATGAGACAAACCCTTAGCTAATCGATAATAGTTGTCTCTATACAGCTGAACCTCAGGGGGACACAATAGGAGATTTATTCACCCCTAGAGAAGTGGAGAGCGTAATAAAATCTCTGGTGCCCCTCAATGCCCCTGGACCTGATGGGCTACCAGGCGATCTGTTACGCGCCAACTACAAAGAGTGGGGGAAGGCGGTTTCTTCCTTGCTTAACGCTATCAATAATGGCGCTCCTGTCCCAGAATCGTGGAAAGGGGCGGAGGTCGTCCCGATATTCAAAAAGGGGTGTCGGGCGACCCTGCAAACTATAGGCCTATAAGCCTTATTGATTCAACCCAAAAGGTGGCGGGCAAAGTGATTTTGGGGAGGGTGCTTCAGTGGGTAGACGACATTAACATTCTGTCGGACTACCAAGCTGGCTTTCGCTCTGGAACAGGGACCATAGAACAAGCTTTTAGATTGGTTCTTCTCTACTGGAAGGTGGTGGTGCTGGCCAAAGGCAGTCTTTACTTGGCCTTCATAGACCTGAAGACTGCCTTTGACCAAGTACCAAGGGAGGGGCTATGGAGGGTTTTGTCGGAGATGGGGCTGCCACCATATATCCTGTCTTTATTGGTGAGGCTCCACGCTGACAATTTTGCTCAGGTGCGGTGGGTCACACACAGTGAAAAAACGGACAGAATCCCTGTGGGGAGAGGTGTCCGTCAGGGATGTGTGCTCGCTCTCACTCTGTTCTCTCTTTATCTGAACGGAGTGGTCGAGCATCTGCTTAGAACTCCTGCAGATGCACCGTCCCTGGCGGGCAAGCGTATCCCCACTTTACTCTTTGCTGACGACACCCTCCTTATCTCAAAGACTCCTATGGGCCTGCAGAGCCTGCTTAACAGCTTCCAGGAGTTCTGCTCACTTAGGGGCTTGATTATCAACATCAATAAAACTAAATATCTGGTTTTGAACCCCCCCAAAAAAATTGGTCGCCCCCCGGTGCTGAATTCCGTGCCTTTGGAGAGGGTGGCCGAATTCGACTACCTAGGAATCCGCTTAACTGATTCAATGCACTGGACTTCGCACATCCAAAAAATGATACTTGGCCATAAAAGGGTGGGTGGTGCACTCCTAAAGGAGCAACGCTCCTCCTCAACCAAGCCCATGGCCCCAGTAGTGGAGATCTACAAAGCAAGAGGGGTTAGTGCTGCTTTGTATGGGGCGGAGCTGTGGGGTATGTGCAACCTTGGAGCCCTAGCTAGATCAGAGTGCAAATTTTTGAAGGAACCCGTTTTAATGGATCTGGGATGTAGATCGATCAAGGACCAAGCCCAACTACGTCCCTTGCTACTCTGGGCTCGCCTGTGGCGTGTGCCCGAGTTGGCCTCATATGCAGAAGCTCTGTTAGACGTGATGCAAATGGAGGGCTGGTCGAAGATCAAGTGGCTGAGGGACGTGAAATGCTTGCTTGGGGTCATCGGTCTCGGCAAAGCGTGGGGATCTGGACTGCCCCCCCACCCCAAAGCCGTCCTAAAGAAACTGTACTGGACTTGGATCTCTTGTAAAAACTCTACAGACTCTAAACATTGCAAATTGACTTTAGATTTTATGAATATTAAGGATGTGGTGGTTTATGAATTGTATCTAGATATTCTATCCAACCCCCTAGATCGAGCCCTGTATTTTAAATTCCGAATTGGGACGCTTCCTGTAAACTAAGTGTTAGCACGGTGGAAAACTCCCTACCAGCGTTCTCCTTTTTGTGCATCATGTCCAACGCATGTTGAGTCTGTTGCCCACCTTTTTTTTAATGTCCGGCCTATCTAGCCCCTAGGCGGCGGTGGCTCAAACCACTATGTAGACACTTGGGCACTCAGCAACATAAAGTGGCCCTCCGTATTTTAATGTCCGACACTCGCACTTTGTTTGTTTGAGGTGTATCCAAGTTCCTGAAATGGTCTTGGATAATTCATTCAAAAGGCTTGCCCTGTCAATTTAATACTTGTCTTAACTGCTTATACAATGTTTTTATAGTGTAAAGTGAATGTGCATGTAAATATTGATTTTAACCCATTTTATTATGCTTTTATGATATTCTTTTATATCGAAATAAAGCCTTCAATCAATCAATCCACCTACCTGCCAGGATTTTTCCCAGTATTTTACAGTCTGCAGCTAGAAGTGTGATGGGGTGGTAGGAGGATAACTGTTGTGAATCCCGGTGCGGTTTGAGGAACGTCACTATGACCGACTCACGAAGAGAACTTGGCAGCTCCCTCCTTTCGAGTGCTGCTGCTAGCATCTCCGTGAGACGAGGGACCACAAAGTGGAGAAAGTGCTGTAGTACTCCACAGGCAAACCGTCCAGTCCCGGTGCATTGTTTCTTGCTAACGCACGAATCGCGCGTGTGACATCCGTCTGTGTAATTATGGCGTCTATTGTAGTTTTCCGAGATGTGTGGTCTAGAAAGTGGCTGATTGCCTCCTGTCCGAGATGAGTCAATCGGTAAATCGTGGTATAATAATGCTGAAAAGCACTTAAAATGTCCATTTGGGAGCGCGCTAGGTTACCCGAGGGATCTATTACCTCAGTGATGGGTTTTATGTCTGTGTCCTGTTTTGCAAGCCATGCTAGAAGTCTCCCCGTTTTATCCCTGTCCTTATGTATCCAACTGGCGTAGGGCCTAAAGCTATATGGGTAAGTCTGCCATTGCGGTGGAGTACTGTGTTTTGGCCTCTGCTACTTGAGCCGCCGTTGAGGCGTTGGCATCTTCCTGCTTCGTGAGGGTTGCTATCTTCAGTTCAGTAGTAATTAGTGTTTTTTCTAGTGTGCGCTCTACCCCCACTATGCATGCTCCCCGAGCCACTAGTTTGAATGCATCCCATTCCACTAGTCTGGATGTGGCAGTCCCTGTGTTGTGAGTGAAGTAGACTTGTATGCTTTGTTCATGGTCGTATTTGAACACTTGGTCCGTCAAACAGTCCAGTGGGAGGTGCCACGTGGGTACCGGAGGGTGAGGGGGCTGCCATTTTGAGTATGTGCGTCTTGGTCAGAGTTTACGTGGCCCAAGTAGTCCGAGTCTTGGACTTTGAGAATTAGTGACAGGGAGCATAAGAACCTGTCCAATCGGATCCATAGGTCGTGGGAAATGGAGTGAAATGAGTAAAGCCTCGTTAGGGGGTGGTGTGCTCTCCACGCGTCAGCTAAGGCCCAATGGCTGACCCAGCACTGAAACAGCTCTGTATGCTCTAGGGCGGGAGAGTGTGGTGGCGGTGGGTGAGATCTGTCCAGTGCAATATTGAGCTCACAGTTCTAGTCTCCCCCAAGGATCCATGGGAGAGATGCGAATTGGGCCAGAATCCCTGTAAGTGACTCCAAGAACCTGTCCTGTTCAATGTTCGGGGCACCAAGCCTTTTGGAGAACCGGTCCCAAGATCAACCACTCCCTTCTTCCCCCCCTGCGGCCCCAGTAGGCAGCTCCTCTCTACTCAAGCTTTTTTGGTGGTAGTCCCCCGGATCAAAAGGTCAAGAGCAGGAGGAAGATCTTTTATGTTCAACGCTGCTAAACTGTGGAACTCACTCCCTATACACCTAAGATCAAATTCCAACCTGTCATCCTTCCGCAAACACCTCAAAACCTTCCTCTTCACTAATTGAACTTTCCTCCAAGCTGTGGCCTCATGAGGCACTATCCCTCTTTCTAGCGCCTGGACGCCTTAGGGCAGCAGTCGCGCTCAACAAAACCCCTTTTCATTTCATTTCATTTCATTCATATGCTACCCAAGAGAATGGACTGCATATCTAACATCCCCTCTAACAGTGCATACCTACCCTCTTTGTCCACTACCTTACAGAGCTCCTGAAAAGGGGTGCCCGGGGGGACCCAGAACAGCGCACCTTGAGCGTATGCCAAGTATGATGTGGTACATATGGTACTGCGCCATCTGGCCCGTAGCTTGCTGATTTCTGGTGCTGTGAGGTGTGTCTCCTGCAGGAATGCAATGTGCAAACGCTGGTGCTTAATGTATGCATACGCGGTGTACCGCTTGCGTGGCGTGTGAAGGCCCTGTGCGTTTAAGGTTAGAAAACTAACGTCCGTACTTTGCATTTGACTGTCTGGTGATCATTACCCCTGCCCTGTAGAGTGATGGCGGGCGGTGGGGCCATGGAGTCTAGCGGTGTCCTAGCGGTGTGGTTATCAGACATGGAGGACAGTGTCATCCACCCAGGTGTGCTGGATGCCTTTGTGTAAAAGCTCCCTACGGGGTAAAGGGTTAGAGTAAACCGGGTCAGTAAAACAAGGAACCGGGTGGGGAAACTGTCCCAATACCAGGGGCCTATCAGCAGCGCCAATACGCCCAAACCAACTCTAATGGAACTAGAAAGTAAACAGTCAATACATGGGGGTGGCAGCTCGTGCTCGCGAGGCGGGGTCCCATCAGGGCATTCGAAGGATCAATGTTCGTTGTCTGGATTGTGGTTCATCACGCAAGTCGTGATGTATGGTGCAGGCGTGTTCCGTTTTGGGCGTGGAAGCCCATGTACGCCTAGTCACACCGGATACGCCCAGTTATATTCTTGCATTTTCATTAGCATAGGTTATTGGCAGTTTGTGGAGTTACCTGGGGCAATGTGATGGAGTCGGCCGTGGACTGAGTCTCATTACAAATCATCTTCCCCTTCCGAAGAGAAAAGGTGAGGGGCCCCTCCAATGTCCTCCTCGGGCGGGGTGGTCCCTAGCTCTGTCACAGCCTGCAAGGCCCTGCGCCGTCCTGCATGATTTGCTCCAGGTCCGGTGATTCTACAGCGTGGTGCTCTGTGATCCCTTTCTGACCCTGCCGTAGCTGCGTTTGTGTTAGCTGCGAGTTGCGCCTCCTGTTGCGTGGTGCTCTTTGTGTCCTCTCCTGCGGGGCCTCTGTTGTGGGGTTCTGTGTGTAGTGGTGGTCTGCCCACTTACAAGCGTCTGCAGCGTTTGAGAAAAAGTGGGGAGTGCCGGCATGAATGATCTTCAGGCGGGCTGGAAACAGTAATGAGTATTGCATGTTATTCGCCCGCAGCCAGCGTTTCACCTCCAGAAAGGACAATCTTTGTTTCTGCACCGCCCGTGCATAGTCAGGAAAGATCATGACGTGTTTTTTTCCACCTGTAGAGGGCCGGTGCATCTGGCGGCTCGCAGTACCGCTTCACGGTCCTGAAAGTGTAAAAATTCAGCAAGCATCGGCCGAGGTGGGGTTCCGGGTGTAGGTTTACTGGCTGGGACCCGATGGGCTCGCTCGATTAAGAAGAAAGCCGTTCGGGATGCGGTTGGGGTAAAAGATTTGACCCAGGCTTCCATGTAAGTAATTGGGTGCGACCCCTCGACTCTCTCCGGAAAGCCCAGAATGCGGATGTTGCAGCATCGCGAGCAGCCTTCCAAATCATCGATGCGCTTCTCCATGGTGGTTAGGCGGCCCAGGACGGATCGGAGCATTTTTTGCTGTGTATTCACGGTGGGCTGTAGGTCGTAGAGGGACTTTTGTCCGTCTTTCACCTTGTCGGCCAGTTTCCTATGGTCATCCCGGAGGAGACTTATGTCCGTGGTAAGAGTGCTGAGTCGTTCCCCATAGAGACTCTGGAAAGTTCTATTGCCGCCAACACCTGGTCCAGTTTGTCTGAGATGGTCGGCTCCGGGGGGGTCGTGGACGGCTTGGTCAATGTATTTGTGTGTGGCTAGTTCTCCGGCACAGTTTCTGGGACCATTGCCTGCTGTGTGGCTCTGGGCCTCCGCATTGTACCAATTGGGGTTAAGTCCTTCTTGCCCGGCGTTGCCGGTGGAGGGGGTGCGTGCGGTTCGGCATCTCCTTGCGATCTGATTGCCCCTCTTATTGACCGCTTGATATATGGGGTGTAATGCGCCCGCAGGTTGCTCCCGCCCCAGTGGGGCTTGCTCCGTCGCGCCGCCAGTCATGCTCAAGGTAGGTTCCCTTTGTGGCGATCACACTCTGTCAGACCTGTTGCCCACTGCCTTGCACATGTGTCTTCTGGGGCACGTTGCGCCAGTCCAGAGCGTTCAGGGGGTCCCTGTCTCCCCAGGGCAGCAATGTTGGTGGCTGGTGGGTACACACCTCCCTGGCAGTGTGGTGGTTACTGCGGACCTCAAGGGTGGTCCTGGCTTCTATCCGCTATGTTTGTGGGCGCAGTAGTGGCGTGGTGGAGGCCTGTTTGTTGAGTTTAAGCTACTCTGGTGGCCGCCATTTTAGGGTCAGGCATCGGGGGTCTAGTCCCCCGGTCGTTGCAGCGGGTATGGGGGGCTGCAGGGTCAGGGCCAACAAAGGAGGATAAAAGTCTTGGCTTCTCACGTTCTGTGGTGGTGTAGGACAGACCCCTGGGGGGGCCTGTCAGGTAGTCGCGGGCGTCTCAGTTCACGGGCCCCATCTTGGGACCAGGCGGATTTTGACACGAGACGCCCGAGGAGCGAGTCGAGGAGGAGGCCTTAATGCACCGACCCCTGGAGTCGGTCCACTGCATTCAACAATGTCTGGCCCTGTAGTTGCGCACAGCCTCCAACCTTGAGGGTGGTGCCACTGGGGCGAAAGACACGCCAAATGTTCGTTGGCTGCTCCCGGTCCCCTCAGCGGTATGGCGCGTCTACGCTGGTCTGTGGCAGCAAACACGTGGGATCCGCCTCATCTATCCCGAGTCCAGGATAGTCGCCAGGTAAGCTTGGTGCTGGAATTCATGTGGCCCGGTGGTTCAGCTGCCTGGAAGTTAAGGTTGGATGCAGGTGGGTGCCATCTTGCTGCCGAGCCCCGGGGTAAGACTTTTACGGCATTCTCTGCCGATGCTGCAGGTTCTGGTCTGGACATCCCTGCGTGCAGACCCAGTTCCGACACCAGTAGGGGTGATTTTTCGCCAGAAACGACGAGGTGGTGCTGCCCTCTGGTCTGCCCGATTGCGGAGCCTCAGCAGATCGCGTGCACCATCGTAGCCTGCTTGGCCACGCCCCCTAGAATTGTGCGAGTATATGAAAATATGACTATATTTATATGCATACTCCTATCTAATTCTACCTACACTGGTGAGAGCATAGTGGAAGTACCCTCTGCCAGATCTGTTGGGACAACTTAACCCCCATACCTGTGTATGATGTATCTGGAAGCCGATCTGGTGTAGAGCAAGCTATTGTCCTTTGCAAGATGAAGGTTAGAGTCAGCAGGGCTGTATTTAAGTCAGAGTTCACAGCTTTCCTGGACAATCACAGCAGTACAAGTTCTCCTCTGCTGAAATGCTTCCCAGGGTAGTTTATATAATAATAGTGCACCGAAGTTCCAATCGCACTGAGTCAAAGTTGCAGAGCTGATGTGATTGTCTTTAGAGCTGTTTCCAACCGGACAACCAAATGCAAGGGCATCACGTTCAATATTCCTAGCCTTGGACGGAGTGTACTAGCAACTTCATTATATGACTTCTAGTAAATGTACTGCATGCAGAATAATTTCTAAGCATTCTATCATGTATGTGAAAAGCATGTAGAAAGTCACTGTATGAAAAAGATATCAAGTTTAAACGTGCAGTTTAAAATGGAGACTTTAGTGGAGGCAGTATTCAACATTAAATTAGTGCATTTCCAGCTCCTTGCTGCCTGACCTGAACAAAAAGAACGTCTGTCAAGCTGACATTTGCTCAGCCTGACAGACTCTCTTCTTCTCTGAAAAAGTTTTGTGTGCCTGGTCCCATAGCCCGTGGCCGCTAACAGCAGAAGACGCTGTAAATTACTTTCGGTTTTGAATTGATCCTAGTTAGCGCGTTAGTTTTATTAATGCGTTTCCGTGTATACCCACTAGAGAGCAATATTGGCTTAAGAAAGAACACAGAGAGCCAATGTAGTAAGAAACCCATCATTGTCACTTTACTGTGACCACATTCATTAGGTTCACCATACATTTAACTAAAGTTGACAGGGCTCGGTCTTCTGCGGCTGCCCTCGGTAATACGAGACAGATTGAGTTTAGAGTAAGGGTTTATTTGCTCAGCAGCTGCACGTGCACCACGGAGCGGCGAGGTGCAGCCACAGAGCCAGACACACGCCCTGATTTCTATGCTTCGAGGATTCTCCTCGAAACCGGTCAGGAACAGGCGCAGAATACGCCCGCGGGATTCAAGCACGCCGAAATGATGTCTTCAAACAAACGCCGCGTTTCTGGACCCCAAGGGAATAGCTCTTCCATGCATGAATTTTTAAAATGCGGCTGTGCAGAGGGCACAAGCACGGACAACGCTATAGGCCTGCGCTATTATAGGTGAACGAATTCTTTGTTGTAATGAATTTACCTTGAGTGATGTGTTTTGTTGAAAGGCTATTGGGTTTTGCTTCTTGCGTGGCTCAGTGTATGTGTTCGTTGTAAAGAAGGGAGATATGTTGGGTTCTGTTTCTTCTATTTCAATGAAGGTCTGCTGCTGCCCACTCTGGAAAACGTGTGGGCTATTAGCGATACCATCTGTGTATGGTAAAGTAAAAGGAGAAGTGTGGGGGCCCAGTGTTTTGCTCTGATGTGGTTGCAGCCAGGTTGTACTGAATGTTTTAGGTGCCAAATAACAAGACTGTGCAGTCTTGATTCCACCTCATGCCTCATTCGCCCACCTCCAGACACACTTTAAATTCACCTCGCAGGTTATTTTTCTTCCCTGCTTCCTCCCTTTGTCACTGTTTTCCTGTTTTTCTCTTCCTCCTCATCTGCTTCTGTTGTGTTTTTCTCTCTTTTGCTCTCATTGCCGGTGGCCCTCACCTGAAGTCATTGGCTCAAATTAAGCACTGATTCATGTCTATAACAGATAACATGTGAGACTAATGGACCACCATCAACCACATAATGTGTCAATTATAACATCACTACTGAGTATTCGTGTACAGTCCACTCCAACTGTGTGTGCCATTTAGCTCTTCAGCAAACACTGTAAGTAGCCATCAGCAAATGATGTGCAATACACATTCAGTTAAGCAGTGCATAATAGCAGTTTTCTCCATTAAGAAATACGGTTTGGTGCCATGGTTACCAGCAGAAGGACTGAATGACCCCATCAGACAGTACTGTATTCATCCCCCCTACCCAGTTATGCTACACTCACAATTTTCCCTTCAAAAGGGAAATATTTATGGTTCAATCGTTCTCAGGTAATGCAGTGAGAATCTGGAACTCGCTTCCTCCTTTGCTCCGTGCCATCACCTCCATCCAGATCTTCAAAGCGGACCTCAAATCTCTTCTATTCCAAAGACACTTTCAGAACGAATTCCTTCCTTCTCAAACCCCGCCAGGAAGTTCTTTAGTCATTGTAAATTTGTTATATTTATTTATATTTTTTTGTCTGTACATTCTTTGCTTGCTGCGTTTGATATTGTGTTCCTTTTGCCTGCGGTGTTTTAATTCTGTGGCCTGCTATTTTTGTACGTTCCATTTTTGTAACATTTCTCTCATGTAATGTAACTGGTTCTATTGTACAGTGCTCCGACACCTTCGGGTAAAGTCCGCGCTTTATAAAAATGCATACAATAATATAAAATAAATAAATAAATGAGGCAGCACACCTCAAGCGAAATTACCTCGGTCTCTGAATGAGATGAACTCGCTGAGCTCCAGATGGCTGCAGTATTGATTTCATTATAACAACGTCATCCATCCCAGTCAGGCATCATCTTCGCGGCCTGAACACCCATGATAGGATAATCTTTTAATTCCGACCACTTCAATCCCCCTTTCCAGCCCACCATGACCCCTCTGCCAGTCCTGTTCAGATCTTTGAGAAGCATCAACACCCCCCTGTCAAACGGACGGCAGCAACCCTCGCACCCTACTCCTTGCAGCAACCCTCGCACCCTACTCCTTGCAGAGACCCTCACACCCTGCTCCTTGCAGCGACCATCACACCCCGCTCCTTGCAGCGACCATCACACCCTGCTCCTTGCAGTGACCATTACACCCCGTTCCTTGCAGCAACCATCACACCACCTCCTTGCAATGACCATCACACCCCGCTCCTTGCAGCTCCCAAGCTAAGCCTAGCAGTGCTGCTGGTCACCCTGCAGTACCTGTCAGCCTTCCCGGAAACACGCATCTGGGACGGGAAACAACTGCAAGGGAATGGAGATTCCACAAGCGTAGTATAAAGAGAATCAAAATTTAATTTAAGACACGGAGGCTAGCATTGTGCATAAATAACTTTTAGAACACTTAAACACGTGAACCAGAACAGTAAGTCCATAAATAATCCTCCCACTGAACATTCCTCCTCGTTTAATGCAGCAACTGATCCTCTTCTTAATTCTTTTTTTCTCACACAATTTCCATTCAACATTTCTTCTTCATTCTGTGAAAAAGCCAAAATATCATAAAACTTTTCCCTCTTACTTTCTTTTTTTTTTTTAGAAATCTTCCGTAACCTAATTATATGCTATCCAACAATGACACACCACTAACAAGAAAGGCATTCACCAATCTAACAAACATATCTCAAGAGAAACTCCTGATTAATCTTTTTGTCTTTTAAACCTACCCACATGGGCAGAGGAGGGTGGGATACTGCTACCCTCCAGGCGTTTAATGAAAGTTTGATTCTCTTTACACTACGCTTGGAGAATCGCCATTTAATTTCAAGACCGGAGGCTACCATTATGCCTATTGAAAGCCCATTATCACCACATTTGAAACATGCTTATTAGGTCTAAAGTACGACAGGAGCCTCCACAGGATCCAAACTCCTTTCCAAGCACCAACTAGACCATATTCCTCAAATTCATTTATACCTATTTCTTGTTCCTCTTGTAAGCAACAAACAAACAGCCTCTCGTGAAGAAGTCCAGAGGCAAGAACGCCTATGCAAGAACTGCTCCTCGAGCACGCAGAGGAGAATTGATCCGCGATCAAGAATGCTTATGCTCACACCACTCCTCATGCACATAGCACACAACTGAGCTCAAGCCGAGTACCACAGGTAAGCGGTTAGAAAATTTGGCACTTTTAAAAATAGGTAAAGCATCTATACACAAGCATGTTCCCAGCAATAAATCTCTGAGTTTCGCCACTCCCAAATACAATAAAACCTTTCACAACTTTTTATTTTGCCGAACTCTTCTAACAATAACCAAATACAAACACATTCATACTCAAGCATCCGCTCCCATAAATTAGAAACTAAGCTTATTTAAAAAACTCCCAACAAACTATTGTACACTACCTTACTTCCATTCTTTTCTTTAACTAAGAAAAAATGAGTAACAAAAAGGGGTACTTATCTCCTCAGGAGCAGCAATTAAAAGAGGAGGAATGTTCAGTGGAAGATTTATTTATGGTCTTAATGTTCTGGTTCGAGTGTTTAAGTGTTCTAAATGTTAAATATTATTATTTGCTAGCCTCTGGTCTTTGGATGAAATTTACCTGACAGAGCACTTACTTTTCTGTGTTGCAGATGCTCCGATTTGATACAAGTGACCATCAGGTTGTCGTGTAGTTCCTTGGAATCCCCAGGACCTGACCTAAACTGAGGGACTGGTGTCCAAACCGCTTCCGGACACCCCCACAGGATATGTTAGCCTTTAGCTACAGTGCCACTACCACCCCCTGTATCTTACAGTGGCGTAGGTAGTTTCTGACAACCACTGAACATGAAAACCCGGATTCCTCAGGGATCATGGGAAACAGTTCAGTACTTTTCGCACAGTCACTCGTGCTTGCCTATTCTCAGAAAATACACAGGATGGAGAGTTGGATGTTTTCAATAAGTATTTATTGGTCCAGCACTAGTCTTGTGTAAAACATATTTGCTGTGATAATCAGGAGACAGAAGGATACGAAAGAGATCGCAAGTACCAATATAGTAAATAGTAGATACATTTCTACCATAGTGCTAATAAGATGAACATAAGCAGTTCAGATAAAAACAGTAGCACTGGCATATTTCTAAAATGCGCGCCCTAAGTAATTTGCCTAAATGTACCTAGCCTAGATATGTAGGTGAAGCATGTATATGTGTATATAGCCAAGAAACCCCTAGGGAAGAACCCTTCCCCTCACCTGATAGTAGAGAATGAAGGACCCGGTCTCTGCTTCGAGGAGGAAACCTTTCAAGGGATGTTAGACCGTTGCTTGTCATAGATTCAGCATTCAGGACCCTGTGTCAGCTTGGAAGGAATTCTCCTCTGACTTTTATGGGGGAATAAAGGTCTTCTATACTAGATTGGTCACTCCAAGGTTTCTTCTAGAATCTATGGCCCAGATGTAGGTAAATCTGATTTACAGACTCTAGAATACCGAATTTTACCGATTCGGTATTCTAGATTCGGTAAATCAGATGTAGGTAAAAATTCGGTAATTTTTACCGAATCTGTATGATTCGGTAAATATCGATTCGGTAAAATTACCGATTTTGCAAGGGTGACAGGGTGTCACTTTGACACCCTGTTGCACCCCTGATTTTGCCTTGGGTGCCATGTGACACACATACATGCCCTTGGGGCATGTCTGTGTGCCACATGGCATAGGTGTACATGCACAGATGTGCATGTACACTGGAATTCGTTATTTACGTTGTAATAGTATTACATGGTAAATAACGAATTGGTAATGGCCTGTGGCACTGTTTTCAGTGCCACCTACATCTGTATTTACCGATTCAGTAAATTTACCGATTTGGTATTTTACAGAATCGGTACATTTACCGAATCAGTAAATATACCGATTCTGTAAATTAAGCCTACCTACATGTCAGATCTCAAAAACCGGTCGGTAACACCCGAAATCAGCCGTTACCGACTGGTAATTGGCGACCTACATCGGGCCCTATAGGTTTTGAAACCAATGATAAATGTTTTGAAAACAATCATAAGTGTTTTTCCAAGCAAATGCGATCATGCACAGCGGGCTGTTGGCCAAGGATGAAAAAAGTGGTGACCCGTATACAGATAATTATGCAGTGCCTGAGGACATGTTTGTGTATGTCAGGTACGGGGATTATGATAATACTAAGAGCCTGGTGTCGAAGAGACAGGAGCAAGCTACTAGGTAAAAGGTCACCTGTTCAGAACCTTTATTTTCGTATGGATAGGACAATGCATGCAAAAAGGGGGCATACCTGAAAAGACTAGCCTCAAGGACATGACAAGGTTACAAAATGGTGTTTAAAAAAACATACACAATATTTTTCCTATTTTGAGCAAGTTACCCACATTGGTCCACAAAAGTGGTGTAGTGGCCCTGATACTTCTGGACCTGTCCGCAGCCTTCCCCACTGCATACCACAGGACTCCCCTGCACTGTCTAAAGTCCCCTTGTGTTGCTGATGCTCCGCTCCAGTGGAGAAAGTCTCTCTCAAAGGACAGGACAGCAGCAGGTCTGCTGGGAGCCTTCGCTGTGGATGCGCAGGGCTCATCCATTTCCCTCTTCTCTTCAGCAGTTATACGACACCTAGGCCTCAGATGCTGTACGGAGAGGTTTTATTTTCTCATGGACGCAAACGAGAGCAGATATTTTGGACATTAGGGGAGGAGAGGGACCCAGCAGCAAACTTGAATATAAACAGCCTCCAGCTGAACCCCTCAAGATCTGAAATCTTATTAACCCAGAGCTCCCCAGTAGTGGGAATTAAACCCTTAGGCCTGGTCAAAAGTTGACTTGCCCCAACCCTTTCAAGGAGGTCAGAAATGTGGGTGCCTTAATACATGCTAACCTCTCTGTTAAGTCACAGACTTTTTTCCCCATTGATCCTGTAGGAGGATCTACCCTTTCCCCAGGTCCTCACACAAAGTCTTGGTATGCAACACTTCCTGGCAATGCCAACTTACAACTTTCCAACACTTTAAAAAGAAATACTTGGGAAATTATTAACTTTCATCAAAATATTCCCAGATTTGTTCACAGTAAATTAGTCCCCTTAACCTATTTAGGGAAAGTTACAGGTTTACTAAATATTCTAGGACTGGAGTCAAAACAGTAAATTTGCCTTGTGAGTGTCCACAGAACCCTCTGCTGCCACAAGGGCTTAACTGAAGGTGAGAAACACAAGCGTGCTGTTGAATGGAGACACTAGGGAACGCTTTGAACATATTTCAGCACATTCCAAATTCTGCAGTCACGTTGCTGCTTGGATTCAGGACGTTTCACTCAGCCTCCAATTCTATTAAATACCCTGGCTCCCAATAAGGATATTACACAATAGTGCATTATGCACCGCATTTTCACTTCAGCTAACCCATGCTTCAGAGAACCTCCTTTTCTTTGTCTCCAGGTATCGGCTAAGGAGATGGAATGGAAGAGCTTTCGGGGGTTAAGGGAGCAAACTCTGGAACACTCTCCTGCTGCTGCTGAAGACTGAAAGAGCTCCGTACAATTTGGAAAAAAGGTCAAAACGTTCCTTTTTGATAAAGCTCTCTTCTCTTGCGTCTATCTAAATCTGCACCTCCGATTCTGGAGTTTCCCAGAGTGCCAAGAGACCTTTCTGGGTGTGCTTTACCCACCACCCTGATAGATCAAAAATCCAATATGCAAAGAACTTCCATCACTGATCCTGAGGTTGGCCTCATTGCTAAATCTGCATTTTTCTAAAAATCCTTCTAGATACCTCACCTACGTCCTCACACAGACACGTCAGTGGTTATGTGCATTTTTCTCAATAAATCATCATATCCTTTAGAACAGGAATGACAAATGCTGGCTGGTAGTGGTCGCTAGGGTTTCAGACTAGACATTGACTATGCAAAAGATTCCCATATAGATCCAGTGCCACCATCATTCATGTCCGTGCCACCATGTGGAAACCTGATTGAATTGAGGAAGAAAAGACATGATGGTTGTCCATTGGACACCTGCTTTCTTGTGACGTGGTTAGTAAATGGAAAAACCTGCTAATCAGTTGCATTAGCTCAGTATCCAGGTGGCCAGCATGGTGCTTCTTTACTGTGGACCTTCACAGTATGGTTCATCTTTTTGAGGTTGAGTGATTTGCTCCCTGCTGAGATCTGTAATTTTGTCCTTAGTACCCGACACCCAAATAATGCTGTTCTCTTTAGACAACTTCCATATTTGAATCAAATATTTTGTTCATTTTTTTTTTTGATGCCATGATAAACTTCTCCTATACAAGGCTCAGCTTTTAGAACATCTGTTTACTCTCTTATAATTACACAGGTGTCAAATCCTGTACATCTTTTCGTTTTTGAGTGTGTTTTGTGTAACGGAATATAAGAACACCCAACACACTACTTCTTTTGGAACTGTGCCACAACTATTTCTATGTAAAAATGCATTGGCATTCACGGAGAGGAGGAAGAGCTCCCTTTGGCAAGAAAAGAATAAAAAGGATGCCCTTATTAAAGCTACTGCATAAGGATAATCGTAAAAATCAAGGAGAGAGAAGCTGGTTCTGCTGTTCCTAATGTTAGATTAAGGCATGTGCGATGCTTGCCACTGGGAGGGCGGGATTTTTGATCTCTTGTTTACCACTCCAGATCTAAACCCCGTTCTGGTCGACTGAATCTTTATTGCCTGTCATTGAGGAAAGAAAGTGCATCTAATACCAGGTTAGTTTGACTAATAATGGGATCGACTCTGAAAAACCACATACTACTAAGTTTTAAAGGTTTATTACAGAGTCATTGATAACTGCAAGTACAGGCATCTCAAAACGAGATTCAAAAGATATAGAGGCACTAATACAAACATATGTTCTCTAAAAGTTCTTAGGCGAGCAAAGAACACTACTAGAACTAGTTCCAAAATCAGCAGGGTTGCAAGCATAGACATGAATTGTGATCTATCCGTCATTTACAAAGGAAGGAAGGAATCAGGTTAGGCTGTCCCTACCCTGTACTAGATGGTATCCCTACTTAACAAGATCCCAACCTATCAAAGGTGTCAGCTGTGAATGTCTTCCTAAGAAGATCACCCACTCTTAGTCTTTACTAGGTGAAAACCTATGATCTCCAGTCATGACCCCTCTCTGCCTACCCATCCGCTCTCTGAAGGGTCCTCAGGCATCTGCTCTAACTCCACCCGGGGGTGCTGTCCCTAATACAAAACACAATTACTGTTGAAACGCCCCTCACGAGACGCCCCTCACGTGGTGTCGATTCTGGCTTTTTCCATGATGATCTTCCTCTGGGCCTCGTGTTTAGCGTTGACCTTGCTTCTCAGGCTTCTTCTCCAGCCCGCTGATACCCCCAAACATTCCTGAACCCTCCTCCATGTCTGTACCAGTCTCCTCGAACAGAGTTCTATTCATCAAACTTTAATCGAAACCCCCTCGCACCTGCAGACAGACATCCGCAGCTTGGATCTCAATTCTCATAAACTTCCAACAGAAGTTTGCAAATTATTTCTCGACACAACTCGGCCTGTACCAGCATGTGCAAATCAGAAAAACCTTTTTATCACTTCAGGCCTACAACCCTTCTCGCAGAGGTTTTATTCTCTTCAAATCCTTTCGTGAATTAAAATAACATGTTAACACTTTATTCTTTGATTATGAGAAACACTTCTATGGAATATAAATCTAACGAATAAACAGAATTACTATAACATTAGTGCAATCCATGTTTACGTATAAGTGTACATTTCCAATCTCTTCTGCCCTGGCCATGAGGCCTGCTCCCTTCTATGCTTTGCAGCATGACATTCCTCCATTAGCAGCTACATAACATGGATCATGATTAATCACGTCTAATAAGAATACATTTTCCACACATTTCTGCGTCAGTCCCACTTCTATATGAATTCTCTATGTTAACTACACACGTCTAAGCATAGGTGAATGTATCTTCAACACTTACAAGCACTTCTATTATAATTGTGCGACTAACTTGTACTTATGGTGCACTCATGCATTTTGTTCAGTATGCGCTCTCTCAGTTCCCCCCTTTGATGACCTCTCGTGGTCATCATCAAAATTCAAACTGAACTAGTTGCAATCCCCCCTCGTTTCAGCATTTCGAGAGCCCTCAGACTCTTGTACTGATTGTCCTGCATGGCAGCTAATCTCCGTTCCTGTTCTCTCCTGGATCTCTCCAACCTATTTGATCTGTACCATTGGTACGACCTCACCAATCCCCACAACATGATCACACAGATCACTATTATGATGATAGGCTTCAGTATGTACCATACAAAGCTCTTCCCTATGTTGGCGAACCAACCTCCAACTTCACCCATTCCATGACCCACTTTTTCCCAAACATTTACTTTAGTCAGGTCTTCGAACTCTTTGTGAATGTTAGTTATGTTCATAATAACTTTCTCAAGAGGTTTTGAATTGTCTGGAATGTAAGTGCAGCATTCCTGGACCTTCAAAGCCTTACAGACTCCGCCCTCTTTTGCTAGCAGAACGTCTAACGCAAGACGGTTCTGAAGCACCATGGCCCTTATCGATTGCATCTCTCCTTCCACCAGCATTAAGGATCTAGCAGTACTGGCAGACAATCTGTCTACGACTGTTGCCAGTCTAGTAATTTTGACATCATTGAGGATCAGTCCTAAAAGAGGAAATGCAGCTCCAAATACGTCTCCAACTATTTCTGCATCCCCTAGGTCTCTTCTCCCTCTTGTTGAGACCTTGCCCTCTATGATCTCTAAGTCTTGAGCGTGGTATATTTTGGGGAAGACAATGGCCAAATAGCATGATCCGTACCAGTTATCAGGTAGTCTCACATAGGCATTTCTTCCACATACAAAATATATATTTGGAATCACTTGTATTCCTTTCAAGAAGTCCTTTGTGTAATATTCTAATCTAAAAGCATGTTCACAACTGACCTCCCCTACGAATACATTTTCGTAGTACGTTTTACTTCTGTGAAGGCATAACTTCCCTTTCTGCGTTCTATCCAAAGCTATTGGACCACTACTACCCTTCCTTTTGTGTGCTTTCTCCTCCTCGGTCCAATCTGTCTTCCACTGTCCTGATTTCTTCAGAATCTTTTGCCTTCTATAACGATCATCCACTTGCCCTATAAACTTCTTCTCGACTTCTGACACTTTGCAAGTCAGATTGTTTCTGCGGGCATGTGAAGTATCTAAGGTATCCCAAGGAATGAAGAACTTTGCCAATCTGTCTTCGCTCTTATAATAGTCCCACTTATTCATTTGCTTGTAATTTGGGACTTCTGGTAACACTGCATCGTAATTAGAAAAATAATATTCAAAATTATCTCTTCCATAAAATATGCTAAGCAATAAGCTACATGTAATTCCATAAGTCAGTGGTAGGTGATGATATCTAATGCCTTCATCTACAGACGCAGGCAGTTGCATACACACATAACAGTCCTTGACCTCCATGGCATCCACATATTCATATAACAGTTTGGCATAAGCATTTGACCTATAGTCACCCTGGGACTCATCCATATGTAACCTACGGGCTTCTGCTGCTAATAACGCTTTCTCCTGTGTTGTTTCCCCTTTCTCACCAGCAGCAGTGGGTTTTGGTGTCACTACAGATTTTGCGTCTGTTACCCTTGCCTCGCTCTCGTGTCCCATCACATATGATACAGTAACTACTAAAGCTATAAGAAATATCACTACCACTATTAGTGTGCCTACTATACATTTGGCTCTGCGGTTCGGATTACCGGCTTCCATGTTCTTCAGACAGTATGATTCCTTTCTCCTTTTCAACACAAAGTTCTTTCTCTTTAAGTTCCTTTACAGTCTCTCTTGCTCCTTCAGTCTTGAGAACCACACAATCGGAAGCTGGCAATCTCTTTTTGCAAAAGTCTTTTTGAACTTTAACACAGACAACCCTAGCCCTTCTCCGTCAACTTAAAGGAAAGTCCCTAAGTGTTCTCTCCTCCACTAGGCGCTAGGTTATCTTCTCACTCTCCTTTATTTACAAAGTCTTTAAGCATCTACAATGAGGCTTGAACCAGCGGCTTGGATAGCGTAGTTCAATATTTCCAAACGAAGGATGTGTTCTTCATGACTTGTTATCGTTGTTCCAAAGTCGGGGAATTGCAATTCGGTGAAGAACATGTGCTTTAACTTGCTCAGGTAGGGAGGGTTGGGGATTTTGAACGTTAGTGACCCTTCTGTTTCGACTCCAGGCACCAACAGCTGTACTTCTACTGTAATGATGGGTTCAGTGCTGGTCACTATCACCGCCCTTATTCTCCCTGTGACTCGCTCCCAAGACATCTGTCGCCAGGTACGTCCACTCAGGAGTGGTGTATCTTCTGTTAGGCACACGTACTCTCCTTGACCTTCTTAGATCTGCTGCTTCAGCGCCCAGAGCACCTTCGTCCGGGTCTGAGTCTTCGGATATTGGAGCAAGGGTTCTCTCTGGAGTCGACCTCAGACTTGACCTTCTCCTTTGCGGCCAGCTAGCCTCTCCACGCCTTGCCCTTCTGCTCCTTGTCCTTCTGCTTTGCTCGTGCTCACTTTCAGCTTGGCCAGCGTCTGATTCGTACTCCCAGCTACTTCCTCCTTCTGTGGCGTCGTCGGTTTCACTATTGCACTGACCGTCCTCAGCTTGGTCAGACACGCTCCCAGCTTCTTCTGGCACCTCTACAGCTTGGCTGGCCCCCTCTATGGCTTCTCTGTCCACAGCTGGACGTACGTCCGAGAGAGGAGCTGTTTCTTCCAGAGGTGCTGGAACTCTCCGCGTGTGAGACGCGTGGATCCAGTTGGGCAGTCTTCCCACTTTCACAGCAGTGTTCGAGATTAGGATGATCTGGTAGGGCCCACGCCAATGAACATCTAGGCAGCTTCTTCGGACGTGCTTTTTGACCAGTACCCAGTCTCCAGGGCACAGGTCATGACACAAGTCCTGGCACGACGGGACCTCGGCAGCCTGCACCTGAAGGGACACAGAATGAATGGCGTCAGACAGACCCTTACAATAGTCCATGATCATATCATCTATTATATTCAACAAGGCTACAGTCGGTACTGATGGCAATCTCATTGCCCTCCCTATTAACACCTCGTGTGGCGATAGTCCCGTTCTTCTGTCAGGGGTACTACGGATGCTCATAAGAACTAGTGGCAAGGCATCAGGCCAACTCAGAGACGTTGATGAACACATTTTGGCAATTCGGGACTTTATGGTGCCGTTTATCTGCTCCACAATTCCCGAAGCTTCTGGTCGATAGCTACAATGCAATTTCTGGTCTATGTTCAGGGCTGCACAAATCATCTTCACAAGCTCGCTGTTGAAATGTGTTCCCCTATCTGATTCCAAAGAGGCTGGTACCCTGAAGCGCGGAATGAGTTCCCTAAGCAATAACTTGGCTACTGTGAGGGTGTCACACCTGCGTGTAGGGTATGCCTCGACCCATCTGGAAAATATGCAAACAACCACCAGCACGTATCGAAGGCGGTTGCACCTTGGCATTTCAATGAAATCCAGTTGCATTCGATTGAATGGACCTCCAGACCTCCCTATGTGACTCAATGCAACTGGTGTTCTTTTCCCTATGTTCAGCTGCTGACAGGTCACACAACGCTGGCACACTGCTTCTGCTGCTACTCTGAACTTGGGGTTGTACCAGGTTTGTCTGAATACTCTCAGCATAGCGTCTCTCCCTAGGTGTACTGGACCATGTATTTGTCTTGCCATTGGGCTCACCAACTCATTTGGCAACACTGCCCTTCCATCTGCTGAAACCCAAAAGTTTGTTTCACCTATCACACATCCTGCAGTTTCCCATGTTCTTTTCTCAAAATCTGGTGCATTTTCTTGTATACATTTTAACTCGTCCCATGTATCTACAGTTTCAAGTATCATAGCTAAGTCAGTCCTTACATTTATTCCACCCACTTCCACCTCCGTGAAAGAGTACCCTTGTTCGGCACAGTACCGTGCGACTTCGTCGGCATATCTATTGCCCTGTGACACAAAGTCCGTGTTTCTAGTATGTGCGGTACATTTTACAACAGCAATAGCTGCCGGACATTGCAAGGCTTCCAACAATAAGCGTACAAACTCACCATTTCGAATGGGTGAGCCTGAAGAGGTCATGTAACCCCTTTGAGACCACAATTGCCCGTAATCATGAACTACCCCGAAACCATATTGGCTATCGGTGTATATGGTGACTCGAATTTGGTTGCTTGCCAGGCAGGCACGCGTCAATGCAACAATTTCAGCTACCTGAGCGGAGTGTACTCCTTCCAGACATGCGGCTTCCACTACTCCAGTAATTGTACAAACAGCATAAGCTGCTCTCAACTGACCAACATCATCTCTTACACATGAGCCATCAACAAAGAAAACTTCGTCAGGGTCAGTCAGTGGCTCATCCACGATGTCGGGTCTCGGTTTGGTGCATAGTTCAGTCACATCAAGGCAATCGTGGTCTGTACATACATCATCATCAATGTCACTTGGGAGTGGCATCAATGTAGCAGGGTTCAAAACAGAGCATCTCTTGAGGGTCACGTTCTCTGCAGCAAGAATGACTTGCTCATAGCGCGTGAGCCTGCTATTGGTCAGATGCTGTGTTTTGGTCCTGGTCATCAACAGTTCAACAGAATGTGGCACATACACCTCTAACTGGTGTCCCATGACTATGTTCTCACACCTCTCAATGCTGACACCCGTTGCAGCAACGGATTTGAGACATCCGGGCAACGCTGGGGCTATGGGGTCTAAGGTAGCCGAAAAGTAGGCGACTGGTCTACGGGCATTCCCATGGATTTGGACCAGGACTGACAAAGCACAACCCTCTCTTTCACAACAGTAAAGCAAGAATGTTTTGTCGTAATCTGGCATTCCCAGAGCAGGAGCACGACACAGGTCCTCTCTCAGCTGTAGGAACGCCATAAAACAATCTTTGTCCCATGGTACCGGATCACTCACCTCCTTGTGCGTCAGTTTTTGCAAGGGTTTTGCTTTCAGTGAAAAGTTAGCTATCCACTCTCGGCAATAACCCACCATCCCTAGGAATATCCTGACCTCTCTCTGTGTTTTAGGTGCGTTCATTTTCATGATCGCCTCTATTCTGTCTGGTGACACCTTCCGTTTTCCTTTTTCAATTCTGTGCCCCAAATACTGCACTTCTGTCAGGCAGTACTGCAATTTGCTCGGGGACACCTTGTGTCCGTTTGCAGCTAGGTGATTTAGCAATGCAATGGAGTCCTCCTTGCAAGCTTCTTCAGTTTCTGACGCGACAAGTAGGTCGTCTATGTACTGGACCAGAACCGAATTCTGGGGCAGTACTAGACTTTCAAGATTTTTCTTCAAAAGCTGGTTAAAGATCGATGGACTCTCAGTATACCCTTGTGGGATACGACACCATGTTAATACGCGACCTTCCAGCTTAAAAGCGAAAAGAAAGTGGCTATCCTCGTCCAAAGGGATCGAAAAGAAAGCCTGACAAAGGTCTATCACTGTGAACCATTCGGCTTGGAACGGTATCTGAAACAATATCACTGATGGATTCGGTACCACTGGACAACATGAAACAACTATGTTATTGATTTTTCGAAGGTCCTGCACTATTCTGAATTTCCCACTCGGTTTCTGCAAACCCATAATCGGGGAGTTACACGGACTACCCACGATTTCTTTCAGTATTCCCTGCTTAATCATGGACTCGATCACGGGTTTTATACCTGCAATCGTTTCTGGGGTCAATTCATATTGGGGTGTTCTCGGAAACTCAGCATTCGGTTTTACTATGATTTTCACTGGGTCCACTCCCTTGACTAGTCCAATCTCTTCCCCAGTGAAATCCCACACTTTGGGTGCTACCGTCTCCCTTAGATCCCACGGAAGCTCATCCACTGTCAAAGTGGGGTACAGCTCCACACACGTTCTTGAGTTTGCGACCTTAAAGTCAGCGTCATCATCATTAGTCAGTACCTCCACTCCCTGTGGCGTGCAGTATATTGTACAATTTAACTTGCACAATAAATCCCTTCCCAATAAACATACAGGACTAGAATCATAAACCACAAACTGATGTTCATCGCTGTATTTCCCTATTTTCACTAGCACTGGTTCTGTCAATGGGCTTGTTATTCTCCTGTTTGCGACCCCCACCACTTGAATCGTTTCTCCTGACATTGGCAGGCCTGGAACTACAGCTGATCTTATCGTGGATCGAGTGGCCCCTGTGTCTACTAAGAAAGTCGTGGGACACCCTGCCAATTCGGCTTCAACGTATGGTCCCCTTTGATCCACCTCTAAGACGGCCCCGAGGGTACAGTCTTCTCTCTCCACTCTCTGTCCCGTTAGGGGATCAACGTAGTAACATTCTTCTCCTCCTACGAAAAGAGGCATCTGTCTATAGGTCTTTCCCGCTGACCCTATTCTGGGTGGTTGAGGGAACTGGGCTCGTGGAGCTGGGGTCCCCCCTTTGACCACCTTTCCTTGGTATGCTGTTGCCCCTTTTCCTGGAGTGTTTTGAACCTCTTCCTCCTCTATTTCTAGTTCTCCAATTTCAACGTTGTAGGGACACTCGCGTTTCCAATGTCCCACCTCGTTACATTGATGGCACCGGGTCGTCTTTTTCAATGTCGCAATGTCTACTCTAGGTCTTGTGTTGGAGTTCTCCTCATTACCTTTGTTCTGGTTATTCTGTCTCCTGCCCACAGTCCCTGTTCCCTGTTGCTGTTGTCCACCCTTACCAGCTGACTGCATCTGTACCACCATCAGTTTTTCTTTTAGCTTTTTGGCTTTTGAATCTATCTCATCCCTGCAGTACCTAGCATATCTCAGAATTTCGTCTAAAGGTTTATTTTGCCAACAAATCAAGTGTTGCTGAATCATTAAACAAATATCCGGTCTTAAACCCAAAACAAATTTAGACACAAACTGCCCTATGTCTTTAGGATCCATTACGTCCAACCCGCTATATTGTTTAAACGCCTTCAGCAGTCTCTCATAATATTCATGAACTGTCTCCTTGGGTTCCTGCCTAGTTCGATCTATTTTGACCCAATCTATGTCCTGCATTGGCACCTTTTCCTTCAGCCACGTCATCACTCTCTCATATTTTGTCATGACTGTCTTGGACGGTCCATTGGTCCGTGCATCTCTCTCTGGTTCTGCTGTGGGCCATTCAGCACTAACCTTACATGCTGACCACAAGTCTCCTGGTACCACAATGTCAAACAGGGTGTTCAGGTCAACCCATAGTACTTTGGAGATTTTTACGAACCTCTCCACTTGCTTGTACCATTCCACTGGGTTCTCCCTCAACTTAGGAAAGGAATTGGTAAAGGCAGCTAAGTCCCCCCTACTCCAGGGCACATGCACGTAGCTCCCGTTTGCAACCTCACGCAAAGGGTATGCCTCTATCTTCTGCAGCCCTCCCTCTGGGGACATCCCAAGCATGCTCCTCCTGACGGTCCCTTTCTTGGACCATCTTTCTTCCCATTTATCCAGCGCTCTCCATGTCCTTATTCCAGTGATCAATTCCCTTATGTGTGTTTTTAGTCCTATTGTTCTTCTCTCATCTAGGTCCTGATCTGAATAATGTAGCCTGTGGTTACCCTGTAACGCTTTGGTCCTCGACAAGTCTACCATGTATTTTCCTGCCAGTTCGACTAATTTCTCATGTGCTGCTCTCGCTTTCCTAGTGATGTCCTTTGCCATGAACAGTACTTCATCCTGCTCGTACATCTCCATTCTCTCCAAAGGCAAAGTACCATCTACCATGTCATCCAGATCTGATCTTAAACTGGCGACATCAAGTCTCTTGGCTTTTATCTCGGCTCGCAGTATGTCTTTCTTAGGGTGTTCATTGATATCTCTCCCATCCCAGCTCCGAGTCCTACGCCTAGGCTCAGGGGTGTTAAGGAGAGTCCTCCCTTGTTCCCATCTTTCTAAGTCCCATGCTCGGCCATCTTCCCTTGGGGGGTGGTGAAACACTGCCCTGTTTCCCCCAATTTCATTTTGTCCATCCTGCCTGTTCTCCTTGGCCCCATGATAGGACTCTCTGCTGTTCTCCACTCTGTCACTATTCCCTCTTTGCCTAGTGTCACTCAGTATCTGGTAAGCTCCTTCTCGGCTCCCCCTGTCCCCCGGATTCCGTTCATGTCCGTGATCACAGGGGTCATGGCTAGACCTCTCGCAACTCTCGTTTTGTCCACTATTGCCAGACGCATAGTGTGTGCACTTAAAGCTGTCCCTGTACTCCTGCGTTCTCCCATCCCCTTCACTGTGAATGGGGCGGGACTCCCCCCCCACACTCCGGGCCTGTACTCCTGTTTTCCAGTACTGGTCTACCTTCACTCCGGGTACGGCATATCTCCTCTACTTTCCTGACTCTTCCCGACCCACTCCGGACTGCTTTCGTCAGCCCCGCAGTGAGTTCGGATCCTGCTACCCTGGCTTTCCCTTTCAGCTTCCGCTGCTATCAGGCTCTTGTGAGCCTCTACTGCCGCATCCCATTCCTTCATGTACTCTCTTAACTCCTGGAAGGATTTCGGTTCTGATCCCCTCAGATCCGTCGGCCATCTCGGGCCCCCCTGATCTCTTGTGGGATCTACTGCTGTATGTACTGGGGTACTCCAATCTCTTGGTCCTGGCAGCTGTGTTGGGGAATTGATTGTATCGTTCCTCCTCGCCATTTCTGCTCTCTCCCTGTCCAGTCGTACCTGTTCCTCCCCTCTGGCTCTCTCTGGGTCATAAATCGATACTATGGGACCTATAGTAACAGGTACTTGCAGGGCGTCTGGTAGTGCATAGGATGTGGCACGCTCCGTTTCTGGCGCCTTTTGTACCACAAACCTTCCGACTACCTTCTGCACCGGACTAGGTTGAGGCAATTCTTTACTTGCAGTGGGATCCCAATCTGTGCTAGGAAGCGGTCTATACTCCCCTATGCCAGCCCCCCCTTCTCTGCTGGGCTCGGCATTTTCTGTCTCTTTATGGTACGGGGTGGCCTATCTGTTAGCAACCTATTTATCAGGCTGTCCTCTGTCTCGCTCTCATCATCTTCCTCTAATGGGCTCCTGTTTTCCGCCACCTCTATCACTGGGTACAGTTTGTTTACTTCAAGGTTATGCACTCTCCATCTTTTAGCATCCGCATCCCATTTGGCATCCTGCACTGCTCTTACCGATCTTTTCACCCTTTCTTGGCGCCTGTTCTGGTTTCTATCGTGCGCCGCCCTAATCCATGCATTGAGGGCTTCAAACTGGGTCGGTCTAGGCAGAGGTCTCATTGAGGTCATAACTGCTTTTAATCGATGTAATACCTCTAATCTAAACGTCCCGTACTTTGGAAACGTCAGTTCCTCATTCCCTTCTGTAATCTTACACCAATTTGAAATCCACAATATAGTATGCAACCCAACATTCGTTGCCATATAATTTGCCGGCGTACCCTCCGGCGGGGCTTCTTCCCCATCATAAGATCTCCGCCTCTCTCTCTTAAGCGCCGCTCTTAACCATTTAAAACATTTCATGATTAAACGTACAATTTCCTGCTTCGCTATTCTGTTTACTTCCTGGTGACAATCCGCCAATCCTAGCGCGGCTTTGCTAGCTGGCCTATCACAGCGCGGTCTCACCCGTACCGGCCAATCCCAGCGTGGCACTTTCTGACGTCACTCCTATCACGGCGCGGTCTCACCCGTACCGGCCAATCCCAGCGCGGCACTTTCTGACATCACTCGTCTCCCCTTCGCAGCAGTTCCCCTCCTTTCTCAGCTCGTCTCTCGGTCACGCATGCGTCCCATTCATACACTGAAAGATGATTACTTCCGACCAAGCGATCACTTCTCTTGCCTGTGCGTCCACAGTTTATCTGTAATTGTCACCACAACTGACGAAATGCCTTTTCAGGCAATCGTCTCTCTGATAGGTTGCTTACACACAGTAACTTCCGACCAGCGTCCGTTACTCACACACTCACTCTTACGTTCCCCCTATCTCTGTCCTGCGGGCGATCAGTGGTACCTCATGACCCCCCTTCACACTGGTTGACAATTACTCTGGATGTCCGATACACCCGAATCACTTAAGCTCTCTTCTGAACTTAAGATTTGCACCGGTTGCGCGCGCTCACAACCTGTTCCACAGTCACTCTACAGGCATTCATCTCCGCAAGACATTACAACATAGATACACCACAAAAACACCGCAATCTAACACGCATGACCCTTTATACTCACTCTTGACCGTTACTGCTGCTTTTCTTTCTCGCGCCGTCAGCACCCTCTTCGGCGGGCGGTTCTTCCGATCATCGATCTCTACGGGCCTTGGGGTAATCTAACCTGGCCTAGATCACCTTCGTCAAGAAGGCAACCATCCTCCATAGCTACCAACTGGGAGGGCGGGATTTTTGATCTCTTGTTTACCACTCCAGATCTAAACCCCGTTCTGGTCGACTGAATCTTTATTGCCTGTCATTGAGGAAAGAAAGTGCATCTAATACCAGGTTAGTTTGACTAATAATGGGCTCGACTCTGAAAAACCACATACTACTTCTAAGTTTTAAAGGTTTATTACAGAGTCATTGATAACTGCAAGTACAGGCATCTCAAAATGAGATTCAAAAGATATAGAGGCACTAATACAAACATATGTTCTCTAAAAGTTCTTAGGCGAGCAAAGAACACTACTAGAACTAGTTCCAAAATCAGTAGGGTTGCAAGCATAGACACGAATTGTGATCTATCTGTCATTTACAAAGGAAGGAAGGAATCAGGTTAGGCTGTCCCTACCCTGTACTAGATGGTATCCCTACTTAACAAGATCCCAACCTATCAAAGGTGTCAGCTGTGAATGTCTTCCTAAGAAGATCACCCACTCTTAGTCTTTAGGTGAAAACCTATGATCTCCAGTCATGACCCCTCTCTGCCTACCCATCCGCTCTCTGAAGAGTCCTCAGGCATCTGCTCTAACTCCACCCAGGGGTGCTGTCCCTAATACAAAACACAATTACTGTTGAAACGCCCCTCACGAGACGCCCCTCACGTGGTGTCGATTCTGGCTTTTTCCATGATGATCTTCCTCTGGGCCTCGTGTTTAGCGTTGACCTTGCTTCTCAGGCTTCTTCTCCAGCCCGCTGATACCCCCAAACATTCCTGAACCCTCCTCCATGTCTGTACCAGTCTCCTCGAACAGAGCTCTATTCATCAAACTTTAATCGAAACCCCCTCGCACCTGCAGACAGACATCCGCAGCTTGGATCCCAATTCTCATAAACTTCCAACAGAAGTTTGCAACTTATTTCTCGACACAACTCGGCCTGTACCAGCACGTGCAAATCAGAAAAAACTTTTTATCACTTCAGGCCTACAACCCTTCTCGCAGAGGTTTTATTCTCTTCAAATCCTTTCGTGAATTAAAATAACATGTTAACACTTTATTCTTTGATTATGAGAAACACTTCTATGGAATATAAATCTAACGAATAAACAGAATTACTATAACATTAGTGCAATCCATGTTTACGTGTAAGTGTACATTTCCAATCTCTTCTGCCCTGGCCATGAGGCCTGCTCCCTTCTATGCTTTGCAGCATGACATTCCTCCATTAGCAGCTACATAACAAGGATCATGATTAATCACGTCTAATAAGAATACATTTTCCACACATTTCTGCGTCAGTCCCACTTCTATAGGAATTCTCTATGTTAACTACACACGTCTAAGCATAGGTGAATGTATCTTCAACACTTACAAGCACTTCTATTATAATTGTGCAACTAACTTGTACTTATGGTGCACTCATGCATTTTGTTCAGTTTGCGCTCTCTCAGCACTGTTGTGCTGAATTAATTTATACTACAGCAGAGGATAGGTTTGCTTTTAAATTATGGGTATCGATTGTCTCTGAACTGTTTACATGACTTGTTCAACCATTACATTACATTTTGCAGATGATTTCGGAAACGATCCCTGTTCCAATGACAGAAGTCCACAAAGGAGTGGTAATAGATACAGAAGAAAACAACCTAAAACATGCTAATTATCCTACTATAAAAAAAATATATGAAGAGTAAGAAATTCAAAACATATCAGACAAAACCAATCAAAACCCAATTTGGATCTTATGAAACAGGCAACAATGTACGAGAAATCAAGGAACATATGGCCATATGTAGGTAGGCAAATACCGGTCAGTAATGGAGAAATTCAGTAAATTTCACCGTTACCGACCGGTAAATAGGTATGCGCGATGTAGAGAACAATTCGGGGAAAAAGAAAATAATCAGTAAATACCAATTCCTCATCATCTAAACGGAATCTACCGATTCATAAATACCGAATCGAATAATACAGATTCGGAAAATACAGATTCGGAAAATGGGAAACAATAAAAAAACGATAAGAGATGTAGGAAAAACCGTTAATTAAGAAATCCATGAAATTCAGTATTTAAGAGTCGGTAATTACCATGGATTGAAAGCAGGTGTAACCAGGTGCAGGCCATAAAACAGGCCCCAAAATGCAACAGTGTGATCAGAATGGCGGCTTTCTATGTGATAGCAAGGCGGCTTCGACTACAGGCAGCAGGAGTGAGGATCTGGAGACGGGAGGAGCAAATCTACAGACAGCGGATCCCACTCTTCCAACTTACTGAGGTAGAGATCCATGAAAGGTACAGGCTACACCCACACACCATCCTGGACTTGATAAGGGCCCTGCACGCACTCCTGGAGCACCCAACACCAAGGGCGCACGCCATACCACCACATGTGCAGGTGCTCTGTAGCCTACACCTACTCGCATCTGGCAGTTACCAAGGGGTGATAGCTGCGGTAGGTGGGGTGTCCCAGAGCTGCCTGTCCTGTTTCTTCAGGAAGTTCCTGGAGGCCATGATGCAGAGAATGCATCATTACGTCAGCTTCCCTGACACACATGTGGAGCTGCTGAAGACCAAGACTGACTTTTACCAAATGGCACAGTTCCACATGTCAATTTACAAAAAACAATGGTCCCTACATGTGGACAAGATAGCAAACAAAAAACAGTAATCATACACCTAATAAGTAGTATGTTTTTATGTCCAGCCGGACAAGAATTTTATTTTAAATGTTCTGGTTGATAAAGTGAATTTTAAGGCCAAGATAACAAGTGGGCACAGCCGTGACCCACAACAATCAAGACAAAACAACAAAGAAATGGCCAAAAAGGCAAAGCGAAAATTTGTCTGTATACTTGTGTTCAGTGCTACAGACTCAATCTCTTAAACATAACCATACCATTGCATCAAACAATATAGCATTATCATATTGCATATGGGGTTTTTTGTCAGCGACGTTTCGATGACTTTTTTACTTATTACATCATCATCAGGACAAGAATTATCAACATTATTGTTTTGTACAACAGTTATTAACACAATGCCTATTATCGCATTACTTTACATGAAGGAAATGGGAGGAAAAGGGGAAGGAAAAACAGGAAATATATATATAAATATAGGCATGTTGGGAACAGTTTTTAAAAAAATTAGTGACTTGAGAATTGCGGCGAGTGAAGAGATGTTCAGACATGCGTGTGGCTGAATGGAGTGGGTAATCGGCGAGGGAAGGGGATGGTGATTTGTGCGGATTCCGGGTCTCTATTAAGATCAATGGGATGTGAGGTGGAAATGACTATTCATAGTTTGGCGATCGTTCTGGTGATCAAAATAGAAATGAGTCTAGCCGAGTGTCTAAAACAATGACATGGCTGGGTCGTGAATGGCGTGAAGAGTTAATGTGGCAAGGTTTATGGATGTGACAATAATCGCGGGCGGTGGCAGGAGAAAGAACCGAGTAACCTACATGTGGGTTTCCTCGTTGGTTTCCTCGTTCAGGATTATTGATGAGTAACCGTGGGGACTTAGGCTTTCTGGGGAAAGAAATTGTGCGGTTAGCGATTCCGGTCTTCTATTTAAGGCGGAGTGCCGGATCGAGGGGGAAGGACATAATTACCTTACAAAACAAGTCCAGGGCTTCCATCAGGGTTGTATGGAGTTGCCAGGAAAAGAGCGTGATGGCTCAATCTAAAAAACGGAACGGGATGGGAGAGTTAGATACCTGCGATGTAAAGTATCAGATTGCTCCTTGCTAAAGTACCGGAGGGCGAGAGTCACTTACTTGTAATGGCCGGAGCGCTATGGCGAATACGGCAGTCCGATGGGAATGATCTTCCGGACAGCCATGCGACCAGGCTAATCAAGCCTCATGGTCTGTGAAAACCGATGAGGGACTTACTGTGACTTGGTATCTGGGGGAATGTGCAGCAGTGGGGCGGCCATATTGGAGTGGTGAAAAAGATCATTGTGATTGTGTGAAGCTAATAGTGCAGCATGCATTAAGGGCAACAAGTGACTTTTTAAAAACGGTTTTCATTACGGTAATGACATATAACAGAGATTACAATAAGGAGGTCCAGTCTTCAAGGCGGTTGAGGCCTTTTCTGATACTGTCAGTTTTTAGAATCCAATGCAGTTCATCTTTATTAAGCAATTGGGAGAGATCCGCTCCTCTTGGAGATGGTTTGATGATAGAAACAACTGTCCAAAGTAATTCTTCCTCGCTGTGGCCTTTTTCATGGAAATCTTCAACTAGTGGTGCATTGGCTGTGTTACACCGGATCCTGCTTCGGTGTTGGCCAATTCTTAGTTTTACTTTTTGACTCGTCTGCCCTATATAAATAAGCATGCAGGGACAGAGAATTGCATATACCAAATTCACAGAGTTACAGTTGGAAAAATATCTGCGGTCAAATTAAATAGTACCATATTCAAAAGACTTTCCTTCAATGGTAGAGAGATGCTCTTACTAAGTGGTCTTTTATGTTTTTGGCCCGTTTGAAAGCAAACATAGGACGTTCTAGTGTCAATTTCCCTGCGTTAAGAACTGGTTAAGAACTGGCCAATGCTTGAGCACACTCTTTCTGATAGCATTGGAGGCTGGGGAAAATGTGGTGACACATATGAGCCTATTTTGATCTTTTTCTCCTTTGGTTCCAGAAGGGTTCCCCTTGGGCAATACCAGGCTCTTTTTAAAGAGCGGCGCACTAGCTTGCGAGGATAACCTCTGTTTCTAAGTTTGCGGCTGAGGGTTTTGGCTTCAGTAAAGTAATCCTCCCTGAAATAGCAGTTGCGCCTAATGCGTAGAAACTGGGAGAAAGGCAGGGAATCACGCAAGGCTCTTGGGTGATGGCTACTGTACAGTTTCCCCAGCCTCCAATGCTATCAGAAAGAGTGTGCTCAAGCATTGGCCAGTTCTTAACGCAGGGCAATTGACACTAGAACGTCCTATGTTTGCTTTCAAACGGGCCAAAAACATCAAATACCACTTAGTAAGACCATCTCTGCCTATACAACCCCTAAAAACTACTATAAATGATGCATGGGGTCTCCCACCTTTAACAGGCCATTCAAAATGTGGGAATTGCATTTATTGTGACTACCATTGAAGGAAAGTCTTTTGAATATGGTACTATTAAATTTGACCGCAGATATTTTTCTAACTGTAACTCTGTGAATTTGGTATATGCAATTCTCTGTCCCTGCATGCTTATTTATATAGGGCAGACGAGTCAAAAAGTAAAACTAAGAATTGGCCAACACCGAAGCAGGATCCGGTGTAACACGGCCAATGCACCACTAGTTGAACATTTCCATGATAAAGGCCACAACGAGGAAGAATTACTTTGGACAGTTGTTTCTATCATCAAACCACCTCCAAGAGGAGCGGATCTCTCCCAATTGCTCAATAAAGAGTAACTGCATTGGATTCTAAAAACTGACAGTATCAGAAAAGGTCTCAACCGCCTTGAAGACTGGACCTCCTTATTGTAATCTCTGTTATATGTCATTACCGTAATGAAAACCATTTTTAAAAAGTCACTTGTTGCCCTTAATGCATTCTGCACTATTAGCTTCACACAATCACAATGATCTTTTTCACCACTCCAATATGGTCGCCCCACTGCTGCACATTCCCCCAGATACCCAGTCACAGTAAGTCCCTCATCGGTTTTCACAGACCATGAGGCTTGATTAGCCTGGTCGCATGGCTGTCTGGAAGATCATTCCCATCGGTCTGCCGTATTCGCCATAGCGCTCCGGCCATTACAAGTAAGTGACTCTCGCCCTCCGGTACTTTAGCAAGGAGCAATCTGATCCTTTGCATCGCAGGTATCTAACTCTCCCACCCCGTTCCGTTTTTTAGATTGAGCCATCACGCTCTTTTCCTGGCAACTCCATACAACCCTGATGGAAGCCCTGGACTTGTTTTGTAAGGTAATTATGTCCTTCCCCCTCGATCCGGCACTCCGCCTTAAATAGAAGACCGGAATTGCTAACCGCACAATTTCTTTCCCCAGAAAGCCTAAGTCCCCGCGGTTACTCATCAATAATCCTGAACGAGGAAACTAATGAGGAAACCCACATGTAGGTTACTCGGTTCTTTCTCCTGCCACCGCCCGCGATTATTGTCACATCCATAAACCTAGCCACATTAATGCTTCACGCCATTCACGACCCAGCCATGTCATTGTTTTAGATACTCGGCTAGACTCATTTCTATTTTGATCACCAGACCGATCGCCAAACCATGAATAGTCATCTCCACCTCACATCCCATTGATCTTAATAGAGACCCGGAACCCGCACAAATCACCATTCCCTTCACTCGCCGATTACCCACTCCATTCAGCCACACGCATGTCTGAACATCTCTTCACTCGCCGCAATTCTCAAGTCACTCATTTTTTAATAAAAAAGGTTCCCAACATGCCTATATTTATATATATTTCCTGTTTTACCTTCCCCTTTGCCTCCCATTTCCTGTATGTAAAGTAATGCGATAATAGGCCTTGTGTTAATAACTGTTGTACAAAACAATAATGTTGATAATTCTTGTCCTGATGATGATGTCATAAGTAAAAAATGCATCGAAACGTCGTCGACAAAAAACCCCATATGCAATATGATAATGCTATATGGTTTGATGTTTTGGTATGGTTATGTTTAAGAGATTGAGTCTGTAGCACTGAACACAAGTATACAGACAGATTTTTGCTTTGCCTTTTTGGACATTTCTTTGTTGTTTTGTCTTGATTGTTGTGGGTCACGGCTGTGCCCACTTGTTATCTTGGCCTTAAAATTCACTTTATCAACCAGAACATTTAAAATAAAATTCTTGTCCGGCTGGACATAAAAACATACTACTTATTAGGTGTATGATTACTGTTTTTTGTTTGCTATCTTGTCCACATGTAGGGACCATTGTTTTTTGTAAATTGATACTGCCAATGTCCCTATGGCATACCTTCTGGGTTCCCTTGTCCTTGTGAAAACACAGTTCCACATGTCATCGGCTGTATTGATGGCACACACATCCCAATCTGCCCACCTGCAGCCACAGAGTACATCTACAGGAACAGAAAGTCCATCCACTCCATAAATGTGCAGGTAATCTGTGATGCTGCCAACATAATCACAAACATTGTGGCGAAATTCCCTGAAAGCACCCACGACTCCTACATCTTCCAGAACAGTGGGATCTACACACGCCTGGCAGCGGGGGAATTCAGAGAAGGATACCTGCTTGGTAAAACACTGTGACACACCCTGATAGATACTGCAGATGTAGGTGTTGTTGTGAATGTGATTAATGGCTCTCTCTTTTCCACATAGGCGATACCGCATATGCCGTCCGCTCATTCATCCTCACTCCCTACCTGAACCCATCAACCCAGAGTGAGAGATGATACGTGGCACACAAATCTTCAATCAACGTTGTGGAGCGCATCTTTGGGCTGTTAAAAAGCAGGTTCCGCTGCCTCCACAAAAGCGGAGGCGCACGTCAGTACTCACCCCTCATCTGCTGTAAAATCATTGCAACTTGCGCAATGCAGCACTAGAATTTAAAGATATTGAGGATGCTGATGATGAATTTGCACACTCTGAGCCCAACACAGCAGGAGTGGCGCCAGCAACAGATGGGAGACAAATAAAGGCAGAGATCACACGCAACTATTTCTAAGTAAGTAAGGAGACACAGCCAGTTGTTATATGTACAGAACATAGTTTTAATATCTTGGCACTACGCCAGTACACAAAAGCCCAAATGTGCCAGTACAATTGTTGCCATCCATTAGGGAAGTCCTGGGTTACTTCACCCATTCCAGTTCAGGGAGTGTGGGCAGCATCAGTGTCTGCGGGCACGCCCACCGGTGCTGGATGCCATTGGCTGGCTGTGTGGTCCTCACTGGCTGTGTGGTCAGTGGCACCCCCATGCCGCCTGCTGCTCCTTCGGGTGTCAGTAACAGGGGGGTCATGCTGCTCCTACTGGTGGTCACCTCGCTCTCCCCCACATCCAGAGCACCAGTATTTGCCGACTGAGCAGTCAGCAGCACCTCAACTGCACTTGTCACCCTCGCAAGGCCCCTGGAGACTGCTGCAGTGTGCCAGTCCCTCCTGCATGTTGACGCATCGCCTGCAGAGCAGGGAAGTGGCTAGCCAGTTCACTGCCCTTGTGTGTTGTTCAGACCTCTGCCTTTCCCTGCGCCTTGTTGCCCTGTCCTCGTCCAGCTTGTTGCACAGCAGCAGCACTGACTGGGACATGTCCCGCATGCCCGGAGCCATCTCTCTCATTCTCTCCACCATTGAGCTGATGCCCGTATCAATGTTTTTTACATTTTCATTTAGGTGCTTCATCTGTCGTTGGACCGACTGGATTGCATGCACTGCACCTTTACCATACTTGCCTCCAGGCCGCAGAAGACACCAGGACCCTTGCCAGGTTAGTTTGGGCTGCTGTTCCTGGCCCTGTGGCGTCTGGCACCTGTGTGGGCCCCCTCGGTGGTAGCATTGCTGTCCTCAACTGCCACGGTTGATGTGTCACCCTCCACCGTGTCTTCTGCAGAAGACTCCATTTCCCAGAGGGTGCCCACAACATGCCTCCTGGTTCTTTGCACTGCAGGTGTTGTTGCAGCCAGTGACGCTACCAGTTGAGGTGAGGACAGGAGTAGTGGTGAGGCCAGCAACTGTGGGGAGGCCAGCAGCTGTGGTGACACTGGCAGGTGTGGGGAGGCCAGCAGCTGTGGTGACGCTGGCAGGTGTGGCGAGGCTGGCAGTGTTGGTGATGCCGCTGTTTCTTGTGTGGTGTGCCCTGCACTGGTACTCGCCTCCTGTCTGCCTTCCCTCCGGGGTGCACTGCATTCCTTGTCCTTGAGACGCCTGCGAGATGCCTCGCCTGTGGACAGAAAATTGTACATTAGCTCTGTGGTTCTGCAGCCCTGCTTATACAATTACATTCTCATTGCAGAAACACTGTCGCTATTGCCTCAGCTTGCTCATCACTGATGTGTGTCGCATGCCTTGTTTTTTGGTGTGTTGTCTGACATGGTAGGTGTTTCACTGACTACATCTCCCATAATGCATTGCTGGTGTATACTAAAACCTGTACTGTAGTGGGGTTCACACTACCACATTGGGGAAGGGGAAAGGGAAGGGGAAGGGGTGGGGGTGATTGCTGTGCATGCTTCTTACCTTTTTGGGTGGCAGCTCAGGCTTAGCTGTCTGCATCCCAAATCCCACAGACGCCGTCTGGCTCTCTGGTGGACTCCACCAGCTCCTCAAGCTCAGTCAGGGCAGGTGCCCTGTTCCTCCCTCCTCCTGTCTGTCCCGCTTGTTTCTGGAGATCAGCAATTTTACGCTTTGTCACGCTCCGGAGGTCATACCACCTCTTCTTGAGGTCGATGTCCCATGGGGTCACTCCAATGGCATTCACATTGGTTTGTATAGCCAGCCAAATATTCCTTTTGGCCGATTCTGCCACCTGCAGGTACTGCTTGCCAAACAACTTGTGGTGTTCCTTCACTGCCTCCTCCACAAGGACCTGCAGCTCCATGGTGCTGAATGTCACCTTCCTCTTTCTCTCTGCTCATTCCCTTTCATTGTCCTTGCTTGACATCGTGCTGTTTTCCTGGAGTAAGTATCCCAGTGTCTCAAGGGCTCTGCTCTGCTCTCCCAGCCTCTCCAGCAGCTTCAGAATGAGTGCACCTGCATGGGTGTGGCCACTTCCTGGTTGGGAGGTGGGGTGGTTGCACCGGATTGGCGGATTCCTTAGTTGTTTCTTTTTTTGAATTGCCGATTCGGTATTTACCGAATCGGTATTTACCGAATCGGATTTTACCGAATCGGATTTTACCGAATCGGATTTTACCGATTCAGTTTTTACTGATCGGTGTTGGGGATTCGGTATTTCTTTACGGAATTTTACCAATTTGGTAAATATTACCGAATTTTTCCTACATCCCAAATACCGAATTCTTATTACCGATTTGGTAAAATTTGGTAATAATCGGTATTTAAGATTCGATATTTGGGATTTACCTACATATGGCCCATAATCACTCAATTACTTTGCAGTATCCTTTACTCTTGTTAACTTTCTATCCTCATCTCACATCCATTGGCACCTTTTTCATACCTTCTCGTGGAAGCATGACCTTCCTCACTATAATGGGCAAGTCTCCTAGATTTCTACTTCTCCCAATTTTCAAAAATAGCAACGTTACCCAAAACCTGCTGAATTTTCCTTGGCTTAGAGAATTTTAAATCGCTCTTGGGCAGGCGGGCAACTAGAGCCAAATTTCAGGAGGTGTGGGGGGGTGAAAAATATTTCGGGGGGGGGATAATTCTCCCAACTATAGACAGAGTGGCTGTAAGAAGGGGTGAACACACAACAAAAGCCTCATTTACAAGTAAATGGTCTTTTAAAGACCTGTTAAGTACTCGGGTGTAGCTGCAATTAAATGCTCGCCAGCCCGCGAAGCTGTCTCCGCCCGGGCTGATGCACACGATGGGGGGGCTAAAGCCCCGTGAGCCCAATGGGTGTTGCACGCCTGCTCTTGGGCACCCCAACTCCTAATATAACACGCACCTAATCATCTCTCTAAAACTGCAGAATGTCTTTTGTAGTCTGTCATGGAAACACACTTAGTCATTGTGTCTCGTTTGGGGTATCCCTGCCCAGCCTAAACCCTCCTATACACTGCTGCTCAGTCACATTCCTTCCCATATTGACAGTATTGTGTTTTCTTCCTCGCAATAACTGGGCATGTTGGCTGACTTGTAAGTAAATGTGGAGTGATCGTGTAACTCCACACCATCTTTGTCAATTCTTCTTTCAAATCCTTTCCTTCCTTGAAGGTCATTCGCAAATACTCATCCAAAATCCCAGTTAAACTTCTCTACAATACCATTCTCTTGGGGTTGGTACAAAATTGCCTTATGGTCTGCTATACCATGTACTGGAAAAGAATTGGTCATCCTCTCGGAAACAAATGGAAGGGAGCTGTCTGAAACCAACTCCTCAAGAATTCCTTCCCTTATAAACAGATCTCTCAAAAAACAGAAATGAGATTCTCCACCTTTATCTCATTTACCATTCTCACCTCAGGTCTTTTATAGTAATTATTAATTATAATGGGAGTCTCTGCTACTGAAAGTGATTTAGCACTCTAAATGCAATCTACGCAATCATTTACGCACCTCACCAGAACACAATCCATTCCTGACCACCAACAGTCCGTTCTTGCTTTTTTCTTCATGCTGGCATGACACCATGCCCTTCATGAAATAATAACATCACCTTTTGTTTCTAAAACAATAGTACAACCCGCTAATCCTCTCTCAGGGCACTACCATTTATCACCCATATTTTTGGCAAAATTAATTTGAATTTTCCTAACACATCCTTCCTCAGCACCTTTTTCCACCCATGAGCAATACAGGCCTTCACCCTCACCAAACCCACAATCCTCCTCAACATAGTGTCTCAATTCACTGACAGCCTCACAAAAAATCAATTCCAATCAATACTCTTCTCTTCTTCAATTCAGACCATTAAAGGCAATCTGCATGAACAATACGTATGCACATTTCGCACACCAAGTACTTATTTCAACAAAAAGGAGAATTCCTAAAATCTAAAAAGCCATGATGGATGTGGCTCTTCCCCCTCCCTTTGTGGTAAAAAAACATCTAACAGAGCAGTGCTGACTGGCATATCCCAAGGGTGGTGAGTCATGTGGTACAAAAAAAAGAGACATTACATTAAATAAAACATACTTACCTTCCTGCAACAAGTGCAATGTCCTCAATCATCTTCTTCCCTCGGGGCAGGCTCCCAAACCAATCCTGGCCTGCTCCATGCTCTTAACCAGCATGATAGCAGCAGAGCCGTGATTGGAGGGAGTGTCCTGTCTCGGCGCTTCATAGCGCACAGGCGGCCTGCCCTTACTCTCAACTCAGCTGTTTTAAGACAGCTGGGTTGAGAGTTTTAAAGTGTGCATGTATGGCTAACCGTCTCAAGACGGTCAGCCAAAGAGACATGCATACTTTAAACAAGTGCAAAGGCAGCCCACTCTCCTCCCTGCTGCTGCTGCTGCCATTCTCTAAGCTCCGTCCCATCCCGACACTCTGTTCTGAATGGGTGATGAAAAATAAAATGGTAATGAATTAACTTTATTTTTCATCTCTGGGGCATTTCAGTGGGGCAATGCTCCCCTGCTATAACGGAGGAGCCGCCCCTGTGACAGAGGTTTATGCTCTGTTTGGAGTTCGATTTTTTTTTTTTAATTTTGTTTATTGAAATTTACAGGTAAGTACAGTGTATACGGTTCGTCAGAGATATCAAATACATTTGACAAACAGCATTGCAGCATATCTGAGTTATACACAAGATATTCGTACTTTTCAAAATCTTAACAACAAAAAAAAACAGGTAGTAGTCAGTACTTTCAAGTTGGCCGAATGAACATCATGCATCGTATGCATTACAAAATACCCAATCTCAGATTAAGCTAGATGCAATTACGATGAGAATTGCGCAGCATGGTACATCCCGCATTACATAAGATAATCAGTATATGGAATAAGCATACATGTAACTGCATCGTACGAGGTTGTAAAATTGGTGCAAATGATCAGACTACAGGGCACAGTCCCCTGCATACACGGAGGGTATCTCAACCACCGTTCCTGGGCTCGGAGTCCGCCCATCTATCGGGTCACTCTGTCCTATCAATCCAGACACAGTCTGGGCAGCTGAAGGGGAATTTGCTTTAGCCCTTGCCCAGTTTACAAACGGTTCCCATATATCACGGGGTCTAGATGCTGTGGGCATCAACTCCCAGTATGTGCAGAATTGTGTGTGTCCGTATGTTACATCCGATACCCAGGCTGCAAATTTGGGTAGATCTTTACGGCCCCATCTGACCGCCACTTGATGCCTGGCATATAACAATAAGAGGGCATGTAATTTGCGTCTAGCCAGGACAGTGTTCGTTATCAAACCCAGGAGGCCTAGTTATGGAGATGGATCATCAGATTGTCCAACTATTTGATTGATGGCATCAAATATTTCAGTCCAGTAATTAGTAAGGAAAGGGCAACTCCAAGCCACATGCAAAAAATTGCCCTCATCCATGCCACACCTCCAGCACCTTGCATCGTCCCTCAAACCCATTCGATGGAGGCTAACAGGAGTGCGATAATATCTATGTAGGAATTTAAAATGTATTAGGCGCAGTTTATAGTTGGGTGAGAGTTCTAACAGTTGCTTACAGCAAAAGGACCATTGGTCTTCGCGCAACGGTGGGTCCAGTTCTCTATTCCACAGTTGCATTGAGTTTGGTACTACAATCGGGGCTTGGTCTTGCATAGTTGTGTATAAGCGCGTTACTAGTTTTTTCGGTGAAGCTCGAGCCAAAATATTTTGGAGTGCAAGCAGTGTTGGAGGTTCATCCGGAAATCCCTCCCAGAATGCTCGGCAGTATGATTTCAGTTTGTGATAAGTGAATGCATCCCTGAATGACACAGCCGAACCCTCCACCTCCAACTGTGGGTCTTTGAACACACCATCTGGGTATATATCAGCTAAGGTATGTAATGGGGTGCCAGCTAATGATATCTCACCTCCACTTTCCGTCAGGCAGGGGATCATTGGGTTATATTTCAGCGGAATGGCTGGTGCGTATAGCAGCGGAAGGTGAGCTCGTCTCTGCAACTCCCGCCACGCCCATCGTAAGGTATTGGCTGTGTCCACATCAATGGTGGGCCTAGGCGCTCTATGATATAGAGCCACACTCAAAGGCAGTGGTGCCACCGAGTCGAGCTCAACCGCCACATGTGGTTGATAGGGTGTCGGGTATGACCAGAAGTGCAGGAATTGAGCTTGTGCACATACGGCGTATAGGTGCATGTCCGGAGCACCCAGGCCCCCTGTCTCAGCAGTAGGGTCAAATAACACCCAGGAGATTCTACCTTGAGTGCCAGCCCATACCAATGACAAAAGGCAAGACCTTAAGCCAGTAAAAAAGTGTTTTTTGAGTGGAATCGGGATGTTTGTAAACAAATACAGGAATTTGGGCAGGATCACCATTTCCGCCATTGCTTTTCCAGCAATAGAAAGGGGCAGCTTCGAGCAAATCGCCACCTTACCCGTGAGCCAATTTATAGCTCGTCCAAAGTTTAAGGACCAAATACTTTGGAGGTTTTGGCTGATCCATACACCTAGGTACTTCACCTCCTCCGCCTCCCAGCGCAGTGGGAATTCATATTGCACTTTGGGTGTGTTATCTGTTAGGGGAAAGAGTACAGAATTAGACCAGTTTATTGATATTCCAGTGAGGCCTCTAAAGAGTATGAACTCCCTTAGCAGAGGGTTCAAGTTTTCAGCTGGGTTAAGAACATATAGGGTGACATCATCAGCATATATATGGATATTAACAAACTGCGCGTGCTGAAGCCTATCCCTCTCGCAGTGTGATGTTGTCTTATCCTGGCTGTGAATGGTTCCATGGCAATGGCGCATAACAAAGGAGATAGGGGGCAGCCCTGCCTAGTTCCCCAGGAGATTTCTAATGGGTCCGATATCATGCCATTTACTCTCACTCGTGCCATCGGCTTAGTGTACAGAAGCCATATCTGGTTAATGAATAGCGGACTGAATCCCATACGTTTCAATATGCGGAACAAGTAGGGCCATTTCAAGAAAAAAATTGCCGCCGCATGTACGGTGGGATTTAGATAGTGCAGTACTGAGATATGGTTCTGAGGTTATGAGAGGTGGAGCGTCCAGGTATGAATCCCGATTGGTCTGGGAGGGCTACCATTGGAAGTAAGGGTTGCAGCCGGTCAGCTTTGATTTTCGCGTAGATTTTTACGTCCACATTGATGAGCAAAAGTGGCCTGTAGGAGTCTAGAAACTGACTATCCTTATCTGGCTTCAGCAGTGTGATAATCAACGCCTCTCGCATGGATGCTGGCAGGACCTCTAGTTCTAGTGATTCCGCAAACACAGCGTGAAATTTTGGCGCTAGTTCCTCCACATATGTTTTATAAAATGCTGAGGTGAGCCCATCTGGGCCCGGCGCCCTATTTAACGGTAAGCCTTTAATCACTTTTGTTGGAGTTCGATTTTGATGCCGCACAGATGAGTGCAAACATGTTGCATTCCCCACTAGCAAGTTAGAGCATCTTTTGCACTCACTGGATACTTTTCTTTTGCACTTCTTGGAGTCCTAGCTGCATCATCTACAAATATTTCACTCCCTTTATCAACTTGCATTATAACGGTCTTTCACACTCTTGTGAGCCTTCATATTTTGTCCCTTCCTCAAATAAAAATCACATGGGTTTGGGCAATTCTTCAAAATGGCTTATAAATTTGTCATGGTACTCAGCCAGACCTAGAAATGATCTTCATTGCTCTCTATTAACTGTGCTTGGTATCCTCTCATCGGCTTCTGAAGGTTTAGCTTGGGCTTGATACCTTTACCATTGATTACAAGCCATAAACATTCCATCTCTGAAACAACAAGTAGAATTTCTCCACACTGGTGGCCAATATTGAGTTTTTTAACCTTGTCAACGCATGAATCAAAATGTTATTGTAACAAACTGATAAAATACTTACGTGAGAGTGCAAATTTCTTCCAGTGCAATCCTCTTGCGCTTTGCAGCTCCACATGAGCACCTCTGGAAAATTAAAGGAAAACATGGTTAGAGAGAGAAGAAAGACCAGTGAAAGGTAAAGAAAACTGAAGAAAGACCAGAAGAAAAGAAACAAAGACGATATTGTAAAAAGTAGAGGAAAAGAATAATAGTTGTTCCACAGGAAGGGAGAGGATGCAAGACGCTGTGTGGAGCAGGCTGGACTGAGGAAAGGCAAACCAATGAGTCTGCAACCAAATCCAACAAGCTTGCAGCTGTTGCAAAGAAACAATGGAGTGTGGGATCTTGGAATAGAACGGGCGAGTCTGTGAGGACCAGAAGAGAGCGTTTCTCTCCCATGGGAAAAATGCAGAGCCTTTCAGTGATAACGAGGAAGGAGCTGAACCACTCAAACAGAACGTAAGAAAAGAATCAGCCCATGGGTAATGCTTTGTCGATGTACCAGTGTTCATCAAACTGTATATCCAGTAACTGAAAATCCTCCAGGTGTACCAAAAGCAGTCGAAAAGCGGGCTTAATGTCGCACTTTTCCATCTCCACATCCTTCTTTCCCAACTGTTCCACCAAGTCCATGGCCAAGTACACCGATGAATGGGATACCAATGCTACCTCCCCTGGAATTAAATCATTGACGGAACTCCCTTCTGGCAATGACAATCAAGTTCTAAATGATGTGCTATTTGGCTCTCCTGAACTTCCTTCTGTAACATTTCCCGCACCACCTGTTAATGTGACTGTGTTGATTTCAAGTTCTCTGCCACCTATCACATCGTACCCCAGCCTAAACCCTTCCCAAAATCCTTCACTCAACAATTTTGCATCCCCCTAATCATGGTAGTGTGGCAACCAAAATTCCAAACGTTCCACTGGTGTATGAGCCCATGCTCATATTTCCATGTGCTCCATGTCCTCCCCTGTTTCCTATCACCTGATTACACTGTTGACCACTGTCCAACCCATGGTGGTGGTTCCATTGGCCTGCCTGCACCCCCTGTCCACTATTCCATACCTCATAGCACTGCACAAGGGCATGTCTACCTGTGCACTTGGAGCATTCGTGCCAGAATTTACAGTAATCCCAGCATGTTCCAAGCGCTCTACCCTGCACCATGGCATCAGCCCCCATCCTTCCTCGGATGGGGTGGGGCTGAAAGAGCTGGTATACCAATGGTAGGCCACTTGCTGTAAATGTGGTTTTACTCCTCTAATGTCAAATGAAATGATCTCTTTATTCACCTTCAATATAAAGTCTTATATTGAAATGATGCAATAAATAAAACTTCCCAATCTCCCCAGACTCTTCTGAAATACTTCATTAAATTAATTTTCGCCTTCTCTGTAATGTTTGTGACTACCACCTGATCAGGCTGATGTGGATTTAGTGTAATCCATACATTATTTTGCTCTCTTAGTCTCAACAGTAACCTCCCCTCCTTTACCACATAAATCTTCCAAATATTTGCTCTCCCTTTGCAAAAATGCACTTGTCTCAAAACATCCCAATAGGGTATCCAAGTGCCTGCCGATCCCCATCGGCTCATTCAAACAGCCAGGTCTTGTGTGCCCTTCGGAATTATGGAAGTGAGGAGATGGTCCAGATTTGCATGGGGAGGCTGTTCCCGTACTTTTCAGCAATGTAGGTAAGGGAGTGCCCTCCACTTCTGCTACAGTGGCTGTGGGGGGTGTGGGCCAGTGATAGCTAGGTGAAGCTTAGTCTTCTCGACGGGTGGTGGAAGTTCAGGCAGTGGTTGTTGTAGGTGGTTCCTTGTTTATTTAGAGCCTTGTGTGCATTGGTCAGCGGCTTGAATTTTCCTCTCTTCTTTACAGACAGCCAGTGAAGTTACCGGAGGTGGGGTGTGATGTGGGTTTGTCTAATCGGTTGAGGAAAAGGCTGGCTGCGGTGTTCTGTATGATTTGAAGTCTATGCAGTAGGTACTTGGCGATTCCTACGTAGAGAGTGTTGCCATAGCCCAGTCTGCTGGTGATGAGGGTCTGTGTCCTGGTGTGTCTCGAGTGCAGGGGAATCCACTGGACGATCTTCCATAGCATGCGTAGAGTGAGGAGGCATGCAGAGGAGACAGTGCTAATCTGTGATTTCATGGTGAACTTGTCATCAATAATGATTCTGAGGTTTCTGGTGTGGTCCGTGGGTATGGGTGTGGGTCCCAGGTCTGGTGGTCACCAGGAGTTGTCTGAGGGGTTACTGTTGTTCCTGCAGATCAGTACTTCCGTCTTGTCCATGTTCAGCTTCAAGACTTTGTTCTTCATCCAGTCTGCGACAATTGGCATGCATCTATGACAGTTAGCCCTAGTAGTCATCGTTAAGGGAGAGGATAGGTTGGGTGTCGTCTGTGTAGGACATTATATTGAGACTGTGGGATCTAATGATGGTGGCAGGTGGAGTCATGTATTTGCTGAAGAGCGTAGGGCGGAGGGATGAGACGTGGGGGACACTGAGAATGTCCTTGGGTTCGGAGGTGAAAGGTGGTAGGTGGACCTTCTGTGTTCTTCTGGTGAGGAAGGAGGTGATCCATCTGAGCGCATCCCCAGGGATGCCGATGTGGCTATCACAGGCACACAGGTACAGGTAGATCTGGAAGAGACAAGCTGGCACTTACTCCAGCTCAATTCCGGAAGTGGGGCGGAGAAGGGGGGAATAGAATGTGGATCTCATGGTGACACAGTTTACAACTATCAATATATGTATGGTGCTGTTTTAAAATCAGTTGTATTTTTTGAAAAATTGTGTGAAAAGGTTGCTGGAAACACAGGACGTGGCTCAACGCTCCCCACCCTCTGATAGACACCCCAAAAATGCTGATATTATTAAATGCCTCGTCACAGCCACGCCCTAACTTCTCCTCAAGGCCCACCCAATCAAATTAGTGAGTGCCTGCACTTTTTTCCCCCTCATTTAAAGCAGTGCCATAAATAAATGTAATTTGCACTTATTTGTCATTTATTGTGTGTGCATTATATTTGACACTCATTCAGCCATTTGTTTGTAGGTGGAGGGCCAACAAAAATGTTACAGAATATTTTGTTCTTTTTAGCCATGTCTCAGACCGTGATCCACACTCGCTGACCGCGCCCCCATTGTACCGAGGATCACAGTTCCCATACTTTTCTTCATCCACTCCGAGCGCTGATTAGAACAGCTGGGTAACCAGGACTACAATTCCCAGAAAGCAATAGGTTCATAAACGAAGACCTAGTGCTTGCGCACTGTATCGTTGATGACAAGGTATCACCCAGTAAAGTCACCAATACAGATCAAAACTCTTAAAAGATGACACTTTTGACAGCAGTCTTTGTCTAACTCCCAATGGTAATTTACAATCGCTCGCCGCAGCCAAGTTTGGTCTCACTAAATAAATAAATAAAGATCTCACAACGACGTGCTACCAATAAATGAATACTGATTCTCAACCTGCGTCGATTCAGCCTGCTTCAGGAGGGATCAAAAATTAATCTAAACTGAAATCTAAACTCATTTCGCACTAAAAAATGCGCGTCTGTGAAGTCACCTGCGGCCTGGGTGTGAAGCGGAGCCTGTGATGTGTGAGGGTCGAGACAGACATCAAACAGCTCGGTTGGATGCACACCTGAGGGCAGAGCGCCGCTCTCTGCGTTCCCGCCAATCTGTCAAGGAGCTGCAAAGCTGCCAGCCTCATTAAAGCTCACGAGCTCTCTCTCCAGTCCAGCGGGCGGGACACTCGCGCTAAGCTCTGGAAAGTAATTGGACACCTGGAGAAATCAATCGGATGCACAACGGCAGCCGCGCACAGAACAGGTGAACACCGTGGCCTCATGGAGGGGAGCAGTAAGGAGGACACAGGAAAGAGTAGGGTGACCAACCATCCGTCGGTAAATTTCACGGACAGTCCGTAATTTCGGCCGGCTGTCCGTTATCCGTGAAGGATTCTTTAACGGACACCATGTATACGTAATTTTACTGGGGTGACACCCTTCCATTTTGAGCCTTTCAATCAACAATCACTGCATTTGTTAAACTTAAACAAACGTGTGAGGAGTTTCCTCCCTCGCCGGTCTTTCTCTCTCCTCCCAAGTTTGCTTAAGTTTTACAAATGCCGTGATTCCCCTTCAGACTATGCCTCAGTCTCCAGTGACCTGAGAGTGAGGCATAGTTTGAACCACCGTGATCACCCTTCAAACTATGCCTCACTCTCCAGTCTCCTAGCCAATGGATATTAGAGGATACAATAAACGTAATCATGTAAATGATATGCATTTTGAATAGGGCATTATTGTGTAGGATAAAAGCCATAATAGCACTATAACCATTATTAATTTATACAGCACGTTACATATGAACATGCCACTTTCAACCTAGCATTACGCTGTGTCCCGAATACCTTAATTTATGAGCCTTACACCCAACATACATACTCCTGTTCTGTGCTGAGGTGTAATACAAGCGGGTGTTATTTTTGGATTGCTAAACTTTCAGAAAGTTGCATTTTTGGATCTCCATGATTCATTGTGGGAGAGCATGCTCTTCCTTTGCGTAGTACTGCCTCTTGTCCTGAACTTTACTTACTTATATCTAAGGATGTCTTTGCTTCCTGCTGTTTGCCGACCTCACCTTAACCGCTGTGATTCCCCTTCCAACTTCAGTGCTTAGCCTCACACAATATTTTTTATTGTGGACTTGATGTAAATATGTTTTTATTAACTTTTGAACCATGTGCGCTAGAATTTTGTTGTTGTTGTTAAAATGTACAGATGATGGATTATATAGCAAATGCAGCAAATTCATAATTATGCAAAAAAACACTGCTACCACATAACTGTACAATTCCAGGGCCATTCCTGTAGAGCAATCTGGCAGTGCCAGAAGGGCTGGTCTGATCGCGCAAAAAGAACAACCCACACCTTTAAACTTTCTTAGCATAAAAGGTCACTTTATTTAAGACAGGTAAACAGTATAGCCATGCAACATTGTACATTAAAACAATCTTTATGTAAAACCTTTTAAATATCAAACATTTCAAACTTCCCCACAAACCTTGCATCACCAATTTCCCCAATGAACAGAACAATGCCCTTGTTTATTACCTCCTTCCAATTTTTCGTTTCCCCCCCCCACCCCTAGGGAAGGATGAGCCCGCTCCTGACCATCCCATCCCCAAAAAGGCGCCCTAAAAAGAATCATAACACACCATGGCACTGTCACCTGTCCTATAGTGACAACAATTAAATATATAACAACTCTGAAAAAACAACATTACAGGAAGGGAAGGGAGGGTGGGACACGAAAAAACAAGCTGCGCAACTTTCCCCTCAGCGCCGCTCTCCTCTGCCTGCGCGCGCCTCCGTGCTTGCCCCCGCCCGCGATCCAAACCCTACCCACAATCCCCTGCGCGTGGGTTGTTCCATCCGCGCGAACAATCCCAGGGGGACACCGGCTGACACCGGGATCCCCCCGGGCCCCATCGCGCAAAAAGAACAACCCACACCTTTAAACTTTCTTAGCATAAAAGGTCACTTTATTTAAGACAGGTAAACAGTATAGCCATGCAACATTGTACATTAAAACAATCTTTATGTAAAACCTTTTAAATATCAAACATTTCAAACTTCCCCACAAACCTTGCATCACCAATTTCCCCAATGAACAGAACAATGCCCTTGTTTATTACCTCCTTCCAATTTTTCGTTTCCCCCCCCCACCCCTAGGGAAGGATGAGCCCGCTCCTGACCATCCCATCCCCAAAAAGGCGCCACCCAGGAAAACCAACGAGTTTTCCTGGTCCCCACCCCCCCCCTGAAAAGAGCAGAAAGAAACCGTACCATTAAATTTCACGTTTAGCCGAGCACCACAGATTGTCACCCCAGAAAGCAGACAAAAACTCCCTTACCTCCAACAAGTAATAGGACTGGCCCAAGTCAGACAGATGGACCCCATCCTGACGAAACAGGTCCATGTCCGTACCTGTGATGTTAGCATGGCACAAAACCTTGATACCCATGTGATTGCAGAAACACTTCATTGCCCTGTTCAGTTTTCTCCTAGACTTTTCAATTGCAGCTTGGTTTCGTGCGCCCACCCAATGGTGCCGGTAAACAAACTCTGACCACACCACCGTAGTCCCTGACCAATTTTCTGAAATCACAGCTAAATCAAGTTGCATTTGTTTCAACAATGATAAACCAGATAGTTGTACCAGATCATTCTCACCTAAATGAATAATAAGTAGGTTTGGAATGCCTCTGACTGACGATAACCTAGATAACAAAGGAAACAATTGGGACCATTTCATCCAACCTTGACCATTCCATAGGAGTTCATGCTTTTTGCTAGGTAGACCGAGTTCTCTGCCATAGATCTGTTTTTCGGCAAAAAACGCTGCCCACTTGATAAAAGAATGTCCAACCAGCCACGTGGTGTTTTTTCCCCTGGACAATGAATGGTAAACCCGACCTAGACAGAAAAATTGGTGTTAGAACAAAGGCATTTAGAACAGCATATAAACTTACATCCGTACATATCGAGCACAGCAACCAGACTTCCACCTACCAATCCTCTTGATACCTTCCCAACCGAAACCCAAATTGTAAGCCTCGGTCGCTGCCCCAATACGAAAAGAATGCGTCCCAAAAAGTAAGGGGTTCTTCCCAGCTAATGACAGCGTTTTCCGCAACACCGACAAAAACTGGAAACTAGTAATATTGTCACCCACCCTGTGAATAAAAATGGGCCCATCTCGAAAGTCAGGTGAGTGACGCAAAGAAAACCACTCCGCAATTGGGCAACACTCTTCCAAACCGCTGGCATGTAATGAAATCAAAATCCCTTTGCCCAATTGATCTGTCTTGGAACGACCCAGCCATATCTGTAAAACACCCTCCTGAATTTTGATGTCACCAGAATGTATTCCCCTCTGCCCCTTGAGCCCCAACAACTCCGAGACCCGAAAAGCACCAAAAAACAACCAAATCATGCAAAGACGGAAACGAGAAACTTCCCAGGAATCATAGCAACAAACGGGCAAATGCCCCAATAACACACATAACAATTCAAAAGTGATTGGTTCCCGCACACGCGCCTTGTGACAAAACTCCTTCTTAAAACCTTGTAACATACGCCGCAGGAGAACATCTGTAACCAAATCCTTCCCCAAAAACAAGTGACCATAAAAGGAAACCCCAGCCAACTTCCCTGCAATAGTAGTATGGGACAGACCTTTATTAATCAAATGTAAGACAAACTGCAACATAAGAGATCTGTTCCCTAGATCCAGCCCCAAACTTTTATGAGATTCAGCAAAAGATACATATTCAAACCAGGCTTGACGGTAACTGCGTCTGGTGGAAGTCGCAATAGAGTTCTCCACCAGGTCAGTTATTCGGAGTGCCCCAGGACCCAGATGTCTTGCGGAATGGCAGTCTTGCATATATCCGCTCCTGGCGCCAACTCCCGGAATTTCTGCCAATCAAAACGAGACAAAGCATCCGCAATTGAGTTATTGATTCCCGGGATGTGTCGGGCCTTGAAAACAATGTTGTACTTCAAACTCTGAAGCATAAAATGTCGTAACAGCTGAAGTACCCGCAGGTCTTTTGCCCTTTGCTTATTGATAAGGTGAACCACAGCCAAATTGTCAATGTGAAACAACACACATCTGTCACGCATTTCCTCCCCCCAAACCAACAAAGCCACCACAAGAGGAAACAGTTCCAAAAAAGCAATGCTGCGACCTTGCTGTAACCAATTGCTCGGCCAAGGCTCCGCACACCAACGTCCCTCCCAAAAGATGCCAAAACCATTCTTACCAGAGGCATCGGAGAAAATCTGTATCTGCCAAATCGTGTCATCTTCCAGAAAAAAGATCGAAACTCCATTAAAATCCTCCAAAAATCTCACCCACACCTGCAGATCCTCTTTGACAGCTTTAGAAAGCCGAACACGATGATGCGGAAGGGTGGCCCCAGACATTGCCATGCCAAGCCTCCTACAGAACGTCCTCCCTGCCCGCACCACCCGACAAGCAAAATTGAGATAGCCCAGCAAACGCTGAATTTGCCGAAGCTCAATCTTCGTTTTATCCAGAACTTCCAACAAAAATGAACGGATCTCCAAGAGCTTGTCACGCGGCAAGCGGGCCATCATGGCCTTGGTATCAATCTCAATCCCCAAAAATGTGAGTTGAGTGCAAGGCCCTTCCGTTTTCTCAGGAGCCAGTGGGACACCAAAAACCTCTGCCAAACGCTGAAAGAACTGCATTGCCTTACCACACTGACCTGACTGTGCCTTGCCAATGAAGAAGAAATCATCCAAATAGTGACAAACTGCCTGATGACCACTCATTTGCACAAAACACCATTGCAAAAAAGTACTGAAACTCTCAAAAAGGGCACAAGAAATCGAGCAACCCATGGGAAGTACCCGATCAACATAGAAGGCACCATCAAAATGCATCCCCAAAAGCTCAAAATCTGTGGGGTGTATCGGAATCAAACGGAAAGCGGACTGCACATCACACTTAGCCAATTCAGCCCCAGCTCCAGCTAGTCTCACCATACGGAGAGCATCATCCACAGACGCATATGAAACATTGGAATCATCAGGAGAAATATAGTCATTGACAGATTGACCTTCCGGCCATGATAAATGATGAATTAATCTGTACTCTCCAACCGACTTCTTGGGCACCACCCCCAAAGGTGACACTATCAAGTTAGACAATGGACAATGTGGAAACGGTCCTGCTATCCTACCAGCGTGCAACTCATTCAACAACTTCTTCCGAACAATATGAGGGAGCTCCTTGGCCGATTTCAGGTTGTCCGACCAACGCAAAGAACGAGGCCCTTGATAACCAATTCTAAAACCTTCCAAAAAACCCCAAAATAGTTTCGATGCTGCCTCAAAATCCGGGTAAAGCTCCAACCATGGCAACAAGGCTTGCAACCTAATGGGTGTAGGAGCCCTTTGGCATAATTGCTGGAAAAGCTCCCCCACCCCCTCGCTGGAAATTTCCTGTCCCACCAACGGGTTGTTGGGCAAGGCATTGAGTAACTGCGTGTTTTCCACCACATTGGGAGCACTCGTGTTTAAACCTACAGAGCTGTCTAAGGCAAGATCCTCTGTTAAAATTCCAGCAGGCACCCAAGGGAGGCAATTGTCCCCTACCAACCATACCCGCCCCTGCGTGGGCGGGACGCTGTAGAAAGGGCCGATATGCAATAGGCAAACCACTTGCGGTGTGGAGGGTAGCATTAGGCTGTGCAACTGACATCCACTGTAACCAAAGTTCCTGGTCCACCTCCCCCCATGGCTTATCGTGAAACAAACCCACCCGCGCCCTAAACTCCTCATCGTAATTCAGCCATGCATACCCTCCAAACTGCAAATAAGCTTTGCGTATGGTATCCATATATTTAAATAAGGACACCGCCCTGTCTTGATATTTTTCACAGTATACACTAGCATAAATTAAAAATGCAGCAGTCCAGTTTTCTATAGAGCGAGGCACCCGTGGCCTACGAGCAATCTCCCACTCCTCCTCCTTGGAACCCTCTTTAGCTTGAATGTCCCTATGCAACAGTTTAAACACATCCACAAATTCGTGCCGCCAAATACGCTGTTTAGTCATGTCGGAAAGGTGTATACCAAGCGGCATGGCCAAACCCATATAAGGCAGCTTCTTCTGTCCAGTACTAGAACCAGACACATTAGCTGAGACAGCCGTGCTGTCCCGAGAAGGCGTCGTGAGAGAATCCCTCCCACCCGACGTTTCGCAAGGAACCTCTGAAACCGACTCCCTCCTGGCATTGCTTGAATTGACAGTACCCGCTCGACTCCTTCGCTCCCCCACCCCCCCCCACCTGCTGACCCACCGCTGACTCAGACCAAGCCGCCCACCAACAAGGCTCACCTGAAGGTAATTGGGCCGCCCGCTTGGAGAAATCCGGAAGGTCATCCTGTCGCTGAAAACTTGGATTCCGCTCAAGAACCGCAGATGAGTCCGCTCTTGACTTCTGTAACAGACTAGAACAATTATTGGAAACCCCGCCCTTTGTTGGGCGTCCCCGAACCTGCAACATAGAAGCATCATCACTGTCCAAAACTTTCCCACCACCATATCGTCAGCAGCATAGTGTAATCCTTCATTGTGATAATCCTGTGTCACATTCAACTGCACAATGTCTTTGCTGGTACCAGGTCTCGCTCCATCCCCAATTCCCCCATCATATGATTCCCAATTGGACACAGGTAACAGTTCGGTCAACCTGGCCGTTGGTCCAAAATCCGCACCTGATTCGCCTGGACAAGATAGATCTGCAGAAGCAAGCACCTGTACTGAGCGCAAACAACCCGATGTGCCAGGTGCCGCCGTGGCTCGGGAACGCTGCAGCAACCTCCGCCCGCTCGTGGCAGAAGCCGTGGACTTACCAGACAAATCCGCCGGAACTTGACCACGTATGCCCGCCCCTTGCTGCATAGGGGCAGAGTGCTCTACCCATACCCACTGACCTCTCTGCGGCCCCAGAGGCGATTCAAATGAGACCTGCGGATGAGAAAAAGATGTGCCAGAGCTAGGAAATACCGGCGCCACATCTGCTGACACCTGCCACTGTTCCTCGGGGTCCGGAACCACAACAACCCCAGCAGTATTCCTTGAAGGCTGGGGCCTGGGCGAAATATGAACCCTGTCAGAGTCATTTAAGTCACACAAAACATATTGCCGCCTCTGCGAGCTCCGAGCCACTCTGCCAACTCTCTGGGTACCTCTCTTGGAACAAGAAAAAGCTGTGGAAAACTCCAACACCTGGCCGTCATCGCAATCCTCCGTATCAACATCCCCCACAGTAGGCTGGTGACTGCCTGCAAAGTCTAACAACTCCAACTCATCCTCATCCTCGCTATTGATGTCATAGTCCACAAGGGGGGCAGACAAGATTGCTGCAGGAACCGGGGGGGCCAAATCCACAGGGGGGGGGACACCCCTAGACAAATCTTGCGGCCGCAGGGCACCAGCGCCCACACGCGGCAGGCTGTGGAGACAGGGCACACCAACCATGTGAGGGGCAAAAGGGGTGCAAAAAGCTCCACCGTCAGACAAGGTATCATGTGCCCCCACACTGTCCCGTGCAGCCCCCTTTCCCTTTGACTGCCTCAAAGGCCTGCTCACCCGGGAAGTTGTAGCCCCCCCCAGCCGCCTCCTAGCAGCTGCAGATAAAGCTGGACAGCTCTTGGACACCAGCCTGCCAGCTGGGCTTCTCCTTGCTGCCCTTCCCCTGCGCCCACTGGACTTGCCTGTAAGGGGTGGAACCGAGTAGCTGGCCTGGCGTCCCCGGAGAGCTCTACATGCTGCCACCGCATCCAGGACACCGTCCGACGCCGTCCTCTTCGGCCTCTGTGCTCCTGGAAGGACTGCCACCGTCACCTCAGGACCTTGAGCAACCGGCCGTTCCTCACGTTCACCTTCCGCCGAAAAACGGCAAAATCACCGCTTGTGTGGCGCACACGTTACTTTTTAAGTAACAAAAAGCCTGCAGAATTCGTGCCAGCACACGAAAAAACAAGCTGCGCAACTTTCCCCTCAGCGCCGCTCTCCTCTGCCTGCGCGCGCCTCCGTGCTTGCCCCCGCCCGCGATCCAAACCCTACCCACAATCCCCTGCGCGTGGGTTGTTCCATCCGCGCGAACAATCCCAGGGGGACACCGGCTGACACCGGGATCCCCCCGGGCCCCATTGTCTGCAGCAATCGCAAATGTATGCAGTCTCCTAAACCTTGCAAAACAACTATTCAACCTTTTTCACAAGTTCAAATCGCCCCGTTTTGCAAAAGTGTGCCACTTTGTATCTGTTTGATTTTATAAAGGGGGCCGCTTTTATTTTGATGCCTCAGTCTATTTTCTGTCTCAGTCAGACTCTGACCAACATGCTATTGAGTTGCTAATGATAATCAATTACATATTAAAGTCTGCATCTCCGCCTGTTGGTTGAAAAATCCAAGCAACTTCCTATATGCGTTTAACATGCTGTCCTTTAATTTCTTTTCTTATACTTTGCCTTTTTGGGCCTGTCTGTTTTGTCTCCCTTCCCTATTCCTAACCTACCAGTCCTTCCTGAACCTGATACTAATGGTCCCCAGGGAAGTGTGCCAAGATTTGGACCAGGATGCTTAACTTTTACCCCTTTAAAAAACCTTATCAACCATTTTAATAATGCTTTTGTTCAGACGATTTCACTATTACCCTTCACCTTCCTTTTTGTCTTCTTTCTCCCCTTTTAGTTGGTGATCCTTCTAAAATCGTACACCCAAATAATCTCCAGACTGGTTCAAAATAGGAAAAATATTTCCCATAAAAGGCGCTGTCCACCTGTTTCCCTGTTGTGGATTATTAGTAGTGAAAAGTAGTGACTTACCATTAGTAATAAGACCACAAACACAATGAGAGGATCAGTCAAGGCATCAATAAATTATTCCTTCGGTAGCTGCCAACAAGCAGGCAGGCGTAACTTAGGAGACTGTAACAGGGGGGGTCGAACCAAGGGCAAGGCGGACCTACCTAATAACCGGTGGAATGTGACCACCACCGTTTCCCCTCTTCTGTCTCAGCAGCAGGAGTGGACTGGCCCGGATGTGCAAACCCATGCCGATGATGAGGATAAAGGACACTGTTTCTTTAAGTGGGAAGACTTCTCTCAAAGCCACCGCCCCAGCGATGACTAGGAGGAGGCTTGGCCTTCGAAGGCTGGAAGAAGGCGGATGTCTGGGTGTGTGAACACCGGAGGAGTCGAGGAAGCAGAGGAAATCGAGATCGGAGAGAAGCAGACGGTATCCCGAGGAGAAGCAAAGGCGGAGCGGTCGCAAGTCCACCAGGAGCCAGGAGGCCAATGACTACGTATGTCGCTCAGCCACGCTCCAGGAGGAGCATGGCTCTAGCAGGTACACAAGCGTTTTACGGGCTGGGTGGGTAAAAGGGGGAGACCGTATTCGTAGCTTTAAGGTCCCCATTTTCCCAGTATTCCCGTCCTGAGCACTGTCCGCACCTAACTAGAAGTGCTGTGAACCGTGTGACTCCTCACTTCCCCTTCCCTCATCATCTCTGTTTTAAAGCATCACACCTACACCAAGTTCCTTTGTTTTCTCCCCCCACCCTGCACAAACACTCTTCCCACTGACCAGGCGGATTCGCGCTGGATTGGAGACTGAGATGATGGACCCCTCCGAGGGACCGAGACACTCCAGAGAGGCCATCAGAGCCACCTTTACCCTACTATAGACTGTTGTTACGGCGAAAGCGTGTATTAAGGCCAATAAAAGCTTCTTTGACCCCTTCTAGTCTCCCGGCTTTTACTCCTACCCCGCAACAGAGACAAATGTGTAAAACATTTAAAACACAAATAAAATAATTAGGTAAGACACAACACACAAAAATCATACTACAATTTATAACTACAATTTATAAAAATGGATTATATTTTTATGAAAAAATAGACACCAAAACGACAAAAATCCAATATAGGCAACCAGAGATCTGAATTTTTAAACAATAAATACTTTCTAGTGCTTAAAGACATATAGCAGCACTTTCAGACATCTGGTCGTGCTTGACAGGGACAAAGTTAAAGTTGAGGTCAACCATGATGAGGCCCAGCTTGGATACATTAAGCGGGAAGCCTTGGTCAAAATTTTGCCTTGAGACTTAGAAACGTTTCTGGAGGAGTTTTCTCCTGCAAGGAACAGTCCCCTCCAGCAGGCCGATTTCGATGCAATGTCGTCGAATTGCTTCTCCACGCGCCTCGGTCAAATCCTGAAAGTCGGGTGCTTTCAGCGGGATGAACCTGAAATCCGGGTCGCAGTTGATGGTAGCTGGCTTGACTCTTGACGTTGAGTCGGTCATCTTATGGAGCTTTTTCCAAAAGTTTCTTCAAACTTCTGAAACTTCTTCTTGAAGCTCCTCTTGAGGGTTCAAAGTGTCCAAAACACAAAACCAAGGGTCTGGAATCTCCTAGATGGTCCTTGGAATGTCTGGACTATAATCCCCACAATGCACCTGGCAAAATCCTTAAAGGTCCACTAGAAGCACTCCATGATGGGGTCTCTTGGTGGAGATGATGCAGGTGGGCTCTGTTAATCTGTAGCTTGCAGGGAGCCCACTCATTAACCCTTCTTATACCAAGACCAAGTCTTTAGGGCTGTACTATATTGTGCAGCAGGTGCAGTCCTTCAGAGTACAGTCTTTTGGATGCAGATCCAGATTCTAGCAGGGCAGTCCTTCTTCTCCTTGTAGTTTCAGGCAGCATATTTGAGGAGCTACGCAGCTCTTCCATATTTATCCAGTGTTCCTGGGTGTCAAGCTGGGGGACACCGCTGATCAATGGGATGCAGGGTGCCACCAGGTGTATGAGCACTTCCTCCAAAGTGTGGCATATCCTTATCCCAGGAACCACTCAAAATTCTTTCAAAATTCAAAATGGAGAAAGTCTCTCCAGTGGAACTGGATCAGGTTAACCCAACCTACTGGTGTGGCTAATTTTCCTAAACACTTCCAACCGTCTCCCTAATCTAATTACAGATGTTCCTGTGTGGCTGGGGTGGTAGGATGTGGGGGTCAACCTGTGCTGTCCTAAAGTGTCCTTCTGCCTGTAAAGACCAGTTTGGCTACCTCTCACCCCCTTCCTGCCATCTGCTCTGCATCTAGTACTTCTCAGCTCACCCGAAACCCATTGTCTCTACAGCATGACTTTTCACACCTCATTAGCACAGCCTGGCCACCCTGGGAAGAAGAGACTGGCCAATTAGGAGAGAGCAGCTGAAAGACTGGTGTTTGGCGCACAGAAAACAACATTTAATAACTTCTTTTCTGTCATGGTTATGATAAATCTAACATTCCAAGTAGTTGAATTTTTCTTAGCTATTCATTTGATACCTTGAAGTATATTTTTTACGTTGCTCCTATTGATATTTATACTTAAATAAAATATCTCAAGGTTAGGCATTGGAACCATTCACTACAATGTGGAAAACTGAATTGGTAAATTTTCCCTCACTATGGCTTATAAAACATCTTTTAAACAGATCCGGAAAACCCGAGCCACTTTTTTTTGCCAATAAGTTCTTCACTAGCAATAATCCCTCTAAAACCATCTTTTCCCTATTACAGGACATGGTGAAATCACCGACGCCCAATGAAAGCTTTATCATGTCTAACAATCAATGTGAAGTGCTGGACACATACTTCATCAACAAAGTGGCGGACATCTATGATAGCTTTCACGTGGTATGTGAAGCTGCAGATATGCCAAGGGGCGACCTCACAGGGAACTCCCTGTCCTCCTTTCCTTAGATCCCTATTGATGGCCTTAAGGCGCTGATTGCCAAGATAAAATCAGGGTCCCCTGATGACCCTCTTAAACCCAAAATAGTTGTTAATCACCAGGATTGCCTTCTTCCCAGCTGTCTGGATCTTATCAACCTCTGCCTCACCAAGGCTGTGATCCCTCAAGCTTGGAAACATGCCAAGGTTATTCCCCTATTGAAGAAGCCATCTCTTGATGCTTCCAGACCGGAGAAATGTCGCCTGATTTCTTTGCTACCTTTCCTGGCAAAAATAACTAAATCCTTTGTGAACGGCCTTCTGACACAGTATCTGAATCCCTACTCTGTACTGGATCCGTCTCAAAGCAGTTTCTGTTCCAGGCATAGTACTGAATCAGCCTTATTAGCGGTAACTGAAAAACTGTAAGCGTCCATGGATGCAGGCATTATGACGGCACTCATCCTGTTGGACCTCAGCGCTGCCTTTGATACGGTCTCACACAAAATCCTGATCCGTCGGTTGCAGGAGATCGGTATTAATGGTAGTACTCTAGACTTGTTTGCGTCCTACCTGCCGAGTAGGTCTTTTCAGGTTATCGCTCCTCCTTTCCACTATGAGTCACCCTCTGCGCTGCGGGGTCCCTCAGGGGTCAGCATTGAGCCCGAACATGTTCAATATTTATGTTTGGCCATTGACCCTGATGGACAAAGCTTGTAACACATCTTTGGTATCTTATGCAGATGATGCACAGCTAGTCTTGTCTTCTACTAAGGACCCCAGCCAGAATGTGGGCAAATTTCAGGAGGACCTGTCCGCTATAGCAGGCTGGATAGAGGCAAATTGTCTCCAACTTAACTCATCAAAAATGGAGATCCTCCTATTATCCAAAGACTGCCAATTATGGGGAAACAGGTGGTGGTCCCTGGAGTTGGATTCCCCTCCTGTGCCAAAAACCACTGTAAAGAACCTTGGCATCAGGATGGACAGTGCTCTATCTTTCGAGGAGCACGCCACGACTGTGGCAGGAGCCTGTTTTGGCAATTTATGTGGCCTTAAACCAATTTTGGGCTTGTTTGACCCTCACACTCGCCTGCTGGTAGTTCAAGCCACGAGTTTGCCCAGGCAGGACTATTGTAACAGCCTTCTGCTTGGCCCTAATAATCTGTGATCAATAGGCTCCAGCGCATCATGAATGCGGCAGCCTGCACTCTACTCACTACACTGAAGCACAGTTCTGCCTCTAGTGCATTGCTCCACCTCCATTGGTTTCTTATTGAGCAGAGAATCCGATTCAAAGCCCTCTGTGTCATGCACAAAATACTGGCCGATGTTGGCCCTAAGATTCTCAGTAATCTATGTCTGCCATACACTCCCACCCATGCTCTGCGTTCTGTGGGCCACCACCTGCTATGGTGCCACGTTTCCACAGGGCGAGAACCGGGGGTCGTTCATTTAAGGTACGTGCACCAACTCTTTGGAACTTGCTGCCACTTTCTTGCAAGAACATCCCCAAACACCTGGCCTTTAGAAGGGCAGTGAAAACCTGGCTGTTCCATTAGCAGGAGCCTCATATGCACCCTCCCCCTGTACCTTAGTGCTGGGATGTCAATTTGCTGGGACAGCCATGCGCTCTATAACTCGCCTAACATATAATGTACCTGCTTATAGTTGTTTCAAGGCACCCTACCCCTGGGGCACCTAGGGGTGACATATGTAAAAAGAAGGTCGTTTGAGACTTGGGAAGTACCTTTAAATCCAACATCGAATTTGCAATTTAAATTTAAGGTAAGCAGCCTGAGAGGCAGTGCTGCCTTGAAAATTACAGCAGGCACCAAAGTAGTGCACACTTAATGCATTAAGTCTAATGAGCCCCCTAAACCTACATGCCCTATTATATACTAGGGAGTTAGAGCTAGGATGTCGGTACCAATTATAATGACACCTAATTTGCATAACCTGATAATCAGATCCCTGGCAAGCAGAGCCTAGGGTCCAGTCAGCCAGTTACCACCAGTACCAAGCAAAAATAGGTGGTCAAGGAAAAAAGGATGACTTTCTCACATGAAGCTGCCTGCTTTATGTGAATTGTCTCCATGCCTGTCTGTAGTTGCTTATTGTTACCTAGTCGAGTAATGCCTCCACTAGCAGAAAGATGATTATGCTCTACTATCAAAATGTTTGCTGGCACCAGTTCAGATACTTCAGTACTTCAAAGCCAAACAGGGCCGGACTGAGAACACAAACCAGCCCTGGCAATTCTGCTAGACCGACCCTAGAGGAGTGGGGTGGGGGGTGGCAGCTAGCGAGAAGCAGCACTAATTCCACTTTAGCACTGCTGACGGCTTTCTTACAGGGGGCCGATATTGCAGAACTGCTGCAAAACCGCCCCCACTGCTTGAAAACAGGCCCTTACCCTTCCGGTATGAGAAAACACCCGGTGCCCTCTACAGTCAGTCCGGCCCTGAAGCAAAATTGCAGGCCCTCAAAATTTGTAAATCAGATAATGTATCAGTCATCCTTCTGTACAGTACTGGGATATCTTTATCCCTATACAATACACCCCATTTAAAATACAATAACACCAGCATCCTCATTAGTTTCACTCACAAATGGTCCTTAATCATCATCCTATTTATGTTTTTGACCATTGCCTCATTGTCTCCCAAATTATCACTTACTGATTCTCTTGCTGATTCTCTTGCTCTCTTTCCAGGCCCTGAGCCCAACCCGCTGTGGCCAACTTAAAAAAAGAATAATAATGGTGCTGTAGTACTTCTGCCTCAATGTCAGTACAGCAATAGTACCTCGTTCCTTACACTTCACTGTGGCCTTGCAGTGTCCCTTGGTAGAACAGAGGTAATTGCAACAAAATCATAAAAAAAAGTAAGTTACCAGGGGTTCCCTATGGACCTACCCCACATGGGCATGTGGATCGGGGTGTGCTCATTCTGCCCCTTGTATGGTATTTTTATTGTTCTTAAGGATTATGGGGCTGTGTCCTGTATTGGCGACCACAAAATGTTGTCCGTACGTTGTAGTCAGCCATTCATAACACCCTGGTATTTGGGTTTCCGCTCCAGAACCACAGTATCAAATTGGCTGATGTGAGAAAAACCTCCCTCAACCAATCATGCTTGAGCATTTTTATGTTTCGCCTGGCCGTAGCACTGCGCAGCAGTGCTCGCGCAGGCGAAATCTTTCGATCTACAATATGGGGCTTTGTCCCGCCTCTCTTCCATTGGCTAGCTCCATAAATGGCGGCTAGTCATTGGAAGAGATGGTTGTCAATTACTCTTTCCCCTGTCACGACACGTTTCGGGGGCATTTCTGTGTCTTTTTTTAAGTCCTGCCCCTTTTGTCGTCATGTTTTTCTGGGCGTTTTTTGTTGCCGGATTGATTTTTTTCTGTTTCTATCTTTTATGTAATCCTAAGTACTTATGTATCGCAACTGGTTCTTTTGTAAAGCGCTCGGACACCTTCGGGTAATGTTCGCGCTATATAAAATCGCATTAAATAAATAAAATTAACCAGGGATCCTCTGTGAGGCGCTGTCCTACCTCCCCAACCCAGGGCCACACTGCTATTGGCCGCAGCCGCGACCCCCGGAAGTCAGGCAGGCCGGGGGTGGGACGACAAGACACCCGGAAGTGACCTCCCTTTCCCGGGGCAGACGAGAGGAGAGACCCGGGGTGCAGTAGCAGAGTCCTCCAGCCGGCGTCTTCCACGGGGCTCCCAGGAGTGAGGGAGAGCCCCGCCCTGCAGAGAGGTGAGCCAGCGCCGTTTCTGCTTCCCCCCAGGCAGGAGGAAGCTGTCTCCAATCTCTCCGTCAGCCCTACCCGGCTCCGGTCCCAGGAGAGGACCGGACAAGAGGCCAGCACCAAGCGGCCAATCCCCCACCACCTTCCCTACCGCCACTGTATTTAGCTGCACATCATTGTATTGAATTTCTTGTGCCACATTGTCTGTGCTACCTTGATGAGCATTGCCATTTAAGTCATTCTGTTGTGTGGGTCAATGCAAAATTATAGCTCTGTGCCTGTGTTCAAAGAGTGCTATGTTTTTTGTTTAAAAAAACTGGTTACCATGAACACTCCAACCAGTCTTTATTATGTTTTGCATTCTCTGACTTATCGGTCCCATATATGCTGATGAAAATAATGAAATTCCCAAATGCACAGGATTAAAGTAGAATGAGATGTACTACTCTTTGAGAGCTCAATGTTTATGTACTAATATTCCCAATTAATGACAAAGAAGTCCCTTGCTAGAACTTACTGTGGAGACATCATGCAGCACGGAATGGAAAATTTGTAAACAAAGTCAGATATTTTACCTATAAAGTCAAATAAGTGAACGCGCACCAGCAAATACAAAGCATTTCACAGTTTTTGCCTTTAAAACATCCCCTCTGTAATGCAGGAATACATACAACTATTTTTAGATTTCAAAAGAGACATTTTGCGTTCCTGGAGTCACGTACGCTTAACCCTTTACCTAAACTGTGTTTTGGAAGCTGGTTCGTTTTCAGATTGAATTTCCAGCCAGGGCATCAAGGTGCAGAAATTCCTGTTTTCCGAGAGCTGAAAACACAGGTACTCAGATCTCCTTTTCTTACCTGGAAAACACGCATGGAATCTGTCTTTGACAACGGCAGCAGATTCTGTTTGTGTACTTTGCAGATGTTGCTCTTCTCCTTCCTTGGAGAAAAGCCCTTCCATTGCCCGTCCTCCTCGGCAGCCCTTCCCCCTAATGGCTGTGCAGGGTGGGGACCCTGCAAAGCAATTCAGCCTCTATTGTCATGCCCGTGGCCGAGGAAGAGGTGTGAAGAAGAGCTCACAGTAGACCTTGACTTTCCCAGTGCGTCAGGCCTTTTTAGGTTTTGCCTCGCCAAAAAGATGCGCTCTGCGCATCTTTTTTGCGCAGCAAAAACCTAATGAGTACTGTGTGTGGGTTTGGGTCGGCCCTCGTCATTCATTGGCTGGCTCCATAAATGGAGCCTAGCCATTGAACGAGGGGCCTGTCCGTCAATGCCGGACCAGACACGGGGGCGTTCCCGAGATTCTTTGGCTTTTGACTACGTCAGCCGAAAGCCTCTTCTCGGGAACGCCCCCGAATCTGGTCCGGGATTGAGGGCACCCGCCGGGAAAGGGCATGAAGGTCAAACCAAGCTGCAGGGAGGTATCGCCGGCAGCCCGTCATCCGAGGAGATGGTTGGCTGCAGGGAAAGTAGGAGGCATGAAGATTATACCGTGCTTACTTTGAGCAGCTGAGCTGGTTGCAGGGGTCCACCAGCGCTCGTATTTGAAAACCCGCACTTATTATTGTTTTAACACCAGCCTCCATCCAAAATAAGAGAGAGAAACGGGGTGAAGACTGATAAAGAAAATGACGGTAAAACGCTGACAAAGGGAGAAAGCAGGGATTAAAAAAACCCATGCATGAGTGAAATAAATGGGCAGGACATGTATGGTGGTTCATGAAAGAGATATGAGGTGGAATCAGGGTTAGACAGCCTTGGTGTTTTACCTGCCGCCCACCCAAAATTGCGTGTGCAGAGTGCAGAGTGGAGCTTCAGAGTGCAGAGTGGAGCTTCAGAGTGGAGCTTCAGAGTGGAGCTTCAGAGTGGAGCTTCAGAGTGGAGCTTCAGAGTGGAGCTTCAGAGTGGAGCTTCAGAGTGGAGCTTCAGAGTGCAGAGTGGAGCTTCAGAGTGGAGCTTCAGAGTGCAGAGTGGAGCTTCAGAGTGGAGCTTCAGAGTGCAGAGTGGAGCTTCAGAGTGGAGCTTCAGAGTGGAGCTTCAGAGTGGAGCTTCAGAGTGGAGCTTCAGAGTGGAGCTTCAGAGTGGAGCTTCAGAGTGGAGCTTCAGAGTGGAGCTTCAGAGTGGAGCTTCAGAGTGGAGCTTCAGAGTGGAGCTTCAGAGTGCAGATTCAGAGTGGAGCTTCAGAGTGCAGACTGGAGCTTCAGAGTGGAGCTTCAGAGTGCAGAGTGGAGCTTCAGAGTGGAGCTTCAGAGTGGAGCTTCAGAGTGCAGAGTGGAGCTTCAGAGTGGAGCTTCAGAGTGGAGCTTCAAAGTGGAGCTTCAGAGTGGAGCTTCAGAGTGGAGCTTCAAAGTGGAGCTTCAGAGTGCAGAGTGGAGCTTCAGAGTGGAGCTTCAGAGTGCAGAGTGGAGCTTCAGAGTGGAGCTTCAGAGTGGAGCTTCAGAGTGGAGCTTCAGAGTGCAGAGTGGAGCTTCAGAGTGGAGCTTCAGAGTGGAGCTTCAGAGTGGAGCTTCCGAGTGGAGCTTCCGAGTGGAGCTTCAGAGTGGAACTTCAGAGTGCAGAGTGGAGCTTCAGAGTGGAGCTTCAGAGTGCAGAGTGGAGCTTCAGAGTGCAGATTCAGAGTGGAGCTTCAGAGTGCAGATTCAGAGTGGAGCTTCAGAGTGCAGAGTGGAGCTTCAGAGTGGAGCTTCAGAGTGGAGCTTCAGAGTGGAGCTTCCGAGTGGAGCTTCCGAGTGGAGCTTCCGAGTGGAGCTTCAAAGTGGAGCTTCAGAGTGGAGCTTCAGAGTGGAGCTTCAGAGTGCAGAGTGGAGCTTCAGAGTGCAGAGTGGAGCTTCAGAGTGCAGAGTGGAGCTTCAGAGTGGAGCTTCAGAGTGGAGCTTCAGAGTGGGGCTTCAGAGTGCAGAGTAGAGCTTCAGAGTAGAGCTTCAGAGTAGAGCTTCAGAGTGGAGCTTCAGAGTGGAGCTTCAGAGTGGAGCTTCAGAGTGGAGCTTCAGAGTGGAGCTTCAGAGTGCAGAGTGGAGCTTCAGAGTGGAGCTTCAGAGTGGAGCTTCAGAGTGGAGCTTCACAGTGGAGCTTCAGAGTGGAGCTTCAGAGTGCAGATTCAGAGTGCAGATTCAGAGTGGAGCTTCAGAGTGCAGAGTGGAGCTTCAGAGTGCAGATTCAGAGTGGAGCTTCAGAGTGCAGATTCAGAGTGGAGCTTCAGAGTGCAGAGTGGAGCTTCAGAGTGGAGCTTCAGAGTGGAGCTTCAGAGTGCAGATTCAGAGTGGAGCTTCAGAGTGCAGAGTGGAGCTTCAGAGTGGAGCTTCAGAGTGCAGAGTGGAGCTTCAGAGTGGAGCTTCAGAGTGCAGAGTGGAGCTTCAGAGTGGAGCTTCAGAGTGGAGCTTCAGAGTGGAGCTTCAGAGCGGAGCTTCAGAGCGGAGCTTCAGAGTGCAGAGTGGAGCTTCAGAGTGAAGCTTCAGAGTGCAGAGTGGAGCTTCAGAGTGCAGAGTGGAGCTTCAGAGTGGAGCTTCAGAGTGGAGCTTCAGAGTGGAGCTTCAGAGTGGAGCTTCAGAGTGCAGAGTGGAGCTTCAGAGTGGAGCTTCAGAGTGGAGCTTCAGAGTGGAGCTTCAGAGTGGAGCTTCAGAGTGCAGAGTGGAGCTTCAGAGTGGGGCTTCAGAGTGGAGCTTCAGAGTGGAGCTTCAGAGTGGAGCTTCAGAGTGCAGAGTGGAGCTTCAGAGTGGAGCTTCAGAGTGGAGCTTCAGAGTGGAGCTTCAGAGTGCAGATTCAGAGTGGAGCTTCAGAGTGCAGAGTGGAGCTTCAGAGTGGAGCTTCAGAGTGCAGAGTGGAGCTTCAGAGTGGAGCTTCAGAGTGGAGCTTCAGAGTGCAGAGTGGAGCTTCAGAGTGGAGCTTCAGAGTGGAGCTTCAGAGTGGAGCTTCAAAGTGGAGCTTCAGAGTGGAGCTTCAAAGTGGAGCTTCAGAGTGGAGCTTCAGAGTGGAGCTTCAAAGTGGAGCTTCAGAGTGCAGAGTGGAGCTTCAGAGTGGAGCTTCAGAGTGCAGAGTGGAGCTTCAGAGTGGAGCTTCAGAGTGGAGCTTCAGAGTGGAGCTTCAGAGTGGAGCTTCAGAGTGCAGAGTGGAGCTTCAGAGTGGAGCTTCAGAGTGGAGCTTCAGAGTGGAGCTTCCGAGTGGAGCTTCCGAGTGGAGCTTCAGAGTGGAACTTCAGAGTGCAGAGTGGAGCTTCAGAGTGGAGCTTCAGAGTGCAGAGTGGAGCTTCAGAGTGCAGATTCAGAGTGGAGCTTCAGAGTGCAGATTCAGAGTGGAGCTTCAGAGTGCAGAGTGGAGCTTCAGAGTGGAGCTTCAGAGTGGAGCTTCAGAGTGGAGCTTCCGAGTGGAGCTTCCGAGTGGAGCTTCAGAGTGGAGCTTCAGAGTGGAGCTTCAGAGTGCAGAGTGGAGCTTCAGAGTGCAGAGTGGAGCTTCAGAGTGCAGAGTGGAGCTTCAGAGTGGAGCTTCAGAGTGGAGCTTCAGAGTGGGGCTTCAGAGTGCAGAGTAGAGCTTCAGAGTAGAGCTTCAGAGTAGAGCTTCAGAGTGGAGCTTCAGAGTGGAGCTTCAGAGTGGAGCTTCAGAGTGGAGCTTCAGAGTGGAGCTTCAGAGTGCAGAGTGGAGCTTCAGAGTGGAGCTTCAGAGTGGAGCTTCAGAGTGGAGCTTCACAGTGGAGCTTCAGAGTGGAGCTTCAGAGTGCAGATTCAGAGTGCAGATTCAGAGTGGAGCTTCAGAGTGCAGAGTGGAGCTTCAGAGTGCAGATTCAGAGTGGAGCTTCAGAGTGCAGATTCAGAGTGGAGCTTCAGAGTGCAGAGTGGAGCTTCAGAGTGGAGCTTCAGAGTGGAGCTTCAGAGTGCAGATTCAGAGTGGAGCTTCAGAGTGCAGAGTGGAGCTTCAGAGTGGAGCTTCAGAGTGCAGAGTGGAGCTTCAGAGTGGAGCTTCAGAGTGCAGAGTGGAGCTTCAGAGTGGAGCTTCAGAGTGGAGCTTCAGAGTGGAGCTTCAGAGTGGAGCTTCAGAGCGGAGCTTCAGAGCGGAGCTTCAGAGTGCAGAGTGGAGCTTCAGAGTGGAGCTTCAGAGTGCAGAGTGGAGCTTCAGAGTGCAGAGTGGAGCTTCAGAGTGGAGCTTCAGAGTGGAGCTTCAGAGTGGAGCTTCAGAGTGCAGAGTGGAGCTTCAGAGTGGAGCTTCAGAGTGGAGCTTCAGAGTGGAGCTTCAGAGTGGAGCTTCAGAGTGGAGCTTCAGAGTGCAGAGTGGAGCATCAGAGTGGAGCTTCAGAGTGGAGCTTCAGAGTGGAGCTTCAGAGTGCAGAGTAGAGCTTCAGAGTAGAGCTTCAGAGTAGAGCTTCAGAGTGGAGCTTCAGAGTGGAGCTTCAGAGTGGAGCTTCAGAGTGGAGCTTCAGAGTGGAGCTTCAGAGTGGAGCTTCAGAGTGCAGAGTGGAGCTTCAGAGTGCAGAGTGGAGCTTCAGAGTGGAGCTTCAGAGTGGAGCTTCAGAGTGGAGCTTCAGAGTGGAGCTTCAGAGTGCAGAGTGGAGCTTCAGAGTGCAGAGTGGAGCTTCAGAGTGGAGCTTCAGAGTGCAGAGTGGAGCTTCAGAGTGCAGAGTGGAGCTTCAGAGTGGAGCTTCAGAGTGCAGAGTGGAGCTTCAGAGTGGAGCTTCAAAGTGGAGCTTCAAAGTGGAGCTTCAAAGTGGAGCTTCAAAGTGGAGCTTCAGAGTGGAGCTTCAGAGTGGAGCTTCAGAGTGCAGAGTGGAGCTTCAGAGCGGAGCTTCAGAGCGGAGCTTCAGAGCGGAGCTTCAGAGTGGAGCTTCAGAGTGGAGCTTCAGAGTGCAGAGTGGAGCTTCAGAGTGCAGAGTGGAGCTTCAGAGTGGAGCTTCAGAGTGGAGCTTCAGAGTGCGGAGTGGAGCTTCAGAGTGCAGAGTGGAGCTTCAGAGTGCAGAGTGGAGCTTCAGAGTGCAAAGTGGAGCTTCAGAGTGCAGAGTGGAGCTTCAGAGTGCAGAGTGGAGCTTCGGAGTGGAGCTTCAGAGTGCAGAGTGGAGCTTCAGAGTGCGGAGTGGAGCTTCAGAGTGCAGAGTGGAGCTTCAGAGTGCAGAGTGGAGCTTCAGAGTGCAGAGTGGAGCTTCAGCGTGCAGAGTGGAGCTTCAGAGTGGAGCTTCAGAGTGCAGAGTGGAGCTTCAGAGTGGAGCTTCAGAGTGCAGAGTGGAGCTTCAGAGTGGAGCTTCAAAGTGGAGCTTCAGAGTGGAGCTTCAGAGTGGAGCTTCAGAGTGGCGCTTCAGAGTGGAGCTTCAGAGTGGAGCTTCAGAGTGCAGAGTAGAGCTTCAGAGTGGAGCTTCAGAGTGGAGCTTCAGAGTGGAGCTTCAGAGTGCAGAGTGGAGCTTCAGAGTGCAGAGTGGAGCTTCAGAGTGGAGCTTCAGAGTGGAGCTTCAGAGTGCGGAGTGGAGCTTCAGAGTGCGGAGTGGAGCTTCAGAGTGCAGAGTGGAGCTTCAGAGTGGAGCTTCAGAGTGCAGAGTGGAGCTTCAGAGTGGAGCTTCAGAGTGCAGAGTGGAGCTTCAGAGTGGAGCTTCAGAGTGCAGAGTGGAGCTTCAGAGTGCAGATTCAGAGTGGAGCTTCAGAGTGCAGAGTGGAGCTTCAGAGTGCAGAGTGGAGCTTCAGAGTGGAGCTTCAGAGTGCAGAGTGGAGCTTCAGAGTGGAGCTTCAGAGTGCAGAGTGAAGCTTCAGAGTGGAGCTTCAGAGTGCAGAGTGGAGCTTCAGAGTGCAGAGTGGAGCTTCAGAGCGGAGCTTCAGAGCGGAGCTTCAGAGCGGAGCTTCAGAGTGGAGCTTCAGAGCGGAGCTTCAGAGTGGAGCTTCAGAGTGCAGAGTGGAGCTTCAGAGTGGAGCTTCAGAGTGGAGCTTCAGAGTGGAGCTTCAGAGTGGAGCTTCAGAGTGGAGCTTCAGAGTGGAGCTTCAGAGTGGAGCTTCAGAGTGCAGAGTGGAGCTTCAGAGTGCAGAGTGGAGCTTCAGAGTGGAGCTTCAGAGTGGAGCTTCAGAGTGGAGCTTCAGAGTGCAGAGTGGAGCTTCAGAGTGGAGCTTCAGAGTGGAGCTTCAGAGTGGAGCTTCAGAGTGGAGCTTCAGAGTGGAGCTTCAAAGTGGAGCTTCAGAGTGGAGCTTCAGAGTGGAGCTTCAGAGTGGAGCTTCAGAGTGGAGCTTCAGAGTGGAGCTTCAGAGTGCAGAGTGGAGCTTCAGAGTGGAGCTTCAGAGTGCAGAGTGGAGCTTCAGAGTGCAGAGTGGAGCTTCAGAGTGGAGCTTCAGAGTGCAGAGTGGAGCTTCAGAGTGGAGCTTCAGAGTGCAGAGTGGAGCTTCAGAGTGCAGATTCAGAGTGGAGCTTCAGAGTGCAGAGTGGAGCTTCAGAGTGGAGCTTCAGAGTGCAGAGTGGAGCTTCAGAGTGGAGCTTCAGAGTGCAGAGTGGAGCTTCAGAGTGGAGCTTCAGAGTGCAGAGTGGAGCTTCAGAGTGGAGCTTCAGAGTGCAGAGTGGAGCTTCAGAGTGCAGATTCAGAGTGGAGCTTCAGAGTGCAGAGTGGAGCTTCAGAGTGGAGCTTCAGAGTGCAGAGTGGAGCTTCAGAGTGGAGCTTCAGAGTGCAGAGTGGAGCTTCAGAGTGGAGCTTCAGAGTGCAGAGTGGAGCTTCAGAGTGCAGATTCAGAGTGGAGCTTCAGAGTGCAGCTTCAGAGTGGAGCTTCAGAGTGCAGAGTGGAGCTTCAGAGTGGAGCTTCAGAGTGCAGAGTGGAGCTTCAGAGTGGAGCTTCAGAGTGCAGAGTGGAGCTTCAGAGTGCAGATTCAGAGTGGAGCTTCAGAGTGCAGATTCAGAGTGGAGCTTCAGAGTGCAGAGTGGAGCTTCAGAGTGGAGCTTCAGAGTGGAGCTTCAGAGTGGAGCTTCCGAGTGGAGCTTCCGAGTGGAGCTTCCGAGTGGAGCTTCAAAGTGGAGCTTCAGAGTGGAGCTTCAGAGTGGAGCTTCAGAGTGCAGAGTGGAGCTTCAGAGTGCAGAGTGGAGCTTCAGAGTGCAGAGTGGAGCTTCAGAGTGGAGCTTCAGAGTGGAGCTTCAGAGTGGAGCTTCAGAGTGGAGCTTCAGAGTGCAGAGTGGAGCTTCAGAGTGCAGAGTGGAGCTTCAGAGTGGAGCTTCAGAGTGCAGAGTGGAGCTTCAGAGTGCAGAGTGGAGCTTCAGAGTGGAGCTTCAGAGTGCAGAGTGGAGCTTCAGAGTGGAGCTTCAAAGTGGAGCTTCAAAGTGGAGCTTCAAAGTGGAGCTTCAAAGTGGAGCTTCAGAGTGGAGCTTCAGAGTGGAGCTTCAGAGTGCAGAGTGGAGCTTCAGAGCGGAGCTTCAGAGCGGAGCTTCAGAGCGGAGCTTCAGAGCGGAGCTTCAGAGTGGAGCTTCAGAGTGGAGCTTCAGAGTGCAGAGTGGAGCTTCAGAGTGCAGAGTGGAGCTTCAGAGTGGAGCTTCAGAGTGGAGCTTCAGAGTGGAGCTTCAGAGTGCGGAGTGGAGCTTCAGAGTGCAGAGTGGAGCTTCAGAGTGCAGAGTGGAGCTTCAGAGTGCAGAGTGGAGCTTCAGAGTGCAGAGTGGAGCTTCAGAGTGCAGAGTGGAGCTTCGGAGTGGAGCTTCAGAGTGCAGAGTGGAGCTTCAGAGTGCGGAGTGGAGCTTCAGAGTGCAGAGTGGAGCTTCAGAGTGCAGAGTGGAGCTTCAGAGTGCAGAGTGGAGCTTCAGCGTGCAGAGTGGAGCTTCAGAGTGGAGCTTCAGAGTGCAGAGTGGAGCTTCAGAGTGGAGCTTCAGAGTGCAGAGTGGAGCTTCAGAGTGGAGCTTCAAAGTGGAGCTTCAGAGTGGAGCTTCAGAGTGCAGAGTAGAGCTTCAGAGTGGAGCTTCAGAGTGGAGCTTCAGAGTGGAGCTTCAGAGTGCAGAGTGGAGCTTCAGAGTGCAGAGTGGAGCTTCAGAGTGGAGCTTCAGAGTGGAGCTTCAGAGTGCGGAGTGGAGCTTCAGAGTGCAGAGTGGAGCTTCAGAGTGGAGCTTCAGAGTGCAGAGTGGAGCTTCAGAGTGGAGCTTCAGAGTGCAGAGTGGAGCTTCAGAGTGGAGCTTCAGAGTGCAGAGTGGAGCTTCAGAGTGCAGATTCAGAGTGGAGCTTCAGAGTGCAGAGTGGAGCTTCAGAGTGGAGCTTCAGAGTGCAGAGTGGAGCTTCAGAGTGGAGCTTCAGAGTGCAGAGTGGAGCTTCAGAGTGGAGCTTCAGAGTGCAGAGTGAAGCTTCAGAGTGGAGCTTCAGAGTGCAGAGTGGAGCTTCAGAGTGCAGAGTGGAGCTTCAGAGCGGAGCTTCAGAGCGGAGCTTCAGAGCGGAGCTTCAGAGCGGAGCTTCAGAGCGGAGCTTCAGAGTGGAGCTTCAGAGCGGAGCTTCAGAGTGGAGCTTCAGAGTGCAGAGTGGAGCTTCAGAGTGGAGCTTCAGAGTGGAGCTTCAGAGTGGAGCTTCAGAGTGGAGCTTCAGAGTGGAGCTTCAGAGTGCAGAGTGGAGCTTCAGAGTGCAGAGTGGAGCTTCAGAGTGGAGCTTCAGAGTGGAGCTTCAGAGTGGAGCTTCAGAGTGCAGAGTGGAGCTTCAGAGTGGAGCTTCAGAGTGGAGCTTCAAAGTGGAGCTTCAGAGTGGAGCTTCAGAGTGGAGCTTCAGAGTGGAGCTTCAGAGTGGAGCTTCAGAGTGGAGCTTCAGAGTGGAGCTTCAGAGTGGAGCTTCAGAGTGCAGAGTGGAGCTTCAGAGTGGAGCTTCAGAGTGCAGAGTGGAGCTTCAGAGTGCAGAGTGGAGCTTCAGAGTGGAGCTTCAGAGTGCAGACTGGAGCTTCAGAGTGGAGCTTCAGAGTGCAGAGTGGAGCTTCAGAGTGCAGATTCAGAGTGGAGCTTCAGAGTGCAGAGTGGAGCTTCAGAGTGGAGCTTCAGAGTGCAGAGTGGAGCTTCAGAGTGGAGCTTCAGAGTGCAGAGTGGAGCTTCAGAGTGGAGCTTCAGAGTGCAGATTCAGAGTGGAGCTTCAGAGTGCAGATTCAGAGTGGAGCTTCAGAGTGCAGAGTGGAGCTTCAGAGTGGAGCTTCAGAGTGCAGAGTGGAGCTTCAGAGTGGAGCTTCAGAGTGCAGAGTGGAGCTTCAGAGTGGAGCTTCAGAGTGCAGAGTGGAGCTTCAGAGTGGAGCTTCAGAGTGCAGAGTGGAGCTTCAGAGCGGAGCTTCAGAGCGGAGCTTCAGAGCGGAGCTTCAGAGTGGAGCTTCAGAGTGGAGCTTCAGAGTGGAGCTTCAGAGTGGAGCTTCAGAGTGCAGAGTAGAGCTTCAGAGTAGAGCTTCAGAGTAGAGCTTCAGAGTAGAGCTTCAGAGTGGAGCTTCAGAGTGGAGCTTCAGAGTGGAGCTTCAGAGGGGAGCTTCAGAGTGGAGCTTCAGAGTGGAGCTTCAGAGTGGAGCTTCAGAGTGCAGAGTAGAGCTTCAGAGTAGAGCTTCAGAGTAGAGCTTCAGAGTGGAGCTTCAGAGTGGAGCTTCAGAGTGGAGCTTCAGAGTGGAGCTTCAGAGTGCAGAGTGGAGCTTCAGAGTGGAGCTTCAGAGTGCAGAGTGGAGCTTCAGAGTGCAGATTCAGAGTGGAGCTTCAGAGTGCAGATTCAGAGTGGAGCTTCAGAGTGCAGATTCAGAGTGGAGCTTCAGAGTTCAGATTCAGAGTGGAGCTTCAGAGTGGAGCTTCAGAGTTCAGATTCAGAGTGGAGCTTCAGAGTGCAGCTTCAGAGTGCAGCTTCAGAGTGCAGCTTCAGAGTGCAGCTTCAGAGTGCAGCTTCAGAGTGCAGCTTCAGAGTGGAGCTTCAGAGTGGAGCTTCAGAGTGGAGCTTCAGAGTGGAGCTTCAGAGTGGAGCTTCAGAGTGCAGAGTGGAGCTTCAGAGTGCAGAGTGGAGCTGCAGAGTGGAGCTTCAGAGTGTCAAGAGCAATGCCAATAGCTCTAACTTTAACAAAGGCAAAACCATTGCATTGTAAATGCTTGTTTAACCTGTGCCCCGTGTCTGCACGGGACAAGCCTTCCGTATCTTTCTGAATCATTTAACTGCCGTCTTTGCTGTATAATTCTTTTTTTGATACAATAAACTAGGGTTTTCATTTTGTGCTATTCAGACTTCCTCCTTGTAGCCCCCTTTCCATCGCATTGTCTCTTCTAAAAGTCCAGTTTGCTCAGGTTGTTTGAATGAGGTCTAAGATCTTTATCTCATATATAAACTTTACACTTAGAAAAGCATGGTTTTGTTAAATCCCTTATATTTTAAACTCAGCGAGTGCGCAAAGCAGCTCCTACGAGAAGCACATGGTACTAAAGCTGATTAAATCATTCTTAATAATGCTTGTGAGATGGCACAGACTGCGGGACTCGCAAAAGCATTTCTAAATACATACACCAGAATTGGATTTTCGCAAATACTTTATTTTCCCATCTATTTCTCGTAAGTACCACTCTTTCTTGCATGATATTGCTCTTGTTTGACATAGTTGATAATTGTCTCAGTAGATTTTACTGGTTTCAGAAAAAATACAACATAAACTGATCCAACAGTTTTAAGTTAGATGTGATGGATGCATGCAAGGTGCACTTGGACACTGCACAACTTGTTCGCCAATCTAGCATTTGTTAATTGATCTTTTTGGCATTAGAAAAGGGTTAACATTTTCCCTGCATGGGTTAAAAGTCCTGTTTTAGCTTCAGATGTCTGTGGAGCAGGGGCTTTATCGTCAGCAGGAACAAACATGTAAATGTTTACGTCCATTTAAAATACAAAATACTCTATTTCGTTTTCAAAAAATGTTTTGGAAAGCCTTTTTGCATAGTAACAGTGCTGGGTTCAACCACAATAAAGGCAATACAGTGCAAAATCATTCCTTCTCAGGCACAGATTAGTATTCGATTATAGTTTGTCTAATTTTCACATCAGTAACCCATGGACACCATGCTGCCCACGTTATTTGCCCCAACCCTCTACATTTTTTCTGTGTGCTTGCTCATAGCTCCTCCCTCCCTTTCTTTTTAGGTTTCGCCTGGCGTCCGCTGCACAGCAGCGTTCGCGCAGGCGAAATCTTTTGAGAAGCAGTATGGGGCTTTGTCCCGCCTCTCTGTTCCATTGGCTAGCTCCAAAAATGGAGGCTAGCCATTGGAACAAAGATGCGTCAGTCATTGCCCGAGCAGATTCGTGGGCGTTCCGGTGATTTTTTTCGCTCTCCGCCCCTTTGTGAACGTTATTGCGGCGGTGGGCGGTGTTTTTTTTAAAGGTTTTTTTGGGTCATTCCTCCAGGTCGACCACCGCCGGAAGAAGTCTAGGTGAGTGCTCCCCTCCCCTCCCGCTGTCCGTGTGCCCATTCCCGCCCCCCCTCCCGCTGTACGTGTGCCCGTTCCCACCCCCCTCCCGCTGTCTGTGTGCCCGTTCCCGCCCCCCCTCCCGCTGTATGTGTCTCCGGCCCCATTTGTAAATGCTTGTTTTATGCTGCAAGCAGACTTGTCCTTGGCCTACCCGGGCTTTCATTGGGTCCCGTGTTGTTGATGAGAAGGTGACATCCTCATAGACTTTTCAACCCTCTAGACCCTCCCTCTCCATCTGGATGCGAAAGTGAGACCTGCCGTGCAATGGATAAAGAAGAAAAGTACAAAGCATATTTCGCAAAAGTCACAGTCTACATTTATTTCATCAATGCTTGCTTAATTTTCTTCTTACACTGGCAGCACTAAGTTAACCCGTTCAGCGCGGCGCAAATTCCTGCGCTGTGCTGAACGTTCCATTGATGCTATGGGAACCATGACGGAACGGTTCCGTCATGAGCACAGGCCAACCGATGCTCATGACTGAACCGTTCCATCATGAGCATGGAAGGGGTTAAAGGTTGAACTTGTTGAAGTAGGTGTTTAATTGACATCACTACCTCCAGGTTTGGGGTTTGTTTGTGTTTTTGTGCACACCTTTCACTTGATCTGCTGTACATTCAAAGATGGCCGCTTGATTCACATGGTCCGCTTTCTCTTTCTACCGTTTGACCAGTGGCACTGTTTATGCATCGGTCACGTGACCAGCATCCAATGGTGTGGCGGAGCGGAGAATTTCGAACCGAGCTTGGGGTACCAGAGCTCTGCGGGCGAGAGAGGCCGGTTAAGAGCCTGCGTCTGTGTGAGAGGAGGGGTGGACCGGCCGGTGAGTAGAGTGAAGGGGGAGCGCAGTGATGCACGGGAGGAGTGTGGGGGCTTTAAATCCATCTGTGGCTGAGCCCTGTGAGCCTTTCTCGCAGGACAGGGCCCTGCCTGCCGGTACCGGACTCTGTACCCGCGGCCCTCCGGGTTGAGAAGCAGCTGCCCTGGGCCGGTAATATGACCCCCCCCCCCCTCACTCCCACCCAGAGCGGCAGTGAGGCGAGCGGGACTGCCCCTCCTCTTCCTGAGAGTTCTGAGAACAGAGTTGCAGAATTATGCTTATTACACCTGCTTTGTAAATGTGGACTCCACCTGGTGGCTTACAGACCTTAGACCCACCCAACCCGCAAGCAAGAAGCCTCATCTCATTATAGACAACACTCTGGACATGTACACCCAAGTGGCTTTCAGGCAGCACCAGAAAAATGGGCACCCAAGCCCTCCTCACCAGCAGACCAGACTATGAGGCAGTCTGTCCTCAGGAATAACAAACCATTTCATAAGACTTCAGACCATAAAGACCTCAGCTGCCAGACCAGTCCTTAATCTCCAAGGCCGAGCTCATAACACGCTTCACTTTAAGCAGCTCTACTGACTCCAAATACACTTTGTGTGCTTCACACTTTAAGCTCCTCACCCACGCCTACAAAGTGCTCCAAAATATAGGCCTTACCTATTTGAACAACTCCATCCAATTCCACCTATCTCTCATACATGTGCTCTACCCACTCTCACTAGCACACACCCCATCATACACAAATGCAGATCAGGCTTTGCCTTCCCCTACATGGCTTCTAAAGCATGCAACAACCTGTCATAACACATCAGAGCCTCCTTCTCCCTTCTTGAGTTCCACTATGAGCGCAAAATTGGTTCTTCAAGGAAGCCTTCCAGGGCCAGACTCACTCCTCTGCTACAGTGCCAAAGTACTTTTGCGGGTGATTAGCGTGCTTTAAAAATGCAGCTGACATCTGTTTATCAATCTCTTCATCCTCTTGGCTGCTCTTCGGCCACCCATTCATGCCACCTTCCACCCATTCTTGATTCCATCCACCCATGAATCCTTCTTTCACCCTTCCATTCTGTCTTTCTTTCTCTCCATCCCACTATCTCTCATCATTACATTCATCATCCTTCTCTCCAGCCTACATTCCATTTTTCCTTCTCTCCATCATTCCATACACCTTTCATCTTTCCTTTCATCCACCCATCCTTCTCCGCCTCCTTTCTTTTACGCCTTCTTTTTGCATGTTTCTCCTATACACAGCTCCACCCACTGTGCTTGCTTCCCTGCCACCTCGCTGTGCTTGCTTCCCTGCCACCTCGCTGTGCTTGCTTCCCTGCCCCCTCGCTGTGCTTGCTTCCCTGCCCCCTCGCTGTGCTTGCTTCCCTGCCCCCTCGCTGTGCTTGCTTCCCTGCCCCCCCTCGCTGTGCTTGCTTCCCTGCCCCCTCGCTGTGCTTGCTTCCCTGCCCCCTCACTGTGCTTGCTTCCTTGCCCCCTCACTGTGCTTGCTTCCTTGCCCCCTCGCTGTGCTTGCTTCCTTGCCCCCTTGCTGTGCTTGCTCTCCTGAGTGTGTGTGTTGCTCTGGGTGGGTGTGTGTGTCTCTGGGTGGGTGTGTGTGTCTCTGGGTGTGGGTGTGTGTGTCTCTGGGTGTGTGTGTGTATGTGTGTGTCTCTGGGTGTGTGTGTGTGTCTCTGGGTGTGTGTGTCTCTGGGTGTGTGTGTGTGTGTGTGTGTGGCTCTGGGTGTGTGTGTGGCTCTGGGTGTGTGTGTGTGTGTCTCAGGGTGTGTGTGTGTGGCTCTGGGTGTGTGTGTGTGTGGCTCTGGGTGTGTGTGTGTGTGTGGCTCCGGGTGTGTGTGGCTCTGGGTGTGTGTGTGTGTCTCTGGGTGTGTGTGTGTGTGTGTGGCTCTGGGTGTGTGTGTGTGTGTGTGGCTCTGTGTGTGTGTGTTTGTGTGGCTCTGTGTGTGTGTGGCTCTGGGTGTGTGTGTGTGGCTCTGGGTGTTTGTGTATTTGGCTCTCTCTGTGTGTGTGTGTGTGGCTCTGGGTGTCTGTGTGTGTGGTTCTGTGTGTGTGTGTGGCTCTGTGTGTGTGTGTGGCTCTGTGTGTGTGTGTGGCTCTGTGTGTGTGTGGCTCTGGGTGTGTGTGTGTGGCTCTGGGTGTGTGTGTGTGTGTGGCTCTGGGTGTGTGTGTGTGTGTGGCTCTGGGTGTGTGTGTGTGGCTCTGTGTGTGTGTGTGTGTGTGGCTCTGGGTGTGTGTGTGTGTGTGTGGCCCTGGGTGTGTGTGTATTTGGCTCTGTGTGTGTGTGTGTGTGTGTGGCTCTGGGTGTCTGTGTGTGTGGCTCTGTGTGTGTGTGGCTCTGTGTGTGTGGCTCTGTGTGTGTGTGGCTCTGTGTGTGTGTGTGGCTCTGGGTGTGTGTGGGTGGCTCTGTGTGTGTGTGTGTGTGTGTGTGTGGCTCTGGGTGTGTGTGTGTGTGTGGCTGGCTCTGGGTGTGTGTGGCTGGCTCTGGGTGTGTGTGGCTGGCTCTGGGTGTGGGTGTGTGTGACTCTGGGTGTGTGTAAGTGTGGCTCTGGGTGAGTGTGTGGTAGTAATTGCTGTCTGCTGAGCTCATCCGTAGGGTACAATAGGTCTCACATTTGCGAGAGATTAAGCTATTGGCAATGTAAATGACAATGCCATTTATTTATCTGTTTTCAAAACCAACACATAAATACAAATTTTGTCATTTACAATGCCAATAGCTCTAACTTTTCCAAAGGCGAAACAGTTGCATTGTAAATGCTTGTTTTTTTTGGTACAGTGGTGCTAATGTTCCACATATCTCTCACTTTTTCTGAGTGTTTTAGCCCAAACATGAGGCCCTATTTGAATGGTTTTAAACCAAGTAACAACAAGCATTGGCAAATCCAATAGGTCTCGCCTTTAATACCTCATAAGTATTTAGCCATGCAACACATTATCCTGGGTGCTACGACCCAACACTACTAGGCATATGATAGCACTGTACTGGGAAGTACTTATTTAAAGTGCTATACTCTTTTGCTCAGTTCCAATTGACAACAAAACTTATCCTTAAAAACACAATCACAATAGATGTTCAAAAGAGACAGTCGATAGGAATGGGTCCCTACTCCTCACTGCAAGCGTATCTACTAGGGGACAAATGTTTTAAAATATAAAAAAACAAATACATGACATGGAAGTTCTAGGTCCAGAAAGCACGTACGTACTATCCGAAAAGAGCTTTGTTCAAATTGTTCCTACAACTGACCCTCGGTAGGAACAGATGGTAACTAACGTGTCAATTCCTTATGTTGATTAACAGCCCCCCTGCACCCCCTGCTTCTTGGCACATGAAGTGATAAGAGTCGATATCTGAAGCGCTTTGCCCGCTGAAGCAACACTTACCATTCCAGGGAGATTCCAGCCGGTGGCACTCTGTGCCTGCAGTCCCACCAGTACCAGGGACTGCATGGTGACAGGAGGTTCTGAGACATCAGGAGCTCCGGTAACGCGTGCCAGGCAGGGTGCGAGATGCTTCCTGCTGCAGGAGTGGTCAAGTGTGTGGTACCACTACCACCCTCGGTTTAAGCCCTTTACACTCGGTCATTCGTGCCACACCCTCTGCACAGGGGCACAAGTTAATGGATATTAACAGCGGCAAGCTATTTGGGGGCTGGCAAGTGAGTAAGAAAGTGCAAGGACTCCGTACACACACGCTGGGGAAACCCCCCAATGATCATCGGGGGAGACATTCACACGTGAATTGTCTCTGTTTAATAGAAGATGAGCCACAAATTAGGAAAATCCAGCTTCTTTTCTGAAATGCTTCAAGATATGTTTAGGTGTCTAAGATCACTTACCCGGGGTTCAAGAGTCTTGTATCATGGCCGGTCTCCACCTCTCCTGACTAGTAAAGGAAGTGTGATTATTTATGAATATAGAAGTTTGTTGTGTTATTCTGAATTGTAACCCAGGTATTTATACAGTGCTTACTACCCCCCGGAGTTTGTTCATAGCTGAAAACATTCTCACCTGGCCCCTCGCTTAGCACCCTACTTCCATTATTTTGTTATGGGTGTAATGTACAAAAAAAAAAAAAAACAAGCATAGGCTGCGCAGCTGTGAAAGTAACGCAGCCGTGAAAGTGACGCAGCCACGTGGCCGTGAAAGCGATCTCAGGGACATGCTCTGTGGTGGGGGAGGGGCAGAGCGAGGTGCATGGGAGAATAAGGAAAGGAAAGGGTGCCGCGAGGAATGCGCTGAACGGGAAAAGCAGGCTGGCGAGTGGTGTGCACGCACCATGATGAGAGAGACAAGACATATGGCGCCTCTGTTTGTCATTGTGCGTGTATCCGCACGCTCTATGTCTGCAAAAAGCGTGTGGTAGAACTTTGAAAACCCACACACTAAATGTCTTGCCGAGCAGCGCATGCGCTGGCTCAGCGAGACCTAAAAAGCACACTTTCTGAGTAACATTCTAACTTTGTGGCAAATTTGATTTAATTCCGCTCAGCTCTTCTTTTCATATTAGGTAGCAAACGTTCCTATGGGAATTAAAATGGGAAATTGCACTTTCTGGACCACAGCCTTTTTCTTGGCCTCCACTTGGCGGATTAGCACAGACCTTTCTATGGAGTAGCCAGATTGGATTACGTTTTTTTGGGTAAGTTTCATGCAGACTCATGAGAGGGCACCAAGGTTATTATGACTACAACAAAATTGCCTTTCCTAAGGAATTCTCACACACTTGTTTTTTACCTGCACTGGTGCTAGCACCAGTAGTGTAATATATCGATACACAACCACATTTATTTATCTTTTTTCTTGACACAAAATCATTTCTGTTACTTATAATGTGCTACTCACTGCAATCTGCAATGCCTGGGTGGGTAGTCACCAGTCAGCACAATTAGCACATGTTCACTCTCATCACAGTTTGACTTCATCATGGTTATATTATGCAGCAGTGACAAGTTGCACTCAGGCTCAGTATGACAGTGACATGACATCTACGTGCACTATAGACAGGCTTTTGTCATTTCCTGCAGGGAGTGATAAGCCAGACACTCATGATCAAACATGACATCCACTGACTGATGCCCTCCATGCTCTGCATGCATGCACTGCACAGTGGACTAGGAACCATCAAGCCCTGTGAGTTGCAAAGTGCGGGACCCTGCTGGGAATGTGAACATTAATAGGCTATCCAGCATCCACATCTCTCCTACCACATCCCTGACTCCTCATCCATCATACCTTATCTGTCATTCCCCGTTCCTTATCCTCATTCATCATCCCTCATCCACTATAACTTACTTCTTTTCACACTTCACGGCTCAACCCTTCTCCTCGTTTCAGGAGTAATGAGTAAAATGGTCAGTGATGTTGAGGGATGAAAACTGATGGGTGAGATCTCCTAAAATGTACTGCTATGTGTCTATTTTAGGACATTTCATCTCTCATTTATCACCCCTCGCTCCTCAGTCATCATTCCTCAAACTTCCTCCTCATTCCTTCTTGCACTAATGCTGAATGAAATTGCTAATGTTATTAGTTGTGCTTATCATGGACGAGCATTCCATGCGGAAAGTGACTTCTATAAACAGAGAAGTGAAGGAGCAACTTTAAGTTATTTATTTTGTTTCAATGATTTCCAAAAATGCACTCACATAGCAGATATAAACGTATTTTTCAAATACTGTCCAATCAGTGGATATAAGAGCATAACATCTGTTGTATGACCTCAAATTATCTGTCCATCATTCCTCCTTTGGTCCTTGATACAGTAATGTAAGGACCAGATGTATAAGTAAATTTTCTGGTCGCAAATCCTACGATCCAGTAAATCGGAGGATTTGCAACAAGAAAATGTGTTTTTCGAATGTATTAAACCCATTTACCGATTTGGTAATGTAATCTACTTACTAAATGGGTTTAGGAAACCAATCGCTATTTGGAAGGGGCATGTTTAGGGCATCCCTTCCAAATAGCAATCCCTTATGGAATGTATTCACGTTTTACGACTCTATTCTGGTCACAGAACAATAATATTTTACCAACTACTGAAAGGTGATAATAACCTGATCCCCTTCCCATTTTGTGAATGCTCAAGAAAACATTTTTGGAGTAGCCTACTCTTAAAGAACTATTTTAAAAACTTTTCTTTTTTTAAAACTCATCCCATTTTCCTAAGGAAAAGAGGCTGCATGGAAAAAAAAAATATTTATTTAAATCACAGACATGGTGGGTTGCTGACCCAAGCATGGCACTATCCCGGTGATAGCGAATAATAGTCGGTTGCAATTTGCAATCTACCCAATTAATGCTCATGAGATAGGTCGAATTGCAATCCACTGCAATTTGGTATTTTGTGAACTGAACTGTTAGTATATAGTGTGGTTTGCAAAATACCAGAGGATTCACAAAAAGCCAGTGCACAAATTAAGACACTTTTTGTATATACTATTTTAATACATGTGGTACTCAACCCTTTTGGAAACCGTCAATATTCATCTAAGTGCCCTCCTACCAGGGTACTATTCCTTCCACCTGAACCTATTTCTCAGCCTAATCAAATGACAAGCTTTTTGTCCACATTCCACATTACTTGGCTTGTCCCCGTGTAACCACCCTATAGCACGTTCTAATACTGTACCACTTTGTCTCTCCACCATCCAGCCTTCTGTCCACTTGTTGAAAGCCAAATATGCTTCTACACCTGGTCTTGGTGTTTTACTGCAGCATCCCCACCCTAAGTATTGAACTTCCCGGAATGGATGAAAATGTAATCCACGTGACCTGCTGGTATCAGCCTGAGGATGCCAACTAATGCAGCCTTAAATTTATTTCCGACTCGCCCTCGCCAAATGTCTTACCCTTGCTCTTTTTCTCCCAAATAATTAATCCCACTGAAGCCAGGCAGGCCCCAAACAAAAAAGCTCAGCTGAGCTGTCCTTCTCAAGTCCTTAATGGCTGATCTACTTAAGTCTTGCATTTTCTTACAATACATTGTATCAATCAGTCTGCATTTATAAAGCCCAACACTGTCACCCCTAGGGGTATATGGGTGCTGTGTATCCATCAAAGAGCCACTACTTTCTCTTTCTGAAGTCTGTCAGCAAGAAGGCTGTGCGGAGCTAGAGGGGCAGGTCATTCCAGGTCTTGGCAGCGATATAGGAGAAGGAACGGCCACCACTGCGGCTGTGACAGATGCAAGGTATGTGTGCGAGGGCGAGTGAAGAGGAGCGCAAGTGTCCGGAGGGATGGTGGAAGTTCAGTTGATGGTTGATGTAGGTAGGTCCGACTTCATGGAGGGCTTTGTAGGCGTGCATGAGAATCTTGAAATGGCATTTTTTCTGGATGGGGAGCCAGTGGAGGTCTCTCAGGTGGGGGCGATGTGTGTTCGTTTGGAGGGAGGTCCAGGATGAGTCTGGCTGCAGTATTCTCTGGAATCTTCTGAGGAGCTGGGTGGAGATGCTAGCATACAGAGTGTTGCCGTAGTCGAGGCAGCTGGTGACCAGGGCTTGAGTGATGGTCTTTCTGGTGTTGGTTGGGATCCATGTGAAGGTTCAGCAAAACGTGAAGTGTGCGGAAGGAGGAGGAGGCGACTGCGTTGACTTGTCGTTTCATGGTAATTTGGCTATCAAGTATGATGCTGAAGTTGCGTACATGGTGGGTCCGGGTGTGGGTCTGAGTTCTGCAGGCCACAAGCTGTTCTTCCTGAAGATTAGTACTTCAGTCTTGTCGGAGTGAGTTGGAGGCAGTTGTTTCTCATCCATTTTGCTTTGTTGGTCATAACACACCCCACACGCCACATCTAATCTGCTTGCCTTTAGGAAGGGTCTAAAGACTTGGTTATTTTCTGGTTAGTGCGCTTCCATTTTTAGCTTCTGTTTTTCTCTGCTGTTATGTTTTTCAGTTTCCTCTTGGGTCTGGAGCACAAAGCGCCGGGACACTCCCTTGGAGTAGCCGTTGCGCTATATAAGACTCATATATAACATATATAACATAACGTTGCAAAGTTGGTTTTGGCGCTAGAGGGGTCTTTGGTGAGCGGGGGGATCAGTTGACTGTCATCTGCGTAGGAGATTATGTTGAGTCTGTGGGATCTGCTGACATCTGTGAGGGAGGTCATGTAAATGTTGAACAGGGTGGGTCTGAAGGATGATCCTTGTAGAACACCACATATTATGTCTTTGGGTGCTGAAGTGAAGGGAGGCAGTCGGATGCTGTGTGTGTGTGTTCCGTGAGGAAGGAGGCGATCCACTTGAGGGTGTCTTGCTACATGCCTATGTTGTAGAACCTGTTGATGAGGGTGTTGTGGGAGACAGTTTTGAACACGGCGCAGAGGTCGAGGAGGATCAGGGCCATAGTTTCTCCACAGTCAATGAATGTTCTGATGTCGTCTGTGGCGGCAATAAGTGTGGTTTCATTACTGTGGTCAACACGGAATCCTGATTGTGAGGCGCCTAGTAGGTGGTTTCTCCAGTACTTTGGCTGGGTAGGGGAGCAGGGAGATTGGACAATAACTCTTTAGATCACTGGGGTCAACTGAGGCTTTCTTTATGAGGGGTCTGACATCTGCGTGTTTCCATCTGTCTGTTAGATTTGAAATGTTATTCCCGTAATGCACAGATTTGCAGTGTTCTCTTCACAATGCTGATACTCTATTTCATGTTAAGTTACCATTCATGGCGCCATCTTTCTTGGCGCCATCTTGTTTTGTAACCGAGATCGAGCTCCTGTCTTACCATGCTTGCCTCAGAAGAAAGGCTTCCTCTGCGCCTCCAGCTTGTACTTCTCAAGGTTGAACCTTCGCTGCACTAATGAACGTACTATCTATTGTTGCATACCTTTTCTGTTAGATAGATCCATTCCCACATCTTAGAATGGTAGGCACGGGCCGAGAGGCCTTGGGGTTGAGATAGAATTACCCAGCCCTGTGCCATGGCTCATCCTTAGATGCCTTCTTTGTTCACCATGGCCTGAGCTGGAAAATTCCAGTTTGGGTGGGACTTTAGAGGTGGTGGAAATGTATATTTTGTGTTACCGTGTGGACAGGGTTCAATCTCAGGAGACTGGTCAGACTGGGCTCCGCTGCAGTGTATTAGAAATAAACTAACTGGTTTGTATTCTCTACTGTCTGACTGACTCTTCATTTATTGGGAAGGCAGAGAGGTGGTTGTGAGTGACCCGGGTGACCCTAATCGGGCCACTTCCTTCATGTCCGGGAAGGTTGCTGTGGAGATGGAGGTGTTGATGATGCTGGTGAGTTGAGTGCTGATTGAGTTCATGGCGGAGTTGTAGAGGTGGTGGGGCAGGGGTCGGTGGGTGACCCCAAGTGTATGGAAGACATGATGGCTGAGGTGCTCACGGCGTAGAGTGGAGAGCAGGTTATAATGGTTTGGTTGATGTTCGGTGGTGGTTTGAGGCCATTGCCATTGAGGATGGCCGTTGGAGGTTGAAATTGTTATAGATGTTGGTGATCCTGCTGAGGAAGTATTCTGAGATAGTGTTGCAGAGTTCTTGGGAGGGGTAGATGGTGTTCTCTGAACTGTCGTGTTGCAGAATTCCTTGACTATTTTGAAGAGTTCCTTTCTGTGATTGGCTGTGAAGTCGATGAGTGAGGTGATGGCTGCTTTCTTGGCTTCCTCGTTGTGCTGGTGATAGTTGCTGAAGGTTGTATCGTGGGCTGCTGTGTTGGTGGGGCTCATGGTGGGACTCCATCGTTTCTCCAGTTGGTGGCAGTTGCGCTTGGTTGTTCTGAGTTCCAAGGTGTGCCAGCTGGCATGTTTGGAGGTCTTGTTGGACTTTGTATATTTCAGTGGGGTGCCTCTGTCGGTGATCCAGGCGCCGAAGTTCTGGATGGCCTTGCTGAGGTCTGTTGAGGCCTCGGGTTGAGAGGTGGTGAGGGCCTGTAACCACTGAGTTTCGGTGACCTTGCTCCAGCTGATGTAGGAAGAGGTCTGGTGGTGGTGTGCGGGGTGTCAGTGATGGTGTGGTCAGCCCAGGTAAGTTCTGAGGTGTTGCTGGAGGTGAAAATGGGGTTGAGTGCGTCTCCGGCATTGTGTGTGGGTTTGGTGACCAGTTGGGTGAGGCCGATGTTGTTTAGATTCTCCAGGAGGGTGGTGGAGTTGGTGTCGTTTGGGGTCATCAATGTGGAAGTTAAGATCACCGAGTAGGACGTAGTGGTGAGAGTCGATTGCTAGAGGGGCAATGAGTTCGGGGATGGTGTCGCAGAAGGTTGCACGGGGTCCCATGGTCTGTAGGTGAGGGTGCCTCCATCGCTGTAGGTAAAAGAGTAAATTCAGATGTCCATGTTTCAATATTCCAGGATGCTCTTGGCCTTCTTCCTAACTTTCATTCCTCTTTAGACTTTTCTTGATTCTCTCTGTAGCGATTTACAAACCTCCACAAACACAGCTATCCTTCTCTTAATTGAAATCATAGGTGTTCTACTAACACTTTCATAATTCATATTTAAGATTGTATACTTCCACGATTTTCTGTCCTATGGTTTGATGTGATCTCTACACCTTTTTCCAATCCCTGTGTCCTAAACTGATACTTGTCTCATTTTATTGTGACCTCCAATTCCCTTTGTTGTGTTTGTGAGTTCTTCCTCTACTGTAGAAAAAGCTCGGATCAGGCTCTGTAGCCCCATCAGTTCTACCACCACTCCAAAACAGTGCTCAACTGTTGTATTCCAGCTTTTCTCTTCAAAGTAAATGTTTTCTCAGCTTTTAATCACCCCTCACACATCCCTCTTCCCACTGGATGGATCTGCCAAGTATGAAATATCAAGATTAATTTTGCGATTTCCTCTTGCAGCAGATTACATATTCCTGTCAATATATGTTTGAAATGTGCGCCATTTGAATCAAAACAGGTCACGCCTCTCTGCCACGAAGATGAGCACAGTCATCTTTAATAAAAATTATGATCGGAGAAAAGACATCAACCGTTAATGAATCTTATTATTTAAAAAGCGCATGTACACCAGGCATGTAAGGCATCTTGGCGCTAAGAAAGTATGCCTGATATATACTAAGAACTTACAGCACAGGTGAGTTTTCAAGAGTTGACTAAAAAGGAGATTAGAAAACTGGCAAAATTATAATCTCAAATTATGGTTTTCTAGAAATCTAGGCTTGCATGTCATGGATCCCAAGGTTAAAATCTAAAGAGCAACCTATGTCCCTCTTGGCCAATTATTCGAAGGTGCTCAGTTGATAGTGATTTGTAATCCTTGACACCTCATGGATAATTGTAGGAAGAGCTATTTTAAGGTGTCGGGAGTTGCCCGTTGCCCAGACCCTCCAATTGCCTACCCGGTAAAAGGAATGGGCAGTCAAATGTCCATCTGTAATAAGGATGTACATTAAACACTGATTCTTTTAAATCTGACAGCTGGGCATGCACCCCTTACAGAAGATTAGCCTGTAAGCATGGCCTGCCCAATCCTTATCCTTGTTATCTCAGGCAGCTGGTGGCTATTTAGTTAAAAAAAAGAATCTGGCTTTTTCTATCTATTCAAAGAATCTTGCTTCACCTCTACCACTCTGTGCCAACCTTTACATGTCTACCTCTGCACTTTGTCAACACTTTCGCGCTCACTCCTCTGACTGCTGCTCACGGCCTTTCCCATCTCCCATCCCTCTATCTATCCTTCATCTCCCTCACCTCCATCTCTACCTCATTTTTGTACCTTACATCTCTCCAGCTACTTCATCTCTCCTCCCAATTTCTCACTCGCTAAAATTTCAATTTGCCTCACTGTTCAATTGCGATCACCCCTCTCCACCTCCCGCTTGCTACTTCTTTCTTCTCGCTAGCTCACATCTCTCACTATATTACGCTTTCTCACAGCCTCTTTCTCTACATTTGTTTTTCTTTATCCATCTCCCTGCACCCACATCTCTATTAAAACTCACCTTCTTGAACTCCTCTCTCTGCCCCTCTCTGTATACTACTCTCTACCTCCCCTGTCTCTGCCTATCTTTACCTCTATACCTACTTATCTATCAATTGCCTCATTCTCGACCACACCTCACCTCTGTCTCACTTATTCACTTCATCTCCCGTTCTACCATTGTCCTCTTTCTCACTGTCTTTCTCTGAGTTGTTTCTTCCTTTACCTGACCTTTTTCTATTTTTCTCCTCATTTCACCCTTCTCTACCATGCATCTCTATACTCTCTTGCTACTTCACAAGTCTATCTCTACCTCTCTCTGACTCTTATCTTTCTCTCCTTCTACCTTATATCTCTGTTGAACTCTCCTATTTCCCAGTCTCTACATTTCCTTTTTTATTTCTCTCGCTATCTCTTCCTCGCTTTAAATCCTTACCTGTTTCTCTAACTGTCCTTATCTACCTACCCCTTTCTCTTTCTGCCTCTCAGTTTGTCTGTTTCTGGCTACCTCACTTTTCCTTCTTCACCTACTTCTCTACAATATCTCAATACCCATTCTCCCTCTGCCTCGCCTTTCATGTTGACTTTCTGCTTTCTCTTGCCTCCTCTCATTTCTTTCTACATAGAAATAGGAGTGGAGAGACAAGACAGGGGAAGGGAATTAATGTGACAATTATCCTACTGCACCCAAGTCAACAGGGACAATTCTCAAAGCCTTACATCCTTGATCACTATTGCAGTGAGAATGGCAATTGCAAAGTTGAATTTATTTGTGGAAACTAATATACAGCAACCACGGCCACATTTCAAACACTGTGTGTGTATGTTTTACTTTAATAATATACATTAGTCCATGAGACATCCACCAAAGTCGCCCTTATTGTGCTGTGGCTTTCTTACAGTGTGAAGATTGGGCTGGTTACCCAATGAATTCAAAGGAAAATATTGTTGCAAGATATACAATCGAGTTAAACATAAAATTCTACTGTAGGTTGGTATCACCGGGGCTTGAATTCGATTGAGAGAGCGCAATTTGAGAAAAATGTGTAAGTGCACCATATTTACTATCCAGATGCACGAATTTTAAAGCATTTAGAAGTGTCGAAAATATATAGAAATGCATATACTCATGAATGTTTAATCATTATAGGAAGCATATTGTATAGAGTGAAACTAATGTAGTAATGTTTAGAAATGCTAGAATGTTATTAGATTCCATGTTATGTAGCTGCTGCAGATGAAAATGTAATGCTGCTAAACGTAGAGAAATGCAGGCCTCATGGCAATGTATGAAGAATGAAAACGTACTTTTGCAGCTCACATTAGATGGATTATTACTATTACTGTTACTTTAGAGTGTTATTGACCATACGTTAGAAATCATGTTTGTAGAAGTGTTTCACATAATCAGAGTGTATTGAATAGAATTGTTTTAGTTTTAAGAAATAAAGGTTCACAGAGTGCAGGCCTCGTGCAAAGTAATTTAGTAGGCCTGGAAAGTTGCTTCTTTGATCTGCACGTGTTAGCTAGAATCGAGTCTCGTTAAGCATAAATTGTCATCTACGTTCAAAGTTTTATGACCTAAAACAGATAACTGGAGGTTGGAATTTGGGGCCCTATTCATTTGTGTCTGTTTGCAGGTGTGAGGGGGTTCCAATCAAGAGGGTGATGAATAGAGCTCTGTCCGGGGAGACAGGCACAGGCCTGGAGGAGGTTCCAAGAATGTAATGGGGGGTACCGGCGAGCGGAGAAGAAGCCTGGGAAGCAAGGTAAACGCTAACAAGAGGCCCAGAGGAGTATCGGTATGGAAGAAACCAGAATCGAAACCACGTGAGATGTGTACGTGAGGGGCGTCTCTGAGGGGCGTTTCGACAATACTTGTGATTTTGTATTAGGGACAGCACCCTGGGGTGGAGTTAGAGCAGATGGCCTGAGGACCCTTAGAGAGCGGATGGGTAGGCAGAGAGGGCACGACTGCAATGTACAGGATTACATCAGAGACTAAGGGAAAGTGAGTGAACTTCTTTGGAAGTCCCCACGGCTGACACCTTTTAAGCTTAAGGGTTTGTTAAGTAGGGATGTCACTTAGTCTAGCGTAGGGACAGTCTAACCTGAATTTCCTTTTGTTGTAAATGATGCTTAATTTACAACTTGTGTCTATTCTTGTAAACCTGCTGATTTTCGAACTAGTCTTAGTGATATTTTTCTGTCGCTTAAGATCATTCAGAGAATTTATGTTTGTTTTAGTGCCAGTATACCTGATGAACCTTTTATTGAGATGCTTGTATATCCAGTTAACATTGGCTTTATAATAAAACTTTAAAACTGATTCGTGGTAAGTGATTCTTCAGAGTCGTGCCAATTATTGGTTTGATTAACCTGGTAGTGGATTGCTTTTACTCTATGACAGGCAACAAAGATTCAGTCGACCTAAGTAGGGATTCAGATCTAGAGTAATCAGATAGGAGATCAAAAATCCCGCCTTTCCAGTTGGTAGCAATATAGGATGGTTGCCTTCTTGAGGAAGGTGATCTAGACTAGGTTAAGATTACCCCGAGGCCCCTAGAGATCGAGAGATGACCAGCAGAAGAATCACCCGCCGAAAAAGGTGCTGCCGGCGTGAGAGAGAAAAGCAGCAGAGTCGGTCGAGAGTGAGTATAAAGGGTCATGCGTTGTCAGATTGCGGTGTTTTGTGTTGTATTGTTGTTGTAATGTCATGCGGAGTTGAATGCCTGTAGTGTGATTGAGGCAGGGTTGTGAGCGCGCGCAACCTGGTGAAAATCTTAAGTTCAGAGGAGAGCTTAAGTGGTTCGGGTGTATCGGACACCCAGAGTAATTGTCAACCGTTGTGAAGGGGGTCATGAGGTACCATTGATCGCCCGCAGGACCGTGATAGGGGGAATGCAAGAGTGAGTGTATGAGTAACGGACGCTGGTCGGAAGTTACTGTGTGTGTAAGTAACCTATCAGTTAAGGCGATTGTCTGGACGTCTACGGAAAGACATTTCGTCAGTTGAGGTGACAATTACAGTTAGACGGTGGGCGTACAGTCAAGAAAAATGATTGCTTGGTCGGAAGTAATCATTTTTCAGAGTATGAATGGGACGCATGCATGACTGGGCTACGAGCTGAGAAAGGAGGGGAACTGCTGCGAAGGGGAGACGAGTGACGTCAGAGAGAGCCGCGCTGGGATTGGCCGGTCGGCGTAAGACCGCGCTGGGATAGGCCGGTTGTCAAAAGCTGCGCTGTGATAGGCCAGTTAGCAAAAACCGCGCTAGGATTGGTGGATTGTCATCAGGAAGTAAACAAACGCAACGAAGTAGAAAATTGTAGATTTGATCATGAAGTGTTTTGGGCGCTTGAGAGCGATCTTTAAGAGAGAAAGGAGAGAATCAGTTGACGGGGAAGAGGCCCCGCCGGAGGGTACACCAGCTCATTATATGGCTACGAATGTTGGGCTGCATACTATACTGTGGAGTAAGATTACAGAGGGGAATGAGGAATTAACGTTCCCGAAATACGGAACGTTTAGATTAGAAGCATTACACCAGCTAAAAGCAGTTATGACCGCAACGAGACCTCTGCCCAGACCAACACAGTTTGAAGCCCTTAATGCGTGGTTTAGGGCGGCGTACGACCGGAACCTGAACAGGCGTCAAGAAAGAGTGAGACGATCGGTAAGAGCAGTGCAGGACGCCAAATGGGATGAGGAAGCTAAAAAGTGGAGAGTGCAGAGAATCGAAGTAGATAAACTGTACCCAGTGATAGAAGTCACGGGAGACAAGAAACCACCAGAGGAGGATGACGAGAGCGAGACAGAGGACAGCCTGATAAATAGGTTGTTGATAGACAGACCGCCTCCGTACAATAGAGAGATGGAAAGTGCCGAGCTCCAAAGGGGGGAAGGGGCTGGTACAGGGGAGTATAGACCACCTCCTATAGCAGATAGAGAATACGCCAAGGGTGAGGAAATATCTCAGCCTAGTCCAGTACAGAGGGTAGTCGGAAGGTTCGTGGTACAAAGGGTGCCAGAAATGGAGCGTGCTAAGTCCTACCAATTGCCAGACGCTCTCCAAGTACCTGTTACTATAGGTCCTATAGTATCGATTTATGACCCAGAGAAAGCACGAGAAGAGGAACAGGCACGGTTGGACAGGGAGAGAGCAGAAATGGAGAACAGGAACAACATGATTAATTCTCAAAGGCAGTTGTCAGGTCCAAGGGATTGGAGCACCCCATTAAATCAAACAGGGGATCCCATAATAGATCAGGGGGGTCAGAGAGGACCGATGGATCTAAGGGGACCACGGCCGAAGTCCTTTAAGGAGTTGAGGGCTGACTTGAGAGAGTGGGACAATAGCACGGGAACCCAGAGTAATAGTTCAGGAGCGGAAGCCGAATGGAGAAGTCGAGGTGACGGAACACGGTCTCACTGTGGGGCTAGCGAAAGTGGCCAGGAGTGCGATGGCAAACGTCAAGAGAATAGAGGGGCTACATGTCATTCCCTTAATGGAAATGGACAGGAGCAAGAGCATAGAAGTGCAGAATGTGGAAGGGTGTCTCGTCTCATTCACAGCGAGGAAGATCGAAGGACACAAGAGTACCGGGATAGCTTTAAGTGTACTCACCATGCACCTGGCGATAATAGACAACACTGGGATCGCGGGAACATGGGGAGTTGTGAAGGGTCTTACCATGTGTTGAGTGATACTAGGCAACAAGGGAATTGTGAAAACAGGGAGGACAATGGAAGGTCCTATCATGCATTCAGGGAGACTGAGCAGAACAGACAAAGTGGGACTGTGGGAAATAGAGTATCATTTCATCACATGCCAAGAGGGGACGGAACTGCATGGGTCCTCGAAAGATGGGAACATGGGAGAACTCCCCATAACTCGCCTGAGCCCAGGCGTAGGGCTCGGAGCTGGGATGGGAGAGATGTAAATGGACCCTCTAAGAATGACACATTGAGGGCTGAGATAAAGGCAAAAAGGTTAGATGTAACCAGTTTAAAATCAGATCTAGATGAAATAATAGATGGTACATTGCCTTTGGAGAGGATTGACATGTACGAGCAGGATGAGGTACTGTTTATAGCAAAGGATATTACTCGGAAGGCGAGAGCAGTACATGAGAAATTATCTGAATTAGCAGACAAGTACATGGTAGACTTGTCGAGAACAAAGGCATTACAGGGTAACCATAGGTTGCATTATTCAGATCAGGACCTCGAAGATAGGAGAACAATCTGATTAAAAACACACATCAGAGAACTGATTACAGGGATAAGGACATGGAGAGATCTGGATAAGTGGGAAGAAAGGTGGTCCAAGAAAGGAACCGTTAGACGGAGCACAGTTGTGATGTCCCCAGAGGGAGGGCTACAGAGAATGGAAGCTTACCCGTTGCGAGAAATAGCGAATGGGAGCTATGTGCATGTGCCATGGAGTAGGGGAGATTTAGCTGCATTTACCAATTCCTTTCCTAAATTGAGAGAAAACCCCGTGGAGTGGTATAAGCAGGTAGAGAGGTTTGTAAAAATCTCTAAAGTACTGTGGATTGATTTGACCCATTGTCTCTGGCATTGGGTCATTGTTAGAGCCTCTATCCCAATTTTGGGACGCCTTTTTCCAACCTTTTGTGAAACAAATTCCATCTTACTTACAAGATACCAGAGACGTCCTCCGCCTTATCACTGATATCGATGGGAGAGAAGACATCGACCTGCTTCTCACCCTCGACGTGGAGGCGTTGTATACGAATATTCCACAACAAGCTACCCTTGAAGCAGTCGACTCATTGATGCGAGAAGAAGAATGGCTGTCTCCAACACCGATAGCCTTCATTATGGAACTTGCCCATATTGCCCTCACTGAAAATTTCTTCAGATATGAATCTCAGTTGTACCATCAGGTCCGTGGGACCTCTATGGGTTCGACATTCGCGCCGAGCCTGGCATGTATTTACATGGCCTCATTCGAAAAGAATCATATTTACCTTCCAGAGCACAACCCATACCGAGAGAACCTCACTCTCTGGCGTCGTTACATCGACGACATCTTGATCTTCTGGAAAGGGGACCGACTCAGCTGCGAAGCCTTTTGCGAGTGGATTAATCAACAAGACCCATTCTTGAAGTTTACGGGCACCATCTCCGAAACATCGATACCTTTTCTTGATCTAACCATTTGTTTAGAACCAGAAACAATCAGTACTTCCCTCTTCAAAAAGGATACTGACAGAAACAGTTTACTCCTCTATCAAAGCCACCACACAAAAGCCCTGAGGGATAATTTGCCCTTCGGGCAATTCCTCCGCATACGGAGAAACTGTAGCTCTGTCCAAAACTTCAAACAAGAGGCTCAGATTCTGCAACACAAGCTCCAGGACAGGGGATACCCAACACGATTGTTGAAGAACTCATTCAAAAGAGCCTTGAATAACAATAGAGATGCCCTACTCGAGGTTCACCCAAAAGAGCAAGATGACACTATTACTTGTGTTACATCTTACACCAGGCACTCATCGTTCATAAAAAAGGCTGTTACCTCAGAGGATCCTAAATTCCGCAGGGATGGAACTGGCGCGGCCACGTTTTGCCTTCAAGAGAACAGCGAACCTGAAAGACACGCTGATCCATACCCGCCCGAAAAAATCGAGCACTCGACCGGTCAAGACCTTATGGGATCTCCCTCCAGTCACTGGACATTACAGATGTGGCTCCTGTGTAGTATGCCCCCAAACTATCCAGGGGAAAACTATTGAACTGCAAGGGGACTTTACTTGGACCATAAATAAACACACCAATTGTAACAGCTCGAGGTGTATCTATGTCCTGGTGTGCCCCTGTAGGATGCTCTATATTGGGATGACGATGCGCCCTGTGAAACAGCGCATCATGGAGCACAATAGTAATATCCGTTGTGCAAAAACACATACAAGACTTTATGACCATTGTAAAGAACACAACCACTCCACTGAGAACATACGGTGGACTGTCCTCGAGTGCCAACCTGGAATGAACCAACAAGCCCTCTTCAGATTGGAGCAGAGATGGGTGCACCGTCTGCACACCGACGAACTCGGTCTTAATGATGCGGTGCCTTGGACAATGCTAGCCAGATAGCTCAGTATTTGGACTTATTGTCCTTATCCAAGTTACCTCCAATACAAGTCAATACACTATCCTCCCGTTCTTGAGACGGCGCTAGGGAGTTCTGTGTACGAACTCATTGCCCCTTCCCTAGCATTAATTTTTGCCATCAAGTATACTACCTACCCGTTCCAAGATGGCACCCACCTTTTACCCTTTTACAACCTGGGGTAATCATCGCTTTTCACATCGGTGTCACGTTGCCTAGCAACACGCCTTGGACACGCCTCCACGGTGCCCGCGCTTCCCGGTCTCATCTGAGGCAGCGGCACTTCGCGGCTCCACCGGCTGTCCTGCGGTAATACCGATGTGGGAGGGGTAGGTGACTAGACGCCCTCTGCCAGCAACGAACAGGTAAGGCGCACTGATTCACGTAAGGACCTCCGCGAGCGTTTCCTCCTGATCGCCGTGGCGAGGATCCATGCGGGACCACAGTAGACGGTAAGCTGCGCCGCTAAATAACTCCCTGACTCGGCGGCGCTGTTTACTCGTTCTAGGTGCTTTACACCCAGTTCTGGCCCCACCAGGTCAGCGCGAGGGATTTCCAACCCTGGGACTACGGGTAAGGCTTGCATTGTTACCGTTTTCCCATTGTGTTGGGTGTTTCATGATAAGGCCTTTCGACTACACTGGCGCCAATCTGTGGTTGCCATTTATTCATGAGCCAGGTTGATAATATGTTTCTCTCCCTTCATGTTGTCTCGAAATAATTTTAATTTCACGTGTGTGAATGTGCACACTCATAGTTGTTTGTATTACAAAGATACAAACGCAGGGCATGTCACGGCATACGATATAGGTATAAACCACTGTGCATGCCATTTCCAGGGCACACATGTCGCATGCCTTCTCAATGAGCACTGTTTACACACATAGAACGCGGTAAGTCCTCGTTCACACTATTCTCTAACCGTCTCTCTCACTCGAATGTCTCTTCATGATGGGGTCTCCATATACCCATCTATACCCCGAAATGCAGCACCAGCATGTAATTTTTGCATCTAAAGATGGCTGGGGTACACAGACATATTTTTGACTATACTCTTCTTCTTCTTTTTCCTGCCTAGTTCTGGGGAGGGACTGGACGAAGGATTGTCCTACGACACATACCAGGTCGTATACTCGATTCCTCTGATCACTGAGGGATCTACAGCAATTATATGAGCACTGTTTTGGTCCTGACGAATTGCCTTAGTGGCAAGAAACATGTTGACCAGACGTTCACTAAGGGTTGAATGAGGCTCGATTACTTTAATTGTCCCGCCTCAATACCCCTTATCGTTCCTTTTAATAAAGCAGTGAGCCATGCCATTAAAATTTTGCCCTATGGACTCTACTGACTTTTTTTAGACTACACTCACGCTCACTATTGCATTTTTTTAGTCCCCTCACACCCACACACCCTTTGGCTAAGGAATAAAAGATCCCCGTCAAAGTGCAGCATCCGTTGTTGCCCGACAGGCATTGCACCGCCAGTCTGTCGCAGGGGCAGGATACCGATGATGACGCTGGACGATCACCGGGTGGGATGACAATAGTCGTCCAACCGGTGACCTGTGTGAGGTATCCCTAAATTCCGTAAAGGGTTCACAACATTCACTTTTTCTGTTGAACTCAATGAGAGAGAGGTTAACGTTAGTCATTTAGTTGACTTTGCCCGGGGAACTCTGTATTTTTTGTTGTTGATTGATTTGAACACCCTATTTGAATTCGTAGTCCCAGGAGACTTATGGACTGCATGTAAGGTTAGTGTAGAATGGCCCACATCTGAACCAGAGAGGGATGCTCAGACTAATGGACAGTCTGAAAAAGTCATGGAGAAGTACGAAAGGGTAATGACATGGCTAAAAGATAAGGTGCCACCGCAGGACATAGATTGGGTAAAGATAGACCGAACTAGGCAGGAACCCAAAGAGACAGTCCATGAATATTATGAGAGATTACTGAAGACATTCAAACAGTACAGTGGACTGGATGTAATGGATCCCAAAGACATAGGGCAGTTTGTGTCAAAATTTGTTTTGGGATTGAGACCTGATATTTGCTTGATGATACAGCAACATTTAATTTGTTGGCAAAATAAACCGTTAGATGAAATTCTGAGATATGCAAGATACTGTAGTGATGAAATTGATTCCAAAGCAAAAAAACTTAAGGAGAAACTGATGTTGGTTCAGTTGCAGTCGGCTGGAAAGGGTGGACAGCAGCAACAGGGAACAGGGACCCTGGGAAGGAGGTTGAATAATCAGAATAGGGACAATGAGGAAAATCCTAGACCTAGAGTAGACCTGGCTACCTTGAAAAAGACGACAAAGTGTCACCAGTGTCACCAGGTGGGACATTGGAAACGCGAGTGTCCCTATAACCCTGAAAATGGAGAACTAGAAATTGAGGAAGAGGAAGTTCAGAGCTGTCCGGTAAAGGGGACAATGATACCCAAGGGTAAGGTGGCCAAAGGGGGGACCCCGGCTCCTCGAGCCCAATTCCCTCAACCACCCAGAATTGCGACCGGAGGAAAGACATATAGACAGATGCCTCTTTTTGTAGGAGGAGAAGAGTGTTACTATGTTGATCCTCTAACCGGACAACGAGTGAATAGAGAGGAAGATTGCACCCTCGGGGCAGTTCTAGAAGTGGATCAAAGGGGACCCTATGTAGAGGCAGAAGTAGCAGGGTGTCCTACAACCTTCTTGGTGGACACGGGAGCCACTCGATCCACTTTGAGATCAGCAGTGGTTCCGGACCTGCCAATGTCAGGGGAGACCATTCAAGTGGTAGGAGTCGCCAATAGGAGAATAACTAGTCCTTTGACGGAGCCAGTACTAGTGAAAATAGGGAAATACAGCGATGAGCATCAGTTTGTGGTCTGTGACTCTAGTCCTGTGTGTCTGTTGGAAAGAGACTTATTGTGCAAACTAAATTGTACGATATACTGCACACCTCAGGGAGTGGAAGTACAGACTAACGACGATGATGCCGACTTTAAGGTTGCGAACTCAAGGGTATGTGTAGAGCTGTATCCTACCTTGACAGTGGAAGAACTTCCATGGGACCTAAGAGATACGGTGTCATCTGAAGTGTGGGATTTCACTGGGGAAGAGATAGGACTGATCAAAGGAGTGGAGCCAGTGAAAATCATGGTAAAACCAAATGTTGAATAACCGAGAACGCCACAATACAAATTGACCCCGGAGATGATTGCAGGAATAAAACCCGTGATCGACTCTATGATTAAGCAGGGAATACTGAAGGAAATCGTGGGAAGTCCATGTAACTCCCCGATTATGGGTTTACAGAAACCTAGTGGGATATTCAGAATAGTGCAGGATCTCCGGAAGATTAATAGCATAGTTGTTTCATGTTGTCCAGTGGTACCGAATCCATCAGTGATATTGTTTCAGATACCATTCCAAGCTGAGTGGTTCACAGTGATAGACCTTTGCCAGGCCTTCTTTTCAATCCCATTGGATGAGGAGAGCCAATTTCTTTTCGCTTTTAAGCTGGAAAATCGCGTATTAACATGGTGTCGTATCCCACAGGGGTATACAGAAAGCCCATCGATTTTTAACCAGCTACTGAAGAAAAATCTTGAAAGTCTAGTACTGCCGCAGAACTCGGTCCTGGTCCAGTACATAGACGACCTACTTGTCGCGTCAGAAACAGAGGAAGCTTGTAAAATAGACACCATCACCTTGCTGAACCATCTAGCTGAGAACGGACACAAGGTGTCTCCGAGCAAGTTACAATACTGTCTGACAGAAGTCCAGTACTTGGGTCACAGAATTGAAAAAGGGAAACCGAAGGTGTCACCAGATAGGATAGAGGCGATCATGAAAATGAATTCGCCCACGACCCAAAGAGAGGTCAGGATGTTTCTAGGAATGGTTGGTTATTGCCGACAGTGGATAGCTAACTTTTCACTGAAAGCAAAGCCTTTACAGAAACTGACGCACAAGGAGGTGAGTGATCTGGTACCATGGGACAAGGACTGTTTGATGGCATTCTTGCAGCTGAGAGAGGACTTGTGTCGTGCTCCTGCTTTGGGAATGCCGGATTACGAAAAACCATTCTTACTTTACTGCTGTGAAAGAGAGGGTTGTGCTTTGTCGGTTCTAGCCCAAATTCATGGAAGTGCCCGTAGACCAGTTGCATACTTCTCGGCTACTTTAGACCCAGTAGCCACAGCGTTGCCCGGATGTCTCAAATCCGTTGCTGCAACGGGTGTCAGCATTGAAAGGTGCGAGAGTATAGTCATGGGACACCAGTTAGTGGTGTATGTACCTCATTCTGTGGAGCTGTTAATGACCAGGACCAAGACACAGCATCTGACAAATAACAGGCTCACGCGCTACGAGCAAGTCATTCTTGCTGCGGAGAATGTGACCCTTAAGAGATGCTCTGTTTTGAATCCTGCTACTTTGATGCCACTTCCAAATGATATAGAAGATGGAGAATGTGAAGATCACGGTTGCCTTGATGTGACTGAACTATGTACCAAACCGAGACCAGATATTGCAGATGAGCCGTTGACTGACCCTGATGAAATTTTCTTTGTTGATGGCTCATGTGTAAGAGACAATATCGGTCAGTTGAGAGCAGCTTATGCTGTTTGTACCATCACCGGAGTTGTGGAAGCCGCTTGCCTGGAAGGAGTACACTCCGCTCAGGTAGCTGAAATCATTGCATTGACCCGTGCCTGTATAGCAGGCAGCAAAATTCGAGTCACCATTTACACCGACAGCCAATATGGTTTCGGGGTAGTTCATGATTACGGGCAATTATGGTCTCAAAGAGGTTACATGACTTCTTCAGGATCACCTATTCAAAATGGGGAATTTGTACGATTGTTGTTAGAAGCATTACAAGGTCCGGCAGCTATTGCCGTTGTTAAATGTTCAGCCCATACCAAAGGAACTGATTTTGTGTCCCAGGGAAACAGATACGCAGACGAGGTTGCACGTTATTGTGCAGAGCAAGGATACTCTTTTACAGAGGTAGAAGTAGGAGGGACACAGGAAAAGACAGAGTTAACTATGATGCTGGAAACTGTAGACACCTGGGACGATTTAAAGAGCATACAAGAGAATGCAACCGATTTTGAGAAAAAGACATGGGAAACTGCAGGCTGTGTAAAAAGTGAAATGGACTTTTGGGTTTCAGCAGATGGAAGGGCAGTGTTACCAAATGAATTAGTGAGTCCAATGGCAAGGCAGATACATGGTCCGGTACACTTAGGCAGGGATGCTATGTTGAGGGTATTTAGACAGACATGGTATAACCCCAAATTTAGAGTAGCCGCAGAAGCAGTGTGCCAGCGATGTGTGACCTGCCAACAGCTGAACGTGGGAAAGAGAACACCAGTCACGTTGAGTCACATAGGGAGGTCTGGGGGTCCGTTCAATCGGATGCAACTAGACTTCATTGAAATGCCAAAATGTAACCGCCTCAGATACGTTCTGGTGGTTGTCTGCATATTTTCCAGATGGGTCGAGACTTACCCTACACGCAGGTGTGACACACTCACAGTAGCAAAGTTATTGCTTAGGGAGTTAATACCGCGCTTCGGGGTGCCGGCCTCTTTGGAATCAGATAGGGGAACACATTTCAACAGCGAAATTGTGAAGATGCTCTGCTCAGCCTTGAATATCGATCAGAAGCTCCACTGTAGCTATCGACCAGAAGCTTCAGGAATTGTGGAGCAGATCAATGGGACGATAAAGTCCCGCATTGCCAAAGTGTGTTCATCGACATCTCTAAGCTGGACTGATGCTCTGCCATTAGTACTTATGAGCATACGTAGCACACCAGACAGGAGAACCGGTCTCTCTCCTCATGAAGTGTTAATGGGGAGGGCTATGAGACTGCCATCAGTTCCAACAGCAGCTTTGTTGAATATCACAGATGATCTGATCCTGGATTATTGTAAGGGACTTTCTGATGCCATTCATTCTGTGTCTCTTCAGGTGCAGCCTGCTGAAATCCCATCATCCCAAGACCTGTGCCACGACCTGTGCCCTGGTGATTGGGTCGTGGTGAAGAAACACGTCAGGAAGAATTGTTTAGACGTGCGTTGACGAGGACCCTACCAAATCATCTTAACATCGAATACTGCTGTTAAGGTCGGAGGACTGCCCAATTGGATACACGCCTCCCATACGTGGAGAGTTCCAGCACCCCTGGAAGAAACAGCTCCTCTCTCGGATGAAAATCCAGCTGCGGACGAAGAATCGATAGAGGGGACCAGCCAAACTGTGGGGGTGTCGGTGGAAGCTGGGAGTGTGTCAGACCAAGTGGAGGAAGGGCAAGACGACAGTGAAACTGACGTTGCCACATAAGGAGAAAGTAGCTGTGAGTACGAAACAGACACTGATCAAGCTGCAAGTGATCAAGAGTCGAGTGTGAGGACAAGGAGCAGGAGAACAAGGCGTGGAGAGACCAGTTGGCCTGAAAGAAGAAGGAGGCCGAGCCAAAGTCAACTCCAGAGAGAACCCTTGCTCCTATATCCGAGACTCAGATCTAGACGAAGGTGCACAGAACTCAGAAGCGGAGGGTCCAAGAAGATCAAGGAGGGTGCGTGTACCCTGCAGAAGATACGCCACTCCTGAGTGGACCTACCTAGCAGCAGATGTTGTGTGCACAGAAATCCGGGAGGGTGAGGGAGGTGACAGTGATCAGCACTGACCCCATCATCAAGGTGGAAGTAGCATTGTTGGTGCCTGGAGTTGAAGCTGAAGGGTTACTAACGCTCACCATTCCCAACCCTCCAAACTTGAGCCGAATAAGAGAACTAGTTTTAAACAGAGTAGAATTTCCGACTTTCGGTACAACAGTATCAGCACTTGAGGAGACCATTCTTCACCTAGAAATATTAGAATACGCTATTAGAGCCGCTGGAACGCGCACCATGGTAGACACCTAAAGACTTTTGTAAATAAGAAAAGATTGAGAAGATAACCTAGGGCCCAGTGGAAGAAGAAAAAATTTAGGGACTTTTTCATTTCGTTGACGGAGAAGGGCTAGGGTTGTCTGTTGTTGCGGTTCAAAAGACTGATTTCAAAGAGAGATTGCCAGCTTCCCAAGGTGTAATTCATGAAAGACTGAACAAACAAAAAGAGACTGGTGAAGAGATAAAAAGAAAGGACTTTGCTTTGGAAAAGAGACTAAAAGCTACACTGTCTGAAGAACATGGAGGCCGGCAACTCGAACCGCAAAGCGAAATGTATAATAGGTACACTTTTAGCAGGAGTTATTCTTCTTATAGTTTTAGTAGTCACTGTATCATATATAGTAGGACATGAGAACGAGACGAAAGCTACAGAAGCAAAGGTTGTGGTAACATCAAAACCTAATACTGCTAGTAAAAAGGAGGACAATACAATACAGGAGAAGGCTTTACTAGCAGCAGAAGCTCGTAGGTTACATGTAGATGAGTCGCAGGGAAACTTTAAATCAAATGCTTATGCCAAACTACTATATGAGTACATTGATGTCATGGAGGCTAAGGATTGTTATGTTTGTATGCAGTTGCCAGCCTCTGTAGACGAAGGTATTAGGTATCATCATCTTCCATTGACTTATGGGATTACATGTAGTTTGTTGCTTAGTGTATTTTATGGACGAGATAGCTTTGAATATTATTTTTCAAATTTTGATGCAGTATTACCAGAAGTCCCAAATTTATAAGCACCTGAATAAGTGGGACTATTATAAAAGTGAGGATCGATTAGGGAAATTTTTCATTCCTTGGAGAACTTTAGATACTTCCCATGCCCGAAGAAATAATTTGACCTGCAAAGTATCAGAAATTGAGAAAAAGTTTATAGGGCAGGTGGATGATCGATACAGGAGGCAGAAGATTCTAAAGGCTTCTGGCCAATGGAAAACAGATTGGACTGAGGAGGAGAAGTCACACAAAAGAAAGGGTAGTAGCGGTCCAATAGATTTGGATCGAACACAAAAAGGGAAGCTATGTATATATAGAGGTAAGACCTACTATGAAAATGTATTTGTGGGAGAAGTAAGTTGTGAACATGCCTTCCAATTAGAATACTATTCGAAGGATTTCTTAAAGGGGATGCAAGTGATCCCAAATGTGTATTTTGTTTGTGGAAGAAATGCCTACGTGAAACTGCCAGATAATTGGTATGGTTCATGCTATTTGGCAATTGTCTTCCCCAAAATATATCATGCTAAAGATTTAGAGATCATTGAGGGAAGAACTCAAGCCAGAGGGAGAAGGGATGTAGGCGATGCGGAGGTAGTTGGAGACGTATTCGGTGCTATGTTCCCTCTTCTAGGATTAATACTGAATGATGTCAAGATCAGGAGATTAGCAACAGTTGTAGATAGATTATCTGCCAGTACTGCTAGATCATTGATGCTGGTAGAGGGAGAGATGCAATTGATAAGGGCAATGGTTCTTCAAAACCGACTTGCTCTAGACGTTCTGTTAGCCAAAGAGGGCGGAGTCTGTAAGGCTTTGAAGGAGGTCCAGGAATGCTGCACTTACATTCCAGACAATTCAAAACCTCTTGAGAAGTACATACGAAATATAACTGAGATACACCAAGAAATTGAGGATTTGTCAAAAGTAAATGTGTGGGAAAAAGTGGGTCACGGAATGGGTAAAGTTGGAGGTTGGTTCGCCAACTTAGGGAAGAGCTTTGTATGGTACATTCTAAAACCTATCATCATAATAGTGATCTGTGTGATCATATTGTGGGGACTAGTGAGGTTGTACAAATGGTACAGAGCAAATAAGTTACAAAGATCCATGAGAGAACAGGAGCAGAGACTAGCTGCGATGCAGGACAATCAGTACAGGAGTCTGAGGGCTCTAGAAATGATAAAACGAGGGAGCCTTGCAACGAGCTCTGTCTGATTCGACTAAATGATGGTGTTGTGATAGTGATGACCCCTGAAGGTCATCAAAGGGGGGAACTGAGAGAGCGCAATTTGAGAAAAATGTATAAGTGCACCATATTTACTAGCCAGATGCACGAATTTTAGTTAAAGCATTTAGAAGTGTCGAAAATATATAGAAATGCATATACTCATGAATGTTTAATCAATATAGAAAGCATATTGTAGAGAGTGAAACTAATGTAGTAATATTTTGAAATGCTAGAATGTTATTAGATTCCATGTTATGTAGCTGCTGCAGATGAAAATGTAATGCTGCTAAACGTAGAGAAATGCAGGCCTCATGGCAATGTATGAAGAATGAAAACGTACTTTTGCAGCTCACATTAGATGGATTATTACTATTACTGTTACTTTAGAGTGTTATTGACCATACGTTAGAAATCATGTTTGTAGAAGTGTTTCACATAATCAGAGTGTATTGAATAGAATTGTTTTAGTTTTAAGAAATAAAGGTTCACAGAGTGCAGGCCTCGTGCAAAGTAATTTAGTAGGCCTGGAAAGATAAAGTTGCTTCTTTGATCTGCACGTGTTAGCTAGAATCGAGTCTCGTTAAGCATAAATTGTCATCTACGTTCAAAGTTTTATGACCTAAAACAGATAACTGGAGGTTGGAATTTGGGGCCCTATTCATGGGTGTCTGTTTGCAGGTGTGAGGGGGTTCCGATCAAGAGGGTGATGAATAGAGCTCTGTCCGGGGAGACAGGCACAGGCCTGGAGGAGGTTCCAAGAATGTAATGGGGGGTACCGGCGAGCGGAGAAGAAGCCTGGGAAGCAAGGTCAACGCTAACAAGAGGCCCAGAGGAGTATCGGTATGGAAGAAACCAGAATCGAAACCACGTGAGATGTGTACGTGAGGGGCGTCTCTGAGGGGCGTTTCGACAATACTTGTGATTTTGTATTAGGGACAGCACCCTGGGGTGGAGTTAGAGCAGATGGCCTGAGGACCCTTAGAGAGCGGATGGGTAGGCAGAGAGGGCACGGCCACGACTGCGATGTACAGGATTACATCAGAGACTAAGGGAAAGTGAGTGAACTTCTTTGGAAGTCACCACGGCTGACACCTTTTAAGCTTAAGGGTTTGTTAAGTAGGGATGTCACTTAGTCTAGCGTAGGGACAGTCTAACCTGAATTTCCTTTTGTTGTAAATGACGCTTAAATTACAACTTGTGTCTATTCTTGTAAACCTGCTGATTTTCGAACTAGTCTTAGTGATATTTTTCTGTCGCTTAAGATCATTCAGAGAATTTATGTTTGTTTTAGTGCCAGTATACCTGATGAACCTTTTATTGAGATGCTTGTATATCCAGTTAACATTGGCTTTATATTAAAAACTTTAAAACTGATTCGTGGTAAGTGATTCTTCAGAGTCGTGCCAATTATTGGTTTGATTAACCTGGTAGTGGATTGCTTTTACTCTATGACAGGCAACAAAGATTCAGTCGACCTAAGTAGGGATTCAGATCTAGAGTAATCAGATAGGAGATCAAAAATCCCGCCTTTCCACGATCAACATGAGTAATACACGTAATTCAGGTGACCACAATATATATTTTGCCTGGAGCTACAAACATTATTAAGATAGAGCTATTTATGTTACTTTGAATGTGATTTATTGCAGGTCTCTGGGGGTAGGTGTTGTCTCACTAACTTTACAAATGATCTCGGACTTGTTAGACCACTTTTTTTAGCTGCACAGTCATTATGCTTAACTTGCAAAAGCAAGTGTGCTAGGGGTGCCACATGTTTGCCACCCATTCATCCGTTTAAGGCATCTTGGGCCCTGCAACCTACAACATGCACAGCCACGTCAATGCAACCTACGACATGCACAGCCACGTCAATGCAACCTACGACATGCACAGCCACGTCAATGCAACCTACGACATGCACAGCCGCGTCAAGACCTGTACCAGGTCTGACTGTTAGCATGCGCACATCCTCCCAGAGGACCGAGGACAAGAAGTGTCTTTAAACTGGCATTTGACGGTGCACAAGAGTGACGCGCCAACATGGGCTTCGCTTCGCCGAAGGCACAAGGGCAGCGCAACACAACCGAGATCCGAAGTAATCGTCGGGATTGCGTGTCCAAATATTACCATGACAGCTGCAGACGAGCGGCCCGTCGAGCAGGTGACAGCCGCTACTGAAGCGCAGCCCGGCGCTTAAGAAACCAGGCACATCCCGCTGGCCCGTCAGGGCCCGGATACAAGCGGGCTGGAGGCACAGCGGTGTTTACTACCCGGCTCACGGACTCGCTGTCATCAGCAGAGGCTGCTGCTGGCATTCCAAAGACCCGCCAGCCACCCCCGGGGTTAAACGGCTTCAGTTTTTTTCCAATTTGTCTGAGATTACTTGCAGCCCGTGCCTTCGGCTGCGTTAGTTACAAGACCAGACTGAGCAAAAGAACACAGGTCTTTGAAGCGTCTTCTTCTTTAAGGCAACAACCTGACCACGGAGCTTCACAGACTACCCGACTGGTGCATTGTTGTCTTTTGTGTGTGTTCTCAACGCACCCTGCCCTCTTCTGGCAGATATATTTCAGGGACTGTGTACCCTCTTATGCCTCTTCTACGAAGTGGGTCTCCACATAGGGTCAACGTATGCCAGCCAGCTGTCCTTGCACGGGCTCCCTGTCCCTCCCTCCTGGTGCTGCTGCTGCAGCTCTTTCTCTCTGTTACTGGCCTTTGTTGACATTGTAGACGTCAGTCGTTGTTCTGTGTAAAGCGCTCTCATACCTTTCGGGGCGGGGCGCTATATAATGATGTTCAATAAATAATAAACCTAAGGTGTTCTTTCTTGCGACATGTTCGTCTGACTCACAGTATGGCTCCCGACGCAGATGGGCCTGGTCACACAGTCTGGACTGGGTATGATACAAACAAATGTGCTTTCATAGAAGTTTTTTTTTAATTTTGAAATGCAATTTAAAAAAACATGTTTTGGTATGTGTGTTCATAGTTTGCTCTTAGTGTCCTAAATTTTTGAAAACTGTTTTTGGCAGAAAGGCTTCAAGAATAGGCTCCGAGACTTACTCAGACTCTTTATGTTAGAAGACTTTCGGGCCAATTTTGAGTGTGCTGGATATGGTTTTTACTCCATCACTCTGATGGAGTCCCTGCCTGCCAAATTCTGAGATGTCCACTGGCCCAGCGGACATCTCTAGCATTGACATGAACCACTGTCACAGTAGTTTCTGTCAATTCGTTATAAGCTTGACAGACAGTTCTGTCAGCTTGACGGAGCTGCACAACAAACGTACAATGTTTTTTTTATTTTCCAAAACAAAAACCGAAAGTGTGATTTTCTTCTGGAAAATAAAAAACGATGCTCCCCCCCCCCCCCACCCCCCGTTGCCATGGGTTATTTCGCCCTTGACAAGGGGAGCATTTTGCAGTTTTCATTGCCCCTTATAGGCAGGTTGTACCTTGCAGTGGCGAACTGTGAAAACTGGCCATGTGTTCGCCCATTCTAAATGAAAAGGGAGGACACATGACTAAACCCCCAGGGGCCCTTACTGTGTCGGCCGTAGGTTTATGTTGAGGCGGAGACAGAGTAGTCTCTGCCATTTATATAATGAAGGTCCGTACATCTCTAACTGAGGCAGGTGAACTTTTAGTTTGGCGGAGAGGGTACTACCTCACAGTTGCAATGCCCGTTTGTCTTTGCTTGTGTCTCTTACTTCCAACGTCTGAAAAGCCCTCTGCATTTCCTTTGTACTGATAATCCACCATTGCAACGAAGAACTAGTGACGCAAGGTGCTGTGCATTCCTTTTAGATCCACTCTCTGTACTACACTTAAGCCTCAATAATATGTCAGACATTTTCTAGAATGCCCATCAAGTCGTGACATATCAGTTGAAGGTATTTTCCAAATTGCTTTTCCATATATATATATTTTTTTATAGAGTTTTATATAGCGCAAACTTGACCCGAATCTGGTATCAGAGCGCTTTTCATAACACCAGTTGCGTTACATGAGGACACATTCATTTTTTTTATTAGGCACGGGGAGATTAAGTGATTTGCCCAGAATCACAGGATGTTCTGCGTTGTTGCCGAGACTCGAACCCAGTTCCCCAGATTCGAGGACGACTGCCCTAGCCGTTAGGCCAACTCCTCTCCCCAATTGGACGAGGACTTTTGTCTTCTCAGCGTTGAGCTTCAGGCAGCTGTTGGTCACCCAGACTGCGACGTCTTGCATTCCTTTCTGGAAGTTGAGTTGAGTTTGGCAGTGGTGGGGTCTTCGGTGAGGGAGAGGATGAGCTGGGTGTCGTTGGTGTAGGATGTGATGTTGAGGCCGTGTTGTCGGATGATGGCTGCGAGGATGGCCATGTAGATGTTGAAGAGGGTGGGGCTCAGGGATGAACCCTGTGGGACTCAGTCGGTGATTTTCGTGGGGTCGGAGAGGAAGGGTGGGAGTCTGATCCTCTGGCTTTTTCAGGTGAGGAAGGATGGGATCCAGTCCAGGGCTGTTCCTTGTATACCTGCGCGATGTAGTCTGGCAACTAGTGTGCGGTGGGAGACTGTGTTAAAGGCCGCTGATAGGTCGAGCAGGATGAGGGCCGTGAAGTGACCTTGGTCCAGGATGGTGCAGATGTCGTCTGTGGCGGAGAGTAGGGCGGTCTATGTGCTGTGGTTGCTTCGGAATCCGGATTGGGATGGGTCGAGGACGGCGTTCTCTTCAATGAATCGTGTTAGTTTCCTGTTGACTGTTTTCTCTGCAACTTTGTCTGCGAAGGGGAGGAGCGAGACGGGCCGATAGTTCTTGAGGTAGGTGGGGTCCGCTATGGGCTTCTTGAGCAGGGGTCTGACTTCTGCGTGCTTCCAGTCGTCTTGGAAGGTGCCTGTTTTGAAGATGGTGTTGATGGTGCGTTGTTGTTTGGGTGCGATGACAGCTGTGGCTCTGTGGTAGATGTAAGGGGGCAGGGGTCGGTGGGGGCTCCAGAGTGGATGCTTTTCATGGTCGAGGCATGTCTTCGTCTGTGATTGGTGTCCAGTTGGAGATGGTGAGCTGGCTGGTGTTTCTGGGGCATGGGGGGCCATCTGTGGTGCCTGGTGGATGGTCGATGAAGTTGTCGTAGAGGTTTTTGATCTTGAGGTGGAAATAGGTTCCAAGCTTGTCGCAGAGGTCTTGGGATGAGGTGATGTCTGTGGCTTCGCTGCGTGGGTTGGTAAATTCTTGAATGACACTGAAAAGTTCCTTGGAGTTGGTGACGTTGACCAGGATTCTGTTGTGGATGAACTTCCTGTTGGTGGCTCTGATCTGGTTGTGGTAGTCTGTCATGGTGTCCTTGTAGGTGGTGTGGTTTTCGATTGTCGTGGTGGTTCTCCAGTTCTTCTTCAGGCGTCTGCAGGTGTGTCTGGCTTCTTGGAGAGCAGTGGTGAACCAGGCGGCTTTCCTGAGTGATTGTTTATCAGGGGAAAAGTGCAAGGGTGTGGTAATTATGACTCGTAAATCTGAGCTCTGTGCGAATACACTCTTAACTCTTAATGAGAGCCTCCTGGGTATTTTGTAACATACACACCCCCATATATGTTTTAGCAGGTCAAACCTGCCGAATTTGAAATGGGAAAATGCTTGGAAAATTCCAGGACACATGGATTTTGTTGATTTTGTTGTGCTAAGCTCCAAAATCTGCTTTGTATGCTGTATTTTGACGACAACATTTGTAATCGGCAACAATTATTGCACATGATAAAATCCTGTCATCTCAATATCAGATTTCATTGTGTGAGAGAATTATCACACTGCACATTGGGGTACTTGTAATAAGTGGTTAATATAGATCTTTACAATACTGCAAGGGTAGGTTTTTTTTTTACACCTGGTTTAACAGTAATATCAAGGAGCCCAGAGGCTTGCGGTAGTGTCTGCAGGGTCTGCCTGGAGTCTGAGTTAGACTAAGCTTGCTGCAAATGGTAGAGGCAGTGGTTCAAAGAGAGCTCCTGAGAGGTGCCTACTCTGCTGCTCGCTGTTCTTGGAGAGAGTTGCTCCTGCCTATCACTGGTGAATTTCTGAGTGTGAGGGAGAGGTTGATCCTTCTGCATACAGTGAGGACTGAGGTACTCGGCGGAGCTTGGGAGTTTCCAAAAAGGTATCTCGTAGTAGGAGTAGAGCGGTAAATCTGGTCTGGCTGGAATGTTAATTTCTTACCACGATTCCTGAAGACGTCCTGTGATTTTAGTAAGTGCAGAGCTGTCTGCCCAGTCTCCCTGGTTTAATAAAGTCAAGGAAATAGGCAATGCATGCACCTAGCTTTCTTCCTTCTGTCAGTAAGTCGATTTTCAATACCCCTGGGTGTACTGCGACGCGTTCCCATATTTTCAAAATGGGAGGTCGGAACTGGGAACATAAAACCAAGCACCCCTGGGTGGAATGGATTTAATATTGTGAGAGACTACATGAATGTGAAAAACCCTGGCAGTATATGCGCTCTTGACCTCTGCCGTCCAATCGAAGCTGCCGCTGCTTCTATCTGCGAGCTAATTCCTCCACTAATGGCACTTGGGGACTCAGAGCCCTCAACGCATGAAATGTCCCCTGGGCTGTCCAGAGGGCAGGCATCTTGTTTTCTTTCATTCATTCTCTCTGTATAGTTCTATCGATCTCTACTTCCATGAATATCATCAGCACTAGCAATCTATCAGCACCTCTGACCTCAGCTTCTGATATGGAAAGAAATTGTTATAGTCGTCATCAAATGTTTTTCATTGTAGCTGCAGGACGAGGAAATTCGCTTTATACCTTCCCATCTGTGGTATCTGTGCCAGTGGAAGCCCTTCCACATGGCTTGAGGTAATCTAGGATGCATATCCATCGGATTAGGGGGGTGAGCAGATACCTGCCAGAGTTGGGAACGACGACTTCTTATAGGATGTAGATGTGAATTTCAAGTTCATGTGAAACATTAGGATATTCAACAAATAATGTTTATTTAATCAGTATGAATAGGTCGCAAATGGTCTAAATGAGCTGTATTTAACTCACATTTTAAAGTTGAGAAGACTTGTCATGCCTCAAATCCAAAAGCGTGTTTTCTCGTTCCTCTGTCTATGCAGCTCGAGTTAATGTGTTCTTCAGCGTTTTGTAAAATATCGTTAATTCAAGCAGCGTTATGGTCTCATTTCTCATGTATTTTAAACTGTATTCCTTTTGAATTCTAGAAGGAATGAACAGAGTTCGACTCCATCTTTACAAGGTCACTTCCTCTGGCTAGCGGATGCTGTTTATGTAATTTCAAATAAGCTATAGTTTTGCTTAACAGGTCTATTCCTTAGTTTTTAGGGTAAAATTATCTGCACATTTCTAATGCAGGATGGTGTTCTCATTTTCCATGTAATATGTTATTTGTTTTATTACCGGATATTATAATGTACCATTTGTTTTCACATCATGCTGACAGTGTAGTTTCTCTGTTTAAAACAGCTATGTAATATGCTTTTTATGTGAAGTGAGCTTGATTTTTCTGAGGCTCCTATCTTGCATGTGCTTACGATGGACTGCTCTTTAACCTCGAATATTGTAGAGACTCTTTTGGCTTTCCTTAGAGATCAAACTCCATGTTAGTCTGTCTTTTGATTCAATACTTGGAGATTTTTCAGTATTTGTCATTGTTTTTAAACCATACAGACTTCGTGTCTGTGTTCTTGCTAATGCGTTAGTTTTTCTTTGTGCTAGACTGTATCTGGTCTTCGCTATTTAACTAGAATAAGGCTCAGTCTCTATAGTCGTATGCTCATTCCCATTTTTTTTGCATTTTGAGACTAATTTGTGTTTTTATTGAATTGATTTAACTGACTAACTATTTTTGCCTGCTGTAATGATGCTAACATTTAAACAAACATCAATGGTTTTCACTTTGAATCTTGTCAGGTGTAAGTTTGATTTGACTTCGTTAATCTCTTTTCTCGGGTTGTTGTCCTTTGGCACCTACACAGCCCCCAGTCTGATGGGCACTTAGAAATAATGAAGAGTCAACAGTATTTGAGAAAGGAAAACCTAGCACCAATACCTTAACCATTAATGTGTAGAGAGAGTTGTCTATGAAGGGACATTTTTAAATACACTTCCATCCAAGTAAGCACCTTTTCCCAGCTCCACTAGCTCAGGGGTAGCCCCTGTTTGAGTGCTGCAGATGCATAGTAGTGGGCTCTTGAGAGTGAATACTTAGTTTTCTTGTGCCACTCCTGGTGTCTCCCTGACTTGTAGTTTGAGGGACTGGAGCATGCTACTCCAGCCCCTCAAATTACAAGCCAGGGAGAGTCCAGAATGTATAAGCCTGGATTGTACACTCATAGCCGACCTGAAGAAAAGAGACTGAGAAAGTCCTAAAAAAGTGTTGCTCAGCATGAAGGCCTGAAATATTTTCAAAAACCTTAGCCTTGTCTACAAAGGTCTGACCTCCACCTCGTTGTTCTTGTTTCCTATCTAGGCTTGTGCCATAGAAATACATTTACACACATGAAAGTATTACACCATTTCTCTTCTCAAGGAGAGTGTAATGTTCTTATTTTATTAGATCTATAAGTAGCATTTAAGACTGTCAAACACATTGTCAGTTGACTGGAAGAGATTTTCTGGGGGCACAATTAAGCTGTTTATTCTCCTTTTTAAGAGGGTTCATCCAGACAATAGCTCTGAGCATTTTCATGTCCAAACCCTTTGACATGGTGTGTGCTGTTCAAGAAGGTGTTTGAAATTTACCAATATATTTTAATCTCTACATGTCCTCATCTGCTCCTGTGCCTTTCAATTTTATACGTACACTGACGATACCCAGCTGCTCTTGCAGTCGAGAGACTGCAAAACAACAAAATTCCAGATTGGCCATTGCTTACTGGAGTTACAGGAGAGGATGGGCAAACATAGGCTAAAATGTAATGCCACCAACATGGAAATTCCGGATGCTATTGGAAGAACAGATCTGTGGAAGCCATCATTTTGGCACTAAGCATGGGCGGAAAATCCGTTTCGCTCGCGGATTTTGCGGATTTTCGGTAAATTCGCAATCCGCGAGATTCGCGAATCTCCCGCAAAATCCGCAAATCCGCGAGCAGCGGATTTTATGGCTTGCTCGCACTGTTCGCGTGAGTTCGCGGCTTCCCAGTACAACTTCGCGCCCCGCGAATAAGCGCAAAATTGCAGAAATACGATCTTAGCAAAACTGAAACTACTTACCAGGTTCAAAAGTTCAGGCTCATCATTAGTAGCCATTTCCTGTAGTGCTTCCTGAGGGGCCCCTCCAGAGTTCAGTTGCCAGTTGCAACTATTATGTGACCCTGCTCTGAACCTCAGAATAGTTACACATATGCCACAAAGGTCCTGAATTACAGCTAAGGGAGACAAGCAGGAGCCAGGCTGGAAGTTCAAATCCATTAATCAGCCCCTAATTCATTATTGTCAGTTGGGGCAGGGCAGGTGTTGTAACTAATTTTGCAACAATGAAAGCACTTAGCAAGTGCAAAAGATCACTAATCAGGAAGCACTAAGGAAGCAGGTGCCAGCTAAAAAAATATTCTGTGACACATTATTCAGCCCCAAATTAATTCAGGTCACTTGAGGCAGGGAAGGTGTGCTTGCTTTGCCACAATAATGTACACTGACTGGACAACCAGAGGGTGCTGTGATGAAACAGAGGGTGGCATGGGTGGGCCAGAGGGTGGCATGAGTAGTCAGAGAGTGGCAGTGGTGACAGAGAGTGGCAGTGATGAAGAAGAGTGTCCCAAACAGGCTGGACACGTAGAAACAACAAGTTCGCGAAACTTGCGACCCGACAGGTAAGTTCGCGTTTTGCGAAATTGTACAAAACCCTCGCGAACTGGCAGAAACCCGCGCGAACACAAAAAAAAAATCCGCAAATTCGAGAGAATTCGCGGATTTTGCGGATTGCGAGTTCGCAAATCCGCAAAATCCGCGAATTCTCGCGAATTTGCAAAATTCGCCCATGCTTATTTGGCACTGAAATTAGATTTGCACTACCTGAGTTAAAGGTGTGAAAACATAGGTACTAGGGTTAACTCTAACCTACGTATGTGCCGTTGTTTCTGATTGCTTCTTTGAAATTAGGAGGTTTTTGGAAGGTTCTTCTGTTTCTCACATTCAGAGATCATCTTTCAGCAGTGTCCACCCTGATCAGAGCCAGACACAAGTATTTTAATTCCCTTCATTAGAACATTAACTAAGCACTTCTTCAACACCTTCAAACTTTACAAAATCAGGCAGCTTGTCTGGATGCTTCTGCAACTAGATTCTGCTGCGCATTGCCTATCCTGAAACAACTGCACTTGCTTCCATTACGTCCCAAGTTCCCACTTGAGTTACTTTGCTTCATGCAACACCAGGTGCGGCCGGCATGGCTCACTGGTGGGAGGGTGGGCATGGGGTGGGAGTCGCGAGGAGGGGGAGGGAGTGCGCATAGTTAAAAAAAATAATAATAACTTACCTTGCGACCGGGTCCAGCGTTGCTGCTTCTGCTCTCTTGGAACTCCAGGAACAGGAAGCAAGCCCTACTGACCAATTACAACACTGCATTGTTGGATGCTCAGCCAGAGAATGAGGACCTGGGCGTGTTCTCCATGCCCACTGTAATGCGGCCTGCATTGAGAATGAGGAAAGTGTGCATGAGTGGTTTGGGCGACCGGAGAATCATTGCGCACTGCTCACCTGCAACAAGGCAGGAAATATAAAATTATAATGTAATAATTTTATGTTTCTCCTTCTCCCAGTGCTTGATAGCAGTGGGGCGACGCTCCTCCGCCATAGCGGAGGAGCTGCCCCTGTGCATCACTGCATTTATGGGTGTCTGCAGGGCCGGACTGGGTGTAGCGGGCACCGTGCATTTCCCTAGTGTGTTGTCATGGTTGGCCCCTTTTTGTTACCGGGAGCCGGGTTTGCAGCATAGTTGCAATATCGGCCCCAGTAACAAAAGCAGCCGCAGTGCTTTCCATGTGTACCCGCCCCATCCCCCACCACCTCCCTAGGGCCGGCCCAACTCCATTGCCAGGGCCAGTTTGCGTTTCCAGTCCAGCCCTGGGTGTCTGCCAAAATGTCTTCAATCTCGACTGATGAGGGATGTGCCCAATCGATTTTTTTCGTTCCCAACATTGCAGCACTCTCAAAAGTTCATGATTTAAAACAGCCGATTTTGTGCTCAGTCTTTTACAGCAGAAGCACCACATTTGTGTGTCACACTACCACTTGATTGCCCTTCTTCTTATTAGAAAATACATGAAACCTAACTCTTTGACCAGACCGTTCAGTCACTGCCATATTGCTAGAATAAGTCATTTCACATACTCGTGTTATTATGTTCATACTTATCTTAACTTTTCTTGGTAGCACCTGAAAACCTCATATACGTGAAGTAATATTTTACAAATTTTCAATTACATAGCATGACAGACCCAAACAAACTGCTATTTGCAAATGAAAAGAGGTTGAGGACATTTATAAAATGAGGCTGAAGATTTGGGGGTGGTCTCATGACTGATGTAAGATGCATCTCTTCAGAGAATGTCAGGTGGGTGCACAAAGCAAACCCCAACAGAGGAGAAAGAGGAAAAAAGGTGGCTTAATATATGATGGCCTAGTTCAACCTCGTGGAACATTGATGGGTTATAAATAAGACATATGTGACTGGAGCCATTTATGTTCTCCTGAATCACAATATAATGAATTAATGGGCAGAAATCTAGAGGTGTAACGTAATTACCAATATCTGTGACTTATGATTGACCAGCAAAAACAAATGTGCACACCCTACTGGTCTATGAGAAAAATAATCAGTCGAGATGAGGATAAACTTTATTGAACTAGGCAATGCCAATTTAATGTAGGACTGTTAAAGAACCATTTTCAGACGTTTGTTGGAGGGTGAGTTAGGCTTTTAAATCCCATCTTGCAGCAACCCAAAAATTGGTACACGGCTTTAACTCAATAAAAGTATCAGTGCCATCATATAATCCCGCAAACCTGTCGCACAGAATAGAGAATTGAAAGAATTCACAAGAAGTTCATTGAAAAGAAGAGCTGAGGGAAGCCTCAGCTCTAAGTATTATGGCAAACCCAGAAGAACAGGATTTAGTCATAATAAACAGTCCTGGGACTACAATGTGGCCCAAGTATTTACCAGCCTGAACTACCAGGCAGGGTCCTCTCTGAACAGGAATAAAAGAAACCTAGGACCGGTTTCACTCTAGTTAGGGCTCATCAGCCAGTTGTAGCTTGGGTCGGTCTGGACTGTTCCCATTGGAGCAGGGTAAAGATTTGCTTGCATATGACTGGGACCCAACTTGAGGTAGCATCAGGCGGGCAACTAGAGCCAAATTTCGGGGGGGGGGGGGGCTGGAAAATATTTCGGGGTGGTTAATTCTTCCAACCACGGACAAAGTGGCTATAAGAAGGGGTGAACACACAACCAAAGGCTCATTTACAATTAAATGGTCTTTTAAAGACCTGATAAGTACTCGGGTGCAGCTGCAATTTGATGCTCGCCAGCCCACGTAGCTGTCTCCCCCTGGGCTGACCCACACGAACGGGGGGGGGGGGGGGCTGAAGCCCCGTGAGCCCAATGGGTGTTGCGCGCCTGGGTAGCATGGTGTGCAAAATAACGATGGACTGGGATGTGGCCTGAGCGATTACCAGTGGCTGAGATTATTTCAAGCATTTGATCCATCACTTTTTTGTACACTTTAGTTTGCCACCTTAAATGGGTTGGGGATGCCCATCCGTGGGTCCATGCACACTGTATCTGCATGGTGGTCAACAGAACAGACTTGGATGAGGCCCGAGTGATGACCAGTGGCTGAGATTAATTCAAGCATTTCATTCATCACTTTTTTCCATACTTTAATCTTGGATGATTCAAGCCAGCCAGCTGCACATGACATCAGATAGAATTCTGCAGTGAGGGGGTGGAACAAGGGAATCAGTATTGAAGTTGAGTGGACGTAGGAAAAAGGAAAGAAAGCAGCACCAGTAAACCAAGGCTATACTTTACAACATCAGAGGCTACACATAACCAGATGGGACTCCAGGCAAGCAGTTACCAATCTCACATGTACTCAAGCACCTCACAAACAATTGGGGGGTGAGGTGGTCCAGTAATGACTAATTACAGAAATGTACCAGGGAGGTTGCCTACTCACAGGAGCTCAGTTAAAAGGACCTTTACCCCTCAACCATAGTTAGCTGTCACCAACCAAAAATATTGTTATGTGAGTGAAAGCCACACAGAGTAAAATTAGTCCCATTTGTGTATACATATCGTCCAACCTACCAAAATCATGCAGTGCACTTTTCTGGAGACTCGTGACTTAAGACTCCTAAACAAGAACATTTACTAGGTCTGTCAGAATTAAAACATGAGCAGCAGGTTGTTGGATGAATACAAAACCAGAAACATTCAAACATAAGATGTCCAGGTTCTGGAGAGGTTATTAGCCTCTCCCTTAGTGGTTGTAGGTCGAATTTTACTGTGTTGTGGACAAATTCAAGCCCTTCTGTTGGAAGTAAGCAGGCTCCTTTTTTACGCTTTGTGAGCGAAAACTAAGGCTGCAATCAATTAGTAAAGCCTTACTGAGGTCTAGGTTCAATTGGCAGGTGATTAAAATTGCTGCAGCACACATGCACAATAATGCACTCACCAAACTTGCAACACATCAAGATCCTCCATTTTCTCACAGAGGTGCAAATTTGGACAGATGGTTCACACACTGCCATGGTAACATCAAGAGTTGATGGTCTTTTTAACTAGCCTCAAAAGATGCTCAATTTACAGGGGAGGAAAGGAGTGTGTTTAAGTCCATGAGATGGGAGGTGAGTTACATAGCAAGAAAGCCATTAATTATTAGGGTATTGCTAATTGAATCTCAATTATTGTATGTGTACAAAGTATGCCTGGCACCAGATCCACTATAAATACTTTAAATATGTATCAACTAAGTCTTTATTGGAGAGTGGACAGTAGAACCAAACCTGGACAGAGTCTTAAATAGCAAGCAGAATGGGCCATTGTAGAGCTATCTTTTACAAATATAGGGCTGAATGTACAGAAGTTCTGTTGTAAGCCCACAATTAAGAGAATCACAGGCTTTTGGACTGCAAAAAGCTATGGCACAATGTACAAAAGTTACATTAAAAGTATTTCCAATGCAAGGTAACCCTTGTGACTCATTTCAAATGACAAACTTGAGAGAGTGTGGAAGAAAATGAATTTACGGTTAAGAGGGCGCAGATTAGGTCACAAACCTTTCATCAGTTACTGATATGTGACTTTGGGGAGAGAGGGGGGGTAACTGGATTGCACATTATTTGCCCTAGTAATCTTTTTTCTTTAGGAATTGTAGCAGTGGCCTCAAAAAGAACAGACCATTCCACAGAACTAAGACATGCTTACACAGATGTCATTCCTTCCATGCAACCCTTTTTAGGTCGAGCCTAGGCAGCGCAAGACCTGCTGCATTCAACAAAGCAACTTTATTCCCGCCTGCTGTTTATCATAGGGTCACTCTAGCGTTGTTTATTTTTTGCTGCATCCTAACTCATTCGTGCAGCCGATACCTCCCTGTTTAAGGCTGAGGAGCACCGCCCAAGGACAGTTCCCTTACGCTTTCCTTCATTATCTCTTTTATGGGAGAACCCTTTTTAGGTCGAGGACCGAAGGCTGCGCTTGCGCAGTCTCCGGTGGGAGATTTAATGATTTGTAGTATGGGGCTTGAACCCACCTCTCTCTTCCATTGGCTGGCTCCCTAAACGGAGGCCAGCCATTGGATGAGATGGGCATCACTCAGTTCAAGCCCCGTCTCTTTCGGATTCGCGGGCGTGTTTTTTTTGTGTTCTTTCGACCTGTGACGTCATCCGTCATCCAGAACGCCAAAAACACGCCCCCGATTCCGAAATTTTTGGACGTTTGCGGCCGCCATTTTTTTTTTTGGGTGTTGTTGTCAGGAACAGCCCCGCTGCCACTCCAGCCACTCCAGGTAAGTTTGTTTGTGCCTTTTTTGTGCCCCTTTGTGCCTCTGTGCTCCCCTGTCCGTGATCCCGGTTTTTGTGCCTCTGTGCTCCCCTGTCCGTGATCCCGTTTTTGTGCTTCTGTGCTCCCCTGTCCGTGATCCCGTTTTTGTGTTGCTCTCCTGACCCCCCCCCACCCTCGTTGGTGCCTTCTGCTTACCCCCCGGAATAGACTCTACAGAACTATACCCACAAACTGCACACCGTTTAATACAGAGCTGAAAATCCTAAAACCATGCATACCAAAGTCTTCAGTCAGACAGTCCCAGGTCCGTGCTTCCCCTGTCCCGCTCTGAGTCAACCCCTTCCCAAACCTGTCACATCGTACTAGACTGTGAGCACAGCATCTCCCGTCAACATGTTAACCATGCTTTAAGTTCCTTTGTGCGTGCTTCTCCAACACTAAACCTCTCCGTGGTCCATTAGCATCCTGCTCACTGGACTCCTGTTTTCGTGATAGTGTGTCCTAGAACAGGACACTGCACGCCCCTCCGTATGCTCCTGGTTATCTTTAGACACAGTGCTGTCATACTAGGGCACTTAAGACGTGAGACCGTGCTTCCGCCCATCGTGCATCTACAGCCCTGCCCTCCTATGTCCATGCATTCATAGCCGCATGCTGGGAGGGGAAAGGGGGGCATAATAGCAAGTACCACGCTGGGGTAGTGCATTCCATCCTGCACCCAAACACCGTGCTTCTCTATCATATGCTAATTTTCACCACTTCATTCCCACCCCTGAATCTTTGCATCCATAATTCTGTTGTGCTAGATCTGAATGAGCTCCAGCACTAACCGGAGACCGTGCTTCTGCAGCCTTGCACTCTTGAGTCTCTGTACATTTCCAGTCAGTCGTTGTAGGACAGTGAAGCTCCGGACCGTGCCCTAGTATGTGCCTACACAGTCCTGTACCCCCGCCCGGATCTGTGCAACCCACCCATGCTTCCTTAACACCATGAACACAAAGCCACGCGCGTGCCGGGTCAGAGTATCTCCAGCTCGAGACTCCTGGATCCCTGCTTCCCACGCTGCGTCCCATTCCAGTACGTTTAGGACCGTTTGCATCTTTCAATTACACACCACTAATTGCTTTTACCATGTTGTGCCACGTGATCATGAACGTTTTAGAAGTTACTTTTCACTTGAATTCGTTATTGCCAGGTAGATTCTTTTTTTTTTAAACTTTATTTTCAGTTTTGCAAAATAACACAAGAAACAATCCCCCCTCCCCACTGCAAGACATCATATACGACTTTTGTACACAGGTCGACGGACTCATTATGGCACCTAATGGAGTAGAACAGCATCTGAAAGCTCATCCGGTCTCGTGACAACGAGGATAGCCCTTTACATTCACATGGAATACCATGAGGAAAGATAAACCCCCCCTCTTGTCCAACCCTACTACATGCACATGTCAAGGACCCATCAGTTGGCCCCTCCCCTTCCCCCATCCGATTCATCCGCAGAGTACAACTCACCGCTCGTCCCTTCAGAGTCACTGAGGGACGAGCCCCCCTCCACTGCCAAGCCCGCCATATACATGATTGGCCACGCTAGCAAGTCCTCCTCCAATTTCTCATCCCTCCTAGTCTGTTGCATGTGTGTTTCCTCCGCGAGTGTCCATTCCCGCACATCCCTGAGCCATGCATCCACATCTGGAGCCCGCTGTCCCATCCATGTAATGGCGACCCTGCGCCTAGCCAGCACTAGCATCAATTGCAACAATTTATAAGACCACTTCCGTTTCCGAGGCCGCGGGATGCCAGGTAGATTCTTAATGCTGATTGGCTAAACATGTTCATTCATCCCAGGGTGACCTGTTTCATTGTGGGCTTGCAGACTGCAGAGGCAGCAGAATTCCAGTCCAGAAACCAGCCTGCCAACATGTTACATTTACCTTTGGGACTTCCCTGCTGCCCAGCTGGTGTGGGTCTTGGAATGCCTGATGTCATCATAGAATCTTGGGTGCCTGGCTGGTGTGTGTAGTGGCAGTTGATGGCATGCAGGCTGAGTGGCAGGGAGGCCACTCCTGGTGGGGTTATTGTCTTCTTAACTCTTTTACTTGAAACTGGAAGATATGTTATATTTACCTTTGGTGACTTCACTGCTGCCCAGCTGGTGTGGGTCTTGGAATGCCTGATGTCATCATAGAATCTTGGGTGCCTGGCTGGTGTGTGTAGTGGCAGTTGATGGCAGGCAGGCTGAGTGGCAGGTAGGCCACTCCTGGTGGGGTTAATGTCTTCTTAACTCTTTTACTTGAAACTGGAACTTGGAACTAACCTTTATTAAATCCAGCTTGCCTTATACCTGACTCAAGAACTTCTTTATGTACAACACAACAATGGACGGAGATCTGTGCTGCAGCCTGTGCTCTCAGAGTGTGAAAAAAATATATGATTGTCGAAAACTAGATCAGAAAAGAAGAAAGATAAATCTCAGCTGTTACAGTGTTTACTGCATCACAATTTACAAGTGCATCTCAGTGGATATCGAAGTGTAGCCTGTTCGTTACAGGTTATTTATTTTTTTATCTTTCAGAGGTCAGAAAAGTCCTTCTGATTTTGTTTGTGAATCTTATTTACAGTCCCTTAAACCCCCAAGACAGTGACCGCTCCATAGAAATAGCAGTTTGTCAGAGTTTTTAGGCATGTGCATGTAATAATACACATTGCCAGTATAGTGTGTACAGTGTGCATTCATACTGTGTAGACATTACACTCTACCAGCTGCGCTGCCATGCTTTCCTTGCCTCCTGATCACCTGTGAGATCCACGGGTCATGTTATTCAGCACGGAGGGTTGAAAGTGAAATTGAAACCCGGTTCATTTGATCCGGAGCGCTGCTTCGAAGCTTTGTAGAGTTGTGTGGGGTGGGCGCTTTGTGACGGTGATAGGGTAATTTATTCTCTGATGGGAACATGTCAACAAAACTCTGATTTTCCGGCACTGGTATTTTGGAAAACCCACACCAATAAATCCTACTCATGTGGTGCTCCCCTGTCTGTGTTCCGGTTTTTGTGCCTCTGTGCTCTCCTGTCTGTGTTCTGGTTTTTGTGCCTCTGTGCTCTCCTGTCCGTGTTCCAGTTTTTGTGCCTCTGCGCTCCCCGGTTGTGTTCCCGTTTTTGTGCCTCTGTGCTCCCCTGTTGTGTTCCCGTTTTTGTGCCTCTGTGCTCCCCTGTCCGTATTCCAGTTTTTGTGCCTCTGTGCTCCCCTGTCCGTGATCTCGTGTTTGTGCAGTGTGGGTGGCTTTGTGTGTGTGGCTCTGTGTGGGTGTAAATGCAATAGGTCATGCATTTGCGCGCGATTATGCTATTGGCATTGTAAATGACAATGCCATTTATTTAACGATTAAGCTATTGGCAATGTAAATGACAATGCCATTTATTTATGATTTAAAAAAAATAAAAAATAAATGTCATGAGCAATGCCAATAGCTCTACCTTTAATAATGCCGAGACTATTGTATTGTAAATGCTTGTTTTAATTGCTGTTTCCACCCGTCGCTGCTTGTTTTCATTAGCCCATCCCGCTTTTACTTTATGTCTCATTGGCGGCGCATGGGGAAGCACAGGGGCAATTGTTCTAAGCAGCGGGTGGTTTCACCGTGAGAACATGAATTTTTCTTACACATTCTAGGTTAAACGAATATGTCTTTTATTCCCTGACAGTGTACTTTGAGCGCAACACTGGCAAACCATCATACCAAAATGCCAAACTCCAAGTTGATCCCCCGCCAATTTGGGCCAGCCAAGTCCTGCTCACTACTCCCTGCACACTACAGGCTGGTGTTATTGTTTCGGAGCGGGATTCTTACACCTAACATGGCCGTCTTGTTTTGGTAAACATACGTTCTAGCGAGAGAACACATTTTGTGTAGGGTGCACGCATCGCCCCTCTTTGCGGTCCCTTTAAGCAGCTGGAACAGCAGGAGCACAAGTATTGTCAGAGAGGCTCTGCTGCCTTGATCTCATTGTTAGCTGGAGCAGGCGGTGGGCTGTGCTAGGCAGGGCTCCGGCATGGGCGCAGTGCGGAAGGAGCAGCTGATGTGCACTGCTGTTGGTGACAAATTTCCACGCGAACATCCCAGGGCCCAGCCTACACCGAGTCCGTGAGCTGCTCCTGATCACAGAGTTTGTTGTCAGTGTGTTTGAGTGCATAGGTGGATAATATTGTAGCTTGGCTGACTAGATCTGCTTTAAAATAACTTGCCCCTCCAGGCATCTCTCGTGTTAATATGAAGCAAATGTTTATTTATCATGGCAAGAAGGGAACATTATATCTGTCCACCTGAGGCAGCGTGGTTTCACTTGTTTACATAAGAGGCCACATTGCATGTTGCTGAATAAGTGCAACAGGAAAAGTTCCATGTTGATGTATAGTATTCGGAGGTGAAGTGTGTGCAGAATCCTCCACGCCTAGAGTTAATCATGTCCTTGTTAGACACACGGCGATCCTTCCAGCACCAGACTGATGGCTGAGGATTGTGTGTGATGTGCAGGCTCACTGTATCATGGTGTGTCACTGGGGCAGCAAAGCACCTCTTTTGACAGTTGAAGGGAAATAAAAGTATTATGAAATATGCTTTGCGGAAGCCAAAGGGGTTGGCCCTTTATTTAGATTCTCGTTTTACTGATGTCTCTTTGACGCTGATGTCCTTGGTGTGGCTTTTGGCTTCTTGCAGCAAACTACTATTGGTTAATTTCTAGCGTTTTACAGTAGTTTAGTGAATTTTTGCATTAGTGGTGCATAGGTGGAAAGAAATAGATGGTTTAAACAAGAATTGCTTTCATTGTTAGATGCAAGGAATGCTTCTTGCACTGCAGGCATGGCACTCTGGACTCCCCCACCCCTAAATGTTTCCACCCGATTGGGGCTCTTCAAACTGATGTAGCTAAGTTCCAGTGGCACAGGAAGTAATTCAAGCATTCCATCATTCACCTTGTTTTTGTTACCCTGAGTGAATCGGGTATGCCCAGACACTTAAGAGGTGGCATTGCCCATGGTAGACTTTTTAGTGCAGTTTCTGGCTTCACAATGGTTTAAGCAACAGTGTTCAACAATACGGTTATGGCGCCATATCCTTCGTATGACCTTTTTCTACATTAATCTGCTGCTCGCAGGACCCAGCTGCGGCCTTTATACCAAATCAGTGCATCTGCCTGTTCATGTAAACAAGACATGCAGTTCGGAACTCTTCTATCTCTGGTTTGCCTTTACAAAAATGTATCGCCTGCGCCCATTAACAGCTATTAAAGTAAACAAATGCATACCGAGGAGAACGTTTGGAAGAGAAGTGTGGCATAATATAAAGATTTATTTTACTTTGTTACAAGGTGTTAAAATATGTACATTCATTTAGGAATCCAAAACAAGTAATTTGTTGAAATCGTCCACATTGTAAAAAAGATAATGCATAAAATTACAGTGCATAGTAGGAATTGTTTCATTCACCCATACCCTAAACACTGTTTATAATCTTATACTTTTTATTAAATAAGTTGGTTCCTTCTGAGATTTATGGTCTGGTGGATTTTTTTGACCCAGTTGATGAAAAGTGGTTTATCAGCCGAAAGCCACTACTGTATACAGATGGGTGTAGTTGGAGCGGTTAGGCACAACTAAATATCAGTTCCAGAGAGAAGCATTAACTCAGAAGCAAAGAAGGCCTGGACATGATGTTCACTTGGGGTATGGTGTACTTAGAGGCCAGGTATAGAATAAGAATCGAGAGTTCACAATTACCTATAGGTGACCATTCTCTGGAGAACACTTTCCCACACACTCCCACTACCACTCTCTTCTCACAATTCCACTGCCCCCTCTGATCCCTCCCTGATACTCCCTACTCACACATGATACCTCCATGTACCTCCTCACACTGTGAACTGCACCAACTATCGCCTACCCACCCCCAGTGCCATCCCACTTGCCCCTCTCTCTCTTCTACCATCTCTCACCCCTCTCTCTCATTCTTTCCCACAGTATTCCTGCTTCTTTCATCTGGTTCACTTCAGGTCTTCTAGCACAATATCTTTCCCGTGCCTTCTCAAGGTTTTCATCCCTCAAACCTCTTCTTCTTCAAGTGACTTCTGCATACACAGGTCCTCCCTCTTTATGTGTCTGTCACCTGCTGTCACCTTTCACTTTTTCTCTCACACACTCTTTCTGCTCCTCTGTCTAGAGTTCATTCACCACTTCACCCACAAACTACCTATCCCTCTCTATCTTCCTTTATTTCTATTTTTTTATTTTTTGCATCTTTCAACCCTATCTATTCCCCAGGCCACACCATTCCACTACACAAATACACCACACACCACTATTCCACCCCGAATACTTCCACATCTAACAATTCCAATCTAACTCACATAATTCCACTACACACCACATACACCCACACCACTCCAAACAAAACCATATACGTAAAATACATTATCAATTACAATGCCAATAGCTCTAACTCTCGCAAATACGAGACCTAATGCATTGCACATACCGGTTTTAAAAGCAGCCATGGTCACTCAAGAGACACGGGTACTTTTAAAAGATACAAATGGGAATGGAGGCCTGCTGTTACTCGTAGGTCTCTAACCCTGTATGGGCAGCAGTTTGCAGGGAGTAGGTGAATGCCTTCTGTCTTATTATCACGATGCAGAAGGTTTTGAGAAGTCCTGCGACTCTGTTTTTTGCAATGTGCATTGTTAGTATTTCAGTTACTTCGTATATTGAAGCCCTAGTCATAAACGAGTGAATATACCATTCCCACACATTCATTTGCTAACAAGATCTAGGACATAGGGACCATGATTTCCAGATGCATAAATTAATCTATAAATGTAATCCTCTCTAGACATTTGTGGAAGAGTGTTTGCATACAATATTCCTCCCCGAAGATGCCAGTACAAAGGCTCTAAGCTGTAAAGACTCGGAGAGAGAAATTGTAGTCACATCTCTGCAGAGAACTCATCTGCTATTATGTTGCAAGTATTGCTAATGTCATTTCCCAGTAACCTCAGTGCTGTTTACTTTTATCCAACTTGCTTCAAGCAATCTTTTACATAAACCCTTCTGATAAGAAAAGGGCGGTATGAGTGTAACTTCTGGAATCTCCGGAAAGCAAGACTGCATTTACATGGTGTGAGAGGCTGGCTGAGTATATGGTGTTCACTTATGTAACTGTAGCACCCTGTATTAATCCAGACAACCCTTATGGTGATTTAAGTGGTCTTAGACAATCTAAGAAAGTTCTCTAAGTGGTAGCTGTGGAGAGCAGACTTCAGGCTTAGTCAAGAAGTAGTGTAAAGCAGCTTGTTTTACCAGTACTTAATCTTATGGTATAGGTCAGGTGAAAAAGAACCACAAAGGGTAGTTATAAAAATATGTACTTATTATTAACACTCACTAACACAATGTATTATCTCCTATACAAACATAATATACACAATAGAATACATAAATAGCACAGAATACACAGTTGTCCCCAGGGGGAGACCAAACCATGTATTAAAATAGTGAAATGCAAACCACGGCTTAAGTCAAGAGCAGACCGAGAAGACGAAAACGAGTCGGGGGACCTAAGAAATCACCCAAGGTGAGTATCTAGGAACCCCACGGAGGCCATGTGCTAAGTGGGAACACGAATGCGTGCTCAAATAGAAGTCAATGTGTAAGTAGCGGTTGCAAGTTTAAAGAAGAAGGACCCTTCCCAGCGGACCCTGAAGAAATCCCGTGGAAGATGGAAGGTTGGAGAGTCACCCCACCTGTGGATAGCCCAGGAAGCAGGATACCTACACCAGGGAAGCTGGGTGCATAGGTGCGAAGTGACGTCGCAAGCTGCCGTAGACCATAATGGAGAACTTCAGTAAAGGTGCCGCTGGCGAAGAAGTTGAAAGTGTCCGGTGGAACCTGAAGGTGGATTCAAGATGAGAGGTACCTGCAAGCAGAGGAGACCGAGTCTATGTCACTCAGGAGGGACCAGGAGGCACGGAAGACGAATGCCCACCGATGTCAAAGATGCCGGAGAGTTGCTTGTGCCCTTGAAGTTGCAGCTGAATGGACCAAGCAATGCAGAGAATGGCCAGGACCAGGAGCAGCGCATGAGCTGTCCCACATTTGATGTCAAATGCCAAGGGGTCAGTGTCTGGCAAGGGCACCAACAAGCCTTGGCAATGGCAACAAACGTAGTTGAAGAAAAAGGTGCAACGTCGAGACTAGCAAGGTCCAAGTGACTCACCACATGCAGGTAAGTCAGAGCAGGCCTGAACAAGCAGGGTAGCCCATTGGAGCCAAAGAAGAACCTGGAGAGGACCCATGGGCCAAAGTCACAGGAGTCGCAAGAGGATCTCGAGCAGCTCACCAAAAGATGAAGGCCCACAGTGCAAAGGATATGATGCAGGCAAAGATCTTGGCTGCAGAAGATTCTTGAGGTTAGATCTTCTTGAAGCCCGAAATCTCTGAAGGAGAGAGTTAACAAGCCTTGGTAACAGCAAGTCAACACAATGCACAGTAGTGCTATTCCGACGGTTTCGATGAGGGATACTGGCCTCAAACTCAATGAGAAGACAGTGCATACCTCGAGGGAGTTACAGAACCACCACTTGTGTTGCCAAGCCTTTTAGAGACTGTGGGAGCCCAGGATCAGCAGACCGGTCAGCTGCATTGCGGTGCCTGCTGATGCAGGGGAGTGACCCCTTCACTCCAAGGGAGATTCCTTCTGGTGTCTTGGAAGTCCACAGGCCTTGTGAAGAACCCGTATGGAGCACAGGCACAGACGTTGCAGCAGACTTGGAGGACGGCGAGACCAGGAGCAGCAGGAGTCTTCCCAGCTGCAGTCTCGGTTCCCAACGTGGAATCCAGCGAGGTCCAGAGTGCCCAGACAGTTGATGTTGAAGTGGTAGTTGATTTGAATCAAGTCCCACAAAGAATCTAGGGACCCACCCACAGGTAAGCCCTTAAGTACCCTAAGGAAAGAGTTGGAACGATTCAGGGGTCCCTCCCAGAGGAGGGGCTGGGTAGTGGGAAGGATAATCTCATGTCATTTGTCCGGTTTTGCACGAGAGCAGGAGCCAACCGTTCCATTAACTGGTTTGGACTGGAGTATGGAAGGAGGTCATCAAGTGTGCCCTTCAAGCAGTCTGAGTGGCGCTGGCAAGTATCCCCACTCTGTCCCTGTACACAAAGTCCTGTCTGGGAGGTTGTCCCACCTTCCTGTGACAGGATACCTATTATTCTGCCTTCCTCTGCTTGAGCTTGGTTCAGTAGCAAGAGGGAAGAATCATGTCTGTGGTTGGCAGCAGCCATAGTTTGCTGTCCGGGTTTGGAAGACTGGTACCAGGAGCACTGAGGGCTTCCCGGAGAAGCTAAATAGTACATGAAATCATATGGTGTGGGGGTATGATTCCAACATGTTTGATACCAAACACGACAGGGTTTGTTACAGCCAGTTTAGAGACGGTTATCGCATAATGACGCAGGGCCACTCTATGTATCTTAATGGCTGATGCACTTACAACCTAGGAGAATGGACTCTGAAGGTTGTAGGGGTGTCCTGCTCATGCAGGGGCACCTTCTGACTTAGAACTGAGCACCCTGTCTCTAGGATTGATAGGCCTGCCATAGGGGTGACTTATACGTTTTAAGTTTAATGACCCCAGATATAAGGAATCTAATATCTGTTGTAAATGGTGCTAGCACCAGTTTACACAGGCTGCAATAATGGCAGGCCTGTAGTCACAATTTGAATGGTCTCTCATTGGTGGCATGATACATGCTTCAGCACCTTGGAGATCCCTGGTGTACCTAGGCCCTGGGTACTTTAGTACCATACACTATGGACTTATCAGGATCCACCAGTAGCCAGTCTGGAGTGTACCTAAGTACTCGCCATGTCCAATTTAGGGAAGAAGCACAGAGACTGGGGTACTGATTAGCAGGATCCCAGTCAGACTACTCAGTAAAACATAATGACACCAGCAAAACATGGGGGTGACCATGAAAGCAGATCCTACTTTCATACACATGGTCTATTTTTAGACCTTTGACCATTAATAGGGGCATATTTATGAGGGAATGGCGAAGTGTGACATTAGGCCAAAATTGCTAATGCCGTGCTGCACCATTTTGAAAATCAGGGATGGTTCGTATTTACAATAATACGATGCACCCAGCGTTTTCCCTAGTGGTGGCAATACATTCAACAGTTTAGAGCCAATGCAGGCACCCTTGCACTAATGCAGGCACCCTTGCACCATAGTGCAAGGATGTCTGCATTGCAGGTAATGATTGTTTATGTACAGGAAGGTGTCCCTTCCTGCACATAAACAATCACTAATGGTGAATTGTAACTTCTATCTGTGCAGGAGAATGCAGCACACATAGAAACAGAAAAAACGAGGAGACATTTTTTTTATTTCTCCTCATTCTGCCAGGTTAAGACCAGGTTTTCCCTGGTCTTATTTTTGATGCTGCCCCATAGTTATGCCACCCTTGTAATTGGGGGGCAGTGTAAAAAAAATGGGTGTTGCGGCGGAACGCCCACTGCAAGCCCCATTCACGCGAAGTGCTGCGTGAAAATGGTGCCTTATTCACAAGGCGGCAATAAGTCATCTTGTAAATAAGACAAAGGATTTATCGCCACAGGAACATCATAAAAAGTGACGTTCCAATGGCGATAAACTTTTGTAAATATGCCCCATAGTGTCTTACTTTTCTGTTCTGGTCTTGCCTTTTGATATCCTTTGAATTTGAGTTTTCTTTCTGCTCTCCGTGTTGTTGTTTTGTTTTATTTTCTCTCCCACACAGTAGTTATGCCCTGTGTGATGGCCAATATGGGGCAGTTAACTCCACATTCACCCCGTGGCAGTGGTACTTGTAAAGATAAGTCTTCTCTCTTTATCTGAACTCTATCAACTCACTTATAACAACAGGCCAGAGAAAAACATGAGAAGATTGTCAGATACCTGTCTCGCTCTAGGACCGTGGTACTCATAGTACGGCCTGCTGGCTGCCAGCCACCCACAGACCTTTCTTGGTGGCCAGCAGGCCTTGCAGTCAATGTACTAGTGTTTCACAAGAGAGCCAGTAAACACAAAAGAAAGGCCGCTGGAGCCTTCAATGAGCATGCTCCAGCAGCCCTCTTCTGTTTTTTGCCATAGGTTTGGGTCAAAGGTTTATAGGGGGTCACAGTGGCAAAGGATTTGATGTGCAGTGACGAGGGTACAATCTACGAGTAATGGTGGCAAAGCGCAGGGATGAGAAAACAACACTTTCTAGAGAGCCCCGAGGTAGGAACCCCCTGAAGCGTTTCTGGGTGACCTCACCAGCTAACGATTTTAGGATGAAATGATGTTTCCAAAGCTGGGGGCATAGGGGCCGACCCACTGGTGTCCTGAAGAGACTAGTACTGAGTGGAAAGAAACCTAAGCACATTCTGGCCCCGTGTAATTGGTGGGGTGACCAGATTCTCAAAACAAAAATAGGCACAGGTCATAGACAAAGAAGTAGGACTACGGTTTGCAGTAACCATCGACATAAAAGTAGGACTATTTGACAGCTGTCATAGACATAGAAAAAGGACGACAATGATTCCCTCCACAGACCGAGATGAAGCATTACAGACAAATCTGAGGTCTTTTATTGGCATCCCTCTCCTTTACGCAGCAGCATTAGTACTTTTTATTACATTTAAGGACTATAGCATATATCTGCCAAAAATTAATAAAACATCACAGGCTAGCAAACACCAGATTTACTAGCTTTATCAATGCTTGTTTCTATAGCTGTGCGTCAGCACCACGTGAAGCACAACTCACTAATGTTGCTTAGTTGCTCATGACAGAAAAGCATGGGAGGTAAACTGCAGAATGCTAAATTGCCAAAGGGCAGCCATGGACCAATGTAAGTAAAACACTTCTCTCCAGGTATTATTGCCATAGGGTCTTAAGGGTCGCAAAGGCTGGCCGACCACACAGTCCACACACATTTGCGTGGCTGGGATGTCATGTTACCTTACTGGGGTATGTACAGTGCACTCTAGCCCTTGGTATCATCTCATAGCGCAATAGTGTGAAGACCTGAGCAAAAAGCTCGAGCAGTGCTGCTCGCCTCTTCCACAGGTGCTAAAACTGCTCCTTTAAGTTCTTTCCAGCTAAACAGTTTGCTGTGATCTGAAAGGTCAGTCAAAAGGTCAAGTCATAGCTTTGATATGGAGAACACAGGAGTTCTGTTCTGATCTTGGAACTGGCAGAAATGAATGGTTGGAGCTTGAGGATGTTGGGGACGTCATCACCACATGTGTTATCGGACACTCATCCTAACATTCAGAAATACTTTAAAGTTTCTGTTTCGTGTACTTCTAGGTGGGACATCTGGGGAGCAGCAAACACACAGCCTCAACAGATCAGAGAAGTTCAGAAAGTTCATAAACTGGGGTTGCACTTTAATATCACTATTTCCTCCTCTAGCTAAGATTCAGTTTTGATGATATGCAATTGTTCAAATATGGCGGGCACGATGACGTAGGTGGCACTGCGTGTAAAAAGAGAAGGGAAATCCCGAGAGAAAATGTCTCTCTTTAATGGATTTCCCTTCCTTCTACAGCGCTCACCTCAGTGACGACACACGCCATAAACAGTGCAAAGAGAGCATGCGTGCACATGCTCAACCGGAACAATGAAAAACAGGGACATTTCTGTGTTTAACCCAGACACTGTTTGAAAACAGGGACATTTGAGTCACTTGGAGAAAAGTGTCAGGACACGGGGACACTTCTCCAAAAACGAGGACCATCCTGGGAAAACGGGGATGTCTGGTCATCCTAGTTATAGGGTTAAGAGTAGGGGAGGTCTTGATGCATCTTCTTTCTCTTTGTGTTATCGTTTCCTCCTGTTTTACCCAAGTCCTTGCCGGATGTGGGCACCCATTTGGGCCATTATCTCACTCAAGGTGTACTAGCGATAGACTTTTCTCCACAAACAGCACCATATTTATACCTCCTCATCGCCTGCATTTTTCGAAAAAATACTCCTAGTTATAATAGTCATTTCACTTGCACTGACTTACAATATGGAGAACACAAACGTATGATCGAAGATGGGACTGGCGCAACACCTCCACAGTTAAAAACATTGTTGTGTGTTTGCAAGGAAGTAGCCAGAAAGTGAAAGCACTCCCCACTTAGAACTAAACCTCTATTGGCACAAGGTGAGAAAAGCGCCCCTTCCTAGAATAGTTCCATCCACCCTCCTTTCATGCATCCTTACACTTCGACATTTTTCCATCATTTCACACTTCCATCCATCCTTCCACCATTCTATTCACATTTATCCGTCCTTTCACTCATTCATTCACCAGTCTATCTAATACCCTTCCATCTATCAATCCATTCATTCATAGTTCCATCCATCATTGCTCCCTTTCTTCTTTTTACATGTCTTCCTACCTTTCACATTTTCTTCTTTCCACCCTTTCTTTTTGCCTTTTCCAATGTATCTTTTCTGCTTTCTACCTCCAATCTTTCTTTCTTTTCTCATATCATTTTTTGTTCTGTTTGCTGCCTCCCTATTTTCGATGTTTTCACCATGTTTTCTTTGTATCTGTGACACAAAGGCATTATGCCTTTGCAACTGGGCGTCTGGGCCTCTTCAATTAGTTGCTTGCTGAATTTTAGATAGATGGAGGGCTTTAAGTGGGACGGGTCCACCTGGTCTGAGCACCTGTAGTTTTTTAAAGGAGGCCTCGAAACAGGTCTCTATCCTCTGTTTTGTGGCCTGGCACAGGCGGTTCGTTTTTTTCCGGACTGAAGGGAGAACAGGTTCATCGATGTGTACTGCTCACTTCTCACTCGTGGAGAGGTTACGGCATGACATTGTGGAAAATTAGTACAGTTTGGTGAACATTATCCACGCCATCTTGCCTTTTTTCCGATGCCACACTTTTCGTCCTGTACTCCCGCCATATTTTAGCCGTTACGATCAGAATCACCTTCACGAAAGACCCCCACGCACCGGTCATTCCCACCCTCACCTGCCTTGCGCACAAGCGGCAGCCATTTTTGAACACCATGGCCTCCCTGCCCCTCGCTGATAGCTAGCGCGTCTCTCTCTCTCTCTCTCTCTTAACCTCGCAAGCATTCCCCCCGCACGCTGACAACCCCCGCTCTCTCATGCCTTGGGTCATAAACCCCTCTTCAGCGCAGCTTCACCGCAGAATCCCATTCTGTTCCCAGCACGACACCTCCCTTCATTCCTTTCATGGTCGCAGACCCTTTTGATGCAAACCCCCTTTTCCTGTGTCCCCGTTTGTCTTTCCTGTTCCCAGGCCGCCACCTGGCCCTGCGGATACTGCTTATTACCCCGTACAGTAGGAAGCTTCCCCTCCCCATCAAAAGACCCTCGAGCCGATCAAAGCCCCCACCCTATGAGATCCGATCAACCCCATGCATTCCGTGAATCAGCGGAATGCCCTGCTGCGCGACAATCATCACCTGTTGTGACCGGGGTGGGGAATTCAACTGTAAATGCATGTGGGAACGGGCCTGAAGGGGAGATTCCGAGGATGTTCTTTCAAATGTCAAAATGTTGCGAGAATGTGTGACGTGCAATAAAGGTCATAAACCCTAGTATAAGAGGTCAGGCCTCAGAGATGTGGTTAGAGCACCTCGTGACGATACTTGCTGTCTGAATTGATGTGTTCTCCTCCGGAGAGAATAAAATCCTCGTTTCCTGCCTTCCAGTCTCCAGCGCCTGCTTCTTCATTGATTAATATTGGTGGGTCATAGAGGCGACACCGCCGGGCAACATAAAAGGGTCTTTGGTTACTGGTTGTCTTTGAAACCCTTTTTAACAATTGGCGTCCCAAACGTGGGGCCCATCAGCGACTCGTGGATCCAGTGGGAGAGGTCCTGACGACAGAGTGAACGACTGCAACGATCGGAAGGTACCCTGTCCGATAGACCCTCGTCTGACAGCCGATCATCCGAACTTCACTGGTTCCGAACAGACCTCTCTCGAGTGATCTGCGGTCCTGACTGGGAACCATCAGGAGTGCCACGAGAAGTACGAAGAGAAGAGGACGATCGGGCGCTGGATTCGGAAGACAAGAAACTGTCCATGCGGTCCGGGTAAGGTCGTGTAAACACGACGAATTGCGAAAGTGATTGATAATTGAAAGTGATTGATAATTGATGAGAAAATACTAGTATTACTTTTTGTTAATTTATTTGGAGATTCGCTGTCTGCAAACGGAGAAACAACAGGCTCTCCCTTTATAAACAGCGAAGGATAGGTACGCACCCGTCGGACCTATCTTTCTCCCCCACTGAACAATTGCCCCTCCCCCATTGATTAACTGTTATAGATTGTTTTCTGGAGATTCTCTGTCTGCAAATAGGGAAGAATAGGTCCCCTCTTTGCAGATAGTGAAAGGGTAGGTGATGCGAACCTTTGCGAGCCTACTTATTCTCCCCATTGACCATATTGATTTTTTATTTTTTGACCTAACATTGATTGCTCAAGATTGGTTCATGAGGTATTCACTACCTGCAAATAACGTAGAATAGAAATATTCTGTCTAGTCTTTGCATGCAGTGATAAGATAGGTAGTGCTGACTATTATCCCATTGTGATCCGTCATGCCTGTCTTCTCCCCACTGGTTAGTAGCCTGTTTAGCCCGGACCGCTTATTAGAGATGAACCATCCGGCTCCGCTGGAAGGCACCCCTAATAAGGACATGTTCATGAAGCATGGATTGATCGCTATAGCCTATAGTGAGCTGTGGCATAAATATACGAAAAAAGATCGAGAAAATCAGTGGCCACTGAGAGGATCCTTCGATCTTGACAAAATAGAAACGGTAGAAATAGCCCTTCGTAGGAATGAAACAACACCTATTATGCTCGATAGTCTCGGTATGAGGCGCAAAGAAGCCACACGACGAAGGGAAGGCGACGAATTTAGAAAAGGTGAAGGGACGCGACGGACAACCCTCCAAACGTCTAGTAGGCAAAGGGAAGGGCCAGCGATGGCACAGCTCCGAGGAGTAGACATGAAAAGGGAACGGTGTAAAGGGATGTGCCGACAAGTCAACCCCGGGACACAACGACCCGAAAGTGATCCCCCGACACTATGCACAGGACGAACAGATTTAAAACAAAACCAATGTGCTTTCTGTAGATGTCTCGGGCACTGGAAAGCCCAATGCCCGACTCTGCAGAGCATAGGTAAGAACGGAGGGTCGACAGAAAGAACAGGCCGACAGAAAGGGAAAAGGCGCGAGATAAAGACCAATCAGACTAGTGCAGACAGGACAGATAGAACCACCCCGTTTGATTATGCTCGATGGCACAGATTTCGTCAGACCAATTTTAACGACATGTTGGAGTTCTGGGACTGATTGCTCTCTGTCGTTCCCCCACTCTGAAAAACAAACACAATTACAGGCCAGTGTAGACAACCCCCGTTAGAGAAAGGACTCAAGGAAGCCAAACGTCTATTATATAACTTAGGATTTAATTACGGTAAAGAAAACACACAACCAACGGTAAATGGAATAACTAGTAGAACACTCTCTAAAACAAACTGTACTAATAGGAGAAATATAAAAAATATTATGCTCACTCCGGAAGTCCTCGAAATGTAACAGTTCGATGGTCCCGCCCACCCGAAACACATAGCACGTGTGGGGCGGGGCCTGCCAGTAGCCATGGACCAAAAGAGATCGCCGGCGAGAAGGTACCGGAGGCTCCACAAAGCAGGCAATGAAATGGTCTTCCCATACTACCCTTCCAGGGATGGCGCCCCCCCGGGCCACGAGTGGGGAGGGGGCGGATGCAAATGACCCCCTCCCTCGTATCTCCTGGTCCGGCCATCACGAATTTCTCCATCGAACGGATGCAGGGTGGGCAGGGAGGGAGAGGCGACCCGGACGAGCCTCTCCCACCTCCACAGGTAGGAGGCTTCCCTGCCCTGGTCCGGCGCCGATGTCCTCCAGCCGGGCGACGGCCATATACCTACGCTGCACAGGACATACAATGCCCGACTGGTATATTTTCGTAACACAGGACATACAATGCCCGACTGGTATATTTGCGCAGCACAGGACACACAATGTCCGATGGGCATACTTGAATAACACCGGACGTACGATGGTCCCCCAAGAGTCGGAATCAGGGGTGTAGGGTGGTCATCATGTGCACCCCTGATTCAAAGGGACGGCGTGGGATGCGCCGGGAGGGGAGGCGGCACGGACGAGCCTCCCTCACCTCCCCGGATGAAGGCTCCACTGTTGCACCCTGGCGCCCCGAACCAAAATGTCCTGCTCCAACAGCATGATGTTCTGTCTTTGTCGCCACAAGAAGTTTCTTCCACTCCTGAAAGATACGACGGAGGGCGGCTGCCGCAGGGTCTCAAAATGGCGTCTGGGCCCTCGGAAGGCGGGGCTAGGCCTCTGGAGTAACTTTGTCCAAAATTGCAACTCGGGCATTCGCCCACCTGGGCGCAAGCCCCCACCATCGACAAACATCCCCTCGACTTTGAAGATTCTACCAAAGTCCCAAGAGCCCTCAGCCCCTTCAGACTTCCGATGGGGAACAGCTGCATTGATCACAAATGAAATGACCACGGCACAGCAACAAGATGGCGGTGCCCTCGTGTCTGCATCAGCTTCCGTCTGAACCACCCAGGAACATTATGGGCTAACGAACTCGAGTAAGTTCCGGCTGAACATCAACATGACCCGGTAAGAAAGACTCTACCCCCTCCCTCTCTTGATTGACGGTCCACACCACCAGCCCCTCTGTTAGCACAAGTTTTTTTAACTGCCGAAAAGGACCCTGGTCCAACCGCCAATCGTCGAGGACATTTTTTTGCCCCTGATGCTACTTCCGGACTAAACCGGCCTCGCCCAAAATGGCGCCGGTATCAATAGGAACTAACGGTTGCCTCGTGGTGTTCCTTAGCTAATGAAACCTGATGTACTAAGATTTATATACGAACCTTTGCGCACTTGATGAAAAGGGGAGGAAGGTTCACTTGACGAACATTTGAAAGGGGTCCCGTAAAAATGTTGATTTCATGAACGATTTATTTTGATATTTATTGTAACTGGTACCTAACGTCGCTCATGATGCACACCCACGGTACACATCTAGGAAATGTGATTACAATGAACTTGACTGTGTTTCCATTTATGAACTGAAATGCCCCTGATCCCTCATCACGCAATGAAACGTTTTTAGTTACTTGCAAATAATTAATTAGGCCTTTCTAACATATTCTTGTGCCGCAAAATAACCCCCCTACTGTATGTGCTTCCATCGTCGACATGTCCGGCCAGAATATGATTGCACTCTCACATTTTACGTACTGAACGATTACGCAAATAAAGGTTTTCCAAACAATGAATAGGCATCACATACTTTTGTAAATGTGGGAATTGGTGGGAGGGCTTTTTCTGTGCGCAACCATTCTGCTCTTTTTTTTAGGTTATCTGAGAAATGGTTGTTCGGCCCTGGATTGATGATCGAATCAAAGGTATGATACACTACCTCCAAAACATGCGACTAAGCTCAGGAACTAACGTATGTAGAAGGACCTCGACTTCTGAGAATGGGTAAAGTAAAGCGGTGTGATTGATAAAATATTATAAAGGTATGGTGGTCGAAGATACTAAGGTACAGGGTTGACCGAAGAACTGATATGCCTTAGAACATCACAGCTTTGAGAATGATTTAAGGACCCCGATGGCCAGATACATCTACAAAACCGGGTACCTCGCGCTAGGCACCTCTGATTCCTTTTTAGCGTTTCCCTACACACGATCCATGATGCCATCCTCGAACCCCTCATGAACCACCTATCGCATTGCCCGCCCCTTGACTTCAGAAACCAAGACCCGAGGGATTATATCCCGAAGAGATAAGTACGAGTATGCGGTAAGTAAAGGACTTTCGTGCCCGTACATTTGATGTGTTTGAATGTTGTCCCCCCCTCCCTTTTCCTCCTTTTTTCCCTCTGCAGGTTACATTAGAGTCCCGATTAGAGTATTGTAAGGGATCTGGAGCCACGTCACGCCCGATGCATGAAAACGGACTAACGCTGCAAGACGACACAAAAAGACGCCCTACCCAATGCCTGACCTTTTTGTACCTGACCTAATGCTCTTCCGTCCCAAAACTGCATGCTTTCTACATCCTAACACAGACCCGAAACGACTAACGTTGGGTAACGCACTGAATAGCCCAAACAATACACGGTCATTCTCCATGTCACACGTGTACTGTTTAGCCTATTGTCTCTCTCTCTCTCCCTTTCTCTCTCTCTCTCTCTCTCTCTCTCTCTCTCTCTCTCTCTCTCTCTTTCACCCCTCCACACTTTTCCCTCTTCCTAACGACTGGCACCTAATTGGCGAACCTGGTGCACCTCCTGATTGGCCCCAAATACCACAAGTATTTGCACAAATTCGTCCTAAATAAAATTGTATCGATACCACGTTACTACCTCTCCTTTTCTGCTAAATATGGATGAAATTTAAATTGGCCAAAGGAAAGGGACAGGGAAGACGACTAAGGTTCCCTAAATTTGACCCACAGTCAGGGAACTATTTGTCAGTGGCTTCTATGATAAAATGTGTCTGTGGTAATGCGACCTTCCCCATTCCAAATTATCGAGACACCCCCGTCTTCCCAAAATGCCCCCAGTTTGGTATCAGCTGCCCTGAACGAAAATCTGGAAAACGCCCCTTGCTCCAATTTACTGTGTTCTTAATTGTTTTCCATAAGATCCCACACACCCCAAGGATAAGTTTGATAATTATCGCAAGCCCCCCCCCGAGTTTTTATAGTAACCAGGTTGCGAGAATTTATATAGAAAGTTAGAAAGATGTGTGCAAAATTAAAATTAGATCGAAAACCGAAAGGAACTTGTTGCAGTAAACCTTGTTGAAAATAAGATGTTTTGATGTAATGGAGAGTCGTTTAGCCTATGTTCATCCCTCAGAAGGATGCCTATCAGACTATGGTGAATAGCACGTTGCACTTTTTCGTAAAATACAAAGCCCTGAAAACCGGCCTAGCCTTGCAAGACTCGTACTAGGGAAATGGGTCTCTACCAGAGGAACCAACATCTACTGAAATAGACGAATGCAATGAATGGGTACCAGACCTCATGCCACGACAAATGAATGTAATAACCAACAAAACGCCAAAGAATTAGCCACAAAGGAAAGTTGTAAGAAATCCAGCAAACCCATCATCAATTGTTTATACGTTGGCTGCAAATCTCAAATGTAGCGAGTGTTTACCCCAGTTGCTTGGCGTTGGGAGAGAAATAGATTTATGTAATGACCTTCTTCTGCAAAATCTCTAAAGACTGTCTTTTCAAACTCATTTAAGGGTACCACTGTCGGAGGAGAAAGAGACCGGATGTGGGAGCACGCGGCCTGACTGCGGATCGTGGAACCTCAGCGACGGAGGTCGAGACGAGACCACAGCAGTAAGGAGTCGCAGGATGAGGCACTGTTTCAGACAAAGCTAAGGAAAGGGCTGACCTGAAGCCCCTGCTCTATGATCGACATGTGCCAAAAGGTCCCCGCTCTCTGAACCTGGTTATGGACCCGCCTGTCTCAAATTCTCCGTCCCCCTGATCTGTTCCCGACTTGGCCCTGCTCCATCCCCTCCTCCTCCGACCTACCATAAGGACTGTTCACACCCACACCTTTCTACCTGAACTTCCAAGTTCCTCCAAAAATCCTACTGAGCTACCCAGAGAAGGGTATTCCCTGCGTCAAAAGGGAGGGAGCTCCGACTAAGTAGCCCACGAACTATGTTAATCTCAGAACGGTGACCTAGAACTCCACCAAGGGTCGCCCCTAAAGAGAAGATGAACGAAGTATGTGGTTCTACCCGCTGCTGAACGCCTCGATGATGATGGAAGCAACAGGAAATACCCACCACAAAGACTCAAGAAACAAACGGATCCCACAACTCAAGGACAATTGCACTTTTCATCACAATCCTATGCTCTGGGTTACGGAAGAAAATGCACTTGCTCCAAAACCGTAACGCATTTCTCCTATGAGGTCTGGCGAAACCAAACAAAATGTACCCCTACCCGCAGACTTCCAACGACTCAATCCACATGAACATTCCTGTTGACAGAACGAATTGTAATCCAGGTGCTTAACAGTGCCAACAGAAGACGACAAAGACACCGAGAACTCTGATATTTTTTTACTATATCTCCTTTCTCTCCCAATCACCCTTGGACTAACTATGCCCCCGCCGAATACGAAAAAGACTTACTTATATGATAACTTACCAGCTCCTATTCCGAATGACTATAAGTATCTATGATCTGTACCCATCGCCCTCGCTACGTAATTCTAGTCTGATAATGCATTACGATGACTTTTTCTGCGACCAACTTAACGATGAACCCGCCTACTAGGTGATGAGATTTTTCAATGTGATGTTTATAATGTGACGTTTATAATGTGATGTTTATGCACAGTTCTTTTGCCTAAGTCCCCTCTCCCTTACTTATGACCGCTGCAATAGGTATAGATAGGAAATAGGCCAGCAAGATGTCTTGGAAATGTTAAAGGGAGGACTGTGGAAAATTAGTACAGTTTGGTGAACATTATCCACGCCATCTTGCCTTTTTTCCGATGCCACACTTTTCGTCCTGTACTCCCGCCATATTTTAGCCATTACGATCAGAATCACCTTCACGAAAGACCCCCACGCTCCGGTCATTCCCACCCTCACCTGCCTTGCGCACAAGCGGCAGCCATTTTTGAACACCATGGCCTCCCTGCCCCTCGCTGATAGCTAGCGCGTCTCTCTCTCTCTCTCTCTCTCTTAACCTCGCAAGCATTCCCCCCGCACGCTGACAACCCCCGCTCTCTCATGCCTTGGGTCATAAACCCCTCTTCAGCGCAGCTTCACCGCAGAATCCCATCCTGTTCCCAGCACGACACCTCCCTTCATTCCTTTCATGGTCGCAGACCCTTTTGATGCAAACCCCCTTTTCCTGTGTCCCCGTTTGTCTTTCCTGTTCCCAGGCCGCCACCTGGCCCTGCGGATACTGCTTATTACCCCGTACAGTAGGAAGCTTCCCCTCCCCATCAAAAGACCCTCGAGCCGATCAAAGCCCCCACCCTATGAGATCCGATCAACCCCATGCATTCCGTGAATCAGCGGAATGCCCTGCTGCGCGACAATCATCACCTGTTGTGACCGGGGTGGGGAATTCAACTGTAAATGCATGTGGGAACGGGCCTGAAGGGGAGATTCCGAGGATGTTCTTTCAAATGTCAAAATGTTGCGAGAATGTGTGACGTGCAATAAAGGTCATAAACCCTAGTATAAGAGGCCAGGCCTCAGAGATGTGGTTAGAGCACCTCGTGACGATACTTGCTGTCTGAATTGATGTGTTCTCCTCCGGAGAGAATAAAATCCTTGTTTCCTGCCTTCCAGTCTCCAGCGCCTGCTTCTTCATTGATTAATATTGGTGGGTCATAGAGGCGACACCGCCGGGCAACATAAAAGGGTCTTTGGTTACTGGTTGTCTTTGAAACCCTTTTTAACAACATCATGCAGGGGGAGCGTTGAAGAGTAAGGGAATTCCTTTAAAGAGTCATTATCCTCTGGATTGCCCTTATCTTTTTGAAAACTCAGGAGCAGCAACGTTGTTGTGGTGTCCCGGGCTTTAAGTGGAAGCTTTTTCAATATTACATACAACTAGCCATAGTTGCTGCTTATTTATCTTATTCAACTAACATCCATTGACAAAGACAATAGTCCTAACTCGTTGTAGGTATGATGTTACTTGGTGCGCCATATATCTGGTTACATTGACAGAAACAGCAAAATACAAGTCGAACGACACGCTAAGCTAAGAACAGATTTTTAGCGTACTTGTTTTTAAGCCATGCCCTTAACTACATTGGTTCTGAAACTGGGATGGTGCAGTGAGCTAAAAAACGGTGTTGGATCTAGCCCTGATCTCTTGACTGGGTGAGAGCTTTCTGCTTAATTCAGAGACTCTGTCCCTCACCACCCCTTGTTGTAAATACTTAACTACATTGGCCACACCCTTTGAGAGACCCCACAGTTTTTTCATCCCACTTAAAGCCATGAATAGATGCCTTAACTATGGTCCTCTCTGGAGACAAAAATATTTTCCCTTTAGAGTTTGTGACAGATGCAATGATGTAATGTCAGAGGGAACCCTTGTGAAGTACTAGTATTGTTACAACTGTTTAAAAAGAGTGTGTTGTGTTTCTTTGGCGGGAGGTTTGGTGGGAAGAGATTTCCTATGCTATCAACACTAAGTAGTATAAAATAGCGTCTTGTAATATTTTTCAAATGGGGTGATCTTTTATTACTCTAGCCCCACCCACACTGATTCTGCCATCACTAACGCCGCCCCCACCCGGAGACCCATTGGTGAGGCCCTCGCCCACAAATCAGCCTGTAATTATGGCCCCAGAGAGAACGTTTGTGACCATCCACTCTCTAGGATATGACCCATGTAGTTAAACCCCTAGACAGCATGACAGGAGCTGTCTTTGAGATGTACACTGAAGCCTTTATTATTGATCTATGCAACACTCTTTCTGCAGAAGAGAAAAGCTGTGCTGGCATTTTTACATGCAAAACCAAACCACATCTACTGCATTGCACAATAAACTCTGGGGCATATTTACAAGTCCTTTGCTCTGCCAGTGCGTCACTTATAACATGGGAAAAAGTGACGTACGAGCAAGGAACTTCGAAATAAGCCCCTCTAAATTTAAGGTAAGTTAGAACCCACGTGTATTTGTCTGTTTGTTTACCGTGAGGTGCCTAGCTCTAAGGTTTTTTAAATAAATTCACCTCTCTCCAGGTGTAATGCCAGCTGCCTTTGTTGAGCTCCCTTCATAGCCTTTGCACCAGAGGGCACTTTCTAATTCTTCCGTACGAACCAAAAAGAGCATGCATGTATAAAAATCTAGGTACATCTTCTCTTTCAGGTCACAGAGTGGCAGCTTGCCGCTGGTCTTTCCTGAGAACCTGGATTGCAGAGAGCCGGCTGCAAACCTTCCATGGAGGCATGGTTTAAGGATAGGTGACTTGGGTTTTAATCCTTGATTCCCAGCATTAGCAAATCGGGGGATTCTGGAGAATTAATTTTCAGACAAAATTGACAATGCCTTGAGATGATGTGCTACGCAAGAAGATCAAAACAGTTTATTCACATATGTGTCAACCTAAACAAGGTGCCAACATTTTTATTTAAATAATTTGAATTTAATGGCTTTGAAGAGCCTCAAACTACAGATTTGGTATAAAATGTGGCAATAACATTCTTCAGAGGAATGGCGGGGGCCACTGCAGCGCATGATTTTTCCACATCACCCTAATTCAGCCAGGAAAGTGTTCATCCACGTTTATTTTTAATTTGTAATTTTCTTATTTTGAACCATAAAGACATTTAGCCAACCAATTTGATTAAAATTGTCCTTTATAAAACTGCCCCTTATTCCTCTGTTTTGCCAACACTGTGAGTCACTTACATGAAGCTTGTTTTAATACTAAATTCTTTATGAGTATTTTTTATGAATTTGTGAGTGGATATGAATTTGGATAATAAAAAAATGCTTGTATTTTCAACACGTCAGGCATGGTGATGCCTGGCCTCGCGAGCCTCCGTGAGAGAAACAAGATCCACACCAGGCTGCACATTCAAACTGAAATACAATTGAAACTCATCCCCCCCTTCCCGCTTCACTGGTTTCAAGAAAGGCCGCAGATTTAGATTGAGATCAGAACAATTTTCATTATGCTGAAGGTAAACCAGAGCTGGGAAACTGTGAACAGCAGCTATTGGCTCCAGAGGTCCACAGGGACCCTGTTCAGTTGAAATAGACACGTTCATAAAGATGCACTGCTTTAGTATTCGCCTTCTGCTCGCCTTCAGATGGACTATGGCTATATTTCTTTGACTTAAACAGGTGATATTCATTTTGTTTACATCCACATTGTTAACAGATTTTCTAGAAGTTTAGGCTGCCAAATATTCTTCTAGATTAAAGTCAAAGCTGGGGGAGGGGATGTCTGGTAACAATGCTCGAGAAACTTGGCCTCAGTAGCTCACGATGATTTTCATCGATCAGAAGTAGCTCTCATTACCGAAAAGGTCGGAGACCCCTGTTCTAGAACCTCCATTTTCTCACGCATTCCTAGCCTGAGATGCACTGATGCTCGATGTTTAATCAACAGAGCCAAACATTAAGGATCTTTGATATGTAGCAGAGCAACCTTAACATATAAGACTTGCTGAGACACAACTGCTTTGTCAGCCAGCTATACTCTGCCACAGGCCTAGCTCTTCCAAAGCCCTCAGAATAGGGCGGTATCTGCCCTTCATTCCACCTGGAACCTGAGGCAAACATTCCACCTTTTCCGGCAACAAGCGATGAGTCCGGCATAACTTTAAGGGCAGTCACTAAGACACAAGATATCCCGCTGGGAGGGTTGACTGGCTCCCCTGGAGGAAGCGGATTGGTGTGACGGCCTTACGACCTCTTCTAAACTCAGTCTCATTCAACTTTATTACCTCCACACAATCTTCCTTACGCCTGTGTGCCTACATAAGGCAGGACTGTGCCCCTCCTGGGACTGTACACGATGTGCCCAAGCCCGGACGATTTCTTCCACATGGTCTGGTTGTGCCCTGGTCTTGCCCCGTTCTAGTTGGATGTGAAATCTGAGTTTACACATGCCCTGGGCTGGCATGTCCCCCACGATCCCTTACACCTTCTTTTGGGGGTATTTGATGATCTAGACGGCTGCAGAGCCAACAAACACTTTCTGGGCATGGCGGTGGTGGTGGCCAAGCGCGATATCGCGGCAGCCTGGGCTCAGGCCAGACCCCCCTACTCTGTGAAAATGGCGATGAGGGGTGGACTGGTGTGCGACCTAGGAGGAACCTCTCTTCGAGTCCCGGGGATGTCCTGGGAAGTTCCTTAAGGTGTGGGGAAAATGGCTGAATTTACTGTTTTGAATTATTTACTCTGATTGTCTTATATAGGGCTATATTGCCTCTCAAATGGTATGGCTTACTTGAATACCTTCATCATGGCTGTGGATTTCGTTGGCTGTTAGGATTGTATGCTGTCCTTATGTGAATTTGTTTTTCAAATGCAAATAAACTTGATTATCAAAAAAAAAAGCCACAAGATATGTGACTCATGAACAACCTTCACCCATCAATCAGAACCCAAATACATGACCAAACGTTCCGGAAAGAGCTGCACATAGTGCTTTCCAGATAAGCTTTCTACCAGGTTTGCTTTTAGTGGAGGCCCCCTTTTCTGTTCATACTGAAAATAAGCCAAGAAAATTTAGTGGTTTCACCAGGCCAATCTACATTCACTTTCCAGCAAAACATTACGAGCCATCCATCTTATGACCCATCTTATTGTGGCCAACTTCAAACAACCTTGCAGGCCACAAGCATCTGGCTGTAATCCAGGTGAGGTTGATGGAGCAAGGATTCGCACGTAAAGCGACTTGCTCTCATTCATGAACCTCGTCTAACCTTTGATAAGTATTAAACCAATCTTGTTCGTCTTAAAAATCGCATTTTACAGTACACGCGGGTGTCCAAGAGAAGCTCGCCTATGTGTCTATTAATCATAATGATGCTCGCACTACTGAATGGCCGCTTTGCAGGAATCCAGTCTGCGCATGCGTCGGTCATACCCACGTGATGTGACGCAATCGAAATTTGGAGGGATGTTTTCGCCCATGCGCATTGTAGCTAATATGGCCGCTTACCTTTTAACATGCTCTCTGCTTGCCTCTGCTGCTTATGCACAGCTGTCTTTTCCACATTAATCTTTAATGCTATAAGATATTATAAAGTAAGGGGTGCAGTGAAGCTTTTCATGGTATACAGTGTATTCATTTTTTCTTGTGATTCTAATTTGTTTTCGCTTACTTTTCATGTACCACGTATCTGGGGGCCTGGGAGTTAGGGAGCTGCGCCATCTTAGAAGCCTATGTGGACCCGATCACGTGATATGAGGACCGGGCCTTGAATCAGTGGAACTCAGCCAGCTGGCTACCGAAGCTGAGACGCTCCTGGGAAGATCACCTCTGCCCCTGGAGAAGATGCTGTATTACATCTAAAATTGATACAATGTTTCTTTCCAATGTGTACTCCATTGTCCTCTACCACACGTATGCCTGGGAACACAAACTCCAAGGGGTGGGTACTGTCATTTGAATATTAAATATGGGAACGCAGAATTTAGGTGGTGACAATGACCTAACCACCTCTCTTGACCAATCGAAAGATGGGACCTTGTCACTTGCAACATTTGTGGGTGGTCTGGGGACCCAAGCAGGGTATAACTAGCCTAGTTTAGTTAAGGGAAGTTGTCCGACTTGTCCGAGTAGCTGACCTGTCACTGACCCTATGAACTCTATAGGTGATTGATACAGAGGGCTGCGGAGCACTCTGTCCGAGATTTTCCACAAACTCCAAGGGGTGGAAATAGTCTTAAGTGCTGGCGAAGCACTTTGCTGGGAGATTTGAAAACCCAATCGGGGTTACTGGCGGATTCCGTGCAGAGAGGGAGTAATGCAGGCGTTGCATCCGAAGCTGTAGGTGTTGGTCGTGCCCTTTGATGAGCCCAGTCCTGATTCAAATCCGGAGGGGTATCCTGTCCTGACTGTCCATGAGCTGTACCTGCTCGCCTACTGGCATTCTGAATCCTTGAGGGTCCCTGTCCTCGCCTTTTTCCCCAAGCTGACCCGTGGCCACGGTTGGTCTTCATTCCCGTCCTAGGTAAATATAAGTGTGGGTTTCCGTCTAACTATACTTTTCTTTTCCTTTTCTTTAATAAAGCACTCTTGCCTGTGATATTATCCTTATCACCTCTTGAAATGATTTTACATGCAATTGTTTATTAGTCATGTTCCATTTTCCCCTTACTTATAGGATATTATTAAACTAACTGTTTATTCAGCTTGTTCCATTTTTCCCCTTTTCCTTTAGTACGGTTTGCCTTGAGATTAGTAAGAATAGCATAAGGATTAGAAATTAGTTTGAATTATAAGAGTACATAATAGGTCCTACTCACTGCCCTGCCTTAGTTTAAACTTGACTGAATAACATGTTCTCTAATGTTCATACCCTATAGTTTTCCCTAGTATTTCTATGGTACTCACTCTCATCCATAGTTACATTTTGGCTTTAATTTTGATCATTGATGTACTAATCGGTATCTGCCTTATAATTCTGGCATATTCATTTTAAACTTTCTATATATAAACCTTTGAAAACCCTTCAGGTGTCTGTGGTCATTTTATCTGGAATAAAGTATTAATGAATGTATTAAATGTATTAAAATCTTATCACCTGTCCACTGATAGCTCCTGATCCAGCGGGAGGAATGTGCCTGTGATAAGTCAGGTACATTAACAGTGGTGGAGGAAAGCCGCCCCCGAATTACTTATAGTAGCGTGTAAACTCACCCGATTCATCCAAAAATCTGTCATGGTATGCGCGCCAGGGCCCAGTGCGTGGAAATTGGTATAACCTGTGAGTCGGGTGACCTGCGCGCTCTATCAAGGTCATTCCAAATTTGAGGAGCAACATAAGAAAAGCAAAGTTCACCCTAGGTCGATTTTAAATACTGGCAATATTCAATAAATGGGCCTGCCAGGAGAGAAGAGATGGCCCTGGGATTCACCTAAATTCAATGGGATAAAAAAAGGCAGGAGAGGTTGCAGAGAAACAAGACATTGTGTTTTGAATTTACGCCTGGTCTCAAAAGGAAGTCAACAGACCTTGCGCAATAACGGAGAACTTCTAGAATAACGGGATAATGGTATGGCAAGTCATGAGGCCTGATTTTTAATATTTCACAGCAATGAAGAAGGAATTTATCTGTACCTGGCCAGATGTGAACAGATCAACACTCTGTTGGTGGCATGTTGCGCAATGGGAGTCAACTGGTGTTGAAATGTTCACCCTTTTTGCACTTGAAAGGTGCAAAATGCGGTCATTGTAGAAACTAAACCTGTGGCACCAATTTCAATTAATCAATCAATCAATCAAAGCATTTATATAGCGCACTACTCACCCGGAGGGTGTCAAGGCGCTAGGGGAGGGGGGGTCGCTACTGCTCGAACAGCCAGGTCTTGAGCTGCTTCCTGAAGGCAAGGTGGTCCTGGGTCAGGCGGAGGTGGGTCGGGAGGGAGTTCCAAGTCTTGGCGGCCAGGTAGGAGAAGGATCTTCCTCCTGTGGTGGGTCTTCGGATGCGGGGCGAGGGCGTGGCCGGTCGATCGAAGCTGGCGTGTGGGGGCGGAGAAGTTGAGGCGGCTGTTGAGGTATCCTGGGCCTTGGTTGTGTAGGGCTTTGTGTGCGTGGGTGAGGAGACGGAAGGTGATTCTCTTGTTGACCGGGAGCCAGTGCAGATCTCTCAGGTGTCCGGAGATGTGGTTGCGTCGGGGGATGTCCAGGATGAGTCGTGCAGAGGCGTTCTCAATCCGCTGGAGTCTCTTCTGGAGTTTGGTGGTGGTTCCGGCGTTAAGACTGTTATCGTCTTTTCTGCCAAAACTTTCAACAACCGGAAAAGGAGGACAGGAACTGAGCCCAGTCAGCCATAGCATTGGGGACCAATGACTTGCACTACCTCCTGCAATCAGTACATTAGTTTTCTCTAAATGTATTTAGAATGAATTTCTGCCCATCCCGTGTTTAAGCTCCTACTTAAAGTCTCTTAAATTGTAGGCAATCACTGCTTCACCTGTCAAGCAGCAGAGATTTTGAATATCATTTGATTAGGTGTACAATTGTACACAATGGAAGATAAAGACAGGTTTTATGTATAGGGTGCATAAATAGAAAGACCAGGAGCCTACAGGGCATGGACTTTTGGTTTAAAAAGCAATATACCATGGTGGATATTAGTCTGGGATTAGCAAGAAAAGGTGAGAACTATTGAAAAATGTCACCCCTCTTATCCTGGCTTCACAATTTGTTTGAAGCATACAGAGGTAGTCAACAGTGTTAAATGGAGCTGACAAAGGGGTGAAGTGGAGGATCTGATACTGCTCGAATTCACCAGCCTAGTATGACTAATGAAATGACAGCAGACCTGTGGATGGTTCTGGTTGTCATGTAACACTACCCGCAGTGACACGACAACACTCCAATACCGGTGGCGGGGAGGGTGGAGGGATTATATATATATTTATATATATTGATTTATTTATTTTCTGAGCAAATCACTTAATGTCCCCTGCCTAACAAAATGAATGTGTCCGTCTGTAACGCAACTGGTGCTCATGTAATAAAGCGCTCCGATACCTTCGAGTCGAGTTTGAGCTATATAAAACTCCCTCAAAAATAAAAATAAAATATGTAACTCCATGTTTCCTGCCTCATCCTGAGCCCTATACCATTGCAGACTCTGTGCTATGTGCAGGTTGTAATCCGGTTTACGCGTCACCCTGCACCATATAAGTTTCCAGCGCACTTTATAGACTGCGTAGAACAAAAACTCTCTCACGTGGCTCGAGGGTGGCATGCCAAGGGCTATAGAATAATAAACCAAATCCATAAACATGAAAAAAGAAATTGTGTGTGGTATGTCGGGCAAGAATTAAAAGGTCATAGGAGGTAAGCATCAGTGGTGCTGCATCAAGGTAATCTGTTTTTTCTCCAAATGCCCCCATTTAGCAGGATTAGGTGCAGTTCAGGCTGTTTTGATGCTCATTATTCGCGTTATCTATGCTGCTGGATCACGAATACCCATCATATCCCACACCTCCAATGCAGGGCTTCAGCTCTTTAAACTGGGTAGGGTGACAGAGAACAGGTGGGTCAAGGTTTTGTGAAGGTCGGCAGGTTGGTACTGGATTGCATTCGGGCACAGAATTTACTCTAGTGCTGGCAAGCGCTGATCAAGCATAAGCAGCCTCTAAAGGAAGCGTTCAATAAGGGGGTTGAGATACAGAACCTTAGGGATTAACAGCAGCACCTGACATACAGAGGCTGGTGGATGCTATCTGTCATACCCTGTGGTTATCAGCAGCACCAGACAGAGAGAGGTAGGTGGCTGGTATCTTTCATATGCTATGGCTAACAGCAGCACCTGACAGATTGATAACGGTGGATGCTATCTGTCATATGCTGAGGTAATCAGCAGCACCTGACAGAGAGAGGATGGTGGATGCTATCTGTCATACCCTGGAGTTATCAGCAGCACCTGACCGAGACAGGCTGGTGGATGGTATCTGTCATATACTGGGCTAACAGCAGGACCTGACAGATAGAGGCCGATGGAGGCTATCTGTCATACCCTGGGGTTATCAGCAGCACCTGACAGAGAGAGGCCGGTCGATGCTATCTGTCATACCCTGTGGTTATCAGCAGCACCAGACAGAGAGAGGCAGGTGGTTGGTATCTTTCATGTGCTATGGCTAACAGCAGCACCTGACAGAGAGAGGCTGGTGGATGCTATCTGTCATACCCTGTGGTTATCAGCAGCACCTGAAAGAGAGAGGCTGGTGGATGCTATCTGTCATATTCTGAGGTAATCAGCAGCACCTGACAGAGAGAGGATGGTGGATGCTATCTGTCATACCCTGGGGTTATCAGCAGCACCTGACAGAGAGAGGCTGGTGGATGCTATCTTTCCTATGCTAAGGCTAACAGCAGCACTTGACAGAGAGAGACTGGTGGATGCTATCTGTCATACCCTGTGGTTATCAGCAGCACCTGACAGAGAGAGGCTGGTAGATGCTATCTTTCCTATGCTAAGGCTAACAGCAGCACTTGACAGAGAGAGGCTGGTGGATGCTATCTGTCATATGCTGGGGCTAACAGCAGCACCTGACAGAGAGAGGCCAGTGGCTGGTATCTTTCATATGCTGGGGTTAACACTAGTATCTGACAGAGAGAGGCCGGTGGATGCTGTCTTTCATACCCTGGGGTTAAGAGCAGCACCTGACAGAGAGAGGCTGGTGGATGCTATCTTTCATATGCTGAGGTTAACAGCCGCATCTGACAGAGAGAGGCCATTGGATGCTATCTGGCATACCCTGGGGTTATCATCAGCACCTGACAGAGAGAGGCCAGTGGATGATATCTGTCATACCCTGGGGTTATCAGCAGCACCTGACAGAGAGAGGCCATTGGATGCTATCTGTCATACATTGGGGTTATCAGCAGTTCTGACAGAGAGAGGCAGGTGGATGCTATCTGTCATACCCTGGGGTTATCAGCAGCACCTGACAGAGAGAGGCCGGTGGATGCTATCTTTCATATGCTAGGTTACCACCAGTACCTGACAGAGAGAGGCAGGTGGATGCTTTCTTTCATAACCTGGGGTTAACAGCAGCACTTGACAGAGAGAGACCGGTGGATGCTATCTTTCGTACCACGGGGTCAACAGCAGCACCTGACCGAGAGAGGCCGGTCGATGCTATCTCTCATATCCTGGGGTAACAGCAGCACCTGACAGAGAGAGGCCGGTGGATGTTATCTGTTATACCCTGGGGTGATCAGCAACACCTGAGAGAGAGAGGCCAAGAAGTGCTATCTGTCATATGCTGGGGCTACACAGCTAATAGAACAGGCTTTTACTAACCAGGATGATTGCTTGAATAGAGGGGTCATCTTTGACTTTATCCAATTGGTTCAGGCTTTTACTTCAGAGAAGAAGCTTTCATTAGTGGAGCAGGTGCAGCGGCACTGGAGCCAATGGGGGCGGAGGGCCTGACTTTCTTTTGCCACTAAACGTGGCGGGATCCAACTTGATTTTGTGCTCATAATGCTGTGCCACCGCGCCAGTCTCTGGATGGCAGCCAGGTCTCTTAGCCAATGGATGACAGCCAGCCATTATACCGGGACGCCCCAGTCTTGTCTGGCAATCAGTGTACAGTGTTCACGCTCTCAGTCCCTGACTGTCAGTGAGTGCACAAAGATTTCACTATCTGCCCTCGAGTGACGGCCAGTTATGTGGTGTAGGGACTCGAAGTCCCCGATTGGCATCCGATGTGCGGATTTCAGGGTCTCTGTGAAACACTGATAGGGAAATGCAGACAGCAGTGGACAGGCGAGAACACCTAACAGGCGCGCGCCGCTGTAGTCCGAGCAGCTGATAACCGAAGGAAAGTGCTCTTCTGTCAGCTCGGCCAAAGTCCGTCCCTCTCTGAGTGACCTCGTGTTCTAGAAATAGAGGAAGGACTGAAGGCTTTACTGCGGCATCTTTGAACTACTCACATCTGAAGTACTCTTAGCGAGCTCGTGGCAGGTCATTACAGGTTATATCCGACGCCTACATATGCTGAAACTTTTTACCGTTGAGTACACGGTAAGATTCTTTCGAAAATGACTTGAAGGGATCTATATATAGTGTCTAAACTCCGAGGAAGATCAATATAGCACTTTTTCTATGGACAGATTGCAAATACTTTGCACCAGTGAACTTTCATTTCCCACCACTCCATGGGTGCAAATGTAGGGTTTGCACAGTTGCCTTGGTGCAATTATCGTTTACATGTTGCCCTATCTGACTGCGTTTAAACATATTTTCTGGTTCACTATTCAAGGGTTCATGATGTAGACCCAAACGTTAGTGCTAACATTACTGGGACGGTGTGTGTGGCGCTATACCGTTATACGCCGAGATAAGACTGCTGCAAGCAGCACGGGGAAGCGTCAGACATCATAATAGGAAAAAAAACACGTTGTGAAGCAAATCGGAAGAGATCCGTCCAAACCTGACAGCGCGTATCATGATTACCATGCTAGCACGTATTTGTTCGTGCCACATTTTTCGAGCCCCATATTTCGTAAATTAAACTATTTGTCTTCGTGACAGGATAATATTTGGTGTCGGTGACTGGAGTTAAAACTCGCGTGTGCCTGAAGTCCACATTTCAACAGCTTGCACAAAATATTGAGACCATAATATTATCTCTTTAATTTAATAATATATACCCCAAAATCACAGCAATTTAGTAGCGAAGGAGAAGGGGAGGTGGCAGAGAGAAACAGATAAAGAGACATACACCGAAATAGGGGGGCTCAGAGAGGAAAAAGACAGCGATGGAGAAGAGACAAAGGGAAGAGGCAGAGATAACGACAAAGAAATGGAGGGAGAAATGGTGAGAAGGAGAAAGAGCAGCAGAGAAATGGAATAATAAACTAAAAGAAGAAAAGGGGGCAGAAATCGAGAGTGAGAGAGAAGAAACAAAGAGAATGCGATCGAAAAAGAGAGTGAAAAGAATGTTGAGAAAGATAAAGGGAGAGTGAAAGAGGGAGGATTAGGAGGCTAAGAGACAGATCAAAGAATGGCGAGATAGGGGGAGAATGAATAGACAAAGGGAGGCTCTCGCTGGGGAAAAATGGGAGAGCGCGAGACTGAGTGAAATAGAAAAAGAGGCAGGGATGGAGGAAAGGAGGAAGAATGAAAAGGCGAAGAACAACAAGAAAGGGAGAGAGGGTGTGAGAGAGAGAGTGAGGCCGAGAAACAAAATTGCGACCGATGGAGATGGCGAAGCGAGTGAGGGGGAACCAGAATGGGAAACGAGTGAGAAATTAAGAGAGGACGTCCAGAGAAAGCCACATCAGAAAAAAAGGGTTGGACGGTAAAAAGACGAGAGTGAAAGGAAGATGTGGAGAGAAAGACGTTAAGAGAAAGAATAAAGAGGAGAAAAAATGACGAGAAAACCAGAGGGAGGCAGAGAAATCAAGGTGGAGTAAAGGAGAGAGAATGAGAAGGTGAAGAAGAACAACAAACGTAAAAGACATCCTGATGCAGAGGTAATGAATGAACGTGAAATAAAAAAGTTTGGTATAGGAACGAAAGAGGTAGAAGGAGAAAGGAATATACAGAAGGAACTAGAGAGACAGTGAAAAAGATGGAAAGCGAAAGAGCAGCACACATGGTATTGGAAGAAGGGTAAGAGCGGGAAAAGAGAGGGGGGCGGGGCGAGAAAAAGAGCAGAAGTAAAAGAAGTGATGCCATGAAACTAATGGAAGGGAAAAGGCAAATACAGTGAGGGAGGGGGGGGGGGGGCGAAGGAAGAGAAAACACATAGGAGCGAGGAGGAGCAGAGTGAAACGCGAGAGAAATGAGAAGTGAGCAAGAGGAGAAAACCGGAAGAATGTGTGCAGTAAGTAAAGATTAAGATAAACCAGTATCAAGTAAATGCATAAAGCTCACAATGGGAATTTAGCGATACTGGGCCAGTTACATACATGGCATGGGTCAAGCCTCAAGCAGCATCACATGGGGACACTGGCTACTTCTGTTAATAAAAAACAGGTCCTCTCTAAAGGCGGCGCCTATGCTTCAAAGCCCTGGCGTCAGAGTGCGCTCCAGGTATACACAGAGGTGCGCTGATTGGAGCCCTCTCAGTGGCGGAGCCAGCCAGGGATCAGGAATCCTGCAGAGCTCCCCTCTCATCAGGTATCTCTCAGCAGCAGCCGTGTCCGCAGCAGCAGCGCGCGGCAGGGATGCTCTGCTGCGAGGAGGCGGCCAGCAGCGTCTTCACACATCCCTGGGATGCTCCTGCGGTGTCCTTCTCCGGATCAGCGGTTCCCTGTGGCTTTTAAATACCGGCACCTCTTTCTCCACTGGTGATGCAGGCACTTTAAACAGCGAGTGTCTGCACTTTTTGCGTGTTCTAAGCGGCACTCTGGGCGCCAAATCCAGCTCTTTTTTGCTCTCCATCTGGCCCGTGCAACAAGCTGGACCATTTGATATCAGACGCCTAATCTCACCGGAACGGTTACTGCGTGTACCGAGCCTCACACGACCCACACTTTTTGAAAGTTGTGGACTCGGCAGCTTGTGACGTAAAGTGGCTCACATCAGCACCTTTTGGACGACCCGGCAGTGAATGCCGACCAGCGGTCAGGATAAGACTCTAGACCTGGCCAGCTCTAGACGTGGGAACATACCTGTGACCTGTGCTAAGCATCGGAGGTCCATAGAACTCCCCCATTAGAATTCGAGGCGACCTGCCTTGGTATTCATAGCTCACCACATATGGCCCTCGGAGGTGGGTGGCGCACTATTACTTCTTCGAATCTTGAAAGACCGCTAATGCTTGTCTGTGACTCGCAGCAGAGTCAGGAAATAGAGTAAAAAGACCGTTTGTTGGAACACTGATACCTTTAAAGATCTAAACTCTCCACAGAGTGCACAAAGGATGGATCTGGAGAAATATCTATACAGCAACCAAACAGGCTTCCTAAGAATGGATGATGTTACCACCATTCCAGCCACAAACTCCTCACACCAAGCTTCTCGTGAGCAGGATGACCCCAGGGATGAAACTTTAGCCAAGGTAGAAATTGCAGTACTGGCAGTGATACTGGCAGTCACCACGGTGGGAAACTTAGTGGTCCTCTTCACCATGTACAGGATCCGAAGGAAGATGACCAGGATGCACTTGTTCATCATGCACTTGGGGCTGACGGACCTCGTGGTGGCTGGCTTCCAAGTCTTGCCACAGATGATATGGGATATCACGTTCAGGTTCGTTGGTACCGACCTTCTGTGTCGGGTGGTCAAATACTTTCAGGTGCTCAGTATGTTTGCCTCAACCTACATGCTCCTCATGATGACTGTAGACCGGTACATAGCGGTCTGCCACCCTCTGAAGACTCTTCAGCAGCCCAGCATGCAGGCCTACCTGATGATTGGAGCCACCTGGCTGATCAGCAGCCTACTGAGCCTGCCCCAGATCTTTATTTTCTCTATGAGGGAGGTGAGCAAGGGCTCAGGGATCACCGACTGCTGGGCAGAGTTCCACTTCACCTGGGGAGCCAAGGCCTATGTAACCTGGACCACTATGTCCATCTTCGTCATCCCCGTCATTGTCCTTGTCGTCTGCTACAGCCTCATAACCTATGAGATCTGCAAGAACCTCAAGGGCAAAACTCAGACAGGCAGGTCTGAGAATGGATGCTACCGTGGCCAAGGTATGCCGTCCCGGGTGAGCAGCATCAGGACTATCTCCAGAGCCAAGATCAGAACAGTCAAGATGACCTTTGTCATCGTCCTGGCTTATGTGTTTTGCTGGACGCCCTTCTTCAGTGTCCAGATGTGGTCTGTCTGGGATGAGAACGCCCCTAACGAAGGTAAGTCAGAACAAAGCTCATCACACACGAGCCCTAAACAACATCCAGCGACCAAAAGTAGAAATCTAAAATATTACAGCAAAAAAGGCTCAATGAGGGAGGTCATGCTGTGGTACTTCAAAAATAAACTTTAGTTTCGCTAGCACTGATCATTATTCTCCGCCTACCTCTCTTTATGTATTACAGAAGCAGTGATTGTGCCATTGGAACTATAGTTAGTGCTGCTAGTCCACAGGTAACACACACACACTCTCTCTCTCTCTCTCTCTCTCTCATAGTTAGGACCTAGTCTGCATGGGAAAAGTGTTTTCGCAAATATCTTTGGTGCTGTTTGACAAATCTTCATGACATTTTCTAAATATTGTGTACTAGTGAGTCTTATTGTGCATGGAAAGTTTCAAGGCGATCTGTCAAGCTGGGGGACAGGAAAAGAGAGGAAGTCAAAGAGTGCATTTCCCATGTGAACACGACTACAGCCGAACCGCTGTATGGAATTTCACCAAATTTATTAGAAAGTTAGATCTTGATCCAGAAGGAGCCCTTTTTAGGTCTCGCCTGAGCCAGCGCATGCGCTGCCCTGGCAAGACTTTTTAGTAATTGGTGCTAGAGCTTGCGGTTACGCGCGCGGTTACGAGCTCAGCAGCCATCTGGCTTTCCTCGTCATGGCTCATTAAGTGCATCGCTCGCGGGCACGCTGCGCGATCGATATCACTTTCACTTAAATGCGCCTCTCTCCTCGCCCACTCACTCGTGTGTCTTCAGTCGCAGTTGCAGCGTTTTTTCTTTCCCCTTCCACCTACAACTCAGATTGGGTACTCAATAGAGTAGAAGGCAAAAAGCATCTGCTTGCGCCGCTTTTGCAGCCCTACTTCTGCTGGTACTGCGGACAGCTTCACTCCCTGGAGTGGAGGTCACTGCCCTGTGCCTGGTGTACATTGTTAAATCAGAGGCATATGTAACCACGTTTGATAAAATCTTTTTAAATTTAATCGGAAAAAATATCGCTGACATACTGGCACGAAAGTCAAATAAATATTAATGTATAGAGTACCTGCTTCAATGCCCCCTTTAAGAAAAAAGAAAATTTTCACAATCGCTAACATTAATGGCAGCACCATCATTCTGGAAGTTGTTGCAGCACCGTTGACTGCGGCTGACCCTATGCTTGATCTTGGTGTCTGTGACACTGACACTCTATGATATTCGTCTAACAGTTTGTTATCTTAGATGAACACAGCACCTCTCCCCAGCCTAGCGCTCAGAGAACATGGAGGGTCTCCTCCAGCAAGCTCCCAAAGCTACCCTAATTTTACTCAGTGGTGTAACAGATACTATATGAGACTCTCCCACCGTGTGTGATTCTGGTTTCTCTGAATCCGCCTGTAGTGTGCTCTGTCACTGTGTGATCTTGGTGTTTGTTGCTGTCTGTTCGTGGTATCTATGCACGTTATACTGCGCCTGATCTTGAGTTCTGTGCAGCTGACGCTATGATCCTATCCTGTTGACAGTATCTGTGATCTTGGTATCTGTACGCGGTCTTCGTCCAGCAGTGGGTGATTTTGGCGTTTGTGACCCTTACTTTGAGTGTCCTTGTGTTTTCTATGTAGCTGACGCTATGTGTGATATACATCAGTTTTGCTCTAACACTGTGTAATCTTGGTGTTTGCACCTCTGTTTCTTGGTATCTGTACAGCTTACAATATTCATTAGTGAAGCTGACACAGCGTGTGACCTTAGTGTATGTGCAGCTACCTCACTATATTTGATCTTGGTCTTGCAGTGTGTGATCTTGAGTGCGTGTGACTCCCACTGAATATACTCACTTCTATTCAGCTGCCACTCTGTCTCATCTTGGGCTGAGATCTGCGTCTGGCTGTGTGTGATCTTGGTGTCTGTGACTCCCATTCGGTATACTTATTTCTATTTAGCTACCAGTCTGTCTCATCTTGCGCTGAGATCTTCATCTGGCTGTGTGTGATCTTGGTGTTTGTGACTGCCATTTTTATTCTCATTTCTATGCAACTGACACTCAGTGTGATCTTGGGCTGAGATCTGCATCTAGCAGCCTGTGATCTTGGATGAAGCCAACACCTCTCCCAGCCTGGTACCGCAGCGCTATGACAGCACTTAGATCTGACCTACTTGCAGTACCTCAGCTCTACGACAGGACTCAGATATGACCTGCTTGCGGTACCTCGGCGCTATGACCACACAGAGATCTGACCTGCTTGCAGTACCGAGGCGCTATGACAGCACACAGATTTTACCTGCTTGTGGTACCGAGGCGCTATGACAGCACATAGATCTGATCTACTTGGGGTACCACAGCGCTATGACAGGACACATAACTGACCTGCTTGCGGTACGCATAGCCAATAGTTCTTGCCTTTGGAACCTTATAAGTGTTTAGTCATGCAACAGTTGATGTTGTTGCACCAAGGCGATTGTGCTGCATAACCAAATACTTGTAAGGTCCCAAAAGCGAGACCAATTGGCTATGCCAATGCTTGTTCGTATTTGGTGTAAATCCCTTCTGTTTTTTAGAGTTATTAAAGAAAACCAAATTTGCCTATCTAGGGACGTGACCCCTCCATGAATCCTCCCAGTCTCGTGCAGAGATATGTTTGGCTGTCAACACTTCAACCAGTAAGTGTTGGCAGCCATCTTGAGACTTGGATGACTCAGCCGAGTCCCCCCACAAAATGGGGAAATAAGAGAAGGGGGCACAGTAAGAATACCCTGACCCCCTAGGCCTGGTGCTGGAGTACCCCTGAGACTCTGCCAGTGCCAAAAAGCATTTGAAAAAAAAGTATGTGGTGAAAATTGTGAGGGATTCGCGAATAAGCAGCAAAAAGAAAAAAAAAAACAAGCATTGTCTCCCGTGCCTGTCTACAGTATAGCCCCCGCGTGGGCCAGGTCCCGGGGGTATATGGGAATATAAAAGAAATCGAGGGGGTTACCCAGGGCCCTCCTTATAAGGCCATTTTGATCCCTGGGGACCGTTTCTACCCTGGGACTTAAAAAAAAAAATATCGGATGGGGGCCGTGGGGACCTTTCTCCATGGCCTCATTTGACCCTGGGACCACCACCTCCCCGGGGCTGGAAATCTAATATGGAGGGTGAATACTTGGATCTCACTCCTGTGGTTCTTTAGAGCCCCGAGGACCACCACCTCCCCGAGGTTTAAATCATGAATTTAAAGAGGGGGCCACTTGGACCACCAGGGCCTGGGGACAACCACCTTCCTCGGTCCAGAAATCAAAATTGAGGCCATATACGGCCCTGTTAACTACCACCTTCCGGGACCGGCTTGTGAAAAGTAGAGGAGGTGGGGTGCCACTAATGGCCCTGGAGACCGCCCCCCCCCCCCCCCCCCGGGCTGGCTCTAGCTATCGTCTGAGGTGCCCACCAAAGGGAGATAGCAATATAATATACAAGTACCCCGGCACTCTAAAGTTATACCCCTTCTTATGTATAACCTTTATAAGTCAACATTCATCCAAATTATAGCAAAGTATCACTGGCAAAAGACAGAGATGGATTTAAGTGAAAAACATTCTTTTTAATTTGAACAGATATTATAAAGACATCACAATTTCTAATCAAGACCATGAAGACCCCTTTTTTTTAGAACCAAAATAACATATAGAAGGGGAGACTATTTATTAAGAGAATTCCAAGCTATACAGTCTTGATCAAAAGATAGGGAGATAGCAGTATGCTTTTGCTCGGCGAGAGCTTTGACAGCTCTCACCAAGCAAGAGCATATAGTAAGTCCGCGCCTAGCGGGCGGGTGCAGGAAAACTGCTCCTGCTCACTGGTAGCAGACTTTTTATCTGTTTTGGGCTGGAAAACAGTTGAAAGATTAGCTCCCACAATCAGGGAGCAGCATTTTTGGCTGCTCCTTACGTGTGGGAGGAATGCCAGCTGCCACTAGAGGCATGGGGTGGAGAGGGATGCTGGCTCCCGTTGGAGACAGGGAGCCGGGAGGGACTGCAGGGGCATTGAGGCTCCCCCCACGGTCCCCATCGCTGGAGACTGGGTGCCCTGGGTGGACTTCAGGGCACCCAGATTGAAGAGGCCAGGCCCTGGGGGATGGAGTCCCCGGGACTGTAATCAGCCCGGGAAGAGCAACGCACACCCCCCTGCCCCTTCTATAAAGGAACCTGGGCTTCGCCTCTCCTGTGGAGAGCAGAGTCAATGGCTCTCACTTTAAATTACAAAAGTGCAAATGTGCAAATCACCTGAAGATCTGGTCTGTTTGCCCCCGCCCCATCCACCTTCGTAGTATTCACTGGTTTTTCAGCCTTTTACCAGGATGATGGACAGCTTAACAAAAGGACCCACAGTGCATTGCACGCAGATTTTAGTGATGCATTCTTGATGCCGAGGAATACGTGGACATCTCCACAAAAACAAAGAGGCTATTACTTCATATAGTTGAGAGGTAGTACCCTTTGTATGGTGGAGATTTACCTCTTTGTAGTTTGGTTGTCTTCTCTATAGGATGATTCATGTCACCACAGATTTCTGGATAAATACGCATGAGGAACAATCACATTGTAGCAACGCACACAAGGTCACTGGGGACATTTCCTTGTGATCCATTACGCAGCTGTCATGTAGAAATCACGCAAGACATTTACTCAACTAGGGAGCACTTACTAACTATACAGTAGAAAGTACTCCAGTTGGGTAGACATTTTGTGAAAAACTGTGAACTCTTGTTGGATAAACAGTAATGTGAGGCTCTGTTCTGGCCCTGATGTTCATTTCACAGAAATTAAACGTCAACGGGAAGCACGTACAAATCCAAACATAACAGTTGTCCCAATTGAATCTTCAGTTCTGTAAAGGACAAATTATCCTAATTTTCTGGGCTTTGCGAATGCAAAGAAAGTGTGATTTCTCGGCAATCCCACATTGAAAGATGATCTGAAATCCTTTGTGGCGGTGAATGCATCGTTGATCTATTGGGGTGCAATCTGTAGCGACTGTGCAGTTGTTTGTTTCCTAGCCTGTCCTGGTGAGAGCAGAGTGCATGGTTCTCTCTTTAAATTGCTACAAGTGTGCAAATCACCTGGGAGATCCATCCTTTTGGCCCCGTCCCATCCAACTTAGTAGTATACAAAGGTCTTCTCGCCTTTTGACAGGATGGTGGACAGCTTACCGGAAGGCACCCCAGAACTTTTCCTGCTGATTTTAGTGACACATTCTTGATGCTGAGGAATATGAGGACATCTCAACCAAACAAAGAAGCATGTACTTCATCTAGTTAATAGGAAAAACCCTTGTTTGGTGGATATTTACCTCTTTGTAGTCTCGTTCTCTTCACTATAGGAGGATTCATGTTATCACAGATTTACGGATGAAGAGACACAAGGAACAATCACATTACTGAAACGCACACAGATGTAGTGTAGAATACATACTGGACAATTACCCAAGGAGGTATCACTTAGTAATCAAGCAGTAGAAAGTACTCTAGTTGGGTGGATATTTTGTGCAGAACTGTGGTCTCTTGTTGGATAAAGAGGAAGGTGAGGTTCCATTGTGGCACAGTCACTCACACAACCACTGACACACCCACACAGACATTCAGGCCCCTACTCACTCAGACACTCAGACACCCACTCACACACCCATACAGTCACTCACATATCCACAAAACCACTAACACACCCACTCACATACCAATACTGCCACTCATACACCCATTCACACACCCACATAACCACTCACACATAAAACTAGTCACACACCGAGAAAACTATTTACACACTCTCTCACACACCCATAAAGGCACCCGCACACCCACTTACAGATCCATACAGCCACTCACACACCCATTCACAGACCCATATAGTTAATCACACACCCAGCCACAGACCCATACAGCCACTCAGAAATCCAGGCCCACACCCACACAGCTTATTCACTCTCCCACTCACAGACCCATACAGCCACTCACACACCCAGTCACCCACCCATACAGCTACTCACACTCCCACTCACAGAACCATGCAGCCATTCACACAGCCACTCACCGGCCCATACAGCCACTCACACACTTACAAAACCACTCACACACCCACTCACAGACCTATAGAGCCACTCCCACACCCACTCACTGATCTATACAGCCCCTCACATATCCACTCTCAAAGGTTACAGGCTACATATAGGAATTACAATTTTAAAAACCTTTAAAATTCACTAAAAAACAGAGGTTCCTGGGACGTTATAGCTTAGAAATAACAGTTAAAAATGGTAGAATTTCACAAAAAAACCCACAAAGGTTACATGGATGTTATAGTTAGAAAATAACATTAAAAATGTATAAATCCACTGAAAAATCAGTGCTCATGTGCACGCTAGTGCGACATCCCTTTGCTGTAAAACACATGGGAGGGATATCATTGGAAAGTGGAGAATCTCCTCTTTCTAATGGTACCCCTTCTTAGTGGATCTCTGCCTGGGGTCGCCACAGGGGGGCGACCTCCAAGTAGGGATCCACCCACTAGGTACCGGTAGGGGGGAGTGGCCCCTTGGGCAATGGCCTTTGCTCCCCCATTTTGAAATGGCAGATTCAGTCTTTCTGCCCCCTTGGGGGTATATGGGGCGGAAGCCCCTGATCTGCCCCCAGGGGGGACAGAAAGCCCACTAGGCACCAGGGATTAGGTTTCTTTTTATACCTAAGTGTGGGGCTGCCCAGAATGGGTATTCCAATGACCCATCCCTTAAATAATGTAACAGACTTTCACCTCCCTTCCCCCCCAGGAGGCAGATATGGGCAATAGCCCATGATCTGCTCCGGGGGAGGGACAAAAAAGCCCACTAGGCATTATTATTATTATTATTTTTTATACATAGGGGTGGAGGTCATTTATTAAAACTAGATACACTGAGGGGTCCAGGGAGGTGTGGAACCTAACAACCTGAGGGAATGCTGGGTGTTAGGAAATTTCTGTCAGCCCATTGATCCTGACACTTTCCCACACAGAAATGTGAGACATTTATTTTATTTTTTTCAGCTAAATTTGTGGTTTGAAGAGGATTCTGCGTAGGAAAACGCTGCAGGATCCATGCAAGTCACACCTCCCTGGACTCCCCTGGGTGTCTAGGTTTCAGAACTGTCTGTGCTTGGTAGGTTTGCCTAGATGGCAGCTGAGCCTGTATAATTTTTTAAGTCTCCACAGTACTTTTTAGGCCATTTCCTGTCGTGGGCACTAGGCCTACTCGCTCAATATAGGTACCATTTTGATCCAGAGACTTGGGGGAATGCTGGGTAGGCGGAAGTTTGTTGCCCCCTTAGATTCCAGAACTTCCCATCACAGAAATTTGAGTATAATGTGTTTTATTTTTACAAAGTTTGAGACTTGCAAGGGATTCTGGGTAACTGAACCTGGTGAGAGCCACAGAAGTCACCCCATCCTGGATTCCCCAGGCTGTCTAGCTTTCAAAAATGTATAGGTGTTCTAGGTTTTCTTAGGTGCCGGCAGAGCTAGGGTGCAAAATCCACAGCTAGGCACATTACGATAAAAGGGGCAGTTTTCACTGGAAAAACGTGATGTGTCCACGTTGTGTTTTGGGCCGTTTCCTGTTGCAGGTATTAGATGGCCGCTGAGCCCGGTCAAAAACGCAGGTGACTCCCTCGCAAAATAAGGTCTTTTTGTAATCAAAATTTGTTGAAGTCTCCACAGTACGTTTTTGGCCGTTTCCTGTCGCAGGCACAAGGCCTACCCACACAAGTGAGGCACTATTTTTATCAAGAGACTTTGGGGAATGCTGGGTGGTGGACGTTTGTGGCTCCCTACCGGTTCCAGAACTTTCCATCACAGAAATGTGAGTAAAATGTGTTTCTTTTGACAAAGTTTGAGGTTTGCAAGGGATTCTAGGTAACAGAAACGAGTGAGCGCCACACACGTTACCCCATCTTGGATTCCCCTGGGTGTCTAGTTAAAAAAAATGTATAGGTTTGCTCTGGGTACCTCGGTTTCTTGGTGAACCCACAATTCCTATATATCCCCGCAAACAGAACCACCCAGCAGACATAACTGTATATTGTTTTTAAAAAACTTGCCATACTTAGAAGAAGTTACAGGTAAAAAAATGGGCATAATTGGCTGTTTTTTTCATCTCAGTTTCAATATTTGTTCATTTCAATTGTTAGTTTCTATCGAAAAACCTTCAAGGATCTACACAAATGACCCCTTGCTGAATTCAAAATTTGGCCTACATTTCAGAAATGTATAGTTTTCTGGGATCCATTATAGGCTATGTCCCAGTAAAATGCCAAAACTATGTAGAAACGTTTGTTTTTCTGACAATAGTCCGCCTGTTCCTGAAAGCTGGGAAGATGGTGAATTTAGCATCACAAACCCTTTGTTGATACCTTTTTGCAGGGAAAAAAACAGATACTTCCTTCTGCAACACTTTTTTCCCTTTTTCCAAAACAAAACAAAAATGACCTGTATTTTGGCAAATTTCTTTGTTCCCTCCAGGGAAATCCACAAACCCTGGGTACCTTTCGAATCCTTAAGATTTTGGAAGTAAAGGATGCAAATTTGGCATGGATACCTTATGTGGACAAAATGTTACAGGGGCTGAAGCACAAACAACCCCAAATAGCCCAAAAAAGCCTTAACAGGGGGAGGGAAAGGCCAGCAGTGAAGGGATTAAAAAGAGGTTGAGGTTCTCCTCTCAAGAAATGTTTGAAAAAAATTGCAAATATTGTGTTTTATATAAAACACTTTTTTATTATAGAACCGTGTCCAATCTTTGAATGTATACATGAAGAATGGAGACATGTTTGCATGGCTCAATGAATACATGAATAACTGAATGGGTGAGGTGCGGGTGGATGAAAAAATTCAACGATGAATGACAATTAATAAAGATTTTTAGCTACTTGGAACAAATGGCCTGAATGCATTGATCAAGGGTGGGTGTTATGGTCTGCATTTTAGCTTTTACATTAAAACATCATCCCCACCCCAACACTACCACCACTAATTTTTACGAAACGTGCATAGCCCAGGTGTATTTAACAAAGTGCAGTTATTTAGCACTATAAAGAATGAAACACAAACTATTGTGCCTAGACCTAAATGCAAGAGAGAAAGAGATATTGTTCAAAGTGAAAACAGGAAACCATAATCAGACCCGACTTCCACATGACCACATTATGTGATCCTAAGTAATTACTATTTTCCATAGTGCCCTATTTTCATTCATCATCACGAGAGCACACTTAAATACATCATGTGAGGGACTGTGCTGCAAAACAACAAGACTGTACTGCTACTTCATGCATAGTAACCACATATAGGATTTAAAAGACACCCAACTTCCCCCTTGGCTCACTAATAGAACCGTCATTATGGCAGCAGAGGGGCATGAATGTTTCTCTGTTCATGATTACAATCACTTCTAACAATTGTCACTCAATTCAATGGTATAAGTTAATATACTGATCTGAAATGCATTTGGAATAGCAACCTTATAAAGAAATACACCGTTTTGAATTTTGAAGTGTCTTACTCATATATGTCCTGGACTCTTTGAACCAAGTGACAGTAGACCCCTCACCCCCTCAGACAGTAACCAAGCATATGCGAAAACAAAGTTTTGAACTGAGCATAGTTTGACCAGCACACTTTAAACCCATTTGTTTTGTGTTTCTTTGTGAAACACTAGATCACTGCTGGTAGGAGAGACAGCCGTCCAAGCCCCTAGCAAGAAAACAGCATCTACCTGGCCAACTCCCCGGAAAAACACCTGGTGCCCGGCATGGCCAGTGCAGGCGTAAGAAATCTAGCATTGGTAGGGCACCACTCTAAATAGGGAGGGTCCTCTGATGCTTCAAATCTAATGATCATGTGGTAGAAGGCCATTGGCACAAGGTTTCTAATAGCAGAGCCAGAGGATGATCCTCCATCAGAAACAACACAGCTTCCCTGTCTCTAAAAGAGGTGGGGGGAAAAGGGTGAGGGGTATGTGACATCTGGAAAATGTTTGGCAGATGCCCCATTACTGCCCACTCAAAGTGAGCCTCATAATCGTTTACATTAGGAGAGACAATGTATGGTATAAAGGTATGTTTCCCTGCCCTGAGTGCCCAACTAAGTGTATAGTTGGTAACATGACTTTTTTATTTTGGCCCTGACTTCACACTAATCTAAGCTTGTGTACAGAGGTCTAATCCTATCACTGACAGTGTGAAGTCCTGGATTTCTCCTGTGACACGGAAAGGTGCACCAAACGCGCTTTTATTGCAGGTAGTGGGTTACCGTCTCTGTTCTGGGACTAGCACATAAAGCAGTGGTAGCTGCATTAGGTGTTTTTAAAGGGAATCAATAGTGTGACCTGAGGTTTTCAAGTCCCACCTACCAGACCACTTTTAAATGTCTGGTAGGCAAAAGCATATTGTGGACTATACCTAAAACTTAGAGTACCCTTTGGCCTAACCCATTGCTTTCCACTGGTTGATTTTGTAGCAACTCCTATTTGCTACTTTTTTATTCAATGTCTTTCTTTGTCCAACCGGTTCTTCTGTTGTTTGTCTCCCCACTCCCACTGAAGCAAGTTATTTGACATCTTTTAATTGGATGATTGTATCCTTCCACTTCTCCCATTTATGGAAGTTAAAAAAAAATATCTTTGAGCACTCCTTGAGAGTGCATATGTAGTCTAGTTCCCTCCCTCGTGTGCTGCTTCCCTCCTCCAAACACCAATGCTTTCCCTACGGTGTTCTCTGTGTTGTTCCCTCATCCCTTCCACCTTTCCCATCCACTGCATTCCACAACCCTCCATTGCTTTGTTTTTGTCTCTTTTTTTAGCCTTGCCCAGTCCAGCTTCCTTTGCCTGTTTCTCCCTCACCTGCTCCTCTATTGCACCCTAGCCCCTTGACATTCTTTTTTTAAAGGAAAAAATGTTGGAGGGTCCATCATCATATTGCTGTTGTGCTGCTCCACCTTCCAAAAAGCTCTTTCTTTCAGTTACATTTCATTTTCTTATTTACTGTTCACCTTGGATTAGTAAATAAAAAAAGGCACCTGCATCATTGACAAAGTAGGTGCATGTATGGTGACGCATACCCACACAGACGTCATCAATCATGCGTTCTATGAAATACACTGCTGCCAGCATCAACCATGTTCTCATGCCTTTTGTTTTATTTTGACTGATGCTGTAGAGCATCTTCAAACAGCATTGGCAAAGCCAGAAGGTCCTAAAGGCGAGACCTAATGGCTTTGCCATTGCTTATTACATGTGAGACTGGTGCTAGAGGCCTACTGGCATATCTGAATAAAGTTCTGCTATTATGTGTATGCCTATTACCTTGCACTGACATTCTATGCGTGTCAAGTAGGTATAGATGTATACTGTGGTTAGCACATTTGTGATGCTAAGTTGAATGAGCCTTAGTAATGGAGGCCAGAGGGCTTAGTATAAGATGGAGGATGAGGATTCTACTTGGAGACACTGGAAGTGTATTACCTGCATTCCTGACGTTGAGTGGGGCGATCCAGACACTGAAGTGAGGAGGAAGGAGACAGGGATGCTGTTATGAATTTCATGAAATCTTTGTTAGCAAGGTGTTACGGATTAGTCTTACTGAGCAGTGCCATTTGGTGGATGGTTGAAGTGAATTATGGGACTGCAGTCTCTGTTGTGTGAGGTGAGAAAGTCTATTGGTGAGGCTCGTCATTTTGTTTTTCCCTGATTACTTGTTCACTTGAGATGCGGACAACCAGGTGCAGAAATCTCACACCTCCTTTCGCCTATAGTTTGGACGTTCCAGGTTGAAGAGAGCCACCGTGCTACCTGCTGTGAGAAGCATCACTCTACACAAAGACTGTGTTTAGCGGAGCTGTGGGTGTCCCATGAATCACCTAGAAGTTTGCCTGCCGAGAGAGGATGGAGTCTGCCTGGCCCTGAATGAGGGGAAACTGTCCAGGAGGAGAAAGACCAGAGTATTCCATTTGGCTGGGGGATTTCCACTGACCATACAAGAGAAAACTAGGGAGGCCCCTCGTCTTTAATCCCAGTTCCTGATGGGAACCCCAATGCTTTCCTCATCATCCCAGTTGGTTCTGTAACTACATAATTGCTGTAGGCCCTAACACGGGCTCCGCTGCATGCTTGCATTAGGCCCGGAGAAGGGCCGCAACTGGGGTTTGTTACAGACCTGACCTGGGCTGCATTGTCCTGGGTACAGATCAAGGTAGCGACTGCCGTGATGTTGTATGCCACAACCACGCATGCCTAAACCATGCATTTCTTAACCATGAGGTCGTTACCACAACTGCGTCTTTACCCTGCATGCCTTTACAACAAATTTCATTGTAAATGTATGATTGTTAAGGGTATATGTGTGGTAAAGATCCCACGCCAGACCCCCCTGCCCTGAGCCCAATATGGCCCTCCTGCAATGTAATCTATCGGCCCCAGCTATATTAACTACCCAACCCCAATCTTTTGCCCTAAAACCCAGCCCCATAGCTCAAGAAAACTACCCGACCCCAGCACCACTGCCCTGACCCCTAAAAGCTGTCCCCCAGCACTGAAAACTGCCCCTTCCCCCTGCCCTGAGCCCTAAAACACGCCCCGTGTCCTAAAAACGACCTCGACCCCAGCCCCCACCCTGAGCCCTAAAACCTCCACCACACCAAAAAACGTACCCCCACCTCCACCAGCCCAACTTACCAAGCTGGATCCCGGTCCTTCCTGATGCATGCGTTCCGGTTCCTCTCCGCACCTATCCACTCAGACAGCTAGAACGCTGCCTGCATTTAACTACACATATAGACCTGATTAAGGCATATGCATGGTTAAGGCAAGCGTTGTTCAGCTTGCGGGGGAAAAAGCATGCATGCTTAGGGCCGCATTGTAAAGGCCATTCCCTACTGAGACCATCCGTAGCCCGACCCAGGTGTAATCTGTCCGAGGCCCAAGATGGCTTGCATCTGCATCGCCAACAGTGCCACAGCTCCCCAGGCCGGTGCCTGGCCCCTAATGCATGCAGCAGAATTGTATACATGTATGTCCTTAGATTGGCCACATAAAGAAAAGCTGTGTATACATGTTTATCAAAACTATATATGTGTGATCCTGAATGACTTGAGAATTAGAAAACCGTCGAGACAGGACAGAGTAGGTAAGGTTCCCTTTACCTGATGTTTACTTTCATCACTATTCCACCTTTGGTGTTCCTTAAGATCTTTATCAGTTTCAGATTTGGACTATAGGTCTCTCCTTCTGTCCTTCTGTCCTTCTGTCATATATGTGACCTAATCAATCATGAAAGGGTGGAGCCAAAATTAAACTGCTTCAAGTCCATGTACAGGGTAGGGAGTGGGTGGATTGAGGCTTGGTTTGTTTTGTGATTTCATGAACTGCCAAAATGCATACATTATGGGCATTCACAAACTTCGCTCTGACCCTTTCTCGTCCTGGGAACAGGCATAGATTTGCTCCAGTAAAGGGCTAGAGAAAATCTGTGTTGAGGGCGATAAATGGAACAGAACATATCCAAACTTCTTTGGGTTGTAGGACAAGATGTTTCTTCATGGTAGAAGAATGCTTCTACCTGTGGAGTAAAAGACTAAAAGAAACAAGCATTTGCAATGCAATAGGTCTCACATTTATGAGAGTTTGAGCTATTAGTAATGTAAATGACAATGCCTTTTTTTATGTGCCGTTTTTAAAAACAGATAAATAAAAGGCATTGTCTGTAGCTTAAACTTACACAAATGCGAGACCTATTGCATTGCAAATGAGTGCTATAAAAATTAAAATAAAAAGCGTTAGGAGATGGGTGTCCTGCCAGGCAGGACAAAGCTATTTGAGAAAATAGTCCTTGGAGGCTGTAATTAAAGCCTACCGAGCTACAACACACGTAACAGGGGGTGTAGCCATAGGAGGTTACAAAATAAGATAAGGCGATACTAAGGAAGGACAATGGACAATGACACAAGCCAATCAAAAATGTGGGCGGAGCTTCAAGTCCGTACTTCAATATAACATGCCTTGCAGAGACCGCATGTGCTGCCCAGGCTGGATCTAAACAATCATTTGCAATGCAATAGGTCTCGCATTACTGATAGTTTGAGGTGTTGGCTTTGCAAATAATAATGCAACGCCAATAGCTCATACTTTCAATAATGCGAGACCTAGTGCATTGCAAATGCTTGCGTAGTGAGCCACGGACCAGCATTGTATGTCTCAGTGCATTACCGCAAGCTGCTCCTAGAGGTCCCTAGTGAGCAAGGCACCAGAATTGAATGAATCGGTGCAGTATCGCAAGCTGCTCTTAGAGGTCCTTAGTGAGCATGACACTAGCACTGAATGTCTAGGTGCAGTACCGCAAACTGCTGCTAGAGGTCCCTAGTATTCAGTAAAGGGGGTGGTGATGGACAGAGTATCTGAATTAAACAGAACACTCATACCCAGTCAACAGATAAGGGCTTGATCCATCACCATTTTTTAGCTCACTGCACCATCCCAGCTCAGAACCTGGCTATATGCAAATTAGCATGTCCCTGGCCCAGTGCATCATGGGAACAGGGCAGACCAAACTACCAAGCCAATTCTTTTACTGGGAAGGAAACAAGCTTCCGGGGACCTGTTTCTGGCATTACAGCCGTCTTCGGCCCGGCTTGCTTGAATCCTGATGGCGCAATGAGCAAGGGACTCACATCTGAGCATACCCTTCCACGCTTATGGTGGACAAAACGATTCAGTAAAGGGGATGGTGATGGACAGAGTATCTGAATTAAACAGAACACTCATACCCAGTCAACAGATCAGGGCTTGATCCATCACCGTTTTTTAGCTCACTGCACCATCCCAGCTCAGAACTTGGCTACATGCAAATTAGTCTGTCCCTGGCCCAGTGCATCATGGGAACAGGGCAGACCAAACTACCAAGCCAATTCTTTTACTGGGAAGGAAACAAGCTTTCGGGGACCGGTTTCTAACATTACAGCCGTCTTCGGCCCGGCTTGCTTGAATCCTGATGGTGCAATGAGCAAGGGACTCACATCTGAGCATACCCTTCCACGCTTATGGTGGACAAAACGATTCAGTAAAGGGAATGGTGATGGACAGAGTATCTGAATTAAACAGAACACTCATACCCAGTCAACAGATCAGGGCTTGATCCATCACCGTTTTTTAGCTCACTGCACCATCCCAGCTCAGAACCTGGCTACAAGCAAATTAGTCTGTCCCTGGCCCAGTGCATCATGGAAACAGGGCAGACCAAACTACCAAGCCAATTCTTTTACTGGGAAGGAAACAAGCTTCCGGGGACTGGTTTCTGGCATTACAGCCGTCTTCGGCCCGGCTTGCTTGAATCCTGATGGCGCAATGAGCAAGGGACTCACATCTGAGCATACCCTTCCACGCTTATGGTGGACAAAACGATTCAGTAAAGGGGGTGGTGATGGACAGAGTATCTGAATTAAACAGAACACTCATACCCAGTCAACAGATCAGAGCTTGATCCATCACCGTTTTTTAGCTCACTGCACCATCCCAGCTCAGAACCTGGCTACATGCAAATTAGTCTGTCCCTGGCCCAGTGCATCATGGGAACAGGGCAGACCAAACTACCAAGCCAATTCTTTTACTGGGAAGGAAACAAGCTTCCGGGGACCGGTTTCTGGCATTACAGCCGTCTTCGGCCCGGCTTGCTTGAATCCTGATGGTGCAATGAGCAAGGGACTCACATCTGAGCATACCCTTCCACACTTATGGTGGACAAAACGATGCAGTAAAGGGGGTGGTGATGGACAGAGTATCTGAATTAAACAGAACACTCATACCCAGTCAACAGGTCAGGGCTTGATCCATCACCGTTTTTTAGCTCACTGCACCATCCCAGCTCAGAACCTGGCTACATGCAAATTAGTCTGTCCCTGGCCCAGTGCATCATGGGAACAGGGCAGACCAAACTACCAAGCCAATTCTTTTACTGGGAAGGAAACAAGCTTCCGGGGACCGGTTTCTGGCATTACAGCCGTCTTCGGCCCGGCTTGCTTGAATCCTGATGGTGCAATGAGCAAGGGACTCACATCTGAGCATACCCTTCCACGCTTATGATGGACAAAACGATTCAGTAAAGGGGATGGTGATGGACAGAGTATCTGAATTAAACAGAAACTCATACCCAGTCAACAGATCAGGGCTTGATCCATCACCGTTTTTTAGCTCACTGCACCATCCCAGCTCAGAACCTGGCTACATGCAAATTAGTCTGTCCCTGGCCCAGTGCATCATGGGAACAGGGCAGACCAAACTACCAAGCCAATTCTTTTACTGGGAAGGAAACAAGCTTACGGGGACCGGTTTCTGGCATTACAGCCGTCTTCGGCCCGGCTTGCTTGAATCCTGATGGTGCAATGAGCAAGGGACTCACATCTGAGCATACCCTTCCATGCTTATGGTGGACAAAACGATTCAGTAAAGTGGGTGGTGATGGACAGAGTATCTGAATTAAACAGAACACTCATACCCAGTGGACTGTTCCCATGAAGCACAGGGTCAGACTGATTTGCACATAGCCATGTCTGAACTGGGGTGGCAGAGTGGGCTAAAGAACGGTGATGGATTAAACCCAGATATTTTGACTGGGTCTGAGTGTTTGATTGATTCAGATGCTCCGTCCATCACCACCCCCTTTTGTACCGTTTATTTACATTAAGGCACAATATTTGATCATCTGTTTCTTTTCGCTGTCACCTTGTTTTCAACTTTTCATGTGTTTCACATTGCGCCGTTCACGTGAATCCCACGAGCAATGTGTGTTCACATTGCACATTAAGCAGCTCTACAATCTATACGTGAGGCTGTAATGCTGCTCTTAACGCTACATACATTGATTTGACTATATCTGATTTTTGGACTATGTTTGGCCATATTCTTTCTTCTTTCTTCTTTTTCTTTTATCAGTAATTCAATTATGTGTACAATTCATACATGCAGCATTTTAAGATGAATCAGATTGTTTTCCTTTCTATTTGTGCCCTTTAGAACATTGTTGCATGGCACAAACGACCTGTCATGCAGGTACACATTGTACTATGTTACTATACGGAGTTTTAAATAGCAACCTGCTAAAATGTTATATCCAGGATATTGACTAAAACAGTATTATTAAAGGTAAGTATATATAGGCAAGCATCGATCTATGCACATCTGTGTATCTTGAACACATATCTGCCAGGTATATGTGGAGTTAAGAATCGAAAATTCATGTTTACATTCACACTTCACAATATTTATTGTGGTGATATTTTGCAGGATGATATGTTGTCGTTACTATTGTGACATAATAATGGGGAAAATAGGCTTGATTTAGGTAGAGGGACCATCTGATTTTACCAATATGGCCTTGGGGGTACTGTTACAGATTATACCTTGGGGTTGTTCTTTTTTTAAGAGGAGGCTACACAATTCTGTTTGGTGGTTCTCCTGAGTTGTCACCTGACAAGAGATGGTCTACTCCTCCATTCTCTCTCTTCCACCTCCTTTTGCCCTGACGTATTCTAAAATAAGAGCAGCTCTAAGACCCACTCACCTCTGGTAATACAGGGATCTCTTATATAAAGTTGGTGATTCCAGGACAGAGATGATGGACCGTCCTACTTATCTGGCCCCTGCAGGAGGTGCAGGGATCAAAGCCATGCATTGCTCACTATTACAGAAGAACTTAAATAGACGATAAAAAAGTGGAATGGGGAAAGGTTTAGTGACAGAAACACCGTGTTGTGGAAGACAGACTCTTGACTTGTACATGAATCATTTTGAAATAAATAATAATCCAATTTTCAGTCAAACACGACAATTTAATCTTGTTGATTGATAGTACAAAATTATTCTGAGACTTTGTTTGATTCTTTCTGAATCTATGAACAGCCATTCATTAGGAATTTCATAACTTTTTCAAGTTATCAAAATGATTTAACCTCTTTTTAGGTCTCGCCTGTCGATGCGCATGCGCATCGAGCTTGCGACACTATGGGGGCTTATCCACTCTTGAACCAACTTGCAAGGAATCGTGGCGATTCCTTGCAGTGCACGAGAAATTTAAGCTCAATGCGCATGCGCATTGAGCTTAAAAGCGTGTGCACATGCCCCCAGCCGCCTGCCTTGCCTACTCTCTCTCCCACTGCCTCCCCCAGCTCCGCCCCCTCACTTCTTGATTGCACGGCCGCTAGGCCGTGCCTCCCCTACTCTCCTCCCCCCTCCTCCTCCTACTCTCCTCCCCTGCCTGCCGTGTCGCACCTCTCCCCTCTCCCCGCTCCGCCCCCTCCCCTGCCCGCCGTCTTACGGTCTTTGCAACTCCCCAGCCATATGTTAAAGCCCCTCGCACTCCAGGCCCCCGCTCCGCCCCCTCCCCTGCCCGCCGTGTCGCATTTCTCCTCCCCCCTCCCCTTATCTGGCTTCCCTCCGTCTGTTCCCTCTCCCCGCTCCGCCCCCTCCCCTGCCCGCCGTGTCGCATTTCTCCTCCCCCCTCCCCTTATCTGCCTTCCCTCCTCGAGGTTCTCCGACGCCCCGCACCCTTCACTTTCCGGCCCACTGCTTGTTTCTGTTTGGAAATGTGTTTGTATCTTTTGTGCATGTGTTGTCTGGTTGCTACTGTGTAAGTATTGAATGTTATGTTATTCCTATCGATGTAGTGAATATTAATATATTGCTTCATTTAAATAACAAACCTCCTTGAGGAAGGCTACGCATTATTTAATAATTCGCGCTGCATTAGATAATGCGTGCGCTTGAGTAGTCCGCCTTCCATGCGTGAAGAGCTCCGACACTCCCTCGGGGAGCGCGCGGCATTGACACCGGTAGTACTACAGGGCATTCAGGTGCGAGCGCAGCCAATGGCGAACATGTCCTCACAGGTCCTCGTGCGCGTGCCGGGGCTGGCGCTGGCCTGCTCCCTCGCGGGCGCTTCAGCAATGAACAGCCGGCCTTGTGGAACTGTAGACATTAGTTCTTTTAGACAGATGCCATCCTTACGTTTTTTTCCTTTTAACCAGACGCAGTGGCGCTTCTCGGGGTCCGCGTGGATGCTCGTGGACTAGAAACGTGTCCATGTGCGTTAAGGATGCGTGCTTGTGTAGTACTCTAAACGTTATCAGAAAATAGACTGATCGATGTCTGCAACATCAGCAGACACTCACAGTGGTACCTGCAGTAGTACAATACAGCACATTTGCATTTATGCAATCAAAATGGTGCCGTCTTTATTTTTTATGACCTAGCCCGTATATCCTCACAAATGGAATTTTGAAGTATTTGTTTTAAAACCGCATTTTCAACGTTTCCATTTGCTATGGTGAGGTTTAACAAGCTGGCTTCTTGCGATGGATTTTACTCGGCATAGCTAAGTAAGCAGGGCTTGTTGTCATGACAACAAATGCATCATATGACTTTCAGGCTACAGGGAATGACAGACCAGCTTAAAGAGACGGGTAGCAATGCTTAACTAATGCCTCACCCTCACCACCTCACACACCCTCACTCACCCTCACACACCCTCAAACACCCTCACTCACCCTCACACACCCACACCCTCACACACCCACTCACCCTCTCACACCTGCTGCACTCTCCTGCTCTCTAGAGATGTGGCCTAACGACCAGAGCTGCCATCTATGTCACGTAAATACAAAACATGTTGCATTCCAAATGCTATAGGTGTCACATTCGCGAAAGTTATAACTATTGGCGTTGTAAATGACAAAGCTATCAATTTAGCTATTTTAAAAACCAACAAATAAATAAAATATTTGTCATTTACAAGACCAATAGCTCCAACTTTTCTAATGCGAGACCTATTGCATTTCCAATGCTTGTTTTTACAGTTATCATAGAGAATCTACCCTATTGCTCTTGGTTTCTCTATGCATATCTTTCGTCTTGATACCGTGGCCCGTTTTGCAGCCATTGTCTAGGGATCATTTGTTTATTCTTCATCTTGTTCAGAATATTACTCATATCACACTTCATTCTGCCTTTAGGTGACTTATAAAACATTATCTGACCATTTTGGCTCATCTTTGTAAATATTATAAATAATCAATTCAAGGGAGAGTTTTTCCAATTTGTCATAAGATGTTAGATCTGTGCCAAGAGCAGTTCTGACATATCCATACAGAACAGAAAGAAGTGCTTCATGTGCTGTTAGACAGAGTATTTTTGGACACCGTATTTAGTTCATGGCTGGGCATCTCTAATCCCACAATCACCCAAACAGTTGTTTTGCGAGCTAAGTGGAATGTTGTGCATAAAGGGTAGCAGTGGAACTGCAGAATTAAGCACCAGGCGCAGGATGTCATATTAGGGTATCTTCAATCTGTACACCATCATGGTGGGGTTGTCTTTTAACCCCAAAACCAGTGGCACAGCCAATACTGCTTTTGCAAATGTTCATTTTCCTTTAGACTTTTTACTCATATTCACTCTTTCAATTCCATGTTCCATTCGCTCTTTCACTGTAATCTTTTAAATCCACAGACAACCCCATAATGATGGTGTTTAGTAATAACCTGCAGTTTGGACTAGGCATGTCACCAGTGTAAATGCACGCATAAAGGATGAATTCTGAGGCTTAAAACACGAGAAACTTCAACATTAAAAAGGTGTGCAACCCGATTATATATGATGTTATCTTCAATCTGTGCCAAATGAACAGCACAACTTCCAGGAAAGGGGCATAGACAAATCTTAGAAACTGTCCTTTCCAGTATTGCGGTCTATCCATGGGATGTAATCTGTGGATCCAAATCCAGGGTGAAGTTGAGTCTGTTTCTGTGAGATTTATTCCTGTTCGAACTATATATAAGGAGGCTTTTTCAAGTGGTGAATGAGTTGCAATCCATTCATTACTTTCACCCCCTTTTTACACTTTTTCCCCGGAGGTTCGCTTCTAGCAGTTGTAACTTCTATTGGATTCCACTTCAGGCTATTAAACCTCGCTCTTTTCTCGTCCCTAATGTCAGGACGAGTTTGCTGCCCTACTAATAATAACTTTAGTAATATTCTTCATCTTCAATAAAGAGTTACAAAATACTCTTTGTCTTCTTTTTTGCTAAATGAGACCCTCTTAAGGAGACACATCACACCTTTCATTCTGGGACTGCACCATTTGTGGCTGCTGGGAAATGTCACCCTTTACTCTGGCTATAAAGAAGGAGACAGAACAGACCTTATCGGACTCCAGTCCTTGACAAGAGGAGTGAATCGTTTACCTAGTCCCTATCTATGTCTGCTCACACTGCTGGGACCAAAGAGGAGCCTCCTCTTACAAGTCATACCAAATTAACCAGCAAAACTACCGCCAGTGTGGTTGAAACAAAGAGAGCAGGGGTGTGGGGCATGTCGTCAGGACTGTGATGAGGAAAACTAGGACTCATGAAGATTTTGGTAAGTAATCGGGACATCACCTCCTTGTCTGTCTTCCTCATCCCAGTCTTTATTACATGTGGTGTACCTAAGGAGAGCAAGCACTCAACAAGTACTCGACAACACGTAACTGGAAAAAGACACTGAAGATATAGCATGCAGCACCTTGTGACATAAATGTTCAAAGTTAAAAAAAACAGAATGAATGTGCCACCAAGACCAATGCATGAGAACCAAAATCAGCCAAGATTAACCGTTAACCATCAGCATAGCCTGAGGATTAATGTAAAGTTTTTGTATTGCCTGTATGAAGGCCTGGTTGAAACCGACCCTGGACATTGCCTGCCACAGGAATGACCAGGAGACCCGATTAAATGCTTTCTCGGCATCGAGTAGTATTAATGCCATCGATTACCCTCCGTGTGTGATTGGTAGTGTCTCTTCCAGGGATAAAGCCATGCTGAAATTTGGATGTCACTTTATGGATTATTGATGAGATACGGTTGGCGAGTAGTTTGGAGTAGATTTTAGAATCTGCATTTATTAATGTGATGGGTCGATAAGAACCCATCTGGTCAGGGGGTTTATTTTTCTTAGGGAATATCATGATATTTGCCGTAGACCATGAGTTGGGGGGTTGCCCTCCTCTAAATAAATGTAAGTATAGATTCAACAAAATTTCTTGAAGTTGATCCGGAAATACTATGTAAAATTCAAGAGGGATAGCATCTACTCCAGTTGCCTTCCCACAGGAGAGATCTTTTACCGTTTTTCTTATTTCCTCAATGTCGGGGGCCTTTTCCAAGATTAGCTGGTCTTCAGTTTTGAGTTTGTCACAGGTATCTATATCTAAATATTCAGTAATTTTCTCTTGGTCGATTTCTCCCTCTTCAGTATAGAGAGCACTGTAAAAACGCCAGAATGCTTCTCTGATCTTCTCTGAGTCAGATAGTCTGCCAGTTATAGGGTCTTGGATTTCCTGTATTACATTTTGTGTAGTCTGCTGTCTCATCCGGATTGCTAATTGCTGACTAACTGACTCACTAACCTCGTACATTTTTTCCCAGTGAACATTAGCTTTTTTAACTGCTTTATTGATATATATATATTTGTAATGGCCGCCTTAGCTATTGCAACCTGAGTTTGTGCATTAGATATCTCTTCTGTGGTAAAGAGCTTCTTGTTACCCTTATAAGATCTTCCTCAACCCTCTTTAAGGTTTCTTGTAAGAGTCTTGATGTTTCTCTTGCACACTTGTTAGTCCTGAGTGAGTATTGTATAGTTTCACCCCTAATGCGTCCCAGACAAAATCTATTGTTGTGCTACCATTATTAACCACTAAAAAATTTGAAATCCAGCTTCTCATGTGTTTACAATATTCACTCTCGAGGAGCAAAGACCTCTCAAATGTCCAAGCTTGTGGTGTCTGTGTTAAAGATGTTGTCTGCACTGTAAGTAACAGAGGATTATTATCCGACATAAAATGGGGTAGCTTTTCTACTTTTGAGGAATTTTTAATTGAACTAGAAATCAAGAAGTAATCCAGTCTTGCATGTGAATGATGTGGATTTCAGTAGTATGTATACCCTGGATCATTGGAATTACTGTTTGAAATCTGCCAAGCATCAATTAACCCGTGGGTGATTCATAGTTCCTTGATTGCTTTAAATACTTTTGATTTCCGTCCACGGTAATGCCAGTCATCTTTTATTGACCAGTCATAAGAAAGATTTATATTGAGATCACCACAGATTATAAGAGGTAGCGGCCACTTAGTAAGTTCGTTGGAGACATTATTAATTACCAAGGGGTCATCGTTATTGCTCCCATAGATTGTGCAGATGGTCATTGATGAAGATTAACCTGAAAGAACTTGAATCCCTTATGTTCTCTTTGTGTAGTTGGTCTTGCAAGATCAACAATTGTTTCGCGGAGGAGAAAGTTACCAAAGTAGACCAACATTGCTCTGGGATATTGATTTTGCTTGTTGGAGTGTTTTGAGAGAGTTAAGGAGAAGTGATGGGCCTGTTGTATTTCCCTTGCCATATCCCATGCTTCCAGATCCGGGAATGATTCTTTAAGAATGTTAATCATTGCCCTTCTGGCATCATCTCCCTCAAATTTCTCAGATCTAGAAGGAACAATCTAAGGTTCCTTGGAATTCCAGTTTTCATGATCTTCTACTTTAGCCATTAGATCCGTTATGATTCCATCTTGCTCTTTTTCATTTTTTTGAAGTTTCATATATCCGTTACGAGGTTCTCAATGCGAGATTCAACCATGACCATTCTCTCCGACCTTTCAGAGCAAATATTAACAACTTTTTTCACAGCACCTTGTAGCTTTTCAATTGCCAGGCGTTTTTTTAGGCTGTCTTTTTTAACATCCTCATGGAAGTTTTTTATGGAATTAAGCACCTCGCTCAATGAGGGTTCAGTTGTTTTTTGACTCGAGGTTTCTCCCGATAATTTATTCATTGGGATTTTTCGAGTAGGATTGGATCTGGTTTTGCCATAGTCGGTATTGTTACCAGGGTCTGTGGTCTCTTCGTTCAACAGATTTTTTTCGCCCCTTTTATGTTTTATCCATTTCTTTCCACTCCCGCTCCTTTTTTTCCCCATGAGGCTTTTTTCAGTATGTAGTCTTGAGTCACTAGAGCCCGTGATTTCTAGAGGTGCTGACTCTCTTTGCATATCAGGACTTAGTTCACTTGAGTCGCTTATTTTGCTTGAGTCACTGGAAATAGACATGCCTGTTTCATATATTTCGGATTCTGAGTCTTCGTTGGAGATTGATAAATTCGCTAAGTGCGAGTCTTTCCCTGCTAAAGAGCATTGTATGTGATTGGCTGGTTGTAGATACTCTATTTTCTGATTTGACTTCTTTTGATCAAGCAAATCACCTTGATTGGTTAGCTTTGTGTCAACTTCCATGGGTAGCCTTGACTCTTCGCTCCCAGTATTTGGATCTTCATGTATGTTTCCTTCTCCTGTAATGAGAGTATGCTTCATACTGGAGCTATTTTTATTTGAAGGTATGTTTTGAGCATCGTTGCAGCTATCATCTGGCTTCCTAGAATCTTTGGTTTGATGTGGGCTCTGTTCTTGATCCAGCAATTTTTCATTTGTTGATGCATTGCTTGAAAGCTCTTTAGGTCGGGGGCTGAAAATATTCGATATTCGAGGTTGGGAAGTCCCCGGAAGACCGGTGTTCTTAGCTGTAGCTTTTAAGTTTTTTATCGTCTGTAGTCTTTGTGCTTTTTTGGCCAGTAGTTCCAGTTTGGCGCTCTCATCGTCCTCCTCTTTTTCTTCCCATGTCTCCCTCTTATCGCCTATCATCCGCTCCTTTTCTTTTTGTTTTTTTTTTCTCTCTCCTTCTCCTTCCCCTTGCGTCTTATATTTTCCTTTTCCTTTTCCAGTTTTTTTTCTGAGTTTTTGTCTATAGTCTATGTTTTCTCTTGGGGTTCATTCCTAATGGTGTCTCTTTCCTTTGCTCTGGCTCCTCTAATTTCAGGGCCTTTATGCCGGTTAGTTCTGCTCACGTTTGATGGCTCCTCAACCTCAACCTCTTGGATCTCTTCATTCGACAGATTTTGACCGTCTAGACAAGGACTCTCTTCTTGTGAGGAGATAGCTCCAACTCCAACCCCGTCGACTCTCCCCTTGTTGAGAGCCATATTGTTGGGTTGAATTGTTGATGTTTGTATTTTCTGAGTTTTTTGTTCTTTTTGATCCCGCTGTTCTTTTTGTGCGGGCGGCTCTCCCCCTCCGTCTCTCCCTCCGTCTACTCTATCTGCTTCGGCGGTTGTATCCATATCCGCTGTCGAAGACGTCTGAAATGTCTTCCAGAGATATCCTTCTAGGACTCTCTTAAGGCAAAGACTATGTTTTTTCAGTGCATTTTCACCATCTTTTTCTCCAATTTTACCATCAGATTTCCTCAAACAGCTTTCTAGGATAGTATGCGCGAGATCAGACAGAGAGAGCTTGAGGACTTGATTTTTTACTGATAATTCACCACACAAGGCAAATAATATAATATTAATTACCAAGTTAAACCGAGCAGAGGAAGAAGAGGACAAAGTGCCAATGTCAGTTCGTTTTTTAGATTTGCTAAGATTGCATCTCCATTTCTTCAATTTAGATCTACCTCCTGGCAACATTCAGCTTGTTCAGCTTATTCTGCTTACAGTAATACACTTTTCCGGTCCTCTCCGGTCCTCCCTCTCTCTCCCCTCTATTCTCCCTGCTCCCCCCGCTACCTGCTGCCAGTTGTCGGAGGCTTTCCTGTTTCCCCGGCAACAAGAAACAAGAAATGCGGGGGGGCGTGGCTAGCAGCCAACGATGGCGGCAGCAGCTTAGGGAGGCTCCCGCGGCAAGGCGGCATCCCCCATAAATCCGACACTCTTATCCGCTGAATTTTATAATCTTTCGAGGCGGACGGGGTCCGGCGACGGTGTGACACCCAGCATGGCAGTTTGGAGGCAGTGGCGACCCGGCAATCAGCGGATCCGCGGGGTGTGAGAAAGGGCCTGCCGTCCTACTTAACGCCGCAGAGTGGCTGTCAGACTGCACCCGGGAGGAAGTGGGGTCCCGGGGGGTGCCATCACCCGGAAGTCTCGGTCGTCCGACCGAATCGCCGGACAAGTAACAACAGCCCCCTGAACACACCGAAGGAATGATGGAGGGTTAATAAAGCGGACACCGCAATTTAAAGGGGGAGCGGAACACCGCAGCAAACACCGCAACTTTGGAGACGAGGCCGCCATCTTGGCCAACAGACCTGTCCCGAGCGCGGAGATCCAGTGCATTGAATGAGAGACCCCCCCTGGGCGGGTAAGCTTGTGCCTGCGGGACTGGGAGGGGGACAGCAGAGGAGTGAGGAGTAGCGCGCGGCCCCTGCAAACATCCGGGGGACATGGGGCTCCGCGTGGGATCGAGCCCCTCCCCCCCCCTTTCGTACACCATAGACTCCGGTCTGCTTACCCCCGGAGCCCGCACCACCCCGAAGCACTGAGCAGCGCCGGCGGAAGAAGCCAAAAGCCCCATCAGGCTGCTGGTTAAACTGTGTGTCCTCCAGTGGCCAGAGAGACTACCTCACTACAACACTGCTCTAGGGAGACAGAAAGGGGTGCACGGTCCGCAGCACTGCGAACGGAACATAGAAACACCCTGAGTGCCAACAGCTTGCAAGGGACCCTGCCTGAACCTGCATGCTCCACAGCGGAAGACCTAGCAGACAAGTGCACACGTGCGGAGGCCGGTAGTGAGTTCTACGACGGGGCTGCCGCGACGAATATACAGAAACTACCCAGGAAGCACAAGTGGTATTTCTTCTCCGACCAAGTGGTGTACCCCTGTTAGCGGACAGAACATTCTCTCGCTGGCTGAACAACATGGCGAACAGAGGCCCCAGACAAAGCTCCACACAAGCCAAACTCGACAAATTCGCCTATGACAAACAAACTCCCCCGCAAGAGCAACGCAAGATAGTGGGGAAAATGGCGGACACAGAAGGGGCAAAGAAAGCCACACTGGACGACGTCCTGGCGGTGCTGGCTTGGGTACAGGAGACAGTGGGGGGGACGGCGACTGAAGTTACCCTGATATGTGCGGACCTCCAGAAGATGAACGAGAGAGTGAAATAGGTCAAAGTGGTGACCAAATCCTTAATTGAGGACGTGTCGGAGCACAAATTGAAATGGGCAAACTGCGAACAGACAACAAACTACTTAAAGAGAAACTGGATGACCAAGAAGGGCGTTTACGAAGGAACAACGTCCGAATTTTAGGTGTACCGGAGTCCGAAACTAAGGGAGCAATGGACCTCTATGTCGAGGATATGATCAAAAACCAACTCCAACCCAAAGGCCTCTCTAATTTCTTTTCAGTGGAAAGGGCTCACAGGGTGCCTGGAGGAAAGCCGAAGACAGGAGGCCCACCAAGGCCGATATTAGCGAGACTTTTTAACTTCAGAGACCGGGACGCTATTTTACAGGCGGCTAGGGTGGCTCCGGCTATCCAGATCCAAAACTCCAGGGTGTCCTTTTTCCCAGAGTACACGGCGGAGGTCTCACGAAGGCGTAGAACTTTTCTTGAGGTGAAGAAAACATTAAGGGACAAGGAATTACCTTATTCAATGCTGTTTCCAGCCCGACTCCGAGTAGTAGCTGATAAAAAAGTCTGGTTCTTCGACTCTCTCGATGAGGCCAGGGACTGGCTTGAGGGCTGGCACACTACGGACAGGACGCGGAGGACTAATAGGCCGCACAATGGACATCGAGATGGCAGCTGGACGGGGTCGCAAACGTCAGGCAGAGGAGGCATGGGACGATCCCCAACTCAGGACCTCGCGAAAGCAGAAAGAAATGAATGACTCGGAGTAGTAGAAGCAAATATGGTCGCTGTCTCTTGTTAAGGGAACTAAAGTTTCACAGTTGCAACTGGACGCTGGCTTGGTTAGCCTCGGAAGTGAGCAGGGATGCCGCCTGCTGGGGGTGACACTCTCCCCCCTACACGCAAGTACTCTGGTTTTGGGATGGGTTAAGCACTCTGCTCAGTTGGGGAGGCGGGCAGTTGGAAGTCCGATAAGCAGGGGGGCAGGGAAGGAGGGTAAGGGGGGGGTTGTTTTGACGTTGTTTGGAATACACATGCATGGTCGAGGAATAATCTTAGGCATTCGGGTGCTGCAACAGAATTTTGGTATGTACAAAGATGGTCCAGCTCTCCTATGAGAATTCAGTACAGTCTGTGGTACAGGTGTGGTAATGACATTTGGGGCACGGAGCGGGTTCGGCACAACAACGACATCATAACTACAAATGATAGACAATCCAATGGTTGACACGGGCGGGATTGACCCGACTTCACAGGGATTACCCCTACGAATACTGACATGGAATGTGAGGGGGCTAAGGGATAAGGTTAAACGGGGGCTGGTGCTGACCGCACTAAAAAGGCAGAAACCCACAATAGCGCTACTACAAGAGACACACTTAACGGGAGAGGCTGCCAGGGCCATGAATAGGAGAGGATATAAAATGATTGTCCACTCAGACTTTACGTCTGGGTCCAGGGGAACTGGTATCCTACTACAGAAAACCTCAAAGTTCATTCCACTGCAAACAAAGACTGATGACCAGGGGTGCTTTGTGGCCCTACAGGGACAGTGGGAGGGCAGGCTCCTGAATTTGGTTTCAGTATACATTCCCCCGGTGCTCCACTCGGGGCAGCTCCCGAAACTGGCAGATTTTTTGTTGACCCTTCCCGAGGTGGACGTTATCTTGGGGTGTGACTTTAACGCTGTTGTAGACGCCCAGCTGGATAAGTTTCCGGCGGTGACCCCCGTCGGTGGGCCTTCTCGCTTCCAACGGTTTTTAACAGCAATGGGCTTAATTGACATTTGGCGGAATATCCACCCCCATTTCCAGCAATACACCTTCCACTCCATGGTACACGGTAGCCTGTCGAGAATTGACCACTTCTTGGCCCTCGGCAATGGCATCCAGCGCGTAGACACCATAGAAATTCACCCTAGGGGAATCTCAGACCACTCCCCGATCACTCTAACGATATCCACTCAGGAGAGGACACGCAAACGAATATTCCCTATACACGCTACATACCTGAAGATCCCCCAAGTTCGCAAGGCTCTTAAACAAACGACAACACAGTATTTCACCGAGAATATAGACTTGGTGCGCTCCTCAGAGGTACTATGGGAAGCATATAAGACGGTGTTCAGGGGGCAGGCCATAAACTCTATCACAGGCCACAAAAAGGAAAAAGCTTTGGAGCTAACCAAATTGGAATTGACACTACAGGAACTGTCAGCAGCACACGAAAAGCAACCCACAACGGCAACTGCTCACATACTTAACATCCAACAACAACTCTACGCGGACCATTTACGGAGTCCAGTTAAGGGCCATATAGCTGACACTCAGAATAGGGTTTACGAAGTAGGGGACAAAGCGGGTAAGATGCTGGCCTGGCTGGATAAGAGGGTAGGTAGCTCCAGGGGCACCCAGCAAGTGAGGAACAGACAGGGGGTGGTGCATACAAGCCCAGAACAAATAGTCGAGGCGCTCGCGTCCCACTTTGAGGGGGTATACACCCCTGAGCGAGGAGTAACACCCGAAATGGCTAGCACGTCGCTAGAACGGATCGAGGTCCAGACGCTTCCTGCAGAGGTAGCTACAGAGCTGGATTCGGACATAACGGCAGAGGAGATACAGCTAGCGATTAGGGCACTGAATCCAGGCAAGGCGCTTGGGCCAAATGGCATTCCTATAGAATGGTACCAGTCGACGCCCGAGATACTAAGCAAACATTTACTAGCAATGTACAGGGAATGTCTAGAGAAGGGGACTCTTCCACCGGACCAGAGGCTGGCCACTATAGTGGCCATTCCCAAGCCAGGGAAACCACCAGAGGATTGCTCCTCTTATCGTCCCATTTTGTTACTTAATGCGGAAGTCAAGATCCTCGCCAAACTCTTGGTGACTAGACTGATATCTCATTTACCCACTATTATACATCCGGATCAATCTGGATTTATGCCTCATAGAAACACGGCGCTGAATCTGCGTAGGTTACACGGGGTGCTGGCTCAAGCGGAGTCGATTCCAACACAGGCGGTAATACTGGCACTAGATGCCAAGATGGCCTTTGATCTTGTGGAGTGGAATTACTTGTTTGAAGTTCTGTCTCGTTTGGGGTTTGGCCCCAAGATCATTGCATGGATTAGATTGTTATACACTGACCCGGTTGCACAGGTGGTGGCTAACGGCCATATCTCGCGCAAGTTCCCTCTGGGGAGAGGCACCCGTCAGGGGTGCCCGCTCTCGCCACTGTTATTTGCAATCTCATTGGAACCACTAGCCACCTTGATAAGGACCACGCCACTTCTGAAGGGAATACGCTGGGCAAAGGGCTGGGAGGACCGGCTTTCTCTCTATGCAGACGATATGCTGGTATACCTAACAGACCCATAACAAGGGGTGCCAGCGCTTTTACATCTTTGTGACAGCCACGGTGAGGTATCAGGGTACACTTTAAACTGGACCAAATCAGAGATGTAAAATCAGAGATGTATGTCCTGAAGGGTCCGACTCCAGTATTGAGTGCGGACTGCCCCCTGAGGAATGCGAGATCCTCATTTAAATATTTAGGAATCCATATAACAAGGGACCCAGCGGAGTTCATGGATAAAAATCTGGGGCCACCCTTGGAGCGACTTAAGCAGGATGTTAAGTTTTGGGCTGGGCTCCCTTTAACTCTTCTGGGTAGGGCCGCACTATATAAAATGATGTCCTTGCCCCGATTTTTGTATATCCTTGAAAACACTCCATATTCAGTGGCTCCTAGATTCTTTCAGAAAGTGGAGGCATTGGTATCAAATCTCCTGTGGGGGAGTCTCCCGCCACGTATAGCACAGGCCAAACTGCACAGGGGATGGTATGACGGCGGAATCGCATTGCCTAATTTGAAAATATACTATTGGGCGGCACAACTGAAACCCATCAATTACTGGATACACACCCCGCAAACTGAGCCAGCATTTCAGGCAGATAGGTCACAACTAGGCACGAATAGTCTACTGGCTCCATTATATGACCAAAGCAAAATGCGCAGACTAGAGGGGCCCACTAGACTAACCACGTCGGTGTGGCATACGGCGACAGCGGCACTAGGCTGGAAGGGAAGAATAACGAGGCTTACACCACTGTGGGACTCTCGGGCCTTGGGCAACATGAGAAACAGCAGAGGTTTTTCCCACTGGGATACAATAGGGATATCTACAGTTGGGGATCTCTGGGAAAGGGGCAGTGTAGTACCTTTTGCCAGATTGAGAGAGATATATAACCTGGGAGAAAGGGAATTATACAGGTACATCCAGATACAACATGCATTACTAGCTGCCATACCCCCAGACACGGAGTTACCAGACTCGTCCCCACTTGAAGACCGTCTTCTCACTGACTATATGATTGAACGTGCGACTTCCCTTATATATCAAAAACTACTGAACAACCTTCCGGACCCATTGACCCCGTTGAAGGAGAAATGGGAGGTAGACACTTGTGAGATGGACGAACATGAATGGAACGAGGCGATCGCGTCACCTAGGGAAGTGGGCATCTCTGCACGACTGAGACTTGTACAGTTAAAAGTTTTACATAGGGTATATTACACTAGGACTATGCTACATCGTATTAACAGAGCACAACACCCTTACTGCCTTCGGGGTGTGGGGAGGAGGGCACGTTTTTTCACACTATATGGGACTGCCCCCGTATCCAGGAGTTTTGGAGACAAATAATGCGAACAATGTCACAAACACTAGAGATCTCACTGCTGCCGGATCCACGGAGGTGCCTCCTTAATGTGTGGGAGGCCACGGACTTGTCCAGACATGGTCAAACCTGGGTCACGATGGGCTTGATAGTAGCTAAGCGTGACATCGCACAGAGATGGGGAGCAATAGAAGTGCCAACAAAGACACAATGGTGCCTCAATATGGACAGGGTTATGGTGACAGAAAGAGCGGTGTATTCTAGCAGAGCCTGTCCGGGGAAATGGAACAAAATCTGGACCAAATGGAACGTATATAGAGGGGAGATCTGTGATCCCCTGCCTGAAGACGACCAAGACGTGTCAGATGAAGAAGAGGAAGTGGGATAGTAGATCTTACAGAGTTCAGGGGGGAAGGTGGCCACGGAACTCGGGAAAAACCAAGGCTTGCAAGATTGGTCTTGGAATTAAATAGGGGTTGGCATCGAGGGAGTAGCGACCAAGGGGGTACAAACACGCACAATAACATGTGTTAAGGTTCAGGGGGTGAATTCACAAGGAGGTGACGCTGGGGAGGGGCGCTTCCCTACTCAGCTCAGGCGACTGATAACTAATAATGAATGACCATAATGTGATTCCTCAAGTTTCTTTTGTTATGTTTTTGGTTTTTTTGAAAAATAGAAAATCAAAAACCTGTGTTGATTGGCTGAATAGTGAATACACGTTACCTTTTCTTTCAGCAGTAATAGTGGACTGTAACACAGTATGACATTCGGAGCCCAATTGGATATTGCTGCATGGTGTCTGTAAGAACTTGATGGCGGTCAGCCCCATGGGTTGTAGGCCTACAGCTGTATAAATTTAAAGGTGCAATAAAGGTTTTTGGAAAAAAAAACTAACACGGGACACGCAGCGGGACACGCAGCGAGCGTGAGATTTCAAGCCCTGCCCTCGGGTTCGCAGATGACGTCTGAGAGCAGGAGAGACGGATTGAAAAGACGTCGGGTCCGATCTGCGCGGGAACGGGCGTCGGCGTCGGTGTCAGTGTCAGCGCCGTCCGGGTGCAAGAACAAGCGGCACACACAACATGCAGCAGGCGACAGACAGATGAAACGAGGTGAGTTTGAAAAATTTTGAATGCTGAAGAGATCTGGAAATCGGGAGGTCGGGAGGTTGGAGGTTAGAGGGAACGGGAAGCAGAGGGAGTAGTAGAATTGCAGTTGCCTCAATCCCAAAACAGAATGTTATATAGAACATAAAAATACGAAGCTCTCCGGCGCTTTGGATGTGAGTAATCCTAATGCAAGGGTTGGAGGGTTAGAGGTACAAAGGAGGTACAGGCTGATCCAGGGCTGATGATATGGGATGTGAGGCCCGTGAAGGTGAAGGCGATAGCTGGCAGGAGCAGGGGAAGATTATCGGTCATTCAAATCACTCAGAGTGGAGCGGAGAATAACGGAAAAGAGTTGCTACCTTACCCCTCATTGAAGTACCGTGCCATATCGAGGAGAGGATAGCAGCAACTCATCAGTATCTGGTTTTGCGGGTTACAGGATTCAGCCACAGGCCTTAGGCTTCAGGCTCCAGGGCTGGGTTTAGCAGAGAGAGTCTGATTCAAGTCTATCAAACTAGACAGACTATACAAGACTAGTATAATACTAATACGGTTGAATTGAGTTGGTTTGTGTATTTGAGCCCTTAAGTCTATAGGAGGTATTTGAGATAGAGAATGCCCAGACCGCCGAGCACAGCCACAGCGACCGCTCACACAGACGCCATCTTGCCTTCCTATCTTCAGATATCTTTTGTGTGTCTAATAGATAACCGCCGATACTACAATTTCCTAAGACGAGAAGCCATTGGCCGGGTCCTTTGCTGTGTACTTCATGGACAGACAGTTGTTTTGCCGACAGCGTTTTCCCACAGCCCGATGTTTACCGGAACCAATTCAATACTGCCAGAAAAAAAAGTTACGCGATCATGATAAAAAAACGAACCCAGAGATTCTCTCTGACAACCCTCCTCTTTTTCTTGTAAGATGAAAGGTTTTGGGGCATAATTCATAAGAAAAAGTCCAAAAACGCATTCGGATATATATGGCTTTTAGCATATAGGTTTCGCCATTCACAAAGTCGTCCAGGGAAAAACGTAAGAGAAGGTGCGACAGTGGCAGGTTCCCAATAGTATTCCTGGATTTTTTTCACGGATTACATTTGCTACAATTCAAAAACATTTTTAATGCATACATGCACATAGTGTACATTTACGCATGTGTGAATGCAATACTATAGTGCAGTGCAATTGCACTTTAAAAACATCAAAACTTTTAATCTCCTCTAGGAGACATAGTTGGTTCTTTTGGGAAACCCTTTCTTCTGGACCCTAAACAAGTTTTGGGTTTCGCTCCCTTGACATGATTTACTCCAGTTCTTGACAATATTAAAAATATCCATCCGTGTCCAGTTTGGAATGGGCATTGAAGAAGTTACGATTTCTCACCAACATGATGTTACCTTTGATTTTGAGTGTGTATAAACCTCCCAGAGTATTTGTACCCTTGCATAGCATGATTTCCACTCCCTTGACAGAAGATTCACTCACACGAAAAAATATGAATGAACAAATATAAACATGAGTGTAAATTCAAATTCGGAGAATTCCAAGGGGCAGATTTATAAGAAAGTGACGTATCTGTAGAGATGCGTCACTTTCCCTGCGCCCCCCTGAGAGACCCTCGCGCCATCATGGATGCGCCTATTTACAATACAGCGCACCATGGAGCAAGGATTGACAGATGCGTCAGAAATTCTGACGCATCTGTTGGGGCAAAAGTCGTGCATTGCCGGAGTCGTGTCGCAAGCAGGACGCAACTCCAGCAATGCATTTTGAGGCCTATTCTCACTGCACTGCGTCACTCCTTGCGCCTGGTTCAAGCAGGTGTAAGGTTTTGACGCAGTGGTGTCTTAGACGTGACGCTGTGAAATCTTGTAGATTTCACTGCGTCACTTTTACAAGGCTTTCCTGCGTGGGAACGCCTACCCTGCATACATTATACCTGACGCAGGTATAACTTGATGCAGGGCTTTACAACGTCACGCATCTCCCTAGATGCGTCACGTTGTAAATTGCCCAAATTTTTTACGCTGCTGCTGCATCACAAAAGTGACACAAGGGGCTTGTAAATCTGCACCCAAATGGGTATTTACAATCGTAAATTAAGCCATGTGTGCACCTGGCTTTGTGGATCATGCTCCAACGTTTCTGGGCCGATGGAAATTAACCATTTCGGGACTAATAGTGATGGAAATAGACCACTTCCGGGTCTTTGTACAGTCTTCTCATCATTGATAGAGTGAATTAGTTGGCACAGTGGGAGTGTACTTGACAGACGTGTGATCCCAGACAACCAGGAAAGTCTTGATAAAGACAGTCACGACACATGCGACTAGCACTGCCCCAGTCATACTCACAGGCACGTAACAAAACTTTAGGGGGACCTCCTGCAAGGTATGTGGAGTGGCCACCTCCAGACTCAATCAGGAGCTCTTGAGCCAAAGTATTATGCTGAGGGGGTCCCCCCCGGAGCTTGAAGCTATTTTGAGGTCAGGAGCGTCGAGGAAGGGTTTCAGTTTTCTTAGATAGCTCAGGTGAAATCTTGGCGGTTTTGTCCATTGAGTTGATGTGGCCACACATATTTAAACTGCAATCTAGTACCTTTTCAAAATACCAGGATGTCATCTATGTATCGTCGCCACAGTTGGACATTGTCCCTGAAGGGGTTCTTGTTGGTAAGTACATGTTTGCCCTCAAACTCTGACATGTAGAGACATGCCAGGCTTAGGACAAAAGTGCTACCCATAGAGGTACCCTGGGTTTGGTGAAAGTTTTCAGTGAGTGCGATATGGGCACATTCCATAATGAAAGTAATGGAGGTAAGTGAGGAATGTGCCCATATCGCACTCATGGAAAACTTTTTCCATTTTGAGAACAGTCTCTTTCACCAAACCCAGGGTACCTCTATGGGTAGCACTTTTGCCCCAAGCCTGGCATGTTCAACTGTGGCAACGCTACATAGATGACATCCTGGTATTTTGGAAATGTACTAGAGACAATATCTCTGCCTTCCTTACCTGGATCAACAGTCTCAACCCATACCTCTCCTTCACAGCCAACAGCTCTGTTTCTGAAATCTCCTTTTTGGACCTTCTGATAAAAAAAATCCAGACAAACTGGTCACCGCCACCTACAAAAAACCCACAGACAGTCACTGACCCCTACCCTACCACAGTTTCCATCCAAAAGCCCTCAGGGAAAATCTCCCTTAGGGACAATTTCTGTGCTTGCGCAGAAACTGCAGCAACATGGAAGACTTTAAGAGACAGTCATCCAAACTGAGCACGAACTTAGCACAGAGACAATATCCAGCAACTCGAAGCAAACATGCACAAAAAAAACCAAAACATCAATAGACAGGCCCTTCCTGAAAGCCAAACCAAACAAAAGACCGACCTGCTGAACTGTGGCACCACCTACACCCCGGAATCCAATATGATCAAAAAAGTGATCAACAAAAACTGGAAATCCTCCAAGTTGTGGAACAAGCATTTGACACCTTTAAATGCACAGCAAACATCAAAGACTTGCTGATTAACACTAGTCCAAAACAGCACACCACGCCCTCTAACACATTCTGGGATTTACCACCCGTCACGGGTCATTACCTCTGCAGGCAATGTGTCGCATGCCCGTTTATGAAGGCAACACAAAGATTTGCATTGACAGATACATTGACATGGAAACAAAACAAACACACCAATTGCAAGACTAGCAATTGTGTGTACCTCATCACATGCCCCTGCCAGCGACAGTACATTGGCATGACAACCCGGCCAGTAAAAAGAAGGATCAGCAAACATCAGGTGTAAAAAAACGAACACCAAGATGTGTACTCACTATGTAGAAGCATACCACTAAGCATGGGCGGAAAATCCTTTCCGCTCGCGGATTTTGCGGATTTTCGGTAAATTCACAATCCGCAAACTCTCACGAATTTGCCAAAAATCCGCAAATTCGCACGGAGCGGAATTTTTTGATTGGTGATACAATATTGCGGCGCGCGGCGTTCTCTTACTGTCATTCAGCTTTTTCCGAGTTATTTTTCTCGATACTTTGCGAGTGCTGAGCCATTTTGGATCTTGCTGCGGGATCCCGCGGGAATTTGGCGACTGCGATTACGTCATCGCGGCTTGCCACCTTGCACAGCGAGAGTTTACCAAAGCGAGTACGCTGTGATCACGTATCGCGGGAGTTCGCAATTGCGAACACGTAGAAGCGGCGGGCAGCAACAATCTCGCACTCGCAAAATTACAAAATTTGCAATTCTGCACAAGAAATCCACCAGCAAGCGGCATAAACCTTCTGAAAATGATGACATTTGACATTTGCCTGCACTTTTTTTGCAAGGAGTCCATTTTGGGGGGGGGGGGGTGGGAGGAAGGAAGTGCCCCACAGTCTCCAACTTCCTGTTCCTGTCCAGCAGGCTCCCCCCAGTGCTTCCTTCATGTGCTGGTCACTTTCATTCGGATCTTTACCTGGAAGGATTACTTTTTGTGGATGCTGCTGGATATTTGGATTTGAGGCCTTTTTGACTTTCTTTGGATTACTTTTGGATTAGAAATTTCACAAGTAAGTTTGTTTGGGGCATTACAGTTGCTGCAACTACAATTTTGGAATTTCCGATTTTTGGGCTGTTGTTGGGGCCTTTTGCCCAGGGGTAGTGAGTGGTGCATAGACTGAGTCTTTCTGTGGGGTCTCTTTAATGTAAATATCATGGAGGGCATGGATGGCATGGGATTGTGCTGATTTTTGTGTGTTTTTCGATTTTTTTAGTTGCTGTTGGGGCCTTTTGCCCAGGGGGAGTGAGTGGTGCATGGGCCTAGTCTTTCTGTGGGGTGTCTTGAATTTAAACATCATTGAGGGCATGGATGGCATGGGATTGTGCTGATTTTTGTGTGTTTTTCGATTTTTTTGGCTGCTGTTGGGGCCTTTTGCCCAGGGCTAGTGAGGGGTGCATGGACTGAGTCTTTCTGTGGGGTCTCTTTAATGTAAACATCATGGAGGGCATGGATGGCGTTGGATTGTGGTGATTTTTGTGTGTTTTTCGATTTTTTGGGGTGTTGATGGGTACTGGCCATGTGGGTAGAGGCCATTTTGAGTGCTGGTACAGGCAGGCCCTGGCCATGTGCCTGGGGGAAAGGGGCCATTTTGAATGCAGGCAGTGCTCTCAGGCCTGCACACATTTTGCCTAGCTTTCATCCATTATGCCCAGGGGTAGTGAGTGGTGCATGGGCCTAGTCTTTCTGTGGGGTGTCTTGAATTTAAACATCATTGAGGGCATGGATGGGATGGGATTGTGCTGATTTTTCTGTGTTTTTCGATTTCTTTGGCTGCTGTTGGGGCCTTTTGCCCAGGGCTAGTGAGTGGTGCATGGGCCTAGTCTTTCTTGAATTTAAACATCATTGAGGGCATGGATGGCATGGGATTGTGCTGATTTTTCTGTGTTTTTCGATTTCTTTGGCTGCTGTTCAGGCCTTTTGCCCAGGGCTAGTGAGTGGTGCATGAGCCTAGTCTTTCTGTGGGGTGTCTTGAATTTCAAGTTATTGGGGGCGTGGTAATGCACTCGAGGTTCACTCAAATTGTCTCAATGCTTTTTGTGATGTATTTCATATACGTTGTTGGTGCACAGTCAGGTACCCTACTGAGCCTTAAGGGTATACACAAACAATTTCTGACATGTGTGCCCTGTGAACACGGGACTCACTCCTTCCTTGCACTCCTTTCTCTTTCATTCAATTATTGCTCCATTGGTTCAGGTCGCTGTTTGTTATACATATTATTACATCACTGAAAGAATATGAAAACACATTGATTGAAAACTCGCTGCATAGTAAAAGTTTGAAAATAAAAATAAAATTTACAAACAGTGACCTGAACCAATGGAGCAATAATTGAATGAAAGAGAAAGGAGTGCAAGGAAGGAGTGAGTCCCGTGTTCACAGGGCACACATGTCAGAAAGTGTCTTAAATTTAAACATCATTGAGGGCATGGATGGCATGGGATTGTGCTGATTTTTATGTGTTTTTCGACTTTTTGGGGTGTATAACTAAACTGATGTTCCTCTGACTTCCATTGCTTTTAGGTGCACAAGACTCAAGAGAACCACCATTGCCAGGAAGAAGTCCTGCAGCGGTGTGTGTGTGCAGCATAAAGTCATGCGACGTCACGTCTGGCCACAGACAACTCTGCAACTCGTGCAACTGCGGACTGCTGTTCTGACCTCTGGAGAAGATGGCCCCAAAAAAAGGTCCCCGTAGCTCCTCTAGCAAGAAAGTTGCCAGTAAGGAGCAGAAGAAGCAAGTTACCAAGGAGACTGGTGTGCCGCCCGCCACATTTTTTGGGAATAAAAAAAAAAGTACGCCTGCAGCAGCAGCGGGATCTGCTGGGGACCAAGCTGGGAGCAGCACCCCCGCTCCATTGGGCTCAGTGCCACCACCACTACGCCAACTTAAGTCCAAGCCCTTGAGTGCTGCAGAGGCAGCCAGTCTACTTGTTCAATCACCATCGACCAGTGATGTTGGCTTGTTGCAAGAAAGTAGCAGCAATGTCCCTCAATCAACACAGGTTGTTGTAACTCATCTGACGAGTGTTGAACAACCACAGCTGCAACAACAACCACATGTGCAAGTACAAGCCCAAGTACATGTGGAAGGAGAGGCAGTGCAAGGAGATGTGGAAGCAGAGGTGCATGGAGGGGCACAAGTGCCCACAATAGTTGTTCCTCCCGAAGTAAGGGCACATCAGGAAATCGACATTCAAGCCGAGGTATCATTTGAGGAATCCACTCCTCCTGATCATTCATTGTCTTCCACATCCCTAGCAAGGAAAAGATCAAGGATGGTGTCTACATCTTCTTCAAGCCCACCTCCTTCTGATGATACAGATCAAACTTGGGAACCACCACTGCCGTCTGAGAGTAAGGCACACCATGATCTGACAAAGGTAGCTAAGCGTAAAAGGAAGGTCCCTGAAAGTCTCATAGTTATGGAGTGTGATGATGACGCTGAACAAGAAGTGGCGTATACTCCTGCTGATGAAGACTCTCACGACGAAGACCGGGACGCAGTCATCATAGACGTCACTCCAGCCTCAGCGGGCATGCAGCAAACAGACATTTTGACCCTAGCCCTAAAAGCTGCTGAGCGTGAGCGTGATGTTGTCGACGAGGAGGCAATGGTAACACCATCATTGGAGTTAACTAGTACACCACCACCTACCGCTTCCATATTTCTTTCTCGCCAGAAGGGACCTCCATCCACTTCGATCTCAATTAGTGGTGGTGCAAGTGCACAACGTAGTAAAGTTCGGTAACACACATCCTCCACTTCATCTGGCATTAGCAGCTTGACCACCACCAGTATCGCCTCCTCCGCCCCCCACAGACATTTCAAGTCCACAGTTTGGGACTTCTTTAGTGTTTGCCCGAAAAGGGAAAACATAGCCATCTGTAGCATTTGTAAGCTTGCAGTTAGTCGTGGTAAGTTTGGTACCAACTATGGTACCGGAGGCCAGAGAGGTCATCTTGAGAGACAGCACACTGTCCAATGGTTTGCGCACCTAAAGGAGATCAAGGAAGCCCGAATTGGAAGTCAACAAACTGTATACGTTGATGTTTCATCTGATGATGACGAGGAGGAAGAAGCGTCAAACACTTCACTTACACCCAGTAACCCTGTCAGGAGCATACCCCCTGTGAGCCACACTAAGAGTGTGGGAGAGAGTGAGACACCAATGCGAAAAAGTTCATAATCGAGCGTAACTGGGTCGAAGAAGTCATCATCATCCCGTACAATGGTTCAGCCTACCATTAGAACCATGTTGTTTTCAGAAGCGCCATTTGATCGCAACCACCCACTGACGCGTCTGTATAACACTAAGCTGGCTAAAATGCTAGCTCTGGACCTTCTCCTTTTTCTTTTGTGGAAGGGGTTGGTTTTCTAGAATTAGTGGCAAATCTCAGCCCTAAATGGAAGGTTCCTAGCCGGTTCTATTCTGCCAGAGTTGCGGTTCCAGCACTACATGAAGATGTGCTGGAGGTGATTGGGGCAGCTTTGCAGAAGAGTGCTGTTCACACTATACATCTGACAACAGACATGTGGACCAGTGGTGCAGTCACTGATTACATGTGCATCACTGCACACTGGGTCTCTTTTTCAGGGGTTAAAGCAAAGCTCAACGCAGGTGTTGACCCGGACAACGTTTTTAAAGCTGCTCGGAAACATGCAACACTAGCTATGTTTGGCATGGAGACAAGTTATACAGGAGAAAACATTTTGAAGGAGTTTAACACAAAGGTCTTTCAATGGCTGTCCCCAAAAAAACGCAAGATTGGTTATGTTTCCACGGATAATGGCGCCAATGTAGTTAAGGCCATGGATCTGGGTAAATATTTCAGAGTGCCGTGTTTGGCGCACTTAATAAACCTGGTTGTTAAAAAATTCTTGAGTGAAGAAAGTCCAGTGTGCAAGTTAGTGACCACCTGCCGAAGAATGTGCAACCATTTCAGCCATTCTTTTAAGGCCCGGAAGCATCTGAGGGGCCTGCTACATAAACGTCGAATGCCAGTGAAAGCACTCATCCAGGAGGTGCCAACACGTTGGAACTCAACCTTCTACATGCTTGAGCGTCTGTGTGAGCAGTTTACGGAACTCGATCAGTATTTCTTAACACTGGGTACAGCTCTGAAGGACCTGAGGCTAGATGCGGCGCAATGGTAGCTAGTTAAAAGCCTGACAGACATGCTTCGTCCTTTTGAGGTCTTCACGCGTGCAGTCAACAGGGAGGACTGTAATTTGGGAAAAGCTATCCCATTGTTGCGCATGCTAGAGTACCAACTGAAGGCGGTGTCTTCTATGTTTGAAAAAGATGAAGAAGAGCAAGAAGCTTTTGTTTTGGCGGAGAAATTATTACAGCGCCTACTTGGCGATGAACGTCTTCAAATGATCCACTCAGAACAGCATTATATTTGTGCTACTATTCTGGATCCACGCTACAAAAAGGCACTGGCAAGCAGAGCATTCTTTCCTTTTGGTGACGCAGAAGTTTCAAAGTACAAATGTTGGCTAGCTCTGTCAGCCATGAGGTTTGAAAGAGAACGGCAGAAAATTGAAGGAAAAGGCAGTACATCAGTATCAGCAGGCCATCCCCAGTCAAAAAAATCCACTTCTGCACCTGTGGCTGTGGCAGAAGTGACCTCTCAGCCGTTAAAGACACCGGCAACCGGATCATCTGCACCAGACACAATAGTAACATTGGGTGAAGAAGAGGATTGGCTAACTAAGCTTGGGTTTGCTTCTCAAAAGGTCCCAGCAAAAAGTAAGCAAAGTGGAGGAACCGTGGATAACCTTGAGTCTTGGTGCAGGACTATCTGAATGACTCAACAGAGGTCTATGTTAATGCTGACCCATTGGCGTATTGGCATGGGAAAAAAGAATTGTGGCCAGAGATCTCCAACCTGGCTATAAACTACTTGTCTTGCCTACTCGCAAGTGTGTCTTCTGAACGTGTTTTCAGTGCTGCTGGTGGCATTGTAACTTTCAAAAGGACCCTCCTCTCGCCCAAAAATGTGGAGAGGTTAACAATGATCAAGATGAATCAGCACCTCATACCACCAGATTACAAAGTACGAGAATACACGCCGGAAGAAGACGAGGAGGACAGAAACTTAGATGAGGGAATTTCTTCTCTGTTAGGTGACCTACTCCCGCCTGAATTCGCAGAGTATGAGGACAAACTCTTATTCCCTGACACCGAGCCCTGAAAATGAGCCAATGAATCAATAACTTTCTTTTTCGTCCTTATTCACTTTTATTCCTGTGTGTCTGTCTTTCTTTGTTTTGCACAGTTAATATAATTAAAACTTTAATCACCTAATCACAAAAACAAGCCCATTAGCAGAACTGTCTTCACTTATTTGCTTATTGATTTGAAGGTGCCGCAGTCTGCATTCCTCTTGTTCACAAGTTCACAAGAACATGCTCCTCTATCCTCCTCCTCCAGACTCCTATTTCCCTCAAAGCAGAGGGCTGGATTACGCCCAATGAAGAAAGACTCTGCACTTGTGGGGGGGTTCTACTTCTTTGAGGGTGAGTTGGCGGGTCTTGGGGCATTGCTGGGAAGGTCTAATACTGGATAAAACTGGTTTGGACAAAATCAGACTTGAAAAGTTTTTGCCTTTTTGCTCACTATCATGTTTTCTGGGGCCTGTTTGGGGGGCTTCCTGGTGTTTGTGGGTGGGTTTCGGGGTCTGGGAGCACTGCTGGCACAGTCTAATGTTGATTGCATTTGTTTTCTAGGACATCCATGGTGGAAAAGTGGAGTCGTGACCTAGCTACACAGCGCGTTTGGACAGAAGGCCGAAAAATATTATAAGTATGAGATTTTCCATTTTTACTTTTTGCCTGTTTATGTGTGTTGTGCTTTTTTGCGGGTAGGTTGGCGGGTCTTGGGGCATTGCTGGGAAGGTCTAATACCGGATAAAACTGGTTTGGACAAAATCAGACTTGAAAACGTTTTGGCCTTTTTGCACTATCATGTTTTCTGGGGCCTGTTTGGGGGGCTTCCTGGTGTTTGTGGGTGGGTTTCGGGGTCTGGGAGCACTGCTGGCACAGTCTAATGTTGATTGCATTTGTTTTCTAGGACATCCATGGTGGAAAAGTGGAGTCATGGCCCAGCTGCACAGCGCGTTTGGACAGAAGGCCGAAAATATTGTAAGTATGAGATTTTCCATTTTTACTTTTTGCCTGTTTGGGGGTGTTGTGCTTTTTTGCGGGTGGGTTGGCGGGTCTTGGGGCATTGCTGGGAAGGTCTAATACCGGATAAAACTGGTTTGGACAAAATCAGACTTGAAAACGTTTTGGCCTTTTTGCTCACTATCATGTTTTCTGGGGCCTGTTTGGGGGGCTTCCTGGTGTTTGTGGGTGGGTTTCGGGGTCTGGGAGCACTGCTGGTACAGTCTAATGTTGATTGCATTTGTTTTCTAGGACATCCATGGTGGAAAAGTGGAGTCATGGCCTAGCTGCACAGCGCGTTTGGACAGAAGGCCGAAAAATATTGTAAGTATGAGATTTTCCAATTTCACGTTTTGCCTGTTTGGGGGTGGTGTGCTTTTTTGAGGGTGAGTTGGCGGGTCTTGGGGCATTGCTGGGAAGATCTAATACCAGATAAAACTGGTTTAGAGAAAATCCATGCGGAAAAGCCTTTTGGCACTTTTTGTAACTTAGGGTTCGTTAGTGTTAGCACTAGCCGCAGGATTGCATGTGTTCCAGGGTGTTCTAGATTTTTGCAACTGAGTTCTGGGGTCTTAGAGCACGCGTGGGAATGTGTAATTTTGGTTGCAAGTAATCTCAAGAAAATCCATGGTGGGAAAGGGGGGATTTGGCATAGTTAAAAAAAGCCTTTGCCACTATTCTTAACTTAGGGCTTGTTAGGGTTAGCAGTATTTGTATTGCATGTGTTTGGGCGGGGGGCTGTTTGTGGGGGGGTTTGCGAGTCTTTGAGCGATGCTGGGTATGGATACTTTTGCTTCCTTGCAAGTGGTTTGAATACAATCCACGGTGGGTAAGGGGGGATTTGGGCTTACCTTTACTTTCAAAGTACGTTTTGTCACCAGTTTTCAACTAGGCCTCGTTTTTTGAGATCTGATTGGGGGTTTTCTACATTTTTGCGACTGGCTTTAGTAAGGGTCTGGGTGGGAGCACTGCTGGGAAGGTCTAATTTTGTTCTAAAACACAGTTTACAGTACACCTACCTTGAGGCGAAAGATCCGCTAAATTAATTTGCCCATACTTATTTATCCTTCAAAAGGAGACTCAGACAGAGTACGCACTTTCAAAAATATTGTACTGTCTATTAGGAAACTCAAAGTGTGACTTTTTGCACTACACAGCATACATACCTTATATTTATTTGTCAGTGGTGTTCTAATATCACTTCCTGTTTTTCCATCAATAATTACAGGCCGGGTTTCAGTCTGTGCAATGGGAAAAAAAGGATGAAGTCAGGCTTCACATTAGCGAGCCGCAATTCAGCATCCGCCAGGCAGGCAGTGGACAGGGTGTCTTCTGGTCACCAACATTGATGGACGGAGCGTCAGCTGGAATGGAGGAGTCCCGCTAATAAGAGGAATGGTTTGATGCATGCAACTTACCAGATTCAGCAGGACAACTACAACAACACATAGATACAGTATCTGTTCTTTTCTAATTATCTTTAAAGTAATGTTATTGCTGTGAACTTCTATGAGTGTAACTCTGCATTTCTTGGATCTCTGCTTCTAAATTCATCCCTACAGCCATTCTATAGGTTTTACTTCTGCTATTTTTTAAACCTAATTTAATGTAAGAAGTGTTTCTCTGAGTGCAGAGATAGGCAAGTGAAAACGCTGCAGCCCTGTACTGTCGCATTCTGCCATTCACGGTGGTCGAAAGTACTACTTACTTTTCAGTAACCATGCATGCAGTAGTGCATGCACTTCCTTTATGTCACTTAAAAGATTTATTGTTAGCTTTGTACCCAAAGATTTCTTTATCTTCAATTATTGTTTGTCCATGCTGTGCCTTTTTTTTTTCTCTCAACAAAACTTTCCCCAAATCCCCCATTCCCATCCCTTTTCCAAACCCTAACCCTCTTCCCCCGGGCTGTGTGGTTTTGATTGATGTCTGACTAAATGACAGCAATAATTGCACACACTTACTGGGGAGGATAAGGTCATAGCATTAGGCTGGTGAAGGAATCCGAGGATATATTCTATTCTTACTCAGCTTGACACTCAGTCACTATTGGCAAATGAAAGCAGATTTTCATGTGCGCCATCAACTTGATAGGTTATCAAGATTAGAACATCCTCCTCCTAGACGTCACAAATTATTACGCTGCTGTGTCCTTCACCTTCGGTACTATTTCTTGTAGTAGTAGCCAATGTCAAAGAAATTCAACGCAAGTACTAGTTATACTTTGAATACTTTACCATTTGTTAGGCTACATTGTGGCACTGTTCTAGTGTACTGTCACCTGCTATATTCTCTATCGTACCGTTCTAATGCTACGGTAAGGACAAACAAGGTTTCATTTTCTTTTTTTTCAGATGCTGCAACTGCCACTCTGTAACACCACTAGTACTAACGCAATGATGATATTTCATCCGCCCAGGATTGCCAACCTTAATCGCCATTTGCCGTGCAGCCAGCCCTGTGCCTAGCCCTATTTACAAACACAAATTACAGGTAAGATAAGCATTTGGGGGGAGGAAGTATAATGGAGTATTAGGAGAGACGAGAGACTGACGCTAGTACTAGTAAAGTCCTAGGACTATTGAATTCACTTACTCTGTGAGAGGCACTTAGTTTTGAAAACATTTGGGCAATTAATTACACAACTTGAATCAAGATGCCACTTAAGTTTCACGAAAACAAAGTTACTGTTAAACCCCCACCCATCAGCCTCAAAAGCAGTAAAAAAAACACGTATGCTAAGATAAAGTTTAAAGTATATTTATATCCCTGACAAAAATATTCTCCCACAAGACCCAACCCACCCCCACTCCCTAACCCCAACGAATGTCCGTGAAAAGTCCAAAAAAGTGAAAAAACCCAACTCCCAATTCCCACCCTCCAGAAGTCTTTAAAAAAGGGGCAAGGGACAGTCTCCTCCTACTGCTGGCTGCTGCTGTTGACTTTCCGGGCCAGGTCGGAATGCTCCTTGCGGAGGGTCTTGAGCAGGGTTTTCGTGTTGAGCAGCTCCTGCTCGAGGTAGGAAACCCTCGGGGAAAGGCGGTGCATCCGTTTTTTGCAACTGCTGTGAGGGGCAGCTGATTTCTTTGCTGCTCGGTGGTGGCAGGTGGCTGCGGCAGCGGTACCCCGGTTCCGTACCGCTGGAGACCTGCTACGCTGACTGGGTGATCCAGGGAGCGCGGAGGAGGATGCAGCTATGCCGGTAGATGTTGTTGTAGACTGCGTGTCCCCCTCCTCCTGGGCCACCAGCCGCCGATATTCAGTGACAGTGGCCTCCAGCCTCCGTTGCCGGGCCCGTCTAGCCAGCTCCTTCCGGGTTGGTTTGGAAGGAGCATCTATATGAAGAAACCCCAACTCCTCTTCCCTTTTAAAAATCTGACACCTGCAATAAAAAGATCTTTCGCAGATGGTATGAGAGCAATATCTGAATGGATGTCATCAAACTGTCTTCAATGTAACGTAGGGAAAACGGAGGTCATGCTGTTTGGACAAGCAGCAATACATTGGTCACCTGAATGGTGGCCCTTAGAATTAGGCCCTGTTCTGAGCCCTAAGAGCACGGTCAAAAATCTTGGAGTGTTATTAGATCAGACACTCACTTTTAAAGACCACGTAAATCAAGTGGCTAGTACCTGCTTTCGGGCAATTGGGATGTTAAGAAGAGTGTTCCCCTATCTGCCAGACTGTCACAGGAAAACACTTGTGCAGGCGTTAGCCATCAGCAGAGTGGATTATTGTAACGGCCTTCTATTAGGAGCAAATGAAGGGCAGTTTAAAAAGTTACAAGTGATTCAAAATACGGCAGCAAGGACAGTCCTTAATGTTCCCCCTAGGACTCCCTCTCGCCCTCTGCTGATTAGACTCCATTGGTTACCAGTGAAGAAGCGAGTGCAGTTTAAGACACTATGCACTATTCATAAAAGTGTGATAGGTGAAGGTCCAAAATATCTGGCCAGAATCTTTCAGCCATACGCCCCTGGGCGATCCCTGCGCTCTGGTAACCTGCAGTTTCTGCAGGTGCCTAGAATAAAGAAGTCCAGACAAGGAGGCCGAGCCCTGGCCCACATGGGACCAAGGCTCTGGAATTCTCTACCTCTCGAGGTGAGATCACTCACCAGCCATCTGACTTTCCGAAAGATCTTAAAAACACACCTATTTTCCAGCAACTGATCTTTCCCTGATAAATTGCACCATCCTCTCTGACTAGGGACCATCCGGAGTAATGTTCTTACTGGCAAAGCGCGGAGATACCCCTTCGGGGGTCTATTCAGGAGCTATATAAGAATATAAATAAATAAAGACATAGTCTGTAACCAATGCTCTTTAAGATTAACACAAAATGATTCAGCAGAAAGTTGTGTCACAGTAGAACTAGCAACTTGCAAGTGCAGTACATAACTATTGTGGCCAGTATCTATCTAACCTCCCACTTCTTCACCCTTGCTCTAACATTAGTGGGAGTTTAAGGAATCAATTCTACGAGCACTATGGAATCACTCCATTAGAGTCAACTATGACAGTACACCAGTCTTATTATTCTTCTTCTCTCTTGTTTAGCAAAATTGGTAAGTTAACTTCTGCAAGCTGGCATAATGCCAGCGCAGTCAACTTGCACCCGAGAAAAACAGACGCCCGCCATGATGAGTGAGACAGACGTGCGTTACTGTACCAGTCCAGTACATGCAGGTGGTGATGCTCTTACTTTTCTATTACGGGTGGCACTGAGAATAATCTGTTACAAGGGCTACTGCTTAATTAATTTAACTTTCACCCTACAGTGCCAATAAATACTAGAAAAGGAAAATGAAGAAGATAAATAATCTGATTATCTATCACTGCACATGGTATGTATTTGCTTACATATGGGATGACTTTAGGTGCTTTGCTTTTTATTGAGTGAACAGTGATACATCCACACATGAATGACCGAGTTCTACTAAACTTTTTAACAGAGGTAGTGAGTGGCCATCGTAATAGCTGGATATATGCTGTGCTTGCAATACAAACTGCTGCTACTATTCATGGTAGTATTCGGACAAAATTACAACTTCTTTTCCTTGCCTTTCCTAGAATGGGACGGAAGTGCGAGTGCGGTGTTACATGCTCTTCAAAGTAACACTTAGTTCATCCAGTGACCGTCTACTCTCTCTAGATACACATATGCTATCTAAGAGTCAGATAGTACCATGATCCAGGCATCCACCAATTCAAACTTTGGGGCAGATTAGGATTGCGGATTTCCCGCATCCTCCGGGCCGGCGGAATCCACCGCCGGCCCGGAGGATGCGGGAAATCCGCAGCGGACTGAAAAAGACCCCCCGCCAGATTAGGATGGCTGGGGGATCATTTTTCAGTCCACAGCTTTTCCGCCACGATCGCCTCCCGTTCGCGGCGGAAAAGCACTAACATGGCTGGCGGTGTCTATCAGATACCGCCAGCCATATTAGAATGTCTGGAGGAACATGCCTTTACACAGTAGCATTTCCGACCTGCAAAGGCATACAGATTTTTGTTTGGGGGACTGTTGCGGGCCCCCAGAGATGAAGGGGGGGTGGGGGGTGCACATGGGGGGTACCTATGGTACCCCCCTGCATTTACCTGCACAAAGCAGCAGGCACCGCGTGGTGCCTGCCGCTTTGTGCATGCAAATGCACAACTTACATTTTTATCATTGCGGCGGGTGCTGCTTCAAGCAGCACCCGCCACAATAATAAAAATACAGGATGTGACCGCCAGGGTGGCGGTCACATCCTAATTACCACGGAGGGACCGCCGCTGCCCCTGCAGACGGTCCCTCCTACTCTATGGAGGCGGACGGACCTGAGTCCGTCCGCCATCATAATAGGCCCCTAAATGTCAATCATTCTTCTTCATGTCTCTCATCTGGACAAACCTTACATTTTCTCACGGGGAGCAGCACACTATGCAGTCTGCAATCTCAATAAGTAAGGAATATAAGAGCTTACCACTGCCCGCCACTACCGTGGCAACCCGCACAGCAGTTTGGTCCGGCATTTGCACCGCCTCCTCCCAGAGCTTTCCTCCTCCACCTCCGCGCTGGGCCCAGCACGAGATGTTCCACCTACAAAGTACATTTAAGAATGTTAGATGTCATAGACATACATCACTCACTAGTATTTTGTCTAGGAATGAAGAAATGTGAATACAGAAACCAATCTAATAATTTGTGACTGTCTACTCTAAAGTAAAATGTCCCTTTTTCCAGGGAAGGGTGTTGTCTTGCTGCACTTTTTGGCACAACTGATGAATGCTTGCTTTTTAACACGCACCATTTTTCTCATAACAGACAGAAGCTTCACTTCTAAGAACAAATCATTAGAACGAAGGGACCAATGATTCAGTACCAAAAACAAAAATGAAAGTTCAAACTAGGTGAGGGCTCGGCTCGCCCACAATAAATGTGTGAAATAAAAAATGACTATAAGCACTTTTCCATTTTTAATCAATCGTTTATGTTTTATGACAAGCTTGATTTTAATAAATATTTTTACTTTTAATAAAGATTTAAAACTTAAATAGACTCTGTGGTTTTTGGTCATGAGTGAATGAGCAAAAGGTTTTGCAATTTGCAAGCATGAGACCGTGCCTCTGACACTTCCGGACTCTGACTCCATACTCTTGTCCTGCGTTGGATAATCATCATTGGGGATCAATCATCGATGAATTCGGGAGCTAAATGACTCTGCCACACTATCTAGTCAGTAAGGAGATTGGGGGTTCTTCAAAGTCTGATATCACTGAGGTATGTGGAATGTCTACCTGCGCCTATTATAATTGATAAACAATGCACTATTTAGTGTCCATAGTTCTGTTTGTGCAGATTTGTCCCTGCAACAGTAGTAGTATGGATTGTCCTCCTATCCAAACCAAAAGTAAAGTAGTATCTTATTCTTTCTTGGTGGTCATTCACCTTTTTATTGTTGGTAATTGTCAAAGCATAAACATTTAGAAGACTTGAAAAGACATTATGGACAATCCCAGAGGACTGCACTCAGTGCATAGAGCTATTGCTGACTAGAATGGGAGTTTCGTTTTACACCTTTTGCCAAATGTGCAATCTTAGTTAGCTACACAGACAGACTAATAAGAATAATCTAGTAATACCACAGGGAGTCATAGTCGAGGCAGGATAAGAATTTAGATACAGTCTACAAGAAGATCAAAGACGATTTAGAAAAAATCGAATGAGGAACGCTAGGAAAAAATAGGTACTCTATATTAAAATTAACTTACCGGGGCCAGCAAAGGAGCCCTCGCCTGACCGATCCTGGCCTTGTTCAGCAGCAGCATCCTCCTCCTCCAATGCCCTCTTGCCCCTGGGGGGAGCTGATGTACAACATGAAAGAAAGAAAGACCAGAAAACATTGATGATATTTGTCAACCAAATCAAACATTTCAAAAGAACAATAACAAAATATTTTGGCGAAAAAGCAAATAGAGAACTATTCCTCTGGATATATTGACCTATCTCATGTGGTCTACTACGATATTAGTATTGCTTGATTTGTGGACCGTCGACTTGGAAAGTTATGTAACTCACTAAACAAACTACTAAAAAGGTTCGCCTAGGACTGGCAGGCAGCAGTCCACAGCACGCGACGTGACAGACAGAGTCCATCGTGATTGCAGATCAGCGACAACACTAAAAAGTTTCCTACTACATTAACCAGTCATTAAAATACTCAAACTATATATCCACCACCACTATTTCTTCTTATTGCCAGGTGTACTAAGGAAGGACTGGACTTGAGTCTGTAGGGGCAGATTTACAAGCCCCTTGCGGCTCTTTTGCTCCATTGTTGCGTGACTTTTGTGACGCAGCGGCAGAACAAAAGAGGCGCCATGGTGCGGCGCATATTAACAACGTGACGCATATGGGAGATGCATCACGTTGTAAAGCCCAGCGCCATCAGGGGGCGTTCCGGCGCAAGGGAGGACGATCCTGCGCAGGAACGCATCCTAAAAGTGGCTAAGGGAAATCTACAAGATTTCAATCAGTCACTTTTAGGACAATGATGCGTGACTTAAACCCTGCGCCTGCTAGAAGCAGACGTACGGCTTGACACAGCATTGGGGAGATAGGGCACCCCAGAGCATTGCTGGAGCTGTGCCATCGTTGCGACGCAACTCCAGCAATGGGCCGCCTTTACCACACAGATGCGTAACGCTTCGGTGACGTTTTGGGCCCATGGTGCGCCGCATCGTAAATACGGCGCACCATGAGTGGTGATGGCATGGCGCACAATTACTTGCGCATTCCTGCTACTTTGCAGGGATGCGCCGGTAATTAAAAATCTGACCCTTAGTGTCTAGCATTACGCAGTTCTTTAAACTACACTCATACATAATTTCTCAGGCCAATGAAATGAACACAAAATCGAAAACAAATAAGCATAGTAGCAACGCTATTGAGAAGGAGAGCAGTGCACCCGAAATGCACAGAAGATTTTGAAATATAATTTACCTACAATGTAATCAGCAGCATTATTGCTCTTGGTAAAAAACAAAAATTTGCAATATAATAACACACGGAGAAAGAGAAAACAGAGTAGTGAAGAAATAGCTACTACTACTCACCAAGCCCGGGGATCTCAAGGCCGAGCAGGTCAATCAAGTCGCGTTCCTGGTCCAGGAGATCCGTCAATGGTGGGTGGCCTGGTTGTAGGTGCGCCGGACCCGAGAGTGTTGGTACATGGCCCGGCACACCTTATCCCACCGCTTCCGGCGCTCCCGGATCCCGTACCCGCTAGCGATCTTGCCGCCTGCCATGATGGTCCTGGGGAGGCGGCGCTGAACATAAAAAACTAGTGCGGCCACCTCCTCCCCGTTGAAGATCTCCCGGGCTGTGACCTGCTCCCCCCTCAAACGCCCGCATGGGAGCCGGGCATGGGGTGCGGGACTCTTCCCCTTCTCAGGATGCTTCCCGGCTCCCTTTACCATGGTCTGGGCAGAAAGGAAGGTAAATAATAAAGAAGAAATAGAATACGGAAGAAGAAAAGAAAAGAGTTTAAAAAAGTAGTTTAAAATTAACCAAAAGTAGCAGAAAACACAAAAATATAGAGCTAGAAAAATAGGGGGATAGATAATAAGTAAAATAGATTAAAAAAAACTTCAAACAAGCAAAGAATGCCATAGATTCAGAGAGGATACAGAAAGCATGCCCAGAACCATAGCAATGAATGAGAAACAAGATGGCCGTGCCCGTTCACGACCTCGTGGGTAAGTTCGCGCGAGATTTTCCTCGCGATCACACGCAAACTTGTACTAGCGAGTCGCACACATTGCGAGATTACACATCGCGCCCGGAAACGGAAATGCGTCATGCAAACAAGATGGCCACGCCCGTGAACGACCGTGAGGGTAACTGCGCGACGTTGCGCTACAAGCGGCTCGCTAAAACGAACAAAACCTCGCGAACTAACACGCCACAAAAAAAAAAATCGCATATTCGCACAAATTTGCGGCTTCCGAATTCGATCTTGCGCAAATTCGCGCCCCGTGAATCCTGCGAAATTGCAGAAAAACGAGTTTTGCAAAACTGAAAGCACTCAGCAGGTGCAAAAGTTCAAACTCATCATTAGTAACCATTCCTTGTAGTGCTTTCTGAGGGACCCCTCCAGAGCTCAGATGCCTACTTGCAACTATTCTATGACCCTGCTCTGACCCTCACAGCAGGCTCATAGAATAGCTACAAGTAGGCCACAAAGGTCCTGTGAAAAAAACTTGCACTGCAACAGAAAGCAAATTACAGATAAGGAAGCAGGTGCCAGACTGGAAGTTTAAATTCAGTGACACATTAATCATCCCCAAATTAATTCATGTCAGTTGAAGCAGGGAGGGGTGCTTGCTTTTCACCTCCATAATCTACAGTGATGAACCAGAGGGTGGCAGTGATGTACCAGAGGGTGGCATGGGTGAACCAGAGGGTGCCAGTGGTGAAACGGAGGGTGCTGTGAACCCGTGATGATGAACCAGACGTAGAAACAACATAGTCGCGGCCGTTGCGAGCCGACAAGTAAGTTTGCAATTGCGAACTGGTACAAAACCCTTGCGAACTGGCAGAATCCCTTGCGAACACAAAAAAAAAAAATCTGCAAATTTGCGAGAGTTCGCGGATTTTGCGGATTGCGAATTCGCAAATATGTAAATTCGCGAACCGCAAATTCGCAAAATTCGCCCATGCTTACATACCACACACCCAACGATCTCTGTTGGACCATCTTAGATCATGCAAAAACTTCAACAAAAGAAGCACTTTTTCGAAAAGAACAACGTTGGGTATTCAAACTGTCCTCCTACATTAAGGGGCTCAATGACGATATCCCCTGGGGGGAAAGTAATCAATAATAACCGACAGTGACTAGACAATAATGCCCCAGTGAAGTAACTTGCAATATCCAGTACATCCCACCATAGAACACCATAGTTCTTTATACCCCAAGCCACAGACCACCTGGCTGCAATAGATCTGATCCAGCTCTTGCAAAAGGTGTCACAAGCATATCGGTATCAGATAAGCTCCTTTTATACTGGTCAGATATATATGTTAAGGGGTCGTCTGCAGATACAGTAACCACACACTGGGAACGTTAAATGGCAATTCCCCCATGTCTATTGCACTACAACCAAGTAGTATTACCCAACTTGATCAGTCTTTTACCTAATCTTTATACACGTGTCCATGGGGCATCAGCCACCTTAATATCACTTCCAGACAAACTCATTTAGACAAGAAATGACACTTCCTACATGTTAGGCAAGGTTAGTGTGTCAGCCTCTCAAACACACCCGACTTTTGAGGTATTTGTCCTCACATACATCTGATAAAGTTTTTCTGACACTCCCTACTTGGTTACAAGGTTAGTGTTTCAGCCTCCAAGTACGCTCCACTTCCGATGCATTAGTCAGTCACAACCATCATGGCTACAAGATTAGTGTACTAGCCTTTTTTCAACACAGTTTGGCACAAATAAGCCCACCCGAAAGAAGAAGTAATGGGGTCCAGAGCGAGGGTAGGATCTCAGTTAGTTGCCGTCCACCCTGCAGTGAGTATGCAACTTTTCAGTTTGTCGGAACCCTCCGGTAAGCTTTGTGTAACAAACTGCTTTTTTAACCTGGATACGCCTTTCTTCCTTTCCTTTGAGCTTCAGAGACACAACGTGCTCTGGTATTTTCCCAGTCAGGCTGTAGACCACTATACTGGGGCTGAGTAGTTTTGGCAATCTAACGTCTACCCAATGCTTATTTACTGCTAGACTGTCATTTCGGCCACTAACCGCATAGATATACAAATTGTTAATGTGGTGGGGTGTTATGGAGTGTATACTTAAACTATTTTTATGTAAGGCACCTTCTACCATGCCATCAAACCCTTCGGGTTCCCGACATACGCAGTTGTGCGGTGCAACTCTACGTGTCATCAATTACCGCTAAACTATCATTTCGGCCACTTAACCGCACAGAAATGAAATTTGTTAAATGTGGTAGAGTGTTGTGGAGTGCATGCTTAGTATGTATTATTATGTAAGGCATTTTATACCACGCCCTAAAAACCCTTCCGGTTTCCGGCACTCACGCGGTTCTGCAGTGCGACTCTACGTGTTACCATTTACTGTCTCCCAGCATTTGCCGGCTAGCAACACCGGTGAGCTATGGTGTCAACCTCCACCCATGCGCTATATGTTCCCGCATGTTTTCACTATTTAATTGAGCACCTTCAACATCCGGCGTATTCCCCTGGATGCCCATGATCACTACTCTGGCTACAATAGACGCCTCACCATGACAAGGGTTCTCCCTGTCCGTTCATCATAATTTGGCTAAAGAGGGTTCCCTTGACTCAACAGGAACTTGACCTAACCATTTACGTATTTGCCTAGATACTCTTCCCTACTGACAAATCAATATGATGCAAGAGACTAGTAATAAGCACCAGCCATAACCAGTGGCCCCCACTACCACATAAGCACTAGTATTTGGCACCCAACCACTCTCCTGCATGATTACTTGTGCATGTTCAATCACACCAGCATTCAGTAATGCACGCAATGTGCGAAAGTCCTTTTTTACCCCACAGAGATTCCCTCTGTCCATCAAGGTTTTAATTTCCATTGTTCGTGTTTTTCCTCCCTTTTTCTCTCCCATTTCCCCCTCTTACAGGTCTCCTGCTGCCCAGTATAGGTCTACTAGGGCGCCATTCTATGTTGTCTGGTCATCACCCAATAAATCTAGAACCAGGCTTCTAGTAGTGCACCACTCACTCACTTAGGTCCTGAAGAAGTGCCACACGACTCATTAGGAGCAACAAGGGCACGAAACATGTCGTCCCACTTCATTGAGATAGCCCTCTAGGAACATTATTTCCACATAGGGCATCCACACATTTTTAATTAAGCTGGAACTACCTAACCATTAAACCTTTGTAAATAGGATTGCTCCAGACTTCTTTTAATCCATTGCCTGTGCACTACATCTCCACCCCCAAACCCACACGCATCCTACGGCTTCTTCATAAAAGATCTCCGCCAAAGGCCCCGTTTACGGTGAGCTCGTCGGGCATTGCAGCGCCGGCCCGACAAGGAGCAAAGCCCAATGATGAAGCATGACATCCTCCGGGGTGAGTGAGGGCATCACGAAGAAAGACCTGTCTTCCCCTGAGGAACTGCATACCTCTTGTGGTACAGGTATTTAGGAGCCTTGCATTGTCTGCAGGACCTGCATAAATAACGGCTCCCGGTCCCAAAACCCTTCTTTTTTTACGTCAATTTTGTACACATTTCTCCAGAACTTTGGCCAGGAGTGGGATGTTGGCTATAGGTGTAAAGTTGTCTGGTGAGGCAGGATTCAGGGTGGGTTTTTTTAAGATGGGGATGATTTGACTGGCTTTTAGAGAGTCAGATATTGACCCTTGATGGAGGGAGGCGTTGATTATTGCCGTCCCACTAGGAATGATAGATAGAGAGGCGGCAGCTAAGCAGTTAGAGGGTAGTGGGTCATTAAAGTGGTTGTTTGAGTTTAAGGAGGCTGGAATTTTCAAGACAGAGAGGTCGTCATAATCTTTGAATAAGGACCAGTGTGCATGGTTTTTGAGTGGTGTTTGGGGAGGCAGCTCAGAGAGATGAGGCAATACCTGTGGAGGTTGGGAGAAGGTACCAGATCTAAGTTTGTTTCCTAGGGCAGTAATTTTGTCAGAGAAGAAGGAGGAAAATTCCTTGCAAGTTCTTAGAGATTTATATTGTATTGTTCTTCCATTTATATAGCGCTTACTAGCCCTGACAAGTGTTTATTGGTAATTATTGATTATTGAGATTAATCTTGTGCTAATCTTGTACTTTTAGGGAAACCCTTATACCATGGACATTATTTAGGGGTCACAGCTGCGACCCCTGGTTTGCCCATTTCTATCCCTGGTACTGCTTTTGCGAACGCTGGCCTCAGGGGTGGTAAAATCTGTGCCTTATGGACGCAGGTTGGTGCTCCACTTGCTTGGTTTTCTGTCAATTATTTTATTATACAAATAAAGAATAATATTATTCACTATTAGTGTAATAAAAATGTATTACATTGGCTGGAATATGACCCTATCTGGAAGACAAGATAAGTAGAAAAGATTCTGTAAAATGTATGTTGTATGCATGCTGGCGGGTGTCTATGAATGGGCTCGAGAGTGTGTGAATGTGTTAGTATGTGTAAGCATTTGTGTGTGATGTCACTTCCGCTACCCCTGGCATTTTGGTGAATTGATGTCCATGTGCTACATGGATTTACTCCAGTTCCTTTGTGGTAGATTACATTAGCAGGAGTTAGGTGTTATCATTAGTAGTGGTAAGTGAGTTCCAACAGATGGTTGGTGGTATTAATAAATCAGCTAGTGGGGCTGCACGGGTATTAGTTACAAAAATAGGTGTGATCTTTGAAATGAGGTATGGGCAAAATACACAAGTGCAAAAGTAGAGATCAAGGCAAAAGTGTGAGAGAGAAGGCTGTGATCAGAGAAAGGAAGAGTGCAGGGATGGAAAGTAGGAGAGTGACATTTGAAAGAAAAAGGGGAAGCCAGTTTTTCATGCAGGGTTTTAGGAATATAGAGGACCCTTTTTGAGAGAGCATGCAGTCTTAGGATGCAACATCGTAGAAAGGAACAGCATATGTTCATGTGATATAAAACTCTGCTAGGTATTTTGCTATGTGCTATATTCAGACAAGCTGTCTGTCTGCTGCGTAGATACCATTAGACCACCGCTTCAGCAACCTCAGCTGATCGGTTCAGGGGTTAGAATTGTAAAGTAATGACTGGGTACAAGGGGCGCAACTAGACACGAACTTGGCGGGGGGGGGTTCTAACACTCCCAGTCAGGGCTGGCCCTAGCCCTCGACACACACGGTGCAACAGTCTTTTTTGGCACCCCCTCCCCCATTTCCTTCTTCTCCATGAATTCCCTCACTACCACTCACCAAACATGCACCTCATCTCTTGCACCTTTCTGAAAAACATTTCATTTTTTATAACGCTACTCATAGTTTACTCATTCTCTGTAGCAGACACATTAACCCTCTGTGCTGTGTGGGTGGCAGGAATTCCCATGTGAGTGCACGGGGAGCAATGCAACAGTGTGAGATTTGGGTAAGAGGAGTGACTGCTGGGTGACTGAGGTGACCATATGAATTTGGGTGCGGATGTAAGTGCAGAGTGGGACGAATTAATGCATAGTTAGTGATGGGCTTGTTTGAGTGACATTGCAGATTAAGCAGTGAGGGGGGCTGGTGAGTGAAGTGTCAAATGAGTGCAGGGGGAGTAGTGTGCTCGTGTGACTGCAGGGTGAGGTACAGGGTGAACAGCTCAAATGCATTGTGAGTGCTGAATGATCACTGTGATTGAAGGGTGAGCGGGTGAATGGTGTGAGTGCATGGTGATCAGAGTGAGTACATCTTGATCGTTGTGAGCGCAGTTTGAGTGTGACAGTGAAGGGTGAGAATGAGGAGTGAGTTGTCTGAATGCACAATGCATTCTTATACACTTGAAGTAACTGTTATTGACGGTGGTGTAGGATTTCAGACATAAGTTAAACTATTGCTATTATGGCATTTATCAGGGATCATGGGTGTAGGAAATAAATAATGTGCTGATCCTGCAACAAACTTCCAGTCTTATGATTGGGGTTGCCAGCTCATTATTTTGATGTCTCAGATGGTACACAAATAAGCCGTCACCTAAAGCCGTATTTTCAGCACTTATCTGTGCATACTTCGAACAGCAAATATAAACAGAAAACACTTTTAATTGTGTTCTAGGGCTGCCTAAATGGCCGTGACTGATAATTAAAGGGAACAAATACAGGAAAGTCACATTACAAATGAATGAAACAAAGTGAGAGGTACCCCTTAAAAAAATTCAAGGGAAGTAGGGTTAAACAACCAATACTGAGAAGAAGTTCCCTTGAATGAGAGATTCAATAAAACAACTGAATAAACAAATCAATTAGGACAATAAAGTTAAGAAAATTGTACACAATTTATTAATATTACAAAATATATTAAAAAACACAAGTGGGCAAGAGCGCCACTGTACACAAATAAAAATAAAAACAAATAAATTGGAGGAAAAATTGTTAAAACGGTTTTTTGACATACATGGAGATCAAAATCGACCAGCAATATTGATACGAGGAAAGGGGAACAGACAACAGTACGACATCCAATTGTTACAGTACTAGGTGTACATTCGAACTCAATGTGATAACCATGTGCTGTGCACAGTTTTTATATTGTATCAACACAGGTATCCGAGTCTAGGAATTGTACTTGGAAATTGCGTCGACGCGTTTCGGTGGTTGAAATAGTTTTGGACCACCTTTATCAAGACTCTATCTGTTGTCTGTCGTGTATCTGGGGTCAAGAACGATCACCCTAAAGAGTGAATATACAGAGGGATTAAAATTGATGTAACATTATATTTTAGTTAAAGCAGAAATTCGCAAGTATTATACATTGTCAAAACCCTTTTTCTTAACTGTGCATTTTAAGTTTATAACAATATTCACCTTTTAGTCAGAGTGTACCCAATATAATTTAGAAACTCTATCTTGATGGTACAACATGGCTGCTAAAGAAAATTGTCGATGAAAAACATTTTACGGGGACAATCCACCTAATGCCCTTTAACTTTGTTTCACAAACAGTATAAAGTGACGTTTTTTAGAAAAACAACCATCCTGTAATTTATCCAAAATCTTGTTTAGCACATACAATGATACTGTTGGTATCGGTCTCAGAAAAATCGCTACAAAACATGTGGCATTGTAAAATAGGCATTTGGCATAGAGACAATGTATTGCAACAATTTTCGGCGATTTTAATAATTCAATTAAACTAATAGTTTGTCTAAATACCTTTAAATTCTTGTTTGGATAAACTCCCTGTACGTTCAGTTGTAATTGTGTAATTACAGGATGGATGTTTTTCTAAAAAACGTCACTTTATACTGTTTGTGAAACAAAGTTAAAGGACATTAGGTGGATTGTCCCCGTAAAATGTTTTTCATCGACAATTTTCTTTAGCAGCCATGTTGTACCATCAAGATAGAGTTTCTAAATTATATTGGGTACACTCTGACTAAAAGGTGAATATTGTTATAAACTTAAAATGCACAGTTAAGAAAAAGGGTTTTGACAATGTATAATACTTGCGAATTTCTGGTTTAACTAAAATATAATGTTACATCAATTTTAATCCCTCTGTATATTCACTCTTTAGGGTGATCGTTCTTGACCCCAGATACACGACAGACAAAAGATAGAGTCTTGATAAAGGTGGTCCAAAACTATTTCAACCACCGAAACGCGTCGATGCAATTTCCAAGTACAATTCCTAGACTCGGATACCTGTGTTGATACAATATAAAAACTGTGCACAGCACATGGTTATCACATTGAGTTCGAATGTACACCTAGTACTGTAACAATTGGATGTCGTACTGTTGTCTGTTCCCCTTTCCTCGTATCAATATTGCTGGTCGATTTTGATCTCCATGTATGTCAAAAAAACGTTTTAACAATTTTTCCTCCAATTTATTTGTTTTTATTTTTATTTGTGTACAGTAGCGCTCTTGCCCACTTGTGTTTTTTAATATATTTTGTTTTGTGTACAGTGGCGCTCTTGCCCACTTGTGTTTTTTAATATATTTTGTAATATTAATAAATTGTGTACAATTTTCTTAACTTTTTTGTCCTAATTGATTTGTTTATTAAGTTGTTTTATTGAATCTCTCATTCAAGGGAACTTCTTCTCAGTATACATTACAAATGAATACATACTTTTTTATTTATAACCCTATTTAGTGTCAAGACGAGGTCTTTGCAGGCTCTTTAAACAACACATGGCTGACGTTTTTATAGTGGCAACCCTACTTTATATTCCTTTTAATGAAATGCTTTCTCACACTACAGCAGTAAATGTAAAATATAAATATTAGGAATAGGCAGAGTGGGGGGCCCAGGGGGTACTGGAACCAGAAACAAACACTAAGCCTTGATTACCATTTGACAAAGGTATGCAAATATGCAAATGTTCTTTAAAGACCTGTGACAAACTTGGGCGTGCCAGAGATAAGACTCCAGACACTGCCCAGTGGAGCCCACAGCAGCTTGAGCTGCAGCAGCCTGGGCTGAGACACACAAAGGGTGCGGGGGCTGAAGCCCTTTTAGCCCTATAGCCGTTGCATGCCTGCTAGGTACATATATTGAGTTGGGGAGTTCAGCAGCACTCGAATGAAGAAATGATCATAGAAGCTTGGGTGGATATAAGGGATAAATGACTTTAACATCTAGAGCATGTGTCTTCTGTTTTTCACCCTTGACATTTGTCTCACCATATGAATTGCAAATGTAAAGAGGTTCTTTTTATATGCTCCAGGTTTAGCGTGGCACAAGATGGGGGAGCGGAGAGCCTCCGCAAACAATGGAAATTTATTGCCTTTATTTCTATGGGTGGAATGTGGAGATCCAGATACTAAAGTGAGGGGTAGAGACAACACTACTGTAAGAAATTGTATTATTTATTGGGGCGGTAACTACGCGCCTCAATGATTAACCACAACACCTGTCAGGGTTCCTTTAAAGTCACTAAATCAACCTGAGCTAAATCACCTCTAGCAATGGCACAGAGCACACAGGCTTCACCTTGGGCAATTTGTAACGTATTTTTGCTGTACCAAAACAGTAATGAAGTTGAAACCAAACACAATGAAAATCCCAAAGCAAATAAGGCAAATAATGTAAAATGTATTAAACAAAATGACACCAAAATGGCAATAATCCATTAAAGGAAACCGGAGATGTAGGTTTTTAACATTTTACATTGGAATAGCACCAAGAAACACAAAGTGGCAATGATAATAAATGGTCACGGTGGTCCGGGACATAGGCACAATATGAGGCTGACTGTGATGGAGTGCGGGTCAGACACACCAACCAGGTTCATCCTGGTCAAAGATTTTACCTTCTGGCTTTTAGTACTCTAAGTCTTAATCCACCACAGGAGCACACTATACAGCCCTGCAGGTCCTCAGCGGCGTCTATAAGAGACTCAAATGGTGTCAGGTAGAGGTCAATCAGCAGGGTGAAGTCAAGGTCCAGTTGCCACTGGTCAGCTGTGCAAATTGCAGAAATATGGTTCTGCACCTACAATTTAACAGGAGGTCAGCCTTTTGACCCTTGGAGTCTACTCCTCTGTCCGGGGCAAAATAGAGAGCAGGTCCAGTCCCTCAAATCTCTTCTAAGGTCGCAGACAGGAGGTTAAGTCCTCTTCTAATCTTCCCCAGGACCATCAGCATTCTGATGTGGGTGCCTGGAGATGCCACATTTATGCCACTCACGAGCTGGTGAGTGAGATTGATTCCTGGGCACAATCTTAACCAATGAGGCAAAAGTTCCCAACGCTAACCCTACACACTTTGGGCATTATCAAGATGAGGGAAGTCTTCGACAGCATGAAACATTGGGTCTGCGGCTTGTCTGTGTGGGGGGAGTGTACTATGGTAATCCTAGTGTCCTACCACATCTAATGTAAAAATTAAGTTTTGGGCTGTCACTGTACTTCCAACAAACCCAGAGACAGATGTCTGGTAGAATAAAGCACAGTTTTCCAGCAACCAGACAGTAGATACACAAGAATTGATTTGGCATCCTGGTTCCCCTCCATTCAAGGGTACCCTGTTCTTTTATGCAACAGCCCAGAGACAACGGTCAAGCAGGATATGATGCTCCAGCAGGATTCAACACTGGAATGTCAAAAAGAGGTCAACTGTGATTGGAGCCTGTCTGATTGTGGGGGGGGGTGCGGGGAGGGGTGAAAGGAGCACAGGAAAGTCCCTGGCCAGATGTCATCTAACCTTTGCCTGTAAAAGGGGATAGCTTTTGTAGGTTAATCCAGTTCCTGGGCCCAACTCCACTGGTCATTGTGTCAAGGGAACAACACCTCTTCCAATCCAGGCCTTTGTTCTCTGCTCTGTGAGCAGTTTTCACATTCTTCAGATGCTGATTACTAGCTGGCAGAAATTGGAGAGCAGATACAAATTCAGCCTCCGGGAACTCCTGATTGGGGAAAAGTAACTTTCTAAAAGTTACTTACCCTTAAGATTTCTTAAAAATGTAACTTCACTATTTACTTGGCTATTTAATAACTATTAAAAAGAGCTGTTCAATTATTTTTCTCACTAGTCCAAATCCTGAGATACAGACTTAGAATTCTATTCTGTACTGATTTTCTTCATAGGACAGCTAGACATGCCACAGTGCAAATTTGTTTTTGGTGCCAGTCCTGCAAGGACATGTTAACATTAAGATTTAGACATGTCCTACTTTTAAATACCATGCCCCCTTTCTTGTGGGCCAAAAGTCCTACATAGGTGTGACTTATTATTAAATAGAAGGGAGGTTTTGACGTGTCAAAAGGGTTTATTCAGACAGGTCTAATTGCAGGTTCTTCTTGCCAAAGTCTGGCTATGCTGGTAGGCCTGAAGCCATGTTTTACACTTCCACTGTAGTGGATTGCACAATAGGTGCTTCAGTCCACTGGTGACATTTAACTTACAGGCCCCAGGTAAATCTTGTACCTTATACTAGGGACTTATAGGTAAGCTAAATATACAAATTAGGACCATGCCGTGTTCAAATGGGGGTGACAAATGCAAAAAGAATGAATGATGGATGAAACGCTGAACAGTGTCAAACATTCATCCCCAGTCAAGAGATCTGGGACTAAATCGATTGTTTTATTGCTCACCGTGCCATTCCAGTTTAGGAGGCATCATGGCTGTTCTCAGTGGAAGATTCAGAATCAGACATGCAGCAGCATTTTAGATCATCTTCCTTAGAGTCATTAAGATGGCAAAATAATAATCCGCCATTGAAGTGATTTATTTGAAAAAAGACAGATTTTGATCAATGAAAAAGCCCACCATTTTGGCTGAATGGACAAGACAAAACCACAAATTTCTTATGCTTAATGCAATTCTTGTAGAAAAAGAAAATCTTTTTAGAATTCCTAGGAAAGTGTAGCAGTCAATGACATTTACATAGGGTAGAGGAAAATGAACAGAAAGTCCCATTAGTCAAACAGGTAGCGTAGCAGTTCCACCAAGAAATATGGTTCTTTGGTTAGTAATCTACTTCTCTGAAGGTGTTGTTTTTCATTTTCACCGTGCCATTCCAGTTTAGACCCAACCATATCCAAATCAGTATTGATGCTGCTCCCAAACTGCCAGGACAGGTCCTCCCTTGACCGGAAACAAGCTTCCCGGGACCGGTTTTGAGGTATCACCCCTCATCATGGTAATGTATATTGATTTTTGTTTAAAATAGGCTGCACCTGATCCAATTACAGCTCTGTGACCTAAGCACAGAGATTTGAATGTAGACCGCTGTTTGATGGGTAACCAGTGTAGCGTCCTACCAACCCAGGAGCTTGCCAATAAGTACGCCACACACAGCGAGTAATTCTACGTGTCTTAATTCCACTGCATGTAAGTCAGAACTCAGCATTCTAAGCCTACCTTCAACTCATCCCTACAATGCTCACGTCTCAGGCCTATGGTATACAGTAGAAACCAAAAGAGTTCCAGCGATCTTAATTGACAAGACACTACAACCCGTACAGGTTTTGGAAAGGAGGCATCATGGCTATTCTCAGTGGAAGATTCAGAATCAGACATGCAGCAGCCTTTTAGATCATCTTCCTTAGAGTCATTAAGATGGCAAAATAATAATCCGCCATTGAAGTGATTTATTTGAAAAAAGACAGATTTTGATCAATGAAAAAGCCCACCATTTTGGCTGAATGGACAAGACAAAACCACAAATTTCTTATGCTTAATGCAATTCTTGTAGAAAAAGAAAATCTTTTTAGAATTCCTAGGAAAGTGTAGCAGTCAATGACATTTACATAGGGTAGAGGAAAATGAACAGAAAGTCCCATTAGTCAAACAGGTAGCGTAGCAGTTCCACCAAGAAATATGGTTCTTTGGTTAGTAATCTACTTCTCTGAAGGTGTTGTTTTTCATGTCAAATAACCTCTAACATTTGGAAAAATAACTCTTTTATCTGAACTGGTGGGCCTAATTTTCTACTGGTCTGGGTCATTGCTAGCTCACGATCATTTCTAATATTTATGGCACTTTTTCCTTTTTTTCTGTTACCAATGTTAAAGGTCCTATATTCCGGTCCAGGGAAGACCTGGCTTGGCAGTTTGGGCTGGACTGTTCCCATGAGGCATAGGGTAAAGACTGATTTGCATATAGCTGGGTCTGAACTGGGGTGGTGAAGTGAGCTAAAGAATAATGATGGATTCATCCCAGATCTGTGACTTTGGGTGTGTTTCTGAAAGGTTTCAGTGCTCCGTCCATCATCTCCTTGTGTTTGCTCTTTTGTCTCTGACACCTAGCCCTAGGGGCTGGGATGGGAATTCTGTCAAGTGCTGGTCCTCTAGGCTGCTTGGCTCCTAAGAAATAAGCTTGGTGTCTTCCTACCCTATTTTATATAAATTCATAAAGATATTGTTCGTATTTGTAAGTGTAGTTTTCATATTTTTTAAAGAAGAATCATTTATTGACTGAATTTGGCCCCCAAAAAAACATTTTCATGCATTTTAGTGGTAGACATTTTTAAGGTCTGGGTCACAGTCATCCCTTTTTGCACTGTTATTATTTGTTTAATATAACTATATATTTCTATTTATTTTAATATAGTTTAATAGAGTTTTTTATTTCTATGGATTTTTTTCTACAAATATCGTTTAATACATTTTAATTTCAAATACAAGAAAATGTGGGAAAAATAAAAGATTGTGGTTTTTGATGTACTGATTATTTCCAAGTATGTATTAGCTCTGTATAGGGAGGCAATGTAATGAGCCCGATGAAATGCTTGGCCACCTCACTGTGCTAGATACAGTAAAGTACAACCATCCTATACAGAGAACAATAGACAGTTACAATGTCGGCACTCAACCCGGGTGCCCTAAGTCACTAATTCTTTTTGCATTTTTCACATAACAGGTACGGCAGCAATTTGAGCAGCTTCCAATGTTGAACCAATTGTCCTCCATATGGCACAACTTAAATGATATGCTAACAACATTATTTTGTATTTAAAAGGGGAAGACAGCATTGTCCTACATACGTTTGAAAAGAGACTAGAATTTCCTAATATGGGGGTTATAGTGTAAATCGTATTATGACCAGTGGTGGCTGGTGACATTTTAAAGTGGTGGGGTGTAACTTAATTGTCATCCTGCATGCAGCTCTTAGATGACAGTTAATAGCTCACTGTTGTATGTTAGGATTTTAACTTACAAACTGCAAGTAAAAAAAGATCTCTCTGACAAGTATGGATTCCATAGTAGCATGCTACTTGCGCTTCAAACCCCCATCAGGGGTAGTAAATGCTATATAAATACAAACCTCTTTCCCTCTTCTATCCCACCACCTACCCTTCTCTACCCAAATAACTGATTAACATATCCACTACTCAAAATACTTCATATTTTACTATACTAATTTTCACCACTAATCCTTTATGGGTTCCTGAGTAGTGTGCTACTCGCCAGAAAAGCGCTTCAACACCCATCAGGGGTAACAAGTGCTATATGAATGCAAACCTTTCTTCCCCTTTTATCCCTCCGTTAACCTTCTCACTCAAAATAACTGACTAATTTCCACAACTGAAATTACTTTCATATTTCACCATATTAATTCACCACTAATCCTGTATGGGCTTCCTGAGTAGCGTGATTCAACACCCCATCAGGGGTAACAAGCGCTATATAAATACAAACCTTTTTTTCCTCCTCTATCCTTCTACTATTATTCCAAATTCAAATAACTGACTAACCTATCCACCACTAAAAATGTACTTGCATGTTTCACTATACTAATTCAACACTAATCCTCTATGGGTCCCGGAGTAGCGTGCTACTCGCCGAAAAAGTGCTTTGACGCCTTGTCAGGGATAGTAAGAGCTATATGAATGCAATTACAATACAATACAATATCTTTCCGTGAGCCAAAACTTCCACTAGACAAAACTCTGATCTCTCTCCAGGAAAAAACAGTAACCATCAGCGTTATCATGACATGTGTGTATTGTTTCTGAAAACTGCTAGAGGCCAGGAAGGTGGTAGTGAGTGCTTTTAGAACCATAATATTCTTGCAACTCCATTGAAATTACGACCTACACAAGAGAGCAATATGCTGCCTAAATAAAAAGTACCAACATCCTGGGAAAAGCAATGTAAAGCATGTGAAATGGAAGCAGTAAGAACATGATTTAGGGTTAACAATCCACCGATCAATCACTCATCGCAGTACCCCACGATTGGTGCACTTCCCCACCAGGGAAAACAATGTTGTTTAAAAAAAGACAAAAATAGAAAAGTACTGCTTCACTGGCAAACTCTGTAAAGTAGCACTAATATATTTGGGTGTGAATAAAATCAATGTATTTTTCAAAGTTAAAACACTGCATCAGACAATCCATGAGTATATGAAAGTATGTGTATTTGGAATTAAAAGTACACGTGCATTTCACTTAATTTGCTGTAATCAGTGCCAAAAACACCGGAGATAGGTCCGTCCTGCTTTGTATTCGGTACCTTTGTCCACAGTAAATGTGATGCATTGTCAACAGGCATGGCCCTACAGTTATGGTAAGAGATATAGCACGACAAAGCTTCCTACAATTGTATACAGTGTAGTCATGACATCACCTTCTGTCTTAGGTTTTGGCATTCTCACTTCCCAAAAATTCCATACGGCGATACAAACGGGCATTACAACTTCTGGTACTGGCCCTATCACATTGCACCTGATCTGAGACCAGTCTCTTTTGGTATTACTCGCAGGGCCTAGTCTTTGACCATGCCCTTTGCAGACTACCCTTGCTTGCAGTACTTGTAGGACACAGACTGCCAGTGCCAACATGTTCCACAGACTTGTGGTTGCACTGTCCTACGAATAAATTGTAAAATAAACAAGCACATGGAGCAGTGCACACGTCGGGCACTCAGAAGTATCCTTTTACACGCATGGAGCGAGGGAGAGCACTTACCTGCAGTCTCGGGACCGGCACCCCCTCTTCAATTGGCCACCGTGGCGCAAATGGAGCCGTGTTTACACTGACTGGCAGACAGGGGGCGAGCAGGATTACTGGAGCCAGGTGGAAATAATCAGCAACTCTGCAATAAAATGACTTCCATGCTGGCTTGCTGACTGTCCATGGGATGCTTCGGGGAGGACCAGTCACGCCTTTACTCGCCTGCGTGCTGTGCCTGGTTAGGTCTCTAACTCTCACTCGGTGTATGTCTTTTTCTCTCTTCTTATTCTATCCCCGTTTCAAAAGGCCCATTTCTACGTCTCTCTCCTGCTGAATCTCAATGTCTTGAACTTTAAAGTCTCACTTTAGTCTTCTTCTTGCTTTCTATTTCACTTCATCAACTTTCTCCGGTTTCTCTTTTCCCCCTTCTTGCTCTTTGTGGCAGTCATTCTTTGATTCTCTGTCTCTCCCCCGTTCCTTCGACCTTGGTGTATCCTATTGATGCCTTACTCCCTGGGGGCTGGGGGCACAGGTAGGGCCGCAGTGTTAGTAATGTAGGATTTTTTGAGACGCATACCAGGGAGGCTCTCGCGGCAGAGGAGAGTATGGAGGCTCCAGCTGGCCACACAGACCTTTGTGATCAGTTAATAAGCCGAGCTGCTTCACTAGGCAGAGGCAGGTTCATATAAAAAGTTTCCTACCCAGGTTTGTATCGGAGCATGTCTAAACGCATGCATAATACCCTGGAAGAGCTTTGTGGGTACGTCTTTTATTGTACATGTTGCAACTTTGCAAATTATTTTAATTAGTAAATGCACCATGATAGGGCCATGGCGCGGTAGGGTTGCATCGGAATTTGTACTTACAGCCAGCCCAGTGCAAGGACAGTATCTGGCTTCTGATGTATCTATCAGTGCCCCAAGAGTGCTGACTCTTGGGGCACATCCAGGCCTCTGTTCTCTGCTCTGTGAGCAGTTTTCACATTCTTCAGATGCTGATTACTAGCTGGCAGAAATTGGAGAGCAGATACAAATTCAGCCTCCGGGAACTCCTGATTGGGGAAAAGTAACTTTCTAAAAGTTACTTACCCTTAAGATTTCTTAAAAACTTAACTTCACTATTTACTTGGCTATTTAATAACTATTAAAACGAGCTGTTCAATTATTTTTCTCACTAGTCCAAATCCTGAGATACAGACTTAGAATTTTATTCTGTACTGGTTTTCTTCATAGGACAGCTAGACATGCCACAGTGCAAATTTGTTTTTGGTGCCAGTCCTGCAAGGACATGTTAACATTAAGATTTAGACATGTCCTACTTTTAAATACCATGCCCCCTTTCTTGTGGGCCAAAGGTCCTACATAGGTGTGACTTATTATTAAATAGAAGGGAGGTTTTGACGTGTCAAAAGGGTTTATTTAGACAGGTCTAATTGCAGGTTCTTCTTGCCAAAGTCTGGCTATGCTGGTAGGCCTGAAGCCATGTTTTACACTTCCACTGTAGTGGATTGCCCAATAGGTGCTTCAGTCCACTGGTGACATTTAACTTACAGGCCCCAGGTAAATCTTGTACCTTATACTATGGACTTATAGGTAAGCTAAATATACAAATTAGGACCATGCCATGTTCAAATGGGGGTGACAAATGCAAAAAGAATGAATGATGGATGAAACGCTGAACAGTGTCAAACATTCATCCCCAGTCAAGAGATCTGGGACTAAATCAATTGTTTTTTTGCTCACCGTGCCATTCCAGTTTAGACCCAACCATATCCAAATCAGTATTGATGCTGCTCCCAAACTGCCAGGACAGGTCCTCCCTTGACCGGAAACAAGCTTCCCGGGACCAGTTTTAAGGTATCACCCCTCATCATGGTAATGTATATTGAATTTTGTTTAAAATAGGCTGCACCTGATCCAATTACAGCTCTGTGACCTAAGCACAGAGATTTGAATGTAGACCGCTGTTTGATGGGTAACCAGTGTAGCGTCCTCCCAACCCAGGAGCTTGCCAATAAGTACGCCACACACAGCGAGTAATTTTACGTGTCTTAATTCCACTGCATGTAAGTCAGAACTCAGCATTCTAAGCCTACCTTCAACTCATCCCTACAACGCTCACGTCTCAGGCCTATGATGTACAGTAGAAACCAAAAGAGTTCCAGCGATCTTAATTGACAAGACACTACAACCCGTACAGGTTTTGGAAAGGAGGCATCATGGCTGTTCTCAGTGGAAGATTCAGAATCAGACATGCAGCAGCATTTTAGATCATCTTCCTTAGAGTCATTAAGATGGCAAAATATTAATCCGCCATTGAAGTGATTTATTTGAAAAAAGACAGATTTTGATCAATGAAAAAGCCCACCATTTTGGCTGAATGGACAAGACAAAACCACAAATTTCTTATGCTTAATGCAATTCTTGTAGAAAAAGAAAATCTTTTTAGAATTCCTAGGAAAGTGTAGCAGTCAATGACATTTACATAGGGTAGAGGAAAATGAACAGAAAGTCCCATTAGTCAAACAGGTAGTGTAGCAGTTCCACCAAGAAATATGGTTCTTTGGTTAGTAATCTACTTCTCTGAAGGTGTTGTTTTTCATGTCAAATAACCTCTAACATTTGGAAAAATAACTCTTTTATCTGAACTGGTGGGCATAATTTTCTACTGGTCTGGGTCATTGCTAGCTCACGATCATTTCTAATATTTATGGCACTTTTTCCTTTTTTTCTGTTACCAATGTTAAAGGTCCTATATTCCGGTCCAGGGAAGACCTGGCTTGGCAGTTTGGGCTGGACTGTTCCCATGAGGCATAGGGTAAAGACTGATTTGCATATAGCTGGGTCTGAACTGGGGTGGTGAAGTGAGCTAAAGAATAATAATGGATTCATCCCAGATCTGTGACTGGGGGTGTGTTTCTGAAAGGTTTCAGTGCTCCGTCCATCATCCCCTTGTGTTTGCTCTTTTGTCTCTCACACCTAGCCCTAGGGACTGGGATGGGAATTCTGTCAAGTGCTGGTCCTTTAGGCTGCTTGGCTTCTAAGAAATAAGCTTTGTGTCCTCCTACCCTATTTTATTTTAATTCATAAAGATATTGTTCGTATTTGTAAGTGTAGTTTTCATATTTTTCAAAGAAGAATCATTTATTGACTGCATTTGGCCCCAAAAAAACATTTTCATGCATTTTAGTGGTAGACATTTTTAAGGTCAGTGTCACAGTCATCCCTTTTCGCACTGTTATTATTTGTTTAATATAACTATATATTTCTATTTATTTTAATATAGTTTAGAGTTTTTTATTTCTATGGATTTTTTTTACAACTATCGTTTAATACATTTTATTTTCAAATACAAAAAAATGTGGGAAAAATAAAAGATTGTGGTTTTTGATGTACTGATTATTTCCAAGTATGTATTGGCTCTGTATAGGGAGGCAATGTAATGAGCCCAATGTAATTCTTGGCCACCTCACTGTGCTATAAACAGTAAAGTACAACCATCCTATAAAGAGAACAATAGACAGTTACAAGGTCGGCACTCAACCCGGGTGCCCTGAGTCACTAATTCTTATTGCACTTTTCACAACACAGGTACGGCAGCAATTTGAGCAGCTTCCAATGTTGAACCAATTGTCCTCCATATGGCACAGCTTAAATGATATGCTAACACCATTATTTTGTATTTGAAAGGGGAAGACAGCATTATCCTACATACATTTGAAAAAAGACTAGAATTTCCTATTATGGGGGTTATAATGTAAATCGTATTATGACCAGTGGTGGCTGGTGACATTTTAAAGTGGTGAGGTGTAAATTAATTGTCATCCCGCATGCAGCTCTTAGATGACAGTTAATAGCTCACTGTTGTATGTTAGGATTTTAACTTACGAACTGCAAGTAACAAAAGATCTCTCTGACAAGTATGGATTCCAGAGTAGCGTGCTACTTGCGCTTCAAAACCCCATCAGCGGTAGTAAATGCTATACAAACCTCTTTCCCTCTTCTATCCCACCACCTACCCTTCCCTACCCAAATAACTGAATAACATATCCACTACTCAAATTACTTCATATTTTACTATACTAATTTTCACCACTAATCCTTTATGGGTTCCTGAGTAGTGTGCTACTCGCCAGAAAAGCGCTTCAACACCCATCAGGGGTAACAAGTGCTATATGAATGCAAACCTTTCTTCCCCTTTTATCCCTCCGTTAACCTTCTCACTCAAAATAACTGACTAATTTCCACAACTGAAATTACTTTCATATTTCACCATATTAATTCACCACTAATCCTGTATGGGCTTCCTGAGTAGCGTGATTCAACACCCCATCAGGGGTAAGAAGCGCCATATAAATACAAACCTTTTTTTCCTCCTCTATCCTTCTACTATTATTCCAAATCCAAATAACTGACTAATCTATCCACCACTTAAAATGTACTTGCATGTTTCACTATACTAATTCAACACTAATCCTCTATGGGTCCCAGAGTAGCGTGCTACTCGCCGAAAAAGCGCTTTGACGCCTTGTCAGGGATAGTAAGAGCTATATAAATGCAATTACAATACAATACAATATCTTTCCATGAGCCAAAACTTCACTAGACAAAACTCTGATCTCTCTCCAGGAAAAAACAGTAACCATCAGCGTTATCATGACATTTGTGTATTGTTTCTGAAAATTGCTAGAGGCCAGGAAGGTGGTAGTGAGTGCTTTTAGAACCATAATATTCTTGCAACTCCATTGAAATTACGCCCTACACAAGAGAGCAATATGCTGCCTAAATAAAAAGTACCAACATCCTGGGAAAAGCAAAGTAAAGCATGTGAAATGGAAGCAGTAAGAACATGGTTTAGGGTTAACAATCCACCGATCAATCACTCATCGCAGTACCCCACGATTGGTGCACTTCCCCACCAGGGAAAACAATGTTGTTTAAAAAAAGACAAAAATAGAAAAGTACTGCTTCACTGGCAAACTCTGTAAAGTAGCACTAATATATTTGGGTGTGAATAAAATCAATGTATTTTTCATAGTTAAAACACTGCATCAGACAATCCATGAGTATATGAAAGTATGTGTATTTGGAATTAAAAGTGCACGTGCATTTCACTTAATTTGCTGTAATCCGTGCCAAAAACACCAGAGATAGGTCCGTCCTGCTCTGTATTCGGTACCTTTGTCCACAGTAAATGCGATGCATTGTCAACAGGCATGGCCCTACAGTTATGGTAGGAGATATAGCACGACAAAGCTTCCTACAATTTTATACAGTGTAGTCATGGCATCACCTTCTGTTTTAGGACTACCCTTGCTTGCAGTACTTGTAGGACACAGACTGCCAGTGCCAACATGTTCCACAGATTTGTGGTTGCACTGTCCTACGAATAAATTGTAAAATAAACAAGCACATGGAGCAGTGCACATGTCGGGCACTCAGAAGTAACCTTTTACACGCATGGAGCGAGGGAGAGCACTTACCTGCAGTCTCGGGACCGGCACCCCCTCTTCAATTGGCCACCGTGGCGCAAATGGAGCCGTGTTTACACTGACTGGCACACAGGGGGCGAGCAGGATTACTGGAGCCACGTGGAAATAATCAGCAACTCTGCAATAAAATGACTTCCATGCTGGCTTGCTGACTGTCCATGGGATGCTTCGGGGAGGACCAGTCACGCCTTTACTCGCCTGCGTGCTCTGCCTAGTTAGGTCTTTAACTCTCACTCGGTGTATGTCTCTCTCTCTCTTCTTATTCTATCGCCATTTCAAAAGACCCATTTCTACGTCTCTCTCCTGCTGAATCTCAATGTCTTGAACTTTAAAGTCTCACTTTAATCTTATTTTTGCTTTCTATTTCACTTCATCAACTTTCTCCAGTCTCTCTATTCCCCCTTCTTGCTCTTTGTGGCAGTCATTCTTTGATTCTCTGTCTCTCCTCCGTTCCTTCGACCTTGGTGTATCCTGTTGATACCTTTCTCTGTGGGGGCTGGGGGCACAGGTAGGGCCGCAGTGTTAGTGATGTAGGATTTTTTGAGACGCATACCAGGGAGGCTCTCGCGGCAGAGGAGAGTATGGAGGCTCCAGCTGGCCACACAGACATTTGTGATCAGTTAATAAGCAGAGCTGCTTCACAAGGCAGAGGCAGGTTCATATAAAAAGTTTCCTACCCAGGTTTGTATCGGAGCACGTCTAAACGCATGCATAATACCCTGGAAGAGCTTTGTGGGTACGTCTTTTATTGTACATGTTGCAACTTCGCAAAATATTTTAATTAGTAAATGCACCATGATAGGGCCATGGCGCGGTAGGGTTGCATCGGAATTTGTACGTACAGCCAGCCCAGTGCAAGGACAGTATCTGGCTTCTGATGTATCTATCAGTGCCCCAAGAGTGCTGACTAAAGCAGCGTTCAAAGCTTTTAGGTTGTATGTGTTCAGAAATATACGTTTGATCATGCTACCCCACTTTTTGTAGTGTAGCGGTCTAGTTCTTAGTGGGCGCGTGATGACTCGGCACGCAAGGACGAGACCGCGAAGAGCAGTGCACATGCGCGAGCGATTAGGCGCGCATTCGGGAGCGATCGGTGCACATTATAAGATGTCCGGCGCTCCTCCTGTGAGCATATATGTACAAAATAAATACGAACTTTCCCCCAAGGAAACTCCTGAGTCTGCCTCTTCTTCTGGTGATTTACCAACACAACAGTGGCGACGAGGAGTGGGATTTCCCACAAGAAGCTTTAACTGCTTCATAAGAGACCAAAGGCACACAGAGGAGCAACGGACGCTGGGACACCACTGCAAGGTACCAGCCAGGGCACTGAAAGGAAAGAAGAACATGGACAGAAAGTTGCAGGAGGAGCGTGGCAGAGGCGCAAGGAGACCAGACGCTTCCACCAAGTGCACCAGGGCCAGGAAAAGAGGCGAACAAGGGAAGGAAGCAAGGTAGGAGGGTGGATACACCACCACTGAGGCCCTGGCAGAACGGAGAGACAGAAGAGAAGGGGGAGAAGGAGTACCCTGACTCAACACAGCACTAGTCGGAAACGCAAGTGCGCCAGGTAGCCCTGAACCGGAAGAACAGGCCAGGATGAGCACACAAGCTTCTTCCCTTACAGCGCCGATTCTGTTCCTGCCCAAACCAGGTGACCCCCAAGTGAAATGGGAAGACTGTAGGGAATATTTCAAGAACTATTTAGAAGCTTTGGAAGACGAAATGGAGAAGCTTTCCCCAGTGCGAGGAGAAGAAGGCTACTCCTGCATAATCTAGGTCCGGAAGGGATAAGAGTATTCACAAACTTGGTGCCCACGTCTAGACAAGCGGCGGATGATGATGTCTTTCAGCATGCCTTGGAAGATGTAGATAATCATTACCGGCCTGCAGTGTGCGTCTCCATTGATCGTTTTAACTTCCAGCAGAGGAAGCAAGAAGCGGGAGAATCCATTGACGACTACTTCGCGGCGTTAAGGAGGTTGGCGATTACGTGCAAGTATGGGACATTACAAGACAACTTCATAAAGGACCAGATCGTGATGCACACCACCAATAAGACGGTGCAGGATAAGTTGTGGGTGCATGGACAGGCGACGCTAAAAGAAGTGATAGCAATGGTAAAGAAAGCGAACTGTCGAAGCGATGCGCTGACGCAGCGAAACGGGAGAACACCCAGAGAACCATGGTGAACAAGGTGGACGATGCAGAGCAGTCAGGACGAAACATAATGACGCCCGGGGATAATAAAGGAACCTACAGATGGTCGGGAAAGTCAAATCAAACTTTGAAACAGTCCACGGATAGCAAAGACACCTGTTACAGGTGCGGAAGTGCAAACCACGCGGACCAAGATAAACGTTGCCCAGCGTTTCGGGCGAAATGCATGTTCTGTGGCCTGATAGGTCACTATGAGAAGGTATGCTGCAGGAAAGGGAAGAAGACGGTTGTGAAGTATGTAGCACAGGACCGGTTAGAAGAAGAAGATGAGGAACTGGAGGAAGAAGACCTGGTGTTGTGTATCGAGGAGCAGGTGCTGGGAATAGAAAACAAGCGCTTGAGTAAACCAAGGGCCGACATGGTGATAGGAGGAGTGAAGATCAGGATTACGATAGACTCAGGATCCCCATACACCATAGTCCAGATATCGGTATGGGAGGAAGAGTTCAGTCCAAGCCTAGGCCCCAAGTTGGAACCGCCAGACATTCGTCCGGTATCGTATACGGACACCCCGCTCCCCATGGTGGGCTACCGGATCCTGAAGTTTGAGTTTAGGGGAAGAACGGCGGACTGAAAACTGTACGTGCTAGAGAAGGGCCCATCGGTGTTGGGGTGGAGAGATCAAGGAGATCTAGGGATCAAACTGGATCCAGGAGGCAGTGAGCAAGTGTTGCTGACGGAGTGTGAAAGCTGGCCGAATCCAGAGAAGGTGAATAGAGAATTTCCCAAAGTATTTGGAGGGAAAGTCGGCAAGCTGGAGAAATTCCAGCACAAAATCTTGCTCAAAGAGAATTCTCGCCCAGTGTCCCATAAGGTCCGGAACGTGCCCATCGCGGCAAGGGAAGCGGTGCAGCAAGAGCTGCGTAGGCTGGAAGAACAAGGGATAATTGAGCCCATAGACAGTTCGGAAAGGTTATCTCCCTTAGTCGTAGCACGTAAACCCAACGGCAAGGTGCGTTTTTTGTGTGGACCTGCGGGAACTAAATAAATGCCTGATAGTGGAGAAATTCCCGTTGCCGAGGATTGAAGACATGCTAGCCAGAACAAGGGGAGTGAAGTGGTTCTCTACCAATGACCTCGCGTCTGCCTATCATCAGATAGACTTGCACCCATCTAGCAGAAAATTAACGTCCTTCATAACACCGTTTGGATGTTATCAATTTCGCAGAATGCCCTTCAGGCTGGCATCAGCCGCAGCGGTGTTCCAGAAACTGATGCACCGCCTGTTCAAGGACGTAGATGGCATTCAATACTTCCAAGACGACATCTTGGTGATAGGAATGGACCGAGAAGACACAACAAGAAACTGAACAAGGTCCTGAGCGTGCTGCAGGAGAAGGGACTGACAGCTGAATGGAACAAATTTCATCTGGGTATGACGTCTGTCACCTATCTGGGGCACGAAATTGGAGGAAAGGGGATCACCCCTAAGAGGGAGAATGTGAAGGCGATTTGTGATGCCAGAGCCCCCGTCAGCAAGGAAGAAGTGAGATCCTTCCTAGGGATGGCTGAATACTATAGTAGATTCGTTCAGCACTTTGCGACTAAGACACATCAATTGAGACAGCTCATAAGAAACAAGACGGCGTTTAATTGGGATGAAGAAGCACAGAGGGAATTCAAAGTGTTGAAGGCAGACATAAGCCAAGCAGTACCCTTGCATGGACATGATCCTCTTGGACAGACCATACTGACCACAGATGCCAGCGAGAAGGGTCTAGGAGCAGTTCTCGCACAAGAAAGAGAAGATGGTACTGTGGAAACCCTCAGCTTCGCATCCAGGGCATTATCACCCACAGAACAAAAGTTCAGTGTAATTGAGAAGGAAATGCTGGCGGTGGTATGGGCCATGGGGAAGTTCAGGCAGTTCCTATGGGGCACGAGATTTCGTCTGCAAACGGACCACTAACCGTTGGTCAAGGTGCTCACCTCGAGTGGACATGCGACTGCTACCCCACGCATTGCCAAGATGACGCTGAAACTGCTGGAATATAGGTATGATGTGGGGACATGCAACAAAGTTGCTGACTACCTTAGTCGAGCTTCTGCCATGGAAGAGGCACCAAATTCGTCGTTAGAGAATGAAGAGATGATAGCTGCGATGGAGGATCCAGAGAAAGTAATCAGCAAGCAAGAGTGGGCGCAGGCATATGAGGAAGACGAAGACATGAAGGAGGTCAAAGAATGTGTGCTCTGTGGTTGGCCAGAAAAAAGGAGGTTGAAGGAAGTTCTCCGAAAATTCTATGAAGTAAGGGAAGAACTATCGGTGAGCGACTCGGGAATCTTCTTATATCGAGGTGACAAAGTGGTGCCCCCCACAAGACTAATCCCGCTCCTACTGCGCCAGCTTCATGAGGGACATCTCGGCATTGTGAAAACAAAGCTGCGAGTGATACAAATGTATTGGTGGCCAGGACTGGACATCCAAGTAGAAAGGCATGTGAGGGACTGTGACCAGTGCCAAGGAACCAACACAATATTGAAACCTTTGAGACCAGTGCTGGGGAAGTTTGATCAAATGCGCAACCCATAGGAGGATTTATTTATTTATTTATTATGCAATTTGTATCGCGCAAACTAAACCCGAAGGTGTCAAGGCGCCTATCAAAAAGATCAAAATTGCAAAGCACCACTACAGGTACGCGCATACAAAGAGGTGGGTCTTTAGGGCAGATCTAAAAGCTTGTAGAGTGGGGAGAGACCTTACTTCAAGACGGAGAGCATTCCGCCATTTAGGGGCCAGATTGGAAAAAGCTTTACCCCCCATCTGGTCTTCCGAATACGAGGAACGGAAAGAAGAAGTCTGTTTGAGGAACGAAGGTTCCTGCCAGGATTATAATGGGACAGAATAGATCCAATGCCAGTGAGGCTGGTTTTAGCTAAAGCCTTATAGACCATGCACATGATCTTAAAAAGGATACGGTCCACGACGGGAAGCCAATGAAGCTGCTTCCGGGCAGAGGTGGCAGAGGCACGTCGGGGTAGAATATGTATCAGTTGATATTCTGGGACCAGTGCTGGATAATCAAGGCATGCCGAAATACTTATGTGTTTTGGTGGACAAGTATTCTAAGTGGCCAGAAATACATGTGCAGGATGAGATGGACACTGACACGATCATCAAGTTTCTCACATCAGTGTTCCTGAGAGAAGGGATTCAGAGGACGGTCCTCAGTGACAACGGTCCGCAGTTCACATCTGAGAAGTGGCACAAGTACGAGGAAAGGAATGGAATCAAAGTGAAACACACTTCTGTGTATCACCCTGCGAGCAACGGACAGGTGGAGAGATTTAATCGTGTCCTCATGGGATCCATACAAGCCGCCATCATGAAGGGCAAAGATTGGGAGAAGGAGGTCCAGAGCATATTATGGGCGTACAGGATTACCCCCACCTCCACAGGATACAGCCCCTTTCATATCCTAAGGGGCAGGCATCCGTTCACGAAGGACAATGTGGTCTGGAGGGAGAAGACCGTCTCCAGCAAATGGTCACCTGCCTTAGTCCAGCAAAATCTCGAAAGGGCCCAAAAAGTGTATACGGAGCATATAACAGGAGAAGAAATGTGAAAGAAGCGAAATTAGAAAAAGGGGAGTGGGTAAGAGTCAAGTTGGCTATCCTGAAAAGGAAATGAAAAAAAAAAGTACAGCCCACCCATGCAAGTGGAAGAAGTATATGACAGAGCTGCGTGGTCCCAGGACCGCATGGCTAAAATTAACAAAATTCTACAGTGGCCTGAGGAAAAAGAGAAAGGCCAACAAGATCAAGGACTGCGTGGCAGAGAGGAGAGACCTATGGAACAGAGTGAAAGCCAAGTGGAAGGACAATTGCACGTAGAGAGAGAAGATCTGGAAGCCCCGAGAGTAGAGGAAGAGAGTATTGAAAGAGACGTGACACCCCAGAGAAATTAACAGAGTCAGATGAGGAGTGGAGTGTTGAGCCCTGTGGGAGATGGTGTCCGAGAGTCTTCTACCCCGGTAAGGCGTACACGTGCAGGGAGAGCGGTGGTCATACCCGCTCGCTTCAGACACTTTGAATTGGGGGGATGTTGAAATTGTGGACTTATTCCATCTCTTTGTGTATGTGGAAAAAGGGGAGATATGTAGTGTAGAGGTCTAGTCCTTAGCGGGCGCGTGATGACGCGGCACGCAAGGACGAGATCGCGAAGAGCAGTGCGCATGCGGGAGCGATTAGACGCGCATTCGGGAGCGATCGGTGCGCATTATAAGACGCCCGACGCTCCTCCTGTGAGCATATATGTACAAAATAAATACGAACTTTCCCCCAAGGAAACTCCTGAGTCTGCCTCTTCTTCTGGTGATTTACCAACACAACACTTCTGTCGTCTCATGTGTCTCCCCTTTAGTCCACTTTCTGGCAGTCACCATATCTTCCTATTTAACTTTAATTATTATTCTCCCGTAAGCACAACAAGGTGGCCGAACACCCGCAGGCAATGCTTCTCTCCTTTCAGATATGCCCCCCCCCCCCATCCGCCGGAGGTACCCACACTCCACCCTTCTTCCCGGCCTGCACCTTCGCAGTTTCAACACTTCTGACTTCACTCATTGCCCCCAATGCCCCGAAGAGCTCTAAAGGCCTTACCTTACAAGTCAGTCGACGTCGATCTATCAATGGTGACCCGAGCACCAGTGACGAGGCAGCCACGACGAGCAGTACTTATTAGGCAGGCTGCAGCAGGCACTGGCACTCCTCGACTTGTGTGCGTGAGTGTGGCGCCGCGTGGTCTGCTGACTGTGACGACGACGTCATCCTCCTAAGCAAATGGCCAATCACTGTCTTGCATAGCTTGATAAGCCACAGTGATTGGCCACACATGCCACCAACGCGCAGCAACCAATGCCATTGCCTGCCTATTATGCCAGCCAGCCTCCTGCGCTGTGAATTATGAACGCGTGCGCAGGCTTGACCAGGCATTCTACCGCCCATTAGGAGACCGGGGGCTGCGGCAAGAAGCAACCCTCGCTCTCCTAAGGGGAACGCTAGTGCGCATGTTCGGGATGGTCATTAAAATGACTTGCCCAAAAACGAACATGCTCACTACTGAGTGCTGCCGCAGCCCGACCCCCTTCGGAATCCAGGTTACCTCGGGCGTGGCCCGGTGAGCGGGCAAGGAATTGAGTTGCTTAAGAATTCATTTTTAACCCACATTTTAAATTTTGTAAACGGTAAATGAGGGCATGTGACGGTTAGTGGGGCAACGCCCCAGCACCCCCAATGGACGCACCGCCAGTGCTGCCGCGGCCCGACCCCCTTCAGATTCCAGGTTGCCTCTGGCGTGGCCCGGTGAGCGAGCAAGGAATTGAGTTGCTTAAGAATTTATTTTTAACGCACGTTTTACATTTTGTAAACGGTCAATGGGGGCATGTGACGGTTAGTGGGGCAACGCCCCAGCGCCCCCAATGGACGCACCACCACTGATTATGACTGAAACCCTATCACCACCTCAACAGAAATTCTATCTGTAAGTCGATCACAAAGTTATAACATGAGCCTTGTTACACGATATATATAGAAATGTATGCCTCCTCTGACTATAAAGATTTATTTTATAGTCAAACAAAATTCTACTATTGGATAAAACAGGAAATCTTTTGAAAAGATGGCAAACTCTTCCACTTTGTTTAATTCGTAACAAAGCCCTAATGTCAATTTTGGTTCTTTTTGTATTTGTGTTTCTTAATGTTCCTATCAAAGTACAAGCTAAGTATTTTTCACAGCTAGAGCAAATATTCTATATTTTTATATGGCTGGGCCACTGAACACAAACGCAACTGTCCAATCTGCAAATAGATATGGACCCTAGAGCACTAGCCATGCCCCACCTAAGGTTGTATTATTTAGCAGCTTAGGCAAATTTGGCAACTCGATTGTATAAGAGTACACAACTCTGTTGCATTGATACCTCCATTATAGAGACACTGCTTCATGAACTTGCAATCAGCATACCAGCTTATGTAAAAATTCCAAAGAGCCTAAAAAAAAGAGGCATAAATTGTTCGATTGTAGATTTGAAGAAAAATAATTCATTTTACAAAACTATGACTTATATTTACTCTACCTAGAGAGATTTCACTGAGTTAGGACACAACTTGGAGTGAAGGTTTATTTGGAAATAGGACAATTTGCTAGTGATTTTCTTAGGAGGTGTTTGCTATACATGTTCAGGGTTCTGCTAAACAGGTTCTGCTACACATATACAGGACCACTGTGAAGAAAATTAATTATCATTATTGGTTTATGTATAAACAAATGAAGTTATTTTTGGATTTCTGTTCACACTCTATAAAGATTTAGCCACAAGATATATTTAAAACGTAACTTTTTAATTTGTAAATGTATTTATTAGATATAGGCTCTGCTTAAAGTGGATAATGTTTTTATCAATTGTCTACCTAATTAAAATAGCTTGCAGTGCAAATGAGTGTGTGGCGTGAAATAATGAATACTCTACAGCCTTGTTAAATACAGCAAAAGTGGTATTGGCTACCCAAGGCAGCATAGGTAAGCTGTCAAGCTTACATGACAATGGCCAAGCATTCTGTTCAATTTCTAACTGTTTTTCCCATTTCTGGTGCACACAAATATTATCTTAGACAAAACTGTAACCTTAAATAATGCATGGGGACTTTAACCATGCATTCCGCACATTATTAGCACAAATCTATACAATATATTGCGGTCATAAAGTATGTTATCTTACATTTTTTTTAAAGATTAACCCCTGAGACACTCAAAATGGAAATATGCTAACATTTTGAAATTCTAAACCGAAACATTAAATTCAAAACCTAATTTTGTATTCTAAATTCCACATAGTAGTGGTGGGAGTGAAGATTAGGTGATTATGTCAGTGATGAAACAAGAGAGTTAGGGCATTTCTAGCTACTGAATGTCCTCTCTTTTAAGTTATATGGTGTATCACTATAAATGTGTAGGTCAACCTTAACTCGGCATTACCTTTATTTTTATTTTTTAGGGTATTTCAATATTTTTATGCATAGCTCTCATAATGGATCAACATCTGAAAACTTCTCTCAGCAGTCTGTTAGCTAGCTCAAACTGTGTGTGTGGCATCTATCAGCTGTCCCTGGCCTGTTTCAATATGCTCTTTTTGGCCTGAAAGGACAAAAATAAAGTTAAAAGGTGGGCTGGTAAGCCAGTGGCCCACCGTGCAGACAGGGCACAAGATAAGCACTGTTCAGCATTGCAACAAAAATGGAGCGTGCACCCACGACAACAGCTTGACATTTACAGTTGAGACTGAACAGCACCCGTACCCTGCAGCGGGGCATAAAGGGACAGAAGGTTAGCACTCCAGGAGGCAGAGACAGTCACAGGGAGAACAAGAGTTCTTAGGGCACACTGTGTCTTTGTGGACTGGCCATAGGCATCTTGAACTGACTCTCACCTGACAGCTATCAACACAAGTGTCAGTCCTGTCTTAAGAAAGGACTTGAAAAACTCAGCTTTTGGCAATATCCATTCTTGAGCCTAGTTGAACAGCAGCAACAGGCCTTTGATCACTGGTAGCTCCTTGCCAACACAAGTCATTATTTTAGTACGTGGAACAGCTGGGCCCGTAGTCATTGGCTGAATAAGTCAAATTCTGAACATGCAACTTTGTCTACCTCGGTTAGTTCTTAACAATCGCTTCTCTTTTCAGCTGGGCATGTAGTCATGGGCTAAATAGGAAGTAGCTTTACGGCTGAAACGTTGACCTCGAAGCTGGGTGTGATGTACTTAGATTTTTTCCATGTTGTTCTAACATGGAATCCTGGTTCTTAGCAATTCTAGGATTTGTCAGTTGATGTGGACCTAGTGAGGTTGTACAATAAAGACCTCTTGATTTATTATCATATTTGCTTCAGATGTCGCCTTATTACACTGGCGACGATCGCGTGTGAAGATTAAAAGGTGTACTTGAGGATATAAGAAGATGAGAATACAACCTCAACATCGATTTATGAATTAACGAGGAAAGGAGAAAAGCGGTATTATACAAAATGGGAGAAGAATACCTGGACTCCTACAGCATCGTTTGAGTAGAAGCGGATTGCTAGTTGGTGATTCTGTACATTATTCGGAAGGATTTATCTCTAAAGCTCCGTGGTGTGAGGCCCCGTGACGTCAGTGGTGAGTGAGTTTCGAGGGCGAGTTTGCTTCGACTTGGAAAGATTTGTGTGTTACAAGCCTCTTCTTTGTGTTGGTTGCAAGGGCGCTTGGGAAGAAACAAACTCTATCAGCTATGGAAAAGAGACTTGTGTTGCAAGCCTCGTTTTGATTTGCATGCAAGGCGCTTGGGAAAAAAAGCTCCATCGCCTGCTGAAAAAGTCCATTTGTGGTGCGGTGGACATTTTGAAGTTAAAAATAAAAACCAAAAAAAAAGGATCGTTTTGGGATTAATAACTGAGAGAAACGTAAGTTGGCTGGAATTCGAAAAAATTTACTTGGGCGTACTGGGGAAGACAACGGAGATGGTGAGGAAGAGATCATTTGAGAAGAAGATTAAATTCGTCGTGTCAATCTAAGGAGGTGACACTTAGTAGGAAGAGAACTATTACACTGTTGGTGCTTGCGGTGACAGGCACACCTTGTGTTTGTTCAGGAACTATATTTTAAAGAGGAGAAACTTCATCAGGGACAAGGAGTTGGTGCTTACGGTGATAAGCAGACCTGAAGAGTTTTTTTAATTTGTTTTATGAAATACGTTAATGTAAAGTGTATTTAGTGTGATTTAAGAAATGTTTTCATAATAGGTGCACTTAGTTAAGTGTATAATAGCCTTGATAGATCTATATATTTTTAAATAGGTGAGGTGCTGAAAGAATTGTTTACTGTGGTGAAATTTATTATATTGGAAAAAGGAGTGTGAAAATGCAGAATGTAACTTCGCCACCGTTTTTCTTTCTGATCCAGGGGATCCACCTATTAGGTGAAAAAAGTGAAAAAACATGTTTGAGAACTACGCAAGGGTCTGTGGCACAAATCTCAGTGCTGGAAGGAAACATGCACTCTTGATGCATTGTATTGGAGGAGAAGGGCAGGAAGTTTTGGAGAATTGACCTACATTAAGTCAGGCAGATCAGAGGGGACTTAATGAGTATGAAATATGTATAAAACAATTGGACTTACATTTTTTACCAAAAGTAAGCACAATTATGGAGAGATATTACTTTGGACCGAGAGAGCAAGGAAAGGAAGAAACAGTTGAACAGTTTGTAACTGCTTTAAGGAAATTAGCTTCTAGCTGTAAGTTTGGGGAGTTGAATGAGGAGAGGATACGTGATCAGTTTGTGCTTAGATGTACTAATGACAAAATAAGAGAAGAACTTTGGATGAAGGATGAGCCGCCTTTGAATGAAGTGATGATTATTGCTAAGCGGGTGGAACACTTGGTTAAGTGTGTGGGTGAGTTGAGCAAAGCAGGCAAAACTGGATGCAATAATGAAAAGATAGAAGTACAGGTTCAAGAAGTGAAGAATGTTAAGGAGAAAAAGAAGAAGGATTCTGTTGATACGAAAGGTAGCATAAGTGATAATCAAGCAAGCAAAACATTTTTGGAAAAGAAAAGTGGGGGTACTTTTCAAGGTAATTGCTACAGATGTGGGAGATTGGGACATATGGCAAATGATAAAAACTGTCCTGTTTTGAAAGTTGTCTGCAATGTGTGTGGGAGGAAAGGTCATTTGGGAAAAAATTGTCGTCTAAGATTTAGAAGAGATACTAGAGTTGAAACTAAAGAAGTTACATTTTAAATTAATGACAGCAAAATAGAACATTCTTCTGAGTGGGTTAGTGTAGGTGGAGTTAGAATTAAGATGAAGTTTGATTCGAGCTCACACTTGATATTTTTTTCAGAAAAGGATTATTTAAAATATTTTAAAGAGAAAGTTATGCTAAAGAAATCAGATGTGAAGCCAACTGGTTATGGGAGAACTCCTATCAAAATGTTAGGTTGTTTTACGGAGAACATTGAATTCAATGGGAGATATGTAGTTGGGAAAATGTATGTTTCAGAAAAAGGGGACAGCTTGTTAAACTGGCCGCATCAAGCTAATTTGGGTGTGGTGCTCAATCCGAATGCAAAACCATCTGTTCAGGTGCAATCTGTGGATGGTGATGGAGAGGAAGTGGTGGGAAACTTTAAAGAATTGTTTAGTGAAAAACGGATGTTTGAGAGGTTACAAACACAAAATCAAGTTGAAAATTGATGCAATCCCAGTTGCAGCAAAAGTTAGGCGGGTGCCAATTTGCATTCAGGATGCGGTAAAGAAAGAAATTGATAGATTATTAAAAACTGGGGTGATTGAGGCTGTGGAGGCAACTGAATGGTTGGCCCCCATTGTCGTTGCGAGGAAACCCAATAAGATTCGTCTCTGTGTGGACCTTCGGGATTTGAATAAGGAGGTAATTGTTGATAAATTTCCGCTTCCAAACATTGAAGAGTTGGTTGCAACATTGGATGGAGCATGTTACTTTACGACGTTAGATATGGCTTCGGCCTATCATCAGGCTCCTCTGAGTTTAGAATCACAAGAGTTGACGGCTTTCATAACTCCTTTCGGTTCCTATAAATGTAAAAGAATGTCGTTTGGCCTAATTTCAGCGGCCTCGGTGTTTCAGCGGATTATGAATGACTTGTTTTAAGGGTGTCAATGGCGTGAAGTGTTATCAAGACGATGTGTTAATTTGTGGCAGTACAAAGGAAGAACATGATGTTAGATTGAAGTGTGTGCTGGAGAAAATGTTGAAAGCAGGGTTATCTCTCAGACGTGACAAGTGTAAGTTTGGAGTGACGGAATTGGATTATTTGGGTCATCATATTTCTGGTTTTGGTGTGAGACCTAAAGATGATTTGGTTAGAACAATTGAGGGACTTAAGGAACCATGTTCGAAGGAGGCACTCTCGTCCTTTTTGGGCATGGCAGAATTTTACAATAAATGTATTAAGAACTTTGAAGACAAGACTGAGAAATTAATGAGTATGATGTGCAGGAAAAGTGAGTTTGTTTGGACTGATGAATGCAATGCGGAATTTGTACAAATTAAAAAGGAACTCAAACATGCTCCAAATCTTCAGACATTTAGATCTGGTGATCCTACTTTCATTGTAACGGATGCAAGCTGTAAAGGGCTTGGATCATTGTTGTTTCAAGTTAGGAATGGTGGAGAAGATCTAATTGCTCGTGCATCTAGGTGTTTGAAGGGTGCCGAATTAAACTGTTCCGTGATAGAAAAGGAGGCGCTTGCCATTTTCAGGGCTGTAAATAAGTTTAGAAAATTTGTTTGGGGTTGTCCATTTGTTGTAAGGCCAGACCACAAACCTTTAAGAGAGATTTTGGAAAAAAGGTCTTGATGCTGTTTCTGCAAGAATTAGGGGATGGGTAATTGCTCTTCAAGAATTTGATTTTAAGTTTGAATATATTCCAGGTAGTACTAATGTTTCTGCTGATTGTTTGTCAAGTTTAGTGAATAGTGTGGAAGATTTGGTAACAGATGAGAATGATGATGAAGGAGTTGAGGAGAGTGAAGTCAGAGTTTGTGAAATTACCTTGGGTGCCATAAAGGAAGTTGAGTGGAAGGAGGAATTAGCTAAGGATAGTGAACTGGTTGAGGTCATGAATTATGTATCTAAGAATTTAAATTGGAAGTTAGCTAAACCTTGGTCATACATTTCTCATGAGTTGGCTGTGTTGGATGGGGTCCTAGCAAGAGGAACTAGATTAATTCCTCCAGTGGGTTTGAGAAATAACATTATCAATATGGCTCATGTTGGTCATATGGGAATTTCGAAAACTAAGGAGCGCATCAGGCAAGATTTTGGGTGGCCGGGTCTCGATTTGATGGTGGAGAGAGCAGTTTGTGACTGTGTGGCATGCCATTTGAGTGACAAGCTACTCAAACCTAGGTGTTCACCTATGGTTTGCAGAAAATTACCGTTGTGTCCATGGGATGACGTTGCAATAGATATTGTGGGTCCATTGCATGGTGAGCAGAATACTCCTTATTTGTTTGTGTTGATGGACTTATACTCTCGGTGGGTGGAAGTTAGTGCTGTGCGAGAAGTTACTTCTCGTTGTGTGATAACATTCCTAGATTCTATATTTAAAAGAGAAAGTTTCCCAAAGTCCTTGCTTTCGGATAATGGCCCACAATTTTGTTCAGTTGAGTTGGAAAGTTACTTGTTTGCTTGTGGTATTGTTCACAAAAAGATCTTGTTATATCACCCAGAGTCTAATGGTTCCTTGGAAAGGTTTAACAAAATGTTGAAAGAAGGAATTCAGTTAGCTAGAGTAAATTTCCTAGATTGGAGGGTGGAATTGCAGAATAGAATTTCAGTTTATCGTTTCACACCCAATTTCACAACTAGGAGAACGCCTTTTGAACTATTTAGGGGAAGATCTTCCAACACTAATTTGTGTCCTGGCTGAATGAATTTGGATAAAGGTTTAAAAGACAATAGTATTGGTCAATGGAGAAACAAAGAATTGCAGTTACAGAGAAAAAGGAAAATGTACTATGATATGAGGAAAAATGTCATGGATCCTAATTTTAAAATTAGAGACATGCTAAAAATTAGAGTTCCTGTGGGTTTATAGATGCAAAGAAAATTGTTAAAATGTTCAAAAATGCTGTGAAAACAGATGATGATGCATTTGGAATCTTAATCGGGTCGCACATTTGCCTGTTTGCGATCCGGGTGATGTTCAGATGTTTTCTGTTTCCACTGGGGGATGTGTTTCTAATTCTGATGCAAGGATAACTGTCTCGCGCAGGAGTAACAGAGTTACTAGAGCTTCTGTTTATCTTAAGGATTTTGTATAACAATATGTTTCTAGTAATATTTACTTTCTTAGGGATGTTCAAATTTATCATTCATATAGAAAGGGAGATATGTGATGTACTTAGATTCTGTCCATGTTGTTCTAACATGGAATCCTGGATCTAAACAATTCTAGAATTTGTCAGTTGATGTGGACCTAGTGATGGCTGAGGTTGTGCAATAAAGCCTCTTGATTTATTATCATATTTGCTTCAGATGTCACCTTATTACACTGGGGAACTGGGTTCGAGTCTCGGCAACGACGCTCAATATCCTGTGATTCTGGGCAAATCACTTAATCTCCCCATGCCTATCAAAAATGATTGTGTCCTCATGTAACGAAACTGGTGCTCATGTAAAGCTCTGTGATACCCAATGTCCCGTGTCTAGTTCGCGCTATATAAAACTCTACAAAAATAAAATAAAAAATAGGTCAAATTCTGAGCTAGTTTGAAGCATGCCACAATGCCTACCTCATTATGGTACCAGTAACAGCTTCTCCTTTCCTCCGGCTTGGAGACTGTGTCCTATCCTCCTGAAAAACTAGCTTCCCACCTCTTATTGAATTCTTCCTCCTTTGCTTGTATAAGGGCCACCTTCAATTAAAAAATTGTATTTGGGTATACAGCCTTTGTGGGTTTGTTTTGTCCATTACTTCATCCCTACACCAACCTTCCCTTGCATGTATTAATGATACCACCCCCTTGGTGAATGCCAGATGTATCTGGCCTGAGTTAGGTGACCTGTGCACCAATAACACAAAAACTTTATGCATGTTTAGTGCTCCAGAGAGTCTTTTTCCTCAGGTGATTGACATCATGTTTAATCCATGTATAATGATGTAGCAATGGTTTTCAGAAAAGAAGGTTAATGAATAATCTACTCTTCTTGGTTTTAGAGTCGTCGGACTTTGCCTTTACCATCACCATGCTGCTGGCCAGCTTGAGCAGCTGCTGCAACCCCTGGATCTACATGTTCTTCAGCGGACGTGTGCTGCAGGATGTCCTCGGCAACGTCTCATGCTGCCGGTCCTCACGCCGCAGCCTCAGAAGACAGAACTCAAACGGCAGCCTATCCAGCCGCAGGGTCACCATCCTAACACGGATCCACCAGCAGACCATCAACAGCAATGTCAGGCACATGCAGAGCGAGAGCCTTAAGGACTTCTACCCGCCTGAGGAAGAGACCGTGATGGTGTCAGGAGTCCTGTAGGGAGCTCAGTCTGACCTCTGGGTGGAACTGGGATGCCTTGGTGAGATTTGCATGTAGGTGCCTGGATGTGTGGACTGACTAAATAACAAACTCTTGGCACCCTTCAAATCTCTGCAACTGAATGTTCCACATTGTGTGGGAGTAAGAAAACGGCAATTTATTGTTTTTGTGATATTATTCGGCATTTCAAGAATTCATTTTATAGTGCAGGTACAGTGTTGTTGAAGTGGCTCTTATTTTTCTTTCATTGCAAATAAATATATGAAACAGCACATGTAGAGGGATTATTCATATGGAAAAGTTAGTCTTCAATGAAGCAGAGAACAACTTGAGATGTAATATGGACTTGACAGCATAGGAAGGAGTGACGTGCACCAGGAGTGATGCATTTGGAAAGTTGGAAACAAAGTCTTAAGGCAGGCGCACCACATATTTTGAGGACCTAAGGCAGTTACTCACTATCTTTTGGTGAATCTACTTAGTTTGCCTTAAACTGCTTATTAACCTTTGGATTTGTCAGTGAAAAAATATATACATTTAGAAGAGGCCATTTATACTTACTTGTATATAGTAATCTGCAGAAAGTTGTGGTGCTAAATATTCTCCATATGATATTATGGAAGAATGATATTTTATCACGCAGTATTTTGATATACATCCCTCTTCACACTGGGCATTTCTGTAGCCAACCAGTGTTTCTTCAACAAATGCCTACCAGTGTTTACATATAGACATACATTAACGATTTATGCCTTGAGTGGAGAAATGGAGACTTATAACTCATTGTAGACCTCAGTGAAAGAAGCAACATTTCAAAACAGCATCTGTTTGTGTTCGCCTAACAAGATGATGATCGAAACAAACCCATAGATAATTGCTAGTGTAATGAAACCGAGTGACCTTCAAATGGACAAACCCAGATGATTTGGTCTGTATAGGAAATGGTAAATGCTTCATTCAGTGGAGGCTCGCACAGGTAAGAGCTGTGGGGTGGTGGGGAGGATAAAACCGCATACTTCGCCCTCGCTGCATCGCCGACTCAGCGATACAGTGGTTTAATTTATTTATTTAACATTACTTAGCCCGTCATCTGTCGAATTCCACCACCCCCTTACTCCCGCCTCACCGCTCTTAACTGCGAGCTGCTACTGGCATCATTGGCAAATTAATCGACAATGGGGTTTTGTGCTGCAAAATTTTGTCACGTTTCTCGAAATCTGAGGCCTTTCTACTGACACCTAACTCTAAAACAAACTCCAAGTCCACTGATGGGCTGGTTAAGATTCTACAGGACTGTGAAGCGTATTTGTGTGTACGAAAGGAGGAACACATTAATAGTTAATTTTCGTGCATTATTAAGTAGAATTCTTATGTAATGTGCTAAAACATAGGTCTCCTCACTCTGAGTTGCATGTATTGCTAAATGTTCTCTAGTGTAGGTTCTCTCTCTAGGGCATAGACATGTGTACACATACATATGCAAAGTTGGCCAGAGTATAACGCCCGTTCTGCATAGAGGCCTAGGGCACCGCGCTGAAATGAATGGACACAGACACAGGGGAGGCTCTGGTCGGACCGGAAGTCGCGAGCGACCTCCAACCATTTATTTATAACCTTCAGGCCACGCCTGGCCTGAAGGTGCAACAAAGTACAGAAGTGGTTCCGGGGCTCAGCCGAGACCCTCGGACCACTAGAACGTTACATCCCTTCCCAAGTTAGTTCTTGTCTCTCAAACTTCAGAGTCGCTCACGAGTAGCACACAAAATCGGCCAGTTTCTGACTGCGCTTGGGGTTTGGCCTGAGATGGTACATGTTTCTTCCTCTCGCTGGGGTTGCCACTCGCATCGGGGATTGTGCTGGTGGTACTGCAGCCGGTGGTGTCGTTTCCCCTTCATGTAGTGCCTCCTGGGTGTGATCCTCGCATCTATCAGTAGGCCTACTGTCAGTGTGGTTTTCGAGGCCTCTTTCAGCTTCTGCTGACTCTGCGGGGATCTGTTTAAACCAGGACACATTGCGAGTCAGCTCTCTCCATTCCTGTGCGCAGTGATTGCGGTGCCCTTTGTGGTTTTGATGACCCACGGTTCGGGCTCATACGGTGTTCTGAACTTGCCACCTGGTCGTCGGGTTCTCAGCAACACAGTGCCTCCTGGTGCTAGGATTCGACTACGTGTTTTCCTCTTATTGTTCGCTCTGTCGTTGTTCACCCTCCTCCTCCTTTGGGTCTCAGTGGGCTTGTACGGCTCTGCTGTCCAACCCTCGGCCATCGGGAGACTGTCTTGTCGATTTCCTGCGAACATCAGTGACCACGGTGTTCTTTGTGTTGAGCTGTGGGGCGTACTCCTGTATTCTCCAAGGAATTGTTGCAACGCCTTCTCTGGGTCACTTTCCTCTATTCTGGCTATTCTCAGCACTTTGTTAATGGTCCGCATGAATCTCTCAGCCTCACCATTGGCTTGCGGCCACTGCGGTGTTATGCGATGATGTTTGATTCCTAGTGCACTCAAAAAGTCATGAAATTCCCCTCCCTGAAATGGGGGCCCATTGTCTGTTTTGAGTATTTGGGGGCGGCCAAACATGGCAAACACTTTGTCCAGAATGGGCTGGACATTCCTGAAACTGGTGGATTCTGCTAGCTCCACAATAGGATACTTAGAAAATGAGTCTATGAGCACAACTGTCGTACGCCCATCAGGGAAACTCCCAAAGTCCATGCTAACCCAGGACCAAGGTGTTGGAGCATGTTCCTCGGTGATAATGGGTGCTGGAGCTTCATGATTGCTGGTGAGTTGGCATGCTCAGCAATTTTTTACTAAAGTGTCGATACTGACGTCCATCTCTGGGAACCACACCTTTTCCCTCATTCGACTTTTCATCCGCCGTATCCCTTGGTGCCCCGCATGTGCCAATGTGGTGGCGTGCTCTTGCAGACTTAGGGGTATCACTATTCGGCGTCCTCTGAGGATCACTCCATTTTCGGCCATACTTAGCTCGTTGTGGATTTTCCATATGTGGCCTATTCTGGTGCGATCTGCTTCTGACCAGTCATGGTTGTCTTTCAAAAATCCCTGCTATGTCCCAGTTTGGATGGTGTTTGTTACTTTCTGTAGCACCTTGTCTTGACGATAATGCTCTATTATCAATGGGACTGACATGGCTTGAGGGCACGCACTCTGTGCCAGAAGGTTGATTTCTTCCTCAAACAGAGCTTCTTGTTCTTCCGACTCTACGTTTTCTGCCGCCGGATGGCGGGATAGGAAGTCTGCTGGATTTTTTTCGCCTGACCGGTAGATAAGGTCCATGTGGTACTGTTGTATTTGGATTGCCCACCTTTCTATTCTGGGAGGTGGATGTGGAGCCGTTCCTCTGAACAGGGGTATTAGTGGCTGATGGTCGGTGACTAGTCGGAATGGGCACCCGGCTACATATAAATGGAAATGGTTACAGGCCCATTTTACTGCTAGCGCCTCTCTCTCGATTTGTGAGTATCGAGCCTCGGTGGCTGTTAGCGCTTTGCTGGCGATTGCTAGAGGTGTCCATACTCCCGGCTCTGCTTCTTGTGTGAGTAGTGCTCCAAGCCCCACCGGGCTGGCATCGACTAGGATCTCAGTTTTTCTGGCTGTGTCAAAGTATGCAAGAGTCGTGGTGTCTAACAGCGCTGCCTTGATCTTTGCGAATGCTTGCTCCTCTTCGGAATCCCATTTCCACCGTGCATCCTTTTTTGTTAGGGCACGGAGTGGCTCTGCGATTGTTGCCAGGCCAGGAATAAAACGTGCACAGTACTGTGCCATCCCTAGGAAGCTCCTCACCTCTTACGCCGTTGACGGGGCTGGCGCATGCTTGATGGCATGTGATTTGCGTGGATCTACCTTCACTCCATTGCTATCGAAGATGTATCCAAAAAATTCCACTGTCTTGAGGAAAATTAAATTTTGGTCATGATGTGTTCCCTAGCGCGTACCCCACCGACTCCATGTACCAGCTTAAAGTGCATGTAACTTCCCTCCTGTGCCAGCTATGAAGACGCAAATACATTTGCGTCCACCGTTAACATGTCCTCTTTCAGATCCACCATGAATGGATTATATAGTCCGTTCCTAAGTATGCTATGCCACCGTCTCTTTGTAGTACACTTTTCATGTATTCCTGCTCTAGCAAGAGTAGGCCCTGAATTCCTGCCATCTGAACCTCTTTTGTGGCTCCTGACTCTGCCCAGGCTACCTCTGTACCCGTGAACTCTGTCCTACTTTCAGCGCGGCCCCTCGCGCTCAGCTCAAGCCTGCTTTCTGCCAAGACTGACTATAACCTTCGAGTTATCTGTTCCGCTCCCCGAGAATACATTCCTGCCTACTAGATCCTGTAAACATCCTCTCCAGCTGCAGAGCCAAAGGGCCGACCTGTCTTAATGCAAGTAATTCATAGCCTCCGTTGCCATGCTTCCATGGAAGGCCCCGTGCCCCCACGCTTTACATGTAGACACTTAGGCGCTTATACACGCATCCACAGTTAGCATAGAACAGCTTCTGCCCTAGAGACCTTTCCGCCCAGATAGTATAGTTCCTAAACATCAGATATCAGATATGATAGAGGTACAAGTTGATCTGACATGCCAGACTTCTGTCTCTTTCCGTCAGTGTGAATGTCAAGTCCCCTGCACCCCGTCAATCACACGTCATGCAGCTGCGCGCGCATCCAAGCTTCCGATTTCTGCTGACATTGCAACATTCTGTTGGCACCACCCCTTGGTGCCACCCACTTGCGTCACCTATCAGTGACGTTTCTAGCACACACCTCTGGTTCACGCCTAGTTTACGCCTCTTGATGATGTACTAGTACCACGTGTATACTGTTATCTTGTCTTCTCTCAGCTGTTACGCCTCTTACATTGATTCTTATGGTAAAAATCAAGTATATAAGCTATGTATTATCAATAAACGACAGCGCGCTCTATCCCTTCTGACACCCCTGTGGTGGTCAGAACATGATATCCTGATTCCTTTATGAGGAATAAAACCCTTAGAAACTCTAACACCACGGACTCTGTTTTCTTTCATTCTGACTGAGTTATTATTGACTAAGTACTTACCTGCATAGAAATTAAGAGAGTAAATTAATTATTTACGTCAGTCTTTTGGAAAAATGTGCACTTTTCCCGGTGGAGTGTGACTCCATGCTCCGAGAGTCGCTTTACTGTTGCACGTAGCCTCAGGTGGTGTTCCTCACTGGTCTTCGAATGAATGAGGATATCGTCGCTGACGTTTAGTACCCCTTGTAGTCCGGATAGCACTTCTTTGATCGTGTTCTGAAAAATTTCAGCAGCTGACGAGATGCCAAAATTCAAACGCTTGTACCTCCGCAGGCCAAGGTGCGTGGAAAATGTTGTTATATACCTGCTTTCCTCCGCTAACCGGAGTTGGTGGTATCCGGCGTTGAGGTCAAGTTTGGAGAACCACTGTGCTCCGTTGAGGTCCGCTAAGATGTCATCTACTGTCGGTGTGAGGTGTCGTTCTCATTTGATTGCCTTGTTGGGCATGCGCATGTCTATACAGATGCGTATTTTCCCCGGCTGGCGGGGTTTTTCGGCGATCACCATTGGTGAAACCCATGGAGTGGGGCCAGTGACTTTCTCTATCACGTCTTGTTGTTCTAGATTCTCCAGCTCGTCTTCTACTGCAGTTCTGAGGTGGAACGGTATTCTTCTGTGCCGGAGAGCAATGGGCTGTATTGTTTTGTCGATGTGTAATTTTATTGGTGGCCTCTTGATCATGCCTAGCCCTTGGAATAGAGTTGGGAATTGTAGTAGTAGTTCGTCCACCTGGATGCTCTTGACAGCATTGGCGAACGCGATTAGTTGCAAGTCTTCTGCTGTGTGGCTGCCAACGAGGAGGTCTGCTTCTTTGTCCACCACGTGGAAGGTTGCGGTGACCTCGTGTTCTTCTGCTTTTACTTGCACCACCATTTTGCCTCGCAGCGGAAGGGGCTCTTTCCCGCCATATGTGAATATTCGGACCTTGGATGGAACCAATTTTGGCTTTGGATCTAGATTCCTGTAGTGCTGGATCCCCATGACGTTTACTGTGGCACCGGTGTCGATTACTCCGACGGCGGGGGATCCATCTATTAGAATGTTACACTTGGGTTGTGGTCTTTGCCGTCGTTTTAAATCACTCGTGAATGAAACGAAGTAACACTCGTCATCCTCGTCCTTGGATGAATCATCGAGTCTGTTGTATCGTCGGTATGATGATTTCATGTTTCGCGGTGACTGTCTCTCTTCAATTTCTAGTTGTCGGACTGCTCCGGACAGTGATTTCTTTCCGAAAGATCCTCGTCCTCTGGCTCTCCCTCGGCACACGCTGGAACAATGATTTGGAATCCCGCAGTTTGAGCAGGTCTTTCCACGTGCCGGGCAGCTCTCAGCGTCGTGCGCTTCCCGTCCGCAGTAGCCACACTGTGATTTCCTCTGTGTCCTAGTCGGCCATCTGCCTCTTCCGCCCCGGGAGGACGTGCTGATCGCGTCGACCCTCTCCGTCTTGATTGTCGCCCCAGAGTTTGTGTTGGCGTTTAGTGCTGCTTCCATTGCTGATGACCACACATCTGACAGCTCGTGTGATCTTGCTAGCAGGAGGATTTCTTCTAGAGTGATCTTGGGTTGACGGAGGATCAGCGTTCTCAGTGGTTTGTTTCTGCATCCTTGAATTATTTGGGCGGTGACTTCCTTGTTCTGGTCGTCTTCTGTGCACGTGCTGACGAGCTCACGCAAGCGGGCGTGGAATGCATCCATGGTTTCGCCCTTTCGTTGTCGGGACTGCCTGAACTTGAACCTTTCGTAATGTGGATTTAGTTGAGGATCAAAATGTGCATTGAGTGCTTGGACTGCTGCGTCATAGTCGTCTGATTCTCCTCTGTTCGGGAGGTGCTTGAATACCTTGTATATTTCTTCACCCCCAAAGTGAAGTAACAGGGATCGTTTCACTTCATTGTCCTTCTCCCTCGTGGCTATGAAATAATTGTTTAATCTCCCTAGCCATATAGCCCACCTGGGCGCGGCAGTTGAGGGGTCCGCTAGTCCACTGAAGGGTGGCAATGCTTGCACTTGTGCGTGCGCGGAGTGTTGAACATGCGCTCCTGCTAGCGGTACTGGTGCTGCTACTTGTTGCTGTGGTGGGGGCTGCGCTGCTGCAGCTTGATGTGGCGCTGCATTGTTATCCTGGTTAGACATTTGATTGATTGCGTGCAGTGCTGCTGACTATGTGGAAGTACCACTGCTTGTTGACTTTGTTCTCTTGGTGGTTGCCAATGCTTGTTGACTGTTTATTCGTGCTGCTTCTCGTATAACTGGGCTTTGCCAATGTTTGTTGGTGTTTTGTACTGTTCCCCGTACTGTTGTGCTTTGCCAAGGCTTTTTTTTTTTTCTCTTCTCTGATTATTAACTGCTGGGCCGGGTAGGTGGCTGCGACCTTTTCCCGCTTTCAGTCGGCCTTGCCGATGCTTTCCTTTGCTTGCTGGGCAGGCGCTGGGGTTATCACGCGGCCTCTGCGTGTGTCGGGCTTTCGGAGGCGTCGGCCTGCTTGTGCGCATGCGCGGGGCTCTACGGCGGCTCCTAAGCGTTATTGTGCCTCGCGCTTCCCTGCTCCCTCCTCCCGGTGCCTGATGCAGCTCTTGCCCCCGCTGCTTACCGGACCTGGAGCTCCTGGGCGCGCTTCTCTTTCCGCTCGATGGGGTCGCTTCCTGCGCGGTCCTGGACGGGGACAGTTCCGGCGCTGGTCCGGGGAGGACTCGTGGGCTGCTCGTCGCTCCGCTCCCGCACTTGCTGCAGACGTCGCGTTCAGGTAGGGAAAGGGCTATCCCACCCTCGTCGCCAGTGTAGGTTCTCTCTCTAGGGCATAGACATGTGTACACATACATATGCAAAGTTGGCCAGAGTATAACGCCCGTTCTGCATAGAGGCCTAGGGCGCCGCGCTGAAATGAATGGACACAGACACAGGGGAGGCTCTGGTCGGACCGGAAGTCGCGAGCGACCTCCAACCATTTATTTATAGCCTTCAGGCCACGCCTGGCCTGAAGGTGCAACAAAGTACAGAAGTGGTTCCGGGGCTCAGCCGAGACCCTCGGACCACTAGAACGTTACATGTAGGAGGACTGGCTGAGAGGATTTTGTCAATGACAAGATGGTTGGTTGCTAGCGTTAGTGTTCGTTGGAGGCTCTTCAGGGGGCAATCTACTGGTTTCGCACTCACAGAATGTTTCAGTGCGCTGAAATATAACGCAGAAGGATGAACTGATGAACCGCCCTGTGTTTTCGTGACTTTCACAAGAGCCTAAACCAGGTATACTTTTGTTTCTGTGATGCCCAGTTTACCTCTCATAAAAAGATCGCCATTTAAAACGACAAGATCATACTTTAAGTTTACACAGTTAGAAATGGTGGGATTCTGCCACCACAAATGAGGGTTTCTCATACTGAACATCCCTCAGTGTTTTGTAATTTCCATGCGAGAAACTTTACTCCCAGGCATCAATTTGTGTGTGTTCCTGTGCAGGTCCACAAGAAAAGGCGGATATTTACGAAACATGGAAAACAAGCATTGGCATAGCCAATAGGACTCGCCTTTAGGTCCGTATAAGCATTAAGTTATGCTGCACATTATCCTATGTATTGTGTAGCTATGCATTAACAAATCAGATAGGTAAAAAAATGTGTCCAACATTTGCAAATTGGAGTCATTTTGAATTCGTAAAGACCCATTATAGAAGTGTTTTGTAATGGTATGTGGTAACAAGTGTATTTATGATCGCTGTAGAGAATGTTTGTCCTAATATCAGAAACATAAACAGGGACAAGTGGTACACAGAAAATCAAACAGGCCCCCAAACATCCAAAACAATTGGCCCACCCACTGACTTTTCAGACCAGCCTAACGAGCACTGCTTGACTGCCCTATGGGCTAGTCTGAACCTGTACAGATGTCCTGGTGTGTACCTTTGAAGGCAACGCAGTGCACTTGCTGGGATTTCACCTGCAACAGTATGAGAGGCAATGTTCCTAAAAGTCGTTTAGCTCCTGATTTTGTTAAGTCCCTGAGCCAGTTACCACAGCCCCCTGAAGTCATAATTGAGGTTCATATATTTGACCTACTCAATGATGCTACAAAGAGATGGTACCTCAAATTTGACAGTAGTTCAGTGAAATGTTTTTGCCTTTTTTTGTGAACATTTTATTTTGAAAGCAAAGAATCATCAATCTTGCTTTCAAGCGACGTGAGCAGCGGCGTGAGCTGCAGCAGCGCGAGAGAGCAAGAGAACCGAGCGGAGCGCCCAACGGACAGAGGACGCCAACCGCAAACCGCAAACCAGTAATCGCAAAATTTTGCCGCATCTTACATCGTGCCGGCAAGGATCAATTAGCCGCTTACAGCACCAGGGACCCCGACAGATAGGAGATCGACGGAGGGGAACCTACGGGAAACGACCGCGCCACCCCTGCTTTCGGCTGCTGGCTGCCGTCACGCACCCGCCTGTCTGCACTGCCCGCCCGCCCGTCCCGCCCTTACTGGGCCCAGACTCGGCCTCGGGCTTAGGGCTCAGGGTTCAGGTTGGCGAGAGAGCGGGTGCAGCTGGGTGTGGTGCGAGTGAGGACCTGGCTTCCCGGCCCCTAAGTCTGCCCCAAGTCTGCCCCTAAGTCTGCCCAGTTGGGGGGTGCGGTTGCAATCCAGCGGCATAATCCAGCGACACCCCGTGCAGTGGACAGGCAGGGGCCAGCAATTTAGGGGTGAGGGTGAGGCCCAGGGGCAGTGCGCCACTGGGAGTTTGCGCCTCAATTGCGCCCCAATTGCTGCCAAGAGGATAAGCAGAGGATAAGCAGATAAGTGGCCCATCAACTGTCCAGCAGAGCACCAACAGCGGCCCACAATTGCAGGACACTTAACATCAACGACAAGCTCAATTGTGATTCTTGCTATCATCTACATACCTACCTACCTAGTTAACCACCAAACCATCATAGGCAACCTATCCATCTTATCCATCCTTGACCTTGACCTTGACCCGGAGTGTGACCCAAAGAGTGAGTGGGCCAGTGGCAAGCGACCATACGAATTGTGAGCCCTGAACACCTACGGATGTGAAGGGATAGCGCTGTAACAACAACACTTCCACATACTCCCCTGCATACATTCCAACTGCTGTTTTTTCAATCGCCGCGGCTGCAGGCTGCAGGTAGTGTGAGCGCTGGATACAACAGGAGGCGCTGTGATAACAACACTCCTGCATGCGACCAACTGCTGTTTCATCAGTCGCTGTGGCTCCAGGCTGCAGGTAGTGTGAGCGTTGGACCCAACAGGAAGCGCTGTGATAACAACACTCCTGCATGCGACCTGAACGCCGCCCCTGCCGCCATAGTCACCACCACTTTCAGCGGGGAGAGAGTGCGAAAACACGAAAACACGAAAAACAGCCCTAACCTTCAAGAACAACAAAGCTATCCACCCGGGTCCACCCGTGGGGTAAAATGAGATCAGGGAGGCCGAGAGTAAACCCTCCCAGGAACATTAGGAAGAAGACCAAGGCCAAGACCAATTTGCCTGCGCAGATCCAGCCACCCGACCAACCCCCTAGTCTAATACCCCCCATTTATTCGATCTTTGGAGCAGCGAAACCTTCGGGGAAGTTCACTTTTATGAAAGATCCGATGTCAGTAATCTACTCAACGCCGGCGAGCCTAACCGGCCTACAGAAGCCGATGACTCCAAACATCTGTAGCATAACGACGGAGACAAAGGATTTATCAGGAGATCAATCAATCCAATCACCCACATCCACAACGTTAAAAGGAATTGAGATGAACCACATCCACATGGAAGAAGCTCACAACCCAACGAAACACATCATGCAATGTCAAGTTCAAGTCCACAGGGACAGCAACACACACAAACTCCCAGCACGAGCTGACGCAGAGGAACATCTATCAGCAACACAAGACCTAAGCACAGTCTCAGACATTACGCCAGAAGGCCTAATAAGCAACGTACTACTAAACACTAGCGAACTGAACTTAATCACGCCTAGTAACCAGCGATCAGGCAGTAAAAGGGACAGTCCCATTAATAATAACCAACGTGAGTCATTGGGCAAAGCTTACCTAAATAATCATTCAACTCCTAGACCGGTTTTATGTTCAAATAAAAGCCTAGACTTGAAAACAGCTAAATCAAAAGATTCACACCTGGTACGGAAAACGGAAACTGTCACAACAATTACTAAAGACAAGTCCATAAGAGACAGGGATCGCCCATCCATCAATACAACTCAAAGTACTACAGATCAACCTAATACAAGTGACAAATTATTGCTTGCAGCGCTGGAGGACCTAGTCATAACAATTCACGACTCACAACCAGATATTCTGCCCATTTCGCCAATCATAGGCCTATTGACCAATAGTTCGGCGAAGATCCTCAGCACAACAAAACCTGTGCAAGGGAATTAACCCTTCACTCATTCAAGTAACTGTGGTAGGGATAAGGGCAATGCAAAGGAAGTGTCTATATTAGAGATCTCAAGCTCCCTGACACCTGATATAGTAACTACTGAAAGAAAATCCAACATCAAACAAACACCTTTTCAAGAACAGATACACAGAATACTATCCAGCGATCAGATCACACTGGAGCCGGCAACCGCTCTTAACAACAACAACGAACAAAGTACGCAATTAGAGGTCGAGCCAGACACTAAAATCAACTTAGAATCAATAATTACATTACACAAGGCACTGGGCTGCATACTGGAAACATCGATAAAAACTTTAAACATGCAGTCAGACAAGCTTGACATACAAATATATTTAATGGGATCAATGGCCGAGCATATAGCCGGCATAAATAAAAAACTTGACAAAATGGCTGGCTCCTTCAACATCTTAATGGAACAAATTGGCTCAAGTCTGCCAGTACACTCCTGCACCTGCCATCCAATACTGGAAAAACTCCAGGATTCGCCACTCAGCTTGAAAGAAATTCTGCAGGAATGTAAGCAGACCAATTTAACTGCCACTAGCATTCAACTGAACGACGATTTGATTTCCTTTGATGACAACGCAATTCAAACAAGCAATGCCTGCAAACCGATGATCCCAGAGGCAGTCAACATAACCATTCCCCACCAACAGCCGGCAGAAGGTAACGACATACATACCAACCTGCGCATTACTTCAAAATCTGACATCGCTCTAACCATTCAACAGAGCAGCACTAAACCTGTTACCACGCTCCAACCACCAGAAGCCGAGAACGGAATAAAATTAACCAAACGCCAGAAAAAAAGGGCTAGAAAAAACAGAAATCAACGTCCAAGTAGTGAACTTGAGCACAAGCAGACCTCATCACTCTTCCCTATCTTCACACAAGCCAAAGTTAAAAACAAGAGTGTCACAACGACCGACTCAACCCAGATGACAACACCTAAAGACAGAAAAACTAAGGATCCGATGACACTCGCAAAAATAAAGGCTCGAACAGTGCGACCAGATCCACCCAATAAAATCTCGCCAAATAAACCACTCCATCTAGTGGAGTTTACCTCTGCAAAAGCCCTGTGCAAAGGGCCCCTCGTGGGTTCAGAGCTCCGCGACCAAACGGAATCAAACGTTTCCACCGATCAAGATGACTCTATTGACGACCATTCAAACAAGCCGCCAGCAGTCAGTCAATCCACACTGGGTAAACCCGATCCTTCCCCTAAACAGATATTAAGCACACAGAACAGGAGCAAGCATCCCACAACTACTGGGAATGAACTAATAAACGAAAACCATGGAAAAGAAGGACCCAACAGCCAGGTTGTGGAAATGACAATCATTAACGACACAGCACCCCCATCCTCAATCACCGTCCCCAGTTTGGTCACTGACCCCAATAGACGCTTGGCAACTATCGCGACTAGGAAAAACCTTGACCTCATTAGAATAACCTTCCCAACTGACCATAAGGGCCCCAACCCGGAAACCAGTAGGAAAGCAGGGGGTAGTCGCCGCCCGGAGAACTTGTTCGATGCAAAAGAGTGTCCGCTAGCAATGAGGCAAATAATAAGTAAAGTACGAGAAGAAAACGTATCAATCATACCACACAAGCGTCCCCTGCATAGTGTTCAATCTCCACCTGAAAACCGCAACTCTAGCAACATGAAAGTTTCAGGGTCTTGGAACCAAACGTACCTTCGCCAAATTGTCAAATTTGGTGACAATTCACCAATGGCAAAGGAGGGTGCCCCCAACGCAGGGAAACTTCTTTTTGTTCCCGAATTTGAACAACAAGGTCCGCAAGATCACCTAAACCGTGGGAACATACTTCGTTTAACATCAGCCATCCCTAGTCTTGGCTACCTTACCTCAGCAGACCTCCTGTCGGTTGAGTTTATAACATCAGAGAATGACCCAAAAAAAGAATGCACAGTTACGACATGGAGGGAGGCTGGAATGGTAACCCACATCCTCTCTGAAATGACTAAATTTAATGAATGGGTAATCCTCTTGAAGGAAATAGTCAAGGCAGCGTACCCATCTCCTCTCCTGAAAAGGCAGACCAAGAGCGTAAACTTACCACCAAGGAGTCGACCAACGCACTCGGTCCTACAAGGAGCAAGGGGAGCTGGAGCAGCAGATCATGAGCATCCTCAGTCGCAATTGCTACTCCCAAATTGAAAGCCCAGCAAGTCAACTAACATTGCAAGTCATGTCATAAACATTCTTTCCTGGAATATTGCGGGTGCTAAAGACATCATGAACAAAAATGGCAAAGCTGCCAACTGGGATTCCTATGCAATTATAGCCTTACAGGAAACGTGGCAAACTGACCCAACTGACATACCTGGCCGCTTGGGCTATCATGTAAGCGCAACCCGCCTCCAGCGCTTTGGGCAAGCCCGCGGGGGCCTCTCTGTCTACATATCAACATCTTTAAACGTCAGAGTAACACAATCTCCAGACTCAACTGCGGACATGCAAATCTTAAAAATAGAGAGCATAATAATGGCCATAACCAGAACCCTAATCCTAATGAACATATATGCAAATCCCAAAAAATCTTCCAAAAAATTACTATTCCAACGTATTACCCTGGTAATCACCAACATGCGTTTAGAACATCTAGACTGGGAGATAATCCTCACAGGCGACTTCAACGCAAACCTCCTACAAACATCGGAGGACGAAGTCAACATCAATGCTGCAAATGAAGTCCGGAACGTCCTGCCGCAGGCAGTTTCTCAAGTAGTGAAAAAGGACAAGGAGGGTAAACAACTCATGTGGGACCTCGAAAACCTCGGTCTCCGAGCACTAAATGGAAGAATCAACCAAGATAACCCCCCTTCAATGACCTACATCGGCCACAAATCCTGTTCGGTACTGGATTATACATTCGTTACCTTACCCTTGCTCAGTCAAATACAAAACTTCCACATCATCTGTTCACTGGATAGCGATCACTCCAAACACCATCTTGAGATCGCAACGGAATTACCCGAACTCGAACTAGCTCCTACACTACCAGGTAACCTCACGACGACTAACTTGAAGCGACTCAAGTGGACAAGTGAATCCCTCCCACAAGTAGCTAATGACGCCAAAAAACTATTAGAAGACCTTCTGTCTGAGAATGTCCTGAGCCCATCTGAAATAATTACTTGATGCAGCTCCCCAGGACCAACTTAAGCACCGTAACAAGATCCTCTACTAAATTTAGGAACCAATTCAATAGATCAGCACTACCTTTAAAGAGACACCTGAAAAAACTCATACGTCAGGCACGCGGACACACCAAAATTGCTAGTGTTTGGACAGCCGTACGCAAGGTCAGGACCCAATACAAGAAATTAATATGGACGGAAAAACAAACCCTCCAAAATGAGTTCTGGTCCAAGTTATTGCATAACATCAAGAAAGCCGACTCGCGGGCCTTCTGGCTGCAAGTTAACTCCGTAAACCGGACAGCCCAACCAATAGGCATGGCCTGCATAACCGAATCCCAATGGTCCCAACACCTAACGGACACATTCTCAATTAACAACAAGAGTGCAGTCACCATCTTGCCTCTTGAAGCAACAGACAACACAGTGTGGGAAGACACTGCTTCAGTCCACCAAGGGACCAGTGCAAAGGTAAATGGTCCAATAGCTTCATGGCCTAGGCATGATGGCGAACAAAGTATTTTAAAAATAATTGGGAAAAGCAGGCAAGACAGCGCCCCAGGCCCAAATGGCATTCTGCAAGCCATCTATAAGACTGACCCGCAGTATTGGGCTAGCAAGTTCAGCTCACTGGTCCGAACAGTAACCAACACAGGCAGTATTCCTGAGAGCTGGAAGGGAGCTATTATATCCCCGATCTATAAAGGTGGCGAGCGCAAGGATCCAAACAACTATCGCCTGATTGCTCTCCTCGACGCAGAATCAAAATATTATGCGTCACTGATACTTGCGGACCTGGCTGAATGGTCAGAAATGAACAGCAAAATACCATTGAACCAAACCGGCTTCCGGCGCGGCATGGGAACAACGACGAACGCCATGGCCCTATGCCTTATTGCTGAGAAAAGTCTACAGAACTCCCACGATCTTCATACCTGTTTCGTAGACTTTAAAGCGGCATTTGACCGCGTCAACAGGCAAATGCTTTGGGCGAAATTAAAGCACCAGGGCCTACCGGACTCAATTCTCTCGCCCATTATTAACCTTTACACTGAAACCTGGATGCAGGTAAAAGTCGACAATGGACGACGTCTGACCAGGAAGATCTACACCGTTGACGGACTAAAGCAAGGATGAGTCTTGGCCCCACACCTATTTAATTTATTTATGAGCGATTTGGCAGAAAGTCTGGACAAGGTTAACACACATCCTCCCAAGTTAGGCACCCTTCGCCTAACGCGCTTATCGTATGCGGACAATGTGGTACTCCTGAGCCAGACAAGAATCGGCCTCCAACGTCTGTTAGACGACTTGTCTGCCTACACAAAAAGGAACCTGTTAACCATAAACACCAGGAAAACAAAGACAACGCTCATATCACGCCGACGCAAAAATCCGCCAATTTTTCAAATAAATAACGACCAGCTGGAATCAGTCAAGGACTATAAATATCTGGAGGTACACCTAGACAAGCATTTAAATTTCCTGGTGCACTTCAAAGCCATGGAAAGAAAGGGGGCAGCATTATTACATGCCTTCACCAACTTGGCAGCTGAGCTAAAGGGCCCTCTTGTCTCCCCCCTGCTAATTGTAATGAAAGCCAAATTACTGCCTACAATAGCGTACGGGAGCATTTTGCACCATGGGAAAAGCTGGATGCTGGATGTTACAGCCCCTCTTGGCCTGGTCCCCTACCATGTAGGACCAACCCACGAGAAGGGTCACACCCTCGATCTGACTTTCTCTACAATCCCTATAGAGATGCATACACCTAGTCAGGTGTTATGGTCGGATCACAGGTTGGTCAAATTTTATATTCAGGAGGTAAGGAAATCCTCCTGTCCCCCTCGACAGGTCTCCCAGGGATTTAGGGCACTCCATCGGGTTACCCCGGAATTACTGGCACAGGAATGTGCGGCCCACCCTTGCATCCTGACAGGGGATCTAGACGGGGATGCAGAGCGGCTGCAGGCGTGGCTCCTAGAGAGGCTTGATCACCTGGCTCCTGTGAGACCGCCTCGCAAGGTGGATAAACGTGCATCTGCTCCCTGGTTTACGGAAGTGCTGGCAGCTTCCCGTCGGCAGTGCAAAGTAGCCGAAAGAGCATGGCGCGCCAAATATGATCCGGCGGCTAAACTTGCTTATAGGTCTCTAGTGAAAATGTACCATCGAGACATCCTTTCTGAGAAGAAGGGCTATTTCGCTAGGAAAATTGAAGCTGCCTCCAATTCTTGTAAGGAGCTATTCGCTATTGTGCGGGAGTTTACGACTTCACGCGCCACGTCGATTCAGACTCCCCCCCTTGAGCCTTGGGTCAGGGCGATCGCGGACTTTTTTTATTTCCAAGATCCGTCTGATCCAGGACTCCTTTCCTGTGCAGGAGTCCGAGATGCCCTGCTTGGTGGAGGAGACCTCGGTCCTCCCGACCAGTGCTGGCCCAGTTCTAGCAGTTTTCCCTCCTCTCTCTACGGCCTCTTCGTTGGATCTGATGGCCTGTCTAAAATCTGGCTCTCCGCGGGATGCCTGCCCCGCCAAGTTTTTGCCGAAAATGGCAGCAGTCATTAATCCTTTTGTCAACCCTCTGTTGAACTGTTCTCTGGTTCAGGGTGTGGTTCCTCAGTCATGGAAGCAGGCGATGATCATCCCCCTGCTCAAAAAGCCCGGTCTGGACGTGGAGGTACTAGCGAATTATAGACCTATTTCGCTTCTGCCTGCCTTTGCAAAAATCATCGAAAAACATGTGCATAAGGTGCTCGCCGATTATCTGGAGTCCCATGACCTACTGCACCCTACTCAATCAGGTTTCCGCACCAATCTTAGTACCGAAACAGCTCTCCTGGAAGTTTCGGAGGCGATTAAGGAGGTGCTGGATTCAGGTGGTAGGGTCAAAGCTGGTGATGTTAGACCTGTCGGCGGCCTTTGACACCGTCCCCCACGAGGGTCTCCTCGCAAGACTTTTCGAGATTGGTCTTAGGGGGACGGTGCTCAACTGGTTTCGTTCTTTTTTGACGGGCCATCGACAAACGGTCTGGGCCTCCGCCTGCTCCGCCGAGATGGCGCCACTGGGTGTCGGGGTCCCTCAGGGCTCAGTATTGAGCCCGACCCTTTTCAATATCTTCATGACCCCTCTGGCGGCTCTGGCGGAGTCTTTTGGGGCTCAGATCGTTTCTTACGCTGACGATACCCAGCTCCTCTTCACCTGTGAGAGGGGTGCGGACTTCAATGGAGAGAGGATCCGGGGTGGCCTTGAGGCTGTGTTTCAGTGGTTCCAACATAACAGCCTCAAGTGCAACTCGGATAAATCCGAGGTCCTCTTCTTTGGGTGCAGTGTAGATCCGGACTGGAAGGTATGGTGGCCGGAGAACATGTTCCCACCAGCAAGTTCTTCCCAGGTGGCGAAAAACCTTGGGATTAAGATCGACAATGGCCTCACACTGCGCTCCCAGATAATCGGCCTTACCGGTACGTGTTTCGGCCTGCTCCGGATGTTGCGTAAGTTTCTCCCTTTACTATCAGAGGAGCACAGGAAGTTCACAGTGCAGGCGATAATTGGTTCGCGTATTGACTATGCGAACATTCTCTATCTTGGCCTGCCGGAATATCTGCTTCAACGGCTACAGGTGGTCCAGAACTCGGCAGCACGGGCTATCTTTGGACTATCCCGCCGTGCTAGAGCCTCGGGCCTCCTGCAGGTACTGCACTGGCTTCCTATCCGGAAGCGGATAATCTTTAAGGCCTTGACGTTGGCGCATAAGGCTCTGCATACCACCGGAGCGAAATACCTTCAAAAAAGGCTGGCTTTTTATCATCCAGCCAGGTCCTTGAGGTCAGGGTCCTTGTACCTTGCCAATGTTCCTCGTGTCAAAAGGGCACGTATTGGAGGCCGTTCCTTCAGATTGTTAGCCCCTCAGCTCTGGAACATGTTGCCAGTGGCGCTACGCAGCACGTCTAACCTACTGGCTTTTAGGAAAGGGCTCAAAACTTGGCTTTTTACCTCTTAGCTGCGTCCTGGGTTCTGTTTTTCTTTCTTTTCTGGATCTTCCGTTTTTTATTTCTCTTCTCTCTTGTTGTGTTATGAGATAGGTGTGCAACCAAAGCGCCGGGACACTCTCTGAGTAGCCGTGCGCTATACAAAAAACCAGCATAACATAACATAACATAACATAACATAACAAAGCGCCACCCTCCTGGAGAAAATACAAACTAAAGTCTACAAGCGGGTCTTCTTCTTACCAAATAATTCTTCCCCAGCACAAGTCAGACTTCAATTTGGTCTACAATCCCAAGTCTTACTGAAAAAATATGAAGCCATTAAATTTTGGTACTACGTCTGGAGGAACAAGGAGAATAAAATGAATGATGCACTTTGGGGAGCGATCCAGACAAGCCCGAACTTTGAGTACTCAAAATATTTAAAGCTCTCACTAGAGGAAACTGAGCTCGGAGCATTGTGGGAAACAAAACTCCCAGCCCCTTTATTTAACCAGGTAGTCAAAAGGACTGCCAAGAAGCACTCGTTCCTCAACGACAAAATTATTTTCAGTACCCGGTCCCACGCCTGGATGACTATTAAATCGTACACAAAGCCAGCGCCAGCCCCTTACCTAGACACAGCATTATCGTTGAACCTTAAACGTAAATTCCTCCATTTAAGGCTGGGCATTTTACCCACACGACTAGACCAACCTAGATGGAGACCACAAGTAACAACTGAATGCGATCTCTGCGGTGCAGGTAACCAAGACTTTACACACATAGTCTGCATCTGCCCAGCTATGTACTACGGACGGCGGCACTGGCTCAAGGACAAACTCAATGAGCTAGGAGTCCGTACCTGCCGGTCCGCGATAGTCCAAGCCTTATGCTCAGCGGACGCCCAACTGATCTGTAGACTAGTAAAATTCCTGGACAGCTTCGCAGAGAAAACAAGGTAAGCTGCTGCTTGCCGGACCCCCATCGAGACTTAAGATCACTGTTGATAGAAAAATCTGTATCACACCAAATCCTGCTATGACTGGCCGGACTTCTTGTATCGCAAACCTTTTATTACGTAGACTTTTCTTTTAACTACTTTTCCTTTTCCTATTTAATTCCTTGCTAATATTTTAAGAATTCTGTTTTAAATGCTGTACCATACCATACATTGTAATGGTTTTAATTAACCGAACAATAAAGAAATGTACTTACTTACTTGCTTTCAAGCTTCTACAAATATTTGCATCTAATCAGAGAGCATTCTGGGAGCATTATAGATGGCCTCACATTGCTAAACATTGAAAACGTGTGTGCACATTTTTATACTGGAACCAATGTCAGTTGTGCAGTCTGAGCTTACAACATTTACTGAGAGCGCTTAAGCTTATAATAAAGGCTTTGCATTAATGAACCATAAATACAAGTTTGAACAGCATTAACACATGGACACAAATATTACCTTAACTGCAGGCAATGCCTTTTCCTAATCCATAATGGGGTACTGGAAACTAGCAGTCAAAGGGTTTGTGCTGTAGTGGGTTGGGCCTACAAAATACACATGAAAACTTGTTGCCCTTGACCCCAAACAATATGTCCTGGGCTATAGGAATTCCATATCCCTGCTCCTGGCGCTGGGGGTGTCTGGCATGCAGTTTGTCATTGTGGGCCTGTCTACTGGTATGGAAGGGGGAACTTATTCCTGCCAGGTTGGGAACTAGAGGATTTAGTTATTCCTGACAGACACGAACTGGAAGTGAGGGATCTAGGGCAGTAATTCTCAAATGTAGTTAGTAGTAGACAAGAAGGAGTACCAACCATGTAATCACAACATGCTTCCAATTTTTGTATGCTCAGTTACAAGTAATTGTGTAAATGTCTAACTGGTTAAACAGAAGAAAAGCTCCAACTGGTACACAGAAACACATGGGTGTCCTAACGACATGAAGCAAACTAACAACTGCCGCAATCAGTCATCATGACAAACTATACCTGGGAAGAAATACACGACTTCTAAGACTTAAAAAGGGTATGGCATTATTTTCAACATGCTCTCAGGTGACTGTGCAGTTATTTACGGCTAAAAAAAAACTCTGTAGAGGGACCACCTCTTGGTAGTGGGCAGAGTAGCTACGGCTAAACCTAGAGTAGTGCACTTCAGATCAGCAGAGTAGAGCATATCATCAAGATTTAGATGGATGGAAAATCTACAATAGGCCCCCACATCCATTTCTCCTACCCTTCCTCTTGCACAGTAGGTTTTCTACAGAAATGTGTTAAGGAGCCCTGAGCAAAACACCTCAGTTAACCGGCCGGCTTCGGTCATTGCGCCAATACCATATGCAGGCCATAACGGTAAAGTCCATACCCATCACAAACATTTCTTGCGCTAGTGTACAGTCAACCTCACCGCAACCGCACCCCACTCCCCTTACCTAGCGCTGATCCAGAAAGTCACAGCTACAGAAACCAGGGTGTGATGCCAACTGTTTATAAATGATAATAGTTTGCAATGCTTCAGCACGCCGCTTATGATCAGACGGCATACAGTGTCTGTGTGCACTGCACTCTGCCCGCAGCGCACCAGGCTCATGCGATCCTTTACGGCACCATGCACTGCAAAAGATACAGGGACACTAAGGAATCATGATGGCTGTGAATGGAGCGATTTTAACACATACCAAGCGCTCCGAAAATAGACTTACTAAGGAGGTGCTGAACACTGACAACTGGAGGGGCCGTGAGCAATGGCAACGCAACAATCAATAGCGCTCGCAACTAGAAACATATCGCAGATATGCCTAAATTGAAACGAGAGTGGCCACGGGTGAGCAAGAGTCAGCAGGGACCACTTCAGGCATATTAAAGAGTGCCCAACAAACAAACAATAAAAGAATTCAAGCATAATGGCAGTGGCCTCGAAACTGAAACCACACTCAAAGGTGGGACAAAGAGCAGCGTTCCACCAGTAAAAACAAACAACTACAGAAAAACACACAAAAGAAAAAATAGAATGAGGGGGGTGTGGTCTAACATCACAGATGGAGTACTTCATGCCTCGCCGAACAGTACACGCGTGCTTCCTCTAGGCTCAACCTAAAAATGAAAAAGCTTGAAAGAGCAAATAGAGACAAATGGATCCCTCAGCCCTACCCTTTTCAACATTTACATGGCTCCCCTCGCTGCCATCGTCCCATAGCACGACCTCAGCAAAGTCTCCTATGCCGATGACACCCAGCTCATCCTCTCGCTCACCAAGGACCCTGCCACCACCAGACTCAACTTCTAGGAGGGAATGCAGGACGTCGCAGCCTGGATGAGCAACAGCTGCCTAAAACTCAACTCAGAGAAGATGGAAGTCCTCGTCCCCGGAACCTCCCCTGCGGCATGGAACAACTCCTGGTGGCCCACTGCCCTCGGCAGTTCCCCTACCCCCACGGAGCATGCCAAGAACCTCGGCATTGCACTCGACTCCTCCCTCTCCATGAACCGACAGGTCAATGCCATCACCTCCAGCTGCTTTAACACCCTCCGCATCCGCCGTAAGACCTTCAAATGGATCCTCCATGAGGCAAGGAAAACTGTTACCCATGAACTCATCACCAGCAGACTGGACTACGGAAACGCCCTCTATGCTGACATCAACAAGGTCCTACTCCACAAGCTCCAGACAATACAGAACACTGCCACCAGACTCGACCTTGGGGTCCCCGAACACATCGGTCAACATCTACACAAGCTCCACTGGCTCCTCATTGAGAAAAGAATCATCTTCAAGATACTCACCTACGCCTACTAATGCCTACACAACACCGGACCCCAATACCTCAAAAACAGGTTCACCCTCCACGTACCCAAACAAAACCTCCGCTTCATCAGCCTCCTCCTCGCCAAAACACTGCGCATCCGCAGAGCTAGAGCAGGAGGAAGATCCTTCTCCTACATCGGCCAAGACCTGGAACGAGCTCCCAACCGTCATCAGATGCGCTCCCTCCCTGAACACCTTCAGGAAGGCTCTGAAGACCTGGCTCTTCGATTGATATGGATCTGCTGATCCCCACCACACCCAGCGTCTTGAGACCATCACGAGTGAGTAGTGCACTTATAAATCCCCTGATTGATTGATTGATTGATTGATTGATCGATCTCTTCTGGACCCATAAACGGTTATGCATTTGTGTACTCTTGATAATCATGATTTACACATCTGTGCAGGAATACTCCTGGTATTCTTTCTGAGTTCCAGAAAAAGTCAGCAAATTTACTCCCAACGTGGGCAGAGGCCTACTTGAGTACATTTCCTTGTTTTCAAGGAAATGTTGTAAATCCGGTGCAACGCAATTAGTTCAGTGCGGTTCTATGACGTTCCAACGCATACCATTACCCTGCATGCCGTGGCAACGCAAGTCTTTACCCCCACTTTCTACTGGAGCTGCGCTGTAAGCTGGAATAGTTTCATTTACTATTTCAACTCCAGTGTGTGCAACAGTAAGGAAGGTGTTGGAGTTAAATCCAACACCTTCTACCCCCTGCTACACACCTTTTGCGTTGCAACGGCATGCGAGGTAATGGCATACGTTGTAACGCTTGCGGTGTAATGGCTGTTTCATGTTCAGTGCAGTTGTTCACATGGATTGGATTGCAATAATTCTAACTTGTGTACAGATCCCTTCTTTTGTAATGCGAATATACTACAACATTTGGATTTTTAAGTCAAAAGTACATCCTCAAAAACAGGGTTTCTTTGTCACATGCAAATTTCAAATGTTTTCTATGAGTGCTTTTATGTGACGGGGATTTTTGAAAATTACCTAGGCATTCACAAAGAATGAAAATTAAGATAATTTGAAACAAAAGCACTTAGTAGACTTTTTTGCCCTGCAAACGTGAGGATGTAGAATAACAGTTTTTCTGGAAATGTCAAAATTGTGCAATATTTCCTAAGCCAAAGATCTAAATGGTCAAAGGCTGGGAAATAAGCCATAATATTTCATGAATAAATGAAATTACAGTGGTATTTTAGAATAAAGGGTTGCGTTGTCTGAAAGACCAACTTTCAACTGTTAAAAGCTGCTTAAGCCTCTTTACAGGAAAGAGCCTGAAGCTCATCCATCTTCCTGGAAGGCATGATTGCATAATTTTAACATCCTTCTTCTAAAAGAGTATATCATTGCCGCGTTATGTGATTGGGTGCAGTGGTTTGTGTATGAAAGGCTCATACAAGACTTAAATCTAACTAAGGATATGGATCCCAAGTCAGAGGATGAATGTAATATAGTCTCCGTGCATGACGCTTTGCTTCATTCACCACTGAAAATGCAGCAATAAATATGCCTCAGTATCTCTTGGTATTGCTTGCATGAATCTACTTAGATTCCCTTATCTGTCAAGTAATCAATGGATAACGCATATTATTTAAGTAGGCTTTCAAGTCGATTTGAGTTCCTTTTTCTAAGGGCAGTAGTAGAAGATAAACCTTTGCTTTTATATTGCCTCCTTATGCTGTCTTCCTATCAGCAAACTTTATGTAAACACCTTTTTTCACTTACATTCAGCAAGCATAGAAACTCGGAGACCTGGAAACCAAGAGACTGTCATGGAGTTGCAAGTACCAACACTGGTGAGACCCAAATAAACCAAACTGTATTATTTGCATGTTCCTGAACCTCTTGAGGTTCTGGATGGCTTGATGTATGAGGAGAGTTGATATAAAAGTATAAAGAAATCTCCATGTCCAGTCCATAAAAAGCATCTCCTAGCATGTTTTCCATTCCCAGAAAGAAGTTCAATTTCTGACCTACAGGTTTATGTTAGGAAATACCCAGCTTTTGAAAAATGTCACCAACTGAGTGTGCGTCACTTGTGTGAAGCATCTCAAGCAATCTGCCTCCACAATATTACTCTTCTCAGGATGGAAAGCTACTGGAAGGCAAATGTTTTAGTGGGCTCAATCCCACAGCTGAGTTGATAGGTCACAAATGGAACAAGTGAGGGTTGTCGTCGTCCGCTGGTTGGTACAGAATGGCACCCTCATACAGACATCATGTGATGTATGAACAATTAGCTGTTGGGTCCAATTTTGAAGTTCTCCCTAGAGGATGAAATGCCATGGCCAAGGAAAAGCCCTACACTGTCTATACAACGTGCAGATTTTGGATGGGAACAAGCGTGATTTCTTCTGATCGAGAGAAGCACACTGATTGTCGAAGGCTTTCAGCATTATTTTGAAGGGATCACTGAAATATTATCGACGGACACATTATCGACTTACCAAAATATCGTTGACAAATTATCGACGACAAAAATATCGACTTACTATACCTATTACACAAACTACAAAAATATCGAGTAAAAAATATCGAGTACTAACTATATCGAATACATAAATATCGCTTAAAAAAATATCGACTACAATTATATCGTTGGACATGAAATTAGCCCTAACACTACAAAAATATCGACTACAAAAATATAGACTACCACAATATCGTTAAAAAAAAATATCGAGTTCATGTTTGCACACTTTTCTTTCTAAAATACCATCTTTATCATCAATAAAAGTCATTTCTCACTAAAAAAAACGTTTCACATATAATACCTGTTTCTTACATAAAATTACTATTAAACCACATTTACTATACATTCTATTACATGCATTTTATCATTTTCTATTATTCTTTGCATTTAACTAACATTTTCATTACTTATTTTGACATATAAATATATTTCATTTAAACACGAACCTGCTTTAATGCGGGAACAACCACATACCACCATTCTCACATCAACAAACACTCCAATTAACGTAAAAAAATTCAAACTAGCCTATACTATGCTTCCTTACATCCTACAACCAATCAAATCAAAGCACACATAACACATATACTATAAAAGGGCTACATGCATTCTACCATTTGTTGCTGCTACCTCTCTGGAAAGTAGATGCCAACACTTTGAAGATTTTGTTGCAGAATAAACATCTTTAAAGATCCAGCTTACTAGCTAATTAATCAAGTAAGTAACACAGCATTTTTGTAGAAAACTAAATTAGAAGTGCACTATTTTCCTTACATCTCTTAAGTCTTACACTTATTTTATTTTCATGTCTTCCTACTTTTCTGATAGAAACTACTCCAACACAATTCCTATTACATGGTCATATTTCTTCATGTGCAAAATCAGATAGTAAGTATATAATAATTCTCTGTTACACAGCAACTGCTTTTTTTAAACACTAATTTACAAAAGTATTTATTTTTCATTAACATTATATTTACAGATATACAGAAATTGTGCTATTTCTACAGCAAAAACGATAAAACTACCCTAATTACACATGTAAGTATAGATGTGTTTGTTATAAAACGGCAAATTTCATTAATGCACATTTTTAAACAACATATCTTGCTTTTTACATCTTCCCTATAGATCATTTGAAAGATCCAAGATCAACTATAGCAAAACACAAGAATACCCTTCAGAAAAATGTAAGTATAATTGTTATTTGCTAAAATGTGGGCACAAAAAACGCTAACTATATTCTTAACACCATGTTATTTATTTTGAATTGCCTCTACAGATATTCAGAAAACATCATACATCTATTCTACATATCATATGAAAACATCCTACACAAAATATACCAATATAGAAGAATAGCCTTGTAAAAAATGTAAGTATATTTATCATTTCTCTAAAACTGCCGAAAATAACACAGTCTATGTTCTTAACAACATCTTATCTATTTTATATTTCCTCTACAGATATTCTGAATACATCATACAGCTATTCTACCTACAACAAATAAAACGACATATGTAGAAGTTAGTATACGTTTAAATCTGTTACATTTCCAAACGGTTCAGTATTAAAATTATAATATTTTGCTTTTATTTCTTCTATCTACTCTACAGATCATACCTGTACTAAATTGATGAACTCCACCAATTACTACTATTCTACTATTTAAACAAGTAAGTATATGTAATGCTTACATCAAATGCACTAGTAGACAAAAATGACAACTGCTTTTGAGTAGGAAATACGTTTGTTATATATAAACATTAACGTTGATTTTCTATATTTTCATACCAACAGCAAATAAAGACATACATACAAGACCATCATTCAAAAGACATTTCTGCTTCTGTGACTACTACTTTGATTAACTGTAAGTATAAATGCATCACTAATGATGTTAGCACCACATAAGTAAAAAAATGTGTACTGATTTTGTTTCTTTCTACTCTTTCCTAGAACAAGTAAATCAAAATGACTGAAGGTGCAGAATTTGTCATGTCTCAGAAAAATAAATTGCTATTATGCTACATGGGTTATGTGTATAATCAGGAGAGACAAAGTGGTAGAAAGGTTTTTTGGAAGTGTACAAAATACTACTCCAACAAATGTTATGGGAGGGCCACTACCGAGGAAACTAATGTGCTATTTACTAGAGAACATAATCATCCCCCAAATGTCACCGAAATTGAAATTAGAGATGCCTTAGAAAGTATTAAAAGTGCTAGCACACAAAGTGACAAACCCACCACCCAAATACTTAAAGAAGAACTGGTAAAAATCCCTGCCCATGCTTCAGGGCAACTACCCTCTATTGACTCCCTGAAACGCACTATTGCACGCACCAAACGACTCACTAGCACAACCCAACCCAACCCAACTTGTTTTGAAGAAATTATTATTTCACCCGAAATGGCCATCACACACAATAAAGATACATTTATTCTTTTTGATAATGAAAGCAGTACAAACAGAATAATTATGTTTGCAACTGCAAGTAATTTACGAAAAATCCAACAGTGTCCCCAATGGATGATGGATGGAACATTTAAACCCTGCCCAAAACCTTTTTACCAACTGTATTCCATCCACGGTTTATACCATCATTCTAACATACCTTTCATTTACTGTTTGCTACCCAACAAACAGCAAACAACCTACACCGAAATTTTAAATGTTCTCAAAACGGAAATCAATAATTATTTTCCCGAAAAAATAATTATTGATTTCGAATTAGCTATGATAAATAGCATTTTGAGAACATTTCCACACACAGCAATCCAGGGTTGCTATTATCATTTTAATCAGAGTATATGGAGGCATCTCCAAAAATCTACTTTAAGTGTACTATACTCTACAGATAGCACCTTTGCCTATCAAGTTAAAAAGTTAATAGCCCTGGCCTACGTCCCTGTTACAGATGTTGCTGAACATTACAATTTATTAATTGACAGCGCATATTATAAGAGGAATGAGGATAAGCTAACACCATTGCTAGACTATTTTGAAGACACTTGGGTGGGAAGGTTGCACAGATCAGGACATCGACGCCAGCCCAAATTCCAAATCCCTTGGTGGAATGTCTATCTCAGTACTTTAAACCAAGAGGCGAAAACCAACAATAGTGTTGAAGGGTGGCATAATGCTTTCCAAGCAACTACAAACAGAGGCAAACCCACTTTCCACAACCTTCTTGAAGCTTTGAAAAAAGAACAAAGCTATCAGGAACTAAGAATGGAACAATCAGTGTCACAAATAGGGCCCAAACTCACTAAACAAACCCAACAAATGTTCCGACTACTTCAAAGTCAAGTCACATTATACCCTACAACTAGAGGTTTAGAATACCTGGCAATAATAGCAAAAAGTCTTCTATAAAAATGTCAAGTAAATATACGAATGTCTTCTTACAATACTAATAAAATTCACATGTCATAAACATATATAATGAATTATAAATAAAACATATTTGTTTGACAAACTTTTAAAAGATATGTAAAAAAATTTGTAACAAATATGCAATGTTTATAATTTTTTATATCATACACATAACATTAGAAATCGACATTTCCCACCCAATCAAAATTGTAAAATAAATACTTACAATTTTTGGACTTGAGAGACGCAATCAAGGAAAAATCAATCCATACAATCCAATGCAATATCTTACTATTCCAATATGGGATAACCCTCAAAAACCCGAAAATAAATTGTAAAACGTAAAAAAACGCTCCAGGAAATCCCGAAAACAGTAGTGTGTACACGTTAGGATTTAAAGTTATATACACACTATTTAAAAAAAAACGGTCACACATATCAATGTATCAATCCGATTCGAAACCCTCCAAAAAACCCGAAAAAGGTTTAAAAAGTTAAAAAACCGGTCCTGGCAAACCCGAAAAATAGGAGATAAAAGTCAAAATATAAGCATAATAACTTAAACATTTGTTTCTCCGTTAAAAAACACGCTTCCTTCCATGTAGTTTTCATGCGAGGAACTGAAACCTGTAAAATAACATACATAACGAAAGCCACCCACAAATACCCCCTTCACATTAGTAAATATACTAACAATTAACATTAACCATGTAAGAAGACATTTCCGAACACTTAAAATTAGACTTGAAGGAAAAAAAGCACGACACATCTATAACGGAGACTTTTCACCCAAACGCTACTTAAACTAATAATACATACACCAAAAAACACTACAGAGTTTGATTACACCCTCAAACATGACCACTTACTTATAATTTATAGTTAAAAATAACCTTACCTCTCTCCACGCGAAGCAACTCCCAACCGCGAGCTTCTCCAGTCCTGAATGGAGCGCAATAACCTTACGCGGTAAAAAAGTAGTCCCCTTAACCCATTTGTGTAAAGGGATAATAGAATAAACAATGTGAAATATAAAATATATAATACATACACATGTATAATGTAACAAATTAATGCACTATACTCATGACAATTTTCCTTTATTTAAAAAGAATAATATATTTAATATAAATTAATATATAATATGTATTATATATTAATAATATTAAATAATTATGTAAAACTTTGAATAAAAGATGTAAATATTTAGTTATTCTGTATATTTATATGAATAATTTTGTGTATAATTTTAATAAAACATTATAAATGTTTATGGGAATAATTAATAATGATAAATAATATAACTTATTTATTGTTATTAATATAACAAGTAGAACCATTTAGTATATAAAGAATGGCCTGAAAAAATTCTCTATTTTATCTGTGAATGTATATATTTTTGTTAATAATAAATGAATGTTTATGTTTATTAATTAATAATAATAATAATTAATAAAATAATTATTATTTTTATTAATTAGTAAAAAAAGATTATATAATTATTTCTAATTATAACAAAATTATATAATTGCTTTACTACAATTTGATAAATACCAGATATTATAATTAAACATATTGTTTCCCTATACAATTATAAACTTTACAACCAAAGCGATTTATATGTTTTATGTAAAAACAACATTGTGTGAATTATACACCAAGGAAATTTTTTTTTTGTATTTCAATTTATCCTAAGAAATGTAATAATAGTCATGTTACTTGTTAAAAAGAAATATGTATTATATATTTTATTATATTAATATTTAATATTAACATTATTAAATATTAATGTAAGAAATATATAACAAATCATTGTTTAATGTATTTCTATATAAATACTTTAAATTGTAAATGACTGATGGGAATATGTAAAATTTTCTGAAAGAATCTAGTAATCCAAATAATTTTTTACATTGACCACATGTATATAAATGTAAAGATGTTATTGTGTGAATAATAAAAGTTAAAAAAAAAGTGATGTTATATTTGTGTTTGATTTTATTGTAGTACACAATAAAAAAATTTAAAATTGTTTAATAAACTAATTTGAAAACATCTATGTTGCATTATTTTTTATTATTAAAATACAGTAATGAACAAATGTATACAAATGTGCTGCACACTGACCAATTTTATATGTATTATTACTACTCCAGTCAATCTAAAATGATAGAAGCTGCAGGACAGTAGCAAAAATTATTTTACTATTCCTACTACACTCAAGGTAATACCATAAAATGTGGTAGAGACTAACCAATGTATTTTTATTAATCCAACTCCAGTGTTGATAATATTACTGATGGTGCTGGACACCAACCAATTAATAATTAGAATTCCAACTCCACTATAGCTACTGTCTGGAAACATGCTAATACATAAATTGTTTTTATCTAAATAAAGGGTACTAATGTAAAGTTATAATAATAGCTATTTTCGTGTAATAAATTTAATGTATCACTGTTAAGTTAAACTATACATCAGCACTCTAAAATACCCAAAACTGTCCCAAAACACTAAAAAGACCCCTTCATCCTAAAGGCCAAAACTGACCCAGAACCCTACAAATACCCCTTTATCAACAAACTGAAAACTGACCCTGAACCACAAACTGAAAACTGACCCTGAACCCTACAAATACCCCTTTACCCACAAACTGAAAACTGACCCTGAACCCTACAAATACCCCTTTACCCACAAACTGAAAACTGACCCTGAACCCTACAAATACCCCTTTACCCACAAACTAAAAACTGACCCAGAACCCTACAAATACTCCTTTACCCACAAACTGAAAACTGACCCTGAACCCTACAAATACCCCTTTACCCACAAACTGAAAACTGACCCTGAACCCTACAAATACTCCTTTCCCAACAAACTGAAAACTGACCCTGAACCTTACAAATACTCCTTTCCCAACAAACTAAAAACTGACCCTGAACCCTACAAATACCCCTTTACCCACAAACTGAAAACTGACCCTTAACCCTACAAATACCCCTACACCCACAAACTGAAAACTGACCCTGAACCCTACAAATACTCCTTTCCCAACAACAGAAAACTGACCCTGAACCCTACAAATACCCCTTTACCCACAAACTGAAAACTGACCCTGAACCCTACAAATACCCCTACACCCACAACCTGAAAACTGACCCTGAACCCTACAAATACTCCTTTCCCAACAAACTGAAAACTGACCCTGAACCCTACAAATACCCCTACACCCACAAACTGAAAACTGGCCCTGAACCCTACAAATACTCCTTTCCCAACAAACTGAAAACTGACCCTGAACTCTACAAATACCCCTTTACCCACAAACTGAAAACTGACCCTGAACCCTACAAATAGCCCTTCACCCACAAACTGAAAACTGACCCTGAACCCTACAAATACTCCTTTTCCCACAAACTGAAAACTGACCCTGAACCCTACAAATACTCCTTTTCCCACAAACTGAAAACTGACCCTGAACCCTACAAATACTCCTTTCCCAACAAACTGAAAACTGACCCTGAACCCTACAAATACCCCTACACCCACAAACTGAAAACTGACCCTGACCCCTACAAATACTCCTTTCCCAACAAACTGAAAACTGACCCTGAACCCTACAAATACCCCTTTACCCACAAACTGAAAACTGACCCTGAACCCTACAAATAGCCCTTCACCCACAAACTGAAAACTGACCCTGAACCCTACAAATACTCCTTTTCCCACAAACTGAAAACGGACCCTGAACCCTATAAATACCCCTTTACCCACAAACTGAAAACTGACCCTGAACCCTACAAATACCCCTACACCCACAACCTGAAAACTAACCCTGAACCTCCCAAAAACTCCTTTACCCACAAACTGAAAACTGACCCTGACCCCTACAAATACCCCTTTACCCACAAACTGAAAACTGACCCTGAACTCTACAAATAGCCCTTTACACAAGAACTGAAAACTGACCCTCAACCTTAAAAATACCCATTTACCCACAAACGTAAAAATTTTCCAAATCCCACTAAATACACCTTTACTCACGACTAGAAAAATGACCCAGAACCCTAAAAAATTAACCTATAACAAAAACTATGAAACAAAGCCAGAACACTATAAATAATAATAAACAAAACATTAAACATAAATATATAAAAAAAACAAATATTTTTTAAAAAACTATTATAAAATATATTATCACATTAGCTATAATAATAATTTAGATTAATATTGTTTAATTCCAATTAATTAATTAACATCAACATTAATTAACACATTACATTTAAATGTATACAATTAATGTAATTAAGTCATTATTATAAATTAATTACCAATTAATTTATTTAAATGATATGCAATATATTAATTACATCATTAACTAATTATAATTAATGTGTTAGCAATTAATAAATGTAAATAATATACTAATTCTTAATACAATAAATAACTAATTATTATTAATTAATAACCAATGTATCAATTAAAATCATATACAAATTAATTTTTAAAAATATTGATTATTAATAATCAATTAATCAATTAATCAATTAAATTATATTCAAATTAATCAATTAAACAATTAACTAATTAATATTAATTAATTACCAATTAAAATCTAATTAAAACAATTACCAAACATATATTAACTAATTAATTATTATTAAATTACTTCCCACCCTATTCCCCTATAAACCCACAACCCGCTCCTAAACATTAGGTACTATTTATTTATATAATATATATATTATTTTATAAAATTAATATTTTCTAACATTTTCTCGATATTTTTTACTTTCACTATATTTCGATATTTTGTGTAGTCGATATTTTTGAGTCGATATTTTTGTATTCGATATTTTTGGGTCATTTTTGCAGTCGATATTTTTTTCAACGATATTCCTATAGTCGATATTTTGTTAATGTCGATATTTTTCCGTCGATATTTTGTCCATTCGATATTATGTAGTCGATATTATGTCCAGTTACCATTTTGAAGACATTGTTTTCACTGTTCACCCAACAAAGTAAGAAAACAGATAAACAACTTGTAGGTGATGACGTGCAGCTACAGCAGAGATCAACTTAGTAGGCATCTAGAAGGAGTTTAGATAGAAGGATAGGCATCTGAAGTCGCAATCTCTGCCTTTGATGGCAAACCTCAGGTACAGAATAAGCAGTGACGCGACTTGAAGAAATAGCAGCATCCTAAAAGACCACAGATACCATCCAGTGTTTTATCTGTATGGCCTTTAATGTCTGGACCAGTTCACCAAGTGGGAGGACTTCATTAGAAGACTGGTAGTGATTTAGGTGTCTGCTTCTTTCTTTTGTTCACCTTCTGATGCTTGTGTTCTAAACCAGATTTGTCCAAATCAGTTCTGGCTCCAGATTCGGTAAATGGGTATGAGATTTGGATCTCATTCTGATGAAGTAAATGTGGAACAAAAGTTTGAATGATCATTTTTAATATATTCAGTGGTCCCATGAAAGTTATAGTTTGGGTCTGGGACCAGTGGACGTGGATTGACTCAGCATGCAAAAGAATGGGTTGGCCAAATACCAACCACCCTTCTCTAAGGATTTAGCTTGCTAAGCTTTTTATACCCCAGACTGTCCATTCCTATTTGGTGAAACTCCGAGGAAGAAGCACCACTGTGTGAAACCTCTGCAGCTCCACTGGGTTTGAAAAGGTTTATCTGGTCGCACAAGTACCTAATCATCCAGTTCAGCGCTCTTCCTCCTTGAGGCACTCATGGATGCACGCGGTTGGAGGGTCCATACCACTCTCAACGGGTGGAAAAGGTTTGGTAATGGGTTTTGAAACTTTCTGACTGAAACCAATATTTTTGATGAACCAGTGACCATTCTTAGCCCCAAATGATTCTTTTAAAGACGAGCGAGCGTTTGATTCCACAGCAAAATTGTGTGTTCCATTCAGTGCTATACATTCATTCATTCGTAATAAACAGTAATACAGTTTAAAAAAATAAAGGGTAAAACCCTAATGTAGAGAGGTTTTGCAAACATGAATGACAGGGTTGGTGTGGAAAAGCCACAGAGAACTGCTTATATGATGGAATGCTTAGAAGGGAAACAATGAAAACAAGCATTTACAATGCAATGGTCTCGGCATTATTAAAGGTAGAGCTATTGGCATTGCTCATGACATTTTTTTCCATTTTTTTTTTAAAACATAAATAAATGGTATTGTCATTTACAATGACAATAAGTAAGCAGTAGAGAGTATTCGCGGACATAGAGCCACACACAGACAGAGCTGCGCACACACAGACAGAGCCGCGCACACACACACACAGACAGAGCCTCGCACACACTCACAGACAGAGCCCAGCACACACACACACAGACAGAGCCACGCACGCATTGCTCGTGACATTTTTTTTTAAAAACATAAATAAAGGGTATTGTCATTTACAATGGCAATAGGTGAGCAGTAGAGAGTATTCGCGGACATAGAGCCACACACACACACACACACACACACAGACAGAGCCGCGCAAACACACACAGACAGAGCCGCGCGCACACACACACACACACAGACAGAGCCGTGCACACACTCACAGACAGAGCCACGCACACACACACACACAAACAGAGCCACGCACACAGACACAAAGACAGAGCCACGCACATACAGACAGAGCAACGCACACACACAGTCAGAGCCACGCACACACACAGATAGAGCCACGCACACACACAGACAGAGCCACACACACACACAGACAGAGCCACGCACATACAGACAGAGCCATGCAGACACACAGACAGAGCCACACACACAGAAGGAGGGAGCTGAAAAACATGTTCTCTTGTGAAGTGCTTAATGAAAAAAAGAATTACAAAGCCCTAAGGCCCCACGCTGGGAGCTTTTGTCTGAGGAGCTGCAGAGAACAGAGGCTCTTAAACAACTCTATCACCGCTGTAGTTGCTAAAGCGGGGATTCACAGGGCTCCCCCATATTCTCAAGTGGATGGAAAATAAAAAGATGAGTGATGAAAGCCATCAAATAAGAAGCAAGGAAATAAGAATTTGAAAAAAGCCATCCAAGGAACTGGCTCTTAGGCCATTGTGAGTTTTCAGGATACTCCACAAGAGATCTTTTGCAATCGTGGGCAAACCTAAAATGCGTCTCTCATTCCCTCATCCATCACAACATCATGGAGAGTACCAGGGCTCAGGCACTACAGATGCGCAGACTAGCCTAGCTGTGCCAATGTGCCCATGTGTACAGGATGACGTACGGTGCAGGTAATCCTATGGGCGCCCGTGGAGAGACCCAGGGGTCCGAGAGCCTAGCCCAGGTGTTGTGCTCACGCCCGCTCCATGACGAGGGCTGAGGCCTGCCTGATATTCCGTTCCCACAGTCGGCTTGCGCTCCTCTCACAGGCTTCTTGCAGACTCATCAGCCGGGTCCAGCCCCCATTTCCCAGGGCTTTAAATTAAAGTTATCAGTGCCCGCATCAGATTCCAAGCAGCGGTTCAAGCCTGGCTGCTCCGAGCTCGGAACCCATCCTTGCAAGTTGCGAGTGGGAAAAAAATAACTGGTGCGTGAAGGTTGGATACAGGAAGTGGGTCTGACAGCGACCAGCGAGCAGGGGGCGGGGGCTTCCAAGGAAGAGCTCCAAGGTTGATCAAATGAAAGAACTGAGTAGTGTAATCCCAGCAACTATCATGTTTGTAGGTATATGAGGAACCAAGACTGTGACAGAGAGTATGACAGAAAAAGTTAGACTACAACCCGGTTCCTCAGTTCTGAAGCCCACCTTGCATGCACGGTCGGGCAGAAATGGCTGCCGCAAAGCTCCGATATTTTCGTAATCGGGGGCGTGTTTTTTGTTGAGTGACGGATGACATCACGGTGAGAAAGAACGCAAAAAACACGCCCCCGAATCCGAAAAAGACGGTGCTTAAAGGGCTTGACGCCCCTCTCCTCAAATGGCTGGCCAGCATTTACGAGGCCAGCCAATGGAGAAGATGGGCGGATTCAAGCCCCCTAACTAAGAAACATAAAATCTCGGAGCTCCGCCCACACTGCTACGCAGTGCGATGCAGTCCTCGACCTAAAAACTGTCCTTGAGCGAAAGGGAGAGGTCAAAAGAACACAGCAGTTCCCAAAAGGGGCAACCCTGGAGAAGGCAATCCCCCCATCCTACATAACCGTCTGTAGAAAGAGGAACTGGGTGGCCACAGGTTCAGCTGGAGTATGACTTTGGTATCCATGTTTGTTCTGCTTGCCCACTTTGAAGACACTTTTGCACGTCATACACATGAGGAAGGCAATTCACAAACAGATGGTGAGGAGGAAAAGCGTTACAACAGCCTAACATCAATATTTTTCAACATCATTTATTTGTAGCACAAAATAACTCAAAGATTCATTTTAGCATCCTTTGAAAAATGTCCCCGTAGAACTGAAAGCCAGGATCTAGTGCCATGCAAATTAAAGATATTTGCCCCCAGACCTGTGTAACAATAGCGCTGCCTTTAAGGTGGTGAATGGCAGAAAGCAAGAGTCAATTCACGGGTCAAAGGAACTGAGATATTGTCCGAAGAACTTCATTTGAAGCATTTTTATCTGCGACCAAAGGAGTTAAGAGACACAACACTGCCCACAGTTCCAAGGAAGTGGGGATGTTTCATTCACAAAACTCTTTAAAGAGAGGACAAAAAGTTAATTATGAAGTGCATATTCGTAGATTTATTGTACTACAAGCTGTATTTGTTAAACACTGAGCCGGTAAATGAATGCATCAGACTACTAAAATCCCAACAATCCTTAGAAGTGTTTTTCTGTTAAACATGTATTAGTCCATATGAATAATTCAAGATATATTTTCATCAATAAAAACACAACAGCACATTACTTGTGCAAGTGATATGTAATGTTCGTCCTAAAGCACGTGGCAGGACACTGGAAAAGTAACATCCATCATAAACTCTATAGCAATACACTAATTTGGGGGGTAAAATATGCCAATTACTGATCAAGCGAACTTGTTCCCATCAGGGATTTTCTGTGTGAGCATTAATGCTTCGACACAGTTTTATTGTCTCATTACTCATAGCAACAAACAACAATATCTGTAACCGGTTGCATGGCCAGCAGCTGTTGTGCCATTAAATAAGTAACATGGAAAAAGAACAAATGATGGACGGAATGCTGAACAATGCAAACATTCACCCCCTCACAAAGATCTGGGTTTAATCCATCGTTAAATGGGTCACAGCGCAGTTATTCGGAGGATTATATGCACACATCACTGGCACTGTCGAAAGATGCCTACCTGTAATCAGTACTCTTACTTGAGTATTTATACTTTTTATCACAGCTCACATCAAATGATGTATCCCTTTAGTTTCTGACAGCATTATAGAATTTCTCATCTTTATTTCGGACTGTAGCAAATCATCTATGAATGCAATGATGACGACCATGTGACCATATTGACATCCACCAAGAAAGGGGTCAATGTATGCTTTGAATCAATTTTATCATTATAGAGAACGGCAGCCTGTAATGAATAATCTTTGGCACTTTTGGTTTCTCCAGTATTATTTTTGTGTGAGTCATCACTGTCTCCGCTGGAGGATTTAGTCCTTTTATCTGCTACAATTTCAATCTCCATTAGCAGGCGTATGACTGATGCTTAAGTACTAGCCCAGCAGATATAGGCTGTGATCATGTTCCCATCGGGACCATGCAGTGCTTAATTTGTGTTTTTATTTTTAAAAGGGAAGTGCCAAGACCCTTGTCAGGAGGCTACTGCAGCTTCCACTACCCAAAGTCCATGCCAGCGCTTCCGCTGACATTGCCAACACAACTAATCACCACACTCCTACAAGTGTATCAACTCAGACATTTAATATAAATGAAAAATTACTAATACCTGCCGCCTAAACTATTCTTAAAGCTCTGGGCGGCAAGTATTGGTCATTTAATGTATATGAAGTATTAAACAACTGTTGTGCACATAAAAAAATTAGACAAACGGCGGCAACATGTGGCATACTAGAAGTGCTGGTGTCGACAATAACGTGCTGGTGCTGAGCAGCGGAAAACCACGACTCAAATTGAGCACTGGAAACATGTCTGCAGCAATGTGTGCCATTGATATACTAGTGTCTGTTACCCATCAAACGACGCATACCCGTGTATGTGATCTTTTCCACTGGTCTATGTTTGTACCAGGATCCGCTGACACAAATATTCCTGTGACTGCTCCACCGAGCAGCCTCTCTTCACAGACCCTTCCTGCTGAGCTGTAACACCGACGCAGGAAATGAACCAAACAAATAATCAGGTAGAAGTTGCACTTGGATTTGCTCCAAGAAATGCTGTATGCATGCATTCCTTACTTCATTGAATGATTAATATTTTCACCAATTTAGCGCAAATACGGTTCATTAATTTGATGTCCTTTGCCACAGAGATATCATGGAACTTGATTATCACATTTAAATTCATTTCTGATCGGCTTCTATTTTCTTGACTATATTTAGTTCCTAAGTGGGAAACATTTATTTTACATTTATTCACGTATCTATTTTTTTCTTTGCATTTATTTATTAATTTAGAAAAATAATACAAAAATGCCACTGTCACCACCCAGTAATTTTCTGAGGGTACAAAATAAGACAAATAATGTATACCTGATAGAGCACATGTTTGTTTGACCAGTGACTCGGTGTCCAGGGGTTGGGTGGTGAGAACCAATGGAAAGCAAATGTAGAGGCGGCATTGCCAAGAGGGCGGGGGACAGGGGAGTGGAGAGTCAGGGGAGGCTTCAGGGGAGGCTTTCAGATGGACATCAGGGAGTGCAGGGGGATACACTATTGGGAGGCGGGAGAAAGAACAGTGGGATTGGAGGGGCGGGGTTGGGTAGTTGGGACCACTGTCGGTGAATTGGTCAACTATCACCCACCAGAGTGCAGGAAGGGTGACCATATGAGATGGAATCTGTCAGCCTTATCCTGCAGGTTGTAGATAAGTTTCTCATAGGAAGCAGTTTTATACATTTCTATGAGCCATTATCCATGGGTGGGAGGATGTGGAGGGTGCCAGTGGCGGAAAGCACTGCCGCCGTCAGTGCCATATGGAGCCTTATATTGGGGATTGCTATTGTTTTTCTCAGTGCAAACCCAACTTCATCCTAGAAGGCACCAACGGCAGGGCATTCACGCAGGTTATGTGTAATGCTGCAGCTTGGTTGACAGCAGGGCTTGCTACAAGAGTGATGCTGCAGTCCAGTCACTTCAAGTTTCATTGGCGTCACGGCCATTCCTGCAACGTTTTAAAAATGCAGAATTTCATCCTTGCTTCTCTTGCCTCCGAGTTCAAACTGTCCAGGAGCTTAGCCTAGTCCTCTGCCTCATATTTGATCTGGAGTTGATCCTGCTACTTAACCTGCAATGTTGCTGCTTTGATTTTGAGAGTGCAGATGATTGATCAAGAGATTATAAAAGCCCAGCATCACTCCCTTGAAGTGCCCCCAGGTGTTGAGTTAAGAAAGTAAACCCTAGTAAATAAATAACTTTCCTCCAATTTGGAAGCTAATTCCATCTTGGACCCTTCCCAGTCAGGTATTAGAGCCTCACACAGTACAGAAACCGCACTGATGGCGGTACTGGATATCATCAGGCTCTCCCTAGATGATGGTCTTCCTGCTATGTTGGTGCTACTAGACCCATCCACAGGGTTCAACACCATCTCACATTCCATCATGGTCCAGAGAATTGCTGAGATTGGTGTCTGCGGAAAAGCTCTGGGTTGTCTCCAAAACCTCTTTAGCAATCAGACTCACACAAAACATTAGAGAGAGCAGAACACTGCTTAGTGGCGGGGGACTTTAACATCCGGATGGATGATCCGTCGGACCCCGCCGCTATTAAGCTCTTGGAGGTTATGACGCCGCTGGGTCTTACCCCGCATTTGCAGGGCCCGACCCACGATAAGGGGCATACCCTTGACCAGGTCTTCTCGACTTCTCCTTTGGTAGTGAAAGAGATTCTTCCGGTCCTGTGGTCGGATCATTGGCTTGCCAAATTTGTAATCAGCGGCAATGTCAGGGCGCCTAACCCTGTCTCACAGCAGCGGGGACGAGCCTGTAGAGCATTTAGCAGGGTGACCCCTGAGATGCTGGCTCAGGCTGCTGCGACTCACCCTTGCCCTTTGTCTGGCGAGCTAGAGAGAGACTTGGAGTCCCTGCAAAAATGGCTGACGGAGAGGCTGAATGACCTGGCCCCTGTTCTGCCCCCCCGCCCGACACCTAAGCGGGTCTCGGCCCCTTCGTTTACCACTGCTCTGTGGGCTACGCGGCAGCAGTGCAAGGTAGCCGAAAGGGCCTGGCGGGCACACTATGACAGTAAGGACAGATCTGCCTATAAGGCTGTGGTTAGAGCTTACCACCGGGACATCCGCCTCGAAAAAAAAGCCTATCTTGCGGGGAGAATCGATGCAGCGTCAAACTCTAGTAAGGAGATTTTTACTATTGTTCGAGAATTCATCTCACCTCGGACTACCACCTCGGAAGAGGGCCCCGCAGAATCCTGGGCGGCGGATCTTGCGTGTTTTTTCACAGGCAAGATCAAACTCATCCAGGACTCCTTTCTATCGAGTGGACCGGTCACTTTGCCGATGCCCGAGGCGGGTACGCTTCCCCCAGTTATGCAGGGCGCCATATTGGCTGAGTTTCCATCTCTGCCAGCCTCCGCTTCCCTAGCGCTTATGGGCAACTTAAAATCTGGGTCTCCGCTTGACCCCTGCCCAGCTAAGCTCCTGGGTAAATTGGCGGAGGTGGTTAATCCGCTGGCTCACCCTCTTCTCAACCTTTCGTTGAGTTTGGGAGAGGTGCCGCCAGCATGGAAGCAGGCAATGGTCATCCCGTTGCTTAAAAAGCCGGGACTTGACCCGAAAGCCCCAGCCAATTATAGGCCAATTTCGCTGCTGCCGGCTCTTGTAAAAATTTTGGAGAAGCACGTTCAGTCGGTGCTCTCCAATTTTTTGGAGTCCCATGAGATCTTGCATGACTCCCAGTCGGGCTTCCGCTCAAATCGCAGCACCGAGACCGCGCTCCTGGAGGTTTCGGAAACCATTAAAGGGGTGCTGGATACCGGGGGCAAAGTCATGCTGGTGTTGTTGGACTTGTCGGCGGCTTTTGACACCGTCCCCCATGAGGGCCTGCTCGCAAGACTCTTTGAGATTGGCCTGCGGGGGACGGTGCTCAAATGGTTTTCTTCCTTCTTGGCCGGCCGCCGGCAAACAATCTGGACATCATCTGACACCGCTGTAATGCCGCCTCTGGGAGTCGGGGTCCCTCAGGGCTCTATATTGAGCCCGACCCTTTTTAATATCTATATGACCCCTTTGGCGGCGGTGGTGGAGTCATTTGGTGCCCGGATCGTGTCGTATGCCGACGACACCCAGCTCCTCTTCTCCTGTGAGAGGGGGGCTGACTTTGACGGGGAGAGTATCCAGAATTGCCTTGGGGCTGTGTTCGCATGGTTCCAACTGCACAGCCTCAAGTGCAATTCCGACAAATCGGAGGTACTCTTCTTCGGATGCGACACGGAGCCCTGCTGGCAGGCCTGGTGGCCCATCGACATGTTCCCTCCGTCCGGCTCTTCTCCCATGGCTAAAAACCTGGGGGTGAAGATGGACAAGGGGCTGACGATGAAAGCCCAGATCCTGGGGGTAACCGGCACCTGCTTCGGCCTTTTAAAAATGTTGCGGAAGTTTCTGCCTCTCTTGTCCGAGGAGCACAAGAGGCTGATGGTGCAGGCCCTGATAGGCTCCAGGTTGGATTATGCCAACATTCTTTACCTGGGCCTGCCAGAGTATCTGCTGCAGAGGCTGCAAGTTGTACAGAACGCGGCGGCCAGGGCCATCTTTGGCCTAAGTAGACGTACCAGCGTCTCTGGGTTGTTGGTGATGCTACACTGGCTACCCATCCGCAAACGGATTGCCTTTAAGGCTCTGACCCTGGCCTATAAAGCACTCCATGCTGTGGGAGCTAAACATCTCCAAAAGAGACTGACCTTTTACCACCCTACTCGCTCCTTGAGGTCGGAATCTCTACTTTTGGCGGCTGTTCCGCGCGTGAAGAGGGCCCGCCTAGGGGGTCGCTCCTTCAGTCTTCTTACTCCACAGATGTTGAATTCATTACCGCTCCCTTTGCGGGGGGCGACTACCCTCCTTGATTTTAGAAGAGGTCACAAAACCTGGCTGTTTTCTCAATAGGTCTGCCAGTAGCTCTGTTTCTTTCTGTTGATTCCTCACCTCTTTTATCTGTGTTGTGTTATTCTGAAATCTGTCCGCCTTACCTAAAGCGCCGGGACACTCTTTTTGAGTAACCGTTGCGCTATACAAAAAGACAAATAACATAACATAACATAACATAACATAACATAACATAACATAACATTAGGGACCTTTTAAATCTCATGCCATGCCCTTAGACAAAGGGATACTGCAGGGCTCTCCTTTGAGCCCCACGCTCTTTAAGATATATGTAGCCTCACTAGCATAAGAGGTAAGATCATGCAGCTTGTCATCCCATGCAGATGACATGCAGTTAATCATTTCCTTGCATCCTAATCCTGAATCCACAAAAAATAGGTTTGGGGAGTGTATGAGGAAAGTTGATTCCTGTATGTCCCTGAATTGCCTGCAACTGAACAGCAATGAAAAGGAGATGCTGCTGTTCAGCAAGGCCCACGTGTATTGGAAGGGTGATTGGTGGCTATTCCAAACTGGGCACAACTCCACACCCTAAAAAGGTGGTAAAAATCTTTGGCATCCTGACTGACGAGAACCACCTCTCAATGAGAGAGTAGTGTCTCCACCTGCGGTGCCTGCTTTAGAATCATGCGTATGCTTAGAAAGATTCTACAGGGGTTACCATTACAGACTAGAAGAACACTTACACAGGCACTTGTTGTAAGCCAGTTAGACTATGGAAATGCCCTTTTGGTAGCAGCAAATGAATCACTACCATCTAAGTTACAGAACAACACTGCACATGTGGTTTGCAAACTTCCCTCTGTTCTCCTTCAGAGCCCTCTAAATCTCTTCATTGGCTTCAGATCATGAAACACTTTTCTCAAAACCCGGTGCTTGGCATATAAATCTGTGTCTGATAAGGGCCCTGCATATCTTCAAAATAAACTCCGCCCATATCTTCCTACCAGAAATCTCAAATTGAAAGACCAGCCCCTGCTTTGCCCTTGGCATATTCATGTAGCAAAATATTGCGGCCAATCTTTCTCCTAAATTTGGCACCCACCGCTGGAAAAGACCACCTCTGCACATTCGAGCCTGTCCGGAATTTACCTGCTTCAAAAATCTTCTTAAAACCTGGCCTTACTAATTCTCTCATTTTAATGTTTACCGGATTTGTGCTTCAGCACCAAAATACTCCTTTGGGGGTGATTCGCAGTGGTATATTAAATGTACATAACAGAACATAACAAAGCACCAGAGAATCCTGGAGTACACAGGGTAGGGTGCCTTGTCACTGCGCGAGACAGTAGTATAATCAGTGAGAGAGCGCAAACTGAACAAAATGCATGAGTGCACCATAAGTATAAGTAAGTCGCACAAATATAATAGAAGTGCTTGTAAGTGTTGAAGATACATTCACCTATACTTAGACGTGTGTAGTTAACATAGAGAATTCATATAGAAGTGGGACTGACGCAGAAATGTGTGGAAAATGTATTCTTATTAGACGTGATTAATCATGATCCATGTTATGTAGCTGCTAATGGAGGAATGTCATGCTGCAAAGCATAGAAGGGAGCAGGCCTCATGGCCAGGGCAGAAGGGTTTAGAAATGTACACTTAGAGATAAACATGGATTGCACTAATGTTATAGTGATTCTGTTTATTCGTTAGATTTATATTCCATATAAGTGTTTCTCATAATCAAAGAATAAAGTGTTAACATGTTATTTTAATTCACGGAAGGATTTGAAGAGAATAAAACTTCTGCGAGAAGGGTTGTAGGCCTGAAGAGAGAAAGGGTTTTTTCTAATTTGCACGTGCTGATACATGCCGAGTTGTGTTGAGAAATAAGTTGCAAACTTCTGTTAGAAGTCTATGAGAATTGGGATTCAAGTTGCGGATGTCTGTCTGCAGGTGCGAGGGGGGTTCCAATCAAAAGTTTGATGAATAGAGCTCTGTTCGAGCAGACTGGTACAGACATGGAGGAGGATTCAGGAATGTTTAGGGGGTATCAGCGGGCCGGAGAAGAGCCTGAGAAGCAAGGTCAACGCTAAACACGAGGCCCAGAGGAAGATCATCATGGAAAAAGCCAGAACCGACACCACGTGAGGGGCGTCTCGTGAGGGGCGTTTCGACTGTAATTGTGTTTTTGTATTAGGGACAGCACCCCTGGGTGGAGTTAGAGCAGATGCCTGAGGACCCTTCAGAGAGCGGATGGGTAGGCAGAGAGGGGTCATGACTGGAGAGCAAAGGTTTTCACCTAAAGACTAAGAGTGGGTGATCTTCTTAGGAAGACCTTCACAGCTGACACCTTTGATAGGTTGGGACCTGGTTAAGTAGGGATACCATCTAGTACAGTGTAGGGACAGCCTAACCTGATTCCTTCCTTCCTTTGTAAATGACGGATAGATCACAATTCGTGTCTATGCTTGCATCCCTGCTGATTCTGGAACTAGTTCTAGTAGTGTTCTTTGCTCGCCTAAGAAATTTTAGAGAACATATGTTTATATTAGTGCCTCTATATCTTTTGAATCTCGTTTTGAGATGCCTGTATTTGCAGTTATCAATGACTCTGTAATAAACCTTTAAAACTTAGAAGTAGTATGTGGTTTTTCAGAGTCGAGCCCATTATTGATCAAACTAACCTGGTATTGGATGCACTTTCTTTCCTCAATGACAGGCAATAAAGATTCAATCGACCAGAACGGGGTTTAGATCTAGAGTGATAAGATAGAGATCGAAAATCCCGCCCTCCCAGTTGGTAGCAGAGGATGGTTGCCTTCTTGAGGAAGGTGATCTAGGCCAGGTTAGATTACCCCAAGGCCCCTAGTGATCGATGATCGGAAGAACCGCCCGCCGAAGAGGGTGCTGACGGCGCGAGAAAGAAAAGCAGCAGTAACGGTCGAGAGTGAGTATAAAGGGTCATGCGTGTTAGATTGCGGTGTTTTTGTGTTGCATCTATGTTGTAATGTTTTGCGGAGTTGAATGCCTGTAGAGTGACTGTGGAACAGGTTGTGAGCGCGCGCAACCGGTGCAAATCTTAAGTTCAGAAGAGAGCTTAAGTGGTTCGGGTGTATCGGACATCCAGAGTAATTGTCAACCAGTGTGAAGGGGGTCATGAGGTACCATTGATCGCCCGCAGGACCGTGATAGGGGGAACGTAAGAGTGAGTGTGTGAGTAACGGACGCTGGTCGGAAGTTACTGTGTGTAAGCAACCTATCAGAGAGACGATTGCCTGGAAAGGCATTTCGTCAGTTGTGGTGACAATTACAGATAGACTGTGGACGTACAGTCAAGAAAAGTGATCGCTTGGTCGGAAGTAGTCATTTTTCGGTGTATGAATGGGACGCATGCGTGACCGAGAGACGAGCTGAGAAAGGAGGGGAACTGCTGCGAGAGGGGAGACGAGTGACGTCAGAAAGTGCCGCGCTGGGATTGGCCGGTAAGGGTGAGACCGCGCCGTGATAGGAGTGACGTCAGAAAGTGCCGCGCTGGGATTGGCCGGTAAGGGTGAGACCGTGCTGTGATAGGCCAGCTAGCAAAGCCGCGCTAGGATTGGCGGATTGTCACCAGGAAGTAAACAGAATAGCGAAGCAGGAAATTGTGCGTTTAATCATGAAATGTTTTAAATGGTTAAGAGCGGCGTTTAAGAGAGAGAGGCGGAGACCTTATGATGGGGAAGAAGCCCCGCCGGAGGGTACGCCGGCAAATTATATGGCAACGAATGTTGGGTTGCATACTATATTGTGGATTTCAAATTGGTGTAAGATTACAGAAGGGAATGAGGAACTGACGTTTCCAAAGTACGGGACGTTCAGATTAGAGGTATTACATCGATTAAAAGCAGTTATGACCTCAATGAGACCTCTGCCTAGACCGACTCAGTTTGAAGCCCTCAATGCATGGATTAGGGCGGCGCACGATAGAAACCAGAACAGGCGCCAAGAAAGGGTGAAAAGATCGGTAAGAGCAGTGCAGGATGCCAAATGGGATGCGGATGCTAAAAGATGGAGAGTGCATAACCTTGAAGTAAACAAACTGTACCCAGTGATAGAGGTGGCGGAAAACAAGAGCCCATTCGAGGAAGATGATGAGAGCGAGACAGAGGACAGCCTGATAAATAGGTTGCTAACAGATAGGCCACCCCCGTACCATAAAGAGACAGAAAATGCCGAGCCCAGCAGAGAAGGGGGGGCTGGCATAGGGGAGTATAGACCGCTTCCTAGCACAGATTGGGATCCCACTGCAAGTAAAGCATTGCCTCAACCTAGTCCGGTGCAGAGGGTAGTCAGAAGGTTTGTGGTACAAAAGGCGCCAGAAACGGAGCGTGCCACATCCTATGCACTGCCAGACGCCCTGCAAGTACCTGTTACTATAGGTCCTATAGTATCGATTTATGACCCAGAGAGAGCCAGCGGGGAGGAACAGGTACGATTGGACAGGGAGAGAGTAGAAGTGGTGAGGAGGAACGATACGATCAATTCCCCAAGACAGCTGCCAGGACCAAGGGATTGGAGCACCCCAGTACACACAGCAGTAGATCCCACAAGAGATCAGGGGGGCCCGAGGTGGCCGATGGATCTGAGGGGATCAGGGCCGAAATCCTTCCAGGAGTTAAGAGAGTACCTGAAGGAATGGGATGCGGCAGTGGAGGCTCACAAGAGCCTGATACCAGCGGAAGCTGAAAGGGAAAGCCAAGATAGCAGGATCCGGACTCACTGCGGGGCTGACGAAAGCAGTCCGGAGTGGGACGGGAGGAGTCAGGAAAATAGAGAAGATACTTGTTGTACCAGAAGTGGAGGTAGACCAGTACTGGAGAACAGGAGCCCGGAGTGTGGGGGGGTGTCCCGCCCCATCCACAGTGAAGGGGATAGGAGAACGCAGGAGTACCGGGACAGCTTTAAGTGTACACACCATACGTCTGGCAATAGTGGACAAAACGAGAGTTGCGAGAGGTCTCGCCATGACCCCTGTGATCACGGACATGAACGGAATCCGGGGGACATGGGGAGCCGAGAAGGAGCTTACCAGATATTGAGTGACACTAGACAATGAGGGAATAGCGACAGGGTGGAGAACAGCAGCGAGTCCTATCAGGGGGCCAAGGAGAACAGGCAGGGTGGACAAAATGAAATTGGGGGAAACAGGGCAGTGTTTCACCACCCTCCAAGGGAAGATGGCCGAGCATGGGACTTAGAAAGATGGGAACAAGGGAGGACTCTCCTTAACACCCCTGAGCCTAGGCGTAGGACTCGGAGCTGGGATGGGAGAGATATCAATGAACACCCTAAGAAAGACATACTGCGAGCCGAGATAAAAGCAAAGAGACTTGATGTCGCCAGTTTAAGATCAGATCTGGATGACATGGTAGATGGTACTTTGCCTTTGGAGAGAATGGACATGTACGAGAAGGATGAAATACTGTTCATGGCAAAGGACATCACTAGGAAAGCGAGAGCAGCACATGAGAAATTAGTCGAACTGGCAGGAAAATACATGGTAGACTTGTCAAGGACCAAAGCATTACAGGGTAACCACAGGCTACATTATTCAGATCAGGACCTAGATGAGAGGAGAACAATAGGATTAAAAACACACATAAGGGAATTGATCACTGGAATAAGGACATGGAGAGCGCTGGATAAATAGGAAGAAAGATGGTCCAAGAAAGGGACCGTCAGGAGAAGCACACTTGGGATGTCCCCAGAGGGAGGGCTGCAGAAGATAGAGGCATACCCTTTGCGTGAGGTTGCAAACGGGAGCTATGTGCATGTGCCCTGGAGTAGGGGGGACTTAGCTGCCTTTACCAATTCCTTTCCTAAATTGAGGGAGAATCCAGTGGAATGGTACAAGCAGGTAGAGAGGTTCGTAAAAATCTCCAAAGTACACTGGATTGACCTGAACACCCTGTTTGACATTGTGGTACCAGGAGACTTGTGGTCAGCATGTAAGGTCAGTGCTGAATGGCCCACATCAGAACCAGAGAGAGATGCACGGACTAATGGACCGTCCGAGACAGTAATGGCAAAATATGAGAGAGTGATGACTTGGCTGAAGGATAAGGTGCCAATGCAGGACATAGATTGGGTCAAAATAGATCGAACTAGGCAGGAACCCAAGGAGACAGTCCATGAATATTATGAGAGGTTGCTGAAGGCGTTTAAACAATATAGCGGGTTGGACGTAATGGATCCTAAAGACATAGGGCAGTTTGTGTCTAAATTCGTTTTGGGCTTAAGACCGGATATTTGTTTAATGATTCAGCAACACTTGATTTGTCGGCAAAAAAAACCCTTGGACGAAATTCTGAGATATGCTAGGTACTGCAGCGATGAGATAGATTCAAAAGCCAAAAAGCTAAAAGAAAAACTGATGGTGGTACAGATGCAGTCAGCTGGTAAGGGTGGACAACAGCAACAGGGAACAGGGACCGGGGGCAGGAGACAGAATAACCAGAACAAAGGTAATGAGGAGAACTCCAACTCCAGACCGAGGGTGGATATTGCGACATTGAAAAAGACGACCCGGTGCCACCAATGTAACGAGGTGGGACATTGGAAACGCGAGTGTCCCTACAACGTTGAGATTGGAGAACTAGAGATAGAGGAGGAAGGGGTTCAAAACACTCCAGGAAACGGGGCAACAGCATACCAAGGAAAGGTGGTCAAAGGGGGGACCCCAGCACCACGAGCCCAGTTCCCTCAACCACCCCGAATAGCGACAGGGGGAAAGACCTATAGACAGATGCCTCTTTTCGTAGGAGGAGAAGAGTGTTACTACGTTGATCCCCTCACGGGACAGAGAGTGGAGAGAGAAGACTGTACCCTCGGGGCCGTCTTAGAAGTGGATCAAAGGGGACCATACGTTGAGGCCGAAGTGGCAGGGTGCCCCACGACTTTCTTAGTAGACACAGGGGCCACTCGATCCACGATAAGATCAGCCGTAGTTCCAGGCCTGCCCATGTCCAGAGAAACGATTCAAGTGGTGGGGGTCTCAAACAGGAGAATGACAAGCCCATTGACAGAACCAGTGCTAGTGAAAATAGGGAAATACAGCGATGAACATCAGTTTGTGGTTTGTGATTCTAGTCCTGTATGTCTATTGGGAAGGGATTTATTGTGCAAGTTAAATTGTACAATATACTGCACACCACAGGGAGTGGAGGTACTGACTAATGATGATGACGCTGACTTTAAGGTCGCAAACTCAAGAACGTGCGTGGAGTTATATCCCACTTTGACAGTGGATGAGCTCCCCTGGGATCTAAGGGAGACCGTGACACCAGAAGTGTGGGATTTCACTGGGGAAGAGATTGGACTAGTCAAGGGAGTGGACCCAGTGAAAATCATAGTAAAACCGAATGCTGAGTTTCCGAGAACACCCCAATATAAATTGACCCCAGAAACGATTGCAGGTATAAAACCCGTGATCGAGTCCATGATTAAGCAGGGAATACTGAAAGAAATCGTGGGTAGTCCGTGTAACTCCCCGATTATGGGTTTGCAGAAACCAAGTGGGAAATTCAGAATAGTGCAGGACCTCCGAAAAATCAATAACATAGTTGTTTCATGTTGTCCAGTGGTACCGAATCCATCAGTGATATTGTTTCAGATACCGTTCCAAGCCGAATGGTTCACAGTGATAGACCTTTGTCAGGCTTTCTTTTCGATCCCTTTGGACGAGGATAGCCACTTTCTTTTCGCTTTTAAGCTGGAAGGTCGCGTATTAACATGGTGTTGTATCCCACAGGGGTATACAGAGAGCCCATTGATCTTTAACCAGCTTTTGAAGAAAAATCTTGAAAGTCTAGTACTGCCCCAGAATTCGGTTCTGGTCCAGTACATAGACGACCTACTTGTCGTGTCAGAAACTGAAGAAGCTTGCAGGGAGGACTCCATTGCATTGCTAAATCACCTAGCTGTAAACGGACACAAGGTGTCTCCGAGCAAATTGCAGTACTGCCTGACAGAAGTGCAGTATTTGGGGCACAGAATTGAAAAAGGAAAGCGGAAGGTGTCACCAGACAGAATAGAGGCGATCATGAAAATGAACGCACCTAAAACACAGAGAGAGGTCAGGATGTTCCTAGGGATGGTGGGTTATTGCCGACAGTGGATAGCGAACTTTTCACTGAAAGCAAAACCCTTGCAAAAACTGACGCACAAGGAGGTGAGTGATCCGGTACCATGGGACAAAGATCGTTTTATGGCGTTCCTGCAGTTGAGAGAGGACCTGTGTCGTGCTCCTGCTCTGGGAATGCCAGATTACGACAAACCATTCTTGCTTTACTGTTGTGAAAGAGAGGGTTGTGCTTTGTCATTCCTGGTCCAAATCCATGGGAATGCCCTTAGACCAGTCGCCTACTTTTCGGCTACCTTAGACCCAGTAGCCGCAGCGTTGCCCGGATGTCTCAAATCCGTTGCTGCAACGGGTGTCAGCATTGAAAGGTGTGAGAATATAGTTATGGGACATCAGTTAGAGGTGTATGTGCCACATTCTGTTGAACTGTTGATGACCAGGACCAAAACACAGCATCTGACCAATATCAGTCTCACGCGCTATGAGCAAGTCATTCTTGCTGCAGAGAACGTGACCCTCAAGAGATGCTCTGTTTTGAACCCTGCTACATTGATGCCACTCCCAAGTGACATTGATGATGATGTATGTACAGACCACGATTGCCTCGATGTGACTGAACTAAGCACCAAACCGAGACCCGACATCGTGGATGAGCCACTGACTGACCCTGATGAAGTTTTCTTTGTTGATGGCTCATGTGTAAGAGACGATGTTCGTCAGTTGAGAGCAGCTTATGCTGTTTGTACAATTACCGGAGTTGTGGAAGCCGCATGCCTGGAAGGAGTACACTCCGCTCAGGTAGCTGAAATTATTGCATTAACGCGTGCCTGCCTGGCAAGCAACAAAATTCGAGTCACCATATACACCGATAGCCAATATGGTTTCGGGGTAGTTCATGATTACGGGCAATTGTGGTCTCAAAGGGGTTACATGACCTCTTCAGGTTCCCCCATTCGAAATGGAGAGTTTGTACGCCTATTGTTGGAAGCCTTGCAATGTCCGGCAGCTATTGCCGTCGTGAAATGTACCGCGCACACAAGGAACACAGACTTTGTGTCACAGGGCAATAGATACGCGACGAGGTGGCACGATACTGTGCCGAGCAAGGATACTCTTTCACGGAGGTGGAAGTGGGTGGAATCAGTGTAAGGACTGAATTAGCTATGATATTGGAAACCGTAGATACTTGGGACGAGTTAAAATGTGTACAAGAAAATGCACCCGATTTTGAGAAAAGAACATGGGAAACTGCAGGATGTGTGATAGGCGAAACAGACTTTTGGGTTTCAGCAGATGGAAGGGCAGTGTTGCCAAACGAGTTGGTGAGCCCAATGGCAAGACAAATACATGGTCCAGTACACCTAGGGAGAGACGCTATGCTGAGAGTATTCAGACAAACCTGGTACAACCCCAAGTTCAGAGTAGCAGCAGAAGCAGTGTGCCAGCGTTGTGTGACCTGTCAGCAGCTGAACATAGGGAAAAGAACACCAGTTGCATTGAGTCACATAGGGAGGTCTGGAGGTCCATTCAATTGAATGCAACTGGATTTCATTGAAATGCCAAGGTGCAACCGCCTTCGATACGTGCTGGTGGTTGTTTGCATATTTTCCAGATGGGTCGAGGCATACCCTACACGCAGGTGTGACACCCTCACAGTAGCCAAATTATTGCTTAGGGAGCTCATTCCGCGCTTCGGGGTACCGGCCTCTTTGGAATCAGATAGGGAAACACATTTCAACAGCGATCTTGTGAAGATGATTTGTGCAGCCCTGAACATAGACCAGAAATTGCATTGTAGCTATCGACCAGAAGCTTCGGGGATTGTGGAGCAGATAAACGGCACCATAAAGTCCCGAATTGCCAAAATGTGTTCATCAACGTCCCTGAGTTGGCCCGATGCCTTGCCACTAGTTCGCATGAGCATCCGTAGTACCCCAGACAGAAGAACGGGACTATCGCCACACGAGGTGTTAATGGGGAGGGCAATGAGATTGCCATCAGTACCGACTGCAGCCTTGTTGAATATCACAGATGATATGATCCTGGACTATTGTAAGGGTCTGTCTGACGCCATTCATTCTGTGTCCCTTCAGGTGCAGGCTGCCGAGGTCCCGTCGTGCCAGGACTTGTGTCATGACCTGTGCCCTGGAGACTGGGTACTGGTCAAAAAGCACGTCAGAAGAAGCTGCCTAGATGTCCGGTGGCGTGGGCCCTACCAGATCATCCTAATATCGAACACTGCTGTGAAAGTGGGAGGTCTGCCCAACTGGATCCACGCGTCTCACACGCGGAGAGTTCCAGCACCTCTGGAACAAACAGCTCCTCTCTTGGATGTAAGTCCAGCTGTGGACAGAGAAGCCATAGAGGGGGCCAGCCAAGCTGTAGAGGTGCCAGAAGAAGCTGGGAGCGTGTCTGACCAAGCTGAGGACGGTCAGTACAATAGTGAAACTGACGACGCCACAGAAGGAGGAAGTAGCTGGGAGTACGAATCAGACGCTGGCCAAGCTGAAAGTGAGCACGAGCAAAGCGGAGGGACAAGAAGCGGAAGGGCAAGGCGTGGAGAGGCTAGCTGGCCGCAAAGGAGAAGGTCAAGTCTGAGGTCAACTCCAGAGAGAACCCTTGCTCCAATATCCGAAGACTCAGACCCGGACGAAGGTGCTCTGGGCCCTGAAGCAGCAGGTCCAAGAAGGTCAAGGAGAGTACGTGTGCCTAGCAGAAGATACGCCACTCCTGAGTGGACATATCTGGCGACAGATGTCTTGGGAACGAGTCACAGGGAGAATAAGGGCGGTGATAGTGACCAGCACTGAACCCATCATTACAGTAGAAGTACAGCTGTTGGTGCCTGGAGTCGAAACAGAAGGGTCACTAACGTTCAAAATCCCCAACCCTCCCTACCTGAGCAAGTTAAAGCACATGTTCTTCACCGAATTACAATTCCCCGATTTTGGAACAACGATAACAAGTCATGAAGAGCACATCCTTCGTTTGGAAATATTGAACTACACTATCCAAGCCGCTGGTTCAAGCCTCATTGTAGATGCTTAAAGACTTTGTAAATAAACGAGAGTGAGAAGATAACCTAGCGCCTAGTGAAAGCAGAGAAAACGTAGGGGTTTCCTTTAAGTTGACGGAGAAGGGCTAAGGTTGTCCGTGATAAAGTTCAAAAAGACTTTTGCAAAAGGAGATTGCCAGCTTCCGATTGTGTGGTTCTAAAGACTGAAGTCGAGACAAGAGAGACTGTAAAGGAACTCAAAGAGAAAGAACTTTGTGTTGAAAAGGAGAAAGGAACCATACTGTCTGAAGAACATGGAGGCCGGTAATCCAAACCGCAGAGCCAAATGTATAATAGGCACATTAATAGTGGGAGTGATACTTCTTATAGCTTTAGTAGTTACTGTATCATATGTGATGGGACACGAGAGTGAGGCAAGGGTACCAGACGAAAAATCTGTAGTGACACCAGAAACCACTGCTGCTGGTAAGAAAGGGGAAACAGTACAGGAGAAAGCGTTATTAGCAGCAGAAGCCCGTAGGTTACACATGGATGAGTCCCAAGGCGACTATAGGTCAAATGCTTATGCCAAATTGTTATATGAATATGTAGATGCCATGGAGGTCAAGGACTGTTATGTGTGTATGCAACTGCCTGCGTCTGTAGATGAAGGCATTAGATATCATCACCTACCACTGACTTATGGCATTACATGTAGCTTATTGCTTAGCATATTTTATGGTAGAGATAGTTTTGAGTACTACTTTTCTAATTATGATTCGGTGTTACCTGAAGTCCCAAATTACAAGCAAATGAATAAGTGGGACTATTATAAGAGTGAAGACAGATTGGCAAAGTTCTTCATTCCTTGGGATACTTTAGATACTTCACAGGCCCGCAGAAATAACCTGACATGCAAAGTGTCAGAAGTCGAGAAGAAGTTTATAGGGCAAGTGGATGATCGTTATAGAAGGCAAAAGATTCTGAAAAAATCAGGACAGTGGAAGACAGATTGGACCGAGGAGGAGAAGGACCACAAAAGGAAGGGTGGTAGTGGTCCTATAGCTTTGGATAGAACACAGAAAGGGAAGTTATGCCTTCACAGAAGCAAAACGTACTACGAAAATGTATTCGTAGGGGAGGTCAGTTGTGAACATGCTTTTAGATTAGAATATTACACAAAGGACTTTTTGAAGGGAATGCAAGTGATTCCAAATGTATATTTTGTATGTGGAAGAAATGCCTATGTGAGACTACCTGACAACTTGTACGGATCATGTTATTTGGCAATTGTCTTCCCCAAAATATACCATGCCCAAGACTAAGAGATCATAGAGGGCAAGGTCTCAACAAGAGGAAGAAGAGACGTAGGGGATACAGAACTAGTTGGAGATGTATTTGGCGCTGCATTTCCTATTTTAGGACTGATCCTCAATGATGTCAAAATTAGGAGACTGGCAACAGTCGTAGACAGGTTGTCTGCCAGTACTGCTAGATCCTTAATGCTGGTGGAAGGAGAGATGCAATCGATAAGGGCCATGGTGCTTCAGAACCGTCTTGCGTTAGACGTTCTGCTAGCAAAAGAGGGCGGAGTCTGTAAGGCTTTGAAGGTCCAGGAATGCTGCACTTACATTCCAGACAATTCAAAACCTCTGGAGAAAGTTATCATGAACATAACTAACATTCACAAAGAGATCGAAGACCTGACTAAAGTAAATGTTTGGGAAAAGGTGGGTCATGGAATGGGTGAAGTTGGAGGTTGGTTCGCCAACATAGGGAAGAGCTTTGTATGGTACATACTGAAGCCTAACATCATAACAGTGATCTGCGTGATCATGTTGTGGGGATTGGTGAGGTTGTACCAATGGTACAGATCAAATAGGTTGGAGAGATCCAGGAGAGAACAGGAACGGAGATTAGCTGCCATGCAAGACAATCAGTACAAGAGTCTGAGGGCTCTCGAAATGCTGAAACGAGGGGGGATGGCAACTAGTTCAGTTTGAATTTTGGTGATGACCACGAGAGGTCATCAAAGGGGGGAACTGAGAGAGCGCAAACTGAACAAAATGCATGAGTGCACCATAAGTATAAGTTAGTCGCACAAATATAATAGAAGTGCTTGTAAGTGTTGAAGATACATTCACCTATACTTAGACGTGTGTAGTTAACATAGAGAATTCATATAGAAGTGGGACTGACGCAGAAATGTGTGGAAAATGTATTCTTATTAGACGTGATTAATCATGATCCATGTTATGTAGCTGCTAATGGAGGAATGTCATGCTGCAAAGCATAGAAGAGAGCAGGCCTCATGGCCAGGGCAGAAGGGTTTAGAAATGTACACTTAGACATAAACATGGATTGCACTAATGTTATAGTGATTCTGTTTATTCGTTAGATTTATATTCCATATAAGTGTTTCTCATAATCAAAGAATAAAGTGTTAACATGTTATTTTAATTCACGGAAGGATTTGAAGAGAATAAAACTTCTGCGAGAAGGGTTTTAGGCCTGAAGAGAGAAAGGGTTTTTTCTAATTTGCACGTGCTGATACATGCCGAGTTGTGTTGAGAAATAAGTTGCAAACTTCTGTTAGAAGTCTATGAGAATTGGGATTCAAGTTGCGGATGTCTGTCTGCAGGTGCGAGGGGGGTTCCAATCAAAAGTTTGATGAATAGAGCTCTGTTCGAGCAGACTGGTACAGACATGGAGGAGGATTCAGGAATGTTTAGGGGGTATCAGCGGGCCGGAGAAGAGCCTGAGAAGCAAGGTCAACGCTAAACACGAGGCCCAGAGGAAGATCATCATGGAAAAAGCCAGAACCGACACCACTGGAGAGCATAGGTTTTCACCTAAAGAGTAAGAGTGTGTGATCTTCTTAGGAAGACATTCACAGCTGACACCTTTGATAGGTTGGGACCTGGTTAAGTAGGGATACCATCTAGTACAGGGTAGGGACAGCCTAACCTGATTCCTTCCTTCCTTTGTAAATGACGGATAGATCACAATTCGTGTCTATGCTTGCATCCCTGCTGATTCTGGAACTAGTTCTAGTAGTGTTCTTTGCTCGCCTAAGAAATTTTGGAGAACATATGTTTATATTAGTGCCTCTATATCTTTTGAATCTCGTTTTGAGATGCCTGTATTTGCAGTTATCAATGACTCTGTAATAAACCTTTAAAACTTAGAAGTAGTATGTGGTTTTTCAGAGTCGAGCCCATTATTGATCAAACTAACCTGGTATTGGATGCACTTTCTTTCCTCAATGACAGGCAATAAAGATTCAATCGACCAGAACGGGGTTTAGATCTAGAGTGATAAGATAGAGATCAAAAATCCCGCCCTCCCATCAGCCACGGCCGGCAGCGGAAGTACCTTCAGGGCGGTGACGTGGGGAGGGGGAGGAGCAGGGTGGGGGGTAGTAATGTATGGATTACGGAGTTTTACAGGTAAGTCAACATTTAAATAAATAAAACGAATTTCATTGCGCGCACTGCATCGCATTTGGGGATGCAGTGCACTCAACGAAATTCGTTTTATTTATTTAAATGTTTACTTACCTGGGAAGCTCCATAATCCATACATTACTGCCCCCCACCCTGACCCTCCCCCTCCCGACGTCACCGCCCTGCAGGTACTCCCACTGCCGACCGTGGCTGGGTATAATTGAATATATTTCCAGTGCTGGCAGGGGATAAACTAGACAAAATTCTTCTCAGAGTGGCAGGAAATTTTTTAGATTTGCCATCCATCGTGAGCCACATATGCCATAGTTTGAAGAAGCCATATTTAATGCCCCATTTACGTAATTGAGGTCTAAGCGCTAAGAAGGCATTCCTTTTGTTGTACTTCTTGCTGGAAAAGTCAGCTGATGTGTGGATTTTGTGGCTCTCATGGCACAGGAAGCATGCTATGATGGGCTGTGACCGGTGCGGTGCCATCAGTCTTTGAGGTCGAATTCTGTGTGCCCTCTGGCACTCCAGTGGGGGGCTCGGGGAAAGTAAGCACCAGAAAGTTGAGTAGGAAATCTCAGAGAATGTCACAAACGTCAATTCCTTCCTCCTTCACAGGGATTCCTAATAAGCAGATGTTACACCTGTGGCTCCTATCTTCGAGGTTGATAATCTTGTTGCACAGGCTTCACAGTCTCTGTCTGAAATGTAGTTGAGTCTAGGTTCCTCTGCTGCCAGGCGGTGCTCAAGTCTGTCCACCTTGTTGTGAAAGCCAGTGGTGTGCACTTGGACTGACTTCTTTTCCACCGTGAGGTCTGAAATTGTGTTCATGGCGTAGTTTGAGGGGCACTCGGGTGGGGCGAAGCAGTTTTGGAATTTGAGACAGCCTCTAAGAAAAGTAAGTAACTGCAGCAACAGATTCCCAGAGGCCTTTGCGCTCAATGCAGAGGGTTGTCAAATGTGCAGCCACTATGAAAGCATGGCCCTGGTGGTCAATGTGGTGCTCCTACTTGGGGATGAGCCTGGAAGTGAAAGAAAGTATGAGGCTTATGGACATGGAGGAGGTCCTCTACCTACTCAAGAAGGACCCCTAATGCAGTGGTCGTTGTCCACAGTGTCCCCCAGGACACCCAGATGGTGCCTGGGGGGACCTACAGGTGAGGAGGAGGTGCAAAGGAGGCAAAGAGGAACCCAGTGAGGGGGAGCTCACTGGTCCAAGGTACCGTCAAGGAGCCACTGGGCAATATTCCATCTCAGGCAATACTCACCAACCTCCGTGGGACCTATTGGCTGATTTGAAGGGCCTCTCACCAAGCCATCTGGCAATCTGCGAAAAGATGGTGAAGGCTGAAAACAGCTCTGTCCTGAGAGGATGGGAAGGTTGAGTGCCCTCAAGTTTTGTCTCAAAGCACCCACAGCTCCCCAACCATGGGCCCTCCAGCACATGGAAGGCAGTCGGGCAAGTGAGCAGGGCGAGCAATAGAGGGCAAAGGACTTCAGGGGTACAGCTGGTGGCGTTGTCTTTGCATCACACCCTTCCCACTCTTGTAACAGAGTCTGCAGCACAACACAGGCTGCAGGGCTGCAGGACTCCATGGCTGTGTTGTCTTGTCACGGCCTGACCAACGCGCTCATCCCTGACTTTGGGCCAATGCAGGGAAGGAAAGCTCAGGGAGTACCCCATACAGGGCCCTGCTGGGTCTGGGGACCCTCTCTGCTCTACCATCAGCTGTGGTGCGCGGTGCCATGGATCCACGTGCCAACAGCAATGCCGTGATTGGCTGGTTGCAACCTGACAGGAAAGTTGAGGCTGTCATTTTATGTATCAGGACACTGTCCCGGTCCCAGAAATTAAACGTTGAAGGTAATAGAAGGGGTACTACCCAGGAGAGGTACCCTGCCCCCATGAGTGTGATAGAGAGGTAGCTGAGGGACCCCTGATGAGCAAGAAATTGCCACAAAACATGTTTTTCCATGTGCGAGGATCTGCCCTCTCTGAATCTCCGATCAATCTGCGGATCCAGCCCCAATATGAGAAAAATACACACACTTCCACACCCACTTACACACTCTTATACCTCCACACTGCCACTCATACACCGACTCACACACCCATACAGCCACTCACAAACTCGCTTACATGACCACAGCAGCACTCACACACCCACAGACATACCCAGGCAGCCACTCACACACTCATTCACACACACACACACGCACTTACACTCCCATGCAAGAACTCACACACCAACTCACACGCCCATCCAGCCTCTGACACACCCACTTAGATACCCATCCAATAACAGACACACCCACTCACAGACCCATACAGCCACTCACAGACCCATACAGCCACTCACACACCCATTCACGCACCCACACGGCCACCCACACTCTGCAGAGACAGAATATTGAGTAAAAAATATCGCATTGCACGAATATCGCGTCAAAAATATCGTGGGTCAGGAATATCGACAGACAAATTCTTGTGGTCAAGAATATTGATTTTAGGTAAGTAATATTGATTTAAAAAATATTGAAGTGCTTAACTTCGATTTTTTATTAATATTATGTATTTTAGTATTTATTTTATATGTGTGTGATGTATGTTTTTTGTATAAGAATTGTTTGTATGATTATTATATGTGTTAAAAGTTTTGTAGTTATTCATTTTTTTCTTTGAATTTTGCGTTTTTAGTTCTGTAGCGGGTTGTGGGTTTATAGGGGAATAAGACAGGAAGTAATTTAATTATATGAAATGTATTATTTTTAGTAGTTATTATTCTGTGAGGGGCTACGTGCGGTGGCCAATTGGATGAACCAAAACTGTCTCCAATTGAACACAAAGAAGACAGAGGTGATGGTGGTTGGGAAGCAACCTGGTTGGTGGAATGACAACTGGTGGCCCCCCGAGCTAGGAATGATCCCTTCTCCTGCTATGGAGATAAAAAATCTCGGGGTCTGGCTGGACCCTACACTTAGTTTTACCTGCCAGACTAAGAGGGTGGCTGCCTCCTGTTTTGGCATAAGCAGGGGTATCAAGCCGGTGCTTAAATTCTTCGATGCCCCCACTAGACAGCTTGTGGTCCAGGCCTCTGTACTATCCAGAATAGATTATGCCAGTGCTCTGCTAGCAGGTACGAACAAGGCAGAACTTATGCGGCTGCAACAAGTGCAGAATGCCGCCGCAAGAGCGATATTAGGGTTGCCCAGACGTTGTTCAGTGTCCAGAGCATTGCAAACGCTCCATTGGTTGCCTGTTGCTCGGCGGATCGAGTTTAAGGTGCTCTGCCTGGCTTTTAAAATTTTGAAAGGCACGGCCCCACCTATTCTGATGAACTTACTGACCCCATATGTTCCCTCTCGATCCTTGAGATCGATGGGCCAGAATTTGTCTGTTGTTCCACGCTTTCCGCTGAGCAGGATTGGAGGCCGCTCCTTCCGAGTAGTAGCCGCTAAATTATGGAACTCTCTTCCCAGTGAAATTCGAGCTCTGGAAGATTTATTCCAGTTCAGACGTGCCATCAAAACCTTTCTTTTTAATAAAAATCCCTGATTCTGTTGCATTTTGTGATGTTGTGTATACCTTCCTTGGCGCCAGGACGCCCCTTTGCTGGGGCAGCTGTGCACGGTACAAAAACCATTAACATAACATAACATAACATAACATTTGAATTTTGTGTTTTTAGTACCGTAGCAGGTTGTGAGTTTATAGGGGAATAGGGTGGAAAGTAATTTAACTATATAACATTTATTGAATGGTGGAGAAGTGTGGCTCAATGGTTAGAGCGACAGACCCTGATGCAGAGGTCTAGCCCGGGACCAGGGTTCAATTCCCCGCCTCGGCGGGTCTTGGGCTCAAAATTCCACAAACCTGATAATTCTCGCCTCTGTGACTATTCCAATCATGGAGTCCCACTCTGCAACTCTGGGCAATAGCTTGATTAATCTCCACAACGGCCCCCACAACGCTAAGGATGCCTGGCCTCCACCTTGGTGGTGCCCAGGAGTGGACGCCTCACAGGGACTGCCAGGATGGGTTCCACAGCAGTATTCGTACAAGCGCCTTGAGACCCTTGCGGGTGAGTAGTGCACTATACAAGTATCAATTTACACTTTACATTGAATCACTTGTATTTATTAATATTTGTTTAATTGAGATGGTAGAGTGTTAAATGTGTAAATTAATTTATTAATAATGATTTAATAATTAGTTGTTAATTAACTTTAATTAATTGGCAATTGATTAGGCTAATTGTGCAATTAAGTTTAGGTGTGTGTTGTGGTGTTTATAGGTGAAAATGGTGGGAAGGGTGGGAAGTAATTTATTTTTAATTGATGAATAAATATTTAGTTGCTACTTAATTTTAATTAATTAATTACTAATTAATAATGGCAACGGTGGAATTATTTTAGGTGTGTTGTGGTGTTTATAGGTTTAAATGATGGGAAGGGTGGGAAGTAATTTATTTTTTATTGATGAATTATTAATTAGTTGTTACTTAATTTAAATTAATTAATTGGTAATTACTTATGGTAATTGTGTAATTAATTTGAAGTGTGTTTTGTGGATATTATAGTATTAAAGAATGTGTAGTCAATTAAAGTTTATTATTGTTTTTAATTAATAATATTTGTAAATTAATTATTAATTATTTTAATTATGAAAATACATTTAAATAAAAATGTTGGTCTTTTTTTATTGGTGTCTTGTTATATGGTAGGAAATAAAATGGATACATTTAATTTTTAAATAATTTGTTTGTTTGCTAATATTTGCTTCTTTTAAATAAATATTGTTTATAAATGTATTTCTTTTTTTATTTTATATAATATTTGTACCTTTTTGTTATATGTAATTAATATTGTAATATGTGTTCTTTTCATATGTTTAATATATTTACCTGTATATTTTAAAAATATTGTTAATTTATTTGATTGATTATTTTATTTTTTTCAATTGTTTAAATGTTATTAGTAATGTTTGTTTCTCTGCTATCCAACACTTTCCCTATTGGTGCACTCACTGGAGTGGGAATAGTAATTTTACCCCTCCGCTATGCAGCACGTTCCCTACTGATGCGCTCATTGGATTGGGAATAGTAATTTTTACCCCTCCGCTATCCAGCCCTTTCCCTACTGTTGCACTCACTGGAGTGGGAATAATATTTTTTACCCCTCATCTATCCAGTACTTTCCCTACTGTTGCACTCAGTGGAGTGGGAATAGTAATTTCTACCCCTCTGCCATCCAATACTTTCCCTACTGTTGAACTCAGTGAGGTGGCAATAGTAATTTTTACCCCTCCGCTAACCAAAACTTACCCCACAGTTGCACTCACTGGAGTGGGAATAGTACTTTTTTCCCCTTTGCTATCCAGCACTTTCCCAACTGTTAAACTCACTGGAGTGCGAATAGTCATTGTTATCCCTCCGCTATCCAACTCTTTACCTACTGTTGCACACTTTGGAGTGGGAATAGTAATTTTTACCCTTCCGCTATCCAGCACTTTCCCTACTGTTGCACTCACTGGAGTGGGAATAGTAATTTTTAGTCCTTCTCTATCCAGCACTTTCCCTACTGTTGCAATCACTGGAGTTGGAATAGTAATTTTTACCCCTCCGCTATCCAACAGTTTCCCTACTGTTGCACTCTTTGGAGTGGGAATAGTCATTTTTGCCACTCTGCTATCCAACACTTTCCGTACTGTTGCACTCACTGGAGTGGAAATAGTAATTTTTACCACTCCGCTATCCAACATTTACCCTACATTTGCACTCACTGGAGTGGGAATAGTAATTTTTACCCTTCCATTATCCAACACTTTACCTACTTTTGTATTCACTGGAGTAGGAATAGTACATTTAATTATTCCCCTAGCCAACATTTTCCTTACTGTTGTATTTATTGTATTGTGAAATGTACATTTTAATTTAGTTTAATTGGTTAATGTTTTATTTAATTATAGAATGGATTGTTTTTATTTAAAATTATTGATATATATATGTATATATTATATTTTTATATAATTTAAAAGTTTAAAAATTAGATAAAGATAAAGTTAATACATAGTTTTAAAGTAAATATATCTATATGTATAAATATTATGTTTCTGTGTTTATATTTTTTTAAAATTAAGTTATTATTTGTATTTAGTTAAATTGTATATTAAATGTAATTTCGTTTGTTAAAGATACTATTAATATTTTATATATTTCATATATATTATTTTATTTAATTTATATTTGTAATTGATATATTTTACATCTATATTCTTAATTTCGATATTTATGATTCAATATGTTGTACTTACCAGTGTAGGTATAGGGAGTCGATATTTTTGCATTCTATATTTTTTACAATACATCTATAATTTATACTTTGTTATTTTGTCAGGGAATCCACTCACACACCCACTCATAGACCCATAAAGGCACTCACACACCCACTCCAAGACCCATAGAGCCACTTACATACCCATTTCCTCACCCACACAAACACTCACACACCCACTCACAGACCCATTCAGACACTCACACACCCACTCATTAGCTCTAAAACTCACTCACACACCCACTTATACACCCATACACCCACTCACAGACCCATACTGCCACTCACAGACCTATACAGCCACTCACACACCCATTCACTCTCCCACACAACCACTCACACACCCACTCATAGACCCATACAGGCACTCACACACCCACTGCAAGACCCATACAACCAGTCACATACCCATTCACTCCCCCACACACCCACTCACACACCCCTTCACAGACACATACATGCACTCACACACCCACTCGCACACCTTCAAACCACTTACACACCCACACAACAACTCAAACACCCACTCATGCAACCACACAGACACTCTGTCACACACCCTTACAGATACTCATATGCCCACAGTATTAAATGTATTTTTGTTTTTAATGAGTGCTTTTGGCATGGAACATATGTGCAGCCACGTAGTGGATTTTAAATGTCTTTCTGCTCTACATTGAATGTGTGATTTTGGTTGGGGATCTGTGATGGATCCGCGGAACCAAGTGGGAAATAAAATAAAAAGTATTTGGAAACAAAATGAATCAGTCTTTGGGAAAAGGGTTGGCTCTGAATGGAGCCTTTTTGTTTATGATGTATTTAGGATGCAGTCATTCAGTTTGTTGAGGAACACCCTGTTGCCTCTGTCTGTGAAATGGACTCCATCTTTTTGATATATTCCTTCCATATCGAGCCTTAAGTTGTTGTGGTATATAGAGTCCATGTTGTGGTGTCAGAGGAATGCAGAAACAGTTTTATTGCCATGTTTCCTGGATATCTCTACAAAATTCGGTTTACCACTGACATTTCTGTCTTTAGCAAAAGTTGGAGAACACCAAGGCAGTATGTGGGAAAAGTGTGATTAATTTACCAAAGAGATCCTTCATTAGGATTTCCAGTCCTATCCCAGTAATTGCTTTTAGGTCATTGCCACGACAGTGCACATTCATGAGGTCTGGATGTTGGCAATCCGCAATGCTTTCTATCACAGGCAGCATGATGCCATTTTAACCCTTTCTGGCCAACCCAAGTATTGTCTACTTTAGTTAAACCTGGGTCTCTGTCAATGCCACTCTTTCTAGCACTCTCTCTGGACCAATATAACAAAACTATGGCCCCCAATCCACACTGACCATTTTGGGGACAAGCAGTAGTAGCACACAGAAAAAGGCTGAAGCTGTATGAGGCAGATTTGAAGATGAAGGGTAGTTAAATTGAGGACAGCACCTAAAATATTAAGTAACATATTTGATTGGATTGTAGAGATGTGCAGGGAAGTAAAATTAGGTGGTGACATTAATAAAAATATAACTAATTCTGTGAAAGGCTTGTGAAAAATAAAAAATGTTTATGTTGTTTGGGATGTTTTTGGAAATGCAAATTCCCTGGGGGCCGGACTGAACGCCGCAGTATATAAAATATTCAAAGCCAACCTGAAATTAATAAAAGCAATCCCTGACACGTGTTTTGCTCTCATTAGAGCTCTTCAGAGAGGTATAAATTTGTCCAGACGCAAGGTAGCCCCCAGTATAAGTCAAAACAAAACCCTTTCAGGCATAGAGTGATGCATCAATTATGTAAAAAATAAGCAGAGAACTCTGGGTAGTTCTCAAGTTTAGGTGGAAAGCAGCTCCTGTATAGAGCACCCTCAACACCAGGGACACTCTAAATGTGCTCACCTCAAAGGTCTGCTTTTCTATCAAAGTCTTTAAGCATAGGATTAGCACAGTGCCATCCATGCATTAATAGAAAGGTACACAGTCTTTAACCTTTTCTACAGCAAAGTCTGAAATCAGCCTCCCTCCCCTATAATTGTTTTGGGAGGGGCCCTGTAGGATGGGGTCCCCCGGGGCCAGAATTGGCCCAGGAGGAGTCCGGCGAGCCCCCCTCTCCTTTTACAGTTAAATAAAAAGAGAGACCATGGGTCTCCCTCAGAAGTATCCTAAGTGTGGAAATGCCCCAAATCATCTGCAAACGCCACACATTTTGCCCTGCCCTGTATTCCTTAGTAATATGCAAAGGTCTTCCCGCCTTTTCCCATGATAATAGACAGCTTGACAAAAGCCCCAACCTCATTTCCTGCTGATTTCGGTGACGTGTTATTACTGCAAACGAAGAAGAGGACATCTCCATCAAAGAAGCACTTGCTTCATTTAGTTAAGATGAAGTACCCCTGTTTGGTGGAGATTCACCTCATTGTAGTACTGTTGTCTTCTCTTGATTAGGTATCACCTTACCACAGATTTGTGGATGAAGATACTGGGGGAAGAATCACATTGCCGAAATTACATGCACACAAGGTCACTGGAGATAGTACCTTGAAGTCCTGTAAGCTGTAATGTAGACTATGCCCTAGACATTTACCCACTGAGGTAGTACTTACTAATTAATCTGTAGAAAGTACTCAAGTTAGGTAGACGTTTTCAGAAAACCTGGAGATTGTTCTTGGAAAAAATGAGGTTACACTATGGCCCTCATGCTCATTTCACAGAAATTAAACCTCAATGGGAAGTACTTTCAAATATAACACAGCAGGTGCCCCAGTTGATGCTGCATTTCTGTAAAGCACAAATGATCCTAACTGCTTGAGCTTCGCAAAGGCAAAGCAAGTGCATTTCCTCTCGTATTCCATGTTGAAAAATGATATGAAATCCTTAATGGAGAGGAATTCATCATTGAACTATTGGTGCATCATGTTGTGACTCCAATGAGTGGTTCCTTTCTTGTTGTCTCCTAGTGTGAGCAGAGTGCATTGTTCTCACTTTTAAATGCCCTAAGTATGCAAATGCCCAAATCCATAGCACCACTCACACACCCACTCACAGACACACACAGGCACTCACAAACCCACTCACAGACCTATTGCGCCACTTACAGACCGAGACATGCACTGATACACCCACTCACAGACCCACACAGGCACTCACACACCCACTCACAGACTCACAAATCCACTCGCACACCCACTCAGAGACCCATAGTGCCACTCACAGACCCAGACAGGCACTCACACACCCACTTACAGACCGACACAGGTGCTTACATACCCACTCACAGGCCCATACAGCCACTAACACACCCACAGAGCCACTCACTCACCCACTCACACACCCACTCACAAACCCATAGCACCACTCAAGTTTTCAGTGCTGGGGGAAAGTTGCACAACTGCTCGGGAGCCAAGTATCAGCCATCCGGCTGGAGAATGTGGTGGTGAGCCTTTTCTGAAGAGCAGGGGCGCATTGGTGTAACATATATACTTACATATAATCTTACCTGGAGGTGACTCATGCATGTGTCAGACCCGTTTCTACTGTGAGGCAGGATTGGTGTTTTATATATATATATATATATATATATATATATATATATATATATATATATATATATATATATATATTCCTCTGTCCCTGTGACCGTGCATTCCATGGCTCTTACATCCTATTGTTTATGACTTGCTTGCCTGCTCTCGGCCCCCCTCTCTCCCCGAGATCCTCCATCCTTTATCAAATAAGCTCATTCAGCTGGGTTTGCTCCCCCTCCTGCCTGGGACAGCCACTTACTGTATAGTTTATTGCTTCGAAATTTTTGTTTGTGTGTTTGTTTTATAAAATCTAAAATGTGAAACCTTTCATTCATCCTCCTATCACCACAGGATCTCTACAATGTTGTGCGATATCGCTGCCGGGCCCACGGGTTGTCGGCTGATGAGCTGTGTAACATTGCAACTTTGATATTTATTGCCAACGGCCGGCCTCTGTGGTTGTAGGTCTGCAACTGTACTACTTTTCTTGTAATAAAGGTTTTCAAAAATAAAAATAAAAACAAAATAACAAGCAATGTGACAGCTCCTACTGGATAGACATTTAAAATGGCTCTCCTGATTGGACAGCAATGGCCCAATAGGATGTGAGGACACAGTATGTGAAAGCCACGTGAAACACGAACAGGACAAACACGAAGCTGGCTTTGAGGAAGGCACATGCCGAAACGCGTCTGCCAGGTGTTCTCCCTTCTGGCGGTGGACCATCTTTCCAGTGTTATTAATAAATCTTACCTGGAGGTGAGCCGTGCATGTGTCAGACCCGTTTCTACTGTGAGGCGGGATTGGTGTTTTATATATATAAAACACCAATCCCGCCTCACAGTAGAAACGGGTCTGACACATGCACGGCTCACCTCCAGGTAAGATTTATTAATAACACTGGAAAGATGGTCCACCGCCAGAAGGGAGAACACCTGGCAGACGCGTTTCGGCATGTGCCTTCCTCAAAGCCAGCTTCGTGTTTGTCCTGTTCGTGTTTCACGTGGCTTTCACATACTGTGTCCTCACATCCTATTGGGCCATTGCTGTCCAATCAGGAGAGCCATTTTAAATGTCTATCCAGTAGGAGCTGTCACATTGCTTGTTATTTTGTTTTTATTTTTATTTTTGAAAACCTTTATTACAAGAAAAGTAGTACATATGTTTTATATATATATATAAAACACCAATCCCGCCTCACAGTAGAAACGGGTCTGACACATGCACGGCTCACCTCCAGGTAAGATTTATTAATAACACTGGAAAGATGGTCCACCGCCAGAAGGGAAAACACCTGGCAGACGCGTTTCGGCATGTGCCTTCCTCAAAGCCAGCTTCGTGTTTGTCCTGTTCGTGTTTCACGTGGCTTTCACATACTGTGTCCTCACATCCTATTGGGCCATTGCTGTCCAATCAGGAGAGCCATTTTAAATGTCTATCCAGTAGGAGCTGTCACATTGCTTGTTATTTTGTTTTTATTTTTATTTTTGAAAACCTTTATTACAAGAAAAGTAGTACAGTTGCAGACCTACAACCACAGAGGCCGGCCGTTGGCAATAAATATCAAAGTTGCAATGTTACACAGCTCATCAGCCGACAACCCGTGGGCCCGGCAGCGATATCGCACAACATTGTAGAGATCCTGTGGTGATAGGAGGATGAATGAAAGGTTTCACATTTTAGATTTTATAAAACAAACACACAAACAAAAATTTCGAAGCAATAAACTATACAGTAAGTGGCTGTCCCAGGCAGGAGGGGGAGCAAACCCAGCTGAATGAGCTTATTTGATAAAGGATGGAGGATCTCGGGGAGAGAGGGGGGCCGAGAGCAGGCAAGCAAGTCATAAACAATAGGATGTAAGAGCCATGGAATGCACGGTCACAGGGACAGAGGAATGTCAGGGACTTCTACAAAAAGGGGATGCAAATCTCACCACGATACGAGTTCCATTGGCTCTATATCCTCCCCCATTTCTTGGGCCTGCCACGGGCAACATACACAATTTTTTCTCTGAACATGCACCAGTTCATGTTTTCTTTCCATGTTGAGACTAGAGGTGCCCTCTGAGACCCCCACAGTTGGGCTATGTCCCTTTTCACTATCATGTTGCCAAGGGTGGCCCTTTGAGTCTGAGCAACGCTGTAGTCATTCGGCTCCCAGACGTTCAACAAACAGCGTCTGGCCTCTGGCAATAACGACACACTCGTCACCTCTTCCATAACAGCATGCACACGGTTCCAAAATACCACAACACTCGGACACTCCCATAAAATATAAAGAAAGGTAGCAAGCATCCCGCAGCCGCGCCTACACAACCCATCCACAGAATAACCCATACACATCAGGCGTGGACCCGTGACATAGACTCGGTGTAGAATCTTCAGTTGCACCAGCCGGAGACGCACCGGAATCGCGACCTCCTTGGGGGAAGATATCGCGGCCTGCCTGTCTTCGTCGTCCAACTCCAGTCCATCGCCGGTCCAAGCCCCACGGAGCTGAACGAGTAGGTCCGAGCGGTCAGTAATACGTTTTTTATAAATGAGAGAAATAGTGCTATCTGGGACGTATCCGTCAAGGACTCTATCTTCCAGGGGAGAGGACTCCGGAATAGTGGTTCCGGCTGGAAAAACCGACTCAAGCGCATAGCGGATCTGGATATAACGAAAGTGTTCCCTATCACTCAATGCATATTCCCGTTTGAGCTCATCGAAAGTTTTGATTCTGTTCTTAACCCAGAGATCTCCGACCTTGCTGATACCGATGAGGTCCCATTTGTCGAATCCCTTCGTCGTCCAGAGACCGCCAAGTCCTCTCTGCCACGTAAAGCGGGTGGCTCTAGTCAACCTGTCCGACCACCCCGTGGCAGCGGTTGCACTACCCCACACCCGTATCGCGACCCCGGTGGGGCCAGTCAGATCTAGAGTAGAGTGCCCTATTGTAGTCGCCTCCCGGTAGCTGCCATCTATCCATTTCGAACACGGGATTGGGGGACAGGACCGTACATTGCGTGGTTGACTGCACTTAAGTGGGATGCCCAATAGTATCGTTTGATATCGGGCAACGCTATGCCCCCATCGTACCAGGGCAAAGTCAATTTCGCCAATGCTGTTTTGGATGGCGTACAGGAATCGGGGAAGAGACATCATCTTAAAGAGGGCCGCTCTCCCCACCGGGGACAGCGGCAAGCTACACCACGCCGTAACGTCCGATCTAAGCCGGAGAAGCGGAGGAAGCAAATTCCTCTCATATCGTGCTGCGGAGTCCAACGATCTATAAATCCCCAGATACTTAAAACCGACGTGCGAAATTGGTATCGGACAAACGCGGGACAAGAGAGGCATTTCTCCAGTAAGCAAGTAAATACAGGATTTGGCCCAATTAATGACCAAGCCGGAATTCTTCCCGAAGGAACTCAAAACGTCGAACAATACTCCTAACGACTTACGAGGGGAAGTTAAGTACAGCAAAATATCGTCCGCATACAACGATATACGATCTTCAAAGTCAGGGGACCACCAATGCCCTTGAGCGATGGTTCCCACCGAAGCCACGCGGCAAGGGGTTCAAGGGCGAGCGTGAAGAGCAATGGTGACAAAGGGCAGCCCTGCCGCGTGCCTCTTCCAAGAACAAAAGGTTCCGAGGCCCTACCGTTGACCACCACTTGGGCTAGCGGTTGCTCATACAGGAGTCTAACCCACCCGATGAAATTGGGGCCAAAACCAAATTTTGCAAGGGCCGCCCACAAATACGGCCACTCCACCGTGTCGAAGGCCATCGAGGCATCCAAAGAAACCAAGATGGCCGGCTCATGAAGCGACCCCGCCCTTGCCAACACGCCATGGAGACGGCGAAGGTTGAGCATGGTATTTCGATGGGGAATGAACCCAGACTGATCAGGGTGTATCAAATCGCTGATCACCTTTATCAGCCAATTTGCTAAAAGTTTTGCCAAGATCTTTGGCTCGGCGTTCAGAAGCCATATCGGCCTGTACGATGAACATTGGTTACGGGGCTTCCCGTCTTTGTGGATGACAACAATGGACGCCAGTCTCTGATCCCGAGGAAGGGATCCGAAATCTCACGATTCCAAGAACATTTGGTGAAGATGTGGCACCATTTTGTCGGGACACAACTTGCACAGCTCGATCGGGATGCCATTTGGGCCGGAGGCCTTACCCGAGTGAAGGGAGCGGATAGCTATTTCATCTGTGGAAAATTCCGCCTCCATAGGCTCCCTGTCTGACTCCGACAGGCTAGGCAGCGCGACATCTCTAAGTAGCAAATGTAAGTCTTCCTCCGGTCTGTCCGAAACCGGCGTGTAAACCTTCTGAAAATGCTGGGCAAAGGCCTCAACTATCTCAACCGGGTCCACAACCTGCACCCCATCCGCTCTTTCAACAACAGGCACCACACGGTTCAATCTATCTCTTTTATCCAACCAAGCAATCAATTTTCCCGCTTTACCACCAACATCATACAGGCGCCCCTGTTGCTCACGACTCATTGCCCTGGCCGCATCAGTCACCAGAGCCCTGCAGTCAGACTGTTTAAGGGCTAGAACATGCAATCCCTCAGGTGTAACCCCAGATTCTAATTCTTCTTCCAAAGCAGTAATTTCATTCTCCAAACGTACCACCTCCTCATTCTTGCTTTTCCTCGCACTGGCAATCAAGGACAAGGTTTGACCACGGATCACAGTCTTATAAGCCTCTCATATTGAGATGGAGGAGGACACCAACCCCACGTTCTCAGCAAAGTAATAGTCCATGCATTTAACCACCTCGGATCTAGTTTTAGGATTACGAAGGTGCCAGGGGTTAATCGGAGCAACCCGGCCATCAGCTCCCAACTGCACATCAATAGTAAGCCAGAGCGGGGAGTGGTCCGAGATTCCCCTGGCCAGGTGTCGAATTTCCCTCACAGAGACCACCTGCACCGCCGGTATTAGGATATAATCAAGCCTCGAGAGACTCCCATGTGCTCCCGAATAAAAGGTATATTGTGCCTGTCCGGGGTGCAGTTGCCTCCAACAATCCACTAGACCCAGCGCATCCAGGAAGCTGCCCAGCCATGTTTGTGATTTCGGGAGAATCCTGGGGGGGCTACGATCCTCACTACCACAGACAACCGAGTTAAAGTCACCACCCACAACCAGCATACCCTCGGGGAAACCCAAAACCACCCCTCCCAAGTCAGAGAATGTAGTGGATTGCAAGCCTGGCGGGACATATACAGAGAGTATGGAGATCGTCTTCCCTTCCCAGCGGCCCGTAATAGCCGCATATCGGCCTCTGTCGTCCAGCACAGTGTCGTCTATCTCCAGGGGGAGGGAGCTCCTGACGACGACGCCCGCCCCCCTCGACCCAGTAGTGAATCCGGAGTGTGCAGCCAGACGATAGCCCCGTTTATTCAATGCATGGCATGTGTTCCCTATTAGATGCGTTTCCTGCAATAACACTATATCTGGGGAAAGACGTTTCAAGTACTGCAAAACTATCCCCCGCTTTATCCTATCGCCCAGACCATTGACATTCCAGCTCAGCACCCTTAGCCCTCTACCCCGATCCCAGAAATGAGAACAGTGCTCCCCCCACAAAGAAACAGGCACAAAAGACGAAATATGCAGCAAAGCGTAGCCTCGAAATAAACAAAGAAACAAATACCCCCCAAGCCCCCAGAGAAATCCCCCAAACACACACCCCCACACTGCACCCCTGCGTTAGACCAAAAAGCCACCCCAACTTGCAGTGTGCCTGTCGCCCCATTAAACTAATCTACAAAAAGAGAAGAAACCCCTAGATGAGGAAGAGTCCCGATTCCTCCCCCCCCCCGGGTAATTACCAATATATGCACACAAGAATCATCGAACCACTGCTATAAGTCTATAGAGCTCACACACCGGTGAGGACTCACTCCTCCTGTTCCTCCAGGTCACCTTCAGCACCCCTCGAGTGTTCCGGGCGATCGCGATGTGTCGGCAGAGTATCGAGCCAGTCACTGACAACCTCAGGGCGGTCAAAGAAGAGCGCACGTTCCTCATATTCAATCCTCAATCGGGCCGGGAAAAGCATGGTGTACTTCAGTCCCATGTCTCTAAGTCATCGTTTCATCCCCGTGAAGCCCATGCGTTGTTTTAGCACCGCCTGTGTAAAATCTGGATAAAAACTGATCAATGCGTTTTCAAATTTTGTGGGACCATTGGTGCGTGATGCTTGAAGGATAGTGTCTCTGTCCCGAAAATTAATAATCCTGGCTATGATAGGCCTCGGGGCGGCACCCAGTTTAGGCTTCCCGCCGGGAACTCTGTGAGCACGCTCCACAGTGAAAAAGTTACTGAGGCCCTGGGGTGTTAAGTGATTCAATACGAGGTCCTCCACCAGGAGATCCGTAGATAATTCCGTGGATTTCTCCGGAACACCGATGATGCGGACGTTGTTGCGCCTAGCCCGACTCTTGAAATCATCCAGCCGATGGGCAAACAAGTCATAAGATGACCGGAGATTACGAACTTCGGTCTGAAGATCCGAGACATCAGTAGTGAGACTTGCAGTCTTGATGTCCAGGGACTTGACCCGCTCATTGGTCTTCGCGAGATCCGTCCTGATGAGGTTGACTTTGATCGCCACCGTGTCTATCTTAGAAGCCAGTGTCTCATACTGCTGGCCCATAGATGTCTTCACACTTGCAATGGCGCCCATGACGTCCCTCAATGTCAATTCTTCAGTCGCAGGAGAGCCATCTCCAGTCTCGTCCAGAACTTTACCCACACCACCAGGGGATCCTTTCGGGCGAGTGAAGCGATCCATAGTATTGGATTGGGTGATACCCCCTCGGTATGTGCCCTTGGTGGCCCGCTTCTCGCTCTCCGTCTTGCCCGCCATTTTGAGCAGCGAGCCCTGACGGGCCTTTTGGGACCTGGTTAGAATGGCTCTCCGCAAGGCTGACTTGTAGAGTCCGGGGACGAGGGCGAAAGACAAGTTTATAGCCGGTAGCAAGGCACAGGCCAGCAGTGTCAACAGGCAGCAAGTCGCAGTAGACAATGGCCAAAAACGAAACCGAAAGTACCACAGGGGCAGTGGCCGAGTCACACTGGCCGTTGTTGTTCAATTGCCACCTGGGTACCTCGGGGACTCAAGTCCGTGGATAGTCGTTGATGTAGGCCGCGAAGTTTCGAAGTGTAGCAAGTCCGGTTCCCGGTGGCCAAATCGATTTTTGAAAAGAGTTCCCGTGTCAGCAGGGTGTCAGCTAGTAGAACCCGTCGGCTATATCAGGATTCGTGGCAGGATAGATGCGGGAGGCGGAAAGGGTCTCGGGTGCCCTGTGCTCACGTGTCCATCTTGGATGACATTGCTGGTTATTGAAGTGCCCCATTGTACTTTTGGTCTCCATGAACTCCCACAAGCAAATTTGCATGTAGCTCCAATACAGCGAACGTCGGTTAAGTAACCAGCTCGAGCACACAGTGTTGCCCTGACTATGTCAGCTGTCGGGCCACATACGCGTTGCCTCCGAATCGTCTGTGTCAATAACTTTTCACCTGGGGGACTCCCGTTCGGCAGGGGTCTGCCGCTCTCTCCCCAATGCCTCAAACCTGTCTCCGCTAGGGGTCGCGGCCATGTGCATTCAGCACTTTCACCCAAAAATGTTTTTACCGGTCTTTGGCGGAGCTCCAGATCGAGAGGCGTGTCAGATAGCAACGCTGACTGCTGCACCATATAGAATACCAATCGCGCCTCACAGTAGAAACGGGTCTGACACATGCACAGGTCACCTCCAGATAAGATTTATTAATAACACTGGAAAGATGGTACACCATCAGAAGGGAAAACACCTGGCAGACGCGTTTCGGTGTGCGCCTTCCTCAATGCCAGCTTCGTGTTTGTCCTGTTCCTTTTTCACGGTGCTTTCACATACTGTGTCCTCACATCCTATTGGGCCATTGCTGTACAATCAGGAGAGCCATTTAAAATGTCTATCCAGTATACGCTGTCACATTGCTGGTAATTGAAGTGCCTCATTGTACTTTTGGTCTCCATGAACTCTCACAAGCAGACTTGCATGTAGCTCCAATACATGGACATTATAGTTCACAAATAGAATTTAAAAAAACTTAGAAATTCACTGCAAAAACAAAGGTTACAGGGATGTTACAGTTAGGCTTGGATTTTCACTTGTACAAAACCATAGAAATCCAGGAGTTTTAGTTACCTGAGCTTACTATAACTTACACCTACGCAATGCACTAATTGTGACCTCACATATTACATCATTACATCACAAGGTCAGTGATATTATATATATATATATATCCAAGACCACTTCCTCCATTCCACCTGGACCCAAAAACTGCGGTTCAACACCAGGGATGGAGGTCGCCCTGGAAAGTATATGATTTTCACCTCGCACAGCGGTTGCTGTGCAAATGCACTTCCACTCCAGCCTCTCACAAAGCCAACCAGGAAAAGAGCATGTGCTCAAATAAACTTTAATTCATTTTCGGTTCCAGCATGTTGTCAACGGAAATCATGGAACAAACCCAACACGTTTTGGCGAACCGCACTCGCCTGTGGAGAAGTGTGGCTCAGTGGTTAGAGGCGGCAGACCCGGAAGTTGAGATCGGCCCTGGACCAGGGTTCAATTCCCCGCCTCGGCGGGTCTTGGGCTAAAAAATTCCACGGACTCGATAATTCTCGCTCCGGTGCCTTCTCGACTCACCGGTTTACACTCTGCGACTCTGGGCAATAGCTTGCTTAATCTCCACAACGGCCCCTCGCGGCGGGATGCCTGGCTTTCACCTTGTGGATACCCTGCTGGGGTTATCTCACAGGGGAATACCAGGACGGGTTCCCTAAGCAAGCGCTTAGATACCGACCTCAGTCAGTGATTTGCGCTATATAAATACATGTACATTTACATTTACATTTGGTCACGGGAAACTTGTGTGAAGGAAATGAACAGTTTAAATAAAGTTGCTATTCAAAGTGCACATGTGACCTTCTCAGTGAAAATAATAAACATAAACAATGGACATGGAACCTTTGGTATTGGCGGCCATCTTACAGTGGTGTTTGTTCAAGGACTAATAATTTATACTTATGTCTGTTTATAGCTCACAGATTCGCCCTTCATACATTAATACCACATAATATCAATTACTTATATCATTCCAAGTGGAAAATCATCCTATTTACATCAAGCACATTTATGGAGTATCGCAATAATTCTTGTTCTTGATAATTGTAAATAATGGAAAGATAGTAGGGAAGAGGACTTGAAATGCCCAGGTTGTCCCTGCCCGGAAGAATCCCTGGGCCATTTCTTTTTTGCATGTAAAGCTTATAAACAGGCCAGAGATAAATGGTTGAAGCCAGTCTGTAGGAAGCTTGGATTTAGGGACTATAGATCAGCCCTTCGAATTATTCTTTCCAACACCACGTGCATGGTTATTGTTTGCGGGGTCGCTAAGTTTTTGGCCAGTGCCTGGATTATACGGTTAAGGTTGTTGTCTCACTCGTGCACAGATCATGACTCAGTATGAATTTTAATTATGTTATTTCCCCCTAGTTTTAACCGTTTGTAATGATGCAACACTTTTATGAGGATTGTAATACTTGAAATCTATGTATGGATGTATGTATTTTTTATGTTTGTACTTTTATGATACATGTATCGAATAAAGTATTACTACTATGTATCGCAATAATTCTTGTTCTTGATAATTGTAAATAATCACCCCACAAACAAATTATATACAACTTCTATAGAGTTCTTGTGTGAACTGTCCAAAACATCGTCGTCTCTTAGACATCAATTGAGAAAAACCTTGTGCCCATATTATATACAGTGATAATACACCAGTGCGTGCCAGTGTCTCTATATAATCCAAGTGGAATGCGGGTCACTCAGTAAATAAAGTTTCAATCATCCAATAAGCATTCTCTTGTCAATCAGTGAATTGGTTGAAGATTAGTCATCTACTTCCCCAGTGGGAGAATAAGGACAGACTCAATAAGATACACATGTTGTCATCACGTAGGGGGGGATTTCTCATATAGTATTCCTCCGAAGTCATGTGCATAAGTAAGAGAGAAAGAAAGAAAAGTGCGAACCTGTCAGAGCTGAACTTTTCATACCACTTCCTACAGCAAACTAATACCCGTTCCTGTGAAAAGTGCCCACACCCTTAATCAAGTGTAATAACTTATAAACTAATATTAAAAAACATGATACTACGTTGTCTCGCATGGGCTCAGTAATATCTATTGTGTATTGACATACTGCAGACAGAATTTCATACTCAAGAACAATATTAAAATTATTTGCATGCAGACATGGTATCTGCATTCCACTCATAAAATAAAAGAACTTCAGAATTCATTCTCCAAGATACCATATCATCTCTTCCTCCGAATTGAGGCCACCTGGGATCAGGGTATCGAGGTTAACAATGTACCTGTTCTCTAACTGTCGCAACCTACGGATCTTATCTCCTCCTCTCTTCATAAGAGGTAGTTTGTCAATTACGAAGAATTTGAGGAGGTTGCGGTTACTACCATGATGTTCCTGAAAGTGTCGGGCCACAGGTGAGTTTTGCTCTCTACTTTGGATTGCCCTCATATGCTATAAAACCAGAGTTTTTGCAGGGAACATAGTGCTCCCTACATACTTCTTGGGACAAGGGCAGACCAGTACATACACACAATATTCCGATAGGCAAGTCAGATGCTTCTCAATATTTTTGTCCTTGTCCTCTATCGGATAGTGTACTTTCTTTACATTTGTGCTGTACCTGCAAGCTTTGCACTTCATACATTTAAAGAAGCCAAAGATGTTATTGGTACTGGGTCTGATGGTATTGACCTCATTGTGACTGACCTTGCTCCTGAGTGTGTCTGCCCTTCGGTAACTTATACTCGGCCTGTCTCCTAAGACTTCATTCAGGGTGGATTCTGTCCCAAGGACCTTCCAATGTTTGTTGAGGCTTTCTGGACTTTCCATGATTTTGAGTGGAAAGTGGAGATAAATCTGATTGTTTCATTTTCTTTGCTCATTTCTTCCTCTTTTGGAGTCAATAATGACAGATGGCTGATCTTGCTAGCCGTTTGGAATGCCTGATCTATGACAGTCTGTTTATAGCCTCTCTCCCTGAAACGCTCTTTCATGCATTCCCCTTCTTTTACAAAATCCTGATCCAGGCTGCAGTTCCTCCGGGCCCGGAGGAAATCGCCGAACGGAATACTGCGGATTAGTGCTTTGGGGTGACCACTCTCTGCATGAAGCAGTGTATTCCCCGCAGTTTCCTTTCTGAATAACTTTATAGCCAGCTTGCCTTCAAAAGTTTCAACTGACAGGTCAAGGAAAACTGCTCTAGATTCACTGATCTTCCCTTCTAGAGTCAGGTTGAGATTATTCTTATTCAGATCTTGAATGAATAGTTCCGCAAGGTTGCCAGGACCATCCCAGATGATAAACAGGTCGTCTATGTACCGCAGCCATACTCTCACATGGCTGCGGTACAGAGTATTGGTCCTGGCCACTTGCTGCTCCCAGCTCGCCATGAATAGATTAGCAAAGCTGGGAGCAAAGCAAGTTCCCATTGCTGTCCCTTGTTTCTGTCGATAGTGTGTCTCATTAAAGATGAAATAATTCTGTTCAAGGCAGAATCTCATCATTTGAATGATCATTTCCGTATGTTCCAGGTAGGAAATATTTCTTCTCTTCAGGAACATATGACAGGCCTCAAGTCCATCACCATGTCTGATCGACGTGTATAAGCTACACACGTCAATTGTGATAAACAAATAACTTTCCTGGCAGGTGAAAATCTTAAGTTTGTTGATGAAGTCCCTACTATCTTTCAAATAGGAAGGGACCTCCTCCACAAAAGGACGCAATAAATAATCGATGTATCTCGATGTGTTCTCTAATAGAGAACCGATCGAGGACACAATAGGTCTGCCGGGGGGGCTTTTGGAATTTTTGTGCAGTTTAGGTAAAATATATAATACTGCCACCTTAGGATTACAATTGAGTAGAAAGGAATATTCATTCCATTCAATCAACCCTTGATCTTTCCAATTCTTAAGCATCTCAAAATATGTGCTGTTGGTTTTTTCAATGACTTGTACAGAGGATACCTCATAACAGTCCACACAATTGAGTTGACGCATACCCTCAGCGACATAGTCCTGCACATTCATAACGACATTGCCCCCCTTGTCCGACCGTCTTATGACAATGAAGTGATCATCCACCAATGATTTTATAGCAAGTCGTTCACATTTGGTCAGATTGTCATTTGACCAATAGTTCTGTTTGGTCATATCCTTGAAGTCAGCAATCATTAAAGATCCAAACGTGTCAATGCTGCAGGTCGGTAAGGAGGGGTTGAAGGTGGACTTAGGTTTAAAATCATTGGGACAGTTTAAGTTGGTAATAAAGCCTAGGGTCTTTGCATTAATGGAATCATTTTCTGGAGTTCCAAATTCCAGACTTTTCAGGGCAATCAGGGATTGCACTTCAGTAATGCTTTCGCTAACCGGTTTGATACTTGGTGGAGTGGAGGCGTTGTTTTTCACCTTAAGTTTATTCCACTTGTGTAACCGCAGTTTTCTTGTGAATTTAAAAAGGTCAACACGTTCCTGTGAATATCAAAAGTTAGAGGTGGGACAAAAAGAAAGACCATATTGTAATACATCATGCTCACTTTTGGAAAGTGGGCGGAATGATAGGTTGATTACGTTTTGTTGATTCATTTTCCTCTTCTTTTCTGACCCCGTGATTCCACTCCCATAGGGGTTGAGTTTCCTCTTGCAGCTTCCGCCCCGCCTGACTTGTGGCTGGTTTTGGTTCCGTCTTCTCCTTGATTTCCTCTGCCTCTGCCTCTTCCTTTGAATCCTCTGCCTCGGCCTCGGTCTATTTGCCAATTCTGCTGCTGTTGTGTTTGGTTCATTCGTTTGAACTCCTCCCAAAAATTTGTCGATTTCATAACGCTCTTTGTTGTATTCTCTATTGTGCCTGGCGTTTGCCCATCTTCAGATACATCACTTTCCACCACTTCATCTCCGGATTCAGCTTCCACCTGGGTTTTATCAATATTGGCCTGCACTCCTTTTCTTGTCACATAATCATTTTTTCTGCTGAATGTGATCACTCTTCCAGAGCTATAATCAATTTGGTCTCTTAAGAATTTCCGTTCTTTTTTGGCAACTATTTCATCCTCATGTTTGCCGATTCGTTTATTAATCTCCTCCATTTTCTTGCAAAAATCTTCCGCAGTTTCATCTTTGCCTATCTCATCTTTAAGATCTGATATTGCCTTCAGTAATATTAGTCTGTCCTTCCAAGCATGTTTTATTGGAATCGATAGCATTCTATTTGAACAGTCCATCAGATTTTCGGCCCACTCTTCTGCCAATTCCATGTCCGGTTCCTCATATGAGGGAGCTATCAAGATTCTGAGTCCTCTTGGGACTCTTTTCTCTTCTTGGTATTTTTCCAATGTTATGGCTTCCCACCATTTTGAAACCTCTTTTCGAATTGTTTTTCCAATTTCTGGTACTTATTTTCTAAACTCATGGATGCAGACTGTAGCTCTTTGTTGGACTGATGTGTGGCTGTATGTACAAACATTGTCTGTGCCCTGAGCCGCCTGCGAGACTCTGTATCTTCATCCATATTTCCGTATTTAGAAGGTTAAATGCCTTCGTACATGCTCAATATTCTGGATACCTTATGGTTGGCACACACGCTACTTTTGGTATTTTCACTGATGTGAGGTTGGACGCCCGTAAACCAAACCAGCAGACTTATTTGTGCGCTGTTGGTTGGACACAGGACAGTTGCGCTGCAGATGCAAACAAGCCGAAACACTTATGTCCTCGAGATTGACATGTTCAGCCTACACGAAGCAGAATTAAAACCTGAGTGATGTAATATGTGACGTCATCAGCAGTGCATTGCAGGCGCGCAAGTTATAGTGAGTCCAACTAACTTCAATGGTTTTATGTCAGTAAAATTTCCAGCTAACTATAACTGGTGTCAAACCTATGTTTTTTTCAGTGAATTTAATAGGTTTTTTAAATGCTAATTCCTAACTATAACTGGTGTGAAACCTATGTTTTTTTCAGTGAATATCTATATATATATAATATATATATATATGTTCAACTATGTATTCAATTATGCAAAGAAAAAGAAATTTCCTAGTTGAGCAACCCAGTCTGAGATGGTGGGAGAACTTGAGATCTCTATAACACTGGTACTCCAGGTCAGGTATCATCCAAGGATTCACAAGAGAGCTTCAATATTCCCTACCAACACTAAGAGGCTAACAAACATTGTCAAAAGATTGAAGATGAAGTCCCACTGAGTGGACTGTCTTTGGTTAAAAGTGCTGCATGAGGAATTTTGTACTAAAAGTATCTTGCCCCTTATAAACACAGACAAGCTCAGAGGGTGTTGACATCTGTTCACAATAAGTTAGCTTTCTTCTGATAGGAAAGGTTTCTTTATTCTTCATTTTTTTGAGCGCTTTAAACTGTAAAGCCATTTGCATCTCCAACTCCTTGCATGATTTCTTGCTTTTCTCAGGGGATGACTACAGCTGCAGGAGTCTTTACTGACTCTCATGGTAACCAAATGAAAGGTGATGAGAAGACTCTTAAATTAGTTATGACCTACTGTGAAGGTGTAAGCAACGCGCCTATCAGCTGTGAAATGTAACATGTATGTGCTTTGTGGCATGTGATTTCTTGCTATGCAATGTATGTTTAAACCTAGCACGAGCCTTAGTCTTTTTAAGGCAACGATGATCAGTTCCAGAAGTCACATTTTCTGTCTTGAGAGAAAGACAGAATACTGAAAGATGCTTCATGTAAAGTAATGGAAATAGCACAAGAAGTAAAAAGCCACAAAGTAATAGAAGCATTTCTCTGTGTGATTCATTTTCACTGGGCTGTTCTTTTTGCAGTTTAGGAGCCTTGGAATACCTCAGTGGAGATGCTGGGTGGGCTTCGAACCTTCAGTCAGGTAAATCATATCTGGAATTGCCAGACAGAAGCTTGCAGATCTGTATAACTGTTGGGACCAGAAATACATTTTTGAAAGATAAATATTGCTACGTATTGTCAAGTATATGGGAAACTGAGCTATGCTTCCTATGAGGTGCGCTGATGCATTTCGGCATGTTGACAATTGTATGGACAACTAGGTGAGGAAGGACTGGTGAATACCTTAGCGTACTCTTATTTTGATAATCTCATAGATTTCACTGCTTCACTTCTATGAGGCTTTTTGCGGGGAACGCCCCCCTGCATACATTATACCTGATGCAGGTATAATGTAGCGCAGGGGTTTACAAAATGACACATCTGCTCAGATGCGTCACTTTGTAAATAGTGCGCAACAGGAGGCATGTTTTACGCCGCCGATATGACACTTTTTGTGACGCATCGGAAGCGCCAAACTCACGCATGCCCTCATAAATAAGGCCCCAGGTTGTTCCAAGAGAAGATACCAGAAGGAAAAGAATCCAAACTGCTAGGAACAAACACCAAAGACAAAAATAGTTTCAAGGGGTGAAGAAAGAGATGATAAATCAGGGAATTCAATGCTTTTCTTTGATACATATGCCTCAAATAGGAATCTTGGAAAAGGCTGCTTATATGATTTAGTTCCTGTTCTTTCCAAGAGCAGCTGGCATCAGTTGATGATGATGATGATGAAGACCAGGTTTGACATGCTCTTCACCGCACAGAAGTATAGAGTCTTTCTGTTGCTGTTCACAATATGCGCAACTCTGTTAGCAGTAAAGCTCAGGAACAATGTCAAGGATCTGGCAATGTACTGATGGAGAGCACGTGGAAAACCTTTTCCCCTTCTGAACCAAGGAGGTCTGAGGTGAACTCTTGGTCCTCTTCTCTGAATTGGCCCTGCCAGCCTCTCCTCATATATCTCTGAAAGGTATATGCCAGGAGACTGTCATATCTCCTGCCTTGTTGCTGGTGAAGTGCACCCGGACATCCAGTGGTTAAATTGTAAAATAATAAGTGCCAGTGCTCTTGTCAGGAGGCAGCTTGCACCAGCCCATTTTTCATGTTACTGCCGCCTAAAACAGAACCAGCTACTAACCATGAAAGTAGGGAGGGGAGGTGGCATAATGACCAGAGCTGCCGACTCCAGAGCTGAGGAGCCAGAGTTCAAGTCTCCGCGTCGGGTCTCAACATGGGTTCAACTCTTATGATTTTAGGCAGATCACTTAATTTCCTTGTGCCTACCAAAAATGGATATGTCCTTAACTAGTGGTCATGAACAAGCAATGGTGTTGATGATTAACTGCTGGTGCTGAGCACCTGAAACAAGAGGCTTAAATTAAGTACTGCAGGAATTGCATTGGGGCTGAACTTCATGCAGATTATAGCAAAGAAAATGCAGGATATTAACCATATGGCTATGCTGTCCTTGGGAGCCACTTGGCAGGAGCCACTGCCTCCTAAATTCATAAATAGTTGATTATTAGAGAACAAGTTCTAAAATTTATCAAGATATCAATGCGCAAAGTGGGCTTGATAACAGACTGTTTAATGTCTTCTCCGCTGAGCATGCCTGAGCATGAGAAACATATGCTGGAAAAGCAATCTCATCGCTTGGATGGAACACTGACAATACTTTGAGACATTGGTAGGATGAGTACTCAGGATTACCTTGCCTCCGAGGAATTAGATGTTGAGGAAGGACGGCCCCACTGGGAGAAGCGGCGGGTTAGCCATAGTATACAGGAGCTCTTTTTCCTGTACGCCTTTAGTAAATACGGAGATAGAGGGGGCTGGGAGTCTGGGTTTTCTTCTGACATTTTCGACCCAGCAATCTATGGCATGGCAGGAGTAGTAATCTATCTACCGCCCTCCCGGACCGACAAAGAACTTTGCGAAATCTATTAGCCACATTATATCCCCCATTGCAGCTAAATATAGCCATTTTATAGTCCTTGGTGACTTCAATCTACACATGGACAAGTTATTGGATCCTGATTCCATGAGATTGTATGAATCCTTTGATATTTTTAACCTGATCCCATATGTCTTCCTACCTATGACAAAAGGCACACACTGGACCAGGTCTTTTCTTCATACCAGATTTACATGTATGTCCCATTAGCCCTAACTTAGTCAGACCACCATCTGGTCGAATGCAAAATTCGTAGAGAACACACAAGACCCCAATTCTTGGACACAGCCATGGCCAGTCACAGTTTCAGGCCTTTCCATCTGATGACGCCTGAGGCCATTCAGTGCCCTATGCAGTATGACCCGATCTCCTTAAGTGGTACCCTGGAACTAAATGTGCAGGCCTCAGAGGGCTGGTAACAACGACAGGCCTTGGAACTAGCTCCCCCCTCAGTGAGGCCCACTAAACCCATTCGAGTTTCGGCCCCTTGGTTTTCCGAAGCCCTAAGGGATAGCAAAAGGGCCTGTAAACATCTTGAAGGAGAGTGGCGGAGAACTTATAGCTCTTCTGATAAATTGACATATAAACTTGCTTTGGAAAATCACTACAAGAAAGTACGTCAGGAAAAGAAACTCTTACTGTCAACAAAAATTGATTTGGCAGCTAATAAAAGTAAAACCCTCTTCAATATTGTAAAAAGCTTCTCCTCCCGACGACAATTAGCCAACCGTTGGTTCCTACAAGCGAATGGACTGATCGCATGGCCTGCTTCTTTTATGAAAAAATCAAAAATATTGGTGGCATGGTATTGAGCTGGTTTGCGTCCTTTCTTACCAACCGCTCCGAAACTATTTTGTCCCCTCCTTTCTCTGAGACGATCCCTCCTATGCATTTTGGATTCCCTCAGGGCTCAATTCTGAGCCCAACATTATTAATGGCATGCTCGTTCTTGTCGCTGAGAAATTTGGTGCTAAAATAGTTTCATATGCTGTTGATACTTAGCTGTTGTTCATGTGTGAGAAGGGTGTTGAATTTAATGGCAATCTTATTAATATCTGTCTCTCCAAAGTCTTCTCCTGGTTAAATGATAACCATCTAAAATGCAAATCTGAGAAGTCAGAGATCATCTTTTTTTGGCCCACACCTGTTTGAAGACTGGCATGCATGGTGGCCACAGGACATGTCCCCTCTTGTCTCAGCTGTCCTTAACATGAAGAATTTAGGAGTCAATTTGGATTCGCCCCTCTCCATGAAGACCCAAATTCAGATGGTCTCTGGGGTCTGCTTTGGGCTGCTGAGAATGCTTCAGAACCTTCTTTCCTTGCTCTCAGTCACCTACAGGAAGACAGTGGTTCAGGCCCTGATCGTCTCTAGACTGGATGATGTTAATTCCCTGTATCTCGGCCTCCCCGAGTATCTCCTGGGCCGTCTGCAGGTGATTCAGAACGCAGCAGCCAGGGCCATCTTTTTGACAGGGCCCAGAACCCATACCTCTCAGCTCCTGTCATCGCTGCACTGGCTCCCGGTGTGAAAAAGAATGTAGTTTAAAGCCCTGGTCTTGTTCTTTAAAGCCTTCCACAAGATTGGAGCCCCTTACCTTAGGAACAGATTCCAACCTTATATGCCGCAGCGCTCTCTGAGATCCTCCTCCCAACTCTTGATTACCACCCCTAAGGTGCAAATTTCCCGAGTAGGGGGCAGATCCTTTCATGTACTGGCCTCTCGGTTGTGGAACTGCCTTCCGCTATCCATCAGACAGACCTCCTTTCCTTCAGGAAGAGACTCAAAACATGGATCTTCCAGTTATGATTTCCCTTTGAAGTGACTAGCTTTGTTCGTCGTTATGTGGTCCATGTTTCTTCCAGCGCCAGGACACTCCATGGAGTAGCCGTGGCTATATAAATATGAACTAACATAAAATAACAGTGAAAGGTTCTGAAGCAAAAGGATTTGCAGCTCATTTTTGGACCAAGCATCAGGTTTCCGATTTCAGAAGACTTAAGTCAAATAATGCAAATGTCTCCAAATGCTTATCGATCAGCCAGGCCAGGAATCGATTTGCTTAATAGGTGCCCCATCTGCGGGAATAAATGGAATCAGCCTAACAGATTCCGAATGATGGTCAAAATGGCTCTGGAAAAGAACTACCATTCCCTGTCATGGTTGTTCCAATGGCCATGAAGTAACTGTCACTCTGTCAAGTAACACAAGATAAACATAAGACCACCCACTGAACGGGGGAGCCTGGTTTGCATTGTTTGCTAGTGCCTATCGGGAGAAATTCTGCCCTAGATATATTCTTCCAAGTACCTTGTCACATTCTCAGCACATTTCAACCCATCGTACTTTTAGTGGTGTTCTTAGGTGATGAGAAAAATCAAAATGTCTGCTGCAGGCACTGCAGGGAGTGGTGTTTTTCTTCTTTCTGTGCTTGCACCTTCAGGACATGGCAGATTTCTTGCAGGAGATTTCTTCCAAAGAACATGCATAAAAAGAAAAGAGCTCACACTTCACTGGTTGTATCTTTGTGACATACAGTGACACCTTCTTGTTTAAAGAGCTACTGCAGTTCTCCCAAAGGCTCCACATTGTGCATTGGATAATGACCATTCCAAGATGGCGTATCAGAACTTCCAAATCAGCACAGGAAGCATTTAACATAAAGACTACAGAAGGCAAATAAATGGTATCCTCAGTACGTTGCAATGCTCAGGGATACTACACCTTCATCACATCATGAGCAATGTCCTTTGCACTTCATCAGCTATCGACACAGAGACGTCAGTAGATGGATCTGCCTGGTCTCTCTCTGACTGTAAAAAAAGTCTGACAAGGCGAAGAGCTTGGATTCACACCATGGTGCAAGCATTCAGAATCACAAAAGTATCATGATACTAGATTCACTGATCTAGATGCGAGAAGGGAGACTTGCTCAATCCCTCAAAGTAACAGGTATACAGGACAATACCATGTAAGAGATACTGGCTTTATTCTATGGTGGGATTCCCACACCAACACAAGGAGCTAGGCATGACTCAATGGTTTAATATGAAGAGGTATTTAGGGCCACTGCACAGTTTTATAAATGTGATATTTCTGAGAGAAGTAAGATTCAGTCCACACCATTTCGCAGTAAACATGAAATCAGCAAGAGCACCCCCTCATGTGCCAAAGGGATTTACCTTATCAGGGGTGTAATGGAAGCCATCGCTGCCCCCGCTGTGCCGGGGTGCCTCCAGGAATTCTTGGGCCTTATTTATGAAGGCCTTGCGCCACCGGTGCGTCACTTTTAAAATGGGAAAAAGTGACGCACCGGTGGCGCAAGGCCTTCATAAATAAGGCCCCTTGTTTTTGAGGGGGTCCCCCTCGCCCTCTAATCCATGCTATTGTATGCCTTGCAGAACGCGTGCAATGGCATGGAATAAGAACTAGTTGAACGCTCTGGAAAGCTACTCTGCTTTACCGAGCAGGCACCTGCATTGAAGGGGTTGGGGGGGACAATTCAGGAGGCCCTAATTGAGCTCATTCTGCAGGGAGGACCCATCATTTTGCATTACGTCACTGTGCCTCATAGGATGACTGAAAAAGTGGTCAGTATTGGCACATTACATCTTTGAATCAAAAGATATTGATGCAGTCTGCAGGTGTAGAATGCAGGTGAGTTCTTCCTTAGTGCACGCATTTCAATTGGTTCATTCACTCATATCTATGGGGCTAGCAGGGCTATCAATTAAGTTCTTGCTCAGTCAGGCCTGTAAAATCTCCTAACATAATTTATGATTCTTGTCATTCATCACAGAAGATCGTCCAAGTACTTACTGATTTTTTTGTGATTTCCTCAATCGATAATTGGTCAATATTCAGGTATATGTTGTATTCCAACAACTAGAATCATAAAAAAAGTTAGCTGCAGAATGGAGCCAATAAGATATTTATAGCCAATGACCAGAAAGAAATCTTCTAAAAAGCTTACAATTCGTGGGTTCAAGACCCAGGCATCCAGCAATTTTCTAGTGATGCTCATTGCTGATTGGTATAAAAGGGGCCCGAAGCTCAGCGTCCCATGGTCATCTGGAGAAGTAGATTATGTCTAGTGAAAATAGGGGCCCTTGCATCGATATTCATAGTTAGCACAACACCAATGCATGATTGTTCTTTTACAGTGCTAGGCTACCTTACTCTAAACAAGTTATTTAGAGCAACTGTACTCATAACAACACATTAGCATATTTATTACTACTGTGAAAATGTCAAATTCCAGTTAATTACCATAGTACAGCAAAAGTGAAATCAGAAAAAAGTGTTTTACTGACTCACAGATTGCATGTAACAATTACTTCACACTAGGAAACAATACTCCTAATAGCCAGGATAGGTCTTCAGTGGGACTAATGTCAAGAAAGAAGTCCCCTTTGGGCAATGTTACACAACATGCATTCTTACATAGACATGTAAGAATGCATGTTGTGTAACATAGCCCAAAGGGGACTTCTTTCTTGACATTTGTCTTTATTGGTATCCCACCCCTTTGGCTGTTGGGTCCCTCTCTCTTTTATGAGAGAGCTTCAGTGGGACTAAGCCTTGATAAAGAAATTGCACCCCTTGCATCATGGTTTTGGTTGAACATCATTTGTGAAAGCAAATCACATGGATAATGCCATGACATGTCATATATGTAGATGTAGAGGTCATCATGACTCACTCAAGGCTTTACCTCTTGTGATTCATGGCTCCACCTCATACTCAACAATGATAATAAGTAGCATATTAAAGTTTTCACATCTATGTGCATATTTATATATAAAAGAAGGACAGAGCTCTGGGTAGTTTGCAAGTTTAGGTGGAGAGCATCTCCCGTGCAGATAACCCTGCAACACTAGCAACACTCTGAATTTGCTCACCTCAAATGTCTGCCTTTCTATCAAAGTTTTTAAGCGTAGGATTTTGCACAGTGCCATCCACATCGAGCGGTAAAATGACAAAATGACAAAAGCCTTTTATCAATTGCTATAGAAAAGAAGTTTAATGAATCGATTTCAGCTAAAAACCAGGGTATAAGCAGTTTACTTTCATTGCTGCTAATGCAAATGCCAGAATGAATGGTAAATAACCATAACAGAACAGGCTGATGCTTTATTCTTCATAACAATTAAATGGACAGTCGGTCTCGTCATCTTCTCAGTTACTGAAATTAGCTGACAAGTGGCAATAGTAGTGAGCATTTTGAAAACAAGACTCAATATCGCCCCGCTACTCTGATCAAAATTCATGGACATCACCGGGGTCATGCCCTGGAGCCCCTGGATTGCCCCTTGCGACCCTTGACACTCAGAGGTGGCAAAAACCGAGCCCGGAACACAGGGTAAGCTCGTACTTATGGGTATTCATTGGGGCTCCGCTCTCATTGTTTTCTGCCAATTTTGTATTACATTAATAGTGAATAATATTACATTATTCTGACCCTCCAGGATTTTGTGATTTGCAAAAGAATTGCAAAATCGCCACTTTTGTAACAAGGCCGTGCTTTTTACAAAAGTGCCTGCGAGATCTGGGCCCACCAGATCCCTACATTGCTTTTAATGCACTTGGACCGCTACTTGGGGCACAGAGCAAGCACCACCTGCATAGATCTGCATTCAAGCGACTGAGCTGTAGAACTGAGGGCCATATTATCAAGAAAGGGCAATACATTATCGCCGCTTTTATCGGCAGGAAACTGCAGCTAAAGTGGCGATAATGGGCTTGATAATATGCCATTGTGAATTCCCATTGAAGCCCAGGTTAATTCCAGAACCTGGGCTTCTATGGCAATTCACAAGCGCATATTATCAAGCCCATTATCTCCGCTTTAGCGGCAGTTTCCTGCCGATAAAAGCGGCGATAATGTATCGCTCTTTCTTGATAATATGGCCCTGAGATCTTTGGATGAGCAACAGTTTGAGAGCTATGTAGCTGTGAAGTGCCAGAGGCAGAGCAGCGTCAGTTATCGCCCCTTGCACTGTGTGCCCGCATCATTTAATTGTTTATTTTATTTTCCTTTGTATGTATTTTGGGTGACAATTTAGGCACGATTCCGACGAAGACTTTGCACCCAAATTGGGATTACTAAACCAAAAGGAATGATGCCTTAGTGTTGCTGCTTTGACACTCGGTAATGGTACATTTCCGCATGCTAGTAGAAGTCCTTAGCCAAACACCTTTTGACATGAGCACATGATTAAGCAAAGCTGTGCCCAACCAATATTTTACTTTCAACTTTGCATAGAAAAAATGACAAAAAAAGAAATTAACAAACATGATTTCATGATATGTGCTGACACATTGTGTAGACATACAAATTGTCAATGCTAGTTTAAATTTGTTTAAGCAAAAATCATAACTGCGTGGGCCAATAAAAAAACATCTGCCTGTTTTTAAACTGAAGAAACTGTGGGATGTCTGTTTTTGGAAAATATGACGTTTTAGAACGGAATGCCGCTGAAAGAAACGTGTTTATTTGCAATGCGCTCAGCCTAGAGCAGGCAGCAGTAAAAAGCCACCCACAACTGAGGCGGGGCACTGCCCTACCAATGGGAAAACCAGAGAGCAAAATAACAAAAGGTCTTCATGAGCAACTTGCTCATTATGAAGCCACAACGAACCACCTCTGATTGCAAACTAAGGAGAAGCAAAAGCTGACAACTACAGTGCGGGTAGAGGTTAACTACTTCAATAATACAATCCATTTACACAGACCATAGATCATCCAAAGGAAACTAAACCCGTTTATGACAATACATCTGCCTTGCACACATCAAGGCCAGATTGTTTTCCCCTGGGATTTCAGAGAAATCTGCACCAGGCCTCCCCAAGAGACACAGCGGATGCATTTCTATGAACCATCAATATATTTTTTTTTAACACATGTTTTTATTGGTATTTACAGATTACACGTAACAAATATTAACAGACGTTTTGATGGTTATTCGCCGACGTTTGTGCAAACAGGAGACATACAAACATAAAACATAAACCATAAAGTGGAGGCGGTTTGTTTGACAGGAATAGGGCCAGTACCGCCCAGGGGTCGGTGGGCATGAGGACGTTTCTTGTGTTGGAGGAAGAGGTGTGGCTATGGCGGTTTGAATGTGTCCATGTGTTTGTCTAGTTTGGTCCACATCGCTCTGTCATGATGTCTACCTGGCGTGTTTCTAAGGGTGGTGGTGTTTTCCCCATTTAGGAATATCACCCAATTGAGCCAGCCTTTGAAGGTGGCCTTGGATGTGTCTTTCCAGTTTGTGAGTATAATTTTTGTTGCTGATGAGAGTAGAAAGTCAAGGAGGGTTTTGTCTTCTTTCGTCTTGACTTCTTGTGAGATCTATGCTGCGGCTAGAGAGGCAAACGTCAGCTTGATGTTGCTGCTTAGTGTGTCGTTGGTGAAAGCTAAAACCCGTGTCCAGAGGTTTTTGACTTTAGTGCAGTTGAGGATGATATGTTCTAGGTCCCCTTTTCCTAGGCCACAGTTCCAGCATATATCATTGTCTATTAGTCCTATTGATGCTAGCTGTGCTGGTGTCCAATAGTCTTGGTGTAATAGCCAGAATTTTGTTTGCGCGAGTACTGGGGATATCATGCACTTAGATGGCGAAGCACACAGGGTGTTATAGCTCTTGTTGTGACAGTTTTGCCTAAGTTTGGGTTTCCCAGTAGGTCGTTTTTCTATCATTGAGCTTGGACATGGATGGTCAGAGCAGTTTGTACAGAAGCGAGACCTGGTGGCCTGTCTTGTTTATGTTCTCCATTAGTTGGAAGATGGAGGGGGGTTGTCTGTGTATTTTTGCTTTCGTTAGGGCTGTTTTAATGGCTAGAAAGTTATAGAGTTCTATGTCTGGTAGATTGTGTTCTTGTTTCAGGTTGTTGAAAGTGTATGGTGCTCCTTCTGGTTCTAGTTGTATTGGGAATTGGATCCCCCGACTTTTCCATGCACTCATATCTAAGGTTTTGCCTCTGTATTTAATCTTGTGGTTTCCCCAGAGTGTTTCCCAACGTGAATTTTTATCAGTAGAGCCTGTTTTGTGAACTTTAGGATGGGGATGTTGTTGAGTGCTTGCTTGTTCGCTGTTAGTAGAGTGAGTGGGGAAGAGTTGTTTAGCATAGCTCTCTCTATGGCTAACCAGGTTGGGGTATATTTTTGGGTGGGTAGCACCCAGTGCATTCCTTGTCTGGCTATGAATGCTAGTTGGAACGTTTTAGGGTCCGCTATGTTAAGCCGCCTAGTTTTTTTGCTAATCTGAGCTTGCGTAGGCCTATCCTCACTTTCTTGCCCTACCATATAAATGTGTTGATCATTAGGTCTAATTTTTTATGGAATTCTTCTGTCAAGGGTAGTGGGAGCATGTCTGCTAGATAGTTAATTATTGGCGTGACCATCATTTTGATTGTTTCTATGCGGCCCCACCAAGTGATAAACTTGGGTGACCATGAGTCTAGAAGGTCTTTAACTTTGTTCAGCGTAACTATTTCGTTCAGTTCTAGATTGCTTCTTATATTCCTTTTGAATTGGATACCCAGGTATTTGATGGCCTTTGGCTGCCATGCTAGCCCTATGCTTCCTATTACTTCTCTGGTGGTGTGCACGTTGAGTGGCATGCAATCGGATTTGTCCTTGTTGAGCTTGTAGCCTCAGTGTTTGGCGTATGTCTCTATTGTGCATATCAAATGCTGTTTTCTAAAGCAGATCACGGCATTTATTATATAACGATTTTAACATCAACATAAAAACTCAAATTCATGCTACAAATCCTCAATTTGATAGAGGGATTTTAATATGTGCTCATCCCATGACCAGGGAATGCAGGGCATATCTGTAGCAGAACAGTCATGTACAAACAGAGCAAACTGGCGGCTGAAGGCTATACACACAAAGTCATGTACTGAAATAAAACTGCTATGTATAAAAACACGTAGAACAAGACACAACCACAGAAAACAGTTAATACAATTTTACAAAAAGAAAAAAGCTCTATAAATCACATCCCGGCCCGGGTTTCCGAGGGGAAACATCCTTTACAACACAACTTTTACCACGCAGTGCTTTTACATCGCAACTTTTACAACGCAAACCATTACAACGCATTGCGCTGGGGGGCGCTCTAGGATAGGGAATAGATTTAGTTTACTATCCAACACCTTCGCTACAATCCACAGGGACTGGAGTTGGAATAGTAAATTAAACTATTCACTATCCAGCACCCCTCAACACTATGCGTTGTAAAGGCATGCGTTGTAAAACTTGCGATGTAAAAGCATGCGTGGTAAAAGCATGCGTTGTGATGTCATACATCCGTTTCCGAGCATCACCTATGCCTACGCAAGATAAAGCATTACAAGGGGTAGGAGTGATGTTTTGCTGTGCTAACTAACAGAGCACAGCCCCCCACTTTACTAGTTAATCGAAGTGTTTCTCTCGAGCAGGAAGCCTCACCCCTGCTAGCGAACTAGGTAGCAAAAACGTGGCCTTTTTGTTGTCTCATCCGAAAGGGTGACTGCACACAACGCCGGATCAAACATTCTAGAGACTAGAGCGCCCGATCCCTGTCTCTCCAAATGTTATTTAAACCTTCACTCCTGCACAATCTTGTTTCTACCCCTTGGTAGACACAGGTCATCAGAATGAGGGTATGTTAATTATCAAACTGCAGATGAAACTACGTGTTCAATGGTAACTTTTCAAACAATCTGGGACGCGAAATCTGGTCTAAGATAAGTAATACTGGGACAATGCCAAATGCAAACATAACAAAAGCTCTCAGACACTTGAAACATGCCCATTTCCAGGGGGAATACTCTACAAAAACAGTTTACATTGATTTAAGGCTGAAAAGGAATCATTGTAAAATAAAGTGCTGCAAAATGTCAATTTTTGTGTGGCAAATGTTCAATTTTTGCCACAAGATTTGCAAATGTATGCTGCAATATCTCCGGGGGGGGGGGGGGGGGGGTAGGGAGGAATAAATAAAACCTGGAATGTTATTGCGAATGTGAAAACATACTATGTTTTCCACTGAACGAAATGGGCAAAAAGAGCCTACTACTCTACTGTCCACAATATCACTCCCGCCACAGCTCCAGGAGAGTACTAGTTGGAAATGATTCTGCTCAGCATAGAGGGGCATTCCCAACCCTCTTCCCAGAGATGGGGGCTTCTGGCACCCTACTTCCAAATATGGGGTTAACCAGAACTATAGTGATCTCAGGGAGAGCTGTTTATGTCCCTTGCCCCCAAGAAAAAGCCAAAAGAAAACCGACCAAAGGATGCTGGATCCATAACAGGAAAATGGTTGTCTCAGTTCTTGAGGGAGGGAATGCCTTTGATCGATGGGTGGAATCGAGCTGTGTGCTCTGGTAGCCTCATAATGGGTGGGTAGCACTCATGGTACGGATGACCTGGCAGTAATCTTCGACTCTTCATGGTACAAAAAAACGAAGCAAAATTACAAGATTTGAAAATTAACTGCAAAAGTTGGCAACACTGATAGTTTTTAAGTTTACATCTCAGCGTAGCGCGTCACACATCTTAAGCTGAAGGTAGTTTAAAAGATCTGTTGCGATTTGTCCTTATGGAAACTTTATTGCCACTACCTTGTACTGCTGAAGGTGACTGTACTAGAATCCTTGAATAATTATCTCAGAGAAGCTGGGTGAAGGCTGAAAAATATACACCTCACCATGTGTAATACATACATGTGTTTAGTAGAGAATTACTGATAAAAAAAAATCAAGCAAATGAAGGATGAGATCAAAAGAAGTATTATTCGTAAGGTTGGTAATATGGGTTGCACTGGGTCTGTAGGTCATCAGTTCGAATCTCGGGCTTACATTCTTCTGAGGTCGGTGCATTGCATACCACTCCTGTGGCTAATAGTAACATGTGTTATATACAGCACTTACAAATAGCAAAATAATGGTATGGAGCACTGTATAAAAAAAACATTATTTAAAAAAGTTAGGAAGCATTTTTTGTTTAACACAGTCGCTATGCTATTTTAATCAGCTTGGGGAATTGATAAATGTTGAGGAATTGAAATGACATCCTTTTTATGCAGTTTCACAGAATGAAGGTCCATGAAGCGCATAGAGCGGCGTTCAGGGTTAAGACATGTCTGCAGAGCAAAAGAGGGCAAAAACACACAAAGCAGAAAGACGGAGGAAGAAAGACAGAAAACCGTCACAAATAGAGAACACAGGAACATGCAATAATGAGATAAATTGCCAGATAGTGTCTGGCAGTGGATTACAGAGACATGGGGCCTCATTTATGAGGTTTTGTTGCAGGGCAGCACCACAAGTAATCTTGCTGCGCTGTCCTGTGCCAAAACAAAAGGGCAGGAATGAGGCATATCTATGTGATGGAGTGTTCCTGTCTTTTTCCCCTGTGCCGGCGCATAATGGGGTGCCATGTGTCCACGCAGGCACCCTTTCACCATGGTGCAAGTGTGTCTGAGTTGTGGGGATGATTGATTTTATGCAGGAAGGGACACCTTCCTGCCCAAATTCAATCAATTCAGGCGATTTCCTCTTGGTATGTGTGCTGCAGAATGCAGCAGACAGAAAAAGGAAAAAAACGAGGAGAAATTAAAACATTTCTCCTCATTGTGCCTCCCTAAAGCTAACCTTGGGCTGGCGTTTGATTCTGATGCATTCCCAGGTTTACGATTTCTCGTAAATCCGGAATGCTTCAGATTCCATGCGTGTTGCGTGGGATCACCCATAGCAACACCCATGGAATGCCTCTTTCATGCAGTGTTCTTTCTGTGTGAAAGGGCACATATTTATGAGGACATGAAAAGCCACGTAAAGTAGCTCCACGTGGACTATTAAACATTCTGGGACACATTGCACCACGAGAAAGTAAAAAAAGTGACGTTCTGGTGGCGAAAAGGGCCACACGGAGTCTCATAAATGAGGGCCATGAAGTGGATTCCACACTGCAGCCTTGATATTCGGTGCAGCGACATGAAAGAGCTCCGGCCACAGGATTCTTAGCAGAGATTTGGGCACTGGCAATCTTTCTTTTAATGGAACACTGCAGAGACTAGGTGTGCAGGGAAACTTTGATGTAGTCTGTAGATTCGTCACGTTTAGGACGTAAAACGGGCCTGGGCTGAAACTTTGCCTTTTCCGGATCCAGGTTGATGTAATCTGGGAATTTCTTTTTTTTGTGCATGCCGTCTGGACCTCGGCCTGTGCCCGGAAAGACCAGGCTGCTGTAAGTGACGTCTGGTTTTGCCTTCGGTGTCTGGAGGAAAGAAGAAGACAACATTGATTTACACCTTTCAGACTGCAGGTGATTGCAGTGCATGCTGCAGGTCAGACGCAATGCAGTGTCATGTCTATAAAGCCACATTTCACAAAAGGAGAATTTAACAGCACTGACAGCATGGTGGATACACATCTAAGGTAAAGCATTGGTTGTTGTTGTGAACGTTTGTCCAGGCCAAAGCACAACCACTGAGCAGTTCGAATTTACACACTGAGAAGCGATTTAGCACCATATCACATGTTGTGACTGGGGGCTATTTTGTAGAAAACTATAAAATGGCACCCAGTTCTAACCAGCACTGATTGTCCCAAAAACAGAGCACTTTTAGAAGTGTAAAGTGGTGCCAAATAGCACTGTGGTGCACATTAGCACCAGCCAGGCATTTATGCAAACCGCCTCTAGCTACGCCGCCTCGTAGAACACTTTACCATACATGGCTAAACCCTCATCCTACACCACCACCAAGCGCATGTCATTTGTAGCAGAGATGAACAGCTTTTAAACACCATACTTCCTCAAAGATGGAGCCACCCAGCATGGTGCAGTGCAATGCTATGTGCAAAGACTATCTGCATAGAGAGGTGCATAGCATGAAGCAGAAGAAATCTATGGAAGGTTTAAAGACCAGATATGGTCTGCAGGGCTTCAGTATACACAGAGCCCAGAGCTCAGCCTTACATGTGTAAACACTGATGCCTCATAGTATGGGCTAATTAAAGGCCAGCAGCTGAGCCACGCAATAAACCTACTACTTACTGCGCAGTTACACAACAAAATATGGTACATTTGCAGGCCCATATTCACACTGCATAACATAACGTAGAATGTATTACTCTGCCACTGTGATCATCTGCAAGTCTAGGACCCTGCACACTATTTTAGTGGTACTACATAGTCCCGACCTTAAAGTGTTCCCAAAACCACTATGCACAGTCGTCTTCAGCTCTCAGAATCCAGCAACTCCTCCAATCACTTGTTGACTGTCTCTTTATCTGTGACCATGGACAATACTTCATGGTCTTTCAGACAGGTTTGCTCTATATAAATATCACACACAAACAATCATGCATACGCTTAATCTACAGAACATTGGTATCGGCGCAGGACAAAGCCCATCCGCAGACCACTGTCCAGGCTCAAAACACAGGACCCATGGCAAATGTTTGTCATAGGCAAGGTATGTAGTTGTGTGTATCATAAGCCAACTGCAGGACTTGTCATGATGTGCGGTCTATCTAGTAGTTGCAGGATCAAGCATAGTTTCTTTAAAGCCCTGTAAACTAATGTCACTTCTGCAGACTTTAGCAGAGCTGCACAGAAAAGGACATCTATCGATTGATCTTAAAAAAATTGATATATTTATTGACTACATTCACAGCACTTTTATGAATAGCATTACTAACCCAACTCTTCCCACATAAATGCCACCTTAAAGCACCAGCCAATGCATCATTAAACACGCAAGCCTCTCTCCCAAGCTTATGATTTGAGATTGTGATTTACAGGTTTCAGAGAGATCTCTGCTGTTGGTTTATTTAACTAGTGATCAAGATGGAAATAAGATGTCCAAAAGGGTCTAGAATCGGTTTGATTCTGGTGTGAAAAGATCCCAACAGATATCTGACATCATTATATCATCATACTCCGGGGTCAATCACCTTTTAGTCAAAGAAGATACTGTGAATTTTCTTGCCTGAACTAACTTTATTACCCAAATGGTCCTGCAACCTAAGAAGACAAGTAAAAAGTTAGTAAAGGAAATTATTGTCCACAATCCAACACGGAGATCTGCATAAATAGATGTCTTCTCAAATAAAGGAACAAAGGTAGTGTTTTTGATTGAAGAAAATGATTTCTTTATTCTTTTACTCCACAGTTCATTTCTTTAAAACACAAAGCACAATGGACAAGACTGCCAAAGCATTTCGTCCCTCATGGAACTTCTTCAGGGCTTAATAAGTTGGTAATGTTCTGTACCATGTGATTCTTATGTAAGTGTTCAGACCAATAAAAAGACCACAAACCAATAGATTGTCATTTCTCCATGCTCATGTGCTGATATCCAATTTCTAGAAGTGATAGGAGTCAAATATTGCCTGGCTGTATGGTTTACAGCTATCCTGTTGTAAGAATAAAGGATATGTGTCTCCCTGACGTGTAAGTTGATGTCCGGTTCAGAATTACACGGTACAGAACATTACCGACTTATTAAGCCCTGAAGAAGTCCCATGAGAGGACGAAACACATCATCATTCTTGTCCATTGTGCGTTGTGTTTTAAAGAAATTAACTATGGAGTAAAAGAATAAAGGAATCGCTTTCTTCAATCAAAAACACTACCTTTGTTCCTTTATTTGGGAAGACATCTATTTACGCATTTCTCTGTGTTGGATTGTGGACAATAATTTCCTTTACAAACTTTTTACTTGTCTTTTTAGGGTGCAGGACCATATGTGTGAAAATTGATTGTGGTGGTATGTATACCACTTTTATGGTATGTATGTAGGTCACATCTCAGGTCTAGTGCACCTAGCTGCTATCACAATACTCTAGCCACAGCACGTAACAATGACTGGTGCTGGATCTCTGTGCTCTGACCTTCGAATTTGTAGCTTTACAACTTTATCTACCAGGTAATGGTAAACATGGCTATTTGCCTTTGACCACACTTCATCCCATGAGCACTACGGAGATATAGCAACCATGTATGGAATTAAAATGTATTAAAATGTATGTTATAGACAAACCCAATTGATAGTATATCACACATCATGACTAATTACATGACAAGAGAAAAGAATGATGAACTTGCCTGTTCTATGCTGAGCAACTTAAAAAGTTTCAGGGCTCCGTCTATCATCTCCTTGTGTTTACTTAGGGGAACAGCCTACGGAAAATATCTTGACTTGGTTGGGATGGTTGGGCCTGTGGTCAATTTTGAATAGCCTTTATCAGGTCACTATGTAAGTGAAAATGTGTATTTTGTTTCATATAAAGATATCCTTCAAAGGTCCATCTTTTCTTAAATAAAGATTTCAATGACATTATTAGATTTATAGCAACACATCTGAGATTCATTTTTAAATGCAAATATATTAAATGAAATATATGTATTAGGAATGGGAAGAGTTATAATGTTAAGAGCCTGATTTTGAGCTTGACGGACTGATACTCCATCTCAAATGTGATGGACATCCTACCCACCTTATGACAAGCGCCATGTGATATAATGCACTTGTCATAAGGCAGAAGGGGGTATCATTTACATTGGTAATATAGAAACCCATCCGCCGAGCTCTAAATCAGGCCCTAAATATTTATCAGTTCTTGACATTTAGGAAATCCATGTGATGCAATTTATTATGATTTATATATGTTAAAATAGATTATAAATCAAGAATTTCTATGGACAGCTTTGATCAGAAGTAAAGGTAAATTAAACGACCATATAAAGCTATTTAATACACAGGTCCATATTAATTAATCGTTCAATTTTTCACATCCTCTAAATTTTAAAGGTCTTATAACCAGTCATTAGATCTGTTCTCACCTGTCCTTCTAGTGCACAATAGCATCAACTATATCCTTTGTAGAAGTAATCAGAAAACAGACAAACATACGGCCCCTTGATCTTGAATAACAGTGGTGACAATATGCACCTCAATTCCAAACCAGTGCCACTGTCCGTCTTTCAGTTACCTGGCAGGCTGGGTGGCTGTGACCCTCTGAACTTTCTGAACACTCGGAGGAGTCGTCACTTTCATCTAAAGGCAGAAAAATAAGAGTCATTGAGATAACATTCCTTCTGATGGGGAATTTGTGGCATATCATGACTTAACCATCTGGGCCCAATCATTTGAAGATATTAGTAAGAGAGATCCCTCATTGGTGGGCAACTGATTGCTAGTAGAGCCTAGAAATCATTGCAGATGCTACAGGACATTTTTACTGGTGAGAAAAATGGCAAATCCATTTGTATCGTTTATAGGTTTTCCCTACTAGACAATGCACGAGCTGTCTATTGCAGGATTTATTGATCCTGAAGGCTGCCAAGGTGAAGCTGGTCAACATGTTTCATGCCCCATTAGCCCCTAACGGGCTAATGGGGCCCGGAGCTAAGGGTAGGATGAACGCCAGTCGTCTGCCTCTCGATCTCTAGAGCAACAACGTGCTCTGCCTCCCCCGTCAGCCCTAGGCTCCTGTTACAGAGGTCTACTATATCCCAGTACAAGCCCACTAGGGTACCCCCTACCATGTCTGGCAACTAGATCAAAAAATGTGTAGTACCAGACGGTAGTGCACCACTCACACTTTAGTTTTCTTTCGGTCATGATAAAGTGCCACTTGACGCGTCAAGGGCTAATGGGGCACGAAACATGTTGACCCACTTCACCGTGGCAGCCCTTCAGGAACATTAAATACGTTTAGGGCACCCACACCCTTTTGAATCAGGCTTGAACTACCTATATAACAAAACCAGACCTGAGTAGGATTGCTCTTGACCTATTTTATTTCACTTACCTGTGCACCACCCAGGCCTCACACCTGCACGCACCCAACAGCTTCTTCAAAAGGTCTCCGGCAAAGCCCCATTTACGGGAGCCCATTGGCCATTGCAGCACCAGCCCGATGAGGAGCAAGGCCCAATGATGAAGCATGACATCCTCCGGGGTGTGTGAGGGCATCACGAAGAAAGACCTCCCTTTCCCCACATGCCCAGTTAGGAACTGCACACCCCTCTGATACACAGTCACATTTCAACCCACAAGGAGGTTGTGAAATGTAAAATCAGGAAATGGACAAAGGTCACCCTGAAGGCCATTACCATGGCCTCACGAAAGATGTTTCTCAGCCTAAAAACAACATTTAGTCAGTTAACCAGCATCTTGAAGACTGGTTCACGGGGACCCTTGATATGATTGCATCACTGAGGGAACATCGCACGACCTGCTCCAAACCATCTGCAGAATGGTTTATTGAAGAGCTTTTGTTACGTAACAAATCTTGTAACCATCTAGAATGTATATGGCGTAACGATTTCAGTGCCAATAGTAAAGCCAACTACTCTACGACCCTGAAGGAGTGCCACCAGCTTATCCATACCACACAAAGCAAATTCTATGAGCATTAGATTAAGTCCTCATCTGACTCCTCAAGGGAACTTTTTTCATTGTTAAATACTTATCATCTCTGCAACGTATATCCTCTCACATAGTGCCATCCCTAAAGAGCTGTCACCAGATTACTCGCTTCATTCTTGACAAGGGCGCAAAAATCTAAAACTACTTTACTGAGACATTAAGAGACTTTCAGTGCCGAAAAGCCTGGTTTGATGCTCCAGCTAAGAAGAAGAGCCTTGCCACTTTCACTCCACCCTCCTTAGATGAACTCAGTATGCTTCTCATCAAGATAAAATTGGGTTCTCCCTCCGATCCAACTCCACCTTGAATTCCGTTTCAGGGAATGGAGACTATCCTGCCTAGGTTGAGCAATTTGCTCAACATCTCTTTCTAAACTGTTGTAGTTCCTACTAAGTGGAAACACGCTATTGTAAAGCCTCTCCTTAAAAACCCCTCACTAGAGCCATCCCTTCCAGTGAATTTAAGGCCCATCTCGTTCCTCCCTTCCTTCTGAAAAATCCCTAAGAAACATGTCAATGCTAAACTGACAAGTTTCATGGAGTCAAAAAGTGTAATCCACAAAACACAATCAGGGTTCCGGGCTCAGTACAGCACAGTCAGCCTTACTGCTAGACACAGAATCTCTTAGATTCTGTGCTAACTGAGGCTAAACAGCAGCTTTGATTATGCGGGACCTTATCGCAGCATTTGATACTGTATCCCATGGCCTCTTGTTAGAACAACCAGGGAATTACGGCATTAAGGGTCTAGACCTGACATAGTTGGCCTTTTTTCCCCAGGACCAATTTTTTTTAAGTGGTGCAAGCTCCCTTCCCCTCTGAAGTGCTGCCTCTTACTCAGTGCTCGATTTTGAGCCCTACATTGTTCAATCTTTATATGTGCCCCCTTCGGATGTGATCGAGCAACGCAATGTAACCATAGTGTCCTAAGCCGATGACACACAGCTTATTGTCACTCTCTCTCAGGAGGAGTGGGAGTGCATCCCATTTCAGAGCTTGCCTGTGGAATCTTGCATTATGGATGAATAGGAGCTGCCTCAAGTTGAATACAAATAAAACAGTGGTACTCATTGTTGGGAAACAACCATCCATTTGGCCAGCAACTTGGTGGCCAAAGGAACTCGGCCCTACTCCAGACCCCAAGCCCAAAGTGAGCATTCTTTTTTACTCCTATCTTACTTTTGACAGCCAAATATCCTGCGTGGCCAGGAAGTGTTTCGGCACTCTCAAGACTCTGGCTTAAATCTTGGACCTCTTCCTATATCTGCCAGGAAAACAGTAGTTTAGACTCTCATGTGCAAATTGGACTATTGTAATATACTTTATATCGGAGCTATTCAGGGTGGATTAAAAAAAACTGCAGAGAGTGCAGAATGCGGCAGCACATCAACTGCTGAAGCTCCCTAGGTGGGCATCCGCGTGCCCTGCCCTTTGGCTGTCATCGAGCAAAATACCACAAAATCCTTAATCTCTTTTCATTAGTTAAACCCCACCAACCCAGTAGAAGACTCAGAGTGACAGACGCTGCACTGGCCGCAGTGTCCGTCATTAAACGATCTTGCTTGGGTGGTTGCTCATTTGGTTTTCAGGACTCAAAGTTGTGGAACACTCTACCCCTTCACTTGAGACAAGAACCTCTTGAAAAAACCTTCAGGAAGAAACTCAAAACATGGTTGTTTGGATCTTCTTATGCTGTTCTTCTTCCGTTCAAGTACTATTTTCTTTTTAGGGAATATCTCTCTTTTTATGATCTCTGCATCTGGCTATGGCAATCGTAGCTCGGGGACACTCCGTTGGGAGCAACCATTATGCTTTAAAAACGTGTAACATAACATTGGTTGGCTTTATTGTTACTCTCATTGGTTTGCTTCCTCTTCAATGGCTTGTTTTCCTCTTGACAGGTCTGCCCCTGGAGCACAGGCTCTTCATTATGGTTTTGATTTGTTAACTTGTATCCCTCCACTGCTCACATTTAGAGAACACCTTTTTTCTTTTTCATTTAAGACTCTACATGTTTTATAGCTCTCTCCCTCGTGTGCTGATTCCCCCTTAAACTCCCCCCTGCCAGGCTGATTGCTCATCGCTCCTCCTAACTTGTCTGTAAAAGCACAGCAAGAGGGATGTTTGTGCTGGGCTATAGCTGAAGAACAAACTTTAAGGGGTGTTTTTTATTTATCTCTTGCATTTCACATGTTTCATGAAAGCACAAGGGATGGGCCAGCTGCTGCACTCACTCAGCTGGAGCCTGAGGCAGAAGGTGCACTTATCATGACACTTCTCCTGGAGGCCCATAAATCTGCTTCAAGGCTACATCAGAGGAACAAATGGCTAGATCATTTGGAAAGTAAAAATGCCTTGTCAAGGATTTAACATTACGTTCCGAGACTGCCTGAACATTTTAAACTATGTTCAAAATTTCCTCAGTGAAAAATGTTTGAAAAATAAACTATCCATTTATAAAGATTTAAAGCATTGATATGTATTTGTTGGTTCTTGAATATTTTGAAGTGTATTTTATTTTACTTGTTATAAACAATACTTTACAGACAAACTGTGGTATCCTGGCATGAGTGGAAACATTTAGTGGAATGTGGAATGTATGGCTGAGAGTGTTCCTTTAATGTATATGCATGGTTTGTAAAATGTTGGGAGATCAGCTGGTGCTGGGATATTGGAGGAGCTGGAGCCAGAGCCGTGGGTGGAGTTTGCTTACTGGAGCAACTAAGTACATCGTGGATATGGTGGCTGTTAAACCCCTGTTATGTTGGGTGACTTACTTAACTCCCGCTTTCAGCCCCCAGCCCATTGACATACGCGGCGATCCAGGCTGCGGTTGTGTTGTGTGGTTGGCGATACTGCCATACATTTAATTCTCTCGCTGCTGACTTTAATAGCATGCCTGAATTGCATTTATGGAATAGGAATTTGTACTCTGTGTTCTGTTTCTTCGCTGATTTTAATAGCACAATCCTTTTTTAAAATTTGAAACTGACACTCCGTCTTTGAATACATTCCTGCTTCTCTTACCTGCACTTTATTTGCCTCGTGGCCCCGTTCCGCCCCGGCTCTGTGCCGTTTGTTGCGGAGGGCCAGCTCGAGGAGCGCTACTTCCTGGCAGCTACCACACTTCCGCCCTGCACCGAAAACCCGCAGGTTAGCGGTCTAGCGCTCCCTCACCACCACTACTTAATGGCGGTATGGAGGAAGCGCAGCGGACGAGGGCAGCGGGAGCGCCGACTTCGCGCCGAAGTCGTGCACAAGTCAAGCCCGTCTGCGCCCGTCCGCGCCCGTCCGTGGCCGACCAGGCCCAGGGCCCTGTCGTAATGCCCAACTCCACTCTTATTCCTCCGCCGAGCTTCTGAGTCTTAAGTCCTCCGGACCCATTCCCGCCCGCACTGTCAGAGCGGCTCAGTCATGTGGCATTCTTATACCATCTGACTACTCGGCACTTGTTTCTTGTCACGACCCTTCTCCCTCTGTTCCACAGATCTCCACCTCTTTGTCGATTTTTTACCTTAACACCCGTTCCCTCATCCGCCATCAGCTCGAGATTTTCCAACTTCTACATCAGAGCTCCATCGACATCCTTCTCCTAGCAGAAACCTGGATCACTGAAGATTCAGCCCCCGATATTCTCGCTGCACTCCCTATGGGATACTACATCATGCACGCCAATCGGCCCGCTGGGAAGACTGGTGGCGGAGTGGCGGCTATCATCCGCTCTGAATATATCTTCTCTGATGTCACGTTGACCCCTATCCCTAAAACTGAATATCTGGCACTAAAATTTTCCTCCCCTAAATCGTCTTTTGTTTGTGTCCTTGCATATAGACCCCCTGATTCTATGCCCACCTTTCCCCAATTATTCAGCGACGTTATTGCTCAATTAGCAATTAACCACGCCAACATCATGGTGATTGGAGACTTTAATTATTGGCCAGCCGATGTCCATGAAAGCCAATCGTCGGTGGACTTCACAGACCTCCTAAAAGGTATGAATCTTTCCCAACACATCCACACCCCCACCCATCTGAAAGGTCATATTCTTGACCAACTCTGGACATCTAACCTCGATATCTCACCTCCTTCAGTCTTCCCTTGCTCCTGGTCTGACCACTATTTCATCTCCTTATCTGCACACTCTGTGTCCGTCCCCCTGTACTAAAAATATCATGGCTCGTAACTGGAAAAGGGCCAATCTGCCTGAGTTTCATGATTCCCTAGCCTCTACTGCACCCACGTCTCTGACTTCTCTAGAGAATCAGGCTGTCAAACTTGATGATTGGCTGCGTCAGGCTAGTGATAAAGCTGCCCCTCTCAAAAGAATTAAAGCAAAGCGCCCCCACGACGCACAACGTTGGTTTACGGACCAACTCAAAGCGGAAAAACTAACCCTCCGGCAAACTGAACGCCGCTGGCGTCGTCACTACGACCCACAGCTCAAATTCACATACAATGAAACCCTTAAATCTTATAAACAATCAATCCTGGCTGCCAAGACGGCATATTTCTCACAAAAAATCTTGGACTCAAACAATAAAACGAAAGACATTTTTTCAATCGTAAATGAGCTCTCCCTGCCAGATAGAGTCACTCCCCAACCCCAGCCGACCCAAACCCTCTGTGACTCACTTAACTCTTACTTCATAGAGAAAATTACGACAATAAAAAATAATATTCTGACTCCGGCATCTCCTACTCCTCTTTCTCTTCCCCCTACTAATACCAGTACCTTGACAGAGTTCCCACCTATATCCCAACAAGAGTTTGCTTCTCTCCTTCATAAAATCAGATCGGGATCCCCCAATGACTGCTGTCCCCCGCAGATTCTGAAAGAAGCCTTTCTTGCATGTCCAGGCCCCCCTCTAGCTTTACTTAACAACTCCCTCACTACCGGGGAGGTCCCATCCTCTTTCAAGCAAGCTGCAGTCTTACCCATTCTAAAGAAACCCAATGCAGACCCATCAATTCTCAGCAACTACAGACCCATCTCCCTCCTCCCCTACCTAGGAAAGATCTTGGAGACCTACATTACCCGCTGCCTGAGCTCTTTTATAGAGAAATCTTCCTTCTTAGACCCTCAACAAGCGGGATTCAGACCCCTCCACTCCACCGAGGCGGTCATAGTAGCAGTCATGGACACTCTCAGGAAGGGCGCTGACAAAAACATCCCTCAAGCCCTTGTCCTATTGGATCTCTCGGCGGCGTTCGACACGGTCGATCACACCACCTTGATCGACCGTGTCCATAACGCCGGCATTCAGGGATTAGCCCTTGACTGGCTCAGATCTTTCCTGCACCAGCGCTCTCAGTCCGTTCACCTTTCCACCTTTTCTACACCCTACACCTCCCTTCCCTGCGGTGTACCTCAGGGCTCTGCACTCTCCCCTCTTCTTTTTAATTTGTACCTCCAACCTCTTTTAGCCTCCCTCCACAACTCCCCGGTCACAATTTTCAACTATGCGGACGATCTCCAGTTAATCTTTCCCATAGACTCCCTCCCTTCCTCCCGTATGAATTTCCAGTCCACCATGCTGACCATTGCGGAGTGGATGTACCACAGCCACTTAAAGCTGAACCCTACCAAAACTGAGCTCGTTCTGGTAGGAGGCCCCAATCATCCATGGAATTCCACCTTCTGGCCAACATCTTTGGGGACAGCACCCACTCCCGTGAGCTCAGTCAAAAGCCTGGGGGTGATCATTTCAGAAGATCTATCTATGAGACCGCAAATCAACGCGGTCACCTCTGCCTGTTTTTTCCACCTCAGGCGGATCCGCAAGATCAGCAGGTTTCTCACCAAAGAAGCCCTGACCCAAGTTGTTATTGCGCTCATCACCTCTAGGCTTGATTATGCCAACACTTTGTATGCAGGAATCCCTGCATGTCACCTCCACCGACTGCAGCTGGTGCAAAATCAGGCCGCTCGCCTGATCTTCCGCCAGCCCAAACATCAGCACATCACTCCCCTCCTCCGTAGTCTACATTGGCTCCCTGTTTCTAAACGCTGCACCTTCAAATTGGCATGCACAACCTATAAGGCCCTCTCGGATGCAGCCCCTGCGTTCATCTCTTCGGCCCTATCCCGTCACTTCCCTTCTAGAGCCCTTCGCTCAGCATCACAAAATCTCCTCGTTGTTCCCAAATTTAAAAGAAAAAAGCACGGTGGCCTGAGCTTTTCTGTCCTGGCTCCTTCCACCTGGAACTCGCTGCCACTTTCCCTCCGTCTCTGCCAAAAGTATGACTGTTTCCGCAGACTGTTGAAAACTCTGCTCTTTCAATCCGCATATGAATAACCCTCCCACTCTGGATCACGTTACTTGTCATTGAGCGCCAAGAAACCTATGGTGATAGTGCGCGTTACAAATAATTTTAACGTAACGTAACGTAACAGTGAAGATCTGTTCCAATGAGAAGGCAGGTTTTAACAGACTAGTAATACAGACCTGCCTTTCTCTTGATCACGCACTAAAAATTCCATGTTTAAAATACAATAAGGACACCTTCACGCCTTAGGCAGAGCAAATATGTTCTTCAGATATGAAAATGTGAAGCCCCAGGATAAGGACATTATCAAAGAGTTCGTTTTTAAACATGCCGCGGCCCACCAAGAGGATAAGGAGCTTAGAAAACCAATGGTCAGAGGGCACGCCTTACTAACATCTGTGCAGTGCATGAAGCCTTATTTATCTTTTTTAATAAGGGCGCACAATTGATTTTTAATCACTCATTTTAGATTGAACCAACTTCACCATTTACTGGCTTCGCCCTATGGCTTAGCCCCACATATAGAAGATAGAGGTTCCTGTGGCTGCGACAATAGGTCTCCACAGGATACCCTTCACTTCGTCTTTCCCTGTAAATATTTTTCGCACCCCAGACGAGTGCTCCTTAAAGGGCTTTCAAAAGATCTGATATTCAGGCACGCCTGTGTTGCACCATTGTTTTTACAGCTGTTACCCAATTCTTACACACGTTTCTGTGCCACTAACTTTTTAAGATATGCTTTAAGGTCAAGAAACACTAGAGGTGATTGAACATCACAAGACTAGTTGCAAGTTTGCTATGCTGTACAAATGTAATGAACTGTTGATGATTATTGCGGACTACTTGTGCTGTTCCTCCTTGTTTAGTAAACCCTGACTATGACTTGCCCTCTTCTGTTTGATTGGTATAAATGTATTTAGGTAGTCTAGTGAAATTAAGAACTCAGCTGTGATCAAAGACATAATGGACACCTTGCAAATTTGCACATATGGTCATTATGTAGTCAACAAATGAATTTGATGTTGTTTTATCTTTTTTAAACTGTCTCTTTATTGACTGTATTTACTGCAGAATAAAGATTATTATTATTAATAAAGCAAACTTATTTTCGACCTAAAAACACTGTCTTGCGCTTTATTGGAACGTCTCATTTTGGCAATGAAGATAATTCATAATTTTGGGAGTTTCCAGACTTATGAATGCTTCAACATAAAGTGGGCAAAGCAAAGATTTTACGCATACTCTTTTTGAAGGACTGCTTGCTGTTCTTTTGCTGCTCTGGATTATTTAATGCCGAGGACTGGCACGTATTAGAGTATATTTCTACCCATATTGAAAGGCAGAGGCTTACAGCTTAATTTTGGGCAGTTGGGTGGAAAGACTTGCACATTGGTCGCGGGTACAGTGCAGCGTTGGATTGGTAATGCGGGCATTCAGGCAATGCCCGAGGGGCCGATTACTGAATTTCAGCTGTGGGCTGCTTTCTTTAGCAGCCTGGGGGTGTTGATTTGGGCAGTTACTGCATTGTTCGATGCCGCCAGCGGCCCAGTGGGTGCCTGAGTGGCCTTTCTGGAGATAGATGGGTGTTCATTACCTTCCTTTTAACAAGGGGCAGGGGTGTCACTTCCTTTCTCTCGCTGGGCCATCCCATTTATGCATATTGAGCGGGGCAGGGGGTCTGAGCAAAAGTGGCCTCACTTGTTTTCAGGTGTGTTTCACCAGTGTAAATTAATCCGTGCATTTTTTTAATGCTCTCCCCTCCCTTTTTTATAAAATTTCGCTGAAGCAGTGTTTTGCGGAAAGGCAATATGCAAATGTGGGCCACTCGTTTTAGCGTGCCCGGGCCGATTTTTAATCCCAATTCAACCTCGGTACAGTGAAGCCACGAGGTGGTGCTCTCATGCTGACTGCCACCCACACACGAAATAATGAAGTGTGGTAATTGTGTCTCATCTTTATTTGCATTATAGAAATTAGATTTGTATTTAGGTCATACAGAACACATTGATGTAACATTAGAACCCTAGTAGGAATAGATTGCTATTGGGGGAGAAGCGGTTGGAGATTTGATTTGTCTGGATGCTTTTCCATTGAACCAGTGTGTCTTTTATTCAGCACTTAATGCATTATACTTTTATACAATTTGTGTCTCCTTCACGTCTTTACAATGGCGACGAGGTATCTTTTAATGTGCTGATCCACTGTGCAAACATTTTATTTTTATTCATCGGATTTTAATCGGATAAGACATTACTACGTTTGAGTGTCTCATGAGACTTTACTACGTTCGAGTGTCTCATTTCCTTGAAGATTTTGAGACTTTGCCTCCTGCTAATTCTTCGTGAATTTGAGATTTTCAGGGATTTCATACGCTTTTACATGGTACTGTGAATTTGAATGACCTTTTACCGTTGCGTGCTCCTGGATGCCTGAAGAATTCCTGCTAGAGAGATGCCGCTGAAATGTTCTCTTTCCAAACCTGAGGAAAGTGGTGAGTGAAGTGACGTCGGATTGTAAGACTCACACTGCGTTTCAGACTCACGATGTGTTTCACCAGGCACGTTACCAACACCCTACTACGGCCATTTTTGTTTATTATGGTTGCTTAGTCAATTACGTGACTTTGCACGCATAAAACGTCATTGGTGGCCATCTTTGATTTTCATCTGCATTGTTGATCTTATTGAGGAACTACAGCGAATTCATCAGCTGTTCATAACGCATCTATTTTTATGCATTTGAAGTGGATCCAGTGATTTTCGCACAATCGTCTCAAAGCAACCACTTGGTATTTATTCAAATTCTCTATTTCTTTAATTTCAGCGCGTCTTGGCAGTGATGCGTACACTTGATTGATGATTCATTTTCAGCGCATATTAACAGTGATGCGCACACTTAATTTATCATTCGTTTTCAGCGTATTTTCACAGTGATGCGCACATTTAAATGATTATTCATTTTCAGCGCATTTTCAGTGATGCGCACACTTGATTATTTAGTGTCATTTTAGGTCATATGCACAGTATTAACTGCTAGCCTTGTTGAGAGCAAGGTTAATAAATTATTTTCTACAGTGATACATGTATTATTGAGCAGACATTCATCATTTGAAAATACTTTATGATAATTGTACTATTTTACATATTAACTCTTCTGTATCATTCAGAGTGTATTTTATATTTATTGTTCCTTTCAATTTGAATATGGCAGCGTCTCAGATTTGTAACCAGTCTACAATATTTTTACAGATTCCAGGCAACCCAAAATTAGCATGGAAAAAATGGTTTGAATCTTTTGAAAATTATATTATAGCCATATATGGTACTAAATTTTCACCAGAGAGATTGAAAGCAATTTTGTTCAGCTTTCTTGGTATTGCAGCAATAGAAATGTTTAAAAATCTAATTCCTATTGCACCACCCAGTGGTGGGGGGGAAGGCTGGAATGTATATAAGGAGGCTATAGCAATATTAGAGAAAGAATTTTAGGATAAACCTAATGTATTAATTGAAAGACATGCTTTCCATAAGAGGAAGCAACTTCCTGATGAAATCATTGAAGATTATGTTGCTGCACTTAGAGTTTTAGCTGCAAATTGTGAATATTGAGCAAATGTTCATTTTTTCATAAGAGATCAATTTGTGTTTAACTGTTATTAAAAAAAAATACAACAAAGACTTCTTGCCTGTCGTAATCCTACTTTAAGTGAAGTTTTGGATCTGGCTAAAGGAATTGAAAGATCTAGCCTTTCTTCAAAAGTTATTTCTGCAGAAGAACTTAAAAATACTATTTCCTCTTTGCCTGTTTGTGCTGTACAATCTTTTAATGAGGGATTCGTCAAACAAAGCAACAAATGAAGTTGTTTCAGATGTGGTGCCAAAACACACTTGGCGAACTGTTCTGACTGTCCTGCCTTAAAGAGAAAATGTATCACATGTGGAAAAGTTGGTCATTTTTCATCGGTGTGTCATGCACCAAAGAAAACATTGAATTCTAATGTCAATAGTTTTTCCAGTGTTGAACTCGATTTACAAAATGTGTTACTTTCTGTTTATGATGACTTGTTTGATGATTCTGTAGACAATATTAACATCCTTTTAAGGCTCCTTTAGGTACAGTTTTAGTAGGTGAAGTAGCTTTTGAAGCCATGGCTGATTCAGGTTCACCTATTACCATCCTATCTGATATTTTTTTTAAAGATAATTGGAAGGTTGTTAAACTCAAGAAAACTGATGTGAATTACAAGGCCTTTGGTAATTTTGATATCTCTATGCTAGGCTTCTTTGAAGATACGTTAGAGTTTGAAGAACAAAAGATTTTTACTAAAATGTATGTGGCCATTGATGGTAAGAACATTGTAGGATGGTTTGATTTAGGAAGGTTGGGTATAAATTTATGTCCAGGTTTAGATCGTCCTATTCAATTAAGGGATTTAAATGTCAACAACATTTCAATTGAAAAGTCTTCTTTGGAGATGATTCTCAAAAAACATAGTGATGTTTTTGGACAAGTTAAAGGCTATATGCACAACATCAAACTTAAAATAGGAGTGGTGCCAATTCAACACAAAGTACGTATGGTTCCTCTGGGCATTCGACAAAAATTGAAATCTCACTTAGATACTTTGTGTTCTGAAGGAAGTATTGAATCCACAGATAGTTCGGAGTGGGTTTCCGCTATAGTTATTGCTCTTTAAAAAAATCAGGATCTGAGATTGTGTGTGGATCTCGGATCTCTTAATAAAAATATTGTAGTAGATACTTATCCTTTACCCTGCATTCAGGAAATGTTGGCAGCTATTAATGGTGCAAAGTATTTCTCTGTAATTGATCTTAAATCAGCGTACCATCAGGTACTTCTTGATTAGTCTTCAAAAGATCTTACAACATTTATTACGCCATTTGGTCTTTACAGGTTTTTGAGGATGCCATTCGGCTTGGCCTCAGTGGCCAGTGTTTTTCAAAAGTTGATTGAGAGTCTTTTTCAAGGTATTAATGGTGTGCAGTCTTTTCAGGATTATATTTTAATCTTTGCTGAAAATTGTGAACAACACAACATGATTCTTGACAAGGTACTGAATATATTAGGTAGCAAAGGAATGACCGGAGTAAAGACAAATGTAAGTTTCTTGTTGAGGAGATTAATTATTTGGGCCACAGAATTACACCTGATTGCATTTTTCCAAAGGAAGATCTCATCAATACTTTGGAGAAAGCTAGTAGACCACAGGATAAGGATTCTTTGTGTTCTTTTCTGGGGTTAGGCGAATATTATTCAAGTTTTGTTAAAAGTTATGCTCTTGTTGTCGAACCACTCAGACAGCTTTTAAAAAAAGGATCTCAATTTACTTGGGCAGATATTCATGATGAAGCTTTTCTTAATGTTAAAAAACGTATTGCTAAAGGGCCTGGTCTCAATACGTTTGATCCACAAGGAAAATCTTACGTTACTGTGGATGCGAGTGCCATCGGGCTTGGTGCTGCGTTTACACACATTGTAGATGGCAAAGAAATAATTATTTCATTTATTTCAAGAGGGATTCGAGGAACAGAGAGGCACTATAGCATCATTGAAAGAGAGGCTTTGGCCTGTGTATGGGCAGTAGAAAAATTTAAAAGTTTTTTGTGGGGAAGACCTTTTGTTCTGGTTAAAGATCATAAGCCTTTTGTCTTTATGATGGATGGGGTCAGAAGTGGTAAGGCTTCTTCCAGACTTGTAAGACTTATTACAAGATTGTTTATCAAGACTTCCTCCTCAGGATGAGTGTGAAAATGAGATGATTGACAAACATGAATGTATTGTGGCATTGGTTGATGCATTTGATTTGTGTAATTCTGCTATTTCTGAGAAAGAATGGAATGATGCTATGGCAGATGATACTGTTTTGTCCAAGGTAAAGCATTTTGTTGTTAATGGGTGGCCGCCTTGTAAAAATCTAGAAATTCATTTTAGACGTTTTACTCAGATTGCTGAGGAGCTTAGCAGTGAAAATGGCATACTATTGAGACAGGATTTGTTTGTACCCCCGGCTGGTGTGAGATATAAACATATCCAGTTAGCTCATTCAAGTCATCCAGGAGTATCTGGTACTAAAAAACTGCTTAAAGTTCACCTTTGGTGGCCTGGCATGGATGCTAGCTTTGAGAGAATGGTGGACAATTGTTCTGTGTGTGTGAAATCTGAAAAGCATTGGAAAGTTTCTACTCAACCGTTATCTGTTCAAGAAGGTCCTGCTGGACCTTGGGAGAACATTTCTATTGATTTTTCTGGTCCTTATGAATGTTTAGGCAGGGAGAAGAGATTTTCTATTGTTGTCATTGATAATTTTTCAAAGTGGATATGCTACACCTTTGTAGAACATCCATTGACTGATGAAGTTATTGAATTTTTGGACAACAATGTCAGAATTGAAGGTGCACCTAATACCATTTTATCTGATAATGGGGTGCAATTTATTTCCAACAAGATAAAATTATTTTTGAACAAATTTGGTGTGCACTCTGAAAGAGCGCCTTTATATTGTCCTTGTGCCAATGGTCAAGTTGAGAAGGCTAAATGATATATAAAAGAAGGAATTCAAGCTGCGATACAAAGCAATTTGGATGTTTTTCAATTTTTGAAGGAAAAAGTCTGGAGTTATCATTTAACTCCAAATGCATGTACTGGAGTATCTCCATACTTGTTAATGAGAGGTAGACGGGCAAAATATCTGTTGATACCTTTGTTTAAAAAAGAAGCTGGAAAGGAAAATTTGGAATTTTCTATTGCCAAAGCCAGAAAGAATATTGCTGATTCTCGCATTTCTGGTAAAAGTTATCATGACTCATCTCATAAAACAAAAAGTAAAAATATAGAAATTGGTGACTGGGTACGTATTATCAAACTAACATTGAATCGTAAAGGTTCATCCAAATTCACTATTCCTTTCAAAGTTGAAAGAGTGACTGATACTGCTGTGTTACTAAAGGACAAAGGTTGGTGGAACAAGAGTTCTGTTGTGGTTCTCAAGCCAGGGCAAGAACAATTTTTTGCTAAAGGTGAAGATGGTGGTCATGTGTGGGTTGATGATGAGAATAATGAGAACGGCACCTGTGATAATTCTCCTCAGAGTTATATGAGTAACGAAGAACTTAATATACCTGGGGCGTGTCAGTTGTATTCTAATATGTCTGAATCCAATGAAGAAGAGTTTATGGACTCTTCTGTACAAGAAAATTCTGTGTTACAAAAGAGAAATTCTAGATTTCCTAAGACAGTTGATGATTATATTTTAGATATCTAAAAAACTTATTTTTGTTACCTTTTAGCTATTGCTTTATTTAGTTTTGTTAAAAGGATACATGTGGTAATTATGTCTCTTCTTTATTTTCATTATAGAATTAGAATTTAGATTTGTAATTAGTTCATACAGGACACATTGATGTAACATTAGAACCTTAGTAGGAACAGATTGTTATTGGGGCAGAAGCGGTTGGAAATTTAATTTGGCTGGATGCTTTTCCATTGCACCAGTGGGTCTTTTATTCAGCACTTACTAAATTATATTTTTATACAATGTATGTCTCCTTCACGTCTATACATGAAGCCACAAGGGGTTGAGGCTTGCCCTCATGCTGACCATGGCAGTCTTTGCTTGCACCAGACTGGTGCAGGTATCTTGCTCTCAGCACCCGTACTCAGATGCGCTGCCTTCTGTGTGTCTGTGATGTATCATGGACACTGACACGCTTCTCAGCATCCGTATGCTGACACGCTCTGTTCTGTGCAACTGTGACATGTCACGGTACCTGACTCTGGAGTTTGAGACCGACACACTCTGTACTATGGTGCTTTTAGTGGCATTAACGTGTTGGCACCATCTTTGGGTATTTCTGTCAGAACAGCATTACTTGTTTAAGCTCGCATTAATTTTCGGTGACTTGCACATCTCAGCATATGATTACTTAGTAAGTTACTGTAATTAACGGTGACTTGAACACCTCAGTATTTTCTTCTTTTGGAAGTCACAAAGGTCAACAGTGACTTGCACACCTGTCTTCTGCTGGGACGGTGTTGGCGTTGACTCACATACTCTATTTCTGCACACAACAAACATTTTTATCAGTTGTAGGTCAATTTAGGTGATTAACATATTTTTCATCTTCTGTTACTAGACTGGTGGTGTCTTGTGAGGACATTGTGAACACATCAACTAACCACAGATGACACTTGTTACTCTTTTACTTTGGTCTTTCTAATTTTCTGACCTTTAAAGTGTGAACACTGTTATTCTTAAGGATTTCGGGCCAGATGTATAACCATTTCATTTTGTGAGTCGCAAATTGCGCTCAATTGCGAGTCACAATTCGTGACTCGCAAAATGACATGTACAACAGTGCAGTGACAGTGTTAGCGATTCTCAATGGGGTCGCAAATTGCATGCCTCATGCATATTCATGAGACACTCGCAATTTGCAACCCCATTGAGAATGGCTGGCCCTCCCAGGCATGGTGGCCTGCTGGGCTCAGCAGACTTCCATGTCTGGGACTGCTTTTAAATAATACTTTTTTTAAATTTAGCCCGTATTTCTTAAAGGAAAAAGGGATGCATTTAAAAAAAGAAAAATTAAATGTTTTCGTATAATTTTTCAAGGGCAGGTAAGGGTCCCTGGGATCACTGCTTGCCCTTAAAAAAATATTTTTGGAACCAGTCACAAAGGGGAAGTGGTCCTCTGTGGACCCCTTTCTGTTTGCAAATGGTTCACCACCTTTCTGTGAAGGATGGTAAACTGCAACTGTTTTGCGACCCCAATTGCGATCGCAAAACAGTCATACATGGCATTTGCGGTCGCTATTAGGAAGGGAACGCCACTTCCTAATAAGAGTTGCAAATCCTATTTAGCGAGTCACAAATAAATTGCGACTCGCTAAAGAAGGTTTGTACATGGCCCTGTAGGTTTTTGCATGCACAAACGGATCACATCTGGCCCTTGGTTTTTTTAGGTAACGGTGTGTTTCACAGTGCTTTTATTTTATGCGTGTGTGTGTAGTTGACAATTTCAAATAATATTTGTGCATATTTTGCACCTATTGTTTGGTCATCTCCGGGAGCTGTTAATTAAGTGGGTGAAATGGAAATATTTATTTTCCAGGTATGTCAGAGTGTGTGGCACTAATTTAAGCACTGAAAGAAAGGCATCTCTGCTAATGCACTATTTAGGACCCAAAGGTCATGAAAAGGAGGGCCCTCAGCCCCCCCGCCCGCATGGCGGTGCGGCGATCCCCTCTCCCCTTGCCTCCCGGTGGTGGGGGCGTGACCTCCCGGCGTCCAATGCTGACGCGGGGGTGTGCGCCGCACCACCGGTTGGCTGGCGCCCGTCCCCTGACCCGGAGGGCGTTGTACAGTCTTGCGGGTCGGAGGGGCGGGGGCGTGGCGCCCCCTCCCTGCGATCCCAGGAATAAAGGAGGGGGGAGCGCTCAGGTGGCCCCTTGTCGCCTGGACGCTCCCCCACACTGGTCGTGCCCCGCGCTTGGGGCTTCCTAATTTTCTTTTCTTATATTTCAGGTTGTTGTCGGCGGTCAAGCAGCTGAAGGAGGCGCCGAGCCTTGGGAGGACAGCGGCTGAAAGAGAACGCGTTGAACGCGGCAGCGCCTTGACTCAAAAAGTCGTAATATTTTCCCTTTCACTGCAGTTCAGCGCTGAAGTGAGGACTGCTACTTGGGGTGTGTGGGAGCTCAACATTGGAAGCAGACAGTCTGAGCGTGGACCGCATGTTACAGAGCATTCCCCAGGCAACTCGGGTACAGTGGACGCAAAATCGGTGGTGTCCGAGTACGGGACCATGGAACACGCGGGACGTCGGTGGTAAGAGGAGAGCGGGGGGCTCGCATTTCATTGCTACTAGTGGCCGCCGGGTGGTTCTACGTTAGAGTTTGGTCACCCCTGACAATCGGACAAGCCGGTGTGTTGCGGTCGCAGTTGCATGGTGCTCACAGCCCCCTGCGTATCCTCCGTCTGTTGAAGGTACACGTGTGCACGGGTAGCAATTTTGGGCAGTAAGAGTGTCGTACAGTGGGCAGCAGAATGCCAGGAGCTAAGGGGACAAAAAGGGGACAAAAATTGAGATGATGATGCAAGCCATGATGCGTAGGATGAATGCCATTGATAAAAAGTTGGGTAAGGTTGATGATATGGAGGCTCGCATGAATGAGAGGATTGATGGCATTTTGGGCCCACAGGGTAGGCCCAAACGGCAGATTACGGCGCCTTTACCAAGGGGGGATTTCGACACCTCACCTTAGTGGAGCAAGGCCAAGAGATCTAGACGCAGCGCACCCGCTCCTGCACCTCCGGCTGTCCCCCTACACCCGAGCCGGTAGTGCAGGTGCCCGCGGCACCGGCTCCTGCCTTGCCACCGGGGGCCCCTCCTGTGGGGCCGGCCCCATCTGCCCCCGTTGGGCCGCTTCCGACGGCCCCCGTGCCGGCACCTTTTGGGCCCCACCGTTGTGGTACCAATCCCAGCACCGGGGGCGCCGCCACCGGCCGCCCCTTTACCTAGCCCACCAGTGACGCCGGGCGTGGGGGCCGGCGGTAGTGCCAGATTCAGAAGCTCCAGTCCCGCCCGAACTAGCAGCTCAGATAGTGGCTATATTGCCTTGGTTGCAAAAGGGGGGTATGTTGCCGTCAACGTCGGATCATACCGCTGAGGCGGCAAAAATGGTGGAAAAAATTAGGGCAGCAACGGCTGCTGGTGGTGCTGCGGGCCCCTCTTCTTCTTCAATTGCATGTGCAAATACCTCCCAACCGGAATCGAAGGTGGACCGGCTCAAGCGTCCGGAAATGGTAAGGAGGTGGCTCTGCCTCTCTTGGGTGACGGTTCAATCCCGTCCAGGAGTGAGGATCTAGCACAACATGTTTCCCGGGCATTGAAAGAAATGATTTGGGCGGGAAAGTATATTTATATTTTTTCTCTGTTGCACAATAGGGAAATGGAGAATGCCAAAGTACTTAAAGAATGGATGCACCCTAGCGAATGGAGAGTACAGTGTGCTAAAATCAGGGTGGAGGAAACATTGCTTAATTGGATCAGGGCCTTCTCGATTCTTACGGCTATCACGGTCGAACGCCCTCCTAATGTACAAGCAGCAATGGCTTGCTACCAGAGCAGGATTGTAGGGTGGAGCGAGCAGTACCCTGGGGAGGCGTTGAAGGAGTATGATGTGAATTTCAGGAAATCTAAGGAATTTGACTCATCATTGGCATGGGACAAGATTGACTCTATGTCTTGGCATAAGCAGTTATCAGGGAACATGGCCCCGGGACAGTCCACCAGTGCAGTCAAGGTGTTCTCTGCAAAACCTCAGCAGCCCTTTCGTTCGGCGCAGGGGGATGGCTTCCTGGGGAAGAATAGGGGGGGTGGGGGAGAAGGGAGAGGTGTGTGCAGGGACTTAAATAAGGGCTCCTGTACGAGGCTGGCTGGCACATGTAAATTTAGACACGCCTGCGCAATTTGCGGTCACACCTCCCAACCCGAGACAACGTGCAGGTCCAGAAATGGTAACCAAGGTCAGAGAGGGGGGAAGAAACCAGAATAAGGTGGAAGGCACGGTTGGTACCACTCCCATAAACGTCTTGGCAATGATCCCATGGTTGAACAGATACCCAGACCACACAGCGGCTACTCTACTGCAGGAAGGATTCTCCCAAGGTTTCAGGATCCCGAATGGGGATACACAGGCAGCGCACATTGCAGGAATCAGTTATCGGTACAACATAATCCGGCAGTGGTGGCCGCTAAGATTGGAAAGGAGCTGTCCTTGGGCAGGTTAGCTGGGCCATTCCAGGAGGTGCCTGTCCCCGACTTTGTGTGTTCACCACTGGGTGTAGTACCCAAGAAGGAGAAGGGCGAGTTTAGACTGATTCACAACCTATCGGCACCAAGAGGGGCATCTCTGAATGATGCCACAGATGATGCTATTTGTAGTGTGAAGTACGCTTCATTTGACCAGGCCGTGGAACTATTGCGGGGATTAGGGCCGGGCGCACTAATGGCAAAATCTGACATTGAATCTGCTTTTCGTCTCCTACCTGTTCATCCTTTGGACCACCACCTCCTGGGTTTCGCTTTTGAAGGCAAATTTTACATGGATAAGTGCATGCCTTTGGGTTGTTCCATATCATGTGCATACTTTGAGACTTTTAGCTCTTTTCTAGAATGGGTCATGAGGCAGTCGATGGGCCACAAACAGGTCATGCATTATTTAGACGACTTCCTTTTCCTAGGAGCGGCGGGTACTAGGGAGTGTGCTTGGGCATTGCAGGAATTTTGCGTGCTCATGCGGGCTTTCGGGGTCCCGCTGGCGCCAGGAAACATGGTTGGCCCGTCCACCTGTTTGGAATTCCTTGGCATTGAAATAGATTCAGTGGAGGGGTGCTTCAGGTTGCCCAGGGACAAAGTGTCGAAGTTTAGGACAGCGCTGCGCCAGTGCCTACTCAAAGACAAGGCTACCTTACAACAACTGCAGGAGACGGTGGGGCAACTGAACTTTGCATTGCGGGTCATCCCAATGGCACGCCCCTTATCACGCTCTATTGCCCAAGCCATGAAGGGATTGCAGGAGAAACATCACCGCACTAGGTTGTCATCTGAGGTTCGCCAGGATATGCGGATATGGATGGCATTCCTGGAGGACTTTAATGGCAGGATAGTGTGGCCCGGCCCCCCCACTGCATCAGCAGAGTTGGGTTTATGGACAGATGTTGCTGGTAGTGTGGGCTTTGGCGCCAACCTGGGGACCAAGTGGGTCGCCCAGAGGTGGCCTGAGGAGTGGAGGTCCTGGGGTTTGACCACCAACATCGGCTTTCTGGAACTGTTCCCGATATGGCTAGCATTGATGGTCTGTCCAGAACACCTATGCAATCAATCTGTGGTGTTCTGGTCAGATAATATGAGCGTGGTGGAATGCATTAACCAGCAAGCGGCACAGTGTCCATTCATACTGCGCTTGGTAAAGGAGATTGTGCTGCAATGCTTGAAATGGAAAGTGGTTTTCAGAGCCAAACATGTGCCAGGCATCCTCAATAATGCAGCTGACGCCCTTTCTCGCTTTAAAATGCAGGTATTCTGGGAACAGCTTCCTGCAGTAGACCCCTCGCCAGCACATTTCCCGGCTGCTCTCTGGCAGATTGGTGCCCCAGACTACCGCACCTCGTGGCAGCTAGCTTAGCCCCCAGGACCAAGACAGCATACGAAGGGGCGTTCTTGTCTTACCGTACTTTCTTGGGGCACGGATAGGAGGTTAGCTGGGCGCAAGTGGACAGTTTTGTAGCTTATTTGGAATTGATGCACAAGGAAGGGCGCTCAGTGGCAGCTGCGAATAGGCATAGGGCGGCTGTCTCCTTCTTTGCACAGGCTAAGGGCATGACGGACCCTACGAACACTTTTGTGGTGCGCAAGGCTTTGAGGGGTTGATGCCGCATACAGGGAAACTCGACGGATTCGAGAAAGCCGATAGGTCTAGTACGGCTCACAGCCTTACCATCGGCACTTCATGGCATCTGTAGCTCAACGTGGGAGGTGCTGCTGTTCAAAGCTGCGTTCGCACTGGCGTTCTATGGAGCCCTAAGGTTAGGCGAGTTGGTAGCGACGTCAAAAGGAGATAAACAGGGCGGCCTCCAATCGGCCTGCGTGATGATCAGAGAGGATACAATGTGGGTGACAATTCAGAGATCAAAAACTGACCAGGAGGGACGGGGGATACCATAGTGCTCCATCGGGCCCGGACCAATCCTTGCTGCCCGGTCTCGCACGTAGAGGGTGACCTGACCTGACATCGTCAGAGACGGTCGCTCCACCCGCCGCGTGTCTCCTCCTTCAGTTCACCCAGTCTCCCTGCTCCCTCCGCTCGCCGCCGCTCCTGAAGGCGTGACCCCTGTGCCTTTATCTGCTTTTAGTGCTGTTGTGCTATTTCCACTGTGCCCTTCTCTGCTATTACTGCTGTTGTGCTATCAGCCCCTGTGCCTACTCTGCTTTTGTTCCTCTGCCTGTTGTGGTATTTTCCCCTGTGCCCTTCTCTGCTTTGCTTCTGTGCCTGTTGTTTTCCTTCACCCCCGTGTAGTGACCCTGTACTGCTGCCATTTTTCCCGCCTTTCTGCCGTCACACCCTGCTCCCCGCTCCCTGCCGCTGCTCCCCTGCGGCCTGCCCCTTCTCTCGTAGGACCTCTTCCCTTCCCATTCGCCACCCCGCTCCCGCCTCCCAGCTGCTCCTCCCTCCCAATGGACACTTAAGGCGCCTCCATGCGACGGGGAGCGGTGACCTGACCTGACATCATCAGAGACGGTCGCTCCACCCGCCGCGTGTCTCCTCCTTGAGTTCACCCGGTCTCCCTGCGCCCTCCGCTCGCCGCCGCTCCTGAAGGAGTGACCCCTGTGCCTTTATCTGCTTTTAGTGCTGTTGTGCTATTTCCCCTGTGCCCTTCTCTGCTATTACTGCTGTTGTGCTATCAGCCCCTGTGCCTACTCTGCTTTTGTTCCTCTGCCTGTTGTGGTATTTTCCCCTGTGCCTTTCTCTGCTTTGCTTCTGTGCCTGTTGTTTTCCTTCCCCCCTGTGTAGTGACCCTGTACTGCCGCCGTTTTTCCCACCTTTCTGCCGTCGCACCCCGCTCCCCTCTCCCCGCCGCTGCTCCCCTGCGGCCCCATTCCCATCTCTCATAGGACCTTTTCCCTTCCCATTCGCCGCCCCGCTCCTGCCTCCCAGCTGCTCCTCCCTCGCCCCTCCCCCCCACTCTCCATTTATGGCAGAGTGCACGCGTACGCGCAGCGGGAGCGCCGAATGCGCGCTGAAGGTGCGCCAAAGGTAAGCCTGTCTGTGCCCGTCCGCACCTGGACCGTGCCCAGCGCCAGACCCCCTGGCCCCCGAAGATGCCAGCCTACCCGCCGGACTTACGACTACGCCAGCCTCAATGCACTCAACACCGGCCGAATCCCCGGATGTCACCGAGCCACCCCAGGACGCACCCACGGACCCTTCACCTGCCAATCCTGCAAGTTCTCCTGCATCCGGACCTGCACCGCACCCGCCAAGACGAGCACCAGCAGCAACCACCTGAAGGGCATCCTGCTCAACACACGCTCCGTCCACAGGCACGCCGTAGAACTCTGGAACCTCCTCGACACCACATCTCCAGATGTCGCCTTCGTCATGGACACCTGGATGAACGCCGCCTCAGCACCCGACATCCCCATCGCCATCCCGTACGGATACAAGATCACCCGGAGGGACCGCGTCAACCAGACTGGAGGAGGCATCGCCATTGTCCACAAGAAAACCATCCGCATCACGACCAACTCCGATGACACCCTCACAGCCGCCGAACACCTGCACTTCCAGATCCACACCGACCCCAAGACCACCCTCAGAGGCACCCTCATCTACAGACCCCCGGGACCACGCACACAATTCAGCAAAGACATCGCCGACTTCATCAGCCCGCACGCCCTCCCCTCCGCTGACTACATCCTCCTCGGGGACCTCAACTTCCACCTGGAGAACAACAACGACCGCAACACCACCACCCTGCTGGAAAACCTCGCCAACCTCCGACTCAAGCAACTGGTGACCACCCCCAAACACTACGCCGGCCACACGCTCGACCCCGTCTTCTCCTCCATCAAGGACATCTCCTTCAGCCACGCCACCGGACTCCACTGGACAGACCACAGCTGCGTCCACTTCAACTTCAGAAGGACCATGCTCCACCACCACCCACAACAGGTCCCCCGCAGAAGCTTGAACAAGGTCACAGCCGACCAGCTCGCCACATCCCTGAGCCAGAACCCTCCAGCAAGCTCAGCGAACCCCAACCAAGCCGCCAACAACCTCAGGAGGTGGATCAGCAACTGCGCAGACGACCTCGCTCCACTGAAGACCCCCCCCGCCAGACCCGACACCAAGAAAGCATCCTGGTTTACCGACGAACTCAAGAGCTCCAAGAAGATCTGCCGGGCCCTCGAGAAAGCCTGGCGCAGAGACCCAACTACAGACAACATGACCACCCTCAAGCTCGCCACTCGAAAACATCACCAGCTGATCCACGCCACCAAGAAAACCGCATTCAAGGAACGACTGGACAACAACGCCCACAACAGCAAGGAACTCTTCAACATCGTCAAAGAGCTCTCGAACCCTAGCGCCGGAAACAACAACATCACTCCCTCGCAAGACCTCTGCAACTCGCTCGCCTCGTTCTTCCACAGCAAGATCGCAGACATACACAACAGTTTCAGCACACAGCAGACACACCCTACAACCGTACCTACGCCCCCCACCACCACCCTCCGCGCCTGGACCCCGGTCAACACCGAAGACACCATCCGCACGATGAATTCCATCCACTCCGGATCACCATCCGACCCCTGCCCTCACCACGTCTTCAACAAGGCCGACTCCGTCATCGCACCCCATCTATGGGACATCATCAACACCTCCTTCGACAACGCCACCTTCCCAGAGAGCTGGAAGCACGCCGAACTCAGCGCCCTACTGAAGAAACCATCAGCGGACCCCTCCAACCTCAAAAACTACCGCCCCATCTTGCTCCTTCCTTTTCCTGCCAAAGTCATCGAGAAGACCGTCAACAGACAGCTGGCCGCCTTCCTCGAGACGAATGGATCCCTCGACCACTCGCAATCCGGCTTCCGGGCCAACCACAGCACCGAGACCGCCCTCATCGCAGCCACCAACGACATCCGAACCCTGCTCAACAACAGGGAAACAGCGGCCCTCATCCTCCTGGACCTCTCCGCGGCGTTCAACACGGTCTGCCACCGCACCCTAGTGCAGCGCCTCAACAACATCGGAATCCAGGAGAAGGCACTGGAATGGATCATCTCCTTCCTCGCCGGAAGAACACAGAGAGTCCGCCTCCCCCCGTTCAGATCCAAGGCCACCGCCAGAACCAACCTACACGAAGGGATGAAACACGTAGCCGAGTGGATGATGAGCAGCTGCCTGAAACTGAATTCAGACAAGACGGAAGTCCTCATCCTGGGATCTTCGCCCTCCGCCTGGGACAACTCCTGGTGGTCCCCTGCCCTGGGCAGCGCACCCAAACCAACAGACCATGCACGCAACCTGGGCTTCATCCTGGACTCCTCCCTCTCCATGACCAGACAAGTCAACGCCGTCTCCTCGTCATGCTTCAACATCCTACGCATGCTAAGTAAGATCTTCCGGTGGATCCCCACCGAAACCAGGAAGACGGTCACCCAGGCCCTCGTCACCACCTGACTGGACTACGGCAACTCCCTCTACGCCGGAACCACAGCCAAACTCCAGAAAAGACTCCAGCGCATTCAGAATGCCTCAGCACGCCTCATCCTGGACATTACCCGACACAGCCACATCTCCGTACACCTGAGAAACCTGCACTGGCTCCCCGTCAACAAGAGAATCACGTTCCGACTCCTCACCCACGCACACAAAGCTCTACACAACCAAGGCCCAAGTTACCTCAACGACCGCCTGACCTTCTACACTCCCACCCGCCAGCTTCGATCGACCAGCCACGCCCTCGCCCCGTCCCCCGCATCCGAAGAGCCACAACAGGAGGAAGATCCTTCTCCTACCTGGCAGCCAAGACGTGGAACTCCCTCCCCATCCACCTCCGTCTGACCCAAGACCACCTCTCCTGCAGGAAGCAACTCAAGACCTGGCTGTTCGAGCAGTAGTGGACCCCCCTCCCCCAAGCGCCTTGAGACCCTCCGGGTGAGTAGCGCGCTATACAATTGCTCTGATTGATTGGTTTAGAAGGCAGCAGGAGTGTACGGCGGGGGGGGGGACTATTGTGTCACGCCGACGGTACACCACTGACCAGGTATCAGTTTAGAAGAGTCTTGGAGTTGGCGGTCGCTGAAGCAGGCTTGGATCCTACAGAATTTGGTACCCACTCTTTCAGAATTAGGGCAGCAACTGAGGCAGTTGTAAGGGGACTCTCAGTAGAGAAGGTTAGGAGAATTGGCAGATGGTCGTCTGAATGTTACAAACGATATGTACGGATTGACATGTTGACATTGGCAAGGTGACTCACGCCTGGTATTTCTGGTTTTTGCAGTTTATCAAACCTGTCACGCGGGGGGAGGAACTCGCGGAGGAGCGTCAAGGAACAACAGCAGCTCAACACAAGCGACAAGAAGATCAACGGACAGTGGTGACTTGGATTGTGGGCCACTCTTAGGTGCAGCGTGCTAAACATGGTTTTCTTTCAAGTGAAAGGAGGAGAAGGGCGGAGAAAAAGGGGTTTTCTGTTTCCTTCTTTGGGAGGGGGGGCTTCTGCCTCAGCCAGTTCAGAGATTATTTTCAGGAACTCTTATCTCAGCAACCAGCCCCCCGTCAGTGGTGATACTTCACCTGGGGGAGAACGATTTGGCCAAACTGGGTAGGCGCATCCTTATAGAGGAAATCATCTCCACTGCGGGGTGGGTGGCCAGTACATGCCCGGGTTGCACAGTAGTTTAGTCGCAACTTATACCTCGGTGGCAGTGGCGAGGGGGGGACTCGGTCAAGGCGTTGAATCACTCGGTAAAGAGGATCAATACACAATTGGACAAATTGTTTCGAGCCCCCCGGTTGCAGACGATACCTCATGGGTATATTTGGGGGGAACATTTCTACCTGCGGGACAGGGTGCACTTGACTGAGGCAGGGAACGTCCTGTGGTCTAATAACATATTGGCATGGTTAGAGGGGTTTGCGAGGTGAGTATGACCTTTTTTAGGAGTAGGAAGGGGGGAGGCCAGATCGTCAGGTAACAATGCTGGCCTGTGGCAGTAAGGTCATGACCGGTGAGCAGCTATTTTAAGGTCTGAGGGGGCGGCATCATCCTTTGGAGGTGTCCGCCCAGAGGGAGGGGTCACTGGCCCCTCCTAGAACTACAGGGGCAGGTATAACTGATACTGCAAAGGGGCGCGGGAGGGGAGTCACGCTGTCCTTAGGCTGGTAGCCACCCCGCGTGTACTCATGACGTCAGCGTATGACGCGAGTAAGGGCCCTCCTTCAGTGGGTAAATGGAGTTCACGGAGTGGACCGAGTAATTAACGGGCTCGGCTGCGCATGCGCACCTGCGGTAAGGGCGCAGCTAGTAGGACCTGACACCGGTTAGCGACCTCGCCATATGGCCAGAAATGTTAGTATGCAAAAATTTTCAGAGGGGGATGATAGATTTGGTTAGGAAACAAGCTGTATTAGAATTTTGTTAAGGTTAGCCTATCATACCTGTTGATATGATTGTATCTAATGTTCCTGAATATTTTTGCATAAAACTGTATCTTTTGTTTAATAATTTTATTATTTTGTATCTTAATAAATACGGCTGGGGGGTCTTGCGACCACCCTAGCCTTCCAAAGACAATTATGTTTTGTGTCAATGTGTTCTGGGTTGATGTGGGTTCACAGGGAGGGGGGCGGTAGCCGTCACTGACCATGTGAAAAGGGGGGGCCCTCAGCCCCCCGCCCGCATGGCGGTGCGGCGATCCCCTTTCCCCTTGCCTACCGGTGGTGGGGGCGTGACCTCCCGGTGTCCAATGCTGACGCAGGGGTGTGCGCCGCACCACCGGTTGGCTGGCGCCCGACCCCTGACCCGGAAGGCGTTGTACAGTCTTCCGGGTCGGAGGGGCGGGCGGCTGGGGGCGGGGGGAGGGGGCGTGCCGCCCCCTCCCCGCGATCCCGGGAATACAGGAGGGGGGAGCGCTCAGGTGGCCCCTTGTCGCCTGGACGCTCCCCCACACTGGTCGTGCCCCACGCTCGGGGCTTCCTAATTTTCCCCACCCACCATCCCTGGAACATTGCGGTGTTTGTGCATATTGTATACCTGTTTTGCTGTGTGGATTGACGTGTATTAATTGCTTATTTTCCGTTTAGGAAGTGGTATTGAAGCATAAATGTCGGTTGCAATGTTGTTTGGTGCATTTGTATACCTGTTTATTGTGTGTATTGTCGTGTATTAATTACTTATTTCCCGTTTAGGAAGTGGCGCTAAAACATAAAATGTCGGTTGGAATTTTGTTTAGGCCTTTTTTCCCTAGTAGGCTGACGATGGTATGTCATGACATGTTGATTTAGATCTTTTTCCACAGGTCGTCGTATTTATTACGGTATGGACATGCGGTAAGGTCATGATTGGTGAGCAGCTATTTTAAGGTCTGAGGGGGCGGCATCATCCTTTGGAGGTGTCCGCCCAGGGGGAGGGGTCACTGGCCCCTCCTAGAACTTCAGGGGCAGGTATAAGTGGTGCTGCAAAGGGGCGCGGGTAGGGGAGTCACGCTGTCCTTAGGCTGGTAGCCACCCCGCGCGTACTCATGACGTATGACGCGAGTAAGGGCCCTCGTTCAGTGGGTAAATGGAGTTCACTGAGTGGACCGAGTAATTAACGTGCTCGGCTGCGCATGCGCACCTGCGGTAAGGGTGCAGCTAGTAGGACCTGACACCAGTTAGCGACCTCGCCATATGGCCAGAAATGTTAGTATGCAACATTTTTCAGAGGAGGATGCTAGATTCGGTTAGGTAACAAGCTGTATTAGAATCTTGTTAAGGTTAGCCTATCATACCTGTTGATATGATTGTATCTAATGTTCCTGAATATTTTTGCATAAAACTGTATCTTTTGTTTAGTAATTTTATTATTTTGTATCTTAATAAATACGGCCGGGGGGTCTTGCGACCCCCCGCCTTCCTAAGACAATTATGTTTCGTGTCAATGTGTTCTGAGTTGATGTGGGTTCACAGGGAGGGGGGCGGTAGCCGTCACTGACCATGTGAGATTTTTGATCATCTTCCCGATTTACCTTAAGAGAGTGATGGAATGAACGAGTATGAAGTGTGTTTGAAGAAGTTGGATTCACATTTTCTTCGAAAGGTGTCATCTATACTTGAACATTTTCACTCTGGGAAACACATGCACAACAAAGGGGAGATAGTGGATTATGGAAGTTGCATTTAACGTGGAAGTTTGGTAATTCTGTTGATGAGCGGTTAAGAGATCAATTTATGCTTGGCTGTAACAATAATAAGGTACGGGAAGAATTGTGGTCCCCGGCATATCCCTCTCTTACTGCAGGGCCGGCTCTAGGCTCATGGTGGCCCTGGGCAAGGAGCGTAGGTAGGGGGCCTGGGAGAGGTGGTCCGGGCGGCGCAGAGCACGCAGGCCAGTAAAGAGGGGAGGGGGTCAGGGTGTTTAGTAGTGGAACAGAGCCGGAGGCCGCCAAATCCCTGCCAGGGGCCACCACACGAATATGTATCCATCCTCAGAGGATTATTATATTAAGGATATATATTGGCGTGGTGGCCCCTGGGGTTTGGTGGCCCTGTGCAGGTGCACAGCTTGCACATGCCTAGAGCCGGCCCTGCTTACTGAGATGATTAATGTAGCCAAAAGGATTGAACACAGTTTAGCATGTGTGGAGAAGGTTATAAAGAAAAATGTCTCTGAGAATGTTACAGGTGGAAGAGTATCTTTTTTGAATAGATCAACAAGAGGGAGATGTGGAATGTCAAAATAAATTCAAAAATTTACAGGCAAGTGTTTTAGATGTGGGACAATTGCGCACATGGCAAATAACATGAGGTGCCCAGGTTGGAAAATCACTTGCAACTTGTGTTTACGGAAAGGACATATGAGCAAGTGTAGAAGCAAAGGTAATGAACGAAAGATCAATTAAGTTTTGTAAGAGTTGGAAGAGTGTGAGGAGATAATTTTACAAGTGTCCAGGAAAGGAGGTGAAGGTAATTAAGACTGTGTTTTGGTGGAAGGGAAAAGTGTTCAAATGTTTTTTGATTCAGGGGTGACATTGACTATTATCTCCAAGGAATATTTTGTATTGGGATAAAAAACAAGGTACAATTGTGTAAGCCCAATGTCAGACTACCTGGGTCTGTGGGAGAGCGCATAAAACCTGTGGGGTATTTTCAAGGTATTGTAGATCACTTGGGAAGCATGGCTGTTGGCAAAATGTATGTTGCTGCTAAGGGTGATGCTTTTATAAGTTGGTTTCATCAACGTAATATGGGAGTCATATTGAACCCTAATTCTGATCTGCCTATTAGATTGAAGAAGAATCTCAATGTCAAAATGGTGGATCACAGTAAAGTAGTCAAGGGGTTGATCAAACACATTTTCTGAGGACTTTGCTAGCATGGTTTACGATTCTCTCGGGTGTTTGAAAGGATATGTACACACGATTAAAATAAAAGAAGGTTCCACACCTGTGGTAAGCAAAGTACGGAAGGTTCCTTTTGAGATCAGGGAAGCTGTACTTGTGGAGTTGGAGAAACTGGAAACGGCAGGTGTAATTGAGAAGGCTGAGGGCACGGAATGGTTGAATCCAATGGTGGGGGTGAAGAAACAGAATGGGGATATTTGTTTGTGTGTGGACTTTAGGGGTCTAAACAAAGCGGTTGTGATGGAGAGGTCTCCCATTCCTGGGATTCATAAGCTGGTGTGTATGCTGGGGAATGCAAGTTGGTTTTCCACTTTGGAATTGCCCCCAGATTAGATTGCACGAGGAATTGATGGGCCTCACTGCGTTTGTTACATTCAATGCCATGTATAGATTTAAAAGGATGCCCTTCAGCCTAGTGTCGGCGACATCTGTCTTTCAAAGAGCTATGGTTGATATGTTAGGAGGATTAGTGTTTATGCATGGTTTGTGGAATGTTGGGACATCAGTTGATGCTGAGATATTGGAGGAGCTGGAGCTCGAGCCAGAGCTGTGGCTGGAATCTGCTTACTGGAATAAATGTATTTTTCACCAAAGAACATTGTCTTGTGCTTCATTGGAACACAACACAAATATTTCCAAAGCCAACAGCTCTGCACTTGCATTATAAGAGTGAGACCTGTTGGCGCTACCAATGCTTGTTGGTTTTAATTTCAAAATAAATATTAATGGTATGCAATAAATTTTCAAGAATGGGGAATATTTGCTGAAGGTGGATGGGTATAGGCCAGTATGGGTGGACAAGGAAATGTCATGGGCCCAAGTCTCTGACAGCCCTAGGCAATCATTCAGCCAATGTAGCAAAGAGGAGTGGCAGAGAGGGTTGAGGGACGAACTCTGCCCTGGGTGAGCAGGGCCAGCAGGCAACAAGCAGAGATCTCATGTTGCCCGATGACATGCCCAAGCAGCTCATTTAGCCCTGCATTTAAGTTTTCATACTCATAGATTTTTTTTCACAATCAGAAAAGCAGGATGACATATACCAATAAGTATGGCTGAACTTATTATTTGATGAAATACAAACATCTGGGGTTCCCAGAGAGCTTGGGCCACTGGAAACAGCCAAGAGTGTATGTTGAGGAGAGGAGCAGAGGACTTCTAGAGTCCTCATGGCAAATGGCCCTGTGCCGGCTGTCCAGCCTTTGCAGCAGGATATTGTGAGGACCGCTAGGATGCACAGAACCGACACGATGTGCAAACTAATGCAGAAGGTAGGAGGCTGGGTGGGCAGAATATTAAGAACTTGGCTAGTTAAGCAGTTCTGTACTACAAGCCAGTCAGGCTTTCAGTGTGTCCACAATGAATATGTATAATTATTTGTCAACTTCAAGTTCTAGTTTATTGACACATCGAACATTATGTTTCATCGTCAAAACATTTGTCAAGACATACCAGCAACTAAATAAATACATTATTGTCATTTATATAGCATAAAATCTGCCATTGGGATCGCAGAACATTTGGTAAAGGAAAATGCATCGTTAATAAGTTTCAGCAGAGACAATTTGCATATATAGTCATCATTTTGAAAACACAATTGGAATTAAGCATTTGCAGATCTATGAACAAAGCCAGACTTTCAAAGTGATGTTATGCCTGAGTTAGTTCATTCCGTCCTGGTTTCATTCCTGGCTTTCTGCTCATTGTTTCTCCCCTTGCACATGCAGGACTACGTCACTGAATGCAAAGGAAAGACCCGACTAGATGAACTACTCACACCTTAAACGCTTATATGACACAGCTTGATATCTCTCTGTAGAGAGATGAGAAGGGTGTTAAGATTTGGAGTCTGACTGAGTTTTCTGTCCCTTTTAGCCTCAAGCTATAACAGCAGGCAGCAGAGCTGTATGCATCATGGTTGTTCTACAAGCACAGTTTTGCTGTCAGGACAAGCACGCCAGATGTTCGTTGAGACCAAAACCTGATATATTAAGAGGTCTTATGTTATGTGAGAGACCGGCATCCAAGTCCTGACTTTTTAGTCAGCAGCATTTGGCATGCTGGGATTTTGAGTCCATACTTACAATGATGAAAACATAACATGTTTCTGAATCCAACGTGCTATAGGCCAAAAAGGCGTCAAACATGAGCAAGGACCACTTGGCATCTATGTAAAGGAGAAAACATAAATTGACAGCCATTTGTGAGCTAAGGGCTTGGTGGAGTGAATGCTCTATATGCAATACTTGGGGGTCCATTAGGATGGCTGGTGTCCCGTGGGGGCCATTAGGATGCGCCCACCACATTGGCGGGCGCATCCTGCATTCATGTCATTGTGGCGGGCAGTGCACATAGCACCGCCCGCCACAATGCCAAGAAGGCAAGCCGTGCGGTGCCTACCATGTTGTGCATGGAACTGCAGGGGGTACTATAGGTACCCCGATGTGCACCCCCACCCCCCAGAGTCCCTGGGGGCCCACAACGGGCCCCCAAAAGCAATCCCCACATGCCTTTCCGTGGCGGCAATGCCACCACGGAAAGGCTTGTTTCCACCCCCATCCTAATACGGCTGGCGGTGTCTAACAGACACCTCCACCATATTAAACTCTTAGTCATTTGAGATGTCATCAGTGATGTCATCAGTGATGTCACTGACCATGTCATGAGTGATGGAATATGTGACGTCATCAGCAGTGCATTGAGGGCGCATGAGTTATAGTTATCTCAACTAACTATAACGGGCAAATTTCTCTGGTTTTATATGAGTCAATTGTCCAACTAACTATAACATCTCTGAAAGCTATTGTTTTTAGTGAATTTCAAAGGTTTTTTAAATGTTAATTTCATATTTTAATATTTATAAAACCTATACATATATTTTTTTATTGTAATATTTTGGAGCTCTATTATCCTTTTTTTTACTTTAAAAATAATGTAATGTTTTATATCTTAAAAAAAATGTATTCTATATTTTTTTGTTGAGAAAACGAGTCCCGTTCCGGTAGTGCACCAAGCTCCATCAGCATGCGAATCCTATCCGCCATATTGCTAAACTCGTAAATGATGCGCATTTCGTATGCGACGGGTTAGTGGCACAGCGTCCCACATTACATCATTTACATATGAGGTCGCGCCAGCTGCTACTTTGGTATGCGACGGGTACGCAGTACCAAGCCAGGCATTACGTCATGTACGTATGGGGTCGTGCCCGCTACGCGTTACGTATGCAACGAGTGCAGGCTGCCAGGCCCAATGTTATGTCATAGATGTATGGTTTCACGCCTGGTACGCCATTCCCTCATTTTTTACTTTTGTCTCAAAACTATATCTAAATGAGTTTAAAGTGTATATAAGAGCAAGCGATAATCTAAAATATTTTAAACATTTATATATCTCTAACTAATAAACGTATATTATGGTAATATATTTTCTCAAAATCGCGTTGGTGCGGCCTCCTTGCACGCTCGGTGCGAGATTGCCATGTGACCTTAAAAAAAAGCATTTGATTGGTTCATAACATTTCCCATTGTAACAGTTGGAGGACCCCACCCATTTTAGTCATTCTATCTACAGAGTTTGAAGAGAGAGACCTCTTCTGCTTAGAGAGCTTTTTTGAAAAGTTTTTTGCTGTGTACACATATCTTATACTACACACAACATGCAACGATCATCTTGATCAATATTCATGGTCTGTACAGTAGCCTTCCACATATGATGGCCATGCATCTGAAACGTTACATCAAAAAACAAATGTGTGTGCATTATTGTGCTGCCATTCGACCTGGGTATTGGTGGCTCAAAGGGGTATCATCAGCCACGGGCAGCGTGCATATCCTAGATCACATGTGACAAACAGTAAAGATTAATGTGTAGATTTGTGTTGCAGTATGCTCTGTTGTCAGGCTTTACCAGTATAGTAGTGTGTCATATGTTAGACTTTCAGATTCACGCTTGACATGCATTGCTTGACTGTAATGAGCGTCATCACTGTGTATGACGTAACCTCACTGCTGATCTTCCCTCCATCCGAGCACATTCACATGTGTGCGCTTTGCGATAGCAACACTTTCAATAATACCGCACACCATTGACATGTGCGTCTGCGCATATCCACAAGCTTGACAACGACATGTGATGTTGACCATTCAATGTTTTTGGACAGCATCACATTAGCGATAGTTGCCGCCCTCCGGTACATGCTACATTAATGTAAATTGCGGATTGTGCGACGTCAAAACTGCAACAGGGACACACACATAAGCACACTTCCTGGCCAGGCAAGAACTGAACAACGCCCAGGTCCCCGGAATAATTATTCACACCCCTACGCTGGCCTGGCGTATGCAAGCCCAGTCCACTTTGCATACGTATAAATAGGATAACTACGCCGCCACATGTCCCAGTTCTTCCCCACTGCCTCAGGTGATGTGGCCGCATCCACCTCGCATATCACAATGAGCAATATAAAAAGGGATCTATGAGGTGTACACCATCCTCGCAGTCTAAACTCGATTTGAATTGTGAACCCTGCTGGCTGTCGTGTTTAGACACATAACAATGACAGCAGATGAGCAGGGAGGCCTGGGTGCACAGGGGCTGCAATTGAGTGCGGTGCTGCAGGAGGGGTGGGGTGCATCAGCCTGGGTGCCCAGGTGCGAACAAGCGATGTTGCCGTGCATAATGATGTGATCTCTGACCTCATTCAGTCACATCTCTGTATCATTTTAAGGACCTGCTGGACCATACTGTAGGCCTGAGCCAGCGGGCAGTGCTGCCCTACAGACATGTGGCATTGGCTTTTTGGACACTGTAGTGAGCTGATTACTAAGTGTACATGGACACAGACTTGCAACACTGCATTACAAGCGCACATTATGCTTCTAGCATGCGCTCTGTTCCTTTGTATGTGAACGTTGGCAATAATAACATAATATTATTTACCCTTGTGTATTATCATACACTCCAACTCCACTTTGAACCACGATTACCACTAACAGTTGGTAGACGCTTCCATCGTGGTATCAAGTCACCGTCCCCGACCAGAGACCCTGCTGTGCCACCCTGAGAGAGGCACCCCGGAGTCGGAGCTCGCACTTGCACATCGTTGGACACACCGGTGGTGGCAGGTGAGCAGTGAAGTCTCGTGCGCAGGAGCTGCAATTGAGCACAGTGCGGGGAAAGGGGCTGGGGTGCAGCAGCCTGGCTGCACAGGTGCAGGCAAACGATGTTGTCATAGATAATAATGTAATCTCTGGCCACATTCATATCTCTGTTTCATTTTAATAAATTGGTGGACCGCACTCTTTTCTCCTAGTCCCCAGCGTCCCAGACATACGGGTGACGGGAGGTGAACAGTGAGGGCTGGGTACTGTAGGCCGAAACTCTGTCTCCTCCTCCCTCTGATCTTTTAACTCTCCCTACGCTTCTCCCTTCCACCCACTCGCTCTATGTCCCATTCTCACTTTCTTCCTTTCATTCAGACTACCTTTCTTTTTCTCTTGGACATGGCACATATACTTATGCTTCTTTTTTGTATTGCAGATTTTGTATGCTGCTTCTGGAGGAGTCCCACCCACTTATTTCATGTTACACTGTTGTTTCTTCAAATAAAGTTGCGTATCCATTTATTTGTGTTGCTTTCATAAAAGGTTATTTTTTTTTACCAATAAATAAGTGAGTGTATGAGTCTTCTTTTTCTGACAACACCTGCCTGTAGTTTATTGTGAAAATCGGTGGTTGATAGGAGGTTCTGAGGGAAACATTTGTAATTTTGCTGCGCACCTACCAAATATAAACCAACAGACTATTACATAAATGAAGCCTGGGTAATTCTACAACTGCAAGGGTTCTATGAGTGTATCACTTTATAACACCATGAGTACTGCCCGTGTGATTACAGAACCAATAAGGCACTGCCTAGGGCCACTGAGGCTTCAGGGACTGGCGAGGCCCACCCTGCATATTTGAATAAAGCCCCGGATGGTGGCGATCTCGGGACCTGAGTTGGCCTCGAAGCCCCCCGAACAATTAGTAAACAATACCATGGGAAGGGGCGGTCCCCTAGGCTGCGAAACGTCTCTGTGCCCTCCTGCACCTAATTTACATGTCATATTAAAGTCCCCAGTGCTGCAGAGACCCCACAATATAATAATAAGATTGCCCCCGAACATTACCCACCAGGGGGCTCATTTAAATGAATCGGTGAGACCCAGTTTCAATTTTTTTTCTCCATTTTTACTATCCGAATCCGTTTTATTGGAGTGATACGAGGTTTTCTTCCTCTCGCTTCAATGAGGCAAACAAGGATTTGCTATCACAGGGTCTGATTCCCACTTTTCCCTCAATGGCCCCAGTGTGTCCGGAATGTTATTAATGAGCTTTTTGTAGGTAAGTGAGATAGCTTTATCAATCATAGGGTCTAACAGTAGCCTGTCCTCAAGTGGGGCATACTCAGGCAGTTGGTCCCCCTGTTTCATATGTGCGTGCAAGGCGTGTTTAAATTGTTGGTAGTGTAGAAATTCGCCATCCCCCATTTGGAATTCCGCCTGTAGGGTCGCAAAATCCACCTATTGCCCCCTCTTCCATACGTCCCCCAGCGTATCTATGCCTATCAGACTCCACTGGTGCAGGTCGCGGAGTTTAACGACCTCCCTAAGGAAGTCGCCTTTCCATAAAGGTGTTTGGACCGTTAGCTTCACCTCCCACCCAAGCAACTTCGTTGCCCATTTCCAAACCCCTACCACCACCGCAGTCTGGGGAGGCAAGGACCGGCTGCGCCTGGTTTTAGAGTATAGAGCCACCAAGTACAAATCCACTCCCAAGGCCATACGGTCCACCCGATAAGCGGGTTCCTCCTGTGGGGCAAACACCCAACCATTTATATTGACCAACTGTGTCGCCCAATAGTATACACAGATGTCGGGCACTGCCAGCCCCCCCTCATAGGGATCCCGCTGCAGTTTCCGAAGAGCAATTCTCGGGCACCCTCCACTCCACAATAAGGAGCGTTGCTCAGACTCCACCGTTTTAAAGACATGTTCCGGGTTCGGGAAGGGCGAGCTCTGCAGTACATAGAGCAGACGAGGCAGGGCCATAATTTTGAATAACACGGCCCTGCCCATTAGGGAGACCCGAAGGGTCCTCTAGTGCAGCACGTCACTGTGAAGGTGGTCCAGTTGTGTCTGTACATTTAACTGGAGTGTCAGATGGTGTGACCCATATTCCCAGATACCGGAACGTTGTGCGCCAGACTAGGCCCTCGCAGTCGTCCACGGTGTGAGGCTGGGGTCCTGCCAGAACATAGCCCAAGGATTTGCTCCAGTTGATGCGATACCTGGAGTATTCCCCGAACGTGCGCAACATGACCATCAGTCTTTGTATGGACTCAGACGGTCGTTGGGTATACAGCAAAATGTCATCGGCATATAACGATATGCGTTCCTCCCATCCTCCCCCCAGGTCTATGCCCCACACCCCAGGGTCCTTCCTAACCCAATGCGGCAGTGGCTGCAGTGCTAGGGCAAAGAGAGTTGGGGAGAGGGGGCGGCCTTGTCTCGTTGTCTCGTGTCGCGCCCCAATCGGAATTCCCGCGACATAGCCCCATTGACCCGAACCCTCGCAAGTGGCTCCGTGCACAGTAGTTTCACCCAGGCGCAGAAGTTGTCTCCAAAGCCCAACTTCTCCAGAACTGGGTATATGTAGCGCCATTCAATGCTATCAAAGGCCATATGGGCATCAAGAGATAGCAGTGTCGCTGGCACTTCCCGGCGTGTGGCTACCGTCTGCAGGACCCCGAATAGACAACGCAAATTGAGTCGCATGCTCCTGTGGGGGTGAAACCCGACTAGTCCGGGTGGACCAGCGATTGTATCACCGCACCCAGGCGCGTGGCCAGGATCTTCCCAAGGACCTTTGTCTCATAGTTAAAGAGGGAGATAGGTCTGTATGAGCTGCATTCCTCCTGCGGTTTTCCTGTCTTATGGATCACAACAATCATTGCCAACCATAAATCCCTCAGGAGCCGCCCAGTCTCCTGCGACTCGAGGAACATACTGCACATGTGGGGCGCTGTGCGGCTAGCCACACAGCCAAACGCCTCCGCTGGGAACCCATTGGGCCCCGGGGCCTTTCCTGTCTGCAGGTCCCCCATGGCCTCCTCCACTTCCTTGACCGTGATGTCCGCTTTCAGCACATCCCTGTCCGCGGACTCCAGTGTGGCAAGCCGCAAGGGGGCCAGGAATTCGCGACACTCCTGTTCGTCTCTAGTCGTGTGAGATCGATAGACCTCCTCATAATATCGAGCGAAATCCTTCGCTATTGTCACACTCATGGTGCTCCCTGACCCATCCGGACGCTCTATCCTCGGTACCCAGCTGCGGTCCCGGTCTCTCTTCTCCAGCCAGGCGATCATTTTATTCGCCTTGTCCCCCAAATCGTACACCCTCCGTTGAGTGGCAAGTGCATGTGATCGCGCCTGTTCCGTCAGGACATCCTGTAGCTCTTTACTTAGGAGGCGTGCCTTATGCTGTCTGTCCCTCGCTTTTTCACACATTTTTTGTCTGTGCTGTCTTGTTTGTATCAATCAGAGAGGTTGTCATTTTAAAGAGGCAATAGATTGAAACATCTCAGGATTTTCTTTAGACTAAAGAGATCCCGTGGATAACGAATTTCGACCATGGATGTTTACAGTCCAACAAATGAATATTGCCATGAGAATTAGGACTGTTGTGTTTATTAGCTTTCAGAGTGGAGGGCGTCCTAGTTCTGTTTGTCTTTCCCTCTAGACTCCCATTTGTGAAGTGTCCCTCTCCTGAGCCTGAGTCAGCCCTGTCCTACTTTCCAGAGCATGAAGCTCCGATTTCAGTTTCTCCACCTGCGCATGTTTGTCTTTGCGCCGTCTCCCAACCTCGGCCTGTACAAAATCCCTGGCCACTGTCTTGTACGCCTCCCACACTATCCCAGGGGAGCTCACAGAGCCTACATTGTCATCAAAGTAATGATCTACCCTCTCCCGGAACCTCTCCTGAAACTCCCTGTCCTTAAATAAAAAGGAATCAAGCCGAGGGGGGACACTCCAATCTCGCCTGGGACCCATCATCTGAACCCCCACCGGTGCATGGTCAGAGATCTCTCTAGCTTTATGATGTCCGTCTCTAAAGAGGTTCATGCAGTCTGCTAGTGTAAATATGTAAACGATCCTAGAGGACGACCCATGGGCTGTGGAGATGTGTATGTATTGTCTGATTTATGAGTTATGCGTCCTCCATAGATCGACCAAGCCCAGTGCCTGTGCAAAATCCCTGAGGTGGCCTTTACCACCCCTACCCAGTGTAGTCGGTGATCTGTCTAGTTCTCCAGCCATCACAACATTCATGTCCCCACCCAGGACCAATTTCCCCATAGGCATTTCCACCAGCAACTTTCCAATATCAGGGAGGGTAGTTGCGTGTAGCTTCGGAGGAATGTATAGCGAGCAGAAGTTCAGAGTGGGGCCCTCCCATTGTGCAGATAGTGCCACAAAGCGACCCAGGGGATCAGACCAGCATCGCCCCAAGACCAGTGGCAAAGAGTTTTTGAGTAGGATACCTATCCCCTAGAGCCCATTGTAAAGCCAGAGTAGGCACAAAGGGTGTAACCAAACCTGTCTAGGGCCCTGCAGTGGTTCCGCAGCAGATGCGTCTCCTGTAGGAGTACAACATCAGGGGCGTGCCTGCATAGGTATTGAAGCACAACAGTGCGCTTGATCTTGTTCTGCAGGCCGTTCACATTCCAGGATATTATGTCAAGGTGTTGTGTCCCAGGCGTGTGTGACCCAGCCATTGTCCCTGCAAAATCTAAGGGGTAGTGACCAAATCTCCCTACCACCCCCCTCCCACCCGCCAATTGAGTGTGTCGATGGAGTCAAAACAAACATACTATACAAAAATAAATCATGAGAACTAGAACAAAGCCCCCATTTCCCCCAGCAACAACCCCCCACCCTGCTACCCTGCTACGTCGGCCAACTGCACCAAACATCCCCAACAAGCAGAGCGCCTGTAGCCCTTAAAACGATAAACTCAGGGGTGAGTGGTGCAACCAAGTCCAGCATCCGGGTCTCCCATCCGACCCCCCCTTACAGTTCATTAGGTAGTTCAGCGATCGCCCTGATCTAGAGCAGCGTCCCATAACGGAGGAGGACCCTCCCGAGACTCAACCAGGGTCACCCCGTCCAAATGGTAAATTAGCAACAATAAACATAGATCAAGGCCTGCAATCGAGCCCCTCAGAACCCCCCATATTTTTCGAGGCCCCCCAACTCTCAGTGACCCTGCACGATCAGTATCAACAGTCCCTGTATACGTTACGTGTACACGATATCCTGCCAGTCCGAACCAACTTAGTCCATCTCGTCACCCCAGATCTGGAGACGCCGAAAGGCTGCGGGTCCTCCTCCTAGTCTGTTGGAGCTGGCTCCTTTGCCGCCATCGTGCTCCCCCCGCCGATCTCACAGATGAAGCCGGAGACTGGGTCGCCGCGCTCCTCCAACTTCCCTCGTGGTCTGGCCCCCTCTGCTGCTGGCCGCGCTCTTCAAGCCAGGTATGGGTCTCCTCCGGGGTGGTGAAGAAAAAGGACTTCCCCTCCCCCAAGACCTTGAGCTGCACCGGGAAGGAAATCATGTACTTGAGACCGCGTTCTCGAAGTTTCCTCTTGACGGCGTCAAACGATCGGCGCTCCTGCTGGACCATAAGTGTGAAGTCAGGGAAGAAGGGTATCATGGGGTCGTCCACACGTAAATCACCATGCTGCTGTGACGCCTGTAGGATTGCATCTCTGTCTCTATAATTAAGAATCCGCGCGATAAAGGTGCGCGGCGGGACCCCCGGGCGCGACGGTGGGATTGGCGCCCTGTGCGCTCTCTCTATGATGAAGAATTAGACAGTCGCTTGGGTTTCAGGCGGTTCAAGATGAGATCTTCCAAAAACAGTTCCACACTAGCCCCTTCCATTTTCTCCGGCACACCTACCACCCTGAGGTAGTTTCTTCAGGCCCTCCCTTCCTGGTCCTCCAGCCGCGCTGCCTGCTGCCTCTGGTGGTGTGTGAGCTGTTGGACCTGTTGTTGTAACAACTTGGCAGTCCCCTGGAGGTCCGTAATGGCAGCGGAATTTTGCGTGGATTTCTCAGATGTTTTATTCAGATCCGCCACTGAAGTGTCAATTCGATAGACATTTTGTCTATTTTTGACTCCAGAGTAGTGCCCAAAGATTGTATGGCCTGCATTATGGAGGACATAGATGGCTCACGGGCCTCCTCTGAAGACCCGGGGTGGGGCAAAGTTCCTCCTCCCTGGTCCGCTGTATAGTTATCCATGGTATTCGATTGGATCGCCGTGGATTTCTCGTTCGTCATGGCCGTGGGGGATATAGGGCGACCACCACTGGGCCCTCCGTCTTCCGTCTGCACCCAGCCTCAGTCGAGAGGAGCAGGGGTGGCCCTCCGTAGTTCAGCACGTGCCCACTGATGCGCGCCGGCCGCCTGCCAATCTGGTCCGCTGCCCACCTGGGACCTCACACCTCACTGAGCAGTGCGCAGTCCGTATTTACCCCCAGTCCCGGCACCGTTGTCGCCGAGGGCCTCTGCCGCTGCCGCCACCAATAGGCGATGTGCCCCTGTTGCCCCGATAGCCAGGGAACTCCTGGCATAGCATAACTACAGAATTAGTATAAACGCATACTAACACTACTTTCACATGTGTAGTACAGCAACCAGAGTGTAGTGAAGAGGCAGAGGAAGCTCAAAATCAAAAAATATAAATACTACCAGAGGTCAGATGACTTAGTTCGATGAGCCGACGACCCTGGGATGAGTAGAAACAGCTTCACAAAGAAAACGGGTCTTCAGCAGAACACAAGGAAGCTCGAAATATTGGTGAGTGCTGCCTTCTTTTTACCTTCTCCCGCTCGTCACCAAATTTATGTAGTGAAGAGGCAGACAGCAGTGGATCCGATAAGTAGATTTGTTGCAGGAAAAGAAGACAGCATAAACAGCGAACAACAGGAGCAGACAGCAAGGCAACCGTTTTCTCCAGCACCGTGTAAAAACTCCCCAACATTCCCCTCATGACAGCCATACATTCTAACATTACATACTTACATTTTAGTAGCATTACACACTCAACACAAGGACATACTACGCATGTTCGGTGAGTTCTACCAAGAGCTCTACAAAAGGGACGAAACAATAGACCAGGATGGTTGCAAGGAATGCCTGAACAGACTAAATCTTCCCAAGATAAAGACCGAGGAAGTACAGAAACTAGGACGGGAGATTAGCGCTGTCGAAATTGAGGCGGCGATTAAGGGCCAGATGTAGGTGGCCAAATACCGGTCGGTAACGGCTGATTTCGGCCGTTACCGACCGGTATTTGGAGTTTTAGATGTAGGGAGCCTTAAAAATTACCGATTCGGTAAATTTACCGAATCAGTAAATTTACCGATTCTGTAAATTACCGAATCGTTAAATTTACTGAATCAGTAATTTGATATGTAGATGGCACTGAAAACAGTGCCACAGGGCCTTAAGGATTCGTTATTTACCACCAACTATTAGTTGGTGGTAACTAACGAATACCTGTGTATATGCAAATCTATGCATGTACACCTGTGCCATGTGGCACACATACATACCCTAAGGGCATGTATGTGTATCACATGGCACACAAGCCTGAATCAGGGGTGCAACAGGGTGTCAAAGTGCCACCCTGCCACCCTTAACTATTCGGTAATTTTACCGAATTGGTATTTACCGATTCGGTTATTGCCATTGATTACTATGGGCCAATGGCAATTACCGATTCGGTTATTACCAAATCTTAACGATTCAGTAATTGTTACCGAATATTTACCTACATGGCATTTAACGATTTGTAAATACCGAATCGGTAAAATTCGGTATTTACGAATCGGTAAATGCCATTTACCTACATCTGGCCCTAAGTCTTTTAAAGATACCAAGGCGCCGGGGCCAGATGGATACTTGGCCGCCTTCTACAAAAATCAACACTGGCTCCCTGTCTGCAAGAGGATTCATTTTAAAACCATGGTCCTGGCTTTTAAGGCCCTGCACGACTTAGGTGCTGGGTACATAACAAAAAGAGTTCAATGTTATCATCCTCACCGTGGCCTCATGTCAGCAGCACTGCAACTGGCTTGGTCCCCTAGATACTTTCGGGCACGTATAGGGGGTCGCTCTTTCCAGGGGCAAGCAGCCAAATTGTGGAACAATCTACCTATCGACCTAAGGTTAACTCAGGATCTCATGGGGTTCAGGAAATCTCTAAAAACATGGCTGTTTCAGCGGTAGACCTCAGTGTGTGGCTCCCTTTCCGGGTTGAGCCTTCATCCTGCCTTAGCGCCGGGACACTCAGTCGAGTAGCTGTGCACTCTACAAATCAACTTTTAACATAACATAACATAGACTGCAAAACATATGCCAAAATTCTAGCAGTAAGGCTCAACACGATCCTCCCTCAGCTAATAAGCAACTCACAAGTAGGCTTCCTGAAGAAACACATGTCTCACGACAACACAAGGCTCCTATGCCATGTTATTGAACAGTCGGTGAAGTCATATAAACCGGCGGACGCAGAGAAAGCATTCAACAGAGTATCCTGGCACTTCCTAGAACAGTGCATGCTAGCATACAACCTGTGAGACATGTATATGAGGAAGGTGATGGCACTGTACGCGAACCCTTGCGCCAAGATATCTATCAATGGGGCAGTCTCAGACCAATTCACCCTTCAACGAGGGACAAGACAGGGGTGACCCCTGTCCCCTGCACTGTTTCTACTGGCGCTGGAACCCCTGATCAGAGATATTGAGGCCAATAGAGATATAGTGGGAGTCACCATCAACGAGACCACAGCCAAACTTGCAGCCTATGCGGATGACATACTCATAATAACAGAGGCCTCTAAACCCTCTAGCACTGCTCTCATGAACACCATAGATAAATATTCAACCCACGCTGGCTACAAACTAAACAAAAACAAATCGGAATGTTTGCCACTTAACATCCACAACACCAGAGGAGTATTAGACAACTCAGGATTAGCCTGGCAACCCGGTTTCATCAAGTATCTAGGGATCCAATTCGGCAAAAACCTCAAAACCACACTCGACCAAAACGAGAAACTAACCTTAGAAAAGATCAAAAGGCTCCAAGACTCCTGGTCGCCCAAATTCATAACATTGTGGGGGAGGATAAACACAATAAAGATGATGATCACCCCGGTGATCAACTACCTGGCGGGAATGCCCCCCCTTGCACTCACAGACGAATTCCACCGTAAAACTGACAAAATGTTAAACAAGTTCCTATGGCAAGACAAAAAAAACAAGGATAAGCCTGAAAAAATAAAACTAGAAAAGAAACTAGGAGGTATAAACCTGGCAAACTTCAGAATATTTTAAACTGCATTTATAGCGAGACAGGGAATTTACTGGATTCTGCCTAACCAGGACTACACGTCGGTATGGCTCAGGTTTGAGAAAGCCATACTAGACAATATTGACCCAATAACACTTCTCACCGCGAACAAACAGGCACTAAAAAATAGCCTAATACTTAAAAACACTAGAAACGCCCTGCTTAAGGTAGATCAAAAAATGGAACACAGAGTTAAAAATTCTAACTGGGAATCGCTATGGACAAATTCAAAATGAAATATAGGGGGAAAAACCCCTAGCCATAGATTCCTGGAAAAGACTCGGGATCTCATACCCAGCTCAGTTGGAGGAAGAGGGAAGCCCCTACACCTTCAACATGCTAAAACTATGACATAACCTACCAGATATAGAACTCTACAACTTCCTCAAAATAAAAAGAGCCCTAAAAAAATCTAAACTAGCTAGACACAAACCCTCAATCATCCAATATATGGAGCATCTAAACAAAGTGTATATAAATATACAAACTTCTCCGCCCCAGCTCCTCCAGAATTAACGATAAGATAACCAGCTACTGGGAATCGCGCCTAGACACCGCACTTAGCGAACAAGAGAGACACACCATCTGGCTGTCCCCATCAAATAACATGATCTCCCTGGCGTTAGCTCAGATAAAATTCTGTCTTCTGTACAAGACCTACTGGACCACGGCCCGCCTAGCGGCCCTAGGGCTAAGGGAAAATGACTGCTGCTGGAATCGCGCATAGACACCGCACTTAGCGAACAAGAGAGACACACCATCTGGCTGTCCCCATCAAATAACATGATCTCCCTGGCGTTAGCTCAGACAAAATTCTGTCTTCTGTACAAGACCTACTGGACCACGGCCCGCCTAGCGGCCCTAGGGCTAAGGGAAAATGACTGCTGCTGGAATTGTGACAGAGAACAGGGGGATCTTGTACACCTCATCTTCCACTGCACAAAGGTCAAAAAATTTTGGGAAAAAATATTTAACTTCTGAAACAGAGCCTTAGGCTGCACACTTAAAGAAGAGTTTGCCTCACTCACCACCGCATTTATAACAGCGGATATTGACACGCTACATGACAGAATACTCTTAGATCTCCTGCTAACGGCGGCAGTCAAGATAGTACTCACCAAATGGAAAGACACAAGTTTCAAAGCTTTATTCGACATTTGTCATAAAAGCATCCTTCCTAACCCTATTACAATAAATACTATAGCTAAAAATACTTTTTAAAAACACATATTAAACAATGACAGTCGAATGCTATACATGATAAAAATTTGACCTTAATTCATAAAAATTATTTTTTATAAAAAACATTTCAAAAGACAGAGTATTTAGGACATGGCAACCATATTTAATTTTGTTACATTTGACAATAAAGTGCGAGTGCGGATAACCCAGGCCCAAGCAAGAAATTTTGCTACAGCAACTACAAATGGTATGGAACAGTCAGATTCTAGTATTCTAAGAGCTATCGATTGGCTGCGGGTACCAATGTTTAAGCAAACTGGCTTTAGCCATTTGCGCCTAGGGCTGGTATATAATGGGCAGCAAAACAACAAATGGGAAATGTGCTCTATTTGGTCCTTACAATGGTAACAATGTTCATCCCACGATGCAGACCAATGCTTCTTAAAAGCATTCACTGGTAGTGTTCCGACGCAAAATTGGAAATATAGTTTCCTGTCATGTGGGCGTTTGATTATATCCCAATATTGTTCACATGACGGATACAATTTTATGTCCAAAAAGCGGGATGACAAGTTTGATTGGGATCCTTTACAAAACATTGTTAGATACACCATCTCCCAATATAATTCTTTCAATTTCGCTTTCGAAGGGAAACTAGCCACATCCTTGTTGCCCCATAGGTGTTCCAGTTTTAACTTTGCAAGAAGGCCCAGTAGTTCTTTTAGCCATACAATACAATGAAAACGATCACACTTAACAACATCTGACAAGGCTGTAGCATAATGGCTTAACTCTGGGGTCACCATCAGACGTCTCCAATATAGAAGTGGCCGTAGCCTAGCTATGTCCTCAATATTTTTTCTGCCAAGGTCCAGTTTTAATGGGATTATTGGTGTGCTTTGAGTGGCCATTACAAGTCCTCGCAAGAATCAATTTTCTGCCCGCCCCAACTCTCCCAGATTTGAGAACCCCCATAGTTCGGATCCATATAAACAGGCGCTCAATACTTTCATGTTGTAAATTTCAAGGGCACAATTTATTGGTTTTGTCAGTGAGGCTCTATGTTTTAGGGCAACTACGCCTGCAAGCTAGCTAAACTTCAATACTGCCGTGTTGATGTGCGATTTCCATTTCATATTGCCCTGTAAAATAATGCCTAGGTAGGAAAAAGCATCTACTTTCTCTAGCGGAGTGCCTTTGTATTTTATTACACCTTTAAAAGTGGACTGATGGTTTAGGCACATGAATTTAGTTTTGGTGGTATTCAATTCAAGGCCCCTGCTATCACAAAATTCACCAAAGGCATCAACCACTTTTTGGAGACCGCTCGGTGTGTGTGAAAGTAAAAGCGTGTTGTCCGCAAACATTAGGACGGGGATGTGGGAACCTGCTATAATTGGGGCATCACTTGGGGATTTCTTTAAATGATCAACAATGCCATTTATATAGATTGAAAATAAAGTTGGCGCCAGGACACACCCTTGCCTTACCCCTCGCTCCACCGGGAAGGGCTCTGTTACTTCTCCCTGCTTGCCCCACCTAATTTTAGCAAAATTGTTTTCATGAAGGCGGACTAGCAGGGTAAGCAGTTCCTGGCTTAATCCTACATCAGCCAAGGTCTGCCACAGTTTTTCTCTTGGGACCAGGTCGAAAGCTGCTTTTAGGTCCACAAAACAGCATACAATGTCCCCTTTTTTAGTGTGACATTTCTCCAATAGATGGCTATGAAGTAGAAGACTTGGTCAACACTGCTAGTCAAGGGACGAAACCCTGCTTGATAGGGTGACAGTATGTTTTTTCCTCGATCCATTGTTGCAGTTTATTCTGGACTAAGCGCCCCATGAGTTTTTGTGCTGTATCAATAAGACTGATGGGTCTATAGTTTTTAGCCAGGGTTTTATCGCCTTTTTTAAATATAGGGATGATTTCCGCTCCCTTCCATGAAGCGGGCACTTCCCCTCCCATAGCCACTGCATTAGCCAACCATTTAAAATAAGTACACAATGAGTTCCGGTCAGATAGGAATACATCTGCCGGAATTCTGTCCATGCCCGGAGCTTTTCCCCCCGCTACACAATCCAAGGCCTTACTAACATCTTTTTCATTGAATATTTGTTGTTTGAAAAAGACAGGTACGGGGGGTGGGTCGAAAGTATGGGCTGGATTTCGGGCATACTGTGGTTGGAAAAACTCAGTCCATTTATTTTTAGCAACATAGTTTTATGGCTGCGCAGCTATCCCTCCCCTGTCCCATTTTACTGTGGCCCAAAATAACTTAGAATCCTTAGCTGCGCAAGCCTCTTTCAATTCATGCCAGCATTCCTCATCCCAGCGTTTCCTGGCTTGTTTTTGAGTCTGTCTATAGTTATCTCTCGCCTTCCTGACTGCTATGGCATTGCCTGTTCTCAGTTCAGTGCTTAAGTTAAGTCGTGCCAACCTACAACTCTTGTCATACCAACCTTGCCTTGGCTGTTCTTTTTTGATTTTATTTGAGTCTACTGTTTTAATAAAGAAGCTTTGAAGTTTGCTAAAGAGGTTTTTATGAGCCTCCATCATATAGTCCTGGAAGTTAAGCTTCCCATAATGGGACTTGATGTTGTTTACTTCATCTACTACTATTGTTTTAAGGGCCTCTAGTTTTGCTACATCTTCTATCAGCATTCTCCATTTCAGTTGGCGATGATTGTTTGAACATACAACATCTTGCGTCACCCGTTCATTTTTATTGGTATGCTCTATAGTCTCATAGTAGGAATAAAGGGTCATGCGTAGGGGATTGTGATCGCTTTCCAATCTTTCTTCCACAACCATGTCTAACAATTTGTTCCAAGCCCTTACATCTAATAACAGGTAGTCAATTCTGCTAGCTGCTCGACCGTTATCAAACGTATTGCTCCCTTTTAGATCTGAAGGCGAGCGCCCATTTACCGCTCTCAATCCTCTTGCTAAGCAGAGACTCTTTAGCTGAATTGCCACAGCACTCCATTTTTTAATAACAGGCACCTCCAACGGGGGTATTCCCCACTTGGAGTCCTCCTCCTCAGACAGAATCCTATCCTCTTCGCCCAAGGGTTCAAAGGTGGCATTAAAATCCCCGCCCACTATAATGTGAGATTGGAGTGTTAACATTTCAATATTCTGTTCTAGAATGGTTTCAACCTCTGAGGATTTACCACCACCCACCCCCCTGGCATAAACATTAAACAGGGCAAGTTCTTGACCATTTTCCCATCTAATGTTAAGTGCTAGAATGTCATTGGTTGGTACAGATCTTTGTGTTATTGAGCAATTCAGTGACTGACGGATCCAAATTAATAGGCCTCCAGAGGGGCGTCCTAAACAGTTTCTAGTTGCCGGTATATAGAAATTTAGGTACCCCTGGCGAAAAGTTGGGTTCAGTGACCAAGTTTCTTGTAACATAATGATGTCTTGTTGGTCAATGAAATCAACCCATTCTGGTGTAGTTATCTTATTTGCTACGCCTGCTATATTCCATGAGACAAGGGACAGAAATGATGTTTCTTGATATGGCAATATCTGGCCCTTCTCCACGTTATTTACATTTACGTCAGGCTCAGCAATTATTATTACTCCATCCGTCAATACAGTCTCGCTCCCTGTCGCTTCCCTATTTCTATTTGTACCCTCTGGTTCTTTGTCTAACTCTCCAGAATTAGAGGTTCGAAATTCCCTGGAACCTATTATCTGCTTGTTAGGTTGTGTACGTGCCATGTTGTCTACCCATCTATTAGTTTGCATTTTCTGCATTTTGGGGGACAAAGGTTTAAACCTTGCGAGTCAATCGCATTTGTTTAGATTGGATAAAGCCGAGAAACGATTTTCCAAATTAAGCCCCCACTCGCAGATAGGGCCATCCCTAGCCCTTCTATTTCCCACAACTGACCACTTGGTCCTTAGTATGCTTGGCTTCGCCACAAGTCCTCTTCTACTGTAGAAGAAGTCCAAAGTGAGTGGTATTATTTCTGCCGTTCTGCGTTGGGGGGGGGGGGGAAATGTTAAGCAGGATGTCCGGTAATACTTCCGGACCCTTAAAGTTTAGTACAACACAATCTCCCGCAAATTTCTTAGCTTTATTCCCTATCCACTTTACCCGTCTTGCTGTTAACAAGTCTTCTGACAGCTTTTGTTTGCCCCAGGGAGATATGTGCATGTTATTGCTCAACCATTGCTGTGCTTTATTTAATAGGGACTCTGGTGGCTCGATCTGGCCTATATTCAGTGGTGGCACATTGGCAAGAACAAGAATCAGGGGTGAGGCTTCTACAATTAGCTCCACAGGGCTTGTTTCTAGATTAAAGTCAGGACCTATAGTATTCCCTGGGATTATTGGGGGCCCACAATTGTAGGGATGTTTGGTTGCATACTAGAGTTTGGCTGGATTGGGGCTGATGTGTCTTCTATTCCCCCTGGTATGTTTCCCCCTGGTATGTTTCCCATCAATTGTTTTTCATCGAGTTTGCCTATTATCAGATTCGGTATTTCCCCCACACTGTCATTAGTCATTTTTAAGAGGGTCTCCAATTTATTGACTTTATCAGTAAGATGATCAATTTTAGATAGGAGAGGTTTAATTATCCGGGTTGACTTGGTATCCAGCATACCCATGAACTTGTTCATAATGACATCGTCCCATCCTATACTGCCATTCCCTTCCTCCCCTTTTCCTTCTGAGACACTTTTTTTTGGGGGGGTTGCTGGCCTTTTCCTACTAGACCGCAATCCTTCTCTTTTAGGGGGAATCTTAGGGGCTCCTCTTGCTGCTCTTGGCGCGGGGACGGGCGTTGGTGGAGAGATGCATTCCTCGACTATCTCTAGGTCATGTTGGGAGATATTTAGATCATCCCCCGCTATTATGTCAACATTTGTGTCTAGAATTGAAACCATGGATACAGTGGAGACATTTAACACTGAGCTGTCAATATTGTGATGTGTAGGTAGTTCTATGACATTTATTGTATCAGAATCCATTACAGACAAACCCGATTTCTCTCTTTGAGAACATGTTGGTGAAACACTAAGTCCCAAGGAGGACCTCCGTTCATTATTTATTTTTGCCACCACCTGAACTAAATAGTTGTCCATGGTGTTGGCAGGAGTAATGGGGGTTTTTTGTTTCGACATGTGAGAGCTAAACAATCCTGATAAAATATAGCAAGCTAATGCAATTTGCAGATGTCAAAGTGTGAGCCCTTTGACCCTTAGGCAGTCAATAACAAAGACTCAAAAGATCAAATAACTCACGGCACAGATTTGTTAGAGTCCTGGTCCAGTCCAGTCGTGGCCAGTCTTGGACTGTCTTAGACTGTCCGCCCTTTGTCCGGGCTTCGTCCGGCGCGTCCCGCGCGCGTCCTTGCGGGACGAGGGACCTGACGATGCTTTATGCGCCGCCTGGCGCGCTGCTTCAGGTGTTGTCACTTCCCCCGTGGGATCCTGGGGGATGTAGGCAGACCGGCGGAGCCAAGCCCGGCCGGTCGCTGCAGTCAGAGGTATGGCGGAGCAAAGCCCGGCCGCTGGTCAAGGGGGTCAGCGCTGGCAACAGGAGACAACTTGGCAAGTACTGGAACACGGTGAACTCGGCCCCTGACGATGCTTTATGCGCCGCCTGGAGCGCTGCTTCAGGTGTCGTCACTTTCCCCCGTAGGATCCTGGGGGATGTAGTCAGACCGGCGGAGCCAAGCCCGGCCGGTCGCTGCAGTCAAAGGTATGGCGGAGCAAAGCCCGGCCGCTGGTCAAGGGGGTCAGCGCTGGCAACAGGAGACAACTTGGCAAGTACTGGAACACGGGGAACTCGGCCCCTGACGATGCTTTATGCGCCGCCTGGCGCGCTGCTTCAGGTGTCATCACTTCCCCCGTGGGATCCTGGGGGATGTAGGCAGACCGGCGGAGCCAAGCCCGGCCGGTCGCTGCAGTCAGAGGTATGGCGGAGCAAAGCCCGGCCACTGGTCAAGGGGGTCAGCGCTGGCAACAGGAGACAACTTGGCAAGTACTGGAACACGGGGAACTCGGCCCCTGACGATGCTTTATGCGCCGCCTGGCACGCTGCTTCAGGTGTCGTCACTTCCCCCCGTGGGATCCTGGGGGATGTAGGCAGACCAGGGGAGCCAAGCCTGGCCGGTCGCTGCAGTCAGAGGTATGGCGCAGCAAAGCCCGGCCGCTGGTCAAGGGGGTCAGCGCTGGCAACAGGAGACAACTTGGCAAGTACTGGAACACCTCCAAAGCCACATTCAGGGAGTGGCTCAACTGGGTTACATACCTGAGAGGAGCCGACATTACAACCTTATGAACCACACCATGAAGAAACCCCATAAGGTATGTGGTCATCCTTGGACAAGTTCCTAGTACCGTACGAGCCCCCATGAGAATGCTAGCCACAAACAATCAAAGGGCCACACCTCCTCACTAAACACTAGAGCAGGACACCCCCCAACCCATCTCTCTTTCCCCCCTCTTTCTTTTTCTGTCAGAGTAGATAGCTGAGCTGAACAGTGGACGGGTCATGCATATACTTTGCCTCACGCCGACGGTTACCCCAACACATAGCGCCAGGGATTATATGTTATACGTTATATGTGGAACTGTAGAGTAGCAGGGACGCTTAAGCTCATGTGCTCTACGTGAAATCTCACAATGAACAGCTAAGCCACATGGGCTGCCACCCCAGTATGTATAAATGCGATGAAGAATTCATGTTATTTGTCTTATGTTGTAAGTGTAAAAAACCCAATAATAATAAATAAAAAAAGAAATTTAAAAAAAAGGAACAGCCGCCAGAGCACATCACTTTTCAGCAATGAACTCACGGTTTAGGCTCACGGTTTAATCCCCGAGTCTTCAGACCAGTAGTAGTGAGTAGTTCGCTTCCCACTCCCTGTATAGTATAAACGCATACTAACACTACTTACACAGTTAGTTATACTACAGCGGCTAGTATGCTACAGCACCCAGAGCCCATCACTTTACAGCAATCAGCTCAGTTTGATCCCTGAGCCTTCAAACCGGTAGGCGTGAGTACTTTGCTTCCCACTTCCGGTATAGTATAAATGCATAGAAGGGGTCAGTAGTTTGCTTCCCACTCCCTGTATGGTATAAACGCCTACTAACACTACTTGCACAGGTATGCTACAAAGACCAGAGCACATCACTTTACAGCAATGAGCTCACGGTTTACGCTCTTGGTTTCATACCCGAGTGTAGCAGCATCTCATCTCAGCACCATGTCGCTCTGAGCAACACCGCCCTTTCAGACCGGTAGGAGTGAGTACTTCGCTTCGTACTCCCCCACAGAGGTTACAGTGCTCTTATCCCCCTGTTTCCTACTCTTTTCGCCCTTTTTTCCCCTTACTCGTTTCAATGGAATCACAAAATGGCTGCCAACACTTCCTAGTTCTAACAGCTCGCAGCCAATAAGCAGCAAGCTTGTGCTCGTAACGCCTTTGCCAATCAGATGGCAGAATTCCCAAATATCGATATCTGTAAATTTCAATACTTCTCCAAAACTACTGAACGTATTTACACCAAATAAACAAAAGTGTGCTTTCTAGACTAAGACCCTTCTCCCTGCTAAATTTGGGGAAATTCCGTTCACCCGTTCGACCTGTTGGCTTGTCTAAAGTTTCCTATGGAAATTGCACGGAGAAAACATGTTTTGGGACCTCTCTTTTTTCTCAGCCCCCCTTGACGAATCACCCCCAAAACTTTCGACATGGGAGCTGATATGAACAAAGAATTAGTTTAGAAAATATCATGAGGATTCATCAAACGTAGCCAAAGTTATAAGCAAAACAATAAATGTTCTTCCTATGGAAACTTGGTCCTGACGGCATATATATACTTGAAGATGAAGGATCAAAAGAAAACAAAAGCCAGCAGGGGTAAAAATCAGGATCCCAAAAGATTCAATGAGTCACAGAGAAATTAAATATCCAAGCAAGAAGTGACTCAAACAGATAGATTTCCCAAAGAACAAAAATACATTGTAGTGGAAATATATTTTTGTTCTTTTGTGAATCTATCTGTTTGAGTCACTTGTTTCTTGGATATATATAAACATGTATCTGTACATATATATAGTTTATAGTATATAGTTTAGCGAGTAGGACAAAGGTCAACTGTGAGTAAGAATAGCTGATGATTCCCTAGGTCGGAAATGGGAATGAGGGAGTGTAGGAAAGAGAAACGTGAGAGGCAATATAGCAGAAGACAAGCAAGATACAGATAGAACAGAGTAAAGGATGGGATGAAGAGGGAAGGTAGAGCAAGAAAGCATTTATGGATCAAGACAGAAAATATTTTTGTACGTTTTTTTGCGAAATTGATGTCAGTATGTTGACAGATGTCTTCTGATAGGATGGGGAAGAGATGGGTGTTCCCTAGGAAAGTTAAAGCTCACCATCACCATCCTGGTCCTCTTTCTTTGGACGCTGAACCATCGCAATCACTTTCTCTCCAGCACCTGCTGCCACAATCTCTGAGTTTGTAGTGCTGCTAATATAGGGTTCTCCATGTTTACAGGAAAACTCTTCTGCAAAAGAAATTGAATAATCGAAACCTTGACCTTTCTATTCACAATATTCTGCAGGCATACCAATTTTCACCGTGGGAATGACACATGAGAATGTGCTAAAAGAACCGTCACAGTATCTGATTCACATATATTAGGTCCACTTTAGTTAAATTCTTGCATACAAAAAACTCACCAATGGTTTAAATTTCTCTGATCCTGATTCACATGTTAGTGGACATTTTTACTGTAGACTGATTTATTCTTGCCAATAATCAGCAAGTTTTATGGATTGTTCATTGGAGTAAGCTTCCAATAAAGGGCAGAATGTGGGCTTTTTCAATGTGCTTGCTCATCAAAGGGTTTGTAGATGGCTTGTCCAAACCATGTCACCTGTTTCTTAAAGTTCACTAATTTTGAAACAATTTACTTTTATTCCTACCATGAAATAGAGGACTGTTAATAATTAGAACACGCATTGTGAAAGCCAGTGGGTCTGGGTATATTGTGCTAACTCGTTCAATGTATGCACATTAACGTCAGCAGGAAATGGATAGTGAGGGCTATAGTCATAAAGTAGTCCCTTTTGCAGTTGAATACAAGCGCACAAGTGGAGATGGAAGGATACACATAAATAGCCAATAACATTAGGTGAGAGATAATTAATACTCCACTGGGCAGACCTAAGACGTGATCAACAAAGACTCAAGCCAATGGCAGAAAAAGGCTGGTTGAAGATATCCAATGGCTGTACTGTCAAAACTCACATCTAAAAAAACTGCATACACTATAGACATGGTCTTATTTAATGGAGCCAGTATTCTAAAGTACTTTTGCAGCATCAAGTACAGGGATCTACAAAAAACGATATAACTTAAATATTGTGAAAAATAATCTTTAGAACCATGTTTCTTTCATATAAGAACAATTCTTAATCACCTCTTGTGCAATAGGGGACATTTAAAAGGGAAGCTCCAGTGGTTAGCTCTATTTGAAACCGCTGTGGGTATTGGTATAAACTGACTGGAAGCTGCTGCAATGTGCAAGTTTATATTGCATGCATTCACATAATTTTAATATTATTATCTTATCACATTATCTGTCCATTAATTCCTTTAATGATTTACTTGAAGAAGTGACGTCCATGTATAATAATTAGAGCGTGTATAACTGTGAAAGGGTATGATATTGCGCTGGTGAACCCAAAGTGGATTCAGAAGCTGCAAATCTGAATCCTGGTTTCCCAGATTGGATGTAATGTGATCGCAATGAAATCAAATTACCTCCCTGTGTTTCAGTTTCTCAAAGTGCAAATTCATAGAAATATTTAGAGTGGTATCGGACGCTAAATAATGCGATCAATTCACTATATTTATTTTGGATCGAATTAAAAAACCATCCACAGGTCTTTGTAATATACTTACTCTGATATTCAAAATAATTACCAAATATCAAAAATGGAAACACATAAATTACATTTCTAATTTACATATTGAATGTATTACATTTCACAGTAAATAAAATACAATCTGCTAGTCACTTTTACATGTTCTAAGTTCTGTGACTTTAATATCCTTAACGATTTACAAAAGGGGGTGGTGATGAACAGAGTGTCTGAGTTAAACAGACCACTCTTACCCAGTCCAAAGATCAGGGCTTGATCCATCACCGTTATTTATCTCACTGCCCCATCCCAGCTCAGAACCTGGCTATATGCAAATCAGACTGTCCCTGGCCCAGTGCATCATGGGAACAGGGCAGACTAAACTACCAAGCCAATTCTTCACCAGAAAGGAGACAAGCTACCGGGGACCGGTTTCTGGCATTTCAGCCTTCTTCGGCCCGGCTTGCTTGAATCCTGATGGAGCAGTGAGAAAGGGACTCATGTCTGAGTATACCCTGCCACACCTATAGTGGCCAAAAACGATTTACAAAAGGGGGTGGTGATGAACAGAGTGTCTGAGTTAAACAGACCACTCTTACCCAGTCCAAAGATCAGGGCTTGATCCATCACCGTTATTTTGTAGTTTGGTTTGCCCTGTTCCCATCATGCACTGGGACAGGAACAGACTAATTTGCATATAGCCAGGTTCTGAAACTGGGATGGTGCAGTGAGCTAAAAAACGGTGTTGGATCTAGCCCTGATCTCTTGATTGGGTGAGAGCTTTCTGCTTAATTCAGAGACTCTGTCCCTCACCACCCCTTGTTGTAAATATTTTTGTCCACCCTAAGCGTGGAAGGGTATTCTCAGATTTGAGACCCTTGCTCATTGCACCATCAGGATTCAAGCAAACCGGGCCGAAGACGGCTGTAATGCCAGAAACCGGTCCCCGGGAGCTTGTTTCCTTCCCAGTGTAAGAATTGGCTTTTGTAGTTTGGTTTGCCCTGTTCCCATCATGCACTGGGACAGGAACAGACTAATTTGCATACAGCCAGGTTCTGAAACTGGGATGGTGCAGTGAGCTAAAAAACGGTGTTGGATCTAGCCCTGATCTCTTGATTGGGTGAGAGCTTTCTGCTTAATTCAGAGACTCTGTCCCTCACCACCCCTTGTTGTAAATATTTTTGTCCACCCTAAGCGTGGAAGGGTATTCTCAGATGTGAGACCCTTGCTCATTGAACCATCAGGATTCAAGCAAACCGGGCCGAAGACGGCTGTAATGCCAGAAACCGGTCCCCGGGAGCTTGTTTCCTTCCCAGTGTAAGAATTGGCTTTTGTAGTTTGGTTTGCCCTGTTCCCATCATGCACTGGGACAGGAACAGACTAATTTGCATACAGCCAGGTTCTGAAACTGGGATGGTGCAGTGAGCTAAAAAACGGTGTTGGATCTAGCCCTGATCTCTTGATTGGGTGAGAGCTTTCTGCTTAATTCAGAGACTCTGTCCCTCACCACCCCTTGTTGTAAATATTTTTGTCCACCCTAAGCGTGGAAGGGTATTCTCAGATGTGAGACCCTTGCTCATTGCACCATCAGGATTCAAGCAAACCGGGCCGAAGATGGCTGTAATGCCAGAAACCGGTCCCCGGGAGCTTGTTTCCTTCCCAGTGTAAGAATTGGCTTTTGTAGTTTGGTTTGCCCTGTTCCCATCATGCACTGGGACAGGAACGGACTAATTTGCATACAGCCAGGTTCTGAAACTGGGATGGTGCAGTGAGCTAAAAAACGGTGTTGGATCTAGCCCTGATCTCTTGATTGGGTGAGAGCTTTCTGCTTAATTCAGAGACTCTGTCCCTCACCACCCCTTGTTGTAAATATTTTTGTCCACCCTAAGCGTGGAAGGGTATTCTCAGAAGTGAGACCCTTGCTCATTGCACCATCAGGATTCAAGCAAACCGGGCCGAAGACGGCTGTAATGCCAGAAACCGGTCCCCGGGAGCTTGTTTCCTTCCCAGTGTAAGAATTGGCTTTTGTAGTTTGGTTTGCCCTGTTCCCATCATGCACTGGGACAGGAACAGACTAATTTGCATACAGCCAGGTTCTGAAACTGGGATGGTGCAGTGAGCTAAAAAACGGTGTTGGATCTAGCCCTGATCTCTTGATTGGGTGAGAGCTTTCTGCTTAATTCAGAGACTCTGTCCCTCACCACCCCTTGTTGTAAATATTTAATATCCTTAAGGCATTGAAGAGATACACTGCAAGCTTGAACAAAATACACATCTCACTTGTTGAGATCAAGACATAAACCATCACTTTAAATTTGGATGACTTGAATGGTCATACAGTATCAACTGTCTTAAATTATCACAATCGAACATTTCGATCACTTCCTGAAGCCATCAACTTTATGGTAAATATCTGATAATGTTATTATTTTAAAGTTTTGCTTATTACCAATACCTCATAGCTCAATTGTTCCGTCAGAGAAGGTAATTGCAAAGAAAGCAAGCACAATATTTAAATTAAGAGGCAGCGTTAACCCCTGATTTTCTTGTATTATAGTAAGTATAGTGTTGAGAATAAATTGAGAAAGAAGAATATGTAGGTACATAAACACGAACAGAAGATTAGACGGGATCAGCTTCCCACACCTAACATGAAGAACTTAGGGGTTCTGTGATAGTGCTGCCTTTTGATTGTATGTATGGTGGCCAACTGTTGCTATAGTTGAACTTTCCTTGTTTCCCAATATTTGGGAACATTCAGGATTCTAGTTGTGCAATGATAAATTGGAATAAATGACAAAATACATCTTTGTTTTCTCCATCTATTGCAGTCAAATTCCTAACGCATCCCTTGCTAACATGCTTCTGCAACTCCTTTGCGGGCAATGCCATAAGCCTCCATGAACTTTTCCAGCATAGGTTTAAAATAATGACCCTTGCCATGGAAAGCACCACATCTGGTGGGGCCGTATCCCCTAGCATCACTAAGCAAAGTGACTAGCTGTGTAAATGATTAGACTTTTGCCTTGAAGTAATACTATGTCCCCATATGTCCCTAGCATTGTGGAGCAGTTTCCCAACCAAATCTGAAATGTCCCAAATTCACAAACAACAGCTCAAATAGGCTGAGCCCTTTTGCCCAAGGGCATCAGAAACCTCATATTGGTGTCAGCTGCTCTCCGAAAAAATAAAATTCCTTCCTTTTAAATCACTTGGTGGTCGGAAATTGGTGTATTTAAAAATATAAAGGCAAACTAACTTTGGAGGACTTACAACAACCTATGTAAAAGTATTATGCATTCTATTATTCACTATACATTTTCCATTAAAACCTCATTTAAATGTGCTTTTACGTCCCATATGGTTCTCCGCCGTGTAAAAGGCAAATGTTTTTTTTTTAAAATTAAATATACTGTTTGCCAGAACAATGCCTAAGCATTTCTTGTTGGATAAACTCAAGTTTGCACTTATGAAATTGCCTTTCAATCCTCCCAGGTTTTACCACTGCTACTCATCCCATATTAAAACATTATATTGTTGCTCATAAACCTGAAAATTCCATGCCCCAGTTGCCACCACTTTTCCTCAGTCTTCTTTGTGTAGAACTCCCTCCAACGACAAGTAAAATTGCATTTAACATCTACTCACTTTTAAAAAGTAGCAGTTAGCTTCTAAATACTCAAAAGCCACAAATGTTCCCAACACAATCCTTATGGGGAACCCTCAAGTCTTTCTACAAAAGCAGACCTAGTCTTCTCTTTTGTTGCAGCCTTCATCAGCATAGCCCTATTCTGTCACAACCCAAGCTGTTAGAAACCCCTTGCTAGACTGAAAGTAAGAGAATAAAATTCCCTCACTCACATACTGTCAATCATGTCACAAAAAATTTCGCCCTCCCGTTGTCCTTGATGGGTGTTCATTTCGATAAGAACTCACCATTGCCATGTTTTGCAGCTCCTGCGGTTGTGATTGCTTTCTTTCCTTCTTCTGCTCTCACCGTCTCTGACTTTACGAGGCTGCCAGCATAACTTTCTCCATGTTTACAGGAAAATGTTTCTGAAAAAGAGATGTAACGCATACAAGGCTCATTGGATGAATGACTTGCAAAATAAATCTTCTCCCTTGTTCTTGACAGCAAAGGTTTACTAAATTCAATTCAGTATAATCTGTACAATATAATCTGGTTGTTCCAAACCATAAAACAAATTCTACACAGTGTATTGAAAAAAACTATAGACACATCATACAATTGCTTAAATGTAAGAGCTGAAAATCTTGAAATACGCTAAAACAATACACTGGCTCCCATTTATGAAAAGTGATGCGAAAACAGCGATGCGTCACTTTTCATTGCGCCCTCCTTGCGACATGCTGGGTGCGTCATATTTACAGTGTGACACATCATGTCGCAAGGAGTTACAGATACGTCAGCCCCAGAATACCTCAATAAACCCATTGTTATACATTTCCCTTAATATAATTGCCCTCTTGATTAAACTCAAAACAGCCAGACATATATGTAGAATCTCCAGTAACTGAAGAGAAATGAGGCGAGGTTTCCATTGATTAGAACTTTATAAAAATGGTTTTAAAAAACTTGATATTGCATCTTTATCAAAACCTGCAACGAAACAAAGAATGTACATTGTGCTTTGAGAGGAGTGACCAGCACAAGAGTAATCATTGCAATCTTTCAGCCATTCGCCCATACTCAAGGAGTCTCACCAATAAATGGATAGTGCTCAACCGAAACCTTGTCAAAACGGTTGGATGTTGGTAAAATGAAACAAACTCGAGGTATGAATGCATCCCATCTCTAGGAAAACATTCACCAGGTATAATTATTATTTCTAGTAACTATTACTGGTGCCATGCACTGTCTTGTCATCAATTATGTCATTTAATGTTGCAGTGATGTTATAGAACATGTCATGAGTAATGTAATAAATAGGGTAAATAGCTGTGCATGGTGAGAGTGCAAGTTATAATTACCCTAGGGCATGAGCTATAGTTACTAGAGATAACTATTACTGGTGAACTTCAGTGGTTTATTGAGTTTAAAAAGTTAAGTTGACACTGAAATTGTCACCTAACTATAACGCCACTCTACCTGTTGGTTTGTACAGTGAATTTCCAGTTTAAAAAAAAAGTAAATCCAACTCACCACTGTGCACGGCCTTTGGCTATGCGCAGTGTGGATTTAGCCATATGGCCTGGCCCATGGCAAGGCCCTGCCTCCAACCCATTTGCACAGACCCCCTCCCCAAGCCACATTGAGCCCCCTGGACCACATCAACTGGAATCTTTGGTTTTCTATTAAGAGGAAGGGGCGCACTCCCCCTCCCTGAGTCACTAAGGGTCCTAGAGACTCAATTCTCCCCTGCTTTCCTGCAGGCAGGGAAGACATTTCTGCTCCTACCCAGCGGGAGCTTTAAACCTTCTCCCCTTAAATTTGAAATTGGTTCTGGGGGGTGACGTCCCCGGAGGCCTCACTGAGGCTCAGTGAGGGGGGCCTTGCATCACTCCCCCCCTTTTTGAAACTTCGACTCCCGAGGATGGGATTCGCAAGGTCCATTAGTGACTTGGGGAGGGTTGGCCCATGCCCCCCTCCCCCTTTCAACCAACTGGCTCAGGACGGGGGGCCCACCTCATACACCCCCTCCAAAATACCTTACAATACTTAAATAAAGACCCGCAGTCCCTGGCCCACCCTGGGTGTCAAATATGTATATATGGAACACCATTGGCGTTTTCTTTTAATTTTTTTAAGCAGCGATCCAGCTGGAGTTACGCTGGACTCCAGTGAGATTGTAGATTTTTACGAAAACAAACAAATTGGCCCGTACCTCTCCATGGACGCCATTTGGAGGTAGTCCGGGTTCGCAGCTGGGACTTCTAGCTTGCTCCATGCTACTTCTGGCACTTCCTTTGCGACCCCTGGCATCAGAGGAGGTGAAGGGTTTTGCCCCCTCTGAGGCCAGGGGTCTCAAAGGAAGTGCCAGGAGGAGTAGCAGGGAGGAAGCTAGAGGTCACATCTGCGATCCCCGACTACCTCCAAATGACATTCATGGACCCCCTCAGGGTCTTGGGGGACAGGGCATTCCTACCCTGCCCCCTTATATTATTTTCCACAAATAATTCCAGGACAGAGGACTAAGGGGCATATGTACAAAAGCTAGAAGTTGGGATTTCCTAACAGCAAATCTGTAGAAATCACTATTAGAGAATCACAAAATGAGATGCATGTAACCACAAACTTTAATAATAATGATTCCTACGGACTCGCAATCGCAACTTGGGAATCACAATTTTGGAAAAGTGCATTCTGGATACAGAATGATGATGTCAGATGAGGAAGTTAAGAAATAAAGAGTGTGGCCACAGCCCAGTAGCCCAGCAAGGTGCTTTAAGGGCGTAGTGCACTTGTATACCCACTGGCAGTTGAGTACCTGTGACTGAACTGCACCATCTCCAAGGAAGATGGGGCCAAGGATGATGGGAGTGGGACTACTACGAGAGATCAAGCTCCTAAGTTCTATACTTATTCAGGAGCAGCCCTGCGTGAAATAGGACTCAGCATACCCAGCGGACCTAGCTTGGGAGGTCACTGCAATCTCTCATTACCAGCCACGCTGGAGGGTCCTGTATCATGCATTTCATGCCGCTTTCAAAGCCTCCAGGAGGAGCTTCCCACAAGCGACTCACTAACCGAGCCCCCACAAAACCAGCTGAATGTTAGCCATATTTTATGTAATGTCCGCTCTCTTGTAAAACACTCTATAGAGATCTGGGACATGATCTCCACCCTCTCCCCGGATTTATGCTTTTTTACAGAGACCTGGCTAAATCCCATTAATATACCGGCCTTTAATCTCGCTATACCAACGGATTATAAATTTATTCAACTTGACAGAAGAGGAAAGTCAGGAGGTGGTATAGGAATTGCCTTTAAAAACCATCTTAAAGTACAATGGATCTCTTCCATTAGCAATGATTTAATGGAGCTATGCATCTTTAAAGTGTCATTGTCCCCAACAATTTCCTGGGATGGGGCCTTGCTTTATCGACCACCTGGTCCCAAATCCAAATCTAATTTCTCCACGGCCCTGACAGAACTCATTGCCAAGCAGGCCGTGGCTTCTAGCAATTTTATCCTTTTGGGAGACTTTAATTTTTATGGAGAGGATGTGAAAAACCCAGATGTAATGAGGCTCTTCTCGAATCTGAGCGATATTGGACTTAAATAGATGGTGTCTGGACCAACACATACGGCTGGCAATACCCTGGACCTCATTTTTACCAGCTCAGAACAACTGAGAGTATCGCAGCCACTTCCCCTTATCTGGTCAGACCACTACATGATTCAATTTTCCCTTTTGCTTCAATCAGGACCAAAATATAGGACAAATCCTACATATAAAAACGGGAAAAACAAAAGGCCATGGCACAACCTAACTCTGGACAATTTTAACGAAACATTTATCCAATTCTCCCCCAATATTGAGCTAAATGACAGAGATCCCTCAGCTATGTTATCTAGCTTTAATTCAGCCTTAACGAAAACATTTGATATAGTGATTCCATTAAAAAATGTCAATCCCTCATTGGGGCGACTTTCGGCTCCCTGGTACTTGGGTGAATTGAAAACCCTGAAATCCACGTGCAAAGCACATGAGAGAAGATCGAGAAAGAAAAAATCACCAGAGGATGAGAAAATCTATAAAGCATCCCTATCCCACTATCAACAATCAATAAAGACCGCCCGATGCACATATCTACATAATCAAATCGAACAATCTAGAAATTCCACTAAAGCTTTATTTGACATTGTCAAAAATTTCTCCTCTCCTTTAGCATGCAAACAAACACCGCCTGAATCCCAAATATTATGTGACTCTATACACACTTTTTTTACGCCAACATTGCCAAAATCTATGTTAACTTTCCTGCCATCATCACCAACAACTCCTGTTGTTCCTGTTCAACATTAATTTAGAAAACTCCCCCATTTCTATTGTAGGTGCTCTCAACCATTTCAAGCCCATTTCACTTGCTGATACAAATAATCTATTGCTAACAGCAAAATCCGGCTCACCAATGGACCTATGTCCACCTAGTGTTATGGCTCTTATTTCTCCAACATGCGCTCCCATTATCTAAAACATCCTCAATGCCTCTATTTCTACCGGCCTTATTCCAAGCGCTTGGAAAGAGGCCTCTGTTCGGCCCATCCTAAAGAAGCCATCAGCAGATCCCCATGGGTTAAGTAATTACAGGCCAATATCCCTGTTACCCCTACTGGGGAAACTGCTGGAATCCACAATAAATACACAACTCAGTCAGTATCTGGAATCCAATGACATACTAGATCCCTCCCAGTCGGGCTTCCGCACCGGCTTCAGCACAGAAACAGCCATTTTGGCTGTTACTGACTCGCTGAGACGCACCCTCGATGCCGGAGGATCTTCGATCATGATCCTTTTAGATCTCTCCGCTGCTTTTGACACGATATCCCATTAGCGGCTAGTGGAGAGACAGATTGAATGTGGCATCGGGGGCATAGCCTTACAGTGGCTGAGGAATTTCTCAATGGACAGATGGCAAACCACTACACTCGGACCATTCATCTACAAAAATAAATTCCTGTTGGACAACGGGGTGCCCCAGGGCTCTTGTCTTAGCCCCACTCTCTTTAATATATACTTGGCCCCCCTGGCCAAGATTGTCCAATCTTTTGGCTTCGAGATAGTCTTGTAAGCCGATGACACGCAGCTACTATTTTCTATAGGCAAAAATATCACTGACGAGAAACTACGCTTTTCGGGCGGTATGCTAGCAATCGCAAACTGGATGAAGGAGCGGTGTCTGCAGCTAAAACCCGAAAAAAACGGAGCTTATGCGTTTAGGTAAGGATGCCCACTTCTGGACTCCTGATTTGTGCCCCCCCCCCAATTGGGTGAAGCCCCAACGCCGTCCTCCTCAGTGAAAAGCCTAGGAATCCAGCTGGATGTTATGCTTAACATGAAAGACAATGTAAAAAATATCGCAGGGTCCTGCTACTATAACCTGCGTCTACTACGTAGAATTATTCCCTATCTACCATTGGAACACCGTATAACTGTAGTGCAGGCAACGGTAGTGAGCAGGTTAGACTACGGAAACGCCCTCTTGGCTGAAGTAGGCGTTACCACTCTGGCAAAATTGCAGGTAATACAGAACACCGCCGCCAGAATGGTTTTAAACTGCCCTCCTGGATCCCCATCCCTCCCCTTGCTCAGACAACTGCACTGGCTTCCGGTGCAAAAAAGATCTTTGTTTAAGATATGCTGTCTCTCCTTTAAAGCACTTAAAGGGAAGGGACCATCCTACTTTCAAAATAAACTTTCCAAACAATCACATGAATGCAATTTAAGATCTAATGCTTTGGCTCTCTTGAAGATTGCACGTATTCAGTTAATCCGCATAGGTGGCAGAGCTTTTTCGTACATAGCCCCTAAATACTGGAATTCGCTACCAGTGGCCCTGCGAAAATCCAGCACTTATATGTCTTTTAGGAAACAATTAAAAACATTCTTCTTCTAAGCTTGCCTCTTCATAATACAGCACTTTCGTTTCTGGATTCCCATTGGTAAAGCGCTGAGATGCCCCCGGGTGAGTCATGCGCTATATAAGAATCCATTTAAAAAAGAAAAAGGTTGAGTTCTCTAAAAAGGAGCTGGAGCTCCCAACAAAAGAATGTGTGGCACATTTGGACAGGCTATCTGGGAAGGCCTCTTTCACTGTTCCAGAGAGCCAAAAAAACAAGATATGTAACAGCATCTTGGAGAAGGAGAACTCCCTTGGTGTCACACAGAGGACCATCCCAGAGATTCGCAAGCGCTGGCATGGCCTGAGATCTCGCACAAAGGAGAAGGTAGCCAGCAGGATGGCTACCAGGTCGTGGCACAAGCAGAGGACCCTCAAAACACCCCACTCCCATGTAGATACTCATTGAGGCGACACTGTAACCAGAAAGTGTGGTGGGAGTGTCAGACATTGAAACCTCCAATCTTGCAGACACCAGCCATGGTATGTCTACTCCCCTTTACTTACCATAACATAATGTTTTCAAATCCCCAATTAAAACATGACAGCATAAATAGCTCAATTGAGATGCTTGCCCTACCTTCGCAATGCATCAAGGGAGTTGTAGTACTCCAAAGGTGCATGCTGTACTGTGCTGATGACTTTACCACACATATCTGTACATCATAAGCATGTCACAATCACATGATGCATAGTTATAACAATGTAGTGAATAGATATTAATAATTTATGTACACTAACTATATACATGCATTTCCACAGGTCATAACCAGGACATGTCAGAAACAATTGAGGCTGAAGAAGCTACTGACATGTGGAAATGGAGGACAGCACGTTACCAACTCTTATGCTCATCACTCCAACTGCTAGGTGAGCAACTGTTGCAACACTACCAGACTTTGTGGACTGTGATGTGGGACAGTCCCAAACTAGGGATACAACAACATCGATGGACAGGACACACAGACAGTGTGAGGCCAACCAGCAACAGTCCACAATGAGAATGTTTTAGACGATATGGCAGAGATGTTCTCCTGTGTTTGGTGGCCTGTAGAAGTCATCTCTGTACAGTGCCTGCAAACCAAAGAAATCAGGACTGTCAATAGGCATCTGCTAAGAATGTCAAGCTTGATGCAGCAATTGCAGAAAGGGAAAGACCATTGGATTGCTGCCATGAAGAAGGAGCACTGTGTGCAGAGGCACAGGCAGTACCAAGCCTGCTTTGATGCCTTTACCTGCTCCATAAACTGATTGGCAGTAGTCACAACAGATCCAGCAAGAAGAACTATAAACATACAGATTGACATGGGTCACTGCTTCCAGGATGTTGCACGTGGGCTAGTTCAAGTGAACACAACCCTTTAAAACATTCAGACCCACAACCTGAGAGTGAAGTGGGTTCTAGCCTCAGTGGCACATCTATACACAAGGCATGCAGTACCAGGTGTATATGCCGAAACACTTCTGGGTCTGACATGTCCACACTTTCACAGGCCAGTTTTGCTGATGAGGCACCCAACCCCAGATAGAGGCCGGAAGAAGTGAATCCACTGAACACTCAAAGTCATTAGTATACAGTTTTTTTGTTTGCAATTATATACTTTGTTGCCTAGTTGGCACAATATTCCATCTGCAATATATATTGTTGATTTATGATAAATACATTATTGTCACAACCTGAATATCCACCATGCATTACCACCATGTGTGATGTCCATTTCTTAGATGTAATCACTCTTACCTCAAAAATAGTTGTTAGGGATCTCTGTGCATCGTACAAGACCCTCTGCTGCATGTCTTCCACCCTGCTGCACTTAGTGGTGGTAATTCATCACCTGAGTCAGATTCATCCTCAATGGTGATGTTGGGCCGACCCTTCCTCATGGCAATATTGTGTAGTATAACATTGAAAGATGGTGAGATGCACACCTTTTATTCCTTCTTTAGTCATCTTAATGTTCGTCGTATTTCTCTGTTAGAGCTTATAAAGGTGTGCAAGCACAGTACGCGCCCTGTCCCATTGCGCTTTTTCAATGACAACAAAACACGAATAGAAAAGCCTCATATGAGGCTTTTGTTGATATAGAGTAATGTGCTTCGGCACAGTGTCAACATGGAGATGCATGGCAGCAGTTGAGAAATGAATCGAAGTGAAGTGTCAGCTTGAGACGTCGTTCTTTTAAAAGTAATTTCGTACGCACATTGCGATACCCCCGACGAAGGGAATTTTTATTCCTGAAATGCATTGGGTGATGCCAATAAAATTGTGATTTGTGGAAACGCACGCTCCATTTGTGTTTGAGTCATCAGTCACAGCATGAGAGACGCATGAGTAAAATAAATTGATTAAGCAAAATGTGAAAAAAGGATAAAAATGATAAAAATAAGGAGTACATAGAGAAGCATGGGAACATTTGATTTATTGGATTCAGACAGTCCAGGTTTTGGCTGTGCAGCCCGAATGGTTCCAGGATGTGGTTCCTTCGTGTTTTGTCAATATTGTGTAGTATGACACATGTAGCGATAATCTTACAGCATGTCTCAGATCTGTACAGTAGTGCTCCACTGGTCTTGTGGAGGCAGCGGAACCTGGACTTAAGTATCCCAAAGGTCCTCTCAATGATGGAGCGCGCTGTCTTGTGTGCCCTGTCTTATTTTTTATTTCCTTTTATTGGGTTTTTCCATTGTACAAATAGATCAGTAATGTAGTATAGTATGAACATTTTACAGGTATGAATAGTGATAGTGGTAACAAGAGTTGCTTTTAAATTTAACAAGCGTTATTTGCATTGTAGATGGTAATTGAAGTCCCATTAGGACTCCAGGTCACAAAGGAAAATAAACTATCAAATAGCAAGGTATAGTGCAGGTCAGAAGCAATTACAGTGAGCAATGTGGATAGATCCTGTGTGATAGGGGCAGGGGGATAGTGCAAAATATCGAAGATGGGGGTTCAGGGACAGTTTTGTACCTCGTGCATGGCAAGGGGGTGTTTTGCAGGTGGACAGGGGACCCAGAGCATTACCGCCATGGACTCTCAGGTGGATTATGGGAGTGGATTGGAAAATGTATGTCTAAGTGATTTCTTAGAGAGAAGTGGCCCTATTAACTTGGGATATCTGCTAATGCAGCATGCTTCTTCATAACGGAGAACTGTGTGCCCTCTGCAGTTTCCCACTTACGCATCTCCTGTGTGCCTTGTTGTATTGCCTTTCACTTCTTGTCCTTGAAGTCAGGTATGGTGTGAGTATCCAGGAACACAAGGCATATGTACTGTCTTCCTAAGAGCATGTGAAGGAAAATCAATAGGTCACATCATACAAACAGTTCTGGCCACTGTATTAATGGAGTCATCAATTCTCTCACCTAGTAAAAAGCCATTGCTAAATTCACCCTATGACAGTCGGTTTTGTATTCCACTGTGGTGACACATGAAAAAGTCATGATTGCTTACTGGGAACGTGGCCAGAAGGTCTGTTATGATGCAGGAGGCATCACACACTACCTGCACATTGAGTAAGTGAGTGTGAGCTTTTCCTGTTTCTGTATATGAATTCATTTGCTGAGGTTGGACATGTGGCAATATGTGTGCCATCAACACAGTCAATGTCATTGGGGAACTGTGCTGCCCGGTAGAACATTAATTTGGTCTGTTGCGATCATTGGGGAGTATTTGGGAAATATATGTACTGGTTAACTTTGCTGTCCAGAAACCTTAGAAAGCACCTAGAAAAGGCACTTTGTGACACCTCCCTTGCCACTGCTATGACCCCATGGTAACTGCCAGTAGCTAAGAGATGTAGGCAACACAATACCTGTACATGTGGTGGGAGTACATTTGTCTTGAGTGTTGGGGGTCTAAAGCTGAGATTGTAATTCAGCAATGAAATCCAGGATTACCTCACTACTGAGTCCGTATTCCCAAAATCTCTTCTTTTTGTTCAAGCAGGGTGACCCCATACAAAATATCCTCTCCTGTCTCCTCCTCCTTCTCTGTCTGCCAGCCAAATTCCTCATCCTCCTTGACAAAACAATCAGGGCTACCATTTTGAAAGAATCGGGTGTATTTTGGGTGCCTTTTTATAGTTTGCACCTGGTTACCACCATATCCAGATTGATGGTACATGCATTTCCAAAATGGCCATTTTGCAACTATTCGCAATTAGGAAATCCTTGGTACACTTGGTTAGCGATTTGCTATTTTGAAATCCCTATTAGCGATTTCCTGTTTAGCTATTTCCAAAATACGATTTCTACTAGATAAAAATGGCATTTTACACCATTGCAAATGTCTTTCATACATACCGAAATGGCAGTTTGCATTTCCTAACGGCTCGAAAATACGATTTGCATCGTTAGGAAATGCAAAATACCTTTGTACATATGGCCCTTAGTCCCTGAATCCTGTAATGGCATTATTTTTCTTCAGGTTTCAGGCAGCCAATCAGAGTGCTTGCTCCCGTGGGAGTGTGTCTCCCAAGTAAGCAAATTGACCAAAGGAATAAAATGCCCCCTGAGCCAATCAGAACGCTCTAATATTTAAAATTGAGTATGAGGGAACCCAACCATTCAGCTATACAAATATTTTTGATCCCTAATTTCTCTAAAACGATTGCACAGATTTACACCAACTCAAAAAAGCACGCTTTCTAGACCAAGTTTTAGCTGTTCAAAAAAGTCTATGAAAAATGCATGAAGAGTTTGTGTTTTGGCACTCCCCCTTTATCCCGGCCCCTGGTCGAGAGATCACCATGAAACTCTTTACATGCACAAACCAGGCCAAAAAGAAGAATTTTTGGGAAAATTTCATTAAGATTCATGAAATGGTGCTAAAGTTATTAGCAAAACAAAAAAGGCATTTCCTATGGAAACCCTGACCTAACCATGAATGCCTAGTTGCACCCACCACTAGGTAGTGTGTCTGAGTCATAAAAAGGTGCTGTCACGATGCCCATAGCATGTATGAATGCATGTGTGTGTGTATATATATATATATATATATATATCACAACAAATAGAGCCCCACTCCGGCTTCTGTGCAAACATTAGTCTGAGGCCGCATTTAAAACTCACATCCTGACCGGTTTCGGCATCACCACGCCTTGCTCACAGGTGAGTTCAATGATTCCCATGTGGTCACGAGGTCATAGGGTCAACTACAAGCCCCAGCATGCATCATCATTGCTAATTATCACAAGGCATTGCTTCATTTCATATGTTTGCCAAATAGCGTTTTTTTAAAACAATGTCCCAACAATGTTCCAAATGGTAATGTGCACGCAATCCATTTCCCAGCAAGTGCACTGTTATGCTGCTGCCTCTGTCCTCGATAAGGGTCAGCACTGCGGAGCTTCCAAGGGGAGAAAGCAACTCCCCTATTCCCTTTCTCTCAACAGCGCAACCTTTGAGCCCGCCCTGCAGAGTCGGTGGCCCCCGGAAAACGGAGGATGTTGTGTTGGAATATATATATATGTATTATACCAATATCATAAGTGAGATGTCAAAATGTAGCATTGTTTGCACTATAATTTGAGCACTGTCTCTTTAAGTTTGCATCACGAAAAAATAAAAAAAAAAGTGAGAAATGTTGGCATTTAAGGAATTAGGTGACCTTTCCCTCTGTCATGTGATCAAGGTACGTTGTGTACCGAAACGCTTAATGGCCGATGGAACAACAGCTGAATAAATAAGTAATTTTGGCACCAACCTGGGTCTGTGCTCCTTGTTCTTTCCGTGAGAGAAAGTGCAAGCAACCAGCTCGTGGGAGTGGAGTGGTCAAGGCATGGTCCCGTGACCAAGGCGTAAGCTGAAACGCGTTGCTAGTGCTGAACCTTTTTGGATGTGGAGTTGGAGGTTAAGGAGAATGCTCTGACCACGAAAATCCACAGAAAGCCGACAGCAACCAACTCCATTTTACACGCTGAGTGGCCACCCCTATGAATTGAAATGGAGTATCCCTTACTGCCAAATGTTGAGAGCGAGGAGAATCTGCTCTACAAAAGAGCTTTATCATGAAGAGGTGTGCAGACCGTTTAGAATATTCAGAAAAAGAGGATATCCAATAACTGTTCTCGAGGATGCCAAACGAAGGGCCAAAGAAAAAACAAGGAAGGAGTCCCTCTACCCCCAAAGGGATCAGGAAGAGACCAGCAAAGCCATTGACAGACACTTCTTAGAATATAAGTTGGCACAGCCCAGTATCAAGAAGGTTTTAACGAAACACTGGTGTGTTTTGAAGAATGATGAACACCTGACAGAAATCTTTGAAAACGGCCCACAAATTACATTTTTAAAAAAGTACTATTCTTGGGAGACATTTTGACATCAAGTCACTATATAAATAAAGGAAACCAACAAGGAATGGATCGTGGCTGTCAAGGAATCAAGAAGGATTTGTGAAGTGCAACTCATGCAAGGCATGTTAATATGGTGTAAACACTGGCAGTTACCTCACAATGGATGGTCGTATCGGGCCGATCAAAGAAAGAATATCGTGCCATATGGAGTTTGTTATCTGTGCACTAAAATGTGGCTGTAAAAAGCTGTACATCGGCAGCACCAAGAACAAACTAAAATTAAGTATACTATAGCATACAAGAGTGATCAGAAATGAGGACATGAACTACCCAGTAGCCTGCCACTTTGACCAGATGCACAACCGATCCATATTGACATTTTCCTATTGGGGCATAAAACATGTCAGCGCCCACCCAAGAAGGGGAAATCGAGAGAAGGAACTGCGAAAACAAGAATCACGACTTATATTATTGATTGGAACTGAGACACCCTGGGCCATAATAAGGTTGCGGAACGGTTTGGCCACTTATAACTGATTCACTTGTTCAACTATGACACTGACAATATCAAGATCTATCAGGACTATATGTTAACTAAAACAACTGATTGTTCACAGTACACTTCGGGGAATGAGACTTGAATGTTTAGATAAAAGCGAAACAATAGCCAGCATCATGTATTGGTGAAACAATTTGAAATTGAAAACATGATTGAAGGGGCATGATGATGAGAATAGCACTATGCACTTAGGACTAATGTGCACCTTGTTACATATGCTGCTTGTTTAGATTGGGCAAGAAAAACAGCCCTGCACGAAGCACTTTAATCAGCTTGCACTTACCCTTATATGCTGCTCTCTTTTGAGGAAGGATATAATAATTGAACTTTGCACTTTAATGAAAATTGCACTTTTTAAATATGCTGCTTCCGTTGGGGTAGAACAAACAATCCCCGGGCATGTTGCACTTTAATGCATTTGCATTTTGAATTTACCATATTATTGTTTCATAATCCATACCGCAAAATGAGTGAAATGATAAATGAGAACCAAGAAGGGCAATTACTGTTATGTTATGTTAAAGAAATTTGGTACCGCGCACATACACCAATTGGTTTCTTGGCGCTCAAAGACCAGTGGATGAGGGCACAAGGGGGTGGGTGCAGCTAGCCATGGGCAAGGCGGAACAGATATGTTTTCAGGGATTTGCGAAAGGTAGAATAATCGGGGCTGAGCCGGATGGAGAGAGGGAGGAAATTCCAAGTGGACGGGGCAAGAAAAGAGAAACAGGCACCACCGTGCTTCTTGCGTTTGAACCTAGGAGTGATCAAAAGATTGTAAGTAGAGGATCTGAGGTGTCGAGAAGGAACATAGGGGTGCAAACAGAGGGAGATAAAGACAGGAGCAGAGGCAAAAAGAGATTTGAAAATAGTACATCCCAGTTTGAAGATGCAACGTTGCGCAACAGGGAGCCAGTGTAGAGTTTTTAGCAACGGGGTGACATGTTGGTGTTTGGGCTGCTGAAAAATTAATCTGGCTGCCTGGTTTTGCACCAGTTGGAGGCGTTGGAGATGGTATGCCGGAATCCCCACGTATAGACAGTTGGCATAGTCTAAACGTGAGGTGACCAGGGCCATGATAACAAGGGTGAGAGCCTCTGGTGATAGGAACCTTCGGATCTTCCCGATTCTGCGGAGATGGTAAAAGCAGGCCGAGGTAACAGCGTTGATGTGCGGCCGCATCGAAAGGTCGCTAGAGATGGTAACACCAAGGCTCTTCACAGAGTTAACTGGGCAGGGAGGGGGACCAAGGGCAGGGGGCCAAAAATTGGAAGTCCAAGGATGTGGGTGCCCACCAATCAGGACCAGCTCTGTCTTGCTCGGATTGAGCTTCAGCTGGCTGAAGTTCATCCACTCATAGATGGTAAGCATTGTGGTCTGGAAATTAGAGCAGGAAAGAGGGGAGGGGTCGATGGGAAAGATAAGTTGCAGATCATCTGCATAGTTAAAAGTGGTAACAGAAGAATGACGAAGAGAGACAAGGAGGGGCTGCATATAAAGATTAAACACGAGAGGGGACAAGGCAGAGTCCTGGGGAACACCACAGGAAAGTGAAATACGGGGAGCAGAAAAGGAAGACAGATTTACCGATTGGGAGCGTAGTTGGAGAAAGGACACAATCCAAGACAGGGCCAGGCCAGAGATGCCAGCATTTCTGACACGGTCGACCAAGATGTCATGGTCGACCGTGTCAAAAGCGGCCGAGAGATCAAGTAACACTAGGGCCTGGGCCATGTTCTTGTCAGCCCCCTGTCTCAGCGTGTCCATAACCGCCACCACCACTGCCTCCGTAGAATGGAATGGTCTAAAACCTGCCTGTTGATCATCGAGGAAATGAGTTTCCTCGATGAAAGTACTCAGGCAGCGGGTGACGTAGGTTTCCAAGACCTTCCCCAAATAAGGGAGGAGGGAAATAGGTCGGTAGTTGCCCAGGACCGCAGGGTCAGAACCAGGTTTTTTTAAAATAGGTACCACCACAGCGCTTTTGAAAGCGGTGGGGACAGAGCCTGTGGAGAGTGAGCGATTTAGAAGGTCAAGGGGAGGGCCGGGACAGGCCATAAAGGCATCTCTTAGGATTTGAGGAGGGCAACAGTCCTTAGGGGAACCGGAGCCAACAGCCTGGAGTAATGAGCGAAAAGTATCCAGGGAGATAGGGGGGAATTCATGCAGGGAGTGAGGATTCGGAGAAGGGAGGGCGCTGGCCTGAGACATGGTAGTAGGGGGGATATTGTTTTTAATCATGGAGATTTTATCAGGAAAAAAAAGCATTAAGGGAGTCACACAGAGCTTGCGAGGGTTGAGGCTGAGGTGTAACACGGTCAGGTAGGGAGAGTTCAGCTACAATTGAGAACATTTCTTTTGTTCTGGATGCAGAATTAATAACTTTCTGAGAATAGTGGGAAGATTTGGCCAAAATAATAGATTTTTTATAGGATTTTAGTAAATCAATATAAATAGATTTTAATAGAGGATCATAGTTACGCCTCCAGCGGCGCTCAGCCTGTCTAAGAAGGAGTTTGTCAGCCTTCAGTTGATCGGTAAACCTGCGCTGAGCGTCGTGAGGACGTTTAGATTTGATAATTTTAACGGGAGCGACCACATCACTGGCTAGAGACAGCCATTGGTCCAAGGTGGCTGCTTGAGAGTTCAAGTCAGGGAGGTCAAGAGGGAGTGTGGAAGTAAGGGTCGAATGAAAAAGGGAAATATCGGCGTGCTTCCAGTTACGTGCCGAAACGTTGGAGGCTAGTGGGGGGCGGGTAGGAACTAATAGTTTTAGGGAGAAAGAAATAAAAAAATGATCGGACCAGGTGCAGGGATAGACCACAGGAGAGGAGATATCCAGATTGGTGGTCCATACCTGGTCCAAAGTATGGCCCTTGTTGTGGGTAGCGACAGAGATATGTTGTAAAAAGTTTAAGCCAAGTAGCAGATCGGTGAATTCAAGTGAAAGAGAGGATTCAAGGGGGTCTAGTGGCCAATAATTGAAATCGCCAATGATCAAGACTCTGGCAGAGTTGATGGTGAGCTGCGAGATTAAATCGCTGAACAAGGATGGGAAGGAGGGCATATTGACAGGGGGGGCGATACACTAAAACTCAAATAAAAGAGTGTGTGGGAGAAGTGAATTTCAACGTAAGGATGTCAGAATTTAATATGGGGGTAGTTGTTAAGGTAGTGAATTGTAGATTAGAGCGGATGATGGCAGCAACTCCACCGCCAGGTCTACCAGATGTCCTATTAGAATGAAGAATATAGTAGCCCGAGGGTATGGCGGCCAAGATGTCAGGGTAGGAGCCAGCATGGAGCCAAGTTTCAACAAGGAGCAAGATGTCAATATTGCCACCATCCAAGAGTTGGAATACATCAAGGTGATGTTTCGGGAGGGAGCGGGTATTGAGATACACTAGAGAAATAGGATGACTACCAGGGGAGCTAGGCTTGATAGATATAGGGGCGGCAGAGTTAAAAGGAGGGGTGGCAGGGGAAGGAGCCTGGGGGATAGTAGGAGGGGAGGAGGAAAAAATGCCATATTTCTGAGTGATAGCGATTATGTGAGGAGCAAGGGGAGCGCAGGGAGGAAAGGAGCGAAGTTCCTGTGAGGAGTAAGTGATGAAACGGGCAGCAAGCATAGCCCCGGGCCTCTGTCGGCCGCAGACGGGCGCAGATGGGCTTGACTTGTGCGCGACTTCGGCGCGAAGTCGGCGCTCCCGCTGCGCTCGTCCGCTGCGCTTCCTCCAGACCGTCATTTATGCTGGCCAACGTGAACCACTAGACCGCTCACCTTACTCAATAAACTTGTGGAGAAATGCAGTATATTTGGTGTATATAACAATGAAGTTGCATTAGAGATCATCATAGCTGCATTTGGGATTTGGTTTCCCATTTTTTTCTCCTTTAAAAAAAAATAGAAAAACAAGAGTAAAACATAAATATACTTAACAAAACCCTTTTATAAAAAAAGGAAAATATATGTATAAAGAAAGAATATTTAAGGAAATAATTAAGCAAAACTCAATGAATGTACATGGAGAGTCAAAGAAATATATACATTTTTTTTAGCATGAGGTTGTTAATTGCAGATGATAGAAGACATGGGCCAACACATGAAATCAAATGTATTGCTCTAGTTGTCAGTTAAGAGTCAGCAACTCTGAGAAGGGACAAAGCATTTAACAGACACAATGCAGAACCTAAGTGACCCAGTAGAAGGCAATTCGCCGAAAAAGTGTCAGTCCATTATTACAGATGGAATGCAGACTGTGTAAATTTACCTTGAAGAAGATTAAAATAACTTAATAAACAGAATTGAAAAACTGACCAGGAAAGAAGTTGCCGTTTGTTAACCATGTGCCGCTGGATCTGGTTTCTGTGAGGAGAACGCCCAAGGGAGACATATCTATCTATCTATCTATCTATCTATCTATCTATCTAGCTATCTATCTATCTATCTATCTATCTATCTATCTATCTATCTATCTATCTATCTATCTATCTATCTATCTATCTATCTATCTATCTATATATATATATATATATATATTCACTGAAAAAACCATAGGTTTCACACCAGTTATAGTTAGGTGGAAATTTGTCATGTTGTCATCAGTGATGTCATGAGTGGTTTCACTGACCATGTCATGAGTGATGTAATATGTGACGTCATCAGCAGTGCATTGCACGCGTAACTTATAGTGAGTCCAACTAACTATAACGTGGGAATTTCAATGGTTTTATGCGAGTAAAATTTCCACCTAACTATAACTGGTGTGAACCTATGGTTTTTTCAGTGAATTTAATAGGTTTTTTTAAATGCTAATTCCTAACTATAACTGGTGTGAAACCTATGGTTTTTTCAGTGAATATGTATATATATATATATATATATATATATATATATATATATATATATATATATATTACCTACTGGCGGTCGCCAGTAGGTATATATAGTTAGGATTTTTTCCCTATGGGATTTTTGAAAATTCTATGTCTAATAACTTTGGCGTTTGTGGACGGAATTGGCTGAAATTTTCGGGAAAATGGAACATTTTGTTTCTGAGCAGCCCCTGAAAATTTGGGGGGGGGGTTCGTCAAGGGGGGGCCGAGAAAAAAGGGGGGTCCCAAAACGCGTTTTTCCCATGTTAATTTCCATAGGGCGGTTGGCCTCACTTTTAGCTGAATGGATTTGCACGAAACTTGGCAAAATTGTAGGGACTGTTAGCCCGATGTGCCTTTGCTAGGTCTCAATATATGTGCTCCAGTGGATTTTGAGAAATTAACGTTCAAAAAAAGATATATATCTGTAACAGCGCTCCGGGCAGCGCTCCGGCTTGCGTACTTTTCGCGTAACGCAGCTTTGCGAAGCGAAGCTGATTGGCTCTTCGGTGTCTGTCAACATTCTAAACAGTCCGGAGCGGCCGCCATCTTGTCTCTCGGTAGGATCGAGAGACAAGAGGAGACCAAAACAAAGGGGGAAATTACCATAAGGGGGCATAGTAGATCCTCCCTGACCCCTAGGTTTTATGTGGAGGTTTTAAAAGGGCCCCGCAGGGCAAAAAAAAATAAAACATTTTTTTTTTTTGCGTGGGGAGCGCCCGGTTCGCGAACCGGAAAGCGTTCTGGGCAGCGTACTATAAGGAAAAAAGAATGATAGACTTTTCAAATACTGTATGTTAATTGATTGTTGGTTTTGTTGATTATTTTTTAATTTCTTTATTTTTTAAGCAATTTTTTATTATTGTGATTGTGTTTCATAATTTAATAAACTTTCTAACATTTCACTGTCTGAAATGTCATTATTTTAATTGAACATAGTTTGTAGTCTCAGAGGGTGTAAAATGTACTAACTTGGCGCGTCACATGACGTATCACGCGACAACGCGAAACGTCATGCTGACGCGACGCGTCACGATGTTGTTTTCGAACGCAACAGTTACGCAAACGGAACGTTTACCGGTTCGCGGACCGGGTCGTGGCTTCAAATTGAGCTAAAGGAAAGCTAACCGGTTCGCGGACCGGGAGCGAAACAATAAAAATTATTTTAAAAAAAAGTATTAAAAACATGTAAAATATATTTTAAGATTTAAAGAAGAATACATTTTACAGCTACAGATATTAGCTTTTAAAAAACCAATGAAATTCACTGAAAAAACCATAGGTTATAGACCATATATAGTTAGGAATTAGCATTTACAAAACCTTGAAAATTCACTGAAAAAACCATAGGTTACAGACCATATATAGTTAGGGATTAGCATTTACAAAACCTTATTTTACTCGCATAAAACCATTGAAATTTCATATATAGTTAGTTGCACTAACTATATATCGCGCACCCGCAATCCGCTGCTGATCATGTCACATATTACATCATTCATGACATGGTCAGTGACATCACTGATGACATCACTGATGACATCTCAAATGACATCACTGATGACATCTCATTTGCCATTACTGATCACATCACTGATGACATCATTCATGTGATAATACGGTGAACCTCTTCAGACTCTAATATAATCTTAGAAAAACAATCAGAGTAAATATACGCTCACAGACTGTCACTCATCCATGGAGTTACTCACACACCTAGTCAGTCATGCAAAGAATCAATCACACTTCCATTTCCTCTACTATACAGTTATACACACTTTACTTATTCAAACATATACTAACACATATTTACTCTCTTATACAATCCCTGATACAAGTTCACAATGATCAATACAGCCACTCACACATTCACTGGCTCTTATGCACAGTTATTTATATATGTCATCTCTCACATGTACTGTGCTTTACATATGTACTTACTTTGACATGTAGCACTGAGATATCCATTCACTCACCAATACACTCATGCACACAGTCAACTGCCCATACAGATGTTTCCACATGCACTTTTGAACCCATACATCTAGTGAATCAACTGCTCACACATCTATGCACATAGTCACACACCTCACAGCCACCCACACTGACACTCACTCTCTCATAGAAATACTTGGGCAACCTATCATTAACCCATATGCTTAATCATAAAGCTACTGATCAACATAAGCAGCAGTTTACCGAACAACTTTTATAATGATTTACAAATTAAGACAGTTTAGTCACTAACCCATGCACTCAGTGAGACACATTTAATCACTCACTCATACAGACAGTCATGCACCTACTAAATCCTTCATCCAGACACTTATACATCCACTCATTCTTCAATATGTAAGACATATTTTGACTTTTCAGAAACATACAGTCACTGGATGATGTCATCAGTGATGTCATCAGTGATGTCACTGACCATGTCATGAATGATGTAATATGTGACATGATCAGCAGTGGATTGCGGGTGCGCGATATATAGTTAGTGCAACTAACTATATATGAAATTTCAATGGATTTATGCGAGTAAAATAAGGTTTTGTAAATGCTAATCCCTAACTATATATGGTCTATAACCTATGGTTATATATATATATATATATATATATATATATATATATATATATATATATATATATATATATATATATATATATATATATATATATATAACATTTCTTTGGCAAAATGAAACCTCTCATTTTGCTCCTTTTCAAATTAAATGTATTAAGTGTTACCACTTTATTCCAATCAAGATGACTTCAGGTGTGCCATACTTTTGTCATAAGCTAGCGTTCTAGTTGTTCTTTAGAACACTCTGGGACATTCTGTCATTGGGCTATAGTTGGGCTACATCTGGCTGATATTTGGGCTACATTTGGGCTCTTTTGTCTCTGGTGGCCATCTTGGGAGACTGCATATCAGAATTTTTTTAATGAAATATAAGAGGATTTGAGAAGTCACTCAAAATGTGCCCTAATTTTTCTTTCTTCAGCACTAATCATAATTTCTATGGCAAAATGAACCCCCTCATTTTGTTCCTTTGCAAATTAAATGTTTTAAGTGTTAACACTTTATTCCAATCAAGATGACTTCAGGTGTGCCATACTTTTGTCATAAGTTGTAGTGTAGTTCCTATTTTCCCAATAGGCCCTGCGCATTGGAATAACATAAACAGTAGTATCGACGTAGAAGTGCGGATCTTCCAGGCCTCCACTGACTATGCTAAACTTAATTGGGGTTGTTACCAACTAGCTCAGAGGTCACTGGAAACTTTATTGACTGAATAAGAAGTGATCCGCTTCCCTGGTACAGACAAGAAGGGATTCAGTTTTCCAACAACCGTGCAACATGACAACTTTGCTCCTCAGATCAAGAGTCAATCTCTAGGGTCGTGTGAAACAATAGACAGTTATTTTACTCAGTCAGTGGTTGTGCAGTTTACTTTCACAATATGTAGAGAATAGAGAGCGGGCGTTTTCAATAAAGGGTAACATTTATTGAACAGTCTTTCTTCTCATACAAGAGAAATGAATTGCCACAATTGCAAGACTTGTTATTATAAAAAGTACGTACAGTAAGATGAGTATTGCGAAATAATACTATAAAAGCATTGATATGGTTTCTTAGCCATACAATGGTTTAAAATGAATAAAACATATATACATTCATATATACATTAGGCTAAAATACTCAACTGGTGCTTCTAACTACGCCTACCCCAGTGTACCTGACCTAAGCCTAATACTTGGGGGGGGAGTAAGTGAGTAGCTTTAGTTAAGTTGGTTTTGCCAAGGTTTGCTTCAAGAATTCTCTCTAAGGGTTTAGTCAACACCATACCTCTGGAGTAGAATGATGGAGGTCTGGTATCTCCTTCAGGGGGTCGATATCCCAGTCACCCGCAAGGGTAGACTAGAAACGCCGGAGCTGGATTTCTCTGCAGGAGAAAAGACAGCGTCTCTCTCAGTGTGTCGAGGAGGAGGAGGAGGGGCAGTGTCCGCGGGCAGCTTGCATCTGCTGGGCTCTTGCTGGGGACGGCTGTTCAGCTCCTAAGTTCACCACACCATCGTTCGCTAGTTAGCAACGATAGCAGTAGCGATAGCAGCTATGGTATCATCAGCATAACAGCAGCTTCTTCAGCAGCGATGGCATTGAGGCAGCTAGCAGCGTTTGCTTAAGGCAACGTTGGTAATATTTATACCTGAAAGGTGCCTTGTTTGACGTAAGTTTTTGGACATAAGACGTCAATAAAGAGGTCACTAGGAAGTGATCGTCTATCAGTGCTCATTAGAGTTCTATTACTAATCAAAACATAGCAAGCGGGGATTTCCAGGTTGCTGAGTTTTTATCTTGTTGAAGAACTCGGAGTGTTAATCTAGGAATCTTAGATAGTAACTTCTGCTATATCATTGCACTAATTGGTTGCAAAGGAAGTGGCAGAGAAAGCGATTCTGAAATGTGGCTCTGTTCGTGTGAGGCCAGAGATGAGTTTCTGAATATTGCATTTGATCAGTTATGCCAATATAGGGAATAAATGGATTTATAGTCGAATAGGGGCATAAGGTCACAGTATCGATCAGGGTCCTAGATTAGAACGCGACACCCACTCCACGAATTCATGTCCATCAAATTACTAAAACTAGAGCAATAAGATGCATGTGTAACATTGCCCACCCCAAAATACAAATGCATTTGAAACAGGCGTATCTGTAATACGTGAAAATTTAGGTACTGTACGTTTTTGAAGCATAGAAATCATTCAAAAATCATAGCATATGAAATCAATGAACGATTATGCAAAAAGAATTACACATGAAATATCTCTGAATACAGAAGAAGGGCGAGATAATTTCATCACATATAAATGCATTGCAGTAAAATGTGCTAGAGGCTGGTGTAAAGTTATTATGTCTCTATATGTATTTAAAATAGAAGTAGAAGTAGAAGCTTCTGTTCTCTATGAATAGTTTTACTTTAAGCAAAGAATTTTTCGTGCCAAAAAAGATGAATATTAAAAAGTGTTCAATTCAAAAGAATTATTGCTTGAACGGAGAAAATAGAGTTCCAACGCTTTTAGCAGTTTTTGTTGTTCAAAACTGAAGGCCGAATTCAGAGTTCATGGGAACGCTCTGTGTCGGAATGCTTCTCTAAAGTTATTGTTTCTGTTCGGGTGAGAACATCATTTCAGACAGGCTCTCAAAGAATTGGTCTACAAAATCAGGTGACAGTTCGACCAAATTCGATAGTGCTGTAACTTGGCAGGTGTGAGAATGATTGCTGTCATCAAAGTCGGGATCAGCAATGCTCACAGAAGGTGGTACCTGGGTGATGTTGCTTTTGTCACTCGCTCCACTGTTACCACCTAGTCGTAGCACAGGAGTCTCAACGAATGCCGTCATCAGGATTGGTAGCCGCTGGGGACAACACAATGCGTGAGCCGTTATCGGACTTAGCAAAGTAGTGATATCCATTGGTACTGCTGATGGAAGTGAAAGACAGTTGTCCAACACGCACTCATCTCCGCATAGCATACATCGAAGTACAGGTAAGATGCAATTTTGCCATATCGGTCTGAATGAAAGGAACCAGGTCATGTTTAGATCTCTCAGCCTGGCCAATCCAAGGACTTTAGTTATTCTGTCCCGGTAGCGCACTGCTAGGATTGTTTCTTCCATTCCCATAGGAGTCATGTCTGAGCTGTGGCTTGCCATAACGAAGCAGGAGGGTCAAAAATAAAATCCCTGCTACAAGTCCCAAAAATAGGGGTATGCCGCCAAAAACAGAGTGGACAAAATTTGGAACGATTCCCAGAATTGCTTGGAATGGTGTTAGCAGTCCCGTAAAAATCGTCTTAAATATGCCTGGGATGCCTGTGGCACTAGACATGTTAAGGAGTTGGCTCAACATTTCTACGAAATGCACGGGGCAATTTGTTGATAAAAGGTCATGAACCTCCGTAGCTGTCCTTGCAACTAGGAGATCATACGTCTCTTTTGATGACGTTATGGGCACTGTTGTCTGCAAAAGCACAGACTTCATTTTGCTTAAAGTATCAATTTGTATAGAAGAGAAATGCAGACGAGGCCAGATGGGAGTCTCTATGTCTCCAGGCCCGCTCGGGAACAATGCTTGCATACAGCATTTGACCATGGAAGTTACGCTTACGAGATAACTTTTCCCTGGAACAAGGCCACAACATCTGTGATCCGTTCTTAGAATGTAACTCCCATTCGCGAGTTGCATAAAGAAGGGCTCTATCTGCGTTGCAGGTGTAACAAGCTGGTGGCATGAAAGGTTGTTAGAATTACCTTCACAGGCTCCGTGTAAATTAATACCCTGGCACAAAAGTATACCGCTTAGTGAACGTTTACAGTTTTCACCACTAAGAAATACATTTTTGTCGCTGTCACTATAGCATGAATGTGTGTATGGTAATTTCCATGCTGACTTAACATATCCTTTACCCAATCGTTCATACTGGCCAGTAGGTATGTATTCAAGGTACTTTTTAAATCGGAAAGTTGTTATCGGAATAGTGATAATTCCGTGTATTATCCATTCAATGACAGGACTTTCTGACATTGTCAATGGTAATCTCTCAAGTTTTTCGATGCTCAGGATTGTATAGTCTGCTCCTTTCTGTGCCAAGCTGATTTGTTTATCAGTAAGGTTAAAAATGGAAAATAATGACGTTGTGTTGATTAAACGCCAAGGCACATAGCCTGAACGAAGATTTTGCAGCGTCCAGCCTAATTGTACAATAGAACGTAATTGCGACTGGCCATGCTGTAACATTAGCAAGTCTCTGTCTATTATATCAAAGGCAGAGGATACAATATTGTCCAACAAATATATTCTGGAGGACAGAGTCATTAACCCATTGTCCACTACAGAAAGTGATTTTTCCAAATTAATACGATCAATTTCTCGTATTTTCTCTGCTGTTTCAATTTGTGTGACTTTCCAAGCCTCGCTGTACGCAGCATAGATGCTTGCCGCTATGAAACGCTTTTGACGCTGTATGAGTGGTCCAAGAATGAAATGGCGCAAATCAGCACCATCTTTAAGTAAAGACAAGTGTTGCTTAATTTCAGCCAGTGTGGATGATCCTAGCCATTCGAGGCAGAGTTTCCCTACACTGTATGTTGTTACTATCCCTGGATGTTGTCTCTGGGAGTATCTAGGGTCTTGTCTGGTCATTTTTAACCCCTGTGCTTTATTCAGGAATCTATCTTGACAGTTGTTTGTGTCAGTAGGCCAGATTAACCACTTTTTCCAATCAGGATGTGTTCTGTTAAAATGTAAAATTTTAGATACGTCTATCTCAATATCTGTTGTTGCATTCTCAGGTATTGGCTTTGGAATAGACGGTTTGTTTAGGTCTTTGATCTTAGCTAGGCCAAGACAGGATGTTTGGTGAATTGTGTCATTTAAAAACATCATTTGTTCTGGTATCATGCAGGTTCTGAATAGTGCTTCTAGGCCTTGTACCTGCCAATCTTTCGTACCCCAAATGGTTTTGTTTCAATGTTATTTTTCCAATAATCACAACCAAATGTCATCATTTTTTCATAAAATGCTTCTGAATATATTAATTTAGTGTTTGTCAGCATTGTTTTCATTCCTGTTTTATCTAACTTTTTGTAATAAAACGTTTCTGCATCACTGGTGTTAAACCCTGAGAAGTAGTTGAATTTCTCAAAGAATGTTTTAGAACTGCTTTTAGGTGGTGTAGCACAATGTTCCCATTGATTATACTTAAAAACATTTCTAGGCTGTGCAGATTTATGCAAATAATGATCGCCATAATGTGTATAACAGAACAACTGTTCATAACTAGACGAACCTTGTAAATAATCATGTTCTATGAATCTAGCTGACATTACTAAATCAGACATCATGTCATTAATACTGTTAAAGTCCCAATCATCAGAGAATGTACTATGTTTTACAAAGTCACTTAAGGAAACCTTCAGTTGATGAGGATACTTCAGGATCTCGACCGGACCATAGATCTCATAGTCAGTTTTCTCCCATACTACCCCACCGGGTATTGGAATGGCTGTGACATTTACTGTTGACAGTTCTCTTTTCTTCACGTGGGATGATCTGTGTGGTTTGAGGACTAGGTTGATGTTCTGACTTGCTGTGTCCATTCAATTGTAATAAACTTTCCTAAAATTAAAACTAAAATTAGGCATAGTAGGAGTATGAGTACCCCTGAAATAATCCAATGCTCAATCAACGGTGTATCCAGATATAATTCTTTGATTAGTTGAAGGAGTTCTGTTGTATTTTCTTTAAAAGTCATTTTTGTTTCTGGCATCACTTCGGGGTTACTTTGATCCTCGGAAAAGTTGTCGAAGTCGATGAAATAACCAGAGGCAGTTCTGTCAATTGTTGGGATTGTTCCTTCAATCTGTCTCTCGGTAGCACTTTCTGATGCCACATTATTGTAGACTGGTGATTCTTGACGAACTGTTTCAATCTGTGTCTCAAGAGGCACGAGTTCCATGGCATTATTGCATAGTCCTTCTCTGTGCACTGCAGGCTGATCGAATGTGATTAGTCTTTCAGTTTGAACCTCTTGGATTGTTGCAAGTTTGGGTATTCTGTTGTTTCTTGGGAGTCCACTGGGCCTACTGTTGATTATAGGCCACATGCTTGTGGTTTTACCAGGTCGATAGATACAACTCTGTTCTCCTTTTTACCAGCAAGGGGCGGTAGTACTATTGATCTTGTTCCGGTGACTGCCAAGACAGGTACTGCTTTTCTGTAAGAAGGCCCAAATTACTTCTTCACCGCTATTTTTTCTCTGACCAGATCCCCAATCTTTGGAATCCAGACAGGCCTTGCTGGGGCTGTTGCTTGTGGTGCCTCGTCAGTGGTATCTGGCTGTTGCTTTAACTTTATGTTGCTTAAGGATTTTCTTGTTTTATTCAAGTCCTGTAAAACAGCCAAACGATCTTTGATGTCAAAGTCTGTTTTTGTATCTTGTACCACTTATACTTGACTATCTAAGTCCTGAACTCTCATTCTAATTCCGCACAATAGTTCGTATGGGCTGAAACCTTTTAGAGAATTTCTTGGCAAGTTATTAAAACTGGTCTGGACACTTATTAGATGTTTGACCCACCCAGCGCCTGAACCTAATACCTTCGCTGTTATAGATCGCTTTATGTCCCGTTTTTTTCTTTCTACCACACTATTCCCTTCGGGGTGTGAAGGACAAGAATACCGCAACCCAATTCCCATGCTGGCCATGGCCTCCTTATAAGCTCGAGAGCTGAAAGCAGGACCCTGGTCAGAATGGAACGTGGCAATTGCGTATGTGCCGATAAAGACTCGCAGATCTTTCTTATAACCGTGCTGGCGTCAGCCGAGCGCTGGAGGCCACATTTTTTAAGTGTGTTTAGCCTTAATGATTAATAGGACGCAGGATGGGGTGTAGATAGCGTTACGCTGTTTCTGATCGGTAGCCGGTAGCATGGTTCACTACTGCGATCCCTGTTGCAGTTTTCACAGTTGTTTGCATATATTTGGTGTTGTACACTCATTCCCGGCCACCAGTATACTGATTGTAATTCAATCAGGGATTCCTTGATATTTCTGTGCCAAGGACCCAAACCCATGTGTGCGTCTGCTATTAAAAATATTCTCCTGTTCGTGTTTGGAATTACCCTATCCCCCACTCCAGGGATTCGAGCAAAAGGAACAGAGTTTGCATCGATTACGTATGCATAAATGAGTGGATAGTTCACGGGTAGTGCTGCACAGTCGCCTTTTACGGTCGTTTTTACTGCCAGCATGGTTTCCCCGTCTATGTATTTTTCTGCACGCTTTTTTGTGGCTACGGAAGCCGGTTTAGTTGCTTCCGCTATGGCTGTATTAGCCAATGAATTCCCTGCAACGTGAACGCCATCACGTTGAAGACTCTGTGCGTGTATCACGTGAGTCTTTTGTAGTTCTTTCTGTAAAAGAGCTACCTGTTTCCAGAGCAATTTATGCTTTATTGTGGCACCTGTGTCATCTTTATAATCGTTTTCAATCCAGCTCTGCAGTTTATTATTGTAAGAGTTGACGCATAAATGAGAATTGCACACGATAAGTGTCGGGAATTCACGTTCTGCATTTTCGAGCGCCATCTTTAAAGATCTGATTTCAGCTCTCTGAGCCGAACAGTTTCTTACTGATTCAGTTTTTACCGCACAGCCAACGACCTTTAACAATCGCACAGGCTGCATCGTAGGATTTGCTCTCTACGTTGAATTGCTGTACAAATCTATCTGTATAGATTATACAGGCGTATTGTGGGAGAGGCAGAAGTTCGATTGGCAGAGGATATTCTTCTTCATATTCTAAATCATTCAGTTCTTCGAATTGCGGGGCGAAATAGTATTTCACATCTTCCGCTCCTAGAGAATCTACATACTGTATCCATTTCGGATCCAGTGACACTGTAGGCAGGTTTACTGGGCTGAATAGCGCCTCGAAGGCGGATTCTGCTGTGAGGATATTAATCCTTTTACCATGTGCTAGTTCTCGTTCATTGGCTAATGCAATTTGCACTGCTTTCACAGTTCTTTCTGTGGGACTGAATGTTTTTTCTACTTGTGTGTACAAGTGAGATTTAATTGAAATTGGTACCTTTTCTCCCTCATTAGAGGTCAGGTACGTGAATCCGCATCCTCCTGGGATGACTCGGATTACAAGATCGCGTGTGTTGTCACGTGTGTCTAATTTTGTTTTTGCTAACACGTCTGTTTGCAGTGATCTCGAAATTTCTGTGTGTTTTTTAGTCCAATTGATTTGTTTAAAATCAGGTTTAATTAGTTCGTAGAGAGGTTTAACCCTCTCCGCATAATTTAGAATGTATGTTCTTCCGAAATTCAGAAAACCTAGTATGGATTGTAAATTCTTCAGCGTTTTTGGAGCTTGGAGTACAGCGCACTTCTCTAAGAAGTTGTCCGCTAGGCTTTTTCCTTCACTTGCTAATTCGTATCCCAAAAATAATACTGTCAGATGGACAATTCAAGACTTTTTAAAGTTGAATTTGTAACCCTCTGCTGCGAACCCAAGTATAATGGTGTTCACTCTTTTCAAGTGAGTATCCAAGTCGTCGTCTGTGAGGTAGATATCGTCTACGTAAGATAATGCCTCATCATCATATATTTGTAGTAACTCTGTTACTCTAGCTGAGAATAGTCCTGGGCTGTTCTTGAACCCCTGTGGGAGCCTACAGAAATTTTTCTGTGACCCCATTACGGAGAAAGCGGTCAAATAGCTGCTTTCTGGTGCAATGTTTTGACAAAAGAAACCATTAGATATGTCTAATGTCGTTTTATATTTTTTCCTAACTATGTTGTTCATTAGGGCAGCACTATGCGAGTTTTGTACTGCAAATGTTTTGCAACATGCATTAAGGTGTCTGTAGTCCAAAACTAGACGATATGAATTGTCTGGCTTGGAGACAGGAAATAAAGGATTGTTCATTTGAGAGGTGCATGTTTCAATCACCCCCTGGTATTCAAGTTGATCTAAGATCTCCCTGACTTGTTTTTTAGCTTCTTGCTTAATGGGATACTGCCGTCGGGCAATTGGTTCACTTTTTAACTGGATTTTGTGAGGAGGTGAGTCCTCATCCCATCCTACATGATTTTTATATAATGCCGGTGCCTGGGCTACTGCCCATTTCCTTGCATAAGTATATTTTTTGTGAATCGGAATGTGATTCGAGAAGGCAGGCATAATCATTTCTTCACCACGAGGGCACTCCCTGACAAACTCTGGGGGCCAATCTTTTTCAGCTAACAGAATATCATAGCCTTTTGAGAGTTTATCCCAAAATAGACCTCTTATTTTCCTAGTCTTATCACCCTTTATACGCAATGTTATTTCGTATATCTTATGGGGCTCGCTAAGTCTGGTGTCGGCAGTTTCAACCTGAATGTATTCATTCGTGTCGACTGTCTCCAGATGACTCATCAAGATCTTGCGGGCTATACTGATTTCTGCTGCACTGTCCAACATTGTCTGTGCCCACTCCCCGTTTTTCAACTGTGTCCTCAGTATTCTCGGCATGGTTGATTACTTTAATACTGGCTACCTTCTTTTTTGGAAATTGAGATTTTTTACTCTGAGCGGGTTCCTTGTCTTTGGACTTGGTGTGCTCTCCTGGGTCTGACCGTCCTCTTCTTTCCGATTTCTGCGAAAAAGATCGAGAGGGACGTGTATCAATACTTTGATATCTATCAGGTTTTTTCAAATTATCCCTATTTCTAAGGTTATATCTTTTCTCAGAGGGCTCCCTCTGGGGAGACTGATGTTCTCGAGTCTGAGTTCTTTCCCTCCGTCGAGGAGACCTTCCTCTGGACTGGAAAACTTTTTCCTTGGGAATGGATTGTTTAATTCCATCCCAGCTCTTTTTAGTAGTGTTTGAATTATTTTTAATAAATAATTTTTCAGGATTTTCGAGCAGTTGGGGCTTTACTGGTTTCCCACCCAAGCTGTCTCTACCTAATTCTTCATAGCATTTCTCTATGATTCTGGCAAGCTCAATTGGTTGATCTGTTATATCCGTTTCCTTCAACTTCTGGCGGATCGCCACAGATGCTGCTTCTCCCTTTATGTTGGCTAATAATATAGCCGAGACCTGCTTGAAGTCTTTCAGTAATTTCATACCCAGAGTTAAAGCAGGTTCTGGACCGTATTCATTTTGAATCTGTCTTAGTACATCTGGTATTACCGCCATAGACGGAACACCATGAGTTTTTGTGTAAATGGAAGCAAAGACTGTACCCCAAGTGTCACAGTCCTCCACGTGTGGTGCGAATCCCATAGGAAGGCAGATGGTCAAGATTCTGTGTTTCTCGATAGGGGTAGTATCCGGAAATACTGCCTCTATTTGAGTGATTTTCTGCGCTAACCAGAACGGAATTTGTTCCCGTTTTATGGGTGTTTTACCAAGACATGACTGTATGTTCTGTGGTGTAATTTTATTAGTGTTCCCCTGATGAGGGGTCAGCTGTGGTACATTAACAGCTGGTTGGACTGTTGCAGTCCGCATTACATATTGGACTAATTGCCTATGTATTTTTATAAGTGTTTTTAGCTGTACTAACAGCTCTTCTTTTGACATTTTTGCAATGTCCGGATGTGGTGTGTAGCTGGCTAATAAGTCAGTTAACCAATCAATTTTACACAAAAAAAACATCCATTTCGACATTTATTTACCCATTTATTCTTCCATCAACCTTTAGATATACATATATAAAAAATAGTTATTTTTCAGAAAGATACACATTCACTGGATGATGCCATCAGTGATGTCATTTGAGATGTCATCAGTGATGTCATGAGTGGTTTCACTGACCATGTCATGAGTGATGTAATATGTGACGTCATCAGCAGTGCATTGCACGCGTAACTTATAGTGAGTCCAACTAACTATAACGTGGGAATTTCAATGGTTTTATGCGAGTAAAATTTCCACCTAACTATAACTGGTGTGAACCTATGGTTTTTTCAGTGAATTTAATAGGTTTTTTTAAATGCTAATTCCTAACTATATTTGGTGTGAAACCTATGGTTTTTTCAGTGAATATATATATATATATATATATATATATATATATATATATATATTTATTCACTGAAAAAACCATAGGTTTCACACCAAATATAGTTAGGAATTATATATATATATATATATATATATATATATATATATATATATATATATATATATATATATATATATATATATATATATATATATATTACCTACTGGCGGTCGCCAGTAGGTATATATAGTTAGGATTTTTTCCCTATGGTATTTTTGAAAATTCTATGTCTAATAACTTTGGCGTTTGTGGACGGAATTGGCTGAAATTTTCTGGAAGATGGAACATTTTGTTTCTGAGCAGCCCCTGAAAATTTGGGGGGGGGTTCGTCAAGGGGGGGCCGAGAAAAAAGGGGGGTCCCAAAACGCATTTTTCCCATGTTAATTTCCATAGGGCGGTTGGCCTCACTTTTAGCTCGAACGGCTGAATGGATTTGCACGAAACTTGGCAAAATTGTAGGGACTGTTAGCCCGATGTGCCTTTGCTAGGTCTCAATATATGTGCTCCAGTGGATTTTGAGAAATTAACGTTCAAAAAAAGATATATATCTGTAACAGCGCTCCGGGCAGCGCTCCGGTTCGCGTACTTTTCGCGTAACGGAGCTTTGCGAAGCGAAGCTGATTGGCTCTTCGGTGTCTGTCAACATTCTAAACAGTCCGGAGCGGCCGCCATCTTGTCTCTTGGTAGGATCGAGAGACAAGAGGAGACCAAAACAAAGGGGGAAATTACCATAAGGGGGCATAGTAGATCCTCCCTGACCCCCTAGGTTTTATGTGGAGGTTTTAAAAGGGCCCCACAGGGCAACAAAAAAAAATAAAAAAATGTCATCAGTGATGTCACTGACCATGCCATGAATGATGTAATATGTGACATGATCAGCAGTGGATTGCGGGTGTGCGATATATAGTTAGTGCAACTAACTATATATGAAATTTCAATGGTTTTATGCGAGTAAAATAAGGTTTTGTAAATGCTAATCCCTAACTATATATGGTCTATAACCTATGTCTTTTTCAGTGAATATATATATATATATATATATATATATATATATATATATATATATATATATATATATATATATATATATATATATATATATATATATATAAAATTTCTTTGGCAAAATGAAACCTCTCATTTTGCTCCTTTTCAAATTAAATGTATTAAGTGTTACCACTTTATTCCAATCAAGATGACTTCAGGTGTGCCATACTTTTGTCATAAGTTAGCGTTCTAGTTGTTCTTTAGAACACTCTGGGACATTCTGTCATTGGGCTATAGTTGGGCTACATCTGGCTGATATTTGGGCTACATTTGGGCTCTTTTGTCTCTGGTGGCCATCTTGGGAGACTGCATATCAGAATTTTTTTAATGAAATATAAGAGGATTTGAGAAGTCACTCAAAATGTGCCCTAATTTTTCTTTCTTCAGCACTAATCATAATTTCTATGGCAAAATGAACCCCCTCATTTTGTTCCTTTGCAAATTAAATGTTTTAAGTGTTAACACTTTATTCCAATCAAGATGACTTCAGGTGTGCCATACTTTTGTCATAAGTTGTAGTGTAGTTCCTATTTTCCCAATAGGCCCTGCGCATTGGAATAACATAAACAGTAGTATCGACGTAGAAGTGCGGATCTTCCAGGCCTCCACTGACTATGCTAAACTTAATTGGGGTTGTTACCAACTAGCTCAGAGGTCACTGGAAACTTTATTGACTGAATAGGAAGTGATCCGCTTCCCTGGTACAGACAAGAAGGGATTCAGTTTTCCAACAACCGTGCAACATGACAACTTTGCTCCTCAGATCAAGAGTCAATCTCTAGGGTCGTGTGAAACAATAGACAGTTATTTTACTCAGTCAGTGGTTGTGCAGTTTACTTTCACAATATGTAGAGAATAGAGAGACGGGCGTTTTCAATAAAGGGTAACATTTATTGAACAGTCTTTCTTCTCGTACAAGAGAAATGAATTGCCACAATTGCAAGACTTGTTATTATAAAAAGTACGTACAGTAAGATGAGTATTGCAAAATAATACTGTAAAAGCATTGATATGGTTTCTTAGCCATACAATGGTTTAAAATGAATAAAACATATATACATTCATATATACATTAGGCTAAAATACTCAACTGGTGCTTCTAACTACGCCTACCCCAGTGTACCTGAACTAAGCCTAATACTTGGGGGGGGAGTAAGTGAGTAGCTTTAGTTAAGTTGGTTTTGCCAAGGTTTGCTTCAAGAATTCTCTCTAAGGGTTTAGTCAACACCATACCTCTGGAGTAGAATGATGGAGGTCTGGTATCTCCTTCAGGGGGTCGATATCCCAGTCACCCGCAAGGGTAGACTAGAAACGCCGGAGCTGGATTTCTCTGCAGGAGAAAAGACAGCGTCTCTCTCAGTGTGTCGAGGAGGAGGAGGAGGGGCAGCGTCCGCGGGCAGCTTGCATCTGCTGGGCTCTTGCTGGGGACGGCTGTTCAGCTCCTAAGTTCACCAAACCATCGTTCGCTAGTTAGCAACGATAGCAGTAGCGATAGCAGCTATGGTATCATCAGCATAACAGCAGCTTCTTCAGCAGCGATGGCATTGAGGCAGCTAGCAGCGTTTGCTTAAGGCAACGTTGGTAATATTTATACCTGAAAGGTGCCTTGTTTGACGTAAGTTTTTGGACATAAGACGTCAATAAAGAGGTCACTAGGAAGTGATCGTCTATCAGTGCTCATTAGAGTTCTATTACTAATCAAAACATAGCAAGCGGGGATTTCCAGGTTGCTGAGTTTTTATCTTGTTGAGGAACTCGGAGTGTTAATCTAGGAATCTTAGATAGTAACTTCTGCTATATCATTGCACTAATTGGTTGCAAAGGAAGTGGCAGAGAAAGCGATTCTGAAATGTGGCTCTGTTCGTGTGAGATATAGCAAAGATGATTGGGCGTGGCGCACAGCGTAGGTTATCCACAGTGGGTGGAAAAAGTAAGCAAAGTGTCGGTTTTAAGGTGCTCCTACAGGTGACGTAACTGTTCACTGGTACGTCCTAAATGGTTGAGGGGTTGAGTGCGCTACTGGGGTGTAGGCGCATCCCTGTGGTGGGCACACTTGTAGGGAACTATGTGTGGCAAAACAACACAGTGGTTTCCAAGCGAATAATTCAAATAAAGTTCCATTAGTTGAAGGTTTCAAAAGTTTTAATCAAAATCTTTCATTTGATGTGTTTCATATTAAATTCATATGAATTAGCAGACCATCAATTTAATCCATCAGAAAACTGTGAGTGGCTCCGATGCATTTCGGACAAAAGTGTCCTTTGTCAAGGAGCACTGAAACAAAGAGGATATATAGAACCAAATCAATGCACATAGCGTAAAAAATAAATAAGGTACATTTATGTTTACATGAGTGACTCAAAGTGTGTTCCACATGCGTCCAATAGCGGGATAATGGAAAAACGTGAAAGGAGTGATGTCTCACCATAAGAAAGGCCGTGTTATCTCACCAAAGTACCACTTGTTAGAGCTTAGGTAAAGAAAATATCCGAAGTGATTTACATAAGGGTTAACGGCGTAAGAGCTTAGCGTGAGGAAGTGATGTGAACCATCATTGAAAGTTGTCAGAGTTAAACGGGAGGAAATGTGAGGCGTGACGGGATGAAACGAGGTGAATAGTTTGAAGAGCGAGGCGGTTAAAAGGTGAAAGCAGCGGCTCGAAAAGAGCATTAGACGGGGCTTACTTGACAGCTTGCGGTTTGTTTGGTGATCCTAGAAGGAAGATAGGATCAGCGTTGTTTTAAAAAAAACGAGTAAGAGCGGAGTTGAAGGCTGTGGGGACAGCGGGAGAATGGGAAACACTTACTAGGTCTGCCTGTGTAGCGGAGCCGTGTGATGGGTTCCGGGAAGGTAGAACTCCGCGTAGCGAATGCGGAGTTTTGGTGGGTGGCGGAAGTGTGAAGGAAACTAACGAGGGACTAATGGGAAAAAGGTACAAGTAAACTACAGCGTTAGTTGAGGAAAGTGGCCATATTAGAAGGGAGGATAAAGACCCAAAGGTACCAGGGAAAAGTGGTGTTAGACATAACGACAAATGAATGCAAACAGCAAAACAATTTCATAATGCATCAATAAATGCCCAAGGGCGGCATTACAGGTAACAGCTCAATTCGGTCCGGTCGTTAAGACCAAAAGGTTTCTGTGATTGTAGCCTGTACATCCAGGCGGTTTCTCTTTGCAACAACACCTTATTGTTGTCTCTGCCTTCAGTTTTGGGAACAATCTCGAGGACCATATATTTAAGTTGAGCCACGTTGTGGTTGGCTTCATTAAAATGGATGGCGATGCTGGACTTGATGTTTTTGGTCCTTATGTTAGACTTGTGTTCGTTCAACCTTGTCTTTATTTTCCTGCTTGTTTTGCCCACGTAGGTTTTACCACATGGGCACTTTAGGAGGTAGATCAGATTTGAAGAGTCGCATGTGGCGTCTACATTCAGTTTAATGTTAAATCCTCTCATGGGATGACAGACAGTATTGCCCTTCATTACATTATTGCAGTTACTACAATGGTGACATGGTCGTGTGCCAGTGTGGGTGATTGGAGTGCTCTCAATAGTTTCCTTAGATAGAATTTCTTTAAAGTTCATGGGCCTGGTGTAGGCGAAGATCGGGGGATTTTGAAAAAGGTCACCGAAATCCGGTTCCGATGAGAGGATGTGCCAGTGTTTCATTATGATCTGTTTGTACTTGTTACTAGAAGTAGAATATCTTGAAACTAATACCATTCTCTGGCTATCGGTTTTTGGCTTGCTCTTCAGAGCTTCTGTGCGAGAGGTTGCGGATGTGCGATCCATAGCTTCCTTCAGGATGGTCTCTGGGTAACCTCTGCAACGAAATCTGGATGCAATACCTGCAATTTGGTTCATTCTGATATTTGGATCGGAAACAATGCGGGTTACTCTCAGCATCTGACTGTAGGGCAAGTGTCTTTTTAAAGAGTTGCGGTGAAAACTACTGTAGAGTAAGGCGTTGTTACGATCTGTCGTTTTTCGGAAAAGATCTGTCTGTATACCTTGTGGGGTTATTTGAATGAGAACGTCCAAGAAAGCAATCTCTTGCTGATTGATGTTCCAAGTAAAGTCAATACGATCATCTTTGGTGTTGAGATCCGTTAGGGCAAGTTCTAAGCTCTCTTGAGAGCCTTTCCAAACGAAAAGTAGGTCGTCGATGTAGCGTGCGTAAAGCTTAAGGTTATCCATCCAGGTCCTGTTCATGTAAATGTGGTTACGTTCAAAATTGCCCATGTATAGGTTCGCGTAAGTAGGAGCCGCACAATTGCCCATAGCCATTCCGGACATTTGTAAGTACCAGGTTTCATCATGTTTGAAGTAGCTATGGTATAAAGTATATACCATCAGTTCAAGAATGAATGGTTTCAAGGTATCACTGATTTCAGATGAAAGCAAGGCTTGTTCCACCGCGTTGATCCCTCCTTCATGAGGGATAGAGGTGTACAAACTTCTCACATCGGCTGTACAAAAGATTAGTCTCTCGTTTTCGACAAATTCCATTGCGGATAGTTTGTTCAACAGCTGTGTGGTATCTTTGATGTAGCTGGGTAAATTTTGGACCATGGGTTGTAGGTAACGGTCTATAAATTTACCTGTGGGTTCGTGAATCGAACCTCTGGTCGAGACGATTGGGCGAAACGGTGGATCCATCAAATTTTTATGTATCTTGGGTAACATCGTTATAGATGGGCTTCGGGGGTGTTCTGTGACTAAGTATCTCTTAGTTCTATCTTCAATGACTCCATCAGTTGTAGCTTTATTAACAATGGACAATAGTTCCATTTTGTACTCATTCGTGGGATTACCATCAAGAGGCAGGTAGACATTGCGATCCATGACATGTTCTGTGATTCTCTGTTTGTATAATTCAGTATTAAGGATGACGAGGGCACCACCTTTGTCTGCTTTTAAGCATTTAATTGAGGGATTCCGTGCAATGTTCTTAAGAGTATCCATGTCTTTGTTAGTAATGTTCTTGTGAGTCTTTTTCCGAAAGTTGATCTTAGAGATGTCCTGTTTCACTAAAGTCTCGAATGTGTCAATGCTTTTGTGACTAACTGGAGGTATAAAAGTGCTAGAAGGTCGTAAACCCATAAGTTGGTCGGGTTTCGGATCGGTGGTAGGATCCAGGATTTTCTCAAAGAAATGTCTGAGTCGAAGTTTCCTTGTGAGTTTGAACGTACTAACGTCCAATTCAAGTAGGTTAGTATCGCTGGTGGGAACAAATGTCATGCCTTTCTGGAGAGTTTTAGTCTCATAATCGGTGAGGTGGAGATTCGAGATGTGGATTACTAGCGATTCCTCCTGGTTTTCTTGTTGGGCTTCGAAGGTTGTTGGGTCTCTCCGTTGTTTTTTGCCTGCCCTCTTGCCCCGTCTGGGTCTGCGGTTTTGTCTGATCTACTGTTTCCTGGTGTGGAGGAAGGGAGGTAGGAGAGAGGCAGGAGAAGCAGCCAGGGCCGGACTGGGAACAGCAACCAGCCCTTGTAGATTACTCCTCGACTGGCCGGGGGTGGGGGGGTTTGGGGCAGGTGTGCTAGCAAGAGGCACTGCTCCCACTTTTGTTACAGGGGGCTGATATTGCAGCACTGGAATCGCCCGGTGCCCGCTGCAGCCAGTTCAGCCCTGTAAGCAGCTGAGCACATCAAACGCCAGAAGCCCGGTGACTTCAAACAGCCAGTCTGCCTTTCACTAAAGTTCAGTTCACATTGCAGGCGTTACTTCGAGCCTGCATTTTGAACAGCACATTGGTTGTAAGAAGGTGCCTTACACACACAGTTAAGGGTGCGCCAAGGTGCAAACAGGGATGAGTCGTCCTATTAGAAATGCGAGCCCAGGAGTTCTCAGGACATTCTAAAATTGGTATCAGATGCTACATAACTGCAAGCTGAAAGGTCAGAAAACATCTATAATATCAAGAAAATGTATCCATTGGGATCATGAGTTTGTGTGAATGGTCTGCAATAGAATGACAATTATGGTCTTGACCAGTCTTAAAATACAATATCTCAATGGATGAGGGTGTGAGCCTGTATCTGCACTAGGTCAGAAGAAAATGAGTATGACAATGGGGAAACATCATTTACTACGAAGGAAATAGCACGCATAACGTTTACCACGCGTCACTCACCACGCAAAGGTCTTTCCCACGCGTATGCCTTCAACGACCGTCTTTACCTCGCAAGTGGTATTCCTTCCTGTCGTTCTGCCAGTACGATCTGCGTGGGCTTGGGGGGGGGGGGGCTGGGTGGGGGGGAGGAATTTAGGGGCTGGGGGGGGCTAGGGGGGGTTGAGGGGGGTTTCCCCCCCAAAAAAAACAAGCCGATATTAATAAATAAATAAGAAGAAAACTTAAAAAAAAAACGCTCTACAATGCCTCAAAACGAACAAGGAAAGAACACGTCATAATAGAAGTCCTTTATCAGTTTTGATAGACGTGTTTTGACGCTTGTTTCCGTGGTCGGTGCAAGAAAGGGCAGATGGTGAAAGACGTACAGGGGTCAGATAAGAATCAAAACTTTGTAAATTAAGGTATTATTTAAGCGCATTATGAAAAAAATGTAAGGGAATCTGTTGTTTTTAATTGTTAAAAACATCGATCTTTTCCTTCGTACGGCATGTAGCCTATCAGTATCATTATGTAAATTTAAAGGAGACGTGAGATGTTTCATAACGTTATTATTGCGGAGTAAAAACATGCGTTGTCAATTGCTGCGTGGTAAAGACAAATGCGAACTAAAATTCGCGTGGTAATGCCATGCGTGGAACTTGTAATCGTGGAAAAAACATATATTCATGACAATGATGAAGAAGTGTTAGCGTCCGGCGCTCTGACCCTACCTTATGACAGATCGTTTAGCAGGTTCTCCATCATCTCCATAATCTGGCTCTAGCAAATCAGTATCCTATGGACCTCTGCACGCTACCTGTGCCGACAACCAAAAGCATTCTCCGGCCACTGAATGATGGTTAGCAGTGCTTTACAAAATCCCCAATCAAAATAAAATTCAATTGGGTGTATGAAGCACCGTTCTCTGTCAAGTATAATATTGTACGTGCTACCTACCACTAGTCAAAAAAGATGAAAAGTGATCTTAGTAAAACAAAATGAATAAAATACAGTACCAATTTTTTCACATAACCTGAAGTATCCAATGACAAGAATAGTCACATGCAGCAGGAAGGTAATGGCCGCAATTCCAGCTGGAATAATGAAGTCATTCTTGGTGTCCGTCATCTTGAGGAGCGTTAAAAACCCCTTTCCCGCAGGTGTCGATCAGATTCCTAATGTATTACTGATATTTGGCACCACTACTGAAGAATCTGTAAAAAAAAAACAATTTGGACATGTGTATTTATTGAACATCCATAATATTGCACATAACCAGGAATAACAAAGACACACCCACTTCTAATTACACAACTTTCCTTTCCTCTCCTCTCCTCTCCTCTCCTCCATGTTCTGGGTCTCCTCTTAGGTTCCCTCTGTCTCTACTCTTCCTCCCAACCCTTGACAATGTAAAACTTGTTTCCATCCTGGTCACACTCAGCACACCAGCCAGGTCTCCAACCACAGAAGGGAGATTATGAATAGATATTGGGCTCTTGCTGTCCCTGGTGCCTTAATAAACAACATCTGTGCAACCCACGGTTAAAGTCTACTCACATGCTAATAAAAGTCGGAAATTGTTTATTAACAAAAGAAAAAAATAATCTTTGAGTCACAGATTCAGTCCATCAGAAGCTCTCCCAGCAAACTTTTGGCACAAGCTCAAAAAGCAAAGGCAAAGAATAAATGTATAGAAGTGTGCAATCAGATTTGCAATAGAGACAAGTGATGGATTCAAACAATGGGCTCATATAGGTGTTCGAAGGCGGAGATCATGTGAAAGGAAGAAGAAGGCATTCAGGGTGCAACAAGTATGGGAACATTTCAGCTGAGCAAGCGAATCAGCACTTTATCGTTTAGGGACACAAGATGAGAAAAAGAGGCATTGAATTTCAGAGAATTGCACTTTCCTTGGGCATTTGTTCTTGTGACCAGCAGAAAACATGACTGAAGTGAGCTCCAGTTAAGCTAAAGACAATCATATTACGTCCCAACAGCTACTGGACTATTTGTTTAATAAAAACACTGTTGCTTCATTTAAACAAGCACTGGCGTTGCCAATAGGTCTCGCAGTAGGAAAGTTGGAGCTATTACAATTGCAAATAACAATGCCTTTTATTTTTGTTTTCATTTTAAAAACATAAAGGGCTTTGTCATTTACAAAACCAATAGCTCCAACTTTCCTACTGCGAGACCTATTGGCAACGCCAGTGCTTGTTGCGGGGGCTGTTTATGCCTGCTTTGAGCTAACAAACTTCTGTATGACTGTTCGCTCCGCCCACAGATTAAAGATCACGTATGCATGAAATGCTGTGCAGATGTTTATTATCGTCTGCGCTGCCTGTACCCAGCTCTCCAGGGCAGACAGCCATTGGCCACTGCTCTGAAGGAATGAACAGTAGGTCAGAAAGTGGCAAAGCATGGGAGGAAACGTAAAATACAAAGTGCTGCCATAGCAACTTAATTCCTCTAATTATTTTCCAGACAAGTTGCTTTTCAATGTTTTCATTACTCTGCCAACTTGAATATTACATTATTCCTTGTTTCTAGACATGTTCTTGCTTTCTGCAGAAAAAAAGGCCTCTTGCAGTCATGGCATTTCGTGGAAGGGGACAGACTTTTCAATTGTACACAGCAATCTATGATTCACTAGAAAGTAATTACTTTCCTTAAATAAGCCCTAACTGGAGAGGAATATGGAAAGTGAGAGTGAGGGAGAGAGAAGCAGAAGGAGCGAGAGAGAGAGAAATACATGGAAACAAAAAGTGCAAGAACGAGAATGAGATGGCGAGGCGGCTGAGAGAGGAAGCGAGAGAGAGTAAGTAGTGGCCGGGAGAGAAAAATGGAAAAAGAGAGAAAGAGGAAGGGGGTGGTTTAGCAGAAAGCAGTGGAAAGAGGACTAGAGTTTGAAAAGGAAGAGAGTGGCAATAAGTGAGTATCTGCGAGACAAAATGAAAGAAAGGGTAGTGATGTGCACGAGAAAGAGAAAACGACGGAGAGTGAGAGTGAGCCAGAAACAACCAGAGGGAAATAAAAGGGGGAGGGGTGCGGGGGGGGAGTGGAAAGAAGATGAGACGGAGCGTGACAGTATAAAAATAGAGAGAGGGAGAGTCAGTAAGAGAAAGGAAAGAACGAAAGAAAGAAAGAAAGAAAGAAGGAAAGAAAGGAAGAAGAAGAAAGAAAGAAGAGAACGGAAGGAAGGAAGGAAGAATGGAAGGAAGGAAGGAGAAGGGAAAGAAAGACAGAGGAAGGGAAAGAAAATCAAAGTAGGGAGAGACTCCGGCTGCTGCTGGTTGCCTTGTGCATGGGAGGGGCTGAGCCCGTGCACGGCATTGGCAAACAGTAATCGGTTTTGCATCTCGCATGACTCGAAACAATAACAATATCTCGTGCTCATTTACATCGCAACTTCTTAGAGTAGCACGGGGGGGAGGAGAATGAAGACATTACCTTACTGCACATTGCCTGGGATAATGCAGAGCGGCTGACCGAAATTATACAGGGGAAAAAGCTGGAAATGGATGAAGTGGAAGAAATGGTGGCGACGGAAAAGGGGGAGGGGTGGCGGGAGGTGAGTACAAGATGAAGTGCGGGGGAAGGACAGCGGATGAGACTGGGATAATTAAGTAGAGTAGATAAGCCGACATGGCGGCGAATGGGAGGGGAGAGGAGACAGTAAATGGCAAAGGAAAGACGAATTGGGGACTGTGAGGAGTGGTGGGGGAAAACCACGAGGGAGACGCACGCACAGAGACAAAGTGAAACAACACGTACCTAATAATGCAGAGCGGCCGGGAAACTGAAAGTACGGCCGGCCTGAGGCCGGCCATGAATAATTAGGAGACAAAGTAAAACAACACGTACCTGATAATGCAGAGCGGCCGGGAAACTGAAAGTACGGCCGGCCTGTGGCCGGCCATGAATAATTAGGGGAGGAGAAGCCGCACAGCGCACGCTGGGAGAAGCCCTTTGATGTGCTGTGCGGCCGTGAATGCGCGTGCTTGTTTGGTCACGTAATTCACGTGAACTTAATGAAAACCGCAGCGCAAGAAGCCCTTGGTTTGACTAGGATTTCGAGCACTTGAATTCTCACTCCGCTCAATGCGCTTGCGCACATTGATAGGTCGCGAGACCTAAAAAGACACAGCATCCTAGCATCACACTCTATCAACACCCCTCTACTACAGTCTGCCTTTTTCACATTTAAATCTCTGATAAAGAGGTAGTATCAAAAAGGGACATCAAGATAAAAACACTTAGTACTGTCCCCACTAAATAATCCGATTCCTACACCAGCCGTGGCCTGGGCAGGTAAGAGCGGTGGGCCGAGTTGGGGGAAATTCGACAGACGACAGACAACCACAGGGGAAAGTTATATAAATAATTTATTTTCCCTCATCGTCATCTGTCGAAATCATCCCAACTCCCAGCCCAACCGCTCTTACCTTCATGGCTGTCCTACACTCATATACAAAGCACACATCATGGCCATCGATAATGTGTCCTTCTTACGCGGAGTTGCCTTTGGCCCCTGAACAATCACCAAGCTCTTGTAGAAACTGTTGGCAGATCTGAATGCCTTGGCTATCTACAAGCTAAACTCTAACCCACTTTAGCCCGTTGCAGAGATAAGAAAACGCCTCAAAAATCTATGAGCTTTTGGATTCCTCAACACAGTACACCACAGTATTCTGCTAGGCAGCCTAAACAAGCATTGGCATAGCCAATAGGTCTCGCTTTTGAGACCGTCTAAGTATTTAGTAATGCAGCACAATATCCTTGGTGCAACAACATCAACTGTTGTGTGGCTAAACACTTATAAGGTCCCAAAGGCGAAACCTATTGGCTATGCCAATGCTTGCAATTTTTTGTTCTTGGGGGAAACCTGGCTAGTGCCAGGAGGGTCAAGGGTGAGTGGCAGGGAGGTGAGGAGTGAATGCCAGGAGGGACAAGGGTGACGGCCAGGCCATGGGGATGAAGGGTGAGTGCCAGGGAGAGGAAGGGTGAGTGCCGAGAAGGGGAAAGTATGAGCGCCAGGGGTGAGGGGTAGCTGCCAGGCCACAGGGGTGAAGGACTAGTGCCACGGAGGTGAAGGTTGAGTGCCAGGTCAGGGGGATGAAGGGTGACTGCCAGGGAGATGAAGGTTGCATGCCATGGAGGTGAGACGTAAGAGTCAAGAGGGTCAAGAGTGAGTGCCAGGGAGGGGAAGGGTGGGTGCAAGGGGTGAAGGGTAGCTGCCAGGCCAGGGGGATGAAGGGCTCGTGCCATGGAAGTGAAGGGTGAGTGTCAAGGGGGCGAGTAGTGAATGCCAGGAGGGACATGGGTGAGTGTCAGGGAGGTGACAGTTGAGTGTCACGCAGAGTCAATGCTGAGTGTCAGAGAGGGAGAAGGGTGAGTGCCAGGTGTGAGGAGTGACTGCCAGGCCTGAGGGTTGAAGGGTGAGTGCCAGGGAGGTGAGGGGTGAGTGACAGACTGCAAACAGTAGTGAGCTGGGGTCTAGAAGGAGGTGCGGAGATCATCGTCTGGTGTGTGCCAGGCTGGGACGCCCCAGTGCCAGGCCAGACTTGGGTGGATGCAAAAACCTCTGAAAGGCGGGTGCCAGGTCACTCGTAACCGTAGTACAGAGGTGGAGTGCGCTGGAGAGAGTGACATCTTCAAACAAGAAAATATTCAAAATCCTGAATACTCCACTTTATCGTCTTACAACCTTATATGGAAAATAATTAGCAAATGAATGGGCTTCCGTAGCGGACATGCAGCTTGTTACAGCAACTTATTGAGATAAAGTTTGCATTGCAAATAAGCCAATGCTATCACAATTTGCATTAGTAACGGTAAGATTCGCAATGAACTAGAGAGAAGTTAAAAAAGCAACCCAGAATTGAACCAAGGATACAGAATGATACAAATGGGGGCAATATTGGTCTCCTTTTCACAGTTGACAGCCAAAAAAACAGGGTGTTGTGGAGGACTCGGATTCTGGTGGAATCAGAATTTTTTATTGGAGTCAATTTTTCATAAAACTTTTTGTTGTGGTTGTGTGTGTGGTTGTGGTTGTGTGTGTGGTTGTGGTTGTGTGTGTTTGTGTGTGGTTGTGCATGTGTGGTTATGTGTGTGTGGTTGTGTGTGTGTGTGGTTGTGTGTCTGTGGTTGTGTGTGGTTGTGGGTGTGGTTTTGTGTGTGGTTGTGTGTGGTTGTGGTTGTGGTTGTGGGTGTGTGTGGTTGTGTGTGTGGTTGTGTGTGTGGCTGTGTGTGTGGTTGTATGTGTGTGTGGTTGTGTGTTTGTGTGGTTGTGTGTTTGTGTGCGTGTTTGTGTGTGTGGTTGTGTGTGGGTGTATGTGTGTGTGTGGTTGTGTGTGTGGTTGTGTGCATGCATGTGTGTGTGGTTGTATGTGTGTGTGGTTGCATGTGGTTGTGTGTGTGGTTGTGTGTGATTGTGTGTGTGTGGGTGGGTGTGTGGTTGTGGGTTTGGGTGTGGTTGTGTGTGTAGGTGTGGTTGTGGTTGTGTGTGGTTGTGTGTGTGTAGTTGTGTGTGTGGGTGTTTGTGTGTGGTTGTGTGTGTAGTTGTGTGTGTAGTTGTGTGTGTTTGTGTGTGTGGTTGTTTATGTGTGTGGTTGTGTGTGTGTGGATGTGTGTGTGGTTGTGTGAGTGGTTGTCTGTGTGGTTGTGTGTGTGGTGTGTGTATGGTTGTGTGTGGTTGTGGGTATGGTTGTGTGTGCGTGGTTGTGTGTGTGTGGTTGTATGTGTGGCTGTGTGTGTGTGGTTGTGTGTGTGTGTTGTGTGTGTGGTTTTGTTTGTGGTTGTGTTCGGTTGTGGTTGTGTGTATGGTTGTGGGTGTGGTTGTGTGTGTGGTTTTGTGTGGTTGTGGTTGTGGTTGTGTATGTGGGTGTGGTTGTGTGTGTTGAGATTGTTGTGTCCGGTTTAAAAAATGCACCGCTTGGTTAGTCTGTCCAATCAAATGAGAGAGATAGGTAACTCTCCTAATATCCTTGTATATAAACGCTGAGTCTTGATATATGTTTCAATGCTTGTCTCATAGTAGAGGCGCCGTGTTTCTGAACTGGTGGAACGTCGCGGTGTTGGTTTATCGTGACCAACAAACTAGGTGACTACCGTGGAAATATTCATCTTTTGGGAATTTTGAATAATATATACTCATACCTTTAAATATCACGGATTCGCAATTTGAGATTGCTGATTTAATAGAAGGAATCGTTTTTTAGTAAGCATTGTTTATGCACACATTGCACTAGATGAAGGACAACTTCATGGAATATATATACGACTCTTAACATGGAGTTTGTCGTGGGGAGTTGGATATAAAGGATTTTTCCCTTCTCTTGTTGGATAATTTCGCGCTTGGGACAGCTTTCTTGCCCTGAAGAAGTTTTGTTTCAGAACGAAACGCGTTGGCTGGCTTTTGTCTAAAATGGAATATTAAACAAGCATTGAAACATATATCAAGACTCAGCGTTTATATACAAGGATATTAGGAGAGTTACCTATCTCTCTCATTTGATTGGACTGACTCACCAAGTGGTGCTTTTTCAAACCGGACACAAAAATTGACATTCTCCCTATGTTCGGGGTGGTGCCCTTAGGACAGAGGGCACTTGAAAACAGCACGCTAAGCGTTGGAAATACTTTGGTTTGTGAAAACATAGGGTTGGTGCCCTTCTCTCTCTGACAGGTCCACTGTCCAAGGTGTTAATGTATAATTGTGTCTGTGGTTGTGTGTGTGCATACTGTAATCCATGCAAGTTGCATGTTAGGAGCAATTAAATTAGGCCCGATACCAATTTGTGTAGTTGGTAGGCATTTACGAGCAGAGTAAATACGTGGTCGTGCATGGAAGAGACTACAAAGTTTGAGACCAATAAGTTTATTCATAAGACTAATAATAATGGGCCCGATTCACAGAACTAACTTAAGACACGATCCTAAACTTGCTACTTTTGGTATTTACAGAATGCACTTACTACTTTTGGTATTCACAGAATGGATTTACGACTACTAACTTTACGTCTGAACTTGGGCTGGAGATTCCGGCCCGGAGGTGGAGCTTCTGGCTTGGAGGTGGGGCTTCAGGCCTGAAGGCGGAGTTTCTGTCCCAGAGGTGGAGATTTCGGCCAAGGCTAAATCTCCACCACTGGCCGGAATCCCCACCTCCGGGCCAGTAGCTCCGCCTCCAAGCTGGAAGCTCCGCCTCTGGGCCAGAAGCTCTACCTCCACACCAGAAGCTCCGCCTCCAGGCCGGAATCTCCGGCCCGAGTGCAGACGTAACGTTAGTAGTCGTAAATCTATTTTGTGAATACCAAATTAGTAAGTGCATTCTGTGAATACCAAAAGTAGTAAGTGCATTCTGTGAATACCAAAAGTAGTAAGTTTAGGATTTTGTCTTAAGTTAATTCTATGAATCGGGGCCAATAAGACTATTTTGATGCAACTCGAAAAAGTTTGCACACCATGGTAATTTATATTTGGATTCAAATTCAAGTGAAAGTGATCGGACGGAGGCAGAGGGGAAAGCACAGGAAATAAAAACAAGCAATTTTTAGACCCGTGATGGAGGAGACGGAAGGCAGCTGCGCGCTGGCACGCTCGCATCAACGCAAGCGCTAGGCAAGCCAGTAGCACTTTGAAAACTCACCTACTAAATGTCTCGGCCAGAGTAGCACATGCGCTGGATCAGGCGAGACCTAAAAAGTGGGCAAACAAGACTGGAGCTGTGCTGTGCTGGGATGGATACAATTATTCATCCTCAACCACAGGCAACGTATACTAATTCGGTCAATGGCACTTCCTCAGGCACTATATCATATGACATGACACTAGTTTCTGTCTTAACTTGCCTATTGTTCGACATCATTCTAAATGCATCACAAAAAAATAATCTGGAATAGTGCTATGGGGGCTTTAAACTGAACGCCAACATCGCTCCAACCTACTTCAGCTTGGAAAGCACACCAGGAAACAGATCTGCATTACCTCATAAATGGTACAGTACCTCAACAATATTTAGTAAATAGGGTGCACTCTCCCCTTAGTGCAACAAGGTTGGTTGCTGCCCTGCATTGTGCTAATTCTTTGTAAATCAGCTGCTCAATGTGTTCACTAGTCAAAGCAAGAGCATGCAATGAAGGAAATGTGATTACATATGTTTAGCTTAATCCTGTGAGTAGCAACAGGTTGGGAAAAGAGCACTGAGGTCACAGCAGTCAATCATTCTGGTCCTGCCAACATAAATGTATAGTAATGTATTATATTATAGCAATTAGATAGTGCCTACAGCCCCTATGTGGAGCGCTAGATCTCTGGCCTACATGGGTAGCATGTTACTTCATCTGGAGTGTGTTTGGAAGTATGTTCTGTTTGTTTTGATCTTGTGGTGGAAGTATTTCTGTGTCATGCATGATGACTACTGAGGCGTGGTTATCATGTTATGGGATGCAGCACTTACCAGTGTGATGGGCGAAACAGTGTGAAACTGAAGCAAGTAGTTTATGGTTTTCAGTAAGCTGTCAGATGTAAACAGTTCCACAGGTCTCTCTATTGAATTTGTTAAATCATAGTCCATTTAGCTGGTTACAGTGCTGAATCGTTCATTCTGAGATATGTTGCTTCAAGTTTATGGTCCAAGGCAAGCAAGGTTGAAGTGAGACTTGTTGGAGATATCTGCTTGAATGGACTATATTCCCATATCTGATTGTCATTATGAGAAGTCAACAATCATTCATTCTATGTAGTTGTTTGGGACCTGCAGAAGTGAAATAAATTAAATTCCTCCATTGGCCAGGATGTGGCAGATCTCTTCAGTTATTTCATGCCTATTTAGCTGGTGATGGGTTGTGTACTGGTGTGGGGTGATAGAGTCCTGGGTGATGGACATGACTCGTAGCAATTTGATCTTTTGTGAGATTGAGAGTGTCTAGCAGCATAAGGAAATTATTATGCAATCTGTATGAACTACAATCAACTACCCAACCACTGAGGTTTGTGATATTAGTATTAGTGTGGGCCATGAGGGTTATATGTTGCATTGTACTGTAATTGCATTTATATAGTGCTTACTAATTTTGATGAGGAGATGAAGTGCTTTACACAGGGCACCATGCTGCTCCAGAACTTAAGGTTGGTGTTTATTTAGTAGTTATTGGTGGTTATTGCAACGAGTCTTCTTCTTGTAAGGAAAACATTGGATGCATTTACTCCAGTTTCCAAACTGTGGATTAAAATAATAAGAGTTACGTGTGAACTTTAGGGTGGGGTTGTGAATTCTTGCAAATGGTTGATGGTATTATTAGAAGAGATACAGGTGATTAGGTATTGCTAGGTTGCAAAGTTATGATTTTAAAGGAGAGGGTGTGATATTTGGAATGAAGTGTTGGCAATTTGAAGAAGTACAATAATATGGATTAAGGCAAACGCAGGTGTGGCATAGAGCAGGCTGTGCTCAGAGAGAGGAGGCAAATGAAAAACAACAGTTGATGGACAGAATGCAGAACAATGTCATACATTCACCCCAGTACAGTGATCTGGGCCTAAATCCATCTTTTTTTGCACTCCACACCACCCCAGTTCAGACATGGCCATATGCAAATCAGCCTTGACCCTGTGCCTCATGGGAACATTCCAGCCCGAACTGCCAAGCCATGTCTTTCCTGGACCGGAAACAAGCATCCTAGGACCGGTTTCTGGCTATCAGCCGTCTTCAGCCAGGATAGCTTGACTCCAGTGGTGTGGAGAGCATGGGACTCACGTCTGAGCATACCCATCCCGCTCGGGGTGACAAATGCACAAACAACAGTTGATGGACAGAATGCAGAACAATGTCATACATTCACCCCAGTACAGAGATCTGGGCCTAAATCCATCGTTTTTTTGCACTCCGCACCACCCCAGAGAGAGGAGGCATGCATAGGATGGAAAGCAAGGAGAGGTTAATTTAAAATATAAGGAGAAGCAACATAAGAAAATCTTAAGTCACAGTGAATTTTCATATGAATACATAGTGCCACTTTTGAGATAGCATGCAATCTGTCTATCCTCTGAAGCGCTACAGCTAGACCACTATTTTAGCAAGAACAGTTGTAAGCATAAAGTAATGGCAGAACGCATATACATGGAAATATTGAGAGAGCTAGCCTGTGCTCAAAACTGTGTTCAAAGGAGTAACTAGGGTAGGTGGAACATGCAGAATTTGACTCTGGGGAATTCCACTGAATTCCACCAAAGGTCAGAAATAGGCAAGTTGGGCTGCTTGTGCTGTGATTTAGTGCCAGGAGTGCGTTCATTGCTGAAAAATCAGAGGGAACTTCACCACAGGACGCGAGCTACTCCAGTTGATTTTGTTGGTGCTTGAGTGGATTTTCTACTTGAGCTGCACACTTCTGACCGCAAATGGTCGAGAACGTCCATGTTAGGAAAATCGGACCGGATGTCCTCCTAGAGACCGTTAACATTCCACCAATTTCATCAGCCAAACAGAATATTTCGTCACCCTGAGAAGTAACCTCCTGATCACAGAAACATGAGAGAAAATGAGGGCAAATAATGCTAACTTCAACAAGTAAATTCTGTAGATTCTGGAGAAGATGTCTTCTGGTGTTTACTTTTAACGTTTGGCTTCAGTATTAACTGCAAAAGCAAAGCGGGATCCATTTTAGATGCCCTTGATTGTCGCATGGCAACAGATGGGGATGAGGATAACTTCCAAGACAGTGGAAATGTATTCCATACATTCATGTAGCTGATGAGTGGAAACCAAGACAATGAAGTGAGGAGGATGTAGACAGAATACTTCTAGCAACTTCATGGACCTAGGTTGTTTGAGGCTGCTGTTTAGTTCTTCCTGAGCACTGCTATTTGGTTGATGGTAGGGGTGAAGGGTGGCACTGCGGCTTCTGTTGTTCAAGGTAAGGCAGATTCTATGCCAGGCCTGCCCTCTGTCTGTCCCTAATTTATGCTTCAGAAAGTTTATTGCCAGCCAGGTGGAGAGATCTCTCACTTCATTGTGCCCATATTGTGGGTACTCAAATTGAGTGCCAGCCCCAGTGCTACCTGATGTGGGAGGAATCACCCCATACAAAGGCACAGAGCCTGAGAATGACCCTTGAAAAATACCCATACCAAACAGTTCTGCAGCCTTTGGTGTAATTTGCAGTACTGTACTATATGTACAATGTTTGACTTCTGCAAAATTTTCAGGAGTTCGACCAGGCTCATTTTAGGGCTGGAGGATAAACTCCACTCTGCCTTTGGATTTTGTAGAGTTTTGCCATTCTGCGCTCTGTTTTTTTTGTCCAATGGCGTTACTTCTGGGCGATGCGTGACTTGAAAATGATAGTGGTTTTGATTGTTGCCGTTGTAAAAGCCCTCTTTACAAGTTAGCTCCGAGAGTAGGTTCATAGTTGTGCAGAAAACAACTCAGCTAAAAAAGACGCATAATTCATTGTCTTTGCCTATAGTTTGGTAATTTTTGTGGATCTGTGCATTGCATGATAGATGATGCTGCAGTTTCAGCTTATTCTGCTGCTAAGGTACAAGGGTAAGAGACTGACACATTGCGCCACAATTTGTATGGTAACACTATGGTTCCAGCACACTGTGTTGCAGTATTAATTAGGCAGTTTTGTGCTTTCAGCCCGCCTTGCCACGCTATTGCTATAGTCATGTTGTAGTATTTTATTATAATGCTTAGGTTTTGATGTAAAAGACTGCTACGTTGTTATGGGAATACTTTGATTTTTAAACATTTTGTGGTAGCATTATGCACGGTTTCATCCAGGCTGCTACCTGGGTGAAAGACAGCTGCCTCAAGCTCAACTCGGACAAGACCGAAGTACTCATCCTAGGACCCACCCCTTCAGCTTGGGATAACTCCTGGTGGCCAGCTGCTCTAGGATCTCCTCCCACCCCGAGGGACCACGCACGCAACCTCAGCATCATACTGGATTCATCGCTCACCATGATCTGCCAAATCAACACAGTTTCCTCAGCCTTCTTTTACATGCTCCGCCTGCTTTAAAAGACATTCAGATGGATCCCCACAGAACCCAGAAAGACCAACACACTCATCACCAGCAGACTCAACTACGGCAATGCACTTTACGCTGCCGTCACCCAGAAACAGCTCAAGAATCTAAAGAATGCTCAAAACGCTGCAGCCAGAATGGTACTTGACATCCCCCGCCGCAGCCACATCGGAGAACATCTCCGTCAACTCCACCGGCTCCCAGTCAACAAAAGAATCACTTTTAAGCTCCTCGCTCATGCCTTTAAAGCTCCACATGACAAAGGACCAGCATACCTGAACCACCGCCTCACATTCCATGTACCCGCCAGACACCTCCGATCTTCCCAACTCGACCTTGTCTCCGTCCCCAGGATCCGCAAGACCAGAACCAGAGGAAGGTTGTTCTCCTATCTCGCCGCCAAGACCTGGAACATCCTGCTCCTCCACCTCAGGCAATCCACGTCGCTGACCCAATTCAGGAAGGACCTCAAGACCTGGCTCTTTCAATGATCCTTCACCCAATCTGACCAGCAGCCCCCCTCCCCTAGAGCCTTGAGACCCTCACAGGTGAGCAGCCGTGCTATACAAAACCCTGACTGGTTGATGGATTGATTGATTTAACCTTACTGTGCTACAGCATTTTGTGTTAATTCTTTGAGTAGGTTGTGATGTGGTGCTGTGTGGTAGGCAATGCTGTGGTTTAAGAACACTCTGCTTCAGTGGTATAATGGTAGTGCTTTAAATGGGCTGGTACTCACCGGTACTGAGTACCGGCACTTCTTATTTTTATCAAGCTGAGTACCGGCACTTCTCCACTGCCTAGTAGAGTCCCGGTACTCAAGGTCAAATTGAGAAGGTTGGCACCGGCCGGTGCCGAGGGCCAGCTGTGTTCCTGTTTTTTAACAGTATGTTGGCTGTTTTGCTGTTTTTCTGTGTCATTCAGCTGTGGAAAGCGGCACGATGGGGCTTGAACACAGGGCTGAACTGGTAAGTCCGGGCACCGGGCAATCCCCCGGTAGGCTGGATGTGGTAGGGGCCAGTTTTGGGACAGGGGCCAGTTCTGTTTTCTGTGCTGGCAGCTACCCCTCCTCCCCTCTCTTTCTATTATTCCCTCCCTTTCTGTCTTGCTCCTCACTTACTGAAAACTGTGACTTGAAGAAACGGTTCACAACCTCTCTTTCCTTCTTTCATTTTGTTGCTTCCCTGTAAAATGGATCCAAAAAAGAAAAACACTTGCGGTAAATACCCTTTTTTTCTGACATTTTTCTATTCCAAAGTGCAGCCTCAGGATGGAGAGAAATAAAAGGTTTTAAATATGAAAAATAAATACATAACTAAATAAAGCAAGACAGAGTGGCTGCAAAGTGGCCAGATTGGTTTTATTCACATCCAAACACATCAGCCTCACTTTACTGACTTTGCAGTGAAGAGCTACGTTTGTTTTCTCGTCTTTCTTTGAAAAGCACTGTTGTCCCCAGGTGGGGAAGTGCACCATTCCTGGATGTATTGCAATACCTGGTTGATGGGTGGATTGGAAAAAAAAATGTGCACCATGGCTCTGTTTATGGATGTGGTCTTTTGAAACCAGACTGATTACGTTTTGTAAGGATATAAGCAATGGACATTGAAACGGTTCCTTTCAGGACCCTGTAGTCATGTCCTTAACTTTTCAGGTAAAACCACTTGCTGATTTCTGAATAGTGAGTGAGAGATTGTTAAGGTAACCATGTTGTTTCTGCTTAAATTTCACATGCTTTACTTAATCTTTCATTCCCTATGAGTGTGTGCTTTTACTTGTTTTTTTAGGCAGCATATCACTCTTATTAAGTGCATAATTTAAATCAAGCCACATCCAAGTGTTTATAGCGCGGCACAATTAGGTTGTAGCTGATGGCAGTGCGAGTTTCTCTCAGTGGGGCAGTATGGTGTTCAGTGGGGGAGAGGATGTGGCACTATGGCTAGAGCTGTCGAATTTGGAATTGAGGAACCTGGTTCAGCCTTCATGACCAGTCCACCAGACCACTCTAATGAGGGAGCATATTCCCATGCTAGACCTTAGAAGGACCCACTAGACCTTAGAAGGCCTGATGTCTTATCACAAGCAGATGTACCCTAGTGGTGCCAATTGTGGGTTAGCCTTGAAGGCCTGTCCACCACAATCCATACTGAAGTTCATCTCCAGTCTTGCTGGCAGACCTACGAAGCAGCACACCCTAGAGCAACAGTGATCCAGTCACTGTGACTCTGTCACTAAGGTCACATGAACCTTGAGCAGGTTATTGTGGTACGAACGGTATGACCACACTGGGTACCTATTTCAGGTGGGTGCGTATTGTTTGCAAGTATATTATGGTTTAAAAAAACTTGCTGCCTCCTTCCTTGCCTTAAGCAATTTTCAGCAACAATAAAACTGTCATGATAACTTCGGTGATTAATGTTCTTCCTTGAGAGAGATCTGTCTAGTGGAAGGATGGACTCCTGGAAAGGTAGCACAGAGGGTTAATGTTTCTGCTGCAAAAACATGCAGATCACAAAGTGCACATAATGTTAACTAGGTTAGCAGGTTACTGCTTTTGTCAGAGAGATTCTTTTGTTACTTGCAGTTTATAAGTTAAAATCCTAACATAGAACAGTGAGCTATTAAACTATACTGCCTACCAGTATGGTTGTCATGTGGCTTCTACACCCTGTAGTCCTTTGTTTTATGTAACATTTCCTATACAGTGATTTACACACATATAAATGATTGTCTCTGTGTGGTGTGTGTGATGTAAAGTGCTCTGACACGGTACACTGGTTTGAGTGGTGCTGTAAATCAAATTAAATGCATCTGAGAGAGTGTGGTTATGGAGACTTCAGGGGGACTGTTAATAGGTGGTAGTGAGGGAGTACGAGGTGTAGGTGATCATTGGGGGCACCAACAAACATTGTTGCACAGGGCGCCACCAGCACTACAGCCGGCCCTACCATCGAGGCCAGTCCGCCTCACCCTTTGGTACCTCCATTGGCCTTGTTTCAGCAGTAGTAGCTGCAACTCACCAAGGATCGGCAATGCAGGATTTGAATGCACACCAAACTAAGTTTGCAAACTTCATAGTCTCTCTGCTTCATGCACAAGCACTTTTAACATGGGCTACCTGCTCTGGAGCCACTGGAATTATGCAGCGATGGGGGACAAAATGATGCCGCAGTGTTGACTAAATTATGCAACAACAAAAAAGTCTGCAGTGTAATGCAATATACTTTCTTATACTTTATTATTTAGACATTTTACACATGTTAAGTTTCTGCAAAGATTCTGCCTCATTAGTATCAGTATAACATACAAATGCAGCAATGAGAAAGGTGATTAGTCAACCTTTGCAAAGGGAGGTCCACTTTGCAGCATCTCAAGACACGTTGTTTAGTAACTTTTTATCCATTTGAGCTGCAAAATTGATCTGATAAAACTGTAAGATTATACAGTGGATAATGTATTATGTAGCAAATATGGCAAAGCCATAATTATATAGAACACAAATGCAAACTAGGATATTTTGCCATTCATGTTTGAACTGCTCTTGTGGAAGAAGGGAAGAGAAGTGCCAATGAGAGAAACTGCATAGCTTGGAGACAAATGGCTTGTGATTCCACTTTTAGGCATATTTGGGACATTGTGGAAATATATCCCACTTTGTAAATGTATTTAAATGCCAGTAACTCCTATTAAACCTTAAATAATCAAGTGTATCCATTGGTTGAATTAAATAACACAATAAGCTGTAACTGGTCAGTGAAATGCCAAACAAATACCAAAAATTGGGATGTTTGGCATGTTCTGGCCACACCTCTGACTCTGCCCACTGATCCAATCCTTGGGTTATCCCCGCCCTCGGAGTCTCCGCCCACAGTTCCCCTACTTTTTTTCCCCCACTTCGACCACTGGTTAAAAAACAACTGACCTGACAATGATGATGTTCGTATAGTCGTAGACGTGCACAGTGCGCAGATGTCTCCGCCTCCGCGTCTGCACACCGGGGTTATACCGTTAGTTTCACCTTAGGGTGGGGTCTCTGCTGCCTGGTGACACTCATCATGACATGCGCATTGGAGCTCGTGCATTAAAAAGTGCGTGTGACTCTGAGGCAGGCATCTCAGAGGCCGGAGACAGGACTGGGAAAGAGAGGCCCGCAGGTGAGTCTATTTAATTACAACTGGACGCCAGCCATTTAAATTGCATGCAATGCAAATGCAATCCAGTATAGCGTTTATGCCACCGCAAGCCATGCTGGAGGTGATGAGACCGGCACAGGCATCCGGTTGAGACAATCAGCGTCATTGTTGTGGCTTGCCGTGTTTTGTTATGCTGGCTTTGTAACAGGTCAGCATGGCCCTACCTTCAGAGCATAATGAAAGGACTGTTTGGCAAAGAGGTGTTCAGTTATAAAGGGATGTGCGTCACATCAATATATTCAATGTATGCTAAATTTCATGCATAATAATGAATTAAAAAAAGCTTTTGTATATGTTTTCATTTATTTTAATGATTTGCATAGCGCTGGCATGACGCCTTTATGTCTCTCTGCAGCCAGGGGCCCAGCGCAGGCCCTTTCGGTGGTGTCGTTCCACCTTTAAGCCCCCATTTCAGCCTCCATACTGAGAATGTGTGTGAGGTATGAGAATTTCAGTGGTTCCTCAGCTCATTTTGCTGGGGGAGGGGGTTTGCATCACACCACTATCTGCAGCTAGGTCTGTGTGATGAGTATCTATAGCGCTACCAAGAACTACGTGATGCCTCCTAGGCACTTGGCTAGTGAGGAGATTAGGTCCTGGGGTATGAGGGTGTGCTGAGTGAGTGAGATAGCATCCCTCCTTTTTTAAAAGGTCAGTGTGTGACTAGAGATTTGCGATTTACCACCTCAGTTGTTTTTACAACAACTTATCTTGCCCTGTTTCGCAGTTTGTGTGCTGATACTTGTGTTCTTCTTGTCTATTCGATATTGCATTCTTGTAGCTGCAGTCCTGCATTTGTAAAAAGAAAATCAAAATAACCGTGTGCATTGTTTTATATCGTGCATGTACATTGAATATTGCATTCTGGTACTTGGAGTCCTGCATTTGTAAAATGAAAATAATATGTACAGTGTGTTTTATGCTGTAATTGACCTAGGATGCATTTTGATACTTGTCGTCCTCCATTTGTAAAATGAAAACCAGCAGAACATGTGTACTATATAATACACGTAGGAGGAATATTGCAAAGTGTACAGTTTGTATTTTTGTAGCATATCTGTGCTTGATAGATTTCACTCTGGTACTTAAAGAACCAGAATGAAACTCAAAATTACATGAATTTTTTATATCACAAAGGATATTGCTTTATGGAACTTGAATTCCTGCGTTTATAAAATGAAAATCAAAACTGCATGTACAGTGTGCATTGTTGTATATAGTACTTCTGCAAGGCAGAGTGCATTCTGGTACTTGCAGTCCTGTATTTATTTTTATATTGGTGTTCTGTTATGGTATTTTAAAGCGAAGCATTTATAATGAGAATTCAGACCACAGATGACGCTTGTATTGTGTCCTCCCACGTCTGTGTATGGAAAGCTGTTTTCCTTTGTATGTTTAGCACGGACAGGGTGCTGACCATGATTGACTTGTATGTAGCCTTTGCAGATAAGGTGCTGGGGGTTATGTGCGTCTCAGTGGTTTAACATACTAGGCACCCTGCATCCTACATGCGCCACGATGAAGAGAAGGTGGCATTGGGTTTGTGAGCACACACTGCCAGGCCAGCAAACCTTGTGACTGAAGATGCTTGGAGTGGGTGCTGCGAGTGGTGTACCCACATGTTAAGGGGTGCTCACACATGCAAGGGCAGTCTGATGTGTGTAACACCATGGGATGCCGGCTGGTGCAGGAGCACACTGCTGCTGGAGGGGGATGGGAAAGAAAGTTGGTGGCACCAGTAAAAGCCACTTGGTAACTGGCATCATGTCAGCAGTACCCTGTAGACCCAAGTATGTGGGCACACATACAGAGACTAGGTGTAGTGAGTGATAGCTAATGAGGAGGCCAAAATACTATGTCAAAAACATTTATCGTCTTCATTTTTCTCATCACTGGTTGATTAAATTGTGATTCACTTTGAAAAACAGACTGTAAAATGACTCCTGACCAGCGTGTGATGCTTTCACCCCATCGTGAGCTTTTAGCCTCAGCACTTTGCATGTAAATCTAGACCCGGCCCCATAGCTGGAAAAACAAAACTATATGTCCCAGAATGCAAGGTAATGTATGGAAAACAAGAGCAGCGCCTATTGTCATGGCAGGTGGTCTTCTGGCAGCGCTGCACCACTGCAACGACCACAAGCACCCAGCCCAGGAGAGACCATGGCACAAAGATGACATCTTTAATTATTCTCTGGCTCAAGGGCATTGTGATGCAATCATCCATTATACCAATGAACTGGCTCAGTTGTACATGGATGATGTGATCAATAATTAGAATTGCCTCATTCGTTGCAGACGTGGTGATGTCATAAGTGCGGTTTAGGAGAGAAAATGTGTTGAAAAGTGATTTGTTTTGGCCTTTCTGTCCCCAAACTTTTCTTGGGGGGACAACCCCCCCAAACTCCCCCTAGTAGTGGTTGCTCGCTGCGCTTGCTCGCTACACACCATGTGGGGGCTGGTCTCACTTTTACTTTGTTCTCTCTGATTCACTACTTGTCCATTTTTGGTGCTCTCTGAAAGAATGTCTATGGGTACATATGACTGGGTGGTAACCTGATGTTTTTTAAGGTCATCATTTATTATTTACTGTGCTTTGATAAGTAGATACAATTGAATATGTAATGAAAAATGTGCTGAAAAATTCACCATTTTGGTCTGTCATTTGCCAAAATTTACTTGGGGGAGAATCCCGCCAAACCTGCCTAGAAGCAGTTGGGCTCACTCGCTGCGCTCGCTCGCTACGCGCCGGACGTGGGCTGGTCTGGCAAAATTTGCCAGGGCTGCTTTCAGTTCCCAGTCCGGCCCTGCCTGAACGGCCTGCTGCTGCAGAAAGTGAGCCTCTGCTCCCTCCCTCCCCACTCAGATGGAAGCTCTCATTGTCCTCAACCGCCCCCTGCCGAGCCTCCATGCTGGGATGTCTTGTCAGATAGTGTATGGGACATTTTCTACCTGGGGCGCAGCACAGTGATGTGTGCAGACTGAATGAGTAGGGGGGGGAGCCTGCTCAGGTGGGGCCTCTTAGGAACCCAGGTAACAAGGGCCATGTTCAACCCTTGGCCTCTCACTGGGGTCTGGCTGTCTTTCCCCTGACCCGCTTGCCCCTGAAAATCAACCCCCACCCCGCCCGCCTGCTGTGACATGGAGTGCATAATGGACGGGGATGAGGTGGTGGGGATTACCTAGGCAGACTCCCCCATGCCCAGGTGAGGTGTGAGGTAGTCTACTGACCATCCCATCAGAAGCGAGTATTGTTCTGCCCCTGACCTCTACCCTGGTGGACACTGCACATGTTCACGGCCCAGCAGTGCTCACTGACTCCCACGGAAAGCTTCCCGACCTTGGGGCCTTCTGCTGAGGGGAGAGGATGGATATTGGGGTGAGAGAAGGGGAAGAGTGAAGGGGCAGAGATAGAAGAAGAAGATGAGAGTTTAAAGCGGAAAAAGATAGACAGAGGGGTAAGCGCAGATAGAGATGGGGAAGCGATCACGACAGTTATGGAAAGAGTAAGAGAGGTACAGAGAACTAGAGAGAGTGATAGTAGAGAATGATAGGATACTATTGGGGTAAAGAGAGTGGGACGCAGTTAGGTACGAATGGGAAAGAAGTGAGGGGGGATCGAGAGGTTAGAGATGTGAAGACTAATAGAGAGTGTTTGTCTGCTTGTTTGTGTGTGAGAGAAAAATGAAATCAGACTGGAAGAGAATCAGGACACTCAGGAGGTATTGGAAAAAAATGTGAGGAATGCTTGTTTTGTGTGTATGTTGTGCCCCTCTTGTGTCCCTCTTGAATATAAAAGGATTGCGCCAAATGCAAGTAAGTAGGAACAGTATGAAGCTGCAACTATCAAGGAAATATTAACATGTGGTGTTTGACATTCATTTTGTGTAACGAGTTAGCACATTGTGTTTATTATGATACATTTCTCTCATGTTTTGGTATGTCCTGCAACTGGTGTAAATGCCCTTCTCTGCACATTTGAAAAGTTTGAGACAACTATCAAGGGAAAAACTTTCATTTGCAATGCAATAGGTCTCACTTTAGGAAAGTTTGAGCTATTGGTCTTGTAAATGACAATTTTTTTATTGATGTGTTGGTTTTGAAAATAGCGAAATTAATAGCTTTATCATTTGGCAAATTGTTTTTGTAGTATTGCTGTAGTTTTGGCACACCTTTTGGTGATTACTAATGTTAAGACAAGCCACACTTTAGTATTGGTATCGTAATGTTATGGTTTCAGTACACCATGCTACCTACACTACTGGTGAGGTAATGTAGTGGTTTCAGCACACCATGCAGCAGCAATATATTGTAATACTCCTCTTTCAGCTTACTACTACGGGGCAGTATTCTATGGCAAAGTTGTGGAATGTCCTTACTGTTTTGCAGTATTTCCACAGTGATGTCCTGGATTTTATTATTTGTTTCTATTATTTGATTTATATTATTCGATGCTGCTGAGTAGAGTCATGTGAGGTGGTCCAGCAGGTAAGCAGTCAGTACAGGGCCCCTGCAGTCGGCGGTCCCTCTGTAATTGGGCTTTGTCCGCATGTCCTTAGGACAGGTCTTAGACCTGTGATGACGCAGTGGAAGTTCGCGGGTCTGGCAGTGGCTGGCAGTCTCCTCCTTTGATTAATTCTATCCGCGTTTATCTGCTACCGGTCCTGATAAGTATTGCTTGGTCTCTGTGTGCCAAGCGGTAATAAAGCTGCGCGTCTCGAACCTTCTCGGGCACTTTGCAGACACTGGAGCATGGACCGGTGGGGGATGAAGGTCCATCCGGGAACTTCACGGCGCTTCTAATCCGGGAGTCCAGAACACCGGTTTGGGGGGCTGCCTGACAGATGTCCGTCTCAGAGCTCCTTGAAGACAGCCTGCCTGAGCTGACACTGCCGTCAATGCCCCCACATTACATTCCTTTTCTCAGAATCCTCTTTATTTCAGATCTGAAATGTATGTCAAGGATATTCGAGGACTCCTCAGGCACCTACACGTTTGCATAATAATTAGTTAACTACATTTTTATAATCCAGCATTTGTGGCTTCAATATGGAGAAAGTGGAAGGAAGAAAAACACAGAGAAGTGATAATTAGAGAAGCAGAACAAATGAGGGAAGGAGAGAATAGAAAGGAAAAGCAATGTATAGGCGTGGGAGAAAATGGAAGTGGGAAGGAAGGGACTGCAATAGGAGCTGCAGCAGCTGAGCAGATCTCGTTAGCAATGCTCCGCCCACTTCTAAAGCTCTGCGGGATTTGGCAAAATTTGTCGGTAACTCCTACCAGGCCTAGCTAATTTGTGGCACACGCACCCCTCTGCCACCCTCCCCCAGTCCCTTTGCGAACTTTATTTCAAATTTGTCCCCATGGAAATTAAGCATGGGCGCAAAATCCGTTCCGCTCGCGGATTTTGCGGATTTTCGGCAAATTCGCAATCCGCGAACTCCCGCAAATTTGCCAAAAATCTGCGAATCCGCGAGCGGATCGGATCCGAGGGGCAAAAGTTCAAGCTTCAAGCTTGTAACTATTTTAGAACAGCGCCAGCAAGCTGCCAGCACCATTCTAAAATAGTTACTAAGTTACCTTCAACAGGAAGCACTAATAGATAAAATGCAGGTGCTCGAGCACCTGCTTTATTTTATCTATTAGTGCTTCCTGATGAAGATAACTTAGTAACTATTTTAGAATGGCGCTGGCAGCTTGCTGGCGCCATTCTAAAATAAAACAGGAGTGGGGCAGAGGGCAGAAGGTCACAGAGTGGGGCAGAGGGCAGAAGGGCACAGCAACGAGTGGGGCAGAGGGCAGAAGGACACAACAACGAGTGGGGCAGAGGGCAGAAGGGCACAACAACGAGTGGGGCAGGGGGCAGAATGGCACTAGAACGAGTGGGGCAGAGGGCAGAAGGGCACAAAAAACGAGAGGGTGGCAGTGATGAACCAGAGGGCGCATCGCGGTCTCGCACAAAAAAAAACCTGCGAACACTCAAAGCGCCCCGCGAACACGCCAAGCGCCCCGCAAACACGCAAAAATAAAAAAATCCACAAATTCACACAAGTTCGCGAATTTTGCGGATCGCAAATTCGCAAATCCGCAAATTCGCGGATCGCGAATTTGCAAAATTCGCCCATGCTTAATGGAAATCTTAGGCTAATATGTACATTGCTGTACAACATTATCTGTTGTCAGGCAGCTTGCATCACTGCATATCTAAATGAACATATTTAATCTCTGTCTGCAACTTCTGTTTCAGGTAATATTACCTCTAGGTTTACACTTGCATACTTAAATACTCAAACTAAGCAGTGAGCTCATGTCTCATGTCAACAGTTCTTGGCTTTCCTGAAAGGCAACTTGGGATGAAGGAATGTGGTGTTTGCATTCTGATTTGCATGTTTACTATTAGCACTGGGAGCAAAGCTCTTTCTAATGTAAACTGTTGTGGTGTTTCATTTCTGAGGCATCTGCTGGGCCTCATAAATCTATGGTTTCCCGATTCTGCAATATTCAAGGGTCTTTACTTTCCTTGGTTTTACAGCGCGATTGGCCTCATGCAAGGGGGCGCTGCACCTTTCTGCCGCTCGAGTAGAAGTTCTACTCGAGCAGCAGCTTCCTCGCGTGAACAGAAGGCTTCTCAAAGCGAGCGGTAGTGACCATCCGTGACCGCCCGCATTGAGAAATCTCAAGGGAAGTGGTCTAGCGTTGGATTTTCCTTGCTCGCCAACTTACTGTTGGCGAACGCGAGCGAGGAAAAAACTCTTCTGTGCAGATGCAGAGTTTTTCGGAATTCCGCAAAGCGCAGAGTGCAAAAAAACTCTGCAAACTGAGCGGAGTTCACCGCCCAGGCCTATTTAGCACAAAAGAATGCTCACTTAAAGAAAGCACCAAGGTGCAATATTAATTATTGGCACTATATGATACCCATAATATAATCAATAGGAAGTTAATGGCCAATGCCAGCTGTATTTAAAGGGGCTTGCTAGCAGTGCTTAATTTGTAAAGTATTCGTTCTCAGTGCTCGAAATTTCCCAAAAGCCATTTAAACAATTATAAAGTCTACAGGAGCAACTTAAATGGTGAGTAAAACATTCCCATTATGCTGCCAGACTCATGCAGCTCAGCAACAGGGGCGTGCACACTGGCAGACATAGTCCTGCACACTGTCGCTAGTCACTCCTTTTTAGGTCTCGCCTACGCAGATCGCATGCGCTGCATAGGAGGGCTTTAGCCGTCGCTCTGCTCATTTTCAATCACACACTTGTGCTTGTGGTGGCATCCACCTTGCAGGAGCGAGCAGCAGTGCGCCACAAGCACAAGTGCAGTATTTGAAAAGTGAAGACTGCCCGTGCACGCACCACTCCCGAAAACAGCTGCTGCTTGTTAATTAGGGCAGCACGCATGGGTTTTTGTTTGTTTGTGCCGGGTGCGGCATGTGACCAGTGCTTGTTACTCTCTCCTAACCACCACAAACAGGTAATCTGCAGTGATGTAAACACAGACTTCCCCACAGCATGCAAGGTTGTTCGTCCTACACACACAAGAGTCACCTTGAAATGCATGTTGCATGTTGCTGCGCATTTATAGTAGGTCACCTTGCACAGTTTTAATGAGGTCTGCCTTAGAAATTTGCTGTAAATCTTTAGCCACTGATTCCATTGAAGCTTTTATTGTAATTACTTTTTGGACTGTCAAGCCTTCCTTTCAGAGCCGGTAATGTATGGCACCTCACACCCCACTCTGCCTATGAGTAGCGCTTCCCAAGAATGTGAAAAATGGCAGAGCTTTTAAATAAATGCACGTTCAGGCAAGATGGCTGCAACCCCTACTCTTGAATGACAAATACATAGTGCTGGCTTGAATTAAATGTTTGTAGTGGGGTTTAGGAACCACAAGAGCTTTTACACACTGAATATGTCATCCTTAATAAACTTAATGGTACGATTATTGCCAGAAGTACGTGGCTACAATTTTGAACATTGTTTTTTAGTTATCAATCTGATTTTAGTAACTGTAGAGAGAATGACGTTAGGAAAGCTTTAGTTCAAGGTCATATGACCAGGTGAATCGCTTCTTTTCTTTTATTTCGGTCAAGTTTCAAAATTAAACTTACAGAGCGGGGTACAGATACAGCTCCGCTTCTAAATGGCTTATTTTGATGATGTCTTTCTTGTCGCAAAGGGCAGCGCACAAGTGGAATTTGAGCATAATGAGGCATGAGCTGTTTTAATACAACACATGTCTTTTGTAAAGTGCACCTCACTAATTGTTTTTTTAATCACTATTTACCAGATGTTTATTGCTATCCAGCTCAATGGTTCTCGTTTTATGGACCTCCGAAGGATGAAAGGCTGGGTGGATTTGAACTTGTGACCATGGAGTCAAATATAAATCCTTGCACCCGAGATATTAGAAGAAGAGCAGTCTGCCCATTATCACCTCGCAGCCACCGCAGCAAAACAGGAACAGCAGAACAGTGGAGGGGGTTGTTACTTGTTTCCCGCAACTTTAACTTGCTTTTAATATGTTTTGAGCATTAATAGACATATGGACAGCGACGGCTGCCGATAGCGCCCTCAGTGTGCTGCCAATAATACTCAACTTAACAGCACTGACTGTACTTGAAGCTCCTATGGCCAGGCCATTGCTACTAACGTGACCGTCACAAATTAGAGTATATAACAGCATACTTCTTCAAACCATGAAACTGCACTACTAAAAACCTAATTATGACACCTGCGTCCGAAAAAAAACAGTTGGGGGACTCTTTAACATAGACAGTGCGCAGTGACGTGGTTCTGAGTGACATGGCAGGAAGCAACACCACAGTCTTAGAATTTCTGTCACTTGTAAGGGAATGAGCTTCTTTTACAGTTAGAGATGAGGTGAAATGTTTGACCTACAGCAGGGGTTCTTAACATTTTGACTTATGTGGACTCCTCATTGAATCATCACTTTAATATAGGGACCCCTAATGAGTCATTATTGGAAGTCAGGGACCCCCAGCCTAAGCAGTTTCTAAGGTTTGGACCTTATAAGTGTTTGGTTATCCAGCACAATATCCTTGGTGCAACAACATCAACTGTTGCATGGCTAAAGACTTATAAGGTCCCAAAGGCGCGACCTATTGTTTATGCCAATGCTTGTTGTACTGGTGCCCCTCATGGTGCATCAGATGCAGCTCATGCTGCACCTGTTCAAGGCAGGGTACATTTCAGGAGCTCCACCTAAGTCACACCAACCTGTAGGCCAAGGATGGGCTCAAGAAGGGGTACCAGCTAATTGCTTTAAAAAAATCCAGTGTCTCTTTAGACACCTTGGTTCATGCTGCTCGCATTGTTCAGGCAAATAAATATTTTAATAACCCTATTGGGTTAACCAAGGAGTTTTAATGTTAACCCATAGAGGTACTTGCATCTGAATGTTAATCCACAGAGGTACTTGCATCTGAATGTTTTAAGTATCTCTCTGCTCTCTCACCCACTGGATTTTTTAACACTTGATTGCCTACGAGAGAAAATCCAAAAAGTCACGGTTTTATTTTTATTTTGTATAAATCTAACAACTGGCAAATTTAATCTTGACTATTGGAATTATGCGTTTCTGCAACTGCAGCATTTTTCGTATAATCATGGATTTTCCTTACTTGCGATATAATGCATCTGCTGAATAATTCAAAGATTTCATCATAAATGAAATCTTGTTTAAGCCTCAACAGATCAAAAGTCATTGAAAAGAGCTACATGTAAATCTGAGCAGTGTCAAATACTTTGCAAAGATTTATCATTCACCTTTCAGTTGCTGTTGATTTCTGTATTCAGATATTAAACTGGTACTAAAGTGGGGCAACTTTGCCTAAACAATTTTAATATTTTAATTTTAATATTTGCTAAAGTAAATAAACACTGCTACAGATTGTACCACATAATGCTGAATAATTTACCTTTCTCAGTTGCGTTAGTTTGTCAACTACAGTATCTGCATCCAATACCTTCAGCAATACCTGGCTTTTAGTCAACAGCATGTTGCATTGTTGGGCTTATAGTTTTCACATCACAACAAAAGTACAACTTGGGTGGAAGTGGCACAATTTTCCCTCACACACAGAATAAAATAAAAGGTTGCAGAAGGGACATCACACGGTTCTCTCACACATACAGAACAGGTACACTATAGGTAGTTGATACACTACAGTAAAGTTGGCTCACATATTTTGTGAGGGTTCAACTTTCATTCGCATTGTGCATAAATAAGCATTGGGAACGCAAATCCTTTACTCTTTTGAGTAGTGGACATTTTCTTACCGAACTTCATGTCTCAACTAAGGTGCAGCATGGGCATCAGCTGCGCAACCTTACTTAAAACAAACAAAATAAGTAAATGACTTCACTAAAGCAGTAGGGACATCACACATTTCTCTCACACATATACAACAGGTACAGGTAGCTAATACACGAGTGAGAGGAGTTAAATGACAGTTGTAAGCTCTCCATGAACAGACATAAACATACTAGAAGTACAACAGTCCTGGAAAAAACAGCCAAACCACCCATGGAATTATGATACATTCCTGTACTTTCATAGGATGATAAACCCTCATCTACCAAGTGTGGTATACTTCATCAATGAGGTCCACAGTTCTCTGACCTCTGCCGCACTATAGTTGTTAGGGTGCCGGCGTTGCATGTGGCGAATCATGGTGTTATTGCCAAAAGAATATTTTTTGGCAGGGTACCCCCTGGAAAGTACAGTGCCACAGATCAGACAAGTCAACTTTGTCGCGTTTACTTTCTTTAGGCCCCTTGGAATTTAAAAAAATTCCCACACAATGTGCTCCTTTGGCTTGTATGGGGTAGTATCTTCTGGCAGGTAGCGCCGCATCTCCTCCTCCTCCTCCTCCTCCCCCTCCTCTTCTTCTTCATCTCCATCACTGTGGTGTTGTGGTGGTCCTCTTGTTGGTGGTGGTGGCTGATATGCTCCTGCTGCTGCTGCTACTGTAGCCATTTCTGAGTACAAATAGGTACTAATAGCTCTGGAAACAGGTCTTCCTCACTCAAAGTACAAAGTGAGAACGAGGAAAAAAGGTGGGGGCTTTCATCATTAGGAAAACAAAACTGTCCTGAACCAATGAAAAGTGTTATTTTCACGTCACATGACCAGGGCTTTCATCATTTGGAAATCAAAACTGTCCTGAACCAATAAAAAGTATTATTCTTAGGTCACATGACCTGACGCGCTTACGCTACGCGCCCCGGGGCGCATAGTGTAAGCGCGTCGGATGCTTACATACCGCAATCGTAGGTGCTCAAGTGCTTCCGGGTGCGCTTACGCCGTGCGTATCACGCGGACGCGGCTACGCGATACGTCAGGATAATGTTTTCGCTCGTGGCAATAGTGCTAACGGGTTGCTCACCGGTACGCGCACCGGGGCGCGCCGCAAGACTGCGCTTACCGGTGCGCTCACCGGTACGCGCACCAGGAGCGCTCAAGGGCAACAAAAAAAATAAATAAAATATACATATAAAAAATAGTATTACATAAATATTCAATATAGGATTCATTATTAAAAATATTATATTTGATAGCAATAGAAATTTGCTATTAAAAAAACTTTGAAATTCACTGAAAAAACATAGGTTTGAGGCCCTATATATAGTTAGGAATTAGCATTTAAGAAACCTATGAAATTCACTGAAAAAACCATAGGTTTCACACCAGTTATAGTTAGGTGGAAATTTTACTCGCATAAAACCATTGAAATTCCCACGTTATAGTTAGTTGGACTCACTATAACTTGCACCTGCAATGCACTGCTGTCGTAATTTGACAATGGCCGGGTTAGCGCTTAGCTGTGCTACACGTTTTCCCCTTCAACTTGGCCATACTCGAAAACGCCATTTTGTGTGTTACGGCGGCCATTTTAGGGAATGAGCGGCCTCGTGGTCAGCATGCCCTTTAGTCCGTTGTCCGTACCACTGACCACTCAACTTTGCCCAGCAACAGGCTATTTTTAGCAACGGTCAAGTCTGTACATGCGCAGTTCCAACTGACCAGTCACCCCTCAGGAATGTGCCGCCAAACTGACCAGCGGGGTTGTAACCCCTCCCATGAGTTGGCTGTGCTCCAAAAATGACCATATATGTGCATAAACTCTGTAACCTTGTGCCGCCTATCTTTTTATTGCTTGTAAATTGTATAAAAGAGGGACTCACACCAATGTTCGGTGTGATACTTCTTGCATTGCCGAAGGGTGCTGTAGGAATGTACCACCACCCCATGGGGTCTTAATAAACTTGTTCTTTGTACTTTTCAGTTTCCGTGCCAACAGTTCTTTCAGTGTAAGTGGGTTATCTACGGAGCATGTAGGCCTTGGGAACCCGATACCACAAATTGGCGACCACGAAGGGACTCATCGGTGACTCGGATGCCCGAAGGAGAGGTCGTGACGAAGGATTGGAAACTCGCCATTGACGCGTACGCTGCCACTGAGTGACCCGAGTCTTGGCACCCACGGTGTTTTCTTCCTTTCCTTCTGATCTGACCTTCCAGGTGGCGCCGGTCTCCGACTGAGATCTTGATCGTCTGCGTTGCTGTACAGTGCCTGTTTGGCTGATTCGATTAAAGACCTTGGCAGTTGGAACCTGGATATTTGAAAATAGGTAAGATTTGTGATCAGCAAGGTAGTCTACGGACGCTTACTGAAGTTCTATGATTTGTGATCGGTAAGGTAGTCTCCGGACGCTTACTGAAGTTCTATGATTGTGTCTATGATTTGAGTTAGCTAACAATTTTGACTTTGTGACCTTTGAATTATATGTGTAGTGCACTTCACATAGGCAGGCATGTAGAGATGTTTCTCTAATTTTGTTTTGTACTCCGAGCGGCACATTTGTGTGAAGTATTGTAAGTGCCATTTATATGGTATCACGCTTTCGTGATACTTTTTGAACATGCCTGTTTTAAGCACACTCCGAGGGATGTGCTGTCTTGGAAATGGTACCACAATTAGGTTAGCGGAATCACAGCCGGCTCCTCCAGAAGGAACTCCAAATCGTGAGATGTATGTGAAATTCGGCCTTCCCCCTATACTGTACAGTAAATTATGGCATAAATATACCAGAACCGATCCCGAGTTGCAATGGCCACTACATGGGTCGTTTGATTTACGAAAGGTTCAGTTTGTGGAGCAATGTTTGTTTCAGCGCAGGTCTAGACAGAATATGTTTGATTGTGTACGAATGTGGGAGAAAGCGGTGCGTGAGCGTATAAAGCGTGAGGTTGCCTTGGCGGATAAAGAGCAGCGCAAGGCTGCTCGAGATAAGGCTTTACAGCTTGAGGAAAAGGAGACGCAGGAAAAGAAAGAGAGGGAGGAACGGGAACAAAATTTGCAAACGACCGGTCAATTTCCTATTCGGCGACCACTTTATCCTGTCCTTACTAATGAAATTGATGATTTTTCGTTATCAGATCGATCACCGCCCCCGTATGTTCTTCCTACGGCTCCGACTGCAGATTCTGACGATGAAGGACAGGATAAGTCGGGAAAAGGGGATAAGTCCAGTGTCAGGTTATCTGCGGAGAAAGCCGCGGACTTGCATAGTTGGGCCCGTAAATTGAATTTAAATTATGTAACTGTGTCTGACGTTGTTGCCGAGAGGGGTAAATGGACAGAACGAGAACTGATGTGTTTTTTGACTACTTTGGCTGATGAAGTTGTTACTACATTTCGTAAATATTCAGAGACGTTAGAACCTAAGGCTGTGTCGGTTCATCGTGAGAAGCTGGATAAAGGTTTATTTGTTCTTGCAGATGTCGATGCATTTTTCAAGCAACTGATCCAGCTGCGGGATGAGACGTCCAGATTGCGGGAAGAGCGGAAAAAGAATAAGGAGTCCGTGCCGGGGTCCACTGAACAGTCTAAGGAGTGTTCTCTCCGGGGTTCAGATAAGAATTCTAATGTGCATGTTATGCCTATGCGTGAAGCTGCACCTTTGTATGTTCCCCCTAAGGGGGATGGTACAGATGAGGATAAAACGTCGAAGGATGCGAAGGGGTACTTTATATATAATTGGGTATATACGCCTTGTAATAGAGCAGATGTTATGGCATTAAAGAACTCCCTGCCCGATCTTCGTAAAAATCCAGCTGCGTTCTATGAAGGGGTGGAGGGGGCCATTTCCTCTTGTGTTATGACTCTTGTTGATATAGATCTCTTCTTTGGGTTAATTCTTCCCCCTGATATGTGGAGGTTGATTCGTAAAAATAATGATGAAACTATGCTTGGGGGAACTTGGAAAGAGATCAATCAGGCTGACTTAGACAGGGAGCCTGCATGCAAACCGTGTGACTTGATTTTAGATCTCCCAGCGGCTATTTTGACTAAACTAAAAACGCTTGTTCCTTCTAAAAAGATTGATTGGACCATGCTAGCTTCGTGCAAACAAAAGTTAGATGAAACGGTATCAGATTTCTTTACACGCTTTGAAGAGGCGTTTCACGATTACAGTGGTCAATCGTTAACTGATGATACGGGTAGGCATTTGTTTGTAGATAAGTATGTGGCTAATCTCCTACCGGAGATTGCAAAACGATTAAAGACGAGTGAAAGTTCCTGGGCCACGGCGACCCCTGCGTCTTTGTTAACTATGGCTCAGTATTATGAGCGGCAGGAATTGGAGGCTAAAGAAAGTGTTGAAAAGAAAGCGAAGGAATTGAAAACGAAGGTGATGTTGGCACAGGTTCGTGGAACGCAATCTAGGGGGAATGATAGAGGCAGACGAGGAGGGAGTAATGCGTCGTATGGGCGTATGGATATAGCGGAGGACCAATGTGCCTATTGTAAGGAGTTTGGGCATTGGGCTGATGATTGTCCGGTACTTCGTGAGCAACGTAGTCAGCGTGGTCGAGGAGGTGGAAGGTCAAGAAACAGTTATTCGGGAGCGAGAGGTGGCGGAGGTGATCGTGGTAGGTTTGAAGAGAGGGGCCGTGGCCAGGATGAACGTAATACATTTGATAGACGGAACCAGTATCAGATATCGGAGGGTGAGAATGTGGAGCATCAGGATTACGTGCATGCATAGGACTGCGTAGGATGGGGTACGGAATCAGTTGAAGTGCCAGTAGATCAGAGTGGTCCATATGTATCAGCGGGCATTTTGGGTTCTACTGATCAGTTTTTAGTCGACACAGGAGCTACTCGTAGCGCTTTGTCTAAAAAATTGGTTCCGAGGGCTCCCCTGTCTGGCGAAATGATAACATGTATAGGGTTTGATGGCACACCCTCTCCTAGCCCATTATCAAAACCTCTTGCACTTTGTCTTGATAAATTTTTTAGTTTTGGTCAATTTTTGTTGTCACCCCATACCCCAGATAACATTCTGGGCATCGATTTGCTCAAATATTTTCGAGCAACGATACGCTGCGCTCCGGAGGGAGTGCGAGTTATTTTGAATGACAATTATCCAGAGTCAGACAGATTTTGCACTATACAAGAAAGTGAAGCGTTAGCCTCTCTTCCCCCCACGTTATGGGCGACCTCAGATACGGATGTGGGACAGATGCTTATTCCACCTATTCGAATTACTGTAAAGGAGGGAGTACTTTTGCCACGTGTCCCACAGTATAAGATTTCCAGGGAAGGTGAAATTGCCCTGACACACATTGTTCAAGATTTGATCATTGCAGGAGTAGTGGAGGAAGTTCCCTATAATGTTTGCAACAGCCCTATTCTTCCGATTCTTAAGAAAGACACTGACAACAAAGTCTATCGACTTATTATTGATTTGAGAGAAATAAACAAAATTGTCATTCCCCAATATCCGGTGGTGTCCGACATCACGACATTGCTCACATTGGTTCCCCCGACGGCGACAACATTTAGTGTTATCGACCTGAAAAATGCGTTCTTTTCCATCCCCATCCATCCTGATAGCAGATATTTATTTGGCTTTACGTTAAATAATAAATCGTATAGATTTTGTCGTGTTCCTCAAGGTTACACTGAGAGTCCTAGTATCTACAGCTAGGCTTTAAAAAGACAGCTTGATTCTTTTCAATTACAATCTGGAGTAGCCCTTATTCAATATGTTGACGACCTCTTGTTGGCTGCGGACACTTATGCACAATGTGAAGAGAGTACGCTGGCCTTGCTTTCCTTTCTGGCTCAGAACAATCATAAGGTTTCAAAGAAAAAGCTCCAATACTGTAAACCCAAGGTGACCTACCTCGGTCATCTTTTGTCTAAGGAGGGGCGTGCATTAACATCAGATCGAATTCAGGCAATTCTAGATACACCAGTACCCCGCACTCAGAGAGATGTGCGTGCCTTTATAGGATTAACGTCCTTTTGTAGACAGTGGATCATGGGGTTCTCGCACATTATAAAACCTTTGTTAGCATTACTGTCCAAAACTACACCAATGCCCCTTGAATGGACAGATGAATGTCAAAATGCTTTTGATCAATTGAGACAAGCCCTTTGCACTGCACCCGTGTTAGGTACACCAGATTATACAAAGATCTTCACGTTGTACGTGCACGAGAAAGATGGGTGTGCGTTATCAGTGTTAGTGCAGACACACGGGGATAAGCAGAGACCATGTGCATACTTCTCAGCGGTTCTTGACCCTGTAGCACGAGGGTTACCTGGGTGTTTTCGAGCAGTCGCAGCAACAGCGGTAGCCATACGACAAAGTGAGGGAATAGTTTTATCGCACAAATTGTTGGTGCTAGTTCCTCACGCAGTAGATGCCCTGTTGAATCAAACAAAAACACAGTATCTCACGAGTGCACGTTTGACAGGATATGAGCTTACACTTTTGGCGCCACACATTACATTGAAAAGATGCGCTACCCTGAACCCTGCCACTTTATTGCCCTATCCGGTTGAGTAGGGTCAGGAAGAAAAACATAATGATTGTGTTTTCCTGACCGAGGAACAGACAAAGGGTCGTGTCGACTTACAGGATATGCCACTTCCAGATGTGGATGGGGAACTGTGGGTTGATGGATCATGTTTGAGGCTGCCAGATGGTACGACTTCCGCAGCATATGCGATCACGACACTTAAGACAGTGGTAGAAACAGCACGAATACCACAGAAATCGGCTCAGGCAGCAGAGCTAATAGCTTTAACAAGAGCCTGCGAATTGAGTGCTGGCCTATGTGTGAACATATACACAGACAGCCGGTACGCCTTCGGAGTAGCACTTGATTTCGGGCTACTCTGGAGAGAACGTGGGTTTTTGACTTCTCATGGATTACACATTATGCACGGAGAACTGGTGCGTGATCTCCTAAATGCGTTGCTTTGTCCAAAGAAAGTAGCGATAATTAAATGCAGTGCCCATAAAAAGATCACTGATAAAGTGGGTCAAGGAAATGCTTTTGCAGACAGCATAGCAAGACAAACAGCTATGTCCCGAACTGATTCCCCCATGTATGTTACGAAATCACAGGCTGAGCGATGGTATGATGCTAGAGCGGAAATACTAGATATCCAAAAATCAGCGACTGAATCAGAACTTGCGGCATGGGCAGTAGACGGGGTACTAGATGATGAGGGTTGTTGGAGAAGCAAGGACATGGAGAGATGGAAATTGCCTGCAGCTTACTTGCAGGCGATGGTTCAGATGACACACGGATTAGCGCATGTGGGAGCTCTTGCAATCACTCGATTGTTAACACGAGTTTGGGAGCATCCTGAGATTGCCAAGAGAGTAGTGCAGACCTGTCTGATATGTTTACAGCACAATCCTGCGAAAGGGACCCATACTCCGAAAGGAGGGTTCGTTCCACCTTCTGCACCATTTGAGGTACTCCAAATGGATTACATCCAGCTTGAGCGCTGCAATAACCTTAAGTATGTCTTAGTGGTGGTGTGCGCCTTTAGCAAATGGGTTGAGGCCTTCCCCACGAAAGATAATACAGCTCTGACAACAGCTAAGGTGTTGCTCAAGGAGTACTTCCCTCGATTTGGAGTTTGCAAATTTTTGTGGAGCGATAATGGGCCTCATTTCGTTGGGAAAATTGTGGAGTATGTACTGAAAGGGTTGGGGATCCAGCAGAAGTTTCATGCTGTGTTCCACCCTCAGTCAGCAGGTCTCGTTGAGTGGTACAATGCTACGTTGAAGTTGAAACTGTGGCGTCCACGTCATTGAAGTGGCCGGATGCCTTGCCGCTAGCATTGCTCTCTCTTAGATCAGTGCCCCACTCTCGAACAGGCCTCACACCGTATAAGGTGGTGTTTGGAAGGCCTATGAACATATGGGGAATGCCTAAGCCGCGATTGATACATGATGTGCCTTGCATAATGATGAACGATTATTTGGCACGATTAACAAATGATTTGCTTTCTATTCATCAACAGGTTCGAGAAGCGCTCCCTCACAATTCTACTGGAGAGGCTCACAATCTTCGTCCTGGCGATTTTGTGATGGTGAAGTCGTTTGAGAGGGCGAACAGCTTGGAACCGAGGTGGCGTGGCCCCGAGCAGGTCCTCCTGGCTACTCGAACAGCTGTGCGAGTGACCAACAGAAAGCGGTGGGTGCACTCAACTCACTGCCGCCGTGTCTCTCCGGATTTGGTGAATCCTGCTGTGCTGACCGACTACAAGGAGATTCTGGATAAAGAAAAGAGCCCAGCTGTGACATCGGCCGAAGTAGAGGGAGCCTTCCCGGACCACACTGTTTCTGGACGACAGTGCTACGATCTGCGGCCACGATAGAAAGAAGATTTTTGTTTTTCGAGACTGGTTGGTTACCGCTCTGGGGTTTGTGAAACGGAAGCCGGGAATCTCAAGGGGATTTCTGCCAAGAGTAGCGACACCCGTCTTGACCCCGGAGAAGAAAACAACGGCTACCTCGGAGCTCAGCACCGTATTTTTCTTTTTTAGATATATACTTTGCGACATTGTGAACTCTTTGAACTATGGCGTCTTCTGCATCACGAGACAAAAGAATACTTGGTGCCATCTTGTTCGTATTGACAATTGTGGTGATAGCAGTAATAGCCTGGGTAGTAGAACTCGTGGTGCATGTACGTGAACATTTGCTGCCGACTACCCCGGCTCCATCTGAACATTTTCACTTCACTTTGCCCTACCATGAAGAACGGCATCGACAGACTTACTTGAACAATAGCTTTATTCAGATTTTGCATCATACTCACAATATGACGAACACTTCAAACTGTTGGGTGTGTGGGATGTTGCCTGGGCATCAGAAGAAAGGGGGCACTCCACTCATTCCACTCCCATTTTCGCATAATGGTTCCTGCAACGCCTTGTACACTCTTCTATTCACTTTACGATGGCCAACGAAAGGGGGGGTGCTCTTCCGTTTGAACAAAATTTGTTACCATGACCGGGATGGGTATCCACGAGCTGAGGGTACTCGATTTGAATGGGAAGAGTACCGCCCCGATAATGTGTCTGCACCCCGTGTTTACAGTAATCAAAGGAACATTAATATGTCCAGTTCACATGTTATCAATGTTATCACTACTAAGGCAGACCTTTGCATTCGTAATAAAGGTACAATCCCGGTGGGGAAAAGTGAATGTAACACTACACTTACATTTGACAGTCCGAATGGCATATCATTTGTGGCATCTCGAAATACTTACTTTATTTGTGGTAATAAAGGCTATCATCAGCTCCCTTTAGGATGGTTAGGCACATGTTATGTATCTTTCGTATTGCCCCCTGTATTCATCGCCCCACCAATGTACCATAATGATTATGTACTCTACCATGACTTTGTACTAAATCGTGTTAAACGTGCTGTGGTCTTGGACGATATTGACCAGACCGATACTGCCTTACAACAATATGTAGACTTTAATTTGGGATTGTTTTCATTTGTGGGGGCTGCCTTGAATAGTCGAAAAATACGACGGCTGATTCGTGTTGTTGAGGCTGTAGCAAATGATACTGCTATTGCATTGGGGAACATAACAGAAGAACTCCAAATTTCTAGGATTGTTACGCTCCAGAATCGTATGGTTCTAGATGTGGTTCTAGCTGACCGTGGGGGGGCATGTAGAATCATCAGAAGTAGCTGCTGTGTGTACGTGCCAGATAATTCGCCATCTGTTTATGATGCAATATCAAAGCTTCACAAGATAGCTGCTGAAATACACCCGGACAATGGCACTTGGACTCTTTCAGGGTGGTTCTGGTCGATGCTTACCACTTGGGGTTGGAAACTGCTGACGATTTTATGTATCATTGTTGGGATGCTGTTCTTTGTATGTTTATGTATACAATGTGGCCCAGCCTTATGTTCCATGTGTTTATCAGCTTGCATACCATCAAGACGAGCTCTGGCTCAAAATGAAATAATGCTTCATAAAGAAGTAGCTCAAATAATGTTAATTGATATTGAAGATGAACATCCTGATTACGTCCACTATGAGGTAGCTTCAGCTAAACGCTAAAAGGGTCGTCTGTCGTAATTTGACAATGGCCGGGTTAGCGCTTAGCTGTGCTACACGTTTTCCCCTTCAACTTGGCCATACTCGAAAACGCCATTTTGTGTGTTACGGCAGCCATTTTAGGGAATGAGCGGCCTCGTGGTCAGCATGCCCTTTAGTCCGTTGTCCGTACCACTGACCACTCAACTTTGCCCAGCAACAGGCTATTTTTAGCAACGGTCAAGCCTGTACATGCGCAGTTCCAACTGACCAGTCACCCCTCAGGAATGTGCCGCCAAACTGACCAGCGGGGTTGTAACCCCTTCCATGAGTTGGCTGTGCTCCAAAAATGACCATATATGTACATAAACTCTGTAACCTTGTGCAGCCTATCTTTTTATTGCTTGTAAATTGTATAAAAGAGGGACTCACACCAATGTTCGGTGTGATACTTCTTGCATTGCCGAAGGGTGCTGTAGGAATGTACCACCACCCCATGGGGTCTTAATAAACTTGTTCTTTGTACTTTTCAGTTTCCGTGCCAACAGTTCTTTCAGTGTAAGTGGGTTATCTACGGAGCATGTAGGCCTTGGGAACCCGATACCACACTGCTGATGACGTCACATATTACATCACTCATGACATGGTCAGTGATATCACTCATGACATCACTGATGACATCTCAAATGACATCACTGATGACATCATCCAGTGAATGTGTATCTTTCTGAAAAATAAATATTTTTTATATATGTATATCTAAAGGTTGATGGAAGAATAAATGGGTAAATAAATGTCTAAATGGATGTTTTTTTGTGTAAAATTGATTGGTTAACTGACTTATTAAATGTATCTTAGTGAATACATATATTAGCGAGTAATGTTTCAATATTTAAATATCTGTATCTGTGTCTCACTTTGTGTATAAGTGGCTGCATGGGTTGGTGAGTAGCTACATGAGTGTGTATATGGGTTATTAGTTGTTTTTTTGAGTATCAGTATCAGTGTCTGTATGGTTCGGTGGGGGATATTACTTAGAGCACAGATGCATGAATGAGTGACTCACTATTTGTATGTATTTTGAAGACAGCATGTGTGCAAGACTGTATGGGTGGATGATTGTGTGTATGGGTGGGTTAGTGAGTATGTGTTTTTATAATTGATTGTTTAGGAGAGTAAATATGTTTCCGTTTCTGTAGAAGTATGTGTAGTGGTGTGTACATAGCAGTATAATCAAGTAAATGGTTTTTTGATAGTTTATTTGCATATGTGAATTTGTGTGTGAGTAACTATATGGATGAGCATTAGTGTGTAACAGGATGTATAGGTGTATGAGTACATATGATGAGTAAGTACATGCATGAGTGACTATATAGAACTGTTGGTGAATGAGTGGATGTGTATGTAGATGTTGGAATTACCTAATAAGTTGTAATTGGTATTGGTTTCTCCTTTTTTAAGAAAATGTTAGTTTCTATTTTTGAATGTGTGTGTCAAAGGTTATTTTATGCTGATAGGAGGTCTGCCACTTTGTCACAAGGATGTTGTCATCAGTGATGTCATTTGAGATGTCATCAGTGATGTCATGAGTGATGTCACTGACCATGTCATGAGTGATGTAATATGTGACGTCATCAGCAGTGCATTGCACGCGCAAGTTATAGTGAGTCCAACTAACTATAACATGGGAATTTCAATGGTTTTATATATATATACACACCAGTCCAGCTCTCCAATTCTGAAGCAAGCGTCGACACCGTGCATGATCCAATACCAAATATACATTCACTAATACAAACGGCTAAAAAATGAATCATGTCCAGGGCCAAGCATGCAAAACCACTGAAATTCGCTACCTGTTGATGTGGGCAGAAACAGTCTCAAGACCTCATGTGACTCAGAGCATTGCAGCTTCTCTGTTCCAACTACAGACGGAGGCCCGCAGTTGGGTGTTCCAACGCTATCACCCAAGGTTTTGGACACAGCCAGATATACAAAGATTGACAGACCTGGCAAACCATCAAAAAGTCTTCTCGATGAAGGTGCAAAGTCGGAGAAATGTTACAATTTATTCAAATATTTCAAATATTACATTTGTTCTTCGCAGTACAGCACACATCCAATGTCAGAAATCTTAACAAATGTGTCTAAGCATAGGATTTTGTACTGGAAGAGTACTTTCCTGTGACAAAACCAATGCTAGACAAGACACACACATCCTTGGACCACTGTCGTAGCAAAATCTCCCACAGCCCCTGTCGGTCGTGGGAGGGGGGAGGTCAGAAACAATGGGTTGGAAAAGAGCCCTAACGTCACATCAGTCAGGGATGTTTGTGCTGTCAACATAAGTGTCCTCTTTGGTGTGTTGTATGTTCCAGTACTCGTCTGCAGTACTGTCAGGCTAGCTCCTTCCAACTCCTGTTAATGTTATAATACTTAACAAGACAGCAGAGTGCCGCCTTCTAACTAGCACAACCGTGTCGGAGAGACAGACGCCCCTGGGCTCTGTTCAAATCCAGTGCCATACAAGAACAGATGTATTAAAGATTAGTGAAATCAGGATTAGTGTTTGCACATGACCATTGCTAGCTATTGGAAACCTGCTTCTCACCTCTCTATAGAGGGGTGACTCTCACAAACTGAAAAGAATGATGCAGAAATGTACGTGCATGTATAATGACACTGCATTTACATCTTTCCCAGCCTGAACCACTTAGGGAGAGACTTACACAGAGAACTGGAAATCTCACAGCATGCACCCGCTTCCCCTTCTCTGTCGGCGGACTGCCAGCATTAAACATAATGTGCATGAGTAGGGTATAAGTAAATTTTTCTTTCAACCTTTCTTGACATATATAAATCATTTTCTCCAGGTGAAGAAATCGCTTTACCTACAAATATAAAATGGGTCCACGCTCACTTACCCCTACTTTTAGGTAACAGAGCTTATAAATGGAGTTTGGATGAGAAAACCACTGCATAAATTTGAGAATACAATGAAAGTTTTTTTTAAAAGGGGCCCATTACGAGGTCCCTATATTTGGACCAATTAAGTCCTAGGGTTAGACTCTTGCAGTTTCTCTGTTCCAACCACAAGTAAAGGTCTGAGTCCTTGCTTGTTGCTTCTGTCGCCGTTGAGGGGCTGACCGGGGGCAGACCACGTCCTCGCATGCATGGCCTTCTTTTGGAGCATGTTTATCAAATCAATAGAGCTTGGCAGGTCTTGTCATAGCAAACACAGCAACGTTGGCAGCTTCAGCCCTCCACTGGCTATTTCCAGACGTATCCTATGGCAAGGCAGTGCCAGCCTCCACCGAGACAATGGTCAGTAGATGTTGCTCTTGGCAGTTGCGGCCTCCACTGAGACGATGGTCAGTAGATGTTGCTCTTGGCAGTTGCGGCCTCCACTGAGCCAATGGTCAGTAGATGTTGCTCTTGGCAGTTGCGGCCTTCCTAGGCCGATGGACTCTTCTTTGGCAGCATCATGGCTTCCCACGACATCACCAGTGGCAGCACCAGATTACAGCACACAGATTCTGTCAGGTGGGCACACACATTGTAACAACTGAGTAGACTTTTGGGAGCAGTTTCACATGAGAACCGCAGAGAAAGAGAACGGGAGGCCCACTCACAGCATGGTTTGCTCCTGGTTTCTTTCTCTCTGACTGTTCGGTTTCTCTGGGTGTTCTTCATGGGAAGAACACGCTGGGCTTCTCTTCCTTGACAGTCTCTGCTCCTGCAGTGCTAGGCGGAATGCTCTCTCAGTAGTCAGGGAGGCTTCTAGGCACTAGGCCGACCCTCAGCTCCTGCAGGTGAAAGGGCAAACATCTAGTGATGTACAATCACCTCTGGGAGATCGGCTTTCAGGCAGACCCAAGCCCTGGCCACACAGAGGATTGTCAAGCACTCTACCGAGCACTCATTTTCTTGTCCTTAAAGAACTTGGAGCTGGAACAAAAAGAGGCAGTTTGGATCATGGCAGATGTGGATCCACTGTCTGAACCTTAAGAGCCAGTTTGTGTTGGCTCCCTTTTCAAGTGTCCTTCACAGGCAGTTCTCAAGACACAGACTTTGTGTAAAGTGATGCTGCTCACTCCACTTCAGCAGCTTCACCACCACAGGATAGCAGGCTGCAGCGACAGAGTGCTAGTTTTTACCAACACAGGGTCATGCAGGCAGCTGGCATCAGCAACAGGCAACGAACCCACATTGCTTAAGGCAACGTTGGTAATATTTATACCTGACAGGTGCCGGGTTTGACGCAAGTTTGCTGGACATAAGACGTCAATTAAAGATGTCACTAGGAAGTGACAGTTATCAGTTGCTCATTAGAGTTCCATTACTAATCAAAACATAGCAAGCGGGGATTTCCAGGTTTGCTAAGTTTTTATCTTGTTGAAGAACTCGGAGTGTTATCTAGGAATATCAGATAGTGACTGCTGCTCTGTCATTGCACTAATTGGTCGCAAAGGAAGTAGCAGAGAGTCATGCTGGAATGTGGCTCTGTTCGTGTGAGGCCAGAGATGACTTTTCAGAAAATCGCACTTGAACGGTTATGCCAATATAGGGAATAAATGGATTTATAGCCGAATAGGGGCATAAGGTCACAGTATCGATCAGGAACCTAGATAAGCACGCAACACCCACTCCACGTTTTCATGTCCATCAAAATTACTAAAACTAAGCAATAAGATGCATGTGTAACATTGCCCACCCCAAAATACATAAATGCATTCGAAATAGGAGTACTTGTAATACATGGAATTTAGGTACTGTACGTTTTTTAAAGCATATTAATCATTCAAAAATTATTGCATATGAAGTCAATGAACGATTATGCAAAAGGAATTACACATGAAGTATCTCTGACAGAAGAAAGGCGAGATAAATCATCACATAAAAATGCATTGTAATAACATGTGTGCTAGAGGCTGGTGTTATGATGTTATGTCTCTAGATGTGCTTAGAAATAGAAGTGTGAAGCTTCTGTTCTCTAAGAATAGTTTTTACGTTAAGCAAAGAATTATTCGTGCCAAAAAGAGAGGGTCAATATTTAAAAAAATTGTCCAATTCAAAGAAAAATAGATTTCCAAAGCACTTGGCAGTTTTTGTTGATCAAAACTGAAGGCCGAATTCAGAGTTCATGGGAACGCTGTGTGTCGGAAAGCTTCTCAAAAGTTATTGTGTCTCTATGGGTGAGAACATCGTATCAGACAGGCTCTCAAAGAATTGGTCTACAAAATCAGGTGATAGTTCAACCAAATTAGATAGCGCTGTAACTTGGCAGGTGTGAGAATGATTGCTGTCATCGAAGGCAGGACCAGCAATGCTCACAGAACGTTGTAACTGGATGATGTTGCTTTTGTCACTCGCTCCACTGTTACCACTTGGCTGTAGTACAGGAGTCTCCACAAATGCCGTCATCAGGATTGGTAGCCGCTGGGGACAACACAATGCGTGAGCCGTTATTGGACTGAGCAAAGTATCGACGTCCATTGGTACTGCTGATGGAAGTGAAAGACAGATGTCCAACACGCATTCATCGCCGCAAAGCATACACCGTAGCACAGGTAAAATGCAATTTTGCCATATCGGTCTGAATGAAAGGAACCAGGTCATGTTTAGATCTCTCAGCCTGGCCAATCCGAGGACGTTAGTTATCCTGTCCCTGTAGCGCATTGCTAGGATTGTCTCTTCCATTCCCATGGGAGCTATGTCTGAGCCGAGGCTTGCCATAACGTAGCAGGAGGGTCAAAAATAGAATCCCTGCAACGAGTCCCAAAAATAGTGGTATGCCGCCAAAAATGGAGTGCACAAAATTAGGAAAGATTCCCAAAATTGCCTGGAAGGGTGTTAGCAGTCCCGTAAAGACTGTCTTAAATATGCCTGGGATGCTTGTTGCACTAGACATGTTAAGGAGTTGGCTGAACATTTCTACAAAATGCACGGGGCAATTTGTTGATAAAAGGTCATGAACCTCAGTAGCCGTCCTTGCGACTAGAAGATCATACGTCTCTTTAGATGACGTTATAGGCACGGTTGTCTGTAAAAGCACAGATTTCATTTTGCTTAATGTATCAATTCGTATAGAATAGAGATTCAGACGAGGCCAGAGGGGAGTCACTATGTCTGGAGGCCCGCTCGGGAACAATGCTTGCATACAACATTTGACCATGGACGTAACTTGTACTAGATAACTTTTCCCTGGCGCGAGGCCACAACACCTGTGATCCGTTCTAAGAATGTAACTCCCGTTCGCGAGTTGCATAAAGAAGGGCTCTATCTGAGTTGCAGGTGTGACTAGCTGGTGGCATGAAAGGTTGTTTGAATTTCCATCACATGCTCCGTGTAAATTAATACCCTGACACAAAAGTATACCGCTTAGTGAATGTTTACAGTTGTTACCACTAAGAAATACATTTTTGTCACTGTCACTATAGCAAGAATGAGTGTATGGTAATTTCCATTCGGATTTTACATATCCTTTACCCAATTGTTCATACTGGCCAGCAGGTATGTACTCAAGGCACTTTTTAAATCGGAAAGTTGTTATCGGAATTGTGATAATTCCGTGTATTATCCATTCAATGACAGGACTCTCTGACATTGTCAATGGTAATCTCTCGAGTTTTTCGATGCTCAGAATTGTATAGTCTGCTCCTTTCTGTGCCAAACTGATCTGTTTATCAGTAAGGTTAAAACTGGAAAATAATGACCTTGTGTTCATTAAACGCCAAGGCACATAGCCTGAACGAAGATTTTGCAGCGTCCAGCCTAATTCTATAATAGAGCGTAATTGAGACTGGCCATGTTGTAACATAAGCAAATCTCTGTCTATCACATCAAAGGCAGAGGATACAATATTGTCCAAAGAATATATTCTGGAAGACAGAGTCGTTAACCCATTGTCTACCACAGAAAGTGATTTCTCCAAATTAATACGATCAATTTCTCGTATTTTTTCAGCAGTTTCAATTTGCTTTACTTTCCAAGCCTCGTTGTACGCAGCATAGATACTGGTCGCTATGAAACGCTTTTGACGCTGTTTGCGTGGTCCAAGAATGAAATCGCGCAAATCAGCACCATCTTTTAGCAAAGACAAGTGTTGCTTAATTTCAGCTAGTGTGGATGTAGTTAGCCATTCAAGGCAGAGTTTCCCTACACTGTATGTTGTTATAATCCCTGGATGTTGTCTCTGGGAGTATCTAGGGTCTAATCTGGTCATTTTTAACCCCTGTGTTTTATTCAGGAACCTATCTTGACAGCTATTTGTGTCTGTAGGCCAGATTAACCACTTTTTCCAATCAGGTTGTGTTCTGTTGAAATGTAAAATTTGTGACACGTCTAACTCAATATCAGCTGTTGCATTTTCTGGTATTGGCTTTGGAATAGACGGTGTTTTAAGGTCTTTGATCTTAGCTAGGCCAAGACAGGATGTTTGGTGTACAGTGTCATTTAAAAATAACATTTGTTCTGGTATCATGCAGGTTCTAAATAGTGCTTCTATGCCTTGCACCTGCCAATCTTTTGTACCCCAAATTGTTTTCGTTTCAATATTATTTTTCCAATAATCAAAACCAAATATCATCATTTTGTCATAAAATGCTTCTGAATATATCAATTTAGAATTTGTCAGCATTGTTTTCATTCCTGTTTTATCTAACAGTTTGTAATAAAACATTTCTGCATCACTGGTGTTAAACCCTGAGAAGTATTTGAATTTCTCAAAAAATGCTTTAGAACTGCTTTTAGGTGGTGTAGCACAATGTTCCCATTGATTATACATAAAAACATTTCTAGGCTGTGCAGATTTATGCAAGTAATGATCCCCATAATGGGTGTAACAGAATAACTGCTCATAACTAGATGAACCTTGTAAATAATCATGATCTGTGAATCTAGCTGACATTACTAAATCAGACATCATGTCATTAATACTGTTAAAGTCCCAATCATCAGAGAATGTACTTGGTGTCACAAAGTCACTTAAGGAAACCTTTAGTTGATGAGGATACTTCAGGATTTCGACCGGACCATAGATCTCATAGTCTGTTTTCTCCCATACTACCCCACCAGGTATTGGAATTGCTGTGACATTTACTGTTGACAGTTCTCTTTTCTTCACGTGGGATGATCTGTGTGGTTTCAGGACTAGGTTGATGTTCTGATTTGCTGTGTCCATTGTAATATATTTTCCTTCAATGAATTTTCCCAAACACAGTACCATGATGAGCCAAAGCAGGAGGAAAAATACACCTAGACCAAACCAGAACTCTAGCCAAGGGGAAATAAGGTAGATTTCCTTCAGTTGATGAAAGAGTTCCGTTGCTTTTTCTTTAAAAGACTTTTTTGTTTCTGGCATCACTTCGGGGTCGTTAAAATCTTCAGAGAAGTTGTCGAAGTTGATGAAATAACCAGAGGCAGTTCTGTCAATTGATGGGATTGTTCTTTCAATCTGTCTATCGGTAGCACTTTCTGATGCCACATCATTGTAGACTGGTGTTGTTTCTTGACGAACTGTTTCAATCTGTGTTTCAAGAGGCACGAGTTCTATGGCATTATTGCATAGTCCTTCATTGTGCACTGCAGGCTGATCGAATGTGATTAGTCTTTCAGTTTGAACCTCTTGGATTGTTGCAAGTTTGGGTATTCTGTTGTTTCTTGGGAGTCCACTGGGCCTACTGTTGATTATAGGCCACATGCTTGTGGTTTTACCAGATCGATAGACACGACTCTGTTCTCCTTTTTACCAGCAAGGGGCGGTAGAACAACTGATCTTGTTCCGTTGACTGCTAAGACGGGTACTGCTTTTCTGTAAGAAGGCCCAAATTCCTTCTTAACCGCGATCTTTTCCCTGACTAGATCCCCAATCTTTGGAATCCAGACAGGCCTTGCTGGGGCTGTTGCGGGTGGTGCCTCGTCAGTGGTACTTGGCTGTTGCTTTAACTTTATGTTGCTTAATGATTTTCTTGTTTCATTCAGTTCCTGTAAAACAGCCAAACGGTCTTTTACATCAAACTGCGTTGTTTCTTCTTGTACCACTGACATCTGACTATCGAGGCCCTGAACGTTCATTCTAATTCCGAACAATAGTTTGTATGGGCTGAAACCTTTTAGAGAATTTCTTGGCATGTTGTTAAGACTAGTCTGGACACTTATTAAATGTTTGACCCACCCAGCGCCTGAACCTAATACCTTCGCTGTTATAGATTGCTTTATGTCCCGGTTTTTTCTTTCTACCACACTATTCCCTTCGGGGTGCGACGGACAAGAATACCACAACCCAATTCCCATGCTGGCCATGGCCTCCTTATAGGCTCGAGAGCTGAAAGCAGGACCCTGGTCAGAATGGAACGTGGTAATTGCGTATGTGCCGATAAAGACTCGCAAATCTTTTATAACCGTTCTAGCGTCAGCCGAGCGCTGGGGCCACATTTTTTAAGTGCTTTTCGTCTTAACTATTAATAGGACGCAGGATGGGGTGTAGGCAGCGTTACGCTCTTTTTGACTGGTAGCCGGTAGCAAGGTTCGCTGCTGCGATCCCTATTACAGTTTTCACAGTTGTTTGCATATATTTGGTGTTCTACACTCATTCCCGGCCACCAGAATACTGATTGTAATTCAGTCAGTGATTCCTTGATCTCTCTGTGCCGTAGACCCAAACCCATGTGTGCGTCTGCTATTAAAAATATTCTCCTGTTCATGTTTGGAATTACTCTATCCCCCACTCCAGGGATTCGAGCAAAAGGAACGGAGTTTGCATCGATTATGTATGCATAATTGAGTGGATAGTTTACGGGTAGTGCTGCACAGTCGCCTTTTACGGTCGTTTTTACTGCCAGCATGGTTTCCCCGTCTATGTACTTATCTGTACGCTTTTTTGTGGCTACGGAAGCCGGTTTAGTTGCTTCCGCTTTGGCTGTATTAGCCAATGAATTCCCTGCAACGTGAACGCCATCACGTTGAAGACTCTGTGCGTGAATCACGTGAGTCTTTTGTAGTTCTTTGTGTAAAAGAGCTACCTCGTTCCAGAGCTTTTTATGCTTTATTGTGGCACCTGTGTCATCTTTGTAGTCGTTTTCGATCCAACTCTGCAGTTTGTTATTGTAAGAATTGACGCAAAAATGAGAATCGCACACTATAAGTGTGGGGAATTCGCGTTCTGCATTTTGGAGCGCCATCTTTAAAGATCTGATTTCAGTTCTTTGAGCCGAACAGTACTTTACTGATTCGGTTTTTGTTATTTTCGGTCTGAATTTACCGCACAGCCAACGACCTTTAATGATCGCACATGCTGCATCGTAGGATTTTCTCTCTACGTTGAAATGCTGTACAAAGCTATCTGTAGAGATTATACAGGCGTATTGTGGGAGAGGCAGGATTTCGATTGGCAGAGGATATTCTTCTTCATATTCTAAATCATTCAGTTCTTCAAATTGCGGAGCAAAATAGTATTTCACGTCTTCCGCTCCTAGAGAATCTATGCACTGTATCCATTTCGGATCCAGTGACACTGTGGGCAGGTTTACCGGGCTGAATAGCGCCTCGAAGGCGGATTCCGCTGTAAGGATATTAATCCGTTTGCCGTGTGCTAGTTCTCGTTCATTTGCTAATGCGATTTGCACTGCGTTCACAGTTCTTTCTGTGTGACTGAATGTTTTTTCTGCTTGTGTGTACAAGTGAGATTTCATTGAAATTGGTACCTTTTCTCCCTCATTAGAGGTTAGGTACGTGAATCAGCATCTTCCTGGGATGACTCGGATTACAAGATCGATCGTGTTGTCACGCGTATCTAATTTTGTTTTTGCTAACATGTCTGTTTGCAGTGATCTCAAAATTTCTGTGTGTTTTTGAGTCCAATTGATTTGTTTTAAATCAGGTTTTATTAGTTCGTAGAGAGGTTTAACCCTCTCTGCGTAATTTAGTATGTAAGTTCTTCCGAAATTCAGAAAACCTAGTATTGATTGTAAATTCTTCAGCGTTTTTGGAGCTTGGAGTACAGCGCACTTCTCTAAGAAGTTGTCCGCTAGGCTTTTCCCTTCACTCGATAATTCGTACCCTAAGAACAGTACTGTCAGATGGGCAATTCGGGACTTTTTAAAGTTGAATTTGTAACCCTCTGCTGCGAACCCAAGTATAATGGTGTTCACTCTTTTCAAGTGAGTATCCAAGTCGTCGTCTGTGAGATAAATATCATCTACGTAAGATAATGCGTCATCATCATAGATTTGTAGTAACTCTGTTACCCTAGCTGAGAATAGTCCTGGGCTGTTCTTGAACCCCTGTGGGAGTCGACAGAATTTTTTCTGTGACCCAAATGCTGAGAAAGCGGTCAAATATCTGCTTTCTGGTGCAATGTTTTGACAAAAGAAACCATTAGAAATGTCTAATGTCGTTTTGTATTTTTTCCTAACTATGTTATTCATTAGGGCTGCACTATGCGAGTTTTGTACTGCAAAGGTTTTGCAACATGTATTAAGATGTCTGTAGTCCAAAACTAGACGATATGAATTGTCTGGCTTGGAGACAGGAAACAAAGGATTGTTCATTTGAGAGGTGCATGTTTCAATCACCCCCTGGTACTCAAGTTGATCTAAGATCTCCCTGACCTGTTTTTTAGCTTCTTGCTTTATGGGATACTGCCGTTGGGCAGTTGGTTCACTTTTTAATTGGATTTTGTGAGGCGGTGAATCCTCATCCCATCCTACATGATTTTTATACAATGCAGGTGCCTGGGCTACTGCCCATTTCCTTGCATATGTATATTTTTTGTGAATCGGTATATGATTCGAGAAGGCAGGCATAATCACTTCTTCGCCACGAGGGCACTCCCTGACAAACTCTGGGGGGCAATCTTTTTCAGCTAACAGAATATCATAGCCTTTTGAGAGCTTATCCCAAAATAGACCCTTAATTTTCCTAGTCTTATCACCCTCCATACGCAATGTTATTTCGTATATTTTATGGGGCTCGCTAAGTCTGGCGTCGGCAGTTTCAACCTGAATGTATTCATTCGTGTCCACTGTCTCCAGATGACTCATCAAGATCTTGCGCGCTATACTGATTTCTGCTGCACTGTCCAACATTGTCAATGCCCACTCCCCGTTTTTCAACTGTGTCCTCAGTATTCTCGGCATGGTTGATTACTCTAATACTGGCTACCTTCTTTTTCTGAAATTGAGATTTCTTATTTTGAGCAGGTTCCTTGTCTTTGGACTTGGTGTGCTCTCCTGGGTCTGACCGTCCTCTTCTTTCCGAATTCTGTGGAAGAGATCGAGAGGGACGTGTATCAATACTTTGATATCTATCAGGTTTTTTTATATTATCCCTATTTCTAAGGTTATATCTTTTCTCAGAGGGCTCCCGTTGGGGAGACTGGCGTTCTCGAGTCGGAGTTCTTTCCCTCCAGCGAGGAGACCTTCCTCTGGACTGGAAAACTTTTTCCTTGGGAGTGGATTGTTTATTTCCATCCCAGCTCTTTTTAGGAGTATTTAAATTATTTTTAATAAATAATTTTTCAGGATTTTCGAGCAGTTGGGGCTTAACTGGTTTCCCACCCAAGCTGTCTCTACCTAATTCTTCATAGCACTTTTCTATGATTTTTGCAAGTTCAACAGGATCTTTTATATCTGTTTCCCTCAACTTCTGGCGAATCGCCACAGATGCTGCTTCTCCCTTTATGTTGGCTAATAATATAGCCGTGACCTGTTTGAAATCTTTCAGTAATTTCATACCTAGATTTAAAGCGGGCTCTGGACCGAATTCATTTTGAATCTGTTTTAGCACTTCTGGTATTACCGCCATAGACGGAACACCGTGTGTTTTTGTGTAAATGGAAGCAAAGACTGTACCCCAAGTGTCGCAGTCCTCCACGTGTGGTGCGATTCCCATAGGAAGGCAGATGGTCAAGATTCTGTGTTTCTCAATAGGGGTAGTATCAGGAAATACTGCCTCTATTTGAGTGATTTTCTGGGCTAACCAGAAAGGAATTTGTTCCCGTTTTACGGGTGTTTTACCAAGACATGACTGTATGTTCTGTGGTGTAATTTTATTTGTGTTCCCCTGATGAGGGGTCAGCTGTGGTGTATTAACAGCTGGCTGGACTGTTGCAGTCCGCATTACATATTGGACTAATTGCCTATGTATTTTTATTAATGTGTTTAGCTGTACTAACAGCTCTTCTCTAGACATTTTTGCAATGTCAGGATGTGGTGTGTAGCTGGCTAGAACCGGCCACGTGGCTCCTGGTCTACCTAGTGGACCGAGCCTGGTTATGTGATCATTGTGTTTTAGGGCGCCATTAAACCAGAGCAGGTGCTCTTGAAATTTAAGTGGGATTTCAATCTCCTCGAAAGGAGCGTACTCTCCCGGAGGTTCCTCTATTTTGTAATAGTGAAACTCTTGTGTTATAGCGTTTACCGCTGGAAAGTTTATCCATGAATAGAATACCTCTGTCTGCCGATATTCGTGAGCCTCTATCACGAAAATTACTGTACCACCTTGAGGTGTCAGTCCGTGTTCTATAAGTTTTAAAGTTATAGATCTTCTTAACTGGACCGGGATGATAATAGCACCCGGGTCTGTGTATTCGGGACCTTGCTGAGTCGCATCTGCTGCGGCCCCAGAGGTTCCGTTTTCTGGCATTGTAAAAATGCGAGGTTTGCAGAGTAGGTCTCCAAGGAGACAAAGATTAGATGCACAATATTTTGGAACACTGTATCCTTCAACGTTGAATAAACCAGAGCTTTACATAGGAATCTCTTCCTACTAAGGTCGGGCGGATTTTAACCTTTTACCCACTCCAGACGTCTATTGGAGTATTTACGGGAGAAAGGGGTGTGAAATATGCACGACTGAGTTACTCTACAAGTCTTGCGTTAGTTTATTGCCTTACCAAACGTTTGGGCGCCATGTAGTGTAGTTCCTAGTTTCCCACTAGGCTCTGCGCATTGGAATAACATAAACAGTAGTATCGACGTGGAACTGCTTATATTCCAGGCCTCCACTGACTATGCTAAACTTAATTGGGTTGTGTTACCAACTAGCTCAGAGGTCACTGGAAACTTTCTTCTCTGCATAGGAAGTGATCAGCTTCCTTGGCACAGACAAGAAGGGATTCAGTTTTCCAACAACCATGCAACATGACAACTTTGCTCCTCAGATCAAGAGTCGATCTCTAGGGTCGTGTGAAACAATAGACACAGATTTCACTCAGTCAGTCTAGTGCAGTTTACTTTCACGAGATGTAGAGAATAGAGAGACGGGCGTTTATCAATAAAGGGTTAACATTTATTGAACAGTCTTTCTTCTCGTACAAGAGAAATGTATTGCCACAATTGCAATAACTGTTATTATGAAAAGTACGTACAGTAAGATAAGTATTGCGAAATAGAACTGTAAAAGCATTGATATGGTTTCTTAGCCATACAATGGTTTAAAAGTAATAAAACATATATACAGTCATATATACATTAGGCTAACATACTCAACTGGTGCTTCTAACTAAGCCTACCCCAGTGTGCCTGACCTAAGCCTAACACGTGAAAAGGGGAGTAAGTAAGTAGCTTTAAGTTAAGTTGGTTTTGCCAAGGTTTGTTTCAAGAATTCTCGTCTAAGGGTTTAGTCAACACCATACCTCTGAATAGAATGATGGAGGATTGGTATCTCCTTCAGGGGTCTCTCTCGATATCCCAGTCACCCGCGAGGGTAAACCGGAAGCGCCGGGACTGGATTTCTCTGCACGAGAAAGGCAGCGGCTCTCTTCAGCGCGTCGAGGAAGGAGGGGTGACAGCGTCTGCGGGCAGCTGGAATCTGCTGGATGTCTTCGCAGAGGACGGCTGTTCAGCTCCTTAAGCGTACTGCACCATAGGTCGCGCTTTAGCGGCGATAATGGTAATCAGCAGCTTCACCACCACAGGATAGCAGGCTGCAGCGACAGAGTGCTAGTTTTTACCAACACAGGGTCATGCAGGCAGCTGGCATCAGCAACAGGCAACGAACTCACATTGCTTAAGGCAACGTTGGTAATATTTATACCTGACAGGTGCCGGGTTTGACGCAAGTTTGCTGGACATAAGACGTCAATTAAAGATGTCACTAGGAAGTGACAGTTATCAGTTGCTCATTAGAGTTCCATTACTAATCAAAACATAGCAAGCGGGGATTTCCAGGTTTGTTAAGTTTTTATCTTGTTGAAGAACTCGGAGTGTTATCTAGGAATATCAGATAGTGACTGCTGCTCTGTCATTGCACTAATTGGTCGCAAAGGAAGTAGCAGAGAGTCATGCTGGAATGTGGCTCTGTTCGTGTGAGGCCAGAGATGACTTTTCAGAAAATCGCACTTGAACGGTTATGCCAATATAGGGAATAAATGGATTTATAGCCGAATAGGGGCATAAGGTCACAGTATCGATCAGGAACCTAGATAAGCACGCAACAGACCCTGGTGCCACTTTGCATGCTTCATTAATGATATTTGCACCCCATGTAGCCATCACCAAAGTTAGAATTTAGACATTTACAATGAAATCCATGACATCAACTCTGCATGTATTGCCACTCTTACAAGTAACACACTTCCAACAGTGCTGAATGCACCCCTCGCTGAAGAAAACGTGTCACGGATCTCAAGAGAACAAATGCCACCTCCAGGCCAATGTATATTTTTTGTTATGCTCCATAAATTTTGAAGCCATGAAAATTCACACCCTTGTTTACTGTGGGAGACTGGTTCAAGTAATAAATGTCTTGCACCTGACAAGGTATGTCCTGGCATTGAGTTTGCACAAAAGTTACTGTGGAGTGACCTTTTTGAAATGCTGTGGAATTTAGCTTTGCTGAACAACAGCGGCAAAGACTTTGGCAAACACTACCTCCTCAAGCCTGCCCTACTTCTGAAAACTAACTATAAGCTCGGTTACACAACAGACTCAGTCACACTAAAACACACAGACACCTTTGAGGCATAGTACGTCTCATCAAGACTACTGATAGCTATATAGTCAACATGTTTCATCATCAAAGAAGAACTCCTAAAGAGTCTTGTAAAAACAATTGTGACGCTGAAACGGCCCTGCCCCAACAAACAAGGCCTGCATGCAGCATACAATATTACCCATCACAATGCTTGTCTACACATGTGCATTACTGAAGCAAACAGATGCGATTTGTAACTTCTTTTCCGAAGGGACCCAACAAATCCAGTTGACTTCCTGACAGTCCTCTAAAATCAACAATTACTGGCTCAGGAGTCAGTGCTCTGCCCTCTATATGCACTATGGTGGCCTCTTCACTGCATGCCATCAGGCTGCCTGGTCACAGCCCATGGTTCAATTCCACCATCTAATATTTTCTGGGAATTGTTGTCTTGGATTGCTGCTTTCAATACAATGGGATCATGTTTGATTTTTGACAGAAAGGGTCATGATTGAAAAGTGTTGCATCGCTGTGTGGAAACAGAGATGCAACACTTTTCAGTGCGCCCTCCTTGCGACACCATGGATGCGCCGTATTTACTGTACGGCATTCCATGTCGCAAGGATGTACAGAGACGTCAGTATTCCTGGCATATCTGTAGGCGCAAAATTGACGCATTGCTGAAGAGTGACTGAAAACAGATGCAACTCCAGGAATGTGTCCTTTCACATGGGGCAAGCACCATGTGAAAGGGCCTGCGTCAGACCTACGACTGATGTGAGGGAGGCGTAAGTTTTGATTCAGTGGCGTCCTAGAAGAGGTGTAGTGAAATTTTCTACGGCCCTTTTTTGGGGGGTAACGCCCACCCTGCATACATTCTACCTGTCACAGTGAGGTGCATATTTTATGCCGCCGGTTCATCACAAAATGTGATGCACAAGTGGCGCAAGGGGCTCATAAATGAGCCTCATGGTGACCTACTAACATGACAACCCTCCTATGTGGCCAGAGGCCAACCCAGTCCATTGATATAAAATACAAGTCTGGGTGTATATCACTGAAAGTCAGATCTTCATCAAAGAGGAGGGAGAATCTGGATGTCACTCTGGCTATCTCCCGTCATGCAGTGCTTGCTGTGTATACCATAAAGGATGCCCACGCGCTTCTTGTGCCTGAACAGGTCAAACACAGTGCTCCTGCTCAGGTGGACTCACTACCCAACACTACCCCACACCTGGCAGGCAGCAATGAACAGCCTGTATAATCAGTGCTGCAAGGAGTGCCAAAAGAGCTCCCATTGCAGCTTCCACCAGGAGGAAAATGCTTCTCTTCTCACCTGGACACACACAAGCCCAGGAAGAGCCTTATAGCCCAATTCAGAAATCTATTTCTGTTGGGTGTGAATTACCCCTAAGTATATTCACAAGTCAGTCTCCCACCATCGGGAGTATGTCATATTCACACAAGAAGCTTTGGGAGTTAGATTTAATCTTAGGAAAAGGGTGACTATTAAAAGCCATGGTCCTTGACAGGCAATATAAACTCCAAGATGTTCAGAAGAATGCCAAGTTAGTCCAAGGATGCAAACAACACTTTGCATCACCCGAAAAACCCTACCCTGAGTGAATGCACTCCGCAGCATCAGTACCCACAACCCTGTTTGACCGTGCTCTGTCGATATTGGGTGCTGGGTCACCCCATCTTGTAGAAACTATATCGATCCCTGAGATGCATTCAAAGCAACATTTGACATCATTAACATATTTCTAAATAAGTATAAAAAATGCACAGAAGCAATTCCATCGTTATATAAGCAGAATAGAGACACAAAGAATGACTAGTGTCACTCCCTTTTACACTCCTTTCCAACTTACCCAGCATCCAGGGACCCCTCCAGTGCGAGTTTCTAAGATGTCTCCCTCTGTGCTCACATACTGTCTGAGGCCGACCCCTCATTGGCTGCAAGTCACGGCCTCCACTTCCGATCACGTCACTCAGAGAGATAACAGCCCGGCACTAGATCCTATCAGAGCAAGAGGAAATTACAGAGAAAGGAAACCGCAGAGTTTGCTTGGAACATGGTTTTCCTGGAGGGGGGTTGAAAATAGGCCCAATACACTTATCTGAAGCGCGCCTGAGCATTTTTATTATTTAGTTACGTTTTTATTTGAGTTCCTTGCCCCCTGGCAGGCACATCAGCGCTCCGCCCTGCAGATAAAAGCTATACCTATGATACTTTGTTATGCCTGGTGATTAGTTGATGGGTTGGTCCATCCCTATATTATCAATATGAGAGCGAGCAACATATTGCTCTCTGGTTGAAGTGTAGGGGGTGGAGTGGATTTTGCAACCAGCCTGGTCTCTGCATGTCAAGCACCTGGCACTTATTGTTTTATTGAACCAACGTAAGACAGCAACTATTGGGAGGTCAAGGGGTAGTTCCACCTTCATCCTAGTGCATGCACTACACTGCATAGCACAGACCCCCCATAGGCAGGCACCCACACCGAGGACCCTGGATAAATGGATGCAAAGGAAAGATCCGCAAGCACACAACTGGGACCACACCAGTTTTATTCGGAGAAAATTACACAGTAGTAATGGTATAGACTGCCTGCATGATCAGCAACAGCACTCGGAATGTACAGCATCTGGTGCAGGCCTTTGAGGGTCTTCCACCGCTGGACCCCATCTTACAGGAAAATGAACTCACAGGCAGAGACGGAGCATCGCCAGGCCAAGCCCCGGTGCTCGGGCTTACCACTGCCCCTGGAAAGAAGGGAGCGCTGTCGCTTTGACTCCAGTGCCCTGTAGTAAGAACTCCGGGGGTCCTGACATGAAGCCCCCTTTCAGCACTTCCTGTGGCTGTTTTTCACACCAAAAACCTTTGGATCGCCCTGCAACTCAGCCACACCTCAGAGAAGGCAACCTCGGGCACTAAGGTTCCCCAGTATTACTTTGTAGGAATCGCTATTAGGAAGTCTCTATTTTTGTGTATTCCATTTTGTATTTCCTATATAATGATTTCTTGGCATTCGCTATTTAGGAAATGCAAAATGGTGTTTCGTAGATATGGCCCCCAGTTCCTACCCTATGCCTGTCACCATCTCTCGCACTGTCCTACTGCTTTAGAAGTAAGGAAAAAAACACATATTGTTTAGAGGGAGGGGCACAGTCACATGCGTGCGACTGCAGCTCAGACCATCCGTATTCATGCCTGTGGTCTTTGTTTTTTTAAGTCAGAGGTCCTCTGATCAAATAAGAAAGGGGTCATGCAGTGCTTTAAATGGGCCGGTACTCTCCGGTACTGAGTACCAGGACTTTTTCATTTTGAGTGGGAGAGTACCGGCACTTCTCAAGAGTGACTTAATACTTTTAATTGTAGAGTACCAGCACTACTCAGAAACAAGCAGGTACTCTGATACAGAGTACCTGCACTTTTAATTATCCACTTGAAGCACTGATCCAGATATATGATAGAACAAGTAACATCATACCTACAACAAGTCAGGACTTTTGGCTTTGTCAATGTTTTTTTTTGTTGCATAAGATAAATAAGCAGCAACTATAGCTTGTATATAATATTGAAAAAGCTTCCACTTAAAGCCCCGGTGATGCGAGACATTGTTGCTGCTCCTGGGTTTCAGAAAGAGAAGGGAAATCCAGATAGAAAAATACTCTCTTTAAAGAATTTCCCTTCCCCTAATGCTCACCTGGTATGACGTCATGCAGTAACTTCTCCACTAGTGAGAAGTGAGCAGTGTGAGCATGCACACATCGATGTTTTGAGCAGTGGGGGTCAATTTTGTTCCTGGGGCCTGGTTTTGCAGGTGCTGCAATATCGACCCCCAGTAACAAAAGCAGCAGTGCTGGGGGCCGGTTTTGTAACTGGGGCCGGTTTTGCAGGTGCTGAAATATTGACCCCCTATAACAAAAGCAGCAGCGCTTCCCACTTGCACCCCCCTCCGGAGGGCTGGTCTGACAAGGCTGTTTGGGTTCCCAGTACGGCCCTGCTTTTATTTAGCACTCCGCATAAGCTTGCGAGGACTAAAGTGCATATGATGTTTAGGACCCATGAACTAACACCAGCCAGTGCTGGCTGGTTGTGCCCTTACATCAAAGGGGAAAGTGACCCTTTAGGATGCACTTCTTGAGAACTCCTTTTAGCATAAACTGGTTGTGCCAAAAAATGACTTCTTCCCTGCTACCTTTACTCCCTCAGCAAATGTCCAGGCTCAGTTAAAGTCAGTGAACACCTAAGTTGTTGGTGTACTTAGCACGGAAACCGTAAGGGTGGCGCAAATAAATATATGCTCCACCCAGAGGTGCAAGCCTGTGTTATCAGGGGCAGGAGATGTGGCTAATGGCCAGAGCAGCTCATCTTGGAACTTAGAAACCAGGTTGTGAGTCCCGGCCTTTGCTCGACAGCCTGTGATTCTGGGCAAATCACTTAAGCTCACCATGTCTTAAAAATGTGTAATGTAATCAGGTTCTTCTATAAAGCTCTCCAATGCCCCTGGGCCAAATGTGCACTATATAAAACAGCAACAAAGTTCTAAAGAATCTTGACTCCTCTACCCGTTGCCTTGCTGAGAATAGACTGCAAGATGATCGGGATCAGTGAGTAGCCTCTGGGGGCAGTTGAAAAACAGCACCTCTGACAACTGGGCTGGGCCGCTACCAGCGACTGAGTTATGATAATGGGGCTAACAGAACTTGACCTGAATGTGTGGTTGGATGCCGCAGAAATTCCTGTTTCTATTACCTCAATGTGGTTCTTATGTTTTTTTGTGAATGGCAGAGGTGTTGTCCTTACTAAAAGGCAGTCATTATCACCCCGGTTCGTAGTATGCCTTTTTAGCAATTGCCAAAGTGAGGAAGACCGAGTCAATCAATCAATCAGGACGCATTTGTAGAGCGCGACTTGTCATCCAGGCGCTAGCTGCAGTGAGGGAGGCGGTACAAAAGGGGGTGGTGATGGACGGAGCATCTGAATCAATCAAACACTCACACCCAGTCAAAACATCTGGGTTTAATCCATCACCATTCTTTAGCCTACTCTGCCACCCCAGTTCAGACATGGCTATATGCAAATCAGTCTGACCCAGTGCCTCATGGGAACAGTCCAGCCCGAACTGCCAAGCCATGTCTTCCCTGGACCGGAAACAAGCTTCTGAGGACCGGTTTCTGGCATTCCAGCCGTCTTCTGCCCGGCTTGCTTGAATCCAGTTGCAAAGTGAGCAAGGGACTCACGGCTGAGCATACCCTGCCACACTTATGGCGGCCAAAAGCGGTACAAAAGGGGTGGTGATGGACGGAGCATCTGAATCAATCAAACACTCACACCCAGTCAAAAAATCTGGGTTTAATCCATTACCGTTCTTTAGCCCACTCTGCCACTCCAGTTCAGACATGGCTATATGCAAATCAGTCTGACCCTGTGCCTCATGGGAACAGTCCAGCCCGAACTGCCAAGCCATGTCTTCCCTGGACCGGAAACAAGCTTCCGAGGACCGGTTTCTGGCATTCCAGCCGTCTTCAGCCCGGCTTGCTTGAATCAAGTTGAAAAGTGAGTAAGGGACTCACGTCTGAGCATAGCCTGCCACACTTATGGTGGCCAAAAGCGGTACAAAAGGGGGTGGTGATGGACGGAGCATCTGAATCAACCAAACACTCACACCCAGTCAAAAGATCTGGGTTTAATCCATCACCGTTCTTTAGCCCACTCTGCCACCCCAGTTCAGACATGGCTATATGCAAATCAGTCTGACCCTGTGCCTCATGGGAACAGTCCAGCCCGAGGCAGCGGTGGCAAAACGTTACCTATGACACCACTAGATGCTAAATGCAGTGGAAGTAGCCATCTGTTGGCACTCATATGATGCTGGCAGCCATAGGGGATGGTGAGGTTATATCAGTGATGGAATTAAATTAGTAAAATTCAATTATCAGTGCAGGCCAGTAAGCCGGGCAGGGCTGGTGGGACTCTTTGCCCGGCCCCCTAACTTTTGAGGGTCCTGTTGCAGCAGTACTTATCCTGGATGGAATGAAAGCCCTTCTAACATTTTCTTTTCTGAGGAGTTAAATGCAAGGCCACTAGGTGGCACCAGCTGCATTGTTTACCCTTTTCCAAGTGTCCCTGATTTCCTAATCAAAATGGGGGCACACAATTTTGTTTGCCCCCTTTCGGCCACACAACAGTTTCAGATAAGCGTGAATGACTCCTCCAAATTAGCAGGTCGGTCCAGGGTCCGCATGAGAAGTACGCTTTGTCCCAATTTTCCCAGAAAGCAAGTTAAAAGCATGCCTGACTGATCACCCCCACTAGGAATTTAAATTCAGGGACAGTTTAAGGATTTTGGGGGCCCTCTTCGGAGCAGCTTTGAATTTATGATCCAATTTCAGTTTTTTCATGCTGTCTTTGGCCAGGTCACTGACAGTGAACAGGTGCCCTCCTCCAAAATCTGAAGTTGTTACATCTAATATTCTGGGATAGATAGAGACTTTTTTTTCAATATCGTCACACTAATATTACAGCAAATAATCTCTGTGACACCCTCCCATTTCTTAAATGTGAGGTCCTGTTTTGTTCAAAATGAAGCTGAGAGAGCGCAATTTGAATATAAAGTATATTGTAGTCATATCTAGACGTATATGTTATAAACGTAGGAATGAAACGCATACTGTAATGTAAAGTGGACGATTGTAGCATAAAGGCCAACTAACGTGATAACATGGTATAGGAAATGTAAATGTATTCACGTGTTAAACGTACATTAGATTTAGAAGGCCGTATACGATGGGTAAACGTAGAAATGTGTAGAAATGCTTAGGAAATGTAGAACGTGCACAGTAGAATTCGTGTACGTGTGTAACTTCATATGGAAAGACGTAGAGAAATGTAACATGGATAAATGTATAAGAGAACTTACATAACGATGTAACCAAGGAGAGTGCATGAGCTATACTCTACGCAGTCGTATTCTATATATTATATATTCTATGTAAAAATGTATTCAAGGTATAACTAAGACTTTTTGCTAAAATACGAATATATAAATGTATGCCAAAGGTTATACTGTGTAGAGGGGTTTCAGGAATGCTAGAGGAGTTTAGGTCATTTGTGATTGTAACCTGACTGACCAAGAGTTCGAAGGAGCATAGTCAAATGTATGTGATTTAGAGGTCTTGTAAAAGTCGTAAATAGCTTGATGTGGACGTGAGAGCCAAGAAGTCTAGCACTTGTTAGATTTAAGGTGACAATGTCGGACGAAGCTTATTGCTCGAACGTGAGGAGAGACACTTTTGAATGTGAACTGTGTTTTGACAAGACCATTCACAGGATCTGGGAGGTTAAAGAGTTGCAGGTATAAGTTAAAGACTTGTCTAAGTTCATATGACATTTGATCCGAAAGAGTCAGTAAAAGTCGCCAACGAGATGATGAAGATGACATCTAAGGAGAAGGGTCAACTTAACGAACGACGCAAGGAGTGGACCAATGGAAGAAGCAGGAAGCTGACATCATCGGGGAAAGTCCGTGGTGGGCGTCAAGGGGCGTTCCACCCACACTGTGATTGTGTATTTTAGGGACAGCACCCCGGGGAGGAGGTAGCAATTGGAGATTAGGAACAGCAAGGGAATTGCTCAGAGCGAAGGCAAGGGTAGATGCCTTGAGCAGATGCGCTGAGAGATCAGAGCGCAAGGGAGCAGTAGGCCGAGGACCCTTAGAGAGAGCGGATGGGTAGGCAGATAGGGTACTGCTTCTGAAACTTAAGATTCCTTTAGAGGCTAAGAGAGTTTGAACTTCTTTGGAAGTCAAACTGCTGACACCTTTTTAGGGAAGAAACTTGCAAAGTAGGGATGTCACGTAGCATAGAGTAGGGACAGTTTTAACTTGATTATTTTATCTTACTGCAGATGACGCAGAAGGAACCACTTCACATCGAAGCTTAAGTTGCTGATATTGTAACTGATTTTGTATTTTGTATACTTTGAGATTTTATCCTGAGTGGATTGTATTGCATTCAAAATTACTTCATATAAAACTCTTAAACTTTATCAGTTGTAAGTGGTTCTTCAGAGTGGCGTCAGTTAATGGGGTTTGTCTAACCTATGCGGGGGTTGTCTTTTACTCAATGACAGATACAAATCGGTCCGAAAGTGACGAATGAGATAAATTATTAAATTAATCATAATCATAATTCGATATCAAAATCTCATTCCCCGCAGTTGGTAGCAGAGTATGATGGTTATCTTCTTGAGGAAGACGACCTAGGCCAGGTTAGTTTACCCCAAGGTCCCTAGTCATCGTCGACCAGAAGAAGAATTGCAGCCGGAGATGGTGCTGACGGTGCGCCAAGAGAAAAGCAGCAGAGTCGGTCGAGAGTGAGTATAAGGGTCATGCGTTGAAAGATTGCGGTGTTTTATGTTGTTCCTGTGTTGTAATGTCAAGCGGAGTTGAATGCCTGTAGTGTGATTGAGGGAAGGTTGTGAGCGCGCGCAACCGGATGAAATCTTATGTCCAGAGGACTTAAGTGGTTCGGGTGTATCGAACACTCAGAGTAATTTGTCTACCATTGAAAGGGGGTCATGAGGTACCATTGATTTCCCAACAGACCGATGATAGGGGGAGCGTATGTGTGAGTGAATGAGTAGCGGACGCTGGTCATACGTTTACTGTGTGTAAGTAACCTATCAGTTGAGGCAAGTGTCCGACCGTAAGAGGAAAGACGCCGTGCCAGTTGAGGTGACAATTACAGTTAGACTGTGGCCGTACAGTCAGAGAAAAGTGATCGCTTGGACGGAAGTAGTCATTTTTCAGTGTATGAATGAAAACGCATGTGAGATCGTGAGACGAGTTGAGAAACGAGGGAAGCTGCTGAAGAAGAGACAAGTGACGTCAGCGTAGAGCCGCGCTGAGATTGGTTGGTCAGCATAGAACCGTGCTGGGATAGGCGGTTAAGCGAGAGTCACACAGGGACGTAAATAAGGGAAAAAATCGTACGTTATCAAAATGAAGTGTTTTAAGGGTTTAGGAAAAATCTTTAAAAGAAAAAGGAGAAATTTATATGCCGGAGAAGAAGCTCCACCAGAAGGCACACCAGCATATCATATGGCAGTCAATGTAGGCTTACACTCGATATTGTGGATTTCCGAGTTGCACAGGCTAACTGAAGGGCATAAAGAACTGGCGTTTCCGAGATTTGGAACATTTAAACTAGATGTGTTGAACCAGCTGAAAGCGACGATGCTTTCAATGAGACCTTTACCGAGGCCAACACAATTTGAAGCTCTTGGTGTGTGGTTTAGAACAGCACACGAAAGGGGCGTAAGGAGGCGCCAAGAGAGAGTGAGACGATCAGTAAAGGCAGTACAGGATGCCAAATGGGATGAAGAAGCTAAGAAATGGAGAGTACAAAAGATAGAAGCGGACAAACTGTTCACCATGATAGAGGCTACGGGAGAAAGGAAACCTCTGGAACTAGAAGATGAGGAAAGCGAGTCGGAGGAGGATCTAATAGAGAGGTTATTAACAGATAGACCACCTCCATACAGCGGTGAACTTGCGAGTCCCATACTACCGCAAGCAGACGGAGCTAGGTGGGGGGAATATAAATCGATCCCAGTAACAGAGTGGGACGCTAACAAGACTGAGGAAATACCCCAAACTAGTTCTGAACAGAGAGTAGTGGGAAGATTTGTGGTCCAGAAGGTGCCAGAGACGCAATGCGCCAGGTCGTACCAAATGCCGGACGCCTTGCAAGTTCCGGTTACCATAGGCCCTATTGTGTCAATCTACAACCCAGAAGGGGTCCAGCAGGAGGAACAGGCACGATGGGACAGTGAAAGAGCAGAAGTGGAGAATAGGAATGCCACAATGAATCCCCACAGGCAAATACGAGCACCAATAAGTCGGAGTACCCCATTAGATTCTGCAACGGGTCCCAGGATAGAACAGGGAGGTCAAAGAGGGCCAATGGATTTCAGAGGTCCTAAACCGAAGTCTTTTAAGGAGTTAAGGGAATATTTGAAAGAATGGGAAACTGTCGAAGAGGCTCGGGGTAGGAGTTTAGAAACGGGACCTGAATGGAGAGAAGAGGACAACAGGATTCTCTCCCATTGTGGAGCTGGCGAAAGCAGCCCCGAGTGGGAGAGAGGAAGTCAAGAGAGCAGAAGAGATATTTGTCCTACCAATAACGGCAATAGGCCAATGTGCGAAGACAGAAGTGCAGGGTGTGGCGAAGTGCCTCGCGTCACCTTCAGTGAAGGGGAACGTAGGACACAGGAGTACCGGAATACCTTTAGGTGCACACACCATGCCCCAGGTGAAGATGTGAGACACTGGAATCACGGAAACATGGAGAGTCGCGAAGCGTCTCGACATGCATCCGGCGATAGTGGACGAAGTCAGGAGAACATAGGGAGTCGCGAAACGTCTCGCCATCCATCCGGTGATCGCGAAAGAGATCACGGGAACATGGAGGGCCGTGAAGGACCTTATCGTTTATTAAGCGACACCAGACAACAAGCGAGTTACGGTGGGTTAGAACAGAACGGTGGATCCTATCTCACATCTGGAGAAACCGAGCCGAAAAGTCGGAACGTAGGGTTGGGGGACGGAGCATTATTCCACCATACCCCACGTGAAGATGGAAAGGCTTGGGATCTAGAGGGGTGGGAACGAAGAGAAGGAAGGAAGACTCCTCATAACTCACCTGTGCTCAGGCGTAGGGCGCATAGTGGAGGTGAGAGGGATATGAGAGAACAACACAGAACAGAAATGCTGAAAGCTGAAATAAAAGCAAAACGGCTTGACGTAATGAGTTTGAAGTCAGACTTGGATGAAATGATTGATGGTACAGTGTCACTAGAGAGATTAGACTTGTATACACCAGATGAAATACTGTTCTTATCCAAGGATATTACTCGTAGAGCAAGGTCAGCTCATGAGAACTTATCTAATTTGGCAAACAGGTACATGGTAGACCTGTCGCGAACTAAGGCCTTACAGAGTAACCATAGGCTAACTTGCACAGATCGGGATCTGGATGAGCGTAGAACGATCGCGCTGAAGGTACACATAAGGGAATTGATCTTAAGTATCAGAATATGGAAAGATCTGGATAGATGGGAGGAAAGATGGTCCAAGAAGGGCTCTGTTAGACGGAGTACACTTGGGAGGTCCCAGGACGCAGATTTGATGCGAATGGAAGCTTTCCCTTTGCGAGAAATCGCGAATGGAAGCTACGTTCACGTGCCCTGGAGTAGGGGGGATTTGGCGGCATTTACCAATTCCTTCCCAAAGCTTAGGGATAATCCCGTTGAGTGGTACAAACAAGTAGAAAGATTCGTGAAGATCTCGAAGGTACTGTGGATCGATTTGAACACACTGTTCGATATCGTAGTACCCGGAGATTTGTGGACGGCGTGCAAGCTTAGTGTCGAATGGCCTAATTGTGAGCCTCCGAGAGATACCCGGACGAATGGTCCATCAGTTAGAGTCATGGAAAAATATGAGAGAGTAATAACATGGCTAAAAGAGAAAGTGCCGGTGCAAGACATAGACTGGGTTAAGATAGATCGAACTACTCAGGAACCGAAAGAGACAGTTCATGAGTTCTATGAGAGATTACTGAAAGCATTCAAGCAGTACAGCGGGTTAGATGTAATGGATCCTAAGGACATTGGACAGTTTGTTTCAAAGTTTGTCCTCGGGTTGAGACCGGAAATATGCCTAATGATCCAACAGCATCTGATCTGTTGGCAGAATAAACCTTTGGATGAAATTCTGAGGTATGCAAGGTACTGTAGTGACGAGATAGACTCTAAGGCAAAGAAGCTTAAAGAAAAGTTAATGCTAGTGCAAATGCAAGCTGCTGGAAAGGATAAACCACGACAGCAGGGAACAGGAATGCAGGCAAAGAAACAGAATAATCAGAGCAGAGATGAGGAAGAAAGACCGAGACCGAGAATGGATATCGCGACACTGAAAAAGACGACGAGATGCCATCAGTGTAACGAGGTGGGACACTGGCGACGCGAGTGTCCTTACAATGTTGAGTCAGGGGAATTAGAGCAGGAGGAGGAAGAGGTTCAGAACAACGTGGTTAAGGGAGCCACAGTCCCGAAGGGCAAGTTTGTCAAAGGGGGGACTCAGACTCCTCGAGCCCCGTTTCCTCAACCACCTCGCATCTCAAACGGAGGGAAAACCTACAGACAGATGCCATTGTTTGTAGGAGGAGAGGAATGCTACTACGTTGATCCACTTACAGGGCAGCGGGCGAACAGGGAGGAAGATTGTACTCTAGGAGCCGCCTTGGAAGTAGATCAGAGAGGACCATACATAGAGGCTGAAATAGCGGGATGTCCTACAACCTTTTTGGTGGATACGGGGGCCACTCGATCCACGTTGAGATCCGCGGTAGTCCCAGGTCTGCCAATATCAGGAGAAATGGTTCAGGTGGTAGGAGTCGCGAACAAAAGGATGACGAATCCCCTGACCGAACCAGTGTCAGTAAGGATAGGGAATTACAGTGACGAACATCAGTTTGTGATCTGCGATTCTAGTCCTGTGTGTTTGCTAGGAAGAGATTTGCTGTGTAAACTGAACTGCACGATACATTGTACACCTGAAGGAGTAGAAGTGCAGACTAATGACGAGGATGCTGATTTTAAAGTCGTAAACTCAAAAGAGTGTGTGGAACTATATCCTACCTTAACAGTGGAGGAACTTCCACAGGACTTGAGGGAGAAAGTCTCAGCTGAGGTATGGGATTTTACTGGGGAAGAAATAGGATTAATCAAGGGAGTGGAACCGGTAAAAATCTTGGTAAGACCCCATGCTGAGTATCCAAGGACACCACAGTATAAGCTAACGCCAGAAACGATTGCAGGAATAAAGCCTGTGATCGAATCCATGGTCAAGCAAGGAATACTGAAGGAGATCGTGGGTAGTCCATGTAACTCCCCGATTATGGGTTTGCAGAAGCCTAGTGGAAAATACAGAATAGTGCAGGATCTTCGAAAGATTAATAACATTGTTGTCTCATGTTGTCCAGTGGTACCGAATCCATCAGTGATATTATTTCAGATACCGTTCCAAGCTGAATGGTTTACAGTGATAGATTTGTGCCAGGCTTTCTTTTCGATACCGTTAGATGAAGAGAGCCAGTATCTTTTCACTTTTAAACTGGAAGATCGCGTCTTAACATGGTGTCGTATCCCTCAGGGGTATACAGAAAGCCCGTCGATCTTTAACCAGTTATTAAAACGAAACCTTGAAAGTCTAGTACTGCCCAAGAATTCAGTTCTAGTCCAGTACATAGACGACCTCCTAGTTGCGTCAGAAACTGAGGAAGCTTGCAGAGAAGACACCATAACCTTGCTAAATCACTTGGCCGAGAACGGGCACAAGGTGTCTCCAAGTAAGTTGCAATATTGTAAAACTGAAGTGCAATACTTGGGCCATAGGATTGAAAAGGGAAAGCGGAAGGTGTCTCCAGACAGAATAGAGGCGATTATGAAAATGAACGCGCCTACAACACAAAGAGAAGTCAGGATGTTTCTAGGCATGGTCGGTTATTGTCGACAGTGGATAGCAAACTTTTCACTGAAGGCTAAACCGTTATTACAACTGACGCACAAAGGAGTAAGTGATCCGGTACCATGGGACAAAGATTGTTTGATGGCATTTTTGCAGCTGAGGGAGGACTTATGTCGCGCCCCGGCTTTGGGAATGCCAGATTACACTAAACCTTTTTTGCTTTACTGCTGCGAGAGAGAGGGATGCGCTTTAGCGGTTTTAGCTCAGATCCACGGAGATGCGCGCAGGCCAGTGGCGTATTTTTCGGCTACATTAGATCCAGTAGCCGCAGCGTTGCCCGGATGTCTCAAATCCGTAGCTGCAACGGGTGTCAGCATTGAGAGATCGGAGAGTGTAGTAATGAGACACCAGTTAGTGGTGTATGTGCCGCATTCTGTGGAATTGTTAATGACCAGGACGAAGACTCAGCATCTGACGAATAGCAGGCTCACACGCTACGAGCAAGTCATACTGGCTGCCGAGAATGTGACCCTAAAAAGATGTTCTGTCTTGAATCCTGCAACTTTGATGCCACTTCCGAATGAAGTGGACGATGAAAATTGTACAGATCATGACTGCCTCGATGTGACTGAACTATGTACCAAACCGAGACCTGATATCGTAGATGAGCCATTGACAGACCCAGACGAAATTTTCTTCGTTGATGGTTCATGCGTAAGAAACGATGTCGGTCAGCTGAGAGCAGCTTATGCAGTATGCACGATTACCAGAGTTATAGAAGCCGCTTGCCTGGAAGGAGTACACTCCGCACAGGTAGCTGAAATTGTCGCTTTGACTCGTGCTTGCTTAGCAGGCGACAAACTTCGAGTCACCATATACACCGATAGCCAGTATGGTTTCGGGGTAGTTCATGATTACGGGCAGTTATGGTCTCAAAGAGGTTACATGACCTCCTCGGGTTCTCCCATTAGGAATGGAGAATTCGTGAGACTTTTGTTAGAGGCTTTGCAAAAACCTATGGCCATAGCTGTGGTCAAATGTGTTGCGCATACAAAAAATGTTGATTTTGTATCATTAGGAAACAGATATGCAGATGAAGTAGCGCGTTACTGCGCAGAGCAGGGATATTCTCACACTGATGTAAAAGTGGGGGGAATCCAGGAAAGAACTGAATTGACAATGTTACTAGATACTGTAGATACATGGGATGAATTAAGAGCAGTACAAGAAAATGCACCAGATGACGAGAAAAGGAGCTGGGAAACAGCAGGTTGCGGAAAAAGTGAGATGAATTTCTGGGTTTCTGCCGACGGAAGGGCAGTATTACCAAATGAACTTGTTAGTCCAATGGCAAGGAAATTGCATGGATCAGCACACATAGGTAGAGATGCTATGGTGAGAGTATTCAGACAAACGTGGTTCAATCCTAAGTTTAGAGTAGCGGCAGAAGCAGTATGTCAGCGATGTGCGATCTGTCAACAACTAAACGTGGGTAAGAGAACACCAGTTACATTGAGTCACATTGGGAGGTCTGGGGGGCCTTTCAATCGAATGCAGATTGACTTCATAGAAATGCCTCCATGCAACAGACTCAGATACGTTTTAGTGATTGTTTGCATATTTTCTAGATGGGTTGAGGCTTACCCTACACGTAGGTGCGATACACTTACAGTAGCAAAATTGTTACTTAGAGAGTTGATACCGAGGTTTGGGGTGCCATCCTCTTTGGAATCGGACAGAGGAACTCATTTTAATAGCGAAGTGGTGAAGATGCTGTGTTCAGCTTTGAATATCGATCAGAAGTTACACTGCAGCTATCGACCAGAAGCTTCAGGGATTGTAGAACAAATTAACAGTACCATCAAGTCCAGACTGGCTAAAGTTTGTTCATCGACATCCCTGAGTTGGCCAGACGCACTTCCAGTAGTTCTTATGAGCATACGTACCACACCTGATAGAAGAACAGGCCTCTCTCCACATGAAGTGCTAATGGGGAGAGCTATGAGATTGCCATCGGTTCCGACTGCAGCGCTAGTGAGCATCACAGACGATTTGATCTTGGACTACTGCAAGGGACTATCTGATGCCGTTAATTCTGTGTCCCTCCAGGTCCAGGCTGCAGAGGTTCCATCAGTACAAGACTTGTGTCATGACCTGAGTCCAGGAGACTGGGTCCTGGTGAAGAAGCATGTCAGGAAGAACTGCTTAGACGTGCGTTGGCGAGGACCATTTCAAGTCATACTTGTAACGAATACCGCAGTGAAGTGTGGAGGTCTGCCAAACTGGATACATGCCTCACACACCCGAAGAGTGCCAACACCTCCAGAAGAAACAGCTCCTCTCTCGGATGAAAATCCGACGGGAAGTGGAGAAGCCATAGAGGGGGAGAACCAAGCTGTGGAGGTGATCGAAGGAACTGAAACTGTGTTGGAACAGGACGACGAAGGTCAGAACACTAGCGAGACCGAAGTCGCCTCAGGAGAAGAAAGTAATTGGGAGTCCGACACAGATATCGAGCAGACTGAGAGTGACCAGGAGACAGGTCCTAGAACAAGGAGCAGAAAGACAAAGAGTGACGAAGCCAGTTGGCCGGAGAGAAGGAAAAGGCCAAGTACGAAAGAAAAGAAAGAAAGAACTCTTGTCCCGATCGCTGAAGAATCGGATCAGGAGGAAGAAACGACAGACTCAGGAACAGAGAGTCCACGAAGATCGAGAAGGGTACGTGTGCCCTGCAGAAGGTACGCCACCCCAGAGTGGACTTATCTAGCAGATGTATTGGGGACAGAAATCTGGGAGAGTGAAGAGTGTGAAAGTAATCGATCTCGATCCATTTGTGGCAGTGGAGATATGGATTTTGGCGCCTGGACTCGAGATTGAGGGGTTACTGACTTTCACACTTCCCATACCCCCACGTTTGAGTCAAATTCAAGATCTAGTACTAAAAAGATTACAATTTCCAACAGTTGGTCAGCAGATGTCAGAAGAAGAAGAAAAAGTTATTCGCTTTGAATTATTGATCATTGTTGTGAAAGCTGCAGGTCCGAAAATCATTGTTGATGCATAAAAAGGACTTTTGTATGTATGTTATAAAGAAGAAGATAACCTAGCGCCGAGTGGAAAGAAGAATAAAATTAGGGATTACATTTAGAGGACGGAGAAGGGCTAGGGTTGTCTGCTGCTAAAAAGAGAAATGACATTTTTGTGAAAGAAGAGACTTTGTTGATAAAAAGCACTTTAAAGACTGAGAAAGCAACCAAGCAACCGAAGACTGGAAAGGAATCCATTTGCTAGAGAACGAGGTACGCTGTTTGGATGACATGGAGAGCGGCAACCCAAACAGAAAAGCTAGATGGATAGTAGGTACACTTATAGCAGTAGTGATATTTCTCATAATTACAGTAGTGACGATATCTTACATGACAGGACATGAGAATGATAAAGAAATAGCGAATGTAAAAACTGTAACCACTTTGAAACCTGCTCTTATGGGAAAGAAGGAGGAGAGCACTGTTATACGTGAAAAGGCGTTACTTGCAGATGAAGCTCGTAGATTACACGTAGACGAGTCACAGGGAAATTTTAGGTCAAATGCATACGCTAAACTGTTATATGAGTATATCGATGCCATGGAGGCCAAAGATTGCTACGTTTGTATGCAATTGCCGGCTTCTGTAGACGAAGGCATTAGATATCACCATCTCCCATTGACTTATGGGATAACCTGTAGTTTACTGCTTAGCATATTTTATGGTAGAGAAGGATTTGAGTACTACTTTTCAAATTATGATTCGGTGCTGCCTGAAGTTCCGAATTATAAGCAAATGAATAAGTGGGACTATTACAAAAAGGAGGATAGACTGGCTAAATTCTTTCTTCCTTGGGATACATTAGATACATCATATGCACGTAGAAATAATCTGACTTGCAAAGTGTCAGAGGTAGAGAAAAGGTTTATAGCACAAGTAGATGACCGATACAGAAGGCAGAAGATTCTAAAAATGTCAGGACAATGGAAAATAGACTGGACAGAAGAAGAGAAGGCACATAAAAAGAAAGGTAGCAATGGTCCAATAGCATTGGATAGAACGCAGAGAGGAAAGTTATGTTTAACTCGAAGCAAGACATATTATGAGAGTGAATTTGTAGGTGAAGTTAGTTGCGAGCACTCTTTTAAACTGGAGTACTACACGAAAGATTTTATGAAAGGGATGCAAGCTATTCCGAATGTGTATTTTGTATGTGGGAGAAATGCCTATGTAAAACTACCTGATAATTGGTATGGTTCGTGTTACTTGGCAATTGTCTTCCCCGAAATATATCATGCAAAGGATTTGGCGATAATAGAAGGAAAGGCTTCGACGAGAACGAAAAGGGAAGTAGGAGATGCAGAGGTAGTAGGAGATGTATTTGGAGCGATGTTTCCATTGTTAGGCTTGATCCTCAACGATGTTAAAATTAGAAGGTTAGCGACAGTCGTGGATAGATTGTCTGCCAGTACTGCAAGGTCATTAATGTTAGTAGAAGGTGAGATGCAGTCGATCAGAGCAATGGTTTTACAGAACAGACTTGCTTTAGATGTAATACTAGCAAAAGAAGGCGGAGTTTGTAAAGCTTTGAAAGTTCAGGAATGTTGTACTTATATTCCTGATAATTCAAAACCACTTGAGAAAGTCATACAGAACATTACACAGATTCATCAGGAGATCGAAGATTTATCAAAAATAAATGTTTGGGAAAAAGTAGGAAATGGAGTGGGAAAGGTTGGAAGTTGGTTTGCTAATCTTGGCAAAAGTATAATATGGTACATTTTAAAGCCTGTATTAATAGTATTAATTTGCATAATTACATTAGTAGGATTAGTAAAATTGTATAAGTGGTATAGGTCGAACCAGTTACAAAGATCGATGAGAGACCAGGAAAGGAGACTAGCTGTTCTACAAGATCAACAGTATAAAAGTCTGAGAGCACTTGAATCGATAAAAAGAGGAACTGATGTAACTAGTTCTATATAAAGGATGTATTCAAATTGCTTTTAGTGATGACTCCTAAAAGTCATCAAAGGGGGGAACTGAGAGAGCGCAATTTGAATATAAAGTATATTGTAGTCATATCTAGACGTATATGTTATAAACGTAGGAATGAAACGCATACTGTAATGTAAAGTGGACGATTGTAGCATAAAGGCCAACTAACGTGATAACATGGTATAGGAAATGTAAATGTATTCACGTGTTAAACGTACATTAGATTTAGAAGGCCGTATACGATGGGTAAACGTAGAAATGTGTAGAAATGCTTAGGAAATGTAGAACGTGCACAGTAGAATTCGTGTACGTGTGTAACTTCATATGGAAAGACGTAGAGAAATGTAACATGGATAAATGTATAAGAGAACTTACATAACGATGTAACCAAGGAGAGTGCATAAGCTATACTCTACGCAGTCGTATTCTATATATTATATATTCTATGTAAAAATGTATTCAAGGTATAACTAAGACTTTTTGCTAAAATACGAATATATAAATGTATGCCAAAGGTTATACTGTGTAGAGGGGTTTCAGGAATGCTAGAGGAGTTTAGGTCATTTGTGATTGTAACCTGACTGACCAAGAGTTCGAAGGAGCATAGTCAAATGTATGTGATTTAGAGGTCTTGTAAAAGTCGTAAATAGCTTGATGTGGACGTGAGAGCCAAGAAGTCTAGCACTTGTTAGATTTAAGGTGACAATGTCGGACGAAGCTTATTGCTCGAACGTGAGGAGAGACACTTTTGAATGTGAACTGTGTTTTGACAAGACCATTCACAGGATCTGGGAGGTTAAAGAGTTGCAGGTATAAGTTAAAGACTTGTCTAAGTTCATATGACATTTGATCCGAAAGAGTCAGTAAAAGTCGCCAACGAGATGATGAAGATGACATCTAAGGAGAAGGGTCAACTTAACGAACGACGCAAGGAGTGGACCAATGGAAGAAGCAGGAAGCTGACATCATCGGGGAAAGTCCGTGGTGGGCGTCAAGGGGCGTTCCACCCACACTGTGATTGTGTATTTTAGGGACAGCACCCCGGGGAGGAGGTAGCAATTGGAGATTAGGAACAGCAAGGGAATTGCTCAGAGCGAAGGCAAGGGTAGATGCCTTGAGCAGATGCGCTGAGAGATCAGAGCGCAAGGGAGCAGTAGGCCGAGGACCCTTAGAGAGAGCGGATGGGTAGGCAGATAGGGTACTGCTTCTGAAACTTAAGATTCCTTTAGAGGCTAAGAGAGTTTGAACTTCTTTGGAAGTCAAACTGCTGACACCTTTTTAGGGAAGAAACTTGCAAAGTAGGGATGTCACGTAGCATAGAGTAGGGACAGTTTTAACTTGATTATTTTATCTTACTGCAGATGACGCAGAAGGAACCACTTCACATCGAAGCTTAAGTTGCTGATATTGTAACTGATTTTGTATTTTGTATACTTTGAGATTTTATCCTGAGTGGATTGTATTGCATTCAAAATTACTTCATATAAAACTCTTAAACTTTATCAGTTGTAAGTGGTTCTTCAGAGTGGCGTCAGTTAATGGGGTTTGTCTAACCTATGCGGGGGTTGTCTTTTACTCAATGACAGATACAAATCGGTCCGAAAGTGACGAATGAGATAAATTATTAAATTAATCATAATCATAAATTGATATCAAAATCTCATTCCCCGCAAAGCTTTTTATTGATGTTACATGAACATAAACACAACATTTCTCTTCAGAATGTCTGTAATAGACCCTCACACCACTCTCATTAAAAATAATTTAAAGGGAAAGGGGAACAGTGTTTAAAATTATCTGTTTAAGAATTATTCAAGGTCACCAGGGCAAGACTCCCTGCAGAAAGGTTGGGGCACCAGGCCAGAGCCCACATTGCCCATGCATTAAAAGTCTCTGTTCAAATCATAAAATAAACTTTGCCTTCAAAACACCTTTGCTTTTCTATTGAGCAATATGCTTATGCTTGATATTTCCACTGGCTTGAGCTGAGCTCTATGTTTGGTAGATAACTCTTTGTGGCAAAACAAATACTTTGATGACCACATTTGTGTGAGTAATGCTTGTTCTGTAATTCCTGGGTAGGGCACTGACCATTGCAAGTTTCACTAGAACCAGAATGGATTCTTTGCTGACGTTATTTGGTAAGGCTACTGTAGGCTGTACTGAACCTGCTGGTGCTTCTGCTGCCGGGGGTGGCAGAGAGGCCAGCAGCGTTGAAAGGTCTGTAGCCTGGCAGAGTCAGCCTTCGGGTTTCTCTGTATGACATGTGACCACCCCACCCCCATCAGCCACCCCAACAGACCAAGCCACTTGCCCTTCTGAAAGCTCCACATTCACTTGAACTATGGCCTTAGAAGTCTTTGGGGGACAACCTGTCATCCGAGGTAATTGGCAAAACTCCATCTACTTCTGAGATTTCCAAAGTCGGACTGAAGCCAACAAGCTTCAGTCCTTAAGGACAAGCGGCCCTTCTATGACACCCGAATACCCACCCAACCTTTGTGTGGCATGTGGACACGTGAAGTTCAGAAAAGGACGCAATTCTGTCCTAAGATGCAAACTTTCATGTCATTTTTAACTGGATGCAAATGCACACAAGTTTATATTCCAGTTTTAGTATTGACCAAGCTAGTACCATTTCCACGCAGAGTGACCTAGTCCCGATGTCCTTGTTATGAAAAGCCGAAACACTAACCTACAGGGAAGGCTGGCAAGGCCTGGAGTAGTGTAACTGTGGATCAGTGAAGAAGGAGAAGGATGGGAGGCTGCTCATCTGCAGTCCCTAATAGACCAAATAGTTCCCAGGCCATAGTTGCTCATGTAAAAAATATATATCTAAAATTATCAAACGGCGAACAAACCTACTACCCGGTGAAGTCCTCCTCCAACATGTAACAGTGAACCGCAGTGCAAAGTGTTTGTTTGTTTGTGTTACTTGCACTAAAAACTCCTAGGAAGAGGCAACAGATTGTTCCACATGGTCAAAAAGCTTGATAATGTCGAAGTTTGAAAAACAAACAAGTAGGGATATTGTATTGTATTGTATTGTATTGTAATTGCTTTTATATAGCCATTATTACCCATGTTGAGGCGTCAAATCGCTTTTTGGCGAGTAGAAAGCTACTTCGGAACCCATAAAGGATTAGTGATCAATTAGTAGAGTGAAATATGAAAGTAATTTAGTTGGTGGATATGTTAGCCAGTTATTTGGATTGAGAAGGATAGTAGAGGTATAGAAGAGGGAAAAGGTTTGCATTTATATAGCGCTTGCTACGCCTGTTGAGGTGTTGAAGCACTTTTTGGTGAGTAACATGCTACTCCTCAACCCATAAAGGATTAGTGGCGAAATAGTTTAGTGAAATATATAAGTAATTTGAGTGGTGGATGTATTAGTCAGTTATTTGGCTTGAGAGAGATAAGGTTTGCATTTATATAATTCTTGCTGCTCCTGATGAGCTGTGAAAGAGCTATTTTGACAAGTAGCATGCGTCTCCAGAACCCATAAAGGATTAGTGGTGAATTCGTTTAGTGAAATAAGAAAGTAATTTGAGTGGTGGAATTGAGAAGGATAGTGGAGGGATAGAAGAGGGAAAAGGTTTGCATTTATATAGCTCTTGATGCCCTTGTTGAGGTGTTGAAGTGTTTTCGGTGAGTAGCACGCTACTCCACAATGCAAACAGGATTAGTGGGAATTAGTATAAGGAAATATGGAATTAATTTGAGTAGTGGACATGTTAGTCTGTTATTTGGATTGAAAAGGAATAGCAGAGGGATAAAAGAGGGAAGGGTGTAGAATTTTTTCGGGGGAGTTAATAGCCGTAGGAGGGTGTTTTGGGATTAGTAAAGGGGAGGTGGATGGAAGTTAGTATAGGGAAAAATGAAATTAATTTGACATTTTAGTCTGTTTTTTGGATTGAAAAGGAATAGTGGAGGGATAGAAGAGGGATGGAAGGATAGAAGAAGGAAGGGCCTATAATCTTTTTTTGGGAGTTTTGTTTTTGTTCATAGCAGTAGGAGGGGGTATGGGATGAGTAAAGGGGAGGTGGAGGACGAATATTCAGAAGTAAGGGGTTATGAAGGCTTGTTTTGAAGATCTGATTAGTAAGAGAGGTATGAGATGATGCAAGGAGAGGTAGGGGAGGGAAGAGTCTACAAAGGGTTATTTTGGGAATAATGGTAGTGGTATGGGGTTTAGGATGAATGCAAGAGTGGAGATAGAGAATATATTAATAGAGGATATGCCAATTCCTGAGAGAAAACATGGGTTTTTGCTATATTATGTAGTTTAGAATCAGGAAAAAGAAGCACACAAGTGGATGTGCTATGTCAGGTCTTTAAGAGGAGTGAAAAAAACTGGGGGGGGTGGGGGTCTCCCAAAGGGGCATGGCCAATCTAATTAAGGGTGTGGCTTAAAACACATAAAATAAAAATCTGTGCTTCCTATAATGTTTAGCCTGACTGGTGTTTTGCTGCTCCAGTCCATACATCCATATATATAATACAATAAGTAACATTACACCTACAACAAGGCTGGACTATTGGCTTTGTCAATGGCTCTTCATTGAATATGATAAATGAGCACCAACTACAGCTTCGTTGTGTATAACATTGAAAATGCTTCCGTTCTGAAAGGATGAAACTGTGAAAGAACTCTACTGAGTCTCTTTGAAGCTACATCAAAGACAGGGAAGAATGGTATTGCAGCAGAGTTAAGATTTTTTTTTCACCTTAAGGGTGGAGCAAAAATGGAGAGCACGATAGGGACCCATCTCGGCACCTGCTTTTTAGAACAGCTGGCGTTGAGCACCTGCAGGACCCAGCCCACTTAAAGCCCTGTGCTATGCTAGCAGCTAGTAGTAGTGACCAGGGTTTTTCATTATGCTGGGTCTGAGCCCCAGACGGAGCTGCCTCACTTAAAGCCCTGGGAGCGAGCCCTAAGCATAAAAACAGGTAACATCCATAATCAAAGGCGAGCGAGCTCTGCTGGTTCCGCGCGGTCTGAACATCTCCAGTGGTGACCCAAAATCCCCAACCACCCTTTGCTACTGGTAGAATAGGTGATCACCACTATGGTGTATTTTTGGGTGGCGTAATCATTGGGTTTCACACCTAGGCACTCCCTTCCCTAGGTGAGTCGCCTCCTTCCGTACTTGGATAGTACTGGTGGGATTCGTATGGTGATGTGTAAAGTTACATCTTGTATCTAAAAACAGATACTTTAATATGGGTGAAGTATACAGGGGTAAGATTAAAAAGTGGTGGTGATGTTTTATGGATGTATTAGTTATCCTTAACACCACATGTGAACTCTTAATAATCTCCCAGTCTGCGCATAGGTATCAGGCTTAAAAACCTCCCCCATACACCAGATCATCCTGCCGCCAGGACGGATGAGGACGACGTAAGTCAAGTCACCGGGGGCCCATTGATGACAAGTTGCCACAATGCCACCCCCTCACATGATACCTACAAGGAGACCAGGAGATCAATAAGAGTCATAGGCTCAATGAAAGCCAACATTACTTTCTGACAAAGTTCATCAGAATGAAGACACATGAACAGCAAGGGACCTGTAGAAACTTAGAATTTGGTCCTGACAAAGGCCAGGACCTTTATGGGCAATACATGCCAAAACATGTTGACCGTTCACTTGCGCTGTTAAGGATAAGATCAGATCTTAAGAGCTCACACATGTTTAGCAGGTTTATCATGAGTACATGTGAGCACATTACAATAATTAACAAACAAGTTTTGCGTTGGCGTTGTGCCAAAAAAGTGACTCACTTGTGATGTAAAATATGGGCCTTAATTTATTCATTTGAAAATAAATCTCTGCCACAAGAAAATTGGCAACAACATAAGAAACATTACAGTAAAATTGTTCTGCTTCATTGGTCACAAAGTCTGCATTTAAAATATCTTATGGGGTTAAGTCACCTGATGCATACATCTTTGTGTGCCTAGTAAACGTCGAGGCATACTAATAATGGTAAGATAACTCTGGAGGTTAATTCACTAGCTGGAGAGATCTGTGTTTTGTCTTGTCCCAGCTTTGAATTAAAGTAGCCTTGAAGATTAATATGCCTCCTGCAAAGCATATCATGTAACACATAGAAGACAGATATTTGTTTTATGTAGATGGGTTAGTGGGTTATTGCTTTTAAAACAGAGATCCTTTTGTTACTTGTTGTTCATAAATTGTGATCCTTCTAATTTAGCACAGTGAGTTATGAAGGACATGTAACTCCTAGACCTTATAATACTCACTGTCTTATGTAGCACATCCTGTACATTGATTTATACACATATGATTTGTTGTCAATGTATAATCTGAACATGTGATGTAAAGCGCTATGACACCCTGGATTGGAATGAGTAGCGCTATCAAAGTAATAAAACAAAATAGGGGTATTTAAATTGTTATCTGTGTAAATACTGTGACAGAGCAACACATCTGACATTCTTACAGTGCATGTGTATCTCATATATAGCAAACACAAGGAGATGATGGACAGAGCCCTGAAACTTTTCAGACACTCACCCCCAGTCACAGATCTGGGTTGAATCCATCATCATTCTTTAGCTCACTTTGCCACCTCAGTTCAGACTCAGCTATAAGCAAATTAGTCTTGACCCTGTGCCTCATGGGAACAGTCCAGCCCGAACTGCCAAGCCAGGTCTTACCTGAAACGGAAAAAAGCATCCTGGGACCGGTTTCTGGGTAACACCCTTCATCAGCCAGGCTAGCTTGAATCCAGTGGGAAAGTGAGCAAGGGACCCATGTCTGGGCATACCCTGCCAAATAAGGGTGAACAAAGCAAACACAAGGCGATGATGGACGGAGCCCTGAAACTTTTTAGACACTCACCCCCAGTCACAGATCTGGGTTGAATCCATCATCATTCTTTAGCTCACTTTGCCACCTCAGTTCAGACCCAGCTATACGCTAATCAGTCTTGACCCTGTTCCTCATGGGAACAGTCCAGCCCAAACTGCCAAGCCAGGTCTTCCCTGAACCGGAAACAAGCATCCTGAGACCGGTTTCTGGGTAACACCCGTCATCAGCCAGGCTAGCTTGAATCCAGTGGCAAAGTGAGTAAGGGACCCACGTCTGGGTATACCCTGCCAACTTAGGACAAACAAAGCAAACACAAGGAGATGATGGATGGAGCCCTGAAACGTTTCAGACACTCACCCCCAGTCACAGATCTGGGTTGAATCCATCATCATTCTTTGCCACTGGATTCAATCTAGCCTGACTGATGAAGGGTGTTACCCAGAAACCAGTCCCAGGATGCTTGTTTCCGGTTCAGGGAAGACCTGGTTTGGCAGTTCGGGCTGGACTGTTCCCATGACTTCACAGCACTCACCCTGCTTTTGGGTAGATTTACAGTAACATTACAGTGAAGAAGCAGTGCTGGCTCAAGCTGTGAAAGCTGGTGGAATGACATGTAGTGATCACGTTGAAACGTATGGCATGCTGCTGCTTCCCTCATCCCACCCGCTGGACATATGGGCCCCATTCCAGGCTTATTTACCCACTATGAACAATCAACCTTAGCTTGCACAGACGTCCACCTCATTGCCACTGTATAGTGTTTTTGCCACTAATATGGCGAGAACTGCAATTTGCATCGACTTTACAACTATATGTGCAATTGATTACATATTTGGCCAGATTTTTACTGTGTGGTAACTATGCATGTTATGTTGGCAATGTTTAAAATGCATCGCCATATTACAGAAATTGAAAGACAAAGTTAAAGAAAAAAAGAACTGTTGGCCCCTGGGGAACAGAACTATGAATATATTTTAAGGGAAAGGAAGAACCTGTGATTAGCTCACGTAACATAAAGCAGTTGCCGAGGCCAGGACCTGAACCAGTTCCAAAGAGGCAGCTCTAGCAACACTCGTTTATTTGAGGTTTAGTCGATGGAAACAGCTCGATGTCTGAACCAGAGGCTTCGGATTATGCATTCATCTTGCTTTAAGTACAGCCATATTGGTACTTCAATAAAGAAACGTAAAAGGACCACAAAACCCATATTTCTAAGAAAAACAACTACTACTCTAAAGATAGAACTCATCCACCAATCATAGTCCAGTATAACTTTTGACTACTGTTACACATCCTCCTTCGTGCAGCTCGGAGCAGCTATGATAAATACACCTTTCAAATGTTCCTATTAATTCTGGCACTATTGGTTGTCTATGTACCTGTTTATCTATTTATTTATGCTTATTTACTTGTGGATTGGCTTCAGGGAGATTTATGTTAGCAACACAGAGCCTTGTACACCTGATTATTGCTCAGACTCGAGTGTTTGAAAGAGCTTTGTGCTCTTTCTTTGACCTCCCTCTCTCCTCCCATTTACCTCAGAATCATGGGTGCCATTTTGTGCAAAAATAGTGTTCGCGTTCTTATCAAGCTGCCTACATTCCCTGTCTCTTTCACCCTTCTTCACCTTCCTAGGTTTATGCTAAGCTGCTTGGTTGGTGTCAGCCCTCTGGCTCTGCCCTTGCACTGCCCAGTCCTGTTGTATGAATGCTTCTCCTCCCTTTCCAACCTCGGGCCAGCCCAAGAGGAGCTATTGAGGTGGCACTTTTTTCCTGGGTCCTTAACCCTTTCCAGGCACCTACTGACACCCAGATCTATAAAGAGCATAGGTTGAAAAAATTATTGAGTGGGTTCTTTAAAGCTGGGGATATAATTAAATGTATAAATGTCACACTGAGGTCCAACCCCCCCCCCTCCCCCCCCCCCCACCATAATGGACCTCGGGTGGGCAGTAGCGAATAACCCACTGTATATTGTGGGTTTTCTACTGTGTTGGGGACTAGAATTGATACTGTCATTTTTCTTCCCACTGTGAAAATGTCACAGGGTGGCCCTAGCATTTCTACTGACCTCACCTCAGTGGAAGCTGAACAATGCAGGCCCAATTCACAAACTGCAGTTTGTAGTCTGTGAAGAAATACTTCAGTAGTACTATTTACTTACTGCAAAATGCAATTCACAAACCTACGAGTGTAAATCTCCACCTCCGCCTCTCCTATTGTTTTTATGGGGATATCCTCACATATGAAAGTTTACAACTTAGTAACAAATGTGGGAAGGACCAGGCAGAGCAGCTGGAAAAAGAGGCATAATTACTCCTACAAGACTTGGGATTTGTGATAAATTATATCTAATTCATCGTAACGCCGGCCACTCAAATCAAGTTTCTAGAGTTCCTTGGACACAACCTCACCAACATTTTCTCATCCAGACTTAAAGATCAAAGCCATCAAGAAAGAGATTCGCAGAGTGCTTTTGAAAATATGGTCATGATTCATTGGATAGCTCACTTGGAGGGTTTTCTTTCATCATCCATTCAAGTGATCTTCCTGGGACCACTTCATTACAAAGCCTGAGAGCGATTAAAGATCCAGCATCTTCAAAAGGGTGTCTCTTTTGCCCAAGCAGTTTTCCTCTTCCAATAGGTGATATTCAGTGGTGGCCAGCCCACATGGAATCTTGGAATAACCGGGCTATCTTTGGATTGTCATTGGATCTAATGATCAAATCAGATGCAAGCAGTATTGGTTGAAGGGAAAGATGCAGGGAGATCTCCAGGGGAGACAGATGATACTTAGAAGATAAGCCGTAACACATCAACTGTCTTGTGAGTCTGGTGGGATCCTTTGCAATTCGCTCTCTCCCTGTCAAGACCCCTCATTGTTGCATTCTACTTCGAATTTAAAATGTTTCACTGGTTCAATACATTAATCACTTGCGGGGTATGAGATTTTGTTCCCTAGTGGACATTGTGATAGAGTTCTAGCAATTAGGCTTGACCAACAACCTTTCAGTCCTAGCAATTGACCTTCCTGGTAAGGACAATACAGATCAAGGATGGGAACTCCAGATTCCTCAGCGTTTCCAGCAAGTGCAAGTTGCATTCACCATTGTTCTTGACCTTGATCGACAAATGAGGGCAAGATTGATCTTTTTACTTACAGTTTGATCTTTCAGATTCCAGTTTTTTTAACAGATGGGGGCCCGATCCAATAGCCTAGCAACAGATGTCTTTCCCCCAGACTGAAGCAAAAAAAACAGATGATGGACGTAATGTAGAACAATGTAAACGTTTACCCCCCAGTTCAGCATTCTGTCCATCAATTGTCCTTTTTAGGTCGAAGGCCTAAAAGGCTGCGCTTGCGCAGTCTTAGGCATGAGATTTAATGATTCTTAGTAGCGCAGAAGGTTCCGCCTCCCTGCCCTCTCTCTCCTTCATTGGCTGGCTTCCTAAACGGAGGCCAGCCATTGGAGGAGAGAACGGTCACTTCAAACAAGCCCCGTCTTTTTCGGATTTGGGGGCGTGATTTTTTGCGTTCTTTAGACAGTGACGTTGTCTGTCACTCAGAACCACAAAACCACGCCCCCAATTCCGAAAAATTCAGAGCTTCCCGGACGCCATTTTGTTTCACCGCAGTGAAGGTGAGCATCGAGCCTCTGCCTCTTCCCCCATTTACGCCTGTTTGTGCCGTTTTTAGTGCCACCGGATTACAGGCCGGTCCCTAATTACAGGCCGGTCCCTACTTGCCTGGACGGCGGCTGACGATGCGCGGTGACAGAGGTGACTTGCCCTGACAGACGCAGCAGCAGGCAGAGACGGAGCTCGATGGCCATGGCACCTACAGCAGCAGTATCTCCTCCAGTGCCCCCGGACGCTGTTTTTCCGCGTGGTGAGTGATTCCTTCGTTCCCCCCCCCTCCTCCTTCTCCCTTTTCCTGGGTCCTTCCATGTTTTCTCGATGTCGGAGCTGCCTTTCTGTGCGGGGGATGGGTTACGGGCTTTGGGCGCGGAGACCGGGTCCTGTGGGGTCGCTTACACGGTGCTGGAATGTGGGGGGTGGGCCTGGGTGTGGGCTTTTTGAGAACGGGGGTCAGTCCGTTATGCGCTGGTCTGTCTTTTGCAGCGCAGGCTTGGTAGAGGAGCTGGTTTCCTCGACGGACGCTTCGCGGCCAGATAGAGGAAGAATGAGGAAGGAATGCAGTGAACTATCTAAATGCACATTTCGTTTCTGAGCACTGGGCATGAAGAAAAGGTATTAGTAGATTAATACTGGTGATTACTGAGCCTATACGGATGAAAGGGCGATTTGTCCAGGAGGTTTCCGTAGTGTTTGATAAAAATATGTTTCTAAGTGCAGTGAAGGCCGGAATAGTCTGAACAGCTTATTGAGCCAATATTGATAAAATGTGGCTTATTCCTGCCTATCAGTAAAGCGACCTTGACAGACGTGTGGGCGTTCAGTGTGGTTTCCGCCCAGTCCCTATAGGGCATGCCCACCTCCGCTGTGCACAGCCCCAGCCCTGCAGACATGTACCAATGGCGTCCCCTCCTGTTATGTCTTTAGGAAGGGAAATGACTCCGGACCCAGAGGAAGGGGGTCTTATATATTCCCTCTGAAAGACTAAGTAAAGTAAACTGCAGTCATCCTGTGCGCGCTGCAAAGATCTGATCTCTGCATGGAACGCGTCCAGCTTCGGTTTATTTCTAACTTCCGGGTAAATCCCTGGACCTGGCGGGTTTACCATGCACGGATTTAATTGCCCAGCAGAGATTACACGCTGGCTCCGGAAAGGCATTATTATCAGTACTGCAGAGCTGTGATTGCTTGCCCCGGCAAGGCGGCCCCTAGTCTAGGTTCGATATATGACTAAAGAAAGAAAGAGTTACCTAAGCCTGCTGCAGGTCTATAAATCTATAAGTAAAGGCATACAACAAACTCTCGCAGAGTAGGCAATCAATATCACGTTAGATAGCTCAGTGCGTTTATGCACTAGCAGCAAAAACCGGAATGTAGCCAGTAGGATCCAGGGTCCCCTTCTAAAAAGCCTAAGTATGTCTTTCACCCTTTAAAGGTCAATAAAGGGAGTGGCATTTCGTTCTTTCATTGAAACAACTGTTATCAATAGTGCCACAAAGCCATAAGGCGGTGGGAGCAAGCAGTATGAAAAACAAGTTCTAAATCTTAAATTAGCACGGGTGAGACTGCTGCTTCAGTATATCAAAGATTCTACCAGTGGTCCGGCTCAGCTGCCAAGGGTCTGCGGGGGCCACCTTGGCCTCTGTCTCTCCTCTGTCCTTCCTCGCGCTCCTTTGCAATAACACACGGGCTGATTGATATTCTGTACTATGAGACCTATTACGAGGTTATTGCGCTCTATTGTATTTAAAAATACGTATTTTTCATGTATCACTCCATACCACACAGGCGTTTCTATGAGCTGTAAATAACTGGTGTTAGTGTTTGCTGATTTAATGGTACTCCATCTACTGACCTTGGAAGGATGGAGGTAGTAGTGACCTTGCGAAGGTTTGGAAATGTGGCCGGCAGATCACTGCATGTTTCAGCAGAGAGCACTGAAATCACCAGGCCACCCTGCTTACTATAGCTGACCTTACCCTCACAGAGGGCCCTTTAAAGAATAATAAAGTTCTCTGGTGTGTGGCCAGCTGTCTGCTCTGCAGAAAAGTGTGAGGGGATGGCATGTCTGAAACCTTTAGATACCCAGTGGGCTTAACAGGCTGCCAGAAATGCAAACATTGCAAGTTGTTTACAGAATGTGTTTGGGTGTGGAGAACCTAAACATATAAGTCCTTAGCTCCTAAAAGCAAGCACAGTTAGTGCTTTGAGGCCTTCATTAGAAGTAGGCCAGAATTGTCAGCTGGCAAGAACTAATAATTTGGGGAATGGAATTTACCCAGGGCGAAATTTCTATGGGAGTCTGAGGTTCATAAGGGATCATTTCACACCAATTTCCACAGGTTATTACCCGATTGTAGCACTTTTCTAACACACATTTTGCCATATTTTCCTAGTGAAATATATAGGAGTCAAGAAAAACCCGGAGTGCAGTTTTGCCTCAGCGCTCATATTCCTGAATTGATTTGAGTTAAATTCCTGTTTCCGAACAATTGGGATCTCCTTACAAGTCTACAACTAGGATATAAAGGGAAGAAATAACCACACATTTTAAAGCCACCTGTTGCCGACCCTCAATATCCCAGCCCCAGAGACAAATGCAGGAAGGTTAGGAGTTATGTAAGTGGAGATTAAAGTTTAATGAAACTGTCCTTAGTTAATTTTTTGATCACGTCTCTTTTTTTTGGGACGGAGGAATTGACAACTTTAATATATTGTATCCATTTATTTGCGGTCCAAGGGCAATGGCCAGTTTCCTTTATGATGCCCTGGCGTTTTATCTGGGTTTGTTTTACCTGGCCTTCACTGTTAGTGGTGCTCGCAGCCGGGCACAGCAAGGCCCAGGTTTCCCCCGCATACGTTCACGATCGGGGGCAGGCTCGCATTGTAGCTCAGTGGTGCGAGTTCGTTGAAGGGGGGAGAGGGGTGGGGGGCGTTTAGACATGCGGTACGCTAGCTGGCACTGGCGGGACGTTCCCGGTCTCATCAGGTGCATCTTAGCATCTAGTGTGGAGAAGTGCGCACGCCGTGTTTCTTGCACTTTTTACGTTGATAGCACTTCAGCATGACTCCTCTTTTGTTGGCTTGAGGGGATTTCGACTCTACGCGAGGAGGTGGCGGCACACGTAAGGCTGTTGACTCGGGAGCAGGACTGAGGGTTAAGAACAGAAGCTTCCCTAAGCCATTGCTTCAAGGTAATACTTCCGAAAATACTTAGGGGGGTTAACGGGTTAACTGGTGGCTAAAATATTGACCTCGGAACTCAGCCCTAGAGTTCTAATTCCGGCTTTGTACCGGACCAAAAACTGTGTCATGTTGGGCAAATCTCTCAATGCCTTAAGCTCCGTCTGTAATGGTGTTATGTAAATATGAAAGGTGTAAAACAGTGTGTGCGACACAAACACCTGCTCGCTCCGTGTGGTCTAGCACTGCCACCATGTACCTGTTCCCACCACTACGTCTGTGATTGGTTGTGGTCTAGCACTGCCCCCATGTACCTGTTCCCACCACTACGTCTGTGATTTGTTGTGGCCCAGCACTGCCCCAATTACCTTTTCCCACCCCTCGGTCTGTGGTTGGCTGATGTCTGCCCCAACACCAGTGTCTGTCCTCGCACAGGTGTCTGCCTGTTCCCATACACTAGTACCAGTCCCTCAGCAGCACTGTCTGTTCCCCTTCACCAGCGTCTGTCTGTCTCCCGCCACCAGTGTTCACCCTCACCGCTGATGTCTGCCCCATCACCAGTGTCTGTCCTCACACCGGTGTCTGGCTGTTCCCATACACTAGTGCCAGTCCCTCAGCAGCACTGTCTGTTCCCCTTCACCAGCGTCTGTTCCCCTTCACCAGTGTCTGTTCCCCTTCACCAGCGTCTGTTCCCCTTCACCAGCGTCTGTTCCCCTTCACCAGCGTCTGTTCCCCTTCACCAGCGTCTGTTCCCCTTTACCAGCGTCTGTTCCCCTTCACCAGCGTCTGTTCCCCTTCACCAGCGTCTGCTCCCTTTAACCACTGTCTGCTCCCTTTAACCACTGTCTGCTCCCTTTAACCACTGTCTGCTCCCTATAACCACTGTCTGCTCCCTTTAACCACTGTCTGCTCCCTTTAACCACTGTCTGCTCCCTTTAACCACTGTCTGCTCCCCTTCACCACTGTCTGCTCCCCATCACCACTGTCTGCTCCCCTTCACCAGTGTCTGCTCCCCTTCACCAGTGCCTGTTCCCCTTCACCAGTGTCTGTCGCTTAGTGTCCACCCCTCTCCAATATCTGCCCTAACACCAGTTCTCTTTCCCTCATACCAGTCTCTTTCCCCATACATATCCCTCCCTGTACATCTGTCGTCACCTACACAAGTATCTGTTTGTTTCTGTTCCCCTTCACCAGTGTCTGCTACTTAGTGTCTACTGAACCCCCAATATCTGCCCTAACACAAGTATCTGTCCCTCATATCAGTACTATCCCCATACATTGCCCTCCCCATACATCCGTCGTTACCTACACTTGTGTCTGGCTCCTGTCGCCAGTGTCTGTTCCACTTCACCAGTGTCTGTCGCTTAGTGTCCACCCCTCCCCCTGTATCTGTCCCTCATACCAGTGTCTATCCCCATACATGTCCCACCCATACATCCGTCGCCACCTACACTTGTGTATGCCTCGCACCACCAGTGCCCATCCTCACCACTGAGGTCTGCCCCAACACCATGTCCGTCATTACACCAGTAAGAGTCTGCCTGTCTCCCTACGCTGACACCAGTCCCTCATCAACAGTGCCTGTCCCCAAATGTTGCAGTTTGTCTCAGCAAGGAGCGAGCGCTCATTTGCAGACTGTAGACATGTGGATAGGTCATCAGCTGTGAAGTGTCTGGGAACCACAAGCAATCCATTTCAGAAAGGGGCCAATGCCACCAGGAAGGCAACATTTTCCCTCTACATCCCTCCACCAGGCATGCCCTCCACAGACATTTAGGAGCAGTTAGAAGTGTGAGTGCATGGAAAGGAATGTGGGATCTGCCCCTTACGGACACCAACTGCTGGAGTCTGTATCAAAGGGTCACCTCTTCCCCGGTTTCCAAGAAGCAGACTCAGTTATAGGTGAGACTCTTATGTGTGGGTGGCTCTGTGTGTGTGTGGGGGGGGGGGGGGGTGGCTCTGTGTGTGTGTGTGGGTGGCTCTGTGTGTGTGTGTGGGTGGCTCTGTGTGTGTATGGGTGGCTCTGTGTGTGTGTCGGTGGCTCTGTGTGTGTGTGGGTGGCTCTGTGTGTGTGTGGGTGGCTCTGTGTGTGTGTGTGTGGGTGGCTCTGTGTGTGTGTGTGTGGGTGGCTCTGTGTGTGTGGCTCTGTGTGTGTGTGGGTGGCTCTGCGTGCGTGTGTGGGTGGCTCTGTGTGTGTGTGTGGGTGGCTCTGTGTGTGTGTGTGGGTGGCTCTGTGTGTGTGTGTGGGTGGCTGTGTGTGTGTGTGGGTGGCTCTGTGTGTGTGTGTGTGTGGGTGGCTCTCTGTGTGTGTGTGGGTGGCTCTGTGTGTGTGTGTGGGTGGCTCTGTGTGTGTGTGTGGGTGGCTCTGTGTGTGTGTCTAGCTCTGTGTGTGGCGCTCTGTGTGAATAGTTTTTTTGTAGGTGGCTCTATGTGTGTATGGCTCTGTCTGTGTGAGGGTGACTGTGTAGGTGGCTCTGTATGTGTGGGTGGCTCTATGTGAGTGGCTCTGTGTGGGTGGCTCTGTATGTGTGTGTGGGTGGCTTTGTGTGTGTGGCTCTGCGGGTGTAAATGCATTAGGTCATGCATTTGCAAGCGATTCAGCTATTGGCATTGTAAATGACAATGCCATTTATTTATGATTTAAAATAAAATGACATGAGCAATGCCAATAGCTCTACCTTTAATAATGCAGAGAATGTGCTTCTGATGGGTGCTTCCGATGTGTGCAGTACTTCTGTGCTTCTGATGTGTGCTTCCGATGTGTGCAGTGTTTCCATTCTTCTTACGGGTGCTTCCAATGTGTGCAGTGCTTCTGATGCATGCAGTGCTTCCGTTCTATTTATGGGTGCTTCCGATGTGTGCAGGGCTTCCGTGCTTCTGATGGGTGCTTCCGATGTGTGCAGTGCTTCTGATGTGTGCTTCCGATGGGTGCTTCCGATGTGTGCAATGTTTCCGTTCTCTCTCACTACATCACTCTCTCTACCTCCCTACTCCACTCTATCTATCTCACTACCTCACAACTTCTCTCTCTCAAAACCTCACTATCTCACTCTCTATCTCACTAAATCACTTCACTATCTCTCTAACTCACTCCCTCACTCGCTCTCTTTCTATCTCACTAACTCACTTTCACTCTCTTTCAATACCTCACTCTCTCTATCTCACTACCTCACTCTCTCTCTACCTCACTCTCTCTCTCACTACCTCACTCTCTCTCTGCTAATGCAATAGGTCTCACATATGCAAACAATTCAGCTATTGCCAATAGAAATGACAATGCCATTTATTTAGGGATAAAAAAAAAAAAATTATGAGCAATGCCAATAGCTCTACCTATAATATTGCCGAGACCATTGCATTGTAAATGCTTGTTGCTTTTGTCGCCCTAAGTGGGAAGGGGTGGGTCCTGTGCGCACTGTGCTCTTGAATTCAAGTTAGCCTGGCTGATGAGGGGTGATACTCCAAAACCGGTCCCAGGAGGCTTGTTTCTAGTCCAGGGAGGCCCTGGCCTGGAATTTCAGGTTGGACTGTTCCCATGAGGAACAAGGTCAAGACTGTTTTGCTTATGGCTGTGGGTGGCGTGTTGAGCAAAAAAAAACCGATGGGTTAAACCCATGTCTCTGTGACTGGGGGAGAATGTTTTCATTGTTCAGCATTCCGTCCATCAATTGTTCTTTCTGCTTTCCTCCCAACTGTCCGGACGCAATTACGCCTTCTGCTTATTCCCGGTTATTCCTGGAGTGACTTAGCAGACCAGGAGACAGGCAGCAGAAGTCATTCTAATGACATTGTTATGGAGAACACAACAATGACTACCAATCCTTCTGGAATTGTCGTGCAAACCTCCCATTCCTCTTCCTCTATGTCCAAATCTACTCCTGGATCCACTAGGGCAACTGCACCGATTAGACCTATGCAACCAACTCCATCTAGTGGCATGGGACCTTTCAAGTCTTTCAGGCAAGTGCCTGGACTTTCGAACCAGGATCTCTAACTAATTCACAAAGACTGATCAGATTCCATCCACAAACGCTATCAATCAGCATGGGCTAGATGGACACATCGGTACTTTGAACGTGATTTTGATCCAGTGGAAGTGCATGTGAATTTTGTGGTCAATTTGTTTTCAGTTTTAGCAGCTGAAGTTTTCTTCTAAGAAGTATGGGTTTTGTAATTCTTTTACATTTTTGTATTGAAGTACCAATGTGGCTGCTACATAAATAAAGCAAGAAGGGGGAGAAGGCCTAATCATCAGCTCCTTGTTTTAGTAGAATTGAAAATTCTTGTTCACGAATGCCAGAAATGTTTCGATTCAACACACTCCACAGCAGCAGCCTAAAGCACGTCATAGTAAAATAAACTTACAGGCAAAGCACATTAAAGTTGGCCTAGATTAGCCATATTGGGTCCTCTTAGTGGAGGCCAAATAGCAGGGATAAACTTTCCCAGACTAGCTAAGAAAGTAAATAGGCGACCACTCATAAGTAAGAATTTACACAAACACCCACTAGACCGCTGCGCTTTATTGATTGAGCATGTGGTCCCCAAGGAGGCTAGGAAATTAAGAATCATAATACAGACCTCCTCTGGCAACAGTCCATGTACAAAGCATGGGCTAGGTGAAAACATTAGCCCAATGTTGTATTAAAACAATGAAAGGGGTGCCCTGCTAAATAATGTTTTGATTGGTAACTTAGCCCATAACGAGTAACTTAGTTATGAACCCAAATTTGTAAGCAATTTGCGACTGAAGAATTCATAATCTTGCTGGGGCTTTTGTATGGCCATAGAGCTCAGACCAAAACAGCAGGCACTGGTGTAATGGTTACCATCCCATGCAAAAAATGCGCCCAAGTAAAGAGTGCAGCAATATTACCCTATGATACATAGGAAAGCAAAAAAGGACAACAACAATAGGCATGGTTAGATCGGCGAGACCATCAGAATACGTTAAAACAATGTAAAAGTCCCTTCGCTTGAAACCTGACAATCTGAAGCTAGAATGCAAACTTTGGATGAAACTGATGATTTCCATAATGATCGCTATTCCCTGCAAATCGCAAAAGCGATGTATTTGAAAACGTTTCTCATTCTTCCCTTTAACAAAATGGCCGCCCTGTTAACAGGCCTTATATTACCAAATATATCCACCCTCAGAATCTAAGAGAGCATTGTTGCCTGCAATGGGGTGCTTTTACATGTTATTTGAATGATGTATTCTTTAACAGCCACCTCAAAAGGGTGGAATGCTGTAACTGATAAGGATTTGAGGATGCAAATCTGTGCAACATATTTGTTAGCGACAAGCAATAGAGTCAATGAACCCTTCTACCACTCGATGGAGCGACCAGATGGTGTTAACGTACAAAACACAAAATGTGTTGATGTGCAATAAGAAGCATGAGCTTTGCAGAATTTGCCCACGCCCAAACTGACCAAGCAGCTCTTGCCTGACAGGGTGCTTCATGACAAATGATCTGGAACACCGAACATCAAAGCACAGCCCTGCCATCAATGAGGAGCAGAGTCATAGGCTCTCAGTAATAAGTGTTTGGCGAGCCGTCAGGCTAGCCCTAGTATGGGATCCTCAGTAGACATCAAGAAATTGCTGCTCAATGAGTGGTCATACTACCCCATCCATAATTTAACCCCTCCAACTATGAAGGCATGTGAAAAATAATATTGTCCAGTGCTCAGCTCTTACCCACGTGAATAACCCCAAAACAACCTCTGCTCCATTCTGCACAGGGTCACCCAAAGATGAGGACCCAAGGTGTTGAGTTCAACACCGAACCTGCCCCAGAGGTAATTCAATTGGAAGGGGTTTAGTTTGCCTCCACTGATATCATCCCCATGCCCTAAAATCCATGGGGTAACAAAGTAGGGGGAGAAGGGTTTGCGTCCTGGCAGGGGTATGCTTCTCTAAGCTGCAGGTAGCCACTTTCCCCTAGGTTTAAGAGTTAGATCCTTTGAAAATATGCTAACTGCCTCAAATGAGTTTTCTTTAAAGGCATTGTAAAACTTCTGCGACCCAGCCCTAACTACCAAAACACCTTTTGATTTTTGAAGCTGTCATGCTATGTTATGTTATGTTAAAAAGGTTTCTAAAGCGCTCAAATACCCATGGGTTTTCCTGGCGCTGGTTGATTGGCAGTAAGGTGAGGGTACTATGTGCCCAGAGGTAACTAGGTGCCTAGAGGTTAAAAAGCCAGGTTTTAATTAGCTTCCTAAAACACAGCTGTTTTGGAGCTGCCTGTTCCACAGGACCGGGGCTTCAGTGGGAAAGCAACTACCTCCCCATTTTAATCTCTTAAACCTGGGACAGGGCACTGTCAAAGAAATTCTGATTGAAGTATTCTATTTGGAACATACCATGAGAGATTTTTTTAGATAATAGGGACCTACATTGTGCAAGGCTTTGTAGATAAGGCATAATGCCTTAAATGTAATGCGGTTAATTACCGTCAGCCAATGCAGTTCCTCGATGGCTGATGAAACTGGTTGGAATTTAGGCAGATTGAAAACAAGCCTGGCTGCCGCATTCTGTACACTCTGAAGTTTCTTCATATGTTGTTTTTGGGAAGTTTGGCAAAAAGACCATTACAGTAATCCAATTTTGATAGGATTGATACAGACACTACTGTGTTTCTGGTGGTCAGAGGGATAAAAGGAAGAATCTTTCTAAAAATTCTCAGAGTGTTAAAGCTGTCCGAGACAACTGAGCTAATGTGTTTATTAAAGCTCAGTTTGTCATCTATTATTATGCCTACGTTTCTTGCTTTTTGTACAGTGGTGGGGAGAGTTCAAATCTCTGTTGGTCAGCATGCCGTGCTCCATAATAAAGGGTTATTATCAAAGAGTATCACCTTGGTTTTCTCTGCATTTAACTTGAGACAACGCTTTCCCATCCAGCCACTAACTGCTCTCATACAGTTGTGAAACTGAGAGGTAGTTACTTCAATGTTGTTCAAGGCTGCAACCATAATTTTCGTCTGCATAAGAAGTCGGGGAAGAGGCAAAAGATCTGATCAGAGGGGCCAACTCTGAAAAATAAACATTAAAAAGCAGGGACTTAACGAAGATCCCTGTGGGACCCCACACAGGAGTGAGAAAGATTTACATGAAAAGTTCTCTAGCATGACTAAATTACTTCTGTTAGTTAGCAATGATTGAAGTAGAGCTAAGGCCTTGTCGATGATGCCCATTTTTTTTAGACGGTTGACAAGAGTGACATTCTCAAATGTATCAAAGTCTGCCAACAGATCCAGGAGGATAAGTGCTGTGGAGCCCCCCTTATCCTGGATAGTTCTTAACTCTTCTGTCATTTTTATTAGTGCCATTAGTACTATGTTCAGTCCTGAAGCCGAATTGAGATCGATCCAACAGATGATTATCCTGAATGAACTTTGATAATTGTGTGTTGATAAGTATTTCCACAAGTTTGGCTAAGAAAGGTAATCTAGAAATGGGGCGGTACTTGGCTGGGTTGTCTGGGTCTAAATTTGATTCCTTTAGGGGTGATAAAATAGAGGCCCTTTTCCAAAGATCAGTGTGAAAAGCAGCGAGTCTCCTAAGACCCCCAATGCTGCCCGGTGGCAGGGTCCCACCTCTAATTCACCTTGGGTTCAATATAAAAAATAATGAGGCAAGCGCTGGAAAGTGGAAGACAAGAAAAGGGTTTATTACACTCTAGAGGCGAGTACGTCAACTGCAGACACCAGGATGTCTTTAGGGAGGTGTTCTGCCAGTAACTCCGACTGGCTCTTCCTTTTATACAGGTTTGACACAATGCATTTGTTTTATTTATCCTGGTTACAGGCTTGGACTCTCCGCCCCAGGCAGGTTTGTCACACAAGCCCAACATTGATCCATCCACATGGTTACACAAGCCCAACAATAATTCTCCTCCCACCCAGGTCAAAACAGATAATCTAATCTTGCAGCTGGACCTTGCTTCATGGTCTAAAACATGTGAGACCAGCCAGATCTAAGAGTCTGTTCTGTTGATAAAAACAGGTCCCATTGTTGGCAAAAACAAGTCTTGCTGTGTGCAGTGCAATAAACCATGTTTGCAAGAGTCTGTTTGGTATTTGGAACCTGTTTGTGTAAGGGTGTCCATGGGATTGCCTGTAAACAGAGATGAGAGGAAAAACGAGTTTGTGGCAGCAAGTTGATGTTTGTCGTGGCAATAGTTTATAGCCCCCAGCTCACATACCAGGTTGGTCAGAGGGATGCTAGTAGGGGCTGGGTGAAACAAAAGGTGACCAACGGAATACAAAATGGCTGCGGTTGGTCAGAATGACTGCAGTTTATGTACACGTAGGAACTTCCATCACACAAGATGGCGCAGGTAATGTTTATGATTGTTGTTTTGCTTTTAACATCATGAAAGATACCAGTGCTGAACATCCCATTAAAGATGCCTGCTAAAAGTATGGTAATCGGAGCTGGAATCTGTTTTAATATGGAAGGAGGCATGGGTCGAACGGTGATCCTGACTTAGTGGAATTAAATAACTTAGAGACTTTGTCAGGGGTGGTGGCTGTGAATTGTTTAAGATTAGCAGAAGGACTAGCACTAGCTGCATCTAAGGCACTCGTGTAACCTTTACTAGTACTTAAGTCACAAGAGGCAGAGAATTGATTGTATATTTGTTCCACTTTGTGGCAAAAATGTGCGGCAATTTCTTCATAAAAAGATGGACTAATATTATTACTTTTCGTCTCGTAACAAGTGATTTATTGCACTGTAACCACAACTAGCTGCAGTACCCTACTCCCACTTTTCATCTGAACAAAGTCCCAGTCTCGGCTTAATCTGTGATCCTGGACAAATCACTTGGGGCCAGATGTACAAATATTAGGAATAACTATTTCCTAATTGTGATTCTGTCCGAATTGCAATTAGGAAATCGATATTCCTAAAATATGAAACTCATTGATTTTCATTTAGGGTAGTTCACAAATTATCCTAACTCATGAATATTAATGACGTAGGTCGCAGTTTGCGTCTCATTAGGAATCACAGCCATCACAGGGATGATGGCCTACTGAGGTTAGCAGACCACCATGTCTGTGATTGCTTTTTAATAAAGCAAACTTTTTTTTTCATTGCAGCCCATTTTCCTTTGAGGAAAACAGGATGTGTTTAGGAAAAAAATGGAACTTTAAAGTTTAATTTTTTAAGAGTAGGTATTGGCCCGTGGGACCATTGTCGGCTCTTATAAAATAAATGTTTCAGCATTCACAAAAGGAAAGGGACACCTTCCCATTTGCGAATGGATAAACCACCACCCTTGAGAGGTCCATAAAAAAATGAATATTTTGCAAGCATAATTCGGTCACATATATCACTGTGTATCTGTATTTGGAAGGGACGTCCTAAACTCGACATTTCTAAATACGGAATCGCTATTCACAGATTGCGATTCGGTAACATGTTACCGATCGCAATTTGTTTTTTGTATATATCAAAAAGCATTTAGGAAATTGCTATTCCTAATGTATGAAACTTTTATGACTTTCATTAGTGATTCCTAGTGGATCGCAAATAGACCTACCTCATGCACATTAATGAGGTAGGTTGCAATTTGCGACCCCCTGGGATTCGCTGCCATCACAGGGATAGTGAGCTGCTGGGTACAACCAACCACCATGTCTATGATTGCTTTTATATATAGGATATTTGTTTTTTTAAATGGAGCCTGGTTTCCTTAAAGGGAAACAGGATGTGTTTGAAAAGAAAAAAAAATGAAACGCTTTAGTTTCATTTTTTATGAGCAGGCTGTAGTACATGGGACCACATCCGGCTCTTAAAAAAATATTTTTTCAACATTCTCATATGTGAATGGGTTACCATCAAATGGTGGTAAAGTATTATTGTTTTCCAATAGGAATTTGGTTGCAAAACAGTAATACATATCATATCGATTCGATATTTGGAAGGGACGTCCAACACACGCTAATGCAAATTGGAATCTTTAATAATTTACCAAATCGCATTTAGTACATCTAAAATAGCATTTTTCAGGAGCAAACGGACCGATTCTGCAAATTGGGCCTTTTGTGACCTGAAAAATGTTTGCACGTCTGGCCTGTAATCTCTAAAAAAAAGTGTCATGCAGTCTGGTTCTGTTGTTAAGGCCTCTGAGGCCCTTCGGCCAGGTTTATGCTATGAAAATACTGCCAAAACTACTGCTCCTGATTTCTAATTGAAAAATTTCCTTAGGAATTCTGTGTTGGTTTACGGCTACTCTGTTTAGCTCCAGAAGGTTTCCGGCAACTTTGCTTTGCATGTTATGTTATGTTAAAGGTGATTTGTAGAGGGCATGTTCATCTGGCTGTTTCTTGGAGCTAAGGGAGGACGGCTGCAGTTGCAAGATAGTGAATGAGTTTTCGGTTGTACATCTGGGTGAATAGCCAGGTCTTAAGTAGTCTCCTGAATTCGGTATAGGAATTGGTGGTACGCAGATTAGGGGGGAGGGTGTTCCAGAACTGGGGGGCCAAGGTCGTGTATCTAAGACCTCCATGTTTTTTTCGTTTGAAGCTGTGGGGGATCAACAAGTTCTTATTTGGGAGCGTAGGTCGCGAGGTGGGGTGTACTGCTGTATGTTTTAGGCAATAAAAGTGGGCCCACGTCCTGAAAGGGCTTTATAGATGGTACAGCCCAATTTGAACAGGCAGCGTTGGGGTAAAGGAAGCCAATGAAGGCTTTTCAACAATGGTCTCACATGCTGATGTTTTGGCTGGCCGAAAATGAGTCTAGCTGCCTTATTCTGGACTAATTGCAGCTGGTGTAACTGGTAGGCCGGGATGCCAATATGCAGGAAGTTTGCATAATCAATACGCGAGATGACCTGGGCAAGAACCACTTGTGTCAGGGCTGCGGTGGAAAGGAACCTGATGATTTTCTGAATTCTTCGTTGATACCCAGAGACCACTGAGCTGATCTGGGCCTTCATGGTTAGATTATTACTGATCACGATTCCCAGGCTTTTTACTGAGCTGGCTGGGAGAGGAGGGCTCCCTAATAGTGGAGGCCAGAAGTTGAAATTCCAGGGGTTGGCCAGACCACCAGTAAGGATTAGCTCCATTTTGCCTGGATTTAACTTAAGTTGATTGGTATTCATCCAATTACTGATGAAATTCATAGTAGATTGGAAGCTGGACACAGATGATATGGAAGTGTCAATGTTAAATACCAGCTGGAGGTCGTCAGCTTGATTAAAGACTACGACCTCTCTTTTATGCAGGGCCAGAACCAAGGGGAGAACATACAGTTTGAAAAGTAAAGGTGAAAGGGAGGAGCCCTGCCGGACCCCACAGGTCAATTTGCTCTGTCCTGAAGCTAGCAAGGCGCACCGATTGAGAACGATCACTGAGAAATGAAGTAGTCCATTTCAAAGACAAGCCCTGAATCCCACCGCGGCCAACACGGTCGATCAGTGGATGGTAATCGTCCGTGTCAAAGGCAGCCGACAGATCGAGAAGCACCATGGCCTGGGTAGGTCCCTGACCGGCCCCCCTTCTCAGTTCATCCAGAACTGCCAAAATAACAGACTCAGTGGAGTGTTCAGATCTAAAACCTGCCTAGTGGGAGTCCAAATAGTGTGTCTGCCCTACAAAAGAGCTAAAGCAGGTGGCAACCTGGGCTTCTAAAACCTTGCTCAGGTAGGGTAGCAGGGAAATGGGACGGTAGTTGCCGGGTGCTGATGGGTGTAGGCTGGGTTTCTTAAGGATGGGGACAACTTCCGCCATCTTAAATCAATTGGGGACAAACCCTTGGGCAAGGGAGTTGTTGAGAAGCAGTAAAGGAGGGTCAGGGCAGCGCGAGAAAATTTCTCGAAGGATATAGGGAGGACAGCTATCCATAGGAGAGCCAGATCCGACTTTTTTGATTGGGGAAAGGAAGGTATCTTTAGTAATGAGGGGTATGTGTTCTAAGAGCGCATAATTTGTGTGAAAGTGAGGGGAAACCGGGGGAGTAGTAGATTTGAGGATGCTAGCTTTGATGGTGACAATTTTCTCAATAAAAAAAGCATTGAGTGAGTTACATAGAGATTGTTAGGGAACTGGTTTTACAATGACTCTGTCTAATTTGGAGAGTTCATTCACTATGGAGAAGATGTCCTTAGCTTAATTAGTTGAATGTAATATTTTAGAAGAAAAATATTCTGCCTTAGTTTGGAGGATAGTTGTTTTGTAGTCTCTTAGTAGACACACAAAAGCTGCCTTTTGATTCTGGCTGTAGTCATGTCGCCATATGCGTTCCGCTTTCCTCAAGGCTAGTTTCTTTGCCTTCAGATCTGCCGAAAATCAGCATTGGGCATCATGAGGCCTCTTTGTTTTAACTTCCCTTAGTGGTACTATAATTATACTGTCTCTGGCCGAGTCAAACCAGGTGTTGATATTTTCCACTTGGACATGGGGGGACTCCTCCAGGGCAATAGGGGCTGAGACTGTTAACAAGGAGCAGAGTTCATCGATATCTGCTCGACTCCAATTTCTGGCCATAAAATTGCCTGGCAGAGGGGCATTGTTTAGACGGACGTTAGGGGTAGAAAAGTAGGGCACGAGTCCTAAAAAGAGAAGTGGGGGGACGCTGTCACCAGAAGTGACGTCACGACAGGAAGTGACATCACGAAAGGTGCGCTCCGATCTCGTCGCAGAGAGGCCAAAGAGTGAAGTCCACCTGTTTGGCAGGGGGGACGGTTGTGCACCCGGTAAAATAAGTGGGGGGACGCCCACCCGCGTGGTACCCCGACTCGAGCCCTGTAGAAAAGGTAATGAGTTAGTGGTCTGACCATGTACAAGGAAGAATCTGTAGATGAGAGACTTCCAGGTTGGCAGTTCAGACCTGGTCTAAGGTATGCCCTTTGACATGAGTGGCTACCTTTATGTGCTGGATACAATTTTTTCCTACTAAAAGTTCAGCAAGTTCAACGGAGCATCGATAAATTGATCATAGATTGTGTACAAAGAATGATGAGATATAACTGTCGCCCCTTGGCGCTGTTTGGTCTTTAGGGTCTGTTTAGTGATGGATTCGCCCAATTGAAGGGCACTTCATTTGTACAGAATTGGAACTATGTACAGAAAGGGGAAGGAGAGATTAAAGAAGATGAGGCGAGGGAAGCATGGGGAGTGAGTTAGGGTTACAACCTAAATCAAGCATTTTACTGACATGGCTCATGTTATAGTACGAAGTGATCTAAACAGATGACAAAATGTGTATCCCCCTCTGAATTAGAAAACTGAAACAGACAATAATAGACTAATCACTTTATTAAGTGCTTAAAGAGGTCAATACTCTTCGTAAATGATCATCAGAATTGTCCTATTAAACGAGAATACAGGGGATTTCAAGCAGACGAGTGTCCTAAAGCCATGACCTGGCCCCCACAGAGCCCCAACATATCAACAAAAGACCAGCATGGGCCTCTCAAAAGGGTGGCACCGCCTGGCAAAGTGAGGGAGGGATTGTAGGTGAGGGAGAGTTAGAGAGTGAGCTAGGGATGGAGAGGCGAGGAAGCAAGGAGTGATATCAAGTGATTGACAAGGAAGGTTGAGGATTGAGGAGGGATATGGAAAGAGGAGGGAGTGAAGTCTTAAGGAAGAAGGAACGAAAAGGGGAATAAGGAGAGAGGAACAGTGAGTGAGTGCGTAATGGGGTGCGAGTGAGGGATGAGCAGTGGGTATGCGATGTTTTGAAGGGATACAGGACAGGGTGAGAGTGAGAGGAATAGGAAGCAAGGAATGCATATAAAGAGACATGAGATAGATACTGGGGAGTAATAGAGGATGAGTGAAGGAGATACAGGAAGTGATGTCGAGAGAAAGGAATAGGGACTGAGGGAGAGAAGGAAGGGTAGCGAATGTGCGAGGGCGTGAGGAGGAGCAGGGGGAGAGAGGGAGCAGGTCGGAGAGGAAAAGTTATGGAGGGAGTGAGTGTGGTATTATGGGTGAGGATAAAGTGGATAAAGGGATAGGGAGAGAATGAGGGAGGGATAAAAGGTGAGGTGGCGAGAAAGGTGTAGAGGCTGAGAGTGTGAGGGAGAGAGATTCTCGCTCTTGCTCTCCACGTATTCCTTGTTCCCTTGGCTATTATCTAGTGGTTGTGTGTTACGTCAGTGCATTCTGAGAGGTTTGATTAATTAGGTGACGCCAGCATTCATTTACTTATTAGAAGAAGCATAATGAATACACATCCCAAGGTAATTTGGTTTAGAAGTTATTAGGACTGACTAGAATAGGAACGTATGAGACTAATCGACAGCCGCTGACGCAAAGTAAACAGATATAGCAATGTATTTTACAAACACAGTCAACAATGGCTAATTAATTAGCGGCTTGCAGTCTAAAGAGAACAATCACAACAAATACGGCGATCACATAACGAGAAATTAGCTGCACAGACTCGCAGAATTATTTCTGCGATTGAAGCATTAAGCACGAGAAACCAATTTAGATAAACCAAATAGTATCAGAATAAATACAATTAGAAGAAACTAAGCATATATTCTTCCTAATTTTTGTAAGGAAATTAAGCAGAACAATAAAATGAGTGAATCATATAGCATTTTAATATCAACGTAACACTCACTGACACATGCCTTCTAAAATAAAACGCACGCTACCAGTGTTTTATGGTGAATTTTATTTTAGTAATATAACTTGATTGTAATTGGTGACTAAGGGAATGCAATTGGCTTATGTGTATTCCAAATGAATTAATGCACAGCAGCGAAAGCAAGCTATCGTTGCTGCACAATCCTTTTTCAAATATGGCATTTCTAAAGATGTAAAGTTTTACATTAGCAGGTGCTATGTATTTTGTACAATACACTTATACTACTTAAAACATGACAATGATCTTCCTATTCCACTGTAAAACTAGTAAGAAACCTGCACAATGGGTGAGTAATTACATGTTACCTCATGATTACCTTAAGAGAACTGGACTCACCTTGAATAATATCCTAAGAGGCATGGGTTGCTTCCTACCTAGTTAAGCAAGGATTCTTCTCTGACTGAAAATAAAGATTCTTTATTTGCAACCCTCATTTTCGAATGCATAATGAAATGATTTTCAATATGTAAATATGTTAACATAGTTCTTTGCATGCACAGTTGTTTGAGCAGGGAGCAGGCAGAACTCAGAGCTATAGAAGGAACTAGGAGCTCCCACAATTTCAGGGAATGTCTTTTTTGACACAAGACACAGACTGGCGCTCCCAGGCACAGACAGGCGTGTTTGTTGAGCTTTAGTGAATCCTTTTCTCTCTATAGGAGGATGACTGAACCTTCCTAGCATGGGTCGTCGCTACCTTATTTCTAGGGAAGTATGTGGTTGTGGGGCAGTGCTTAATTTGTAAAAAAAAAACAAAAAACATAAGTGCCAGGTCCCTTGTCAGGGGGATACTTTATCTTGCACAACTAATTGTCCCTGCCTGTGCTGCCAATGACTGTACCAACATAACTAATAGCCATCATATCCTTATAAGTGTGATAATTCAGACTATCCCAGGCCCCCAAAGCTCTAACAATAGCATGGGCGGCAGGTCACTTTTAATGTATATTGAATTAACAAACAATGATGGTGTTCCTCTCGAAACAGCGCCACCATGTGGCAGGCTGTCATAAGTGCCAGTATTGATAATCAAGTGCTGGTACTAAGCACTGGAAACCACAGGCTCAAATTAAACATTGGAGAAGAGTGATTTGCATTTTAAGGTGTTTTTCGAATTAAAGAAAACTCATAGAGACTATAGGGGTCAAATAGCATTTTTCACACAGGGTACTCCACCACAAATGTGGAAGACTACCCGGTCCACCAAACTGCTGCTCTGACTGCTCTATGTAGAGTCAGGGAAACTGTCATGTTTCTGCCTCTGGAGGTCCCACCGGTTCTGCTAGTGGAAGCCTTAGACCTACAGCCCTGGGAGCACTGGACAGTCGGTTTCAGTACCCCACACTGCCCCTCCCCCTTATTTAGGGTGGGTGGTATGACATACTTTATTTCTTGTTAGGGACCGCCAGTAAAAGCCTTGTGGTCCTGAACAGATAAAAATAAAATGACTCCCACATGGTTGAAGTAAACTCCCAAGGTGTGAGTCATTTTTTTTTTAAAGCAAACACATGCTTTGGGAGTTTTGTTTTTGAAAAATGAAAAAAACCTTCTCAGCCACCACATGAAACATATTGAATGCTCACCAAGCTTATAGTGCCTCCAGAGGAGTCACCGTCGTGGAGGCTCCAAAGAAGACACCGAGATCTCCTGCAGACAGGTGGAGATCTGTAAATATAGCATGATGTCACCTGCCAGTGTGGCACAGGCCCCACCAAAGTGATACAACGGGATACCTCCTACGCTTTATAATGAGGTGTAAGAACTTCACCAGGTGTGTTTTAATACCATGAAGAAAAATATGTAATAACTTGTTCTCTTGGCCACCATTGCAATGGGACTTCTTGCAAAGTAGGCAGGATGTATTATGGTGCTTCTGTCTGTATGTGAGATGCCATATTGTGCAGTGAGTCTTGAATTTGGTCTTGATGTGATGTTTGTTAGTCATATCTTCCCTACACCTGTGATGCAACATTAGCTTCTCATAGAAATAGATGATACTCCTATTACATTAATCAGCTTCTCCATAAAGTGATGCAAAGCGTGCACTGCGGTGTGTAGAGTACAGGAGCCTCCACAAAAAAACAATCTTTTTTGATTGGAACGCACCACTTGAACAGTTCCGGGCACAAGTATCTGGGATATGATGGGAGACGCGGGAGGTTTCTGGTTCACTGACCTCAATGAGGGTCATGTTGTAGACTCTGGAGTAGAGGCCGACATAGATAGACCCTTATGGACCCATGCTTAGCACCTGGTTCTGACTCAGCAGTCGAAATATCGCTATGCATGTCAACCATAGAACGCTGACTATGACTGTTCAACACCCCCCGGGACTCATTGGACTCCACACATGCCCTACCGACTTTAGCTCTGCCAATACTATGACCACACAAACTTGCTCTGAAGGGCGGGTTAGGGAGTTTGGTAACTGTTCCATCTCTCCTTTTGGTCATTACAACTGCATGCTCGTGTTGCCCTTTTATTGCAATGCTTGTGGTGCTAGTTTTTTACATCACTGCAAGTATAACTGTAATACCAGGAAACATGCATTATGGCACATATATAAAAAAAGAGGCATATTCATATGCCACTGTTGTAACATGCACTAATCTGAAAATGTAATAAAACATGTTTTTTTTAAAAAAAAACATAAAAAGTTTTGCAAAGCGTGCTGTCCATCAAAGGTTTTTCATTTACTGAGTTTCCCAATACACACGTATCTCATGTTGTATCAAAGGTGTAGTGAAGATTTAATAGTGGAGACAATCACAAGGAAGTGTCTTGGTTTCCTTTATATTTGGTGAAAAGTGAATATTGCTGTAATATAGGACAGCCCTCCATGTTGTTTATTGAAGCCCTGAAGAATTGGCAAGTAGAATAGCCGCAAAACAAGTGTTGGCTGCACCGTGGCAGTACTCAAGTGGGCTAAGCCTGTTGATACATCAATCCAATCAATTGAAATAATTTATTTATAAGATTTCTTTTTTTATTTAGTGCATTGTTATTGTCAGAATTGTTATTGGTCAATGAGTTGAGCAACTTACTGGAAGTTAAAAGTATTAGTTGTTAATACATGTATCAATATGAAATTAATTTTGCCAAGATAAATTATTGTCATGTACTTATCGATCCCAATTAAGTTTGCTTAATGGTAAAATTAATCAGACTAAATACAGCATAGAATTTTAGTGCATTTTCAGACTCTCCATCTCTTCTATTTGCAACATGTATTGTTACAGTGGAAATGTATTTGGTTAAACAGGGTTATTAAGGAACCTTGATAAGCAGGGTAGGGCCGCTGGTATTTCTTTTAAATACCTTTTATTTCTCTACAGTCCTAATTTTTAAATAAACCAGGCTTTCTGAAGGTATTTCTACCTTGCACAGAGACCAGGAGCTAGATGTACGACTAGTGTAAATTGTGTCTCGCAATTTGCGCTCCATTTCGAATTTCAATTTACAATGTACAACAGTGTCAGAGACACTGATTGCTATTCCCAATGGGGTCGCAAAATGTGAGTCTCATGAATATTAATGAGGCACTCGCAATTTGCGACCCCATTGGGAATGGCTGGTCCTCACAGGGATGGTGGCCTGCTGGGCTCAGCAGACCTCCATGTCTGAGACTGCTTTTCAATAAAGCAGATTTTTTTTAATGCAGCCCATTTTCCTTAAAGGAAAACGGGATGAATTTAAAAAAAAGAAATGAAACTTTTTCGTTTCAGTTTTTCAAGGGCAGGTAGTGGTCCCTGGGACCACTGCCTGCCCCTAAAAAATATGTCCCCTTGCATTTGCAAACGGGAAGGGGTCTCCTGGGGACCTCTTCCCATTTGCGACTGCATTACCACCCTCTTGAAGAGGGCGGCAATGGGGGGCGGAGCTTGCCGGCACCGATGAAGGAAGCGTAGGAGCCGAGCTCCGCTTTAACTACAACAAAATCCTGCAAAAAATCCTGCAATAACGGAGGAAATATACCCCTGAAGCTTAAGCTCACACTCCGGCGACGATAGGGGACACCTGACAGGCACCCCGCTGAAAATAGACGAAGCGCGGAGCTGCCGGGACACTCGTGAGTCTCCTCGCGGACCAGGCCTGAACCTGCGGACTCACCTGGGCCGCGTGCCGCTCCACGTGACCTTGCATGCGGCTGGCAGGGGAGTTGCGGACCCGTGCCCGTCGGAGCAGTGACGAGATTGGAGGTCGGCCTGCGGCGCGAAGAAAGACGGCGATCGGCGGAGGAGAGACCGCGCATGCCGGTGCCCAGTGCGGGTTAGTCACATTGGACGGCGCTGAAGTGAGGAGGCGGAGGGAAGGGAACTTGGAGACCTGCATAGTTCCCTTCCATGGAAATGGCGGCGGAAAATCAGCAGAATATTGGAAGCGTTCGTAGGTAATGGGACCTGCCCCCAGTCCACCATTATTGACCTAGGTACGCTGACAGACTGCAATCGGGGCTACTTCTGCAGTATTGAGAGCCGCTTTATCGGAACAATAGTCCCATCCCCCCGATGTGGCCTGGGCTGGGTGGCGGGAAGAGCACAGAGGCACGGTGCTGTGGAGGGAGAAGTCCGTTGTCCGCCTAGTGGTGCAGTGGCCGGCCGGAGGAGAGTGCATCTGCTGCGAACACTGTGGGGCCCACACCTCACGCTTAACACGTGCGTTGGGGACAGGAGAGTTCTCCCCCCTCCCCCCCCATTAAGACATCGTGGGCACGAGTGAGTGGATCGCGTACGCTGTGAACTGTGAGTGGTGTCAGTGTGCAAGCGCCACCTCGGAGTCCTATACCAACTAGTCCAGCATTTCGCCTGTACACTCACAGGATAGGGGCACGCACAGCTGGAGGCACGGTTTGCCGGATAGCATTAAGGTACGCACCAGAGTACTGTAATAGCCTGGTCGCCTTTAATACAGCTACAGACACTGCTGAGAGAGCGGTGGGGGTCCGGACTGGAGGAATATCATTGCTCACAGGGGCCGGAGAGGAACACGAGGAGGGCTCGCCTTGAGACTACACGGAGCTGACCACTGTGAAACTGCGGGCACAGAGTTGGGCGTGTGGCAACAAGTGGCGGCAATCTATCCCCTTACACTACCACAGCGGAATTCCTCTGCGCTGGCCCATACGACACCTGTGTGACGGCAGCTGGTGAAGGTGACGGGATCAAGGCTCCTGCAACCGTGAGGTTCGGCACGGCGCTCATTGTGACCCAACAGGGTATGCCATAGGACAGATTGGTGAGAGCTGTCAACACCGGTGGTTGACCTAGTGCAGTGAGGGAGCGAGAGTGCTGCACTGTGCCACAGGAATCAACTAAGTGGTCTTGGTGGTTGAAGCACAGTCGTCAAAACAGTCGCTACTCAAGTGTTGGGAGACAGAACGACTTGAACTCCGACATATCACCATGGGCAAGAACGACAAAACCCAGTCCAAGCTGGCTTTCTAACAGCGACGACCCAAGGCACCGGAAACGCAGGTACCAGCGCCGTCCCCAACACGCAGAGGCCAGGAGGGCTCACTGTATGCGGACATTAAAGACATGTTGGTGTCGATGGAAAAAGGGTTACAAGACAGCATGGCATCCATAGGCTCGAAGATAGACGCCCTCACGTACCGAATGGATCGCATGTCGGAGCGTGTGGACAAACATGCGGAACGACTTGACATGTCCGAGAGACGTCTCACTGAAGTGGAAGAAGCACAGTCCGAATGGGACAAAGACCGCAAGCAGTTCACGAGACTACTCCAAGTTATACAGGACAAGTCGGAGGATTTGGAAGCCCGCTCGAGGTGCTCAAACATACGCATAACGGGGATTGCGGAGACAACACAAACAGGGAAGATGGAACTATTCGTAGAGAAACTCCTGACCACCCTATTGGGAGAGGATGTCTTTTCGCCGATGTTTATAGTTGAAAGAGCACATCGCACGTTGGGACCCCGACCGAGCCCGGGCGCGCCCCCGAGGCCGATAATAGCGAAACTGTTGAACTACAGGGATCGTGACACGGCGTTGAGGGTTGCAAGGGACAAAGGGAAACTGCAATTCGAAGGCATGGATGTTTCTTTATACCCTGATTTCACTGCGAAAGTACAAGAGGAGCGGCGGCACTTCGCCGCATACAAGAAGCAACTCCGGGAACTTGGACTAGACTATGCTATGATGTACCCAGCTAAATTGCGGATAAATAGACAAGGTCACTCTCACTTTTTCACGGATCCAAGAGAACTCCAGAAATCTTTGAAGGAATGGTCCAGGGAGCAGAGGCGTAGTCCCAGAGGTCACAATGAGGAGCAGAATGAGAACAGCCAACTAGACGAACAGGAATAACTGGATGAGTGACACTCAGAGTTACATAATGTTTGCCTTGCGGGATAATGATTAAGTTGTTGCTGCTGATGCTCGCATTGCAGTGAACCTTGGAAGTCGAGATGTGCCGATACGTGGGAGCAGAGGGTCCTGTGATGGAAAAGCGGCACAATCGCTGGGTGAGATCTTTTCAATGTATATGTTCCGGATAGCAGGCGGGGGTATGCATAGCCTACTAGCCGACATGATTTTAGCGTATAAACAAATGCAAATGGTGTCTGAACAATGCTAATGATATGTGTGCTATAGGAGGGGGGGTAACGAAGGGCGAGGCCCTTAGAATCTCCATTCAGTATTGATTTAAGCCTCACGTTAAGAGACACTTACAGGGTGGTAGAGCTGGGGCAACGGTTAGATATAAAATGCTGATGTACTCTTGTATGGTTGTGCTGGCCACCTCTGCCCTGGCGCTTTTGGCTATAATGGTTCCTATGGAAGCCAGTTTAGGGGTTGTTCGAGTTCGTCCTAGTGAGGAGCGAAAGGGGGGGGGGGGACAGGGTGCTGCCAGGCCAGGTTGGGGGAGGTCGGCTGTGGGAGGGGAAGTTTGGTTTGGGGTGGGTGGTTGGGGTCTAGTTCTGGGAGAGGGAAGTTCAAGGGGGCGCCAAATACTGTGTTGCCCAGTTTAGCCTATCGTGGACAGCTCTCGATAGATACGGCTCTACAGAGAATAGTTTGCAGAACCGATGGTACTCCGTCGATTGCCTATCCTTCTCCCTTCTGGGATGGCTGATATAAGTGAAGTGAATGCGATATGTGACTCGGATACTTTGAATGCGTTGTCGTGGAATGTGAGAGGGCTTAACGATTATTGCAAGCTCAGGAAGGTGTTAAATTATCTAAACAGGCACCACATTGACCTTGCTCTTCTCCAAGAAACCCACCTCCCACTTACAAGTAAAATGCTAACAGCTAAGGGGTTAGGGGGAAATAGTGTTGCGTCTGGATTCACTACACACTCCAGAGGAGTGGTCACATGGGTCAATCCTAAATCAAAATTAAAATTAGCACTGCTTATGGCTGACCCGGAAGGCCGCTACTTAATTGCCAGATGTGTCGGCAAAGGGCACGATCTTATAGTGGTGAATGTTTATGGGCCTAACTATGACAACCCCGAGTTTTATGCTGCCCTGGCAGGGAACTGCAGATCGCATGTTCACTCTAGAATGCTGTGGGGGGAGATTTCAATTTTGTGTTTGACTCGGACCTTGATAGATCGGCAGGTCTGGCACGTTTACCAGAAGCCTCGGCATTACATATGCAGGCAGAATTGGTCAGGTTGGACCTTGTTGACATCTGGAGACATAAACACCCCACAAAAGGCGGTTACACACATTACTCGGCCTATCATGATGTCCACACGAGAATAGACTATTGGCTGGCTTCTCAGGCAATGCTCAATAGTATAAAGAGGTGCGCGATACTACCATGTACCCTCTCGGACCACTCCCCTCTACTTCTGGTACTTGCGGTGCCGGCAAAGAGAATCCCCCCATTTACATGGCGGTTCCCTCCTTACTCCCTATTAGATGAGGTGTTCAGGGGAGAATTAGCTGAGGACATGGATACTTTTTTTGAGACGAATTTGGGGTCTGTTGATAACTTTCAGACAGTATGGGACACATTTAAGGTATATATTAGGTGTATGGCTATGTCCAAACATTTGAGTGTTCTTAAAACTATACGACGGAGAATGAGGCAGCTAGAGACCCAACTGTCGGACCTGGCGGGACGCTTACAGATCAACCCTGATGCTGAAACTACATCGCAAATCAAGAGGTTACTCGCCGAGTATCATGTGGAGGCGGACAGGGAAGTACAGCATATGGGCAAGTACGCCACGGCGCGCACGTACGGAGAGGGGGAGAGGCCTGGTTCTCTGTTGGCAAGAATGATGCGAAGCGACAGACGACCTCTGGTAATAGTCGAACTGATAACACCTGCAGGGAATGTGCTTACTGACGAGGTGGAGATCCTCCAAGAGTTTAAAAAGTATTATGCGGGTCTCTACAAGTCCAGATCCTCACAAGTCGAGGGGGAAATAGATGATTAGCTTAGCTACATTAAAATGCCCTTCTTGCCCAATTCACAGAGGGAATTCTTGATGGCGCCCATACAGGAAGATGAGATCTTGGAGGCTCTGGAGGGGATGCGATCTGGCAGTGCCCCTGGGGCATATGGATATTAGTAGGGGGTTGTACCCAGCTGAAGTCACTGGGACCTGGGTTATCTAAGTAATTATAAGAAGGGGTCCCAGTTGCATAGGAACAATACGCAAAACAGATAAAGATTAATCAACCAAACAACAAATTAGTCCACATTGTTTTATTCACAATGGGAGTGTATATGAAATATACAATTTATCCAAACAATAAATTAGTGGTTTCACAGTGCCCCAAAATTGGGAAGAAAAGGGAGGGTGGTGAGTGATCATGTGAGGATAAAGTGAAAGGAAGAAGGAAAATTCTTAAGTGACAGTATAATCAACAACTATACATCATTTGTCAATGTTACACAATATGTACAAAGACAAGGACCATCAGGTTCAAACCATCATTTCCAAAGGAAAGCATACTCCACAAAGTTCAATAAATGAAAGCAATAGGGCGTGGAGTTGATATTCAAAGACAGATAGTTGTCGACGTTTCGACCCTCATATATGCAGGTACGAGTGCTATCCTTGCTGCGGGGTCTTCATCAGGACTGGAGAGTGGGACACATAACCTATTTAATATAAATATATGATTTAGGCACGGGAAGAAGTATCCCTTGATATATCAAAACAGAATGGCACATCGGTCCCATGACAGGATTGGTAGGGGGTATATGTTACAATGGTCCCGAGCGAAATTCAGGACCAATATCAATTGAACATTGTACAATAACTAAAATAGCGCTAAATAGTCATGATGACTTGTAAATATTGAGGAATAGATTAATGAAAACCGGCGCCGTTGAAGAAGAGCCAGCCCGACGTGGGTGGCGACGGCCAAACATCCCTAGATCATTATAAATGGGACATGGTAATGCACCTGGAGCCCGATGGGTCAGGACCAAAGTGCAATCACCGAGTCTAGTGGTAATCGTACCAGAACAGGTCTGGTATAAAAGTGGGCTAATGATTCAGGTCGTAAGGTTATAAGCTTAGAAACTTACCACAAAGTGGTATTTATTGGACCCGAAGTTAACAGGATACGTTCGCGGTCAACCGGAACGGGATAGTGGTAGAATCTATCAGGTATGAATAATACGGACAATGTGAGGATAAGTTTACAGAGAAAGGGCATCATAGAACTGAAGTCATGGAAGGTGTTGTAAACTCACCACTTCGCAATTTGGAACATTCGTTGATTGTAATGGCTCAGAAGTCGATCGTGGTCCAATGTACCGACGATGCTTTGAAAACTATCAAATATAAACATTTAGGGAAGAGAGTTTAACATATAGAAAACTCGCGGCATCAAGAATCGTGATGCACTAGAGGGGAGGGCACTCACCTAAGGGCTGTGTAGACAGCACATTCAACCGGGAATCGTGTAATTGTCTGATCAAGTTGGGAATTTACTCGATAATTCTGAAAGAAAGGGCGGAATAGAATTATAAAAAAGGGGGGCCAACATGGAGAGTTAATCAGCAATGGCTAATAGACTGGCGCCCTAGGAGTTGGGATAGTACTTACCAGGCACAGAATGAATCACGTCCTGAACAACGCTCAAAATCGCAATGGCGAAGCGAGGTTCCGGGTTTGGAAATATCACCATGGAGATGTAGTCACGTGGTGCGTTGCACCCGTATGAACATAGTAAAAAGACTAGTTGAGTTGCCAGGTTACAGTAACCATAACAGTTTGATCGCGGAGATTGTCCGAACTATGTGTTACACAGATTGCGTCTAAGTTACGTGAGATATTATTTACATTTGTAAAAACAGCGTGGAATTATTTGTATCAGGGGGGTAGCTAAATTAGATAACAAAAAGGACGCGTCACTAAAAAGCGATACAATTGTTGAAATGAAAGTGACAGACAGCTATGGCATTCACTATATCAACGTACTTCATGATAACATCGCTTGAGCATGGGGTTGCGTACCGCTCACACGAGGGCAAAGGCCACACCTCATTGCCGTCAATTAAGTGTTATACTTGGCATTTAGAATATCCAGAAAAAAGTTTGTGCATTTGATAACATCATAAAAACTTGTTATACCCCCCTAGAGACGGGGAAGGTCATGTAGCAACATTGAAAGTGTGGCGTACCTCTCACATGAGGGTAAAGGCCACGTAGATTATGATTCAGATTGTAGTCAGGATATAGTAGCTAGTTGAGAGCAACAGACAGTTATGACATTCAATGTAGCAACGTCCTTCAGGATAACATCGCTAGAGCAGGGAGTGGCGTACCTCTCACATGAGGGTAAAGGCCACACATCATTGTCGTCAATTGAGTATTATACTTGACATTTTGTTTATCCAGAAAAAGTTTGTGCGTTTAATAACATCATACAGAGCTTCTTATACCCCTCCTAGAGACGGGGAAAGTCATGTAGCAACGTTGAAAATGTGGCGTACCTCTCACATGAGGGTAAGGGCCACGTAGAGTGTGATTCAGATAGAGGATAGAGTAGCTAATTGGGAGAAAGAGCTATCGTGCTCATTAATCCCAGTCTCAATGGAATCAAACCTGAACATCCATTTTAACTCGCGAGTATTTAAGATACTGGCGATGTTACCACCCCGGGGTCCTAGTGTGGCTTTTTCGAGGATTACCCATTTGATACTTTCAGGTGTGTGCCCTCATCCTTCCTCTCCCATGCAATTCCTAGGGAGGCAGCATACTCGAGGTCCATGTAGTTCCCTGTGGCTCCCGAATCCAACAGGGCTTCCACGCGAGTGACATTGCTCCCTGCTATAAACAAGGTCACCGGCATGTTTATATGGGCCACTGCAGGCATCATCGTGTTGGCAAGGAGAGAGGAGATCGATGTCTGTCTCACGTCCAACCCAGTGATCTCCATCTGGGCCGGACATTTTAGTTTTCCGACGTCTCTTTGGTTCCCAATATAGCGGGTTTTCTTGGCCCGAAGTTTCTCTCGGGTTGTTGGGCCCTCGCTCGACATTCACGTATGAAGTGTCCCCCTTTACCACAATAAAGACAAAGTTTCATCCTTCGTCTGCGATCACGTTCTTCCGTTGTCAGAGGGCCTCGTATCCCACCGATCTGCATCGGTTCAACCCCCTCTGGATTCTTTGTACCTTCATCTGACGATGCTTTTGGTTTGGGACACCATCCTTTCACCTCGCTCCGATTCCGGTCCCCCCGTCTTTCCAGTAAGCGATGGTCGAGTTGCACGGTTAGATCTATCAGTTCTTCACAGTTGGCTGGCATTTGTACTACTTGAGACAAAACGTCCTTTAGCTCACTTCGAAGTCCTTGATAGAACAAGGAGGTACGCTTTTCCTGTGGCCAGTCAGTTTCAACCACTAGTCTGTTGAATGCGGTGATATAGGTCAATAGGTCCTGTGACCCCTGACGTAGCGTGATGAGTTCTTTGTCCAAGGACAACATATGAGTCTTGCGGTCAAACAACCTCCGGAGGGCAGAACAAAAGTCAAGGAAGTGATGTAATACCGGATCATTCTTCTCCATTGAAGGTATTGTCCAACTAGCCGCATTCCCACTCATGTAGGACATCATAAACGACGTTTTGGAGGCGTCGTCCTGAAATACTGCAGGCTTGCACAAAAAGTGGAGCCTGCATTGATTTAAAAAGGTCTCAAATTTCTTGGGATCCCCATGAAAGCGTTCAGGTGGGGCAAGCGGGATGCCCGTGTTCTGTATAACGTGCACCGTGGGGGTGTGGTCGGTGGAGGACTGAGGTATGGCATTGGGGACAAAGAACCCACCCCCTGATGCTCCCAGGGGAGGGGATTGCGATACTGTGTGTCCGGGTGGAGGGAGTGTTGCTTCCCTAATATAAGATCCGGCTCCCGGACCTTTACGCACCATGCCAGCTACCTCTCTCCTCATGGTATTCATTTCTTTCTTCATATCTTGATTTTCTACACGAGATGTGTGCACTTCATGTTGAAGTGCGTTAAGACTTTCGACCAGCGAAGCTAACACCTCGCTCGGATCCATGGCCCAGGCTCGGCTTGTCTACTTGGGCTTATCAATCTGTAGTGGTTAGTAACCCCCAGATATCCCAAGAAGAGAAACGTTAAGCCACTAACCTTCAGGTACTGGCCAGCGGGGACCACAGCTCGAGGAATAGTATCCCAGTTCCCAATAATGCCCACTCTCCCCGCATGAACCACATGCAAGGGACAGACGGCACTCCAGGAAAAAGGGAGAGAACAACGAAGGAGGACGTTGTTAAGAAGTTACCCCTCTTGGTCTGGTCACAAGGTAAGGCGGTCTTTAAGTCACAACTCAACTGGGAAAACACAAACGGACAGACCATTAGCACACGGAGGACAGGTCTGATATTGTAAGTGCATAAGGAGAGAACCTTACTTACAGGAATTTTTACGGGGGAAGAGCCCAAAAGGATTCTGGGTGATGTAGTAGCGGGTCGATAGGCTAGAGCCTCAATAGTTCCTTTACTACCATTCAAAACACAAAAGTTATAGCAGTTACTTCGATAGAACCCACTAGTTAATGTCACTGGAGTTAATAAACGAAGTTCAAAACAGCGGGCAGGGACTCCTCGAATGAACGAATGGAGTTAGATAAACAGTTTCTCTAGCACGGCCGTGCGTAGATGATTTCCTACCTCTAAATGTTCGGGAAGGCAAATGTGGAGTCCTCCGAGCGGGAAGGCAAGCGTCCGCTTACTTCTGGGCTCGGCGTCCTCCTAGCGGGAAGGCAAGCGTCCGCGCTCCGCTGGGTTCAGCGTCCTCCTAGCGGAAAGGCAAGCGTCCGCGCTCCGCTGGGTTCGGCGTCCTCCTAGAGGGAAGGCAAGCGTCCACGCATTGCTGTTCACACAAGAGTCACAGGCTCTCTCTCTCCGGAAACGATGGAAGGATTGATAAGCACCGGGCTACGCAGGAGGATTGCTTATAACGCTGGTCCCGCAACCAACTTCCTGTTTGCTAGCACCCAGGTCCTTCTGGGAGTTGTAGTGCCATGGCGGTTCCTGCGTATTGCGTATCTGCTTCGACCCCCCCGAGGACAGTAGCGCTACACCTGTTCTGGTACGATTACCACTAGACTCGGTGATTGCACTTTGGTCCTGACCCATCGGGCTCCAGGTGCATTACAATGTCCCATTTATAATGATCTAGGGATGTTTGGCCGTCGCCACCCACGTCGGGCTGGCTCTTCTTCAACGGCGCCGGTTTTCATTAATCTATTCCTCAATATATTACAAGTCATCGTGACTATTTAGCGTTATTTTAGTTATTGTACAATGTTCAATTGATATTGGTCCTGAATTTCGCTCGGGACCATTGTAACATATACCCCCTACCAATCCTGTCATGGGACCGATGTGCCATTCTGTTTTGATATATCAAGGGATACTTCTTCCCGTGCCTAAATCATATATTTATATGAAATAGGTTATGTGTCCCACTCTCCAGTCCTGATGAAGACCCCGCAGCAAGGATAGCACTCGTACCTGCATATATGAGGGTCGAAACGTCGACAACTATCTGTCTTTGAATATCAACTCCACGCCCTATTGCTTTCATTTATTGAACTTTGTGGAGTATGCTTTCCTTTGGAAATGATGGTTTGAACCTGATGGTCCTTGTCTTTGTACATATTGTGTAACATTGACAAATGATGTATAGTTGTTGATTATACTGTCACTTAAGAATTTTCCTTCTTCCTTTCACTTTATCCTCACATGATCACTCACCACCCTCCCTTTTCTTCCCAATTTTGGGGCACTGTGAAACCACTAATTTATTGTTTGGATAAATTGTATATTTCATATACACTCCCATTGTGATTAAAACAATATGGACTAATTTGTTGCTTGGTTGATTAATCTTTATCTGTCCTGGGGCAGATGGGCTGACTGTGGGCTTCTATAAAACATTTAAGAGAAACTGGTCCCACACCTGATAACTCTTTTTGATGACATCTGCGAGGAGGGCAGAATGCCTGCTTCTATGAGGGAAGCATTGCTTGTTACCATTTTAAAACCGGGGAAACCTCCTAATGCGTGTAGTTCTTATAGGCCGCTAGTGCCGGAGCTGGTGGCACCGGAGCAGGCCGGATTCGTCCCCGATAGAAACCTTACGTACAATATTCGTACGGTGCTAGGTACCATGCAACACGTGCGTCAAGAAAATAAAGCGTTTTTCTTGACATGGAGAAAGCCTTTGACTCCGTGGAGTGGCCATTCATGCTCAGAGTTTTACGGAAGCTGGGACTGGGAGAACCTTTTCTACAGATGTTGGGGGCTTTGTATTACAAACCCACAGCGAGACTAAGAATGGGGGACAAAGTCACGGATGCCTTTGAAATTAGCAGGGGAACTAGACAAGGGTGTCCCCTCTCGCCCCTCCTATACGCACTGGTTGCGGAATCTCTGGCATGCGCGATCAGAGAATACCATAGCCTGGAGGGCATCAGCTTTCCGACGTACAAAATTGGAATCTCTACGTATGCTGATGATACCCTGCTGTATGTTCGTGACCCGGAAACTAACCTCTCGTCAGTTTTAAGAGAGGTAGTTCGATTTGGGGCCCTCTCAGGGCTGAAAGTGAACTGGACCAAATCAGTCGCATTCCCATTGACACCTGTAACCCTGCCGTTTGAGATGGAATTATAAACACACAAAAGCCTGGGGGTCTAAAAGGAGTCAAAGAAGTACTCAAAGTTCATAAGGCTAAAGCTACAAAAGTATGCTAAATAACCGAATAATGTTGTATCTCATAGCTAACCCAGCGCATCAGACCACTTGCAAAGGTAGGTGAAACCCAAGGTCCAGAGATGGATTCCCATCAGAGTCTTGTAGATGATCAAATTTTATCATCTGTTCATCCACTGGTTGGGCTAGCGTGTCTCTTGATCACTGAGACTGCCTCTAGACCCACCTGTAGGACTGGAATCAAAGCCCACAATTGCCTGTAGACCATGCGTATGATCACCCAATGGGATAAGGTGCAGTGCAAAACAAAACGAAGTGAAAGTGGTGTAAGAGTTAAAAAGGAATAAAGAACAAACAGCGAAGCAACTTTAATAGCTGTAAGCCTTTTTCTGATTAAAAACACAGAACAGCGCAAAAAAAGCAGTGTCAACAAATAACTGCTAGTGGGGCCGACATGTTTCTGCCATAACGGGGGAAGGAACCTCCCAAGGCTTTCTTCAGGGCCTCTGTTCTTATAAATATTTGTGCTACTGCTGGTGCGTGCAACACAATGGAACAACCAATTAGGAGAGCCTTGCACAGTTGAGAACTCTCCAGTGGTGCGGTGTTATTTGTTGACACTGTTTTTTTTGGGCTGTTCTGTGTTTTTAATCTGAAAAAGGCTTACAGCTATTAAAGTTGCTTCGCTGTTTGTTCTTTATTCTTTTTTAACTCTTACACCACTTTAGGGGATAGTAGCATGGGCTTGGCCCCGTTTTTGTTAGCAGTTTGAGATGGAATACCCATTGCAGTGGTCTACTGACTCTGTCAGGTACTTAGGGATACAACTGCACATGGACCCAGATATACTGGTACGGAAAAATTATGGGGTCGCATACACAAAACTAGTGGAGGATGTTGAAGTGTGGTGTAAGCTCCCATTGTCCCGGATGGGCAGGATTGCCATTATGAAAATGGTGGTCTTACCAAGATTCCTCTTCCTGTTTAATAACATCCCTGTGGTGCTATCCAAGGCCTTTTTTAAACAACTAACTCAGGTGCTCATTAAGCTGGCCTGGGGAGGCAAACAACCCAGAGTTCGGTGGAAGGTCTTAATGCTTCCCAATGAAACGGGTGGTCTGGGTGCGCCAGACATGAAGAGATACTACAGAGTGGTGCAAGCACCCCACCTGCAAACATGGATACATGGAGACCCCGGTACCCCCCATGTCATCCTTGAACGATTGTTCGCGGACCCCTCCCCCTTACCGGCCACTGTTTGCTTTCCAGTTGACCGTAGCATTGGTAAACTAGACTCAATCAAAGCTACGAATCACGCTTGGCACGCCCTGGAACAGGTGCAGGGTTGTGAACTACTGTATTCCCCACTTATGCAGATAGACTGGGCGGTATGGCTGGCGCCGCTGAAGGAGAAAGGAGTCACAAGAGCATTGCATGAACTGGGAATCACAAAGATGGAAGACCTATTCATAGACGGGATGGTTAAAACCTGGGAGCAGATTCCCCCCACGCAGACAGAGGCTTCACTTCTATTACGTTTCCAGTTCCACAGGGTTCGAAGTGCGATGCTAGACCTCTTAGGCCCGGACATGGCGGAGCCACCGGATGTTCCGGAATTTACGTATGTGATTAAATCGATGTCATCTCGCAAACTAGTCACCAATCTCAATAAACTGGGAGCCCACCATAAACAGTTCCAATACTCCAAAGCTAGGACAGAATGGCAGAGTGATCTGCAAATACCAATTAATGACGAGATGTGGAAATATTGCTGCACTAGCACTAGGAAGCTGTCTCTCAATGGTAGGTACATATTAATTCATTTAAAATTTCTGCAACATGTTTACTATACTCCAGAGAGACTACATAGGTACGGGCTTAGACAATCAGCGGAGTGTGAACGTTGTCATGTGCAAGTTGCAGATTTTATCCATATGGCATGGAACTGTCCTGGCGTTAACAAGTTCTGGAAGGAGATTTTTTCGGAACTTAGTCTAATATTGGACTCGGAGATACCAGTCCTCCTGGGGTACTCCAAGCCACTGCCAGTTGCACAACGACGATTGGCAGATATAGCTTTGCTAATGGCCAGGAGGGTTGTAGCTATTTGTTGGATGAGAGGTCCACTGACAACAATGAAGAGATGGCTAGAGACATGTTATATTGTTGCACTCAGCCGGAAATATATAGTGAATTGCTTCCGCCCAAGAGTCGGCCTAAAAACTTCTGGGGTCTATATCAAACATACGTACACTCAGGGGAAGAGGAGGAGACAGAACAGACTGAGGCGATAGATCCACTTGAAACTCTTGGGGAACACGCTGAGCATGATTAGCGAGGGTCCCTACCAAACGAAGAGTATGCACTGAGTACTGTGGAAATGGGAGGGATATAGTGCCAATTGAGGGGGAGATAGAGGCTGGGAATACTTAACTTCCCTACGAAATTGGTGGGGGAATTGCACGGAGGAGAGTACTGATCAGCTCTACATTCATGACACTGAAGATTACAGCCATGAAATGGGACATCCTTTCTCCCTAGTGGGTAGAGGGAGGGGTTGCTGATAGACAACTACCAGGAATTGGGAGAGTAACTACTGGCGTGTTGTGGGTGGGGGGGTTGTTGGGGTAGGGCTTTAGGATTGTATTGTATAAGGAAATGTTTGCTGGTACACGGCTTACTAGCCCTGGCATGATAATTGTACATGTGTGGAAGTACGCATTTGTTTAGGGTGCTCACGATTCATATAAGTACTTGGTACAACATGTGAGACTGGAGGTTCCCGCCTTACATCATAACTAAATGCCGCCGGGCCTCCGGGATGCTGGCTAAATGGCTGTGTACAATGTACCGGCACTATGCAGGCAAAATGTCAACCACTTGCTGCCGGCCCCAGGGTTGTAGGCTACAAGCCGTGTAAAATATTTTGTAAGTGAATAAAGGTTTTTGAAATAAAAAAATTTTTTAAAAAAGAAGGCGGCAATTGCGAGTGTTTTGCAACCGCAATTGCGGTCGCAAAACATTCGTACATGGCTTGTGAGACGCTATTAGAAAGAGATCGCCTCTTCCTAATAGCAAGTTGCAAACCACTATTTTGCGAGTCGCAAATTATTTACGACACACAAAATAGTGCTAGTACATGGCCCAGAAGAAAATTGAATGCACAAACAGGTCTCAAACCTGTTTGCGCATGCTATTTTCAGTGATACATCTGGCCCCAGGAGAGTTATTCATCGCATGATCTATTAACACGATCTAACTTAGAATCCTGTATTGGAGAAGCTTTCACTCACAGCTTCAGAACACATATGTGTTGCCAATTTATACAGAGGTTACAGACCTTTCATTTATGTTTTTAACACCTGGCAGAGAAATCGCTGCTGTGTTGTTTAAAGAATACCTCTGTTAATACTCAACCTCTGATTATACTTGACAACACCCCGCAGATTAGATGTCTTTGCACAGGTACTGACAAAGTGCCCATAGGAACATGTTTCTCTTCTTTAAGGACCAACACCCACATGCATCAAGCGATTTTGGAGTCGCAAACGGCGCAAATCTCAAAATTCGGCCGTTTGCGATTCCAAAATCACTTTTTGGGATGCATGAAACAATTGTGTTGAAATCGTAATTTTTTGCGATTTCAAAAAATGTGATTGCATTTAAGGAATCGCATTTTTGCGATTCCTTAAATGCAATGCATGAATGTTTTAAAAAATGCGAATTCGCAAATAGGGGGAGCAAATTAACACGAGGGTGAACCTCGTGTTAATTTGCAAAATCTTTCAAAAATGCACAAAAATGCATTTTTGAAAGTGTCATGTTACACACACACATGTCCTTTGGACATGTGTGTGTGAAACTTGCACTTACAAAAACATTTCAAGGGTGTAGGGGGGTCCTTTGGACTCCCCTCAGCACCCTTGAAATGCATTAACAAATTGCGATTCGCAAAATGAAAATCGCAAAATGTTTATGCCTTCCCATTGATTCCTATGGGCCTTTTGGCCCATAGGAATCAATGGGAAGGTTTTCCTTAATTGCGATTCGCAAAATGTGAATCGCAATTAAGGAAAATTAAAAAATCGCAAAAATATTTGCGAATTATTCATGCATTGCCGTTTGCGATTTCTAAATTGCGATTCCCTAATTTTCGCAATTTAGGAATCGCAAACGGGTGCAATGATGCATGTGGGTGCAAATCTCTCTGGCCCTATATTGTTTGTAGATTGAGATTGTGTACAATATGTCTCATCCAAACTGAAAGGAACATGAATGCACATTTAGGCACAGACGTGAGCTTACTAGGCTAATGCACATCTGAATGCAGTATAAAGTCTCATAGGTTTATCAATGAAACACATACATTATTTCAGAGATCTCCAATTATAGGTCCTCCCTTGGTACGTTTCCAGGGGGATGATCTTGTGACTTTCCACCAATCCTACAGAGAATGCGTGAATATGAGATGCATGTTGTGTACATGCCTTTGTCATTACGGATTGTTGTGTGTGTTAGTGCGTCTGGTACGTTGATGGTACGTGTGGCAACAGGAATATATATATATTTTTTTTTTGCCAAAGTTTGACTAAAGAGCAGACTGTAACAGGTTGATTTTGTTTTATCTCCTACTTTCCACATGTTGCTTGAAAGCCCAGCGCTTGGCACACAAAGGAACCATTTATGGCTTTCGGGGAATGGCCTGGTGCTGCACTCACTCAGCAACATTTGAGGCAGAAAGTGTACTTAGCGTGACTGAAATTAATATTTTGCTTCACCAGAGATATTTAAATCTGAACCTAGGTTGCTTCAGAGCACCAAATTACCAGAACATTTGTTCCAGTTCTGAGTCGGCTGAAAAGTAAATTAGGCTTTGACAAATGCTTTCCTTTAAATTTTGATACTTCCTTATTCATGGCTCAGACAGCTGTTATGTTTTGAAAAATAAACAATGCCATTAAATAAGATTAAAAATATTGAATTCAATGTTCAGTACAGAAATACTTTAAGATATATGTCTGCTTTTGTACGATAATTTAAAATGTGTTCTTTTTTACTTTATTTTTTTATAAACAGTGACATACAAACAAGCATTGGCAATACCAATACTTTCCCACTGCCATTGTAAATATGAGACCTACTTACTCTGCCAGTGCTTGTTTAGATTTGACTTCATGAATTAATTTCTTCACAAAAGTCTAGTAGTGCTTATATCAACTATAAGTGAAGAAGTGAAGTACTGGCATTGCAATGGGTTAAGCTGTCTGTGTCATGCTTCAGGAACGGAATCTTGCTTGTTCACTGTGTTCACTTTATTGTACTTTCTGCTTAATCAGTTCTGGACTGGTTAAAAAAGAAATAAAGGGCCATATGTATCAAGCTAATTAGCAGTCGCGAATGCTAATTTGCTAAATGGAATGTATGAAACATTTTCGCAGCAAAATAAGGAATCGCAAAATTTGCCATTCCTTATTTTGCGATTGCACTTAAGGAATCGCAAATTTAGCGATGCCTTAAATGCAATGTATCAAATAAAAATTAATGCAAAAATTCCCATAAGGAATCGCAAATTACCATCAACCTCTAGTTGGTGGTAAGTTGCGAATTCTTTTGAAAAAGCAATTTATTTAAAATCCAAAGGTGGCATATGACTCTCATATTTGCCCTTAGGGCATGTATGTGCGCCATATGCCCACACATGTCATTTTCAGGGGTGCAGCTGGGTGTTCTTGTGACACCCCTGTACCCTTGAAAATATTCCTAAATTGCGATTAGCAAATTGCTAATCGCAATTTTCCCCTTCATTCCTATGGGCCTCCTGGCCCATAGAAATGAATGGGAAAATTGCCATGTCTGAACTGGGGTGGTGTGCTGTGCAAAAAAACGATGGATTTAGGCCCAGATCTCTGTACTGGGGTGAATGTATGACATTGCTCTGCATTCTGTCCATCAACTGTTGTTTTTGCAATTGTCACCCCGAGTGGGACGGGTATGCTCAGACGTGAGTCCCATGCTCTCCACACCACTGGAGTCAAGCTATCCTGGCTGAAGACGGCTGATAGCCAGAAACCGGTCCTAGGATGCTTGATTCCGGTCCAGGAAAGACATGGTTTGGCAGTTCGGGCTGGACTGTTCCCATGAGGCACAGGGTCAAGGCTGATTTGCATATGGCCATGTCTGAACTGGGGTGGTGTGGATTGCAAAAAAACGATGGATTTAGGCCCAGATCTCTGTACTGGGGTGAATGTATGACATTGTTCTGCATTCTGTCCATCAACTGTTTTTTTTTGCAATTGTCACCCCGAGTGGGATGGGTATGCTCAGACGTGAGTCCCATGCTCTCCCCAACACTGGAGTCAAGCTTTCATGGCTAAAGATGGCTGATAGCCAGAAACCGATCCTAGGATGCTTGATTCCGGTCCAGGAAAGACATGGCTTGGCAGTTCGGGCTGGACTATTCCCATGAGGCACAGGGTCAAGGCTGATTTGCATATGGCCATGTCTGAACTGGGGTAGTGTGGAGTGCAAAAAAACGATGGATTTGGGCCCAGATCTCTGTACTGGGGTAATGTATGACATTGTTCTGCATTCTGTCCATCAACTGTTGTTTTTGCAAGTGACCTATCCATCCCCAGTGTTTTTTTCATGAGTTCTTCATGAACAGAGAGTTGGAATGTTGGCTGCCATAAGTTGTTGTTTGGCCAGCGGAGTTGGATGATTTTCCCTAGATGTGTTGATGAAGGCCTGGACTTTGCTGTTGGTGGTAACTGTTATCCTGCAAGTTTGATCTCCAACAGAAGGACCAATTTTACGTTGGTGTCAAAAAGCCTGATCTTTGTTTGCAGCGTAAGGTCCTTGTAGCTGCAGATCTTCTTTAGCTGAATGAAGGCGTCATTTGCTTTGCTGATTCCTGCCTTGACACTGGCGTCTGTGCTGCCCTGCTTGTTTATGACACTGCCCAGGTAGGTGTAGGCCTCAACTTATCCTAGTGCATTATCTGCAAGTGTGACTGGAGTTGGGAAGGCCATGTTATTCTTCAGGATCTTGGTTTTTCCACTGTGGATGTTGAGGCCAAGTTGTGCTGATGTGGCTGCCACTTTGTCGGTCTTCTATTGCATCTGCAGATGGGTATGGGAGAGTAGAGCCAGGTCATCTGCAAAGTTCAGGTGGTTGAGCTGTATCCAAGATGTCTACTGGATCCCATTTCTTTTCCGTGCTGTGGATGTCTTCCTGATCCAGTGTATGACCAACAGGAAGAGAAAAGGCAAGAGCAAACAACCCTGGCACACTCCTGTCCTCACTTCAAAAGTGAGTTGCCCTCCATGGACTATCTTGCAGGTCATTCCCTCATAAGGGTTCCTGATGATTCTTATGAGTTTATCTGGAGAACCATAGTGGCAAAGGAGTATTCAAAGGATCTCTCTGTCTATGCTGTTGAAGGCCTTCTCAGAGTCGATGAAGTTGTCCTAGAGGAGGGAGTTCCATTCCATCACCTGTTCAATGATGATGTGCAGTGTTGCAATCTGGTCTGTACAGGATCTATATTTGCAGAAACCAGCTTGCTGATCTTGTAACTGAGCATTGACTGGTCCCTTTATCCTGTTCAGGATGACTATTGAACACTTTGCCTCAGGTTTATAGAAGAGTTATCCCTCTGTAGTTTGCGCAGATACCCAGGTCACCTTTCTTGGGGATCTTGATCAGATGTCCCTCCTTCCAGCTCGATTGCACATTTTCTTCTTCTCAGATCCTTTCAAATGTGGAGTAGAGCATGTCTACTGATGTTTCTATGTCTGTCTTCAGTGCCTCTGCACAAATTTTGTCAGGTCCTGCTGCCTCCCCATTTCCCAGATGTTTGATTGTTTGCTATATTTCTTCCTTAGTTGGTCTGCTGCAGTCAATTGGCAAGTCCTGTAAGTCTGGTGGAGACTTTGTCCTGGGCTGGTTCAGCAGTTCTTCAAAGTGCTCCACCCATCTTCATTGTTGGCCTTCATTACCAATGATTGTCTTCCCAGCTCTGTCTTTAATAGGTCTTTATGGCTTTCTGTATCCGCCATGGCCATTCCCATTCCCAAGTTCAGCTGTCAAAGGAGTAGGGTCATGCGTGGGGCTAGCTGCCCCACCATGTAAAAAATCTGAGCTCCAGAAATTTAACCAAAAGACATCCCTGACCTTAGGGAGAAGGGACTCTCTTTCACAGAGAGCTATGCTGTCTTGTGGTGAAAGCCAGAGATCCCTGGAAGTCACAAAGCCGATCCACTTGCTTTCACCCAAGACCATCACCATCGGGATATTGAACATGAGGACCATGTACGAGACAGGCAAGACAGCCCAAGTGGCAGTGGAGATGATAAAATACAACCTTGCCCTGCTTGGCCTCAGTGAGACCAAATGGGCACAGTCGGCACAGAAAAGACTGGCTCCAGGAGGAATGCTGCTGTATTCTGGACATTAGGAATGCCCCACATACTTAGGGAGTAGTAATGATGTTAACGTCAGCAGCCAATAGAGCTCTGATTGGATGGGAAGAAGCCCACAGTCCAAGTATCATCACAGTGAACTACCACACAATAAACACTTGATCAATATGAAAGTTTTCCAGTATTTTGCACCTCCAAATGACATCAAATAAGAGGAAAAGGAACAGTTTTACAACAGACTCCAGTCCATACTGAAGAAATGCCTTGACAGAGACATAACCATACTGATGGGGTACTTCAATGCCAAGATTAGAAGAGACACTTGTTACGAAGAATCATGGGCAACCATGCACGACCTTGGTACATGAATGAGAATGGTGAAGGCTCCCAGATCTCTGTGCCCTTAACAGTCTGGAGATAGACTGTAGTGTAGCATCACACAAAAGAATACATAAGAAACATGGATGTAACCTGACCAGTCAACAGAGTATCAGATCAAGAGCGAAAGCTCGAGGCAAATACACCAAAACCAACAAGGAAGCAAAGATAAGCTTAAGAGCAGACACACAAAGATCCAGCAATGGTCTTGCCACAGAAGCCCAGGTAGCAGAAAGCCATAGAAACTTGAAAGAACACTACAACATAGCATTCAAACACTGGCTATTTATGATATGCCCAGTAAAGGAACTACAGCGGAAGGGCATTCAGAACTTGCAACAATTACAAACACTAGAAAGTTCCTTCAGAATGGAATGCATTGATATTTTATGAACCAACCTATATACTAATGGTTTGGTTCACAAAATACCAATTCAAAGTGGGTTGCAATTCAACCTACCTTATTAATACTCATGAGGTAGGTTGCAAATTGAGACCCTCCACCATTGTTTAAAGTCACTGGCATGGTGGTCTGCTGGAGTCAGTAGATAACCATGTCTGCAATTGCTTTTAAATAAATTCTTAACCGGAAAATGGGTTGCATTTAAAAGAGAAGATGAATACTTTTCTGAACATTTTTTACCAGCAGGCAAAGGTCCCAAGGATCACTTCCTGCTCGTAAAAAAAATATTTTTGTTGTCATTCACAAAGGTAAAGGTACTCCTTGGGAATACCTTCCCCTTTGCAAATGCTTACCACCACTTTTCATTGGCCGGAAAAAAAATTATGTTTTGTGACCGGATTTTGGTTGCAAAACATTAATTCGTAAGCTAAAGTATCTCTTTTTGGAAGATACGTCCTTTACATGCCCCTTCCAATACCGCTTCTGTATTATTCTAAACCCATATTGCGATTCAATATCGTGTTACCAAATTGCAATATAGGTTTGGTACATTTACAAAAGACATTATGGAAATATGCAAATTTGAGCCTGGATACATCTGGTTCTTACTTTATTATAAGGCACTGTTTCCTTTTTTTATAAGTAGATATATATACATATACAAATAGTTTTCGCATATATCTGTTTTGAACTACAAGGCAGGGGGAGCTTACAGGATGCGATGGAGATTAGGGATGCAAATCTTCTGATGTAGAAAATTACTTTTTCCAGCAAGGCTTTACAAAACCTAGTAGTGATTTTCTAACATTGTTGCAGGAAATACAAACATTAGCAAAAGTAGTGGATCTGGGTGTAATACGACAACACATGCCAACACTGCACACCAAAATGAAACCTAGTGGCGGTGGGGGTTGCAATGGTGTTACTGGTATTGGGGGTATTATGGTATTTAGGATGCTGGTGGGGATAGTGCTATTGCTCGTGATATTGTAGTGAAAGGGAAGTAGTGGTGTTTGTTTTAATATTATGTTGTCATTGTTGGGGATCTGGTATAGTTAGCATTGGTAGTGGTCATGAAATTGGTGTAACTGACAGCGGTGGATTATGTGGTGGGGAGATTAGTGTCAGTGGCATTCGTGGTAGTGATAGTGATTTGAGTTGTTGCAGCATTGAGGGAAGTGGTATTGGTGGTGGTGGCTTTAGTGGCAGCGTTGATGGAGGAGATATTTCTGGTATTTGTAATTGCGATATTAGTATTATTATTGGTAGAGATATAGGTCTTGTTGTTGGTGATAGTTTGGGCTTTCATATTGTGGTGGATGTATTACTTTAGGTGTTTTTGGTGTATGTGATATCAATGATATTGATGGTATTAGTAGTGGTTTGGTATTGGTGTTGAATTGGAACTGGTGGTGGCATCGTTGTTGGTGTTGTAGAGATTTTTGTGCATTTAATATTATTAATAATGTGCAGAATAGTAATTAACCTTTAAGTTCATGTATACACATGTATGCTGCCTTTGAAAATATGCTGATGTGACCTTTGAGATGCATTTTCTTAGCTTTTTCTAACTTGGCCCTGTAGGGAAGTAGGATCTGATTCTTATGGTTACCCCCACTTTTTGCTGATGTTTCACTGTTTTTGGACTAGTCTGACTGGGATCCTGCTATTTAGGACCCCAGTATATCTGCTTTCTCCCTTGAATTCCTATGTATGTACTTTAGGTACACTCCAGACTAGATCCTGGGGTACCCTTATCAGTCCTTAGTATATGGTACACCATGTACCCAGGGCATAGGTACCCCAGAGGTCTCCCATGGGCGGAAGCATGTATTATGCCACCTGTGAGAGGCCATCCAAAATGACACAACAGGTCTGCTACAGCAGCCTGTGTAAGCTGGTGCTTGCACCACTTACTTAGATATAGGTTCACCATATCTATCTAAATCACTACACTTAAAAATCAGTCACCCCTATGGCAGGTCTTATTAATCGTGAAGGCAGGGTGCTGGGTTTTACATGAGAGGGTGCCCCTGCATGAGTAGGGCCCCTCTGCAGCCTTCGGAGACCATTCTCTGGGGTTGTCTGTGATGCAGCCAGACATATAGGTCTAAGTGCATTATAACCTCACGGTAAATGCCAACTTTAAAACAGATGCTTATAAACATGTCATGTTTGGTGTCAAACACCTTGGAATCATACCTCCACACCAGTAACTGGTATGGAAGTTATGATTCCACCCTTCTAGAACCACTACTGTGAGACACTGATTTAGCCGGTACCAGCTTTCTTGACCCGGCCAGCACAAAATCGATGGTGCCAGCCACAGACACAATTCTGCTCTCCTGCTGCTGAGCCAAGCTCACGCAGAGGAAGGCATGACAATAGGCATCCTGTCACAGGAAGGTGTAACCACCTCCCAGACAGGGTTGAGTGTATCGGGCTGGGTGGTTGCACTCTGAGGGTGCCAGAAAGACTGCACTGGGGGCACATTTGGTGTCCCTGTGCACAGTCCAGCTCAAACCAGTTCTGGGAGCCATTGGCTCCTGCTCTGGTGTGAAGCTGGACAAAGGACATGGGTGTAGCCAACCCTCTGTCCTTCCCCTCTCCTAGGATGGTCCATAGAATCTTTACACCCCTTTCCCAAGGGTTTAAAGTGGGTTACCTGGCTACAGGACTTTAGATTTTACCTGGAAAAGATTCTACTAAGAAGAAAACAAGTACTTCGACTGCCTGCACGACTGAAGAATCTCCCTTGGAGTAAAGGAGTTACTCCCCTGCAGTAGCATTCACCTAAGCGTATCTGACTGGCTTGCGTCTCCAGAGCTCCTAAGGACTCTGAAGATTTCAGCAACACAACACAAGAGGTGGGTTTCCAAAGGTGCCTGAGGTTGATCTGACCTCTCAGTGATTCTGAGACCAGTATCCTTCGTGTGGACCGTAGGACCTGAACCCCCGTGTACATTTGCAAGTGCATATGCTTGTTGGTGTTCCCGGAGCTTGTGCATTGGACTCTGTGTAGTCCTGACCCCGAGCAGTATTTGCACCAAAGAAATCTGACCTCCTCACACTGAGTGCTCCGTGGGCTGGTTGCTTTGTAAATTTGCTTGAGTTCTCCTCGTGACTCCTGGTACGTTGGCCTGTGGGTCCTGGTGAGGGTCACCTTGTTTGTTCTTGGGATTACCTGGTTGCCCCAGATGTGCCGTGACTCCCCATTGCTTGGAGAGTCCCCTGGACCTTGCTGGTCCACACCGTAACCTGTTTGTTCTGCCTGCATGGGTTGCATTTGCCAAGGCTTATTGGTACTCCAGCCAGACACCGACCCCTCAGCACTCGACATCCTTCATGGGACAGCTCACCTCCAGATCCTGGTCACCCTCGACATCTCCTGGTCCCCGTGGCTGCAGAGTCAAGCATCCTTTCTTCTCACCTGAAGCAACCGACATCGGTATGCATTCGACTACCGAGCCCCTGGTCACCTGACGTGACCCAGACTCTGTCCCCTCTGCTTTATGGTTCCTCTCCCCTAGAATCCAGGCTTGGATTCCAGAGGACACTCTTCGCCTTCCTGCCAGCAGTACTTCTTTGCAGCTCTCCATTGAAAACAAACCACTTGACCCCTATGCACCCGGCTCCTCTGGGATAGGTAACACAGGTACTTCAGTAATCACTAGTGGGTGTGTCTAGAACCTCCTATGTTCCAAAGGGTTTGCTTGAAGTCCTCATGTAAGTATCCTTAAACTGTAACTTTACAACAGCGACTGAAGATATTTTTATTAGAATACCATATCTTTTTGAAGACATCAGTTCTTGAGCTTGAAATATTTATTAACCCTACAAAAGAACCCAACCCTCGCTGTTCGCGCTGATGCACGTCTTTTTGGTGGCAGACTCCTGCGCTGATAAGCAACATACTTCACCCTACAGTCCACGAGCAGGAAAGCTGTTGCAGATACAATCTGCTTCCTATGTGCTATTCGCGATGCACATCCTGGTAACTTTTCAACATATGACAACAATTCGTGCGAATGTGTCTGAGCCTGAGCCATACTTTGCAGCAATGAACAAAGGAAGACGAGGCATGTGAACATAATGACAAAGCATAGATTTACTTATTGTGTACAAAATCATCTATTAAAAATATTAAACTAGCCATCACATAACCGAATCAAGTTCATAGTCTGCAGTTTGCCAATATGACTTGTTAGTGTTAACTGATACAAAGTACACAGGGGCATATTTACAAGCCCCTTGCGCCACTTTTGAGTCACTTTTCCCATGTTAAAATGACGTAAAAATGGCGTAGGGGCCTTGTAAATAAGCCCCATGGTTTTGTATCTAAAGTGCGTTAAACCAACAAAGCAACAACCAATATTTGTTTACATTTTTGCAGAAGGTTTAATGTTTGCATTCGATATTAAAATTTCAGATATGATTTTAGTAAACCATGTTAAACTTGACCTGTTTCATATTTTAATGGCAAGGCTAACTATATATGCATTGCTTTTCTTAAAAAAAAGAAGTGCAGGCATCCAAAGTTCATGTAACATATATAAGGTAAATGGCCGACATTTAACACAACACTATTTCGGCTATATGCCTTTATTTGTTCTTATTTAACCTTGACACAGTGAAAAGTAGACTTGACACCTTCACAGTTCTCAGAAAGATAAGGTCAGATGACATCTGTGTCAAATGGCAGACAAGACAAAGACAATGGTTCTGCATCAATCAAAAAAGAAGGCGAATTCCATTGTCTAAGACGGTGACCTCTGTTACTTAAGATGGAGTTAGGGCCTACATAAAAAGGATTCAGACCTTAGGGGGCTTAACATCAAAATAGTATTGATAATGTCTCCTAAAGTATTGCACTAAAAAAGAATAACAGATCATTGTCTAGTTAAAAACTAAGGGGCATATCAACAAGCAGCAGCGATAATTATCGCTGGCCGCTCTTAGGGCCCGATTAGGATGGCGGGCGGGCTTTGTGCGCCCGCCATCCTATCCGAAATCGGGACCGCCCGCCCTAAGGGCGGGGGTCCGGCACGCACCATTAGGATGTGCCCGCCACTGTGGCGGGCACATCCTGTATTTATAGTATTGTGGCGGGCGGAGCTCTGTGCTCCGCCCGCCACAATACTAAAAATGCTTTGCAGCATTTACATAATCAAAGCAGCAGGCACCGCGCGGTGCCTACCACTTTGATTATGTAAATGCAGGAGGGTACCACAGGTACCCCCCCGTGTGCCACCCCCCTTTGGCCTTCACTCCGGGGGCCCACAGGGGGCCCCAAAGTGAACACCGCCTGCCTTTCCGTGGCGGCATTGCCGCCGCGGAAAGGCATTGCACTCCTGCCATTGTGATATGGCTGGCGGTGTCTCATAGACACCGCCACCATATTAATCATTTTCCGCCCCGGCCGCAATGCGACCGGGGCAGAAAAGTGGCGGGCGGTGTTTCCCTATGTTGCGGTCCCCCCGCCATTGTAATGTGGCGGGGGGGGGGAAAGGGTGGCGGGCGGACATTTCTGTCGGGCGGATCGCCACCGCCACCATGGCGGTGGTGATCCGCCCGACATCCTAATGGAGCCCTTAGTGTGAGGAATTTTATCACCTGCTATCTCAGATAATTATCGCAATGCTAGCGCCGTATTACCAACACATAGCGCAATGGAAATAATTATTCCTGAGATAGCGATGTTTTCCATGGAACATCGCTGGTTTTCCAGCGATGTTCCAACACAGCTGACCTCGGAGAGCGGCCTACATTGCATCAGCAGATAAAACAGGCATGCGTCCCCTCCCACCCCAAACTAAATAGCCTTCCATTCCGAGGAATGAGTCGAGAGAAGGTGATCGTCAGGCACTGACTGCAACCAGGATCCCACGGGGATCACAGCACGTCGACTGCCAGAAACACTCACCCACCCTTCCTCACCTGCCACCAGATGTATTCCTGCTTGCAAGCCTCGAAAAGTAGAACTGAAAAGAAAAGGCCTACCACAAATCCTTCTCATTGTTTATTGAATATATAAGTTGCAGTGTACGTGCAACACCTATAGTGACTATTTTATAGGAAACAGCGGCCATCTTTGGAGCCGCTCTCTTATCATTGGCACAAGTTTGAAGGCCTGGATTGAGGTTAAGCTTGACTTTTCAGCTTTCTTTTTATTTTTCTTCTTTTTTTCCTTATTATTTTTATATACCACATACATTCACAATTATTGTTACAGGGTTAGCCACGAGTGGCAGCGATCATTCTTACATTGTAGCTTATGTAGCTACCCCTTACTTTTACCTTTGGAGAGTGAAAGAAGTGTATGGAGGAAAGGATAGGAACATTTAGTGGTGAAGCCAAAGAGGGATAGGACAGGCATGTAGAGAGGTACAGATGTTTGGTATTCCATTGGTGGCAGCTATACATATTACATTACGACTTTTCAGATATACGGTGTCTGTGAGCCATCTGCAAGTCCGCACGAGCTCTGTTTCGGTCTGCAGCTGTTGCTCGAGGATCGGCCATCTGAGTGTGAAGGTCAGATGTTTATGGGGGTTTATAAGGGTCTAGGTACGTATCTAGCCCTTCCCACACCCCCCTCGAGGACGCTTTCCATGGTGAGTGATGTAGCGCGATATTGTCCGCTCCTCTGAGGTGCGTGATCAAGCTTTCTTGCTGTCTCACATCTCCAGAATTGAGGCTCAGCTTGCCTTCTGGATGAAAACTAATGGATGGGTACCCTTACAACTCATACTTCATGATTCACAGTCACTGTTTCTAGATCAAGGGGGGCTATCTCAAAAGGCCCTATGTCAAAAACGAAACCTGATTTTCAGACTCTATTCTTGGAGGCAGTGAGTAATAAATCTTAAGCCAATATAACAGAAAATACCCCTTCACCGGCTTCAGTATCTGTAGGCACGCTGCTGACTGAATGAAAAGGCATTAAATCCTCATTGGCGGCCATTGAGAAATGAATGGCAAACACCAATAAAGACATTAACCTTCTGCAGATTGAATTGACCAACATCAATTTAAAGTGAAGCAAATAGATGTGTGCCTGAACGATCTAGAACACAGGTGGCAATAATCACTAAATGGAGTAATCGCAGTGTTTAATTTGTTAAAGAATAAAGGCCATTGCCCAAAACTATGTTCAGAAGCGCGTGGCCGGTATCGGTGTGCCGAAAACCAAGCCTGGTAGTCTTAAATCCACCTCATGCTGCTTTAACGCACAATCAGGCACTCCCTACCCCTTTATGTCACTTGTGCATGTTCCTGCTTTCTCCCTTTGTGATGGTTTTTCGACCTTTCTCATTCTCTGTCTTGAAAATTTGTGTGTGGTCTTGGTAAATAACTGATGAAAAAAACATAAGTGCCAGTCTCCAAATATAAGTGTTGGTGGCCCCTACCGACAATCAACGGCTCTATTAAAGCGCTGAGGTCGGTTGGAAAATTTCTCACCCACAATCCTCATTTGACTTCTGACTGCCTAATTACAATGTAGGCGGTCAACCATTCTGGTTGGCTTCTGACGGGATCAAGGGGCCCGTCACAAGTCGGAACCGCAACGTAATCACTTACAGACGGCATTTCTGCCATCGGGATTATGTTGTCGGTTTCACACAGCCTTTCCATGCTGGTGTTTCCAACATGGAAAGGCTGACAGAAAGTGACTTTAGGGGCCACTAGCAGTGCCTCCTTGCCTCCATGGCCTACGGTTGTTGACCTGGGGGAAAATCCCTGCACCGTGTGGCAGGCACTGTGAAGTGCATGGCACAGGCTGCAGGGATCTACACATTCTCCAATTACTCTATGGGAGCTTGTGCTGCGGCCAGTTTCTGACTGCAGCTCAAGCTATCTTAGGGAAATGGGAATGTGCGACCCCAACATGTACTTTTTCATCGTAATTTTGGTGTCAGTACTGTCGACCAGACGTTGGTCGGTCCCAAGACCACGGTGATGTCCACGACCGACATCGTAATGAGCCCTTATGCCTGATTTATGAAACCTACAAAGTAAGGTGACTGACGTCGAAAATCACTGTAGGCGGGATAACACATCTTTTGCTTTTCGGAAAAAGGAGACAGCAATGTATCCTTTCTGATGTCCTTCTTTCCAACTTTACTACACACTGACTTCCAACTTCTGCTTGAATTCAATTGTGCCCACAGACTGTTCTTGCCAACCCAATCTTGGAGGCTTATGATCACTTGTCTATAAAGGTACACAGACAAAATATCGAGTTTTAAATTTCGATATACAATTATATCGAAGTTTAAATATCGAAGGTACATAATATAGAAGGTAAGTAATATCGACACTCTTAATATCGATATTAGTAATATCGAAGTTTTAAATATCGATGTCAGTAATATCGAAGTAAATAATTTTGATGTTACTAATATCGATTTTTTAATAAGTTTTGTGTATATTATATTGTATTTATTATGTTTTATAATTTATTTTTAATGTAATTAAATTAAATGTAATATTTTAGTACTGTAGCGGGTTGTGGGTTTATAGGGGAATAGGGTGGGAAGTAATTTAATTATGTTGAATTAATTATTAATTAGTAGGAATCATACATTAATTTTAATTAATTGGTAATTACATTTAATTAATTTGTTAATTAATTTAAATTAATTGATAAATTGATAAATATGTTCTGTAGCGGGTTGTGGGTTTATAGGGGAATAGGGTGGGAAGTAATTTAATTATGTTGAATTAATGATTAATTAGTAGGACTTTTTAATTAATTTTAATTAATTGGTAATTACATTTAATTAATTTGATAATTATTTTAAATTAATTGATAAATTGATAAATATGTTCTGTAGCGGGTTGTGGGTTTATAGGGGAATAGGGTGGAAGTAATTTAATTATGTTGAATTAATTATTAATTAGTAGGAATTTTTAATTATTTTAATTAATTGGTAATTACATTCAATTAATTTGATAATTATTTTAAATCAATTGATAAATTGATAAATATGTTCTGTAGCGGGTTGTGGGTTTACAGGGGAATAGGGTGGGAAGTAATTTAATTATGTTGAATTAATTATTAATTAGTAGGAATTATTAATTAATTTAATTAATTGTGAATTATTATTAAATAATTTTAATTAATTGATTAATTGATAAATATGTTCTGTAGCGGGTTATGGGTTTATAGGGGAATAGGGTGGGAAGTAATTTCATTATGTTGAATTAATTATTAATTAGTAGGAAGCATACATTAATTTTAATTAATTGGTAATTAATTTTAATTAATTGTTAATTAATTGTAAATAATTCATTAATAGATAAATGTGTTATGTTGCGGGTTGTGTGTTTATAGGGGAATATGGTGGGAACTAATTTAAAGGTAATTAAGTAATAATGATTTAAAAATCATGGTTAATTTAATTTTATAATTGTTTATTATTTATTAATTGGTAATTAAATATTGTAAAATGGTATTTCTTACAGATTATTTTTAGTTACATATATTTTGCTAATCATGTTTTTAATAATTATGTATATGTATTGTAAATAGTTTATATTTATTTATTAGTTTATATTTGTATTATTAAAAAAAAGCATTTTTTATAAGTATGTCATTTTTACCCCTACGCTATCCAACACTTTCTCTACTGTTGCACTCTTTGGAGTTGGAATAGTAATTTTTACCCCTACGCTATCCAACACTTTCCCTACTGTTGCACTCTCTGGAGTTGTAATAGTAATTGTTACCCCTACGCTATCCAACACTTTCCCTACTGTTGCACTCTCTGGAGTTGGAATAGTAATTGTTACCCCTACGCTATCCAACACTTTCTCTACTGTTGCACTCTTTGGAGTTGGAATAGTAATTTTTACCCCTACGCTATCCAACACTTTCCCTACTGTTGCACTCTCTGGAGTTGGAATAGTAATTGTTACCCCTACGCTATCCAACACTTTCCCTACTGTTGCACTCTCTGGAGTTGGAATAGTAATTGTTACCCCTACGCTATCCAACACTTTCCCTACTGTTGCACTCTCTGGAGTGGGAATAGTAATTTTTACCCCTACGCTATCCAACAATTTCTCTACTGTTGCACTCTTTGGAGTTGGAATAGTAATTTTTATGCCAACGCTATCCAACACTTTCCCTACTATTGCACTCACTGGAGTTGGAATAGTAATTGTTACCCCTCCGCTATCCAACACTTTCCCTACTGTTGCACTCTCTGGAGTCGGAATAGTAATTTTTTCCCCTGCGCTATCCAACACTTTCCCTACTGTTGCACTCTATGGAGTTGGAATAGTAATTTTAACCACTACGCTATCCAACACTTTCCCTACTGTTGCACTCTCTGGAGTTGGAATAGCAATTGTTACCCCTACGCTATCCATCACTTTCCCTACTGTTGCAATCTCTGGAGTTGGAATAGTAATTGTTACCCCTCCGCTATCCAACACTTTCCCTACTGTTGCACTCCCTGGAGTGGGAATAGTAATTTTTACCCCTTCGCTATCCAACACTTTCCCTACTGTTGCACTCTATGGAGTTGGAATAGTAATTTTAACCCCTACGCTATCCAACACTTTCCCTACTGTTGCACTCTCTGGAGTTGGAATAGTAATTTTTAACCCTATGCTATCCAACACTTTCCCTACTGTTGCACTCTTTGGAGTTGGAATAGTAATTGTTACCCCTACGCTATCCAGCACTTTCCCTACTGTTGCACTCTCTGGAGTGGGAATAGTAATTTTTACTTCTACGCTATCCAACGCTTTCCCTACTGTTGCACCCTCTGGAGTGGGAATAGTAATTGTTACCCCTACGCTATCCAGCACTTTCCCTACTGTCGCACTCTCTGGAGTGGGAATACTAATTTTTACTCATACGCTATCTAAAATGTATTTTGCTTTTTTATTAGTTTTATGTTGTTATTAATTGTTATTTATATTATTATTTTATGTATATAAATGTATTAGTAATTTATTATATTGTAATTTGTTTATAAGTAATGAAAATAATTAATTTAGAGTTATTATTAATGAGAAATATATTATGTATTATTTATTAATATTAATTTGCATTACATTATGTATTAATTTAAAATATTATAGTATATTTTTAAATATGTTTATTACATTTATAAGTATTATTTTGTTAATATTAGACCTATATTTTATAAAAATAAAACAATATTTTACAAAAAACGACATTTTTGTCATTTGACATTTTTTTTTCGATATATTTGTATTTACCTTGTTAGGGATAGGATTCCGATATTTTTGCCATCGATATTTTTGTTGAGATAATTTTGTATATCGATATTTGTGTATTCAATATTTTGTCAGACATTCGTCTATAAAGACAGCAGCATGCTCTCCAAGTTATACAAGCTGCAAAAAAAGAATTATCCTTATTTATTTATTTAACAATTTATAAAGCGCGCAAATACCGGTAGGTGTCTCAGCGCTATGTACTGGAAGGATAAGCAACAAGCTGGAGAAAGCCTATTGCTTGAAGAGCCACGCTTTCATTTGTTTTCTGAATGATAGCAGTGTGGGACTGGCCTTAATCTGCAGGGGGAGAGAGTTTCACAGTTTAGATGTAGCCACTATGAAGCTTCTGTCACCCACCCCAGTTAGCTTTCTTAGTTCTGGGGACGAACAGAAGGTTGGCATCTGTTTATAAAAATGGAAAGATTGCAATTAAAAAAGATTTTTCCAAAGAATCTACCGTTACCCAGTAGAAGTTTTTCTTTCTCCTAATGACAAAAATGGCACATTAAGTTTGAACTACTTGAACCAGCAAAAAGGATTATCTCCACAGATGGGCGCACCTGAGAATTTGATGATTCTTAAGAGCAGTAGGGCTTCTTGTCCACTTTAGAGGTGTCACCAATAAATATCAGACCTGTTCCATCAATAGCAGTATCATATGACCAAACTATTTAGAAGGAACCTTTACTTCATAAACACCTTTGCTTCAATATTCAGATTTCCAATGTCTACACATATTTCACAAGTATAATGACCTTGAAACCTGAAGAGCTGTTTTTTTAATAAATCTAAATCCCCCTTAAAGGAGCACTAGAGACGTCTGCAACAATGGCGGAGGACCAGCTATCATTTATTTGTTGAAAGAGATGCATATTGCATTTGCCCACCCTAACAGCAGTGGGTTGGACTACTGAATATCTATATCAACAATATTATGGTGCAACAATATCGAGGACAGAATATCGAGGGGCAAAGGATCACAAGATGAGTGCATATGGGGAATATAGATGTACTAATCCTAAATCAACATCTATGCAACTTGAAGATATATGTTCCACGTTGGTACACATATGTGGAGTTAGGTATATAAACTCAAGACTTACTTACCTGCTGATGTATTTTTGTCTATATTTTTTCCATGATATTCTGTCTCACTGATACTGTAGGTTCGATATCCTGGGTGCATACCACAACAGTGCATCCGACAACTTTTTCAAGTATATATCAGCGAGGACTCTTATGATGATGGTTTTTACACACCCAGCAAATGTTTTAGAGCTGTAGTCAGAGCAAATATAGACTCAATCTTTTATTTCTTTTTGTTTGAAGTTACAATGACACTCACTAAGATGGTTTTGTTGCTCCCTCTTACAATGTTAACAATGGCGATTCATTTCCAAATCTTATCCTTAAACATGAATGGGATGACTAGCTACATCTAAAGGAAGAAAGTCCTTCCTTATTTCACTTAAGAAACACACATTGTTCTATTACAAGAATCCCACTTGCCGCCTCTAGACGCTGGCAAAGTAGGAAGAGTCTGGGTTGGTAAAGTTAATGCAGCATCTGTGCACACACACAGAAAAGGAGGAGCAGTCTTAATTATTCATAAACACGTACCTGTGCAGGTTCCGAAGACCTGGGATGACAAAACTGGCCACTTTGTATTTGCAAACTATACCGTCAGGGCTCTCACTCAGTGATTGGTATATGCCCTCAACGCAGGCAAATCTAGATTCTTCTCTGCATTAAGCAGATCCCTGACTGAGATTGACCCATCCAAATCATTGGTCGGGCTGCAACATCACACCAGATTCAGTGCTGGACAGTTCTGGTCCTTCAAACAAAAAGTGTTACCCAGACAGAAGGGTCTCATAGATCTGATGGTGGACTATGCTCTAGTTGAACACTGACAATTAATTCATCCATCAGGCAATGTACCTTTCTGTTGTGTGAGCATGGCACAAACATGAGTATAGACTATTTCTTAGTCACTGCTCCTCTGCTGCCAGTGGTATCTCACTGTTCAACTATTGCTCGTAGAATTTCAGATCACTCTTTAATTACGGTTGACCTTGATGCGCAATTACAAGCAGTGGTGATGGAACAATATTCAGAGTGAGAACACTGTCATCAATGTTACATCATTAAAGTCATAGTGCTTGAGAAAAATCCAAGCGTCACACAAAGAAGCATAGCAAAGGAGGTACATTCAGTAGTAGAGTGGTAGGGGCGTGAGAAGTAGCTGTGGTGCATTTTGGAGAACACTGTTGCAAATATATTACTAAAGCAGTGTGAAGTTGCACACCGTCATTTGCAGACAGCACATTTTCCATTAAAATGGCCACAAAATTTGCTCTGACATGCGGTTTTACTGATAAAACTATATAGCGTACAAACGATAATGTGTGGAAATCAGTTTCCAGCAAATATTTGCCAAATGCAAATCGCCTTGTAAAGTGTCTTGATTTGATTTGATCCTATTGAAATCTTTGTTACCCTCACACTTCAGAATTTCAAAGTATTTGCTTCATTTATGTTTTCCTACTTTTTCATATATTTTGAAATGTTATAAAGTCATTTTACAGGTATTCAATTGCTATGTGTTAGGAAAAAAATTACATCCTCTGGCCTTTCTTATCATAATCTCTGTACCCCAGAAAGATTGTCAGATAATTCACTTTACAAAATTGTCGAACATTGTAGTCAAAGAAAGAAAAGTAAACACCAATCCCCATGTTATAAAAATTAGTGGCATTTGAACGCACAGCAAATGTGACAAGATAAAAATAAAACTTAAAGACATCTTTGGTGCTCTTTCCCCTTATAAACTACATCCTGGTAATTTTAGGGGTGCCTCAGCACCCTTCACACCCGTACTTCCATTGCCTTTGATTGCAAGCACCAAAATCACATTAAGGGAAATGCTGATATTGAAATATAGGAATACAACAAGTAAAGAAAAAATTGTGCACTTACTTCAACACTATTTACCTTGAGTGGGGGCTCGATCTCCTCCCCCAAACTTCTTTGGGCGGCTTGAAAATCCTATGTCTGAAGCCAAATAATGAAAGAAATGGGCATAGCCAAGGGCCAACCACTACAGAAACAGCACTTGTTGGAAACGGATATAGCTTCCTAGTTGAAGCAATACCACAGACGAATGATACCCAACTTATTAAACAGAATAACAATGGCAAAATTTCAGCTCAACTTTATTTTTACATTAAAAGCGGGATGGGCTTTGACAAGACTTAAGCACAAAACCTATTAACAATACAAACTTCCTCAGAAACACCGGCTGTACACGGGGCCTTACCGAGACCCCGAAACAGCCTTGGCAATTTTGTTGGACCAGACCCCAGGGGCTAGGGGGGCATGATTGAATCACTGCTGCTTTTGTTACTTGGGCCCAACATTTCAGCATAGCTGCAAAACTGTCCCACAGTAACAAAACTAACCCTCGTATTCATTTTGTTTTTTTATTTTTTTTTGTTAATATTTTGTTTGTTTTAAATTTTGAACTGACTGTAGTGAGAATATTAATTGTTACCCCTCTGCAATCCAACACTTTCCCTACTGTTGCACTTATTGGAGTGGGAATAGTAATGTTTACCACTCTGAAATACAACACTTTCCTTACTGTTACACTGATTGGAGTGGGAATAGTACATTTTATCCCACCACTATCCAACACTTTCCCTGCTGTTGCACTCACTGGAGTGGAATTGTAATTTTTAACCCTCCACTACCCAACACTTTCCCTACTGTTGCACTCACTGGAGTGGGAATAGGAATGTTTACCCTTCTGCTATCCAACACTTTCCCTACTGCTGCACTCATTGGAGTAAGAATAGTCATTTTTACCCCTCCGCTATCCAACGCTTTCCATACTGTTACACTTATTGGAGTGGGAATAGTAATTTTTACCCCTGCGCTCTCCAACACTTTCCCTGCTGTTGCACTCACTGGAGTTGGAATAGTAATTTCTACCCATCCGCTATCCAACACTTTCGCAACTGTTGCACTAACTAGAGTGGCAATAGTAAATTGTATCCCTCTGCTATCCAACACTTTCCCTACTGTTACACTCACTGGGGTGGGAATTGTAATGTTTACCCCTACACTATCCAACAATGGATTTCGACCTTCCCAGAAATCATGAATGAAAATACCTACAACTGTAGAATTGTCTTGTCAGAGCTTCAAGACCAGCACAGCTGAAACTTCATTTTTAATGAGAGATTAGCTTTTAGAATGTTATCTCCAGGCTTTACTCACTGCTGATAGAGTAATGATCTGCTAAACCCTTGTTTACCTTCCTCAAATGATTGTGGCAGTCTAAGCTGACACACACTTATACTGATCAAGATTGGGACCAATGAATGGAAACTCACAACAGAAACCTGTGGAAGGCTCAACCAAAGCTCAGCTTCTTTAAAATACTACATGATTAGCACTGGTCACCTGGAAGTCTGTAACATGTATGTATGTGGTTCTGTCACCTGCTGGAGGTGTGGAGACCCAGATTTGGATACAAATCATTTCCTGTGGACATGCCAAACATCTGGGCTATACTGGCAACAAATCAGGAATACATTAAGTGCAACTTGTAAAATGCCTTTCATGTCTTCTTAGGGTTTGGCATTATGCCAGGACATGTCTAATATCCAAGCGGTCACAAATCACAGGAAAAGATAGATAGGCAAATCACTGGCCATCGCCAAAATTGGGATATTGCAGAAAGGAAAGGCTAGGCATCCACTGACATAAGAACTGGATGAGGGATGTGGCTACTGCAGCGTTTCACGAACAAGTGATCTATAGACTGTATGATACAAGAAATACTCAACCTGATATGAAACACCTTCTGATCCCCTGATTAGATATTTTGATTGTAGACTAAATGAGAACTCTTGAGCTATATAGTGGCAGAAGACCAATGAACCAAGCCAATAAAGCGTTTTTCCAGTCACCAGTGCTGATATGGGATTTTTTTTATCATCAGTAGGCAGATAGCCTAATTCCCTACTCTAACCAACCTCCACTACATTATGTATTCAGCAACTGTATTCCATTGGCTCTTCGTAGGTACCTGTCACCTTTAATCAGCATTTAATAGATCAATACTACACGAGACGGGGGATACCCACTGCCACGCATGCCTCATGCATTCAACCATGACATTTCATTTCTGCAGCCATTGATTCCTCATGTTGAACAGCTGGCTCAGTAATGTAGAAATGGCTCCGAACAATAACTTTTTAATAGTATCAGCAAATGACTGTGCACACTAGGGGCACATTTCTAGGGAGGGCTCCATTTCATTGTGGGGTGGTCATACACCGTCTGATGGTCACTGGTATGGCACACCATGTTTATCATATGAAGATCAGTCACTATGCAAATGAGCCCAGGCTATTTGCAATCACAGGGTACAACAAGCATTTGCAAACCCAAAAGGTCTTGCCTATGTAAGCTATTGGCTTTGGGAATATTTTGTAACAATGCTGTGCTTTGCAGCGTGACTAAAACTAATTTAGAAAGAGTTAGAGCTAATCTTGCTTTTTAAAAAGTGCGTTAGCTCTGGATGCATCATATTGTTTTTTTTTACGATTATTTTTAGCCATGCTACAAGTAGCCACACTGCTATAGAACATGGCTACAAATCATTGCCAAAGTTGGCGATTTCCATGTTGTACAGAATGAAGAAAAGGCAACGGCAGAGCCAAAAGCCTCTAAGAGGAGACCTATTAGCTTTGCTTTTGCTCGTTCTATCTCAGCACAACATCCCTGCGATTCTGAGCAAATCAGTCAATCTCCCCATGCATGAAAAAGAAAAAATATATAACATTTGGCAAAAAACCTATCACATAAAGAAAGCAATTACCCCCATGTCCATGTCTTAGTGAAAATACATTTGGAAGTAGAAGGCATCTGTTGTCACAATAAAAACAGCTATCATCTGTTACAATAAAAGCAGCTATCACTTGTTGTCACAATAAAAGCAGATATCATATGTTGTCACAATAAAAGTGGATATCAACTGTTGTCACAATGAACTTTCATTTTAAAGGAGAAAAGAGCTTCTTTGAAGTGCGTGAGCCACAGTAAAACATAGCTACAGATGGCAAGAGGCTCAACAAGGATGACAAGGAAGAAGAAAAAATAAAAATAGTACCTCAATCACTGCTGGATCAGCAGAAGGACAGTAACAAACTGAGGCGGGTCCATGCTCCAGCCGAAAGAAGGGCAAAAGAAGCCAGCATGCACTGGCCAAGTTGAAGGCAGCAAATAAAAGTGGCACTAAAGACAATGAATGTTAAGCAATGCATACAAAAAGGGCTGCCCCTTTTTGTATACAATATCTCTTGCAAGCATGAACGCATGCAGCGCAATTACAGACACAGGCAAGACCTAACAATTTACTCAACAGCAGGCAATGCCCAGGTGGCTTCTGCAGACACAGAAGCATGGCACTTCTATTGCAAATTTTAGCAGGCACTGAGTATGTCAGTGTAACATTAATAGGATGAATGTGTCAGGACAGCAATACGTGGGTATTTCCGGCAATAAGCAATCTCTCTTACTAGGGTGTCAATTTAGTATGAAGTCATTTTGCTTGTCTACTTCGGTCCTCAGTTTCTTTAAAGTAGCCAAAAAGCTGAAGCAGGCAATAGAACGTAAAAAGAAACTGCTAGCAGAACATAACATACACATATGCACATGTGCCGAGATCTTATTGTTCTTATGCATGTGTATACTTACGTGTGTGGTTTTGTCCAGGTGAAAACACTGTGCATTGTGCTGTTGTTCCTTGCCAGACACCGAAGTGCAAAGCTTTCAATGACTGACTGTATGCTGTAAAATACACAATTTGAACAAATCATTTTTTTTAAATTATTTGCTTTGGGAGAATTTTCCACACACACCCTTTTCACTGTTTGCCCGGAGATTATACTCCAGTGTAAAATTTCCCCCCCACCATATTTAAAATCCACCAGCTGCCACTGAATGGAACTTGCCATTGCTGACACCAGAATCGGTGCATAAATAGAGAGATGCACACACAGAGAGACAGAAAGAAAGTGAGGGGCGTATATATATAGATCGGCAGGTCAGATAGACAGACAGAATAAACAAATGGACAGACAGAGCCATTACTAGAACTGGACTAATCTTCAAGTCAATCCTTCCAGCCTAGAGAACAATCTGCGTATCATTGTGTCTCCACACTTGTCCCCTTGCAGACTGTATCACACAAACATCCAAGAGAATCTTGCTTTTCGTATTCTCATGTCTTTTTTTCTAGTTCAATTTATGTTATATTTGATCAAACAAATTTATTAAAAGTATTGACAAATAGTCTGAAATCACCTGCAAATGAAAGACTGCGTACAAGTGTCACCATTACATTTCCAGTGGTGTAACGTAAACATCCCACACCCTCAGCAAAAGTGCTAGGTGGTGGGCCATGGAGGGTGGTCCCCTCCGTGCACTTTGCAGGGGGTCTCCCTCAAGTTCCGTTCCGCCACTGCATTAGGGTGACCAACTGGCATGGGTGCAAATTCAGGATGGTGAGTGTACAAATTCAGGACAAAGGGTCAAAATTCAGGACAGAAATTCAGGAGCGAAGGTCAAAATTCAGGCCAAAAATTTGTGGTAAAAGGTAAGTTTTAAACACACATCAGAGGAGGCCGCACAATAATATATAAGTAAGTAGATAGACAAACAAAATAAGTTTATTATATGCCACCTCAAGCAATCCATTATGTATTGCAGTACCCAGATAGTGAAGTTGTTCCAGTCTGTTCTTGGGCTGAAAGAGGACCTATTTTCAACGAAGTGACGGAGTGCAGAATTAGCCTTCCTGGCTTAAAGCAGCACTCCGCCACTTCAGAAACGTACATATCTACAACAATATGGTGCAGCCCTGCGTTTCCCCTTGCACTGGCGCTAAACTTAGCAGCATAGTGCAAATGAGGGCACCCTGTGGTGCAAGGGTATCTGTGTTGAGGGGAAGATTGTTTTTGTGCAGGAAGGGTAACCTTCCTGCACATAAACAATCTTTAAATGACATTTTGTAAATGTTATGTGTGTTCCTTAATGCAGCACACAGAAGTTGCAAAACGTAATTTTTTTATTGTTTATATGCCGGAAGGGTCATTTTCCTGCACATACACAATCATTGGCAATTTGCTGGTTCTGTGTGTGCTGTATAACGCAGCACCTATGGAAACAGCAAAAATTAGGAGAAATAAAGCATTTCTCCTCGTTTCACGTGTTTAAGACTAGGTTTTGCCTGGTCTTAATTTTGGCTTTGCCTCCTATTTGCTCTGCCCTTGTAAATAGGGGCCAGCGTCAAAATCAATGGGTGTTGCAGTGGAACACCCACCGCAACACCCATTGCCCTCCCCTTTCATGCTCAGTACAGCGTGAAAAGGGGGCCTTATTAACAAGGCAGAGGTAAGCCATGTTAAGCTGCTCCATGCTGCAGTGTAAATAAGGCTATGCCTCTATCGCCACCGCAATGTAACTAAAAGTGACGTTGTGGTGGAGCTAGGGGCTTGTAAATTGCCCCCAAGTGTTTCTCTATCAAAGGGGTGTGCATAAAGACAGAGGAACAGATATCAAGATTAACTTCCTATTTACAGGGTTTATTTTTTGGCCCAACTGAGTTGTAAACAGTTTATCAGACTTGGAGGGATGAATAGCTGAGCGAGCCCTGACAGGATTCAGACCTATACTATTTCATAAAGTAGAAAATGTACACGCTCCTACGTAGCTATCCAACGGCTTACCATACAGGAGCTGAAAATAAATGACACATCAGCTAGTATTTAGCATTTTCTTCACGTTTGCTGTATCCTTCTCTGTGTCGCTTAAACTCCTCTTCTAGTGCTCTGCCCTAGTCACTTGGGGCCATATGTATCAAGCAAAATTGCGATCGCAAATGGCAAAATTCACAGAATTACGGCGTTTACAATCGCACTTTTACTAAGCGGTATGTTTGAAGGCAAATCTGCATGCAAAATAAGGAATCGCAAAATTTGTGATTCCTTATGTTGCAATTGCATTTAAGGAATCACAAATTCTGCGATTCCTTAAACTTTAAGTTGGTGGTAATTTGCGATTTCTTTGAAAAATTCACTTTTTTGCATTTTTCAAAACACAATGTGAAGCACATGCATGCCCTTAGGGCATGTATATGTGCCACATGTGCACCCATGCTTATTTCAGGGGTGCAACAGGGTGTCCTTTTGACACTCTTGCACCCTTGAAATTGTATTCTCAATTTGCGAATCTCTAATTGCTAATCGCAAATTGAGAATGTCTTCCCATTCATTCCTATGGGCCTCTAGGCCCATAGAAATGATTAGGGAGGTATTCTTTAATTGCAAATTGCAAATTTGAGATTCGCAATTAAGGAATATGTAGGATTCGCAAAATGTATTGCAAATCCTACATACATAGCATTTTGCGATTCACAAATAGCGACTCGCAAAAAATCGCTATTTGAGAATCGCAAAAGAGGATTTTGATACATATGGCCCCTGGTCCTTCAATAGTTTTTCGAGTTCTTGAACTCTATCTACTAACTGTACCTTACACAGTGCTTTAAATAGGCCGGTACTCACCGTTACTGAGTACCGGCACTTCTCATTTCTACCGAGCTGAGTACCGGCACTTCTCCACTGCCAAGGAGAGTACCGGTACTCAAGGTCGAATTGATAAAGGTGGGCACCGGCCGATGCCGAGGTCCAGCTGTGTTCCTGTTTGTTTTAGCAGTATATTTGCCGTTTGTTTGTGTCATTCAGCTGTGACAAGCTGCTGCTGCTGCGGCAAGAGAGCCTCTGCTCCCTCCCTCCCCACCCAGATGAAAGCTGTCATTGTCCTCAACAGCCCCCTGCCGAGCCTCCATGCTGGGACGTCTTGTTAGATGGTGTATGGGGCATTTTATACCTGGGGCCCAGCACAGTGATGTGTGCAGACTGAATGAGTGTGTGTGTGTGCAGGGGGGTTGGGGGCAGCTGCTCAGGAGTGGCCTCTTAGGAACCCAGGTCACAAGGGTCATTTTAACCCCTTGGCCTCTCACTGGGGTCTGCCTGTCTTTCCCCTGACTAGCTTGCCCCTGGGAATCCACCCCGCTCCGCCCGCCTGCTGTGACATTGAGTGTATAATGGGCGGGGATGAGATGGTGGGGATTATCTAGGTGACTCTCTCGTACCCAGGTGAGGTGAGAAGTGATCTACTGACCTTCCCATCAGGGCCAGTATTGTCCTGCCCCTGGCCTCTATCTACCCTGCTGGACTCTGCACATGCTCACGATGCAGCAGTGCTCACAGTCTGCCACTAAAAGCTTCCCGACGATGGGGCCTTCTGCTGAGAGGAGAGGACGGATAATGGGGTGAGAGACGGTGAAGAGTGAAGGGACAGATATAGAAGAAGCAGACGAGAGTTTAAAGGGGAAAAAGATAGACAGAGAGGTAAGCACAGATAGAGATGGGGAAGCGAATGAGAAAGCTATGGAAAGAGTAAGATAGGCTTGGAGAAAGAGAGAGAATGATGGTAGAGAATGATATGATACAAAATGGGCGTCCGCAGGGGGGGAGCAAGGAGGGGCGCTTCCCCCCCCCCCCCCCCCCCCCCCGAGCACCCTTCCTTGCCCCCCTGCGGACGCCCATGCAAACCGTGACTTCAAGACGGGGGTCTCACTCTCTTTCCTCTCCTTTCTTTTATTTGCTTCCCTGTGAAATGGATCCAAAAAAGAAACGCTTTTGCTGGAAATGTCGTATTTTTCTGACATTTTAATTCCAAAGTGCAGCATTGGGAATAAAAGGCTAAAAATATGAAAACTAGATAAATAACTAAATAAAGTAAGACAGAGTGGTAGCAAACTGCCCAAACTGATTTTATTCACACCTAAACACATTGGCGCCACTTTTACAAAGTTTGCAAGTGAAGCGCTATTTTTGTTTTCTTGTCTTTGTTTTCCCTGGACTTGGAACTAGTGCACCAATCCTGGAGGTACTGCAATGTGTGGATTGGAAAACAAAATGTGTGCTGCAGCTCTGCATCCAGGGATGTGGTCTTTTTACCATAAGGCTTACGGTTTGTAAGGATATAAGCAATGGACTTTGAAATGGGTCCATTCAGGGCCCTGAAGTCATGTCCTTAACTTTTCAGGCAAAAGCACTCACTGATTTCTGAATAGTGAGTGTAAAAGCATTAAGGTAACCATGTTGTTCCTGCTTACATTTCCCATGGTTTGCTAACTGTTGCATTCCCTATAAGTGTTTGCTTTTTCCAGGAAGTTGTTGCTTTTTTTTTGTAGGCCGCATAGTGCTCTTGTCTAGTGCGTAATTTAAATTGAGCCGCATTCAGGTGTTTATAGCGGGAAACAATTGGGTTGTAGTTGAAGACAGTGGGAGTTTTTCTCAGTGGGGCAGTACGGTGTTCAGTGGAGGAGAGGATGTGGCACTATGGTCAGAGCTGCTGAATTTGGAACTGGGAACCATGTTCAGCCTTAATAACCAGTCCACCAGACTACTCTCCTGCGAGAGCACAATCACATGCTAGACTTTAGAAGGCTTTGCAACACCTTAGAAGCCCTGGTGTCTTTGCACCAGCAGGTGGACCCTAGCATGACAAGTGTAGGTTAACCTTCAAGGCTTGTCCACCACTATCCATACTGAAGCTCACCTCCAGTCTTACGAGCAGAACTTTGAAGCAGCACGCCCTAGAACAATAGTGACTCCGTCACTGATGTCACAGAACCCTTGAGAAGGGCCAGCTCTAGGGCGATGCAACCAGTGTGACCGCATTGGGTGCTGACTTTAGGTGGTGGCTTCATGTTTGCAAGTATATTATGGTTTTAAAAACGCTTGCTGCCTTCTTCCTGGCCTCCAGCAATTTTCGGCAACAATAAAAATGTCATGATGACTCTGGTGATTAATGTTCTTCCTAGAGAGAGATCAGAATTTTGTCTAGTGGAAGTTTTGACTCATGGGAAGCTAGCTCAGAGGGTTAATGTACCGGCTGCAAAGAACATGTGCCATGCAGATCACAAAGTGCACATAATGTTAATAGGTCAGTGGGTACTGCTTTTGTCAGAGAGATCCTTTTGTTACTCGCAGTTTATAAGTTAAAATCCTAACTTAGAACCATGAGCTATTATCTGTCATCCAAGAGAGCGAAAGACCTCCCTCCCCCAACCCCCCCCCCTAGTCTCTGATTATCCTAATGTCCCAAAAAGTGTTCTTTTGGACAGAAATCAATTCTGATTATTAAGGAGATCCCCCAACCATGGGATTATGTTTTAAATTCCGGGTATTGTGTTTCTCCAGACCAATCACTATAAAACGATACAGGCTACAAGTATGGTTTTCATGTGACTCCTACACCTTGTAGTCCTTAGTCTTATGTAACATTTTCTATACAGTGATTTACACACATATTGATTGTCTCTGTGTAATGTGTGTGATGTAAAGTGCTCTGACACCCTACAATGGTATGAGTGGCACTGTAAATCAAATTAAATGCATCTGAGAGAGAGTGGTTATGGAGACTGGGGGGGGGCACAGTTAAAGGGTGGTAGTGAGGGAATCCATGGCAGAGGTGGTCATGGGGGGGGGGGGGGGAACTAAAAAACATTAAGGCACAGGATACCACCAGTGCTATGGCTGGCCCTGCCCTTGAGGCCAGTTGCCTCACCCTTAGGTACCTCCATTGGCCTTGTTTCAGCAGTAGTAGCTGCAACTCACCAGGGATTGACAATGCAGGATTTGCACGCACACCAAACTAAGTTCACAAACTTCACAGTCTCCCTGCTTCATTTACAATCACATTTAGCATGTGCTGCCTGCTGTGGGGCCACTGGAATTAATTATGCAGCAAAGGATGACAAAATGATGCCGTAGTGTTGACTAAATTATGCATCACAAATAAGGCTGCAGCGTAATGAAGTATATTTTCAGATATTTTATTATTTTGACGTGTGTACACATGCTAACAGTCTCTGGAAAGATTTTGCCTTATTAGTACCAGTGTAACATACAAACGCAGCAGTGAGAAAGGTGACCAGTCAACCTTTGCAATAGGCCATCCACTCCACAGCAACACAAGTCACAATTTTTATTAACTTTTGATTTTGTTTGAGCTACAAACAATTTATTAGATTAAATGGTCAGATCATGCAGCAGATCTTGCATTATGATGCAACTATGGCAGAGCTATAATTTTAGAGAAAACATTTGTAAACTAGGATATTTTGCCAATCATGTTTGAACTCTGTTGTGGAAAAAGGCAGAAGTGCTGATGACTGAAACTCCACGGCTCGGACACAAATGGCTTGTGTTTCCACATTTTATCGTATTTGGTACATTCTGTGATTAGAAGCATATCCCACTTTGTGAATGTATTTTAATGTCAATAACTCATTATAACCTTAAATAGTCATGTGTATCCATTGGTTGATTAAACTGGGCAGTGAAATGCCAAACAAATACTAAAAATTGGGATGTCTGCGCATTTTGGCCACACCTCTGGCTCCACCCACAGATCCAATCCTTGGGTTATTCCCGCCCTCTGATTCTCCGCCCACTGTTCTCCTACTTTTTTCCCCCACTTCGACCACTGTGTAAGACTCAGCATCCCTGGACCTGTGATGTGCCGCGGCTGTGGGCGCCGCATGTGCCACACATTTACGGTGCAGGGCTTCCGCATAAGGGAGCTAGCCATTATTGTATCCCTAAACATGTGCACGTTGTCAGTTTGACATTGACTACACGTAGAGGGACTCTAGGTTTCTTTTAAAAAATATAGCTAACATTTGGACCTATACATTTTATTTTGTATAAATTAATTGAATGTGTGTAAAATGTTGAAATGCCTGGGGAATTCTAGTAAAGGGAGCACCCCTTGGCGAATCACTAGCGTGGGTGATTGCTGTATTATTTATTACTGACTTTGACATTGTGCTTTAACCTTGGATAACATTTATTATGAATCCAATATTGGAGATTGTCTAGCTTCTCAAGGCAGCTGCAGCGGCGGATGACGGAGGTAGCCGGCGGCGGAGGAGACACTCGAGATACTCAGCAGCGCGGTTGGAGTCGCAGAAACTTTTTTCGGTGCGGCCAGAGCATTTTCTTTGCCCGAGAACTGAGAAATGTGCTTGCTAGCTAGCTGTTTACTGATTGTATGCTGGCAGTTCTACTTGTCAAAGTAGAGAGGAGAGAAAGAAGAGAAGGGCAGCTAGCGGCAAGCGGCTAACTCGGTACTCACTGACTGGTCGGTTCCCGGTCGTCGCTGGGTGCCGGGTGCCGTCGGCTGCCGTGTTCCCGTTGCGGGCCGGACCCTGGGGGCTGTTGGACTGCTGCCGTAGTGGTGGGACCCGCGCCGCGGCCTCAGATCAGGCCGGAGCTGCCGTGCTTCTCGTCTGCGCCCCTCCTAGCGACTGTAGCTGATCCGCCGCAGAAAACGCGGCTGAGGTGCGAGGAGGGAGCTGTGGGGCATTCCCTTGGTGCCAATACACGCTAGGAGTGCTTTCAGAGGCCAGGACCGCCTGCTAAACCCCGGAGCGGTTCGGGACTGTTCGAAGTCACGGGGAATAGGCGGGGGAGCGGTGGGGCCGTTCTCTCTGCGGGCCAAAGCAGGCAGGCACTTTCACCCGTGGAAGGAGCTGAGGACGGAGTAAGGAGCAACTGCCAGTCTAGGGAGCCGGAGTAGGGAGTAACGCCAGGGCTGTAGGAGCCGTTGGATTGGTTGAGGAGCGGCTGGAACAGTTAACCATCATGTAAAGAGGTGAGGAGCATTGTAATAACATTACTCTAAGCCTCAGAGTTATCAGCTGCTTTTCCTCAGTGACAGTGAGGAGCCGTTGGGCATTTCTTCAGTTGGCTGATCTTGCAGGGTATATACCCCACCGAGTACTTTTGGATACCTCCAGGGGCAGAGAAGGGTCCTTATTTCAACAGGACTTCCCTCATAACATTCTTGTATCTGCTATTGGAGGTGGCAGGAGGTGTAGGGTTGGGAGTGAGCGATTTGATAGTCGTCCGAGGTCCTACCCTCCACTCTTGGAAATTAAACCTACCCCTGAGGGTATAAGATACACCTAGTCTGTATATTGCACAATGGCACAGTTGAGATCACAAACAATATTTATGAAAAGATTAGGAACCGACCAAGCAATAAGAAGGAGTGCTGGAAAAAGTTTCCGTCCTCTCACTACCGAACCGCTTACTGGAATTCTCAAATACTTCTCAAACCAGACCACTAAGGACCTGGAACAAAGTCAAATCAACCAAATAAAAGCAAAAGAAGGAAAAAAGGAACATCTGGAGTTTACTAGCAACACAGGACAAGAAGTAATAGAACAAATTCAAACTATTCAAACTAAAGAGGAAGGAAAAGAAGAAATATCGGAGGTAATTAACAAAACAGGGCATGAAGAATCATCAAACAATCAAACCTGGCCCCAATCAAATACTAACATCACAATTATAAAATCAGAAAAATCCGATGAGCCTAAAAGATCTACTCTTTAACAGGGCACATCAAATGGAAATCCAGAACAGTACCCCACGAAAGCTGCCAGATTCCGAAGTCTCTTTCTCGCGAACCCCGAATTTCCTTATGCTAAAATCCATCGATCACACCACTGAGCAGACTTCAGTATCCAAAGCACTGCTTACTCTAGAAAGAATCCTAGAATCAGTTCTCTCTCACTTAGGGAACATCCTGGAATATACAGACCAGATGTTAGACACCCAAATAGGAATCTTAAAACACATGGTTGAAAAAAGAGTAACAAACAATCAAAATTGCCACTAGTTGGTGAAGATGATAAACGAGTAATAGAGGATAAAGTGCCTACTTCTCAAGCGACAAAACTGACAACAGCAGTCTACTCATCAAAGGTCGACACGGCTTCACAAACCGGTCGAAGCAAACAAAAAGAAAAAAAAGAAAAGAACAAATATAATCAAACCTATTCATTAAGAAAACTCTTTAGGGAGCCAAAAGAGTCCAAATTGAAGGCACAGACTATAATATATTATCCATTATTTAATAAAAATAAAAACAAAAAACCTACCAAAGGGCTAAAGGCGACAAATCAAGAAAGAATAGAAACCCCAATAAATACATCAATAGTCGCATCTCCGCATCCAGTAACTACAAAAATTAGGAGAACTAATGTCAACTGTCGTAAGCGGATAAAGAAAAGAAAAAATAGAAGGTTTGAAAAACAAAAGGCACGAAAAACAAAATTTCCAGAAACAACACCAATTAACAAAGTAAAAATAAACGAACATCAGATATGTAACAACTCGACGGAACAAAGGCAACAGTACGCGACCTCTAAGGCCCAAGTAGTGCTTACCCAACCTTTAAATCCCATTACCCCAATATTTTTCCCTAAGAATACGGATAAAGAATTAAAGACACAAAAGGAAAGCCAACAACAAACCCCATTGACGAGGGATGTGCCTACCAAATCACAGGTAAATTGTACTTGCAGAGTGGAAATTACAGATCTCTTTCCCTCAAGCAAGGACCTCCTAAATAGGGAAAGAATAATACATTTGCTCCAACAGATACAACCCTTACAGGCGCTTGCAAGAAATGACATAAAATTAGTTTCCTTCCCAGAAAAAAACAAAATTACATTAGCTGTCGCAGAAATCTTGTCACCAGTCATTCCAGCAATGATACTTAAAGAAAAAGAAACCCTTTATAAACGCGGATTCGAAGTGGCCCCTGTAAAGGTGGAAACAGGTTCGACATCAGAACGCCATCTAGTCAAACATCACCATACAGTGGCATCGCCGCATACATATAACAACTGGTTAAATCCTTACAAAGATGACATTTCAGTTTCAAATAACAAAGGACAAATATGAAGCTGGGTCAAGAATAATCAATCTCAGGAAATAATACCAACGGAAAACTCATGGGCTTGGATCGCAGAAAACCTTAATAACAAAACACCGGGTTCCGAAATCAAGAGCCCTTTTTAGCCACGGTCTAACCATCTATTCCTGGAACATCGCAGGGAACACGCAAGAAAAACTAGCAACAATTTCCCAAGATCGTCCAGGGATCATGGCATTACAAGAAACTTGGGGAACCACAAACTTCGATTTCCCTGACTACTTTGTGTATGATATTCCAGAAGAACCGGTTACCCATGGGCACGCAAAAGGAGGGATTGCTATCCTCCTATCTGAAGACTATCATTGGGACCAGGAGATTATACCAACACGTTCTAAGAACTTTCAATGTTTAAAAATCAATATAGGGACTGACAAGACCAGAAGCTTGACCAAAATGCTTATCTGTAACGTTTATATTCCCCCGGGAGCAAAAATGGACGCATTATCGATAACTATATTCGAGGATATTGAAAAGGTGGTAGAAGAACTGAATTTCCTGCTGATGTTCCTTAAAGGAGACCTAAATGGGCAAATCTCTAATAATTTATTAGAAACATGGGACTCAGCAGAAAAAGATGAGGCCCAGGCAATACCCATTCCTCAATTTCCCTCAGGATGTAAATCAAATAAGAGAGGGAAAATCATTTTAACATCACTCGCTACTCTCAACGGAGTACTTCTAAATGGTAATATAGAAGGTGATATCCCAGCCAGAGGATTCAGTGCATCAATCCTTGATTATATGATCTGCTGTCCAGGCCTCTTTGGATTAGCCCATCAACTTAATATAAAGTTCGAGAAAGGAAGTGACCACGCTATTCTTCAATTAACAACAGGTATAACACTGAAACATATAATGGAACTGCATAAAACAGCTCTGATTAATCCAGTCCAAGTTCGGTTAGCGTGGAACCCTAAATCCTTTAAAAAAATCACCCAAACAATTGAGAACTCAAATTTACTTTCAATTAACCACAACATAAACCCAATATCAAATTTTGAGGCAGTGGCCAATAATCTTGTTCAATTATTACAGAAAAGTGGAAAACAAAGAATGATAAAAACACAAGGCAACAAAAGATCAATGTCAGATCCCAAGGGAATTAAACAAATTAATCAGGGCACAATTCCTGTATTTCTCTGACACCAGAAAACAGGAAATCAATAAACTAAAAAACTATCGCAGAAGAAAAAAATTAAAAGAAAAAAAATCCTACAGGATAAAAAATGGATAGACCTACAGATAGCTGCAAAAAGACAGGATAAACGTACTTATTGGACTATAATAGCACAAGAAACAGGAACAAAAAAAATGTTAAAATCAAACCCTGTCCCACCTTCAGACTGGGAAACATATATAACTAATTTATACAAAGTAAATCAAGCCCCCAACTGCAATACAGTAACGCAAGTCGATATAGGACAGGACAAAGTCACAAACATTGAGCCACTAACACCATCCTTAGTAGAATACTACATAAAAAAGGCAAGAATCTTGGCTGCAATGGGTCCAGATCAAATTCCGATAATGGTCCTAAAGAACAACTCAAAAGAGTGGAGTAAGTTTTTAACACGCATGTATAACCACATGATCAGTACAGGGGAAACTCCAAAGTCCTGGAAGGGAAGCATAGTAATCCCAAATCATAAGAAAGGTTCTAGACTGCTCCCCGGCAACTACCGACAGATAGCTCTCTTAGATGCAACCGGGAAGATTTTTGCTGCCGCACTTCTAGATCATCTAAAAGAATGGGCATTCTCAACCGGCTCCATTCCACTCTACCAAGCAGGATTCAGATCCAAACACTCAGTCACAGATAATATTGCAGTACTCCAAACAATACTAGATAAATATGTGATAAAAAAATCGCAGGTAGATTTGCAGTATTTGTAGACTTTACCACTGCCTTCGACAAGGTCGATCGAGTCAAACTTTGGAACAAACTCCAGAAAATGGGAATACCACAAAATCCTCTCCATTTAATAACATCATTGTACTCTGGGACTTGGGGCCAAGTTCAAATGGGGAGGGAGAAGGGTCTAACCTCCCCATTTCCAACTCCAAACGGCCTGCGACAGGGGTGTCTCTTAGCACCCCTATTACTCTCTTTATATTTGAGCGATCTACCAGAAACTCTTAATCAGGTCAATAACTTCCCGCCGAAGATTGCTACCACCAAAATTCACTGCATGATGTATGCCGATGATGTAGTAATCTTGGACCTGACTCCATTCGGCCTCCAACGAAACCTCACGGCACTCACCAAATATACAGATGAAAACTATATAATTTCAAATACCACTAAAACAAAAATTCTAACATTCACAGGAAAGAAGACTCATTGCAAATATAATTGGTTACTAGGAGGTAAAGCATTGGAATTTGTCAAAGAATATATATATCTCGGTAGAACGTTTACTCAGACTTTGCGCAACCAACCTCATCTGCAAAAAATGGGTCATAAAGCAGATGCCCATACAGGGGCCCTCCAAAGGTTTTACTCATCCACTGGTCGAAGACAATTCTCTTCGATGCTCCAGGTTTATAATACAAAAATTCCAGCAGTTTCATCATTCGAAATAGAACATATCCCAACAAAAGAATGGTCTCAAATAGATATTAAAGAAGGAAAAATCCTGCGGAAGTTAGTCAGGATGCCGCAAGCAGTTCCGGTTCAAGCTCTCAGGCTAGAACTATCGTTAGTCAGTTCCTATGCCAGAGGGATCACAAACATAATTAGATGGCATATAACCTGGTTCATGCCGATCCAGGAACACTTAGAGCACTGTTAAAAACAGTCACTGGAGCAAGACTATCCAAAGTATATATTCGGTAAAAACCTAAGTAATGCTTTTAAATTAACATCAGTTTCCCTAGAAATGTTATAATCTTGGACACCAGTACAGCTGAAACTCTGCTTGAGGTACCTAACACCAAGGCTAAGCATGGAACTTGATAGTCAACACTGCTCCAGGCTCCCAATGTACAAACAGTATGCGGACACAATAGTTTTTAAAAAAACGCAAGCATATATCTATTTTAATCTAAATCATGGAGTAAGGCGAACTATTCTTCAAGTACGGCTAGGAATATTACAGCTGAGATCATACACTTTCAAGTGGTCATCAAATCAAGGAGGGATGAATCTCTGTGACTTATGCAAAGGTGGGGTGCAAGATCTAGAACATGTTCTGTTTGTATGTCCAAGCGAGATCGTTGTAGCAGCCACGAACAGATACATTACCCCCATGAAAACAAAATGTAATATAAATTCGGTCCAGATGTTGATTTCCCTCTCCAAAGGTCCACCCAATGAATTTGTGTGTATTAACATGTATAACTTTTTAAAGTCTTTTTTAAAATTATATTAATGTGATAATTTTATTAGTAAAAATTGTAATTTTTATCGTGTATAAATTTGTTGTTCTCGTAAGAGAACTGAATCAAATAAATTATTTCTATTTCTAAATTATTTCTATTTCTAAATATGTGCGCTACAAATAATCCCTAACATGCACTGTGCATACAGTATATTTAATCTGGTGCTTTAATCATAGGCTGTTTTAAAGTATTTGGTGCTGAAGACAGCCTTGATTGGTGTTGGATCGAGGACCCGGAAGCCTGCACACCTAGCAGACAGAGATAAAGCAGCTTGTCAGAAAGTTTCGCATTTTCCCTACAGGCGGTGTTTGTTGGCCTGTGGCAGGGTCAGTCACATGTCCTGGATTCCTGTCATTTAATTGAGTCTATCCCAGTTGTGCGCCCCAGTGTTTCTTGTGCCCCACCTGGCAGACATTATGTCGGAGGATGGTGATGACGTTGACATTTTGCCCCCCCTGGAAAAAAGTCTGGGGACGCCGCATGGATACAATTAGGGAGAAGAGAGTGGGACGGAGTTAGATACAAATGGGAGAGAAGTGAGGGGGAGGGATCGAGAGGTTAGGGATGTGAAGACTGGTAGAGAGGGTTTGTCTACTTCTTTGTGTGTGAGAGAGATATGAAATCAGAGTGGAAGAGAATTGGGACACTCAGGAGGTATTTGAAAAGAAATGCGTGGTATACTTGTTTTGTGTGCATATATTTGCACTCTTGAATACAAAAGGATTGCGCCAAATGCTAGCAAGTAGGAGCGGTATGACATTAAAAAGCTGCAACTATTATGAAACAAGGAAATATTAACATGTGGTGTTTGACATTCGTTTTGTGTAATGAGTTAGCACATTTTGTTTATTTTCAGACATTTCTCTCATGTTTTCGTATGTCCTGCAACTGGTGTAAATGCCCTTCTCTGCACATATGAAAAGTTTGAGACCACTATCAAGGGCAAAATGAATACTCAACAGAAGTGTTTTTGTATCAACATGTCCCACCCCGCCTCTAACCCTGCCCACTACCATGCCCCTATCTCAATTTAATGAGTACCTGCACTTATTTTTTTCCATTTAAAGCACTAACCTCACAAAAAGAAAATATCCTGTCATCAGGAAGCTCCAAGCAATTAACAGCAATTAACGCTTCCCATGCAGCTTTTCTTTTCCACATTTGCATTTCTTTGGGGAAGCAGGCACCCTGAGCTTACTTCTTTTCAGCCGTCTGCCCCTCCCTCCAGAAGGCAGCACAAGAGACTTCCCTTGCACATCAGCTGGGGAATCTAAATTATGGAAATAAACTATGATACTTTAGCTGAGAGGCTAAAATTACGGACAAATGCTGTCTGTTAAGACATTCATCATGGACAACGGACTTAAGGGCTAATTTAGGGATAGTCCGTAAAAATTACGGAAGATTGGTCACCCTCACTGCACATCGCTTTGTACCTTTATCCTCTGTACCATGAATCCGTACCACTGGCGTAACGAAAAGTAAGGGGGCCTCCCTCCACGGTATTTAGGGGGGCCCCCTCCGGGCTCAATCAGGAGCTCTCCAGGCCAGAGTTTAGTGCCGAGGGGGCCCCATGGAGCTAGGGTCCCCCCACACCGCGTGGGCTGCGTGGGCCTGTGTTACGCCCCTGATCCGTACTTGATTAGCCGTCTATAGTGCACTAAGCTCTTCAGGAACAGCGGGCGGCCTCCCAGCAGCCAGTGATAGTATTGTAACCGCAACAAATATACACACAAGCTCTTAAAATGACATACAAAATCAATTGTGTGGCCTAAGTTTCTGTGTCCTGATGTAGAATATGGCTTGTTTAATTAACTAGAGGTTTGAACCAGATCATTAAGGGGCAATACTATCTGCTAAATTAGCTGTCTCAGAGCAGTGGTTGCTGGTGGGCATTGTCCTGCTTGGGTTATGTGTTTGCCGCCTGCAAATGCACAGGTCCAGTACGCTGCGGCAGAAACAAATGTACAGCCTTACTGAGAATCACAGTGTGGGCCAAAGACCCTGAACAATTTCCCACCCTATTATATATACTCTCAGTCCGCGCACAGTCACAAGTGTTGCATGCGTCAGCTCAGGGTCAAAGAGCACCAGTAAGGGTCGGGTGGCTCACTACATCCCCTCCAACTTTAGTCTAGCTCGGTAACTTCCCTCCAGGCTCAAGGTAGCCAGGCGCGCAACGCCCATTGGGCTCTAAGGGCTTCAGCCTTCCCCCGTCGTGTGAGTCAGCCCGGGCTGAGACAGCTTCCCGGGCACACACACACAGCCGTACCTGAGTACTTCACAGGTCTTTAAAAGACCATTTACTTGCTAACGAGGCTTAGTTGTTTTTTCACCCCTTCTTAGAGCCCCTGCATCTCCACTGTGACTATTGCTGTAAGAATTAGCCCACCCTCGGAATGGGGCTCTAGTTGCGACTCAGAAGGTAGCGCATACAAAGTGTATGAATCTTTAGTTGTGCTGGGGGTTTGGCCATAGGTTGTATTGTTTGCTCCTGCTAGGCCGGCTTGATCTGTGTCTTCCACCAACCTCAGGTCCACTGGGGCTTCCCCTTGGTGGCTATCATTTGGGGAACTTCTCTCCTTTGGCTGGACTCCTTAGCTGTGTGTCTTGGAGGCACCCTCTGCAAACGGTTTGGGTGCTACTTTGGCCCCTGCCTCCATGTGCCTCTTCTCCTGGTGGGATTCTCACCTTTTTTTAACCCGGACAACTTCCTGACCGCTTTTTCCTCCATGGCGGTCACTGTATCACAGCCAACGGGCCTGGCTCATAGGGTGTGTGAAACCTCCACCCTGTGCGCCAGTCGCATGAGAGTACTTTATTGCTAGGAGTTTGGAGATGGCTGTGTGCCCTCCGTCCATAGCTCGCTTTGTCATTGTTCCAGTTTCTCTTTCTTAGCGTGTCTTCTGGGTCATAGTCAGGCAGGGCCCACACTGGGTAGGAAGGAATTGTGTCTTGCCTGTGCTATTTCAAAATCAGTGCCTATAGAAAGCATTTTATTGTGCAGAGGGGAGCACCACCGTATTTTCTGTGGAACTTGTTGAGGCTGAGATAGGGGTTTGAGCCTTCTTCCACTGCAATCCAAGTGCCTTGTTTATGGTGAGCATGAGGCCCTCAACATTGGCTTGTGGCCGCGGAGGAGTTATCTGTCTGTAGTGTATGCCTAAGTATCGCATGAAGTCTTGGAATTCCTGCCACTGAAACGGAGGCCCATTCAGGTCCTGATTTCTTCTGAGATGCCAACAAGGGTCAAGACTTTCTCCAGTGCTGTGGCAATCTTGAAGAATGCTGTTGACTCTGTTGGCTCTATTATGGAATACTTTGAATGACTGTCCATCATTGTCATCATAGAGCGCCCTTCTGGGAAGCTGCCAAAGTCCAGGCTGACCTTCACCCACAGCAGCGTGTTGCAGTGCTCTGTAGTGATTATGGATGCAGGGACTTCGGGCCTGCGCATCATCTGGCAGGCTATGTGGAGTCTCACTAAGTAATTGACGGTCTTCTCCTGTCCAGGAAACCATACCTTCTCCCTCGGACAGTTCTTTGTCTTGGCTTCTCTCTCTCTCTGGTATCTGCTGTGAGTCAGTTCTGCGACTTGTTGGGTCAGCGTGGCCACTCTCACTATGTGATGCCCTCGTAGTATTATGCCTTCCAGTTGTCAATGGATTCTTCTTTACATTGGAAGACTTGATGAAGTTTGAACTGCTAAAAGTCGGCGTTGAGCTGGGGATAAAAGTGAGCGTTCAAGGCCCTGACATCTGCCTTGTAGTCGTCGTCTACACCCATCCTCTGGAGATGTTCGAACACCTTGCATATTTCTTCGCCCCCATGTAATAATAGTGACCAAGCAACTGCTCCACCCTTCTCTCTAGTCACTCTGAAGTAGTTGTTAAGGCTGCCTATTCACGTCTTCCATCTGGGCGCTGGCGTGGCCAGGTTTGCAAGTTCATTGAAGGGTTGCAGTGCAGCAACAGAGTTGTGAGGATGGGCTGCAGGTGCTGGTGTCAATGTATGGCCCGCACATTGCCTTGAATGGCGTCGTCATTATCTCCAAAGCTGAGGTGGGGTCGCAGATATTCCTGCTGACCTGCGTGGAGGGCAGTCGCTGTTATGCTTGCTGCATTTGTGGGACACTGAGCGGTACGTTGATGTCCAGGTCTCTCCCAATGTGCGTCATATCCAGTATGATCTTGTACTAGCTGATACTGTGATTTGTGAGAAATCAAAGGTTTCCTTAATCACTGGAGATGAAGTCTATATTGTCTAGATGGCAAAATGTAAAAAAAAAAAGAAGGGAGATACCCTAATGTAAAATTAGGGACAGGGTAGCAAAGATAAACAATGAGAAAAGTCCCTATTCAAAACAGATATTGTTTAGAACAAAATGCCCTATATATAGGGGAATGTCTTAGTATGTATCATGTGCTATATTAACCAACAAATATTGAATATAGCGATATGGCGAACTGCCTAAATAATATAATCAAGCTAAAAACAGTTTTTGAATTAGAGGTATGCAAGAAAAGATTACAAGAAAAGATGTAATCAATTCGAAAGTCTTCATTGGATTACATAATCATAAAAAACATTTACATTTAACACAATAATGTCCTAACATTCCATCATCATTAAATAGCAAAATTACACTAGAAATAAGTCCATAATTACTCCATCAATAAATTCAAATATACAATACATTAGTATAAAATACATTTAAAAACACAGTAGAGTATCAAAAATCTCAAGCCATGGTACAAACCAGAATTTAAGTAAAAGCAGATTCAACATAATCTCATTATGGTAGACCTATCGTATCCATTAACATTATTCATTAATCAGTCTGTGGGCCCGGGTCATCCACATACCATGTAAAAATTTGTCGATCGCAATTGTAGTTAATTCATTTCCATCTACTTTTAAAATCCTTAGTGCTTCAGAACCTGAAGTAATTCCCATCATCTGTCAAATGGGCTTCAGCCATCTGTACCTCAGTTTCTTACAAACGGGGCAAATAAATAAGATGTGAGTTGTTGTTTCTGATTGTGTTGGGCAAAATGGACATTCCATGCAGGAACCTGTACCCCATTTACCAGTAAATGATTTAATAGGAAGGGTACCTATCCTAAATTGGTGGTACCATTTCCTATCACTGGGTACCGTAATAAGGTCCCAATACACTTCGTAGTCAGATGCATGTTTGGTCTCTACATAGTCTCTTGTCAGCGAGGGACTCGTCAGGGATATGAAACGTTTCATCGTGACCATGTTCTAGTAAAGCCCCCTCAAATCCTTTTGAGATGGAAATACACTATTTGTTGGATTTTGCCACAACCAGTTAAGGCCCATATCCATATAAGTGGCCTTTACCTGCCTCAGCCATGAAATGTTGCCCGCACTGTCAGCGTCCCTGATCTCAAGTAGGGCTTGTGCATACTGGGTAAGCTCGGGGGTGACCCAGAGCCTCCTCCAGTAGGCCACTGGTCTGAAGCGAGCCACATCCTCTAAAAACTGGATCCCCAAGTCATAATGGAGCGGTATTAGTGGAGTTGATTGAGGCAAGCCTGTTATACCCCTCATAAATTTATTTTGCGAGGTCGTGAGTGCCGCTAAGTTGGTGAAACCCCATAATTCAGCCCTATCCAAAATTGAAGCTGCAATTTTTGCATTATAGATTTTTAGCACAGGGGCAATCGGCTTCATAAAGGATAAACGGTGTTCTTTCAGCAAAGCACCAGATAATTGTGTATGTTTATGTAGCAACTGATCCAAGTGTGGGTTCCAATTTAGCCTGGAGCCTAGTGTGATGCCAAGATATGTAAGAACATGGGGCTGCTCAAGTATAACATTGTTCACGGTAACTCTCCCTCTTACAGTTTGTTGTTTGTGTAGTACCATGAACTTGGTCTTGTCTACGTTAATTTTGAGACCAAAATCCTGGCAAAACATCTCAAATCTTCCTATGGCCTTCTGCAGAACTTGTTGGGTTTTTGAAATTAACAGAGTGTCGTCGGCGAACATTAACAGGGGTATCTTCCTATCATCTAAAGTTGGAGCATTAGTAGGTTGGTCCTCAAAGTACTCGGTCACCCTGTTATTGTAAAGAGAAAATAAAGTTGGTGCCAGTACACACTCCTGTCGAACCTCTCTAGCGATTTGGAATCTATCTGTCACTTGGCCTTGCTGGCCCCAGCGAACTTGGGCAAAGTTTACTTCATGAAGTTTAATTTAAAAAGCCAGCAGGTCCAAAGGCATTCCCTGTTCTGCAAGGACACTCCACAAAGTGGCTCGCGGGACTAAGCCGAAAGCCAACTTTAAGTCTACAAAAGCGGCATATATTCTGCCTCCATTAAGGATCGCCACACACCAGTAAATTAAAACAAATCTAAAAACCTGGTCTATTGTGCTCTGATGTGAGCGAAACCCGGCCTGTAAAGGTGAGAGGATATCAAACTCATCAATCCAACCCTGGATTCTACTTAATACAAGCCTGGCTGTCACCTTCTGAATGCAGTCAATTAAACTAATAGGCCTGTAGTTACCAGGATCCGATCTGTCCCCTTTTTAAAAAATTGGTCTGATCTCTGCACCTATCCATGACTCAGGGATTGGAGAACCCTTTGCAATGGCATTCACTAGGATCTGTATAAATATTACCCACAAAGACGTATAATGCAAGAACAGGTTGGCGGGAACTCAATCAAGCCCAGGCGTTCTGCCATTCAGTACAGTATTAAGTGCAGCTTCAACTTCCTGCTTAGTAAGATACAGCGCAGGAGTACAAACTTGAGTAATCAGGGACCCTGCGATAATTCACATTTTCGGGCATCATTGGCAAACTGTGTCTTAAAGTGCAAAACCCAGTGTTCGGGAGCTACATGGTTGTTTGGTGGTTGGCTCGGCTTTCCCTTACCCCACTTAACCAGGTGCCAAAATCCAACCACGTTCCTGTCTTGGCTAGCACAGTACAGCTCTTGCCAATTTTCCTCATCCCATTCCTTTTTCGCTTTGTGTTGTGCTAACTTACACTCCACCCGTGCATTGTGGATCCTATCCCTATTCTTGGATCTTATCGCCATAGCTAGTACTTTGTATGCCACCCTACATGTTTTCCCATACCATGAGTCAGCAGGCGCCTTTACAGAGATTTTTGGATTTACTATATTAGATATAAAAAAGCCCTTAACTTATTAAAAAGTTCATTATGAACTGATGTAACATTGGACTTTTCTCCTTGTTGCTCGAGACAATTTTGGAGGTCTGTGGTCACCTTAGTCACCAAAATGTTAATAGCCTCCAGCTGATCCTCTTTATTTAATAAGTTCGACCATTTTACTCTCCTGGTGTCATTACTTAGATGAAGTTCTACACCAGCAGGAATGCACCATCCTCTATGCAATTGCCTACTGGTACGAGTGCTAGCAGCAGGGGATTATGATCACTTTCCACCCTCTCCTGGACGATCATATCTATTAGACTTGGCCAATATTCCTTATTAATGAGTATGTAGTCTATACGGCTGCATCTCATCCAGCATCTATAAGTGGGGGAGCCATGCTTGTCAGATTTCGCCCTCCCATTGACCGCCCTTAATCCAGGCTCCAAGCAGAGCGCTTTAAGCTGTAAGGCCGTCTCTGACCATTTCTTGATCTGATTCAATGTTAATTGCGGGATATCCTATATCAAATCCTCCTCTTGGCCTAACTCTATATCGTTTGTATCTAGCGGCTCGTAGGAGCAGTTAAAATGCCCAGCGAACACTATGTTTCCCTCTCCTTTGTACAAATTGAGGTCGGAATCAAGAAGGGCAACAGTGCCTGAGGTTTTCCCTCCAGACAACCCTCTAGCATATACATTAAAAAGTATAAGGTCCTCTACACCGAGGACTCTTATCTTAATTATTAGGATGTCATTACTATCCGTGTCCAACTGCTGAACTGTATACTTGTCGCTCTGTCTCACCCAAATAGTTAGCCCCCCATCGGTCTCCCCGTTTGCCCAGCAATAGCAGGTTTATAGAAATTTATGTAACCTAGTCTAAACCCAGGGCCCACTGACCAGGTTTCTTGTAAGACCACGATTTCATTGGTTTCAATAAAGGATAACCAGTCAGATGACTGTAATTTATTCTTCAACCTGGCAATACTCCATGATGTCAGAACAAAATTTCGTGCCCCATTTCGAGACTCACCGGAAGTGTGCACCTTGCTTCCCCCATTTGCTAAACATGTGTCAGTTCTGACTATCAGTGGGCTGTTTTCTTCTTGGTGTATCTTAGTGGGGCTTACACTTAACTCTGGGGTGGTGCTTCTAGTATTTGGTCTATCTGGAGGGGTGATTATTTCAGGAGGAAAACCGCCTGAATTTCGACTGTTGTAGTTTAAACCCAGCTCTCCCTTGTCCCTTATATCTGGATGCACGGGGGTATGGTGTTTAGATATGAGACCCAGTCAATCGTTTTCCTCTAATGTGCTCAGTGCCTCATATCTGTTACGCATCTGGACTACACAATTGGTGGGGCCTAACAAATGTCCTGAATTCCTGTAAGTTCCCCCTGCTGTGTTTACATTTGCTTATTTATTTATTTATTTATTTATATTCTTATAGCGCGCCTGAATCAGCCCCGAAGGGGTATCTCCGCGCGTAGCTTCTGTATGAGTCGGACAAACTTTATTGAGGGGATGACAGAGGGAAAAAAAGTAAAAGAGAAATTAATCTTGGGTGAATAAGTATGTTTTTAGTTTTTTCCTAAAAGAAAAAAGGTTAGAGACTTGTCTCAGCTGTGGTGGAAGGGAATTCCACAGCAAGGGGCCTTTAAGAGAGGGTGCTCGGCCACCCTGTCTCGCTCTGGTAACTTTGGGTACATGCAGCAACATGATGTTGCTGGATCGCAGAGCACGTCCGGGAAAGTAGGGAAAAAAAATGTCTTTTACGTATTTGGGACCGGACCCATAGATGCACTTATGCATAATGCAGCAGAGTTTGAAGTAGACCCGTTGTTGCACTGGGAGCCAGTGAAGGTGGGAAAGGAGAGGGCGGGACGGGGTACGGGGGGGGGGCATTCAAGATGAGTCTTGCTGCGGTGTTCTGCACCACCTGTAGTCTGCGTAATTGTTCATGATTGGCAGAGATGAGTAGACCATTACAATAGTCTACCCGCCCAAGGACTAGTGCCTGTACCAGCGTTTTCCTGTGGGTGTTTGGCAGGAAAGGGAAGATACGCCGTAAAAGACCAATTGTTCGGAAACACGTTCCCGTGATTTGGCTGACATGATCTTTTAGAATCAGAGTTTGGTCCAGGCGTACTCCTAGGTTTTTGATGGTCTGTTTGGGCGCTGGGACAGGTCCTAGCTCAAGTGGCCACCAATCCGGACACCAGAGCAGTGTGGCCCATCCAAACAACATGACTTCCGTTTTAGTCACATTGCATTGGAGGAAGTTCTGGGCCATCCAACCAGCCACAGCTCTCATACTGTTTTGGAAGGATTGCATGACTGCAGGTGTGATAGTTTGGAAGGGAAACAACAGCTGGGTGTCGTCAGCGTAAGAGATTGGGGAGAACCCGTAAGATCTTATAATCTCCGCCAAAGGGGCCACATATACGTTAAATAACGTGGGGCTCAGGCATGAGCCCTGTGGCACACCCTTGGTAAGCTTCCTGCAGACAGATTTATGGGAGCCTAGTTTGACACCTTGTTGTCTGTCTTCAAGAAAGCTTTCAAGCCACGCAAGGGCGGTCCCTTTTACTCCCACTCCCTTTAGGCGGTCGAGAAGGATTTTGTGCGACACCGTGTCGAAGGCAGCGGACAGATCCAATAGCACCAGAATCACTGAGCTCCCCCTGTCAAGTGACATTCTGATGTTATCTGTCACTGACAAGAGGGCTGATTCGGTGCTATGGTTGGGCCTAAAACCAGATTGTGAGTGGTCTAGGCCGCCCGCTGCCTCGATGTAATTGGACAGGTGTGCGTTGACATGTTTCTCGACCAGCTTGCTGAAATACGGCAGGAGGGAGATGGGCCGGAGGTTGGAAAGCTCCGTCCATGGGAGATCCGCGTTCTTACGGATGGGGTTCACCACCCCTCTTTTCCATTCAGTTGGTACTTTTCCCTCTTTCAGAGACTGGTTGATTACATCTTGAATGTGGGGGGCTAACAGGGTGCTGAGGGAGGTTAAGGTTTTAACAGGGATGAGGTCATCCGGAGACCCAGATTTTACTTGGGTCATTAATGTAGACAGCTCTTCAGTGTTGATAGGAGGGAATGTAGTCAGCGTAAAGTTGGTGTTTTCGTTGGGGGAGGGAACAGTCAGAGTGTCACTGTTTGTTTGGGATACTAGAATTTTATCATAGATGGATTCTATTTTATTTTCGAAGTATAAGGAGACTTCTTCACATAGACTTTGTGAGAAGTCATCTGGACTTACACAAGCCGTAAGATTGATAAAAGAACCCCAGGGGGAGGACATTAACAGCATCTTTCCAGATTTTAAAAGGAGCTGCCCTTTCCAGAATACACCTAAGTATATTTGGAGACCCAAAGCTTATAACTACACTGTCCCCAGACATGCCTTTTTCAGAGTTTCCCACCCAGGCCACCCTTCTGACCATCATGAATTCTTCAAATAGATGATTTCCGAGCCCAGTTTTTTAATCCAAGAAATGGAGGGCCTTATTCTTAAGAAACAACCAATGTTCCTCCTCACGTGATTCCAATCGCGGGACATTGGCCAGTACTATTGTGTGTGGCGTTGCTTCTGGTGGGAGATCAAGAAAAACCCTTGTCGACTTTTCCCCTCCTTCCCCCTGAGGTCTCACCACAGGGCCATTTGACACTTGTTTGCGTGTGTGCGAGGCATTAGACACTGATGTAGGTTGTGCAGGAAGATTCGGGGGGGCACACTGGGATGTGGGTAGGGGTTAAAGGATTTGGGTGAGCTACTGCCTGAACTTGTGGTCTAAATGAATTTCCAGCCTGACTAGACCCTATGGCCTCTGCGAAGCAACTCCCTTTATTATTAGCTGGTGCTTTAGTTAGGTGATCCTCTATTTTAGCTAGTCTTTGATCTATTGCTGTTAATCTACACATGAGAGGGTCAATTAAAGCTAATAATTTAACTTCCATCTGCTTGAGGAACACATCTTTAGCCTCTGTAGAGTCTAGGTATTGCAACCCAGACGGGACTGGATCTAAGATGGATCCGTACCCACTACACCCCCTCCCCCCAGTTTGTTCTAACTCGACTGGTGGAAGTAAAGTCCCTCCCCTCTCTGGAACCGCGCTCTTATTCTTAGCTTGTTTTGCGATCTGTGAGCTGGCTCTGGGGGCACTATGTGCTTTTTTTTCTTTGATTGAGCATTACTTCCGGGAACAGCTGCTACTGTAATCACGATATAGATGAAAATATTTTTTATTCAAAAAAAGTGGGAAAATGCAATTTAAAATTACAATATGCACAAGATTTAAAACATGTTATCTTCTCGTGGAGAAATGTACAATCTATTATATATAAAAATACACAATACAATCTATTTCTTCTACAATTTGAAGAAACTCAATACAATCTGTTTCTTCTACAATTTGAAGAAACTTTGGAGTTTCTTCAAAATGTAGAAGAAACAGATTGTATTGTGTATTTTTATATGTAATAGATTGTACACTTCTCCACGAGAAGATAAAATGTTTTTAATCTTGTGCATATTGTAATTTTAAATTGTATTTTCTGACTTTTTTTAATAAAAAATACTTTCATCTATATCGTGATTACCTCTTTTCTTGTAATCTTTTCTTGCATACCTCTAATTCAAAAACAGTTTTTAACTTGTTTATATTGTTTAGGCAGTACGCCATATCGCTATGTTCAATATTTGTTGGTTAGTATAGCACATGATCGATACTAAGACATTCACCTATATAGAGGGCATTTTGTTCTAAACAATATCTGTTTTGAATAGGGACTTTTCTTGTCCAGATGGCACACTGCTCTGCAGTCTACTGTTTTTTTATTTTCTTTTTGGTTTTTTTCCTTGCTTTGCCAGGAAGGTTTATGCATTTTGTTTTTTGTGATTGCCTGCCAATACTGGAATACCGGCAGTGCTGGCTGGAGTTGCAAAGATGCTTGAAGCCCTGACTAGGCCACAGGTAGTGCCTGTCAGTCTGGGTGGAGCGACATTATGGAGGCTGCAGGCAAGTGCAGCCAGTGGAGCACTAGTGACAATGATCGGGGTATCAGGTGTGCCAAGGGAGCAGCCGGTCTGACTGATGAGTGCACAGTGGGGAGGGGACCCTTGTCGCCAGTGTGGTGTGTCGCCAACTGATGTGCAAAGCCAGAACAAATGCACAGCTTCACTCAAAATCACAGTGTGGGCCAACGACCCCAAGCGGTCTTGCGCCCTTTTATTTATACCCTTTGCCTGCATCCAGATGTGATGGTTGCATGCGTCATAAGGGGTCAAAGTGTTGTATAAGCTAGAGGTGTACTTACCTAACCATGGGGGACACAGGTGAACTTGGTTCAAAGCACCAACAATGAATATAAAAGACAGGTTATTGAATCCCCACAGAACACTAATCAATGTGTTAGTGTAAAAGGGTTATGCTTTTGAGTTATTAACAATCCCTAGCAAGGGATCAGAGGCACAGTGGTAAGAGTAACAAACCTTTTTTGTGATTCACAATATCACACACAGTGCACTAAGAAGAATTTTAAGTAAAATTATTTATTACTGCAGGAAGAATCTATTTTTAGGTACATCTAAAATAAATACACAACATATTATAGAAAACAGCAAGAAGTTATTAATAACAATCATAAAATGAAAATTTCTAACATGTTTAAAATGCCATTTAGAACTTAACACCCTAACGTCTACTTCTGTGCACTACACTAAGAAAGCATGGAAGGCAGAGTAACTTGCAGTCTAGAGTTTTCTTAGGGAGAAGAGAAGTAAAGCATACCTTGTTGACAGCAAACATTGGGGTCGATTAGGATGGCGGATGGACTTTGTCCGCCCGCCATCCTGTCGGAGGAAGGGACTGTCCGCCACAGGGGCGGAGGTCCCGTGCGTCAAATTAGGATGCATCCGCCACAGTGGCGGATGCATGCCGCATTTTTAACATTGCGGCGGGCAGTGCTGAAAGCACCGGACGCCGCAATGCTAAAAAAAATGCATGCTGTGCATTTCAAAGTACAACATGGCAGGCACCGTACAGTGCCTGTCACCCCCCATGTGCACCCCCCCTTCACCCTGGGTGCCTGTCACCCCCATGAGCACCCACCATTCACCCTGGGGGCCCCCAAAGCAAAGACCGTATGCCTTTCCAAGGCATAGGACCGCCGGCATCGTAATATGGTTCAGAAAAGGGGGTGGTGATGAACAGAGTGTCTGAATTAAGCAGACCACTCTTACCCAGTCCAAAGATCCGGGCTTGATCCATCACCGTTATTTAGCTCACTGCACCATCCCAGCTCAGAACCTGGCTACATGCAAATTAGTCTGTCCCTGGCCCAGTGCATCATGGGAACAGGGCAGACCAGACTACCAAGCCAATTCTTCACTGGAAAGGAGACAAGCTTCCGGGGACCGGTTTCTGGCATTTCAGCCGTCGTCGGCCCGGCTTGCTTGAATCCTGATGGTGCAGTGAGCAAGGGACTCATGTCTGAGTATACCCTGCCACACCTATAGTGGCCAAAAACGATTCAGAAAAGGGGGTGGTGATGAACAGAGTGTCTGAATTAAGCAGACCACTCTTACCCAGTTCAAAGATCCGGGCTTGATCCATCACCGTTATTTAGCTCACTGCACCATCCCAGCTCAGAACCTGGCTACATGCAAATTAGTCTATCCCTGGCCCAGTGCATCATGGGAACAGGGCAGACCAGACTACCAAGCCAATTCTTCACTGGAAAGGAGACAATCTTCCGGGGACCGGTTTCTGGCATTTCAGCCGTCGTCGGCCCGGCTTGCTTGAATCCTGATGGTGCAGTGAGCAAGGGACTCATGTCTGAGTATACCCTGCCACATCTATAGTGGCCAAAAAAGATTCAGAAAAGGGGGTGGTGATGAACAGAGTGTCTGAATTAAGCAGACCACTCTTACCCAGTCCAAAGATCCGGGCTTGATCCATCACCGTTATTTAGCTCACTGCACCATCCCAGCTCAGAACCTGGCTACATGCAAATTAGTCTGTCCCTGGCCCAGTGCATCATGGGAACAGGGCAGACCAGACTACCAAGCTGACGGCTGAAATGCCAGAAACCGGTCCCCGGAAGCTTGTTTCCTTCCCAGTATAAGAATTGGCTTGGTAGTCTGGTCTGCCCTGTTCCCATGATGCACTGGGCCAGGGACAGACTAATTTGCATGTAGCCAGGTTCTGAGCTGGGATGGTGCAGTGAGCTAAAAAAACGGTGATGGATCAAGCCCTGATCTTTGGACTGGGTAAGAGTGGTCTGCTTAATTCAGACACTCTGTTCATCACCACCCCCTTTTCTGAATAATTTTGTCCACCATAAGCGTGGAAGGGTATACTCAGATGTGAGTCCCTTGCTCATTGCACCATCAGGATTCAAGCAAGCCGGGCCGAAGACAGCTGAAATGCCAGAAACCGGTCCCCGGAAGCTTGTTTCCTTCCCAGTATAAGAATTGGCTTGGTAGTCTGGTCTGTCCTGTTCCCATGATGCACTGGGCCAGGGACAGACTAATTTGCATGTAGCCAGGTTCTGAGCTGGGATGGTGCAGTGAGCTAAAAAATGGTGATGGATCAAGCCCTGATCTTTGGACTGGGTAAGAGTGGTCTGCTTAATTCAGACACTCTGTTCATCACCACCCCCTTTTCTGAATCCTTTTGTCCACCATAAGCGTGGAAGGGTATACTCAGATGCGAGTCCCTTGCTCATTGCACCATCAGGATTCAAGCAAGCCGGGCCGAAGACGGCTGAAATGCCAGAAACCGGTCCCCGGAAGCTTGTTTCCTTCCCAGTATAAGAATTGGCTTGGTAGTCTGGTCTGCCCTGTTCCCATGATGCACTGGGCCAGGGACAGACTAATTTGCATGTAGCCAGGTTCTGAGCTGGGATGGTGCAGTGAGCTAAAAAACGGTGATGGATCAAGCCCTGATCTTTGGACTGGGTAAGAGTGGTCTGCTTAATTCAGACACTCTGTTCATCACCACCCCCTTTTCTGAATCATTTTGTCCACCATAAGCGTGGAAGGGTATACTCAGATGTGAGTCCCTTGCTCATTGCACCATCAGTGATTCAAGCAAGCTGGCCGAAGACAGCTGAAATGCCAGAAACCGGTCCCCGGAAGCTTGTTTCCTTCCCAGTATAAGAATTGGCTTGGTAGTCTGGTCTGCCCTGTTCCCATGATGCACTGGGCCAGGGACAGACTAATTTGCATGTAGCCAGGTTCTGAGCTGGGATGGTGCAGTGAGCTAAAAAACGGTGATGGATCAAGCCCTGATCTTTGGACTGGGTAAGAGTGGTCTGCTTAATTCAGACACTCTTTTCATCACCACCCCCCTTTCTGAATCATCGCAATATGGTTGGCGGTGTCTCGCAGACACCGCCACCATATTATGAGCACTTTTTTTGCTGGTCGCGAAGGCGACCGGCGGAAAAGCGGCGGACGGTCTTGCCATCCGCCGCGGACCCCCGAGCCATCCAAATGTGGCGCGGGATCATTTCAAGGAGAATGGCGGGCGGATTGCCCCCGCCAGCCCGGCGGAGACAATCCGTCCGTCATCCTAATCGACCCAATTGTCTTTATCAGTGGAGGTGTGAAGACAGTGTTCCCCTCGAAGGGCAAGTACACTTTGAATTAGCAGATAGTCTTCCTCTGGGGCTTGGCTTTATCAGCTTCAAGCAAAATGTAGCATCAGCGAAGTGTGCTGTCATTGGTGAGACCGTCTTTGCCAGAATCTTGGCTGAATCTTGTGCAATAATCTGAGTAAATGAGCTCTCCTGACAAGTTGTCAAGTGACAGTACTTATATAGTAAATATTATCCGAAATTTTAATTTCTGACATAACTTGAGGAATGTCTGACATAGATTGTGTGCATCAAGGTGTGCATCCCAGATGTTTCCTTAAGAACTTATAAGGTAAAAGGACATAATTTCAGACTACACTAATTCAGCTAAGGGCCAGCATGTGCAGCCCTGCCAAGTACCACACGTCAGGTGTTAGACTTACGCATTTCAGTGTGGTGGTCTGCAACACCGCACTGAAATGTGAAGTCACGCATTATAGCGCCTCCTCGACTCCACCGGCCCTAACCCAGGACAGACAGAGACAAGCGGGATAGAAACCGCCACTCATGCAGTCGGTAGCAAGCAGCTTCTGTACACACTCACTATAGTTTTCATATATGCCAGGCCAGAAGTGTGGGTCGCTCCGGCCTGCGCTGGCTGCAGCATTCATTATCACATTTGCTGAGAGTCAGCCCGGGCCGGGCGCAGCGGTGCCACATGACTGCAGGATTCGATTTAGTTTGTGTCTATTTGCCGAAACTGTCTCTCTGAGTGCCTACCTCGGAGTAAAGTAATATTGGGGCGTAACTCACCATGCGAGCGCGACAGCATTCTTCATTATACAAAATCGGGAGCTCACTGGCTCTCTGGTCCCTGCTGCAAAATTCATTGTGGCCAAGGCTCAGGTCTGTGTGAGTCATTATTTTTTTCAGTTTGAGAATATTAATATTATAAATCTACATGAACCTGTCACCCACTGCTCGCCAAGATGGTGCAGCGGCGGGCTGGGTCCAGTTCACTCAAACTGTCAGTGTAATTACAATTAATTAGCAGCTGACAGATCCGCGCAGCCTGCCGCCACAGTCTGGTCGGTCGAGTCCCACATGGTCAGAGGCTGCCTGGACAGTCTCTGTCTCAATCATTGACTGGAATGGTTCAGGAGGAGCCTAGGACAATGTCTGGTCAGCGCAGGCCAAGGCAGGAAGTTTACATTTTCTGCCGCCCCAGACCCCAGGAATTAATTGTTCCTGCCGCCCAGCAGCATGACCCACAGAGGCTGTGTTTCAATTAGCTCTTTGATTTTGTGTCTAAGATTTCCTAATGCTGAACCTGCTTGCTCCCACAGCAAAGTGAAAAGGAACAGGAGTGAAACCCATAGACCAAATTGGGACTGGGTATAGAGGATATATAGGATACAATGTCCCACTAGGTATCAGTATCAAAGACAGTTTGAAAATTGCATACAATACGTATTACAGAAAAGGAACACAAGGAGTCTCAGTACATTTGTGAGAAGGTTATTAATCACCAATTTTGTTGGAAATGAGAAGCACAGTTAAGAAGCAGCACTGTACATGAAGGACATTCATGGAGCAACCCAAATGGCACTTGGTGACAAGGTGATGACAAAGTGAAAGTGACGACGCAAGTGAACGTGGTGAACAGCGTGGTCGGCGCAAAGTGATAAAGAACAATCAAACATAGGCTTCACATTGAGTATACAGGATTAAAAAGTTCCAATTTGGCACAGTTATGAGCCTATTGATAGTGCGCCATGAAATCGCGCTGTGTTTGTCGACGGCGTTTCGATCCTCTATGATTTGGGATCCTCTTCAGGACAGGTTTGACGTTGATTTGGAGTGCTGCATGGAGAAACAATTAAGTTTAGGAGATCGGGCATGGAAGAGCGGTGGCTTACATAAGGGGCACGAGTGTGAGCCGGGTGGTCGGGCAATTCACGATGAAAGAAAGCGCCAGATTAATAAAAGGTCTAACAGTGTTGGCGGTGGCAGGGCGCATGCAATTATTGATCGTGAGTAAGGAAAGTTGGACTAGGGTGGAGGACGGGGACGTTTCCTCCAACTCCTTCAAGCTAACAGAATCAGCCCATGGGCGTTGCCCTTACCGTTGTTCTCCTCCCCCTCCATGTTCCCACGCCCTCCCGTACCCTGTGGCCCCGCCCCTCCCCATGGTTACTTCCTGGTTTACTTTGACAACCCCATTCAACCCCCAACCCTTCGCGGGAACTCATCGCCACGGATTTATTCGGCTCCAGCGCCAGATTAACTCAGGTAATCTACTCCACCGCCCTCCGATCCACCGCCAATTCGGTGGCATCGGACCTTTCTTGATCTGCCCGATACACCTCGTCCTAACCTAGACCTTTTTTCTAGGCGCCTAACCGGCTCAACTCGTTGAGACCTGGATCCCCCGGCCAAGATCACTGCTTCACCTCTGATCGCCTGGGCTTACTACCATTGGACGACTGACCCCTCCTCTCTGTCAGCGCTCCTTGACTTCAGGTACGCCACTGCTACCCCTCACCTCCTGTGTCCCCGTCCTCCACCCTAGTCCAACTTTCCTTACTCACGATCAATAATTGCATGCGCCCTGCCACCACAAACACTGTTAGACCTTTTATTAATCTGGCGCTTTCTTTCATCGTGAATTGCCCGACCACCCGGCTCACACTCGTGCCCCTTATGTAAGCCACCGCTCTTCCATGCCCGATCTCCTAAACTTAATTGTTTCTCCATGCAGCACTCCAAATCAACGTCAACTCTGTCCTGAAGAGGATCCCAAATCATAGAGGATCGAAACGCCGTCGACAAACACAGCGCGGTTTCATGGCGCACTATCAATAGGCTCATAACTGTGCCAAATTGGAACTTTTTAATCCTGTATACTCAATGTGAAGCCTATGTTTGATTGTTCTTTATCACTTTGCGCCGACCACACTGTTCACCACGTTCACTTGCGTCGTCACTTTCACTTTGTCATCACCTTGTCACCAAGTGCCATTTGGGTTGCTCCATGAATGTCCTTCATGTACAGTGCTGCTTCTTAACTGTGCTTCCCATTTCCAACAAAATTGGTGATTAATAACCTTCTCACAAATGTACTGAGACTCCTTGTGTTCCTTTTCTGTAATACGTATTGTATGCAATTTTCAAACTGTCTTTGATACTGATACCTAGTGGGACATTGTATCCTATATATCCTCTATACCCAGTCCCAATTTGGTATATGGGTTTCACTCCTGTTCCTTTTCACTTAGTAGTGAGCAGCTGCTGAGCTGCGAGAGTGGTACCAAACGGTACTTGCCATATGTGCTTTATTCATTCAAGCATATAGTTGTGTAATAGTTCTTACATACACACTATGTCCAAGGAGTCTCTAACTTACTCAGAAGAGTACATCCAATCGAGGTTGACTGGGCCGTCACTCCTCTCAGGCCCGACCGCCTCTACTTCGACTACACCCACCCCCAACTCCTCCAAAATTCTACTTGATAAACTTGAAAAACTAAAGAAAAAACAAATACGCACGGACCATCATGCGCGTATGCTTACAGATTACTTGAGATCGGGTGTCATACCGGTAGGCCTACAAATAAGGAACACCCCTGCTATCTTCACCCAAGATCCAAAATTCAGAACCAGTTTCAGCCACCTTGCCACCACATGCTCACGTCATTGGATGGTTCTAGGAATCGATACCGCCATAGAACACAGCCGCCTGGAACTACAAGAAATTGACGAATTGGAGAAACTCATCGCAGCTGACGATTCACTCGCTGATGCCAAAAGCCTCCTGGAAAAAATCAACAAAACAACTGAAACCTTCAACACCTTTGAAACCAACAAAAAGTCAATAAAATACAAAAGGACATCAAATTTTACAAAGTGGAATCCTTACCTAAACGAGGAGTTCTTCAATACCCCATATAACCCGCCTAGGACACGCAACTGGGGTAGATTCCGGAACAACCAAAGAATCACCTTTTCGGACTCGTCTAACACTTCAGCAGAAGAATCAGATTCTGGAGCATCCACTTCCAGCAACAGACCTCAATCTCTCCTGCCACCCGTTTTTTTAGGCCGGGCGCGGCCGCGGTCAACCCCCTCCTCCAAACCGTCAAACAAGAAACCGACAATACCAACCACAACTCCCAGGAGAACGGCAGACCCGGAACCGGTTCTACCAATGGGGCCAACCACAATAAATAATGGCAGTGAAACCCAGGACACTGACCTTACCATTCCCATATTTAACTTATCAAAGCACACCTTGACATCTGATGAAACTAACCTACTCTCGAGAGGACTGTCCTTTGTCCCCATGGAACGTACCAACTTCCTGGATCTTCAATCTGACCTTCTTAAATTTTTCAGAAGGATACGACTCAGACACTTCTTTGCTGATAAAACGGAATCAAACTATCAGAACCATTCTATATTCCGACCTCCCTCCACCTTTAATCCACCCTCCAATCAAATATCACCTGAAATTTTGACTTTTGAGAAATTGGTCATGCAGGAAGTGCTAGATCTCAAAACCATTCCCAGATTCACTCCTTACAATCTACCCTTGACCGAAAAGAACGCTCTCCAATCATTGAAAAACAATAACGAAATTGTAATCAAGCCTGCGGACAAGGGCGGAGGAATCGTGATAATGGACACCGACCAATACAATACTGAAATCAAACGCCAACTTTGCAATTTGGAACACTACCGCCCTCTCACTAAAGACCCAATACAAGACATCAAATCTAAAATACTGATGGTTACATCTTCAGCGAGAGACCTTGGCATCATAACCAAAAAAGAACATGCGTACTTAAACAACTCTCACCCCAGGACACCAGTTTTGTATGTCCTGCCGAAAATCCACAAGGACACAACCAATCCTCCGGGTCGCCCAATTGTCCCGTACCCTGTGGCCCCGCCCCTCCCCATGGTTACTTCCTGGTTTACTTTGACAACCCCATTCAACCCGCAACCCTTCGCGGGAACTCATCGCCACTGATTTATTCGGCTCCAGCGCCAGATTAACTCAGGTAATCTACTCTACCGCCCTCCGATCCACTGCCAATTCGGTGGCATCGGACCTTTCTTGATCTGCCCGATACACCTCGTCCTAACCTAGACCTTTTTTCTAGGCGCCTAACCGGCTCAACTCGTTGAGACCTGGATCCCCCGGCCAAGATCACTGCTTCACCTCTGATCGCTTGGGCTTACTACCATTGGACGACTGACCCCTCCTCTCTGTCAGTGCTCCTTGACTTCAGGTACGCCACTGCTACCCCTCACCTCCTGTGTCCCCGTCCTCCACCCTAGTCCAACTTTCCTTACTCAAGATCAATAATTGCATGCGCCCTGCCACCGCCAACACTGTTAGACCTTTTATTAATCTGGCGCTTTCTTTCATCGTGAATTGCCCGACCACCCGGCTCACACTCGTGCCCCTTATGTAAGCCACCGCTCTTCCATGCCCGATCTCCTAAACTTAATTGTTTCTCCATGCAGCACTCCAAATCAACGTCAACCCTGTCCTGAAGAGGATCCCAAATCATAGAGGATCGAAACGCCGTCGATAAACACAGCGCGATTTCATGGTGCACTATCAATAGGCTCATAACTGTGCCAAATTGGAACTTTTTAATCCTGTATACTCAATGTGAAGCCTATGTTTGATTGTTCTTTATCACTTTGCGCCGACCACGCTGTTCACCACGTTCACTTGCGTCGTCACTTTCACTTTGTCATCACCTTGTCACCAAGTGTCATTTGGGTTGCTCCATGAATGTCCTTCATGTACAGTGCTGCTTCTTAACTGTGCTTCCCATTTCCAACAAAATTGGTGATTAATAACCTTCTCACAAATGTACTGAGACTCCTTGTGTTCCTTTTCTGTAATACGTATTGTATGCAATTTTCAAACTGTCTTTGATACTGATACCTAGTGGGACATTGTATCCTATAAATGCTCCCACAGCAGGCAGTCCACAGCAGGCAGTCCACAACAGGCAGTTTGAGCCATAGTGACGAAGGCACGTTTCTGTTCTTCCACAGCTCGAAGTCACCAACAGCTGCGTCACTCGTAATAACGCTCTTCAGTTGTGCACACAATAATAAAAGCGCCAATGCTTCCGTCCAGTCAGCTAGAATGAGACACTGAGGAGAGATGCCGCCTCTGACTCCTCTTCCTCTCAGGCATGGCCTTGACATGCAGCCTGCTGTTGCAGCCCATGCCCGTCCTGCTAGCCAAGCCAAAGGCCACGCAACTCAAGACAAAGCAAGTCGTTGAAGCGCCTTCCTGGCAATACACTACCAAAGCACATGTGGACAGTGGCAGCAGTCGGGTAAAAATGTCAATATAATTCTGGTGAATAAAGGAGTTATGCAGCAAGATCAGCGTTTTCTATAGAGGCAGTTTTCACAGCAGAACATGAACGATACATATTCGCAAAATTGCTTTTTACTAGGTTAGTGCCCTTCTATTTCTGGTGCTTTGCAGCAATTTTAAGATCTTCTCGCTTCTCAGATGGACGTAGTTTCTGATATTTATATATGTTTCCCTCATCTTGATTGCTTGTTTTTGCTTGAGAGAAAGTGTCACTCATAGTCGTTGAATGTCACTCATAATTACACAGAAGTTATGACAATCTCACACATAAACAATCTGGGCCCTTATTTATGAGGCCTTGCGTCAGTTTTGCGCTGCCGGTGCATCACTTTTTGTGACGCACCAGCGGTGTAAAATATGCGCCTTGTTGCGCCCTATTTAAAAAGTGACGCATCTAGGTAGATGCGTCACTTTTTAAACCCCTGCGCCACATTATACCTGCGTCAGGTATAATGTATGCAGAGGGGGCGTTCCCCCGCAAAAAGCCTCGTAATAGTGATCCAGTGAAATCTATGAGATTTCACTGCGTCACTTTTAGGATGCTGTTGCGTCAAAATCTTGCGCCTGCCTCACAGCAGGCGTAAGACTGACGCAAGCCCTTTCACATGGGGCTTTCCCCATGTGAAAGGACGCATTGCTGGAGTTGCGTCACTTTTGTGACACACTCCAGCAATGCGTCACTTTTGCGCTTACAGATACGTCAGAAATACTGACGTATCTGTAAGTCCTTGCGACATAATGCGTCATACATTAAATATGACGCATCATTGGTGTCGCAAGGAGTGCGCAGTGAAAAGTGACGCATCGCTGTTTTCACGCAGCGATGCGTCACTTTTCATAAATGAGGCCCCTGAAATCTTGGCAGCTATGTATGTGTTCTTATTTAACCTTGACCTGATAATGAGTAGACATTTGACCCAGACGAATGTGGCATTAAGGGCTGTATCTATGTAATTTTTCGAATGGTTTCATGCTTTCACATTTCTAAGAAAGAGAAGGGCTGGCAACATCTGCTTCTAAGGGTAGACATGACAATGATTCTACATAAATCAGAGAATATGGCAACTTCCATTGTCTAAGATAGGGAAGATGGCGACCTCCATTAACTAAGATGGACTCAGGGTCTACATAAAATGGAGTCGGACCTAATGGGCTTTACGTCAAAAGGAGCAACCATAATGGTCGGGTGGCTCTCTATAGGGTTGTCTTTCTGATCTTGCACAAGCTGCTCCCTTGTTATACAAGCAGTGCTCTAGCAATGACATTGTCCATGATTTGGCCTATTTGTGTCCTAGTCTTATGTGAAATATTCTTCAAAGGAGCCAGGCGGAATCATCAGGCCCAAGGATTCAGTAGAATCTTACACACTGCAAACATAACCCTTTGTGGACAGCTCATGTTGTTCTTTGTTGCTGATTAACGTTTTAATGTGAGGAAGGAAACTGTACATCAAGTATTTCCTCTTTAATAGAACATGTTAACTTGGCTGCTGTGCAAATAGACATCAGTAGCCGTTGGTTGCGCAAGATCTGACAACAGCCTCACACCCACCTGTGGTTGGAGAAGGCTTCCGGAAGACAGAAACCTCATAGGCGGGTACTTGGTAGCCATCACAAGAGACTATAAGGTCTCTGAGTATTCTTTGCTATTTAGGGTATAGCACTCAAAGACATACTAAAGCATAGAAAGTGCAGGAAGTGCTTTGTGCCTGCCACGGCAGGAAAGTGCTAGATTAATTACTATGCAATACTGCACAATAGCTACCAAGAAGCACTGTTTTGTGTGCAACAGTGTCAGTTAGTCCATGGTTTTTAGGCAAAAGCATGATGCAGTCTGGGAACTGTAGTTTTGCATTTACTATTGTAAAGATGGGCTCACAAATTCCAAAGTTCTGTTGATTAAAATCCTGGACTGTAAGTATTCTTTATTTGTATCAGTTAATTAAAACAATTACAAAGAGATAAAAGCCTTAAAAGCAGCAAATTAATTCATATGAGTACCATTTATCCCGACGTGATTTCCATGTCAACCACTTTAACAAATGTGTGTTCTATTTTCTTTTGTGGTAAATGGATTATGTGATTGTGTGTACCTTTTAAAACACAATAATACTTTTAGGCTAGCAATATAAAGTGCTAGTGCACCCTATATTCGCTAATTTCAGGAGAAGGATTAAAGTGGGTTAAGGCTTGCTAAATTTATGAGTTCTTAAAATTGATATTGATTACAATCCTTAACAAGCATTTGCAATGCAATAGGTCTCGCATTAGCAAAGTTTGAGCTATTGGTACTACAAATGACACATTTTTTATTTATGTGTTGGTTTTGAAAATAGCGAAGTAGCTTTGTCATTTACAATGCCAATAGTTATAACTTTCGCAAATGTGACACCTACAGCATTTGTAATGCAATATGTGTTGTATTTACGTAACTTACATGTATTGATATTACAAATAACAATGGCTTTTATTTTTTTATAATTAATACTTAAATAAAAGTTATTGTAATTTATAATGGCAATAGCGTAAACTTTTGTAAATAGCTTTTTTGAAGATTATGTTCAGTGTATTTTATTGTGATGAAAATCCAAGTACAGAAGTGAAATATTAACATCTTCTTGTGACATTTGTAATAAAGCTTGAAACTTGAGAGAACATATTTGAACTAGTTGTTGTTGAATGGTTGCACAGATTGATGCTGCGGTGGTGCTGAGTGATGTTGTGGTGACGAATGAGTGATGCTGAGGCGTTTAGTAAAGCTGTGGTAGCGCATAGTTATGTTGTGGTGCCCCTGAGTGAAGCTGTGGTGGTGTTGAGTGATGCTGTATGCTATGCTATGTTTTGTTTTGCTATCCTATGTTTTCTTTTGTTATGCTTTGCTATGTTTTGCTATCCAATGCTTTGATTTGTTATGCTATGCTATGCTGTGTATTGTTATGCTATGCTATGCTTTGTTATGCTATGCTATGTTTTGTTGTGTTGTGTTTTATTATGCTATGCTATGTTTTGTTATGCTATGTTTTGTTATGCTATGCTATACTATGTTTTGTTGTGTTTGGTATGCTATGCTATGTTTTGCTATGCTATGATATGCGTTGTTTAGTTCTGCTATGTTTTGTTGTGTTTTGTTAAGCTATGCTATGTTTTGTTATGCTAAGCTATGTTTTGTTTTGCTATGCTATGTTTTGTTTTGCTTTCCTCTGCTTTGTTTTGTTATGCTGTGCTATGCTATGTTTTGTTGTGTTTTGTTATGCTATGCTATGTTTTGCTATGCTATGATATGTTTTGTTATATTATGCTTTTCTATGCTATGTTCTGTTATGCTATGCTATGTTTTGTTGTGTTTTGTTATGCTATGCTTTCTTATGCTATGTTTTGTTATGCCATGCTATGCTATGTTTTGTTGTGTTTGGTATGCTATGTTTTGTTATGTTATGCTATGTTTTGTTGTGCTATGCAATATTTTGTTGTGTTTTATTATGCTATGCTTTGTTTTGCAATGCTATGTTTTGTTATGCTATGCTATGCTTTTTTATACTATGTTTTGTTATGCTATGCTATGCTATGTTTTGTTGTGTTTGGTATGCTATGCTATGTTTTGCTATGCTATATCTTTTGTTTTGTTTTGCAATGCTATGATGGGTTTTGTTTTGTTATGCTATGCTTTGCTATGCTATGTTTAGTTTTGTTTTGTTATGCTATGTTTTGTTGTGTTTTGTTATGCTATGCTATGTTTTGTTGTGTTTGGTATGCTATGCTATGTTTTGCAATGCTATGATATGTTTTGTTTTGTTATGCTATGCTTTGCTATGCTATCTTTTGTTTTGTTATGCTATGTTTTGTCGTGTTTTGTTATGCTATGCTATGTTTTGTTGTGTTTTGTTATGCTATGCTTTATTTTGGTATGCTGTTTTGTTTTGCTATCCTATGCTTTGTTTGTTATGCTATACTATGTTTTGTTTTGCTATCCTATCCTATTCTTTGTTTTGTTATGCTATGCTATGTTTTGTTGTGTTTTGTTATGCTATGCTATGTTTTGTTGTACTATGCTCTGTTTTGTTGTGTTGTGCTATGCTATGCTATGTTTTGTTATGCTATGCTGTGTTTTGTAATGATATGTTATGTTATGTTACGTTTTGTTGTGCTATTTTTCGTTGTGCTATGCTACTCTGTTTTGTTTTGATATGCTATTCTTTGTTATGCTATGCTATGTATTGTTATGCTATGTTTTGTTGTGTTTTGTTATGATATGCCATGCAAGGCTTTGTTTTGTTATGCTATGCTATGTTTTGTTTTGTTATGCTATGTTTTGTTGTGTTTTGTTATGCTATGCTATGTTTTGTTTTGTTATGCTGTGCTTTGTTATGCTATGCTATGTTTTGTTTTGCTATGCTATGTTTTGTTATGCTATGTTTTGTTATGCTATGCTATGCTATGTTTTGGTATGCTATGATTTGCTTTATTTTGTTATGCTATACTATGTTTTCTTATGCTATGTTGTTTTATTATGCTATGCTATGTTGTGTTTTGTTATGCTATGCTATGTTTTATGTTATGCTAGGTTTTGGTTTGTTAAGTGTGTGGGGTTGTGTGTGGGGGGGTTGTGTGTGTGTGGGGTTGTGTAATTGTGGGTTTGTGTGTGTGTGTGGGGTTGTGTAGTTGTGGGTTTGTGTGTGTGTGTGGGGTTGTGTGTGTGGGGGGTTGTGTCTGTGGGGCTGTGTGTGGGGGTGTGTGTGGGAGGTCTGTGAGTGTGTGTGGGGGTTGTGTATATGTGTAAGGTTGTGTGTGTGGGGTTCTTTGTGTGTGGGGTTGCGTGTGTGGTTGTGTGTGTGGGGGTGTGTGTGTGGGGGGGTCTGGGTGTGTGTGTGTGGGGTTGTGTGTGTGATGGGGTGGGTGTAGGGTGGTGTGGGGTGGGGGTCTGGGTGTGTGTGGGGATGTATGGGGTTGTGTGTGTGGTTGTATGGGGTTGTGTGTGTGGTTGTGTGTGTGGTTGTGTGGGGTTGTGTGTGGGGTTGTTTGTGTGGGGTGTGTGTGTGTGGGGGTGTGTGTGTAGGGGGTTGTGTGTGTGTGGGGAGTGTGTGGGGGTGTGGGGGTATGGTTGTGTGTGTGGGGTTGTGTGTGTGTGGGGTTGTGTTTGTGGGGTTGTGTGGGGGGGTTGTGTGTGGGGTTGTGTGTGGTTAATATTATTATTTCTGCAACAACATATTTCTGAAACATGCCGATAACTAGAACTATGCCACAAACACTTAGCGTACCTTTGCCCATAAGAGTTAGGACTCCTTTTACCAGCATTGGAAGGATGAAAGGTTGGTCTACCCATTGGTAGCTAGTAACATAGCATGGAAAAATAAGTCCTATGGCGCTGTGGCTGAACTGGCAGTACACAGGAGGTTACACACCAGGTGTCGATCGGAAGATCCGTTTCTTTGCAAGGATACTTACTCGGAAGTTAGAAACACACTCAGATGAACATCCACCTTGACGTGGCAGTAGGACAGGATAGGGCATTGGGTTGATCAAGTGAAGCATAAACTGAGCCGGACCATTTACTGCATAGAGAGTTTAGCGGAACGGCAGTCTTGGTGCGCAATGTGCACAAGGGGGTGGGGGAGCAGCAGCCTTTGAAGCCTGATGCCGAGGCACAGGCAAATGGTGGTGTGATGTGGCTGGTGATAGTGTGCATGGCATAGATCACATGAACTGTATGGGATCCGCAGCCGTTTTGGTAGACTTTTCTTTTACGCTTACTATAATCTCGCCGGAGCAATGTGCAAGCTGCGCTGGCCAATTATACAGCAGGAAAGAAGAGTGACACTGAAGCCAACAAAAGGTAAGCAATGGGCGAACTTCAAGCCCATTGTTGAAATCAAAAGTCTTGCAAGCGAGAGTGCATGTGCTAGTGCATGCCTACGCTGGCTCAAATTAAAAACATAGCTACATACACGCCAACCCCACCTATTTTGGCAGTAGGCTACTCCTTTTGTGACATGCCTACAACCTAATGATTTATCCATGCCATTCTGTGGCTTCTTTTTTAAGAGTATGGGCAGGACACGCCAATTTCTGCCCATATGCGGTGAAAAGTATATAAACAAGCTGTCACAGAGTTATAGAGGTTGCCTGAGAGTCAAAAGTTAATCAGCTACTCATCTAAAATAAGCCTTCTCAAGGAGAGGCTAGGAGGGCAGAGTTGAGAATCAGGCTTTGCCTCCTCTGTTGAAAGTCTTTGAATATATATGACTCTGGGCCGGTGCACCTGAAGCAGGAGCAAGTGTTCTGCAGCTGCTGCCGCACCAAAGTTCCAGTGCATACCTTTTTGCCAACTACACAGAGCCATGCAAGGCACCAGCCCTCTTTCACAGAGATTATGCATCCAAGTGCCATCCTGCCCTTCGTTGCCATTGTAAAGCTAGTACGTAACAAATTTCCTCCCATAATGTAGCGGTTTTGAGAAGATGGCTGGTGCAGATGCAGAGGTATCCCATTCAGCAAACAGTTTCAGTCCCAGGGGTTTTCTCCCTGTATTCAGTTTTATTCCTCAATGCATGTGCACAGGCACTGTTGAAGGAAGGGAAGGCCTTTCCCATGGATGCTCTTTGGGCAATGCACAGGGACTTAAAATCAATTCTTTGAGCAATGGAGACCCAATGCAGATCCCTCAACCTCTGCGGGCTGATTGGGACCAGGAAATACCCAGAGGCTTATGTGCAGCCGCATTTTGTACCACTTGAAGTTTCTGGATGGCAGCCTCGGGGGTACCCAGGTATAAAGAGTTACCGTAGTCCATGTGAGAGAGAGTAATGTCTGGACTACCACCTGCCTCGAGATCTGGGGTAGCAGCAGCAAGATCCTGTGCAGCATCCGCAATAGACCAAAGCAGCTGGCTGGTATTTTGGTGGCCAGGGCTACCATCGTCAGAGTGTCATCAATGCACATCCCCAGACTTTTTATCGTTGACCTATTAGCGGGGGGACCCAAGAGAGTTGGCCAACCCAGATCGTGTTGGTTGGGAGACATATTCCAGAACTACTGCTGTTGGGTTAGTTAACAATGTCAAGTTTAAAACATGATCAGCCCTCTTACATTCTGGAATTTCTGAGCACGCGTATTAAGAAAGCAACATTTGGAGTGAACTCAGATGGTGCGAACAACTGACAGAATGCAAATCGCTTCTGGCTAAAAAGCAAGGCGGGTAACATTTTCAATCAAAGGAGACAGCCACTTGGCAGTCATCCCGTAGGCCTACAACAGCCCCTGCCCCCTCACAGAGACATCATGATGTATAAAGAAGCACTCTAAAGGGGAGATGCATCCAATACTCATACTAAAGGAATGTGAAATATGCATTGTTTTATAATGTAAACTGCAATGGATCATGCTCCAGTGAAGACATGCCATGTATGACTCACTACGAAGAGTTGAGACTGTCAGTGTTTGTGGCCGCAGCCTTTGCAGACTCGTCTAGTCATGACAAGGCAATTAAACAAACAGCCACACCTTGCTGACAGATTCACCCATGGCAGCCTATTCTATGCAGCTTAAATGTTTCTGAATTTTACCTTAAGGACGAGCAGGATTTGGATGGAGACAGAAGCAGCTGTAGAGCATGTTTGAATGGAACGGTTTTAAAAATCAGAAAAAAAGATACTGCTAGGTTTTGTGGCAAAAATGTAAGCAGGCACAAAATTCGGCCCTTTTAAGTCCGGTTTCAAAACAATGAGAAAGAAAATCAGGTCCACGACCTCATCATACACCTGAAGAGGTCCCATGACTCAACCTAGGCCAAAGACTATCTCCCCTGCATCAGCCTGATCGCCACAAGTCTCAGATCCTGTTATACTGGAACTCGTTGACAACCCTGCAAGTGCACCTCAGTCTTGACCTGAAATACCCCAACTATTCCAGTACTGGACAGTAACAGAGCCCTGTCTGTGCCCCTCCGCCCTGATCTGCATCTCCTGATATTCCTAGATTGGAGCAGACTCTCAGCTCTTCCAATGTCCCTCAATTGTGAGCCCCCCGGGCCTGTGGATGGCCACAGAGCTCTGCGAGCGCACCACAATCCTGTCATGCAGCGCAAGCAGCTATTCATGTACTGAGACCCCCTCATAACAGTGCCAGTGCTGCTCAATCCCCCCCATTGTGTACAGACGCACCCTGCTATATCCCCAGTACACCTTGAAGTCAATTGTCAGCACCCCAAGCTATTTCGGTACAGACGACCACTCGCAGTTCTGTAAGTGCACCTCAGTCCTGACCCCGGCGTCCTTTCTATTCCTGTTAAGGGACCACTCGCCGCTCTGCATCACCCTAACTAGTGCACTACCGAGGCCCACGTGCAGCTTTGAAAGTGCACCTCAGTCCACTCCTGACCTTCAGCTTCACCTGCCACCCCTGTACCAGGGCCACACTTTCACCTCCCCCGGTGATCCTCCATTACGGTCTGCAGCTCCTGGGGGCTCCCAATCCTCTGCTCCATTGCCAATGAAAAATATAAATTCCATCTGTCCCCGCTCTCTTCTCCAGAGCAGCAGCATGAACTGCAGGGCCATTCTGCCTTTCAGATGGGGAGCACATAGCCAGCAAGCTAGGGGCATTGAGCAAGTAAGTATTGTATTGTATTGTAATTGCATTTCTATAGAGCTTACTGCACATGACGAGGCGTCGAAGCGTTTTTTAGGCAAGTAGCATGCTACTCGGAACCCATAAAGGATTAGTGTTGAATTAGTATAGTGAAAAACGAAAGTCATTTGAGCGGTGTATATATCAGTCAGTTATTTGGATTGAGCAGTATAGTGGAGGGATAGAAGAGGGAACAAGATTTGCATTTATATAGCTCTTGCTACCCCTGATGGGGTGTTGTGGCGCTTTTTCGGCGAGTAGTACGCTACTCCAGAACCCATAAAGGATTAGTGGTGAGTTATATAATGAAATATGGCATCTTCCTTTAAGCTTTAAAGATACTTGCTAGATATAAATCACTGATTTCCTGATATTGTAAGGTGTCAGGATCAGGTCCCTGTACTTGGCTCTGCACTGCCACACACTCCCTTGTGCAGATCTAAACACATTAGCAAAACCAATAGCTCTTGCATAGGTAAGACAAATTTGCTTTGCTAATGCTTGTTTTGCAGTTTTTAATCAGCGCAAACTCGACCAAAAGGTATTGGAGCGCTTTACATGAGCACCAGTTACACCACACAAGGAACCATTACATTTTTTTAGGCACGTGAAGGTTAAATGATTTGCCCAGAATCAGAAGATATTGAGCTGACACTGAGACCCCATTTCCAAAGCGGCAGCTCTGGTTGTAACGCCACATTCTAATCACTTGAGTTGCGAGTTCGAGATAAGCACAAAATAAAGGGCAGCAAAGGGGCGCTGCCCTTCTCAAGGGCATGTACCAGAGTGGCAGTAGCAATGGTCTTCAGCGGAAATAAGTGCGTTTTCAGCTTCTGAAAGTTCAAAAAGCACAGCTGCTCCCTCTTTTGCAGTTCTATTCATCATATTGTGCCATTCCATTTGATGTTTTTAAGAGTTGCGCGTCCACCTGCCTGACCCTCCGTGGAATTAATTCAAAACAAACTACAGTCCTAACAATTTAAAGAATATGTTTCCCCAAATGCCTATGATTTAATGTTCGCCTTGTTTTTTGAAAAGTTGCAAACATGCTGAATACAGAACCACATGCAACTGAGCAACAAAAGCGGGGGCCTCGTGGAGACCACAAAAGAGATATGAAACAAGACAAACATCAGTGACACTTCTGGCTGCGTGATCTCTAGAACATCTGCCTCTAGGCCAGCACATTTGAGCACGAGAACTGTGAGAGATTGCTGACTCAGTGATCTGTTAGCGGTGGGCGGAAGTGGAGTAGAGGAATGAACAACACAGTGTGAGGAAGGCTGACGACAGCAGAGGAAGAGGCCAGCACTGGGCGCCTGATGCTGCAGCGCTCAAGGTCCTCATCTGCCCAGCCTGTGGTTCCACGCCTCACCAGGATATACGCAAAACCAGCCAATTCAGATGCCCAGTCCCACTCACTATAGCAGCAGTTACCCTCAGGCCTCCACGCCTACCTAGCTCATCGTCTGCACTGCACAATGTTAGAGTATCTCACCTCCCAACCACCATGGGCATAGCTAGGCAACCCAAGTGGATACTGAAAAAGAGCTTGCAAAGCCTGTTGCATTCATTGGCGTTGGCAACCTTTAGACCTGGGCAGTGGCATAACGAAACGAGAGGAGCCCCCTCCCCCCGCAAGGCACAGAGAGGCCCTCCCCCCATCTGGACTCAATCAAGAGCTTTCAGACCAGAGTACTGTGCTGAGTGGGTCTCTTGGAGCTCGTGGCCCCCCATCGGTTGGGGTTGAAGGGCCCTATGTTACGCCACTGAGCTTGGGACATCCTGCCTGGCATTGCACTGGTTATAAGCTCAACCTCTGCATGGCATGTGATGATAGGGGATGCGTCATTGCAGGCATGACAACGTGTTAACCCCTTGCCTGCTGAGACCTTTCCACTCCCAGTGTCCAGACCTTCTTTCAGATGTGGAGCTCTTCATGCTCAAGCCTTTATAACTTTTGTTTTCACAAAAGATATCCGGGCCAAATTTGCACCCTTTTTTCTCACGTCGGAGAGTCGGGGTTTGTGGATTCCACTAGAGAGAACCAAGAAAATAGCCAAACTTGGTAAAGTTTTAGATTTTTGGGGGGAAAATGGGACAAAGTGTAGTACAAGAAAGCATATGCGTTTTTGTGTCCTACAACTGGCATCAACAACATGTTTTCTGTGGTAGGATCATCGTCTTCAAACACACAAAAGATGAAGGGAGGCTGCCTACAATAAGTCTAACCACTGGCAATCCCTGAGGGTAGCATTCCACCCTATTGCTATTTTGCCCACCATGCCATTTCTTTGGACCCAGTCACATGCAAATCAGTCTGGACCCTGCTCCAGTGGTAACAGTCCAGCCCAAACCGCTAAGCCAGGTCCTCCCTGAACTGGAACACACGCATCCCAAGACTGATTTTGCCCTGATTGGGGCTTCTCAGTTCGGTGTAGCTTGGTTCCAATGACAGTCATTATGAAGGGGTAGCATTTCAACCCATCTTTCATCTTTCACGTGCCAACTCAGTTTGGACCCAACTATATGCAAATCAGTCTTGACCCTGCTCAAGTGTTTAAACTTGTTTCAAGCATTCCTCCATCACCTATTGTGCATTTAACAATCATCATCTTCCCAGCTTTCAGGAACAAGCAGAGTTGTAAAAAAACATAACTATTTTTCATTTTTCTAAGTGCATTTTGAGGTTGAACCTACTAGACAGCATAGCTGTCTGGTTACGAAAGACATTTTGGGGGCTTACCAAGAACATACAGAGGCTTGCAGCCCGCCCCACTGCTTAGAATTAGTTGGATTTCCTGTCACTCTCATTTGCCTACTTCTTATTCATGTCCTAGCTTGTCAAATCCTTGGATTTGTCCTGCTCATCGAGCATACTCACTTTTGAATAGTTGGTTTAGATACAGTCAATGCTTTCTTTTCAGCTATACTTTTATCTTTTGGGTTAAGCCCTATTGAGAGTGCATGTGTTTTCCAGCTGTCTTCCTCCTATGCTCCTCTCCCGAGCACTCCGTGTTGCCCTTTATTTCCTGTGTTTCCACTTCTCCAAAGTAGGACATCCAACACATTCTGTATTCGCCTTGCCCTCGTGCGCTTTCCACTGCAAAGCCTCCGATTTTTTCCACGCATTTGTTGCTGCTTTTCTGCCATCTGCACCCTCTGCAAGACACCCCAACTCCCCCCATCCTCTGTGTTTCTCCCTCCCTGCTAAACCCCTCTCTCCAGCACTACGTTCGATTTTACTGCACTCAACTCACAGTTTCTTTTTTGTTACCGAAATGTTCCAATAACATTCATGTCCCCTTGACAGTCCACACGTACATTTTTCTGTCGGATTAACCAACATTTACTTAAAACCGCTGCCATTTAAAGGTCGGCTGCGACAAACAGCCACTGAAGCATTTTAACTTTTCGAAGTCATTTTCGTCCATTTCACCACATCCCACTTTATTTTGTAAGTTGTGGCAGCAGGATAGCTTAAAGTATTTGCACAGTTTCTAAAAATATTTGACCGTTTATACAATTGCATTTAAATGCTTTTGGGATCAATGGGCAATGTGGATCAGATGCAGCATGGAAGGAGCTCTTCAGCTGTCCATTGGGGGGAGGTGGTTAAAACGAGAAGCTCCTACCTTACCTCTTAGCACCTTGACCATTCTCTTCCAATATTGTGTAATAATAGCTCATTAGAGCAGGGTGAGAGACACAGCTGGCTGCAGGAGGGGACAACCCCACACCTTGAGCCACTTAGGATAGTATAAAATGAATTGATGCATGTGGTATTCCTAAAAGAAGCCACACCTTAGTAGCTATCTGGGAGTAAGAAATCAGTCTAAAGGGAAGGACTCTGGACAAGAGGTGGTCACCCACACACAGAAAAACAGAACCTGTGGCGAGCCGACCATCTATGGTGACACACTCCCTCGACGATGATGGACAACAAAGCAGCTCTGTGGCTCAGTATGAACCCATGGCAATGTTTTTACCTGGGGTGATGGTCCACACCCATAGCTCTCAAAACACAGATTGCACAATAGATGTCCAGTAAAGCTTCTAAAAAATTACCATGAGCTAGACTAGACAAACTCCAAATATTCCCCTCTGAGTAAATCTTGTGACTGAGTGCCAAGGCCTAAAAAGAAGGAAGTGTTAGAACAAGAATCATGTGAATATTACAAGAACCATGAGAAGTGAAATCCTAAGAGAACCCTTCGTACTCCTTCAAACTGGCTACCTTGCCTCAGTATCTTGGAAGATGTTTCTGAAGAAGACATTTCAAATGCTCATTGAAAACGACTATGGCTTAAAGACCTGCAAACTACTTTCAGCCGTTATTCACACTGCAAGCCCTTTAGATGGGTACACTTGAAAGCTGCCAGTACAACCCCAGTGTAGCAGGTCAGGGGCTCTCAGATCATTGGCAGTACACTCTGACACAACTGTGTACCAGAACCGCTCTGTACACTTTCAGAAAAATATCACACAACTGCATACAGCCAGCGACGGCCCGTGGAGGGAGTTACGGTGGGGCAGGAGGGCTGGGAGGGGGAGGGGCAGGGTGGAGGTTGCTAAAAACCGGCATATGGATAATTGCAGGTAAGTAAACAATTTAATTAATAAAACGAATTTCGTAGCTCGCACTGCATTTCATTTTGCGATGCAAGGCGCACTACGAAATTCGTTTTATTAATTAAATTGTTTACTTACCTGCAATTATCCATATGCCGGTTTTTATCAACCTCCGCCCTGCCCCTCCCCCTCCCCGCCCTCCTGCCCCAACGTAACTCCCCCCACGGACCGTCGCTGCATACAGCCCAGGAGGGATTGCACATTCTTGCAAAAGACCTGAAGAAGGAGCCTGTGGCAGACCCAGCTTGCTCAGTCGCATTGATCCTCCCAAAGGAGCCTTCCACCAGCAGAGGAAGATTGTATCCACCACCGTACAGGAACGACCACATTCCCTGGGCAAAGCAAGGACTGGACTGACAAAGTGGTGCAAACAGAGATGCTAGGGCCATGCAAGTCCCAGGCTAGTGGAGAACTATTTTCAAATGTAGTACTGAGGTTCCAATAGACTTGGAACATTCCTGGAGAAAGTCCTGAATGAATAGGGACAACCTGTAAAGGAAAGGAACCCCTGGGAACCAATTGTACCGTGTCTGTTTAGTCCCATAACTCCACCCCAGGTTTATGCTTTGATAAGACCGAGGGCCTATCCACCCTTAGACATGGTTCTCCTTTACCTCCAAAGCAATTCAGAGTTCTGAAACAACTCAGCAAAGGCCATGAGAAAGCTTCAAGGAAAGGCTATCCTAGGATATAGTGGTGGTTGAGGAATAGCATAGATGCCCACCAATTCTGTGCTGCTGCTCCGCCAGAGAAAGGCTCAAATAAATACGAAGCAAGACCAAAGGACATGGCTCATAAAGACACCCAATGTCCAGCATTTTATCCCACTCTAACGCGGGCCAAAAGAGACAGTCAGTGTAGAAGACGACAGGCACACCAGCAAGTTTCAGATATGTAGACAGCAGAGACCGTGCATCAGTCTCCTCACTGCTAAGAGTACAAATAGAAAAAAACTCTACAAGCGATAAACCTATAAGACTGGAATAGGGGGATTATCCTGCTCTTAAATTATTTACATTTTATCCCCTCCGCCGTATCTGGAAAAAGAAGGAGATGACACTTGGTACCTTCTGGATGAGTGCCCTCTCATCCTCTGTACCAAAACACTACATCCTCCTGTCAAGCACCAAATATGAACTCTGTGGCATGGACTTGCAGAGGTTGCTAGCAGAACACTACAGGAAATGGTGGCACAACTGAGCAACCTACATTAAATGCAATATCCTTTGAGGCAACTACTGTAACAGTACTTACCAGCCTCTTACATCTGTTGGTGGTCTACTGTGGAATGCAACTGCCGAGGCAACAATTGTCAGGGCAAATGTGTCTGTCCTCTGCTGAAGTGTACCCTGCATGCTTATGGGGCATCGATTCAGGATATTTAGGACTTTTGGGATTGAATAAATATGCATTTGTGTCCGCAAGCCATGAGGTACAACAAAGACCCTATAAACGCATCTTAATTGACTGAAAGAAGGTGTTATGTTATGCTTATTTGTATTGCAGTCATATGCTCAGAGGAGTACTTGGGTGGGAGGGGGTATGCTGGCACCCATCGTTGGGAGAAGGTGCTTTGTTTGGCGTCTATTGGAAGAGCCACGTTTCAGTTTCTAAGATGGGGCTGGAGGCTCTGATGTGTTTGGGAATGCTCTTCCAGGCTTTGCGGGCTAGGAAGGAAAAGGCACTGCCCCAGGCTCTCTCCCTGGTGATGCAGGGGACATGAGCGAGGAGAAGGCTGGCCTAGTGGAGGCAGGAGTGTAGCTTAGTCAGGGAGATTCGGGGGGAGGGGAGGAATCAAACACAACTTCTAAAAAAGCTGCTGGGTGGAGTGGCGAGAGGATCAAGGTTTGGACTGACTGTTTCTTGAGTAAGAGGGCCAGTACTTATCTGCATTAGGTGGGCCTCTGTGTAGAGTGGCACATGAGACAAAAAACGATGGGATGGAATGCTACACCAAGCAATTGCCACTGGTTACACTATGTGCAAGCATTTGGCCCATCGCGTTTTGGGTGTTTGATTACCAGGATTATGCCTGGAAACCTGAGGCAGGCCCAGCATCTCAACCTACTACTGCCAATGTTTGTGAAATCCAAAAAGTAGTACATTTGCACCAATTCAATGATTACTTCTATGGATCTAGGTTTACTATTTTTTTGGGTAACTCAGTCACTATTTATATTTAAGTTTCCGCTCCAAAAACGAACTAGTTAAAAGCTATTAGTGAATTGAGAATGATGAGGAAACTGTGCCTAGACATAAAAAATTCGACTCAGGGCCCCTAGACCCAATTAGCAAGCCAGGAATGCAGGTATGCATTTGGGGAGTATCACTCCCCAAACACCCCCCCCCCCTATTCTATGCCCCTGTCAATGCCACCTGGGCCTGCTGGTTCTCCCTGGAAATTCATGACTATGGTTACGTACAACAGTCCCTGCCAGTTAATCACTGATTATAAATGTATATTCACTGATTGCACTCTTCTTCGTCTCTGCTACTAGAAGCCTTGATATTTGTTCCAGTTCTCACCTTTTACAAATAGTTTTATCAAGTGACTTATGCCCCAATGTTCTAAGACCAAGTTACAAATAGAGGTGGGCACACCAGCAAAACTATAGGGTGAGCCGAGCCAGAGTCGATTCAAGGGTCTGGCTTGGCTCTAAGAGGTCACGCATGAGCAACACATGAAACGTTTGATATGTATATCGAGCAAAAAACATAATGTAAAAATATGATACCTTCTCTTCAGAATTAAAACACTGTATTTCTTTAACATACAGGAGCGTTTTATCTTAGTACATCAGATTTTATCACTGCATAGACAGATATTCATTAAAATTGAGTTTTAAAACATGAACGTGTAAACATTAATAGCTTGCCCTCCAATGCCGATGCCGTTAGTAGGGATGGGACGTCAAACAATTCTGCAAACTTGCACACTAGACCTCCTCCCGGCGAGATTTCTCAAAGTGGGTGGTCGCGTCAGGTCACTACCGCTCGCAGTGAGAAATCTTCCACTTGCATTGAGGAAACTGCTGCTCGAGTAAAATATTTACTCGAGTAGCTGAAAGCAGCAGCGCCCTCTGGCGAAATGCATAGTGCAGTTCGCACTGATTTCCCAGCGCGTGACAAACTCCTGGCGCTAAACATCAGTGCGAGCAGTGTGACTTAAAAGACTCCATAGCTGGCGGAACTCCGCAGAGCGCTGCAGAGCTTTTCTGGCACTTTGCAAGTTCAGCAGAGTTAAACTCAGCCAACTTCACCTAGGACTAGCCATTAGTGAACTAAGAGGCACGTCAGTAGTCAGGAAAACCCTAAATCCATCCTAGATTGTTTTTATAGATGGAGGAACATTATAGACTATTAACACAAAGGTAAGAGGTGCTTGTACAGCGCACAGCCGGAATTCAAGTATTTAAAAGTACTTGCTTATGTGCTAATGAAGGAATGGAGGTTATGTAAAATAAAATGTTTGCCTAAGATCACACAATTTGGACAAGCAAGGAAGTCAGTATTGATTCCAGGTTATTTGGTTTCACATTTTCAATTTAGTGACCAAATGTATATCTCTGCCTCTCTCTCCTGCTTTACATTAAAGGTCACAGTTTTGTTTTTTGTTCTTAGAGCACAATGAGAAAAAACGACTTAGACACAGCAGACCCAACCAACAAGCCAAGCATGTATTTATTTAGAGGGTGTCACACCCCAAACACTCCCTTGAAGCTAGGCCCCTGAGCGGAGGAGCCTGGTAAGTGGGTGGAACTGAATGCAGTTGCTCAGATATGTTGGGCCTTGATTGTGTAGTGCCTTCTAGAGTAACTGGAAGAGGGCAAATGTGTGGATATGGAACCAGTGAGGTCCTTGAGATGTTCAGATATGTGTGTGCAGAGTGGTAATTTGAGAGTGAGGCAAGCTGCTCTGTTTCGTATGACTTGGTGCCTCTTGGTGAGTGTAGCAATGATGCAGAAGTAGATGTTGTTGTAATCGAGTCTGCTAGTGATTAGGCTTGAGTGACATATCTGCGGGTTTTCAACAAGTCAATCCGAAGTCACTTCTTGAGGACCTTGGAGGAGTGAAAATAGAACTATGCGACTAATTTGACTTGGCTGATTTGATTGTCGATCATGATTCCCAGGTTCTTGTCCAAGTTGGATGGGGTGGGTGCTGGTCCTAGCTCTGAGGGCCATCGGGCCGAGAACCAGAGAGAGCAATCCTTCCCCAATATGGCAACTTCTTTTTTGGCTGGAGTTGATTCTTTGACAGCTGGGTTTTATCAAGTTTGACTCTGCCGATATGCAGCTGATCAAATTTGCTTGGGTGATCAAGGTGCCCTTCGAGAGGAAGAGGAGGAGCTGGATGTTGTCTATGTAGGAAATGATGCTTAACCCATGAGCAAGGATAATGTTGGCAAGAAGCGGTATGTAGATGTTGAAGAGCGTTGGGTGAACCTTTTGTCTGCGACCTGATTGCCAAAGAGTCCCACATCAGAACTCATCTTGTACCAGAAGTAAAATGAAACATTTTAAACCGTTCTCAATGTAACCAATAAACCCTCAGGCATACATTTGTTTCTTGAGGCATAGCTAATAGAATATGCTTACTCTGAAGGAACATCATAACCTGACAGCTTTTAAAAGTGCACTCATCCCATTTATAGTCCTTGTGACCCTGTTCAGTATATCATTGACACTGTATTCACCACAGAACGGAGGATACAAGAAGTAGCAGAGCAAGGAACAGACCTGATGCCAACAGTAGAAATGCATGGCGTGCAGCAGCACATATCACTTTGCCAAGGATCTTTAACTCATTTATCCAAGATTTCGAGGAATTGGTCTGAAATATGAGTAGTTATTCTTGTATAAAACCGATTTTTTGTGAGGGCTTAGGGTCTGAAGTGGAATTAGGGGGTTTGTAATTTAAGCAAGACCCACCTCCCTAGCAGACCCCATCGACAAAGATAACTCATCTCCAGTGTCTCTCGCATGGTACCTGGAGATTAATATATGTGTGTGGTCCCTTCTGCAATAGTACTTGTGGGAACAACAGGACAGGACAGGTTCTAAAGGAAGAAGACCATTCCAATATAGGTTGAGCCGTGCTAAACCCCCAGAGCAGTGCGTATATTGGGTATCATCAGTCACCCACAAACGGGGCCCACATCCTACTGTGAATACATCATGTCCTGTACTCTATAAATGAGCCTTTCATAAGAGGCTGAGGTATATGGTTGTGTCAGTGATTCCCGCTGTGTGGGTGGGGTTCATGGTTTCCAATGAGAAGTATGCACACCTTGGCTTCCGCCACTAATGCTGATAGCCACATGAATCCGAGAGAGGATGTATCAGGGATGCCCAGGATAGCGCCAGTTTGAGTGATGGCTGAAAGCGACACATAATGCAGAATTTTGTAACAGGTGTATTTGTTGACAGTTTTTTTGAGTTTTTGTAGGGTTTTCTGCCCTTTGCATAGGGTCTGCTGCCTTCTCCATAAGAACTGCTGTTAAGGCAGGTCTGGTGGAGGAACACGACCATGATTCTCTTTATTTTGAGTCACTGTCTTCTGAAATTATCATCTGGGCACTCTGTCACCTCTGGGTGAGGAGACTATGAGCGAAGTAGCATCTATTTCCCATTTAACGACCTCGGAGAATAAAGTCTTAATAGACCAATGCGATTGCAAACCACACTAATCTGGAATCACAGGGTGGAAGAAGTTACATTTGAATACATTAATTGTGCAGCTTTTTTCTTAAGATAGGAATTATTTTTCTAGAGTTCTACAAGACTTGGAAAATCGTCCCAGACACTTTCCATCATCAAAAAGACATAAGAAAGTGCTTCCTTTGGTATGTAAGATTTTTGTACCTATTACACCAGTTCAGTAAGAGGAGTGGGGTGCATATAGAGCTGGAGATTGTTCCATATATCTTTTCTGCTCATCAATCTACAGCTAGAAAAACAGAGCAGAAAAAATCAGAGTAACTTATGTGTGATTGTGTCACAGATCGTTTATTATGAAGAAACTAGAGAAAGGTTTTTATACAGGGATTGCAGAGTCCCATGAATTCTAAAGCAATTTAAAACAATCACTTTGTACAGATAGTCCTTGCTTACGAGAAGGTAGGCTGGCAGTAAAAGAGGCGCAGTTATTCCCAGCCTTGCTTCTCGTAAGCAACGGCTATAAGTACAGAGTGCATGTTTGGGCACCGCTTGCAAGTTTTCAAAACACATAAATAAAAGGCATTGTATTTACAATGCGAATAGTTCAAACTCTCGCGAAAGCGAGACCTATTGCATTGCTAATGCTTGTTCTTAGTGGCCAGGGATTGATATATAGGGCAGAGACAATGACCGTCCTACATCTTTTAAAGACATGGGTGCTGGACTAGCTAAAAGGCCATAAAAATGTACACTCAAAACTTCTCCATGCTATCAAAAGTAACAGCCTCCCAGAAGGATGATTAACTTTGCATCGTTCACACACAGGACTTCATCAATACTTTAACTGCTCTTGGTGGGTTTGGGGGTGGGGGTTGCAAGTAACTATAATGCATTAAGCACTGGCCTGCATGTTAGACCAGATGCTAAAAGTGGGTTATCAGGGTAGTGAGAACTTCCACTCATGTACGTGAAAAAGATACGTGTTAGGGCTGGGAGATGATAAACTGATGACACAATATGTTCAGTCAAGTTTCCAGGCGTGTCTTGCACCCTAGAGGTGATGGCTCAGGCGCGAAGGTTGGACCTGGCTCTACAGGACTTCGGTGTGACTTTCAGGCAGTGCTACAAAGTCTACAGGGCAGAAAGGATCCGAAAGCTACAGGACTCTCAAACGTGGCCCTACAGGTCACATATAGGAATGGATGTGTGGTAAAGAATGTTTTTAGCACTAAAACTGAAATGTGGCCAATGGTTTTCAGGCTTAAGTGCTCTAGGGTGTGTTACAGCAGTTAGGGACCAGTGGAGAGGGGGGAAAGATAGTCCACTGAGGCCTGGCAGTAGTAACCAAAACTGCAGCTGAGTAACCATGTTAGACAACAAACGGGCCGGCCCCACTGCCACTGCAAGTAGTCATGCAAACCTTGTCAGTTATTTTTCCTCTTAACTGATGCACCCATGCATAACCATGGCTACTGGAATTATGTGAAGTGCGTTTTTTGTATAACTATAAATTTGCTGCATTTGCCACATAATCTATCATTTTCCACAATCAGCAGATTAACAAATAAAATGGTTTCTATCTCAAACTGATCCAAATTTACTTAAAATGCATTGAACTGCATTGTCGCGCAGCTGAAGGCTCTTTGCAAAGATTGACTAGTTACATTTTTGTTGCTTATTGCTATATTTGGGATTTGAACTGGTAGTAATGAGGTGCAACCAATGCCCAGACAATGTTAACAAGTTTGAAAATGACATAATTATGAAGTAATACAATTACAAAATGTGTCACATGATGCAGTTTTATTTGTTTTTCTTGTCGCATAATGTATTCACCCCTGCCATATAATTCGGCCCTCTCCCGTCGCATAATTGCAGTGGCCCTGGCAATAACAAATGTAAATGATACTGGGACCCACGTCACATTAGCAGGCGCTTGTTTCGGTGCTGCAGCTTCTTTTAGTGTAATTAAAATCCACGCTTGAGGTCTGCAGCCCCGACACTCAGGGCTATGGCTGACACATGGCTCATCTGGGAGTTTGGATGTGTAGATATGGATCACTGCCCGCGAATGCAACACAAGGAAGCAGCCGCAGGGGAGGAAAGAAATACATAGTTTTCTGTTGGTGACGAAAGGCCGCTTCACATTTTTAAGGGCCTGGATGAGGAAAAACTTTTAAATAAATTAATTGGACAATGCTAGATCAGGATTGTCTGTTAGCTTTCCACCTACAAGTTTTCTACCTGCAAGGTTGAAAATATTCATCCCCTCTACCAAAGAATGCTTGCGCCCACAACAACACTGGACGTCGAACTGCAAGCACAAATCTGATCTTATAAAATGTTGTTCTTTACTCTGTGAAATGCGTGAAGCAGGCTCTGAGTAATCAGTTTAATGCCTTGGCATCAAACCCTTCAAAAGGCTGCTGTAGTTTTTGTGTTTTTCTCGGGCAGCAGGCCGTTTTTGTTTTAATCATCATTTAATCATGTTTGTAGAGCCTGGTCAACAGTCACGCGCCTCAAGACTATCTCATCTTCCAATCCAGAGAAAGGCGGGCAAGTGGGAGTCACTGTAGTCACCAAGCTGTCTAACAGAGTTTGTCTGAAAGAGACTTGAAAGGTGCTTACTAATATAGTCGAAACGGGACCTTTACCGCCAGTGACCTGCGGTGGTCGAGAGCACTAACTGCAGTAATCACCTCGAGAACAATCCATCATTTTGCAGACATACTGTACATAAGGCTATGTTTTAAAACAAATTATCCCTCTGACTCCTTGGACACAGAATAGGAGAAAATCATTTGCTTCATCTGGCCTATAGATACCTGAAACTCATGTACAGACCATCTATAATGACCTCTGTTCTGCCAACATAAACAAGGCAGAAGAGACTCCGTGCGCGAGCAATGCGGTGGGTGCGTGACTGCTGCGCTTGGCGATCCTCTACTGGGGCCCAGGGGGCTGCATTGTTAATGTTAATATATGTGTGACTCCACTTGCCTTGGCTGTTAGTCCGGGTCAGCTGTGGGTGTGTGTGTGGGGGAGGGGGACGTGAGTCAGTGAACCATCAAGTCCAGCTATGGTTTATTATTTCATAGAATAACAACAGCATCGCTGCACGCCCCTGAAGATGGAGGAAACAGATGGTACATCTCCTGTACGAATTAGCTCATACACTGCGAAGTCCACGGAAATGCACTCTGACAATCCAAAGTCCACGGCCCCATAAGACACACGAGCACACGCGGGGAAAAAACAAGCGCGTGTCTGCCTTGTAGTGTGAGCGCGCGGAGGGAGCATGTGAGGCAGAGAGGAGACACCATGTGTGCACATCGCCTGTCCGTGCGCCAACATGGTTTGTCTCCCTTCGCTCACCAAACCGACAACAATAGGCTCGCCAAGGCGAAACAGTGCATTCGCTGCGTTCGCTAGGCGAGACCTAAAAAGGCATTTACTACAGGGTCTGCAGAATCCATGCTTTATATTTGTATAGTGTAAATATAGCCAAAGGGCAGCAGAGAACTGCACAGTGTCGAAGGCAGTAATACAGTCTAAGAGATATTCTAAACAGAAGTGTTGAGCTCTGACTGGGAAGGTGAACAATTTTTGTGTCAGGATGTGGAGTTCTGTAAAGAGGTGCGTCCTCAGCTCCTTTCCAAACTGAAGCAGGAAGAACAGTATGGTCAGCTGTGATGGATAAGGGGATGTCGTTTCACCCCGTCCCAGATCCTGGGTAACAGGTTTTAATTCCAGAGAACCTACTAAACCTTTCACCCTCCCAAGGTTCATAAATGTTTTACTATTTACTTGTGGAATAAACACACTTTTCATTTGCAGCGCTGACAGACTGCAAAATCTGTTGCAGGAAGTGCTATATAAAAACAGAAATAATTATACTAGACATGCCACGGGTCACAAGTTCACGACCCTCGTGTTAACGGGGATCCTGGCTGCCCAACCCTGGAAGCTGGTCAACGCCTCAGCAACGGTGCTTGTTGATCAAGTCCAGTTGCATCGGTGGAAATCATTTTAGTTGCTATTAGCTCAGAGTGATAAACCGGCATATTTCTCGTCAAGCCATCGAATAATATTTGCTCTGTGCTGTTGGTGGACAATAGCCTTACTTATCAACGTTCTGTTGGGCGCGGCGTCCACGAGCTGGTTTAAAACACAGTGCCTTCCCCATGCCATTGCTGGTTCGAGGCACACTGAGGCTGAGTGAGAACCAAGACTGGCACACATTGAAAATGAGACAGCTGGTCTTCTTGGCGCTTTACTTTTGCCTTGCGAACGGGTTACTGCGGACACCAACCTTGTTTATAGCACATTAAATAGCACTAATATGTCTATGTAGGGTAAACTAAGGGCTAGTTTTGGGGTTGAGGGGACCCTGTTCCAATGGCGAAAGAGTGCAATCTCTGTCAAACTCTCGGCCCGCGCGCCCAATTCGGGCAGACAGCCAGGTTTACATAAAATGCATCAGAGCTGAGGCTGTGGAAGACGCAAGTAACACCATTAACTCCAATTAGGCTAGGCGGCCTTCTGACCCTTACACCCTCCCATGGTGTGGAAGGGCATTAATTTTTTTCTCTTTCAAAACCAAAAAAAGCTTTGGAAAAGTGTTTGACAGCTGGCTGTGATGTTTGACAATCCCATCAATCAAACATTTCCAACATTGATATGAACCTCCATGATGAAAGGTGTATAGAGATGTCTGCTGGGCCTCCGAATAGTCCTCAATTTGGAGGACGGCTGAATGTCAGGTCGGCCAAGCGGTCATTGCGCACTTAGGAGGGTGCAACCACTCCTCCCCTGCCCCCTCACGCAAAGCTGCCGGAAGTAGGACAAAATAAAATGATAACAACGCGAGTTATTATCATTTTATTTTCCCTTTATTTCACTGCTAAAAAGCAGTTAGGCAATGCTACTCCGCCTTAGTGGAGGAGCCGCCACTGCTTTATTTCTTGGTTCAACAAGATTTCCTCAGAATCATTGGTTTACCTATGATTTTGTTTCTAAGGAGATGAAAGCCAGTCTCAACCGAAACAAGCATTTGCAATGCAATAGGTCTCGCATTAGGAAAGTTTGAGCTATTGGTATTGTAAATGACAAATTTTTTATTTATGTGTTGCTTTTGAAAATAGCGAAATTAATAGCTTTGTAATTTACAATGCCAATAGTTTTAACTTTCGCAAATGTGACACCTATAGCATTTGTAATGCAATATGTATTGTATTAACGTGACTTAGATGTATTGATATTACAAATAACAGTGGCTTTAATTTATTTGTAATAATTAATGCTCAAATAAAAGTTATTGTAATTTATAACGGCAATAGCTTAAACTTTGGTAAATAACTTTTGTGAAGATTATGTTCAGTGTATTTTATTGTGACTAAAATCCAAGATCAGAAGTGAAACATTAAAATTTTTTGTAACATTAGTAATAAAGCTTGAAACATTGAGAGAACATATTTGAGCCAGTTGATGTTGAATGGTTGCACAGATTGATGCTGTGGTGGCGCTGAGTGATGTGGTGGCGTCGAGTGATGCTGTGGCTTTCAGTGATGCTGTTGTAGAGCATAGTAGTGATGTGGTGCCCCTGAGTGATGCTGTGGTGGTGCTGAGTGATGCTGTGGTGGTGCTGAGTGATGCTGTGGGGATGCGATAGAGTGAATGCGATAGATAGATAGAGGGAGGGAGATAGATAGATAGAGTGTTGGCGATGGATAGACAGATAGAGTGAGTTAATAATTTTCTGCTGTGGGCAGCGTGCTCCGCAGAAGAATTCCCCCGGTAAAGGGAGGCTTTGTGTGAGCCGCATTCCAGGCAATTTACAGTGACAGTATGACGAGAGAGGCAGAGAATGTGATGAGAATTGCCGAACTGCAGGCCTCCATTTTTGCTGATGCGCATGAATCTCAGTAATTAGTCTACACACAAAGTGATAAATGTACCAACCTTAGCCATAGCCGTTGAACCACTGGCTCTGTGTTGCATGCATGAGGTAACGTGGCAGTCTATTTTGGCTAGCAGGTGCACTCACAACACAATGTAAATGAACTACTATTACCCAATGTAACAGTACTCAATTCATCCTCCTTAGAAGCTGGAAGTGTGAGTTGGTCCTGCCAGGATGTGAACTGATGACCTATATTACATAACTGAAGATGTCAGCAGCGAGCGTTTAAAACACAGAAAAATCTTGCTGTGAATGTGTGTGTGTGTGCGTGCATGTGTGTGAAAGAATTAGCACTAAATAGCACGTGTGTGAGTTGGTCCTGTCAGGATGTGAACTGATGACCTTTATTACATAGCTGAAGATGTCAGCAGCGAGCATTTAAAACACAGAAAAATCTTACTGTGAATGTGTGTGTGTGTGTGTGTGTGTGTGTGTGTACTTGCATGAAAGAATTAGCACTAAATAGCTTGTGTGTGAGTTGGTCCTGCCATGATGTGAACTGATGACCTTTATTACATAACTGAAGATGTCTGCAGTGAGCATTTAAAACACAGAAAAATCTTGCTGTGAATGTGTGTGTGTGTGCACGTGCGTGCATGTGTGTGAAAGAATTAGCACTAAATAGCACGTGTGTGAGTTGGTCCTGCCAGGATGTGAACTGATGACCTTTATTACATAACTGAAGATGTCAGCAGCGAGCGTTTAAAACACAGAAAAATCTTGCTGTGAATGTGTGTGTGCGTGCATGTGTGTGAAAGAATTAGCACTAACTAGCACAGGTGTGAGTTGGTCCTGCCAAGATGTGAACAGATGACCTTTATTACATAACTGAAGATGTCAGCAGCGAGCTTTTAAAACACAGAAAAATGTTGCTGTGAATGTGTGTGTGTGTGTGTGTGTGTGCGCATGTGTGCGCGCATGTGTGTGAAAGAATTAGCACTAAATAGCATGTGTGTGAGTTGGTCCTGCCAGGATGTGAACTGATGACCTTTATTACATAACTGAAGATGTCTGCAGCGAGCATTTAAAACACAGAAAAATCTTGCTGTGAATGTGTGTGTGTTTGTACATGTATGTGTGTGAAAGACGTAGCACTAAATAGCACGTGTGTGAGTTGGTCCTGCCAGGATGTGAACTTATGACCTTTATTACATAACTGAAGATGTCAGCAGTGAGCGTTTAAAACACAGAAAAATCTTGCTGTGTGTGTGTTTGTGTGTGCGTGCATGTGTGTAAAGAATTAGCACTAAATAGCACGTGTGTGAGTTGGTCCTGCCAGGATGTGAACTGATGACCTTTATTACATAACTGAAGATGTCAGCAGCGAGCATTTAAAACACAGAAAAATCTTGCTGTGAGTGTGTGTGTGTGTGTGCGCGTGTGTGCGTGCATGTGTGCGAAAGAATTAGCTTTAAATAGCATGTGTGTGAGTTGGTCCTGCCAGGATGTGAACTGATGACCTTTATTACATAACTAAAGATGTCAGCAGCGAGCGTTTAAAACACAGAATTTCTTCCTGTGTATGTGTGTGTGTGTATGCGTGCGTGCGTGCGTACGTGTGAAAGAGTTAGCAGTAACAAACAAACCAGATGTGGCCAAGGCTTGGGTGGGCGCTGACTGCCCGAGAATTATAGATGGTGATGTACACGAAAAGTAGCATGAGGCTGACATCACTGGCTCCTCCCAGCTCTCACAGCCTGAGATATATTTTGGCCAAACTTAACCTGGCAGTTGACTGACCTTACCACTCCATGCCAGCACTGAGCTCTTCAGTGTAAACCAAAATCAACCCTAGCAGCCATTAAAACCGAACGTAAATATAAACGAGGGTAACAATCATGCAAAAATATATAAATTAATAGGGAGATCTAGATCTTGTATATCATCATGATTTAGGTAGTTCACTGTGAAAACAAAGCTTTAAATAAGCCTGGTTTTTCTGCTTTAAACTTATTTAGGTTTTTGATAGCAGAGATCACAAACTTTACCTATTTGTCAGTGTAATATGGGTATACATAGCTTAGAAAAATTAAAGGCCCCTTACTAAGAATAGGACGTTGGGTGAGATGGATCAAGGGTGCCACAGTGCTTAGCAGAACATAATTAGGGGCAGTGAGCGGGGGGGGGGGGGGGGATTTAAGCTTGGAGCTGCAGACGCGGTGCGGAGGCTACTTTGCGCAGTTGAGGGAGGGGACTGGTGCGTGATTTTGATGGGCATCATGCACAGGCCTTTCATCCTTCTGGGGCCGATAGGAATGGGGTTTGGTGCTGCGGGCGCTGAGGGGACAATGCCGGGGTCAGGCGTGGTCGGGAAAGGTGAGTGCAGTAGAGGATGCGGGGATGGCCGAGGGCGGGGGGGGCATGATGAGGGTATGGGGGGGGGGGGCAGGGGGCCGCACAGTCAAGTGCCCTTGGGTGAGGCACGTGTGGGAGTGCTGGGGATCGGGAGAGGAAGGGTGGATCCTGTCATTGAAAGCGACGGAGACCGCTCGGAGTGAGGCACGTGTGGGAGCGTTGCTGGGCGATTGGGAGGGGAATCCTGTCATTGAAGGCGACGGAGACCGCTCAGAGAAAGGCGTGCAGAAATGCATAGCGGGCTTGGGATAGCAGTCTGGGAGTGGGACAGGCACGGGCCAGAAGAGATGGGCTTCGTTTGCACTGCAGGTAGAGTTTCAGGAGGGCCGTTAGGCCTGGCTGATGAGAGGCTCAGCAGGGGGATTCCACTGCCCACCCCCTTTCCATTGCGTGGGGTTGCTTGGGTCTGTGGGGCGCGGTATGTAATGGATGCGCTGGGATAGGCCAGAGTGCTGGCGGGGATGGTGAGGGAAGAGCAAGTGTCACGTTGCATCAATTAACGTAACAGTTGTCGTAATTTGCATAAGCTGCCAAGGTTTCAGATTGCTTATGTGTAAGTTTTTTCACATTGACAGTGGAATTGTGAGTATGTTGCAGCGGCTAGGAGGGGCAATTTTTGCAAAAATAAATAAATAAAGAATATACAGAGATAAAGTTTCCAACAAGGCGTATCAGTAAATACAAAGTGTTACTTACATTAAAAATGGGGACAGGCTGCTACTTACGCACTGTGCCCCGCGAATGACATTTCCTCACTGATGTTACAGTTCAGCTGACCCCTCACGTCTCACAGCCAGCTAGGGTGCTGTTATTAAGGGCACGAAAATAGCATTATTAAGGGACGTCCGGTATAACAAAGATGAAGGCCAAGGCTCAGGGCCCACTGGTATGTAGAATAGCTTCGGTAGGTATGAGGTGGGGCATTAAAGGAGGCCTCAGAGAATAGCGAGAGGGAGTCAGGCCAAGAAACATCTACCCCACCCGCCATCCAACAACAACGCCAGGGAATAGCCAGCCGTCTCAGGCCTCAAGAGCGGGCAGATCCGCAACAGGCGCCATGCACTGTGGGAGGGATATCCTGAAGTGGCTGCTCGCAGAACTTTTATTTTATTTATATTATTTTAATTATACGAGTTTATATATCGCGAATTTTACCGGAAGGTGTCAGAGTGATCTACATAAGAACTGGTTGCAAAGTATAAGGATTTAGGATTACGTGGGTTACAAAAAAGATACAAAAAGAAACCAGATAGCAACACAAGAGAGCAGTAACAACGGGAGGAGGGCGGGAAGAGGGAGACGGACTGCAGAGGCATGCACTCTTTCAGAGTGCATGCTAAACAGTGAAGAAAAAAAACAAGCAAAAAAAAAAAACAAGACGGAGGGCATTGTTGTGGGGAGGGGGGAGGGGGAGGAGAAATGCGACACAGCCGCAGCAGGGTGCGGAGCGGGGAGAGCGGCGATGAGGGAGAGACACGGCCTGGCGGCCGTGAATAGTGTGAAGCAGCAGGGGCCTTTGAAGTGAAACTAAGCTTCACTTCAAAGGTGTGGGAGGAGAGCGGCTGAGGCAGAGCGCACGCTGGGGGAAGCTTGTGGGCCGGAGCGGGAAGAGCTGCTGGGGAACAGATGGCTGGCGATTTGATGCTGTGCACGCACATTTTAGGTCAATGCGCTTGCGCATTGACCTAAAAGCGCACGGGCACAGCATCAAATCGCCAGTCTAGGTAACCCTGTTTAAACCCCTATAGTCTCGCTCCGCTCAATGCACATGCACATTGAGAGGCGAGACCTAAAAAGGGATCACAACGCATTCTGATTTTATTTAGAGAGTCATGTGAAGTTTCCATAGGCCACAGGCCACAGCCACAATAAACACTTAAGCCATTGGTTTGCACAGGTTTGCACAATTGTGTAGGGATTTACTGAGTGTACAACTGAAACCCACATGAATCAGATATTTTTTATCCTCATTAATGGTTAGGAGGCTGAGAGGAATAGAAGCTGCTCACGGTGGACTATTCGTCCTTCAAATTGTAATCCTAATAAATGAGTTAGCATTTTCTACTAGACCGATCCTGGCGCGTCTCTGTGGAGAACATACTTCATTTCTCCATGGGCACATAGAAGAAATGCAAAAGCAAATGTTTGCATATTTTAATGGGGAAAGACTTTCCTGCTCCTCCCCTATTAACCCCAATGAAAAATGTTAGTGTATCTGTTCCTTTACAACACTAAAAGGATTTACCCCTGCTTTTCTCACGAGTGACTGTGCAGAGTGGAAAAGAGTCTTCAAAAGTTCTAGAATCTTTCAGGTTTTTGGATGTTTCGACACATGTGGCCAGAAAACTACATCGAAATGGCCCATTACCGAACCTTGTGTGAGGTTTCCTGTCACAGACAATCGAGTCTGAGAGCGGACTGTCTGCTGAGCTAAATTCTGTGAATTGTTCTCATCCATGGGCAGGACACTGTTTTGTGAAAAAAAAAGTTTACGGCTCAGGTCCACTGTGTTTACCAGTGCACTGGTACTCATAAAACTTCATGAATTACAATTCTTGCACTTTTCTGCCTCTCTCTCTCATGCAGACCTTGTTTCTGTAGTAAATCATCAACGCGCCACCGCACCACTCTTAAATCCATAACTAGCTGAAGTTGATAAAAGAATACATATCAGGACTGACCCTGGCAGTGTTAAGGATCTCTCAGGAAAACGGAACAAATATGATTATCCAGCTACTGTTTTTTCTCCATAATAAGCAATTAGAATCTCTTTCATTTTGTGAAGATTTTAACAACAATTATTATCAAATAGATGAACTGTGCTTTTTCTAAAAGAACAATGGAACACTGGGCTTGACAGTTTGCAATAGTCGACTGATCACCTTTCTGGGGCTGAATACCTTATTCAAACGCCTAAAGTGGTGTTGCTTTTGTCCCGATAGTTCAACAAACATCCCCTGAGGGCACAGCTTTTGTTTTCAGGAGAAAACCACAACTTGATATTTATTCAGAGGGGGTCGTGGGGCAGGGTGTATTGATTTTTAGGTCTCGCGCCTGCGATGCATATGGCGAAGCCATATGCCATCGCGCAGGCGCGATACTACTGTTGCTGGGTCTGCTTCCCAGGAGACAGGAGATGTCACGCGCACGCTCTGGAAAGCGATCGGCGCCGGCCGCGCGCGCGCGTTTCCCAATCTCCTGTCTCTCTGGGAAGCACACAAGCAAGCCCAGCAAGCCCCGCCAAGGTAACTTTGAAATAATCTTTATTTCTTGATAATTATTGCCTCTGGACTTTTTTGTTTAATATTACGGGCATGTGGGTTGTGTGATGCTGCATAAACAGATGCGTTTGGAGTTTATTTACCGATCCGCTATGGAGGGGCTTTTCTTTAATCTGTTGGTGGCTGTTTTTTTTTTTAATTTATATTGCGTCTTCATGTACACATGATGTTTGACTTTTTCGAGCAATTCGTTACGTTGGGCTTTTGTATAATTTGATACTAGCTGTTATTTTATTTATATTGCGTCTCCCGATGCTGTGTTTGCCTGCCCCGCCAGCTCTCCAAGGTTGCTATTTGTTTCTTTCCCATCTGCTTACATCACTTGCGGGATACAGGTAAATCTGCATTCTAGAGTTGCCTTTATTGTTTTGAGGCCGGGCGCAGGGGCTGCTCCGATGTTATCAAGGCTGCTATCCCACTGCTAAGGCGGTGCTGCACTCACTGCCTTGTTTATATTTGTTTTAGTTCCGTGATGCTCCGATCTTTGCCCCTTCCGAGTGGAGCTTCCGAGTGGAGCTTCCGAGTGGAGCTTCTGAGTTGAGCTTCAGAGTGGAGCTTCCGAGTGGAGCTTCAGAGTGGAGCTTCAGAGTGGAGCTTCAGAGTGGAGCTTCCGAGTGGAGCTTCCGAGTGGAGCTTCCGAGTGGAGCTTCAGAGTGGAGCTTCAGAGTGGAGCTTCCGAGTGGAGCTTCAGAGTGCAGAGTGGAGCTTCAGAGTGGAGCTTCAGAGTGGAGCTTCCGAGTGCAGAGTGGAGCTTCAGAGTGGAGCTTCCGAGTGCAGAGTGGAGCTTCAGAGTGGAGCTTCAGAGTGGAGCTTCAGAGTGGAGCTTCAGAGTGGAGCTTCAGAGTGCAGAGTGGAGCTTCAGAGTGGAGCTTCAGAGTGGAGCTTCAGAGTGGAGCTTCAGAGTGCAGAGTGGAGCTTCAGAGTGGAGCTTCAGAGTGCAGAGTGGAGCTTCAGAGTGGAGCTTCAGAGTGGAGCGTGGAGCTTCAGAGTGGAGCGTGGAGCTTCAGAGTGCAGAGTGGAGCTTCAGAGTGGAGCGTGGAGCTTCAGAGTGCAGAGTGGAGCTTCAGAGTGGAGCTTCAGAGTGGAGCTTCAGAGTGGAGCTTCAGAGTGCAGAGTGGAGCTTCAGAGTGGAGCTTCAGAGTGGAGCTTCAGAGTGGAGCTTCAGAGTGCAGAGTGGAGCTTCAGAGTGGAGCTTCAGAGTGGAGCTTCAGAGTGGAGCTTCAGAGTGGAGCTTCAGAGTGCAGAGTGGAGCTTCAGAGTGGAGCTTCAGAGTGCAGAGTGGAGCTTCAGAGTGGAGCTTCAGAGTGCAGAGTGGAGCTTCAGAGTGGAGCGTGGAGCTTCAGAGTGCAGAGTGGAGCTTCAGAGTGCAGAGTGGAGCTTCCGAGTGGAGCTTCCGAGTGGAGCTTCCGAGTGGAGCTTCAGAGTGCAGAGTGGAGCTTCAGAGTGGAGCTTCAGAGTGGAGCTTCAGAGTGCAGAGTGGAGCTTCAGAGTGGAGCTTCAGAGTGCAGAGTGGAGCTTCAGAGTAGAGCTTCAGAGTGGAGCTTCAGAGTGCAGAGTGGAGCTTCAGAGTAGAGCTTCAGAGTGGAGCTTCAGAGTGCAGAGTGGAGCTTCAGAGTGGAGCTTCAGAGTGGAGCTTCAGAGTGCAGAGTGGAGCTTCAGAGTGGAGCTTCAGAGTGCAGAGTGGAGCTTCAGAGTAGAGCTTCAGAGTGGAGCTTCAGAGTGCAGAGTGGAGCTTCAGAGTGGAGCTTCAGAGTGGAGCTTCAGAGTGGAGCTTCAGAGTGCAGAGTGGAGCTTCAGAGTAGAGCTTCAGAGTGGAGCTTCAGAGTGCAGAGTGGAGATTCAGAGTGCATAGTGGAGCTTCAGAGTGGAGCTTCAGAGTGGAGCTTCAGAGTGGAGCTTCAGAGTGGAGCTTCAGAGTGGAGCTTCAGAGGGGAGCTTCAGAGGGGAGCTTCAGAGGGGAGCTTCAGAGTGGAGCTTCAGAGTGGAGCTTCAGAGTGGAGCTTCAGAGTGCAGAGTGGAGCTTCAGAGTAGAGCTTCAGAGTGGAGCTTCAGAGTGCAGAGTGGAGCTTCAGAGTGGAGCTTCAGAGTGGAGCTTCAGAGTGGAGCTTCAGAGTGGAGCTTCAGAGTGCAGAGTGGAGCTTCAGAGTAGAGCTTCAGAGTGGAGCTTCAGAGTGCAGAGTGGAGCTTCAGAGTGCAGAGTGGAGCTTCAGAGTGGAGCTTCAGAGTGGAGCTTCAGAGTGGAGCTTCAGAGTGCAGAGTGGAGCTTCAGAGTGGAGCTTCAGAGTGGAGCTTCCGAGTGGAGCTTCCGAGTGGAGCTTCAGAGTGGAGCTTCAGAGTGGAGCTTCAGAGTGGAGCTTCAGAGTGGAGCTTCAGAGTAGAGCTTCAGAGTGGAGAGGGGAGCTTCAGAGTGGAGCTTCAGAGTGCAGAGGGGAGCTTCAGAGTGGAGCTTCAGAGTGCAGAGTGGAGCTTCAGAGTAGAGCTTCAGAGTGGAGCTTCAGAGTGCAGAGTGGAGCTTCAGAGTAGAGCTTCAGAGTGGAGCTTCAGAGTGCAGAGTGGAGCTTCAGAGTGCAGAGTGGAGCTTCCGAGTGGAGCTTCCGAGTGGAGCTTCCGAGTGGAGCTTCCGAGTGGAGCTTTCAGAGTGGAGCTTTCAGAGTGGAGCTTTCAGAGTGGAGCTTTCAGAGTGGAGCTTTCAGAGTGGAGCTTCAGAGTGCAGAGTGGAGCTTCAGAGTGCAGAGTAGAGCTTCAGAGTAGAGCTTCAGAGTGGAGCTTCAGAGTGGAGCTTCAGAGTGGAGCTTCAGAGTGCAGAGTGGAGCTTCAGAGTGGAGCTTCAGAGTGCAGAGTGGAGCTTCAGAGTGGAGCTTCAGAGTGCAGAGTGGAGCTTCAGAGTGCAGATTCAGAGTGGAGCTTCAGAGTGCAGAGTGGAGCTTCAGAGTGGAGCTTCAGAGTGCAGAGTGGAGCTTCAGAGTGGAGCTTCAGAGTGGAGCTTCAGAGTGGAGCTTCAGAGTGGAGCTTCAGAGTGGAGCTTCAGAGTGCAGAGTGGAGCTTCAGAGTGGAGCTTCAGAGTGCAGAGTTGAGCTTCAGAGTGGAGCTTCAGAGTGCAGAGTGGAGCTTCAGAGTGGAGCTTCAGAGTGCAGAGTGGAGCTTCAGAGTGGAGCTTCAGAGTGCAGAGTGGAGCTTCAGAGTGGAGATTCAGAGTGCAGAGTGGAGATTCAGAGTGCAGAGTGGAGATTCAGAGTGGAGCTTCAGAGTGCATAGTGGAGATTCAGAGTGGAGCTTCAGAGTGCAGAGTGGAGCTTCAGAATGCAGAGTGGAGCTTCAGAGTGTCAAGAGCAATGCCAATAGCTCTAACTTTAACAAAGGCAAAATCATTGCATTGTAAATGCTTGTTATTTTACCGAATCACATGCTCATGCTGCTGCCTGGTTTGTCTACATGCACACAGGCAGAATCACTCGGTACAAAATGGCTCCTGTTCACTCGTCAGTACGGTCTTGCGCCGCCCCACCTTCCCCCTGCCAAATACATTCATTCCAAATACTGCTTATTTTCATATCAGACTGACTTCTCACATCTGGGATAGCAGGGGCACCTTCCACAGTGATTAGTGCTTCACAAAAAATAATTCTCGGCTAGCGCTCAGAAGCCTTGAAGCTTTGATTGAATGACACTGCAGTTTGATGCCCCGCTCGTTTTTTGATGCTATGCGTTCCAGACACTGATTTTATTAAGACTCACTTGGAGCTCTAAACTGTCACTTGATCTTTCTTTGGGTCATTTCGTTTGCCCGGAAGGACTAACATATCTGTGAAACCCTCTTCTTTTATAGTTTGAGCATCGTCTTCGTTTAGCAGGATAACATTATACATTTGAAAATACAAATATCCGGGAAGAGCAGAGAGCAAATCTCCGCGATGTTGGGCATTCTCCTATCATAAAGGAAGCGTGTTGGTGGGACCTGTGGCATCTAACGCATCATTTAACCCTATATGCGTGGGCACCTACCACAATAATGTATAGGATGAGTTTGTTCCGTTCCCGTTTTTAATTTGATGTAAAACTCAAATCACTGCACACTCTCTACTACACACTCTCTACTACACACTCTCTACTACAGTCACTACTCTCTACTACACACTCCCTACTACAGTCACTACTCTCTACTACACATTCTGCTACACTCTCTACTACAGTCACTACTCTCTGCTACGCACTCTACTCTCTACTACACTCTACTACACACTCTCTACTACACACTCTACTACACACTCTCTACTACAGTCACTACTCTCTGCTACGCACTCTACTCTCTACTACACACTCTACTACACACTCTCTACTACACACTCTACTACACACTCTCTACTACAGTCGCTACTCTCTACTACACACTCTACTACAGTCACTACTCTCTACTACACACTACTACCCACTCTCTACTACAGTCACTACTCTCTACTACACACTCACTACACACTCACTACTACAGCCACTACTCTCTTCGACACACTCTATACTAGACACTCTCTACTACACACTATCTACTACAGTCACTACTCTCTACTACACACTGTACTACACACTCTACTACAGTCACTACTCTCTACTACACACTACTACACACCCTCTACTACAGTCACTACTCTCTACTACACACTCTACTACACACTCTACTACACACTCTACTACACACTCTACATTACACACTCTACATTACACACTCTACATTACACACTCTACATTACACACTCTCTACTACACACTCTACACTACACACTCTACACTACACACTCTACTACACACTCTGCTACACACACACTCTACTACACACTCTACTACACACCCTCTACTACTCTCTACTACTCTACTACACATTCTCTACTACTCTACTACACACTCACTACTTTCTACTACACTCTACTACAGACTCTCCACTCTCTACTCCACACTCTCTACTCCACACTCTCTACTCCACACTCTCTACTTCAATCTCTCTACCTCAATCTCTCTACCTCAATCTCTCTACCTCAATCTCTCTACCTCAATCTCTCTACCTCAATCTCTCTACTTCAATCTCTCTACTTCAATCTCTCTACTTCACATTCTGTATTACACACTCTCTACTACACACTCACTACTCTCTACTACACACTCTCTACTACACACTCTACTACACTCCCTACTACACATTCTCCTACACACTCTACTACACACTCTACTACACACTCACCACTCTACTACACACTCACCACTCTACTACACACTCACTAGTCTCTACTACACACTCACTAGTCTCTACTGCTCACTTTCTACTACACACTCTGTACTACACACTCTCTACTACACACTCTCTACTACACACTCTCTACTACACACTCTCTACTACACACTCACTACTCTCTACTACACACTCACTACTCTCTACTACACACTCACTACTCTCTACTACACACTCACTACTCTCTACTACACACTCACTACTCTCTACTACACACTCTACTACTCACTTACTACTCTCTACTCACTCTCTACTACTCACTACTACTCTCTCTACTACTCACTACTACTCTCTCTACTACTCTCTCTACTACTCACTCTCTACTACTCACTCTCTACTGCTCACTCTCTACTGCTCATGACAATGCCATTTATTTATCTGTTTCCAAAACCAACACATAAATAAAACATTTGTCATTTACAATGCCAAAAGCGCTAACTTTTGCAAAGGCGAGACCGTTGCATTGTAAATGCTTGTTTTCTTTGTCATGATAATGCTATGGATGTCACTAGTCACATAAATTCATACAGTTGCTAAAGAAACAATTATTAAAGGTGATGCTCCTATTTTAGAAGAATTCCAAACATGGTTGTAGTGCATCTTCGTGAGACACATATGTAATAAAGAGGAATATGTATTAATCTTCTGTATTATTGTCTTCATGCAATCAGGAAGCTCCTTTATTAAACGAAACATAGAATAAGCCCAAATTTGAAGACACATTTTAGAATATGACTAGGATGCGCCAAAAGCCTTTAGCACCCCCTTTTAAATAATTACTTCCTAGTTGCCTTCTTTTCTTTCGAGTGCAGCATTCTTTATGTTTTACTCATTTATTTCTTGATCTACGAGGTAAAAAGGTTGATTTCTACTTTTATGCAGGGGAAAATATGAATTGTTATTGAGTGATTTTGATTAGGTGCTGCTGAATTGTGTAGCTTTATTTATTTAAAATAAAGATGTATGTCTTAGCACTGGGATCGCTATTCTGTCAATGTGTGCTAAAATATCAAAGTAGCTAGATAGTGATGCTAACATTTATTTTACATCATTTACCCTTAAAATTCAATATTTTGCACAATGTGTCCTTTGCTGCCACATAATATGCAGTCCCTCACTCTTGCTGTATACATTTTCAGTCCTAGTGCACAATTTAGTCCTCCATTGCCACTTATTTTCTGTAGCTCTGCCAATGCAGCGAGAACGTCAGGCTGTAAGCAGAGGCAACTCCACAACAATGTGCCTTTGGTGACAAAATTGCCAAAAGGCCTGATCTACACTTCTAAGTTTTAACCTAGTGCAAACATGTTTCTGTGGCTGTTAGAAATGGGATTTCTGGTTGGCTTGGGCTTGCGCCTAAGCCAGGCAGAAAGCACCACTCTTGTCAGGGCAAAGGAGTTACATGCTGGAGATAACCCCTGCCCACCCCCTTGGTAGCTTGGCACGGGTAGTCAGGCTTATCCCGGGGGCAATGTGTAAAGCGTTTGCGCAACACACACACACAGCAGCAACACACTAGGCACACCACAAAAGAAACTCTGCACAAGGTTATATCAAAAATAGTCTTTGTATTATCATAAACACATTAGAAACATAATAACACATTTGCACTGTGCCAACTGGCACTAGGCAATATTCACAGGGGATTATATACATGACTGGGCCCATCGGGCCACTGTCAGAGCCTTTAGAAATCAGAAGTTGCAATTGTAAAACACAACCAGTGACCACTGTTAAAATAATTACGTCAGCATTATTACGTCAGGCATAAAACACATTAGGCCCAAACCTCCTAAGCATAAACACATTATGCAATAGGCCGCATAACCATAAAGTCATTATGGAATACCTCATAAGCAGAAATCACATTAGACATAAATCAGGGCATATAAATCACATTAGGGGATAAGCATCACCAGTATAAACCCAGTATACCCCAATCACACCCTAACATGACCCCCAGGCAACCAGCCTTTTCTAGGGCCCTAATGCCCTATGTCTAGCAAAGTCAGGGTGGCTGCCAATGCAGCAGAATCCACGGAGCGCAAATGCGCTGGGGCGTGGGGTGCAACTCACCCCCTTCCTTAGCATATGACAAACGTGCCCTCAGCGCATGCAGCAGTCTGCGCTCTCCTGGGGCAGCTGGGTATGGCACTAGCACCTCTGTGCCTGGCAAGCCCCACTCTGAGGCTCTGTAAATAACTTTGCCTCACATTGCATCCGCCCGCTACCGTGGCACAGCTGAGGGAACCAAACAAGCCCTGGCACTACGGGGCCCCCAGGGAGTACCGATGTGGCTCCAGGCACCGACAATGTGCCTTGGTGGATCCCAGATTGTGCCCAAAGTTGCAGCTGCCCACTGTCCGGTGGGGCAGCTGTGCCAGCAACGGGCATTGACAAGGTGCCCCGAACGCCACCAGAAATACCTGTGTGAGCACCATGCGGTTGCTTAACCAAAAACGCTGTCTCACTATAGGCCCACTCACCGGGACCTGGCAGGCTCCTCTCCGCTCCTCCGAGGAACAGGGACAGGCCTCCTGGCTGCCGGGGACTCCTCCAACTTCTTCCTTCGGCCTGGGACACCCAGGGAGGCGGGGTAGGCTTCCATCCTCCCTCCTGCCTGCAGCCTGGCTTCTCCTGGCTTCCTGCGGGCTCCTGCTCAAGCCACACGGCCCCGCCCACCGTCAGGCGGAAGTTCCTGTCTTCCTGGTCGCGTCGGGCCGCGGGTGTGATTTCGGTGATTCCTTCGTGTGGTGGCAATACGGGGTAGGCTCCCCTTTTAAATAAATACAAAAGCCGGGTGGACACCCGCTATGAGTGTATATTAAAAAAAGGCAAAGATGGGGTGGGCACCAGCTCAGTGCGCACGAATGTGGGGTGGGCCCCCTGCTCCGTTCGGCAGTGATGTGGGGGAATCCCCAAGTCGGGATTTCCCCTGAATGGGTGGAAGCTCTGCGCTGTGAAACCCCCAACCCTCTCCTTTTGGGCAAATATAAATAAAAGCACTCATGGGGCACTAGAAAGCAGGCAGGCTACAGAGTCGTTTGTGCTGGGGAGACCACAGCACAGCACAGCCAGGCAAGCCAGCACGCAGGGACCCCCAGGAAACAGCAGCTGGGTCCTGCGGAGGTTCCCCCTGGCAGAGGGTCCCCTCTAACTAAGCACAAGCACAGAACAACTTCATGAGGTCACAGCCCCTATATTTATATTAGGAATTCCTTTATCTGCAGGGTAGGGTTTGAGGGAACCAGATGCAACTGGTTCAGGGGGAAATTAGAGCAAGCTCCTCTTCCCCTTTGTCAGGTGGGGGCTCAGTGATCAGACACACCACAGGGGGCGGAGCCAGCATTGTCCAGTCTGGGCACAGGCCTATTCAGGGTCAGGGGATTACTCCTCCCACTACTCCTAATGCAGATGTCCCATTCAGCCTAGTGCTGACTCACCCTGCCCACTCCTGGACCAAACACACACCTCCCAGCCCCTGTCACTCACAAGCCAGGCATGCAATTCACATCAGACAGGCAGACCCATAGCACACAGAAATGCCAACTTCTAACAGTGGCATTTCTAAAATAATTATAATAAATCTGTGCCCACCATTGCGTAGCATTTATTATCACTATTCCAAATATACCAAACTTGACCACGCTGCGCCTCTCATATCGGAAATTACAACTGAAACACTTATTAGGGCATTCCTTTTTTAAATTTTTTTTTTTTTAAATATATCCTTATTGTTTTCACAAAAACATGAACTGTGCATCATTTATTAACTCACATTATAAGAGTGTATGGTATCTCCACGGGGTTATTCATGAAATACAGTGTTACATCACATTTGGTGTATCATCAGGTTCATGCCACATGCAATCGGGCTGCAATGGTGCCTGCGTAGTACTAATATTTGTGCAACGTGTGAGGTACTGCGGCCCTGCTCCCTTCGTCCGCCACCAGGTCGCGGCTGCTGGGGGGGATCCATCTGGTATCGCATGCCTCGATGTTGGTGTTGCAGTTTGTGTGACATTACAGCGGCAGCTGCGGGCCGGGATGTGGGACTAACGCGCCACTCTCATGTGTCGGGGTGAGCAGGAGGGCCTGCCGCCACCGCGGTTAGGTCCTAAACCTGGTTGTCGGTTGCGATCAATACCATGTCAGATGTGATAGTGTGCATCTCCCCCACTCAGGTGATTCGGTGCATATCCATCTCCGTATGGGAGCGGTCAGGAGTGACTGCCGCTTCATAGACACTTGTAGCCCAAGATAGTCTGTCAGTGCGGTCAAGAGATCGGCTAGGAAATGAGGGGGAAATACATGACCTTGGCAGGAGTAGTGGAGAAGGCGGGAGAATCGAGGAGAAGTGTAGGTGGGGATGCAATTGGGGAAGGAAGAAGAAAATGGGGGGATATGGAGGGGGGGTAGTCAACTAGGAGGTGTGTATTGTGTGTTATGGTGAGAGCGTATCAAGGTGGTGGGAGCTGGGAGATACCACCACACGTTGTACATGGCTGCATGCCCGTTCCTGGGAGGGTAGTATGCTGGTCAGTGGGCGGGCCATGGTGTGCATGAGGGCTGCTTCCGCCCAGGGTAGGCATAATTGCTGCCATTAGGTCAAGGGGTGTCCCAATCTGGAGATTTGAGTTTGTTTTCGCTGGGGCCATCGGGGCTGTGGTTTGCGGTGTCTATCCTGTTGGGTATATCTTGTTTGAGTCAGGGGGGGTAGTGTTTGAGGGGATTCCCTGTGTCAGGCATTCTCAATGGAAGGAGCTCAGCGTCTCGTCCCATAGAGTCGCAATGGGGAATTTCCGCAGTCCTGCGGTCTCTTCATTATGAAGGGTTATGCTCTCTGCTCTCGCCCAGTTGTCCAGGGAGGCGCGCCAGTGTTCAGCTATTGGTGGCTCTGTGCGCTTCCATTGTATAGTGAGGAGTCTCTTGGCTGTGAGCAGGCCCAGGTCCCAGAAGCGGGAGGGGACTTTGTTAAGTTTAGTTCTCTTGTAGAGGCCCAGCAGACATGCCTCCCAAGTGTGTGGTATTGGCATGGCCGTGCTCCGCTCAAGTAGCGGCAGCACTGTCTGCCAGTACGACTGGACTCTCGGACAGTGCCACAAAATGTGCAGCAGGTCCGCCCCTGTCAGCATGCATCTCGGGCATTTAGCTGAGGCACCCGGGAAGTACTGGTTAATTTTGTCCGGTGAGAGGTACGCTCTGTGCAATATGTAAAATTGTATTAGCTTAAAGCGTGCATTTAATGGGATGCATCTGGGGCTCGCTATTACCATCGCCTATTCCTTATCCGTCCATTCCTTCCCCCTATCTACCGCCCACTTGTCACGTAATGGCTGTAGAGTGTGTTGCGTGTGCGATAACAGTGCTTGCGTTAACCAGTGTACCACATGTGTGCCCTTTCCCATGACATGTAAGCATTGTATTAGTTGATGTGTGGGTGGTTCCTCCTCAATGTTTCCCCACCGCTGTGTGTCTGCCCGAATTATGGAGGCATGCTGTAAGACCTGTCCAGCAGGCAGTCCCGTATCGTCAGCGAGGGTTGCGAAAGGTAACAGGGCGCCATCGGCGTACAGGTCCGCCATGGTGTCCACTCCCGATCGGGTCCAGTGCTCCATCATTACTTCGGTTACCACGCCTGTGGTCTTGGGGGTGCCTAGGAGCGGGAGTGCTGCTGGGGCATATGGCGTAACCGTTTTCGTAAGCCGAAGGCTCCTGCTATAGCATTTTGTGGCCACTGCTACGTGTAGCTGTACCTGTCTCTTCATTTTTGTCAGTGGGTGGAACAACGTGTGGATCTGTAGAGGGGACATCATGTCTGCGTCATTGGCCGTATCGTCCAGATTTCTGCCATCGAGCCAGGCCGCTACCCATTGTAGCTGTGCCGCCAGATAATAAAGCTCCAGGTTTGGCACTGCGAGACCCCCGTCGTCGACAGGCGTATATAATTTCCTCAGTGCCACTCTGGGCCTTCCAGTGTTCCAAAACAGTTCTCTGACCATGGTTTCCAGCTCCCTGAACGTGCGGGCTGGGACGTATATCGGGATGTTGGCATAGTAATATAGCAGCCTAGGTAACACAATCATTTTCGCCAGCGTCACTCTGCTTGGCACATTGAGTGGGAGGGTTTTCCAAAAGGTGACCTGCGATCGTATGGACGTGATGGCTCGCGTCAGATTGCCATCCAATATGTCTGGAGAGGTTCTATATATATATATTCCTAGATATTTGAACGTGGTGGGGTACCATGGTAATCTCTCACCACTGATCCTGATTTCTGGCTCTGGGGTGTCAGGGTCGAATGAATACACCCCCGATTTGTCCCAATTGACCTTTAGGCCCGACATAGCCTCGAAGGTGCGGAAGATGTCCGACAGCCCCGGTGGTAGTTGAGTTAGGTCTCTGACGTACAGGAGCAGGTCGTCTGCGTACAGTGAGACTATGTGCATGCCATCCTCTAACGGGATACCCCAGTTTGCGCCTCTACTTCGCAGTATCTCTGCGAGGGGCTCGATCGCCAGCGAGAAAAGTAAAGGGGACAGCGGGCATCCCTGCCTGGTGCCTCGTCTGACTTTAATGGCATCAGATGGCAATTTGCCCGTGCGGACTCGCACTTCGGGGCTTTTGTAAAGCAGACCGACCATCTCGATGAAGTCATCCCCCAGGTCGAATTTACGCAATACTGTCAGTAGATAGGGCCATTCAACCGAGTCGAAGGCCTTTTCAAGGTCTAAAATCAAGCATCCCGATCGTGGCCATTGTCGCACTGCGTATTCCTGCACTCGGAACAGCCTCCTGATATTGTGGGAGGTGCACCTGGTGGGCACAAAGCCGTTCTGATCTCTGTGTACTAAGGTGGGCACCAAGGTCGCCAGTCGTCGAGCTAGGGTCGATGCTAGGATCTTGTAGTCCGTATTTAAGAGTGCCAGTGGCCGGTATGAGCCGCGGAGTGTGCCATCCCTTCCTGGCTTGAGAAGAGACACTAAGGTCGCTTCGTTCATCGACTAGGGTAAGGACGAGTCCTCCAGCGCCACAGAGTATATCCGGAGGAGCTCCGGGATCAGTATGTCAGAACAGGCCTTGTAGTACTCGGCCGGCAGCCCGTCCGGGCCAGGAGCTTTGCCATCCGAGAGAGCAAAAATGGCTTCGCGTAGCTCGTCTGATGCGAGCGGCAGCCCCAAGTCATCTCGTTGGTCGTCAGTCAGTGCAGGTAGTGTGACCTCATCGAGGTATGCGGCAATGCCCAGTTGGGGCGTCTAGAGTCTCGACTGGTCTAACGCGCGATAGTGTGTGACGAAGGCCTCATGTATCTTCTCCTGTGTGTACACCACTGGGCCGCCAGCGGGGTGTATCGCCATCACAGGTGACGATCGATCTTCACGGCCTATCAGCCAGGCTAACAATTTGCCAGGTTTATCCCCAGCGTGATGTGTGCGGGCTGAGTGTGCTATGTAATTAATGTGCCGTAGCCTATCCAGTAATTTGTCATGTTCCGCTCGCGCTGCCAGCAGCCCAGCGGTAGTGCCCTCGGTCGCTTCCTGTTCCGCCTGTAGCAGGTCCGATTCCAAACGTTCCAGATCTTTTTCTATCTGACGCCAGGAGTGAACCTGTGTGCCCAGGCATTGTCCCCTGAGTACCACTTTAAATGCGTCCCATTCCAGTTGTGGAGTGGACGCCGTGCCCGTGTTGTCTTCGAAGTATTGCGCTGTTTGTGCGCATATGGAGTTCCTGAATGGACCGTCCAGAAGAAGATCTGGTTGTAGTCTCCAGGTAGGCACCGGGGGTCGTGGCTGGTCCCACGTCAGGTCCATGAAGTGTGGGTTGTGGTCCGAGTGCGTGCGGCCCATATAGTAGGTGTCTGTCACGTATGGAAGCAGTTCGCTGGTGATCATGTATCTGTCCAGACGTACGTGTAAGGCGTGTGCTCCTGAAAAGTATGAATATACCCTGGTGTGGGGGTTGCGACTGCGCCATGCATCTTGCAAGTCCCATTGCGCGGACCAGGCCTGGAAGGTTTTCGCAGCGTTCTGTGTCTGTGTGCCTGGTGGCGGGGGATGAGACCGGTCGAGCGTCAGATCTAGTGTACAGTTGTAGTCCCCACCCAGTACCCACGGGATTCCATGCCAGGGCGCTAACATGTCTGTTAGTTGTGCTAGGAAATCCGCCTGTCTTGTGTTAGGTGCATATATCGAGGCCAAGACCAATGGCTTCCCATCCAGCCTACCATTTACCACTACGTATCTTCCGCCGGGGTCTATATGTGTGTCTAGTACTGTCAGAGGGGTGCCCGGTTTTACCCATACCAACGTCCCTCTAGCGTAGGAGGAGTAGTGTGTGGCATATAGTTGCCCGCGCCACCTGCGTCGTAAGACACGAGTTTCCGTTTCGCTGAGGTGTGTCTCTTGCAAGAGGGCTATTTGGATGTGGTGGCACTTGAAGTATGCGTACATCTGATAGCGTCTGGATGGTGTGTGCATGCCCCTCACATTCCATTTAAAGATCTTAACAGTAGACATTGCAAGTTATCAACAAATCTCCCTCTCCGGCCCTCCCGCCACCTCCCAGTGGACCGCAGAATTCCCAATGAGAAAGCATTCCCACCAGTGCAGTTCGAAATTGTGTCCATATTCACACACCACATCATTGGGATAAGGGGGGGGGGAACAGGACTAGTAAAACAAGAAGCCATGGAATGTAATATACATATAAAATACCAAAAGGTCGGTTGCCAAACGTGCCCCGCCCATACTCTCGAGGAGAGTAACAAAGTCTAAAGCTGAGGGGGTTCCTGTGCAAGTAGCACTATAACAGTTTTTTAGTTAGCAAAGTTTGTTGTGTGAGGGCCCCACACCCTCCCGTGATATGCATATCAGTCTAGACCATACTTGTATAAGCAGGAAACTTGTTACACATGCATTGAACATCATACGTTACGTGTCCCAATCAATTCGCAGCCAGGCAGGTCACCGCAGGTCCCGTGCGTCGGTCACTCACGGGCTTCTGTTCTGTCCCCATGCCGTGAGTCCGCCGGGGAGACATCCGGTGTACTCCCGCCCTGTTTATTTATAGTTGGGCTCGGGGGCGTCACTGGTCGCGACGAGTGTCGCTCGTGGTCGTAATACCACAGTTCCATCAGCCCCTTGCTCTGTGCCCTCATCGGTACTTCTCAGTAGGCGTCCCTGGGGCATCATGGCCCGGTGTTCAGTCAGTTGATGAAATCGGCTGTCTGAGGTGTGACGTTTGGTCGTTCCTCCGAGGCCTGAGAGTCCAGTACTCCATATATGGCTTCGTCGTCGCTGGGGAGATCTCGTGGGCTGCCGCCCGTCGCTTCACTCTGCGCAGGGGATCGACTGAGTTCCATCACCAGACGAAGGGCGTCCTGTTTCTCCTGCTGTGCGGCCTCCGCCGGGGGAGGGGCCCCTGCCGCGTCCCGCGCACCGCTCTGTGGTCTCTGACGGGGTCTGCATCTCCGCCGGCCTCCTCCAGCGTGACGCCGGGCAGCCATGTCAGTGGTTCCCCTAGGGGTCGTGTCCGTGCCACTGTCGAGCCATGCCTCCACTTCATCTAGGTCGGTAAAGAAGTGTGTTTTCTCGCGAGCCACCACTCTTAACTCCGCAGGAAACAGAAGAGAGTATTGCAGGCCGAGCTGCCTCAAGCGCCTCTTCACCGCCAGGAAGGAGTGTCTTTGTCTTTGCACCAGCACCGTGTAGTCCGGAAAGAACATTACCATCATGTTCTCGATCCGTATGTCTTGAAGTTTGCGTGTTTCGCGCAGGATGGAGTCTCCGTCTCTGTAATTCAGTATGCGGAGCAGCATAGGTCGTGGGTTGGAGCCCGTTGGTAATGGCCTCGTCGGGACTCCGTGTGCACGTTCCACCACAAAGTGCGGGGAGAGTGACCGCTCTTGTAGTATGTCTCTCAATCACTGTTCCACATGTTCCTCCGGGTTCCTTCCTTCCCATTTTTCTGGTACTCCCACTAGTCGCACATTGTTTCTTCGTGCCCTACCTTCCACATCCTCAGCTCTTTCTTCTAGGAATTCCACCCTATTCAAGAGGTCCTGCATCTGCTTATTCGTTTGGCTGACTTGGGGTTGGAGGTATTTCTGTAGAGATGTCTCTGTTAGAATGCCCATGTGTAACTAGGTAACGTAGAATGTTATCATTGGAAAGACAGTGGCAGTGTACTGTGGGGTTGGTGGATGAAGGAGCTGGAGTTTCCTGTGTCTTATTCTCAAATAAAGACATATATCTACAATCGTACAATCCTGTATTTATCATCTTTTCATCTTTACAATGGCGACGAGGATGGGATGATTGAAGGGGCAAGTTTTGGATTCTTCACCCTTGGATTATTATTCTTTTATTGATAAGAAAAAGAAAAGGAGCCTCATCCAGCCTGTGAGTATAATTCCAAGGCAAAAAGGGAGTACGCTGTGTTGAATTTAATTCGAGCATTTCGAGTTCAGAAGTAATATGCTGAATTTCATTTGAACACTTCAACTAAGAAGAAGTTTTGAAAATATTGGAACTTAATTCCTGATTTAATTTGTGACTTTATATGACTTCTTATGGTGATTTAATTTGTGACTCTATATCAATTTGTTTGTGCAGCGTTGAAAGAACTGTTGAAATTGCCCAAAGGAGTTATAAGAATGAGTAACAAATTTGCAGAAATGCTGATAATTAAGCCATTTTGATATAATATCGAGTATATGCTCTACTGAATGTTTTGGTAGATCGTAAAGACTTGTCCTTGATTCTCTCTTGAAACTCTCACTTGGCATTATTATCGTTGGAAGAAAATGTTACTTACATAGTGGATGCGCTTTCAACTGCAGCGTTTTTGAAGAATGCGCTGTCCTCGCTGACTGCATCCGAACCTCCCGAAGTTTTGTAGGACTCGCTTTGGTAAACAAGGATTTCCTGTAGAAACAAACGTGGATCACGTCATCACTGCATCGGAAGGAATTTCCTCTAGAAAGAAGCGTAAACCATGTTTTGTAGCGGCCATTTTGTGTTGTTGGGATGGATTGAAGCTATTGTATTGTGAATACGTCTAACTTTCTCAGAAGTGGAAAGCTTATTACAGATTCCCGATTGACTTGTTTTAATCTTCCGAAGTTTGAATTGAAGCGGTTTCTACACTATGTAGACAATTTTAGCTAAATTGATTTCTTCTGTATTGGATGTTTAGAAGATTTCAGTGGATTCAAGTAAAAACTGTATTTATTTTAGTTTAGTATTTTATTTTATTTCTTTTCTAACTGATTTTTCTTCCTACAGGGGGACTGTTGTTTATATTGTCATCTTGTATGTAGCATGGGTGACCAAAGTTTGTCTGCTCCTCCCTCTTTCCTTCCTACTCCTGGGGAACCTGTTCTTCCTTGGAAGGAATGGAAAAATTATTTCTCACATATATGCTTGCTACAGGTGCGGATAAGTATGGACCAGTACGCAGGCAAGCTATTTTACTTCATAATCTAGGAGTTGAGGGTAGGAGGTTGTACGAAAATTTACCTGAGGTCTCATTGGGTACCGGTGATGGTCAGACTATTAATTTATATGAAATGAGCATGAAAATGTTGGACATCAGGTTCATCACTAAGGTTAATGTGGTATTAGAGAGACATAAATTCTTTTGCCGAATTCAAAAAATAGATGAGGATATTTTATCTTATGTCGCAGCCTTGAGAGGATTATCGTTGACTTGTGAATTTGAACAATTAGCAGATTCGCTAATTCGTGATCAAATTGTCAGATGTACGAATAATAAAAGAGTTCGTGAAAAACTATTAATTAAAGATTCTACGCTTGAAGAGGCAAATCAAATTGCGAAAGGTTTGGAGCATACTGATATTTGGATTAAGGAAATGGACAAGTGTACTAATTCTTTGGTAAGCAAAGACTCTGGGTCAAGAGTTATGCCATCTAAAGATTCTGAAGCTGCCATTAATGAGACTAAAGTAACAAAATCTTTTTCTAAGCCACCTTTTAATAAGGTCTCTGATAGAAATAATGAATCTACTCAATCCAAAGGACCTATATCTTTTGGCTCACGACCTGTTACTTGTTATTGTTGTGGTGCACCAGGCCATATTGCTTCTAGCACTAGGTGTATGGGAAGGAACGCGATTTGTAGAACTTGTGGTAGGAAAGGCCATTTTGCTAAGGTCCATTTTGCTCTTAGTGTTGGTGCCCCCGGTTTCAGTCCGGGTTCTGGTCCCGCCAGACATCAGCGCACTGTTGCGCTCTCGGTTGCTTCAGCAGGAGTAGTGATGGCGTATCTACCCTGTGGTGAGTCGGGGTGTAAAGCTGTAAGGCTGTGAATCCCAGGGCAGCCACAGCTCGCTCCTGCACTCTGATAGCGCTCCGGGGTACCTTCAGTCTTCCCCCCAATTACTGCGTGAACGTCCGGCAAATCCCAGTGATGGCCAGGTCATGGTGTCGTCGCCGCTCGTGTGCCACTTCGCGTCTGAGCCTCCATCACGGGGGGTGGGGGGCGGGGGGGGGGGGGGGGAATGCAGTCTCGCCGTCCGGACCGGTAGCGTCTCTCGTGCCCCATAAGTGATTCCTCTTCGAGTGGTTCAGGCAGCAATGGGGGTGCTATATGCCTCACCCCCCCGCTCTTGTCTCCGTGTGCGTGGGGCCTGTCAGCGGCTCGGCTCTCCCCCAGTCGAAGGCCACTGCCTGCGCGGTTCTCACTGTGGCGGCGGTTGGTTGTGTCTTCTTTGGCCTCCCTCACTCGTGCATTCTCGCTGTCCATGCCCCAGGCTGCATCTGCCCACGTCTCCCCAGCCACCGCTTCTTACCCCCGCTGTCCACAAGCGTTCTGGTGCAGGTCTCGTGACTGGGGGTCTGGTTCGGGGCCTCTGGCGGTTGCTGGCTCCGGGTCTCTGGCCTGATCGCGCCACTCGGTCACTCCTCCCTTCAGGTCTCAGCACTCAGGCCGACGCGCCGCATCTTCCCGCCACCGCCTCGCTATGTCTTACCCCTCGTGAGCGAGCGTCAAGGCGGACAGCACGTAGAAATCGGCGCCCTCTGGTCCTCCGGAGTATGTCTCTGGCACGTCCTATGTGTGCCCGGCCGGTTTCTCTGGCTCCGTCAGCGTCGGTTGCAGGCCGCACTTCTGGGCCTACCTCTCCCGTCAGAGCCTCGGGTTTTCCTGCGCTCACGCCGGGTCTAGCGCTGATTCACCCAGTCACTGCTCTGGAAATACCTCGGTGCCGTTCGTCATCTCCGATTTCCTCCAAAATCGGCTTGGTGCACGTTCTCGACGTCCTGCAGCGGCGCCTGTTATTTTCGGCCAGCTGTGAGTGGTGTTTTAGCGGATAAATTCGCCGGGAAGGGGAGCTCGGAGCGGAGCTCTACCCAAAGGCGGCCATTACAGTCACGTGCTTAGCCACGCCCCCCTTATTAGGGCATTCCTGATGCATTCCTACGGGAGGGCAGCCCCACAGCAGTGACAGACCAAAATGGCTGTTTGTCACTACCAGGACATGTCACACACTTTAGGTGCTACGTCACAGCGGCAGTAACACTGTGCACACAGGTCATGCAATGGCAGAGGCCTGAGATAGGTTTTAAAGGCTACTTTGGTGGATGGTGCAATCAGCTCTGCAAGCCCACCAGTAGCATTTAATTTACCAGCCCTGGGTATATGGGATAACACATTACAAAGGACTGACAGGTAAATTAATAGACCAAACAGGTGTAAACCAATCTTACCACATTTATCACAGAGAGCACACACACTTTACACTGGACAGCAGTGCTGAAGTGCCCAGAGTCCTAAAACCACCAACACCATGTCAGAAAAAAGGCTAGGAGAAAGGCAAAAAGTTTAGGGATGACCCCGCAAAAAGGGCCACTTCCAACAGTGGCAAAAACAGAATCGGAAGTTAGAGATAAAATGTAACCTTTCCTGAAGTCTGGAAGTGGACTTGCTGAATATAATCATCAGGTACTGCCCAAACAAGGCTCACAAAGTCAGCACTAAATATATATCTGTACCACTGCCTTAGGACTTTAGGATTATGACTTCATTATGAGCGTTGGATGCTTTTGTTTGACATTTTTGAAGTTAAAGTGGTGGTGTTTCTCACTGAAAATGTGACTATGAACAGACTTCTGCTCTAATTCTAGGGTGGAACTCCCCCAAAATGGATATGATATCGATGATTAGCAAGGGTGTGAATGTATCCATTTCATATTATTCCATAACAAGGCAATCTTTCTATGTGTAGCTAGAAATAAATGTCTGTATAGGCTTTGTGATGTCATCGCCCGCAGGCCAGACCATTTTACTCCCATTGGCTCATGTAGATACAAATATGCAAATAGGGCCTTTGTGATGCTTGCTTGCTGCTCTAGGGTATACATGTTGTTAGACAAAGAGAGGCCCCACTGGGACCAGGAGGTCTCCCAACAAGACCATCATCCACTATCAGGGTCCTTGACCATCACCCCTGGGTTTCCAAACATCAGAGGATGGATCGAAACGTCAAGCAATTGAATTTCAAGTTTGTAAGGGGAATTTATTCTGATAAGAACACAGAGATTCAACCAATGCCTTTACGCTCCAAATCTTCAAACCCAGCACAACTTTCAGAACAGGACCATGGACTCAGTCATATGGCAGGAGATAAGTTTTACATCCTTCTTAAAGCAATCCGAGGAAATCGTGAACAAATAGTCACACGTATTGAGGGCCTCAGAAATCAGATCATCGGAATAAAGGATCGATTGGACAGCCAGGAGAGAAAAACGGACAATATTGAAAGCAGAGGCTTAGGGGCTGTTAATGAACTTTCAGCACTTAGGAGTGATGTGAATTTCCTTCTTGCAAAGACAGAGGGCTTGGGAGATGGACAATGTCAGCGCGAGGGTGATAACGTTTCAGAATTTATCCAGCACATGTTCCATCAGATCGTAACTACAGACTCCTCTGACCACGCGGGGAATGGCCCTGGGAAAACTATCCATGCCGTGGTAGGGAGAAGAAAGGACATGCCAAACGGAAGCATTAACGTGGAGATTGAAGGTGTTCCGGAAGGGGAGGAAGCTGACCATGTCCCAGCCTTTGTGCAGGCCTTGTTCCAACATTGCCTGGACCCGAATCATGATGAGAAGAGCAAGATGTCTAAACACTCTGACATTGAAGGCAAAGCCAAGAAAGACTCCAGGTGATTATGGTGCACTTAGGTGTGGTCCCATGTAAAACATTCAGAAAGGTTAAGCAAGTAATATGTTAGGCTTGACCTTGCTCGACTCCCTCTTGTCTATCAGTCCTGAATTTTGGAGAGGTTTGCTAATGTATGTCAACTTGAGCATGTCCCTCTGTCTGAGTCTGTGAGACTCCTTCTCAGATGGACTTGATGACAAGATGAGCCAGGGAATTTGCAGTAAGTGTGTGTGTGTGTGTGTGTGTGTGTGGGGGGGGGGGGGGAGTCTACCCCAAAGAAAATGGGCAGAAAATGTGGCACTAAATAGAGTACTTTCCAAATATATTTGTTAAAGAGATTTACATTTTATGGGCCATTCTGAAGGAAAACCAATTATATTTTCCAGTATTTAAAGGTATGTCAAAGTACCTAAGGGTAATTGCCCTTCATGTGAAGCACAGCAACCGTACCCGCTTCCACGCTTCCCCATTGTGTCCTAGACCAGCACCGATATCTTACCCAGTTCCAAATTCGCCATTATCCCATTCCGACTAATTATGCAAAAATGCCTGATTGCCTTGCTGTCCACCAGCAGAAATTAGTGATCCATAGCCATCGTTCAGCAGAATTGCAGCATAATCCAATAGTGATTTACCACCTGTGCACTGTGACAACGGAGAAGTGTGTTACACAATAGCAGAAAACCACTTAATCAAACAAACATGCATCACCTGCCAGTGGTGCATCTTCACAATTACACAAGAGGAGTGCAACATTGGCCAGTGGTAGCATTCCATTACATGCATAGTAGTGAGATACAAATACAGTTGACACATGTTTGCACTATCATCATCAGTAATGCTCCATCAACATTAGTAGGATATGAAAAACATATATAAAAGGTTTCATTCATTGATATGCCAGACTGCACCAGCGCGTGCATCAGCATCCAGTTCACTCACCATATAGTAGAATATCTTTATCCTGTGCAGCATTTATTCTTTATAAACTTTTAGATAGCATGAACATGACTCTTGAGGGTATCAGAGCGCTTTACAATAATCAAGGCGCCATGTGTAAAAAATGACAACCACTACAAAGAGGGATAGGGTATGGGAGAATCCCCTAGAGAGAAAACAACAGGTTCCAGGCAGAAGTAAAGCATCAACATACCATAAAGTATCCATGATCCAATACGAATCTCATAATAAAATGTCAGCTTCCCCACCCACTGGTGCATCACCTGGTGCATCACCTTGTAATGCAAAATTATCATCTAATAGTGCAGCTACATTATTCCATAGTGCACCGCCATCACCTGACAGTGCACCATCATAGCTCATCATCACCATCACCATCACCATCACTCGATGGTGCATTATGTCCACCTTTTATTGCACCATTATCATCCACTGGTGCAGGGTCTAGTTGCTCGAGGACGCATTAGTTCACTGAGCCAGTAACTGATCAAAAGAAGGGAGTGAAGGAAAGGCTGACGACCGAAGAAGAGGAGAGTGGAATCCACAGGCGGCCACACTCCGTATGGGCACTCAGCCAGCATGACAGAACAGTGGCAGACGCAGGCAGAGGAGGGACACTAATTCAACGCCTAAAATGTAGTAAGTCGAAACACTTTTTGGCAGTCTAAATGCTGGCATCTTTGGGAGTAAATTATTTCTATGGCACATACATAGTCCAGAAATTGAAGGCAATATTTAAGACACTTACCAGGAAGAAAGCCTTTTGCTCTCTGCTCGCACCTGAGGAAAAAAAATGGAAGACACAGCAACGAATGAGATTTGTTAGAAGCCCATTCTTGTTTTAGGAAGTGGGAGAAATGGATTGAGAAATTAATATGCATAGCCAAAAACCGGAACGTCAAGACATGTGGGGGCACACTCCACATGCACATCAAGACGTCGGAATTGTTGAGGAGCTGGAGGGGATATGAAAGGTACAGTGGGTGAGGGACTGAGCTAGGGGAGAACTGTATCGAGTGGCAGCCATTAACAGGATATCGATTGGGATTGGCCACGTAGAAGAGATTGAGAAAGATGTGAGATTGGAGTGGGAGAGAAATATGACTTTATCAGCACCCAAAAAGATATCCCAGAGGTAAAAACACAATGTTGTTTAGTAGATCTCCCCATTCTGCCCAATTAGACTGAGGACCCTGCAATCCACTGATATGCACGCTTGGATTCAGAAAATGCCACGCCATCCACACGTCCCACAGGGAGCTGCTACATACAGACCTGAATCCCCAAAACAATGTCCTACAAAAGGATCATGTGAAATGATAAGAACATGGCATAACCTTCAAACTACAACTTGTAAGGTTTTTGTTTGCATCTGCTGCACAAGGAGGGGAGGCTTCTAGAACCCATCCTGGGGATTCTGGATTTCCTAGCACTTGTGTCGCACCATTCAGAATTTAGATATGAATTGCCTGCTGTTACAGAACGGATCAGAAAAAGCTTCTAAAGAAAGGAAGCTGTCAATTATGATGCTTTTGGGACCTACAGCATTAATGATGCTCCTCACATGAAAAGCCACCACGGTCTGTGCGCCACTAACCATCCCCACCTAGTTTCTAATGTTTTTGGACTTACAGCTGGGAGCCTAAGCACATGCTCCACGTGAATCGATGATCGGGTGCTGTAAATTAGACAGGGTCATGGGTAACTGAAATAGCAATGAAGGTAAATTTCTTTATGTTGCTGTCTTACTTTTTCGTCATTCCAGCTTGTTTGCAGGTTGCAAAGAGCTCCTGGCAAAAATCTGAAAATCTCTTGTGAGGCATCATCAAGAAAGGATTGCTTCAAAAACCCTGATTGGGGATCCATGACTTTCTCTGCAAAAGTCTAGTGGGGGGATGCCTCAGGGAGCCACCAATGCATCTTTGCTCCTGTGGAATGAGATTGAAATCCATGCCAAGGTCGACACCTTTGTCAAACCCTGTTTACAAGACCACGAGCAGCCATGGGCTACTGGGGATCAACAGTGGGGATTGAGGTTGTTTTTCAATGATGTTGTAGCGTTTCCTACTATGGCTCTGAAAACTGGGCCAAGTACAACACCCATCTGCACTTGACTCTAACGGTAGCAAAGGTGAGCAGTCACAGGCGTCTCAGGGATGTAAGGCGGGGGTTCTTTATCTCAGGCCTCAAGTCCAGCCCAGTGCTTATCTTTCCAAGAAAGAAATTACTTTAATCAGACATTTGTTCTAAATACTACATTCAATAACCAGATAAAAGTGTGTGACTTTGGGCACACTCTCATGTAGCTTTTACTCCCTGCTCTATTTCTGTTCCCTCCAAAGTGCTCTATCCTAGTTCTGCCGTACAGTAAGGGCGATCAGGAGTAACTTGAATTAGGCTCTGTTCATTCAGCAACAACTCGGTCTTATTATTTTACTGCTTCGGGGGGTAGACGAGTTCTTCTGAGTCCTTTCAGTATCCACCTTCCACTCAAAGGGGTTCTTCCATTCATTCATGCAAGCCTTTGTTAACCGGTAGGTCCTGATAGAATTGATCAAAGTCGGCCATTGATCGCATTTGGTGGTGCTACCGTTGAGTCTTCCTCTCACAGTTGCTGTGCCGGATCCCATGAGGCTAACGGATTCCCTACTTGCGGCTGCGGCAGGATATATGGTGTGGTGCTATCGCAGTAGATGCAGTCTGTGGATCACTGATCAGTAGTTCTTGAAGGGATGTGGTCCCAACTGGCCTTTAGGTCGGGTGGAGTGATTGGGGTTGAGTCCTCCACAATCAACAGTTATAGCCCAAATGTGGGCTGACTGTTAGTCAGATGTTGCCCAGACTTGGCCTTCAGTGAATAGGCAGTTGAAGCCTAGCTAGGCCCTTTAGCAAATCGGCCGTTGCAGGCTTGCTCATGTCTTCAGCAAATCGGCAACTAAAGCCCCGCTTGGGCCTTCAGCAAAAGTGAAGTTGCAGCTCTATTGATACCTTTGGTAATCAGGCAATTGTGGTGTTACGCAGGGCACGAGTCAGGGAACCACGCGGGTGGACGGCGTCCCCCCACTTATTTTACAGGGTGGAAACCGTCCACCCTACTCATCAAAACACAGTCCACCCAGCTCATCCAAAGCGTGATAATCAGCAGCTCATGACTGCGCGTGACAGGATTTAAACACAACCATTACTGCCGAGACTGATTAATGCTGGGGAGAAGGAGGGGGCAAAGGCGTCAGTCGGTGCTTGCTTGCGAAAACAAAGGGGTAAACGGAAGGTAACACTGGATTCCAGCCGCTATCCAATGCATGGATTGACCCCGGATTGCAGTAGCACCCCCATCCACCCCTGCCTGCCCACCGGCGCTGCTTCGTGCCTAACCCTCGTCTTCTGCTGCTAGGCCTTGTCCCAGTCTGCCCAATTGCACAGAGGCTGCGAATTGCTCAACGACTGCGTCGTCTCCTGTGTTGAATTCACGCGCCACATGCATAGCTCGCTGCGGCGTTATAAATAATGTAGCACCGGGTGAGGCGGAGGAGGCCCTTTACTATTAAAAAGGCATTTGAAAACTATTAGGAAAAGGCAAAGTTATCTGCAGTGATCAGTCTTTACACCTGGAAGAAAAGAGAGAGCGTGACAGAGGGGAGAGCAGGGCTTAGAGCCACAGGAGGAGAACTGAAAGGGCATAAAAGAGAAATGGGACAGACAGAAGAAAACATATTTTGCCAATTGCAGTCGTCTCGGCGTCTTGTTTCAGAATTCGGCCAATAGGCAATAGCACTACAGATATATGCAATTTGGGCAGGAGCAGTGCAAGCTTCCTCAACCCAAAAAGATATAGGGTAGGTGACATGACAGCCGTGCAAGCCCCCTCACACACATACACATAAATAAGGCGCGTAATACACAGCAGCTTTGCATGCTTTCTCGTAGACATACAGAACGTGGTATTGCATCCGTCTTGCATACCAAGAAGACAGGCAGTAGTGCAAGCTGCAGCTGCATTACATCCTTCTCAAGCATGCCTAGAAGACAGGCAGTAATGCAGGCAGGGGGAAAACAAATATTTCCAAACATTATCTAAAGGGCTGGGTTCGTGAAGTGACTGTTGTAAAGAAAAAGAAAATCCTGGTGTCAAATAAATTGGGAAGGAGGCAGGAAAGTGATTAAATCATGAAAGTTACAGGTCCCTTCTCTGAGCTAAATACTCATTTTGAACTTCCAAAAATGTCAGGTTTGAAGAAAGACCTTCAGGGCATGGAGCATAAAACGTTCCCAGAAGAGCTCATGTCGAGCGATGATGGCACTATGGAGGAACAAGGCCAATAGGTCTCGCTTTTTAGGCTACTGGTTTTGCCAATGCTGTTTCGGGGGGTTAGGTGGTTAGAGGAGGGAGGCACATGAGGGAGAGACCAACATGGAGCAGGGGAGGTATTTTCCAGGTTTTGGGGGACCACAAAAGGAAGAGGGTGACAAGGAGTGTGGGGCATGGGTTGGTTTCTGGATAGAGGAGCACACTGAGGGGGGAGAGAGTTACACAAAGCATGGAGGGAGTTTGCAGGGGAATGTACACGAGGAAGAGAGCAACACAGAGCAGACGGACCATCTTCCTGGGGGAGAAGCACAGAACGGATAGGGAGGATTAGAGATCATGGGGTAAGGGAGGTTTGAAGGGGAAAGAAGTGCACAAGAGGGAATAGAAATACAGTAAAAGGGCTGGGGAGAAATGAGCAAGACAGGGATTTGCAAGGGAAAGCACACGGGAGAGAGAGCAACACAGAGTGCAGGGGTGGTCAGAAGGTGAAGAAAGCACATGATGGAGAAAGCAACACAAATCTGAAGAGTAAGATGTGTGGTCAGTACTTGTGTCTCGACTTGCCAATCTTGTTCAACCCTCCCATGAAGCATAGGTACTTTACCATCGTACCACTTCCTGCCATGATGTTACTTCCTGTGACACCACCTAACTTGGAGAGTCCCCCCACTTCTTTTTTTAGGACTTGTGCCCTGGTGTTACAGTTTCCACCAGGAACTGGAGTGAGATTCTGGGGACCTCACAGACCATTCAATCTGCTTCTTCCTGGGTGACCCCACAGCTACTGTGGACGCATAGAACATAGCTCTTTTTTGGAGAGTCTCTCCTGTGGGGCCAGGAAGGGCCTTCCCCTCTCTTTCAGTAAGTAAACATATAAATGAATAAAAAGAATTTCATTGCGCGCACTGCATCGCATTTGGTGATGCAGTGCGCGCAACGAAATTCGTTTTATTTATTTTTATGTTTACTTACTTGTTAAAGTCCGTAATCCATACATTACTACCCCCCACCCTGCCCCTCCCCCTCCCCACGTCACCGCCCAGCCGGTACTCCCACTACCGGCCGCGGCTGAGCAGGCTTCTAGGAGAGGTATACAGCTCCACCAGCAGGATCCCTGTTTGCGCCCAGAGCACCTTTAACGGTCACAAACAGGGAAGACACACCCTATTACATGGAATGCGCTGCCCTAGGGCAGCCGTGAACTCGCGCTGCCCTGGGGGCAGCACATTCATGTGAAAAACAGAGTGGCTGCTTTGAAGTCGCTCCGTGTATCACAGTGCAGGCGGCAACCCACTGACACTTTTAAGAGGGATTAGAGATCCCCTTCCAGGCGGGTGCAATGACAGACGCAGTCCACCTGCAAGGGGATACACCCCCCCAGAGGGCTGCCATCAGGGGGTGCACTGACAGCTTCTTTGCCTCTGTGTCTGCATCTGTAATACGGCGTGGGCTCAGAGGCAAAGGGATTCCCTAAATTGCATGGTGCCAACCCCGATGCAAACAAGGGAATGCCCTCTGAAGATAGCACTGCCGCTTTATGTGTACCAGCATGATCGGTTTTACAGAAAGGGACGCAAAAGCATCTGCAACCCCATCTGTAATACCTAAGTTCCCTGGGGGCACGCAAAGCAGGATCCCTGAGGCACTTCCAAAATACGGCCCCAGGTGATGTTCCTGACCTCCCCAGTCGGTTCAGATGCCGGCTTGGAGGTACCGACGGACAGAGCGGTGCTTCACTCTACTCCTGAGCCACTGCCAGGTGGGGTGAGGTCGTTACTTCTTACAAGTTGTGTGAAATACATGACCAGTAAGAACAGACAAGACTCATCACCTAGAAACTGCAGGCGATCTCTGTACTTGTCCCTATATCTGGCTTCTTATTGCCATTTTCACTTATTATTTCTTTTTATGATTGCAGTCGCAATATTTGTTGTTGGGTTTTGAAGAAAGCAAGGACAACCTTGTATATTAATTGCTGAAACATGTCGACCTGGTACCATACCTAGACAGCTAATTTTTTCAAACTGTCTTAACACATTTTTAATATTGGTGGAGCGAGTATCATCCGAATAAATTTTGTTCATTACTCCCTCATCCAATTTTAACACACTTCTTCTTTTCTTTTTTCACTTAGTTTTTTTGCACTGCACCCAATTAGTCACTTCACGCTCTACCACTCACTAGCACAGAGGAGTGGCGTACCATACTACTTGTTATTTCATTGAAAGGGACCATTTACCACCTTGGTCTCCTTTTTTCTGAGAATAATACATCTGGGTAGATGGTCTTAAATGAATCCCAAATGATGAAGGGCGGTTTCGAGTGGTGACTGATGGGTATCTTTGACCATCTGCCAGGGTGTCATTGATTACCATCTTTTGAAGTCAGTTAGAACTTTTTTTGTGTTGAGTGGTTGCTCACATTGTAAACTCACTTTTTCCTTAGACCCTCTGGCACTCTTTTGTTGTTATGTATCTGTTGGGAATGTTTCCAGAGCTTGGTCTTTAAATATTCCCTTGGGTCCCATCTGATCGTGGTGTTGTTGATGTTCTTTCACTTCAGGGAGACTGACTGTCAGACAGACACCAGTTCTGTTTGTACAGCAGTGCCACTGAGCAGTCTCTGGTGCACCCCCTTACTTTGTCAAAGAGAAAAGTGGAATGGTCAGCATCCTTTGTTATACATAACTCTGATACACACAGGAAAGGGGCATCCTCTGTCTCAAAATTGCAGCGCTGGTTTGGAGTGGTTCGTCCTTTAGCTGTGTCTTCCACATTGTTCTCCATACACAGCATTTGTGTAGAGTAAGGTTTCTCACAGAGGGTAGCACTGGGGTTGTTTCCGTCCTGGAGCATCCACAAAAGCACAAAGAAGTGTGAGGTTTCTACACCTGGCCACCATCAACCAAAATGAAGAAGCAATCGGGGAAAGAGAAAAGGATGGGCCTGCCCTAGAGACTACCTCCCTTTTCACAACAACGTCTGCAGACACATTCTCCTCCTACCATCGACCAGATGGTATTGCTCATGAAGACTAATCAGCAGTTCCTTGGCTGGGTCTTTTCCTTGCACCTGCAGAAATATAAGCAATACTCTTCTTCTGTCTGGGAGCATAGCCTTCGCCCTGCATCTTATGCTAGGCTAGGCCAGGGGTTTCCAAAATGGATCCCCTTGATTCTCTTAACTACAGTATGGTGCCACCATCACTTTTTCTTTTAACCTTACCAAAGGGACAGTATTCCACTGCCCACAATGAGAGCATACTTTGCGTTCATCTCCAGGTCAAAGTACAGGCCTAAGCCTCTGAGCACGTGCTTATATTAGCGTGATACCAGGGCCAAAATAAAAACTCAGGATAGCAGATATACACGCAGTCAGCCACTCAGGGCAGGAGAACACGTCCAAATATCGTATGGGGGACATTCTCATCTAAAACACTTCGAATGTCAGAGGATTTGGACAAGCAAGAGGTTATTCCAGCCACTGTAGTTGCTTTACTCCTTTGTTGCCTCAGGTGCAGTCACGATAAGTAATGATTAATTGGTAATTACGTCGAAAAAAGCAAACTCTGTATAAATGAAATTCCCCTGCCCTGGAAAAATCGGATTTATAGAGAGCTTCCTCAGCTGAGAACCCATTAGATACTTAGGAAGAATAGATTCCTGTTTTAGGTGAAACACTGCAGATACCTTTGGGAAGGAAGAAAGTGCTGTTTAAGGAACACCTTGTTTTGAAAAAAGCTGAGATCTTGATTACAACTAGCTCATAAACAGAAGTTATCAGCCTCATCAGGAATTGAAGGATGTGGAAGAAAATTCCAGCTTGGTAGGTTTTCACCCAGACATTTCTCCTGCCTCCAAGCAGGTGAATTGCCCGGGTGAAAATGTCCTGCAAATGAGAAGTAACAATTAGGAACGTGGGCGTGAACACTGGACTTGTACTAACTACCCTGGTATGTCAAACTCCCAAAAGTGTTGATACCTACGGCATAAGCACTTCCAGGTGCAGGAATACAATGGGGCATATTTACAATTACTGGAGCGTTCCTTCATATCGGCAGGGGTGCTCCAGTAATTGTGCGCCACAGCTCCGCCACCCTTGACCCTCTGGGAGATTCGTCACGTTGCAAATGTAAATGTAAATGTACATGTATTTATATAGCGCAAATCGTCCACATCGCAGGCATCTATGCGCTTGCTTAGGGAACCCGTCCTGGTATTCATACCCCGCACCATGGCGCATCTTTTGCGCCGCTGCTGCGTCACAAAAGTGACGCAACGGCGGCGTAAAAGCGGGGCAAGGGGCTTGTAAATCTGCCCAATGTGTTTTACTGTATTGCTTACAGCTATAAGGAAGGGTAAATGTATGATAGAGTTTTCCAAGCACCAGTTCCCAGGAACATGTGATTACAGGTAACAATACTGTTTCTTAATGAGTGCATTAATTTCACAAGAAACTATTGATTGATGGCTTTATCCATGATGAGACCTAACACAAGGTTTGAATCTCATGGTTGAGCTGTGCCCCTCCCTAGTGGAGGCCATCACAATGGCACCGTACTGCACTTTATAGATGGAAGGCGACACCCTCTAGTTAGGTACACAATGCTTCAAAGACATTGTGTGCATTAATCCACTTGGATGGGCGTGTCAGCCAAGGAAGTGGTGAAAGGTAAAGCATAATTTGGGATTTGCTGTCGATATATCACTTTCTTTGGAGCTAAAAATGGTTATCAAACCAAAATACACAAGATCAGCACGAAAGGGGAGTCAGAAAAATGTTATAGAAAGGGAATGGGATGTATTAAGACGTTTCTCCAGGCCCTGGAGCACTCTTCAGTGGTTCCTGGAAATGTCTCAATTGAGTGTCATTTACCACAGGCATCTCAGGGCCTTGTGCGCTATTGCACTGCTCACATTGACCCAAAATCTCCTGTCTCAGACTAGACTCTCTTTGTGGTAGCAAGACCAAGCATTCAGTGCTTAATCTAGAAGGAAACTATGGGATAGAAACTGTGATAACAGGATACCCTCAAAAAACACTCATCAAAGGAAAATGCCTAGCCAATGATATAGTTTAGAAAACATATCTTAATTTACACTACAGATTAATAGAATATTTATTTAAAACAAGATCAACATGCAAACCAGAATTTCAAAAGCCAAAATGCATTGATGTTAGCCATTTACTCTTAAAATTTATGCAACCCTCTTCGTGGTCACATATCTCGATACTGGTTACACTCAAAGGGCTCAAGTAAGTGGGAGAGTGCCCTAGTATTCATCTGGAGCAGATGGGCGAGGGATACATGGGTCCTAAGAGTCTAGAGGTTTCTACTACTCCAGGATAAAAAGGATGAGGGGAAATAATAGAATATTACATTCTTGAAGTGAAATCATACACCAGTGAGAAGCAGGCTCAGCTTTTCAAATGTCTGACTGAAAGAGATGGGTTTAAAAGTGGGTATAGCAGGGTCGGAGATGGTTTACTAAAAATGCAACGTCTGCAGGAGGCACCATTTCTCTGTTTTTTGGTGCTTTCACTTCTGTCTGCAGTAAGCTGTGGGGTAGGTGTTTCTCTGAAATTGGCTCCCTCTCCTTGAACAGGTTTCCACAGCCACTATCTATCTCACATGGGCCTGGGTTCTGGTCCACACAGTTAGAGACAGGACCTGTCAATGATTTTTATCCAGCGTGGTTAAAGTTTTTAACCCCTTCCACGCTGATGACAAGCTGGGCTCGTCATGGCATAGCCTCCTCACACGCTGATGACGAGCCCAGCTCGTCACGTAACAAGCGTTTTTAAAAATCTCAGCGCAGGAGCGGAATTCCGCTAGCGCGCATGAGGTTAAAAAGCCATTTACAGGCTTGTCAGCATCATTTTATAGTTTCGCACACCACAAATTCACACATCTACAAAATTAAGGGGGTGCTTCTTTTATTTTTATTTACCAATCCAAGTTAGATCAGTAACTAAAATAAAATATGTAAAGTGGTTTTTTTTTTTAAGAGGACATACAGGCGAGTGGAAGCAATACAGGGAAGATAAGGGGATTGGCCAATCAACATAGGAAGATGAGGGCATGACAAAGAACACAGGAGCAGGGAGGGTGGAAAATAGCAAAGCAGAACGGGGAGGGTGGTGAATAATGTTTCATTACTTACCATTAATCTTTAGAACCCCGATTAAGGACCTCCTCGTCCCAGTTCTTACAAAGTGAGACAATCCTGCCTACCGGAAGGCTAGTCTAAAATGCTAGTATTTTTTAAATGTCTAATGTATAAACCCCTCCCACCCACCACCATGCCTGTTATCAACAAGAACAGACACAACCACAGCAGAAGGGAGGGAGGGAACAGGACTGGTACGAGGAGGACCTAAATCGGGGTAATGAAGATTACCGTTAAGTAACAAAACATTATCCCCTCATATGTCCTCCTCGTCCCAGTCCTTACACAAATGAGGATCTCACAAGCAAAAAAATATTAGGAAAAATGCATGACACCAGGGAATCATGCAAAAGTACAACATTTTAATCAAACACATGATTGAGACACAGCATCGTTCATAACGCCAACAGTAAAATTGTCCACAGAGGCATGCCAGATATCAAGGCAATAATGCCAGACAAAAGTATGTTGGGACTGCCAGGAAGCCCCTCTACAAATCTCCAGGAAAGAAACCCCAGCTGCTTCAGCCCAGGAAGTGGGCACAGACTGCATCGAACGCCCCTGAAGCTGAGGCACAGGAGGCAAACCCACAGACTTATAGGACTGGCAAACCTGCCAAACGCACCCACCAACTGATAGTGGAAGTAGACACCTTCTTCCCCTTGGCCACACCACCACAGGGGACAAACAGGGCAGGAGAAAGACAAAAGCCCTGGGTACGCTGGAGGTAAACCTGAAGGGTTCTGCGATCATCTAAGGTAGAAGGAACCAGTGCATCCCTATCTCCAGGAAAATCAGGAAGAACCACCTCCAGCTGCAAATTGAACTTGGGAGGAAACATTAAGGAGAAAAGCCAGGTCAAGCCGCAACACCACCCTGTCCTGCAAGAACTGCAACAAAGGAAATGAAATAAGGAAAGAACCCAACTCACACAACCTCCTAGGAGATGTGATGGCCAATAGAAAAGCCAATTTAGAAGACAACTACAGCAAATCCACCTCCAACAAAGACTCAAAAGGGGGCAACTGGAGACCCCCTCAGAACAGTCAGCAATTCCCAAGAGGGCACAATCACAGGAGTGACCGAACGGTGAAGGTGAAAACTCTGCAAGAGCCGACTCACCAAAGGAGCAATACCCTCCAAACCCCTACATGCCTGAACAGCAGTCCACTGAGCAGACAAAGTCAAAGGGGGAAGATCTTTCAAAAAACCTTCCCTGAGAAACTCAAGAATAGAGGCTGAATCACCAACCACAGGATCCACGCCTTGGGAGGTACACCAAGTAACAAAATAACCCCAATGCTTACTGTAACTCTTAAGGGTAGAAGGTCTAGGGTAAAGCTGGATATCACAGGCCACCAAAGAAGAACAACCTAAAGACGCCAATGTCAAATGTTCAAGAGCCAGGCTGTCAGTTTAAACTGATAAAGACAAGGCAACAGGGCCGGACTGGGAACCACAACCGGCCCTGGCAAAGTGCTTGGCCGCCCCCTCCCCACTCTGGGGTTTGGAGGTGCCGCTGAACTCTTTGCCGGGGCCGGTTTTCGGCCGATTTTGGTACAGGGCCGATTTTGCAGTTATGCTGCAAAAACGGCCATGTAACAAAAACGGCCCTGTATTGAAAACGGCCCTGTAACGAAAAAGGCCCCCAGGGGCCCAAAACCGGCCCCCACCCGTGTGGCGCAGCGGGGGATTGCCCGGTGCCCGCTATGGCCAGTACGGCCCTGCAAGGCAAGGACAGCAGTGGGAACTGAAGCGGAGATTGGATCACAGGAAGCCGGACAAACCTGCCCCGGACAGCCGCATCAGCAGTGAGAACCATAGGCGATGAGGCCAAAAAGGAGCAATCAGGAGAACAGACACCTTCTCCACCCGAATCTTCTGCCGCACTCTGGGGAGGCGGGGAATCAGAGGGAATCATGAAATAGAAAGCACTGACTGCATCGCAGCCTGATACAGAAGGAGGGAAAAAACAATACTCCGACAGCATGTCAGACAGGTAAAAAACAGGCATGGAGGTGGGTGGGAGGGGTTTATATAATAGACATTAAAAAACATACTAGCGTTTCAGACAAGCCTGTCGAAAGGCAGAATTGCCTCATTTGTGTAAGGACTGGGACGAGGAGGACATATGAGGGTGTAATGGTAAAGCAGAATATGGTGAGGGTGGGTGAGTGGGAAAGGCAGGCAACAGGGCTGCGAGTGAGAGTGAATGCAATATGGGTGGGTAAAAGCAGTCTGTTGACAGAGCAACATGGAATGCAGGGGGATACAAGTACACCAGGGAGATATAAGTACACCGGGGAGGGGATGGAACAGGCACACAAAAGAAAAAATGCACTTTAAAAAGCAAGCAATGGAAGCAGAGTTGTCAACCAATCAAAGTGATGGTAAAAAGAGGCAATGCTCCTCGCAAAGGACAAGCACAAGGATGATAAGCTGGGCAACCAATAAGAAGCAGGCAAATGAAAGTGAGAAGAAAAGCCCCAAAATAGTATACAATGGAAGGGCTCCAAGCCCCTTCATCTTTGTTGTAAAACACAATATGCCTTTCAACATATAGTCCATGTGCTGCCTTGTAGGCTCGACCTAAAAACTGGACGGAAGATAGGAAAAGAACGACTTCACCAACCACAGTGAAAGCACCCGGAAAAGCTTATCCCTGCACCTCTACAATATGCAGAAAAGGTTACTCGCCCATTTCTCCACTTCTCCAACACAATTCCAACAAACATCTGTCTAGTCCTCAGTACGAATAACACAGCTGTGCTTGGAATCTGTTGTAAATTCCTCAACCTTACAAATTCCTTCTACAGGGGTAAAGAGTATGAACCCCTAATTCGGATTAGAAACATGAGCTGAGATGCATGCCTCCTATCCTGACCCAGGCCTTACCATTACTGAGACCCTTTACAGCATGGTTTAGGCTCAGTTATGTTCAATTATAAAAACATTCCAATATGTCAACAGAGTCACTGGATTCTCCTGCAAGGTTTTCTAAAAATTCTAATGAATCAAATCATCTTTGTAGCCGATATTATACGCAAAGTCACTTCCATTATCTACATACTACACGCGTCACTGAATTCCGTTCACCCAACTCGAGCTATTTACTTACACATTCTTGTACACGTTCTTTATTACTCTTGATATCTTACCACTATAAATATTGAATACCTTTACTTACTTATCAAATGAAGAATAAGTTCCTTATCACCAAAGGCTGAGGTTCTTCATGCTGCACTGTCTAGCTTTCTCCTACATACCAGTAGCTATCCCCAAATTCTCTTCTCCCATAAACTTTGCCCTGGCATAACTTTACCAGGGAAATGGAAAGAATTTGCAAAAGGTTGTAGAACTTTACACTTCGCTTTCAATGGGAAATACATAATTTACATTGGAAATCTATTACAAGATTTGGATTGTGTTGATTGTGCTCTAGTCTATCTATGACTCTCAAACATGTCAATAAATACCAAGAATTAATTGCCAGAAATTACAAAATTCATGGTTAGTACTTTACCATGCCCCTTAGTAACCACAAATGCTCGGCCGCCGTTGTTGAGCCATATAAGTGCACACAGAGCTCTTCCAAAATAAACGAGGAGCAGAGGAGTCACCAACTTGATGGTTAATTGGCAAGAAATTATAAAACAGCATCTATTTTTTTTAAATATGGAACTGAAAGCCCACCAAATGATCAAGTTCCTTAAAAGCAGATGATACTCCACTTTATATGGTCTCACACTTGTCCATTTGTAGGTTCCTTTTCGAACTCAACTGTTTTCATGCTTCTACTTCCAGGGTGACCCTAAAGCGAAAGAAGTCTGTGCGGAAAGCGATGAAGGAACGCGGGAAGATGTCCGACTTCTGGAAGTCCCAAAACTTGGATATGGACCAGTGCCAGGACTCCTGCCCATCTGATCAAGGCACCAATGAGCCGCTCATCAACTACATTGACGTGAGTCTCAGTGTCAGCGTCTGTTGTCAGGCTGAAGGTATCAACACAGGGCAGTTAGCATCTCAGTCGGTGGGGGGTACTGAGGAAGATTGAGTTACACAATTACTATATCTCAGGGTCATATTCCACCGTTGTCTAGGGCAGGACCACTCAATCCTGCAAGATGCATGGCTATGTGAGATTAACTGAAGGTGGGAGTGCAAGAAAAAAATCATGCCCAGGTGGGCAGTACACATCCGAGATTATTAGATGTTGTGTGTAAAGTTTTTTTTTTATGCGGGTGAAAGCCAATTTCAAAACAGTGTGTACATTTTTCATTTTTCAACCACACACCTCAATTATTTGCAGTCCTGGAAATCATGGATGTGTGGATAAGTTACTTTGTCGAAGCGCTGCTACTCCTACAACTCCTCTCCCTGCCCCTAGTTGTGACATTGTTTTGCTTTGAGGGGGTGCTTGCTGCTGACCAGTGCCTCCGGTCCATGGGTGAATCTGACTGTAGGTGGACAATGATACTGCCAGACTGACCCTGTGGTTGAGGGCTTCATACAATACTCGCCCTGTGTACAGCACAAGGAGTGTCATGACCGGATCAAAGCAACCTGCAGGAGAGGCAAGGGCGTACAAAGAAGACAGGAAAGCCATTAGAAGTGGGTAATATCTTGAGCGCCCTCAGTAACTAGTCACAAGGTTTTATCAAAAGAGAGAACATTTTGCTTTTGTGCTTTAGTGATGGAAGGAGAAAGTCCTAAGTAGTAAGAAGTATATGAAATCAATAGAGGTGAAAAGTTTAAAGATGTTGAAATGCTCTGTGAACCAAAAGAGGTAAAAATGATGTCAAACCATAAGGTAAGCAAAATATTAGTGCTTTTTATAACACTTCACTGTAAGCCAATCAGTGATAACTGGAGCAGTTCTTTGAACCTACAATCTAGAGAGATAGCTTTACTACTGAAAAAGGGTATTCTTTTCCCAGGGCAACCAGAGGTGTGGCAGTGGGCTTGCCATGGCGAGAGGTAAGAAGCAGGAGTTTGAATTGAGATAAAGCGTGGTAGCAACTGGTGCAGAGTACACCTAGATAAGGTGCATTGTCAAGGTGGAGTTCAAGGACCTTTGAGAACCCGTATCTCCATTAGGGCTTTCTTCACTTCATATAGACACCGGTCCATAGGCCCAATGTAATGCATCGTAGCTCAGAGAGCAGTGGGTGGGCATGAGCACCAAATATAAGTTTGGCAGTGTTGGAGCAGGCTGCCATGCCACCACCCGTTCCCGGAGAGCCAAACAGGGCCGCCGCCCGCCTACCAGATTACTAGTGTTTCGTGGTCTAAAGAGTGGGCAGTGCTGTGTTATTGTGGCTGTGCCTTTCAAAGGCACCTATGTATGCCTTATAAAGGCACTGTCGCAGGACCGCCCCCAGCGTGTTCCAGCATGGCCTGGACTGTGAAGTTCATGCCGTGCTGGAATTGGGAGTGCATGCACACAGGGGGGCACAACATGCACCCCTATACATGGGGCGTTTGTTTCATGACCCCCAGCAGTTTTATGGAGGAAGAACCTCCATGACACCGCTGGCAGTCCTGAAACTCGTAATACGCACCGGGGGTGAATGTGATGATACATTGAAACACGAGTCAATGAATATCAATCACTTATCAGGTTGAGACTAATGACCATTTCCCTTTGCCTAATGCTGTCCGTGTAGGAAGATAAAGCTAACAGCTATTGACATAGTCGGAATCCTTTCGAACCCCCACCACACCATTGGCTGCAGTGCCGGCTTTTGTGTGGCGCCACGGCACCGGGCTTCAAGCTGGGGGGGGGGGGGGGGGGGGGCAACATGTGCACATACACTCTGAAAATATGCACAATTGGCAGCCACAGCGCCAATTCCATCCTGTCCCCTTGGTGGCATGTGAGGGGGCGATGCACTCCATTTGTGCGGCCCACCCGCACTTTTTTTTTGGCACCGGTGGCTTTGCCGAATGACTGGTGGTGACAGTATCTTAAGTGCAGCCGGGTCGGTGACTGTGCGTCAGTCGCACATGCCTTTCTATTGGCTAATTGAGATTGGTGTGGCTGAGAGGGTCGATAGGAGCTACGTACCAGGTGAGATACACAACCGGACTTGAAAATGTATGTGGGCGGCAACAGTGCCTAGAATTTGCTCTGCTTTGGATGTGATGCGATGTGCTCTGAACCCATTTCCCTACTTATACCACCCTCTTACCTGCCTGCTTGTCTAGTCTGCTTGAAGTTACTTTGTTTAAAACATTTCCTAAAGCTGACTGCAGCTATTTACTGTTACCATTCACTATGGGCTCTGAGCTTGCAGCAGTTCTCAGAGGCATTGGCCCCAAACTGCCTCAGCACCTCCAGCTGATCCCAGCAGGAGCAGATATGGTACACTTTGTGTGTAAGAATAGGAGTAAAAAAAACATATTTATGATTCTGTATAGTAACATTGCGTATGTGAGTGCAAGCGTTTGCATGTGTGATAGTGTCACAAGTCACCATGTTTATCATTGAGAATAGCAGCTAGCGAGTTCTGAACTTTGGCAGGTTGTGTAAACAATTTATTTTTTTAGGTTAGGCTTGTAACAACAACGTGGAGGTGTGTAAATATATATCAAGGTTGTGTGCTTTAGAATGCTCATGGTGAATAAATATTCAACAAAATGATTGATGCGTTTGATAGAGATAGAAATGTATGCATGCATTGCTGATTCAATGATAAATCAGTGTGCGTGCGGAGTGTAATAGAAATATATGTGAGAAGAGAACAACATGCTGTCTGTGACACTCCTGTACCTGTGGCTACGTGTTTGGAAGGAAACTCTGAACATTGAATGGTATGAAATGGCATTACGCTAGGCTCACTGTCTTTCCTGTAGCCATAGGAGTGTTTTCCATGCCAGAGGAATCAGTTTGTAAGGATGACATTTTGCGTATGGCTGTGGTTTGAGAGCAGCGTGTCTGTGGTTGAAATGCTTCCTTAGTAAGGGTGTGTAACAGCACTGGGTATGCTTTGAAGGAATTCAGTGTCTCATGTTTTGTACCACTATTTGTTTAGTGAGCATATGTCACTAAAAGCACGTATAGCACGTTTGAATGTGAATAGTTCAGTTTTGGTGAGCAGGGCAGTTGTGTGGTTCTATGTTTGTGTGAGGGTGTAGTTGTGCAAATAGCATATTTATCTGGTCATATATTAGCATGGTGCAATTAATTAAATGTGTGTCTCAGTTGAACTGACGTGGTCACGAAAGCCGTATATGTTTGTGGTTTAGTGTTAAAGATGTCAATTAAACTGTACATGTTTTCTTTTAAGCTGACCCGGTTTGCTTCAGTTGTTAACCTACGAGACACATATGTCTAACTGATGGCTGCTGTGGACATGTGATGTGTGCATTACTCTGGCTCCTCTTTTGTGTAGTAAGGTGCCCTATACTTCTTTGTGTCCAAGTATTGAAACACTTGAATAGGGCTTACATGACCACAAAGAAAGATCTTTGGGCCTCACAAGCTGTAGAGATATCAGTAAAACACAATGTGCCTCGCCTGGACCACAACTTAATTAATGTACATATTGTTTCCTAATTTGCGCGTAGACTACAGCTTGCAGAGTACTGCTTGCAAAACTTAGCTTAGCACCCCAGGATCTGTCAGTACAACGCTACGATGCATACCCAACCAGGCTGCCAGGGCGTGCTGAATCTGAACAAAGTAAAATGGCGCATGACTAAGAACTGCTCTGCCCTATTCCTGCTCCAGCAGGCATGGTGTGACTGGTTGAGTAATAGAGTTGTGCCACGCTAAGAGTTGATGAGTATTGGCTCAAAGGCCAGAGTCTCAATGTTTGTAGAACCGTTTTGTGCTGCCGGTCAGGTCTGAGGTGAGCTGTACACTTTCAAAGTTTTTTTCCGGCCAATTTGCTCGCCGTTTGTCTATGGAATGTTTTTCTTCTTTTGAAGATTATATATTATCATGCTTCCTATAAAATGGATATTTACTCAGCTCTGTGAAATCTGTAGCCACTTTACATAATAGCAATAATAGCATAATACTTAGTTCTCTCTGATCATGATTAACTTGATTAACCTGTTTACATTTAATTTTCTTACAATGAAAGTATTGGAATGTTTAATGTGTGCATTATCAGAGCCTATGGCTTTTTAGCAAATGTAAGTGAAAGTATTGCTACAAAATGCACTATTGAACAATTTTTTTTTAGATTTTTGTCTGATGCTTAAACCCCACTCTTGAAACTTTCTGGGGGAAAACAAGATCTTTAACTCTCTGCAAACCAGACCAGGTAGTACACCTGAATTCAGTCAGAGTCTATGCAATTGGTTGAAGATGATCATTCCAGTAGTAAAAAAGGGCAGGGGCCTCTTGAGAACAATTTTAGTCACCTGCACTTTTTTTTAAATAAAAGTTCAGCGCAGGGTGTAAGGGGGCGCCAACATAAATTCCCGCACAGGGTGCTACCAACCCTAAAGCCGGCCCTTATTGGCTGGTCTCCTTATTGGACTCGGAGCATGTGGAGCTGGCTGTTGTGCATTTTTAAAATGTAACGTAGCCAGCTGGTAATCAAGGGTGGTTGCTGACTTGTTGTTCCTTTGTTGTCAGCATCTCTGGCAGTGAGTGAGAATACTCTGCAGTGTTATGCCACGATGTTGAATTTGTGGAGTGTAACATATACCTAAAGACATCTTGGCGCCATAGATAATGGAAAGAAGCCGTCCAGCTCCAAGCCATGAACTGGTTTTAGCCTGTACCCATTGGTCCTTTAGTAGGGTATTCCAAAGATAAGTTGCTTTAACCAAATAGAACCTACGACCAGTGCAGGCTTTCATGAGAGTTAGAACAAATAGGAGCATGAAGGCTGACAGATGAACGGCATAACAAGGTGGAATAGTGGGAATGTAGCTGCCTTAAAGCAAGATTTATGTATTCAACAAGTGCTTTCAAAGGAAACATTTAAAACTTAAATCTGCTTTTGAATCATCAATGCAATTGTTTCCCAATAAACAAGAGCCTGAAACTTAAATTTAGGAAAATAGATTCAAACACACATAAAAATTGGAAACTGGCAAAAATGCAATATACAATTTATTCGCTTTTTGCTAGACAATAGCAGGACCAGGGTCAATGTTTCGGTCTCCCCGACACACCCGAGAGAGACAAGCAACGTTCTGGAAGTTACACAAGGCTCCAGTTTACTACGGACGAACCCGCCCGTTGATTTTCCGCATCACCTTCCTCCACTGATTATTCTATGGCCATACTGGCCCACCTGAACCCCGTACCAGGTTGGAATTAACACTGGTCTACAAATCCTGATTCATAGCGCTACAAGCCCTGAAGAGTCCCAGGCATTGACTTGCGGACGTAACACGTGTCGGCTGGCGTTGTTGCTTTTACATGAGATTCTTCGTAAATCACCCCTATAAGAAAATCAACCGGTGTCGACCACATCATTTTCTACAAATGTTTTAAATTTCTTTTGATCATACATGTGTGCCCAGGACTATATCAAGAAGCCAGGGCACCCTTGCCGGAGCTGGCTGGGTGTTGTCACTGTTCATCAGCTTGAGAAGTGTTTGAGCTATCGTCTTTTGGATCGCCTGAAAGGTTCTATATAGGGTTCCTTGGCGGACCAACGTATGTGGCATCATAGTAATCACTCACGCAGACCCTAGGGAAGAAGATGACAAGTTGAGGGAGCTTCATACATTCCCATGGTTCGCAGAAACAGGATTTCAAAACTACTTTTATCTGGGAAGCCATGGACTGTTTGGAATCAAACAAGAATCTGAAATAAATAACGTACAATAAAGTGTATTTATGCCAGTTGTGGACACCAGAGCATCTAACTCCAGGGGAGTACCGATCAAATTACTTGGTAAATCCAGAGTACTCAAATCCTAATTGTTATATTCGATGTCTACTTGTCAATTCCGGATTCAATACGAGACAATGTTCTGTTTTGTAATCTTCATTGGAATGTTTTATCTCTCTTTGGCCCTTCTCATGAAGTTACCATTTCTTCCTATTTATCATGCCTGTATATTTAAACCAACCTGATTTTGGGACTGACTGACCACCGCCAAAGAATACCCGATCGACCTATTTACACTAATAAGGCAATCAACAACTTGCACTCTGCTCATCCACCGAAAGGAACAACACTGTAAAGTGCACTAACAAAATGCATCAAACAGGTACCGTGTGTGGGCTCATTGGACCCCAGACACAGTGGTTTGAGAGAGCACCCTTCCTGTAGACAGACATTCCTAAAACACTTTAGAACGCAACCGAGAAGCAACAAAATAGAGTATATGTGTGACCGTCAGTACGAGCACATCAAGAGGAAATGAATTAAAAAAGTATGCATTTCTTTTAGTTGATTCTTTATATCTTTATTCAGTATCTTCTTCATCAAATACAGAAAGCACAACCAACGCGTTTCGCCTGGTTACAGGCTTCCTCAGGGCAAGATTCTGTATCCGGTCAGGCTAATATATAGTATGGACGCAACGTTGCAATGCAGTGGTGCAGTAAACGGGTTCCCTAGTTGCCACTACATGTTTATTCCTAAAACACTTCACTCCAACACAACTTGTCTGGCAGTCACAACCTTTTCCCTACTTCCACTTGAGCAAATATATAGAGGTACGCAAACACAGCGCAGCACTGCACTCATTAGGCTGGACATGATCTGTCCTCGGACAGCCACATTGATTACCTGCCTTCTAGACACTAGTCATCAATGCTAACAAGAGTAGCACCACTATCTCCAGAAAATATTAGGAGAGCCATGTGAAAAAGCAACCGCTTCCAAAAATGTGTAGAACACCTGACTGATCTTTTGTGTCACGAGTCAGACGTACAGTAAAACATACTGGGTCATTTTGAAATATTGAAATGTGGAGAAAGGCTTCACAGGGCTACTGCAGGAACCCTTTTAACATAGCATTGTCAACAAGCTGTCACTCATAATGAAATAACAAGAAATACAATATTCCAAAGTAAAAATACACAAAATAACAATAATAGAAATGTAATATAAAACTTCAATATAATCCTTATTTATTTCGGAGCTTGTTAAAGCACTGCATGGCCCCTTCTGGTTATTTCAGATGCTATGTGTCTCCAATGTTCATACAGCATATTAGCAGAAGTACAGAAGGAAGATGAATTATGACCCCTCCGATGTGAAAGAGGGTAGACAGTCAAAATATCGAGTTGTTAATGTCGATGTACCATAATATCGAGTCCAAAATATCGATGGTACGAAATGTCGAAAACAAAAATATCGTCGTTAAAAATATCGATTTATGTGTGTGTTAAAAATATCGAAGACATGCATGTCGAAATCAATAATATCGATGGTGAAAATATCGATTGTCAAAAATATCGATATGTTAAAGTGATGTTTTAAAGTATGTTAAGTAATGATTTATTTATATGTTGTTTATATATAAGATCATTTTTATATATAATTTTATTATTTTTAGTAAGAAGTCTAGGAGCGGGATGTAGAGTTTATAGGGGATAAGGGTGGGTAGTGTATTAAAAAAGTATAGTGTAAATATGGAATAATACATTTCGCATTTGAAGTAAATTTATAAATTTGCGAAATTTTATTCAAAATATTTATAAATGCGAAATTTTATATAAAATTATTGAGTATTGTTAAATTATTTGTTCTTTGATTTTGGATATATATTAATAAATTGTGTAAATATATCTAAATATTTATTTTTTTACTAAATAATTGTATATTAATGTTAGGAGCGGGATGTAGAGTTTATAGGGGATAAGGGTGGGTAGTGTTTTAAAAAAGTATAGTGTAAATATGGAATAATAAATTTCGCATTTGAAGTAAATTTATAAATTTGCGAAATTTTATTCAAAATATTTAAAAATGCGAAATTTTATATAAAATTATTGAGTATTGGTCAATTATTTGTTCTTTGATTTTGGATATATATTAATAAATTGTGTAAATATATCTAAATATTTATTTTTTTACTAAATAATTGTATATTAATGTTAGGAGCGGGATGTAGAGTTTATAGGGGATAAGGGTGGGTAGTGTTTTAAAAAAGTATAGTGAAATTGTAAAATTTTAAATTTCGCATTTCCTTTAGATTTCAAAAGTTCGATATTTATAAAAATTGTTTGGGAGTAGTCGAAATTTGATCGAAATTTAGGGAGTACATTAAACATTATGAATAATTTTTGTGTATGTACAAAAAAGATTTTTAAATAATAAAATATTACATTACATATTTATATTATTTTTACTATAAATTTAGGAGCGGGATGTAGAGTTTATAGGGGATAAGGGTGGGTAGTGTTTTAAAATATATAGGGTAATTATATAAATATAATTTTCGCAATTTCATATAAATTTGCGAAATTACAAAAATTGAAATTAATATTTCGATATTTGCAAAATGATATCGATTTTATTCGAATATAGTATTTATTTTTTAAGTTTGCTGTTGTTTATGTACAAAAATATATTTGTAATTATACTATTTTCATATATTTTCTGAAAATATTTGACTAATTATGTTATGAGTGGGATGTATATTTTCAAGGGGATAAGGGTGGGTAGTGTATAAACAAAGTATACTCTAATCATAGAAGTAAAAATTTCGCCTTGTATTTCATTTTAGTTTCGATTCGAAATTTTATATAAATATTATTAAAATACGAAATTATGAACACTATTAGGTTTGTTGTTCTAATTTGAGGTATTTTGTGTATGTAGTAAAAAGAATCAAAAATATATAATGTAGTAGATATTAAATAAATAAATGTATCATATTTTTAGGAGTGGGATGTAGAGTTTATAGTAGGTCAGGGTGGCTAGTTTTATCAAAGGTAAATTTTGTGCGTTTAGGGTCTGGTTTTTGTGTATGTGCGAAGGGGTATTTTAACTGTTCAGGGTCAGTTTTTAGTTTGTGTGTAAAGGGGTTTTTTTTAGGTTTCAGGCTCAGTTTTTAGTTTGTGGGTAAAGGTGTTTTGTCAGGTTTCAGGGTCAGTTTTTAGTTTGTGGGTTAAGGTGTTTTGTCAGGTTTCAGGGTCAGTTTTTAGTTTGTGGGTAAAGGGGTTTTGTGAGGTTTCAGAGTCAGTTTTCAGTTTGTGGGTAAAGGGGTATTTTTAGGTTTCTGGGTCAGTTTTTAGTTTGTTGGTGAAGGGGTTATGTCAGGTTTCAGGGTCCGTTTTTAGTTTGTGGGTAAAGGGGTATTTTTAGGTTTCAGGGTCAGTTTTTAGTTTGTTGGTGAAGGTGTTTTGTCAGGTTTCAGGGTCAGTTTTTAGTTTGTGGGTAAAGGGGTATTTTTAGGTTTCAGGGTCAGTTTTTAGTTTGTGGGTAAAGGTGTTTTGTAAGGTTTCAGGGTCAGTTTTTAGTTTGTGGGTAAAGGGGTTTTGTGAGGTTTCTGGGTCAGTTTTTAGTTTGTGGGTAAAGGTGTTTTGTAAGGTTTCAGGGTCAGTTTTTAGTTTGTGGGTAAAGGGGTATTTTTAGGTTTCAGGGTCAGTTTTTAGTTTGTGGGTAAAGGTGTTTTGTAACGTTTCAGGGTCAGTTTTTAGTTTGTTGGTAAAGGAGTTTTGTGAGGTTTCAGAGTCAGTTTTCAGTTTGTGGGTAAAGGGGTATTTTTAGGTTTCTGGGTCAGTTTTTAGTTTGTGGGTAAAGGAGTTTTGTGAGGTTTCAGAGTCAGTTTTCAGTTTGTGGGTAAAGGGGTATTTTTAGGTTTCTGGGTCAGTTTTTAGTTTGTGGGTAAAGGAGTTTTGTGAGGCTTCAGAGTCAGTTTTCAGTTTGTGGTTAAAGGGGTATTTTTTGGTTTCTGGGTCAGTTTTTAGTTTGTTGGTGAAGGGGTTTTGTCTGGTTTCAGGGTCAGTTTTTAGTTTGTGGGTAAAGGGGTATTTTTAGGTTTCAGGGTCAGTTTTTAGTTTGTTGGTGAAGGGGTTTTGTCAGGTTTCAGGGTCAGTTTTTAGTTTGTGGGTAAAGGGGTATTTTTAGGTTTCAGGGTCAGTTTTTAGTTTGTGGGCAAAGGTGTTTTGTAAGGTTTCAGCGTCAGTTTTTAGTTTGTGGGTAAAGGGGTTTTGTGAGGTTTCAGGGTCAGTTTTTAGTTTGTGGGTGAAGGGGTATTTTTAGGTTTCAGGGTCAGTTTTTTATTATAGGGGTACAGGGAAAACATAAATTAAGATTATTTTTAAATTAAAATTATTATATTAAATTAATTTTAATGCGATTACATTATTAATTTTTTTACATTTCATTTTTTATAGTAATTAATTAATATTTCATGTCCTGCAGTTACTTAAATTAATTGTTAATTGGTGTTGGAAGAGTAAATTTAATATGTTATGTGTTCTGCACTTACTCTAATTAAATGGTGATTGCATTTCTAATTGTAAATTAATTACTGTTTTTGAGAAGCAATTACCGAAAGTAAATGGTTATTGGAGTCGGAATATTTAAACATTTAATTATGTGTATTTCAAAAATTGATATTATATGTATATGGGTGTATGAATAATAATTTTTATAACTTCAGTGTATAGTATGTTATTTATTTACATGTGGTATATAGAAATAGATATAACATTACAGTTATAATACATTTGCAAAAATTCATAAAAATGATTTTGTCATAGGTAATACAAAATAATGACACCAGTTTTCTTTCCAGTAAATTTTTTTATTCAACACTTGAAATATACGAACATATATACATTTTATTAAGCTATCTTTGGTATACATATAAAAAAAATGGAGGACAATGTCTTTTTAATAATCACATTTTATAGTAATTTTCTTGACAAGTACTTTTAATTTGTAGAGAAAAAATGGTTAGTTTACATAATGTAATGTATGATATTATACATACATAATACTATTATTGTTTTTTAATAAAACATCAACATGTGTAATGAAAAACATAAGTCACTAATTTTTAATATATAGTGATATACTGATGATGATATTAACATATGAACACTTTTAAAATATAATATAATATAAATATCCTAATTAGAACATGGACATCATCATCAATGATTCTTTTAACATTACAATATTCTTATGTATGATTATTATTATTAATAAATACGTTTTAATAATAACAATTTTCACATATTAGTCATATTGTAAACATTTAAATCTGATAAACAAAAACAATATTACACATTTAGTTATATAATAATTTTAATAAATATTACATTAAATATTTTTATTTTTTTATACTTAATGTAATAAATATTAAAAGTATGTAATATATAATTTATATACAGGCAAAAACATTTTCTATTCACAATATACTATACAATTTTTTTAACATTACACATAATTTCGAGGCATATATATAACAATCATCGAAATTTATAGTAGTTCTTTTCACAGTTACATATAATTTGGATCGTTTCTTTTGTAACCACTCTTTGTCTTTTTGCGTTATTTTGGTAAATGGAAAGTCGCGGTTGGAAGCAGGTTCACTTTTGAGTAGGTACGAATCTACTTTTATATTGTTAAAGTATTGTAAATTATAATTAAAGGTTATATTTTGGTATTTTGGGGTTGAGAATTAAAGTATGACTATTTACATATAATGGAGTGGAATCAATACGTATTTTCGGTCAAGAATTTTTGAGTTATTTAAAATAGTTGGAGTTAATGAGTATGTGGTATAATTAAATGAAATTATAAATAAATAGGAATATTATGTTTAAATATTCTGGGATATTCGTTAGTGTTATGTCGGTGGGATTGTTTAGCTGTTTTTTTTTCTCGTATTTTGAAACAGCTATTTCCGTTTCCGATAATTTTTTTTTAAGGGAAAGGAAGTGTGTTTCAGTTGTTAGAACGGAGATGATTTACATTCTGCCTTTATATTTTGAGTTCTGTGATATATTTATCACACTTTAAGATAACAGTCGTTATTGTAAATGTAATTTAAATAGTCGTTTAATTTGGATGATGGATAGTTTTTGCAGAGTTAAAGAAAACATAATTAATGATTCGTTGGATTAAGTGTTTGTTATTTACACATTGTATTGTCGGATAAAGGATTATCTTTATGATGTTCTATTTAAAGGTAAGTTATAAATTTATGTTCTTTTATTTGGATGGAAGCAGTTTTTAAAAACAAATATTGTGATATAATAATATATTTATTTAGTCTTTTTAGAATAGTGTTAAAAAATAAATTAGACTAAATAAATATTTTTTTATTATATTAAAATATGTGTTTTTTTAAATTAAGGATATTGTTTGATCTCTATTAATTAATTTAGTTATAGCAATTAGTTCAATGTTTTGGCTATCATTTTTAAATATTCCAGTCCTCTTGTTGTAGGATATAGTTGGACTTGCTGTTGTAGATATAAATACATTTGAGCAGTTTGTCTAGAGAGTTTTGGTTTCAGTTGTATGACTGATTGCTGCATTCTTTAGTTCCTGAAAGCTTTGCTCTTTTTGTATAGCTGAGACTAGCTTGTGTAATGTGGGTGTTGTACGTCCAGTAGAAGAGAGGAAGGCATTGTGCCAACCTTCAACAGCATTGTTCGTTTTTGCTTCTTGGTTGAGTGTTGGTAGATAGACATTCCACCAGGGAATTGCAAATTTTGGCTGGCGTCTGTGGCCTGACCTATGTAGTCTTCCTACCCAGTTGTCCTCAAAGTAATCTAAAAGTGGGGCGAGTCTTTGCTCATTTTGGGTGTAGAAAGGACTTTCAATTAACAAATTGTAATGTTCGGCCACATCAGTTACTGGTACATATGCCAGAGCAATGAGATGTTTGATCTGGTATGCAAAATTTATATTTGTTGCATACTCAACACTAAGGGCAGATTTTTGTAAATGTCTCCAGAGACATTGATTGAAATGAAAATAACATCCTTGAATGGATGTGTGTGGGTACGTTTTCAAAATAGAATTAATCATAGCTTGCTCGAAGTCTATGATGATTTTCATTGGGAAGTAGTCAGAACTTTGTTCCTTTATTTTTTGTAAGATTTCAGAGTAAGTAGTGGCTTGTTTGTTTGGTAATAAACAATATATGAAGGGGATACAGGTATTATGATATTGCCCATGAATTGTGTATAACTGGTAGAAAGGTTTTGGGCATATAGAAAAAGTACCATCCATCATCCAAGTAGTACTTTCAGTTAATTTTTTTATATTGTTATTAGTTGCAAACATGATTATTCTTTTGTCCTTGCTATGATTATCATAAAATATAAATGGCTCCTCATTATGAGTAATTACAAGCTCTGGCGGGATTATGACTTCTTCAAAAGTTTTTGGAGTTGGTATATTGGGTCTACTTGCTTTTTTGGTTCTTGCTATTGTTCTTTTAATGGTAGCAATAGATGGTAGCTGACCTCTTGCTTCTTTGGGAACTTTAGGTAGTAATTCTTTCAGAATTACGTTGGTAGGTAATTCTGATCTGGTACTTAATTCCTTGATATTTTCAAGAGTGGATCTCACTTCTATTTCGGAGATGTTTGGTGGGTGATTATGTTCAGTGGTATTTATAACACTAGTTTCCCTTGTTGTAGCACGGCCATAGCATTTATTGGAGTAATATTTTGTACACTTCCAATTCACTTTAAGGTCTTTTTGTTTCTCTTGAGTATAAATGTAGCCCATATAGCATAACAAAAATTTCCCTTTCTGAGATGTAATAAATCTTGCATCATCAGTCATTCTTTACTTCTGGTATCTAGAAAAGTTAATATACAAATATTAATACAATATGAAATGTATAAAAGATTTTAAATAAAGCTACTATTCTTCTAGTAATTTACTTACCAACAGTAATGTTCTATTTATCGAAAGTAGATGCTTGTTCAGTTAGATGTTGTTCTTGTATTGCCACGGTCTGTTGAGAAATAATTAAGTATGTTATAGGAAAAGTTACCATTTTTTGCTTGGTAACTTATTTTTTACGTTATAACGTCTCTAAAAATAGTTTTGTTTATTGAATGTAAAAAGAGAAATTTCCAAGATTATACTAACAGATGCATAAAAAGAGTCATTTTTATTTCTAGTACATTCTATAGAGTTTATAAAGACTAGTTATGTTTTATTTATGAACTTACCAAGAGAATTATAGTAGTAGCAGAATGTTTGTTCTTTGATGTGAATTATCTGTTTTCTGTACCTTTGAGTTCTGTTTAGAGAGAAAGATGATGAAAATTACTAATGCGTTTATATGTAATATAAATAATACACATTTGTTATAAAGCATTGTTACTTAATTGCTAAAATGAACCGGGGATGATACATGTATTATGAGTAAAAGCACAAAAAAACATATTTAAGAACAGGAAGATTATACTAACAGATGCATAACAAGAGGCATTTTATTTCTAGTACATTCCATAGAGTTTTTAAAGACTAGCTATGTTTTATTTATGATCTTACCAAGAGAATTATAGTAGTAGCAGAATGTTTGTTCTTTGATGTGAATTATCTGTTTTCTGTACCTTTGTGTTCTGTTTAGAGAGAAAGTTGATGAAAATTACTAATGCGTTTATATGTTATATAAATAATACACATTTGTTATAAAGCATTGTTACTTAATTGCTAAAAAGAACCGAGGATGACACATGTATTATGAGTAAAAGCACATTAAAACATATTTAAGAACAGGAAGAAAATATTTTTTACACAGCATTGTAACTTTTTTTCCTCAAAATATTCTGCCTGCACAATATGTATTAACATTTACAGGCTAAGAAACAAAGTATAGAGTTTTAAATTAGGCCAATAATTGGCTAAGAACGCTAAGTAAATGTTAAACATATGTAGATACCTTTTTTAAATGTAAAGTGTCCTGTATGTTGAAGTTGAAGTATAACTTGATTTGTTTGTAGAGTCTGTTTAAAGGTAAAGTACATAAAGAAATAACAAATTAGGTTACAAATCTTGGTCTATAATTAATAGACAAAAAAATTAGAGTTTATTAACAGAGCTATATTATTACTTACTTGTAGTTTTAGGACGAATTTTCTTGAAGAGAAGAATATAGATGGTGCTCCCAAAATTGGCAGTATGTGGTCACGAAGAATATTTCCTGCAACTTGTATGGCTGTTTGTGATTGGTTTATATAGTCTATGTGTAATTAAGTTTGCCATCTGATTGGTCAGATATGTAAAGACGAGTTACTATTGGTTAGTTTGAATTTTTTTAAGTAAAACATTTAAGATATATCTTCTTATATAGTTTATGTTAAGGAATTAAAATGATATATTTATGTAAAATAAAAGTCTTGTTATAAATAAAGTTTATGTAAAATGAGTACTAAGTATTAAATAAGTATGTTTACAAAGAGTTTATATACAAATTGCGTCAGTTAGAGAAAACACAATATTGTACACTAAATGTTAATTATTAATTTGAAAATACATTAGTGAAGTTATTAGAAATGTGTGTATTACTTAGAGAATAGATTTATTGGTGTTATATATAAAAAAAGGAGTATAATTTAGCTATCGATATTTTGATATTGACGAAAATAGTGCTATCGAAATTTTTGTATTCGATATTATTGTAGTGTGGTATATGTAGTATTGAGTGTCGATATTATGGTATTCGAAAATAATGCTAACGATATTTCTGTAGACGATATTTTTGTGCATCGATATAGTTAGCTCGATATTTTTGTAGTTTACATGTTAAGTATAGGGTGTCGATATTAGTGCTATCGATATTAGAGACTCGATGTTATAGTAGGTCGATTTTTTGGAAATCGATAATCTGTCAGTGATTCGTGAAAGAGATATATTTTCTCTACTTAAACTAAGAGATTCATAGAGAAATCGCATGTTTGGATATAAAATCGACTTTGTATGAGTAGCCTATTGTGCCCTAAATGCCCTGCTAGAGCGTTGTATTTGTCAAATAGTACACAGCTAATAAAATATGAAATGCCGGATTGCAAATACATTTTTGATCATACAGCACTACTGTATACGTCAGCCGCTGTGATGTACATGGATTTGAATATAGAACAGGCCAGTGCAATATGTGTGTATTTCCTAATGACCCTTAGAAGAGTAAGTTCAACGTAGCATCAAGCATAAGTCAAAGGGTGAAAGATAAGGAGACATTTTTAAGCTGAAGCCTATCAGGCAGACTGGTTTGCTCACAACTTCTTTTGGGCATTCTGAAAGCTTCTCTGGGAATGCATTCTGCCCATTGATTACCATTGGCTTTGTGGCTTGTACCTCACAGTTGCTTGCATTCTATTTGCTGGCTTTTTTTGTTTTAGGCTGTCCAGCTTCAGTTTGTCCCTCCCGTCGAGCATCTCTGGTTTACTGTTTCCTTCTGAGTGCTCACTTTCCTTAACAAGCATTTAATCTTGTTCTTTTTTGTCACATTTGCTGTGCAGTCAACGACAGAGTTCAAATGTCATGCTCTGTCGCGAGGGAGCTTGATGTTCACTTTTCTCTCTGTGACTTCAAAGTGAGAGAATGTATGTGACAATCTTGCTGTCAAACAAAAGATTTTTTTCTAGCACTCAACACAAATGAACTGTGAAAATATAACAGAATATATCAGAATTAGGAAAGTACAAATGAAGCACATTTTTTTGTAATACTGAAATGTGGAGGAAACAAATATTTGAATATGATCAGAACACATCAATGCACTAGGTGATGACATTGCCAGACATAGTTTGTGTGCAACAAAATTGCGTCTGTGCAAAAGTAATGATCATTTCAATTGAAAATGTGCTGTCTGTATTGGCAGTGCGCTGTAACACCGTACATACTGCACACTACACTATACCACTCCACTCTACACCACCAACTCTACTCTTCTCTAAGATATGTCACTCCATTCTATGACACTCCATTTCAGTTCACTACACGACATATCACTCCACAGCATGCCACTCCAGTCTATTCTCCACCTTAAGACACTCTATGACAATCCATGCCCCTCTACTCCACTTCAATGTACGCCACTCCATTACATGCCACGCTACTCTACGCCACTCTTCCCACCACTATATGCCCCTCCCCACCATACCACATAACCGACTCCACTCCATGATATTCCAGACTTCCACACTCCACTCCAATCTACCCAAATCTACTCTACTCCACTCCAGTCTACCCCACTCTACACCAATCTACCCCAATACACTCTACTCCAATCTAACCGGTATGCAGACAAAATATTAAGTTAGAAATGTTGACTTACACAGATATCGAGTTGTAAATATTTTGACACAGAAATATTGACAGCAAGAATATCACGGTCAAGAATATCGATTTTAACCCCTTCGCTGCTAGGCCTCCCCCGGCCCCCCCGTGCTAAGCCTTTTTTGTTGGCTATATGGGGTATTTCTCCCTTAGGCCCCTGTAACTTTTTGACCACATAGGGTATTGACGCCAAATTTGCGTCCTTTTCTTCCAACATCATCGGGATTCTAAAGGTGTCCAGGGTTTGTGGATTCCCCTGGAGGAGAAATACTGCTAAATGTTGTTTTGTTTGGGAAAAATGGGAAGAAAGTGCTGCAAATGAAAGCGCCTGGGTTTTTCCTTGCAGATGGTATCAAAAAATGGTTTGTGAGGCTGAAATCACCATTTTACCAGCTTTTAGGGAATGACAGACTTTTGTCAGAAAACCAACATTTTTTGCACAGTTTTGGCTTTTTTCTGGGACATAGCCTATTTTTGCTCTTTTTTGTGCTTTCAACCTCCTTCCAGTTAATCGTGGAAATGGGTACAAAAGCAGTAATGGATCCTGGAAAGCTATACATTTTAGAAAGGTAGACAACATTTTGAATTCAGCAAGGGGTCATTTGTGTAGATCCATCAAGGTTTCTTCATAGAAACTAACAGTTAAATATAGGACAAATTGAAAAATAGTTTAAAAAACCCGCCTTTTGTGTCAACGATTTCACCTGTAACTTCTTCTCATTATGACATTTCTTTGAAAGAAATATACTGTTACATCTGCTGGATGTTACTGGTTGTGGGGATATGTTTTTTTATTATGTACCGGATATATAGCAGTTAATCATGGAAAAATGTGTACATAGAAAAATCGGTATGAAAGACACCTATGTATTTCTAAAATGGAAACAAAATATAGAGTTTAGAAACAGTTGATATTTGTGCATTTTGGACATTGGGAATACTCATACTAGCATGAGAATTATTGGTCATTTTTCAAAATTACTTCTTTTTTACACATTGTCTTTCATTTGGAAGGCAGAAATGCATCACAACTCAATAGGTAATAACAGTTGCTTTACACATCTGAATTTCCCTAAGTCTCTTGATAAAAATGGTACCTCACTTGTGTGGGTAGGCATGGTGCCTACGACAGGAAATGGCTAAAAACACAACGTGGACACATGACATTTTCACAGTGAAAAATAACCCTTTTTTTGCAAAATGCCTTGCTGTAGTGTTTTAACCCTAGCTGTGCCAGCACTTAGGGAAACCTAACAAACCTATACATTTCTGAACACTAGACACCCAGGCAAATCCAGGATGGGGTGACTTGATTCGCTCTCACCAGGTTTTGTTACCCAGAATCCCTTGCAAACCCAAAATATTATCAAAGAAACACATCTTCCACACATTTCTGTGGAGGAAAGTTCTGGAAACTGCGTGGATCCACAATATTCCACCCACCCCACATTCCCCAAAGTTTTCAAATAAAAATGGTATCTCTCTTGTGTGGGTAGGCCTAGTGCCTGTGACAGGAAACAGCGCAAAACGCAACGTGGACACACCACAATTTCACAGCGAAAAATTACCCTTTTTTGGCAAAGTGCCAGCTGTAGTTTTTGAACCCTAGCTCTGCCGGCACCTAGTGAAACCTAGCAAACCTATACATTTTTCAAAACTAGACACCCAGGGGAATCCATTTAGGGGTGACCTGACTGGCTCTCACCAGGTTATATTACCCAGAATCCCTTGCAAACCTAAAAATGTGTTCAAAAGAACACATTTTCCTCACATTTCTGTGGTGGAAAGCTCTGGAATCTGCGTGGATCTACAAAATGCGAACCCTCCCCACCCTATGGAAAGTCTTCTGAGAAAAATGGTATCTTACTTGCGTGGATGGGTCAAGTACCTGTGACAGGCAAGGGCCCAAAACCTATTGAGACAACATCAAAATTACCTATCACAAACCAACCTGGTTTTGTAAGGGGGGGTCCCATGAGTTTTTGGCCTGGGGCTCGGAGGCCATCTAGGGAAACCTACCAAACCCACACATTTCTGGAAACTATACACCCCGGGGAGTCCAGCGAGGTATGTCTTGCGTGGGTCCCCCAAAATTCTCCTACCCAGAATCCCCTGAAAACCTAAAATTTCGCTGAAAAAATCACTTTTTTCTCAAATATCTGTGTGGGAAAGCTCTGGAATCTGCGTAATCCACACATTTTCTCCCACCCAGCGGTTCCCCAGGTCTCCCATTAAAAATGGTGCCTCATTAGTGTGGGTGGGTCAAGGACCCGCGTCAGGCAAGGGCCCAAAACCTATTGAGGCAACATCAAAATTACCTATCACAAACCAACCTGGTTTTGTGAGGGGAGGTCCCATGAGTTTTTGGCCCGGGGCTCGGCGGCCATCTAGGGAAACCTACCAAACCCACACATTTCTAATAACTAGAGACCCAGGAGAGTCTAACGAGGTATGGCCTGCGTGGATCCCTCAACATTTTTCTACCCAGAATCCACTGCAAACCTCAAATTAAGCTGAAAAAAATCACTTTTTTCTCAAATTTCTGTGTGGGAAAGTTTTGAAATCTATGTGGATCCACAACTTTCCTACCACCCAGCCTTCCCCCAGGACTCCTGATAAAAATTATACCTCACTCGCGTGGGTGGGTCAAGTACCAGCGACAGGCAAGAGCCCACAACTTATTGTGATGACATCAAAATGACCTATAATAAAACAACCTGGGTTTGCAAAGGGTGACCTGGGTTTTTGGCCCCGGGCTCGGTAACCATCTTGAAAAACTACCAAACCCACACATTTATGAAAAGTAGACACCCGGGGGAGTCCATCGAGGTATGGCTTGTGTGGGTCCCCCAACGCTTTGCTACCCAGAATGTCCTGTAAACCACAAATGTAGCTGAATAAATCACTTTTTTCTCACATTTTTATGTGGGAAAGTTCTGGAATCTACGTGGATCCACAAATGTCCTACCACCCAGCGTTCCCCCAGGTCTCCCAATAAAAATGGTACCTCACTTGCATGGGCGGGTCAAGTACCAGCGACAGGCAAGGGCCCAAAACGTATTGAGGAGGCATCAAAATTACCTATCACTAAATACCTGGTTCTGCAAGGGGGGGTCACCTTGGTTTTTGGCCCCTGGCTCAGAGGCCATTTTGGGAAACTACCAAACCCACATATTTATGAAAACTAGACACCCGGGAGAGTCCAGTGAGGTATGGCTTGCTTGGATGCCCCAACGTTTTTCCTACCCAGAATGCCCTGCAAACCTCAAATTTAGGTCTACTTCATTTATTTATTTGGCACATTTGTAGAGCGCTCTGTTACCCGGAGGTCAGAGTCAGAGTCAAAAATACTTTATTCGATTAGTTAAAATCATAAAAGTATACTACAACACACATAAGCACATATCAACACATATAAGGCATATAAGGCATATCAAATCATATATATATAAAAGAAATATAAAATAGGGATGGCATTTCATTCATATTTGAACAATACGATTCAGGGATGTGGTATACGTGTAAAAACATTTAAAAAACATTAAAAAAAGTACAATTATGAAGGGGAAATCGGGGTCGGGTGTTACTTTTTCATTTTCCTTTTTACTTTTTACTTTTTTCATTTTACTTTTTAAAGTAAATTCAGACCCCATAATTCAACATCACATTTATATTCTACATGTAATTCATTCCTTGGCAATTACAGAAAACAATTAAAAAACTATATGGTACGAGTTATTTATACAAATCTATTGTGTAATATACTCCACCTAAATTTACGTGATTCAATCAATATTTATGGAATTCATTGATCTGAGACGTTTAGCTCTCATGGCTGCCACCAAAAAGCTTGCCACCCCATACATCACAATAGGGGTCTCCATGATTTGTAAAAACAACAATGCAGGTTTCACTTGCATAAATCCCCTATTTTTCATCAGTGGCAGTATGTATTTTTTTCTCCCCTCCGCAAAGAAGGGACAAAAAAATACAAAATGGGTCAGGTCCTGGTCGGAAAAGGAATCACATTTACATGGGGTATTATCCCTTGGTTTATTCCATTTCTGGTATTCTCCCAGAAGAAGGTGCATCTGGTTGAAACGGAATTTGGTGAGGAGCCACCGATGATACGGCCTGTTCACTATCCTTAAATACGGCTGGATGGACATGGTGGATACAACAATATAGTGAGCCCTCACGGTAGTTTTCTCTATTTCTTGCGATTCTCGCCGCATGTTTCTAGACTCTAAAAATTGTGTTTTGATCCATGTAACATCTTCATTACACAGCCTCTCGGGGTTGCTATACAGGTCAACACGACCCAGAAGGGTAGCAGCAGCCTTAATATAACTCAGCCATTTAATATCATTAGCTCTATCTCTCCCCATGCAGTCAGTAATAATTTGGCGATTTAGCGTCAGGTTTGGGTTCAACCACATTTTCACCCAAAGAAGTAGTGGGGCCAGGTTAAGGGTGTCTTCGATGTAACCTTGCCCTAATTCAGTTAAAACAGAAAAGATGGGTGTGGACTGTGGTAAGCCCAATAATGAACGCATGGACCTATTCTCCTCCTTCTGTATCAGTGCCAAATCCCTGAAACCCCAAATCCCTGCCCCGTATCTAGCCAGAGCCAAGGTCTTGGCTCTATACAGCTTAAGAATGGCTTCCGTTGGTTTACCCCCCAGTCTTTTAGCGAAGCTCTGTATCGCTCCAAATGACCGTCGGATCGCCATTGCTTTATTAACCACCTGTGGAATCCAGGTGCCCCTATCGTCAAAAATGACTCCTAGGTATGTAAATGTTTTAACTTTAGATAAAATCACTCCATTACATCGTAGGGTTTTGGTGGTGTTCTTTCCTTTCCCTATGGACATAACGTGTGATTTATCCATATTTACAACCAGGTCTAGTTTTTCCATAAATGCTCCAAATGAAGCAAGGAGCAGCTGTAGACCATTAGGGGTTCTGGCAATGAGGACCGTGTCATCGGCGTACATCAGTACGGGCAACGGTGATCCTCCCATCATAGGTATATCTGGGGTAGCAGTTTTTAAGACAGAATACAGGGAATTAATGTACAAGGAGAATAACATGGGGGCCAAAATGCACCCCTGTCTCACCCCTCTAGCTGATCTGAACCCCTTAGTGCACTTGCCACCTGTAGTCATCCGGACCGATGCCGTCAGGTCGCTGTGCAAAAAAGCTAAGAAATTTATCAGAGCGGGGTCCAGACCCAACTCAGAGAGAATTGTCCACAGCTTCGACCTATTAACTAAGTCGAACGCTGTGGACAGGTCCATAAAAGCAAGGTGGATTGACCCGCTAGAAGCAGCAGTATATTTAGAAACTATCATGTATAAGTTAAGGCACTGCTCCTCAGTCCCCCTCCCTGTTCTAAATCCATATTGGGTATCACATAGAATTGCATTTTCCTTTTCCCATAAGTTGATTTTATTTAAAATGACTTTGCCAAGAATCTTAAATGAAGAATCGAGTAACGATATAGGTCTATAACACCTAGGGTCACCCCTTTGCCCCTTCTTAAAAATTGGAATAATAACTGAGTGTGACCAAGTAGTGGGGGTGTCATTCAAATTCATACATGCTAGGTTAAAAACATTCGCGAGTACTACCGCCCATATGTGGGGATGAGCTTTATACATATCGGCGGGTACCCCATCCGGGCCTGGAGCTTTCCCGCCGGCAGTATTTTCGATTGCGTTTAGTACCTCTTTTACCGAAACCCTTAATGGCATGTCAGTAGGTACAGAATCTATAGGAGTAAAAGGGGTAGTATGGGCCTTACTTCCATAGATGTTTTCAAAGTGATCTAGCCATTGTTCCTCCGTGATATTAGCCTCTAATATCTCATTCTCATTACCACTAAACAAAGGGGAGTTCACTATTTTCCAAAATTTTGCACTGTCTTTTAAAGTAAGGTTTTCATAAAGTGCTTCCCAGGCCCTACATTTTAGTTCTTTTTTACGAGCCTCTAACGTACTCCTATAAACTTTCCTCAGTTGTGACACTACAGTTATGTTTCGAGGCTTACATTTAAGGGCTTCTAGAAGATTTTTATGCGCCTTTGAGCAATCGGCATTGAACCATCCCTGTGCCAATCGCGGTTTGTTAGATGATTTGATTGTGAGTGCCTCAGCGACACTTTTGCATATGGTACAAAAAGCATTAGTAACATTTCCTCCAGTTGTTAGCGGATCCCTACATATGTTAAGTTCCACACTTAAATCGTCACACAATTTAATAAAAAATTCCTCCACGTTAATCTTAGACCATTTAACCCGTCTACCTTGGTCGTGAGCCTGGACTACTGTGGAATATGTTGACCGATGGTCATAATTTACTACAGTAGGGTTTATGTTAGATAGTTCCATAACGACCGGGTTATGGTCACTAAATGCTGTTATAATGGCGTTATATGAGATAACATTCATGAGGATACTAGGTGACACAAAAATATAGTCAATGATAGTGTTACTACCTCTCGCACTATATGTTGGTACTCTGTCTTTCGGGTTCGCAAAAGCTGGTTCAGACATATCCATATCAATCAACAATTCTTCTAAAGCGCCCCCCTTAGCAGAGTGTTCAAAGTGCGGGTGGGTCAAATAGTCATCATCATAGAATTTTCCGTTATAACAGTTAAGCTGACAGAGATGTATGTTAAAATCACCAAAAACAATGTAATAAACCAAAGTAGTTTGACTCTTCTTGTAATTGTTTAAAAAATCAGTCAACATTAGGATGTTTTCACCACCTTGGGAACCTTCTGTTGAATTATAAAAATTGACATATAGGAGTTTTTCCCCCGTATTCATCAAAACCTCTAAAATGAGACAGTTAGGGGAGTTGATGTCTATAATTTTCATCACCCCCATATGATGTACTGAGGTTAATAGTGCAAGACCTCCCTTGCTTCTGCCTCTGTTAGATTTTTGTGCTGCTTTAAAGTGGGATACATATCCTTCCACCCAAAAGTTGCATTCGGTGTCCCATGTTTCTTGGAGTGCAATCACTTCATGTTGCTTAATGATTTCAAGCCATTCTTTGTCTTCTCTTTTGGTTTGTAGGCCTGAGATATTCCAAGTCATTATCTTCATGGTTCTTACAACCTCTTTAGCCCCAGAAGGTTCCTGCTGCCCCATCTCGGAGCCCAGTCAGATGTTTGTATCCAGGGTTGTGAGTGCATCAAAGCGGTTACTTATCTCCAGACCTGGAGTCAGAGCTGCTTGGTGGTGACTGCCTAGGGTAAGATGTGAGCTAAGGGGTACAGTGGCCTCAAATTTAGGTGAAAAAAACAAATGTTCCACATATATTTGGGTGGAATCACCATGCCGGCACAAATGTCCTACCCCACAGCGCTTCCTACAGTCTCCTGAGTAAAATGATACCTCACTTGTGTGGGTGAGGCAAGAGCTTGTGACTGGGAAGAGCCCAAAACATAGGGAATACGGATATAGCACTGAGAATTGCTGTCCTAGTTCCGCAAGGTGTTTGGAAATGCAGGAAAGGAGAGTGAGCTGGTGGTTGTTGCAGGACGACGCCCGCTCACCAGGATGGCAACCATAAGCGGGGCACAGGGTGTCAGCAAGCTTCCCCCTCCACCCACTGGGGAATGAATTTTGATTTACTTTGAACTGTTTGCACACTGATCTGGGTGAAGTACATGCGAACTACACTATCCAGGATGCATTGCGATCCAGCCACGCCAGTGAGGCAGGCATTATAAGAAGGTGCGCAGAGACATTACGTGTAAGCAGTTGCTTTCATCACACGCCGCAGATGAAGGGAAGGGTCCCGAAACGCGTCCGGCGTTCACGTTATTGGAGAGGTGCTGCTGAAGTACTGTGTGCTTGCAAGCTGCCATTAAACCCCTGAACGAACGTTCTCCTTGTGGTCTCCCTCAATCAGAGTGCCTGCATTTGTGTGGATTATAGCGGCTGTAAGCATGGGCGGAAAATCCGTTCCGCTCGCGGATTTTGCGGATTTTCGGGAAATCCGCAATCCGCAAGATTTGCGAATCTCCCGCAAAATCCGCAAATCCGCGAGCAGCGGATTTTGCTCGCACTGCTCGCACTGTTCGCGTGAGTTCGCGCCCCGCGAATAAGTGCAAAATTGCAGAAATACGATCTTAGCAAAAATGAAAGTAACTACTTACCAGGTTCAAAAGTTCAGGCTCATCATTAGTAGCCATTTCCTGTAGTGCTTCCTGAGGGGCCCCTCCAGAGTTCAGTTGCCAGTTGAAACTATTATGTGACCCTGCTCTGAACCTCAGAATAGTTACACATATGCCACAAAGGTCCTGAATTACAGCTAAGGGAGACAAGCAGGAGCCAGGCTGGAAGTTAAAATCCATTAATCAGCCCCTAATTCATTATTGTCAGTTGGGGCAGGGCAGGTGTTGTAACTAATTTTGCAACAATGAAAGCACTTAGCAAGTGCAAAAGATCACTAATCAGGGCGCACTAAGGAAGCAGGTGCCAGCTAAAAAAATATTCTGTGACACATTAATCAGCCCCAAATTAATTCAGGTCACTTGAGGCAGGGAAGGTGTGCTTTGCTTTGCCGAAAATAATGTACACTGGACAACCAGAGGGTGTGGTGATGAAACAGAGGGTGGCATGGGTGGGCCAGAGGGTGGCATGAGTAGTCAGAGAGTGGCAGTGGTGACAGAGAGTGGCAGTGATGAAGAAGAGTGTCCCAAACAGGCTGGACACGTAGAAACAACAAGTTCGCGAAACTTGCGACCCGACAGGTAAGTTCGCAATTTGCGAAAGTGTACAAAACCCTCGCGAACTGGCAGAAACACAGGCGAACACAAAAAAAAAAAAATCCGCAAATTCGCGGGAATTCGCGGATTTTGCGGATTGCGAATCCGCAAATCCGCAAAATTCGCGAACGCGAGATCCGCAAAATTCGCTCATGCTTAAGCGGCTGGCTTCGGTCGCGAGGTGAGGCCCGCCGGAAAAGAGCGGATCCTGTCCTACTGCCGCAAGGTGTTTGGAAATGCAGGATAGGAGAGTAAGCTGGTGGTTGTTGCAGGACGACGCCCGCTCACCAGGATGGCAACCATAAGCGGGGCACAGGGTGTCAGCAAGCTTCCCCCTCCACCCACTTTGATTATTGTCTTTCTGCTGCTCATGTTAGACTTGAGGTACTATTTTAAAATTCTTTTCCCCCTCACACCCACCCATTATCGGTGTTGCGTTTTCTATGTTGCCCCCCCGACACCATAAGAAAAAACGCTATGACTCAACCAGGATGGCCGCGTCATATCACTTTTTTGCCCACACTTTGCCCGTGTTGCTTGTTCTCTCTCATTCTCCCTCCCACTGTCCATGTTACACGCCATCCAAATAGTGCTTAATTTGTAAAAGAATGAGTTCTGATTCCCAAATCTTTGCTCAGTAGCCGACAGCCTGTGCAATTAAATGATCTTTGGACTGGGGTGAGTGTGTGACATTGATCCACATTCGATCCATCACCTGTTGTTTTTGCATATTCCGCCCTAAGTGCGCTGGGGATGCCCAGACGTGGGTCCCAGGCACTCCACACCACTGGAGTCAAGCTAGCCGGGCTGATGAGAGGTATTACCTCGAAACCGGTCCGGTCCTCGGATGCTTGATTCCGTTCTGGGAAGGACATGGCTTTTGTAGTTCGGACTGGACTGTTCCCATGGGGCACAGGGTCAGAGCTGATTTGCATATTGCCATTGTCTAACCCAGGGTGGTGTGGAGTGCAAAAAAACGATAGATTTGGGCCCAGATCTTTGGACTGGGGTGAGTGTGTGACATTGATCCACATTCGATCCATCACCTGTTGTTTTTGCATTAAATGTTGGAAGGCATAATACCAAGTCTGCACAGTCTGAAATCAACTTCATGCATTTCTGTTCACTGCCAGACACTCCCTGCCACTTTATCTCTCTTTAGCAAGCTTTTTCTAACTTTTAGCCATGATGCTGAGCAGCATCGCCATTGTCAAAGCCAATAGCTCTCGCATAAGCGAGGCCTATTGGCTTTACAAATGCTTGTTACAATTGTGCCGGTATTTTATTGCTGTAGTACTGCTCCTGGGAAAAAACAATACAGCTGTTTCACTGCACACTCGTAATGGGGGCTAAAATGTAATACCTGAGTTTCCCCCATTTTATCCTGATCTCACAATATTGTAATCTTTCCCTACAAAAAAATCTCCAGGTTTTACCATATGGGGCCTGCTGGGTGGATGCCCATGCAAAGTGCTAGAATATCAGAATGTTTCAGATATTCACAAAGATGTTGCACATCACCATGAAAACGCATGTCAATATACTTCATCAGAAGGTATAATGTAGAGTAAGAAGTGCATTTCCATGGTTCAAAGGGTATGCAACAGCCTCTGTTTTCATAAAACTAAAGAGATGAAATTTCTTCAGCTGAAAAAAATATTTTCCATTTGGAGTAAAAATAGATTAACTGTGCTGCAGATTGCCCATCTTTTGAAGAATGAGCGCACATGGAAATCAGACTTACAGGCGTTTTAATTATTGCAATTTTGTGAATCCTCTAAAAGTTAGAAATTCTCACTAATTGTTAGGATGCACCCTACAATGCATAGATTTCTGATTTTCCAAAAAGATTCTTTGACTCTCAGGTTATGAAATGGTCCTTTTTTAGGTAAAAAGGGGGAATGTGAGCTGACCTAGGAATCGCACACGCTCATGCTTGTGCGTTTCCTTTTCAGCTCCCCCATTGGCCTTTGCGTGCGTATTATTGTAAAAGACTGCACGCAATTGGCCCGAAGCACGCGCATAGCTCCTCCCATGGCCTATTGGTGTCTATTACGCGCACCAAGCGCGTAATAGACACCAATAGGCTGTGGGAGAGGTATGATTGTGCCCACACAAGTGTGACGTGTTCGCCACTTGTTGAAAATGTATCTTCGAAAGACTTGAACATTCGAGTAGGCAGTGACACTATAAAAACATGAGGTTTCACTGTGCACGCGTTACAGATGGTAGGCTTTAGGAGAGGCCACACGTCAAAATCTCCCTTGCGTCTCGCTGCATCTAAAACAATTTAGATTGAAAGTAATTGTCGGCAAGCAGCATTGCCCAAATTATTAATATGTTTCAATTACTTATCTTTTTCGGATATGTTTGTATTATAATAATGTTAAAACGGGTGCGTCACCAAGGCTTTTGTTATGTTCCTGAAGGTTCGCCCCCGATGTCCCGAGGGACGGACAAGTTGGTCATGTGACCGCCCTATAATAAAAAGAGGTCGAGCACGTGCGAGGGCGTTCAGATAGAGACGCGCCGACCGAGCAAGCAACTTTATTCCCAGTGTCTGGCTGAGTTTATTCTAGGGCCACGTGTTAGGCCTAGTCAGGATTAGATACCCCTTGAGTGTAGGTCCCAGAGAGATCTCCCTAGGGCTATCCTGTTCCCCCATCACCCGACACAACAATTGGCGACGAGGGTGCTTGTCGATCCCCCGCTCGGGGTGCGTGTGTGTGTCCCTCTTGGGGTGAGGCGGCTGCGGGCACTCCCACGTGTCCGCGGTGCTCGTGCCTTGCCACCACACACCCCCCACTCTGCCTGCCTGGTGGAAAGACTCTGATCCCTGGCTCTCATCAGGTGAGCGGCGCTGGCTTGCATCTTCCTGCGGCGCACAGGAGTCTGATTGGTCGCGCGAGGTGCTCCCTCCGTGGACCCTCCACGCCTAAGTGCCACACCGCGCTGGGCTGCACGGGTGTAAACCGCGCCAAGGTACGCCTGGCCAGGCGCTCCGGTTGCCGCCGGATCATCTCCCGGCTGCCCACGGACATCCTCCCGGGCGTCTAAAGCGATGGCTAACATTCCGCCCATTGAGCCGTTTGTGGTGGAGGGTGCACCCTCCACTCTCGCACCGAAGTGGAAAGAATGGGTGGACAGGCTCTTCATATTCTTCGAGGCCACCAAGGTCCATAAGGAGCAGAAGCGTGCCATGATTCTCCATCTTGGTGGCAAGGACATTCATTCCATTGCCCGCACCCTTACGGAGGCAACTCCCAAAACCCACCACACACTAATAAACGCACTCAATGCGCACTTCGAACCAATGGCCAACCAAGACTATGAACGATTCATTTTCAGACAAGCGCGGCAACTGCCAGATGAATCACTGGACGCTTACCACTCCCGGCTAAAGAAACTGGCACTAACGTGTGGATTTCAGGATGTCACGGAGGAAATCAGAGGCCAGATAATTCAGGGTTGCGCCTCTGCTAAACTACGCGAGAGAATACTGGAGGAGTCGGGGAAACCCCTCCCAGACATTCTCACGCTGGGCCGCACAAAGGAGCTGTCCAAGGCCAGGGCAGCCCACGTGGAAGCAGCTCTACAGGCCAACATGAAAGTGGAACCGGTTAACAAACTACAAGTCCGCCCACAGCCCAAATGGGTGAAGCGAACAACAACTCCGCAGGGCGGAGCTTCGGCGCAATCATGTGGGTACTGTGGAGGCCCGAGACACCCGGCGCCAGAATGTCCAGCACGGGGCAAGATATGCTCCGGGTGCGGAAAAATGAATCACTTTGAAAAGGTGTGCCGGTCCAAAAAGTTCAGCAAGCCCCGCCAGACAATACACACGGTGGCGGAGCCCGAAGGCGCGGAAGGAGGACCCATCAACAGTGATATGGACGACGACGAGGAGGAGCGGTCCGTACACAAGGTGCACATGATCGGCACGGCCACCCGACGCACCAGGACACTACCACAGTGTGCAATACAAGTGGCTGATCAGGACATCATGGCAACTGTGGACACGGGCGCCTCGATAAATCTCATGAGTGCGTCCCTCTACGGAGACATGGCTACCCCTCCCAGCCTCCGCTCCACTCCGATCACCGTTTTTGCCTACGGCCAGGACGTTCCCCTCCGCATTCGGGGAAAGTTTAAAGCAGCAGTCCGGCACGGAGACAAGATCACGCGTGCCAACATCTTCGTGTCGGAAGAAGGTCAAGGCATGCTCCTGAGTTGTCGGACGGCAGAAGACTTGGGAGTGGTCTCTTTTGCGTTTGGGGTGCATGAGGAATCGGTGCAACAACTGATTGCAGACTTTTCTGACCTGTTTGAAGGGATTGGCTGTTTCAAGGGTCGGGAAATACACCTGCATGTGGACCCCACTGTTCAACCGGTGGCCCTGCGACACCGGCGGGTTGCGTTTCATTTGAGGCCACTGGTCGAGGAAGAACTACAGAAGCTGGAAGCAGCGGGTATCATTGAGAAGGTGTCCGGACCCACCCCCTGGGTATCACCCATCGTGGTCACAAGGAAACCAAAACAGCCTGGAGCGGTCCGGATATGCGTGGACATGCGCCTCCCCAATGCGGCCATCAAAAGGGAACGACATATCACCCCTACGATCGACGACCTGATCGGAGAGATGGCCGGGGCCCGGTGGTTCTCCAAGTTGGATCTCCGGGCGGGGTACCATCAGCTCGTGCTGGATAAAGAATCCCGGAACATTACGACGTTCTCCACCCACATCGGACTGCGCAGGTACACCAGGTTGAGCTTTGGGATATCTATCGCTGCCGAGGTGTTCCAGAATGTTATCCAAGAGCTCATTACTGGCATACCGGGGGTAATCAATGTCAGTGATGACATCATGGTGCATGCAAGAACAATTCCCGAACACAACCAACGCTTGGCGCAGGTGTTCCGCAGGCTCCGCAGCGCTGGACTCACTCTGCACCGAGACAAATGCGAATTTCTTCAGACTAAACTAGGGTTCTTCGGATACGTGTTCTCAGCCGATGGCGTCAACCCTGATCCCGACAAGGTCAAGGACATCAAGGATGCACCTCCGCCTACCACTGTCACGGAAGTCCGAAGTTTTCTCGGGATGGTAAATTACTGTGGTCGCTTCATAAGAGACTTAGCCAACCTGACCCTCCCTCTGCGTGACCTAACCAAAGACTCCACACCATGGAACTGGGGACCTGAGCAGGAAAGGGCATTTCAAAACATCAAGAGTGCGCTGTCCAGCAACACCACATTGGCATTTTTTGACCCAAGACATTCCACTCTCATTGCGGTAGATGCCGGACCGGCGGGATTGGGGGCTGTTCTAATGCAGAGAGCCCGAGACGAGATAGACTGGGCCCCTGTTGCTTTTGCCAGCCGGTCCCTCACGGACACAGAACAAAGGTATTCCCAAATTGAAAAGGAGGCCATTGCGATACATTGGGGATGCCGGCACTTCCACTTGTACGTATATGGCAAGCCCTTCACAGTAGTGACGGACCACAAGCCGCTGCTGTCGCTGTTTTCAGGTACCTCCTCCAAGCCACCCCCTAGAATTGAAAAGTGGATATTGCAATTGCAAGAATACAACTGTGCAAATGAGTACCAGCCAGGGGCAAAGAATCCTGCGGACTACCTGTCACGACACCCCAGGGCGGCCACCCCAGAGGAGATGGAGGAAGCAGAAGAGACGGAGGCCTATGTGCAATGGGTCGTGGCCAGATCATGCCCGCGCCCCATATCCCTGGAAGAGGTTGTGAGCGCCACGGCTCAGGATGCCTGCATACAGCGGGCCAAGGATCTGCTCCGAACGGCTAACTGGCAGAAAGCCAAGGAGAGCTGGAAAGTACTCACACCAGAGGCCCAGAAAATCATGGACAGTCTGTACCACGTGAGGGCTGAACTGAATGAAGACGCGGCGGGGTGCCTCCTGCGAGGGCATCGCCTGGTGATCCCGACGGCTCTGACAGGACGAGTAGTTCAACTGGCACACGTGGGGCACCAGGGGATGGTCAAGACAAAGGCCCGGCTGCGGACAAAGGTGTGGTTCCCGCTCATGGACGATATGGTGGAGAATGTGGTGCGAACATGCACGGCCTGCCAAACCACGGGCGACAGCCCCCGTGAAGCCCCCATCATTGTGGAACCCAGGCCCCGAGGTCCCTGGGAAAGGGTCAGCATGGATTTTGGTAGCCTTCCGGATGGAAGACACACGCTGGTAATGATTGACGACCACTCTAAATATCCTGAGGTCGAAATTGTCACCGGCACCAGTGCAGACTGTGTGATCCCCAAGATAGAAAAAATTATTGCCACCCATGGAGCCATGAGAGAACTCAGAACGGACAACGGACCGCCCTTCCAGGGTCAAGACTTTGCGGAATATCTCTCGTCCATAGGAACGCGTCACAGGCGCATCACACCGAGGTGGCCTCAAGCCAATGGGGAGGCCGAGAGGTTCATGAGGACTTTAAACAAGGTCATCCGCATTGCGCATGATAAGGGACAGTCAGTGGAAATGGCCATCTTCACGTTCCTCCGAAGTTACCGACAGACCCCGCACTCCACAACTGGGGTAGCTCCCGCACACCTCCTCCTAGGGCGGGTAATAACTGACTCCATTCCCCATCACCCCCAGTGGGCACCTGAAATGATAGATGAACATACAGTGGAGAAGAAGAGACGTTCCGCATGTGACAAGATCAGTAAGAAACGCCGGGCTGTGGCCCCCCACTTCAAAAGAGGTGACCTAGTGCTCATCAAGAATCGGGCAACTGGTGGCAAATTCAAACTCAGTTACGAAAAACGACCATGGCGAGTCAGTGGTGTGAAGGGCACCCGCATCACAGCCACTCGAGGACGAGACAGGGTGACTCGCAACGGGTCTCACTTTAAACTCTATCACCCTTCGAGCAGCGAGCCAAGGCGCCAGCAAGGCGACGGACAAACCGAAACTGCAACTACGTTGCCGTCTGGTGAATCAACATCTCAGCCCGAGGTCAGGCCACGTGACGAGCATCAGGTTTCTAGTGAAGAAGTGGGCGGTGACACAGAGGCCCTGGATGAGGCCCCAGATCCGGAGGGGGCCGACAGCGAGGCGCCAAGACACGAGGTGGAAGTTGGAACAGAGCTGGTGACTCATCGGGGGTCCCAACGCCAGCTACGTGACAATCCCAACCCCTCCGGCTGGCTGAGAGATTACTTTACGTAAGACTGTTCTCATTTACATATATGCACGTGATGTTTGAACTGAATGCACTGGCATTTGAAAGACGCTGAAGGCCTCGGTCCTAATGTTACTAAGACAAGGATTATGGTTAGAACATGTTTAATGTTTGCAGTTTGTTCTTGGTTTTTTTTTGTTTCCTTATTTTAGGAGGAATGTTATGTTCCTGAAGGTCCGCCCCCGATGTCCCGAGGGACGGACAAGTTGGTCATGTGACCGCCCTATAATAAAAAGAGGTCGAGCACGTGCGAGGGCGTTCAGATAGAGACGCGCCGACCGAGCAAGCAACTTTATTCCCAGTGTCTGGCTGAGTTTATTCTAGGGCCACGTGTTAGGCCTAGTCAGGATTAGATACCCCTTGAGTGTAGGTCCCAGAGAGATCTCCCTAGGGCTATCCTGTTCCCCCATCACCCGGCACAACAGCTTTCACAAGACAGGGCCATTTTAACATCGGGCAAACGTCACGCTATTCACAACCCTCCTGGGTTCTCTTTCTCCCAATCTCCACTCGGCTGCCGATCAGGGGCATCGCCTGTTTTGGAAGACAGCGTGGGGAACACCACCTTCCTGCCAGCTGAGTTGTGTGAGCACCAGCTGACTACAGAATCCTGCCCGGAGGCGTCCCTCCTACCGCAACTATTGCCCCTATGCCCCCAAACGCAACCATTGCACTCATGCCGCTTAAAAGCACAATCTCTTCACTCGGAGGCTTGCCAATGGTAGGGGCCATGCTCCTTTCACTCACCAGATGCTGGGATCCCACGGGGGCAGCGACTGGGAAAAGGAGAGGGTGCGCGCTGCGGATTAAGAGGTGAGGCCCCCTCCCCTAATTCCACTTGACTCGTGATACTCTCGCCTGTAATGGCCATCCCCAGCTACTGACACATCCAACTGCCATTATCCTCGTCACCAGCCATACCTAAATAGCAACAGAAAAAAAGAAAGGATTGTTTTCTTCAACAATAAAAAACCCATTTAAAACGCGTCCAATGCAATATTTACGATCCTAAGTAAAGTTGTATGAAGATTTTGAGACACAACATGCGCTAAAACACTATTTAATGAAATATACATTTAAATGCTTAAACTTCAAGCGTGAACTACTATTCCTTTTCATATATTAAGTGACACAATGTCACACATATTTAACAGCAGCTCCCTCGTGTAACTAATTACATGTATGTTATAGGCCTTTGCTGGATTTCAATCTTATCGTTTTTATATTGCAAGGTAATAAGCACTGTAACTGTGATGCCTTATAGCAACACAAAGTCCCAAAATGCCCTTTTCTGTGCCTTTCAAGTGAAGATATATTACACAAGAGAAGCACTTTTGGCCTATTTGTTAGCTTTACTTACTTTGATGCATTGTTTTAGGACTTTTTCTCCTGAAGCCGCCCATGTTACAAACATGGTGCTGTATTGAATCATTCTCAGTTACCTGCCTGGACAGAGGGGTTGTTTGAAAGAGACTGATAAATTGATTTGACCGCAGATACCGCAAAGGACCGAAGCGTTGGTGTAAATAGTGTTACTTCTTGTTCTGCATCATATGTATATTATTATTTTGTTAGGCAATAATTTGTGAACATTTGAAAACTACTTTATATTTATGTGCCAACAGAGGAGAGCTGGTGGCGTAATGGCTACAGCTGCCAACCTTGGAGCTGGGGAACCAGGTTCAAATCTCAGAGTCCACTCAACATCCTGTAATTCGGGGCAATTCACTTCTTTTCCCCGTGCTTTAAAAAAGAAATGTGTCTTTGTGCCCGCAGAGTGGGTGGGGGTTGTGTTGTCCATGGAAATTAAAGATTACCAACGACATACTGCGTGTTCTCAGCTGGGTGCTTTTCTCCTCCACTCGGGCTGCTAATGTTTCAAGTGAAGGGGTTCTAGATATTTAATTTGCTGTTCCTTTTTATTTTGTGCAAAACACTCTATTTCCCTACATTTTCTGTGTCTGTTAAACCACCGAAGTTCAGGCGGGACAGGGAGACGATTTTTGCAGCCACCCGTTCCTTTAACCCCTTCACTGCGGCGGCTATTCCGCCGCAGTGCTAAGGGGGCGGGGCGGCCGCGCGGCGGGCGCATGCTGGTGACGGAACCGCTCCGTCACCAGCGTCGGTGGCGCTGTGCTTATGACGGAGCGGTTCCGTCATGGCCCGCCCCGCTCAATAGAACGCTCAGCGCAGGCGCGGAATTCGCGCCGCGCATGAGCAGCGAGCGGGCCATGACGGAACCGCTCCGTCATCAGCACAGCGCCACCGCAGCTGATGACGGAGCGGTTCCGTCATCAGCAGACAAGGGGTTAATGTTCTTTTTAGAGCGTGAAGAGTATTTCTTGTGTATTCTATTTTTGGTGCTGACGTGCACATATACATTCAAGAATAGGCTCTCAGTAGTACATAGGCAACACCGTATTCTTCCGCACACATCCTCTGTCAACCATACACGAGCATAAAGTAAACATGAACATTCAGATGCACAAATGCACACCATCCAAACACAACATTGCTTTGAAACTCTCTATACACACAGTCTCTTATATACACACTAAAACACGAAGGGGCAGATTTATGTTGGAAATGCGCCACGTTTGCGTCACGCAACTGTGGCGTAAACGTGGCGCATCCCTACGACCCATTTACAACGTGATGCATCTAGGCAGATGCGTCACGTTGTAAAGCCCTGCGCCACTTGTGGGTGTTCTGGCGCAGGGTGGGCGTTCCGGGGCTGGTGCGCCTCGCAAAAGTGGCTGAGTGAAATCTATAAGATTGCACTCAGTCACTTTCAGGCCAATGCTGCGTCAAAACCCTGCGCCTGCTTGAAGCAGGCGTAGGTCTTGACGCAGCATTGTAAAGATGGGGCACCCCCGAACCTTGCTGGAGCTGCGGCCCACTTGCGACGCAACTCCAGCAATGCGCCACCTTTACGGCACAGATGTGTCACGTATCTGTGCCGTTTTTGCCCCATGGTGCGCCGCATTGTAAATGCGGCGCACCATGGGTGGCGGAGCAGCGACGCAAAATAACTGGCGCATCCCTGGGGATGCGCCAGTTATCATAGATCTGCCCCAAAACGTTTACACGTGCGCGCACCAATCAAATGCACACACAACAGACATAACATAACTTCCTATTCACCCTCTTGCACCCACACTCGTACAAACTGTGAGATCAAGCCACGCACATACACATGTTTTGTTCAGCTGTGGCAGTGCACACCCATCTCTAGAGCTAATTGATATTGCAGCATTATAAATAAAAGAACTGAAAAAGGATCTTGAATTCATTACTATGTAAACTGCGTACTAATGCGAAATTCTGCTTTTTAAATATTTGAAAGATGGTTATTTTTCATTGCATCAGTATATTATTCCCCTGCATTCATCTTCAGATCTTGTGAGAGCTGTATTAGTAGAGCTTATGTTGCCGACTTTGCAGTAAAAAACTGTTTTTGCATGTGTGCACATAGCTTGTTTACTGAAAACACACTATCTTTCTCACAGGTGCGGAATACCACACGTAAAAGGGTAATCTAAAAAATGCAGAAATACAAAACCAGTACACATAATTAACTCCATAGCACAAATTCTCCCTGTACATAATTCCAATACACTTATACTTAATTACTATTCACACATTTCCCTGCCACACAATTCCACAACAAACAATTCCAATACAATACTTCTACCAAAACTGTCATCTCTCCCTCACACTCCCACTACCCCTCTCATGTCGCACTCCTTACTCTAATCTCACAACGCCATTGCCTCTCTCATCCCTCCCTTGCACTACCTGTCTTCTCTCTATACTGCCCACTCACACATGCTACTATCCTGTGCCTCCTCATGCTGTGCACTAGTTCACCTCCCCCCCCCCCAGGTGCCCCTTCCACTTGTCCCTCTATCTCTCTCTTTCTCACCCATCTCTCTTGCTCTCTCACACACATTTCCTGCCTCTCTCATGTGGTTAACCTCGGGTTGTCAAGCACAGTTTCTTTCCTGTGACTTTTCAAAGTTTTCATCTCTCAAACCCACACTCTTCTCCTCTTCTTAGGGTGTCTTCTGCTTACACAAAACCTTCCTCTTTACGCGTCTATGGCCTGCTGTAGCCTTCTTTCTATCTTTCTCTCACACTATTTCTGCTTCTCTGTCTCAAGTTCAATAGCCACTTCCTGCAGGAACTACCTATCCCTCACATTCTTCCTTTCCATCTATTCTCTGCATCTGTCACCACTATCTATTCACCATGCCACATCATTACACTATACAAATACACTTCCCAACTCATAATTCCACAACTAACAGTTCTGATACAACCAACATAATTCCACTCTACACCACACACCTCCACTACAATACAAAACAAAACACATAGGTAAAAAGAACTTTCATTTACAACGCCAGTAGCTCTGATTCTCACAAATGCGAGACCTATTGCATTGCAAATGCTTGTTCTAGTTGGAATCCCGATAGATCCAATAATTGGCATTTCCGTTCAATTATGCATGCATTCCTGATTTTCAAAAAAGCTAAATAAAAAGAATCTATTTTTTGTCCAAAGAGTGCTTTAACTGATGACCAGTGTCCCATTCTGATGTTGCATCATATGCACAGGCTTGATTAACGCTTGACACAGTGGAGAAACATGAGCTCATTCCAAACCACTTTAGGTCCATCCTAGACTGTAAACATCTACTGAGAGGTGGGTCTCTGACTTTTGCAGGTTCAAGGAATGAACGTGGCCAACCAGCAGTTCGGAGAGAGTGTTGGCGAGCCGGGCAGCACGTTTGTGGATGCAGGTTTTGATGGAATCTTTGGGCTTGCTTACCAATCGTTGGCTGTTGAAGGCTGCCCTCCTGATTTCGACATGACGGATCAGAATCTGGTGGCTCTTCCATTATTTTCTTTCTACATGGACAGGTAAGACTTCGGGTATTCTGTCAATTTCCCCAGGTTTGGATATTGTTTTTTGTGAGGGAAGCACAATGAGGCACAGATGATTTTTTGGGTAAATCATGTGTAGGAGAAGTTAAACGTTCTCAGCTTGCTAACTGAAGCACCATGATTTAGTGTTTGCATTTGTGTGAGTAACATTGTAAACAACGTATCTGTTCGGTAAATTCAGCTTCTACCCACAAAAGAGAAGTATTAAATAGGGATACAACAAAACACTGTGCCGGCCAACACAAACGACGCAGCAACAGATATAGCAGAAGCTAAATCAGCAGATTTTACCAGATAAAGAGGCACTAAACACGAAATTAAACTATGAAACGTCCTTTGATAACGTCAACAAGATCTATTTCACAATACGTTTGGTAGTAGGTTTCCAACCTCTTCGAAATTTTCTATATGATTAATTTAACAAGAAATTTGGCGATTGTTGCACGGATTCAAAGAAACGGTTGCTAGACTGAGTTAATCACGAACTCTGCATCTCTGTGCTGCCTCTGGGGCGCATCAGGAAGCGTAGCATTGTCTTGGGGTACAGAGGAGCATGTAGGAAAGCAGCAGAGCACAGGCTGAAATGATAACCCCCGCACTGTGCCCACTCCAGAGTACATTATACATTTCCCCACTGTATTCCTTAGAATGAACAAGCCAACATTCATTTGTGTTTGTAGTGGTCATTTGTTGGCTGCAGTTTTATTAGGAATACATGGATATACTTTGGCATTATTTGCATGCCCTGGACATAAATCATCGTCGTAGAACTGTCATATTTGCATCATAAATCATATGTATTTGTCATACGTACTATCTGTCATAAATCATATGTACATCACCAATTAGCAAATTTGCCTGACAGTTCGTTGGTTAGCTCATTTGTATGCTTGTCTTGTTTCTTGTCCCTTCTGGGTCATCTCTTTGTACAGTTGGATTTGCGCTCTCTTTGCGCAGGGGGTAGCTTCTGTCCCCGGAGTTAGGCCACGACTCGCTACCTTGTTGGACTCTTTTTTGCCCTGCCATCCGGCGGGGGCTGGGCTGCGAGCGCTGTCTCCTTTTGCTACCCCCTTTTTCTATGCCAATTCGCCCAACGGTGAGGCATCACAAAGTGAGTGGTCTTACACACCGCCCTTAGGCCAACTCACCCAATCGTGAGGCATCTGAAGGTGAGTGGTCCTATTCCGGCACACCGCCCTTCGGTGTGCCTCCTTACCAACCATTATCCCCGTAGCTCTCCGCCACTCCGTCTGGGAGGCTTAAGTCTTCCTGCGGCTCGTCCTCATTCCTCTTGTCGTTTTATCTGCAACTTGCTACAGCCATGGCGCCCCACAGGCTGCTTTAGAATACATGCCTGCTTTCCTCTGACAGGTGTACTCCATCCTTCTCCACAGACCAGAGGTTTCCAGGTCACTGGCTTTCTCTTGTGACAAACTCGTCTATTCAGCTCAGACTAACTTAGACTACCAACATCGGAACTTGGTGCACTATTTGTTGACCGGACCCCTGTCCTGGTTGCTCTTCCTCCCCCCAGATCATAGAGGGGGCAGGGTATCTTAACCCGGCCTCAAGAAAGACTGCTGTCTAATGTATGGAGCCTGGCACTTGCTTCCCGGCAGCACCCATTGTGTCTGGCTGGGCTGCCGGACCCTAGACCCTAGGCCCCTTGTAGCCAAGGCTTGTCAAAGCGGAGGAGCATACACCCGCTGAGTGACACTATAATGCTAGTTTGCTTCTAATCTTTTAAAACAATGGCCTAGTGGTTCCTGCATTAGAGGGCTTTGTGCCCCCTTTCGCTTGTTTTCTCCTCTCCGAGGCTTGAGCTGTAGACTGAAAACATTAAGCTACCCTCCAGCCGTACCACTGTAGCGTGCACTGTGTAGCTTAGCTCACATTCAGCATTGTTGACACTGTGCTTAGCTTATGCTGGCAACCGGCAAGTGCCCTCACCAGCGCTATGTTGCTGGTATGACTGGGCGTTCCACCATCCCACTCTTCCATCAGTGAAGTAACCTCTGATGGTTCTGCCTGATTCTGGGATTGAACTGAATCCTCTTGCACGGTCCTTAACTCAATGGCCATAAACCGTAAGATTGATCAACTTGTACCAGGCTGGGGAACATTAGTCTGATATCATCTACCATATTGTGGCACCTCCCAACATATATTTTAAAGACTGTGAACGCTTCCCGTTTTACCAGCTACCTCCTAGTTTCCTTGCTTCCCTCCTGTGCCGGCCCCTGTTGTACAGAGCTATATCGGGTTGGGACTTATGAATTGCAGTTAACACAGAATTTAAAAAGGGGATAAGTGCTCACTAGCTCCTCTACCCTCATGTGTTTCCACCGGGGTGCCCCTCCTTCGCATAGTGGGCCCCTTAACTGCCCGTGGTCCTGAATTATTGAAGCAGCGCTGGAACCTGCCACTGCGCTAGCCTCTCTCCATTAGGGCTGTTCCTAACCGATGCCACCTTTCCTCTTTCTCGGCATCTGGGAGTGCCGGTTTGAGAACTTCTGTGTTTTAATCTCCTATGCTATAATCTTCCCCAACACTACCTGAGTTCGTCCTCAGGAGACGTAGTACTACTGCTACTTCCGTGCAACCTGTTTGAGTCACTACGATGTGCCTATAATGAATCTTGTGGTATTGGTAAAACCAAGTGAGGCATTACGATATATATATATATATATATATATATATATATATATATATATATATATATATATATGTATATATATATATATATATATATATATATATATATATATATATATATATATATATATATATATATATATATATATATATTTTAATTTGAATGAGCCTCCTTGTATTTTAATTACCAGACATTGCCCTCCCGCATTCATTGGTCGTAAATTTCTCAAAAGCTATTATCAGGACTCTTGCCAGAAATGTGTAGCTCAAATACTAATTGCACGACAATATGGTCAATCCGTGTATTACATGCTCCCTGGCAGCTATTTATGGCATAGCCTTGCTAAAGGCTTTTGGCTATAGAGAAGCACCTATGAAAATGAGGCTTATGGTATGCATAGTGCTAAATTTCTCACTTCTGTCAATTCTAAGTGCTCTAAACAACAGCCCCTATCGCCACACTATTTATGGTACGGAGCTCAGATCTATGGATGTCTGAGTCTGACCTCTGAAGAAAGCGCATTTTGTCATTGGGAGCCTGCCAGCTCACTGAGAAGTGGTCCTGGCATTCTCATGCTCGGGGGGATAATGCAGAAAACCACTAGTGTGTTTTGGGAACTTTACAATGGACAACATTTGAGAAAAGCTGTTCAATTTTGAGCGCCCGTACAAAAATGCAGCAGCGCCTCCGGCCACTAAGGGGCAGTGTGTAGGTCATGGAAGCAGCAGGGCACAACAACTGGACCTTTCTTTAAACTCTATGTGCCCCCCACAGTCTGCTGTGTACTATCCGCTTGGCCAGGCCTGGAGGTCAGGAGGCCGCTGTGAATGGGCTGGGAGGTAGAGTACCGGCCCTTCTCAAGTGAAACGCTATACTTTTAATTAGAGAGTACCAGCACTTCTAAAAATTCGGCAGGTACTCTGCTACAGAGTACCTGTAATGCTATTTCTCTATTTCCAGCACTGACTATATATGTAAAATACTGGGCAGTGATGTGCAGTTCTTGGACATTGGGGTGCGTGCTCCCTTCCTACCTCTCTGGCGAGGATCCCAGATGATCGCAACGCTCGCTGGCACAAGGCATTTATGCCAGTTTGAACCCTTATGCCAATTTTGGGGTTGGTTCCCCATCTGACTTGTTCTTATTTCTGTAATCTGACACACCTGTGCGCCCAGCTGGCATTTCTAACATTTTTCACAATTTCACGTCTCTAGGGAGGGGCACTGAGCAGAGTGCATATTTTTGCCCAAATTGACCAGCCTAACGCTGCAGACGGCGCCCAGCAATTACTACAGTCATGGATAGTGGGCACCAAGCATGGCTGACGTATTTACACATACCCCCTCATATCAAAACCATCTGCAGAATAGCATTGTTTCTTTAACTCTATGTAGGGTATTTTTTTATTGCGAAGTTTAATTCAGTTTTCCGGCCTTTATTTAAAAATGTTCTTTTTCTTGCTGCATATTCATATAGCGCGAACTCAACCCGAAGGTATTGGCGCTTTACCCGAGCACCGTTTTTCCTTTACACATTTAGGCACGGGAAGATTAAGTGGGTTGCCCGGATCGCAGGAGGTGGACGCGAACCTGGACTCGAACCCTGGTTTGCAGCACCAAAGTCAGCAGTCTAGCCAACGGCTCCTCGATTTATTTACGCACCCGCTTGAGTCAATCTGGCAACCTATCCCCTCTCATAAAACCATAGCCCCCGGACTTACTTTCGTGCTTTGCCTGTCCCACGCCCTTCGCGGTGGGCATCTCAACCGTCTGCCCTGCCCGTGTTGCGTTAAACATACCCACTAAACTTCGGGCCTCCCACCAGGAAGCCAATTACTACCGGTGGTTTGATAGCTACCCAGATGCGAACAATTCATCTTCGGTTTGGATCTGGGAACCCGGATATTGGTAGATGCTAGTTGGTGTCTGGATGGGCACGCCACGTGCGCGGCCAGAGCGCCTTTTTATTGTATGGGCAAGGTGGGCTCTGGGCCAGGGACCCCGCCTAACAGGGTGCCCCCTGACATAGTCGGAGCTGTTCTGCAGGGTCTTGCCCTAATGACTTTGAATCTTTCTTAGTCGGAGTTGTTCTGCAGCGTCTTGCCCTAATGACCCTGAATCTTTCTTAAATTCATTGATTTAAATACTGCTTTGCTTTATTTTATTCGTCATGCACCTGATGTGTGAAAGTCTCGTGCAGACATTCTGCAGACAAACGTGTTTGTTTCCTAACACAACCCTAAAACGTTTCTTTATACAAAACAAGGGCTAACATAGATTATTTGCAGTATTATTGGCATGTTAATGCTGTGTTATACTAATAAAAACATGTTTTATACGCCCCCTATATTTGGGCCGAGGCAGGAACTGTTCACCAGCGAGGGAGTGAACGTGATAATAATTAGCTTTGACCAGAGCCTGCTTTGACCGGTAAATGTAGTGTCCTTGAAGGATGAAGGCTGAGCCGCGATGCTGACTTCAGCGGACAAACCCAGGCACGGACAGTTTACTAAAGTTGTAACACAAGTGAAACACAAGATGATATGCCCCCACCTGATAGCGTCCACAAACCTGCAGACCTAACTTGCTTTTTATACGGCAAGGTGCTGCAAAACCCTGACACTGATCATTCTGGCGGTTATGCTCGCTTGTTCACTGGGGAGCAGGGCCGAGGTAACCATCCTAGCCCGTGTCGATGCCACAACGCTTCCATGGTCGGTTCGCCGGGATCAAGGTGAACCCTAGTGTACCTGCTGCAAATCTTGTGCCCCTAAGGTCTGGCCCGCGCCAGGCTAACTATGCTCTGCATGCAGCGGTATTAACCCTAGGCTACAAAGTGTCCCGCCTCCCTGTCGATCTTCGACAACCCGGCCTAAATGCTTCCGACCCTTGCTCACCTTATTCCACGATCATCAGCCGTCTTGGGGGCACCGCTGCCCGCACCGACTCACCAGCATTGTGAAACCTGCCCTGCCGCCCATCTTTACTCCTGGCCGGATCTCCTGATCAGATTGTCCTGTGCTTAGCTAAGCTGACCCAATCCATGCCGCCGTGTTAGATCGTGGTGTCCTGTGATGTCTGCCGCGATCTTCCCCCGGTCATGGCCGTTCTGGCTGTAGGTGCCGGTAAATCCAGACAGGCGGGCGCTTTTTTTGAGCAGTTGCGACCTCCTGATTCTTCTAAATAAACTTTGTGCAATTCTCGGCACGCTTCCCAGTTCCGCGATGCAGAAGACATCCCCGCCGAATTGAAGGCCCGGATCGTTCTCCCTTGCTGAGTAGCAGTGGTGGCCGACAATCGCCTCAGGGTGTGCTGAGGCAGAGCTTCGCCTTGAAAGTCGAAACAAGCATTTACAATGCAATGGTTTCGCCTTTGGAAAAGTTAGAGTTATTGGCATTGCTCATGACATTTCTTTTTTTTTTACTTATAAATAAATGGCATTGTTATTTACATTGCCAACAGCTCTCACAGCCCACACAGCTCTCTCAGCCCACACAGCTCTCTCAGCCCAACACAGCCCACACAGCTCTCAGCCCAACACAGCCCACACAGCTCTCAGCCCAACACAGCTCTCAGCCCACACAGCTCTCAGCTCTCTCAGCCCACACAGCCCTCACAGCCCACACAGCTCTCAGCCCAACACAGCTCTCAGCTCTCTCAGCCCACACAGCTCTCAGCTCTCTCAGCCCACACAGCTCTCAGCTCTCTCAGCCCACACAGCCCTCACAGCTCTCACAGCCCTCACCACACAGCCCACACAGCTCTCACAGCCCACACAGCTCTCACAGCCCACACAGCTCTCACAGCCCACACAGCTCTCACAGCCCACACAGCTCTCACAGCCCACACAGCTCTCACAGCCCACACAGCTCTCACAGCTCTCACAGCCCACACAGCTCTCACAGCCCACACAGCTCTCACAGCCATCCGCCCACACAGCTGTCACAGCACAGCAGTTGCTCTCAGTGCAAGTGTGCACTGAAGCAGGTACTGTAGTAGAATTGGCCTATACCATGTACTGCACTGTGACATTTACACAGCACTTCATCCCCGGGCTGTGGAGCGCTCTGGTTTGCACGGAGATCCTAGGTGAAAAGGTTTAAGATGGCGTGGGTTCGAGCGTGACCAGTGCCTGTGATGCTGGGTGACGCGTGTGAGGTCTGGAGATGGGGACTCTGCGCAAGCGCAGATCGGCCCTCTTACGTGGCTGGTTATAATATACTACTTTGCACAAGCGCAGACATGCCCTGCCTCTTACATGGCTGCGCAGCCAAGTTTTAATGTGCTCCATTTTTTTTGCTGTTTGCAAAGTCCTCTTATTCCTGCTGGCACAGAGTGGTGCATCTTCGGCGTTTCACCCTGTGCGAGATTTGTTGAAGGAAGGAACAGATAGGAGAGGGGCTGCTCCATGACACTGTGGTTTCCTTGACAGTGGTTGCTCACTTTTTTTTGCTGGGGGAACGAACAGACAGGCTGACATTGCAGCACGCACACAGAAAGACGGACCTTAGACACTGCAGGCACACAGACAGACAGAGACTGCAGGCACACAGATAGACGGACACTGGAGGCACACAGACAGACAGACGGACCCCGGACACTGCAGACACACAGACAGGCTGACATTGCACGCACACAGACAGACGGACACTGCAGGCACACACACAGACAGACGGACCACGGACACTGCAGGCAGGCAGGCAGCCGATCACCGCAGGCACACAGATAGACGGACATTGCAATCAGACAGATGGACACTGCAGGCGCACAGACAGCGGGACACTACAGGCACACAGACAGATGGACACTACAGGCACACAGACAGACGGACACTACAGGCACACAGACAGACGGACACTACAGGCACACAGACAGATGGACACTACAGGCACACAGACAGACGGACACTACAGGCACACAGACAGATGGACACTACAGGCACACAGACAGATGGACACTACAGGCACACAGACAGGCACCGTATCCTGGCCGGTTGACATTGTAAACCTAGACACAAGGGTTGTTTCTTATTCCTGCTGGCACGGAGTGGCGCATCTTCGGCGTTTCACCCGGTGCGAGATTTGTTGAAGGAAGGAACAGATAGGAGAGGGGCTGCTCCATGACACTGTAGTTGCCTTGACAGTAGGTGCTCACTTTTTTTTGCTGGGGGAACGAACAGACAGGCTGACATTGCAGCACACACAAAGAAAGACGGACGTTAGACACTGCAGGCACACAGACAGACAGAGACTGCAGGCACACAGACAGACGGACCTCGGACACTGCACGCACACAGACAGACGGACACTGCAGGCACACACACAGACAGACGGACCACAGACACTGCAGGCAGGCAGACAGCCGATCACCGCAGGCACACAGACAGACGGACATTGCAATCTCACGATATGATTTGCATTGAATGCCCTTAGAAATCCAAGTTACTCTATACTGCTAATGCGCACCTGCAAAGCATTTCTATTCCAAATGACAAGGCTGCCAAAAATAGTAGATATAAAAAAAGCTAACTAAGAGTTTGCGCCCAATATTGCATAAAAAGGCAAGGCTAATCTACTTTAACCTGACATAATCGACGTGATGATGACTTTTACCAGTAATACTGAAGTAACACTCAATGAAATGAATGAAGTTACAACAACTCACTATGGAAATAGCCAAAGAATCTCGGGAACGCCCCCGTGTCTGGTCCGGCATTGACGGACGCCTCTCTGTTCCAATGGCTAGCCTCCATTTATGGAGCTAGCCAATGAAGCAGAGAGGCGTGTTCAAGTCACCCATACTAGAAACTACAGATTTCTCTGGAGGAGGAGCCTAACGTTAATTTTACATTATGCAGCAGCTTTCCTAACTCCCATTCCTACGCGCAATTTATGGATTTACACGCTCTCACTTGCAGCCCTTTACCCAAGCAATTTGTTTTCCAGCCAGCATTTTACAAATGTTTCCCCTCCCTCATATCCTATTTCCAATTTTCAGGTTCTCCAGCGCCACGAGGTCATAGAAATGCCAATAACACTATGCAAATATCATCACTCCACTGCATATAAAAAAAGTTTAAAAACATTGTCTTTTTCAACACCAAAAGTTGTAACTTTCACAAATGCAAGATCTATTGCATTGCTAATGCTTGTTTAATGTTACTAGTGTAAACATTCAAAGAGCTTGGACTGGCCACTGAGGTAGCCAGGTCTTTGCTCTGTAAAGAAGACTGTTGTACATTATAGGTGCGGGAAAATACCACAGGGCGTTCCTCCTTAACCGCTGCTAAGTGCTGTGTCTGTTGGTGTTTCAGTGAGGATTGTATTGAACTGGAGGTATGTGTGCTGCTGCCTGTCCTTTGCTTGACAGCCTGGAAAACTCTGAAGTTAAGGGTGAAGCTTGTGTGGAGTTGGATAGCTACTGAGACCAGATTGGAACACAGCTGTAAGTCTAAAGAAACAGACAGATCCATACATGTTTGCATGGTGCAAGACTTGGGAACAGATCCAATATGCTTGCAGTGGGTAGGAATGTGTTTTATTCTACAAAAGCCTCCGTATCAAGACTGATTTCCCTTTTGTCTCAACTGGGTAACCATCAGAGCACCGAAGGACTCTTGGTTTTAAGCAAACGAGTTACAACGGGTCTGGCACTGAACTTGCAGCCTTGTTTTTATAACTGGAAAGTGAGTGAAAAAGCTACCTTATACTCAACCGCAAAGACTGGGCTGGGAGCACAGAATATGAGAAGGAGGTTGAGGGGTTTTCCGACTGGCATAAAACAACCAGAGAGACTGTTTTCTGTGGACGTGCAAGCCAAAGATATCCCTACCTTAACTGACGCTTGGAAGCTGGAAACTGTGCTTAGCTGTACAAAACAACTGACTCCCATCTAGCCTTTCCAACATGAATGAAGGCTAAAGGCAGCTTGGAGTCGTGTTGTTTGACTGAACTGAGAAGACGCCTACAGTGCCCACTTGTGAGTACTGCACAGTAGCTTTCATCTACTGTCCATGCCGCACTGAGGAGCCATGTGGAAGCTATTTTTGCCATTTAGGCCTTATTTTAATCATAAAAGCTTTTTATTGGTCTGGGGGGCCTAACTAAGTTGTTTCTTGATGCAAATGTTGTGGCAGTACTGTTACCAATTAACACACACTCTCGGAAGTTGTCTTATGTCTAGGTCCTGCGCTACTAAGAGGTAGATGAGGCCGACTTAGAGAAGCAGTGGTTGCCTAACTAGAAGCTAATTTTGCACGTGGTGGTAGGATTTCGCCACTGGCTGGTAAATCTGGCTTCCTACAAACAGTATCTCCATGAAGACGTTAGCAAAACATTACTACCATCAAAGCAAAGGGTCCGAGTAACTATTAAAGAGAATAGGAACACATTTTAATGGCTTAATTTTAAATATGCACTCAACCATTTCTAAACTCTAGAGACTAGGTCCCAAATTACCAGATCCGTGGTGTCAGTGACTAACCATAAGACCCCACACCTCCAAGTATACTTGGTCCTAGGCAATCTTCTAGCAACACTCTCTCCCAGGTGAATGGCTGGATGTCACTTGACCACTTTAGGGTCAATGAATTTGCCATGGTCACCCCTCCCCCGTGCATAGTTCTCTAGTACGTTTTAACTCTTTAATTTGTGCTCTGACCATTAGGTGTGGGACAAACATCTTGGCTAGTTCCATTCCTACTGCAATTAGTTCGAAGTGCCTTCTGTGAGGCCCAAGAATACCTTCTCTGGTTCCTTCTCCAGCCTTCTTTATTATCGGTGTCCACTGCTCTCTTTCATATCCGCTCGATCAGGGGTGGACAGGTTGCCTCCTTCACGCCCTGCCCACCACCTCGCACCGCCGCTCTGAGCGTAGGGCATCTCTCCACACAGTGCTGTGTACATGGCTTTCCACGCACTTCGCCCTCCATCCCTGCCCCTCCCCCACCGCCGCACGCAGGGTCTGGGGCAAGGACGTCGCGCGCGGTTCGGACGCAGACTCACCATTTGTCCAGGCTGCCTCGGACTCCAGGAGCCGCACTGGCGAAGAGAGGGTCTGGGAGCGGCAGACAAGGGGACGTCTGGGGTCGGACCAGGGAGCAGAGTGGCTCAGCAGTCCTGTGTCATTGGCATTCACCAGACGGTAGAGCGGGCTCCACACACGGCTCCGAGACACCACTCTGCAGAAGAGAGCAGGCAGCGCTCAACGAAGCCCAACACCACTGCGCCCCCCACCCTCCGCCCCCCACCTTCCCGCTCCCGCGCAGCCCGCACCAGGCTTTAGTCTAAACTATTATATTCTGTGAGAAGGGGGGTTCACGAGACTGTTGACAGGCACTGAAGCGGGTCTACGACAGTCTTGTCTGGGCTCCCTCCCATCGCCATCGCGTCCAGGACCAGGTGATCCGTGCGCTGCAGCAGCCGTTGCACCCTGCGTGCGGAGCCACGCAACACAGCACTCACCGGGGGCGGAGGCGCGGGGCTGCAGCTGTCCTGCCCGGCAACGTCCTCCGCTTCTTCCGGGGCTCCCTCCAGGCAGGCCACGGGAGCCCCGCGTGGGCCGCCATACTTGTTGTGGGCCGCCGTCTTCCTTCTTCCCCTGGGCGGCGGGGGGCGGGCACTTCCGGCCGGCCGCGCTAGGATTGGCTGGCCGGCCGGCCGGCTGAAGAAACATCGCAGAAACCTCGGAGAGGACGAGGGGGGCGGGCGGGAGAGGACGAGGGGGGCGGGAGAGGACGAGGGGGGCGGGAAAGGACACGGACGTCGGGAGGGAGGAGGGAAACGTGGGGACGGCGGGAGGAGGGAGGACAGCAGCAAGCACGGCCGGCCGGACCAGACACGGGGGCGTTCCCGGCATCCCGTGACGTCGGCAAAAGCCAAAGAATGTCGGGAACGCCCCCCGTGTCTGGTCCGGCATTGACGGACAGGCCCCTCGTCCAATGGCTAGGCTCCGTTTATGGAGCTAGCCAATCGGACGGGGGGGCGTCTTCCATAGTGCTTACTATACTCATTAGATTTCTCTGGAGGCGGAGCCTAATCGGCTCCGCTCACCAGCGAAACCTAAAAAAAACGGGACAACACACAAAATTCTTGTTGTGCCGCTGCTGCTCCCTGCTCCACGAAGATAGGAGCAACCTGGGGGAGCTGCAGTTATATCCCCTGTGTCTTTGGGGCACACCAGTAGGTGAGGGGGGGGGGGGGGGGGAAGCACTGACACAGACACCAAAATAGTGTGATAAAGGCCACTTTATTGGAATCAGCTGCACCTACAAAAAAGTCCCACCTGGCCTGTGCCGAACAAAACTACTGCTCACTAAATAACTGCCTGACAGCCCCCCACCCCCACCCCTAAAGTTAACCCCAACATTGCAACCGAAAATACAACACATCCGCTCAGCAACCTACCCCCCAACTGAATGCCACAGTGACCTCCATGACCTCACCCCGCCTACCATACAGTCCCAGGCTTCCAGCAAATCCACCCTATCTCCTTAGGAAAGCGCCCCCAGCAACCGCACCTGTTCCAGCGACACCACAACTTTAAACACCCTAACCAGTGCACCATCGACCAACTAAACCCCTCAGAAACCAGGACCCACCCCGCCACACAAACCCGGGGGAAATAATTTACAGGGAGGGAGGGAGGGACCAAAAATCTGCCTACGGACCCCTGGCTGCTGTGTCACTGCACCACGAAACAGTGTGCAGTGACCCAAAATGGCCATATAAATAGGGACGAAGCCCAAAACAAGCCCAAAGGAGCCCAACCAGCCCAACCAGCCCAAGAAGAGCCAGCTACGGGGAGCCCCGTGTGCCAAACTTCCTCCCTCCCTCCCCTGGTGCCCCAAACTTCCCCGGGGGGGGGGGGTGGGGGGGGGGAGAGCCTCCCGCTGGTCGGCCACCCCCCCAAATCCCCATTGGGGCACACCAGTAGGTGAGGGGGGGAAGCACTGACACAGACACCAAAATAGTGTGATAAAGGCCACTTTATTGGAATCAGGTGCACCTACAACAATGTCCCACCTGGCCTGTGCCGAACAAAACTACTGCTCACTAAATAACAACTGCCTGACAGCCCCACACCCCCACCCCTAAAGTTAACCCCAACATTGCAACCGAAAATACAACACATCCGCTCAGCAACCTACCCCCCAACTGAATGCCACAGTGACCTCCATGACCTCACCCCCGCCTACCATACAGTCCCAGGCCTCCAGCAAATCCACCCTATCTCCTTAGGAAAGCGCCACTAGAAAATCGCTTACGACTTTCGACCCCCCCTAGACTCCTGCCTTCTGGGATACCTGAGCACCCCCAACGCCCCATCCAAAGCTTCCTTCAACTGGACGATGTACAATTCCATGCCATACCTGGACAGGTGACCCCCATCCTCCCTGAAAAAATAGACCGCGCCATAGCGCAACTCCGGGTGCTCCATCCTCCCCACCCCCTCCCTGGCACAAAATTCCCTCATCTCCCGATTAATCTTCCTCCGTGCCCTGTCTATGGCTCCTGGGTGCTCCGCTCCCCTCCAAATCCGCCTGGGAATACACTCGGACCAGATAACATGACAGCCCGCCCATTGCTTCTTAATTTCCCTCAGGTCCCTCTTCCTTTGCTTGAGCAACGCCAGCCCCTTGCACTGCACCAAATCGTTTTCGCCCAGATGAATCACCACCACATTCGGGCACACACCCCCTCTCACCACTGTGTTCAACAAGGGAAACAACTCATGCCAACGCCTACCCCCTTTTCCCCTCCAATGACAACGATACAACCCTGCATCCAATCCGAAATTGAGTGTCCGATGCCTGTCCCACTCTGCCTGTTCCGCCCTCTTGACGAATGAGTGTCCAACAATAAATACATTCAGAACAGCCACCTCCGGCCCCGCCACAGCACCTGTAAAGACACATATATCAAAATCGGGAATCAGTGTTACAACACCCCATCCGCCTCCCTCAACCGCACATACATCCGGTAACAATCCGACTTCCACCGTCCCAGCCTCTGTATCTCCTCCTTACCCCAACCCCTCTGAGCCGCCTCCGTCGCCGCCCCGATCCGGAAGGAATGCGACCCAGACGCCAGCGGGTTCTCACCCATGTACCGCAGGGCGCGCCGCAGAACCCACAAAGCCTGTGCCGCTGTCACTCCGTCACCCCCACCTTGACCAAAAACCTCCTCCTCCTTCTCGCCGTGGCCTGCCATCAACCTCCTCCCCCACGCTGCGGGGCACACCCCCTCCCCGCCGCCCGGTGTCAGTACCACCCAAGTCCCGACCCCCCGCTGATCCGTCTTCGAACGACGCAAACGCACCGCCACCTCCTGCGCTCGCAACTCCACATCCTCCCACAACACCCCCGCCTCCCTCTTGCTCCCATATGAGTAATAAAGGGGTGGGCCCTTAGAACTCAAGGACCTGGGTCCATATAACAGTACAAAGAAGAAGTGGTCCGAGTTACAATAAGACTAATGTACTATATTCAGTCTGTACCATATCAAACTGATACTCACCATATAACCATTTGCCATAGATTTACACACATTTATCAAAGAGAATCAAGAAGAAAACATTTATTTGCATTTATTTCTGCAATATTTGTATTCACGCAATATTGGTATTTGCGTACATTAATCAGCCTATTGTATCAAATATTTCAAAAAGAAAGATACTTAAATGCAATTGTCAAATCATTACATTTCAGAGTGCTCTCAGTGGGAAGGGGAGGGGAAGTGCGAAGGTTGCCCCCAGCAACTCCGACACCCAAAACGCTCCAAAGAACAGCCAGGACATCAGGGTAGAAAAACGCACCGCCTCGCCCTCATCCCTGCACACCGCCGAGAGCGCGCCAATGACTCCTTCCAGCAACCCCACCGTGATGGGACGTCGCAGCCGCACCTTCGCACCCCTCTCTCTCGCCCACCCCTCCAGCAGCCGGGTCCCCAATTCCCCTGCCGACGGAGGGTAACCCCACCACAATTTTCCCATGAACGCCACCGCCGACAACTTGCCCGCAATCGACACCCGCAACAGCGCTCTAGCCATGAGTGCCAGCATGAACCTTACTACCTGTTCCTCGCACCGCCACCGGTCCCCTCGCCTCACCGCACCTGACTGCAGGAATTCCTCCCACGCTTGCTCGTACGCCTTCCATGTTGACACCTCTACCGACGCCTTCACCAACTGAAAGACCCGGCCTCGCCCACCGACCACAGGTCCTCCGGCACCGGCGTCCTGACTTCCTCCGCCGCCGTGGCTAGCCCATGGAACCTCTCCCACTGTGAACGAGACAAAGCATCCGCAATGTCATTGTCCACTCCTGGAACGTGGCGCGCCTGAAACAGGATGTCATTCTCCAAGCAACGCAAAACAAACACCCTCATCAACTTCAGCACCTGCGGGTCCCGAGCCGAATGCCTGTTCACCACCTGCACGACGGCCATGTTGTCCACTCGAAACAGCACGCACTTCTGGGCCAGCGCCCCCGACCACACCGTGACCGCCAACACCAACGGGAACAACTCCAAAAACGCAATACTCCTCCCGCCTGCCTGCCAGTGCTCCGGCCACTGCTCCGCACACCATTTTCCCTCCCAATACAGACCAAAACCGCCAACGCCCGCTGCATCCGAGTACATGGTGACGTCCCACTCCCAGTCCTCCGCCGGCACAATGGGCACTCCATTGAATCATTCCAAGAATGCTCGCCACATGCGCAGATCCTCCTTCATTCCCGCCGAGAGGTGCACGTGGTGATGAGGCAAGGTCAAACCGGACAACGCCAAACCCAAACGCCGGCAAAACGTTCGACCCGTCCGCACCACGCGGCAAGCAAAATTCAAATGCCCCAGCAGCACCTGCACCTCTCTCACCGTCACCTTCCTCTTTGCCAACATCCCATCCACCAGAACCAGCATCGCTGACCTCTTGTCTTCCGGTAGGCGCGCTTCTATGGCGACCGAGTCGAGCTCGATACCGAGAAAGGACAACACCGTACTGGGACCGCACGTCTTCTCTGGCGCCAGGGGAACCCCAAATTCCCCCATCAACCCGGCCAAACCATCCAGCTGCCGCTGACAGTCCGCCGCTCCGGGCCGCCCCACCAGGAAGAAATCATCCAGATCGTGCGTCACTGACTCCGAGCCTGTGCGCCTGGAAAAAACCCACTGCAGGAATGAACTGAAATGCTCAAATAGCGCGCAGGAAATGGAGCACCCCATCGGCAGCGCCTTGTCCACAAATATGAGTACCTGGAACTGGATCCCCAACAAATGGTGATCCGCCGGGTGCACCGGAAGGAGTCGAAAGGCCGACTTGACATTGCATTTTGCCATCAGTGCGCCCCTTCCCGCCGCCGAGACGAGCCTCCGCGCCACGTCCACCGAAAGTCACTGACGCCAATTCTGCCGAAATGTAGGCATTGACCGACTTCCCTTCCGGCCAAGACAAATGCTGTATCAGCCAGAACTGCCCCTCCTCCTTCTTGGGCACCACCCCGATGAGGGAGATGATCAAGCCCGGCAACGGCGGTTCCGTGAAGGGGCCTGCCATCCGACCTTCGCTGACCTCCTTGAACAGTTTCTCCCTCACAATGCCCTTGTGCGCGTTCACTGACTTCAGATTGTCCGCCCAGCGAGCAATCCGGGTGCCCTCATAGCCCAGCCAAAACCCCTCCCGGAACCCCCGACTCAGCACCGCAGTATCCTCCGCCCGCGGATATGCCACCAACCAGGGCTTCATCCGCTCGATCCTAACCGGCATACGAGCCTTTGCCCAAAGCTCTGGCTCCCCCCCTGCCTCCCCCCCTCCCACCACCCTGTCCCTCTCTGGCCGGCGCACCTCCCTGCGTGGGCTGCTGTCCTGGCGGGCCCCCGAGCCCGCAACACCGGAGCGCTGGGTGCCGTCGTCCGCAAGTCGAGCACTCGTGCCAGAAACGGCATGCCGCCCGCCCGCAGGCTCCTCGATTGAAGTCCCAGCAGGCCCCAACCATGGCCTGGCCACCAGAGTCTCCCTGTCCCCCCCCCACGGGTGGGGTGGGCTGCAAAGGGGGGCGGCACCAGCGGCAAACCGCTTGCCGTGTAAATGGTGTGGCCAAACTTGGCCCCGCCCATCGTCTGTTGGTACAGATCCGAATCCAGCTCCCCCCATTGCGCTTCCGGGTCTGCCGCCATGCGCGCCCGGAATTCCTCGTCATAGTGTGACCACGCAAACCTACCGTAAGTCACCTGTGCCCTCTGCACCACATCCATGTACTTGAAAAGCGCGACGGACCGGTCCGGAAACTTCTCGCAATACACGCTCGCGTATATGAGGAAAGCAGCTGACTAGTTGTCTAGCATCAGGGGCACCTTTGGGCGCCTAGCTAACTCCTGCTCTTCCTCCTTTGACCCCTCCTTGGACGTCAACTCCCTGTGGAGAAGCTTCAAAATGTCAATGTACTCCCCTTTCCAGATCTTCTCCATCGTCGCCACCGAAAGGTGTGCCCCCAGCGGCTTAGTCAGCCCCATGTACGGTAACTTACGCACCGGCATCACACAACTCTCCTTCCCCTCGCCCGCCGGCTCCTTCCCACCTACCGCTGCCGACCCGCCGCCCGCGCTTGGCCCTGTTCCCCCTGACGCCGCGCCGTCCGTGCCCACTCCCGCATCCTGCACGTACCGTCCTCGCACCAACCGCCAACCATCTTCCCCTTCGCCCCCAGTCCCTACCGAAACCTGCACACAGCGCTGCTTGCCACTCCCCGCTCCGTCTCCCGCCTTACCTGGCGTCAAGGTCGGCGTCCTTGCCGGATCCCGCCGCCTAACCAGTGGAGCTGAGGGGGCCGTCACTCTGGGCACTTCTCGCCTTGCTGGCACCTGCAATACACTGCCACCAACATTACAAGACCCCCCGTCCTCCCGAATCTCTCCTTTCTCCTCCGACTCTCCATCAGCCGGCTCCACACCACCCCGGCCCCCCACTTGGGGTTCCAGCCGGCTCAAACCCGCTCTCTCACGTCACACCCGCATCAAATCCACCAAGTCCACACACATCCGCCACACTCGCAGTCCAATCAGAAGTATGAGCATCCATCCTCACTCCCCTACCCCCGGCGGCCGTAAAGACCCTTCGGGGTGGGGCCGGCGGAGACGAATCCCGCCTCCATACGCCGCGGTCATGAGCCAGGTCCCTCGCTGGAGCTCGGCCGCCCGCAGACAGAGCCGGCCCATCCTCTCGGTGGGTTCGAGCCGCATGCTGCTCACCCGAGCGCCTCGCAAACAGCACCTGCCAAGGAAAAAAGGTGGAGTCCAGCATGCCAGGGTGAAAACACCCCCCTTACCCCCCCAAGCGCCACCCCCTCCCCCGCTCCCCCATCCCAGTGCCGCCCCACGCCCCCAACCTGCAGAGTGCCCTCCGTGCCGCGATGGGATCCCCCCCGCCACCCAGGCCCCAACCCCCATCCCAATCCCAGCCCCCCGGACCTCCCCACCCCCCCGGAACCCCAACTCGGCCTGCACCCCCCCCCCACGTCCCACTCCGCATGCCCCCTCTGTTGCACCCCCCTCCCCTCTCCAATGCCGTAACTCCCCCCTGGCCCGCCACCTCCCCCCGCCCCCCCACACTTCCCAGCCTCCCCTCCGCTACCCCCACCAACCCACCCCCCCAGCCCCGGCCCACCCCTCCCGCCCGCCGCTCCTCTGCCTCCGCGCACCCCCCCCCAAGCACCCCTGGCCACCCACACCCCTCCGCCTGTCCCCCCTCTCCACCCCTCCCCCGCCACCCCGGCGATGCCTGCCTGCTCGTACCTGCCATGCCCCCTCCCTCCTCCGATGAAGACGAGCTCCACTCCAGCTCCGTGTCCCCCCCCCACATCAGTCTCCTCAATCAAGAGCGGGGAAACCGCCCCCCCGCACCCTCACCCCCCCCCCCCGCCAGCAGCCCCCCTGCTCCTCGCGCCTCGGCCCCGCCCCCCCTCCCGTACCACGCCCCCCCTCCCCCACGGCCCCCTCACCACCCTCAGCCCCCCGGCCCGCCACCCCACCCCCCCACCCTCCACTGGCGCCACCACCTGGGTCCCCGCCTCTACCCCCCCTGCTCTTCCAGCTCTGCCACCGCATATCGGGCTTCCCCTCCCCCCCCCCCCTCCCCCCGGCACCTCCCCCCACCTCCTCCACAAATTCAAGCGCTCTCTTCTTTCCCCTCTGCCCGGCCCTCTTGGCCCCTCCCTTTGCCTTCGAGCGCGGCGCTGCCTCCCTAGACGTCCACAAAAAGAAAAATTGCGCTCAGACTAGCGAAGGAGAAGAGTTCAGAAGTTGAAAATATGAGAAATGATGGGAACTGCCTGTCATCTTTCTTGGAGTCTTCTTAGAATCAGATTGCCAAGAAGTGACTAATAACTTAGTGGACAAGGCACAGAACCAAGGCTCAGGAGAAGCAAATTCTCCGAGAAACTTGAACCGGGGAAGTTGCAGCTGAGACAGTAGTTCCAGAAAGCTGTGACTGACCTTTGATGGCTAATGCAACAGAACTAATATGAATGTAAGCCAGAGGTAGATAGCTATTATCTGTAGGTTAATCTATAGGCAGGCAGGAGTCTCACAGTGTACGAAAACACAATCGGTATTATGAGGGGGGTTTAGCAGCTGGGAAGGACAAAGAATGAAAGATATTCGTGGTAATAAAAGTTAGGGTGCAGGTTGCTGAGATTGTGAGACTTCATTGTAAATACGATTGGGAAAAGATAGATTAGAAAGATTATGTAAAGTTTAAAAGTGAGCAAGAAGGATTAGAAAGAGTGTGTAAAGTTGTGTGTAAAGTTGAAAAGTGAGCAGGAGTGTAAATAGATTGAAAACAAAAACAGAACCTTAGTCTACAGTAATTTGTTCATAAATGGACACTCTTTTCGGAAGTTATCAGCCCCCAGGAGAACAAGTTAATTGTGAGCAGCAACATAAATGGATGTAAACAAGAGAGAGATATTTGTGCCTCATCTGCATAAAACAAATGTAAATGGAAGAATTAGGTGTGGAAGAGAAAATAAATAAATGGGCATCTATAGGGTTCTAGGTACAGATCGACCAATGGAAAATGAGAGATCCAAGGTATGTCCACAATATATTGCCAGTGGTGTGACACAAAATGGTAACCCCCCCCCCCCCCACCCGGAATCGCAGAATGTGCTGAGGGTCACCAAGTCTCACAAATATTCATTGGTCTTGGGCTGAATGCACCGCATGGGTTGCCGGGGCCTGGGTTATGCCACTGGCTGTGGCAGAAGAGGGGAGGTGGTCTCAGTCCAGGCAGTGAGTGCAAGGAGGAGGCCGAAATTATCCTCATTGGTCACCCAGACTTTTTGCGGGCCCCATTTGTATTCCCAACACCCCATCCGCACAGCAGTGGAACTCATTCATTTTAAATGAAGGCCCGGTGTTTGATTCGCTTTGGCACACCATAGTGTCTTGCACTTCTAGAGACAAGTGTTGAAGTGTTAATCTAGCCGCACTTTCTGTATATGGGTTTACCAAAGAAGAACATTTTGGTAGGTAAGCCATCACCAGCAATCACCTTTGGTTCCTACGTTTAGACAAGGACAGAATCGAGCCTGGTTATTCTTCCAGTAACAAGAATATTACATGACGTTCATAATATTACTTGCCCCAAAAATAGTGGAACATAGGACAATTTGATCAAATCTTAGACCTGCCGAATGTCCCATTTTATGGACTAAAGCTGCATGTTTTCAATAGGTTTTTTAATTTTCCAGCAATCAACAACTGCAATGATATGCTTATTAAATCCGTGCACTTCCTGATGGTGTCTGGAGGGCGTTACACGTGCACGCATGTGCTCTGTATTCAGGGGTCTTTAAAACACCATATTGTGAATTACCCTCACCGTATAAAATAAGATCCGACAGTAGTAGGTTATTAAAGGAAGGGGCTTTAAAACTTGGGGAATACAGAGAATTACATTCCAGAGAAAGATAAAAGGAAAGTGAAACTCATAATAAAGAAAGAAATTCGAAAGTAAGGGCAGAAGAAATTCCACAGAGAAGAGAATATCAAAAACCAAAAGAAATAAGATCTTCAAATCTGAATTTAGGAGAGATTTTAAAATTCAGGTTAAAGGAATGAACACATTGGTGAGGAATACAAATACAGTCTCTGGTCGGATGGGCACAAATGTATGCAATGCTTCACGTGAATTCCAGCCAAATGTATTTATTACTATTTCGATAGTTCTCTTTCAGCAACACCTAAAGGAGTACATATTCAATATAATTTACTCCATAAACTTCTAAATCATTCAGGAGATCTCAGCGAAAAGGCTCAAGGGCGACTGCACTCGATCAAAGAATCAGAGTTTATGAAATCTTTCAAAAATGGCTTTACTAAAAAGAAATACCATTTGTGGAAGAGGTTAACAGATCTGTAGAAGAAACACAAAACCCAGTGATTTTCTATAGTTTGTCCACTGTGCAGGAACCCAAACCGCCTGTAGGTGGGAATGATTTTTGGTGGCATTGGCTCCCCCCATTTCGCAGGAGAGCTGAACTGGGTGCCGGTCACTGCATAGGGATACTGGAAAATCAAGCTGGACAAGTAAGACCCTGCATGCAAAGTTTTCATTGGCTGCTGATACATTCCTGTATGGATGGGATCTAATCTCACAGCGACCCATCCCTTCACTTTGCATCACCTGTTTAGCCCATTTTCTGTCTATCCAATACATGTTTTATATCTTTCAACAGCATTGACGTTGGTGATGAGATTGTCTTCTTCCAAGATGGATGCCAAGCGATTGCTGACACTGGAACATCCATGATGCCTGGCCCACCTGTGGAGCTGCAGGATCAGATGGGTGCCACATCAATGGATGGCGAGGTGGGTTTAATCTACCAAGGTGGAAAATCAGATATTATTTAACCATGCATGCATTCCACAGGAAGCCCTAGGCACAGAAAGATGCTTACACATTACCCTCCTCAGTCAAAAGAACCCCAACTGAACCAACACCATGCCAACAATGACAATCCCTAAACTCAAGCTCACCCACCCGGTCATTCTGGAGTAACTTACCTCTACTCTGCATCGCATCCCACATTCACAATTAACCAGCTCGCCATAAAAGCAGGGTTTGCACAACTTCTACTACCCATATGACCTGTCTGGTGGCTCAATGGGTGTTCAATACATTCATGGCGTCAGTTTGTGGTTGTAGCACTGCACAACCAATGCTCAATTATGGGGCTGCTCTTTTTTTAGTCATGATATACTAAGAATACCAACTTTAGGCCCTACATATTTAACAAGAGACTTAGGGGCGAGAGTAGTATGGCGGGCAGAGCCCCGGGAAATGGGACCGCCCGCAATGCATGCAGTGGTCCCACAACTACAATTAGGATGCACCCGCTATTGGCATTGCTATTTGGCATTGCGGCGGGTGGTGCTTTCAGCACCGCCCGCCGCAATGCCAAAAATGCAAGTTGTGCATTTCAATGCACAATGTGACAGGCACCCCGTGGTGCCTGCCAAGTTGTTCATTGAAATGCAGGGGGTACCATAGGTACCCCCCCTGTGCACCCCCTCTAATCCCCAGAATCCCTGGGGGCCTGCTACGGGCTCCCGATGTTGGAAACAGCATGCCTTTCCGTGGCGGCACCATATTAACAGACCGGGCGGAAAACCGGCGGACGGTCTTTCCGTCCACCGGGGTCCCCCCGCCATTGTAATATGGCAGGGGAATTTGCATGCGGGCGGGGGGGAAATGTCGGGCGTATCTCCACCGCCATGCGGGCTGTATCGATCCACCCGACATACTAATGGGCCCCTTAGTGTTGGCTCTCCTCTAAGTGTGAGCTGGTCTCTAATCTCAGAAACTTCCTGCCAGGTTCCGAGCTCTGGCTTCCTAAGTCACATGTTAGCGCCATAGGGTATCTTCATGGCCTTGATTGTCCGACCTTGCAATACAATACACTGATGCTGTACTACCATTGCATTTAAAATACAATGTTTAACTTACAGCATTAAGTCCTGTAAAGTCCTGCCAATCTGTGCCCACACTCTAATTCTATTTCCTTAGATTTGGCTTGAGAAAGAGAGGTGTGAGAGAAGACATGAAAGTGATGAAGTTAGTGAAGGAGACATGAATGAGAGAATATCAGCAAGAATAAAGGAGGAGTGTATGAAAGCGAAGATGGAGAAAATAGTGAGGCAGAGGGAGAAAGAATGTGTGTGTATGAAGGTTATAGTATTAAATTGATCCATTCACTTACGTATTTTCCCTGCTCCAAACATCTGAATTCTCTGGGTAAAATTCAGTGGGAAAATTAGGAATTACAAGTGGAATTTCTGAAAATACGCCCAATTCTAGGAGTGGCTTCCCATAGTGAGGGGTAAAATTGGCGTTCTAAGCACTTTATGAATTTGTATATCTTTCATGGCATCTTGATCCCTGAATAGGCTAGGTAGAAAGTTTCATCAAAGAGTTCTATGGGATGTTTCTGTTCCCTCAAGTAGCCTTAGTTGACAAACAATTTTGGAGCCTAAACCTGTGTCAAGGTCCATTAGCTTGTCCTCCTGTTATTTAGTGGTACGCTGTAGCTCAGGAATTGCTTGGCTAAGTTTAGGAGCCCATCCTCTTCTTCAGATATTCTCTGTTCTGCTTCCGAAGTATAATCCCATATTTTGTCAAGATTCTGTAAAATCAGCAACTTAACATTTATTGCTAAATTATCTATTTTACCCTTCATAGATTTATTTATTTCCAGAACTAGTTGTTTCAGGTTGGGTTGGAGAGGGAAGGTAGGAGCATGGTGTCATTCAATGCGGGCCTTTCCCCAACGTTCGATTGGGCAATCTTTGCAATGCTCCCATCAGTCACATGTATGGTGTAGGCATCCTGCCCAGCACCCCCATTGCATGCTCCTGGCATTCATCTAGGAATTACCACTTCCAGTGCTTATTGGAATATGGTTGGGGTCAACTTTCAATATGAAAGCATATGGTTTGTTCCAGGTTTCCCCTGATCCCCCACCCACACCTTATTTATAGACTTACATTTTCATCTTAACATGGTACTCATTGCTGATGCCCTGACTTAGTCAGAATCCCTGCACTTCATTGTATAGAGAGGCCCTTGGGGAGGCAGCTAGAAGACCCCCTCCCCCCGCCCCCCCAGGTTACTCTCATTGCCTGTTCTGCCACTCTTTTAAGAACCTTTGAGTCCTCACTCTACACCTCTGCTGATATGTTTATCCTAATCCACCTCTGGGCGCTGTCATCGGATTCCTCCTCTTAGTTGTGCCTCAAATTGTTCATACTTCTTGTTTTTTATATACAATACAATACATTTGTGAAGTGCACGGCTACCTCCAAGGAGCCGTCCCAGCGCTGGCAGAAGGATCGCCCACAGGATCCCCAACTAAAGTGATACCAGCTGAGGTTTATGCAGGAGTCAAAGAGAAGGGTTTTAAGCTCTTTCCGATGGGCTAATTCCTTTGAATTACTCTGTCCTTCAGCATGTGGGGGTCACCTCACCATAGGGCCTGAGGCTCTTCTAGGGGATGATTCCTTCCCAGCTTTGTATCCTGTTCCCCATCCAGGGGCCCGGCCAGCCTTCCTCTGCCTCGGCCACAGGTTTCAATTTCTCCTCTGCAGTTGCTGGGAGCGCTGTGGGAGCCAGCCCAAGCCAGTGTATCTGCAGCCCAGTGAATCAACAACTCCCCAGCCGCGGGCACTCACTACGCCTCTCGTTCTTGTTGGGGCTCAGGCATTCACTCAGCGATGGTCGGTAAGGCATCCCCAGGGTGGCACATCTCCCAGTACAATGCTCGTGCCCTGGTGTGCTGTCTCAGTCCTTCTTCTCTGCTCTCATGCCTGGTGTGGCTGATTGCAGAGTTTCTGTTAGACTCCTTTAATGGGCCTCCTCCCCCCTTCCTCTGCCCTTGTGTCAGATACCTCCTGGCTCCTCCAGCAGGGATGCCTGCTGCCGCCCGCCATCCTCCTTCTCCTTCAGGACTCAAGTCAGTATTTGTGTTGTATGGGCCTCTTTAGAGGTTTGTCACTGGGGCTCAGTTGTCTGTGCTTGATGGTAGGGTGGAGGGGGGGAAATGGGTGCAGCAGAATGGGAAGATTTATTATTCAGCAGAGCTGCAACAGAGCACATCTGCCGAGGCAGCCATTTTGGTTCTTTTCCGGCCCAAGGTATCTTAATGTTGACAGGGCAATTGGAAAATCTCAGGAGAAGACCAGGGTAAAAACTGGGCCATTCATAATGAGGCCCTTTGATTATAGCCTCAAATGTTATATTTTAGACTCAGTAATATTGTGTGGTGGGCAGTGCTTAATTTGAGCAGGTGCTTTCAGGTGCTCAGCACCGCCACTTCTTTCACAGGGCCAGGGCTACAATATCTGACCCTGTTGGTGGTGGACTCAATATTAATTGTTCATATCCAAAAGAAAAAGAATAACATACATTGCATGGTGACTGGCTGGTAAACATTTTGTTTTTGCACTCCGTGTAGGTAAGAAAGTAAAACAAGCCATCTTCCACTTTTTTAGGAATGACAAGAGGAAAACGCAGAGTTCAAAATAGCAGGGACATGTACAGGCTGATGACAGGGGTCACAGGCAGCAGCAGTGTTATAGATGAGAGAGAGCGAGAGCAGAAGTAAAAGGAGAAGGAAGCAACAAGAGAGGAGATAGATAAGACTGAGCTCAGTAGAAGAAAAGGAGAGCAAATCAGATACAAAGAGAAAGCAGCCATGATGTGAAGAAGAGAGCATTAAGAAGAAAGAAGATAGAATGAAAGGATGTAGAGGACAGGACAGAGGAAAAAAAGCAGACATATGATAAAACGGAGAAATAGCCAATCACTGCTAGAAGAGTGATAGTAAAAAGCCAAGATCGAGGGGGGAGAGAGCAGATCATGGATAAAAGTGAAGAGGAAAAAGGGCAGGGCTAGAATGAATAGAGGGCAAACCAGAAATACATGGAATAAAGTAACACACCAGGTGTGACAAAGATATTAGAACACAATTAGAGAGGCGAGAGGATAGACTCTTAGAAAAAAGACTTAGGGGACAGACAACAGATCAAGGTTAGAAGATAGAGACTGAGGCAGTGTGAGTGTTGAAAGTGGGGTCACCGGAGGAAGAAGTGAGCTATGGTCTCCTTGGCAAAATTTTCAGCACCTGCACTTTATTTTTTTACAAATTAAGCACTGGTGGTGGGTGCCCAACCCCAACAACGGCTTTCCTCACTGCCGGGGATACGTACACTTTGGCGATAAACGAAACATTAGGCTTACTTCATGTAATGTTTTGCTATCTTGCTGCAGAGATTGTAGAGAATTTCGCTTTAGAATGTCATCTATGTTTTTTTGTGACAGAAAGGTAATTTGCCTACAGAAAGGTGTCTGACTTAGCAGTTGGTAAAAGCATAAGAAGACTGGGGAGACATTGACTTAGGGGCAGTTCATGAGATGTTACTCAATATGTTACAGTTGCCATTCATGGTCTGCACATTTTGCAATACCTTTTTAGTGGCAGGCACAAATAATGATTTCCCATGAAAAGATCAATATTTCTCAATGTAACAATAATCACAGTGTGAGTAAGATATATGTAGCCATGCATGTCTGTGCATAGACACCAATACACTCATAGCTTTAGCTGCAGTGTCTGCCATGCTTTTTTGCTTTGAAGTTGCTGCTATTTATAGAATTAGTAGTTGTGATTATGTCACTGAATGGGGGAGGTTCAAAGGCAATATTAGAACACACCAGGCCTATTCACAAGGGTAAACTTGCACATGAGCAAAACTACATGTGCCAGATTACTAATATACTTTTGAGTAATTTTACTGCTTTTGACTATTCACCATTTCCAAACATAAAGTCACCTAAAAGTGTAGACTTACTTGTCTCTAGCCTCTGAAACAAAGGGTGGAGCCAAATTAGAAAAGTGTAAAGTTACTACAGCCAAAAAGGAGCAGCAATAAGTCCAGTTCCAGCATCACACAGGGCAAAACAATGATATTCCAACACCCTTCTGCAGAATCCCATAGGAAATAATATTTAATTGAAATAATTTATTTCAGCTTTTTAGAAATATAGATGAATACATTTTGATATTTAAAATATGACATATATTTGTAGTTCTATATTTATATCTCTATTGTAAAATGTAGGTAAAAGTGTTAAAGTGTATTAAACTTTCACAAAAATAAAAAAGAATATTTGAATGTTAAATATTAATGTTACATATTGTTATATATTTATTTTAATTGTAGAACAATGTAAAAAAATTTACAGCATTGATAACGTAGTATAACATTTAATTATTTTGACTGTATTAAATGAAATTTAAATTATTTTCTGATTTAAATCAGAAAAACTAAATCTCACCTAAAGTAAAATATCTAAATATTTATCATGTATTAACGTTATTTAATGTAATGTATAGCATCAAAAGAAATGCAGTTACATTTTATTAAAACAAATGCCACGTTAAATATAAAAAAGGTTATTAAATATGTCAATTTACAATGTAAAAACATATTCATTTTAGATCATATTTTTAACAAATTAACATAGAGCATAATATTACTGTAATAATGGACCGAATTCGGATCTTTTTGGAGTATGGAAGCTTCATCTACCTAGATTTTGGTAATCATTATTCATGCAACTTCTCCAGCATTTATGGCAACCTGATTCCAGCTGAACATCCCAAAATGCACATTATGCTCCAATGACACATTTTTGCTGAACACTCTGGAGGATAAAAGCGCCTCGCTTGACAACAGAGCTGCCTTGGTCGCTGTTGTAAAAGAGTGGAACAACATTTCTTTGAAATCATGGGCACTTCCTTCTCTTCTCTGGTTTTTCGGAAAAGAGCGTAAAACCATCTTCAGATTCCGCTCGTAATTTGGGCGTTATGTTTAGACCAAATTTGCAGCTGAATGTTTTTGTAAACAAAACTGTTGCTACATGTATGATGCTGCTCCGCATTCTACGTAAGATTCTCCCTATGCTTCCGGCTCAAGCTAGACCAGAAGTAGTGCGTAGTATTATTCTCAGTAGGCTCGACTACTGCAACGCACTGCTTCTGGGTGCCCCTGGTATTTTGATCAGAAAATTGCAGAGCATCCAGAATTTGGCTGCTAAACTGGCCCTTTCTCGACTGCGTTCGGCTTCTTCATCCCTTGCGCTTAAGGACCTCCACTGGTTACCTGTCCACCAGCGCATTTGTTTTAAAGCGTTGTGTATAGTGTTTAGGGCCCTCCATGATCAGGGGCCTGTCCCGCTACAAGAGCTTTTTTCCTGGTATTCGACCTCCAGAGCCCTGCGATCTTCATCGGCATATCTGGTCACAGTCCCTAAGATCCAGAGGATACGGATGGGAGGCCGTTCCTTTGGATACACTGCGGCCAAACTTTGGAATTCTCTGCCAGTGACTCTAAGGAGCACAGGGGAACTCTTCTCATTTAAGAAAGGCTTGAAGTCCCATCTATTCCCCAGGGCAGTGTAGTGCTGTGTTTTGCGTTGGTCTGGATAAGTCAAAGCGCCAGAATACCCTTTGGGTGACAGTCCGCGCTATACAAATACGCAATACATTAACTATTAATACTTCAGGATGTTTTATCTTTTAGTAATCTTGTTGTGTCCCTCGAAAGCACTGCGAACCATTGTTGTATGTGTACTACTTTAAATAAAATATACCATAGCATACCATACCACCACTTGCAACTTGGTTTGCAACTTAATACCTATCAGGTCGATCCCTGCAGAGGTGAAATCCTGAGCGGTTCTTGTGTGCCTTTTTTGTCAACAACACTTTGCATTCAGTGGTTTAGGAATCCATACCGGCAGTGTCAGTAGGGAACTGTGTCACATGTGACATGGCACCACCCAACAGCTATTCAGTGACGGCGTAAATATTTACTCCAAGGACAAATTGTGTCTGGGCGGTTTCTCTTGATGCAGAAAACTTTCAGTTTGGCCCTCAGTAAGAGTAATTATTAGCACAACTTTTAAAATTCGTAAAGATGGGGTTCGGAATTCAAAAGGTGAAATAATGAAAGCCTATTCTAAGTTTTGTCCTTCAAAATTATGTTTTGTGTATCACAATCCCTATGCACCAATATCTAATAGATACATTTTTTCTTCCCTGTGGGAGATCAATCAATCAATCAATCATAGCATTTGTAAAGCGTGCTACATACCTGTGAGGGTCTCATGGCTCTAGGTGTGAGGGAGAAACTGCTACTGTTCGAAGAGCCATGTCTTGAGGAGTCTTCTGAAGGTCAGTAGGTCTTGGGTCTGCCGTAGGGGGATGGGGAGGGTGTTCCATGTCTTGGCGGCGAGGTGGGAGAATGATCTGCCGTCGGCGTTCACTCTCCGGATGCGGGGGACAGCGGCACAGGCGAGGTCGGCCGAGCGGAGCTGGCGGGTGGGGGTGTAGAAGCTGTGTCGGCTGTTGAGGTATGCTGGTCCGGTGTTCTGGAGTGCCTTGTGTGCGTGGGTGAGGAGTTTGAAGGTTATCCTCTTGTCCATAGGGAGCCAGTGCAGGTCTGTCAGGTGGGGTGTGATGTGGTTGCGGGAAGGGATGTCGAGGATCAGGCGTGCGGAGGCGTTCTGGATGCGTTGGAGTCGCTTCAGGAGTTTGGCCGGGGCTCCTGCATAGAGGGCGTTTCCTTTGTCCAGTCTGCTGCTGACGAGGGCATGGGTGACGGTCCTTATCGTTTCGGTCGGGATCCACTTGTAGATCCTGCGGAGCACGCAGAGGGTGTTGCAGCTGGAGGAAAAGACGGCGTTTACTTGCTTCGTCATGGAGAGGGTTGAGTTGAGGATGACCCCTAGGTTTTGTGCGTGGTCGGTGGGTGTCGGAGCTGTTCCTCGAGCAGTTGGTCTCCAGGAGTCGTCCCAGGCCGAGGGGGTGGATCCGAGGATGAGGACCTACGTCTTGTCCGAGTTCAGCTTCAGTCGGCTATTCTTCATCCAGTCGGCAACGGCCTTCATTCCTTCGTGGAGGTTGGTTTTGGCGGTGTAGGAGTCCTTGGTGAGGGAGATAATCAGCTGGGTGTCATCGACGTAAGAGATGATGTTGAGTCGTGCAGTCGGGCGACGTGGGCGAGCGGTGTCATGTAGATGTTGATCAGCTTTGGGCTGAGGGATGAACCCTGGGGTATGTTGCAGATGATCTCGGTGGCTACGGAGCGGAAGGGGGAAGGCGGACGCTCTGTGTTCTGCCGTAGCGGAAGGAAGAGGTCCAGTCGAGGGCCTTCTCGGATCCCTGCATTGTGGAAGCGTGTTCGTAGTGTGCAGTGGGAGACCGTGTAGAAGGCGGCTGACAGGTCCAGGAGGATGAGGGCAATGGTTTCTCCGTAGTCTAGCAGGGCCCTGATGTCATCGGTGGTGGCGATGAGGGCAGTTTCGGTGCTGTGGTTGCTGCAGAACCCAGACTGGGACGGGTCTAGGATGCTGTTATCGAGGAAGCTGGTCAGTTGTTTGTTGACGGCCTTCTCGATGACCTTTGCTGGGAACGGGAGCAGGGAGATGGGTCAAAAGTTCTTGAGTTCCTTGGGGTCCGCCTTGGGTTTCTTGAGTAAGGCGTTGATCTTGGGGTGCTTCCAGCTCTCCGGGAAGGTCGCTGTCTCGAAGGAGATGTTGATGGCTTTCCGGAGATGGAGTGCGATGGTGGTGCTGGCTTTGTAGAAGATGTGGTGCGGGCATGGGTCTGACAGGGATCCAGAGTGGATGGTATTCATGATTTTGATGGTGTCGTCATCGTTGATGTTGGTCCAGGAGAGCAGGCGATTTTTGCGGATGGTGGTTGTGGGGCAGAGGTCTCAGTGGTTGCCGGGGAGATCGTGGTGTTGAAGCTGTCGTGAATGTCTGCGATCTTGCAGTGGAAGAAGGTGAGCAGCGAGTCGCACAGGTCTTGTAATGGTGGGATGTCTTTGGTGTTGGAGAGTTCCTTCACGATGTTGAAGAGCTCTTTGTTGTTGTGTGTGTTGTTGTCTAGGCCGTCTTTGAAGGAGGTCCTTTTGGCGGATGTGATGAGGTGGTGGGGTCTGCGGGTGGTGTTCTTGTGGGCTGCATAGCTTTCTGGTGTTCGTTCATGGATCCAGTTCTTCTCTAGCTTTCGGCATGTTTGCTTGGAAGTCTGGAGGTCATCGATGAACCAGTTGACTTTCTTGCTGTTGTGGCTGTTGGAGGGTTTTTTGAGCGGTGCGAGTGTGTTGGCGCAGTCGTTGATCCATTGTATGAGGTTGCGGGCGATCCATTGTATGAGGTTGCAGTCGCCGACGTCGGGGTCGCTCGGGCCTGAGGGAGGGCTATTGGCGAGGGCAGTTGATAGATGGTCTTTGCTCCAGCAACGGCGAAACGTCTGTTGGGTGCGGTGGTGCTCGGTGGGTTTCTGGAAGGTGAAGTGGATGCACCGGTGGTCAGTCCAGTGGAGTTTGGTGGTGTGGTTGAAGGAGACGTGGGAGCTTGCGGAGAAGATGGGGTCAAGCGTGTGGCCGGTGGCATGGGTGGGTGTTGTGACGGTTGACAGAGTCCGAGGTTGGCGATCAAGGTGGAAGAATTGGCGGCGTTGTTGTTCTCGAGGTGGAAGTTCAGGTCCCCGAGGAGGATGTAGTCAATGGAGAAGAGGGCGTGTGTGCTGACGAAGTTGGCGATGGAGTCACTGAACTGTGGTCGGGCCTGGGGGGTCTGTAGACTGAGGGTGGTGTTGGGGTCGGTGTGGATCTGGAACTGCAGATGTTGGGCGGTGCTGAGGGTGTCGTCGGTGTTTGTCGAGATTTTGAGGGTGTTCCTGTGGACGATGGCAATTCCTCCTCCTACTCCATTGGTGCGGTACTTGCGGGTGATCTTATAGCCTTCCGGGATTGCTATGGCAATGTCGGGTGCCGAGGAGGGGTTCATCCAGGTCTCCGCGAGGAAGACGACGTCTGGGGATTTGGAGTCGAGTAGTAAGTGTGGGCGCAAAATCCGTTCGCTCGCGGATTTCGCGGATTTTCGGTAAATCCGCAATCCGCAAATTTACCGAAAATCTGCGAATCCGCGAGCAGCGGATTCGAAGGGCAAAAGTTCAAGCCTTCAAGCTTGAAGTTGTAACTATTTTAGGATGGCGCCGGCAAGCTGCCAGTGCCATCCTAAAATAGTTACTAAATTAGCTTCATCAGGAAGCACTAATAGATAAAATAAAGCAGGTGCTCGAGCACCTGCTTTATTTTATCTATTAGTGCTTCCTGTTGAAGCTAACTTAGTAACTATTTTAGGATGGCGCTGGCAGCTTGCCGGCGCCATCCTAAAATAGTTACAGGATTATAGGTTGACAGCTCACTCAAGGGACCCCTGCGCCCTTCGGGGCGATTGCATAGTAACACACACATGGTCGCTGGAACTAGTTGAAGCTCAAATTCCGTGATTCATTCATCAGCCCAAAAACAATCGTGAGCGTCGTCGAGGCTGGGCAGGTGTGCCTTCTTCCCAAATCTACCGTCGAAAATCAGATGTGATGCTGGATAGAGGCCTTTGTATCCTTGACTTTCACAAGCACAATCCTTGTGCTGTTCCTGTGACCAGGAGCTTCTTTCTCTTGATCTGCTGCTTTGATTGGTCTCTGAGCTTTTATACACACAAGAGGCATGTGAACTCACATGGAAGCCCCGCACGTTTGGTCCCGCTCACATACTTGTGGTGTGCACCGTCTTCCCACCATTTACCCACTATGATGGACAGCTCACTCAAGGGACCCCTGCGCCCTTCGGGGCGATTGCATAGTAACACACACATGGTCGCTGGAACTAGTTGAAGCTCAAATTCAGTGATTCATTCATCGGCCCAAAAACAATCGTGAGCGTCGTCGAGGCTGGGCAGGTGTGCCTTCTTCCCAAATCTACCGTCGAAAATCAGCTGTGATGCTGGATAGAGGCCTTTGTATCCTTGACTTTCACGAGCGCAATCCAAATCCGCGAATCCGTGGATTTTGCGCATCCGCGAATACGCAAATCCGCAAATTTGTGGATCGTGGATCCGCAAAATCCGCCCATGCTTATCGAGTAGGTCCCAGAGTTAAATGGCGTGTTTGTGGGCGGAGCGGGTGTTGAGAAGGATGCATTTGAGGTAGTTGGGTTCTATGGTTGGTGGTTTGGCAGGCTGGATGCTGGTGAAGTTGCAGTTCTGGCAGGAGAAGGGTCCTTGGGTGCTTCTTCAGGGCGGCCAGGCAGCAGGTGCATTATCGTCCGGCCTTGAGTGCGTGGAGTTGTAGTGGAGACGGGTGTCGTGGCGTTTGCGGGGACCAGGGATTCTGCCGCTGGCCGTGGTCCGGGCACGGACAGGCGCACGCATGCTTGCCTTAGGCGTCCTCGCTGTGCGCAGCCACAATATATGGGGAGGTGGGAAGGAGGAGCAGCTGGGAGGCGGGAGCGGGGCGGCGAGTAGGCGAGTGGGGGGTGGGGCCGTAGGGGGAGCAGCGGCTGGAGATTACGGGGCCCAATAAACAACGACGAGTTTGCTCCTAATCAGTTAGGCTGAGCATTAAACATAATAAACCGAAGAAAATGCCAAAACTGATGTGTAAATTAGACATACAATTTAGTTCATAAGCTAGAAAAACTCATTCCAACCTACGATATTGCTAATAAATAGCGTTTTATTCAATCAATTCAGAGAAAATTGTTTCAAAGGAATTAATGCATTTTATACAGTACTACACCATTATATTATACAACACTCATTCAACTAGTCTTTCATATCACACACATACAAAATCAGACATCCATATGTACATAACTTAAAGAATTATCTAAAGGGAAAAGAAAGAAATTCAGAAAGAAAGAAACTCAGAAAGAAAGAAACAAAGGCTGCTCAACCAATACTCATCTGTAATGTACCATCTATCTATACATATATACACACAACACGGGATTACTCGTGAACAATTTAAATAATGTCACACATTGTATATACACAGGTTAAAGCATTCGAGTTCTCATTTGTTTGAGTATTCCACTTTTTGAGAGAGCAGCACTTTGCAGAGGGCCTACGCGTTTCGAGTCCTGTACAATGGGAGGACTCTCATCAGGGCCGGGGGGGTTTATCTAGAACGAAAAATATCTCCATGTCAGGTTTATACTCGAGACCTTTACAAGAAACCTTTCAGCATCAAGACCGATTTTCTCGCACAGCTTACCCTACTGGTCTGCAAGGCCACTTGACAGGTGTAGAGAGCTGGGATGCGGTAGGTAGCGCTCACTGTAGGGGAGGGCGTAGTCACACTGGGGATTTAAGGGCAGCGATTAGCCTCCAGTGTTAAGGCTAGGCATAAACACAATGGCAAAAGTAGAGGAGGACCAATTCTTACCTTGCTTGATCAAAGTGGACCGGGGACTAGGTAGTTGTCCGCTGTCAAGGTTAGAACGGGGAGACGGACGAGGTCAGGGGTGCCTATGGGTAAAGGTAAGTGGCGAAGCATGAGGAATTGAACACCACCCTAGTGGACAGGTACTCTAGATCTACAACCGCAGGGTCAAAGGGGAATCATACCTGTACAAGATAGGCTTTTGAATTTGGGAATCAGACGTCCTACACGAGTTGGGACGAGTGCTGAAAGATGCTCTTTCGACTCCTGCAATAAAGCCACAAAATGTGAGTCACCACGGGGCCCTCAAAACGGGAAGACACAAGCATAGAAATGCTCCGCGTTTGAGGTGATTAAGCAACGCACCTAAGGGACGGAGTCTCCTCGTTTAGTTCGGCGTCTCCGGAGCGCTGATCCTTCGCGCATGCGCTGTGGATGGCGTGATCAGTGTGTGGTCCAAAAATATAGCAGAAGCCACGTGGGACGCTACTCTCTGGCGCGTGGGCGCTGAGCAAGGTTGCAGTGTTGCAATACCTGCGCATGAATCCTGCAATCTACAGACAGTGTGCCGGTGAAAGTTCATCCTACAGACACAATAAAGAGGCGGACTGGTGGGGCCAGTAGAAAGGCAGAAAGTCAACATGCACTTCAGAGTTTATAAATCTCTGATAGTTCATTAAGGCCAGTGACGGCCGTGTTGAACTTCACAATTAGGAGCGCCTCCCTTTTGGAGAGTCTGCCGTCCCAGTCTCCTCCTCTGGGGTCGCGCTCCACCTTGGAGATTATGGTCCATTGAAGGTCTTTAATTTGATGGCCAAGTCTGTTCCAATGGTTTACCAATGGAGCTGTTTCAACACGATTTTTTAATCTGGATTTATGTTGGGAGATCCTTTGTCTTGCCTCCTGATTAGTTTTCCCGATGTACAGAAGTCCACAGGGACACATGATTCCATACACCACATATTTCGATTTACAGTTACTGTGGGTGTCATGCTTCCATGAGATGCCTCTGTGCTGGAACAGAGATCCCTCTATCGTGGACTCGCAACATACACAGGTGCCGCATTTGTGGTGCCCTGTGATCGGATTTAGTCCCATCATTTGTCTGATGGTCGGAGGTGTTTGTCTGGGGGTGGCTGCTCTTACTATGAAATTGGCAATGCTCTTATCTTTTTTGAACGCAAAAAGGGGGGGTTCCTTTAAGCATTCTTCGAGGTTTTTCACGAGGTGCCAGTTTTGATTTATCACTTTCTTTAGCTGATTGGCATTGGGACAGAATGTTGTCACGCACACCTGGCGTTTCAGCTGGGGCTTGATACGCCTTTCCAGGAGGGACTCCCTTGGAGTCCACCGTGCCCTTTTCATGCAGTTGGAAACCAATTTCCTAGGGTATCCACGATCACATAGCTTTGTCACTAGGTTGTTTGCATGATGTTTGTAATCCTCATTCAGGGCACAATTCCTTCGGATACGAAGGAATTGCCCCAGTGGTAGGTTCTCTCGCAGACTCCTAGGGTGGTTGCTTGAAAAAAGAAGGGCTTTATTCCTATCTGTTGGCTTCACGAAGAGCGATGTGGACCACACACTGATCACGCCATCCACAGCGCATGCGCGAAGGATCAGCGCTCCGGAGACGCGGAACTAAACGAGGAGACTCCGTCCCTTAGGTGCGTTGCTTAATCACCTCAAACGCGGAGCATTTCTATGCTTGTGTCTTCCCGTTTTGAGGGCCCCGTGGTGACTCACATTTTGTGGCTTTATTGCAGGAGTCGAAAGAGCATCTTTCAGCACTCGTCCCAACTCGTGTAGGACGTCTGATTCCCAAATTCAAAAGCCTATCTTGTACAGGTATGATTCCCCTTTGACCCTGCGGTTGTAGATCTAGAGTACCTGTCCACTAGGGTGGTGTTCAATTCCTCATGCTTCGCCACTTACCTTCACCCATAGGCACCCCTGACCTCGTCCGTCTCCCCGTTCTAACCTTGACAGCGGACAACTACCTAGTCCCCGGTCCACTTTGATCAAGCAAGGTAAGAATTGGTCCTCCTCTACTTTTGCCATTGTGTTTATGCCTAGCCTTAACACTGGAGGCTAATCGCTGCCCTTAAATCCCCAGTGTGACTACGCCCTCCCCTACAGTGAGCGCTACCTACCGCATCCCAGCTCTCTACACCTGTCAAGTGGCCTTGCAGACCAGTAGGGTAAGCTGTGCGAGAAAATCGGTCTTGATGCTGAAAGGTTTCTTGTAAAGGTCTCGAGTATAAACCTGACTTGGAGATATTTTTCGTTCTAGATAAACCCCCCCGGCCCTGATGAGAGTCCTCCCATTGTACAGGACTCGAAACGCGTAGGCCCTCTGCAAAGTGCTGCTCTCTCAAAAAGTGGAATACTCAAACAAATGAGAACTCGAATGCTTTAACCTGTGTATATACAATGTGTGACATTATTTAAATTGTTCACGAGTAATCCCGTGTTGTGTGTATATATGTATAGATAGATGGTACATTACAGATGAGTATTGGTTGAGCAGCCTTTGTTTCTTTCTTTCTGAGTTTCTTTCTTTCTGAATTTCTTTCTTTTCCCTTTAGATAATTCTTTAAGTTATGTACATATGGATGTCTGATTTTGTATGTGTGTGATATGAAAGACTAGTTGAATGAGTGTTGTATAATATAATGGTGTAGTACTGTATAAAATGCATTAATTCCTTTGAAACAATTTTCTCTGAATTGATTGAATAAAACGCTATTTATTAGCAATATCGTAGGTTGGAATGAGTTTTTCTAGCTTATGAACTAAATTGTATGTCTAATTTACACATCAGTTTTGGCATTTTCTTCGGTTTATTATTAGGAGATTACGGGGCTGCATAAGGCAAGAGGGGGAAAAAAGGCAGCAGAATGGGATAAAAACAAGAGCAGTACAACAGAGGCACAAATTAAGCAGAGGCAGCAAGAAAAATAAAACGGAGGAAGCAAGGTAAAAAGACGGGGGCAGGCAGACACAGGCAGCGATAGGGGGAGCGAACTCACGGAAGCGGCAGCAGTGATCCCAGAGTCACGGGCACATAGGCGGTGCTGTGCGGTGTAGGGAGCTGCCTAACCTGCAAGCAGGGTCAAGGGATGTCGGACTGTCTAGTGGCATATATAACTTGGTTTTCCTTTTGAAGGGTAAGAGTTGAATGTCATTTCACTTTTTACTCTCTTAGTATCACGTGGCTGACACTATGTATTTTGCTCCATATGACACCAATTGGGAACGGTTTTTTATTTGCGTTTTTTCTTTTGGTTTTGACTATTAGAACGCTAAGTCTGCACTCGGTTTTTACTTCGGGCAGCACACTATCTAATTTTCCCCCTATTTTTCCCTTTCTCTTTACTGTTATTTAAGAGTATAAATCCTAAACTCAATTGACAGTCTTGTACTGCTTTTACTATTATTTCAACTGTTCATGACATAATATTTGATTAGCTTCACATTTGTTGTGTTGTAGATTTCCTAGGAGGACATACCAGATCTGAGAAAGCTCCTTTGTAAATTCATCCCCTGATGAAGGGTTCTCAACCCGAAATGCATTGGGATTGTTTCTGTTAACCACAAGGGTTGCTACAGGTCACGGATCGTACACAAATGTAGTTTAACTAATTTGATTGTCCATTTATTTTGATGTGAATCTTTGAATTCTTCATACTTGAACATTGTGTTAGTGATGTAACTAATCACATGTCTGAACTGATAATTCTGTTTAAATACTAATTGTTAACATTTGTTGAGCATCACATTTTGACACATTAAAGTGTATGTGTAATCTATTGAAGACATTTTTGTCCTTGGATGTGCTCCGCGCAGGCTGTGGTTTTCCACAGCCTCTTTTTGGTTTCATGTTCATATTGAGGGCTTCCTTAGGGCTAACCCCTCCATTCACGTGGATGCACGTAAAGTTGATTAAATTTGCTTAAAAGTAAACATATTGCTTGACTTACCCTTTTGCAATTGGTGTGCTGGCCCACTCTAGATATTGGACTGTCTATGATGCCATGTGATCCCTTGTCACGTGTGCCTCTTTTAGTGAGTGGTGGCTTTCCTGGAAGACTTTACTTTCTGTGATTATTAGTTTCACTTTTCATCCCATTTGAAGTTGTGTGAAATAAGAAAACTTTACTTGGACAAAGGGGCGTGAGTTCCCTGACTTGGCCAGAGCTGGCTGCGTTTCAACTGCGAACATCCAAACTTCCTTCTTCAGAAGGGTAGGGCAGGGCAGGGCAGGGCACCCTGAGGCTTTTGGACAGGGGGTATTGCGGTGGACAGAGGCGGGAGATAGGGTTCTGGCAATCATGCAGCAGCGGTGCGTCCATTGGGGCGTAGGGGCGTAGCCCCACTAACCCTGGTGGACGCACCTGCGGCTAAAGCAGAGAGAGCACAGAGCACCTAAATGCAGCGCTTCCATCGGGGGTTCCGACCGGGACAGTCCCGATGGAATAGGTAGTGTGCAGGGGGTGGGGCTGCCCGGGCTGGGTTTAGGTTACAACAACGTAAGAGTGTCTGAGTCGACTGACTCTGCTGCGCAATAAAGTCGGAAACTTTCCCGCGCATGCGTGCTAGCAGTCAAGATACCGAAGGAGCCAGGGGGTGTGTCGCTGGCTGGGCCCCGCCGTTGAGAAGCATCAGGGCGAGTGTCTGTTTGACCCCCCAGCCAATCCTGGCGCTTATGCCGCGCCAGGATTGGCTGGTCCTCCACCGCGCCGAAATACGAGTCCCGGGTTTGGTAGATGGCATGCTTTGTGATCGCGGTCAACGTTGGTATAATGGTAACGGGGGTGCTGTAGTGTTGTAGGTGCCCACTGAGGTGCTCCAGGGCCCGGGCTCAGGCGGGATGCTCATGCTGCGAACTACTCGTTGTGCTCCCCTTGCTGTCGGGTGCCTATTAGAGGCCCCTGGGTCGGGCTGCACTGTCTGCGCTGCCCCCGGAGGAGGAGGAGGAGCAGCGGCTGAGGAGGAAGCGCTGCGAGCGGCAGGGCCAGGAGGCAGAAGCAGAAGAAGCGCAGTACCGACACTCTCTCCGGGCCTCAGGTGAGTGCGGAGCAGGAGGGAGGCGGGCCGGGAGGGCATGTAATGGCGTGGGCGGCCGTTGCTCGCGAAGAGAGAGGGGCTGAGCACGACATCCAGCTACAGCGGTCGGCCTCGAAGCTGCTGAACCGGGTTCGAGACTCAGCAGAGACGCCCGAGATTCTGGGCAAATCAATTAATCTGTGCCTCATAAAATGAATGTGTGCGACTGGAGCTCATGTAAAGCGCACTGATGCCTTCAGGCCGAGATCGCGCTTTAAAAGTGAGGTGATTGTTGTCCACCTTTTGACAGAAGTTTGTCCTCGGCTCCCTAAAATAGTAATAGAATATCAGCCTAATGTTCTGGATGCTGTAAGCTTTGTTTACGAACACTGGGCAAAAACCTCGTTGCAATGGCTTTCAAAATAAAAATTCTAAGGTTGTGTCATGCCCTACTTATCGGGAGTTACGGCATGCAGGGTATGTCAAATCGACCATTTTAGTTGGCAACGCACCCCCCTCTATTAACAAATATATATCTCCAAATCCAAAGTGCGGTAAACTGGCGTGCTGCCTGATCGCTGGTGGTGCACAAAAGCTAGCGCTAGTGCCAGAAATGTAGAAAAAACAATTCCCCAATCTCCATATGAATGAAGAGCAGACACTCATAATCATGGCCTGCCTGTGTATGGAACTAGGAAGTGTTTGGGTTTCACTGCGCTTTTATCATCTCGGTCTGTGGGGGGAGGCACTTCACATAAAAGCCAGAAGCATAGAGTTATATAAAATAAGAACCCCGGCCCTAAATGAACATGCTAAGCTTCTGATGCTACATGTCTGTGCTTGTGGTTCACGGGTTTGGTGCCTCGTGCATTTTTTTGTTTATATCTTTAAGCTCATTCAAGAACAGATGTGCTGTACATTGGCAGCAGAGCCATCCCTGGTATTCTTGACTGTCTGTGTAGCGTAGTGAGCAAATAGTCACATGTAGCTTGGCATATTTAAGGATTTTTAAAAAATGGCAGACTTGCTCAGTAAGCATAATTTGTATTTGAGAGCAAGATCAATGCATATATAAGAAAGCGTCAGGCACTGAGGCACAAGGGGTTAAAAATCTCTTACGTAGCTAATACATTGGGAAAAGCAGCAGACGCGGTGCTGACTAATTCCTCCCTGCTGCAGAATTTCTTGCACAGTGGCCTCCTTAGGAGGGCTGCAAGGACTAACCAGCTTCTTGTGAAAATACTGTCTGCCTCTTTTTTCCTTTCTCAGGCAATCGAAGTAGGCATTTTATTTCTTGTCTCACAGCTTGATGCCTGTGCTGTGAAAGAAGATATTGTTATGTTTCCTGGATCTGCTTACATTAAATAATGTAAGCAAAGCTATGCCACTGTTGATAAACGAGGTCTATAATCCGAGCCGTCTCCTTTGTCACCCTTTCCGTTTGAGGGATTATTAGACTGCATGGGGAATGTGGCAGACTTTGTCTTCATTTCTTGTTCCGGTACAAGCTGTCAATTTTTCTCCCTTAGTAAAGCTGCTTGTGGAATGACCTGCCCTCCGCAAGCATGTGCTCATTCATATTAGCTTGCCGCCGTCCTTCTTCTGGCAAAGCCTCGTCTGTCAGTCCTTCAGGACTCCCTTTCATTTCGCTCCTGCTTTTGCTTTTTGGGATTAAATGGGGTTATTTCTTTCTGTCGACTTTGGCCTTTTTGCGGGATATGTTTTAATGTGTAATGGTTGCGTCTGGGCAGCAGGGTCTTAGTGGGGTAGAAAATAGGCCTTGGCAACAAAATAAAGTGGCCCATATCAAAAAAAAATGTGGCCCACATTTTCAATACGAGCACCTTTCGACTGTTTAAGGCATAATGTCTGGGTGGGGGGTGAGGAACCACATGTTTTTGTGATTGTTGCAGGCAATGTGGGTGATAATATTCAAGAAATGTGACAGTCAAGTCCTTCTCTACCTAAAGGATAATTACATTGACACATCCCTGCCCTTCTACCCTCAAAGTGTGACTGGTCTATCCAATCATGCCACGAGATAACAGCAACCACAGCTGCACACTACTACCTATTACTGCCTTCTAGTCCTGATTTCAAGATGTTTACAATCCCAGCCCACACACAGCCACAAAACTGGCCCACACACTGACCTCACTCTAGGTCGTCTTGAAAACCCAGCCCTTTAAATGGCGAAGCTCTATTTGACTTATACTAAAGAATCTTGTTAGTTTTTAAAGACTGTTAGGTTTCACGTTTCAATCGAGAGTATTTATTGTTTCAAGTTACATCCATGCAAACTCTTGGATGTTGATATTTATTTGAAAATTGCATTTTCGGTGCACAAAATAGATGTGGGGTGTACGCAAGCGAGTCTATCTTTGCATAATAGTACAAACTCTGTTTTATGCATGTATAAGTTTAAACGTGTTATAGTAATTTTTAAATGTGTTTGACATCCGCTCCAGTAGGTCGCTCTGTACGTCTTTGTATAAATCAATGTCTCGTGCATCGGGCCCCAGATACACTCTCTTTGGCACTGGAGTGCGCTTCAGTTTTCTGCAGCCGATAGAGTGCACTTGAGGCTGAGCGCAAGGTCTTATGGGGCCATAGAAGATCATGGTGACATGAATTCCTCCCAAGAGCCACTCTCTACTCAATATAAGGCGATAGCTCTGGCTGTACTCTTATAAGGTCCCAAAGAGCAAGACCTATTGGCTATGGCAATGCTTGTTGTTTATTGTCACATGCGGATGTTAAGGTAGTGCTAATGAGGTGAAACCAATGAGCAAACAAAATGAAACAGATACTATCACAAACTATGCTGCATCACACAGCATAATTTGCCTCTTCTTGCAGCATAATTTAGTCAGCCCGCCACATACTCTATGTATCTAGTGGGTTTCAAAAATGAAATGAGCACAGCTTTCTGGCTGGGTCTAGATCTGTGTATGCTCAGAATAGTGATGAAACACAAACATTTCCCTCACTACAGGCACTGCTGTATTGCAGGTTTCTTGAATACCCAGGGATGCATATTAAGGGCAGTATCTGCCTTTGATTTATGAAGTGAGTTGATGACAGCATACCTTTCAATGTGGCATGCAGACCGGCCAGGTTTATCATTTATATCAATTTTGTCATGTTAGATGTTGTATTTACTACAGGTTGTGATTCCTACATAATTGATTAGCGACGTATTGGTCTTGCTGAGGATGGAGCAATGGAGATTGGGCATGGTTATGACAGCAAGTGTCCAATTATTTAATTTTGGCAATTCACCTTTGAATTTAGATCTCCACATGCTTTTGGATGCATGAATGATGCAGCGATTGACAAGGCATATCTAATTGTCAAAAGACAAGGGATACATAAAGGGGAATTTAGAGACACCTTCGCAGATCCATTCTGCAATGGTTTTTTAGCATATACTTGACATAACTTTCATATTGTTCATATTCAACTTCTTACTGAAGTGCATATTGCTCCAAACTGTCATCCCTTTCTGGTCCATGGCTATGCATACACACAAATTAGAAGATGTAACACACTAGTCTAGCAATCAACAGCGAGGGACTAGCAATTTAAGAAATCAGCATGTTTTCCATCCAGTGGAGTTATGGTAGAGTCATTTACATGTTCACGACTGCTATACAATCAGCCAGTCTCTGATTCCTGTATCTAGCAGAAAGGGTATGAAACCAGCATGAAAACAGAGTACACATTACATTACCAAGGGTTCATTCCCTGCCCGTAAAGGCACATTGCCTGATCAGTCAATGTGCTTACTGTTACTGATCATCTGTTTTCCTCTCCATATTGTTGTGATGTTAATGCTATTGGTTTTACTGGAAATTGTGTTGTATTTACAGAAGTGATATAGTTGAAGTAAAAGGCACTTTACGCCCATTCCCAACCCCACCCATCCATGGTTTGCGGAAGCTAATTAGCAGACTGGGAGCATTGCTTTTATTTTCCTTTAGTGTAATAGGCTGGCTAGTGAAGTGCACTTCTCATAGTGTGCAGTCACTTCAATTTGCCTTTAGGTGACTACCTGGCTTGATGGTGGTTTTCTATTTGATTTCATGTAACTCCTTGTCTTGATGAGTGCATTGGTTTTAGTTTGTTTGAGGTAACTGCTTCACATGCTGGTTTCATCACACAGCTGATACCCACCCTGAGAAAGCCAGAGCTGCCCTGTTAGTGGTATCAACACCAGTGCACTTAGGTTCCTTACAGCTCCTTCACTTGAAGTGGGTTACCACCTACCCGTTACTTTTTGTATCCTGCTCGTACCAAGTCGGACCCAGACCAGTCCCCACAGTTGCTCCGGATTAATGGACATTGTCATGTCATCTCAGGCGCGATGTAAAGAGTGAGCTGAGGACTCTTTTGGCTCAAGAACCAACTAGCTGGTGACCCTTGTGGTTGTTTAAAGATTTAAGATCAGCCTGTAACTCAGTCTTGAGCTGGGTCGGTGACCTCGATTACAAAGTGGCTGTGCCAGATGTCCCATTATGACCCCTTTTGCCTGTCTCCTCTTCAGGCGCACAGGGCATAAAACTGGGGGGTTCTCAACCCTGCCAAAAAACTGAGGGTTGACCCTAAGAGCACAGCTGCCATCCTATCAGGGGTGGGATGCTTTGGTGTGCTGGTCTGGTTTTCTGGGTGCATTGGCTCAAGTTTTTTCCCATGTAATTGATTGGGTGTCTTGGTAAGTTGCTTTTATGTGAATGTCTGACTTATGACTGTGCATTCCTTTCAGTGTGCACTTGCTTCAGGTTACTTTTGAGTCACTGTCTAGTTTGCTGGATGTATTGCTTTCATTTTTCTTTCATTAAACTGTTTGACATGTTTGGTGCTTTTATGTTGGTGCCTGCATGCTGAGGTGTACTCTTCTTCAGTTTAAATGTATGTGACTGGCCTGTTGACTAGCACCCTGCTTTCAAAGTGAAGGTTCACAGGTTCACACTTGCTTTAGTTTACTTTTGTATGGTTGACTGCATGCACTGTTTTGCTGGATGCATTGCTTTAAGTTACTACTTGATGCATTGCTTTCAGTTTGCTTTAAAGTAATTGCCTCTCATTTTCCCAAAGCTTTGTGAAGGCTGTTTCCCAACTGCGTGCAACTTCTTCTACTCTTAGAGCTGAGATTTTCATGAAAGTCTTATAGTCTGAATTCAGCACCTGAGCGTAATAGGACGAAATGTATGAAGCTCTGTGGTTATACTGAATAAGCAGCTACCTATGTTATGCCATCTATTAATGTAATAACTGCACTTTCACAATTGCTTTATTAACCTTCCTGCTTTCTCAAATTTGCTTGAAAATGCACGATTTTTCTTTTTTTTCAAAATTTTCTTGGGGGAGGGGGGGTTATCCCCCCAAACCCCCCTTTTGGGGTTCGGGCTCGCTCGCTGCGCTCGCTCGCTACGGTGCTGGATGCAAATCACTTTGCGCCCCACCACTTTGAAATGTCACCCACCGCCCCTGCAATCATGATGTTATGTTAAACACAATGGTGACCATAAAGGTACCCTGACATTGAGGCAAAAGGCTAATTGCGTCACCATAAGAGAAGAGAAAGGAATAGAGCATTTCATGTGTATAAAGACAGTTTTTAAGGTTTTCCTGAACGAAAGTAAATCTTGCATCTTGTGCAGATAGGGCGCAGCGGCGTGGGGGGGGGGGAGGGTAGGTGGGGGGTGGAGTGGTAGTCATACTCCTGAGTGAGGCAGCTCGGACTGAGAATGATATACCCCTTGTCTCATCTACCTATAAATTGGGAATTAACACTAAATTGGTATCCGATGAGTGGAATTTATGCACCATTATTTAATGAATGCATTCTCTTGAAGAAAAGGGGAGGTCTCTTTCGGTAAAAGGCCCTGTGGACTATAGATAATGATTTAAGACTGATTCTTCTTGACCATTAGTAACCAGAGGCAGATGTCATATGTGACCACTGTAAGACCAGTCTAGCAGCGGCACTCTGAAGATGTGGTAACCATATAAAAGCCCTGATGGCGAATCAAGAAATAGAGATTTGCAATAGTTCAATCGTTTCAAGATTGTGGCCTGAACCACCAACGGATGTACGAAGATGAAAGGAAGGCGTACATTTTACGCTATGCACGCAAAAGAAAAAATCAAGTGGTTAAAGCATGATTGACTTGGCTGGTGAGGGACAGCTTATTATCTAAATAAAACCAAGATTATGGAGAGTGATGGCTTGAATAGGAGGAGAGCCAAGTGAAGCTGGCCAAGGATCCTTGTGGATAACTGCAGAGGGGCAGCGACTAGTAAAGACACAGGACCCCTGCCATATCAGCATTACATTCCAGGAGTTATTGATACCTAGGAGGCAAGAATTGCCATACATTCATGAGAGACTGGTGACCTTGGAGTTAACTGGGAGAGGAGTTCAGCAGAAGAACTTTGTCAGGGACAAATAATACTGATTAATAGTGAATAGTGAATAATTTGAATAGTGGTGCTAATGACTAGGAAATGCTGCTATGGGCATTGGATTATGCTAGAGGTCATGACTCTGATGGAAGTCAGCTGTCAACTTACAACAGTGCACCTGCGGCCCATTACGGCCCTTTCGGTCGAGGGAATGTTTTACTGGTGTCCTGCATCACTTCTCAAATGGTGTTTTTAGATATCGCCTCCTAGATATCACATGGGCTGTCTGTTGCAAGTCATATTGTTAACTTGCAGTGGGCTTAGAGTCCATCCATTGCTTACCAATGGTTGGCTTCATTGTCACTCTCATTTGCTTGCTTCCTATTTGTTAATTTATGTGAGCGTTCTTTCTTCCTCTTCCCTCCCCCTCCCCCTAGTGCATGGACCCATTTCTTGTGTCTTTCCACTGTTCATTTTTCAGGTCATACTTTTTCCTTCTTCTTTAAGCACTCCAAAAGAGTACATTGGGGGCATATTACCAAGGGCCTTATCGCCACTTTAGCGGGAATTTTTCCCGCTAAAGATGCGATAATTTTATCGCCCTATTACCTAGCTGTCGCTAACACCAGTTAGCGACAGCTAGTAGGAGATAGCGATCATCTTGGGGCCCACGTTGCATGATAGCGATAATTATCGCTAATGACATGCAGAGTGGGCGTGCCAAGATGTTAGCGACTGGAAACAGTCGCTAACATAGCTATCTCCTATTACCTACTGTTGGAAATATTCGCGCTAAGCGCAAATATCTCCAAAAGCTAACACCTGCCCAGAGAAGTTCTTAGCCATATTATCCAATGGTAGGTGGATAACATGGCTAAGAGCATTAGCTCGGTAATGCATGAATATCGCTGACTTTTCAGTGATATTCATGCATTTCGGCCGATTTTTTATCGCTTTTGAGAAAAACCTTGATAATAGCAAGGTTTATCTGTGATAAAAATCGGCGGAGCTCGGCGATAATAAAATTGCCGCTAAGCCAACATAGCGATAATTATCGCTAGTTGTTGGTAATATGCTCCATTATTTCCAGCTGTTTCCCTAGTGTGCTTCTTTTCCCTCTTCATGCTCCATGTTGACTGTCTCTTACCTTTGAGATTCTCAGCTGCCCTTTTCTGTTGCTCTTTTGCCCTTTTTCCTTTCCTCCCCTCCCCACCTTGCACTCTCTCCCCATTTGTTGGCTTCCCTCCGCACCCTCTGTGTTGCTTCCTTCCCACCTGAGCCCTTGTTGCCCACCCTCACTATCCTGTTGCTTTCCACCCTCCATATCGCTTCTGCCCTCCCACTCCGCATTGGCTGTGTCTTGCCTGTGCTCCTTCCTTTGCTTTGACTCCCATAGAACCTAAGGATGTTTGAATCTGTTTTGCCAGTGAGTAAATGACCTTCCCGACTTTTGATCAACTTTGCTGGGAACAAATAATGCAGCTCTGCTTCTAAAGGGGAGTCACTGCAGCAAGAAACCCAGGACCTACCTTCACCACCTGGGGTGCCACAGTGGAGGAGGACATTCTTTCAACTTTCTTTCAGTTGTAACACCAGCTGTGCATCTGCCCTCCTCTAGATGCTGCAGAGTGAGTGACACAGAGGAGCTAAGTGGTCCCAGCTTCTTTTGCACCACAAGGGTTCGATTTGATTTCAAGGACTACACAGTTTTACAACTTCACAATTTTTATTTCTCACCTATGAGCCCGCTCTTATCTGGCTGCAGGCAAAAGCCTATTGTAGACCATTGAGTTTTAAGTAGGATGAAAGAGGTGATATGGGGTGGTAGGAGGGTAGGGGCATCTAAAAGGAGTGTGGCCTAAGTATTTAATGGCATGTCTTAAAACATGTGAACTATAATCCTATACTTTACACTGCATGGTGCCTGGCCAGCATTTAGGTTCCTCTTTGTAAGTTTTCTGCTATTGCATCCAGACATATAACACAAAACCAAACATATGCATGAATTAAAACAGACCTACTGGCCCTGTTAGTGCTTGTTAGCAGTTTAGTATTAATGAATATTACTATGATTTTGTTTTAATAATAATAATTTGTAATTACAAATGGTACATATGTGGCCATCACTGTGCACACTGGGTAGAAGTTGGGAATTGGATAAGCATGTAGTCTGAATAATAATATGGCTTACTGACTCACACTGCCTCCATCCTGCCCCCCCAGAGCTCTAAATTGTGCCCTGTCATGAACACCCTCCATGATGAGAGGGAAAAGTCCCTTGCATGTTGATGGATGTCCACCCCAGCTCTAAGAGTATCAACTGCATGTATATCTGGATCCCTGGTACTGATTTTTGGTCATGAGTAAACACGGATTATGAGTAGGGGTGGGCAAAATTTGTGTGATCGCGTTACGCAAATCTCTGCGAAACGGTAAAAAATCTCTGCGAACACGCAGAAATTCCGCGAACACGCGGAATTGCTTGTTCGCGTTGCTTTTTTACTGTTCGCAATCGCTGTTTGCGTGCTCGGGGAGAAATATCTTGCGAAAACGCATTTGAGAACGCAAACAAGCAAAAAATTCCGCGAAGTCGCGGAACGCAGAATTTTGGGCAATTTCGCGTTCTCCGCGGAACGCGAAATTACCCAAATTCCGCAAATTCTGCGAATGGAACGGAATTTACCGCCCAGGCCTAATTATGAGTGTGTGTAATGACCTAGGCCTTTTTCATGGTAATGCAGCTTTGTTAACCTGGGAAGGGTTACACCAAGCCCTACCCTTTTAGTGGTATTGGCCAACAGTCTTTGCTAGGAGTTAAATGGCATGATTGAGGCAGTGGTAGCATATCCGTTTTGTGTTTAGTAAGAATCAGTAGTGTAAGCAGGCCTTTACCTGTGTCACTGGAGTAGTCACTTGTGTAAAGTTCAGCTGCCATGTACCTAACTCACCTTTCTGCCTTGTTGGTGATTGTTATAGCACAGTGCAGAGCATGGTTCTTATGTGTGCATGTGGGGATATATGTGTGCCTGTGTATGGTACATAACATGGAGCTATTTGGGTTAAATTTTGGAAGCTGAGGGCCTGGAAAGGCTACTGGAGGCAAGGTCTGCAACCCCCAAGCAGGAGGTGCAGTTTGCTGACTTACCTGAGGGCTGGGGTGGGAATACACACACTGGAAGAATGGGAGCAGAGCGTCCTCTGTGCACATCAGAGATCTCTTGGAAGAGTTACTGGTCTGTGGAGCCTGAGCTCATTGTAAAGCGAGATGTAGGGTCTAATAAGGTTGGCACTGTAGGACCAGGGAATCTTGATAGAGGGGAAGGTTTAGGCCTTTGATTCTTTGTGAGGCATATTTTAGTGGAGGCTGACGGTCAGGTGTGTGATCCCTGGTAACTCCTTTGGCCTGTGATGCGTATCAATCAAAACTGGAGCTGCTCCTGATGTGGCCAACTGTTTCTTTGAAAAAGAACAGGACAGGGAATAGGGCACTTCAAAGAAGTCGACATCACATTGCCCATGTGCCTTTGAATTTCGCACACCCTGTGTGTCAAGAGAGGGCCACCATGAAACTTTGGCTGTAGACCTTACGCAAGCACAATTGGCGACCCCTGTGTGCCAGTAAGGGGCCACTGTGATGGCACAGATGTTGCCTTGGATCATCCTACCAAGTCTGCTGTGAAGAACACTGATTAATTGCCAAAGAAGCTGCGAAGGGGGCTTCCAAAACCAGTGCAGGCTGTGCGAAGACTGAGTGCCTGATCAGTAAAAGACCAGGAGAGGTCATAGACCCTCACCCTTGGGAGACCGTAGCTCTCCTGCACTTGCGGGCTGCCATCGGGTCAGGTAAGACTTTTCAGGGCCTGCTGGAAATTTAGCAGGTAGTGCTGCTGAAGTTTACCCTTAAGGCCAAAAATAGGCTTTGTCACATAGGGGCTAGCATAGGCCACATCTGAAAGCCGCCTTCATGTTTGAATGGGGAATAACAGGCCCCACTAGAAGGGACAAAGGGACTTGGGGATACACCCAGGACAGCCTTAAGAGACTGAGGATATAATATGGTGTGTTGGTTCTTTGCATATGTACTTTGTGAGAAGCTGGCCTGGTATATGATGTCCACTAATATAAGCGGGCACCTTGCACCAGTCCAGACAACCCTTATGGTGATTTAAGAGGTCTTAGACAACCTTAGAAAGATCTCTAAGTGGTAGGTGTGGAGAGCAGCATGCTTAGTCCAGAAGGAGTGTAAAGCAGCTTTTTTTTAACCAGAATGCAATCTTATAGTATAGATCAAGTGAAAAGAACCACACCAAATATTTATAAAAATATGTATTTATTATATAATACTCTCTAGTACGATCAAGTATCCCCAACACAGATATAAACACAATGCACATAATATTTTAGCAAGAATTACAGTAAATTGCACGAAATACACAGAGGGCCCTGGGGTGAGGTGGGACCGGGGGGACCAATCCATATATTTAGAAAGTGGTATAAGAACCACGACTCGAGTCAGGACGAAGTCGAGAGGACATAGAATTGCTGGGGACCCCCAGAACCACCCAAGATAAATAGATAGGGACCTCAAGGAGAGCGTGCGCAGTATGTGAACAGCACTGCTGCTCCGTACAAGTCTATGTGCAAGTCGTGGTTGAATTTTTAAAGATTAAGGACCCTTCCCAGTGGACCCAGAAGAAACCCTGTGGAAGGCAGAAGGTTGGAGAGCCACCCCACCCATGGATACCCTAGTACCCACGTTACCTACACCAGGGAAGGCGGGTGCGTTAGTGTGAAGTGGTGTCGGAAACCTCTGTCGATCCTATGAAGAACTTCAGGAAAGTGGCGCTGTGCAAGGAAGAAGTGTCCAATGGAATCCCAGGATGAATTCTTGATGAGAGGTACCTGCAAGCAGAAGAGACAGACTCTATGTCACTCAGGGGTGACCAGAGACTTGGAAGACAAATGCCCTCCGATTTCGAGTCTTGCAGGATGGACGTGGAGGTCTTTGACTCTGCAGCTCTGAGGACCAGGTGATGCTGAGTAGGACCAGGAGTTGTGCACGAGCTGTCCCACAAAGGATGTTGAGTGCTTAAGGGTCGATGTCCTGTGGGAGCATCAACAAGCTTTGGCAAATGCAACCAATGTAGGAATCAAAGAAGGAGCAACGTCGGGCCCAGCAAGGTCCAGGGGATTTACCATCAACATGAGAGTCGGGGAAGGCCCCGAACAATAAGGGGAGCTCAAAAGAAACAAGTGTGATCCTCAAATGGACCCACAGGACGTAGGCACTGGAGTCGCTAGAGCACCTCAAGCAGCTCACCAAAAGATGCAAGCCCTGATGCACACAGAGCGGTGTGGCTGAAGATTCTGGCAACAGGAGATGCTTGAGGTTCGGGATACTTGGAGCCTGAAGATGTTCCTGGAAGGAAGCCAACAACCCTTTGCAACTACATGTTGGACGTGGTGCACAGGGGTTCGATTATTGCAACCCCCACAAGAGATGCTGACCTCAAAACTAAGTACTAAACACAACAATTTAGGGGGAAAGCAGATAGACTGGGGTCCTGATTAGCAGGATCCCCATCAGACTAGTCAAAAACCAGCATAGCACCTGGCAAAAAGTGGGAGTAACCATGCAGAAGGATCATTTCTTCCTACATACTTATATTAAAATACTACTTTTTTCATAACAGCAAGTATTTGACTGAACCGTATCTGTGAATCGATTGAGACTGTGTAAATCATATATTTTTTATTATGTGTTTTTAGTATGCTTTTATGGTCATGAAACATGTACTGAATAACGCTTTTTGAATTTAAATTTGACTGGACAATCAGCTTAGTGCAGTTACTGTTTGCACTTTGACTCTTGTACCTGTGAATACCTCACATCTACCTCCTCCAGGAGTCTTGGGCTGCTCGACCCTCACTATCTCTGTGTTGAAAGGGATAGTACTTGGCGCAGTCACTCAGGATTGGTCGGGCCTGGGGACAGCAAAAGTAAAAGACAACAATCCCTTGGTTGGGCGCAGTACCCCCTGTTTGCCCCAAGGCCCCCTGAAAGTGGTTCTAACACCCCCACAACCAGAACTCACCCTGACTCTGAAATGCGACTCAGCTTACATGCACAAAAAACACCTTAGAAAACCCAATCCAATATCTCACCCTCTAAGAGCCAAGGACTCTTGGTTGTGCCAATACATAGTAAAGTTAGGTTTGAATCCAATACAAAATTGCACTAAAGCAAAGAGAGTTTCCAAATGTTTACATATTCAAAGCCTTTGCTTATGTAAAATATGTAATGTATATATGGTAAATTTTTGATAAAACCATTGCATTGGCATAGCCAATAGGTCCCAAAGGTGAAACCTATTGGCTATGCTTATGCTTGTTCAAATGTTCCCAATTTGCAAAGCTTAAATAGTTTCTTAAAACACTACGCGACATTGTGAGTCATCTGGTTTGGAAACTTCACATGCTGTTAATTATAAGAATAGATTTACATTTTCCTGCATGCAAAATGGTGTTTCTATAAAACGAGAGTGGGGGACATAGTTGCAGGTGACATGGTTGTACTTGGGAGCACTGGCAGTCTGGTCTTCGACTGCTAACATATTAGAGCGTGCTACTGCCCATACTAGATCTTGCACCAGATGGGTATATATGCAAGTAGAGCTTTTAGAAACTGATTAAAGAATAGTGCAGTAAAGTAATGATAAACAACCGTCAAGCATTCCAAAGGCTCTGTTTGGTGTAACGTATTTATGTTAAGTTTGTGTCATTAAAAAAACTAATTGGATACACTTTCCATTTAAGAATAGAGCAGCTTTTACAGTTGTATACTGTGGCAGTTGTCACTTTCTTCATCTTTAAAGGCCACTGCTGTGTCTTCTCTTAAACCTTTTGCATACGACTCCCTTCAAATGTTTCTGTAAAACCCTCAGTAATGCCCCTGTAACCTTCTATACCACCAAAGTCTGACATCTCCCTGCCTGTCAGTTCCCTAACTGCAAATTGGAACCTTTATCATCAATGTAACTCTACCTGAATAACTTTGCACTAACGATGTTGTGTATGCAAACACCCATGTAAATTGTTCATTAACAGTTGTGTTTCTTGTTTCTATTGGTTACAGGAGGGCAGCATCCTATGGTCTGTAGCTAATTCATTTTACAGCGCTCAAATGCCATTCTCCTGATCTCTCCTACAGGAAACACTCAAAGAAATACACGAGACTGGCACAGGTTGAGGCACTTTTAGGTTGTGGAATGGCAATATTCGAGTGCTACTTTAAGTGTAAGGAGGTCTGGTTTGGCTTAGGCCCTTCAATAAGTATTGGCAATGCAAATAGGTGTGACTTATTAATGACATTGATGGCTTTAGGTACTAAATAAGTCATTGCGCATGCACTTTGTTTCTCATCGTTGCGCTTGTGCATCAATTCATCCACTCATTGACTCATTTCTACATTTACTAACTTGCACAACCACAATAACACCCACACACGAAGTCAGCAACATATGCGCAGTAATTTAAAAGAATAAAAGTATTAAAAAACACTCTGCTGCCTAAACCTGGCAGGCATATCCTTGCAATAACAAATACAATTAAACATAGCAGCGGGCGGTGGACTTGCAATGGTGTAGTTCTTTTAGAGTTAACTGATTTTCATTCATTTTGTGTTACACATACATCCCCTACATACAGAGGCAGGTGAGGCACAGGCATTAGCTAAATGCAAAATGAACAAAACTATACTGTATAGTAACCCCAATCCCCTGTAAATTACAGATCCTGTTCTAGTAATGTGTTTATCATATTCTTATGCTAACATGGTTGCAAGATTTGCAATGGTTCAAGGTGATCATTGTATCTGGTGCACTAATGTTGGAATTGTGAGAGCTCCCTGGAATATTTTAAGGTAATGTGGGAAAGGGAGTTTCTCAGCGTTGTAGCTATCCTTTAAATGTACATTAACCTTGATGTATTTTTTTCACAATAGATATTTCAGGCTTACTGACATTATAACAATTTTTAATAATAAATAGATCAGGCCTATGAGATTGGACATAACTTTTCCCCGTGACGCAATCAAGCCTATAGTCTATATCATGGGCTTGCGACAAAAGCTAACTGGGGCGTACTGTATTGAGTGTAAACTTTCCTACAAGGAAACCATGAGACATACAGTCATACAGTTGCAAACGTGTCAAAAATTACAGTTGGCAAAGCAAAATACTATCTCTAATTTGAAGACCTATAAAGGATTATTACAGTGTGAATCTTTCATGCCAACGGTTTGTCAAAAGAATAACCAACAGTAAAACCCTCGCTTATTACTGAAATCTATGAAATTCCATACAATAAACTACCTATTGGGAGGCTTTAATGCAGAGTAATACCTACCCACCCTTACAGGTCTATTGACTTTAACATATGCTTTTCACAATAAATACTTCAAACATACTGCCTTTATCATTATTTTTCATAATATACAGTTCAGGCCTATAGCATTGCTTTTTGGCTTTCCGCCAAAACCAACCCAGTTCTGCTGTGCTGAGGTTAAGCTTTCCTACAAGGAAAACATTACCATATAAGCCAGGTTTTCAGAGGAATTACACAACTTCTGCCCAAACTAATGAGTTACTTATGGTAACCAACACATGGGCAGAGCCTAGGCTCCCCTATTAGTGGCTGTTCTGAAAGTTCTTTCTCTGTTGATCACATAAGGTCTGGTGCCAGCATTCCTGTTAAGCCAGACCTAAACATCAGTGAAGACAATGACTATCCCGGACTTTCAGATTTCAGCAGATTACATAACATCAAATTGCCAATTCCTTGGCCTCTTGTAAGTGTTCTCCAGTTGTAAATAATATCTACACAATGTAATTGTTGATATATGGCTTTTTCCAAACCTACTGAACTTGTCCAGTTCATTTTGATGTAATCTTGGAATTTGTTATTGGTGTCTATTGCACTCTGCTCCCAGTTTTATTTAACTGGTACATTTGCCATTGTTTTACCACTGTATATACATAAGCCAAAATCCAATTCATATATTCTAGAGCTGAATCCAGTAGACACCCTTCCTAACTCGTCAATTACAAGTGAGTTTATGTAGGTTGTTTAATATCTCACTTCCAAGGCTAGACCCGAACCTAGATGTTAACAAACTCAACTCCCAATGCCTCACAGTCCTTGCAGTTGAAATTAATAATGTCACTCCCCTCCAAAGCAAAAAGAAAAGGCCCACTCCCTCAGCACCTTGGTTCAACAAATCCCTCTATGAAGAAAGGAAGTACCTGAGATTCCTGGAGCAACAATGGAGACAAGCGCCCTCCACCGATACTTTTGCCACGCTTCATTTAGCAAGATCCGAGTACCACAAGCACATCTTCCTTGGAAAAGCGACACACTTTAGAACCCTCCTTGACTCAGCCAAAAATAGACCCAAAAAACGATTCGATCTCATCAATAATCCAAACTGCTCTCCCCCAACCTCCAAGTTGGAGGATTCTACAAAGAAAGCAGTGGAATTCGCTATATTCTTTGACGAAAAAGTGAAATCACTTGTGGATCAGGTCAGTCATCCTACCACTCCAGAGGAGCGCAAATCCTTAGCCATTTGGCAGAACTTTGACCTCATCTCCGAAGATGCCCTCCTCAAATGCATCCTCAAAACAAAGCCCTCCAACCATTCTCTTCACCCCATCCCTAGTGCCATTGCCATTGACTTCTATACCCATTCTCTGTCCTATTGCACCACTTTGGTTAACCTCTCCCTCTGTCAAGGCTCCCTTCCTGTTTCCTTCAAAACTGGGCAGGTCGGGGGGCGTGGCTAGCAGCCAAGCATGGCAGCAGCGTGAAGTGAGAGCTCCCTAAGGCATTACGGCCTTTTCTAATATCCGACACTCTTATCCGACACATTACTCACCTGAAGGAGCGGAAACCAGGTCCGGTACCAGAGCGGCACCATCCGATCCAACCCAGAAGAAAATCCGGGGCTGGGAACTGCCTCATCGATCGCTGACGTAATCGGGCCTGCGGCTGGAGCGAAGCACCGGCCTCGAGTAAAGGTCCAACCCCGGCGGAAGTGAGGTCTGGCCGGCGCGAACTCGGGGAGACCTACCCTGACCGGGCCGAAGCGGTGAACAACCCCGCACCAGCAGAGGCAGTGAGGGCTTCCAAAGCGCCACTGCGACAAAGACTAACGGAGATACCTGCCGGGCCCTGGGGATACCGCCGAGGGAAGAAGCCTGCTGCAGCGATCGACAGTGCAACCGGGCTGAAGGAGGCGGCTCGGCCACGGCCTCGTGTGCATAGGACATTCCAGCACAGGTGAGACCTGACCGGCGCGAGTGAGGCGGGAGGAGTGCCGCAGGCCGGGAGAGACACCATCGGCAGCAGCGCGAGAGGCAGCACACAACGTTAGCCTTCGGCTGTGCCTGCAGGTGCCCCGGGGGTCCCGCAGAGAGCACAAGCGGCGCTAGGAGAGCACCGGAGAGACAGGCGCCTGTCGATACAGCCCCAGAAATACATAGCAGCACAGGCCCAGAGGAGGAACGGCGAAGGGTGACCCAGATGGGGATGACTCCAGTCAGACTCTAGCCAGGCCATCAAATGAAGAGCAAGTGAGAGACTTACTAAGCCGGCAGATAGATACGCGGCATACCCTCAACAGCCAGCAGGTCCAGGACTAACCGGGTGCGGGCACTACGGCAGGGGACATATAGGGACTGTCACCGCCCAGCGCCTAATCGGCGACCGGCACCACCACCACGCGGTAAGCCCAAGCAAGGAGCGGCAATACAGGCCACAAACACCCCTGCAAGACAAGCGAAGTGACGGCCGGATAGGGCTCACACTGTGCTCACTACAGACGTCCTGCACGGTCCGTGGAGGGAAAGAGGAAAATTGGCGGATTGACAGTGGGTAAATCCTTGGAGCATAAAACAGACATTGTGTGCTAGATACCCCTGCCGACAAAAGCCAAGGTGACCAGAGGGGGAAACGCTACAAGACACACAAGGTCGCTGGGACCACGCTGGGCCGTTGCTCCCGGGCCCGCAAAAGGGACGTGTAGATACTCGCAGTGCAGTGACGACAGTGCTGGCCAGAATGAGGACCAGTGTCTACAGGCTTCGGGCCATGGCGGGCAAGGGATCCAGAAGTGGGTCAGCACAGGCCAGGCTGGATAAATTTGCCTATAGCCAACAAGGACAGTCGCAAATAAATGGGCGCAATTCCACGGGCTCTAGTCAAGATACGGACGGGGCCAAGAAAGTGACGCTAGAGGACATTATGAGGACCCTCTCAGAAGTGCAAACGACAGTGGGCTCCATTTCCTCCGAGGTTACTCTACTGCGAGCAGATTTTCAAAAAATGACCGAAAGAGTGTCGCAGGTAGAGGTGGTTACGAAATCTCTCGTAGAGGACACGTCAGAACTACAAATAGCTATGGAACGCATGGAGAAAGTCACCAGGCTGCTGCAAGACAAACTGGACGATCAGGAAGGGCGTTCCCGAAGAAAAAATATACGCATTCTTGGCCTTCCGGAGACAGAAGGGAAAGGAGCAATGGACCTCTACGTCGAAGATCTCATCAAAACTAAATTGCAACCTAAAGGGCTGTCACACTTCTTCTCAGTCGAAAGGGCACATAGAGTGCCTGGCGGAACACCTAAGCCAGGTGCAACACCACAGCCTGTGCTGGCCAGACTGTTCAACTTTAGAGACAGGGATGCGATCTTACAGGCAGCAAGAGTGTCGCCGCCCGTTAAGCTCCAGAACTCAACATTAGCCTTTTTCCCGGACTACACAGCGGAAGTGGCCAGACGCCGGAAATCGTTTAATGAGGTGAAAAAGGCACTGAGAGAAAAGGAACTGCCATACTCAATGCTGTTCCCCACCAAATTGCGAATAGTGGCCGATGGGAAGACGTGGTTCTTTGACAAGCCGGAGGTGGCGCAAGACTGGCTTGACGGCTGGAGACAGGTAGGACAACCTCGCCGTACACACAGGGGTCGGCCGACCCATCATAATGGCAAACACACGGATGATCGGACCGAAATTTTGGCACGTCACGATGGAGTATCGGAAGCAGAATCCGACGTTGATCAGAATCCGCCTGACTCTGGACAACCGGCCCCTGTCTGAAGACAGAAAGACTATGGGACAGACCGAATGCGATACACTGGAACTTAGACCTGGTGAAGCGAAGTAGGGTGGGCAGAGCCGGTGCCTGTAGGGGACTCACCGACCCCACGAGCAAGTAAGATAGTGGGGGAGGGGTCAAAGCACTCTGCAAAGTTGGGGAAGCGGGCGGGGGACAGTCCGTGGAGCAGGGGAGCAGGGAGGGTGATGGGGGAGAGTTCTAAAATTAATGTTAATGTTCATAGTCATCACTCACGCCACATGGTACACGAACGCACCGAGTAACGAGCTATTCCTACGCATCAACACAGACCGCTACCCATACACTGAGGCCAGTAGCATGGCAACCAGGGCACTACCCAAACACTCCAATGGCCCAACAGGTACACGCTGCACCCACTGAGGGTGCCCCTACAACTATTGAGGTACCCCCCCCTGCGCTTGCTCACTTGGAACGTCAGAGGATTGGGAGATAAAATAAAGAGGGGATTGGTTCTGCAGGCAATTAAACGCAAGGGCCCCGACCTAGTATTACTTCAAGAGACGCACCTCACAGGGACAACATGTAAGGCGCTTGATAGTCGCGGATATGTAATGGCAGTACATGCCGAATTCACGACAGGCTCCCGAGGGGCGGGGATACTTATGAAAAAGAATTCGCCCTTTATGGTAGAACACTGCAAGACGGATGATCAGGGTCGTTTCGCAGCACTACATGGCCAATGGGAGGGGAAGCCCCTCAACGTGGTTTCCGTGTACATCCCACCAGCGCTCCACTCTGTCGCTTTGCCCGCCCTGGGCAAGTTTCTTCTTGACCTCCCGGAGGGCGACACGATCATAGGAGGGGATCTAAATGCAATAGTGGACCAAACGGTGGACACATTTCCCATTAGAGAACGCCCTCGGAATGCTGCAGCCCTCCCTGGTTTTCTGGAGGCAATGGGCATTACGGACGTTTGGAGACAGTTACACCCCGCAGCGACACAGTACACATACTATTCCGCTGCACACAATAGCCTGTCACGTATAGACTATTTCTTGTTCTTAGGGGTAGGACTGGGGAAAATAGACAAAATAGACATCCTGCCCAGAGGCGTCTCCGATCACTCCCCAATATTTCTATCACTCACCACCAAAGAAAAGAAATGCACTAGACATTATCCAATTTACCCAAACTACTTAAAAATCCCTAAGATCAGGAAGAAACTTAAATTAGCGACCACACATTATTTTGAAGAAAACGCAGGAACAGTGTCCTCTCCCTCGGTCTTGTGGGAAGCATACAAAACGGTCCTGCGGGGTGAAGCAATAGCAGCAATAACAGGGTACAAACGAGAGTCCCGGCCAGACCTCACAGAACTCTAGCTGACACTCCACAACGCAAACACTACTCACATGGCAGACCCCACACCAGAAACAGCGCACCTATTACAATTACGGCAGAAGCAATACCAGGCCCACCTTAAAACGAAAGTCCAAGGCTATATCACCAGCACAGCACATAGAATATACGATGTAGGCGACAAAGCTGGCATGGTTGGACAAGAGAGGGGGAAGTAATAGAGGTATACAGAGGCTACACACACGACGGGCAGCTGCAGACGCATCCGGAAGAAATAGTGTGCACATTGGCGCGCCACTTCCAAGAGATATATACCCCAGAGCGGGACGTCACTGCCCAAGCGGCGTCCATCTTGCTTGAAAACATTGACATCCCCAGGCTCACACAGGAGGCAATGCAAGAGCTAGAGGTTGACCCGACAGAAGATGAAATTCAATTGGCGATTCAGACACTGCAGTCAGGAAAAGCGCTGGGACCCAATGGAATACCCATAGAATGGTATAAATCGATGGCCGACACACTCAGTAAATCACTAATGGAAATGTACATAGAAAGCCTGGAAAAGGAGGAACTACCGCTGGACCAGCGTACAGCCACGATTGTAGCCATACCAAAGCCGGGCAGGCCTCCGTCTGACTGCTCCTCGTACCGCCCCATCTCCCTGCTTAACGTGGAGGCCAAGGTTCTGGCAAAACTGCTGGCCAACCGTCTGGTACAACACCTGCAAACACTGGTCCTCCCTGATCAGTCAGGCTTTATGCCTCACAGAAGTACAGCACTGAATCTCAGGCGGGTTCATGGGTAATGGCGCAAGCACATCTCCTTTCCGAAAAAGCAGTGATTCTCTCCCTTGATGCCAAAATGGCTTTTGATCTAGTGGAATTGGAATATCTATTTGCGGTACTAACACGTATGGGCTTTGGACCGAAGTACATAGCTTGGATACGACTACTATATACGAAACCGGTGGCACAGGTAGTAGCTAATGGTCACGTCTCGCAAACGTTCCCGCTGGGAAGGGGGATGAGGCAGGGATGCCCATTGTCACCCTTACTTTTTGCCCTGGTGCTAGAACCCTTGGCAATCCTAATTAGAACTACACCATTGCTCAAAGGAATCAAATGGGAGGAAGGGTGGGAAGACAGAATCTCCCTATATGCAGATGATATGCTGATTTATATGGTTGAGCCTGAAAATGGGATCCCAGCATTACTGAATCTCTGCAACACACATGGGAAGTCATCAGGCTACACCCTGAACTGGTCCAAGTCGGTGATTTACATACTAAAGGGTCCGGAACCGGTGTTACAAGAGGGTTGCCCCCTGGCATTGGCGCCAGACTGCTTTGAATATTTGGGCATTATCATTACGAATAGTGCCACAGACTTCTTCGACAAAAACTTGAAGCCACCTATGGAACGCCTTCGTGCAGACATTAAACACTGGGCGACCTTGCCACTGACCCTCCTCGGCCGTGCGGCTCTTTATAAAATGATGGCACTTCCCAGATTCCTCTATGTACTAGAAAACACCCCGTATCTAGTCGCACCGAGATATTTCAAGCAAGTCGCAGCACTGGTCTCAAACCTACTCTGGAATAATGGCCCGGCACGTATAGCATATGATAAATTGATAAGAAGTTGGTACGTGGGAGGTGTAGCACTACCTAACATACAGCTATACTACTGGGCAGCACATCTCAAAATAATAAACCAGTGGATACATACTCCGAGAGATGACCCAGCATATAGAGCGGACTGGCCGCAATTGGGGTCGGACTGCATGCTTTCAGTATTATATAATAAATCTCACGTCAAGAGACTGTTGGGTCCAACGCAACACACAGCGGCCCTGTGGCACATAGCACAAACACGGTTAGGTTGGAAAGGGAAAATCACCAAAATGACACCGCTATGGGACACAAAATCATTGGGGAACCTAAGATCTTGCAGTGGGACTGCATAGGAATCTCCACAGTTGGGGACCTATGGGACAAGGGCACGGTGATCGCGTTTCCGCAGCTCCAACAGCAATATGGCCTAAGCCCAACCGAGACATTTAGATACGCGCAAATAAGGCACGCGCTGCTCCAGGCGATCCCAGCAGGCACTGAAATACCCGAGTCCTCACCACTGGAGGATAGGCTGCTAACAGTCTTTATGCAACAAAGCGCGACTTCCCTCACATATAAAAAACTGATCAACAACCTAGGGGACCCTACAATGAAACTACGAGAAAAATGGGTGGGGGAAATAGGTGAGGTTACTGAGTCAGAATGGAATGAAGCACTAGCCTCCCCGAAAGAAGTAGGTATTTCAGCAAAATTCAGATTAGTACAACATAAAATATTACACTGCATCTACTACACTAGGACGTTGCTTCACAAAATACACAGGGCACCACATCCTTTTTGCCTTCGAGGATGCGGGGAGGAAGGGACACTGTTTCATACAATCTGGGAATGCCCGCAGATACAGGAATTCTGGAAGCAGGTTCTGCGCACTGTCTCACAAACGCTTAAGATCTCCGTTTTACCTGAACCTCGCAAATGCTTATTGAACATTTGGGACCCCAATGATCTGGATAGATATGGACTAATATGGGCTACCCTGGCCATGACGGTGGCTAAACGAGACATTGCGCAAAAATGGGGAGCACCAGAACTGCCTACAGCAACTAGGTGGAGTAGAAATATGGACATGCTGATGGTTACAGAAAGAGCGGTGTATGTGCTCAGGGCTTGCCCCCGCAAATGGAACAAGGTATGGTCAGCGTGGAATATTTACAGAGGAGAAATTTGTGAACCCCTCCCGGAGGAGGAGGACTTAGACTCTGAAGAGGAGGATGAATAGATAGTTGGGTGGGAGTTTGCCAATGCTGCTGGATCGGATAGTGTGTCGTTCGAATACAGGGTTACTAAACGGCATAACTCTAAGCATGAGGGGTGGCTGATGGGTTGATGTGAACATGGAATGACTACCTAATTGTGATGACGCTTTTTAGTTTTAAGAATTATTGTTTTGATGGTTAACATAATATACAGTGCACAACAGAAGGCCTTTAAAATGAGCTTTACGGATTGCTTTATGGATACATGGTTGCGAAAATACGAGTTATTGGTTGAAACAGGTTTGCCATATAGACGATTAAACTGGGGGCAATATGATCTTATGATCAATGGATATATGGATCAAAGTTTAAGACATCAAATGTAACCTTGTATATGCAACCTTTGCCTTGATGACAATAAAGATTTAAAAAAAAAAAGAAAAATAAAGGATGTACAGAATCAAAATTCACCCATGGGGAAAATATTGAAAAAAATAAAACTGGGCAGGTCACCCCTCTGCTTAAAAAATCCACTGCTGACGCGAACGACCTCAACAACTTCCGCCTCATCACTAACCTACCTTTTCTTGCAAAAATCACAGAAAGATGTGCAGCCAAACAACTCTCTCGTCATATCAAGGACAATGATCTTCTGGACAATTTCCAGTCCGGCTTCATTCAAAACTGCAGCACTAAAACAGCCCTGCTGCAAGTGATTGATGACGCGCTGCGGATGCTCGAATCTGGGGAGTCTTGTCTTTTTATTCTCCTTGACCTTTCTTCAGCCTTTGACACTGTCAATCACAACACTCTCCTTAACACTCTTCAACAGAGAATGGGCATGGGGGGCACTATGCTTAAATGGTTTGCTTCCTTCCTCTCTGATAGATCCCAAATGATCAAAATAGCGAATAGTCTTTCATCTACTTTGGAGCTAGGTCAAGGTGTTCCTCAAGGCTCTATACTTGCACCCGCATTGTTCAATCTCTATTTAGAACCACTGTGAAACCTCCTAAGTAAATCCAGAATGCGGACGACACTCAAATCTACCTAAAGGTTGCCTCCACTCACGATCTCTCCATCCTAAGCTCTACTCTCGACACCATTCAAAACTGGATGTTAACTCATCAACTGATTCCGAATCCCCCTTAAACTGAATTCCTCCTCCTCCCGCCTCACTTTCTCCTCCCCCGGTTCAATCATGGATGGATCATATGAATCTACTTTACAATAAACCCACCATTGTCGACAGCGCAAAATCCCTTGGTGTCATACTTGACACAAAACTCAATCTACTCTCCCGCATAAATTCCATTGCAAAGTCTTCTCGATACCAACTGCTCCTTCTTTGGGGCATTCGTCGCTTCTTCCCGGAGCATGACCTTAAAACCCTGGTCCAATCGCTGGTTCTCTCCAGACTGGACTACTGCAACTCTCTTCTTACTGGCCTCCCCAAATCCCACCTGTCCCTCTTAAATCTGTTCTCCATTCAGCAGCTTGTTTCATATATGGGGCCAAAAGAAGCGACCACATCACACCAGTTTTTATCCACCTTCCCTTGGCTTCCCATCGAGGCAATATCTATTTACAAGACTGCCTGTATTACCCACAAAGCCTTGCACTCCTCCTCTCCTCGCTACCTGGCGAATAAACTGAAACTCTCTGGAGGCTTTAGACCATCAGGTAATGCAGAAAATCTATTGCTTGAACTTCCCAATTTCAAAAAGGAAAGGTCGATGGCCCAATCCTTTTGCAGGCAACGTGGTGAGAATCTGGAACTCACTTCTGCCTCAGCTCCGGACCACTACCTCTTCCCAGGCCTTCAAAGCTGACCTCAAAGCTCTCCTCCTTCAAAGACACTTCCAAATTTAATTCATGCCCTCTCTATTATCTGGAGAAAGTCCTTCCATTATAGGAAATTCTGTGCTACATGACTATAGAAGTGTCTTCCCAATGTGTTCTTATGGTTTGAGAGTCTGCCATTTATTGCAGTATTATACGTCTACTTTTATTGTGTACTCCTTTGTAACATGCACATGTCACTTTCCCTCTTGAAATGTATCGTTTGCTACCTCTTGAATTTTGTTTGCTTTTGATACATGCACAATTGCCACCATTGCCTCATGTAACGCAACGTTTGTTCTTGTGTTTTGAGTATCTGCCATTTAGTGCAGTATTATACCTCTATTTGTACTTTGTACGCTTTTGTAACATAAACACATGTCACTTTTTTCCTCTTGTAACGTATTGTTTGCTACCTCTTGTATTTTGTTTGCCCTTGATACATGCACAATTGTCACTATTGCGTTATGTAACGTAACGTTTGCTCTTGTAACATGCTGACTTGTAAATTTTCCTCATGTTTCACTACTGTTCCTATTGTAAAGCGCTCTGACACCTTCGGGTAAAGTCTGCGATATATAAAAAAGCATAAAATAAAATAAATACAATTTAAAAAAATCCGATAGGAGACAAAAGCTTCTGAATAATGCCACACTATTCTGTCAAATCTCAGTAGGGTTTGCTTAATTGAATCTAAGAAGGTGTTTTTTCTGATGTTGGTGCAATCTGTTGTGTTTATCAGTGTTACTTTTTTTTTACAGTATGAAGTGGATTGTAATAACCCGAATCAGATGCCAGATATCACCATTACCGTCAATGGCTTTGAATATACTATCACACCTGAGAAATACACATTGACGGTAAGAGATTGATTCAATATACCTAGACCACTCTGGAATTACAAAAAATAACTGACTGATCTATGCCCCACAATTGATACTCTACCCTTCTGCGTGTTCTTTTGACCACTGCCTTCCTCTCAGAACTCTTTAGGTTGATAGTACACACTTTAACCAATTTTTACCATTTTTGCTGTTTATTATCCTTTCTGGATTCTTCAGTCTCCTATTCTTACTCTACCTGATTGTGGCTGGACTTCCTCCCTCTGTCTACTTCCGCTCTTTTGTCACAACTATGTTGCTTTCTTCTCTACCTGTATATATCTCCTCCTCGTGCTGGCTTTCCTCACTCTAGCACGGTATGCTCCGAGCATTAACTCCTGTATTTACTGCTTCTTGTATGTTCTTACTCTTTATTTGTAGCTTACTCCTTTTGGTTTTTATATGAGGTCTGTGTGCTTTCTGAAACATACGTAAGTTTTGCCTCTATCACTAAGTTTGTCTCCTTTCATAATCCTGTAACTTCTTTTTCCTTTATGCTACATTTTCTTATTCAGATTTCTCCTCCTGCACTTATATAGTATTTGATGTTTTATTCTCCTACTGCTTTTATTTCTTTATTATGCATTATGTACAGTGTATTTAGATATTACTAGCAGCCCGTCCCGACGTTGTCCGGGTATGAATTGCTGCCGGCCAGTAGTATATTGTTTTGAGGATTTCGTTTTGATAGCATTTCTTATCTGTGACAGGCCTGTGAAACGCTCCGATTCACAGTGCACTGCTGATGCACTTAAGAGTGCGCGTTCAGTAGTGTGTGAACACGAGCTTTCCTACTTTATTTTTCCTTGCAATATTATATAGCGCGAACTCGACAACATGGCATGAGCACAATTTACATTACAGAAGAACACATTCATTTGTGGTAGGCACAGGGAGACAAAGCGATTTGCCTGGAATCACAGGATGTTGAGCTGATGCCGAGATTCGAACATAGCTCCCCAGCTCTAAAGTTCGCAATTCTAGAACTTGTGGTGGGAGGTGTGTCTAAAAGTGTATGTCGGTGCTGGCCATCAATGAGAGAGACCTGTGCATTTTTCAAATCGGTGGTGAAAAAATATGGAGTATGTTGCTGGAGATTTGGGCCGCCGTGCCACCAATGTACTTACCAGGGGAGGGTAAACACCCATGATTCCGCAACTTTCTTTCCGCATACCATCACTCCGCATACTTTCATTACGAAAGTACCAGGACTCCGCAATGCCATTATAACGCATGGCATTACATTTTATATGCTTTTACCACGCATACATTTACCACGAAATTCGTTGTAAATGCATGAAAGGTAAAAGCATGTTTTTTTTAATGTTAGGATAAGGTAAGTATGGGTATAGGGGTATATGTTTTGGGGTACTGAGGTATATGTTTTGGGGTGTTTGGGTATTTTAAGGGTTCAGATATAGTTTTGGGTTATGGGGTACAGGGGAGCTTTAGGGTTTAGGGATAGGTATGGGTTTTGGGGTACAAGGGTATTTTAGGGTTCAGGGCTAGGTTTGGGTTTTGGGGTATAGGAGTATTTTTAGGGTTTAGGGGTAGGTTTGGGTTTTGGGGTACAGGGGTATTTTAAGGGTTAAGGGCTAGGTTTGGATTTTGGGGTACAGATATATTTTTAGGGTTCAGGGCTAGGTTTGGGTTTTGGGGTACAGGGGTATTTTAGGGTTCAGGGTAAGTTTGGGTTTTGGGGCACAGGGTTATTTTTATGGTTCAGGGCTAGGTTTGGGTTTTGGGGTTCAGGGGTATTTTTAGCGTTCATGGATAGGTTTGGGTTTTGGGGTACAGGGGTATTTTAATGGTTCAGGGCTAGGTTTGGGTTTTGGGGTACAGGGGTATTTTAGGGTTCAGTGGTAGGTTTGGGTTTTGAGGTACAGAGGTATTTTTAGGGTTCAGGGCTAGGTTTGGGTTTTGGGGTACAGGGGTATTTTAGGGTTCAGGGGTAGGTTTGGGTTTTGAGGTACAGGGGTATATTTAGGGTTCAGGGCTAGGTTTGGGTTTTGGGGTACAGGGGTATTTTAGGGTTAAGATGGGTTAGTGTTTAAGGGTGTTGGGGTATTTTAAGGAGTACGGGTGAGTTATGATTATGGGGTGCAGGGGTATTTAAAGGAAGCAGGGTGGACACCCGGAGCTGGAATGTACAGAACCTGGGAAGAAAAAACAATGAAATATTGGGCACAACGCTCGCCTTTTTTCCCCGTAATCCCGCGCCCTGCACACGCCCCCAGCACACGCCCACAGCACACGATATGAGACATGGCATGAAGGGCGGAACGTACCACACGCCCCCAGCGTTTGTTACGCCCCTAGCACACGCCCACAGCACAACACAGACACGCCCACAATGGACTACTTTGCTGGCACGGTTCTTTTACCTTTTAAATGTATATGGTGGGCGTCTGCATAGCCTATGTCCTTCTGCTGCAACTGCCCTTTCCAACACTGTATTGGGTGTTGTGATTAGTGCTGTGGTTCCTGAGATTACCCGCCTCAAAGGTTTGGGCTCTCTCTTTATTATATTATAGTATAGATAGTATAGATAACTTGTCATTTGCCAAACTACAGCTTCCCTGTACATATTTTTCTATCATAAAGCATTCTAAAAGGCATGGGCCATGTTCTCTTTCTCGAATATCACAATAGAAATACCTAATACAGTATATTTCCATGCAGTGCGCTAATTATTAGAGGTACTCCGGTCTCCAGATAAGACATTTTCAGTGGGAGTAATTTTCTTTCCTGGAGAAATTGTTGTCAGTAAATGCAAATGTATATTTTCATACATCATGCGTATGTCTGATAAACCCACACCTCCTTTAGTTAGCAGCTCACTCTCACCGTAAGGAGTTCTTCAGGTCTGTCGTAGTAGAACTCAAGGTGGCACTGTACTGCTTATGGCAATGGTGTGACCGTGTAACTGAAGCAGTCCTGAGACAGGGGACAAGTGTTGTTATATTTGTGATTTTTTTTAAAGCAGTCTTTTTTACTGTATTCTTTTTGGAGATGAAAACTGACAGGTGCACATCCCCACAGAACAGTACAGATGACACTTAACAGGTAATAGGAAGGTTCTCAAAGTTTACCAAAAGATTGATAACCCACAAATGAAGCTTGTGCAAGCTATTGAAAAGTGTTTCAGCTTGGACGTGAATGCCACCCGCTGGCTTTATTCTTTCTAACGTAGGAAATGCACAACAGTTATGCAGCCAATGAGCAGAGGTTTTAGGCTTATCTACAGTGAAGGAATTTCAGCACTAAGGAATATGGACCCAAGTCAGTGGATTTTCTATTCCTATTGCTATTCCTAATTCCACATCTACGTTCCTTGAATATATAGATATACCACCTCATGGTGAAACGTTGACTTGTGAAGAAGATCCTTTGATCGAAATGCGTTGCCAGTAATTTCTTTCCTGTACGAGTGAGGAGAACAGGAAACTTCCTTAAAAAAAAAAAAATATATATATATATATATATATATATATATATATGCCAGTTTCTCGTACCAAAAGTACAACGCACTCCACACAGGGTTTGTTTTTGGCTTGTGGTTATGGAATAAACCCGTGATTTGACTAAGCAGACGCTATTTTGTCCTAATCTGTCTGTGTGGAGTGCGTTGTACTTTTGGTACGAGAAACTGGCATTATTTCGGGAGCCTCCAAACCCGACTCGCACCGCCAGCGAAGAGTCCCGGTTTTCATGGAGGCAGTGAAAGTGATATATATATATATATATATATATATATATATATATATATATATATATATATATATAAAACCAAGGTACATGTTTGTTGAGCATTGATGGCCCCTCCAATAAGGCGGAGGAGCGTTGCCCCACTGCTTTTAAGCAGTGTGATGCAAGGAAAAATAAAATGATAATAGCTTGCTGCTATTATAATTGTATTGTTTCCATTGCAGGCGGGCGGGCAGGGCTGCTCTGCTCTCAGAGCAGGGGAGGAGTGGTTTGCCAACTCCAAGTGTGCATGAATGCTTGGCCGGCCCAAAACAAACATGCCCAGGCCCCCAGTTTCCATCTGAGCCGGTGCTCAGACCACTCACAACACTGCCTGGCAGCAGTGTAAATGGTCAGGGGAGCCTGGGTGCTTACCAATCACAACACTGCATTTCAGTCAGGGTAGCCTGGTGTACTTGTTTTTTTTATTACATTCCCCTGCCTCCTCACCCCCACCCTCTGCCCCTCCACCCCCAATCAGTGCCACACACCCCTGATGTGGAGGCTGGAATAGGAAAGCTATACTTACTTACCTTTCGATATTTTGGTTTCAATATTTTGTCCTTGATATTTGGATGCCTTTATATTTAGGTGCACAGCAAATTGACGGTTGAGATTTCCCATTGAACTGGCTGCTGCGCTTGAAGGCAAGAAATGGTCTACTCATGCTTGTTCATGCACCTGCATCATCATCTCAAGAGTAGATGGCCTCTGTGGTCAGGCGCTCACCAATGTGAGATATAACAACCTGGTTTTGTTTAGATTTGATGTCTGAGATACAGCTATGAATGCTGAGTGATTCTAAACCAGAGGGACAGGCGTGCGGCAGTAACCAAGAGTCTCTTCAGGCTAATGACCAGACCATGGGTTCTTAGTCCTCTAGAACCTCTGCTTCAGAAGCACTCAGTCTCAACTCGTTGTGCCCCATCCCCTCCATCGATTAATTTCAGCTGGACTCTCAACGAAGATCCATGCTACAGAGAGTAGTGGTTTTAACTTAACCAGCGACGCAGTGTTATTTGCATAATTATGAAACCGCACCAAGCATATGAGCTTAAGTGTGGGGAAAGAAGAGCCGTGACCAATTCTGCTGTTGAACTTTGCAAAACATGAGTGAACTTGTGTCATAGAGATTGTGCGACGAAAATAATTTCATCCAGTCTAACGATTCCCTACAGATTCCACCGTTTGTTAGGCAAGTGAACAAGATGGCGAGATAACAGTGTTGAAGAATATGGACAAGCTCTAGTCTATGGTCATTAGTTCAGGAATGATTAACCATTATCTATTGCCCACTACCGCAGGGCACGGCCTAAAAGATTGTTCTCATAGATTAACCAACCAAGTTATTCAATCAGAGATTCCTGTACAATATTAGGAGTTAGCCAGTATTACAGTGCTCCTCTTTTGCACAGAATAGTCAGATAAACGATGTGGTTGATCACAGCATGGCACATTGTTTTTAAGAAATTGGCTAACTGCAGCTATATAATTGAGAACTGAGTGCAACGCGTAGTTGCAGTTATGTCAACACAAGCATTTTTTTTAAACCAGTTACATGAGGTACTGCACGGCACTGCACGGAGTAGACCAATGCATGCACGGAGTAGACCAATGCATGGAGTGCAGCGCGTAGCTGCATTTCTGTTGAGAAAAGCATGTAAAAAATATGATATGACATAATTGTGGGGAAAAGCACAGCACGGAGTGCTGTGAATGGCGGCGAGTCCAGAAAATGCTTTTCTCGACATACATGCAGCTACACACTGCACTACATGCTGTGCCCTACAGCTCGAAGTGCAGCATGTAGCTGCATGTATGTCGAGAAAATATATATTTTTTAAAACAGCAACATGAGGTAATGCCTAGGGGATGGCCCTGAACGGAGTAGGCCACCGCACGGAGTGCAGCGTGTAGCTGCATCTAAGTCGATAAAAGCATTTAAAAACAAGCATTTGCAATGCAATGGTCTCGGCATCATTAAAGGTAGAGCTATTGGCATTGCTCATGACATTTTTTTTCTTTAAATCAAAAGATTCTGCACTCACTACTCTGCACTCACTACTCTGCACTCACTACTCTGCACTCACTACTCTGCACTCACTGCACTCACTACTCTGCACTCACTACTCTGCACTCACTACTCTGCACTCACTACTCTGCATTACCACTCTGCACTCACTACTCTGCATTACCACTCTGCACTCACTACTCTGCATTACCACTCTGCACTCACTACTCTGCACTCACTACTCTGCACTCACTACTCTGCACTCACTACTTTGCACTCATCACTCTGCACTCACTACTCTGCAGTCAGCACTCTGCACTCACTACTCTGCACTCTGCACTCACTACTCAGCACTCACTACTCTGCACTCACTACTCTGCACTCACTACTCTGCACTCACTACTCTGCACTCACTACTCTGCACTCACTACTCTGCACTCACTACTCTGCACTCACTACTCTGCACTCACTACTCTGCACTCAGCACTGTGCACTCAGCACTCTGCACTCAGCACTCTGCACTCAGCACTCTGCACTCAGCACTCTGCACTCACTACTCTGCACTCACTACTCTGCACTCACTACTCTGCACTCACTACTCTGCACTCACTACTCTGCACTCAGCACTCTGCACTCTGCACTCACTACTCTGCACTCACTACTCTGCACTCACTACTCTGCACTCACTACTCTGCACTCACTACTCTGCACTCAGCACTCTGCACTCAGCACTCTGCACTCAGCACTCTGCACTCACTACTCTGCACTAACTACTCTGCACTCACTACTCTGCACTCAGCACTCTGCACTCTGCACTCACTACTCTGCACTCACTACTCTGCACTCACTACTCTGCACTCAGCACTCTGCACTCAGCACTCTGCACTCTGCACTCACTACTCTGCACTCACTACTCTGCACTCACTACTCTGCACTCAGCACTCTGCACTCAGCACTCTGCACTCTGCACTCACTACTCTGCACTCACTACTCTGCACTCACTACTCTGCACTCACTGCACTCACTACTCTGCATTACCACTCTGCACTCACTACTCTGCATTACCACTCTGCACTCACTACTCTGCACTCAGCACTCTGCACTCTGCACTCACTACTCTGCACTCACTACTCTGCACTCACTACTCTGCACTCAGCACTCTGCACTCAGCACTCTGCACTCTGCACTCACTACTCTGCACTCACTACTCTGCACTCACTACTCTGCACTCAGCACTCTGCACTCTGCACTCTGCACTCTGCACTCTGCACTCTGCACTCACTACTCTGCACTCACTACTCTGCACTCACTACTCTGCACTCACTGCACTCACTACTCTGCATTACCACTCTGCACTCACTACTCTGCATTACCACTCTGCACTCACTACTCTGCATTACCACTCTGCACTCACTACTCTGCACTCACTACTCTGCACTCACTACTCTGCACTCACTACTCTGCACTCACTACTCTGCACTCACTACTCTGCACTCTGCACTCACTACTCAGCACTCACTACTCTGCACTCACTACTCTGCACTCACTACTCTGCACTCACTGCACTCACTACTCTGCACTCACTACTCTGCACTCACTACTCTGCACTCACTACTCTGCACTCACTACTCTGCACTCAGCACTCTGCACTCAGCACTCACTACTCTGCACTCACTACTCTGCACTCACTACTCTGCACTCACTACTCTGCACTCAGCACTCTGCACTCTGCACTCTGCACTCTGCACTCACTACTCTGCACTCACTACTCTGCACTCACTACTCTGCACTCACTACTCTGCACTCACTACTCTGCACTCAGCACTCTGCACTCAGCACTCTGCACTCACTACTCTGCACTCACTACTCTGCACTCACTACTCTGCACTCACTACTCTGCACTCAGCACTCACTACTCTGCACTCTGCACTCACTACTCTGCACTCACTACTCTGCACTCACTACTCTACACTCACTGCACTCACTACTCTGCACTCACTACTCTGCATTACCACTCTGCACTCACTACTCTGCATTACCACTCTGCACTCACTACTCTGCATTACCACTCTGCACTCACTACTCTGCACTCACTACTCTGCACTCACTACTCTGCACTCACTACTCTGCACTCATCACTCTGCACTCATCACTCTGCACTCACTTCTCTGCAGTCAGCACTCTGCACTCACTACTCTGCACTCTGCACTCACTACTCAGCACTCACTACTCTGCACTCACTATTCTGCACTCACTACTCTGCACTCACTGCACTCACTACTCTGCACTCACTACTCTGCACTCACTACTCTGCACTCACTACTCTGCACTCACTACTCTGCACTCCGCACTCTGCACTCAGCACTCTGCACTCACTACTCTGCACTCACTACTCTGCACTCACTACTCTGCACTCACTACTCTGCACTCACTACTCTGCACTCTGCACTCTGCACTCCTCACTCTGCACTCACTACTCTGCACTCAGCACTCTGCACTCTGCACTCTGCACTCACTACTCTGCACTCACTACTCTGCACTCACTACTCTGCACTCAGCACTCACTACTCTGCACTCTGCACTCACTACTCTGCACTCACTACTCTGCACTCACTACTCTGCACTCAGTACTCTGCACTCACTACTCTGCACTCACTACTCTGCATTACCACTCTGCACTCACTACTCACTACTCTGCATTACCACTCTGCACTCACTCTGCACTCACTACTCTGCACTCACTACTCTGCACTCACTACTCTGCACTCACTACTCTGCACTCACTACTCAGCACTTACTACTCTGCACTCAGCACTTACTACTCTGCACTCACTACTCTGCACTCACTACGCTGCACTCACTACTCTGCACTCACTACTCTGCACTCACTACTCTGCACTCAGCACTCACTACTCTGCACTCACTACTCTGCACTCACTACTCTGCACTCACTACTCACTACTCTGCACTCACTACTCTGCACTCACTACTTTGCACTCACTACTCTGCACTCACTACTCTGCATTACCACTCTGCACTCACTACTCACTACTCTGCATTACCACTCTGCACTCACTCTGCACTCACTACTCTGCACTCACTACTCTGCACTCAGCACTCTGCACTCACTACTCTGCACTCACTGCACTCACTACTCTGCACTCACTACTCTGCACTCACTACTCTGCACTCACTACTCTGCACTCACTACTCTGCACTCACTACTCTGCACTCAGCACTTACTACTCTGCACTCAGCACTTACTACTCTGCACTCACTACTCTGCACTCACTACTCTGCACTCACTACTCACTACTCTGCACTCACTACTCTGCACTCACTACTTTGCACTCACTACTCTGCACTCACTACTCTGCATTACCACTCTGCACTCACTACTCACTACTCTGCATTACCACTCTGCACTCACTCTGCACTCACTACTCTGCACTCACTACTCTGCACTCAGCACTCTGCACTCACTACTCTGCACTCACTGCACTCACTACTCTGCACTCACTACTCTGCACTCACTACTCTGCACTCACTACTCTGCACTCAGCACTTACTATTCTGCACTCAGCACTTACTACTCTGCACTCAGCACTTACTACTCTGCACTCACTACTCTGCACTCACTACTCTGCACTCACTACTCTGCACTCACTACTCTGCACTCAGCACTCTGCACTCAGCACTCTGCACTCACTACTCACTACTCTGCACTCACTACTCTGCACTCACTACTGTGCACTCACTACTCTGCACTCACTACTCTGCACTCACTACTCTGCACTCACTACTCTGCATTACCACTCTGCACTCACTACTCACTACTCTGCATTACCAGTCTGCTCTCACTCTGCACTCACTACTCTGCACTCACTACTCTGCACTCACTACTCTGCACTCACTACTCACTACTCAGCACTCACTACTCTGCACTCACTACTCTGCACTCACTACTCTGCACTCACTACTCTGCACTCACTACTCTGCACTCACTACTCTGCACTCACTACTCTGCACTCAGCACTCACTACTCTGCACTCACTACTCTGCACTCACTACTCTGCACTCACTACTCTGCACTCACTACTCTGCACTCACTACTCTGCACTCACTACTCTGCATTACCGCTCTGCACTCACTACTCACTACTCTGCATTACCACTCTGCACTCACTCTGCACTCACTCTGCACTCACTACTCTGCACTCAGCACTCTGCACTCAGCACTCACCACTCTGCACTCACTACTCTGCACTCAGCACTCTGCACTCACTACTCTGCACTCACTGCACTCACTACTCTGCACTCACTACTCAGCACTCACTACTCTGCACTCAGCACTTACTACTCTGCACTCAGCACTCACTACTCTGCACTCACTGCACTCACTACTCTGCACTCACTACTCTGCACTCACTACTCTGCACTCACTACTCTGCACTCACTACTCTGCACTCAGCACTCTGCACTCACTACTCTGCACTCACTACTCTGCACTCACTACTCTGCACTCACTACTCTGCACTCAGCACTCTGCACTCACTACTCTGCACTCACTACTCTGCACTCAGCACTCTGCACTCTGCACTCTGCACTCTGCACTCTGCACTCACTACTCTGCACTCACTACTCTGCACTCACTACTCTGCACTCAGCACTCACTACTCTGCACTCTGCACTCACTACTCTGCACTCACTACTCTGCACTCACTACTCTGCACTCACTACTCTGCACTCACTACTCTGCACTCACTACTCACTACTCTGCACTCACTACTCTGCACTCACTACTCTGCACTCACTACTCTGCACTCACTACTCTGCAATACCACTCTGCACTCACTACTCACTACTCTGCATTACCACTCTGCACTCACTCTGCACTCACTACTCTGCACTCACTACTCTGCACTCACTACTCTGCACTCACTACTCTGCACTCACTACTCTGCACTCACTACTCAGCACTTACTACTCTGCACTCAGCACTTACTACTCTGCACTCACTACTCCGCACTCACTACTCTGCACTCACTACTCTGCACTCACTACTCTGCACTCACTACTCTGCACTCACTACTCTGCACTCAGCACTCACTACTCTGCACTCACTACTCTGCACTCACTACTCTGCACTCACTACTCTGCACTCACTACTCACTACTCTGCACTCACTACTCTGCACTCACTACTCTGCACTCACTACTCTGCACTCACTACTCTGCATTACCACTCTGCACTCACTACTCACTACTCTGCATTACCACTCTGCACTCACTCTGCACTCACTACTCTGCACTCACTACTCTGCACTCACTACTCTGCACTCAGCACTCTGCACTCAGCACTCTGCACTCACCACTCTGCACTCACTACTCTGCACTCACTACTCTGCACTCACTACTCTGCACTCACTACTCTGCACTCAGCACTTACTACTCTGCACTCAGCACTTACTACTCTGCACTCAGCACTTACTACTCTGCACTCAGCACTTACTACTCTGCACTCACTACTCTGCACTCACTACTCTGCACTCACTACTCTGCACTCACTACTCTGCACTCACTACTCTGCACTCAGCACTCTGCACTCAGCACTCTGCACTCACTACTCACTACTCTGCACTCACTACTCTGCACTCACTACTCTGCACTCACTACTCTGCATTACCACTCTGCACTCACTACTCACTACTCTGCATTACCAGTCTGCTCTCACTCTGCACTCACTACTCTGCACTCACTACTCTGCACTCACTACTCACTACTCTGCACTCACTACTCACTACTCAGCACTCACTACTCTGCACTCACTACTCTGCACTCACTACTCTGCACTCACTACTCTGCACTCAGCACTCAGCACTCAGCACTCTGCACTCAGCACTCACCACTCTGCACTCACCACTCTGCACTCAGCACTCACTACTCTGCACTCACTACACCTGTCCCTTTAGTCTAACTAAATATAATCTCCGATACCAATATGCCCGTGGTTATTTAGTTGCTTAAAATCTGCAGTTAGAAGTATCCATTAAAAATATCCGTTTTAGGTGTTACTTACTAGACAGATGGCTGCTAAAAGTATTGATCCCAAATATTCCAACTGTATCAATTTCTCCATCCAGAGCAGCACTGCCCGCTCACCTCATGCCACTGGTGGCTTGGTTTGTTACTCAGCTTTTAAACTATTCCAGTAGAATGCACGATGGGATATTTGCAAGCTAAAAAATGAACTCAATCATCACGCTGCTTCCCCCACTCAATTCTTTAATTTCTTAAATGTATTCTATAGATAAAGCAGTCCTTTTTGGCTCTTTTTCCGCCGCACTGGCAAAGCTAACAATGCATTTGTTAATGTAAAATTGAGTTTGTACATGGGGCGCATGTAAACTGCATTTGTGAATGCCTTTATATGCATTGACCCTTTAAACCCGACCTACTGACTTTGCCAATGCAAACCGAGCCGACACCGGCCCAGCAGACAGACGAGCTGCAGGCGAAACCTATCGTGGGGCGGGACTGAGAAAACGAAACCTATCGTGGGGCGGGACTTCCGTTTTGTGAAGCCCGCGCCCACGGAGTGCCTGGAGGAGCACCGAGGGAGAGCCCCGCGGTCGGAGGCTGCACAAGTCCGGAGGGCCTTTGACCGGTGAGCGGAGCGGAAGGGGGAAGCGGGGGGGGGGGGGGGGGGGGTGAGAATGCCTGTATGTCTGCGTGTCCGGCGGGGCGGGGAGAGAATGCCTGTATGTCTGCGTGTGTGTGTGCGACGGCGGAGGGGAGGGGTGGGGGGCGGGATGCGACGGCGGAGGGGTGGGGGGGGATGCTCGGTGCACGTGTGTGTGTGTGTATGCATGCGACGCGGGGGGTGGGTTCGCTGTATGTGTGGGTGCGTGCGTGCATGAGCGCTCGTGTGTGTGTGTGTCTGTCGCTGTTTCTGCGCATGCGCGTGTGGTGTTGCTGCTTCCCAGGAGACAGCAGCTGAGCGCGTTCGCGAGCGCGTGGCCAGCGGAAATCGCCTCCTTGCAGAGGCAATGCGCGTGGCCAAGGCTGTCTCCTGGGAAGCATAGTCCCTGACAAAAGATCTCCGGCGGAGACGCGCTTCCGCGCGTTGACGCCGAGACCTAACAAGCAGTGACGTGCGGAAGGTGGCGGTCGGACGTCACAGCACAGGGAGAAAAGAGCACAGCACGGAGTAGGGCACAGCACGAAGTGCAGCACGTAGCTGCATGTATGTCGAGAAAAGCATTTATTTTAAACAGCAACATGAAGTAATGCCTGGAGGAGGGCCCACACGGAGTAGGGCACCACATGGAGTGCAGCGTGTAGCTGCATTTAAGTAGATAAAAGCATTTAAAAACAAAAGGAGCATTTTTTGGTTTAGAATAACGTATTTATACAAGCCTAAACCCGACAAAAATACAAAATATAGCTTTGCAGTATATAAAACTTACTGTATTTGTTAGCAACGAAGTAGCGGCGCTTCCAGCTTTGGCGAGGGATAGGTATGGCAATGGCGCAACAAATGTCTGCCAAACCTTGGGGCCGATTAGGATTGCGGTGAATCCGCATCCTCCGGGCCGGCGGAAGCCACCGCCGGCCCGGAGGATGCGGATTCACCGCTGCGGTGATTCTAAAGACCCCTGCCAGATTAGGATGGCTGGGGGGTCATCGGCGGACGGGAAGACCGTCCGACGCTTTTCCGCCGCAGTCGCCTTCCGACCGCGGCGGAAAAGCTCTAATATGGTGGCGGTGTCTATCAGACACCGCCAGCCATATTAGGATTTGCATTGGGAAATGCCTTTCCGTGGCAGCAATTCCGCCATGAAAAGGCATACGGTCTTTTCTTTGGGGGCCCATTGCGGGCCCCCAGGGTGAAGGGGGGGTGAGTGGTGCACATGGGGGGTACCAGTACCCCCCCTGCATTAACGTGCACAAAGCGGCAGACACCGCACGGTGCCTGCTGCTTTGTACATGTAAATGTAAAACATGCTTTTTTAACCTTGCGGTGGGTGCTGCTTCAAGCAGCACCCGCCGCAAGGTTGAAGATCCAGGATGTGACCGCCAGGGTGGAGGTCACATCCTAATTGCACCGGAGGGACCGCCGCTGCCCCTGCGAACGGTCCCCCCACCTCGGGGGTGGCGGATGGACGCAGGTCCGTCCGCTATCCTAATGAGGCCCCTTGTTCGATTCCCCACTCAATTAGCCTGCGCGTCCGTCAATCAAATCAACTCTCTCCACCATCAATAAAAAGCGGCCATTAGAGTTAGGTTGACATGGCAAACAAGCATTGGCTACGCGACTGTGAATGTGATGTGGCCGCGCGGCCCTGAAAGTGAAAGTGGCCAGATGGCGCCGGGAGCAGCGAAGCCAGTGGGAGGAGCTGGATGCGCTCTGTGGAGGTGAGGAGGAGGAGCGTTATAGCACCACCACCAATAGTATAAGCATTAACCAAAACACTACCATCCAACAATACCACTTACCATCACTAGTACCACAACAACAACTTAACAACCACCATTAACAGCAACATTACCAGGCACAGTACCACCACTCAATGCTTTTCTACTCCTTACTCTCTATCCTAATGCCTCATACTACTCTCATCCACACTCCCAATCCTTCAACCCACACTGCTCTTCTCCTTATAACTCTTCATACTTCTGCCTTACCCTGCTCTCATCAACTCATTTTTGGCGCCTCTTTGGGACCACGTACGGGAAGGTATTAGAGCTTGGCTCCACATGCCCCTGTCTATATATGGCCAGTCGGCCATCTTTAGGATGGTCTCGCTCCCGCGCTTGATTTACCAATTGCAAAACCATCCATATCCGATCCCTCCCAGGTGGTTCCGTCATCTTAATGCTGCCTTGGATCAGTTTCTCTGGGATGGTGGGGTGGTGAGGGTGGCCCTACAGACCTGTTTTCAGTCCATATACTGTAGGGGGCTGGCAATCTCTGATATTCTATCGTACTTCATGGCCTCGCACCTGTTAGTCCTCAGTAAATGGTGGTATGGGGATAGGGCTGACCCGGCGTATGCTGTTGAATGGCAGTGCATGGGGGACCACACCCTACACACAATTCTACACTCTGCACAGTTGCGGCGCTCCCTGCCGTCTGCCACGAGGATTGTCTTCCAGATCTGGCAGCAGGCGCTACGGAGGATGGGCTGGTGGAATAGGTTGACCCGGGAGACCCCTCTTTGGCACAATGGGAGCCTGCCACAGTTGGCTGCCCTGCCTGGATTTTGTGATTGGGACAATATCGGGATCTCTACCCTGGGTGATGTTATGCAGGGGCCTGTCTTGAAATCCTTTCAAGATCTACAAAAAGACTTCCATATGCCAAAAACCCAATTTTTAAAATATTTACAGTTCCGGCATGCCATTTCCCCTGGCTTGGAGGGGTTAGAGACGCTGGCTGAGTTCAGTCCGGTGGAGGCAAAGGTGTTTATGGGAAATCTCCAGGATCACAAGATCTTCAAAATCTACCAGTCCCTAGTTACCCATAGCTCCCCCTCGCTACATCATCTTAAGGAGACATGGGAGGGTGATTTAGGTCCAATGGAAGAGGAAAACTGAACAGAGGCCCTGACCTCCCCGCCATGCCATGAGCCTACGTCTTATCCAGTTCAAGTACCTCCATTGTGCGTATTATACCAGGGTCAGGCTGTGGAGGGAAGGTCTGGTGGCTTCCCCTGTGTGTCTCAGATATGAGCATGAGGAGGGTACTTTGTTACGTACCGTTTGGCACTAATCCGCATTGGTGCAATTCTGGAGGGGGTAATGACCTGCCTCTCTGAAGTGTTGGGCTGGGACCTTCCCTATTCACCGAAACTGGTACGCCTGCTTGTTATGGACGGAATTGGGGGCAATATATACAAACGCCATCTTATGCTTCTGGGATTTACACTAGCTAAAAGGGATATTGCCAGGTCCTGGAAGGCATTGGTGGCGCCCTCCATCTCTGCATGGAAGAACGGCCTAGACTTCTGTATGGGGTTGGAGACTCCTATCTTTGTGGCCAGGGGGTGCCCACATAAGCACTTTAAAATTTGGAAGCGCTGGGCGGACTATCGTGGCTTGGAGATAGTCAGTGCGATGGGCGGTGGTTTAGTGGGGTTATAGCCATTTTGTTAATATTTCATTTGTATTGTTTTAAATTTTTTCCAGTAAACTCATGAAAATAGTTAAAGTCAAAATGATATATGTACCTACTGCAGAAGTTTCTGGGGTACAGAGCTCTGATTTATATGTGTTATTTGACATATAAAATTTGTTAAAAAAAATAAAAAGGATAGGAGAATACGGGTGTGGCTTGGTGCCAAGCATGATGGATGCGTCTTGTTAGAGCTCCGTTGGCTGGAGCCCATGCGAGCCATTATCCGTAGCCTATCATGACCCCAGTGCCTGTCATGGACCAAGGGACAATCCATGTTGCCACCTCCACTCATTCCGGGACCCACATTTGGCTGAGAAGAGAATATCGGGCCGGGGCCTGCGCCGACAATCCTGCGGCCTAGGAGGAGAGGGAGTGGAGCGCGAGGCCAGCTGTGATCGCGCGTGCCGGAGATGACACAGGCCGACGGCGGTGGGACTCCGCTGCAGCACTATCCCAGTGGACGGTATCCAGCAGCGCTACGCTATTTCTGGCCGGGGATCCCCCTATGGCCCGCCCCTCCACTGACACTCTACGATACCAGTAAGCTGGGCCCAGCACTGCCATGGCCGAGGGCTGAGTGGTGGGGGCGTGGAGTGCGGGACGGGCTGTGACCTTGCACGCCTGAAGGCTGCGGGCTGGTGATGGCGAGATTGCGCTGCTGAGCTGGGAGGCTGCCGGTACTGCGGATGCAGCCCATGGCCCTCATTCGGGAAGCCTTTTGGGAGTTGACCTCTGCCGGCGGACTAAGATACCGGTGAGGCCTTAGGACTGGGTGGGGGGCCCGCCTTCAGACGGAGTCAGGGTTTTTTAGGGTCTGCTTTGCCCGGGGGGCTCTGTGGACAGGCGTCTCCTACCTCCTGGCTCTCCTGGTGGCGCCATAACTACAGCTCTCTGCTCCTGGTTGGGGGGCTCAGAACGTGGACTGGGTCCATTGCTGCCGCGGCGGCGGACCAGAGGAGTGCTTGGCCCTGGGATGTGATTATTGTCTGTCTCAGTGGGCCCCCCACTCGGTTGACTTGCAGCCACACCTGCACGCACGGGAATATCCGGGAACCCCTGCGAGGTGCGTGGATCTGGCGCCACGGCAGTCCTTGAGGCCCACACCGCAGGTTCTGTGCTGCCACCCGTGACTTCTTTGGGATGGCCTGAGTCGGTGTGCGGCTTGGAGGGGAATGACCCAGAAAACCCTTGAGTGTGCTTGGCCGGGGTGGACGCCAGGGTCGGAGGTCCAGCGAGTTTGGTCCCTTTAGGGGGTCTTCTTGGCTGTGCTCCCTAGGTGGCAGAAGCTGCTGGGCTAGGCCTGGCGCAGCTTGCTATCAGGGAGGTCAGAATCCGTGAGGCCCGGTCTGGACCAGACTGGCACACCATTTGCAGTGAGGTGGGACACTCCTACAGGACACTCGTCTGTGGGACGTGAGCAGATGGCGCTGTGGAGAGGTGCCCAGACCTATCTGACTTACCTGACTCCAACATACGTTTTCTACCTCATATCTCCGCCTGCCTCCTCTCCCTACCATGGGCAAGGACAAACATCGAGCAGCTGCCCCCAAGCAAAACACGATGGACCATTATACCACCTCAGGCTCAAGAAAGGAGAGCGATGAGGGCTCTTGCCCAGATCACGCTGCCCTGCTAGTGGCCATTACCCAATCACGGACTACGCTCGAAGCCCAGATTGGGGCAGTTGGATCAGAGGTATCTTTCCTATGCCAAGATCTCACTGTGGCCACAAAAGAGTTGGCCACCTGGGTCGAGGATGCCGAGGGCAGGGCACAGCGCAGCAACATCCGTCTTGTGGGTTTCCCAGAGGGCACATCCATGGACGATTTTCTGTTATACTGGCACAAATCTCTGCTGTTACCCGATGTTATGTCCCCCTGCTTCGTGATCGAGAGAGCCCACCGCACCTTGGCTAAGAAACCAACCCCTGGCAAGCGCCCCCAGCCTGCGATTGCCCAGCTCCTCAATTACGCTGATCGCAACGCCATCCTACGATTTGCCCGGACCCACAAGGACAGAATGGTCTATGACTCCCACACGATTATGGTATTCCCTGACTATACCAGATTGGTGCAGCAGCAGCACCAATCATTTATGGCGGCCAAACGTAGGCTCCGGGAACTAAATCTGTTGTATGCACTAGTGTTTCCCGCTAGAATGAAAGTCATCTTCAATGCCAAGACCCACTTCTTCGATTCTCCTGAGGAGTTGTTCGCTTGGACGGATGAGAGGCGTCACCTCAAACCACATTCGCCACAGGGGCCGACAAAACAGAGGTACGTTGAGACAGCTGCACAGATCCCGTTCCACCTGGAGGGTCCAAGATCAGCTTGAAACTAGTGACTGACGCAGATCCTGTATTCCCTTGGCTCCATTTGGTGGCCGCTGACCTTTCCATCGACATATTGGAACATGAGGTACTGGGGTCCCTCACCCTGGCTCCAGGCTAAGGCGGACAGTCCACTCCCTTAGACATTTTGAGTTATGTTTTATAATGCTGGGTTAGGTGGGCTCTTTTGGAGGGACTGCTTAAATCTTCACGTTTGGGGCATGCGGTATGTCTCCACCGCAACATGTACTCCTTGTTTTTGGAAGTATGGGGTTGGGGGGAGGTGGGTGGGGGTTCCGAGTTTTCAATAGTTTTTAATGTTTATCGCACCACACGCACCATCACACAGCATGCCACAGACCCTACACTAACTGACATGGAGTGGAATACCGGGTTAGGACACACCACACAGGCAACATTCCAGTGGGAGAACTAAACATAATTTCTTGGAATGTTAGGGGGCTGCTATCAAAGTTAAGCGGGCGGTACTCTGTTTAGCAAAGCGCTATGATGCGGATGTCCTCCTACTACAGGAGACACATCACCTGGGCAACAAGGCCCCTTGCCTCAACAGTTTTGGATTTGCCACCGTCTACCATTCCAGATTTACACTAGGTACACAGGGCATGGCGGTCCTGGTTCACCGCTGTGTCCCGATTCAAGTTTCTAAACACTGGTTAGACCCTGGTGGGCTCTTTACCATAATTTCAGGTACAGTGGCAGGGGAGCAAATGACGATAGAGAGCATTTAAGCTCCCTCTCCGTTGGGCTAAACATTCGCAGACAAAATCACACAGCTATGGGGTGACCTTCCTGGTGGTTTGACGATCCTAGGGGGTGTCTGGAACAACATCATGACCCCCAAGATAGATGGCATGTGTTAGACGGACCGGGAGGGTCGGCCGAGATTACGGGGAGAGGTCTCCAGGGAGAGCCGTCTCCAACGACTGTACAGACAAGTAACTTCCCCCCCCACAGACGGACACCACACAAGGTTGAAGGTTAACGAGACTTTATATGCAATTCTTAGGTTACGATGGTACGATACAAGGAGGTCTGGACTCAGGGGTCCCCTCGGTTCTGATCTCGGGCTGAGGAAAAGGGTAGCGGGACAGTCTTAGTTACCAATGAGTACAAAAATAGCTCTCAATCCTCGAGCTCGGCGTTCTAGATGATCGGGCCGTGGAGGAGCCAAGCAGGTCCCGAGATGGATGAAGGAAGGACGACGGTCCGCGGCGGAGCCTGCAGGTCCCGGTGAAAGATGACGGTTACAACGGTCCACGGCCACGCCAGCAGATCCCGACGACGATGAAAGATGAAGGTTACGACGGCTGTGGCAGCGCCAACAGGCAGGACGATGGTGCACAGGACAGAGCTACGGCAGCGCCAGTAGTCCGTCCAGGATGAGTTCCTCTTTACGTCTCTCGACTCCAAGATACAACTGCCTTCCTGCTCTGGAGCTGCCCCAGTTATAGGGCTGGTGTGCTTTGATGTCCGGACCCTCGCACTTGGAGGTCGGGAGGTCCGGGATGAGGGAGTCCAGACACCCAGCAGGGGGGTGGAGCCAGCGCCCGGGGAGGCGATGGGCGAGCGGCACTGGGCGGGGGAGAGCCATCGGCACCTCTTTCTCCCATTGACTTGCCAAGTAGCCCGCTCACCTCCTGGGTGGAGGGTGGTGCCGGAATGTCTGAGGCCGGGCTAGGCCCAGGGTTGAGGTCGATCGGGGGCCAGGCGGCCTCGTGGTGAAGTGTCCAAGATGGCGGCCCGGGCTGGGCGCGTGGGCCGGCAGAGGATCGGACCCACGAGGTTAACATGTTCGAGGGCAGGGGTCCCTGAGGGGACGGAGGACGTGCAATGGTGGTGTGTGGTACTTGCGTGACTGGGCTCGGGCCTGGTTGAGCCGGGGGAGAGCGGCCCTTCATGTGGCCTGTCCAACATGCGTCCCCCCCAGCTGAAGGCGGGGAGAGTTACCCATCCTCTTGGGGACTCTCCTCGTCGAGGCGGAAAAACCGGGACAGGCCATCCGCGTTGGCGTGGTCTGACCCAGGCCGGTGTTCGACTGTGAAGTCCATACCTTGCAAGGAGATGGACCAGCGTAGCAATTTTGGGTTTTCCCCCCGCATATGCATCAACCACTGCAGGGGTCGGTGGTCAGTCTGTACCCGAAAGTGGGTGCCAAAAAGGTAGGGCCGGAGTTTCTTGAGGGCCCATACCACAGCGAAGGCTTCCCTCTCTATGGTGCTCCAGCGTTGCTCCCGTGGTAGGAGTCTCCGGCTGATGAAGGCCACCGGTTGATCAAGGCCTTCGGTGTTCACTTGAGACAGGACCGCCCCAATGCCCTGGTCGGAGGCGTCCGTCTGGACGACGAACTCCCGGCTGTAGTCTGGGGCCTGGAGCACAGGAGCGGAACACATGGCGGCCTTCAACTGTTCGAATGCCGCTTGACACTCTGGGGTCCAGTTCACCTTCTTGGGCTGATTCTTTGACGTGAGCTCGGTGAGAGGCCCCACTATGGTACCATAGTCTTTCACGAACCTTCGGTAGTAGCCCGTGAGGCCCAGGAAGGCTCGCACCTCGGTTTGGGTGATAGGGGGCTGCCAGTTCTGGATGGCGGCAATTTTCAGCTGTAGAGGGGCCACTAGGCCGCTTCCCACCTGGTGTCCGAGGTAGGTCACAGACCCTTGTCCAATTTGGCACTTGCTGGCCTTGATCGTAAGGCCAGCTCGCTGAAGGGCTTGCAGCACTGCTCGGAGGTGGTGGAGGTGCTCGGTCCAATGGTGGCTGTACACGGCGATGTCGTCCAGGTAGGCGGCGCTGAACTCTTCGAGCCCCGCCAGGACCTGATTGACGAGCCGTTGGAAAGTCGCTGGGGCATTTTTCATGCCGAAGGGCATGACCGTAAAATGATAGTGGCCATCGGGGGTGGAGAAGGCAGAACGTTCTTGTGCTCGGGGTGTGAGGCCGATCTGCCAATAACCTGCTGTCAAGTCGAAGATGCTGAGGTAGCGGGCAGCTCCCATTCGGTCGACCAGTTCATCTGCCCGGGGGATGGGATGTGCGTCCGTTCTGGTGACTTCATTCAGGCCCCGGTAGTCGACGCAGAACCGGAGTTCTGGTGTGGTTCCGGGGGCGGCTGCTTTGGGGACCAGTACGACCGGGCTGGCCCATGGACTGTCTGAGGGCTCGATGACCCCGAGCGTGAGCATCTTAGCTACTTCCGCCTGGATGCAGGCCCGTACCCGATCAGGTACGCGGTAGGCCCGGTGGCGGATAGGAGGGCTGTCTCCGGTGTCCACATCGTGCACACACCAGGAAGTGACACCTGGGGTGAGGGAGAACAGACTGGCGAACCGTGACAGGAGGGCTTGGCACTCTTGGCGTTGTTCTCTGGTGAGGGTCTCCGAGAGTCGGACCCCATCCACGGAGCCGTCTTGCTCCTGGGTCCGCAAGAGGTCAGGGAGAGGCTCGGAGTCGTCTTCAACCCCATTGTCTGTGGCCATCAGTAGGCTGAGTTCTGTTCGTGCAAAGTGGGGCTTCAGTCTGTTGGTGTGGAGGACTCGGAGTGGATTCCGGGAGGACTCCATATCGATCAGATAGGTGGCAGGACCCTTGCGCTCGATTACTTTGAAGGGTCCCGTCCATTTGTCTTGGAGAGCGCATGGCTCTGTGGGGGACATTACCCATACCTGTTGCCCCGGCTCGAATTCAATGGATGAGGCGTTCTGGTCATACCATTTCTTCATGTCCTCTTGACTGGCCTCTAGGTTGGCTTTTGCTAGGTCTCTGAACCGCCGGGACTGGTTGCGGAGGGTGAGGAGGTACCGGAAGACATCTGGAGGACTCTTGGCCGGAGGCATCTCCCAGCCTTCTTTGATCAGGCTGAGCGGCCCCCGCACTGGGTGCCCATATAGCAGTTCGAATGGGCTGAAGCCTAGGGACTTCTGGGGGACCTCCCGGTAGGCGAAGAGGAGGCACGGCAGCAGCACGTCCCACTGGCGACGGAGGGGCTCTTCCAATCCCCCGATCATCCCTTTTAGCGTGCGATTGAACCGCTCAACAAGTCCGTTTCCTTGGGGGTGATAGGGGGTCGTGAAGCGGTAGGTGACCCCACACTGTTGCCAGAGGGACTTCATGTATTTAGAGATAAAGTTCGTGCCTCTGTCGCTGACGACTTCTCGGGGGAACCCCACACGGGAGAAGATCCCCATCAGGGCCCGGCCGACCACTGGGGCTGTCACGGTCCGGAGAGGAATAGCCTCAGGGTAGCGGGTGGCGTGGTCCACTAGTACCAGGATGAAGCGATGGCCTTGTCTTGTACGCGGGTCCAGGGGTCCCACAATGTCTATTCCGACCCTCTCAAATGGGGTCGTGACTACTGGAAAGGGTTGCAGGGGGGCCTTTAGTTTGCGGCCGCTCTTCCCACTAGCTTGGCACGTGGGGCAAGATCGGCAATGCTGGTGCACATCGTTTCTCATTTTGGGCCAGAAGAAGTGGGTCACTAGGCGGCTGTAGGTTTTATCTTGTCCCAGGTGCCCTGCCAGGGGGACATCGTGGGCCAGGTTCAGCAGGAAGTCTCTAAAGCGGAGGGGTACTACTAGTACTCGGTTGGCCCCCAGCTCGGCGATTCGTTGCTCGCTGTACAACAGATCATTGTCCCAGTAGACCCAATGAGTTCCGGAGGTATCCCCTGCGCTTTGGGCGAGCGCTTGTTGTCGGAGTCCCTCGAGGGAGGGACAGGTCTTCTGTTCCTGACGAAATTGTTCTTGTGTGGGTCCCCCTTCTTGAGCCCACTGGTCAAGGTTAGCGAGGTCGGAAGGTTGAGCAAGTTCGAGGGGGATGTCATGGTCGGGGGTCTCGGCTGGGGCGACCGGAGGCGGTGGCGCCGGCCATTCTGGTTCTTCCGGGTGATGGGTGGCACGGGCGGCCATGGACCGGGTGGTGACGCACGCCCAGTCCGGGACGCCCAACATCCCCAAGTGTTCTTTTCGCTCCACGGCTGCCCACGGGGAGCTTTCCAGGTCATTTCCGAGGAGGCAGTCCACGGGGGCGTCGTCTCGGACTGTCACTTTCAACATGCCGGAGACCCCTCCCCACTCAAAGGGGACGCAGGCCATCCGACACAGACTTTCCGAGTTGTCGGCTGATCGCACAGGGCAGAGAATGTTCGGTAGATATTGTTCTGGGGTCACCAGATGACAGCGGACGGCTGTCACACTGGCCCCGGTGTCCCGAAGGGCTTCGGCCCGTTGTCCATTGATGCTCACCCATTGGCTGTACTTCTGGGTGTTAGCGGGTAGGGGGACCCGCGGGACCATGTCTCTTCCCCCTAAGCACGCGAGAGTCATGGCGGCTGGCTCCCACTCTTGATACTCTTGCTCGTCTGTTTCTTGTTCCTCGGAGATCTGTTCTTCCCCTAGTGCCGCGGCGGCCACATGGCGGGGTTTTGGACTCTGATACTGCGGGCAGCTTGGGTCGTTTGCATAGTGGCCGACTCGTTGGCATCGGTGACATGTAACATTGGCTCTGTACCCCGGTCGCGCCGGGGTGCTGCCCCGGTTGGCCGGGGGGGTGGTGCTGGTAGCGGGGGCGGCCGGAGTGTTGTCTCTTCCTCGTCCTTGGCCCCCTCCTCCTCCTCTGGGTCGGTGGTGACCATTGTTGTTCCGGTTCTGCTCGTAGGACCCATTCCGGCCCACTCTGGTGATCTCCCACCGGTCAGCTTCGGCTGCGAGCTGCCGGGGATCGGTTAACTTGCTGTCGAGGAGGTGTTGGCGTAGTTCAATGAAGCAATTGTTGGACAGATGCTCCCATACCATCAGATTGAACAGCTGCTCGTAGGTCGTGACGTTGTTCCCTCGGATCCAGCCTTCGAAGGCTCGGCTAAAGTACGTTACATAGTCCACCCAAGTTGTACCCGGGATGCGTGTGCAGTCTCGGAACCTCTGACGGTACATCTCGGGTGTGAGGCCATAGCGGGTGAGGAGGGCCGCTTTCATATGGTCGTAGGAGGTCATCTGGTGGTCTGGGAGCTGTAACAGGGTATCGCGACCCTCATTGAGGAATTTGCCCCATAGGCCGGCTCCCCAATCGTTTCTATCGATCCGGTGCGCAGTCATCGCGATTTCATAGGCCTTAAACCATTGCTGGATGTCGTCTTCTCGAAAATATTCTCGGACAACATCCTTGGGGATGTGTACTTTTTTCTCCGTGGTCCCTGGGGTGTGTGGTCTGTCGGGCACCCCTAACTCTTTATTCTGCTTGCGCAGGTTGATCTCGGCTAGGTTCCGTTCGTGCTCGTATGCTAGTTTCTTTTCCTCGAGCTCCCTTTGCCTCTGTTTCTCCTCTCTTTCTTCTCGGAGACGCAGGTGCTCTAAGTTTATTTTTTGTTCGGCCAACTTGAGTTCTACGTCCATCTTGAGTCGGGCCATTTCTAGTTCGTGTAGACGGGTTTTCTCTCTTTCTTGGATCTCGTCTTGCGAGAGACTGGTTCTTTGCCCCTCCGGGGCCGTGTTGGTATTTTTCGCGGTGCTTTGCTCGGGGGCTTCGACATCCCCGGTCTCTGCCCAAGATTCTAGGGCATGCTTAAAATCGTCCTTGGTGCTTAGTCCGGTGGTAGCGATACCTAGTTCGATGCAGAACTGCTTTAGTTCACGATGGCTGTACTCCTCTAGTTTTTCCATTTGAAACTTCTCAGTTGATCCGCTCTCTTTAGTTGACATTGTGGTTCGTTGTGGGGTGAGCTACTCTCTGTACGTTATGCGGTGATTCGGATCGCGCCGCTGGCCACCAATGTTAGACGGACCGGGAGGGTCGGCCGAGATTACGGGGAGAGGTCTCCAGGGAGAGCCGTCTCCAACGACTGTACAGACAAGTAACTTCCCCCCCCACAGACGGACACCACACAAGGTTGAAGGTTAACGAGACTTTATATGCAATTCTTAGGTTACGATGGTACGATACAAGGAGGTCTGGACTCAGGGGTCCCCTCGGTTCTGATCTCGGGCTGAGGAAAAGGGTAGCGGGACAGTCTTAGTTACCAATGAGTACAAAAATAGCTCTCAATCCTCGAGCTCGGCGTTCTAGATGATCGGGCCGTGGAGGAGCCAAGCAGGTCCCGAGATGGATGAAGGAAGGACGACGGTCCGCGGCGGAGCCTGCAGGTCCCGGTGAAAGATGACGGTTACAACGGTCCGCGGCCACGCCAGCAGATCCCGACGACGATGAAAGATGAAGGTTACGACGGCTGTGGCAGCGCCAACAGGCAGGACGATGGTGCACAGGACAGAGCTACGGCAGCGCCAGTAGTCCGTCCAGGATGAGTTCCTCTTTACGTCTCTCGACTCCAAGATACAACTGCCTTCCTGCTCTGGAGCTGCCCCAGTTATAGGGCTGGTGTGCTTTGATGTCCGGACCCTCGCACTTGGAGGTCGGGAGGTCCGGGATGAGGGAGTCCAGACACCCAGCAGGGGGGTGGAGCCAGCGCCCGGGGAGGCAATGGGCGAGCGGCACTGGGCGGGGGAGAGCCATCGGCACCTCTTTCTCCCATTGACTTGCCAAGTAGCCCGCTCACCTCCTGGGTGGAGGGTGGTGCCGGAATGTCTGAGGCCGGGCTAGGCCCAGGGTTGAGGTCGATCGGGGGCCAGGCGGCCTCGTGGTGAAGTGTCCAAGATGGCGGCCCGGGCTGGGCGCGTGGGCCGGCAGAGGATCGGACCCACGAGGTTAACATGTTCGAGGGCAGGGGTCCCTGAGGGGACGGAGGACGTGCAATGGTGGTGTGTGGTACTTGCGTGACTGGGCTCGGGCCTGGTTGAGCCGGGGGAGAGCGGCCCTTCATGTGGCCTGTCCAACAGCATGGGACACCGTCTGACAGATACCCCCCTTTTTCCAAGTTAAATATACTTGCACACACGTTGGGCTGGTCCGACTCATGGCGCGCACTACACCCTATGGAGTCCAGGTTTTCTTGAGCATCAGCAGTCCATCCCACACCACCGCGGCTCGACTAAATTTTTCATCCGCACAGCTATACCCATAGAGTAGCTCATTCCTCGATTTTGTCTAGAGGCCTCTCCGACCACTCGCCCATTCAAATTAAACTGTGCCTGCGGGTCCAACGGGTGTCGCATGTCCCCAGGGCTTCTTCGAGGCGCTAAGTATCGAGAGGCTATACGACTCGCTATTACGGAATAGTTTCAGTTTAATGTGGGTACATCTCCATCACATATACCGATATGGGAGGCTCCCAAACCTACGATCAGGGGGTGGACATTAGCTTTCGTACAGGTGAAAAACGGAGGCGCCTAGCACATGTGTTGGAATTAGAAGACCGCCAAGGTCAGTTAGAGTCACAAATGTTGGAAGGAACAGACCCTAACTCTTGGCGTAATTTGTTGCATGTCCAACAACTAATTCATCAGCTCCTCACTCTCGGGGCCAAGGAGGCGTGGCTGGTGACTCCGCATCGAATTTACCAATGGGGCGACAAGTCCAGCCAAATTCTCCATCGGCTATGTCAAACTAGAGCTACCCCGACACAGGTTCCTCTTCTGATGGCCCCAGATGGTACTTTATGCACCTACCCCGAAGCGGTAGTCCAGGCTTTTGACTCGTTTTATTCCAATCAATATCGAGAAAGGGAAGTGATAACCGAACATCTCATTGTTTACTTCCTTTCGGACATTCATCCCCGCAGACTATTCGATCAAGCATGGAACCTACTTGATAGTCCCATAACGATTGAGGACCTGCAGGAGGATTTAGCAAACATACACCCAGGTAAGGCCCCAGGCTTAATGTCTTTTCCAGTGACTTTCTACGACCACATATGACGATCTTGGGCCCCCACTTGCTCGAGGCTTTGCATGAAGCCTTAGAACAGCGTATTCTGCCATCGGACTGGTGTCATGCCGAAATCATGGTGTTCCTTAACCCCTTCCATGCTTAAGACAAGCCCAGCTTGTCACGAGGCACAGTGGAGCTGTGCTCATGACGAGTCGAGCTCGTCATAACGGCCGCGGCCCTCCCACGCGCAATTTATTCCCCACCTGTGTGGGAGAATCAATCAGTGGGCAGAGTCATGATGAGCCCAGCTCGTCATGAGCACAGCTTCACTGTGCCTCATGATGAGCTGGGCTTGTCACGAGCGATGCGGCACCGCAGCCCCCCTTCCCCTGCGCCGTGGGGGAATTACCCCCGCGGAGAAGGGGTTAAACCCAGTCATCCTCCCGAGGACCCAGCCTCATATCATCCTATTTCACTGCTGAATTTTGAGCCTAATCCCCTGGGGAAAGTCCTGGCCGACCACCTCCACTCTTGCATTACAGACCTCATGCACCCGACCAGTCTGGCTTTATGCCACAGCACTCCACCAGACACAACATTAGGCGAGTCCACAATGCTCTTGCGGGTGCACCTGTTCTAAGTCGCCCGGTGGCCGTCTTACTCGCTGATATTGATAAAGAGTTCGACTCCCTGAGCTGGACTTACCTCTACAAGCTCCTCGAGGCCGTAAATCTGGGTCAGCGATTCATAGTGTATACAAGGCTGCTGTATCCGTACCTCACTGCGTTGTTGCGCGCCGCAGGATACAGTTTCACCCCTTTTCCCATCCGCCGGGGCACAGGGCGGGGATGCCCCCTGTCCCCTCTCTTGTTTGCCTTAGCGATAGAACCCCTGGCAGCCTGGGTGCATCGAGATCCCCTCATTAGGGGGCTAAACTGCACACAGGAAAACTCTGATAGAATAGCGCTTTATGCAGACAATGCTCTTTTCTTCATGTCGGATCCGTGGTACTCGGGACCCCAGGTCCACCAAATTCTTTGAGTCTTTGGTGAAACCACTGGGCTGAATGCTAATCCATCCAAATCCATACTTTTTCCTATTCACGGGGAACATAGGAGACAGGCCTGGGCTTCGGCACTGGTTATTGCTGACACAGGCTTCAAGTACCTGGTTGTTTATATCTCTCTGTGTCCCACGGTCTCCTGAACACACAATATCACTCCCCTGCTCCCAGCAGTCCATAATGAGATGATGATTTGCTCCCAGTTACCGTTGTACGGCAGGTCCACGATTTTTAAAATGGTGTCCCTACCACGCCTACTGTATCGGCTTCAAAATATTCCTCACCCCATCCTCTCTTCATGGTTCAGCCAACTCAGTGCACTTCTGAACAGGTTTCTATGGCAGGGGGGAACGATCCTGGTCGCTCTTTCTACGTGTACACAATCTACATACTGCTCGGGCATTGCAGCAGCCGATGTTTTATGCTTACTACTCCACCTCACACCTTCTGGTTATTAACGAATGGTGGCACGGGTCCTAGTCAGACCCGGCCTATGCAGCCAAGCATGTTGCTGCACCTTCTATACAGTACCTCATCATTACACTCCCTTCCCCCGGCCTGTCGGACTGTCATACAGATTTGGAGGCGGGCAGTTAGGTCCATGAGTTGGTGGGGTAAGTTAACAGGCTCTACTCTTTGGCATGGCACTTTTCTACAGCTGACTTCTGCGTTCTGTGAGTTTCGTAAATGGGACCTTATAAGGATTTCCACCCTGCGGGATGTCATGCAGGGCACTACCCTTAAATCCTTTCAAAGGCTACAATCGGATTACGATCTTCATAAATCCCAGTTCCACCATTATTTGTAGCTCCTACAAGCTGTGGACTCCCTGATTCGAAGACTAGAGACCCTGCTTGAGTTCCATCCGTTGGAGGGCCTCTTACTAATGGGGGACATCGGGGACCACAAAATCTGACAAATTTACCAGACACTCAATACATACATCAAAACCACTATCCACAAAACCAGAGCGGCTTGGGCAGCTGACCTGCCGGCTCTCACAGACGATGACTGAGCCGAAGCCCTGGCTAGCCCTCGGTATGCTGCGGTGTCCACCAGATTAAGACTCATTCAGTTTAAGTACCTCCATAGGGTGTATTACACTCACCATAGGTTATGGAAAACGGGTGCAATCCAAACTCCCATATGCCTCCGCTGCCAAGCCGACGATGGCTCTTTTCTTGGTGTGGAACTGCACGGCGATCCAGCCGTTTTGGACTAAAGTAATATCCTGCTTGGGCCGTGTCCTGACCTGGACTATTTCGCTTAACCCCAGAGTGGTGCTATTACATAGCACAGATGACATCGGGGGGGAACCGCTACAAGACGCATCTTTTATTCCTGGGCCTCACCTCAGCCAAAGGGACGTAGCACAACACTGGAAAGACCCGTGCCTGCCCTGTGTAACTAACTAGAAAAAGGCAATGGACAGATGCACGACTGCTGAAATTGTAGTTTTTCAGGTGAGAGGGTGCCCACAGAAACATGGAAATATCTGGTCTTGTTGGGCCATCTACGGAGGCATAGACCTGCCCCTAATGTTGCAGTCTGTAACCCATGACCCCATTGAAAGATTGGTGGTTAGCAATTCACCTGTTTAGTGCACTGCTTTGGACTTTCTGTGGCTGGTAAATTATATATAATGTACTTGCAATGCTCTACATGTGTGTATGGTGCTGTTTGTAGTTTTATAGTTTGTTGTTTTGCGGCCTCATGGGGCTCTATATACAATGTACCATTGGTTTTTTATCTCATACATTTAATTTGTATTATCTTCGCTGGGCTTTGCCCATTTGGTGCGCTGGAAAATCAATAAAATTTGTTGTTAAAAAAAAGGATAGTAGAATACAGTTGAACCATATATGCTTGAGTGTTTGCTTAGCAGATAGGTACGTCAAAGGAATGTGAAGCCGGCTTACTGAAAAGGAAGAACATACCAACGTTTGTGCCTAACTAGGGAAATTCGGTTGGGTGACCCAGATTGCTTCCTTTATCCTTTATAGACAAAGGAATATAGGGGCATATTATCAAGCCTGTGCGCTAAAATTATCGCCGCTTTATCGGCCGAAAACGGCCGATAAAGCGGCGATAATGGGCTTGATAATATGCTCTGTGGAATTCCAATCGAAGCCCATGTTAGATGTCTTCACATCTAACATGTGCTTCGATTGGAATTCCGTAGAGCATATTATCAAGCCCATTATCGCCGCTTTATCGGCCGTTTTCGGCCGATAAAGCGGCGATAATTTTAGCGCACAGGCTTGATAATATGCCCCATACTTTGCTGAGTGTTTTCATGAGCATTGTGGGTGGTCAGAAGCTTCACTAGGAGCATGCTAGTTGCTGGGGATGCCATTCAGCTAGAGTATTAGGCGCTACTTAAGTGTTCCGCTTCAAGGAGATATTGCCCAGTTTGGACTCTAGGCGTGATTCGGGGTCTATGTTGACTGCGGCTGGAAGGGGCCAGGCTGTGTAGCATGGTGTGAACATTCAGGCGTATTTGGGAGCGTTACTGGTTGGTGCATGCCAGCCACGTGTTGGTGGAACTGGTGCAATAGAATGGCCCACTCCATGGAGATGTGTCTTTTTCATGTCCCCTCCACCTCCTCTCTCCTGATTGTGTCCTCCTCTGCCAAGCCCCACTTCTTGACTGCTCCCACACAGGCTGCTAGGGGAGGGGGGGGGGGATTTTGGGCTCTCCAGTGCATCACGATCCCCCTTTTTGCTAACCCAAGAGCCAGGGAGTTAAAGCGTGTTTGGATTTCGAGGGTTTTGTGTCTATGAAAGAGTCCCAACCCATTGGCTTCCCATGCGCTAATATCTTTGAGTCCTGGTATTTCCTGTAGTATCTCGTGTGTAGCTCTCCTGTAAGGCCACAGTGTGGGACACGACCAGAACATGTGAATGAATGCAGCGTCTATGGATGAGCACCTCGGGCACAACAATTGCGTGTCCAGGTAAAATCGCTGGAGACTTGCTGGAGTAAGGTAGGCGCAGTGTTATATGTAAAATTATATGTTTTTGAAGCAAACGTTTCTGGATTCCTACTTTGGATATTCCCAGGCCCGTTCCTACTCCTTATCCTGAAATGGGCGACCTATCTCTTCTTCCTATTTCAATCACAACGGGGCTAATGCTGTGGCAGTGAGGTCCTGGACTGCTTTATAAAGCTAGGTGATTAAGTGCCACCCTAGTCCCATGTGGAGGATTGCATGCAGGACTGGGTGTGTTGCTGGTTCCCCTTCCGTAAGATCCCAAAGTATTGCTAAGTAGTAATCACCTGTTTCAACAAAAATTGCCCTGAGGGGAGGCCCGTCTCGTGTTAGAGGAGCTCGACCAATAGCAGGTGTCCCTTTTCAAACAGAGACCCAGCTTCTAGAATGTTATGATCCATCCAGGTTTGCATTGTGCAGGCAGTGTAAAACCCTTCCTTTTAGGGTGGGCCAGCTAGTGGGTGCAAATGAGTATACAATGGGGCATCACCAGAAATGCGGTGTATCTGCAACATGACTGCTCGCACCACTTTTACTTGGATCAAGTACATCGCCGTGGGCTGCGTGCGGGGAGCAATAAGCGACAGACTGCCTGTATTGACATGGGACCTTCCTCTGTAGCAGTCTTTGCTAGGTGGCGCCCACCCTTCCTTCTAGATAGCCATTGCGTTTGCGCCACGTAAAAGTAGGCCTCGAAGGACGGTGCTCCTAATACCCCTTGATGTAACGGGAGCTGCAGTTTTAAGAGTGCGACTCTGCGGTGCTTCTCACCCCATATAAGGGAGTTTAGTAGAGTGTGCAGCTCCCGAAAGAAGGAGCGCAGGGGGACAACAGGACTGTTGGTGAAATAATAAAGAAATTGTGGTATCAGGATCATCCTGGCCAAGGCAATTCTGCCTATAGGCGCATGGGGTGGAGCCTTCCAGAAATGTACCCATGCCCTGGATCCTATCAAGGCACGACAGTGGTTATTCTCAAAGAGGTCAGCGGGGAAGTGATAGAGTCTTATATGAGACGAGAGGTCCCAAATTCTATCTCCCGCAGGGGCAGGTTAGGATTTAGAGGGTATACAAAAGACTTTGCCCATTTGACTTTTGAGCCCCGCTGCAGACGTAAAGTCTAAGAGGTCAGTATTCTATTTCCCTCACGTAAAGTAACAGGTCATCCGCATACATTGATACTATATGGGTAGTTCCCGCAATTGGGATGAACCACGCGTCCCCCTCCCACCATAAACAAATCGCTAGAGGCTCCATGGCATGGCGAATAAGAGAGGGAGAGAGGGCACCCCTGACTGGTACCCCTCTCTACTGGGAAGGGCGAAGAAATATATTTGCCCAGCCATACTCTAGAGGTGAGTTTCATATTTAATAGTTTTATGTATGCCCTAAAAGTGGGGCCTATCCCCATTCGCTCCAGCGTCTCAAAGAGGTATGGCCATGCTAGCGTATCAAACGCCTTCTCGAGGTCCAGGATCAGGCAGGCCGACCTGGGGTAGCATTCCTTAACCTGATCTTGAACCTGAAAGAGCCTACGGATATTCTGGGACGTATTTCTGCCCAGTATGAACCCGTTCTGGTCTTGGTGTATGAGTGGCAGGAGCGGAGGGTCCAAACGGTCTGCGAAGATCTTACCTAAGATTTTGCAGTCCGTGGATAGCATTGTGATCGGTCTATATGATGCCAAGTGTAACGGGTCTCGGTCGGGCTTCGGAAACGAGACTATAAGGACCCTTGTGTCTTCTCTTGATTGTCTTTCCCAAGGAACATTGTCATCTTTTGCAGTGGCAGCTCCTCCGCTAATGTGGAGGAGAGTAACCCCACTGCTTGTAAGCAGTGTATCTAAAGGAAAAATACAATTATAATAACTGAATGTTATTATCATTTTCTTTGTTCCTGCTGCCTTGCGGACAGGGTGGATGGGGCTGCTCTGCTCACAGAGCAGGGTAGGGGAGGAGTGGTTTGCCCACTCCAAATGTGCATGAATGTTTGGCCAGTCTGCATTACAACCTGGGTGGAGGACATGCCCAGGCCCCAGTCCCCGTATGAGTGCTGAGCCACGGCGTTGAGGCCAATCTCAACGATGCATTTCAGCATTGTGATTGGTCTGAGCGCTGAGTGCTTCCTGTTCCGGCCTGAGCCCAACACGGAGGAGAGACGGAGAGATGTGGCGATAAGCTACGTTTTTTTTTTACATTCCCCTTCGCCCCTGCCGCCTGCCTCGCAACCCCCGATCCATGCCGGCCGCCACTGGTCTTTTGTACAGTTAAGGCCTTTGACTGTTAGATGCATGTTCCTGCCACCTCTTGCATAAACACAGAGACAGAAGGAGACCCAAACTTCCATCTTTGCATTGTACAGTTGATGGTGGCCCACTGCTCCACTCTAGTCACCATAACATGTTGTTCCCATAGAATACACTAAATTTGTTCTTGAATTATCCCCACTTAAATAGAGCAACTAGCCATCTTTTAGGCAATTTTTTTTGATAGTTTAATTGTATGAACAAAAATAACTGTTGCATTTAGATGTATCATCTTTCAAGTAGTGTGGCTCACTGGTTAGAGGCGGCAGACCTGAGAGCAGAGGGCGGCCTGGGACCAGGGTTCGATTCCCGGTGCGGCAGGTTTCTGGACCAGGGTCAGCGGACTCGATAATTCTCTCGCCTCGGTGCCCACCCTGATCAGCGATCACACTCGGCAACTCTGGGCATTAGCTTGCCTCATCTTCACTAACGGCCCCACCAGACCGCCGGGGATGCCTGGTCTCACCCTGGAGATACCCATTAAGGGACCATCTCTCAGGGAAGCCAGGAAGGGTTTCGCAGCGGTCGAAGAGCCTTGGGACCCTACGGGTAAGTAGTGCGCTATATAAATGCCAATTCATTTACAAGGTCATCCATTAGTGATGTAGATATTTCTTTGAACTACTCAAATGTGTTATCCCTTCAAGAGTTACCAAGTTTGCAGTCGGTTTCATAGAATAATTTTCTTTCTTCCACATTATAATAACTACAGACAACAACTGCTCTAGCGGGATGGTTATTATCTAATGACCTCAAAATAAGACACCTCTTGGGTTCAGAGTTTATCAGGTGCAATAAACAGTACCTGTGCTGAGAGTGCTTTCTGGTTAATGGGGAAAATGATGCAGATGTTAGTGTTTCCGCTCTGTAATCCCAATGTTGCAGTTTGCAGTATATTCGGGGCTTTTGCCCCTCTTTAAATACCCATTCATCGGAGAGTGTGAACTTTATTGAAACCTGGTGATTACTGGGTAGATAATCAACGCACCACTTATAATTGCGATCCCTGTGTAGACAGATAGCAACCTACCAGGGAATTAGTAATCAGGCCCGAAACCAGAAGCACTTATTTGTAAATGTAATTAAACCTATTTCATAATGAGTTCAGAAAGGCGGTTTTCACAATATAATTACCACATAATTGTTTTCAAAACAAAAATGTAAAAGTTGTATTTATTGATTAACCATTAATATATTACTATTCATCCGTTTTTTATTTCAATATTTCTCTCTGCGTTCTGATTTCCTCTCGCCAGGAGGATCCGGAAGGGACCTTCTGCTCCAGTGGATTACAAGGCCTCGATGTCCAGCCCCCCGCTGGCCCACTATGGATCCGAGGAGATGCTTCTATTGACCAATTTTACTCTGACTTCGACCGTGGAAACGACAGGGTGGGACTGGCCCCAGCTGCACCATGAAGAGAAGACCCAAAGCAGAAATAAAAAAACAACACATCTTTCCTGCTGTAAACTGTGATTTGGTGGGAAAAATACCTGTCAACTAAAAGTAGTGATGGGTCCTGAGAAACGGATATAACTCTGAATGATGACAAGGGGTGCATACTCAGATCCCTTGAGGCTTTGTAGGATGAATTCAGACAGGTTAATCTACTAAGTCTCAGTCTTTGTATTTCAGGTTTTTTTTGGGGGATGGAGGGGTGCTGTTTTGAACGGAACCCTGAAAGTGCTTTTAGATAGAGAAACAAAATAGAAAGGAACAGTTACATTGAATCAAATACATAAACAAAAAACATTTGGAGGAGGAAAAACTAGGCAACCAGCAAGACTGGGATTTACCAGTGGATGCCCTGATTCAAATATGTTCCACAAGGGATAAAGGAAGTGGTACGGTACAGAGGAACCTGTGATTGTGCTGCAATGGCCGGTCCTGTGCTATTGACCATGGTTAAAAGGATATATCAGATGCGAGGACAGTTGAACTAGCCTAGTCACTGGAATATTTCTGTAAAAATAAAAACATAGAGACATGCTACTTCAAAACGTCAAACCGGATAACAGATCTTCCAACAAGTGGTTTGACACAAATCTTTCTAACATAAAAAGATAAAGCTCGAAACTGGAGTGATGCTAGAGAAAAACTAAGCATCCCCCAGATAGAGAAATTTGCAAAGTGCATATAAGAAATTGTCACAAGTATATTCAGTAAAAAAAGTGGCAAACCGAATCAACCAAACTGCGAACTGAAGAACTGTTTAAAATCTATCAAGAAATATTTGATTTGGAAGAAGTGAAAAAGAAGCAGTCCAATGAAACCAACCAACTTCGTGAAGGCCTGCTGACTTCCGAGATTAAACCCTTTAAGAATCCAACATACAGGAGAATCAGTAATCCTCCCCTTTCCTTTCCATTGACTTTTCAAGCTCTCAATCACATTTCTCAACAATGAGCCTCAGTCAAGTTCTCAAAGCAGCAAGCACATTAAAAGCCCAAGCTCCCAGCTCAACCATGCCCAGGAGCAACTATCAAAGAACATCTGACCACACCTGACCCCCGCACCATGCAAGTCCTAAATGTGTCCCTCCAACACAGAAATGCATCAAGCTAAAGCAAGTCGTAGTGGCACCTCTACAGCTGATACACACTGCGGCCTACTCAGAGCTATCACATTACAGACCCATCTTGAACCTCCCCTTCATTAGCAAAATCCTAGAAAGCCAGGTCATTAGGCTGCTTCAAGATTTCATCAAATCCATCAACCTGTTAATGGACAGGCAAACTTGGATGAGCACAGAAACTGCTAACTCAGACATCAGGGAAGAGCTACTGTGCTCCATTGATACTGGTCAGTACAAAATTCTGGGCCACGATAAATCACTTAAGTGGTGTAAATCGTAAATTTCATACTAATGACAACAAGACATAAGAAATGCACTTTCTTTGACCATGAAACCCATGATAACGCTGGACTCTTAACTTATCTTTTGATCCTATCTTATCAATCTTAAGAATCTTCGGTATCCTGGATCTTTTTATCTGCTAAGAAGTGTAAAGGGGAAACCCCATTTCATTCATAGTTTCCGAATGACCAAACAGAGTCAGACTCAAAGGATCACTGACTACAAAATCAAATATTAAGAGATTTATTACAAAGCCAAGAATAACTGAACATACAAACACCTCAACACAAGGTTAAGGAAATAAATGGGCACTAATACAAACATAATCCTACGCAGGAGTCTCGTCCGACTCAGAATGAGAAGAATGGTTAATTCTAAAAGCATCAGGCAGACGATGACTGCTCCAATCTCTATTTTAGTATTAATTAACCTAGAAAAAGATGATAATTAATCTGTCCCTACACTTTCGCTAAAGGACATCCCTACTTAGCATTATCCCCAGGCAAGAGAGAAAAAGGTGTCAATAGTGAGGACTTCCTTAGAAGTACACTCACTTACATAGATAAGTAGCCAAAGCTACAGAGCTCATTCTAAAATGCTCCTTCGAGCTTCCCCTCTAATCCTCATCCACTCCTTCCCCTGTTCTGACTCTCTTCCGTCGGGGCACTGTTCCTAATATAAAACCACAAAACAGTAGAACACACCCTATACACGCCCGTTCGGACAGGTCTTCTTTCTGTTCTTTTCCATCAAAAATTTGCCCTCATCCAAAATCCGTTAGTGCCTCCTTGGGTCCCAGGCACCTTCTCCGCCTAAAGTATCTATCTGCATACCTGTACACTCCCATGGCGGCTTCTCCTACCATCCTGACTCCTAAAACAAAGGGTAATTCTGCCTAACGAGATGTATGTCCTTGCACCTGCAACAAGAAGCATGTGAGCAAAATAACCTTGCACGCACACAAAATCTGCTGACTACTTTCGACTAAGAAGAGCCTTCCCAAGGAAAAATACATTTCAGGTCTACAGTTTTCAGCGAACATAACAAATCACTTAGAAGTACACTCACTTACATAGATAAGTAGCCAAAGCTACAGAGCTCATTCTAAGATGCTCCTTCGAGCTTCCCCTCTAGTCCTCATCCACTCCTTCCCCTGTTCTGCCTCTCTTCCGTCGGGGCACTGTCCCTAATATAAAACCACAAAACAGTAGAACACACCCTATACACGCCCGTTCGGACAGGTCTTCTTTCTGTACTTTTCCATCAAAAATTTGCCTTCATCCAAAATCCGTTAGTGCCTCCTTGGGTCCCAGGCACCTTTTCCGCCTAAAGTATCTATCTGCATACCTGTACACTCCCATGGCGGCTTCTCCTACCATCCTGACTCCTAAAACAAAGGGTAATTCTACCTAACGAGATGTATGTTCTTGCACCTGCAACAAGAAGCATGTGAGCAAAATAACCTTGCACGCACACAAAATCATGCCGACTACTTTTTGACTAAGAAGAGCCTTCCCAAGGAAAAATACATTTCAGGTCTACAGTTTTCAGCGAACGTAACAAATCACTTACACATTTAAACATACATTACTAAAATCATCTTAAAAGGATTAATTTAATTACTCTGCATTTATAATAAGCAAAACTACACGTGCAGACTTTAATATGGTGCAGGATTAAATCTAATGCATCACTTTATACATGAACTAATTCGTTATGCATCATCTAAAACACATTTTCGATTTAACACAACATTGATCTCCTTAAATGGCATAATTACATTTCTAGTTGCACTAATGTACGCTTTTTTTGGTAATGCATTTCTAATGACTACACGTTAATACATTTCTTTAAATATGCGGGTGCTGACTGTCGGTGATTATGATGCACCCCTAAAATTTTCAGAACAACATGATGCTCTATCAGTTCCGCCCTTTGATGACTAGTGTCATCACACCTTCACACAACTTCCTTGGAGAATGAACCGACTTAAACAGAACTTGTTGCCATCCTTTCTCGTCTGTGTCTTTCCATATTCTTAAGGCTCTGATATTGACAGTCCTGCAGTCTTTCTATTCTTCTCTCTTGTGCTCTAAGTGATCTTTCAATTCTGTTGGCCCAATACCACTTGCAAGCTTTCACAAGAACCCGTAAACAGATCACACAAACAACTATTATAATGAGAGGCTTCAAGACATAACCAAGGAAACCTCTTCCCACATTTGCAAACCAAATACCCACTCGACCAAACCCTTTGCCAACTTTCTCCCATACTCCTTCTTCAGTCATATCCTGAATTTTATGATGAAGCATAGTGATGTTACTTATATATTTTCCGAGATCTTTGCTGTTATCTGGTATACAAGTACAACATTCCTGAACTTCCAACATCTGACAGACTCCACCCTCTTTTGCTAAAAGGACATCTAGAGCAAGACGATTTTGCAAAACCATAGTCCTTATTGATAACATCTCTCCTTCCACCAGCACCAGCATTTTGGCTGTGTTCTTTGACAACTCATCATCCACAGTCGCCAAGCTTCTAATCTTCACATCATTCAAAATCACACCCAAACCTGGTATTATTACACCAAAAATATCTCCAACTATTGCTCCCGCACTTTCACCTCTTTTCACTCTTGAATGCTTCCCTCCCTCTAAAAGTTCTAATTCTACTGCATGATAAATCTTTGGGAAAATATTCACCAGATAACACATGCCATACCATTTTGCAGGCAATCTTACATAAGCATTCGTTCCACACTCATAATACACAGTTGGTATCACTTGTACAGGACCTTGCAAAAAGTCCTTTGCAGAATCTTCCAAGGTGAAAACATGATCACTACAACCACTAGAATTATGGAAACTATCACTCCACCTACAAGTGTACCTATTACACATTTGGACCTACGATTTCGATCTCCAGCCTCCATGGTCTTAGAAAAATTCTCAAGTTCCCATTTCCAGCAACGTATACTCAAAAGTCTCTCCTCTTTCAGCTGCTTGCAAACCAGTTCGAATCAACATACAGGAAGACTAGAAGTCCCCCTTTTAGAAGTTTAGTTCCTTTTTGACACAGTCCGAAAAAGACTTCCTTAACCCTTCTCCTTCTTCTACAGAGAGACCCCTTTCTTCTTCTTCCACTCGGACCTAGGTTATCTTCGTTCAACCTATTCACAACAAATTCCACCTTTAATCCAAAATAACATTTGCTCCAATTTTCTCTAGAACATGCTGCAAAAGTTCAAGATGAAGAACAATTACTTCATGAGACGGAGCTTCATAACCAAACGTAGGAAACGATAACCTATGCAAAATCAGATGGCGAATTCTGCTCGAAACTGGAGGATTCGGAACTGTGATGGTCAGTAGTCCTTCGATTTCAAGTCCTGGAACTAACAACACCACTTCTATTTTTACGTTAGGACTATTGCTGACCTCTGTCACTGCCATCAGCCTCCCGGAACTCCACACTCCTTGCATCGTTCACAACGTATGACCACTCCGGAGTTGCTTATCTCTGGTTAGGCACTCTCGTTCGTCTTGATCTTCTCAGACCTCCACGAGCTCGCCCTTCTTCGCTCTCTTCTGATTCACAGTTTTCAGACACAGGAGTAAGTTCCCTCGGAAACCAGTCGGAGATTCAGTCACCTCTGCCTTTCAGGCCACACTTCTTCTGTTTTTTGAGTTCTTCTACTTTCCTCTAGCTCACACTGTGCGCCACTCCCTTCTGCTAAGGGACCACTCTCAGTGCAACTTCCTGTCTCTGAAGCAGTATCAGTGTTGCTGTTATTGTGACCCTCCTGAGCCTGGCCCGGTGAGCAAACAGCTTCTTCAGCAACCCTCACAGCTTGGCTTGTCCCCTCCAGTGGCCCTGCCACTGCAGCTGGATTTTCACTCGGGAGAAGAACTGTTTCTTCCAAGGGTGCTGAAACTCTGCGGGTGTGCAAAGCGTGCACCCAATTTGGCAGTCCTCCACACTTTACTGCAGTGTTCGTTACCAGGATTACTTGGTAAGTACCTCGCCAGCGGACATCCAAGCAACTTTTCCTCACATGCTTTAGGACAAGCACCCAATCCCACTGGACACAGGTCGTGACAAAATGTAAATTGATACTTGTATAGCGCACTACTCACCCGCAAGGGTCTCAAGGCGCTGGTACAAATACCGCTGTGGAACCCATCCTGGCTTTCCCTGTAAGGCGTCCACTCCTGGGCACCCCCAAGGTGGAGGCCAGGCATCCTTAGCGTTGTGGGGGCCGTTGTGGAGATTAAGCAAGCTATTGCCCAGAGTTGCAGAGTGGGACTCCATGATTGGAATAGGCACCGAGGCGAGAATTATCAGGTCCGTGGAATTTTTGAGCCCAAGACCCGCCGAGGCGGGGAATTGAACCCTGGTCCCGGGCTAGACCTCTGCATCAGGGTCTGCCGCTCTAACCATTGAGCCAAGGTCGCTTGAAGCTGGAACAGCGGTAGCCTGCACCTGATGAGACACAGGACGGACCAAATCAGTGAGTCCCTTGCAATAATCAAGGACAGATCATCTGTGATGTTTATTAAGGCTGTCAACGGCACTGCTGGTAACCTCATTGCCCTCCCCATTAATACTTCATGGGGTGAAAGACCTGTTTTCCTATTGGGTGTACTGCGAACACTCATTAACACCAATGGCAAAGCATCAGGCCATTTCAGAGATGTAGACAAACACACTTTTGCCATTCCGGCTCTAAAAGTCCTATTAACTTGCTCCACTATTCCAGAAGCCTCTGGTCGATAGCTACAATGGAGTCTTTGGTCTATGTTCAAAGCTGTGCAGGGCATCTTCATGACCTCGCTGTGGAAATGCGTTCCCCTATCTGATTCCAAAGAGGTTGGAAACCCAAATCTAGGTATCAGCTTCCTCAACAACAGCTTAGCTACTGTGAGTGTGTTGCACCTCCGTTTTGGGTAAGCCTCCGTCCACCTCGAGAACACACATACCACCACCAAAATGTACCTCAACCCATTGCACTAAGGCATCTCAATGAAATCCAACTGCATTCTATTGAAAGGCCCCCCACCTCCCAATGTGACTCAGCGGAACCACAGTCTTTCCAGCATTCATTTGTTGACAAGTGACACACCTCTGACATACTGCTTCTGCAACTGCACGAAATCGTGGATTGTACCATGTCTAAACACTTGCACCATTGCATCTCTGCCTAAATGTACTCTACCATGAATTTGTCTTGCCATCGGATTCAATAGATCATCAGGTAACACTGCTCTAGCATCAGTCGAAACCCAAATGTCAACATCCCCTTTCTCACATCCAGACTTAATCCACACACTTTTCTCTTGCTCAGAGACTGCATCCTACATGCGCTTGAGTTCATCCCAAGTTTCTGCCATGGCTAACATCATTTTGAACTCGGTTTTTTCTTGGCTCACTCCTGTGATGGTATATACAGCAAATGCTGCTCTCAACTGACCGACACTGTCTCTTAAACATGAACCATCAACAAAGAATATCACATCGGGGTCAGAAAGTGGTTCATCAACAATGTCAGGTCTTGGTTTGGTACAGAGTTCAGTCACATCGAGACAGTCATGGTCCTCACAATCTTCATCAATCGTTTTTGGTAATGGTATCAAGGTGGTTGGGTTCAGAACACAACACCTTCTTTGAGTCACATTTTCTGCAGCAAGTATAACCTGCTCATAGCGTGCGAGTCTACTGTTAGTCAGGTGCTGTTTTTTTGTCCTTTTCACGAGCAATTCAATAGCATGCAGAACATACACAATTAAAGAAGGGCCTATCACAATGCTTTCACAGCTTTCAATACTGACACCTGTTAAAGCAATGGATTTGAGACATCCGGGCAACGCTGAAGCTACTGGATCCAAAGTAGCTGAGAAATAGGCAACTGGTCTACAGACACCTCCATGATCCTGTGTCAAAACTGATAATGCACAACCTTCTCCTTCACAACAGAATAGTGAAAAAAGCTTATTGTAATCAGGCATTACCAGGCCCGGGGCACGACATAGGTCCTCTCTCAACTCCAAAATCGCCTTTATACAGTCACTGTCCCATGGTACCAGATCACTCACATCCTTGTGTGTCAGCCTCTACAGAGGCTTCGCTTTCAGAGAAGTTAGGGACCCATTGACGACAGTAGCCAACCATTCCTATGAACATTCTGACTTTCTCTGTGTAGGAGGTACAGCCATACTCATGATTGCTTCAATTCGATCGGGTGACACCCTCCTCTTGCCTTTCCCTATCCGGTGACCCAAGTATTGCACCTCATTCTGACAATACTGTAACTTATTTGGAGACACCTTGTGTCCATTCTCTGCCAAATGATTAAATAAGACAATGGTGTCAATGCTGCAGGCATTCTCTGTCTCGGACACAACAAGGAGATCGTCTATGTACTGTACGATAACTGAATTCTGCAGTAGCACAAGACTCTCAAGATTCTTCTTCAAGATCTGATTGAAGATCGACGGACTCTCTGTATACCCTTGAGGGATACAACACCATGGTAACACACGGCTCTCCAGCTTAATAGCAAAAAGAAACTGGCTCTCTTCATGAAGTGGTATCGAAAAGAAAGCTTGACATAAATCAATCACCGTGAACCACTCTGCTTTGCATGGAATCTGAAACAATATCACTGATGGATTCAGTACCACTAGACAACATGGAACAACTATTGTGAGTGACCTTTCGCAGGTCTTGCACAATCCTAAATTCCCCACTCGGTTTCTGTAATGCCATAATAGGCGAGTTGCATGGACAGCCCATTATCTCTTTCAGAATTCCCTGCTTAATTATGGTGTCAATTACAGGTTTTATCCTTGCGATCGTTTCTGGTGACAGACTATACTGAGGTGTTCTTGGAAACCAGATTTTGCTTATCCTGGATCTTAACTGGCTTAACTCATTTGATCAGCCCAATATCCTCTCCTGTGAAATCCCACACCTTCAACAAGACTGAGTCTCTCAAGTCACGTGGAAGCTCTTCCACAGTTACCACAGGGTACATCTCAATGCACAAGTACTGGTTTACAACCTTAAAGGTGGCATCGTCGTCATTGGTCTGCAATTCCACTCCCTTAGGGGCGCAGTAAATAGTGTAGTTAAGCTTACTCAAAAGATCCCTTCCTAACAGGCAGACTGGGATCGAGTCACATACCACAAATTGATGTCTATCTCGGAAAGTCTGTATTCTCACAGGAATCGGCTCAGTCAATGGGTTTGTCATTTTCTTGTTCGCTACTCCTACAACTTGGATTGTTTGGCCCGAGAGGGGTAGGTTGGGAACTACTGCTGATCTAACAGTAGAACCGGTTGCACCAGTATCAGCCAAAAAGGTGGTAGGATGACCATCAATATCAGCTTCTACAAATGGTCCCCTCTGGTCTACCTCCAAGACTGCCCCAAGAGTGCAGTCTTCCTCCCCCCCAGGCACCGTCATGCCAACGGTTCGGGACTGTACTCATCAAACCCATCAAAGAGAGGCATCTGCTGGGATGTTTGAGTCCCTTGCGGGATCCTCGTTGGCTGTGGAACCTGCATCTGTGGAACCAATGTCCCCCCTTTTATCGATCTTGGCTTTGTCACAGTATTAATCATTTCAGGCACCTGCACTGTCTCTACTTCCTGCTGCAACTGATTTGCTGGGTTCAATGGACACTCGCGTTTCCAATGCCCGATCTGGTGACAAAGATGACATGCAGTGGTCTTTTTCAGTGTTGCCACACCCATTCCTGTTTTGGGGTCTACCGGTTTTCCCTTTCCCAGATCATGGCCATTCTGTGCTCCTCCCTGATTACATCCCTGTTTTCCCCCTAACATCCCTCCACTTGGCTGCATCAGGAGTCCCTTATCAGCAGCTTGCATCTGGACTAACATCAGCTTATCTTTAAGCTTCCTATGTTTTGAGTCCACACCATCACTGCAATACCTGGCTCATCTCACTATTTTATCCACTGGCTTGTTCTGCCAACAGATCAAATGCTGCTGAATCATAAGGCTAATCTCTGGTCTCAGACCCAAAACAAACTTTGAAACAAACTGTCCCATGTCTTTAGGGTCTAACGTATCTAACCCACTGTACTGTTTGAAGACTTGCAAAAGTGTTTCATAATACTCATGCACTGTCTCCTTCAGTTCCTGAACCGTTCGATCTATTTTGACCCAATCAATATCCTGTGGCTCTATCTTGGATTTTAGACATGTGATCACCTGTTCAAACTTCTTCATGACAATAGGCGAAGGACTATTCGTAACAGGATCCCTATCTGGTTCAGAAGTAGGCCAATCAATAGCAACTTTACGAGCTGGCATAAATCACTCGGACCTACAATGTCAAACAGCGTATTCAAATCAATCCACAAGACCTTCGAGATCTTAACAAAGCGATCAACTGTACCATTCAGCTGGCTTCTCCCTCAGCTTAGGGAAATCATTTGTGAACGCTGCCAAGTCACCTCCACTCCAAGGCACATGCACATATTCTCCACTAGCTACCTCTCGCAAAGGGTAATTCTCTGCTCCCAATATCCCCACTCCTGGAGGCGGCGTCTCTCCTACGCTCTTTTTGGCACTCTTCTTTTTGAACCATCTTTCTTCCTACTTATCAAGTATTTCTCATGCGCGTATCCCTACAATCAGTTCCCGAATGTGAGTCCTCAGTCCAATGACCCTCTTCTCTTCCAGTTCCTGATCACTGTACTGCAACCTGTGACCCCCTTGTAACATCTTTGTTTTGGACAAATCCACCTCATACCTCTTCGCTAAGTCAGACAGTTTCTCATGTGCCCACCTCGCTTACGAGTCACATCGTTTGCTACAAACAATAACTCATCTGGTTCATAATGCTCCACTCTCTCCAGAGACAAGTTTCCCTTGATTATCTCATCTACCTCTGCTTTCAGTCTCACTACATCCAGCATCTTTGCCCTTATCTCCTCTCTCAACGTCCCTCGACTAGATGTACCATTCAATCCTTCGCTTCCACTGCTCTGTTCTCTACACCTATTCCCTTTGGCTGTATCCCTAAGGAATTGGTCTGTTCCCTTTGCCTCCGTGATCCCAACTTCCTGTCATCTTGTCATTCCGATTCCTCATGGGTGGCTCCCACATTCTTAGGTCTGATCTCGACTCGGCAAGGGATCTCGATCTCGCCGTCCTTAGCTCCATCTGTCCCCTTGACGAATCTTCAGTGCCTGGCAATGGCGTACTCGATTCTATGGGCCTTGGCAATTGAGCTGTCCGCTCACTGTGCCATTCCCCTTCAGAGCTAGTTCTCTCTCCTACTATTCACTGTGATGAACTCCCATTTCTCACCTAATCTGGATCATACACTGACACTATGGGACCAATGGTGACTGGTACCGTAAGAGCTTTCGGCAACCTCCTAACATCTATGACTCCTTTTACCTCCGCACTCACTGGGGTCTGTGCTCCCATCCCTCCAGTTGAGAGTTTTCCAACTATTCCTGCACTAGATGTAACCTGGGACTCCCCCATTCCCTCTGTTGTGCTGACTTTCCCTTGACTGATGCTGGATTATACAGAGGCGGTCTCTCCGATATCAACCTTTCTATCAAGCTGTCCTCGGTATCGCTATCGATTTTCTCCGCACACTTCTTTTTCTATGCCTCTCCCGTCTTTACTAACAATGGGAGCAGCTTATCCTCCTCAATAGTCTGTACTCTCCACCTTTTTGCCAATGCATCCCATCTCGCATCTTGAAATGCCCTGACTGACCTTTTCACTCTTTCCTGACTTTGCTCTCTCTTTATTTTATGGGCTGCCCTAATACATGCATGTAACACTTCAAACTGTGTAGGTCTAGGTAAAGGTCGCAAAGAAGCCATAATTGTTTCCAATCGATGCAACACTTCCAATCTAAAGGTACCATAACGGGGAAAGGTCAATTCTTAATTTCCTTCTATCATTTTGCATCAATTTTCAAGCCAAAGTATAGTATGCAACCCTACATTTGTAGCTATATAATGAGCTGGAGTATCCTCGGGTGGAGCTTCTTCTCCTGCTCGAGTAACCACCCTTTTATCTCCTCTACACATATCTCGTAAGACTTTAAAACACTTCATGATGAAATCACTTTCCTCCTTTCGCAGCGCACTTTACTTCCTGATGACATTCCACCAATACCAACGTGGCTTCACACCTCCGCTGACGATCCGTCGGACAACCATCACTTGTATTCTATGGGGCTCGGGAATCTCTTATCCTAATCTAGGTCTCCCCTTACTCTAGAGATAACCATCCGTCTCTGCTACCAACTGATAACGCCAGATTCTTACCTTATCTTTTGATCCTATCATATCAATCTTAAGAATCCTCTGCATACTGGATCTTTTTATCTGCTAAGAACTGTAAATGGGAAAACCCATTTCATTCATAATTTCCGAATGACCAAACATAGTCAGACTCAAAGGGTCACTGACTACAAAATCAAATATTAAGGGATTTATTACAAAGCCAAGAATAACTGAACATACAAACACCTCAACACAAGGTTAAGGAAATAAATGGGCACTAATACAAACATAATCCTACGCAGGAGTCTTGTCCGACTCAGAATGAGAAGAATGGGTAATTCTAAAAGCATCAGGCAAACGATGACTGCTCCAATCTCTATTTTTGTATTCATCAACCTAGAAAATGAACATAATTAATCTGTCCTTACACTTTCGCTAAAGGACATCCCTACTTAGCATTATCCCCAGGCAAGAGAGAAAAAGGTGTCAGTAGTGAGGACTTCCTTAGAAGTACACTCACTTACATAGATAAGTAGCCAAAGCTACAGAGCTCGTTCTAAAATGCTCCTTCTAGCTTTCCCTCCAGTCCTCATCCGCTTCTTCTCCTGTTCTGCCTCTCCTCCCTCTGGGCACTGTCCCTAATACAAAATCACAAAACAGTAGAACACACCCTATACACGCCCCTTCGGACAGGTCTTCTTTCTGTACTGCCTTCACCAAAAACCGTTAATGCGTCCTTGGGTCCCAGGCACCTTCTCGGCCTAAAGTATCATATCTGCATTCCTGTACACTCCCATGGCGGCTTCTCCTACCATCTTAACTCCTAAAACCAGCCACGGCCGGTGGTAGGTGTAACTGAAGGGCAGTGACGTAGGGAGGGGGAGGGGCAGGGTGGGGGGTTGTAATGTATGGATAACGGACTTTAACAGGTAAGTAAACATCCAAATAAAAAAAATGAATTTCGTTGTGTGCACTGCATCACCAAATGTGATGCAGTGCGCACAACGAAATTCGTTTTATTTATTTATATGTTTACTTACCTGTTAATGTCCGTAATCCATACATTACAACCCCCAACCATGTCCCTCCCCCTCCCTACGTCACCGCGCTGCAGTTACACCTACCACCGGCCGTGGCTGCCTAAAACAAAGGGTTATTCTGCCTAACAAGATATATGTCCTTGCACCTGCAACAAGAAGCATGAGAGAAAAATAACCTTGCACACACACAAAATCTCCTGTCTACATTCGACACAGAAGAGCCTTCCTAAGGAAAAATACATTTCAGGCCTATAATTTTCAGCTTACGTAAGCAAGCACGAACAGACCTTGTCATTGCAAAACATAAAGAATCAGCTAGGCCTTTACACATTTAAACATACATTTCTAAAATCATCTTATAAGTATTAATTTCATTACTCTGCATATATAATAAGCAAAACTACACGTGCAGACTTTAATATAGTGCACATTTAAATCTAATGCATCACTTTATACGTGAACTAATTCCTTATGCATCAACTAAAACAGATTTTCGATTTAACACAACATTGATCTCCATAAATGGCATAATTACAATCCTATCCGCACTAATATATGCTGTTTTGGTACTGCATTTCTAATGTCTACACGTTAATACATTCCTTTAAATATGCGGAGGTTGACTATCAGTGTTTATGATGCACCCCTACAATTTTCAGAATAACATGACTCTCTATCCCCCATTAGCTGCAGGGGGCCCCCCAGGATTTTGATTCTCCCCTTTACTGTCTAACATTTACATGAGACCCCGTGCACAGATAATCTCCCTCTACCAACATCACTTTTAGATGCATGCAACCATCATTCAAATCAACCTAGGGGGTCTCTCAAATAAAACTATGAATATGGCAAAATGACTGCAAAAATATCTACCACTGAAAGAAAGATAGATACCTCCACCTAAAATTCTGATAATCAGAAAGGATAAAGAAGGCTGTCTCCTGTGTAAATGGACATGGGAGCTAGGTGATGCGTCAACAGCAAATCAATCAGAATCTGGTTTGAGAAAGTAATTTCCTTTAAGCACAGATCACAGCAGTTGTCAAAAGCACCAATGACTACTTCATGATAATCAGAACGACTGCCCCTCATCTCCAACATCGACACAGAGGTGAACTTGCCAGGGCACTTATGCAATATTGACTATTTCAACATATTCTAGGTAGGAGCACACAAAATGGACATACTGAAACTTCAAAGGATGCCAACTCAAGTGGTCAGAATCTGCCTCAGTCTAAAAAAATCCAGCCACATTCCCAGAGCTCTAAAATATCTGCCATGGCTGCCGGTGGTACAAAGGATCAAACTCAAGTACTTATACATGGTCTTCAAATCCCAGGGGGGAAGAGGACCAAAATGCCGACAACATCGAACTTCACTTTAAACAGCTGGGGTCTGATTCACAAAGGTAAACTTACACTTTGGTGTAGGATTACTGTTTTTCTGTATTCACAAACTACCATTTAATAGCAACTTTACAACTGCAGAGAGTATGCGGTCAGGGTGAAGAACTCTGTATATACAGGCCTGTCTTTTTATGTGCAGAGTTCTACCCCCGACTACGGAGTCTGCACAGTCGTGAAGTTATTATTAAATCTTGGTTTGTGAATACCCAAAAAGAGTAAACGTTTACCTTTGTGAATCTGGTCCCTAGTCATGTCCCTAGATTAAGTAAAGAAAACTTGAGAGCTCAAAAGAGATTCACTCTGATATCACATGGAGGATACGAAATAAGAACTCTAGTTGCACACCCATGGAACTCACTAAGTCCAGACCTAAAATGAGGTGTGTGTGAAATTTACGTCATTTGCTTTTGTGAAATTGCCCGTCATTACACAAAATGCAAATTCGGCATTGCAAATGTATAATTGCGTCAATTTGTGGCGTGAGGATGTATTTAAATGAAGCACCACGAACACCAGCTAGTCACATTCTGTTTGCGTAAGTTTGTTGTAATTTTTTTGCATGAATGTGTAGTTAATGTTTAATGTAAATAGTATGTAATTACACAAAGTGACATAATGACATAATTTCTGGAATCTCGTATAACCTGCATAACGTGAAATTACCAAAATTATGTGATTACACTGGTGTAAATTTACATTTTGTCCTGGCTTCCCTGAAATACCAACTAAACTTGATGTCCTTCAAAAGAGCACTCACAAGTCACTTGCAAAGATACCCTCCCCGCCTGTTACAGGCCCATGTACCACCCCTCCATCTGCTTAGAGGGGCTGACACCATTGACATCCTTCTGCTCAGCAGATACTGCAAGTATCCTTATGATGGACTGCAGTTTACAGTCTCATTCCATAAATTGACATGACATGAAAAGCCATAGTAATTCTAGTGCTGCAAAGTGGTTGCACGTTACGAGAAAGCACTTTACAAATCAAAAAAATTAAATAACGTTTTGGTGGCAGCATGTGTAATGATTAGAGGAAGGATGAGGGTGAGAGACTAAAGTGGGGGTAAAAGTTATGGTTAGGGTAAGAGTTGGGAAAGGAACAATTGATGGACGGAATGCTGGACAATGCAAACAATCACCCCAAGTCACAAGATTCTGGGTTAAATACATCATTCTTTTGCTCACCACACCACCCCAGTTTCGACCCAGCCATATGCAAATCAGTCTTCACCCTGTTCCTTGTGGGAACAGTCCAGCCCAAACTGCCAAGCCAGGTCCTCCCTGGACCGGAAACAAGCATCCTGGGACCAGTTTCAGGGCATCACCCTTCATCAGCCAGGCTAGCTTAAATCCAGTGATGTAGTGAACATGGTACCCACGTCTGGGCATACCCTTCCCACTTAGGGTGACATATGCAAAAGAAATAATTGATGGACGGAATGCTGGACAATGCAAATATTCACCCCATTTTTGTTCTTTTTGCATTAGGGTAAGAGTTGGGTTCATGTTGAAAGTTAGGCTTAAGGTGAGGGCTAATGTTAAGGTGAGAGATAACAATAGGGTTGTAGCATGTGTAAGGCTTGAAATTAGAGTAAGGATGAGTGTTAAAGTTAGGTGAAATGGAAGGGGGAAAGTTATGGTTATGGTGAGAGTTAGGTTAATGTTGAAAGTTAGGGTTCAGTTGAGGGCTAAGCTTAAAGTGAGGACAAAGTTAGGGTTGCAGCATAAGTAAGGCTTTGGCTAGAGCTTGAGAAAGGGTGGGAGTTAAGAGTAACATTGAATAATTGGGTTGGTTGAATGGTTTAGGGTTCAAAGAGAGAGAGAGAGTCATGGCTAAAGCGAGAGATAGACTTAGGGTAAAGTAGGCTTTAAAGTAGGCTTCGGATTAGGATAAAGGTTAGTGTTAAGATTAAAGTGAAGGGTAACGTAAATTAAAGAAATTAAAAGAAACTGATTCAAACTACGTAGATATAAAACAAAATTATTTGTATGTAAGTAAAATAAATTGGCAGTTCTGCAATAGATGCATGAGATCATTTTGATTAGAAGTAAATGGTTTACTCACAAATTCGTTCAAACACTTCAAATAAAATCATGATGATCCCGGAAGGACATCCTATGTTCCTAATGCTGTCTCTTTAAGGTGGTGCACTGTCAGTGCACCTCCTGAGAGCTTCTTTGCCTCTGTGCCCTTGTCTGTGATACAGCACTGGCACAGAGGCAAAGGGATTCCCTCATTTGCCCCCATGAAAATGAGGGAACGCCCCCTGAAGATAGCGCTGGTGTTTTATGTGCGCCAGCAATATCGGTATTACAGAAGGGGGCACACAAATGTCTGCGGCCCCTTCTGTAGTACCAGAGTGCACCTAGGGCACGCAAAGTGGGCGCAAATGCCCGTTGTGCCATAGGGGAAATTTGTGTAATACGGCCTCTGGTGATGTACTGCATGATCGCAGGTGGTCACCGTACCTAAAGACCTCCTCACTTCTGCCACTCCTCATTATGGCGTTTGCTGTTTTCACTGAAATGTTGACGTTGCTTAACACCTCTTGCCTGTCTGTCACCCCTCATCACTCTCATGCCTTTCCCTCCTCTTTACCTATATCTGAGTTGTGGTTTCAGCCAACCTCACTTCCTAATACTCCAAGCACCTATGCGCTAATGTTTTTCCTCAGACTCCCATCTCTTTTTCCCCAACTGTCCCCAGGCATAGATTAGCCTATGGCAAATGGTGAAATGCCCGACGCTTCCTGTGCAACCAGCACAACACTTTGACTAAGTGTTGGCCTGGGTGGCCAGGCTCAATGTAACCTTGTCTGAGAGGACCATATACTGTATTTGTCTAACACAGATCAACCATTTCCCCTAGTGTCTACCACATTTTAATTGCACCATAATTTTCCCCATCCTTCTTGGCGTCCTTGAATCTGTTATCTGGAGACGGACTCCTGCAGGAGACCTCTAACTCAGTCACACTTTCATCTACTCCTCTAATGCTCACTGGTTAAATTTCCACCAGGAGTAAACAACAATGGAAATAGACCCGCCCAACAATATCTCTGAAATTGTTGACTCGTTGGCAATAAATTAACACCTTTTTTCAGTTTGATGTTGAGCCAGGTATGTATCTTGGCCGTGCCTTGATTGGGGTAGGAGCCACAGCAGCCGGATGGATGCCATCTCTCCTCTCCCACAGACACACTGTCTCAAATCACAAGTTGGTTTAATTCCAAAAATATGAAAGTCACATACTTTCTAAAGGTCTCAAAAAAATTGCTGATGAAGGGCTCAATGCCATCTTAAGGCTGGGCAAGGAAAACATTGTCTTTTGACTGCACAATATATCAAATGTTGTGTAGGTCTAGCTGAATCATTTCTGTAATATTGACCATGTAGACTGCAAACAAAAACATAGCTGTTTCGTAGAAATTAATTAGAGGTCGTAAAAACTAGTCATCTGAATGGTACTTATTTGAGTACCCTCAAAATAATGTAAAAGTAAGTTAGCGCTGCCGGGATTCAAGCCTATGCTTAGAACATAGGTTCATGAAAGTGTGCGGGGAGCATCAACCTTGCACTGGAACATGAGATGTCTAGGGGCATATTTGCTATAAAATTATGCAACGCAGCGCTGCAAGCCATCTTGCTGCGCCGAGCTATGTCATGAAGAAATTGCAGGGATGCATCATATTTACAGCAATACAACACAAGCCTGTGCTTTCCTCTGTGCTGGAGCACAATTGGCTGCCTAGCGCCAACCCAGGCACCTTTGCACCATGGTGCAAGGGTGCCTGCATAGCAGGGATGATTGTTTTTGTGCAAAATAGGGACACCTTTCTGCACAAGAACAATCATTGATGGTGCATATCTCCTTCTATGTGAGCTGCAGAATACAGCACATATAGAAACAGCAAAAAACGAGGTGAAATAAAAGTATTTCTCCTTGTTGCACCACTTTAATGCCTCTTCTGGGGAGGCATTAGAATCTGACGCATTTCTAGGTTTACAAATCCTTGTAAATCTGGGAATGGGTCAGAATCCACGTGTGTTGAGTGGGAACACCCACATCAACACCCATGAAATGCCCCTGAATAATGCATGAAAGGGGGCCATATTTACAAGTCCATGAACAGCGATGCAGGGTGGCTTTAGGCAGCCTTGTAAATATGGCTAAGCATTGTGCACCACCGGAGCTTAAAAAAAAAGTGATGCTCTGGTGGCGCAGGGGCCTTGTAATATGCCCCATAGTTTGCTTCTAAATCTCTGCAAAAGATTCATGGCTCCACTAGGCTCTCCAACAAGGATTGAAACCTATAATGAAGGGAGTAGCCGGAAATTAAATCATCTCCGATGTTGAACCAAACTATGATGGCACCAAGCAAGCAAAGTAAATTAGCAAGACCCTTCCCAGAAGAGCTCCCTTGTCTCTTCTATCCAAGCATCTATATATTGATCCTTTCACCCTTCCATCCACTCACTAATATGCACCATTTCACTTCTACATTGTGTCATCCAATCATTGATTCATTCACCATCCATTCAACCATCCATCCTTTCACCCATCCTCCCTTTCATTTATCTGTTCACCAATCCATCCATCCTTTCACCCACTGTGTCCTTTCACCCAACAACCCTTTCATTAACCCATGCATTCTTTCACCCATTCATCCACCTATGCATCTTTTCACCCAACCATGCTAGTCAGTCTGATTAGTGGACAGAAACAGGTTTCAGACAGTACCCTAGTGACCTTACTTGTCACCTTATTGTTTTTTGACAAAAGCAGTTGTTCTCCAAACATCTATTTTGTGTTTCCTAAAATGGGGTGGGAGCAGGTCAGTCGCCATGTAGTCACACATTCATCAAGGGCCTAACGCCCCCAGAAGTACCACTCCTGACCCACCGACAATTATCAGACTGACAAATTGATGGTGACAGTGAAAAAGATAGGAATCTCTTAGTCTTGAAGAAGGCCGTCGACACTTAGTGGTGAATGGTGATTGGACGAAACATGTAGGCAATATCTTTCAGGGTGATGGTAGGGTGATGATACCCTAAGACCATCCACATTGTTTTTCATTAGTTCTGAGGAACCCATAGTGAATTAACTGGAACCAATAGGGTATCCTTAAGATAGTTTTATTTGCACTCAAAACCAGCGGATTCCTAAGAATTAATGAGATAAATGAAAAGAGTATCCTTTGCTCCACCCTTCCTGATGGGAACACAGGGTGTGTAGTAGCAGCCCGATAATGAAGCATCCCACTAATAGTGGGTGAGGGCAGCTTTATCCCATAGGTAGGGATTCCATAGAGAGTACCTTCTTTGTAGCTGTGCCTCTTCAACCTTTAGATACATAGTACAATGGTATCTTGGGGGGATGGTTGAAGAGCAAAGACCTCTTGCCTCTCTTGTGTTAATACTTTAAAAATAACTGCCAATCTTCCCACCTTTTTCAAAGGCAGGAGAAAACGGGAATCTTCAATTTTGGAGGGACTGCTGCCATAAAGTTAGCTCTGAGGCTTAATGAGTTCAATTCTCAGATTACATAATAATTCAGGATGGAAATCATCATTTAGACCCGAAATATCATTTTTATGTTTAACAAGTAGACAAGCGTTATCGAGCATGCAGGACAGTTCCTTAATTACTGTGGCAGAGTTATGTTATGTTATGTTATGTTATGTTATGTTATGTTATGTTATGTTATCCGAATTTATTGAGCGCATAGATGCCTCAGCAAAGGGGCGTCCTGGCGCTGGCAGAACAGAAAACTGGATAATGCAATACCAGAATGAACAAACACAACAAAATTAGAGATCCAGAGGAAAGAGGAAGGTTTTTACAGCTCTCCTAAAACCCAAAACGTTGTCCATCGCACGAATATGAACAGGGAGGGAGTTCCACAACCTGGCAGCAAGCACACAAAAGGAGTGGCCGCCGGATCTGGACCTCTTGAAGCGTGGAACTATAGCCAGATGCAGGTTAGAGAACCTCAAAGAGCGAGTGGGAATGTACGGAGAGATGAGATTCTCCAAGATCTGGGGAGAAGAAAGTTTAAGGATTTTAAACGAAAGACAAAGGCACTTAAACTTAATAAGCTGAGCCACAGGGAGCCAGTGGAGCTTTTGAATGGTTTTTTGGGCCGAGCAGAATCTGGGTAGGCCTACCAGAGCCCTGGCGGTGGCGTTTTGAACGCGTTGGAGTCTTAGTATTTCAGCCTGATTAGCTCCAAGCAAAAGAGAGCTGGCGTAGTCCAACCTGGACAGAATCGTGGCTTGTACAATGAGCTGTCTAGTGGGAGCATCAAAAAACCTAAAAGTAGGTCTGAGTTTAGGAAGAGTGCCAAAACAAGTGGCGGCCACTTTTTTAGTGTGGGTGACAAAATTAAGTTGGGAATCGAGCCAGACCCCTAGGTTTTTAACCTCGATGACAGGAGTAGGGGTCGGACCGAGTTCAGATGGCCACCATTTATCACCCCAGAGATGACTCTGCTTACCGACAATGAGCACCTCGGTTTTTTTGGCATTCAGTTGAAGGTAATTGTCTGTCATCCATCGGGCCACTGAGAGAAATCCCTCACGGAACTTGGCAGCCTCAAGGTCAGAAGCCCCACTTATTGCAACCGCGAGCTGCGTATCGTCAGTGTAGGATACCATGGTGAGGTTCCAACGCTTAGCGACAGCAGCCAGCGGCTGCACATAGAGGTTGAATAAAGTGGGGCTGAGGGCCGAGCCCTGCGGAACTCCCTGGTCAATGGAGTAAGGTCTAGATTCATAAGGTGGAATGGTAACCTTGAAGGTGCGACCAGATAGAAAAGATTGAAACCATTCAAGTGCCACATTGCCGACGCCTGCCTCAACCAAACGCTGTAATAAAACAGCGTTGGAGACCGTGTCGAACGCGGCACTGAGATCAAGAAGCACCAGTGCCGCAGTGTGACCAGAATCGACCAAAGTCCGAAGATGTTCGACCATAGAGAGCAGTGCAGTCTCGGTACTATGACCGGGACGAAACCCGTTCTGCGAAGGGTCTAATACATTCGCAGAGTGAAGATGATTAGATAGGATGGTATTAACGTGTGCCTCGGTCAGTTTGGCAGCCCAAGGAAGGAGGGAAATGGGCAGGAGTTCTCCAATTTCAAAGGATCGAGGGCAGGTTTTTTTAGGGGAAACAGGGATTGTTGTAGTCACATTAGCAGCCCATACAAAACAGCCTCTTGTTGCAGTCAATTTGGATGTGGGCAAGACTGAAGGAGAGAGTGTGAGGCCCAGAAGGATTAACTATATAATGGGGTAATAAAGTACATCTTTCATCATACAGGATCTGATTAAATCTACTTACCTTTTTAGAGGGCCGACCAACTGGCAGTGATGCTGGTGTTGGGAGCACATGGTCCACGGAGAAGCAGAGATGGGCTTGCATTTGGAGTGTTACTGCATGCCCCCTAAACACATCACATGTATAGCTGCAACTACATCAACCCTTGATCTTTCCCTTGCAGGAGAGGAAGGAGGGTTGAGAAGCATCATGAAATCTCTGAAAGGCTGAATGCAATCCATCAGGCAATGGCATGTGTGAAGAGGAGTTGTGGATGGTCATATGCAGGGGTGTAAATTAGTCAATAAAATTAAAGGATTTGAGACTGAGATTTCACAAAAAGCAAGGTTGTACCATTTTTGGTTAGTCAAAGTGACAGGCTAACTCATAAATCACTTTTATTCTGGAGCACGAGGAGCTTATGTTTACAACATTTTCAGTTCAGTCTCACAAACTAAAATGCCTACATTTTAAAATGGTCTGTTAAAGTCATGGTAGTAAACACGTACCTGTAGCTCCTTCCTCTAGAACATTTCCCAGGTCCTGGACTATGCCTTTGCCATTCTGTGCCCGTCCCCTAATCGACCCAAATGACCCCACTACTCCAGTCTCTTTCCTTTCGGTTCAGACTAGACTATAGGGCAATCAGCCAGTGCCAGGTGGGCTAGTCTGTCAGATTAGTGTGAGGAAGTGGACCGTTTTTTTAGCAGCTTTGGGTCAGTTTTATGGCCAGGTGGGTTTCGTTTTTACGGTTGATTTCCCTGATATTACAATTTTTTAAACTTTATCATTCGATAATTAGGGCCACTTTTGTTTTGCTGCCTGGGCGTATTTTCTGCCCCAGTCCGACCATGCTTCCTATGAGCTATTTGACAGCTTGTCCCTCAGAAGCAACCCATGCATAATCCAAATTTAGCCTGATTCAACCTGCTCAAAAAAATTAATAGAAGGTCTCCAGCATGGCAGGTGGGGTCTGCCGTTCAAGGTGAACATTGTACACTCCTGCCAGCAATCATCATGACATCACTATTGTGGCCATGTCGGCCTGCGCCACATCGCACATCTTACTGGTTGCCTTTGCCTATCAATCACCTTGTGTGAAGGGGGCGGCTCACACCCAACCATCCGCGACACATGTTGGGATGGGAAAGGACCACAAGGTTACTTGTCTTTTTGAAAAGGAATGCCTTTTTTTCCAGGAGCACATTGAGCTCACATTTACAACTTTGGAGTAGACGCACAAACTGAAAAGCCCTGTCAACGTTTTAACAGTAAACCCTATCCCTTCCCTCCTTCCCAGCACATTTCCCACACCACTTAATTCAACCATTTGAACTGCTTCCAAAAACAATAACCAGCTCACTGCTCTCACATATTGTTTATGCCACCTCTTTTTTTCTCAGTTTTTAGACGTTTATATTTGCTACACTCTTTTCCCTCTACTCTACCCTGCACTCAGAACAATCTTTCACTTCCCTGTTACTCCTATTTCTTCCTTTGAGCTATTTGACAGTCACCAGAAAAAACCTCTGAATAGCTCCAAAAATGTTCCATCTGCCCTCCCAATAATATAAAAAACTGTCTACTACACTAATCTGCCACACCCTTGAACACCTCCTAGAAGAACAATCTGTTACTTCATGTCAGGTTCAAAGAGTTCCAACCACCCGAAAGTCACTGATATCCCTAAATCCTAGTGTGGGGTACAGGTTAAACTAATACGCCGATCGAAATATTCAAGTGAATAACAAGTAAAGGGGCTGGATCAACACTGGATTCACTACATTATCCATGTTACCTTTCCAGATTCCTGCTTCATATTTTTCACAAACTAACTCTATTTGTAAAAAGTTTTTATGGAATAACAAACACCCCTGCATTGCTCTCATGAAACGCAAGCGTCCCAAAACCGAAGGAGTTTTATGTTTTCCTTATTTTAAATCTTATCACTCTGCATTTTTAATTCGTCAATGTCTTGCTTTAACTTCTGATTTTGCTGATATCCCTATCCCTCGTTGGATTGTTTTTGAACGCTCCCTATTAAAAGATTTTTCCTTTCGAGATATAATTTGTATGTCTATCTGCACCTTCATATCAGATTATCCTATTTTAAAATACTCTTAACAATTATTATATAAAAAATTCACTGTTATATAGTATTTCTCAGGAGCAAAGGCCTAAGGCTGCTTTTATTTATAAGATCTTGTTATCCCCTGTCCCTAAACATCCTAAATCCCATGTCAAATTACTCGAGGAAGCAGATTTTCCTTATCGCTCCCTTTCTCTGCTTGGGATAAATTATGGCTCAAGGTATTAAAAACCTCTATTGCCGAACGTATTACTCAAACCCTTTACTTTATTTATAGTAGTGCTGTTATTACCCCTGTTTATATTTCCAAATTTTCCCCTACTTCCTCATCCCTATTTTGGTCTTGTTCTGAATATACTGGGACTTTAGTTCATCAACTTTATGAATGTTCGAATGTATTAAAGTTTTGGCAATCTATTTGGTCTAAATGTATGATAATATTTCAATATAATATTCCATTAACACTACAAAATGTTTTTCTGGGATCCTCCTCACCTGATTTTGATGTTTCCGATCATTTTACATTGCTGTTCGATTTATTTATTGCTATAGCATTTAAAGTGATTTTGTCTTGTTGGAAAAATAACTCTAAATTATCATTATTAACTTGGTGGAACTTTATTTGTGATGAACACAGAATTGCTACTGTTTCTTCTCTCTCTCTTTCTCGGAAAATTAAATCTGACCTACTTTGGCTACCTTTTACCTCTTATCTTTCTTCACATGCACCTACATCTTAATTTCTTATTTTCTCCTAAATTCTAACTCCTTTCTCCTTTCTTTTCTTCTTCCCCTCTGTATCTCTTTCTTTCCTCTTCTTTTCTTCTTTCCTTTTTCTTTTCATCCCTTGTTACCTTTCCATCTACTGAATTATTTACCCATGTTTTTATCTTTTCCTATAATAAATTGCTTACTTATATTTTCTCCTTAAATTAATTGTTATATGTTGTTCATAATGTGTTCATTTGATTACTATATGTTTTCTTTTTCTGAAAACATAATAAAAAATGATTTAAAAACAAAAAAAGAACTGGATTCACTCTCTAGCTGGATTTTTATCGTATGTGTTGCTGTCTCTTGACCTTACAAAATAATTGAACATTGTTAGTGAAATTTTTAGTATTAAGTTTGTTAAATTTAATAAAATATATATTTTTTTATAAAGAAAGGAGTGATGATATATGATGCTATTTGATCTTTGATTCTTTTAAATGTAGCATCTCAATACTAATTCCATTGAAATGGTTTTCTATTTTTTGTAAACTTACAAAGTGGACTGCTTACTGTAGTATGATCTTTTATATGTCTAACACAATAATTAGTCATTCCCAGCATTTAACAAAGTTCAGATCTATCTTTTGGAGGTGCAGTCAGATTTTGACAATGACACTTTTACTAGATCTGGTCGTATTCTAAACTTTGAAAAAATATGCCCATAAAATATCACTACAGAATGTCAGTTTCACATTTCTCAGCATTTATGGTTAACCCAGCTTTCATCAAACTCTAACACACTTCTTTCAAAGTAAAAACATGTTCTTTTTGTGACTTTCCGAAAACTAAAATGTTATTATGGTAATTCATACAGTTTTTAGGTCTCGCCTGCGTAGGCTGCGCATGCGCAGTCTCCCTGGCGAGATTTTATGTTTTTAAGTGTCTTTCACTAGTGGGCTTTAAGTCCCGCCCCTCTTTCCCATTGGCCGGCGTCACCGTTTATGCAAAATGGCGGCCAGCCATTGGGAAGGTGCTTTTGCTGACGTAGACTTTTCTCTTTTTCTACCGTCCCACTTGAATGCCCTGGCCTGCCTTCCTTATGGCGTAAAAGGTTTCTTATCTTTATGGGGCCAAACAGATGCCCCCATAAAAATAATAAACCTTTTACTTCAGAAGGAAAGCAGGCCGAGGCCGTCCAAGTGGGACGGCAGAAAAAGAGAAAACTCTACGTCATGGCGTCATGGCGAGAGTTTTGTATTGTCTGCATCATGCTCGAAATAATACAAACTGAATTTCACTACCGAGATTCCAGCATGGGTTCGACATAAGAGGTTTCCCCTTTTGTTCATGAGCCGTAAACAGGTTAGCGGTCTAACTCATCAGTAGAACCTAATGACATTGGCATGCGGCAATGTTACAGCGGAAGCAGGATTGTGCACTGTATACAGAACATGATACTGTATAAAATGATGTATATAACAATTATCGCAATGCGTTTTCTATTTGGTTTTGAAATCTATTTGTTTCAAGTATAGACTAAAATATTCATACACTGAAGAAAATATGTTTTTGTATTTCCGTATTTCAAAAATTACGAAGGTTTTCCTTGAAATCTTCAGCGCTCTTATGTTTTGATGAAGCCCAATTGACATTGTAATATGGCCGCTCTAATCACTATGATCGTCCACGCTGTCATCACCCGGAAGCCATGTTTTCTTAAATGCCGGAAGTTGTCTTCAGTGTTTATCTTGATGTTGGTGAAGCACTAACCTGTACCTGCAAACATGGGTTTCGAGGGAGGCACCATCCCAAAGAGACACAAACTTGTGAAAGGACCCAAAAAAGTGGAGAAGGTCAGGAGCGTGTGTTTTTACGTGGGTGGGGACTTAGAATAGGCGTGTGGGAGAGCAAGCGGTGAGTGGCTACAGATCAGGAAGGTTTAGAAGAAGTGTTGATGAGTGCAGTGGGAGGGGGATTGAGGCTCCAGGGTGCAGCTCTTTAGTGGATGGAGCCAGACAGGGTGATTTGAAAACCTGCAAGCTGTTTGTAAACACGGACTTTGTGCAGATAGTCCTTGCTTGAGGGAAGCAAGGCTGGCAGTATAAGAGGCGTAGTTATTGCCAGCCTTGCTTATCGTAAGCAATGGCTATAAGTACAGAGTGCATGTTTAGGCACCGCTTGCAAGTTTTCAAAACACATAAATAAAAGACATTGTAATTTACAATGCAAATAGCTCAAACTCTCGCAAAAGTGAGACCTATTGCATTGCAAATGCTTGTTTATAGGTCTGATGATGTTTTTCACAGTCTTTTGAAATATTTCTGCAGGAGAGCATATACGAAAATATAATCTTTTGCACCTGAAAAAAACCTGTGTGTAGGAAAAGTTGTTATATAGCATGATTGTTCATCTAACTCCAGTTGATGCTATCCTTTGTATAAATCCAATTTTAAAACACAACTGAACCATTTAAATTGTTGCTTATATCATCTAAATTTGGACCTGGGTGTCTTTCTCTTTCAATTGATACATTTGGTATTCTCAAATCCACACATATACTGATGTTGTCAGCATTGTTTTTGGTACTACCATAATTGCAAGGAGCTAGACCACTTGATAGCTGAATGTTGCCTTGTTGCAAAAGAGAGTTGATTTCATCCTCAACTTTTTTTGTAAATGTATAGGAGCTCATCTGTTTGAGCAACAGATCTGACAGCTTCATTGATATTCAGTAATATGTAACATGAGCATCTTATTTTAAGTTGTCCCGGTCCTTTGAATAAACTTAGATATTACGTTAACACAGGATGTCGAATTGTTACATTGATTGTTGACTGCCAGTCCTCATTGCCAATCTGCAAGGACACGCTTTTGCCGGTAAAACCCATTGAGATACCAGGCGGCTGGCAATAAGTGAATTTATTCTTAACCGGCAAAGGTAGCATTCATATCTTTCATGCTCCTGTCTTCAAATGTCCCCAGTCAAATTCAGACAATTCATCCTAGAAATATTATGCCCTACATTCCATATTCTAGCCTGTGTCCCACATTCCATATTCTGGCTTGCTCAATTAAATGGTATAAAGTATTGTGGTAATTATTTGATTTACCGTCCTAATTTCTATGCAGGTAAGTACTTAACAAAAATAACTCAATCGGAAAGAAAGACGCAGAGTCCGTGGTGTTAGAGTTCTTAGGGGTTTTATTCCTTAAAAAGGAATGTTTCAGGTACCGGATATCGTGTTCCTGCCACCACTGGGGTGCAGGAAGGGATAGAGCATACTTTATTGACAAGACATAACTTTTATACTTAAACCATATAATGAATACCAATACAGTAGGCGTAACAGCTGAGAGAAACAAGATAACAGCATACACGTGTTAGCAATACGTAATCAGAAGGCGTGAACTGGGCGTGAACATAGAGGTGTGCGCTAGAAACGTCACATGTAAGTGTCACAAGTAGGTGGGTACTTAGCATAATTTTGCAATGTCAGCAGAAATCTGAGGCCTGGATGCGCGCGCAGCTGCATGGCGTGAGATTGACGTGGAGCTGACGTGGAGCTGGAGGGTGCAGGGGACTTGACATTTACACTAACGGAAAGAGACAGAAGTCTGGCATGTCAGATCAACTCGTACCTATATCATATCTAATATCTGATGTTTGGGAACCATATTATCTAGAGGGAAAGGTCTCTTGGGCAGAGGCTATTCTATACTGACTGTGAGTGCGTGTATAAGCGTCTAAGTGTCTGCATGAGATGCGAGGGGGCATGGGCCTACCATGGTAACAGAAGCTATGAATTACTTGCACGGAGACAGTGAGGCCGGGCCCTTTGCTCTGCAGCTGGAAAGATGTTTACTTGAGCTAGTAGGCAGGAATGTATGTTTGAGGAGCGGAACAGATAATTCGAAGGTTGAATACAGTCTTGGCAGGCAGCAGGCTGAGCTAAGCGCCGTTAGCCGCGCAGGGAGTAAGGCAGAGGTCATGGGTACAGAGGCAGCCCAGGCTGAGGCGTTCAGAGTCAGAAGGCAGGAAAAGGCTCGATGGCAGAATTCAGAGGCCTACTTCGCCAGAGCTGAAAAACGTGTAAAGTACACCACAAAAAGACGTTGGCATGGCATACTTAAGAACGGAATATTCAACCCATTCAGGGCGGATCTGAAAGAGGACATGTTAACGTTGGACGCAAATGTATTTGCGTCTTCATAGCTGGCACAGGAGGGAAGTTACATGCACTTTAAGCTGGTACATGGAGACGGTGGGGTACACGTTAGGGAACATTTCTTGACCATAAAATTTATATTTCCTCATTATGACAAACTGAAGTATGCATTTTTTTTAAAAAGACACATAATGCTCAGCTACGTATAGTTCTGTACAACATTTACTTCCACACCTTCTCTTAGGCCGCGCACAAACATGCTTTGTACACCCTTTTTGGCCACTCTCTTTCCTTAGTACCAGAGGCTTATGCTGGTTAGAGAATGCAAGGGACGATACAAAATCTACTGTTCCAGATTTATGTCTCAACTGTATCATCTCATGGGGACAGGTCTCCCTTTTGGACACTGTCAAGTGATATTCACTGCTGGCATTTTGGCTCCTCAACCATTTCAGTAGCAGATCTTTATATGAAGAACCTAAGGACAAGAAAGGGGATTCCTGTTGGTGCATGTAGAATGTAGGGTGTCACTTGTCACTGAAGATATGTGTGTATGCAGCAAAAATTTTGGTCTCAGATTACCCCAGCCCATTTCAAATTGGGAGTAAGTTTGAGGAACTGAGCCCAGTGTTTTAGAATTGCAGTGACAGCTCATTCCCAACATTTTCTCAAGGGGAATACATCCGCATTCTCTTCTACAGGTCATTCGATCCCTTGAGATGTAGGGTCTGTTGTCATCAGTGAAGAAGAAAATGTCCCAAGTGCAGAAGGCCTTCAGTAACCAGATGACGAAAGGCTAATAATGGTCTATGCAGAAATTGTGGAGGATCCAGGGTATGGGAACAAATAAAGGGGCATTTGTTTGAAGTCTTCGGCCAAATTGCTGCTCTCCTTAAGTGACTTGTAAAAAGAGACATTTTTTTTCAGCACAGCAACACATGTGAGAAGGTTGAAACAAACCATTCCCCCAATGATCTGATCTACTGCAAATGTCATAGGAAAGGCGGGGTGTTTCCAATCGAGTCAAGTGTTGTTCACAGTGATCTTCTAGAGTTATTTCATCCTGGTTTCAAATCTGTTTTGTATCCAGAGGTCACCTTACCGCCACTGTTCTGCACACATGCCTTTGATCCACGGGCCTGGAAATGGAATCATATCTCCCTTACACTGCTGAGTGACCTGTTATACATCTTCCTTCCTATACCTATAATGTTGCAAGTCCTCTTGAAGATCAGGAATAAAGCAGCAGAGGTGGCCTTGGTTGTACTCTGCTAGCCGAGGAGGGTGTGTATGCCCTTGTATCAATAAATAGCATTAGCTCCATCGTAGATGCTACCTTCTAACCCTCCACCCGTGTCCAAAGAATCAGTATTCATCTCAACTGAGATGATTCAATGGGAATAGAGGTTGAGTAGGAGGTGCTTTCAAAGGCAGGGTAACCTTAGTGAGTCAGCTGTGGTGTTGCCACAGTCTTGGAGACAATCTAAGAGGTGGTGCATGGCAAAGGGTCCAGTTTTTTTTTTGTGACTTTCCAACTATCCTTCCTAGCTACCTAGATGCATTGTATTTGGAGCCCCCCTTGCTTGCAGTGGGCAGCGATCAAGGCAACCACAGTGATGATGATCAGATGGGACATTATGCGGGTTATTATGTGGCTTGGCAGTTGCATTTTGTGATTATTCATCTCACCTTAAAAGCTCTTGGTACAATCCTTCAGAGTTAGGAGCATTACAGGTTCATGGTTTTTAACTGTCATAGTCCGTTGACCTAGAGTTTTTTTTACCATCTTGATTCAAACATGTCTAAGTAAAGAAGGGTCACAGCATCTAGAAAGCCTTTCTGGTTGTACACCCCTACTCTTTAGTGGTCAGGTTTGATCAAACTTTCTAGCCAGATTTCCTGCTTGTGTTTCCAGCCACAATTTATTGCCTTATGCACTTTGTGTCCATATTGGTTTACTGTATGTGAAGCCAGACAAAAGTGTGCACTGGTGCGTGGGCACAGAGCTCCTGAGATCTGCTTCTAATATGACTGTGTGCTGGTCACCTGTGTGGCATAACTGCATGTAGGAAAAATCCCTAGTTACACACAGTAGGGGAATCCGCAGATGACTCTATTTTTAGGATTTGCCTGAACAATGCGCATGCTCTGTCCGCGAAATCTATTGTTATTTTTTTTAAACTTACAAACGGGTGAAGAGCATGCCCATTACTTACCACTGGTTGGCTTTCCCATCACTCTTGTTTCTTTACTTCTTATTGATCAAGCTGCATGCTTCCTTCCAGCTGCTCACCTCCTCCTGCTTTCTTCCCTGGGCTTCCGTCCCTGCCGTGGAGCATGGACCTATCACAGCTTCTTGTTTGCAGCCAGTGTCCTTCAACTGGCCACACACTGCACCAGGTACTTTCTTTTTGCATGTACTCTGCAAGAGTGCATGGCACTGTGTGGTCTCCCCTCATCTCTCCTCCTGTTGTCCATTGTTGCTTCTCCCTCCCTCCACAACACTAGCTCCTTTGTGTTGCCCCCCTCCCACAGCCTTACTCTTGCTGTCTGTTGCTGCTCCTTCCCTCCTCCCACGAACCTCCCTGGTGTTGCTTGCCCCACCCCCACCTGCTGTCTGTTGTTTCTGCTCCCTCTCTCCACCCACCCCACCCAGCACTGATTTAGATATATTGAATAGCAGCTCAGGCTGTTGTGCAACATGGCTTAGTGAAAAAAAGGGCTTTGATGAGGTCAACACTGGCAGTTTCATAGTGATTTAATCTTTACTTTAAGCCATGTTGCATAGCAGCCCACGCTGCTGTGCCAACATGCCTAAACAAGTGTTGGCATAGCCAGTATGTTTTGCCTTTGGGATCTTATAAGTGTTTTGCCAGACCTATTAGCTTTAGCAATGTGTTTAGGCTATATTGTAGAGGAGTGTACCTGCTGTACAGCATGTTAAAAATTTATAATAAAGTATGAACTATTTTTGTTTCCTTAGATAGCTATCCTATAAATGTTGTCAAAGTAGGTCTCAGACCCAGGGCAGACATAATCAAACATTGTTGGCGATTGCCCATGAGCGTACCGCCAGATACCGGCTTAAATTAAGCCCACTGCAGGGCCCTATGTGCCCTCCAGTGGGCTTAATTTAATTTATATGCCCCTGTGTTAAGCTGGTGAAAGTATGCCGGTGTTCTGAGAATCATTGGGTCCCCGTGAGTGGCTGCCCCCCCTACGTCACAGGGTACAATGATTCTCAGAACCAAGCTATTATCCGTCGCTCCCCCATGGCGGTTTGCCCCCCCTACGTCACGGGGCGGAGCCGTCTGTGGAAGGCTCGGTGCACGAGGCTTCATGGCGGAGCCAGACAAGTTCAGGCGTGAGTCCTCATATTTTAAGCACGCTTCAATAGCTCAGTTGGGAGAGCGTTTGACTGCAGCGTTGGAGGACCCGGGTTCGGCATAGTTGCAATTTCGTCTTTTATTTTTATTTCATTTATGTATGTATTTATTTATTTATGCGATTTTATATAGCGCGGACTTTACCCGAAGGTGTCAGAGCGCTTCACTTTAGGACCAGTAATGATACAAGAGGAAACAATTGCAAATTAACAAATTACAAAAGCAAACGTTAAGTTACATGATAAAAAATGACAATAGTGAGCAACCAAAATACATGAGGTAGCAATCGGTACATTACAGGAGAAACAAGCACTGGCGTTGCCAATAGGTTTCGCCTTTGGAAAGTTGGAGCTATTGGTTTTGTAAATGACATTTTATATTTATATATTGTTATTGACCATGCCAATAACGATATATAAATATAAAATGTCATTTACAAAACCAATAGTTCCAAATGCGAAACCTATTGGCAACGCCAGCGCTTGTTTTAAATGACGCGGCATGGCACAGCTAAATTGGCCGCAACACCCCGCTGCGCCATTTCCTTGTAATTATAGCCCCCTGTTCCTTCCTTCCCTCCCAGGTGAGGGTCGTCCCCTGCTGATCCTGGCGAGTGCGCGGGGTCAAAGGTTGCGTTTCACTCAGTGAAAGGCAGTAAATAAACTGAAACAGCCTCTAAATCAGCTCCCACCAAGAGGTGAGTGACGGGGGGAGGGGCTCAGAAGGAGGGGGCCAGCCCCGGCAGGGGGCCCACGGAGCGCTGCAGGACAGGCCTTCCGGATGGAGGCCGGAGCCAGGTGAGCAGGGCGAAGATCGTGGTGTCAAGGTGCATTATGGTATATTTAGTGGATTGCATTGTTTGGTTCATATTTTGTAAACGGCCCGTGAGATCCCCGGGGCCAGTGTGGCGGGAGGAAGCCAGGCAGATCTTGCAGTTAAAGTTCACCATCAGGCATCCGATCTCTAAACAGAAACAGCAGGAAAGCCCGTCGGCATAGCTCAGTGGGTTAATGCGCCTGAAAGTGAGATGTATCTGCAACCTGCAGCTTACACGCTGGAGGAGCCACTTGGGCCTTTCATCCTTCTGAGGCTAATAAAATGCTGCGCTCCAAGTTTGTATTATAAGATGACTCGCTCTTTGCAGCATTTCAAAGATAAAACTTGTAGCTGCGAGCACTACATACAAAACCTTCCATGCTGCACCCAATTACCCCACAGAGGCCAATGTACAAGCAACAGGCTACGAATCCTGCACCACGAAAAGCGCCCAGGGGGTCAGTGAAAACGGTAGCGCTTCCGTGACCAGGACAAGGCCAGGAAGCGCTAGACATACACAGAGTAGCCACTTAAGAAGTGAGGAAGCGCTTCAGGCCACAAGGGGGTACGGGTAGCGCTATGTAAATAATATTAAAAATGCATCTGATGCTCTGACGAACGGGGCAGACTTGGGGGGCAGGTGGGGGATGACTCCGCCTCCTTAACGTGGCACTGGGGGCAGTCGGTAGGTAGGCGCCAAGGGATGTGCTGAGAGCCTCCCGGGCACTGTGGCCCTCACGTGGGCACCGGCTGCTGCATGGTGTTCGGGCACAACAGAACGGAAGCCATGCCAGTGCAGAGTCGACTCTAGTCTATTGTAGGCAGAAGGGGAGACTGGCCCTGCAGAGGGGGAGTGGGGGTACAGACAGGAGGATGCTCATGTACCGGCATGATGGGGGCGGGGTAAGAAGAGGGGTGACGGGCACGAGAGATGCAGGATAATCAAAATCAAAAGGAGCACCGCCAGCTGGACACAGGAGGAGAGGGTGACAACACCCGCAGACAGACAGCGGGACAGCCAGAGATAGGTGGGGTGAGAAGGGCACAGAGTAAAGCAGAGGGGTGAGAGGCACGGGCGCCCTCAGGGACCCAATCACTCACCACGTAGGAGGACCCGCCCTCCCCGCTGTGGGTCTCGGTCTCTGGGATGGAGAAGTGCATGTCCCCCGGTCTCGCGCACCACGCTCCTCTCTCCAGGCACGGCACGCGCCGTCTCGCGCCTGCCCCTCCCACACACCTTCCCCTCTCCTCACAGCATCACAGACAGTGGGTGGGAGGGCGGGAGGTGGCACGGAGAGTGGGTGGGCGGGGGGTGGCACGGACAGCGGGCGGGAGGGAGAAGGCAGGACAACGGGAGGGAGGGGGATTTTATTTATGAAGGCATCGGAAACGGACAGTGGGCGGGCGGGAGGGAGGAGGCACGGACAGTGGGCGGGCGGGAGGGAGAAGGCAGGACAACGGGAGGGAGGGGGATTTTATTTATTTCTTTTATTTATGAAGGCATCGAACACGGACAGTGGGCGGGCGGGAGGGAGGAGGCACGGACAGTGGGCGGGCGGGAGAGAGACGGCTAAAAAAACAAGGCCAAGGGAGAGAGGAAAATCCCTGAACATCGTGAAAGAAACAGGAGCCAGTAGTTGATGTATCTAGGATGTTTCTGTTTTGCATGTACTACACTAAGGGGATACTCTCATCCATCACTCTGCCAGGTTTGTAGGAGGATATTGGGTGGTGGTGTATAAAACAACTGAGAGGGATAGGGAAGGTTCAAGGTTCTATAGATGAGTTATAGGGCCGAAGGGAATGGGATAATATGACTGGGAAACTACACAAAAAGTGCCTTTGAAAAATCATGTGCTGACTGGCTCAAAGTAGCGGGCAGAGCGGAGCAACAACGTGAGTGTGTACAGGAAACAATTCTCCAAAACGTAGTGTGCTGGCCGGCTCAGCTTGAGTACGTGAGCGGAGCAGCAAAACATACGATAAAAAGAAATGATGGGAACTCTGAGGAGTGACACCTATGACACGGCGTGCTGACCGGCTCAGGAATTAGGAGCGTAGCAGCAATGCGCGTGCAGGCAGAGCTCACGAGCAAAGAAATATGAGGCTGGGGGGGGTCGCGTGCTGGCCGGCTCCAAGTTCACAGGAGCGGAGCAGCAACTCGAATAAAGGCGAAAGGGAGATGCCAAAATTAAAGGTGTGGTGCACTGACCGGCTTAGAAGCGGGCGGAGCGGAACAGCGACGTGCACGCCAACAGGAATGTACCTCTCTTGAAAGGGGGCCAAGGAGGTCCGCAGGAGTCCGGGGCCAAGGCTGGATAAACCCATAATTAAAGACGGGACGGAGAGCTGGACAATACACCAAACGCGCAGCAACCAGGAACCAAAATGAAACAAGGGGGGCGTGGTCACGTGTCAAGAACAGTAAGCCAAGCAATGGCTTACGTAGGAGATGGCCTGTTACGAGCCTCAGGGACCATCTCAAAAGTACTCGCATCAGTGGATTTCACAATCCCTGGCCATGCATTAATGTTCTACCAGTTTGTAGTCCTCTGGAGGCATGGCGCTAAACCTAGTTCCTAACACACTAGAGATGTGTCATAAGTGTAAGGTGGTCCTGCTTTGGTGAGGGGGCGAGATAATAAAACAAGTCAGGTCCCGGGCCGTGCTGTGATTGGCTGACGTCACGGGGGTGTCCCGGACCGGCAGCCAATCACAGCGCGGCCCGTGAAATGACGTCACGGGGGTGTACCGGGCCGGCAGCCAATCACAGCGCGGCCCGGGACAAAGGGGCGGGACTTAAAAAAAGCCCGAGAAACGCCCCCGAATCGCGTTTTCCCGAGAAAGCGTGATTGACAGCCTCTGTCTCCCAATGGCTAGCCTCCATTTATGGAGCTAGCCAATGGGAAACAGAGGCGGTCCGAACATCCCTACTGTAGACAAAAGTTTTCGATCTGGGAGGGGCACTGTGTGCCCCTCGCCAGGTCGAAACCTAAAAAGTGATATGTGTGCAGGCTACAAAAGCATACAAAGTACAAGTAGAGGTATAATACTGCAATAAATGGCAGACACTCCAGCACAAGAACAAACGTTACGTAGGCAATGGTGGCACTTGTGCAAGTATCTAAAGCAAACAAAATGTGAGAGGCAGCAAACAGTGTGTTACAAGAGAAAAGTGACATGTGCAAGTTACAAAAGGGTACCATACACCGGTACAAGGATAATACTGGAAAAAATGGTAAACATTCAAACTACCAGAACACACTCGGAAGGAACTTCCATAGTCCAGGACAATAGACTTTTCGATAATGGGAGGTCTTCCTTCAGAAGATAGCGAGGGTGTGAATTAGATTTGGAAGTGTCTTTGGAGGAGCAGTCAGTCTTAAGTCAAAATCAAAATCAAATTAAGATCAAAATACGGCGGTCTATCCTCAACGCGGGTGGCCTTATTAGACTTAGTTTTTATACCCGTTTTACACCCCTTTTACAATAAAGGCCTGACGGATCTCTGTTATATGTGTTCATATGTATTTCCACCTGTAATAGAAGGGACCTTGCAGCTTTTCTGTGTTATTTACTGTCCCTTGGTTTCTCACGCTTACTAAGTGTTCCCGACAGGAATTGTTTTCGCCCACGGGCGGGATACTTGAAATGTTCCTTGACCGGTGGAGTTTTACCAATGTGCGCTTCTAGTTGCAATGCCTGTGCAATTTGCATTATAAGCTTCATGCCTCAACTGCCTAGACGATGTCTTTGTGTCATAACACGAAATGGTTAACACTTCCAGTCACGCAGCCTTAAGACGCTCACGTTGGTGTGGAGATGGCGTGCTCTCATGTTATAGATTGACTCTACATACGATGGCCCAACTGGACGCTAAATCCAGACGGGGCTGGGAGAGCTTGGCCCCGCTCTGGGGTTCCAGCGTTACTACTACACCACTGTCGGGTGATGGTAAGGTATCTTACTAATGCCAAGGGTTACGTATTCAGTGCAGGTAGGTACTATATATTGTCCCAAACTAGTACCTTCACAATGTACTTCCATGAGTACATCGGGGACTACTTCCTATCATGGCGCAGTTTCTCGCGTATCCGCGACAGGTCTTCCCAAGTGGCTGAGTGCGGATTAGAGACGATTACGAGCCGGGGGGCGTAACCCAATCAGGTTCCACTTATACCAGTTTGGATTACGCCCTTCGCTCGTGTTCCCAAATTGCTCCTAGGCTCCTAATGCTTCAAGTTCAGACTGAGCAATTTTTTGACTTACGCCTTACCGGCTGTAACAACAGGAGGGCCCTCGGAGTGCGCACACGCTCCTTATAACTAGACATGGCTCTTACGCCCTTGTGGGCTGCAATGATTTCGACTACAGCTCTGCTGAGGAGCCGGTTATATTATTAATTTCACTTCTGGTGTGCAAAGGGTTGGCTCCCCCTCTTACTCCTCCGTGATTGGTGCCTTGCACTACAATATTACATTCTGACACCCTTACACGGGCGTGATTGGTGCTTGGCACTACAATATTACATTCGGACACCCTTACAAGGCTGGGTGAGTTACAAGGAGGATGAAACGTACATTAAAGGAGCATTCGCCCCAGAATGCACTTGGTGCCAATCGGGATTTTTCCATCCCAGTGTCGGTCACCAGGGCCCCAGGTATACAGTCCTCAACACGGTGTGGTAAGCCCTATGACCGCCCATCATTATTATTTACGCATATCCTTTGGGCGTTGTTGTTTTGTCTTGTTTCTTATCCTTTTTCTTTTTTCCTATTTCATTTCTCCTACCGCCAAGGTCGGTCTTCTTCCTACCATTGACATCCACTCCCGCCTGATTCTAGATCTTAAATACGATGGATTTATCCAGCACTGTCGTACTAGATAGTTCGGTCTCTCTGGGGACTCCGCGGGTTGCAGGGTCCACGATACGGTTTTGGGTACGTTTTTCACCCCTTCTCCTCCAAGAGATGTAAATCCCTTTTCTGGGAAATGGATGATTTATCCATGCCACATGGGGGGTCGTTCACCATTAACTTTGTGGCAAGGTATCTGGAGTTTTTGGGGCAAGTTTAGCCTTCCCCTAGACCCCCGGGGATACGTCATAATAACGGTCCTTTACGTTTGCACCTTCTTATCGCCATTTTCGCCTATAACCCCTTATGCTTCAGGGTTTCTGCTTCCGGTCCCTTTTCGGGAATACACAATATCAGGGCCGGTTCCAGCTGCACTTCCGTTCCCCTATGCCTCAGGGGGTTCATCCATTATCTCGTTCTCTGGCATTGTCTGAGGGTGCAATCCTTCACATACTTCCCCTTGAAGCTCACTCTGGAGCTCTCCGTGCAAGGGTTCCTTCAGGCGCTTTGGTGTGCTGGTATTATTACCTTCGTTCCCATTAGCCTCTTTGGCTCTTTCCAATATATTGTAAACGGAGCTACCGCCAACTTAGGAGGTTCCTGTTCCTCCTACTAAAGGAGGGGTTGACTCCTTTTCCCTTAGACACCCTTCTAAGGCCTTATATTGGAAAGGGGTGTGGCGTTAAGGCGACTGACGCTGGAATCTGGGGATCACGGTTCGATCCTCGGCGCCAGATTAGCCTGGCACCATGTGACTCTGGCAATAGCTTGCTTAATCTTCCTGACGACCCCTACAGTGGAGGGGTGGAGTGGAGAAGCGTGGCTCAGTGGTTAGAGGCGGCAGACCCAGAAGCTGAGATCAGCCGTGGACCAGGGTTCGATTCCCCGCCTCGGCGGGTCTCGGGCTCAAAAAAAAAAATTCCACGGAGTCGACAATTCTCGCTCTGGTGCCTACTCGACTCACGGGGTCACACTCTGCGACTCTGGGCAATAGCTTGCTAAATCTCCACTACGGTCCCTCGCGGCGGAATGCCTGGCTTTCACCTTGTGGATACCCGGCCGGGGTATCTCACAGGGGAATACCAGGACGGGTTCCCTAAGCAAGCGCCTTGAGGCCCCTGGGTTAAAGTGCGCTATATAAATCGAAACACATTTACATTTACATTTACAGCTCGAGACCCTTACGGGTGATCGTTTGTGCTTTGCCAATGTGAATTATTATTACACCTTCACTGTCAGCAGAAACAGATCCTATAATTTCTGATGTATGAAGACCTCCATGCCGACTTCAACACCCATGGCCAAGGGTTGTGTCCTGATTACCAAGGTTTCTTGCATGTCCGCCGTCAAGTAAGCAATCACCTTTTTTGGGTTCAGGGTTTCCGATAACAACTGAAAATTGTCAGGCGCTTAACTGCGTGCTGGCTCTCCCCTATAACTCCAGGTTCTTCAGTCCCTTGCGATTCATTCAACGTGGGAGTGCCAGGTTAGCTGGTGGATATATGACACAGGACTCTGCTGTGGGGTTAATTTTCCCCACATGGCGGGCGCTCTTATACCAAATGTGTGCATATTGATTTTTCGCTCGGTTTTTCCAATGGACCGGGTTTTAGACTATTATTTTCCAACAGAGGGTGAATGGATAGGCTTGAGCCAATATTTCTCGTTAGGTATTCCGTTCACTCCCTCCCTAATCAGAATATTCCTCAGGGGAAGGGTTTTTCTCTACTTTCCCTTATTGATAATGGCCTTTTCATACATACTATCCAGTGATGATAGGCCTAATCTACTTTGCCAGTGTGCGTTGTGTACGGTTTGGCTGGTGTGGATGGGGAGCAGGTAGTATTTCTGCTCCCCGTGGTTTTGTGTACCCCCTAACTCAAAAGGGAGCTTATACAGGCCTAATCTACTTTGCCAGTGTGTGTTGTCTAGGGTTTGGCTGGCGTAGTATTTCTGCTCACTGTTGTTTCCTGTACCCCCTAACTCAAAAGGGAGCTTATACAGGCCTGTTCTAGTTTGCCAGTGTGCGTTGACTAGGGTTTTGCTGGCGTTGATGGGTAGCAGGTAGTATTTCTGCTCCCCGTTGTTTTGTGTACTCCCTAAGTCAAAAGGGAACTTATACAGGCCTAATCTTGGTTGACAGTGTGTTTTGACTAGGGTGATGGTGTTTGTATACCCTCTTTGCAGCTCCTTAATCATTCTAACATATAATTTCTGCACTATCTTTTCAGTTTTGGACAAAAGAGTGTTACCCCAGTGTCTTCTCATCAGGTACGATATCTTTTTCACCTTTTTAGGGCTTGCAAGCGAAGCGAGCGAAAAGCACTTTTACTAGGGTTTCAAAAATGGACCTTGAAATTCCACATAGGTCGTGCATGTGCATTTCAAGGTCCATTGTGATTGGGCTTTGCATGCGTGCTGTTATATAACAAAACACGCAATAGGCCATAGGCGGTCGCTTAACTCCGCCTACGGCCTATTGGTGTTTGTTATGCGCACCAAAGCCCATGTGTCTTCAATTATGGCAGCCAGACACGGCGCCACTCAGGAGCTTATTTTTTTTGTTTGGGATCCATTTCACTGTCGAAGCAACTAAACGCTGGATGGTGCCTGGTTGCCCAGGGTGGTCACTCCTTGGCCACAAGGGAGATTCTTCAGTCTTCAGCTCAGGTGAATGTCGAAGGGCAAGGGACTGTGGGAAGTAGTGCTGTCAGAACCATTCGGGAACATGAAATGCCCCGTGTAGATAATCCAACCCTCTACAGTGCGTGGGCACAAGATAACATTTTACCTGGTAGTACTCATGCCCACGCTCTGATACCCACAGATCAGCCTGATCCGTTTTCAATATCTTCTGCCTCACATAATCAGGAACTAACACAATCACAAGGCTCCTCTGTTGCGCAAGTGGTGACTCATCACGCTAAAATTAGGTCATTGGCCTCCAAATCTAAAACTCTACTCGTAATTTTGAAGGTTCTGTCCTGGAACGTTGCGGGCATTGCCAACAAAATATATACTGATGACTGGGATGTCCTAGTAGCTAATAGTGATGTTTGTCTCTTTCAAGAGACTTGGGCTAGGGAACCCCTGTACAGAATGGGATATGCTACCTTTGAAATCAAGGCCAGTTGGAGTGGCAAGGGGAGACCCTCGGGCGGCTTGGCGGTGTGGGTAGCCAGCCACATTGGATGCACTGTGGAGAATGTAGTTACGTCCTCCCAGGACATACAGTGTGTCTTGCTCGAATGGCCCAATGCCCCTAAGTTAGCAATCATAAATGTGTACTTTCGTCCAGTTGGTCCCACCATGGAGTCACCTACACTTGATGATCTCTCGTCCTTTCTGGGCCAACTACCCAAAGACTGTAAGATACTGATGGGTGGAGACTTCAATAGTCACTTCGAACCACTGGAAGGGTTGAGGGAAGGCGCACTCACAGCAGAAAATGACTTTTGGGGTGTTCCGGTGTGTCAATCTCCACATCCCAAATCTTGGTCTCCTCTTGCAGTGCAAATTATGTCTTTGACACTTAATTTTGCTCTAAGGGCTTGCAATGGGCGAGCAATCTCAGACACCCCTTCAATATGTACTTTTAACAGGAAGGATCAGGAATCGCGGCTGGACTACATTTTCGTAGATATTAGCCTGTGGTCCAAGGTTAAAGATTTTAAAGTAGTTGCACGAACGGACAGGGACCACAATTCACTTTTATTAGACATGGTGTATCCTGTAGCTGCAGTGGGACCGCAGCCCGCTGAGACCAGGGAGGACCTAAGTAACCTGGTTCTCACCTTCAACAGGCGTAGGGTAAAATGGGAGAAACTGGTAAATTTGCAAGAAAGCATTAGGAAATTGTATGAGCTAGCACTCCCCAAGTTAGAGGACTTGGATAATTTAATTAACCAACCCAGACTTCAAAACTTTAATAATAAATTAGCTTTAATCCACGAAGAGTTAGTGGGCGTTCTGGGTGAGGTTCTTTTCCCGGAAGTAGTGCAGCGCAAGCAAAAGACTCGAACCTCTACCTGGTATAACTCGGACTGTAAAAAGTCCAAGTCTGAGTTAATAACAGCAATAAAAGCTGGAACTTTGTTATGGTCTACCCCTGAGGCGGAAGCCGGGGGCTGAAGTGTGATTTTTAAAAGTGTGCATTCATTTATGTTTGTGGCATTTCCTTTACAACTTTTGTACTAGTTTTAAAATGCGAGCCTGATTGTTAGGACTTCGCTGACTCCCCGCGCTGTTCTCAGCGCAGCAGACTGCGTGCTGGCGCCGAGAGAACGAAGGGTAGCGTCACAGTAGCTGGACCGCCCCGCCCTCCCACACTACTTAAAGAGCGCATGCGCAAAGCGCGCTGACTTTGTTATGGTCTACCCCTGAGGCGGAAGCCGGGGGCTGAAGTGTGATTTTTAAAAGTGTGCATTCATTTATGTTTGTGGCATTTCCTTTACAACTTTTGTACTAGTTTTAAAATGCGAGCCTGATTGTTAGGACTTCGCTGACTCCCCACGCTGTTCTCAGCGCAGCAGACTGCGTGTTGGCGCCGAGAGAACGAAGGGTAGCGTCACAGTAGCTGGACCCGCCCCCCCCTTAGCACTGGACAAAAACAGAACGGCTGTACGTCCGCGCAGCGGGCGGGCGCAGCGGGCGCGCCGGCGGCGCGCCGAAGGCGCGCCAAAGGCAAGCCCGTCTGCGCCCGTCCGCGCCGGACCCGCGCCCAGCGCCATAACCCCTGGACCAATCGAGCCAGATGGAAGCAGATACTCTGCGGCCGACTTATACCGGCTCAGACCTATGGAAGGATCAGACTGCGTCCAACACAGCCCTGATAACATCCACGATGTAAGTACCTCTTGTCCGGGATGTAAAACCAAAATACCGTTTAATAATAGGAGAGGTACACCAACTAAATCTCCCAAAAGCAAGACCAGTGAAATTACCATCGCACTTATAAATGCCCGCTCTGTAGGAAAGCATAGGCAAGAAATCTCTGATCTAATTACCGATAAAAGCTTAGATCTGCTTTTTGTTACCGAAACATGGATGGATGACTCATCCGGTCCGGATTTAGTGATAGCGGTACCTAGTGGTTACTCTGTATATCGACAGGATAGACAAGGAAATAAAAAAGGAGGGGGCCTGGCAATTATTACGAGGAACAACTACTCAGTTCGAGTCTCGCCAATATCATCTAATACTTGCGAAGCCCTACATTTTGCAATTAAGCCTTCTCCTTCATACAACCTTCAAGGAGTACTCATATATAGACCTCCTGGAGCACGAGCAGATTTTCTGGCCTCTCTACTCTCCTGGATGGAACCTCTAGCAATCAAAGATACCTTTATGGTACTGGGGGATCTAAATTTCCATCTGGAAAAATCCGATGACTCTGACACCTCGTCACTGGTGGCTGATCTTGCTACCATGGGTTTATCCCAATTGGTGACGGCACCGACACATGAGGCCGGTCACACCCTAGATGGGATCTTTACCAATATAAATAATATAATTATAAAAGAAATATTACCCCTTACCTGGACTGACCATTTTGCTATTATGAGTAGCTTTAGCATAAACAAGGCCATTAAAACTAATCAGAACACCCTACCTTCAGAACCTTTCAGAGTTTGGAAGGACGCGGATACAAAGATGTTGAGAACATCGCTAGCCGATACCTGGCCATCCATTTCTGAGGATTCCAACGTAGCTGTGCAGCAATTCTCAGATTGGCTAACTTTGGCAGTAGAAACCTCGGTGCCACTAAAAACCATATCTAAAAACCGGAGGACGCCCTCAGCCCCCTGGTTTTCGGAATCCTTGAGAAAACAGAAACAGGTTTGTAGGAGTGTCGAGAGGAAATGGCGTGAAAACTACGATAATGATTCAAGAACACTATATAAACAGACACTGGCATTATACAAAAATATGATCTTGGAGGCCAAGAAAACCTTTTATGAGGAACAAATTAATGGCGCGAAAAATTCCAGCAAACAACTATATGAGGTAGTGAAATCTTTAACTGGAAATCAACCTGACCTGACCCCTCCCCCTTCACAGACTTTCTGTGACGCCTTAGCAAACTTTTTCTACTCCAAAGTGAACGATATCTATGCCGAGTTTTCTACGATCAACCCGTCAAGCAATTCGGCACCTACGATAATTGATAAACAAACTACATGTTCACTCACCCAATTTAAAGAGGCGACAGAGGATCAAATAATAGATTTGATTAAATCTGTTAAAACAGGTTCCGCTCTAGACACTTGTCCACCTAAGATTTTTCCTCCAGTGATGGACCTGATCGGTGCATTTGTAAAGCAAATTTGTAACAATATGTTCACCTCGGGTGTCTTTCCGGATAAATTGAAGACCACACTATTAAAACCACTATTGAAGAAACCAGGCCTAGATAAAGAGCTATTAAAAAACTATAGACCTATTGCAAGTCTTCCCTTTGTAGCGAAAGTGGTGGAAAAGGTCATGAATGCCCAGCTATCGGAATATATTGATCAAAATGACCTGCTGGATGAGTCGCAGTTTGGTTTTCGGAAACTACATGGAACCGAAACTGCGCTCATCAAGGCAGCTGATGATATCAGGGCCATTAAAGATCAAGGTGGCACGGCGGTCCTAATCATGCTGGATCTATCGGCGGCCTTTGACACGGTCAATCATTCTATATTGATTGACCGTGTCGAGGAGCTGGGCGTCCAGGCCGTGGCCAGGGCTCTGCTCGCTTCCTTCCTTTCAGGAAGAACACAGGCAGTAACAATGGGGCCTTTTCGATCAACGAACCTGGCTCTCCCATGTGGTGTGCCACAAGGCTCATCCCTAAGTCCGACCCTTTTTAACATTTATGTGGCGGACTTAGCTAAGGTCATCAACACCTACCGGATGAGCCTTACCACCTATGCGGACGATACTCAGCTGGTCCTGGCCATCAATGACGACGGCGAGGAGGTGGCAGCCAGGTTTCAAGAAGGCATGCTGGCCATCAAGGAATGGATGGCTTGTAATTGCCTAAGGTTGAACTCAGAAAAAACTGAGGTGATCATTTTTGGAAAACTTTTCCCGATTTGGTCCTCAATATGGTGGCCCCCGTTGCTAGGGGCACTGCCATCCCCAGTGCAGAAAGTCAGAAATCTAGGTGTGATTTTTGATGAGAAACTCAACTTTGTCCAACACGCCAATCAAGTAGCCTCCACAGCTTTTTTCAAGCTCAAACTCCTTAGGAAAATTATACCATTTCTTTCAGACAAAGGAGGAAAAACAGTGGTGAGCTCACTAGTACTGTCCGCCTTAGATTATTGCAACGGCCTGTTCTTGAATGCTCAGGCCCGGGTTGTGGCTAAAATGCAAATGGTCCAGAATGCGGCTGCGAGGCTGCTGTCTGGTACCCCTAAATTTCAACCAATCAAACAGACTATCAGGAGCTATCATTGGCTGACGGTGACGAATAGAATCAAGTTTAAAACTTTGTGCATCACCTTCAAAGCCACTCGTCACCAAGGGCCAAAGTTCCTGAAGGAGAAGCTTATACTCTACCGCCCCGCTAGACAACTAAGGTCAGTAAATGCTCTCCTCCTCACTGTACCGAGAACAAAGACCGTTACTTGGGGAGACAGATCTTTTACCATCGCCGCAGCCAGACTCTGGAATACACTCCCACTGGAAATCAGATCCTCTCCCACACTGCTACAGTTTAGGAAACGGTTAAAGACGTGGCTTTTTAACCAATAATACCCTCACTTTCCTGCACGGTTAAAATTAAAATATATACTGAGCCTAGGCCATAATGAGTCACAGCGCCAAGACGCCCATGGGCATACGTCGCGCTTTATAAATTTTAAAAATAAATAAATAAATAAACAGACAGGGGCAAGGTCGCTGAGCTTAGGCGGGAATATAAGGACATGATGGCGCAGGCAAGGTCAGAGTGGGACTGGGACAGATGGCAGGATCTCTCTCTCGCCCTAGAGACGAGGGATTCTAGGAGATTCTGGTCTTTGGTAAACATTGGTACCGGCGAACCAAAAACTGCAGTGGAGCCCAACATTGCAGCCTCTGTGTGGGAAGACCACTTTGGTAAGCTCTACGAAGATATCTTCGAAGGTTCCAATGATGTGGCTTCTGCCGTCCTATCCCAATCTGGCGACGGATTGGAATTTAGCCTTGGGGAGGTGGTCAGCGCAATAGAGAGACTGGCACTGGGTAAAGCACTGGGGCTGGATAGATTGCCTGGTGACCTCTTTAGGTCCCATCCTGAGATCTGGGCCCCGTATCTTTGGAGGGGTGTTTGTGGTGCTACAGCCCCCTAATAAATGCTTTTTCTGGTAAATAGTTGGGTACAGATGCTTTAAGTCGGGTATGGTCAAGTCAAGTCAAGTCAAGTCATAAAATTTGTATAGCGCACTACATACCCAGAGGGTTTCAAGGCGCTTAGGAAGGGGAGGAGGATTATTTATCAAATATCCACGTTTTAAGCAGCTTTCTGAACGCCAGGTGGTTCTGAGTGAGGCGAAGGTAAGCGGGGAGTGAGTTCCATGTTTTAGCAGCCAGGTATGAAAAGGATCTGCCTCCCATGGTGGTCTTGTTGATGCGAGGTACAGTGGCGAAGGCTTGGCTGGAAGAGCGGAGTTGGCGGGAGGGGGTGTAGAAGGACAGTCGAGAGTTGAGGCAATCTGGTCCTATGTCGTAGAGTGATTTGTGTGCGTGGGTAAGCAGTCGGAAAGTGATCCTCTTATTGATGGGTAGCCAGTGGAGGTCTTTAAGGTGACCAGAGATGTGTTCGTTGCGTGGGATGTCTAATATGAGCCTGGCTGAGGCGTTTTGTATTCGTTGTTGTTTCTTCTGGAGTTTAGCGGTGGTACCTGCGTAGAGGGTGTTTCCGTAGTCCAGTCGGCTCGTTACTAGAGCGTGGGTGACTGTTTTCCTTGTTTCGGAGGAGATCCAGCGAAATGTTTTTCTGAGCATGCGAAGAATGTTAAAGCAGGAAGAGGATACGGCGTTGACTTGTCTGTTCATTGAGAGTGAAGAATCCAGGATGACGCCAAGGTTCCGTGCGTGGTCTGTCGGGATGGGTGCTTTTCCGAGGGCTTCCGGCCACCAGGAGTCGTCCCATGCAGAGGGGGATGTACCTAAGATGAGGACTTCTGTTTTGTCTGAGTTCAGTTTCAGACGGCTTTGTTTCATCCATTCGGCGACTTCTTTCATTCCTTCGTGTAAGTTAGTTTTGGCGGTGCTGGGGTCCTTGGTGAGAGAGAGGATCAGTTGAGTGTCATCCGCGTAAGAGATGATGTTGAGGTTGTGTTGGCGGGCGATGGCCGCGAGGGGGCTCATGTATACGTTGAAGAGGGTGGGACTGAGTGAGGATCCTTGAGGTACGCCGCAGATGACTTCAGATGCCTCGGACTTGAATGGTGGGAGGCGGACTCTCTGGGTTCTTCCGGTGAGGAACGAGGTGATCCAATCGAGTGCTTTTCCTTGGATTCCGATGTTTCTGAGGCGTTGTAGAAGGGTGCTGTGGCAGACTGTGTCGAATGCTGCAGAGAGGTCGAGGAGGATGAGGGCGACTGTGTCACCATTGTCCAGTAGAGTTCGAATGTCGTCTGTTGCTGCGATGAGGGCGGTCTCGGTGCTGTGTTTGGCTCGGAAGCCAGATTGTGAGGGGTCGAGGGATTTGTTGGCTTCGAGGAAGGCGGCGAGCTGGTTGTTGATGGCTTTCTCGATGACTTTGGCCGGGAATGGAAGAAGCGAGATGGGGCGGTAGTTTTTGAGTTCGGTGGGGTCTGCTGTTGGTTTTTTCAGAAGGGCGGTGAGTTCCGCGTGTTTCCAGACTTCTGGGAAGGTGGCGGAGTTGAAGGAGCAGTTGATGACGTCTCGGAGGTGCGGTGCTATGACGGAGTCTGCTTTGTTGAAGATGTGGTGAGGGCAAGGGTCTGTGGGGGATCCAGAGTGGATGGAATTCATCAGGCGAATGGTGTCCTCAGTGGAGATTGGGTTCCAGGCGTTAAGGGTGTTTACGGGGGGAAGATGGTCAGCAGATGGTAGGGTGGGTTGGCTTCCGGGTTGGTTGTCAAAGCTGTTGTGGATGTCAGCAATCTTGTTGTGGAAAAAAGAGGCTAGGGAGTTGCAGAGGGTTTGAGAGGGGGTGATGTCGTTGGAGTTGGCCGAGGGGTTGGAAAATTCCTTGACGATGTTGAAAAGTTCCTTGCTGTTGTGGGCGTTGTTGTCAAGTCGATCCTTGAATGCTGTTTTCTTGGCTTTTCGGATCAGTTGGTGGTGAGTGCGGGTGGCGCTTTTGAAGGCGTCCTTGTTGCTGGTGGATGGGTCTTTTTTCCAGGCCTTTTCAAGGGAGCGGCATAGTTTCTTGGATTTCTTGAGATCATCGTTGAACCATGAGGCCGTCTTGTTGCCAGGTTTGCTTTGACGTTTTTTCAGTGGTGCTAAGGTGTCGGCGGTGTTGGATAACCACAGGGTGAAGTTGGCGGCGGCTTCGTTTGCGTTAGAAGAGTGGGCTGGGGAGTTTAGAAGGAGCGATGCGGAGATCTGGTCCGTGGTGATTTTGTTCCAGTTTCTTAGCAGAGTTGGTTGGAGGTGGTTGGTGGGTTTTGGTTTGTTGTAGGTGAAGTGAACGCAGCTGTGGTCAGTCCAGAGGAGATCCGTAGTGTGGCTGAAGGAGACATGATTGCTGGAGGTGAAGATGGGGTCGAGTGTATGACCTGCAATGTGGGTGGGGGAAGTGACCAGTTGTTTAAGTCCAAGGTTGGCGAGGTTGTCCAAGAGGGTGGCGGTGTTGCGGTCGTTGATCTTTTCAAGGTGAAAGTTGAGGTCTCCCAGAAGGATGTAGTCTTTGGAGGGGAGCGCGTGTGGGGTGATGAAGTCCGTGATGTCTTCACTGAATTTTGCGCGGGGTCCTGGTGGCCTGTAGAGGAGGGTGCCTCTGAGAGTTGTCTTGGGGTCGATGTGGATCTGGAAGTGAAGGTGTTCGGAGTTGGCGAGGTTGGCGTCAGAGCTGGTAGAGATGCGGATGGATTTCTTATGGACGATGGCTATTCCTCCTCCTGTGTGGTCGGTGCGGTCCTTGCGTGTGATCTTATAGTCATCAGGGATAGCGATGGTGATGTCTGGGGCGGAGGAAGCATTCATCCATGTTTCCGTTAGGAAGGCGACGTCTGGAGAGATGGTGTCTAGTAGGTTCCAAAGGTCGATGGCGTGCCTGTGGACCGATCGGGTGTTGAGAAGGATGCATTGTAGGTGGTTGGGGTCGGGAGTCTGTGGTGTGGTCGTAGCGGTGATGTTGTCGGTGCTGCAGAATTTGCAGGAGTGGCATGAGAATGGGCCATGGGTGCGACCAGGAGCGGCTTGGACGCAGTTGGGAGCGCGACCGGGGTTAAGGGCTAGGAGAGTGGCGGCATCGTAGGTAATTCGGGAGGGCAGGGGAGCGCGAGGGGCAGGGGGTCTGGCGCTGGGCGCGGTCCAGGCGCGGACGGGCGTAGACGGGCTTACCTTTGGCGCACCTTCGGCGTGGACGCTGCGCGTGGGACCATCTGCCATAAATGGACAGTGGAGGGGGCGGAGCGTGGGAGGGTCAGCAGGGAGGCGGGATCAGAGAGGCGGGTCAGGGGAGAGCAAAGCACCAAATGGCGGGATGAAAGTGAAAACAAACAGCGAAGGCACGAAACAATGCTCGCCAACAAGCTATCAGGGGCACTTAAATCCTGCACAATGTGTACACTTCAAGCGCTATCCACAGAGCAACCAACCTTGGAAGCGTTACACAACACAGATGTAAAGAGAAAATACACAGCGCTAATTCAGTGAGCACAGTTGCGATTCCTAAGCGCTACACGCTAATGATATACAAAGTGTAATAAGACTAGTGAAAGAAGCACAGAGCGTGAGGCAGATGATATAAATGCAGTTTCAAAGGCTCTGCAGGAGCGAGAGCTTCAAAGCGCGACTATGCACAGAGCGCGAGGCAGCTGATACAATTAGGTTTCTAAAGCGCTTCCAAAATGAGGGCTTCAAAGCGCTGCTATGCCGTCTGAGGCTACGATACCAGGTGCAGTCGGGAGGTCGAGGGTGAAAGAGGCTTCAGCTGCGGGCTGTAAGGGCTGCAGATAGATCGAGCAGGGAGCGTGGGGGAGCAGCCGTTCCCGACAGAATCCAGGCGGTTACAGCTGGGCTCGGGCTGAGGGGAGTCAGCTATTCGTGTGTGGGAGGGTCAGCAGGGAGGCGGGATCAGAGAGGCGGGTCAGGGGAGAGCAAAGCACCAAATGGCGGGATGAAAGTGAAAACAAACAGCGAAGGCACGAAACAATGCTCGCCAACAAGCTATCAGGGGCACTTAAATCCTGCACAATGTGTACACTTCAAGCGCTATCCACAGAGCAACCAACCTTGGAAGCGTTACACAACACAGATGTAAAGAGAAAATACACAGCGCTAATTCAGTGAGCACAGTTGCGATTCCTAAGCGCTACACGCTAATGATATACAAAGTGTAATAAGACTAGTGAAAGAAGCACAGAGCGTGAGGCAGATGATATAAATGCAGTTTCAAAGGCTCTGCAGGAGCGAGAGCTTCAAAGCGCGACTATGCACAGAGCGCGAGGCAGCTGATACAATTAGGTTTCTAAAGCGCTTCCAAAATGAGGGCTTCAAAGCGCTGCTATGCCGTCTGAGGCTACGATACCAGGTGCAGTCGGGAGGTCGAGGGTGAAAGAGGCTTCAAAAATACACTGTCTCCTCTCTGTTTTAAAAGTCTTCATAAATGTTGGTTATTTTACAAAATATTGTGTTTTCTCTCACTTAGTACCGCTACCCATCCTCATTTGTCTCCCTTTCCACTGCCACTTTAGCCCCTCTCATGCACCCTGCTTGTTGTATAATGTATTATAACATTAAATGCCAGCGCAATTGTTGGGAAATCTGAAGCTCACACCCCCAATCTTACTGACCAAACTACACCTCTGTGACTGCAAACCCGTATCCCCTGTGCTTCAGCAGCATGCTGTCTCACAGCTTCAAGGAACTATAAACAGCCAGGTTTGAAGGCTTTCACAATTTGAGGTGGATGTCAATTCTTCTTGCAAGAATTGAGTTTCAGAGGTGCCGCCCTGGACTGAGGAGCTTGCAGCAGTGCAGGACATCCTGAAGGAAGTCATCCTGTGTGAAGTTTATACATTTGTGGGTGGGGGGGCGCGAACTAGACCTGAAGGCATCAGAGCGCTTTACATGAGCACCAGTTGTGTTAGAGACGAACACATTAATTGTTAGGTCTCGCTAAACCAATGCGTAAGCATTGTTCGGCGAGATTATAGTAAGGCTTCCGAAAAGTCTCCCCAAACTGCGGATTCAATTCAGTTCATGTGAGCCAGGCGCGTGCACATCGCCAGCCACATCCCACACCATGCCTCAGCATCAGACTTGAAAGGAAGCCGCTCCCCCGCCCCACTCCGCGCAATGCCAGAGCTAGTTTTTCTCGCTTTTTTTTGGTGCTTCATTCCACCTACCACTTTACACTGACTTGTTCACTTTCCTCCCATTTCTATCTCCTTCTCTCAGTCTCCTCCTTCATGTATTTCTCTGTCAATCTCCCTGTCTCCCATTCTTCATCTTCGATGCATCTTTTATTTTCTTACATGCTTTGGTGTACTTTCTCCTTTCTTCCCCTTCCTCCATATTTTCTACAACTTCATCACCTGTATTCTCATATCTTCTTTATTACTGCCTTCCTTATTTGATTTCCTCTTCTTCATTCCACCTTCCTTGTTCTCGCTCCGGTTTTCTCTTTCTTACCTCATTCCTCGTTCTTTCCAACATTGCCGCATCCTCTTCAGTCTCTTTCTCTGTCCGTCTGCCTTTCTCCGTCTCTACTTCTGCTCATTATTTCTTCTGTCCCCAATGTGCAGCTTCCAGTCTTTATTCCTTCCATTCTCTTCTTTCTATCCTGTTGATCTTTCCCCTCTACTCCTTCCACCCTGCATGCCCGCCTCTACTGCTTCCTTCGTTTTCGCGCTTTACTTCCGTAGTCTTTATTCTGTAATCCACTTCTGTTCTCCTCCCTCATAACCAATGTTCCCTCTAATTTTTTTCCTCTGTGTGCGGCAGTGGAGGGTCTCTGTGCGCTGCAACCATGGCTATGTGCGCCAGGAACCGAACCTCGCTTGTCTGCGGCGCCAAATGCCACTCATTTTTGGTGCTCTCCTGCCCTCTGTCCCACTCTTTTTTGGTGCCCTCCTGCCCTCTGCCCCACTCGTTTTTGGTGCCCTTCTGCCCTCTGTCCCACTCGTTTTTTGTGGCCTAATGCCCCCTGTCCCACTCGTTTTTTGTGCCCTTCTGCCCTCTGTCCCATCGTTTTTGGTGCCCTTCTGCCCTCTGCCCCACTCGTTTTTAGTGCCCTTCTGACCTCTGTCCCACTCGTTTTTGGTGCCCTTCTGCCCTCTGTCCCACTCGTTGTTGTGCCTTTATGACCTCTTGCCCTCTGTCCTATCGTTTTTGGTTCCCTTCTGCCCTCTGCCCCTCGTTTTTGGTGCCTTTCTGCTCCCTGCTCCCTGGTGTCCGTCCCTCCTCCCTAGTGTCCGTCCCTGCTCCACTGTGTCCGTCCCTGCTCCCCGTTGTCTGTCCCTGCTCGCTGGTGTCTGTCCCTGCTCCCTGGTGTCTGTCCCTGCTCGCTGGTGTCTGTCCCTGCTCGCTGGTGTCTGTCCCTGCTGCCTGGTGTCTGTCCCTGCTCGCTGGTGTCTGTCCCTGCTCCACAGTGTCTGTCCCTGCTCCACAGTGTCTGTCCCTGCTCCCTGGTGTCCGTCCCTGATGTCTGTCCCTGCTTGCTCCCCGGTGTCTGTCCCTGCTCCCCGTGTCTGTCCCTGCTCCCCAGTGTCGGACCCTGCTCCATGGTGTCTGTCCCTGCTCCACGGTGTCCATCCCTGCTCCCCGTTGTCTGTCCCTGCTCCCTGATGTCTGTCCCTGCTCACTGGTGTCTGTCCCTGCTCGCTGGTGTCTGTCCCTGCTCGCTGGTGTCTGTCCCTGCTCGCTGGTGTCTGTCCCTGCTGCCTGGTGTCTGTCCCTGCTCGCTGGTGTCTGTCCCTGCTCCACAGTGTCTGTCCCTGCTCCCTGGTGTCTGTCCCTGTCCCTGGTGTCTGTCCCTGCTCCCCGGTGTCTGTCCCTGCTCCCCAGTGTCGGACCCTGCTCCATGGTGTCTGTCCCTGCTCCACGGTGTCCATCCCTGCTCCCCGTTGTCTGTCCCTGCTCCCTGATGTCTGTCCCTGCTCACTGGTGTCTGTCCCTGCTCGCTGGTGTCTGTCCCTGCTCGCTGGTGTCTGTCCCTGCTGCCTGGTGTCTGTCCCTGCTCGCTGGTGTCTGTCCCTGCTCCACAGTGTCTGTCCCTGCTCCCTGGTGTCTGTCCCTGTCCCTGGTGTCTGTCCCTGCTCCCTGGTGTCTGTTCCTGTGTCTGGTGTCTGTCCCTGATCCCTGGTGTCCATCCCTGCTCCACAGTGTCTGTCCCTGCTCCCTGGTGTCTGTCCCTGTCCCTGGTGTCTGTCCCTGCTCCCTGGTGTCTGTCCCTGTCCCTGGTGTCTGTCCCTGCTCCCTGGTGTCTGTTCCTGTGTCTGGTGTCTGTCCCTGATCCCTGGTGTCTGTCCCTGCTCCACTGTGTCTGTCCCTGCTCCCTGGTGTCCGTCCCTCCTCCCTGGTGTCCGTCCCTGCTCCACTGTGTCTGTCCCTGCTCCATGGTGTCCGTCCCTGCTCCCCGATGTCTGTCCCTGCTCCCCGATGTCTGTCCCTGCTCCCTGATGTCTGTCCCTGCTCCCTGATGTCTGTCCCTGCTCACTGGTGTCTGTCCCTGCTCGCTGGTGTCTGTCCCTGCTCGCTGGTGTCTGTCCCTGCTGCCTGGTGTCTGTCCCTGCTCGCTGGTGTCTGTCCCTGCTCCACAGTGTCTGTCCCTGCTCCCTGGTGTCCGTCCCTGATGTCTGTCCCTGCTCCCCGGTGTCTGTCCCTGCTCCCCGGTGTCTGTCCCTGCTCCCCAGTGTCGGACCCTGCTCCATGGTGTCTGTCCCTGCTCCACGGTGTCCATCCCTGCTCCCCGTTGTCTGTCCCTGCTCCCTGATGTCTGTCCCTGCTCACTGGTGTCTGTCCCTGCTCACTGGTGTCTGTCCCTGCTCGCTGGTGTCTGTCCCTGCTGCCTGGTGTCTGTCCCTGCTCGCTGGTGTCTGTCCCTGCTCCACAGTGTCTGTCCCTGCTCCCTGGTGTCTGTCCCTGGTGTCTGTCCCTGCTCCCTGGTGTCTGTTCCTGTGTCTGGTGTCTGTCCCTGATCCCTGGTGTCCGTCCCTGCTCCACTGTGTCTGTCCCTGGTGTCCGTCCCTCCTCCCTGGTGTCCGTCCCTGCTCCACTGTGTCTGTCCCTGCTCCATGGTGTCTGTCCCTGCTCCAGGGTGTCTTTCCCTGCTCCCTGATGTCTGTCCCTGCTCCCTGATGTCTGTCCCTGCTCGCTGGTGTCTGTCCCTGCTCGCTGGTGTCTGTCCCTGCTCGCTGGTGTCTGTCCCTGCTCCCTGGTGTCTGTCCCTGCTCCCTGGTGTCTGTCCCTGCTCCCTGGTGTCTGTCCCTGTCCCTGGTGTCTGTCCCTGCTCCCTGGTGTCTGTTCCTGTGTCTGGTGTCTGTTCCTGTGTCTGGTGTCTGTCCCTGATCCCTGGTGTCCGTCCCTGCTCACCCAGAATACCCTCGGCACCCTCTCCAATCTCACACCTCAGCAAAGAGCCTTTGATCAGCATTAAACAGGCGAGTGCTCCCCCCTGGGGCGCTACCTCCGGGCATAAAACACCACCTTGAGTGTACCCCTTCTTTGAGGTAGACAGTACCACATAGGAGAGGTGCAAAATAAGTGTATAATCTTGTTGTAAGCCTTTATTACTGCAAGACATAATCAGGGTTTCTTTGCTACAACAGCTTGAATTATATACAACACTACATTGGGCGCTAAAAACTGGAAAAATTCACATTGGAATGTTTAGAACTCCAACTGCTCAAAATTACTCAAAACATAACCATGAACAAATCAATTTACACTGGAAGAATACTGAAGCATTTGCTGTGCGTAATATACTAAAAAAACAAAACATAAAACCGGTTTGCCCATAGGCAATTAAAACAGAAGTGGAATGCATGCAGGGTGAACGAACTGCTCAACTTTGCGGAAAATTGTTCTTTAAGTCCACCAATGCAGTGTGCTAAAGTGTTTGGTCTTTCAGGGCAGTTTCTCAACTAGTTTTCATCAGTGGTGGTTAAGTCCCCAGAGTAATCATTTGGGTCAGCAGCATCATCCGCATCTGCACTTTCTGCCTCCACATTATCTGCTCCTCATTTTCATCGTTTTCACCATCAATGTCCTCCTTTTCGTTTTGCTCATTGTCTTCATCATTCGCATCAGTTGTTTCCTCAACTACCGATTCTCCTGTTTGTTCAACGATTTCAAAGGGATTCTCACCCTAAAAGTAAACACAAGTTTTAAACCATCTTTAGCAAAATTTTGCAGAACAAATGCACACTAACTATTACAAAAGTAACAGCAAAAGTCTTGTGTACAGTGCAAGTAAAGAGCTCAGATTTCAGATCACAAAAAAGCAGAAAGAATGTATTATTAGAAAAGGCATCTTACAACGGGGAGAACATATGCAGGACTTCTAAATTTTAGAGTATGTCCAGACAGGCCATAGGATGGAAAAATCCATGCCATGTCTATGAACGCCCATGAGCTCTGAGGAGTCCTTGTACAGAGGGGGCGGTGACTGGAATATTGAGGGTGGGCATCACATTTCCAAGAAATTAATTTCCTGCGAAACTACAATTTTTTTTGGGTGAAACTCAGTACGGAAGAAGTGTTATTTGCAAAGCTGAGGAAGGAGTAAACAGATCTGAACATTCAATATGCAGTGTGAGCCCTGGAGGCAGGAAGGGTGGAAGTGCATCCACAGCATTACAGGCTGCAAGCTAATTGTTGATGGTCATTAACTTATCAGTTTGCAGCATGTGTACCTGTTTGACAGACAGAGCGCCACACACACACAGACAGACAGAGCGCCACACACACACACAGACAGAGCGCCACACACACAGACAGACAGAGCGCCACACACACACACAGACAGAGCGCCACACACACACACAGACAGAGCGCCACACACACACACAGACAGAGCGCCACACACACACAGACAGAGCGCCACACACACACAGACAGAGCGCCACACACACAGACAGAGCCACACACACAGACAGAGCCACACACACAGACAGAGCCACACACACAGACAGATCTTCTCACCTGCACAAAGGAAAGGACAAAAATGCACACAGGCTTCGATCAAACACCTTCCAGATTAACTGCCAAGAATGCAGCAGCACGCACAGCTTCAGACCCAGCACTTACCCACCAAATACACTTCCGCCACAGAAGCAGCACTGGCTGGTGAGACTAGCCAGCCACCAGGGTAAAACCAGACAGAGCAGATGTTCTGAAGAGGCAGCTACCCACAAGACAAGGGCGCCACCAATTTCCAGGACATGGCTCACCAAGACTAACTATTAGTCAGTCAAAGCTCTAGCCTGTAGAATGGGCAATCCAAAAACCACTTGTAACCCAACCATGTCCCCGTCCTCCCTCGCCCCAAAAGAATGTACAGTTAAATGAGATTGATAGGACACTTTGTAAGGCTGAAACAGGGCACATTAACTGTAATATCCAGACGCGGGTAGAAATCTAAGCTCGGAATCAGAAAGGGGGGCCCTGAATACTGCAGGGGGGCTGGGGAGTTCAGCAGTCAATTACTCTCTGCCTTGAAAATAGTACTGTGCCAAAATGGCCTCTTACCCAGAGTGACTAGTACATGTCGCAGCTCAGCGCCCATCACAGAGCCATTGGCTTCATTGTCGAAGACCCTCAGCCCCTCCACAAAGTCATCGTAGGTACCCTGGTCCTTGTTCTTCGCAATTGTCTGCAGCATGGGCAAGAACTCGTCAAAGCCAAGCTTCTTGGTGTTAAGCTCTGGGAAGGAGAGAAGAGTTCAGAGGAGCAGTCACCGGCTGCAGCAGCGTGCCAGGCTGGAGAGTACACATTAACAGTGACAATGTGATCGTCCAAGTTCCCCAAAAAACCCCAACCACCTCCAGTCAGGTTTTTGTCCCATCCCAGACTGCCAATGAATATTACTGATATGGTCCATCTAGCAACTGTGAACGAGGCAGAGATCTCCAATTCAATGTGTGGCACAGGGCAGGGTCAGAGCTGAGGGCACAGGTGTAAGAGCTGAGGGCACAGGTGTAAGAGCTGAGGGCACAGGGGTAAGAGCTGAGGGCACAGGGGTAAGAGCTGAGGGCACAGGGGTAAGAGCTGAGGGCACAGGGGTAAGAGCTGAGGGCAAAGGGGTAAGAGCTGAGGGCAAAGGGGTAAGAGCTGAGGGCAAAGGGGTAAGAGCTGAGGGCACAGGGGTAAGAGCTGAGGGCAAAGGGGTAAGAGCTGAGGGTGAAAGGTGAGTAGAAATCTGGCGTGTTGGGAATGAGTAGAGCACAGGATACAGATTGCTTAGTGGGTGTGTGTGTGTATTCAAAGGATAAGAAGTATGTGCGGACTTCTGTGAGCTCCCCATTCCTATCGCAATACATAATGCCTTACATACTAGAGTCACGTTTTCTACAGCGTGTTCCTCCTGTCACAAATCAATATTTCAACTATTTATTAAACAATTATTGCTTGAAATAGCCTGGAGGTAGGACAGCAAACGCGCATATATACCTAATTTACGAGACGGTTTCCAGTTTCCCTTTGCTGCTGGGGGGAAGAGTTGCATCATAAATACCAGAAATCATGTTTCCACAATTTAATCGCCAGTAACTCCTGAAATATTTAACAATGTTAATACCAGATCTGCCACGATTGTCACATTTTATGTAATATCCTAAATCAGATACAAGCAACACGTCGCGTCCAAGTGAAAGAGGCCCATTAGACTCTAATGCAAGCCTAAGGTTTAGTAATAATAGCCAACGAGGATATAGTGAGCACTTCTGACTTGCCCCCTAGGTTCAATGCACCACAGACATAATGAGCCCCTGGGTCTCATCGTAACAGACTGTGCACTCTGAAATACACCTTAAAATGTAGCTCCTTCAGATTCACCCAAGTTAATTTTCAACTGGGGGGTGCTCTGGTCCACGGATGAGTGGCGTATGCTCAGATCCAGGGGTGAGTGGCGGGTGCTCTGGTCCAGGGGTGAGTAGCGGGTGCTCAGATCTAGGGGTGAGTAGGGGTGCTCTGGTCCAGGGGTGAGAGGCAGTTGCTCTGGTTTAGGGGTGAGTGGCGGGTGCTCTGGTCCAGGGGTGAGTAGCGGGTGCTCAGATCTAGGGGTGAGTAGGGGTACTCTGGTCCAGGGGTGAGAGGCAGGTGCTCTGGTCCAGGGGTGAGTGGCGGGTGCTCAGATCTAGGGGTGAGTAGGGGTACTCTGGTCCAGGGGTGAGAGGCAGGTGCTCTGGTCCAGGGGGTGAGTGGCGCGTGCTCTGGTCCAGGGGTAAGTGGTGGGTGTTCTGGTCCAGGGGTGAGTGGCGGGTGCTCTGGTCCAGGGGTGAGTGGCGGGTGCTCTGGTCCAGGGGTGAGTAGCAGGTGCTCAGATCCAGGGGTGAGTGGGGGTGTTCAGATCCAGTGTTTAGTGGCGGGAGGCAGACACGGTGTAGTTGTGAGTGATTCCTGCAGAGGTCCTGTGGTGATGGCAATGTCCAGTGTAGGGGTGAATGACTGGTGCCGAGGACCAGTGTGGGGGTGAATAACATGCGCGGGGGTGCATAACGTGTGCGGGGGTGCATAACGTGTGCGGGGGTGAATGAGGGGTGCTCGGGTCCAGTGTGAGTGACGGGTGCCGTTATCCAGTGTGAGTGACGGGTGTGGAGGTCCAGTGCAGGGTGAGAGATTCAGGTTCATCCCAGCCACTCGTTCGTCTAAACCTCGCTCTCATCCAGCACCGACTCCGCTTCTCACCCGCCCAGTATTACAAAATAATCCAGCGCCCACCTGTTCGTGAGCCGAAGGGGTGGCAGCGAGGGGGTGAGCTCTCCGTCCGCCATATCCCGGCTCAGGACGCCTCCGACAGACAAACACTCACTGAGTAATTACAACACCTGGCTGCTGCGCTCCATCACAACAAACTTCGCCCAACCGGAAGTTGCATTCTGAAGGAATCCGAGCTCGGAGCCGGCCCGGCCGGGTCTGGCTCCTCTGGAATGCGGCTCCACCGGCGCAGCCTCGGCCCAGGCCTCGGGGGGATGGATGCAGGCGCGCCACGGGCGCCTGCTCTGGGCACCAGGTTCAGGCAGAAAAGGGAATGGCTGGTTCCGTCTGAACTCAACAGGAGGCAGTTCAGAGAGCAGCCGCTGGGCGGCGTGCCTGGCGTTTACAAGAGAGCGCCAACCTGCCAACCACTCCCAAAAGACAATGAGGCATTGCCCTGGCTGCCGTAGCCTGCCAGGGAGAAGAGCGCAGAAGAGCATGGCAGGCAGGGGGTGCACAATAATCGAGTGAAAGCCACAGACGTATGCCAGCTGCACCCTGGCCATCAGACCCCATCTCTGCCCGCCAGCGACATAATCTTCGAACGTCGCCCTCTGGTAGCAGCGCACACACCCGGTCTACCCAGCCCGTCATCATCCCAGGCTGTGCGCCTCACCCATCGGTGCCATAGATAGAGGTAGGGCGATAGATAGAGGGAGGGAGGGCGATAGATAGATAGAGGGCGATAGATAGATAGAGGCGATAGATAGATAGAGGGAGGGCGATGGATAGAGGGAGGGCGATGGATAGATAGAGGGAGGGCGATAGATAGAGGGAGGGAGATAGATAGATAGGAGGGCGATAGATAGAAGGAGGGCAATAACAGACAGATGTCCCTTCCAATGGCTAGCCTCCATTTATGGAGCTAGCCAATGGAAGAGCAGGCGGGACAAAGCACCCATACTGCTAAACAAAAGGTTTCGCCTGCGCGAACGCTGCTGCGCAGCAGATCGCCAGGCGAAACCTAAAAAACAGAAGCTGTCTATCTAGAAACATACCTTTTTTTGACCGCATTGCCATTTGATCCAGGTTTTCTCAATTTAGGTTTTTTGCCGACAAACGCCCCTCCAATGGGTTTATTAAGCGATTGCATCATCTTTCTTTTCATCCACCTTCCAGCAGGCCCACCAAATACTAGACTTTTCTGGTAGTCGACAACAATTCCAGGTCTCTGCATACCGCCATAATCCTGCAAATTGATAACATAAAATTAGCAGAGAGTATGCAGATAAGGCAAGTTACATGGTGTGCAAAAATGTGTTAACAGTTTTATAATAATGGCAGGCATAATCCAAGAACCAATGTTGGGTGGTCAAGGAATTCGTAGGCTAAGCAGCAGTTGTTGCCATTCTGGTAGGTGTAGATACTTCTTGGCTACAATTATGAAAACTGCAGTAAGGACACTGCTGTACAGGTTTTCATTTGCATTAGTGAGTTGAGAAATAAAGAAGATAAAATGCTTATAAACATGTGTGTGGTTGGGTCTGGTAGCGCGTGTGGTTTGGTTGTGTGTGGTGTGGTTGTGTGTGAGAGAACAGGGAGTTAGAGAAGGAGGCGGGGTGAAAGAACAGCAGATCAGCACAGTAAAAGAACAGGGAGTTAAAGAAGGAGGTAGGGTGGAAGAGAGCAGCAGATCAGCACGTGAGAAGACAAGAGAACAGGGAGTTAGAGGAGGAGGTAGGGTGGAAGAGAGCAGCAGATCAGCACGTGAGAAGACAAGAGAACAGGGAGTTAGAGAAGGAGGCAGGGTGGAAGAGAGCAGCAGATCAGCACGTGAGAAGAGAAGAGAACAGGGCGATAAATAGAGGGAGGGCGATAGATAGAGGGAGGGAGGGGCGATAGAGTAAGGGAGGGGCGATAGAGTAAGGGAGGGGCAATAGAGTAAGGGAGGGGCGATAGAGTAAGGGAGGGGCGATAGAGTAAGGGAGGGGCGATAGAGTAAGGGAGGGGCGATAGAGTAAGGGAGGGCAATAGAGTAAGGGAGGGCAATAGAGTAAGGGAGGGCAATAGAGTAAGGGAGGGCAATAGAGTAAGGGAGGGCAATAGAGTAAGGGAGGGCAATAGATAGACAGATAGATAGATAGAGGGAGGGTGATAGATAGAGAGGGAGGGCGATAGATAGATACAGAGGGAGGGCGATAGATAGATAGAGTGAAGGAGGGCGATAGAGGGAGTGTGATAGATAGAGGGAGTGCGATAGATAGAGAGAGGGAGGGCCATAGATAGAGAGAGGGAGGGCGATAGATAGAGAGAGGGAGGGCGATAGATAGAGAGAGGGAGGGCGATAGATAGAGAGAGGGAGGGCGATAGATAGAGAGAGGGAGGGCGATAGATAGAGGGAGGGAAGGCGATAGATAGAGAGAGGGAAGGCGATAGATAGAGAGAGGGAAGGCGATAGATAGAGAGAGGGAAGGCGATAGATAGAGAGAGGGAAGGCGATAGATAGAGAGAGGGAAGGCGTTAGATAGAGAGAGGGAGGGCGATAGATAGAGGGAGTGCGATAGATAGAGGGAGGGCGATAGATAGAGAGAGGGAAGGCGATAGATAGAGAGAGGGAGGGCGATAGATAGAGGGAGTGCGATAGATAGAGGGAGGGCGATAGATAGAGAGAGGGAGGGCGATAGATAGAGAGAGGGAGGGCGATAGATAGAGAGAGGGAGGGCGATAGATAGAGAGAGGGAGGGCGATAGATAGAGAGAGGGAGTGCGAGAGATTGAGGGAGGGAGTGCGAGAGATAGAGGGAGGGAGTGCGAGAGATAGAGGGAGGGAAGGCGATAGATAGAGGGAGGGAAGGCGATAGATAGAGGGAGGGCGATAGATAGATAGAGGGAGGGTGATAGATAGAGGGAGGGAAGGCGATAGATAGAGGGAGGGAGTGCGATAGATAGACGGAGTGCGATAGATAGAGGGAGTGCGATAGATAGAGGGAGGGAGGGCGATAGATAGAGAGAGGGAGGGCGATAGATAGACAGAGGGAGGGCGATAGATAGAGAGAGGGAGGGCGATAGATAGAGGGAGTGCGATAGATAGAGGGAGTGCGATAGATAGAGGGAGGGAGGGAGGGCGATAGATAGAGAGAGGGAGGGCGATAGATAGAGAGAGGGAGGGCGATAGATAGAGAGAGGGAGGGCGATAGATAGAGAGAGGGAGTGCGAGAGATTGAGGGAGGGAGTGCGAGAGATAGAGGGAGGGAGGGCGATAGATAGAGAGAGGGAGGGCGATAGATAGAGGGAGTGCGATAGATAGAGGGAGTGCGATAGATAGAGGGAGGGAGGGAGGGCGATAGATAGAGAGAGGGAGGGCGATAGATAGAGAGAGGGAGGGCGATAGATAGAGAGAGGGAGTGCGAGAGATTGAGGGAGGGAGTGCGAGAGATAGAGGGAGGGAGTGCGAGAGATAGAGGGAGGGAGTGCGAGAGATAGAGGGAGGGAAGGCGATAGATAGAGGGAGGGAAGGCGATAGATAGAGGGAGGGCGATAGATAGAGAGAGGGAGGGCGATAGATAGAGGGAGGGAAGGCGATAGATAGAGAGAGGGAAGGCGATAGATAGAGAGAGGGAAGGCGATAGATAGAGAGAGGGAAGGCGATAGAGAGAGGGCGATAGATAGAGGGAGTGAAGGCGATAGATAGAGGGAGGGAGGGCGATAGATAGAGAGAGGGAGGGCGATAGAGAGAGGGAGGGCGATAGAGAGAGGGAGGGCGATAGAGAGAGAGAGGGAGGGCGATAGATAGAGAGAGGGAGGGCGATAGATAGAGAGAGGGAGTGCGAGAGATTGAGGGAGGGAGTGCGAGAGATAGAGGGAGGGAAGGCGATAGATAGAGGGAGGGAAGGCGATAGATAGAGGGAGGGCGATAGATAGATAGAGGGAGGGTGATAGATAGAGGGAGGGAAGGCGATAGATAGAGGGAGGGAGTGCGATAGATAGACGGAGTGCGATAGATAGAGGGAGTGCGATAGATAGAGGGAGGGAGGGCGATAGATAGAGAGAGGGAGGGCGATAGAGAGAGGGAGTGCGAGAGATAGAGGGAGGGAGTGCGAGAGATAGAGGGAGGGAAGGCGATAGATAGAGGGAGGGAAGGCGATAGATAGAGGGAGGGCGATAGATAGAGGGAGGGAAGGCGATAGATAGAGGGAGGGAAGGCGATAGATAGAGGGAGGGAGGGCGATAGATAGAGAGAGGGAGGGCGATAGATAGAGAGAGGGAGGGCGATAGATAGAGAGAGGGAGTGCGAGAGATTGAGGGAGGGAGTGCGAGAGATAGAGGGAGGGAGTGCGAGAGATAGAGGGAGGGAAGGCGATAGATAGAGGGAGGGAAGGCGATAGATAGAGGGAGGGCGATAGATAGAGAGAGGGAGGGCGATAGATAGAGGGAGGGAAGGCGATAGATAGAGAGAGGGAAGGCGATAGATAGAGAGAGGGAAGGCAATAGATAGAGAGAGGGAAGGCGATAGATAGAGAGAGGGAAGGCGATAGATAGAGAGAGGGCGATAGATAGAGGGAGCGAAGGCGATAGATAGAGGGAGGGAGGGCGATAGATAGAGAGAGGGAGGGCGATAGATAGAGAGAGGGAGGGCGATAGAGAGAGGGAGGGCGATAGAGAGAGGGAGGGCGATAGATAGAGAGAGGGAGGGCAATAGATAGAGAGAGGGAGTGCGAGAGATTGAGGGAGGGAGTGCGAGAGATAGAGGGAGGGAGTGCGAGAGATAGAGGGAGGGAAGGCGATAGATAGAGGGAGGGAAGGCGATAGATAGAGGGAGGGCGATAGATAGATAGAGGGAGGGTGATAGATAGAGGGAGGGAAGGCGATAGATAGAGGGAGGGAGTGCGATAGATAGACGGAGTGCGATAGATAGAGGGAGTGCGATAGATAGAGGGAGGGAGGGCGATAGATAGAGAGAGGGAGGGCGATAGAGAGAGGGAGTGCGAGAGATAGAGGGAGGGAGTGCGAGAGATAGAGGGAGGGAAGGCGATAGATAGAGGGAGGGAAGGCGATAGATAGAGGGAGGGAAGGCGATAGATAGAGGGAGGGAAGGCGATAGATAGAGGGAGGGAGGGCGATAGATAGAGAGAGGGAGGGCGATAGATAGAGAGAGGGAGGGCGATAGATAGAGAGAGGGAGGGCGATAGATAGAGAGAGGGAGTGCGAGAGATTGAGGGAGGGAGTGCGAGAGATAGAGGGAGGGAGGGCGAGAGATAGAGGGAGGGAAGGCGATAGATAGAGGGAGGGAAGGCGATAGATAGAGAGAGGGAGGGCGATAGATAGAGAGAGGGAGGGCGATAGATAGAGGGAGTGCGATAGATAGAGGGAGGGCGATAGATAGAGAGAGGGAGTGCGAGAGATTGAGGGAGGGAGTGCGAGAGATAGAGGGAGGGAAGGCGATAGATAGAGGGAGGGAAGGCGATAGATAGAGGGAGGGCGATAGATAGATAGAGGGAGGGTGATAGATAGAGGGAGGGAAGGCGATAGATAGAGGGAGGGAGTGCGATAGATAGACGGAGTGCGATAGATAGAGGGAGTGCGATAGATAGAGGGAGGGAGGGCGATAGATAGAGAGAGGGAGGGCGATAGAGAGAGGGAGTGCGAGAGATAGAGGGAGGGAGTGCGAGAGATAGAGGGAGGGAAGGCGATAGATAGAGGGAGGGAAGGCGATAGATAGAGGGAGGGCGATAGATAGAGGGAGGGAAGGCGATAGATAGAGGGAGGGAAGGCGATAGATAGAGGGAGGGAGGGCGATAGATAGAGAGAGGGAGGGCGATAGATAGAGAGAGGGAGGGCGATAGATAGAGAGAGGGAGTGCGAGAGATTGAGGGAGGGAGTGCGAGAGATAGAGGGAGGGAGTGCGAGAGATAGAGGGAGGGAAGGCGATAGATAGAGGGAGGGAAGGCGATAGATAGAGGGAGGGCGATAGATAGAGAGAGGGAGGGCGATAGATAGAGGGAGGGAAGGCGATAGATAGAGAGAGGGAAGGCGATAGATAGAGAGAGGGAAGGCAATAGATAGAGAGAGGGAAGGCGATAGATAGAGAGAGGGAAGGCGATAGATAGAGAGAGGGCGATAGATAGAGGGAGCGAAGGCGATAGATAGAGGGAGGGAGGGCGATAGATAGAGAGAGGGAGGGCGATAGATAGAGAGAGGGAGGGCGATAGAGAGAGGGAGGGCGATAGAGAGAGGGAGGGCGATAGATAGAGAGAGGGAGGGCAATAGATAGAGAGAGGGAGTGCGAGAGATTGAGGGAGGGAGTGCGAGAGATAGAGGGAGGGAGTGCGAGAGATAGAGGGAGGGAAGGCGATAGATAGAGGGAGGGAAGGCGATAGATAGAGGGAGGGCGATAGATAGATAGAGGGAGGGTGATAGATAGAGGGAGGGAAGGCGATAGATAGAGGGAGGGAGTGCGATAGATAGACGGAGTGCGATAGATAGAGGGAGTGCGATAGATAGAGGGAGGGAGGGCGATAGATAGAGAGAGGGAGGGCGATAGAGAGAGGGAGTGCGAGAGATAGAGGGAGGGAGTGCGAGAGATAGAGGGAGGGAAGGCGATAGATAGAGGGAGGGAAGGCGATAGATAGAGGGAGGGAAGGCGATAGATAGAGGGAGGGAAGGCGATAGATAGAGGGAGGGAGGGCGATAGATAGAGAGAGGGAGGGCGATAGATAGAGAGAGGGAGGGCGATAGATAGAGAGAGGGAGGGCGATAGATAGAGAGAGGGAGTGCGAGAGATTGAGGGAGGGAGTGCGAGAGATAGAGGGAGGGAGGGCGAGAGATAGAGGGAGGGAAGGCGATAGATAGAGGGAGGGAAGGCGATAGATAGAGAGAGGGAGGGCGATAGATAGAGAGAGGGAGGGCGATAGATAGAGGGAGTGCGATAGATAGAGGGAGGGCGATAGATAGAGAGAGGGAGGGCGATAGATAGAGGGAGGGAAGGCGATAGATAGAGGGAGGGAAGGCGATAGATAGAGGGAGGGAAGGCGATAGATAGAGGGAGGGAGGGCGATAGATAGAGAGAGGGAGGGCGATAGATAGAGAGAGGGAGGGCGATAGATAGAGAGAGGGAGGGCGATAGAGAGAGGGAGTGCGAGAGATTGAGGGAGGGAGTGCGAGAGATAGAGGGAGGGAGGTCGAGAGATAGAGGGAGGGAAGGCGATAGATAGAGGGAGGGAAGGCGATAGATAGAGGGAGGGAGGGCGATAGATAGAGAGAGGGAGGGCGATAGATAGAGAGAGGGAGGGCGATAGAGAGAGGGAGTGCGAGAGATTGAGGGAGTGCGATAGATAGAGGGAGGGAGGGAGATAAATAGAGAGAGGGAGGGCGATAGATAGAGAGAGGGAGGGCGATAGATAGAGAGAGGGAAGGCGATAGATAGAGAGAGGGAGGGCGATAGATAGAGGGAGTGCGATAGATAGAGGGAGTGCGATAGATAGAGGGAGGGAAGGCGATAGATAGAGGGAGGGCGATAGATAGAGGGAGGGAGGGAGATAAATAGAGAGAGGGAGGGCGATAGATAGAGAGAGGGAGGGCGATAGATAGAGAGAGGGAAGGCGTAGATAGAGAGAGGGAGGGCGATAGATAGAGGGAGTGCGATAGATAGAGGGAGTGCGATAGATAGAGGGAGGGAAGGCGATAGATAGAGGGAGGGAGTGCGATAGATAGACGGAGTGCGATAGATAGAGGGAGGGCGATAGATAGAGAGAGGGAGGGCGATAGATAGAGGGAGGGCGATAGATAGAGGGAGGGAAGGCGATAGATAGAGGGAGGGAGTGCGAGAGATAGAGGGAGGGAAGGCGATAGATAGAGGGAGGGAAGGCGATAGATAGAGGGAGGGAAGGCGATAGATAAAGGGAGGGCGATAGATAGATAGAGGGAGGGCGATAGATAGAGGGAGGGAAGGCGATAGATAGAGGGAGGGAGTGCGATAGATAGACGGAGTGCGATAGATAGATTGAGGGAGGGAGTGCGATAGATAGATTGAGGGAGGGAGTGCGATAGATAGATTGAGGGAGGGAGTGCGAGAGATTGAGGGAGGGAGTGCGAGAGATTGAGAGAGGGAGTGCGAGAGATAGAGGGAGGGAGTGCGAGAGATAGAGGGAGGGAGTGCGAGAGATAGAGGGAGGGAGTGCGAGAGATAGAGGGAGGGAGTGCGAGAGATAGAGGGAGGGAGTGCGAGAGATAGAGGGAGGGAAGGCGATAGAGGGAGGGAAGGCGATAGAGGGAGGGAAGGCGATAGATAGAGGGAGGGCGATAGATAGATAGAGGGAGGGCGATAGATAGAGGGAGGGAAGGCGATAGATAGAGGGAGGGAAGGCGATAGATAGACGGAGTGCGATAGATAGAGGGAGGGCGATAGATAGAGAGAGGGAGGGCGATAGATAGAGAGAGGGAGGGCGATAGATAGATAGATAGAGGGCGATAGATAGAGGGAGGGCGATAGATAGAGGGAGGGCGATAGATAGAGGGAGGGTGATAGATAGAGGGAGGGCGATAGATAGAGGGAGGGCGATAGATAGAGGGAGGGCGATAGATAGAGGGAGGGCGATAGATAGAGGGAGGGCGATAGATAGAGGGAGGGCGATAGATAGATTGAGGGAGTGCGAGAGATAGATTGAGGGAGTGCGAGAGATAGATTGAGGGAGTGCGAGAGATAGAGGGAGGGAGTGCGAGAGATAGATTGGAGGGCAATAACAGACAGATGTCCCTTTCAATGGCTAGCCTCCATTTATGGAGCTAGCCAATGGAAGAGCAGGCGGGACAAAGCACCCATACTGCTAAACAAAAGTTTTCGCCTGCGCGAACACTGCTATGCAGCGGATCGCCAGGCGAAACCTAAAAAACAGAAGCTGTCTATCTAGAAACATACCTTCTTTGACCGCATTGCCATTTGATCCAGGTTTTCTCAATTTAGGTTTTTTGCCGACAAACGCCCCTCCAATGGGTTTATTAAGCGATTGCATCATCTTTCTTTTCATCCACCTTCCAGCAGGCCCACCAAATACCAGACTTTTCTGGTAGTCGACAACAATTCCAGGTCTCTGAATATCGCCATAATCCTGCAAATTGATAACATAAAATTAGCAGAGAGTATGCGGATAAGGCAAGTTACATGGTGTCCAAAAATGTGTTAACAGTTTTATAATAATGGCAGGCATAATCCAAGAACCAATGTTGGGTGGTCAAGGAATTCGTAGGCTAAGCAGCAGTTGTTGCCATTCTGGTAGGTGTAGATACTTCTTGGGTACAATTATGAAAACTGCAGCAAGGACACTGCTGTACAGGTTTTCATTTGCATTAGTGAGTTGAGAAATAAAGAAGATAAAATGCTTATAAACATGTGTGTGGTTGGGTCTGGTTGTGCGTGTGGTTTGGTTGTGTGTGGTGTGGTTGTGTGTGAGAGAACAGGGAGTTAGAGAAGGAGGCGGGGTGAAAGAACAGCAGATCAGCACAGTAAAAGAACAGGGAGTTAAAGAAGGAGGTGGGGTGGAAGAGAGCAGCAGATCAGCACGTGAGAAGAGAAGAGAACAGGGCGATAAATAGAGGGAGGGCGATAGATAGAGTGAGGGCGATAGATAAGATAGGGAAGGAGGGCGATAGAGTAAGGGAGGACTTTATTTTTCTGACACCGAATCCGACATTGAATTTCCTGCCACCCCTGGGGACGGGAGCGATTAAGGTACACATGAAAACACCCAGCGAGCGGACCGTTCTGTTCCTTCATCCAGACCTGCAGGCGCAAGGCGCAGACTACCTGTCGTTCCAACCCATGACGGGGCGAGACCGGTGGACATTAGCAGGACCGGCAGACTGTTAGGACCGCCAGCTAAACTTAAGGACTACATTTGTGGATAGTGGAACCTTATGTTCTCTATCTGTTTCTACTGTTCCCATCACCCCCAAAGGAGGGGGATGTGTTGTGTTTATAATACTTGTGTCCCTCCTAGGACACCTTACTAGACGTGCTTCCCAGTGCCCCTGCGAGGACACCGTTTAGCAGTGAGGTCACCAGCTGATAACTGTCACATATGACAGTTACCAGCTGATCGCCGAGCTGACTGCCGCTTCACTCCATGTTAGGAGCAAACGTGTTGGTCGGAATAAAGAAGTTAAGAACACTCAATAGTTTTGTATTCTTAACACACTTTGCCAGGGCCGGTTCTGGTTCCCAGTCCGGCCCTGCAAGAGCATCGCCAATACCTGCTTAAAATATGCACTAGATGCAGTGGAAACATCAGACCGACATTATGATAGGAATCACTGAGAGAGCTATGCCTCGTTAAGAATTTCAGGTTTTAAGTTCTTAGGCGCTAGGTGGTACACTGGTGAATGGCCGCCATTAAGTTAGGCTCTCACCGTCCGGAGATCTAAATCCAGCATTTATCCTTTCAAATCGGAGTATGCTTGCTTTGTCATGGGCAGGAGAGCATCAGAGCAGTACCACCGTTGAGGAGTATGTATCCTCCTGGGCGCGAGAATGTCTGGGCAATAGTACTATCGAAGAGTATGCAGCCTGCTAGTGGGAGAACATCTGGTACTACTGCTATTGACGAGTGTGCAATTTAATGGGCAGGGGCATGTTCTCGCAGTACCACCATTGAAGAGTATACATCTGTTAAGGTGGGACAGCATCTGAGCAGTATAAATCCTCATGGACACGAGAGCAGTAACAGGGTACCACGGGTGGTTATGCGTGTGTCCCTCCCCAATCCCACTTGCATCGCTACTATTTTCTTGAATGTCTCCCCAATTCCTAGGTATTATAAGTTGAGAGCAGTAGAGGTGGGATCAAATGCCTCCTTTAAAAAACAGAGCAAATGCTCATTAACCACATCAGATGAGACTTGCCTTTTTAATACGCAAATCTTTACCCATGTGGACAGCAGACTCCTTAATCCAAGTATATGCAGGGACAGATGGACAGTGACCTGGGCATGACCTGGGCAGCCCTCTGGGCCTGGTAGATGGACCAAGGGCTGAGTGGAGCATTATCGGGGAGTGTTTATATCAGGGAGGGATGTAAGAAATGGCGACAGGCTCAGTGGTTCTCGCAAGGTACTAAAATGGACGGCCTTGCAACCGACCGAGCAAAGAGACTTATGATTGACTGAGGAGCAGAGTGTGGACCCTAATACCCTGGTCTTCATTGCTTGAATTTGCTCGCGAGAAAGAGTGGCCGAATCGTGTCACTCATAATTACACTGAAATTAAAAAAAATTCACACATAAGCATTCTGAAACTTGGCATCTATCTGATGTAAATAGTATTTCTCTCTGGTCTCACAGTCGTCCCTGGCATCCCAAATTCGAAGGCGAATTGCGACGCGATATCACAGAGAAGAAGGTGGTGGCCTCTGTCTGATGTCGTCGTAGGTATTGTGTTTCACCACTGCGGCGCACGCACGGTCTCCGCGACCTCAGTCCACTCCCTGGAGGGCGCGTGACCGCGCTGTGATGAGTCAGAGAGCAGGTGCCTTTCTCTTGAGCTTCAATTGCAACACCGTTCACCGCTCAGATTCCATATCATTTACCGCCCGCCTTGTAGCAGTAGCTCTTCGTTTATAGAAGATCTCAAAGACTTCATCAGCGACCAATACTCTCAAAGTGACAATCAGACCATCGTGGGTGACTTCAATCTCCACTGGGGCGCACCACAAGACTCCTCTGCGAACTCACTGGCCACCTTCCTCTCGGCAAATGATCTTATCCAACACTGCACTGAACCAACCCACTCTAAGGGCGCAATCCTGGACCTTGTTATTTCTAAAGCAGGCATGCTTTCTACTACTACCCCTATTCATGTAGATTGGTCTGACCACCACCTCATCCCATTCTCTCTTCAACTTTCACACTCTATAACTCTTGGCCAACCCAAGAGGGCCATCTCCTGGTTCTGTGATGCCAAAAACATTGATGTCGGTCCCCTCTGTGAATCAGCTTTGCTTTCACTTCCAAGGCTAGACCCGAACATAGCTGTTGACGATCTCACCTCCCAATGCCTCACAGTTCTTGAAGCTGAAATTAATAACGTCGCTCCACTCAAAAGCAAAAGGATAAGGCCCACTCCCTCAGCACCTTGGTTCAACAAATCCCTTTATGAGGAAAGGAAGCAGCTAAGATTCCTGGAGAAGCAATGGAGGCAATTGCCTTCCACTGACAATTTAGCCTTGCTTCGCACAGCAAGATCCAAATACCACAAGCACATCTTCCTTGAGAAAGCGACGCACTTCAAAACCCTCCTTGATTCCGCCAAAAATAGACCCAAAAAACTATTCGATCTCATCAAGACTCCGAGCTGCTCTCCCCCAACCTCCAAGGTGGAGGATTCTACAAAGAGAGCAGCGGATTTCGCTACTTTCTTCGATGGAAAGGTGAAATCACTTGTGGATCAGGTTGCTCATCCTACACCTCCAGAGGAGCGCAAATCCTTAGCCATTTGGCAGAGCTTTGACCCCATATCTGAAGATGCCCTTCTCAAATGCATACGCGAAACAAAGCCCTCCAACCACTCGCTTGACCCTATCCCCAGTGCCATTGCCTTTGACTTCTATGCCCATTCCCTCCCCTGTTGGACCACTCTGATCAACCTCTCCCTCTGGCAAGGCTCCCTTCCTGTCCCCTTCAAAACTGGGCAGGTCACCCCTCTGCTGAAAAAGCCCACTGCTGATGCGAATGACCTCAATAACTACCGCCCCATCACTAACCTTCCCTTTCTTGCAAAGATAGCGGAAAGATGTGTAGCCAAACAACTCTCTCGTCATATCAAGGACAATGATCTTCTTGACAATTGTCAGTCCGGCTTCATCCAAAACTGCAGCACTGAAACAGCCCTACTGCAAGTGGTTGATGATGCGCTGAGGATACTCGACTCAGGGGGGTCCTGTCTGCTAATTCTCCTTGACCTCTCCGCAGCCTTCGACACTGTTAATCACAACACCCTCCTCAATATTCTTCAACAGAGAATGGACATGGAGGGCACTGTGCTTAAATGGTTTGCATCCTTCCTCTCTGACAGATCTCAAATGATCAAAATAGCGAACAGTCTTTCGTCTCCTGTGGCGGTGGGTCAAGGTGTTCCCCAAGGCTCTATACTTGCACCCACACTGTTCAATCTCTACTTAGAACCACTGGGAAACCTCCTAAGCAAATCCGGGATTCACTATCATCTCTATGCAGATGACACTCAACTCTACCTCAAGGTTGCCTCCACTCATGATCTCTCCATCCTAAAATCTACTCTTGACTCCATTCAAAACTGGATGTCATCTCATCAATTAATTCTGAATCCCTCCAAAACTGAATTCCTCCTCTTCTCCTCCTCACTCTCTCCTCCCCCGGTTCAATCATGGATGGATCAGATGAATCTACTAAACAACAAACCCATCATTGTCGACAGCGCAAAATCTCTTGGTGTCATTCTAGACAAAAAACTCAATCTAACTCCCCACATCAATTCTATTGCAAAATCTGCTCGCTACCAACTGCGCCTTCTTTGGGGAATCCGTTGCTTCTTCCCGGAGCAGGACCTTATAACCCTGGTGCAATCGCTGGTCCTCTCCAGACTAGACTACTGCAATTCTCTTGTTACTGGCCTCCCCAAATCTCACCTGTCCCCACTTAAGTCTGTCTTCCATTCAGCAGCTCGTTTCATCTATGGGGCCAAAAGAAGCGATCACATCACACCGTTGTTATCCACCCTCCGCTGGCTTCCCTTCGAGGCTAGAGCTATCTACAAGACCGCTTGTATCACCCACAAAGCCTTGCACTCCTCCTCTCCCCGCTACCTGGTGAATAAACTGAAACTCTCTGGAGGCTGTAGACCTTCACGCAATGCCGAGAATCTACTGCTTGAACCTCCCACTTTCAAGAAGGAAAGAACAATGGCCCAATCCTTTTCAGGCAACGCAGTGAGAATCTGGAACTCGTTTCCGCCTGAGCTCTGGACCACCGCCTCCTCCCAGGCCTTCAAAAGGGACCTCAAAGTTCTCCTCCTCCAGAGACACCTCCAAAAGTAATTCACGTCCTCTTGCTATTCGGAGGAAGACTTCCCACTACTGATATTTTTTACTTTCCATGACCATGGGAGTGCCTTCCCAGTGTTTCCCTGTGGTGGGAGTGTCTGCCTTTTTGCAGTATTCTCCATGTACTTGTGTTCGGTGCCCTTTTGTAACATGCACACAACACTTTGCCCTTGTAACCCACGGTTGCTACCTCTCACATGTTTTTACCTTTGATACTTGCACAAGTGCCACCTTGCCTACGTAACGCCTGTTCTTGTGCCTAGCACTTATTGCAGTATTATACCTCAAATTATACTCTGTTTTCTCTTATAACTGCCCACTTGTCACTTTTCCTCTTGTGCACTTTTGACTACCTCATGTATTTTTGGTTGCTCACAATTTTTACTACCTCAAGTATTTTGTTTGCTCACAATTGTCATTATTACCTTTACTACCTCATGTATTTTTGGTTGCTCACAATTTTTACTACCTCATGTTTTTTGTTTGCTCACAATTGTCACTATTACCTTATGTAAGTAACGTATGTTTTAGTAATCTGCTCTTCTGTAATGTTTCTCATTATGTTTCATTTCTGTTCCTAATGTGAAGCGCTCTGACGCCTCCGGGTAAAGTCCGCGCTATATAAAAATGCATAAATAAATTTAGGACATCTAAGTAACTAGCTCCGCACCCCCGCACCACCCTAGTGACGCCACTGTGGCGTCTTCCCACGGAGCGCGACCTGCGAGCCTGTCGGATCTGCCACCCACGAGAGGCACCCCCGCACCACCCTAGTGACGCCACTGTGGCGTCTTCCCACGGAGCGCGACCTGCGAGCCTGTTGGATCTGCCACCCACGAGAGGCCGCGGCACTGCCTAGGGAAACGGGCCGCATAAGTACAAGGCCTGGAGGGGAGACCATCCTTACCTAGGCTGCCGCATTCACGGAGGAGCGTCCACCTCCTGGCAACGTAGAAAATGAATGTGCGCATGCGCATGCGCGCACAAACCTTAATGTGCGCATGCGCATGTGCGCACAAACCGGGGGTGCAGTCCCTGATGGGCGGGGTATTGAAACGTCATGAAACGTCATAAAAATTAATGTGCGCATGCGCACCATTGGTGCGCATGCGCACAATGACAGGGGGGGCGCTCAATCATGGGAGCAGCGGATTATAGAACACCGGCCTGAAAAGTGTACCCTGGTGCCACCATGGGTGTAGAAAGGCGTAACACACTTGCAAAAATGTGTCCATTCTGAATGGTTTCTAAGTACGTACGTGTATGACTTTCAGCTTTGCCACAATGTTTTTTGCTATCACAAGCTTTTTGTTTGCTACATTTTAAGCAGACCTTTAAATGGTACCGTTTTACATAATGTGTTTAATTTTGGTGCGCAGCCTTCCTTCCTTCGACATCATCCACCCTGGGGACGTTGGTTAAAATTAAAGGTGAAGGCTGGTTGGAAAGGCGAGAACGGGGCAGTGAGGGGCAGCGTAGACTGAAAGAAAGGGAGACAGGAGAGGACAGCGTGTGAAGGGGGCATAGGGCCGAGCGAAGGAGCGAGCACCAAGAGCAGAAGGCGTTGGTAGGGAAGATGCAACAGGAAAAGCAGTTTGCACAATATCACAATATTTGTTAGAAAGGAGTAACACACTTGCAGAAATGTGTCCTTTCTGAATGGATTCTAAGGTTTTAAAACTAAACATCTCACAATAGCCGGAACCTGCATCAAACTTGCGCAGGAAGAGCGAGTGAAAGTGTGGAGAGCCTCCAACACAAAACAAGCGCATCTCCTCCCTGCTCAGCCGGCTCTGGAAGAGGCACGAAGGTGCCGGGGGAGGGAAGGAAGGGCTAGGAGAGGAGGCTTTTGCAAGCGCGGCTGTGCGAAGCAGACCAAAATCAACCTTTAAAATATAACTATCAACAGGTGACACACTGCACGCCGCTGCTTGTAACTGCAAGGTGGATGGCGTAAGCGTCAACATTTTAAGAAAAGGTGGGACAAAAAGCAGCCTTTGGCCAATTGCGTGCTTTCATTTTTGAAAGCCACATGCAAAGGCCAATGAAATGTCACTACAACACGCACAAGCTTGCTTGAAGTTCAGAGTTATTCCAAGAGGTCGTCTCCTAGACAGAGCATGCGCACTGCACTAGGCTTGACCTAAAAACAGGTTTTTAGACAGAATAGCAGAAACAAAAATATCTTGAGACAAAATGTTGTGTTAAGAATATCAAGGACAAATATATTGTGAAAGTAAGTTTCTATAGGCAAGCAAAGTTTTACTATACGTGATTCTACATATATATACTTTGACAATATATATATATACATATTTATATGTCTGTATATATATATATATATATATATATATATAATATATATATATATATATATATATACAAGGCTGCAAGGACAGCCGAAACGCGTCCGAACTGAGCCGAATAAATTGAATTTGAAGCTACACAAGGAGTCATGGTTATCTGTACGAGTGTGGAAGGATAACGAATTTTGTATATTGCGGACCTTCTCCGGTGGGGTCCAGACACGACGCGACTCTCAAGGCAGGCAGCGGGGAAACACAGGAGGCTTCGTCTTCATATATATATATGTATATATAGTAGAACAAATTGCGCGAGCGCTTCGGGAGGGCTCACCGCTTCATCCAACCCTCCGGTCTGTGTTTGGCTCCTTTGTAATGTTCACAGGTTCCCTTGAAGCGCTTGCGCAATTTGCTCTACTATATATATATATATATATATTCAATGAAAAAACCATTGGTTTTAGGCCATATATAGTTAGGGATTTGCATTTAGAAAACCTTATTTTACTCGCATAAAACCATTGAAATTCCATATATAGTTATAAGCGCTAACTATATATCGCGCACCCGCAATCCACTGCTGATGATGTCACATATTACATCATTCATGACATGGTTAGTGACATCACTGATGACATCACTGATGACATCTCAAATGACATCACTGATGACATCACTGAAAACATCTCATTTGACATGACTGATAACATCACTGATGATATCATTCATGTGATAATACCATGAACCTCTTCAGACTCTAATATAACCTTAGATACAATCAGTGTAAACAGACAGTCACAGACTGTCACTCATCCATGGAGTTACTCACACACCTAGTCAGTTATGCCAAAAATCAATCACACCTCCATTTTCTCAACTATACAGTTATACACACCTTACTTATTCAAACATATACTAACACATATTTACTTTACTCTCTTATACAATCTCTGATACATGTTCACAATGATCCATACAGCCACTCACACATTCACTGGCTCTTATGCACAGTTATTTATAGATGTCAACTCTCACATGTACTGTGTTTTACATATGTACTTAATTTGACATGTAGCACTGAGATATCCATTCACTCACTAATACACTCATGCACAGTCAACCGCCCATACAGCTGTTTGCACATGCACTTTTGAATCTATACATATAGTGAATCAACTACTCACACATCTATGTACAGAGTCACACACCTTCCAGCCACCCATACACACACACTCAGTTTCCCATACAAATACTTGGACAACCAATCAATAACCCATACAGTTACTCATATAGCTACTGATCAACATATGCAGCACTTTGTAGAACAACAGATATAATGATGCACAAATTAAAACAGTTTAGTCACTAACCCATGCACTCAGTGAGACACATTTAATCACTCACTCAATCAGTCAGTCAGTCATGCACCTAGTAAATCCTTCATCCAGACACTTATATATCCACTCATTCTTCAATATGTAAAACATATTTTAACTTTACAGAAACATACAGTCACTGGATGTTGTAATCAGTGATGTCATCAGTGATGTCATTTGAGATGTCATCAGTGATGTCATCAGTGATGTCACTAACCATGTCATGAATGATGTAATATGTGACATCATCAGCAGTGGATTGCGGGTGCGCGATATATAGTTAGCGCTTATAACTATATATGGAATTTCAATGGTTTTATGCGAGTAAAATAAGGTTTTCTAAATGCGAATCCCTAACTATATATGGCCTAAAACCAATGGTTTTTTCATTGAATTTTCAAGGTTTTGTAAATGCAAATTCCTAACTATATATGGAGTATAACCTATGGTTTTTTCTGTGAATTTCAATGGTTTTTTAATAGCAAACATCAAAAGCTGTCAAATGTCAAGTACGTGATAGGTAAAAACGTTTTCGTGTTTATGCACGCTGATGTGCTTTGAACGCTGCCCCCCCCCCCACTCCCCTCTTTTCTCTTAGTAGTACTCTCTCTTTGCAGATAGTGAACGGTAGTTAACGCAGACCTTTACCCCTGTTGTAATCCGTCGTACCTGCTTGTCTCTCCATTTGATTGATTATTATCCAAGCATTTACTGTTTTACAATTGGTTCTCTTTGGATCATTCTCTATTTACAAACAAGCACAAAGTCGCAATACTCTGTTTAGTCTTTGCAAATAGTGAAAAATCGTGTAAAAAAATAAAATTAATCGAGCAAAATCAGTAGACCACTAATTCGATCTCTTTTTAACCTCGGTAAAATACAAACATTAGGAATAACCCTTCATGAGAAATACGAAAATAGTGAAATGAATTGAGCTCCACACCATGAGGGCTGCAAAACAGCTCGACTCCGCCACCCACACCGCCCAAAATAACGGCAAACCCTATGGTTGGTGGAGACATTTTGACTATATTCTGCACCTGCATTGTCGCGTAATGCGTCATATGACGCGACGCGTTAGCGCACCCGGATGTGCTCCGGTGCGCAAGGCGCAGCTTCCCGGAAACGATCCAGAGCGCGCCGCGCAGCGCGTAACGTAAGCATAACAGGTCATGTGACTTGTTAATAAAACTTTTCATTGGTTCATTTTACTTTTCTTTTCCTAATTATGTAAGACTAGGTCATGTGACCTAAAAATAACACTTTTCATTGGATTAAAACATTTTTTTTCCCCAAACGATGAAAGCCCCACCTTGTTTCTGGATGTTTCAGACTGAAGCTGGCGTCACCATGAGAGCACCACCATCTCGTAGCTCCGTCGTGGCCATTCCGCAAGCAATCATGGCAGCCGCTCCCCACCGGAAGCCTGCGGGAGTCGAGGGCCCCCAAAACTTTTGTACAATCTTCAAGGCTGAGGGGACGCTTTCGAGAATGGAACCCAAGCCCTGGCAGACAAGCGTCCGAGTTCCAAGGTGTCCCAGGGCCATTTTACTGGACCAGGCCCAAATCCGAAGAGCCGGCCGCCATTTTAAGAGTCCTGTGGAAGCCGCCTACCGCTGCACCGCAAGAGTGGGAGCAACTCAACTACATGGTGAGCGAGACGCTGTAGCCGTAAGAGCGGGCGGTAAACAGCTGAATGGCGGATGAGGCACAGTGTAGCAAAAGCGGGCGGAATGGCGACTGAAACGATAAAGGGGCGCCCCACTACAGCAGACAAGCCTCCGCCATGTGCTTCAAAACTGCATATGTATCTCGTGATATCAAGGTTGGGCAACCAGTACAGAACAAGCAGTTACGAGTCCCATTTACACCGGCGCCATTTTGGGCGCGGCCGGGCAGGTCCAGGATCTACTGAAACATAAAAAATGAGGCTGACGTCTCTGAAGCAGTTCACGAACAGCAGGACATAGCAAATAAACATGAACTCTCTAAAGCTGTTAACTCACTGCAGAACAAAACAAGTGAACCTGAAACCTCTGGAATAATTGTCGCTCAAAAGAACAACACACAAAACTCTGTAGAGCCTGAAGAAAAAAAAACAGAAGGGCACTGTAGTTTCAGACACACTTAACACTAATGACGAAACAAAGATATCGTCTGTTTATAAAGCAGTTATCATCTTGACAGAATTGACAAAGAAGTGTACAGACACCAATGCATCAGCATTCTCTGAGATAACATCTTAAGGAACAAAGAAAGACCTGTTCACTCTTGACACCCCAGGTGCTGTGTATATTGCACTATACTGCTGCATCGACAAAACGGGCAACCCTATTGATGTGGATTTTTCATTATTGATTATTGTAAAGAAATGGCGACTCCCCCCTTTAGCAGATTAGCTAAATGTTTCCGTAATTTAGGCATAAAAGTTATATTATTGTTGTTGTTGTTGTTATCGTTATAGTTCTGGTTAATTTCAAAAAATGGTTAAATATATTTACAGTTTTTGTTGCGTTCGTTATATTTAAATATTAATAAAGTTTTAAAATGTAACTGTCTTGGAGTACTATATTTTTTTTAAAAATCGGGTGAATGGGGCCTTGAATCGGGTTATTGTCATGTGTGGGCTTTGCAAGTGTACTGCTACAAGATCGGACATTTCAAACTCAAATGCACGTTCTTTTTCTTACCTTTCCGAAGCATGGAGCGCAATAGCAGGCAGAGAAAGGGTGATGCACGTGTTGAACACTGCCTGGCCTGCAAATTGCTGCCAGTGCCCCCCCCGCCCCGAGTACTTCACAAATCTTTAAAAGACCATGCGCTTGTTCAATGGGAAGTGGATAACATGGCTAAGAGCATTTGCTGACTAATGCATGAATATCGCTGACTTTTCAGCGATATTCATGCATTGCGGCCATTTTTTATCGCATTTGCGATAAACCTTGCTAATAGCAAGGTTTATGTGCGATAAAATTCGCCGAAGTGCGGCGATAATTATTGTCTCTAAACAAGTTAGAGACAAAAATTACCGCTAGTTGTTGGAAATATGCCCCCGGGTTTTTCCTTGCAGGAATCGGGAAACGAAAGACTAGCACTGAAATCAGTAGTCTCACACCTGAATCGGGAGGGTTGGCATGTCTGGATACTCTACAGCTGGAGCCATACACTACATCCGCAGGGCTAGGTGATACCCTAGGTCCGGCCTGGACAATCGGACACAGAGGAAGAGGAGTGTCAGAGGGTGCGGTAGTGAATAGGGTGAAAGGGAGGTGTCGGGCGGGCACAGGGTGTGATTCTCAGAGAAGAGCAGCGCAGATGGGGGAAGTATATGGCCCATGCATGAGAGAGAGAGCGGGGGTGACCATTGCGTGGGGGAGATGCGTGCGAGGGTGGGGAGCCATGCTGAGAATCGACGGCGTGCAGAGAGTGGCCCTGGTCAAGGCATCTAAAATGGCTGCCGTGCACGACAAAATTGTGGCATTGGACAAAAACGCAAGATGGCGCAGACAATGTTTATCAATAAGGATTCATTTATAACAAAATATTTACTCGCAGTGACAAAATGGTGTTCAACACTTCCTGATTTCCATCGAATCGAACGTTAACAAACGTCACGCAGCAAAAAAAAAAAAAAAAAAAAAAAAAAGCTCACGCACAGAGCGGTTTTTAGCCATGTTATCCAATGGAAGGTGGATAACATGGCTAAGAGCATTTGCTGGATAATGCATGAATATTGCTGACTTTTCAGCGATATTCATGCATTGTGGCCGATGTGCGACGATAATTTTTGTCTCTAAACAATTAAAACGAAGCACAAAATGGCGAATTCCCGTTTCGCTACCAGTTTGCGGCCCAGTTCGCGGCCCGTGAAGCGCTTCTACCGTGAAAAATAATTTTTTTTTTATTTTCCCCACGGGACCCTTTAATAACCCCAACAACATTCCTAGGGGGTCAAGAGGGGTATACCTTGCCCCCTTTCAATAAATTCCCCCTTCGTTTTTCACCTCTTCTTCTCTCTCGATCCTACCGAGAGACAAGATGGCGGCCGCTCCGGACTGTCACGCAGCAAAAAAAAAAAAAAGCTCACGCACAGCCGCTGGAAGAGATGTATCAACATATATCAGCCTCCTCAGCCACCCTCAGGAAACATAGGGGATTAGGATACGTCTCCCGCACCCACTTATAACTAGTAATTTAATTAACGAAGCACAAAATGGCGAATTCCCGTTTCGCTACCAGTTCGCGGCCGCGCTTCTACCGTGAAAAATCATTTTTTTTTTATTTTCCCCACGGGACCCTTTAATAACCCCAACAACATTCCTAGGGGGTCAAGAGGGGGATACCTTGCCCCCTTTCATTAAATTCCCCTTTCGTTTTCCACCTCTTCTTCTCTCTCGATCCTACCGAGAGACAAGATGGCGTCCGCTCCGGACTGTTTAGAATGTTGACAGACACCGGAGAGCCAATCAGCTTTCTGCGCGCAAAGTTCCGATAAGCGAAAAGTAAGCGGACCGGATCGCTGCCCAGAGCGCTGTTACAGATATATATCTTGGTTTGAACGTTAATTTCTCAAAAACTACTGGAGCACATATATTGAGACCTAGCAAAGGCACATCGGGCTAACAGTCCCTACAATTTTGCCAAGTTTCGTGCAAATCCATTCAGCCGTTCGAGCTAAAAGTGAGTCCAACCGCCCTATGGAAATTAACATGGGAAAAACGCGTTTTGGGACCCCCCTTTTTTCTCAGCCCCCCCTTGACGAAACTCCACCAAATTTTCAGGGGCTGCTCAGAATCAAAATGTGCCATTTTCCTGAAAATTTCAGCCGATTCCGTCCACAAACGCCAAAGTTATTAGACATAGAATTTTCAGAAGTCCCATAGAGAAAAAATTCTAACTATATATACCTACTGGCTATCGCCAGTAGGTAATATATATATATATATATATATATATATATATATATATATATATATATATATGACTGGAACTTCGATACTCAGTATGCGCCAAATAACGAAGACGGACCCAATGAGGATATTTCAAAGCGTCTTTATTTACATCTGTGCACCCTCATGACTGCCATGACGCGTTTCGGGCCCTGGAGCCCTTGATCACATGACATGGTCAGATTCCACCCTGTGATTTGTAGTGCCTGTCCGGTCACATGGTCCCAAGCCTATAGAAATAGAAAAAATACTTCAGCCTGGACCAGACATAGTAACCAATGTTATTTACAATCATTTTACTGTTGTATTTTTTGTAATGTTCTGTTAACCCCAATTGTCACACTTATTAAGCGAGACAAAATCCTTACAAATGTGCAAATTTGCGCAATAAATATGTAAAAACATACTATTTACAAATATACCAATTGACATTATTGCTATGTACAAACAATCACAGTGGACGTCATATGTACAAACTATTCCTGTGCAATATTTAGCAAATGAGTAAAGTGCTTTTGTGCAAAATTTACAAAGGAAGGGGTTGAGTTAATATTGCCCAAGTGGGCATTGGTTAAAATTTCATCTGGACCACTGCGTCTACACTGCTTAGGTATTCATGTTGACTCCAGCACTATTGAAAGAAATGTGTGATTACCCAAAAGAAAGTGTGTTTGATACATTTTACCATGTTAAAAAATCCGGCAGGAAATAATGAATAAATAATCTAAAACAGCCTTAACAGATGACCAACAACTTATTACCACTTATCAATTTCAAGACTCTGTGTGCAGACAAGTGTACAAGTCTTCTGTCGCGTTCAAACCACTCGGAGCCTTAGTGTCTAATTCCAGAATGTACCTGGTTTCCAGTACGCGCAGACGTGCCTCTCTATTGCCACCTCTACGTAGCGGCTCCACCATATCAATTGCAAAATATTTCAGGCAATTGACATCGCCTTTATGGCAGAAGTTTACATGCCTTGCTACTGGGTAAGCATCGTCCTTGTTCACAACTGCCCTCATGTGCTGCAGTATGCGTTTGTGGACTTGTAGTTTAGTACTACCAACGTAGCAAAGTCCACAAACACATTCCAAGACATAGATCACAAAGTCTGACTTGCAGGTTATTTTCTTCTTAATGGGGAGTTCTCTTTCACAAAAAGGGGAATAGTAGGTGGTTTTACTTTTCCCTATCGTGCACGCTTTACATACTGCGCATTTCAAGAAGCCTTTGCTTTTGCCTAGCCAGTTGCCTCTTGATGGTACCTCAGGGCTGCTACTGACTAGCATGTCACTCATGGATCTAGCACGGCTATAGGTGATAGCCGGGCATGTGGACACGGTTTTCCCAATCACAGGATCACCTGTGATTATGTGCCAGTTTTTCCTCACCATCCTCTGAAGCTGTCTGTACTGGCAACTGTAACCAAGAATGAATCTCGGTTGGTCCACAGTCACATTGGTCAATGTTGCATCCGCCCCTATTGATGTTTTAGGAGTTAATGCTGTCTTGTTTGCCCTTTCCATTGCCTTAGACACTATGTTTTCAGAATAGCCCCTCTGTAGGAACCTTGTCTTGCTTTCTTTCTGTGCTACAAGACAGGCTTCATCGGTGCTACAAATTCTTCTGATCCTCAGCATCTCCCCATAAGGGATGCTACGGATCAGATGGTTGGGGTGCTGACTAGAGGCATGGAGGATGGTGTTACCTGCAGTCTCCTTCCGATGTAATTTTGTCTGCAGTCCCCCTTTATCTACAAAAACCTCAACGTCTAGGAAATTTACTTTCCTATCACTGATGGTGCTTGTGAAATGCAGATTCAATTCATTCTGATTGATTTCTTCAATGAATTGTTCCGCTTCACTTGCAGTCCCCTTCCAAATGATGAAGAGATCATCGATAAACCTGTACCACACTAGCACTTTACTGCTCATGACCTCTTTAAAGGCATTGCCTAGGACCTGCTCCTCCCACAGCCCCATGTGCAAACATGAGTAACTGGGGGAAAAGCAGGCCCCCATTGCCACACCTCGCAACTGCTGGAACATTTGGTTTTGAAACATGAAGTAATTATTATACAAACACATTTCCAACATTTCCACAAGCATGTTATTGTGTTCCAGCATACACATGGGCCTTCTGCTAAGATAATGTCTTACTGCTCTCACTCCGTCCACATGATTAATACTTGTGTACAGTGCAGTGACATCAAGTGTGATCAACAAATATTCCGTGCTCCACACTACTGTTTTTAATTTCTGCAGAAAGTCCATAGTGTCCCTGATGTATGAGGGCAAGGATTTCATATGTTCCTGGAGGAAGTGATCAATGTATCTGGACACTTTTTCATATGTCCCCCCACAAGCTGAAATTATGGGCCTTCCTGGTGGCTTTGCACTGTCTTTATGAATCTTGGGAATCAGATAAAACACTGGAGTTATGGGGTGATTTGTTTTCAAGAATTTTAGTTCATCCCCACTCAGGAGTCCTTGTCCCCTCCACGTGTACAATTTTGTGTTTAACTTTTCCCAAGATTGCTTAAATGCTGATCGGTCACATCTGCAGTAACAGAGTCTATCATTTAGTTGTTTTAGTGCTTCTTCTACATATGCAGATAAAGGCCAAAGAACAATGTTTCCTCCCTTATCTGATTGCCTGATCACAGTTTTTTCATCTGTCTGCAATTTTTTCATCAGGCTGCCAAAGGGATTGTTACACTGCGAAGCATTGGTCTTACTTGTCAAAATATATTTATTCAGTTTTTTCATTTCTGATATTACCAAATCACTGAACACATCGATGTTATCATGTGTCAATATCGGGTTGAAAGTTGATTTAGGTTTAAAGGAGGTATTGCCTGGTGCATTAGTTACTGTCTCTTCCGCTGTCTCCTGAATGTAATCTAAGTCTCCCTCTTTCAACAGGTCCTGTAGATCACAATGCAGTTCGTATTCCCTCACCGTTAAACCACCATCTGTCCCCATGTCTATCGCTCTCGGTTTGCGTGCTTTCTGCTTGTTAATTAGAAACAGTTTCCTGAGCTTCAGTTTCCGCACGAATTTAAAAAAATCCATTCTAGTTTTGGCATAATCAAACCTACATGGTGGACAGTAAGATAACCCTAATGACAAAATTTTTTGTTCCTTCTTGCTAAGGCGAGTGTTAGTAAGGTTTACAATCGTCATATTGTCACTTACTTGCTGGTTTAGCGCCGATTCCATCTCCTGTATGGTTTCTTTTTTGTTGTTGTTGCAGGAGCTGTTCCTCGATCTGGCTGCGGTGTGCTTTCTCCGTTGGTTGCGTTTTCTATTGTGCCTTTGTTTGCCGGTCTGGCGGCATGGGACCTCAGCGACTTCTTTCGGTCGTTCTGGAGGCACTCCACCTCCTGTCCCAACGACCGCTTCGCAAAAACCGCCTCCGCAGCACTTGGATCCTGATCGAATTCAGAGTCGCTACTCGGAATCGTGCTCATATCCGTAGAAGACATTGACGGAGTTTTCTGATTTTTCCTCGCCTGGGTCTGTTTCGATGTTTTGTTTGCCATAGGAGGATCAAACTTTTTGGAGAAAGTATATATGCGTCCATTCAAGTAATCCAGTTTATCCCTTTGGAACTTGAAGGCTTTCCGTTTCATAATTATATCTTCCTCCTTAGAGAGCCTAGCTGTCATCGCCTCTCTTAGCTTCTTCTCCAATTCCTCCTCGTTCAGTGCTTTTATTTGGTTGTTCAGTTCTTTGACTTGTATTTGCAATTTGGCCCCATCACTCTCGGCGTATCCCACCAAGATCCGCATAAGACGGCTGGAGTTGTCAAGATTACACTGAGCCCAGTCGTGCAACATCTTCGGGTCAGGATTCTCGAAGCTGGGAGCCAGCATTATCCTCAGGCCACGGGGGACCCGCCCCACTTCCAGGTACCTGCTGAGCGATTTTTGCTCCCACCACTTTGCCTGTTCCGTTCTCATTGCCTTTTCAAGTTGTTTGAATAGCTCCCTCAGCTGAGTGCTACCGGACCCTGAAGTTGCGCTGGCATTCACTTGTTGGGCTACTGCTGCAAGACTGTCATCAAATAGACTGACTGCCGCTTCCTCTCTGTTCTTACGTCTGACCACGTCATCGGCGTCCATGTTGATGCACAGGACAGTACTTAATTGCTAAAGTTTTGCTTTTCACGCTGCGAGCTTATTATGTCCTCACTTGGTCTTTCGCTCACTCGCGTGCCTCTTTCCCCAGTACCGCCGTTTCCGCTGTGCACGTTGCGAAATCTTCCCGCGCCCAGTAAACCCTCACAGCCGTGAGGATAACGGCGTTTGCTGGTGTTTTCGCTCAGTCGGAGCGGCGGGGGTCACAAGCGGTTGCTCCTACCGGAACAAAAAAGTGCTTCCGGTTCTCCGTCAGCTGTGCTTCAATTGCCGCTTACCCTTCTCGCTGGGGGGATCCGTTCCACACCTAGAAGCCTGCCGGTGTGTAAAACATGACTGGAACTTCGATACTCAGTATGCGCCAAATAACGAAGACGGACCCAATGAGGATATTTCAAAGCGTCTTTATTTACATCTGTGCACCCTCATGACTGCCATGACGCGTTTCGGGCCCTGGAGCCCTTGATCACATGACATGGTCAGATTCCACCCTGTGATTTGTAGTGCCTGTCCGGTCACATGGTCCCAAGCCTATAGAAATAGAAAAAATACTTCAGCCTGGACCAGACATAGTAACCAATGTTATTTACAATCATTTTACTGTTGTATTTTTTGTAATGTTCTGTTAACCCCAATTGTCACACTTATTAAGCGAGACAAAATCCTTACAAATGTGCAAATTTGCGCAATAAATATGTAAAAACATACTATTTACAAATATACCAATTGACATTATTGCTATGTACAAACAATCACAGTGGACGTCATATGTACAAACTATTCCTGTGCAATATTTAGCAAATGAGTAAAGTGCTTTTGTGCAAAATTTACAAAGGAAGGGGTTATATATATCTTCAAAGTATGTAGATGTGAAGTTAAGAATAGTAAATCTATACTTACCTATTTGCACTTACATTCTCAATATTTTTGTCCTCGATATTTTTGACACAATAATCTGTCCACACACAGTTTTGGGTCTGATATTTTGTCAGTGAACTAAAAAAACATTGACAAAACCAATAGATTTCGCATAGGCGAAGCTTATTGGCTTTGTCAATACTTACGTTTGTAAATTACTTTCGGACTACTACTTCCAGATACATTTCTGGTATTTACGTAACTCTAGGGTTTATGGGGCATATTACCAACCTTCAGCGATATTTATCGCTAAGTAGGCTCAGCGGTGATAATATTATCGCCGCGGTTCACCTGTTTTTATCGCAGAGATAACTTGCTATTAGCAAGGTATATCTCTAAAACGATAAAAAGCAGGCAAAATGCGTGAATATCGCTGTAAATACAGCGATATTCACACATTATCGTGACAATGCTCTTAGCCATGTTATCCACCTTCCATTGGATAACATGGCTAAGAACTGCTCTGGGCAGGCGTTAGCTTTTGGAGATATTCGCGCTTAGCGCGAATATTTCCAAAACTAAGCCATTGTTGATAATAGGAGATAGCGATATTAGCGACTGTTTCCAGTCGCTAACATCTTGGCACGCCCACTTTGCATGTCATTAGCGATAATTATCGCTGACATGCAAAGCCACCCCAAAGATGATCGCTATCGCCTACTATCTGTCGCTAACTGGTATTAGCGACAGCTTGGTAATTGGGCGATCAAATTATCGCCGCTTTAGTGGGAAAAAGTCCCGATAAAGAGGCGATAATGGCCCTTGGTAATATGCCCCTATGTTTTTACCCAACAATTAGCATAATACGTAGAACATTACCACAAACCTGGTTAAATAAAAACAACAGCTTTTGATGTGCAATGAACCACACCTCCCCCAGCCCCTGACTTAATCAATCTCAGCTTTTTCAGATTTAGCTATAGAATGAAACAGTAATAAGACAAAAGGTGAAACAGTGTGCCCATTGCACTTCTAAGCACCTTCTTTTCACATCACAGTGGCTCTTGGGCACGAGCTGGTTGTATGCTAATGGCTCACAGTCAGGGGTATGAGATGTAAAACACCACTAAAAAGCATTCACAGAGGAAGGGACAGTCTATGCTTGGATGCACACGTATGACAACAGCTGCTGATAAAGGGTGTTTTGCACCTTATTACAAATGAGCGTCTGTCAATAGTGTGCAACTTCTAGCTTCCTGTCTGCTAGTTAGAAGCTGTTCACATGAAGAGATTCCTCATGAAAAATGTTTAATGCCAAGTCACCTTGTGGAAAGCATTGAAAGAATTGCAATGGAACTCCTGTTTGTGGCAGTGTCCTGGCCGTGCGCTGTTGAGGTACTTTTGTCCAACTTTTTCTCATGCACTAGTGCATGGCACTTAACTGTCCTCCCACCCCTCCCGGTGTCCGTTGTTGCTTCTCCCTCCCCCTCCCCAGAAGCTCCCTTGTGTTGTTCCCACGATCTCCTTCCTCTGTCCATTGCTGCTCCCTCCCTCCTCCCATGCAGATACCTGCTGTTGTCAAGCTCCCCCGCCCCCACCCACCCAGCCTGCTGTCTGTTGTTTCTGTCCCCCTCGTGCCTTTTTAAGTATATTGTACAGCAGCACCGCTTGCTGTGCAACTTAGCTTAAAGAAAAAAAATGCTATGAAGCGGTCAACGTTGGGAAAGTGACATCGCTTTAAAAAAAATCTTTAATCTATGTTGCACAGCAGCCCGCGCTGCTGTGCAACATGTCTAAAAAACATTGACCTAGTCAATAGATCTTGTATAGACGAAATCTATTGACTTTGCCAGTGCTTGTTTCCTTTTCCAGCAGTGATGTAGGGAAGGTCAACACCCTTCTCCATGGTCACTAGGGCTCCCTTTTACTAATATGTTAGCGCAGCTCGGGTACCACCTTTTACTTTCTTGTAACATGATAAATTGCAAACTCAGGGTTCCATACACTTCAGGCTTGGTATCAGAGTTCTGAGTTCAGAGGAAAAAGTACATTCACGATTAAAAAAATAAACAAAGTATGTTGTACGGAGACCCTTTCACTCTCCATGCTGGACAGACGCCTGTGCTTTGCTGTGGCGCGGCTGCTGTGGCTCACAAAGGGAGGCCTGGGACCAGGACGAGAGGCGTCAAGGTAATGGTTCATTTTCCTGCTGAGACATCCTATAAGCACTATCACCAACACAATTTCCTGAGATGGCTGTTCATATCTACAGGATAAATCCTATTTGGCAAAAGCGATATTATAACAGCTTCCTTAATAAAACATCAACAGAAGTCTATAATAAATGCATCCCTCGCGCTCTGATTTATGGCGCTGCTCAGGTCAGTTCTTCATAAAGCGACCTTTCCTTCCTTTGGAGCTAAGAAAACAAAGCAATACATGTCACCGACCCCTGGGCTGAGTTCATAAAGCGCGCAGGACAAACAGCGTCCGCGGTCCTTGAAAACTCTGGTAGAATCTCCGTTTCGTCTTAACTCGGAATGAAATGGAAGGGCCCGTGGCCTGCAGACGGCCGCCCCTTTCTTGCAGAGGCGCGTCCGTGCTGGGCCCTCCGTGGGCTTCAATGCTTCTCTCCAAAAAGTCTCTTTTTGGTGACATTCAGTGTTACTCGTTCCCCTAGCAGTTGTTCTGCAGGATGGTTCAAACTATAGAAATACCAATTTACCCACAAGGCCTGGAATACGATTGGACTGTATTACCCGATGGGACGCTGGAAGCTCTCTTCACTGGTCTCGGTGCCATATTACAATAAAGCTCTAATCCCGGAGGTGGCTGGAATCTCTCACTTCTCAGGGCACACTTGTATAGACTGCTATTGCTCTGACTGCTGATATCCAGGGTATAGGGTTATCAACGTCATTTAGGGGTCTCAGTTGCAACCCCTGGCTTCCCTCTTGCGATCCCTGGCCTCAAAGGTGGCATAATCAGTGTCAGGAACAAAGTGGAAGTTTGTCGTTATGGACCTTGGTTGAGGTTCCGCTCTCTTCGCTTTCTGTCATTTTTTTTTATTACACTAATACTGAATAATATCACATTATTCAGCATTAGTGTAATAAAGAATGGAGTACAATTAGCTGGAATATGACTTTCCTGGCATCTGAGGTAAGTAAAAAATACTTTTAAATGTAGGTTGCATGCATGCTCGCAGGTGGGAGTGTGTTTATGTGAGAGAGGAACTGTGTGTAAATTTGAATGTGTGTATGTGTCAGTGTATGTGTGTGAGTAAAAGTGAAGGTCGAAGGAAGGGTCATGTCTCTGACTACCCCTGGCTTCTTGGGTGAATTAAGGTTAATGCATAGGGTTTTCTGAGTGTGGGAGTGCCTGTGAGGCATTTCTGGATGACCCATAAGGGACCTCTTAGTGTGTCTGTTGCAAGACGTATTGTCTGCTTACTGTAGGCTTAGATCCCATTCATTGCTGGCTGTTGGTTGGCTTGATTGTCACTCTCATTTGCTTACTTATTATCATTAGCCTGTGTATGCTTCTCTTCCTCTTCTTGTGTGTGTCCCTCCCCTGGAGCACGGACACACTATTGTGTCCTTCCACTGCTTGCTATTCAATCACTATTTTTTTCTGTGTTCTTTATGCACTCAGCCACCCCCCATGTGTAGTTCTTATCACATTCCTCTTTTTCTACCCTGTCTTTCTCATCCCTCCCTCTCTCAGTTGCTGTGCTTACTTCCTCTCCACCTGCCTACCTTCTGCTGTTGTTCTTCCTTCCCCATCTGCCCTCAGTTGCCCGTTTGCTTAACCCTTTCTGCCCACTCTCCATTTGCTTCCCCACTCCCACTCTCCTAAACCCACTTGCCATGCAACCCTCCATTGTCTGTTTACTGCCCCATTGATGCCTATTCACCCTCTATTGTATTTGCTTCCCAATCCTCTGCCCAAGCTCCATTGTTCATCGGATTTCCCATCCACCCGCCCTCAGTTGTCAGTTGGCTTACCCATTCTTCGTTGCTGCCCATTCGCCCTCTGTTACCGGTTTTGCTCTCTTCCTTCACCAGCCCACCCTCTCTTGGCAATCTTGCTGCCCCTGCTTCTGTCAGTGGTTAGAAGGTAAAATTTGGATTTACCAGACATTTTTCCATTCTCACAACTTTCAATTCTGTTTTGGCTCTTGGCCAACATCACTTGATAAAGTGCAGCAGAGGGCAGTGTTGCATGCATGTTATTATGACGTAGGCACCCTCTTCCATACATTATTTATTAGTGAAGTTCTTCACATCATCCAGACATGTTGTACAGTTTAAACTTTAGAGACAATGCATAGCTGCAAGACATCTACCTGTGTGTTACTGACTCTTCCCAGCGTTAATGGTCTTTTAGAGGTATTCAGCCTGACGTGTGACCAACCTGGCTGATTCTGTCAGCTTTTCAGATATGTTCAGGTCCACTAGAATTATGTGAAAGGAGAGGATCGAATTATGTGCCAGGGTTGACTAAATTGTGCAGCAAGCAAGAAAAGGCATATATGCAGCATAATGGGGTGCAGTTTGTCATAGCATTGCTTCCTTATTTTGTCATTGTTACACATTTTAACACCGTCTGGTCAAAGATTTCACCTCGTTAGTACATTTTAACACCCACATATCTAAATAAGCAACAGAAAATGGGCCAGGCAACATTTGCAAAGACCCTTACATTGCACTGCAACACATGCTGCTGCATTTTGAGTACCTTTTAATTCAATTAAGAGAGAAACAATTTTTTGGGATAAAATCTGCAGAGGATCAAGTAATTCTAGAGGGCCTGGACATTTTGCATTGATAGTGATACTACATGGTTCTTCATACATTCAAAACATATTATTGCAGATTTAATTTTTCAATTCAGTTGTAAGATTCAGTTTATTGAGCTATAATTCATAAACAACTTCATAATTCATATAATCCATCCATATGAGTGAAGTACAATGAAGAGTTGCAGGGTTTTTTAGTGAAGCGTATGTCATTTAACACCGCTTCTTGGGACTTTAATGTGATTTTGTCACAGCGATGTGAGCAGATCCTTGTTTTTTGTTGTTTTTTTTTCAAACATATTTTTATTAGCATTTTTAAATTATTGACATTAATATTGACAAACTTACAAAGGTACTCATATCATATCTTGGTTTACCGTATGCAGAGCGCAATTACATACATTTTTGTTTGTGCTCGCATAGTTAGTTTACACTTACCTCCCCCTCATTGGACAGCTATAATTTGCCCCAGGTACACCTAGTATCATGAGCCTTTATCTCCTAAGCTTCATTACGTGCTCTACATTTTGTAGTCTATATGTGGCTATCTCTGCATCCTTTGTTCCACCCAATACCTGGGAGTGGCCACAGGGGTATTTTCTGTTTGCTGTTTTCTTCTACCCAACAAAAACCAAGACACAAACAACTTTGGGGCATTTTCAAGAAGGTGGGCATTGCTGTGACATCAATAATCAATCAAAAAATGCTATGTGATGTGTACTGTACGCAGTGGAGATCCAGGGTCTCGCCTGCTGTTCCCAGGGAATATTTATTTTCAGCTCCCCACAGCTGCATGCGTTGTTTAGTGTATTTGGCGGGGGGAAAGAGGCCACCAATAGCATTTGGCCTTGAGTTTTCCCTTCAATCCTTATCCTGTCTACCTCTTACATGCCCCAATTCTTTTGGTTGTCCACCTCTAGTCCTCCTAGCGGATGGTCCTATTCCTTGTAGGTTCTTTAAGTCCTATCTACCCCACGGCCTTGCGGTTCGTCCTCATTTGCAGTCTCCTCACTATCCTCTTGCATCTGTATCGGGTGCTCCCAATTGGATAACATTTCCCTCCATCGCTCTGACAGGGGATGTCGCTTTGGAATCCTGGATTCTTCACGAGCCAGAGCGTTGCCCTCTGCCCCTGCCCATTGAGTGACATCTCGTCTCCAAAGTTCTCCCGAGGGTCTAGTGGATGACTTCCAAGACATGGCTATCTGCCTCTTGGCCAATATCAAGGCCAGGTCTATAAATTTGTTACCCACTTTTCTCTTAGCGGGCCTGGGGAACTACCCCATCAGGCAAACTTCTTTGTAGACTCAAGTGTGTGCCCCCCTGTCTTTTCTGTTTATCTGTGAGAAGACCTCGTCCCAGAAGAGGCGCAGTCCTGCACCATCCCAGGTCACATGTATAAAGTTTGCATCGTTCTGCGTGCATGTTGGGCATTTACGCATTTTCCCCCCATATGTCACCTGTATCCTGTGTGGAGTCATGTGTGCCATGTGCCAGTTAAACTGAATATATTTTGGCCTGGTATTTTGGGACTCCCCTTTGTGGGAGGACAGAGTTCTGCGCCATTCCAAATCAGTTAATTCGCTGCTCAGGGCCATCTCCCAACATCTCCTTAGATTCTGTAAGGGACTAGGGGCCAGATGTAGGAAGCCTAATTCCGGTCGGTAACGGCCGACATTACCGAATTTCGGCCGTTACCGACCGGAATTAGGCTTTTCATATGTAGGTGGCATCATTTCAGATTCAGTAATTTACCAAATCGGTATTTAAGAATTCGGTAAATTACCGATTCTTAAAAATACAGAATCGGTAAATTACCGAATCTGAAATGTAGGGAGCACTCAAATGAGTGCTTTTCCCATCTTAGGATTCGTTATTTACCACCAACTAGAAGTTGGTGGTTAATAATGAAAACCTTTGAAGAAGCATTTTTTTGCTTTTTCAACAGTGACATGTGGGCATGTATGTCTGCAACATGTGCACCCATACACAATTGAGGGGTGCAACAGGGTGTCAAAGTGACACCCTGCCACCCTTTAATGTTTCACCCTTTTACCGAATCGGTATTTACCGATTCGGTAATTGACATTCATTCCTATGGGCCTCCAGGCCATATCCCTCAACAAGTTCCTCAAAAGGTGTTAGGGCCTTCTCCTGATAACAATACCCTACTGTCTCCACCCCTACCTCCAACCACTGTGCTAACTGATCCGTCATAAAAACTGTCTGGGGCTTACCGTGAGGTAAGCCTATCAGTGGTATCGTTGGTGCATATCGTGTTGTTCGAGCTGCTTTAGCCATGGATCTTTTCCAACATTGCAGGGCTGATATTTGTAATACCTATCTATACAGGACAGAGATTGTCAGGACAAGCTTTCTGGCCAGTGGAAAGGGGATTGTGCTTCAGCTGCCATTGTAAAAGTCCCCTCAGGGTTCACCCCTTCCAGCCATTGTGCTAGCCATTGAATCTGATCTGCCAGGAAATATAATTCGAAATTCGTAACTCCCAAACTGCCTTCTAGCACGGGGCGCTGCAACGTTTGCAATGAGACCCTCCATCGCCCCTCTCCCCAGATCAGATCTCGTAACAGTGAATTCACCTGGCTGAACCAACCTGTCGATACAGAGAATGGGAGGTTAATGAAAAAATAGAGAAGCCGCGGCAACATGACCATCCTAGTCAAAGAAATCCTGCCCATAAGGGGCAGGCGTAATGAGCACCAAAAGGTGACACACGCTTTAAGAGATCAGAGAGCTTTATCTAAATTTCCTTCCCTGAGGTCGTCCAGTGAGTGGAAGATATGAATCCACAAATATTTAAAAGTGTGTGGTAGGTCCTGGGGGCACGGCAATGCTCCAGCTACAGGGAACAGTTAAGTTTTGTCTTTGTATGACCAGTGGGCCAGACAGTCGCTCAAATCATCCTGGAAGAGATAGCGCTGTGTCTGAGCCCTTCACCACATCTCCCAGGGATATCAACAGGTCATCTGAAAATAGAGATATTATATGCTTCCTCCCATCTACCCCAATTCCCAGCCCTTTGACCCCCGTCGGAACCCTGTAGCTAGTGGTTCAATGGCCAGGGCAAAGAGGAGAGGAGACAGAAGGGAATCCTGCCTCGCACGTCGAAAGATTTCGTAGTGGGTAAACACAGTTTTTCCAGTCTTGACCCATGCAGGGGGCAATCATACAGCATTTGAACCTATTTGACCCAGCCTTCTCCAAAGCGCTTGTGCTTCTTCACTGTGAATAGGTATTCCCATCCAACAGAGTCAAAGGCCTTTTCTAGGTCAATGGACAAAATGGCCGCTCGCGAAAGAGCACGCGCTTCAGGATGATATAATACCGAATACTGCCTGCGCAGGTTCAATGAGGTGTTTCGTGATGGGATAACGATTTGGTCCGTGTGGATTACGGCAGACATGTAAGGCAGAAAGTGCAGTGCCAGAACTTTACTAAGAATCTTAAAATCCATGTTGAGCATGGAAAGGGGCCTAAAATCTCCAACTCAAGCCCCTGGAGTGGTGGTCTTAGCAAGTGGGATCACAAGTGCGTCTCGCGTGGACGAAGGTGAAAAACCTTATTTCAAGGATTCGGCATGTAGGGTCACCAGACGAGGAGCCAACCTGGAAGCATACGTTGCATAAAATTCCACAGGGAGTCCATCCGGTCCCGGTGTCTTCCCTGTGGCCATGCCTTTAATAGCTCCCCGTATCTCCTGCAATGTCACTGGTCCCCCCAAGGCTTCTTGGATTTGTTCATTCAGTCCCTGAATCCGGAAAAAGGATAAGAAGTCCCTCACCTCCTCCGGGTCTGCTGGGGCCAGGACTGTGTATAAGGCCTCATAATATTCTCGGAACAAAGAGTATATCTCCCCGGAGTCATGAACAGTGGCACCCCTTATGGACCGTACCTGCGTGATCTGTTCCCCACAGGATTCAGGTCTGATCAACCAGGCTAACAAGCACCCTGGCCACCCCTCCTCCTCTTGCACTTTGGTTAGATACGCTCTATAGTCGTTACATCTTGACCGTTCCAGCACCTCGTCATAAAGGGTACATATCTCTCGTAAGTTGGTCCTGAAGACAGGATCCGCTACTAGAGCATTATCTAGTCTGTGCAACTTACTCTCCAGGTCCTCCAATTCTCAATGAAATTATCTCTGTACTCCTATTGAGTTCCCCAAACAGTGCCACTTCACTACCACCTTAAATGCCTCCCACTCCACCCAGTGGCGGTGCGTCCATTAGGGGCGTTGGGGCGTTGCCCCACTTAGCCATGGACAACACACGCTGCAATTAGGAAGTAAAATAGCTTCAAAAATAAATTATCCTGAGCGCACTCGCAGTTTGTGACAGAGAGAGCCAGCTGTACTGGGACAAGCCCGAGTGCATCGGAATCACGGAAGGTGTGGGGGCGGGGCTGCGGCAATGAGTGACAGTGAGTACAGCCATCAGAGCAGAAATAGGTAGCGCTGCGCAGCAGGCACTTGTGTGTGCGCATTTTGAACTAATCGTTTTCACGACTGGCCCACGCATGCGCAGACCCATGAGTACCTTTCCTCCTCCTTCTCCCCTACAGCACTTAAACAGGCAAACCCGGGTCCCCCGGGTCTCACAATGGGCAGAATTAAGCCTGCTCTTTAGCCAATCCTGGCGCAGTAGTGCTGGTAGCGCTGCGCCAGGATTGGCTGAGACACCGCGGAGACTTCAGCACTGGTGTCGCGCTTGGGTGGTGGATGTTTTCTAAGTGTGGCCAATCACATGTGGCTTATGTTAAGCCATTGAGGGGTGATTGGCCATTTCCCCATGCTGTATGTGCACGTCACCGCGCCTGGCGTGCCCTTACATCAACAGTCAGAGAGAGTCACGAGGAGAATGTGTAGCAGACCCTCGTGCGTGCCTGCAGCAGTCAGTGAGTGTCTCTTTATCGTGTCTACAGTCAGTCAGTCAGTCAGATGAGTGAATCACACAATTCCTCATAAAACGTAAGTTTTTTGTGTACAACAATCACTACACTATTCTCTACAGAAGTGCGTCGGTGTGCGTGGTGTCTCTCTCTACATATGCGTGTGATTGCAATGCATGACCTGAGCACTAGTACAGTAGCACATTTCCTTGCGGTCAGAACTTGCACTAATGCAAATGCACTAATGCAAATGCACTTTTTCTTAAACGTGCGGCTGCTGCGGGGAGTACTTGTGCAAGGGAACAAATGCTTCGTTATAATTAAAACTGTCTTTCTTGTGGTTTGTATTTCGAGCTGGCCTCACTGGTGCAGATGCACCGCACGGCACGGCACATTTCTGGTTTGGCGTGGCACTGGAAGAACTAGCACAGTCAGAAGTACACACCAACCATTGTGCTTAGAATCTGATTCTAGGAGCACAGGGCGGGTGCGCACTTTCATGTGTGCAAATAACGACCGGGTACACTTACACAGATGCTCAAATCCCTGCAGTCAGGACTAGCACTGAAAGAATGAGTCCACAAGCATGGTGTCATGTGCACTAGTGCACACTCTCTTCCATGTGCTTGTACCTACCGCAGGAAGATCGGGGGCGGGGGTACCCTTTCATTCACCTATGTGTATGTTGGTGAGATGGTGACTGCTTGAACCCATGTGCGTGTGCCATGATCTTAGAGGGTATTGAATTATATGCAAACCGTGCTTGCCGTAGGCCTCTGAAGTGGTATCAGTGCTCGGATCATAGGTGTCAAGAGCATGCTTATGAACCTCGAGCAGGCACAGACAAAGGCTACCGGGACCCTGGAAGGAAAGCAGCCTCGAAAAACAAGTGTTTATTTTACAATGCAGTTCTGCATAAGTTTGTTTGAATGTTCGCCTTGAGTGCAGGTGGAGGAGGACACTAACTGTGTATATTTATCATGGCTTAGCACGGGATCCAAGCAGAGAATCAGAATGCTTTCTGTCATTCGCGCCCAGATCCAGTAGGTCTTTGTATGTGTGCGACTGCATGCGCCTATGCGGTGCTCTGACACCAATCGTAGCTGTGCTCCACTGTTTAAATGGTGACATGAGGTCTAATTTTTTGCTTGTTTCCACTGGGACCCATGGCACCCATGGTACGCCAGGGTTTACCGACTCCTGCCTCGCTATCATTCGCAAAAAAGAGGCCTTGCATTCTTTCATTGTCAGTCTTAATTTTGTGTTGTCGGGCAGCTGGTATAGTTATTAGGAGAGTTAACTAGTAGCTTTTCTTTATTAAAGTAAGTGCCTTCGTTGTATTTATAGCAAACAGGTGGCATTTTATTGTCATTGCGCTGTGCTTCACAAACAGCTCCCAACATTAGCAGGGCCAGATCAGATCAGCCTTCCATTTTCCCTGACTTACGAATGTGTTTTAACAGTACACTCTCGTAGAAGGCTGTCAAGGCAGGTGCCGGTTTCATGCAGAGCTGGAAAGAAAGCCACATGGCCCCTGATTATACAGGTCCGGAAAAATGTCCAAACGCCTCATCTAAAATAACAAAGAAAACAGTAAAATATTTTAAAGGGCCCAAGGGCCATGTTTAGTAGTGGTCTCGGATATGTCTTATTAATCCTGAAATTGTTGCAGTTCTCTCTGATAACATCGTCTCAGAGTGCCCTGAAGCTGCTGCAAGTAAATGTGTTGACACTATAAGAGTGATTTGGATTTATATTTATTGACATCTTTTTTGTTTAAAAAAAAGGATTAGAAATAGAAAAAGCACAGTTTTTATTTGTACTTTTTCTTTTCCTTCGTGACTTTTGTACCCTCTATCCCAGAAGCTCTAATTGTTCGAATCCAGCTCTTTTTAATCGTGTTTTTTATAAGACATGGTCTCTTCTTTTCTTGTGCAGTTCACATGTCCACAGACCCAAACCCCTGGCAAGTTTAGCCAACAGATTCCCTGCTCCATCGCGTGTCCCTCTGTCTACGACCTCTTGAGGCCCCCAATAAATCTGAAGCGCTGAGAAGGCACTGAGGCAGAATTTCTACGCTTTAGTTGGAGCCCCGTGGAGAAAAAGTGTCAGAAGTAATAATAGGAGCTGGGGGAGTGTTTGAGGGGTGAGCCCTAGTTTACAGTTACCCACACCCTGTTTGGGCATGAAAGTGCCAGCAGCATTGTTGGCATTACACAAATGAGTCTATTTTGGTGCGCAGAGGCCGAGTGGATGAAGGGGGCAGATATTCCTATTTTTGGACTCAGATTTTGGTACTTTTTGATTTCTTTTTTTCTGGATGCATAGCTGAATCTGCCTTAAGGAGTCAGAGATTGTAGTGATCCAGGAGGATGGCTTCAGAGAGGGCGACATATTAGGTCTGTGTGCACTGCTGTTCCTGCAAACAGACATGGTGGGGGCCCCTCTGGGTACCACAGAAGTGCACAGGGCTTCGTTGATAGTTTAGGTGGAACTTGCGACTGCTTGAGTGGTTACTACGCTTATATTGAGCACTGTGTGGGTTTACATCACTAGGTGTGACATATGATCATTCTTCTACTAAGAACTGCCAGTATTTTGATTTTGTTTAATTCATGTCAGCGTATTGCACAGCAATGTAGATGAAACAACTTCAATGTTCATTTTTCTCAATGCACATCAGCCGGATATTTAATGTAATCGTGGCATTTTACATCTTCATGCTTCCTCAACCAGCCCTTTAATTCACAGATGAATCCAGTTACCTTTTTCATTCCTCGATACATTTGTCTCTGCAGTCATGCTTCCGAATAACATTCATACACCCCTGCAGCATTTCTCTAATCCACTGTTTGTTCAAAGCCATTACGCAATTTACATTTGGCTGCCTCCTCCCCCACCGCCATGCACGTGCCATGCCAAACGTCATTATTTCAATGAAGCCCTAGTAGCTGTTGCAGATATTCACTTAGTTGCCATGATGAAGAACAAATGACGACTAATCACTGAACCCTGCCCACCTCAAACCATGCACGGCCTTTCGTTTAGTTTCCACCATGCCTCCCTCCATATACAAAGGAAACACACTCACACTTCTTTGTGTGCAGGGCTTTAAGTTGGATGAAAAAACTGGGGGGGGGGGATTGCTCGTAGGGGAAGCCAATGTAATTAGGAGCATGGCTTAAAACTGTCAAGCTAAAAATCTGTAATTAGCATAGTTTGCGCCTCACTGGTATTGTGCTTCTTCTGTCATTGCCTCCAGATATATAATACAAGTGACATTAAGCCCACAAGCACCCAGGGCGACAGGCTTTGTCAATGGTTGTTAGTTGCATAAGATAAATAAGAATAAACTGCAGCATTTTCATTATTATATACAATGAAAACAGGTGGTTCAGAGATGTGTTACAGGTGGGAAACACTTAGAGGGCCTGTTTCCGTTGGTTGTATGTGCCTGGTTTGGGGGTCCTTTTACAAGCAGACCAGTTTGAGGATTGGGCACATTTCTGATTTGATTATAATGTTTTCTTCACACTTGTGCTTCAAAATGCTATGTTGGATCCCCCTTTTCTCAACAATTTGCAGTAAATATGTGGTGTAAAACCCATCATTTGAATCCATTTTCTCAATTTTCTTGCGGGGTGAATCCCCCGCACCCTGCTTCGCTCGCTCACTTATTACATTAGGATAAAACATTTTTCGCCCCACCACTTTCAAAATCCACCAGCCGCCACTGACTCCACCAGTACAGAGGAAGTCATATTCGAGTTTATTTGGAAGTAGGAGTCAATAAGAGCACCAAGGGATTCCCGGAAAGGAGCGTCCTCCAACATGGAGGGTTGAGTCTCCACAAAGGGATTAGGGGACATATCCCCAGAGGTTGATGGATCAGCAGGAGTGGGCTATGGTCCAATAGTGTATGACCCAGATGTTCAGTGTGTGTGATTGAGCCACCGAGCTCAGTAGAACATAGGAAGATATTGAGGGGCAGATTTATGTTGGACTTGCGCCACATTTGCGTCACGCAACGGCGGCGTAAATGTGGCGCATCCCTGTGACCTATTTACAATGTGACGCATCTAGGCAGATGCATCACGTTGTAAAGCCCTGCGCCACATGTGGGCATTCCGGCGCAAGGTGGGTGTTCCGGGGCAGGTGCGCCTCGCAAAAGTGGCTGAGTGAAATCTACAAGATTTCACTCAGTCACTTTTAGGCCAATGCTGCGTCAAAACCCTGCGCCTGCTTGAAGCAGGCGTAAGGCTTGACGCAGCATTGGACTGATAGGGCACCCCCGAGCCTTGCTGGAGCTGCATCGCGCTTGCGGCGCAACTCCAGCAATGCGTCACCTTTACGGCACAGATGCGTCACGCATCTGTGCCGTTTTTGCCCCATGGTGCGCCGCATTGTAAATGTGGCGCACCATGGGTGGGGGAGCTGCGGCGCACAATAACTGGCACATCCCTGGGGATGCGCCAGTTATTGTAAATCTGCCCCTAAGTCGTGTATGTAGATGGTGCATGGGGGAGTAAAAGGAGTAGTCCCTCTCGCCTGCGTGTTGCATTCTCCAAATGTCTATCAGCCCCCAGTGTTTCCACCAATCACGGAACCCTGATGCAGTACAGTGTACCTGGGCACAAAACAGGGCGAGAGTGAGCGGTCTAAAATAGTGTCCAAGCCACAGTTAAAATCCCCTCCCAAAATCATAGTGTCAATGGTCAAGTTGGCCTTATGGGCAGATAGATCTTGGAAAAATGTCACTTGGTCCTGATTGGAGGCATAAATATTACCAAGCGTTATGTTTCTACCATATAATTTCCCAAGAACCAGTAAATATCTACTCTCCCGATCCACCAGCATGTGCGCTACCTCAAAAGGGACCCCCGCTGGCACCCAGATCAGCCCTTCCCTGGTGCATGCCGAATAGGAGGTGGCAAAAAGCTGCCCTCTTCACCTTCTGCGAAGGTTCTCCACTTCCCCCTGCAAAAGATGTGTCTCTTGTAGCAGGGCAATCTGTATACCTCTGCGTCTCAAAAATCTATGAATATTGTTCCTTTTCGTTATCATACCCATCCGCCTTATGTTCCCTATCAAGAGTTTTAGTGTGCTACGTGCGGAAGCCGTGGTGAATTGTAATCAACAGATCAAGCACCCCCTCTCCCCCACCGCCCGTCTCACAGCAATGAAAGCAATGCCACCCCTGCGATGACAGTGATCCAAACCAAACATAAAACCTCCTTTAACAACAACTCCCTGTTCCTAGAGCAGAATAGCAACGGTCCTCCGCCCAAATTGTGGGTAAAACCTCATTATTCGTAAGAGGGATCACACCCTGCCAGGGGGGTATCCTTGTGAGGAGGGGAAGCCTGGCTCTTGAGGTACCAAACTCTCATCTGGACCATGCTGATCAGCCCGGTCTTAAGTGCCAACAGGTCACAACTCAACGGTCTCCAGGCACTTTCTGGTCCGGGGGGGGGGGGGGGGGGGGGGGGGTCGGCAGATGAAACACTGCGCTTTCTGTTCTCTCATATAATGTAATCCCCTATTCAAGGTGTCACTATTTGGAGGCTAACACTATCATTATGGGAAAAGTTGGACTCTGAGTCCTCTGTCCCCTTCCTCGAATTGGAGCCAGCCTCAGATGTCGCTCCAGTCGACTGCATGATCTCTGCCACAGCCTTGAGCGCTGCTGCTCTCTCCCTCTCAGTTTGCAAGGGGCTTGGTTTCTTCAGTAGTCCCTTCTTGACTCTCCGTCTCGGTCTCGTCTGCGGCCTTGGAGCTCTAAGGTCTTCTAACTGGCCTGCCCTGGGGAATGGTCTTCAAGACTATAAACTTCCAGCCATTCCCAAGTCTTATCGGCATCTTCACAAAAATGCGTCTTTCCATATAACATTATGCTGAATCGGGCCAGGAACATCAAGGAGTACTGGAGGCCTTCCTCCTGCAATGCCTTCTTGACCTCGAAAAATGAGGCGCACCTCCGTTGAGTTTCCATAGTATAGTCGGGTAATATGGAGACATTGCAATTTTCTATGGCAAACGGGCCCTTTGTCCTAGTCCTCTGCAGCAATACATCCCTGTCTCTGTAGTGGAGCAACCGGTCTATAATTGCCCGTGGGAGGTGCCCTGGGGCCAGTGGGTGGGCCAGCACCCAATGTGCCCTCTCAAGGGTACAGGACGTAGATAATCCCTCCGGTGCAATGACTGATCGCAGCCAGGGTTTGAGGAACACCACCACATCCCCACCTTGCGTTTCCTCAGGTCGACCCACCACCCATATATTGTTTTTCCTATTGCAGCCTTCCGCATCTTCAGCCCTATGTTCCAAGGTGTGGACTCCGTCAGTGAGCTCAGCGACCTGGAGGGTCAGTGCCTACTCTGAGGGTTGAAAGACCGCAATCGAGGTTTCATCTGTTTTGACCCTCTCCTGTATTTTCTGGTGTTCTGCCCTTAATAGCCCCAGTCCCACCAACACTGTACTAATGTCTTGATGTAGCGTCGCTTTTAATATTTTTGTGGGCTGCAATTGTACTGGGTCTGCCTAAGGCAGCTGGTCAAGTTTCCCCTGGCTTTGCTCTGCTGTGTTGCCATCTTGATCTGACAGGGTTCCCGCCACCTTTGCTCTAGTTTTGCCCATTGCAGCTTATGGAAATACCCTGGTGGGGAGAGTCGAGGCTGTTCTGCTGTATGCAGACTCAGAGGGAACGATTTCTGAAGTGGGTGTCAAGGATGGAAAGAAGGCTCCTGGATCTCCCCTGTTGCCTTGGATCACAGAGGTCTTGCAGGCCTGCCGGTCCTCCAGCTAGAAACCCAGGTCAGTGTCCGCAACGTGCATTTGTGTTTCAAATGTCCAATCCTGCACAGCACACTTCCAAAGCCCATACATGACAGTAACCCGATTCAAGGCCCCATTCTCCCGACTTTTTTTTTTTAAATCTCCCTCTTTGCTCTTCTGAAATGTTGGCATGTATGGTCCCCGACCCCGTTTGCCTCCGCAGTTCAGGCTGGTCTCATGCGTCTTTCACCGCTCACCTCTCTGCACTCTCCCGGATCATCTCCGATGCGCGACGCCTCCTCCGGACCCCCGCATGTCAACGGACCAGCCTTCCAGGGCCCTCGCGTCTCGTCACAATACCTTGTCTCCACGGCAGGCTGGCAGCACTCGTCCTCAGCCACTGCATCCACCTGCCCAGGCTGACGCGCAATTCTCTTCGTTGTCCGGGGCTACCGGAATCAACTTCGCTCCTTCCTCCGAAGCCCTTCTTGTTTCTCGGCCCAAACCGCAGGTGCCATCTTTGCATATCTCCGGTCTTGTTTTCTCGCCTCTCTGGAGCTTCAGTTCTTCCACAGTCCTTGGGACCCCTCATGGCGTTCCCAGCCCACCCCGTGCAGGGCCAGATCAACTGACAAGTGTCTCAGCCTGCCCAAGATTATCCAGGATTTCAATAGGGCCAGCACGGAGCAGCCCGCTCACACATCCGCCATTACAAGCGGCCAAGCCTCGCCCCGTGAGCAGATCCTTGTAAACCATCAGACTGTCGTTCATGCTGGGCATGCTACTGCCATAGAGTCCATGTTATCTGAAGGAAAGAATCAACAGCAGTAGTATGGTCAGCTGGTGCTCTAGCTGCTCTCTGGTATCACAGAGCCTTATCAGAAAGAAAATCCCCCCTCCTAATGTGTTGCTGGTTTGAAGAATTGTTCCTCTTGTTTCACTGAGGGGGGGTGGGGGGGGTTGGCTTTATTACACATAACCAGTTCTGATTGTGTACAGTTGATGGGCACAGCACTCATTTTTGGGGGCCAGGACTTATTAAGCCGGAGCCTACTGTATGTACTAGTGTCTGCTTTCCAGAAACACATTTTTTCTTTTTCATTAACCCCTTCGATGCTCATGATGAGCTCAGCTCGTCATGAGGTACACCTCTCGTACACTCATGACGAGCTGAGCTCGTCATGAACAATGGGAAATCGGGGCCAGCGCGCGGGGTAAATCTGCACCGCACCGATGGTGTTAAGCTCTCTATGAGAGTACATGTGTTTATCACCTGTGTCCCTGTCATGCTTTACCCCTTAACCCCAGCGCCCTACGTTCTTTGGTCTTGCCAGTGTTCTTCTCCACCCAACCACCCTCTTTTGCCTGTCTTGCCTATCTACCGCCCGCCAACTCTCCGTTTCCGTTAGGGCTTGCGCTATTGGCTTACCCAGAGGACTCATAGGCATGGCCTATTGGCTTTGCCAGTGCTTGTTGCTGGGTGTTTTTCTGCTTCTGGGGCATTGCTTTGTTTGGTCCTGGACACAATGGATGTCACCTCCTAAGGTCATTTTGAGCAATTGACTACCATGTTATGCCTTATGAAAGGAGCACAGATATGTATGATGAATTTGGTTTTCATTAAATCTATTTGTACTGGCTTTCTCATGCATATATTTTGGGGAACGTGTTCTAATGAGGTCTCTGTTTGTATTGCCTGTTTATATGTCAAAAGTAAAAAACCACCAGACCCCCTCTTTTACTCCCTTCACCAAAGCCAGATCCAGCCACATTTTTTCCACTATGGAAGATTGTGGGGACATCCTGTATCACGGTGATGGGACTGGGATCTTCCGGCTCCTGTTTCTGAAAAGGAAAAGCTTTCAATAATAAATTCGTTTTGCTTGTGGTAAAAAAAACAATTGATTCCCCATTGTTTTTGCAAAATTAAGAAAAAATGGTAAAATAGTGAAAGTAAGCATTTCACTATAGTTTACCCTTCTAGACCCTCAGGTTACTAGTTGGTTTACAAACTGAGGGAATTATAGGATCAGAGGTGCAGCTTTTTTACCCTCAGTAGGGGGGCAAAGGTTTAAAAAATATGTAAAACGAAGGGTGGGGATGAGTAGGACTCAGTGTAATGAAGTTCACTGGTCAGTAATCAAAGCACGTTACTACAGCCCCTCTCCATATTTAAAACAGATAGTAACAGACAGATTCCTCTTCTTTAGGCAAATAATGCATGTAAGGGCGCAAGAAAGGCATGTTATCAACTCTATGATCTTTGTGTGACAAGTCTACTGTCTAAAGTAAGCAACAGATTTGAAATCATGACTTTGTTGTCTCTTCCTGTAGGGTGGCAGAACAGATTCAGGCCTTCGATTTGAAGGTTGCATTCAACTCTTGACTTCATGTGCTCAAGTCATTGCTCTATTGCATGAGCACTGTTTGCAGAATGTGGCACATATGAGTAGTGTCAGGTGAATATGTGCAGAAGAACCCTTGTGGTTCTTGCCAGACTCCTTACAAAGTTACGTAATCAGTTGGGAGGTATCTGGGAGTGTCTGGGTTTAGTCAATATAATTTATGACTTAGTATGTTCAGTTAACGGTTGAATGCCAAAGAATATAGACATGTATTACAGAGCTCCGTATGTGGCGTGATCATATGTGCGCTCCAGAGTATGGGTGGACGCAACAACTGACGACGATTAGGGGATACGTGCCCCGAAGAAACAACACTGCTCTCCAAGAGATTTTTGGGAGTTCCAGCAAACTGCTCATGCATGCCACATTCGACCCAAAAAGCAGGCTACAGTTGGTGTATGTGGACTGGAGTCAAAGAGCCACTCTACCTCGCACAAGGCTCTTGAAGAAGGTGAATGTCCTACAAAGAAGCACCATCAGAAAGCATGCCAGAAGCTCACTGGTAAGGCTGAAAGAAGTGACACTGCGCCACAGCCTAAAGGAGCCATCGTCCATACAAAGCCGAAACACTAAATGCAGTAACAACCAGGTACAAAGAAACACAGAAGGCAGCGCCAGCCAGGTGCAAAGAAACGCTGAAGGCAATGACAGCCTGGTACAGGGAGTACAAAGATACTTATCAGGATGAGTGTGGGAAGTACCACAAAACCTCAAATCAGTTGTAATGACCAAGCCCGAGTAAGCCAACGATACATGCAAAGTAGCAGGTTGCATCCATTACACCAAAAGGCCTTCGGAAACGTGAACTTTTCCAATGGCTGCCAAAAGAAATGTGAAGTATGGTGCAGCATTGTTCCTGAAACCATCACTGCCATTCAAGTAGAATATTGGTGCCAAATGGGCAGCATGGATCAAAATGTTTGATGACTTCAGATATGCTCTAGAACAGAGGTCTTCAAACTTTTGTAGGTTGAGCCCCCCCTGCTGAATTTTTGGAAATGTCGGGCCCCCCCACCACCTGACAGAAATTTCTGGAATCTGGTACACTACATAATTGACCGCCACCCGCATATCTCGGGCAATATCCGGCAAATAATGTTCAACGCAATAAGAGTTTAGTTAACTGTAGGTTTGTGAGTGGGTGTGGTTAAATCACAGAGGCTTATTACACAGCCCAAAACAAAATTTCCCAAGATAAAATGTGCGCAAATTGTTTTTACTAGGATGCTTTGTTTTACACATGACAGATTGATAATAACACCACTAACATTAATGTGAAGGGTGTGCCTGTTTTTCGCCACAGAGACGGTCAATCTGTGGATGGATTTTTGCCACTGCCATCCTCAGGTTGTGCTCCACATCCAGTCTTGAACGGTACTTAGTCTTTAGTACCGCAAGTGCTGAGAACCCAATCTCACATAAATAAGACGAGCTGGAAGGCAAGAGAGTTTTGATGGCAGGTTCTCGCAAAGCTGAATATTCTGCAGACATTTTCAGCCAAAACTCTCCCAGTGAGACTTTGCTGAAATGCATCTGCAGAGTGCGGTCACTTTGGAGATCAATTAGTTCTTCCTGCATACGGATTGGGGAGATGGCTTGCCACCTCTGCCAGAAATGGTTGAAAGACCCAGTCATTTAAGTGATCGTTGTCCTCAGGAAAATACTTTTGCAAACTGTCCCTGAGAGAAGTCAGATGATTTTTTATTACCTCAGCAACACTTGGAAGTTCATATTCAGTCTCCGTAAGAGCATCTACTAAACATGGAAACTGCTCAAACAGGCCATCTTCAACTAGTCTTCTCCATAATTCAAGCTTCTTCTTGAATGCAGTTATTCTTTTATTCATGGTAAAAGAAGTCATATCAGCTCCTTGCAGAGACAGATTCAGGGAATGTAATTTCTCAAAAATGTCAGCAAGGTATGCTAGAAGTACAAGCCAGCGGAGATTGCATAGTTGTTCTGCTTTGCAGGGGTCCAACCACAGAAGAAACTGCTGCACTTCATTCCTTAATTCAAAGATGCGAGACAGCACTTTCCCCCGGGATAACCACCGCACTTCTGTATGAAGCAGCAAGCCATCATGCTCAGCTCCCATTTCTGCACATAAAATTGCAAATAGACGAGCTCTTGTGGGATGGATCTTTATACAATTTACTATTTTTACAGCAGAATTCAGCACATCCTCTAGTTCGCTGTCCATGTTTCGAACAGCAAGGGCTTGATGGTGTATCATAAAGTGGGTCCAAAGAATTTGTGGAGCCACTTTCAATACGTTTGCTTTTAGACCAGCCCTAGCACCACACATTGAAGGAGCACCATCTGTGCAGATTCCAACACAGTTATCCCATTTTAAGCCATGGATATTCAGGAAGTAAATGATCATGGCAAACAAATCGGATCCTGTTGCCCGCCCCTTGATTGGCTTGCAAAATAAAAAAATCTTATAATACTAGTGTTTCATAACAGTAACAAACATATGCAATTAAATGAGCATCCTTTGACACATCAGTTGCTTCATCCAGCTGTAAAGCAAACAAACTTGATTTCAACCTGGCTATGAGCTGTCCCTGGATATCTTCTGACATGTCAGCGATGCGCCGGCAAACTGTTGTATCTGAGATGGGTATACTTTTGAACTTCTCTGCTGCTTTTTCACCAAGCATTGTCCTAGCTACGTCGAGCAATGCTGGGAGAATCACCTTTTCTTCATCTACAAAGGGCCTTTTGTTTTTGGCAATGTGGTATGCTACTTGGTATGATGTTTTTAATGCAGTTGCAGTAGTATTTGCCACATGTTTCACAGCTTCTTTCTGCTGGGTTATCTCTGTCAACTTCCTGGCAAAGAAATCTCTGCTTTTTCCTGCTAGAGACCCATGTTTCGTTTCAAAGTGACGCCTTAGTTTGGTTGGCTTCAAGCTGTCGTTAGCTAAGATCACGCCACAAATCACACACTGCGGTCTACTTTCTCCACTAACAATAATGCAGGTGAAACCAATATCCAAATAGAAGGAATCATATTTCCTTGTTTTTGCAGCTTTTCTCTCTCCGTCGCTTTCTGTTTCAGCCTTTCGCTTGAGCACTCTACCATCTTTTGGGAGCAGAAAACGATCCCTATCAAATGCTTGCTTAACCTAAGATACAAAATCTGAAGCTGCATGTTAACGAATAGTAAATGGCTGCAATTTTACAGCTGCATGAGGTACAGGAGGTTTTTAACTTTGTAGTTGCAAAAAACAAATCTTCAAAAAAAATCTTCCTATGTTTTAAATGAAATAAATTTGGATAGAAGAATAATTCTGTGGTAAGTGGCTAAAAAGTAATTCCAGCTCATCCAGGCTTTAAGTAGGTGCTCCCAAAATTGCTGCAGTATGTATATGCTGTATACCACCGATGAGGCTCTGCAAGTTACTTGTTCAAAGGTTAGTGAGGGCAAACTTCAGCACTGCCCCTTCACCCCTCACTCAAAAACAAATGCGTACCTTCTTATTCACTTCCTCAGATGTTTCTTCTGCTTGAATAGGAGTCCTCAGCCTAGCGACCAAGTAGCTTTTTCCCTTGCAATGAAGAGAAAATGTTTACAAAATATTACTTGCATGTTCTCAAGTTATTAGTTGAAGTCCTGATGGCTGGTAAGATGGCCATGATCTGCAAGTTAAAAATTTGATTTCTGGCAGGACCACATTAGCTTTCCATTCTTTTAATTTGTTAAATTGATTGCATGTACTTCCTTGACGCTCCTTCACTTCAATATCCCCCATACACAATACACCCACTCTCCTGTTAGCACACATTTTTATTTTACTAGTGCCATGTTAATATTTCAACACCTGTGCAGTTCCTCCTTGGACCTTTGCACAGAATCACAACTGGCACATGTGACTAATGTAATGTGCACTTTGCAGAGAAGCGCAGGATTGGAGGGGCATGCATTTTGGAACAACTTTAGGACCCAGTGACAAGCACCGTGAGACACTTGCATTGCCTTTGAATCTCAACTTCAGAGGTCTTAACCTCATCCGTGCGGTGCCGATTTACCCCCGGTGCTGGGCCTTAATATAAATGGGTGTAGTCATGACGGAACGGTTCCGTCATGAGCACAGCGCGACCGATGCTCATGACGGAACCGTTCCGTCATGAGCATCGAAGGGGTTAATTGAGTTTTTTTGACTGTTTAAGTATGGACGCAATATTACATACGGACGGCCAGGGCAAAAAAGCACTGGGAAAAATCACTTAATCTACTGCAGCAAAAAGGGTTCATACAACATGTGCAGCTGAAAGGCATCTGGAACCGAACAAGGAGGGCTCCTGGCATACTCCGTACTGCCACTCTGTACATTTTTGAAATTTTTTATTCAAAATATAAATCTTTCCTATTCCAAAGCTACGACTCCATTGGTTAAGATACCACCTTGATAAATTAAGAAAAATCCCAAGCGGTTCAAAAAAAGCAGCCACCTAAAGCTGTATTTTCAGCACTTATTTGTAAATACTTTAAACAGCAAATACAAATAGAAAGCACTTTACATTGTGTTCTAGGGCTGCCTGAAAGATCCGTGACTGAAAGGGAACAATGACAGAAAAGTCACATTACAAATGAATACATACTTCGTTATACATTCCCCAAATATTTACAAACAGGTTTGAAATGGTGTAATTTAGCTTCTCTTTGCAGACCCAGGGGCTGCTGCCCTAAAGGTACCTCTGAAGGCATCTCCCCGAGATGGTGCCCCCCTGATGGTAAAACTCTGACTTAAGTTTACCCTAACACCTCATTCCACATTGTAAATGTCACACAATTGTCCCCAAATCTTTTGGGATTTCCACGTGTGGGATTCTTAAAGTCAACAGGTCTCCTGAGAAGTAGAGAACTGTCAAGGTTTCAGATTGCTATGCGTGACATTTTCATAATTTTAGTGTCTTATGAGTGACATTTCAATGATTATATGAGCGACACTTTCTCACAAGCAAATCAAGCAAAGAAGGTGAGGGAAGCATAAATATCAGAAATCACATCCAGTTGAGCAACATGAAACTCTTAAAAAGTCACTGACCTAAAGTGTGTGACAGGACTCAATACTTCATGACTACATAAAGCACTTGGTACATATTTCATGGAGACTTAGATGTAGTCCTAAAAACAAAAAACACTTCAATGTTTTTGTTTTATTCTTGAACAGCCTGCACTTAATGAGTTTCACGGATATGTGTGCTCTCCCCCCATATATTTTTACAAGCCCGTTTGTGAAGCATATGCTGCAAAAAGTACTTTCTTTTTCCAATAGACCTGTTTGGGTACCTGGCTTAATGAAGAACCAAAATCATGAACAATCAGGGTTGAAACCCAGTGTGAAGAGCAGTGAAACATGAGTAACAGGCGGTTAAACAGGCTGTGCAAAAAAAGAGAGGAATAAACCAAAGTTTTAATTGAGTCAACCCAAAGACCCTGTGCGGCTGCATGAATACTGATTGGCTGGTGGGGAAAAGACAGGTGCAAACTCAATGTTAGGACAGAGTGCTCATAGAAAGAAAAACAAGTACAAAACCTTCCAATGTGGCGACAGATACACGGGTAAAAGTGCTTGAAAACATGCTGGCGCTGTTGTCACACTAGAAATGCTGAAAATGCATAAATAGAACGTTATGTGCATACAAATAACCAATGGAACACCAGTGGACCTAGCAGACAAGACTTTCAACTAAAACATTCAGTGCAAGGGTGGTGCTGGCACTGTTTGGATCAGTGTAACCGCAGATCATGCAAATGGCCTCGCAGAAAATAGAGGAAAACAATGGTTTTATATGTGATAGAAAGCAGGTATTCTTCTAAGCAGAAAAATCTCAGACATACAATAATATTGTACTTTGTACGCTTTTGTTACTTGCACACATGTCACTTTTTCCTCCTGTAATGTACTGTTTGCTACCTCTTGCATTTTGTTTGCTTTTGATACTTGTACAAGTGCCACATTGCTTGGTCTGGCAGTGGTGCAACCCGCCAGTGGCTTACATGCCCAGTGGCCCCCAGAGACGCAATGGCCAGGCGCCATGTACACATAGTGAGAGGAAAGGCCAGGACCCAGACACCCAGGAGGATGTGTGGCCCGCGACGACGATGGTCCTTCTGCTCTAGTTTCTTCTGTAACATGCCTCCCCCTGCCTGCAGGGCCAAGAGAGCAGCTTTCTAATACCGTCTTGTCTGTGCCATTTCAAAACCCCTGCTCTAGTTTCTTCTGTAACATGCATCCCCCTGCCTGCAGGGCCAAGAGAGCAGCTTTCTAATACCATCTTGTCTGTGCCATTCCAAAACCCCTGCTCTAGTTTCTTCTGTAAAATAACTCCCCCTGCCTGCAGGGCCAAGAGAGCAGCTTTCTAATACCGTCTTGTCTGTGCCATTTCAAACCCCTGCTCTAGTTTCTTCTATAACATGCCTCCCCTGCCTGCAGGACCAAGAGAGCAGCTTTCTAATACCGTCTTGTCTGTGCCATTTCAAAACCCCTGCTCTAGTTTCTTCTGTAACATGCCTCCCCCTGCCTGCAGGGCCAAGAGAGCAGCTTTCTAATACCGTCTTGTCTGTGCCATTTCAAAACCCCTGCTCTAGTTTCTTCTGTAACATGCCTCCCCCTGCCTGCAGGGCCAAGAGAGCAGCTTTCTAATACCGTCTTGTCTGTGCCATTTCAAAACCCTACTAACAAATTATTCATTCCGAAGCTAAGTGTGATAGAAAGCAGGTATTATTCTAAGCAGGAAAATCTGAGACATACAATAATATTGTACTTTGTACGCTTTTGTAACTTGCACACATGTTTTTCCTCCTGTATTGTACCGTTTGCTACGTCTTGTATTTGGTTCACAATTGTTACTATTGTCTCATGTAACGTAACGTTTGCTTTTGTAATTTGTGCACTTGTAATTTTTACTCATGCATCATTACTGTTCCTATTGTGAAGCGCTCTGACATCGGGTAAAGTCGGCGCTATATAAAAACGCATCAAATACAAATGAATACTTAAATACGGCCGAACACCAGTACAACACCTCCCTCCCCCCGCCCCCCTCTGATGTGGAGAAAGCCTGTAAAGTCGGCGCTATATAAAAATGCACAAAACACAAATGAATACTTAAATACGGCCAAACACCAGTGCAACACCCCCCCGCCCCCTCTGATGTGGAGAAAGCCTGTAAAGTCGGCACTATATAAAAACGCACAAAACACAAATGAATAGTTAAATACGGCCGAACACCAGTACAACACCCATCCCATGATGTGGAGAAAGCCTGTAAAGTCGGCGCTATATAAAAAGGCACAAAACACAAATGAATACATAAATATGGCCAAACACCAGTACAACACCCCCCGCCCCCCTCTGATGTGGAGAAAGCCTGTAAAGTCGGCGCTATATAAAAACGCAGAAAACACAAATTAATGCTTAAATATGGCCGAACACCAGTACAACAACCCCCCTCCCGACTTTGAGAAAGCCCTCTTACCAGCAGTCCTTCCCAGCGAGGAGAGGCGATGAGAGGCACAGAGTCCTTCCCAGCGAGGAGAGGTGATGAGGGGCACAGAGTCCTTCCCAGCCAGGCGAGGCGATGAGGGGCACACGCAGATTCCAACGAGGAGAGGCACACGCAGATCCGAGTGAGGAGAGGAGATGATGGGCAGATTCCAGTGAGACGACAGGAAAACGTTCCAAAATAAAAGCAGGAAGAAAAGGCAGCAAAAGTGGAATGCAGGGGCTTTATGGCCGCAAACTTCGCGGCACTTCCTGCAATCGGAACTGCTGCCACTTACATTGGTGGAACGTCACTGGTGACGTTCCAGGTGCTGATTGGAGAAAGCGGGAGCAGCAGGCCAATCACAAATTCCTTTTCGAAATGTGTGACTACTTGCGACGTGGGACAGAGGAAAGCCAAGAAAAACAAGAAAACAAAGGTAAGCTTTTCGGCTGGAGCGCGCGCCCCCCTGGGATGGTGGCGTACCCCCCTGGGGGGCGCGTCCCACAGATTGAAGAACACTGCTCTAGAAGAAGATGACAAAAAAATCAAGTATTTAAAAAATCTTGCAGGTGATGGAGTGAAAGAAGTGAAAACAAAAATATCACTAACTGATTAAATATTGTCTCGTCAAATCAAGGAAATGTTGGAAGACAAGTTCAATCCAATGCTGAATGTCGACTATGAAAGGTATATTTTCATCCAGGCAAGAAAGCAAGCTGGTGAAACTATGAATGAGTATGTTGAAAGACTTGATACCCTTATCAAGAATTCCAAGCTCAGTATATTCAATGACGAAGAAGTAATGTGTCTGAGAGTTACTGGCAGTTGCCGCTCCAATTCATTCATACGACGCATGCTGAAAGAGACACTCAGTTTAGAAAAGGTACTCATGGCTGCAAGAGCTGAAGAGCGTGCAGATCGTCAGGTTGCTGCATAGAAGCTGGAACAACCCAGAATAAATCAATGTCGATCATGAAGTAAGCAAAAACACAAAATGGAAGCCCAGAAGACAATGTCTTCAAAGAAAAACAAACTGTCTTTCCAATATGGTTTCTCGTTTCCATGCATAGTTAAATGTCCCGCCATTGGACAGATATGCAAATGTTGTGGGAGAGAAAACCATTTCATAATGGCCTGCAAAGTGAAAGAAAAACCAACTGTGTCACGACAAGAAGAGAAAATGAGGAAAGTAGAGGGCAAACAAAGTAAATCGAATGTCTTCCAAAGGCTCTTCAGCGTCATCATCGATTCAAGTGAAGAATATGGATGTGCAATGGTGATGTCGACTGCACATGCATGATTGGCTGCTAGCAAAGTAGAGCACAATACAAAAAGAGATAACCACGTGAAGCGACCATACTCATTTGACCGATGCCCTAATATCACGCTAAAAGTGAATGGCTGCCCTACAAATTTCATTATAGACAGTGGTGCATCGATCGATATCATGATGGCAGAAAAAAATAATAAACTGTCTCCGATATTGTGTCTAATGCCATTGAATACAGAGGTGTACACATGGCCTGCTTCCACGCCATTGCAAAGTCAAGGGTCATTTGATGCGACCACAAGGCATAAGACAATGGCAATGCAAGGATCAATTCACGTTTTCCAAGGTACTTAGTCAAATGCATGTCGATTTAGTTTCAGCACTGCTGCTGACATGGGACTGATATTCATCAACTACAACCTCAATGCGCATTCTGAAACAGTGATTCAATTCTTGTCATAGTTTTATCAACAAGGTAAGCTCAAGGAAATTAAAGTGCAACTTCACAGAAATGAGGACATTTGTCCTGTTGCTCAGTGACACAGTCAAATTGCTTTTCATTTACAGGAGGCCGTTGAGAAAGAACTACAAACATTATTAAAGCATGACATCGTTGAGCACTCTACTGCTCCTATGCCATGGTTTTTACCCATAGTGGTAGTGCTAAAAAAGGACAGTGGTGGTGCAGTGCATATTTCTGTTGATTTGCATCAGGTGATCAAAGCAATCGAGAGAGAATGACACCCAGGTACACACATAGCGGACATAATTACACCAGTGAATAGTGTGAAAGTCTTCTCCTGTCTAAATTTGAACAAAGGATACCATCAACTCGAGCTGGAAGAGAACTGTTAGGTACGTTACCAATTTTCCAACTCATGTTATTTGTTCAGATACAAAAGACTTAGCTTTGGTGTGCCTTCAGCTGCAGAGATCTTTCAGGATGTCATTCGCCAAATAATTCAACCTGTTACTCATGCTTTCACCTACAGTGATGATATTCTAGTTTTTGGGGACACACAAAAGGAGGATTACAAAGCTCTTTCACAACTAAGCTGTCTGCTTGCTCATGCAGGTTTCACTTTAAATACAGAAAGGTGTGAGTTTTACAAAACCAAACCACCTGTCCTCCACAAGATGTAACCATTCTCAATCCTTCTTAGACATGGCTAGGTATTGCTCCAGATACATTTGCACTTTTGCTACGGTTAGTGCCCCATTAAGAGACTTTTTTTTTTTGTTTTGTTTTTTTGCGTAAGACCTTTATTGAAAATAAAGCAGTTAACACAGCATGAGCCTACAACCCTGGGGCCGGCTCGCTACGTTAATACCATTAACCAACATTGTGAGTGAATGTTACATATGTCGCAGATTACTGTAGTTTATCGTATGTATGGCTAATAGCTGGTAATAGAACTGAGTCTCACATTTTCTCTTTTAATAACAAGAACAATATAACAACATACCCCAATTCAGACCGTACAGTGTAACCTCAGTGTACTACATGGCAGTTTGTGGTGGCATTCATAGGTTCCCCCTCTTCCCGCCGTCATCCTGCACCCGCCCCGTGATTACCCATGCAGTCGTTCAACCCATTCAGTCCATGGGTTGAAGTCCCTCATCATCCTGTAGGGAGGCAAGATAATCCTCTAAATAGACCCACATATTTTTTGGTCTCGTCTTTGCTGGTAACAACTCTTCATAAGTTTGTAGCTTGTCGCGACAGGTGGACATGTCATGCAACCATGTTTTTAACTTCGGCACTTTACGACTGTGCCAGCATTGCGCCACTTGTCTCTTAGCCAATAATAATGCTACCGCACAGAACTTCCGCTTCAAAGCCCTGAACTGTGGTACTATCCCCAGCAAGCAGACTTTGGGTGTACAGTGTACCTCCTCCTCCAGCATAACAGACAAAGTGGTAGTTACCTCCACCCAGTAACTCTCTACCTTGGCGCAGCCCCACGCCAAATGTGCAAAGCCCGCACCCTCCTGGTTACACCTTTTACATCTGTCCTCCTCCTGTAACCCGAATTTTAGCAGTTTCGCTGGTGTGTAATAAACTTGATGGAGGAATTTAAAGTGAATTATCCTCAGATTACCGTTGGGTGTGAGTATCTGTGTCAGGGCGCAGGCGCTAGCCCATTCTTCTTCCGACAATGGTGTGTCGAGTAGTGCATCCCACCGCCCCTTTGCCTTCCATTCCCGCCCGTCTAGTTCCGATTGTGTAGCTGAATAAAGCCTAGACACCAGGTGTGATAAATCATTAGTGGTGATCAATAGTTGCAGTGGTGCAAGGCATTCCGGCTCCGAAGGGAACGTAGGGTAGTGCTCCCTCAGGGCTCTAGTGAGTCTGAAATATGTGAAGCGAAACATGGATGTTTGGTTGTGAACATAGCCCAGTTTGTCGAGGCCTACGAATTCGCCTCCCTGGAACACGTCCCCCATCCTATCAATACCGGCTCTGGTCAGTAGGGACATTCCGACGCTTTCCCCAGTTACTGAGAGCTCCTGATGGTGGTGTAGCATCATGGCCGGTGCATATAGTGGGGTCTTGTGTGCTAGGTGCCCCAGTCTATGCCAGGCTTTGACCGTAGCGTCCACTGTGTTGATATCCCTAGCATGTAGCGGGGGGCGGGTGTGTGAGATTATTGCTGTGAGTGGAATAGGGTGTGCGTCGCTCTCCTCTATAGCGGTATGAGTGAGGTATGGAACTGCGTGGTACCAATACGCCGCGTATTGAGCCTGCGCGCATAGGTAGTACAGGAGGAAATCAGGTACCCCGAAGCCGCCCCGTGCAAGTGGAAGTGTAAGAGTCCGCAGATCCACACGGGCCTGTTTACCCGCCCAAATCAAGGTCTGCACCAGGGAGTTTATGTGACGGAATATAGCCTGCGGTGGCGTGATTGGAATGTTATTAAACAGGTATAGCAGCTTGGGCAGTATGTTCATTTTAACTATCGCTATCCTGTCGGCTAGCGAAAGGGGCAGATGTATCCAACGTTTTATACTGTCCTCTAGCTTCGACAGTACCACACCGTAGTTCGCCCTAAGCACCTCATCCGGATCTCTATGGTACATGACCCCTAGGTATCTGATAGGGTCCTGTTGCCACTCTAGCGGAAAGTCCACTACAAAGGGGGGAGTGGTGTCAGTGAGGGGTATTATAGAGGATTTGGACCAATTTATGGCCAGACCTGAGTGCCCTCCGAATCTGATGTATTCCCGGAGTATGGCGTTCAAGTGAGTCTCCGGGTCCCGGACATACAGTAACATGTCGTCCGCATACAATGATATGTGAAGCGGCCTGGCTATGAAGTGCAGCGCTGAATCCTTGTAGTTCTGTCGTATCAGACATGCCAGGGGTTCCAGCGCTAACGCGAATAATAGAGGCGAGAGCGGGCAGCCTTGCCTCGTCCCTCGCTCAATTGCAAATTGATCCGAAACGTACCCATTGATTCTGACCCTGGCACGTGGTTGCGTGTAAAGCAGGGAGACCCATTGCACAAATCGCTTAGGAAACCCCATTCTATTGAGGACAGTGATCATATACCGCCATTCAATGGAGTCAAATGCTTTCGCCGCGTCTAACATGACCGCTACTGCTTTGACCGAAGGTTGCAGGTAGTGTGAGAGTGCAAATAGAGTCCTGGTGTTATGTGCTGTTGATCTTGAGGGCACAAAGCCAGACTGGTCCGGCAGGACCAGACTGGTCATCAGTGGTGACAGCCGCTTGGCTATAAGCTTCGCAAGAATTTTCGAATCCACGTTTATTAATGACAGCGGCCGGTACGAGTCGCACTCCTCTGGATCTTTAGATGGTTTCAGGAGAGCGATAATCATAGCTTCGCGTAATGTGGGGGGGAGCACCGCTTTCTCAAAGGAGGTGCCATACATATCCACTAAGTGTGGCGCTAGGACGTCTGCATATTGTTTGTAAAATTCCGAGGTGAACCCATCCGGGCCAGGCGCCTTGCCATTCGGAAGTGAGCCTATGATCTCAGTAACCTCATCCGCCGTGATAGGCCTTGCTAAGTATTCCCTATGCGCATCTGACAGCCATCCGATCGCTACATCGTGCAGGTATTCATAGGTGTCAGCAGCCGGAGCAGTGGGCTGGGACTTGTAGAGGGACCCAAAAGAATTAACAAAGCATTTCAATATGTCTGCAGCATTGGTCTGTGTGTCTCCTTCCCCGTTCTTCACCCTAAGTATCGCAGTAGGACCGCGACCCGTACATATCTTCCGAGCTAAAAAGGCCCCCGGTCTACCTCCTTCCCCAAAGGCTCTAGCCACATGTGTACGGTTCAAATATTTCATTTCGGAGTCGAGAAAGTCTGCGTGCTCTGTGTGTACTTCCCGGAGTTTAGCTAGGTGTAGGACATCTTGAGTGGTCTCATATAGGGATTCCAGGTCTCTCATCTGCTGCTCGCATCTGCGTATCTGGGCTCTAATATCCTTCAGAACCCCCACTGTGGTGCTAATGCAGACCCCTCTTAGCGTGGCCTTGAATGCCTCCCATAAGACGCAGGGGTCATCAGTCGATGGGGCATTAAGGTCAAAGTAATCCGTAATCGCCTTCTTGATCGTGTCTGCGTAAACCGCGTCACTTAGAGCACGCGAGTTAAAGCGCCATTGGAAGGGAGGGGGTGTGTATCTTGGAATGTCTAATTGCAGGAGGACGGGATTGTGGTCTGATAGCGTGCGAGGGAGCACCTGCAGGTGCCGCACCCATAGCGCCAGGTCATTGGAGCCCAGCCAGTAATCCAGCCTGGACCAGCTGTTGTGGGAAGCCGTAATGTGCGTGGCCCCAGTTGCGTTAGTGTTCCTCAACCTCCAAAGATCCTCCAAACCCAAGTCTTTCATCATGTGTCCCACCAGTATGCGTGATTGTTTGTGTTGTTCTACCGAGTTAGCTGAACGGTCCAAACCGTCACGTAGGGTCACGTTCCAATCACCCCCACATAATATGTGCGTGCTATTGTGCTTCTGCAAGTGTCCCCACACCTCCCGGAAGAAGTCCGGGGCGTCTGTGTTAGGACCATACACATTCAACAACGTCACTTTCTGTCCTCTCAATGTATCTGATACCAGTAAAAATCTACCTGATGGGTCCTGTGTTACAGTGCGAGTCTCGAATCCCACCCCCCGTTTCACCAAAATGATCACCCCTCTAGAGTAAGAAGAGTACGAGGCCCTGTAAACCTCTTCCGCCCACCTTGACCCCAGCTGTGCGTGTGAGTGCGGGGCCAGGTGAGATTCCTGTAGGAATGCTATGTCCACATTCCACCTTGTCAGGCTGGCAAATATCTGCCGTATTTTACGTGGCTGTGAGAAACCTCTAATGTTCCATGTGAGAACGTTTAAACTGCGTCTACCCGCCTCCCTGGTCCCCATCAAAATTCAGTGACATAAGGCATGACCGCATACTTCCAATCAATTGCATAGGTATTGCCAGTTCCTCACCTTTAGGAGTCCCATTTGGCACAGCAGTAGCCAGGACTAACGGGGAACCAGCACGAAAAGACACTTCATACTCTGTCGGTCTAACAGTACATCCAAACAACCCGCCCCCCCTGAACCCACCCACTCCAGCAACCCCAACCTGCCGAAGCCATTCCCATCCAGTGCACCAACCTGTAACTTTCACAACCATAAATACAGTGCCCAGAACCAAACTCTTACTGGGTTATACCCTTATAGAGGTCCGCCAGGGGCACAACTCTCCACCCGGTGTACAGGTGTGGGCGATGCTAAAGAAGCTGTATGAAACGCAGTTCAGGTGAATACTCGCCGCCCCCCCTCCCCACCCCCCGAAGAACCATCAACAAAGCCACTGGTTGAGCAACATGTCTGGAACAGTGCGATCCCAATGCAGTTACATCATTTAAACAGCAAGGAGCGGAACCCTTCGCCCTCCACTTGTACTGCTCGCCACATAGATTGCATCGGGGACCGCTGACAGTCAGTGAGTGAGGCGTCCCAAAGTTAGCGCATAGTGAGCAGAGTACATCACACAAAGGGGCAGCTGTCTGCTACACGTGAACTAGCCTGCATAGAGTAAACGCCATAAGGTATCAGTATCGCTTGCCAGTGTTGGCCAATACTGTGCCATCGAGAGTGCATGGATCGTGGGGCATTCACAAATCAAAGGTAGCAGTATTTCGCATTACCGAACAGCAGTCTCTGAGCTCCAGTGGGCCCTCTCCATCCAAACACGCTGTTCACGTTGTACCAACACCACAATCGTTCACACAGGAGAACAGGATCATGCAGGCCAGCCAAGTGCGGACAACAGTGTCCATGCTAAAACGCATGATTTTGAACAGAACGGTAAACTCACTAGTGGCAGACCAAGAATCAACCCCATACCTTTAGTCCGAGTCACGGCGTTGTTCATTTTGCGAATTGTCTCTCATCTCACGTTGCACCTTCTTGACAAATTCTTGTGCTGCCTTCGGTGACGGCAGTACAGTCGCTTTCTCTTTCCATACCACCCTGAGGCGCGCCGGATACATCATGGAATACACAATGTTCAAATCACGCAATTTGGCCTTCACTGCAGTGTATTCTTTCCGGGCCTGCTGGACCGCAACTGTGTGGTCAGGATAAAATTCCAAGGAGTTCCCTTGATGCTGGATCTTCCCTTTCTCTCTCGCTAGCCGAAGGATCGTGTCCCTGTCGCGGTAGTTGAGGATTCGCGCCACAATCGGTCTTGGCGTGGCGCCGGGCGGTGGTTTCGGGGCCAGTGACCTATGTGCACGCTCCACGATGAAGAGGGGCGATAGGGCCTCAGCCCCGAACAGGTCTTTGCATAGGGTTTCCACGTAGGTCTCCATGCGTCCTGTGTTGGTGGACTCCGGCAGGCCCGCGATCCGTATGTTGTTGCGCCTCGAGCGCGCCTCCAAATCCTCCTCCTTCGCCCTGATCACCTCCAGGAGCCGTTCCATATCCGCGCATTTTGAGGTGGAGGCTCGCGCCTCATCCTCGACCGCGGAGATGCGTGTTTCGGCCTCATCCAGTCGCTCTCCATGCTTTTCTTGCCGTGCCGCCATGGTGTCCATTCTGAAAGTTAAGTTGTCCAGCTTGCCATTAATGTCCTGTAGGTTCGATTGAATCGCCAGTAGGATCTTTTCTATGTTGGTATTGGGCCCTGCCTCATCCTCCACCACCTCGTCAGTGGACTTCTGCGTTTTTTTTGCCTCAAAGGATAGCTTCTGTTGGTGTTTGTCCGGCTTGCCCATGATGGCGGGCGGGGAAACTGTCTTCCTGCACGTGGGCCCCGATGCCCTCGTAAGTCTGGTCGCTGACGCCGTGGTGATCCCCACCTGTGGGATGCTCGCCGTCGAAAAGATCGTCACACCACTTTACGTAAAGGGTGAGGGTGACACTCTCCTGGGTGCGAGGTGATTTGGCCGAATGCCGGCTGATCGCAGATTGCTCCGCTGTCCAGCAAACCCCCTCAACGCAGTCGGCCAGTGGCCGCTCAGCCGTGCAGAATATGCGATCCGGTGTGGCAGCTCGCTGTGCAGATGATTGCTCGGGCCTCACCGACCCCTCAGGTGGCGTGTGGTCGCGGTAGGCCCTTCACTCTCCCTCCGCCTGTGGCACCTCTAGGCAGCCATCTCAGTAGGTATGTTTTCCCCGCAGTCACAAATGCATGTCAGGCTGCAACCCTCCGCTCCCGCCTTGGTGGACTAGCAATGCCGGGGTCTGTGTGCGCCGATCCGAGAGGGGCGGCCACGCAAGTGGTCGCTAGTCAGCCCTCGCTACTCTTGTCAGCCACCGACCTGGGCGCCACAGAAGTAAAGCACCGTGCTCTCATGGGCTGAAGGGGCAGGGCAGTGATGTGCTCAGGCTCCTGGAGCAAGGGCGAGCCCCCGCAGTGCAGCAGGCAGCACAGACGAGCGCAGACTGTCCGCCACTCTCAACGCGCGTTGCCATCAGCCATCGCCATCCAACCTGTAGGCGCGTGTACATGCCACCTCCTGTGCCCGCGGTCAGTTCTGCCCTCCACGCTGGGTACTGTGCAGCTTGCTGTCACCTTCTCTGTAGCACCGGACCGCCATCAAGGTCTTGGCACAGTCCCTGGATCCGGAGAGGGGTCGGCTATGCCCGCGTTTTCTGAGATGCGGCCGCCATCTTGTCAGGCAGTCTCTTCGGCGCTATTACGGGGGTCCCTGGTGCTCTGCAGCGCGACAAAGGATAGTGCAGTGGCAGCGGAAGGGCCAGACATCAAGACCCTACCTTCGAAACGCTGCAGTGAGCATGGATGGTCGATCGATGACTGCTTGCTCCATCGGCGCTGTGCCCATGTCCCACAGCGGCGGCCATCTTGTCAGGCACTCGGACATTCCGTTTTTTTCACCGGGAAATTGAGGAGCAATCCATGTCCGCCGGGGGCCTTTCTTCACTGCATTTAGTGCTACAGCACTTCCCCCATCCCCTGAGGTGCTCGGGGAGTCGGCGGCCGGGGCGAAACCGGCGAGACTCACCAAAGTTACCGATCGCCCGGCGGAGCTGCTGCTCAGGCAGCCATGTCGCTGTGCGCCCCCTAGCGCCTCCCCCATTAAGAGACTTGACGAAGAAGAATATTCCATTCCAGTCGTCCTCTCAATATGACCGAAGTTGTAAGAAAATCAAACAGGCAATTGAAAATGCAACTGAAATGGCTTACTTTGATCCAAAGTTACATACTGAGATTTTTGTAGACTCAAGCCCAGTGGGATTGTGCATGATTCTTGCTCAACACAATGGACACCCAAGTGCTCAGAGACAAATTGTGGCCTATGCCAGCAGAAGTCTATCTCAGACTGAACGTGTCTATTCTCAGTCAGAACAAGAGATCCTGGCTGTATTGTGGGCTTGTGAAAATTTGCATGTGTTTCTCTTACAGAAAGCATTTCAGATTTGCCACTGACCAAGAGACATTGCTCACTATTTTTAGATACCAAAAAGCAAAGATGCCCCCTCGCATCAAGAGGTAAGAGTTGTGATAGCAAGAGTATGATTACACTATTGTACATAATCCAGGGAAGGATCAAAATCCCACAGATTACTTCAAACGAGTGCATTTACAGCCTCACAGTGCAACGTCTAAAGGGGCTGAAGCATACCCCTGCAGCCCTATCTATTGAGTAGATCCTTGCTACTACCAACACAGACATAGACATGCTCACACTCAAGGATAACATTTCAATGCAGTCATGGAAAAAGCATATGCGACCTCTCACAGAAGTCGTTGAATGTCAAAAAACCAAATATGCACAGGAAGAACTTTCTGTTTATCATGAAGGTATCATAGTAAGAGGGCACTGAACTGGCACAAGAAGGACATTGTGGCATTGTAGCCACCAAGAGAGCTCTCAGACACCAAGTGTGGTTTCCTTGCCTTGATGAACGAGTCGAGAAGGAACTAAGAGCATGGCACCTGTGCAACTGATTATCTCCCAAGTCAACACAAGATCTGCTAAACATGTCTGACCTTCCCAAACATGCGTAAGAGAAAATTGCAGTTGATTTCTTTGGACCTTCAAATAATGGCCATCATCTCATAGTAGTTATTGATGAGTACTCATGTTTTCCCTTGGTGGAAGACCTATCATCGACCACTCATGACAAAGTCATAGAGAAGTTGGATGATATTTTCATAGCGTCCATTCTCAAATCTAACAACGGTTCACTCTTCAAGAGCAGAGAGTTTAAAGATTTTCTTAGTCACTTGAATATTAAGCATCAGAAAAGCATAGCTCTCTGGCCACAGTAAAGTGGCATTGCTGAACGATTTATGGGCACCCTGAAAAAAGTGGTTCAGTGCTCTGCGCTCAAAGGAATCGGTCTCAAGTCATCCTTATGTCCCGTCATTCATGCCTATTGGTCAACTCCCCATTTAAGCCCTGCCACCTTGCTGTTTGGGAGAACCATTTTGAAAAAACTACCACAATGGACAACAAGCTGAGTAAACTATTGGAGTTCAAGGTCAGTGCCATAAGGTGGCGCTATTACACTTCAAACACCACAGACTCTAAGCCCACCCATTACAGACCGCACAGAATGATTTGCCATAGCATCAGAATGAATATCTCTCTCTCTACTCCTTGTCTCTTTTAACCCCTTCACTGCGGCGGCTATTCTGCCGCAGTGCTAAAGGGGCGGGGCGGAAGAGCGGCAGGCGCATGCTGGTGACGGAACCGCTCCGTCACCAGCTGCGGTTGCGCTGTGCTCATGACGGAACGGTTCCGTCACGGCCCCTCCCGCTCAATAGAACGTTCAGCGCAGGCGCGGAATCCGCGCCGCGCAGGTGTTCCAAGCGGGCCGTGACGGAACGGCTCCGTCATCAGCACAGCGCAACCGCGGCTGATGACGGATTGATTCCGTCACCAGTAGGGGAGGGGTTAAAGCGAAGATGTAAATATTTATAAACTGTCTATATGATTTTTTTGTAGAGCGCCCTGATGCTACTTTTATCAACTTAAAGCATGATGAAAGATCAAGAAATAATGTTCTAATTTTTCAGATTAATATCTGATGGCTTCTGATTTACCATAAGCGCATAACCACTGAAAATAACATTGGAAAAAAACAGCATGAGAGTAAACAAGAAACAAAGGCTAATTAAATAAGAAGTGAGTCATCACTTGAGCAATTCTAACCGCAGCCCCTCCTCTGCTCACAGGATTCTCCAAGAGAGGAAGAGTTTCTGCTGATGAATAGAGCTCACCCCAATCCATGGCATGCGCTGGTCTGTCAGATGACTTTCTGTCATGCGTTGCTGTGTGTTACCTTTCTAAACATCACACAAAGCAAATTGGATCTTCTGGGAAGCAAAGTAGTGTGCTTAGGAAATCGGGCCTTTTCACCTTTTTCTGGACCCTATATTTTTGCTGGATTTAGAATTCTGCATTAATTATCCATGCTAACCAGTAGCAAAGTGCATGTGATTTCCCATTTTATATGCTTGAACTGGCATACGCCTAATTAGTAGATTTTACTTGCCCGTATGTTCCTAGTATATGCTACAAAGTGTGCCCAGTTATTGGAAGCTAAATGTTACTAGACTGGTGCACCTATTGTGCCATCGAATACAGTGCCAAGACAGACATAGTTTCAGATATTCCGATGCAGCCTGACTGTAGCAGTGTAAACATTTTAATTGGATCTGTCAAAATAAACCCTTTTGATGGATCAAATCCTTTCTTTTAAATATTAATATATCACCCCTATGTAGGTCTTGTAGCCCACAAGGCAAGTTGCATGGTATTTAAAGTAGGGCATGGGAGGTGGATGCTGGAGAGCCCGGCCGTAAGGTGGCTTCACTCACGTGAGGCTCTGCCAGCTGAACCCATTAATCTTCCAGTTATCCGCTGAAAAACAGGGTATTGTGACAACAACCGGTACTACATCCCTGACGTCTTGTGGTGCTGGCAAACTGGGTTATCCCCGAATTTTACCCAGGAGGAGTATTTGATTGTGAATGGCTGCTACCACAACACAACGCGCATCTAGGTGGGAGGCACCAGGAAGGAGAGTCAGACCCAACTACGGGCAGGACAGGAATCAGCGCTTGTGACTGGAGTCCCCCTGATGCAAGCCACTTTGACTGCGTAGGAGCGGCGCTGCGGGTTAATGGAGCTGAAGGCAGCTATGTAGGGCCAGAGGAAACCAGGTGAGTGAAGCTCTACCTGCCCTTCCCTGCTTTCACTCGCTGGGGAATTCTGTGGGCCTTTAAACCCTCTTGCAGGTGTGCCACAGTCCGAGACCGCGTATTGCTAGGCGGGCTCCCATGGACCAGGTACGCCCGGTGGGGAGGTGGACTCCTGAGGCCATGGCCAGCTTGGACTATGTGGGCCTCTTTGGCCGGGGAGCATGCTTGGGGAAGCTGCTCATAGCAGGGCCCCGGTGTACTGTTCTCTGCCTGAATAGAGATCAACTTGACATTGCAGGGTGTAAACACGTGAGCTGCCCCACCACTCACCACTGCGGGCTGGAAGTTTGGCCCAGTGCTTTGGGTGGGGGCTGCCTCTGACCCGCCTGAGATGACTGCCTTGGGCCGCGAAGCAGATCTCTGAAGGTGGTGCGCATTTCTACCAGCCATGCTGGTTGCTACAGTTTGTAGGAAGTAGCCTGATCGTGGTGAATCTGGCCTAAAAACTTGGTTGCAGCGGACCCCGCCAGACTGTTGGACTTCCTGCTTGTGGCCCCCAGGGATTAGGGGAGAGAGCTACCCGCTGCTGGAGCCTTGCAGCGGGAGTTGGTGAGCCAGTCCACCCTCTGACTCCTACTGCATCTGCTGACTGGGCTGTGCAGGGCCGCAGGGCAAGTGGGCCCCTGGCATTTAGGTCCACTGGGATTATGCCCTCTCAAGCTCTGGCCTACTGGTGCCCCGGGGGATCGCGGAGTGGCGGGCCCTATGAACCACACCCATGCCATTTGGAATCAATTCTAATTGCATGAAGACGTTAAAGGATGGCAACTTAAATTGGAGGCAGGGCGCAATGGTCTGCTAATGCCACCCCGCCAGATGACAGTTTCACAGGGAGTGGCAGAAACTTGGTGTGAGCTGGCACTTAAGGCTTCCCAGCTCGCTAGCTAAGATAGGAAGGTCACCCATCGCAATGATCCACTGAATGGACTATAGGCAAAATGGCTACCAAGCAGGCTAAATTGTCCTATGAGAACAGAAAACAGACCCTAAAGATGGAACGCCCTGTGGTTACCCATATGCCAGGTCCGAGCGGTGAAACTGCTCCGATTTCAGATCTTGATATCAAAGCTATGTTTTTAGACTGAAGCTGAGTCTTACAGTTATAGACATGAACATGTATTTACTTATGGACAGGTTCGACCGCCTAAAGGATAAGGTTGACAAACTCGAGGATAGTCTTAAGCAGCTTGAACGCTGAACATCAGATGGGGAGGATGGCCCAACTGTGGACAGAGAAAAACTACCACATATGGAGAAAGTCCTCAAGGTGATCCTCAACAAAAACAAAGGTTTAGAAGCACGCTCGAGAAGAAACAATCACTTGATACTGGAAGTACCAATATCAACCACGATGGATAGAATGGAGGACTACATCGGGGGCATGCCCGCTGCCTCTTTGGCAGGCTCTCCCTACTCTGTTTGTGGTGGAGAACCCACAGGTCCCTTGGACCAAGACCCTCCCACCCCTGGGCACTATGGCCCATTCAATACAAGCGCACATATTGAACTATCAAGACATCGATGTGGTCCTCCGCTTGGCAAGTGATAAAACAGCCGCTCATGTATCAAAATAATGAAATAGCCATTTACCCAGACTTCACATTGGTGGTCCAGGCACCCAGAAGGAACTTTCTGCCAGTGAAACGCAGGTTCCAGTGAACCAACGCCAAATACTCTCTGTTATATCCTGCCAAGCTTCGGATCCTGCACCGGGGACAACCCACTATTTCACTGGCCCCAAGTCTGCGGCCAAATTTGTCAAGCCAATCCTGGTTATTGGGGTTGCTCCTCTTCCGGCTGCTATAGGGGAGAACCTTGAATAGCTATGTGGCAATGACTAGCCCACAATTGCCACTGACTACAACTAGATCTGGATGATTTGATATGGCCCCTTGTCTGGGTCTGGGCTTGGTTGCCTTCTACGGGTGGGTGGACAATTGCTCCTCTGGACCAAACCCCAATAGACAGCGCTGGAACTCGCAGCTCCTCTGTTGTCACTGCTACAGGGGATAACAATGTGAAGATGTCTGCCGGCTTTAGAGACTATCCCATTCACCTGGAAGGGGTGTGTACTGCAGTACCTGATGGCCTACCTCATTGATAGACTTCCCTAAAGCACCTGATGCCCCCTTATATCTGAGTCTTTAGCAACCCGGCTCGATGGGACGGGGAGAGTGCAAGGTCCCTAGATCACCCACACGGGATGAGTCCCTGGGAATTCCTACAAATTTACTGTTGGGTGTTTTACAGTGGTAGGACTTGTGGATTTTGGCCTGATTGGGTTACTGAACTGGGTGATGGAGGGACTGTTGATTGGATGCTGTTTTTCACAGTCTTTGATTTATTCTTTTTCTTATCTTACCAGCACACACACATGAGGGACAAAACAAGAGGTGTTGGGGGCAGGGGTGCATGCACTACTTGCATATAGCATCCAACTGGCATGGCTCTGCAGGGTAGACCGGCTCCACAGGGGCACAGGGTCAGGCTCCTGACCCAGAATATCCGCGGCCTCAATGATCGGCGCAAAACACTCCATATGCTTTCTTATTTGCAGAGCCACTCAATAGATATTGGCATAATACAGTAACTCCATCTTACGAGAGCACCCCAAGGAGGTTGGTGGCAGGCTGGGTTAGAGAAAAACACATGGCTCACTACTCTAACTATACACGCAGAGTGGCGATCCTCGTACGTAAGCGCTCACTACTTGGTTGCGTATTGACTATTGGCTGGCATCGCAAGATGTTGATGCATGGACCTTGCAGGTCTCTCACCCTTTTAGGACGCTGTCCGATCACACCCGAGTCCAGCTTGAGCTTGTGTTTCTGGAAGGACATTTGCGTTCATTCACCTGGTGCTTGAACCGAATGCGCTGCAAGATCAGGCATTTAGGGACGATATTAGAACCGCAATAATGGAATACTTTGATAAGCTGGAGATTGCGCGTTCCGCTCTTTAGGAGGCATTCAAGGTTGTGGTCAGAGGAGCATGCATTGCCAAACAGGCGGAGGTGCTGCGAGCCCTATGGGCGAGCTAACGTGCCCTGAGAGGGAGATTAGGGAACTATAAAACTAGTATTTTTCTGAGTGTAGCATGGAGGTATTGGCGTCCATCTGAGGTAAATTGACCAAATATGAGGAGGCGGCGCACCACAAGGTCAATTCTTTGGGGAAGGATCCGGGCATGGAGATACGAGGGGATAGAGTACAGAAGACTTTAGCATATATGCTGCATAAACCCTGGGCTAATGATTACATAGGAGAACTTGGAGATGAACAATCTCATGAGTGTTTTGGTTCTGAGGTGGTACAAGGGGCAATGGTTGATTTCTTTTTCACAGATTACACGTCACTGCAGCTTGCGACCCCCATCCCCCATCTGGTGGAATATTTTGACTCTATCCTGCTGTTGTGGCTAGAGGATTGACACGAGGTATATCTCGACAAGCCCTTCTCAGTGGAGGAGATGCATCAGATCATAAGTGCCTTGCTAGCTTATAAGGCTCCAGGGCTGGATGGCCTGAATGCATCTTTTTACAAAGAATACGTCCTCTGCTGGCGCAGCACCTCTTCACAATGTACGAGGAGGCACTGGCTATGGGCTCCCTTCTCCTATTTCTCAGAGAAGCACTGATTGTTACGATTCCCTAGCCCGGTAAGGACACCAGTCGCTGTGATGCTTACCACCCACTATCGGTGATCTATTAGGACAATAAAATTATGGCTACGTTGATTGCTTTGAGATGGCTACCCCTGCTCCCGACCATGATGCACCATGTCCAGTCAGGATTTGTCCCAGGCAGGTCGACGTCCCACAACCTGCGTAAGCTTTTTGCCCTTTTCCGACTATGAAGGCAGCAGCTGTATTTTTAGACGCCACTATGGCATTGTATTTGCTTGAACAGTCCTATCTTTTGTTATGTTATGTTATGTTAAACGATCTTCTAAAGCGCTCAGCTGCCCCAGCAAAGGGGCGTCCCGGCGCTACATCCAGTTTCAAAGAGAAAGATAGGAAATCAGCAGGCAGGCATAAAGGAAGGTAAGTTCAGGGGAAATAGATACGTTTTAATAACTTTCCTGAGCTCTAGTAGATCTTCCACTTCACGAAAGTGGGCTGGTAAGGCATTCCAGAGTTTAGCTGCTAGGAAGCGGAATGAGCGTCCGCCCGCTCTACTCTGTTCTTGGTGCGAGCTCTCATTTCTGATGGCTAATTGGGTTGCTGTATGCCTAGCTGATGGCCCGTCTGTGGGTTAACTGGATGATTACGCCAGCCTTCCTGGTGAATAGGGGGGATTTGCAAGGATGGCCTTTACTGCCAATGTTATTCTCAAAAGCCATGGAGCCACTTGCGGCCCACCTGTGCAACTTCATGCACAGCTTGGCCTTGCCTTTACAGCCCGTGGATCATTGTTTCAATGTACGTAAACAATGTGACGCTCTATGTCAAGGACCCACAATCTAACCTTGATCCCCTGATTAGGGAATTTACTAGGCTTGGGGGCTTGTATGGAGTCAGGATTAATTGGTCAAGGTCCACCCTCTTCCCCTTAACAGATGCGACTGAGGAATTCACCCCGAGTGTCCAATTAAGAGGGCAGATGGCCCAGTAAAATCCCTTGGGATATGGCTCAGCAGGGACAATAATAATCTATGATGTGATAACTATTTATTAATTTATTTTATTTGTGAGTTTATATAGCGCTTGAATCACTCCGCCAGGAGTATCTCTGCGCTTTATGACCAGTAAAACAGCAGATATACAGAGGGATGGGATTTAGATTTCATTTTTGAACAAGATAGTTTTTAACTGTTTGCGGAAAGTAAGGTGCTCTTTGCATAACCTTAGAGCCAAAGGTAATTTGTTCCACATCTTTGGACCCATGGTGGACAGGGCTCTACCTCCATGTCTTGCTCTTTTGACATGGGGGACCACGAGGAGGAGATTGTTGCTTGATCTGAGAGATCGTGCTGGAACATAAGGGATAAATCTCCTTTCAAGATAGACGGGTCCTTGTCCATTCAAACACTTATGAATTAGGCAGCATATTTTAAATTTTGCCCTTTGTCTGACTGGGAGCCAGTGCAATTGTTCAAGGAGGGGTTTGGAGGCAGTTCTCGGGGGGGCATTCAGAACAAGGCGAGCTGCCGTGTTCTGAATAACCTGTAGTTTATCTAACACTCCTTCGTTGACAGAGAGTAGCAGACCATTGCAATAATCGATCCGACTCAGGATAAGTGCTTGAACGAGAGTTTTTCTTATTGAGTTAGGTAGGAGTGGAAAGATTTTGCGGAGCAAGCCAATGGTGTGGAAGCATATCCCTGAGATGTAGCTGATATGTTATTTTAGTGACAGGTCGTGATCAAGTCGAATACCCAGATTCTTCACGACCTGTTTAGGTTCAGGGACTGCTCCTAGCTCAGATGGCCACCAATCCGGAGTCCAGAGTATCTTGGCTTCCCCAAATAACATGATTTCCGTTTTGCTGACGTTACATTGGAGATAGTTGTTGGACATCCAATTAGCCACTTCTTTCATACCAGACGAGAAAGAGTTCTTAACCTCAGCGGAAAGAGTTTTGAAGGGGAACAGGAGCTGTGTATCATCTGCGTAAGATACGGGGACAAAGCCGTATCTACGCAGCACTCCTGCCAGGGGTGCCACATAGATATTAAAGAGCATGGGGCTCAGACATGAGCCCTGTGGCACCCCCTTGGAGATCTCAATTTCCGTCGAGCGATATGCGCCCATGGTGACTCTCTGGGTGCGATCTGCTAAGAAACTCTTTAGCCATTCAAGGGCTTTGTTCTTAAGGCCAGCGTTCGACAACCGTTGAGTCAAGATGGAATGAGACACGGTGTCGAACACTGCCGATAGATCTAGTAGAACCAAGATGACTGAGAGGCCCTTGTCCTGGTAAGCGCGGAGATCATCAGTAACAGACAGCAAGGTGGATTCTGTACTGTATTTGGGGCGGAATCCTGATTGGTATTCATCTAGGGCTTGTACTTGTTCAATGTATATGGACAGGTGACGGTTGACATGTTTTTCTATAACTTTCCCCAAAAAAGGTAGCAGAGAGATGGGTCTTAAGTTAGTCAAGTCAGACCAAGGTAAGGCGGTGTTTTTCCTTGTGGGTCTGACGAGTGCTCGCTTCCATTCCTTGGGGACAGTACCTGAGGTGAGTGACATATTTACGAATTCTGTGATCAGTGGGCTTAGGTGTTCCTCCAAAGTGGGCATTAATCTAGCAGGGATGACATCCTCTGGACTTCCACGTTTAATCCGTTTTATGAGGGTAGAGGTTTCTTGAAGTGAAATAAGGGGAAAGCTGTCCAGGGGTTGTACGTCCAATATAGAATCTATAAGATTGGGGAAGGGTGTCATATTGGTAGATGAGGCCTGATTTGTACATAGTATTTTGTCATAAATGTTATCAATTTTATTATTGAAGAAACAGGAGATTTCGTCACACAGCTTTTGAGATGACATGTCAGGGGCTTCACATGCTGATGGTTTAGCAAATGTCTGTAATATCTGAAAAAGAACTCTAGGGGAGTTCCCAGCCTCCTGTATTTGGGTTGCAATATGTGCTTTCCGTGCACAACGTATTGCTTTGTGGTAAGAGGATAATGCACCCCAATATTTTTCCTTATCCTCAGGGAGATGGGACTATGGGCGGTTAATGACATTGTTGGACAATCGTGTGGAGTGTTGTCGTGGACTACCACTTTCCCTATCGCCAAGATGGTGGTTCTACCCAAATTTATTTCTTTATTTATAAATTTGCTGCTACCTTTGATGTTATTCTTCCGACACCAACTGCGATCCCATTTGGTGTCACTGGTGTGGACTGGGGGGGCAGCCAATGATCTCCTGGGAGGTGATGGCATTGTCTTTCAAACAAGGTGGACTAGGTGTCCCAGGCATGCATCTTCATTATTATTGTGCCCAGGTGACTTTCACAAACTACTGGCTCTTCCCAATACAGTTCCTTGCCTACACGGCCCATGAACATGACTTGTCAGCACCCTGCCCTCTACTGATGGCTCTGTTTGGGACTCCCAGGTGACTATGAGTGTAAATCGATACAGTGGCTTGCACAGTGTGGACTTGGTGGGAGCTCAGATGGACAGCTAAGCTGGAACATTTATTTGCCCCATCAGTGCCGCTCGTTGAGCTCCCGCTGCTTCCCTTCACCATGGATGGAAGCACCCAAACTAGGTTACTCAGCATGAATTTGACCAACATGGGATCTTTGTATCCAGATGTTCAGTTTGTGACACTCCAGTTGGTATTTTCAGGGGCACAGACCCCTGCTTTGGACACCTTCATGTATCACCAATTAAGGGCAGTGATGCAGGTGAATCATGACTCCTTTCCGGATGCTCCGCCCATTTTTCATGTTCGTGGGATGATGCTTGTCTCCCTGTTGTCTCACAAGCTGATTACACAATTATTTGCAGGCATGCAGGAGAGCATGCCGGTGTGCACCCCTGCTGGCCATGGGACGCTGACTTAACGCCTTCTCTTACTGATGATCAGTACACCCAGGTGCACGCACTTTCCCATAGCTCTCACCTACGCCTCATACATTTCAAGTATCTGTATAGTCTCTATCGCATGCCGTAGAAATGACATCGAACTGATAGCAGATGCGCGTTGCATGTGTGACACCCTGCGCTAATTTCCTGCACCTAGCATTGGACAGCCCAAATGTTAGGCCTTTCTGGGACACAAACTATGACACACTGGAGACTATTATGGGAAACGCAATTGAGCTCGCTCGGCGCATAGCGTTGTTGGGTTATGAGATGGATGTGCCCCAGAGGGGCACAAGCTAACTGCTTGGCTTCTTTTACTCACCAAGCGACGAATAGTGATAAGATGGAACAGATAAGATGGAACAAACAAAATGAGCCACAAACTGGCTTCAGGACACAGGGCATTCTGCCAAGAGCAATTAAACAACTGCTTAGAACTGATGCCGGTGCGTACCGCCCAGGGACATTTGGTCCCCACTAGACGAGTACCTGCACACTAGGGCAGATCTCAAGAGGCAGCCAGCGCTACTGAGAATGCAGAGGTTGTGACAGAGACAATTACAGCGATAAGGGTTGAGGGGGACTACTGACACCGTGTGGGGACATGTATGCACAAGCTCACTTGAATTTGGTAGTGCCACTAGAGGGATTCTGCAGCTGTGCCAACCTTCCTTCTGCCTACTCTACTACATTTTCTTCCTTACTGTGGTGTGTTCCCCTCTACCTTTTAACCTTTTCATTCCTTATAACATATTGAGCCACAGTACAGCGGGAGTAAGATGCATAATTGATGTTTGATGGAGATGTATCACTTTATATACCCTGTACTGCTACTGATGCGCACTGTGATGTGTTCTCTTGGTTGAAAAAACTGCAATAATCAAAAGAAAAAAAAACCAGGGCATGTAGATCTTTAATGTTAACATGTCATTACAGTGACTGGCACCCAAAAGTTCTTTTCACTGTGGCAGGCCTCTTTGTCCTATGTAGAAAACCAGAGTACAGATTAATAAACTTATAAAGTACCTCAGGTATGGAACTAGTTAGTTATTAAAAATTCAATTCAATGGTGGATTTGGATTTATAATAAATATCAAGGAAAAGTAAGTTTTAGAAAGTTACCCTTTCCCTGCCTAAAATTCCTCAAGACTAATTTGCATTCGCTCTACGACTTCTCCCAGCCAGTATTTAACCTTAAAAAGGCTTGAATAGATGTGAAATGCATCCCAGAAGCACAGAAAAGGTTGACTAGAATGGAGAAGGTGGGGATGGGGGCATCCACATTAAAATCTGAAATTCTACTTGAGTGTCAAAGTCAAACTATGTCAGCCCATCCTGCACAGACAACTTTGCCACTCCATTTGTTGCCCTGCTTTCCCTGTAGGTCTCAACACCCCTCTCTCCACTGACAACTCTCCCCTTTATGCTATAACCATGTCACCTTCTACTATGAAGCCCTATTTTGTACACCATTCGGCTGCTTTGTAGTAAGGGTTGGGCTACTTATGTCACATACATACATTTGTTAGATTTTATATCAAGGAGATGATGCATTAACCACTATAAATTGTAGGCATAGAAGCAACATTAATTGCAATTGGTACCTACATGTCGCTATTCTTCACAGCTCTTATAAACGTCTTTACAACTCCTTTTTTTTTTTTTTAAACCTTTATTGGAGCATTCATAAAATACAAGTATGGGCCTACAACTGCAGGGGCCGGCCGCTATACATAATTAGAACCCATTATATTGCGGTACAACACAGCTCATCAGCCGACAACCCTGAGGTCCGGCAGCGATTCAGGATAGAACTTGTATTAGAACGCGTGAATAGGTCACAGGATATAATAAAGGTTTTATTTTATATTATTGAATAAACGGATCAGGTGCCATACAATCAAACAGGAGGATACGGGGGACAGGCCCAGAAACAGGATATCCATCTAGAAACAGCCATATGTGGGACTCTGGCGCCAATACTTATGAATCAGAGTAAACAGCAATACGATATACATTTTCGTGAGCGCCAGTTCTCAGGGCCTGCCCACCCGGAAGTCCGACTAACGTAAGAAGCATGGGCACTGAATTCCAGAACACAGTGAAATCAGAATAAATCACAAACCATACTGATCCTAAAGGAAGAAAAGGAAAGGAGAAAAAGGCCATAGAAAATAAAAAAGGCAAAATAAAAAAAAACTCCAATCCCCCACCCTGCACCCCTGCCGATGGCTATAGCCTAACCCCACTAGCAGCGTGCCTGTCGCCCCAAGTAACTAAAACCCTAAAGGAAGGAGAAAGAAGAATGGAGGAGGGCATATTCGTATGTGCTCCCAGCCCCTTAGTCCCCCCCCCAGAAACAGACACCCCCTATCGCAACAAGACGGATATAGAGCGACCCTTATAAAAGAAATTAGGGGACACCGTGATACACCGCCCAGCCTCTTAAATCAAACAATTGCAGATCGAGCGTCCATAATAGCCATTCCAAACCGTCCCGATTAAATTGATCTCAACCTTGACCCTTTCCAACCAGCACACAAACCCTCCCCAGCGAGACCCAAAAGCACACAAACGAGTCATTGCGGAGAAGGAAGTCATTGAGAGTCAATCCGTTACCACTTGTAGCTAGTAAGCCCACGAGAGCTTCAGGCACCGAAAGTCTCCCTCTCCTAGCTGGACAGTCCCGAAGTTTCTTGCCACGGGGTCGTAACATCTCTGAGAAGGGAGGAGACGGCCACAAGGTGAGAGAAGAGTCTACAACACAAGACTCCGGGGGGGGGGAGGGAAACGCCATTTGATACCTCCAAAGTCAACAGTGAAGGAAGGTGCGGTGGTACACTCACGACCTTGGGGACACCATCTTCTAGGGCACCATCTGATGGTTCCAATACTTGCTCCCCCACGGGGTCCTCGCACAGAGTCAAAATGGCCGTGGCTTGAACGGCTGCAGATTGCTGTTCCAACAGTGGGGCAGGGTCCGGTACCACAAATAGCATCCCAGATAGGCTTGCATCCATTTTAGTCAATAAAACATCCAGTTGTGAGTGAAACGCCCAAAGTTCTGCCAATATTGACCTCAGCGATAGCTCAGACACCGTTCGATTCATAGTCTCACGCCCGATACCAATCACAATCACTCCCCCCGGGTGAATCTGGCATCTCAGGGGGGAGCAAACAGGATCACGAAAGGGCAGGCGTGGACGGTGACCCGTCGTTCTCTACATCCGCGTTCACCAGGCTTAACGCCGCAGGCCGGGGTCCCGACCCGCCGAAACCTGGCGGGAACCAACACCGGGTCCGCGGGGCGGGGACACCCACCCAAAGTCGGTAGTAAGCAAGGTCACCTCTCCATCAATGCTGAGCAAAGAAAACAATTGCTGCCAAAATCAGGCGCAAAAGAAGCCTCCACTACGATTGACCGGAACCTGCCTGGGTCTCTCAGCCGATGTTGTTGCACTGCAGCCTGGCCTTGCAGATACTCGAGGCCCCGGCTTCACCGCTGGAATAGGCCACAATCTTCAGCTCGATGTAACTTCATGAAACCAGCCGATAAAAAGTTTTGGATTTCACCACCGGAATGAGGAACAGTTCATTCACGCAGGGGCTGGGCGTAAAATCAGGATAATGTACAGGATCTTGTGGCGGTATACGGAGGTCGGCAGAGCCGGGAGCCTAAGCAGCCATCTTGTTTGCCGTCGTAGCTCCTCCTCCTCTTTACAACTCCTTTTGTTTACAGAAACTGATTACTGATCTTAGTGCCGTAGTAATTATGGCTCCCGATTGTGCAGTTTTAATAGCTGTTTGTATGTGCCCATATCAATAACAGTTTACGAACATTCCTCAGCCTCTGGTTTTCCATGAAGCTTGTTTAAAAAGTCAAAGGTTATATGATTTACCTTTGTGTGAAGCCATCACCCTTCTGTGAACTTAGTGAAACGACGTCAATGTTGAAAATGTACAGACAAGATGGTCATGTGCTCCATCAACACTTCTTAAAGTATACAAAAAGTGATGGATGGAATACTTGAATTGGATTTAGCTTGGTTTCAGTGGCACAGTGAGCACAGGACCAATATTTGGGCTTATGGGGCTGCCTTTCAGCCCACTGTTATTTTGTGCGCCATGTCACATCAGTTTGAACCCAGCTATATGCAAACCAGGCTTGACCCTGCCCCAATGGGAACAGTCCAGCCTTAATTACCAAGTCAGGTGTTCCCTCAACAGGAACACAAGCAACCCAGGACAGGTTTCATCCTTGTAATGGGCTGAACAGCTGGATATAGCTTGATTTCAGTGACACAGTTGGCACAGGACTCACATCTGGGCATGCCCATCCCACTTAGGGTGACATATTTAAGAATACAAAAAGTGATGGATGGAATGCTTGAATTAAACGCAGCCACTTGTAACTACTCTTAGCCGCATTCCAGTCCTCTGTTATTTTGCACCATGCCACCTCAGTTTGGACCCAGCTATATGTGCCTAGCCACGTCCTCCCTGACCCAGAAGGTAATAGAGTGCAGCACCCACTTCAATCATTAAGCTTTACAAACCTTGCATGAGAATTTGAGTGGTGCTGCCAGAGAGAAACACCTGCAAAAAAAATGTTGTTGAGTTTACAGTGCACATAATGGCATCTAATTTCCATTAAGACTTCCAGGGTGTTGGGTGAAAGATCACTTCAAATTATAAGCCTAATATTTGAAGGATGGGATGGTAGTCATTTTCTATCCTCTTACTTAATTTGTACTGTTAGTTAGATGTATGTGATGTGGTGTAATGGTGTCATTTCTGGGAGTTCGCGTAGCAGGCATAATGTGAATTTATGCAAATTATGAGAGTGTAATTTTAAATTCATCCATCTGGTGCCGGTGAACAGACACATGCAGTACATTCAAAGGAACCGCCTGATACCAGGAATAGAGTCAACTGTTTTGTAAACTTGAATAAGATGCTATGGACTGGTGTCACCTGATACTTTCGAGTTTCTAGGATGGAGTCACTTGGTACATCAAATGGAGCCAACTAGTGCCTTGAAGGGAGTCACCTGATGTCTGCCCTGGAGTCACCTTTGTTCCTGAATTAATTCCCTAAGCAAACTGCAGTGGAGTTTTGGATGAAGGGCACTGTCTCACAGCATCCAAAGTATAAACTCATGTAATGAATATATAGAGTGACAGGTATCTCCAAGATGAAGTGACCAGAATAACAAGCACTGGCTAAGCTGATAGGTTTCACCAACGTGAGAGCTATTGGCTTTGCCAAGACTTTGAGGCATGGTGTACAGCACCATGGAGTGGAGTAGAGAGGCTTGAAGTGCAGTGGCACTGCTTCGACTGGTGTGAAGTGGCTTAGAGTGGGGTAGTGTAGAACGGAGTGGAGTAGAGTGGACTGAAGTGGCGTAGAGTGGAATAGTGTAGATTGGAATGGCGTAGAGTGGCATAGTGTGGAGTGAGTGAAGTGGCGTAGTGTGACTTGATGTAGAGTGGAGTGGAGTGGCATACAGTGAAGTGGCATAGTGTGGAGCGGCGTAGAGTGGAGTACACTGCGGTAGAGGGGAAGGGTCACTCCCCCCTGCAGTGTACCATAAACTTCGGCATGTCCTGCTCGTTGATCTTTATCTGACCAGCTGCTTAATAAGGAACTGGCTCAGCGAGGTCGGCCTTGGGCAAGGGAGTCAGTTCGGCCAGGTCACCCAGAAGTCAGCTAAGATGTACGTGTTCCAAAGACTCGTTCGGCCGCAGTCATCGGCCTATGTGAGGGCAACCACACAAAATGGCTGCCGTACACAAAATGGAACCCGAAGGTTCAAACGAAATCCTTGAATACGTAGTGTTCTCATTGATCGATTAATGCAAAAACACTCGTACACACTACACTCGTGATTTGCGGTCTGCTGACACCTAAATCGTCTATTTCCGATGATCTTTATTGAACGGGTTCAGAACCACCGAACCTCACCCACAAACTACGGAACTACAGACCCTACTTTTGCCCTTACATAGGCAACAGACCCAAACCCATGGCAATCTGAATCTGGATCTATATTCATCAGATCATCGATATGTTGCTGTAGCATCATCCTATTATTTAGTACCTCTCTCTGGACACGTCTCCTTGCACACGAAGTAGCACAGAGGCCACAAATAGCAGGAGCACACTGTACACAGAGACAGAACGGGAAAAGGATAGCTAAGACCATCCCAATGACCATAACAATCTTCCAACCCCAAGTGGATATCAATCCCCATAACCATCCCATCAACGACCAATCTCCTTTGTCCAAATGGACAGAATCGGAGATCTTATGTAGCTTGGAACTGACTGGACGACTGACGGAGCGTTGTCTGGAATGAAAACGCAGCAGCTCGATTGAATCAGTTTACATACTCCACCTCGATTTGCTAGTATGACATCAAGGGCAACTCTATTTTGAAGTGTCATAAGCCTATCCGACTGGAGCTCAGCAGTCAAGTTACTAAGGGCACCGGCAGTTTCGACTATGGTGGACTCAACTACTCTCGTCAACTGACGAATGTTCCTGCTGTTAGCCATCGGTCCCCAGAACGGCAAAAAACCCTTAAAGAAATCTCCCAACTCTTGCCCTGCAGTGTCTTCTTGACTAAAGACACCTCTAGCAACTCTCGTCTTATGGTAATCTGCCGCAGCTGTAAAAGTGGGGGGCAACAGGAAAGAAATAAAACATGTGCCCGAAAAATCAGGGGGCAACCATCTATACCCTTTGTCATAGCAAACAAAGTAGGTACCCTTAGCCGCTAAAAATGCTGGGGAAGACTGGGACGTAAATACGTAAGTATCAGTACAAACGCTCTTCCCTAGCTGAGTTCTCGGATTCTTGCCATTACCCTGCAGACAATAGCGACCCTGATGGGGCACTATCCAAATCGATGGAGAACTTTTCGCTCGCTGGTTAACACTCAGACTAACTCCATACCCAGGAATATCCCAACCACTATATGGTTGCTTCTCATCTATCGGAATAGTTTCAACGGCATTAGTCCCTTTAACCATGTCGACTATGCCTCTAGCAACAGCACTATTCTTTGGATTGTCCTTCGGTGAACGTTGGGGCTAGACGCTATAGGCATAGATAAACATCATTCTGTAAGCCCAAATCGAACCATTCAAACTAAAAGGTAAAACCAAGTACGGAATACCCTTATCAGTCGTATGGGGCATTAGACCACAGATTGTCGTGTTTATCACTAACTGGTGTTGGTGCAAAAGTTGAATAAAGGAATTATTGGCAAATTCCAGTCGTCTAACTACCTCATGTTCAGGCAAAGGATGAAAAGAATGAGAAGAAATAGTGGGTGGAGGTGTAGGTTGCACAGTGGTAACAAAAGTCACTTTAAAAGAGAATGTCACATAACCAATTCTGAATATCATTAAACTCAATAGCAAAAATAAACACGGTATTAAAAAACTTTTCTTTGATATCAGTTTGCATATCTTCTTTTTAAAAACCATTGTCCTTGCAGGTCTCTCCAACTCGAAGAAATTCATCCTAACTAAATATGCTGCTCGCAATGGTAGGGTGTTCTATGCTAAGGAATGCCTCTGTCAACCCAGGGCAACTCCCTTAGGCCAACCAGAACCTTCGACCTAGTGTCTCAGGCTTGCACTCCAAAGACTTTCGGCAACCTCGACCCTACAGCTGAACCCGGATGGCGGTTCGAAAAACAAAAATGAGTAGATCCTCGGTGGAGAGTTATCCTGCAAACAGAAAAATCATAAAAACTTTATTTATTTTTATTTGTCCATGACTCTCGGTCGCAAATTATAGCGGCCTTTTCCAGGCAATTCTTGATCTTTAAACAGGAGTTCAGGCTCAGTAGTGTTCAATCGATTCAAAGGAGGCACAGCTTCTTGTAAAAGATCGTCACTTTCTCTCTCAGAATTCGTACCAATCAAACGAGCATCGCTGAATGGCAAAAATCGTGGAACATTTTTGGTTTCAGAGTCTGGAAGTTCCTCCTGGACCCACTGATCGTACAGTAAGGGCAATGGTGCTCGCTTACAGTGTACGCCGTGGATCCAGTTTTTCTTGCCTTGCACTCGAACTGCAGAACGTGTAGACAAGAGCACTTGGTAGGGTCCGGTCCAGCGGGGCTGATCGTTCTTGCTCCGCTGAAAATTCTTGACGAACACCCAACTTCCAGGTTCAATAGCGTGGCCTGGATCCTCAGAAACTTGTGGTAGGGTATCATGCACCTGTTGGTGTAAAACACGCAATTTAGTCGTCAGTTCGCGCAAGTAATCAAGCAACACAGGGTACTCAATTTCACTAAACCTGGTTGGCCTTGGCACACCCCAAACATTTGCTGGGCGGCCAAAGACCACCTCGTATGGATTCAGACCCATTCTCGAATGCACAGTCATTCTTGTGGACAAAAGCACTAAAGGCAACGCATCTGGCCATTGTAAACCAGTGCTCGCTTGGATTTTAGCTAACTTTAGCTTTAAAGTGCCATTATAGCACTCGACTAAACCAGCTGATTGGGGATGACTTGCAGCATGGAACTTCTGCCGGATACCTAGACCCTCACACACTCTCTTCATGACTTGACCCACAAATTCACTCCCATTGTCACTCCAGATAATTCTCGGCATTCCAAATCTAGGGAAAAATTCCTTTATCAGGACTTTCGCTGTGGACAATATTGCAGTATTGTCCTTAAGGGGATAAGCTTCTACCCATCTAGAAAAGGAGCAAACAACCACTAAAACATATTTCAAGTTGTTGCATCTCTCCATGTGGATAAAATCTAGCTGCAAAGCCTCGAACGGATACGTAGGAGGAGCAAAATGACCAGCTGGTGTTGGAGTTCCCTTACCAGGATTATACATCAAACACACCATACAGTTCTTAACCAAATTCTCTGTACACTTTGGAATTCACGCATTCTGCAAAACCGGAGCCAACAACTTACAAATCCCTTTCACGCTGATATGTGCCATTCCATGAGCAATTGTAACAACTGGAAGCACATACGCGTCAGGCAACAACCATCTCTGATGTTCGGACAAATCAGTCCAACAACCATTCGAATCCAATCTACCCTTACTTTCTCCCCATTCATTCAACTCTTTCTCTGTAGCTTCAGTTTGAATGGATTTCACACTCTCAATCGTATCTTCACACATACTCTTCTCTGGAACCCATCTCGCCGGACCTGCAACATACATTCGACTCATCACATTCCTTGCAGTTTCTTTTGCAACTTCATCCGCAAACGCATTTCCGCGACCAACATCATCCGTAACTTTCTTATGGGCACTACATTTCACAATCGTTACTTGAAATGGCAAAGTAAGAGATTCAAGAAGTTCATTCACCAACTGCCCATGCTGTATCTTCGTTCCATGCAAAGTCAAGAACCCACGTTCACGCCACAAACGCCCAAAGCTATGAGCCACGCCAAAGGCATATTGGTTATCAGTATACACATTCACTTGTTTTCCTTTCGCCAACACACATGCTCTCGTTAATGCAATCAACTCCGCTGCTTGTGCTGAATTATGTGGGATACGTGCAGCTTCAACAATCGTATGCAAAGTCGTAACAGCATATGCCGCAGTCGTATCACCATTCGGCAACTTAAAGCACGAACCATCAACCCACAAAGTACCATCACACTCTGGAAGAGGAGTATCTCTTAAGTCTACTCTCCCTTTCGTTTCTTCTTCAGTTCTCAGAAAACAATCATGTTGTTCTTCAATATCTGTCTCAACTGAAATTGGCAACAACGTGGCTGGATTCAACATGTTGCATCGTTTAATGTGCACATGACTCGCTAACAACATCAACTCGTAACCCGACAACCGAGCACTAGTTAAATGCTGTGTCTTCGTACGGTTCAACAAGGTATCCACTGCATGTGGAACCATTACCACTAACGTATTGTCCATAACCAAACCAGCAGACTGTCGAATTGAAACAGCCGCTGCTGCTGTAGCTCTCAAGCAACTCGGCAACGCCCTTGCTACCGGATCTAAAGTCGACGAAAAGTAACCACATGGACGCTGCTTATCGCCAAACTGCTGAGTCAACACTGACAATGCACATCCCTCTCTCTCGTGAACATACAATGTGAAAGGCTTACTGTAGTCGGGAGTACCCAACACAGGAGCCGAACACAACGCATTGCGTAATTCAGAAAAGCTCTTTTGACATTCATCAGTCCAAGGAATAGGATTTGGAGTATTCTTAACAGTAAGAGCTATCAAAGGCTTCGCTAATAAGGAAAAATTAGGAATCCACTGTCTACAGTATGACGTAATACCCAAAAACGCATGTACTTCTCTCTGTGTCGTAGGCACACTCATTTTCGCAATAGCTTGAATTCTCTCTGGGGTCAGTTTCCTTCCCTCCTTCAATAAGAGGTGACCTAGGTAGGTTACTTCTTGTCGACAATATTGCAACTTGGAGAGAGAAACTATGTGATGAAAATCAGACAAGTGGCGTAGCAACGACAAAGTGGCTTCCCTACAAATCTCTTCAGCATCAGCCGCCACTAGCAAGTCATCAACATATTGAATAAGGGCTGCACCATCAGGTAAAATCAACAGATCAAGTTGTGTCTTCAAAGCTTGACTATAGATCGATGGACTCTCGCAATAGCCTTGAGGAGCGCGCTTAAAGCGGAAACTTCGTCCTCCTAAAGAGAATCCAAAGATGTCCTTACTCTCCATGTTAATCGGGATACTGAAGAAAGCATTCTTCAAGTCAATCACCGAAAACCATGTGGCAGTAGCCGGAATCAGAGTCAACAAGGCGGTGATATCAGGCACAACAGGAAATTGTGGAACAACAATCTTGTTCAATTCGCGAAGATCGATCACAAACCTATATACAGGAGGCTGTGAAGAATCAGTTCTCTTCAGAACAGGCAAAACGGGACAATTGCACACACTACCTCTCGTTTCCTCAATGACGCCCTTTTCGATCAGATCATCAATAATCGCTAAAAGTGCACGCTCACCATCACTCGAGATACGGTACTGTGGAATGGGCGGTAACTTAGCATTCGCCTTCAGTGTCACAACATATGGGGGAATTTCCAATAGGCCCACATCATTCGGACCAGTAGCCCACAATGAATCTGGTAAAGAAGACAATTCAGGTGAAAGACTATCTTTCGATATGTACATCAGAGAGATCACTCTCTCACCCAAGGTAAGATGTACTCCTAACGGAGAACAATACAGCGTTGCATACAATCTCTTCAATAAATCCAATCCCAACAGATTCTCATTACAACCTGTAGTCAAAAGTATGGGTGCTTCGAACTTACGAGGTCCAACAATAAGAGACAATGGAGCAGAAATCAGATTTGTAACGGGGGTGCCAGAAAAACCTACAGAAACATTGTCAAAGCCAGACAAAGGTGCACCAGGGAGTTTAGAGTGCATAATAGAACTCTTTGTAGCACAAGTATCTAGCAGAAAAGGTTCTGACACACCTGATGCAATCCCTTCAACATAGGGTCCACTCTGATCTACTGGAACTGAAACAACTCCCTCTCTTTGTCCATGGCTGTCCTAACAATCATCACCATTCGCTACGTCACCTTCAACATAGTAATCATCCATATAGTACTGTGCTGTCCTACCAGACGAACCTTGCTGTTGATCAAAACTATTCATCGAATTCTGTGGAGGCAAAGAACACACATTCTGTCCGCGACCTCTACCTATAGGCGCCTGTTGAGCACCTTGACCTCTCACACCAGAAGCACCATTCGTACGCTGTAACAAAACCGGACAACTATTCTTGTAATGGCCCTCTTCTTTGCAATACGTACACTGATTAGGCCCATACGGGAAACGCTGTTGAGAAGACTCGTTCCTTTGCGAGTTTCTCGAATATTGCTGAGGTTGCTGATAATCGCGCTGATTATTAGTAAGGGGTGGGTAAGCTTGTTGTAGAAGAACTTTAGTCTTCAATTCCTTAGTCTTCTTATCCGCTTTCTCTAACTCATCTTTGCGCCAATTTTCATAGTACTGGGCCGTAGCTAAAATCTGTGCGGACGTGGAAACAGCCCAAGCACTCTCTGAATCCTTCAACTTAGTGCACAACTCGGGAAGCAGATTATGCACGAATTTGTCAACGAACAATCTCTGGCCACCCTCGGTAGCCATATCCTGACCACTATGATCTACAAAAGTCTCTTCAAACCGCGTGAAAAAGTCAGACACAGTCTCGTCTTTCTTCTGCTTCCATGCAGACAACTTGTCCCAATTAACACGCACTTCGAACATCAAAGTCTTCATATAGTTAATAATTCTGCCAGGGAGTTGAGTAATCAGATCTTCAGGATTAGCACCTCCAACTTGTCTATCATTCGCAGCAACAATATTAACCCATGTATCACCCAATTCATTATCATGATCCGTATGTCGAATCACATTCCAGATAGGCTGTGGGACAACATTGCCAAACAACATGTCTATGTCTGCTAAATTCATGATGCACGAACCCACAGTTTGAGTGAGCTCTTTATAATATCCCGCGGATTTTGCGCGGATCAGGTAAAGTCTGCTTAGTTGCCAAAACTTCAACACGCTTCCAAGGAACATGTACCCATACTCGCTGAAAGTGCGCAGCAACATTTCCATCAGTAGGTCTCCAAACTGGAGGAACCTCGCGCATCGGATATCAACGCGCTGCTCTCCCAACTGACGAATCAGGCTCAAACAATCGCTCAGAAGGAGTGTTATTACGGAATGACAACAACGTCGCAACTGCTCTCTCAATGTCAAGAAGACTCACAATGGTCCCTTTCGCAAACTCAGAACATATACGATACAACTCAGTAGGAGCTTGACCTACTTCGTCAACCCATTGTTCATGGAGGAACACACACATCATTTCAAAGAGGTACTGTTGCTTTGGTGTTTTCCATTGCCGGAAAACATTCATAATACCCTCAAGATCATACTGGGAGGTATACGTAACCCATCTACGTGCCATGTGATCCAAAACTGTACATTCATCTGTATCGGGCAATTGACTACGCGATTGTCTTTGCTCGTTCACAGGAGACATACCCAATTGTCCCAACAAAGGAGACAGGAAACCAGAAAAAGCAGCAGTCATTCGCTGTCTAGTAGAATGAGAAGATGGAAGAATATGGGAAGACGGAACAATAGTAGAAGAATCCAAAATCGGAACAGAAGGAGTATTATGGACAGGCATAGGAGTAGCAGACAAAGAGGGAGGCAAAGTTGGCGGCCCCTGAGTGAGGCTGCGCCAAAGGAACAGTAGCTAACGGAAGAGGAGGTGGCTGTGGAGGAATTACAGGTGGCACAACCACTGGAGGTTGCACAGCCACAACTGCTGGCGGTGGTGCCGTAGCATTCTGTGCATAAGGGGGTGGTGAACTCAATAGATGCGACATTAAAGGATCTTTCGCAAGATCATTCTTTCCTTCCTGCACTTTAGGCGGCAAAACTGGGTAGCATCTATCTACCGCTAACTTCTTCACCCTAAGCATCTGTTCGCTCTCTTGCTCTTCCTCATTATCCCTATACGCAATGGCAGCTTGCACCATTGACATACCTTGTTCTCGTTTATTCTTCTTTGCTAATTTAATTTCTTTCTGTTTGGCTTCTTTGCGCCATATGCGGAAAGAGTCAAACATTGCCGGCCGGGCTTTCTTCTTGAACAACTTCACTTCGAGATTGTCTAAAATCTCAGCTTCAAAACTACCGTAACGGGGCTACTGTAGGACACCGTCTTTTCTCGTATACTTTACCCAGATCTCATTATAACTAATAGGGCCCACACCATGCTTCACGTATAATTCATAGTGTAGGAGTTCCAATTGGAGGAACCGGACATGAATCCTCTAACCGGGAATCCTTAGAACAACCACAATCAAATATCTTTCCAAGTCTGCTAAGACCAGGCATCTTGCTCACTAGTCTAGCTTCAAACTACAAGGGAAATCTCAAAACGATAGTCTCGCGAATACACGAGTCCCTTGGCTTTGGGACCTGCAGGTACCAAATCAAAGCGATCCACTAAAGGGATATCAAAAAAAACTAAGGACTAGGAGACGCTCCACTCATACTTAACTGAAATGTTGATGGTGTCATCAGAAGACCCGTCAATCGTCTCGCTCTATGAACGTCTAAGGCTCCAAGACAGGGGGACAGTCAGGGCAGCAGTCCTTCGTAGCCGTCGGAAGGCGGGGAACCTCGCAGCAAAGTCTTTCGGACCACGGCGACATACAGGGGTCGATGAAGTGGTTGGCCTTCCTCCAGAATTTTCACACGAAGCTCTCCACGATCTTCGGGCTTGGACCGGTACCGCTGAAGTCGCCCCACGTTGGGCGCCAACTGAAGGACCGGGTTTTAGAACCCAGCGGCGTCAGGGAAAACGCCCAATGCTTTCGAGTTCCCCTGCCTTGGCAAACAGAGACACCGGACACTTCTTGATGATGTCAAAGACCAAAGTTTATTGGCTGCAACCAGGAACAGAGGTCTACGAAGCACACACGGGTGGTTCGCTAGAGACTGCACAAATTCAATGAGCGGAGCATGGTCTTTTATGCCAAAAATCAAGCCTCAGGCAACATTCAAAATTAGCATTGGGTTCATACAAACTGACCAATAGAGACGTGACATTTTGAAAGTAACGTCTGATGACAATCCCACTTACCGTTGTCCAGCCCAGCAGAAATGACCAAGCACTTTCCAATATTCCTGTTCGATCAGGCCGGACAAACCCATCATAAAACTACAACCCAAATCAGTGATTATGTCGTAAAGGAAGGAGCAGAAACAGATTGGAAGCAAGATAGAAAGGTGGGTGCAGTGTACCATAGACTTCGGCATGTCCTGCTCTTTGATCTTTATCTGACCAGCTGCTTAATAAGGAACTGGCTCAGCGAGGTCGGCCTCGGGCAAGGGAGTCAGTTCAGCCAGGTCACCCAGAAGTCAGCTAAGGTGTAAGTGTCCCAAAGACTCGTTCGGCCGCAGTCATCGGCCTATGTGAGGGCAACCACACAAAATGGCTGCCGTACACAAAATGGAACCCGAAGGTTCAAATGAAATCCTTGAATACGTAGTGTTCTCATTGATCGATTAATGCAAAAACACTCGTACACACTATACTTGTGATTTGCGGTCTGCTGACACCAAAATCGGCTATATCCGACGATCTTTATTGAACGGGTTCGGAATCACCGAACCTCACCCACAAACTACGGAACTACAAGAGGGAGGAGGACGACAGAGTGAGGGAGACAGACAGTCTGGCTCCCACCCATAGCGGTCGGTCCTCACACGCTCCCTGGCCATTAAAGCTGACTGCGATCCTCGTGCAGAAGCGCCTTGAACTATTGCAGTGGTATCTAGGCATTTTTAACATAGCGCTTTGATTAGTTTATAGCGCCGAACCTCGCCGTGCATTTTACATAATATTGCAACTTTGTCTGTGTGTAGCTGCCGCCGCTATTTACATACTGTGTAATCGTGCTGCTTTAACTGTGTGCATTACTTGGTCACTTTATCGTTTTGGGCTTTGTAGGATCGGACTCTGTTACTGTTTCACTTTCTATTCGCCATTTTGGTTGTTTGTGTATCCCCTTGGCCCGCCTACCCTCCCCGCTACCGCCTCCCAGCTGCCCCTCCCATGCTCCGCCCCCCCCTCCTCCATCCACTTAAGACTGATGTCCCAACGCGCAGCGTCCATGCGCTACGGCCGCGCCGAAGGTGCGCCAAAGGTAAGCCCGTCTACGCCCGTCCGCTTGGCCCGCGCCCAGCACCAGACCCCCTGGCCCCCGCAATGCCCAGTCCACCCGCATTACATACGACGCCTCCACCCTCTTAGCACTAAACCCCGGCCGTCTCCCCAATTGCGCCCAAGCTGCACCTGGACATACCCATGGACCCTTTACATGCAACTCCTGCAAGTTTGACGGCACCAAGACCAACTCCACATCCACAAACACCAAACAGAGATCCAACACCAACCACCTAAAATGCATCCTGCTTAACACCCGCTCGGTCCATAGACATGCCATCGACCTTTGGAATCTACTAGACACCATCTCTCCAGACGTCGCCTTCCTAACAGAAACCTGGATGAACGCCTCATCAGCTCCAGACATCACCACAGCCATCCCGGAAGGCTACAAGATCATCCGAAAAGACCGCACCAACCAAACAGGAGGAGGCATCGCCATCGTCCATAAGAATTCCATCCGCATTTCAACCAGCTCAGACGTCAACCTTGCTAACGCCGAACGCCTCCACTTCCAGATCCACACCGACCCCAAGACCACACTCAGAGGCACCCTCCTCTACAGGCCGCCAGGACCCCGATCACAATTCAGTGAAGACATCACTGACTTCATCACCCCTCACGCCCTCCCCTCCGAGGACTACATTCTACTAGGAGACCTCAATTATCACCTGGAAAAGAACAACGACAACAACACCACCACTCTTCTGGACAATCTCGCTAACCTCTGACTCAAACAACTAGTTAACACCCCCACCCACTATGCAGGACACACACTCGACCCTATCTTCACCTCCAGCAAACATATCTCCTTCAGTCACACCACAACTCTCCACTGGACGGACCACAGCTGCGTTCACTTTGTCTACAAAAAAACCACAACCCACAACCATCCTCAACCTACTCTGCGAAGAAACTGGAACAAAATCACCATCGACCAGATCTCCTCATCGCTTCTTCAAAACCCCCCTGCCCACTCATCGAACCCCAACCAAGCAGCCATTAACCTCACTCAATGGCTAACCATCAGCGCCGACAACCTAGCACCTTTGAAAAAACGTCAAATCAAACTAGGCAGCAAAAACGCCCCCTGGTTCAACGATGATCTTAAGAAATCCAAGAAACTCTGTCGCTCCCTTGAGATGGCTTGGAAAAAAGACCCAAACAACAGCACCAGGGACGCCTTCAAAAACGCCACCCGTTTACACCACCAACTGATCCGGACAGCCAAGAAAGCTGCATTGAAAGACAGACTTGACAACAACGCCCACAACAGCAAGGAATTATTCAACATCGTCAAAGAATTGACCAACCCCACTGCCAACTCCAACGACATCACTCCCTCTCAAACCCTTTGCGACTCCTTAGCTTCGTTCTTCCACGACAAAATCGCAGACATCCACAACAGCTTCGACAACCAAACCGGAGACCAACCCTCCCAACCGTATGCCGAACCTTCACCCCCCTTGAACATCCTTAATGACTGGAACCCAATCTCCACTGAGGACACCATCCGCCTGATGAACTCCATCCACTCAGGATCCCCCACTGACCCATGCCCTCACCACATCTTCAACAAAGCAGACTCCATCATAGCACCACACCTCCGAGACGTCATCAACTGCTCCCTCAACACCGCCACCTTCCCGGAAAGCTGGAAACACGCCGAACTCAGCGCCCTTCTGAAAAAACCCACAGCTGACCCCACCGAACTCAAAAACTACCGCCCCTTCCCGCTCCTTCAATTCCCGGCCAAAGTCATCGAGAAAGCAGTCAACAACCAGCTCGCCGCCTTCCTCGAAACCAACAAATCCCTCGACTCCTCACAGTCCGGCTTCCGAGCCAAACACAGCACTGAGACCGCACTCATCGCAGCAACAGACGACATTCGAACTCTACTGGACAATGGAGACACAGTCGCCCTCATCCTCCTCGACCTCTCTGCAGCCTTCGACACAGTCTGTCATAGCACCCTGTTACAACGCCTCAGAAACATCGGAATCCAAGGAAAAGCACTTGAATGGATCACCTCGTTCCTTGCCGGAAGAACTCAGAGAGTTTGCCTCCCACCGTTCAAGTCAGAGGCCACTGAAGTCATTTGCGGCGTGCCACAAGGATCTTCACTCAGCCCCACCCTCTTCAACATATATATGAGCCCCCTCGCGACCATCGCACGCCAACACAACCTCAATATCATCTCCTACGCTGATGACACTCAACTGATCCTCTCACTCATCAAAGACCCTAACACCGCCAAAACCAACCTACATGAAGGAATGAAAGAAGTAGCAGAGTGGATGAAGCACAGCCGTCTAAAACTGAATTCAGACAAAACAGAAGTCCTTATCTTAGGTACCTCCCCCTCCGCCTGGGATGACTCTTGGTGGCCAGCGGCCCTTGGAAAATCACCCATCCCAACGGACCACGCACGGAACCTGGGCGTCATCCTGGACTCCTCACTCTCGATGACCAGACAAGTCAACGCCGTCTCATCATCTTGCTTCAACATTCTTCGCATGCTCAAAAAAACATTTCGCTAGATCCCCACCGAAACCAGAAAAACGGTTACCCACGCACTGGTTACAAGCCGCCTGGACTACGGAAACACACTATACGCCGGTACCACCGCAAAACCTCAGAAAAAACTACAACGCATCCAGAACGCATCTGCCAGACTCATACTAGACATCCCGCGTAAAGATGACATTTCTGGTCACCTGAAAAACCTCCCCTGGCTCCCTGTCAATAAGAGGATAACATTCCGCCTCCTCACCCACGCACACAAAGCACTTTACGAACTTGGACCCGAATGCCTCAACGCGCGACTCTCCTTCTACACCCCCTCCCGCCAGCTACGCTCTTCCAACCAAGCCCTTGCTGCTGTTCCTCGCATCAACAAAACCACCATGGGAGGAAGATCCTTCTCCTACCTGGCAGCTAAAACCTGGAACTCACTCCCCATTCACCTTCGCCTCACTCAAAACCACCTAGCATTCAGAAAGCAACTTAAAACCTGGATATTCGACAAGTAATTCCCCACCCTTCTTCAAGCGCCTTGAGACCCTCTGGGTATGTAGCGCGCTATAGAAATTATTTGACTTGACATTTGACTTGACAGAGGGAGACAGAGGGAGGGAGACAGACAGAGAGAGACCATTTGCCCACTTTTATTTCAAATTTTTATTCCGGGGGGAGATTCCCCCCCCTCCTCACCCGACCCCCCGAACCCGACTTAGGTGGTTCAGGCTCGCTCGCTTGCTACACTGCCTTACTGTGTCATAAAATGATGTATCTCCAAAAAGTGTGTAACCAACATGAAAAGTTTGGAAAACTGTTCCCTACACTCTTCCTCATCCCGCTGTCCGTTGTTTGTTTCCCCAGCCCCCTATCCCCACTGTCCACTATTTGTTTACGCCCAGAGTTGTTTACCCATCCCTGCCTTGTGTTTGCCATATTTCACAGATGCACAGGCTGTAGAGCAGCATGACTTAAAGGGAAAACACACTATGACCCAGCCAATGCTGGCCATATCAAAGTGCTTTATTTCACTTAAAGCTGTGTTGCACAGCAGCTCATGCTGCTCTGCAACCAGTCTAAAAAACATTCCCAAAGCCAATAGATCTTGCATAGGCCAAGCCTATTGGTTTTGCGAATGCTTGTTGCAAAAAAGTGATCATTTGCCCATTTACCCAATTCAATAGCCTTTGCATTTCCCCAGCTGGCTTATTCAGACAACATACACTTTGGGTAGAACAGGATGGCAGACAAGAGAGAATAGTGATGCTATGTGAAGCCCATCACTGTTATGTCACTTAGTACAAATTCCTATGACACTTGTCTGGTGCAAACTTATCAATGAACTATCTTGAAATTATTATATGCATCTTGAGCAAGCAGACCTCTCCTAGGGACGTATTTCATAAAGTACCACGGAGGTGCAATAAGTGTTTGTGACCGCTTTGCGTGCCCTCGGGGCACTTTGGTATTGCAGAATGGGCCGCAAACACTTGTGTGGCCCCTTCTGTAATACTGATAGCGCTGGGGAACATGAAGCAGTCAGCGCTATCTTCAGAGGCGTGTTCCCACATTTGCATGGGGGCGTGCACCATGCAAATTAGGGAATCCCTTTCCCTCTGCACATGCGCCTTATTACAGACACGGGCGCAGGGGCAAAGAAGCTCTCAGGAGGCGCACTGACAGTTCGCCTTCTAAAGGTGGCGCACTGTCAGTGCGCCCCCTGATGACAGCCCCCTGGAGGAGGTGAAGGGAGTCCCATGGACCCCCAGACACCACCTTGCAGGAGGGTGCAGTCAGTGACTGCACCTTCCTGCAAGGGTATCTCTAATCCCCCTTCAAAGTGCAGGCAGGTTGCTGCCTGCACTCTGAAAACACAGAGCGACTTTAAAGCAGTCACTCAGTTTTTTGCAGGAATTCGCTGCTCCGAGGCAACGTGGGTTCGCGGCTGCCCTGGGGGCAGCAAAATCATGGCAATAGGGTGAATTTTCATTGTTTGTGCCGGGCGCAAACAATGAAAATACACATTTACTGTATTATGGCCCCTGTTGTCCCCTAGTAATTATAGTGCTAAATTGTTAATAAAAAATAGAAAACTACAAAAACTAGAATACAAAATAAAACTAAGCATTTGCAAAGTCAACAGGTAACACCTTTGGGATCTACTGGGTTTGACAATTGTTTTTAGTCATGGTACCCGATGCTGTTGAGCATAGCTTAACATTAAACTAAAACAAAAGGTTTTGGGGCAATACCAAGACCCCCTGATATGTGTCTTAGGGGAATATTGTCACTTGTATTTCAACACATGTGAGATTACGATGAGAGTATAGGCTATTTAGGTAGGGTGGCAGATTGGCTTCTTAGTAAAGATTGTGGGATGAGAAGCTCTGATGGATATATTTAAGTTTAGGACTTCATCAGTTATCATAGCTCTGGGACACGTTCATTCAACTAAGATGATGTTGAACAGTGAGATCTCTTTTTCTGAGGAGTTGAGCTTCTCTAGGTCTTTTAAGAGGTCAGGCCTTTCTTCCACTTACATTGAGTTCAGGCCTCTCCTCTTCAGGTTATCAGGAGTTTATGGCTCACATCCTCAGATTTGAAGGATAGCAGGTCTCTGTGCGGGGTATAAGCAGTCTAGGCCTTTACTATGTAGTTTGTAAGGAGTCCAGGCCACTCATTTACAAGATAACAGGGGCGTAGCTAGAGCTTGTGGCGCCCGGGGCTATCCCTCAGATTGCTGCCCCTGGGGGGAGGGGTGCTGGGGAAAAAGGACAGCGAGCACTTGAAAGAGGTCCGAGACACACATAGTAACGCCGCTAATAGTTACCTCGATCCAGTGGTTCTACAGCCTAACCGCAGGTCCTTGCTCTTTTTTTGGTGTTTCTTCTTAGTGGAGCTATGTGACCTGCTTTCTAGATGTCCATAGCTGTCATTTTAAATATAGTCAGCTGCAGCAAGCGTTTGCAGCAGTGTCAGATCTTCTGAGAGTTTCTCGTTGTTCAAATGGGTCTAATTTCTGATATTTATGTTTCCTCATCCTCATTGCTTGCTTTTTGCTCGCAAGAAAGTATCACTCATAGTGGTTTAAATGTCACTCATAACTACACTGAAATTATGAACATGTCACACATAGCAATCTGAAACTGTGGCAGCTATGGATGGCACGTGTCATGATGTAATTTGCTGACTTGGTAGCAACTCTCAAATTATGCAGAAATAGTCATCAGAAACCATTTTAAGGATTAATATAAATTCTATTCAACACACAGATAGTGGGAGGGGGTTAACTGAGCACCTGTCCTAATGTCACTGGTTAGAGTATATGTACTGAATAAAGAAAATCAGCAAACTTAATATTAGAACTGGCTTGTCACACTGCAAAAATGCAAAAATCTCTAGATGATAGAGTCAAAATATATGAAGTCAAAAAGCAATCCGAGACCTTGTCCTATCATACACCTTGACTTCTATGACCAAAAGAAATTGACATAGCCACTGGTCTACTAACCCCTAGCCCTGGACAAAAATACACTCCAAAGTCCAAAAGGTAATGTGAATTAATTTTGCAAAAACTACTACTCAGGATGTTGTACAAATAGTTATTCAATTTCCTACTCAGGGCTTCAGCCTGTCTGTTACATTAGCAGATGTGCCTTTAAAAGTCTAGGTTAGTTTCTATTTGTGAATTGCCAGGACTCTGACTGAAACAGCCATGCAGTCACTGGAAGACACCAACCAGGGCACAAATCTAGGGTTCATGCAACTACACAGCGTCCACCCACTATTTTCACAGGGTGAACGCCGTACACCCTACCAAAATATGATGAACTTGTCCCCATGTCATTTTCAGACACTGGGACACATTCAGCTTGTTATTTTCACATCCTCCTGGGCCAAAGATAATGGCCAAGTTAAGGGGCCATTAACCCACACTTAAATGCAAATGCGACAGAGGGGAAACAAAAGCACACAGCTTGTTATCACCTCACAGGTACTTAAGAGAGTTGTGCTTTTTACTTTGTTCAGTCCCTTTATGTAACCGTATGCACTGTAAGAATGTGCAATGTGTTGGTCTGTCCCAGCATTTACACACCTAATTTAAATAGCACTATTCTTTTATAGCGCTACTCATCCCAATGCAGGGTGTCAGAGCGCTTTACATAACATACACATTGACATTAAATCAAACAAGTTTGTAAATCAGTGTACAAGATGCGTTGCATGAGTCAGTGAGGGTTAAAAGGTGTAGCAATCGCATTCTACATAGCTCACTGTGCAATATTAGAAGACCTACAATTTATGAACTGCAAGTAACAAAAGGATCTGTGTTCAAAGCAGTAACCCACTTACCTAGCTACATAAAAAACGAACGTGAGCAATATAATATGCCTCTGCAAATACGGCACATGAAAGCTATTTGTATGTTCACATTATGCACGATAATTGATACTGTGAGCAATTTGTGAAAGAAACAAGCATAATGTTAAGCAATTATCCCTTTTTTATCAGTTAGGAGATTTGAAAATCGTGAGGGCAATAGAAAAGTTGCCTCACTGCAAGTATAAGGAGTGATGGACAGGGCAATGTGCTGTTGAAATGAGCAAAGTACAGGACCACCTGTTTTGAAGGTGTGGAACAGTTATTGATGAGAATAAAACTCTAAGAAAAAAAGTGTTTTCCATTTGGAACAGATGTTATACTTGCAGTTATATCCTTTATATTTGTTTTAGATCCGCATTCAAATATTAGCAGCAAAGTGTATGATGCACCTATATTAGAATGGATTGCTTGCACCCCTTCAAAAGTCTTGCAGGGATCATATTTAAATGCTTAACCACTTAAATGTTATGTAAGAGTAGCCAGATGACCAAGTTAAACAAAATAAATAGAGCCTTTGCTTGAGTCTCCCTTCCTGATGCTTTGCTACACCTTCTCCACACACACTTTTCCCACGCTTTCTTCCTGCTCCCTTACCACCACCTGCTGTCTCCCCTCCTCCTACCCTCAATACTTCTCTTTTCAATGGTTATTCAATCTCTCCTCTTGCCTTTTGTCTGTCTCATATACCTAAACCTTTCCCATGCCAATTTCTCTTTGCTGTACCTCCCGTCTTGCACCTGTTTACGCTGCCATATATTTTCTTTATCCAGTCCTCCTTTTTAGGTCTCGGCTAGCCGCGCGGAAGCGCGTCTCCGCCAAGAACCTTTTGTCGGCGACTGTGCTTCCCAGGAGACAATCCTGGCCGCGCGCAGACGATTCTAAACTGGCACGCGCACAAGTACGAGCGCTGCGCGAAGCTCCCACACAACACACGCATGCGCATACACAAACACACACAGAAGCGCACACGCACGCACATACATACAGAACCCCCCCACGCATACACACACGCGCGCTCGCACACACACACACGAGTGCACCGCCCCCCCTCCTCCTCTCTTTAACTTACTGTGGCAATCTGGGGGACTCCGCTCTCAGCACGGGCAGGAAGAGTTGGCGCTGAGGCGCTTGTCGGCCCAGGGGCTCTCCACCGCTCGCTGGAGCCCCGGGCCGCTCGACGCATTTCCTCCGCCTGCCTCCTCTTCCGGTCCCGACGCGGCTCCGCCCCGTCACAGGCGACCTTGCCTGACTTCCGGTGTGGCCGCAGCGGAATTCCGAGGGCAGTAAGAGTTATTTTATATTTTTCTAGTGTGCAGCTCGGGCGGAAAGGAACCTTGCAATAAGATGAACAAGCCAGGTCAGTTTTTTGATCACTCGGAGGCGATACTCTCATTAAATGTGATTCCTCTGCAGCGTGCAGCTTGTTTCCAGTTAGAGGCATACAAACCCGAGAACTAAATGTCACTGCAAATTCTTTTTCGTGTGATGTGCATTTATTTATTGATATTAGCTAACAAACGTGCACTGTCGAGCAAGGCGTGGACACTGCCTGGTGTGTGAACTGATTGACACAAGTCCATCTGTGTGAAAACGAAGACTGATATAACGAAAAAGTAAGAAAATGACGAATACACAGAATGAAATTTAAATGACACATTTTTACAAAACTGTCTAGATTTTTTTTCAGGCGTTCCCGCAGTCCAAGCAGCTGTGCCTCGAAGCGGCTTGGGATGCGTTTTGCCAGCACACTTGAGGAGGAAGTAATTGTCTGGGGATTGATTCCATGTCCAGACAGACAAGAGCACAGTCTGACACCCAGACACCGTTCTAATGCTAATGCCAAACCCTGTCTGGGTGCGAAGTGGAATGTTTCAAACCTACACCGCCCATTCCGCAGCAGCTGCTCAAAGTTGCATTGTTGCTTACCTCTTTATTTGTGACTGGCTCACTACATTTCTTCAACATCCATCCCTCATTCAAGTGAATTGCTTCTTCAGCAGAGATAATAGCGCTTCAGAATGATAACAGAAGGAAATGTTGCTAAAACACTTGCGTAATAAGTTCTCTTCATTCGCTATGTGCTGTGATCCTACGCAGGTCCCATGTTATGTGCAGCACCTTATACTCTTCCTGCTATTTTTCGATAGCCAATACCAATCTGCTATCAGGGATATGTATTTTTGTGTGGCAAATTATGGGTAAATCACTAAATCTTCCAGTGCCTCTAAAAAATATTCCTGTGTCCTTATATAATGTAACTGGTGCTCATGTAAAGTGTTCAGGTCGAGTTCACGCTATATAAATAGAACTGCAAAAAACAAGTATGGTCAAATCGCGATTGTTTTGAAAGCCAAGAGGTCATACTGCTATTCAGCCGCCGTTCTTCACACAGTTTGTTTACGTAGTCATTTACATGCCCAAGGTGCAGGGCTTTCATAAAGTCTGCAGGGCAGGCAGGCGCTTAGATGTTTTCAAAACTGTCACGGCCGTGGTTTACAGTGAACAGACAACACAGAACTGGAAATGCGCTAGGCTAACAGGCATGAATGAGGCTGCCTAAAGGCCTGATGGGAAGCGCAGGAATAGAGAGCAATACAATTGGTATAGTGCAAGGGCGTTGTCACAGTCAACTTTTCATGGCTGGTATTATGCGTGACTGGAAGGCTCTGTACCTGCCGGCATTGCAAAGGGGCCATGGCTGGTATTAACGAGTGCTGGTCGTCTGCTTGACTGGCACAGTGCAATGTTGTCTTTATTGCCACAAGTGTGCAAGGATAGCAGAGAGGGCTTAGAGCTGCACGAGCATTGGTGCATAAGGCCAAATTTGCACACAAACGTCACTAGGGCTGATGGTGTGAGGCAGCTTGAAGGACTGTCTGTGCAATGCTGTCTATACAAAGCTACCTGTTGGCTCTCTGCCTAAGGCGATCTCTTTACATTTATCAATATATAACCACAATAGATGTCCAGTGAAAAGCAAATAGGGTGCGCGTGGGTGTCTCTGTGTGCGCATGGGTGTCTCTGTCTGTGTGCGTGTGGGTGGCTCTGTCTGTGTGCGCGTGGGTGGCTCTGTATGTCTGTGTGTGCGTGGTGGCTCTGTCTGTCTGTGTGTGCGTGGGTGGCTCTGTCTGTCTGTCTGGGTGTGCGTGGGTGGCTCTGTCTGTCTGTGAGTGCGTGAATGGCTCTGTCTGTCTGTGTGTGCGTGGGTGGCTCTGTCTGTCTGTGTGTGCATGGGTGGCTCTGTCTGTGTGTAGGTGGCTCTGTGTGTGTGTGGGTGGCTCTATGTGAATGACTGTGTGGGCGACTCTGTAATGTGTGTGTGGGTGGCTTTGTGTGGGCGGCTCTGTGTGGGTGCAAATGCAATAGGTCTCGCATTTGCGAGCGATTAAGCTATTGGCATTGTAAATGACAATGTCATTTATTTATGTTTTCAAAACAAAAACATAAATAAAAATGTCATGAGCAATGCCAATGGCTCTAACTTTAACAATGCCGAGACCATTGCATTGTAAATGCTTGTTCTCCTCTGGCTTGTTTGTCTTATTCTCCCACGTCCTGTCTCTTCCTTGTCTATGTTTCTCTCCTCCTTCGCTCAGTTGCCTTTCTTCATTCTCTTCCTCAAGTTTCTTTTGTCAGTTCTTTTCCAATTGTTTTACCTCTCACTCCGTCCTGTTTCTCCATCACTCTATCAGTCCACCTCTCTTTTTCTCTCTTTATTCCGAACTGTTGTTGAAAGAAGCAGACCTACCCCTTTCCTCTCTGGCCAACATGACAGGCAAGACAAACCACAATGAAGATTAGCGTTGGTGAAATCGGTAGCCAGAATACCTGTGGCTATTAAAGTGCGCCCTATGGCGGGGCAGATAGTCGGCCTGCTCCAAGGGGTTACAATGCATAGAACAGGATGGGCAGACAGATCGTGCATACAACAGTTTGTGCATCAAGCCTCCTCTTCATATAATAAGGCAATGTGAATCGGCGGTTATGTGCAGAATAATGATGCAAGACGCGTTAAACGTGCACACTGCTCAAACATCGAGGCAAGTGACAACACTGCTCTCTGGTGATTGCAGCGCAAGCTCTTCTATGCAATCACACACTGTAGACAGCTAGTGAGGTGACCTATGATTCAACCACAAACAGACCTGGAGGCAGTAATACCTGAGTGCTGATTGACGGCCCTGGCACCCAAAGAAACTTGTTCCATATCCTCGGGTGGTGCGTGCAGTGCGGTTGCACTTTCACACACTGGCCAATTAGGCGTGATAATATATGTTGTATGCTTCCTCATGTTTTTAACTGATAAAGTAAATGGTTTTAAAGTAAATAAAAATTGAAAAACAAATGGTAAATCACTTGTGGTATTTAGCATTAATGAAGTGTGTCATATTTCTGATGTGAAAGCAAATTATGGTTTATACGTAAATAAAAATTGTAAATTGTGTGTCTTGTAAAGCACACTGCTACCCGCACCGCAGGCCTCGTAGCGCTATAGACCGCTGGGGAACCCGTCCTGGCTTTCCCTGTGAGATAGTCCCTCCTGGGAGTCTCTAAGGTAAAACCAGGCATCCCCGGCGTTTGTGAGGGGCCGTTGTGGAGATGAGGCAAGCTAATGCCCAGAGTTGCCGAGTGTGATCTCTGGTTGGAGTAGGCACCGATGCGAGAATTATCGAGTCCGCTGATCCTGGTCCAAGACCCTGCCGCGTCGGGAATCGGACCCTGGTCTCGGGCCGTTCTCTGCTCTCGGGTCTGCCCAGTGAGCCACACCACTCCACGCAGGCCATTTGGTCACTATTTAAAAGCACAATAGCACAGAAAGGAAATCTTTTTTGTTGATACAATTAGGCGGGATGCCTCAGCGGCAATTGGCAGCAGTGAGCACTAAGCACTTTGAAATGGCAACGGGGCCGCACGCGCGGCACTAGTGGCCCGTTGTGATGGCCTTCATAATTTATTTGGGGACACTGACAGTGTCCCCAAATAAATTATAAAGGCGGCCGCAACGGGCCACTAGTGCCGCGCGGCCGCCCCAAAATAGTGTCGCCAGGGGCGGTCTGCCCCCCCCGCACCCCCCTAGCTACGTGGGTGGCGTGAAGTGCGGTTGCACTTTCACACACTGGCCAATTAGGCGGTACGCCTCGGCGGCAATTGACAGCAGTGAGCACTAAGCACTTTGAAATTGAAACGGGGCCGCGCACGCGGCACTAGTCGCCCGTTGCGGCTCCTTTATAATTTATTTGGGGACACTGACAGTGCCGCGCGGCCGCCCCAAAATAGTGCCACCTGGGGCAGTCTGCAACCCCCGCACCCCCTAGCTACGCGGGTGGATCCAGGCTTCTCTCATTTGTGGGTTATAAGAAGCCCAAGCCTTGTGTATGTTAGTTAGAAAGAGTCACGGTCCTTCCTCTACACTTAAAAGGAGTCCAGACATCTTCTCTTTAGTCGTTCAGAATTGTATTCTACACTCATGGGATAGGGAGATGCAGCCCTCAGTGCTCTTGCTCCTGCTGTGTGTCATCCGGGCTGTTACAGCTGGATCCCCACCGAAACTAGAAAAACGGTCACCCACGCACTGGTCACGAGCCGCCTGGACTACGGAAACACCCTATACGCCGGTACCACCGCAAAACTTCAGAAAAAACTCCAACGCATCCAGAACGCTTCAGCCAGGCTCATATTAGACATCCCGCGTAAAGAACACATCTCTGGTCACCTGAAAAACCTCCACTGGCTCCCCGTCAATAAGAGGATTACTTTCCGCCTACTGACCCACGCACACAAAGCACTATACGAACTTGGACCCGAATGCCTCAACACACGACTGTCCTTTTACACCCCCTCCCGCCAGCTACGATCCTCCAACCAAGCCCTTGCCACTATACCTCGCATCAACAAAACCACCATGGGAGGTAGATCCTTCTCCTACCTGGCAGCTAAAACCTGGAACTCACTTCCCACTCACCTTCGCCTTACTCAGAACCACCTCACATTCAGAAAGCAACTTAAAACGTGGATATTCGACAAGTAATTCCCCACCCTTCTTCAAGCGCCTTGAGACCCTCTGGGTATGTAGCGGGCTATATAAATCTCTTGACTTGACTTGACTTGACAAAGAGCACAGGTTGGTGTATTTAATAAGATCCGATGAACATTCAAGCAAACTCACTTGCAGCCATCTCCCCACATACGTGGAGCTTATCTGGATTAGGGGGTGCCTCCGCAAAGTTAACAAATGTCCCCTCTAGCCTCAAGTCGCCTTTCTTGTCATCCTTAGGATTATCATGGCCTCTCCTCGCATGGGTGTCCCCAAGCCTCATTCAGTGAGGAAGATATCCCCGGCCGATAACTTCTGAAGGGCTCAGCCACCTCCTACCACAGCTGCATCCTTACCACAAAGGCCAAAATTTGGAACCCACACACTTTCAACCATACACAACCTCATGTGTAATCATAAGCAAGGCTTTCTATCACTCTATTAACACACACACAAGAGCAGATTTCTGGTCATTATGTTGAACATCAATACAACTTGCCAAAGAAGCCACACTATAAAACTGTATGCTTCCCGCCAAACACATATGGAGTAGCGAATTACCTCCCCATTAAAAGCGTTTCCCACCTCATCAGGGGATGAAGCGCTATATAAATAAAGTAAAAAATGCAATACAGGAGTTGTGATTCCACTTAGTGACCTACCTTTCACCTTGTCTGCTGACAAGGACAAGGTCTCTGACCGACCTTCTGATGTGACATATCAACTGTAATAGCTTATTAAGCTAGATAGTAATGCCATTTTCCTACATGCAAGTGATGAAAGAAATAGACTCGAAAACAATTTGAGGTGCCTTAATGCAGTTGGAGGCGTGGCTTGACAGCAGAAGATGGCGGACGCTTGTGCCTCTAGCTCCACGCCGGCCCGTTCCTTATCCTGTTGCGTCAGGCCCAGGTCCCCGCTTTTTGGAGAACAGAATAAGGTGGGCGCCGAAACTAAGGAGGGGGGGGGCCGTGCGGAGCAGCCCTCAGCGCACACACACCCCTCCTCAAAACAAAGCAGCCGCACCGTGAAAACACCAGATGCAGGCAGCAGCCCTGCAGCCACATTCGAATGAAAGAAACTACACCATGGACTTCTTAACTTTTTCTTTTGTCCTGGCCGCCATTTTGCTGCTGCTCTCGGCCGCTTTTCTCTGGACCCTGACCCGCCATCTTGTCCTTTACCCTTTCCCTCATTTCCCCCTTGATGATCGTCTGATTTGCCTTTTCTCCATACCCGTGTATCCTTCCCACCCGCCCCTGGTGCTGTGACTGCGTGCCCCCTCCGACCTCACTTAATGGAACTCTGCTCTCCTGGTTTTTTGGATCTTGAACTGAGAAAATCTATGTGTATATATATATATATGTATATAGAGATAACTCTAATCACTAGTATATGCAGTAGACCTTTGCACTCTCTACCATTCCTATGTGACTCTTAGAGTTTATCCATTTGTATCTCTTCCTTGAGTGACTTTACAACTTGTACATTTGCAATTTTTCTTTCTGTTTGTATCTCTTCCTTGTGTGACTTCATCTTGTACATTTGCAATTTTTTCTGTTTGTATCTTTTATGTAACTCATGGAATCCTAAGTCCTTATGTTTTGCAACTGGTTCTTCTGTAAAGCGCTCTGACACCTTCGGGTAAAGTTCGTGCTATAGAAAATCGCATTAAATAAAAATAAATCAGTGCCTAGCACTCAGGCCTGGACTGGCCGTTGCAGGCAATCCCCCGTTGCGCCGCAAGGGTGGGGGCTGTTTTTGTTACAGGGCCGTTTTTGCAGTAATGCACGGCCCTGTAACAAAATATTTCAAACACCGGCCCTGGAAAAGAGCGCGGTCGCACCCCCAACCCCCGGGGGGTTGGGGGCCGGCCGAGCACTTTGCCATGGCCGGTTTTGGTTCCCAGTCCGGCCCTGCTGACACTGTCATGTGGGGATCGGTGCTGAGTGGAGGCCTGATGCCGAGCGGAGTGAACTAAGGTCTGGAAAGGCCTTCGAACTGAGGGGCGAACTGAAGGAACACTCTGGACAGCTGCGAAGGTGACCTGATCACCTGGCCCGCCCACCATGCCGACAGACGAGATGGGTCTGGGGGCTGCCAGAGCGAGGAGACATTTTTGGATCCGCAGAGACGATGAGGGGCCCAATTCCAGCCTAAGACGGAATTCGGTAGACGCCCGGCGAGCCCGGAGTGAGAGGCAGAGCAAGGCCGGGCAAGATTAACTTTGATCAGGTAGGAGCGGTTACTTTCCTCCAAATGGGGGAGGGAACCATGTTCCTGTGAGCTCTTTGTTTGGAAATGCAGAGGCGACATGTGGGCCTGGCCTGAAACTACATGGCTGGGCCCACTTGGGGCTGTGGACCCCAATTTAAGCAGCGGTGGCCCTGATGAACTGGCGGCGGGCTGTCAGAGGGTAAGCAGAGAGACACCCTGTGAGGGGAAGACTCTGGCCTAGACCAGGGTCCGGTGACCAGCTTGAAGTCCTTGGACTACTGGGGAGTGATCCAGAATACCTCTGTTTCTCACCCTAATGCTGCACTTGTTAAGTCAGTGGGCCTGGCTTGATGATCATGGCCCTATAGGACTGGGCAGAGGGGACAGGACCAGGAAGTGATCATCAGGAGTTGAACCTTTGGAGGGGGGGCGGCAAGCCCAGAGACAATTTTAGGCAGGCAACAGAAGATACCCAGTGATAATCATGCTGGAAGCAGCAAAACATAAAAGGGTTTATTTGATTGAATGGAGCTACACCACTAGTGTCTATCAGTTTCCAGTGCAAAACCCCCCTTGTGACAATAAAACGCGAAACCCTGAAAGTAATGGGCAAGACAAGAGCATGACCATCACAAGCACCATCAGACCAGGAGCTGCCGCCAGGAATGCAGAGACTAGAACGGGGAAACCAGTACAGTTACAATTGACCAAAATACTTGAGGCCATTGCAGACACCAAAACCACTCTACACCAGGATATCAGTACGGGGCTAGTGGGGCTATTGCTAAAAGCAGAACACCAAAAATTTTCGGAAAGAGTAAAGATAACGGCGTCATCGCTGGCTGGCCTCCACCCTGCGCAAACAAACGACATCTCTCCATATCATGGAACTTACAGATAGAGTCTGTGTACTTGAACGAAAAGCAGAAGACTCGGAAGCGTGCAATAGGCACAACAATATCAGGGTAGTCAGACTACCTGAAAGTGTGGAAAATACTGTCATGATAACTTATCTGGAACACTGGCTCTGAACAGAAGTGGCCACGGCGGGTCTCTCCTCCTTCTACGCCCTAGAGCGGGCTCAGAGGGTCCCAGCTTGCCTGCCAGCGCCCAGACGCATCCTCACCTTGTAGTGGCAAAATTACTCCATTACAAAGATAGAGATACGCTGCTGCACAAGGATAGGACTGCAGGTCTCTTCACTGTCAATAACAGTAAGGTCTCCCTTTTCCCAGATTGGAGGGGGTGGTGCAAAGGAAGAGGACTTCATTCTTAGGGATCAAGAGGGTTCAGGGGGAACAGGGCCTGCAATACTCTCTGACTTTCCAGGCCAGAGTCCGAATCCTGTTGGATGGAAAGGTGCATTTTTGCGACGACCCAGCAGCGGCTTGGGAATAGCTTGAAGTGTATAAGAGTGAACGCAACCTGCAAATGGACGAGCTGAGACCACACAAATGGAATAAATGAGAAAGAAACCAGGAAAACAGCCCAGAGGGGCCCAGCAAGCAATCCCAGCCCTGCACAAATGGAAAAAAAAGAGACGCAGCTCTTCAGGCTGTAGCAGCGATCATGAAAGGGCCCGGTAGCATGTCAGAAGCTGGTTCCCCATCCGTGAAGGAGACGGGGACTCTGATTCCAAGTCCTAGCGAGCAGACAGCACCCAGCTCCCAGAAGTAACCCCGGGAACAGCAGATGATATAATGTGAGGGGGCACTAACTAATGAAAGGGCCCCCTGGCTTGTTGCACACTATCTGGACTTTGAGCATGGTGGGCTTTTTTGGGCAATTGCTTTAGACCTGGGCTGGCGCAACTGTATCAAGAATTGGTTGACTTTAGATCATGGCCTGCCCCCTATTGGAAGGTTAACACGCCACTCAGTTTGGGCCTTCGAATTTAATATTATGTTTTTTTCATGGTTTGGGCGGCTGGCAGTTGCTAGACTGCTCTTGGGCTCTATGTTCCAGAATGTTACATATTTAATTTCACAGCAGTTTGTTTTCTATGCATGGGTGGTTTTACTTTACTTATCTAAAGGGGCGGGGGAAGGGTGAGGTGAGGGGCAGGTCAGGAATGAGTAACCCAATATGGCTTCACCACACTACACAATGACATTTGTGACATAGAACATTAGAGGGATGGGGTCTGCAATCAAGCGGCATTATGTCCATAGAAACTTACGAAGATGGGGTGTGCAGATAGCCATGCTACAAGAAACACACTTTATTCAGTGTGAAGTGGAAAAGTTACGCAAGAGATGGAGGGGTCAAATATTTGCTACGTCCTTTTTAGCATATGCCAGAGGGGTGTTGTTATAGATAAGGGCAGGAGTCTCATTTGAACCTCAGCGTACACTCATTGATAAGGAAGAGTGGTATGTTCTAGTTACTGGGAGTCTGTGGGGACGGGAGATTACCATTGGGAGCGTGTACGCCCCTAATCAAGGTCTGGTCCCCTTCTGACACTGGCTTTTGGCTCCATTGGCTGACTTGGCTGGGGGAGTTAAACTTCTTGTGGGAGATTTTAACAATGTGTCTGATATTCTCTTGAATCGTTGGACACCCCCGTTGCCAGGGGCCCTGGCGCACTATAATGCAATGGGGAAGCAAGACTAGATGGCATACTGGGGGTGGAGAATATCGTGCTTTAGGGAAACCTTAAAGTCTGCCTGTGAGAAGCTGACACGGTATATGACATAACCTTATGTAAGTGTACACCTTGCACCTGTCCAGACAACCCTTATGGTGATTTAAGAGGTCTTTGACAACCTTAGAAAGCTCTCTTAGGTGGTAGCTGTGGAGAGCAGCCTTCAGGCTTAGTCCGAAAGGAGTGTAAAGCAGCTTGTTTTACCAGAATGCAATCTTATAGTATAGATTAAGTGAAAAAGAACCACACAAAGTAATTATAAAAATATGTATTTATTATATAATACTCTCTAACACATACAAATATCTCCTACCCGGAGATATGCACAATGCACACAATATTTAGCAAAGAAACACATTAAATAGCACATACTGATGAGTGGACCCCAGGGGGGGACCAAACCATTTACTAAGAAAGTGGTATAAGAACCATGACTCGGATTGAGACAGTGTCGAGAGGACGTAGAAGTGCTTGGGACCCAAGGAACCCCCCAAGGTGAGTAACTAGGAACCCTACAGAGAGTGTGTGCAGTGTGGAAACACGACCGCATGCTCCGCATGCTCCGTACAAGTCTACGTGTAAATTGCGGTTGGATTTTTAAAGATTAAGGAGCTTCCCAGTGGACCCTGAAGAAACCCAATGGAAGAATCCATGTTACCTACACCAGGGAATCTGGGTGCATACGTGTGAAGTGGTGTTAGAAACCACAGTCAAACCCAATGAAGGACTTCAGGAAAGTGCTGCTGCTGAAGAAGGAGCAAGTGTCTGGTGGAATCCGAAGGTGGATTCAAGTTGAGAGGTACCTGCAAGCAGAGGGGACAGAGTCAATGTCACTCAGGAGTGACCAGGAGACTTGGAAGACAAATGCCCACCAATGTCGAGTGTTGCAGGAGAGGTGACAAGGACCTTGACTCTACAGCTGTGAGGACTAGGCGATGCTGGGGATGTATAGGAGCTGTGCACAAGCTGTCCCACGAAGGATGTTGAGTGCGGAGGGGTCGGTGCCCGGTGGGAGCACCAACCAGTATTGGCAAATGGAACCAACGCAGGTGCTGATGAAGGAGCAACATCGGACCAACAAGGGCCAGGGGACTCACCACAAGCAGGGGAGTCAGGGCAGGCCCCAAGCAATCAGAGGAGCCCAAGAGAAGCAAAGGCCGGAGACCCTGGACTCGCAAGAGGACCTCAAGCAGCTCACTAAAAGATGCAAGCCATGATGCACACGATGCAGTGTGGCCCAAGATTCTGGTCACAGGAGATGCTCAACATTGGGGCTACTTGGAGCCCGAAGATCTTCTTGAAAGGAAGTCAACAAACCTTTGTAACTGCAAGTTGATGCAGTGCACAGGGGTCCGGTTATTACTGCCCCCAAGAGGGATACAGGCCTCAAACTTTGTGAGAGGACAGGATAAGCCTCAGGAGCTGTGAAAACCCACAACAATCAGCAGCTGGAGGGCAGAATCGTGTCTCTGGTCGACAGCAGCTAGTTTGTGCTATCCAGGTCTGGAAGACTGGTACCGGGGACATGGAGTGCCTAACAGAGGGTTCTTCCAGTGTTTGGAATCATACCTCCCACACTGTTTACATTGTGGGGGTATGATTACAACATGCTTGATACCAAACATGATAGGATTCGTTGCAGCCAGTTTCGAGATGGTGTTATGGCCGGATTTTCTGAGTAGGTGGGATCAGCCTCTGTTGACAAAAATATACGACATTTAGACACATTTCCATCTCATAATAAAATCATCACATAAAAGAAAGAAATTTATAATAACAGATTCTTATACAATCACTTAAAAGTACATTGAAAAAGTGGCAATTAATATTCGACGCGCGTTTCGGCGTTCAAAGCAACGCCTTCTTCAGGAGCCACAAAGTATACCTAAAAAGACATGTAATAACAACACATAAGAAATATATTTATAAACATTGTTTCTTACTTACATAGATAGTAAAAATATATACATCCTATAGATAATTCATTTTAAATCGTAAACATTGTATTGCAACAAACCCTTCCTACATGTTTTAAGCAATGTATCATTTGCAAAACAAGTTACAGAACTAAATTACATGTATCTGAGCAGTTGGAGTGACTCCCTATGTATTTGGGAAGACATTGGGAAACCGAGTATCAACTTTGAGATATGGAATCTGAAATATCTTACAGTTCTCAATTGTTGCCAAATTAATCTACTTATAAAGTAAGTAAGTAAGTAAGTAAGCTAGCAACATGGATTTTAAAAGACTCTCACAGCCTTATTTATCAAGGGCACATCGACCTTAATAACTTGATATTTCAAACATGTCTTTTTCTATTTTATCCTTAGTAACTTGTAACAAAGGAATTCGGATATGTAAAAAGCGACTGTGCAGTGAAATTTTAGAGCATACAGTTTTCAAGAAAGGAATAAATTCTAAATTTGATTATGGTAAGGAACAAGGAAAATAGTCCTTTAACAATTAATGAGGAATTTCAATTTATGTATTTATTACAAAGATTCTTTAAATAATTTTTTTTTTTTATGTTATTCAGAACGACAGGGAAAATTGAGAAGCCTTGAAAACTAGACCAATTAACTTTTAATCTTCGAAGGCCGTCCGAACAAACAAGCCAGAGTAATCCACGTTCGGCATTATCTTTTAAAACACAGAGGTAAGCCTCAATGTATGAATTATAGGGATAAATGTGTATCACATTCTTACATTTTTTAACTATCTAAATACTCGGGGTCACTAAACTAGAGAATATCACTTGTGATCTTTGAGATTTTCTGCCTTACCAACCATATTTCATAGTAACCATGCGTTACGTGTGTAAATCAGGCAGGTATAGGATGGTGTTCCCCTACTCTAGGTTCGATAGGCCTTTGTATGTCAATCAGGCAGGTATAGGGTGGTGTTCCCCTACTCAAGGTTTGATAGGCCTTTGTATGTCAATTGCCATATCTATGGCCTTCAATTGGTAGCTTCATACTTTATAAGTAGATTAATTTGGCAACAATTGAGAACTGTAAGATATTTCAGATTCCATATCTCAAAGTTGATACTCGGTTTCCCAATGTCTTCCCAAATACATAGGGAGTCACTCCAACTGCTCAGATACATGTAATTTAGTTCTGTAACTTGTTTTGCAAATGATACATTGCTTAAAACATGTAGGAAGGGTTTGTTGCAATACAATGTTTACGATTTAAAATGAATTATCTATAGGATGTATGTATTTTTTACTATCTATGTAAGTAAGAAACAATGTTTATAAATATATTTCTTATGTGTTGTTATTACATGTCTTTTTAGGTATACTTTGTGGCTCCTGAAGAAGGCGTTGCTTTGAACGCCGAAACGCGCGTCGAATATTAATTGCCACTTTTTCAATGTACTTTTAAGTGATTGTATAAGAATCTGTTATTATAAATTTCTTTCTTTTATGTGATGATTTTATTATGAGATGGAAATGTGTCTAAATGTCATATGGATTCATTTTGTATATTTTTGTCGATTTTAACTTATTACACCAATTAAAAGTGATACATAATTTTTTAATAATTTTGTTAGAATTTCTTTGTTTTGCAACTACCCTCCTGGTGTCCTTTTGATTTTATGCACACATTGGTTTTCCCTGAAGTATAAGCTATCATATTTCATCAGGGGGTCCTTGTTACCCACACTATAGGTGGGATCAGCCCCCAGGGGCCCCTCCAACCCAGCCAGAACGTAATCACATCCCTCCTCAGGACCAACTATCCAGGCACCTGGTACCTACCTGAAGATGGGGAACTCGCAATATACAAGCTCATATTATTAAAAACACCACTAAATCTATAGGGATACTAAGAATACTCACTGATTACTAGGGATATCCATACCCTACACCACACTTATTCACATCAGTTGGTCTCGCGGCCACCCTGACCCAGACCGTTCTACCCTAGGGCAGATATGACACACAATCCGGTGCGTCTACACATGGGCCTGCAGAACCCAATGCTCTCTTTTCCAAACTGTTTGCAATCCTGCAAAACTACACGCTAGTTCGACCTCCTAGCGCTCTCATTTATTCAAGCCACAATCTAGTGGGTATACACACTGATCTCCTACTCAGTGCTCTCATTAACGCCGCATATCAACGACGACCACATTCCTATGAACACCTATACATATATATATATATATTGGGAAGTCTCTTCACTAAGGGTCTGCTACTACAAGAATATTAGGAGTTAGCCAATTAATATTATATGTCTCCTATTCTTGTCATCATAGGTCCACTCACTCCCTATTTATGTGATCACCACTTACCTGATTGGGATTACTCATCCATTCATGTACCTAGTAACTACCTAGGAGCTCCATTTACCTGGATTGAACAAGAATACAAGAGATACACGCCAGTTTGTTACAAACTGGGGGGGGGGTATTTTATTACAACAATATAAACCTTTATACAGAACTGACAAAGACTATAGGTAGAACACACCGCTGAAAGAGAAAAGATTAAACATAACAGGAACACTCCGCTGAAAGAGAAAGGATTTAAACATACAATGGCTTAGGGAATAAGGGCAAGATTAAGATGCAAGTGTAAAGTAAACTAATGTGATGAGAACAATATCACCTGATTAGTGTGAAGTCTTGTTCTAGCTGTCATCTGGGTTCCTCTCTCGTCTGTGCCTTGGCTCATCTCAGACTCCCTCTCTCTCCTGCACTCTTGGTTACACCTCTGCGCTGATCACTCTGTCTCTGGACTCCTCTCCCCCACACGAACTGTCTCCACCTTCCATCTTCAATCTTAATGGTTCCTGCCGCTCTGATCAATGTTCATTCCACTAGCTTATTCACTCTGTCTCTGCGCCAATGTCCAATTAACTCCATCTGCTCCCATAGGTTAGTCTACGATCTCTCCTCCGTCTCTTCTAAAAGGCATTACTTCAGACTCCAGCTATTCACACCTCCTCCTGATAAGCAACTGCTTCTGACTGCTTCCTTCAGTTCCAGCTCACTATTCAACTCAGCTCTTCTCCAGCTTGAACCCTCTCTCTCTCTGCCAACTCCACTCCACTGCTTTCCACTCCTCCACCTTAACACGACCCTCTGGCTTCGCCACCTTCACTCGACTGCCACTCTGCTCGACTCTCTGCTCGACTCCCACTCTGCTTGACTGACTGACTCCGCCTCTGCACTTCACTGATATAGAATGCTGTTTCCTCATGGAAAGTTCCAGCCATCAGCCTGCCGCCCACCAGATCTCTGCACCACTTCGCATCAAGGACACACACCCAGCTGGCCAGCCTTTTGTGGTGTCTTCAACACAGAGAATAATACAGCCCACCGATAAGGGCTGGCCCAGACCGGTTCTCTCCAAGTGAAAAACAGCCTTAACTATAAACTTTGCCTTTGCCCTGAAAAGCCTCTCAGCTTCATCAAGATGGAGTCCCTCTAGCTCTAGGCCTGTAGGCCTGAAAGGGGTGAAATGCTCCTTAGCTCTGTCAGAATACCTACATAAACTATACCAATGTGTCTAATATGTCAAAGCCAATAGCAATAGACAGGTTAAAGTCAAGAATAAAGGCATATTAAGCAGCTATCCTCTTCTAGATCTGGAAAAAAGGGCTTAAAAGGGCCAACACAGGCTAAGAATACCTATACTAGATGCGAGCAAGATTAATGATCTATATCACTGCTAAATAAAGCCAAAAACTCTGCCATTACACTCCACCCTTAGATCCTTATCTTGCGAGCATCAGTAAACAACAACAACCATCTAAACAAACATCAACATAATCTATCCAACATAGGCTAAGAATACCTATCCTAGATGTGAGCAAGATTAAGATCTATATCACTGCTAAATAACTCTGCCATCCACCCTTAGATCCTTATCTTGCGAACATCTTATAAACAATAACATCCAAATAAACAAACATCAACACAATCTATCAACAAATCAAAACCTAAAAAACTCCCTAAAAACAATGACAACTCAAGGAAATTCCACCTGAAACTCAATTGTAGGGAATACAAACCTAAAAACAAATCAAAGCACCCTTGACTTGAATGCCGAAACATATCTGAGATTGGATCTGATAACAACAGAAACTAACCAAAGCATCCTCAAACTAAATGTGCCTCAACTTCTAGTGATAACTGGTGAAAACAGCAAGGGGCCTAAATGGGGCCTACTTCGGACAACTTAAGCCTAAACGAGGCCTACCTACTATTGTCAACTTAAGAACTAAATGTGTTTCAACTCCTAATGAGAAAACAAGAAAGGGCCTAAATGAGCCCTACCTACTATATGCAACTTAAGCTAATGATGACTCATGAAACTATTGGTGTAGGGGCTTGTTTGTGGGATGAAAATAACAATGGGCCTAAATGAGGCCTACCTACTGACATTTGTCAATTTAAAGTGAAATCTGAGAAGTAGACATGACAAACTGTGTCAAGGTTTGGGCAAACATTAATACATAATCATACTAAAAGAACAATCCAAAGTCTAAGGTAACCACCCTTTGATCAATCAAGGTGAAAATGTAAGAACAATAAAAAAACAACCCCATTTCTACAAGATAGCTGGTGTAACATCAAGCTTTTAAATCACACTGTGGAACACATGTGTGCACCACCATTCAAAAAAAAAGTCCTTCATTGGCAAAAACTGTTTTGAAGAAAACAGGAAAACTATAATAGGTGACATGTTTTTTGCTTTAAAAGTGGGGCCTGCTTGTCCAAGGGATTATGGAACCAAATCCCTGTATGATTCTGTCACAAATAAAACATGTTTGTGTTTTTTTTTCTTAAAAGTGGGGCCTGCTCGTAGTGATGTCAAGAAAAAAATGCAGGCCAAGGAATTATGGAAAAAGTTCATTTGGAAAAACAAAAGTCAATTTTTTGTTTCTTCAGTGTAGGCCACCACCCTGCATCTTCGATATCCGGACACTTCCTCCGATGCGGCCATCCATCACCCTTCCGGTCTGGTCTGGTCTGGTTCCATCATCCAAAAATAATAAACTAAAATAAAAACATGAAAGTAAAAAACTAAAACAAGAAAGGAAGTGGAAGGGGGAGGGACCCACGCATAACCACAACCCAGCAATCCTAGAAACAAGAAAACAAGTATCATTAATCTTGCAAAATAAAATTTTCCATTTAAAAAGCACCCCGGGTGCCTTTCATTATTGAAAAGAAAATATCCTAATTAATTAAAAACATTCAAAATTTAACTTTTAATGACATTTAGCAGGGCCTAACATACCCTAATCCTCTCTAAGCCAGCCCCTCCCTTCAGAGCAGGAGCCAGGCTACAGTATGAAGTAATTTGAATTACCGCCAAGTGATGAGCTCACAGCAGGAGCAGGGCACTGCAAGCCTCCCATTTCCCTGGTCAGAGAAGCCCGCCCAGGCTCACTGCAACTAACTAACGCCAAGGGCAAGAGTCTGCAAGAGTCCCTTATCAGCAGGCAATGAAGCCGCCTGCGTCAACAGCCAGGAAGAGCGAGGTCCCCCGCCCTTAAATAAACAAGCCATCCGCGGAAGAAAATTGGATTGTATCCAATCAAAACGAACAGGGACGTGATCGGAACCTGCAGCGGGAAGGAAAAAAAACTCGTCTGCACAAACCAGCTGGTCTGCCAAGGTCGACAAACAAATTCCTTGCCTGTTCCCAGGCCTGATTGTGCTAACCAACGAAAGCTAGCATTTTAAAAAAAAAACAATTCTGTTACAGTGTACTGCTAATTAAAAGCTCCAGTTTCTAAAAAGACTTTTGTCTAACCAATTCAGCTTAAGGCAAGACATTTAAAATATGGGAACTTATTTAGAAAGTGGCAACTAAATTTTGCACACAAGATTATACATTCTGAATTTGAAAAAAAAAACGAATTAACATGGTCCATTGTCAGCTGCTGAAAGAGAAATAATTTTAAAACAACATAATTGTACATTACAATGTAATTTAACATGCAAGCCATCCAAGCCAACCTAATAAAAGGGCCACATTCATACACTAATAAACATCGTATTATTTTCTAACTGAGTTGGTGAACTTAATAAAAAAGGTTTTGCTGACACATTTATAAAAGAATACATTTTAATTTACATTTGGGAAAATAATAATGTTACATTTAAAATTTTTTCAAAGGCACACGGTTGCCTTACACTAATTAAAAGCACATGTTACCATGCACTGTCGGGCAAGATTGATTATTCTCAACCTGTAATCATTGCAACCAGCACATTCCTGTCTAGATGGAAAACCCTCAAAGAAATAATTAATGAAAACAGCCCGTAGCATGCATTCTAACGGGCCATCTTTTTAACATTTCACTCATTTTAAAAGAACACAGCTCTCTCCGTAATCCGACTGGTTGATTTATAACCACATCAGTTCCAAGGCAAACCCACACAAATTCGTAGACGCATTTCAAAAAGAATGTGAAATGAACAGAACCCTTTGCAAAGCACAAGATGTTACCTTCCCGTCAAGAAGTTGACAAAGCACATAGGCAGACCAAGGAACCAAAAAAAAAAGTCAAAATCAAACCATCAAATAATCCACTGACTTTTATAGTCAGGTCAGATAACCATGCATGTTGACAGCATGTTAAAAATAAAGACTGCCATCTCAACTCAAGATATTAACCCTTTGGCAGCTCAAGCAGAATCATTCCCCAACGTCTGCAGATACATGGGAAAATCATGAGCACATTTCTTCACGTTCACAGCTAACACGTACACATATTTTCAAAAACGTTATCCCCAAGCACCCGAGAGAGATCCAGCTCTCTCCTGCCAAACGTAATGATAACATGCCCTGTCCAAGCCATGACCACATGGCGCTATTCACAAGCCATATTTACAAGACAAGCTTTTCACAAACAACATTTCCAAGGCGCAATGCACAAGGAACACAATAGATCAACATGAGAACATGCACCTCACAAGCCACATTAATATGGCGCTATTCACAAGTCATATTTACAAGGAGCTATATTCAAAGAACTTCACAAATCATATTACAATGAACACATTTCACATTGCACATCATAAGCAAATGCAGCAAGCAATTCAATGGGCAATTTAAAAGCATTTTTTACACACATTTATACAATTGGACCATCACAAAGATGTAACTGGCTTCCTCATGTAATGCCATCCTTCAACTCTGACAGTTTAAACACCAAGATGAAAACCATTCCTTCCACCCTGAATAAACCAAATGCCATGATGTAATGCAATCTCCTCACGCTGCAACTGTTCAAGCCCATAGGTCTAACAGGCTACATAAACTGCAACATTACGCCAGATGGAACCAGCGTTCAGGGCACTCCCTCAGAACACATGTGTAACAATCTAAGCACATGGCCAGGACACACAGAATTCGTAAGATGACGACTACGCCAGATGTAATGTTTGGCGCTCAGGGCACTCCCACACAACACATGGGAAACAATCTAAGCACATAGCCAGGACACACAGAATTCGTAAGATGCCGACTACGCCAGATGTAATGTTTGGCGCTCAGGGCACTCCCACACAACACATGGGAAAAAATCTAAGCACATGGCCAGGACACACAGAATTTGTAAGATGCCGACTACGCCAGATGTTATGGCCGGATTTTCTGAGTAGGTGGGATCAGCCCCCAGGGGCCCCTCCAACCCAGCCAGAACGTAATCACATCCCTCCTCAGGACCAACTATCCAGGCACCTGGTACCTACCTGAAGATGGGGAACTCGCAATATACAAGCTCATATTATTAAAAACACCACTAAATCTATAGGGATACTAAGAATACTCACTGATTACTAGGGATATCCATACCCTACACCACACTTATTCACATCAGTTGGTCTCGCGGCCACCCTGACCCAGACCGTTCTACCCTAGGGCAGATATGACACACAATCCGGTGCGTCTACACATGGGCCTGCAGAACCCAATGCTCTCTTTTCCAAACTGTTTGCAATCCTGCAAAACTACACGCTAGTTCGACCTCCTAGCGCTCTCATTTATTCAAGCCACAATCTAGTGGGTATACACACTGATCTCCTACTCAGTGCTCTCATTAACGCCGCATATCAACGACGACCACATTCCTATGAACACCTATACATATATATATATATATTGGGAAGTCTCTTCACTAAGGGTCTGCTACTACAATAATATTAGGAGTTAGCCAATTAATATTATATGTCTCCTATTCTTGTCATCATAGGTCCACTCACTCCCTATTTATGTGATCACCACTTACCTGATTGGGATTACTCATCCATTCATGTACCTAGTAACTACCTAGGAGCTCCATTTACCTGGATTGAACAAGAATACAAGAGATACACGCCAGTTTGTTACAAACTGGGGGGGGTTATTTTATTACAACAATATAAACCTTTATACAGAACTGACAAAGACTATAGGTAGAACACACCGCTGAAAGAGAAAAGATTAAACATAACAGGAACACTCCGCTGAAAGAGAAAGGATTTAAACATACAATGGCTTAGGGAATAAGGACAAGATTAAGATTCAAGTGTAAAGTAAACTAATGTGATGAGAACAATATCACCTGATTAGTGTGAAGTCTTGTTCTAGCTGTCATCTGGGTTCCTCTCTCGTCTGTGCCTTGGCTCATCTCAGACTCCCTCTCTCTCCTGCACTCTTGGTTACACCTCTGCGCTGATCACTCTGTCTCTGGACTCCTCTCCCCCACACGAACTGTCTCCACCTTCCATCTTCAATCTTAATGGTTCCTGCCGCTCTGATCACCGTTCATTCCACTAGCTTATTCACTCTGTCTCTGCGCCAATGTCCAATTAACTCCATCTGCTCCCATAGGTTAGTCCACGATCTCTCCTCCGTCTCTTCTAAAAGGCATTACTTCAGACTCCAGCTATTCACACCTCCTCCTGATAAGCAACTGCTTCTGACTGCTTCCTTCAGTTCCAGCTCACTATTCAACTCAGCTCTTCTCCAGCTTGAACCCTCTCTCTCTCTGCCAACTCCACTCCACTGCTTTCCACTCCTCCACCTTAACACGACCCTCTGGCTTCGCCACCTTCACTCGACTGCCACTCTGCTCGACTCTCTGCTCGACTCTCACTCTGCTTGACTGACTGACTCCGCCTCTGCACTTCACTGATATAGAATGCTGTTTCCTCATGGAAAATTCCAGCCATCAGCCTGCCGCCCACCAGATCTCTGCACCACTTCGCATCAAGGACACACACCCAGCTGGCCAGCCTTTTGTGGTGTCTTCAACACAGAGAATAATACAGCCCACCGATAAGGGCTGGCCCAGACCGGTTCTCTCCAAGTGAAAAACAGCCTTAACTATAAACTTTGCCTTTGCCCTGAAAAGCCTCTCAGCTTCATCAAGATGGAGTCCCTCTAGCTCTAGGCCTGTAGGCCTGAAAGGGGTGAAATGCTCCTTAGCTCTGTCAGAATACCTACATAAACCATACCAATGTGTCTAATATGTCAAAGCCAATAGGCAATAGACAGGTTAAAGTCAAGAATAAAGGCATATTAAGCAGCTATCCTCTTCTAGATCTGGAAAAAAGGGCTTAAAAGGGCCAACACAGGCTAAGAATACCTATACTAGATGCGAGCAAGATTAATGATCTATATCACTGCTAAAGAAAGCCAAAAACTCTGCCATTACAGATGGTCATCCCGTAACTACACAGTGCCCCTCTACATGGTTTATAGTTGCTTCACTGACAACGCGGGAGAATGGACGCTGTAGGGGTACCCTGCTCATGCAGAAGCACCCTCTCACTTATATAAGTGCAGTTACCCTAGAAATAGGAAACCTATATCTTTAGTAACTGGTGCTTGTGCCAGCTGACATAGGCTGCAATTTTGAATGGACTCCCATGGGTGGCATAATGCATGCTTCAGCCCATGGGAAACCTTTGGGGTACCTATGCCCTGAGTACCTTAGTACCATGTACAAGGGACTTATAAGGGTACACCAGTACACAATCTGGGATGTACCTAAGTACTGAATATAACAATTTAGGGAGAAAGCAGATAGACTGGGGTCCTGATTAGTAGGATCCCAGTGAGACTAGATAATAATAGCTTAGCACCAGGCAAAAAGTGGGGGTAACCATGCAGAAGGATCCTACCTTCCTACTCTGCCATAGACAATTACTTTTCTGAGAACAGACAGACAGCGTCCACAGACTGGTAGAATGGGAGGCATTTAAAACTGTGCTACGCGGACACTGTCTAGGACATTCGATAGGGGCCCAGAGAGATCTGCGCCAGGAACTGATGTCAATAGATGGTAAATTACATCAACTAGGAGAGCACAGGGAACAGAGGCTGAGGACTCGAAGGGCCTGAAGGAGGCGCATGCGCATTATAGTGAGGCCCTGGAGTGGTTACAATGCCATGACTACAGGTGATATCTCACGATGGTCCAAGAGGAGGAGGGGAGACCAGGTCAGTCATTAGCGTGGCTGATTCAGCCAGAGTCTAGGGGGTCTCCAATCACACAAATGAAGGGGAGGGACGATAAAATCGTGTACGATTCCAAGGCAATGGATGCTCTATCTTATGAATATTATGAGGTGCACAGACCCGATCACATTGCAGTCACAAGCTGAATTTTTGGGTGGCTGGCAGCTTCATAAACTAGATCCCTAGGCTAGGGAGGCGTAGGGCAGTCCGGTGACAGAGCAAGAAGTCCGAGTCACCATTAAATGTATGGCTGCAGGGAAGACTCTGGCCCGGATGGCCTCACAGCGGAATTATTTTCTGCGTATGACCTAATATAGGCCCCAGACTATTGGCTCTCTATTTGGAATCTCAAGGGCTGGGACTCCTAGACTCGTTGCATGACATGGTCGTGATCCCTCTCCCCAAGAGCAGGGCCCCAAGAGCTAGCACTGCAGACTTTTGTCCCCTTTCCGTATTAAACATGGACTTTAAAATCCTTAGGAATATCATGGCACTTCAGTTGCTACCACACATTCCCACCTTAATCCACTCTGACCAGAATGGGTTTATACCATCCAGGGACACCTCTCTCAATTTGCGGAGACTCTATTCGGTTTTATTTCACTCGGAAACCCAAGCCATCCCACAAGCCACCTATCTATCGATCGATCTGGAAAAGGCCTTCGACACTCTCTGGTGGGTATATTTGTTTAAGGCATTGTGACAGATGGAATTTGGGGAAGAATGGCTGAAGTGGATGAAACTATTGTATGAAAGGCCCACTGCGCAAGTTCAAATGGGTAAGATAGTGTCCTGGCAATACGGTGTCTTCCAGGGGACCAGACAGGGATGCCCCTTGTGGCAACTTCTGTTCGCCTTAGCAATTGAGCCACAAGCAATTCTGCTTAGACATATACACTTACATGGGCGATAACATATTATCTCATTAAGGGCCATATGTATCATACTATCGTTTTGCGAATTCCAAATAGCGAATTTTAAGGAATCGCTATTTGGAAATCGCAAAACGGTATGTATGTAAATAATCGCTGTTTTTTAGCGATTTCCAATAATTCCTTATTTGCGAATTCGCAAGTTGCGAATTCGCAAATAAGGAATACATCCCATTCATTTCTAAGGGCCTCTTGGCCCATAGAAATGAAAGGCAAAATTGCGATTAGCAATTTGCTAATCGCAAATTTTGCGAATTTTCCAGGGTGCAGGGGTGTCTCAAGAACACCCTGCTGCACCCCTGAAAATGACATGAGTGCGCATATGGCGCACATACATGCCCAAAGGGCATGTATGAGCGTCACATGGCACCTTTTGTTTTTAAAAAAAATGCTTTTTTAAAAGAATTCGCAATTTACCACCAACTACAAGTTGGTGGTAATTTGCGAAATCTTATTCCCAAATCGCAATTTTTAAATATTTCATACATATAATTTAGGAAATCGCATTTTGCGATTTCCTAAATGCTTGTGCAATGTTAAGGAATCGCAACATTTGCGATTCCTTAACATTTGCGATGCGATAATTTCATACATCGCATTTCACGTTTTTCTTGTCGCAAACGCTGCGAATTTCCGATTCGCAGCGTTTGCGACAAGAAAAACGCTTCATACATATGGCCCTAAATGCAAATGATCTTTTGCTATACCCGTCTGATGCGATGAAGGGCACCACTAGAGCCCTCGAACTCCTGGAGAAATTTGAAGATGTATCGGCCTAAAAATCTATAGGAATAAAGCGTATTTGTTTCCTGTGTCCCCTTCTCTCCAGCAGCTCCCAGAAAACCTGGCAAACCTCAAATGGGCACATTCTACCTTTGGATATCTATGGATTTATGTGTATCACATTTTTGAGGATCTTCAGGAGGGTAATCTTGGGAGGGCTCTCCAATCCCTTCGGTCTAGTGTCCACTTCTGGTGTTTCCTACGTCTGCCTACAATGGTTCAGGTCTCTCTATTCAAGATGGTTATGCTCCCACTGTTATTATGTTATTTTATCAACCTCCCGATTACAATGCCGGCTGGATGGTTTTGTCAACTAGACTCCCTATTTAGAAACCTTATCTGGGACACAGGCAGGCAAAGAGTGTCCTTGGCTATCTTACATCGGCCCATGAGGGAAGCAGGCCTTGGGGTGCCACACTTTGAATAATATTTCTTGGCTGTCCAACTTCTGTTGGTCGCATAATGGTTGGAAGGAGGTAGGCGGAAGATATAGATAGGACAGGGGGGAGGGTGAGTTCATCATGGTTGTTAGCCAAATTGCTTATTCTAACAGTGGACAATCTGCGGCGGTCGTCACTCCTAACCACAGCTCTGAGATGCTGGAGGTGAGGGGTGTCCAAAATGATGGACACTCCCTGGTACTGGCCGATCTTGTCCTTGATTGGATTACCGTATGGGGACCCGATCTCTAGCTTTATACCTGAACAACTATCAGCCTGATCTAGTGTGGGGCTAGACAAAGTGGATGATCTTTACCACCAGAATTCCCTTACTCCATTCGAGGATTTCGTAGAGGATGCTGGACTCCCTTATGGCCAATTCATCTAATATGTAGCCCTAACACAGACGTTTAAGGAACGTTGGGGAGGTGGTAGAGAGGAACCGAAAACGCCCTCTATGTCGCATTCTCTGCTGACCTTGGGATCACCAGAGGCAACCCATAACCCTCTTACACGTTTGCGTGAGTATTGGGAGTTGGCATTGGAGAGGGAGTTTTCAGATCCAGAGTGGAACAGGGTCCTGACCAAGCCCAAAATAGACTCTCATAACACTAGTTTCAAATATACTCAGTTTAGTTAATGACATATGATCTACATGACATCCCATAGGCTATAGGTTGCCTATGGCGAAGAGGCCTGTGGTTGCAATAGGTGCAGTTACGAGGACGCAGATTTTATACCTATGACATGGGCATGCCTCAGCTTAGTGCTGTTCTGGGATGAGGTGGTGGCGGCGGCTGTGAGTAGGACGTTGGGACGTGCGCTTTGCCCTACGGTTGGGGTCTGCTTGATGGGGCTGTTCCCTCGCCCGCTGAAGCGAAACGTCGGGAACAGATTTATAGAGCTGGCTCTAGACCTTGCCAGAAGAAGGATAGCCATGGCCTGGAAATCCACTACTTGCCCAGTGCTGAATGCCTAGAGGCAAGACGTTACATACTGGGCTAGCGCAGAAGAAAGGGCTCTGACTAGGGAGGAGGCTAGGAGCCTGCGCAGGCGTCCTATTGCGGCACAATGGAGAGAAACCCTGGAAAACTGGGAGCGCCCGGAGCTGGAACAAAAATCTGATGGCAGCGGCTGAGAAGGGTCCTGGTGGGGGTCAGAGTAACACTAGAGATCAGGAAAGAGAGATGGCACACACTAAGTAACTTCGACTAGGGTTGGAGGTGGTAATTTCTGGGAGCTCCGATTGATGGATCAGATGCGAGATAGGTTATATAGGAGGTAGGTACGCCTGGAGGGCTTCCCTATAAGTAAACATTCCTGGAGTGACTTGGGTGGCAGCGTGTTGGCTGGATTATCCCTCTTCCCTCCACCAGGCTATTATAGTACATACCTAGAATGTTTTTTTCCAGACCCTGGCAGATAGCACACCACCCAGCACATGTTCGTTGTTAGTTATGTTTGAGAGGCATTATTAGGGAGACCTCCCTGTTAGAGCCCCTATTTGAGATGGGCCACACCATAAACCATCTAGTCGTGTAACTGGCTCAATGTGATTTTGATAAATGCCAATGAAAATATGTTTTAAGAAAAAGAGGTGCTTTAATGCAGTTATTACACGCTTTCTTGAACTATAACAACTGTTTTGCATATAATTGTACATGTTCTCTATGTTTGATACCTAAGAAGGGCGCTAACTGGCTAAGGCTTTATTAAGTTTATGTAGCAAAACAGGAAGGATCAGAAAAATACCAGTTTCTTTTCTGTACAGCTCATACTAGGAACAACGAACATCGGTTGAGCCCAGGGCTGATGGTTCTGCTCGACTGTCAGTTCATGGAACCCCTCCCCCACCGCAGACTCACAGATTTCGAATTCTATTCCATCTAACATTCACATAATACAAACTGTTCCCATATTCTGGCTGCAGCATTCTTATCAGAGGGATTTTAAAACACTGGAACTGCACAGCTATTGTGATGATATCTTCAGAGAGGGGCCTCCTGGCAATAAATAATAGCAAATAAAAATGGAAATCATCGCAAGCGAAGAGGCAATGATCGCCCAGTCCCCATGACTCACGTCTTTTTCTTCCAGCGCATTTCTTTATTTTCTCTTTTTCAAAGAATAATATTTTCATGCTGCCTCATTCCGTATATTAGATCAGCAACAAAATATCATCAGTTTCGGCAGTTTCTAGAATGCCAAATAGCTTGTTCTAGTTTAACAAAACTAAGGACTAATTTAAAAAAAAGTGAGATTTTTCAGTTATTTTAAAGCAATGCCAAGGAAAGAATTCTTCTTTCTTGCTGGTACCCCGTTCTTGCTGTGGACTCGAGTAGAGGTGGGCGAGCCAACAAATGAACAGGGAGAGCTGAACCAAAGGCTCTGGCTTGGCTCTAAGAGGCAGTGCACGAGCCGAGCCCTGAACATTTTTTCATGTAAACCATGCAACAAAATATGATCAGAAGCTGTGACATTAATACATCACAATATATCACTGCACTGAGAGGAAATGATTAAGAGTGATAGTTTTTAAACATTAAATTTTCTTAACCCTTTCCTGCCAGAGCCCTTTTGATACTGCCATTAGTGAACTAGGAGGCAAGTCAGGTGTCAAGTGCACCCGGTATATGGCCCAGATTATAGTCTATTAAATCGACCAGTATTCCGAACTCATGTATTTGAAGGTGCTTTCATGTGCTATAATAAAGAAAAAGAAAGATTGAGTAAATACAATATTTGTCTAAGGTCACACAGTTTGGTTAAGCAGAGAAGCCGGAATTAATCCTGTGTTTTCTGATTTCACTTTGTACAAAAAAGCCACTAAATGTGGATCTACTTATTTTCTTCTTTTTATACCTCAAATTTTAATGCTTCACTTTTAACTCTTTGTGTCTGAGGGTACAGCAAGGGAGGACAACTCGACTCATTTTGGGCTTGAGGTTCTAGGAGGACATCGAACTGAGCCAGAGCCTGGCATCTGGCTTGAGCTTTCAGTGGCCGACCCACCTGTGAACTTGACCATAAACATTGGGGGAAATGTTAGACTTCAGCTTCTCAAATTGAGTTTGCTACGCATCTGATGATGCTGGTCAGAGCTATCGATAATGAGGCAGATGTAGTGACAGCATGCCCCAGGGTTTGAGAGGCCCATAGCACCTCAGTTATGGATGCCTTCTACTCAAAAGGGGCCTCATTTTCCTTGCTTGCATTTGAACCCGGGACACCTTTGCTCATTTGATTTTTTTAAATGGGTTACTGAACAAATTTCCTGTCATTCTGTTTCAACAAGTAGCCAAGTCACCTGTGTCCTATCATGACAGACTATCATTTCCTAGAAAGCTCAGATTACTCAGCAGTAATCTTAATTATACCGATGTTCTCTTCTTTGTCTGTGAGGTAAGTCCAACAGTGCTGACATGCATCCAGTTGACCATAACTCACGCTGTTCATATAACCCTGCTGCCCTCACTCTATAGGGTTTATGGGCCCATAGGGCAGAATTTATATCCACCAATTCATGTAACCTACCCAAGTGTGCAAAGATCATTCACAAACTACCTCTGGGAGGTAGGATGGGTAGTAACGACTGGCACAAAGAAGGGAATATAAAAGCAATTAAGATTATGTGTTAGTAATCAATTCACTACCTATTCTTCCCCTTCCTTGCCCTAGTTGTATGAGCATGTGACAGAGCAGCATGATTTTGACATGATTCCAACAGTTCTCATCCAATCTGACTTGGTACTTTTATGTCAATACAGCTATTTTAATGCAAGATAAATTGAAACTGCAGAAACAGCAACACTGGGTCGGTCGGTATGAAAAAAATAAAAAAATAAACATACCTGTTTTACCGCCGCATCTGCCGCATATCTCTTCCTCGTCTTCTTTTCTTCTTCCCGGCTGCTGCCTACACCGGAAGCACCCAGGCTTCTGATTCTGTCAGCCAATCACAATATTGCAGGAGCAGTGTCGTGATTGGGCTGAGCGGCCTGTTTGGCTGCTCAGGCAGTGCTTGGGGAGGCTGGGCATGTTCTCCGTGAGGCTGTTCAACACAGCCCAATGGAGAACATGCCAACCACGCATGACTATTTGGCCGGCCCTAGAGGGAATGTCAAAGCGACATGAGCATGTAGGGAGAGAGTGCAAGCCACTCCTGCTCTTTCTGCATCAGCTAGCCCCATTCTGCCCGGAGTCGCAAAGGAAAATAAAATAATAACTTTTTGTTTTTATTATCATTTTATTTTTTATTTTCCCATGCTAAACGAGCTTTGGGGCAACGCTCCTCTACCTTAGCTAAGTGGCCGACACTGAATATCATCAACAGATAGGCAGATAAGTTACCAGGTTGACCAGTCATCTCAATGTGAACAGTCTTTGCACAGTGTCAGGTTACACTAACCTTGTGTGCATGAATCCAGCAGAAACAATGTTCTTTTCCATCTCTCGCCACCCTACTAGTGACCATAAATAAAAAATACTAGGTCTCTGGCTAAAGTGGTGCTAAAGTGCTCAAAGGCACATGGGAAGAACAGCGGGCTGCACCACTACTGTGTCGTAACCTGGTTGGTCAATGGAGTCTACAGGATGCAGTGAATCCCTACAAGGCAAAGGAGATATCTTTGGTGTTTGGTTGTTGTGAGAACTAAGTGTAAATGCAATTGTGAATTGAAATGCCTGAATTATATTTCTGTGAAACCAACTCTGACATGGAAAAGGTAAGTCCTGAAAACGAAACATTAAAGCAATGAGTTTTTTAAATATACATCAGCACTGATATTCCACCCTATGCTTTGGATAACTAATTCAAGAGTAGTCACTCCCCACTCTCCTGTGGAAGATGAGTTACAGCTTCTACTTGGATTCTGTAAAACTATAATCAGCATTGTTATTATCCTGTTGTTCTCTGGTCTTAGCAATAGTATGTGCTTACTAAAATCACACTGACTTTTGTAAACAAGGGCAATATTCGACTTTCAGGGTCCACCAGGTTTTGTCACCGGATACTTTAGTAGACTATAACCCCAGCCCTTGCAATTCAGATAAATGTTCAAACAATAGTTCAAAGTTTGTTTCATCAAACATGACCTCAGAATATGTTTTTGTAATTATTAGTCTTAACGGTGAAACTAACTGTTCATGAGAATAGTTCAGTTTGTTGCACATCAGCAACAGAACCTGAGGATACCTCTCTGTGATACATTGGTACATACAAGCTATCAGTTTAGAAGCAACATGCCTCTGTGGGGAAATCAAAGAACAAGCCTCTGGCTACAGCAACATTGTAGCAGGATTGCCAAGTGAAGGATGCATAAGCCATGAGGAAAGTTATATATGACAATTCAAACTGGTCACCAACTCTGGAAACATGCAAGAGTTTGTGGCCGTGGGAAGCGTAGATTACTGCAAATAAAAGGAGATGATGGATGGAGAGCTGAAACTTTTCAGACACAAACCCCCAGTCACAGATCTGGGTTAAATCCATCTTATTTTTTTAGCTCAGACCCAGCCATATGCAAATCAGTCTCGACCCTGTTCCACATGGACACAGTACAGCCTGATTTGCCAACCCAGGTCTTCTTTGGACCGCAAACAAGCATCCTGGGACCGGTTTTGGGCTAACACCCCTCATCAGCCAGGCTAACTGGAATCCAGTGGCAAAATGAGCAATATACCCACGTCTGCACATACCCTGCCAACTAAGGGCGAGCAAAGCATACACAAGGAGATGATGGATGAAGCGCTGAAACTTTTCAGACACTCACCCTCAGTCACAGATCTGGGTTGAATCCATCATCTTTCTTTAGCTCACTTTGCCACCCCAGTTCAGACCCAGCCATGTGCAAATCAGTCTTGATTCTGTTCTGCATGGGAACAGTTCAGCCTGAACTGCCAAACCAGGTGTTTCCTGGACCGCAAACAAGCATCCTGTGACCAGTTTCAGGGTAAATCATAGATTACTGCCAGCATGCTGGCATGCAATGCTTCCTCCATGCATGTGTAACTTCAGCTCAAACATGCACCAGCATTCTGTAATGATCACCAGCCTTTTCATCGCTAGAAGGCACCTAGCACGAGTGGATCTAGAGTAACAGCTACACACGCAGAGGTCACACTGAGCAATAACCAGAAACTCCATCCCTGCTTTCTGAAGAGTAAGATTCAGAAAGTTCTAGACTTCTTATGTAACATTGAGAAGAAAGATACAAATGTTCTTCTCAGACCCTGGAAATGAAAACAAATAGACAAATGTAGAAGATACTGCTCTCAGTGAAGTATAGGCCCCACTTTGTAAAGGAATCATGATCCTTTTCATAGCACCATCCTGCCTGGAAAACCTATTTAATATGAGGCCTTAAACCTCGCTTGGACACAGTGTGGCCAGTGGTGAAAGTGTATATATAAACAAAGAGATTCTATCAATGTGTGATGGTGATATTTTTATTTGGATTTTAATATGTACAGTGAAAAAATAAGCTCTCTCTTATGCAGTGGAAAGATGAGAGCATTTGTGTGCTTTTTAAAATACCCCTCACACACTAAAAAAATCCAGTGGTGTCATGCTTCATCATCGGGGTCTTCCCGTCCCTCTACGGGGCAGGGCGTGCTGCGACCTACGGACTACGCGGGAGCACTAGATATTTGTGACAAAGGCTATGTGATGGTGCAGTGTATCAGTGAAGTGTAGGGACCTAACTAGTGAGTGTGATAAATAGGAAAAATTAAAAATTCCCTGGCTAGTAGAAAAAATACAATGTATTCACTTCTCTGGCTGGGAACATTAAGAAGGGGGTTTTGTGGTAGAGCAATTAGCTTGCTACCTGGTCAACATGTTTCGTAGGCAGTCCCCTACTGCCTACTCGTCAGGACCTTTTAATGGTCCCTACTGGAAAATGCTCGCTTTGTAAAGTGGTAAGCCTACTGTCCTACAAACTGGCAGCAAAAATCGGCTGCTGGTTTGGACTACAGGGCATGAGCTGGCCCCATTGAAAACATAATAGTTTCTCAATTGATAGTCAAAAATATTGACCTATTGCGGTCTCTGTAAGGGAAAATGGAAAAAAAAGAGACAAAGCACAATGAATAAACTAGTTTAGGATACTCAGGCACATATCAATTTCAATATCCAGAATCCCACTAGTCGTGGGCAGTCTCACATAGTTGAAGCACGCACTACAGGCTTCATATGTGAGAGGGCGAGTTAGATGTAACTCCCCTAACTTTTCGGTTCGTTGGCCTCATTCTTATGAGGGCTGACTCATCTCGAAATACACACACACGTCACTCAATGCATACAACAGCATCTCTAAAAGAAGGAAAGATTCCTAGGAGACCGAAAAACTCTCGTTTGAAATAATGTACGTCTTAGCTTTGTGCACAATGTCGCTAGATCAAGGTAAGAATGTTAATACATACTAGTTCGACAAAAGTTGCATGCCCCATGAGCCGGCAGACGAAGGGTGTTCCTCTCGGTAGACTGCAAGAGAAAACCGCACCCTTACGTGAATCACGGATTCCTCCGTAAATAGGTTATTGCCTCCTGGACCAAAATTGTTAAAGACTCGTGGTCAAAGTCTATTACTTACATTTACCGCATTAGTTCAATGCCTCGTTCCTACCCTTGTGCCGCTCCGTGGACTACTGGCGTCCCACTCTTAGCGGCTTAAGAAACAACTTTGTTGCATTGTCATCCCGTCTGTCTCGTGCCGATGAATTGCTAGTCTGCTAACCCAAGATGGCCGCCTTCCGTGGGACATCTGATTGAGAGAAAGGATTTCCAGTATTCTTTCTTCTAATACGGTTACCTGAAAAATAAATTGTTATTCCGAAAAACAAATAAATGAACTGACATTTGATCCCAACACCCAGCTTTTAATCAGCTTTGACGTGGAGAGTCTTTATACTTTATACTAGTCTTTATACTAGTTTGCCTCACAATGAGACTCTTGCGATAATCGAAGATGTACTATTCGAAGATGACTGGGATTATCATACCCCACGGAATGTAATCACAGAATGCTGTTCTCTGGCATTGAAAGAGAACTTCTTTGAATATAATGGCACCCTCTATCTCCAAAAGCACGGGACCAGCATGGAGAGCACATTTGCTCCCAGCATAGCTGGTCTCTATGTGCCCCAAATGCAGGTGACGAAGATACTAAACCCCAGAAATCCCTTCAGATACAATATCAAGACTTGGCAAAGATACATCAATGATATCCTTATCATCTGGGATGGAGATGAGAGGACTTCTAAACAGTTCCTAACCTGGCTGAACTCACAAGACGAGTTCCTCAAATTCACCAGTGTTACCTCTAACAGCAACTTTGTATTTCTGGATCTAAACATCTTCCCGAAAAATTGCAGATTGATGATGACAACCCATTTCAAGAGTACTTCCAAGAACTGTTTGCTCATGTATCAGAGTTTCCCCCCAAAACACTTACGGGACAATTTACCTTATGGCCAGTTCCTACGTCTTCGTAGGAACTGTACAGAAATTGGTAATTGTAAGCAACAGTCCAAAGACCTGCGAAAGAAACTGGAAACCCGGAGGTACCCCACTAGAATCATTGATCAAGCATATAAAAGGGCGAGAAACAGCTGCAGAGAAAGCCTCCTTGAAGACAAGATACTGAAGGAGGAGGAACGGAGACCCATCTGTGTTACCACTTATAACACTAGCTCAGACCAAGTGAGCAAAATTATCACCAAAAATTGGAAAATTCTGAATAGTGGCGGTTTGGAGATACCTAAACCAATCTTTTCCCACAAAAAAGCACAAAGTGTAAAAGACATCTTGGTGCATACCAGACCAAAAACAGATAAAACTAATCCAGCAAGAAATCCCAACTTTGTACAAGGACACTATTCATGTGGAGGGTGCAAGGTATGTTGCTTAACCAAGAAGAGCAAGACACTCACTTTTAATAATGGAACAAAATGGGAACAGAGAGGCTTTAGTAACTGCAACAGTCTCAATGTTGTATACCTAATCACCTGCCCGTGCAAGCTTGAATATGTCGGCATGAAAAGCAGGGCTGTGAAGATCAGAATAGGTGAACACAAAAGTACCATAAAATGCAAGAAAACCAGCAGAAAACTGACCAACCACTTCATAGAGAGGGGTCACAAACCTGAAGACATCTCTTGGACTGTCATAGAACAGGTTGACAACGAGAACCACCTTCTGGAAAAAGAACAACGATGGGTTTTCCGAATCAAATCCAACAAAAACGGCCTGAACAATGAAATACCTTGGGGTCAACTGTAAAGGAACCGCAATCGCCCTCCAAAACCATGATGTAAAATTCCTAAGTGACTTCCTAATGCCGGCCCAATAAAAGACCTCCTTGTGCCAAACACTTGTGCAACATCCAGTGCCGAAATCGAACTATGTCCGCAACCGCCCTCCTTAACTCTGATGTGGAAGCGATTTCACAATACTGGTCCTACAAATAACAAATCTGATGTGAAAGTGATTTCTCTAAGCTGGTCCGATAAAGACCGCCACGTGCTGAATACCTGTGCAACAGCTATGGTGAACTATGTGAACTATGGTCCTGCATCATCCCATCATCTACGTTAGCCACTCTCCCCCCTTTTTTATTCTAACCAACCATTATTTTTTTGAATATACATGAGTGTAATGCACGCTTTTGGCATAAGCTGAAAACTTTACGAATGCCAATCATTTCCAAAGAGACTCTGCATTGACATACGTTCATATAAAAAACCCTGTTTTTCTAAATAGAAGAAACGAGGTGACAAACAATAACATTTATTTGTTTTTCGGAATAACAATTTATTTTTCAGGTAACCGTATTAGAAGAAAGACTACTGGAAATCCTTTCTCTCGATCAGATGTCCCGCGGAAGGCGGCCATCTTGGGTTAGCAGACTAGCGTTTCATCGGCACGAGACAGACGGGATGACAATGCAACAAAGTTGTTTCTTAAGCCGCTAAGAGTGGGACGCCAGTAGTCCACGGAGCGGCACAAGGGTAGGAACGAGGCATTGAACTCATGCAGTAAATGTAAGTAATAGACTTTGACCACGAGTCTTTAACAATTTTGGTCCAGGAGGCAATAACCTATTTACGGAGAAATCCATGATTCACGTAAGGGTGCGGTTTTCTCTTGCAGTCTACCGAGAGGAACACCCTTCGTCTGCCGGCTCATGGGGCATGCAACTTTTGTCGAACTAGTATGTATTAACATTCTTACCTTGATCTAGCGACATTGTGCACAAAGCTAAGACGTACATTATTTCAAACGAGAGTTTTTCGGTCTCCTAAGAATCTTTCCTTTTTTTTAGAGATGCTGTTGTATGCATTGAGTGACGTGTGTGTGTATTTCGAGATGAGTCAGCCCTCATAACAATGAGGCCAACGAACCGAACAGTTAGGGGAGTTACATCTAACTCGCCCTCTCACATATGAAGCCTGTAGTGCGTGCTTCAACTATGTGAGAATGCCCACGACTAGTGGGATTCTGGATATTGAAATTGATATGTGCCTGAGTATCCTAAATTAGTTTATTCATTGTGCTTTGTCTCTTTTTTTCCATTTTCCCTTACAGAGACCGCAATAGGTCAATATTTTTGACTATCAATTGAGAAACTATTATGTTTTCAATGGGGCCAGCTCATGCCCTGTAGTCCAAACCAGCAGCCGATTTTTGCTCCCAGTTTGTAGGACAGTAGGCTTACCACTTTACAAACCGAGCATTTCCCAGTAGGGACCATTAGAAGGTCCTGACGAGTAGGCAGTAGGGGACTGCCTACGAAACATGTTGACCAGGTAGCAAGCTAATTGCTCTACCACAAAACCCCCTTCTTAATGTTCCCAGCCAGAGAAGTGAATAAATTGTATTTTTTCTACTAGCCAGGGAATTTTTAATTTTTCCTTTTTATCACACTCACTAGTTAGGTCCCTACACTTCACTGATACACTGCACCATCACATAGCCTTTGTCACAAATATCTAGTGCTCCCGTGTAGTCCGTAGGTCGCAGCACGCCCTGCCCGTAGAGGGACGGGAAGACCCCGATGATGAAGCATGACACTACTGGATTTTTTTAGTGTGTGAGGGGTATTTTAAAAAGCACACAAATACTCTCATCTTTCCACTGCATAAGAGAGAGCTTATTTTTTCACTGTACATATTAAAATCCAAATAAAAATATCACCATCACACATTGATAGAATCTCTTTGTTTATATAAATTCTGTAGGAGGGTGATTCTATCAATACCTCTACGCTTCCTCTTTTGTTTTGGAATCAGTGGTGAAAGTGTACAGATGTCCAGCTTGGGAAGAGCGTGACCACTACATGTGCTAGGTCCTGTTTGTATATGCATTCCCAACTCAGGTGCCAGGTGACTTTATGGTGTTTTAAGGAGCATGCGTACCCTCCTCCAGCCATTTGTGCTTTATTAGGGCAATTTCCCCTGACCATTATAATGTCACTGTGCCTATCTGTGATATTCAAGAGTTTCCTGCCTGAGTGTTTGCCCGCCAGCCATGCACCCTTCCACTTGAGACCTCTTAATCAGCAATTCCCAAGCCTCGGTCTTCGGGCCTGCCTAGCTACATATTTGTGAGTCGAGGGTGATGTAGAGTTTACAATGGGTGATTCTGTTAGTGAAGACGATATTTCATTTTCATTGATGTATGCATCAATTTCCATATTAACAAATACATGGCCACTAAGTTTCAGTCTTGAAATATTTGAACAGCTTAGTTTGGTAGTTGTAGGAGTTTATCAAGCAGGGTTTCTTTATGCCCTATCATCACCATTGGCAAAATATATGAAAGAGATCACAATCACTTCAATTTACTATACGCTTTGAAATAGGATGAAGAAGAAGAATCTTCTTCAATAGGCGGAGATGGTAGACGCATGTATTTTCTATGTTGGAGATCTGACTTTTCATAGATTGGCCAAAGTTCATCCTGATCCACACATTTCTAAACTGAAAAGTTGGTGTTGGGCTGGTGCCTAGTTCAGTTTTATTTTGGGCAGGCCACCAGAAGAGGGTCTAGTAACATGATCTATGTCATTCTCTGCTTTAAATTTAAGTGGTTTGGGTACACCAAGCAATACATTTTCAATAGATAGAAAACGACGTTGGATCTGTCATCTGTTGATGATGTTATAACTTTTATGATGCACTGCCAATCCTCAGCTTTATTGTAGAATAGAATATTCAGCTTTTTATGAGCATCAGCTTCAACAAAGGGGATAACTCTACATTGAACAGCAGATGAAAAAACAGAGATACAAACAAAGTGCCGCCAATAAAAAATAGTAGATGCTGCAATAATGTGGTGCAAAAGGAACAAATGATGGACTTAAGGCTGCATAATGCCAAACATTCACCCCAGTACAGAGATCTGGGCGTAGATCTATCGTTTTTTTGCTCCCCATACTTTTCCAGTCTAGACCCAGCCATATGCAAATCAGTCTTGACCCTTATCCCTATAGGAACAGTCCAGCCCGAATTGCCAGCCCAGGTCCTCTGATGGTCAGCCAGGTCCCCGGACTGGAAACAAGCATCCTGGGACTGGCTTCTCATCAGCCAGGCTAACTTGACTCCAGTGGCATGGAGAGCACGGGACCCACGTCTGGCCATACCCATCCCACTGGGGGTGACAAACACAAAAAGAACAATTGATGGACAGAATGCTGTACAATGTCAAACAATGTCAAACACTCACCCCAGTACGGAGATTGAATCTAAATCTATCGTTTGTTTGCTTCCCATGCCTTTCCAGTTCAGACCCAACCATATGCAAATCAGTCTTGACCCTGTTCTCTATGGGACTGTCCAGCCCAAACTGCCAGGCCAGGTCCTCCCCGGATTGGAAACAAGCATCTTGGGACTGGTTTCTGGGCATTGCCCCTCATCAGCCAGGCTAGCTTGACTCCAGCAGTGCAACATCTGTACCCCGCAGGTTATACATAACATTTGCATACTTCTCATGATGCTGCACCAACAAAGTCTAGAATTCCACATAATACAACCTATTCCCTTATTTTTCTTTCTCCGAAGGATTTAACGTGAATGCTACTTGCAGTATTTCTGAAGCCAAACATTAAAAAAAGACACCTATTTCTCTAACTTTGGTCATATATGATTTGAAAAAAACAAAATGCCCAATTCACAAAGCCATTTTCAGCTATAAACGTTTGTTTAATTATATTTACAGGTGAAAATGGCAGTATTAAAAAAACATTTACAGCGACAAGGATTCCTTTGTGAATTCCTGGCATGGGTAAATTAAACTGTAATCAAATGAAAGAAAGTTTAGGGCTGTGAAATGGCTTCATTTACCCGTATCCGAAGTTCACAACAGGAACCCTTGCAGTCATAAATTGTTTTTCTACTGCAGTTTTTCCTGTCACAAGTGCGGGGACATCCACGAGAAGTGGAAGAGAGAAGTTGTGGTCTGTCTTGTAAATTCCAAACTGCACGCCAGCTCAAACATTTGTGGGCAACTGGGCATTCTCAGACTGAAATCCAACTCGTTTCCACCCAGGAGATCTGCCTCAGCCAACGCCTCTTCGAAGATGGGGAGGGGAATGGATCCCACCCAGAGTTGCTGGGATGTAGAGAAAGGACTTACTCTGGAAAAATATTACAAAAAGGGAAAAAAGGACTTTTGCAGATTCAGCTCCCCTTCCCACACTGTGGAATTGTGTGCTAAGGGCAATTTCACATTGGGGAAAAGCCAGCCTAAAAAAGTTTTTTTTAAAGTCTCATGACAGGATCAAATAGCATACCCGGAAGCCTGGCGTAGTTTTACTGTCACACCATTAGATCTGTTTTGTGAAATGAAAAAACTGGACAAATACATTCAGTGAGAGCCGTAAAACTTTGTCCATAGGTTAACATTTTTGTTAGTGAATTTGTCCGAAAGAACGGAAACCCGCAATAGTTACCTTAGGTTGTGTCATTACAGTGCATTGCATCGTTGTCATATAGTGATTAAAGTGCACTGAACGTGTTTCCCTGTGGGAGAGTCACCTTTGGACCAGGGGGTGAGATAAATCTGATAACAAAGATTTTCCAGGATGGAGAGTGTTTCAAGGACATACAAACAAACCTTCCAGGAAGACGGAAGCATGTAGTAGAGTAAAATCACTACACACAATCCTATTTTATACCTCACGTATGAGACGAAGCAGTACCATAAATCACAGATGATCCTAAAAAAAATTGCAATAACTATGGCTATGGAGGGAAGGTAGGGTAGGTATAGGGATACAAGAGGGTAAAGATAAGATGCTATCACAATTATATTTATCATTTTTTAAAGCTGCACTACTACTAGCTACTAACTACTCACCCCTGTCCTCAGAGTACAAGGGGATATGGCTTCTTGTAGAGAAATACAGGCAGTGAGATGGGGCTTTGTAGAACATGGTGATGAAGTGCGGGGTGTAACGAATATATGTCCCAAAAGAATAAGTCTCAAAGGCGACATGGCCTTATGTCCTACTGGGCTGATTGAACAGCACTTACCACCACCAATCTGCAGTTTCGAAGTGATGCAGGGAGCAGGAAAGGAAGGGAGGCGAGAGAGGAGGGCAGAAAGGAAAAGGACACAGGCGAGAAAGGGAAGGAAGAGAGCCCGTGGGGAGATGGAAACGTGATGATATGTCACTATTCCCAGCATCCTAAAGCTGTTTTAAAGAACTGCAGGGAACAGGCCTAGCAGGTGTGCACCTGTCTATGCCCAGATCATGACCAGTGGCTAGGGATGCTGTATCTCACAGCCCAGAAAAGATGGATCTCAGTTGCTCCTCACAGAGTTTATGCAAACATGGCATCCCCTGGTGAACCGACTGTAGTATCCTCGGGCGCAGGGTAGCGTTGCAGCCTACCCGCATCCCGAGGTCACGTTAGCGCGGGCGCGTGTCGTCACTCGCCCGCAGTATAAAATAAAGGGGCGTGGCCGGCTCGTTAGTCGGAGCCACGCGCAAACAAAACCAGAGGCTCCTGAGTATTATTAGAGTCATGGCGTCACTATAATTAGCGCAAGCGCCCCCACCACAACTCCACACTGGCGAGGAGGAGCTTTTGACCCCAGACTGTGCTGAGGGCCCCACCCCCCTCTGCTGTGATTTGGGCCATTTTCTGTGCAGTGGTGTCCAGGCCCCTGAAGATCAAGTGTGCCTTGGAAGTACATGCTGCTGGCTCATGGTGGTGAGTGCAAGCGGAGAGAGAGGACGCAGAAGAGACCGAAGGATATGTTCGGCTCGTGCTGACAGGGCCCGGCCTCTGCCCATGAGCCTCGAGACCATCATTGAAGCAACCCAGAGAGACGAATGTCTGCAACTGGCCGTAGCCGCCATCAGTCGAACGACTGACGCCCGATTCAAGCCACCCTGAGCAGAAGAACCCTGCAAGCCAAAGCGACACTAGAGGCAATGATGCGGGTCAAAGACGAACTGTCTATCGACAGCCAAGGCTGCCTCCTACGAGGACCAAGATTGGTGATGCCCTTTGACTTGGCTCAGCAAGCCATAGATCTGGCACACAACGGGGACACCAAGGTATGGTGAAAACCAAGAACCGACTAAGAGCCAAGGTGTGGTTCCCAGGCATGGACGCAATGGTCGAGCAGACGGTCAGAACCTGCACCTGGTGCCAAGCAGCGGGACAACCCGATCGGCCTCATCCAATCATCACCGAAGACAACCTCCAAAGTCCGTGGGAGTGCCTGAGTGCAGACTTCGGCAATCTCCCCGATGGGCGCTATGTCCTAGTGATCATTGACAACTTCACGAAATATCCAGAGGTAGAGGTCGTGGGGAGTCAGACAGCGACTGAAGTCATCACCAAATTTGAGAAAACCATCGCCAGGCACGGAATATTCGAAGTGTTCAAGATGGACAATGGCCCACCCTTCCAGGGCCAAGAGTTCGCAGACTACCTAAAGAGCTGGGGAATCCTTCACAGGAAAGTGACTCCACGCTGGCCCCAAGCCAAATGGGAAGTAGAGAGATTTATGCGCACGTTCAACGAGACTATGCGCATTGCACATGCGGATGGATCACCGGTGGAAAGAGCTATCTACAGTTTTTTACGAGAATATTGGCTAACGCCTCTCCTCACAACCGAGGCAGCTCCCGGGCAGCAACCATGGGCCGAGTAGTAAAAGACACTATTCCGAACCATCCAAGCTGGGTCCCAGCCCGAGTCGAGGCGGAGAAGACCCTCGCTAACCGGACACAGTCCAATGACCAGGCCAGCACCCGGAGACGGGCCAAGGAGTCCGATATCCAAGAAAGAGACAGTGTATATATCAAAGACCGATATCCCGGGAGCAAGTTCCGACTCCCATTTGAACACAAGCCCTGGACCGTCCTTTGCCGAACTGGCACCATGGTGACTGCCCAGAGGGGTGCCAAAGTTGTAACTCGCAACATCTCTTTCTTCAAGAAAGTCCATGCTGGGACTCCTGATCGTAACCCGACCATCAGAGGACCCGGCTGAGTCAACGAGCTGACGATGACGCCCTAGAACCGCCAGGACCGTACCCCACCGAAGAAGAGAGCCGGATGGACTCAGACACTCAGCTGCTGCCGGCAACCCCAAGAGACAGTCTGCCAAGCTCCCCGACAAGGTCTCCGGAAAGCAGAACTCCGACAAGAATGACACCAGCGGTGCCATTATCGAGAGTAGAGCAGTCCGGGTATGGACTGTGCCAAAACCCGGCACCATCCTCCTTGCTGGCGGACTTCGTGGTGTGATCACCCAGAGACTGAAATCTAGTGACTGGTAGCAGACCCTCGTTATTTCTATTGTGTTTGATTTGTATCATTGTTCAATAAAGGTTAGAAACAATGTAGTATCCTCGGGCGCGGGGCAGCGTTGCAGCCTACCCGCGTCCCTAGGTCACGTTAGCGCGGGCACGTGTCGTCACGCGCCCGCAGTATAAAATAAAGGGGCATGGCCAGATCGTTAGTCAGAGCCACGCGCAAACAAAACCAGAGGCTCCTGACTATAATTAGCGCAAGCGCCCCCACCGCGACTCCACACTGACTAACCCTCTATGTACCCAAATACTTGAGCATTTAGATTTAGTACTGCCATTTGCCAATCATGTTACTAATTATGGGCAATTTATTACACATAAGATGATGGAGAATAGACAATTTAATTGGCGTATGGTGGAAACTGTCAGGCTCCTGATAGCGCCAGATTCTACTATAAAAGTTACTAAGAATCCTCGGTCGACTGGACCTTTATTACCTGCTGAAAAGTGTAAAGGGGAGAATCAATGCATTCACAACAATTTAGCATGAACCAATTAAGTTAAACTCGGAAAGGATCATTGACTAAGAATTCAATTTTAGGGGTTTATTACAAAGTCAAAAATAACTGAACATACAAGCACCTCATGATGAGGTTGTAAATATACATAAGCACTAATACAAAGTTCATCCTCAGAATCAATTTATTCTGGTAAAGCATAAAGAGAATAAGCAACTCCAAAAATAGTAAACAAGCAATGACTGCTCATATATATCTATAGCCGTCTTCATTAGTGGCTGTGAAAGAAATTGATCAAGAAAAGGTGTCAGCTCGTGAAGACCTCCTAAGAAGTACACTCACGTTGTAAGGGTCAGTATCCAAAGCTACAGAATTCTTTCTAAGTCTCCTTTCTAAGAATCTATCCCTTCCTTCTGCCCTCCTAATGGCTATTTGCTAACTCATCTCTCGGGGCACTGTTCCTAATATAAAATCACAATTGATAGAACACGCCCCTGAAACACCTCCTCCGGCCATGCCCCTCTCGTAGGTAATTTTCCACCGAAACGTGTACTTAGTCCAGCAACGGTTGGTGTGTCCTTGGGTGACTGCATCTTCCTGCTTGTAATAATCGTACTTGTTCAAGTGCTTGTATGCCGGAACCTCTGAAAGCACCGCATCATAGTTGGAAAAGAGGTACTCATAATGACCCCTCCCATAAAATATGGTAAGCAACAAACTACATGAAATCCCATAAGTCAGCGGAAGATGATGATATCAAAAGCCCTTATCTACTAATGGGGGCAACTGCATACCCACATAACAGTCTCTCACATCCATTGTCTTGACATACTAATATGGCCGCTTGGCATACGCATTAAGCTTACAATCACCTCTAGACAAATCTATATGCAATCTACGACTATTCTGATCTAGTATAGCATTTTCAGCTCCTATGGTATCCTCTTTCATGCTAGAGGTACTGGGTGTAGGTGTCTTTTTCACCTCTATGAATTCTGCTTCATGTGGAACAGTAACTGACACTATAATGACTATGGCTATTAAAACTATCACTCCTACTATGAGTGTACCTATTAAACACTTGGACCTACGGTTCGGATTTCCAGCCTCCATTTTCGTTGTCGAGTTAGTCTGCAGCAAACGAACACTTAGAGTCTCTTTCTCTACCACAGGTTGCTGCATAACTAGTTCAAACATGACTACTGAAGGGCTGGAAATTCTTTTTACAGTACTTTAGTTCTTTATTCACACAGTCCAAAAGCCATCCTTAGCCCTCTTTCTTCTTCTATGGAAAGTCCCTACGTTTATTCTTCTTCCACTCGGCCTAGGTTATCTTCTTTAAACACCTATTTATAAAACACAGTTCATTCACAATCTACGATGAGTTCAGATCCAATTTCAACTAAAACACATTGCAAGATTTCAAGACGAACGTCTACCATTTCATGAGGTGGTGGTTCAAATCCAAACTTTGGGAAAACTAACTTGTGAACTATTAGGATTCGCACCTTGCTCAAAACTGGAGATTTCAGAACCATGAGTATCAACACCCCTTCAACTTCAAGGCCTGGAACTATCAGTCCCACATCGATTTTCAGTAGAGGATTCCTGCTGACCACTCGCACAGACCTCAGCCTCCCAGAACTCACTACTCCCGGCATCAGTTACAACGTAAGTCCACTTTGGGGTAGCGTACCTCTGACAAGGCACTGTTGTCCTTCTCGACTTCTACAGGCCTCCTTGGGTTTTGTTCGTTTTCACTCACTTCCAATTCAGATGTCTCACACACAGGGGCAATATCTCTTACAGGGGCCAATCTTAGATCCAGCCTTCTCTGTCTCTCAGGCCATGATTCTTCTGCTCGGTTAGCCCTTTTGCTTCTCTCTCGAACACCCTGCGCACCACTTCCTTCAGCTGAGTCTGACACTATACCACTCGCAACGTTACCTTATTCCTCAGCTTGGTCTTGGTGAGCAACCAACTTTGTCAGCAACCATCACAGCTTGGCTTGTCCTCTCTCGTGGCCCTGCCGCCACAGCTGGATTTTCATTCCCAGAAGGAATTGTCTCTTCCGAGGGTTCTGAAACTCTGCGGGTGTGGGATGCATGTATCCAGTTCGGCAACCTTCTGCACTTCACAGCTGTGTTCGTTATCAGTATCAGCTGATAAGGGCCTCGCCACCGATCATCCAGGCAGCTCTTCCTCATGTGCTTGAGGACAAGCCTCCAGTCACCCGAGCAAAGGTCATGGCAGGGATCTCTTGAAGAAGGAACAGCGGCAGCTTCCACCTCCTGAGACAAAGAACGGACCACATCAGCTAGTCCTTTGTAGTAATCAAGGATCAAGTCATCCGTGAAGTTTATCAAAGCTGCGGATGGTACTGCTGGCAACCGCATCGCCCTCCCCATAAGAATTTCATGTGGGGAAAGACCAGTCCTCCTATCTGGGACACTGCGGACACTCATCAACACCAAAGGCAATGCATCAGCCCACTTCAGAAATGTAGACGAACATACTTTTGCTATCCGAGCTTTCAAAGTTACATTAATCTGCTCCACTATCCCAGAAGCCTCTGGTCGATAGCTACAATGGAGTCCCGGATCAACATTTAAAGCAGGGCAAAGCATCTTCATGATCTCGCCTGTGGAAATGTGTTCCTCTATCTGACTCCAACGAGGTTGGAAAACCAAACCTAGGGATCAGTTCCCTCAATAACATCTTTGCTAGTGTAAGGGTGTCACACCTTCGTGTTAGGTTGTAGTGTACTTCCTATATTCCCAATAGGCTCTGCACATTGGAATAATATATTCAGCAGTGTAGACGTAGGACTGAGGTTGACTAGGTCTCTACTGACTATATTAGACTTAAGGTTTGCCACCTAGCTCAGAGGTCACTAGAAACTTTCTTGAATAAACGAGGAGGAGTTTAACCTCCCTGGATAGACAAGAAGGGATTAGCTTCTGACAACCATATAACATGACAACTTTGCTCCCTCAGAATAAGAGTGTATCTCTAGAGTCGTGTGAAAACAATAGACAGCTATTTCACTCAGTCGATTGTGCGTACTTAGTTTCACCAGAGTGCAGAGAAAAGAGAGACGGGTGTTTTCAATAAAAGGTGTAATTTATTGAGCAGTCTTCTTTCTCATGCAAGAGAAATGAATTGCCATAATTGCAATACTTAATGTAAAGTAAAGTGCGTACAGTAAAAAGAGTATTATGAAATAATACTGTAAAAGCATTGATATGGTTTCTTAGCCATAAGATACTTTAAAATGGATAAAATATATGCATATATATATACATTGACTAACGTACTCAACTGGTGCTTCTAAATACACCTACCCCGGTGTACCTGACCTAAGCCTAATACGTGGGAAGGAGAAAGTAAGTAGCAGTTTAAGTTAAGCTGGTTTTGCCAAGAATCTGACTCAAGAATTCTCTTTAAGGATTTAGTCAGCTCCGTACCTGGGTAATAGAATGCAGCAGGTCTGGTATCTCTCTTTCAGGACTCGATATCCCAGCAGCCCGCGAAGGCGGCTGAGAACACCGGAGCTGGATTTCTCAGCAGGAGAAAAGACAGCGTCTCTTTCAGTGCATCAAAAGGGAGGGGCAGCGTCCGTGGGCTCTCGCATCAGCTGGGCTCTCGGGCAAGTAGATAGCTGCTCGGCTCCAAAACCCCCACTGTGTGTTTGCTTAAGGCAACGTTGGTATATTTATACCTGAAAGGTGCTGAGTTTGACGTAAGGTTTGGACATAAGACGTCAATAAGGATGTCACTAAGAACTGACTGTTCCTTTAGAGTTCGCAGGAGTTTAATGACAAATCAAAACAAAAGCAAATGGGGATTTCCCAGGTTGCTGGAGGTTTGGTGGGTCGAAAGAACTAGTTGTGCTCTCTGGACTGCAAGGGCTATTTACTAAATATGGATCTGATTCTTATGCCATTATAGGGATATTATTGATTATAGCCGTACGAGGGCATAAAATAGCAATATTGATTTAGGTTCCTAGATAAAAACACAATACCCACTCCACGATCTAATGTCCATAATTACTAAAACTAAGCAATAGTAAACATTTAAAGGTGCATGTGTATTCCAACCCACCCCAAAATACATTTTTGCATTTGAAATGGTGTATGCGAAATACACGAAAATGATTATTGGTACTGTACGCTTTTCAAGCAGTGTAGTCATTCAGTTAAACATGCTTATATATATTAGCTGAACGATTTGCGAAAATTACACATGAAATGGCTCTTAATACAGAAAAGAAGGTCGAGACCATTCCATCACATATAAATACAGTTGCAGTAAATGTGCTAGAGGCTGAGGTAATATATTGTCTCTAGAGTTCCTAAAAATAGAAGCTCTGTTCTTTAAGAATAGTTCTACTTTAAGCAGAGTACATGTGCCAGAAAAAGGTAAACATTTTGGAAGTTCTGAAAAAATAATTTTGCTTTCAGGGGAAAAAATAGTTCCAAATGTTTTCAGTAGCTTTTGTTTATCAAAGCTGAAGGCCAAATTCAGAGTTCAGGGGAACGCTGTGTGCTCGTTGCTTAAAAAGTTATTCTCTCTGTTCAGGGGGGAACATCATTTCAGACAGACTCGCAAAAAATTGGTCTACGACATCAGTTGAAAGTTCGACCAAGTTTGAAAGTGCCGCAATAGTGCAGTCGTGAGAATGATTGCTATCATCGATGTCAGGATCAGCAATGCTCACAGAAGGTCGTACCTGGGTGATGCTGCTCTCATCTCGTACTTCACTGCCACCTAATCGTAGTGGTGAAGTCTCAACGAATGCCGTCATCAGAATGGGTAGCCGCTGGGGACAACACAATGCATGAGCCGTTACAGGACTTAGCAAAGTATCTGTATCCAATGGTACTGCTGATGGTGGTGTAAGACAGACGTCCAACACGCATTCTTCTCCGCATAGCATACATCGAAGCACAGGTAGGATGCAATTTTGCCAGATTGGTCTGAATGAAAGAAACCAGGTCATATTCAGATCTCTTAGCCGGGCTAATCCAAGGACTTTAGTTATGCGGTCCCGATAGCGTATAGCTAGGATCGTTTCTTCCATTGTTGATTGAGTCTTGTCTGCGACTTGGCTTGCCATATTGGAGCAGAAGGGTCAAAAATAAAATTCCTGCTACGAGTCCCAAAAGTAGTGGTAGGCCGCCAAAGACAGAATGGACAAAATTGGGAAAAATGCCCAGAACTGTTTCGAAGGGTGTTAACAGTTCCGAAAAAATTGTCTTAAATATGTGTGGGATACCACTGGCATCAGACATATTTAGGATTTGGCTTAGCATTTCTACGAAATGCACGGGGCAATTTGTTGATAAAAGGGTATGTATCTCTGCCATTGTCCTTGCAACCAGAAGATCATACGTTTCTTTTGATGACGTTAAAGGCACGGTTGTCTGTAAAAGAACAGACTTCATTCTGCTTAAAGTATCGATTCGAATAGAAGAGATACTCAAAGAAGGCCAAATCGTCGCCTCCGTATCTGGAGAGCTGTTTGGATACAATACTTGCATACAGCAAGTGACCATGGAACTAACGCTTATGAGATAGGCTTTCCCTGGCACCATGCCACAACAGCTGTGGTCCATTATTAGAATATAGCTCCCGTTAGAAAGCCGTCTAAAGAATAGCTCTATTTGTGTTGCAGGTGTGCCGTGCTGGTGACATGAAAGGTTATTTGAAGTCCCCTCACAGGACCCATGCAGATTAATACCTTGGCACAGAAGTATACCGCTTAGTGATTGTTTACAATTGTTACCACTAAGAAATACATTCTGGTTATTTTCACTATAACATGTGTGTGTGTAAGGCAATTTCCATGATGACTTAATGTACCCCTTACCCAACCTTTCATACTGGCCCGCTGGTATATACTCTTGGCAGTATTTAAATTGGAAAGTTGTTATCGGAATTGTAATTATTCCGTATATTATCCATTCAATGACAGGTCTTTCTGACATTGTCAATGGTAATCTCTCAAGTTTTTCAATGCTCAGAATCGTATAGTCTGCTCCTTTTTGTGCCAAACGGATTTGTTTATCAGTAAGGTTAAAGATAGAGAATAATGACGTTGTGTTTATCAAACGCCATGGCATGTAGCCTGAACGCAGATTTTGCAACGTCCAGCCTAGCTGTACAATAGAACGTAATTGGGACTGACCGTGTTGTAACATTAGTAAGTCCTGATCTATTATATCGATAGCAGATGATACAATACTGTCCAGTGAATATATTCTGGAGGACAGAGTCATTGACCCATTGTCCACAACAGAGAGCGATTTTTCCAAATTAATACGATCAATTTCTCGTATTTTCTCTGCTGTTTCAATTTGAGTTACTTTCCAAGCTTCGTTGTATGCAGCATATATACCGGCCGCTATGAAACGTTTTTTGACGCTGTTTTTGCGTGGTCCAATTATGAAATCACGCAAGTCAGCACCGTCTTTAAGTAAAGTCAAGTGTTGCTTAATTTCAGCCAGTGTGGATGTCTGTAGCCATTCAAGGCATAGTTTCCCTACACTGTATGTTGTTACTATCCCTGTATGTTGTCTCTGGGAGTATCTAGGGTCTGGTCTGGTCATTTTGAACCCCTGTTTTTTGTTCAGGAATCTATCTTGACAGTTATTTGTGTCTGTTGGCCAGATCAATACTTTTTCCATTCAGGATGTGTTCTGTTTTGGTGTAAAATATTGGATACGTCTATCTCAACATCTGTAGTGGTATTACTATCAGGTATTGGCTTTGGAATAGACGGTTTGTTTAAATCTTTAATCTTAGCTAGGCCAAGACAAGTAGTCTGTTGAATGGTGTCATTCAAGAATATTATTTGTTCTGGGATCATGCAGGTTCTAAATAATGCTTCTGAACCTTTGACCTGCCAATTTTTTGTACCCCAGATGGTTTTTGTTTCAATGTTTTCTTTCCAGAATTAAAAACCAAATGTAATCATTTTTTCATAAAATGTTTCAGAATAAATCAATTTAGTATTTGTCAGCATTGTTTTGATCTCTGTCTTATTTAACAGTTTAAAATAAAACGTTTCTGCATCACTTGTGTTAAACCTTGAGAAGTATGGTAATTTCTTATAAAATGTTTTCGAACTGCTTTTAGGTGGAGTTGCACAATGTTCCCATTGATTATACTTAAAAACATTTCTAGATTGAGCAGATTTATGTAAATAGTGATGTGCAAAGTGATTGTAACAGTACATCTGTTCATAATTCGACGAATCCTGTAAGTAATCATGTTATGTAAATTTTGCTGACATTACTAAATCTGACATCATATTATTAATGCTTTCAAAGTCCCAATCATCAGAGAATGTGCTTGGTTTTACAAAGTCACTTAATGAAACTTTGAACTGATGTGGATATTTCAAGAGTTCAACCGGGCCATAGATTTCGTAATCCGTTTTGTCCCAAGCTACCCCACCGGGTATTGGAATGGCTGCGACATTCACTGATGATAGTTCTCTTTTCTCGATGTGAAATGACTTGTGTGGCTTTAGGACCAAGTTGATGTTCTGACTTGCTGTGTCCATTGTACTGTATTTTCCCTCAATGAATTTTCCCAAACAAAGTACCATGATGAGCCAAAGCAGGAGGAAAAGTACACCTGACACAATCCAAAATTCAATCCATGGAGAAATCAGATAGGTTTCTTTGAGTTGATGAAAGAGTTCAGTTAATTTGTCTTTGAAATTTTTTGTTGTTGGCGTTTCTTTAGGTTCCCTTGGATCTTCAGAAAAGTTATCGAAATTGATGAAGTAGCCAGATGCAGTTCTGTCAATTGTTGGAATTGCTTCCGAATTTTCCTTTGCTTTTTCATTTTTACTTTCATTAGCATAGTCTGAGGCTACATCGTTGTAGACAGGTGTTTCTTGACAAACTGTTTCAATTTGGGTTTCAGGAGGCACAAGTTCCATGGCATTGTTGCATAGTCCTTTTTTATTCACTGCAGGTTTATTAAATGTGATTAGTCTCTCAGTTTGAACCTCTTGGATTGTAGCAAATTTTGGAATTCTTCTATTTCTTGGGAGTCCACTGGGCCTACTACTTATTATTGGCCACATGATTGTGGTTTTACCAGGTCGATGGATACAACTCGGTTCTCCTTTTTACCAGCAAGGGGCGGTAGTACAACTGATCTTGTTCCGCTGACAGCTAAGACAGGTACTGCTTTTCTGTTAGAAGGCCCAAATTCCTTCTTCACCGCGATCTTCTCTCTGACCAGATCCCCAATCTTTGGAATCCAGACAGGCCTTGCTGGGACAGGTGGTTTATCTTCAGTGGCTGTTGGCTGCTGTTTTAACTTTATTTTGCTCAGGCCTTTTCTTGTTTTATTTAAGTCCTGTAAAACAGCCAAACGATCTTTGATATCAAAGCATTTTCTTTCTGCCACTGAGGTCTGACTATCTAAGTCCTGAATATGCATTCTAGTTCCGAACAATAGTTCGTATGGGCTGAAACCTTTTAGAGAATTTCTTGGCAGATTATTAAGACTACGTTGGACACTTGTTAAATGTTGGACCCACCCTTCACCCGAACCTAATACCCTCGTCGTTATAGATTGCTTTATGTCCCGGTTTTTTCTTTCCACAATCCCATTTCCCTCAGGATGGAAGGGACAAGAGTACCGCAATGCAATGCCCATGCTGGTCATGGCCTCCTTATAAGCTCGAGAGCTAAAAGCAGGACCCTGGTCAGAATGTAGCTTGCCAATTGCGTATGTGCCGATAAAGACTCACAAATCTTTTATAACAGTTCTGGCGTCAGCCGAGCGCTGGTGTCTATATTTTTAAGTGAATCTAGTCTTAAAAAGAAATTAATGGGACGCTGGATTTTACCTATAGATAGCCTTATGCTAACTATAAGAATGGCCATGGCAATACTCCGGTCGGTTCACTACTGCGATCTCTGTTGCAGTTTGGACAGCTCTTTGCAAATTTGTAATGTTGCAGGCTCATCCCCGGCCACCAGTATTCTGATTGTAATTCTTTCAGAGATTCTTTGATCTCTTGGTGCCTCAGACCCAATCCCATGTGTGCATCCGCTATTAAGAAGATTCTCCTGTTCGTGTTTGGAATGACTCTATCCCCCACTCCAGGGATTCGAGCAAAAGGAACGGAGTTTGCATCAATTATGTATCTATAATTGAGTGGATAGTTCACGGGTACTGCTGCACAGTCGCCTTTTGAAGACTTTTTTACCGCCAGCATAGTTTCCCCGTCTATTTATTTTTCTGAACGCGTTTTGTGGCTAGGGAAGCCGGTTGAGTTACTTCTGCTGTGGCTGTATTAGCCAATGAATCCCCTGCAACGTGAACACCATCACGTTGATGACTCAGTGTATGTATCACGTGAGTCTTTCGTAGTTCTTTCTGCAAAAGAACTACCTGTTCCCAAAGCTTCTTATGCTTTATTGTGGCACCTGTGTCATCTTTGTAATCGTTTTGAACCCAGTTCTGCAAGTCATTATTGTAAGATTTGACGCAGAAATGCGAATCGCACACTATTAGTGTTGGGAATTCACGATCGGCATTTTCAAGCGCCACCTTTAAAGATCTGATTTCAGCTCGCTGAGCCGAACAGTTTGTCAGTGATTTAGTTTTTTTTATTTTTGGTCTGAATTTACCACAGCGCCAGCGACCTTTAACAATCGCGCATGCTGCATTGTAGGATTTATTATCCACATCGTAATGTTGTGCAAATCTGTCCATATAGATTACACAAGAGTACTGTTGGAGAGGCAGAACTTCGATTGGCAGAGGATATTCTTCTTCATATTTTAGATCTTTCAGTTTTTTCATGTTTGGGTCAAAATAGTATTTCACGTCTTCTGCAGCAAGATAATTTTCCCTCTGTATCCATTTTGGATCTAATGCCACTGTTTTTAGATTAACTGGGCTTAATAACGCCTCAAGGGCTGATTCTGCTGTATAAACAGTTATTCTTTTGCCTTGGGCTTGGGCTCTTTCTTTTGCTACAGCAGTTTGAACCGCATTTACAATATTTTCTGTAAGACTGAATGTTTTTTCAGCTTCTGTGTACAAATGTGATTTGTAAGCTATTGGTACCGTTTCTCGCTCATTAGAGGTCAGGAGCGTGAATCCGCATCTTCCTGGGATGACTCGGATTACAAGGTTGCATGTGTTGTCGCAAGTTTGTAATTTTGTTTTAGCTAACATGTCTGTTTGCAATGATCTCAAAATTTCTGTGTTTTTCTGAGTCCAATTGATTGGTTTAAAATCAGGTTTTATTAATTCATAGAGAGGTTTAACCCTCTCTGCATAATTTAGAATGTAAGTTCTTCCGAAATTCAGGAAACCTAGTATTGATTGTAAGTTCTTCAGCGTTTTTGGTGCTTGGAGTACAGCGCACTTCTCTAAGAAGTTGTGTGCTAGGCTTTTGCCTTCACTTGATATTTCATATCCTAAAAACAGGACAGTTAGATGGGCAATTCGTGACTTTTTAAAGTTGAATTTTTAACCCTCTGCTGCGAACCCAAGTATTATGGTGTTCACTCTTTTCAAGTGAGTATCCAGGTCATCATCTGTGAGATAGATGTCATCGACATAAGATAATGCCTCGTCATCATATATTTGTAGTAACTCTGTTACCCTTGCTGAGAATAATCCTGGGCTATTCTTGAATCCCTGTGGGAGTCGACAGAAATTTGTCTGTGACCCCATTATTGAGAAAGCGGTTAAATACCTGCTTTCAGGTGCAATGTTTTGACAAAAGAATCCATTAGAGATGTCTAATGTTGTTTTGTATTTTTTGCAAACAATGTTATTCATTAGTGCTGCACTGTGTGAGTTGTGTACTGCAAATGTTTTGCAACATGCGTTAAGGTGTCTGTAGTCCAAGACTAGACGATATGAATCGTCTGGTTTGGAGACAGGAAACAAAGGATTGTTCATTTGAGAGGTGCATGTTTCGATCACCCCTTGGTATTCAAGTTGATCTAAGATCTCCCTGACTTGTTTTTTAGCTTCTTGCTTAATTGGGTACTGCCTTTGTGCAGTTGGTTGACATTTTAACTGGATTTTGTGAGGAGGGGAGTCCTCATCCCATCCTGCATGATTTTTATATAATGCAGGAGCTTGAACTACTGCCCATTTCCTTGCATATATGTATTTTCTATGAATTGGAATATGATTTGAGAAGGCAGGCATAATCATTTCTTCGCCATGAGGGCACTCCCTGACAAACTCTGGTGGCCAGTCTTTCTCAGCTAATAGGATTTGAAAGGTTATCCCAAAACAGACTCCTTACTTTCCTAGTCATATCTCCCTCTATACGCAATGTTATTTTGTATATTTTATGAGGTTTGCTAACTCTGGTATCTGCAGTTTCCACCTGAATGTATTCATTCGTGTCCACTGTCTCCAGATGATTCATCAGGATCTTGCAAGCTATTGTCACTTCTGCTGCGCTGTCTAGCATTGTCTGGGCCCACTCTCCGTTTTTCAGCTGCGTTTTCAGTATCCTCGGCATGTTTGATTATTTTAATACTGGCTACCTTCTTTCTTGGAAATTGTAATTTTTTACTTTGAGCAGGTTCCTTGTCTTTGGACTTGACGTGCTCTTCCCTGTGTTCTGACCGTCCTCTTCTTTCCGATTTCTACGAGGAAGTCTGAAAAGATCGAGAGGGACGTGTATCAATATCTTGATATCTATCAGGCTTTTCCAAATTATCCCTATTTCTAAGGTTGTATCTTTCCTTAGAGGGCCCCATCTGGGGAGACTTGTGTCCTTGGTCCGGAGATCTTTCTCTCCTCCGAGGAGACCTTCCTCTGGACTGGAATCTTTTTTCTTTGGGAGTGAATTGTTTATTTCCATCCCAGCTCTTTTTTGGAGTGTTAAGATTATTTTTAATAAATATCTTTTCAGGATTTTCAGTTAGTAGGGGTTTTACCGGTTTTCCACCCAAACTATCTCTACCTAGTTCTTCATAGGATTTTTCTATGATTCTGGCAAGTTCAATTGGTTGGGCTGTTATATCTGTTTCTTTCAATTTCTGGTGGATCGCCACAGATGCTGCTTCTCCTTTTATGTTGGCTAATAATATAGCCGAGACCTGCTTGAAGTCTTTCAGTAATTTCATACCCAGAGTTAAAGCAGGTTCTTCTGGACCGTATTAGTGTCTTAGTACATCTGGTATTACCGCCAGGGACGGAACACCATGTGTTTTCGTGTAAATGGAAGCAAAGACTGTGCCCCAAGTGTCACAATCCTCCACATGTGGTGCGACCCCCATTGGAAGGCAGATAGTCAGAATTCTGTGTTTCTCACTAGGGGTAGTATCCGGAAATACTGCCTCTATCTTTGGATTGGCTTGGGAATTTTTTAACAGAACGATCTTATCAGGTATTCTCCAAAAACAACACCTCCAAGACTATGTCCTCCCCACATGGAGTTCCAAAGGGGTCTATCCTTAGCCCGCTCCTATTCAATATGTACATCACCCTGCTAGCGAGTATTGCAGAGAAATTTGGCCTCACTATTTTTTCATATGCAGACGATACTCAATTAGTATTCTTCTTATCAACTACTGATAATAGCAACACCTCCTCCCTACGTTTAGGGCTTCAGAATATAGCGAAGTGGATGCATTCCAAGAAGTTAAAACTTAATGGTGACAAAACTGAACTATTAATCTTTGGAGAACACAAAGAGCTTTGGGGACAAACACACTGGCCAACAGAAATGGGTCCCCCGCCAATAGCAGTTCCCTCAGCTAGGAACTTAGGAATATTGATTGACAATAAATTGACTATGCGTGATCACGTAGCCAAAACAGCGTCAGTCTGCTTCGCCATTTTAAAATGGTTAAGAAAAATCCTATGGCAACTTCCTGTAGGCGCACAAAGAACGGTAGTGCAGGCCCTGATTGGGTCAAGGATGGATTATGGGAACAATCTTCTCCTTGGTTCCAACAAAGAGATCATACGACGTCTACAGGTTGTCCAAAATGCGACAGCAAGGATACTATTGAATCTACCAAGGAGGGCACATGTCTCTGAACATCTTCGAAATCTCCATTGGCTCAAAATAGCCAGCAGAACCAAGTTCAAAGCACTATGTTATATGTTTAAGATAAGCACTGGAGAAGCACCAGCGTATCTATGCAAATTGGTCCAAAAAGACATCCCTACCCGTAATCTCAGATCAACCCACTTAGCTAAATTCGTGGTTCCAAGAGTTAAACGAGCACGAATGGGCGGACGCTCCTTTGGATATCTGGCACCAACTCTATGGAACTCTATTCCACTAAAATTACGACTGGAACCAAACTTCAGAACCTTTCGAAAAAATATCAAGGCATGGCTATTCGACCAAGATTAAGACTCTGTTTTACTCACCACGGTACTGATTGACTTCCAAGGCGCCGGGAAACCCTCTGGGTAGCTGTCCCGCCATATAAATGGATTAAATAAAATAAATAAATAAATATCTGAGTTATCTTTTGTGCTCGCCAGAATGGAATTCGTTCCCGTTTTGCGGGTGTTTTACCAAGACATGTTTGTATGTTCTGTGGTGTAATTTTGTTTGTGTTTCCCTGATGAGGGGTCAGCTGTGGAATGTTAATAGCTGGTTGGACTGTTGAAGTCCGCATTACATATTGGACTAATTGTCTTTGTATTTTAATTAGTACTTTTAGCTGGGCTAAAAGTTCCCGGTCTGACATTTTTTCGATGTCTGGATGTGGTGTGTAGCTGGCTAGAACCGGCCACGTTGCTCCTGGTCTACCTTGTGGACCGAGCCTGGTGATGTGATCATTATGTTTTAGGGCGCCTTTAAACCAGAGCAGGTGCTCTTGGTAATTTAGTGGGATTTCAACGTCCTCGAAAGGAGTGTATTCATCCGGAGGTTCCTCTATTTTGTAATAGTGGAATTCGTGTGTTACAGCGTTTGCTGTTGGAAAGTTTATCCATGAATAGAATACCTTTGTCTGCCGATATTCATGGGCCTCTACTACGAATATGACTGTACCACCTCGTGATGTCAGTCCGTTTTCTATAAGTTTAATAGTTATAGTTTTTCTTATGTTGACCGGAATGAGTATAGCATTCGGGTCAGTCTGTAGAAGACTCGTGTCATCCCCTAGGAGTCGAGCTGCTATTCTAGCTGCCTCCCTCTCTTCTTCACTTTCCCCCATTTTACTGGCAGAGAGGTTTTTGTTGCAGATAAAGTTTCAAGGAAACAAAGATTAGGTGCACAATATTTTGGAACACTGTATCCTTCAATGTTGACTAAACCAAAAAACTATACATAGGAATCTCTTCCTACTCTCTTACCCACTCCAGATGTCTTTTGGAGTATTTACGGAAAGAAGGGTCTGTGTGAAAAAGCACGACTGAGTTACTCTAACGTCTTGCGTTAGTTTTATCACCTTACCAAACGTTTGGCGCCATGTAGTGTAGTTCCTATATTCCCAATAGGCTCTGCGCATTGGAATAATATATTCAGCAGTGTAGACGTAGGACTGAGGTCGACTAGGTCTCTACTGACTATATTAGACTTAAGGTTTGCCACCTAGCTCAGAGGTCACTAGAAACTTTCTCGAATAAACGAGGAGGAGTTTAACCTCCCTGGATAGACAAGAAGGGATTAGCTTCAGACAACCATATAACATGACAACTTTGCTCCCTCAGAATAAGAGTGTATCTCTAGAGTCGTGTGAAAACAATAGACAGCTATTTCACTCAGTCGATTGTGCGTACTTAGTTTCACCAGAGTGCAGAGAAAAGAGAGACGGGTGTTTTCAATAAAAGGTGTAATTTATTGAGCAGTCTTCTTTCTCATGCAAGAGAAATGAATTGCCATAATTGCAATACTTAATGTAAAGTAAAGTGCGTACAGTAAAAAGGGTATTATGAGACTATACTGTAAAAGCATTGATATGGTTTCTTAGCCATAAGATACTTTAAAATGGATAAAATATATACATACATATATACATTGACTAACGTACTCAACTGGTGCTTCTAAATACGCCTACCCCGGTGTACCTGACCTAAGCCTAATACGTGGGAAGGAGTAAGTAAGTAGCAGTTTAAGTTAAGTTGGATTTGCCAAGAATCTGGCTCAAGAATTCTCTTTAAGGATTTAGTCAGCTCCGTACCTGGGTAATAGAATGCAGGAGGTCTGGTATCTCTCTTTCAGGACTCGATATCCCAGCAGCCCATGAAGGCGGCTGAGAACACCGGTGCTGGATTTCTCAGCAGGAGAAAAGACAGCATCTCTCTCAGTTCGTCAAATGGGAGGGGCAGCGTCCGTGGGCTCTCGCATCAGCTGGGCTCTCGGGCAAGTAGATAGCTGCTCGGCCACAAAACCACCACCGTGTGTTTGCTTAAGGCAACGTTGGTATATTTATACCTGAAAGGTGCCGAGTTTGACGTAATGTTTGGACATAAGATGTCAATAAAGATGTCACTAAGAACTGACTGTTCCTTTAGCGTTCGCAGGAGTTTAATGACAAATCAAAATAAAAGCAAATGGGGATTTCCCAGGTTGCTGGAGGTTTGGTGGGTCGAAAGAACTCGCTGTGCTCTCTAGGAATCTAAGGAAGTAGCTTTGCCGTGCTTTGGACTGCAAGGGCTATTTACTAAATATGGATCTGATTCTTATGCCATTATAGGGATATTATTGATTATTATTATTTATTATTATTATTAATAGGGTTTTGTTGAGCGCAAACAACCCGGAGGCCTCGTAGCGCTGTATTGTCTGATTCAAGAGAGGGCCAGAGAGCCAAGTTAGATGAAGAGGAGCGTTTTCAAGTTTTTCCGGAACTTCAGCAGGTTAGGTTCGCCGCAAAGGGTATCAGGCAGGGAGTTCCAGGCCTTGGCGGCATTCCAAGAGAAGGATAGCCCGCCCCACTTGGCCCGTTTGGTTCTGTTTACAGTGGCCAGGAAAGCTGAACTAGATCTCAGGGATCTATGAGGAAGATAAGGGGTTGCCAGAGAGCAGATCATAGATGGAGCAGTCTTCCACATGGCCTTGTGCATAATGCACATAGATTTAAACAGAACTCTAGCCTTGATGGGCAGCCAGTGCAGTTCTTTCAGAGCTGCTGTAGCAGATTCTCGCCGGCTCAGGCCTAAGAGGAGGCGAGCAGCCGCATTTTGGGTGACCTGGAGTTTTCTTGTGGTGGAAATGGGAGCTCCCAAATATAGAGAGTTTCCATAGTCTAATCGAGATAGAATAATGGCTTGCACCATGATTCTACGTGCTTGGAAGGGTAATAGTGGCAACACTTTCCTGAGCGTCCGCATCAGGCCAAAGCAGGTGGCGCCGTGGCGGACAGGACAGTAGCTTGTTGCTTGAAATTTAGCTTAGTATCCAGCCACATACCCAGACTCTTTATTTGGGTTTTAGGTTGAGGCGGGTTTCCCAAGCTAGGAGGCCATTATAACATGGGACCAGGGGTGAGTGAGTTGCCCAGGATCATAAGCTCAGTCTTCTCACCATTGAGCTTTCGGTGTGAGGAGGTCATCCACTGATTTACTGCTATTAAACATTTGGTGAGGTTAGGGGGGGAAGTATTAGGCTGGTTCATAGAAACGACCAGTTGTGTATCGTCGGCGTAGGTTACAATGTCTAGGCCAAACGAATACACAATTTCAGCGAGGGGTTGTAGATACACATTAAATAGGGTAGGGCTCAACGACGAACGCTGTGGAACGCCTTGATCAAGGGGCCAGATTTTTGAATGGGTATTGCTCTCAACTACTTCAAACGAACGATTCTTCATAAAAGATTGGAGCCAAAGTATGGCCTTCCCTGAGATTCCTATTTGGCGTAGGCGGTGAAGAAGAATGCTGGTATTGATGGTGTCGAAGGCGGCACTAAGATCAAGCAACATGATTCCTACAGTGCCGCCTTGGTCCATCTGTTTCCTTGCCATCTCAGTCACTGTCAGAAGAGCAGCTTCCGTCCCTAATTTAGGGCGGAAACCTGCTTGGGACTCATGGAGCAGGAGATTATCTTCCAGGTATTGAGTGATGGAGGCATTAATATGTTTTTCCAGCAGTTTGCTGACCCAGGGGAGAAGTGAGATTGGACGATAATTGGCCATGTTATCTGGGTCCAGGGTGGTTTTTTTTAAGAGTGCTCTAACTTGGGCACATTTCCACGCCGTTGGAACTATACCTGAAGTGATGGAGGAGTTTAGGACTTTAAGAATAACAGGCCTAATGATGTCTGTGATCTTAGTTAGATAGTAGGGGGGGGGCAGGATCACTGGGTGACCCAGATTTGACCTTCCGCATTAAGATATCAAGTGAGTCCTCATTAAGTAAAGGGAATTCATCCAGTGTCTGAGGCGTAGAATATGATGGAGTAGTTCCATTATCAGTGGCCCCAGTAACTGGTTCAAAGTTAGAGATAATGTTCTGTATTTTGTTGTAAAAATATTCTGCCTGGCTGTCACACCGTAGTTGGGTTTTATTGGGATCAGGGGGAATGGTCGGGGTATCCATGAGGAATTTTGCAATTTTGAAGATTTCACTTGATGAATTCGAGGCACTAATAATTTTGCTTTCGAAATAAGCAGCTTTTGAAGTTCTAATTTCTGCTTTATATTTTTTAATTGCCTCTTGATGGTTTAGTTTATCTACATTTTTGCGGGAAACCCTCCAGGTTCGTTCCAATTTCCTACAACCTCTTTTCAATTCTTTGAGTTGGGGGGTGTACCAAGGTGAGTCTTTTGATTTGGTTTTTTCTTTGAGCTCTCTCAGGGGTGCGACCTGATCCAAAGCTGTGCGCAACCAGTTGGTGTAACTGTCATAAAGAGATGTAGGGTCTGTTCCCAATGGTGGGGGAGCAAGGGACAGGGATTCGGTCCACTGGTCCATGGAGATTTTTGACCATTCTCCCCCCTGCAGAACAGAGCGGGGAACAGTTGGTGCTGAGATAACTGGTGTCCATTGTATCGGGACCAAGTAATGGTCTGTCCAGACAAGGGGCAGAGGTGCGCCTACCTCTAGTCTTGAGTCATTGCTGAATACCCAGTCTAGGAGATTACCTTTTTCATGAGTGGGTTGAAAGCCCTTCTGTGTAATTTGAAGGGCTGCTAGATCGTCTACCAGGGATCTGGCCGTCGTGTTGCTGGGGTCATCCAAATGGATGTTTACATCTCCTAATAGTGAAAAATGGGGACAAGTAATCACTAATTCAGCGACTTTTGAGTGGAGTGAATCAAGAAAGTCTCCTATTTGGTTAGGGGGGCGGTAAATAAGAATACCTGAGAAAGTGGCGGTGGGTTCAAAATCCAAGGAAAAGTGCATACTCTCACATTGGATATCGTGATCGGGCTAACCCTACATTGGTAGTGGTTTTTAAAAAGAATGGCTAAGCCCCCTCCTCTACCTTGTGGTCTGTCTATCCTGTGGAGGGCATAGCCCAGTTGTATAAGGGCAGTGATGTCCGGGTCAGATGCATCTTTAAGCCAGGTCTCTGTTAAAAATATTACGTCAGGACTGGTTTCTTCTAGGAGTAGCTCCATCTGCACTGCATGTTTAGTTAGAGAGCGACAATTTAGAAGGTACATTTTGTAATGTTTGCCGCGTTTGGAAGTACCCCTTTGACTGGTAAGGGTATAGTTGCAGTGAGAACAAATGCCAGTGGTTGAGTTCGGGTGGATTGAATGGCGGCAGATGTCATGGGTAGGTGGCATTAGTTTTTTCAGGGAGAGAGAGTCATACCGTATATGCAGGGCGACATCTGAGCAGGTTTGAGCAGGGGGGGTGGCCCCTGGTCCCGTCCGGGCGCGGACAGGCGCAGACGGGCTTGCCTTAGGCGCGCCCGCTGCGCGGACGGGTAGTGCGGTTGTATTTATTCATTGATTGGGTGAGGAGGGTGGGAGGGACGATAGACTGTACCGTCTTCCTTCCCTACCCAAGATGGCGGCTCCGGTGGGTGGGGGGAGTGCCCAGCGTCAATCCCAAGCGGTGCTCCGATGTCCGATCGTGACGCTGCCTGGAGTGAAGCAGTCTCGCCCCAGGTAAGAATCTGGCTAAAACTACAAGTTAAAATATTTACAAGCTTTAAAACTAATCCTGATACTACAATACAAAGGCAGCTCTCTTGTCTCGAGAAAATATCTTCCGCAATATTATTTGTAATCAACAATATTAATTTTGAAAGAGAGGCGCAAGAGAGCGCTGAAAGTCCCCGGCTTCCGCCTCAGGGAGAATAAAACTGACAATGCCGGTATCAGGGTATTGCAGCCCTTAAGTAGTCTGGGAGGGCGGGAGGGGCGATAGACTGTACCGTCTCCCTTCCCTATCCAAGATGGCGGCTCCGGTGGGTGGGGGGAGTGCCCAGCGTCAATCCCAAGCGGTGCTCCGATGTCCGATCGTGACGCTGCCTGGAGCAAAGCAGTCTCGCCCCAGGTAAGAATCTGGCTAAAACGACAAGTTAAAATATTTACAAGCTTTAAAACTAATCCTGATACTACAATACAAAGGCAGCTCTCGTGTCTCGAGAAAATATCTTCCGCAATATTATTTGTAATCAACAATATTAATTTTGAAAGAGAGGCGCAAGAGAGCGCTGAAAGTCCCCGGCTTCCGCCTCAGGGAGAATAAAACTGACAATGCCGGTATCAGGGTATTGCAGCCCTTAAGTAGTCTGGGAGGGCGGAAGGGACGATAGACTGTACCGTCTCCCTTCCCTACCCAAGATGGCGGCTCCGGTGGGTGGGGGGAGTGCCCAGCGTCAATCCCAAGCGGTGCTCCGATGTCCGATCGTGACGCTGCCTGGAGTGAAGCAGTCTCGCCCCAGGTAAGAATCTGGCTAAAACTACAAGTTAAAATATTTACAAGCTTTAAAACTAATCCTGATACTACAATACAAAGGCAGCTCTCGTGTCTCGAGAAAATATCTTCCGCAATATTATTTGTAATCAACAATATTAATTTTGAAAGAGAGGCGCAAGAGAGCGCTGAAAGTCCCCGGCTTCCGCCTCAGGGAGAATAAAACTGACAATGCCGGTACAAGGGCATAAAATAGCAATATTGATTTAGGTTCCTAGATAAAAACACAACAGGGTAAGCTTCCACTCACCGTGAGAAAACACACACCCCCACTAGAATGTACCTCAATCCATTGAACCTAAGCATTTCAATGAAATCAAGTTGTATCCTGTTAAAAGGCCCTCCCGAACTCCCAATGTGACTCAACGCAACCAAGTTCATCACCACCCCCTTTTCTGAATCGTTTTTGGCCACTATAGGTGTGGCAGGGTATACTCAGACATGAGTCCCTTTCTCACTGCACCATCAGGATTCAAGCAAGCCGGGCCGAAGAAGGCTGAAATGCCAGAAACCGGTCCCCGGTAGCTTGTCTCCTTTCTGGTGAAGAATTGGCTTGGTAGTTTAGTCTGCCATGTTCCCATGATGCACTGGGCCAGGGACAGACTGATTTGCATATAGCCAGGTTCTGAGCTGGGATGGTGCAGTGAGATAAATAACGGTGATGGATCAAGCCCTGATCTTTGGACTGGGTAAGAGTGGTCTGCGTAATTCAGACACTCTGTTCATCACCACCCCCTTTTCTGAATCGTTTTTGGCCACTATAGGTGTGGCAGGGTATACTCAGACATGAGTCCCTTTCTCACTGCACCATCAGGATTCAAGCAAGCCGGGCCGAAGAAGGCTGAAATGCCAGAAACCGGTCCCCGGTAGCTTGTCTCCTTTCTGGTGAAGAATTGGCTTGGTAGTTTAGTCTGCCCTGTTCCCATGATGCACTGGGCCAGGGACAGACTGATTTGCATATAGCCAGGTTCTGAGCTGGGATGGTGCAGTGAGATAAATAACGGTGATGGATCAAGCCCTGATCTTTGGACTGGGTAAGAGTGGTCTGCTAAATTCAGACTCTCTGTTCATCACCACCCCCTTTTCTGAATCGTTTTTGGCCACTATAGGTGTGGCAGGGTATACTCAGACATGGGTCCCTTTCTCACTGCACCATCAGGATTCAAGCAAGCCAGGCCGAAGAAGGCTGAAATGCCAGAAACCGGTCCCCGGTAGCTTGTCTCCTTTCTGGTGAAGAATTGGCTTGGTAGTTTAGTCTGCCCTGTTCCCATGATGCACTGGGCCAGGGACAGACTGATTTGCATATAGCCAGGTTCTGAGCTGGGATGGTGCAGTGAGATAAATAACGGTGATGGATCAAGCCCTGATCTTTGGACTGGGTAAGAGTGATCTGCTTAATTCAGACACTCTGTTCATCACCACCCCCTTTTCTGAATCGTTTTTGGCCACTATAGGTGTGGCAGGGTATACTCAGACATGAGTCCCTTTCTCACTGCACCATCAGGATTCAAGCAAGCCGGGCCGAAGAAGGCTGAAATGCCAGAAACCGGTCCCCGGTAGCTTGTCTCCTTTCTGGTGAAGAATTGGCTTGGTAGTTTAGTCTGCCCTGTTCTCATGATGCACTGGGCCAGGGACAGACTGATTTGCATATAGCCAGGTTCTGAGCAGGGATGGTGCAGTGAGATAAATAACGGTGATGGGTCAAGCCCTGATCTTTGGACTGGGTAAGAGTGGTCTGCTTAATTCAGACACTCTGTTCATCACCACCCCCTTTTCTGAATCGTTTTTGGCCACTATAGGTGTGGCAGAGTATACTCAGACATGAGTCCCTTTCTCACTGCACCATCAGGATTCAAGCAAGCCGGGCCGAAGAAGGCTGAAATGCCAGAAACCGGTCCCCGGTAGCTTGTCTCCTTTCTGGTGAAGAATTGGCTTGGTAGTTTAGTCTGCCCTGTTCCCATGATGCACTGGGCCAGGGACAGACTGATTTCCATATAGCCAGGTTCTGAGCTGGGCTGGTGCAGTGAGATAAATAACGGTGATGGATCAAGCCCTGATCTTTGGACTGGGTAAGAGTGGTCTGCTTAATTCAGACACTCTGTTCATCACCACCCCCTTTTCTGAATCGAATTTACTAAATATGGATCTGATTCTTATGCCATTATAGGGATATTATTGATTATAGCCGTACAAGGGCATAAAATAGCAATATTGATTTAGGTTCCTAGATAAAAACACAACAGGGTAAGCTTCCACTCACCGTGAGAAAACACACACCCCCACTAGAATGTACCTCAATCCATTGAACCTAAGCATTTCAATTAAATCAAGTTGTATCCTGTTAAAAGGCCCTCCCGAACTCCCAATGTGACTCAACGCAACCACAGTTTTCTTCCCAGCATTTATCTCTTGACAAGTAACACACATCTGACACACTGCTTCAGCAAACTCACAGAATCTTGGATTGAACTATGTCTGTCTGAACGCTCGCACCATTGCATCTCTTCCAAGATACACAGCACCATGAATTTGCCTTGCCATCAGGCTCAATAGGTCATCTGGTAACACTGCTCAACCATCACTTGAAACCTAAATGTCAATATCCCTCTTCTCACAACCTGACCTGATCCATAGATCCTTTTCCTGCTCTGAAGCATCTTCCTGCAAGCTCTTGAGTTCCTCCCAAGTATCTGCCATGGCTAACATCATGTTGAGCTCGGCTCTCTCTCCAATGTAATCTCCAGTAAATATACACCCTTGCTCAGCGCAGAAGCGGGCAATTTCGTCAGCGTACCTATTTCTAAGAGAAACAAAATCCGTCCCCTTCCCATGTGCATCGCATTTTACCACTGCTACTTCCATGGGACGTTGCAACGCTTCTAACAATTGTCTCACATATTCTCCATTTCTGATGGGAGATCCAGATGATGTCAGGCAACCCCTCTGTGGCCATAGCTGTCCGAAATCATGAACCACACCGAACCCATACTGGCCACGGTGTAGATGGTGATTCGGATCTGATCAGCTGCCAAACAGGTGCGAGTCAAAGCAATGATTTCAGCCACTTTTGCGGAGTATACTCCTTCTAAGCAAGCAGCTTCAACCACTCCAGTAATGATACATACAGCAAACGCTGCTCTCAAATGACCCACATTGTCTCTTAAACAAGAACCATCGACAAAGAAGATTTCATCAGGGTTAGACAGAGGTTCATCAACAATGTCAGGTCTCGGCTTGGTGCAGACTTCAGTCACATCAAGATAGCTACGGTCTTCACAATCTTCATCATCTACATTTGGCAATGGCATCAGTGTGGCCAGATTTAAGACAGAACACCTGTTCAGAGTCATATTCTCCGAGGCAAGTATAACTTGCTCATGGCGTGTGAGTCTGTTGTTTGTCAGGTGCTGTGTCTCAGTCCTCATCATCAAAAGCTCAACAGAATGCGGAACATATACAAATAAAGGGTTACCCATTACAATGCTGTCACACCTCTCAATGCTGACACCTGTGGATCTAAAGTAGCTGAAAAGTAAGCAACTGGCCTACGGACACCTCCATGATTCTGAGTCAGAAAAGACAATGCACAACCTTCTCAACCACAACAGAACAATGAAAAAGGTTTGTTGGAGTCAGGCATTCCCAGAGCCGGGGAACGACACAGGTTCTCTCTCAACTCCAAGAACGCAATCAAACAATCGTGGTCCCATGGTACCGGATCAATCACATCCTTGTGCGTGAGCCTTTGCAAAGGCTTCGCCTTCAGTGAGAAATTGGGAATCCATTGGCAACAGTAGCCAAAAATTACAAAGAACATTCTGACTTCTTCTGAGTGGTAGGCACTGTCATTTCCATGATCACCTCAATTCGGTCTGGTGACACCTTTCTCTTGCCTTTCTCAATTCGATGACCCAAGTACTGAACCTCAGTCAGACAGTACTGCAACTTGTTTGGGGACACCTTATGTCCATTCTTCGCTAGATGATTCAGTAAGGCAATCGTATCAATACTGCAAGCATCCTCCGTTTCAGGTGCAATGAGGAGATCGTCAATGTACTGCACAAGAGCAGAATTCTGTGGCAGTACGAGGCTCTCAAGATTTTTTTTCAGGATCTGATTAAAGATCAATGGACTCTCTGTATACCCTTGAGGGATACGACACCACGTTAACACATGATCTTCCAGACAGAAAGCAAACAAAAATTGGCTCTTCTCATGCAAAGGTATCAAAAAGAATGCTTGGCACAAGTCAATACCAGTAAACCACTCGGCTTCACATGGAATCTAGAATAGTATCACTGATGGGTTCGGTATCACTGGACAACATGGAACCACAATCGTGTTAACCTTTTGCAGGTCTTGCACGATTCTGGACTTCCGGCTTGGTTTCTGTAAGCCCATGACGGGTGAGTTGCATGGACTGCTCATTATCTCCTTTTAGAATTCCCTGCTGAATCATGGAATCAATTACAGGTTTAATCCCTGCGATCATCTCAGGTGGCAGATTGTATTGGGGCATTCTCGGAAACTCAACATTTTGCTTAACCTGTATCTTACCTGGCTCAACACCTTTGATCAGTCCAAACTCTTCACCTGTGAACTCCCACACATCCAAAGAAACAGAGTCTCTCAAGTCAAGAGGAAGTTCTTCCACTGTCAACATAGGTTACATCTCTATGCACAAATGCTGATTTGCAACCTTAAAGGTAGCATCATCATCATTTGTCTGTAATTCCACTCTCTTGGTTGTGCAATAGACGGTACAATTCAGCTTGCACAAAATATCACGTCCTAGCAAACTGACTGGACTTGAGTCGCACACCACAAACTGATGTCTGTCTCGATAAGTTCCTATTCTCACAGGAATTGGCTCAGTCAATGGGTTAGTCATCTTCTTATTCATCACTTCTACTACTTGGATTGATTGTCCCGAGAGGTGTAGGTTGGTAACTACTGCGGATCTCACAGTAGAACGGGTAGCACCAGTATCAACCAAAAAGGTAAGGGATTACCGTCAACATCCGCTTCTACAAACGGTCCCCTCTGGTCTACCTCTAAGACTGCCCCAAGAGCGCAGGCTTCCTCCCCCCTCAGGCACCGTCTTTTCAACGGATCAGAGCTGTACTCATCCCAATTCTCAAAAAGGGGCATCTGCTGATACGTTCGATTTCCCTGGGGAATTCTCAGAGGTTGCGGGACTTGCACTTGCGAGCACAATGTCCCCCCTTGCATGGACCTGGGTCTCATCACCCTCTTGATGACTTCAGATACCTGCACCGCCTCTTCCTCTTGTTTTACCTGGTTGGCTGGATTCAACCTACACTCACACTTCCAATGTCTGATCTTGTGACAAAGGTGACACGCAGTCAGTGGTCTTTTTCAGAGTTTCCACATCCATCCCTGTCTTGGGGTCTACATGTTTCCCTTTTCCTTGATCCTGCCCATTTTGGGTCACTCCTTGATTGTTTCCCTGTCTTCTCCCTAGTGTCCCTCCACTTGGCTGTGTCTGAACCTCTCTGTCAGCCTTTTGCATTTGAACCAGCATTAGCTTATCCTTAAGCTTCCTATGTTTCGAGTCCACCTCGTTGTTGCATTACCTGGTGTACCGCAGTATTTCGCCCACTGACTTGTTCTGCCAGCAGGTCACGTGCTGCTGAATTATGAAACTAATTTCTGATCTCAAGCCCAAGATGAACTTGGAAACAAACTGTCTCATTTCTTTGTGGTCTAATGTGTCAAGCCCACTGTACTGCTTAAAGGCTTGTAAGAGTCTCTCATAGTACTCATGTACAGACTATTTTGGTACCTGGACAGTTCGATCTATCTTAACCCAAACAACGTCTTGTGGTGAGATTTTGTATTTCAGCCATGTAATCACCTGCTCAAACTTATTCATAACAATAGGTGAAGGACCATTTGTAGCAGAATCCCTGTCTGGTTCAGAAGTTGGACAATCAACTGCCACTTTACAAGCTGCCCACAAATCACCTGGTATGACAATATCAAACAATGTGTTCAGGTCAACCCACACACTTTCGAGATTATAACAAACAGGTCGATCTGCTTGTAACACTCGACATGCTTCTCCCTCAGCCGTGGAAATTCGTTCGTGAGCGCTGCCAAATCACCTCTACTCCAAGGTACATGCACATACCCTCCATTTGATACCTCTCACAAAGGATAATTCTCCACTTCTATTACTCCCTCTCCTGGAGGTGGTGTCTCTCCTATGCTCTTTTTGGTGCTCTTCTTTTTGGACCATCTTTCCTCCCACTTATCAAGCATGCTCCATGCACGTATCCCTACAATCAATTCTCAAATGTGACTTTTCAACCCTATGACTCTCTTCTCTTCCAGTTCCTGATCACTGTTCTGCAATCTGTGATTTCTCTGCAGCATCTTGAGTTGGACAGATCCACCTCATAACTTTTTGCAAAGTCTGTCAGTTTCTCATGTGCTGAACTTGCCTTACAAGTTACATCCTTTGCTACAAACAGCAACTCATCTGGTTCATAAAGCTCAACTCTTTCCAAAGGCAGGTTCCCGCTAATTATCTCATCTACCTCAGCTTTTAACATCATCACATCTAACATCTTTGTTCTGATTGCGGCTTTAAGAGTTCCTTGACCCGATGCACCACTCGATTCTCCATTCTCATTGCTCTGACCTCCAAATCGGTTCCCTTCCGCTACATTCCCTAATACCGGTTGGCTTCCTGAATCCCCCCTATCCCAGTCTACTGTCTTCCTATCATAAAACCTCCCACTGGTGGTTCCCACATCCTCAGATCAGATCTTGAATCGGCCAAAGACCTTGGTCTTGCCGTTTTTACATCCACCTGTCCCCTAGAGGAGTCTGCAGTGGCTGGAAATCGCATACTCGATCCTACAGGTCTCAAAGGTGAGCTGTTTCACTCACTATGCCATTCCTTCCAGAGCCTGTCCCCTCTCCTGCTACTGATCGCGCTAGACTTCCATTTCCCGCCTGGTCTGGGTCATATACTGACACTCTGGGGTCAATGGTAACCGGCACAGTAAGAGCATCTGGTAGCCTTGCAGCAAATGTAACTCCATTAGCTTCGGTACCCTGTCAAGATTCTTCCCACTACTCTCGCACTGGGTTGAGTCTGCGATTCTCTATTTCCCTCTGTTGGTGCTGCCTTTCCCTTTACTGAATCTGGATTATATGGAGGTAGTCTTTCTGATAGCAGTCTATCTATCAAGCTGTCATCAGTGTCACTATCTTCCTCTTCACCATACTTCTTCTGGGTATCTCCTACTTTTACCTTCAATGGGAATAGCTTATCCCTTCAATAGATTCCACTCTCCATCTCTTCTCCAATGCGTCCCATCGCGCATCTTGAAACACCATGATCGACTTTTTCACCCTTTCCTGAATTCAATCTCTTTTCCTATCATGTCCTGCTCTCATCCACGCATGTAGCGCCTCAAACTGTGTTGGTCTGGGTAAAGGTCGCAATGAAGACATCACAGTTTTCAGTTGGTAAAACACTTCCAACCTGAAAGTACCATAATGCGAAAAGTCCATTCTCCCTTTCCTTCATGCCAATTTTCGAGCCAAATTATAGTATGTAATCCCAGATTCGTAGCCATGTAATGGGCTGGGGTATCCTCGGTTGGAGCTTCTTCTCCTCCTTGAGTAACCACTCTTCTATCTCCTCTACACATATCTTGTAAAGCTTTAAAACATTTCATGATAAAATCAACTTTTCTCTTCCCTTGTTTTCGCTCTACTTCCTGATGACAATCCACCAATACCAGCGCGGCTTTACACCAACCGACCTATCGCAGCCCGGCACTCTCTGACGTCACTCTTCCTCCTCATGCAGCAGTTCCCCTCCTTTACAATTCGTCTCTCTCATACAATGACAATTCGTCTCTCTCATACAATGAAATAACTGTTTGTCTACCAAATGACCACACAGTCACTTCTCTGACTGTATTTCCACAAAACAACCAGGCAGTCTCATGTAATTGACGACCTCAACTCTGGCAACCCTCAGTCCACAAAACGACCAGACAATTGCCCCAGACTATCTGCCAATGAACGGCCAGACAGTCATGTACTCAATCGATAGGATCTAATCACTCAATGTTCCACATGCAGTAACCCACGACCTGCGCCGGTTACTCACGCACTCACACACACATTTCCCCTTCACCGGTGGGTCAGTCAACGACGTCTCATGACTCCCACAATCACTGGTCAGACAATTTCAACTCTGGGTGTCTTCTACACCACAATCTCTTATCCCGGGATATCAATAAATCAAATCTTATGGATCGCACGCTTTCGGCCCGAAACCAGACTCGCTCAACTCTCATTCCAAATTCACAAGACATTACACAATCAAAACAACACCGCAATCTAACAGACACACATCCCTGTTCATACTCACTCTACCACAAACTGCTGTTTTCGCCGCATTATCACTCTCAGTCGGTTTCCATCAAACGCCGCTGTCCCCCGCTCACAATCCCCTATATAACTATCACTTGGGCTCTATGGGGACTCAATGACTGCCCTTCTCTACTTCTCCCCTTACTACAGAGGTAACCATCCTCTCGATACCAACTGATAACACCGGCTTCTACTATAAAAGTTACTAAGAATCCTCGGTCGACTGGACCTTTATTACCTGCTGAAAAGTGTAAAGGGGAGAATCAATGCATTCACAACAATTTAGCATGAGCCACTTAAGTTAAACTCGGAAATGATGACTGACTCCAAATTCAATTTTAGGGGTTTATTACAAAGCCAAAAATAACTGAACATACAAGCACCTCATGACGATGTTGCAAATATACATAGGCACTAATACAAAGTTCATCCTGCGAATCAATTTAATCCGATGCAACATAAAGAGAATAAGCAACTCCAAGAATAGTAAACAAGCAATGACTGCTCATATATATCTATAGCCGTCTTCATTAGTGGCTGTAAAAGAAATTGATTAATCTATCCCTCCTCTATCACTAACGGGGCATCCCTACTTAGCATTTCCCAGGCAAGATCAAGAAAAGGTGTCAGCTCGTGAAGACCTCCTAAAAAGTACCCTCACGTTGTAAGGGTCAGTAGCCAAAGCTGCAGAATTTGTTCTAAGTCTCCTTTCTAAGAATGGATCCCTTCCTTCTGCCCTCCTAACCGCTCTCTGCTAACTCATCCCTCTGGGCACTGTCCCTAATACAAAATGCACAATTGATAGAACACGCCCCTGAAACACCTCCTCTGGCCAGGCACCTCTCGTAGGTAATTTTCCACCGAAACTTGTACTCAGTCCAGCAACAGTTGGTGTGTCCTTGTGTCTCAAGCTCCTTCAGCGAGAAAGAATATCGCCTCCCAATTATCGACATTCCTGAATGTTATGTAACAGGTCTCCTCCATACCTAACTACTAAAACAAAGACGTTAGTCTAACTAACGAGGACGGTGTCCTTGCACTTGCAATAGAATCATGAGAACAGAACAACCTTGCACGCACATGAATTTCGCTGACTGCCTCCAAAGGAGAGCTCTACCAGGGAAAAGGCATTTCAGGCCTACACAAATCAGATAACATAAGAAATACGAATAGGCCTTTCATAGCACGAAAGAACGACTACTCCATCCTGGCCTTTGACATCAATCAAAAACACACCTTTATAATCGTTGCATCTGCAAGCAATTTATTTCATCACATTTAAGGCATGATTAGTCATTTCTACATGTGCAGACTTTATGGTGCACGTTTAGATCTACAGCATTACATTACACAGGAGCTACTTGTTAAACATTTATAATGAACATCGACAATTGCATGATTCCCTCTAAATGCTGTTGTACATTTCTTGAATGGCACGTCTTACTCCAATACTTCATCTACCATCAATTATTACAACACAATTTGCTTAACTAAAGTTAACCCACATAAGAATATATGCGGGTACGGACTATCTGTGAATATGATGTACCACCCAGGAGTTGTCCTAAGGCCATGTTTGAATGTCTAAATTCCTATTTAAATACCCTTTCTTTGTAACAATATTGGAAATATTGTAATGGGAAACCTGAATGTTGATTTTGATGTCCTGTTTACATTCAAGAAAAATTCAGAAAAATCTTTGGCGTTGTTTAATTTTATTATCAGAATAGCCTTTTCAGCTTATAGAGATGGTCATGGCCTGCCTTTGTGGTGGCTTAGGACAGACCTCTTCATATTACCCTTTCACTGAATTCTGAGGGCATCATATGGTAGGAAACAGGTGACTAGGCCTGTGGGCCCGGCTTAAAATTGGCTTATCTGTGATGTTACTAAGATGGCCTCCAACAGCTTACAGCTAGATGTGTCATTAAGGATGAAAATCCCAATGACCTATAAAATCAATATAGTCAGTAGCTGGCGCAAGCAACAAAATTGAAGGCAGGAAAAGTGGTCCAGTTGGGAGTGAACCGTGATGAGACCTAATACGCCAATCTAAACACCGAAGTCCTAAGGATGCTATAAAACAAATGACGTTGGATCAGTAAGACCTACAAAAATCAATAAAAATGGCAAGCCAGAATATTTCTCTGGAAAAATCTTGAATGCACCAAATGTTTCTACCTATAAAAGCTGTCTGACTTCCAGTGGGGTCGCCATTCCAGAAGTAAAGAAGGTACCACCCCGCTTCTCTTTATTGAGTGACGGGGACTACGTGGCCCTGATAAAGTGTAGTAAACCATCTCTATCTGGCACTGGTAAAATTCCAGTTAAAATAGATATAGCACTTCTGCTGAATTTGTGTTATCGTGCCTCAACTATTATTAATCCGTCATTGAACACTGGTTATGTACCAGATGAATTGAAAAAGGATCACGTTCGACCACCATTTAAAAAAGTACCTTCATTGGATCCTGAATGCATTTATGACTATGGACCATGATCACAATTGCTATTCAGGGCTTACTTACTTGAACAGCCAGGTTTAATCACTTAGCCAGATTTATTTAATTTCAAGATCTACTCCATCTAGTGCAAGATGGCTTTTGTGCTGTTTGCAGCACTAAAGTCGCTGTGACTGCAGTGTTACACTACTTACGCCTATATGCTGATCAGGATGTCCCAGTGGCTCTTTCAACTACCTTTAATAACGTGGACCATAGTCGCTGTTAGAATGCCTCAAGGGCTTCAGTATCCGAGGCACATTCATTGAATGACTTAAGAACCAATTGACCCACCCAGGTCACCTTGGGCCCATATAAATCAGAATCTATACTAATGACTTCTGGAATACCCTTAGGTTCTGTTATCTCGCCCTTGCTCATCAAATTATACATGGTTCCAGTGGCAGATTTGATAAAATCATTTGGTCACACTGTCCTTCTATATGCTGAGGACAGACAGATCATTTGTATGGTTGATTGTGAACCCAGTAAGAAGTCTGTAAATCTTTGTAACTGTTTGGCCAATGTTAAGCAAGGGATGTCTTATAACCATTTGAAATTGAATGCTGCAAAACAGAAGTTTTGTTTCCAGTTTGGCAGGCACCAGCTTGGAAGGAACCACAATTTCTGGCCTGGATCACTTGGCCAAAAGCCCAGTCCAGTCCAGTGTGTGAAGAACCCAGGCATAAAGCAGGAGGCAACACATACTAGGGAGGTTCGAGTAAACTAAACCGGGAATTACTATAGTCTTTTCAGCACATAGAGATGGTCATGTCCTGGCCTTATTTTTTAGCAATTACGAGTCGCGAAACATATATTTAATTTATTCATGCTCCAACAAGCCAACAAAGAGTATGGCAGCTATGAGTACTTTCATCTCAGCCAGGCTGGATTATTGAATTGCTGACCTGACAAAGAAATCTAAAAGTACGTTTCAGATTGTTCAAAATGTAACAGACAGAATTTTTTGGATATCAAGAAAAGTAAGGCTATATTGCCACTCTTTGGTAAATTACATTAACTCCTCGTGATTCAAATAGTAATATTTAAGTTTATTTGTCTAGTCCACGAATCCCTTCATGATCCAGGCTTAAAACGTCTATCTAAGATATTTCCTTTATAAAAACCCATTCCTAGTCTGAAATCTGAGAGTTTTTCTTCTCAGAGTACCAAAGTTTCGTCATGTTACTACTCTGTGAGACGGAGTCTAACAGTGGCTACATTGTGCAATAGTATGCCACTGAAACTGAGAATAGAGCTGATAGCCCAGTTTTCACCTCTCTCCACTTTTTGTAACACTTCTCTGCTAGACATGTCCTGCACATCTAACCTAGGCTTCTATTAGAATTCTATAACGCATATTAGAAAGCCCATTATCGCCATTTTAGCTGCAGTTTCCTGCCGCTAAAACAGCGAGGTTCCTGCTAATATGCCCCCAAATTGTATTAGTCACTGTGCTAACCTGAGAAGGATACTGATAAACCTTACCATCAAGAAAAACCAATATACAAGCTGCATCTTTGAAAAGAGAGACATAATGACTTCCAAATAATGCATGGAATAGTAATCATTCTTAAATGTCTGCTACTGCTGTACCCAACTTGACAATCAAGCCATTCAAATACAGTTCCAGGTAATAATCTAGTTATGGTTGTGCGAGCACAGCTGAGCATGGGTCATATTATCACCTGAAACATATCACAGCAGGAGCCTGGACGTGCCTTATCAGATAGTGCCTGGAAGAAGGTTTCAACTGCTGCTTCTGAATATCAAATAATAACAGACTAATGATTCAGTTGTATGACTTACCACACCGGCTGAACATTTCCACGCGCGAAATATGTGCACGTCTCAATCTTTGAGCAGCAGATTCCTGTTTTAATGCTTCGTCGAAAGCAAAATTTGAGAATGAGCCATGATCGTGGAGAGCTGACAGCCCCAATTACACCAGAAACTCTGACAAATACCCAGCCGCGCCGCCCCTGAGCTGGGAGCACTGCCCTGGGTCTGACTCTGTTAACCTGATTATTACACTTGAGGTCTCTTTCGATGCTTCGAAAGTGTAACATTCTCACTTGATCTAATCGGACTGAAACTGCAAAGAGACCTAATTCTGATCAGACTGGGACTGTGCAGATGATGGACTCAGCCCTGAGTCTGACCTCACGCTGTTGCACATCAGCCCCTTCCTGTAGACGCTTATCTGTGCTGCCACTTATCATGAAGGCACCAATCAGCCGCACAGTGGAAAGGTCAACCGAGGGACAATGAATGGACAGACCACCAACTTGTCTATAAACGCTGTTAAACCATAGCATGAAGCAACAATTCCTCGAATTCCAAATCTACTTGGATGTTTTCATCATCACCATAATTTAACTGTATTAGATCATAACAGACTACTCAAATGTAATTCCTGTATGGCATTCTAAGGCCATGGCCAGCTTACTGTGTTCCAAATTATTAGGACTGTGGCATGTGCATTTATCATACTGAGTCTGATCCTTGGAGTTATTTGTGGTCTTATTTTAAATTTAGATGCACAAAATAAAATAATTTACAAGTGCAAAATCCCAATCCAGATTTACAGAACCGCGATTGGTGGAATTTAACCCACTGAAATTAAATTTCAGAATTTGGAATTTTAGGGATAGGACAGGGTTGTGGACGTTGCCAGGAGGCCCTGCCTTCAAAAGTAGGAAACACCCACAAACTCATATACTTGTGGAGATTCACATAGATTCTGTAGGTACTTTCCCTACCTGGGAACATTAGCAAATTTACTTCAGTCAAGGGAAGATGTAAGTGTATTTCTAGCAGAGGAATGGTCATAGAACACCCCCAAATATATTGAGAGGTATAGAGTAGGGACTACTCTGTGAAACTCATATTTTCTTGGTGTAGAAACAGAAACGACTAAATGCACAAATGCATATTTGCATCAGATTTATCATGCACAATTTTCTGAATTTATACATTTGATTTGGTAGTATTTCAGGAGAATGAAAGTGTCATAGTTTTCTACGTGTATTTTCCTGATTCCCATTAAAGAACACTTTTGCCACAAACAGCATTAATCCAGCAGGAGCATATTTCCAAATGTTAGTGTCTGCCTTTTGTTAATCTGGACCACAAACAATTACAAAGCCCCTAATTTTCGAAAGAAGTAGTTACAATTCAGGAGTACATTTCCAATTCTATAGGCAGGTCATATTCTCTGTGGAGAAGTGTGGCTCACTGGTTAGAGCAGGCAGACCCTGAAGCACAGGTCAGACCCGGGACCAGGGTTCAATTCCTGACGCGGCAGGGTCTTGAGTTCAAATGTCCATGGACTCGATAATTCTCGCTTCGGTGCCTGACCTAATCATGGGTTCACACTCTGCAACTCTGGGCATTAAGCTTGCTTAATCTCCACAATGGCCCCCCGCAGCGGGATGCCTGGCTTTCACCTTGGGGATGCCCTGTAGGGGCTATCTCACAGGGAAAAGCCGGGACGGGTTCCCAAGGCAAGCGCTTAGAGACCCCTGGGTTATAAGCGCTATATAAATACAATTCAATATCTTCAGCAGACAAATGAAGATCATATCTCCTACTGTTTTAAATGTTGGGGTACATAATCTGCACCATACCTTGAATAATAAGAATTTGCAATTCAATCGCTCACATTGTCGCATTTGTGAAAATTAGAACTATTTCAATTGTAAATTATATTGTTTTTCACTTACGTTTTTTGTTTGTAGTGTAGTGGATGTATGTTGTTTGTAGTGAAATTATGTGGTTTGAATTGTAATTGTTAGTTAGATTCGGCGATGCTGTGAGCGTAAAGTATGTGTTTTTATTTATTTATTTCCTTACACTCGACTTTCCCATTGTATGTCACACTCCACTACCCCACAACCAGCCCTTCCCCACCTCACTGCCCCACAGCGTAACCTGTGCGAGCCGCCATCGGGTATTAGGTGAAGGGATACTGTAGATGTTTCATTTGGGGCAAAGTGATACATTTCTTGCACGGAGAAAACAGAGCATCCCACAATCAGCACTTTACAGTGTTATGCCCATGGGTACGACTAGTACAAAGGAGATGATCTACAAGACTGGATTCTAAAATGTATGAGAAGAACTTGAATAGCTTTACCAACTCGGCTTGGGGGTCTTTAGGAAACTGTAAGTAACTATAAAAATAGCATTCTCTTCACAACAGAAATATTCTTAACTTCAGTCCAGATTTTCATTCTAGTAACAGGTAATAAAATCCATTTACCGCTTTCTGACAACGAAAACACATGTTCTGACAAGAGTTTATGAGGGATTGGGATTTAGTTCAAATACCACTTACAATGAAAATGTTAGTAGTCTCCTAAATACCTTGCTTAGAAGCAAGTGCTCTCCCACAGGGTGTAAGGGCTCACCTGAGTTTACTGCAGGGACGACATGGATGAACACAAGGCTAGGCCCCAACTTCCCTGACCCGCCTCCATCCCCCAAATAAGTCAAGCAAAAGAGAGAAGATGGGGAAGAAGGGAAACAAAAGAAGGGAAGGAAGAAGGGGTAGACGTCCGCTGGATCTTCTGAGAGAGTCTTCTAGAACCCTAAACATGGGCTTTGCGTTCTATAAGGGCTCACCTACTGCAGGGATGACATGGGTGAACACGAGGCTAAACCCCAACTTCCCTCACCCGCCTTCTTCGCCCAACTAAGTCAAGCTAAAGAGGGAAAGTGGGGAAGAAGGGAAACAAAACAAGGGAAGGAAGAAGGTGTAGACATCCGCTGGATCTTCTGAGAGAGTCTTCTAGAACCCTAAAGAAGAAAGCACAAGGTGAGTACTAAGTATGAATACAAGCAGGCTAACTATAATACCACTCCTTATTCCTAAGAGATACCTTGGATGGAAGAAGCCAATATGTGTGAGGAAACAGCTCCCAGGGACGATAGAAACCCCCCACTGTGTAGAAAGCTGGACAAGGGTCAATAAGTAATAGGACTGCAGAAGTTGGCATGTGAAACAAGAAAGAAAGATAGGTTACTGACCTAGGTTAGAATCAGCATAGAAATGGAGGACCCCTTAAGCAAAACAAAAAATATACCCGTTACTCCTATATGCAGGGAAAAACCCAAAAACATATTTCCCTAAGCAGGAGGAGGTACGGGGCAAAAGTCAAAAAAGCAGGGGGTCAAAAAATTGTGCAAATTGTACTAATGAAGAACTGGAATCTTTTATAATATTAATATGTTTTCTTTCTTTATAGAAACCAGAGAACAAAAGAATCTCCAGAAATGTGCAAAAGAACACTGGACCTTCAGATAAGTACTGTTCCTCTATCAAAATAATGCTGGTATTATCCCAAAAAAACAAAGATACTGTGATGCTTTAAAACCCCTTGTCTAATTCTTATTTTTGCAGAACCAGGACACAAAGGGTTAATTCTAACTGGAGCTCCTTAGTAACAAAGTCACCTTACAGGAGAAGAGCAGCAAAAAACCAGCCCCGGAAGAACACCCGAGGACCCAGGAAGCAGAAGAGCACAACAGGAAGCCAACAGCACCACGAGTGACCAAAAATGAAAACCGGAGATCAAGCACAGAGACAGGTATGCCGGGAAATGTTGAATGAGGTGGGAGGCTTTGTGGGATCCGCACTGGAACACAAAGCGCGTTACCAGCGTGGATCTAGTCCTTACATATCCCTCAAACACCACCCCTGGCCGCTGACAGGGAACGGCAAGCGAGCTCTCTGCTCCGTGTTCAAGCGTGGACGCTGTCAAAGGTGGCATGCACTACGGAGCCCAACAGTACATCCCCCTCAGGCACCCCCCCAACAGGCTTGGGTTTGTGCGGATAATGGCGATGAAACATGCAAACCATAAGGGGAGCATGCACATTAGAAACCGGTTCCCACCACCGCTCATCAGACCTGTATCCCTTCCAGTGAATCAGGTACTGCAACCGACGACGTACCCTACAGGAGTCCACGATATATGCCACCTCATACTCGGGTCCATCATCAAAAAAAACAGAGGGAGGTTGTACAGCAACAACAGTACCAGGGGCAACAGGCTTTAATAAAGACACATGAAAGACAGAATGTAACTGCAAGGAGGCAGGCAAGTCAAGTTTTTGAGCAACAGGGTTCACCACTTTGGTAACAACATAAGGAACAAAAAAGCAGGGCTTGAATTTGGTCGTACCCTTAATCTGGATGTTCAGAGTGGACAACCATACCCTGTCTCCGATTGCATAAGCAGGTGGTTGTTGATGATTCCGGTCTGCTCCTACTTTATATCTGCTTTTTGCCTCATCTAAAGATTTTTTTGCGGAAGCATGAATATTCTGAAGGCGAGATACCAAATCCTGAGCAGCCGGAGAAGTAGAAGGTGTTAAGGCAAAACCAGACCACAGCAAGGGGGAAACCCATAGGTACAAAAAAAAGGTGAAACCCCAATAGACACATGCTCACTGTTATTATATGCAAACTCTGCAGCCCATAAAACCGAGTCCTAATCCTCCTCTCCATGTAGGAGGTGACCCTTTTTGTCTGGCCATCAGTCTGAGGGTGGCGAGGCATAGAGAGACGTACATCTATCTTCATCATGCCATTCAACCCTTTCCAGAAACATGGCCCAAATTGAAGGCCTCTGTCTGATACAATGACGGGAGGGTAAGCCATGAAGACGCACTATCCTTTGGAGAAACACACAAGCTAGTTCTTTGGAGGTAGGTAGTTTCTGCAAGGGTATAACATGAGACATATTGGATAGCATATCGACAACAACAAATATGACAGTATGCCCTAGTTTAGTAGGAGGTAGTTCTAAATAAAGTCCATAGAAATGGAGCGCCATTGGGTCGTGTGTAGGTAGAGGAGTTAAGAGACCGACTGGTACTAGTGGGTGCTTTTTATTTGTGCGCAGACATAGCAATCTCGTACATACAAACGGACATCTTGGTTCATGAATGGCCACCAAAAATACTTTTTGAGCCGGGCAAGGGTTTTTTTGTATCCAGGGTGGCCTGCTAGAACGGGTGTATGACACCAACCCAGTTCTTGTACCTGAGGAGATTGAGTAGGGAGAACTAAGCCGCATAGAACAAAGACTAAGTTGTTACTCCTGACCCCGTTGTTTTTAGTTTCAATGTTCCTTAGTTCATTTGATTCGTGTGGAAGGGCCACTTCTTTCATAAATGATTCTTCTGAGAAAGTACCCCCTAACACATGATCAGGATTCAAGATGAAAGGTGGGTCTTGGGTGATCAGCTCGTCAGGGAAGTCATAGCCAAAACGGGATAGGGCATCTGCCTTGCTCTGTTTGGTGCCAGCCTGTGACTGAATGACGTAGTCAAAATCACATAAAAATGGGTCCATCTCAACTATCACATATATAAGGCCTTAGCGGCCTTCAAGACCTACAGATTTCTGTGATCACTGATGACAGTTACAGTGTGCAAAGCCCCAAGCAGGTACTGCCGCCATTCTTCGAAGGCCCTTTTTATGGCCAGTAACTCCCTATCCCCTACATAGTAATTTACTTCAGCAGGAGTTAGCTTATGGGAATAGTACGCTACGGGATGTAGATGTCCTGTCTGTCTGTCTCTCTGACACAGCACTCCTCCTTCAGCAACTTGGGAGGCATCTGTTTCTAATAGAAATGGCTGCGAAGTGTCAGGACGCGCCAGAACAGGAGCGGTAACAAATGCCTTTTTTAAACAGTAAAAGCCTTTTCAGCATCTGGTGTCCAATTGAACGGCATCCCTTTCTTCAGGAGTCTGGTGATGGGAGTTGTAAGTGCTGCAAATCCTTGTATGAATCGCCAATAAACATTGGCAAAGCCCAAAAAAGCTCTGCACTTCCCTTACTGAATGAGGAGAGGGCCTCTTAGTGATGGGAGCAACGTTTGGGGGGTCCATAGTCACCACTTGTGCTGATAAGACAAAGCCTAAGAAGGTGACTTCAGGGACATGAAACTCACATTTGTCTAATTTTGCGTACAGGTGGTTATCTCTGTGACAGTTTATGACACTCTTTACATGTCTGACATGATCTTCCACAGATGAAGAGTAGATCAGGATATCATCGATGTAAGCAATGGTGTTTAAATCTAAGGTCGCTTTTAATACGTCATCAATAAAGAATTGAAATGCTGCGGGTGCGTTACACAACCCAAAGAGCATCACTAAGTACTCATACAGCCGAAACTTTGTTTGAAAGGCCATTTTATATTAATCTCCTGCTCTTACTCGAACCAAGTGACACGCACCTCTCAAATCCAACTTAGTGAATATAGATGCTGTTTTGACTTGGTTAAGTGGAGTTTGTATTAGAGGCAAAGGATATTGATTCTTAATAATCACGCCATTAAGGGCTCTATAGTCGATGCAACACCTAAGACCCCCTTCCCGTTTCGGTGTGAAAAAAAGAGGAGAGGACGCTGCAGATCGAGAAGGGCGAATTAATCCTTTTTACAGCATGTCATCCAAGTACTCCTTCAAATATGTGTTCTCTTTTTCAGTTAAGGCATCTACGCGACTACACAGGATTTTGGCACCAGGTACCAGGTCTATACGACAGTCATTCGACCGATGGGGTGGCAGAGCAGAAGCTTTCTCTTTGTCGAACACGTCTTTAAACTCCTCATAATAGTCGGGTAATACAGTTACGGTACTACTAGCCACCTGTTGCACTGCTATACAAGGCTCCAGACAATGATTCTTACAGTACTCTAAAGCGAAAGCTATGGTATGGTTTTCCCAGTTAATGTTAGGGTTGTGTTTCATCATACAAGGGGGACCAATGATAGCTTGGAACTGTGGTGAGGAGATAATATCGAAATTAATGGTTTCATGGTGTTGGTCTAAAGGTAACACGTTTAACTGTGTGGTGGTATGAGTAATAGGCCCAGACTTCATATGACTTCCGTCAATGATCTTAACAATGTCCACAGTACTTTTTGATTTTGTAGGGATACACATGTTCTCTACCCAGGCTGAATCAATAAAGTTTCCTGTGGCACCTGAATCAAGCATAAGTTGAACGTCAATGCTTTGACCACCCCAAATGAGCTAAGCAGAGAGAAAAAAGTGTTGTAGAGGATAAGAAGTAGGTCCCAACCCTACCAAGTATGAGACCGGTAAGCCTGTCTCACCTGAGCGAATCGTTTCCACCATGCTCAGGTGAATCAGTTTCCCAATTCCATACGTTTCTGGGGTTTAACTTGGCAATCCTTCAAAAAGTTACCTGATTTGCCACAGTAAAGACACAGATTGTTGGCCCATCGTCTCTGCCTCTCTTCCTGACTCAGGGGCCTTTTAATGCTTCCCATTTGCATGGATTCTGAATCCTTAATGGATTTCTCCATTTCTAGTTTCCTTTCTCTCACAGCAAGCTACTTAGAGTCAGTGCGTCTTTTCTCCCTTTTTCTCTCATGTAAGCTGTGAGCCAACTTTATGACCAAATCAATTAATGCATCACAGGATTCGGGAGGGTCAACCACTTGTGCCAACATATCTTTTAGTTCATCCCTTAATCCTTTGTAAAAGAGGGCACTATGTTTGGCTTCCGGTCAACCAGCTTCGGCCACCAATCTGTTAAAACAGGAACCGTAAGACATAAGATCCCTAGATCCTTGTTTATGGTTTAACAACTCAGTATCCACAGACTGCATGAAAGAATGTCTGTCAAATAAGCGTCTTAACTCCTCTTTGAAAGCTTGGAAATCGTACAACAGGGGATCGTTTCTATCCACTAAGGGAATTGACCAAGTGGTGGCTGTACCACCCAAGTATGATAAAACGAAAGCCACCTTGGATTGTTCGGTGGGAAAACAGGAAGCCTTGCACATAAAGTGCAGCTGGCACTGATTGATGAAAGTGGCAAACATGGCTGGATCACCCATAAATCTTTCTGGGGGTGCAAAAGGGATAGAAGAAGGTGTTGTGATGTGATATACAGGAGGAGTAGTGCTCGAAGGGGGAAGAGATGAGGCAAACGTGGCAGCATAAGAGCCTGCAGGCAGATCAGAAGGGTGCACAGTCCGAGAGGCTTGCTGTAGGGAATCAACTCTAAGAGACAGGGCCTGGGTTTCCTTCTGTAGGTTCCCTATCATACTCGCCACATCTGCTAACATGTTCCTCCATGATGCCCAGGCAGCAAAGTAAATGTGGGGTTTGCGTTCTATAAGGGCTCACCTAAGTTTACTGCAGGGATGACATGGATAAACACGAGGGTAAACCCCAACTTCCCTCACCCGCCTTCTTCGCCCAACTAAGTCAAGCAAAAGAGGGAAAGTGGGGAAGAAGGGGAACAAAACAAGGGAAGGAAGAAGGGGTAGACGTCCGCTGGAGCTTCTGAGAGAGTCTTCTAGAAACCTAAAGAAGAAAGCACAAGGTGAGTACTAAGTATGAATACAAGCAGGCTAACTATAATACCTCTCCTTATTTCTAAGGGATACCTTGGATGGAAGAAGCCAATATGTGCGAAGAAACAGCTCCCAGGGACGAAAGAACGCCCCCACTGTCTAGAAGGACAGACAAGGGTCAATAAGTAATAGGTCTGCAGAAGTTAGCATGTGAAAAAAGAAAGAAAGATAGGTTACTGACCTAGGTTAGAATCACCATAGGAATGGCGGACCCCTTAGGCAAAACTAAAAATGTACCCTTTACTCCTATACGCAGGGAAAACCCCAAAAACTTATTTCCCTAAGCAGGAGGCGGTACGAGGCATAAGGAAAAAAATCAGGGGTAAAAAAATTATGCAAATTGTACTAACGAAGAACTGGAATCTTTTATAAAACTAATAAGTCTTCTTTCTTTATAGAAACCAGAGAACAAAAGAATTTCCAGAAATGTGCAAAGGAACACGGGACTTTCAGATAAGTACTGTTCCTCTATCAATGCTAACTGGAGCTCCTTAGTAACAAAGTAACCCGACATGAGAAGAACAGCAAAACAACCAGCCACGGAAGAACACCCTATTACCCAGGACGCAGAAGACCACAATAGGAAGCCAACAGCATCACGAGCGACCAATAATGGAAACCCGTGATCAAGCACAGAGACAAGTAAGCCGGGAAATGTTGAATGTGGTGTAAGGCTTAATGGGATCCGAACTGGAACGCAAAGGAAGTTACCAGAATGGATCTGATCCCTAAATATCCCTCAGGTGCCGCCCCCGGCCACTGACAGGAAACGGCGGGCAGGGCTCTCTGCTTGTGTTCAAGCACAGATGCACTACGGAGCCGGACACAGGAGCACTGTCAATCAATGAATGACCATCAGAAATAGCCGGCCTGAAGGAATTTATCATTCTGTAGGCCATACCTTCCCCTAAAAGCTTCAACAGAAAATTCATGATATGCATAATGTTTGACCCCAAGTGATCAATGTCCCTCTCCAACACAAGAACCTCCAGTACTTCCATGCTGTTTTTTTGCCTTAAAGCCTAAAGCCCAGCTATATTGAAGGGTGAATGAGAATCGTGTCCTGTATTCCCCCAGGCAGTGAATTGTAGAGTCATCCTTCCAGAGTCTTCAGTGAGGTTGTTCCAGTATCCTCTGAAACTGAGAGAGTAGAATCAAAGAAGCCTAAGAAATTTCTAGCAGAACTGGAAACCATAAATGTGATCTCCACAGTGGTGGTAAAGAACCAGACCTGTCTCTCTCCTTATCTGCTTTGTTAACCTTGTCATTCTCATGAAGGGGGCAAAGGCACATAATGTCAACTTCAAATCTGGGGGAGCAAAATTATAAAATATTGTTTCACAAAATGTCATGGAATTTAATGAAAGTTGTGCAAAATTGAAATTGTTTGAAATTCAGTTGCTGCATCTCACTTGACGGCTGAATTTGATGGCATACCTCTTTCAAAACTCCTGCAAGATGCAATCAGGACGCAAAACTAGTGCTGCTAGCTGCGAGCACATTGAACTGGAACATTATCTTTTGAGCCACTTTTAGACACTGTAAGAAATACTGTTTTTAATTTTATTTTGTGCTTTGTGAGCCCCAGACCCCGTTCCGACGCAACACGTGCCAATTGATTGGATAGTCAGAGGGGGCATTGTAACTTCCGGGACATCTTCCCCAGTTGCGAGGTCAGCGGTCTAGCTGGATTCAAACTTCCTATATAAGCAGGCACTAATGCGCACGTGCGGCGGATGTGAAACTAGTGCTGCTAGCTGCGAGCACATTGAACTGGAACATTACCTTTTGAGAAACTTTTAGACACCGTAAGAAATACTGTTTTTAATTTCATTTTGTGCTTTGTGAGCCCCAGACCCCGTTCCGACGCGGCAAGTGCCTATTGATCGGAGGGTCGAGGTGGCATTGTAACTTCCGGGACATCTCCCCCAGTTGCGAGGTCCACGGTCTAGCTGGTTTCAAACTTCCTATATAGTAGGCACTAATGCGCACGCGCGGCAGACGCAAAACTAGTGCTGCTAGCTGCGAGCACATTGAACTGGAACATTACCTTTTGAAACACTTTTAGACACTGTAAGAAATACTGTTTTAATTTAATTTTGTGCTTTGTGAGCCCCAGACCCCGTTCCGACGCGGCAAATGCCGATTGATCGGAGGGTCAGAGGGGGCATTGTAACTTCCGGGACATCTCCCCCAGTTGCGAGGTCAGCGGTCTAGCTGGTTTCAAACTTCCTATATAAGCAGGCACTAATGTGCACGTGCAGCGGACGCGTGCAGCGGACGCGCCAAAGGCAAGCCCGTCTGCGCACGTCCGCGGCTGGCCCGGGCCGAGGGCCAGAACCCCTACCTCACAAGACCGGGCACATATAATCTATTCCAGAGCAGACCTTAATAGTCTAAATTCAAACTCAGCTCTTCTCTGCTGCCCTAAACTTGATCCATTATTAGAACCTAAAGAGTGTGAACACTGCAAACTGCAGTTAATATTTAAACAGATATCACCTCCATCAAAAAAGAAACAACTAATGAGCAAAGAAATAAAAACTATGCAAATTAACTCATGGTCTCTAGTTAAACATAATGTAGAGATGGATGAGATGATAGACAGTCACTGCCTGGATCTAGTTCTTGTCACAGAGACTTGGGCGAAGGATTCTTCTGATCTTGACCTTATACAAGTACTACCCACTGATTTTCAGATTTCTGGAGCAGATAGAAATAACAAAAGAGGAGGGGGATTAGCAATTATTGCCAAAGATGGCATAATTTTGACGACATCCTCACTAGGCACCACACAGGACTGTGAATTGCTATTGTTTCAAATGCATCCCAGTCCGAATGATTCCTGGAATGGTCTCTTGATTTATTACCCATCAAGAGCTCAGACACCTCTGGTGGATAAACTCACTCCTTTTTTAGAAACCAGTATTAACTATGCAAATTATACCATACTAGGCGATTTTAACCATCACTTAGAGAACACTCTGGACGCCAGGAATGCTGAGCTTTTTGATACTATGTCAAGCTTAGGGATGGAGCAAATAATTAAGGAGAGCACCCATATCGCTGCACACACATTGGATGGTATCTTTACAGCCCAACATCAAAATCAGGGAGATCCTTCCAGTGTCATGGTCAGACCATAGAGCCATTATGTTTACCATCAAGGCCACACCGCAGCCTAAGACAGAGTTCATTCCTACAGCAACACACATTTATCGCGCATGGGCAAGTACTGATGCTGATTGCCTTCAGGCATTGTTACTAACAAATAAGCCTAAACTACAGGCTAAAACTGATTTAGCAGTACAGAATATAACGTCCTGGATCACCAATGCAACTAACATCGCAGTGCCCCTAAAGACCACTGCCTCAAGAAGGAATACACTTTCCGAGCCATGGTTCTCTGATAGATTAAGGAAACAAAAACAACTCTGTAGGAGAACAGAAAAACGACGGAAACAAAACTATAGTAAAGATTTGAAAAAGCTCTACACAGAGGCTTTAGCCACCTATAAAAAACTAATTATGGAGGAAAAAAGTAATTAATTACTGCAAAAAGTTTGGCAGCTAAAAACTTGAGCAAAGAGCTCTTTGCAACTGTCAGGAATTTAGCAAACTACAGTCTAAAACTAAATCTGACAATAACCCTGATTTCTGCAACATCCTTGGCCAGGTTTTTGTGGATAAGGTGGAGCTGGTATACAGAACTTTTTCCAATCTCCCCAACAATTTACCACCCAATAAGAATGACCCTCCCCCAAAGCTACCTGGCTTTTCCTTTACCCCCCCAACACGAGAACAGATTACTGAAATCATATTAGCAACGAAATCAGGGGCACCATCTGATCCGTGTCCACCTAAAATCTTCCATCTTTTCCCAGATATCCTCAGCGAACAGCTATTTGAACTTTTCTCTGAGATTTTACGTCAGGAGCAGTTTCCTGTTGCATGGAAAACAGCTTCTGTACTGCCTTTGTTAAAATAAACTCATCTGGACCCTGCCGAACCCAATAATTACCGTCCCATCTCTAGAATCCCATTTTTTTCCAAGATCCTGGAAAAACTATTGAGCATCAGGCTGGCGGCCCACATATCCACCAATAATCTACTCGACCACTCACAATTTGGTTTTAGAGAAGGCCATGGAACTGAAACTGCCTTAATTACTGCAAGTGAGGAGCTCAGGAAGACATTGGATGAAGGAGGGAAGGCCGCCTTGATACTATTAGACCTATTGGCAGCCCTCATTACCGTTAATCATAACATCCTAATCTCCAGACTGTCTGAAATGGGCATTCAAGATTCTGCTACGACTCTCTTAACATCTTATCTCACTGAAAGATCTTTTAGAGTCGAATTCAATTAATCCAGTGCTCAAACTTTCAAGCTGCAATGTGGAGTACCGCAGGGTTGCTCCTTAAGCCCTGCACCATTCAACATTTACGTGAAACCTTTGGCAGCATTGATAAGACAGCATGGGTTTTCGGTAGTTTCATACACAGACGACACACAGATAGTCGTCTCAATTACCAATAACGCGTAGGAAACTGCTGCTCGTTTCAATAATTGCATGCGCCACGTTAACTCTTGGATGCAATCCAACTGTCTTAAACTTAATGGCAGTAAGACCAAAGTATTGTTGTTGGGCGCAAAACCCATTGCTTGCTCTCCGAAGTGGTTGCCTTCAGAACTGGGTGAGTGTCCTATACCTGCCCCAAAGGCCAAAAACCTAGGGATTACCTTTGACTGCAGACTGTTGTTTGACAGCCAAATTAATTGCCTTTCTTCAAGCGTCTGGTCGATTCTTAAATGATTAAGAAGATTTGTGCCTTCATTCCGCCTGAAACGATTCAGAAAAGGGGGTGGTGATGAACAGAGTGTCTGAATTAAGCAGACCACTCTTACCCACTCAAGAGATCAGGGCTTGATCCATCACCGTTATTTAGCTCACTGCATCACCCCAGTTCAGAACCTGGCTATATGCAAATTAGTCTGACCCAGTGCCTCATGGGAACAGGGCAGACCAAACTACCAAGCCAATTCTTCACCGGAAAGGAGACAAGCTTCTGGGGACCGGTTTCTGGCATTTTAGCCGTTGTCGGCCCGGCTTGCTTGAATCCTGGTGGTGCAGTGAGCAAGGGACTCATGTCTGAGTATAGCCTGCCACACTTGTGGTGGCCAAAAACGATTCAGAAAAGGGGTTGGTGATGAACAGAGTGTCTGAATTAAGCAGACCACTCTTACCCAGTCAAGAGATCAGGGCTTGATCCATCACCGTTATTTAGCTCACTGCATCACCCCAGTTCAGAACCTGGCTATATGCAAATTAGTCTGACCCAGTGCCTCATGGGAACAGGGCAGACCAAACTACCAAGCCAATTCTTCACCAGAAAGGAGACAAGCTTCCGGGGACCAGTTTCTGGCATTTCAGCCGTCGTCAGCCCGGCTTGCTTGAATCCTGGTGGTGCAGTGAGCAAGGGACTCATGTCTGAGTATACCCTGCCACACTTGTGGTGGCCAAAAACGATTCAGAAAAGGGGGTGGTGATGAACAGAGTGTCTGAATTAAGCAGACCACTCTTACCCAGTCAAGAGATCAGGGCTTGATCTATCACCGTTATTTAGCTCACTGCATCACCCCAGTTCAGAACCTGGCTATATGCAAATTAGTCTGACCCAGTGCCTCATGGGAACAGGGCAGACCAAACTACCAAGCCAATTCTTCACCGGAAAGGAGACAAGCTTCCGGGGACCGGTTTCTGGCATTTCAGCCGTCGTCGGCCCGGCTTGCTTGAATCCTGGTGGTGCAGTGAGCAAGGGACTCATGTCTGAGTATAGCCTGCCACACTTGTGGTGGCCAAAAATGATTCAGAAAAGGGGTTGGTGATGAACAGAGTGTCTGAATTAAGCAGACCACTCTTACCCAGTCAAGAGATCAGGGCTTGATCCATCACCGTTATTTAGCTCACTGCATCACCCCAGTTCAGAACCTGGCTATATGCAAATTAGTCTGACCCAGTGCCTCATGGGAACAGGGCAGACCAAACTACCAAGCCAATTCTTCACCGGAAAGGAGACAAGCTTCCGGGGACCGGTTTCTGGCATTTCAGCCGTCGTCAGCCCGGCTTGCTTGAATCCTGGTGATGCAGTGAGCAAGGGACTCATGTCTGAGTATACCCTGCCACACTTGTGGTGGCCAAAAACGATTCAGAAAAGGGGGTGGTGATGAACAGAGTGTCTGAATTAAGCAGACCACTCTTACCCAGTCAAGAGATCAGGGCTTGATCCATCACCGTTATTTAGCTCACTGCATCACCCCAGTTCAGAACCTGGCTATATGCAAATTAGTCTGACCCAGTGCCTCATGGGAACAGGGCAGACCAAACTACCAAGCCAATTCTTCACCGGAAAGGAGACAAGCTTCCGGGGACCGGTTTCTGGCATTTCAGCCGTCGTCGGCCCGGCTTGCTTGAATCCTGGTGGTGCAGTGAGCAAGGGACTCATGTCTGAGTATACCCTGCCACACTTGTGGTGGCCAAAAACGATTCAGAAAAGGGGGTGGTGATGAACAGTGTGTCTGAATTAAGCAGACCACTCTTACCCAGTCAAGAGATCAGGGCTTCATCCATCACCGTTATTTAGCTCACTGCATCTCCCCAGTTCAGAACCTGGCTATATGCAAATTAGTCTGACCCAGTGCCTAATGGGAACAGGGCAGACCAAACTACCAAGCCAATTCTTCACCGGAAAGGAGACAAGCTTCCGGGGACCGGTTTCTGGCATTTCAGCCGTCGTCGGCCCGGCTTGCTTGAATCCTGGTGGTGCAGTGAGCAAGGGACTCATGTCTGATTATACCCTGCCACACTTGTGGTGGCCAAAACCGATTTAGAAAAGGGGGTGGTGATGATCAGAGTGTCTGAATTAAGCAGACCACTCTTACCCAGTCAAGAGATCAGGGCTTGATCCATCACCGTTATTTAGCTCACTGCATCACCCCAGTTCAGAACCTGGCAATATGCAAATTAGTCTGACCCAGTGCCTCATGGGAACAGGGCAGACCAAACTACCAAGCCAATTCTTCTCCGGAAAGGAGACAAGCTTCTGGGGACCGGTTTCTGGCATTTCAGCCGTCGTCGGCCCGGCTTGCTTGAATCCTGGTGGTGCAGTGAGCAAGGGACTCATGTCTGAGTATATCCTGCCACACTTGTGGGGGACAAAAACGATTCAGAAAAGGGTGTGGTGATGAACAGAGTGTCTGAATTAAGCAGACCACTCTTACCCAAGAGATCAAGGCTTGATCCATCACCGTTATTTAGTTCACTGCATCACCCCAGTTCAGAACCTGGCTATATGCAAATTAGTCTGACCCACTGCCTCATGGGAACAGGGCAGACCAAACTACCAAGCCGATTCTTCACCGGAAAGGAGACAAGGATTCAAGCAAGCCGGGCCGAAGACGGCTGAAATGCCAGAAACCGGTCCCCGGAAGCTTGTTTCCTTCCCAGTATAAGAATTGGCTTGGTAGTTTGGTCTGCCCTGTTCCCATGATGCACTCGGTCAGGGACAGACTAATTTGCCTATAGCCAGGTTCTAAGCTGGGATGGTGCAGTGAGCTAAAAAACGGTGATGGATCAAGCCCTGACCTGTTGACTGGCTATGAGTGTTCTGGTTAATTCAGATACTCTGTCCATCACCACCCCCTTTTCTGAATCATTTTGTCCACCATAAGCGTGGAAGGGTATACTCAGATGTGAGTCCCTTGCTCATTGCACCATCAGGATTCAAGCAAGACGGGCCGAAGACGGCTGAAATCCCAGAAACCGGTCCTCGGAAGCTTGTTTCTTTCCCAGTATAAGAATTGGCTTGGTAGTTTGGTCTGCCCTGTTCCCATGATGCACTGGGCCAGGGACAGACTAATTTGCCTATAGCCAGGTTCTGAGCTGGGATGGTGCAGTGAGCTGAAAAACGGTGATGAATCAAGCCCTGATCTGTTGACTGGGTATGAGTGTTATGTTTAATTCAGATACTCTGTCCATCACCACCCCCTTTTCTGAATCATTTTGTCCACCATAAGCGTGGAAGGGTATACTCAGATTTGAGTCCCTTGCTCATTGCACCATCAGGATTCAAGCAAGCCGGGCCGAAGACGGCTGAAATGCCAGAAACCGGTCCCCGGAAGCTTGTTTCCTTCCCAGTATAAGAATTGGCTTGGTAGTTTGGTCTGCCCTGTTCCCATGATGCACTGGGCCAGGGACAGACTAATTTGCCTATAGCCAGGTTCTGAGCTGGGATGGTGCAGTGAGCTAAAAAACGGTGATGGATCAAGCCCTGATCTGTTGACTGGGTATGAGTGTTCTGTTTAATTCAGATACTCTGTCCATCACCACCCCCTTTTCTGAATCATTTTATCCACCATAAGCGTGGAAGGGTATACTCATATGTGAGTCCCTTGCTCATTGCACCATCAGGATTCAAGCAAGCCGGGCCGAAGACGGCTGAAATGCCAGAAACCGGTCCCCGGAAGCTTGTTTCCTTCCCAGTATAAGAATTGGCTTGGTAGTTTGGTCTGCCCTGTTCCCATGATGCACTGGGCCAGGGACAGACTAATTTGCCTATAGCCAGGTTCTGAGCTGGGATGGTGCAGTGAGCTAAAAAACGGTGATGGATCAAGCCCTGATCTATTGACTGGGTATGAGTGTTCTGTTTAATTCAGATACTCTGTCCATCACCACCCCCTTTTCTGAAACATTTTGTCCACCATAAGCGTGGAAGGGTATACTCAGATGTGAGTCCCTTGCTCATTGCACCATCAGGATTCAAGCAAGCCGGGCCGAAGACGGCTGAAATGCCAGAAACTGGTCCCCGGAAGCTTGTTCCCTTCCCAGTATAAGAATTGGCTTGGTAGTTTGGTCTGCCCTGTTCCCATGATGCACTGGGCCAGGGACAGACTAATTTGCCTATAGCCAGGTTCTGAGCTGGGATGGTGCAGTGAGCTAAAAACGGTGATGGATCAAGTCCTGATCTGTTGACTGGGTATGAGTGTTCTGTTTAATTCAGATACTCTGTCCATCACCACCCCCTTTTCTGAATCATTTTGTCCACCATAAGCGTGGAAGGGTATACTCAGATGTGAGTCCCTTGCTCATTGCACCATCAGGATTCAAGCAAGCCGGGCCGAAGACGGCTGAAATGCCAGAAACCGGTCCCCGGAAGCTTGTTTCCTTCCCAGTATAAGAATTGGCTTGGTAGTTTGGTCTGCCCTGTTCCCATGATGCACTGGGCCAGGGACAGACTAATTTGCCTATAGCCAGGTTCTGAGCTGGGATGGTGCAGTGAGCTAAAAAACGGAGATGGATCAAGCCCTGATCTGTTGACTGGGTATGAGTGTTCTGTTTAATTCAGATACTCTGTCCATCACCACCCCCTTTTCTGACTCATTTTGTCCACCATAAGCGTGGAAGGGTATACTCAGATTTGAGTCCCTTGCTCATTGCACCATCAGGATTCAAGCAAGCCGGGCTGAAGACGGCTGAAATGCCAGAAACCGGTCCCCGGAAGCTTGTTTCCTTCCCAGTATAAGAATTGGCTTGGTAGTTTGGTCTGCCCTGTTCCCATGATGCACTGGGCCAGGGACAGACTAATTTGCCTATAGCCAGGTTCTGAGCTGGGATGGTGCAGTGAGCTAAAAAACGGTGATGGATCAAGCCCTGATCTGTTGACTGGGTATGAGTGTTCTGTTTAATTCAGATACTCTGTCCATCACCACCCCCTTTTCTGACTCATTTTGTCCACCATAAGCGTGGAAGGGTATACTCAGATTTGAGTCCCTTGCTCATTGCACCATCAGGATTCAAGCAAGCCAGGCCGAAGACGGCTGAAATGCCAGAAACCGGTCCCCGGAAGCTTGTTTCCTTCCCAGTATAAGAATTGGCTTGGTAGTTTGGTCTGCCCTGTTCCCATGATGCACTGGGCCAGGGACAGACTAATTTGCCTATAGCCAGGTTCTGAGCTGGGATGGTGCAGTGAGCTAAAAATGGTGATGGATCAAGCCCTGATCCGTTGACTGGGTATGAGTGTTCTGTTTAATTCAGATACTCTGTCCATCACCACCCCCTTTTCTGAATCATTTTGTCCACCATAAGCGTGGAAGGGTATACTCAGATGTGAGTCCCTTGCTCATTGCACCATCAGGATTCAAGCAAGCCGGGCCGAAGACGGCTGAAATGCCAGAAACCGGTCCCCAGAAGCTTGTTTCCTTCCCAGTATAAGAATTGGCTTGGTAGTTTGGTCTGCCCTGTTCCCATGATGCACTGGGCCAGGGACAGACTAATTTGCCTATAGCCAGGTTCTGAGCTGGGATGGTGCAGTGAGCTAAAAAACGGTGATGGATCAAGCCCTGATCTGTTGACTGGGTATGAGTGTTCTGTTTAATTCAGATACTCTGTCCATCACCACCCCCTTTTCTGAATCATTTTGTCCACCATAAGCGTGGAAGGGTATACTCAGATGTGAGTCCCTTGCTCATTGCACCATCAGGATTCAAGCAAGCCGGGCCCAAGACGGCTGAAATGCCAGAAACCGGTCCCCGGAAGCTTGTTTCCTTCCCAGTATAAGAATTAGCTTGGTAGTTTGGTCTGCCCTGTTCCCATGATGCACTGGGCCAGGGACAGACTAATTTGCCTATAGCCAGGTTCTGAGCTGGGATGGTGCAGTGAGCTAAAAAACGGTGATGGATCAAGCCCTGATCTGTTGACTGGGTATGAGTGTTCTGTTTAATTCAGATACCGTGTCCATCACCACCCCCTTTTCTGAATCATTTTGTCCACCATAAGCGTGGAAGGGTGTACTCAGATTTGAGTCCCTTGCTCATTGCACCATCAGGATTCAAGCAAGCCGGGCCGAAGACGGCTGAAATGCCACAAACCGGTCCCCGGAAGCTTGTTTCCTTCCCAGTATAAGAATTGGCTTGGTAGTTTGGTCTGCCCTGTTCCCATGATGCACTGGGCCAGGGACAGACTAATTTGCCTATAGCCAGGTTCTGAGCTGGGATGGTGCAGTGAGCCAAAAAACGGTGATGGATCAAGCCCTGATCTGTTGACTGGGTATGAGTGTTCTGTTTAATTCAGATACTCTGTCCATCACCACCCCCTTTTCTGATTCATTCCGCCTGAGGCTCTAAAAACAGTAGTAACTGCTATAGCTATTTCCAGATTAAAAACAGCGTAGATTTTAAAACATTTAGGAAAGCAGTAAAAACATGGCTATTTCAAACTGACCTTTAACGCTCATTCACCTGCTAACCTTACAGTAGTTTAGTCCTTAGCCCCAAGACGCCTTCGGGAAATCGTAGCGTTCTATAAATCTAAAAATCAAATCAAGCAAGAGGACTGGTGCAAGGTAAAAATAGCTCCCACAAGATACTTTTTACTGAAATTAGTCTTCTGCTGAAAATAATTGCACGAAATTGTGCAAAAACAAAAGGAAATGACATATAGGACTCTAACTGTAACCTCTTCCCACAGGCTTCACAGCTATGGAATACTATGTCTACTCTATCTTATACCTCTAACCACAACATGGAGGACAGTTACTCTAGTCTTAATGAGGGTCCTCCCAGTATCAATTTGATATAATCCATGTCACCATATGATATCTAATATCAAATACTAATTCATTACCTGGTTCCTCATCATCATCGGGACAGGCATATAATGCGTGAAAGGAGGTGGGGGACCTTGCTGGCAACTGAATGGCACTGAGGCAGGCCATATAAGCCCTCTTAAATAAACACTTATCATCAACGACACACATGTGCTGAAACCAAAGAGATCTGCAACACATTGCTGGTCATCAGAGGAGTCTGACTTAGTCCCACTCTGCAGGTCTCAAATAGTCCCATACTCTGGACACTAACATCTTATAACGACAAAAAAGGATGAAAGTATCACAGTTCATCTTAGAAAATCTCAGCGTGGAAATCATATTAAGGAGGACTGCAACAGAGTCTTTGCAGGCAGATCTCTGAACACATAACTCTTAGGCACCACCTGTCTCCTATTACAGATCTATCAGATCATACAGGGAATGACCTCCACACACAGCCAGCTTATAAAATTGGATCAAGAGCATAAAAGAGAAACTAGCCACACAATGCAAGCATGTGCGGAGTTAATTAGAACTGCCAGCATAACACATATATTAATAATATTCATATAAATCTTACACTTTCTCAATCATAACAGTATTAAGCTCAGCTGCGCAGAACGCGATAACCACACCTCTTTGGTCATCACACATGACATGGTAACACTTCCCCATAAGCTCAAAGCAATGACAATAGTCTTCCACCCACACACTCACATATCACAGCGTGCTATTGACATGGACACATATATACAAGAAGAGTTACAAGAGTTTGATATATTTGATTCACAAAAGATCCTCTTTTGACTCAGCCTAACAGCCAAAATGTTAAGACCAAAAATACTAAGGATTGTAATACAAATAGTTTTACATTATATGGGCTAATGTGTGTACCTTGTCAACGTTTTGGTCTCTAAGTGGTAAAAATCCTTGAGAACACCTTCAGTACTATATTTATTTAGAATGACCATCTAGTGAATAGGTGCTATAATTTCTGGACAGTTCTGAAATGGACTCGAGCAATAGGTCTACACGCTGTGGTTGTCACCTGTATCTCCCACTGAGTGTGAGTGAGTGTAAACACGATAAACGGTCATTGTAATTGGAGCACGCTGTTCCTCCCAAGTGAATGTTACACTTTCAAAGCACGGGTGGTTGAACACAGAGAATGCTACACATAAATCGAGTATAGCACATGTAGTGGATACACAACAAATTCGATGTGATTTGGTATGAACAATGTTTCATAACAGAACTTGGGGAAATGGCAATATCCAGGCCTTTTGGTGACGTAGCAAGCTGCGAAATGACCTTGATGTAGTTGAATGTGTGTGTAGAAGGAGTGAGTACGTGGCATACACCCACGAGAGTGACAAAGTTTAACGTAGATAAATTATGTCAACGTTTACGGAATCTGTATAGTCTTGATGAAAATCTGGTTGTCCTTCAGGCTGAGCATGACCGGCTGAAACATGTTGGCTTCTGGATGTCGAAGCCAATGGAGTCTCCCCACACATCCAACACTGTTTTAAATCTGCTATGATATCACTATAATTAATGGAGATTGTGGTTCACCTGCAGGATATTTTAATCCATCACATCAGATCCCTCCAAGGTCCTTAGAACTATCATCAAAGGGCTCGCTCCAAAGGTGGGGTTGAGCCTGTCCAGCAAAATTGTATGTGCTGAGTGTAGAACTCGATAAAGAAGCACGCCACACATCTGTGTGGGTGAGTGTCCTTTTAAAATTCAGACAAATGTCTATATTTCTGCTGTAAAATAAATTTGTTGTAAGAAGTGTCCAGCAGAGGGGCTCGCCCTTAATCATTTGGGTGAACTTTGTGGGAAGTTAAGGTGTCTTTCCTATAATTTTCCCCTGACCCCTTTGTTATCTTGGCTAGAATTTTTATCTAGCCATCACCAAGTCGACTTCTTTGGCAAATCTAATTTCCATTTGTTTTTAAGTCTCCTTGGATACATCTTGAATAGGTAGAACATCTGATTCTACTGCAATTGATAAATACAATAATACATATTGGCCTTCCTTGCCAAGAGAATTTAGAAGCAAAGCGTTTGTCCTTGAGGGATGACAATCCTACCCGTCCAATGCTTCAAAGATAATTATCAAACATTCTCATCCAGTCTTGAATGTGATTCTATAGGGGCCAATCAATCAATCATGACTTGTAAAGTGTGGCTAATCACCTCTGAGGGTATCCATGCGCTACGAATCCTGCAGCATAGAGGGGTCCAGTTGAACAGCCAACTCATGCCCCTTCCTAGGGGTCAACCTGGTTGTGAAAGAAATTGCAGTGGAGCACTTATAGCAAAGCAGGTTTCTATTTTGAAGGTAAACAAAAAAGTGAGAAGTGAGTACGGTTGAGAATGACAATGAGAAGTAAAAACAGTGCAATGTTAAAATCAATGCTAAAGATAGTACTTGAAATATCAGCAGTACTCGCATGAGGTATGAGTGTCACCGTTGATGCTAAGAACAGTATAGGCGTGCGTATTGCCGTTGATGCAGTGTGGTAAATGGGTGGCCACTCTGTGTGTTGCTTGGAACTCTAGTAAAGGTGTGTGCATCATCATTGATGTTAAAACAGCATCAAGTAATGTATCAAAAATGTGCGCATAACTGTTGACACAGCTTGATAAAAGAATGCACCAATCACACCTCAGCAGAAGGCTTCCCCATTCGAAGACGGACGTGGATGGTGAGGTATGGCATCCACGCCTCGTTAATGCTAGCTGAACCCCCCCCCAAACCCTCCAAGAATGTCGCTGCACTCGTGCCCTTCTCCAGCAGCGAGTCTCCAGAATGGTACATAGGTAAGTTGATGCAATCAGCAGCTCCCACAAATTTTGGGTTTGGCCTTACTGCTTGTCACAACTGTATGCTTAATTCCTTCTCTTGTTCATTACAAGAATTGTAGTCCCATTTCTCTCTTCTAAGTCTCTGATTATGAGTGAAGTGGAATAAAATTACCATGTGGAATTCTGCTCTGCCTGATCACGACTGGCCTAGAGTTCTCACATTCGGTTTTCCCAAGTGTGGGAACACTGAACTTGATTTTTCCAGCCTTATTTCCGGTTGATAAAATTACATGAGTCTTTGGCTGAGACAGGGTCACGCTTTGTTCTTGGGTCCCTCAGAGCAGGTTGTAAATGGGAAAATAATAATCCCTCAGAATAGGGAAAACCATAATTGTGTGTTCGCACAGTTATCCCCCATTTCAAGCAATAGGTGAAATTCTAAGTGGAGATACCAGTTGGTATTAGTAATTCTAGCTGTTAGTAAACTACGCATGGAATCCCACCTAACTCGTAATCAGGGTGTAAGTATGAAACAATAAAAAATACTGAGGCTCCTCAATGCAAGCTAAACAGTCCCTAATTCAATTAGTGAATACATTTCCCTAAAGAGATAGATTATCATGTAAATTAGAAACATCTGTGTTTTTCTACATATAAGGCAGTAGAATGTATCACTTAAGGGCAAATGGCATTATAAAAATAAACCTGGTAAGCTTCAGTCTATATATATATAATTTGGAGAGAGAGTAATATGAAACCCTTTATCACTGTTTCACTCTATCAGATTGAGGTTCCGTGACAATTGTAAGTGGTGTTTTCGACTCGCACGAATATGGTCGAGTCTGGTATCTACGAACCGCAAATGACGAGTTTAGTAAGTGTGCGCAGTTTCGCTGTGCTAACTTAAACCGTTCGTTTGTTACGTGGGTTTTTCATCTGTGCCCACGGGTTCCATCTTAGATACGGCATCCATTTTGTCTCTTGCCCTCAAGTAGCCAGCGAACGGACGCTGTCCACTTCGAGACCCTGGGACTCCCAAGATATTTGCGGAAGACACATGTCCTTTGTAAGTGTCTTTATGATGAGGGGGATGATACTGTAAGGCTGATGGCCCCGCTCGAGGCTCATCTCGCCGTGCCGGGTTTATTGTCTCAGCTGTGCATCTCATTAGGCACGTCCCTTTGATGCCTGTAGTTCGTGTTTCCCGATACCTCCCCTTTTTCACCCTTTTCCAATCTCCCCACTGTTTCCATCTTCCTCTGCACCTGTCCTTGATTCCTTCTTCGATCTGTTTTACTGCTGATTGGAATGTACTAATGATGGGAAGATGGGTTTTTACAGTTGGGAACTGCCAAATGTCTCCACACTTATGTTCCGGACCTTATGAGTATCAAAGTGACCAAAGCGACCCCTCTCGGGGATAATTGTGGGAACTGGGTTGTAAACCTTTGTGTGCTATGTAAACCTATGGGAGAATTCTGTATAAAAGGAGCGATCCACAGAACCAATTTGAAGCAGTCTCCCCGAACTACACTCGTTGTACTTCCTGTGACTTCTGTGTTTCCCTGCAGTAAATAAACTTGAATCTTTGACGCCGAAGGAAGTGTCCCGTGTCTCTGTGATTCGTACGCCGGAGCAGGTTACCCACGAAGGTTTCAGGTGTTGTCCCCTGGCACCGCTGGGTCTTAGAAAACCCAGTCCTTCAGTTGGCGCCCAATGTGGGGCTGCATCAGTGGTACCGGTCCAAGCCCGACGATCGTGAGGAACTTCGTGTGAAATCTCCGAGGGAAGGTGCACTCCGCTTCATCGATCCTGTTGTCGAAACAAGTGGCCCGAAGACTTTTCCCGCGAAGATTCCCGCCTCCTGACGGCTGCGACGGACTGCTGCCCTGACTGTAGACCTGTTTTGGCGCCTGGCGTAGACCTTGGTAGAGCGAGACGATTGACGGGCCTTCCTGGTGACGCCATCGATCTTTGAGTTAAGTATTTGTGGGTCGCTCCCACGGTTCTTGGTTGTGGTTGCTTAGTGGTTGCATGGTTCCATTGCATTTGTAGTTCTTGGTACTTTGTTGTGTTGTTTGACGACTGCAGCCGCCAAAAACCGAGTTTTTTTTTTGCTTTTGTTGGGACTTGGTAAATCCCGTAACCCTTGATGATTGTGAAACTCGGCTAGTGTGCAAGATGCCTGGTCGCAGTACTTTGTTTAGTTGTTTCAGACGTTTTGGTGCGGATTCCCGACTGGTTGGAACTCTGACTTATGAACTGTACAGCAAACATGGGCTAGGCCAGATTACTTTCAATGATTATTGGATTCGCTATACTAAGAAGGACGGTGTCCTTAGTTGGCCACCTCATGGTAGCTTTGAGACCCCGATCTTAGATAACCTAGAGGCTAAATTGTTCGAGAAAAAGTCAAGGCCGGCCATGTTTGATGCCTTTCGGTTGTGGCGTAAAGAAGCCTGACAGAAAGAAATCAGACAGACTAAACGAAATCAGAGAGATGGTGTTGCTACCATTGTAAAGAAAGCAGAGCAATTTCAGCGTGATAAGGAGGTTAAGGAAAAGGAAGTGTTTGATAGACTACAGCGTATGACTATAGATAAATGTTATCCTGCTTTGCCTACGGAGTCGGAAAAGAAGGAAGAAGCAGTTGAGGATCCTTTAATGTCCTATCTTATGAAGTCGCCACCTCCGTATGTACAGGGTACCGCAGCTCCTGTGGTTCCTCCTGTACCTATTCTTCCACCTATTCTTCCTCCACCTGTTCCTCAACCTGCACCCGTTCTTCCGACTGTTCCTGTTCCTGCTCCTCTGCCTGTTGCTATCCCTACTGCCCCTCCGCTTCCACATACTCCTGCTCCCGCTGCTGCTCCTGCTCTGTTAACTCCTGCTGTTGCTTCTGTCTCTACTCCTTCGCTTGTTAGTCCTGTGTCCTATACTTCTCCCTCTACTCGTAGTCGTACTTCTCCTCTTGCGGCTAGCTTCTTTCATTCTCTCGGACCTGTTCTTGGGTTGCTGGTTCAGATGGTCCTCAGAGACGTAGTCAGCTTCCTGGTAACAGGGAACGCGCTTCGCTATATAATATGGGTTGGATGACACATCCTCTTAGAAATCCACCACGTGTCGTACTCGATACGTTTTGTCAATTCAATATACCAACCCAAAGATTCGTGTTTGAAGAAATGTGTAAGGTCCTTCGCGATCAGATATCGGCCGATGCACCTGACGAGGTGCTGACCGCTTTGTCTGACCTACAACTTCAGTTCTCGACTGGACTGATAGTGGATACCAACGTTCGACGTGCTGTTGAGCGGTTGCTATCTTTCCGTCCCACTCCTATACCTCAAGCCTTGTTTGTTGAAGATGTTGAAAGACAGCCAGATGAGTCTGGTCAGTTTCCTATGCGAGAAGTTCCACCAGTGTGGATGCCAGGTAATCCTGGGGCAAACCCCCCGATCTTGCCGTTCTTTCAGAGGGTATGGATACATCTCCCATGGAAACGCTCTGAAGTGCTACAGGTGAAGCAATCTCTGCCTGACCCTCGCAAAAATCCTGCTGGGTATTATAAAGAATTATCGCAGCTCGTAGATGCTACGGTAATGAATCTTGCCGATATTGACATGCTGTTTGGCAATGTTGTACCGCAACCGGTATGGGCTAAGATTCGTCAGGAAAATCACGCAAACGAATTAGGTGGTGATTGGGCTGCCATTGTAGCGGCGGATGGTCGACAAACTGGTGGTGCTAAACCCGAGCAGTTGATTGCTGCTCTTCCCCAGAGAATAATTACGCTAATGAAAACTCTAATGCCAGCTATGAGGGTGAATTGGGACAAATTGTCAGCTTGTAGACAGAAGAAGGACGAGAGTGTCTCCGACTTCTTTACGAGGTTCGAGGAGGCATTCATCGACCATAGTGGTCAGGATATGAGCACTGAGGGTGGTCAACGGTTGTTTGTGGATAAATTTGTTTCGAACTTATTGCCAGATTTGAGCAATAAATTGAAAAATTCTGAGAGTGCGTGGGCCGTTTCTACCTCAGCTCAGATATTGGCCACAGCACAATATTATGAGAATAGAGAGAAAGAGGAGAACGACCGTGCTGATAAAAAGACGAAAGAACTCAAAACTAAAGTGTTGTTACAGCAGGCCTATCCTCCGCGTTCGAATCAGAATGCTGTGCAGCAAAATAGATCGCAGCCCCAATCGAATCGATCACAATCTCGAAATGACTCCTCTTCCCAAAGATCTTCGTTAGGGTACAATCAATGTGCCTATTGTAGACAGGAGGGTCATTTGAAATTCAATTGTCCTGCTCTGAACGATCGTAATAGCGGTAATTCATCCAGAGGAGGTCGTGGTGGTTCACAGCAGACATCACGCGGTAGAGGTCGTAGTGCTCAGAATGACCGTTCAGACAACTCGTCAAATTCCGATAATTGTTTTGATCAACGTGGATCATCGCAAGGGCGATCTGCGCAGTACAATGTAGACGATTATTACGTCGATCAGGGAACTGACGACAGTAATTACTAGGACAGCCATAGACAAGGAGAGGGAGTGGTATCAGTTCCGGTTGATCAGAGAGGGCCTTATGTCGCAGTTGCTACATCGGGCGTCGTTGAGCCTTTTCTGTTGGACACTGGTGCAGCGAAAAGTTCCATAAAGCATTCGAAACTCCCTGGCGCACCTTTGTCTGGCTTAACAAATGTTTCCGTTGGATTCTCTGGCGCCCCCGTTAGCAATCCAGTTTCGCGCCCTCTGCCCCTTACAATTGGGCCTCGTGAGCTAGAAGCTCCGTTGATTTTGACCACGGGTTGTGGTGAAAATCTTTTGGGTCTGGATTTGCTTAAACGTTTGTATGCAACTCTGTATTGTTCTCCTGCGGGTGTAAAGCTTACTTTAGGAGAGAGGGTTGTCTCTCCTATGTACTTGTCTCTCGATAAGCTTCCACCGGAATTGAGTTCTCTTCCTGCATCTCTGTGGGCAACGGGTCCCAATGATGTGGGCCTGCTTGACATCTCCCCTTATGTTGTTCAGTTGAAATCTAATGTGCGGTTGCCACGTATTCCCCAGTATCGTATCTCTCTTGATGGTGAATGAGCATTGTTAGCGATCATCTATGATTTGATCGAGAAAGACGTTATTGAGGAAACGCGGGGAAACGTGTGCAACAGTCCTGTACTGCCCATTCTTAAACGTACTGATCCTTCGAAACCACCTGTTTATCGTTTTGTTATCGATTTACGGGAGGTGAATAAACTTGTAATTCCTCAGTTCCCCGTTGTGCCTGACATCACGGCACTACTGACTCTGATTCCAGCTTCTGCATCTTGGTTTTCGGTGATTGATTTGAAGAATGCGTTCTTCAGCATTCCTATTGCAGAAGAAAGCAGAGACCTTTTCGGTTTCTCTCTTGGTGGACGCAGCTTCCGGTTCAAACGCGCTCCTCAGGGCTACTGTGAGAGTCCATCGATTTACAGTCAAGCCTTGAAGGGTCAACTGGATGCGTTTTCATTGCCGGCTGGTGCGGCCTTAATCCAATATGTCGACGACTTATTGGTAGCTGCAGATACTCAGGACATTTGCAAAATTGCTACGGTGTCGCTGCTGCAACATCTCTGCGAGTTAAATCACAAGGTGTCACCTTCTAAACTCCAGTATTGTTGTCAAGAAGTAACCTATCTAGGTCACTTATTGTCAAAGGAGGGAAGGCGGTTGACCCCAGAGAGAATTGCAGCAATTGCGCGAATGGCTGTGCCAACAACCCAAAGAGATGTGCGTGCCTTTCTAGGTATCACGTCGTATTGCAGGCAATGGATTCCAAATTTTTCATTGCTAGCGAAACCATTGGTAGCTCTCACGTGCAAGGATGTTTCAACTCCTTTACCATGGACGGAAGAATGTCAGAAAAGTTTTTCTGAATTACGTGACTCATTGTGTTCGGCTCCTGTGTTAGGTACTCCTGACTACAGTAAGCCGTTTACATTATATGTTCACGAGAGGGAAGGTTGTGCGTTGAGTGTCTTAACGCAACCTTTTGGTGGTAAGCAACGTCCATGTGCATATTTTTCCTCGACCTTGGACCCGGTAGCTAGAGCATTGCCGAGTTGTTTGAGAGCAACAGCGGCAGCTGCGGTGTCCATCCGACAATCAGCAGGATTGGTCATGGATAATATGCTTACGGTAATGGTTCCGCATGCAGTCGACACTCTTTTAAATCGTACGAAAACCCAGCACTTGACGAGTGCGAGATTGTCTGGGTACGAGCTGACGCTGCTGGCAAGTCATATTCAGATAAAACGTTGCAATGTTCTGAACCCGGCGACTTTGTTACCAATTAGCTCAGAGTCAGATGAAATAACAGAACACGACTGTTATTTGAGGACAGAGGAAGAAACAAAAGGTCGAGTGGACCTTAAAAACACTCCTTTGGAAGACCCAGATGGAACGCTGTATGTGGATGGTTCATGTTTTAAATTACCGAATGGTGATGTGACTACTGCATATGCTGTTGTAACGTTGAATACTGTTGTTGAGACTGCACGATTAAACCTGAATTCTGCCCAAGCTGCAGAACTGATCGCTCTCACCAGAGCGTGCGTGTTAGCGAAAGGGAAACGTGTGAATGTGTTTACCGACAGCCAATACGCTTTTGGCGTCGCCCATAGCTTTGGACGGTTGTGGAGAGAGAGAGGTTTTCTGACATCGCATGGTACGAAGATTCAGCATGGTCAGCTTGTGAATGATCTTTTGGATGCACTTACGTTGCCTAAGCAGGTGGCGATTGTTAAATGTAGTGCGCATCGTAAGGTGACGGATGATGTTGGTCGTGGTAATGCGTTTGCGGATGAGACTGCTAAGGAGACCGCCCGGAACCTTAGCACTCGAATGTATGTGACGAGTTCGGTTAGGTGGCCTACAGAATCGAGTATGTGTGAGGACACTATCGAGAGTGTGAAAGCAATTCAGAATGAGGCCACCGAGACTGAAAAGACAAAGTGGAAAGAAAGTACGGGGAAGTTGGATGTAAATGGTTGTTGGATTGATTTATCGGACCAGAAAAGATGGATGTTGCCTGATGCGTATGTGCTAGCTGTTGTGACAATGGCGCATGGGTTAGCACATATTAGCGCGAAAGGTATTTGCAAGTTGCTGTCTCCTGTGTGGAAGAACGATGGTATAACGAAGTGTGCTGAACGCTTGGTTAAGAATTGTATGGTATGTATGTTGTACAATCCTGGTAAGGGAACCCCAACTCCTCCTGGTAGTTTTGCTCCCCCTTCATGTCCCTTTGAGGTGATCCAATTAGACTTCATCCATATGGAGCGATGCAATAACCTGAAATACGTTTTAGTTGTGGTTTGCGCGTTCTCCTGATGGATTGAAGCCTACCCTCTTAAGGACAACACTGCTTTGTCAACTGCGAAAATCCTACTGAAGGAATACTTTCCTCGGTATGGAATGCCTCGGATTGTATGGTCGGATAACGGAAGTGAGTTTGTGGGGAGTGTGATGAAGAGTGTGTGTAAGGGCCTTGGAATTAATCAAAAATTCCATAGTGCCAATCATCCCCAGGTAGCTGGTTTGGTTGAAGGGTATAACGGCACCCTTAAACTGAAGCTAGCGAAGATTCAGGCTACGACTGGTCTCTCGTGGCCTGACGCTTTACCCTTAGCATTACTGTCAACAAGGGCAACCGTACATTCCCGAGTAGGGCTCAGTCCCTATGAAATAGTGTTCGGTCGTCCTGCAAATGTTTGGGGGGTCCCTAGACCGGGTGTGTTCTGTGATCTTGAGTATCCAATGTTGATCGATTATCTCCATGACTTGACTGCTAAACTGAGGTTAATTCACCAACAGGTTTACGAAGCATTGCCGACGCAGATGGAGGGTCCAGGCCACCAGCTCCAGCCCGGAGACTGGGTGGTGACGCGAAATTTCGCGAGCAAGAAGAATTTGGAGCCCAGATTCACTGGACCCTTCCAGGTCCTCCTTGCCACGAGAACTGCTGTTCGTCTAGAGGGTCTGAAAAACTGGGTGCATGCCACCCATACCAAAAAGGTCCCTATTCCGTTGCCGGCAGACTCGTGGGTGAGGAGAGGCATTGCATCAACTGAAACCGAAGGATTGTCGGCGTTTGTACCTTTTAGCGACGCACAACCTGTCGGAGAATCCTCAGTGCAGCAGAAAGACACTGTTGAACATTTGTCATCAAAAGACTCAAGACCAGAACATTCAACTGATCAACAGAACGCTGTCTCTTCAACGGATCCTTTGTTTGACGAGCAGACACGTCCTGGGAAAACCCGATACTTTTTGCGATCCAGCACTAAAGACTAATAAAAGATCCTGTTTGTCCCTTGACAATTGCATTATCCCGTTTTCCACGATCAGTTTGAACACTCGTATCATTGTAATTATTCTTGTATATATACATTGAGTTTCGTTCCTCATATTTTTGCTTCCACAGCTAAGAGACACTTTGCATACACATAATTGTGAATAAAGGCCGTAGGGCCGCGCGTGTACTTCCTTCTGGTTAGTAGGTCTTGACGCTAGGTTAAAGACCGTCGGTTCCTGGGAACTCCTAGGCATTGGCTACTGCTACACAGAACGAAGTGCGTCAAGAAACGTTGCGGACGGTCGTAGGGGATGGCATTTTCGAAGCTGATGGACTTGGAAGAAGCTCAGGCGCAAAGGTTCAAGTTGCAACAACTTAGTCGTACCAAATGTTTTATGTTCCAAATATTCATATTGCTTTTGACTGTTTCTGCATTATTGGCGGGTGGGGTGTATTACATGATGTCTTGTTTCTTATCTCCTACCATACCTACTCCTACCCCTAATCCTCAACCTACCACTGTTGCATCTCCCCATTCTTTTCACTTCTTACCCGAACACGAGCAGGCTAGACGTGCAGAATTCCGCAACAATTCCTTTATTCAGCTCCTTCACCAGCATCAGTTAGTGGTTAACACTACTAATTGTTGGGTGTGTGGGTTGATGCCTCATACCACGGATAAGGGAATTCCATATCTGGTGTTACCATATAGTTCCCAAGGGTCTGCTCGAGCATTTCAAACAATGTTTCTAAGCGCATTAGATTCTCACCCCAATCGAGAGCCACGTTCTCCCTACCTTGGCCCTGGCTCATACTATAAGCCTTTGTCCATAGCGATAGAAGACTTAGATAGAGATATCTAAGAGCCGTCGCTCATTCCAGTGGAAGAGGTACAAGCCTATAGGGTCCTGAGTAAGGTCGAGTACAGTGCGCTCACGAGTGATAAACAGCTTAAAAGCTCGCCTCCGATATGGGTCGTACCCCACATTGGTAATTTTTGTCTAATGGGTCGTGGCCGAAGATCGAAAGCCCGACTTGGAGAGAGTGCTTGCACTGAAAATTACATGCTGCCGATGATCTCGTCCCCTGTGTTTCTGGCTGCCAAGGGTACCTACTTTGTCTGTCATGATCGTGCGTATGCATGGTTGCCCCCTGACTTTATGGGCTCATGTTTTATCGCAAACTTGTTGCCTCCGACGTTCACTGTAGATGCAGATTATCACAAGACTAGAGTTGTGAGAGGCGTAATTAGCGAAGAGGATACTGCCGGTCAAGAGGCAGGAGACTTTTTCAAGGGTTTCCTCCCGTTTTGGGGACCTATGGTTAATAGTAGGAACCTGAGACAATTGACTCGAGTGGTAGAATCGACAGCTAATATTACTGCCAGTGCCCTTGGTAATATCACCACAGAACTTCAGGCGGATAGACTTATGACGTTACAAAACCGTATGGTTTTAGACGTGATCTTAGCAGATCGAGGTGGGGTATGTAAGGTGATCCATTCGAGCTGCTGTATTTTCATTCCTGATAACGCTCCGACTGTCTATCAAGCCATCTCAAAGTTGCATAAAATCTCTGAATCCATACACGTGGATGTAGGGGATTGGACGCTACTTGGGTGGTTTTGGGGCCTGATGTCGACTTGGGGTTGGAAGATTCTGATGATCATCGGAGTCGTTGTGGCGTTCCTGTTCACGTGTTGCCTTTGTGTGCAGTGCGGTCCTGCCTTATGTGGCCTCTGCGCTACAACGTGTATGAGACAGCCGCCTGTTGCCAATGGAACTCGGTTGGACAGAGCTATGCTACAGCAACATCTAGATGGTCTGATGAATATCGAGTATGATTCCGACTAGTGCTTGCCTACATGAGGGCAAAAGGAGCGTCTGAGGTTCCGTGACAATTGTAAGTGGTGTTTTCGACTCGCACGAATATGGTCGAGTCTGGTATCTACGAACCGCAAATGACGAGTTTAGTAAGTGTGCGCAGTTTTGCTGTGCTAACTTAAACCGTTCGTTTGTTACGTGGGTTTTTCATCTGTGCCCACGGGTTCCATCTTAGATACGGCATCCATTTTGTCTCTTGCCCTCAAGTAGCCAGCGAACGGACGCTGTCCGCTTCGCGACCCTGGGACTCCCAAGATATTTGCGGAAGACACATGTCCTTTGTAAGTGTCTTTATGATGAGGAGGATGATACTGTAAGGCAGATGGCCCCGCTCGAGGCTCATCTCGCCGTGCCGGGTTTATTGTCTCAGCCGTGCATCTCATTAGGCACGTCCCTTTGATGCCTGTAGTTCGTGTTTCCCGATACCTCCCCTTTTTCACCCTTTTCCAATCTCCCCACTGTTTCCATCTTCCTCTGCACCTGTCCTTGATTCCTTCTTCGATCTGTTTTACTGCTGATTGGAATGTACTAATGATGGGAAGATGGGTTTTTACAGTTGGGAACTGCCAAATGTCTCCACACTTATGTTCCGGACCTTATGAGTATCAAAGTGACCAAAGCGACCCCTCTCGGGGATAATTGTGGGAACTGGGTTGTAAACCTTTGTGTGCTATGTAAACCTATGGGAGAATTCTGTATAAAAGGAGCGATCCACAGAACCAATTTGAAGCAGTCTCCCCGAACTACACTCGTTGTACTTCCTGTGACTTCTGTGTTTCCCTGCAGTAAATAAACTTGAATCTTTGACGCCGAAGGAAGTGTCCCGTGTCTCTGTGATTCGTACGCCGGAGCAGGTTACCCACGAAGGTTTCAGGTGTTGTCCCCTGGCACCGCTGGGTCTTAGAAAACCCAGTCCTTCAGTATGTACTTCAGCATTTGTTTCTAGTCAGATGGACTCAATATTAGGGAAAAGGTAAACTAATTTAAATAAAGAGTTGCTAATGTCTAGACAATTCAGCAGATGGTTCATCCATTGAAAATAATCAAAGATTTTACAATTACCTTTAGTTGATTAAGGCCCAAATAACAAAATATATGGGATAAAGTACCCCTTGCCATACAAGATTAGGATATTGTAATGTATGTGTCTTGTAAAGCGCACTGCTGCCCTGAGGCGTTGTAGACCGCTGGGGAACCCATCCTGGCTATCCCTGTGAGATGGTCCCTACTGGGTATCTCCAAGGTGAAACCAGGCATCCCCGGCGAATGTGGGGGGCCGTTGTAGAGATGAGGCAAGCTAATGCCCAGAATTGCCGAGTGTGATCCCTGGTTAGAGTAGGCACCGAGGCGAGAATTATTGAGTCCACTGACCCTGGTCCACGACCCTACCGCATCAGGAATTGAACCCTGGTCCCAGGCCATTCTCTTCTTCCGGGTCTGCCGCCTCTAACCAGTGAGCCACACCACTCAACTATTTTGCAAGCCAATGAGGTATTCAGTGACCTCCGTGATGTCATGGAACTCTGAGGTGACATGCAAAATCCTTTTAAATGTACGTAAGGGGATACTTTATTCCTCATAATAATATTGTCACCTTTCTCACAAACTGCTTAAATCCTTGGTGTGTTGCTCTTTCATTTGAAAGAGATAGAATGTTTGCAGATATGGTAACTAAAAGTAGAATATGTACCGCAAAATTAAACACACCAAAGAGCAGTTAGATGTTTGTTGCAAAAATATATTATAATTCATTCAATACAAATCAGATTTTAAAAAATGTATCTCAGAATGTGTACAAGCATGCGGTGATTCCATATTTCCTATGATTACCCAAGTGTGTTAAAAATAAACATGCTGCTATAAATATCTACTTTCTACTGCTCACTTTTTCATTGTAGGAAAGCAAATCAGAAAAAATAGAAAAGCCAGATCCTGTTTTCCTTCTTTAAACTGCAGCTGCACTGATGCCCTGTGACTTGCCTCCCACCCTGGCTGCTGGCAGCAGGCATTAAGACATCCGAACTTAACTGTAAGAGTCTATGACAGTTCATCTGCTACGTCATTACGGGTGACTAACAACATCACGAGTGGCCATCACAAGTCACTTGTAATAGAAATTAGAGACTGACTTTTACACAGAGATTACAGGTTCCCATTATTATTAAAGCCTACCTGGCCCTTCTCCTGCAGCGAGTCACAGACAAAACAGGAAAGAACAACTATACCAGACTGACCAGCAGTGTACACCACATGTCTTGCTGGCTTTCCACTCAATACACTGTCCACACAAATCGGGAGATTCTCTGATGCTTCCACTTTTCCGGAGGCACACCTCCCTTTTATGTGGCCAAGTGTCCAATTAGAATCCATCTTCAAGTTAGCAGCACCACCCTTCTCTCCAGTTGAGGCAAGAGTGGGAGTCCTTCATGGTTTGATGCACGTAAATAGCGCCTTAAAATAGGTACAGCATTAACGTAGCAAAAAATAAGATAACTGCTGAGCACAATTTGTGTGGATCCTGCGGCGCCTGGTACCTTTATGTACCCAGGTGGCCAATCCTGGATTGTTCTAGAGTTATCTGCACTCTTCTTCCCGCTTGCATTACGTTGGATCTTTGGGGTGTAAAAGTGGGTGTCAAACCCAGTGGAAAACAGTCAGGAAAGAGAGAAGTCAATGTCAAAGAGAAGTCTGCTCATAGATAATAGTTAAGATAGGCACAGAACCAATGCAATAAGGAATAAGATAAGCGAAGAGTGGAATTCCTAAGAGCTTATAACTTTGATGCAGTTTTCTAAAGATCCAGCCATGCCTGTAAAGCTGTTAAACCGCTGTACAGATGTAGAACTAAAAGAATATATAATAAGCACTTTTTGCATTCACTTTCGATGTTAGCAATTGACTAGGTGCGTTACTACGGATTATGAAGAACTCTGTAAAAGAAAGTTCTTGGCACATGAACTGTTTTATAAACTGATTGCCTGATAGTCTGAGTTAATACAAGTGTGGTCGGACAATAGGATTAGAGGAATAACTGAGGGATTAAGATAGGTTAAAAGCAGGGGGCGTGGGCACGCCGTCGACTGCAATGGCTGCACGGCAGTGAAGCCTCGGTGCTGATAGCCCCTATCCTGAAGGTTACGATATTCCAGCTGGCTCCATCTATCTCATAATGGAGCTAAACTGTGGGGGGGGGAGGTGGGATGCTGATGCAATGCGCCATCAGCATTGCAGCATGCCAGTTGTGCTCGCCTCGGACCTAACAGTGCCTTGCTACAAATCAGGCCACAAGGTGCGGGCCTGACTGGGGCCCATTCAGAGAAGAGCTGCATGCGCCATCCTGTCCCTACTTTGCCTCCGGTCCTTCGCGTCTTTGCGTTTGGTCGCGCCATTGCCTCCATTGATGACACCATCTCGCTGGGGTGGGACTGGGTGGCACGTTTCTTCAGAGGCCGGAAGAGAAAGGCGGGGCCGACATCGGCTTCGCCGCAAGTATGGCGGGCACCAGCCCCCCTTTCCCCGCCTGCTCTCCGTGGTGGGGCGCGCCCGCCGCCTCATTATGACGCGGGGGTGCGCCTCATCATAGATTGGCCCCAAGGGCTCAAAAGTGACCCAGAAGCGATTGAATTGTTTCCGGGTCACTAGGGAGCAGAGGTCAGGCCGGTTAGAACCGGCCTGGCCAGTAAGGGGGTTTAAAAGGCCAGGGAGTAGGGGAGTCGGACTCTTTTTCCCACGCTCCCGGGTCTGCCCGACCCAGCATCGAGGAGGCTGTAATATCTTTCTTTTTATTTCCCGCTACAGGTCGTTTGTGCAAGGAAATCCGACAGGCACATCAGGAACGCGACGGCAGGTGCTCGAAGGGAGCATCGCGCAATAAACAGACCACGCAGTGTCAGCGTAAAAGGCCATTTTATTAGACCAGAACTGCGCATAACAATAAATCAACAATAACAGTAACAGCAAACCCCCATTCACACTTCCCCCCCATTAGTTTCATTCACCCACGTCATCACTAAGCCCTAGCGGCTCCAAACACCCTTCTCTTGTCCGTCAATCACCGTCTTCCAGCCCCCAGTCATTGCAAACTTCCAATCAAACTTCGGTCCGTCCTATGCCAAGTCCCCCCCCAAGGGATGGGTATGCCCGCTCTTGACCCCCTGTCCCTTCGAAACCTGCCTACCGCAGCTCTGGCCTAAACTGGCAACGCAACAGACCAGCCCAAGAAACCACCTCCAGTTGCCGGGTGGGTGGGCGGCCTTTCGAGCTCCCTCCCGATGGTGCCAGGCGCAGAAAAGAGGAAGATCCCTTCCTCCCCCGCGCTTAAGTACCCACCCCCTAACTCCTCCCCTTCCCCTGCCTGGACTATCCCCTGCTCGAAAGACCCCGGGGAAAGACTAGTCTGCGACTCTGCTTTCCCCGGGGCCCGGCATCGCGCAATAAACAGACCACGCAGTGTCAGCGTAAAAGGCCATTTTATTAGACCAGAACTGCGCATAACAATAAATCAACAATAACAGTAACAGCAAACCCCCATTCACACTTCCCCCCCATTCGTTTCATTCACCCACGTCATCACTAAGCCCTAGCGGCTCCAAACACCCTTCTCTTGTCCGTCAATCACCGTCTTCCAGCCCCCAGTCATTGCAAACTTCCAATCAAACTTCGGTCCGTCCTATGCCATGTCCCCCCCCAAGGGATGGGTATGCCCGCTCTTGACCCCCTGTCCCTTCGAAACCTGCCACCCAGTGGACCCCCTGTAGGGCGGTACACTGCCCCACCCCCCCGCTACAGGGGCCGTCCGTCCGTCACTGCAGAGTCACTCCCTCCGGCACCAGATCGACTCGTTCCACAACCTGCTCACCACATCCCGCAACTCCATCATATACCACGCATTCCCCAGACGAGACAGATGCACACCGTCCTCCCTAAACGCTAAAGGCTCCTCCAGTCGAATCCCAGGATGCGAAATGACTTTTACACCCTTGTCCGCACAGTACAGCCTCATTGCCCGATTCAGTTTCCTCCGGGCCTTCTCGATAGCCCCGTGTTTTATGGCCCCCCTCCAAACTTTCCGGGGGACCAGCTCCGTCCAGGCAATGCAGGCCCCCGCCATCCTTGACTTCAACACATCCAAGTCCCTTTGCATGAGTTGCAACAGAGCCAGTCCAGACAATTGCACCAGGTCGTTCTCTCCCAAATGAATGATCAACAAATCCGGGCATCCCCTCTGTGGGACCATCTTCGCGAGCCAGGGCAGTAGTGCCCCCCATCGCATTCCGCTCTTTCCCCACCATTTCACCTCGTGCAATTGTCCTTTCAGTCCCAGGTTACGGCCGTAAACCTGCTGGTCAGCGTATTTGGACGCCCAGTGCACAAATGAGTGCCCAACGATCCAAGTCACCGTCTTACCGCCCGGGCCACTCACGCAACCTACGAAGAAAAAGATGTTAGAACAGGCAAACAAAACAGTGCAACACCAACAAACCTGCCTGGGACCCCCACTATTTCCTCACATACTGCTCGCAACAGCGCCACTTCCAACGCCCAATCCTCCTGATCCTGTCCAAGGACCAACCCAGCCGGGCTGCCGCAGTCGCAGCCCCAATGCGAAAGGAATGAGTACCGAACCCAGTACCATCAATCCCCAGGCGTCCCAAAGCCATGCGCAACACCGCCAACAACTGGCCAGCCGACACTCTCGCACCAAACGCATGGCGAAAAATCTCACCCCCCCGGGGCCCCCCCGACCCGCAGAAAGAGCGCCACTCCAGCACTGGGCAGACCGCCCCACCAGACTCATTCAACCACACCCACGTACCACATCCCACTTGATCAGTCTTCGAGCGGCCCAGCCATATCCCCAAACGCCCCGCATCGATAAGGCACATCCTCAAACAACCTGCCGGCCCCCCGCCTCGTGCCCAGCAATTCAGACACCCGGAACGCCCCAAAGAACATCCACACCATGCACAGACGAAACAGGCCCACCTCGGCCCTGTCATAGCAACACCCCGGCAACACCCCAACCAGTCGAACCAACAAGTCAAACGTCACAGCCTCCCGTAGGCGCCCCCTCCCGGCGCCCCTCTCCCGACCCCACCCCCGCAACATGCGAGCCAACACCACATCCTTCGTGGGGTCGAAACCCAAAAACAAGACACAATAAAAGGAAATGCCCGCCAATTTTCCAGAAATCGTAGCAGCAGTCAGGCCACGGTCCATACAGGATAGCACATAGCCCCTCAAACCCTCCAGCACCTCCGGCTCCCCACTCACCACACCATCCACCATCCAGCCCATAAAAGAACTAAATTCAGACCATGCCAGTCGATATGTCCTCCTTGTGGACGGAGCCAATGAACCCTCCACCAGACCAATCATCCTTACTCCCCCAAGGCCCAGATGCCGGCCGGCAGCTCGGTCTTGCAGGCGTCCGCTCCCGGCGCCAGGTGTCGGAACCGCTGCCACTGCGAATGAGACAACGCATCCGCAATGTCATTATTCGCCCCAGGGACATGCTTGGCCCGGAACACCACATTCAACTTCAAGCACGCCAACATGAATCTACGCAGCAGCCGCAGCACTCGCAGGTCCCTCGCCCTTTGGTTATTAACAAGGTCCACCACTGTCATGTTATCAACGTGAAAGAGCACCGTCCTGTCCCGAAAGTCATCCCCCCACACCACCAGAGCCACCAGCAAAGGGAAAAACTCCAAGAACGCAATGCTCCTGCCTTGCTTGATCCAGGAGGCCGGCCAGCTCTCCGCACACCACCGACCATCCCAAAAGACTCCAAACCCCGCTGACCCAGCCGCGTGAGAGAAAATCTGGCATTGCCACACCGCCCTCTCCTCGCCAAACTCCAAAGGCACCCCATTGAAATCCTGCCGGAACGTAATCCAAGTCCTCAAATCCATCCTGACCCCCAGCGAGATCCTCACCCTGTGATGCGGAAGCACTGCCCCCGACATGGCCATGCCGAGCCCCGACCGAACGTGCGCCCTGCCCGCACCACCCTGCATGCAAAGTTCAGGAAACCCAGAAGCCTCTGAACCGCCCGCAACGGGATCCGCCGTTCCCCCACAGCCCACTCCAGACACGCCAGAATCTCCGCCACCTTAGCTGCCGGCAGGCGCGCCAACCACTCCACCGAATCCAATTCAATCCCCAAAAACGTGAGGCAACAGCTGGGACCAGCCGTCTTCTCAGGCGCCAGAGGCACTCCAAAATGCGCAGCCAAGGCCTGGAAACGCGACAGGGCCCTGCCGCAATCCCCCGACCCCGCCCGGCCCAGAAAAAGGAAGTCGTCCAGGTAGTGAGTGACCTCGCGGCACCCACTCACCCGCACCATGACCCACTGCAGAAAAGTGCTCAAGAGCTCAAACAACGCACAGGAGATGGCACAACCCATGGGAAGGACTTTGTCGACATAGATGGCACCCCCGAACTGCATGCCCAAGAGCCCAAAATCAGCCGGGTGAATAGGCAGGAGCCGGAAAGCCGACTTAACGTCACACTTCGCCAGCTCCGCACCGGGACCACACAACCGCACCATCCGAATCGCATCATCCACCGACGCATACAGCACTCTCGAGTCCACTTCCGCAATAAAGTCATTCACCGATCGACCCTCCGGCCACGACAAATGGTGAATCATCCTGAACTCCCCCTCCTCCTTCTTCGGCACCACCCCCAACGGAGAAATGATCAGGTCCGGCAGCGGCCAGTCATCAAACGGCCCTGCAACTCTCCCCTCCGCCACCTCCTTCTCCAACTTCGCAGCCACCACTCCCGGCAATTCTTTCGCCAATCTCAAATTTTCCGCCCACCGACCTTCCCTGGGACCCTGGTAACCCACCCGAAAGCCTTCGGTGAATCCCCAAAAGAGCCGCGCCGCGGACTCGCGATCAGGGTAGCACGCGAGCCACGGGGCCATCGCCTCCACCCTAACCGGAGTAGGCGCCCTTCGGGCCAGGCTGCCCCCGGCTCCTAGCGTTCCTCCACTGTTCAGAGGGGGTGGCGAGCGAGAGGCATTGAGTAATGGGGTGCTTCCCGCCGCACTTTGAGCACTCATGTTTGAACTTGCAAGGATACCTGGAGCAGAAACCCCGACTGTAGCTCCAACACACTCCTGTAGTGGCCCCTCCTGGTTTGGGCGGCTGACCGGACACAATGGTGTTGGGCACAGTTCCGCCCCCCGCCCCGCCCTGGGCGGGACGCGTCGGAAAAGACCGATACTACACCGGTAAACCGCTGGCCGTATGTGTAGAGGCTGACGAGTGTGAAGACGCCATCCACTGCATCCAAAGCTCCTGATCCACCTCCCCCCAGCTCTTTTCCGGGTCGGCGCTGACCCGAGCCCGAAACTCCTCTTCGTAGCTCAGCCACGCAAACCCACCAAACTGCATCTGGGCCTTACGAATGATATCCATGTACTTGAAAAGCGCAATCGCCCGGTCCAGATACTTCTGACAATACACGCTAGCATAGATCAAAAAGGCCGAAGTCCAATTCTCCATAGTGATCGGCACCCTAGGCCGCCTCGTCAGCTCCCACTCCTCCTCCTTGGAACCCTCCTTCGCCTGAACCTCCCGGTGCAGCAACTTAAAAACATCCACAAACTCATGTTTCCAAATCTTGTCCCTCATCTTTTCCGACAAATGCGACCCCAAAGGCATCGCCAACCCCATATAAGGCATTTTCTTCGGGACCTTCACCCCTTTCTCCTCTTTCCCATCACTTTTGTCAGTCTGCACCCCCAGAGTCACCGACTTACCATCCACCTTCTTACCATCCGCAGGTGGACCGCCCGAAGGCGCCCCCCCCTCCCTCACCGACCCATCCCCCACACCCACCGACCTACAGGCCCGCTTCCTCCCATCCCCACCCCGGGGAGCGTCTTCCCAAACTGCCCACCAGGCACTCTCACCTGTTAGTGCCTCCGTCCTCTCCCGGGGCCGTCCTCTGGACTCCTTTCCACGGGCCTTCCCAGTTCCAGTCTTCTTTCTCGTCCCGGGGTCGACCTGTAACACACCAAGGTCGTCATCCCCCGCCGCGCGGCCTATGCCTTCCAGGTCATCCCGCACCTCCCCTTCTTCCAACTCCTCACTCTCCGCGCTGTAATCGAGTTCAAGCACCGGTTCCAGATCCACACCTTCGCATGCCACATCCTTCACGGCACGTTTCACTCCCTTTTGCACACACTCGCGGCCACGCGTTCCGGTGGCGCCACCAGTAGCCGTTGCCCGATCCCGCGGAGGAGGGACAGCCGCCGCGGACTGCCCTACTGCTTCCGACCTGCGTCTTGGAGCCGTGTTGCGCCCCGCAAGGCCCCCCTTTGCTCTGCCGGCAACCGCCGACTTGGATCCCCTCCCGCCCCCCAGGTCGCTCGAACCTGGCAGGGCCCCGGCACCATCGGGCCTCAAAGCCGTGCTGGCCGTCCCTACCCCGGCCGCGCCCTTAGGAAGGTGGGCGGCCGGGCCTGACTTCCTCAACCTCGCCTGCCTAACCTCCTCCTCCTGCCTTTCCGCCTCCCTTTCCTCCTCAGATGTGGGGGTGGGAGGACCCTCGATGTCGTGGCCCCAAACTGCACCCACTCTGGCCCTCGTCTCCTCAGCCCATCTGACCTCCTGAATCTGCTCCAGGATACGCTCACCCCGGGACCTCTCCTCCCAGGAAACGGAACCCCAAATCGGCGGGGGAAGGGGCGGGCCGTGGCCAAAGAACTCGCCCCCGCGGGGGAAGAAACCCACCTGTTGGAAACCCTGCACCCAACCCGGGCCGCCAATAGGAACCAGCGCGGGTGAGGCGCTCCGACACACCGCAAACCCAGGCGCCAACGGCCGCACTACGGCCGGGGGGCCCGCCCTAGAGCCCCGAGATAGATCGATAGGAGCCCCCCCAGACCCCTCCCCTAGCTCCTGCATCTCAAGCCCAGACCCAACCCCTCCAGAAGAGGCATCCTCCAAGCGGGCCACGGGCCCAGAGGGCCCGCCGCCATCCAGCGACCCCTCCAGGCCCAAAGCGGGCCCGGCCTGGGCGTCTCCTAGCTCCTCCCCCCGCGTGGCACCGGCCGGCACCAGCAGGGGCCCACGAAGCGGAAGCGCAGCAGGCGCGGCCCTCACGGCCGCCCCCGAGGCCCCAGGCAAAAAATCCAGCGGGGGGAAGGGCCGCGGGGAGGTCGTCCTGCGCTTCCCGCCCCGCGCCGTATCCTTGGGAACACCCCCCCCCCTTCTGACCTCAGGCCCCCCCTCCAGAACCTGGTCATCCTCCAAGCAGGCGAAAACCGCCGCATGCACCCCGGCCGAGGCAGCCCTCGTGCCCCTTGTGGCCCCCACTCAGGCCTGGTCCATGAGTCCCGGGCCTAATCAGGTCCTCGCGGCCGGCCCTAGCAAGCAGTAACAAGGCCTCACGGACCTGTTCCGCAGACACACCAGACATCCTACCCGAGCCAAAAGACAAGAACAGGATGACAAGATAAACCCCAGCTGCCGTAGAACAGCTCCGAGCACAATCCCAAAAGTAGCACTAGGCCTCAAACTACGCACTAACTACAACTCCTTTCGAGCTCCCTCCCGATGGTGCCAGGCGCAGAAAAGAGGAAGATCCCTTCCTCCCCCGCGCTTAAGTACCCACCCCCTAACTCCTCCCCTTCCCCTGCCTGGACTATCCCCTGCGCGAAAGACCCCGGGGAAAGACTAGTCTGCGACTCTGCTTTCCCCGGGGCCTGGCAGTGGCGCAGCGGAGCAGTTGTTCTCTTTCTTTGTTTAGGTTTCGTCGGCAGTGCTGCAGTGATTCTCGCCCCCGCTTTTTTCGCAGCATCGGAGCGCAGCGTGCGGGGAGATTGCCGAGGATTCGTCTGCGGGCTGGTGGACGGCGAGATCGGAGGCTCACGTGCTGTCGCGCTGTGGAGAGGTACCAGGTGTGAGTGCGTGCGCACAGGAGTTCCGTGTGGGGCTGCTTCCAGCCGGAGCTGAGGGAAACTGAAGCGCCCACGCTACAGTGCGTGAGGGGCAGGACACGGGTGCGAGGGGCAGAGGTTTCTTTCACATGTGGTTGAGGGGGACAAGAGCTCCGTGTAAGGCTGCTTCCTGCCGGAGCTGAGTGAAAGTGCAGCGCTCACGCTAGGTCGTGGGCGAAGGATTGAAAAAGCGCTAAGAGCTGTTTTAAGGATCAGTTGCACACAGGAGTTACGCTTACAGCGGGGTTGGGGATAGCAGTTTTTTTCAAGCATTGGTGTGAGTCTTACTGTTGCCAGGTATTGTGGGAATTGGTGATATTAACCCAATTTTTGACTTTTGGATAAATGTGTCGGGCATCTTTGTATTAAGGCAATCTGTGGGGATAGCAGGTTTTTTGAAGCATTGGTGTGAGTCTTACTGTTGCCAGGTATTGTGGGAATTGGTGATATTAACCCAATTTTTGCCTTTTGGATAAATGTATCTTTGTATTAAGGCAGTCTGTTAAGCACATTCCCTACTGATTAACTTGCTTTTGTTAAGGGGGCAAACGGGGGACATTGCTGTCAGGCAAATAACGATCAAGTTGTTATAATTACAGGTCTCACGCTTACACAGACTCTCCGCAGTACCGCATCGGAGGAGACACAGGGGTTTTTTGCTCAGAGGTCACAGACAGGCCTGCATTTCACTGCTTCTATGGGCCGCCGGGCTTGAGATTACTCGCCCAACACCCAGGCTAGCTGGGTGGCGTGGTTCCAGTTGCGTGGTGCTTACGGCCAGTTTGTGTACCCCAGCGGTGCCCAGGTAAGGACACAGACAGGGTTCCGGGTCAGGCAAGCGTTGTAAGGAGTCACTCTGTGATGGACATAGTTCAGGTACAGATAACATTGTGTTCGCAGTGTTATTAACAATCAGTGTATACGTTACCTTGCGCTTGTTGCTTTGGGAGCTATGGCTAGTAAGTATGGCGCAAAGCGTTCCCGCATGGAACATATGTTGGAATCAATGATGTGGAGAATGGCGACAATGGATAGGAGATGGGGAAAGGTAGAGCAAATGGGGCAGAGCCTTGCAGAGGTCAGACAAAGAGTAGATATACAGAGTGGGCCGGCAGGCAGGCCTGAGCGCACCATAGTTCCCCCCAAAACCCAGAGAGGAGTTAGACCCACTCTCCAGGCGGGCTAGGCCCAGGAAGGGGAAGAACCTTGCACCCATGCCGAGTCAGCCTTTAGGGGATATGCCTTTGGGTGAGGATCCCTCAGGAGTTCCAGTGATACCGGAGAACCCTATACCCATACCAGTGATTCCTGCAAGTGTCCCATTGGCCCCGCTCCTACTTCACCTGTGCCTACATCAAGCCCAGTGCCGCCCGCTTCAATCCCGGTGGTTCCCGCGTCAATTCCTGTGGTGCCACACCTAGCCCCCCATCATTCCCGGTGGTCTCCGCAGCACACCTAGCCTAGTGATACCGGTTCTGAATCCAGTGGTCCCCACTCCCACCTCAGCACCACCAGTTGTTAATCAGGTACCACAGGAGCTAGTGGCGCAGATAGCTGCAGTTCTCCCTTGGCTAGGAAGGGGGTGAATGTTACCAACTACGGCGGGAGCAAAGGAAGTAGGGGAGGACCCGTTAGCAGAGGCACAGAGGATGGTGGAAAAGATTATTGCAGCCCCAAGCGGGGGCCAGGTATTTCAGTTCTACCCCAACCAGCAGTACAGGCAAGCGACAATGGAAAAGATAAGGTGACAGAGCCAGCTGGAGTTAGGGCAATAGGTAAGGAAGTGGCATTGCCACTGCTGGGCATGGGGGTATTACCCTCTAGAAGGGAACATTAGGCCAGGCATGTAACACATGAAGTAAAGGAATTGGTATGGTCTGGTGCTTACATCAATACGTTCTCCTTACTTGTGGATGACAGAGAAATGGAGTATGCCAAGAAGCAGAAGGATTGGATGCTTCCTAGTGAATGATGTGTTGAAATGATGAGATTCAGGATGGAAGAGACTTTGAACAACTGGATTAGGGCTTTCTCTGTATATATGGCTATATTAGCTGAGCGTTCGCCTAATCTGCAAGCAGAAATGGCTTGTTACCAGAGCAGGGTTGCTATGACTCATGATAAATATGGGGGCGTAGGGTGGAAGGATTATTTTGAGAAGCAAACAGGGACCCCCTGATACGGATTTATTTCCTGGGTCAGGGCAAAGAGCAAATGTGAGTAGATTACCCAGGCAAAATCTTAAACCAACTAACACACGAAAAGTAATTCAATACATAAAAAATTATAATACACTATTGCATGTACATATGAAAATACAAATTTAATAACGATATTCATAAAAACTGATACATGATTATACATAAAGGATAAAAAAAGTTAGTAGCATTTAAATATATGCATATTTTCAATCATGTAAGTAGTTCATTCGTATAAAAGATTAGATGGTTTCCTTTTTTTTGTCTGTGGAAGGATTATGACATGAATTTCAGGAAGGGAAAGGAATTTGACCCATCACTTTCCTGGGACCGGGTTGACACAATCTCGTGGTTTGATCAGTTTGGCCCAGGACAGCCAGGCAGTACAGTGCAAAACAGGAACACGGGTCACACTTCCCAAGTGCCTCAGCCCTTTCGGCAACCACAAACCTCGGGCACGGCCACTAGCCCAGGGAGCGGTGGGGAACGGAAAGGGACATGCTGGGATTTTAATAGATGGACATGCACCAGGGCCCAAGGTATGTGTAAATTCAGGCACGCATGCTCCGTGTGTAATCACCCTTCACACCCAGAATGAAAATGCCTCAAAAAATCAGGAAATAGGGAAAAGAAGAAACAGGAGTAAGGAGAAGACACTAATGGTAACACATTCACCCATTGACGTTTTGGCTATGATTCCTTGGTTAAACAGGTATCCAGACAATGCCACGGCTAGGTTTTTACAAGAAGGTTTTTTGTATGGCTTTATGATTCCAGCAGTTGACTACACAGGGACACCAGAGTGTAAAAATCAGCTTTCTGTAAGGACCAATCCGGGGGTAGCAGCAGCGAAAATTTCAAAGGAACTTCGCCTGGGCAGAATAGTGGGTCCTTTTGATCACATCCCTGTTCACAATTTTGTCTGCTCGCCCCTGGGGATGGTCCCAAAGAAAGAGGAAGGTTGATTCATAATCTATCAGCCCCCAGAGGCAATTCATTAAATGACGCCATCAACGAAGAAATCTGTAACGTGAAATGTGCCTCTTTTGACCAGGCAGTAGATATGTTAAGGGTGCTGGGACCTGGGGCCTTGCTAGCCAAATCAGATATTGAGTCCGCTTTCCGGCTGCTGCCTGTACATCCTCTAGATCACCACCTTCTAGGCTTTTCATTCCAGGACAAATTTTACATGGATATGTGCATGCCCATGGGTTGTTCTGTTTCCTGTGCTTACTTTGAAAAATTCAGTTCATTTCTGGAATGGGTTTTGAGATAGGCAACAGGCACCAATACGTCATGCATTATCTGGATGACTTTCTCTTTCTGGGGTCGGCATGCTTCCGGAAATGCGCTTGGACATTGCAGGAATTTTGCGTGCTCATGCGTGCTTTTGGGGCCCCTCTAGCACCGGGGAAGACGGTGGGTCCAGCAACCACAATAGAATGTTAGGCATAGAGTTGTACTCTGTAAAGGGGTGTTTCCGGTTACCTAAAGAAAAAAATTGAAATTTAGAGCAACACTCAAGCAATGTTTGGCAAAAGAAAAGGTCACCTTACATCAGCTACAACAGACAGTGGGTCCGTTGAAATTTGCACTAAGGGTAATACCTATGCCACAGCCTTTCTCCCGCTCCATCACTCAGGCCAAGACAGGCCTCCAGGAAAAACACCATCACACCAGACTGTCGTCTGTGGTTTGCCAGGACATGCAGATTTGGATCGCATTTCTGGAGGGTTACATCGGCAGGGTAGTGTGGCCCGGTCCCCCCCCGCTATTTCCGCTGAGTTAGGTTTATGGACTAAAGCTGCAGGCAGTGTGGGTTTTAGTGCCATACTTGGGAACGAATGGGTGGCACAACATTGGCCGGCTTGGTGGTTGGAGAGAGGTGTGACAGCCAATATAGGTTTTCTGGAACTCTTTCCCATCTGGGTTGCACTGACTGTTTGCCTCATCATTTGCGTAACTAATCTGTGATTTTCTGGTCAGACAACATGACAGTGGTTGAATGCATCAATCAGCAGACGGCACGGTGCAAAATGATCCTCCGCCTGTTGAAAGAGATATTGCTGTTGTATATGAAGCTGAACATACAGTTTAAGGCTAAACATGTCCTGGGGTGCTGTATAATGCTGCTGATGCACTCTCTCACTTCAAGATGTAGGTTTTCAGAGACCACCTACCCTCTACAGAGGCGACACCAACACTCTTCCCGGAAGTACTCTGGCAGATTGGTGCCCCCAGCTACAGAACCTCGTGGCAGCTAGCCCAGCACCCAGGACCAGGAAGGCTTATGAAGGGGCGTTTTGGTCTTACTGTGCTTTTCTGGGACAGGATTGGGAGGATAGCTGGCAGGAGTCAGGGGCATTCCTTCGTTATTTAGACTCTTTGAATAGGGAAGGGCGCTCTGCGGCAACAGCCAGGCGACATGTGGCAGCGGTGTCTTTCTTTGCGCAAATCAAGGACACCAGGGACCCCACTAATAGTTTAATTGTGAGAAAGGCACTGAAGGGGTTGGGCCGCCTCCAGGGGGCTGCGCCGGACACGATACGCCAGATTGGCTTAGAATGGCTTTCCTCTCTGCTAGCAGCCCTGGGTGGCATCTGCATTTCAACAGGCGAGGCATTGCTATTCAGAGCTGCCTTTTCACTGGCCTTATATTGGGCATTTAGGGTAGGGGAACTAGTGGCAATAAGCAGGATGTGCAAGGTGGGCTCCAGCTGGAGCAAGCAAGGATACAGGGCGACACTTTGCTAGTAACCATTAAAAAATCCAAAACTAATCAGGAAGCCCGGGGCTAAGGGCTAGTACTCCACCGGGCACGGGATAATCCATGCTGCCCAGTGATGCACCTAGAAGCCTTCCTCCGACAGAGGAATAGTGCAGTAGGGGGGCATTATTAAGGCATGCTGACAGTACCCCTCTTACCAGGTTCCAATTTAGAGGGGTATTGGCCATGACGATAGACAGGACAGGTTTGTATCCAAAGGACGTTGGGGCTCATTCATTCAGAATAGGGGCTGCCACATAAGCAACAGCTAGAGGGGTTGCACAGCGACAGTGTGAAGAGAATTGGGAGATGGTCCTCCAATTGTTACAAGCGCTATGTGCGGCTACACATGTTGGGAGGGTGGCAGTGCTTTTTATCCTGATGCCTGTCCTATTTGTCTGCTTGCATTTCAGTTTCTCAAACCTGTCACTCAGGGGAGAAACTGCCATCAGCGCATCACCAGCTAGATACTTCACAACGACAGGCACATCCACAGGACAAGGGAGCACATGTTGTTTGGGTCATTGGTCATTCCTTTGTACGGCGTATGAAATCTGTTTTTCTGTCAGGTAATTATAGACAAAGAGCTGAGCAGGATGGTTTCAAGGTTTCTTACCATGGTAAAGGGGGTCTCTGCCTCAGTCAGTTTAGGGGTTTTGTGACAGAGCTGTGGAATAGACACAGTCCTCCACCCACGATAGTTATATTGCATTTGGGTGGGAACGATCTGGTGAAGCTGGGTGGAAGGGGATTGATGGAGTACATAATCTCTGAAGTGGTCTAGTTAGCTAAGGCATGCCAGGGCTGCACCATAGTTTGGTCTCAGATGGTACCCAGATTTAAATGGACGGGGAAGAGACTCTGTGAAAGCATTAAATCACTCGGTAAGGAGGATCAACAATAAAATAGGGAAATTGTTCAGGTCTCTCAGGTCTCCTCAACTACAAAACATAGCACATGGGTGTGTCAGGGGGGAACTGTACTTCTAAAAAGACGGGGTCCACATGACTAGGTTAGGTAACGAAATCCTGTTGGAAAATATAAGGGCTTGGCTTGTTAGTTTTAATTGCAAGGTATGACCTTTCAGTGTAGGAGGGTAGGGGGTCCAGAAGGTTGGTCAACTACGCTGGCCCGTGGCGGTAAGGTCATGATTGGTGAGCAGCAAATTTAAAGTCCTTAGATGGCGGTGCCATTCTTGAATGGGGTCGCTCAAGGGGAGAGACAAGTGGTCTCTCCTAGAACTCCAGAGGCATTACAGCTGGTTGGCTGGATGGGTGCGGGGGAGGAGGGAGTCACGTTTTCTTTAGGCTGGTTGGCCACCCTGCACGTGCACAATGATGTCACTAAACGGAACAGTGTGCAAGGGCCCCCTTTAATGGACTTAATAGAGCGTACGCGGGTAACCAGGGGGGAAGTACCCTCGCCGCAAGTATGGCAGGGCACTGGCCCCCCTTCCCCCGCCTGCTCTACGTGGTGGGGCGCGCCCCATTGCCTCATTATGACGTGGGGGCGCGTCTTATCACGGATTGGCCCCAAGGGCTCCAAAGTGACCCAGAAGGGATTGAATCGGTTCTGGGTCACTGGGGAGCAGAGGTCAGGCCGGTTAGAACAGGCCTGGTCAGTAAGGGGGTTTAAAAGGCCGGGGACCACGGGAGTCGGCCTCTTTTTTCCCGCGCTCCCAGGTCTGCCCAACCCAGCCTCTAGGAGGCTGTAATCTCTTTCCCCACCCACCATCCCCTAAGGCAGATATTGGTTATTGTGTTATGAAGGCTGTTCATATGTTTTTCCCAACATAAATGGGTGACATGTGTTTCGTACGATTATTTTTGTTCCTTAGAACTTTTTCCCGTTTACAGGTCATCAATCGTTGTATTTATTGCTATTCCTTGGTCAGGCGGTAAAGTCATGATTGGTGAGCTGTAAATTTAAGGTCCTTAGAGGGTGGCGCCATTCTTGAATGGGGTCCCCCAAGGGGAGAGGCAAGTTGTCTCTCCTAGAACTCCAGGGGCGGAACAGCCGGTTGGCTGGATGGGTGCGGGGGAGGGGGGAGTCACTCAGGTGCACAATGACGTCACTAAACGGCGCAGATGCAAGGGCCCCCTTTAATGGAGTTAATAGAGCGTACAGGGGTAACTGGGGGGGGAAGTACCCTCAAGGTAAACGGGCCCTCTGCGCATGCACACTCTTACGGGAGGGCGTGGCTAATTGATAAGGATCTGACACCAGTTAGCGACCTTGCCGTAGGCCTAAATAGGATACGCAGAAAGTAATTAATGTATGATTATGATTCAGATGTTAGATTCGGATAGGAAATACCTTGTACTAGAAGTATGTTAAGGTTAGCCATCTGATATCTGTATATATTAATTGTAATCAAATATCATGCTATGTTTTCTGCTTAAAAAATTGTTTAAATATTGTTTATTTCAAATTTTATTTGATTTTATGTTTTAATAAATACGTCCGGGGGTTGTACGACCCCCACCTTCAAAGAAATCCCTCTAATGTCCATCTTTAATAAATGTTGGTTAAACACAAGGCGGGGGAGGGGGATGTTCAGGAGTCCCTGGCCATACTGGCGTTGCTGTGCTTTCTGCTGTCCCTGAGCTACGTGCGGTCACGCGGTTGCCGGGACGTACCCTCACTCATCCTCCCTCAATGGTCACGTGAGGAGGATAGTTCACTTGTCCCCCCGAAACCAGTGCTGCCTGCCCGATGCTACATCATGTGAGTACATCACTGACCCCTTCTTGATACTTTGTGGCATTAATTTGGAGCTAAACTCCATCTCTCCATGATGCTGCCACACCATTAATGCTTTACTTCAAACTTTTCACCATTGCCTCCCCGTTTGTCCTTCATCGGACTCATCAAGTCTCACTGTGGGGACTCCTCACCTCCCACACGACTTGCTGCCCCCTGGGTTCGGCCTGCCATTTCTCTGAAGCCACTTCACCGTCCACTGCCTTTGTGTTGGATGGGGCGTGCTGAAGCTATTTCCCACGCTATGGTCACATTTTGTTGCCTCTGCTCCAACTTTGACTTTTTCTTGCGAGTCCCCCTGCTCCCATCTACGTGCAAGGAGGTGTTTTTAGGGCCTACTTACAACGTTCAACCAGTCCTGGTGATTGGAGAAGATGAAGCGTGTTTTGAAAGCAGTAGCCATTAAAAACAAGAACCTTGAGGCGCACTCACACCGGAACAACATTCACATAGTTGACCTTGTTGAATCTACAGATATGAGATGCCCTAATCATTTTGTAGAAACTCAGCTCACCGACTTACTTGACTCCCAGGATTTTACGTCCAAATTTGTTGTCAAAAGGACCCATAGATCATTGGGTCCCCAGCCACCTCTGGACACCTCCCCTCGCCCCATTGTGGCTCGCCTCTTGAATTGCAGAGACCGTGACACTATACTCCTCCTAGCCTATGAATATGTCCCATTGCACAGTATTAGGGCACCATAATCTATCTTTACCCTGATTTTACTCTTGCTGTCTAGGAGGCGAGGTGGAAGTTTAACAATGCAAAAGCCCAACCTTGCAAGCATGCACGCAAGTGTGGTATGTTGTCCCAGCTAGACTCTGGATAGTTGTGGATGGTAAGACCCGATTCTTTGATACCCCAGCAGAAGTGTTCTCTATTTGCCAACAATTGGGCCCTAGTAGACCTTCTTCATCCCACACCACCCCAGAGCACTCCTCTCTGGACCTAAACTAATTGGCCAGCACCAATACCTTTTCCCTCCCAGCTGAACTGCTTAATGCCTTCTCAATTATTCTGAAAGCTGTAATGTTCTAGCTAACCATTTCTATAACTATATCATCCTCAAATGTCCATTTTCCTGTAACACTGATATCTTTTGATTAAGCACCTATTACCACTTTCCATTATGGGCATTGATTGCTGCGGCGTTGTACGCCCCGCAAAGAGTATTCCATGTCTCAAATGTTGGAGCTTCTGTTTGTTGTTTGAGTTTCCCTAGGATTCACGGAGTCCCTAATATCCACTTTGGGTCGAGGGTTGCCAATACTGATTCCTGTAGTTATTGGTTTATGTTTCTTTTTTCTAAAATAGATTGGATGAGACTGTTCAATACTTTACACATACGACTTGACATGCATGACTGTTCCCTTCATATTGACATTGGGGGGTGATAGACTGCCTGCAGAACTCACGTTCCTTACGTGAAATGTCTGCGGCCTGCACAATCCCCAAAAGGGTAAACAGGTACTATGATATTTCAGTCAACAAGGTGTTAAGGTTACGTTCTTACAGGACACTCGCATCCCTCCCCAATTCTCTCCTGCTTTTGCAGATGTCTGAGGGCCCCATAGATACTTTGCCAGCAATATCACTTATTCCCATGGAAAATGTGTACTCCCTCATAGAAGCCCCACTTTCGCCATCACACTACTATTTCTGACAGCTAATGACATTATGTCCTTGTGACGGGGACGTTGCTGGGGAGGCGAGTCCTCCTATTGAATATTCAAGCTGCTAATGTGGACAAAACCCCTCCCCTTCTTTCAGGAGCTGTTGGCCCTTCTTGGTTGTTTTGACACAGACATCATACTGATGGTGGGAAATGAATTTCATTGTTGACCCCTCATTAGACACCACCAGCACTTGTTCAGCCAGTAAAACACTTGCGCTATGCACTCTCCAGGATATTATTGATGCAGCTATCCCAAAGATGCCTGGCGCCTTCCCCACTCCAAAGCTCTGGTATACCCTTTATATTTTTTTCCACAAGCTGTGTGGTTGTGGCTCGATTATTGATATATATCAGAGAAGGCTGGCATATGGCTTAAGGACATACACATATTACCACATACATTCTCCAACCATGTCCCAGTTAAACTGCTTCTCACTCTCCTTTATGGTGGAGGCTGTGAGTGATGTTGGTCCTTCCCTACCACTGCTTTCTTAGATGAGGTTTTTCTTTCGGAATTTCACGACTCTATCCTTGAAAACTGTCATGCCATCTTGTGGGATGCCTTTAAGGGATCTGCATTTTGAAGCATGCAGGTGTGCTTCGGGGCATCCACAATCGTCTGGCACGGATACAGGCTGAACTTGTTGAACTCTGCAAGGCAAATTCATCCCACTCTAATCCCTTTTCCCAGCACAGACAGTCTGTTCTCCTTGCAGAATTACAGGACTTTGTCGAAAGGGAGACCGCATACCTTGGCAAATACTCCGCGACTCATAAATATAGCGAGGATGAAAGCCCTGGTCGCACTCTGGCATGCCTCCTATGCCCCACACAGGTTGCTGAATGCATTACTGATCTCCCTCTGGATGGTGGTGCCCACGATACTGCTAACGAAGACATCATCCAAGACTTAGTTTCATATTACAAGCCCAAATGCACTTCACACTTGGACCCTGACAAAAAGCTGTGCTTGGCATACTTTGAGGAAATAGCCATGGTCTGGCTGACTACGGGTCTATCCCAATTCTTAAGTGAACCCTTAACTGCTGAGGAAATTACTAAGGGGATCAACTCCCTTGATGGTTCCAAGGCCCCTGGCATAGGAACTTTTTATAAAGGCATACAAGGTTTTTCTCATCCCCCACTTACTAGATGTTTATGCTGAAGCCTTAGACAAGGGGATCCTTCCACCTACTATGTGAGATGAGGTGATCTCTTTACTGCTTAAACCTGGTAAAGAACCACATTTCTGTGCCTGATATAGGCCACTTTCTTTGCTTAACTTTAACAATAAGCTTCTAATAAGATTCTGGCCAAAGCAGTAACCAATAGATTAACATTGCTGCTTGAACAGATTATCTCCAACCAAACCAGGTTTGTTCCCCAAAGGTCCACTTCACTCAATTTACATGTTGTTTTCTCCATTTTGAGTAGGGTCACCCTTTTCAATTCAGATATGGCTTTTGATTCTTTAGAGTTGCCCTTCCTTCAAGCAATGCAGCAGAGCCTGAGGTTCCAGCTCGGTTTATCACCCTCATATCTGTCCAGTATTTCTACCCTATATCCTGCATACAGGTAATTGGATCTCTTTCTGAGCCCTTCGCCATATCCATGGGTATCGAGTTGGGGTGTCCTCTTTTATCCCTATTGCTCACTATAGCTATGGAACCTCTGGTTCGCCACCTCCAAGAAAATCACATGCACTGTAGCCTTCACTTTAAACCTGTACCACTCCTCATTTCTATGTACGCAGATGACATTTTATTATTTGTTCAACAACCCTCGGTCAACTTTTGGAGGCATTTCTGGTCTGCACATTAATTGGGTGAGGTCTGAACTCTTCCCCCTTACAGCTGTTACTGGTCCCTCCTGCGAGTATCCCCTTGAAAGGCGTGCAGATACAGATAATATTTGGGCGTTATTTTGCATAGAGAATAAAAACAAATATGCTCCTGCTATTGACAAACTTGTAGTCCAGCTTCATCTCTCCATAGCAGGCCGTATTGCCATTATTAGAATTATTGTCTTTCCCTGTTTTTAGTATTTTTTTAAACATTCCCATTCCTTTGACAGACTTATTCTTTGCCACCTTGGTAGTCTCCCTTTCAAACTGATCTGGGCCGGTCGCAGCCATCTGATCGATTGGAAACCCTTATCCTTCCACATGATCAGGGTGTCTCCGTAGTCCCAGATTTTCAAACATAATATCTGGTGGCCCAGGCCCAGTCTACATACCGATGGTATCATATGGACACCCGTCTACCTTATACTAAACCAGAACATAACCCGGCAGTGGCTCTGTTGCCTCAGGGTCTCAAAGTAAACCCTACAGATATCCAGACCTTGTCAACTACGTGCTGGGCTCGGTAAAAACTCAGTAGTGTCCTGGGCTATGCTTTTTAATACCCCCTGAACTTGTTCTGTTGCAAAACCCATGGCTGCCTCTAACACTCAAAAAATGTGTCCTCTCACATTAGGCGGCCTATTTCCGGATGGCCAAGTACTATCCCATTCAGTGAGCACATACATGGATACGTTTGTGTTCCACTGGCTACATGGGAACACTATGTTCCTGCATCTCCTCTTACCATCTTGCCCCAGATGACTTCCTTCCCCTTAGGTTGTTAATAACGGACTCTGATGGATCTCATTTGGTTGTAAAACTCTACGACATCTGCATGGCCCTCAGATGGTGGGGTTTGAAAGCAATGGGAAAAAGATCTAGGCTATCCTATTTCCCACAAGGACTAGTCTCATAGCAGTGCACAAAATAGACTGCTATTTCCCAACCATCGTTATGAGATACTTCACTTTCAGTGTTTGCACAGACCTTACACCACATCTGCTGATCTAGCCAAACCCGACCCCACCATGTTGTCCCTGTGTCCTAAATGCATATTCCTGAAGGCAGACTTCTCCCACTTGATTTGGACCCATCCACCTATTGCCACATTCTGGACTGGCGTGTTTAGTGCTCTACCCAGCACGATTTCTAAGACTCTTCCCTCATGGCACTTCTGGGTAATGTGGCATCCGTCCCAAAGAACATCTGTATATTCACGGCCATCACTTTGCTTCTAGCAAAGAGAGAGATTGTGCTTCACTTGGGCAGTGCAATACACCTCAATACTAAGGCTGGCTACAGAGCATGACATACTGTGACCTGACAAGTGATGTTTATGCCATGCTGCAACCCCCCCCCCAACTAGATTTAAGGATATTTGTCAACTCCTCAATACTTATTTGCTCTCTCTGAAGCCTGACCCCTGGAGCTCAACAAATCCCTCTTCTGCTGCCATGCCCTCCTTATATTCTACCAGCCAAGACACTATTGTATAGGGTCTCTCTCCCCCCTGTTGCTTTCCCTATCAATGACTGCAACCTCCTGTGTTTGATGCACTATAAAGTCTTATTGTAATCCTTATATACTGCAATGTCAAATATGTAATTATGCCATGGCAATGTTCTACTTTTTGATCTATTGCTATATGTCTCATGTTTTCCGCGTTGTCCACCTACTGTTCTGTAGAAAATGATAAACAAAGTTAAAAAAAGATGGGTAAAAAGCAGGTCGGAATGACTCTACACCAATACAGGCTCGTAAGTAGGTGAATACTCCCGTAATGACCACTAGATCTTAGAAAGATGGAAAAATATCTTGTGACCTTGTGACCTAGGAAAGAAAGTCCAGATTAGACCAAGGCGCTTAAACCTTCATCTGAACAGTCACATTACTCAAGAGATAGGTGAAATTCTGATTGTGGTCATACACCTGGATCCTCTCAGCATGGTACATTAAAAACAGCAGGATTTTTAAGCCTTTCCAGAAGAAGCAAATTCCAGCGCTGGTAGGAGAGAGCTCCAAATTCTCAAAGCAAAGCCTTTGAAGGATTGTCCTAGGATATTGTTAAAGATTGCAGGGATTTGTTAGCATGAGCTGAAAGCCATTTTTGTACTTGGAAGCCATTTTAGTTAGCCATGTGCTCGCCATGTGTGGTTTCCCTCTTCAGAGCCTTGCACATGCTCAGAAGGGCCTAGCTAGTAGAATGCACCTGCTCCTCTTATATAACTGTCAGGCTATTTTTACTGATGTATGGAGAAGTAACTCTCCTCCCACTTTGTTGAGCAAGCAGATCTTGCATGCCCATATTAGGCAGTTTGCATGCTTACATGAGCCAGGATCTCCCCTTGTTTTATGCTGACAATGTAACCCTAAGCATATATAAGGCCCCAGTTTTCTGTACTCCTTAGACTGCCTCATACAGTTTCTGAAGGTACTGTGCGACGTAGTCTCCCTCATCTGAGGTTAATAAATGCATTCTTTTTATATTTCAGCTTCTGTGCCAATTTCTTCTTTGTTGGTTTAAAAGGACCAGGTATCAGTGAGGCCCCTGAGAAGGTTTCTATTTCCTTCAAATGGCGTTCCAACGTGGACCTCATCAGAGAAGTGGCTATCCAAGGGAGTGATCTTGACAGGAGACAGGAATCTACTGAGGAGGACAGGACATGATTCTACTAAGGAGGTACTCTGTGCACGGAGGTTCTGGGGATTCTCTGTCTCTGCAACCCGGTATATTTCTGGTCTTCCTGATTTTGATCCTCCACATGTTTACCGCTCCTGACTGATAACCTTTTTGGCGCGAGTATTCTAAAAAAACCACTGTTAGGTCATTCAGAACTTGGCAGTTAGAATATGGACACCAAGTCATTGGTAAGCGTTGTTTTGATGCAACACTTACTGTTGGTTTGATGCCTGGGATTGGTAAGGTTGTTATGCGACGCTTGCTGTGGCTTTGGAATTTGTATTGGCCAATTTTAGAATCTGTGATTCAGAATATATGAATTGCAATTTTTGTAGGCAGGTAATGAGGAGACTTTTCTCTACTTTGTATAAGATTTGAACGGCACAACGTACAAGCGTACTTTAAGTGCTACTTTGCGTATAATATTTGCATATGTGGCAATATGTTTGGCATGCCTGTTTCAAGCACACATCGAAGAATGTGTTGCTTTTTGGAAGTACCATAGTGAGATGTGAAGTAAATTATCCGGCTCCACTAGAGGGAATACCTAAATAGGTTTAGGTATAAAAACATATTTCTTGCTTGGTGACTTATCCGCATGGAATTCAAATATGAACATAAAACAAACAAGGATCCTAATCTGCCTACTTTTAAAAATGGAGATATGCAGAGCGATTTTTTGGTATTCTGCCAGACAAAGCTAGTGAATTGAGTGTATTTTGGCTACTTGAAAATGAAACAGTCTGTTGGGCTGTTATGTGCAGTCTTTTGGAATACTATTGAGAAGCTCTTCTTGTAAATATGACTTACAATAAGTATTTACAAATGGTTTGGTTTAAATACAGTCTGTGGGCTGTCCTTTGTTTCTGTCCTAAGTGTTGATCTGTGGGTTAATCGTGTGTTTAAATGTCTATGTGGTTTGTGGTTTCATATTAGTGGTACTTGTGTGAGTAAATAGCGATTGCGCTGTTTGTGAAAGACTGGCTAGCCTTAAGCACGCTGTATTGTGTGTTCTGAATGTTTGACCCCCCTTCTGTATATGCATTAAATAAAAATTAAATAAAAATCCAGAAATGAACCATATGATATGCTAAATAACTACATGTTACTATTAAATTGATAAGAGTAAGCAATTATGCACATGTACAAACGGCCTCAATGCTAAAAAGATGATATTAGAATTCATATTGAATAGGAATAAAATAGGCCTCAAAAACGAAATTGTGTGTTTTGCAATAAATAAACTGAATTATAACAGCATTTTCCTTAGATACATTGTATTAGATATTAACAGGCAAACACATCATCTGAGTAAATTGGAAGTTGCTGAACTAAACACACATTATAGAACTACATTGAAATGCCTCAGTTTTAAATAGACTGTCACCGTGCTTACATTTCAACACAAAAAAAAGGTTTCCAACAGCTGTGTTTGAACTACCGCTGAGAAACAGCTGTTGTATTCATTGTAGGCCACGGAGAGAAAAGGATGCTAACTCAGGGGCCGATTAGGATTGCGGTGATTCCGCATCCTCCGGGCCGGCGGAAGCTACCGCCGGCCTGGAGGATGCGGAATCACTGCTGCGGCCCTTCAAAACACCCACCGCCAGATTAGGATGGCAGTGGGATCAGCGGCGGACGGCAGATCCGTCCACGCTGATCCGCGGGGTGTTGGTCACACTCTGGTGGCGGTGTCTGCAAGACACCGCCAGCCAAATTACAATGTGTGTAAAAGCAGACTTTTCCACGGCGGATTTACTGCCTTGGAAAAGCATGGGGAAAATAGCTTCTGGGGGGCCCTTGCGTTTTGTGCATGCAAATGGGAAGCATGCATATTTAACCTTGCGGCGGGTGCTGCTTTAAGCAGCACCCGCCGCAATGTTAAATATACAGGATGTGACCGCCAGGGTGGTGGTCACATCCTAATTCGTACGGAGGGACCGCCGCTGCCCCTGCGGACGGTCCCTCCACCTCGGGGGTGGCGGACGGACGCAGGTCCGTCCGCCATCCTAATGAAACCCTCAGTTAGGATTTTGTTAGTGCAAACACGGTGTAAAATTCTGCATTTCAGACTGCTGTTTTAAAAAGTTGTAGAAATCAGGTTCATTATTTTGGATAACAGGAAAACATTTAAAGTAGGGATTTCCTTTCTTAATGCCTTTTTACATAAGCACATTCTTGGTTCTGATGTTAAATAATGATTGTCCTTTTAAAAAGTGTCATGTTTTAAGTTAGGCTTCTGTGCTTAGGCTTATGAATGAATACGTTAGCTTTCTGTCTCTAGGGTGACTTTAAATTGGGAAAGCTGCATGGAAACCCTTGCACACAGAATAGGACAGCTGGGAAGGGTTAAATGTCAGTTCTATATTTAGAAGCCTAGCATGGCTCCCAGAGCAAAGTTTGCTTTGACATTTTGACCTCAGACTTTTTTTTGAAAGAAGACAGGGGTGAAAAGGAGAAGTTTTACTTATTTTTTTTTAGCAAAAGCAAGCACTTTATGCACTAATATGATAAAAAACGATATAATGGTATATGTGAACTTTGATTAACAGATAAGCTTTGCCATTTATATATACAGCACTAATTCTTTTAGTCTGAGGATTACTTTACAAAAGCTGAGGCAATGAAATTTAGTTTGACTTCATGTGCTCTCATGTTATACTTGTACATTTGTTAAAGGGATTGGCGGTTGGGTATTCGTGTTTTTTAGTTCTCTCAAATGTGCTATATACCTCCTAAAACGTTGTTTATGCCCAGTTGCTACAAATAGGGGTTGATAGTGTTGACAGAAGTGAAACCTGTTTCAGGTTTCCTACTGTCAAAATGGGGAAAGGAGGCTGGCTCCTCTACAAATTAAGGGTAGGTAAAATGTATGTTTCTCTCTCTTTTCTCAATTTCTTTTGCCTTTCTAAGCTGTCTGTAAAACAGCAATGATACATTTAAGTGGCTATTCAGTAACACTGTTTTAAACATTGTTAGTATTATTAAAATGAATAAGTATATATGTTATGTTACTGGCCATCCTGTTTGATGAAATTATGACAGGATGAGTAGTCTAGATTGTTGTTCAATTATTTGACCTTCAAGAGGAACTAGATGTGGGTAGTTTTTGTTCTAAAATTCTTAAGTGATAACACCATTATTGTATGTTATTCTCATGCTACATAGTTTTGCAAGGGCATTGCTAGCTTTTATTAGCTAGTCTGTGTAAATAAACTGACAGTCCTTATTAGATCTGATGCTGCATAGTTTGGATCATGAAAAGTAGAACCCAGGGAAGGTGCCCATGTGATCCTTGGCAAATATTTTTGAAGGAAATATTGTTTTATAGATAAGAACCCCTGTTAAATTAGCAGTTTTAGACTTTCCCGCTGCTCCTATAACATGAGAGCATGGTCCTAAGTGTACAATGTAGGTGCTTTTATTAAGAGAAATGTTATGTAGCGCCCAGCCGGCGCTTTACAGCAGAGCAAGAGAATCATACTACGGAAAGAACCAGTAAGGCATGTTCCTAAGGATTTTAATATTTTACAGGAAAGAGATGGGTCTTAAAACCTTCCTAAAGGTCAGCAGGTCATCTAGTTCACGTATGTGGGTTGGTAATGATTTCCACAGTTTTGCCGCCAGATAGCGAAAGGAACAACCTCCTGCTCTGCAGCGTTTCACCCGAGGTACCGTGACCAAATACTGCCCCATCGAGCGCAATGCTCGAGAGGAAACGTATGGGGTCAGCAGGTTCTCCAGCATTTTAGGCATAGCTAGTTTCAGTATTTTAAAGGACAGACAGAGCACTTTAAACTGAGTCCTTTGTGCCATAGGGAGCCAGTAGAGCCTCCGGATGGTGTTAGCAGCAGAGCAAGATCGTGGAAGGCCAACTAGGGCCCTGGCAGCTGCATTCTGAATCCGTTGCATCCGGGTGATCTCGGCTTGATTAGCCTCCAAAAGCAGAGAGCTAGCGTAGTCTAAACGAGAAAGGATAGCCAACTGAATTATCAGCTGCCGAGTGGATGCATCGAAAAATTTTAGAATGGGTTTAATGCCTCGTAGAATGCCGAAACAGGTGGCTGCATTTTTTTTAGTGTGGCAGCGAAAGCTAAGGGAGGAATCTATCCAGACCCCCACATTTTTAACCTCATTCCTAGGTTCAGGGGCCTTACCTAAAGCAGTAGGCCACCACTGGTCACCCCATGCCTCAGTATTCTTACCGACTATCAGAACTTTGGTTTTGTTTGCGTTAAATTGCAAACAATTTGACGTCATCCAGTTTGCCACGGCAGCAAGTCCATTTCTAAACCTGGAGACGTTCGGGCTCGAGCCATCTGAAAGAGCAACCACCAGAATCTATTTAGAAGCGTCTGCAGTCCTGTACAAGTAATGTAAAGTTTATGAGCAAAAGTGTAGAACATTTCCTTTCTTCTTAAGAGTTTTCAGATTAGTACACATGAATACAGCAATGTAAGGATTTAGGGTATGTGTGTGTTGTTTTTCTCTTTTCCTCACAATTTAGTAAATTAACACAGACTTCCTTGGCGGCTTAGGATTGGGTGATGTATTACTCTTGTAAAGAGTTCCTTTTATTCTTGCCAATAGGTCCAGGCTGTTGTTTTGTTTGCTCTCACATAAATGAAGTGGTTCTTGGGTGCCTTGCTAATATATGGGGCGTCCCAAGACTAGGAATTATTCTGAGACTATCCTCTCTGTTGATAGACCGTTTCTGTGCCTTGTCTAAAGATCTTTTGTTCTGTCCACCAATAGATATTTGCTGCCTTACAACCATTGCCAGGGGGGCCCGGACATAAGATTCAGCTAGTGGAATCAGCACCAGTCCAGCTTGAAGCCAAAGTGAAGGTAACCAGCACAGGCTTTGCTGGCAACTAGGACCTCAGTGAAGGCGGAAGCCCTTGGATGAAGTGTGTACCCCTGCCACTGTCTTGGGCGAAAGACGGGGTCACAAACCTGAAAGGAGAAATTGTGGATCAAGGTTTTGATGCCCAGCTTAGAGTCACAGACCAACCAGAATGGCGAGGAAGCTTGGCTTGAGGTGACCCCTTTTGAAACAAGGGTTGCTTCAGAGATCCTAGCATCAGGCCTCTGAATCCGGGTCCTAAAGTGAGTGCAAGGTTGCTCCTTTGTTTGTTGGTCAAGAGGTGCCTGAGCACACTGGATGCAAATATGTGGCCCCGACGAATGAGCAGTGCACCAGCAGAGCAATACAGGAGTTGGGAAGGCCTTGAGTTTAGGGTACAGGTGCTGTGTCTCTGGTGCCTGTTAGATTGAAGGGAAGAAAACTGGTAAACTGCCTGAGACACTAGACAGGATTGCTGAGAGCATTTGCCCTGGTGGGTGACTGCCCTATCCTGAAAGAAGAAACTTTTTCCTTGAAACTGGGCTGTGATTCTTGAGTTGCGAGTTGTGCAGCTCCACCGTGGAAACAACAAGAGCCTGCCTGTGAGGCTCAAACGGACACAGGGAGAAGACTCCCCTCTGCCTTGATTGTACAGCGGCTTGAATTTCCCCAAGGACTTCTTCTTTTTCTTGTTAATAATGTACCCCTTTAGTAGTCCCATTTTTGAGGAGGAGTAGCCCTTTGCAGCTCTTCGTTCTAATTCCTGTGCCCCTGTGTAGTCCTCCTGGTCCCAAATATAATTGATGTTCTAGCCCCCATAAAGGGAACACTGTAGCAGTCTGGTGAAAATGTTTTTATTAGATATGTGCTGTTGGCTATTCTGAAATTGAAATGAATGGTCACTGAAATGCATAGGAGCTCTGAAAATGTTTACTAGATGATTCTAGGATTTGCTTTTGCTTAGGGTTGTGAAAAATGATAATTCTGTTTGTGATAATAGTCATTACTCTCTCCTGCTATCTGTATGTTAATTATGACCCGATGCTTTGTTCCCTTTGTATTCATGCTTATACCTCATATATACCCGCTTAATGAAATGTTTAGAATGGAAAATGCCCACCTAGCAATGAATTAGGATATCCATAAATGTATGTGAAAATATTTTCTATGTTCCTACTGGATCATGGGAATGTCTTTAGCTCATGCTGAAAGGACCATCTGTTAAAGATTGCAGGGATTTATTAGCATGAGCTGAAATCCATTGTTGTACTTGGCAGCCATTTTAGTTAGCCATGTGCTCACCATGTGCTGTTTCCCTCTTCAGAGCCTTGCACATGCTCAGAAGGGCCTAGCTAGTAGAATGCACCTGCTCCTCTTATATAACTGTTAGGCTATTTTTACTGATGTATGGAGAAGTAACTTTCCTCCCACTTTGTTGAGCAAGCAGATCATGCATGCCCATATTAGGCATTTTGCATGCTTACATGAGCCAGGACCTCCCCTTGGTTTTATGCTGACTATATAACCTTAAGCATATATAAGGCCCCAGTTTTATGTACTCCTTAGACTGCCTCATACAGTTTCTAAGGGTACTGTGTGCCATTGTCTTCCTCATCCGAGGTTAATAAATGCATTCTTTTTATATTTCAGCTTCTGTGCCAATTTTTTCTTTGTTGGTTTAAAAGGACCAGGTATCAGTGAGACCCCTGAGAAGGTTTCTATTTTCTTCAATCTGATGTCTCCTGAATAAGCCAACATTCTAGTAAAATGCCTCGGTATGTACTGTGAGACTCGTGATAGAGAAAGATGATCTGCCAGCTACCTCAGGGACTTATGTGTGCCACTTTATAAGACTGACATACTACTTTGAAAATGCAGCATCATTTAACTTGGATCTATTGGAGAAATATGAGAACCAGGGAGATTGGTGAAGCAGCATGTGCCACAAATTTACTGGACTGCGGGGGCCTGCCCGTTTTCAACATCGCTGAGTGATTCATTGGGAGGCTTGTGAGTAGTGTGTCACTTCAGTTCAGACTTAGGGCCTGGTTTATATCTTGGCGGTACTACTGCCATCCCGCCATGGTGGCGTTGCCAAGTACTCCGTCAAGCGGAAGGCGGTCTGCCCGCTGTATTCAGTTGTTGCGCCAATAGACCTGAGATCGCCGTGGCAGTGGTCTTCTCTACTGGCTATTAGTACTCCTTTGCCATCATGCCTGCTGGTTTGGGCCGTGCCAATTTAGATGTTCCTGTTGTGCTGGTGGTGTCCTGATGAATGAAGGCCATGGCGGTGTGGAAACATGTAAGTACTACTTATTTTTATTATAATACACATATATGTTGCATATTTTTCAATATGTATATGCTGCTACTGTGCACTGCCCATAATTTTCATATATAGCATTGCACACCAACAACATACACACACCACTGAATGTACACCAACACCCACAACAAAAGCCTACCTTAGATCCTGACGACAACAGGGGGGCTAAACGTTGTGGTCAAGTAGAAGCAGCACAGGAAGGACCTGGACAATGGCGTTCAATAAGGAATCGGTGGTGGAACGCCGGAAAAAGGTGAGTTTTCACCTCTTTTTCTTCGATTTCTCTAACTAGAGCTTGGAGGTTTATCTGCCACCTCTGCCTCAATGGAAAGGTACATCGTAAACTGGATGGTGGGAATCTTGGCGGGACTCCCTCCAAAAGCAGCTTCTGCCTCTGACACCGTTGATGTCCGAGAAAGATCCTGGCAGAGTCAGAGGGACCGTCTGTCCTCCAGTGAACAGCCAACATCTATATTGAGCTGGCAGATCCGCAAGGCAGTGGGTTTGAAGACCGCCAAAAAAGCGACGATGGAGCCCTATCCGCCAAGATCTAAATCAGACCCTAAATATCATATATATAGGTTGTTCTAAAGCACAGCGTGTAATATGATGGATGAATATAAAAATTGAAGCTTGATTCCAAGGATAAGTCACATTTCATATCGTTGGTTGTAACTTTAAATGTGGGGTCATTGCGACAATTCTGTCCTGGTTGGCTGTATTTGACACTTATTCTGGGTACCTATAGCTAAGAGTTTACCCAGTTTGCATCACTTTGGGTAATTATATACCATCCATATAATCACTATATCAATTAATGTTCAAACTTGTTCAATGACTGACAATGTAAATATGTGAAATGTAACTATTATCTTTACCGTTTGTCTTCATTGAGGGAAACAGACAATAACCCTGGCAAAAACCACTTCAAAACTGCTATATTCGATGATACAGAACCAGAGCGGTTGTTGGACAAGCGCACATTGATTTGATTGCATATGTGTGAATTGCCCTTATGTATTTGGTAACCTGAACGGCACAGGAGTCTGCAACAAGAGATCCTGCTGCCTCCTGCATCTGCTCTGGTCATACTGGTTGTTTGTATTGTGAACATGCCCGGACTGAAGCCTCTAATGTAGAAGCCTTCGGGCCTAACTAGATAGCCCTTATAAACTAGAGGACAGGTCATAAGTGGCCAGCATCCTTTCCATAACTTAAACCAAAGAAAAATCTATATCTATGGAAATGGAGACTCAGTTATCCATTCTGCACCACTCTAAAGGCTTGGAATATGGATCTCCTAGAATATAACTGCACGAAAGTAAAAGCAAAGTGATAATTTCTGCATATTTTTTAAAGACAACTGGCTTTGACCTTTTACTTAAAGTTGCAAACCTTTCTATAGATGATGAAATAAATTGTGGAGGCAAACAATTTTACATCTATTTTATGTAAAATAAGGTCCTGTTTTTGATCTGTCAAATTACACCAATTCTACTTTTTCCAGTAAATGATGTGGGAAATCAATAGAATTAATAAAACAAAAATCTGCAGATTGAAATTGTGCACCAGAACCCTAGCTAATCCTTCACGGGCAATGCGTTGAGCATTTGGAACTCTCTCCCACCAGAGCTAGAATTTGCTCCTTCTGGACAGGCTTGAAAATTCCAACAAAACTATACATTGAAAGCCTGAAGATGGTGTAGTGGTGATGTGACAGAGGACGGACAATGGATTAAAACTGTTACAAGCATACCAACAAAATGCTCTATTGCTTCAAAACACAGCGGAAGTCCTCGGTTTTTGACCCAGCAGTAGGGTTTTAAAGAACAACGCAAAACAACTATGTTACTTTTCTAGATTGCATATGTTTGGCATTCCTGTTCTCTGTTTCTATTTTTGGTAAATACTGGTCGGGTTTTTTCTGTGTTTTAATACCTTAGAAAACAGTGGTTATCAGTGGTTACACAATTTCGTGTCATTAACAGAAACAGTGTTTTTCTGGTGTTTTTCCCGTGTTTATGGAATGTTTTGCTTTTATTATTGCTTGGTTTCTGCACTGAGAGTGCATGTGTATAGATAGAGTGTGTACAGGGTATATGAGGTCCGAATAATGTTTTACAAATCGAACATATTGTAGTACATCATACAACACTTCTTTAGTTAGTGTTTGGTTATGTGCGTTCACTCTTTCCTTCCCATGTAAACGTTTATCTGTGAAAAGGCCCTTTCAACATTGGCACCTGAGACGGACAACGCCAAAACAGCAGGTACATAATTTGGTAATTCTGGCCCCTGACATAGCGTTCTGTGCCAATTCTGGTGCACCTAAAGATTGCTATTCTTTTGGGCAGGTTCTGCAACTTATGCATTAAACTAGGTGCATATGCCCTCAGTTATTGAAGTGGTCAAAAATGAATTAGTTATTTTCAAAGTTCGAAGAAAATTCCCCTTTACGGAAGGGATCTAGAACATGTGCAGAGTACCACAGTGAGGCTTTCTTGACTTCAAATGCAATGGTTGATAAAGGGACATTTCTATGCCTCATTGCAAATATTTCTCATACATTGTAAAATAAAATTTACTGAATTGCTCCTCAACATTTCTTTGCTTACAAAGTGGCAACCATTCTAACATGGAACATGTTGCAGTGCAGAAGTCACTAAAAGTGTCGCCCAGTCTACTCTCAAGGAGATGTTTCATGTCTACACCAATTACACTAAACACTTGGTAGACAAGGGGTTCAGACTCTAGTTTTTTTATTATGTCGACTACAGCAGTCATGTTTTCCTGTAAAAATCTGCAAAAATGCAGTAGAGTGTTTTTTTTCAAATCACTTTCAATATACGACCAAAGATCCTCACATTTCTTGTCTTTGGCATCATCACTAAGCAACAATTCTATAAACACTCACAAAATGGATAATATAGCATTCACAGCCTCTAGGACTGAAAACCACCAGCTAAATGACACAGTCGGGATGACTTTGTTTGATGCCACACAAAGCCCAAAATGAGAAATATTTGTGTTTTAGTTTCCGTGCATAATGAAACAGTACACCAGAATGGACTACAAAGTCAATAGTATTCTTCCTTAACTTAGATTATAAATATGCTTTCAGCATACCATCTGGAAATTGGCACGGTTCTCTTACAGGGAAGCACTTCAGCTCAGGAATTGATTTGGACAGGTCTTCACACAACTTTTTCATATATGTAGCTGAATTACTGCAAATACAAACACTATCACTCCAATCTTTGTTGACCTTGGTAAGAACTTTTTGCACCAGCATTCCAAGTGACACTACGTTTCAAAATTCCAAATATCTGGTGTTATGTTTTCACCATCACTTCAGATGTTTGGTTACAGCACACTTTTGACATATAACTGTCACTGCAATTTGCAATAAATGTTTAAAGCCTGGGGTGTTTGGCAGTTCACCAACTATCAATACTGTCTGGCTAGAAAAGGGGGCTGATTTATCAAAGGGTGTCACCCATTCTGTGTCTGTGGGTAAATATGATGGTACATATTGGGAACGATTCTTATGACATCAGCCATGTGACCTATCAGTAGCCAATATATCAAATATGATTTTGAAATTTCCTGATTCTCTACAGTTTATAAAATAATTAAACAAGACCTAAAACATGCTTCTAAACCCTGCATCTTTAGACCAAAGACCACAAAACTGAAAAAAACAAAAGGAAGAAGAAACAATATTTTAGTGACATCCCTAAACAGCAAAACTCAAGCAGAATACTCTTAGCCCAGACTTTCTTGCTGCTGCCTTATATAACAAAGTTACATTGTATGGGACTCTTCAGGAAGAAATAAAAATGACTTTCACTCACCTTTTCCTTTCTTTCAATGGTATTTAATTTGTGGTTGCGAAGGTGTTTTTTCAGTGTTTATATGTTTACACTGGTGAGGGATATTTTCCTTTAGGTGGGGTTTTATCAGTTATTAAACGTTTAAACCTAAAACAGGACAGCCTACATATGCTGTTTGTGGAAATAGCTGTGGTTAGAAACCAGGCCCCATCACACATTTCCATCACTGGCAACTGGCTTCATGTCAGTAGACAGACCCATCTTGCCCATGGGACTTTTGCAGGACATTAGTGTGCATGTGAAACTGATTTTCTATCAGACGGGGCAAAGGTCTATGTCATGAACAATACATAATTAAATAGGGCTTTGGAAGGGCTTAATTTGCAACATATTAAATGCCAGTGTCCAAATCTTTTCTCGGAAGCCTGCAGCCAACCTACTGATGTTGGAGTTGGCGATTATTAAGGCTGTCTAATCTTGATTGGACCTCCTTTCTCTTTCATCTGCCATCCTACCAGGGACCTATTAAGGATTTTGTGGGCCCTGGGCCAAACTTATTTTGAAAGGGTCTTGTTCGGAACAGATTTGAAATTATGATCCAATTTCAGCTCTTTCATGCCTTCTTTGACCATGTCCAAATTCGAAAGTGTCTTTACATCTAATATTCAGGGATAGTGACTGTGTTTTTGATATTGTAACACAGCACCAGCTCACTAATATTATTGCAAATAATCTGTGACCCCTTAACCATTTATCATAGTTAAAGTCCTGTCTTGATCTAAAATAAAATAATTTATGGTTGTTGCATGAAGCCTAAATACAATATTTCTTAGCAAAATGTTTGTAATAAACTCCGACACATCACCTACATTAAAAGTAGATTAAAGAAGAGCAGTATTTAAAGCAATTTGTTTAAGAATTATTTAACGACATCAAGACAAGACGCTTTGCAGAAGAAAGCGGGCTCTGTCATGTCATGAAAGGCTGTGTCCCGGAGTCAGTGCCCACTTTACCATGCTTTAAAACATCTCTGCATCCTACACTCCCTCTTGCAGGTTATTTTTCATCACTGCTTTTTGCCTTTCTCCATATTTTTACATCATTCTCTCCCTCTTTTTTTTTTTTACCCATTTTCTACCTTTCTCTCTCTCTGGTTTTGGGTCAAAGTCTAATGATGAAACATTTATTCCTAAAAAAAGTGCCAGTGGGCCCCACCTGCAACAACCAGCTCAAATTAAATACTAGGTTTGGGCCAGCTATGTTTATCCATTGGTCCATAAAACTGTCATTCACATTTTGCTACCACCAACCTATCATACATCATGGAATGATGGGTCAGCCACTGGCACACTTGTGGTGTGAGCAACGGCCTTTTGATTGCTCATATATGCAAATTCGCTTAAGAACAAACAGTTTTCAGTGTCAGGGCCAATATATTACTTTACCAAGAGAATTTCTCATTCCATCATTTATCCTTTAAAAATGTTTTAGTTATCTTTGTGTGCTTAAGCAATATCTTCAGGTTGCAGTAATTCAAAGACAATTGCACAATTTCTTTGTGTCCATAAGAATTATATTTGCTAGTCTTGTGCATAAAAAAGAAAAAGGATTTCTATATGTGTACTAGGTACACCTGAATGCTAAACAGGGCACATGCTGTTCTATTAAAATTATTTGCAATACTCTTTTTAATTTAATTTAGCTTAACATTTGTATTATAACCATATGGTCATCCTGGTTAGTTGGAAAGTAATTTTTTTGTTTTTTTCTTCTTTTTGTTTTTGTGGCAAATGCTTTCAATAAAAAATAAATATCATGCCACCTTGCCAAGGCCTGATCAATTGGATTTGCCAATGCTTGTTTGAAACTTTGCTGAAAATGTCAGTTCTAACTCAGGTGGCCAAACAAAGTATCAAGGAAGAGCTTACTGTCACATTGGTGGGCCATTGAGGGGTAGTTGGTGAGTAGTGGCAGAAAAGGCCAGCTCCGACTACATCTAGACACTAAGGGCCATATGTATCAACATCCAGATTTGCGATTCTCAAATAGCGATTTTTTAGAAATCGCTATTTTAGAGTTGCAAATTGGTATGTATGTAGAAAATCAAATTTTTTTGCGATTTCTTAAAATTCCTTAATTGCTTTTAGCAAATTGCGAATCGCAATTAAGGAATAATTTCCCTATCATCACTATGGGCCAGGAGGCTCATAGGAATGAATGGGAAGGTATTCTCAATTTCCGATTCGCAATTTGAGAATCGCAAATTGAGAATAATTTCAAGGATGCAGGGATGTCCAAAGGACACCCTGTTGCACCCCTGAAATTAGCATGGGTGCACATGTGGTGCACATACATGCCCTTAGGGCATGTATGTGCTTCACATTTCACTTTGAAAAAAGCAAAAAAGTGAATTTTTCAAGGAATTCGCAAATTAACACCAACTTGAAGTTGGTGGTAATTTCCGATTCCTTAAGGCCAATTTGCATTTTTTTAATGCTTCTTACATTGCATTTAAGGAATCCAAATTTTGCGATTCCTTATTTTGCACTCAATTTTGCTACATACATACCATTTAGCGAAAATGAGTTCGCGAACGCCGAAATTCTGCTAATTTCAGCGTTTGCGAACCCATTTGAGCTTCATACATATGGCCTTATATTCATTCACCCACAGCTCCTTGTACATTTCACGGCCACCTAACTGGTAGAGCATGAACACGCTATCTAAAACGTAATAATATAGGATGGCTCAAACTCCATTCTGTGATGGAAACCCAGAAATTGCCAACTGATGCACCTCCAGACTCATTAAAGCACTACACTTCATTATTAAAGGCTGAATGTGTGCTTTTTTCTTTTTTAAAGTCAAGTTGTTGTTACTAACCCTGGGCGAAGAACTACGCCCTGTTCGCGGAGTTTCGGCAACTCCGCGCTCCGCGGAGAACGCGAAGTTGTCGAATACTCCGCAAACTGCTGCGTAGCGTAGTTCTCGCGCGCTCAATAGCATGTTCGCGTGCGCGAGGATGCTTGTCGGTAAGATCGAGTTGCTGAACACGCAGAAACTGCAATCTGGCACAGAATAACTCGCGAACACGTTAGTAGTGACCGGAAATAAGGGGACGCGAGCGGGCGGGACAAACCTCATGGGTAACTTCGCGTGCTACACATCCCGAGCATGAAGGCAATCAATCAATCAATCAATCAGGATATTTGTATAGCGCGCTACTCACCCAGAGGGTCTCAAGGCGCTTGGGGGAGGGAGGTCCGCTACTTCTCGAACAGCCATGTCTTGAGTTGCTTCCTGAAGCAGAGGTGGTCCTGAGTCAGGCGGAGGTGGATGGGGAGGGAGTTCCAAGTCTTGACTGCCAGGTAGGAGAAGGATCTTCCTGCCATGGTGGATCTTCGGATGCATGGCACGGCGGCGAGGGCGTGGCTGGTCGATCGTAGCTGGCGGGTGCGAGTGTAGAAGGTCAGGCGGTTGTTGAGGTACCTGGGGCCCAGGTCGTGGAGGGCCTTGTGTGCGTGGGTGAGGAGTTGGAACGTTATTCTCTTGCTGACGGGGAGCCAGTGAAGGTCTCTCAGGTGTCCGGAGATGTGGCTGTGTCGGGGGATGTCCAAGATGAGTTGTGCGGAGGCGTTCTGGACGTGTCAGAGTCTTTTCTGGAGTTTGGCTGTGGTTCCGGTATAGAGGGTGTTTCCGTAGTCCAGTTGGCTGGTGACGAGTGCCTGTGTGACCGTCTTCCTGGTTTCGGTGGCGAGCCATCGGAAGATCTTTCGGAGCATGCGTAGGATGTTGAAGCATGATGATGAGACGGCGTTGACTTGTCTGGTCATCGAGAGGGAGGAGTCCAGGATGAAGCCCAGGTTGCGTGCGTGGTCCGTTGGTTTGGGTGCGCTGCCCAGGGCAGGGGGCCACCAGGAGTCGTCCCAGGCGGAGGGTGATGATCCAAGGATGAGGACTTCCGTCTTGTCTGAGTTCAGTTTCAGGCGGCTGTTCCTCATCCACTCGACTACGTCTTTCATCCCTTCGTGTAGGTTGGTTCCTGGCGGTTCCTGGGTCGTTGGTGAGGGAGAGGATCAGCTGGGTGTCGTCGGCGTAGGAGATGATGTTGAGGTTGTGTTGGCGTACGATGGCTGCGAGGGGGCTCATGTAGACGTTGAAGAGGGTGGGGCTGAGTGATGATCCTTGGGGTACGCCGCATATGACTTCGGTGGCCTTGGATCTGTACGGGGGAGGCGGAGTCTCTGGGTTCTTCCGGTGAGGAACGAGATGATCCACTCCAGTGCCTTCTCTTGGATTCCGATGTTGCTGAGGCGCTGCACTAGGGTGCGGTGGCAGACCGTATCGAATGCTGCGGAGAGGTCCAGGAGGATGAGGGCCGCTGTTTCCCAGTTGTCGAGCAGGGCTCGGATGTCGTCAGTGGCTGCGATGAGGGCGGTCTCGGTGCTGTGGTTGGCACGGAAGCCGGACTGCGAGTGGTCGAGGCTGGTTGGGCGAGCGCGATTGGTGATCCACTGTGTGAGGTTGCTGGCTGCTTAGTTGGGGTCCGTTGAGCTGGCGGGAGGGTTCTGGCTCAGTGAAGTGGTGAGCTGGTCGGTGGTGATCTTGTTCCAGTTCCTGCGGGGAACCTGTTGCGGGTGGTGGTGAGTCGTGGTCTTTCTGAAGCTGCAGTGGACGCAGCTGTGGTCTGTCCAGTGTAGTCCGGTGGAGTGGCTAAAGGAGATGTACTTGCTGGAGGAGAAGACTGGGTCAAGCGTGTGTCCGGCGTAGTGGGTGGGGGTGTTCACCAGTTGCATGAGTCCGAGGTTGGCGAGGTTGTCAAGCAGGGTGGTGGTGGTGTTGTCGTTGTTGTTCTCCAGGTGGAAGTTGAGGTCCCCTAGGAGGATGTAGTCAGCGGAGGCGAGGGCGTGCGGGCTGATGAAGTCTGCAATGTCTTCGCTGAATTGTGTGCGATGTCCTGGGGGTCTGTAGATGAGGGTATCTCTGAGTGTGGTCTTGGGGTCGGTGTGTATCTGGAAGTGAAGATGTTAAGCGGCTGTGAGGGTGTCGTCTGAGTTGGTCGTGATGCGGATGTGTTCTTGTGGACGATGGCGATGCCTCCTCCTGTCTCGTTGACGCGGTCTCTCCGGGTGATCTTGTATCTGTCCGGGATGGCGACGGCGATGTCGGGCGCTGAGGAGGCGTTCATCCATGTTTCCGTGAGGAAGGCGACGTCTGGAGATGTGGTGTCGAGCAGGTTCCAGAGTTCCACAGCGCTCCCGAAGACGAAAAATGGCTCGCGAACGGGTCAAGCAAGCTACTACGCATGCTCGCGGAGCTATGCGTAGTTCGCGGAGTGCAAGTGCATCTTCGCGTAGCTCGCGGAGTACGGCTACGTGAACTACGCCCAGGCTTAGTTGTTACGTAGGGCCTGATTCACAAAGCCATTTGTATGTGTAAGCCCTACTTACATATAAAAATGGCCAGGTTTATGACGGCAAACATTTTTTTAAATGACTTGTACTCTTAAATATTTTTACTCATGTGCAATATATTATCTTGAATGTATTAGATTGAGCACTAGCACATCCCACTCAAGGGGTAGACGTTTGTGTTCCATGGAATGATTTGCTTGAAAAAATAATGAACACACCAACTTGTGAGTTCAAGGGTGAGCACAAACTCCTATGTGACCCATTCCCACCCTGAAAATGGTTGGAGACTTAGGGCCTTAATACCTCTAAGGTGGTCCGTGAACCGCCATACCCATAGTCGCAGTCCAACCGCCACGAGCTCGGCAGTCCAACCGCCATATTATGAGATGGACGGATTACTATTGCAAAGACTGCGGCACAACCGCCTACACCAGCAGCACGCTGTAGACCGCAGACCGCCGGTGTCGCGGTCAAGGCAAAGCAGCTGCCATAGGGCGGTAAAGGAGTTTCACCTCCATCTTTATTCTGAGTTGGCTTTCCGATGAGCTGACCACAGCATTGGGACCGCAAGCTTCAAGTCAGTGGAAACAAAGGATTTGGGGTGCATAATCACCCCTTTCCTGTTATTTTGGTCTAAGTTCGACGTGGATCCCTTTCTTCAGGTCCAGCATCCTCACCCGAGGATTACGACCCTGTTTGTGGTGAGTGATGTGAGTCCTTTTACTACCATATACCCATTGCCTGGACTTGCCACATATGGGCCAGACTCCTGCAATGGGTAGATGGTATTTTTCCACATGTATTATTCATATGTGTGCATTCGAAATATTCCCACATGCATCAATACAAATGGAAAACTAATCACCACCCCGCAAGATCTCCACAGCTACACCGCCAGCACCATGGTAAACTCATCATTTGGCGGTCAGAAGACCACCATCGCTGTGGTCTTCTGGCAGCCACGGATGTGGCATTTGGGTGATATGACTGCCAAACTCGTGATCAGGCCCTACATTTTGTCATAGGTAGGAAAAGGGATCGAACAACCATAGACTTTGCCATGGGATACACCAAGGTAAAACATATTTTCTTAATGGCAAAAAGAAAAGAAACAAGCAATGGCCTATATTTTTTCGGTAGCAGCTGGGCATGTAAATACATGCATTCACATTGGCCATCTTGTATTTTTTTTTTAAAGAAATAAGATCCTATGCAATATTGCCACCCTGCTCGCACAACAAATGTATTTTGATGGAATTTATTGCGTTTTTGAAACTCTATTACAAGATGTTCACCATGCATGGGTATGCAGAACAAATCAGAAGTGAACAGCGGGTAATATTTAAATCCCCACATAGCCTTCTACAAAATTCAATGGATTTAAAAAGCAGCTTTCCCAGCCAATGGCAACTAGTAGAGAATGTCAGCAGCTAATGGCTGAAGGGTCTGGCCAAACCCCTACTCTCAGTACTGTATGTTGCACTGTTCAGGTATCATGAGGCCTCCAACAAACAGCAACTGCTGTCTGTAGGTAAGGCCATTGCACAAAGGTGTGGACATTTCAACAGGTGCAATTGTGCAGTTGTGCACCATGTACACTTATACCAACTTACAGGCAGAGCCAAGATTTTGGAAAACCTTTCCTGGACAGCAGTCTATGAGTAATCAGGACAGCTTAGTGAATTGTAAAAGGTTGTACGTTCGCCCCTGTGCTAGTGCACATTTGCAACTTTCTTTCATTAATCAGGTCCATAGACTGTCCAGGGGATCATCAATTTCTAATCATGCAGCTTAGCAGGTCTTGTGGTAGCTCAAACTAATGCAGCTGGCTTTGAGCTCTAACTCTGTTAGTGCAGTACCTACATAAGTATCTAGAAGCCACGCTGTTTGCACAATATGGACTATGGAAATCCACCCATGACTACACTGCATAATGCACGTATAAGGCATAAAGTGCATGTGTCTTGTGATGCTCTAGAGTCTACACTCACCTCGCCACCTAACCTATCCCAATCTTGGAGGAATATGTCAGAGCATAGCAAATACCAAACCTAATTATTTACTGGAGATATCGTGTGATCTATTTGCAACTGGAAGTCGCAGGTGTTATTCTACACAGCTGTACACTTTGCATCCACACAATTTGTGAACTTCTCAGTAAAAGTGCGCAAACTTCATAACACCATGATATTTGCAACGTTTATTTTATTATTAATAATGAGTATGTCAAAGAGTCTTTTCAGAAAAACAAGGCAACCTTTGTTACGATTTTTCCACTTAATTTATTGAAAGCAAATCCACTTTTGGCATACATTTATCACGCAATTTATTTAAACTAATTATAATACACTTTGAACAAATACTTAAGGTACACTTTAATGATTGAAAACACATTAAATGCTCGGAGAAAACAAAGTTATAAATATTTTACAAAATGACTACACCATTGGATTGTGTCTGCATTGCATAAAACATCACATTAAAAAAGAAAAACTTGAAATTGTGTTGCACACCACAACGCTAGTCAATTCAATACTTATAGGATGCAACACAAGGGACGATTTGTGTACCCTTGCTTGAAATTGTAAAAAAAACTTTTATAAACCTATCACTCTGTCCCCAGCCGAGGTGTCAGACATACTCATTGAAGAAGGTCAAAAAACATGAAACAAAAAACATGAATTGAAAATAAAATTCACTTTAAAGCATGGAATACAACAATTACTTTGTTTTAAATTTTTGTAAAACCTTTAGGAGCATATAAAAATTGTCATCCACCATTTTGTGCTCAGTGGTATACTACCCTATGAGATGACCACAAGCACTGCTGACAGGACGAGCGTCAGAGACAGTGAGCGCTGAACACAGTGCCACCTATTTTTTAAAGTGAGTATTACTATAGTGGATTAGAGATTTTGAAATATTAGCTACTAGCAATTAAATAAAAATATTAGAAATCAAAATTTTTACAGCGCACACCATCTGTCAAGACATTTGTATTTTTCACTGCTGACTTACAGTTAATTCTTTCCATGAAACAAATTCTGAATAAGAAAGTTGAATGACAATTTGATTTCACTTTGTTTATAAACAAATTTAACTCGATTCAGAGTCAGCTCGGGTAAGGTGCTAGACAGTGAAGGGGGCAGATTTAATATTTCTATCTCCACTCAGAGCCATCTCATGGAAGATGCTACAGAGTGTAGGGTGCAGATTACTATTCCCAACTCCAATCAGAGCCAACTCAGGGAAGGGGCCAAAGAGTGAAGGGTGCAAATGTACTTTCCACAACTCCAGTCATAGCCGATTCAGGAAAAGTGTAGGTGAGGGAAGGGACAGTTACTCTTCCCAATTGCAGTCAGAGCCAACTCTGGGAAGCTGCTGGAGAGTGAAAGCGGCAGATGTAGTATTCCCAACTCTAGTCGGAGCTTACTTGGGGAAGGTGCTGGAGAGTGAAGGGGCCAGATGTACTATTTCAACTCCAGAAAGAGCCATACCTGGGAAGATGCTGGACAGTGATGGGGCAGATTTACTATGACTCTTTTCTTTTTAATATTGCCTAAGAGGATACTTCAGCTCTCCAGGGAATTTTAATGGCGCGCTTGCTTACTGCGCATTTCATCTGCAGTGCACTGCATTCAGCATGGCCACTTCTCTCAATCTAGGAGGCCACCAAAGAATGCTGTGTTTCATAGCGTATTTACAACAAGGGGTGGTCTTTGGACTGGGTAAGAGTGGTCTGTTTAACTCAGACACTCTGTTCATCACCACCCCCTTTTTGTAAATCGTTTTTGGCCACTATAGGTGTGGCAGGGTATACTCAGACATGAGTCCCTTTCTCACTGCTCCATCAGGATTCAAGCAAGCCGGGCCGAAGAAGGCTGAAATGCCAGAAACCGGTCCCCGGTAGCTTGTCTCCTTTCTGGTGAAGAATTGGCTTGGTAGTTTAGTCTGCCCTGTTCCCATGATGCACTGGGCCAGGGACAGACTGATTTGCATATAGCCAGGTTCTGAGCTGGGATGGTGCAGTGAGATAAATAACGGTGATGGATCAAGCCCTGATCTTTGGACTGGGTAAGAGTGGTCTGTTTAACTCAGACACTCTGTTCATCACCACCCCCTTTTTGTAAATCGTGTTTCATAGCGTATCAGTATTTTACCATACTAAGATGGCATACACGTTGATTCTAAAGTTGGCGGGCAAGCTGGAAGTTTAAAACCTCAAAAGACTACAATACCTCTGCACTTGCTGCTATATTTTGCTCTGGGCCGGTCACCCCACGCACCGCGCACACTCTCTGCGAGTGAGCCCAGGTTCCAACCCTGCCGATTGCCGCCACTGCCCGCAGCCGTGCTCCTGGTCTGCTGGAGCGGTAGTTCCTCTGCTGCGCTGCGGTAATCAACGTCGCTTGTGTCAGCGTTTCCCCCGTTTGTTTTCCCCATCGTTTACTCCCTGCGTTGCCCCCAGCTCCAAGTATCTTGTTTTGTGAATTTTTTACCTTCTATGCTGTCCGCTTGTTGTGCCCTCTGATTTTTGTTGTTCCCCCTCGTTGTTCCCCCTCCAGCCCCGGTCGCGTTTCCCGCCCGCTCCCCGCCGCTGCCACCCTGCGGCCCGCCCCCCTTCCCTCTAGCTCCCTTCCCATTCGCTGCCCCGCTCCCGCCTCCCAGCTGCTACTCCCTCGCTCCGTCCCCCCCACTCTCCTCATATGGCAGACGCGTAGCGTTGATGCGCAGCGGGCGCGCCGATTCAGCGCCGAAGGTGCGCCAAAGGTAAGCCCGTCTGCACCCGTCCGCGCCTGGACCGCGCCCAGTGCCAGGACCCCTGGCTCTAGCCGACACCAGCCCACCCGCCGGACCTACGACACCACCGAACTCTACGCACTCAACGCCGGGCGAATCCCGGGCTGCTATTGAGCCACCCCGAGACGCACCCACGGACCCTTCTGCTGCCACTCCTGCAAGTCCACCTCCATCCGGACCTGCACTACACCAGCACCGACCAAGCCGAGCACCAGCAGCAACCACCTCAAGTGCATCCTGCTCAACACCCGCTCCATCCACAGACACGCCGTCGAGCTCTGGAACCTGCTCGACACCACAGCCCCAGACGTCGCCTTCCTCACGGAAACCTGGATGAACGCCTCCTCAGCGCCCGACATCGCCATAGCCATCCCGGACGGCTACAAGATCATCCGGAGGGACCGCGTCAACCAGACAGGAGGAGGCATCGCCATCATCCACAGGAACACAATCCGCATAACGACCAACACCGACGACACCCTCGCACCCGCCGAACACCTGCACTTCCAGATCCACATCAACCCCAAGACCACCCTCAGAGGCACCCTCATCTACAGACCCCCGGGACCACGCACACAATTCAGCGAAGACATCGCCAACTTCATCAGCCCACACGCCCTCCTCTCCGCAGACTACATCCTCCTCGGGGACCTCAACTTCCACCTGGAGAACAACAACGACGCAACACCACCACCCTGCTGGACAACCTCGCCAACCTCGGTCTCAAGCAGCTGGTGACCACCCCCACCCACTACGCCAGACACACACTCGACCCTGTGTTCTCATCCAGCAAGGACATCACCTTCAGCCACGCCACCGGACTCCACTGGACGGACCACAGCTGCGTCCACTTCAGCTCCAGAAGGACCACGATCCACCACCACCAGCAACAGGTTGCACGCAGAAGCTGGAAGAAGATCACAGCCGACCAGCTCGCGACTTCCCTGAGCATGAACCCTCCCACCAGCGCAATGAACCCAAGCCAGGCGGCCACCAACCTCGCGAAACGGATCAGCAACTGCGCAGACGACCTCGCCCCTCTGAAGACCCCGCCTAGCAGACCAGGCAGCAAGAAAGCCCCATGGTTCACCGACGAACTCAAGAGCTCCAAGAAGAACTGCCGAGCACTTGAGAAAGCCTGGCGCAGAGACCCAACACCGAACAACATGACTGCCTTCAAGCTCGCCACCCGAAAACACCACCAACTGATCCATGCCACCAAGAAAACTGCATTCATGGAACGACTGGACAACAAAGCACACAACAGCAAGGAACTCTTCAACATCGTTAAAGAGCTCTCCAACCCCAACGCCGGAAACAACGACATCACCCCTAGGCAAGACCTCTGCAACTCCCTCGCCTCCTACTTCCACAACAAGATCGCGGACATACACAACAGCTTCAGCACTCAACTGACGCACGCCACGACTGAACCACCGCCCCCCACCACCACCCTCCGCGCCTGGACCCCGATCAGCACCAAAGACACCATCCGCACGATGAACTCCATCCACTCCGGATCTCCGACCGACCCCTGCCCTCACCACGTCTTCAACAAGGCCGACGCTGTCATCGCACCCCACCTGCGAGACATCATCAACACCTCCTTCGACACCGCTACCTTCCCGGAGAGCTGGAAGCACGCCAAACTCAGCGCTCTACTAAAGAAGCCATCAGCCGACCCCACCGACCTCAAGAACTACTGCCCCATCCCGCTGCTCCCGTTTCCTGCAAAAGTCATCGAGAAGACCGTCAACAAGCAGCTGGCCGCCTTCCTCGAGACGAACGGATCCCTCGACCTCTCGCAGTCTGGCTTCCGGGCCAACCACAGCACCGAGACAGCCCAAATCGCAGCCACCGATGACATCCGAGCCCTGCTCGACAACAGAGAAACAGCGGCCCTCATCCTCCTAGACCTCTCCGCGGCCTTCAACACTGTCTGCCACCGTACCCTAGTGCGGCGCCTCAGCAACGTCGGAATCCAGGAGAAGGCACTGGAATGGATCATCTTGTTCCTCGCCGGAAGGACACAGAGAGTCCGCCTCCCCCCGTTCAGATCAGAAGCCACCGAAGTCATCTGCGGCGTTCCTCAAGTCTCCTCGCTCAGCCCAACCCTCTTCAATGTCTACATAAGCCCCCTCGCAGCCATCGCACGCCAACACAACCCCAACATCATCTCCTACGCCGACAACACCCAGCTGATCCTCTCCCTCACCAACGACCCCACCACCGCCAGAGCCAACCTACACGAAGGGATGACAGACTTAGCCAAGTGGATGATGAACAGCCGCCTGAAACTGAACTCGGACAAGACGGAAGTCCTCATCCTGGGATCGTCACCCTCCGCCTGGGACGACTCCTGGTGGCCCCCCGCCCTGGGCAGCGCACCCAAACCAAAAGACCACGCACGCAACCTGGGCTTCATCCTGGACTCCTCCCTCTCCATGACCAGACAAGTCAACGCCGTGTCCTCGTCGTGCTTCAACATCCTGCGCATGCTACGTAAGATCTTCCGGTGGATCCCCACGAGACCAGGAAGACGGTCACTCAAGCGCTCGTCACCAGCCGTCTGGACTACGGCAACTCCCTCTACGCCGGAACCACTGCCAAACTCCAGAAGAGACTCCAGCGGATCCAGAACGCCTCAGCACGACTCATCCTGGACATCCCCCGTTGCAGCCACATCTCCGGACACCTGAGAGATTTGCACTGGCTCCCGGTCAACAAGAGAATCACCTTCCGTCTCCTCACCCACGCACACAAAGCCCTACACAACCAAGGCCCAGGATACCTCAACAGCCACCTCAACTTCTACGCCCCCACACGCCAGCTTCGATCGACCGGCCATGCCCTCGCCGCCGTCCCCCGCATCCGAAGAGCCACCACAGGAGGAAGGTCCTTCTCCTACCTGGCCGCCAAGACTTGTAACTCCCTCCGGCCCCACCTCCGCCTGACCCAGGACCACCTTGCCTTCAGGAAGCAGCTCAAGACCTGGCTGTTCGAGCAGTAGTAGACCCCCCCTCCCCTAGTACCTTGAGACCCTCCGGGTGAGTAGTGCGCTATATAAATGCTTTGATTGATTGATTGATTGATTGATTTTGTTTTGTTGCTACAAGCAGGAGCGGACCGTGCAGGCAAGAGCAGTAGTGTGTGGGGACTCAAAAGACGACGAGGGAAAATAAAATAAACAGAATACCAATAACCTTATGCTCGCCGCATCGCCGACTAGGCAATGTGGCGAGCGCAAGGTAAATGCTTTTCTCTTTTTTACATTTTATTTTCCCTCATCGTCGTCTGTCGACTCTACCCCCCACTCCCACTCCACTTCCCAAACGCTCTTACCTGCATTGGCCGCTTATGGCTGCAAGCATATGCGCCCTAGGTTTAGACATTAACATGTTTTTTTGCTGTCTACTGGTATACATTTATTTATTTTGCATATGTTGTTCAGTTTGTGTGTGTGTTTTATTGCAGTTGCTAGGGGGTGAATACAAGAATGAGTCAATGGATGGATGAATGGATTGACGCATGAGTGCAAGGATGAGTTATATAGGGTATAGATGATGACTTATGGAGTGCCTAACTCCACCAGTGACACAAAATGCACTTTTATTCATAAATCAGACCAATTTGCACTGCCATTGCTCGTTTTATCATTTAAAAATACGAGATCATTTGATTTCTGTGAGAATTTAAAAGCTGACTTATTTTTCCCTGAAAATAGATGCTAAACATCATATTTATTGATGGCAAAAAATTAACATGGTGATGAAACATATTATTTCTCAACCTCAAGCAGGTTTCCTCACAGGCAGGTCACAAAAGTGCTGTTCTGCAGCATGTCTCATAAGAGGCCTGCTGCAACATCGATCATTTGCACTGAGAAATATTTGATATATAGAAGAGGTTTTTTTTGCTGTCAGTATCGGAAGGTTTGGGTGTTTCCTACTTCTTTCACACATTTGCTGAAACTTTAACTCAGGTCGGTATACCAACAGTTTTAACAGATTGATAGTTGTCACAAACCTGCATTTCTGGGTGGGGTGGAGGAAAGCCTACAGCATCAATAATTTTCAACACTTTCTGAAAGTAAAACAGAGCCATGCAATGTTAAAATAAAAATATAGAATGAGGATTTGTAAACAGAGTTTCAGTTTTTAAGAATGGGAGGATTACTCGACAACTGAAAATAATACTTACCGGCCAGAAGCTAGCCCTAATCTTCCAGAAACATTGTTAAAGTGGGATATATGACACCATTTGTTGCTGGAATTGTTTGCAGGAGTTTCGAAATTTTAAGCACCTGCCATGGTCTTGTTTGTGCCTGTTTATTAATACTGTGACAATGTTGAGAGTCTAAAACGGATTACTCAAAACAAGTTCCATGAGCTTTCTTTGAGGTTATCGTTGAAGGTATTATTATTATTATTATTAATGTTACATCTAAAGCGCAATCATTCATCCTGGGAAGGATATCACGGCGCTATGAGTTCTGTGATAAGCGGTGGGCTAATACTTGAGTCAGAAGGAGTTAGTCAGATTTAGGGAATAGAATGGTTTCTAATTTTTTTCTGAAAGTCAGATGACAGTCCGTGAGTCTGAGATCCTTGGGCAGATCATTCCATCTGGTTGCAGCTAGGTGGGAGAAGGCCCGTCCTCCCATCCTGGCTCTTTTCACTCAGGTAGCTGTTGCTCTCGCTGTTGATTGAGAGCGGAGATTCCTAGTGGGTGCATAAAACGTAATCCTATTTTTTAGGATATAGGGGCCGGTGTTATACAATGCTCTGTGTGTTATGCACAGCATTTTGAAAGTGGCTCTTTGTCTCATTGGGAGCCAATGGAGCTCTTTTAGGTAACTCTTGGCTGGGTCATATTTTTTCCTATTGCAGATTGCCTTTGTTTACGCATTTTGCACTAATTGTAGTTTTGTGAAGAGGTAGTCTGTCATGCCCAAAACAGGGAGTTTCCATAGTCCAGCCTGCTTATCAACAGTGACTGGACTAGAGTCTTTCTACACTCAGTGGGGATTCATGGAAAGACTCTTCTGAGCATTTTTAATAGTGCGAAGCCTTTGCCGCAGATTGTTGACACGTGCTTTTTCATGGACAGGGTGTTGTCAATAATAACTCCTAGATTCCTTGCTGTCAGTGTTGGATTGGGGAGGTACCCGGGGTAACGGGCCACCAGCTGTTATCCCATAGCTGTTGTGATCCATCGAACAGCAGTATTTCCGGTTTATCGGCATTGAACTTTAGACAATGGCTGTACATCCAGCCAGATAATTCGGTGAGGCAGTTTAGCAGCCTATCCTTCGGGTCCTCTTCCCCATCTAGGGTTACCATTAGTTAGGTATCATATGCATATGAACAGATATCGATACCCCACTTTCTTCCTATCTCTGCCAGGGAAGAATCAAATACATTGAATAATGTTGGGCTCAATGAGGCCCCCTGTGGGACCCCATTTTTGATGTTCCGGAGGGGAGACGAAAAGTTGCCCAAGCGCACAGATTGAGTTCTGTCTGACAAAAAGGATTTCAGCTAACCTAATGCTTTTTCCCAAATTCCCTTTGATGCAAGCGTTCCTAGTAATAGGTTGTGTGGTACGGTGTCAAACGCCGCCGAGAGGTCTAATAATATCAGGGCGACTGTTTTCCCCCGATCTACCCGTGTTTTGATGTTATCCAGCACGGCCAAGAGTGTTGTCTCTGTGCTATTATTGGCCCTGAAACCCGTCTAAGAAACATCCAATAAGTTGTTAGTTTCAAGGAAGTTAGAAAGATGCCTGTTTACCAATGTTTCTAAGACTTTCGATAGAAAGGGTAGTTGTGATATGGTGGGGTTGTTATTGTCTGCCCCTGCTTTTTTATCAGTGGGGTGACTACTGCATTTTTCCAGATTGATGGGAATTCATCAGAACTTAGTGACTGGTTGAGTGCTTGTGTTACTGCCGGACAAATTATCGGGGTTAATTGTGAGAGAATGTGATGTGGACAGGGATCCAACGGGGAGCCTGATTTAATTTCCAACATGACCTTACTTACTTCTTCCTCTGAGAAAGGGCCAAAACTGGAACAGCAGGCCTGTGAAGTGGGTAGCACAAAATGCTCTGTGTGCTCCAGGTCATTGTTTGAGAAGGAGGTATAGATTTTGTCTTTTTTCTCACAGAAAAAGTCATTTATTTTATCACATCCTTCTTGTGATGGAATCAGATTCGATGAGAGGCTTGTAGGACTGCAGAGTTCTTTGACTATTTTAAACAATTCTTTGGATGAGTTTTTATTTTCCATTATTCTGCGTGTGAAATATTCTTTTTTCGCTTTCCTGATGGCGTTATTGTAAATTTTGAGTTCTTTTTTATATGTGAATCGAGCATCTTGTGTTTTCGTAAGTCTCCATTTATGTTCGAGTGTTGTACATTTTCTCTTTTGTAACTTTAATTCTGGCCCGTACCATTTTTCTGACATAGTACGTCTGGGTTTGTGATTGGAGCGTAGCACTGAGCAATGTTCCAGTGCATTCATGATGCTGTTCTGTAATTGGTCTATTCCGTTGTCGATAGGAGTTCCTACGATGTTTGTGTGGATAAAGTGCTGTTGGAATATCTCTACTGAGAACTTCTTCCATCTCCTAATTTTTATCGCCACCAGAACTGGTGGTCTAGTGTTTCTTACGGACAGATTAATAGTGAATTCAATCATATAATGATCTGTCCATGTCAGTGGTTTTATCTCCTTAATGAGAATGGATCCTATATTAGAAAACATAAGGTCTAACATGTGTCCTGCTCTATGTGTTGGTTGTTCAATTTTTTGAGTCAGCTGTAATATTTCCATATCGTCCGCTAGGTGTTTAGCCAGGGGATTGCTGCTGTTGTCATAATGTATGTTAAAATCTCCTAACAGCAAGATATTTTTATTATTAAGACAGACCGGCATGATTTGTGCGAGGAGGTGGGTGCTGAAGTCTGACGTGCTCCCTGGTGGGTTGTAAATGATCACACCGCCAAATAGTATGTTGGTGTTTATGGACACTGAAAATGCCATGGCTTCATGTTTGCCGGCCGGTGTGATGGCCTCCTGTCTACAGGTGAGAGAATCTTTGAACAATATGGCTACCCCTCTTCCTCTCTTATTTACTCTATTCAAGTTGAGTATTTTATAATCCGCGGGGAGGGCTGTCGCGATATCAGGGGTACTATGATTGTCGAGCCAGGTCTCGGTAATAAAGCCAGATCAGGTTTATTTTCATTCAGGGTATCCCATATTTCGATCGCGTGCTTGGTTAGGGATCTTGCATTAAAATAAACACAGTTAAGGACAGGGTATGGGGTGTTTATTGGAGCGGGGCAGTACCAGGGATTACTATCCCATCTGCAGTTCTGACAGTAGAAGGGGCCCATGGTGTTTAAGGGTCCTACTTGTGCGCATGACGCTGAGTTTCTTATTGCTATGGTGTTGAGTTTTTTCAGCTCACTGCTGGAGTATGTGATGGAGATCCTGAGCCTGATGGAAGTATCGCTAGGTAATTAGGCAGGGGTTGTGGCCCCTGCTCCCGGCCCATCGCGGACGGGCACAGACGGGCTTGCCCTTGGCGCGCCGCCGGCGCGCCCGCTGCGCACGTCCGCTGCGCATCATTGGAGGGGGTGCCATTTTATACTGGCGAAGTCGGGAGGGGCATAGCACTAGTCTGCTCGCCCTGCTCCTGCTCCTCACTCAAGATGGCGGGACCCCAGCAGCCCCAACTCGGCTGCAGTGGGGACGGGAATGAAGGCAAGTGGGCCGATTGAGCTCCTGTTAGTGCCAAAGTAAATAACAAAACAGGGAAGTGATATTCCTCTAAAATTCTTAGTGCACGTTAAAAATCGTCAGTTTAGCAGATTAGCAACTTTAAAAAACACATTAACAGTTTTCATTCACAGTCCGGGCTTCCGCCTCAGGACCACTCGATTAGCACACACCACACACACTAGCAATCAGTGGGGGTAAGCAGCATATGAAAGACCTCAGTCTTTTTATCAATGGCATCCGAGGTTAGTGTTGAGATGATTGATCATGGTATGAAAGGTCATGCTAAAGAGTTAGTAATATGCACAAACAGTGAAGTTTGACACATAGCTAAGGTTTAGAAGTAATCCAATTGGCATTAAGAGGCTGCCTTTCAAGTATGGGAATGGACAAAATAAATGTGATAGCATTTGGAAATGCACTTCTGAATGCACTTGCAAATCAACTCTCTTAATGAATTTGGCCCTGATTACGATTGTGGTCGGTCGGACAGGAGACCGTACAACAAGCAGTCGGTTGGCGATCAGAACCGCGGGGTCGCATGCTGCAGGCAAGTAAATGGCCGCAGCACACCGCTGCCTTGCAGGACCACCAGCAGGTCCATGCACCATGTGAAATGTACCATACAGTGCATGGCACATGGTGCAGGGAGGTGACTGGAGGCACTACATGTGCCCACATGGCCACTTCTCAGTGGCCTACAATGCCATGGGTCCTGTTTGGGGCACATAATATCACATTCCGGCAACCTTTTCATGGCAGCATTCCCACCATGAAAAGGCTGTTGGAAAGGGATATCCAAATCTTGTTGGCGGTGCCTGGCTCAGAACCACTGCCATTCAGGGCCACAGCTCCAACCGTCACCCCATCGGGATATGAGATCCTGGCGGAGGCATCGGCGTAGACTACTACCGTTATGATGCTGGCGGTGTCACCACCACCAAAGGCCTGTCGGCAGTGGTCCAACCGCCATCGTAATCAGCCCCCTATGTATGATATATCTAGTTTTCCATAATTCCACAACTACAAGAGTGAGTTGTTAGTGTACTTTTTTCAATTTGAAAATCTTAATTAAAAAGATAAATACATTCTTTTCCAGAGAAGGAATTAAAACAGTGCTCTCATAATATATTCGGGAAGATGCAATACTAAAATAAGCATTTGAAAAAGTGAAACTGAATGGCTATATAATAAGCTTTTACCATTTTTCTAGAGAGGAGGGGGGAAAGGGAAGAAAAGAAAATACACAATTGGCATATGAAATAACTTAGATGAAGTCAATTAAGTCTAACTTATAAAGTAATTAAATACAAATGTTAACAGGCAAGGGAAATCAACAAACAATGAACATTGTAACAATGTAGGCAGCTAAGATTTTAACGACTACAGAGGCTTAACATTTTCAAATAAGGTACAGTTTGTGGTACAAACACTTATAACACTATCATCTAGAAAATTTGTCAGCGGTGGCCAAAATGAATACCCATTCTTATGTAGATTAGAAGAATTAAAGGTGCAATCCAACACATGATGATGACAAACAATATACCTGTTTAAAAACTGGGTACTGATTCAGTTAAGGACCTTAGAGCTGGAATCTATTAAACGTTGAAAAATTCAATAGTTTTCTCAAGACAGAAGCCTAATTATTTTGCCTGCGTCAGTTTTCAGTATATGAACCGTGTTTCTTTTAACAACTTATACTCGTGGGTAGACAAGCATCAAAATCTCTCTCGGCTAATGCAAAACATCCACACAAAAAAATCACATTTACATATTCTTTCATAGATATGATTTACTTAATATTTTCTCCATTTTTTAAAGTACTTAATTCAAGAGGTCCACTGTAAATATCTTCATCTCAGTACTTATTTTGTGTTTAAGGACTGTCCATTTCATTTCTTGTGGATTGTGATTTTTTTCTATACAGTGTTTGACCATCCTTAAACACATTAAAGGAAGAATGCCAACCAATCTTCTGACAAACTATGAAGCAAAATACATCCTGAAATTGGGCACGACAGAAAATAGGGCTAAATGAACTTTCCGAGATTATGCATTGCTTCTAATAGATCCACTATACATCAGCGCAATTGTCAATATGCTCGGGAACTCCCTCTCATAATGAAAAAGAAGAACAATGGAGCCTTAAAACACAATGGCGAAAATCATGGGAATAAGATGGAAACCACACAGCCTATGAAGACCTTTGCCTACCATGCTATTTCGCGTGTCAACGCTGCTTTAATAAATAGTGGACAGCCAATCAAGTACCTTCAGCACAATCCGAGAGTTATACACGATATAAGGAAAAACAAAAAGTCAGGCAGCCTCTGGAGATATCACGTTAGCATGCACACAAGTACGTCTACACAGTACCAATAAAGATACGCGTACAACCTTTACCACGTGACTTACACGGTACCCGAGAGCTGCGAAAGGAAAGCCGGAGCAGCGGTAAAAGTGCGACTCGGTGAGAGCACTGCGAAAGAAGAAGATTGACTCCTGAAGCTACTGAAGGTAAAGGTCTGCTGTCGCTCATTGAAAGAAGTAGGCATGCATGACATAGGCACGGCTTCAAAAAGAGGCACTAATTATGCACAGAGGAGGGAGACCTATCGGAAGATTCTAAACATCACTTAACCCGATAAAAACAAAGAGCGAACTGTCTCCGTAACTTATACCTTATCATAAAAAACTGCCAGAGCACAAGTAAATTAACAACTACCGGGCAAACACTTGACGAGACTTGATAAAATCGGCATTTCATGCATGTACACTTCCTGCTAATCTACAAATCTCCAAGTAAGCATTTATGCTTCCCGATAACACACTTAATTGAACATCTTCAAGTTTCGACAACCCTTCTTTTCGCTAACCATCTCTAGCATGATAAGATAAACAGGGATAAAGACATGACAAATTCCGTATTCATACCCACAGATAAAGAGCATGAACACGAGGTAATTCTCCATTACCCGGTGCAAATGAACAACTGCTCAAAGAGAAAACGCGTCCACTAGGTATGGACCATGAGCAAAACTGGGGTTACGTCCAAGAACAATACTATATTTCAGAATGTAAGAATAATTTCCCCTCACTTTTCTTTATAATTTTTCCAGATCACAAAGTCCTACAGATAAAACCCCAGCCCTGAGGAAGACCTTCCTAGAATCCTCACGGTCCCCATCACGAAGGTCGAAACACGTCGGCACCCCTACAATTCACTGTTCATTTTCACGTGGCTCAGAGCATCACCAAACGAAACTGCTACTGAAATATTGACTTACAGTTTAGCCAACTTGAGATGGCTTAAACTTTAGGAAATTAATGTACTCTGACCACAGCACTGTTTTTAGGACCATTCATGGAAGGATTATCAAGGATAAGTTGTGTTTTGTTTATCCTGATACACACTCACAATTTAGTAGGACATTTAAGATTTATGATTTATGCACAAGAATGAATATGTGTAAATAACTTTCTCTCACTGGTTTTCTATGTATGTTTAATTTTCATGTAAAGTATTTATTGTACGATAGTATGTAAAAAAAACACGAGAAAATAAATACTGAGATGAAGATATGTACAGTGGACTTTTGAATAAAGTACTTTTTAAAAAAATTGAGAAAATATTAAGTAAATCATATCCATGAAAGAATATGTAAATGTGATTTTTTTTTATGTTTTGCATTAGCGGAGAGATATGTTGATGCTTGTCTACTCACGAATATAAGTTGTTAAAAGAAACATGGTTCATATATTAAAAACTGACGCAGGCAAAAAATTAGGCTTACGTCTTGAGTAAACTATTGAATTTATGGCCTAAGAGGTACCCTCTTTCTTCAACGTTTAATAGATTCCAGCCTCTAGGGTCCTTAACTGAAACAGTCCCCAGTTTTTGAACAGGTATATTGTTTGTTATCATCATGTGTTAGATTGCACCTTTAATTCTTCTAATCTACATAAGAATGGGTATTCATTTTGGCCACCGCTGACAAAGAAACACAGTTCATATATTGAAAACTGACGCAGGCAAAATAATTAGACCTACGTCTTGAGTAAACTATTGAATTTATGGTCCCAGAGGTACTCTCTTTGTTCAACGACAAACAATATACCATCATGCATTATATTAAATATCAGAAGAAAAATTCCTGTTAAATGGTAATTTGTTTCAAAGCTAAAGCCAACAATAAATCCAACAAAAATTTTTATCGAATAGAAGATCATTATTATCAAACAAATTACCTGAAAAAAGATCTGTAATAGAGAAAGGGCGATGAATATGAAAAATTGCTTGGATTTGAGATCAAACCCTATGCCAAAAATATAAAGTATTCAGGCAAATAAATAAAAAAATGCATAACATCAATGTTGGGATGAGTACATGACCAGCATTCCCCATTGTTTTCTGAAGAACTTTTAGCAGTGAGGGAAGGAGTCACATAGAGCTTATGATAGCAAGAAAATAATGTTGGGGTCATACTAGCTGTTCCGAAAATCTTATGCATTCTGGACCGTAACTTATTCCACAATGAAATAGACCAGTTAAATCCTGAGTCAGATTCCAAGACAAGTTCTACTTTGGTTTTGGGATTTGCGGGATTCACAGACAGCAAGTATTTATATAATAATGAAGGCCTGTGGAGTATAAGCCAATTTGCCAGGTAGACATGACGTAGATGAAGGACTATTCAAATTATTGTCCAATATGCAAAGAGCATCCAATAGATCATTACTAAGCAGAGAGAATGTTCCTTGAAAGGAATTAGGATGAGAAACGGTATTTACAATGCGGATGGAACCACATGTTCTATTACCGCGCAAGTGTTACCGCACTTTCCTTTACCACGCATATGCCCTTACCTCGCTTATGTGTGGTAAAGGCAGTCAGCGCACTAGATTTAGAGCGGATGGGCAGGGAGAATGGAAGGAACAGGATGGATCGGGACAGGAAGGATCGGGAAGCGGCTTGGTAACTTGAGGGTGGGATTTTAGGACTCAAGGAGGGGGGTTCATGGTAGTTTTACGGCTGGGTCAGTGTTAGGGCTGACGGCGAGAGCTGGGGTGTTTTTAGGGCTGGGGTCAGAGTGTATTTTCGGGCTGAAGGCTGGATTTTAGGGCTCAAGGGGGTGGGTCGGACAGTAGGAGGGCTGAGGGGCTTTTTTAGGACTCAGGGTGGGGGGTTGGGGTTCGGGTAGTTTTTAGGGCAAGGGTGTGGGTTTTAGGGCTCAGGGTAGTTTTTAGAGCTGTAAGATTTTAGGGCTCAGGGCGGGGGGCTGTGGTGTAATCTTTACCACACATATGCCTTTACCAAGCATGCCCTTACAATTACATTAGCTGTAAAAGCATGCATGGTAAATGCATAATTGGTAAAGGCGCAGTCGCAGTAACAACCATTTTGTTAAGGCATGCGATATAATCGCATGCGTGGTTCCATCATCAAACGACTTAGGGCAGGTAAAAGAATGTTTAAACTAGGGTATGATATTGTAGAATCATTATGGAATAAGTCTGCTACTCGGGTAATTCCTTTCAGACTCGAGGACTTCCAATATAAAGGATTATTATTGAGTTTGATATGTTTGTTATACCACAAGGGTGTCTTTATATGTTGTCCGGCATATAACAGGATTTAAGGAGATGATATGTGTGCTTAAAAAGAGGTAAAGATGTAGAAAGTAATGCAAAGACAAAGAAGTAACCTCCCATGGAAAGAAGGGTTTCAGCAACGATTTCTCAATATGAAGCCATATGATGTTTATAAGGGAGGATTTTTATTCCTCCATAATGAAGCCCGCCTCAGATAAAAGGCCAAAATGTGGAAAGTTTGCACCATCTTCCTGTTAAGTATTTCTGAGTCCCAACAAATTATTTTAAAAATTCCCCCCCATAGGAATTTAGAGAGTAAGGAATCAATCTTGTTTAAAACAAGATAGAGGAAGTGGGACAAAAATCAGCAATAAAATATACAATATATAGAGATGATCAATATTTTTGTTGAATCAAGATGTCCCCATCAGGAAAGAAACAGGAGATTCCAAGAGGATAGTAGTTGCTCAACTTTAGTCAGTCCTTCCTTTAGATTGATATCAACTGATTCTTTGATGGAATTTGTGAACTATATTCCAAGATATTTAATTCTGGATGATTTCAATTGAAGCCGTGCAAATACTGTTGTAGTCGTTCAGAAGAAGAATTTCAGCTTTATCTGCGTTGACTTTCTAACCCACGATAGAGGAAAATAAAAAAAATTCAGGTCAGAAGGGCTGGCATAGATTTATAAAGATCTGAAATAAAAGAAAGAGAATATCATCGGCATAAGCTGATAATGTTAATTAAGTATCTCAACATTGAAATCTTGTCATCAAGGAGATATTTTGCATTTGAGAAAGCAAAGTTGTAAGAGATAGTACAAATAATAATGGTTATGAAGGACATTTTTGACTAACCCTTCAATGAAGAGTAAAGTAAGGGGAAATCTTTACAATGACCAACAGTGAGGGTTTTGGAGAATAATTTATTAGAGGGATGATGCAAACCATTTTAGGACCAAAGTCATGCCTTGCTAAAGATTTAAGCGTAAATGTCCAGTCAATTCTATCTAAAGCGTTTTCTGCATTCACAGTGATTGCTGTTAATGGAGAATGAAGCAGGGAGGCATTATTTATTACATTAAAAAATAATCTTGCCTGATGCTAATCTACTTTTTATAAAACTGGGCTACTTATTGTCATTTAATTTAGGGTAAAAAATGGTCTAGGTTTAAAGCTGAGATTTTGGCAAGAATTTTATAATCCACATTCACAAGTGAAATTTGGCAGTAGTTTTTACATAGGGCACGATCCCTTCCCTCGTTATGAATGAGACAAATTGTGGTGTCTTGGAATGTTCCTGTAGTTTTGCCAGTACTGGAGAAAAAATTCAATAAGTGTAATAACCGAAGCATCAGCAGTTCAGAAAAGTGTAAGAAGAATTCTACCATAAAGCCAAAAAGTATAGGAGCTTTACCCTTATTAAGCAAATGAAGTGCACCCAGTAATGAATGCAGGGAAATATCTGTTATGCCTTGTAGGAGGATGTCTCGGAAATACCACGGAGTCGAAGCTCTTTCCTCAACTCCCCCACACCGGTTCACTCTACACCAATGAGGTATCTATATACGTGGTGATAAGAGCTGATGCCAGTGTAGGGAAAGCAGGGAAACAAAACAAGGAAAGATTAGGGAGACACAGGAATCCTAAATCCAGGATGCGAAGAGAACTGGTCAGCACTCACTATAGCCTCAGGACCCCTCCTATAAATAAAGAAAAATGATTAATAGAGTGTTTTAGTATATCTGTGAATATGTATGTAATTAACAGAGATACTTGGTACCTGGAAACTACTTGCAGTGCTTCTACCTGTACGTGACTTCACTTCTGTTGTCTTCACAGAAAAGTAGGTAGTGTGATACAGAGGAAAGAACACTCCTATAAGATAGGGATCTTAGGTTAGCTCTCAGGGTGTAACAGGGACAGATATGTGTATTGTGAATCATATATATGAAGGTACCTAATGCTTAGCGTGCCGTGAGAAGAATGACTCCCTGTTTCTCCACAAGAAGTAAATCCCGCATCCTAATAGTAATTCCCTAAAAACATAAGAGAGATAATCAGTAATCCCTTAGACTACCTCTTGCAGATATTGACCCTTAGGGAAATGGTCATATCTGTTTTGTGTCATCAAAATAAGGCTTAGAAGCAATCCTGGAGCTCAAATGCAGAATCTGTGTTGCTCCGAATAACAACAGAAAACTACCCCTGCTTCTAAGTATAAAGCAAACAAAAACTCCTTAAAGAGATTTGACTATTAAACAACAAACAAAACACCAGCGCCGAGAATGCACTGGTTTGTAAACTCCCCCGAGTTTACTTTTGAACAGGATAGCACTCGTACTTATCTGGCAGGAAGAGTGCACGACAATCAGGAGAACAACGAGGAACCGCAGAGAAATTCCGACAAAGCCCGGACGCCACCACCGTGACCCGGAAGCGATGCTCACAACCCGGAAGGAACGCAAAGCGTCGTATCATCAGAGAGAGAGGACTTTATAGCAGTATCACGCATGCGCTAGTCCGTGGGCATGCGCTCTCCAGACCCTAGCGACTCTCGCCAACCAAGATTTTGCCAACCACGTCTCCATCGGATCGGCAGGCATGACAATATCCTTCTCAAGGAGGGAACAATCAAGAGTACCATTGACAGGATTATGTATAGTCTGCAAATATGAATCAATATTTTAGGAATATAAACTGTTCTCTGGAGTGTAACGATGATGATAAAATTTGACAAATTTAGCTAAGATAGCAACAGCTTTAAATAAATGCCCACCTTGGGGAGCATTAAAAGATTTGAAATTGATATTGAAATTAGTCTGTTGTTCCCAGATCTTGACATATTAAACTAGCAGTTCTACAATATTGGGCACTACTTTTGAGTCAAATACAGGACACCTTATTTGTATAGTAGTACTGATGTTCCAGAAGAATTATATTGGAGAGTAAGGATTTGTGTTCTCTATGAAACTGGTTTTCTTCTTTTTAGCCACATAATAAATAATTCATCTTTGTTCAGTGGCGTTAAAAGTATCTCAGAGGCTGTGGAGAAGAGATATGAGAATCATTATGTTTTTCAACAAATGTAGGAAATAAAAGAAGAATCCAGCAATAAGGAATTTTTTAATCTTCACCTACTCGACTTATGTAGAACTGGTAATAAGTATTAGTCAGTAGTCACTGAAACATGATTGGAGATTAAAATGGGACCCATAGTAGAGTTACTAATCTGTTGAGATAATTGTTGACTAATAAAGCAAATAAAGATATGCTCTAAACTTGAGAGTGGTCCATTTAATGGAGAGGAAAATATAATATTCTTGTCATGTGTGGTGACAAAGCCTTCATGTGTAATATATTTAACTGGCGATTGCCTATCGAGAAATGGATCCAAAATCTGATTGCAATCTCCTCCTAAAATATCTGCATATTGTGAACATTGTTTTGAAACTTCAGACTAAAAACTGGAATCAAATTGTGTACGACCATAAACATTAAAAACTGTTAAGGAGTGGTTATTAATAAGAAGGTCAGCATTTATCAATCTGTCCTCATTATCAATTTCTTGCAAAACAAAAATTGAGCTTTTTGAGACATAAAATAATTACACATTTTTTTTTACTAGGAGTTGGAGAAACTGAAACTAAACCCTACCATCTGAGCCTAAGTTTTGAATCTTCAAGCTTTGTGCGATGAGTTTTTGAAGTAAAACTAAATCAGGATTGTATTTGGCGAGATGAGATAAAACTTGTCTGCCTTTTTACAGGGTTAAGAAAACACTTGACATTCAAAGAAAGTGGTTTGAATTCGACTGAAATAAATGTTGAGAATTTGAAAGGTCTTCCACAATAACTTAATAACATCATACATATGCTTAGAAAAAGAACAAGTAGGAGAGGAGAAAGGAAAGGAAACAAAAGGGAAAGGGAGAGAGGAAAAACCAGAAGGAAAAAAACTAGGAAAAGAAAAGGAGGATTAGGATCTGAGCAACAAAGACAATAGATAAAAAAAGGACGACTGAAACAATATACTAATGATAATTGACAAATATGTTAGCACAGGGTAAACTTTTACAAGGGAGCATAATGAACCAACGACAGAGCGTATTGGTATTGTTTGGAAAGAGTAAATCAAAAGAGAAGGAATTAGCAAACAATAAAGAACCTTCATTAATGAATAAAGATACAGAATGGAACATAATCAAATGACATGAAAATGACAATTAAATAAATACAGTAACAACTAACATAGGACACCACACAATATGTTAATTCTTAGAAGGACCAGAGGTATCCATAGTGCCATTTGAATCTTTCCTGAAGAAAGCTTTGAGATCTGTGAGTTCTTTGCAAAGTATCAGTTTTATCTCAGTAAGTCACTTTGAAGTAGCGAGGATGAATCAATCTGTAATGAGCAACTAGATAACAAAGTTGTGGACAGAGATCTAGGAACTCCTTTCTCTGATTTCCTGTTACATTGGAGACATCTTGAGAAAGGAATATTTTCCCGCCTGACCAATATATTTGTTTTTGAAATGTTGCTGCGTTTAGTTCTTTCAATAGATTGGTAACCTTCAGAAATAAAATAGTAAACCATCTAGGTTTAATTAAGGAGTCTGCTGACTGAAGACAATGACCTAATTTCTGAGCTCTCTGGATTTGAGGCCTGTGGAAGGCAGTAAATCCACTAATTGTGGCAAGAAAGATGTGAAAAAAGAGTCAGGGTTTTTGTCTTCCATTCCCTCGGGAAGGCCCTATATAAGAATATTGTTCCTTCTGTTCCCATTTTCCAAACTCTCTATCTGTATCTTCAACTGACCCACTTCCTGTTTTGAAAGTCACAATTTTATTTGTTTAATTCGGTACATTGCTGACTCATTGTTCCATTGAAGAAACAGTGGCCTCTATGTTAGACCATCTGTCATCCAAGTGGTGCAAGTGAATATTAGTTTCCTCAATAAATGGTCATAGAGCCTTTATTTCCTCAAGCAAATGTTCTAGATAAATATGTTAGTGTGATTTCACAGGAAAATGAGGCTCCAGTTTAACTCGTTTGTTGAAAGATGTGGAGGTTTCAAAGACATTGATGACAAGGAGGCCCGCTGAGATATGTTTGAAGGCATGAGGTCAGATAGAGAGAAAGAGACAAAGTAATAGCCCATGGAGAGTCACAGGGTTGTGAATTTGAGGGAACAGGTTGGTGGGAAGATTTCTGTACTCATTAAAAAAATTTAAAAAAATTGTGCCAATATTAAATGAATGGAGAAAGAAATTCAAAAAATGTATCTCTTTTACAAGGCTGTAGTGCCACAATATGCTGTGACACACAAGTACTGATGAGATTTAAAATGGCTGCCACAGCTATTTGACCCAAAGAAAGCAAGGGTGTCTCAGTGTTCGGAGCAGAGATATGAAGAAATTTGATTCAATATTGGAAGAGGTGTGAAGGAAAGTCTGAAAGACTTTGTATAACTAATGTACCAGACTGCAGCAGCACATTATATAAAGGATTTATGTTCTGACATGAGAGTGCTGAGAAGCTGCAAAAATGGCTGCCTCATTGAGTTAATCTGAGGACAGCGAGGACACCTCTGTGTTTGTAGCTTTAAAAAGCATAAAAGATAACAAAAAAGTATCCCTCTCACTTTTAGCTCGTAGATGTACACATTCTCGCAAAGTTCAGGTCTCTGAGGCCCAGAAACCAACTTCTCTTATTAAAAAACTCCTGCGTGGCACTTGAGCTACTGTGTCAGGCATACCCTTTGTCTGCAATCAAGCTCCGCCCACATTCAGTGTACTTCTGTGATATAAAATAGTTACTAGTACATTTCCATCAATCACTTCATAGGAGAGATAATAAAACACCAAGCAGCCAGTGCATAATGTGAGGGAAAAATACTGAGAGGAACCAAAGACCGTTTTACGGCTATTTTAAAGAATGTGTAATATATACAATTATAGATAACAGTGAAAAATGGGGATGTTTTTCAATGGCGGGTTCTGAGTGACATCAGGTAGACAAGGAGAGAGAAGTTTGGCATCTTATGTAAGTCAGGACTCTGGGGTGAAAAGCCTCCAACTTAAATGTAAATGTAAATTGATACTTGTATAGCGCACTACTCACTCGCAAGGGTCTCAAGGCGCTTTGTACGAATACCGCTGTGGAACCCATCCTGGCTTTCCCTGTGAGGCGTCCACTCCTGGGCACCGCCAAGGTGGAGGCCAGGCATCCTTAGCGTTGTGGGGGCTACTCTTCTTATCTATCTATAACTTTATGTTATCTATGCTCAACCCCTTAAATCATCAGCTCAGGTAAATGGTGATCTATACATAACATGAGCTGTGCTATCCCTGCTAAAGATACATAGAATACATGCAGCCAAACACAGGGGAAGCTAATGTTTTCCCTGGTGATTTAGCAACAGAGGGAAACAATAGTTGTCAAAGCAGTGAATAAGTGGATTTAGATTTGGTTATTTACGCTTACAAAGGCAGCCATTTATAACAATAGTATCCAGACTGCTGCACTGTCAAACCAGACCTAAAAAGGGGAAGTAGGCCTGTGTTCAGTATAGTAACCTTCCTTTTTGTTTCCTTACAGGTCATTGTGTTGTTCCCGATTTGCTACCACTGAAACATTCAGTTAGCATGTCTTAGCAAACAGTCTCTCAACCACAGGGCTTCTTCCCATCACAGATGTTGGTGCTCATACAATATGTTTGAGTCTTTCTGGTTAAAGCTCAACAGTTTGGGACAGTATAGTTATAGAGCATGGACTCGACGACTGAGTGGGCTCTTAAAGCCAGCCTGTATTTATATTCCCGAATCCATAGAAATACAGGAGTATGAGGGTGTGTGATACCAAGACATTTTGAAAGTGCCATAGTATGAATCTCTATGACCTGCATATGGGCAGTATGACCCAATTTAGAGGCAAAAGCTGCTGTGCGTTGTGCACTTTCAACATTCCTTAGTGGCTATCAAACTTGTATATTATTTAGGTTTTTTTCCATACTCAGTCATGGGTAGACTATGGAAAGAGCTATGCATTGGATCACTGACAAAATTTCGACCTCCAAAATATCGACCTACAGGAATATCGAGTCTAATATATCGAGGGCAAGAATATCGACATCCTAGCTACAACATGGTAAGTACAAAAATCTCGAAAATATAATATAGATGTAAAAAATATCGATTTTTTGAAATATAAATGTAAAATAAAGTAAATAACACTCATAAATATAATCTACATAGTTAAAAGTATCTAATAATGTATAAAATTAATAAATAATACATATATAATAATAATACATACATTAAATATATACAGTTAATATATAATATATATGTACTGAACAATAAGTTGTAATACTTATTTTACTAATTTATAAAATAATAAAATATATTCTACATTACAAATACATTTACAAACATAAAACAATAACATAAATAAAATGTAAAAAACATAAAATAATAAATATACTTTTAATATTTTTACAATTAATTATATAAAACGTTGGATAGCGTAAGGGTAAAAATTACTATTCCCACTCCAGAGAGTGCAACAGTAGGGAAAGCATTGGATAGCGTAGGGGTAAAAATTACTATTCCCACTCCAGAGAGTGTAACAGTAGGGAAAGCATGGATAGCGAAGGGGTAAAAATTACTATTCCCACTCCACAGAGTGCAACAGTAGTGAAAGCGTTGGATAGCGTAGAAGTAAAAATTACTATTCCCACTCCAGAGAGTGCAACAGTAGGGAAAGCTTTGGATAGCGTAGGGGTAAAAATTACTATTCCCACTCCAGAGAGTGCAACAGTAGGGAAAGCGTTGGATAGCGTAGGAGTAAAAATTACTATTCCCACTCCAGAGAGTGCAACAGTAGGGAAAGCGTTGGATAGCGTAGCGGTAAAAATTACTATTCCCACTCCAGAGAATGCAACAGTAGGGAAAGCGTTGGATAGCTTAGGAGTAAAAATTACTATTCCCACTCCAGAGAGTGTAACAGTAGGGAAAGCGTTGGATAGCGTAGGAGTATAAATTACTATTCCCACTCCACAGAGTGCAACAGTAGTGAAAGCGTTGGATAGAGTAGGAGTAAAAATAACTATTCCCACTCCAGAGAGTGCAACAGTAGGGAAAGCGTTGGATAGCATAGGGATACAAATTACTATTCCCACTCCAGAGAGTGCAACAGTAGGGAATGCGTTGGATAGCGTAGGAGTATAAATTACTATTCCCACTCCAGAGAGTGCAACAGTAGGGAAAGCGTTGGATAGCGTAGGAGTAAAAATTACTATTCCCACTCCAGAGAGTGCAACAGTAGGGAAAGCGTTGGATAGCGTAGGGGTAACAATTACTATTCCCACTCCAGAGAGTGCAACAGTAGGGAAAGCGTTGGATAGCGTAGGAGTAACAATTACTATTCCCACTCCAGAGAGTGCAACAGTAGGGAAAGTGTTGGATAGCGTAGGGGTAAAAATTACTATTCCCACTCCAGAGAGTGCAACAGTAGGGAAAGCTTTGGATAGCGTAGGGGTAACAAATACTATTCCAACTCCAGAGAGTGCAACAGTAGGGAAAGCTTTGGATAGCGTAGGAGTAACAATTACTATTCCAACTCCAGAGAGTGCAACAGTAGGGAAAGTGTTGGATAGCGTAGGGGTTAAAATAACATACTTATAAATAAAACTTTTTTTAATAAAAATAATATAAACAATTAAATATATATAAACCATAAACAATACCTATACATAATAATAAAAAACATGATTAACTAAATCTATTTAACCTAAAATAAATATTAAAAAATAACATTTTATAATATTTAATTACAAATTATTAATTAATTAACAATTATATTATTAGCAAAACAATTATTTTAAAAACATTATTGCTTATTTACATTTAAATTACTTCCCACCATATTCCCCTATAAACCCACTACCCGCAACAGAACACATTTATCTATTTATGAATTAATAAAAAGTATTTACCAATCAATTATAATTAATTACAATTATTTACTAATTATTAAAAAATGTATTATAATTCCTACTAATTAATAATTAATTAAACATAATTAAATAACTTCCCACCCTATTCCCCTATAAACCCACAACCCGCTACAGAACATATATATCGATTAATCAATTAATTAAAATGAAATACCAATTAATTAAATGTATTTACCAATTATTTAAAATTATTTACTAATAACTACTAATTACTTTTTATTTTAACATATTTAAATTACTTCCCACCCTATTCCCCTATAAACCCACAACCCGCTATAGAACATATTTTTCAATTAATCAATTAATTAAAATGATTTACCAATTAATTAAATTTAATTACCAATTATTTAAAAAGAATTAATATTAACTACTAATTATTAAATAATTTAACCTAATTATATTACTTCCCACCCTATTTCCCTATAAACCCATAACCCGCTACAGAACATATTTATCAATTAATCAATTAATTAAAATTAATTTCCAATTAATTAAAATTAATTACCAATTAATTACAATTTAGTAATAAATCCTACTAATTAATAATCAATTTAACATAATTAAATTACTTCCCACCCTATTCCCCTATAAACCCACAACCCTCTCCGGTACTAAAACATATAATGTGCTTATAAATAAATTTATTAATATATATTATTAATACACATATACTATTTTTTTTTAAATACTTAAATAAAACATATAACACATACATAATAAAAAACAAAAAAATTATACAAATATCGATATTGGTGTCATCGAAATTAGTACCATCGATATATATGCTATCGATATTACTAACTTCGATATTACTTACATCGATATTAATAATTTCAATATTACTTACCTTAGTGTCGATATTCTGTCCAACGATATTCTTTACATCGATATTCTGCACCTTTGAAATTTCATACACAATATTTTGGTAGTTCGATATTTCCTACTCGACATTTTGACTGTGTACCGGGGAGCTGGGTAACCATGAGTGGAGCACAGGGAAAGCACTGAGGGAGCCCTATCACAAGACAAGGAGAACACAAGGAAGCCACAGGTAGCACCATCCAAGGGATGTACTGCAACAGGGGACCAATTAGTTTCCCCAGCAGCACCCTTCTAAGTATATTAATGTGGGGGGCTGGGGGCAAATAGCAGTGAATAGCCACAAATTAGGAGCGAGAAACATGGGGTTGTGTGAAACGCTAGACCTGAAGACAGTGCTTTAAATGGACAGGTTCTCTCCCATTAAAAGTATTGGAGAAGTGCCAATACTATTCCTTCCAAATTTATGAAGTACTTCTTCAATTTGGAAAGACCTGAAAATACAACTCAAAACCGGCAAGACTGGCCAAGCACTGCTCCAGTGTAGAAAAGTGCTAAATACACACCTCTTTAAAGATGGTCTAAGCCATTACCCAAATAGGGCTCACCAAACTTGTGCTTGTCTGTCTTTTAAAGAATTTGTGGCTTCTGTTAAGGATGTCAGCTTTTATTGCACTTCCACTTCCTTCCTCGTCTGTGTATTTGTTCAGCAGTAGGCAGTATCCTTAACGATAAAAAAAAGTCCATGGCTACTGCTCATGTCACCAATTCAAATTCCTGCAAATTTGGCAACTTTTTACTCATTCAACTCCATCTCTGCCTGACGCGAATTGCCATATAGCTCTCTTAGCCTCCTCTGATTGCACCCTCTTTTTTAAGTGTACGCACACTGAGAATTACGCCTTCGTTATGGCCAGACTGGTGCTGTACAGCGGTATATTTCTTTTAGTCCTTATTACAGTTTTAATTTGCATGTCCATCTCTCAAATACTGGGCCTGGGAGAAATTTTGATTATACCAAAGTAGTTTCAGTAATTACGTATTACTTTTGTGATGTGGAATTAACAAAATTACGCAATTATGCCAGCTTGAGTAATTTAGAGTCAGTCAACTGCACTTTAATCGGTTTGCAAAACCATCAAAGCATACATTATAAAATAATACTTCAAGGTCACAGTAACAAAAACACATTACAAATATACCTTAAGCATTTCTTGAAAAGGACAGTTAATTGTCCGACCCCAACACTTTATACAGATACAGGAAAAAACAAGCATTAAAAATGCAATAGGTCTCGCCTTTCATTAAGTTAAAGCCATTTGCATTGCTTACACAATACCATTAGCAAAGCAAATGGCTTTAACTTAATCAAAGGCGAGACCTATTAAATTTTCAATGCTTGTTTTTTTATATAGTGGCCTAAACTGCCCTATCTTTAAACTGGGAGTGTGCTCCAGCGATAAAGGAGCATTTATGTTTTGGAATTAACACTGGCCTTAGTTTTGGAAATTCTACATGAGGTGTGGGTTAAGAAGTTGCCTATGCATGAAGATGGTTCAAGAGTGGCATTTGATTATTCGAGTGCTTCCAAGAACTGGTAGGGTAGGAGGTCGGTGAAGAATTCCAGTAAGCATGTTATAGATTTACATTTGGACCACTATTAGGAGTAAAGGAGTCACAATTGTCTGCTGAAGTGAGCATGTGCTCCTTAGCGTTCAGAGCCCCAAACAACCATGATGTGGATGTGAGTTGTGTGGTGGGACTCTCTTATTCTGTGTGATAAGAGGCAGTAGTACATTTGTGTGCTCTGCGTCCTCTATTAGGGCAAGTTACGATTGTGCAATGCAACAAGACTTGTCAGGTCCATCTTTTTTAATGCATCCAACACAGATTGTCGTCCCTCTCCGTTGGCAAGGTTATTTCAAATTCTTCTGCTGGTCGCTAAAGGTGACCAAGATAGATATCAGATTTTTGGCTTGAAGTCCATGTCAGCTTCTTGAAATAGTTCATTAAGTCATTTTTTATCAAAGTACGTGAATGTAGCTAAGTGAGCATAATTATCCCATCATAGGATAGCTCCAAGTCTCTTAAATAGGGTGGTTAGAGGGCAAATACATTGTTATAAAACAGATTATTCTCTCCAGCCCTCTGCTTCCTCACCCACCTTTCCACCTTCTGAGGGCGGTATATGGGAGTTGCCCTAGGGCAGTTTGAGGGAGAGGTTTTTACTGCAACCACAAGGCATTCCCAGGGATTAATCGAGTATTCATTAGTTTGCAATATACCTTGTTTATATGCATCATATGTAACAGCCCAGGGTATTGCCCTTTCCTGTTATGGAGGACAAGTCCCTGAGACAAGGCGGGAGACCATGATGGCCCTTGGGACAGTGTTGAACCAGGCTTCTGTGAGGCAGAGGACAGATTCAATTATAAGTGTCTGTCAACCCTGCTGATGCTGCTGCAGAATAGACTAACGGTCCTGCTCTCTAGGGTGGGAGTACTGTGGGGAGCCAAAAAAACAAATGATCAATGGAACTCTGAACAATGCAAACATTCACCCCCAGTCAACAGATCTGGATTTAATCTATCGTTTTTTGGCCCATCACACCACCCCAGTTTGGACCCAGCTATATATTGATCAGTCTCGACCCTGCTCCTTATGTTAACAGTCCAGCCCGACCTGCCAAGCCAGATCATCCCTGGACCAGAAACAATCATCCTGGGACCAGTTTTCGGATATCACCCATCATCAGCCAGGCTGTCTTGAATCCAGTGGTGCAGCGAGGTGTACTGTAGGGAGTTCCAGATAATGAAACTGATTACTCTGCTTGATTTCTCTGGGTGCTGCTTCTGTTTTAGGGGGTGGTTGGTTTCGTTTTTACCAATCACAATAATTATGGGCGTCATACGGGATGAATTAGCAGCTGCAAACTGTGACTTAACGTTGTGACCCCTGGCATTGCCTTTGTGACCCGAAGCCTCAGACTACCAGAAACAGAATGTAGTGTCAGTGCCAGAATACCCTCGCAGGTGATAGTGCACTTTACAAATACACATACCATAGCTACATTCAATTTAAAATGCATACATTTAGTTATCCAATGCACTCCCTTCTGAGTAAATAAAAACAATGAACTAATAAAAATATAAACTTGCTGTATTTCAGTATACATAAAAGAATACATTTGAACTCAATCTTCCTCTTTCCAAGCGATGGTGCCTTTCACGTTGTTAAAATGTATTAGCAATGATAAATTACTTAATCCAAAAACAGTTCATATTCAATGTATGCTTCATATGAATTAATACACGACGTCTATTGCTTTTAAAATCTCTCTTTTGTGGCATCTCAGTGTAATTTATGAATGCATTTCTCTTTCAGATAGACACTGGTGAATCATCAAATCATGATAGTTCGTGGTATGAATAAATTAGGCTCCCGATGACCTACATTTTGTAGCACTGTATGAATCCTCCTATTGAAAGAAACACATAATTCCTCATTTAACCAACAGCGAAATTAGTCATTTTGCCTCTCCTGGCATATCACGCCGCCACCCTACTTAAACTATAGGTGGTATCTAAAGCAGACATGTATCTGTTGGTTAACTGTTGTGGTGTTATCGTAATCATACACGTTTTATTGGGTTCCTACCTATATTCAATTATGTCAATTATGTGCTCTCGTCGAGGTCAACTTCTTAAGATATCACTTCCTTGAAGTGACGTGATATGATGTCATAGAGGTCATTTGGTGTACAGTGTCCCTTCCACTAACCCTGCCATTTTGGTATATCGACGTACATGACAACCATATACGTTCATATGTTAAAAACAAAACAACATGCCATACAACCGAATCACTCATAAGAACCAATCCACAGTCCTCTGAAAACACCGGAAGTTTCACAACACTCCATAGAAACCCTATGACTCACTTTTCTGAGCTCCAGATGCACACCTGGGAGCACAACCTCCCCACACGGGAGCACAGATATGGCCCTCAAACACCACAACCAAGCACCCAACATCTGTCAACACAACCCAGACGGTCAGCTCCTAGGGGGTCACTCCTCCATCATCGGTTTCTAAAGCACCTAGACAGGAGCAATACAATACCAGGGATACAGACATCTATCTGCACACCCCTTCCCCCTGCTGGCTCCTTTCCTCTCCAAACTGTTGCACACTAGAGTTCACTCACTGCACACTTTCACAGGGGGGCTGGAGGAGGGGGGCCAGGGAAGCCTGTGTACCTGCCCTAAACCACACTACTAGAAAAGGTTACGACCTGTTTCGGTTATAACTGTCTGGGTGGGGGTGGAGGGCAGAGTCAGGCTCCAAAAGGATTCAACGGCAACAAATTCAGATCTGCCACGACGAAGCTGCGCATTCGCACACCACTGCACATAAAAGTTAAAGAAATAAGTGCTATTTTGTGACTGACGGCGAGACAGCTTAGCACGCCACAGTCCATGGGGTAGCGGGGAGAAGGAGTCGGGGGAGTAGTGGAGGTTGTCGTTTCGTGACTGCTCTTTGCTCTCAGACCTGGCTCTGCCTCCTGCCAAAGGTTCTCTTACACTGCACTAATGCAAGCATGCACCCCGAAAAATTAGCGCGGACCCCGCTCCACCCCTCTGCCCCTTCCATTATGGTGTCCAGCCTTACAGCTGCCGGCTCATTACTTTAAAAACACACCCACTGACACTGCGGCCCCAGAGTACATCTAAGCTTTGTCAACTTAGTAGGGAGTGAGTGGTTCTAAAGTCATGGGGCGCCACTTTGCTTATGGTCTCTGATATTACAAGTCACAGAAAAAACACTGCCTATCAACAACCTACAGACAGTAAATACTTTATCACACGCGCAAGTTCTCAGGGACTACGTACCCAGAATGCAATTTCCACGCTTGTTTCAAACATCCATATTCAGAAGGTTGATGGCCAGGGCGTCAATATGGTGTCAGAAGGATTAGAGGCCCGCGATTAAAAAATAAAAAATAGAGAACGTCATGTTTTGTGAAAACTAGAGTGACGTGATATTCTTTATGTACAGCAAACTCTGTGATTCTCGGAAATGAGGGCAGAGTTGCTAGTGTTGTGACCTAGCTTCAGTGTCTCAGAGCCTTCGAGGTGACCATGGTCTCAAAGCAGCCACATGTGGCTGGCCACGTCATTACCCTTAAGAGCATAAGTGGTTGCAGCCTGTGCTCATGAGACGCCTCTCTTGTCCTAAGTTCGGTCTCACGCTATTTTCGAGTATTGTCCGAGAGGAGGTACAGCCTATTTGATTCCATGCCAAATCCGATTACTACAGCTATACATGTTGGTAGTGGCTCTAATAATATGTTTTGCTTTCATGTAACACTGAGGCAGTGAGGAGGCGCTTTCAGAGTGCCAACAAAAGGCGGTACACCGGGCTTCAGTTTAAAACAGCACGCGGCGCCACTTGAAGGACACCGCGCTCGTTTTTTTCTATCTTTAACACCGAGCGCGGTGTCCTTTATGTGATTGCTGCGCTCAGCGTTAAACTTTAAAAAAAAAAAAAAACAGAGCGCTGTGTCCCTGAAGGGGACGCAGCGAAAAGTTAAATAAATGAAAAAGTGAGAGCGGTGTAACTTTAACACAGAGCGTGGTGTCCTTTATGCGGGCGCTGCCCTAGTGTTAAAGTTTTTAAAAAACAAACAAGCAGAGCGCAGTGTCCCTGAAGGAGAAGCCGCGAAAAGGTAAATAAATGAAAAAGTGAGAGTGGTGTAAATTTAACACCGAGCGCAGTGTCCGTTATGCGGGCGCTGCGCTCAGCGTTAAAGTTTCAAAATAAACAAACAGAGCGTGGGCGCGGCGGTCATTAAAGAAATAAACAAAAGAAAAAACATTCAATTTAAAGGGCCTAGGGCTGTAGTGTCGCGTGCTGCAGCATCACGCTTCGTGGATAAATGAGAAAAAGAAAGTGCCTACCAACTAATTTGAAGGAAAGAGTCTAACTCCGCAAGTAAAAGATCCAATCCCGCTGGGTGTGGATCAAAGTTGAAAGGGTTGCAACAATGAGCTGGTGACATGCCTTTGGTGCAATCATTACACTGCCTTTGGCATAATTCACAACGCCAAACGACGTGCACGAATCAAAGCTGAAGGCAGAGCTAGGACAAGGCTTCTGGAATCGTATCGGTTGCAAAAAGCCTCGTATGACGAGAGCAGCGCAAGCGCTGCTTACGTCAGGTCGAGTCCTAAAAAAAACACGTAAAAGCTGAATACCGAGAAATGCACAAAATTGAAATTACTCATAGAAATATCAAAATTATACTCTTCAGTTCCTGGATGACAGAACCCACTGACACCCCATGTGTGCAACTCTATTATAGAATCTAAAGATACTATAAAATGTATCATCATCCCACAAAAAAATAAAAAAATAAAAATACATATATGCCCAACTGGTCAAGCAAGCCAGAATAAATTGGCAAATGGCTGCACAAAGTGCAAAGGGCTGAAGATGTGGATAATGCAATAATTGCCTAGATGAGTACCATATCAATAAAGATTCATGAAGGGCATTGGCATAAAAAGTAGAAAGAAAAACAAGTTAATACCTGTACAAACCTATCACTAAGCGGGTGCTGGAGTAATTCTAATAGCTGCAGCACCCGCTATTGATGCAGTGGCTATGACAGGAACTTATTCCGCTTGTACCAAACATTTAACAAACAAGCATTTGCAATGCAATAGGTCTCGCAAATGCGAGATTTTGAGCTATTAGCATTTTAAATGATAAGTCCTTTTATTTATGTGTTTAAAAAACGAGCAATAATAAAAGGCATGGTCATTTACAATACCAATAGGTCAAAGTTCCTAAAATGTGAGTTCTATTGCATTGCAAATGCTTGTTACAAATGTTGTTAATTACACTTGTTGGCTTTGCCAGTTCAGAGAAACTTAAAAAGGGATTAACGCACACAGGTGATAAATGAATGACAACAGGGTGACTGGGTGTTCTTTTAAGGTGTAAAATAGTCCATCATGCATTTCAGAAGTAAGCTTTTCCTGGAAGTCGTAAGGACTTAAAAAAACAGGGTTCAGCGGGGCCTAGCTATGCAGTCACACTGGAAGATAAAGGCCTCCTCATTCAAAGATACCACAAGGACTAGCAGAAATGAGACATCTGATGCTGAGAAGAAGTCACTGCATCTGCCTCTGGGGGAACGTTTCGATCAAAAGGAAGCTGAACATTAGCCTGACTGGGTGGGGGACACAAGTGTGTCTGGCAGAGAGGATTATCAGGATGGTAGGGCCTAGCTAAACATGCATGCGTTTTTTTGGTTACGATCCCAGAACATTTTAAACACACAGAAAAAAATGCTAAGTAAGGGCTTAGACGAGCGTGGCCAAGTGACTGCCAGTGTTTTTGTCGTGCATTTTACACATTTTATTTGCCAATATAAGTGTGTGCCATAGAGGCACGTCATCATGTATCGAACAGCGTTATAAAGCGAAGTAAACCCCTTTGCTGTACAGTCCGGACGCTTAAAAATGTACATGGGATCGTATGGGGCTAAGTAAAAGGTGTGAGGCCTCTGGGGCCTAGACTCAGGTATAGCGCGGCGCCTGGCGCAATGAGGGACACACACACACTCTTGCTGGGCTGGTGTGGACCGGAAGTCCCGAGCGACTTCGGTCCCTTTATTTAAAGCTTTCTGGCCACGCCTGGCCAGAAAGTGATACATGGTGCGGAGTGCTTCCGGGGCTCAACCTGAGACCCTCGGAGCACTAGAGCGCTACATCCCTTCCCAACTTGGATTTTTCAACAAAACTATAGAAACCAGTTCAACATGCAAAATCAGCCAGTCTATGGTTAGGCCGTGGGTTGCATCTCAGATTATACTGCCACTTGCCTCTCGGAGGGATCGGTTCTTGAGGAGGTTCTGGCGAGGGTGAATATGGGTGTTCTGCAGTGTCCGGGGACATGCTCGGACTCTCTCTTACGGCTGCAGGTTCTCGCTCTTCTCTCGTTACAGGCACGTCATCACTAGAGTTCGGTCTTTTCTGAGCGGGTATCGGCTTGAACCACGATACGTTGCGCGTGACTTCTTCTCCGTCCCGGCTGACTGTGACTGCTGTTCCGTGGGTTTCCTTTATGATCCAGGGCTCAGGTTCAAATGGGGTATTGAACTTTCCTCCGGGCCTCCTTGTTCGGATTAGCACTGTCTCTCCTGGATCCAGGGCCTTTGTCTGGGCTCTCCTCTTGCAACTTGCCTTTTCGTTTGTCTTTCTTCTCCTTTCTTGGGTGCTTGCTGGGGAGTATGGTTCGGGAGCCCAACCATCAGCCATTGGTAGTAGGTCTCTCCGAGGGCCTGCAAACATCAACGCCCACGGTGATTGCATGGTGGTGCTGTGCGGCGTGCTGCGGTACTCCCTTAGGAATGCTTGTAGTGTTTCTTCCGGGTCACTCCCTTCCGCTGACGATATCCTCAGTATTTTGTTTATTGTTCTCATAAAGCGTTCTGCTTCACCGTTGGCTTGTGGCCATTGTGGGGTGATTCGATGGTGTTTGATGCCAAGGTTGTTCAGAAACTCCTTGAATTCGTGACCCTGGAACGGGGGCCCATTGTCTGTCTTGATGACCATTGGGATGCCGAACAAAGCAAAGGTTTTGGTGAGGATGGGGCGAATGTTCGCGAAGCTGGTCGACGCTGCTGTTTCCACTATGGGGTATTTAGTGTAGTTGTCCACTAGTACTACTGTGACTCTCCCGTCTGGGAAGCTGCCGAAGTCCAGGCTCAACCATGCCCATGGTGACGGGGCGTGTTCCTCCGTTATTATCGGTGCTGGTGTCTCGGGGCTTCTCGTGATTTGGCACGCTCGACACTCTCGCACGCAGGCTTCGATGTTCTCCTCCATGTTGGGGAACCATACCTTCTCTCGCATCCTCGCTTTCATTCTGCGGGTGCCTTGATGACCTTCGTGTGCCAGGGTGGTTGCTCTCTCTTGCAGCGCCTTGGGAATGACCACGCGAGTCCCTCTTAGCAAGAGGCCGTTATCTGCGCAGCTGAGGTCGTCGTGGACCTTCCAGTACTGTTGTAGTCGTGTTCTGTCTGCTTCGTCCCATCCGTTGGTATCTTTTAGGAAGTTTGCCCACGTTCCGGATTGTACGGCTTCCTTCACCCTTCTGACGACTGCATCGCTGTCATAGTGGGAGATGATGGTGTCAGCGGTCAGCGCGCAGGGGCAAGCGCCTGTTGCTAGCATGTTGATGAATTCCTCGGTCTGATCTGCTGGGTTAGTATCGTTGGACTTTTCTGCGGGGGGGTGGCGTGACAGGAAGTCCGCCGGATTCTTTGCCCCCGGTCGGTATACTAGGTCCATTTGGTACTGTTGAACCTGGATTGCCCAGCGCTCGATTCTTGGCGGTGGATGTGGAGCGGTCCCACGGAATAGAGGTATCAGCGGCTGGTGGTCTGTCACCATTCTGAATGGGTGACCAGAAATGTAGAGGTGGAAATGGGCGCACGCCCACTTTACTGCCAGGGCCTCCCTCTCAATTTGCGAGTACCGTGACTCTGTTGCTGTCAGGGCTTTGCTTGCGAACGCCAGCGGGGCCCAAACTCCTGGTTCAGATTCTTGCGACAGGAGAGCTCCCAGGCCCACTGGGCTGGCGTCCACTAGTACCTCGGTGGGTCTTGCCGTGTTGAAGTAGGCCATTGTGGTGCTGTCTAGGAGGGCCTCTTTGATCCGGTGGAATGCCTTGTCTTCCGTTTCAGTCCATTTCCACGAGCTGTCTTTCTTCGTCAGGTTCCTCAGAGGCTCCGCAATTGTGGCCAGATTGGGTATGAACCTGGCACAGTATTGTGCCATCCCTAAGAAGCTCCTTACTTCGGAGGCGGTTGACGGTGCTGGCGCGTTCTTGATGGCGTGCGACTTGCGGGGGTCTACCTTCACTCCGTCTGAGTCGAACACATATCCGAAGAACTCAATTGATTTTCTGAAGAACTGACACTTGTCTTTGTGTAGAGTGACTCCATATTGTGTGAGTCTTTGTAGGGTGGCTTTCAGCCTACGGTGGTGTTCTTCGCTGGTTTTTGCGTGAATCAGGATGTCGTCGCTGACGTTCAGCACTCCCTCAAGTCCTGTTAGGATTTCCTTTATTGTGTTTTGGAAAATTTCGGCTGCGGATGAGATGCCAAAATTTAGTCGCTTGTACCGTCTCAGTCCCAGGTGTGTCGAGAATGTCGTAATGTAGCGGCTTTCCTCCGCAAGCCTGAGCTGGTGATATCCTGCATTTAGGTCCAACTTAGAGAACCATTGGGCCCCATTCAGATCGGTTAGGATGTCATCTACTGTTGGGGTGAGGTGCCGCTCCCGTCGAATGGCCTTGTTGGGGATCCTCATGTCAATGCAGATGCGGATTTTGCCTGGCTGGCGTGGCTTCTCGGCTATCACCATCGGGGACACCCACGGCGTCGGCCCTGAGACTTTCTCAATTACCCCTTGTTCTTCGAGTTGGTTGAGTTCTTTTTCCACAGCTGGGCGCAAGTGGAACGGTATCCGCCGGTGTCTTAGAGCGATAGGTTGGATGGCGGGGTCGATGTGTAGCTTGATTGGTGGTCGCTTGATCGTGCCAAGACCTTTGAAAAGAGTGGGGAACATTTCCAGGATGTCCTCGGTCTGTAGTGCTTTGACGGCGTTCGCAAACGCAACGAGGCGGAGGTCTTCTGCTGTGTTGCTGCTTACCAGCAGGTCTGCTTCTTTGTCTATTACGTGGAACGTTGTCGTCACCTCGTTGTCTTCAGCTTTTACTTGGACCGTCATTTTCCCTCGTAGCGGGAGAGGTTCCTGGCTGCCGTATGTTAGTATGCGCGCCTTCGACGGAACTAGCTTGGGTCTTGGTTTCAGTGCTTTGTAGTGCTGGATTCCCATGACGTTCACGGTGGCTCCCGTGTCAATGACGCCGCACGCTGGGGACCCGTCGATGTGTATTTGGCACTTGGGTTGTGGTCTCCGGCGCTTCTTTAGTTCACTTACGAATGACACATAGTAGCATTCGTCTTCATCCTCCGAGGGGGAGTCGTCGAACTGGGGTCGCCTCGGCGATCGGTGTGATCGCGATGATGTCGCGTCGTCTAGCGATAGCTGTTTCACTGCTCCGGTGATCGGTTTTCTTCCGGATGCTCCTCTTCCCCTGGAGCCACCTCTGCACACGCTTGCGAAGTGGTTAGGTATTCCGCATTTCGAGCATGTCTTGCCACGTGCTGGGCAGCCATCTTGGCTGTGCTCGTCTCGGCCACAGTATCCACATGACGCTCGGCGTGGCGTCCTGGTCGGCCATCTTCCTCTGCTTCCTCGACTGGTGTTGCGGACTGCATCTACCCTTTCGGTCTTCACTACGGGTCCTGCTTCTGCCCGCGGGTTCAGGGCTGCTTCCATCGCTGTAGCGCGTGCATCCGACAATTCATGGGATCTGGCTAGGATCAATATTTCTTCCAGGGTGATTCGCGGTTGCCTTAGGATGAGTGTTCTTAGGTGTTTGTTGCGGCACCCTTGAATGAGCTGCGCCGTGACTTCCTTCTTTTCGTCCTCGTCCGTACATGTGCTTATGAGGTCTCTCAGTCGCGCGTGGAACGCATCCATGGTTTCCCCTTCCCTCTGTCTGGATTGGCGAAACTTGAACCGCTCGTAGTGCGGGTTCAGCTGGGGGTCGAAATGTGCGTTTAGCGCGGTGACTGCGGCGTCGTAGTCATCGTCATCTCCTGTGTCCGGGAGGTGTTTGAATAGCTTGTACAGCTCGGTGCCTCCAAAATGCAGTAGCAGGGACCTCTTCACTGCGTTATCCTTTTCTCTGGTGGCAGTGAAATAATTGTTGAGTTGGCCGAGCCACACGGCCCATCTGGGAGCGGCCGTCCCGGGGTCCATCAGTTCACTGAATGGTGGTAGTGCTTGGATTTGTGAGTGTTGTGATGGTGCAGGTGGCTGTGTGCCGAGGTTGACAGCTGGTGCTGCTTGTTGAGCTGGGGCGGCTCCCCCTGCTGCTCCTCCTGGGTTTGTGGTCATTATGAGGCCGGGCAGTGGCTCTTTATGGTGTTCTGGGTTGCTTTTGCTCGTGCTTGTTGCTTCTTGTGGGAGGCAGTGTTTGTGGAGCTGTGAGTTGCCTTTGCTTGTGCTCCTTTGCTTTTGGCTTGGTCCGGTGTGCACCGGATGGTTAATTGCCTTTGCCTGTGCTTATTGGAATGTTTGTCTTGGCCAATGCTTGATGGGGGCACTGCTCGCGCGTGACTGGCCTTGGTGGTGGTGCCTCGTGGTGTCGTGGCTCTTGTTGGGCCTTCCTCGCGCCTGCGGGGCCTCGCGCTCGATTTTCTCGGCAGCCTCTTCTCGGCTTCCCTTTCAGGCGGTGACGTCGGTCCTTCCGCGCATGCGCGCACTGCTGGGCCTGCCGCCGGATCGCTTCTCTCGGCGCGCGTCTCCTGTCCTGGGCCTTCCTGCCGTCGCTGCCGCCGGTGCCGCACGCAGCTTTTGCTCACGCTGCTTACCGGTGTGCGCGGCTCCTGCTCTCGGCGGCGGCCGCCGTCACGGGCGTTCTCCTTCGGCGCTTGGCTGTGGAGGTCGAGCCTGCTGGCGTCCAGGCAAGTAGATGTAGCGCTGTGGGGCTCTGCTGGTGGGCTTATGATGATGATCCCACCCTCGTCGCCAGTGTGAGGCCTCTGGGGCCTAGACTCAGGTATAGCGCGGCGCCTGGCGCAATGAGGGACACACACACACTCTTGCTGGGCTGGTGTGGACCGGAAGTCCCGAGCGACTTCGGTCCCTTTATTTAAAGCTTTCTGGCCACGCCTGGCCAGAAAGTGATACATGGTGCGGAGTGCTTCCGGGGCTCAACCTGAGACCCTCGGAGCACTAGAGCGCTACAAAAGGGACACACTGTGGTTTACCTTCAACGCCCCTTGGAGGAAATAATGATAGCACTAGTACAAATAAAGCCCCAAGTCATTTATGACTACTGTGATGTTTACGTTTCTCCTCTCAACTGCCAAGCCGAAACTATGCTTTATTATACTGATGCCACTTAGGCCAACAAACCAGACAAGCGGCTGCTCACACTCTACGGTAAAGTGTATGCAGAGCGTGACCCCGCATGCAGGCTCTCTAAATGCCCCCCGGCATGCCCCCCAGGCCTTTGGAACCCACGCAATCAATCAGTTTAGAAGCATTCAGAGCAAACTAAAAACTAATACTCTCCCCACAAATGGCATCGCCCTGCAAACTGTCCACTCATAATGAACCGCATTGCTGCCAAAGCAGCCTTTCTGGGCAGGACATGTAAAATGAGTGTTTTCAACAAGGTTTAAAACCGGGGTTGCTTCAAGATCAGTACATGGGAAAAGCCTAGATTAGATACAAGTCTACGACACCTTCGCGGCACGCATTCACAAGAACTGCATTTTCCTAAAATGGCCAATTGAGTATTGTACAGTGGCACCACAGTAATTTGAAGTTATGAAGTGTACAATTGGCAAAGAGAACGATGGGGTTACATGAAATAGACAAGGTCACACTCAACATAACGTCCCTTAATATAACTTACTAAATCAAATATGAAGACTTTCAACTTTTATTAATAAAGCAGAATTCGACAAACTGTTGGCACATAACTTTAGGGAAGATGTTGATTTTGAGCACTCCACTTGAAGTGTAATGCGTTCATATAAACTGGCATTTGTTGTTCTGTTCAATGACATTTACCACTGCCCAAAACTTAGTAATTATGCTTATTTTACTAACGTGTATACCTTGTTCTGTTGAGTTTCTGGATGGAAGAGTGATGCTTCCTTGTCCTTTTTAGCTCAGATTGGCACCCTCGAGCATAATTAACTGTTTTGCAACAGATCAGGTACTTTGCTGATGGATATTATACCCCATGCTGAGTATTAGCTCTAGCCGCTTTACTTGCTATAATTAATATACTCTCTGCCAGTATTAACAAATTCTCAACTCCGTTTTTTTAGATTTCCTAAATCAATGGCCAGGCTTTAAAATTAAACGGCCTCTCTAGAGGGAACCACCAGTTCCTCTTTGTTGTAAGTAACTTTGTATAGTTAACGGTTTAGACCATACTTTACTGCTAGCAATAGTCGAGGGCTGGCATTTCAGGTGGCACGTTTGGACACAATGACCACTCATACAACACCTTATTTGTGCAGGTGCTGTTAGCGCGCTCTCTGCTTCCCGGAGCCCATGTGCCCGACATTCCTGTATCCTAGCTCTTTGTGTAGGGTTTCCCTTCAGTAATTATTTGGAGCTTTGGGCCATAGCTTTTGCTTTACCTTTTTCAACTTCGCCCCTTTAATTTAATTTTATTTACCCTAGGTGCCCCACCACTCTCCCCCTCCCTCGTTTGAGTCCTGAGGAAGACCCCATAGTAAATGTAAATCAACCTACGCTGTACGGGGGTCAAAACGTCGACTTTTTTATTTATACCAGCCCTCAAACAACATACTATTGTTACTGTGTTTCATTGTATGGGCGAGACTAACAACTGTTCAACCTCTATGTGGCTAAATAATATGCTGTTTTGGAAGTCAACTGTCAATTGTGTGACTGCAACAATCTTTTGAACTGCTTACACCACTCTATCCTTCACTGAATCACTTACCTTCCCCACGGCCCCCCTCCTCTCTTCTGGGCACAATATTTATGTGATACTAAAAGTGTTTTCTTCATATTTCTGCTGGAACGAGTATGTGATTAAATAACATCTCTCAGTAATTCAGTGTATGAATTTCTTTATGTGTACTATGTGAAATCGTTTTTTTTCCTTAAAGTTTGTGTACTGGGACCACTTTTTTCTGTACTATCTTCTGACAAGGTCAATCTTTACGCAAACACATACAGTGCAGATTTCTTGACAGCTGCGTTCTCTGCAGCGAGTACCCCAAGAAACAAGCATGACGAGATTTGCTTTAAATGTTCACAGGGTCGAGGACCATTACTTAACACCATCGGTGCGGTGCAGATTTATCCTGTGCGCTGACAATGATTGATTCCCATTGTTCATGACGAGCTCAGCTTGTCAAGAGTGTACGAGAGGTGTACCTCATGACGAGCTGAGCTCGTCATGAGCATCGAAGGGGTTAAAAACTCTAAACGCTGCCTCTGCATGCTTGCAGCGGGGGCACTGCGTGCAAAAGGACTAGTGCAGAAGAGGTCACACGGAGAAGAAAAAGCTTTCACCTTAAGTGATCAAGAGCAACCGAAAATATGCTTCGTAACTACTTAAAAAATGTGCTGCATCTGTTAAACACCGGGAAATCAACATAGGATCTTTCAGTAAGGGGGAGCCTTAAAGTAAGGTAGCCTTTGTTAAAAAAAAAACTGCCACCGCCATCTTAAACAGCTCAATTTCCACTATGATTCCTCTGAATTAAGTTAATAACAGAGGTCTGTGCGGCCCATCTGCCCATGCACCCCGTTCCGGGGTCGCTCACTTCCCCGGGTCACGTCCCTTTATTAACAGGCCACCCCAACCATTTTAGACCCCCATCCAGTGGGTTTGTTTCGGGCTGACCACCTTCTCTAGCCTTAGCGCTGTCCGGGGACCTTTATGAAGAGATCGTTCTCCCAGAGGACACAGGCAGGACCCTAGGGGCCGTGGGTCAGCAGAGCAGATACCTAGTAACCTCTGGCCCCAAAAGCGGGAGGAAAGGGGCACATCCGGCAGAGAAGGGAACTAAAGTCGCCTGGGCAGCAAGAATGAGAGCAGGCCCACTCCCCCTCCTCCTGCTGCCTGGTTCTCCTCGCTGCCAGCGGGTTTTGCCAAAAAAACAGCCACCCACCCACCATGCGCTCTCCAAAACCCCGATCCATGGACTGCCCCTGGGCCCAGACCGACCCCCAAGCTCGGTACTTACCCGCATAGCAGCCGAGACGAGGGCCGGGAGCAGCGGCCCAGCAGACAATGAAACTTGAAAGTCTTTCAACAGAAATTGAACGTGAGCTAAGCGACCATCTTTAAAAAGGCTGCAGTTAAAGTAAAAAAAAAACATAAAGAAACTAAGGTTAGTGTCCTTGAAGCGGCACAGGGCTCAATATAAAAGTAACAAGTGACATGCATACGGTTAGTCAAAGCGACCTTGTCATTGTGCAAAGGAAGTCGCTTGTTTATATTTGCATCTCGTTTTCACTTTAGCACGATGCAAAAATAAGCATGCGGCCGCCCTTGCCAAAGGCAACTGATAAAACATAGTGCCTACTAAGTGACTAATAAAGGAGACCGTGTCACGGCACAAACAAAAGATCAGTCCAGATAGGCCGTCCAAAAAGGAGACAGGGCAGTAACCAAGAAGCCTCATTTCCAATCGGAGGCCAGCGTTTAACATAAAAGAGGATGCTAGCCAGTAGGAATGATGGGTGGGGCTTCAAATCCCCTTCTGAAATTGTATTGATTACAATAAGCCTCGCAGAGCGAGGAGCGCATGCGCGCTTCAGCGCTAGGTCTGCGAGACCTAAAAACATCTCACAGCGAATACTGTTAGACCTGAGGTGTCTGTTTTCAGAATTCTGTAAGCAACCAAGTAAAAGGAGACCCTAGGTCCAAGCACACGGTATGTATTCACTTGCGTCGGATACCATGATTTATCAGAGAGAAGAACAAAACATGTGACTCAGGAACCTTACCACAAGCTGGGCAGACATCAGAAGTCAGGACTGTGATCTATTTGTTTGTAAGCACTTTAAGAGGTAAAATATCTAATCTGAAGTGAAAAAACAGACTTTTTGCCTGGGGAAGTGCCCCCTAAGTACAGCTACCCCCCCCCCCCCCAACCCCCTGGAGGCCCGCAACAGGCCCCCAATGGCATTCTCCGCATGCCTTTCCATGGTGGAGTCTTGCCAACTACACCAACTGACAGCCCTGCCACTAAGACATTTCTGGTCAAAGTTAAGGGTGTTTAAAGTTACTACTGGGCACTGCTCAATGTACTTAAACTTCAAATGATAACAAAGGCAGGTTGTGGTCAACACGTCTGCAATGATAGGTTCAGCAGGATGATGCCACTTGCCCAGGAATTAGCAAGGGTAGCTCGGCACAGGGTGACCAGCCCTAAAGTACTAAGGGGAAGTTGATTTTACTGGATGGCTTGACTCTATGTACTTTTATCTTCTAATACTGATAAAGGCACATTGCATTAAATATACTTGCAATAGAAAGTATCAGCAGGACTGGGACAAAATGCCCCAGAATCAGCAGGACTAGCCTAAGACATGTCAACCTGTCTTATAGTAGTATGGGGAAGTGTGACTTTTCCTGGCCGTTGGAGCTTGGCATAATTTCATGGAATAATGCCAATAAAGACAGATTGTGCGTCATATCTTTGCAATATGAAGGGTCAATAAGACAGAACTAAGTGCACAGGAATAAGCGAGCCGATCATGACACATTGCACCCAGCCTCAAAGTAGTAGGGGTAGTTTAATTTTTCCCTACAATGTGCCTACAGGGCCTAATCCAGAGTTCCAGGGTAATCAAGGCAAGCACCGGCTCCCCCTTGGCATACCTGAGCTGCAGTACCCAACAGGCTCAACTAGCACACTCTACTCGCTGGATTAGTTGTTCAGGGAAGTTGAATTCGGGGTTCTCTTGAACAGGTAATTGCACCTGGTGGCTACCATTGTTTCAGATCAAAGGCCCCTTACTAGAGGTGAGAAAAGAGTCAATTGGTGAGATGAGAGAAGGTGAAGGGACCCGACAGAGGAGATCTGAATGAAAGTTGACGTATGCATAGAAGGTGGGTTTCCCAAGGCTCACAGGTCAGAAACTAGCTGTGCTAAGACTGAAAAAAAGGAGAACTACCTAATCTGTACTAAGCACTTTGTCTCTCGCCATAGTGTATGAAGTGTGCCAGTGTAGCTAGAGTCTGAGCCAAGATTCAACAAGGAGTCACCTCACTGTAGTTTGTCTGCCTTTGGTAGTCTGAGAGAGGCTTGGGGCGTGAACATTGCTTAACATTTGGGCTTCCTTTGGCCTAGAAGTAGGTCTAATATGGCCCTTTTAAAACGTGTGTAGTATCTGCTCAGTCTGCCCGCCTTGATTGAGATATGGGATGTATTGAGCAGTTGGCAGTATCAGTAAACTTCAATAAAAAAAGTGCATGACTACTGCTGATGTGACCCTTTCCAATCGTTGCCATTTTGGCATCCTTTTACTCATTGGCATGTTGCCATATGGACCACTGTGTCTTCTGTGATTACCCCTTCTTTTACGGTATACACAGACTGGTGCTTTGTAGCTGCCTACATGTTTCAGTCCTTAACAGTTATAATGTGTGTGTCTATTGGTCAAATACCTCAAAATAAACATAACACCCTTTCCACCACGCATCCTACACGGCACAACTTGCTATCTGTGTGGGAAAGTGCTTCATTGGCTATACAAATGCTACAATTAAATGCAATACGATGAACACCCCAACTACAAAATAGAAATTAAGTAAAATCGACAGCCTGAAAGTTAATCATAGATATAATCAGGGGGGTCATTCTGCCAGCCAACAGGTGTTCAGGTCAGAAAACCCTCTGCTTGCGTTTTGAAGTGAGCGTCTGCATCCGTGTACAGGCCAGAGGAAAACCACTGCCGTCCTCCCTGGATTCATGTCTGCCTCGTGGCAGGTGTAGTGTTGCTGCCAGTGGGGTGTACCACGGCAGCACACGCCCCCTTACTCTGTCCCGGCTGTGTGACCCCTCCAGCGTGAAGGGGCTTTGGTACAGCCCAAGCGTGGACGTGGATACGTAGGTGTATGAATAAAAGGCCCAGGGCTCTGGGCGTGGCTAAGTTAGTTACCAGCCACTAACGGTAACCCACGTGTCCTGTGTCCGTAATTTCTAGGCCTAGGCCAGGACTCTACATTGGCGACGACGGTGGTCTATTGCCTACCCACCGTGTGCCCTGCTGCACCGTGACCCTGCCGGTTCACACCCGGCTGCCCAGCAGCCCTGCGACGTGCCACCCTACTCGTGGCACACTACCCTGCCCTCCAGAGCCGCCTGCCGCCTCTGCGACACCACCGGACTCACCTGTTCCACCTCTGTCCCGGCGAAGACCTGCCTGCCGGTAGCTGCCCACGCTGCCTTCCGGTGCCTCCACGCGGCATCCGTCTGCCTCACAGCCCATGTCTGCCTCACGGCCCGTCCAGCGACCGCCTCCGCAGCGTGGCCTGGTGCGCCTCCTATCAGGTACGGGCTGCAGCCTGCTCGCCTCGCTCCCGCTGTCCCTGGGCCCAGCATACGCCTCTCCATACGCCGCCAGGCCCGCGCGGCACCCCAGCGGTCCCGCGCATGCGCAGTGAGCGCCCGGCTGCAGTTCCTCACGCATCTCGCGTGTCCTCGGCCCACAAGCGCTGCCATTCCTCGCGCATCAAGCGGAAAGAAGCCTGCCTGCGCCTCTCAAGTGCCTGCATCTCCCCACAGTGTGTGTGAGAACTAAGAGGACCCACCTCTGCCTGCCAGTACGGCGCAGTTGTCCCGCCAAGACCTGTCTCAGCCACCATGGCCAACGTGCCGCCCCTGGAGCCTTTTTCCATCACGGGTACACCACCCTCACAAGCAACTCGATGGAGAAAGTGGGTAGAACGGCTTGAGAACTATTTTATTGCGGCGGATATCGCAGTGGCGCGACGAGGTGCAATGCTTTTGCACCTGGGAGGAGAGGCTATTCACGACATCTCCAAGGACATCACGTACGCCACCCTGCGGGATGCCATTACAAGGTACTTCGAGCCCTTCACCAGCGCGGATTACAAACGTTTCCTGCTCCGACAAGCACGCCAACTCCCTGAGGAGTCTGTTGATGTATTCTACGCGCGACTTAAGAAGCTAGCCAGCACGTGCACGCTACCGGACGCGGAGGACGAAATTCGCGCCCAATTCATTCAGGGGTGCGCCTCTCTGAAGCTGCGAGAGAGGGTGCTAGAAACAGACGCCATGCCCATGCGCGACATCCTCGCTTTGGGACGCTCTAAAGAACTCTGCAAGGCCCGTGCAGCCCACATGGAGCCAAATCCAGCAGTCAAAGTCAAGACGGAGCCGGTGTGCGCCGTCAAGTCACAACGTCCAGACAACCGGATGAGACCTCAGAGTAAAGAACAGCCACATCAGACCCAGTCCACCCGCAATCGAACCTGCATGTGGTGCGGAGGTGCCACTCCACACAAAGGCGCCTGCCCAGCCCAAGGTAAAATCTGCAGCGCGTGCGGCAAAGCCAACCACTTTGCGAGCGTCTGTTTATCGTCACAGCGGAAAAAGCAGAGCGGCCCACCCAGAAGGGCGCGACAGGTGGCGCCACTACCGAACACGTCCAACAGCAGCGACATGGACGACGACGAGGAAGACGCCGCGTCAGTCCACGTGGTGCGCATGCTTAACACCTTGGCTGCCACGTCGTCAACCGAACCTATGTGCACCGTCCAAGTCCATGGCCAAGCAGTCAGGGCCCTCATCGACACCGGCGCGACGATAAACCTCATGGCCGCCAGCGTGTACCAGTGCCTGGAGGACGCTCCCACGCTTCACCCCACCAGAGTGCAAGTGTTCGCCTACGGAACCCGGCTCCCATTGCGCCTGTGCGGAGTATTCCAAACAACCGTGTCCCACGATTCCATGCAGCTGCAGACAAAGATCTACGTCTCCCAAGAAGGATCAGGGTTCCTCCTTGGTTGCAAGACTGCACGAGAACTCGGACTCATACACTTTGCCCTAACAGTACAAGCTCAAGGCCTAGATCATCTGGTCGCAGAACATTCCTCGCTGTTCGAGGGTATCAGATGTCTACGAGGCCCCCCCGTCCGACTCCACATCGACCGATCAGTGGCCCCAGTAGCCCTCCGGCGCAGGCGGATTGCGTTCCACCTCCGGCCCAAAGTGGAAGCCGAGCTGAAGATGTTGGAACTAGCCGGTATCATCGAACGAGTGACTGGACCCACCCCGTGGGTATCCCCCATTGTTGTGGCCAAAAAGCCGAAACAACCCGAAGCAGTAAGAATATGCGTGGATATGCGCCTCCCCAACCTGGCAATTAAAAGAGAACGTCATCTGACGCCGACCATTGATGACATCATCGGGGAGCTCGCAGGGTCCAAGTGGTTCACCAAGATGGACCTGAGATCGGGATACCATCAGATCCCGCTTCACCCAGACTCGTGTCCAATCACAACCTTCTCCACACACGCAGGCCTGTGGAGATACACGAGGCTTAACTTCGGCATCTCAAGCACCGCCGAGGTGTTTCAAAACATCATCCACAACGTCCTACAAGGCCTCGACGGAGTACTAAACGTGAGCGATGATATCCTGGTGCATGCCCCAACTTTGGAAGAACACATCAGGCGCCTCCAAGCAGTATTCAACCGTCTAAAAGAGAGAGGACTGACTCTCCACAAAGACAAATGCGAGTTTCTGCGCAAAGATATAAGTTTCTTCGGTTACAAGTTTTCCGATCAAGGAGTAGGCCCAGACCCAGAAAAAGTCAGAGACATCCACAAAGCGCCAGCACCCACCTCTGTAACAGCAGTCCGCAGTTTCTTGGGCATGGTGACATACTGTGGGCGCTTCATAAAAGATCTGTCAGACTTAACTGGACCACTTCGCGACCTCACGAAGTCAAATACCACCTGGATGTGGGGCCCGGAGCAACAAGAATCATTCATGAACACGAAAGCAGCCCTGTCAGCTGACACAACACTAGCATACTTCAACCCACAAAATGAATCACAACTGTTAGTTGACGCCAGTCCCACCGGTCTGGGAGCCGTCCTGTCACAACGACAACCATGCGGAGAGTGGGCCCCCGTAGCATACGCCAGCCGTACACTTACGCCTACCGAACAACGCTACTCCCAAATTGAGCGAGAGGCCATCGCTATTCTGTGGGGGTGCCGCCATTTCCACATTTACCTCTATGGACATCCTTTTTCAGTGGTTACCGATCATAAGCCCCTCATACCACTCTTCCAAGCCTCTTCCTCTCGCCCGCCCCCAAGTATCGAGAAGTGGGTGCTGCAGTTGCAGGAGTTCCAATTCACAGTAGAATACCGGCCCGGCTCGCGTAACCCTGCGGACTACATGTCGAGGCACGCCCGTCCAGTCACTGATGCGGAAGCAGCCGAAGCAGCAGCCACAGAAGAATACGTCCGACTAATCGTCGAACGATCAAAACCTCGCCCAATGTCCCTGGAAGAAGTATCGAGAGCCACCAAAGACGATGACTGCCTCCAAATCGCGATCCATACGATAGAATCCAGCGACTGGAAAGCGCTACAAAGCCCCGCATCTTTTCGCACCATGGACGTCCAAGCCACCCTGAAGGCCCTGTATCAAGTCAGACACGAACTGTCTGTCTCAACCGAAGGTTGCCTCTTGAGGGGACCCCGCCTAGTGTTACCCGGCAGTCTCGCCCAACAAGCTGCCTTGCTGGCACACGGATCACACCAGGGGATCGTCAATTCCAAGAACAGACTCAGGAGCAAGGTGTGGTTCCCCGGGCTCGACAAAGCAGTGGAAGATGTGATCCAGAGGTGTCCAGTGTGTCTTGCGACGAGCCTGCCAAACCCTCCAGCGCCCGTGATAACCGAAGAAGGTCCAACATCCCCGTGGGTGCGAGTAAGTGCAGATTTCGGCAGCCTCCCCGGGGGCAAGTACATGCTCGTCGTAGTAGACGACTTTTCTCGCTATCCTGAAGTCGAAATTGTATCTTCAAAAGCAGCCTCTGAGGTCATTGAAAAGATAATTGCCACCCATGGACTCATGAAGGAAGTCCGCACTGACAATGGACCCCCATTCAACGGAAGTGAGTTCACGGACTATCTCCAGAGCCATAGCATTAAGCACAGACGAATCACGCCAAGATGGCCGCAGGCCAACGGAGAGGTCGAAAGACTCATGAGAACTTTGAACAAAACAATACAAATTGCAGTTGCCGACGGCCATTGTCTGGAACTGGCCATCTACCAGTTCCTCCGAGAATACCGCCTGACCCCGCATTGCACTACGGGAGTCTCCCCAAGCAGACTTTCTTTCAATCGAGCCATGGCGGACACAATCCCACACCACCCCACGTGGGAGCTAGCCCCAAACCCCAGAAACAAGTCCATGGAGCAGCGTGCGAGAAACAATCAGGACGCATCCCGAAGGAGGAGAGCGGCAGACAGCCCCATACAGGTTGGAGATACAGTTCTGGTGAAAGACCGTCACCCCGGAGGGAAGTTCCGTCTGCCGTACGAGTTAGACCCCTGGATTGTGACAGAGATAAACGGCACCATGGTCACTGCTGTCAGGAACGGAGAAGCAGTCACAAGGAACGTCTCGTTTTTCAAGCGAGTACCCGAGAACAGTGAGGACCCGGACGAGTGGTATCCGACCCCCCAACGCGAACCACCAGGACCAACTGGAACAGGTGCCGCGGCGTGCCAGACAGAGGACACCACCCCGAGCGTCCACGTCACTGAGAGGACAGCTGAAGATCCCCACATCAACGAAACCAGAGAATCCGAGGGATCACCTGCAGCCGCGGGGGAAGGCCGGAGCCAAGTGAGGTACAGCCTGCGTCCATGCCCCAAGCCTTCCCAGAGGTATCGAGACTTTGTGGCACAGTGCTGGCGTTGAGCTGACCGAGATGGCTGACCCCGCCGAGAATAAAGTAAGACTGTTTGATTTTGGGTACCCAGCATGTTATGGGTTCTTACTAGTTTAAGCAAGAGACTGAACCAGAGACAGTTTGGTGAACTTTGGTTGAGTGCAACCGCTACAATAGTCGCAGCAGTTCTGCTGACATGATAGACTTTTGAGCATCTGTGTGTTTTATGTTCCAGTTACCTTTATCCCTAGGTAAAGGAGGAATGTAGTGTTGCTGCCAGTGGGGTGTACCACGGCAGCACATGCCCCCTCACTCTGTCCCGGCTGTGTGACCCCTCCAGCGTGAAGGGGCTTTGGTACAGCCCAAGCGTGGACGTGGATACGTAGGTGTATGAATAAAAGGCCCAGGGCTCTGGGCGTGGCTAAGTTAGTTACCAGCCACTAACGGTAACCCACGTGTCCTGTGTCCGTAATTTCTAGGCCTAAGCCAGGACTCTACAGCAGGCACGAACCCAGGGAGAGCGGCAGTGGATTTTCTGATCTGTACTCGGGTGCAGATGGCAATCGGACTATACTGACTATATCGGTACTAAGGATATCATTGACAAATTAGAAATAATCATTTTACTCTCATGGAGTTACTGGTTATTCTAGGATGACACACCCACTGGCAAAACGCGTGTGGGCTGGCAGAAGGATCCGTTCTCAATTAAAGAAAAGATTGAAGACTATAAAGATGATGGGATGACTATTGTTTGAATCTATGTAAGATTGGATGTTCTAAGAGACTTGTTGGGAATTTACTTACCTCTGTGTTAGGGATGTATGGATAAAAGCCCTTCTCTTATAGCACCGCAACCATATATTACACCACAACACTTTGTGTATTGTGTCACGAGCACTTAATCGTCATAATCCCCCCCCCCCTAGTTAACATATTAAATATACTTGCAATAGAAAGTATCAGCAGGACTGGGACAAAATGCCCCAGAATCAGCAGGACTAACCTAAAACATTAGGACAGTGAACACGTATGCCACGGTAAAACCAACTTGTTTAGTGATTGCCAGTACCCATAAGGTACATTAGATGACCCAGCTCATGACTATCGGGTTCTGCACCAAGGTGTGCACAATATGTGACACCCCTCTCGTTGATAAAATCAGTATGTGTGAGTAATGTTTTATCGCCAAATAGGTCCCCTATCGTTGTCACTCCAGCCTGCGTCCATGGATCCAATCTACGAGTGGTAAGTGTTCCTGAAGTAGTTGGAATGTCCAGTAAGGGAATATTCGACGCATATGCGGGGAGAGTATTTGTATATTTCAATGCCTGTTTCCAGTCGGTAATGGCAGTTTTAAGAAGAGTTCCAACTGTGTGAGGTAATGTGCCGCTCAGAGAGAGCAGTTTATGTAATGTACCCTGATCTAGCATTCGTTTTGAAGATGCTATTTCCTGTAAATTACAGCAAGCTATCCAGAATGAAAGCCATTGTAGCTGAGAAGCTAAGCAATATGCATAGAAATCAGGTGCTCCCATACCCCCGCATCAGATGGAAGGAGTAAGTATGCCTGGCTCAGGTGGCTTCTGCCTGAGCACCAGATTAATGGGATTAGAAGTGTATTTAAGGTTGTGAATATTGTTCTAGGGATAACAACTGGGAGGTTAACAAAATAATAAAGAAGCCGCAGGAGCATAACCATTTTGGAAATTACCAACCGTCCCGCCACAGACAAAGGGAATGAAGTCCAGGACGCAATGTGTGCCCTTAGGGACCGGATAGCTTTATGCAGGTTGCCTTTGATTAGATCTGTTTTAGTTCTATATACCTGTATCCCTAAGTATTTAAAGGTGGTATGTGCAACAGTTGTTGCAAAATGTCCAAATGGTATAGTTTGGTCAGCTATGTCAGAGTCAAAGGGGAAAGCTTGATACTTTTCGTAGTTCATTGCTAAACCAGCTATGCGTTAAAACTGTGTGTACAAGCTTGCGACAGGGAATACATTATTCCGCAAGTTCCTGGAATATAAAATGATATTGCCTGCATAAAGAGACAGGGCATGATGGGTATTTTTGATATTTATCCCCCATTCCCTAGAGGACGCTCGGAGTTTATAAGTCAGTGGTTCGAGGGCGAGAACAAACAGAATGGGCGAGAGATGGCAGCCCTGTCTAGTGCCTCGTTGTATTTGGTAAGGTTCCGAGATGTGTGTTCCTTTCTGCACTCTTGCTGTAGGGAGATGATATAATAATTTGATTCCGTGAATATAATCTCGCCGGATCCCAAATTTCGATTGTGCGGACAGCATATAATTCCAACTCAATGTGTCGAATGCTTGGGTGAGAGCCAACGCTATGCATCCTGCTTCAGATGTTTCCTCATTAGAGGAAAACATAATGCTGCATAGTTTGCGTATGTTCAAGTATGTACTGCGCTTGGACAAAGCCACATTGGTCAATATGTACCAATCTCGTATTAAGTGTTTTAGGGGGTTAGCCAGGATTTTGCTGAAAATCTTAAATTCCGCATTAAGCAAAGAGAGAGGATGGTATGAGGCTAACAGAAAGTGATCCCTCCCAGGTTTAAGGAGCGATGGTATTAATGCTTGTATCTTGGAGGGGGAGAGTGTGCCCATCTCAAAAGCCTCCGTCTATAATTTGTGAAGTTGTGGGGCTAGTTGTTGTATATAAATTGCATAAAATTCCACAGGTAGGCCATCTAATCCCAGGGTTTTGTTTCTAGGGAAGTCCCTGATTACTGATTTTATCTCCATATGTGTTATAGGAGCAGCTAACATTGTCTTGCTCTCGTCAGACACCTGTTGCAGTTCTATTGAGTCTAGGAATACAGCAATTTCCGAGTGGGAAATCCATTATACGTAATTGCTCCAACAGTTCGCCATATTTAATCTGCGCTTCCTGGAGGTCTGGTTTGGCCGAGGGGTCTCGAGATACCCTAGTCTCAAGTGTATGTAGTGTGTCTAGTATCTTGCAAGTCTTGATGGATCTATTACCGAGCCCCGGTGGAGGTGCTAATTGCTGTGAGTCGTATTACCTCCTTAAATGCTTTCCATTCCAGTCCCGTCGAGGAGGATGTGCCAGCGCTTTCAGTAAAATATTGGGATTTGGCTGAGGCAAGTGTAGCATGATGGACACCGCCCTCCAAGTGGCAAGGGTTAAAGCGCCATGTGGGTACTGGCGTAGGGACAAGGACCCAGGAAAGTGTTATCTCTAATGCACTATGATCAGATATTGTTTTGCCCACAAAGGCGGCCCGGGTAGTCTGGGTAATGAGCGATAAGCTACATAACATATAGTCAATCTGTGTGTGAAAGTCATGGGTGGCCGAGTAAAATGAGTACTCTCTCATACCCTTGTTATGCTTGCACCATATATCTGCCAAGTTCCTCCCCTGAGGGTTGACTACTTTCCAAACAAACATCACCATCATAATTAAGACTAAGGGGAGAAGATGTGGCATAACGGCCAGAGCTGTGAACCATGGCGCTGAGGAACCAGGTTCGAGCTTTTGTGATGGCTCAACATTCAGTGAGTCTGGGCAAATCACTTAATCTCCCCATGCCTACCAAAAATGAATGTGTCTTTGTGTAACATTACTGGTGCTCGTGTAATGTGCTCCAATAGCTCTGGGTCGAGTTCGAACTATATAAAACTGCAACAACAAAAAACGCACCTTTATCGTACACACCCTGTGTGAGACCTAAGAATCAAGAGGACAATGACACAGAAACTCCTCCCACTTTCCACAGACTGCCAAGGTGTGCTCTGTGGGGAGTAATAACGTGCATGTGACGGGATTACGTGTCTCCTTACCAGACTTTACTATATATTAGGGATAGGTTATACTATCCAGCATACACTGTGCTGTAGGTTTGTATTTCTGATGAGAGTAGATACATGTCTGTGGGTTTCTGGGGTAAAGACTGCGAGGGGCACTGAAGGGGTCTCTGGAATTAGTGAGTAGATAATGAACAACGTGCATTTCACAACCAGGTACGTAAATTGAAGTTTTACTTCTGCTGTTATAAATACAAGACTACAGATTCCAGAATGCAGAGAATAACATGCAGTTTAAGGCCAATAGTTCTTGGCTTGTACAATGCTTTTTTTCATTCAAGCCACAAAAACAATAAAGAGAAGAAGACCAAGCATTAGTAATGCATCGGTTTCGCCTAAGTAATGAATATAGAGCTGTTTTCATCAATCATCGTCTGGGAGAAGGAAAGCGCTTCCTGACAGATAGCAGAGGAGTCGCAAGGATGTGGTGCAGTGGCCAGAGCTGCTGACTCCAGAGCTGGGGATCCCGGTTCGAATTGTGGCAGCACTGTGCAACATCCTGTGATCCTCTGCAAATCACTTAATCTCTCTGGGTGTGTTGGACCGGCCTCGTGGCGTGGTCCGACCCCTCCCGCATGGCGGGTCCCGGACTACTGCTACCCCTGTTCCCTGGACGAGAACCACACCTGTAGCCCTCCGGGTCACCCCCCAGCTCTTCCCCAACGGAACCCGGACCCGTAACCACAACCTTCTCGGCTGGCCCAGGCCCTTTGCCGAACCACCTTCCCCGGCCCAGCCGCCATTTTAGACCCTCCACGGCCAGGCCTCGTGGCCTCAAGTCGACCTCCACCTCAGGCCCAGCCAGGCCCCGACATCGAGGCACCACCATCCACCCAGGGGGTAACGAGACCACTTGGCGAGTCAATGGGAGAAGGAGTGTCGATGGCTCCCCTCCGCCTGGTTTCGATCGCCCCCAGCCTCCCTGGGCGCTGGCTCCACCCCCCTGCTGGGTGTCTGGACTCCCTCATCCCGGACCCCCCAACCTCCAAGTGCGAGGGTCCGGACATCAAAGGGCGCCAGACCTATAACTGGGGTAGCTCCAGAACAGGAAGGGAGTTGTATCCTGGAGTCGAGAGACCCGAGACAAACTCATCCTTGGAGACCTGCTGGCGCTGCCGCGGCTCCTCTTCATGGAACCATCCTTGAAGGCCTGCTGGCCCTGCCGCGGCTCAACCTCTTCGTGAACCATCCTTGAAGGCCTGCTGGCGCTGCCATTGCTCATCCTCTTCGTGAAACCATCCTTGAAGGCCTGCTGGCGCTGCCGCGGCTCATCCTCTTTGTGAACCATCCTTGAAGGCCTGCTGGCGCTGCCGCGGCTCAACCTCGTGAACTATCCTTGAAGGCATGCTGGCGCTGCCGCGGCCCAACCTCGTGAACTATCCTTGAAGGCCTGCTGGCGCTGCCGCGGCCCCTACTTGAGAACCCTCCAGCTCGAGGATTGAGAGCTATACGCCTGTACCGGACCGGTACCGAGACTGTCCCGCTACCCCTTTTCCCCCCAGAGACTAGAATTGAAGGAATCACCGTATCCTGGTCCTACTGTATCGTCCAGTATAACCTGCTTAAGAATACCGATAAAAGTGTGCAGAACCTATCTTTGTGTGGCGTCTATCTGTGGGGGGGTAGTTGCTCGTCCGTACGATCTACGGAGAGGGCCTCGCCAGGAGGCCTCTCCCCCTTAGTCGGCCGACCCTCAGGGTCCCCGTCTAACATTGGTGGCCAGCGGCGCGATTCGAGCCAACGCATAATCGTACGGAGAGTAACTCACCCCACGACACACAGCAACACTGACGACAAAAGAGACCGGAACAACCGCAAAATTCCAGATGGAACGGCTAGAAGAATACAGCCACAAGGAATTAACACAATTCTGCATAGACTTGGGCATCGCTACCACGGGACTGAGCACCAAAGATGACCTCAAGCATGCCTTGGAGTCTTGGGTGGAGACAGGAGCGTCCCCAGCCCAAAACGAAAGCATCGAGACCACAGAAACAATTGCAACACCCGAAGAAGAAAGAAGAGCGGGCCTCTCTTCCGAGGAGGCCCGAGAACGAGAGAGGAGCCGGCTCCACGAGTTGGAACTGGCTCGACTCCGCTTAGATGGGGAACTGAAACTAGCGGGGAAAAAAGATAGCCCTCGAACATTTACGGCTACGAGAAGAACGAGAAGAAAAAAAAAGCTGGAAGAGAAGAAACTAGCGTACGAACACGAGCGCAGCTTAAAAGAACTAGGGATTCGAAGACAAAACAAGGACCTCGGCGTCCCCGAAAACCAGAGCTCCGCTCCCCCTACGGACACCAAGGTCCACATTCCCAAAGACGTCGTCCGAGAATACTACCGGAACGACGACATCCAGCAATGGTTCAAAGCCTACGAGGTAGCTATAATCTCCCACCGTATCCCGCGGAAAGACTGGGGAGCCGGGTTGTGGGGGAGATTCGTCAACGAAGGGAGAGATGCCCTGCTACAACTCCCCGACGCAGAGATGACCTCCTACGAGCACATGAAAGCCGCCCTTCTCACTCGCTATGGGCTCACCCCCGAGATGTACCGGCAGCGATTCCGAGACTGTAAAAGAATCCCCGGTACCACCTGGGTGGAATATGTGAACTTTTTTAGCCGAGCCTTAGAGGGGTGGATCAAAGGCAGCCAGGTCACCACCTACGAACAATTGGTCGATCTCATCGTGTGGGAGCACCTCTCCAATAATTGTTTCGTTGAACTAAGGCAGCATCTCCTCGACAGCAAGCTGACCGAACCCCGGAAACTCGCCATCGAAGCGGATCGATGGGAGAGCACCCGGGTCCCCCGGAATTGGCCGGGCGAACAAAACAGAGCCTCCCAGGGGTCCCACCGTCCGCGAGGAGGAGGAGGAGGCCAGGGTCGGGCAGGGACACCGCCACGGTGCCCCCCACCAGCAACCCCCCGTCTCCGGCCGGAAGAGGAAGTCCTCCGACGCGACCGGGGTTCCGCTCCAACATTGTCTGCCACAAATGCCAGCGGCCCGGCCATTACGCCAATGACCCCAACTGTCCGAGAAGCCAATCCAATAATACCCCGGGTCCAATGAACCGCCAGATCACCGCCGTCACCCTCGGAGAAGAGCAAGGCGAAGAAGAAGCCGAAGATTGCGAACAATATCAGACAGAGTGGGAACCTGCAGCCATGTCCCTGGTATGTCTAGGAGAAAGGGACATGGTCCCGCGGGCCCCCATCCCAGCCAACACGCAGAAGTGCAGCCAGTGGGTCACCATTAATGGACACCGGGCCGAAGCCCTACGCGACACGGGGGCCTGTGTGACCGCAGTCCGTTGCCATCTGGTAACCCCCGATCAAATCTTGCCCAACGTCCTTTGTCCAGTACGGTCTGCGGACAACTCCGAAAGCCTGTGCCAGATGGCCCGCGTCCCCTTCGAGTGGGGGGGAGTGTCGGGCATGCTGAAAGTGACCGTCCGAGACGGCGCCCCGTGGACTGCCTCCTGGGGAACTATCTCGAGAGCTCCCCCTGTGCAGCCGTTGAACGAAGAGAGCACCTGGGGATGCTTGATCTCCCTGAATGGGTCTGTGCGACGACCCGATCCATGGCCGCCCGCGCCATCCCATCCACCGAAGAACCCGAGTGGCCCGAACCTCCACCGCCGGTCGTCACTGAAGAGACCACCCCTGAACCCGGTCCACCGGGGTCCGACAACGAAAAGCCTGACCCACTCCGAGACCTTCCGGAGCTGGCCCAGTGGCGCCAAGAAGGTGGCCCCACTCAGGAACAGTTCCGCCAGGAGCAAAGAACGTGTCCCTCCCTTGAGGAGCTCCGACAGCAAGCCATAGCCCAGAGCACAGGGGATGCCTCGGGGGCCCATTGGATCTATTGGGACAATGAGATCCTCTATAGTGAGCAGAAGATTGCCGAACTGGGGGCCAGCTGGGTGCTGGTGGTCCCCCTCCGATTCAGAGACTTCCTCTTGAACCTGGCGCACGATGTGCCTCTCGCCGGGCACCTGGGGCAGGACAAGACTTACAGCCGCCTGGTGACCCATTTCTACTGGCCTAAGATGCGGAACGATGTGCTCAACCACTGCCGGGCCTGCCCCACCGGCCAGGCCAGCGGGAAGAGCGGCCGTAAACTAAAAGTCCCCCTGCAACCCTTCCCAATCGTCACCACTCCCTTTGAGCGGGTGGGGATCGACATTGTGGGGCCCCAGGAGCCCCAGACAGCGCAGGGTCACCGGTTCATTCTCGTCCTGGTGGACCATGCCACCCGCTATCCCGAGGCCATACCTCTCCGGACGTGACAGCGCCCGTAGTGGGCCGAGCCCTGATGAGGATCTTCTCGCGGGTGGGCTTCCCCCGAGAGGTCGTCAGTGACCGGGGCACGAACTTCATCTCCAGATACATGAAGTCCCTATGGCAACAGTGTGGGGTCACCTACAAATTTATGACCCCCTACCACCCGCAAGGAAACGGACTAGTGGAAAGATTCAATCGTACCCTCAAGGGTATGATCAGGGGCCTGGCAGAGCCCCTACGCCACCAATGGGACGTGCTGCTACCCTGCCTCCTGTTTGCCTACCAGCAGGTCCCACAAAAGTCCCTGGGATTCAGCCCCTTCGAGCTCCTGTATGGGCACCCCGTCCGGGGTCCCCTCAGCCTGGTCAAGGAAGGGTGGGAGGTGACCCCCTAAAAGGCTCCCCCCGATGTATACTGGTACCTCTTGACCCTCCGAAATCAGACTCAGAGGTTCCGAGAACTCGCCAAGACCAACCTCGAGGCCAGCCAAGAGGATATGAAACGCTGGTATGATCAAAGCGCCTCGTCCATTGAATTCGAGCCGGGACAACAGGTCTGGGTCATGTCCCCGGTCGAACCTTGCACCCTCCAGGACAAATGGACCGGACCCTTCAAGGTGGTGGAGCGCAAGGGCCCCGTCACCTACCTGGTGGACCTGGAGTCCCCCAGGAACCCCCTCCGGGTTCTCCATGCCAACAGACTTAAGCCGCACTTTGTACGATCAGAGCTTAGCCTCCTGATGGCTACGGACAGTGGGACTGAAGAGGACTCCGAGCCCCTCCCCGACCTCCTAAAGAATCTAGCACAAGACGGCTCCGTGGAAGGAGTCCACCTCTCTTCCACCCTGACCCCAGCACAACGCCACAGCTGCCAAGACTTGTTGCAACAATTCGCCGATCTGTTCTCCCACACCCCCGGGGTCACCCCCTGGTGCCTCCACGATGTCGACACCGGGGATAGCCCCCCTATCCGGCACAGGGCCTACAGAGTTCCCGATCGGGTACGCGCCTGCATCCAGTCGGAGGTCTCCAAGATGCTGGCTCTAGGAGTAATCGAGCCCTCCGACAGTCACTGGGCCAGCCCAGTCGTGCTGGTCCCCAAGGCCTCTGCCCCTGGCGTCGCCCCAGAACTCAGATTTTGTGTGGACTACCGGGGCCTGAACGCCGTCACCCGAACAGACGCTCACCCCATCCCCCGAGCGGATGAATTGATCGACCGTCTGGGGGCCGCCCGCTACCTGAGCATCTTTGACCTGACCGCGGGCTATTGGCAGATCGGCCTCACCCCAGGCGCCCAGGAGCGATCCGCCTTCTCCACCCCGGATGGCCACTACCACTTCAAAGTGATGCCCTTCGGAATGAAAAACGCCCCCGCCACCTTCCAGAGGCTCGTGAACAAAGTATTGGCGGGGCTGGAGGAATTCAGCGCCGCCTATCTGGACGATATTGCTGTGTACAGTCTCCAATGGGCAGAACACCTCCAACACCTCCGGGAGGTCTTGAGCGCCCTCCAGCGGGCAGGACTGACAATCAAGGCCAGCAAGTGCCAAATCGGCCAAGGATCCGTGACCTACCTGGGGCACCAGGTAGGAAGTGGCCAGGTGGCCCCTCTCCAACTCAAGATCGCAGCCATCCAGGCCTGGGAGCCCCCGATCACCCAAACAGAGGTCCGAGCCTTCCTGGGGCTCACCGGATACTACCGGCGCTTCGTGAAGGACTATGGCAGCATTGTGGGGCCCCTCACAGAACTCACATCCAAGAAAAAACCCCCGAAAGTACACTGGACCCCTGAGTGTCAGGCTGCCTTTGAGAACCTCAAGTCCGCAATGTGCACCGCCCCAGTGCTCCAAGCCCCCGACTACAGCCGGGAATTTATAGTACAGACCGATGCCTCCGATCACGGCGTTGGGGCCGTTCTCTCCCAAATCAACACAGAGGGAGTTGACCAGCCAGTGGCCTTCATCAGCCGACGCCTGCTGGCCCGAGAACAACGCTGGAGCACCATAGAGCGAGAGGCCTTCGCCGTGGTGTGGGCCCTCAAGAAGCTCCGGCCCTATCTCTTCGGTACCCACTTCCGGGTGCAAACAGACCACCGTCCTCTGCAATGGCTGATGCAGATGCGGGGAGAGAATCTGAAGCTGTTGCGTTGGTCCATCTCCCTGCAAGGGATGGACTTCACTGTGGAGCATCGCCCAGGCCAAGACCACGCCAACGCAGACAGCGTGTCCCGCTTCTTCCGCCTCGGCGAGGAGATTACCCAAGAGGATGGGTGACTCTCCCTGCCTTCAGCTGGGGGGGATGCATGTTGGACCGGCCTCGTGGCGTGGTCCGACCCCTCCCGCAGGGCGGACCCGGACTACTGCTACCCCTGTTCCCTGGACGAGAACCACACCTGCAGCCCTCCGGGTCACCCCCCAGCTCTTCCCCGACGGAACCCGGACCCGTAACCACAACTTTCTCGGCTGGCCCGGGCCCTTTGCCGAACCACCGGCCCCGGCCCAGCTGCCATTTTAGACCCTCCACGGCCAGGCCTCGTGGCCTCGGGTCGACCTCCACCTCAGGCCCAGCCAGGCCCCGACATCGAGGCACCACCATCCACCCAGGGGGTAACGAGACCACTTGGCGAGTCAATGGGAGAAGGAGTGTCGATGGCTCCCCTCCGCCTGGTTTCGATCGCCCCCAGCCTCCCTGGGCGCTGGCTCCACCCCCTGCTGGATGTCTGGAATCCCTCATCCCGGACCCCCCGACCTCCAAGTGCGAGGGTCCGGACATCAAAGGGCACCAGACCTATAACTGGGGTAGCTCCAGAACAGGAAGGGAGTTGTATCCTGGAGTCGAGAGACCCGAGACGAACTCATCCTTGGAGACCTGCTGGCGCTGCCGTGGCTCCTCTTCGTGGAACCATCCTTGAAGGCCTGCTGGCGCTGCCACGGCTCATCCTCTTTGTGAACCATCCTTGAAGGCCTGCTGGCGCTGCCGCGGCTCATCCTCTTCGTGAACCATCCTTGAAGGCCTGCTGGCGCGGCTCATCCTCTTCGTGAAACCATCCTTGAAGCCCTGCTGGCGCTGCCGCGGCTCATCCTCTTCGTGAACCATCCTTGAAGGCCTGCTGGCGCTGCCGCGGCTCAACCTCGTGAACTATCCTTGAAGGCCTGCTGGCGCTGCCGCGGCCCAACCTCGTGTACTATCCTTGAAGGCCTGCTGGCGCTCCCGCGGCCCCTACTTGAGAACCCCCCAGCTCGAGGATTGAGAGCAATACGCCTATACCGGACCGGTACCGAGACTGTCCCGCTACCCCTTTTCCCCCCAGAGACTAGAATTGAAGGAATCACCGTATCCTGGTCCTACTGTATCGTCCAGTATAACCTGCTTAAGAATACCGATAAAAGTGTGCAGAACCTATCTTTGTGTGGTGTCTATCTGTGGGGGGGTAGTTGCTCGTCCGTACGATCTAGGGAGAGGGCCTCGCCAGGAGGCCTCTCCCCCTTGCTCGGCCGACCCTCAGGGTCCCCGTCTAACAGGGTGATAAATAGTTATGTAGATATGCTGCAAGAGTAAAAGGCAAAGCTTTATGAAAACATAGTTCCACCAAAGTGGATGTTACCAGTATTTCGGAAAACTGATAAGAGCAGCAGATGAGGAACGAGCATTGATAAATGCAGGAAATTATGCCACAGCCAATAAAAATAGAGGAAGGGTAAATGGCAGCACAGGAACCAATGAGAAGCCTAGAAAAAGAGGAGGTGGGATGTAAGTCCCTTTTAAGTTTAGATTAGAAACAATAGATTTCTCGAGCCAGCACAAGTGCTGTGCAGGCGAAACCTAAAAAAGAACAAAAAGCAAATACACTGCCACTTAATTGTGCTGGATATATGCCTGCAATAAAAATCTCAAATTTGAGCAAAGATAAACTATATCGTATAATTTCAATAGAATGCTGTGCCTGCTTCTTGGCAGGTACTTGTAGCCAGACAATATATAGAAAGCTATAGCACTAAAGAGCACTTCTTAATAGGAAGATGTGCACGTCATCAGGTAAAAAAACCTGTCACAGTGTAAGAAAGATGTACATGAAAACAAAATTAGAATGACAGTTGAGCAGACCAGTGGATGAAGAAGACCAACGCAATGCTCCTCTGTGAAAGTATGGATGTTTATATATGTTACTATGTTTTTGTTTGCATGCATGACGCTGGCAAGACAGTTAAACCTGTCTCTAGACTTGTCTTAAAAATCAGGACACGAAAAACTACTGTCATGTTGTATAAGGCTTCCACTGCTTTAAAATGTCCAGTTTCCACATTTGGAATGAACATGGTTTCAGATAAAGTACCTACAGAAAGGGAGTTAATGCGTATTATTAACTAGATGAAAGGATGATTAGGTATGGAGTGAGCGAGTGACAATTGAAATGCACTCTGTACTGGTCAAGCACTGATCAAGGAGTCACCAGGGGTATTTAACTGCTTGCTTTCATCTTCATGGCAAGTTTTCTACCTTCAAACCTTACCACCTTGGTTTACATCTTTTTATTTTAAAAGCATTTTACAGCAGTGGTGTCAGCCTGGGTTTTGTTACATGAGCCTTTTAGTATATGGACACCAATTAAGAGTAGTTGTCAGTCACTACTCTTGGCTTGTTCTGCGCTACCCATGGCTATATTATTTCTACTTACGCTCACAGGGAGGTCTGGCTCTAAATCGGATTGACCAGGACAGTGCCCAGGGCCAAAAGAAAAATGGATGGGGGTGAGGGTCCATTGCGGTGTGATGGAAGGAGGTGTTAGGAATATGGGAGGATGGCCGGGGGTGGACAATATGGAGGTGTGGGGAAAATGGGAGGAGAGCAAGGGATTGATAATATGACGGCATAAGAAGGGTCAGATAGGGATCACAATTCGGCCCGGGCACCCCCAAAAGAGTGGCCCACATTCCCAGATCACGCCCGTTCGTGAAACAGCATTTAGCTAGTCTGAGTGGGCTAATTTTTAAAGAAATGATTGATAAAGTATGTATTTTAAAGCTCATAGCACCAGAAACATTGGTGAAAACTAGAAGCACTACATTCTGTCCGGGACGAGCTAGGTGAAATGAAGTGGCCCAAAGGCCACAACTCCTAATCTGGCTATGTTTGCCACCTGGCCATTTTTTACCCATCATTACTGGTATTTTAATATCCTCGCTGGTATGAAAATGAAGAAAATCACCTAAAGCTAGTATTTTCTCCTCTGATCAATATGTACCTTAAACTGTAAATGTAAGGGAAAAGCAGTTTCATATGTGGTCTAAAGCTGCTTTAATGATCCGTGACTGATAGTTAAAGCAAGGCAGAAAAGCCAAGTTAAGAAGGAATATGGATATTTGTATTATTGTTTAAAGAATCATCTTTCCTTATTATGTTCCAGCCTTTTCAAACTCCTAAAACACACACAGAAGGTTATTTTTTTTTTATTGTAGTTTTATATAGCGCGCCCAAGGGATTATATGAGCACCAGTCACTTTACAGAAGATCAAATTCATTTTTAATTTAGGCCTTGGACAATTAAGTCATTTGCCGAGAATCATCTCATGTTGAGCTGAGGCCGGGACTCAAATCTAATTCCATAGTTCCAAATTCAGCAGTTCTGACCCTAGCATTTCATTCTCTCTATTTTCCTTGCTGGGAAAGGTGCCTCACAGCAGGCCTGTGCAGACATACACCCCACCAAGGCCTGAAAGACACTGGAGCCGAGGTGCCAACAACAGGCCCTCGTTGAGGTCCTTTACTTACTCGCTGCCCTCCCCAGCCAACTATAGCCTCGCAGTGATGGCCTGGAGGGGAGGGGTAAAGAAAAGCACAGTGTTGCAGCTGCTCCAGGGGAGTGAGGTGATGATGGGCCAATGGCCACTCACCTGCCCCCAGCCAGGCGGCCGCATTCTCAACACTCTACTTCACTATAACAGCACGGAGGGGAGTGGGACACGTGCTTCTGGGCATCTGTGTCAAGCCCCACGAGGGGGCCAAAAGAAAATCCACAGCAGGCAGAACAATTCTGGCCTAGCGACGCTGCTGCAAACTACCCCCTCAGGGTCTGTCTGCCCAGGATGCTTGCCCCACCTTACAGTGGCCTGACGGGGAAGACAGTAAGGATCTATGGGGCGGTTGACAGAGTTCCTCACAAAAACCGGCCCGCAGGTGACCCTCTGGTACCAGCCCATCGCCCAATGCCCGACTGCCCACCTTTCCAGTGCGATGCTGGGCATGAGCAGAAAGTAAATGTGGCTCCAAAATTCTTAGAACCCTACGCCCGTCCTGCAACTTCCATTCCTTGCACTTCCCAAGCAGCAAATAGGAGTCTGTTGAGTGGCTAGGGGAAGACCAAGAGGTGAACCCTGGCGTGTCCTTGTTAGTCAGGGGATTGTGCTGTCACTTCCAGGTTCACTGCCACGTTGCAAAACTCCATCACTTTTGGAAAGGGAAGAAAGCCTCAGAACATGGTGGGGACGCACAAAGTGCATGCCACCCGCGAATATCTTTTAACCACCACATACATACTTCAGTCCTTAGGAGTATGTGGCGAAAGGAGTAAGAGGCCAAGGAGTTTGTGTCCAGTGCTTCGCCATCAGCCTTAGGTACACATTTCAATCTGAATCAAGGCTGTGTAAATTCTGAGCACCTGCGCCGGAACCAAATAAAGCCTTCAGCTCAAAAGAAACCCCACCAAGTGGCCAGTGAGAGGGCCTGGACACACCCCCAGAAGGGTAAAAGGAACTGAGGAGAGAGTCTCCGATGGATATAAGTGCATGTCCACGGCATGTGATGTGACAAGCCTCATCCCTGGTTAATGCACTACTTTGGTTCTGTGTTCACAGGCATCACCAGGAAATGCCTAAGGAGAGTAGGGTAGCGTCCAAGTAGGGTCTTACCTAACGTATGGTGTCGCTCCTGCATCTCTGCGGTGCCCATCATTGAAGGGGCAGTACATAGGGCAAAGCGTCAAACCCTAGAACTTAACTTCGACAGGCTGATGTAGTTGGCTGGAATCTTAGATGCCCTCCCCTTATTTAACAGGGGATCCTGTGGTATGCGCTCTAGCTCATGGACGCTTACGCGAGGACGCGTTACGTCATAAGCTAGAGCGGCACGGCGCACGCGCAGGACTATGAAAGGAAAGGCGCGAACAGGATAGTGACAGTTGGCGGCTGGAGATGGTCACAGCCAGACGCTCGGCGCCCTTAGCTATTTGAATTTCTTGTTGTATGAATAAACCTGTTTCCTGATACCAGAAGTCTCCGTGTATATTGTGGGGGAGCGAGGAACATTACAGTGGCGACGAGGCTGAGATTCGAACACCACCAGGTGCTTGAAAAATAAAAGAAGAAGAACACAGGACACCTCCACAGTCTGCATCCACGGGCCAGTGAAGCACAGGTACCACACACAAGAGCAAGGGCGTGGCAGCAGCGCAACAGCAAAGGAAGGAACGTTCCCAGGCGTAGCAGCAGGTCAGTGCGGCCCAAGGCTCCAGGAACCCCCAGGCAGCATCCTGGCAACCAAAGGAGACACCCCCACTCCAGAGGAAGGGGGAAGGGTGCACAGACAGCGCACACCACAAGGGACAATACTCCGGGCAGCCCAAGGGGCCAAGGTGACACGGCAGGGAACGCAGGAGCGTCCGGTGAGCCTACCCAAAGAGCCCAGGAAGGAGGACCCAGAGGTGAAGCCAGAATGACGAGTCAAGCGTCAACACTAATGGCGCCCGTCCCGTTCCTGACCAGACCAGGCGAACCTCAACTAAAATGGGAAGACTGGAAAGAGTACTTCCTCAATTACATCGAGGCACTAGAGGACGAAAGTGAAGGTGAATACAAACCGGATAGAAAGAAAAGACTATTGCTCCACAATTTAGGCCCAGAAGGGGTACGGGTCTATAAGAACTTGGTGCCTAAGGAGAGGGGTGCAGAAGAAACGGATGTCTTCGTGAATGCACTGGATGACCTGGACAGCCACTATCGCCCAGCGGTCTGTGTCTCGATAGACCGCTACAACTTCCAGCAGAGGAAACAAGAGGCGGGAGAATCGATCGACGACTATGTGGCTGCCCTCCGCCGACTAGCAATCACGTGTAGGTATGGCAACCTGCAAGACGAATACATCAAGGACCAAATCGTAATGCACACCACCAGCAGAGCAGTCCAAGACAAGCTGTGGGCAATGAATGAGACTACCCTGAAGGAAGTCGTGGCAATGGTCAAAAAGGCGGAAATGTCGAAGAGAGGCGCAGACGCGGCGAAAAGAGAAAGCGCGCCAAAACAGATGATCAATAAAATCGATGAGGCACCCCATTCCAGCAAACAGAGAAGTGTCAGTGGAGACCTGAGGAAGGACGCGAGAGGGCCTGGGAAGCAGATGCCTCGCTCCAGCCAGGGGACGAAGTTCGCGTGCTACAGGTGTGGCAGCGCCGCACACGCAGCCCAGGACAGACGTTGTCCCGCGTTTCGCGCCAAGTGCTCATACTGCGGACTGACGGGGCATTTCGAAAAAGTCTGCCGGAAGAAAGGGATGAAGTCAACGGTAAAGTGCATCGAAGCGGCCACAGCCGAAGCGAGTGGGGAAGATGAACCGGAAGAAGACGACCTGGTGCTATGCATAGAGGACCAAGTGCTGGACGTGTCGGGGAAACGAAGGGACAAGCCCCGCACAGACATGCACATCGGAGGCGTCAAGGTACATGTAGCGGTGGATTCAGGATCCCCCTGGACGATAGTGCAGAGATCGATATGGGAGGAAGATTTCGCCCCGGTTTTAGGACCCGACCTATGGCCACCAGATATCAGACCCATCTCGTACACTGAAAATGCCATTCCCCTAGTGGGATGCAGAGACCTGAAATTCGAATTCAGAGGAAGGACGGCCACGTGCACCCTATATGTGGCGCAGAAGGGCCCGTCGGTGTTGGGATGGAGAGATGCGGGTGCCCTTGGCATCGTACTTAACCCAGGAGGGAGAGAACAGATCTTGCTGACAGAGGAATGGCCCCTCTCGAAGGAGGAAGACTGGAAGGCGGCATACTCCAAAGTATTTGAAGGCACGGTTGGCAAGCTGGAGAAATTCGTGCATAAAATGGTCCTCAAAGAGGGAGCAAAACCAGTCGTGCACAAGGTTCGGAACATACCGATATCCACTAGCGAGGCAGTGCGCCAGGAACTACGGAAGCTGGAAGAGCTAGAAATCATCGAGCCGGTGGACAGCGCGGAATGGCTATCGCCCTTGGTGGTAGTTAAAAAGCCCAACGGCAAGGTCAAGCTCTGCGTGGACCTGAGGGAGCTCAACAAAAATCTCATAGTGGAGAGGTTCCCACTCCCCAGAATAGAAGAGATGTTAGCCAAGACTAAAGGGATTACGCACTACTCCACCATAGACCTCACGTCCGCTTACTACCAGATAGAACTGCACCCAGCGAGCAGGAAATACACGGCCTTCATAACGCCATTCGGATGCTACCAATTCAGAAGAATGCCCTTCGGACTGGCATCCGCCACGGCCGTGTTCCAGAAGCTCATGCACAGGCTATTCAAAGACATCCCGGGAGTGCAATACTTCCAAGACGACATCCTGGTGATGGGCTCCGACAAGAATGAGCACGACAGGAAACTGCACCAGGTGTTGGGAGTGCTACAGAACAAAGGACTGACAGCAGAGTGGAGCAAGTGCAGAATTGGGTCTCGCTCAGTGACCTACCTTGGGCACGAGATAGGAACGCATGGCATCTTGCCGAAAGAATTGAATGTCAAGGCCATAAAGGACGCCAAAGCCCCCACGACCAAAGAAGAGGTGCGGTCATTCCTCGGAATGGCCGAGTATTACAGCAAGTTTGTAAGACATTTTGCCACAAGGACGCACCGGATGAGGCAACTGATCAGGCACAATACGAAATTCGAATGGGACAAGGAGGCCCAGTCCGAATTCGAATCCATCAAAGACTGTATCAGCCAGGCCATTCCGTTACAGGGATACGTCCCCACGGGCAAGACCATCGTAACTACAGATGCGAGCGACAAGGGCTTGGGGGCGGTCCTGGCGCAGGAGAGGACAGACGGAACGAAAGAAACAATCAGCTTTGCTTCCAGGGCACTGTCCCCGACGGAACAGAGGTACAGCGTGATAGAAAAGGAAATGCTGGCCGTCACATGGGCTTTGAATAAATTTCGCCAGTTCATATGGGGCACGAGGTTCAAGCTCCAAACAGACCATAAGCCGCTCGTCAAGGTGTTGACGTCATCTGGCCACGACACTGCCACCCCGAGAATAGCGAAAATGTCCCTGAAACTGCTAGACTATACCTACGATGTCGAGTATCTCCCGGGCACGCAGAACAGGGTGGCGGACTACCTCAGCAGGGCAGCAGCAATGGAAGAAGCTCCGAGTGTCACCCCCGACACAGAAGAGATGGTCGCCAGCATGGAGGACCACGAGACTGCCATCAGCGCACAGGAGTGGCAGGAGGCCTATGAACTCGACGAGGATAAGAGAGAAGTCAGGAAACATCTCACGTTGGGGTGGCCGGACAAAAGGAAACTGACGGAGAGTGTCCGCCGCTTTTATGAAATAAGGGAAGAGTTGTCCTTGAGTGACTCGGGGATATTCTTATACCGAGGTGAGAGAGTGGTGCCCCCGATGACATTGATACCACGACTGCTGAAAACACTCCACGAGGGGCATCTGGGCATAGTGAAAACCAAGGCGTTGGTCAAACAGACGTATTGGTGGCCAGGAATGGATGCCCACATTGAGAGACAAGTTAGGGAGTGTGTGCAGTGCCAGGGAGCGGACAAGGTGCTCCGGCCACTCCGACCGGCTCTGGGGAAATTCGACACGCCACATGGCCCCTGGGAGGACGTGGCGATAGACATTCTGGGGCCTGTACTGGACAACAGGGGTGTGAACAAGTATATCTGCGTGTTGATGGACAAGTATTCCAAGTGGCCAGAAGTGGACATACAGGAGTCGATGGATACGGACAGGATCTTGAAGTTCGTAACAGAGGTGTTCCTAAGGGAGGGGATTCCCAAAACGATCCTCAGCGACAACGGGCCACAATTTGTGTCGGACAAATGGGGCAGATACATGAAACGGAATGGGATTGAGGTGAGACACACGGCGGTGTACCACCCAGCGTGCAACGGCCAGGTCGAAAGGTTCAACAGGGTGCTCATGGGATCCATCCAGGCAGCCATTTCGCAAGGTAAAGACTGGGAAGTGGAGATGATGAACATGCTATGGGCCTACCGCATAACTCCCTCCGTGGTAGGGTATAGTCCCTTCCAGGTGCTAAGAGGACGACATCCATTCACCAGGGACAATGTGGCATGGAGGGAGAAGACCATCACCAGCAAGTGGTCCCCAGCGGTGGTGCAAAGCAATCTGGAGAAGGCCCAGAGGATATATGCAGCGCACTACAACAAGCGACACGGCACTAAAGAAACGTCGCTGGAAGAAGGGGAGTGGGTCAGGATCAAACTTCCCACCCTCCAAAAGAAGGGCGACAGCAAATTCAGCCAACCTCTCCAAGTTAAGGAAGTGCGTGGGAGAGCGGCCCTCCTAAGTGACGGCAAGGTATGGTCACAAGATCGCATGGCCAGAGTCAACAAAATATTGGTCTGGCCGAGGACGGAAGAAGCAGACAGATACACAGATCACCCAGAAGAGAGACCTCATCAGGAGCAGAACAGCCAAGGAGATGAGGCAGACGAGGTCAGTGAAGAGGGCGCCCAGGGAGCTGGGCAGGCCGAAGGAGGAAGAGTGCAAGCGAGTGCAGAGCAGAGCACAGTGGTGAGAGATGCGGGGAGATCCCAGGCACAGACAGAGACGAGGGAGAACGTGCCGGTAAGACACACCCGCAGTGGAAGGGCAGTTGTAATGCCTTCTCGTTATAATGACTTTGTGGTGGAAGGACACTAGTGAATACGGCCCCCGGTGCCTCACATAGACATTGGGTACAGAGGTGGACAATGCATTTATAGAAGGGGGGAATGTTGCTTTCCTTGTTTCATAAAGGGGGGAGATATGTGGTATGCGCTCTAGCTCATGGACGCTTACGCGAGGACGCGTTACGTCATAAGCTAGAGCGGCACGGCGCACGCGCAGGACTATGAAAGGAAAGGCGCGAACAGGATAGTGACAGTTGGCGGCTGGAGATGGTCACAGCCAGACGCTCGGCGCCCTTAGCTATTTGAATTTCTTGTTGTATGAATAAACCTGTTTCCTGATACCAGAAGTCTCCGTGTATATTGTGGGGGAGCGAGGAACATTACAGATCCTGGTTCTTTTGTATCACATTTTGGGCTCCCCGGCCATATTGTGGCTAACATTTGTGGTTAAAGTCTGCAGGGATATCTGCAGCTGAACCAGAATCTCAAGAGAAGGATGTCTGAACAATATCTACTTTAGGCAATCTCCGAAGCCCGGTGCAAAGCATGGGTGTGGTGGTATGTGCATTCACTGAGTAACAACAAGGAACAACAGAGGCTCGTTTTGGAACATAAAGGCAGTGACTCATGGCAGGGCCAAATCTATTTCATGCGTGGGCTGGTGCCATAGAGTATCACGGAGACAAAGAGCGACTATCGGCCCTTGGAAGGGCTGTCTTTGTGGTGCTTTCATCGCACCTCAACCGAAATTGAAAAGCAGAATTTTGAACATAAAACATCAATAAGCCAAAAACACACAACTTCCAACATGTTGTTCCTTAAAGCATGCGAGTTTCATTTGCCTGCTGGCTATCGTTTCACTAAGATTATTGTAAGGGGCGGAGTTTGGCGCCGAAGGCAATGGCTGCTCTCTTCTGAGGCTCCGAGGACGGCCACGAGGCCGAAGCCGTTAAACAACCTTTCAAATGCTGCAGTCCTAAAACAAGCATTTGCAATGCAATAGGTCTCGTATTGGAAATGACACATTTTTTATTTAGGTTTTGTTTTTGAAAGTAGCGAAATTAATAGCTTTGTCATTTACCATACCAATAGTTATAACTTTCGCAAATGTGACACCTATGTTATGTTATGTTATGTAAAAGGACTTATAGAGCGCACATACACCCAACGGTTTCTTGGCGCTAATCGGCAAATAAGGAGCAGAAACGATAATGGATAGTGGGGCAGCAGGGAGGAAAAAGTAATGAAAACCAAAGGGGACCCTAGTTATTACTCTTACGGAACAGGTGAGTCTTCAGGAGGGACCTGAATTTAATATAGGAGGAAGTGAGCCTAAACTCCAGCGGGAGCGCATTCCAAAAGGAGGGGGCGAGAAATGAAAATCGGAGCCCGCCATGTTTCTTACGTTGAAGGTGGGAGTTTTAGGCAACGCCAGATGGGAAGATCGAAGATTGTGTGAGGGAGTATAATGACATAGGGAAGAGAAAATAAAAGCTGGGCCAAGACCAGCCAGGGCCTTAAATATAATGCATCCCAGTTTAAAGTTGCAGCGTTCAGCGACAGGGAGCCAATGTAGAGACTTTAGCAAGGGGCGAACGTGTTGGTGCCTGGGCTGACGGAAGATCAGTGCGGCCTGGTTCTGAACCAGCTGTAATCGGTTCAGCTGGTAGGCAGGAATGCCCACATACAGCGAGTTGGCATAGTCAATTCTAGACATGACCAAAGCCAGAAGAACCAAAGTGAGGGCCTCAGTGGTGAAAAAACGAGAGATCCTACGGATTTGTCGTAAGTAAAACAAACTAGAAGACACCACGGTGGAAATCTGGGGTTTCATAGATAGATCATTGGATATGACACCTATAGCATTTGTAATGCAATATGTGTTGTATGTACGTGACTTACATGTATTGATATTACAAATAACAATGGTTTGTAATTTTTTTTAATAATTAATACTTAAATAAAAGTTATTGTAATTTATAATGGCAATAGCTTAAACTTTTGTAAATAACATTTGTGAAGATTATGTTCAGTGTATTATATTGTGACAAAATCCAAGAACATATGTCAAATATTAACATCTTTTTGTTACATTTGTAATAAAGCTTGAAACATTGAGATAACATATTTGAACCAGTTGTTGTTGAATGGTTGCACAGATTGATGCTGTGGTGGAGCTCAGTGATGTTGTGGTGCCACTGAGTGATGCTGTGGTGGTGCTGAGTGATGCTGTCTGCTATGCTATGTTTTGTTTTGCTATCCTATGTTTTGTTATTCTATGCTGTTTTGTTATGCTATGCTATATTTTGTTATGCTATGCTATGCTATGTTTTGCTATGCTATGCTATGTTATTATTATTATTAGATTTTTATAAAGCGCGTAGTCACCCGTAAGTATCCTAGCACTAAGATCCAAACATCTGAGGGTAACCGGGGGGGCGAGGGGAAAGGCAGATCAGGGGAAAAGGTGCGTTTTCAGCCGCTTCCTGAATCGGAGATAGTCTGGTTCTGTCCTTAGGTCACGGGAGAGGGAATTCCAAAGGCGGGCTGTGTTAACAGAAAAGCGCCGTCCACCCGTGCGCACCTTCTTCACTCTGGGGATGGTGATAAGGTATTCCTGATCAGATCGGAGGGATCTAGAGGCTTTGTAGGGCCTGATGAATTTTCTTAAAATGGGAGGGCCTTTATCCTGTAGGAGTCTGTGAGACAGACAGAGAGCGTTGAACTTCACTCGCTCTCTCACTGGAAGCCAGTGGAGGATTTTCAGGGCTGGTTTGGCCGAAGATCTGGCCGGGGTATTGGTAAAGATCAGAGCCGCGGCGTTCTGGATCCTTTGTAATTTGTTAAGGGTTGCCTCGGGAGCGCCTAGGTAGATGGTGTTGCTGTAATCCAGCCTTGATAAGATAAGGCCTTGGATTAACAGTTTCTGGGAGGCAGGAGGAAGTAGGGGCAAAATCTTCCTGATCGATTTGAGGAGCCCAAAATAAGTCCCCGCGATTTTTTTGGCTTGCGTCTTGAAAGACAGGTCTTTTTCAAGCCAAATTCCCAGGCTCTTGATCTCAGACTTAGGAGCAGGGGGTTCACCCAAACAGGGGGGCCAGATGTTCTGAGAGAGGGAAAGCCCCTTCTGGCCAAGGAGGAGAATATCTGTCTTTGAGCCATTAAGTTTCAATGACGAGCTATTCATCCATCCTTGTATTTCTGCCAGACAGTTGTATAGATCCGATGGTTCTTGGTTTGGGTGAGATAAGGACACCACTAATTGAGTGTCATCAGCGTAGCTGATGATATTCACTCCGAACGGGTTGACAACCTCCTCCAATGGGGACATGCAGACATTGAATAATGTATGGCTTAGGGATGAGCCCTGGGGCACGCCGCATTGGAGGGGGGTTTCGGGGGAATGGGTGTCATTCTCCCAGACCTGAAAGGAGCGCTGGCCAAGGAAAGATGTGAACCAGGTCAGCGCAGTGCCCTCCACACCGATGTTCTTGAGTCGTTGGATTAGGACCCGATGGTTAATGGTGTCGAAGGCCGCACTGAGGTCCAGGAGGATCACTGACACTGATCCTCCCGCGTCCAAAAGTGCTCTGGCCTCCTCCACCGCTGCGAGTAGGGCGATGTCAGTGCCCTGCCCTGGGCGAAATCCGGTCTGCGAGCATCTGAGCAGATTGTTGGTTTCCAAATACTGTGAAAGTTTTTTGTTCACTAGCTTTTCAGCAATTTGACTGGTTCCGGGGAGGAGAGAGATTGGCCGGTAATTGGCCAAATCCGAGGGGTCCAGAGAAGGTTTTTTTAGTAACGCCTTGACGACGGCCGCCTTCCAGCTGGAGGGAACTTTTCCCTGTAGCAGTGAGGCATTTATGAGATGGGTGAGTGGGGGGACGATGGTAGGGGCTACTTTTTTAAGGATGCGTAGCGGGACAGGGTCCCTAGGGGATCCGCTTTTGATAGTGTGTAGCGTGGTTGCGACCTCTTTGGCAGTTACTGGTCCCAAAGAAGTTAAATGGGGAGAGGTGGGATTTGCATTAATACCTTCTTCCTCGCTGAAATTAATGGGTGGAATGGAGGCAAGGATTTTCTGAATATTCTCCTCGAAGAATTTGGCCAGTTTAAGGCATTTTTCTTCAGCTGCTTTGGGGTCTGGCGGAATCTTTGGTCCGGGATCTGGGGCTTTAAGTAATTCTTTTAAAATGATAAAAGTTTCCTTGCTGGAGCAGGAGGAGTTTTCTATCCTTTTCTGAAAGAATATACTTTTAGTATTGCGAAGAGCGAGCTTGTAGTTTTTTAAGGAGGTATGGAAGGCATCCTTCTTAACTATCGATTTATCCTTCTTCCAAGAGCGCTCCGTTCTTTTACACTCCTTCCGTAGAAGATTAATTTCGGGAGTGTACCAAGGGGGAGGGCTCACTCTTTTGATTCGCCCAAGGGTGGTAGTTTTGGGGAGAAGTTTGTCCAGTGATGAAGTGAGCCAGGAGTTGAACTGGTTATCGGCATTGGCTGGGTCTGAGATTGGGGAGGGGAGAGAGGCCCTGAGAATGGTGGCCCATTCGTCTGGCACGAGTTTGTGCCAGCGACGGTCGGTGACCCGGGTTTTGGTCTGTTGGGTTGGTGGAATAAAGAGATGCCAAAAGATGGGTATTAAAAAGTGGTCTGTCCAAGGAAGGGGAAGGGGGGTGCTAGTGGTAATGTCCGTGATGTTGGTAAAGACAGGGTCCAAGAGGTGCCCCTTGCCGTGGGTAGGTTCTGAATTAACTAACTGAATGTCAAAAGACATGAGGTCAAGAAGGAGTTCGGACGCAGTTAGATCTTTGGAGTCTGATAGATGAAGATTAAGGTCACCCACGATAAGGAAGTTGGGAGAGGAGGTTGCTATCTGAGTGACAGTGTCAACAAGAGCGCTTGAAAATTTCCCTGGGATTCCCGGCGGGCGGTAGATCAGCAGCCCCGAGAGGGATTGTGCGGGGGATATTTGAAGAGCAAAGTGGCAGCTTTCACAGTCTTCAATATTGGCATTGCTAGATCTACAAGCGAAATGTTCTCTGTGGATTAACGCAAGGCCACCCCCTCTGCCAAGGGGTCTGTGTAGGGTTTGAATTAGATAGCCTGGGGGTAGGGCGTCGACAATATCAGAATCTGACCAAGCAGTAAGCCAAGTTTCTGTAAGAAACAAAACGTCAAAACCATGATTCTGAATCAGCAGGTTAATTTCATGGGCATGCTTAGGGAGGGACCGACAGTTGAGGAGGCCCAGCTGTAGGCCGGGATTACCTGCGGTGATGGTATCTGGGTTACGTAGACCGCACTTGATGTAGGGTTTACCTCCTGCGTGGATGTAGCTACACTCCGGATTTTTCGCTGGGTGGAGTGCTAGGAGCCTATCACTCGTATAGACCAGTCGGTCATCGGGAGAAACGGGCAGGGTAACTGGGCCTGGGTCCGTCTGGGCCCGGACGGGCCCAGACGGGCTTGCCTTAGGCGCGCCCGCTGCGCCCATCCGCTGCACATACGTGGAATGCACATCTGATGTAGGCGGTGGGGGCGTGGCCTCGAGAGAGTGGGCGTGGCCAGAAGACCGGCTCACTCGCTGATGGCGGCGATGTCAATTGCAATCCCGCAGCAGCGTTTATCTCGGCTGCGCGGGTGTAATGAGGTGAGGAAAGTGCCCCAAACAGAGTGCAGACAAGGGAGAGTAGTGGGTTTAAAAGAACAGATCAAACACACAATTTTTAAAAAAATACGATGTTCGTTAGCAAAATCTCCCGGCTGTGTCTCAGGAGTCAAGGATCTGAATGAGCTTGCAGTCAGCTCAGTTATGTAGGCGGTGGGGGCGTGGCCTCGAGAGAGTGTGCGTGGCCAGAAGACCGGCTCACTCGCTGATGGCGGCGATGTCAATTGCAATCCCGCAGCAGCATTTATCTCGGATGCGCGGGTGTAATGAGGTGAGGAAAGTGCCCCAAACAGAGTGCAGACAAGGGAGAGTAGTGGGTTTAAAAGAACAGATCAAACACACAATTTTTAAAAAATACGATGTTCGTTAGCAAAATCTCCCGGCTGTGCCTCAGGAGTCAAGGATCTGAATGAGCTTGCAGTCAGCTCAGTTATGTAGGCGGTGGGGGCGTGGCCTCGAGGGAGTGGGCGTGGCCAGAAGACCGGCTCACTAGCTGATGGCGACGATGTCAATTGCAATCCCGCAGCAGCGTTTATCTCGGCTGCGCGGGTGTAATGAGGTGAGGAAAGTGCCCCAAACAGAGTGCAGACAAGGGAGAGTAGTGGGTTTAAAAGAACAGATCAAACACACAATTTTTAAAAAATACGATGTTCGTTAGCAAAATCTCCCGGCTGTGCCTCAGGAGTCAAAGATCTGCTATGCTATGTTTTGTTATGCTATGCTATGCTTTGTTATGCTATGCTATGTTTTGCTCTGCTATGCTTTGTTATGCTATGCTATGTTTTGTTGTGTTTTATTATGCCATGCTTTGTTTTGCTATGCTATGTTTTGTTCTGCTATGCTATGTTTTATTGTGTTGGTATGCTATGCTGTGTTTTGCTATGCTATTATGTTTTGTTATATTTTGTTCAGCCATGCTATGGTTTGTTTTGTTAAGCTATGCTGTTTGTTGTGTTTTGTTATGCTATGTTTTGTTATGTTATGCTATGTTTTGTTATGCTATGCTATGTTTTGTTTTGCTATCCTATGCTTAGTTTTGTTATGCTATGCTATGTTTAGTTTTGCTATCCTATGCTTTGTTTTGTTATGCTATGCTATGTTTTGTTATGCTATGCTATGTTTTGTTGTGTTTTGCTAGGCTATGCTTTGTTATGCTATGCTATGTTTTGTTATGCTATGCAATGTTTTGCTCTGCTATGCTTTGTTATGCTATTTTGTTATGCTATGCTATGCTTTGTTGTGTTTTATTATGCTATGCTTTGTTTTGCTATGCTATGTTTTGTTATGCTATGCTATGTTTTGCTGTGTTTGGTATGCTATGCTGTGTTTTGCTATGCTATTATATGTTTTGTTATGTTTTGTTAAGCCATGCTATGTTTTGTTGTGTTTTGTTAAGCTATGCTGTTTTGTTGTGTTTTGTTATGCTATGTGTTGTTGTGTTTTGTTATGCTATATTTTGTTATGTTATGCTATGTTTTGTTATGCTATGTTTTGTTATGCTATGCTATGTTTAGTTATACTATGCTTTGTTTTGTTATGCTATGCTATGTTTTGTTGTGTTTTGCTATGCTATGTTTTTTTATGCTATGCTGTTTTGCTCTGCTATGCTTTGTTATGCTCTGCTATGTTTTGTTGTGTTTTATTATGCTATGCTATGTTTTGTTATGCTATGTTTTGTTATGCTATGCTAAGCTTTGTTTTATTATGCTATGTTGTGTTGTGTTTTGTTATGCTATGCTATGTTGTGTTTTGTAATGCTATGCTAAGCTTTGTTTTGTTATGCTATGTTGTGTTGTGTTTTGTTATGCTATGCTATGTTGTGTTTTGTTATGCTATGCTATGTTTTGCTATGCTATATTTTGTTATGTATGCTATGTTTTGTTATGCTATGGTTTGTTGTGTTTTGTTATGCTATGTTTTGTTATGGTTTGTTGTGTTTTGCTATGTTTTGTTATGCTATGTTTTGTTATGCTATGCTTTGATATACTATGCTATGTTTTGTTTTGCTAGGCTTTGTTTTGATATGCAGTCCTATGCTTTGCTTTGTTATGCTCTGCTATGCTTTGTTTTGTTGTGCTATGCTATGTTTTGTTGTTTTTTGTTATGTTATGCTATGTTGTGTTGTGTTTTGCTAGGCTATGCTTTGTTATGCAATGTTTTGTTATGCTATGTTTTGCTATGCTATGCTTTGTTATGCTATGCTATGTTTTGTTATGCTATGCTATGTTTTTCTCTGCTATGCTTTGTTATGCTATGCTATTTTTGGTTGTGTTTTATTATGCTATGCTTTGTTTTGTTATGCTATGTTTTGTTATGCTATGCTATGCTTTGTTATGCTATGCTTTGTTATGCTATGTTTTGTTATGCTCTGCTAAGCTTTGTTTTGTAATGCTATGCTATGTGTTGGTGTGTTTTGTTATGCTATGCTATGTTTTGCTATGTATGCTATGTTTTGTTATGTTTTGTTATGCTATGGTTTGTTGTGTTTTGCTATGGTTTGTTATGCTATGGTTTGTTGTGTTTTGCTATGTTTTGTTATGCTATGTTTTGTTATGCTATGTTTTGTTATGCTTTGTTTTGTTATGCTATGCTATGTTTTGTTTTGCTATGCTTTGTTTTGTTATGCTATGCTTTTTTTGTTATGCTATGCTATGTTTTGTTGTGTTTTGTTATGTTTTGTTGTGTTTTGTTATGGTATGCTATGTTTTGTTGTGTTTTGCTAGGCTATGCTTTGTTATGCGATGTTTTGTTATGCTATGCTATGTTTTGCTTTGCTATGCTTTGTTATGCTATGCTATGTTTTGTTATGCTATGCTATGTTTTGCTCTGCTATGCTTTGTTATGCTATGCTATATTTTGTTATGCTATGTTTTGTTGGGTTTAATTATGCTATGCTTTGTTTTGTTATGCTATGTTTTGTAATGCTATGCTTTGTTATGCTATGTTTTGCTATGCTATGTTTTGTTATGCTATGCTAATCTTTGTTTTGTTATGCTATGCTATGTTGTGTTTTGCTATGCTATGCTATGCTTTGTTGTGTTTTGTTATACTATGCTATGCTATGTTTCGTTATGTATGCTGTGGTTTGTCGTGTTTTGCTATGTTTTGTTTTGCTATGTTTTGTTATGCTATGTTTTGTTATGCTATGTTTTGTTATGCTATGCTTTGTTGTGTTTTGCTATGTTTTGTTTTGCTATGCTATGCTTTGTTATACTATTCTATGTTTTGTTTTGCTATGCTTTGTTTTGTTATGCTATGTTTTGTTATGCTATGGTATGTTTTGTTGTGTTTTGTTATGCTATGCTTTGTTATGCTATGCTATGTTTTCCTATCCTATCCTTTGTTTTGTTATGCTATGCTATGTTTTGTTATGCTATGCTGGTGAGGGTGAGTGAGGGTGGGTGGGTGAGGGTGGGTGAGGGTGGGTGAGTGAGGGTGAGTGAGTGAGGGTGGGTGGGTGGGTGAGTGAGTGAGGGTGAGTGTGTTAGAGCGAGGGTGAGGGTGAGAGGGTTGTGAGGTTGTGTATCCTATGCTTTTTTTGTTAGGCCATGCTATGTTTTGTTATGCTATGCTGATGAGGGTGTATGAGATTGAGTGAGTGAGGGTGTGTGAGGGGGTGTGAGGGTGAGGGCGAGGGTGTGATGGTGTGTGAGGGTGAGAGGGTTGGGAGGGTGAGGGGGTGTGAGGGTGAGGGTGTGAGGGTGAGTGAGGGTATGTGAGGGTGAGGGTGAGGGTGTGTGCGGGTGAGGGGGTGTGAGGGTGAGGGGGGTCAGAGTGTGAGGGTAAGGTGTGTGAGGGTGTGAGAGGAGGTGTGAGGGTGAGGGTGTGAGGTTGAGTGAGGGTGCGTGAGGGTGTGTGAGGGTGAGGGTGTGTGAGGGTGAGCGGGGGTGAGGGTGAGCGAGGGTGAGCGGGGGTGAGGGTGAGCAGGGTGGGTGAGGGTGTGTGAGGGTGAGAGTGTTGTGAAGGTGAGGGGTGTGAAGGTGAGGGTGTGTGGTGGTAAGGGGGTGTGAGGGTGGGTGGGTGGTTAAGGGGGTGTGAGGGTGGGTGGGTGGGTGAAGGGGTGTGACGGACACACATGCACTCGGCAAAATCTACCTTTTAGCTTTCTAGTTTAACGGCAATAGGTCTCTCTACGAGACCTAAAAACAGAGGATTTGGTCCTGTGTGCAGCATGGGGACGATAAGGCCAGGCGGTTGCTGAGTTGAGACAGTTGACAAGGATAATGTGCAGACGGCGCCCTCAGCAGCCGGCGGGCCTGTAACTCAAACCCAGGGCCTGCCTGGGCTGAGCTCATCTTCCAGATTTAGCCTGGGGGGGTGCCGTGGCCTCGCAGACTTCCTTCTAGCGGCAGAATGGAAGGGCAGACTGCCAGGGAAACTGCGGGCACGCTTCTTCAACGTGTGTCTTGCCCTTTGCAGTTAGTATCTCATGCAGTTGGGCTATGCAATGATCTCTTCCTTGTGTGACTTTACAACTTGTACATTTGCAATTTTTTCGGTTTGTAACTTTTATGTAACTCATGTAATCCTAAATCCTTATGTATCGCAACTGGTTCTTTTGTAAAGCTCTCTGACACCTTCGGGAAATGTTTGCGCTATATAAAATCGCATTAAATAAATAAATAAATGCACCGGCAGCAGAACGGGTCAGCCATTGGACACAGCCTACGATTTTACAAAGACCCCTCCTCGCGCCTGGAAAAAGATGCAACATACGTACAACGCCTGCGGACACACACTGACGAGATCAGATGACTTTTTTTGTATCCACGTCCTCTTCATTCAGAGAAAACTCGGCCCGGAAAAGGAGTATTTTTTGGACACTTAAAAGGTAAAACACAAATTACTATGTATTTCTCAGCACAAGAGGCCTTTCATAGGGCACCGTCTAATTGAAAGCTTGTCATCATTAAAACTACCCCGACCTAGAGAATTCCATCAAAGGAGTGTTTGTTTTCGGAAGGGAGCGCTTTAATAAGAACTGAAGGCAGCTCTGCCGGCGCTAATTAGGACTTTGGTACCCCTGTACGATTCATCACCATCGGTCAATGGATCAGAAGCCCGCTGCCATTTTATAACAACCAAACTGTGCCAAGTAGATGTTTCCTGTGCCAGTGTGGACACATCACTCAGAGGGGGGTGGGCTGACCGCTTTGTGTACTACTACACAGCCATAGCAAGAAGTTAGGGCGATGTATGCTGAATTCAGGCACAAATTCTCTACAGACCGGCCTGGGTTCAGAATGGAAAAGAGAATGGAATGTGTAATTCCCACCGCTCGGCTCTCAGAGTGTTTCCTAAATTGCTCTGTGGTGCTTGTGACAGAAATGGCTCAAACAATACTGCTAATTGGAAGACTGCTTCATGGGAGAGAGGGAAGAGACGCAGGGGGTGTCAATGCCCTCGAGAGAATGTCGTTGAAAACAAAGGAACTTCAAAAATAATTTTAAATGTTTCCAAGTTCGACATGTTATGGATAAGTACAAATGCAGGGCTGTATATAGCGGGTCTCTGATGTGCGCTGCTTGCTGTTGTGCAGTCCGTGTGAGCTACAGCCATTTCAACGCCTCAACGGGGGTAGTAGGCGCTATATAAATGCAATTGCAATATTTTAAATGTCACGTTTATTTAGCAGTTTAGCACCACCGCCGGAGAAAAGTGTTCCTGTATAAAGGCATGTTTGCAAACTGAATTGTACTAAAAAGAAATGACTGTTAGCCATGAACACTCAGCGAATATGTCTCGACAAAGAGGTGCATTTTCTACACATGACAATTTGAACCTCAATAGAGGAAGTGGCATCTTATCAGCATGCATATTTAGTGTGAAGAAACCATAAGTCAATATGAGTGCAATAAGAAAACAGTAACCTAAAATAGATTCACCGCTTTTTGAAAGGGCCAGTCTGACAACCCCTGCAACCCAAATGTCACATTAATTAACTGAGAAAGGACAACACAGGTGGTGATTGTTCAGGCGTTTCCAACACGAAATAGATCATCCTTCTCAGACACTGTCTGATCTACAGACAGTGGCTGTGCACACCTGAAACAAAGCTGATCTGTTAACTACGCAAAAGAGTGATTGTGTAACCAGTCCCTGCCACTGAACTTCCAAGTCATCATGTAAAGTGACTGTGCAGATGTGCCACCTCAACAGAAAACCACAGAAGTGAAGCTAGTGGGAGAGAAAAGGAGATAAGGAGAGAGGTGAGAAAGGCTCAATAGACAGGACAAGCGGCAGGGGGGGGGAGGCGGGAGGCGGGGAGCGGATCCCTTTGAATTAGCTCATGGCCTCGCGGCCATGATAAGGGAAAGCAATTAGGGGGGAGGTGGGAGGGAGGCTGATGGCTTTGTGTGAAGCAGGCAGGCGGCTCGGGAAGCAAATGGAGAGCGCGTGCACGGACACACATGCACTCGGCAAAATCCGCCTTTTAGCTTTCTGGTTTAACGGCAATAGGTCTCTCTACAAGAACTAAAAAGAAGTGGGGGGACTAACCTAATTAATCAATATGCAAGAGGCATCACGGTGTGTGACATCGTGGCGCGTGACATCACAGCGCAGGACATCACAGGAAGTGGCATCACAAGAAGTGACATCAGATCTTAAGCCCTCACATATATGTTTAGCAGGTCTATCATGAGTACACTTGAGCCGATTTCGAGTATACTTGCAAACCCTCCTGATTTAGGCGGAAGATTCACACTTTTGTAAGCTTCACATAAACCAATGTTGCCTTTTGCCAGCATAAAGCTTCCTCTACCTATAGTGCTTTAAAGAAAAAATAGTGATATTTAAATTATTACAACGCCTCCTCAGTGGTAGTATGCGCTATATAAATGCTATTTATTTTGTGCAAATACTGGGAAAGATCAACACATCTGACTTCTAACTGTGCATGCATATCTCCTAAACAGAGCCTGAACAAAGTGAAAAGCTGCCTCTCAAGTACGTGTGAAGTGCGGGGGCGCAACGTGGCGCTGGACCAAGATGGCTGCGCACAAGTGAGGCCCCAGCCCTGCCGTGCAGGAAAATATCCTTCTTGACCATCCGCAGGCATATTCTTCTAAAGATTTTCTCACCAGATGAAGCGCACGAACTTATAGATGCCAGCGATGTCTCCCTTGATCTTCCACCTTGCGATGTGACTGGTGTAACAGCGGCGGAGACTGAACGCGATCTGCCCTGAGTTCTGTGCGGACCAGAAGCCCGGGCGCCAAGACTAGGAAAGGCTGAGGCTTGAAACGCCCTGATGGCGTGTGGCTGCCCGTGAGCTGGGGAGTGTGCGTCAACGACCTGACCGGTGCGTCGCCTTGTCTGCCGCGGAGGCTGTGGGCAGGTAGCAGCGACGGGAGAAGACATCTACCCATGCCTAACGTTTGGAGAGGCACTGTATGCTGTGGCTGGAGGGGGGCGCAATTCAGAGGACCCCGGAGTCAGAAACATAACTGGCGGCAGAGTGCGGCGTGCTTTAACAGCTACCGCCGAGACATCACCCACACAGAGTGAACTCGTGGGCACGAGCGCAACATATTCTGTTCCCTGTGCGGCGGCCCCGGCGGAGGAACTGTGCTAGGAGACAGTGCTGGAGGCCTGCAATGCTGCTGGGCGGAGGTGAAGCGCGGAGGTAAGGCGCCATTGCGAGGGCTGGGGGGGAGTCGGACCTGCTGGTAATCCGGCGGAGTGATTGTGGTGTGGCCCCACCTGGACGCAGCAGTTGAGGCAGGGATTGCCGGGTGAACTGTGGTGGGGTGACGGATACATTGAGGTCGCCATCTTGTCTCTGGCGCCCCCGACCTGCGCATTGGGCGGCCGAGATTTATACCTCTGGGAGACTAGGCAAGTGGAGATCACCAGTGCCACTGCACCGGTTGGATATTATTGCGTACCTGCTGCTCCCAAGGGCCCGATACTGACGACGCCCGTTGCCCATTAACTCTCATTGGGGCGTCTTTGGGGTGCGTGGATGCACCCGACCAGCTGGGTCAAAATGGCTGCCTGATACTACTTGATGTGGAGGGAAACCTGGAAATTTACCTGTGGGTGCACCGTCTAAGTAGGACTTATCTGCTGACCATACATTGCTGCTCTGGACCCCCCCCCTCTTTTCTTTGTTACCGAGACTGAACTTACATGTTTTACAGCCAAATATAATTGCTGTACATAAGTGCCTACGATACACAACTGTACCACATGCCACTGCGGGGCTACGGAGATCTGCCTGTTATCTATAACACAGTGCAGAGACAACATTGTGACACGCTGGAATCACATTCCCTGCCCAAAGCAACGGACACCGCCTGGCATTGAATTGACGCCCTACTGCCTACCTACTTGCGAGCACTACCCTACCGGACTCGATCCGGATTGCTGAATCTCTTACTGAACAATGGGGCGCACTGAAACCTAGCAGTCTAAAATCCCCTTTGAAGCCCGCAAAGCGCCCAGATCCCAACCAGCAGAACATACGGAGTCCACTGCTGATGGTCCGCCAGAAGATGACTGGAAGGTGCTCCTACTTGGAATGAAGCAAAGCCTCACATCAAACTCCAAAATGGATGCAATGAATATGAGAATGGATACCGTGGTCACTAAACTAGGCAAGCATGAAACCAGTGAGCAGGATTTCGGACCTCGAGGTTGGAGCAGCGGCGAGTGGGCACCACGTTCCGCAGATGGACAAATTGCTCAAGATTATAGCGGACAGGAACGAAGACCTGGAGGCTCGGTCCAGGTGAAACAATGTGCGCATCCTTGTCCTGGCGGAATCCACCAACACGGGCCGCATGGAGGACTTCATAGAAAAGCTGATTGTGGACCGCTTTGGCAGGGAATCCTTCTCGGGCACCTTACGATGGAGCGAGCGCATAGATCTTTGGTGGCGCGTCCGCCTCCCGGAGCAACGCCCAGACCCGTGATAGTGCGCTTTTTAAACTACCGTGGTCCTGACACGGTTCTTCGCCTGGCCCGCGAAAAGCAACAAGTACATTATGAAAAGACAATGCTGGCTTTCTTCCCAGACTTTACCCCTGCGGTGCAGGAAGCTAGACGCAAGTTTGCGGCGGTTAAGAAAAAGCTCCAAACACAAGAAATTCCCTATGCTATGCTGTACCCAGCCAAACTGAAAATAATGCACCTGGGGAAACAACACTACTTCCACAATCCGCAGCAGGCTGAAGATTACCTCAAGCGGCATAAGAGGGCGACCTCCAAAGAAGCAGCGGCACAAGCGCGCTCCAGATCTCAATCTCATCTATCCCAACAGGACTGAGGTGCACTGTGTACGACGTCCCCCTTGGCGGCTCCTGATGTTACTCATCGTGTGAAGGACTGATCTTCATTGGTGATGTATACATATGACTATCCATGTGTAATATGCGAACTATGCCCTGCTCGGCCACCTACCTCCGTCCCACATTGGCTACCCGCCCAAGTAGAGGTGGTGCCAGTGGGTGTAAGAAAGGAGGAGAGTGGGCGGGTCGAGCGCCCCTAGTGTTTTTTCCCCCAAAAGGGCGAACCCCCCGACAACTCCTAGTAGGGGAAGTTATGTTGTGCATAATGTGGTTTTTTTGGGAGGGTGGGGATTTTATACCCAGCAAGTTGGGGAAGCCGGCATGGGAGGAGGGGGGTTGTTTTATAATGAATATATTGCTATGTGCTGAAGTGAAGAAAGTAAACAGTATATGCACAAATTTCGGACCAGACTGTTGTGGGGGCGGTAGGTGAGGCGTGAGCTCTTCGATCCATCAAGGTAGCTTCGTGAAATGTCGGTGGCCTCAATGACCCAAGGAAACGCAGGCTGATACTGGGATACTTGGACAGACATGGTATAGCGATTGCCCTTTTGCAGGAGACGCATTTGGTGCCCGGAAGTACCCCCTAATTTGCCTCGAGAGGGGCCTCGTATCGCGGTTTTGTGTCCTACTCTAATTACTCTATGGGAGTGACTATACTGATCAAACGAGGGTTAGCGTTTGTGCCCAGCGGAGCAGAGTCAGATGTAGAGGGTAGGTTTTGTTTACTATGGGGAAGACTCCATTCTTATGATGTAGTATTCACCAATTACTATGGCCCTAATATTGATAATCCTAATACTCTTCTTATACTATGGGGCTAGATTCAGGCGCTAGGCATTACTTATGTAATTCTGGGAGGCAATTTCAATACAGCTTTGCAGCCCCAGAAGGACAGGTCTCGGGCTTCACCGGCCCATTACACAGTTACGCAAAGGACACTGAGGGACATAGTGGACAGCAATTACTTACTAGACTCCTGGAGGTACAAGCATCCCACACTCAGAGAAGGCACACATTACTCGGCGATCCACTCCACCTGGGCTCGGCTTGATTATATATTTGTGTCTGCAGGGATGGCGCATTGGGTGAGCCAGGTGATCCACCTGGCTCGCACGTTCTCGGATCACTCCCCAGTGGTTGCGGAGCTCCTGATCCCTCTAGAAACTCCCCATATTTAAATTGGCGTCTCAGCCCCTCTCATCTCTGTGATTCTGTGTTTAGAACTGAAATGGAACAGGATATTCAGGACTTCTTTGAACGCAATCTGACCTCCGTTTCTAGTATTACAACAGTATGGGAGGCATTCAAAATTATGGTACGGGGATGGTGCATAGCTAAGGGAGGTGGCGTCCTTAAGACCCTGCTTGGGGACCTCCAAAGCTGGAGAGAGAATTGCATGATTTGGAAAATGAACTCACCCGTAGCCCAGACGACAATGTCATTAAGGTCCAAATGCGAGACAAACTCACTGAATATGAACTGATTGGGGAAAGGGAGTGTAGGTTTCGCGGAAAGCCACACATGGCGTGTATCTGTGGTGAGGGAGACCGCCCAGGGACGGCACTGGCGAATGCAATTAGGCCCCCTAAATTTACCAATTATGTCACCGAAATACAAGACACACAGGGAAATACGCACAGAAACCTCCCAGACCAGCTTCGCACTTTTAGAAATTATTATAGTACACTTTACTCCTCACAGAGAGGTATACCACTCGACTTAGCTGCTTACCTTGAGGATACCGTGCTTGCCTGGCTGGGTGATACCCAACAAAAGTTTCTTAATTTAGATTTGGAACTTGATGAGATTACTGATGCCATTGTGCAGATGAAATTGGGATGAGCCCCGGGGTCAGATGGTCTCCCAATTGAATTTTATAAGACCTATGCGCCCTTGCTAGCCCCTATCCTGAAATATGTGTTTTATGCTGCATTGGAGGAGGGTGCCAACCCCGTACCATAAGGGAAGTCCTTATAACTTTGCTGCTTAAACCCGGAAAATCCCCAATTCATTGTGAATCCTATCGCCCCTTATCCTTACTGAACTGCGATACTAAAATACTGGCAAAGGTCCTGGCAACACGCCTTAACCTTTTGATGGAGCGTCTAGTATTGCCCGATCAAGCAGTATTCGTCCCTAATCGGGCAAAGTCACACAGTCTGCGGACCCTTACTGCTGTACTACAAGATATTGATCCTAATTGCGAGGCAGTAGCTGTGTTTCTCGATGCCACTAAGGCGTTTGACTCATTAAAATGGGATTATCTGCTAGGCACATTGGGGCGCATGGGAATGCCTCCTGCTTTTTTGAATTGGGTACAGCTGTTATACTGGCAGCGGACAGCTATGGTACTGTTAAATGAGGCTAGACCTTCCCCCTTTCGTATTCATAGAGGCAGTAGACAGGGGTGCCCGCTATCCCCAATCCTTTTTGCATTGGCCATAGAACCCTTAGCTGCAAAGCTCAGACAGCACCATAATCACCGAGCGCTCATATACCCAGCCAGGCAACTGCTCATCTCTCTCTACGCAGATAACATGACACTGTATATAAAGAAACCCCAAGATAACCTTAATCCTGTGTTACGAGAAATCACAAAATGTGGGGGTATTTCTGGCGTACAGATCAACTGGTCTAAAGCCGTTATATTTCCTCTTACGGACAAAACGCAACTGCACCAGCTAGACTACCTTCTCGTTTGGGAGACGGATGAACTGAAATATTTAGGTATACTGGTTACGAGGCAGAGAGATGCACTGATGAGGATTAATTATGGGACGGCTATTGATAAAATCACTGACAACATCACCAAGTGGAAACATCTTCCACTCTCCATGGCGGGCCGTATCTTTCTCATCAAGATGGTGATATTACCCAAATTATTATACCTCTTCATCAATATCCCATAGAACCCAGGAAGGTTCTTCTTGCGCACACTCAGAACCCAGCTCACGTGACTTTTATTCGGAGGGAAGCAGGTGCATCTCAATCTTGACACACTGATGCTACCATATCACCAGGGGGGATATGAAGTCCCCAATTTTGAACGTTAGTATGACTGTACGCAAGCTCACTTCGCTACATATTGTATTCACTCGCCGCCTTTCATGGCCCATCTGGCGGTAGAAGACGGTTATATGGGCCCGACGCCCCCGACTGGTTGTCTGTTTACACAAGTCAAAGAGATCCGTCCACTGTCGACTGCACGGTAATGGCATGGTGACAGATTGCACGTGTCATGGGAAACCCATTCTTGTACTCACCTAGGATGTCCTTACTGAACGATCCCCAGTCGCAGATAACATGTGAAGAAATATGCCGCAGAATGTTAACTGGGCTTGCATACCACACCTGGGGAGACCTATACACAAACTGCCAGTTTCTCTCCATAGAGCAGTTTTTTGGTGCTCGCCCGCCTACGATAATGGACACATTTTTATACACCCGGCCCTGGCAGAGTGTTCGGGCTGTCACCCCTGCATTTCCTGACGAACCTGAAACACTTGCACCCCTACACGCCTTATTGCAAAAAGAGGCCCCCCGTCATGTCATATCGCTCCTCTATAAACATACACAGAGTGCATTATTGACTAACACCTTGCGAGCCAGACAGGCCTGGGATAATGACCTCACAACACCTTTAGAGATGATCAATGGGAAATCAGCTGTATACAAACAGAAGCAATTACGAGCAATGGCAGATTGCGTCTCATCCACTTAAAATTTTTACATCGGCTGTACCATACCCCCGCTAAGTTATACAGGTTTCACCTTAGAGACAATGATCGGTGTGACCGTTGTGGGAGAGAGGGAGCAGATTTTATACACCTAGCATGGACCTGCCCCCAAGTAGCAGACTACTGGACATTGGTTTTTGAGGGACTGTCGGATATGTTGGGGGTTGAGATGGCACCATCCCCACTTATAGCACTACTAGGACTGACGCAAGACATTGTAACTGTCCATAAATTTTTTTTAGCAATAGGTCTACTATTGGCCAAACGGCAAGTGGCATGTAGGTGGGGAAGGGGGAGGGCCCCCAAATTCAAGTCCTGGACACTCACTATGACCATCTGGCAAAACCAGTTGCACTCTTATGCGGAACTGCTGTCAATTAGATCACGACCAAAGGATATCTGGGGCCCACTCACTTCCTATCTTCTTATACAGGAGGCAAGCGAGGAAGAAGGGGTGGAGAAGGAGGGGCATGCCAGCAATGGGGTACCACACCTAATGGACTGACCCAGAGATACTGAAATTCTGAAGCTAAACGCTCTTGTGGAATTGCTCCGTTGGGGTTGATGATAATGGGTTTATCGTCCCATGGTATAGATACAGATGAGATAGGAACACAAGACTTGGGCCTTCCTGGAGTTATGTTCTTTCTCCCCCGCTTACTAGCACAACTTCATTTATACTGTAATGTACTGGTGACAAAATACTGAGATGATTGTTACACTGCAATGATTTGGAATATCATTCAATATAACGGTTTATCTTCAGTACAATGTGCAAATTGTTTGAGGGATGGGAGGGTGGGAGTTTTCTCTGGTATTTGTCATTTATAATATGACTGTATACACGGGAAGGTGTTGAAATTATGTTTGAACTTTGACAGTTAATCGGATGATTATATTACACTGATGTACTGTGCTAATGAACAGTAAAGGTTTTTGAAAACTTTAAAAAAAAGTATGTGTGAAGTGCAACCAAGGTGTGAGCCTTTGTTTCCCCTCTGCTGCATTTGCTCCTAGGTGTGAGGCTACTGACTGCTGCCAGCTAGGAGACTTAAACAAAAGGAGGCCTGATGACCCCTCAATTTCGGGCTATGTTATGGGCCCAGAAGGAGTTCGAAAACAAGACAGCCCTATCCCTTCCCAGCCTGCACATTGTTGCAGATCGAAAGCAGATCACAACGTAAAGGCGCTGCTGAAAGTGTCCCGGTGTTTGGGAATTACAAAGGGATGAATTCAGCATCTTTTTCAGTGGGGCTCAACTTCTTGGCAGGGTGGGCGGCGTCCACCCTGTGAAAATATTGGGGGGACACAGTCCACCCGCATGTACCCCCAACCTGTGCCCTGCTGCCAAGCGAATGAAAATGGGATTTTTGTAAATCGGAATCGTCCTGATCGTGTGGCAGGCTTTCATTTTTGTTGAGACCGCACCACCTCTTTAGATTTTCCCAGTTTCCATGCCCTGAGCATACCACTTGTGCTATCCTGCACCTTGGAAATTTAAAAACACATAGTTTAATGATGGGAGGCACTGGGAACCAGTGGCTAAATGAATCTTAAGGGGCCCCCACTGCAAAGTACAAGAAGGGCCCCCTCGCTGTACCTGCTGTTGAGCACACAGGCCAGGGTACTTTGCTAAGGGGGCGCTCTGGAGCTCGGCCCACCCCTCAGTGCAGGGGTTACGGGGGCCTTTGTTATGCCAGTGCTGGGAACCTTTCATGGAGGTCGAGAAAGAAGACATGAGCAAGTTCTGACTGTGGGTCTTTAGCGCGTCCGTTATCATCACACCAGAGGGGATTTGCTGGAGCCCTTCTCCTTTGTTTAATGCCAACTCTGGACACACGCTCCTTCATGCTTTCACTTTGCACGAGACACAGAGTGCCCTTTCATTTTTTTTCTTTTTCCCCAACTGAAACACCAAAATGCATGGCTATATTGGTGCATTCTGCCTGGATTTAGATTTTTTTCCCATCCAATTTCTACTCTCTTGAAAACTTTTTACCAGATTTAATAGGAAATTTTCTGATTTCCTCTCCTCATTCTGCACATGCCTCCATTGATGAAGGAGGGATTTCCTCCTTCCCTTGCTCTTTTTATCTCTGGAATAACCATCTTCACCTGGGGGCTTACTAAGGATCCTCATACCGTTAACATTGTTGAACTCAACTGCCTGTTAGTTCAGCACAAAGGAGAGATAGTCGTGCACCTAGTGTTGTGTGTCGATTTATATACTGTACATAGATTTCCCGATTTATGCCCTTCTATAGGCACAATTCACATTGCCCTTATTTAGGCATAGAAATCCAACCCTCATTTAGGCATTTTCTGTGCTATCCAAATACAGGCATGGTCACCTACATCCGTCTATCCACGTCACAAGGAGTTCTTGGAAAACCAGACTCTTAAGCCTTTAGGACTTCCCCTTGCTTGGATTATTGATTTCTCCAAGAACTCATTTATTATGCATGAACATCTATTCCTTAGGGGTTCATTCATGACGTTCCTCTGCCCAACTTTTACGTCGATACTGGCATTCCTAAACATCTTCAAGGTATAAATATACCTTCACTTGTCATGGCAAAGCGTGTCACAGTTCGGCTTGCCCGGCACTGCGACGCGGCTCGCCACGGCAAGTTTGGAAGGAATTCGAATCCCCGCCTGACGCACTGACCAGACACTGTCATCCTCCTCGCAGAGAATCCTGCTCCAGTGCTTCTGACTCCCCTTGCGGAGTGTTAGAGATCGCGACCGGGAAAGAAATTCCAACCTCTCTCATTCTAAGGTATGGAACAGACTACAACCTAGAGGGACTCTTGGCAAAACTAAACTACAGCTATTTATACTTTAAAAAACAGCACCTACTTCTTACCTCGTACTACACTTAGGTTAGGTACACAGGGGTAGAACTATCTAGAAGGACCAGATGAGTAGTCACATTTTAGCCTGTGTTATTTATATATGTATTTTTATGAATATACGTCATAGGTACAAACCATGCTAGTGTCGTATTATTTTATTTCACTGCTAATGCTGTACGTATTATACTTCGCATTCTGTCTTACCATTGTAGCAGCTCATATCTCTTGCACGAGAAATACGACTGTTTAAAAAAACCCTCTTTATTGAAACGCACGTCTATCTATTTCTGTGTAACTCTGTAGAAACAAAGCATGCACGATTGACTGAGTGAAACTGTTATCTATTGTTTCTACGATTCTGAGAAGAACTGTTCTGATTCTAAGGGAAACAAAGTTGTCATGTTTATGCGTTTGTCAGAAACGAATCCCTTCTTGTTCATTCGAGAAGTTTTTAGTGACTTCTGAGTTAGCTGGCACACACAAGTAATTAATTTTAATGTACTCGATAGAGACATAATCACCTCTGTCCTATGTCAAAACTATAGTGTATATTATTTCAATGCGCAGAGCCTATCAGGGATATAGGAATGACACTACATGGCACCCAACGATTTGGTAAGGTACTAATGTAACGCTAGATACTGAATTAACTCAGTCGTGCTTTTCTCAGAGACCCTCTACTCATAATACTACATAAGACATCTGGAGTGGGTAGAGATAATATCCGCCATAGCCTAGTAGGACGAAAATCCTATGTATTAGCTGTTTGGTTTGTTCAAAATTGAAGGATACAGTGTTCCAAGATATTGTACACCTTATCTTTGTTCCTTTGAAACTTGCTCTGCAACTTTCATTAAACAATGTCTAATAACGGCATGTCGAAGCAGCTTTAAATTTTACCGGTTTTAATGAAACCGATGAGAATGCGATAATCATTCCTCCAAATTTAAGGAGAGCCATCACTCTAAAACGTATATGACATGGCCTAGGCACATGAATCTCACCAGACAGAGGTATTCTACTCATGGATAGTATTCCCTGAACCATATCCAGTAACTAAAATGTTTCACTTCTACAAAGAAGATGATTCACCTGAGGAATATATTCCTTTCTCGGATATTGAAATTCCACTCACATACCAGGATCATGAGCTCTGGTTTAAAGGCGCCCTAAAACATCACAATCACATTACCAGGCTGAGTCCACTAGGTAGACCAGGAAAACATGGCCGGTTTTAGGAGGTTACACACCACATCCTGAAATCGAAGACATGACAGATGTAGAATTACTAACTCAACTCAAAGAGTTAATCAAAATCTACCGACAATTGGTCCAGTATGTCATGCGGAATTTCACAGTCCAACCACCTTTAGTCATTCCAAAACAAACCTCTCACGAGGTAAATACACTAAAAATCACTCCACAAACTTTACACGCAGTTATGGGTAAAATGCCGCCAAAACGTGAACAAATTCCGTTCTGGATAGCTCAAAAATCAAAGCAGTATTTTTCTCATGATACTAGCCTTTTTGAGAAACACATAATGTTAACGATCTGTTTACCAATGGGGATCACACCACATCTGGAAGATTGCACCTCTCTGGGGTACAGTCATTGCTGCTATCTATACTAAAACACATGGTGTTCCGTCCATGGCGGTAATACCTGATGTCCTAAAACAGATTCAAAACGAATACAGGGCAGATCCTGCTCTTAATTTAGGTATGAAATAACTGAAAAATTTCGACCAGTTCTCAACAATAATATTATCTAATATTAAAGGAGAAGCAGCATCAGTGGTGATCCGCCAGAAATTAAGGGGATTTGATGTAACAGAACAACAACAAGCACTAGCCAGAATAATTGAGAAAGGCTCTGAAGAATTAGGCAGAGACAGTCTGGGTGGGAAACTAGTTAAACCACAACTGTCTGAGAGTTCTGAAAAAGACTCTGCTAAACACAATCCTACTTCTTTTAAAAAGAAGTGGGATAATACCAAACAACATTCAAAAGAGAAATGTTCTCAATCCTGAGGTAGGTCTCCTCAAAAGGAGCCCTCTGAAAGTAGGTATAACCTCAGGAATAGGGATAATTTGAGAAAACCTGACAGGTATCAAAATACTGATACACGCTCCTCGCGTACCTTTCAGATATCGTCACAGACATCCGAAAAAGAGGAAGGTCAGACCACAAGGAAGAATGCAGGAAGTCCAAAGAAAATCAACACGTTCAGAAAAACAAACCAAAGTCTCAATTCTCCAAAAAGAAAGTAGCAGGTCTGAAGATCAGACATGCTGAGAATCTGAGAATTCTGAGAACACAACTAAAGAACGGAGAATGGTCTCAGACGATGCTGGACAGTGCAGCAGAAGTAACAATAGCTCACCAGAACCTGAAGGGACATCTGGAGACAGTGGACTTGAATGAAGACATTCAAGTTGAAACTGCAGACACCAGGATTAGTTCTCCACATAGGTTATATGAAATAACACTCCGGGTGGAGGGAGACATGCCAAGAAAAGTGAAAGCACTCTTTTGGGAGAGACTTTCAAAGGGTTATGATATACTTCTAGCAGAACAGGACTGGCCACCAGAATTATGCCAGTCTTCTCCAACTATGTTCCAGTAAATTTAAAATATACTTATGCCAGGAAATGGGCAGTTGCCCAAGCCCCAGCATTATATAAAAATCATGTAGGATGGGATGAGGACTCACCTAACCACAAGATTCATTTAAAAAAATCAAAGGCAGTACCCAATTAAGCATGAAGCTAAAAAACGGGTCAGGGAGATCTTAGATCAACTTGAATACAAAGGGGTGATTGAAACAAGCACCTCATAAATGAACAATCCTTTGTTTCCTGTTTCCAAACCGGACAATACATATTGTCTAGAAATGGATTACAGACACTTGAACTCTTGTTCTAAAACATTTGCAGTACAAAATGCACACAGTTCGGCATTAATGAATAGCATTGTGCGTAAAAAATATAAAACCACATTAGACATTTCTAACAGTTTCTTTTGTCAAAATATTGCACCTGATAGCAGGTACTTGACAGCTTTCTCAATAATGGGGACCCAGTGTCACTTTAGTCGACTCCCTCAAGGGTTCAAAAATAGTCCAGGGTTATTCTCAGCAAGAGTAACCGAGTTACTACAAACTTATGATGATGAGGCATGTCAAATGTCGATGATATCTATCTGACAGACAATGACCTGGACAGGCACTTGAACAGAGTGAACATCAATATACTGGGGTACGCCTCTGAGTGCTACAAATACAATTTCAAGACATCAAGAGTTGCTCACCTCAATGGCCTTTTCTTCAGATATGAGCTTGCATGTGAAGGCAAAAGTCTGGCAGCCAACTTTTTTAAAAGTGTGTGCTGCTCCAACCTCCAAAAATGCAGAAAAACATACAGTTGGTCTACTTTTCCTGAATTTTGGAAGAGCTTACATTCTAAACTACGCAGAAAGGATTAAACCTCTCTATGAATTAATCAAACCTGATTTTAAAATAATAAATTGGACACAAGAACACACAGAACTTTTGCGTTCACTTCAAGCTGATAAAAATCACTTACAAACACGCGTAAACGTACGCAACATAGTGATCCAATCATTCCGGGTCAATGCGGATCCACCTACTTAACTTTTAACAAAGATGAAAAGGTACCAATTCCTTACAAATCACATTTGTACACACAAGCAGAAATGAAATACACTTCAACAGAAAAAATTCTGACAGCAGTTCAAACCACTGTAGCAAAAAAACGAACCCTAGCACAGGGAAAACGCATTATGGTCGTAACCCCTGCACCAGCCTTAGAGGCAGTTACAAAAGCGAGCATTCCAAATGCAAAAGCTTTACATCCGAGATGGATACAATGGGTTAATTCTCTTGCTGCATGTTGAATATGTTTTTGATCCTTATTTGAAAACACAAGCATTCCTGCAATACAAACATGAATGTCCTATGCCTACTAAAATTCTCCCTTTTGACCAGTATGAATTTATCATTTATACTGACGGATCTGCACAACCCGCTACAGGGAGTAAACAAGCTTATAGTGCAGCATGCACGATCGATAAAGGTTGTTTGTGCGATGGCAAATTCAGACATATGGTCACAAAAAGCAATCTCTAGGAGATATTAGAACTCAGTGAGCTGAACTACAAGCATTCAAAATGGCACTTGAAAATACGGATCGCAAATTCCCTACACTCATAGTGTGCAATTCCTTTTACTGTGTTCAATCTTACAATGAATATTTACAGAATTGGCTTAAAAACGGTTTCAAAGATGCAACAGGTGGCACAATTAAGCATAAATTGCTTTGGGAACAAGTAGTTCAGTTGCAAAACGGACTACAAAACACTCACGTGATGCACAGGCTGAGTCATCGACGTGATGGCGTTAACGTTGAAGGCAGGGCTCGGAAAATCTTGAAAAATGCACTAGACCTGCAGGTCTAGTAACCTACAAAATCTCGACCTAATTGAAATGCACTTGACCTCTGACTCTGAAAGCTGAGCAAATGTGACAAGTTACAAGATTTAAAAGCATTTTTATTGCTCATTTACTTTATGAGCAATAAAGATGCCTTTAAATCTTGTTATCTTGTCACATTTCCTCTGCTTTCAGAGGCAGAGGTTAAGAGTCAGTTTGTCTTCCTATTCGCCAGAAAGGGCGCATAGGACCTAAAAATACCTCGTCCTGAATTAATCTAACTCGCAAATGCGAGCGGTCGAGTGAATTTTTCGAGCCCTGGAAGGGAATTCAATGGCTGATGAAGCGGCGAAGGGGGCTGTGCAAACGGCTTCCGTAGCTGCAATCACTCGTTCAAAAACGAAAATAGACAGTGAAATAATACTGGCTGTCAATGCTTCAAGCAAAGGCAGCGGTGCAGCATTACCTAAAAAGTTTCCACTCAAATACTCATATATAATTGATGCGAACAGCATTCTGTTTGCTCGAATCCCTGGAGTGGGGGATAGTGTAATTCCAAACATGGAACGAAGAGCAGCTTTGATTTATAAAGCACATCTGGGAGAGGGTCCGATACATCAGGTGATCTCTAAAACAATATTAACATTAAAAGAGATGTACTGGTGACCAAGGACGAATGCACTGGTTAACATCTTCATCAATAACTGAATAGACTGCAATAGAGATCTCAGTACAGAACGCCACCAGACACCGAACTACAGCATAGCCAGCCCAGTACAGACACAATTGTTAGACAGCATTAGACTATCTACGTGCAGGCGTCCCTTTGGACAAATTCAGTCCCACAAACACTAAGTCAAGGTTCCTATGGATGTGGCCTCAACGCTCGGCTGACACTCGAACTGTTATAAAAGATTTGCAAGCTTTTATCAGCACATATGCAATAGGCACACTACACTCTGACCAGGACCCTGCGTTTAGTTCTCGAGCTTACAAAGAAGCCATGGCCAGTTTGGACGTAGCAGTGCAGTATTCATTCCAACCTGAGGGAAATTCTGTTGTGGAAAGAAAAAAACGGGACATAAAGCAGTCTATAACAGCAAGGGTATTAGGTTTGGGTTATGGGTGGGTCAAACATCTTTATGGGGTCCAACGCTCATTAAATAATTTGCCAAGAAGTTCTCTAGGGGGTATCACTCCGTATGAGGTCCTATTTGGGACTAGAATGTTTGTACCGGACCTTGACATGCAAGGCTCAGTGTTGGAAAATAAGATATTGATATCAAAGATCGTTTGGCTGTTTTACAGGACTTAAATGAACTAAGATCTAAACAAATCAACGTGTTCCTGAAGCCAACCACCATTGGGGAAAATCCAGCCATCCCAGCAAGGCCTGTCTGGATCCCAAAGCTTGGTAATCTAGTCAGAGAAAAGATCGCGGATAAGAAGGAATTTGGGCCTTCTTACACGCAACCTGTACCTGTATTAACAATCCACGTATTGGTAGGACAGTACTATTGCCACCCGTTGCTGGTAAAAAGGAGAAAAGATTTGTGTCCATGAACCTGATCAAACCACACTATGTGGCCGATACTAAGCAGTAGGCCAAGTGGACACCGCCAATGTAGCAGACGCACTCCTCTAGCTACAATCCAAGAGGTTCAAACTGAGAGACTCTACAGTGAGAAATGAAGAACTAAGCAATAAATCTATGGAACTCGTTCCTCTTGAGACCCAAATAACAGTTCGTCCTGATACACCTGTCTACAACGAAGTAACAAGTGATCAACTGGTTCCAGCGATTTCAACGAATCCTGATGCAATTCCAACATTTGACAGAACTGCCTCTGGCTATTTCATTAACTTTGATATGTTTTCGGAGGATCCCAGCGAACCTGAAACAACGCCAGCACAAAAAACTTTCAAAGAACTAGCAATAGACTTTTTTTAACACCTGAAAAAGACTTATCTGGTTTCACCATGGATTGAACTATGGATTGTTTTGGGAATATTTTTCTTTCTACTTTGGTTAGCTCTGGTATTAACTCTGGGTATGCTGATAAATGGAAAATATATTCAAATGGACACAGCAAGTCAAAGAGTGAACTTTTCCAGCCATACAAATCATCCCATCGTGACGCAAGAGACTTGTAAGCAGTGAACATAACAGCCGTTCCTATACCAGATGGTATAGTTTGGGACAAAACCAATTATGACATATTTAGCCCGTCTGAACTTTTGAAGATTCCACAAATTTCATTAAGTGACTTTATTACCTCTAGTACCTTTTCTGATGATTGGGACTTCGAGACTGTCAATAACATGTTGTCTGATCTAGAAATTTCTGCAGTATTCACAAATCATGAATATTTAGAGGGTTCATCAGATTATGAACAGCTATATTGTTACAACCACTATGGTCATCATTTCTTGCTTAAAATTGTGTCACCTAGAAATGTATTTATGTATAACCAATGGGAACATTGTCCTACACCACCAAAGGTTAGCTCAAAATCTTTTGCAAAGAAGTTTCCATATTTTTCAGGGTTCAACCTGTCAATTCCAGAATCATTTTTCTTTAAAAATGTGAACAAGACAGGAACAAAAAATATGTTATGGTGGCCTCCTAAACTGGGTATTGCTCCCACACCTAAGGATTCGGTTAAAATCGTAGGTGTGAGATGGGACAAAGATTTGTCCTTCTCGGTGCATGTCCAAACGGTCTTGGCAGCCTGTTTTGGCAAAATTAAAATTATTAGGAAATTAATCAATTATCTGCCTAGTGTAACCCACAAAATTGTGGTTTATGCCTTGATAACCTCTCACCTTGACTATGCAAATGGTGGAATACATGGGTCTTCCGCTTAGCCTGATCCGTAGACTCCAGATCATTCAAAACGTCGCATCCCGTTTGGTCTGCAGTGTCCCGCTTCGACACCGCATCTCCCCTTACCTTCGACAACTTCCCTGGCTGCCAATAGCCAAACGGATCGAATTCAGGGCCCTGACATTCGCATACCGGGAAGACAAAGGGAAAGGCCCTGCCTATCGAAGGATGAGACTCTGACCCTATCAACAATCCAGATCTTTAAGGTCTAACAATAAATGTTTTCTTGTCATCCCGCGGTTTGCAAAAGCTAGAATGGGAGGCAGATCATTTGAGGTGGGCACCACCAAATTTTGGAACAACCTACCCCCCTCACGCCCCATTCACGCATAATACAGTCCGAACAGGAATTCCGCAAGGGTCTGAAAACCTGTCTCTTAAGTAGGAATGACTAGTTTCTGCGCAACTCCTCTCCTTGCTACAGTGCCGGGACAACCTGTTGGGGGTAGCTGCACGCTTATCAAATGCCTTTATCATTATTATTATTATTATTATTATTAATACAAAACTGATTTATTCTGTAGCCTTTAATGCCCAACGGTCTAGACAGGGTTTCGACTTTTGGAAAGACAACATTGAGACAAAATCTGTCTGGGGTACAAAAGATTGACAAGTGCAAGGGGTAGAAGCTTTGTTTAGAGCCTGTGTCATCCCTGAGCAAATAATGTTTTTGAATGACACTGTCCAACAAACGTCTTGCCTTGGGATATCCAATAACAAAGACATGAACACTCCGTCCATACCTGCACCTGCAAGTAATAGCACTACACAAGGGGGAGGTCGACGCACATAATATTTTGCATCACAACAGATCAGATCCTGAATAGAAAAAATGGTTGCTCTGGCCCACAGACACAAACAACTGTCAAGATCAATTCCTGAACAAAACACAGGGTTTCACTATCAATAGGCCAGACCAACGATATGTTCAAAGAGAGCATCCAGGGGTAGTAACAACATACAGTGTAGGGAAACTATGCCTTGATTGGCTACAGAAAGCTACACTAGTGGATGTAAAACAACACTTATCTTTACTTAAAGAAGGCACAGACCTTAGGAAATTCTTGCTAGGACCAAGAATACTGCATCAAAAACGTTTCATATATGTAGGTATCTACGCTGTTTATAATAAAATATAGAAGGTTACCCAAGCAGAGACTGCAGAAAGAATACGAGAAATTGATCGTATTAATTTAGAGAAATCTCTTGCTGTAGTAGACAATGGGTTAATGACTCTGTCGTCCAGGATATATTCATTGGACAGCATTGTGTCTTCTGCCATAGACATCATGGAACAAGACTTGGTCATGTTGCAACATGGTCAGTCTCAGCTACGTTCTATCATGCTATTAGGCTGGAGGCTACAAAACTTGTGTGCATGCTATGTGCCTTGGCGTTTAATCATCACTACGTCACTGTTTTCAGAATTCAATCTCACTGATAAACAGATCAAACTGGCACAAAGGGGAGCAGACTATACAGTGCTGAGCATTGAAAAACTGGAAAAATTACCATTCACAGTGGTAGAAAACCAAGCTACTGAGTGGCTCATACATGGTAAAATTACTCTGCCTGTACAACTTTCCATTTTCAGTATTGCCTAAAACATATACCAGCAGGCAGATATGAAAGGTTGGGTAAAGAATATATGAAGACATCCTGGGATTTACCTTACACACACAAATGTTTAAGAGGAGGGCGTGAAGTGTTTCTTAGTGATACTAACTGTGAAAACGCACTAAGCGGTTCTCTCCTATGTCAGAGTATTATCTTACACAGGGCCTGTGATGGTTCCACTACAAACCTATCCTGCCACCTGTAAGGTTCACCGGCTGCAGTGATTAATCCAATTTTTGGCCAACTTTCGAATGGAAGTTACCTCATATTGAATGATCACAGCTTCTGTGGCATGTTGCCAGGTATCCCATATCTAGTAACGGTTATATCCAGGGTCACTTGCTGTATGCAAGTCTTTTTTCCACAAATCGAGACAGTCAGGGAGTCGCCTCGATGGCCTTCACTGAATATCTCTTTTATACAAATTGATACTCTAAGCAGAATGAAAGCTATTCTTTTGCAACAAACAGTGCCACTGACCTCGGCCAAAGAACCCTATGATCTACAAGTAGCAATGACTTCTGCCGAGATACATGCCCTTTTGAAAACAAACTGCCCTATACATTTCTCAGAAATGCTGGGAAATATCTTAAACATGTCTGATACGAGCGGTCTTGTGAATATATTTAAGAACGCCTGTTCGGGACTGTTAGCACCTTTTCAAGCAGTCCTCGGAATCATTCCAAATTTCGTGCACTCTGTGTTTGGCGGACTGTCGCTACTTTTAGCACTCATTGCAAGGATCCTGTTTTTATTCCTACTGCTACGATGTGGCAAGCCAAATCACCAGTGACACCCAATTCACCGTGGAGAGATCTCTATTGGAGATGAAGTGTTGTGAGTGCATCGTCCAAATTTTGGGTTTACCTCGTCTACAAGAATTAAATACCACATGGTTTCTGTCATTCAGATCAATCTGGCAAGATTGCATCTTACCTGTTCCATGCTGCCTGCTTTGCGGTGAAGAATGCGTACTAGACATCTGTCTAACACTCCCATCAGTCATGCCTACGGATGTCGATACTCTGCTGGACCCGATAATGGCCCATGCTGTGTGTTGTCCCCAGTGGCTATCAATCCTGATGATGGCATTTATTTAGATCTCACAGTCGCAAATTGCTGCTGCTGAGGTACGAGAGGAAACAACAGGCATACAGGCAACATCCGATACGAACATTGCTGATGCTTCCAATGCTGAAGGTGATAGTTCACATCTATGTGCGGTTAATCTTCTAAACAAGGTATTCCAACTCTAACCTACAACAGTAGATGACTTTTTGTCTACAGAAAAAGAAGATTTCATGTTTTCTCCAAGCCCAAACACTGACTTTTGATTTGGTAAACAGTGTACTGATAAGACTCTGAATCTGTCCTTCATTTTTTCAAGATAGAGACTAACTTTGGAACTTTTTTCCTATGATTAATGTTTTTTTCTCCAAATGTGTATTTTTCAATTTTGTCACAGTAATCTGCTTATAGTAGAACTATTCATAGAGAACAGACTTCTTTGAAAAACTTCCAGAGACAAGATGTCACCTTGTCAACAACAATTGATTTATGTAATCTGACATGAAATGGTTTCGGACCTTTTTTCTTCTGTATTTACAAGCAATTTCATAATAATGTATATTTTATGATTCATTCATTTAGCATTCAAATGTCAACATATGCTTAGAATGAAACATTGCTTAAATATATACAGCACCATTGCATTTTATGCATAGGAACACTTTTTAATGCATTTTTATAAATATGTTTTTTAGACATGTTTTAGCAAATAATGCAATACTCTGTTTTAGATATGTTTAACATGTTTAGGATTTAGTAATGTCGTTCATACGAAACAGGAGTGGTGTTGTGTGTCGATTTAGATACTGTACATAAGTGTCCCGATTTATGCCTTATATAGGCACAATTCATATTGCCCTTATTTAGACATAAAAATCCAACTCTCATTTAGGCATTATCCATGCTAACCAAATACAGGCATGGTCACCTACATACGTCCATCCACGTCACAAAAAGTTCTTGGAAAACCAGACTCTTAAGCCTTTAGGACTTCCCATTGCTTGGATTGTTGATTTCTCCAATAACTCATTTATTATGCATGAACATCTATTCCTTAGGGGTTCATTCATGACGTTCCTCCGCCCCACTTTTACGTCAATACTGGCATTCCTAAACACCATCAAGGTATAAATATACCTTTACTTGCCATGGCAAATCACGGCACGGTTCGGCTGCATACTTGCACGGCACAGCCACGCGGCTTGCCACAGCAAGTTTGGAAGGAATTCGAATCCCCGCCTGACGCACTGACCAGACGCTGTCATCCTCCTCGTAGAGAATCCAGCTCCAGTCTTTCTGACACCCCTTGCGGGGAGTTAGGTGATCGAGACCCGGAAAGATATTCCAACCTTTTTCATTCAAAGGTATGGAGCAGACTAGAACCTAGAGGGACTCTTGGCAACCCTTGGAAAAACTAAACTATAGCTGGCTATACTTTAGAAACATCACCTACTTCTTACCTCGTACTACACTTAGGTTAGGTACACAGGGTAGAACTTTTTAGAAGCACCATATGAGTATTCACATTTTACCCTGTGTTATTTATGTATATATTTTTATGAATATATATCATAGGTACAAACCATGCTATTGCAGTATTATTTTATCTTACTGCTAACGCTGTACGTATTATAATTCGTATTCTGTCTTACGATTGTATCAGCTCATATCTCTTGCATGAGAAATAAGACTGTTCAACAAACCCCTTTTTAGGTCGAGTAATTTATTACTCGAAACTATTGTGTTTGAACAAACTCTCTTGACCAAGCGGATTTCTCACAATGCATGTTGTGTACTGGAGCGTGAAGCTTCCCCAGGCGCGCGCTTGGCCTCACTCACAACCCATATGCCTGCTCCCCCTCCCCCGCCCCCATGCCTCGCACCAGACTTCTTTGGAATGCGCTCCCAAGCTGCTCCCCCATCGCTCGCCATACGTTCGTTCCCTCCCACTCGTTCTCTGCCCTGCTCCTGCAGCCTCTTTCACTTCTCTCCACCACCACAAATCCCCAGCATGCACCCGCAGCCTTTCTTTCATGCTTCCCATCCATCTACAATTCTTTTTTTCTTTCCATGTCTCCATGTACTTCTTTTTCCCCGTTTCATTATTCCTTCCATTCTTTAAAGATGTCGCCTTCCCTTTGCTCTTACATTCTTTTTCTTAGCTTTATTCCTTCACTTCTAATTCTTATTTACCATATTTCTTAAGTTTTTTTATTCGGTTTTCTTGCAGTCTTTCTTTCCTCTCTTGTTTCATTCAGTTTACCTGCTTCCCTTCCTTCCATTCTTTACTTTTTTCTATCCTTATTACTTTGGTTCCGGACATCGCATTTTATCTTTCTGTTTCTGACACCCCATTAGCATCTTGCGTGTTTTTTTCATTTTCACCATTTTGTCTTTCTGTCAAGCGGTTCATCCATTTGGTGTCCCTTTGTCCCCTCCCACAGCTTTGCTTTGATATCATGTTTCCTGCAATATTTACTAGCTCCTGTCTTGAAACCTGCAAGCCATGTAAAAAAAAGGCAATAATAAACTATAAAGGGCACGGTATTATGACCCCGGCTGCAGCTGGTAAAGCGAATGCTCGCCTAGCCCTTTCTTGCAGTTCATGAATGCAGTGCTGCCAGGGTTCCTTTTCTTAAAGAAAGTGTATAGAAAAGTTGTTTTCTTTACCCAGTCGTGCCCTGCTAACAGTCACCGGCAGTGAGCATTCTAGAAAGTTGCTTTTTTTAATGTCAGATGGCTCTTGTTAAGTATTGTGATATCATTCATTGGGTCCCTTTTAAAAGTTTACACACACATTCACGCTGTATGTGCATCCAAATCCCCTCCTCTATGCTTTTAGCAATAACATAATTTGACGAGCTAATGTGAGTGTCACGTATGCTGAAAACACACGTTAAAATACATGGAGATTTGCTTACAAATTATTTTATATAAAATCTGGCGTGAGCGCCTGTATCACTCATCATAAATGGCAGTCTCATTGTTCTGATTATTGGCTGTTCAGTATCCAAATAATACAGAAATACATGCAGGGGAGCCAGTGCTAGCAGGCAAAGGGAGGAGGTTCAACTGCCTGGACTGTTCAGACACTTCGCACCTCACACGGGGATAGGGTCCTGCCCCTTAGACACCCTCTTAAGTACTTATTTTTTCAGCGCTCACTACAAATACGTTCTTTCCGTTGTTTTAAACTGTACATAAAGTGCTTTTTTCTGTTCCTTGGTGCTTCATGGCGCTTCACGGAGCAACTGCGCTGTGTGTGCTGCGGAGAGAATGTGCCTGAAGGAGTCACCCACATAGATATTCAATGACTGACTGGAAAATTGGGCCGCAGGGCTCAGGTGCAGTGCGTAATTTGTGACAATATACGTGTCAGGAGGGCACTTCTGCATGCATCACTCATTGGCCCTTGCCAGCGCTGCAGGCTGCAGTAGCAACACAACTACTACTAACCATCACACTCCTACAAGTGTCACAATGAAGCAGACTGCCAGAAGGGCTGGTGTTGCAAATGAAGTTCCGGTGTGAAGCACAGGAAACCATCTGCTCAAATTAAACACTGCTTCGGTGCCTGTTTTCCTACCAGATGCAATACCTGTACCCCCTGCGTAAACGTCACAGTATGCGTCTCTCTGGGACCCCTTCCTGTACCATAACATAAGGCTTTCAAATAACTGCACGTTTCCAATGATGCAGTGCTCAATGCTTGGGTTTTCTTAAAGCTAACCCAATGCTTTCTGGGAGTTGTAGTCCTGGTTCACTTCATTTGTTACACTTGAAGTGACACCTAAAACAATGATTTGTGAAAGGAAAGTCTAGGGCCGGAGCTGCCTGATTGATGACCTGGGGTCATCTGATAATGGTAATCACACGGGGTGCAGCGCCTGGAGTTCTATTCACAAGCCTCAAAGTGGCAACATCACACAGGTTGTGTCCCTGACCACCGAAGTTCACCAAAGGCTAGTGTCCCCCCCCCCACACACACTCTAAGCCTCCTTCCCCCAAATAACTGACACCTCCCCCCCTTCAACTTTTCAAGGTTTACTCTAAGGCACGCGCACCATTAGTCCGCCTGCAGCTTTGGGAGCAATTTCGCGGCTACTTTGATGTTCTCAGTGAGCTGCGCGGCCACTGATAACATCAAAGCGGCCTTGAAATGCTCACCATTTGCTTCCCCCTCTAATCTGTTTTGTTTTGCTTGGCCCTCGAAATCTCCTCCCCTCGGTTTCACTTTCTCGTTATAACAACTGACCATATTTCTTTGCCAAACGGTTTCCCATTTACTGTTTAAGCGTATATCTTTGTTCCACACTAAACTGCCCATACACGTTCAAATACGGACTACTACGCTTTATTTACTGTATCCTCTCTGGCCTAAGGTTAATTCGTGATAGACAAGTAAGTGTTGAGCATTACTCCATGGTAGCCGCTCCTTCTAACATTTGTCGGACGTTTTTTTTAAAAACGTACTACTTTTCTATGACAAACATTTCTCGCCTTGATGCCTTCGAGTTTTAGTTGCGCATTATAAGTTGTCTTTCATTTCATTCATTGCTTAAAGCGTATATCCTTGTTCCACACTACACTGCTCAAACATGCTTAAATACGGACTATTACGGTTTGTTTTCTGCATCCTCTCTGGCCTAAGGTTAATTCGCAGTCTAGAGCGGTCGCGCTCCCTCACGCACTTCCTTGATGATCAATTGGTCTATCACAGTTCAGAAATAGTGTCCTCCTTCTTATTAATTTTTTTTCTTGATATGCCTTGTATATTGAGTTTGATTATGTAAACATAAATTAGGTTGATCCTTCTAAATGAATAGGTGATAACTGTCATGTTAAAACCAGTTGTTTATTTATAACTATTGCGTAAAATATATGCACTCTCTTTTTTTAAAGTTGCAGTTTCCCATAAATGTATAAATTAACAAATGTATTGCTTCTGACTTCACTGCAATATTCATTGGAAAGAGAATTACATCGCTATGGATACTGTTTTGGGGGGACCACATAATTACACTCCACATAATTACACTGCGCACAATGCAATATGGCTGAGATACCCGCCACCCCCTCTCAACACAATCCCCAAAAGGAGGGAAACCGGAAACAGTTCTTGAAGTTTTTGGAAGTGGGAGGGAGTGACCCTCCCGGCCGTATTTATTAAAACAAAATTAAAACATTAAACGTTTCATGTTATGTACAATTTCATTATCACATTGCGAAGTTTGGCTAACCTTAACATATTCTCTAATACAGAGGTTCTCCTAGCCGAACTAGCATCCTACAAAAACATTCTCTAGAAATACTGAAATTGTACATCCTAACGTTTAAGGGCCAACGGCAAGGTCATAACCGGTGTCAAGATCCCTAACCAGACTTACCCCTCCCACTTGGGAGGGGCGACAGCACAGAGGCTTACCTCAAGTGCAACTACTAACAATTTCCCTTGACTTGACGGGGGCACTTAAGACTCGACGCCATTTAAAGGTCGTTCGAAGACTCGTGTGAGGTATCTAGAAGGTATCGTGGACCTCCCCCCCACCCCACACAACTTACAGCATCTGCCGTCGCAGATGACACTGGCCCCGGGAAATTCACCAGGAGGGGGCTGTAACCCCTCCTACAAAGGAAGGGGCCTTGACCGCCTTTCCTTTACTTCCGGCGACCCATCCTTAGACGGGACCGCCTCCCCATTGAGGGGCCAATGGCCACCTCTCCCGAGCGCTCCCATCCGTGTTGGGTGACGCCCACTCATAGGGATCTTCTAATTAGTGCTCACCGATCATGACCTTACCGCCTACCAAAAATAAATACGACAATTCTACTCAAACCTATGAAAACATTGGTCGCTACGACCGAAAGAGCATGCTTAAAATTGCAACACTATATCAAATCATTTTAATCGTAAAACATACACCATTCTTTATTATGATCAACATCAAACTGATACCATCACAACCTGTAAACGAAACGGAAAACATACTTATAAATTTACTTTATTATAAAACAACTGGCTGTCCTCAGGGGCTGGTGGGTGGGTCAAAATTGGCTCTTCGTTCTGTCCCGAGCTCACGTGTAGCGAGGAGGTGCAGCTTCGGAGCACAAGAACAAGAGGACGTCTTCTGGTCTTGCGTCCCTTTTTATCCGTCTTCAGGGCGGGCGTAAACCCGCCCCTGCCTGCCCCGAGGGCGTGGCTGGCTACGTCGGTGTCTAGGCCAGCCCACTCTAGGGCGGGAAAAAGCGCGCCCCGGCTACGCCGCTTCGGGCATACCAGCCGAGACGCGCCTCCCGCCCAAAAATGGCTTCCCGGGGGGATCGAGGCACTCCGCCATACGTTCGGGGGGACCGAGTGGTCGCCCCTTTCCATATGGCTGAGATACCCGCCACCCCCTCTCAACACAATCCCCAAAAGGAGGGAAACCGGAAACAGTTCTTGAAGTTTTTGGAAGTGGGAGGGAGTGACCCTCCCGGCCGTATTTATTAAAACAAAATTAAAACATTAAACGTTTCATGTTATGTACAATTTCATTATCACATTGCGAAGTTTGGCTAACCTTAACATATTCTCTAATACAGAGGTTCTCCTAGCCGAACTAGCATCCTACAAAAACATTCTCTAGAAATACTGAAATTGTACATCCTAACGTTTAAGGGCCAACGGCAAGGTCATAACCGGTGTCAAGATCCCTAACCAGACTTACCCCTCCCACTTGGGAGGGGCGACAGCACAGAGGCTTACCTCAAGTGCAACTACTAACAATTTCCCTTGACTTGACGGGGGCACTTAAGACTCGACGCCATTTAAAGGTCGTTCGAAGACTCGTGTGAGGTATCTAGAAGGTATCGTGGACCTCCCCCCCACCCCACACAACTTACAGCATCTGCCGTCGCAGATGACACTGGCCCCGGGAAATTCACCAGGAGGGGGCTGTAACCCCTCCTACAAAGGAAGGGGCCTTGACCGCCTTTCCTTTACTTCCGGCGACCCATCCTTAGACGGGACCGCCTCCCCATTGAGGGGCCAATGGCCACCTCTCCCGAGCGCTCCCATCCGTGTTGGGTGACGCCCACTCATAGGGATCTTCTAATTAGTGCTCACCGATCATGACCTTACCGCCACAGGTCCGGATAGTTGACCGGCTATCCGGACCCCCCACAAAACTCCTACCTAAAGGTCATGTTTTAACGTTTTTAACCAAGCCAAGAAGTCTCCTATGAGTAACTCATTTCCCACCCTCGACAAATGCACACCATCCCCCAAATACATACTGTCATCGTTAATACAACTATGCGAGATCGAATGCAATGTCTTGGAACGGAACAACCTACTCACTTTGTTATTAAGTTTTCTAACAGAATGATTCAAAGCAGGGATCGAGTTAGCCCCCCGCCACACTTTTCGTGGGATCATATGAGACCACGCAATTATGCACCCCGGAACTTTCCTCGCTAACCAACTTACCGTGGAAAGCATTGCCTCTAGGAGAAGTCGTCTACCGGTGGTGACCAAATCATTGCCCCCTAAATGTACTATGACTATAGACGGCGGTGACCTCGTCCGCCCTAACAAACCCTCAAAAAATGCTTGAAACTGGTCAATACAGAGACCGCCCCTTCCGTAGAAGGACACTCTGTACCCGTATTCCCCAGGTACGTGAATCATGTCACCTGCTTTGAATACGTCTGCGGCACGTCTCACGTATGAGTGGCCCACGACCCACACCTCCTGTCTCACAGCCGGTGATGTCTGACCGCTGGCCTGGTGTTGGGTCGACTGCATAGTCCGCCCTGCCTCGTAGGCTTGCGTAACTGAAAACAAACAAAAGACAAGAAGCGTGAGTACATCATTACAGCCTCACAACATGTGCAATCGCACATATCTCTTATAACAATTGGAGGACCATCGCCCCACTCGTTTCACTTGTTCTACATTAAGACCCCTGGCTGTAGCTTCAGTGGCAGCCCCTATTCGAAAGGAATGGGTCCCGAATTCGCCCGGGTCCAAGCCCGCTGCGGCAATGGTCATTGCAAGCACCCGCTGAAACTGAAACCTCGTCAGTGGGGTGGCGTCTGCATGCCTCAACAATGTCCCCCCCCATGATGCCACCCTTCGTGCTAGGTAATCTTCTAAACACTGTACCGGACACATGGAGGACCCGGGGATCCTGCGAATGATCGTGCAGTCCCCCCTCCCATCTTGGTCGGTCTTGGACCTGAGAAAGGAGACAATCATCGCATCACCCCTGATCTGAACGTGTTCCCGGCACAACCCCCCCACCACATCCTGTTTGTTCCTTGCAACCAGCTCACTTATCCTCATAGCCCCGTGAAATGCCAGCGTAAATGCAGTCCGGAACAAACACGTCTCGAAAGGAGACGAGCATGTGTTAGGGAGTGTGGCCAGCAACTGGGACAACCTATCCAGACCTATCGGTCGTCTTTCATCTACTCTGCGACCCTCCAGGCGTTGCCACCCACGCAGCGCCTTCTGTACTACAAAAGACGCTGTCGGGTCCTGGATGTTATGGGCCCTGGCAACAAAGGAAATGGCGGCACGATGCCTTTGGGCCGTAGCCACCGATTTCCCAGCCCTACGTAAGGACATCAGAAAATGTACTACCCACTCCTCCTGACCCCAAAGTCCCCCTCTCTCAGTCCCCAAATAGGCTAAATAGGCCCGAAACGCCCCTTCATATGCCTTCCTCGTCCTGGGTGCTAGACTCTCTCCCACGAGGTGACGAAGTTCGGGGCACCGAGAGACCAGAGAGCTTCGGGGAAGGGTGCCGGCTCTGGGTCCGCTGAGGGAAGGAAACCCGAGAAAGCCTGCATGTGAAAACGAGACAGTGCATCAGCCGCCTGATTCATCACCCCTGGGACATGTTTTGCTCTGAATATCACGTTCAGTTGCATACACAGTAAGACAATTTCTTTGAGCAGCCTCAAAATCAGTTTACAACAGGCTGCCTGACTATTGATGCATTCTACAACGGTCATATTGTCAGACCAGAACACGACAGAATGATCTTTGAACCCTTCGGGCCAGGTTCTCAGGGCCACCAGAATGGGAAACAGTTCAAGGAAAGCAATATTACTCGTCAGCCCCTCCTCATGCCACCATGGGGGCCACCTTTGTGCCGACCATTTTGTGCCGAAGATGGCGCCAAAGCCTATGCTTCCCGCTGAATCTGTCCATAGCCCAAGCTCTTCAGAGGACACGGCTGGCTTGTTCCAGACGACTCGACCATTGAAGTCCGCCAAAAATGCTAACCAAATACGCATGTCCTGGCGGACCTCAGCCGATAACCTCGTGCGATGATGACCCTCCTTTAGGCCAACCATCGCTTGGGCAATTGACCGGGAAAAGGGGCGGGCCATTGGGATCACCCTCAAGGCAAAGTTCAACTTCCCCACCAATTGTTGCAACTGATGCAGTGTAACCTTAGATGCATTTAAACATACTTGCAGGGCTGCCCTGAATTTCGACACTTTGCTAGCTGGTAGACGGAAACAACCCTCACTAGAGTCCAACTCGATCCCCAAAAACTCGAGGCAAGTCGTGGGACCCATAGTTTTACCTGGTGCCAATGGCACGCCAAAATGACCCATCAACACACAGAATTCAGCTAAGGCCTGGGCACATTCGGGATTTCCGGCGGGTCCAAGAAACAGAAAGTCATCAAGGTAGTGCATTACATTTCGGAAACCCGTTTTCTTAGTGAACACCCATTGCAGGAAAGTACTGAATTTCTCAAAATAAGCACATGATATAGAGCATCCCATTGGCATACACCTATCCATGTAATATGATCCCTGAAACCTGAATCCCAGAAGACGCTGGTCGTCTGGGTGTACCGGAAGCAACCGAAACGCTGACTCGATATCTGATTTCGCCATCAACGTCCCGGGCCCCAGGCGATTCAAGATGGCTACTGCCTCATCAAATGATGCGTACCGCACCGAACAAACCTCTGGATTAATTGCATTGTTCACCGAAAGACCATGTGGAGCTGACAGATTATGGATCAATCGAAACTCACCTGGGTCCTTCTTGGGGACCACCCCTAACGGAGAACAGACAAAATACGGAACCGGGGGTACATTAAACGGGCCGGCGACCCGTCCCCGGCTAACCTCTTTCTAGATCTTATCTTGCACAACAGATGTATGCTGCAAGACGGAAAGTTGATTTTTGCACGTCCCTACACCCTGAAAGTCCCCTACCGGGATGCGGAAACCATGTGAAAAACCGTTCCGCAGCACCCCAGCAGAAGTACGATCCGGGTATTCGCTGAGCCAGGGAATCATCGCCAAGGTATCAATCGGGGTTGGTAAAGGCGCCCCTCGGACTATCTTAGACCTGTTTGGCGCCTCCCTTACCCCCATTCTCACTCGTTCTGGCTCTGCACGAGGACTCAGGATGGGACGACCCACAAGTACTACATTCGTGTTTGAATTTACACGATCCCGGAGGCCTAGTACATTTTCCTTTGTTGAAATTGAAGCAGAAACCCCTTTTCCCTGTATTGCCGGCAGGTCTCGAATAATCGTGGTGCTCGTACCTGGCCGAAAGGGCGTCCCCGCATTTTGGCGGGAGTAATCAACAACATTGCCCCCAACCAACGGCATTTTTAACATTCCCGACTCTTTCATTTTATCCCATGTCACAGAATCGTAACAATCCCAAGTCAAACTCTTGTTATGTTCTTTTTCTTTCCTGAACAGATTGTCATAACAGAACCAATGATTACCTTGATACGCTGTCGAGTAACCCATAATACGTGATTGATAAATGGGAAACTCAGGAAGCAACTCGGGCCTACGTTCCCCCAAAATCGATGTAAAAATACCCCACGCATTGCCCCAGTTGCCAATATTCTCATTTACCTTAAAGGCGGCCATTTTTGCGCGCCAAACACTTGGATGCATTAGGTCCTTCTGACTCTTGACATGCTCTACCTCATAATGATCGACAAGCAAGGAGAAAATATTCACGTATTCCCCCGCCCAAATCTTTTCCTTTATAGCTAAAGGAACATGCTGCCCCAATCTCTCTCTACGAGAGGGTGCTGACTCATCCCTTGCGATCGGCAATGGCCGCTTACCTGAGCCGGATGGTGCTTCGGCCACTTGTGGCTTTTCTATCACCGCCACCGGCGCGGCCACCTTGGCTGCGTCTTTTTCCTTACGCAGCTTTCTTATCAGCGCCTGTGCCTCGGCAGCCGTGGCGCCCTCAGTACTATCGCCCAACCACGCTGCTAGCTGTGCTGCCAGCTCGGGGGGCATATCCTCATTGGATGTCGGGGTGATGACAACGGGGATTGGATTTCCCTCCATCGGTAGCGGGGTCGGTGCCTCGAGCGGGGCAGAGGGAACCGGGACATCTCCCCCGGCTGGAACCCTTCTCGGCCTCTTAGGTCTCCCTCCAGCCGGTGGTTGGCCTGATCCCTCCTCCCCGTCTCGCTCCGCCAGCCGCTTCTTTATGTCGGACATATCCTTAAAAAGGGCCCGAACCATCTGATCAGTCGTCATTCTCTTTTCGCCTTTCTTGGGCATCTCTCCGACGAAGTATCTAGAAGACAAAGAAAAAGATCAAAACGCTCAAAATTGGCTCTTCGTTCTGTCCCGAGCTCACGTGTAGCGAGGAGGTGCAGCTTCAGAGCACAAGAACAAGAGGACGTCTTCTGGTCTTGCGTCCCTTTTTATCCGTCTTCAGGGCGGGCGTAAACCCGCCCCTGCCTGCCCCGAGGGCGTGGCTGGCTACGTCGGTGTCTAGGCCAGCCCACTCTAGGGCGGGAAAAAGCGCGCCCCGGCTACGCCGCTTCGGGCATACCAGCCGAGACGCGCCTCCCGCCCAAAAATGGCTTCCCGGGGGGATCGAGGCACTCCGCCATACGTTCGGGGGGACCGAGTGGTCGCCCCTTTCCACATACACTCCAAAACACACAACATACTCCAAATCCCACTCAGTGCCACATAATTACACGCCACATAATTACACAGCACTCAATGCAACATACATTCCAAATGCCACTCCTTGCCACATAATTACACGCCACATAATTACACTACGCTCAATGCAACATACACTCCAAATACCACTTAGTGCCATATAATTACACGCCACATAATTACACTAAGCTCAATGCAACATACACTCCAAATACCACACAGTGCCACATAATTACATGCCACACAATTACACTCTACTGAATACAACATACACTCCAAATCCCACTAAGTGCCACATAATCACACAGCACTCACTGCAACATACACTCCAAATACTACTCAGTGCCACATAATTACATGCCACATAATTACACTTGGCTCAATGCAACATACACTACAAATACCACTCAGTGCTATAGAATTACACGCCACATAATTACACTGCGCTCAATGCAACATACACTCCAAATGCCACTCAGTGCCACATAATTACACACCACAAAATTACACTCTACTGACTACAACATACACTCCAAATCCCACTTAGTGCCACATAATTACACGCCACATAATTACACTGCACTCAATGCAACATACTCCAAATCCCACTCAGTGCCACATAATTACACGCCACATAATTGCACTACGCTCAATGCAACATACACTTCAAATACCACTCAGTGCCATAGAATTACACGTCACACAATTACACTGCGCTCAATGCAACATACACTCCAAATGCCACTCAGTGCCACATAATTACACGCCACAAAATCACACTCTACTGACTACAACATACACTCCAAATTCCACTCAGTGTCACATAATTACACCCCACATAATTACACTGCACTCAATGCAACATACTCCAAATCCCACTCAGTGAATCACTCTATCTATCTATCGCCCTAACTCTACCTATCGCCCTCCCTCGATCTATCTATCGCCCTCCCTCTATCTATCTATCACACTCACTCTATCTATTGCACTCACTATCTATTTATCTATCGCACTCACTCTATCTAACGCATCACCACAGCATCACTCAGCACCACCACAGCATCACTCAGGGGCACCACAAGATCACTCAGGGGCACCACAACACCACGATGCGCTATCACAGCCTCACTGAACTCCACAGCATCACTTGTCGCCACCACATCACTCAGCCCCACCACAGCATCAATCTGTGCAACCATTCAACAACAACTGGTTCAAATATGTTCTCTCAGTGGTTCAAGCTTTATTACCAATGTCACAAAAAGATGTTAATATTTCACTTCTGTTCTTGGATTTTCGTCATAATAAAATACAATGAACATAATCTTCACAAAAGTTATTTACAAAAGTTTAAGCTATTGCCATTATAATAAATTACAATAACTTCTTTAAGTATTATTTATTAAAAAAATTAAAAGCCATTGTTATTTGTAATATCAATAAATCTAAGTCATGTAAATACAACATATATTGCGTTACAAATGCTATAAGAGTCACATTTGCGAAAGTTAAAACTATTGGCATTGTAAATGACAAAGCTATTAATTTCGCTATTTTCAAAACCCGCACATAAATAAAAAATGTGTCATTTACAATACCAATAGCTCAGACTTTCCTAATGCGAGACCTATTGCATTGCAAATGCTTGTTATTGAAACCCCCGTCTATCTATTTCTGTGTAACTCTGTAGAAACGAAGCATGCACGATTGAGTGAAACTGTTATCTATTGTTTCCACGATTCTGAGCAGAACTGTTCCGATTCTAAGGGAAACAAAGTAGTCATGTTTATGCGGTTGTCAGAAATAAATTCCTTTTTGTTCATTTGAGAAGTTTCTAGTGATCTGAGTTAGCTGGCACACACAAGTAATTAAGTTTAATGTACTCGATAGAGACCTACTGACCTCAGTCCTATGTCCCTATGTCAAAACTATAGTGTATATTATTCCAATGCGCGGAGCCTATCAGGGATGTAGGAACTTTGCTACACTAGAAAGGAGAGTAGAATGCAGGTCAACCATCGCACTTCATTTCTCACTGTGTTATATAGGATAATATGAGGAGAGGTTGCTTGGTGGATGCTGCTAATCAGGACCCCAGTCTATCTGCTTTCTGATTTATATTGTGATGTTCGGTACTTGGGCACATCCCAGATTGGGTACTGGGGTATCCTTATCTGTCCCTGGTATATGGTACTAAGGTACCCAGGCCATAGGTACCTCAGAGGTACCCATGGGCTGAAGCATTTATTATGCCACCCATGGGAGACCCTTCAAACTCTAGCTACAGGTCAGCCATTGCAGCCTGTGTAAGCTGGTGCAAGCACCACTTACAAAAGATATAGGTTGCCTATATCTAGGGTCACTGCACTTAAAACCTATACGTCACCCCTATAGCAGGCCTTTTGCAATCCTGAAGGCAGGGTTCTTGGTTCTAAGTGTGAGGGTGCCCCGGCATGAGCAGGACACCCCTACAAGCTAAGGAGTCCATTCTCCCGGGTTGTAGGTGCAGCAGCCATATACTATATAGAGGGGCACCTCGTAATTACGCGATGACCAAATTGGCTGCAACAAATCCTATCATGTTTAGTATAAAACATGTTGGAATCATACCCTCATACCATAAACGGTGTGGGAGGTATGATTCCGAGCACTGGAAGAGCTCTCTGTTAGGCTCTCAGTGCTCACGGTACCAGTCTTCTAGAACCAGACAACACAACATTTCTGCTGCCGACCAGAGACATGATTCTGCCCTCTTGCTGCAGAGCCAAGCTTGAGCAGGGGAAGGCAGACCAAAGGGTATCCTGTCACAGGGAGATGTGACCACCTCCCAAACAGGATTTAGTGTATTGGGGCCGGGTGAATGCGTTTGCCAGTGCCACTCAGTCCGCATGAGGGGCACATTTGGTGTCCCTGTGCATAGTCTCGTTCAAACCAGAACTGGGAGCAGTTGACTCCCGCTCTGGCACGAAACTGGACAAAGGACATGGGAGTAACCTCCCTCCTGTACAAGCTCTCTCCTGGGAGGGTCCCCTGAATCGTCCTAACCTTTTCCTAAGGGTACTTAAGGGCTTACCTGTGGGTGGGTCCCTAGATTTGTCATGGGACAAGATTCCATTCAGACACCACTTCTACTTCTACCGCCTGGGCACTCTGGAATTCGCTGGACTTGGTTTGGGCTCAACTTTATCCCCCTTTCATTCTGCTGCATTGTATGTGCCTATGCACCTTACAGGGACCTTCCAACGCCAGTGGGCATCCAAGACTCCTGAAGACTCCTCCATTGAAGTGAAGGAGACACTTCCCTGCATTCGCAGGCACCGCAACCAAGCTGACCAGTCTGCTGATCCTGAGCTTCTATGGACTCTGAAAGGTTCTGCAACACAGGTGGTTGTTTGCCACAGCCCTCGAGGCCTGCCCTACTCTCTCACCAAGTTTGAGGCCAGTTTCCCTCGTGGGACTCGCAAGAATCGAACCCAAGTGTACCACGTTGACTTGCAGTTGCAAAGGCTTGTTGACTTCCTTCCACCAATATCTTCAGGCTCCAGCTAGCCCCAACCTCAAGGATCTCTAGTGACCAAAGTATTGGTCCACATCACATAATTTTCACCGTGGCCTGTATCTTTTGGTGAGCTGCTTAAGGTCCTCTTGTGACTCCAGTGCCTCCGGCCTGTGGGTCCTGTTGAGGGTCACCTTTGCTTGTTTTGGGCTCCCCTGATTGCTCGGGCCTGCCCCAATGTGGGACAGCTGGTGCATGGCTCTTGGTCTTCGCCTGGTCCTCAGTGAAGGTCACCGTCAACTCTCCTGCAACACCGACATCGGTGGGCATTCGTCTTCCACGAATCACTGTCAAAATATCGACCTACAAAATATCGACCTCCAGGAATATCGATGCAGAAATATCGAAGGCATGAATATCGACATCCTATCTACAGCATGGTAAGTACAAAAATATCGAAAAAATACTATAGATGTTAAAAATATCGAAGTTAAAAAGATTGTTTTTTTCTGTAAAAATATAAATGTAAAATAAAGTAAATAACACTAATAAAATAAACATAATTCAAAATATCTAATAATGTTTAAAATAATAAATAATACATATATAATAATAACACAGTAATTAAACATATACATAAAATATATAATATATACATACTTAATAAGTTATAATAAATAATTTAATAATTTATACATTAATAAGAAATATTATAAATTACAAATACATTTACAAACATAAAACAAAAACATAAATAAAACGTAAATAATTACGTTTAATAAATTACAAAAATTAAATATACCTTTAATATTTTTAAAATTAATTATATACTACATTATCTAAATTTATGCAAAAAAATGAAATAACTAAATAAATAAAAATACTATTCAAAATCCATGAGTAGAAAAAATACAGTAATAAAAATGTTGGATAGCATAGAATTTAAAATTACCATTCCCACTCCAGAGAGCGCAACAGTAGAGAAACCATTGTATAGCGTAGAGATAGAAATTACTATTCCAACTCCAGAGAGTGCAACAGTAGGGAAAACATTGGATAGAGTAGGGGTAAAAATTACTATTTCAACTTCAAAAAGTGCAACAGTAGGGAAAGCGTTGGATAACGTATGGGTAAAAATTACTATTCCAACTCCAGAGAGTGCAACAGTAGGGAATGCGTTGGATAGCGTAGGGGTAAAAATTACTATTCCAACTCCAGAGAGTGCAACAGTAGGGAAAACATTGGATAGCGTAGGGGTAAAAATTACTATTCCAACTCCAAAAAGTGCAACAGTAGGGAAAGCGTTGGATAACGTAGGGGTAAAAATTACTATTCCAACTCCAGAGAGTGCAACAGTAGGGAATGCGTTGGATAGCGTAGGGGTAAAAATTACTATTCCAACTCCAGAGAGTGCAACAGTAGGGAAAACATTGGATAGCGTAGGGGTAAAAATTACTATTCCAACTCCAGAGAGTGCAACAGTAGGGAAAGCGTTGGATAGCGAAGGGGTAAAAATTACTATTCCCACTCCAGATAGTGCAACAGTAGGAAAAGCATTGGATAGCGTAGGGGTAAAAATTACTATTCCAACTCCAGAGAGTGCAACAGTAGGGAAAGCATTGGATAGCGTAGGGGTAAAAATTACTATTTCCACTCCAGAGAGTGCAACAGTAGGGAAAGCGTTGGATAGCGTGGGGGTAAAAATTACTATTCCCACTCCAGAGAGTGCAACAGTAGGGAAAACGTTGGATAGCGTAGGGATAAAAATTACCAATCCAACTCCAGAGAGTGCAACAGTAGGGAAAGCGTTGGATAGCGTAGGGGTAAAAATTAATATTCCAACTCCAGAGAGTGCAACAGTAAGGAAAGCGTTGGATAGCGTAGGGGTAAAATTTACTATTCCCACTCCAGAGAGTGCAACAGTAGGGAAAACATTGGATAGCGTAGGGGTAAAAATTACTATTCCTACTCCAGAGAGTGCAACAGTAGTGAAAGCATTGGATAGCGTAGAAGTTAAATATAACATACTTATAAATAATTGTTGTAAATAAAATATTAAAAATTTTAATTTTTAAATAACGCTACATCGTTTGCAAATACCCATTAATAATTACTAAAAACATATTTAAAATTGAATAATTATTTAACACGAAATTAACAATAAATACCAATAAATATGAATTAATAAATATAAATTACCAAATAATAAATATTGAACACTAAATATTTTTCAAAACAAAAAACATATTGATAATTAAAAATTGATTAACAATTAAAAATGGTAAACAATAAATTTATTGTTAAATAAAAAACATTTTTCATTAAAAATTAATTACCAATTAATAAAATAATTTTCCAATTACCAAAAAGCAATTAACAATTAAAAATATCAATTATCAATTGTAAAAAATATATTACCAATTAAAAAAATTCATTGCCAATTAAAGAATGTAATTTCCAATTAAAAACCTTAATTACCAATTAAAAAATGGATTGCCAAATCCAAACTTTAATTTCAAATTAAAAACCTTAATTACCAATTTAAAAAATTAATTGCCAATTACAAAATGTAATTACCAATTACAAACCTTAATTAGCAATTAAAAAAATTAATTAGCAATTAAAATAAATATTTACCAATCAATAATTAATTAGAAATAAAAAAATGATCAATACCAATAATAAATAAATACTTAATTAAATTACTTCCCACCCAATTCCCCTATAAACCCACAACCCGCTACAGAACTTAAACGCAAAAATTAGTTAAAAATAAATTACAATTACTAAAAATTTATAATTAATTTACTATAATTAAATTACTTCCCACCCTATTCCCCTATAAACCCACAACACGCTCCAGTACTAAAACATAAAATTAAATTAAAAATATAATTTTTAATATACAAAAAATAGTACACAAAAAAATTTAAAACAAATTAAATGCTTACAAAAAAACATATAACACATACATATAAAATACATAATAAAATATATAACATCAAACAAATATAGATATTAGTAACATCGAAATTAGTAACATAGATATAATTGATATTGATATTACTAACTTCGATATTACTTACATCGATTTAAAAAAAATCAATATTACTTACCTTAGGGTCGATATTCTGTCCAACGATATTCTTGACCTCGATATTCTTCACCTTCGATATTTTAAACTCGATATTAATGTAAGCTGATAATTAGTCATCAATATTTTGACTGTGCACTGTCTTCCAGATCTCCTGGTCCCTCCTGAGTGACATAGACTCTGTACCATCTGCTTGCAGATACTTCTCATCCTGAATACACCTTTGGATTCCACTGCGACTTACACATTGATTTGTATGGAGAACACCTTTGTTTTTTCACACTGCAATCTCTCTCCGTGGGGTCCCTATCTACTCCACTTGGGTGGTTCCTTGGGTCCTCAGCACTTCTAAGTCCTCTTGACACTGTCTTAACCCGAGGCATGGTTCTTTTACCACTTTCTTAGTATCCCACCTGGGGTCCACTGTGTATGTTGTGCTATTGATGTAATTTCAATGAAAAGTATTGTGTGCATTGTGCATATCTGCAGGTAGGAGATATGTGTATGTGTTGTAGAGTATTATAAAATAAATACATATTTTTATAAATTCCTTGTGTGGTGCTTTTTCACTTAATCTATGCATATAAGATATTATTCTGATGAAACAAGCTGCTTTACACTCCTTCTAGAAAAACGCTGAAGGCTGCTCTCCACAACTACCACTTAGAGAGCTTTCTAAGGGTTGTCTAAGTCCGCTTAAATCGCAATAAGGGTTGTCTGGACTGGTACAGGGTGCCTACTTACATTAGTGGACATCATATACCAGGCCAGCCTCTCACAGCCACAATATAGATACATATATCATTGTTTAAAAAGTTTCTTATGCTGCTTTGGGTTCATTATATGGAAGAGAGTTCTATACACTACCTATGTCCTGTTTGATCTTCATGTCACAGAACAGGCATATTCGTAAACTTTCGTATAGTGAGGCTTTGGTGTCTCTTCCAATCGAAAGGGTTCCTCCTCCCAGGATAGCAACTCTACAAGATATTCCTGCAACAGCAATGGACCCTATACTTAAAGAACTCTTGGACCTTAAAGTTTCAATTGCTTCAGTAAACTGTCCTCTCTCCGCAAGATAGGCCTTGTTCAAACAAAAGTTCAGCATCAGCCATAATGTTGAGCCAACCAGCACCTCCCTGTTTCATATCTGTGAGCGCCCTCAAAAAAACAATGTCAGAAGACAAGAGATTGCTGTGGGCAATTAATTCCATTGGTTCTTTTGTTGTAATTACTTTTTTTTTTACCTACGTATGAACATGTAGAGATCCATTCTGCGTTGCTCATAGTTGAAGGGGAAACTAGGACAGTATGATAAACCTAACCCAAGAATTTCTTTATCTTCTGCAGTCAATATTTCGTTTGTAAGGTTAATCACCGTATTGTGGGGCATATTATCAAGGGGGGTTATTTCTGCTTTTTTGGCTTTAAAAGCCAAGAAAGCGGAGATAAAATTATCTCCCTATTACCTTATTGTCGCTAACACCAGTTAGCGACAGCTAGTAGGAGATAACGACCATCTTGGGTCCCACTTTGCATGTCAGAGAAATGTATCGCTAATGACATGCAAAGTGGGCGTGCCAAGATGTTAGCGACTGGAAACAGTCGCTAACATCGCTATCTCCTATTACCAACTTTTAGATATATTCGCGCTAAGCGCGAATATCTCCAAAAGCTAACACCTGCCCTGAGCAGTTCTTAGCCATGTTATCCAATGGGAGGTGGATAACATGGCTAAGAGTATTAGCTCGGTAATGCCTGAATATCGCTGACTTTTTAGCGATATTCATGCATTGCGGCCGATTTTTATCGCATTTGCGATAAACCTTGGTAATACCAAGGTTTATCTGTGATAAAAATCGCCGATGTGCGGCGATACATTTTTGTCTCTAACCAAGCAATAGCGATAATTATCGCTATTGCTTGGTAATATGCCCCTGTATTTGTTTACTTCTTGCTGTGGCTCCTCGTTGTTATTCCAGCAGAATTTTCGGCATCTCTTCCCTTGCCTACCACGCCTCTGCCGCCAATGCCTCTTCTTTGCTGATGTTGAGGTCACTGATTTATAAGTCTGCTCAACAGTAAAAAACAAAACTTGTCATGTACGGTTGTAATCAGCCCACTTCTATCTGTGGGTCCTTCCCGTCTGATTCTGAACCTGTGTCTGAGGTAATGTCATTGATAGTAGTATCCTGTCTTGCTCTGTTTGTTACTAAAAGTCTTTCCCTCCTAATGTTGTCAAACTTGCGAGCGAAGGTGTAAATCCTTCCATTTTCACAGTCTCTGCAGGTCTCTTTCGAATTTATGAGCTTTTCTTGCAGGTATTACTTCCTCATGCTTCGTCATTCTACCTTTCATCTTGAGAGAGCGCAAACTGACCAAAATGTAGAAATACATCACACTTACACGTAGTAAGCACAAATCATGAAGAGAAATGCCATGAGTGCTGATAGTATCCAAAGTTATATTCTGAAATGTGTAGTTAATATAGAAGTTTAAATAGAAGTGGAACTAATACAGAAATGTGTGAAGTAATAAGCTTTTATTGAGCGTGATTATTCCTGAATCCATGTTGTGTAGCTGCTAAAATGTAAGATGGCATACAGAAATGTTGAAATGTGGTAGGCCTCAGGGCCTGAGCAAGGCGGGAGGGGGAAGGCGATTAAAATGCACAATATGGATTGCACTAATGTTTAGAATAATGAGTAGGCTTTTGATTTATAGATGTGTTTACCGAAATCAGTAGAGTATGAGTACTAACATGCTAATAATTAAAAGAAGAAGTTGAATGCTATAAAATGTAGTAGAGCTGGAAAGTTTTAATGTTGATTTATACGTATTAATCTGGGTTGGGGAATGTTGCAAGGCGGTTGGAAAACCATGAGAATTGGGAACAGGCTGCAGATGTCTGTCTGGAAGAGAAAAGGGGGTATTCAATTATTAATATAATGAATAGAAGCTTGTTCAAGAAATGGACCAGACATGGAGGAGGGTTCCGGAATGTTTAAGGGGTATCAGCGGGCCGGAGACGAGTCTGAGAAGCAAGGTCGACTCTAACCGCAAGGCCTCATCATGGAAACAGCCAGAAGTTACACCACGTGAGGGGCGTCTCACGAGGGGCGTCCTAAATGTTGTTGTATTTTTGTATTAGGGACAGCACCCCTGGGTGGAGTTAGAGCAGACGCCTGAGGACCCTTTAGAGAGCGGATGGGTAGGCAGAGAGGGGTCATGACTGGAGAACTATAGGTTTTCACCAAGAGTTCGAGAGTGGGTGGCTTCCTTTGGGAGTCATTCACTGCTGACACCTTTGATAGGTTGAGACTTGGTTAAGTAGGGATACCATCTAGAGCAGGGTAGGGAAAGCCTAACCTGTAATTTCCTTCCGCCTGTAAATGAGCGATAGATTTCAATACGTGTCTATGCTAACGGCACTATTGTTTTTAGAACTGGTATTGATAGTTTCTGTTGTTCGTCTGAGGGCTTTCAGAGAACACATGTACGTAATTGGGCCCGTGTATTTAGTGAATCTCATCTTGAGATGCTTGTACCTGCAACTTATAATAAATCTTTGAAAGCTAGAAGTTGTTTGTGATCCTTCGAAGCAGAGTCCTTTATTGGGGGAGCTAACTTGGTAACAGATGCACTTTCTTTCCTCAATGACAGGCAATAAAGATTCAGTCGACCAGACCGGGGTTTTAGATCGATAGTGATAAGGTATTGATCAAAATCTCAACCCTTCCAGTTGGTAGCTATAGAGGATGGTTGCCTTCTTGAGGAAGGTGATCTAGGCCAGGTTAGATTACCCCAAGCCCCTAGAGACCGATGAACGGAAGAACCGCCCGTGGAAGAAGGACCGGATGACGTGAAGCAGAAAAGCAGCAGTATCGGTCGAGAGTGAGTATAAAGGGTCATGCGTGTTAAGATTGCGGTGTTTTGTATTGTATCTACGTGTAATGTTTGGCGGAGTTGAATGACTGTAGAGAGACTGTGGAACAGGTTGTGAGCGCGCGCAACCGGTGGAAATCTTAGGCTCAAGGAGAGCTTAAGTGGTTCGGGTGTATCGGACACCCAGAGTAATTGTTAACCAGGGTGAAGGGGGTCATGAGGTACCAGTGACCACCCGAAGGACCAGATAGGGGGAGTGAGTGCGCGAGTAACAGACGCTGGTCGGAAGTTACTGTGTGCGTAAAGAACCTATCAGAGTGACGACAGACATCTCGTCAGTTGTGTTGATAATTACAGATAGACTGTGGACGTACAGTCGAGGGAAGTGACCGCTTGGTCGGAAGTAGTCATTTTTCAGAGTATGAATGGGACGCATGCATGACCGCGAGGAGAGCTGAGAAAGGAGGGGTGCTGCTGCGAAGCGGAGACTAGTGACGTCAGAAGGTGCCGCGCTGGGATTGGCCGGCCGGTGAAAGACCGCGCTGCGATAGGCCAGCTAGCAAAGCCGCGCTAGGATTGGTGGATTGTCATCAGGAAGTAAACAGAGTATTCAAGCTGGAAATCTTGCGCATAATTATGAAGTGTTTTAAATGGTTGAAAGCGCTGTTTAAAAGAGAACGTAGGGGATCGTATGAAGGGGAGGAAGCCCCGCCGGAGGGTACGCCAGCGCGTTACATGGGGTCAAATGTTGGGTTGCACACGATTTTGTGGATCTCGGAGTGGAGTAAGATGACAGATGGAAATGAGGAACTCACGTTCCCGAAGTACGGGACGTTCAGATTAGAGGTGCTACACAGATTAAAAGCAATTATGACCTCTACGAGACCCTTGCCTAGACCGACTCAGTTTGAAGCCCTTAATGCATGGATTAGGGCAGCGCATGAAAAGAACATGAACCGACGGCAGGAAAGAGTGAAACGCTCGGTAAGAGCAGTACAGGATGCCAAGTGGGATGAGGATGCTAAAAGATGGAGGGCGCATAACCTAGAAGTAAATAAATTGTATCCAGTGTTAGAGATGCCCGGAAATAAAAGCCCCCTAGAAGAGGATGACGAGAGCGAGACAGAGGATAGCCTGATAAACAGATTATTGACAGACAGGCCGCCTCCATATAACAGAGCAGAAGGAGATGCCGAGAAAGGGGGGGGCAATGCAGGAGAGCATGGGCCGCTTCCCAGTTCCGAATGGGATCCTGCTGCAAAGAAAGAACTGTCCCAGCCTAGCCAGGTGCAACAGGTGGTCGGGAGGTTTGTGGTGCAAAGAGCGCCAGAAATGGAGTGTGCCACATCCTACGCGTTACCTGATGCACTACAGGTACCCGTTACCATAGGTCCTATAGTATCGATATATGACCCAGAGAGAGCTAGAGGGGAGGAACGGGTACGGAGGGACAGAGAAAGAGCAGAGATGGCAAGGAGGAATGACACGATCACCTCCCCAAGCCAGTTGCCGATACCAAGAGAGTGGAGTACCCCAGTACCCACGGCAGGGGATCTGGGGAACATCAGATACCCAGAGGATATGAGGGGACCAGGACGGAAATCCTTTCAGGAGTTAAACGAGTACATGAAGCAATGGGACGAGGCCGTTGAGGCTCACAAGAGCATCAGAGCGGCGGAAGCTGAAAGGGAAAGGCAGGACAGCAGAGCCCGGACTCACTGCGGGGCTGAAGAGAGCAGTCCGGAGTGGGACGGGAGGGAGAAAGACAGTAGGAGAGGCACCCATTGGGCCCGGAGTGGAGGTAGATCAGACCTGGAAAACGGGGGGGTGTCTCGCCCACTATGTAGTGATGAAGATAGAAGGGCTCGGGAGTACAGGGACAGCTTTAAGTGTATCCACTGCGTGCCAGACAATAGAGAGCAGAGTGGGAGTTGCGAAAGGCCGCACCATAGTCCCTGTGATGACGGACATGAGCGCAGCCCAGGGAATATGGGAAACCAAGAAGGATCGTATCAGATACTGAGTGATACGAGGCCAAGAGAGAATGGTGATCGAGGGGAGAATATCAGGGAGTCCTACTGTGAGAAAAGAGGAGAGAACGGACAGAGTAAGGTAGGGGTAACAGGCCTGTGTTCCATCACCTTCCAAGATCAGATGGCCGAGCATGGGATCTGGAGAGATGGGAACAAGAGAGAGCACTCCCCAACTCCCCCGAACCCAAACGAAGGGCCCGGAGTTGGGATGGGAGAGACACCTGTGAACCTCCCTCGAAGGAGATATTACGAGCAGAAATAAAAGCCAAAAGGCTCGATGTCTCTAGCTTAAAGTCAGACTTGGATGACATGGTGGATGGTACCCTGCCCTTAGAAAGAATAGAGATGTATGAGCAGGGTGAAATTCTGTTCATAGCAAAGGACGTAACTCGAAAGGCGAGAGCAACCCATGAGAAATTAGTGGAACTAGCAGGCAAGTACATGGTAGACCTGTCAAGAACCAAAGCCTTACAGGGCAACCACAGGCTACATTACACAGACCGAGATCTAGATGAGAGGCGAACCATCGGATTGAAAACACACATAAGGGAAATGATCACTGGAATAAGGACATGGAGGGCCCTAGATAAGTGGGAAGAGAGGTGGTCCAAGAGAGGGACCGTCAGGAGAAGCACACTTATGATGGCACCAGGAGGACAGCAGGGAGTAGAGACATACCCTTTGAGGGAAGTTGCAAATGGGACCTATGTCCACGTCCCTTGGAGTAGGGGGGATTTAGCTGCGTTTACCACCTCTTTCCCCAAATTGCGGGAAAACCCAGTGGAGTGGTATAAGCAGGTTGAGAGATTCGTAAAAATCTCAAAGGTCCTATGGATAGATTTGAACACGCTGTTTGACATAGTAGTGCCAGGAGATTTGTGGACCGCATGCAAGGTTAGCGCTGAGTGGCCCATCATAGAGCCAGAGAGAGATGCTAAGACGAATGGGCCGTCCGAGAGTGTGATGGCAAAGTTCGAGAGAGTAATGACTTGGCTGAAAGATAAAGTGCCAATGCAAGACATAGATTGGGTAAAAATTGACCGAACAAGACAGGAACCCAAAGAGACAGTTCACGAATATTATGAGAGATTGCTGAAGGCGTTCAAACAGTATAGCGGTCTGGATGTAATGGATCCAAAGGACATAGGGCAATTTGTGTCCAAGTTCGTCTTGGGTCTGAGACCGGATATTAGTTTAATGATACAGCAACACTTGATCTGTTGGCAAAATAAACCCCTAGACGAAATACTGAGGTATGCTAGGTACTGCTGTGATGAGATAGACTCCAAGGCTAAGAAACTAAAGGAGAAACTGATGGTGGTACAGATGCAGGCAGCAGGGAAGGGGGGACAGCAGCAACAGCAACCAGGAACAGGTACTGGAGGAAAGAAACAGTACAGTCAGAACAAGGACAATGGGGAGAACTCCACCTTTAGACCCAGGATAGATATAACTGCCTTAAAGAAAACAACTAGGTGCCACCAGTGTAACGAGGTGGGACATTGGAAACGCGAGTGTCCCTATAATGTTGAGATAGGAGACCAAGAGGTAGAGGAGGACGAGACCCAGAGTGTGCCTGCAAGAGGGGTAACGCAGTACCAGGGGAAGGTGCTCAAAGGGGGGGGGCCACCTCCCCGAGCTCAGTTCCCGCAGCCACCCAGAGTAGGGACTATGGGTAAGACCTATAGACAGATGCCCCTGTTTGTCGGGGGAGAGGAATGCTATTATGTGGACCCACTAACGGGACAGAGGGTGGAAAGGGATGACTGCACCCTCGGGGCAGCTCTGGAGGTGGATCAGAGGGGACCCTATGTTGAGGCCGAAGTGGCAGGGTTCCCCACGACATTTCTAGTGGACACAGGAGCCACCAGATCCACGATCAGGTCAGCCGCCGTGCCAGGCCTGCCTATGTCTGGAGAGACCATACAAGTGGTGGGGGTCGCTAACAGGAGAATGACCAGTCCTCTGACGGAACCCGTGCAGGTGAAAATAGGGAAGTACAGTGATGAGCACCAGTTTGTGGTTTGCGATTCTAGTCCTGTATGTCTGCTAGGAAGAGACCTTTTGTGCAAGTTAAATTGCACTATATATTGCACACCACAGGGCGTGGAGGTATTGACTAATGATGATGATGCTGACTTCAAAGTCGCCAATTCCAGAATATGTGTGGAACTGTATCCCACTTTGACAGTAGACGAGCTACCCTGGGATCTGAGAGAGACCGTTGCTCCAGAAGTGTGGGATTTCACTGGGGAAGAGATTGGGTTGGTGAAAGGAGTAGACCCGGTGAAAATCGTAGTAAAACCTCATGCTGAGTTCCCAAGAACACCTCAGTATAAATTGACACCAGAAACGATTGCAGGTATACAACCCGTGATTGAGTCCATGATTAGGCAGGGAATACTGAAGGAAATCGTGGGTAGTCCATGTAACTCCCCGATTATGGGTCTGCAGAAACCAAATGGGAAATTCCGGATAGTGCAGGACCTCAGAAAGATTAATAACATAGTCGTTTCGTGTTGTCCAGTGGTACCGAATCCATCAGTGATACTGTTTCAGATACCGTTCCAAGCAGAATGGTTCACTGTAATTGATCTTTGCCAGGCTTTCTTTTCGATCCCTTTGGACGAAGAAAGCCATTTTCTTTTCGCATTTAAGCTGGAAGGTCGCGTCCTAACATGGTGTCGTATTCCTCAGGGGTATACAGAGAGCCCATCGATCTTCAACCAGCTCCTGAAGAGAAATCTTGAAAGTCTAGTACTGCCCCAGAGGTCAGTTCTGGTCCAGTACATAGACGACCTCCTTGTGGCGTCAGAGACGGAGGAAGCTTGCAGGGAAGACTCTATTGCTTTGTTAAACCATCTAGCCGAAAATGGGCATAAAGTGTCCCCGGGAAAATTGCAGTACTGCCTGACAGAGGTACAGTACTTGGGACACAGAATTGAGAAAGGGAAACGGAAGGTGTCACCAGACAGGATAGAGGCCATCATGAAGATGAGTGCGCCTAAAACGCAGAGAGAAGTCAGGATGTTTCTAGGAATGGTGGGATATTGCCGACAGTGGATCGCAAACTTTTCACTGAAAGCAAAGCCCTTACAAAAACTGACGCACAAGGAGGTGTGTGATCCGGTACCATGGGACAAAGACTGTTTGATGGCGTTCCTGCAGCTGAGAGAGGACTTGTGTCGTGCTCCGGCTCTGGGAATGCCAGATTACGATAAACCATTCTTGCTCTACTGCTGTGAGAGAGAGGGATGCGCGCTGTCTGTGTTAGTCCAAATCCATGGGAATGCCCGTAGACCAGTCGCGTATTTCTCGGCTACTCTAGACCCAGTAGCCGCAGCGTTGCCCGGATGTCTCAAATCCGTTGCTGCAACAGGTGTCAGCATTGAGAGGTGTGAGAATATTGTTATGGGGCATCCGTTAGAGGTGCATGTGCCCCACTCTGTTGAATTGTTGATGACCAGGACTAAAACTCAGCATCTGACGAATAGCAGGCTCACGCGCTATGAGCAAGTCATTCTTGCTGCAGAGAACGTGACCCTCAGGAGATGCTCTGTTTTAAATCCTGCTACCTTAATGCCACTTCCAAATGATATTGAGGATGATGAAGAATGTACAGACCATGACTGCCTCGATGTGACTGAACTATGCACCAAACCAAGACCCGACATCGTAGATGAGCCACTGACTGACCCAGATGAAATTTTCTTTGTCGATGGCTCATGTGTAAGAGACGAAGTTGGGCAGTTAAGAGCAGCTTACGCTGTTTGTACAATTACTGGAGTAGTGGAAGCTGGATGCCTGGAAGGAGTACACTCCGCTCAGGTAGCCGAGATTATTGCCCTGACGCGTGCCTGCCTGGCAAGCAATCAAATCCGAGTCACCATATACACTGACAGTCAATATGGTTACGGGGTAGTTCATGATTACGGGCAGTTATGGTCTCAAAGAGGATTCATGACCTCTTCAGGCTCTCCCATTCGCAATGGAGAGTTTGTGCGCCTGTTGTTAGAGGCATTGCAATGTCCAGCAGGTATCGCAGTTGTGAAATGTACCGCACATACCAGAAACATGGACTTCGTGTCACAAGGCAATAGATATGCCGATGAAGTCGCACGGTATTGCGCGGAAACAGGGTACTCTTTCACCGAGGTGGAAGTGGGTGGAATAAATGTAAGGACTGAATTAGCTATGATATTGGAAACTGTTGATACTTGGGACGAACTGAAGGAGATGCAAGAAAATGCTCCTGACTGTGAAAAGGAGACATGGCAAAAGGCAGGATGTGTGGTGGGGGAGACCCATTTCTGGGTTTCAGCAGATGGCAGAGCAGTGTTGCCCAATGAGATGGTGAGCCCAATGGCCCGACAAATACATGGTCCTGTCCACCTAGGAAGAGATGCTATGCTGAGAGTGTTTAGACAGACCTGGTTCAACCCCAAGTTCAGAGTAGCAGCCGAAGCAGTGTGCCAGCGTTGTGTGACGTGCCAGCAGTTGAATGTAGGGAAGAAGACACCAGTTGCACTGAGCCACATAGGGAGGTCAGGAGGTCCATTCAATCGAATGCAGATAGATTTCATTGAAATGCCAAGGTGCAGCCGCCTCCGTTATATCCTGGTGGTTGTTTGCGTTTTCTCTAGATGGGTTGAGGCATATCCTACACGCAGGTGCGACACCCTCACAGTAGCTAAGATATTGCTCAGGGAGCTTATCCCGCGCTTCGGGGTGCCGGCCTCTTTGGAATCAGATAGGGGAACGCATTTCAACAGCTCGCTTGTGAAAATGATTTGTGCAGCTTTGAATATAGACCAAAAACTGCATTGCAGTTATCGACCAGAGGCTTCAGGAATTGTGGAGCAAATAAATGGCACCATCAAGGCCAGAATTGCGAAGGTGTGTTCATCAACATCCTTGAGTTGGCCTGATGCGTTGCCATTGGTCCTTATGAGCCTCCGTAGTACCCCGGATAGGAGAACGGGTTTGTCTCCTCACGAGGTGTTGATGGGAAGAGCTATGAGGTTACCTTCTGTCCCAACTGCTGCATTGATTAGCATCACAGATGATATGATCCTGGACTATTGTAAGGGGCTGTCTGACGCCATTCATTCTGTGTCCCTTCAGGTGCAGGCTGCCGAGGTACCATCGTGCCAGGACCCTTGTCATGACTTGCTTCCTGGGGACTGGGTCCTGGTGAAGAAACACGTGAGAAGCAGCTGCTTGGATGTTCGTTGGCGTGGGCCCTTCCAGATCATCCTGACCACAAACACAGCCGTGAAAGTGGGAGGCCTGCCCAATTGGATCCACGCGTCGCATACGCGGAGAGTTCCAGCACCTCTGATAGAAACAGCTCCTCTCTCGGATAGACGTCCAGCAGCGGACCGAGAAGCCATAGAGAAGGCTAGCCAAGCTGTAGAGGTGCCAGCGGAAGCAGGGAACGAGTCTGACCAAGCTGAGGACGGTCAGTACAACAGCGAAACAGACAACGCTACTGAAGGAGAAAGTAGCTGGGAGTACGAATCAGACACTGACAGGTCTGACAGAGAGCGTGAACCAACAAGAAGAAGACGGAGTAGAAGGGTACGCGGAGAAGCTGATTGGCCGCAGAGAAGGAGCTCTAGCCTAAGGTCAACGCTGGAGAGAACCCTTCCTCCGATATCAGAAGACTCAGACCCAGAAGACGGTGCTCAGGGCGCTGAAGCACCGGAGTTGAGGAGGTCAAGAAGAGTGCGGGTGCCTAACAGAAGATACTCCACCCCTGAGTGGGCATATCTGGCGACAGATGGCTTCGAAACCAGTGACGGGGAGGATCAGAGCGGTGGTGGTGTCCAGTTCTGAGCCCATCATGACAGTGGAGATAAGATTGTTAGTGCCCGGTGTCGAACAAGAAGGGTCACTGACATTCATGCTCCCCCGTCCTCCCCGCCTCAGCAAGATAAAGGACATGTTTCTCACAGAATTGCAATTCCCTGATTTTGGTTCAAAGATATCAGCCGCAGAAGAGCACAATCTTCGTCTGGAAATATTGAATTTTGCTGTCGAAGCTGCAGGCGAGCGCCTGATAGTAGATGCTTAAAAGACTTTGTAGATAAGCGTGAAGAAAAGAAGATTACCTAGCGCCTAGGAAGCAGAGAATCTTAGGGACTTTCCCTGAGTTGATGGAGAAGGGCTAGGGTTGTCTGTATTGAACTGTAAAGAACTTTGGCGGAAAAGGTTGTCAGCTTCCAGTTGCGTGGTTCTCAAAGATAAAAGGAGTAAAGAGACTGTAAAGGAAAGGAAGAAAGAAAGGAACTTTGTGCTGAGTTACGAGAGAACCACACTATCTGACGAAATGGAGGCTGGTACCCAGAACCGCAGAGCAAAATGTATAATAGGTACACTAATAGTAGGAGTGATAATACTAATAGCTTTAGTAGTGACAGTCTCCTATGTAAAGGGACATGAGGAAGAGGCAAAAGTAACTGATGCGAAATCTGTAGAGGCGCTTACACCCACCGTTGCGGGTGGGAAAGGGGAAAACACACAAGAGAAAGCGTTATTAGCTGCAGAAGCCCGCAGGTTACACGTGGATGAGTCCCAAGGTGACTTTAGGTCAAATGCTTATGCAAAATTATTGTATGAATATGTGGATGCCATGGAGGTCAAGGACTGCTATGTCTGCATGCAGTTGCCGGCGTCTGTAGATGAAGGCATTCGTTATCATCACCTCCCGCTGACATATGGCATTACATGTAGCTTATTGCTCAGTATATTTTATGGGAGAGATAGTTTTGAATACTATTTCTCCAATTATGACTCAGTGTTACCAGAAGTCCCAAATTATAAGCAGATGAACAAATGGGACTACTGGAAGAGTGAAGACAGATTGGCCAAGTTCTTCATTCCTTGGATTACATTAGACACTTCACATGCCCGCAGAAATAATCTGACATGCAAGGTGTCGGAAGTTGAGAAAAAGTTCATAGGGCAGGTGGATGATCGAAACAGGAGGCAAAAGATTTTGAAAAAATCAGGACAAGGGAAAACAGATTGGACCGACGAAGAAAGGGTACACAAAAGAAAGGGTAGTAGTGGTCCAATAGCTTTAGATAGAACGCAGAGAGGAAAGTTATGTCTTCACAGAGCCAAAACGTATTATGAAAATGTATACGTGGGAGAAGTTAGCTGTGAACATGCTTTCAATTTAGAGTACTACACCAAGGACTTCCTGAAGGGAATGCAAGTGATTCCAAATGTATATTTCGTGTGTGGAAGGAATGCTTACGTGAAGCTACCTGATAATTGGTATGGCTCATGTTACTTGGCAATTATCTTCCCTAAAATATACCATGCCCAAGACTTAGAGATCATTGAGGGCAAGACATCATCGAGAGGAAGGAGAGATGTAGGAGGTGTAGAAATGGTTGGAGATGTCTTTGGAGCTGTGTTCCCTTTTCTAGGATTAATCCTTAATGATGTTAAAATTAGACGACTAGCAACAGTCGTAGACAGGTTGTCTGCCAGTACTGCTCAGTCCTTAATGCTGGTAGAAGGAGAGATGCAATCGATAAGGGCTATGGTTCTTCAGAACCGTCTTGCCTTAGATGTCCTATTAGCAAAAGAGGGCGGAGTCTGTAAGGCTTTGAAGGTCCAAGAATGTTGTACTTACATTCCAGACAATTCGAAGCCCCTTGAAAAGGTTATTAGGAACATAACTGATATTCATAAGGAGATCGAAGACTTGAGCAGAGAAAATGTCTGGGAAAAGGTGGGCCAGGGGATAAGTGACGCAGGAGGTTGGCTCACCACGTTAGGCAAAAGCTTTGTGTGGAAGATACTAAAACCTATCATCATAATATTGATCTGTGGGATTGTGTTGTGGGGATTGGTGAGGGTATTCAAATGGTACAGATCAAGAAGGTCAGAGAGAGCTCGGAGTAAACAGCTGCAGAGATTGGCTGCCATACAAGATAGTCAGTACCGGAGTCTGAGGGCTTTGGAAACACAGAAACGAGTTATGCTAGCAATCACTGCAGTTTGAATATTAATGATGACCCCGAGAGGTCATCAAAGGGGGGAACTGAGAGAGCGCAAACTGACCAAAATGTAGAAATACATCACACTTACACGTAGTAAGCACAAATCATGAAGAGAAATGCCATGAGTGCTGATAGTATCCAAAGTTATATTCTGAAATGTGTAGTTAATATAGAAGTTTAAATAGAAGTGGAACTAATACAGAAATGTGTGAAGTAATAAGCTTTTATTGAGCGTGATTATTCCTGAATCCATGTTGTGTAGCTGCTAAAATGTAAGATGGCATACGGAAATGTTGAAATGTGGTAGGCCTCAGGGCCTGAGCAAGGCGGGAGGGGGAAGGCGATTAAAATGCACAATATGGATTGCACTAATGTTTAGAATAATGAGTAGGCTTTTGATTTATAGATGTGTTTACCGAAATCAGTAGAGTATGAGTACTAACATGCTAATAATTAAAAGAAGAAGTTGAATGCTATAAAATGTAGTAGAGCTGGAAAGTTTTAATGTTGATTTATACGTATTAATCTGGGTTGGGGAATGTTGCAAGGCGGTTGGAAAACCATGAGAATTGGGAACAGGCTGCAGATGTCTGTCTGGAAGAGAAAAGGGGGTATTCAATTATTAATATAATGAATAGAAGCTTGTTCAAGAAATGGACCAGACATGGAGGAGGGTTCCGGAATGTTTAAGGGGTATCAGCGGGCCGGAGACGAGTCTGAGAAGCAAGGTCGACTCTAACCGCAAGGCCTCATCATGGAAACAGCCAGAAGTTACACCACGTGAGGGGCGTCTCACGAGGGGCGTCCTAAATGTTGTTGTATTTTTGTATTAGGGACAGCACCCCTGGGTGGAGTTAGAGCAGACGCCTGAGGACCCTTTAGAGAGCGGATGGGTAGGCAGAGAGGGGTCATGACTGGAGAACTATAGGTTTTCACCAAGAGTTCGAGAGTGGGTGGCTTCCTTTGGGAGTCATTCACTGCTGACACCTTTGATAGGTTGAGACTTGGTTAAGTAGGGATACCATCTAGAGCAGGGTAGGGAAAGCCTAACCTGTAATTTCCTTCCGCCTGTAAATGAGCGATAGATTTCAATACGTGTCTATGCTAACGGCACTATTGTTTTTAGAACTGGTATTGATAGTTTCTGTTGTTCGTCTGAGGGCTTTCAGAGAACACATGTACGTAATTGGGCCCGTATATTTAGTGAATCTCATCTTGAGATGCTTGTACCTGCAACTTATAATAAATCTTTGAAAGCTAGAAGTTGTTTGTGATCCTTCGAAGCAGAGTCCTTTATTGGGGGAGCTAACTTGGTAACAGATGCACTTTCTTTCCTCAATGACAGGCAATAAAGATTCAGTCGACCAGACCGGGGTTTTAGATCGATAGTGATAAGGTATTGATCAAAATCTCAACCCTTCCAGTCTCCTTCAGAAATTTACTGACAGCATCTTAATCATCGTGGCCATGTAATTGATCAGTCAGTTCCTTTATTTGTACCATGATGTTGTCCCTATCTATGGACACATATTTAATTAAAAGTACAATCATTCTTTTGGAAATTTCAGCATTCAGCTCCGCACATTCCTTAATTAATTCACGATGTGGGTTTTTGTATATGGAGTGATCATTATCCTCAGTCCAATGGGGACCCTCCCCACTTCCACACAGCGTTTCAGAGTCTGCACCTCACACCACTTAGAAATTTCAGTTTTGGTGACTCTTTCAAGATTATTGCAGATCGATCGATTGAAAAGTCGCATGGTTGGGACCGGTAGTGGACACTGTTGTCGATGTACCACCCTTGTGTTTAGATGCTTCTCCAAACAAACCTTCAGCAGTGTTAGCCTCGCCTCAATTTCGTCATCTGCCATTGCTTGAAGAGTTATACTGGTATGTTCATATCAAGCTTTTAGTTTATATTCACTACATTGCATGGCAAAACCTCTGTAATCATGACGGCTGCCTAAACACCAAAGAATTAATATTTGTGTATTTTAGAACACGTTTGCTTTTTTGAGTGAATTACATGCAGTAGCACATTTCAATATGGCCGCTATGATAAAAGCATGCAGATTGTTGTTTTTCAGTACCCGTTAGTGTTAAACAGTGCTTTAAATGGAAAAAAAGTGCAGGTACTCATCAGATTGAGCTAAGGGGCCAGGGCCGGACTGGCCGTAGCGGGCACCGGGCAATCCCCGGTGCGCCACACGGGTGGGGGGCCGGTTTGGGGCCCCTGGGGGCCGTTTTTGTTACAGGCCTGTTTTTGAAGCATAGCTGCAAAATCGGCCCTGTAACAAAATCGGCCGAAAACAGGCCCTGGCAAAGAGCTTGGCGGCACCCACAACCCACTGGGGGGAGGGGTGGGGCCTGCCGAGCACTTTGCCAGGGCCGGTTTTGGTTCCCAGTCCGGCCCTGTAGGGGGCGTGGCAAGGAGGTAGGGCTAGAGGAGGGACTAAGGGCGGGGCTAATGAAAAACATTTAAAGGGCACAAAAAATGTTGGGGTCCAAATGATGACAAATTGCTTCAATCTGTAATGTATTGTTGGTGCCCTTGCATGTATTAAGTTGTACTCGTTGACAGACTGTTGAAAGGTAACTATAACGTTTCCCTTTTTGTTAGAGGCACCTGTATATTAAACAAAAAATTATAAGACTTGTTTTACTGAAAGACGAATGATCCTGTTCCCATAATATGGCATTGCATTAACAAGAACATTACAGATTGCTTACACATGTGATGTTCTTTAACTCTAGAGTTATGAGACAGGGGAGAACCAACTTATGCTGCAGGGTTTGCATCAAGAAAAAGATAATTATGTATTGAAAAAGACAATTATGCATCAATAAAAGACAAATACATTGTAATGCTGCACAGTTTGTGGCAGTATCACTTCACTATTGAGTGATTTTTAAACTGCAACACTGTGTTATTTTGCTGCTAATTTGGGACTTGGAATAATTCAGACTTTTCACTATCCTGTAATGCTGTATTTACTGGCAGCCTTTATGACTGACCCCATCGTACTGTTTGAATTTCTGTAATAAATCTGTTGATATGGAACTTAATTATTGATTGGGTCATTACTGGATCCATTTTATTTTTTATGTGTGTGGAGGTGCCTTTAACTTGGGGACACATTGCCTCATGAAATTGAGATTTAACAAGGTTTCTAAATCATCAAATCTGTAGCCAAGTTATTGAGGTACATTTTGGGGTGTTCTCATCTGGGAGTTTCCCATGCCCACACCTTAACGAAGGTACTTGGGTAGGATGGTTGGCACATCGAAGGTGGTTGAGAAGTGTAAATAAGAGGAGGCATTCTATTTAGAGAAGAGTACCTAAGGGGAATAAAGGGATTGTTAAAGGAGTTGAAGGTTACCTATGGTGGGAGTGGATGGTACAGGGCAGAGATGGAAGTTGCCTGCATGGGTGCAAAATATCTGACAGGTGTGACAGAAAACCTGAAAATTGAGTACACCTTTTGATAAAGGACAGGGGAGTGAAGGGCAGAACGCACCTGCCAGAATGTGTTGAATAAATACCAAGGGAAAGGGGAGAGAGTATTAAGAGATGAACCTGATAAAGAGTGCAAGATAAAGGATAGAGTAGAGAGTACCTCTGATTTCCTCACAGATCTATGAACCCTGATACTCTTCTGTAAGCTCGTGCCCTACCTCTATGCCCCCTAAGTAACCTACCCATATGCCCATGAGTGCCCCTTCCTCATTCCTTTCTTTGTACCTGAACCTGCAGCAGTCCCTGACTCTGTACCCTCCGGTGGTCTTGTATCTGTTCCGCCAGCACCATCCAGTGCCCCTGTACATGTGTTCTCTTGTACCCTCTGAAATCTCTCCTCTGAGCCCTCACTGCACTGCATCTCTACCCTCTGGAAAATACCCCTATGTACCTTCAGTAGGGATATGGATTTTACATGCAAAAACATTTGTCAATGTCCTTAAGCTTCAAAGCTGGGATGACGGGAGCAATGGGGCAAAGAAGACAGAAAAGAGTTGGTAGTGGGAGCAGGCAGTGCAGCATTAGGCTTGTGAGCTTGGTCCCTGAATCAAAAATAGGCCAGTTACAAATCAGGATTTCAGTAGTGATGCCACAAACTCAAACACCCAATTAGATTAATTTTACATTTACATTTACATTTACATTTTACATTTACGTATGAGAAGAGAGCGGCCCCCAGCACAACTCCTACAACAAGCAATCAATTACAAGAAAAAAGACTACATCCTAAAATGCAACTCTCTCTCGCATCGGGTGGAAGGAAGCAGTCAGCTGTAATGATCCTGGGAAAAGCAAGTTACTGGGGTCTCACAACAGAGCAATAATATTTCACACTTTCATTCACTTTCAGATATTGTGTCAATCTGCAAAACCTAGTCCAAAATTCTGAGGAGCTAGTTAAGGGATGTAGCCACTGTTTCTGATATGGGAGGCACTCCACATGTGTTCAGCCACGGCCTGTATGGGGCGTGCCACCGGGCGGTGACGTGGGGCGGGGGTTGTAAAATGCGACAAATGGACGAATTCAGGTAAGTAACGTAAAAATTAAATAAAACTAATTTCGTTGCGCGCGCTGCATCGCCAAATGTGATGCAGCGTGCGCAACAACATTCGTTTTATTTATTGTTTTTGTTACTTACCTGAAATCGTCCGTTTACCGCATTTTACCCCACCCTGCCCCTCCCCCACCCCACGTCAGTGCCCAGTGGCACGCCCTATACGAACTGTGGCTGCATGTGTTTGATGCTCAAAGCTTCCCTTAGGCCTTCTCCTTCTCCTCAAGTCCAAGGCTTGGCTTCCTCCCTTAGGTGCTGTGGGTTTCATGGTGCTCCCACTGTGTGGCTCATTTTTATTCCCATGAATACCAGATACAGCCAGCTGTTTTGTCATGTGTGTTGTGTTGTGCTGACGACCAGTTTGGTGCTACCACAGTGTAGTGGAACCCTACAGATTTCTGGGCTGCTGTAGTGGAAATTGCAACCATTGCTCCTTCTACAACCACTCGGCCACCACCACCACATTTGGGGAGCGGCAAACATTTGGCACTTCTCAATCACATCTCTGTACTGCTCAAAACCGCACACTCCTGAATGCCTCCAAAGCATTGTAGCAGGAAAGACATGCCTGTGATTTCCCAGCTAACCATGATCCTTTCTTCTTTTGGGTTCTCTGCCCGCTCTCTCCTTCCAGTGTAGGGAAATGTGTACTGGCCTGTAGTGGTGTGGGTGGTTCTTAGGCTCCCTGCCTGGCCTGAGTGGTCTAGCCCTCTGGCCACATCTGAAATGACAGCTACATTCTTGGAACAATACCACTTTACCAATTCACTAATTTTACATGGATGGAACTCCGGTTTTTATATTATGCATTTGTCACAACACAGTAGTGGCACCCTGAGGGTGCAGAACTCCCGAGTTGGAGTGCAGCCAATGAAGGCGAAAACACGCCTAAAATAGATGGTTTTCCTTTAATTAGTTGAAAACTGTAGTTATTGTCCCCAGAAAGTTACTTGAATTTACATCAATTTGATTTAAAAGATGTGTAGGGCTGGCTGTATGTGTCCCTCCTCCAACGCAGAAAGTCTTTGACATGCAGAAAAAATAATGAATTTCCCTGTTTTGAGATTATTGTAACATTCACTGTTTGGGGGGTGGGGATTGCAAGCCATTTACCTGCCAGGCCAAGAAAAAAATCCACTACAGGTAGACAGTCCCACTTCCTCTACCTTAGTGTCAAGAGTCCTTATGGTGAAAGCTCACTCTATAAATTCCCCCAATAACATAAGGAGTCAGGACCCTGGCAGACCAGCGATGGAGAACAGCAAGAAGAAAAAACGGAAGGAAAATATTCTTTTTTTTTTAGTTCAGAAAAAAAGTTTATTAGGATAAAGAAGTACAATAATGTGCACAATATAAAAAAAACGTGAAAATAATAAGAATGCACGCAATGTACCAGTTGGAAAAGGAAAATATTCTTAATCTCCACATCCACCATCTGGAACAACATATAAAAAATTGCTTCAACCCTCAAGCAAATCAGAAAGAAAATGCAAATGCATTTCTAAAAGGATCACTATCTCCCTACTTAAGAGAAATGTAATTGTCATATGCCACATATTGAAACATAACCCAAGAATCTTGCACACAGTTCAGCATTTCGATTTCCACGGACCGGATACATCGCTTCTTTCTGGACTGCATGGGTGTAGCCGCAGTGAGAGTTAACACCATTTGTGAGTAGAACTTTTTAATAAAAACACTTCATCCTGCAAAGGATGCGAGGAGGCCAACCACCTGCTCTCCTCCTGGCCCTGCCCCAGTTGCAGCTTCCCATATCGAGTAGAAGCCCGGAAGGTAGGGCACAGTGGTGAAGCGCTGCATCCACCCCTGCAGTGCACAAGGACAAGTTCATTTTTTTAGGCACCAGCAGATTGGGGCTGCGCACAGGGCACTCACCTACGGAGTGTTAGAAAGTTCCTTGTTGCTGGGTCCTCAATCGGACTGGCACTGGCGATGATAAGAATGCGGCCCCCAGGGGAAGTGAAGGTCGCAGACCAGTCTTCCCCTGGGGAATTCGCGCAAAGACCGGAAGGACAAGGTGGGGGGTGGGATTAGAGGGGCAAGGGGAAGGGGCGGGATCTGGGAGGACATATAAGGTGGTGGGTGAGGAGAAACAGCCTCTTCTTAACACCTGTGCACCACGGGGGGGGGGGGACATAGGGAAACTTTATGGTCGGTAGGTGGGTGGTTGGGGCAGGGGCCGATTTGGCTGTTTGGCGGGGGCGGGGTCGATTTGTCCTTCGGTTTTAGGGCGGGGTGCGGTTTTCTGAAGTTATGGTGACTTGCTTGGTTCGGCGGTGCGGGGCCGGTGGGAGGGGCTGCTGCTGGCGTGTTCACCGGGCGGGTGACGGTCTGGCCTGCGGGCATGTGTGGGGGGGCATCGGTGGGGTTGCTTAGATGTTGGGCCGTGTAGACATGTGCATCTTTTGATAATGGCGGCGATAAGCTTGATGTGGCACCCAGTTTTGGTGTCCGGCAGAAGTTTAAGTGGGCGGCTGGTCCGGCTGTGCAATTTTGCCTCCTACGCGATGCTCGCTGCCTTGCGGGGAGGGGGGCGGCGGCGGCGGCTGCAACGTGGCGCGCGCGGGCCGGTTTAGTTTGGGAGGGAGGGGTGAGGGGGGGTGAGCAGACACCAGACCAAATTGAGAGTGTGCAAAAGGCCGCTTTTATTGAAACAGGTGCATATTTACAACAATACAAACCTGGCAACCGCCTCACAAAACTAGTCCTCACTAAATAAGATGTTACCTTACAACCCCAAACGTCAGGCCCGCCCCTAACACGTCACAAACCCCGCCCCCACCCAGCACAACATAATTACAATTCAAACAATACCAAAACCTGATAATCATTTAAATATCATCCCAACCCACCGCAAAACATCACATTGCAAAACTTACCCACCAACAACTTACATTACCCAAAACCTTGTAACCACCCCACGAAACAACTATTTAAACTTTTCCAGCCATAGCCCAACTTTAGCAAAAACCCAACAACCTTCATGTCCCTGCTGACCAAGAACGCCCAATTTCCGCACGGCACCTGTTCCAAGCGACAATGAACAACATGTTTTGTTACCCCATATCCACCTGTTCCGATAAAAGACCCTAAAATTATGGAAGATAAAACAAATAAATAATGAAAATAAATAAATAAATAAAAGACCCGGGGAAAATAAGAGAAAGAGCTAACCGAGAATAGGGAGGGAGGGAGGGAAAATTTTCAAATTAACTAATGAGCTCCCGGCCACCAGGTCATTCAACCTAAAATGGTGGCCGGGAGGAGGGGCCAGAGGAATATATAGCTGGGCTCCCTCAGTAGGAACCGAGGGAGCCCAAAACCAGCCCAAAACCAGCCCAAGGCTGGCGCTCTGATGCACCCCCCCCCCCCCACTAGCCCCTCCCAATCAGCCCGGGGGTGGGGACCTCCCTGCGGTCGGCTGCCCCCCCCCCAAGCCCCCCTTGATAGTAAAATATCTCCTGGGACAGTAATGTCCAGTCCATGCGCAGTGGCTGGCTACCCTAGGTTTAGGAGCAGGACTGAGCAATATTCGTTATTTCGCTTGCATCGTTATGTCAACTGAACTGTATCAGGGTTTTTTACTCACTTCAAGCGTTTATTGAGTGTAGGCCGGCGGCTGACCGGCCAGAGGCGGTATAATTTGCCCGGTCTTCGTATTACATCGGGCGGTCTCTGGTGCATACTTTTTTCACTGAGCCTAAATTGTCTTTACTGAGAGTTATCTACCCCCGCCTCCACCCCCCTGCTTGTGTCCTGCTATTTAGTACGATTGGTTTGGGCGGGTGGACGGAGTGCGCCCCCTACTGCGGACTGCAACGCTTGTGGAAGGGACACACTTGTCGGGAGTCGGCGCGGGTTGGGCCGAGGGGGCTTTAAGGCAGATTCTTATGTATATAAGGAATCCAATGGCTATAAGTAGAATTAGTAATGAATTATGACAGTTAGGGTGAATGTCGCCACTGGAGCGCCTCTATGCTTGTTATTGTAGGGACCTTTCTTTGGGGGTTGCTGTGCGGGAGGGCCATGGCATGTGGTCCGGGGCACAGGTGGCGTTTTTGGGGCACTGTGAGTAGGGGTGAGGGACCGCCAGTATGGCGCGAGGCTCTGTGGTGCTCAGGCCTCACCTGGTTGGAGCAACCTGGTGGGAGGGGGGGGGGGGGGAGGGGGAGGGCCCAAGACCGATATTGTGCCGGCAGTACAGTGGATGCCAGTGGGGCGCATGACGGCCTCGGGACGCTCGCCGGAAGCTGCAGGGGGGTCCGTGGCGGCCTGCCCCTCCATCGTGGGATCGCGCAGTATATACATTTCAGCATTATGGCATTTTTTGCAGAAATTACGACCAGTGTGTGACAGTTGGCGTGCGGCATGGGGGTCTGCGGATGCGTATGGGGTTTTGTTGTCATGGATATGGTGGATTGCTGGGGGGAGGGGTGTGTTTGTGGGATGAGATGCAGTACAAATGGGAAGGCGGTTGAGTGGGCTCGACAGGGGGGGGTTTACAGGTAACTGGACGGTTTTGTTTTGCTCCAGGAGGCCAGTACGGCTGCAGACAAGTGCGGGAGGAAGACGACTGGGAACATCAGCGACTGTGCGGGAGAAGGAGGTCCGGGACAGACTCTCAGGTACGGGTCTTTGGATGGGGCCAGGGAGCTGCATGGACGGAGGGTCTACAACTGGTTGGCCAGGGGCATTGGGTGGTGATTGATGAGGGAGAGGCAGGTGTTGCTATGGCAGGCTGCTGGAGAGCTGTTTAGGGTCATGTGACGGGAGGCATGGGACTGGACAGGGGACTGAAGGGACGACACAAGTTGCTGGTTTAGAATGTTCGGTAATGGTGTTGATCAGCTCAGCATGGTTGGAAATTTTGCCCGGGGTCACGGGACATTCTCAGAGTGAGAAGGGCGCTTGGGGACCTGAGGTGATGGCTGCCACGCAAGCAGTTATGGATATGTTCTGAATTGTGTACTTTGAATAGTGCTTTTTTTAAATTCACTTTCCCCTGCACCACACGCCATAATACTGACTGTAGGATCCGTTTCCCTGCATCTGTTCGTTGGGACACTTCCGGTCGGCCAGCATGCAGAGCGGTTAGCGCTCTAGTGTCCAACTTCCTGTGGCTATTTAGGCGGAACAGGGGCTGCAGCGCTTCGCGGAAAGGAGACAGTGGCAGTGTCCCTGACCCGCTTTTGCGACCTGACCTGGGCAGTGTAAGCTAACGCGCTGTTTTAAAAAAACGTCCTTTTAAATTGTTCTGAATTGTGTACTTTGAATAGTGCTTTTTTAAAATTCACTTTCCCCTGCACCACACGCCATAATACTGACTGTAGGATCCGTTTCCCTGCATCTGTTCGTTGGGACACTTCCGGTCGGCCAGCATGCAGAGCGGTTAGCGCTCTAGTGTCCAACTTCCTGTAGCTATTTAGGCGGAACAGGGGCTGCAGCGCTTCGCGGAAAGGAGACAGTGGCAGTGTCCCTGACCCGCTTTTGCGACCTGACCTGGGCAGTGTAAGCTAACGCGCTGTTTTAAAAAAACGTCCTTTTAAATTGTTCTGAATTGTATACTTTGAATAGTGCTTTTTTTAAATTCACTTTCCCCTGCACCACACGCCATAATACTGACTGTAGGATCCGTTTCCCTGCATCTGTTCGTTGGGACACTTCCGGTCGGCCAGCATGCAGAGCGGTTAGCGCTCTAGTGTCCAACTTCCTGTGGCTATTTAGGCGGAACAGGGGCTGCAGCGCTTCGCGGAAAGGAGACAGTGGCAGTGTCCCTGACCCGCTTTTGCGACCTGACCTGGGCAGTGTAAGCTAACGCGCTGTTTTAAAAAAACGTCCTTTTAAATTGTTCTGAATTGTGTACTTTGAATAGTGCTTTTTTAAAATTCACTTTCCCCTGCACCACACGCCATAATACTGACTGTAGGATCCGTTTCCCTGCATCTGTTCGTTGGGACACTTCCGGTCGGCCAGCATGCAGAGCGGTTAGCGCTCTAGTGTCCAACTTCCTGTGGCTATTTAGCCCTCACAACATCTTGAGCGCGCAGCCCCGCCGAAGACCCGCCGAAGACCCGCCAAAGAGCTGCCCGTCTGCGCCCGTCCGCGCTAAGGTAGCGCTAGGCGCCAGGCACTCTGCTCCTCACTCTGGCATTAAGGCGGTAAGATGTGTTACTCCAAATCTGAGCTGTTGAGCCTTCAGCATTCCTCATGCTCCTGCGCCAGACGCAATCCTGCGCATATACGCCACCCCCTTGTTACTCCCTCCCAACTGTGCTCTACTTCTAAATGTAAACCCCAAGCCCCCCTTGCCCATACCTTCAGGCTAGGTCACATTAACGTCAGATCTATGTACAAACATCATTCTGAAATTCATGATCTTTTAACTGACCACTCTCTTGATGCCCTGTTCATGACTGAGACGTGGCTCCTTGACGAGATGGACTCGGTCTGCAACCTGGTAACACCCACAGGCTATTCTATCTATACCGTGAACAGGGGCACGAGAGGGGGCGGGCTAGCGCTCATACTTAAATCCCACTTTGAGTGTCAACTCGGTAAAGTAGACATCAGAGGCAGCGAAAGCGCTCGCTTCTCGATCAAAGTCAATCCCCAGTTCTGTGCTACTGGCCTTCTGGTCTATAGACCTCCTGGTGCTGACGTTCCCTTCACTAACTCCCTTTTACAATACCTGAACACTAATGTTATTAATTCTGCCAACTTTACGATTATAGGCGATCTTAATTTACATCTCGACAAGAATACTGAGTCTAAAGCGGCAACTTTTTTAGCGGATCTTGCGGCTTTCGAACTCAATCAACTTGTCAGTGGCCCTACCCATAGAGCAGGACACCTCCTTGACCCCATTTTTTCCAACATCACCGGCGGGTCCTCTGACACACCTATTCCCATGACCTGGACTGATCACTACTTAGTGACGCTAACTATCCCCTGCAACTCGAGCCCTGTAGTAGCACCCACTCCCCCAGTTCAGAAATGGCCATGGAGAAAACTCCGCCTTGAAGACCTACATGATCTCCTGGTACTAAAGCCCCTACTCCCGAGTGAGGACCTGGATGAAGGATATGATCAGTTCTGCCTCTGGATTACCCAGGCACTTGACACCCTTATCCCTGCCAGATGGACCAAGGCCCGCACCCACACGGCGAGTCCATGGTATAACTCAGAACTTGCTACCTTGAAAAAGGAATGTAAGAAGGCAGAGAGATGCTGGAGAAAAAACTACGATGACAACCTTAAACAAGAGTATGTCCTGCTCCAAAAAACCTACCACCGTAAGGTCTGCAGAACAAGAGCGGCATATTATGCCAGTGAAATCAACAATAGCTCTAATACCTCAAAATCGGAATTTAAAATTCTGAAAGACCTCACTGCTAAAAAATCTGTTAACACTATCACTACCTCGCCTGACCTCTGCAATAACATGGCCAATTTTTTTACAGATAAAATCAAGAAGATATACGACACCTTCCCCAAATGCCCACAGTCACTGGTCACCTTTGACCCTACCAGGCCTTCCCTCACTTCCATTCCTACACTTGACCGTGAGAATTTCTCAAAAATCTGTAGAAAGATTAAATCCGGATCTCCGGCAGACCCCCTAAAACCGGACCTTTTCTGTGAAGCTCACGATCTCATCACAGATCACGTCCGTGACATTATCAATCGGTCACTCTCCACCGCCAGTGTTCCTTCCAAATGGAAGCAGGCGTGGGTGTCCCCCATTCTAAAAAAAAACACTTTAGATCCCTCACTCCCGGAGAACTTTAGGCCGATCTCCCTGCTCCCTTGGCCTGCCAAAGTGGCCGAGGCACATGTCAACAATATCCTGTCCAATTTCCTCCTCACCAATAACATTCTGGATGACTCCCAACATGGGTTTAGAGCTGGTCACAGCACCGAGACAGCCTTGCTCAGTGTTTCTGAAGACCTCCGTTCCATTCTTGACGCCGGCGGAACTGCAGCACTGGTCCTATTGGACCTCAGTGCTGCCTTCGATACGGTGTCACATGAGGTCCTCTTGACGAGATTGGAGGAAATTGGAGTCACAGGGGCAGCCTTGGGATGGTTCAGAGACTTCCTGTTTAACAGGTCCTTCAGAGTCTCTACCCCCCCTTACATCTCGAAGGAGCATAGCATTGGACAGGGAGTGCCGCAGGGCTCGTCCCTTAGCCCTACCCTGTTCAATATCTATGTTCGCCCGTTGGCGGAGGTGGCTAGAAGGAATGGAATGGCACTGGTATCATACGCAGATGATAGCCAGTTGGTGGTGGCTCTGAATAACAACAGTGGTCTGGAAGTCCATCACTTTAAACAGACACTTATTGACATCACCAACTGGATGACGGCGAATTTTCTCCAGTTAAACGCCGGAAAAACCGAGATTCTCCTCCTGGGAAAAAACACCGCATCCTGGGGAGATAACTGGTGGCCTGACATCCTAGGTCCACCCCCCAAGCCAAAAGACTGTGTTAAAAATCTGGGTGTCTGGGTCGACTCGGCTCTAAAATTTACCATCCATACCAAGAAAGTGGCTGCCACGTGCTTCGGCATTTTACGCAACATCAGGCCCATTCTGAAGTTCTTTGACTGCCGCACCCGCCAGCTCATTGTTCAGGCGACGATCCTTTCTAGACTGGACTATGCCAGTTCTCTCCTTCTGGGAGCGAATCTGGCTGAAACCACCAGATTGCAGAGAGTCCAGAATGCGGCTGCCAGGGCTTTGGTCGGCCTCCCTCGTCATTCTTCAGTTTCAGGAACCTTAAGAAAACTGCATTGGCTCCCGGTGGGAAAAAGGATCCAGTTCAAGGCTCTATGTTTAGCCTTCAAAATCCTTAAAACCGCCTCTCCCCCATTGCTGAGCCCCCTTTTGTCTGAGTACACCCCTAGAAGATCGCTCCGCTCTGAGGGACAACATCTAGCGACCATTCCCCGTACTAGACTGGCCAGAGTTGGTGGCCGATCCTTCAGTTTCCTTGCTGCCAAGCTATGGAACAGTTTGCCTGAAACCATACGGGGATGCAAGACCTCTTAGCCTTTAGAAAGGCCATCAAAACCCATCTTTTCCAATAATCTGTCTTCTATCTGCGCACCTTCACTCTGCATTTGGTCTGCTCGCAGCGCCGGGACGCCCCTTGGCTGGGGCAGCCGTGCGCTATACAAATTTCCATAACATAACATAACATAACATATAATAAGCAGCTGGGGGGCGTACACACACTGTACGGGCGCAGAGGGGGATCTGGGGAGCAGGAGGGGCTTGCCCACAGCTGAGGCAAGCAGACTAATTGGGGGCCATTAGGCAGGGTTGATGACTTACAAGTAAAGATTTGAAAGATCCACTGACGTGCAGGGGTTTGACGGGATTAGAAAGTCCATTTGTTTGAGGCCATGGGCAGTGGCGCCCGATGTCGTATGTGAGACAGCCGGGACTCTGGCGCAGGTATTATTCTGACTGGGGGTGGACTGGGGGAGGGTTTGCCCGGGTCCAAGGACACAGGAGCGGGATTAGGCGGCTGCGATGAGGCCCTACCTGGGCGGGGCCATGGGTGGCTGACACAAATGCAGCAGGTGCTTAAGACTGGCGGTAAGAGTGGTGCGGCTTGAGGTTTGCGCTATGGTGTGAGACGATTTTGACTGATACGCTGTTCCCCTAGTATTTATTTTAAGTACAATTTTATATAGCAGTGGCTGGACCGTGGGTATTGGAGTGCTCTACGCACATGCTGTAATGAACAAGGGTGGCCTGGGGTCTGAGGCGCGTGGGGGTCCTGAGGTTCAGGCGGCTTTACGGTATGTCAGGTCTGAGAGTGCTGCACATGGGGGAGGGGGGTTAGGCGTGGTGTCTGGCAGGGGAATCTTTAATAGGTGCGCAGAGTGCGAGCTGACGGGTGCAGAAGGTGTGTTCAGGGTAGGTGTAGGGATGGTTTTTGGGATGTGTTGTGTGGGGAGATGGCGTGCGGGGCAGCGGCAAAAAGACTGGCAACTATGCTTCTCTCAAGAGTTAAAGGGGACCTGGGAGTTCGTTAGTTCCCCCTGGAGGCAGGTTGCTGTGGTGACCGTGGAGCAGTGGATGAATGGGCGATGCATAGGGTGACCGGCGGTGTGGCGCTTGGTGGGTTTGGGGTACATAACGGGCAGCTTAAGAGATCATGATGAGGAAGAACCATGTTACCCAGGTATATTTTGCAGCCCTTAGTAATTCACAACATTGGTCAAATCTCCCCCATCCCAACAATCAAATAGAGACCAACGTCATACTAAAAAATAGTGCAACTGTCAACAAGAATCTGGAAACTAAAAGAACGGTTCTCGTGTATCGTGCATCAACAGATCACCTGGGTGGCTATACAAAGATTTGGAGGTATAGAAGTAACAAGGGACCCCATAGAAACACCAGAAAACATGAAAGCTAAGAATGTACAGTCCATATATAACATGTTAAGATCTAGGAGAGGTTGTTCCTAAGCACAATGCTGTCCTCATGAATGTAGCGAACATGCAGGTTGAGAATTTATGAATTGAGAATGATCTCTGTATAAAACTCTGATAGTATATTGTTTATTCCCAGGAGACTTCCTGAAAGTGGCAACCATCCAGTGCCCAGAACATAGGAGAGACTAATCACACAGTCTTGAAAAAGATGGCAGAGTATCAATAGTAGCCATCGAAACGCGTTGACGCCGCATATACACATTCAAGAGAACAAATCTACCCTGAAGTCCAGAAAATAACGGGCCTAGGTTTAGATTCTGACAATATTAGGGTCTCAGATGTGTAACGTTTGATGACAAATTGTTTGTGTCTCTTGTATGTCTCTCCTCTGATGTGATTTTCTCTTTTTTATAATCTAGTGCAAAAAATCTACTTATTGCGTTTTTTAACCATTTAAGTGTATGATATTGTGTCTATGAATTTTCAAATGTTACATCGTGATTATGTTTTGTGATTATGAAAAATCTTTTTAGAAATGTCTAATAACTTTGTACCAAAGAGAGAATTTTAATAAGAATAAATGTTTTAAACTATACAACAAGTGTGTGGATAGATTGTTGTGTATGTAGTACAGTGTTTGTATAGAAATACATACGGATAGGCATGAAATTATAAGTGTGTCAGTCAAGGGAAAACCCTTTTTTTACTGTTTAAAGTACATAAAGGAGCGCCTGATTCTCAAGCAGGGCAACTTGGGTGCTTTGAGGCGCTTTGTGAGGATGGTGTGGATGTGCTTTTAGTGGTTGCGGGGCCCAAGGGGGGAGCGGCTGCAGGTTTCAGGGCTACGGGTATACGACTAGTTGTTTCTGTGATGACGTGGCGACTTGACACTGGCAGAACAGGGGCTAAGGGAAGAGGGATACACTTCATGAAGGACTAATTATTCTTTTCTACTGCAGGAGTTGGGAGTGGAACAGGACCCCAGGCGATCACCTGGCGGGGGTGCCCCCCCCCCCCTTTTCTTGGGCATGGACGGACAGAAGAGGCGAACTGGCCAGTTTTCTCAAGGGATGTGCAATATTGAGGGAATCTGCAGGATGTGTGTGGGGATGTGTGGCCTGGACGGTTGGCAATGTGTTCTGAGAAATAAGGAGTTGCCCCGATATGAGGATACAGGTGGGAGAAAGAAGTATGCTAGAATATCGTGGGTATGGCTTTACACTATGATGCATGGAGGGGGACATGGTGCACTGAAGCGGATAATGGGGGCGATTTGGTCACAGGGATGACTCGGACCTTGCAGCAGGGTGGGTCAAGGAGGGGGGGGGCTATTGAAGGGCGCAAGTACTGGTGTGAGGAGGGGGATTGCGCCAGGATGGGGCTCACCTGCATGGACAGGGATCTGTTCATCTACACACGTCACTGGTTCATCTGGGTGCAGGTACTGGTGGTGGATGGTCGTTCACCACATAGGGGGTTCTTTTCACAAGCGACGTTTGGCCCAAATATTCAGAGTGGGTTTACACAGGATGCAAGCAGAGGGGTGGACTGGTTGTTCAACGCGAAGGGGGCATTTGTCACAAAGTTTCGGTCCCAACAACTCTGATCTGTTTACAATTGTGGCGAGCAAAAGGGTGGATGGTCATCCACCGTGAAGGGAACACTTGGCATGAACAAGGTTTTGGCCCCAGAATCCTATCTGTACACTGAAGGTGAGCAAAATGGTGGATGGTCGTTCACCGCGAAGGGGGGCATTTGGCACTTAATAGGTTTTGGCCCAAGACTCATGTCTGTCTACACGGGATGCAAGCAAAGGGTGGATGCTCCTTCACCATGAGGGGGTGCTTGGCACAAACCGGGTGTTGGCCCGAGAAACTTATATGTCTACGCTGGATGCCAGCAAAAGGGTGGATGGTCATTCACCCGGGAAAGGGTGCTCGTCGCAGGCAACATGTGGGCCCAAAAAATGTTCAGTTAAACTGGTTGCACGCAAAATGGTGGATGGTCGTTCACCGCAAAAGGGGGGCATTTGGCACCCAACAGGTTTTGGCCCAAGAATCCTATATGTTTACAATGGAGGCGAGCAAAAAAGTGGATGGTCGTTCACTGGAAAGGGGGCACTTGGCACAAACAAGATGTTAGCCCGAGAAACATATATGTCTACGCTGGATGCCAGCAAAAGGGTGGATGGTCGTTCACCGCAGAGGGGGCACTGGTCGCCAGCAAAGTTTGGCCTAAAATTAATTGTATCTGTTTTGCACGGGATGCAGGCGAAGGTGGTGGATGGTCGTTAACCACGTGCGGGGGCACCTTTTACAGCCGAGGAGTGGCTTGCCATATGTGATTGGTTTACGCGGGTCGCAGTGACCGCGATGGGGGGCACATTCCCGGCCACGGTTTGGCCCGTCGCAATGTGCTCTGTAATCTGGGTTCAGACACAGGTGGTGGATGGTCGTTCACCGAATAAAAAGGGGGACTCCTGTCACTGACAGGGTTTGGCTTGTCAAAGGTTTTGGTTACACTGGTACAAGAAAAAGGGGGCATGGTCTTTCACGGAAAGGGGGGACACATTTTCTGGACATGGGATTGCATTGGATAGGCTATTTGTTTGCGCAAGATGCATGTTGAAGTGGTGGCTGGTCGGCCACTGGGTGCCACAAGGTGGCGGATGCATTAGCCGCACAGGAACTTGGGGTTTCAAGTGGTGCTGGGCAGGTTGGCACCTTTCGCGACTGACGGTTGTCTCATCAACGGTGAATTGTATAATATATACGTTTGGGTGGTGGTTTGGTTTTCCACCGGGTGCCGCGGGGTCGGCGGACAGGAGGCGAAAGGTGCCTGGGAGAGCGGGGGGTGGGGCAGTGAACTGCCCTCCGGGGGTTCCCTGGTTGGCGGTACTTTGGAGGGGTGGTGAGTCACATACGGGCGGATCCACCCCTCTGGGGGGGAGAACGGTACATGGGTGACTGATAGCGGAAGGCAATGAAGGAAATTCAACAGAGGATGCTCGGAGGGCAAGTGAAGGTGATAATGGGGAGAGGAAGGAGGTCACCGAGTGAATGGGGAAGAGTCAAACAGGTGAGATGGTTTTGAGAAGGTGGAATGGAGAATGAGTCGGTATGGGGTGGGGAAAGTATATTTATTGCATTTATGTACTATGTAATAAAGTCTAAAGGATTGCAACCCGCCGCGCAGCTACCTGGAGGGTGACGTCACACGTTGTTCAGCCGTGGAGCGCCACTGACCCCACTTGAAATTAAATTACCATCATGTGAGCATGCGCAGCAGTGTAGAGATGGGATGCATGTTCACATGACTATTTGCGACTTAAAATGCCGTCCTGATACAGTGAGTACCGGTACTCTCCTTGGTAACGGAGAAGTGCCGGTACTCTTGGTGGGAAAAAAAAGGGCCGGTGCTCAGTATCGGAGAGTACCGGCCCATTTAAAGCACTGGTGTTAAAGGATTTTGTATCAGCGAAATTTGCTCTTAACAATCTTTATACCTCTCATGCCGAGAAATATCTTTTTCAAATGTATCAATGTCATTATGAACGTGGGGAAAAAGCTGGGAGATTAGTAGAATAACATATCCACAAACAAGAATCCTCTAGAGTAATCCCCACAATTAGAATTTCTTCAGGGATACCTCAGAGATTCTTTCTCAATTTCATACATTTTATTAAACACTCCACGCGTTCATAGACAACTCAGAACATGCTGTAGAAAATGCCTTCTTCTCCAAACTTAAACGTCCAAAATTTTCACAGGAACAACAAGATGAATTAGAAGGGAGTATTACGAGTGACGAGGTACGTCAGGCAATTGACTCTTTGGCTTCTGGTCAAGGGAAGGGGAGGGGAGGATGGGTTCCCTATTGAGTTTTACAAAATTACTGAAACCGACACTGTCCCAAAATTGGTTTCTGTTTTTGATAAGGCTTTAAGTCAAGGACAATTTTCATCTGATTTTTTACGGGCCCATATTACGGTCCTTCCTAAACACAGTAAGGAACCCTAAGAATGCTCTAGCTGCAGACAAATTTCATGTATAAATTCTGATGTCAAAATTTTAGCTAAAGTTCTAGCACATCGTCTTGGATCGGTAATGACATCCTAGGAATTGATTTTTTGGCACTAGCTAGTGGGATGTATTTTTCACCCACAGCGGCTGTCACTTGTGGTGGGTTTACATCTCCGTATTTCAACATTTATTGAGGTACAAGGCAAGGTTGCCCACTTTCTCTTTTATTGTTCCTTTTAGGCTTTGGAGCCACTTGCCATAGTAATGTGCTCCATTTCTGATATCCTGTCATTATGGGGTACAGTGCAAATAATAAAAATGAACACAATTCCTTAATTCATTCACATTTTTGGCATGGTCCAACTTACCATCTCAAGATCTTTTTTTATAAAAATGTGGACATTCACTATTTTCCGGTTAAGTGGCACCTAGTTACATTCCTCAGATTCGAAGGGAGGTTTACGTCTCCCTCGTTTAGAATATTATTGGATAGCACAAAAATTGTGTCATTCTATTTATATGCTACCCACTCATAGGAATTTACCACTTTGCGTTTTGTTGAACGTTCAATATTTCAATCGGATATGGAATTGGTGATTTATTATACATAACGCCCAAAATGTACTAATTCAACTGATCCTATTATTTATTCTTCACAATTAGCATGGCAGAAAGTATAACAGATTACGAATACTCATATTCATCTTGATTTTGAAGATCTGCTATGGAATAATGCAGACATCACATACAAAGGGGCTGAACTCAACTGGTCTATTTGGACCAGGCATAAAATATTTCATGTAAAGGCGGTATGTACACATAATCATTCTTTGAAATCATTCTATTGTTTATAACACGATTTTGATCTTCCTTCATCACAAATGATTAGATACAATCAACTTTCCTCTGCACTTGCTCTAAGTACAACAAAAGCTCACGATATAACAACCCACTCCCAATTGCACACTATATTCACACTTGCAAACTTTTCAAGGGTACAGGGTCCGGCCACAATGCCATTTTAATTGGCTCTTCATTTTCTGAGACCTCCAGTAATTTAAGATTATGGTGGTAAACACGTTTAAATATGGAAATTACGGATAAAGAGTGGGATACTATATTGGATAACTACAATAAAGGACTTAGAGACTCCCATCATAAATGTAATTAATTCAAAATACTGCATCATTTGCATTGGTCACCAGCCAAACTGTACTCAGCTGATTCTCTTTGCTGGCTTTGTAACACACCTGACTGTGATATCGTTCAAATTCTGTGGGAATGTCCTAATATTCGCACATTTTGGCGTCAGTTGAAGGTTTTTTGCAGGCACACTCTTTTATTAATTTTTCCCTGTGAGGACGTTTATCACTTTTACATGATACATCTGAAATATCACCTATATCCATTCGTGCCTTTAAAGGGCTTTCTATTGCCCTCGGTCTAGCCAAAGTTAATATTTTACGTTTTTGGAGGACTAGTTTTAATCCAACACGTCAATCTTGGCTTGAAGATATGTTTGCTGTGGCTCACTTTGAAAAAATGATTTATAAGCTGAACGACAATTTACATCTTTTTGAACAAATATGGGGTCCTTTTATAAATGTATGGTGATTCTGACTATATAATGCATATTTACTATTCATGAGTTCTCCATTGATTCTCATATATTGTATGCATGACACTTTTTATTGAATGAAATCATCTACCTGTGTAATCTAGATATTTGTACTATTGCTTGGTTTTTATTTTATTTATGTTTTGTTATTAGTTATTTTGGTTATTAATGTCACTGTATAACTGGTGTTTCTTTTTTTTTCTCTATTTGTATGAAGGTATTTAATTGTTGATCATTGTATGTTTAATTTTGAAAAAAACATTAATAAAGAATTGAGACAAAAAATATTATTGTATGATGGAGAAGCTACAAAAACATAAAAGTCCAGTAAATAGCAACATTTTCGCTACAAACGAAGACACCTCCCCTTTCAACATGAAGAGTTGCTACATACAGAAAAGTTATTACATTGTAAAACAATATTACAGTGCAAGTGATATTGGTGTGGCATTATTGCCCGGGAGACAGTCAATAATGCTAATTGCATATTGCATCGTGAGATATCTATTGGCTGTTCAGCTGTAGACATTTCAGTGATTCTCTAGCCACCAAAATATGCCCATGGTGTTAATGCATCTCTAATTTGAACGACTTCCGTTGATTACAAAATAAAATAACCTAAAGCCGCTTTGTAAATTCATCAGGTTTGAAGTTTTTGGGGCATCTCATTGTTGTATATCTGTGTCACGTGGCCATGTTTATTGCCGGCAGTCCCTCCCATAAAATGAGCAATTCGTTATTTACAGTGCTTGAGATTGATAAACAGAAGTGCAGGTACTTTGTACCAGAGTACCTGCTTGTTTCTGAGAAGTGCCGGAACTCTGTAATTAAAAGTATTACGTTTTTAGGTCTCGCGACCTATCGATGTGCGCATCGAGCGGAGCTGAATTCAAGTGGCGAAAACATCATGAAACCAAAGGGCTCTCAGCCCCGCGGTTTTCATGCAGTTCCCATGTACATGCACGCGCATCGCATGCAAGCCCAGCCTCTCGCATTCCCAGGCTCTCCGCCCCCATCCGGCATCAGGCTTCTCCTCCCCTAGCAGCACTCCTCCCACACCAGCAACTCCCCCCTCCCACACCATCACCTTCCCTCTCTCGCATTCACGCCCCCCCACCCAATTGTTTTTTTTCCGTGAAACCGAGCCAGAAGTACTGGAAAGCTTTACATGGGCACCAGTTACATTATACAGCAACTCCCCCCTCCCACACCAGCACCTCCCCTCTCTCACATTCACGTCCCCCCATCAGGCTTCCCTCCCAATCCGCCTGCCTCCCCTCGCGCATTCACGCCCCCCCACCAGGCTCTCCCGCCCCCATCCGGCTTCCCTCGTAATCTGCCTGCCTCCCCTCGCTCGCATTCCCTGTGCTTCTATTCTCCTGCAAACTAAAACCACTGAGTAAACAGTACCTATCACCTACATCGATCCCACCATGTTTCGGGTCTTGCACTTTTATTTAGAAAAAATTATGGTTTTCTAGGGGCTACAGTTCTGAGCTGCCTCCAACTAACCAATCGGATTTGCACATCTAATGACAGCAAGCACAGAAATTGAAAGTAGTTTCCCTACAACATATAGCAAATTAGCAAACCTGTTGGTAAATACAGCATGTATTTTACAAGCGTGTGCATGGAACCGAAAAAAGACCCACCCAATTGTTTTTTTGCGTGAAACCGAGCCAGAAGTACTGGAAAGCTTTACATGGGCACCAGTTACATTATACAACAACTCTCCCCTCCCACACCAGCACCTCCCCTCTCTCGCTTTCACGCCCCCCATCAGGCTTCCCTCCCAATCCGCCTGCCTCCCCTCGCGCATTCACGCCCCCACACCAGGGTCTCCCGCCCCCATCCGGCTTCCCTCGTAATCTGCCTCCCTCCCCTCGCTCGCATTCCCTGTGCTTCTATTCTCCTGCAAACTAAAACCACTGAGTAAACAGTACCTATCACCTACATCGATCCCACCATGTTTCGGGTCTTGCACTTTTATTTAGAAAAAATTATGGTTTTCTAGGGGCTACAGTTCTGAGCTGCCTCCACCTAACCAATCGGATTTGCACATCTAATGACAGCAAGCACAGAAATTGAAAGTAGTTTCCCTACAACATATAGCAAATTAGCAAACCTGTTGGTAAATACAGCATGTATTTTACAAGCGTGTGCATGGAACCGAAAAAAGACCCACCCAATTGTTTTTTTTTGCGTGAAACCGAGGCAGAAGTACTGGAAAGCTTTACATGGGCACCAGTTACATTATATAAGGTCACGTTCACTTGATAGTATGGATCTGCGCGTTAAGCACGTGCAGCTTGTCTTGCCGAAGGGTCAAGGGACGCAATCTCGGTAGGGTTTGTACTTCATAATTCCAAGGCCAATACCATTAGTACCATCACGTTGCGCAACGAAAGCAGCTGTATTGAGAGCCAAGCGTCATTTTACTTTACACTCTACATCATTTTATCGGTACCACTTTTGATTATTGTGTCGGATGCTTTAGTTGCTTATACCTGAACGAATTATAGGGCGAATACAAGAGGTTGGTAAGTGACAGAGGTACTAGGACCTGGCGCTCATTCATCGTAGCACTGCATTTCAAATAAAACCTATGCTGGGAATATATGTTTATATGCCAGAATTAGGAGGGAACTTCACTCTGCCTTATGTAAATATAATACCACCGAACTTCCAACTTGCCACTCACCCACGCAACGCCACTCACCCACGCAACGCCACTCACCCACGCAACGCCACTCACCCACGCAACGCCACTCACACATGCAACGCCACTCACACATGCAACACCACTCACTCAAAGCAACGCAACTCACTCCACTGACACATGCAACGCCACTCACACATGCAACGCCACTCACTCAAAGCAACGCAACTCACTCACACAACGCCACTCACACACGCAACGCCACTCATCCACGCAACACAACTCACACATGCAACGCCACTCACACATGCAACGCCACTCACACATGCAACGCCACTCACACACGCAACACAAATCACACACGCAACACAAATCACACACGGAACAACACTCACACAGGCAACGCCACTCACACAGGCAACGCCACTCACACAGGCAATGCCACTCACACACGCAACGCCAATCACACATGCAACGCCAATCACTCACGCAACGCCACTCACACACGCTACACCACTCACGTTGCCAATAGGTCTCGCAGTAGGAAAGTTGGAGCCATTACCATTGCAAATCACAATGCCTTTTATTTTTTTCATTTTAAAAACATAAAGGGCTTTGTCATTTACAAAACCAATAGCTCCAACTTTCCTACTGCGAGACCTATTGGCAACGCCAGTGCTTGTTCTTGAGAAGTGCCTGTACTCTCCCTCTCAAAATAAAAAGTGGCGGTACCCCGTCCCGGAAAGTACCGGCACATTTAAAGCACTGGTTATTTAAATGACGTTTAAATGGTGTTTGATTAGATGTACGGTGAGTAACTGTTTCATTATTTATTTTATAGTCAATATTCCCCTTCAAAGTAAAGCTTCCTGCGTTAGATTTCCGTCCGGTGGCATTATGAAAAACACATTTAAATATCAGCACATTCTGTAAAAAGAAGTCACGGTCTCTCAATCCTGAGCAAGCCTCCCGTGGGTGTATTTTGCCCGCAGTCCTGCGAGCGCGCCTGGCGGGCGGGACGGACCTGCTTGTGTTTGGGCCTGTTTGGTGCAGCCTTGGAGATCCGTGTAATCCGAAGAGGCGCTCGGCTCTCGTGAAGTCACGCTGGGACGGCCCCTTTCCCTGCCCTCGGACTGAAAGGCAGAGAAATAAACACAGCGGCCGGGTTGGGAAGGCGAGAGAGAGCGCGAAGCTCAGTCACAGGGAACTCCCGACCGGACCGCTGCCCTCAAACACAAAGTGAAAGCAAGTGGCAGAGGGCAGGAAGAGGCGATGGGCTCCCGGGAATAATTCCTTCCTGCTGCTGCGCGACTTTCCGTCACATCTGGAGTCCAGAAGAGAATGCCCCAGCCCGTAAGTTACTTTTTTCTTCCGTGTTTTCGCTTCATCTTTGCCCAGCCTCCCCTTCTTGCTGGGTAGGAGTGGGTTAATGCTGGGCGTTTGTTATGCCCGCATAGAGGCTTCCCTTGTTTTCTTTGTTATGGAAGAGGGTAGGCTCTCTCTCTCACTCTCTCGCCTCTTGCTTCCACAGACAGGCTCATTCACTGTACTGAAAGTATCCACCATAGTCCCCCCACTGCATTCCCCATCTCATTGTGTTCCATAAGCCGCTCAGCCCAATGCTGCAACCCTCGTGGTAAGGTAGCGTAGTGGGTTGATGCAATTGTGGCACCAATGTCCCGAATGTCTAAGTGGCATGTTTGAAATCCAGCCGGACTGACTTGGCGTTTCACCCTTGTGATGTTGAACAATGCCCGTGTTATTGACATTCAGAGTTCGAAACAAACGTTACATGTACAATAATGCGTGTGTGACTTGTATGGTTGGGACATCTGAGGACATATTTCACATGATGACAAGCTCTTTAAAACCCCACCCAACTGATAACTGTTTTTTTTTTTAAAGAGAGCGGGTTCATTATTTATTGTCTGGTTCTTGACAGCACATCTTTGCCACGAGTCACTTGTTCAGATCACTAATTGGGCAAAGGTCGCGACCTGTGGCCCAGGCCCCTGTGAAAGCGCAAGCGTCAAAAGCACCGAAGGCCACATGTCATGAGCTCTCGAGTTTCATTGGCTGGTAGGGTCAGAGGCGAATCAAGTGTGGCAGCAAGCACCCCGTGGGTAAAATGAGGCAGAACGTGTCAAAAGTGGCTGGCCCGGTGGTCACTGAAAGCCACATTATTTCACTGACTTGCTGGTGTTCTCTGCCTAACCTCCTCAAGGCGAGGAGACTTAACCTTTGCACCCAGGATAAGGACAGTCCTTGGGACAGGAACAATGGAAGTCAGAGGTCTACCCAAAGGCTGACACTTCTCAGGCGTCTGTATTTAATGTTTTCTTGGGTTCTCTGCGTTTGTGCAGAGGTTTGTGACTCACTTTATAAGGTGGCAGGCCCGTGACTCACTTTCTTTTAATCTAAATCAGGTGTATCCAACGAGTAGCTCGTGAGCACCCGGAAAGAACCTCTCCAGCTACCTGTGCTCATCCCAGCCTACTAATATAGAAGCTTTTGCTTGGTTGAATTCTTATATGTATACTAAAACTTAAAAGCACGTCCTCAAGATGAAAATGTGTGTATGTATATATAGAGCTCATAAGCTGATGTTTGGCAAAAATAGTTGCATTGTCAAAATGTTTTTAAAGATATTATTGGCTTGGGGAGGTTCATTACACATAATATGACCTTAGTGCCCGGGGGATTGTAGCTATGGCTTTTATGTATTTCCCATGTACAGTCATTTTAAATTCTCCAAGGATTTTTTTACATTAGTGCTGGACACCCAGCCTCAGCCAGTGATGTGATGACTGCTGACAATCTTGGATGGGATGGTCACTATTACATCACTAATATTAGCAGCTCGGGATGATTTCTATTGAACATAAGTAGCTCTTACTACAGCAAGGGCTGGAGACCCCTGATCTAAATAATGTGTGGCTGCTTACGTCTGGGTGGGAAATTGGTTGGGCCTGGATTTCTACTACATGCGGTTTCGAAGGCGTCAGAGCCACTGATGTCTGACTTAAAGCTGTGTCCAAATGCCTGTCAATAGAGAAATTGAACATGTCCCTGTTTCTGACCCCAAAGCCCCTCTTTTCAACTCTCTGATGCTGGGTTCTATGTCTTTTGCATGTCTTCAGCTGAGTGAGGCACAGAGGCATTACCCATATGACCAGCACACAACAGGACAACTTATGCAGAGTCACCTTATTTCAGTTGTGTTCCATGTCAAGGCAACCAGTCCATGGCTTGGCCATCAAGGCTTTCTAGCAGAGACGCTTTCAGGTGTGAGAAATTGCCCAGGCCCCCCTCCTTCCAGGGGCCCAACTGGGAAGGACACATGTGTCTTTATCTAGCACACCTCTGTCTATTTCCAGATTTCAGCCTCACTCCTCTCTGCCTACCGCTGCCTCAGAGTCTCTCTCGCTTTTCCCAGTGGCATCTTGAGGACGTTTGTGGGTTCTGTAAATACATATTTCAACAGTTTTTCTGTGCACCCCATTACTGAAAGTTTGTTTGGCATCAAGTGGGTTTCAATTAGCAGAAAATGGGCAGTAAAATTATGAACAGCAGCCCCAAACTATGTCTTACTTAGGGCCTTACATATTTTTAAGACTACACTCATTTCTACCTCTATTTATTTTAGCTTGACGCAGGAGTTAATGATCTTTTCCATGATCTCAGTCAGTGGTTCAGATTTGCAGGAATAGCAACAGGTGGGCCGATAACACTAATGTTACTTCCATGTGTTTGTAGGTATGACGTGCTTCTGAAAGTTTGGAAGTCAGAAATCATATCTACTCGGAGACAAATCTTTGTGAATCAAGCTCAGATTAGCAGTGATAGATGAAAAGTGGGTTGGTGGCTAGAACTCTTCAATGCACCTTGAACTGAACCAATTGTTAAGTTGAGTTTTATCATACAGAACTTAGTACCCTGAAGTTGCTGTCTTTATCTGCAATTATTTGTTCTGTGGGCGAAGCTGTGAATGAGTAGAGCACCTGCACTCCTGTACATTTCATGGCTACTTATTTCCCATCAGCCCTATCTCTCAAACAAGACAGCCAAGAAGCTGAGGTTGGCTAGAACTTGTTTTTCAAGTCACGTTGTTGGGCGGTTAATTTCAGTTCTTCATAAAAAAAGAGACAGGTTTCCCAATAGAGCATCAAACCACAAGTCTCGGTGAAGTACTGCTTGCTTCCGCGTGTGCTTTTTGTTCCTTTCCAGCAGCTTTCTTTTTAGGTCGAAGCCTACCAGAAAGCACATCTGTCTGGTTTGCTAAAGACATCTTGGGGACATTCTGAAAACTTCCCGGGGAATGCATTCCACCCATTGCTTACCATTGGTTTTGTGGTTTGTAACTGATATTTTTTGACTTTCTATTTGCTGGCTCTTTTTTTTTTATTCTGTCCAGCTTCCCGATTGTTCTACCACCAGACCTGCAATCTGTAAATAGGCCTAAAATCTTGTTTGTATCTTGTCACATTTGCTGTGCATTCAAAGACAGAGGTCAAATGTCAGACTCAGTCCTCCAATGGAGCTATGGCGGCCGAATCTAAGCGCGGGGGAGGTGCCGGCGATTCCAACTGCTGCCGCATAAGACGGCCGCAGATAAGAGTGCCTACCGCCACCCCCTACATTCGTGCCGCCTGGGGCGGACCGCCCCCCCTCCCCTTGCTATGCCACTGCTCTGACTTAAGAGTGAGAGGATTAATGTGACAATCTTGCTGGATACTGGGGGTAGGAAAGGGGTTTTTGTGGCACACAACAATGTTTAAATGAGCTGTGCAAGTATTTCAGAATTAGGAAAACAAATGAAGAACATTTTTTGTTAATTCCGAAGTCTGTTGAAAACAAATACTTTAATATGATAAAATAAAATCGATACACTAGGTGATGCCATTTCCACATATCGTTTGTGCGCTGTTTTGTTGTATTAGTAAAACTGTATGTCTGTGCACGTGTAATAGTCACGTCAGTTTCAAATGTGTTGTCTGTAATGGCAGTGTGCTACCACACCATTCATACTCCACTCTACGCCACTCCACTCTACTCCTCACCTCTCCATGCCACTGCATTCTATGCCACTGCACTCTACGCTGCTTCACTCTATACCACTCTACTCTAATCTGCACCTCTGCACTCTACACCACTCCAGTCCAGTCCACTCCACTCTACTCTGCACAGCTCCACTCTAGGCCAATCAGCACTACGCCACTCTGTAACACTGCCCTCTATGCCATCGTACTCTATGCAAATACACTCTACGCCAATGCACAATACTCTGTACCACTTTACTGTAAACCTCTGCACTGTACGCAAATCCACTGTACGCCACTTGATCTTCTCTGCACCAATGCACTCTACACCACTTTACGTCATTACACTCTACGCCACTTCACTCTACCTTGCACCACTCCACTCTATGCCACTTCACTCTACTCTACGTCACTGCACTCTATGCCATTGCACTCTATGTCACTCTACTCTAAACTACTGCACTGTAACCCAATGCACTCTACACCATTGTACTGTATGTCAATGTACTCTACTCTGCACCACTGTACTCTGTGCCACTACTCTCTACACTAATGCACTCTATGCCACTGCACTCTCCGACACTGATCTCTACGCCACTCTACTGTACACTACAGCACTATGTCCCCATGCACTTTATGGCACTCTACTCGGCACCACTGCACTCTTACTCCACTGCACTCTGCACCACTGCACTATAATCTACGCCACTGCATTCTACATCACTGAATTGTATGCAGCTAAATTGAACTCTTCATCAGTTCACTCTACTTTACTCTACACCACTCCACGCAACTGCACAATGATTTGCTCCACTCTACGCCACTGCACTTTACACCACTGCACTCTACTCTGCACAACTGCAATCCACACCACTCTGCTCAACACCACTCAACTCTATGCCTCTGCACTCTACAGCATTCTAAACAACTGCACTCTACTCTCCAACACTGCACTCTACGCCACTCCACTGTACTCTACTACATTCTATGCCGCTGCACTCTTTTCCACTGTACTTTGCATCACTCCACGTTATGTCACTGCACTTTGCAGCACTCCACTCTAGGCCACTGCACTCTATGGCCCTATACTTTTGTCTACACCACTCTACATCACTCTACTCTGCACCACTCTGCTCCGCGCCACTGTATGCTGCTCCACTCTATGCAACTCTGTTCTACACCACTGCACTCTATGCTACTCTATGCCACTGCACTCTAATTTACGCCACTGCATTCTCCAATGCTGTACTGAATGCTCCTGAATTCTATGCCGCTGCACTCTACCCCACTATACTCTGCAACACTCTACACCAGTCCACTGTACAGAAATCCAGTCTACTCTATGCCATCCCACTGTATGCCACTCTACGTGACTCCACCCTGCTACTCCTAAACATAATACTCTACGCCACTCAACTCTGACACTCTACTCCACTCTTTGCCGTTCCACTCTTCGACAATTCACACCACTCTCTTCTACGCCACTAAATGTTAGCCATGCTGAAAAGCAGCCACACTAATGTACAGAATGGCTAAAACACATTGGCAATACTTCGTCCATAGGCTTTGCCAATGCTTGTTACATACCTGAACTGTCCTTAGATGCAGCCAACTGCCACGCTGATTAGAAGCAACAAAAGACTCTCTGGCTCACAGTTGTTATTCACAACACAAAATACCCAGATCCCAGTGACTTGAGATGCAACAATCTGTTTTAACAGTCAGAAAGCTCCAGGTAAGGAATTACAGGAAGATGCAAGCCCTTGCTATACACTGAGGGTGCAATTTGCCTGTACCCACAACCCAAGAGGCAGTAGCTAATCTGCTAGAGGGTAATACACAAAAACGTTTACAATTTTAATAAAATAATCACCTTTTTAAAAAAGACTGGATTTGCACAACAGTTGACCAAAACCACACAGCGATCCGTTACATAATCTTTTTAACTGACCGCACGGCGATAATTTGCACATGTGCATTAGATCGAGTTAAGAGACTATTTGGAGGGCACAATAGTCGATCTCTGATAGCACCCAAAACTACATCATGACCAAGTCCAGACAATTAGGACCCAAAGCAGGGCATTAGGCATGAAGAATCCTCATAGTTGTAGAAGGTCCAGTTAAAAGGACCATCTGCGGGGCACGAGATTTAACCTTTAACAGCCCCAGCAAACCGCATCATGTCCAAGTGCACAACTGCACCGTAAGATACTAACATTCAATATACAGTTCTTTGAGCAGGGACCGGGAGGCATATCAGAATTTTCATTGACCACTTAAGGATGCCAAAGCAAGTGGCAGCTATTTTATTTATCTGGTGGCTCATAAAACAGCTTGTCATCGAGCCATACCCCCAGATTATTTAAAACATGAACAGGAGAAGGACTGACACCCATAGTAGATGATCACTCAAGAGCATGGGAGAAATTTTCCCATCAGTAGCCATTCTGTGCCGCCCTTTTTAACATAATATAGCTTCTCCTTACCCAGGAGAAAAAGTCCACAGCCTACAGGTATTCTCAAGGCTGTGGCAAACCTTTACGTAATGTGTTAACAAATGGGAGGTGCAGAAAATGTATAAATATTAGTGGCAACTGAATAAGCAGTGCAAGAAGTGTACGTGAAAGTGAATTAAAATTGGATAGGACTGAGTATATGCTTAACTTTAATATTTCTTCTCAGCTCTTCCAAATCTAAAAATGTGCAAGAACAGATTTAACAAAATATCTGTGAGCAATGACGGTCATTGCTCACAGATATTTTGTTAAATCTTGCCACTACTATTTATACATTTTCTGCACCTCCCATTTGTTAACACATTACGCAAAGGTTTGCCACAGCCTTGAGAACACCTCTAGGCTGTGGACTTTGTCTCCTGGGTAAGGAGAACCCATATGATGTTAAAAAGGGCGGCACAGAATGGCTACTGATGGGAAAATTTCTCCCATGCTCTTGAGTCTAAGTTCACATATATTTTGTCACACTTAAGTGCACATTTGGTTTTCCACTTTCCACAGTGAACTAACATCTTGTCGTGTCGAGGTCTGTCTTTACAGTTGAGCTTCACTTTTTTGCCTGACACCTAGATATAATTTTCGTTGTGATTATTGTTTTTGGGGCATGTATCTAGATACGGGTCACTAAACTTGCCCTCGGACCCTCTTCCCAATTGTTGTGTTTGATACCCATAGTAGATGGCCACAGATACAGACACCACAGGTAGGTGCCCACCAGCTGACCCTCTGTCTTGTCCCCATTCGTTCATATTCATCCTGGATGAAACTTGGGAAATGCAGGTGGAAACAGATTCTGCCTTGTAGTTATCCTTAAATGATAGAGATACCACAATTAAACGTGTGTCATCTGCTTACGAAAAAAATGTTGACCCATGAAATTCTACAATCTAAGCTAAAAATTTCATATAGAGATTGAAGAGAAGAGCGCTTAGGGTGGGACCCTGCTGCACCCTGGAAACTAAATGGTGAGATTTGGACCTGTGATGGTGTGAATACATCTGAAATTTGCGGTCACGTAGGAAATAACTCATCCAAGCCAGGACTGTGCACTGCACAACCATATCCCTTAGTCTGGAAAGCAGAATGGTGTGGGTCACTGTGTCGAATGTGGCACTGAGATCCAGAGAGATCAGTGCTGCAGCAGCACCCACCACAGCTGACAACGCAGGCATTCCGTAACACCGAGGAGGGCAGATTCAGTCCTGTAACCAGTCCTGAAGCCTGATTGCAACGGGTGCAAAAAACCATATAGTTCGATGTAGGATGAAAGTTGCAGGTTAACATGTTTCCCCAACACCTTGGCCAAGGTAGACAAGAGCGATATAGGCCTATAGTTTGACCTTAGGAGAGGGTCTAGATTTTTTTTTTGTGAAGGTGCAACTAAGGCTCAGAAGTTAAGTGAATTGCTCAATGACTGGCAACCGTGCGAGGAGGAACCTCAGAAGGACATTAAACTTGCTTCAGAGGCGTATTTGGAATGGTGCTAGTCCAGTCAGAAGGGTTCTTAACAATTTTTGACCGCAGTGATCTTATCTGAGTAAAATTTGGCTCTAGCAATGTTACATTTTTTTTCTGGTAATCTTTTAAAGCCAATCTGTATCTTAATTTTATTCTCATATCCGTTCGTTTTTCACCATCCTCTTTCCACACTTTTACACAATGTTTTAAGTTGGTGCAATGAGTCATTGCAGCATGGGGCAGGGTGAAACATTTGATGATTTTTTTTTTACTAGTAGTGGGAACTAACACATCAAGTGAGATTCTGATCCAGGAGTCTAAATTATGAACCTCATTATCTACTGACTGAGTCAGTTAGGGACAATTGACTTCAAGATTTAGAATTAAGGGTAGGAACATTAAGCTTGGACCAGCTCTTACCAGAATATGTCATCAGATTCTCTCTCTTGTTCTGGCCCCTAGTTGAACAGAAAGGAAGAATGGGACTTCAAAATGATCAGCCCATGGCAAAGGGAAAGGCTGCTCAGTCTGTAAGCTACGAAAATTGGTGAATATAGGATCCAACATATGGCCAGCAATATGAGTGGGGAAGTTTGTAATGAGATGAACATTAGGAACCGCAAGGACTTCTATTACAGAGGAAGCTGTACTGCAATCCACTTTGTCAAAATGGATGTTAAGATCACCCAAAATAGTCAAATTAGATAACGTAAAGATAGATGATGCGACAGCTTTGGAAATACTAGAGCTCCAACTGGTCGCATTGCCCAGTGGGCGATAAATGAAAGCTCCCGACTAGGTGCAGTTCTTAGTCAGTAACAATGAAAAAAGATGAGCTTCGCAATCAGGGATTCTAAGCTTATCTTTTTACACATAAAGTATTCTTTAAAATAATATCAGTACCAGGAGGGGCGTGGCTTGGACGGCAATGTGGAGAGTTGCCTGAGTCCGGAGCTCCACTACACCCCGATTCATTAACGGGATAAAAAGCGAGACATCTCCAACTAAACGGAAACAGAACCATAACTTCGGCAATCGGAGGACAAAGCGCATCGAAGGGCAGCACCGAAGGATGCCACAAAGAGCCAGAAGCTACAGAAAATCACTCCTCCAGTAACCGAGCGGGAGAGCTGGGTTGGTAAAATGGCGCCTGAATGAATTTACGCGTAACAGCGAGCGAGGACAAATCGAAGACAAAGCGCCAACCGGAGGAGCCGCGCTCACCTGCGAGGTCAGTGGACAAAACCCCCAACGAACTAGCGCCCCTGCACCGTCAAAGATCACTGTTGCCCCACCATCGGGGGGTACGATCGCAAAGGGTGAAACCAAAACTGAATCCCGTCTGGGGCACCCCCTCTAACCATCAGCACGCTAAGGAAAGCCGGTGTCCCACCAGGGAGGACACAAGGTAGATGATTGAAATCGAAACTGCAACACAAAAACAACAGGCCAAATAGAGGCAGCCCAAGCCCGCCATAGCACAGCACTAGCAAGAACCACAAAAACAACAACAACAAACCAGCACTAATAAAGCGTGGTCTAGTTGCAACAATTCAAGAACCATCCAATCCAACAAACAACTCACACAGACAGACCATACAGATCCAAAACGCAGCAGTAATTACACCCATGCAGAGCCTAGGGTGCGCCCCGCACACTGTAAGCCATGGCAGTGAATAGCACTACTGCACTGGAGGCTGACCTAAAGATTGTCTCCCTCAATGTGAAAGGTCTTAACCATCCGATCAAAAGAAAGAAAGTACTAGACTACCTGGCTAAGACTAAAGGCGATATTATCCTACTACAGGAAACAAAACTCTCCAAGGAGGACGCGAGCAAGCTTAGGGCGAGATGGATAGGTCAGGTAGCCTGCTCACCAGCGGTGGGCAAAAAGTGAGGAGTCAACACCCTGATTAACAATAAATCCAAGATTACCATTGAGAAAGAACAGTGCGACAACGATGGGCAAACACTGATCACTCAGCTAAAAAGAGGGGAAGATACCTTACTGGTAGCAAACATATACGCACCAAACACAGACGACATAACATACTGGGAGGGGCTAATGAGGGAAATAGAGGCAATTCACTCAAACAACATGACTGTGCTGGCAGGCGATTTCAACCTAGCTCTCGACCACACCCTAGACAGACAATCAGTGTCCCAAGCGCAACCTCCTGCATCCCATAGTATTCTAAAGAACATATGCAACAGATTCAACCTGCAAGTCCCATGGCGCCTACAACACCCTGACACCAGAGACTACACTTCCTACTCCAACCCACACAACTCCTTCAGTAGAATAGACTATATCCTCATCTCAGGCTCACACACACCTGATAAAACACACAGAAATTGCGGCAAGAACAATATCCGACCACATGCATCAGCCTACTCCTAACAGGTTGACACAACGAACACATCACACGTAGATGGCGATTCCACAATACAGTCATGGCAAAACAGGAAGACAGAAACAGAATAGAGGTACCCATTAAAGAATATATCAAGGAAAACGACACACCAGACATAGACCCGAAAAGCCTCTGGGATGCCCTTAATGCGACTATCAGAGGCAAGCTAATAGAAATCAAGGCTAGAAGGGACAGAGAAGCAAAAGCACAGCTAGACCAACTAGAAAGAGACATCAAACAACTAGAAAGTATGCATATTGGAGACACTTCGAACAAAGCCATGCTTGTAGAACTCACAGGCAAAAAATACGAATTCAACAGTATACTCAGCAAACGAGCGGTTCTATGGATAAGAAAGTACAAACAACTAAACCTCTGCGAGGCTAACAAAGCAGGGAAAATCCTAGCGTCATATCTCAAACACAAACAAAGGCAACACTGTATCTCCACAATCCCAGACGCAAACAAGACACACACCCGACACAAAGACATCTTACCCACCTTCACAAGACCTGTGCGACTCCCTGGCTACCTTCTTTCATCGCAAGATCACCGACATCCACAACCGCTTCAACTCCGACAACCCAGCACCCACCACGGAGTCCACCACCCCTGCTACCACCACCCGCACCAGCCGCCTGACCGCCTGGTCCAACGTCAGCGACGAAGACACCATCAAAACCATGAACTCCATCCACTCCGGATCCCCATCTGACCCCTGCCCACACCACGTCTTCAACAAAGCCAGCACAACCATCGCGCCCCACCTCCGAAAAACAATCAACAGTTCCTTCGAGACAGCAACCTTCCCGGAAAGCTGGAAGCACGCCGAGATCAACGCCCTTCTGAAAAAGCCCAAGGCAGACCCCAAAGGACCTCAAGAACTTCCGGCCCATCTCCCTGCTCCCGTTCCCGGCAAAAGTGACAGAGAAGATCGTCAACAAACAGCTTACCCGCTACCTCGAAGACAACAACATCCTGGACCCCTCCCAATCCGGTTTTCGCCGCAACCACAGCACCGAGACCGCCCTGATCGCAGCTACCGACGACATCAGGATCCTGACGGACAAAGGAGAAACAGCCGCCCTCATCCTCCTGGACCTATCAGCAGCCTTTGACACAGTCTGCCACTGCACCCTATCAGCACGCCTCCATTACGCCGGAATTCAAGAGAAGACCCTGGCCTGGACCACATCCTTCCTCTCCGGCAGAACCAAGAGCATCCGCCTCCCACCCTTCCGCTCAAAATCCACCAAGATCATTTGCGGCGTTCCACAGGGATCCTCCCTCACCCCGACGCTGTTCAATATCTACATGGCACCACTCGCCCATGCCGCACAACAACATAACCTCAACATCATCTCCTACGCCGACGACACCCAGCTGATCATATCCCTCACCGAAGACCCCCACACCGCCAAAGCCAACCTCCACAGAGGAATGAAGGCCGTAGCCGACTGGATGAAGGACAGCAGACTGAAGCTGAACTCAGACAAGACGGAGGTCCTCATCCTCTGACCCACCCCAGCAGCCTGGGACGACTCCTGGTGGCCCACATCGCTAGGCACAGCCCCGGAACCCACAGACCACGCACGCAACCTGGGGGTCATCCTCGACTCCACCCTCTCCATGACCAGACAAATCAACGCCGTCTCAGCGTCCTGCTTCAACACCCTCCGAATGCTCAGCAGAATCTTCAAATGGATCCCCATCGACACTAGAAAAATCGTCACCCAGGCCCTCATCACCAACAGACTAGACTACGGAAACGCCCTCTACTCAGGAACAACAAACAAGCTCCTGAGACGACTACAACGAATCCAGAATGCCTCGGCTCGAATGATACTCGACGTCCCCCGCCGCAGCCACATCACACCCCACCTGAGAGGCCTGCACTGGCTCCCCGTCAACAAGAGAGTCACCTTCAAACTCCTCAACCACGCACACAAAGCGCTACACAACACCGGACCCACCTATCTCAATAACCGACTCAGCTTCCACACCCCCCACCCGAAACCTCCGCTCAGCCAACCTCGCCCTCGCCACTGTCCCCCGGATCCGAAAAACCACAGCCGGCGGAAGATCCTTCTCCTACCTCGCCGCCAAGATCTGGAACACCCTCCCAATCAACCTAGGACAGACTCAGGACCTGCTGGCCTTCAGTAGACTCCTCAAGACCTGGCTCTTCGAACAGTAGCGCCCCCCCCAGCGCCTTGAGACCCTCACGGGTATGTAGCGCACTTTATAAATGTAATGATTCATTGAATGATTGACACGTTCATGGAATTCTACAAAGAGCTCTACAATAGAGATGACAATCTAGACCAGGTGGGCTGTGCGACCTACCTAGACAGACTAAACTTACCCAAGATAACAAAAGAGGAAGCAGTAGTGCTGGGTCAAGACATAAAAACCAACAAGATCACTATAGCTATTAAGGCCCTAAAAGACAACAAAGCCCCGGGCCCAGATGGATACACAGCGCCCTTCTATAAAACTTTCCAAGACCAGTTACTCCCTGTCCTGACCAAAGTCTTCAACTACTTCGAAAAGGTGGGGGTAGTAACAGAATCTATGTCACAAGCCAACATAATTGTCATAACTAAAGAAGGCAAAAACTCACAGTGGCCCAAAACTACAGCCCCATCTCGCTGATAAACCTAGTTTGCAAGTTATACGCCAAAATCCTAGCCAAAAGATTAAATAAAGTGCTCCCACAGTTGATTGGAAACACGCAGGTAGGCTACCTCAAAATACGCATGTCTCATGACAACACAAGACTCTTCTGCCAGGTCATAGAGCACTCCTCTAAATCATACAACTCGACGGTAGCAATTACGCTAGACGCTGAAAAGGCCTTTGACAGGGTATCCTGCCATTTCCTAGAGAAATGCATGCAAGTATACAATCTGGGAGAGTGTTTCACGAAGAAAGTCATGACACTTTACGAAAACCCTAAAGCACAAATAGCCATTAACGGAACAACTTCAGCCCAATTCTGCCTACAGAGGGGGACGAGACAAGGTTGCCCGCTATCCCCGCTACTGTTCCTACTACCTCTCGAACCCTTGATTAAAGATATCCTAGCAAACAGAAATATAGCGGGTGTAACCATAAACAACACCACAGCCAAACTCGCAGCCTACGCAGATGACCTACTCTTAATAACGGAGGACCCCCGCCCACTCCATACAAGCTCTCATGCACACTGTTGAGTTGTATGCTATACACTCAGGATACAAACTCAACAGAGACAAATCGGAATTCATGCCCCTCAACATACACACAACAAGGGAGGTAAAAGGAGCCTCAAGGCCTTCCTGGGAACCAGGGTTTGTCAAATACCTAGGGATCCAATTTGGGAAAAATCTAAGGATCACTCTTGAACAAAACGAGAAAACTACCCTAGAAAAGATCAAAGGGCTAATGGAAACCTGGTTGCCCAAATTCATCACCTAGTGGGGCAGAATAGACACTGTAAAGATGATGATTACCCCCATAGTAAACTACCTTGCAGGAATGCTTCCCCTGGCTCTCACAGATGATTTCCACAGAAAGATAGACCAAATGCTAAAAGAATTCATATGGCGTGACAAGAAAGTTAGAATAGGCCTCTCTAAACTAAGACTAGAGAAAAAGCTAGGGGGTCTTAACATGGCAGACCTGAGAACTTTCCAGATAGCTTTCGTAGCCAGACAAAGAATTCACTGGGTACTCCCGGAACAGCAATACACTCCAACCTGGCTCTCTATGGAGAAGGCCATCCAAAATAACACAGATCCTCTAACTCTCCTCACCGCCAACAAGCAGGCACAAATGAACAACCCGATCTTCAAGTTCACTAGGCACGCCCTGCTCAAAATAGACCAGAAGCTCGAGTATAGCATCAAAAACTCGCACTGGGAGACACTCTGGGTTAACCCCAAGATCAAATACAGGGGGAAGCCCCTAGACATAGAGTCTTGGAGAAAGCTAGGGCTCTTGTGTCCAGCTCAGCTGGAAGACGCAGGGGTTCCCCACACCTTCAACAGCCTGAAAGCACACCACGACCTTCCGGACATAGAACTATACAACTTCCTAGCAATTAAAACAGCCTTAACAAAATCCAAAATTACCAAGCACAAACCCTCAATCTTTCAATACATGTCAAACATAAACATGGCGGGCCATCAGGTCTCACACTTGTACAAACTCCTCCGCCCTATCTCTTCCAAACTCAACGCCAAAAACACTATCTACTGGGAAACGCAACTAGGTTACAGACTCACTGAACAAGAGCTACAAACCTTCTGGGCGGCCCCATCAAAGAATATGATATCCCCAGTGTTAGCACAGACGAAATTCTGGTTATTACACCAAGCGTACTGGACACCAGCTCGTCTAGCATCAATAGGCCTGAGAGACAATGACTGCTGCTGGAACTGCTGCGCAGAAAAGGGAGACCTCGCACACCTCATATTTCATTGTAGTAATGTCTGCAAATTCTGGGGGGAGGTGTTCAGCTTCATCAACAATGTCCTAGGCTGCATCCTAGATCAAACATTTGCCACGACGACCCCAGCACACTTCACAGCAGGCATAGCCACACAACAAGACAGAAACCTTTTGGACTTCCTTCTGACGACAGCAGTCAAAACAGTGCTAGCCAAATGGAAAGACACCACCAAAGCCACATTCAAGGGATGGCTAAACTGGGTGACGTTTCTCTGAGGGGCGGACAATACCGCACTTAGACACACACCTTGGAGGAACCCCAACAGAGGGATGTGGTCAGCACTGGACAAATTCCTAAATCCATATAAACTCCTGTAAACATCTGAACACACTGCACCCCCTAAACGTTACATAGGTCTGGCGATCTGTCATAAAAAAAAAAACGCCCAACACCTATCTGTTTTGTGTTATGTTTTATGTACCAACTTGCTACGCGCCCAATTGCTAGTACCTAGATGTTCAATGTTGTAACTGCGCAAGTCTGTTGGGCAGACAAACGAAGACTGTATAACCAACCTAGCGTTCATCCACAGCCAGGTACAGTCAACACAGCAAGCCACCGATTCTTATGTAATTGTCCGTGCAACCTGATATTTGCTATATGTCACATCGCATTTTGTAATGTGTAAATACCAATACATTTTTTTTAAATAATTCAATAATAGCAGTACCGCCTGCTTTTTTATTTTCGCCGTCCACTCTCAAAATCCGATAGGAAGGGGGCAGAGCTAAAATTACATCTAGCCCTGAAGCATCATTGAGCCAGGTTTCTGTCAAAAAGACCTCATCTGTGTCATGATCGATAAGAAAGTAAAAAATGTCCCAGTGATGTTTTACTAGCAAATGGCAATTTAGATTAAAAAACTTAAAACCACAACAATCCTGGGCAGGGTTAAACTTACAATGCATGAGTTGGTCAATTGGAGAGGGCGCAAACTTTGGGTGCTGGGGAGTGGTTCTAAAATTACAGTGTGGCCGCTTTCTGACTGCGACAGCTCGATCTAAGTCAGGAGGAGGGGGCAAACTCATGTAGCAATGTGGTGATGAGCGAGCAGTTGAGAAGCAGGATAAATAAGCTTACCTAAGGACATGGGGGTAGCATTCCTGACCCCGGGACTCGTTGGGCGTGGACTGGCACAGATGGGCTTGCCATTTGCCCTAAATGGGGTCCCTTCTGTGAGATAAATCAACCATGGGTCACATGTAGCCTCACAGTCCTCAGCTAGTCCCAGGATAATTTCTCCATGGCCATTGGTGTCCAAAGTCGAGCATGCCATTGGGTGATATCTGTGGGTTCTTTCTTTTGCCAAGTGGCCGCAATGGTTGTTTTCGCAGGCCCCGGACACTGATAACTATTAATTTTACCTTCCCTGCTGGGATCCAAATACCGTTTTAATACACATTACTGTCACCTCACTAAAGCACTTAAGGACTACAATGTTGAAAAGAGCTCAGGTGGAGCCCACCTTGCACGAATAGGGTTTGGGTGAAACAGCCCCTATGATGACGGTTGTCACCCAGTGCAATCTTCGAAAATGACAAGAAATTAAGGAATCATGTTCCCAGACTTAGCTTGCAAAAGAGCTCACCAGTCTCCTTTTTGATTAATACAAGTATTTTGTGCCATTGTATGCATATTTTGTTACAAACATCTTTATTCTAAAGACCCATCGTGGCCCTGTTGCTGAAAGGTTCGATGTTATTCATGCATTGTGTATTTATCAGAGCGCTGTATTACAGACCTGTCTAAGCTCTCCCACACTGACACCCTGTTAGCCATGGATTGTGTGCATACAGTACTATACCACATACTTGTCTGGGCCTTGCCACGCTGATGGGTTCCATATTATCTGTGGATTGTTTATATATCTTCTTGTACTCTACAGATATGGCTGTTACTGACATAGAAATTAAGAGCGTCCAAGATTTTGGCAAGACCATTAGATCTGGCTTCTAAATTAAAGGAAAGCAAGACCTATTGACTTTGACAGTGCTTGTTAATATATGGTTTAAAAAGCAATCCACAAAGCACTTCATTTGAATGTAAATAATTCAAAAGAGGCAATATGGCTAGATAATGATATATCTGTGCAGACGGTCTGATGGACGCAACCATCAATGGTGGAAGTTTCATCTTTACTCCTAAAGCTGAGGGAATTGGGGAACTTTTTGTCGGTGAAGCTGAGAGACGTTGTATTGTATTGTATGTTGGATTTATATAGCGCTTATCACCCAGGGGTCTCCAAGCGCTTGCCTTGGGAACCCGTCCTGGCTTTTCCCTGTGAGATAGCCCCTACAGGGCATCCCCAAGGTGAAAGCCAGGCATCCCGCCGCAGGGGGCCGTTGTGGAGATTAAGCAAGCTTAATGCCCAGAGTTGTAGAGTGTGAACCCATGATTAGGTCAGGCACCGAAGCGAGAATTATCAAGTCCGTGGACATTTGAGCTCAAGACCCTGCCGCGTCGGGAATTGAACCCTGGTCCCGGGTCTGACCTCTGCTTCAGGGTCTGCCTGCTCTAACCAGTGAGCCACACTTCTCCACTTCAATGTTGTCCAACATTGACAAAGTGAAGCTTTCCGGCCCGCCGCTTTCACAACCGTGCTACTCTTCAGCTGCTGGCTGCTCAGCCTGTAAAGGTCAACAGACTGAGTGAAAGGAAATTTGGGAAAGAGGGTTATGGGTCAGTGGACAGGGCAGGAAGGACTTTGAGAGGGAGCTCTGTGACAAAAATCTGGTATTAAAGGAGACTCTAATGACCTTGTCAGTTGGTGATGGTTGATGACATTTCTTAGGAACAGTACGAGATGTGGGGCTTGGGGAAGAGGGTGTGCCAGAGAGTGACGGGTCTCACTGGGGACACCTGACAAGCAGGGTCACTCCATCAAAGGTGCTAGGAACAGTGGGAACTATTTACTTTTGCTGTGAAGGGACGTTGAAGCAATCCCTTTAATTTTCATTTTTATTTTGCTATTCTTGGACTTCATAAACTTCACACTCCCCTAGTCAGTAGTCCAAAACGAAGCAAGACCAACTCAGCCTTTCCTCCTTCTTCTTTCAATCAACTATGGGAAATACATGGAGTAATATCTGTAATTTACAGTACTTGGAAACCGTAAAAACTGTGGTCTTAGAAATTATAGAAATTAGTCTCTCAAAAGTAACTAATCAAAACCAATTAAAAGTAAAGTTTAATGTGGAACCCGAGACATGGTCCAGTCTTCTTACCCTAGTAAACCTTGTAACAGCTTTTCAGTAATCCCCACTTACAGCCTATTTGGATAGTCAAGGTCGGAATTATCTAGAGATCCTACTACTGACCATATCGAGGATTTATGGGGTTTTTTTAGTTTGAAAAACTCAGAGTTTAAGTTATTTGCTACTACTACAATTTGACAACATCTCTTCACTAGCTGGTCTCTAATTTATCTACAAGATTGACTTTTGGCTACAAATAGTAGACATTGGGCGGCTTAGCTGCGTGTTATCAGTGCCCATTGTATTACCTAAGAAGAATTTGACTTTAGTTTTGGATCCATTTAATTGAAACCAGCACTGGTGCATCCGTGTTTCTATTTTTGATTAACAAGTAGTTACATTTCGATTAACTCAAATTGCACCAACATTTTATTATTAGGGGCCTCCCACAATGTTGACCTTTTGAAAGCAAACCCACCCAACCAATCCAGTTGTGCATGTAAAGTGTCCACCGGTCCCACCTAAGTCAAAGTTAGCTCAACAACAACAGCTTTTAACCACACAAAAGCCTGAGGTTCTTGATTGGTCACTGCCTTTTCTCCTCATGGCTACAAGTGAATTGACCACAGAAGGCTCTGATGGTACCTTTCTATTTGGCTATAACTAATCAGTGAGTGATCCACAGCCAAGAATATGCAGCGTCATTACGGTGGAGCAGAGAACACTGTCACGGCTCAGTAATGGTATGCTCACTCATTATAAAATGAAAATGTAAATGCCTAGTTTATATACAGCTATCATTATTGGTTATTATCCTATTCTAAATTTTGTACTGAAATGAGACAAAGTGATTGTATAGAAACACAGTTTGATCAGGCAGGACAGTAGGAATTTGAACTGCATCGCTTCTACACTCAATAATCGTGCCTCCTCCTGAGATTGCGAACCATAGCGGGGGTCTTAGCTCAGCATTAGTTGTTCACTCTTGTCTGATTCTCCAAAAGATTAAAATATATACTCCAGTGGGTTCATATCAATGTTTGAGTGAAAATTTTCAAAAGTCTGGAATTTCAAAAATCTTTTAAGAGTATCCTGCAAATCTGCAGGTCTTCTTTTTTGTAGATTCCTATTTATGTTCAGGCAAAATCAATTGTGCACACATCATTGTACATTGTGGGTAAATGCACATGCAAAAATGCATGATTGCATTTGCTATTTTTTTCCTTCACAGGGACATCATTTTTAGCAATACAAATTTCCAACCTCTAAACCTCCATCCCAATTGTAGCTGTTCTCTCCCCATTGTCACCCTTCAAGGGCATTGGCTCATGCTCTAAACAGGAATGTACCTCCAACCATTTCCTAGTCATAAGTGGACAGAGAAACAGTTTGTGAATACCCACAATCTCAAATTTATATTTTTAGGCACAAACTTTCCAGGACACCCCTGGCCTGGAACGCCCACTTCAGGCACTCGGGAGCAAATTTATGTAAGGTTACCAGGTGATTGCGTAGGCACATTGCTTCAATTCAGGGCTTTGCTTTTAAAAAGCAATGTTGTCTGTCAGTTTAGTAGTCCATTTATAGGAACCAAAATTACAACTCCCATAATGCAGTAGATCATTAGTTCCCAAACTGTGAATAGCGACCCACGAAAGTCCACTCAATAAATAAAAATGCCTTTCAATTCTGTGTTTATCCTGTCACCTTTGCTGATCTTCATAGATAAGGTCAAACGTCAGGGCATGTTTTCTGAGAAATAGCTTTTTAGATCTCGCCTAGGCTGCACTTGTGCTGTCTTTTTGAGACCTGCTATATTCAGGATATGGGCTTTAAGCTCCGCCCAAGTTCCACCCATGTTTTTAACTGGCTCCTTTGACTGTCTTTTGTAAATACTTCTTTTTCATTGGTTAATTTATTTAGTAATCCCTCCTGGATCTCTCCTTTTCTACTGTTGTAACCTCCCATAAGGACTATCCCTTTTACATGTCAGTGATCTTATTCAGGATGTTTTATTTACTTTTTCACAGCGTTCTTTTGTGAATCACTTCTTTGTCGTATCCAATTTTAGAAAAAAAGAGTGTGTAAAATGTGTAAAAGCCCATCCAGCATGGACTTTTACATGCTCCTTTTCTTCTAAAATTGGATTTTGCAAGAAGGTGGCCTTGTAGTAGTGTTACAACTTACAGTTGAGCGTGAGAGTATGCTAATGGAATTGTCCTGATATTACACCAGTGCGTCCTTGTTCTTAGTCCACACTGCCAGTTACAGAATTTTGGACACTTCTTTGTCGTAGTTGCCAGTGGCGGCTGGTGACATTTGAAAGTAGTGGGGCGTAAAAGTTCGGGATGAGTGCCCATTGGCGGGGGAGCGTAGCGAACGAGGCTAACAGTCGTAAGAGGCACATGGAGCATCAGCCTCAGGTAGCTCCTTCTCTGCCCCTCAAAGCTCCTGGTGATGGAAGACTATGCTAAAGGTAGTGGAGAGGGATAACTAACAGTAAGGTAAAGGTAAATCATGCTAACGGCAGCTGTAACAGAAAAGACACAGTATGGTGGTGGAAGTCCATGCAAAAATGTAGTTTTATGTGATAAGGCACAGTATAGTGATGAAGACCATGCTTAAGGCAGCTGTGAGGGATACAGCACAGTATAGGCTCCCTCCCTCTCCTGTCCCTTCTCTGTCTGCAGCCCCCGGCTGCCTCAGGTCAATCAGAGGCACAGCGGGCGATGGATGTACCAATGCTTGCCAACCATAGATTACAGTCAGGCCTGTTTCCGTTCTCTCCCTGCCTTTCTTTCTCCATTCGGCAGTCTCTCCCCCTCGCCTCTTTGCCCCTCTATGTTGCTTGCCGTTTGCCTCTCTCTCTTCCAACCAGTCTCTGTCACCCCCTTGCTTTTGGAGCCCTCTCCGTGCCCCCCCTCCTCCCCCCAAGTAAGCAGTCTGTCCTGCCTGCTTATAATCCGTCAGGAGAGGCAGGCCTGCCTCCCCACCTACGCATCTGCCTACACAGAGTCAGTATTATTAAAACACTCAAATGCTTAGTCTGCTGAAACCGGGGCCTGCTTGGGCGAAGCAGAATGAGTGTCTGGTGCCAAGGAAGTGATTCTTCGCTGAAATATGATGAATTGTCTAATTTTCCCCATGATTTATTTTCAAAAATGGGCTCATTATTTTTTAGAGTATATTTACATAATGCATTCGTTGGATATATATGCAACAACATAAAGCTGTTTGCCCCTAAAGAGATTCCAGCTTCCACTGTTTGGTTCTAGAGCCTGCGTGAGCCAGCTGTTCTAGTGATCTGCAGGCCACTGCCCACCACCCCACCTCTAATTCCAAGGATTGAATCTGCCCGCCCTCGTCATGGAGTACTGCGCCCCTCCCCAGTGGCGCAGAAAGGGTGCCTTGGGCCTTGGTGCAGGCAAGGCAAGCGGGCCGTCTGTCTGCTGGGCGACTAGTAAACGACACCAAAACACAGGGTTCATTCTGTCCCTAAAGCCTCTGCACCCTCTGCAACCATAGATTACAGTCAGGCCTATTTCCGTTCCGTTTTCAAGCTCCGTGCTCCAGAGTAATGCAGGCCTCCCTGCCTTCGTCACAGCTTACAGCAGATGTTGACCATTGCACCTGGCTTTGGTCATTACACATAGTTCCCGTGTTAGTCACTAGGAGGTAAGGTAGCATTGCTCCATGGCTTGGCACGGGGACACAGCACTCCATCTTTCCACCCGTCGGACTCGTCCTGAGAGGCACACACGCACAGACCCACCCTGAGCTAGAGCTCTGTGCAAACCCACATTTTTTTACCCCAATAATGGGTTCGCCTGTCCCTGGTGAGCTGGAGACCCCGGCCTCTTCTGTAATACCCAGGACTCGACACAGTTGCGGCCGGCAATACGGGCGGGTGAGAGGGGGGGGGGGGGGACAGGTCCAGGAGTGTTGCACAGGGGACGAAGGGTAATAAAATAAAGAGAAAACTTACCTTCCTCCGGATTCGAGGCGGACCTCGTCCTCGGCTCCTTCTCCACACCAGGGGCCGAATCACGCGCCGTGCCGCCGCCTCAGAGACTCGAGCGTTTTTTTAAATGCACCCAGGCTGCGCAGTGGAGTCTCAGCCAATTCTGGCGCTGCATTAGCAGCACCACTGCGCCAGGATTGGCTGAGAGGCAGGGTTAGTGTCTGCCCTTATGAGACCCTCTGGGCACGGGTCCCTAGCACGCTGAGTCGCTGTTGGGAAGGGAGGGGAAGGTAAAGTGCCAAGAGCGCATGCGCGGTTAAGTCCAGAAAACGAGTATCCAGACATTGGCATGCGCAGACTGCAACTGCACTGTTTGTGCACACTGCTGTACTGTGCTGTCAATCACTGCCACAGGCAGCCCCGCCCCCACACCTTCCGCGATGTCAGCCAGCCTTGTCCCGGTAATTGAGGCTTGAGGGTTGCCGGCTGCCGTTTCGTGCGCGCAATATGAACATTTTTAATCCTGCCAGTGCCTCAGCGTGACGGTCGTCCATGGGGGCTAGTGGGGCAACGCCCCAACGCCCCCAATGGACGCACCGCCACTGGTAGTTGCAGTTGGAGGCACAACACTTACACATTTCACCAATCCCACTAACCCCATTCTTGCAATTTTGGGTGTGTTTTGTTATGCTTTTGGTTGCATTAGCATGCACTGCTCTGTAAAAGCGAGTGCAAGGCAACATTATAAATAAATGTTTGCTGCACGCCACACTGAGCTTGATCTTAAACAATGGCGGGCGCACATCTTGTGCGCAGCTCGCCCAAATCAATTTTTTTTTTAGCATCTTAAACAATGGCAGCCACGTGTCTTGTGCGTGGCTCACCCAGTTCAACTTTTTTTTAACATCTTAAACAATAGCCGCCGCGCATCTTGTTGTTCATGGCTCGATCAACTCAACGATTTTTATTCCCATCATGGCACACCGTGCTACATCTTTAGTAATGCCGGCTGCGCTTCTTTTCTTTTCTTGCGTGCGGCTCGCTCAACTCAACACTTGTGGCTTGTTGCCAAAACTTTCCAAGAGCCCTTCATTGCAAGCCTGTTGTGTCCAGCAAAGTAAATACAACTGCCCATCTCCTGGCAGCCCCCAACACATAGTTACGCTTGCACATTACACACCTGGCGCAGGTGCGATGTTGCTAGTTGCTGTTCCATTGCCAAAATAAAAGTCTGGCCTGGAAGAAGAAGGTAAGAGGCAGCCAATAGCAGGGGCAGAGCAATATGCACTACAGAGCCCCAAACTTTCATGCTCAGCATGTTAATCCCCATACTAGGCCTGAAACGTTGTAACCACACAATAGAGGACAGAATTTATGCTGCAGTCACTATTACTTCCGGAACCCCTCCACCACGCAATTTGTAAAAACAAGCATTTCTAAGGTAATAGGTCTCGCCTCTTCCAACTTTGTTATTCTTGGGGATTTTAACCTACATTTTGATGACCCTAACGATGTAGTAGCAAGAGATTTACAAAGTCTGCTTGGTGCATTGGACTTACATCTTGCTAATGTTGGAGTCACCCATAATAGAGGTCATCAGCTTGATGCGGTCTTTGCCAACTCCGCGAACCTGCAAGCTCTCCAGATGTTGGCTCTCCCCTGGACGGATCACTACCTTATTCCGTTCAGATGGCAGCTGGGGAACCGGAGAGACCCCGTACCCAGGCAACACACTGTAGAACGACTCTGGTCGAAGCTGCCGGTGGACAGTTGGGCGGCAGAGTTAGCTAGAACTTGTCCTCATCCTGTAGCTGACCCCACTATCGCTGATCAACATTTGGGCGAATGGCTGACTAATACTCTGGACTCACTGATTCCTAAAAAAAGGAGGCTTGTCAGGGAAAGAAGAATCGGTTCTGCTCCCTGGTATACCCCAGAACTCAGGGGCTTCAGAACCTCATGTAAAAGGCTTGAACGTGCCTGGAGGAGAGAGCAGACGGAAGAAAGTCGGGCAAATTATAAAAGAGAGATGAGGAAGTATAAAAGTGCACTGAAGGATGCTAAAAGGAACTTCATTAGTGATAGGATTGAGAGTGCAAGTAATTCTCCAGGAGAATCTTTTAAAATTTTTAAGGAATTGCTGAAGGCCCCGGTCCCACCAGTCGTGTATGATAATCCTAAAGAAAAATGCGAAGAACTGGCTTACTTCTTCCATTCAAAAATAGAGAAGATTTTGTCCTCCCTGCCCGCGACCCCTCAAATTCCTGAGTTGGCTGTCAGTCCAGTAAGATGTCCGGCTGAGCTAGCCTCCTTCGGCCCTTTCTCGGAAGAGGAGGTTATAAAAGTATTGACAGAGATGAAGAGTGGCTCTCCGAGTGACCCAGTGCCCATGAAATACCTCAAGCTTGTGGCAAACACTCTGTCTACTCCGCTGGCGGACCTTATTAATCTTTCACTCTCTCATGGTATAGTGCCCCAGAGATGGAAAAGGGCAGTGGTAAAAGCCTTACTGAAAAAACCAGGATTGGATCCTTCCAACTTGACCAACTTCAGGCCAATTTCACTTCTGCCTGGGTTCTCAAAAGTTGCAGAGAAGTTGGTCAACCGTCAGCTTTCTTATCATCTAGAGTCCAACCACCTGTTGGGAGACTCCCAGACTGGTTTCCGTCCCGGCCAGGGAACGGACACAGCCCTACTGGCAGTAGTGGAGGAAGCAAGGAGCACTCTTTATACAGGAGGGTCAGTGGCAGTGATCCTCCTGGACTTGAGTGCTGCCTTTGACACCGTGAGTCATCAGGTGCTCCTCCAACGTCTGTCAGAGGTAGGTGTCTCAGGGACGGCCCTGAAATGGTTGGAATCCTTTCTTTCCAACCGTTTTTACCAAGTTTGGGAAGGGGCTGAGCAGTCGACCCTATTCCCTCTTCAATGTGGAGTCCCGCAGGGCTCATCGTTGAGCCCTACCTTATTTAATATATACATGACTCCACTTGAAAGAGTGGTCGCCCCTTCGGGGGTGAAGATCATCAGCTACGCTGATGATACTCAGCTGGTGGTGGGCCTCACTCAGTTGGCGAAACAACCTGAAGTTTTACACGACTGCCTTGCTAATGTCTATCGCTGGATGTCTCACTCTGCCTTAAAGCTCAATGGAGGAAAAACCGAGCTGATGCTCCTGGGTAATTCCAGTCCCTCTATTATTGCTAGTTGTTGGCCCCGGTCTCTGGGTGACCCACCATCTTCCAAGAAGGAAATCAAGACCTCGGGAGTGTTGCTGGAGGAAGATCTGTCCTTTAGGACCCACGCCAGGAAGACCGCGGGGGTTTGTTTTGGTCTGCTGCGGTCAGCCCGTAAGGTGTTACCACTGCTTCCTGATTCAGCAAGGAAGCTCCTGATGCGTGGTTTAATCTTATCGAGGCTCGACTATGGGAACGCGCTGTTTCTCGGTGCTCCCGAAGCGACTTTCAAAACCCTCCAACAGGTGCAAAATGCAGCTGCGAGAGTCTTAATGGATGTTCCCAGAAGGCAGTCTGCCGCCCCGGCCCTCAAAACGCTTCACTGGCTCCCCGTGAAGGAGCGGGTGAAATTTAAAGCGCTATGCACGGCCCACAAAATCCTGCATGGTAAGGGCCCCCCCATCCTTGTTAATATGGCCCGTCCTTATAAGCCCACACGTCCTTTGCGCTCGAACCAAAAACATCTTCTGCAGTCTGCGAGAGTAAGGAGAGCTCGCTCTGGGGGCAGGTTTTTCTCAGTGCAAGTAGCGACTCTGTGGAACTCTTTGCCCCTTAAGATTCGTTCAGAGCCCAAGATCCTACTGTTTAGGAATCTCCTGAAGACCTATTTGTTCCTACAGTAGTGATTGGACTTGAGTCTCTCCTCTTGGTTCTGTCTCGCGCCGGGATGCCCCCGGGTAATCTGAGCGCGCTATAAATTTCATATAATATAATAATTACTGAAAGTTTGAGCAATCGGCATTGCAAAAAAAAAACGCTAATAGCTCACACGTTCAGTAAATCAAGACCTTGTGCATTGCAAATGCTTGTTTTATAATATGGGGACTGTGTTTACAAACTCCCCTCACTTAGCATTCATTGTAAGAAAAGTAAAGTGAATTATGTGACAATCTTTCTGAGGGAGTGTCAAAAGAAAGGCTATAGAATTATTTTTTTTGTAACACACAAGAAAATACCTGTAAATGAACAGTACACATTCAGCAGTTAGTAAAGCAAAAATGAAGCATATTTTTTTGTAATTCTGAATTGTGATGGAAACGAAGATTTTAATAGGATCTCACCATTGCTTTAAATGGTCCAGTACTGTCCGGTACGGAGTATCAGCACTTCTATTTTTCCATTTCAAGCACTAGATCTAACCAAATCAAGATGCTTTACTTGGTGATGCACGAATTATAAATATGCACTGAAGCCTGATTTCCACACATTATAAAGTTTTATCACAGTAACATTTTATGGCTCTGCCAACTTAGTGGCCATTTCAATGTAAAATGTGCTGTCTGTAAATGCTGTGCGCTACCACACTATGCTTTAGTTACATTAAATATCACCCGCCAGGAAAGATAGGTGGGTAGCAAAAGTTTGTTGTTCTAAATATTGTCTCGCCGTTCCAGACCTTTTGGGAAGCACTGCATTAGATTGTTAAACTGAGGGGTATATTCACAAGAACGTGTGATAACTACCGCAAGAGTAGCGTAACACAACTTTCTACTTCGCAGCCTATTGTGGGAAATCAACTCCGTGACAACGTGGAATCCACAACACGGCGGTAGCATGCAATAGTTTGCCAAAACTGCGGCCAATGCCCACGACACAACCACTTCGACGGAGATAAAAAGACAAACTCCAACGCGAAAAAACCTGCGATGGGCAAAAACGCGATAACAAAACAGTGACAACCAGCGTGAGGGCAGCAATACTCAAAGCACCAGAACAGCATACGGAAAATGCTACAGAACAAAATTAATCAACAGCGGAGTACCACGGATGCCAACTGCAGAGGACAACATGTGCACCACAACATCCAACCACTGTGGAAGAACAGAACCGACAGGCAAACCGCATAACAGAGACCAGTGGCTGACAACTCAGAGCCGCAGGAGCGACACACACACCGTGCAATATTCGCACATAAACAGAATTGCACCTCGAAATTGACAACATCCCGGTACAAACAGCAACCCCTCCACAATTGAACACAGGACACAACTGGTTCCGTAAATGTGCACAACCTGGCAAATCACATCTGAAACCGCAGGAAAATGCAACATGACAATGTACAAGTACAACCGGTAACCTGCAAATATGTTTTAATCACACATGCAGTGCAGTTGGACATCTTCTACTGTCGCATGATTGCCATGGACGGTCACAATGTGACATGCTCATGAGAAGTAAGTGTCAATGATGGTATTTCTATGGGCCATTCCTGCCCCTGCTGCAGTAGGATGTGGGCCACCTGCCCCATCACCACCATCATCGGCTGGTATCTCTGGAACTAGGATCCATGGGTCCCTGGTGCGAACACAGATGTTGTGCAACACACAACATGCAATGATCAGCTTGCACACGATGTCCGGGCTGTACAGGAGGTTCCCACCTGTGCCGTCCAGGCACCTGAAACGTGACTTCCACACGCCAAATGTGTGTTCAACGATGCCCCTGGTGCATATGTGGGCCGCATTGTACTGCCTCTAGGCGGGTGTGGCCGGGTCTCGGAGGAGTTTCATCATCCAAGGGCAGAGTGCATATGCTTGATCACCTGTGACAGTTCAGGGAGAAAAGAGTCAATACTTGGTTCGGCAGGATGTAATGGCATGTCCACCAATTCCGTGACGCATATGCTGGCTGTGTATGGGATGAGTGTAAGCCAGTCCGCAGGGAGTAGCTGATGCTGGCAACTACACCAACAGTCATCAGGCACTCAGGAATGCAATGTAAGAACTACAAGGGGGGATAACACGAGTTGCACAGGGCTAGTGGCCCTGGAGGCCCAGTGGGAGACACGAGCCCACCGCCAAGGGACGCTGACCTGCAGGAGACTGGGGTAGGGTCATGTGGGCAGAGCAGTGCCTCAAATGTGTCATGGCTGCATTCTGCATGTCCACACATTCAGCTGGTGTGTGGCTGTGGTGCCATGAAATGTCTGTATTGGGTGCAGGGGTAGCACAGGATGACCATGGAGTGGTGTGGTCGTGTCTGGTAGGTGGTCGTGTAGTTTGACATGTTTGGTGTGGTTTAGTCACGTATGCATCCCCACAGTTGTGCATTGTGCCTTGAAGGCTTTGGGATGTGTTGATTTGGTACTTACCAACGAGCAGTTCCATATGTGGCCTCCTGGACACGCTGGTTGATGACGGACTGTAGGAAGATGAAGGAATCATACACACTGCCTGGGTAGTTGACGACGACATTGTGATGAAGAGTCCCCGGTGGTCCACTATTGCCTGCACATTGATGGAATGCGTGTGCTTTCTGTTGCTGTAGAGGTGTGCAGTATCGCGGGGGCACAAGTGGGACATGTGTGCAGTTGATTGCCCCCAACACGGCAGGGAATCCGGCTATGACGTAGAAGCCTTGCTTTGTTTCCAGCTGTTCCTGCACAGTGTTGGGGAAGTGAAGGTACTGGGGTAGGAATCTGAGGATGGCATCCAGGACAGGTATAATGAACTTTGAGAGGGCTGGCAGTGCGACCCCTCCGACTCTGGCAGTTGTTGGTTGGAAGGTACCAGAGGCCAACAGGTGCAGCACAGGCAGCAGCTTTGTCTGCGGAGGGATGTTGGTTCTCTGCTGTGTTGGCACCATCAACCTGTGGACGATGTGGGTCATCATGATGCAGATGATGGTTGTCCTTGTGAGCCTGTAGTGGGCAATGACTTCCTCTGGCGTTAGTCTGTGAGAGTGGTGCGTTTTCGGTAGGTCTGCTGTCTTACTCTGCGCAGCCTCTGTGGTGGTCCGGGGGTGGGGCAGGTTTGGTCCTGGGGGGTTGGCGGTCCTGGGGGTGGTGGAGGTGGGTGTTGTGGCACTGTTGGGGCTCCAAGCTGCATGATGAGTAGCTCCATGGCGTTGTTTGTTCTTTGGGTATGGCTGTGTGTGGGGCTCCTTTGCCTACTGCAGGTAGTCATCCGTCTTTATATCTGCTTGATGCAGGTGTTAAATACCTGCGGATACCGCGGCTTATCGCCTGTTTTTGGTTCGCTTCGCGGATCTGTCAGTTTGTTGTGAAAGTGGTGTTGTTTTTCGTGTGTTTCTGCCCGGGAACGCCTACTCTGCATCTGATTAGGGTTAGTTGGTGGTGTCCGCCGCTGTGGTCTTAGGTTTTGTGGCTTTTATCGTGGGAATTTTGACGATGTCTGCTGTTTGCAGCAGCTTGTGAGTGGGGTGTTAATTCTATCACCACTTTTGATGCATTAAGGTGGAGATAAATTGGAGGTAAGTCCTTGTGAATATGCCCCTGAGTCTTGCATCCTTGGGGCCTCAGCGACTTGTAATCTTAACGATTTGCTCACACGTGTAGTGAAGCTGCTCTCGTAAATCGAGCCATTTGCACGTGGAAGCTGAACTTCTATGTTGAAATTGCTTAATGAATCATACCCTCTGTCTCCGGGGCACAGTTGTGTCAACGGAGAGAGTGGAGATTCCCGCGTTTACACACTTTCCTGACATCTCAGACTCACTGAACATCTTGTTCCACTTGTGCTGTAGTTATCAATGACACTGCGGCGACAGCTACCTGCCACTGCTAACCTGGCAAACAATCACTGGCACAGACACAAGCCCTTCCATTCAAGCTGGTTTAAAACACTTTAGTGTGCTAAAAATCAAGGTACGTTATGTAGCATTTCAATGGATTGGATTGTTCCCACGAATTTTTAAGAACAGCTGAAACTACTGATATGAAGCAGGGGAATTTCGGACGCGTTTTTTAAATTCCTTGTTCGAGTTGCTGTGACCCGTGAGTCTTGGCCGCGTTTGCTGACTCACCGAGCTAAGCGGGACAGAGAAAAGCTTCCCTTGTGATCATGTGAAGGAAGGAATGAGTCACTGGTTAGCAAAACACCACACGCAAATGTGAGTGGCCCTACAGGCAGGCTCCACCCACCCACCCTCACCGAGCGCTCCCAACAACAGGGCGGCGGTGGGGAAACTTGACAGAAGGCCTTCTGCACTTACCTGGATATCAGTCAAAGTTCTCACAACATTTTTTTTTAAACAGAAAAAAAAGTCAGGAAGCGAGCCAGGCGCTTGTTTCTTGAGTCGAACTATGACGCCCACGCCTTCTGACAAGTGAGCCACTCCCAGCACTGACATAAGGGCCGCCCGCAGCTGAATGAACTAGCCTGACCTACCGGCTGGCCAAAGGCATTGCGGCCCGCGCCTGCCAGATGCTTACAGCTGTCCCTACAATAGACCTTTTTTTCTTTGCATGGTTGATATGATCAATGAGCATTGGCAAACCCTCACGGAAAGCCTGATGGTCCAGAAAAGAAAAAAAACATCAATTGATGAGAGAAAACTCTCAAGGTGTTAGAGTCTTAAGGCCAAACCCAACGTAGCTGCGTAGGGGCTCTCGATGCCACTGGTGGTGCATTCATTTACATAAAGCACATCATTATGCCAATGAGTTTTAATGTCATTTCAGTTGTATGTGGCAAGTAGCACCCAACAGAGGAACTCAAACTTTGTAGCTAATCCAGTGGACATAGGTTTTTGTTGGTTATTAATATACGTTTTCTGCTCTCAATGAAACCATTCAAAAAAATGTACTCCAGTTTTGTGGTAGATATAATTAATAGGGTTAAGCATGATCGTTAGTGGGGTGAAGGGGTGATTGCGAGTCCATGCAGATTGTAGGTGTGGTGAATAGAGAGGCTAGAGAAGAATAATGCTATTAAAGAGTTTGATTAGGCCGAATTTGTTTGCTTCCACTAAAAAGACTACTTCTATTCTATCTGTGAGGATTTCTAGAGTGCATGGCTACTCAGGGGGCCTCCCAGCGCTAAGACAGCGTTCAGGTTACTTATCAATGCTGAGCATATTGGCTAAAAAAGAGCTTTTTTTAGCAGGTTTCAAAATTGTGCTTTTGACCCAGTTTTTCTTATATGTTATGGGAGAGCATTCCAGAGCTTTGGAACTAGGAATGCGTAGGACCACTCCTAGTTTTCTTTATTCTAGGTACTACGGACTGTTGTTGGCTGGTGGAGCGCAACACTCTTGAGGGCCATAGGGAGCAAGTAGTCTTTGAATTAGCCTGGAACCCTTTTTATATGTAGCTCGATGAGCCAGGCAAAGTGCCTTAAAGTGAATCCTTCTGAGCACAAGTAAATGTAAATGTAAATGTAAGGTGTTTTGTAGCGCGCTCAATTACTACCGGAGTATCCTGGCGCGAATGACCGCTGGGGAACCCGTCCTGGCTTTCCCTGTGAGATGGTCCCATGCTGGGTATCTCCAAGGTGAAGCCAGGCATCCCCGGCGTCTGTGGGGGGCCGTTGTAGAGATGAGGCAAGCTTAATGCCCAGAGTTACCGAGTGTGATCACTGCCCAAAGTGGGCACCGAGGCGAGAATTATCAGTCCGCTGACCCTGGTCCTCGACCCTGCCGCGTCGGGAATCGAACCCTGGTCCCGGGCCGTTCTCAGCCTCCGGGTCTGCCGCCTCTAACCAGTGAGCCACACCTCTCTACAAGTAGCCAGTGCAGCATCTCCAGGGCCGCAGATGCAGGTTGGTGTTTGGGAATATTCAACAGTATACAGGTTGTGGCATTCTGAGTATCTTTTTATGATAGACATGGGACTTCCCAGGTACAGGGGCTTCCCATAGTCAAGTTGTTATATGACCAAGCATTGCACCACTATCCTATGCAAAGGTTCAGTTAGCCATCTCCGTAGCTTTCTCAGAGTCCTTAGCATGCCAAAACATGTTGACGCCAGTTTTTTGGCTTGGGTTGCCATAGAAAGCTTGTTGCCAAGCCAGAAGCCCAAACTCTTGACCTCCAGTTTAGGGGTGGGTTGACTGACAAGAAAGTCCAGCCAATCAGCTCCATCCACCTGGCGGGGTTGTTTCCCACAACCATCACCTCCCTTTTCTCCCCATTTAATTTCAAACTGCTTGCTGCCTTCCAGTCTACAACATGTTAAAGGCAACTGTTAAGGTGCATGGATGTCCTATCAGTCTGATGAGAGAGGGAAATGATAATCTGGGGGTCCTCAGCATAGGATATCGAGGAGAAACCATGAGCTTTTAATACAGATTGAACAAGGTGGGGCTCAGTGAGGAACCCTGAAGGACCCCACACTTTAGAGAGTGAATTTCCAACAGTGAGGCTTCCTCACATACTTCTGTTTTGGAGGAAAGAGGTGTGCCATTTTAGTGCTGTTTAGTGCTATACCTACTTCTTCCAGCCTTTTGACTAACACTGGGTGGGAGACAGTGTCAAAGGCCATGCTAAGATCCAACATGATCAGGGCTGCGGACCCACCCTTATCCAGGATGACTCTAAGTTCCTCCGTAGCTGCAAGCAAGGCTGTTTCTGTGCTGCTACCTGGTCTAAAGCCAGTCTGAGAAGGATGTAATATGCCATTTGTCTCCAGATTTAATGAAAGAGTCTTATTGACAAACTTTTTTAGAATTTTACTGGGTCCTGGAAGGAGGGAGATCGATTGGTAGTTTTCACATTTTAGGGGATCGGCTGATTACTTTTTTTAGTAGTGGCTTAACAATGGCATGTTTCTAGGTTGATGGAACTTTTCCTGATTTGAGTGAAAAATTAAACATGGTTGTCAATATAGTAATCACTGCTTTCCCACTACTCGTGTTGCACTTTTTGACTTGTTGTGAAGGTTATACTAAATTCAACAGGTCTGAGTTAGTTATGTTGGCAAGCCAATGATTAGGGCTATATCAATCAATCAGCATTTGTCGAGCGCGGCACTGTCACCCCTGGGGGTATCTCAGTGCTCTGGGGTGCAAGGTCTCCATCGAAAAGCCAGATCTTGAGGAAACAGCAGGAAGAGGGAAGAAATTAGCAGTATAAGGCAGAACAGAGCACAGAAAATGAGCAGAAAACGCAAAACAGAGCAAGAGAGGGCAAAACAGAGGTCAGAAATATGAGCAGAAAAGGCCAAACAAAGAGCAGAAAAGGCAAAAACAGAGGGCAGAAAAAACAAGCAGAAAAGGCATAACAGAGGGCAAAAAAGCATGCAGAAAAGGCAAAACAAACGGCCGAACAACTTGCAGGAAAAGGCAAAAAGAGGGCAGAAAAAAGAGCAGTGAAGGGCAAAACAGAGCAAGAAAGGAGCAGAGGAGGTACAAACAGAGGGCAGCAGGTAGACAGGCAATAGAGGGTAACAGATTGCGAGCAAGCTGGTCTGGAGAACTATTGCAGGGGGAGCTGGCACAGGACCTGCTTAACCCCTCCGATGCTCGTGACGGAACCGTTCCGTCACAAGCCTCGGGTGGGTTGTACTGGTGACGGAACGGTTCCGCCCCACGGCCCGCTCGCTGCGCCTGCGCAGCGTGAATTCCGCGCCTGCGCTGACGTACTAAAGAGTGGGCGGGGCTGTGACGAAACCGTTCCATCAAAAGCACAGCTCAACCGCGGGCCGTGACGGAGCGGTTCCGTCACGAGCACAGGAGCGCCGCGCGGGTCCGCCTCCCCCTTAGCGCTGCGGCGGAATAGCCGCTGCAATGAAGGGGTTAATGAGGTAGGTCCTGAGGGGGAGGGTGGGGTACTAAGTGGCGGGATGAGTGAAACAGTGGGAGGCAGGAAACAGCGGGAAGAGGGAAGAAACAAGCAGAAAAATCAGAAGGAAGAAAACTGAGCACAAAAGACAAACCAGAGAAGAAGAGGCGAAGCAGAGGGCAGTAAAACAAGGACAAAGGCAAAAGGCTGAAAATGAGCAGAAAAGGTAAAATGGAGCAAAAGAGGGCCAAACAGAGGGCAGAAAAACAAGCAGATAAGGCAAAACGGAGGGCACAAAAACAAGCAGAAAATGCAAAACTGATGGCAGAATAATGAGCAGGAAAAGCAAACCAGAGGGCAGAAAAAGGAGCAGAAAAGGCAAAACAGAGCAAGAAACGAGCAGAGGAGGCGTAAACAGAGGACGGCAGGTAGACACGCAGCAGAGGGTAGCGCATTGCGGCCAAGCTGGACAGAAGAACTGTAGCAGGGTGAGGTGGGACGAGGACCTGGTATAGACCTAATCTGTTTATTAAGAAAAGTTATAATAAAGGAACTAGGTCTGACATGTTTACTGTGAAAAGCATATGTTAATGTCAATAGGCATTAAGGGTTTCATTGTTATCACTCTATATTGAAATCCATAGATAAGTATTTTGTTACATGGAATCTCACAGATTACCTTAGTTGGCAATGGTTGTGGTATTGATCACTCACTGTGACAAACCGTGGATATAGGTTTGCTCTATGAAAATCCCTGTTATTCAGTTTTTATGAGGAATAATATTTTGGTTAGCCAACTGTAACTTTGTATACATTTTTTATTTTCTGTGTGTCTGATGGTTGGCTTGTGGAAAAGCTAAGCTGAAAAATGTAGGCTTGAGTTAGTTATTTTCACTGTGATGACTCTTGTTAGGCCCTGTTGAGATGAGTTGTATTTTTCTGCATATTTGTAATTTTATTACTGGATGCACAATAGCTGCTAGTTTAAATATACTTGATTAGGCCAGTGTTGTATAAAGTGCAAGACTAATGTTAAAGGGTAAAGAATGTATTGACTCATTGGGAAAAGCCATGCCAGATTTCATAAATTTGATATGGTTATTATGAAACATTATCATAAATTCAATAGGCCTGGCCTACTTATTGTGAAAAGCAAGCATTAAAGACAATGGGCTTCAAAGGATGAATTTTGCTATAACTTGGATGCAGGAATTTTGTAACTTGCAATTTCACTGATTACTGCAGTGGGCAAGGGTTTGATGTTGGTGATCCACATTTGTACTTTTATGACTGAATGCCTGATGTTTGTCTTGCGAAAAGTGTATGTTCAGTTCAATGGGCTGGAGCTAGGTTATAAGGACAAGCCAATGATAAAGGCTATATGCCCTTTTTATTATGAAAAGTTATGATAAAGGCAGTAGGCCTGACATATTTATTGTAAAAACCATATGTTATAGACAAGAGGCATTTTAGTGTGGATTGTTATTACTCTGAATTAAAGCCCACAGATAAGTTTGATGTTATATGGAATCTCACAGATCATCTTAATAGGCAAGGGTTTTGGTGTTAGTTCCTCCCTCTGACAAACAGTGAGTAAAGAAGATTTGCACTGTGAGAATCCTTATTGAGTACTGTAAAGAGAGATAGTATTTTGCTTTGCCAAGTGTAATTTTGGACATATTTGCAATTTTATGATTGTATATCTGATGGTTGCTTTGTGGGGTTGATAGGCCTAGCTTATTTATTGTGAACAGTATAAGGCAGAGCCAATAGGCCTCTGAAGTGGTTTGTTAACTCTTAATGTAACAGGGAGTAGAAAAGTATTTGGTTACATTTAATCTCACAGATTACCATAGTAGGCAAGGGTTTTGTGAATGTTGTTGGTACCTTTTGAGAGGGGTTATATATTGTTTTGTCAAGCCAACTGTAATTGTGTAAATAGGAGTGAGGGTTGAGGATGTGTTCCTCCCTTCAACCAGTCTATTTTATTCATTAGATGAATTCCTTTTTGTGACACAACACACTAGTCCAAGTAGAATTGAGGGAAGGTAGATATTTTATTTCCATTTGTCACTTTTTAGATCCATTCCACTCTTTTTTTGTCATGTTATATGGAAGGTTTTTAAGAACAGGGGGACAGCCGACACGTGTTTCGCCCTATGTGGCAAGTTGGGCCTAGTGCTTTCTCAAGGCTAGTTATAATGTTCAAAGGTCATACAGTCTGGTAAAGGTTAGAGCCCTTATCGGTTCACTGGGAAAAGTTGTCTCAGATTACTTTTGTTTTTCTCGGGCAACAGCACAGACCCCTCCCCTGCCATCATTAACTTTAGACCTCAAAGTGGAGTTTTGTTTTTAAGAGCAGTATGGGATGCCCAGAGCTAAACTAATTTACACACAGGACAGTGCGACTGTTGCATGACTTTATGTGATCAACAAAACAGCATTCAGAGTACCACTTAGAGAGGGGCTTAGGCTCCACTCACATGTTTGTTCCTTGACTACAGGATTTGATTGGGCTGTATATGTGTGTTACCACTAAAAAGACTGATTGTATTACACTTTTTGGCTTTTTGCAAAACTTATACTTAATCTTAATACAGCTATTTATTGTAAAAACCATTTGTTAAAGTCAATAGGCATTTCATTATGGATTGTTATTAATCTGTATTAAAGACTGCAGATAGGTATTTTGTTACAAGTAATCTCACAGATTACTGTAATAGCCAATTGTTTTGGTGTTGGTTACTTTGTGTGACAAATTGTGGATATAGAATGTTTACTCTGTGAGAATCCTTTTTAGGCCCTTTTAGGAGAGACAGTATTTTGCTTAGCCGTTTGTATAGCTCTCTAACTTATTACCGTGTCTAATGGCTGCCTTGTTGAAAAGCTTGCACTCAAAATTGTACATCTGAGTTGGTTATGGTGGTGACAAGCTATAGGTTTGATTGGTGCAATGGGAAATGTTGCGTTCAAGCCATAAGTCTGGTAATGTTATTATGAAACCTTATGACAAAGAAAGTTGGCCTAGCTTATTAACAGTCAAAAAGCATTTGTTAAAGCCAGAAAGCCTTTAACAGTTGATTGTCTTCACATTGTGTTACAGGCTATAGACTGGTATTTTGTTATATATAATTATATATAATTTCACAGATTACTGAAGTGGGCTAGAATTTTGGCATTGGTTACCCACAAAGCCAAAGGGTTTTACAGTGTTAGACCCTGTTGTGAGGGATTGTATGTTGTTTTGAAAGCTGTTATTTTTCTACATAAGTGTCATTTTTTAATTCTTTGCATGATGGTTGCTGATTTATGAGCACTTGAATAGGCCGATGTTGGGCCAGTGCTAAAGAGTAAATAAAGGCTTCATTGAGAAAACATATGACCGAGATTAGATCTGTTTATTGTGAAACATTATGACAAAGCCAGTAGGTCTGATTTGCTTATTGTAAAAACATTTGTTAAAGACAATAAGCTTTTAAGGATAGTTTGCTCTTATACTATGCTTAACCTGTGCTTAACCTGTTGGCAGGTATTTTGTTAGATGGATATTTCACAGATTACTGTAGTAGGTAAGGGTTTTGGTGTTGGTGATCCACTGAACAAACCTTGCGGATCGAAGATATGTACCACAATAGGCCTTGTTAGGCTCTCTTACGAGAGATAGTGTTTTGCATTACAGCCATAATTTTGTATACATATGTAATTTTATGACTTTATGTCAAAGGGTTGCTCTCTGGAAAGCTTGCGCTCAGTACAGTAGGCTTGAGATGGATATGGTGACAACCAAATGATAAAGGTTGTAGGCCTGATTTCTTTTAATGAAAAATACGATATAAAGGGAGGAAACCTGCTATATTGATTGTAAAAAGCATATGTGAAAGTCAAAAGGAATTTAAGGGTAGATGGTTTTTATTCTGTACATAGAATCTCACAGATTACCATAGTAGGGTAAGGATTTGGTGCTGGTTACTTCCTGACAAATCATTGGTATTGAAGATTTGCTGTCAGAATCCGTGTAAGGCCATCTTAGGCAAAATAATATTTTGCTTTCCCAACTGTAACTTTCTACACCGTGTATTTTTATGACTACGCCTCGTGGTAGCCTTGTGGGAAAACGTAACCTCATTACTTGAGTGCTCAGTTGGTTATAGTCACAAGCCAGTGATAACAGCTAGGGGCCTGATTGGTTCACTAGAAAAAAGTGTTACCGATGCTATAGGTCTGATCTGTTTATTGTGAAAAGTTATAATAAATGCCATAGGCCTGACATATTGATTGTGTAAAGCATATGTTAATGTCAATAGGTGTTTATGGATAGATTGTTATTTTTCTGTATTAAAGTCTACAGATAGGTATTTTGTTACATAAAGTGTCATAGATTACCTTTGCAGGTAAGGATTTTGGTGTTGGTTACTGCCCCTGACACATCCTAGGGTGAACGAAGCACAGTATAATGCTTGTTAGTGTCTCTTCGTAGCTGTCTGTTGGGATCTATATATATATCTCCATGTGCATGCACATAGGGCCTTTGAGTTAGCTCTGTTCTCCCATTGGAATGTCTGAGTGTCATTTACTCTCAGTACCATTCATAACAGCGAACTGCAGGGGCAAGGGTTCAGTCCACATTAGTCATTGGCACTCTTTCCCTTCCTTGAAATATTAGCATTTTCTGACCATGTTTACATCCACCTGAAAATGCTTTAGTGTCAGGGCTGGTTGGACCATCCGTTAGATTTGAATTTTCCCCTTTATAGCTACCTTTTCAGTTCTTTGCCTCTCCTCTTTTTATTTTAATATTTCTTAAGAGAATACTACAGCCCTTCAGGTAGTGCTAATGTGTCACTTGCTTGCTGTTCATTTCTTCTTTAGATCACCACATCCCACTTGGCTGCTTCCTCTAAATAAGGAGATCATTATGGGAGACTGTAGTCCATAGTTTATAATTGTTTTACCATTCCAAGCTGACTAATACTTTGGCTCTAAATGTGCTGACCATGCTTAAACTCGAAAACAGCAATAGACTATTTACAATACCTTTGCAAGACAGACATCCATTGCTCTGTTTAGTTTTGTCATTGCAAGCATATGCCCGCGGTGTTTAGACAGCAGCATGCTTTTGTTTTTATACTTGTATTTTTTTTATTTATCTTGCATATGTTGTTGAGATTGTGTGTGTGTTGTTGTGGTTGTGTCAGTGGGTGAATGCAAGAGTGAATCAGTTGATTGATGAATGTTGGATGCATGAGTGTAAAGAAGAATGTCAGAGTACAAATATGATAACTTATTGCGTGCCTAAATCCATCAATGACTCAAAAAGCACTTTTATCATAAGCCAGACCTATTGGCAGTGCCACTGTTTTTTTTATGTTTGGAGCACCTTGCACGTAACCTTCATGCTCTGTCTCCACAAAAGGCACCTAGGTCTAATTTGCGTCCATTTTCCTTCCTACATGTAGGTGTTTTTAAAGGTATCCTGAATTGTTGGATTCTCCTGGGCAGACATGAGAAAAACCCCAAAACATATAACATTTTTGATGTTTTGTGAAAAAAAGCGTGTTTCTTTTATAAAAATTATATTAACAAATATCGGCCTTTCTATCTTTCAAGGCAAGCAGAGTTGTAAAAGAAAACAATGTTTTTTTTACCATAGGTTTTAAATTTCTTTAATTGATGGTTCATTGTTCCAATTTTCTATGAATTTAGCCTGTTTGTGGGAGAAACTGGTGTGAATCCCACGGTTACTCCTGAAAAGCTATGCATTTCTGAAAAGTATTCAAAATCACAATTTTAGCAAAGGGTTATTTGAGTTTATTGTTGCTCAGTGTTTTCCCCCAAAAATAATCATTACAATAAAAAATAATGAAGTTAAGTAGGCAAAACTAGCAACTAGTGACAAAATATTCATCTGTTATATTTTGCCCTAAAAACCGATTTACAAAAGTAACCTACAGTTACTTTCGACAGACCCTTTTGGTTTTAGGGAAATATCGTGCTCGTTGGTTGTCTAAAAACACGTGATACTAAGAGCCAGCAGCTTAGGTGCATTTTATAATGATTTTTCATTGTTTTTCGATTGATACGTTTTTGCAAAATACTGTTCAGGATTGGACCCACTAAATGCTCTGGCTAAGTGCAGGACCAAGTGCCAACTTGCCAACTAGAGACAGATATCCTGGTTGACTTCCACCTATGAAACACCTGCACATTGCATGAGGGTGGTGTATTCTAGGCAACAATCAATCTTGTGAGGATTACAAGATTATTTGTTGTTAGTTAGATCTAAATCTCTTTTCACCATCACAAGAACACAAGAAGTCACGTTAAAGATGTATTTTAGAATATCATTAAAATCAATGCTCTAGTCTAGTACAAGTTAAATGTATGATGTAACTATGAAAGCAAACAATACAGGGGTGGGGCCAACTGCCCAAGATGGCATGGGAATAGTTTGTGAGTTCCCAGACCCTGGATTTGCAACCTCGCTAATTATCCCGTCTGGCAGCAGCATCAAAGGCTAGGTCCCAAACAGGGCTTCCCCCAAAAACAGCGTACACTCCTACATCATTGTGAGGACAAAATGACACCTGGAGATGGGAGGTTTGCGAGCTAATAAGACCCTCAGAGCCCTTGCTCCGTGAGGGCTGAAGAACCCAGCCATTGAGTGGCCTCTCAGAGCACCTAGACTGAAGGAACAACTGAGCGTAACAGCCAGATTGAATGCAGAGCGGGTGACTTCCGTGCCTGGGCAGAACTGCGTGAAGGCCAGGTTGAAGAGGTTGGCTGGCGTGGCCAGAGAAACTGTCCGGCCCCGTGCTCTAGTGTGACCTCCCCGACGATGGACGATACAACTGTCCCGGAGACTGAGAGGAGCACCTCCCCTTCATAGATATTCGGAGCACTTTGACCGCTTTGTTCCCCTTCTGGCTGTGACCACTGAAAGCCAGGCATAGGCACAATGGGGCACAAGCCTGAGGGTCCAACTGCCCACTCACTGTCCCGATCCCCACCTTTGGAGTGCTCCCCAGGCCAAATGCCGGATGATTGTATTCCTCCTGTTGTCACAGCACCCCCCATGGAAAAATCAGATATCATACTTCAGGAAATCCATGATTACCATCTGGGGGTTATCACCACTGACATCAGCTTGCTGAAAGATGATCAACGTAAACTAGCGGACAAGCTCAAATCTAATGAACTGGTGTTCACTGCCCTGTTGCTGGGCCTCAGAGACCACACTACACAAATTGCCCTGCTACGCCGACAGGTGGACCAGTTTCAAGAGCGAACAAGATGTGGAAGGAAGGCCCACAGAAACAATGTTTGGATAGTTGGGGTACCGGAAGGCCCCAACGCCACTCAGTATGTCGAAAACTGGCTCCAGAGAGTGGTGGCTCCGACTGAATTGTCTGATTTATTTACAGTGGAGAGAGCACACCACGCCCCTACAAGGAAACCTATACCTGGAACACTCCCTAGACCCATGGTGGCAAAATCCTGAATTATAGGGTTTGGGATCTATTGCTTCGAGAGGCCTGTGAAAGAGCAGCCATACTTATGGACAATGCACAGATCTCTCTGTTCCCATACTACACGATTGCAGTGTAGCGGATACAGGCATCCTTCAAGGAAGTGAAAAAGCACTTGTGCGCAGCTGACCTCTAATATGCCTTGTTATTCTGTGCCAGACTTAAAAGAAAGCCTTATCAGCGCACCCACTTTTTTGAGACTCCAGATGGCCTTGGAATGGCTAGAGCAGCATTTTCCAGATCCTCTAAAACGAAAGACTAACTAGCTTGTGGGTGGATTGGCAGAGCTGCTACCAGTCGCCTGCAACTTCGGCTGCTGATTTATTGAGCAGACTGACAGGCATAATTAATGTTCCGGCAATTCGAGATATGTTTACACAATATTGAATATTAGGGCTCTCAATCATTGGAGTGTTCCAAACTTGCAATGTCTGAAGGTTGAAATCTCGTCCACTTGCAAAATTCAATTCGTTTGGTTGGCTGTTTAAACAGAACCTGTACGCTCATAATTCTTGTCCTGAAGATGACCGCGTAGTTTCCATGCGGTTGAAACGCCGTTGACGCTATTTGTGGCTGTAATTGTTCTTGTAACAATAATGTTTGTCTGTTAGCCACTAGTTTGGCATGTGATTTGTATGGTTTTTGTTCTGTCAACTTCTTCTTGAGCGTTATTGTCCCTTATTAACTTTTTTATGATGAATATGTATATAATAAATTATAATGGTTTGTGAAAATTTCTCAATGTGTGTATATATAGGCTTCTTCTTCTTTTTCATCCTCATTTTGTGTGTAACTCTAATGTTTAGTGTATAAATGTTAATTGTGTTCTGTTTTCACCTGAACCTTTTGTTAGGTGTAATTAAAAGACTTAAAAGAAAGCCTTATCAGCGCACCCACTTTTTTGAGACTCCAGATGGCCTTGGAATGGCTAGAGCAGCATTTTCCAGATCCTCTAAAACGAAAGACTAATGAACCACCTCAGTCTAAGGCACAGCGAGGCATTGTGGGGTGGCTCCCTGAAGTGGTATCGGACGGACACCCTCCCCGCAGAAGGCCCTGGAGGGGCAATTAGAAGTGATCAGCTCAGCGACCGCATTGCACACCACCAAGCCATCCGCCAGCTCCAGCTCATCACGGGGCAGTGCCTCAGACTCAGATTCCAATAGCAGTATGGCCCTGTTTCCATCTATCTGGCCACAAACTGCTTATAACCTTTTGGGCTAACTGTTGTGAGTACTGTTTAATGCCACTTGATCTGACATGCTGGTACAAACCAGGTGGCGGATGTTTTTATGATGGCTATACTCTACATATAACCGCATGCAAGACCATCTGGGGTACACACTAATTGTACAAATGTTTCTGTTTACTTTCTTTGATCAGACTTGCTCTGTGTGGTAACCCTCTTTCTTATTGCTGTGGCCAGTCTAGCTACCTACACTTTACTTGAGTTCCCAGGTCTGGCTGACCCTTGACATGAATGTGCTGACTAGAGGCAGTCCGCTTTCCGGGGTTGTCAATACACTTCCTGTTAGCAAAGGCACATGGTTTACTATGTTCAATTTGTCAGCTGTTCTTAGGTTTGGTCGAACGACGAAGCATCGCTTTACCAAGCATTGGTGAAATGTTTATTATGGTTTACAGAAGTTACCTGATGTACTGTAGGGAGGCAATTTTAATGTGCGGGGGGGCTTGTTTTTGCAGCTGTTTTGTTATGCCAAAAGTGTCAGCTGAAGTGAGAACATACAATATTATCACTTGGAATGTGAGGGGTATCTAGTCGCTACACAAAAGACATAGAATACTAACATAAATGTCACGCTCAGATTACATTCTTACATGAAACACACCTTGTGGCTTCCGAGGCCCAAAAACTCGACAGACGATGGAGAGGTCAACTTTTTTACACATCCTAGTCCCAGGGGCGGCTTTAGGCATGTGCAAGCTGTGCACCTGCACAGGGCCACCAACCCCAGGGGCCACCACACCAATATATATCCATAATATAATAATCCTCTGAGGATAGATACATATTTGCGTGGCGGCCCCTGGCAGGGATTTGGCGGTCCCTGACAGGGATTTGTCAGCCTCCGGCTCTGTTCCACTTCCAAACACCCTGACCCCCCCTCTTCACTGGCCTCCGGGCTCCGCCCTGACCGGACCCCCTTTCCGGGGCCCCCTATCTACGCTCCCAGCCCAGGGCCACCATGAGCCTAGAGCCGCCCCTGCTAGTCCGCTTTCTTGAGGGGGGCCACAATCTGGCTCCGAGCTGGGGTCCCGTTTGTGATGCTTGACTCGAAAATTAACATGCAGGGCTGCTATGTATTGCTTAGGGTTCCGTTAGACGGTGAGCTGTTTGTGTTAGAATGTATATACGCACCAAGTCCCGAACAAGACACTTTATCTCATCTCTCAACTGAACTGACGGATTAGGCTCTCAATTCGTGAGTACTGGGAGGGAACTTTAATTCATTTTTGGACATGACATTAGATCGTTTGTACCCACCCTGCCCGGAATGAGTGTGGAACATCAGGCCAAAATCCTGTGGCAAGGCGTAGATGGATGGGGACTTTCCGACTTGTTGCGTAGTCGCAATGAAGGTATGAAGGAATATTTTTTTTATTCACACCCACATGCCCTCCATTCCCATCTTGACAGATTCCAAATCAGTGATCCCATTACAGCAAGTGAGATATGAGGGTCTATCAAGGAGGTTGCTTGCAATAAAACATAGGGTTCTGATGGACTACCGGTGGAATTCTATTCTGTCTATGCCACGCGATTCGTTCTATGCGACCTCTCTTGCTATGGGTTTACTGCCCCCTACTACCTGAGAAGTGCCAGTCACCTCCCTGCTATAACCTGGCTAACCACCTATGGAGTTTTCCTAGTTCAGGAATACAAAAGTCTTACCGAAATTCTGGTGCGCCGATTACTCCCACTTCTGTAGGTGGTACATATGGACCAAAGTGGTCTTGTCCCTTGACACAACATTTCCCTGAATTTTCTGTGGTTGTGTTGAGTGATGGACACAGCTCAGGTACGTTATCCCTATGCCGGTTGCCTGCCCAAAGACATCAGTCAGGCCTTTGGCACAGTTGGTATTTTATGTTGGCAGCGTTGGCCCTCTACAAGATACCTCCTGCTTACATCTGATGAGTCTGATTGCTGTGTACAGCACCAATGGTTAGAGCCAGAACTGGGCCCTACATCCTGTGCTCCGTTCAGGTACTGAGTGGTATGCGGCAGGGTTGCTCACTTTCTCTGCTTCTTTTTATTTTGGCAATTGAACTGATAGTGCTGCAGAGTCGGCAAGAGGCTAGGGATAAAGGGATTCTAATAAATAACACTGTACATACTGTATCCTTATACGCAGATGACATAATCATGTATCTATAGGATCTGTGAGAAAAACTGTGGGACCTGCCCAACTACTATCAAAGTTCAAAGAACTGTTCGGACTTCAAATTAATGTTGATAAATCATGTACGTACTCTTTTGCGGGCAGATACACAGAACAGACATTTCGATTCAGGGAAGCACAGATACCCATTGCTCCATGCACATTTCGCTATCTAGGAATCCAAGTGTACCGAGAGCCACAAGACTTACTGGAAGGTAATCAATCTTATATGTACAATCAATGTACTTTAATCCCAGGTGGGTTTTTGGATTACACTGCCTCTGTCGGTGGCTGCTCGTCTGGCCCTAGCGAAGATGGTTGTGCTGCCACGGTTACTGTGTCAGTTTGTGAATTTATCGATTGCAATACCAGTATGGGTGTTCAGACTGTTAAATACTATACTGATTGTACTTACTTGAGGGACTGGCCGCCGTAGGGTTAGCTTAACAAAACTGTATTTGCAGTGGCGGTGCGTCCATTGGGGGCGTTGGGGCGTTGCCCCACTAGCCTGGCCGACCGCCGACTGCACTGCCAACATGTGTTAATAAATAAGTATTTTTAATTCCAAATTGAAAAATGAATCGGTGCCCCGAGCGCACTAAGGCCCCGGGAGAAGCCCGACCGGATCGGGCATCCATAAGGAAGTGGACCGGCCCGTGGGGGGCGGGGCTGCGCCAGAGAGTGACAGGCAGGCAGCGCACAGGCAGAGGGTGACGTGACTGTACTGCGAGTGCGCATGTAAAAGGCCGGAGAAGACCAGATTTCGACTGGCCCACGCATGCGCACACTTTAGACTCCCCCCTCTACCACTATGGAATATAGGCATGGACCCGGGGCCCCGGGTCTCACAATGGGCAGATTTCAGTCTGCTCTGAGCCAATCCTGGCGCAGTGGCCTTGCTAACGCTGCACCAGGATTGGATGCTGCAGCAGGATGGTGCCGCGCGTGGGTGTTGGCTGGTCTGAGCCAGACTCGTCGGTGATTGGCCATTTGTCCCTCGTCACTGCACGTGCTGGAATCATGCCAGAGAGCTGCTCAGGGCAGTGAAAGTGGAAGTAAGTGGATCATGTGATGACTGTCTGAGTCATAGTGAGACTAGAGTCAGTGGGCGCGTGACTGAGTCTGAGGACGGAGTGACTGACTACTCATTGTTGTGGGAGTCGTCGTCATGACCACCAGTACTGCGTGACGTGTGTGTGTGTGGATTCGACGGTCCGACCCCCTGCTGCCACCCACGTAAGAAAGACAGTTATTTATTATGATCATCATGTGTGTCATCATGACAAATCTGTTTTTTGTTTGGTTATACGTAACGTTGTTTTTATTAATGATGCATGAGTGACTCAGTGCCACTGGCCGGGTCCGGTCATAGTAGTAGTTCAAACAAAGACGGTCCGGACCTTTAGGAGTCTTAGTCTGGTCATGCACTACTAGAGTCAGTCAGCACAGCAGTGGGCGCCTGAGTCGGACTGAGGAGTGACTATTGTTGTGGGAGTCGTGTCGTCGTGACCACCAGTACTGCGTGTCGACTCAAGCATATTTACGAAAAACGAGAACCTCAGACAAAATACAATGTATGGCTAACAATCAGTTTAGGGGAGAACCTCGGAGCATACAGATTTCACTATTTCTAAAGGACATGGCAGTATTAATATAATATAAGGCAATATTATGTGTGTTTACTTAACAGCCGGCTAGTGTTTCTATGGACAGCCATCTTGTCCTAAAATAGTATTTTACCAGGGCCAGTAGGCATTCTTCGAGAATCGAGTGCCTTTCATGTGTTTGTATTGACCATGTGTGTGACCGGGCCCGGTATATCAGACTCCAGCTCGGTATGAAAACATCAGAGTCTGAGCGCCGTCCAACGGCTGCCAGTTAACAAAAAATCCTTCTCCAGTCCTTCGTGTTATCGGGAAATCAAAACAAACTGATTTCTACCAACAGAAATGGTGCTGATTGAATGCAGAGGCCTTTTAGTCGTGCGGCACGCTGCAAGTTAATCTTTCTGCAAAGCAAAGCCGCTGCAGTGCCAGGTGAAGGCTTCTCACAAGCGCCATTTCTGCCTGGCGTGGCTTGGCGCCGGCGGTGTACGCGCGCTTATCAAGGTTTTGTGACGTGGTTTTGATACAGTTAGGCTCACCCATCAACATTGCAAGCAGGGCTAGCCTTTGGCATTGGGTAACCAGGCGCCGATCTTCAGAGGGGTTCAGGAGTGGCGTACAACAGCTGAGCCTCTCTCTAACCTGGGGCTAGAAAGAAAAGTGTAGTAAACACACTGTTCTAAGTCTGTCTGTCTTTCTCCCTTCTTTCGCTCCCCCTCACCTTCCCCTACTTTCTCAACACACTGACAATTGAAGATGACAAGTGCGTACCTTGTGCCAAGTTTTATTTCGCCCAGGGCTCTGTTTGAGCAGAGAACAGCAGCTCTGATTGCAGGCCTTGATACTGCCATGCTAAGCAGTCTGACAGACAGAGAAATATGTGTGAAGAGAAATTTCGAAATCAACACGAGATGTTTTAATGAGGCTCGTAAAGTTAAGCTGAAATGCGATGTTTCCTGTTTTAAAAAACGTATTAGGAGGAACTACTACACCTGTCAATATCGAAAGTAAAGAGTTCAAATCATAATTAAAAAGAAGGTTGTTTCCTTCAAGCCAGCAACAGCTACAGCATTCGAGGGCTTCCCCGCGCAAATTAACTGACCCGAGCCAAGACAAATCATTGATTCCCCATGTTAATTCCCATACTTGCCTACTTGGTGTACATCTATTCAGCTCACTGCTTTTGAGCAATGTGCTTTTAAATTGGTTCTCACGGTGGTCTTGAAGGGGATAACAATGTAGGCATCACTGGACTGTAGGTGACAGGTCCCATGGGACCGTAATTCCAATGTGGCCTCATGAGTTTTTTCGTCCTTGGACCTTTCGGGTACTGCACAACCAGTCCCACTGTACCGAAAATTGAAAGCAGCCTATTAAAAGAGGGGGTGAGCAGACCGTGGCCCCACAACCATTTTCTGTAGGTAAAAACAATCTGTGAGGTTCTCAGCATTGTATCTTGAAGTCTGTTATGAAGCTCTGATGTTATACTGAATAAGCAGCTACCTAGTATGTTATATGACAGCTCTTTAATAATGTAATACCTGCACAGCTCTGTAATACCTGCACTTTCACAATTGCTTTATTTACCTTCCTGCTTTCTCAAATTTGCTTGGAAATGCACCATTTTCCCACTATTTTTTCAAAAATGTCTCGGGGTTCGCTCGCTAAGGTGCAGTATGATGATCATTTTCCGCCTCACCGCTTTCAAATGTCATCAGCCGCCACTGTGTATTTGCCGTCCACCAAAGGCGTTATGGGGCCCCCAGATTTCAAGGCCTATTGCATAGCCGGACAATTGCAGTGGCTTTCATACTGGCTGGCTGGCTACAATCTACCTGAAATAGGACAACTGCCCAGTTTAACAGGGGTCTGGTCTGGTACATATGCTGATCTGTGCCAGCACCCCGACGATGCACGCAAACCCCCTTTTACTGTGCACTGCCCTAATTGAAAGATGGCAATGAGGTACGCTTCTTTGTGAGCGCTCTATGCGCCCAATGTCCCTTTCTGCGGTCTGCCCACACCTTCAGGCACACTGACGACACAGAAGGAGCCTGTGGGAACAGGAAGGCGTAGCGACAGTGGCGACATTGTTTATGCAGAGCATATTAAAGACTGTTACTGACTCTGTGCACACTCATGATTTGCCTGAAACATTCTTTTTGACTCATGCCAGCGTCCTCCATTACGTACTTAAGCACTAGGCTCCTGATGATAAAGAACCCAAGACACATGAGCTACTCCGAGCACTACACAATAAAGGGCATAGCAGACATTTAATAAGATGGCTCTACAGGGGACTCCAGGAGCAACTTAGCACTCTATTCAAAGCCCTGGAAACTAAATGCGAGGTCAAGCTTGCCAGGGAACTCTCAGATCAAGAAGTGTCCCACCTGCTGGAATACCCTGCAACAATTCCCACGTAACTCGAGGTTTAAATTAATTTAGTTCACTATCTTACATAGGGCTCATTTACCCCTGTTTAAAATTAGTAAAATGTTTCGTACAGCTGCCTCGATGTGTCCAGATATCATGCTCCGGATGCTGACCTCTTGCACATAATATGGTCCTGTTTTTCCTTGCCTGGCGACTGGGTAAAAATCTTAGTGGCACTGATGGATGTGACTGGCCTTGACGGCTGGAATGCACCATACCTGTGTAAATTGGAGCCGCACCCATGGCCCAAGTGTACTTAAGTGGTGACGTGCTTCACGGCACTAGCATTGTTATTAGCGAAAGAACTGATAACATGGCAATGGAAAGCCCCTTCGGTCCCAAGGGTGGATAGATGGCATGAGGAAGTGCTGCATTTGGAACAGGCTGAAGTGAGACCTTAAGATGAGAAGAATATACAGACGGCCAGAAAAAGCCATATCGATGGAATGGGATCAGTTAATGGAGGAGTTAAAGACACTGAATGGGATGCCTGAGGTGGGAGACAACCCTGAAGGACCGGGCTGATCCTCAAGCGGCCTTGGTGCTGGAGTGGACCCCCTATGCCGCTGATTCTTCTGAGAGGTGGCCCTCCCAGTGCCCTGAGGCTGACTATGCCTGTCCTTACCCCTCTAGGCTGCACCGCAGATTTGACAGCAATACAGTGATGAGCCGCTATAGGTCATACACAATACCCTAGGACCCCTAGCAGACATGGCTCCCCTATAATAGAGTTACACACTAGGTGCCAGGTTACGGTTTAAGGGGGGAGAAGTAGACTGTTTTTCTTATGTTGTATGTGTTACATTCTATACTGAAGGCCTCTTGTTCATCTGTTCGAGAACTGCCGCGGTCATGGACATCCTTGTCAACCTTTGGTTCACGTGAACAGGTCTTAAGATTTGATTTACTCATGCTGTGAAGTGGGAAAAGATGCAATAAAGTTTGCCTTTAAAAAATGAAAGCAAACAATACCGTGTCAGTTAACGCAATTAATGAGCAAACTATTAAAAAGTATTGAAACATTGCGACGGTGTTTCGGACGTTTCTTGCCTGGAATGATAGAACCAGTCTTTGTTCATCAACCTCTCTCCATTAGCCCCTAGCTAAGCTGTCTCAGCATCTGAAGCGTCTGCCTGGGTTTCTTTACGTGTCCTCTAACCCTCATTCCTTAGCCAAACAACAAGGCTGCTGTTCTGTACTTTGAGAAGGCTATTTTCTGTGTTTCATTTGTGGCGGTCCCAGCACATACACAGGACCAGGCTAGCTCAGAGAAGCTCCTAGCAGTCAGCAAACATGTTTAGAGCTCAGCTTGCACAAACCAAGTCTCCCAGGAAGTCGAAGGTTCTCATCTCTGTCCAATACTTGTCTGTACCTAGCTTAAATACACTTTTCTGTTTATTTTGATAAGGGGAGGCCTAGCAATGAATACTGCACGAATAAACATATTCATCTTGTTTCACCTTCTCTTACTTCTTTAAATTATTATAAATCATATGACAACATATGTATGAATAATTGATGTGCTATCAAACTACTATAAAGCAAATGTTATACTTTATACATCTGCAACCAATCTTGAATTCAGCACACATTTATAAAAGAGAAATATCCACAAAAATAAGTCAATATATGAAATACAATGCGGGGAGTACATAAGCAGAAAAGGCAATGTTCACATCACAACGATGCAGAAATTCATATGGTAAAACGTAATTATTTTTACATTCATTATATGGGTACAAAGAAAACCGATGTATTTTTAAAATGTGCACAATATACTCAGCTTACAAACAGTGGGTATTCGTACACCTCTGAACTTGGGGATACCCACACTATCATGTGAGTCAGAGGGCATTTTGCTAAATGTGTTCTTTCCTGCACATTGCCTTTGGAAGCCTAACATGGAGAGAAATCCAATTGGTAATAGAAAATGTTTAACTATGCTATGTTGCCACACTTCTCCTGATAACAATGGCACCCCACTTGTGTATCTGGAACTGGCACCCGCAACAGGAAAGACCTCAGACTGCAACATGAAGTTATCACTTTTCACCCAATAAAATCTACCCTTTTGGGTGATGTGGGTAGGTGCAGAATTTGGGTCCAAGCTTGTCTATGACTGGGAAACCTATTAAACCTAAATATTTCTGAAATCTAGACCCCCAGTGGAGTGAAATGTGATCTGACTTACATGGATCCTGCTATCATTTCATACCTAGAATCCCCTGCAAACCTCACAATGTGGCTAAAATCACACATTTCCACACATTCTTAACGGGAATGTTCCATAATCTGTGCAGAACAACAAAATTCCTACCACTCAGCATCCCCACCTACTCTTGATAAAAATAGTATCCTTCCACCGCTTACTTTGGGGAACTACATTTTCTTTTTGGTTAAGTACTCCATGAAAATGCATGTGTTGTCCAGCTGTCTCGCTTGTGTACTTCTCTTCCCTGCCTCCCCTGCACTCGATGTTGCTCTGCCTTGCCTGTGTGCTTCCCCCCTCTCCTCTAGCAGCTCTAATTAGCTATGCATGTCCCTCCATTGTTTTCTTAATATTTATTTATGTTCTCAATCCCATCTCCTCTGCTGGTTATATCAGGAGATCTCCCAGTCTGTGATCTTATGCCTCTTGGGTGGTATCCACGATGAAATGAGATGCAATACGTTGCCACCAATGGCAGAGCTTTCTCACAGGAGCGCATGAAGTGGTCATGAGGACTAGAGTGACTTGGGCTGTCACCCGCTTACCAACTAACAGACCTGATCTTCGGATCCGCTTCACAGAGGCAGCAGAGAACCCTTAGAATGTCTCCGGTCCTTACTTCTACCCACCTATAGAGCCATATGACAGATGTGATGCCAACCCAGGGAGAAAGGCTAGGACGAGCCTGGAGGTAAAAGAATCTGCAGTTCCAGGAGAGAAAAGAGCTTACACTGAACATTATTTAGCATAAAATAACTGCAGCCACCCCCTATTGTCAAGGCCCGACCCACTTTCTACGTTCGAACCAATATATCTGTTTACTAAAAATTAATTTCCTATCAATAGAGAGAAATTGAGGAGAGAGGGTCTTTGGCTGCACAGTTAAAGTACCTGAACATCTAATGGTGGATTGTTTGTGCCTAACTACATTGCACATCATCGGACGCAATACCTAATTTCTCGACAAAAAAGAACGGTGAGCAAAGTAACATTCTACCAATCCACTGCACTAACATTGTTGCCACGTTTATCTTTGGTGTCTACAGTTTGTTTTCAGATTTACCTTCATAGGTAGAAGCCTTAGGGACACATAAGGTATAGAGCAAGCTTACCTCTGGAACAACAACCATCAGGTTCAGACAGCAAAGATGTCAGTGCCAAGCACCAGTATGGCACCACATGCATCCCCACTGTTACAATGATAATTACACGTTACAACACACAGTAGGTATTTTTTGTCTCTTATTTCAAAAGAGGGGCCATTGTGAGGCACATTAGTCTTATATTTCACAAGAGGCACATTAATCACATTTCACAAGAGGCACCCTGGTTCAGGCATTGCTTCAGTGTCCTGCATCACACAAGGACACCCTGGTCCTGGCACATTCTCTGGTGGTTCAGAGCTAGGCCTTATATACACTCTGTTAAGTCTCAGATTCCCTCAACATGCCCTGGGCCTTGTGGCTCTAACCAGGCACGTTCCAGACATGATGGGCTGTGAATTTCAGCAGCTGCAGCTTACGAAAACATCAGCTCGTAGCTCAGTACACAGGCGTTCAGCACCTTTAAAGGGTGCAGTAGCTTCAATCAACAGGCTAGCTGGCATCCTCTTGTATTGATGTATTGTATTGTATTGTAATTGCATTTATACAGCCATTACTACCACTGACGAGGCGGCAAAGCGCTTTTTCAGCGAGTAGCACGCTACTCCAGAGCCCATAAAGGATTGGTATATAATTAGTATAGTGAAATATGAAAGTAATTTGAATGGTGGATAGGTTAGTCAGTTATTTGGATTCAGGAGGATAGCCAAGGGATAGAAAAGGGGAAAAGGTTTGCATTTATATAGCGCTTGTTACCCCTGATGGGGTGCTGTAGTGCTTTTTTGGTGAGTAGCACACTTCTCCGGAACCCATAAAGGATTGGTATATAATTAGCATAGTGAAATATGAAAGTAATTTGAATGGTCGATAGGTTAGTCAGGTATTTGGCTTCAGAAGTATAGCCATGGGATAGAAAAGGGAAAAAGGTTTGCATTTATATAGCGCTTGTTACGCTTGATGGGGTGTTGATGTGCTTTTTTGGCGAGTAGCATGCTACTCCGAAACCCATAAAGTATTAGTGTTGAATTAGTATAGTGAAATATGAAAGTAATTTGAGTGGTGGCTATGTTATTCAGTTATTTGGATAGATAAGGGTAGCGGAGGGATAGAGGAGGAGAGGATGTAGCCTTATGGCTAGAGCATTCAAAGTTGAAGCTGTGGAACCAGATACAAGTCTTGGTAATGAAGCTCAACATCCTGTGATTCTGGACAAATCACTTAATCTCCCTGTGCATAACAAAAATGAATGTGTCCTTGTGTAACGAAACTGGTGCTATATAAAGCACTCTGATTCCCGATATCTTCGGGTTTAGTTCATGCTATATAAAACTCTACAAAAAAAAGAGGGAAAAAGGTTTGCATTTATATAGCGCTTGCTACCCCTGATGAGGTTTTGAAGTGCTTTTTCAGTGAGTAGCACGCTACTCTGCAACCCATAAACGATTAGTGGTGAATTAGTATAGTGAAATATGGAATTTGAGAAGTGGACATGTTAGTCTGCTATTTTGATTGAAAAGGATAGTGGAGGGATAGAAGAGAAAAGATTTAGACTATTTTTTTTAACGTTTGTAGGTGTTATTTGTATAGCTTAAAACTAGTTAAAAGGCATCAAAACACTGTTACTACATCAGGATGTAGTGTTCTACAAATAGGTGCAGCTTCAACTCTTTACTGAACAAAAGCAGAGACTTGGAGCAGTCCAGGGAAGGACCAGACTACAGGGATGGTTTTCGATATCCTGGGTCTCTAGAGGGAAAAAATGACTGCCTTGTTAGGTAGAGTCTAGCGCAGCGCGCACGCGTTGCTCCAGGAAAACGACCTCTTGGAATCAGTCTGGACTTTTCACACGCTTGTGCCTGTGTTTTTTTTAGCATTTATTCTATTGGGCATCGTGTGAGTCTTTCTAAAAAGACAGCACACAATTGGGAAAAGGCGGGTACATGTCCCACATTTCCCAGGAAATGTATTCGCCCACGGCCTACGGCTTGCGGTTACGAGCAGAGGCGCCATCAGTTCTAGGTCATGTCACCATCTGTTTTTAATTAGCGTGTTCGCCGCGCTGCTGTGCTCACTCACCCCGCTTCTCTCTCGCGCCGTTCTCTCTCGCGCCATGCACACGCAGAGGTCTGCCAATGCTCTGGTATGCTGTTTCTCTGGGGGTTTTGTTCTACATTATCTCATGTTTTGGCCTTACACAACAGTGACCTCACTGGGAACTATCATGTGCGAGTAGTTTACTTCTCGTTTTGTGCCAGTACCAGAAAACAGCTTTAACATGATAATGCCTGTGCGAGCTCCTGGCTCCTTAGCCGCTTGAGTTCCAAAAGCCTCTGAGGCCTCACTGCAGCAGCCGAGCCTCAGTGCTTGAGCACTCCCAGCCAAGCCCGGGCCATCAATGCCATTACAGCGTGGAAGGCCAGTCCCATAGTGTCATTTGGATGACCCACAGAAACACTGCCATCAAAGTCTGCCCACTACCGGTAATGGTCTTCCTTACTAAGTTATGCATTTAACTGACCCTCGACCTCGATATGTTGTGCTCTATATCCTCACACCGCCCCCTTCTCCAAATGTCGCGCCCCTTTTCTTCTCGCCTCCTCCAGGCCACTCGGGGACCCCCTCCACCCCATGCTCCTCACCATTACTCTTTCTCTCCCCCATCTTGTGCCATGGGTCTGAAAGCCCTCTGACGTGCACTGCGGTCCAACAAGGCAGCATTATTACGAATTTGAAAAAATAAAAACGTACAACTTGAGTTGCAATAGCCAAATTACCAATCAATCAATCAATCAATCACGGCATTTGTAAAGCGTGCTACTCACCCGGGAGGGTCTCAAGGCGCTGGGGGAGAGGGGTATGTTACTGCACGAACAGCCAGGTCTTGAGCTGCTTCCTGAAGGAGAGATGGTCTTGGGTTCGCCGAAGGTGGGTGGGGAGGGAGTTCCAGGTCTTGGCTGCCAGGTAGGAGAAGGATCTTCCTCCGGCGGTGGCTCTGCGGATGCGTGGTACGGTGGCAAGGGCGTGGCTGGTCGATCGTAGCTGGCAGGTGGGCGTGTAGAAGGTCATGCGGTCGTTGAGGTACTTGTACATCTCATACAACTGTCTCGATAGCGCTTTTCTTATGCTGTTCATATTTTTAACCCATTTGCTGTCATCCCAGGCCCATTGCTGTTGACTTGTTGAAGGAAGAAGGCAGCAGAATTGTGTTTTGGCAGTGGCGGCCGAGGCAGAGGTAGCGAGGCCTTTGCTTACACACACCGACCCTTCTTCCAGGCAAGAGCTTTTAAGTGGCTCTCGGAGTCCTTCCTCGGTCCCCACCCCCAGCTGCTCTGCAGGCACAGAGGAGGCGGCACATTCACACTAATACGCTGCAGTTGCCTGTTTCACTAGGCACATACAATAATATAGAACATAACAAAAAACTTATAACATCCCAAAGGCGAAACCTATTGGCTATGCCAATGCTTGTTTTTAAAGTTGAAGCTTACCAGACACCTGCTTGCTACCGACATCTTGAGGACATTCGGAAAGCTCTCCTCGAATGCATTCCATTCGTTGTTTCTATTTGTTTTAGGCCGTGCAGCCTTAGGTCCTCCCCTTCCTTCCCCAAACCCTATGTACTGTATTCGTCCATTTGTGCTGGATTTCTGTAAACAGGCCTTTAAATCTTGTTCTTATCTTGTCACATTTGCTGTACATTCTGAGGACTGAGGTCAAATGTCACACTTGGTGTTTACTTTTTTGTCTCTGACTTCAAAGCAAGAGGATTTATCTGACAATCATGCTGGCTCTGGGGAAGTGATTGAGGTAGGCTGTAGGATGTTATTTTTAGAGCGCTTTACTAATAGCATAACTTAAGCAATCCTCTTCCTCAATTTAATGACCATGGCATAGGCGCAGAAAGGTATGGGGGATCATGAAGCACCCCAAAAATAACCATGCTGGAGTTCACAAGTGAATGAGCAATGAACTGGCCTCTGAATTATGTTTTATCTTGTCACTTTTGCTGTGCATTCTAACACAGAGGTGAATTAGGAAGGCACAAATTAATCACATTTTTGAGTAATTCTGATGTGTAGTGGAAACAAATATTTTATTACAATCAAAGCAAATCAATGCACTAGGTGGTGCTGCTTTCCACACATTATCTTTTCTGAACTGTATACGTTATGTCTGTGCAAATGTAATGGTAATTTGATTTAAAATTTCTTGTCTGTAATTGCAGTGCTCTATCACACCATACATTCTCCTCTGTACGCCACTCCACGACACTCTACTCTATGCCACTTCACTCTACTTCACTCCACTCTACGACAGTCTACTCATTCCTCTCTACAACACTCCACTCTATGACAATCCACTCTAGGACACTCTACGACACTCCATTGTAAGTCACTCCACGACACTCTGTGACCCTTCACTCCATGGCGTTAACATTTAGCCAAGCTAAACAACAGCCACGCTGCTGTTCAAAGTGGCTAAAATACTTTGGCAAAGCCAATAGCTCTTGCATAGGCGAGATCTATTAGCTTAGCCAAGGCTAGTTTTCCATAGGCAGTGCCTTATGTTTGAGTACTTCTTATACAAAATATATGGTCTCTGTAAAGTGTTCCACTGCTCCTGGGAGCTGGGTCCATATACTAAATACTAGACACTGACCATAAACCACATACTGCATAGCCTCCAGGCACCACATAGCTTGTATCACATGACCTCTAGACAGCCCATATCAGATGTCTTCATCACATATGTGCACTCGTACCCTACTTCGAGTGTGGTAGGTGTGACTCAGCAGCTACAGCTGGTGATTGTGGAAACTGGGAAGTAGGTTCTCGAATCCACATCTTGTGATTCTGGGCAAGCCATTTAGTCTGCTTGCGCCTAAAAATGTGTTACTAGCCTGGTTCTCCTGTAATCTGCGCTAATTCATTCAGGCCATTTTGGCGCTATAAAAAAACAAAAACATCTGATTACCTTGAGACTCAGCCACTCATACCACATAAACACATATATAGGCCAAGCCTGAATACATAAAATGGCTGGGTGAATCTTGCACTTGGGTGTATACCACAGCGCTAAGAGGCCATAACATCAACGAACCCAAAATGTGGATACATTTGTCAGACATGATACCTCGGATCCTCCTGCCTGCTCATTTCAAATAAAGCTCGGCCATCACCCCCGCTGTCCCATGGGGAGTACGTGAGGCTCTGTGAGGGTGGGTCTGCAGCTCACATCAGACGAGGAGAGAAGGGAGCACGAGGCAGTCACACTCAGGAGGGAAAGGAGAGACAACGATGGAGGGAGGAGCGACTTCAGAGTAAGCTGCGCCTCTTCCATACTGAGAAGCGGCCTCAAGATCACATAAGTACCAGAAGTAGTCATAAGAAGTAATCAAGCCATCGACAACATTGTCCTGAAGAGTGCCTCGATGCCCCCCCCCTCCCCCCCCCCAGTTTATTTGTCACATTCACACCACCACTTAGAAAGGACGGCTGTCGTCAAGCTCTTCTTCACAGACATGCTGTCACCGCACATCATAGAGCCCGTTGTTATTCCAGAGTGTCTCCTGCCCACCATGGCGCTCTCTGGTGGCCTTGCAAAGTAAAAACCCCCGCATGAGTTCTCGGTGGTGCAGGCCGGGGGCGGGTGCCCTCATGCTGAGCCCCCCAGTGCACACAAAGCCCGTGTTTAGAAAGAGGCCGGATGCATCCTCACACACTGCGAGGGAAACCCGAAGCCACCGTTTCCGGAGGATTCCTCCTTAAACGGATTAGCGTTTCACCTGAGCAAACAAAGGCCCTGCGAGTTCCGCGGAATGACAATCCAACAATGAGAGCCAGAAGTCCCATCCTGTGCTTGGGGTCAACAGATACTTCACAAACACTCCGCCTGCAAGTGTTTGTCTTCAAGCCTCCTCTGCAAGGGGCAGCCATTGTTCGACGGATTAAGAGGCCCGCCAAGGAAGGGCATGACTCCCCTGGCTTTTTAAATGATAAAATATAGCAAGGATCAATGGGCCCATTAGTCCTCTGGCCCGGTCCACTGCACCTGATGCACCAATGTCAGCTAGCCCTTGAGTGGGCCTGGTGATAATTAGAATAAATCTCTGCTTCGCTGCTTAAACAAACTGTGTGATCTTAGCCAAAGATTTTATTTCACCTCTTTTTCCCCTTGCATTATCGCAGATCAATGCATTTTAAAATACGTGTGTTGGGGCATGGCCAAGATGGCGTACTGGTGAGTCGCACTTCCCAGTGGCTCCAAGATCCTGGCTCTTCTCGCCAGGTCCTTTTAGTACTTCAGACCCCGCGATCGCTGTTATTGCAGGGGGAAATGAGCAAGGCAATGCAGGGGCAGAATCAGAGGTGTGCATTGCGGGGTGGACGGCCCGACCAACGCTGCTAGAGAGTCTGGAGATACGGAGCAGTGGCGAGAAAAAATGGCGCCCAGACCCGACGACATCCTGTGCTACATATAGCCACCCCCAGGGGAGCAGTGAAACAACCACGCCAGTTGAATACCCTGGTGGCTGCGGAGTGCTGACGGCCGGGCGTGCTTGGGAGCTCGACGGCATCGCAATGGCCGGCGGGTCAGGCGGTGGGACCCAGGCCCGGTGAACGCAGAGAGGTCGAGCCGTGATTGCAGAGAGGAGCCCCGCCATGAGGCAGCGGGAAGCGGGGCCGCCGTGTGGAGTGGACTAGGGATCGACCAGGGTCGTCGCCTGGCGGAGGCAGCTGTCAGAGGTGCGCAGCGGGGGGCAGTGGCCATCGTGCCTAGCCCAGCTGGGCTTGCCACCACTAATCACCACCTCCAGGGGAGCGCCCGACCCCAAGTACCGGTGAGAGGGCCTATTGATGGGCCCAGCATAACGCAATGGCCAGAAGGGCCAGAACAAGGCCTTCCAAGCTGGGCAGGATCCAGAGGTGGAAGTTCAAGTTCAAGTTCAAAATTTGTATAGCGCAATACTCACCCAGAGGGTCTCAAGGCGCTTGAGGGAGGAGGGGTGCTTTACTTATCGAAAATCCAAGTTTTTAGTTGTTTTCTGAAGGAGAGGTGGTTTTGTGTAAGGCGGAGGTGGGTCGGGAGAGAATTCCAGGTCTTGGCCGCTAAGAAGGAGAAGGACCTTCCCCCCATGGTGGATCTTTAGATGCGTGGGACTGCTGCGAGGGCTAGATTGGACGATCGAAGTTGGCGGGTGGGGGTGTAGAAGGACAGGCGCGTGTTGAGGTATTCGGGTCCTAGGTTGTAGAGGGCTTTGTGTGCGTGGGTGAGTAGACGGAACGTTATTCTCTTGTTGACGGGGAGCCAGTGGAGGTCTTTCAGGTGTCCGGAGATGTGATCTTGGCGGGGGATGTCTAGGATGAGTCCGGCTGAAGCGTTTTGGATGCGTTGGAGTTTTTTCTGTAGTTTGGTTGTGGTTCCAGCGTAAAGAGTGTTTCCGTAGTCCAGTCGGCTTGTGACCAGTGCATGGGTGACCGTCTTTCTTGTTTCGGTGGGGATCCAGCGGAAGATTTTTGTGAGCATTCGTAGGATGTTGAAGCATGAAGATGAGACGGCGTTGACTTGTCTGGTCATTGACAGTGAGGAGTCGAGGATGAAGCCCAGGTTGCGTGCGTGGTTCGTTGGTTTGGGTGCGTTACCCAAGGCCGGTGGCCACCATGAGTCGTCCCAGGCAGAGGGGGATGATCCTAAAATGAGGACTTCCGTTTTGTCTGAGTTCAGTTTTAAACGGCTGTTCTTCATCCACTCGGCTACTTCTTTCATCCCTTCATGTAGGTTGGTTTTGGCGGTGTTCGGGTCTTTTGTGAGGGAGTAGATCAGCTGGGTGTCGTCTGCGTAGGAGATGATGTTGAGGTTGTGTTGGCGCGCGATGGATGCGAGGGGACTCATGTAAACATTGAAGAGGGTGGGACTGAGTGATGATCCTTGTGGTACGCCGCAGATGACTTCGGTTGCTTCTGATCTAAAAGGGGGGAGGCGGACTCTCTGGGTTCTTCCGGCGAGGAACGAGATGATCCAGTCCAATGCTTTGCCTTGTATTCCGACGTTGCTGAGGCGTTGTATAAGGGTGCTATGACAGACTGTGTCGAAGGCCGCGGAGAAGTCAAGTAGGATGAGGGCAGTTGTTTCCCCGCAGAGGTCTTGGGATGGAGTGATGTCGTTGGTGCCGGCGGTAGGGTTGGTAAACTCTTTGACAATGTTGAATAGTTCTTTGCTGTTGTGGGCGTTGTTGTCGAGTCGATCCTTGAATGCTGATTTCTTGATGGATCAGATCAGTTGGTGGTGTTTGCGGGTGGCGTTCTTGAATGTGGCCAGGTTGATCCGTCCAATGGAGAGCTGTTGTGTGATTGAAGGAGATGTGCTTGCTGGAGGTGAAGATTGGGTCCAGTTTCTGCGGGGAATAGGTTGTGGGTGGTTGTGGGACGTAGTCTTTTTGTAGTTGAAGTGAACCAGGGGGCTTTTTTGCTACCTTGCTTGATTTGAAGGTTTTTCAAGGGTGCTAATTCGTCAGCGCTGTGGGTGATCCATTGTGTGAGGTTGGTGGCTGCTTGGTTTGGGTCCGATGATTTGGCAGGGGGGTTTTGTTGAAGTGATGACAAGAGCTGGTCGATGGTAAGTTTGTTCCAGTTTCTGCGGGGAATAGGTTGTGGGTGGTTGTGGGACGTAGTCTTTTTGTAGTTGAAGTGAACGCAGCTATGATCCGTCCAATGGAGAGCTGTTGTGTGATTGAAGGAGATGTGCTTGCTGGAGGTGAAGATTGGGTCGAGCGTGTGTCCGGCATAGTGGGTGGGGGTGTCAACGAGTTGTTTGGGTCCGAGATTGGCGAGGTTGTCCAGAAGGGTGATGGTGTTGCTGTCGTTGTTCTTTTCCAGGTGGAAGTTGAGGTCTCCCAGTAGAAAGTAGTCCTTGGAGGGGAGGGCGTGTGGGCTGATGAAGTCAGTGATGTCTTCGCTGAATTGTGCGCTGGGTCCTGGTGGCCTGTAGATGAGGGTGCCTCTGAGTGTGGTCCTGGGTTCGGTGTGGATCTGGAAGTGAAGGTGTTCGGCGTCTGTTAGGTTACCATCGGAACTAGTCGTAATGCGGATGGTATTCTTATGGACAATGGCGATGCCTCCTCTTTTTTAGGGCTCGACCTCTGCAATGCGCAAGCATTGCAGATGTCGAGACATATTGGGACTTATTCAGAGCTTACCCAAAGGGGCGATTTGTTGCTGTGCCCGTGAAAAAGCGCGTGCACAGCATCAAAGCCACCAGCCTCACTCCCACAAGCTGTCCCAGCGTGCGCTCTGGCTTTTCTCCTCCCCTAATTATTCACTGCCCACGGCCGGCCGGCACATCAAAGGCTGCTGCTCCCCGTGCGTCTTGTCACCCTTACTCTCACCTAATGCTCCCATTCGCCCCTCCTTTTGCTAGTGTTCTAAAACTACCAGTAGTATTCATTACAGAGGTAGTTCCATATGTAGTAGAATCACATAAGTCGACTGCCAGTTTAGAAAGTGCAATATGTAGCTCAGATCGAGTTAATCAGTTATTCCTTTTGGCACACATCATTTTGGGGAATGAGGACTGTGCTGCCTGAGTTGGGACGCCAAGCTGAGTGTTAAAGAAAATGTGTCGCAAATTTGAAAACAAAGTAATTCATGCTTTTTATTGTGCCATGCACTCAGTTGTTAGTGTATAATAGAAGCTATTTCTTCTTTGTGTCTGCCTTTGGTTATTTTCCTCGCGGTGACTAGTAAGTAGGATTGTTGTGTGGCCTTCCTCCAGTCTGAAGCCATAACACGCTTAGGACCATGTGAACAGCTGTCTGTCCCAATCAGTGGCACAGAACATTCTAGGCATGAAAGTGCCTTCCTATCTTAAATGTTTTGTTGAATTAAATAGCTTTTCTGTGGCCTAAATTTAATCATCCCCGTGATGTACTTCACCCTGTGTTATAAAATGTTCTTATTTACCTGGTGTTTTATCATGACGGATTTTTGCAAGAATCCTAGTTAAGGGACAAGTCAAACAGATCGAAGCACAAGCTTCAGTTAATAACGGCAACACCTTAATGGCACAGACATCACAATCACTTGCATTACAGAAACAGCTTGAGCGAATGGAAGACTATGAATCCCCATGACTGAAGGGCGCTGAGCCAGTGTGGAAGCCGCGCAATCTCAGATCCTGTAGCACCATTTGGAGGCAACGTAATGTAAAAAGCACAAAGCCCCCCACCCATGCATACTTTGCCCACCCGTTCACGGACTAACTTTTCACAGTGCCATTTTCCCACCCACCCACCCTTTCGCTGACCCACCCACCGTCCCTTTTGCAGACCCACCCTCCCTTTCGCGGACCCACCCTAGCATCTTTTCACCCACCCACGCATCTTTTAACCCTCCCACGCTTCTTTTCACCCACCCCGAATCCATCCATCCATTATCCTTTCATCTATCCAAGCATCCTTTCATCCATCCAAACATCCTTTCATCCATCCAAGCATCCTTTCATCCATCCAAGCATCCTTTCATCCATCCAAGCATCTTTTCATCCATCCAAGCATCCTTTCATCCATGCACCCATGCATTCTTTATCCAATTCACCCATTAACTCGTTCTTTCTCCCAGCCACCAATCCTTGCTCCCATCCTTCCTGGTAATCGTTCATCTTTTTTTCCCTTTTCTGTCATTCCATCTCTCTTTATGCGGTTTTATGGCGTGAGTTGCAGACAGAAGATGCCGTTAAAGCCGCGCCCCTGCGGTAGCTGCTAAAGCGGGAGGTTTCAGCACGCCCCAGGACAGATTTGCCTGGTACCAGTGGTTTATCACATGTACTTGTTGCCTCAGCCTGGTTTGGCAGCTCAGCCGCGTTGTTTTCATCAGAAGGGTGCAGCACGCTGGGTCTTTACTCTTTTCAAACACAACGCTGAAGTTTGACTGCAGCGAGACCATCTATTCAACGCTGAGTAAATGTTGGTGTTTCTTACACATGCTCCGCCATTGCCAATTACGCATCAAAGCCACCAGCCTCCCTCCACAAGCTTTCCCCAGCGTGCGCTCTGGCATTTCTCCTCCCCTAATTATTCACTGCCCACGGCCGGCCGGCACATCAAAGGCTGCTGCTCCCCGTGCGTCTTGTCACCCTTACTCTCACCTAATGCTCCCATTCGCCCCTCCTTTTGCTAGTGTTCTAAAACTACCAGTAGTATTCATTACAGAGGTAGTTCCATATGTAGTAGAATCACATAAGTCGACTGCCAGTTTAGAAAGTGCAATATGTAGCTCAGATCGAGTTAATCAGTTATTCCTTTTGGCACACATCATTTTGGGGAATGAGGATTGTGTTGCCTGAGTTGGGACGCCAAGCTGAGTGTTAAAGAAAATGTGTCGCAAATTTGAAAACAAAGTAATTCATGCTTTTTATTGTGCCATGCACTCAGTTGTTAGTGTATAATAGAAGCTATTTCTTCTTTGTGTCTGCCTTTGGTTATTTTCACCCACCTCCACCAATGCACCCACCACACAGCTCTGCCGATGCACCCACCACACAGCTCAACTGATGCACCCTCCACACAGCTCTACCGATGCACCCACCACACAGCTCTACTGATGCACCCACCACCCAGCTCCACCGATGCACCCACCACACAGCTCCACTGATGCACCCACCACCCAGCTCCACTGATGCACCCACCACCCAGCTCCACTGATGCACCCACCACCCAGCTCCACCGATGCACCCACCACACAGCTCCACCGACACAGCTCCACCGATGCACCCACCACCCAACTCCACTGATGCAACCACCACACAGCTCCACCAACACAGCTCCACTGATGCACCCACCTCAGAGCTCCACTGATGCACCCACCACTGAGCTCCACCGATGCATCCACCACAGAGCTCCACCGATGCATCCACCACAGAGCTCCACCGATGCATCCACCACAGAGCTCCACCGATGCACCCGCCACAGAACTCCACCGATGCACCCACCACAGAGCTCCACCGATGTCCCCACCACGGAGCTCCACAGATGCCCCCACCACACAGCTTCACCGATGCCCCCACCACACAGCTCCACCGATGCCCCCACCACACAGCTCCACCGATGCCCCCACCACACAGCTCCAACGAGGCCCCCACCACACAGCTCCACGAGGCACCCACCACACAGCTCCACCGAGGCACCCACCACACAGCTCCACCGAGGCACCCACCACACAGCTCCACCGATGCACCCACCACACAGCACCACAGAGGCACCCACCACACAGCTCCACAGAGGCACCCACCACACAGCTCCACCGAAGCACCCACCACACAGCTCCACCGAAGCACCCACCACACAGCTCCACCGATGCACCCACCACGCAGCTTTTACCGATGCACCCACCACACAGCTCCGCCGATGCACCCACCACACATCTCCACCGATGCACCCACCACACAGCTCCGCCGATGCACCCACCACACAGCTCCGCCGATGCACCCACCACACAGCTCAACCGATGCACCCACCACACAGCTCTGCCGATGCACCCACCACACAGCTCCACCGATGCACCAACTAAGCTCCACCGATGCACCCACCACACAGCTCCACCGATGCATCCACAAAGCTCCACCGATGCACCCACCACACAGCTCCCGCCCGCGCCCTGCTCCTTCGTCAGCCGCGTAGGTGCCCCCCGTGCCTCCGCCAGGCGATATCCCTGGCCGAGTAGCTGCCGCCCTCACACGCAGCACAGCGGTGGCTCCTAGTATCGTAGCGCTATTACGCTCACTGCTCATTGCTGCTAACAGCTGATTTGCGCATTGCTCGCTTTGCTGGCATTGTCTCTGTTATTTAATTTATGCTTGCCTGTTAAATCGTAGCGCTGTATTGCTGTGCTTGCCTGTTAAATCGTAGCGCTGTATTGCTGTAGCATTGATCTCATTGCCTGCACTGTTATTAAGAGCTGCCTGGTACGATCGTTTGCAGTACATTGTATTTCACTGTTCGTTTTGCTTTGTGAGTCATTTGTGTCCGATTGCGCCTCTGCCCATTTCTCTGAGACACCACAGACTGTGCCCCAATCTCGCCCTGTTTCGCTTTTGCTTTGCAGCCATTTTGTTGTTGTTGTGCCTCGTAGCCCGTCCCTCCGCCCCGCTGCCGCCTCCCACCTGCTCCTCCCTCCCACAGATAGTTGTAGTTAGTGCCGTCTGTCCCTGCGCTGTGACCCTCCTAACTCGCTCAGAGGTGGTCGCTCCCCACGCTCCCTGGCTCCTGGTATCGTAGCGCTATTACGCTCCCTGCTCATTGCTGGTAACAGCTGATTTGCGCACGACAAATGAATTCAGACTTAGGCACTTGGAGCAAACATCACCTCTCACTGCTCGAAAGAATAGCAGCGGTCAAAATGTCACCCCTACCTAAAGTGCTCTATCTTTTCCAAACCCTACGGGCAGTGCCTCCTCCTGAAGCGATCGCCTCGATGCAATGGGTACTTAATCACTTCATCTGGGCCGGGGCACGTCCACGGATGAGCAAAGCCTTGGGATATGGTCGGCCCAAGCAGGGGGGGCTGTGGATACTTAGGGGCAGATGTATCATCCGTTTTTTTTGTCGCAAACGCTGCGAATCGGAAAATAGCAGCGTTTGCGACAAAAAAAACGAGATTTGGAATGTATCATGCAAAAAGCCTCGCAATATTAAGGAATCGCAAATTTAGCGATTCCTTAATATTGCGAGGCTTTTAAGAAATGGCAAATTGCGATTTATCATTTGAAATGTATTAAGCATTTCAGTGTTGCGATTTTTGACTAAGAATTCGCAAATTACCATCAACTTGTAGTTGGTGGTAATTGGCGAATTCTTTTCAAAAAGCACTTTTTAAAAATTCTAAAGGTGCCATATGACACTCATACATGCCCTTAGGGCATGTATGTGCGCCATATGCGTACACATGTCAAATTCAGGGGTGCAGCAGGGTGTCCTTAAGACACCCTTGCACCCTTGAAATTATTCTCAATTTGCGATTAGCAAATTGCTAATCGCAAATTGAGTATAATTTCACATTCATTCCTATGGGCCTCCTGGCCCATAGAAATGAATGGGAAATTATTCCTTAATTGCGATTAGCAATTCGCTAATCGCAATTAAGGAATTTTAAGGAATCGCTAATAAATAGCAAAATTCTACATACATACCATTTTGCACTTCTCAAATAGCGATTCCTTAACAATCGGTATTTGAGAAGTGCAAAATGGTATCTTGATATATCTGTCCCCAGAACTCCTCAGTTACTATAAGGCTGCCCAACTGCGCTACCTAGTGGAATGGGACACGGCCTGAATCTGGAAAACAATGACTTTTCCAGGATCGAGCCCGGGCGGGAAACCCTCTCTGGAAAATGCACTTTTTGAGGAAGGCCCAACGCCCACGCGGTTTGATGGGGTCCCCAATCACCAGGTCGGTGAAGTCGGTCTGGGATGGAGTGGCAATAACAAAGAAATTTACAACTTATCCTTCCCCTTTGACTCCCCTGTTCAGTAACAGTGAGTTCACACCTGGCGTGTCTGACAAATCTTACAAAGCTTGGCAGGGCACCTCCTGCCGATCAGTGGGGCACCTATTTGAACTTTCTGGAGTCCTCTCTTTCTTCTAAATGAAGCTGGAATACGGAATTCCTGAGTCTGAGCAGTTGCGGTATCGGCAACTCCGACATTGGGTGCTTCAACCGGGAATGAAGGATCAGGGGCGCCGCCGCCTGACTAAATACGAGAAAGGGCTCATTACTAAGCTCACTGATAAGGGGCTGATCTCCGAAATGTACGATATGGTTAGACACAACCCCCCATCACAAGCTTCGCCGAGCCAAAGGAGGTGGGGGAGAGAACTAGGGTTGGACCTTACACAGAAGGACTGGGAAGGGATTTATTACAGGTCAAAATACACGGCCCGGAATGTGGCCAGTATAGAAACAGCTATGAAAATAGCTACATATACCTCACGCTCGCGCAATTGCATATAGGTAATCCGCAACAGAGCCCCACTTGCTGGCGAGGCTGTGACAACGAGGGTACACTGTTACATATATTATGAGAATGCCCACTGCTGTCTAACTATTGGACCACGATCCTAGACCTGATAGATGAGCTGTTCAACACACAGATACAGAGGCTTCCTGTCTTTGTAGTTTTAGGCCTCCCTAACCCAATTACCTATCCACATAAATGCATGAGAGGAGGCCAAATGGGGCTGGCACTAGGGGCAGAGCTGCAAAATATCCTATCACACTGGGTATCCCCCTCTACTCCTACACATACAGGTTAGCTCCATAGGCTCTGGTACATTCTGGGGATGGAGCGCATCTCAGCTACTCTAAACAATTCCACCGCCTCCTTTCAGAAAATCTGGGGCCCGTTCTTAATACTGCTCTCATCAGAATTTAATGAGATTACCCAGCCCAAGTACCTAACTGTGCTACATCTCTCAGCTCTTTGGAATGACTCACCGGCTGCACCTACCGATTAGCTGGCGCAGCTTCATATTTATTTATTTATTTATTTTTGGGGGTCATTTGTAATGCACACAAATCATCCCCAAGGGGATCTCTCGGCGCCTGAGAAAGACAAGCAGTCATTAATAGGCAGATTAGAATAGCCAGGTTTTAAGCCATTTTTAGGTCAAGCCTAGACGTGCAATCAATGCGAAGCATTGATTGCTGTCTGCTCGACAACTATTGTCACCCGTATCTGGGAATGTAGACACGAGTCAGACGCGCGCTTTTCCATTCTCAGATTTGACCGCGGGAGCGCGCTTCTGAGTCGCAGACGCATGCACAGCCCCTGCTTTCGCTTGGCTCGCATGCACTAACGGCGCACACACACACACACAGCCAGCCCCCACCCCCCTGCACACACACACAGGCGCGTGCACACATACACACGCTGCCGCCCCCCCACCCCCCCTGCACACACACACATACAGACACGCACACACACAGACACGCACGCATACACACGCCGCCGCCCCTACCCCCCCGGCACACACACACACACACACACACACACCCGCCCCATGCACCAGGAGATCTTCCATACCCCCGAATCGGTACTTACTGGTTAGGCGCCGAAGTGGTCAGCGGAATCCCCGACTCTTCCTCCTCGTACTCCGGCCGTCTAACATCGCAGGGAGCGGCGGTTGAAGGCCCCCAGCGTAGGAAACAGGCCCCGCGGTGCACACACTGGGCGGGGGGCACTACCAGGAGCGGAGTCTTCCAAACGGAAGAGGAAAAGGGGACGAGACCCACGACGCGCAACACGGCACAGGGAGGCGGTGCGCGCCAGGCCTCTGTGGCTGCCTGGAACGTGTGCGCGCGCTCCCCAGCCTGTCGCGAGCACGCCTTCTTGTGGCTACTAGCTGTGCGTGCACTGTCCCAGCCGCCGCGGTCACAGCGGGCCGCCTCTCCTCTCCGCTGGATTTGCTGCCGGGGGCGGGGTGGGGGGCAGTTCATAGGTTATATCTGCCTTCCCCGTTAAAAAAGAGGGCTCATCCCATTCTTTTCATGTCCAGACTTGTTATTTTTTTATATTGATCATTTGTATAGCGCACTGCTGCCACTTTTGCATTCTCGAGTCGAATCGCTCACTCAATCATATTTCGTTTCAAACACTGGAGCAACCTTTCACGGTTGGAAGTGTGCGTGGTTGCAATGTGGCTAATCAGCATGGGAATGTTAAGGTGGCCTCTAGAACATTCTAAGTGCTGCGTCAACGCGTGCAGATTGACGGTGCTCTTAAGCTTAAAATCAAGGCTTTATCAATTCTGCAATATGAACGTCACGGGCTCGATTACAGCAGTAGGCCTGCACATTGATTGTGTAAATTGTGCACCCACTCATTAGCATTAGCACAGGGTGGCTAATAAGCAGATCCTCATGTAATACCCCATTCCTTAGAATACAGAATAACATGCTATAGCCATTCCGATGTCTGCAAAAGCTCATATTTGCTCTTTTGTCCTGTCATTTGCACAAGGTTTGACTTGTTTAGTTACAAGAGCAAATTTGCTCCCGACTTTAAGCTATTGCCATTATAAATTACAATAACTTTTGTTTAAGTATTAATTATTTAAAAAAATTACAAGCCATTTTTATTTGTAATATCAATACATCGAAGTCACGTAAATACAAAGCATGTTGCATTACAAATACTATAGGTGTCACATGTGCAAAAATTAAAAATATTGGCATTGTAAATAACAAAGCTATTAATTTCACTATTTTCAAAACCAACACATAAATAAAAAAAAACTCATTTACAACACCAATAGCTCAAACTTTCCTACTGCGAGACCTATTGCATTGCAAATGCTTGTTTGAATTGGGACAGATTCGGGCATTCCCGGATGTGTTCAGGGTGGTCGTTCCAGAGTTTGGGGGCCAGATAGGAGAAGGCACAACCTCCCATTTTACCTTCCTGATTCTCTGGCATCACAGCAGCTTACGATTGTTGGATCTGAGCTGACGTGCAGGATGGTACCATTTAAGTTTATTAGTCAGATAGACCGGTCCATGCAGGGACCTGAAGACCAGGCACAGCATAAAGGTGGCCTGTTTCTTGACTGGAAGCCAATGTAATTGGCGTAGGAGGGGCGCGGAGGGGTTTTGAGCTTGTTTATCCAGGGCAATACGTGCAGCTGTATGTTGCACAACCTGTCTTCCCTATTTCCCACCAATAGGGAGTTGCCGTAATCAAGGCGACTAATTGAAAGCGCCTGAATCAGGGTCTTCCTGGCACTGAGCGGGATCCATGGGAACATCTTTCTCAATATCCGCATGGTCCCGAAACAGGAGCCTGCAAGCGTCTTCACCTGCTCCTCCATTGAGGGCTGATTATCAATCTTTATTCCCAGATTCTTCACCCAACTTTTTGGAGAGGGGGCCTCTCTCAACTCTAAAGGCCACCAATCTGAGGACCACAGGTCCACAGCCTTGCCAAACAGGAAGATCTCTGTTTTTGAAGAGTTCAGTTGTAAAAAGTTCCTCTTCATCCAATCTGCCATCTTGATCATGCACTTTGAAAACTTGGCTTTCGTTTCGGCAGGATCCTTCTCTATGTGAACTATCAGCTGCGTATCATCAGCTTAGGATATGGTTTCAAACCCACAGTTTCTGATGATTGAGGGCAAGGGGGCCACAAATAGATTGAATAACGTAGGACTCAAAATAGAGCCCTGCGGTACCCCCTTGTCCACTGTAGCTGTAGGAGACACATAGGCATCGAGCTGAACAGATTGGGTTCTATCAGAGAGATAACTCAGAATCCATTTCAAGGCTAAGCCAATGACACCAATCTCTTGCAGCCTGCTTAACAGGATGCGGTGGGAGATGATGTTGAAAGCAGCCGACAAATCCAGCAGCACTAGCATGACTGGAGCATTCCTGTCAAGCGCCATCCTAGGTGTATCAGTAACTTCAAGCAGTGCGGCCTCCATGCTGTAGGATGCCCGAAAGCCTGACTGAGAGGGGTCCAGGATCTTTTTCTGTTCTAGGCAAGTTGAAATATGTTGATTAATTACTGTTTCCATAATTTTGGACAAGCACTGGAGAAGGGGGATAGGTCTGTAGTTTTGAGCATCCGTAGGGTCTGCTAGTGCCTTTTTCAACGGAGGTTTGATGCGTGCCACTTTCCAGTTATGTGGAAAGGTGGCTGTGGTTAGAAAGCCTGTGATGGGAATGCCACATGGGAGAGGAAAAGGTGCTCTGAAACTCACTACCATGTACATTGCTCTACTACCTCCTTCACTACCTTGGTGAAACACATATTAAAGGTCATTCAGTCCTGTTTCTTTCATTTGCTTTCTGGTTCTTGTAGTCTTGTTTTACCATTATACATACAGTACTAAAAGTCCCGATTTCCCCCAAAAAAACAGACTGAGAGAGCCACGTATGTGTAACATAAGATAACTTGAGATCTCTATTCTTTCCTTGGCTAGTCTAATCTTTTGCAATAGGCGCGTCATTATGGCTGTTGCCATTGTTGTCCTTCAGCATCCACAGTGAATGGCAACATTTATTCCTAGTTCTTTTTCTGTGGCCGTTCAAGTTTTTGGTTCAGACAATCTGGTCATCCTATATATCCTGCGATATTCCATATATTACCGCAGGACTGCTCATCTTCAATCGGAGTCTCAGCAGCTTGAAAGTTTACTCAGTTTTGTAGTTTACTACTGGAGGGGGCTAAAATATCTATACAATGTAAGTCAACTAGTAAAATAATGGTGTGAGTATTCAACACAATGTCTTTTTCGACATAGCCTTCACAAAGGTCTGAAATCTGTACATTAGGACAGTGGAGGTTAATAGCAATGCATTAATGTGTTACTCTTCTTGCATACTTTTCTTAATATTTGCGGTCCCAAGTGCAGCGTCAAAGAAAAAACTCACATATGACACAAACTCTTCATTTGCCACACTGCCTACATATAAACGCACACTACAATGACATGGATGAGTTTCAATGCTACATAAATGGTAGTATCATGCTACATGTTAGAATGGAAAAGGATGTGCGTGCCTGCCCTGAGTTACCTAGCTGCAACGTTGTCTGGATCCCCCGTACTGGTTGTTGGTCATGGACAAACACAGATCATGTATGTGCACCATGGCCTAGGCCTGTCACACAGATTGTGGTATTGTTAGACCATGGGAGGTGGCCAAAGCACTACCCATGCAGTAGTAAACGCTGCTGCCCTTACTAAGCAGTTAAGCAGCATGAGCACATTGGTGGCAGAATATCATATTTTTATAATGCTGTGCAGAGCGCATGCTTTTGCGTGTGCGTGCCGTGATGTATGTGTCTCTGTGAGTGGTACAATACATAGAGGCCTGTGGGTTCCATATTGCTTACCCAGGGCCTTGGAAATGTATGTAGAGTGGAAGAATCCCCCAGACAGATTTGTGGATTGCTACATTCCTGAGAGCTGGGTGGGAAACACACAGAAGAAGGGGAGAGTCAGGCTCTTCTGTGCACCTTAACCCCTTCACTGCAGGGGCTATTCCGCCGCAGTGCTAAAGGGGCGGGCGGAAATGCGGCGGGCGCAAGCTGGGGACGGAACCGCTCCGTCACCAGCGTCAGTTGCGCTGTGCTTATGACGGAGCGGTTCCGTCATGGCCCCGCCCGCTCAATAGAACGCTCAGCGCAGGCGCGGAATTCGCGCTGTACAGGAGCGGAACCGCTCCGTCATCAGCACAGCGCCACCGCGGCTGATGACGGAGCGGTTCCGTCATCAGCAGGGGAGGGGTTAGGGCTGATAAAGGAATTATAAAGAGTTGGTCTGGTTGCCTTTGAAACCTTTTGTTAGGCATATATCAGTAAGGCTGACCAACATGTGTGATTCACGAGTACCTCCCAATGTCTGTGATGTGGGGATAGCTGGGTATGAGTCGCTCCTGCTGTAGCAGATTGCATCCTGGGCAAAGGACAAGAGACAGGAGTGGGCACTTCAAAAGAGGCCCCCATATGCAGGAGGGGACCACATTGAAGACAATTGCGGTGCATTGATTGGGCCATCTGTCCGTGTGCTGCCAAAAGTCGGAGACCTGAATATGCCAGGGAGGGCTACTGTAAATATAAGTGCTACAACACTGGTCAGGCCATCCACCAGCGTGCTGCCCAAAGTTAGCAACCACCTATGCCAGTGGGGGCGCCGCTGAGAAGATAATTGCTGACTCGCCAATTGAGCTTTCTTTCCACATTATTAAACATTGTCTGCCCTGCATGCCAGAGGGGACCACAGTGAAGACCAAGGGCAATTGCCTAGTGTACTGTTTGTAAGATGGAGGGGCGACACCAGGGTACACCGTGTGACTGCGAAGCATCACAACGTCTGACCCATGCACCCAGAGCACCAACTAAAGTATTGGAAGCAAAGTGACTGCACCTACCTGCCAGCGAGATCAGAGGAAACTTACGAAATCACCAGAGGAGCACCATGGATGTCCTGCTACTTTGCCTGCTGAGACTACCGCTCATGGCCCGCACCTGCTCCAGTCTACCGCAAGCAACGCCAGGCTATGATGACTCCCAGGGTCTTCCATATCTCAACACCAGTGTCAGCGGGTCTGGCTGATCACTGGGTTACAGGATTGTAGGAGGAACTTGCAATGCATCATAGCGCTATAAACCTGAAACACTTTGACTTATAAATAAACTTTGTGGAACTTCTATGACTTGAACTCCATAGAGAGGCCTAACCTGAATAGTACCTATGATAGATGAAGAATAGCCACTGCCAGTAGAGAGGGAAGTGGGACTCGGGACCCTGTCTGGACAACGCTGGAGTGCAGGCCTTAGGAGGGCTGTGTGTATTGTTTGTGTGTGTCGCATATTATATGTTGTGATCCTACATAAATAGCACTTTTGTCATAAGATCGAGTATCTGGCTAGACATTTGTTTACTGAGATTGATAGATGTATTTTGAGTCTTGAGTCTGTGTTCACCTTACACCTACCCCCTGAGAAGCATCTCTACCTCTAAAAAGGCTTTGACTGCTCGACCCACTCTGCCACTGAGAGTCAACTGCTGAAGAGATACTTAACCCAGTTTCTCAAGACCCATAGTAGGTTGGACCCCGGGACAGCTGATGTAAAAGACCTCAACCAGCATGGTTGGGCTCAGTAACTCCTGCATGCACCGTAGCCCTCTGAAGAAGCTGAGGCTTGTTCACCAGGGAGAAGAGGAGAGGAGGCGGGAGATAAAGGTGAAATAGGCAGAGAAGAAATTGAGAGAAAGGGAAGAGAAACAGAGATAAAGGGACAAGATGGAAAAGGAAAGGGAAAGACAGGTGTAGAGGAAAATACATCCTTTGAGAGAGAGAAGCTTAGGATGGCAGCAGTGACAGCTCCATCTGGAAGAAGTGACTCTGCCTCCAGTTCAGACCCGGTTGGAGTTATGATTCCAAGAGAGCTTGTACACAGGTGGAAGGGCAGGATATCTTGGAACGGTTTGTGAACTTTTAGGTCCCAGCAAGGCGCAGGCTTTTAATGAGGTGTCTAAGGCAGCTGCCTTAATGGGGCACGTGCCATTGGAAGGGACAGCAGTCATTGGTCAGATGGTATATGAGTGAATGAAAAAAGCTCTGATTTGAATGTTTGGGCTGAAGCCAGCGGAGTACCTTCATAGGTTCAAGGAATGCAAGAGAGAAGATGGTGTTCAGTTTGAGACCAGGATTCACTGTGTATTGCATGATTAGAATAAGTGGCATTAATGCTAGAATCTCTCAATAGTGGTCCCTTCCAAGATGGCCACCACAGTCACGGTCGAAATCACGTGATGCGCAGGGCGGGATTACTTCCAACACTGGCCACGCCCCCAACAACACTTAACAGACCAGCATACCAGGCTACAGCACTATCCGGACCCGGTAGTGATGGGTAGGCACAACGGGCGTTGACAGAGGCAGAGAGAAGTAAGTCGTTCTCCCCTGGGCTGCACGCACACCCAGCGAACAACACGAGGGCGTGCAATGCGGACGCTGCTTTCTTTACACTGGCAAGGTGCGTTCTTTGACCTTAAAGCGGTAACCTCCTAACGCGATACTGATACTGCGAGGGGGCTCCTACTGCTTATGACCGCTTGCACGCCGCTTTAAATCCTTATTTTAATAACAGACGGGCAGCAACCACAGTACTTTCTCCCCCATACCTGTCCATCTAGCGGCTGCACGCACACCCAGCGAACAACACGAGGGCACGCAACGCGGACGCCGCTTCCTTCACACTGGCAAGGTGCGTTCTTTGACCTTTAAGCGATAACCTCCTAACGCGATACTGATACTGCGAGGGGGCTCCTACTGCTTATGACCGTTTGCACGCCGCTTAAAATCCTTAATTTTATAAAAGGCAGGCAGCAACCACAGTACTTTCTCCCGCATGCCTGTCCATCTATCGGCAACTGCCAGGAGCTATTAACTCGCTATTCTGTGACCGGCACTGCTCATTTTCAGTGCTTTCTCTTAGTTAACGAACCACACGCTGGGTTCTCTATACCATGGGATCACTGGTCCACCTACTATTTTTACTATTTCTGGGATCCATAATCTCAACGCGACATCCACACGTCGAACTCTGGGCTCCCGAGATAGATTATTCCCCAAATACTATCATGACATCTCTTTCAACTCAGCACCAGATACCTCCCCCCTGCACACATCAGCAGGCACCTTTTCTAAATATATAAGCAAACTATTCAAATTGGACTTTTGCTTGTTTTCCTTCATAGCCTTAAACCCCTATGGTTCCCCCTTGACAGTCGCGGCTGGTGACATTTGAAAGTGGCGGGGCGTGATGATGACAGTATCGATTCCCACTGGTCATCCCTGAGAACCGCGGCCGGAAAAAGAGATAGGAGTGCTGCAAACACAGGAACTGTAGAGTGCAGCACAAACACAAAGGCATACAAGACTGAGGCACAGATAATGTCGGTCTGACTAGAAGGGACACGGAGGGAAAGTGAGCATGGAAAGGAAGACATATTTGCTCTAACAGCAGCAAAGTGGGTTAATAAACTTAACTACTTACCTTACCTTCCGGCTTCCCGCCTTCAAGTTAACTCCGACCCCCGCCGCCGTCCTGTTCTTGAATTCGTCATCAGACTCGTCATGCAGGAAGCCAGGCAGCCTCCCTCCCCTCCGGCTCCCCCACAGCACAGCGCTCTGATTGGTTCGGCCGGCTGCCCCAACACCACGTGATTTCTCTGTATGCTGCAGCATACAGAGAACAGGGAGAGTGGGAGGGGTTATCCGAGGGCAGGGGGGAGCGGCTTTCCCCGCTGTTATGAATACAGTTAATACTGTCTGTTTGGACAGCCTCTCAGGCTGCCAAACAGACTGTATTTACAACAGTGGGGAAAACCACTCCCCCGTGCCCTCGAGTAACCCCTCCCACTGAAAAAAAGCAGGAACTTCTGCTTTCTCGCCGTGCGAGAAGGCAGAATCAAATGGTAGTTCTCTACTATTTGTCTCTGCCTTCTCGCACGGCCAGAAAGCAGTGGGGCGGCACCCAAACGCCCATATGGAGGATCCGCCACTGCCCCTTGATGTCAAACCTACCGGGTACTGTTGACACGTATACACCTTGACCCTTAGGTGAGTAACAAGCTACCCTAGCTACAGGATGTTGACCGGGGGCTCTGAAGAAACTGCTGCTGTTTTTATATTTATGTATGCTGTGTGTATGTGTTCCTAAATGTGTGATATGAGATAATACATACTGATCACTATTCACCACTAGTTTGTCACCACTAGTATGTTACCTTATCCACATCAACACTGCGTGCTCACGGTCACTAAAGGGTTACTTGTTGTCACTGAATTATGGTAACGATTTCTTTTGTCTCCCCTAGGCAAGAGCAGTACCATACAGGTATTACAACTGTAAATATAAACTGATACTTTATTAGGTCATGTTTTTTTAGAGATAGTAGTAACTAATTAGGTCCTGAAGGATCGCAGCCAGTGTGCATAGGCGAGAAACATGTTGACCTCACGATATGCAATGTAGTCCTGGATCGTGACGTGGAATCCGAAATTCCTTCGATCACCCACTGTTTTTACTTGTAACAGGGGACTGCCAGAATAAAATATTTCTCCGGTACCTTGTGCCACATTTTAAACTCACTTACCTACACTATCCCTTCCCTTCTGGCCCCTCACCCTCACTTTACCCATAGGCAGTTGGATAAAAGATCTCCGCCAAAGAGCCCCTCTTTGAGGTGAGCCCGTTGGGCATTGCACCGCCTGCCCAACAAGGAGCATTGTCTATGATGAAGCATGACACTCGCAAGGGTGTGTGAGGCCATTACATCCAACAAATTGGATACCCAGGGTAGCCCTCCACTGAGCACTACCCTTACCCTCCCCGTGACCACTTTCTCTCCTTGTCTTTCTTTCATCTTCTAGGAACAGCCTAGTCGCTTTTGTCAGTTGCTGTCTTTTGGGGCTCTGACTATGGCTGGACCTCCCATTCTCAATTTTACGTGAATGGCAATTTGAGCCCTTGGATATTAACCTGATCCACTACCTCCCCTCCTTTTGGCATATATGGTGGATCATGCCCACAGGTATCCTGAGACAGTACCTCTGAGGAGCAAAACTGATCAGGTGGTAGCAAACGCTCTTCTTAGCATCTTCTGTAGGTTCAGAATTCCGAGAATGGTAATCTCTGACCCGGGACCCAACTTTATCTCCTCTTATATGAGAGAGATGTGACAGAAAACTGGTGTGACCCACTATTTCTCCATGGCATACCACCCGCTAACTAATAGTTTGGTGGGGTGGTTTAACAAAACACTTAAGAGTGTGATGGGATCTCTGCCAGAGAACTGCAAGAGGAAGTGGTATCTTTTCATGTCATGTGTTATGTTTGCCCAAGAGATTCCGCAGAAGGGGTAGGGTACAGTACTTTTGAACCTCTGTATAAACACCCAATGTAGGGTCCACTGACTTTACCCAGAGAAGGGTGGGACGGAACCTCTGAGTCTCCACAAAAGATTTGGTGGACTATGTGATTGGCCTCAGGAAGTTGATGGCGCAATACATGAGTCAGGGAAAGAAAAACCTTAAGTATTGCCAAGCGCTAATGAAGATACTATATGACCAGAAAGCTATGCTAACTGGGTATAAGGAAGGTCGGGGGTGTTGGTGGTGATGCCTATTTGTCCCATGACTTTGAACCCTACAAAGCGGTTCAGAAGATCTCTATGGTTAACTACTTGGTGGTCACAGGTGTCAAAAGAGAACCCACAGAAGATGTTCCATGTGAACCAGCTGAAGACTTATCTCTGGAGGGATTACACAGTGAATATTATGGTGATGACAGAGGAGGTTGAAGAACACAGTGAGCCTCTTCCTTACCAGCTGCATGGTGACATGAAGAATACCACTGTGGAAGGGGTTCAGTTAGCCCTTGAGTTAATGCCTGAGCAGCAATGAGAATGTAGAGAGGTGTTTGGGCAGTTTTCCAACCTCTTCTAGCAGGCTCCGTGGTTGACACATGTCAGTGTAAATGACATAGACACAGGAGACACTCTGCCATTTTAGGGCAGAATGTCTGACCAGTTTCAGGTAAGAATTTAGGTGGATGTTGGCAAAACATTTGACCTGGGAGTCATTGAAAGATCTCGTAGTCCATGGTCCAGTCCATGGTGCTAATAGCAAAGCACAGCTTTACTGACTTGCAGTTCTGTGTGGACAACCGAACCCTCAATGAGATAACGAAGACCAAGGCCTATCTAATCCCGAGAGAGGATGAACATGTGTATCAGTTAGGTGCTGCATGGTACCTGAGCACCTTTGAGCCGACCAGTCATTTGCCTTAGCACTAGGTGACTGGACAATAATTTATTGGGGTTGTTGAATGTGTTTTGAGTCTTGAGCCTTCGTTCCCCATGCATATACCTCCCCCCCCCCCCGCCCAAGATGCCTAGGACTGCTCAACATGCACTACCACTGAGAGTCAAGTACTGAAGGGTTCCTTGGCCCAGTTGCTCAGGACCCATAGTATTTCAGCCCCCTGAACAGTAGCAGTAAAAGGCCTCAATCACAACAGTAACTCCTTGTTTCCCCATTACCTTCTGAAAGGGGTTATGACACTATTCAAAGGTCAAACAGCCATACATTAACAATACCAATATCTTGAATTTGACCATGTGTTGTACTGGAAAGCAGTGGTGATAATTCAAAGCAAATGTATTGTGAAAAATTCTTTTTTATCCCAGGCATATTCTAGTAGTCTTTTTCTGTGATAGAGTAGTCTTTCTGGTCTCTTCTCGCTAAAGAAGTCCATATTTGCTATATTTGAGCATAACATGCAATTCTTAATACATTGGTATGTGTGGTTAAATCAGTCTGTAATGTGATTTTGATTGGCTTGAATCCTCCAGCCACAGATGTATCAAGTGTCAACCACATACATTCTGCTGCTCAATACCCTGGCCAATGGCTAAACATCGATATTAAATGAAAAAAACTGCTGGCTGCAGTTGTTAAGGAAATATTGTATCCAATTTAGAGCCATGCCTGTCACTCATGTCCTTTCCAACAGATATTCAAGAACAATGTTGTGGTGTGCACCTTGCTCTGATAAAAGGCCCTGGTGGATCCGCGTTGTTATAATGCTCTTATTGGATGAGAGGAGAGAATCCTACTCGATATCAGCCAATGTTCCCTTAATCCTTCTTGCAAGCCTGACAATAGATCGTCCATTGAAGAGGAGTTTATTTGTTTTTCTTTTACATACTCCATAAGTTGAATCATGCAACTTTGCATTCCAAAACCTTGTTCTCATGAGTATGGACCTTGCAAGCAATAACGTTGGGAACTGAGAGACTTTGTGGCTAGGACAATGTCTGAAGTGCTCCTTGGGACTGTTGGGTCAATATGATTTGGTTGATTGGTTCATGCCTTGTAAAGAGATGAAGTTAGAAGTGCTGTCCATGTGTTCTTATAACCCTCTCAGATGGACTACTAAGCCTGACTTTTGACATATTTGATACTTTAATTTTGTGCACTGTTTTCTGTACTTGATTAAGATTGATCATGTCGAATGAGGAATCGTTTGGATGTTGTTTGAGTAGAGGTATTGCATAGAAACGTAATGGTCATGCATTGTTTTTGAGTCCAGTTCTGGATAAGAGTTCATTTTGAACTGAAGATTGTCTCTTATCCTGCTGTAGGGGGCATGAACTGACGTTGGGATCCACCTACTACGGAATTTATGTGTTGCCTTTATGGCGCGTTTGGATCTGGCAGTAAACTTTTCTAAATCATACATCATGGTAGATGGCCCCCGGGCTACCAGTTCCAAGACATTCAAGGTGGCTAACCATACCCTGGTTAAAGTCCCGACCTTTCCTTATTATGGGGTGTTATTTGATGTAAATAAACATTGGAAGCCCCTGAGCGATGGAAAAAGGAATGAGCTTACCAGGTCTGCAGGGGCAATGGCCAGCTTCGTGCGTAGGTTGGGCTCTTGATCTCCCTGCATTTTCCTCAAGATTTATCAGGCCTAATGTGTGCGGCAGGTCCTGTATCGCAGTGAGATCTGGGGTATTCTGAGATTTGCGAAATTCAGACCACAGAAAACCAATTTTTAAGACAATTGGTGTAGGTTCCTCGCAGCACCCTGGCCTACTCTGTCCAGAAGGAGCTTGGAATCAGGTATTTAGTTGACATATTCGCCCACAGGCCTTTGTTGTGCTGGATAAAGGTCTGGACCAATCAGAGTCTTAAGTTGAACAGACAAGTTCTTTAGGTCTGTTTGACTCTTGACCACATGCATAAAATCCTTTGGATTGCTTTAAAAAAGATAGCTTTTGCCGCCTTAGGGCGGGCAGACATATTTCTGGATCACCACTACTTGGTGTTTTTAGACCTTAAAAGGGTGACACCCCTGTTTTTTCAGCGTGTATCATTAGACAGAGAACTGATTAAACCCTCAGTGAGGAACATATGATCTTGAAAACAGTACAGGGCCTGGAGTCCTACCTCGTTCAGGTACCTAATATGAGGGACAGATTTGTCTTTGCTAGATTCAGTTTAACTTGCTATATCATTTCTTTGCCTCACTGAGTGGGTGTGCCATGTTGCCCATCAGTTGCAACAACAGGTCCACGCAGGACACTTTACATTTTGTTATGTTTTGCAAATATTTTAGTGTGCCAAGAAGGCAGTGTATTTTGCCTCTGCAAAAGACCTTGAATTGTATCCAAGTCCATCCTGCTCTCATGCATTTGCATTTGCTCCTTAATTACCATGTACTATATGCTGTTAACTGTTTTTTACGAGCAGCATTTAGGTCTAGGCTGTCTAGGCCTGAGTGATCCGCATTTCTGCTAATGGGAGGTTTTTATCTTGTCTGATTGATGTTTGGCAACTTACTTTTGTTTATTTAAACCATATGCTTTTGTTTGATATTTGCACTGTAGCAATTGCCATGTTATCTTGTTCTTTTATGGATGTTTTTACATACCGAATAAAGATTTTTATGATGTGATTTTTAATGATATGCTGTAGCGGGCTACACCAGCCATTAAATGTCTGATCCAGTGTTATAGGCCAGAGCCAAAGACGAGGGCCTGTAACAAGGGAGTTAACTTTTATGGCCGGTATAACCCACTACCTACGGGTATCTGGCTATTAGGACCTTCCGCCCCATGACTGCAGTATGTCCTAATTGAAAATAAGCCTCCTGGGAGACACACCAAGGTTAAAACTCACTCAGCTCAGGCGAATCAGAGCCTTTCACAGTTTCTTCTGTGTATGTTTAATAGTTTTTGCAGCTAACTTCAGTGGGGGCACATACGCTGTGTAGAGTGCATCCTTGTCTCCTTCTCGCACACACTGCTGAGAGAGGTTCTGGGAGATGCATGGGAGAAGTATGGCTATTCCAGGCAACAGCCTGTGCCAGGATAATTTGCCCTTCATTTAAAATGTACTCTTAAGGTGACGCCACAAGGAGCAAAGAGAGAGAGGGGCAAGCAGAGGTGACCGCCAGAGACGGCTCAATCTTGGTCAGTTCAGGGCGTGAAATAAAAGCCCTTATCACTGATTGTCCAGCGAGAGGACTCAGGAGCTTGCAGGACATAGGAAAGCGCATCACAGAGCGCGATTTTTTATAAAAACCCTGCAAGGCTCTTTATTTCATCAGAAAGCGCCGGGCCCAGGGCCAAGTCAGTATATATGGCACTTGACCATACAGCTTTGCATATGTGGAGCTGACACTTTGGTCATTAGGAAGGATATACGTCAGGACAATTTTCTGTTTCATAAAAGTTTTTTTGTGTTTCACACCATTCTATACTGAATGATTAGAATACAGCCTTTATTCTAATGTCTAAACGGTTTCATTTTTTTTGGTCATTCATTTAGCTGAACTTCATGTGTTTCTCCCAGAGTGAATGGGCGTGGTGACGTAGTAGATGATATACTTTTGTCCAGTAAAATGGGGTTTATGCAGGCAGTTGTTGGGCAGGAGTGTATGCTCATAGTATGCAGAGGAAGAGTAGATATAACAAGTATTGACAAACCCAAAAGCTCTCCCCTCGGGGAGAGCTTTTGACTTTGGCAGCCAAGTGGGGGGTAGCTAATGGGGAAGAAGGTTGGATAACTGAATAACTTGAAAAAAGCACTAATAAGTAGACAGTGATGACTGCTTCATAGTGCTTTTAGTTCCAGATTGCAGAGACGGGGAAGGTGGAAGAGGGCGAGGAAGGAGGAAGGAGGAATAAAAAGAGTAACAGGGAGGGAAATGAGACAGTGGGAAGGAGGGAAAAAGCAAGAAAGAGGACAAAAAGGGAGAAGGAGAGAAAGAACATGAACCACACATATATTCGCTAAGCTGTTTTTGATGAGAATTAGCCATGATTTCCTGCTTTTTTACTAGCTTAGTGCCCTTCCATTTCTGGGGCTTAGCAATAGTTGTAAGCTCTTTTAAGGGTTTCTTGCTGCTCAAATGCGTTTAATTTCTTGTATTTATATATTTCCCTCTTCTTTATTGCATGATTTCGCTCGCAAGAAAGTGTCACTCATAGCCGTTGAATGTCACTCATAATTACACTGAAATTATGAAAATGTCACATAAGCAATCTGAAACCTTGGCAGCTATGTGCATGCCCTGTCTCAGCAGCAACTGACAAACATCACATAGGGCCAGAGGATCTGTGAAAGGAGAATGAAGCCATCCCTCGATCCTCCCTCAGCTATGAAAACTGCTTTTTAGGTCAAGCCTGGGCAGCGCATGCGCTGCTCTGTGGGGCAGTAATGCACACTGTGGCTTTAAGCCCGTCCTCTTTTTAGGTCTCGCGTGGCGTACTGCGTACATGCGCAGTCGAGCTCGCAAGATTTTTTGTGTTAAGGAGAACTTCACTAGCGAGGGTTAAGCCCCGCCCCTCTTCTCCATTGGCTGACCTCCTAAACGGTGGCCAGCCATTGGAGAAGAGGTCCTAGTGACGTTCTCCTTTCTCTTTTAGCCCTGTCCTTTTCAGATTGGGTTCCATGACTTACTGCTGAAGTAAAAGGTTTCTTATCTTCTTTATGAGTCCAGATTTTCCCATAAAGAAGATAAGGAACCTTTTACTCCAGCAGGAAGTCGGGCGCCCAGTTTGAAAGGGACGGGGCTAAAAGATTAAAGGCAGCGCTTTCCCTCTCTCCGCCGTCCTCTTCCCTCTACCCCTCCCGTCTTCTCGCCTGCCCCCCCCTTCCCTCTGTGCACAGTTTCTGCAGTCCAGTTTCCCCTTTCCTGTGGGTGCTGCCTCTTCTCACACACAGCGCTGCCTCTCTTGTCTTTCTGCACCTAGATGTGTCCTTATCTCTGCCCCTTCGCATCAAACACACCTGGTGTGTTTCCTTTAGGCCCGTTTCTGTTTTACATACATACACTGTGTTTAAAGCACTGCGTTCCGAACCGGGTCGGTTTCACTGTCAAATGTTAAGAGAAACGCACGAGGCCTCCCCTGGGACAAGGCACGCCTCATTCATTTCAAAACCGTGATCCATCACTCGGTGCAGGGCAGGCGCATTGACCACATGAACCCAGTTACCTTATGCTTATTTTATTTTGGAAAATCGAAACACAAAAATGTTAATGCAGTGTTCCAACCCGAGTATGTAACTGACAAAACACCTGGGACCTCCCCAAGGGAACCATGAAGCATGTTTACATAAAAGGACACAGGTAGGAGCTCAGCGTACACGAGCCCTACAACCCTACGCTCCTTTACCTTTGAAAAATCGGAATGAACAATTAATTTAAAATCACTGGATTCCCCCAGCACGGACTTCACTGTAAACTGCGGAAAGAGACACGAGGCCTCCCCAAGGGACCCTCACACACCCTTTCACCCTCACCCTCACACTCCCTCACCCTCACACCCCCTCACCCTCAACCTCTCCCCCTCAGACCCTCACCCTCACACACCCTCTCACCCTCACATACCCTCACCCTCACCCCCTCACCCTCACACACCCTGTCACCCACACACCCTCACACACCCTCACATCCCCTCACCCTCACACCCTCACACCCCCTCACCCTCGCACTCCCTCACCCTCACACACCCTCTCACCCACACCCCCTCACACCCCCTCACCCTCACACCCCCTCACCCTCACACCCCCTCACCCTCACACACCCTCTCACCCACCCTCACTCACACCCTCACCCTCACACCCACTCACACCATCACTCTCACACCCCCTCACCCTCACACCCCCTCACATTCACATCCTCACCCTCACACCCTCACCCGCACACCCCCTCACCCTCACACACCCTCACCCTCACACACCCTCACTCACACTCACACCCTCATCTTCACACCCCCTCACCCTCACAACCCTCTCACCCTTTCACCCTCACCCGCACACACCCTCACTCTCACACACCCTCTCACCCTGACACACCCTCCCTCACCCACACACCCCCTCACCCTCACACCCTCACCCTCACACCCCCTCACCCTCACACCCTCACCCTCACACCCCCTCACCCATCCTCACCCTCACACCCCCTCACCCTCACACACCCTCACCCTCACACACCCTCACACCCTCTCACCCACCCTCACTCACCCTGACACCATCACCCTCACACCCACTAACCCTCACTCTCACCCCCTCACACCCTCACCTTCACACACCCTCACCCTCACACCCCTCACCCTCACACACCCTCACCCACTCACCCTCACACACTCACCCTCACACCCCCTCACCCTCACAACCCTCTCACCCTCACACACACCCTCACCCTCAACCACACACAACCTCACCTTCACACACCCTCACCCTCACACACCCTCACTCACACTCACACCTTCACCCTCACACCCCCTCACCCTCACAACCCTCTCATCCTCACACACCCCCTCACCCTGAACCACACAGCCCCTCACCCTCACACCCCCCTCACCCTCACACACCCACACTCACCCTCACTCAATCTCACACACCCTCACACACCCTCACTCACCCTCACACACCCTCTCACACACCCTTACTCACCCTCACACCCCCTCATGGTCACCCTCACCCCCCCTTCACCCTCACACCCCCTCACACCCCCTCACCCTCATAGCCCCTCACACCCTCACCCCTTACCCTCTCACTCTCACACACCCTCTCATCCCCACACACACCCTCACCCTCAACCACACACCCCCTCATCCTCATCCTCACCCTCACTCTCACACACCCTCACCCTCACACACCCTCACCCTCACATACCCTCACACACTCTCACCCTCACACCCCCTCACCCTCACACCCCCTCACCCTCTCACCCTCACACACCCTCACACCCTCTCACCCTCACACCCCCTCATCCCTAACCCCCTCACACCCTCACACCCCCTTACCCTCTCACCCTCACCTCACACACCCTCACCCTCACACACCCTCACCCTCACACCACCTCACTCTCTCACCCTCACCCTCACACACCCTCTCACCCTCACACCCTCACACACCCACACCGTCACACCCTCACCCTCACAAACCCTCACACCCCCTCACCCCCCTCACCCTCACACCCCCTCACCCTCACACCCCCTCACCCTCACACCCCCTCACCCTCTCACCCTCACACCCTCTCACCCTCACACCCCCTCACACCCCCTCACACCCCCTTGCCCTCTCACCCTCACCTCACACACCCTCACCCTCACACACCCTCACACCACCTCACCCTCTCACCCTCACCCTCACACACCCTCACACCCTCACATACCCACACCCTCACACCGTCACACACTCACCCTCACACCCTCGAGCTCACACCCCCTCACCGCCTCACCCTAACCCCCCTCACCCTCACACCCCCTCGCACTCACACCCCCTCACCCTCACTCCCCATCACCCTCACACCCCCTCACCCTCACACCCCCTCACCCTCACACCCTCTCACACCCCCTCACCCTCACACCCCCTCAACCTCACACCCTCACCTCACACACCCTCACCCTCACACACCCTCACCCTCACACCACCTCACTCTCTCACCCTCACCCTCACCCACCCTCTCACCCTCACACCCTCACACACCTACACCCTCACACCGTCACCCCCTCACCCTCACAAACCCTCACACCCCCTCACCCTCACCCCCCTCACCCTCACACCCCCTCACCCTCACACCCCCTCACCCTCACACCCCCTCACCCTCTCACCCTCACACCCCCTCACACCCTCTCACCCCCTCACACCCCCTTACCCTCTCACCCTCACCTCACACACCCTCACCCTCACACACCCTCACCCTCACACCACCTCACCCTCTCACCCTCACCCTCACACACCCTCACACCCTCACATACCCACACCCTCACACCGTCACACACTCACCCTCACACCCTCGAGCTCACACCCCCTCACCGCCTCACCCTAACCCCCCTCACCCTCACACCCCCTCACCCTCACTCCCCATCACCCTCACACCCCCTCACCCTCACACCCCCTCACCCTCACACACCCTCACACCCCTCACCCTCATAGCCCCTCACACCCTCACCCCCTTACCCTCTCACTCTCACACACCCTCTCACCCCCACACACACCCTCACCCTCAACCACACACCCCCTCATCCTCATCCTCACCCTCACTCTCACACACCCTCACCCTCACACACCCTCACATACCCTCACACACTCTCACCCTCACACCCCCTCACCCTCCCACCACCTCACCCTCTCACCCTCACACACCCTCACACCCTCTCACCCTCACACCCCCTCACCCCTAACCCCCTCACACCCTCACACCCCCTTACCCTCTCACCCTCACCTCACATACCCTCACCCTCACACACCCTCACCCTCACACCACCTCACTCTCTCACCCTCACCCTCACACACCCTCTCACCCTCACACCCTCACACACCCACACCCTCACACCGTCACACCCTCACCCTCACAAACCCTCACACCCCCTCACCCTCACCCCCCTCACCCTCACCCCCTCACCCTCACACCCCCTCACCCTCACACCCCCTCACCCTCTCACCCTCACACCCCCTCACACCCTCTCACCCTCACCTCACACACCCTCACCCTCACACACCCTCACCCTCACACCACCTCACCCTCTCACCCTCACCCTCACACACCCTCACATACCCACACCCTCACACCATCACACACTCACCCTCACACCCTCGAGCTCACACCCCCTCACCGCCTCACCCTAACCCCCCTCACCCTCACACCCCCTCGCCCTCACACCCCCTCACCCTCACTCCCCATCACCCTCACACCCCCTCACCCTCACACCCCCTCACCCTCACACCCTCTCACACACCCTCACCCTCACACCCCCTCACCCTCACACACCCTCACCCTCACACCCTCTCACACCCCCTCACCCTCGAACCCCCTCACCCTCACACCCTCACCCTCACACCCCCTCACCCTCTCACCCTCACACCCCCTCACACCCTCTCACCCTCACCTCACACACCCTCACCCTCACACACCCTCACCCTCACACCACCTCACCCTCTCACCCTCACCCTCACACACCCTCACATACCCACACCCTCACACCATCACACACTCACCCTCACACCCTCGAGCTCACACCCCCTCACCGCCTCACCCCCCTCACCCTCACACCCCCTCGCCCTCACATCCCCTCACCCTCACTCCCCATCACCCTCACACCCCCTCACCCTCACACCCCCTCACCCTCACACCCTCTCACACACCCTCACCCTCACACCCCCTCACCCTCACACACCCTCACCCTCACACCCTCTCACTCCCCCTCACCCTCGAACCCCCTCACCCTCACACCCTCACCCTCACACCCCCTCACCCTCACACACCCTCACACACCCTCACTCACCCTCACTCACCCTCACACCCTCTCACCCTCACACACCCTCACACACCCTCACTCACCCTCACACCCCCTGACCCTAACACCCTCACACCCCCTCACCTTCACATCCCCTCACCCTCCCTCACACCCCCTAACCCTCACACACCCTCACTCACCCTCTCACCCCCTCACCCTCACAACCCTCACTCACCCTCACTCACACACACCCTCCCCCTCACACACCCTCTCACCCTCACATACCCTCACACACCCTCACTCACCCTCACACACACTCTCACCCTCACTCACCCTCACACACCCTCACACACCCTCCCACCCTCACACACCCTCACACATCCTCTCACCCTCACCCACCCTCACACACCCTCTCACCCACCCTAACTCACCCTCTCACCCTCACCCTCACTGACAAGTCTTGCCTGGGGTGACGACTATCCTTGTAAACTCCTGGCTCGTGAGGGGAGAGTTGGGCTCGCAAAACAGTTTTCCGCTCTCTGAAAATGCTGCATATTTCAATTGGAGAGCGCGGGGTGTGTTTATGATTTCACTTGGAGAGTGCGGGTGTGTTTCGTTCCCACGGTCTCTGAAGTCGCATCTAGGCGCTGCGGCTGGTCCATTCTGCAGGACTGTAGGGGGCGCTGTATAGCGTGCCTTCACTGTTAGCTGTCCCGCCTTCTCGAGGGTTATCTCTCTCCATCCAGACATATGTCCCGGATAGAACCTCCTCCCGTTGTCAGACGCTGATTGATCCAAAGTCTGATGGTCCTAATTTACACCTTTGCCTTCACATGTACTGACTAATTTGTGCCCCCCTCTCACTGCTAACGGGAGTACAGCTCCCTCACCCTGCAGTGGGCGCCTCTCGCCAGTGACCCGGTCATGCTCACTTCCTAATCTGCCACAAGGCTTTCTCCCTTTGAAGCGTGTGCTCTTCCTTTGACGGGATCGCTATTCACAGAGTCGCAAATATGCAGAAGGTGGTCGACACCTTGTCCCCTCCAGGGTGACCCTGTGGGGTCTCAGCCCCAGACTTATAAAGGGCTCGGGGTCTCCTTCAGTGTAGGGACCACAATACCCCAGGAGGGTAGCGGAGGATGCCGGGATACCCAGAGAATGTAACCAGTGATGCTCCCTACCAAGGGGGTGTAACCTTAGATGTCTGTCCTCACGGGGGACAGTGCCAAGAGGCCTGTCTGTGAAGGGAATGTAACTAACACCTGCCTACAAAGGGAATGTAAGCAGAGATTGCTTCCTGACGCCTGGATGCCCTGAAAGTACTGTCCCAGATGTCTTAATACAAGGGAATGACTGTGGAATGTAACCATACATGTGTACACACTGGAATTACTAGATGATGTAACCTCCACAGTCAGGAAACGTAGGTGTGTAAATTTCCCTGTAGTATGTAGCTGTATATATCCCGTTACGCTTGCAGTGTGACTACCAATGTCAAAGGTTACAAGGAAGCCTAACCACATAATTCTAGATTATTTACAATTGTGGAAATGTCATTAAAGACTGTTACACACCCAGGGAATGCAATACAAAATTTTCTAGCTATTGCAACAAGAATTTTAGATTCTATTAAGGACACGGAGGCGAGGATTATGCTTTCTCATTTCTTTACTGCACAAACAGCAGCCAATGAAAAGTAAACTACAATAAGTAAAAAACAACATTTCCCATGAGGCTTTGAACCACGCCTCCAATAACAGTAACCAATCACAGTGGTAACAAGCATATATAGTATAGAGACACTAATCTGGCCTCCTCTTTCTTTGCGCGAACAATCTAGTCAGTCAACAAGTCTTTAACTCTCAACGGAGAGAACAGTTCCTTAGGACTTCTCAACGGAGAAAAATATCCATAACATGAAGGATCATCTTGCACCAGGAAGGGGCAGCAGCAAAATCCACAGAAGGCAATTAACTCTTGTTGGAGTCGTTTCCTGAAACAGAAAAAGAAGTTTGAGAAAAGAAGCCCACAAACCATATGTCTCAGAGGGCGGGTACAAAGTTGTTAAAAAACATCATTTCAAACAACTTTACAGTTATATAACTGTCCCAACGGGTGGGATAATCCTCGCCTCCATGTCCTTAATAGAATCTAAAATTCTTGTTGCAATAGCTAGAAAATGTTGTATTCTATGGCAGGACCGGAGGCTTCTGATTATGCTGGTTTAAAGCTGATCAATCAAAGCTCATCAATCACAGCATCAGAAACATGAGGAATAGGTTTATAATAAAACACTTTAAACATTGAATCCGAAGACCAGTCAGCCGCTTTAAGGATATCCTCCAAACGGGAACCCAATAAATAGGCTTTAGAAGCCATCGCACCTCTAGCTGAATGAGCACCATAAGCAGATGTATCAATGCCAGCCTCCGACATGATCCATCTAACCCATCTGGCTAAAGTAGCCGCAGCAACCAGCTTGAAGGGTTTCTGAACAGAGATCAGCAACTGGCCTAAAGGATCAACCCTGTGTGCTATAGTACGCTCTTCATAACACTTGAGGCACTGCAACACGCATAGCTTGCTGTTATGTGGGAAAGCGGGATACTCCACTGAGCGTGACATGGTCTTAGTACGTCGTGTAATAACGAAGGAGACACCCTGCGGAGAAAACATCCTACCAGCCAAATCTAGAGCTCTAACATCCGAAACTCTGCGACATGAAATGAGACACAATAGCATAGTGAGCTTGGCAGAGAGCTGTTTTAAAGACAAATCACCATTATTGGGCCAGGTTTCCAACAAATTAAGCACCTTTGTAACATCCCACATTGTGGAATACCTGGGCCGAGGAGGATTGGCCACACGCACACCTTTAAGCAACTTACAAACCAAGGGGTGCATCCCCACAGGCTTACCCTCGATGTGGTCGTGACCAGCAGAAATTGCAGACCTGAAATTATTAACCGACCTGTAGGCCAGGCCTGAAGCTGCACGTTCAGACAGAAAATTCAGTACATCAGTCACATTTGATCCCATGGGATCCACCTGTTTTGAAAGGCACCAACCCACCCACTTCTTCCAAGAAGCAGAGTATCGTTTCCGGGTGGAAGGAGCCCACGCTTGTTGCATAAAGCCGGAAGCTTCTCGTGAAAGGCCTGCAAGGCATTCATGTCTCCGGAGAGCGTCCACACCATTAAGGTCAACTGGTTCTGTAGGATTAAGGGAGGACAAGCTCCCACTGGGTCCTGCAGAAGCGTCGGGAAGACTGGGAGCCGGAAGGGGAGATCCATAGATAACTCCAACAGTGTGGGAAACCACGACTGAGTCGACCAGAACGGAGTCACCAACACTATTGTCGCCCGCTACTCTCGGGATCAGCGCAAACGGCGGAAAAGCATAATTCCTCCGTTGCCCCCGATGATGAAGGAATGCATCCGTCCCCATTGCCATTGGGTCCGGTCTCCAACTGTAAAATAGAGGGAGATGGGCATTGAGGCAAGAGGCAAACAGGTCTACTTGACAGGGGCCTCGCATAGTCATGATCTGAGAGAACAGCGATGGGTGAAGTCTCCAAGCGCTGAAGTCTCGGAGAAATCGGGAATTCTAATCCGCCACCTGATTGAATTTCCCCGGAAGGTATTCCGCCACCACAGAGATCTTGCGATCCAGGCAGAAGTGCCAAAATTCCTTCGCAATGTGGAGCAGCATTCGGGACTTCGTCCCCCCTAATCGGTTGATGTATCTTACCGCTGAGACATTGTCCATTCGAAGGAGAATACAACAATTGCTCTTCAGCGGTGAGACAGACCTGATGGCAAAGGACTCTGCCAACAACTCTAGACAGTTTATGTGAAGTGTAAGTTCGTCTGCTGACCATTGTCCTCCTGTGGTATAATCTCCACAGCGTGCGCCCCAGCCCCACTGACTGGCGTCCGATTCGACTACCACATCCGGGGCTGCGCCGAAGATGGCTCGGCCATTCCAGGCCGACATGTGTTCCAGCCACCACTGGAGTTCCTCCCTGTTAGACGGAGACCTGGAGGGTCGGCCGAGGACAAGGGGAGAGGCCTCCGGGGAGGGCCGTCTCCAGCGATCGTACAGACAAGTAACTTCCCCCCCACAGATGGACACCACACAAGAATAAGGTTAACGCTCTTTATATGCAGTTCCGAAAGCAAGGTATCACGATACAGTGAGGTCGGGCCTCGAGGGTCCTCTCAATTCTAGTCTCTGGAAGGGATAGGGGGTAGCGGGACAGTCTTGATACCGATCTGGTATTGAGGTGAAATGATGGATAGCTCACAATCCTCGAGCTCGGAGTTCTGGAGGGTCGGGCCGCGGCAGCGCCAGCAGGTCCCTACGATGATGTCGGTGGTAGAGGGCAGCGGCAGCGCCAGCAGGTCCCTAGGACGGCGTAGGTTGCAGAGGGCCACGGCAGCGCCAGCAGGTCCCTAGGATGGCGTAGGTTGCAGAGGGCCGCGGCAACGCCAGCAGGTCCCTTGGACGATGTAGGTTGCAGAGGGCCGCGGCAGCGCCAGCAGGTCCCTTGGACGATGAGGAAGGTTGCAGGAGGCCGCGGCAGCGCCGGCAGGCAGGACGATGGTTTACAAGGCAGGGCTGCGGCAGCGCCAGCAGTCCGTCAAGGATGAGTTCTTCACGGTGTCTCTCGACTCCAGGATACAACTGCCTTCCTGCTCTGGAGCTGCCCCAGTTATAGGTCTGGCCTACTTTGATGTCCGGACCCTCGCTCTTGGAGGTCGGGAGGTCCGGGATGAGGGAGTCCAGACACCCAGCAGGGTGGTGGAGCCAGCGCCCGGGGAGGCTGGGGGCGATCGGCACCTGGCGGGGGAGAGCCATCGACACTCCTCTCTCCCGTTGACCTGCCAAGTGGTCCGTTCACCTCCTGGGTGGATGGTGGTGCCGGGATGTCGGGGCCTGGCCAGACCCAGGGTTGGGGTCGAGCTGAGGCCACGCGGCCTCGTGGTGCAGTGTCCAAGATGGCGGCTGGGCCGGGCAATGGTGCTGACGGTGGCCCGGGCCAGTGATACAGAGATGTCCGGGAGCAGGCGTCCCGTAGGGGACGGGTTGCGGGTGGCTTCTGGGGGTCGTCGGGGGTTGTTCTTCTGGGGACCCTGGGAGACCCGGTGTCCAGGCTCTGTCATGCGGGGAGGGAGCGAGCCCTTCATGAGGCCTGTCCAACATGCGTCCCCCCCAGCTGAAGGCGGGGAGAGTCACCCATCCTCTTGGGGACTCTCCTCGTCGAGGCGGAAAAAGCGTGACAGGCCGTCTGCGTTGGCGTGGTCCTGGCCTGGACGATGCTCCACAGTGAAGTCCATCCCTTGCAGGGAGATGGACCATCGCAACAGTTTGGGGTTCTCCCCCCGCATCTGCATTAACCATTGCAGGGGGCGATGATCTGTTTGTACCCGGAAGTGGGTACCGAAGAGGTAGGGCCGGAGCTTTTTGAGGGCCCACACAACTGCAAAGGCCTCCCGTTCGATGGTGCTCCAGCGCTGTTCTCGGGCCAGCAGGCGTCGGCTGATGAAGGCCACTGGCTGGTCGACTCCCTCAGGGTTTAGCTGGGAGAGGACTGCCCCAATGCCATGGTCGGAGGCATCCGTCTGGACGATGAACTCACGGCTGTAGTCGGGGGCCTGGAGCACAGGGGCGGTGCACATGGCGGCCTTCAGTTTCTTGAAGGCCGTTTGACAGTCCGGAGTCCAGTTGACAGTTTTGGGGTGTTTCTTGGATGTGAGTTCCGTGAGGGGCCCCACAATGCTGCCATAGTCCTTCACGAACCGCCTGTAGTATCCGGTGAGCCCCAAGAAGGTTCGGACCTCGGTTTGGGTGACGGGTGGTTGCCAGGACTGGATGGCAGCGATCTTGAGCTGGAGAGGGGCCACCAGTCCACTCCCTACTTGGTGCCCGAGGTAGGTCACGGACCCCTGGCCAATTTGGCACTTGCTGGCCTTGATGGTGAGGCCGGCCTGTCGGAGGGCATGCAGGACTTCTCGGAGGTGGTGAAGGTGGTCTGTCCAGTGGCGGCTGTACACAGCGATATCGTCCAGGTAGGCGGCGCTGAATTCTTCGAGGCCCGCCAATACCTGGTTCACAAGTCGTTGGAAAGTGGCGGGGGCGTTTTTCATGCCGAATGGCATCACTTTGAAATGGTAGTGACCATCCGGGGTAGAGAAGGCGGATCGTTCTTGGGCTCTGGGGGTGAGGCCGATCTGCCAGTAGCCCGCTGTCAGATCGAAGATGCTCAGGTAGCGGGCAGCCCCCATACGGTCAACCAGTTCATCGGCTCGGGGAATGGGATGAGCGTCGGTTCGGGTGACAGCGTTCAGGCCCCGATAGTCGACGCAGAATCGGAGCTCGGGGTGGTGCCCGGGGCAGCAGCTTTGGGGACCAGTACGACTGGGCTGGCCCAGGGGCTGTCGGATGGCTCGATGACTCCGAGTGTGAGCATTTTGGAGACCTCATCTTGGATGCAGGTGCGCACCCGATCTGGCACTCGGTACGGCCGGTGTCGGATAGGGGGACTGTCCCCTGTGTCTACATCGTGAAGGCACCAGGGGGTGACCCCGGGGGTGAGGGAGAACAGGCTTGCAAATTGCAGCAGGAGAGCCCGACAGTCTTGGCGCTGCTCAGGGGTCAGGGCATCGGAGAGTCGGACCCCGTCCACCGAGCCATCTTTCTCACGGGTCCTCAGTAGGTCGGGGAGGGGCTCGGAATCTTCTTCTGCCCCACTATCTGTTGCCATCAGTAGGCTGAGCTTGAGCGGACGAAGTGTGGTTTGAGTCTGTTGGCGTGAAGGACCCGGAGGGGGTTCCGGGGGGACTCCATGTCGATTAGATAGGTGACAGGGCCCTTGCGCTCGACCACCTTGAAGGGTCCTGTCCATTTGTCCTGCAAGGCACAAGGCTCGATGGGAGACATTACCCATACTTGCTGACCGGGCTCGAACTCGATGGAGGAGGCATGTTGATCGTACCATTTCTTCATGTCCTCCTGACTGGCCTCGAGATTGGCTTTAGCGAGTTACCTGAATCGCCGGGTCTGGTTGCGGAGGGTCAGGAGGTACTTATACACGTCTGGAGGGGTCTTCAGGGGGGCCATTTCCCATTCTTCTTTGACCAGGCTGATGGGCCCCCGGACAGGGTGTCCGTACAGGAGCTCGAAGGGGCTGAAACCGAGGGATTTCTGGGGGACTTCTCGGTAGGCGAAGAGGAGGCACGGGAGCAGCACATCCCCCTGGCGATGTAGGGGTTCCTCCAGCCCCATGATCATCCCCTTGAGCGTGCGGTTAAACCGCTCGACCAGTCCGTTTCCTTGCGGGTGATAGGGGTTCGTGAACCGGTACGTGACCCCGCACTGCTGCCAGAGAGATTTCATATATTTAGAGATAAAGTTTGTGCCTCTGTCGCTGACGACTTCCCGGGGGAATCCTACTCGGGAGAAGATCCCCATTAGGGCTCGGCCTACCACTGGTGCTGTTACAGTTCGAAGAGGAATGGCCTCGGGATAGCGGGTGGTGTGGTCCACCAGGACCAGGATGAATCGATGTCCTTGTGCTGTTCGGGGGTCCAGGGGCCCCACGATGTCGATTCCCACCCGTTCGAACGGGGTAGTTACGACAGGGAATGGAAGGGGGCTTTGATTTTTCGGCCTCTCTTCCCGCTGGCCTGGCAGGTGGGGCAGGCCCGGCAGTGGTTGGAGACGTCATTTCGCATTTTGGGCCAGTAAAAGTGGGTTACCAGGCGGTTGTACGTTTTGTCTTGCCCCAAGTGCCCAGCAAGGGGGACATCGGGTGCCAAGTTCAGAAGGAAGTCCCTGAAGCAGAGGGGCACTACCAGTACCCGACTGGCCCCCAATTTGGCAATTCTTTGCTCGCTGTATAGTAGGTCATTGTCCGAATAGATCCAGTGGGCCCCTGTGGTGTCTCCTGCGCTCTGGGCGAGTGCTTGTTGTCGGAGTCCCTCGAGGGAGGGACAGGTCTTCTGCTCCTGCCGAAATTGTTCCTGGGTGGGTCCACCCTCTTGACGCCACTGAGCCAGTTCTGGGAGATCTTGGAGCGGAGTGGGCCCTTCTTGGGTTTGCTCTGGGGGATCAGCATTGAAGGTGGCCTCCTCTGGGTTGATCGGGGGAGGAGGTGCTGGCCATTCGGGTTCTTCTGGTCTGGGGATGGCACGGGCGGCCATGGACCGGGTTGTCACGCACGCCCAGTCTGGGAGGCCCAACATCCCCAGGTGCTCTCTTCTGTCAACGGCCGCCCACGGGGAACTCTCGAGGTCGTTTCCCAGGAGGCAGTCCACGGGGGCATCATCGCGGACAGTCACTTTTAGCATGCCGGACACTCCTCCCCACTCGAAGGGGACGCAGGCCATCCGACACAGGCTCTCTGAATTGTCGGTTGATCGGACAGGGCAAAGAACGTTTGGCAGGATTTGTTCCGGGGTCACCAGGTGACAGCGGACTGCCGTCACACTGGCCCCGGTGTCGCGCAGGGCTTCGGCCTTGCGCCCATTTATGTTCACCTACTGGCTGTATTTTCTGGTGTTGGCGGGTAGGGGAGCCCGCGGAATCATGTCTCTTTCCCCCAGGCAGGCCAAGGTCATGGTGGCCGGTTCTCCTAGCGCGGCGGCCGTGACCTGGCGGGGCACTGGAGTCTGGTTCTTCGGGCAGCTCGGGTCGCTGGCGTAGTGTCCAATTCGCTGGCACCGGTGGCAAGTAACGTTGGCTCGGAACCCTGGGCGCATCGGGGGGTTTCCCCGACCGGCCGGGGGCGGGGTGTTGCTGGCGGGAGTTGCCGGGGCGGCCCTGGCCTCCTCCTCCTCCTCGGGGGCGATGGAGACCCTGGTTGTTTCTGTTCTGTTCACTTGGCCCACTCCGGGCCACTCGAGTGCTTTCCCATCGGTCAGCTTCGGCGGCGAGCTGCCGAGGTTCAGTCATCTTACTGTCCAGGAGGTGCTGCCTGAGCTCGACGAAGCAATTGTTGGAGAGGTGCTCCCATACCATGAGGTTAAAGAGTTGCTCGTATGTGGTTACGTGGCTGCCCTTGATCCATCCCTCGAAGGCTCGGCTGAAATAGTTCACATACTCGACCCAAGTTGTACCCGGGATCCTTTTGCAGTCGCGGAACCTCTGGCTGTACATCTCGGGCGTGAGTCCGTATCGAGTGAGGAGGGCGGCCTTCATGTGGTCATAGGAGGTCATCTGGTGGTCTGGGAGCTGTAGCAGGGCATCGCGGCCTTCATTGACGAACCTCCCCCATAGCCCGGCTCCCCAGTCACTTCGATCAATCCGGTGGGAGGTCATGGCGATCTCGTAGGCCTTGAACCACTGCTGTATGTCGTCGTTCCGAAAATATTCTCTGACGACATCCTTGGGGATGTGGACCTTTGGTTCGGTAGTGCCCGGGGTGTGCGGGCGCTCGGGCACCCCTAGATCTTTATTCTGTTTCCGCATTTCTATTTCGGCTAGCTTGCGCTCGTGTTCGTATGCCAGTTTTTTCTCTTCGAGTTCTCTCTGCCTTTGTTTCTCTTCCCGCTCATCTCGGAGCCGTAAGTGTTCCAAGTTTATCTTTTGTTCCGCCAGTTTCAGCTCTCCGTCCAACCGGAGCCGTGCCAACTCCAATTCATGGAGTCGGCTTTTCTCTCGTTCTTGGATCTCTTCCGGGGAGAGACCCGTTCTCCTTTCTTCCGTCGGAGTGGGGTTTGTTTCGGGTGTCTCGTGGTTTTGGTTTCGGGGTGCAGCCGCACCCGTTTCTGCCCAAGATTCTAGGGCGTGTTTGAAGTCCTCTTTTGTGCTCAGCCCGGTGGTAGCAATGCCTAGTTCCATGCAAAATTGCTTTAGTTCTCAATGGTTGTAATCTTCTAGTTTCTCCATCTGGAATTTCTCTGCGGATCCGCTCTTTTTTGTTGTCATTGTGGTTGAGTCGTGGGGTGAGTTACTTTCTGTACGTTACGCCTTGGTTCTGATCCCACCGCTGCCACCAATGTTAGACGGAGACCTGGAGGGTCGGCCGAGGACAAGGGGAGAGGCCTCCGGGGAGGGCCGTCTCCAGCGATCGTACAGACAAGTAACTTCCCCCCCACAGATGGACACCACACAAGAATAAGGTTAACGCTCTTTATATGCAGTTCTGAAAGCAAGGTATCACGATACAGTGAGGTCGGGACACGAGGGTCCTCTCAATTCTAGTCTCTGGAAGGGATAGGGGGTAGCGGGACAGTCTTGATACCGATCTGGTATTGAGGTGAAATGATGGATAGCTCACAATCCTCGAGCTCGGAGTTCTGGAGGGTCGGGCCGCGGCAGCGCCAGCAGGTCCCTACGATGATGTCGGTGGTAGAGGGCCGCGGCAGCGCCAGCAGGTCCCTAGGACGGCGTAGGTTGCAGAGGGCCGCGGCAGCGCCAGCAGGTCCCTAGGACGGCGAAGGTTGCAGAGGGCCGCGGCAGCGCCAGCAGGTCCCTTGGACGATGTAGGTTGCAGAGGGCCCGGTGTCCAGGCTCTGTCATGCGGGGAGGGAACGAGCCCTTCACGATGCCTGTCCAACACTCCCGGGCCTCTGGGCAAAGAGGAATTAGGTGATCGTAGTGAAATTTCCTCTGTAGGTAAAAGATTTTCAGTCTCTGTAGGGCCCTGTATTGTAAGGGACCGGGCAAAATGGCTTGGATCGACAAGGCCAGGAGGCCCACAATCCTCGCCAACACACGCAAGGAAATCTTCTCCTTGGTCAAAGTGGATGTAATCTCCCTTTTTATGGACCTGATCTTGTCAAGGGGAAGGAGCAGTTGCCGCAACAGAGTCTGTCAGGAAACCTAGGAATTCCATCTGCTGATTCGGTATCATCACCGATTTCTTGGTGTTGATGACGAATCCCAGATTCTGAAGCAGGGACGTCGTCCACTCCAAGTGAGTGAGAAGAAGGGACCGATCTTGGGCTAGGATGAGCATGTCGTCCAAGTACACAATGAGGCGCACTCCCATCTCTCGCAGACGCGAGACCACAGGTTTGAGAATCTTGGTGAATACCCAAGGGGCTGAAGACAGGCCGAAGGGAAGCACCTTGTAACGATACCATCGCCCTTTCCAAGGAAACTGTAAGAATTTTTGATGAGAGGGGCAGATGGGGCTGTCAGATAGGCATCTTTTAGGTCTAAGCGGACCATCCAGTCGTTCTCCAATAGGAGGTCTCGTAAAAGATGGATACCCTCCATCTTGAAGTGGCGATAAGTGACATAGGGATTGAAGTCTCTTCAGTTTAGAACCAAGCGTTGGCCTCCACCCTTCTTCTGTACCAGGAAGACGTTGCTGCAGAATCCTTCGGGGATGAAGGGTCCGACAGCAATAGCCTTCTTTTGTAACAATTCTTCCAGTTCTGAGTCGATAAAACTCTGTTCTAGACGGGAAAAAAGGAGAGGCTGTGGGGGGAAGGGTTGAAGGGGACACTCCAACATCTCTATGTGGTAGCCCTGGATGGTCTGTAGAACCCAAGTATCTGAAGTGATACACGTCCAATTCCTTACAAAAAGACGCAATCTGCCTCCCAAAGGGACCAAGGGGCATATTTGACTTACCGGAGGACTGGTTGTCGAAGTTTTTGTAGCCTCTGTTGACCCCTCGATTATAGCGACCTCTGAAGCCGCGGGATCTCGACGGGTAGAAACTAGCCTGGTCTGGTTCTTGTGTATAGCCTCTGCCCCGCCTCGGGGCGTAACCTCGTTGAGGACTGGTATTCGAGTAGCGACCGGTCGAGCGCCCTCTGCCACGGCCGGCCCTATTAGAGACCTGGTGCAACACCCTCTTCAAGGAGGCTTGAGACTTATCCAACGATACAAAGGTATTGACAAATTTAGCAATGTCTTTTACAAAATTGTCCCCAAACAACTGTCCTTCCGCCAAAGGACCCGGCTCCGATGAAGCCAATTCAACCAACTGGGGATCAATCCGGAGTAAGACTGACTTCCGTCTCTCAGAAGCCAAAGCGCAGTTGGCGTTACCCAACATGCAAATGGCCCGTTGCGCCCAACCCGCAAGGACCTCCGGGTGGATGGCATCACCCGTCTCTTGAGCCTGGAGGGCCAGCTCCAGTATCTTGGCCAAAGGCCCCGAAAGGTCAAGGACCTTAACTTTCTTGTATTTTTTGAGGAAAGTAGTCATGGAAGGGTCGATGTCTGGGGTAACGGCCACCTTATGGGCCAAGTCGGGACGGGGGCATTCGGACTTAAGGCGAGCTCTCACCTCCTTATCAAAACCCTTATGGAGATGAGACTCCAGGTATTCCACCACAGCAGGGGGGGAACCCAATCAGAGGACCTAGGATGTATAATGTCCGTTGGGTCAAAGGAAAAGGGCGAGGGAGTGACAGCAGGGGAGGCATGCTTGCGTTTCTTAGAGCGCTTGCGGGGTGCAGCATCAGAGGAGTCTGTGTCCGTATCTGTGTTAGTGGTGGTGTCTTTAGGAGGGGGGAAGTGGGGGGCGGGACGGCAAGGACTTGTCACCAGCGGAAGCCTCTTTGGATCTTTAAAGTTTATCATAGGATTGAGCGTGGGGCCTGGACGGGTCAAGAGCCACTTTCTTATGGAGAGGGGGACGTGAGTGAACCTGGGCAGGGAGAGGGAGTGGCTTACCAGGGACCAGCAGTTCCAGTTTTTTGGCTAGTGGAAGCAGGGCTGAGGAGAGGGCCTTATCAAACTTAGCGTCTAGCTTCTTGTCAATTATATCTTCCATAGACTCCTCCTCGTAATATTCGTCATTGCCCTGGTAGTCGCACGCAGTGCCCTCCTCTTCGCAGTACTCAGTATCTGCCATATTCACAAGGGACCTCTTAATCCCACTATAAATCCCCAGAGGGAAGCAGAATTGCCAGCCCAGTCAGGGGCGTCGGGTGGGGAAGTGCCAGGCGCAGGAGCCGAAAATACCAAGAGTCAGCAACTGTATAAAGTCCAACTCTAGGACTAACGGAGGGAAAAGAACCCTTAATCAGGAATGAAAAGGGTTTCCAAAAATTAATTACCCCACTTCCTCTGTCTTTGGGAAGTTAGGGGTTAATGTCCAAGACCTCCGATTGTCAAAGGGAACGAAAACGCTGCTTTTTGTGATAAAAAACGGGCCCCTCGGCTCCTGGCAAAACTGCGTGGAATCCCCTTTCAGCCGGGGCTAGAGCGTCTAGAGCGTCTTGAACGGCACAATATTGTGGGCTGCGTGCGCATACAGCGTGCGTGAGGCCCTGAAGACGCACGCCGGGCCTCAGCCGGGCTCCTGCGTGCGCCTCCTTCCCCGAGGGGGGGGCCAAGTCCCTCCAAATCAGCGGCCGCAGCCGTGAGCAGCGAGCAGGGGCACGAGGAAAGCCTACGGATGCAACACGCGCTCCACACAGCAATACCGGGGCACGGAGCGGGCCGGAGAAGCTCCGCTCCGAGATTGGGGGAGAGGGACTGCCGAAAGCGGCGTAAGTAAACAGCGCGGCAATTTTATTAACAGGCACTAGAACAATACCAAGGAAACAGTACACAGTGCACAGTATAGCGATAGCATCAGAGTAAATATCCGATCATGAGTAGTACACAGTGCACAGTATTAGCAATAACATCAGCGTAAATATCCGATCATGAAAACAAATACGCCCGAGGCAAAATACATAACATGAGATCAGTCAAGCATACAAAGTAAGGAGCACTTATCTGGGCTGCGGAGCAGCAAAGAAAGAGGAGGCCAGATTAGTGTCTCTATACTATATATGCTTGTTACCACTGTGATTGGTTACTGTTATTGGAGGCGTGGTTCAAAGCCTCATGGGGAATGTTGTTTTTTACTTATTGTAGTTTACTTTTCAGTCGCTGCTGTTTGTGCAGTAAAGAAATGAGAAAGCATAATCAGAAGCCTCCGGTCCTGCCATAGAATTGCAGATGCCTGTTAAGCAGTTATTGTACATTTCTGGTGACCCATGGGGTGTTAGCGCCGCTGTTTGGGAATGTGCAGTGCTGCTGTGTTATTCAGTAGATGTGCAGAGGCGGGTCAGCTGTGGGAACGAGGTTATTTATTTTATTTATTTATTTGCAGGTTTGTACCGCGCTGGCTTCACTCCCGGAGGAGTATCTCCGCGCCTTTGGCTTCTACAGAGAATTAAGAAGAAGGGCTTTTAGAAGCTGTTCTAGTCCACTGTTTAAACAAGAAGGTCTTCAGCATTTTCCTAAAAGGAAGGTGATCTACACATAACCTGAGGGATATTGGGAGACTATTCCAGAGAGAGGGTCCGGCTATTGATAGTGTTTTTGCTCCATGTCTGGCCTTCTTTGCTCTGGGTACACACAGAAGGCCTTGTTCACTTGATCTAAGTGTCCGAGAAGGAGTATAAGGTATAAATTTGGTAGTCAGGTATACAGGACCCATTCCATTCAGGCTTTTGTGTATGGTACAGCATACCTTGAACTTGGCCCTCTGTCTGACAGATAACCAATGTAGTTTCGTCAGCAGAGGTTTAGAAGGCGTGCGGGGAGGAGCGTTCAGAACCAGGCGAGCAGCTGTGTTCTGGGCCACCTGAAGTCTATTCATAACTCCCTCATTGGCAGACAGGAGCAAGCCATTGCAATAGTCCAGACGACTCAGGACAAGCGCCTGGACCAGCGTCTTCCTAGTAGTATCGGGTAGTAATGGGAAGATTTTTCGCAGCATACCAATTACATGAAAGCAGGCTCCCACCACCTGGTTGCCATGTTGTTTGAGAGTGAGCTCCTGATCTAATCGGACTACCAGTTTCTTGACAGTTTGTTTAGGCTTGGGCACTGGGCCGAAATCTTGTGGCCACCAGTCTGGGGTCCAGAGCAATTTTGCCTCGCCAAACAACATGACTTCTGTCTTCCCAACGTTGCACTGCAAGTAGTTGGAGGACATCCATCGTGCCACTGCTTTCATGCCCTGGGAGAAGGAGTTTCTGACCTCAGGTGTAAAGATCTTAAAAGGAAAGAGGAGTTGCGTATCATCCGCGTAAGATATTGGGATGAATCCGTATCTTCTCATGATGTTAGCCAGGGGTGCCACATATATGTTAAAGAGGGTGGGGCTCAAACAAGAGCCCTGTGGCACCCCCTTGGAGATTCCAACTTCCTCTGACCTGTATGTGGCCATATCTACTTGCTGGGTGCGGTCAGTCAGAAAGCTCCTCAACCATGCCAAGGCTTCCTGCTTCAGGCCGATGTTAGCTAGCCTGGTGGTCAAGGTGGAGTGAGAGACGGTGTCAAATGCCGCAGACAGATCCAACAGTACCAGGATAACAGAGTGACCCCTATCCTGGTACATGTGTAGATCGTCTGCGACTGACATCAGAGCGGTCTCCGTACTGTGTCTGGGCATGAAACCAGATTGGGATTGGTCCAGCACTCCAGCAGATTCAATGTATTTAGACAGATTACTATTTACATGTTTTTCAATAATTTTGCCTAAAAACGGGAGCAGGGATATGGGTCTAAGGTTGGCTAGCTCCTCCCATGGAGTAGCAGTGTTTTTCCTGAGCGGTTTTACCAGAGCCTTTTTCCATCCTTTTGGAACCTGTCCTGTGCTCAGTGAGAGGTTAATTAGTCTCTGGATAATAGGTCCCTAAACCGTGGCTAAAATGGGCATAACCCGTGCAGGGATAGTATCCCTTGGAGATCCACTCTTTATCTGAGAGATGCTTCCTACTACTTCCTCAATAGAGACAGGGGGAAAGACAGAGAGGGAGTGCATAATCGGATTTTCTATTTCCAGGTTTGTAATGAGGTCATTATCATTAGTATTATATTGATTCGAGAGCGTGATTTTGCTGTAAATTGCATCGATTTTTTGGTTAAAAAACTGGGAAATGTTGTCACAAAGTTGCTGTGAAGCCACTTCTGAGCTTTCACAGGCTGTGGGTTTAATAAAAGTCTCTAAAATCTGGTAAAGTGTTTTGGGGTTATTACCAGCTGCCAGTAGTTGGGATGCAATATGATTTTTCCTCGCCGCCCGGATAGCTTTGTGATATGTTTTCAGAGAGCTTTTATATAGTTGTTTGTCTTTATCTTGGCGAGAGGCCCTCCATTTCTTCTCCAGTTTTCTTGCGGCCTGCTTGAGCAATCTAAGATCCTCTGAAAACCAGATTTCTTGTTTGTGTGCAGGTCTAGGTTTAAAAATTGTTAGCGGAACGATGCCGTCTATAGTTTTGAGAAGTGTTTCTTCGTATTTATGTAGGGCATTATCAATGCTCTCATTGGCGTTCAATGTCGGTGCTACAAATTTATTGTTGAAGTCTTGTTGGGTCAGTTTGTGCCAAGGTCTTCTTTTATTTGCTAGGGCAGTGTTTCCGATATCATATGAGGTAGGAGTGGGGGTGTAAAATTTGATTATAAAATGGTCAGTCCATTCGACTTGATAAGGGGATCTACACTCAACCTGCAGGGAATTTGTTAGAACTAGGTCTAGCGTATGTCCTGCCTGATGGGTGGATTCGCTATTAATTAGCCTTAGACCCAGTGTGCCAAGGTCTGACAATAGTGTCTGCGCTTCACTGTTAAGATCTAACTCACTGTGAATGTTAATTTCACCTAAAAGGAGGAAGTCAGAGTTGTCATGTATATGGGGTGCCAATGCTTCCATCAAAGTAGTAGATACATTTGAGCATGGCCCAGGGGGACGGTATACTAGTGCTCCCTTTCTACTATATTTGCTCGAGGTATGGATTTTGAAAATCAGTAGTTCTAAGTCGGGGGTGCATATTTCGTCCAACACCGTGACATTGATTTCTTGTTTGTGGACAATCGCTAATCCACCACCAACTTTAATGGGACGGTCCAGCCTAACAATTTTATACCCTATGGGAATTCCCAATGTTATGGCAGGGATAGAATGTGGGTTGAGCCATGTTTCTGTCAAGAAGCATAGGTCTGGATTTTCTGAAGTGATCAAGTCCCATACTTCTACAGTATGTTTCGGTAGGGATCTAATATTACATAGCAGATTTTTGGTTTTCAGAGGGATGTTGTTCCCCTCATTTTCTGTATATTTGGGGTTATGGACCTTTGTTTCATTGCCGGGGAGAAAACGCTTAGGGATGGCGTGAGAAATATTACTAGCCACAGCTCCCGCCTCAAATTGAGTTTTTCAATGGCGGCATGAAAAAGGGCCCTCTAGGCTATGTTCCACCCTGGTTTGACAATTCGTCGGTAAAAACTTTAGGATCTTTAATAATACCTGTGAGGTGTATGTTAGTTGTACACCTGTGTGTCCCGCCATAACCTCCGCCCCCTGGCCCCGTCCTGTCGCGGACGGGCGCAGACGGGCTGGTCTTTGGCTTATCTTCGGCGCTGGCTACGGCGCCCCACTGCGCGCAACCGCTGCGCGCTATGGCCGACGAGGGCTATATAGCCTTATGAAGAGGAGAGCTGCAGCGCTAACCGCTCGCCTTCCTGGGTGTGTCTTGCTCTTGCCTGCCCCGCCCTCCGCTCAACGGTATAGGCTACCGAGTCGGACCGGGGCGGGCAGGCTTGAGCAACGAGCAAAGACAACCAAAAATGCTGTGGGAGCCCCTCTGAGCCCTGTCAGGCGCTAGTGATTCAGTAACGAGTGATTTTAAAATTAGTACATCAATTTTAAAACAATCGGTCCAAGTAAGTGCAGGCTTTTAAAATTATAACATCAATTTTAAAACAAAAGGTGCGGGGTCAGTGCTGGGACTTATTAATATTATTAATCAATTTCAACAGTAAGTTAGAGCGCTTTGTTGCAGCGCTTCCGCTCAATACCAAGGTAGGCGCCAAGCGGGGTCGGGAGATGCTGCCACCGTCGTCCCTTCCCTTAGGTTAGACAACTCGGTAATGAGTAGGTAAGTAGGTGATCAGCCTAAACTGGGGAATGACTGCCCGAATGCTGACGGACCAGCTTTGGAAATCGCACTGATCATTGATTCAGAGAGCAGAACAGGCTGCAGAGAGGAGGGAGGGGGAAGGAGGAAGGAGGGGGCAGGCAGCCATGAAAAGGGAATACTGTGTAACCTGGTTCTGATGCTTCGAGCCTTTGCTGGCTCTTGGAATTAGGCTCTGGAGCTCTGTGTATGTGTGTGTGGCTCTGTGTATGTGTGTGTGGCTCTGTGTGTGTGTGACGCTCTGTGTGTGTGGCGCTCTGTGTGTGGCGCTCTGTGTGTGTGGCGCTCTGTGTGTGTGGCGCTCTGTGTGTGTGTGTGTGTGGTGCTCTGTGTGTGTGTGTGTGACGCTCTGTGTGTGTGTGTGTGTGTGTGTGGCGCTGTGTGTGTGTGTGTGTGTGTGTGACGCTCTGTGTGTGTGGGGCTCTGTGTGTGTGTGGCTGTGTGTGTGTGTGGGTGTGGGTGGCTCTGTGTGTGTGTGTGTGGCTCTGTGTGTGTGGCTCTCTGTGTGTGTGTGGCTCTGTGTGAGTGTGGCTCTGTGGGGCTCTGTGTGTGTGGCTCTGTGTGTGACTTTGTGTGTGTGGCGCTGTGTGTGTGTGTGTGTGTGTGTGTGGCGCTCTGTGTGTGTGGGGCTCTGTGTGTGTGTGGCTGTGTGGGTGTGGGTGGCTCTGTGTGTGTGTGTGTGTGGCTCTGTGTGTGTGGCTCTCTGTGTGTGTGTGGCTCTGTGTGAGTGTGGCTCTGTGGGGCTCTGTGTGTGTGGCTCTGTGTGTGACTTTGTGTGTGTGGCTGTGTGTGTGGCTCTGTGTGTGTCTCTGTGTGGCTCTGTGTGTGTGTGTGCGTGTGGCTCTGTGTGTGTGGCTGTGCGTGTATGTGTGTGGCTCTGTGTATGTGGCTCTTTGTGTGTGTGGGTGCAAATGCAATACGTCTCGCATTTGGGAGAGATTAAGCTATTGGCATTGTAAATGACAATGCCATTTATTTATCTGTTTTCAAAACCATCATATAAATAACAATTTTGTAATTTACAATGCCAATAGCTCAAACTTTTGCAAAGGCGAGACCGTTGCATTGTAAATGCTTGTTTTTTCATTCATTCCCATTCATGCCTTTTATAAATTAATGCTTCTGTTTGGTCAGCATGTCTAATTACTCCCACTTTTGTTGTTTTAAATCCTCCCTGCAGACTGTCTCAGCTACAATCTTTAATTAACGTGCATTTGTGGGCACTACTTTTTTCTTTGGGTGATGGCTTGTGTATTAGCATTCTGCACACATAGCGGGAACCTTAAGGACAGTCTTAAAAAAAAAAATATTGCCCGGACTCCACCTCAAGGTATCTAAGCGCTTTTTCGACTCCTCGTCTAAGGGGAGCAGGGAGCTTTGATATTAAGCGCAATGTATGCGCTCTATTTGTAAAAAAAATTACATTGCACAAACTCCACCCCATGCGTGGTGTAGTTGATGTGCTTATTTGTTCACGCTACCGCAGGCGCTCGTTACCCCCTGCAAGGGTTTTGTGCATTCATCTATTTGTCTTTTGGATGCTTTATTTTTTTGAATTCACATTGCACAAACTCCACCACAAGGGATCGGAGCGCTTTTTTAACTCCTCTGTTAACAACTTTCATGGGATCACCCCCACGTAACATGGCCGACGCAAACATGGCCAATAATTTACAACTGAACCGCGTCCGAATCAGCCATCTTTCGTGGGATCTCTTGCACTTAACATGACCAACACTTTTCAATAGATCAGCGGTGGATTCGGCTTTATGTAACCAGTTGTTTTGCGCCCAAAGGAACATTAAATAGTACAACACCCAATATAAGGTTCTGCATGGAGACAAACTTATAAGGTCCCGCAAGGCAAGACCTCTTGCATTGCAAATGCTTGTACTTCATTTGGCAGAGCCAAAGGAGGCACAGGAGCTAATAAGAATCCCACCTCCCTTTCCATGGCTCCTTTGTCACTGTGAAAACATGGAAGGAGGGACACACCCTCACCCACTGCCTCTGCTTCTTTATTTCCCTTGCAATCCACATATTTCAGTAAGGCAAGAGGGGGAGTCAGATTCTGTTATTTGGGGCATTGCAATGTTGACAGCAGCATATATGTTTAAAGCACACTGCTGATCCTCTATCTTCAGTGGACCTGTCAACGTTCAACTGGTCTTCCAGCATAACAGTACTGTTGGGTGGGGCATGCCAACTTTTTTAGACCCTTCAGGTAAGAAATCACATGCTAGACCTTCAAAACTCCCTCCTTTAGGTGAATGGTGTTTTAGCTGCTTATCAAATGATTTAGCTGCACAGCGTAATCATGCCGTCAACTAATCAACAGTCAATATCAGAATTACAAGTAATGAGGAGAAAATTGCATGAAGTTGAAGTTGAAGTTGGGGAAATTTATAGAGCGCACGGAAAGGTTTCATGGCGCTAAGTGCATGTGATAGTCACTCCCACAATTTCCCCCCAAGTCAATAACGGCAGGTGAAACTTACAGAAATTACCATGTAGTTGCCAAGAAATACTGATTTTGGCACGGAAATCGCCAACGTCTGCATGTAAATCTCCATTGTATCGAGAAGGCTTGTAACTGGTGATGTTTAGTATCGGAATATTATAACCAATATATTGTCTGACACAGGAGCATTGTGTCCAAAATATTGCCACATTGGAGTCAAAGGACGATATTTTAGTGTATTATAGTTAGGGTACAATATTCTGTCTGACGATATATTTGCTAACGATATTGTGACATAATACAATGGAAATGTTTATTGCCCCGAAAAATAATGATCCCGGGGTATGTGCACACCAGGCCACTCGGATTAAGGGTCTTAGCATTCTATTTTACGAATAGTAATATAGTGCATATGGAACTGCAGACTGTGTATAATTGCATTTTCTAATGTGCAAATAAATTTGATGTACATACACATTGTGCCTTTCTATCCTTTCTTATTTTCTTATAGCATGTCTATATGATTTCTGCTAAGAAAGTGGATCTGAAAATAGTCATTCTTGGAGCTGTAGGGTAAGTAATTACTTTCTGGCCCTGTGCATGAACAGTGATTATCACACACTATTGAGCAATCAGATCTCCTTTTGAGCCATTCTTCAACATTGCTTTTGCGAGGGCAAGCAATTATTAATTAAATCCCTCTACAGTGTCAACATTTTACTTTGTTAAAAAAAAAGAGGTCATGATACACACTGACGTCATCTAGAGTGGGGAATGAGTTGTAGATCGCAGCCATGATTTATTTAGTTATATAATAAACTGCCAACAGGAAATGACAGGATTTGCTCTAACTGGTCTTCACAGTCATTGGTGGACGCTGTTTCCGGTCTACGGATACATGATATTTATAATGTGCCATCCCATCAGTCCCAACAGCACTGACGAAGTATCTCAGTCCTCAACTTTATCGCCTGTCAGTTCCATACTCCGTTAACCTTTATGCTGATGCGCATAAACACAGTGGGCCTCATTTATGAAAAGTGACGCATCGCTGTGTGAAAACAGCAATGCGTCACTTTCCATTGCGCCCTCCTTGCGACACTAATGATGCGTCATATTTACAGTATGACGCATCATTGAGCAAGGATACGTCAGTATTTCTGACGTATCTGTATGGCGCAAAAGTGACGCATTGCTGGAATGTGTCACAAAAGTGACGCAACTCCTGCAATGCGTCCTTTCACATGGGGCAAGCCCCATGTGAAAGGGCCTGCGTCAGTCTTACGCCTGCTGTGAGGCAGGCATAAGATATTGACGCTTTTGCATCCTAGAAGTGGCGCAGTGAAATGGTATAGATTTCACTGCGTCACTTCTACGACCCTTTCTTGCGTCAATACGCCCTCCTTGCATACATTATACCTGGCGCAGGTATAATGTGGCGCAGGGGTTTACAAAGTGACGCATCTACCTAGATGCGTCACTTTGTAAATATGGCGCAACAAGGCGCATGTTTTACGCCACTGGTGCATCACAAAAAGTGACGCACCAGCGGCGTACAAGTGACGCACAGCCTCATAAATGAGCCCCAGGGTATCCCTGACAGCTCTTAAAATGTGTTCATCTGGTAACTTCAGGTTCATATAAGTAGTCACATATGCAGTATTTGTACAATATATGCGCATACCATTGTTCAGTGTGCCCATTCTCAAGGTATGTGTGATCTGACTTCTTGTCCCAGTGTGCTCAGGATATAATATCTAGTAACTTGCCGATTGAGTCTGTCTGAGTCCCGATTGAGGAGTCTGACCCTGTTCACCGAATACTTGTACAGTTTGCATTGCTCACATCTCACTACCATAGGTACCTGCAGGGACAACTTTTCGTTGTTGGCCTTGAGCACCCTTCTCATAGAAGAATTCCTAAAGCTGTGGTTATAATGAAGCATGGAGCAATATGACAGGGTGAGGTCTTAGGTTCAATGCCAGAGGCTCCCACAAACATGGGTGGAAGGCTAAGTACCTGGAACTCACAAATGGGGCTCTACAACAACCTCACCTGCTTAAGGTGTACATGGAGTTTTGTTGTTCTTTCCATGCCCTGGACTATTACTTGACACTTTGACAAATTTGTAGCCGGTTTTGTAGAACCATGGGCAGAAATTGCTGACTATTTGGTCTCTGCACTCCAGAAAATGCTAATGTTACTTTTGTATCTTACATCAGGACTGGGAAAACCTCCCTTTTGCACCGGTACGTGCACAAGAAGTTTCACGATGATTACCGGACCACACTTGGAGCTCATGTCATGTCCAAAAACCTTGAGGTGGAGAATACCACCCTGAGGCTTCAGGTGAGTCAGCTCCGAGCAGGTCACCTGTCTGATTTAGCAATTTCAGGACATTCTTTTCTGCATTGCTTTGGTTACATGTCACATCGGAAACATTTAACACCAAAAAGGGATGTTTGACGTTACAACGCATGCTTTTACCCCGCATGCCTTTACAACGCAGTTTTTACAACGCATAGTGCTTTGGGGCGCTGGATAGTGAATAGTTTGATTTACTATTCCAACTCCAGTCCCCGTGGATAGTAGGGAAGGTGTTGGATAGTAAATTAAACCTATTCCCTATCCTAGAGCGCCCCCCAGCGCAATGCGTTGTAATGGTTTGCGTTGTAAAAGTTGCGTCGTAAAGGCACTGCGTGGTAAAAGTTGCGTTGTAAAGGATGTTTCCCCCTAAAAGAGAAATTGACAGTCCTTTTCTCTCCCACTTCCCTTCCCTTCTGCTTCTGTTCCCTTCCCTTAACAAGCAAGCTGTTTCTGGTAGGTTCTAAATTTAAAAAAAGGTTCTCTTTACAACCTGCTCATTTTGTTCCAGGTGTAAGTGATGTGTTGAACTGTAACAGAGCTTGTTGTTTTGTGGCCCTTAGATCTGGGACATGGGTGGCCAGGACCGCTTCCAGCCCATGGTGGCATCCTTCTATAAGGGCTCTGACGCATGCATACTTACCTTTGATGTCACAGACGCGGAGTCGTTTGAGAGTCTTGACTACTGGAGAAAGAACTTTCTGGATAACCTGCGAATCCCATTGGAGGGTTTCCCCATCGTACTGTTGGGCAATAAGATTGACCTGGAAGATAGACAGGTGAGTAGCTTGTTTTAAAGGTGACTTATCACCTCCCACAGCACTCTTTCCAAGTTTCAAATGTTGGGAACCGCTTCACCTTAGGGTAGAATTGGAAATTGCTTTTTAAAGGCTGTTCCCTCATTTAAGTGGCCTATTTGCAGGTCTGAGGCACTGGAAATCTAACCTAAAAGTCAGCTGCTGATCATAAAACAAGATCTTGTTTTAAATCGTTGGAAAACACAGGGACAAGAGGTAAGTGTACAGGAAAACAGAGTCTGGAGGGCTGCGCTGCACAATGCAACACAAATACTATGCGCACATATTTTATTCTTGAAGAGTTCTGTGTTCTTTTCTGATCTTCTCCCTAGTTGTTGCCTGTTCTTGAGAGGTGAAATGAGAGGGAGCATTAGTACTTCAGCATCCAGGCCATCTCAGCAGGTTTATTTCAGGTATCTGGCCCGCCAACTCATGTATAATAAATTTACCAACGTAATATATAGTTAGGCTTTGCTTACCTTTATTTGTGTGGTGTATTTGAAACAGCAATGGATTACGTCTTAGATAAATTTGGGACTATGAGTGGGAATCTGGTGTTAGCAAGCATTGGCAAAGAGCATATGTCTCGCATACGAAAGATCTATTGGATTTGTCTTTGTTTTTTGTTTTTTTAGCTATGTTGTACAGCAGCTGTGCAGCAAGGCTAAAGCATTTTAAAGCAGTATGATGTGGCCAGCCCTGGTCGCATCATCATGCTTTTATTTTTAAATTGCTGGCCTAGACAAGACAGAGGAAGGGCATGTGGGGGTGGGGGTAACAAAACAAAGGAGAGTGTGGGAAAAATGCTATGACACTGTCAGGGCAGGCTGCGTCTTAGTGTTTTATTTGTCTCTTGCATTGTGGAAAGTGATTGGCAACACGAAGGGAGGAGGGTAAGGAGGAAACATGGAGTGGGGGATGGGAGACAAAACAGATAGAGGGATGGGGTAGAAAGCAGTACGGATGGAAGGAGGGCCTGGGCGCAAGCTGGCAACAACAGAAGTTGGGAGAGGGCCTAGGAGCAGGCTGACGATAACAGATGGTGAAAGAGAGGGGATGGGGAAAGCCGAAGACAATGGAGCAGGAGGCTGGGGACACGCAGACAGACAATGGAGGGCTGGTTGGAGAAGGAACACAGAAAGGGGCATGTGGTTGCGATCAACTGGTCAAGAAGACAGACTCTTGTAGAGTGCTTAAACACAAAGAAAAAAGTTGTACCGAAGACAATGAGCAGAGGAAGGACACAAGTAATGCATTCATGCTCCATTGAAGGGACAAACACATGAAGATGAAGGAGGCTTACCGAAACTGTCCACTAAGAAGCAATGAAAAGAGAGTGACAATGAAGCCAACCAGTGGTAAGCAATGAGTGACCTCTAAGCCCACTGGTAGAAACCAAATGTTCTAGAAGAGAAGGTGCATGCGCTGACTAGGGGACCGAGAAATGGAGTGAAACACGTACTGCCCCATGAGGCCCCATTATTTTGCTCACTTGTCAGAATCCAGGAAAAGATAAATGTATTTAACAACAGACTTTACTGTACACATACAAAAGGTAACAACCTGTGTAAAGTATAAATGTACAGATCCTAGGTTAAAAACCGGTACACAAGATTAATCTAAAAAATAGGCAGTGAATTCATCAATTCTTGCTTAGGGTCAAAACCGTAAAAGAACAAATCTCTGGCGGGTGACCAGCATTGTCACTGGTGCATCCTGGAGCTTGAAGACCTTTATTGATCTTCGGCAGCTCAGCCGTCTGGCTGTCAGGCCCTTCTGTCTTAACAATGTACAGCGTTATATTTTACCCAATTATTCATTTCTGATAAATGCGGTGGAAAACACAGCATGGCAACATATACGTTTTTGAGTATGAGATTACTCAGCGTCTCTCCAGACGTATGCCGTTTCACATAACTGACAATTCATTACCATACTATTTAGTAGATAGCAGCAGTTTCTTTTTCGGTTCTAGTTTTTTAAATTGTTATTAAGAAGTGCATCCACGTGGTGTGGCAGAAGACCCCCATGCTCCCCGCTTCTCATCAACTTGAGGTACTCAAAGCCTTTCCATGGAATACCTGACCTGTACCTGCTGAGTACAGCGCACTACTTTTTCTGTCCCCTTGATGTCACCCCGCGTACAAAAAGATATTGCACATAGGGTGATGAAGAAAAAGGACTCACAGTAACGGATACAGACCCCAATCCAGAAAGAAACCTGGAATAGATACCGCAACACTCCTCCATAGCTGCGTGGGGCTGTCCTTGCCCATAACCCAAATCTGGTGCTCGCTTCCCTTTCTCTGTTTATTTATTTTTTATTTAATTTTTTTAGCACGCGTTGCCCCTCTGTAGCCTCAACTCTGTGCCACTATTTTCTGTTAAGAACTGTCACAATTCTTGTTCCCAGCAAGGAAGAAGCGGCATTGAACTTAACACCCATTGTATCCTTTTTTAACAATCTTTTGTTTTTTTGCACAAACACTGATTTGTAATCTGTCTGCATACTTAAAAGAAATTTGTTTAAAGGTTCTTCTACCATTTCCTCTTCCCCTCCCTGCCTCCTTTAATCTGGCCCGGGAACTGGAGGAAGCCCAGGAAACAATTGGCACAACCACAGGCGATGAACGTCATCTAGCCCTCAAAAGAATAAAATGGACAGCCAACCTTAGTCATAACCTGTTGGAGTATGTAGCCAAAAGGGAGGCGGAACTAAAGACACAAGATATAAAGAACATCACACATTTTTGGGAAACACTGATAACAGATCTACAGAAGAACTTGGGTAACACCAACCAACCAAGAAGCAGCCCACACTCAAATCAATCCTTGCCGGAACGAAGAAAATGGAGGTGCCTGACACAAAGTAAACAAGCTCTTAATAAGGCAATTAAGGCAAAAAGGAAAGGTATCTACTCGTCACAGATGACCTCCATCCCTGCCTTGCGAGCTACATATAAGAAGAAAGTCTGGGAGTTGAAAAGACAGTGGACAGAAAAGAACTGGCTTAAATTGTTCTCACTAATTAAAGAAAAAGACAACAGCAAGCTATGGCGATATATCAATAGTTTGAGCTCTGGAAGCCAGCACAAAGAAAATAGTGTTACAGGCAATGTGGGGGAACAGTACCTGAGGGGTCTGTACACTTGTGGAGCAAACAGGATGGGCTCTCTCAACCCAGAATGGTCACAGGTGGCAGCTGTAACCATTAAAACTCAGAGTGTGCAGAAAGAAATTACAGTGCCCAGTCAGCCCATCACTTATACAGTGGAGGAGACTGTAAGGTACATTAGGGCGATAAGAACAGATGGGGCGCCTGGCCCAAATGGCATTCAAGGTCCAAGTCTTCAAAGCCGCTCCTGCCTTTTTTGCATCCATACTTACCCCGCTATACAATCATTCATTCTTCACAGCAATTTTGCCAACTTCCTGGAAAGGCTTGGTCTTATTTCCAATACAGAAGAAGGAAGACCACTCGAACCCTGCTAATTATAGGCTCATAACCCTGCTTGATATAGAAGCAAAGGTTTACGCCCGCCTATTACTAAGGGACCTAGAGGCTTGGGCGGCCAACAATGGTATCCTCCCGCCTTTCCAGACTGGCTTCAGGGCAAATAGGTCCACCATGGACAACATCTTAGCACTCTCTCACCTTTCGAAGCAAGCCGTATTGAGTAATAAGCTGTTCCTGTTTTGCTGCTTCATAGACTACTCCACGGCCTTCGACCGAGTCAATCGAAGACAGTTATGGGTAAAACTCGAATCTTGAGGTATCCCGGGAACCCTCTACGAGGGGACATGGGTCCAGGTCAAACTAAGTCCAACAATTGCGACATCAAGAATCAAAACTAACACTGGACTAAAGCAGGGATGTGTTTTGACCCCCCCTACTATTCAACTTGTACACAGCATATTTGGGGCCAGCCTTGAAAGACGCCAACCTAGTACCTCCGAGATTGGGGAAGTTGGCCCTGGGAACTCTCCAGCATGCAGACGATACAGTGATCTTGGACCACATCAGGGTGGGGCTCCAAAAAGCATTAAATAGTCTTCCAGTATACAACAAGGAAAATAGCCTACAGATCAATGAGAGCAAGACCAAGATAGTAATCTTTGGTAAATACCCTCACAAAAAACAAGCAACATTTTCTTTGGGTGAGCACCAAATCAGGACAGCTACATCCTACAATTATTTGGGGGTATGGGTGTAGGAGAGGGCCACAGCAGCCAAAGACATAAAGGAGTTAACACCTAGAATGAACAAAATAATTCTGTCTCTCGGACGTTTAAGCCATCGCCTAGAAAGTCCATCTGTAGAACCCATGCTGACTGTACTTAGGGCAAAACTAATTCCCGCAATCACTTACGATCCCTTAGCCTTCCCAGGTTCACTTAAGGTTCACTTGAGAAAGTCATCAATGCAGCCCAGATAAAAGCTCACAAGACCGTGCTACAAGCTCCTAGACAAGCAAGGAACACCAGGCTAAGGCTGGAAATAGGATTGCACAGACTGGACTTGGCACTACAGGGGGACCAAATAAAATATTACATCAGAATACTGAAAGCCCCTGAAAACAATCTTAAATATTTCCTAAAATTCATTTTCAGGGCAGAGGGTTCCCCATAGCACTCCAAGTTGGAACAAGCAATAGACCAACTGAAAATCGAGGCAAAGAGCATGCCCCTTCACGAAATTCCTTATTCTGCCTGTGCCAAAGCTGTGAAGCGCCAAGTCCAGACCATCTCGTCTGAACTGGATCTTTCATCACTCCGGTACAACTCCCTCACACTGGCCCTGGATAAGTCATATACTCCTGGGAAAGCTCAACCATATTTGCGAGACTCACTCTCAGCCCAAGCAAGAAAGAAAATTCTGTACTTGCGCCTCACGGCCCTCAAGATTTTAGATTTCAACCCAAAATGGGCTCGTACTGACAGCATCATCTCCTGCTGGTTATGCAATTTCCACAGAGAATCCTGGCTACATCTCTTATGCTGCTGCCCAAAGATGGCCAGCGATCATCATCGTTTGCTGCGCCCGGCCATAAGGACATGGGCCTCAGAACTTGCAGTGAGGCCTCGGATTGGTGCTTTTCAAAAACCACAACTTGCTTACTTGCCAGAGTTGGTAGTTTATCCATCAAATTAGAATCACACTTGATTCCCATCATAAGGCCGGAGAATTCAGGGTTCCTGTCATTCTGTAATGAAAATCATCTGGTGCCCTAACCCTGTCAGTCGTCACCTAACCCAGGGGGTTTTCGCAAGGTCACTGGAATCTTAAACCAAACATGGGGCCCATCAGGGGGCATGCTAAGAACTCTTTTTTAATGACAATTAATGTCACGGAGGGACTTTACCCTGTTGGATTTTTATATAACCATTGATCCCTATAGGTGTAAAAATGTGAAAGGGTGGTAACCCAATATTTTAAACTCTTTTTTTAATTGAAGTTTTAAATGGACATAATGTAGTAAATAGAGCCAATGTAGCCACGGTGCTATTTTAAAGCTGAATACCGGGTTGTTTCTGGGAGCAGGGTGGTTGGGAGGGGGCGCTGTTCATGTGTTTAACACTGTAAAGATTTTAAGTAATCACACAGTTAATAAAAACGTACTTACTTACTTACCCTCCCTGTATTGAATTTAATTCATTGTAGACTTCTGAAAATATCTCAGCTGTAATTGCCTTCGGATGCAAATAACAAAAAAATATACATTCGAGTCCAGTGTGTGCGGGCATGAGAAAAGTAAGGGAAGTTAAAAAATGATTTGACCATGATGAAGGCAAAATGAATCCCTGTGTATTTTCCAGCATTTACCTGGAATTTACTAAATTACTCATTTTTTTTTTTTTTAAATATATTTTTATTGCAGGAATCAGTAAATCAGTACAGTAGCGACCAGCATTGTATCATAAGCAACATAAACAGAATAAAGCCCTCTGGCCCCCCTCCGTAAAGTCTGTACACAGCCAACCGGCCCACAACCCTGGGGTCGGGCGGCGAAATGCAACGGGGGTCAGTAGGATGCTGGAGCTGGTCCGGAAAATACACTGTCCATCATCTGCTTTTCCAAACAAGCCTAAAACCCCCAAAATAACCCCCCCCCTCAAAATGTCTACTAACTGAACCCCCCCCCCCCACCACCAGCGCCAGGGAGCTATCAACATAGGATCTGCTATTTGACCCACGGGGAAGGTAATAGGACTGTCAGTGCTGACGTTCATCAGGACTCGGGGCGAGTCGCTTCTTCACTTTCGGAGTCGCTGGGGGCACAATAATCCCTGAGGGCCTGCACCAGCATTTCCCACTCCAACGCGGCCTCCTGTGCCTTCTCATTACCCTGCCTCCAAGCCAGTTGATATCTCAGCGCGCTCTCTCCCGCCGCCCACTTCAAAAGCTCATTGTGCCATCTGCTGCCTGCCGGACCAGCTCGTGCCTTCCAGTTCCTGGTCACCTCTCGCTTAGCAAGGAGGAGCCCCAGGTCGATAAATTTACTGGAAATTTTATTCCTGGGGGTATGGGGGAACCAGTGCAAGAGCCCCACCGCCGCATCTAATGATAAGAGTCTCCCTGTCACCTCCTCCAGAGTCGTCGCTACCTCCTGCCAGTAGGACGTCAGTCCTGGACAGGCCCATAACATGTGTAGGAGGTCCGCCTCCTGAGCCGGGCATCTAGGGCATTCCGCCGAAGCCGTGGCAAAATAACGCCTGATTTTCACCGGGGTCAGGTACGCTCTATGGAGAACATAATAGTGGACCAGTTGGAAACGGGCGCTACGTGTGCCCTTCCAGGCTCGTCTCACCAACTGGGCCCAGGTCGTCTCCGGGATCTCCCTACCAATGTCCTCCTCCCAGCGGGTCCTCAAAGTGGTGAGAGGAGCCAATCCCTCGGTAATCAACCTGCCGTAGAGGCATGTGACCGCCTTCACCGTGCCCGCCGACATCATTACGTACTGGCACACCTGAGACAAGTGGGGTTCCTCCTGCCCATTCTGCCAGTGTGCCTGGATCGCTCGCATAATGGCCGAGTGCAGCAGAAAGTCGCCCCGGGAGATCCCGAAGCGGTCGATGAGATCCTGAAAGGACAAGAGCGCTCCGTCCTCGTACAGATCACTGACGAGCTGTAAACCGGAATCCTCCCAGGCCGCCAAACGTGACCAATCCCCTCCGTGGGGGAGGGCCGTCAGCATCCCCAACGGTATTTCAGGCGCATACGGTGTTCTCAGTTGGCCTCGGGCGTGAGCCCGATTCCAACACAGTCGGACAGTCCGCTCCTCCATCGACAAGTCCCGCAGGACCAAACGTTGTCGCAGCGCTATAAAGGAGAGAACATGCCTGGCCATACCCGTCCCTCTACCGTCTTCCGGGCCCCGGAATTCCCTGGCGATCTCCTGGGCGAAGGTCTGGAGCTGCGCCGCCAGATAGTACCTCTCGAAGTCCGGCACAGCGAGCCCCCCCTCGTCTTTCGGCCTCATCAAGGTATTGAGGGCCACCCGCCGCCGGCCCGTTCCCCAGAGGAATCCGACCACCATAGAGCGTAAGCGACGAAACGTGGCCGGTGGGACCCAGATCGGCAAAGTTCGGAAGTAATACAATAACCGGGGAAGCGCCACCATTTTGAGCAGGGCGATACGTCCCGCCACTGAGAGCGGCAGCGTAGCCCAAAAGTCCATGCAAACTCGGAGTGCTCGAATGCAGCGGGCAATGTTCCCATCTAGGAGGTCGGGTTGGTCGTGGTAAACGAATACCCCAAGGTACTTAAAGCAGTCGGGCTCCCATCTAATCTCCCTACTTAGCGCAGGGGTGGGGGTACCCCTGCGTACCGGAAAAAGACAGGTCTTAGACCAATTCACTCGGAGGCCCGAGACCTCTCCGAACTCCGTGAGCGCCAATTCCGCTCCCCGTAAAGCGTCGACCGGGTCCTCTAGGAAGAGCAACAGGTCGTCCGCATATAGCGAGACATAATGCAGGCCCGCAGCCGTCTATAAGCCCGTATAGTGGGCTCCCGAGCGAAGGTGCATCGCCAGTGGCTCCACCGCTAGCGCAAAAAGAAGCGGGGACAAGGAGCACCCTTGCCGCGTGCCTCGTTCCACCGGATACCGCGATGAAATCAATGGGCCCGCTCGGACCCTGGCCGAAGCAGAAGCATAAAGAACCGCGGTCCATCTGACAAATCCCTCCCCGAGGCCGAATCTCCGTAACACTGTGCAGAGGTAGTCCCACTCTAGGCTATCAAAAGCCTTCTCCAGGTCCACCGACAAGACTACCGGGGACGGGGCATCCACAAATGGTTCCCCTAGCAAGCGGAACAACCTACGAATATTCATAGTCGTGTTCCGCCGTGGGATGAAACCGGCCTGGTCCTCATGCACCAGGGAACTCATATGTCCCAGCAGCCTCGATGCCAAGATGCTGCTCAATATTTTGTAGTCCACCGTCAACATTGATAGGGGACGGTAGGACCCCGGGTCGGATGAGTCTCGGCCCGGTTTGAGGAGAGGAACCACCAACGCTTCACACATCGAGCTCGGGAGTCGCCCCAGCCTCTTCGCCTCCCTGTAGACCACCAGTAACCGGGGGGCTAGGAGGTCAGCGTAAGCTGCATAGAACTCCACTGGTAGGCCATCTAGGCCCGGGGTCTTGTTCCTCGCCATCCGTTTGATGGCCCCGCGGATCTCCCCCAAGTCGATGTCGGAACCCAGAGTTTTCGCCACTTCCTGCTCTACTGTGCGGATCTCCAGTGGGCGAAGATAATTATCAAGCCGGTCTGGGTCACGTGCGGAGCGACTGCGGTATAAACATTCATAATAATGCCGGAAGCAACTAAGAATCTCCGGTTGGGTGCATACCTCGGTCCCGTCTGCCCCACGCATATTTGTCGTCGTCTGGGACTGGCGCGTAGGGTTGGCCAACCACGCCAACAACGCACTCGACCTGTCTCCCTCCGCGATAGACCGGACCGTATAGGCCTTATAATCAAAACAGCGGAGCCGTTCGACCTCCACCGCTACCCTTTCCCTCGCCTCCGCCGTTTGTGCTTGCAATTCCGGGTGTCCGGGGCGGCGAACTTCAAGCTCGCGGAGTGCCCGGTCCGCTGTGTCTAAATCAGCCAGGATGACGCGCCTCATGCCTACCTTCTTAGAGATACAGTAGCCCCTCACCACTACCTTAAAAGCGTCCCATTCTAACGCCCTAGTACTCGCGGAGCCGCCGTTGGACGCAAAATAATCCGATATTCTCTCCCCCAAGTCCGCCTTGAAGACACTGTCCTCGAGGATCTCGGGTCGCATCTTCCAGGTGGGCACCGCCGGCGTCCCAGGAAACCAGCGAAGGTCCAGTAGGAGGGGGTTATGGTCCGAGATGGTCCTCGATAAGTACTCCGATCGGACTGCTGCCGAAACCAGTTCGGGCGAACCAAGAAAGCCATCTAGTCTGACATGCAGCTCATGGAGGCTCGAGAAATATGAATAATCCCTAGATGCGGGGTGATGCGCCCTCCAAATGTCCGTCAAACCCCAGCGGGTCTGCCAATCCTGACGACCCTTAGCCGTGCGACGGACCGGGGAATCGGGGAGCGGGGGATGCGAGCGGTCTATGTCCACATCCACTACGGAGTTAAAGTCTCCCCCCAACAGGAGGGGCCCGGCGAAAAAGTGGGCCAACGAGCCCGATAACCTGGAAAGGAAGGCAGTCTGGTCTACATTAGGAGCGTATACACAGCAAACGTTCAGGTCCCTCCCTCCTAGAGTGCCTGAGATGGCCACGAAACGCCCCTCTGGATCCAACACTGTCCTCGTGACCTGGAAGGGGACCCCTGCCCTGATCCATATTAGCGCCCCCCTGGCATAAGCAGAGTACGACGTGGAAAAGACCTGCCCCCGCCATCTACGCTGAAGCGCCGCCCCTTCCGCCTTGTTCAGATGAGTTTCCTGCAGCAGCGCCATTTGCACTCCCCTACGCACTAAATAAGCATGGACCTTGTGGCGCCTGGACATAGTGTGAAGCCCCCTCACGTTCCAAGTAACACATTTCAAGTTAGCAACATCAGCCATTGTCCCAGATTGTTCTTGCACAGTCCCCCCATCCGGGTCCCCACAAAGAAAGGGCATCAATCCTCCCAGCGCTGATGGCGGCCATTTTCCCCAACCAAAACCAAACCACCCAAGAACCAACCAAGCCCCCCCCACCCACCCCAGAACAGGACCCAAACTGCACCATCTAGATCCCATCCAAACCTCGTCTTCCATCAACCCCAGAACCCCCACTAATCCTACGGTCGCCACCGTAGGAAGGCCTTATGGGCCAGGTGCGGGCTGGGCGGAGGCAGTGGGCCCTCGTCGCCCAGGCCACCAGGACTATAACAAGCCCCAAACAGTGCCAAAACCTTCCGGGGCAAAAGCAGAGGCCCCCCCAACCCTCTCTCCCTCTTTGCCAGCAATAAAGAACGGCAACCGCCTCCCCCCTGCCGGGCCCCCACCCAAAACAAGGCAGTATACCCCGTTACCCTTGTCCATCTAGAAGGTCCTCCACCGATTTCGGTGTGATCACCGGTGTATGGGTACTATCTGCCACTGAATCCTCCGAGTCCGATGGTGCTCCCTCAGCACCCGGGTTTTCTTCCTCCTCGATGGCTTCATCCCTTGCTCCCGACAGCTCCGACAATACTTCCAACACTCCCCTCCGTTCCGATGATGTCTCCGCAGTCGAGGGCCCTCCCGTGCGGCCGCGGTGATTCCTGACCCTCTTGGATCGCCTCCTTTGTTCCGGCTCATCTGCCTGTTGGGACGAGGAGCCAAAACCATCCTTCCCTGTCCGGTATAGTTCGAGCCAGTCACAGACCTCCTCCGGGGTGTCGAAGAACTTGGGTTTGTCATCGACAATGATGCGGAGCCTTGCAGGATATAGGAGTGAATACTGAATGCCCTCGCTCCTGAGTTCGCGCTTAACCGCTAGGAAGGAGAACCGCTTGCGCTGCGTCTCGTAGGTGTAATCAGGGAAGATGTTCACCTGACTGTTCGCTACTTGGAACGGGCCATTGTGCCTGGCGGCATTGAGGATTAAGTCCCTGTCCCGAAAATGCAGCAACCGCGCCACCACCGGCCTCGGGGTACGTCCCTGCTGTGGGGGCCGTGCTGGGACTCTGTGGGCCCGTTCCAGAGTGTAGAAGGAGGACAGACCCTCCGGGACCACCGTGTCTCGGAGCCAGGTCTCCAAGTATCGCACCATGTCACCATCCTCGATCTTTTCCGGCAGGCCCACCACTCGGATGTTGTTCCTCCTGTTGCGACCTTCCGCATCCTCCGCCCTCCGTTCCAGGGTCTCAATTCGGGATAAGGCGTCCTTCATCGTCGCAGCCAAGGTTCGCTGCGCCGGCTCCAAAGTTTTCACCGTGCCCTCCACCTCCTTGACCCGGTCTGAAAGTTTGCCATGGTCCGCCCTGAGGAGGCCCAGGCTCGTCGCCACCTGAGCAATGTCCTGTTGGAGGGCCGATCTCGTAGCCTCTATCGCCTCTAGGACACAGTCGAACTGTTGCTGCATCGGCGCGCTACCAGAACTTTTTGGGTCCCCATGCTCCTCTTTGTCCTGGGCTTCAGAGTCCGAGGTGGTCTGGGTGGATCCCTTGGCTCCTCTAGGTTTCCCCATGCTTCCAGGGGCACTCCGTGAGGGTCCCGGAGTAGGCGTCTCCGTGTACAGGTGTCGATCACGACCTTCCCGGGTGCTTGTCCTCAATTCGGGTATGGGCGACCTCCTTCTCCAGAGCCTGTGGAGACTCCGCCGCTTCGGCTCACGCCACCGCCACGGCGTCCGAGGGCACCGATGAGGGGGCGGAGACAGCTGTCGCCGAGTCGGGCAGACCCGTTCACCCACTATAGCCCCGGGGTGAGGGCCACCAACTCCCTCGGATGATCTGTGGCGCCAGAGTGTCGCGCCTCCCATGTAGGTGGACTGGCCAGGAAGACGTAGCTAGTTGCGGAGTCGCGAGGTGGGCCACCGCTTGGATCACAGGGCGTCCGCTCCCGGTGCCCTCCAGTGCGTGGGCACCCGTCCGGCCGTCCAACCGAGTGCAAATCCGTTGCAAAAGGTCCAATCCAGTAAATGTCCAATGTCCAGAACAGCCGGGGATGGCGAAGCCGGGCGCCAGTCGACACCCGCGGCACCTCTTCAACTCAGTAGTTTCGACCAGGGGGACAAAGGAGTCCGGGCGCCATGTTGGGTCGCACTCCGCAACTCCGCAAACTTCGGTATTACTTCGGAGAACCCTCGTCCAAGCTCCACCAGGGGCCCCGGCAGGTTGCCGTCGGCACGCTCACCAGAATGCGGGGTCTGGGGTAGTCATGAGCGGATTTTGCGGATTGGCAATCCGCGAATTTGCGGATTTGCGAACTCGCAATCCGCAAAATCCGCGAATTCCCGCGAATTTGCGGATTTTTTTTTTTTTTTGTGTTCGCCCGTGTTTCTGCCAGTTCGCGAGGGTTTTTACAATTTCGCAATTTGCGAACTTACCTGTCGGGTCGCAAGTTTTGCGAACTTGTTGTTTCTACATGTCCAGCCTGTTTGGGACACTCTTCTTCATCACTGCCACTCTCTGTCACCACTGCCACTCTCTGACTACTCATGCCACCCTCTGGCCCACCCATGCCACCCTCTGTTTAATCACCACACCCTCTGGTTGTCCAGTGTACATTATTTTCGGCAAAGCAAAGCACACCTTCCCTGCCTCAAGTGACCTGAATTAATTTGGGGCTGATTAATGTGTCACAGAATATTTTTTTAGCTGGCACCTGCTTCCTTAGTGCGCCCTGATTAGTGATCTTTTGCACTTGCTAAGTGCTTTCATTGTTGCAAAATTAGTTACAACACCTGCCCTGCCCCAACTGACAATAATGAATTAGGGGCTGATTAATGGATTTCAACTTCCAGCCTGGCTCCTGCTTGTCTCCCTTAGCTGTAATTCATGACCTTTGTGGCATATGTGTAACTATTCTGAGGTTCAGAGCAGGGTCACATAATAGTTTCAACTGGCAACTGAACTCTGGAGGGGCCCCTCAGGAAGCACTACAGGAAATGGCTACTAATGATGTGCCTGAACTTTTGAACCTGGTAAGTAGTTACTTTCAGTTTTGCTTAGATCGTATTTCTGCAATTTCGCACTTATTCGCGGGGCGTGAACTCACGCGAACAGTGCGAGCAGTGCGAGCAAAATCCGCTGCTCGCGGATTTGCGGATTTTGCAGGAAATTCGCAAATCTCGCGGATTGCGGATTTCCCGAAAATCCGCAAAATCCGCGAGCGGAACGGATTTTCCGCCCATGCCTAGTCTGGGGTGCCCCGCAGCCTCCGATTTTCAGGATAATCCCGGGCTTAGTCCCGGAGCCGAGCTCTCAGGCGACCATCGCCATCGGCGCCCAAGCCACGCCCCCCTTTACTAAATTACTCATCCATGGCATTTCATGGACCATACATATATTCTTCATGCCAAGGTGAAGGCAGCGTTCCTTTCCTAGCGTACCTTTTGATTGTCAGCAACTTAGAGAATCATGTTCTACCCATAATGCACAGATGCAGCCATAGAGATCTTCTTTCCTTTTTTTTTAGTTATATTTCCACATTATTTGCCCACCTGGGCATTAAAAGGCAGATTACATTTTCTCGTCGCTGCCCTACAGTCAAGAGGTAAAGACAAGGTGACTATCAGTTTTGTATCAGGCGATTATTTTGTGGAATGATCTCCAACTATTTATTTTGGCCACAGAATAGCTTTGAAATTGCCCAAAAATATATTTTCCCCATCTTTTAAGCCACATTCCCTTCTTGTGTTGTGGAGATGGCTATTGTTATGATTGTTGTGTATGGCTCTGATATGATATCTCCAAGAAGTCATTCAACATGTGAGCAATCACAAACAAGAACACATTAATCTCAAGTACAAAATACACTAAGCAGCCAGACGCGTAAGTAACTGCTTCTGTGGTTCAATCAATTAGGGGAATTGTAAGCGCACTACTCACACATAAGGGTCTCAAGGCGCTGGGGTGGAGGGGCGGAGGTAAGCAGCTCTGTTCAGTCAAAGAGCCAGGTCTTGAGTGTCTTCCTGAAGATGTTCGGGTGGGGGGGGCGTGTCTGATGTCAATCGGGAGCTCGTTCCAGGTGTTGGCCGCGATGTAGGAGAAGACTCTTCCACTTGTTCTGGCTTTGCATATTCGAGTGATTTCGGTGAGGGCGAGGAAAGCGGATCTGAGGTTTTTCTTGGGTACGTGGAAGGGGATTCTCTTGTAGAGGTATTGGGGTCCGGTGTTGTGGTGGCATTTGTAGGTGTGGGTGAGTATCTTGAAAGTAACTCTCTTCTTGAAGGGGAGCCAGTGGGGGTTATACAGGTGTTGGGTGATGTGTTTGTGTCAGGGTATGCCAAGGACAAGTCTGATTGCAGTCTGCTGGTTATGAGTGTATGGGTGACAATTTTCCGTGATTCATGGGAGATCCATTTGAAAGTCTTTCGGAGGATGCGGAGGGTGTTGGAACAGCTGGAGGCGACGGCGTTGACCTGTCAGGTCATGGAGAGGGAGGAGTTGAGTACGATGCCAAGGTTTTGGGCGTGGTCTGTGGGGGTGGGAGGGCTGGTGAGTACTGTGGGCCACCAGGTGTTGTCCCATGCGGAGGGAGAGAGTCCAAGGACGAGGACCTCTGTCTTCTCCGAGTTGAGCTTCAAGCTGCTGCTGCTCACCCAGGATGTGATCTCCTTCATTCCTTCCTGGAAGTTGAGTCTGGTGGTGACAGGATTCTTGGTGAGAGAAAGGATGAGCTGGTGGTTGTTGGGGTAGGATACTATGCTGAGTCCGTGGTGTCTGACGATGGCGGCGAGTGGGGCCATGTAGATGTTGAAGAGCATGGGGTACTCCACAGTTGATTTCCGTGGGTTCGGAGAGGAAGGGTGCCAGTCTGATTCTTTGGGTTCGACAGGTGAGGAAGGAGCAGATTCAGTTGAGGGCGGTTCCCTGCATGCAAGCATCATGAGTGTAACGGTGAGTGTGTGGTGGGAGACTGTGTCAAACACTGCAGAAAGGTCGAGTAGGATCAGGTAAGGAGTATATCCTTAGTCGAGGAGGGTGTGGATGTCATCTGTGGCGGTGAGTAGAGAGGTCTCGGTGCTATGGTTGCTGCGGAAGCTGGATTGGGAGGGGTCAAGGATGGCGTTTTCTTCGATAAATTTTGTTAACTTGGCATTGACGATCTTCTCGGTGACTTTGGCCATGAAAGGGAGGAGGGAGATGGGTCAGTAGTTCTTGAGGTCCGTGAGGTCTGCTGTGGGATTCTTGTGAAGTGGTCTGACTTCTGCGCATTTCCAGTCATTGGGGAACGTGCCGGTCTTGAAGGTGGTGTTGATGGTGTGTTGTAGTTCTGGAGTGATGGCGGCTCTGTGGTAGATCTGTGGCAGGCAGGGATCCGTGGGGGCCCACAAGTGGATGCTCTTCATGGTCGAAGTGGTGTCTTCGGTGGTGACTGGGGTCCAGGAGGAGATGGTAGGCTGACTGGCATTGCTGGGGAGGGAGGTGGTTTCGGCATCGGATGTCTAGTCATTGAAGTGGTTGTAGAGGCCGTTGATTTTCAGATGGAAGTAGGATCCGAGCTTGTCTCAGAGGTCTGGTCCTGGGAGGAGGTGATGTCCGTTGTTTCGCTGGGGGGCTTAGAAAATTCCTGGATGACTCTGAAGAGTACTTTGGAGTTGGTGAAGTTGGCGAGGATCTTGTTTTGGGTGAAGGTCCTTTTGGTAGACCTGATGCGTTGCTGGTATTCCGTCATGGCGTTCTTGAAGGTGGTGCGGTCTACTGGTGTTTTGCTGTTTCTCCAGTTCTTCTCGAGACGTCTGCAGGTGCGTCTGGATTCTTGGAGGTTGGCGGTAAACCGGGTGACTTTCCTGGGGCGCTGTCTGTCGGAGTTGCGTAGAGGTGTTAGCCTGCGCAGTTGGAGATCAATCTGTGGAGTTCTTTGGCTGTGCGGTTGGCGTCGGTCGAGTTGGTGGGGCCATCCCGGTTGAGGATGGAGTTGAACTACTCCTCAGTGATTTTACTCCAGTTCCTTCATGGAGGTCGCAGTTCTGGTTTGTGGGGGTGGGTTTGTCGACGTTGAAGTGTACGTAGTGTTGATCCATCCTGGGGGTTGCGTTGTGTGGCTGAAGTGGATGCTGTTACCTCCTGCGTAGATATGGTTGAAGATGTGACCTGCCTTGTGGGTGGGCGTGGTGACGAGCTGTTTCAGGCCAAGGTTGGCTAGGTTGTCCAGGAGGGTGGTGGACTTGGGGTTCCTGGAGGTGGAAGTTCAGGTCTCCAATGATCATGTAGTCTGTGGAGGCGATGGTGTGGGGTGTGATGAGGTCGGCGATGGTCGTGGTGAACGGGGCGCAAGGTCTGAGGGGTCTGTAAGCGGGGGTGCAGCGCAAAGTGGTTCTAAGGCTGGTCTGGATCTGGAAGTGAAGGTGTTCCGTGGTAGAGAGGGAGTTGGTGGTGGAGGTGGAGAGTCAGAGTGAGCTCTTGTGTGCGATGGCGAGTCCTCCTCCTGGGGGGTTGGGGCAGTCTTTCCTCTGGATCTTGTATCCGTCTGGGATGGCGGTGGCGATGTCGGGGGAGGATGAGGTGTTGGTCAAGGTTTCTGTAAAGAAGGTGAGGTCTGATGAGAGGTGGTGGCGAAGATGTGCCAGATCTCAATGGCGTGTCTGTGCAGGGAGCGCACGTTCAGGAGGATGCACCTCAGGGTTTCGGGGGTGTTGCCGTTTGATGCAGGGTGGTGGCCGTGGGGGTGCTGATGGTGTTGAAGGTCTGTTGGCAGTGACGGCAGGAGAACTGTCTATGGGTGGTGCTTGGCGTGTACAGCTGGCAGTTTTTGTTCCTCTCGTGGTAGAGGTCAAGGATTGTAGCTGAGTCATAGAGGTGGATGGTTGGAGATCCAGTGTCCCTTGCGCTGGTCGTGGTCAGGTTGCGGGTGTCACAGACGGGCTTGCCTTAGGTGAGACTTCGGCGCGCCAGCAGTACAGCAGCTGCCATTAAATAGGGGAGGAGGGAGTGAAGCTCAGCTGGGAAGTGGGGGCATGAGTGGCAGGGGGCAGGGGCCAGGGGAGAGCAGCAGCAGGAAAAACGGGCAGGGCGCGCAGCACAGTGACAAACCATGACAAATCACAGGTTTAAAACAATACTTACACACCTAAAAATAAAAACAGAAAAAAGAAGGATGGCACAGGAAATATAGGAAAAAACAGGAACAATGAGCCAGGTGGCAGCAGCAGGCAGGCTCAAACCCTGCCGGGTTCTAATCAGTGGCAACGGCACAACAGTGGAGCTACTGGGGGAGATAGCAGGTCCCTGCCCGGAGATCAGAGGTCTTGCTTACTCATCCCAGCAGCGGACACCATTAAATAGGGAAGGAGGGCAGGAGCGTGAGAGGCAGGGAGGATTTGCTGGGGAGTAGCTGCAGGAAAAACGAGCGGGACATGCAGCACAGTGACAAACAATGACAAATTACAGGTTTAAAACAATACTTACACACCTAAAAATAAAAACGGAAAAGAGATGGATGGCACAGGAAACAGAGGAAAAAACAGGCACAAAGAGGCAGGTTGGCGCAGGAAGGTTCGAACCTTGCCGGATCCCTATCAGCGGCAATGGCACAACGGTGAAGCTGCCGGGGGAGAGAGCAGCTCCCTGACCAGAGCTCAGAGGTCTTGTTCGCTCGGCTCTGCAGTGGCCACCATTAAATAGGGGAGGAGGTAGGAAAGCTCAGCTGGGAGGCGGGAGCATGAGAGGCAGGGGCCGTGGGGGAGCTGCAGCTGGAAAAACACGTTGGACGCGCAGCACGTTGACAAATAACTCTTTTAAAACCATATTTACACACTTAAAAATATAAACAGAAAAGAGAAGGATGGCACAGGAGACAGAAGAAACAAGCATTGGCATAGCTAATAAGTCTTGCCTTTGGGACCTTATAAGTATTTAGTTATGCAGCACAATATCCTTACTGCAACAACATCAACTGTTGCATGGCTAAACACTTATAAGGTCCTAAAGGCGAGACCTATGGGCTATGCCAATGCTTGTTCTTGTTGAGGATTGTTGATGCAGACATGTGCACATAAAATTAAGAACCAGCGAATATCTAATGAGAGCCCAACAAACAATATGGAGAAGATCAAGTTAGCTACATAGTCCATCACAGATACCAATATTACCTACAGCCTGGCTGCCCTCCTAATCTTCTGGAAGATCGCTATAAGTGCTATAGCGGGGCTGTCCTGTATAGATTTATGAGGGTTGACCCATACTAGATTTTCAGGATACGCATAAAAAAAATGTGTGTACTGTGAATCCACATGGAACTCATAAGAAAAGTAAATACAATTATATTCATGCATGAGTCTGGCCGTCGTAGACCTGTACTATAGTCATTCTGCCAAAAGTGTTTTGGCATAAAACATTTTATTACCGTCCAAAACATACTGTAGTACTGAAAGATGAACTAATAGAATATTTTCAACTAAAAGAGGACTTACTTTGCCTGCACTACAAAGGTTCCTATTTTTAGGTCTCGCGCTGCAGTGCAAGAACTTTTGTACAGGGTTTAAAAAGCTACCCACACGCTCGTGCGTGTGGTTTTGCTTTCCCCGTGTGGCATTGGCTTGCGCATGTTTTTAAAAAAAAAATGTTACGCGATTGGGCAAAGGCGGGACAATGTCCTGCTTTTGAAACGCCCATCTAGAACTATTCCCCGCTTGTGATTATTGTTAATGGTGTGTCTGAAGCCTCACCAACAGGTCAAGGGCTAGGATTCCCACATGGTTGGTGGCTCTTGGCATTGACTCGTTTGTGGGGTGAATTATGTGGTCCAAAGGATGGCGAAGGGGGCAGGAGCTAGGATTTCCACAAGGTAGGTAGCCCTAGGCGTTGACTTATTTGTGTGGTGAATTATGCGGTACATGGGATGACGAGGAGCGCCTCTGGGACTCGATATCTATTTTTGCAAGTTCCCTGGAGTCATTCTCTAAAAGGTGTGTAACTGTGCCCTTGGTGTCTGTCTCTGTGTCTCACTCTGTGTGTCTGTGTGTGTCTGTGTGTCTCTGTCTGTGTGTCTCTGCCAGTGTGTCTCTGTCTGTGTGTCTCTGTCTGTCTGTGTGTCTCTGTCTGTGTGACTCTGTGTCTGTATCTGTATCTCTGTCTGTGTGTCTCTATGTCTCTGTCTGTGTGTCTGTGTGTCTCTCTGTGTGTCCGTCTATCTTTGTGTCTGTGTGTCTCTATCTGTGTATCTCTGTCTGTGTGTCTCTGTCTGTGCGTCTCTGTATGTGTGCTTCTGTATGTGTCTCTGTATGTGTGTCTCTGTATGTGTCTCTGCGTCTGTCTGTGTGTCTCTGTGTGTCTATGTGTACCTCTGTCTGTCTGTCTGTGTGTCTCTGCCTGTGTGTCTGTCTGTGTGCCTCTATGTCTTTGTATGATTCTCTGTCTGTTTGTCTCTGTCTGTTTGTCTCTGTCTGTGTGTCTCTGTCTGTGTGTCTCACTTTGTGTCTGTCTGTGTGTCTCTGTCTGTGTGTCTCTGTCAGCGTGTCTCTGTCTGTGTGTCTCTGTCTGGTTGTCTCTCTGTATGTGTCCGTCTGTGTGTCTGTGTTTCTCACTCAGTGTGTGTCTCTGTCTGTGTGTCTCTGTCTTTGTGTCTGTCCCTGAGCTATTGGTGTTGCATTATTTAGCAATGCCAATAGCTCAAACTTTAATAATGTGAGACCTATTGTATTGCAAATGCTTGTTGTTACTTTGTATACATTAAGCAACAGGAGTAAATAGTAAAAGCTTACAAACAAGTGATATAAAGTTAATTGCCCATTCAATATTCTGTCTGACCCGTAATCGTACACAAATAAACCATGTTAAAACAACTGATTTTTTTAATGAAGCATTTGCATTCTTAGTAAAACACCCTCTACATTAGAAAACATGTACCAGAAATCAAGTGAATGTAGAAAATTTCAGAGCTTTATTAGTTAATAAAAAAAAGAAAACCCTACACTGAGTGGGACCATTCAAAAACAAAGTCATGTGCTTATAGATTTCACAAGAGCAGAGCAAGCGCTGTGCAGGTGGAACCTAAAAAAAGCACAAGCCTGGTCGGCCACCAGCTGGTGACTCACAACAGCAAACTATGTCTCCCTAAGAGTCAATATCTGCATGCTGCAGCCAATCCTGAATTAACGTTAAGCATATACTCCTAAACTAGGAAGTTTAATATTTTAGTTATATGTACGGATTCATTAAGGGAAATAACTCAATTAAGGAAGACAGGGCAATCCACAAGTAGGGACAACAATAACAGTTACGCAACAAAATAACATCGTTCTTTCAAGAAGCGTGAGCTGTCTGAGATTAGAGGAAGTGGTGTAATAAACTTCTTGCCAACGAACTTTCAAGAGTTAACAACAAATTTAGAACTAGGAGCCAAACTCATAATGTGGCTCCGTTTAAACAAGTTGTGTGAATCTGAGCAGTTCCTTTAATCTCTCTCTAGGTTCGGGATTGCTCAGAAACAGGACAGACATGAGGTAAACAGTTAATAAAACAGACAAGCATTGGCCTTGAGGCCGCAAAAGTGATCTCACGCTTAATGAGGCAGAACGGGGGAGGGTTATGTGTGTAGAGGTAATGAGCAATGATGAGCAGATGGCCGCTCTGCGCGTGCTCGCGCTCGTAACCGCAAGCTCGAGGCCACAGTGGTAGCATTTTCTGAAGCCCTTACTAAAATTCTCGCCAGGGCAGCGCATGTGATAGCTCAGGCGACACCTAAAAACAGGCAAATTGAGGCAGTTGGCAGCAGGCAGGCTCAGACCCTGCCGGGTCCTTATCAGCGGCGACGGTACAGCGGTGGAGCTACTGTGGGAGAGAGCAGGTCCCCACAGCCAAGCATGACCAGTAATGTGAGCGTGTGGTCTCTAAGTATAGAGTAAGCATCATCTGTTTTTACCTTTGAGATCACCTAAAGTAAATATTCTATTTGATAATCCTAAATGTTAAAAACGGAAGGAAGAGTTCATGTAAACTACTGCAATTAAAATGAAGTTGGAGTGATCCCCAATGTCCCTCTTTAGTACAAATGTAAAGAATGGGCGGTAGCACATTGAGGGCCCGATGTAGGTAGCCCTTTACCGATCGAAATCGGCCGAAAATACCGATCTTCGGCCGTTTCCGATCGGTAAAGGGCTATCGAGATGTAGGGGCACATTTTCGGTAATTTTACCGAATCGTTATCATTACCGAATCGGTAAATTTACCGATTCGGTAATATTTACCGATTCGGTAATGATACCGATTCGGTAAAATTACCGAAAATGCAATGTAGGTAGCCAATGTTCAATCAGCACATGGCTTACAGAATCGGTATTTTACCATGGAATACAAATCCATGGTAAAATACCGATTCCTGTGTACATGCACATCTGTGCATGTACACATGTGCCATGTGACAGACAGACGTGCCCTTAGGGCATGTCTGTGTGCCACATTGCACACATGCCCGTTTTGGGGGTGCTAGAGGGTGTCAAAGTGACACCCTTTGCACCCTTGTGAATTCTTTAATTACCGATTCGGTAAATACCGAATCGGTAATGCCTAATCATTCCTATGGGCTTCTAAGCCCATAGGAATGAATGGGCATTACCGATTCGGTATTTACCGAATCGGTAATTAAAGAATTGTTAAGGATTCGGTAACGAATCCAGATGTTGGGACCTACATCCCATTTACCGATCTTGAAATACCGAATCGGTAAAATTCGGTATTTCAAAATCGGTAAATGGGATTTACCTACATCGGGCCCTGAATGTGGTCACATTTATTGAAAGAGTTTTGAATTAAAGCAACAACGCCTCCTTTTCTGTTTAACAGATGTATTCGTGGTGGGAGCAATACTCAAAAGGGATCTAAACGAACAAATATACTCTCTCACATTTACTTCTACGCTTAGAGTAATGTTGCCACTTTCCTGGACCCTATAATAAAAAATATCCACGAGTACTCCAGTAAAGCTCTTAGCGTCGTAGCTAAATTGGCATTTTCACATTTGTAAACATTTACACATATATTTATATCCCCAGCACAAAGCTCTTCTTCTCTCAATCCCACTGTGGACACCAATGTACTCCTGCCCTTGAATGGAGTAACTCTCGAGTCATTTCCATGACGGCACTGGGCCTTGCAGAATGTTATGAATACCACCCTTATAGCAAGGTTGAGGGTGTCCAACGCATTTCCAAGGCTTCATTGCCCGGGGAACGCCTACTTGCCGCCAATGAAAGCAGATTTTCTCTGACGTAATTTTACAACATAGTAGTTTTTCGAGGTAGTATTTAGCAGGTTTGGTCTACTTATTTAATATAATTATAGATCGTTCCATGATTTTTACTTCTTCACTTACCTGTCGCTAGTCCCTTGTCAACAAAAAAAGGCTTTTACAATGTAATAATTAAATCACTGAACGGGAAGAGGCATGGCTTGTTATGTACACGCGCTCCGAGAATTCATGAACTAATTCAATTTGACACAGGCCTAATCCTCACAGTTTAATGTTCTCTATTCTTAACTAAACAAATGGAATTAAGAAACTTCTCGGAGCATTGCCTTTCAAGGCTGCCCATTCCTGCCCCCATGGGCACTGCCACTTGTTGAGCCATCAACAAGTAAAACTTTCCGAGGCTAGCAGCCTTTGCGCAGTGACCCACTTTCGTGTGCTGTTGCCAGGCAACAGAGGCATGTCAGTCAATTAGAAACGACTCGCTCATTGCCCTGAACCATCTTTTCCAAAGACACTTTGCATGGATACTGAGGATAAGACACAGAGCAAAAGTGCACTCTGCGTCGAGGAAGATACACTGTCCACAAACGCTAATGCATTCACTGATATTACAATTGCTATTAGAGATTCCTTAAATGCAATTCAACATCCAATTTAAATTTGCGAATTCGCAATTTCTTGCCGCAATTTACCGCGAGGTCAGACCTCGCAGTAAATTGCGAAAACTCAGAAAAATGCATTTTACACACCTTTGGACATGTGTGTGTGCAACACCTGTGTGAAATTTCATTTGAGGGGTGCTACAGGGTGTCCTGTGGACACCCCTGGCACCCTTCAAATCGCAATCTTATTTGCCTTTTGGCCCATAGGAATGAATGGCGAGATATTCCTTATTTGCGATTAGCAATTTGCTAATCGCAAACAAGGAATCAGTAGGAATCGCATTTTATTATGCGATTCCTACATGATTACCGTTTTGCGAGTCCTCAATAGCGAATCGCTATGATTCGCTATTAGGGGCTCGCAAAACGGCCCGTTGATGAATCAGGCTGTATGGGCCAGATGCATCAAGTGAAATGCGCTCGCAAAAGGGCCAGATTCTCAGAATCTGGCCCTTTGCGAGTGCAATTTTTGCATTTGGGATGCATCATCCCAAATGCAAAAATCGCAAATAGAGAATTCGCTAAATTGCGATTGTTTGCATTTAAGGAATCTCAAATTGAGATTCCTAAAAGTATCAAAAATAGCGAATTCGCTAATAGGGCACGCAAATTACCACGAAGTACAACTTCATGGTAATTTGCAAAAACTTTGAAATATGCACCTTTGTGCATTTTTCACAGTTTCATGTTGCGCACACACATGCCCTAAGGGCATGTGTGTGCGCAACATATATGCACAGATCACATTCAGGGGTGTAACAGGGTGTCCTTTGGACACCCCTGCACCCTTGAACTCGCAATCTCAATTTGCGAATCGCTAATTGCGATTCACAAATTGAGATTGTCTTCCCATTCATTCCTATGGGCCTCTAGGCCCATAGGAATTAATGGGGAGGTATTCATTAATTGCGACTCGCAATTTGCGAGTCGCAATTAAGGAATTCTAAGGAATCGCTATTTTTATAGTGATTGCTTGATGCATTCCATTTTGCTATTCCTTATTAGCGATTCCTTATTTTTCGCTAATAAGGAATCGCAAAATGGATGCTTGATGCATCTGGCCCAATGTGTCTTCTTTTTTGAAGAGACAAGAAATGTACATTGCATGCTTACAGGAGGTTCACATGACTGTGCTGGAATTAAATACGTTGAAGAAGAAGTTGCATGTGCAATTATACGTAACAACATACTGCGCCTACTCGAGGGGTACTCTACTAAGGATAGCATCAGGAGACCCCTTTGTGGGCTATTGCTCCCTTATAGACCCGTAGGGCAGACACACAGTTCCGGAGGGGACTCTAGATCGTAGACATCTGGTACCTGCAAGTGTCTATGCATCAAATGTTGTCCAGGTGGCTTTTCTGGATGGTTTGGGTCCCCTCTGCCTACGGTATTCCCCACTGGCCTGTCTCTCTGGGTCGACTTTCATATGGTACATAACTGTACGAGGGATAAATCCAATCCTCCAATTCGGGGATCCCCAGTTTCATTGCTAGCTACTAGATTTTCAGGTTGGCTGCAGCTCTTGGATGTTTGGAGGAGGCTTCATCTCCACAACCACGATTTTTCGTTTTACTTCCCGGTTCACACTGTTTATACCCACCTTGATGTATTCCTAGGAGATAAATATACACCAATACTGGTTGATGCAGCAGAGTACCCGGGGCAGATAGGATCAGATCAAAACCCGCTGTGGTTGCCATTAAAGTGGACCTGACCCTGCTCTTGGGTCCCCAGTTGGCGGTTACTACTGGAGGCACTCCATGACACACCCTTCCATAGACTGGTAGGGAAACATATACCTAAGTAATTAATTGAAAAGAGTGCCTCCACTCAACAGCAAGGGACCAAATGGGATGCTTTTAAAGTGGTCATCCAGGGACTCTCTATCCAGACGACATATGGGGTTAATAAAATGTTGCAGGATGAGATTCAATCTCCCAAAAATGAAATGCAGGACTGAGATATCCGCTGCCTCTGTCCTTCCAAGTTTAGAAGCTGTGAAGAGACAATTCATCAAGCATCTTGGCAATTGCGTCCCAGAAATTATTAGGAATATGTGGCCAAGCACCAAGATGAGGTAGACAGGGCAGGCGGCTATTAGCATGGTTGCTGCAATCAGAGACCGTTACGACCCCGAATTGTGTGGTCTGAGATTGCGCATACATGCTTCAACATGGCCAGTCTGACATTAATGTTGCTTACTATACCTGCTTCTACACCCACCCTTCAGGGGATGAGGAAGTGTATATGTCGCGCCATTTAGATGGTCTTCCACTTCCATGCTTCACACTAGACTGGTTGACAGCTTAGAGGACCCCATCACACAATTACCAATGGGCAAGGTATCTGGGTCGAATGCTATCCCCGCAGACTTTCACTCCACATGCAACACACAACTGGAATTACACCTGTTAGCCATGTGTACCGGGGCGTTTGACAAAGTGGCATTACCTGAATGTGATTGAGGCTGTGCTAGTGGTTTAACAGAAGCAGGGACAAGATCCCACTGATGGGAGGTCAGTACAGACGGGAAAATTCTGGGTCAATAGTTGATCACTAGAATACAGGACCTACTGATGTATCTGGTGCACTCAGACCGATGTGGGGCTATCCCAGAATGGAACACCTACCTTAACCTATGGAGACTGTTTGATGTGATCGATCAGACACCTCAGGGTACCACAACTCCGGTCATTCTTTCAACTGACTTAAAAAAAGCATTTGACACCCTTTGTGGTCCCACTTCATTGCAGTGCCACAAAAAAGGGGTTCCGACCCAAAATCCTCAGATGGCTAACATTATTATACATGCAACTGTTGGCCAGAGTGCACGCAAGATATACAGTGTTAAAACAATGGTCCGTTGAGAGTGGCACTAGACAGAGGTGCACATTGTCATATCTGCCCTTTGCTCTGGCGAAGAAGCCCTTGGGCTATATGGTCTTCATTAAAGAAAGAGATTGGGGCATTGCATTATCTCACAAAAGACACATCATGTTCATGTATGCTGATGACACTTTATTGTATCTGCAGTACCGTGAATCTTCTCTGAAGAAGTTGATGACACTACTGGAGACCTTTGGCTAGATAAATGGACTAAGAGTTTATTGGATCACATCTTGCCTATTTCCACTGCACTCTATGGTTAGACCTGAGTGGCTGGCAACGTGACACATTCATGTGATATAGGAGATCAACACTTTTCGGTATCTCGGTGTAGAAGTCTACACGCATGCCATGCTTAGTTTGTGAGAATATTGGTCGAGTCCTAACGGCTGCTAGGCACTCACGTAACTAATGGTGAGATCTCCTGTTACCTCCCCAAGGGACGTGTTGCAACAGCGAGATATTACTGCTCCCAAACATCTTCTACTACTTTGCGTCCTTAACTGTATTGTTGCCCATAAAACTTTCCAATGAGATCAATACTCTACTTAGCCAACTGATATGTGGCACAGACAGGAAGAGAGTAGCTCTCCATAAACTTTATGAGGCCTTTAGATAAGGATGGTTTGGGCGCTGTGAAACATAAGGCCTATTATTTAGCAGGTCATCTCCAGTGGCCAATGCAATGTCTGGCCCCAGATTTAGGCAACATTCGGATAAAACGTAGTTAAACACTGGGCCCCATTTCAATGTATGAGGTGGCCCTGGGTACTACATCTGTACCAGAGGGGTGCCCAAATGCTGTGCAAGTAACTAGACAGTGCTGGGTAGGCTTGGGGAATTATTTGGGGCTTCTGGAGTTTAATACTCTGGGGATCCCCCTTTGGCCTTTCCCTGAATTTAAACGACTATCTAGACATTATAGTCATCAGATATGGACAGAGGCATGAGAACTGGTGGTGGGAGATTTATTCTCCAGTGGAACTCTACATTCATATGATAACCTCGCAGACTTCTTGCAACTGGGCACAAGCCACTTTCTCACACACAATGCCTCATCAGCAGCGGTTAGGAATTCATGGGGCAGAGAGAGGTTGAGCCATCTACTAACAACACCCTACAGGTGATACTGACACATGGGGCAGGGAGACGGGCCATGTTCTTATTATACGGTACAAGCTAAGCAGCACTATACACTGTCGTAGGAGCTTCCAGAAGCCAATGGAAAGGCGCCTTGGAAGGAGAACTCACAGTTAAGGAATATGAAAAGTAACAAGACACTAAGATGGTCACAAGAAGCATGCAGTTTTAGTACATATAATTTATTCTTTGAGGTATTGACCTTGTCAGGAGTCAAGGCTGGGGTTCCTTCACTGAGACTGCATCAGTGATCATTGGAACTTAACCTGTGGTCCGGGTACCCCTGGGGGTCTGCAACTGTTTTGAAAGAGCAGTGCAAGTGCATCAAACAGATTGTAGAATGGACGATGAGTGACCTCAATTGAATTTAGAAAAGCTCCAACCTTCCCATTAAAGATTATTATTATTATTATTCTTTATATTTATTTGTGAATTAATGAAATTATTTAATTATATGTGTATTTGTTAAATGAATGCTTGTTTCTGTATTCTTTATATATTGCTTTGTGGTTCAAATCATCATAAATGCATAGACCGTGGTCTCCAGCTTCCAGTAGTGACTCAGTGGGGGTCCCCAGATTCCAGTAATAATTCAGTGTTGGTCCCCAGTTTCTAGTTATGCTTAAGTGACGGTCCACAGAAATCAAAAGGTAAAGAGCCACTGTTGTAGATGATGCAGTTGGTCTTGAAGAGTATGCACACGAGCAGTGGGTGGCAATGGTGGCCCACAAGGGTTGGCTTCATACTCTTGAACCTACAGAGGCCTTTGGCTAGGCATGGGGCCTCCTGAAGGAAGTTTTATAGGGGACATGCTGGTTAGCAGAGTTTTGCCTCCGGCTGAATAAATTGTAGTCACATTGTTTTCAACAACAACGTAAAATTAAGAAATTTAGAGTGTGATTTTATAAAGATTAAGAAGGGAACTTAACTTCAGATAGTGATAAGTAATGCCCAGTGCTTAATTTGAGGCAGTAGTTTCCGGTGCTCAGCACCGGCACTAATCATCAACACCAGCTCTTTTCATGAGCACCAGTTAAGGACACATCCATTTTATGATAGGCAAAGGGAGATCAATTGATTTACCCAGAATTACATGATGTTGAGCTGACACTAAGACTCGAACCTGGTTCCCCAGCTCTGAAGTCGACAACTCTGGCCATTACACCACATCCTCTCCCCACTTTCATGGTTAGTGGTTGGTTCTGATTTAGCTGGTGCCAACAAGATAAATGGGCTGGTGCAAGCTGCCTCCAGACGAGAGCAATGGCACTTTTATGCTATTTTACTAAGTAATCACTGATGCAGACACAATCAAACTTGTAAAATGTTGTTTCCTATCTTTTAAAAACAAATCCTGCAGGTGTCGAAGGAGCAAGCCTTGTCATGGTGCAAAGAAAGAGACGCATCTTATTTTGAAGTGAGTGCTAAAAATGATCTCAACGTGGACCAGGCCTTTGAAAAACTAGCGATGAACGCGTTTCAGAGGGTGAGTGTGGAGGAAATTGAGTTTCTAACCATTTAAAATAAGGAATTCATTACATTATAATGTTTAAATTCTGATGACTATTATCCTGTTGTTGTAGATAATGGATGCTATGGTTATTGCTAAGCTCCATCATCTGAGAATCTAAAAGTTTGAAGATATTTTGGTTTTGCAATTTCAACCAAGAACAATTTTCAGACTGGAGATGTGTTCATTGAGGCAGGCAGACTAGATCAATCTCTGCTCTCCAGCCGACAGTGCATATGAAATCTGGGCACACAGAGATGGGCTGATATGGCATATCTCATACAGTGAGAAGGATACAGCAGCTAGGTGTATATGAATTTTTGTTTAAAGTCTCAAATGTGACATGCTTAAAATTTCCAAACTTTGGATCCAAGTTTTTCAGAAAATTCACCCACACTTTACATTTCTGAAAAATTCCCATTCTATAGGTTATCTTGGGGGTGACGTGTTTTAACCCTACATGTTTTCCATATTCACATTTCCCTATGAGTCACAGTGTATGGTATAAAATCATACTTGTTTTTAAAATATGTAACTGTAAGTTAACTAAACTTCACATAAATGTCATTGCTAGATGCCAATTTCACATCTCCCCACTTTCCACTCTGTTGTCAGTGAAAAAAATGGAACTCTCGTGGGTTGACAGAGGTAAAAGTGTATAGAGAGGATAAAACTGCAAGGAGAGAATTTTTAGATCAAACGTGTGACTCATGTTAAACATTTGCACCTAAAAGCAAACTCTAAAACATCTAGCCATGCATATCTGAAAATAATAAGTGTTAAAAAGTTCAGATTGTGAGAATATGTTGATCCTTTAAAGATCCTTACAGATTTTTATTGTAGGTACTGCAGCATCTTGCACAAAAAACAAATAACACACTGATGACTGTGGTCCTAATAGTCTTCTAGTTTATGCAGATGTCACATTTTTAGGTCGAGCCTAGCATTGCAGCGCATGCGCTGTCGTTTTGCGAGGCATGCTGTATTAAGGTATGTTTTAGAAGCGGTGCGGAAGCCCTACCCATATTTTTCATTGGCTGGCGTCCTCGTCCATGGTAAATGCTGGCTTCCGATTTATAATGAGGCTTCTTAGTCCCTCCTTGTTACCGCTCTGTCGCCTTTTGGACCGCCCATCATGACTGTATCTTTTACTTGCGGCGTAACACTGTCTCCTTCCTTAGTTGGTAAGCACTATATTTATTTCACAATAGCAACAGCTTGTCTGGTATTTGTATTCAGGGCTTTACTGCACGGCTGTAGAGCCTAAGAACCAGGTCAGCAGAGCCGTTGTAGACCCAGAGAATCAGGTCAGCAGAGCTGCCTGCTATAGTGCCAGAGAACCAGGTCAGCAGAGCTGATGTAGAGCCAGAGAACCAGGTCAGCAGAGCCGTTGTAGAGCCCGAGAACCAGGTCTGCAGAGCTGCTCTAGAGCCAGAGAACCAGGCCAGCAGAGCCGTTGGAGAGCCAGAGAACCAGGTTAGCAGAGCTGCTCTGGAGCCGAAAGAACCAGGTCAGCAGAGCCGATGTAGAGCCAGAGAACCAGGTCAGCAGAGCTGCTCTAGAGCCAGAGAACAAGGCCAGCAGAGTCGTTGAGAGCCAGATAACCAGGTCAGCAGAGCCGTTGTAGAGCCAGAGAGCCAGGTCAGCAGAGCTGCTCTAGAGCCAGAGAAGCAGGTCAGCAGAGCTGCTGTAGAGCCAGAGAACCAGGTCAGCAGAGCTGTTGTAGAGCCAGAGAACCAGATCAGCAGAGCTGCTCCAGAGCCAGAGAAGCATGTCAGCCTAGCTGCTCTAGAGCCAGAGAACCAGGTCAGTAGAGCTGCTGTAGAGCCAGAGAACCGGGCCAGCAGAGCCATTGTAGAGCCAGAAAACCAGGCCAGCAGAGCTGCTGTAGAACCAGAGAACCAGGTTAGCAGAGCTGTTGTAGAACCAGAGAACCAGGTCAGCAGAGTCACTCTAGAGCCAGCAAACCAGGTCAGCAGTGCCAAACTACAGGTTGTACAAAACACTGCCGCCCGGATTCTTACGGGCGCCAACAACCGTTGTTCTGCCAAACCAGCCCTCAGGTCACTTCACTGGCTTCCCATCCTGGAAAGAGTACATTTTAAAGCCCTTTGTACCACTCACAACATTTTGCACGGAAAGGCGCCCCCCCATTCTAAAATACCTGATTGTTCCCCATAAAACCAACAGATTGCTTCGATCCACGCACCTCCATCTGACCTCAATACCTAGGATCAAAAGGGCCCGATCAGGAGGCCGTCTCTTCTCGTATAATGCCTCCAAACTGTGGAACTCGCTTCCACTAGACATTCGCGCTCAGCCCAATATCCTTTCCTTTCGCAGACTCCTAAACACCTGGCTATTCCCTTAAACCCTTCCTCTGTTGTTCTCGCTCATTTTATCACTAGCGCTGGGACGCTTACGGGCAGCCATGCGCTCTAGAAATCTGTAAACATAAACATAAACATCTGTTGTAGAGCCAGCGAACCAGGTCAGCAGAGCTGCTGTAGAGCCATAGAACCAGGACAGCAGAGCCACTCTAGAGCCAGAGAACCAGGTCTGCAGGGCTGCTGTAGAGCCAGAAAACCAGGTCAGCAGAGCAGGTTTGTTGTAGAGCCAGAGAACCAGGTCAGCAGAGCTGCTGTAGAGCCAGACACCCAGGACAGCAGAGCCGCTCTAGAGCCAGAGAACCAGGTCTGCAGAGCTGCTGTAGAGCCAGAGAACCAGGTCAGCAGAGCAGCTCTGTTGTAGAGCCAGAGAACCAGGTCAGCAAAGCTGCTGTAGAGCCAGAGAACCAGGACAGCAGAGACGCTCCAGAGCCAGAGAACCAGGTCTGCAGAGCTCCTGTAGAGCCAGAGAAACAGGTCAGCAGAGCAGCTCTGTTGTAGAGCCAGAGAACCAGGTGAGCACAGCTGCTGTAGAGCCAGAGTACCAGGTCAGCAGAGCCGTTGTAGAGCCTGAGAACCTGAGAACCTGGGTCAGCTGAGCTGCTGTAGAGCAATAGAACCAGTCAGCAGAGCCGCTCTTGAACCAAAGAACCAGATCAGCTTCTTAGTCCCTCCTTGTTACCGCCCTGCCTCCTTTTGGGACCGCCCATCAGGACTGGATATTTTAATTGCGGCGTTACACGGTCTCCTTCATTAGTCGGTAAGCACTATACTTTTTCCCCAATGGCGACAGCTTGTCTGGTATTTGTATTCGGGGTTTAGCGCACGGCTGTAGAGCCTGAGAACCAGGTCAGCAGGGCTGTAGTAGAGCCAGAGAACTAGGTCAGCAGAGCTGCTCTAGAGCCAGAGAACCAGGTCAGCTGAGCTGTTGTAGAGCCAGATAACCAGGCCAGTGTACCAGGTCAGCAGAGTTGCTTTAGAGCCAGAGAACCAGGTCAGCAGAGTTGCTGTAGAGCCAGAGAACCAGGTCAGCAGAGATGCCCTAGAGCCAGAGAACCAGGTCAGCAGAGCAGCTCTAGAGCCAGAGAACCAGGTCAGCAGACCTGCTCTAGAGCCGGAGAACCAGGTCAGCCGAGCTGCTCTAGAGCCAGAGAACCAGGCCAGCAGAGCCATTGTAGAGCCAGAAAACCAGGTCAGCAGAGCCGCCGTAGAACCAGGTCAGCAGAGCGGCTCTAGAGCCAGAAAACCAGGACAGCAGAGCCGCTCTAGAGCCAGAGAACCAGGTCTGCAGAGCTGCTGTAGAGCCCGAGAACCAGGTCAGCAGAGCCATTGTAGAGCCTGAGACCAAGGTCAGCAGTGCCGCTGTACCGCCAGAGAACCAGGTCAGCAGAGCAGCTCTAGAGCCAGAGAACCAGGTCAGCAAAGCTGCTCTAGAGCCAGAGAACAAAGCCAGCAGAGCCACTCTAGAACCAATGAACCAGGTCAGCAGAGCCGTTGTAGAGGCTGAGACCCAGGTCAGCAGAGTTGCTGTAGAGCCAGAGAACCAGGTCAGCAGAACTGATGTAGAGCCTTTGAACCAGGTCAGCAGAGCCGCTCTAGAGTCAGAGAACCCGGGTCAGGAGAGCGCTCTAGAGCCAGAGAACCAGACCAGCAGAGCCGCCCTAGAGCCAGAGAACTAGGTCAGCAGAGCCACTCTAGAGCCTGATAACAGGGTCAACAGAGCCACTCTAGAACCAGAGGACCAGGTCAGCAGAGCCACTCTAGAGCCAGGGAAACAGGTCAGCAAGCTGCTGTAGAGCCAGAGAACCATGTCCACAGAGCTGCTGTAGAGCCAGATAACCAGGTCAGCAGAGCCGCTCTAGAGCCTGAGAACCAGGTCATCAGAGCTGCTCTAGAACCAGAGAACCAGGTCTGCAGAGCTGCTGTAGAGCCAGAGAACCAGGTCAGCACAGCTGCTGTAGAGCCAGAGAACCGGTCAGCAGAGCTGTTGTAGAGCCTGAGACCCAGGTCAGAACAGGTGCTGCAGGGACTGGAGAGGGAGAAACGTGATCAGACACAGAAGAGGTTCAATATTGCAGCGTAATATGGCACATTCTGTCTCAATATTTTGCTATTTAGACATTTTACAACACAGTATTACTGTCTGGGCAAACATTTCTCCTCATTAGCAGCCCACTAACACCCGAATACAGCCGTCAGCTACACAATGGTGACAGTTAATCTTTGCAAAGCGTCTGTCCCCCCAGGGGACCATGGCTGATACTTTTTAAAGCCTCTTTTGATCCATGTAAGCTAGAATCAATGTCTGTAACTCATACAGAAGATTTGAATCATACGGCTAGTGTGGAAAATATGAAATACTCCGAGAATGCAGCTGCCACAATTTTGTATTATTCCAGTGGTCCTGCCTATGAGCAAAGACTTTTAGTATAATGGCCTTGATTTACAGACTTTGTTGTAAATCTATGGCACTGTCCCCCCCAAAAAAATATTTGGGCAAAAAATAACCTCGAAGTATTGATTCTGTGGTACTGATAAAGTAAGGGTAAAAGTGGAGGCCATGCAAGGTCAATGAAGTCAGGAAGGAATGGGCAGTTCTGGACAGCATTGTCATTCTCCAGGTAATAATTCCCATGCAGGGCAGCGCCAAGTAGCTGGGATGAAACAAGCATTTGTAATGCAATAGGTCTCTCATTTACGTGAGTTGAAGCTATTGGCATTGTAAATAACAATAGTCAAAACAGATAGATTCCCTTGCGTTGTATACACAAATAGCTAAAAGTTAGCTATAACACAGAACAATTTTATATCACACACATTAAGAATATAAACAAAATTAATGTTAAAAGTATTTAACAGTTTATTATAGTATAAAAATAGCATACGGTACACTTGTAAATAATATCCAAAAACAGATTAAAAACAAATTTGAAATTCTGTGACCTGCACAAAAAATACAAGACAGACAAAACTAAATTGTAAAACGTGGGACTTGAGAATTTACAGAGCGTATATTCACAGTAGACTTTTCAAACAACCCTGGTGTTATAACCTTACAATCTTATATACATCTGGGAGAGGTGCGTGAATTATACATGGACTTGCGTCGACGCGTTTCGGTGGTTGAACGTGTGAATAAGTACCACCTTTATCAAGACTGTTGTTTTCGTTGTCTGTCTCACAGATGGATCTTCATCGATCTCCTGTGGGTTTCCTGTACGTGAACTGTTCTGCAAATTATAGTGGCTGCGGTTCTTGAAATTAAAAGATAAAACCATCTGTGGTTTATTAATATAATTCCTATTCCCTTTGGAGATAAAAGTATTAGTTCGGGTCCATCAAAAAGTGGATACTTTAGTGCGACCAGACACCCACAGCGAAGCTACGCTACTGCTCTACCAGGGGATATTCTTACCTAAAAGACCAAAAATACCCCAGCGAATAACCAAGACAAGGCAGCACATCGCGCCTCTGAGAAATAATCTTAAGATTGAGCCATCCCCCCTAACTGAGCGATTTACTCAGGTCAACTGCATATACCTGATGAGAAGCGCGACACGACGCATGTCATTTATAGAGGTCGTCTGGTCGCACTAAAGTATCCACTTTTTGATGGACCCGAACTAATACTTTTATCTCCAAAGGGAATAGGAATTATATTAATAAACCACAGATGGTTTTATCTTTTAATTTCAAGAACCGCAGCCACTATAATTTGCAGAACAGTTCACGTACAGGAAACCCACAGGAGATCGATGAAGATCCATCTGTGAGACAGACAACGAAAACAACAGTCTTGATAAAGGTGGTACTTATTCACACGTTCAACCACCGAAACGCGTCGACGCAAGTCCATGTATAATTCACGCACCTCTCCCAGATGTACATAAGATTGTAAGGTTATAACACCAGGGTTGTTTGAAAAGTCTACTGTGAATATACGCTCTGTAAATTCTCAAGTCCCACGTTTTACAATTTAGTTTTGTCTGTCTTGTATTTTTTGTGCAGGTCACAGAATTTCAAATTTGTTTTTAATCTGTTTTTGGATATTATTTACAAGTGTACCGTATGCTATTTTTATACTATAATAAACTGTTAAATACTTTTAACATTAATTTTGTTTATATTCTTAATGTGTGTGATATAAAATTGTTCTGTGTTATAGCTAACTTTTAGCTATTTGTGTATACAACGCAAGGGAATCTATCTGTTTTGACTCAGGTTTAATACCCTAATTCCCTTGTTCTTCTCAAGGGGTTCCTCTCTCTTCTCATACTATTGTAAATAACAATGTCTTTTATTTATGTTTTAAAAACCAAAACATAAATAAAAGGCATTGTCATTTACAATGCCAATAGCTCAAACTTGCGTAAACGCGAGACCTATTACATTGCAAATGCTTGTTTATATATCCCAACTATCAAGAGACACTAGTTAGCTAAAAGTAAGTCAACTGTTGTTAGCGTTTCTTTCAGATGGCACTAAGCAAAAGAGTGTAAACCTGCATACATATCGTGATGAAGGTAGGCCACACGTTTGCTTTGCGTTTGCATCTGGAAATCACTCAGCAACTAACTGACATCAGACGCTATTCACCAAAGTTCTACAGTGCTGAAGTCTCCTACTCCTCTCCTTGAACATTGTATTTATTCACACTAGTAGGGCTCCAACAGAGAAAGTTGAAAATGCTGGTTGGTAAAGGTTTTATGTTTCATGCTTGCTGTTACATGTCTTAGGCAACCTATGCTAATTTACAAGCTGCAAATTGTACTTCTGCTCTAGGCAAATGGGGACATACATAGGCCCCAGAAATGTCATGGGATTTAATCTAAAAACGACATAAACAACAATGTCCTGATTATGAGTGGACAGCAAAACACACAAGGTGATGGAAGGAATGTTGCACATTGGCAAAACATTCACCTTGAGTCACAGATCTGAGTTTAATCCATCGATATTTTGCTCACCACGCCACTCCAGTTCAGACATGGCCATATGCAAATCAGTCTTGACCCTGTGCCTCATGGGAACAGTCCAGACCGAACTGCCAAGCCATGACGTCCCTGGACCGGAATCAAGCATCCTAGGACCAGTTTCTGGCTACCAACCGTCTTCAGCCAGGATAGCTTGACTCCTGTGGCGTAGTGAGCACGGGGCCCACGTCTGGGCATACCCTTCCCACATAGGGTGAACAGCAAAACACACAAGGTGATGGACGGAATGTTGCACATTGGCAAAACATTCACCCCTAGTCTCAGATCTGGGTTTAATTCATCGTTATTTTGCTCACCACGCCACCCCAGTTCAGACATGGCCATATGCAAATCAGTCTTGACCCTGTGCCTCATGGGAACAGTCCAGACCGAACTGCCAAGCCATGTCTTCCCTGGACTGGAATCAAGCATCCTAGGACTGGTTTCAGGCTATCAGCCATCTTCAGCCAGGATAGCTTGAATCCAGTGGCGTAGTGAGCACGGGACGCACGTCTGGGCATACCCTTCCCACATAGGGTGAACAGCAAAACAGACAAGGTGATGGACGGAATGTTGCACATTGGCAAAACATTCACCCCCAGTCACAGATCTGGGTTTAATCCATCTTTATTTTGCTCACCACGCCACCCGAGTTCAGACATGGCCATATGCAACTCAGTCTTGACCCTGTGCCTCATGGGAACAGTCCAGACCGAACTGCCAAGCCATGTCTTCCCCGGACCGGAATCAAGCATCCTAGTATCGGTTTTTGACTATCAGCCGTCTTTAGCCAGGATAGCTTGACTCCAGTGGCGTAGTGAGCACGGGACCCACGTCTCGGCATACCCTTCCATCATAGGGTGAACAGCAAAGCACACAAGGTGATGGACGGAATGTTGCACATTGGCAAAACATTCACTCCTAGTCACAGATCTGGGTTTAATCCATTGTTATATTGCTCACCACGCCACCCCAGTTCAGACATGGCCATATGCAAATCAGTCTTGACCCTGTGCCTCATGAGAACAGTCCAGACCGAACTGCCAAGCCATGTCTTCCCTGGACCGGAATCAAGCATCCTAGGACCGGTTTCTGGCTATCAGCCTTCATTTCTTCCCTGGACTGGAATCAAGCATCCTAGGACCGGTTTCTGGCCATCAGCCGTCTTCAGCCAGGATAGCTTGACTCCAGTGGCGTAGTGAGCACGGGACCCACGTCTGGGCATACCCTTCCCACATAGGGTGAACAGCAAAACACACAAGGTGATGGACGGAATGTTGCACATTGGCAAAACATTCGCCCCCAGTCACAGATCTGGGATTAATCCATCGTTATTTCGCTCACCACGCCACCCCAGTTCAGACATGGCCATATGCAACTCAGTCTTGACCCTGTGCCTCATGGGAACAGTCCAGACCGAACTGCCAAGCCATGTCTTCCCCGGACCGGAATCAAGCATCCTAGTATCGGTTTTTGACTATCAGCCGTCTTTAGCCAGGATAGCTTGACTCCAGTGGCGTAGTGAGCACGGGACCCACGTCTCGGCATACCCTTCCATCATAGGGTGAACAGCAAAGCACACAAGGTGATGGACGGAATGTTGCACATTGGCAAAACATTCACCCCTAGTCACAGATCTGGGTTTAATCCATTGTTATATTGCTCACCACGCCACCCCAGTTCAGACATGGCCATATGCAAATCAGTCTTGACCTTGTGCCTCATGGGAACAGTCCAGACCAAACTGCCAAGCCAAGTCTTCCCTGGACTGGAATCAAGCATCCTAGGACCGGTTTCTGGCTATCAGCCTTCTTCAGCCAGGATAGCTTGACTCCAGTTGCGTAGTGAGCACGGGACCCACGTCTGGGCATACCCTTCCCACATAGGGTGAACAGCAAAACACACAAGGTGATGGACGGAATGTTGCACATTGGCAAAACATTCACCCCCAGTCACCCCCTGATTATGAGTGGGCCGGATGGTGATGAGGTATTTACAGCACTTACTAAATACTGACACCGAGGAATACATTATTGACTAGGAGTGTCAGGGACACCGGGCGGAGCACCCCACAAGGTCAAGGAATATCTCCTGACAGATGTAGTATACCAAGTGGAGGAGCAGACAAAGGCATACACCAGGAAAGAACAGATACAGAGTAAAGCACAGGAATGGGATAGAGAAGGCAAGCAACCTTGGCATGAACAAACAGGGAACGGACTAATAATGGACAAACACTCTGGGTTACAGCTAGGATTATACACAGGTAAGACTCAGAACTTCCCATAGCAACAGGGAATGTCAATGCCTCTGTGCAGATTACTCTTAGTCACAATGCAATCTTCATAGAAAGAAGGCAGCAGATCTGATTATGACTTTTGACACCAGGACACAAACAAGGATTGGACTTACATACACAAGACAAGACAAACCCTTATGGGTCCTGCTGGTGGCGACAGTGGAAATTCCTAAGAAAAATAGAAATGGCACAGTGTCACAGATAAGGCAGTTAAGACTACATATAACACAAGACAAAGGATTGGCAGGAATTGCCTTGTGGAAACCATGAGCTACCCCTGTACAAAGGAATGCACCTATAAACAAGTGAGGACCAAATAGTACACTTATCAGACACAAGAGGCCAAGAGGAAACTACAGAGCAAACACTAGAATGGAACCTAAGAGCTGTAGGAAATAGCCAGGAGCAAGGTATATATGAAAACTGGAGAACATGCAAGTCAGCACAAGGTTCCTAGGAACTGTAACAATCAAGAGACTGGATCTTCAAGGGAACTAGAGATTACAATAGAGCCACAAAGAAAGGGAACAAAGTATTGGCAAAATGAGGAGACTGAGGAAAAAATACAAGAACTAAGGTAGAAGTAAAAGGAATAAGTAAAGGGCAAATACTAGCAAGAAAAAACTGGGAACAATTGAAAAGGGGCTGCACTAAAGGGCATACAAAAAGGGAGAAACGTAGAAGCAGGGCTGGGATAATCTGTAGCAGGCTGCACAGGAACAAGACACATGTTATTGGCTGAAGCAAGGCAGGAACTGGACTGGAAAACAAGGAACAAGTGGTCTGGTACACAGAGCAACAAACGTCCATGCACGAACAAGGAGCTGCAGCAAATTGCAGTTTATAAGCAGTTCCAGGAAGCCAATGGCAGAGTCACGTGACTGGGCTGCACAAGACTGGCCACAGGTGTGTGCAAGTCCAGTCTCTCACAAGTCCTGGAGGAGATAATTCAGAGCTGAGGAACAACAGGACTACTTCCATAGAGAGCAGATTACAGGTCTTAGTGAATACTTGGTAGTGCATTATGGAACCCGAAGTCCGTGGAAGCAAATGTAGCCTTTCAGTTGCACATAAGATTGAAATGGGAAGCAGGCAGGAGTCAGAGAGGGACTTTGGAAGAGTTTTCTCAGTGCTTTACAGGCTGCAGATGGTCCATGTAAAGCATCCCCCTGAGGCGGAACAATGGAATCGTAACAAGGATTGTTAAATTGCTCCTATTCTCAGCTGTCATTTGAAAAACTGAGGAATTGCATGCAGAAGTTGGTATTTTCCATGCCAAAATCTGCATGCAGTAGAAATACTACTGCTTTTCACATGTTGAATTTTGGCCGGGGAAAATTGAAGGGTGGCAAGTACTTACTACTTAATCCATAATTCCTATCCATGCACAAACTGGGATTTACAAATGGACCTGAATTTCATGGTCCACTTGTAATCTGTGCCAATGAGTGTAGAATAAAGATCTGTAATACTGTTTACAAAGGTTCAGAACATACAGACCATTCACTAATCACTGACGGGAAGGAGCTGAACAGCTGAGCATGACACAGTTATGGTTTTGTTTTGGAAACTCTCATTACTCACAAGAATAATCTTTTTGTCTTTAGGGGCCTTGTTATTGAAAATACTGTAAGGAATCTCCATGAAAGTAATAGAAAAGAGTACCTGCAATAGATTCAGTGGTGACTGGGTACGATGAGGCAAAAACTGAAGAATTAGCACAGAGCCCTGGATAGATGACAAAGAAACCCAGTGGCTGACATTCAAGACCTTTGAGGAGGGAAACAAAGATAAGAAGCAGAGGAGGGGATGCAAAGTGAAGTGAGGCCATTGTTTCTGAAGTTCTGTAAATAACAGCAGACTGAACACATGAGAAAAGTGTGAAGGCGCTGATCACTGAGAGCTTAGCAGCAGAATGCAAGAGCTGAGTAACCAGGTACAGGTGCAGATGATAGCAAAAGAGCAATCTCAAGACAAGGGAATGACGGAGACTGGTGTGCAAGTGCGGCAGTAACCCCACGTAGAAGAGTCTAGCCCTGCAGGGTTAGAGGATCGTCTGCCTAAGGGTGTATATCCAGCCACCAGGACACAGCCCTGAAAGATAAGAGGCACTATTAAGTGCTTATTACAAGAAAGGATAGCTGATATTGGTGGACATTACTTAAGTTGAGGTTTCAAACGAATTCAAAACATACACTCATTTGGGCCTCAAGGCGCATAAATCAATCCCAGAATTCTGATAGAGCCTTCATAACGCAAGTGCAGAACCTTAGTATCCACTGGGATTCAACAACCATGAAGATGCATAGGCGTAAACCTGCCTAAACATCTATTACAGGATTCAGAGTGGCTAGAGGTAAAGGATTGGGATCAGTGGAAAAGATGCCTAGCAGAACTATTCACTTTTATCTTTGGATCTCCCAACTGGAGGGCTCAGAATTTGTGAAAGCAGCCTGGAGCATTGCTAGGGAACCAGCACTAGTTCTTTCAGAGGGGCACCTTCGGGTTCAAGAAGATCCCCATCATCTGCCGGGAACCCTCAGAGCTTCCATACTGCCCCTTGTCATCTTGAACCTCTACACTTAGCCTTTTGGGGCTCTATCTCCAATAAAGGCATCAAAAGTAATCAATATACTGATGATACACAACTCTACTTACAGGTTTCCACTGCTCAAAAATCCAATGTTTCACAGACTACCTGCACCTTTTCCAGACCTGGATGTCCAGCACCTACCTGAACCTCAACTCCGCCACCTTTACACAATTCCTGAAATTTGCTAAGAACAAGAAATATTACAAACCTCACATGAACCGTGACAGCTCTGAATTCCAACTATTACTGAATACCACAACACTTGGATTCCCACTTGACACCAACCTCAGCCTCAAGGCATTCAATGCATTGCAATAGTTCTCGCATTTATGAGAGTTTAAGCTATTGGCATTGTAAATGACAATGCCTTTTATTTATGTCTCAAAAACCAACACATAAGTAAACTGCTTTACAATGCTAACAGCTCAAACTCTTGCAAATGTGCTACCTAGTGCATTGCAAATGCCTATTTCTATTGGAAAAGTGGCAACCCTAGCAGTGGGCTGACTGGAAGCAAATTGCGATATCGCTAATTGCAATATCGCTAATTGCGAGATCGCAAAATCGCGAGATCGGAAAAACGGGAAGTCGCATTTCGAGCACAGTGATGACATCACAACCAGAAAGCAGCCAGTTCCCACCCCCATTCAGAAAAGTGAGGCTGATCTCGAGGCTGCAACTTACTGAGCTCCTACCAGGACACCAGCAAACTAGCAAATCCTCAACTAATCTTACTGCACCAATGGCAGAGGAGGCTGTACCAGGGCCCAGCAACACCAGGCGCAAGAGGAAGATCAAATTCTCCAAACAGGAGTTGGAGCACCTCATTGATGGGGTGGTTGATAACCACCCAAAACTTTTTGGGAGAGAATCCAGGAGGGTGCCTGAGCCGGAGAAACAGCGAATCTGGCTTGGAATAGCGGCCCAAGTCAACTCTGTGGGCGTGGCACACAGGTCGCTGGAGGAGCTCAAGAAGAGGTGGTACGACCTCCGAGGTCGTGCCAAGGAGAGTGTGGCAGAGAGGCTGGGCGAGACCCTGGCTACTGGAGGGGGAGAACCTACAGTCCCTCCCAACACCCCCATGGAGGACCGCGTTGAGGATACTTTAGAGCCCGAGGCGTGCATTGGGGTCATCCGAATGGACTCATCCCGCCCCACCCAAGAGAGCCAAGGTAAGTGGCATGCGACTGCGACCCTGTCCCCTATCAATGGCCATGACCCTATAGCCTCCCATAATCTTCCAAAGTCATGCCATCCATGCACATTAGGTAATGCCCTAAAGCATTGTGGGACATGTAGTCTGCCCACAATGTACAAGTACCCTAATGCAGCCAGACATGTCACAAAGTACGCAATGCCACAGCCAGTCAGGGAATGTCATCCAGCATACATGTAGCAACTGCACGTGTGACAGATACATGCAACTAATGAACGTCCACTTCCCCTCACAGGTGGCGCTGACAACAGCAGCGACAGTGACCGGCTGCTCATCGACGAGCAACCAGAGGATGCCGAGGAGGTGCCAACAGCGACACATCCTGCACCAACAGGCGCACCACCTACCCCCACAGCCAGGGCTACAGCATTTGCGCCACCACCATCAGGCGCAAATTGCAAAAAACACAGTTGATGAACAGAATGTAGAACAATGTCATACATTCACCCCAGTACAAGGATCTGGGCCTAAATCCATCATTTTTTTGCACTCCACACCACCCTGGGTTAGACACTGGCTATATGCAAATCAGCTCTGACCCTGTGCCTCATGGGAACAGTCCAGTCCGAACTACCAAGCCATGTCTTTCCCAGACCGGAATCAAGCATCCAAGGACCGGTTTCTGGCTATCAGCCTTCATCAGCCTGGATAGCTTGACTCCGGTGGTGTGGAGAGCCTGGGACTCACGTCTCAGTATACCCAGCACACTCGGGGTGAAAATTGCAAAAAACACAGTTGATGGACAGAATGTAGAACAATGTCATACATTCACCCCAGTACAAGGATCTGGGCCTAAATCCATAGTTTTTTTGCACTCCACACCACCCTGGGTTAGACACTGGCTATATGCAAATCAGCTCTGACCCTGTGCCTCATGGGAACAGTCCAGTCCGAACTACCAAGCCATGTCTTTCCCAGACCGGAATCAAGCATCCAAGGACCGGTTTCTGGCTATCAGCCTTCATCAGCCTGGATAGCTTGACTCCGGTGGTGTGGAGAGCCTGGAACTCACGTCTGAGTATACCCAGCACACTCCGGGTGAAAATTGCAAAAAACACAGTTGATGGACAGAATGTAGAACAATGTCATACATTCACCACAGTACAAGGATCTGGGCCTAAATCCATTGTTTTTTTGCACTCCACACCACCCTGGGTTAGACACTGGCTATATGCAAATCAGCTCTGACCCTGTGCCTCATGGGAACAGTCCAGTCCGAACTACCAAGCCATGTCTTTCCCAGACCGGAATCAAGCATCCAAGGACCGGTTTCTGGCTATCAGCCTTCATCAGCCTGGATAGCTTGACTCCGGTGGTGTGGAGAGCCTGGAACTCACGTCTGAGTATACCCAGCACACTCCGGGTGAAAATTGCAAAAAACACAGTTGATGGACAGAATGTAGAACAATGTCATACATTCACCACAGTACAAGGATCTGGGCCTAAATCCATCGTTTTTTTGCACTCCACACCACCCTGGGTTAGACACTGGCTATATGCAAATCAGCTCTGACCCTGTGCCTCATGGGAACAGTCCTACCAAGCCATGTCTTTCCCAGACCGTAATCAAGCATCCAAGGACCGGTTTCTGGCTATCAGCCTTCATCAGCCTGGATAGCTTGACTCCGGTGGTGTGGAGAGCCTGGGACTCACGTCTGAGTATACCCAGCACACTCGGGGTGAAAATTGCAAAAAACACAGTTGATGGACAGAATGTAGAACAATGTCATACATTCACCACAGTACAAGGATCTGAGCCTAAATCCATTGTTTTTTTGCACTCCACACCACCCTGGGTAAGACACTGGCTATATGCAAATCAGCTCTGACCCTGTGCCTCATGGGAACAGTCCAGTCCGAACTACCAAGCCATGTCTTTCCCAGACCGGAATCAAGCATCCAAGGACTAGTTTCTGGCTATCAGCCTTCATCAGCCTGGATAGCTTGACTCCGGTGGTGTGGAGAGCCTGGGACTCACGTCTGAGTATACCCAGCACACTCGGGGTGAAAATTGCAAAAAACACGGTTGATGGACAGAATGTAGAACAATGTCATACATTCACCCCAGTACAAGGACCTGGGCCTAAATCCATCGTTTTTTTGCACTCCACACCACCCTGGGTTAGACACTGGCTATATGCAAATCAGCTCTGACCCTGTTCCTCATGGGAACAGTCCAGTCCGAACTACCAAGCCATGTCTTTCCCAGACAGGAATCAAGCATCCAAGGACCGGTTTCTGGCTATCAGCCTTCATCAGCCTGGATAGCTTGACTCCGGTGGTGTGGAGAGCCTGGGACTCACGTCTGAGTATACCCAGCACACTCGGGGTGAAAATTGCAAAAAACACAGTTGATGGACAGAATGTAGAACAATCTCATACATTCACCCCAGTACAAGGATCTGGGCCTAAATCCATCGTTTTTTTGCACTCCACACCACCCTGGGTTAGACACTGGCTATATGCAAATCAGCTTTGACCCTGTGTCTCATGGGAATAGTCCAGTCCGAACTACCAAGCCATGTCTTTCCCAGACCGGAATCAAGCATCCAAGGACTGGTTTCTGGCTATCAGCCTTCATCAGCCTGGATAGCTTGACTCTGGTGGTGTGGAGAGCCTGGGACTCCCGTCTGAGTATACCCAGCACACTCGGGGTGAAAATTGCAAAAAACACAGTTGATGGACAGAATGTAGAACAATGTCATACATTCACCCAGTACAAGGATCTGGGCCTAAATCCATCGTTTTTTTGCACTCCACATCACCCTGGGTTAGACACTGGCTATATGCAAATCAGCTCTGACCCTGTGCCTCATGGGAACCGTCCAGTCCGAACTACCAAGCCATGTCTTTGCCAGACCGGAATCAAGCATCCAAGGACCGGTTTCTGGCTATCAGCCTTCATCAGCCTGGTTGTCCTTAAATTGCGCCTCGCAAACAGCGATTTTGGGGTTTTTCGCTAATTGCGATTTTTCATGAATACCAATTGCGATTTTATTGCGAAATCGCTATTATTTTCGCAGATTCCGTGATTTCTCGCTATTTCCGATTCTCTAATGGCCTACTGCCAGAATTCTGCGAATCTTTTTGCGATTTCGCAATTCTGTGTTTGCGAATTCGCTATATTCGTGGTGAATACCGATTTGGGAAATTGCGCCCGCTATAGCATTTTCGTAGCTATTGCGAGCCCAATTTTGCTTCATGAATCAGGCTGAAAGTAACTACATAGTGTCATGGAGAGTGCCTAGATGCAAGGAGTTAGGGGCAGATGTGTGTGTCTTAATGCGGGACTCGTAAACACCGCATGGACATGGGGTTCGGTAATTTGCTCGGGCTTGGTTTGTAATGATAGTGTTTGTAATTTATATTCTGATGAGCTTCAAGGAGGTGAAGTGAGTGGAGATTCACACCTTAACTTACAAAACGAGCTGAAAAAGCTGCGCACAAACTACTCGGCCACCATGATTTAATGATAAAAATAAGCAAAGAGTTCTCCAGAAGGGCTAATGTAAACAATGATCTGTAAAGACTAGACCAGTGCACTGCAGTTCGGTTTGATGTTAGGTGAAGGTTACTGAATTTAACACGTGCTCCCTAGGTATTGTCTCCCTCCAGTGGACGAGTATTACTGCCTTTATGAAGTGCATTCAATTGGCAATTGCTAGCATCCCTGGGGGCACACCTTTAAGAAAAATATTTCCTCAATGATTCCTTTGATTCAAATAAGAAACCCTTGTGGAAAGTTTTGAAACATGATTTATTCCATGGTTGCTGTTATATTTTCCATTGTATTCATATTCATACAGTATTCCATTATTCATATCCACACATTTTTTAGCTCCAATACATTTCAGACATTTGCCCTTCGTCTGGGAGCATATCTACAAAGAACGTCATATATTTAGCATGCTGATACTAATTGTCAAAAGTAAAACGTCAATACAGGTGCAAATATGGTTGTCAAACCTTATATCATGCGCTAATTGCAACAGTTGCAATAATATTATCCCAGGCAACAAGGTAATGCACCCAATGAAGGGTCAAGAAATCACTTTACAAGTAACAGCTACTTGTGATACGAACAATGTTGTGTACTTACTGAAATGTCCTTGTGGAAGAGTATACATAGGCAAGACTGAGCGTAAAATAAAAATACAACTTAATGAACACAAGTCAAGCATAAGAACAAAAAATCCAAAATCATGAGTGGCAACACACTTCAACGAAATGAACCACAACATTTCTCAGCTTAAATTCATGGTCTTGAAGTGATCAATAAAGTTGAAGGAAGAGACAACCAGAAACACCTACTCCGCAGAGAGAACTATTGGATTTATAGACTTAACAGCACTAAGCCCAATGGACTCAATGATCGTATTGAGTTTTCATGTTATTTATGATACTGATGAATTTATTAATTATGAGCCCTAAAAGCCGGTCGGCTTACACAGTTCTGTACATTTTTTCCTGATCATTAGCATATACTTACTTTTATCTGGTCAAATGACTGGCATTGTTAGAATTAACTTTGAACCACCACTGTACTGTTTTTTACTGTATTGTTATTATTGGTTTTCACATTTCAGTAACTTTATTGGCAACATTGCACACATACACTACATGGTTCTCCTGTAGTCCGTTTTCACTTTTGGCGCTTGATTAGCACCACAACGCACTTCAGCTCGTTCACTTTTCGGTTTTAGTCCGTTGTTGATATCGTTAAACAGAGTTCCGATCACGTGATGGATTCACGTGACCTCAACCTCGTTTTACAATCTTGCGTTATCTTGCTCGCAAACTAAGCACAAACTGAGCACCGAATGGAGTTTTCTGAGCCAGCGTCCGCGGCTTTGTATTTTAGACTCTGCAACTGAGTATAGCGGTTCACGCTTTTGCGTGTTTTTGACAATCGGACCACCACCCGTCAGATTGCTTTAATGTATGGCATTTCACTTTGTTTTACCGCTCGCAATTTTTCCTTCACAGATCGGGCGTGCTTAAACACATAAGAGCTGTCCACATGAGTAAGTCAGATTTCATTAGTAGAGACCCCTTAGCTTTACACTTTACACGTTGTGTTGCCTTGGTGCCATTTTCCTAACATTTTAGATTACCACTATTGGGATATAAGGTTTGACAACCATATTTGCACCTGTATTGATGTTTTACTTTTGACAATTAGTATCAGCATACTAAATATATGTTGTTCTTTCTAGATATGCTCCCAGACGAAGGGCAAATGCCCGAAATGCATTGGAGCTAAAAAATGTGTGGATATGAATAATGGAATACTGTATGAATACAATGGAAAATATAACAGCAACCATGGAATAAATCATGTTTCAAAATTTTCAACGAGGGTTTCTTATTTGAATCAAAGGAATCATTGAGGAAATATTTTTCTAAAAAGTGTGCCGCCAGGGATGCTATCAATTGCCAATTGAATGCACTTCATAACTAATGCAAACAATACCATAAGGACACATGTAAAAGGTCCAGTCCTGATGGGAGGTTACAAAGAAGACAGTGAGGTACTAAGGAGAGACTAATATGCTTATTAACACATCAAAAGCCAACATTTACGAAGGACAGTCACAGCAGCTAATTAAAAAGATGGGTGGAGAGTGGGCGGAGCTTCAAGTTCATACATCAATACAGCATGCCTCGCAGAGCAGCGAGCCACCGAGGTTCGACCTAAAAATGGCCTGGTAGCAGGTCTCTCTTGTAAAGAATGTGAACCCATTTCTTCCAGAAAGTGACTTCAGAAATGCAGTTTAAACCTGCGCACTCTCACATCTGGATGGTGGTAACACTCTGCTCCACGGTCTCCCAGATTCCAAATCCCCAACAATTAAGGCATCCTGTACACTACAGTACATCTCATCAAGAGCATGAAGAAATATGATCACATCATTCTCATCCTGATGAAACCTCATTCCTTCCCCTTGCCGGCCCACACTATCCTCAACACCGGATGTATCATGTGCAAAGCCATTACAACTAGAACCCTTGCTTTTGTTGCAGGCAAGCTCAGCATCTTTGGCGGCTCCCAGTAGCCCCTAGCCAAGCCACCATCAGAGTGGAGACTAAGAAGGGTAAAACGTAAAAACAAGGCAGCAGGCCTTTTCCATCTATGCACCCAAGATCTGCAACAAACCCCTCTATCCTTCAAGACCATCCTAACGCTGCTCCACTTTAGGATAGAGCTGAAGATGCAGCTCTTTAAAGAACAGTACATGCCACTATATTAACAGTGCACTCCTGCTCCCAGAGATAGTCTGTGTCTTGTAACACTTGTTGATTGTACTTTATGTTTCCCTTTTACCCAGTGAAGCTCTCTAGTACCTTTCGGCTACATTTGGGCACTACATATATCACATACACGCAAACATTTCAGTCCAAGCGGAGATGGATCCTGTGCCACCTCGTGAATAGTACAGATAAGTGCTGTAAGCTCTCCCTTATTCCTCTCTGTAGGTACCTACACCGATAATGTCGTTTGGGGGAGAGATAAGAGCTTGGCCTGTGGCTGATTGCAATACATGTGCTGGAATATCTTTTCTTCTGCTTTAACCGCCTACCACACATGCTTGCCACCAGCAACATAGGCAACCCAGTTCCCACCTAGGGAGGGTACTTGGTAGTGTTGGAGGAGGTGCAAGAAGGGTGATGGAGTGGGACCCTGAGCACTAAACAACATTTGCAGATTTGGTGCACAGCCAAAACCAAAAGCAGTTTGGGAGTATTCCTACTGCCATTTCAGATCCCTATCCTCCTCAGCAATAGTGATGATGGAGTTCCCTTATCTAGCAGGTGGGGCTTGGCTAACTCTATCCTATCAAATAGCTGCAAATGGGCCTAAGGAGGACAGTCAGAAGGGAAAGACAAATTCCCACAAGGAAGTGGATCTTCTGTTTGTTCCAAGGGTTCTAAAGCAGAGGCCTCCAATCACCCACAAGAAGTTATGAACCTGAGGGCACACATTCTGACAAAAAACACCTCTTTTTCTGGGATGATGAGGTGTGGACCCTTGTCAATTGTAGCTATCACAAAGAAAGGCACAGCCTTGCAGAAGAACATAAACAGTGTCGGCTTTGTGTAAAGAATATGTAAGTGTTTGTAAGGCCTGAAAACAAAAAAAAGATGGTTTCATCCTGAGCAGTGTTAACTGGTGATTTTACCAGGGAGGGGTCGCAGTGGGGTCTGGGGGGGGGGCACACATTTACATCATTTACATCCATACATTCACACATGCACAAATACACACATTCACAATACTTACTAACGAATACACATACATTCATACATACACGCACAACCCAAACATAAAAAAACCCATAAAAACGTATGCAGATCTCTGAGAGGAACGCCTCGGATGTCCTAAGAGGATTGGGACTGTTTTCTTCCAATGAGGGAAGACAGCTGCCCCAAACTTGTTACAGAGAGGGATAGGGCCAATGAGACTATTGACCCCACCCCACTCTGTGACGAGGTGTCACTGATTGATACTTGGCCCTGGGTTATTCATGGCTTAAAACTGAAGCACCCAGGTCCAAGGCAGTGGGCGACGCTACTCCTCTATGTGAAGATTACCACTTGAAAAAAGTGGTTTTGAAACTATTAACTGCATTTACATTCAAAGCCATGTTTTGGGTCTCCCAGACATGCTGTGTCTAGGATATGCGGTTCAAAAGGGGATGGTAATGGACGGAGCATCTGAACCAATCAAACAATCACACCCAGTCAAAAGATCTGGGTTTAATCCATCACCTTTCTTTAGCCCACTCTGCTACTCCAGTTCAGACATCGCTATATGCAAATCAGTCTGACCCTGTGCCTCATGGGAACAGTCCAGCCCGAACTGCCAAGCCATGCCTTCCCTGGACCGGAAACAAGCTTCGGAGGACCAGTTTCTGGCATTACAGCCGTCTTCAGCCGGGCTTGCTTGAATCCAGTGGCAAAGTGAGCAAGGGACTCACGTCTGAGCATACCCTGCCACACTTATGGCGGCCAAAAGCGGTACAAAAGGGGGTGGTGATGGACGGAGCATCTGAACCAACCAAACACTCGCACCCAGTCAAAAGATCTGGGTTTAATCCATCACCGTTCTTTAGCCCACTCTGCCACCCCAGTTCAGACATGGCTATATGCAAATCAGTCTGACCCTGTGCCTCATGGGAACAGTCCAGCCCGAACTGCCAAGCCATGCCTTCCCTGGACCGGAAACAAGCTTCGCAGGACCGGTTTCTGGCATTCCTGCCGTCCTCAGCCCGGCTTGCTTGAATCCAGTGGCAAAGTGAGCAAGGGACTCTTAGAAAGAAATCTATCTCTCTGTTCCTTTTCGCCAATGTAATAAATATTTGAGTTACCTTTCAAGATGTCCAACCAGTCTCCCTTCAAGTACTAGCATTGAGGACGAATGGTCTGGTCTAAGTGCAAGTTCATTAATGTTTCTGAATGAATCTTTTCAGAGCCTGAAATCTTGCACACTAGTGCACTTAAGCAGAATGGCCAGACCCTTTTCCTTTTCTGACCTCTTCCTAAATAGTAATTTACGAAGCAGGCTTTTCCCTGGCAACTACAACTGCAGACATGCTGCTACAAGAATGACCAGAGCTTTACTAATAACGTGAGACTTAATCTGCTGGTCAATAAAGGGGTCCTGAAGGGTCAAATTCAAGCTGGTCTTTGTGGCTTCAAAGCTTAGCAGAGGACAGGGCCCCATTATCTGCGGTCCTGCTTACTGTGCCCCTAAGTTGGTGGCTGCAAATGTAGATCCATAGACGATGTGAGGCTGACAAGGCTAAGGCTATTACACTATTCTAGAAGAGTTCACATTGTGAGTATAAGACTAACATTGTGATGCCCACTTCCTTCTGAGTTTAGCCTCAAACCGAGTCATCCTCTCTTCCAGTCCACCTGCAAGATCTAAGAGGTAATTTTCAGTTTCCTAGCATGGGTGAACCGTTTTAATCTGTTGTTCACCTGCCTCTGTAAATTTGCAGTTCCCCAGTCTCGTTTAGAGGGGAGGTAACTTTCATGTTTCTAATGGCAGAGCCTCAGTTGTCTTTGCCGCAGAAACCTCATTTTAAGAGTCAACTGAGTGCGCAACAGTGGGGGTGAACCCAGAGGAAAGATACTTGTTTTTTTACCGATACGCTGAGTTTTCATGGGTGTGGGATTCCTATAGTGTTCGGAGGTAGTGTTCTCTGAAGAGATGCATCTTTAGGTATTTTCGAAATTGCTAGAGCGTAGGAGCCATTGTGATGCTGTTACAGTTATTTTTCTAGATAACTTGTGCACAGATGGAGAAGTCATGCCTTCCGTTTTTTTCTAGTCTACCAATGTCTGTGCTCTTTCTTTGGTGCGGTCCACCTTTGGAGGTTATTTTCTCATCCAGTTATGGATAAGACTTGTTTCTGGTTTTACGTGATGCAGATTGTCTTGAAAATTATGTTATCAAATGTAGTTGCTTCATTGTTGGGGCGACGTGGCATACTTCTTCAAGCCTATGAAGAGTTGCACTGCAGTACGAAGGATACTTTTCGGAGGGAGAGGGGCACTGGTATAGGTAAGGGCGTTGATCAGAGTGTTCGCTTAATCCAGGTTGAGTGCTAAGGCATGAGCTGTAGTTCTGAAGTCAGTTTCAGGGAGTAAGGCCTTCCCTTTTTTCAAAATGGAGAGCTGTTAGCCTGCTGTGCTGGTTTTCTTGGTAATTCATTCTTTGAAAGATTGCTGTATAGTGATGGTGAATCCAGATAATGGTGCATTGGCTGGCAAGCAAGATGTATTTTGTCATTCTCAAGTTGAGCTTTATGTAAGCACTTGTCATCTGCTTCTGAATTAGACTGAAGCAGGTTTTGAGTTGCTATATGTCATGCAGTGAAAAAAGTTCTGATTTAGTTCCATGTCATGGGTTGTCAGCTTATTGATGGATGCCAGGAGTTCTCTAGCTTGAGGTTCTAAGAATTAAATCCTGATAACAGTGTCTGAAGAGAGCAGAGTTTGTGTTCCTGACTGTTGTATTACAAAGATGCCTAGATACATGCAGTTTCTGAATAGCTGCCTCCTTGCCCAGGTGAAGCATATACCTATATTTCTCTAAAGCCTCCCCCAGCAACAGGGAGTTGACAGACACATATACATGTCAGGCAATAGTTGGGCATCTTCGCTATAACATTGGCTTGTCTGATGTAGAGATCACCGCATTGGTACATTTTCTTTCCATATGGCTGAAAACTATGCAGGTGAGTTTCCAAAGACAAATATTGTCTGTTTGTGGGAGCCTGATACATATTGTCCAGTATATTGTACATTTTATCTCAGAGAATTGCTTCTTCCTGAGCATGTTTGAGAACCTGGTGGTCAATGGCCAGGGCCGGCTTCGGTGTCGGGCAATTGCTTCCCCACCACAAGAGGATTCTGTGATGGATACTGCCTCCAAGCTCTTGCCCATGACCAAATAGTAGCAGGTATTCCTGGTCTGGTACTGGCCTTTTAGTGGCTTCTGAGTCTGTGTTAGGAACCACCAATCCAGGACTCTTGTAAGGGGAAGACATGGATGGGAAATCTACTGGAGCAACTGGTCCTGGGTGGACCACTGGGACAGGACCATCTCTGTTGAAACACACAGAAAGACTTTAACCCAGGGATGGTTTTAGGCACCTGCAATTGCTCCAGCATTGGCAGCTGTTCTAGCTGGGTAGATGAGAGTCTTGCTGTGATTGTAAAGAGCTGTGCCAGCACGAATGCAGAATCCCTTGCTTTTAGCTTCACATTCAGAGCCTTCAAGGATTACAAGATAGGAATTGAGAACAGTATACAGCCAATCGTGCACTTGAAGCTGAGGGGAGCTGGGAGGGGTTGGTGAGCCCCAGGTCCACATGTCTTCCTCTGGTGAGTCCAATAATTCTGATCTGCCTTCTGTGGCGCCCACCTTTCCATAGAAGAGAACAGGTAGAGAAGAACACAGTGAGCAGATGGGGAAACATCATTTACTACGAAGGAAATAACACGCATAACGTTTACCACGCGTCACTCACCACGCAAAGGTCTTTCCCACGCGTATGCCTTCAACGACCGTCTTTACCACGCGAGTGGTATTCCTTCCTGTCGTTCTGCCAGTACGATCTGTGTGGGCTTGGGGGGGGGGGATTTAGGGGCTGGGGGGCTGGGTGGGGGGGGAATTTAGGGGCTGGGGGGGCTGGGGGGGGGCTAGGGAGGGTTGGGGGGGGTCTCCCCCCCCCCCAAAAAAACAAGCGGATATTAATAAATAAATAAGAAGAAAACTTAAAAAAAAACGCTCTACAATGCCTCAAAACGAACAAGGAAAGAGCACGTCATAATAGAAGTCCTTTATCAGTTTTGATAGACGTGTTTTGACGCCTGTTTCCGTGGTCGGTGGAAGAAAGGGCTGATGGTGAAAGACGTACAGGGGTCATATAAGAATCAAAACTTTGTAAATTAAGGTATTATTTAAGCGCATTATGAGAAAAATCAAAATAAAATGTAAGGGAATCTGTTGTTTTTTATTGTTTAAAACATCGATCTTTTCCTTCGTACTGCATGTAGCCTATCAGTATCATTATGTAAATTTAAAGGGGACGTGAGATGTTTCATAACGTTATTATTGCGGAGTAAAAACATGCGTTGTCAATTGCTGCGTGGTAAAGACAAATGCGAACTAAAATTTGCGTGGTAATGCCATGCGTGGAACTTGAAATCGTGGAAAAAACATATATTCGAGCAGATGCAGTCACTGAAGATTAGTAGTAATTCCATGGAAAGTGCTCAACATCAGTCTCAAAGTCATTAGTAAATGTTCCTATATCAGCCAATATCTTAGGTTGTACCAATGGCACAATGAAGCTTTCAGTAACAAACTAAGAGGACAGATACAAAGAAAGATTCCTTCCAGTGACAAAGGTGTAACTCAAGAAAGAATTCATGACCAGAAGAAATTGTAAATCAGAGAAATGGTCCAGGTAAAGTTGCAAATCCTTCAAGAAGATCAAGAAAGACAATGTGAAGCCTTGATTTGGAGATGGTCAGAACCAAAGTAGTAAGGGAGATTAGATAGAAACAAGTCATGGCCAAGAAGGGTCATGTATCATTTACATTGTTGAAGCAAGTTCATACTGCGAAACAAAAGCATGTTATGAACATTATGGATCAAAATACAAGACAAATCCAGCAAGTCTATGAGAAACATGTAACATAACCCAAAAGAAATGTTGGGAAGCTTAGACTAATTACAAGCACTCATTTTATAGTGTAGGCGTTGATCTTATCCCTGGTAAAGCAACAATGTCCCATGACGTCTGGTTCATATGGTGCTGTTGTAGCTGATCCCATGACCTCATGCTTGTACTTATATTCGCATGAACATGTCTGTACCACTGTTTCACCATTTACTTGAGCATCATTCCCCTTAGACCTGCAGTCAGTGCAGAAAACATTGCTATAAAGTGCAGGTGAGTTTCCAGCATGTCTCACAAGGGCTCTGGTGCTAACAGTGAAATAACACCCCTAGCCAGGTCTCCTGGTTCCGCAGCCATTGACCAATACCCTGCACCACATCTCCCACTGGCAGTGGCTGCTTCGGAAGCAGTAAGCTGCAGAAAAAAAGACTGAGAAAACGTGTTACATGTACGATGGAAATAACGGACATTTATACTGGAATCAAGAATTGGCAAAGCTAATAAGTATATCTTTCCTGTCATACACACACTATCAGGCAACCATACTGGCACATGCAAAATACAGAGGTAAGACTAGAAGCACTTATGTACACAAAAGGAATATGTGTAGAGGCACGCATGCAGACACAGGAAACACATTCAGGCAATATAATTTGATAACCATGTCCATGACATTGGCATGCATATGGGCGGTCAGGGGACCATCTCTGTGCTCTAAATATACAGAAGGAGACTTAACCCCTAGGAAGGGGGAACTATTATATTGTGTGTTTCTCCATTCCCTGGATGTCTGAGCTGGTTACTGGAATGCTGTAATAGAATTTGGTGTGTGGTGTGGAGTGGTAGCTCTGGGACAAGGGGACAGACACAGTTGTAGGGAAAATGGAGCCCCAGCAGGACAATTAACTTAAGGGCTTAACATGAATTAGAACATTCGAATGTTGAGAGCTCCATTGAAAACAATGGAGTGCTCCGGGCTTCTAATAGCCGCTAGAAGCCGGAAGCTCCAACATTCCAATGTTGTCCTTCACACCTGTTGCTGTGAACAAAGGCCTCACGGAGCCCGAGGGGAGGAGTTGCTGCTACTCAGGCCCATATGAAGCTCCCCTTTCTCCTTGCTTTGGTGGCGAAAAATGGCACCACTGCTGTCAGGTGCTACCTGTACATTTATTCTTGGAGGAGGAAATGCTGATTTGGGCTGTAAAGATCTCCAGATTCCTTCTATTTGGATGCATACTTCCATCTCTCTTCAGGGAGTTGGGGTGATTGTCAGATGCTATATCTTGGTAGTCGAGACAGCGCAGGTCCATGCCTCCCCAGCATCGATCAGGGTGACTACTCCAGCAGTTCTGAGAACCACAGGTCACTAACATGCTTGGAACATCTATCGCTTCTTCCTGCCAAAACCACAAGCCTTGTGCGTTTAGCATACATTCACCCCAGATAGAGCACATGACAGGAAAGCTTTTTGCCTAACAATTACAGCATCGCCGGAGAATGACATGGTTGATATTGGGAGGACACTTTGACAATCTTTAGGGGCCCTTGTAGCTACAATATGTACATCTAGAGACCCTTGCATGGACTATATTTGCTTCCCGAAGCGGCTATTATACATTATGTTAACAAGAGCTCTGTAAGAGACCAAAAACTCTCTACAGCATTTTTTATATTTTTAAGTAAAACATAGTTCCTAATGTTGTGAAGTTACATCCCAACTCATATATCAGTTATATGTAACCTGCACATTTAGTAATACATGCCCATGAGATATAAGTGATGTTATTATATTATATATTGGCCAAAGTAACCCTTGCTGTACATTATTATGATATTGCAAATCCCAAGGGAGTTCGATAACCGTATAGAGGAACGAGGCTGTGGAATTCCAAAGGGACTTGCAATATCCTTATCATGTGCGCCAGGGGGTACTTTATCCCATATAATACATGATCACACCATCACCTTTTCCAGAAACCACTTAAAACATCTGGGTGTAGCTCTTTCATATGAAAGAGCAAGCATGTTTGCAATAAAAATAAAACCTCAAGTGCAAAATTAAACACATCAAAAACCTGTTAAATATTTGTTGCAAACAGATATTTGAATCAATGCAAGTCAGTTCAAAACAATAAAAATGCTGCAGTAGCTTGGAATGTGTAGAAACATGGAGATTCTAGCTTTTCCCTTACTATTTAATGAGTGTAAAAAATAAAAATGTTCTCTATGCCTGTCCATTTAGGCTGAAATGTATAGCAGAAAAAAGAAAAGCCTCCCTCTGTTTGTATTGCTTTAAACAGTTGCTTCAATTATGCTTGTGACCTGACCTGCCTTTGACCTCGGCTGCTGGCAGCAGGAATTGTGACTTCAGAACTAAGCTGTAATACCTTATAATAGTCGAGTTCTTACGTCTTTTCTTTATAATCGGTGACTTGGTGCATCACAAGTTGACAATGATAAAGCAATTAGAGACATGTTTATACAGGGATTACAGAATCCCATGTATTATAACGGTATGTATCGATGTAGGACTGGCAGAGCCAGGAATTATTGTTGTAAAATATAAAATTATCTTTTTTTAATTTTACAGTACCTGGAATCAGTACAGAGTTTTATGACCGACTCCTTTAAATTGACGCCAGCGGAGGATGAGCCAACAAAGAAGAGTCCCTGCTGTTGAATCCAATGAGAGGGAATGCCACTCTGATGCTGGGTATGCACTTTGCGCCCATAAGGACACACTGCAAATTTGCACATTTGCCTGGAGTTGTGATCTGGATTTGTGTTACTTCTCAGCGGCATACTATGACATACAGAATTTCCTCCCTGACGTGTGTCCCCAAAAACATTTAAAGATTTTCCAGGAAACTTAGTCATGGATGCACCATTCTGCTCTTCAACCAAATGACTTTATAACAGACAATGTGCACTGGCAATTTTCTCTTCTTGACAAAAGATTGGCATTTCATTGAAAGATCTTAACTTTGCAAAATCAACCATTTTATTGCGCATACTGCCCACCTTATCTACCTAAGAGAGGGGATCAGACACTCAACTCTTGTGAATGGTAAATCAGAGAAGAAACTTAAATGAAACTGAACTTGAATGTTTGTATTTGTTGATTATAAGGTAATTCCTCAACAATTCATCGATAAAAGGTGCTATTGCTGATTGATGGCTCGAGGTCAACTCAATACTGACTTATGTTAGGAGAGTCATAATCTTCTCTGTTTCTTGTACTTTGGTAGTCAGTATTGTGGCTATTTAAAATTGATATTCAGGTAGTATGCCATACAGACCTAAAATGCTACTCATTGAGCCAGATTCACTAAGAAGTCATGCAATGCAGCACAGCAACTAAAGTTGATGAGCTGTGTTGCGTGAAAGGGAGAGAGAACAGTGCCATCTCAATAGATCAACCTGAATCTATTAAAATATGACTCTGTTCTCCTCTCTCCCTGCGCTGGTGCACATCTGGCACCCTTGTACCTACACATACAGTCTTCCGCCATAGTGCATGGGTTGTTTGTCTGTGAAGCATAGGTTTTTTACTAAGAGGGTTCCCTTCCAGTACAAAAACTATGCTTTAATACAGTACACATGCAAAGTAAGAAAACAAGGAAAACAAGAGGAAATTAAATCATCTCTTCTCATTGCACCTGCCTAGGGGAGGCATTAGATTTTGGACCAAATTCTTGTCGACAATACTTTCTAGTTAGGGATTTGCATCAAAACCCAGGGTGGTTTCATGGGAACGCCTATGTACCACCCATGGAATGCCCCCTTAATGCTAATTAGCACAAGGCAGCGCATTAGAAAACTTTGTCTTACTTTAGGACACTATCAAAGTAAATCCTGATTTACATCGAATGTTTAATCGTACCTTAAAACTTTGAATTACAAAAGTAACAAACATCCATCGCAAAGAATTAGTAAAATTGGGCCTCAGTGTTTTAAAATTGCTCCTCTTCACAGAGGGTGTAAACCTGTCACACAAACTCAGGTACGTTTGTGCCAGATTTCTTTGAAAGACTGTAAAATGTGGCTGGTGGTTCATTATTAAATCAGTATTCGAGACCAAGCAATATATCAAATAGAACGATATGGGCTTAAAGGGGCAAAATATTTTTCACCAGACATGGAAATCAGGGCTTACTTTAGGAAAACATCGAACTTGATATCATATGCTGTACCCCTGTCTCACCGAATATGGGTTGCTGGATGGTAAAAAGTTATCAAAACCTATGCACAAAGGGTTAAATTAGTGCAGTGAGGTAAAATCACATAGATGAAAGGTATTTTTAGGTATGTTGAAAAAGACCAGTGTAAACTGGATTTGAACTTTTTTGAAGATGTGTAACTGCCACAGTGGAGTGTCTCAGCCCATGAAACACACTTGAAATCAAACTTGTTATTTTGATTGACACTAGCTTTAGAGTGGTGGAGAAGTTCCAACATTGGCTTAATTGGTACTGAATAAGAACAGGTATTTTCTGTTGAGATGTGATTGAGTGATTAAAAAAGACAAAGGCTGAATAACCCAAAAGAAGAAACTCTTTTTCCTGTGGAAGTGGCAATCTCTATGGCAATATTTAATGGACCAAGTGGGCATAAGTTTAAACCTGTCTCAAACATTCCTCTTGCTTCTTCTATACAGACTCCAGAGACTGAATGGCTGCAGAACAGGACTTTGATTTCACAGATCCATCGTGCCCTCCATCAAAGTTTTAAGTACTTGTTTTGTATTGCTGCTATTCTGTTTTATTTCAATATTGTGCCTTTTTTTAGATAATTAAAAATATGATCCCTCCAAAATAATTGTGGCCCATTGTGGGTAAAAGTGTTTGGTAAAAGGTTCATCTCAGCTGCCTGTTTTTGCCTGTTCTGTTGAATTTAAAACAAATGTATTTATAAAGTTTTATATAACCCAAACATGACCCTTGCGGGTTTTAAAGCGCATTACTCTGTTCAAGGCTACATACATCATCAAGGAGGGACAAGGTATGGGAGAATCCCATAGAGAGAAAACCACAGGTTCCAGGTGGACAACAAACAAAGAATAAAAACGTATGTGAAAAATAAGCATGCATGCAGGCGAAGGGATAACTAAAGGCCTGGAGTATAGATCATCATGAGTTTTACCGCATGAATTTGGCCATCAATATTATTTTGACTTCTTTTTTTAAAGAAGCAGTTGAGGGGCTCATTCTGACTTCAGGGGGAGTGGCAGTCCAGATTTTTGGGGCCATGCCTTAGAAGGTACGGTTGTAAGTTTTGTTTTTGTAAAGGTTTGGTCGTTTTAGCAGTAGGGAACTAGTGCCTCTAGATGTTCTGACACGACCAGACAGATTTCGTTTTTGTGCAAGTTAACTCAGTGTTTCAACAGAGGGCTTCATGGGTCAGGCAATTTTCAAATGAATCTTTGCCTCATATGGAAGCCAGTTGAGAGGTTTCCGGTCAGGAGTGACATGATTATTTCTTTTTGATCCTGTAATGAGCAGAGTTAAGAGAGGCCCTTAGTGGCACCAGTCTGGGAATCACTAGAGATTGAACAGAGGACTTGAGATCATCTGGGGGGAAGAAGGATTTTATTTTTCTTGAGATGCTCATGTGGAAGTACACTGCAAAGCTGATGTGTTCCTGCATATTCAGATTCTTGTTCAGTGTTATTCCCGGTGATCTCTTTGACTCTATGAAGTGTGATATGCAATTCAGTGCTGTTGGTTGTTTCATCCATACTTCAATGTCTGGTGAATGTTTGGGTGGGGCAATCAGGAGGAATTCTGCTTTGGGAGCGTTTAGTTTGAGGTGGTTAACAGTCAGCCAGTTTTGTGATTTTTGTAGTGTGAGGTTTAGAGACTTTATATTTTCGGGGGAGGAGATTTTTAAGTACAGTTGGATATCATCTGCATATATATGATAGTGGATATTAGCTGAATACAACAGATCAGTTAGAGGGTCCAGGAATAAGTTAAAAAGACTAGGCGAGAGCACAGACCCCCAGGGACCCCTAAAGTTAAGTTTCTGGGATTGGACAGGGACATATTACGCTTGATTCTTTGAGTTCTGTTCTGGAGAAAAGAGGCAAACCAGTTAAGAACTGTCCCCGTAGCTCCATCCTTAATTTAAGCAGGTTTAGGAGGCTGTCATGTTTGACAGTATTGAATGCCGAAGAGAGGTCAAGGAGGATAAGAAGGCAGGATTCATTCTGATCCAACATTTTTAGCGCATCATCAACTATGTGTGTGAGTGCCGATTCAGTGCTGTGACCATGGCAGAAGCTGGATTGAAATTGATCTAGAGAAATTGATCAATGTGGCACGAAGTTGAACATGTACTCATTTCTTAAGGAGGTTTGCTAGTGTCGAAATCGTAACAATTGGGTGAAAGTTGTTTAGATCTGAGAGGTCTGCCATCTGTATTGTTTTTAATGGGGTAACCTGCCCATATTTAAGGCACTCAGGGGTCGATCTTTGAAGTAATGAGGCATTGACTATTTTAGACCAGGGAGGGAATAATGACATTTTGATCTTTCTAAAGAAGTTCGTTGGTAGAAGGTCACTAAAGTGGTTTGGGTGTTTTAGGGTTGAGAGGATTGTGAGGCTGGCTCTTTCATCAAAAGTTTTGAATATGCTCCGCGTAGCATTGTTTTTAGGGGTGTGTGCTGGGATACCTGGAGTCTCAGCTATCAGGAGCGTGCAGGTGCTACACTGAGGTGTGAGAGGATATTGCTCTGTAGATGCCCATTTACAATTTTTCTTGTCTTTTCCACAAAGAAGGGGGCTAAATCCTTGCAATTGGCTGTGGTATAGAACTTGTGGGAGAAGTGTTGGGTTGCTTATTGGATTGTAGCCAGACAATTTCTAACGTTGTCTAATTGACTTCGGAAGAAATTAGCTTTTTAGCTTCTAATTCTTTTGTTGTACGTGCTCCTCTGTGATCGAAAGATTTTAAGGTTTTCAAGGAATGGTGAGGCTCCATGCTCGTTTAGCTCGTCTAAGTTTACATCTTTCTGTATTAAGACTGCCGTTGAACCAAGGTTTGGAGTCTTTGGTAGACATTCCTTTTAGCTTCAGAGGTGATATTTGTGGTGTTTTCCACATAAATAAATCAGGACTATAGGATGAAGTTAAACGAGGTAAGATTTAATAAACCTCAGCCACAAACAGCTCAAGATCAACTGCCAGGAATCCCGGCACAACATTCTTAGCATCAGAACATTACAGAGACCTAATTCTATATTCTAAAAAGAACATAGATTTATTTACAGAATCAGAAGTAATATCACTAACTGCGCACACCTCAATCCATCTTGAATACAAATCAATCACAACAATCAAGTAAGGAGTGTCTGACACCCCAGAAAGTGGCCCTAGGATATCAATGGCAATCTCATCCCACGGATGATTAGGTAAATTCCTGCAAACCATGGGCATGTATTTTGTCTTAAGAATTTTATCGCTTGCAGAACATTTCACAAATTCTCAAACCATTCTTTCTATTTCTAAATCCATTCCAGGCCACCAAAATTGTGTTTGTAACATCTCTTTAGTCTTCACTATACCCAAATGACCACAGTGTGCATGCAATAACAATTTGTTTCTCAAGGAAGAAGGAGGTATAAGTCTCACACCACGTGTCAACATTCCATCAGATGTAGATAATTCTTCAGAAGCAAGCGACCAAGGTTTTTCCAAACGTTGCTTCCCTCTCAACATACCCATAACCTTGACTAAATCCTCATCTTTCTCCAATTCATTTTTCCACTCATGCTCCTCAACAACACCTTCCGTAACTTCACAGACATTTATAACATCATCATCCTCTTCAAATACATCCTCAACACACAATTTGTCTCTTTTCACCAATCTGGAGAAACAATCAGCAGATTTATCAGAAACACCAGGTATGTACTGTACCTCAAAGTCAAACTCCTGCAACGAAATAATCCATCTCCTAATCCTAGATGAAATATAATCTAATCCTTTCTTACAAAAGACCTCTTTTAAAGGCTTGTGATCAGACATAACAAAAATCTTAGTACCCCAAATTAAATTTTTTAATTTTCTCAGAGCCCCAAACATTGCCAAAGACTCTTTCTCTATGACAGAGTAAATTAAATCTGGTCCTCTAAGACATCTTGAAGCACAAGCAATGAGAGAATCATTACCCTGTTTACTTTGAACCAAAACTGCCCCAAGACCTTTATCACTAGCATCAGTAAATAAATAAGTTGTAAAACCTGCAACAAATGCATGAAGACATGGAGCTTTCTTCAATTCCTCTTTAATTTCTTCAAATTATTTCTTACATTCATTTGACCATTCAAAGACCACACTCTTGGCAGTAAGTCTCCTCATATTCTTAGTTTTATCAGCAAAATGTATAATGAATTTTCCATAGAATTCCACCATGCCAAGAAACGAAAGTAACTCCTCCTTATTCACAGGCTCAGCCATATTGTCAATAGACTCAACTAACTCATTTTTTGGAAAAACACCTTCACTGTTTATACAATGTCTAAGATAATTCACCTCTTCCAGCCCAAACTTACATTTTTCTCTCTTAAGTGACAAACCAGCTTCACTCAACCTCTCTAATACTGCACATACACGATTGTTATGTTCAAACTTATCAGCTCCATAAATTAACAAATCATCTTGATAACACTTCACACCACACAGACCTTTGAGAATACGAGCCATAATGCGTTGAAAAACAAAAGCAGAAAGGGCGTGGCTAGCAGCCAACGATGGCGGCAGCAGCTTAGGGAGGCTCCCGGGTAAAGGCAGCTTTCCGCAGCAATCCGTACAATTATCCTGATCTACTCCAGCTACAAAGGGTGGACCAGACCCGGAGTCCGTGCAGCGAGCGACTCCAGAACTTTTTGGGCCGGCGATAGACCGCACAAGCACATTCCCGCTGGCCGGAGACGGAGGAGGAGCCGGGCCTGCACTCGACCGCGAAGCCGCGGAGCCACAGTTTGGTCGGACCCGACCGGAAGCGACCTGAGGCCGGGGCCGGGGGACAGGAAGTGTCGGCTCTCCAACTGCATCACTCCAAAGACCCGCGAACGTTCCCCACAACGACCCAAGCTCAAGAACACGCTTTACAGTCTCCTGTTGACCCTCTCCGGGCGTGCAAAATTTTACTGAAGGCGCGGAGGACGTCGCGCACGTTGGGCACAACGCCGCCATTACCCGGCGGAGACGAACGGGAAGGCCGCTGAGCCGCCTCAACAGCAACTGCGATATGTCGCACAGGGGCCCCAAGAACATAACAACCCAGGCCAAGTTGGACAAATTCGCGTATGAGAGACGCTCACCCCCCAGGACCAGCGAAAAACCGGTGGGAAAATGGCAGAAGCCGAGGTGGCGAGAAAGGCCATGCTGGACGATGTCCTGGCGGCGCTGGCGCAAGTACAAGAGACAGTGGGGGCCATGGCGACTGAAGTCACCCTAATCAGGGCGGATCTTCAAAAAATGAACGAGCGGGTCAAACAGGTTGAAGTGGTCACCAAATCGCTGGTCGAAGATGTGTCCGAACTGCAGATAGCTATGGAACGCCTGCAAACTGACAATAAACTACTCAGGGACAAGCTGGACGACCAGGAAGGTCGCTCACGACACAATAATGTCCGCATTATCGGGGTACCGGAATCGGAAGACACTGGGGCCATGGACTTATATGTGGAAGATTTGATAAAAACTCCACTCCAGCCAAAAGGCCTGTCCAATTTTTTCTCGGTCGAAAGGGCCCACCGTGTCCCGGGGGGGAAACCCAGGACGGGAGGCTCGCCACGACCAATCCTGGCGAGATTGTTCAATTTCCGTGATCGGGACGCCATTTTACAGGCCGCGAGAGTAGCGCCGGCCATTCAGATTCAGAACTCAAAAATTGCCTTCTTCCGGGACTATACAGCGGAGGTTTCTAGGAAGAGGCGAACGTTCCTGGAAGTGAAGAAAACCTTGAGAGAGAAAGAACTACCATACTCAATGGTATTCCCGGCCAAACTACGAGTGGTGGCGGACAAGAAAGTATGGTTTTTCGACTCTCCTGACACGGCCCGAGACTGGCTGGAGGGCTGGCACACCGTTGGACGACAGCGCAGGACGAATAGACCGGATCAAGATCGCAGAGGAGACAGCAGAAATGGCTCGCAGGCCTCTGGTCGTGTGGAGGGTGCAGAACGTTCGCCTTCCCATGGATTTGAAGGGGGAGGCGGAGATGAATGACTCCGGCTACGGACTCTGATCTGACCGAGATCGCCGATCATCAACCTAACTTGGTGCTCCATAGCTGCACGTTGTCTCTGGCATGGCAACCCCGAGAGCCTACAGGGGAGCCGCCAACCCGGGGAGACGCTCTCCCCCCTACACGCAAGTACTCTGGTTTTGGGATGGGTAAAGCACTCTGCTCAGTTGGGGTGGCGGGCAGTTGGAGGTCCGTTAAGCAGGGGAGCAGGGAGGGGGGATTGTTTTGAACTGTTTATGTTAGGAATGTGCACAAAGGGTCGAGGACAATGTTTCGGTACGTATGGGAATCAGGACACATTGCTGGGAACGGACAGTGACACTATGCCCCCATGATGCTTCTGAACGCCTTGCTGCGCGGCGACGCAGCCGATAGCCCGGTTACATCTAATACCCCCCGATGGCTAACAATTCCGTACCGACAGGGGGGGTGAATCCCTCTGACACACAATGCCCACCTATGACCTTGATGTCCTGGAATGTGAGAGGTTTGGGGGACAAGGTTAAGCGGGGATTGGTATTGACTGCTATTAAGCGTCTGCAGCCTACTGTGGCCCTGTTGCAAGAGACTCACCTAGTGGGGGGAGCTACGAAGGCCTTGGATAGGCGAGGTTACAAAATGTGGGCCCACTCTGCTTTCACGTCCGGCTCCAGGGGGTCCGGCGTTCTAGTACAGAAGAACTCACGTTTCCTGCCCCTATCAATTAAAACTGACGACCAGGGCTGCTTCGCGGCCGTGCAGGGACAATGGGAGGGGAAACTCTTCAACTTGGTATCAGTGTATATTCCACCGGCATTGCATTCGGTCCACCTCCCGAGACTAGGGGACTTCCTTTTAACTCTCCCCGAGGGTGAGACCATTCTAGGGGGGGACTTCAATGTGGTCATAGACCCACAGCTAGATAAACACCCCTCCCCCAACCAGACAGGGGGGGAAACGTATTTTCGACGGTTTACCACGGCCATGGGCCTGACGGACATCTGGAGGCACTTACACCCGGGCATGCAACAATACACATTCCATTCCACGGTACATGGCAGCCTGTCTCGCATCGATTATTTCCTGTCACTGGGGGAAGCCCTTTGCCATGTAGATACCCTAGCGATACACCCTCGAGGTATTTCAGACCACTCACCGCTCACACTGACACTTTCCCTACAGACGAGAGCACGTAAGCGCATTTACCCCATGCACGCATCATATTTTAAAGTTCCACAGGTTCGTAAAGTACTCAAACACGCCACGAAACAATACTTTCTTGAAAATACACATTCAGTGCGTTCCCCGACAACGCTTTGGGAGGCCTATAAAATGGTTCTGCGGGGCCAAGCCATTAACACCATAACCGGACATAAAAGACAACAGTCACAGGAACTAGCCGACCTAGAGGTTACTTTGAGGGAATGGACCGCGGCACATGAGTCTCACCCTTCTCCCTCTGCCCTGCACGCACTCACTCTCCAACAACAATTGTACAATGATCACCTACGCTTTGTAGTCAAGGGTCTCATAACCGACACTCAGAACAGGATTTATGAAGTGGGGGACAAAGCAGGGAAAATGCTGGCGTGGCCCGATAAGCGTGAGGGCAGCTCCAGGGGAGTCCAGCGTCTAAAAGATGAACAGGGAGTGACACTCACCGATCCGCGGGAATATAACTGAACTGCTTGCGACCCATTTTGAACAAGTGTACACCCCGGCTCGTAAGATTACACCTGAGAGGGCCAGGGCGCTCTTGGCACCGATTGAAGTTCAGACCCTCTCGCCGGAGGCGTCGAGCGAGCTGGAGGCGGACATTACGGCCGATGAAATTCAGCTGGCCATTAAGGCTCTAAACCCGGGCAAGGCATTGGGACCGAATGGGATACCCATAGAATGGTATCAAATGATGCCGGACACCCTCAGCACGCAATTGTTGGGGATGTTCAAGGACAGTTTGGAGAGGGGTTCCCTTCCACCAGACCAACGTGTGGCTACTATCGTAACAATCCCCAAGCCGGGCAAACCACCAGAGGACTGTTCCTCCTATCGACCCATTTCCTTATTAAACGCGGAAGTGAAAATCTTGGCCAAGCTTCTGGCACAAAGGATCCTGCCCCATCTGTCCTCGATTATACACCCGGATCAGTCCGGGTTTATGCCGCATAGGAACACAGCGCTGAATTTGCGGCGACTGCATGGTATCCTGGCCAGAGCGGACACCATCAACACGCCGGCAGTAATCCTAGCCCTTGATGCCAAAATGGCATTTGACCTGGTGGAGTGGGAGTACCTTTTCGAAACGCTGACGCGTATTGGGTTCGGGCCTCGCTTTCTAGCGTGGGTCAAACTGCTGTACACAGCCCCAGTGGCTCACGTAGTGGCGAACGGCCACATTTCCCGCACTTTCCAGCTGGGACGGGGCACGCGACAGGGGTGCCCTCTGTCACCCCTGTTGTTCGCCATCTCACTGGAGCCCCTTGCGACTCTCATACGAGCCTCTCCCCTCCTCAAGGGTATACCAGGGGCCGGGGGTTGGGAAGACCATCTGTCCCTATACGCAGACGACATGCTGCTGTATTTAACAGACCCCGAGGAGGGTGTACCGGCCTTGTTGCGCATTTGCGACACGTATGGCAGGATCTCCGGCTACACGCTAAACTGGTCCAAATCAGAGATATATGTCTTAAGGGGGCCGGCTCCGGATCTCGGCAATGATTGCCCGCTACGACTGGCGGGATCTTCTTTTAAATATCTAGGCATACACGTCACTAGGGACCCGACTGAATTCATGGATTAGAATCTGAAGCCGCCTTGGACAGACTCAAGCGGGATGTGGAGTTCTGGTCCGGCCTACCACTAACACTCCTCGGTAGGGCGGCACTTTACAAGATGATGGCGTTACCGCGCTTCTTGTACGTCCTTGATAATTCGCCCTACCCTGTGCCGCCCAAGTTTTTCCAGAAAGTGGCGGCTCTGGTCTCCAACCTATTATGGGGCAACCTCCCGGCGAGAGTGGCACCATCCAAGTTACACAGAGACTGGTATAGCGGGGGCATTGCACTACCAAATTTAAAACTGTACTATTGGGCTGCACACCTAAAACCCATTAATCAATGGATCCACACACCGCATACAGAGCCAGCATTTCACTCAGACAGGGTGCAGTTGGGCGCTGATAGTCTATTGGGTCCACTGTATGATCACCGCAAGATGCGAACTCTGGTCGGCCCCACCAAGTTAACCCTGCAGATATGGCACGCAGCTACGGCAGCTCTGGGCTGGAAAGGGAGAATCACTAGGATGACTCCGCTGTGGGACTCTCGCACACTGGGCAACCTGAGGAACACCAAGGGGTTCGCACAATGGGACACAATAGGCATCTCCGTGGTGGGTGACCTATGGGAGAGGAATGAGGTTATCCCGTTTGCCCGACTGAAAGAACTCTATGAGCTTAACGACAGGGAACTCTACAGATACATTCAGGTCCGTCACGCACTATTGGCAGCCATCCCAGCAGACTCACCACTGCCAGAATCCTCACCCTTGGAGGATCGCCTACTCACTGATTACATGTTAGAACGGGCGACTTCCCTCACTTATCGCAAGTTACTCAATAACTCCCCTGAGCCCACATCACACCTGAAAGAGAAATGGGAAGGAGAGATTAACGACATGGATGAGCATGAGTGGAACGAAGCACTTGGGTCCCCTAAAGAAGTAGGCATCTCGGCGCGCATGCGGCTGGTGCAATTTAAGATCTTGCACAGGGTCTATTATACCAGGACAATGCTACATCTCATACACAGGGTGCCCCATCCTTACTGTCTGCGTGGGTGCGGGGAGGAGGGCACGTTCTTCCATACCATTTGGGACTGCCCCAAGATCCAGGAATATTGGAAACAGGTGCTCCGCACACTCTCACAAGCATTAGATCACTCCATATTGCCTGACCCGAGAAGGTGCTTGCTTAATATATGGGGGCCTACCGACTTGACCCGATACGAGCAACTTTGGGTCACAGCGGGGCTAATGGTGGCGAAACGGGACATAGCACAGCGCTGGGGGGCAGCAGAACTGCCGACCAAGTCCCAATGGTGCTTGAACATGGATCGAGTGATGTTAACCGAGCGAGCAGTGTACACCAACCGAGCCTGCCCCGGGAAATGGAATAAGATATGGCTGAAATGGAATGAGTACAGGGGGGACATCTGCGAACCCCTACAAGAGGATGAACAGGATGAATCTGACGATGAGGGAGAGGAGGGCTTAACCTAGACGGGATGAGGGACTGGGGAGGAGGCCTAGGCTGCTGTGGGAGGCTTCTTTTTAGAGCTTACCCTGATGAGTCAAGGGGGTTGGGGCGGATGTAGTAAGTGGAGGCATGCGAGCGCTGTGTAGGGATGACGGATTTCCGTACTCCCAAGAGACACTGGAGACTTGAGATGCACTGATTCATGTCAGACCGTAATGTCATTCCTAACTGTTGTTGTTATGAGTTTGTTATTTTTCAAAAAACGAGAAAATTCCATCAAAACCTCATTTCCTGCATCGAATACTTGCTCAACTGGCACTTTTATTTTTTTCAGTACGCTTCATCACGCATTTATAATAACTGTGGCTTCATTATCCTTTGTACTGAACATCATTGTATACAACGCTCCTCTGATAGCGGCCGGCCCACAGGGTTGTAGGCATTCCGCTGTGTACTATGCAAAGTGCAATAAAGGTTTTGGAAAAAAAAAAAACAAAAGCAGCTGAAATCAGCCCAAAGGGCATCCTTTTAAATTTAAATGCGCCCATTGGAGTAATAAATGCTGTTAGGTCCTGACAAGATTCATCTAACTCTACCTGGTGGTAAGCAGACGCTAAGTCTAAAGTGGTAAAGTACTTGGCACCTTCCAAAGTCCCCACGATTTCATCAATATTAGGCAAGGGGAACCTGTCAACAACAACCTCTTTATTTAAGGCACGTAAATCAATACATAAGCGAATCTCACCAGTGGGCTTCTTAGCTATCACAATGGGTGGCAACCATTCAGTGGCCTCTACAGGCTCAATAATTTGATTCTAAATGAGTTTATCGATTTCCTTCTGTACCTTTTCTTGTTCGCCTAAGGGAATTCTCCTAACTTTCGCTATAACCGGAACCACATTTTTCTTTAATTTAATACAATGTATGTAACCCTTCAAACAACCTAAATTCTCATTGAAAACTTCTGGAAAATTTCCCGCAAACATTGAAGATAAATCCTCCACTTCCTGTATTTGTACTTGAGGTGAAGCATTTGGATTAAGCTTAACACCTAGGTCACGTTGATGTCTCCAACTAATCAATGCATCACCCTGTTTGGTTACATAAATTTTTCCAGGAATAATGCGACTTCCCAATTCAATGGTAGCCAGAAAATAACCCAACAATTTGATAGGTTTGTTTCCATAACCCAAAGGCAAAATGCCACTTCTTAAGAGCTTTACATTTTTACCAAAGTTTTTGTGTAATAATGCTTCATCAATCATGGTAATTTGCGAACATGAATCAAATTTGAACTCAATTAACGCATTATCAACTTTCACCAAATCAGATGGGTGTTCCAAATGGCTTCCATTAACTTGAAAAGTAACAGTCTTCACTTGAGGTTGAGACCATTTTCTATTAACATTCTCTCTCTTGTTGATTTTAGTTCTACAACATTTTGAGAAATGTCCCCTCTTACCACAATTATTGCAGATAGATTTCAAAGTAGGACAAATTGGAGAAGTCGCAAGATGACCAATATTACCACATCTAAAACAGGAAAATTTGTTATTAACATTTGTGACATTAGAATTATAACTATTCAACGTAGAGTCACTTTTATCTACAGTTATTTTGTCTTCTTTTTTTACTTGACAAATTACTTCCTCAACCTTTAATTCACTTTTATTTTCTGAAACAGATGCCTTTTCCTTTTCTCCTTTCAATTCGTCTACACATTTAGTCATGTGCTCAACTTGCTTTGCAATAACTAAAACTTCTTCGAACAGAGGGTCGTCCTTTATTCAAAGTTCTTTCCGGATACTGTCATGTGCACATTTTAAAACAAACTGGTCTCTTATTCTCTCTTCTAACGTTTGCCCAAATTTACAAGAAGAGGCCAACTTCCTTAACGCAGAAACATATTCTTCCACCGATTCATCTTTCTTTTGACCTCTCAAACCAAAATGGTATCTTTCAATAATAGTACTCAATCTGGGAAGATAATGTCTATCCAATTGTTCAATTGCTATTTCATATTCATTTAAGTTCCTTTGCTCAGACGCGCTAAGTTCCGGTAAATGTTCTAATACATCCTGACCTTCACCTTCTAAGCAATGAAGTAACAATGAATGTTTTCTTTCAGCACTTAAATTTGTTCCGCACACTCTTGCGTAGTTAGCAAATATTTTTTTCCATTTTTGCCATTTTACTTTAGGCTCTCCTGGACTCGTTAAAAAAAAAACGCAGGTTGAGTTACATTCTGCATTCTCTTTCTTTTTTTTTTTTTATTCTTCTCCTTGAATTTACTGAAATATGTATTTTTATTTTATTATAATTTTCCTGAATATAGCTCTATTGACCTTGAAGATTTATCATTCACAATATATGTATTAAACCTCTTTTTTTTAAATATTAATTGTCCTTGAAGGTTTATAACTCTTTTTTTGAGCTGTATATTGCCAGAATCTTATATTATATTTACACTGTGAAAAGGAATGTCAAAGGAATACTGCGCCGATAATATGCCTATTCTTAACATAGAATTGGCAATTGTTTCGAAGAGAATGTTGTCAGCAATTTCCAAGTCAATTACTTTTTTTTTAGATCATGCGTCATAATTGCAGGCAAAGCGTGTGGTTGTCATGGAGATCTAAACGTAATGCGTCATTGACACGCAGACGCTGATTTCACAAAAAAAATCTCCAACGTTCCTTTTTGAATGCAGTTCTCAGTGGAACGCACACGCGCATGTAAAGAACAACGTCACTGAAACGCACAGCGGTCGAGACAAATTCTCCCGACTTCTCTCCTTAAATCCAATTAAGCCCTTTTCATTTGACCTCCCACCACACCGTTTATTTCTTGAAAACGCAACAGCCGCTGGGAAGACCACGCTTCCGTCCAAAACGATCAGCCGCTGGAGGAGTGATGAGACGGCATGGGAGCAGGCTTTGTGTTGAGGTAGGAAGGGTTCTCTTCCGATCGTCGCCAAGTAAATGTGGTGTTTTCCACATAAATAAATCAGGACAATAGGATGAAGTTAAACGAGGTAAGATTGAATAAACTTCAGCCACAAACAGCTCAAGATCAACTGCCAGGAATCCCGGCACAACATTCTTAGCATCAGAACATTACAGAGACCTAATTCTATATTCTAAAAAGAACATAGAAATGGAAAGCAGAGAAGTACACAAAGCTGGGCATTACAATATTGAGTCTAAAATGTTCACCATGGAGTTGTTGTAAAGACTTGTGAGGACATAGACATCTGCCATATCCAATGGACGTGTCAGGATGTTGTTGCTGAGCGATGTCAGATCATCTAGTTAATACTCTGCATGCTCCTTTTCCGTTGTTTGTGCTATTTTGGTTGACCCTTTCTAGTCTTCACTGGTTCAGTGATGAGGAAAGTGATGCAGTGATTATCTGTCCAGTCACAAGGGATGATAGATTCCAATCGGATGGTATTACTCTTGGCAATGATGAGGTCCAGGGTTGCATCCAAGTTATGGGTAGGACTGTCACAGAAATTAATCAGATTGAGGTCAGTTAGGGTTGTTCCAGTGAAGGTGGGAATATCTGAGGAAGATATGGGTTCTGTGTTGTCCTGCGTTGGTTGAGATGGTTTCCATCATTTGCTTTATAAATGTGATGTTGTCACCAGGTGAGTGATAGATTGTGTGCAGTTTGCACAATGTATTTACAACAAGGGGTGGTGAGGGACAGAGTCTCTGAATTAAGCAGAAAGCTCTCACCCAGTCAAGAGATCAGGGCTAGATCCAACACCGTTTTTTAGCTCACTGCACCATCCCAGTTTCAGAACCTGGCTGTATGCAAATTAGTCTGTTCCTGTCCCAGTGCATGATGGGAACAGGGCAAACCAAACTACAAAAGCCAATTCTTACACTGGGAAGGAAACAAGCTCCCGGGGACCGGTTTCTGGCATTACAGCCGTCTTCGGCCCGGTTTGCTTGCATCCTGATGGTGCAATGAGCAAGGGTCTCACATCTGAGAATACCCTTCCACGCTTAGGGTGGACAAAAATATTTACAACAAGGGGTGGTGAGGGACAGAGTCTCTGAATTAAGCAGAAAGCTCTCACCCAGTCAAGAGATCAGGGCTAGACCCAACACCGTTTTTTAGCTCACTGCACCATCCCAGTTTCAGAACCTGGCTGTATGCAAATTAGTCTGTTCCTGTCCCAGTGCATGATGGGAACAGGGCAAACCAAACTACAAAAGCCAATTCTTACACTGGGAAGGAAACAAGCTCCCGGGGACCGGTTTCTGGCATTACAGTTTGCACAATGGACTGGTGTTGCTCAAAATGTTAATGCATAGGTATTCACGTCAAGTTATTTCCCTTTTATGTGACTGTTTCACTGCAATATTGTTTCTGTGTATGCAGGTGACACTACCACCAGGTCTGCTTGGCCTATCTAATCTAGTGATGTTGTGATTAGGTGGCACTAGAAGGTCAAAGGTAGGTGATAAGGAGGCATCATTAAGCCATTTGTCATTCAGGATTAGTATGTCTAGCTCTTGTGTGAGGATGAGGTCCTCTATGTCCACTACATGTTTCACGATTTGCAATTGAGTAGCATGCATTTCAGGTGTTGTTTGGTGTCAGCAGAGGGTGGCTGAGTGATGGACACTTGTTTATGGTTTGATTTGTTTATGGCTCTGTGATTGTGCCTTGTATCTCTGCGTGGGTTTGTAGGAACTAATGGCTAGCTTGTAGTTCTGAATTCAACCCTACTTAAGGAGTTCCCTCCATGGGGAAAACTCACAAGCAAGAGACACTGAAACTTCCAACAGTGCCAAGAGGACAAGTAACTGGCACATGCTGCCCAAACAAAGTGTCATAACATAACACAAATCATACAGTTCATGTGGAATTGTTCAGGGCTCACTATTGTGACTGCTCTCTTCAAGTCATTCACAATGCACTCCATAGAAATTGCCCCTCTACCTGCACAATCTGGTCAGACAATAATATCCCATTGCAGATCTGATGTGCTCTATGCATCAAAACTGTGACCAAGCAAGACCAGACTATTGAAACGTGTGGGAAATCTCTTAAATTCCTGGGTCCCTTACTCTCTAGCAAACTCGACCCAGCCTTAACAGGACAACTACACTGTGCCAAGTTTCCCTAACAGCACCATTAGGCATTCCTTAGCCCAGAATTCTGATATTTTCCAGGTAAACTTGGATGTCTCACTTTGATGTCCTTCCAGACCTTTGCTATGTTCTGATCTGTGTTTTACCAACCAGTGCTCCGAAGTAACTTAAAGGTGACCTTCTTTTGCTACGGAAATCCTTGTAAATAACTAACCATGGGCTTGAATTAGACTTTAGGGAACTGAGGTAATTCTGTCTGCGTGGCGGAGTACTTTACTCCCACCATGCAGAAGTCCTTCACCCCCCAAATTTACAGACGTCTGCCGGCACAGTGGACATCTCTTAACTTTGGCAGGAATGCTGTCAAACGACAATACTGTCCGTCAAATTTTTAACATGTTTTTGTATTTTGAAAAACAAAATCCCAAACCAGGATCTTGTTTTTGAAAATGCAAAATGTAATGAGCCCCACGCCATGGGAGTTGTCTTCCATGGTGTGGGGTTCATTTTGCAGTTTTCACTGTCCCTGACCGCCAGGGGGCTTTTGCAGATAATTGAATATTCTGGGCCTTTTTCTCCTGGGAAAACAAGGTGGTGTATTACCAAATGCAGTATTCCTGATCTGCCAGGAAATTATTGTCTCCGATTTAATCATTGGTAAACAAAAAAGAGAAAAACAAAAGAAAAAAGAAAAAAGAAAAAGAAAAGGTCTATATAATCATTCAGGAGTAAAAAAATGTACCCATATCTCCCAATACTGCATTCTTTTAGTACTATTCCATTTCCTATCCAGCCTACACACCCTAATTACAGAATTTAACCAGTCCTCATAAGATGGGGGAGTCGATTTTATCCAGTTTATACAAATCTCTCTACGTGCAAGTAATATCAGTGCAAACATTAATTTTTCCTGAGGTTTACTTAATCTGATGGTATTTAAGGCGATCCCAAAAATGATTAAAGAGGTACTTACAGTTATTGGGGTTCTCATTAGATCCGAGAGTGTCTTACCAATCTTCTGCCAGAAATGCGCAAGTGCCGGGCAATGGTGAAACATATGGGTGTCATCTGCTTTTTCTTCACCACATTTACTGCAAGATTTTATTGATGCGCCTTTGAAGCTTGATAATCTCTTTGGAGTCCAGTACGCTCTATGTATTGAGAGTGATTTCTTTTTAGAGCGGCAGGATTTACAGACTCCCAGCATAGTTCTGAAGATTTTTTCCACATCATATTTAGGTCAATTTCTTCGTTAGTAAACTCCCTTCTCCATATTTTTTCAGATATTGGTTGGCCTTCTTCTCCAGCTTCAATTAATGCCCAATACCATTTTGATATTTCTTTTGTTATTATGGATTCCTTTGTCATTTCCTTTTCGAAGTTTCCTGGGTCCGTTGTCTCTTTCGGAATGGTATTTGCCCAGCTCTTCAGTTGGTAATATTTAAACTTCGACACTTTCCCTTCCGATATTGTGTGCAGGTGTTCCCATGATATTAGTTCATTTTCAGATAGAAGTTGTCCCCATTTTTCGAAGCCTAGTTGTCTAATTATACTGGATAATGCATCCTTGAGGCAATCTGGAGTTCCAGGAGAATCCCAAATTGGGGCCATATTGCTATAGTATGGAATCCTTAGAATACTTCTAAATTGTGTCCATAGTTTGACCGCATTAGTTAACAGCTTCAATTTTACTTTCTTAAAAAATTTGGGATGGCCAAATTTGAAAAGGAAATAGTCTTCTCCATTTGTGATGTGTTGAAGGAAGTTCGGGAAATTACCGTGCTTCATTAGTAACGTTCTAAAGTTTTTAAACTGAAAAGCCCTACAATATTCAATAATGTCCGGACTTGCGATGCCCCCTTGATTTTTCCTTCTCCTGAGTTTGTTCCACGCAATTCTTGTGCTCTTCTTTGACCAAATAAAACTGGATATTTCTCCCTGTATTTTCTTTAGGGCAGCTTTATTAAACTCCAACGGAATCGTGTTAAAAAGATATGTGAATTTGGGAATGATGGTCATTTTGACTGCGTTTGATTTGCCCAAAAAGTTTAATGGTAGACCAGACCATGCTTTGAGAAGTCTTCTCATTTCTTTTACAACTAGATTTAAATTTAATTGGGGGATTTTATTCAGATCTTCGGTTAGCGTGATCCCTAAATATCTTATTTTTTCCTTTGAGAAAGCAGGTTTTGTCGTGCAGTTCCAACTCATTGCTTCTGTCTTATTAATGTTTATCAAATAGCCTGAGACCCTGCCAAAGTCGTTCATTATTTCTTTAATTGCTGATTCTGAATTATTGTGATTATCTGTAAAAACCATAAGGTCATCTGCATATAATGCTACTTTCTTTTCCCAGTTTTTGTATTCGAAAGGAGTTATTTGGGTATGATTTCTAATTGAACAAGCTAAAGGTTCAATATATAAATTGAAAAGTAATGGCGATAAAGGGCAGCCTTGCCTCGTACCCCTCTGGATAGTGATATTACTTGTCAAACTTCCGTTCACTACTATTTTTGCTCTAGGATATGTGTAAATTTCCTTCACCATATGACTAAAATTACTTCCCAGGTTATTTTTCTCTATGATCTTGTTTAAGAATAACCAATTTACGCGATCAAAAGCTTTTGCTGCGTCATAGGTGATGATCGTGAGGGGTAGTTGTTCTGATATAGCTACGTCGATTGTCGCTAGTAGTTCATGTGTTATTTCTTGAATTTGTCTGCCCTTTATGAAACCCTTCTGATCTTCATCAATCAGTTCCGGCATTAGTTTTGATAGTCTTTTCGCTATTATATTCATGAATAGTTTATAGTCGCAATTAAGTAAGGATATTGGTCTGTAAGACTCACAGATCTTTGGATTTTTCCCCGGTTTTAATATAAGACTTATTGTGGCGTCATTCCATGAGTCGGGGATTTTTTCATGCTCCATGTAAATCTTGTTCATGACTTTTGTCAAGTGCTCAATTAAAGGCTCTTTTAATGCTATGTAAAATTCATTCGGAAGGGCGTCGGGTCCGGACGCTTTACCCTTCTTTAGGCTACCTATTGCAAGTCTAACTTCCTCAGATGTTATAACACTATGTAAGAAAATGCATTCCTCTTCCGTTAGTTTTGGCATTCTTATCCCTTCTAGATATTCCTTAATAATCTCAGTTGTTGGATTTATATCCTCTTTGTATATTGTTGAGAAGAACTCTGCAAATTCTTGCCTTATTGCGGAGTCATCTTCGCATAGGGCTGATTGGTCTTTGGTATACACGGATAATATAGTATTCCTTGTCTGGTCTGTTTTCAACTTCCAGGCTAACATTTTCCCACAGCCTTCCCCATATTCGTGTTTAGCCAATTTACTGTTCTCCCATTTCTCTTGCACTACACTCTCCAAGTAGTCTGATAAGGTCTCTTTTAACTTACATACCCTCTCCGTTAGTTTTTCTTTAGAAAACGGAGATGGGCAGGCTCCCAATTGTGTTTCTGTTTCCTTAATTTCTTTCTCTAGGTTTTTTATGTCGGTTTTCCTTCGCTTATGTTTATGTGCACCCAAACTAAGTAAGTGACCTCTTATTACTGCTTTGTAAGTGTCCCATTTAATTCTTTCAGAGGATTCTTCACCATTGTCAGCAAAGTAGTTAGTTGTCGATTTTAGCAGTGGATCCACACTATCATCCGTTGTTAGGATTGATCGATCCAGCGTCCATCTAGTTGGAGTTAAACTTTGTGTTAATGAAAGTTCTAGTTGGACAGCCGAGTGATCCGATAGGTGAGCAGGTTGATGTTCGATACTTTTAACCTTATCCCGAAGTGAGTTGCTTATTAAAAAGAAATCTATCCTAGATTTGTGACCTAATTTTTTATTGTGGAAAGTAAACAGGTATGTTTTTTCACCCTTTTGTTTCCACATATCATCCATGTTTAGATCTCTATTCAGTATCCCCAACCATTCCCTCATCTTTGGTGAACTCCTTTGTTTAGTGGGGGGTTGCCTATCTAAGGTTGGGTCTAATATTATATTATAGTCTCCTCCTATGATTATCGGGACTGTGGATGTTATTAATTCTGAGTATAGTTTCTTAAGCGTCGTCGGGTCGTCAATATTTGGGCCATAATATCCTGCTATCATAAGTGTGGAGTCTTCTGTTCTTATTTTGGCCAATGCCCATCTTCCCTTTCTATCAGCTTCTTCTGATTCCAATTTAGCATTCAGGGATTTTTTTATGATAATTGCCACACCTTTTATATTGCAATCTTGTGTTGTGTGAATGCTTGAGCCAATCCAATGTAAGTTTTTCACAATTTGAGACCACTCTGATTTTATTAAGTGAGTTTCTTGAAGGATAATTATCTCACTTTCTACCTCTTTTAGATACTCCAAGATTCTTCTTCTTCTCTTGGGAGTTCTCAGACCATTAACATTCCATGAGAGTATTTTTATCATCTTTTCTTTCACCATTCCGTTTTAAAAAGAAAATTTGGTTGAAAAAGTAAAGACAAAAAGGACCATCTTGTCCCCAACGAAAACCTTTGTTTACCAAGTTTGAGGTTATTTTTTTGTTTTTTTTTCCCTATTTTGCTCCCCACCCACTTGTGATTATATCTTACATATTTATTGTACAGTGTAAGCGAATCATCCCACCCTAAGGAAGCCTCCCTTCTTCTTTTTTCAGGTGGTATTTTCCACCCTTTTCGTGCTCCTCTGCGCCAGCTTTTTTTATTGCAAAACTGCTTATTAGGTGGGTATTTTGCCTTCACTTTCCCCTTTCAGTTGAAATGTTTTGGTTTTTAGATCAGTTTCATGTTTTGCTACCAAAAAGTTCTTTAAGCTTCTTGATTAGACTTGATTCATCTTGTCGATTTCAATTTGGTCTTTTATCATCTGGATAAGATTTTCTACCTCTTTCAGTTCTCTTAGATTGTGCATCTTGTTTCTCCACATTATTCTTAAGGCTGCTGGGAATTTCAGTTGGACATTTGCTCCCAGGCTTTTTAACTCTTGCATATATTTCCCCAGCTCCCATTGCCTATCTTGTGTGGCCTTACATATATCTGACCTGACGCGAAATGACCAGTTGTCCTTATTAAAAGATCCGCTCTTTAGTCCTTCATTGAGTAATCTTTCCTTCAGAGAATAAGTCCTGAAATTTATCAGTATTTTCCTTGGGGCTTTTCGATCTTTACTTTTTCTAAAGGGATCCCTATGTACTCGCTGGATGTCAGTTGATAGCTCACAATCTTTTGCCCAGGGAAAGAACTCCTCCAGCAAAGATATAACATATGATTTTATATCTGACCCTTCCGAATTTTCAGGAATATTCAATAATCTGAGGTTGTTGCGTCTTCCTTGATTCTCCAGGGATTCAAGTTTTTCTTTGATAGCCCTCTCACTGTCTTTTATCTGTCGTATCTTTCTTTGGTTTGCGTCTACTTTTTTGATTAAAGTGCCAATTTCGTTTTCCACAGCCGTTACTCGTACTCCTAAATCGTTCAGTTTCTGGTCAAGGTTTTCGACTACTTCTTGAATTTTAGATTGATTCCCTTCCGATATTGAGAATTTCTCTCTCATTTCACTCAAGATTTTATTCATCATCTTGTCCAAGCATGCTCCCATTATTTCTTCTTGTTGGAACTGGAAGGAAGATGGCGGCCGACTAAGACGCTCGGTCGTGAGCTCCTGAGACGCCGACGAGCAAGACGATGCCAGCGCTTTCCCATGGAGAGCAATGAGTGATGCCAGCCGGTTTAACTACTCAGTAATGACCTGGAAAGGTGAGGGCTATGCTGTCTGAAAACTGATAGTTTAACATAGTTTAACATTTGAAGTATCTCTCTGAAGGAGCACGCATCCCCCGCATCCCCCGAGCAACTCGTCTTAGCAGCGCAAAAAGAATGGAGCCTAGCTGTTGGGGTTAGGAGAATAGGAGTTGCAGTCTTACCTGGGGCAAAGAAGGCAGGACAGCAGCATCACACGGAGATAGAAGATCGGCAGTTTCGGCGGACGTTTGTCAGGGTGCCGAAGCGATAGACAGCGGAGGAACGTATGCTGGAACAGGGAAGTATGTAAGAAAACAACAGGAGAAAACCCATAAACCACGTTGGGATGGGTGCAATATGTAGATGAGGACAGTTCCCAACAGGTATTATGTAGAGACAGTTTGAAAGACGTATGCAATAAGCATTACAAAGAAGGAAGAGCTAAGGAGTCAAGAAAGTTTTTCATAAACAGTGGTATTATTTCCAAATTGGTTGAAGGTCAATACAGTTAAAGCAGCACTGTACAGAGTGGATCGTGTGACAACCCGGTGACACTTGGTGCAGGTGCTATATACAATAAGTGACAAGTGAGTGTGCAAGTGTTTTAAAATGACAGCAATTGCGACGCATTAAAACAAAGTTCACAACATCAAATGATGGCCCCAGTGGAGACAAGTAATTGTTCACTCGAAACAAAGTTATTAAGATGGGAGCACAAGATGTGGAATGCGTCTTTAGGTTCGAGCTGTCTAGTCGACGGCGTTTCGATCCCTGTTGTTCGGGATCCTCATCAGGACGGGGTTGTCGATGAGAACAGTGGTAGTAGCTTTCCTAGGATGGCAAAGTCCGAATCCTGGGTTAAACCTCAGTATTTCACGATAACTGGATGATTCTTCCGTCTGGGCAGCGAGCGGCGTAGGCGAGTCCTGAATGAATCAAGGAGGATGGCCGTAACCGGGGTCTGCTGTCACAGCGGGTTGCAGGCAAGCACGGCACACACGGCACCCAAACAGCGGTGGCAGAGCTCTGGGAAAGAGCGAGAAAAGCCGCCCGGCGTTTCAGGGAGGTGCTTGGGGAAATCACTTTCCTCTTCCGGGGGAGAGTGAACAGAGTCAGCGGCGTTAGTGGTGCTGCTCCTGAATGCTGTAAGAAAGCACACAGTAACGAAGGGAAAAACGACAAGAACGTTAAGAATACACACAAGAATACACACAGTAGCAAAACCAACAAAAACAACAAAAAAGACATTACAACCGATCAAGAATATAAACAAACTAAAAAAGCAATCCCCCAGTGCTTTCTAAATATAAAAATACGTGTAAAATCAAATCAAAATCAGGAACACGATAAAAACTTACAAATACTGCATGATTGGTACTGGATGATTAGCAAAAGAAACCTGGTTGTCTCGGAGGACAAAAATATAATTGTACCTAAGCAATCGAATACCATCTCAAAAGGGGAGGAAAAGAAAGAGTATTGCCAGAGACAGAGCATTAAAGAACATAGTACTGTGGGGGGAGGACTGTGTGTTTACCATACAAGAGCTGGAGACAAAAAATACCAGAGAAGAGTTTACTCCTGCTTTTACTTACATCACCAGATCAAAAAAGCCTTTAGTAGAGAAACCAATATCTCCAGAGCCACTGGACAAAAGAGAAGAGATAACTAGTAGGTCAGTTTACTCTCTAAGAAGTCGAAACCTACCTAAACAAAATACACCGTCAGTCCAGAAGAAAAATAATATCACCCCAAGAAGCACAAAGAAAAGAAATCTTCAACGGCTGGACATACTATCAGAAAGTATTAAAGGTAGAGTCTAAAAAACTAAAATCAAGGGGCAAAAAGTTAAAATCACTCCATCTTTAAGATCTTATTTTAAAGTCCAACAAGTGTTGCAGATACGAGGCGGACAGCCCACGGCGGAGACTATAGCTGAGAACGTCTTAGCACATATTTCCACGTTAGGCGAAGGTGGAAGCAAGGGTAAAGAACCTACTGGAGAGAACGGGGTAGAAGAGATACCTGCTCTAGAATATTTGGAGGTAAACACGGAAGGTGAAGAAGAAGAAGAAGGTTCACAACAAAAGGTCTCCTCAACTTTAACTGAATCATTACAAACAACACACCGACCAAGGCTAAAAACAACCATGAATAACTCAGTAACACAACTCTATGACAAAGAGACTGAAGCTGATAAATCCCCACAAGAACAACAAGGGGGAGCAACTGGCCTGCAAATTGAAAAAGAGTGGGAATTAGACCAGCAAGAATTACGGCCAGGGGAGCAAGATTTGGAGCAGGATACGGACCAATCGGGTGTAAGTATTACCTTTTTACTTGTAATATCAATTTGTCCCTAAAATTCTGTTTCCAGCCTAATTGAAATAATACCTAGTTCAGATAATGAAGGGTCATAGAGATGTGTTCCTCCCTGAAAGCTCACTGGAAACTATCTGCACTTGTAGGCAAGATTAGAAACAGCTTCTAAAAAATAATGCAATAACACAAGGCTCCAGAATGAACCTACCGTCCCAGCCCCACCCTCCTACCCATGTGTCACCAATTGTACTGGCCTAGTCCCTGTATATTTATTCTGACAGGCAAGACTGGTGCATACTAGCGTGACAGGGTGGGCGTTGTGATGAATGGAGAAGAAAGACTATGGGCTTTGTTTAGTGGTGGGTGGTAATGTTTAGGCCAATGATTTCTGATGGCTGTGGTCCAAGATTGTGTCTACTTGGCTGTTGGTGCATTCTTAGATAAAAGTGAGGGGGGGTGCTAAATTGTGCTGTAGGGGAGCATAATACCTCTATCATCGCGGCCATAACATCGACAATCCCTGTTGGCTGTGTACATGTTCTCGAACACAATAGGCCATTGAGGAAGTGCATGTTAATAGTACAAGAATGCTGTTGATGTCATCTTCGACCTCTCAGTTTATTTATATAGAACCTGGCGATACAGCCAGGCCTACCGCTTGATCTTGATCTGTACCTGCGCTACAGTCTGATCTATCACACCTGGTGCTGTTTGCCAACTATCGTCCTATTACATCCTTCGATTGCAAAATGACATCTTCTTGTGTACCGTCCACCCTACTCTCCTGCTCTGCACATGTGCTTCGCCTTTCCTTGTCCTCTATTTATAGAGTCCTCCTATTTGCTGCAGCATTGTTGGGTCCTGTCCTGAACTATGCTTATCTTGTCTCTGTGCGAGACTTAGCTTATACTTTTCCCTTAGGAGACTTTGCTATTCTTGTCCTTGTGTTTTGTGCTTGTCTCTTCTGTGTGTGAAATTGTACTTCTCCTGCCCCATTACAACACTTTGCATGTTCTGTCCTTGCTCATTTTCTTCGTTTCTCTGAGATCCTTTGCCCATAGATTCAGTCATCTCATCCCAATAATATAGCTTACATCATGCATAAGGTAAGAAGTGAGCTGGAAAAGTACATATATAGATCGTAGTACCATCGATATAATTACTGCCTTAGAATTTAGATGCAGTGATGGTCACCTCTGCTCTCTAACCTCAATGCAGGTCCACCTACCACACTTTAGGAGCTGTATTTATGAGCTATCCACTGAATTGGTAATGTATTGGTATTTATATAGTGCAAACGTAGCTATGTAGCAAAGTAACTTATATAAGTTGTTGGGAGACAAACAGCTCATGTGCATCAAGTGGGAATTCCACAAATACATTTAACTCACAATCGGTATTTTTTACGGCACAGGGAGATTAAGTGTTTTACTCAGATTCATACGATGTTGAGTCTAACGCCAATGCCTGGGTTGGAACCTAGACTCCCTGGTTCTATAGGTGGCAGCTGGAAGTGCTAGGTCACATCTCCTCCATGGCTGGAACGTCTATATGGGGAGTCGTTGTGAAGCTCTGGTGGTGCTGCTTGTAATATAGTCTTTTTTGCCAAGGCATGTCGATGATAAAAGCCAGGACAGATGGTAAAACCTATATACTACCTTACCCTTTACATCATGGACCAAATAGAGACCATTATGGATTTGGTGTAACAGCTCATACAAAGCACCAGTACCAGTCAATGCGGCACTCACTGCCAGAAGACATCTGGAAGTGAATCTACTAATGGTTCTCCATGGAGAACTGATTGCATCAGTGACAAACACTGGATGGCTATTGTCCATGCTCATCGACGTTGGCTACGGTTTTGCAGTAAAGTGCGCTATGGCAGAAGTGTACCACTGAGGGGCCAATTACGATTGCAGAATGACCGCCACCGCCAGCCTTGCGGTGGCGGTCCTTCTGCAATCGGACTGCGTTTCTCCCACCACATTACGATGGCGGCATAATCACTTTCAGACCATGGCGGACGCAAAGACCAGCCGCCACAGAACGGCCACAGGCATTCGTTCCCATTGCCTGGCGGAGCAGTCTGTATCCCTAAAATGGTGGCGGTGCCTAGCAGGCACTGTCTCCCAAATTAGGATGCGGTCTGCAGGCAGCCTTACAGTGGCAGGTTAATCGCCATTGAAAGGCTGGTGGAGATTGGTTTTGTGGGCCCGTTGCGGGTCCACCTTCTGTTTGGGGGAGGTGTGGGTGCACGGGGGGTACCCATGGTAACCCCTACATTTAACTGCACCAAGTGGCAGGCACCGTGTGGTGCCTGCCACGTAGTGCAGTGAAATGCACAACATGCTATTTTGACATCACGGCGGGTGCTGCTGTCAGCAGCACCCACCCCAATGTTAAAATGCAAAATGCTAATTCGGTGTGCAGAACCGTCGCATGTATTGCGGGCGGTCCCAGTCACCACCACGATGGCGACGGACTCCAGTCAGTCCGCCATCGTAATCGGCCCTATAGTGTAAACTATACTCTGTTGGCAGACCTGCTGATCTTTTGGCTGTCCAGACCTAGGTTTCTTTTCTGACATCCTAAAGTGAAGGGGACACTACAAGCTAATACATTGATAATCAGCCATAGCCTGCTTCTGTATGATGAAGATGGCTTCAGGGCTGAGTTTATAAACATATTTGATAGACTGTACAGTCAACCGGCGTCATGCAAAGAAATTATTATTTGGATGTTTTTTAAAATTGCCAGTGAGGAGTATCTTTGTGAAAAACATGGTGCCTGCTCATTAAACTCAACCCTTTAGAACAGTGATGGCATCATTGGATGCTCTGAATGCAGTGAGAACTTCCCAGCAGGCGGGGCTCTCTTGCTATAGCTAGCAATACTGTGCCAAGGTCCAAGGAAGCTGGTGCGCCAACTTCCAGGCTCTAAAGGAGCCTGGTGAAGGCTTACTTGTTAAAGTATAATCACCCGGTGGCGAAATATTTATGGGCAAAACTAAAGAAGATGACTGTGTTTCATTATGTCTTAAGTCATGTCACCGCTGCTTACCAATCAGGCCTTAATCAATACCGTGTAATAGGAAAGCATAGAAAAGAAGGGAAATGTAAAACAGACATCTGTAAAATAAACATTCCTCTTTAGGTGGATTTACGTTTCTCGAAGGCACCTCTTAACCTATGACAATGGCAGAACCACGGATCCACTTTGGGTCATGGAATTAGAAAAATGCTGGCAAACGACCGCGTTGTAATTCCCTGAGGGGAGAAGGAATGTGTTAAAAAGAGGTATATTCATTGAGAAACAAGAAAGCCTACTTCTAACATCAAGGCGTCTACTGACCAGAGTTCCTGTGCCTTGTCAAACACCTCCTCGGCCACGCTATTGACTTCATGATCCGCAGGTTCACTTTTGAATCAATGGTTATAGTTTAAAGAGCAGTTTATCATCGTTTCTCAACCCTCATAGCCAAAACATTTAATTGGTATTCCCTTAAACATTCCCTTTGCTCTGCATTCCATGATCGTGTTCCGTGGAGTAGAGGGAAAAGCCATTTTGAGTGGCTGCTGCCACGAAGTGGAGTTCTTTACCTGTACGTGTCCACTCTGAACCCAATCTTTTCCAATTCAGTAAGCTTCTAAAGCCTTGATTATTGAACATGCAGCTATCTCCTACCATGGTAATGCTGAATACAAGTTAGCACGACAAGCTTCTCTCTACACGGATACTCCATAGGGTATAGGCTGCAAGTAGAGGAAACACTAAGAGTTACCCGTTTAGTGTCAGATTCCGGGGGAGCAGCATCCCTCTCTGGGTGCAGTGTTCTGCAGTAGCGAGATTGATCAGTTGGCTTAGTGCAGGATTGGGGGTCGTGGTTGGTGGCAGCGCTCAGATACTGCTGTGCAATCCTCTGCACCATGTGTCAGTTGAAAGACCATCAGACTTATTTTGTGCAGGATTGGGGGTCGTGGTTGGTGGCAGCGCTCAGATATAGCTGTGCAATCCTCTGCACCATTTGTCATCTGAAAGACCATCAGACTCATCTTGGATGGTGGAAGGGTGATGCTGAGTCAGCCGTGGAACCTGTTGAGAACCTGCTGTGTGACCGCCGGATCCTTTGCTGCTTTCGAGGCTCCTGGTCCCTGACTGTGCTGCTTTGCCCCGTGTTCCTGGTCCCTCGCCGCTGCTGCACTCCGCCGGCCGCCGAGGAGGGAAACCACAACACCCAGGCTCCCCCGCAGGTCGCAACGTCATCTGTGCGCCCGGAGGCGCGATAAAGACCACAGCGTCCCCGGCAGAGCGGGTGGAACCTGTTGAGAACCTGCTGTGTGACCGCCGGATCCTTTGCTGCTTTCGAGGCTCCTGGCCCCTGACTGTGCTGCTTTGCCCCGTGTTCCTGGTCCCTCGCCGCCGCTGTACTCCGTCGGCCGCCGAGGAGGGAACCCACAACACCCAGGCTCCCCCGCAGGTCGCAACGTCATCTGTGCACCCGGAGGCGCGATAAAGACCACAGCGTCCCCGGCAGAGCGGGTGGAACCTGTTGAGAACCTGCTGTGTGACCGCCGGATCCTTTGCTGCTTTCGAGGCTCCTGGCCCCTGACTGTGCTGCTTTGCCCCGTGTTCCTGGTCCCTCGCCGCCGCTGCACTCCGCCGGCCGCCGAGGAGGGAAACCACAACACCCAGGCTCCCCCGCAGGTTGCAACGTCATCTGTGCGCCCGGAGGCGCGATAAAGACCACAGCGTCCCCGGCAGAGCGGGTGGAACCTGTTGAGAACCTGCTGTGTGACCGCCGGATCCTTTGCTGCTTTCGAGGCTCCTGGCCCCTGACTGTGCTGCTTTGCCCCGTGTTCCTGGTCCCTCGCCGCCGCTGCACTCCGCCGGCCGCCGAGGAGGGAAACCACAACACCCAGGCTCCCCCGCAGGTCGCAACGTCATCTGTGCGCCCGGAGGCGCGATAAAGACCACAGCGTCCCCGGCAGAGCGGGTGGAACCTGTTGAGAACCTGCTGTGTGACCGCCGGATCCTTTGCTGCTTTCGAGGCTCCTGGCCCCTGACTGTGCTGCTTTGCCCCGTGTTCCTGGTCCCTCGCCGCCGCTGCACTCCGCTGGCCGCCGAGGAGGGAAACCACAACAACCAGGCTCCCCCGCAGGTCGCAACGTCATCTGTGCGCCCGGAGGCGCGATAAAGACCACAGCGTCCCCGCGACGCGGGTCTCCGCGCGGGTCTGCGCCGGGCTAAGCCCGGGCAAAGGGCGGGCCGTCTGAGGCCGTCCGAGGTTGGACTAGGTTGGGTTGGGCTAGGGACCCTGCCCGAAAATCCCTTCGAACACTCTCTGGATACAGACCGGCTCGGACTACACTGGGTAAATAAAACAACTACTGAGTCCTGAGTGTAAACATATTGTTCTGAGTGTATTGTCCATCCTAACCATGCCCGGGAAAAAGCAAACCCCAGTCAATAATACCATAGATAACTATCTCTTCCAAGTTGTGGCAAAAATAAATAGCGACAGGAGATCCTCATTGGGATTAGAATTATCTAACCAATCTCCTCTGGATGATAAAGAGATAGAGGATTCTTTTGCACTACAAAATAGCAGTACATCTGGGGTGGTACATGATTCTCTTCACGATACAAATACCATCCAACCCAGTGGCATAGTTGCTATTACTGAAGACACTAGTGACAGTAAAGTGGTGTCAGTGATATCCACCAATAACGAGTCCCCTATCCCTACTGCAGCCCCTGTTCCAGCCCCGAGGGTTACTGGGGGCAAAAGAAAGGTTATGCCAAAACGGGGGGGCCTAAGGTCTGGTAGAAATAAAGTCGCAACCCCACCAAGGAAAATACTTGAGGATGAGGAGGATGATCTGACTAGTGAAGCCTATGTGACCCTCTCCAATGCTCAATTTAATAAACTATGGAGCATGATGGACACAAAAATTAAAGGTATAGTCAAACCCCTGGTTAGTAAAATAGACAAATTAGCCGCTGAGGTTAATAGACTGGGAGGTTTATTAGATAAAACTCTGGTGGAGGAAGGAAATCTCCCTGAAGTTGTTGGGTCTAGGGTAGAGCCATTAATGAGTAAAACACCGTCTGGCGAAAATAGTGTACCTATTCCTATTCCTGCGCCAAATCCTCTAATGGTACCACTGATTAATCCACCTGGTGGTGCCTCAGGTGTTGTACCACCGGTTCTTACCATTGTTGATTTTAATACTGGGAAAGGGTCTTTTGAGCTTGTAGTAGAAGCTTCTCCATTAGTTCTCGTCCTTGCAAACGTCCCCCCATTGGCATCTGGGGAGGTTGAATCAACATCATCTTTATTAAACAAATCTTTATCGTGGCTTACTAACAACATGGTAATATCTCCCTGGGGAAAGCAGCAATTATCTGAAGAACTTGTAAATGCCAGAAGGGTAGAGTGGATTGGTAATAGGGTCAAGAGGTTTAAGGGGGATTGTGTTGTCCTTAACTTCTCTGACCCTGAGGTCTTGTCAAACATCCTGCCCAACATCTTACCTCCACAGCGAAGATCAACTTCAATTGTTCCATTGACCTTGGATTTTTTCTACCCTCGGAAAGGAAGAGGCCCGAATTCTAGTACTTTAAGAACAAAATGGAACGTTGTGACCAAAAGGGGCAGTAAGGATGTTGGTTTTAATGAGTGGGGTCTAGGCTTGGAAAATAGATTCTCTGACCTCTCAAACATGGATGCCTGTGATTGACAACCATTTAACCCTAAGCCTTTGTTGCAAAATTCACTTGATTCATGCACTACTGGGGAGTCTGGTCATCTAGTAGGCGCTCAAACTGAGACTGTCAATCCTGAGGACACAGTTGGACCAATCAACAAAAATGTAAATAACAATGGTATTGACGATACGGTGTTGAATGGGTTTGTCTCTAGCCCTAAACTTAAAAAGGCATACGGTTCTGGGAATCTATTATCCTGGAATGTGGCTGGGCTATGCTCCAAGCTGGATTGTGGAGACTGGTTTGGGTTTGTTAGCAAGTACAATGTTTGCATTTTTCAGGAGACATGGGCCTGTGATCCTGTTTTTGCTTTAGGGTACCTAAATTTCTATGTACCAGCTATCAAGGGCCCAAAAGGGCGCCCGATGGGGGGCCTCACTATATGGGTCCGACAGTCCCTAAAGGCTGTAGTAAAAAGTGTGGAGCTTGATCAAAAAGATATCCAGCTCATTAGACTCATGAGTGATTCATCCATGGGGGGCGTGGCTTAGCACGCGAAGCAAATGGTCGCCTGCGGGTAGAGCTCCGTGCCGAGTTCCCCTTCCCGGCGCTGTTCTCCGGGACAGTTCTGCCCTGAGGCTGCCGAAAACCACCGGCGAGTGCCCCACTAGACCCGACGCGGCGCCTGCCCAACTTTGGCACGGATCGGACTTCCGAAACCGCACCGGGGGGTGCCGACCGCCCGCGGCCGCGAAAGTTGCCACCAGCCCGGGCGCGGACCCAGGAAACTCCGGGGATCCAGCAGTCGCGGTAGGCCCAAAAAAGAGGCCGACGCCAAACGCCAGCGGACCACGCACCAAAGCACCGGAGGCCGCCCACCCCCCACGACGGTGAGGAACTGGGGTGAGATGACCACACAAATCCAGCTGGGCATCCCGCGCGCGCACTAAGACGGATCGGCGGGAGTGCCCTGGACCTGGCGGTGGCCACCAGGCCTGGACGCGTCTCCCCTGCATCGGGAGCTACACTGGCCCAAACGCATAGCGGTGCGGAGAGGTGAGCGGCTGGGCCTCGGACGCCTGGGGAGCTGGAGGGCAGTGGAGGTTGGGGCACGCAACTCGGCACCCGCCGGCAGCCACGCGAACCACGACACACGGGACCCCGGTCACAGGCAGCACCCACTGGCTCCACAACGCAGCGCGGCCTGCGACCCACTGGCGCTACCCCAGGCACACACCGTGGGAATAGCGACGGCCTGAGGGGACGAAGACCTGCACCACCTGCGATCCGAGCGAAGCTCGACACCGAGCAGCTGCCACACGAGCGGAACCAGTCACCACGCCAGCACAGCACACAGCCCGCATGGATCCGCACAGACCCTGAGCCCCTTGCCACAAACAGGCTCGCGACTCACAAGGGGCACATCGCGGAACCGCGCCATACACCCGGCGACGCCCAGATATACCACGCAGCGCCGAGGTGCGAGGCGCCCAGCAGCTGTCCACCCTCCCAGGAGCGAACGAGTGCCACGCAAACACCACGCAGGCAGAGCCTACCGATACCAGCAGCCGAGCCCCGACCGGCAGCCGACGACCTTCATCCACCCACCCGCCATTGGCCAGGCCAGACTGAACCGAGCCGGGACAAGGAAAGCGGACTCCCCATCGGACGCCGATGTCTGGCGGGACCAGGGCGCGGACCGGCACTGGGGGCGCGAGGCCTAAAGGCGAAATGAACAAAACTGGCAAAACTACGGACCAGGACCAGACGGCAGCGAAGCTCGACGTCATGCTGGCAGCCATGGAGCGGCTAGAAGAATCAATTCAACTCACACGCACCTCCCTGGCCACTAAGATCGACAGTGTGGCCATAGACCTCACGCATCTCCGCGAAGACCACAAAAAACTTGCCGACCGCACCTCGATGCTGGAGGGAACCGTGAAAGAGCTCCAACCCCAAGCCAGCCAGACGCATACCCAAATACAGGACTTGCTGAACCGAGTGGAGTTCCTTGAAGACCGGGCCGAGGATGCAGAAGGCAGGGCGCGGAGGAACAACGTACGCTTGGTCGGCGTTCCGGAGAAATGGGAAGGGAGAAAACCGGAGGAACACATGGAAAAATGGCTGACATCCATCCTGCCTGAGGGCTCACTCTCGCCTCAATTCGTGGTGGAGCGCGCCCATAGAGTCCCGACCACACCCTTGGCTACGGGCTCCAACCCGAGACCCATGCTCCTCCGCATCCTGAATTATAGAGACCGGGACTCCATACTGAGAGAAACGCGCAAACTTGAGGAGGTGAGAATCGAAAACACCAAAGTAATGTTCTTCCCGGACTACACCATACATGTACAGAGGCAGAGACAATCCTTTCTAGCGGCGAAGAAACGCCTGCGCCAGCAGGGCCTACAATACTCCTTACTATTCCCCGCGAAACTCAGAGTGATAGCCGGGGAGAAAACCCATTTCTTTACAGACCCAGATGAAGTGGAAGCATGGCTGGACAGTGGCACTGACACAGCCCCCAGGACCCCGGCAACCCACGCGAATGGACACCAATCCGGCGGGAATAGGAGGTGACGGCGCCCGAAGCAGCGGGCGCAGGGGCGCACGAACGGGCCAAGGAAGATGTCTCCCCCTGCCGACGCCACACAGCAGGAAAAACAAGAAGCCCTCCGCCTTGTGCGGGAACTCAGCAACTCCCCAACGCATAGCGACCCAACTGGCAGCGGCACACAGGACCCCCCAAGCGACGACGAAGCAATCTACAAAATGTCGGACTCTCCTGTGACAGATCCTGGACCGGATGTCACCCCCCAAACCTCGGAATACATCGGCTAACTGTCTCCTAGAGCATATCCACCAAGTCTCCCGCAAGAACACTCGAAGGGCCATCCACGTGGAGATCGCGGACTCGGACTGAGTACGCCTGGCCCGGCGAGACCTCCGGAAAGCTGAGAGCCACGTTTTGCCCTGGTGATGACCCGGCGGACGCTGAGCGGCCGGCCCCCCCACTCCTGGGGCCAGTCATCCTGCTGCACACTAATCAAGACACGTAATGTATGGCATTAAATGTTGGTTTTGCACCTATGACTTTTACAGTTGAGGCTGACTCGGGCCTTCACATACCCCCCGGGAAGGGGAACAACCCCTATACGATGATTCTACAAACACTTGGCCAGCTGCTACTGCTAGCACTGCACGGCCCCCCCCAGAACTGAACTAAACTTTGTTACTCTCCTTGAGAGCATGGACGGGAGCACGTTTGCCCACCGACCTTTTGGTATTTCGCATGTTTGCGATGTTCATTGGCTAACTGTTCTATTGGCCACGTTAACTGCCTGTTTTCCCCCTTCACAGTACTGCAATGGCGTGCGGGCCAATCAATATTCCTTACGAACTGCGGGCGGGCGGGGGGTGGGACGGGGAGGCCGCTCTGGGGAGACCGTCAATACAAAGCAATGTCTGTGATCAATGTATGCACATGGAATGTGAGAGGGATGCACACACCGTCCAGACGGTATCAAATATTCTCATACCTCAAACGCCATAACGTACATATCGCTCTCTTACAAGAGACGCACCTCTGTGCTAAGGAAGTCACCACCTTACGCCGCAGATGGCGTGGCCACCTATATGCCACGCACCACTCTTCCTACGCTAAGGGGGCGCTGGTATGGATACGTCCGGGCACCCCATGGATAATGCAGGACGCCTTGGTGGACCCAGGGGGGAGGCATGTAGCGGTCAGGGGCAGGATAGACGGGAACCCGATAGTACTAGCCTCGATATATGCACCCAACACAGGGATACAGGATTTCTTAACACAACTGTCCAACACCCTGGCGCCATGGCATGGCATACAGTGGATACTGGGCGGGGACTATAACTGCACACTGGACCCTTCCCTAGACCGCTCCCGTCCCCCACTCCCTAATTCCCCAGCTCTTCACGCAGCGCGAGCCCGCCTAGATTGGTCCGTGCAATGGGACCTACTAGACGCATGGCGCAGCCACAACCCAGACACCAGGGCCTACTCCTTCCACTCAGGGGCACACAATCTGCATGTACGCCTAGATAGGTACATGGTATCCAGAGACCTACTACCGGCGATACGAGACACGCAATACATGGGCCGCACGCACTCGGACCATAATCCACACTTCATGACGCTCACCTGGGAACAGCCGCGACCACCAATCCCCACCTGGCGACTACAGCCAGACCTTTTGCTCGACGGCACATTCAGAACCTCGATAGGGGCACAAACAGCACAACACTTCGAGGATAACAACAACACTGCCTCCACACCCCAGATAGAGTGGGACGCGTTCAAAGTGGTCCTGAGGGGGCTATGCCTCGGAACCCAGGCACACACCCGCCGACAGCTGGAAGCAGACCTGAAACGGCTAGAAAGGGAATTGCTGCACAAAGAACAAGAGGCGACGGGAGGGGATGATACAGAGCTGCTTGAGGCTAGGACGGAACACGACAGACTGATAGGCAGACTGAAACAAGTCAATTTCACTGCACACTCAGCACGCACACACCGCTATGGCGACAAGCCGGGCAAATTACTGGCCTGGCTGATAAGGCGAGAAGACCGCTCCGCCCCAGTAACGGCCATAAGCCCTACTGCGGACACCGTGGTATACACCCAGGCGGGCATACATGCAGCCTTCGTGGCGCACTACAAGACACTATACCAGTCGCAAATGGCCAATCCGCAACCGGACATCCAGGCATACCTGGAGGAACTCACACTTCCCGCCCCGACTGATGACCAACGAGATGAGCTCGGAGCCCCGTTGGTAGCGGAGGAATTACCTGAGGCCATATTCGCCCTCTCTAACGGGAAGACCCCTGGTCCGGACGGACTGCCTGCAGAATACTACAAAGCATATTATGACATCCTGATTCCCGAGCTGCTCAGAACATACTCGGCAGCACTAGACGACTCATCCCTACCAACATCCATGAACGAAGCCACACTGGTATCGCTTCTCAAACCAAACAGGGAAGGGATGCTCCTCGGGTCATATAGGCCGTTAGCCCTGCTCAATACGGACTACAAAATCCTGGCATCAGCACTGGCTCGTAGACTAGCGGCCCTGGTACCGGCCCTGGTACACAAGGACCAGAACGGGTTTGTCCCAACGAGATGCACCTCCCAGAACATCCGGAGGCTGTTCCGGGTGCAGGAATACGCAGCCCGGACGTGGCCAAGATCGGGTTGCCTGGTGTTGGACCTGGAGAAAGCGTTCGACTCTGTCGAATGGCCCTATTTATCGGCAGTGCTACGTAAGTTTGACCTGGGTGATGACTTTCTAGAACTGGTCGGCCTGCTATATGGGAAACCTGAGGTGAGGGTACGCACTGGCAAGCTGGTCTCAGAGCCCATAAAGGTTAGAAGAGGCACCAGACAAGGTTGCCCACTTTCCCCATTACTATTCTCCCTGGCGATTGAACCACTGGCTGAACGGCTGCGCACCAGCGGAGCACGATGGGGTATCCCGCTAGCAGATGGCACGCATGCAGTGTCACTATACGCAGACGACTTACTCTTATATATCAAAGACCTCGAGAATGTGCCGGCGGAACTGTCGGACATATTCCGCACGTTCGAATCGATGTCCGGCCTCAAAGTAAACTGGGCCAAGTCGGGGGCATATTCGTTCACCCCCGACGTTCCGGACCCGGCACTTCACATTAATAATGAACGACTGCCATGGTACCAAACCACGTTCAGGTACCTGGGCATTCATATATACAGGACGCCCCCAGACATTTTAGACGGCAACCTGACACGGGCCATAACGTCTGTTCGAACACAGGTCGCCTTCTGGAAAACTCTCCCCATCAATGTGCCAAGCAGGGTAACCTTAACGAAAATGATAATACTCCCCAGGCTCCTGTACTACTTTGCCAACCTCCCACTCTATATCCCTGTCCGCATATTCAGGGAGCTGGAATCCATGCTCAGAGATCTGATCTGGAACACAGGCAGGCCAAGAGTAGCACTGACAAAACTCTACAACCCGGTCACTGAGGGCGGCGCAGCGGTCCCGAACCTAGAGCTCTATTACCTAGCAGCACAAGTGCAATGGGCGGTAGCCTGGATTTCGGGCAGGAATCTCGAGGACACGGCTACTGCCACAGACGTCCTTTCCCAACTGCAGGTACTCACCCTATTTCACCCGCTGACGAGCCCTAGGAAGCACTCGCAACTACATGTGGCTGTGGCCACGAAATGTTACGACAGATGCTTACGCCTCACTAGAACCACCATACCGTATGCGCCAGCGTTACCGCTCCTGGGCACCCCCAAGGCCACGTCAGTCGTGACAGAGGCGGCACTGGCACAGTGGACCCACGCAGGCATAGAAACCATGGCAGATTTGTACGCAGATGGCGCTTTACTTTCCTTCGAGGCACTGACTGCTGACACGGGACTGCCCGCGGGACAATTCCTGCAACATGCCACAATACTGCGGACACTCACGCGGAAATGGGGGAACATCGCTGACGAGCCACCCACACACCAGCTAGTGCAGTGCATGCACGTGATGGGCAACGGGACGCATGTGGTGCACTGGCTGACACAGGCGCTACTCTCGCACACTCAACACACATTGCAACCCCTCCGGGACAAATGGGCGGTGGACAGAGGGAAGGCATGGACGGACAAGGAGTGGGCGGCGATACTCTCAGGCCCCCGCAACATTCCCCGTAATGCACGTTTCAAACAGATCCAATTTTATGTTCTACACCGCGCATATCTATCCCCGGACAAGATAAACTTGTACTTCCCGGGCACGGGAGCCAAATGCCCGAGGTGTGGCACGGAGGGAGCGGACCTCCTCCACATGCTGTGGCAATGTCCCCAGCTTCGAGCATACTGGCACTCGATACTCACGCTACTGAAACGATGCACGGCAATGCCGGTCCCGTTCTCGTGGGAGGCGTGCCTCCTGGGCCTCTTCCATAGGACCAAACTGAACAGGGTGCCTTCCCGCTTCTGGGACCTTGGCCTCATCACAGCCAAAAGACTCATCACGAAGCATTGGAAACGGGCGGTTCCACCAGCGGCGGAACACTGGCGCGCTTCACTAGATAACTGGGCGAAAGCGGAAAGCATATCATTACATAATGAGGAGACGGCGGGATTGCGTAAGTACCCCATAGCGGCGCTCTGGGACGATATGATCCGCTCCTTCCACAATGGACCCCAGGCACAAGACACTCCTGAGGGACAGACACCCCCGGATGAGGGACATAGCGATGACCAACACACTCCAGGTGCCGCAGACGACAGACACAACGCCCATACACCTGACCCCTAGGCACCCCCCCCTCTTCTCCCCCCCCCGGCTCAGCTGACACGCCAGGATTGCCGACACCCCCCTGCATCGCCAGCATACTTCCCACACATGCAAGATCGGACATGAGCCTGCTGAAACATTACTACCGGGCCCTACCCCCCCTCTCTCCCCGCCCCCCCCTACCGTAGGCCCCACCAGCTGTTGCACCGCACGCCCCACGACCCCAAGTTTGATACCCCTATCCCGTTACGCTTTTATTGAAATTGCTTGATTGGCAGGATACAATAACTAAGACAGCATGATCATGCACTGTTTGAACGCTGACATTCTCGGCGAAATGTTGTGATATACTCTGCGGACTACTCCATGATCTATGTATGCATTACCTTGACTATTGAATCTCCATACATTGAGACTCTGTATGGAATATGCTTGTATTCTTTTTTTCTCCTTTGCACTGAATAAAAGACATATTTAAAAAAAAAAAAAATGAGTGATTCATCCATTTCCATCGACATCTATAACATATATGCCAGAGGTGGAAATGCAGGAAAATCTGAGGTCCTTCTTACCCTGTATAATCTTCTTGAGACACATTCTAGTAGGAAGAACATAATAATTGCAGGCGACTTAAATCGTACGTTTGAACCTCTAGATACCGGTGAGGCTTTCTTAGGTACAGAGGAAGACAAGCAATGGGATATTCCCACACTAGATACTACTCCAGTAACTCGCTGGACTGAGGATATTTTAGGTCTAAATGCAATGTGCCTCGAACAAGGGTTAAGAGCTCTGAATGGCAGGACAAAGTCAGATAGAGTACCAGCTATGACTTTGAACAATGGGAGAAACAAAAGTCGTATTGATTATGTCATCTGTAGCATGTCCCTTTGGTCAACTGTTAGTGATATGGTTGTAATGGAAAGGCTTGAGAGTGACCATAACCCTTTATGTGTTTCTCACAAATGGTGGTTGTCCGAAGATAATGTTTCTGATCCTCGTGATGATCCTCAACCCCCGCTGATTGTACCAACAAATAACATGCGCAGGTTGAGGTGGACAAGTGTTAGGACAGACCAGCAGGCCTTAGAATAAATAGGAGTTGCGACTGACAAGGATATTATGGCCCTAGAGTGTGTGGCAGGGAATCCTCCGGGTCAAGATGATACTACCAAAGTACATGAGATTCTTTTTAATGAAATTAAATGTTACTTTTTAAAACCTGTAAGTAGAAAGAAGGCATGTGCTTTTAGAGCAGCTAAGTGGTATAATCATGATTGCAAGGTGGCACGAACCTCTTTGGGAGCCGCAATTAAGAGTAAAAATTTGGGGGCTATTCGATCTGCCAGGAAGCGTTATAAAATCTGCATTGCTAAGGCGAAAAGAGATTGGGACGAAGCCCACTGGAACAAGTTGAAATGTGCAAGTGATCGAAAACACTCTAGACTATTTTGGCACATTGTCAAATGGGGTCAAGAAAGGTCTGAAGTGGCATGTAACAACAATGTCCCACAGGACGCCTGGGTCAAATTTTTCAGTGATCAGTATGCTACTAGGGACCAGATTGTAAATAGTATTTGTCCTACTCATTTATTTGCAGAAGACATTCTCTTCACGCAGAGTGAAATACTGTCTGCCCTCAAAACCGTACACAGCGGTCGTGCTCCTGGCATAGATGGGGTCCCAGCGGACGTTTTCCTAAATGACACTGGAAGGTAGTGTAAATACATTTATTTGCTAATAAACCACATTGCCAAGGGTGCAGATATCCCGGTATCATGGCGGGGTGCTGTAATCATTCCTGTGTATAAAAAGGGAGATCGTGCCCAGCCTTGCAACTACCGCCCAATCAGTTTAATTGATACTGTCCAAAAAATCGTGGGGCGAGTGATTGTAAACAGATTGCTCGACTGGGCGGAGGAACACAATATTTTATCTCCCTTCCAGGCCGGGTTCCGCAGGGCAACTAGTACTGTGGACCAAGTCTTTCGATTTCAACTGATCCAGTGGAGGACCGTGGTGCTAGGTGGAGGCAGTCTTTATGCGGCATTTGTCGATCTGCGGGCTGCCTTCGACCTGGTACCAAGGGCGAAACTGTGGGAAGTGCTTGCAGCTTTGGGGGTCCCAGGGGTCTTGCTGACCTTGATCATGAGATTACATGAAGGTACTTATGCCAAAATCCAATGGGGTGGGTACGGTAATGACACTGCCGAATTTCCTGTTGAGCGTGGGGTTCGGCAAGGGTGCTCAATGGCACCAACACTGTTCACCCTTTTTATTAACGGTATTGTCCCCCGCATGCAATCACAGGTAGTGGATGCTCCCTCTCTCGCAGGTGTAAAAGTTCCTATTTTAATGTTCGCCGATGACACGTTAATTTTATCTAAAACCCCAAGTGGTCTGCAAAAAGCATTGGCTATATTTGATAAGTTCTGTGGGGATCACGGTTTGGAGGTGAACGCGTCTAAAACAAAACTCATGGTTTTTAATCCACATAGAAATTTTAAATCCAAAATTACCATGAGTGGACGCATTCTTGAGGTTGTAAAATCATTTACATACCTGGGGATCCTTATCTCTAACGATAATAGGTGGAACCAACATCTAAATATTGCAATATTAAGGCACAAGCAATTAGCTAGTACCATTATAAAGGAGCATAGGAAATCGCTGACCAAACCGATTAAACCACCCCATATCATATATGAGGCAAAAGCAATTGGGTCAGCATTGTACGGGGCTGAGTTGTGGGGGCATGAAAATCTGCAGGTGCTCCAAACTTCTGAGAACAAATTCTTTAGGAAACTTACAGGTACTCCACAAAGTAGTCCGTTATTGCCTCTGAGATACGAGCTTGGCAGGAGAGAAATTTCGGAAATGGGTAAACTACGACCGATTCTATATTGGCGTAGGCTCTGGACCACGCCTGAGCTCTACCACTATGCGGATGGGTTCATAGATGTCATTAAAGCAGATCGCTTTAATAAAATTAGATGGTTCAAATCATTAAAACTTGCACTATTTGAACTAGGTCTAAATGCATTATGGTCTGATCCTGTTGGGGCATCATTTCCCACTAAGACAACCCTAAAAAATATTTTTTGGGAACGGGTTGCTAATAGGAGTTTGCTCAGTACTAACAGCGGGTCCATGTCCACCAGTTTCCTTGAGGTTAAACTGTACCCTATATATGAATTGTATTGGGATTACATATCCAACCCTATGGATAGGAAACTGTTTTTTCAACTAAGGGCTGGCTCTCTCCCTCTCCGTAATCTAACATCTAAGTGGAGGGAAGGAGGTCCAGCTACTTGCCCAGTCTGTGGGGAAGGAAACGAAACCCTTGGTCACTTTTTGTTCTCCTGTAAAGTATATTCCGCTCCAAGGCGAATCTGGCTGGCACCTATGTGTAGGAACTTGGGTACTAAAAGCAGTATGGTAGCTTTGCGTATTGTTAGATCTACTACTTTGACTTGGATCACAATTGCCACCGCAAAGTACCTGGGGTGGGCATGGGTAATAAGGCAGAGATTGCTAGTAGGGTAACTACTCTCTGCCTAGTCGTTCAGAGACTGCTAGATTATTGTCTATTCTCTGTATTGGTTCAATATATGTGTCATTTGGAATGAAATTTTAACGATTTTAGCATAATGATATTATAATCTGTTTTAACTGTATTTCTAATAGTAACGAACTTTACACCTGTGATTATGTATACTTTGCTGAAAAATAACTGGTTTTTAATAAGATATGTGCTTATGTCAAATATGACTTTTTGTAATTTAATCGTCCTTTTTACTACATGTTTGTATGTCTGCTTTTATGAGTAACACTCGAATAAAGCACTTTTGAATTGAATTGAAAGACCATCAGACTTATTTTGTGCAGGATTGGGGGTCGAGGTTGGTGGCAGCGCTCAGATACTGCTGTGCAATCCACTGCACCATGTGTCATCTGAAAGACCATCAGACTCATCTTGGATGGTGGAAGGGTGATGCTGAGTCAGCCTGTAGTGCTGCACAAGAACCCCCGCTAGACCGCCATGTTGGGGCAGGATACAGATTCCCAAAGCCTTGTTTTTCCTTGACTTCGATGATTTTCTTTAACTTGTACCTGGATAATGTCATGTTCTGTAACTGAATTCTTCTGTTTCGAGTGTGGAATGAATCCCTACTTGACTCTTTGTCACATCCTATACTTCTGCTCAAAGCTTCTGTATTGACCCTGATGTTGTTTCCTCCCTGCTGTCTGCTGACGTCCTGCTGCGCCGATGATGTCCTGTTTGCCTCTCCTGCCTCACCTGCGCCATCATTGATAGTTTCTGTTCTTTTGCAGTCTGGCTTTAACGTTAGAGATCCTGTATGATCCTAGGCAAGCATTCTATACCTGTGTTTACATTCACTTATCCTTTTCCTCTGCAAGACTTTACTGGTCCTGTCCCTTCTGCTTCCTTTGTTTCTCCATGATCCCTTGTCAGTGATTTTGCAAACTCACTTCATTCCACTGCAACCTTTCGTTGACGTTCAACCTCTTACAACTTATATACGAGGTAAGGAGTACCCTAGAAGAAGGGAATACTTATGTGTTGTTGAAGCATGGCAGTAATATCTGCCTACTGGGACTTCTCCCACACCAAACCCTCCATCTTTGGCCTCTGAACTCAATGCTGGCCACCTGTCACATTTCTCAGCTCACTTTTCTGTCCCCCCCTGACTGATGCACACTCTAAAAATCAAGTCCCTGTGAAACCAGAGCTGTTTTGGTTTGATTTTGTTTTACTCCTGAATGAAAACGTCCATGGCACCTGAAGTAACACTTCTGTTCTCAGGCAGTGGCAGCTCTTCCGCTTAGATGTAGCAGCATCACCACACTGCTCCTGGAGCAGTGCAAAAGGCTGCCCAGCCACCCCGTATCGTACCGGCCGCCACTGCTCTCAGGTCAATTCAGTGGTGAAGAGTATCAAATGTGGCGATTGCCCACCCTTAGGAATGCCCTGGTATTACTCTGTTTGGAGAACTCATCAGCCCCACGATTCTGAAAAGGCTGACCTACTGCAGCAATGAGGCCCTCTTTATGAATTTCCTGGTGCCAGCTCATCAAAGTCTCCCTTCCTGGAAACACGCAGGAAGGGAGACCTTGGCTTTTTGGCTGTTTTCATGTGTGCTGTACAACGCAGCACAAATAAAAACAGCAAAAACAAGGAGAAATTAAGCATTTCTCCTCTTTGCCCCAGAGTAAGACCAGGTTTTCCCTGCTTTTAATTCTGGAGCTGCCTCCCTTGTAAAAAGGGAGCTTGTCAGAATCAATGGATGTTGCGGTGGAACGCCCACAGCAACACCCATTGCCCTCCCCTTTCACACTAAGCATAGCGTGAAAGGGGGCCTTATTTACAAGGCAGCGTTAAGCCACGTTAAGTGACATTGCCGTGACGATAGGGGCTTCTAAATATGCCTCAAAGTATCAAAGCCTCTGCTTGAAGAGGAAATATAGAAGTCACTATCTCAGAGTGCCTATTTGCTGCTGGTACACTCCCATTAAAATTATTGCATCCTTGCTGCAAGGTCCCTTTTAGGCAAATCACCTACCCAGTACCTGAGAGTACCTGCCCATTTAGAGCACTGATCTCAGCTCTTCTTTGGACACAAGAAGCGTGATCAACTGATCTCCCATGATGCTCTTCCTGAAGCTCTTGGAGCAGGAACAAATCTAATTCAGAATCCTGTGAACTACTCCAATAGCTTTCTTTGAAAAGGGTCGAACAACCTCAAAAATGCCATTGCATGAGGTCTCAGCCAGAATCCTCAAGCCTGAGGAACTCATCAACATTGAGCTACCAACAGAATGTGCAAAGGAAGAAAGACACTCAGATTATACAGCTATGAACCTCTTTCTCAATTCTTCAGGTACCGAAATAAATACTTAAGATTCAGAAAAAGAGACGAAAAGCACTCTTTCAAGGCCAGCGTTTAACCAGCAAATCTGGTTGAAGAGACGATCCTCTTCCCCTGCTCTACCAAGGTTTGGAGCCCGACACAATGCCATGATGGGGCGAGAAACAGCCGGGCCACTAAAGGAGCAGTACGAAAACAGATGTGCGTGCCATACACCAGCTTTAAATAAATAGCTACAATTGCTAAAATTAAGTTCTCCATGGTTTCATGGATCGCTAGTTGGAGAAAGCAAATTAAGTGAGTTACTGAAATGCTTCTTTACTTTCCTATTTCCTCATGTAGCCTGTTAACACAGGCGCCAGTGCTTCAAGGAAGACTTTTAAGGAGTCTATTAGGAACCTTATTTCAATATTGTACAGCACACCACATCATTTAAAGCCTGCAACGCCTCTCAGGACATCAGTTTCAGTGCTTGTACACTACTTAAGGTTCATTGTGATTTATTCTAAAAAGAATCCACAACAACACTGGTCTTTTGTACGAACTGATGTCACATTTCCCCAGGGGATTTCACAGTTTAACTCTCTGTGTGATGGGTTTGTGTACTTGTGCTGTTAGGAAGAATTTACAAGCACCAGCCAGAGCAGGAAAGTCTTGTGATGTTATCAATAGAGTATTGCAGCTGCTGATGAAATGAAGCAAATGTTTGTCTGATAGGCGTTGCCGGCAGAGAGTAAGAGTCAGGAGCTGACCAGAGAGGGGTGAGAGGGCAGGGAGGCAAAAGTCACAGGGGCATATTATCAAGAAAGGACGTTCCATTATCGCCGCTTTTATCTGCAGGAAACTGCCGATAAAGCGGCGATAATGGGCTTGATAATATGCTCTGTGGAATTCCAATTGAAGCCCATGTTAGATGTCTTCACATCTAACATGGGCTTCGATTGGGATTCAAAGAGCATATTATCAAGCCCATTATTGCCGCTTTATCGGCAGTTTCCTGCCGATAAAAGCGGCGATAATTGAACGCCCTTTCTTGATAATATGCCCCACAGTTTTTATAAAGGCAATCCTAGGAATGACTTAATGCTGTTAGCTCTAAGGCAGCTCTTAAAATGAGTGTTATCAGACCAGTGACTCAAGCTTATTCTAAAGAAGTCCCTTGGTCCTGTTAGAACTGAGCAAAGTGACCCTAATTCAAACCCTTCACTGTTTTTCAGCCAGCACATATCCACTCACCTGCACAGCCTGATCAGAGTGTGTGAGGGTGTTGGTTTGCATGAGTGTGCTGTTGAGGTGGTTGGTGTGGTTGTGCTGCGTGTGGGTATATGTTTTGCAGTTGCATGTGGATCTGGTGTATGTTTGGATGTTTATGGTTTCTCAGGTGTTTTGTATTTGGGTGAGTGTAGTTGTGTGTGTTTTGGTTGGTGTTGTTTTGCATGAAGGTGTGCCTTTGGATGACTGTGCTGCTGGTGTGGTTGGGGTGCTTGTGGATGTGGATGTGGATGTGGTGGTCCTTGTGGGTGGGGCGGTGGTTGTGGTGCTTGTGGGTGTACTCCTGGTGGTGGTTTTGATAGTGATTATGCTTGTGGACGTGGTTGTGGTGCTTGTTGGTGTGCTGGTGGTGGTGGTTGTGGGTGTGGTGGTGGTGGTGGTTGTTGGTGTGGTGGTTATGGTGCAGTGTCAAAAGTGTCTATCTTTTTTGCGTGTTTGCTTGTGTTTCTTTGCCTGTTTGTGTTTATGTGTGTGTGTGCACGAGTGTGCAGCTTGTGTCTGTTGTAGTTGGAGCATGCCAATTAGGGATTGTGCTTGGGATAGGGCTGGGACTTGGAGACTGGGGATTTGCAGTGAAAGTAGAATAGAACAATAATAATGGTTCTGTCGGACTGAAATACACCGGATCCGGTTCTCAGAAGGAAGGAGTTAGACCGTGACACCTGTTTTACATATCACGGACACAACGCCTTACCGATCGTGTCAACGCTGTATAAATAATCAATACAGAGATCGAAGAATCATTCCGATATTGGCTGAGTCGGCTGATCACCAATACTACATATATAGGACCAGGTACCCAAGAGAAGCCGAGGTCCAGAAAAGGCTGTCCCACAACCGTACAGTCCTGATGAAGACCCGCCCCTGATGCGCACAACCAGCACATCGCCCCCCAGGGTCGAAACGTCGACGCATTTTCTCTATTGTGAAATCAACTTTATAAAATCTACTAGGAACCAAGAATTGATTGATATGCCTAGTGGATTATTGCTCTTATAGTTGATGCTACTAATAATTTCGTGACTTGACAATTTTGTATGTTGTTTTAAATGTATATGAGTCCTACTCAAAATGTATGTGGTATATATGTTTTGTGTTTGTCTGGACAGCTATAATCAATGTTTTAATACAATTCAGAGAAGATAAAAGTATATGACTAAAACTTTACTCTAATCTTCATTGTGGTCAGTGTGGTCAGTGTGTTCTGTTTCATATTGGTATAGGTACCGCTATCGTTGTACCCTTGTAGGGACGGATGTTGTGAGTAACAAACCAGGAAATACTATGTTACTGTGTATTTCAGTCCGACAGAACCATTATTATTGTTCTATTACCCACCCAGGTTCTGAGGGTTACAGGGTCACCCCATTACATGTAATGGTGAAAGTAGAATAGGCATTTATAATATTAAAACATATTTGAAATATGCTATTTGGTGTAAAAAAATTTACAAGCACCATGACATCATGTGAAATATAATGGAGATTGAAACCCGTAATCTCAAATAAAAGAAAATATTTTCAGACTAAGCATGGGCGAATTTTGCGAATCTCGCGTTCGCGAATTTTGCGGATTTGCGAATTCGCAATCCGCAAAATCCGCGAATTCTCGCGAATTTGCGGATTTTTTTTTGTGTGTTCGCAAGTGTTTCTGCCAGTTCACGAGGATTTGGTACTAGTTCGCAATTGCGAACTTACTTGTCGGCTCGCAACGGTCGCGACTATGTTGTTTCTACGTCTGGTTCATCATCACAGCCTCCCAGCACCCTCTGTTTCACCACTGGCACACTCTCTTTGACCCATGCCACCCTCTGTTACATCAATGCCACCCTCTGGTTCATCATCACTGTAGAAGATGGGGGGGGAAAGCAAGCCCACCTGCCCTGCTTGAACTGACATGAATTAATTTGGGGTTAGTTTATTAACAACACCTGCCCTGCCCCAACTGACAATAATGAATTAGGGGCTAATTAATGTGTCACTGAAAGAATTTGAAGTTCCAGCCTGGCACCTGCTTGTCTGCTCCTTTAGCTGTAAATCAGGACCTTTGTGGCATACAGTTAAGGTCAGAGCAGGGTCACACAATAGTTGCAAGCAGGCAACCGAATTCTGGAGGGCCCCCTCAGGAAGCACTACAGGGAATCGTTACAAATCATGAGGTTGACCTTTTGCACCTGCTCATTGCTTTTGCTTTTGCTAAAATCGTTTTTCGGTTTTTTCGCGCTATTCGCGGGGCGCGGCGTCGTGCGAAACCGACCGCGGAAGCCGCCAATTCGTGCGAATGAGCTTTTTATTTTTTTTGCGGCTTGTTGTTTCGCGAGTTTTTTTGCAGTATACGCGAGCCGCTTGCAGCGCAACACGCGAATTTACCCCAAGGTCGAGTACGGGCGCGGCCATTTTGTTTGCGTGACGTATTTCCGTTTCCGCCCGCTATGTATAATCTCGCGCAGTAAGCGCATTGCGAGTAGAGGTTCGCACGAGATCGCGAGGGAAATCTAGAGGTTCGCATGAGATAGCGAGGGAAATCTCGCGCAAACTTACTTTCGCGCTCGTGAACGGGCGCCGGCCATCTTGTTTTTCATTCATTTCCTGTGTCTGGGCATGGTGTTTAATCCTCTTGGTATCTTTGCCATCCTTTGCTTGTTTTCAGGTTTTTTTTTACGATTTTGCTTCTTATCTATCCCTCTCTTTTCCTAGCTGTATATTTTTGTCTTTTCTGCTATTTTTCTTTACTTTTAAACTACTTTTTTAAACTCTTTTCTTTTCTTCTTCCCTATCCTATTCTTTCTTAATTTTCTACTTCTTCCTACCTTACCTGCCCAGACCATGGTCAAGCCAGGCGCCGTGAAGCTGCCCAGGCACTTGAGGGCCGCAGCGGCGGCGGGGAGTAGTACTGGACCCAGTGCCAGGACAGCATGCGGGAGATTGAGGGGGGAGCAGGTGACGCGACAGGAGATATTCAGCCCGGAGGAAGTGGGCGCGCTGGTCTACTTCGTCCAGCGCCGCCTGCCCAGGACCATCGCGGGAGGCGGCAGGATCGCGGCTGGCGGCTACAACATGCGGGAGCGCCGGAAGCGGTGGGAGAAGGTGTGCTGGGCCATATCCCACCTCTACGGGGTCCAGCGCACCTACAGCCAGGTCACCCATCGCTGGACGGACCTCCTGGACCGGGAGCGCGACCTGCTGGACCAGCTCGGCTTGGAGATCCCCGGGCTTGGTGAGTAGTAGTAGCCATTTCATCACTCACTACTATGATGTTTTCTCCTGCTCTGTGTTGTTGTATTGCAAATATTTGTTTTTTACATGGAGCAAGCCAATAATGCCGCTGATGACGATTACATTGTAGTTAAATTATATTTCAAAATCTTCTGTGCATTTCAGGTGCACTGCTCTCCTTCTCAGTGGCGTTGCTACTATGCTTATTTGTTTTCTATTTCGTGGTCTCATTGGCCTGAGTAACTATTATGTATGAGTGTACTTTACAGAACTGCGTAATGCTAGACACTAGGGGGCAGATTACATTTACAAGCCCCTTGCGCCACGTTTACGTTGCCTTGCGTGACGCAACAGCGGCGTAAACGTGCCGCATCCCTGCGAGTCATTTACAGCATGACGCATCTAGGGAGATGCGTCACGTTATAAAGCCATGGGCCTGCACCACAATGGGTGCGTTCATAGTACGCAGGGTGGGCGGTCCGGCGGCTGTGCACCTCGCAAAATTGCCTGCGTGAAATCTACAAGATTTAACGCAGGCACTTCTGCGACGCTGCTACGTCAATTCAATTCCTTATGCCTGCTTGAAGCAGGCGAAAGGACTGACACAGCATGTTAAGTATTGGGTGGCCCTGAGCATTACTGGAGTTGCATTGCGTTGGCGACGTGACTCCAGCGATGCGCCGCTCTTACGTGATGAGATGCGTCACGCAAGTGCCTACCCTTGCGCCAGGGCGCGCCGCATTGTAAATGATTTACAAAAGGGGGTGGTGATGAACAGAGTGTCTGAATTGAGCAGACCACTCTTACCCAGTCCAAAGATCAGGGCTTGATCCATCACCGTTATTTATCTCACTGCCCCATCCCAGCTCAGAACCTGGCTATATGCAAATCAGTCTGTCCCTGGCCCAGTGCATCATGGGAACAGGGCAGACTAAACTACCAAGCCAATTCTTTACCAGAAAGGAGACAAGCTACCGGGGACCGGTTTCTGGCATTTCAGCCTCTTCGGCCCGGCTTGCTTGAATCCTGATGGAGCAGTGAGAAAGGGACTCATGTCTGAGTATACCCTGCCACACCTATAGTGGCCAAAATCGATTTACAAAAGGGGGTGGTGATGAATACCCTTCCACCCTAAGCGTGGAAGGGTATTCTCAGATGTGAGACCCTTGCTCATTGCACCATCAGGATTCAAGCAAACCGGGCCGAAGACGGCTGTAATGCCAGAAACCGGTCCCCGGGAGCTTGTTTCCTTCCCAGTGTAAGAATTGGCTTTTGTAGTTTGGTTTGCCCTGTTCCCATCATGCACTGGGACAGGAACAGACTAATTTGCATACAGCCAGGTTCTGAAACTGGGATGGTGCAGTGAGCTAAAAAACGGTGTTGGATCTAGCCCTGATCTCTTGACTGGGTGAGAGCTTTCTGCTTAATTCAGAGACTCTGTCCCTCACCACCCCTTGTTGTATATATTTTTGTCCACCCTAAGCGTGGAAGGGTATTCTCAGATGTGAGACCCTTGCTCATTGCACCATCAGGATTCAAGCAAACCGGGCCGAAGACGGCTGTAATGCCAGAAACCGGTCCCCGGGAGCTTGTTTCCTTCCCAGTGTAAGAATTGGCTTTTGTAGTTTGGTTTGCTCTGTTCCCATCATGCACTGGGACAGGAACAGACTAATTTGCATACAGCCAGGTTCTGAAACTGGGATGGTGCAGTGAGCTAAAAAACGGTGTTGGATCTAGCCCTGATCTCTTGACTGGGTGAGAGCTTTCTGCTTAATTCAGAGACTCTGTCCCTCACCACCCCTTGTTGTAAATATTTTTGTCCACCCTAAGCGTGGAAGGGTATTCTCAGATGTGAGACCCTTGCTCATTGCACCATCAGGATTCAAGCAAACCGGGCCGAAGACGGCTGTAATGCCAGAAACCGGTCCCCGGGAGCTTGTTTCCTTCCCAGTGTAAGAATTGGCTTTTGTAGTTTGGTTTGCCCTGTTCCCATCATGCACTGGGACAGGAACAGACTAATTTGCATACAGCCAGGTTCTGAAACTGGGATGGTGCAGTGAGCTAAAAAACGGTGTTGGATCTAGCCCTGATCTCTTGACTGGGTGAGAGCTTTCTGCTTAATTCAGAGACTCTGTCCCTCACCACCCCTTGTTGTAAATAGCATTGTAAATGAGGCGCATCTGCCGTGTCGCAAGGGTAGTTTTGCGTGACGCATTTGATCTGGCGCATCTCTGGAGATGCGCCAGAACGCGTAAGTAAGTATGCCCCTAAGGGGCAGAATTGCAATTACCGTCGCATCCCTGCAAAGTAGCAGGGATGCGCCATTAATTGTGCGGCCCGCTACCACCACCAAACATGGTGCGCCGTATTTGCAATGCGGCGCACCATGGGCCCAAAACGTCACCGAAGCTTTACTGCTGGAGTTGCGTCGCAACGATGGCGCAACTCCAGCAATGCTCTGGGGTACCCTATCTCCCTAATGCTGGGTCAAGCCGTACGTCTGCTTCAAGCAGGTGCAGGGTTTGTGTGACGCATCATTGTCCTAAAGGTGACTGATTGAAATTTTGTAGATTTCCCTCAGCCACTTTTAGGATGTGTTCCAGTGCAGGAATGCCCTCCCTTGCGCCGGAACGCCCCCTGATGGCGCAGGGCTTTATAACGGGATGCATCTCTCAAATGCGTCACGTTGTTATAATATTATACGCCACACCATGGCGCCCTTTTTTGTTTAGCTGCTGCGTCACAAAAGTCACGCAAGAACGGAGCAAAAGAGCCGCAAGGGGCTTAAATCTGCCCCTTCCTTTGTACCCCTGACAATAAGAAAAATAGTGGCGGTGGATTGATAGTTTGACTATTTAAATGACTGGTAATGTAGCAGGCAACTGTTAGTGTTGTCACTGATCTGACTGAAATCACAATGGAGTTTGTCTGTCACTTTGCATCTTGCCTGCGGACTGCTGCCTGCCAGTCCTAGGTGAACCTTTCAGTACTTTGTTTAGTGAGTTACGTGACTTTCGAAGTCACAGGTCCGCAAATAAATGAAAACTAACCCTAATCAATATAATTTCGCGGAAATATTTTGTTATTGTTCTTTTGAAATGTTTGATTTAGTTGACATTGACAAGCAACAATCATCCATGTTTTCTGTTCTTTCTTTCATGTTGTACGTCAGCTCCCCCCAGGGGCGAGAGGAGGACACAGGAGCAGCAGGCGGCGGATGCTGTTCAACAGGGCCAGGATCGGGCAGGCGAGGGCTCCTTTGCTGGCCCCAGTAAGTTTTCATTTTAGACTAGTACCTATTTTTCCTTGCGTTCCTCATTTGACTTTTTTCAAAATTGTCTTTGATCTTCTTGTAGACTGTATCTAAATTCTTATCCTGCCTCTACTATGACTCCCTGTGGTATTACTAGATTATTCTTATTAGTCTGTCTGTGTAGCTAACTAAGATTGCACGGTTGGCGAAACTCCCATGATTCTAGTCAGCAATAGCTCTATCAACTTAGTGCAGTCCTCTGGGATTGTCCATAATGTCTTTTGAAGTGTTCTATCTGGACTCATGCTTGCAAAAATTGCAAAACCTTTCGCTCAGTCACTCTAGTCTGGACCAAAAAACACAGATTGTATTTAAGTTTAAAAGCTTTATTAAAAGTAAACACATTTATTAAAATGAAGTCATAATAAAACTAAACGTGTAACTGATAATGGAAAAGTGGTTAGTGCTGACGATTAATTGAAGACATTTCTTGTGGTCGAGCCGAGCTCTCACCTGGTTTCAACTTGATCTTGTTGTTAGAAGTCCATCTTCTGTCTGTGTGGAGAAAAATGGTGCGTGTTAAAAAACCAGCCTTCAACAGTTGTGCCAAAAAGTGCAGCAAGACAACCTTCCCTGGAAAAAGGGACATTTTTTTAACTTTAAAGTAGACAGTCACAAATTACATTGTTTTCACATGTCTTCATTCCTAGACCAAAGACTAGTGAGTGCTTTATTCTAACATTCTTCAATATACTTTGTAGGTGGAACATCTGGTGGCGGGGCCAGCGTGGAGGTGGTGGTGCTCGACACGGAGGCGGAGGGCGATTCTTCAGGGGAGGAGGCAGCGGCTGTGAGAGTTGAGACGGTGGTGGTGGCGGCCAGAGGTAAGCTCTTATATATTCCTTACTTATTGAGATTGAAGACTAGCTGGGAAGGCAAGAATATGAGATGCATGGCTGTGTGAATGATGAAGCAATGATGGGTGGAAGGACAACAGCCTGGGTGGGTGACACAGAAACTGTATGTGTCCATATACCTGGATCATGCTACTATCTGACTCTTAGATAGCATATGTGTATCTAGAGCAGGGGTACTCATAGTATGGCCCGTGGGCCGGTGGTGGCCCGGCAAGCCTTCCTTGGCGGTGCGCAGACCTTGCAGACAATCACTGCTCCCCCGGCCCCCACAGAGCAGAGGCTTTTTTGTATTTCACCTGTTAGCGCCCCTACATCTCCACTCTGACAATCACTGCTCCCCCGGCCCCCACAGAGCAGAGTGGAGATGCAAGGCCACAAAGAGGTGAAATAGAACAAAGCCTCTGCTCTGCGGGGCCGGGCAAGCAGTGATTGTCAGGGTGGAGATGCAGGGGCGCTACAACAAACAAAGCCTCAATAATATGTTAATGGTCTTTTAAAGACCTGTTAAGTACTTTGGTGTTGTCTGTGTGTGCGCGTTGAGGAAGCGGTCTCAACCCGGGCTGAAGGCTGACACAGATAGACACACACACAGTGAGATGACAGAGGTGGAGGGAGAGGGAGGGCAGGAGGGAGAGAGAGATGGAGAGGGAGGGCAGGAGGGAGAGCAGGAGGGAGAGAGATGTATGTAAATGCTGGGTCTGGTGGCTCAGTGGATGAAGGCATCTGCTGCAGGGACCTGTGTGCAACCTCATGGTCACAAGTTTTCGTTTTGCTTTAGCCCCGCCCCCTCTGACTCCGCCCCCACCAGTGCGGCCCTCGGCCACAAACTACACTGTAAATTTAGCCCCTGAGAGAAAATTTGTGAGTACCCATGATCTAGAGAGAGTAGACGGTCAGTGGATGAACTAAGTGTAACTTTGAAGAGCATGTAACACTGCACCCGCACGTCCGTTCCAGTGTAGGAAAGGCAAGGAAAAGAAGTTTTAATTTTGTCCAAATACTACCATCAATAGTAGCAGTAGTTTGTATTGCAAGCACAGCATAGATCCGGTTATTACGGTGGCCACTCCCAACCTCTCTTAATAAATTTAGTAGTACTCAGTCATTCATGTGTGGATGTATCACTGGTCACTCAATAAAAAGCAAAGCACCTAAAGTCATCCCATATATAAGCAAAAACATCCCATGTGAAGTGATAGATAATCAGATTATTTCTCTTCTTCAATTTTCCATTTCTAGTACTCATTTCCACTGTAGGGTGAAAGTTAAATTAATTAAGCAGTAGCCCTTGAGTTGTAACAGAGTATCCTCAGTGCCACCCGTAATAGAAAAGTAAGAGCTTCACCACCTGCATGTACTGGACGGGTACAGTAACGCAACGCAAGTCTAGGTCACTCCTCATGGCGTGCGTCTCTTTTTCTCGGGTGCAAGTTTACTGCGCTGGCATTATGCCGGCTTGCAGAAGATAACGTACCAATTTTCCTAAACAAGAGACAAGAAGAAGAATAAGACTGGTGTTCTTTCATAGTCGACTCCAATGGAAGTCCATAGTGCTCGTAGGATTTGTTCCTTAAACTCCCACTAATGTTAGAGCAAGGATGAAGAAGTGTGAGGTTAGATAGATACTGGCCTCAATAGTTATGTAATGCGCTTGCAATTAGCTAGTTGTAGTGCAACACAAATTTCTGCTGAATGATTGAGTTAATCTTAAAGAGCATTGGTTACAGACTATGTCTTTCTTTCTTCATATAGGTTCTCCTTCCAAACGAACAAGGAGGAAGGAGCTGGCTAGAGCGGCCCGGCAACGGAGGATCGATGCCACTGTGGCCGAATATCGGCGGCTGGTGGCCCTGGAGGACGAAGAAAGTGTGCAGTCGACCACAACAACTACGTCGTCTGCATCGGCCTCCGTGCCCCCACGGGCTGCCAGTGACACCCAGCACAGTGGTCCACCCAGACTGAGCCGGGCTGCCAAAGCCAAACGCCACCGCCGAGTAGCAAGGACAACAGCTTCCTCTCACAGCCGTTGCACCTGCAAGGCATTGAAGGCACGCCTGCGCCGCAGTACCCTGATGGTGTCCCGCCTCCAGCAGGAGCTCCACCACTTTTCCAACCAGTTGGAGGGGCTCCGCGTAGAGCACGCCTTGCTCCGCCCGGAGCATGATGCCCTGGCCCAAAAAGTAGACAGCATCCACCCATAGTGTCCCTTGCCCCTTTTTTAGAGACTTTTGGGGGGTGGGAATTGGGAGTTGGGTTTTTGGGGACTTTTGAAGGACAATCGTTGGGGTTAGGGAGGGTCTTGCGGGAGATTATTTTGTTAGGGATATAAATATACTTTTTCAAACTTTATCTGAGCATACCCGTTTCTTACTGCTTGCCTGGTGGGTGGGGGTTTAACAGTGACTTTGTTTTCCTGAAAGTTTAGTTCCATTTTCTTCCTTTAAGTGTAAATGCCCAAATGTTTTCAACACTAAGTGCCTCTCACAGAGTAATTGAAGTGAATCCAAGAGTCCTAGGACTTTAGTAGTACTACCGTCAGTCTCTCGTCTCTCCTACTAATACTCCATTATACCCCAAACCACCAAACGCTTATCTTACCTGTAATTTGTGTTTGAAAGTAGGGCTAGACCCAGGGCTGGCTCCACGATAACCAGCGAATAAGGTTGGCAATCTTGGTCGGATAAAATTTCCTCATAGCGGTGGTACTAGTTGTGTGACACAGTGGCAGTTGCATGCCTATGAAAAAAAAGAAAAATAAATCTGGTTTGTCCTCCTGAGCAATTTAACGGTACAACTGAGAATATAGCAGGTGACAGAAGTACACTAGAACAGTGCCACATTGTAGCCTAACAAATGGTAAAGTATAACTACTAATTCGGTTGCAGTTCTTTGACATTAGCCATGGGTCTTTGTCAAGCAGAGTAAGAATATATCCTCGGATTTCTTCACCAGCCTGTTGCTATCACCTTATCCTCCCCAGCAAGTGTGTGGATTTATTGCTGTAATTTAGTCACACATCAATCAAAACCACACAGCCCGGGGGAAGAGGGTTAGGGTTTGAAAAATGGATGGGTACGGGGGTTTTTGGGAAAGGTTTTGGGAGACAAGAAAAAAAGCACAGCATAGACAAACAATTGAACATAAACAATTCTTTGGGTACAAACCTATCCATCAATCTTTGAAAGTGCATGCACTACTGCATGCATGTCAGTGAAAAGTAAGTAGTACTTTCGACAACTGTGGAAGAAAGAATGCGACAGTACAGGGCCTGTGTGGAATTAATGATAACGATATTCAACATAAGGTCTCTGTACTAGCCAGATACCCGAGAGCCTTGCTGGTCACTATAAATCCATTCACAACAACACTCAATGGGGTTGGTCTGGAAGGTATAGTAGATAGAGAAGGAGAAATTGCTTTTTTTCTAGGTGTCCCCTCACTCACCAGGGTTGCCCCTTGGTGACATGCTTCATCATTGGGGCCATCCCAGTCCTCTGCGGGCCGGGGCGTGCTGCGACTTGCGAATTACGTAGGAGCACTTACAAATGACTATGTGTGGTGCAGATGTGATAGTGGAGTGGACTAAGTGATGTGTTAAGGGATCAATTTAGAAGCAGAGAGAGATCCAAGAAATGCAGTCACAGTCAGAGAAAAAGGCAAGGGAAGGGATACTGTATCTATGTGGTTGCAGTTGTCCTGTTGGAAGTGGTAAGTAAGTTGCCTGCAGAAAAAAAATCCTCTTATTAGCGGCACTCCTCCATTGCAGCCGACGCTTCGTCCATCGATGTTGGTCACCAGAAGACACCCTGTCCACTGCCTGCCTGATGCTGAATTGTGGCTCGCTACTGTGAAGCCTGACTCCATCCTTTTTTCCCCATTGCAGAGACTGAAACCTGGCCTGTAATTATTCAACGAAAAACAGGAAGTGATATAATATTACAACACCACTGATAAATAAATATAAGGTATGTAGGCTGTGGAGTGCAAAAAGTCACAATTTGATTTTCCTAGTAGACGGTACAATATTTTTGAAAGTGCGTACTCTGTCTGAGTCACCTTTTGAAGGATAAATAAGTATGGGCAAATTAATGTAGTGGATCTTTCCCCTCAAGCTAGGTGTACTGTAAACTGTGTTTTAAAACAAAATTAGATCTTCCTAGTAGTGCTCCCACCCAGACCCTTACTAAAGCCAGTCACAAAAATGTAGAAGACCCCCAATCAAATCTCAAAAAACGAGGCCTAGCAGAAAGCTGGTGACAAAACTTACTTTGAAAGTAAAAGTAGGCCGAAGTACCCCCTTCCTAATTACCCCTTACCCACCGTGGATTGCATTCAAACCACTTGCAAGCAACCAAGCAAAAGTAGCCATAGCCAGCATCGCTCCAAGACTCGAAATCCCCCCCACTCAAACACATGCAATAGAAATACTGCTAACCCTAACGAACCCTAAGTTAAGAATAGTGGCAAAGGCTTCCTTTAACTATGCCAAATCCCCCCTTTCCCACCATGGATTTTCTTCAAATGACTTGCAACCAAAATTACACATTCTCACGAGTGCTCTAAGACCCCAGAACTCAGTTGCAAAAATCTAGAACACCCCGAAACACATGCAATCCTGCTGCTAGGGCTAACCCTAACGAACCCTAAGTTACAAAAAGTGCCAAAAGGCTTTTTTCCGTGAGGATTTTGTCCCAACCACTTCTACCCGGTATTAGACCTTCCCAGGAATGCCTCAAGACCCGCCAACCCAACCCACCCGCCAAGAAGCATAACACCCCCAAACAGGCCAAAAGCAAAATCTCATACTTGCAAAATTTCTCGGCCTTCGGTCCAAACGCGCTGCGTAGCTAGGCCATAAGTCGGGGTTGCCACGACGGATTTCCTGAAAAGCAAATGCAATCAAGATTGGAGTGTCCCAACAGTGCTCCCAGACCCCGAAACTCACCCACAAACACCAGGAAGCCCCCCAAACAGGCCCCCGAAAAGGATACATTGAGCAAAATGTCAGAAATAGCCCAAAAAAAATCGGCCTGGATTTGGTCCCAACCACTTCTACCCGGTATTAGACCTTCCCAGGAATGCCCCAAGACCCGCCAACCCACCCGCCAAGAAGGATAACACCCCCAAACAGGCCAAAAGCAAAATCTCATACTTGCAATATTTCTCGGCCTTTGGTCCAAACGCGCTGCGTAGCTAGGCCATAAGTCGGGGTTGCCACGACGGTTTTCCTGAAAAGCAAATGTAATCAAGATTAGAGTGTCCCAGCAGTGCTCCCAGACCACGAAACTGACCCACAAACAGACGGAACCCCCCCCAAGAGCACCTCAAATGCAAGCAAGTCATCAAAAACACAAAAAAAATTCCGCCTGGGATTTGGTCCAAAACACTTTTATCCGGTATTAGAGCTTCCCAGCAATGGCCACAGAGCCGTCAACCCAGGAGAAAACGAGTAGAAGACCCCCAAACAGCCAAAGAGCAAAAGTACAAAAATGGGGACTTAGTCAATTTTTCACAAATTTCCCAAATCACTCCGCGCGCGCTCTGCAGCTAGGCCCTAACTCCCCTCTGCCACCATGGATTTGCTTCAAACCTCTTGCAAAGTAAAGTATATATAGCCAGCAGTGAGCCCAGACCCCGAAACACACCCACAAACACCAGGAAGCCCCCCAAACAGGCCCCCGAAAACACTACATTGAGCAAAATGTCAGAAATAGCCAAAAAAAAAATCGGCCTGGATTTTGTCCCAACCACTTCTACCCGGTATTAGACCATCCCAGGAATGCCCCAAGACCCGCCAACCCACCCGCCAAGAAGCATAACACCCCCAAACAGGCCAAAAGCAAAATCTCATACTTGCAATATTTCTCGGCCTTCGGTCCAAACGTGCTGCGTAGCTAGGCCATAAGTCGGGGTTGCCACGACGGATTTCCTGAAAAGCAAATGCAATCAAGATTAGAGTGTCCCAGCAGTGCTCCCAGAACCCGAAACTCACCCACAAACACCAGGAAGCCCCCCAAACAGGCCCCCGAAAAGGCTACATTGAGCAAAATGTCAGAAATAGCCAAAACAAATCGGCCTGGATTTGGTCCCAACCACTTCTACCCGGTATTAGACCTTCCCAGGAATGCCCCAAGGCCCGCCAACCCACCCGCCAAGAAGCCTAACACCCCCAAACAGGCCAAAAGCAAAATCTCATACTTGCAATATTTCTCGGCCTTCGGTCCAAACGCGCTGCGTAGCTAGGCCATAAGTCGGGGTTGCCACGACGGATTTCCTGAAAAGCAAATGCAATCAAGATTAGAGTGTCCCAGCAGTGCTCCCAGACCACGAAACTGACCCACAAACAGACGGAACCCCCCCTAAGAGCACCTCAAAGGCAAGCAAGTCATCAAAAACACAAAAAATGTTCCGCCTGGGATTTGGTCCAAAACACTTTTATCCGGTATTAGAGCTTCCCAGCAATGGCCCCAGAGCCGTCAACCCAGGAGAAAATGAGTAGAAGACCCCCAAACAGCCAAAGAGCAAAAGTACAAAAATGGGGACTTAGTCAATTTTTCACAAATTTCCCAAATCACTCCGCGCGCGCTCTGCAGCTAGGCCCTAACTCCCCTCTGCCACCATGGATTTGCTTCAAACCTCTTGCAAAGTAAAGTATATATAGCCAGCAGTGAGCCCAGACCCCGAAACACACCCACAAACACCAGGAAGCCCCCCAAACAGGCCCCCGAAAAGGCTACATTGAGCAAAATGTCAGAAATAGCCAAAAAAAAATCGGCCTGGATTTTGTCCCAACCACTTCTACCCGGTATTAGACCTTCCCAGGAATGCCCCAAGACCCACCAACCCACCCGCCAAGAAGCATAACACCCCCAAACAGGCCAAAAGCAAAATCTCATACTTGCAATATTTCTCGGCCTTCGGTTCAAACGCGCTGCGTAGCCAGGCCATAAGTCGGGGTTGCCACGACGGATTTCCTGAAAAGCAAATGCAATCAAGATTAGAGTGTCCCAGCAGTGCTCCCAGACCACGAAACTGACCCACAAACAGACGGAACCCCCCCTAAGAGCACCTCAAAGGCAAGCAAGTCATCAAAAACACAAAAAAATTTCCGCCTGGGATTTGGTCCAAAACACTTTTATCCGGTATTAGAGCTTCCCAGCAATGGCCCCAGAGCCGTCAACTCACCTGCAAAGAGGTACAACAACACCCCCACAAGTGCTGAGTCTTTCCTCATTGGGCGTAAACCAGCCCTCTGGTTTGATGGAAATAGGAGTCTGGAGGAGGAGGATAGAGGAGCATGTTCTTCTGAACTTGTGAACCTGAGGAATGCAGACTGCGGCAACTTCAAATCAATTAGCAAACCAGTGAAGACAGTTCTGCTGATGGGCTTGATTTTGTGATTATCTGATTAAAGTTTGAAATATATTAACTGTGCACAACAAAGAAAGACAGACACACAGGAATAAAAGTGAATAAGGATAAAAAAGAAAGTTATTGATTCGTTGTCTCATTTTCAGGGCTCGGTATCACGGTCCAGGAATAAGAATAAGGCTTCGTCATCATACTCTGCGAATTCAGGCAGGGTGAGCTCAGTGTCATCTGACAGAGTAGAAATTCCCTCATCTATGTTGCTGGCCACCTCCTCTTCATCCGGCACGCTTTCTCGTACTCTGAAATCTGGTGGTATGAGGTGCTGATTCATCTTGATCATTGTTAACCTCTCCACATTTTTGGGCGAGAGGCGGCTCCGTTTGGGAGTTACAATGCCACCAGCAGCACTGAAAACCCGTTCAGAAGACACACTTGCGAGTGGGCAAGACAAGTAGTTTAAAGCCAGGTTGGTGAGCTGTGGCCACAATTCTTTTTTCCCATGCCAATACGCCAATGGGTCAGAATTAACATAGACCTCTGTTGAGTCATTCAGATAGTCCTTCACCATCGACTCAAGGTCCTCATCCAAGGTTCCTCCACTTTGCTTAGCTCTTGCTGTGCCTCTGACCTTTTGAGAACCAAACCCACGCAGAGATAGCCAATCCTCTTCAGCCTCCAATGTTTCTGTTGTGTCTCGTGCAGATGATCCGGTTGCCGGTGTCTTTAACGGCTGAGAGGTCACTTGTGCCACAGGTGCAGAAGTGGATTGTTTTGACTGGGGATGGCCTGCTGATGTACTGCCATTTCCTTCAATTTCCAGCCGTTCTCTTTCAAACCTCTTGGCTGACAAGGCTAGCCAACGTTTGTACTTTGGAACATGTTCATCATCAAAAGGAAAGAATGCTTGGCCTGCCAGCGCCTTTTTGTAGCGTGGATCCAGAATAGTAGCACAAATGTAATGCTGTTCTGAGTGGATCTTTTTAAGACGTTCATCACCTTGTAGGAGCTCTAATAATTTCTCAGCCAGAAGCAAAGAGTCTTGGTTTTTGTCATCTTTTTCATACACAGAACACACCTCCTTCAGTTGGTCCTCCAGCATGTACAACAATGGGATAGCTTTTCCCAAATTAGAGTCCTCCTTGCTGACTGCACGCGTGAAGAACTCAAAAGGACGAAGCATGCGTGTCAGGCTTTGAACTATGTTCCATTGCGCCGCACCCATCCTCAGCTCCTCTGTACCCTATGTAAGGAAATATTGATCGAGTTCCGTATACTGCTCATACAGACGCTCAAGCATGTAGAAGGTTGAGTTCCAACGTGTTACCACCTCCTGGATGAGTGCTTTCACTGGCATTTGATGTTGATATAGCAGGCTCCTCAGCTGCTTCCGGGCCTTAAAAGAATGGCTGAAATGCTTGCACATTTTTCGGCAGGTGTCCAATACACTGTACGCTGCACTGCCTTTATTACCCAAGAATTTTTGGACAACCAGGTTTATACAGTGCGCCAAACACGGCACTCTGAAATAGTCACCGTCCCTCATGGCCTTAACTATATTGGCGCCATTGTCCGTGGAAACATAACCAACCTGGCATTTTAGTGGGGACAGGCAGTTAAGGACCTTTGTCTTAAAGACATCCAAAATGTTTTCTGCTGTGTGACGTTTCTCCAAACCAAACATGGCTAGTGTTGCATGTTTCCGAGCAGCTTTAAAAACAATGTCCGCGTCAACACCTGCGTTTAGCTTTGCTTTAGCCCCTGAAAAAGAGACCCAGTGTGCAGTGATGCACATGTAATCAGCGCCTGCGCCACTGGTCCACATGTCTGTTGTCAGATGTATAGTGTGAACAGCACTCTTCTGCAAAGCTGCCCCAATCACCTTCAGAACATCTTCATGTAGTGCTGGAACCGCAACTCGGGCAAAATAGAACCGGCTAGGAACCTTCCATTTAGGGCAGAGCGCTGCCACTAATTCTAGAAAACCAACCCCTTCTACAAAAGAAAAAGGGAGAAGGTCCAGAGCTAGCATTTTAGCCAGCTTAGTGTTATACAGACGCGTCAGTGGGTGGTTGCGTTCATATTGCGTTTCTGTAAACAACATCTTTTTAATGTTGCCCTGGACCAAGGATTTACGGGATGATGATGATATCTTCGACCCAGTTACGCTCGCTGATGAACTTTTCCGCATTGATGTCTCACTCTCTCCCACACTCTTAGTGTGCCTCACATGGGGTGTGCTGCTGACAGGGGTACTGGGTGTAAGTGAAGTGTTTGAATCGTCTTCTTCCTCCTCGTCATCATCAGATGAAAAATCAACGTTTTCATTACGTGCAATTCTGGCTTGCTTAAACGCCTCTAGGTGCGGAAACCATTGGACAGGGTGCGCTCTCTTAAGATGACCTCTCTGGCCTCCGGTACCATAGTTAGAACCAAGCTTACCACGACCAACTCGAACCTTACAAAGGCTACAAATGGCTACGTTTTCCATTTTTGGGCAAACACTAAAGAAGTCCCAGACTGGAGACTTGAAATGTCTTTGGGGGCCGGAGGAGGCGGCGATACTGGTGGTGGTGGTCCTGCTGCTAATGCCAGATGAAGTGGAGGATGTGGATTGCCGAACTTCAGTACGTTTTGCACTTTCACCACCACGAATTGAGGTCGAGGACGAGGACGAGGTGGGTACCTTCTTGCGAGGAAGAAATATGGAAGCGGTAGGTTTTGGTGTACTACTTAACTCCAAATCTAATGATTCCATTTCCATTGCCTCCTCGTCGACATCATCATCACGCTCAGCAGCTTCTCGGGATAGGGTCAAAATGTCTCTTTGCTGCATGCCCGGTGGGGCTGCAGTGACCTTTGTGATGACTGGCTCGTCGTCATCGTGAGAGGCTTCATCACCAGCAGTATCTGTCACTTCTTGTTGAGCCTCATCACACTTCATAGGTATGAGTTTTTCGACGACCTTCCTTTTACGCTTAGGTACCTGTGTCAGATCATGGTGTGCCTCACTGTCAGACCGCAGTTGTGGTTCCCAAGACAGATCACTTGCATCAGAACGAGGTGGGCTTGAAGAAGATGTAGACACCCCCCTTGATCTTTTCCTTGCTAGGGATGTGGAAGACAATGAATGATCATCAGGAGGAGTGGCTTCCAATGATACCTCGGCTTCATTGTCGATTTCCTGATGTGCCCCTACTTCGGGAGGAACAACTATTGTGGGCACTTGTGAACCTCCATGCACCTTTGCTTGCGCATCTCCTTTTGCTGCCTCTCCTTCCACATGTACTTGGGCGTGTACTACTTGCACATGGTGTTGTTGTTGCGGCTGTGGTTGTTCAACACTTGTCAGATGAGTTACAACAACCTGTGTTGATTCAGGGACATTGCTGCTACTTTCTTGCGATGAGCCAACTTCACTGGTCGATGGTGATTGGAGAAGTACACTGACTGCCTCTGAAGCACTCAAGGGCTTTGACTTAAGTTGGCGTGGTGGTGGAGGCACTGAACCCAATGGAGCAGGGGTGCTGCTCCCAGCTTGGTCCCCAGCAGATCCTGCTGCTGCAGGCGTACTTTTTTTTTTCTCCCAAAAAACGTGGCGGGTGGCACACCAGCCTCCTTGGTAACTTGCTTCTTCTGCTCCTTACTAGCAACTTTCTTGCTAGAGGAGGTACGGAGACCTTTTTTTGCGGCCATCTTCTTCAGAGCAGGTCAGACAGTAGGCCGCAGTTGCACGAATTGTAGAGTTGTCTGAGGCCAGACGTGACGTCGCGTGACGTTATGCTGCACACACACACCGCTGCAGGACTTCTTCCTGGCACTGGTGGTTCTCTTGAGTCTTGTGCACCTAAAAACAATGGAAGACAGAGGAACATCAGTTCAGTTATACAGCACAAAAAAATCGAAAAACACTGCAAAATCAGCACAATCCCATTCCATCCATGCCCTCCATGATGTTTAAGTTCGAGACAGCCCACAGAAAGACTAGGCCCATGCTAGACTCAAATACCCCTGGTGAAAAGGCCACAAGTACAGGCCCAAAAAACGAAAATCACTGAAAAATCAGCACAATCCCAATCCATCCATGCCCTCCATGATGTTTAAATTCAAGACAACCTACAGAAAGACTAGGCCCATGCTAGACTCAAATACCCCTGGTGAAAAGGCCACAAGTACAGGCCCAAAAAACGAAAATCACTGAAAAATCAGCACAATCCCAATCCATCCATGCCCTCCATGATGTTTAAATTCAAGACAACCCACAGAAAGACTAGGCCCATGCAAGACTCACTACCCCTGGGCATAAATAAAGGTTGAAAAGTAGGCAAAATGGTTGCAGGCCTAACAACAAAGCCTGCATTCAAAATGGCCACTTGCCTGCCAGCACATGGCCAGTGCCTGTAGCTGCACTCAAAATGGCCACCAGCCACATGGCCTGTCCCTCCCCATGAACACCCCCAAAAATCGAAAAACACTGCAAAATCAGCACAATCCCATTCCATCCATGCCCTCCATGATGTTTAAGTTCAAGACAGCCCACAGAAAGACTAGGCCCATGCTAGACTCAAATACCCCTGGTGAAAAGGCCACAAGTACAGGCCCAAAAAACGAAAATCACTGAAAAATCAGCACAATCCCAATCCATCCATGCCCTCCATGATGTTTAAATTCAAGACAACCCACAGAAAGACTAGGCCCATGCAAGACTCACTACCCCTGGGCATAAATAAAGGTTGAAAAGTAGGCAAAAGGGTTGCAGGCCTAACAACAAAGCCTGCATTCAAAATGGCCACTTGCCTGCCAGCACATGGCCAGTGCCTGTAGCTGCACTCAAAATGGCCACCAGCCACATGGCCTGTCCCTCCCCATGAACACCCCCAAAAATCGAAAATCACTGCAAAATCAGCACAATCCCATTCCATCCATGCCCTCCATGATGTTTAAGTTCAAGACAGCCCACAGAAAGACTAGGCCCATGCTAGACTCAAATACCCCTGGTGAAAAGGCCACAAGTACAGGCCCAAAAAACGGAAATCACTGAAAAATCAGCACAATCCCAATCCATCCATGCCCTCCATGATGTTTAAATTCAAGACAACCTACAGAAAGACTAGGCCCATGCTAGACTCAAATACCCCTGGTGAAAAGGCCACAGGTACAGGCCCAAAAAACGAAAATCACTGAAAAATCAGCACAATCCCAATCCATCCATGCCCTCCATGATGTTTAAATTCAAGACAACCCACAGAAAGACTAGGCCCATGCAAGACTCACTACCCCTGGGCATAAATAAAGGTTGAAAAGTAGGCAAAATGTTTGCAGGCCTAACAACAAAGCCTGCATTCAAAATGGCCACTTGCCTGCCAGCACATGGCCAGTGCCTGTAGCTGCACTCAAAATGGCCACCAGCCACATGGCCTGTCCCTCCCCATGAACACCCCCAAAAATCGAAAAACACTGCAAAATCAGCACAATCCCATTCCATCCATGCCCTCCATGATGTTTAAGTTCAAGACAGCCCACAGAAAGACTAGGCCCATGCTAGACTCAAATACCCCTGGTGAAAAGGCCACAAGTACAGGCCCAAAAAACGAAAATCACTGAAAATCAGCACAATCCCATTCCATCCATGGCCTCCTTGATGTTTAAGTTCAAGACAGCCCACAGAAAGACTAGGCCCATGCTAGACTCAAATACCCCTGGTGAAAAGGCCACAAGTACAGCCCCAAAAAACGAAAATCACTGAAAAATCAGCACAATCCCAATCCATCCATGCCCTCCATGATGTTTAAGTTCAAGACAACCCACAGAAAGACTCAGTCCACCCACCACTGAGTACCCCTGGGCAAAAGGCCCCAAAACAGCCCAAAAATCGAAAATTCCAAAATTTTAGTTGCAGCAACTGTAATGCCCCAAACAAACTTACTTGTAAAATTTCTAATCCAACAGTGATCCAAAGAAAGTCAAAAAGGCCTCAAATCCAAAGATCCAGCAGCATCCACAAAAAGTAATCCTTCCAGCTCCAGATCCAAATGAAAAGTGACCAGGAGATGGACAAAGCACTGGGAGGAGCCTGCTGAACAGGAACAGGAAGTTGAAGACTGTGGGGCACTTCCTTCCTCCCACCCCCCTCCCCCCCTCCCCAAAATGGACTCCTCGCTAAAAAAGTGCAGGCAAATGTCAACCTAAGGAGTTATTCAGATAAAAATCATCATTTCAAGAAGGTTTATGCTGCTTGCTGGTGGATTTCTTGTGCAGAATTGCAAATTTTATATTTTCGCTTGTGCGAGATTCTTGCTGCTCGCCGCATCTCAAATCTCGCAATTGCGAAGTACCGCGAGACGTGATCTCGCCGTACTCGCGTTGACAAACTATCGCTGGCAAGCCGCGATGACGTAATCGCGCTCGCCAATTCCCGCGGGATCACACAGCAAGATCCAAAATGGCGCAGCACTCGCAAACTATCGAGAAAAACAACTCGGCAAACGATGATAAACGCCGCGCGCCGCAAAAATTGTATCACCAACGCCGCGCGCCGCAAAAAAAATCCGCTGCGTGTGAATTTGCGGATTTTGCGGGAAATTCGCAAATCTCGCGGATTGCGAGTTTCCCAAAAATCCGCAAAATCCGCGAGCGAAACGGATTTTCCGCCCATGCGTATTTCAGACAAACAAGACAAAGTAAAACAATGGAAATATATATAGGATTCTATGTTTCCAAAAGGTGCAAAACACGCTAAATGAAAAGCAAAAACGACATTTAGGTTTAGTGACACATTCAAAAGTTTAACTTACCAGTCTCCAATCCACCAGCGATTCCTGTCAAGCCATCAGGATTTAGGCTTTGCAAGACCTCCTCCTAGAAAAAAAGTTGTATGGGGTGGGGCTAGGAAAACCACCAACAGTTCTTTGGGACTCCAGGTGATACTTGGAGGCCAGGGAATGCACTCTCCCCTGCAGGTCACTCCACCTCTTCCTAATTTCCTCCTGTGTGCTCAGGGTGTTTGTTACATCATTCACTTTATCAACTATTCTGGTCCATAATTGCTTTTTGTGGGATAGGGTTGTATTTTGGACTTGAACTCCAAACAATTGTAGACTAATAGTTTCATCCTACATGACTGACAATTCTTCCTTTGTAAAATGAGGATTTATCCTCCCTGCCCTTATCCAAAAAAGAGTGAAGTAAATGTTATGACCCACAAGAAAATAACTGAAATAGGAAAAATTGACAATAAAAAGAGAAAGCAAAAAATACCTAACTTCACTGACAAAAGTTTTACTTGACAATGTTGTGCTGCAGTAGAATGGCAAAGGATTATGGTCTGAAATTGAGTGTGTTATATAGGGTGGTATGCAGGTCAAAACAAGGTGAGGTGCCTTGCCATTGTCTTCTAAACCAGGTGAAAGAATGTGTGCTGGGTACCATATTGGGAGGATGGGAAACTGTGGGGCATATTATCAAGACAGGCGATAAAAGTATCGCCGCTTTAGCGGCAGAAAACTGCTGCTAAAACGGCGATAATGGGCTATGCTCTATGGAATTCCAATTGAAGCCCATGTTAGATGTGAAGGACATTTAACATGGGCTTCCATTGGAATTCCATAGAGCATATTATCAAGCCCATTATCGCTGTTTTAGCAGCAGTTTTCTGCCGCTAAAACTGCATTAATTTTATCGCCTGTCTTGATAATATGCCCCTGTATTCTTTAGGCTTGGTGATTTGCCTGAGATGAGCTGAAGCTCAATGTGTAAGGACTGTGACAGTGAAGAGTAGAGCTCAGAGTGAAGAAGGTTACCAGTAAGTAACTGGCCCTTCCATATTAACCTTTGGCAAACTCAAGTTCAGAAGATGCAAACACTCACCAAGTGAAAGACCTCCAGGCAGGGAGCTTGTGCAAGAGAGAACTCCTCTTCAGCCAAGAAAAGACAGTGAAAAATGGGATAAATCAGCCAATAAGGGGAAGCATCTAAAGAAGCTGTTTCATGTGCCCTGTTATTAGGTGAAAAGAAAGGAACTTGTCTTTGATGGCTCGTGGGTCAAAAGTACAGGGATGGATGCAAGTAAAGGAAGCTTACACTAGGACTATTTCAAGTTCTCATTTTCTATTATGAATTTTTTTCCCAGTCTGTCTACAGGTAATTCTCGAGAAGGTATGAAGAAAAAAGAGCAGGGTGAGAGAATACTAAAATCATGGACGTCAATTCACGAAAATGCCAGGGGCAGCATTAGTGAAATCACATGCCCTTTGTCCCACATCACACCACAAGAAGCGAAATGATATGACCTTTCTCTTCTGTCTCTTTATAGCTTCTATCACTTGTCTCCCACCCGTGTACCGCTCCACCTGTTTCTCATCTGTCTCTTTATCGCTGATCTACTTATCCCCTATCTTTCCACCTCTCTCATCTGTTATGATCTCTTACATTTCTGTCTGTTTATCACAACTTACGCCACGGTCTTACCTTCTTTCTCGTTAGTCTCCTTATAGCCCTTTTTTCACAATCCTCTCCCCTCTTTATTCAAGTTATCTCTCACACCAATCTTCATCTTAATCACCTCTCTCATCCACGTATGCCCCTCTCACCTATCTGCTGTTTCTCAGCTATCTCTCTCAGCCATCTGTCTCCTTATCACTTTTTTCTCACACTTGTCTAAAACCTTTTATGTGGCTCTTACTGTGTCTTTCTCACCTGTTGGTATAGTCTGTCTTTCTTACTTCGCTCATGTCAACCTTTCTCACACCTGTTGCGCCGTTTCCCTCTTATACTGTTCTCTGTGTTAGCTGTCTCTTTATTATCTCTCCCTCTCGCAGATAAAATACAAACACAGCTGTTTTGTCTATCACGGATCTGCCACTATGCTGTGGCTTATTCCTATTTTCTCTTTGGAGCATATTACCAACAACTAGCGATAATTATCGCTATGTTGGCTTAGCGGCAATATTATTATCGCCGAGCTCCGCCGATTTTTATCGCAGATAAACCTTGCTATTATCAAGGTTTATCTCAAAAGCGATAAAAATCGGCCGAAATGCATGAATATCGCTGAAAAGTCAGCGATATTCATGCATTACCGAGCTAATGCTCTTAGCCATGTTATCCACCTACCATTGGATAACATGGCTAAGAACTGCTCGTGGGCAGGCATTAGCTTTTGGAGATATTCGCGCTTAGCGCGAATATTTCCAAAAGTAGGTAATAGGAGATAGCGATGTTAGCGGCTGTTTCCAGTCGCTAACATCTTGGCACACCCACTTTGCATGTCATTAGTGATAATTATTGCTGACATGCAAAGTAGGCCCCAAGATGATCGCTATCTCCTACTAGCTGTCGCTAACTGGTGTTAGCGACAGCTAGGTAATAGGGCGATAAAATATATCGCCGCTTTAGTGGGAAAAATTCCAGCTAAAGCGGCGATAAGGCCCTTGGTAATATGCCCCTTTGTTCTCTCTCTCCTCTCTCATTCTCATTCTCTTCTGTCTTCACTTTTGTTTCTCCTGCGCTGACTTTCCTTTACTCCTCTCATGCTCACTGACAGCCAAAGAAGTGGAGACGCCGTTTCAGCTGACATTTTATTTCAGTGTCACCTGTGTTACAATCCTGAGTGCATTTATTGGTTAAACAGTCAGATGTCCGTGGTAACTTTAAGCGATAATCTATAGATAATGCTTTCCTTGCTCCTTCACCAAACAGTTGATTTCTGGCTGTGAGAGTGCCTATTTTAAGGTTACCTTGAGCCCTAACTACACTATTTCGGGACTTCTTGTGTACCGACCCCCTGGACCCTTCCTAGGCTTTAGAGAGGCCCTGGTAGACATGGTTAACACATTAGCAGTTAATACTGCTAATTTCACTGTGTTGGGAGACCTGAACCTCCATTTAGACAATGATCAGGACGCGAGTTTCGTAGCCGACCTGGCAGTATGTCAACTGCGGCAGTTGGTCACAGGGGCCACGCATACTGCGGGCCACTTATTGGACCCAGTTTTTACAAACATATCCCACATCACATGGGGCCAGTTGTATCAAAGGGTTTTACCTATTCTGTGTCTATGGGAAAATGTGTTCATACATATGGCCCTATATGTGCTCTGGCCAGGATGGGTTGGATGGACCATTTCTTGGTGTCTATGTCGCTGCATGGAGTCATTCCCGCCCAGTCCAAGGGTCGGTTGACTCTATTGAGGCGTCCCTGGTATAAATTGGACTGGGATCAATTCGAGGCGGGCCTTTTTGCCAGTCGGCCTGATCTGCCGGAGGATAATAATGAGGCATATGGGCTGTTCTCTGAATGGATCCGGTGCCCATTAGATAGCCTCATTCCTATGAAATGGTCAGTTAGTTGTGAAACTAAAACAAAGCCTTAGTATAATGTGGACCTCGCTCACATGCGCAAAGGATGCAAGAAGCTGGAGCGGATCTGGAGAAGGGATTTTTGCACAATAGCCAAAGACATCTTAAGGGCAGCAATTAAAAAATACCATAAAGCCATTTATCTGGCTCGTGCAGCTTTTCTCTCTAACCAGATCCGCGAAAGCACCAATCCAGATAAGAGCATGTTTGCCATACTTGCCAGTCTGCAATCTCGGGAAAATGCAGCTAGGTCCACTATCAAGTCCAATAAGCAGCGAGATGAGCTGGCCACCTTTTTTGTTAAAAAGGTAGAAGATATTTTCAGCTCCTTTCTGACCATTCACAGCAATGCGCCAGCGGCATTGTGCGGTCAGCAGCTAAATTTTCTCCACTCCTTTTCCCCGATTTCAGTCGATCTGCAGCGATTGCTGTGTGGGTGGATTAAGTCAGGCTCCCCTGCTGACTCTCTTAAACCTGGCCAATTCAAGAAGGTATTGTCAACTATTCTACCCTCTTTGATTTAGGTTATCAATAATTCCCTTAGTACTGCTACTGTGCCCGGATATGGAAACAGGTCAAAGTTATACCTTTGCTTAAAAAGGCTGCTCTTGATCCCATCAAAGCAGAAAATTACCGGCCTATCTCTCTGCTACCTGGGCAGCCAAGATTACAGAGGCGTATGTGAACTCCCTCCTGTCAGACTATCTCACTCTTAACAACATACTGGACCCATCTCAAAATGGCTTTAGACCTGGCCACAGCACAGAGTCTTCTCTTCTGGCTGTGACAGAACATCTTTGGTGAGCCATGGAGGGGAGACAAACCTCAGCACTGATCCTGCTGGACTTAAGCGCAGCGTTCAATACGGTATCCCATGACATTCTGCTGCGACGTCTGGCGGAGGTAGGAATTGTAGGTCAGGCATTGGAGTGGCTTGCCTCATTCCTTCATGAGAGGTCTTTCTCAGTATCAGCTCCCCTGTTTATGTCCCGGGAATATGGTATCAAGCAAGGGGTGCCACAGGGTTCTTCCCTTAGCCCCCTACCCCCCTACTATTTAATATCTATGTTCAACCTTTGGCTGCTGTAGCCTTGAGTAGGGGCTTGACCATGGTCTCGTATGCTGAAGACACTCAGTTAGTGGTGGCACTCTCTAATAACATCGAGCAAGACACCCTTAAGTTTCAGAGCGATCTTGCGGCAGTGGCCGAGTGGATGACTGCTAACTGCCTCCAATTGAATTCCAACAAATCAGAGGTTTTGGTGGTCGGCAGAGACAATGGTCTATGGAGTGACCTCTGGTGGCCAGCTAGTCAGGGCATTTGTTGATACCACACTTAGCCGAAATGTACGATGAGACATATGAAGAGGGTAGCCTCCCTACCTAGCTAAGAGAAGTACTTCTAGTGGCGCTCCCCAAACCAGACAAGGACTTGACTAAATGTGACTCTTACCGTCCGTTATCGTTAATCAATATTGATGTAAAGATCCTAGTGAAGGTTGTTGGAACCAGGATACAGCTCCTGCAGGAGAAGCTAGTATTGCCGGATCAAGCTGGATTTGTTCCAACTAGATCCACCACCCAAAATATATGCACCATATTTGCAGTGTACTACCACCTAGACCCAGAGCTCCCAGCAGCAGCGGCCCTATTAGACGCTGCGAAAGCTTTTGATTCACTGGAATGGGCGTACATGTTCACAGTATTACACAGAATGGGCTTTCCAGAGCCATTTCTGAGATGGATAGAACTATTATACAACAAACACACCATTAGAATCAGAATTAATGGGCACACATCTGCTCCCATCAGCATACGTCGAGGGACGAGGCAGGGCTGCCCGCTCTCACCTATTTTGTTCACATTGATCTTGGAGCCATTAGCTTGTAAAATTCGTCAGCGCCACTCGGAAGCTGCATTACAGTTTCATCTCCGCCCCCTCAGCATTTCACTATATGCTGACGATATGGTGCTCTTTACTCGCCATCCCAATATTCATTTAAATAAGCTTATAAGAGAATACGTCCGTTTTGAGCAATACTCGGGTTCGCGAATAAACTGGGACAAGTCGGTGGTCATGCCTCTTACATTGGCCGCAACACAGCCGAACTTAGATTATCCCCTGAAAAGGCAAACTGACCCAGTAAAGTATTTGGGCATATGGATACATAGGGATCCGGAACTGGTGATAAGAGAAAACTATGGAAAGGCGATGACTAAACTTGAAGATCAGATAGATCGATGGATACAGATGCCCCTTTCGCTAGCAGATAGGATAGCTCTGCAAAAAATGATAGTCCTTCCTAAATTTTTATATTTATTTATTAATATTCCCATCTGGCTAACGCAGGCGATGTTCTCTAAACTGAGATCGGCCATGCAGTAGCTAACCAAAACCATACCATAAGGGAGGTTTCGGAGCACCAGATTTACAATTATATTTTTATTGCGCACAGCGTAAACATGCTCATTATTGGTTATAAACACATGCGTACATAGTACACGTGGCAGTGGAAAGGGATAGTGTACAACCAACTCCACTGATAGCCTATGTGTCAGACCCAAAGTCTTTCACTCATAGAGACACGATTCAAACTCTGCACTGTACTTCAAGAGCATGGTATACGCTAGCGTACAGAGCGCAGAAACTCTCCATTTACGCTTTATCACTCCCTATTGCGCACCATCTAAAACTATCAGTTACGCAACAGATTTTTTTTTTACAACTGTTAGAGGAAATGAAACTATCCACTATGACAGATGTTTTCGCACACTGTTGATTTATTCAAAGAAATGACCCGTCATTAAGCATACATAATACACCCATGAAGTTGTTTGCCCATTTGCGGCTGCAAATGGCGATCAGGGAGCTATAAATCAATGGGGTAAACAACAAGCTAACCACAAGATATATTTAAACATTTACAAAGAATTAGATAAGCCCTTGATTTACGTGAAAACAGTGTATAGTAAAATTACGTACTATTGAAATTATTAGAAAACTCTCACTTGTTTTTTCTTCTTTCTATAATTTCATCACATATATCAAATATATCTTTATATTTTACATTTTTTTTTATATATATCTAATGATTCTTTTCAAAAACACACAGTTGGTTTTCACAAACATACATAGATCACTGTTATACAAAATTATTTTTCTATTAAAAACCTAAAGGAGTGGTTATTGCACAGTTTAAAGGCTGGCGGTCGATAGGACCTGTATAATAGACCTCGGGATTTCTGGGAACCCCTAATGCAATATCTTCAGACTATACAGGTGGATGGTTGATGCAGGGTGTTGGCGAGACAGTAGAACATATGATACTTGCGTCAGTTTACTGGTGAGCGGAGAGTAGATGTAATATTTCAACTTATGTCTAGATATGTATCAAATTGTATTTGTATGTCGTGAGCTTTGGAAACCTTGGAGGATGTAGGAGGATCGAGATATGATGATATGAATATTAGCTTCTCTATGTACAGAAACAGACGAATATTGATGTAAACATGTGATGTAAATTTATACCGCTAACAGCTGTTTTATATTGGGAAATGTGCTTAGTCGATGTTGACCGGAAACAATAAACAAATTTAAATTATTATGGCCAAACAGACATGCACAATTCAACCTCTCCAACCCGGCTGTCATAGACAGTTGGGTTTGAGAGCAGGCACAGGCCTTCAGTGCTCTTGGGAGCACTGAAGCAGCCTGCTCTAGCCAATCAAGACACTTCTCTCATCTAGCATGAGAGCACAATGTCTGTATTGGATAAGGAGCTGCGTGACCTTCTGCCGGAGGAGTCTGACGCCGGCTGGAGAACACCGAGGAGGTGCTGGACACGGAGGACTGCTGCAGGCTAAGAAGGAGAGTAAAAGTGTTTTTTTTTTAATGTAAATGTTTATTTGTATGTTTAATTTTACTTATGTTGACCCACCATTTTTGTGTGAAACCATTCGCCACTGTCCTCTCTGCAGTCCCTCAACTGACTACATATAAGGTGAAGGCACTTTGTACAAGGGACCTCCACAGGCTTGCCAACTCTGTGCCCCATCCTCATCGGGTCAGAGAGACATGCCCTACACCTGGCCGCCCTGATTCTCCACAGGGAAACTGAGAGGAACCATGCACTACATCTTTGCTAGCACGACAGTGCTGAGAAGACACCTCAGTGCAAGGAGAGAGAGGTGGATCTCCCTTGGCTAAGTAGAAGACGTATGCGCAGTACAACAGAATTTTGTTTACGTTTTATGCTTGAGTTCACTAACAGCTATTGCATCCCCCATACATCCAGTGGGAAAAAAATCAATCTCTTCGGAGGAAAAGGCAAGAGATATGTGACTGTGTGTTAGGATTATCTAGATGTGAATGAAGCCTTAAAGTTAACTCGCACAATGACTATTCAGTAACTGTCCACTAGGTGGCAGAAGGCCATAAGTATCAGAATCTACGAAGGCGAAGAAAAACATTTTAAAGAAGCCTTTCCTTGTCAGATGTCCAGTACAAAAATATCGACCTGGCCAAAATATCTACAACCAAATATTGTGAAGGCAAGTATATATTGGCGAGTAAAGATTTTACTATTCTTAACTCCACATCCACGTACCTTCACAATATGTACATATATAATGAAGGCAGGTAGATGTGGAGTTTAGCAAAATAAACCCTTTCCTTATCAATGGATACTCACCTTCACGATATAGCACGGTAGTTGATATTCTATATTTTTGCATATCAGTATTGAAAACTCGATATTATGTTACCAGACTGGTTGGTATCTTGCCACAACACCTTACTTTAGTAGATTCTCAACCCACCTCAGCCAGGAGGAGCGATGCTGAGTTATAAGAACACCTTACGAGGTGTGCGGGGATCTTCTGTTTACATTGTTGTGTTGTTTTCCCTGGGCTCCCATGCTACACAAACAAGTGACAGCCACACATAGGTGTGATAACGAGAACTGCCCAGGGCATGTGCGACCGGTACATAAGGGTCACCTGACAGCTAACGTCTGTGATGGGTGGGTGTAAAGTGCGGCTACTGCACAGGGCTGAACACTCAAACATGTCCAGCAAGGGACTACATCCCTCCCAAACTTTAACTGAAACAAAACAAACAAAAGTCCAGCCTATGGGAAAAAACAACAATACAGTGCACTATTGAGTCTCTTCAGGCCATCTGCCTGGCAGTGCTGGATCACTGGACCGCACGGCCAGCAGGTTTTAGTCCACCTCTGTGATGTAATTCGGACTGGCCAGGTCTCACAGTGTTGCAAACTATTTCCACAGTTCAATGGGAGTGCACCTGGAGCTGAGGTGGCGTCCATTTTGGAGATCTTCTTCAAGGCTCTAAGGTGGATGGCAAACCTGAAAAGACTGAGGATGACCTTGGTGGATGAGGGCCTTCCTTGAAGTCGATGATGCTTCCCAATACCCACTGATAGAGTGGCTTCAGACTTCCTTATACTGCCTGGACTCCCCTCTTAGAGAAGTCTCCTTGAGGCCCTTTCTCTCGGGCTGTTACGGGACAGTGTGGACTGTGCAGGGTCTCTCGTAGGCCGCGCAGAGGAATCGCTGAAGAACTGCCAACAGGACCACATCCAAGTCGCTCTGGCAACCACAACAGGTGATATCTCAGGGTCTGTATGCTCTGGCCATCAATACTAAGGGTCCCATGCCTTCCTCAGGAGGTCTTCGGGTGGTCAGTCTCCATCCGTGACCTCAACACTTCCCTGTGCCTGTCATGGAGCTGCTGCAGGCACATCTCTCTTGTTGGGATTCCCCTCTCACTGGAATTCACTTGCGCCTGGATTGCCACATGACTACGTGGGCTGTGTGGGGTCTCTCGTAAGCCGCACTGAGGGGTCACTGTGAAACTCCCAACAAAGATACTGTCAAACCTCGTGCAACCCCAAGGGTGGATGGTCCAAATGGTCGAGTATGCTCTCTTCAGCAGGCCGCAGGTTCACAGGGGCACACAGCAGGTTTCTTGGTGGCTAGCCACCCATGGCACCAGGCATGTCCCTTTGGTCTCCAGGTATTTCAGGCGTTTGGATCCACTCTGGTGGTGCGATGCTCCTCAGGTGTTTCTGGTGTTGCACCTGGGTAATAAGTACAATAACTTTCTTACACTTGGGCAACAGGGGGTGATATCTTGCTTGAGGTGATATCTTGGAGTGAGGAGGAATGGAGGGACTTTGTGACCACTTGCGGTTATCTTTTGATAGGTGCACTTGCTAGCCATGAGCCCATCGATGGCAAGCAGCCGGTGACAGGTGACTGGACAGTAGCACTGTGAAGCATGGGGCATGCATGCTGATCGCGCTTTCTAGCAGCTTATAGTTGGTCCCCCCGTGAAGCTGTCTCCAGTGACGTCTTTACACCCTGTTGGCTGGCTTGTGTTAATGAACACCTTCTCCAGTGCTGGCACGAGTCCTCTTATTGCTCATCTCCCTTTCTCTTTAGTGCCTGTGGTGGTTGTTCGCCCTGTGGCATTGTGCCATCGCTCGTCTACTTTTCTGTTTAGTGCCTGTGGTGGTTGTTTGCCCTGTGGCATTGTGCCACTATCTTCTTCTCCTTCATAATGTGGCGTCCTTCCCCGCTCTTCTCCTCCTTCGCAATGTGGCTTCCTGTCAAGCTCTTCCTTGCATTCCGACCAGGTTCCTCACTCTAAAGTGGCGTCCTGACACATGTCTCATGTTCGCGCCACATGGACATCTCACTGTTTGTGTCTGGTTCTTTGGACTGCATGTTTTGTTTGCTGCAGACCTGTCGTAAGTCTGTGCTGTCAGTAGGACTTGCTTCGACTCCTTGTGGACCTCTGACAGGTCCCATTCCCTCCTTAGAGATTTTTGTGGTGCTCCTCAACCCGGATGGCAGACCAACTTCTTTCAGGGCATCCTACTTGCGCCTCGAGCCTGCACCGTCATGGCACTTGCTCCTGCCTCCATTCAGGTATGCTTTGCTGGGTCAGTCAATTTGTGTGACATGCTCCTTGTTGCTTGCGGTGCGATAGGGCGTCCAGCAATGTGTCACAAGTCTTCAGTGCACATGTTGTGGTGGCAGCTTGCCACTTGGAGTAGGCGACTCTCCTCTTGCCTGTCTTGGGTCACTGGTGACTCCATCTTGGGGAACTGTGAGAGAGGACAATGTACTGTCTTTAGCCCACAGTGGGTCTTCGCTGGTGCAGTGGAGATGTAGAGGCTCTTCCTGCTGCCTTCAGCATTGCTTCTTCTCTGTGGAGATGTCTCACTCTCCTGGGTGCCTGCCCGTGTTGTCAAGCTTCTGGGTGCATGCATCGCGCACCTCGGATTCTGCGCTCTTGGTCCTTCTTCATGGCGCCCTCTTCTCGCGCTTAGTGTATTTGCTCTTCTTTCTTGTGGTGTTGGCCGTTCAACACCAGGAGCATACGTTGCTAACTCCTTGCTTGCAGTGCCATCAGACATCTTTGGGGGTTATGCGGTCTGCACACGTCTTTCTTGTGCTTTACAGGGTTTGCAGCGGTATACAACCTTTACAACAAATCTTTTACCACGCACTACCATTACAACGCAGCTTTTACAAAGCAGACCAGTACCACACATTGCTCTGGGGGGCGCTCTAGGATAGGGAATAAGTTTAATTTACTATCCAACACCTTCCCTAGTGTCCACGGGGACTGGAGTTGGAATAGTAAATTAAACTATTCACTATCCAGCACCCCAAAGCGCTATGCGTTGTAATGGTATGCGTTGTAAAAACCACGTTGTAAATGCATGCGTGGTAAAAGTATGCGTGGTAACGTCATACATCCCTTTAGGGTCCTTGGGGACATCCCAACATCCCAGAGCCTTTCTGAGATCTTGGGGTCCCCATTCCCCCCCCCCCCCTTGAACCGATATACAAATTAAGGGGGGGGAGTGCAGCTTCCCTCACTGAACCTCTACAAGCCCTGGGGACTCCATCCTCTGGGGGTTGAATTTGTTTTTAAAAGGGTGCGCAGCTCCTCGACTCCTTCCCTGTGCTGGTATCAGCCCCCGAAATTGTACACTGTCCCGGATAGCTTACCCCCAGGACACTATGGTTCCCTGCCTGGGAGTGTGTGGGCATACCCTGCTGGCTCTCTCCAGGGCATGGAACTCAATTTTGGTTCCGCCTAAGGGGAGCAGTCAAACAATTCTGCTCCCAATTGTGCAGGAACCAAGAGAATGTGCTAGCTCTTGCCAGTACCCATAATGGTGTTGGCTGGGGGGGCAGCTGGAGTTGCAGGAACCTAGGGGCTCCCCCCACAGTCCTAAACATCTCCAGCAGTGAGGGTGCCCTGGATGGGCACCAGAACACACGCCTAAAAAGTTAACAATGCCTGGCTCACACAAGGGGGCCATTTGGGCCTTGGGGTTGTCCCAGTGGCCCCCAATGACCACTGCATTGTGAGTGCTCTGGGTGGACACCTGGGCACCCACCTATGGGTGATCTGGGTGGGCACCAGGGCCTCACGGAAGAGAAAATAATGCTAGCTCCCACAGGTACCCAAAAGTCTTACTAATGGTGTCCTGGGTGGGCACCAGGAGACACACAAGAGGTTTTTTTAAGTGAATAATAAATAAGCCTGGTCTGAAAAATGATAAAAGACTCAGAGACATGTAGGTTTTCTTTTTGAGAAAAACAACAAATCTCTGAGTCTTTTGTTAAACACGTTTTAGTCCATAAATGCTATTATAAAAACGATGTTAAAAAAGGACTCACAGATATGTTGATTTTATTTTTATGAATTAAAACTTTATTACATTTTATTATAATAATCACTATTTTTAAACAATACATTTTGTGAATTACTGAAAAATACATTTGATTAAAAATATTGGTAGTTTTCGGACAACAATGATAGATCTGCTTTATATATATTGATATGCTCACCCCTTGATAAAGCCAATAGGCCCACTCTTTATATTTTGGTGTTGTGACTTTTTGACAAAGTTGGTAAGTGTGCCTGATTCCAGACAGAACTTGAGCCCAACCCCACGCTGCGCACAGCCAAAGGTCACACACAGTGGAGGTTAGTGTGCTCGTAGGTTGCTTGTCTGAGAGGGCTGGATGCAGGACCTGGCTGCAGGTCGGGCCCTATGGGCAACCCGAATGCTGAACACAGCCAAAGGCTGTGCATGGTGGGGGGTCGGCTGTGCAACGTTTGAAGGCCCAGGAGTATAGGATCTGGTATTTGCAGCCTCAGGCTCTGGATGAAGAGCAGTGGCTGGGGATTGGAGCGCTATGGCATGAAGGATCTGGAGTCTGGCAAGTGCTGCTTAACTCCAACCATGGGGATGGGATGCTGCTGCTAGGCACCGGGAGCTCAGTCGGACAGCCTGAGGATTCCCGCAGGGAGAAACAGTGTGCCCGCGTGACCTTGCTGAGGAAGCTTCCCTCTTACAGCATGTCGCAGAGCTGTCACCAGAATGTCAAGTACTGCTAGCTGCAGAACTGCCTGTACCATGTGCTGGAGTACCCCGCGCCTGGGCCTATGTCTACCACATCTTCGTGTGAGTACCGGTCCTCTAGGCGCTATGTGGTAGAACTTCGTTGAACTGTGGTGCGGCTTCTGTACTTCAGAGAGGTGCACATTGTAAGGGAGTGAGGGGTAAAACAACGTAGGGCATGCACAGTGTAATGAATGAATGACACTACACACTGATGTAGTCTGTTGGACCGGAAGCCCCGAGCGACCTCCGTCCCTTTATTTATATCCTTCTGGCCACGCCTGACCAGAAGGTGCTACAAAGTGTGGTGGTGCTTCCGGGTCTCAGCCGAGACCCGCAAAACACTAGAGCGTCACATCCCTTCCCAAGTTGGTATTTTGTCCGGGACCTTTCTTCGCTCACAGTCAACATGCAAAATCTGCCATTCTCTGACGTGGCCTGGGATTTGGTCTGAGGTTGTGGCGACCTTGACCCCGAGCTGTCAAAGGCTCCAGTTCTCCAGAGCCTGATATCTGGGGTGATATCAGGCTCACCACCGGCGTTGGGGTCACTGGCGCCTTCCGACAGGATGACAACCTCGGGAGTTGACCTCACGTCAGGTCCCAGGGTGTCAGGCCCAGAAGGAATGCGTTTGAACCAGGACCAATTTCTAGTTACTTCTTCTCCATTTCTCTGGACTGTCACAGCCGTGCCTTTCGTCGCTGTGGTGGTCCATGGCTCTGATTCATATGGGGTCCGTATCAGCACAGCATCTCCAGGGTCTAGCTCCCTTTCCCTTGCTCGCCTTTTCTGGCTCGCCCGGTCGTTGTTCTTCTTCCTACGCTTTTGAGTGGCTGCTGGCACATATGGTTCAAAGTAAACAGAACAAGGTGGCTGGATAGGGAAAATTTGTCTCACAAATTTAGGTCACGCAGTCAATTTATACTACGTAGCCACGGTCATCCGTACCAAAGCAAATTTATTTAATTTTTATCTGGTTTCTCAATTTTTTCAAAACTGCATGGGCAAACCAAAAAACTGTCACGACAGTGAGTACATGAATACAATATTTACATATATACACACATACCAATATACATTATTTACAAAGTGAGAGAAACACAATTAATAAAGACAATTTGTAAATGACACACCAAAAAGAACCAATAACGTGATTCAATACTCAGACATTAGTAGCATTTATGTGCAATTAGAAAATTCATACATAACAAAAAGGGTACAACCAGTCCATGGAGATGTAAAACCAGGGGACAGGCGGGGACGGATGGATTAGTACACCTGCCTGCCTGACAACACTGTGGTATAATGTTTATAATGGGTTGCACCGTTAGGGTCCCAGATGGTATATTATTTCTTTTCCTAGGTGCACCCTTTTGAATAACCACAGGGTGGAAGTGTTGACGCGTTTCGAACCGGATAAATGACGGTTCTCTTCAGGACGGGGACTGGGATCAGTGTCTGCACGTGGCAAATAGTGTGCCGTGGTGTCGGTAAAACGCCAAAGAAGATGAGATTTCTGTGGTTGGCCTGTTAGAGTTCTTGCATAAATTGTTGACCGCCACACGGTACTGAAGGACTGGGTTCTTTAAGACCCAGCGGTGCCAGGGCACAACACCTGAAACCTTCGTGGGTAACCTGCTCCGGCGTACGAATCACAGAGACACGGGACACTTCCTTCGACGTCAAAGATTCAAGGTTTATTTGCTGCAGGGAACACAGAGATCACGGCAAGTACACAGCGTGCAACTTGGGGAGACTGCTTCAAATTGGTTCTGTGGATCGCTCCTTTTATACAGTTTTTACCCATAGGACAACATGGCACACAAAAGTTTACAGCCTGGTTCTCATCATTATCCCCCAAAGGGGTCGCTTTGGTCACTTTGAAACACATGAGGTCCGAAACATAAGTGCGGAAACATTTGGCGGTTCCCAACTGTAAAAACCCATCTTCCCACCATTAGCAAATTCCAATCAGCAGTAAAACAGATCGAAATAGGGACAAGGACAGGTGTAGAGGAAGACGGAGACAGTGGGGAGATCGGAAAGGGTGTAAAAGGGGAGGTATCGGGAAACACGAGATACAGGCATCAAAGGGACGTGCCTAATGAGATGCACGGCTGAGACAATAAGTCCGTGCGGCAAGATGAGCCTCGAGCGGCGCCATCTGCCTTACAGTAGCAACCCCCTCGTCATAAAGACACTCACAAAGAACATGTGTCTTCCGCAGATATCTTGGGAGTCCCAGGGTCGCGAAGCGGACAACGTCCGTTCGCTGGCTACTTGAGGGCAAGAGACAAAATGGATGCCGTATTTAAGATGGAACCCGTGGGTACAGATGAAAAACCCACATAACAAACGAACGGTTTAAATTAGCACAGCGAAACTGCGCACACTTACTAAACTCTTCATTTGCGGTTCGTAGATACCAGACTCGACCATATTCGTATGAGTCGAAAACACCACTTACAATTGTCACGGAACCTCAGACGCTCCTTTTGCCCTCATGTAGGCAAGCACTAGTTGGAATCATATTCGATATTCATCAGACCATCGAGATGTTGCTGTAGCATAGCTCTGTCCAACTGAGTCCCCTTGGTAACAGATGGTTGTCTCATACACGTTGTAGCACAGAGGCCACATAAGGCAGGACCACACTGCACACAAAGGCAACACGTGAACAGGAACACTACAACGACTCCGATGATCATCAGAATCTTCCAACCCCAAGTCGACATCAGGCCCCAAAACCACCCAAGTAGCGTCCAATCCCCTACATCCACGTGTATGGATTCGGAGATCTTATGCAACCTCGAGATGGCTTGATAGACAGTAGGAGCATTATCTGGAATGAAAATGCAGCAGCTCGAATGGATCACCTTACATACCCCACCTCGATCTGCTAAGATGACATCTAAAACCATACGGTTTTGTAACGTCATAAGTCTCTCCGCCTGAAGTTCTGTGGTGATATTACCAAGGGCACTGGCAGTAATATTAGCTGTCGATTCTACCACTCGAGTCAACTGTCTCAGGTTCCTACTATTGACCATAGGTCCCCAAAACGGGAGGAAACCCTTGAAAAAGTCTCCTGCCTCTTGACCGGCAGTATCCTCTTCGCTAATTACGCCTCGTACAACTCTAGTCTTATGATAATCGGCATCTACAGTGAACGTCGGAGGCAACAGATTTGCAATGAAGCATGAGCCCATGAAGTCAGCGGGCAACCATGCATATGCACGATCATAGCAGATAAAGTATGTACCCTTGGCAGCCAGAAACACAGGGGACGAGGACATCGGCAGAATGTAATTTTCAGTGCAAGCACTGGCTCCAAGTCGGGCTTGCGATCTTCGGCCACGACCCATAAGACAAAAATTACCAGTGTGGGGTACGACCCATATCGGAGGCGAGCTTTTAAGCTGCTTTTCACTAGTGAACGCACTATATTCACCTCTACTTAGGACTCTATAGGCTTGTACCTCTTCTTCAGGAATAAGCGAGGGATCATAGATATCACTATCTAAATCCTCTATTGCTATCGACAAAGGTTTTTGATACGAGGTAGGACCAGAGTAGGGGGAACGTGGTTCTCGAATGGGGTGGAAACCCAGTGCGCTTCGAAACATTGTTTGAAATGCTCGAGCTGACCCTTGGGAACTATACGGTAACACCAGATATGGAATTCCCTTATCCGTAGTATGTGGCATCAACCCACACACCCAACAATTAGTAGTGTTAACCACTAACTGATGCTGATGGAGGAGCTGAATAAAGGAATTATTGCGGAATTCTACACGTCTAGCCTGTTCGTGTTCCGGTAACATATGAAAGGAATGAGGGGAAACAGTAGAGGTAAGATTGGGGTAAGGAGTAGGAGTAGGTGTAGCAGGTAAGAAGTAAGACATCGTGTAATACACCCCACCCGCCAATAATGCAGAAGCAGTCAAAAACAATACAAACAGTTGGAATATAAAACATTTGGTACGACTGAGTTGCTGCAGCTTGAATCTGTGGACTTGAGCTCCCTCCAAATCATTCAGCTTCGAGAATGTCATTCCCTACGACCGTCCGCAACGTTTCTTGACGCACTTCGTTCTGTGTAGCAATAGTCAATCCCTAGGAGTTCCCAGGAACCGACGGTCTTTAACCTAGCGTCAAGACCTACTATCCAGAAGGAAGTACGCGCGCGGCCCTACGGCCTTCAATGCACAATATGTATATATATGCAAAAACAAAGTCTCTCAGCTGAAAAGGCAAAAGGTATAAGGAATGAAGCTCAATATGTGCAAAATAATTACAGTAACATGAAAGTTCAAAACTGATCACGGAAAACGGGGTAATGCAGTTGTCAATACAGAAAAGCAAGATCTTTTTATTTGTCCTTAATGCGAGATCGCAAAAAGTATCGGGTTTTCCCAGGACGTGTCTGCTCGTCAAACAAAGGATCCGTTGAAGCGACAGCGTCCTGCTGATCAGTTGAGTGTTCTGGTCTTGAGTCTTTTGATGCTAATTGTTCAACAATGTCTTTCTGCTGCGCTGAGGGTTCTTCAACAAGCTGTGCGTCGCTAAAAGGCACAAACGCCGACAATGTTTCTGTTTCAGATGACGCAATGCCTCTCCTTACCCACGGGTCTGCTGGCAAAGGGATGGGGACTCGTTTGGTGTGCGTGGCATGCACCCAATTCTTACGTCCCTCGAGACGAACGGCAGTCCTCGTGGCCAGGAGCACCTGGTAGGGTCCGGTGAACCTCGGGTCCAGGTTATTTTTGCGTGAAAAGTTCCTTGTCACCACCCAGTCTCCGGGCTGGAGCTGGTGGCCTGGACCCTCCGTCTGCGTCGGCAATGCGTCGTGAACCTGTTGGTGAATTAACCTCAGTTTAGCAGTCAAGTCATGTAGATAATCGATCAACATTGGGTACTCAAGATCAGAAAACATTCCTGGCCTAGGAACCCCCCACACATTCGCAGGACGGCCGAACACTATTTCATAGGGACTAAGCCCTACTCGGGAGTGTACAGTCGCCCTAGTTGATAATAATGCTAAAGGTAAAGCGTCAGGCCACGAAAGACCAGTCGTAGCCTGAATCTTTGCTAACTTTAGTTTAAGGGTGCCATTGTACCCTTCAACCAATCCAGCTGACTGAGGATGATTGGCGCTGTGGAATTTCTGATTAATTCCAAGGCCCTTACACACACTCTTCATCACACTTCCAACAAACTCACTTCCGTTATCTGACCACACGACTCTAGGCATTCCATACCGAGGAAAGTATTCCTTCAGTAGGATTTTCGCAGTAGACAAAGCAGTATTGTCTTTGAGAGGATAGGCCTCAATCCATCGGGAGAATGCGCAAACCACAACTAAAACGTATTTCAAGTTATTGCATCGCTCCATATGGATGAAGTCCAATTGAATCACCTCAAAGGGATACAAAGGAGGAGCAAAACTGCCAGGAGGAGTTGGGGTTCCTTTGCCAGGATTGTACATTATGCACACCATACAATTCTTCACCAGACGTTCAGCACATTTCGTAATGCCATCATTCTTCCACACAGGAGATAGCAACTTGCAAATACCTTTCGCGCTAATATGTGCTAACCCATGCGCCATTGTCACAACGGCCAGCACATACGCATCCGGCAACATCCATCTTTTCTGATCCGACAAATCAATCCAACAACCATTCACATCCAACTTTCCCGTACTTTCTTTCCACTTCGTCTTTTCAGTCTCGGTGGCCTCATTCTGAATTGCTTTCACACTTTCGATAGTGTCTTCACACATACTCGATTCTGTAGGCCACCTAACCGAACTCGTCACATACATCCGAGTGCTAAGGTTTCGGGCAGTCTCCTTAGCAATCTCATCCGCAAACGCGTTACCACGACCAACATCATCCGTCACCTTACGATGCGCGCTACACTTAACAATCGCAACTTGCGTAGGCAAAGTCAATGCATCCAAAAGATCATTCACAAGCTGGCCATGCTGTATCTTCGTACCATGCGACGTCAAGAAACCTCTCTCTCTCCACAATCGTCCAAAGCTATGCGCAACGCCAAACGCGTATTGGCTGTCGGTAAACACATTCACGCGTTTCCCTTTCGCCAACACACATGCTCTAGTAAGAGCAATCAATTCTGCAGCTTGAGCAGAATTTTGATTCAACCTTGCAGTCTCAACAACGGTATTCAACGTTACAACAGCATAAGCAGTAGTCACATCGCCATTCGGCAACTTAAAACATGACCCATCCACATACAAAGTACCATCCGGATCTTCCAATGGGGTGTTTTTAAGGTCCACTCGACCTTTTGTTTCCTCTTCAGTCCTCAAGTAGCAGTCATGTTCTGCTACTTCATCTGACTCTGTGCTAATTGGTAACAAGGTTGCCGGGTTCAGAACGTTACAACGTTTTATCTGAATGTGGCTTGCCAAGAGCGTCAACTCGTACCCAGACAACCTCGCACTCGTCAAGTGCTGAGTTTTCGTTCGATTCAAAAGAGTATCGACTGCATGCGGAACCATCACCGTAAGCATATTATCCATGACCAATCCTGCTGATTGTCGGATGGAGACCGCAGCTGCCGCTGTTGCTCGTAAACAACTCGGCAATGCTCTAGCTACTGGGTCCAAGGTCGAGGAAAAATATGCACATGGACGTTGCTTACCACCAAAAGGTTGCGTTAAGACACTCAAAGCACAACCTTCCCTCTCGTGGACGTATAACGTAAACGGCTTGCTGTAGTCAGGAGTACCTAACACAGGAGCCGAACACAATGAATCACGTAATTCAGAAAAACTTTTCTGACATTCTTCCGTCCATGGTAAAGGGGTTGAAACATCCTTGCACGTAAGAGCCACCAATGGTTTCGCTAGCAACGAGAAATTGGGAATCCATTGCCTGCAGTACGACGTGATACCTAGAAAGGCACGCACATCTCTTTGGGTGTTTGGCACAGCCATTCGCGCAATCGCTGCAATTCTCTCTGGGGTCAATCTCCTTCCCTCCTTTGACAATAAGTGACCTAGATAGGTTACTTCTTGACAACAATATTGGAGTTTAGAAGGTGACACCTTATGATTTAACTCGCAGAGATGTTGCAGCAATGATACCGTAGCAATTTTGCAAATGTCCTGAGTATCAGCAGCCACCAATAAGTCGTCAACGTATTGGATTAAGGCCGCACCAACCGGCAACCTAAATGCATCCAGTTGACCCTTCAAGGCTTGACTGTAAATAGATGGACTTTCACAGTAGCCCTGAGGAGCGCGTTTGAACCGGAAGCTACGTCCACCGAGAGAGAAACCGAAAAGGTCCCTACTCTCTTCGGCAATCGGGATGCTGAAAAACGCATTTTTCAAGTCAATCACCGAAAACCATGATGCAGAAGCTGGAATCAGAGTCAGTAGCGCCGTGATATCAGGCACAACGGGAAATTGAGGAACCACAATTTTATTCACCTCCCGTAAATCGATAACAAAGCGATAAACAGGCGGTTTTGAAGGATCAGTACGTTTAAGAATGGGCAGCACAGGGCTGTTGCACACGTTCCCCCGAGTCTCATCAATAACATCTTTCTCAATCAAATCATAAATGATCGCCAACAGCGCTCGTTCACCATCGAGGGAGATACGATATTGGGGAATACGTGGCAATCGCACATTAGATTTCAGCTGTACAACATAAGGGGAGATATCAAGTAGGCCCACATCATTCGGACCCGTTGCCCACAAAGATACAGGAAGAGAACTCAATTCCGGTGGAAGCTTATCGAGGGACAAATACATAGGAGAGACAACCCTCTCTCCTAACGTAAGCTTTACACCCGCAGGAGAACAATACAAAGTTGCGTACAAACGTTTAAGCAAATCCAGGCCCAAAAGATTTTCACCACAACCCGTAGTCAAAATCAACGGAGCTTCTAGCTCACGTGGCCCAATTTTAAGGGGCAAGGGGCACGAAACTGGATTGCTAACAGGGGCGCCAGAGAATCCAACGGAAACATTTGTTAAGCCAGACAAAGGTGCGCCAGGGAGTTTCGAATATATGATAGAACTTTTCGCTGCACCAGTGTCCAACAGAAAAGGCTCAACGACGCCCGATGTAGCAACTGCGACGTAAGGCCCTCTCTGATCAACCGGAACTGATACCACTCCCTCTCCTTGTCTTTGGCTGTCCTAGTAATTACTGTCGTCAGTTCCCTGATCGACGTAATAATCGTCTACATTGTACTGCGCAGATCGTCCTTGCGATGATCCACGTTGATCGAAACAATTATTAGAATTGGATGAGTTATCCGAGCGATCGTTCTGAGAACCACGACCTCTACCACGTGATGTTTGCTGCGAACCACCACGACCTCCTTTAGATGAATTACCATTGTTACGTTCATTCAAAACAGGGCAATTGAATTTAATGTGTCCCTCCTGTCTACAATAAGCACATTGATTATACCCTAACGAGGATCTTTGGGAAGAGGAATCATTACGAGTTTGGGATCTGTTTGATTGTGGCTGTGACCTATTCTGTTGCGAATTATTCTGATTTGACCGCGGAGGATACGCTTGTTGCAACAACACTTTAGTTTTGAGCTCTTTCGTCTTTTTATCAGCACGGTCGGTCTCTTCTTTCTCTCTATTCTCATAGTATTGTGCCGTAGCCAATATCTGAGCCGAAGTAGAAACGGCCCATGCACTTTCCGAATTTCTCAATTTATTGCTCAAGTCGGGCAATAAATTCGAAACAAATTTATCCACAAACAATCTCTGACCACCCTCGGTGCCCATATCCTGACCACTATGGTCGATGAATGCCTCCTCAAACCTCGTAAAGAAGTCGGAAACACTCTCATCCTTCTTTTGCTTACAAGCTGACAATTTGTCCCAGTTCACCTTCATAGCTGGCATAAGGGTTTTCATTAGCGTAATAATCCTTTGAGGAAGGTCAAGAATCAACTGGTCGGGTTTAGTAGCAGCTACTTGTCCGGCATCTGCCGCTACAATGGCAGCCCAAGCACCACCTAATTCAGCCGGATGATTTTCCTGTCGAATCTTTGCCCATACCGGTTGCGGCACGACATTGCCGAACAACATATCGATATCGGCAAGATTCATTACCGTAGCATCTACAAGCTGTGATAATTCTTTGTAATACCCTGTAGGATTCTTGCGTGGGTCAGGCAAAGATTGCTTCACCTGTAACACTTCCGAGCGTTTCCATGGGAGATGTATCCATACTCTCTGGAAATGCGCCAATGTAGGAGGTTGAGCATTTGGATTTGCTGGTATCCAAACCGGCGGAACTTCACGCATAGGATATTGGCCAGACTCGTCTGGCTGTTTTTCAATATCCTCAACAAACAATGCATGAGGGATGGGAGCGGGACGAAGAGATAGCAATCGTTCAACAGCACGTCGAACGTTAGTATCCACTATCAGTCCATTTGCGAACTGAAGCTGGAGATCAGACAGAGCGGTGAGCACCTCGTCAGGCGCATCAGCCGCTATTTGATCATAAAGGTACTTACACATTTCGTTAAACACATATCTCTGGGTTGGTATATTGAATTGACAAAATGTTTCGAGAACAACACGGGGTGGACATCTAACAGGATTTACCATCCAACCCATCGCCATATTATACAACGCAACGCGTTCTCTGTTTCCAGGGAGCTGACTACGTCTCTGAGGACCATCGGAACCAGCGGACCCATGAACAGGTCCGAGCGAATAGAAGCTAGTCGCAAGAGGAGAATTGCGACTACGAACAGAGGGAGAAGAATAAGACACAGGACTAACAAGAGAAGGAGTAGAAACAGTAGCAACAGCAGGAGTTAACAAAACAGGACCAGTAGCAGTAGCGGGAGCAGGAGTATGTGGAAGCGGAGGAGCAGTAGGGATAGCAACAGACAAAGGAGCAGGAACAGTCGGAATAGCGGGTGTAGGTTGAGGAACAGGCGGAAGAGGAATAGGCGAAAGAATAGGTACGGCAGGGACCACAGGAGCTGCGGTACCCTGTACGTACGGAGGTGGCGACTTCATAAGATAAGACATTAAGGGATCCTCAACTGGCTCTTCCTTCTTTTCCGACTCCGTAGGCAAAGCGGGGTAACATTTATCTACAGTCATACGCTGTAATCGGTCAAACACTTCCTTATCCTTAACCTCCTTATCTCGCTGAAATTGCTCTGCTTTCTTCACTATGGTAGCAACATTATCTCTCTGGTTACGTTTAGTCTGTCTGATTTCTTTCTGCCGGGCTTCTTTGCGCCACAACCGAAAGGCATCAAACATGGCCGGCCTTGACTTTCTTTTGAACAATTTAATCTCTAGATTATCTAAGATCGGAGCTTCTAAGCTACCATGAGGTGGCCAACGAAGGTCGCCGTCCTTTTTCGTGTATTTAATCCAGTAATCGTTAAAGGTGATTGGGCCTAGCCCATGCTTACTATAGAGCTCATACGTGGGAGTTCCAACCGGAGGTATCGGACACGAATCCTCCAGTCGGGAATCCATACCACAAGGTCTGAAACAACTAAACAAAGTACTACGACCAGGCATCTTGCACACCAGCCGAGTTTCACAAACTTCAAGGGTTACGGGATTTACCAAGTCCCAGCAAAGAACAAAACCCTCGGTTTTTGGCGGCTGCAGTCGTCAAACAACACAACAAAGTACGCTAGCAAAGTGTCACCGACAAAAACACTCACACAGCGTTAACAACAAAAACACTCGCTAAAGTGTCAACAACCAAGAACTATGGGAGCGACCCACAAATACTTAACTCAAAAATCGATGGCGTCACCAGGAAGGCCCGTCAATCGTCTCGCTATACCAAGGTCTACGCCAGGCGCCAAAACAGGTCTACAGTCAGGGCAGCAGTCCGTCGCAGCCGTCCGGAGGCGGGAATCTTCGCGGGAAAAGTCTTCGGGCCACTTATTTCGACAACAGGATCGATGAAGCGGAGTGCACCTTCCCTCGGAGATTTCACACGAAGTTCCTCACGATCGTCGGGCTTGGACCGGTACCACTGATGCAGCCCCACGTTGGGCGCCAACTGAAGGACTGGGTTCTTTAAGACCCAGCGGTGCCAGGGCACAACACCTGAAACCTTCGTGGGTAACCTGCTCCGGCGTACGAATCACAGAGACACGGGACACTTCCTTCGACGTCAAAGATTCAAGGTTTATTTGCTGCAGGGAACACAGAGATCACGGCAAGTACACAGCGTGCAACTTGGGGAGACTGCTTCAAATTGGTTCTGTGGATCGCTCCTTTTATACAGTTTTTACCCATAGGACAACATGGCACACAAAAGTTTACAGCCTGGTTCTCATCATTATCCCCCAAAGGGGTCGCTTTGGTCACTTTGAAACACATGAGGTCCGAAACATAAGTGCGGAAACATTTGGCGGTTCCCAACTGTAAAAACCCATCTTCCCACCATTAGCAAATTCCAATCAGCAGTAAAACAGATCGAAATAGGGACAAGGACAGGTGTAGAGGAAGACGGAGACAGTGGGGAGATCGGAAAGGGTGTAAAAGGGGAGGTATCGGGAAACACGAGATACAGGCATCAAAGGGACGTGCCTAATGAGATGCACGGCTGAGACAATAAGTCCGTGCGGCAAGATGAGCCTCGAGCGGCGCCATCTGCCTTACAGTAGCAACCCCCTCGTCATAAAGACACTCACAAAGAACATGTGTCTTCCGCAGATATCTTGGGAGTCCCAGGGTCGCGAAGCGGACAACGTCCGTTCGCTGGCTACTTGAGGGCAAGAGACAAAATGGGTGCCGTATCTAAGATGGAACCCGTGGGTACAGATGAAAAACCCACATAACAAACGAACGGTTTAAATTAGCACAGCGAAACTGCGCACACTTACTAAACTCGTCATTTGCGGTTCGTAGATACCAGACTCGACCATATTCGTATGAGTCGAAAACACCACTTACAATTGTCACGGAACCTCAGTACCAACACGAAGGAGTAGAGCTGCTTACATGTTGATTAATTTTTTCAAATAAGCTGACTTATTAGCTTATGACACGGGTGGCGTCAGCTGTCGTAGAATCAGTTCGGAACTGATCGAGACTAGTTCTGTTTCGATAGGATTCAATCACTCGGAAACTCTTGACGCACGAGTTTCCGAGTGATTGAATCCTATCAGCTGACGCCACCCGTGTCATAAGCTAATAAGTCAGCTTATTTGAAAAAATTAATCAACATGTAAGCAGCTCTACTCCTTCGTGTTGGTACCGTGTGGCGGTCAACAATTTATGCAAGAACTCTAACAGGCCAACCACAGAAATCTCATCTTCTTTGGCGTTTTACCGACACCACGGCACACTCTTTGCTACGTGCAGACACTGATCCCAGTCCCCGTCCTGAAGAGAACCGTCATTTATCCGGTTCGAAACGCGTCGACACTTCCACCCTGTGGTTATTCAAAAGGGTGCACCTAGGAAAAGAAATAATATACCATCTGGGACCCTAACGGTGCAACCCATTATAAACATTATACCACAGTGTTGTCAGGCAGGCAGGTGTACTAATCCATCCGTCCCCGCCTGTCCCCTGGTTTTACATCTCCATGGACTGGTTGTACCCTTTTTGTTATGTATGAATTTTCTAATTGCACATAAATGCTACTAATGTCTGAGTATTGAATCACGTTATTGGTTCTTTTTGGTGTGTCATTTACAAATTGTCTTTATTAATTGTGTTTCTCTCACTTTGTAAATAATGTATATTGGTATGTGTGTATATATGTAAATATTGTATTCATGTACTCACTGTCGTGACAGTTTTTTGGTTTGCCCATGCAGTTTTGAAAAAATTGAGAAACCAGATAAAAATCAAATAAATTTGCTTTGGTACGGATGACTGTGGCTACGTAGTATAAATTGACTGCGTGACCTAAATTTGTGAGACAAATTTTCCCTATCCAGCCACCTTGTTCGGTTTACTTTGTAGTTGAGATCCGGGCTGGGTAGACGTAGGATCCAAAACCTTTCTTGGTTCACAGGCACATATGGTTCAGGCATCAAACCTTCAGCCATCGGCAGCAGGTCTCGTCGTGGTCCCGCAAACATTAGCGACCAGGGAGATCTTTGCGTGGTGCCATGTGGAGTACTTCTGTACTCCCTCAGGAAATGCTGGAGTGCCTTTTCCGGGTCTGTACCTTCATCCATGGCTATCCTTAGGGTTTTGTTAACTGTCCTCATGAATCTTTCCGCCTCCCCATTAGCCTGAGGCCACTGAGGCGTGACTCGATGGTGTTTAATCACAAGGCTGTGTAGGAACTCCTTAAATTCGCTACCTTGAAATGGTGATCCATTGTCTGTTTTGATCAACTGGGGAATTCTGAACAACGCAAAGACTTTGCTGAGTATCGGCTGCACATTTGCAAAGCTTGTGGTGATGCCACCTCAACTACTGGGTATTTGGTATTTGGTATAACTGTCTATCAACACTACTGTCACCCTTCCATCCGGGAAACTGCCGAAATTCAGGCTGAGCCAGGTCCAGGGTGATGGAGATGGGTCTTCTGTGATAATGGGTGCTGGAGTCTCCGGCAGACTAGTGAGTTGACACGCTCGGCAGTTTCGTACCACATTGTCAACTTTCTCCTCCATGTTGGGAAACCACACTTTCTCCCTCATGCGGGCCTTCATCCTCCTTAGTTCCCTGATGACCTTGATGGGCCAGCAAGGTTGCCTGATCCTGTAGAGTGACGGGAATGACTACTCTGGATCCTCGCAGTATCAGTCTATTGTCGGCTTTACTGAGCTTGTTGTGTACTTTCCAAAATTGTGACAGGCGTGTACGGTCTGCCTCATTCCAGCCACTGACATTGCGCAAGAAGTCTTCCCATGATCCGGCTCCTATAGCTTCTTTTACTCGTGTAGCTACTGCATCGTTGTCATACTGGGCTATAATGACGTCAGCTGCCAGCGCTTGGGGGAATGATAGTTGAGAGATCATGTCTACAAATTCTTCGGTCCATGTTTCCTGATCTATCGCCGTACTGCCTTCACCTTCTCGAATGCCTCGGCTTCCACCTTAGACCACTGCCATGGATTCTCCTTTTTCGTCAGGTTCCTCAGTAGTTCTGCTTTGGTGGCTAGCTGAGCACAGTATTTTGCCATGGCCATGAAACTTCGCACTTCTGACGCTGTGGTTGGGGCTGCAGCACACTTTATGGCCGACGATTTCCGGGGGTCCACCCTGACCCCTTCTGAGTCAAAAACGTACGCGAAAACCTCTATGGACTGTTTGAAGAATTGACATTTCTCTTTATGGAGTGTGACTCCAAACTCTGACAACCTCCGAAGCGTGGCTTTCAATCTTCTATGATGCTCTTCACTTGACTTTGCGTGGATCAGTATGTCATCACTGACGTTTAGTACTCCCGGTAGCCCTGACAGAATCTCCTTGATTGCATTCTGAAAGATTTTCGCAGCTGAGGTTATTCCGAAATTGAGTCTCTTATATCTCCTTAGACCTAAATGCGTAGATGTAGCGACTCTCCTCTGCTAGTTTTAGCTGATGGTAGCCCGCATTTAGATCTAGTTTGGAGAACCACTGGGCTCCATTCAGATCTGTTAATATATCATCCACTGTGGGCTTGAGGTGCCTCTCCCGTTTGATCGCCTTGTTGGGCATCCGCATATCAATGCATATGCGTATTTGGCCTGGTTGTCGGGGTTTCTCCGCAATCACCATCTGTGACACCCATGGTGTCGGCCCAGTGACCTTCTCTATTACCCCTTGCTCTTCTAGTTTCCTCAGCTCCTGCTTGATTGCGGATCGAAGATGAAACGGAATCCTCCGATGCCTCAGTGCCACAGGCTGTATGGCTTGGTCAATGTGCAGTTTGACCGGTGGCCGTTTGATGGTTCCTAACCCTTGGAATAGTGATGGAAACATTTGAGGTATTTCCTCTGTGTGTAGTGCCTTGACTGCATTCGCAAAGAAAATTAACTTGAGGTCCTCTGCCGTGTGGCTCCCTGCTAACAAATCCGCCTCTTTGTCGATTACATGAAAAGTGGTCGTTAGCGCCTGTTCCTCTGCTCTCACACGTACAGTCATTTTCCCTCACACCGGTAGCGGTGTCTTGCTTCCATATGTTATGATCCGAGCTTTCGACGGCACCAGTTGGGGCCTTGGTTTCAATGCCTTGTAGTGCTAAATGCCCATCACGTTGATCGTGGCTCCTGTGTCTATGACTTCCATGACTGTCGATCCGTCGATTTGGATCTGACATTTCGGTTGCGGTCTCAGTCTTCTCTTAAGTTCATTCACGAACGAGACATAGTAGCACTCTTCTTCATCCTCGGTTGACGAGTCATCCAACCGTTGTGGGTAGCGGGACTGTGACTTGGCTCCCTTCATCTGTTGGGCTTCCTCTAAGGCCAGCTGTCTGACTGCTTTTGTCTGTACTTTTCTGCCTGATGCTCCTTGTCCTCGAAAGTTTCCTCTCGCACTGCTCCTGCAGACACTGGCAAAATGATTTAGTCCTCAGCATTTGGCGCACGCTTTGCCACGTGCTGGGCAGCCATCTTGGTTGTGTTCTTTATACCCACAGGAACCGTGCGGCTCTGCGTTCTGGTCGGCCATCTTCCTCATTCTCCTCGTCCACTGTACCGCACCGCATCTACTCTTTCCGTTTTAATTGTAACCTCAGTGTTCGCTGTTGGGTGTATGGCAGCTTCCATCACTGTGGCTCGTGCATCGGACAGCTCGTGTGACCTGGCTAACATCAATATTTCATCAAGTGTTATTCGAGGTTGTCTCAGTATTAGTGTCCGGAGATGTTTGTTCTTGCAGCCTTGAATCAACTGCGCGGTCACTTCTTTTGTTTGATCATCATCGGGACACGTACTTATCAGCTCCCTCAACCGGGCGTGGAAAGCGTCAATCGTTTCTCCTTCCCGCTGCCTCAACTGCCTGTACTTGAAGGGTTCATAATGGGGATTCAATTGAGGGTCAAAGTGTGCATTTAGGGCCTGCACTGCCGCATCATATTCCGTCGCTACCCCAGTGTTCGGTAAATGTGTGAACAATTTGTAGAGCTCATCTCCGCCAAAATGCAAAAGCAGGGATATTTTTACTTCATTGTCCTTTTCCCTTGTAGCAGTGAAGTAGTTGTTCAGTCGGCTTAACCACACCGTCCACCTTGGTGCTGCTTTCCCTGGGTCAATCAGTGCACTGAACGGCATTATAAGGTTGATTTGCGAGTGTGGTGATTGCTGGACCACTGGACCTACTGCCTGCTGTCCTGCCGGCCCTGCCACCTGTGCTGGGGATGCTTGCTGTTGCAGTCCCCCTTGCACTGCATTGTCTGGGGGAATAACCGACATTGTTCCTGTGGCTTTTTGGGATTTACGTTCCCACTTCGATTTTCACACAATGACTGCCTGCTGTTCGCACCTTGTGTCCTGGTACACCCTCTCCTCACCGCTTTCCCACTTTGGATGCCTGTAGCTGCTGCTGTCTCATGTGCTAGTGCTTAAACACGTTTGTTTTCTTCGTTTCACATTTGCACTTGCTAGTGCTTGTTTCTCAGTTCTTCGGCCCCTTCGTTTTCCTTTTCCCCCGCTGCTTGCTGGCTTCTTTTAGCTCCGGGGCACTTTTCCCTTTCTTTCCCCTGAGCCACCGCCTCAGTGCCGTGTGTAAGGCGCGTCTCGCACGTCGGGGCCAGCTTCGCGCCCACTGCGCATGCGCACGCCTCGTGGCTGTTTCGCCGGGCCTATGGTGCACTCGTCTGCCGCCTGCTTCTGTCTCGGGGCCCCTCCTGCACGCCGGTCCCTCACGCAGCTTTCCTCACGCTGCTTACCGCCATTCGCAGTCTCGGCGGCTTCCTCCGGCTCAGGTAACACTTTCCTTCTCTCAGCCCAAGTATGTACCGGCAGCCACGCTGTGAAGCGGCGCCAGTAGAAACTCCTAACTCTTCCTTCGGTTCTTCGGTTCTTCAGGAAAATTATCCCACCCTCGTCGCCAGTGTAAGGGAATGAGGGGTAAAACAACGTAGGGCATGCACAGCGTAATGAATGAATGCCACTACACACTGATGGTAGTCTGTTGGACCGGAAGCCCCGAGCGACCTCTGTCCCTTTATTTATATCCTTCTGGCCACGCCTGGCCAGAAGGTGCTCTAAAGTGTGGTGGTGCTTCCGGGTCTCAGCCGAGACCGGCGAAACACTAGAGCGTCACACACATGTTTACTGTGCTGTGTTTATTCTTACATTGAGATGTCTGCCTTTGCTGCGCAATGCTACTCCTGCCACAATGCGACCTGAGTGTCTTGTCGATTACATGAAAAGTGGTCGTTAGCGCCTGTTCCTCTGCTCTCACATGTACAGTCATTTTCCCTCACACGGGTAGCGGTGTCTTGCTTTTATATGTTAGGATCCGAGCTTTCGACGGCACCAGTTGGTGCCTTGGTTTCAATGCCTTGTAGTGCTGAATGCCCATCACGATGATCGTGGCTCCTGTGTCTATGACTCCCATGACTGTCGATCCGTCGATTTGGATCTGACATTTCGGTTGCGGTCTCAGTCTTCTCTTAAGTTCGTTCACGAACGAGACATAGTAGCACTCTTCTTCATCCTCGGTTGACAAGTCATCCAACCGTTGTGGGTAGCGGGACTGTGACTTGGCTCCCTTCACCTGTTGGGCTTCCTCTAAGGCCAGCTGTCTGACTGCTTTTGTCGGTACTTTTCTGCCTGATGCTCCTTTTCCTCGAAAGTTTCCTCTCGCACCGCTCCTGCAGACACTGGCAAAATGATTTAGTCCTCCGCATTTGGCGCACGCTTTGCCACGTTTTGGGCAGCCATCTTGGTTGTGTTCTTTATACCCACAGGAACCCCATGGCGTGCGGCGCTGCGTTCTGGTCGGCCATCTTCCTCGTTCTCCTCGTCCACTGTACAGCACTGCATCTACTCTTTCCGTTTTAATTGTAACCTCAGTGTTCGCTGTTGGGTTTATGGCAGCTTCCATCACTGTGGTTTGTGCATCGGACAGCTCGTGTGACCTGGCTAACATCAATATTTCATCAAGTGTTATTCAAGGTTGTCTCAGTATTAGTGTCCGGAGATGTTTGTTCTTGCAGCCTTGAATCAACTGCGCCGTCACTTCTTTTGTTTGATCATCATCGGGACACGTACTTATCAGCTCCCTCAACCGAGCGTGGAAAGCGTCCATCGTTTCTCCTTCCCACTGCCTCGACTGCCTGAACTTGAAGCGTTCATAATGGGGATTCAATTGAGGGTCAAAGTGTGCATTTAGGGCCTGTACTGCCGAATCATAGTCCGTCGCTACCCCAGTGTTCGGTAAATGTGTGAACAATTTGTAGAGCTCATCTCCGCCAAAATGCAAAAGCAGGGATCTTTTTACTTCATTGTCCTTTTCCCTTGTAGCAGTGAAGTAGTTGTTCAGTTGGCTTAACCACACCGTCCACCTTGGTGCTGCTGTCCCTGGGTCAATCAGTGCACTGAACGGCGGTATAGGGTTGATTTGCGAGTGTGGTGATTGCTGGACCACTGGACCCACTGCCTGCTGTCCTGCCGGGCCTGCCACCTGTGCTGGGGCTGCTTGCTGCTGCAGTCCCCCTTGCGCTGCATTGTCTGGGGTAATAACCGACATTGTTCCTGTGGCTTTTTGGGATTTACGTTCCCACTTCGATTTTCACACAATGACTGCCTGCTGTTCGCACCTTGTGTCCTGGTACACCCTCGCCTCACTGCTTTCCCACTTTGGATGCCCTGTAGCTGCTGCTGTCTCATGTGCCAGTGCTTAACACGTTTGTTTTCCTCGTTTCACATTTGCACTTGCTAGTGCTTGTTTCTCAGGTCTTCGGCCCCTTCGTTTTCCTTTTCCCCCGCTGCTCAGTGGCGTCACTAGGGGGATCCGGGGGGTGCGGACCGCACCGGGTGACACCCTCACATGGGGTGACACCTGAGGTGAGAGCCGAGTGAGCAGCAGAGCGTTATCTGATCGTTCCGTAAGGAAGATGAATGAACTGGCAGAAAATAACATCGATTTGTACAGTTAGGTTAAAGAAACAATACAACAGGAACAATAACGTGCACCCAGATGGAATCAAAGTAATGTATTGAGCACCGGAGACTTAAGAGAAACGAAAACCTGTAATTTCCAAAATGTGGAGCTGAACGTTTATTCATAAATAAAGGGACCTTAATACTCATATTAAACACAAACTAGAGGACAATTGCAAAATAATATTTCCCTCTTCAAAGCGGTTTGAAATTTCATCAAATAAAAAATGCAATATTTTTTACGGAAATCTTTCTTTCCTGCAAAGGAATCGCAAGTATGGGCAAAGCCAATAAGTCTGACCTTGGTAAGGCTGAAGCATTTTGTAATTTTTTGCAAGCATATGCAATAGGCACAAAGCAACTGCAAAACCTACAAAATATTTTTAAAAAGACGTGGCCCAACTGCCCCACGCACACCAGAGCTCGCACTGAAGTGCACCTCTGTTTTAGACTGCTCTAGTCTGCACATGCGAAAGAGAACATGTGATGACTCACAGTGCATGAGAGCCAACGTCGGACATGGACTGACCACACAACCTGCCGTGCCGTGCCAGGCAGAAGCAATTTCAGGAATTATTTCAGACAGTCACTTTGTGAAGAGCGAGTACTGTGTGGGGGAAATCATGGGGGTGGGGGGGTGGAGAAGGCGACGAGGAAAGGGTTAAAAGACCAGCACACTTGGGAGGGGTGTGCAGGCGGAGGGGGAGGCATGGTACAGGCAGAGAGGGAGATGGTGCAGGCAGAGGGTGAGATGGTGCAGGCAGAAGGGTGAGATGGTGAAGGTGGAGGGGAGAGATGGTGCAGGCAGAGGGTGAGATGGTGCAGGCAGAGAGGGAGATGGTGCAGGCAGAGAGGGAGATGGTGCAGGCAGAGGGAGATATGGTGCAGGCAGAGGGAGAGATGGTGCAAGCAGAGGGTGAGATGGTGCAGGCAGAGAATGAGATGGTGCAGGCAGAGGGAGAGATGGTGCAGGCAGAGGGGGAGATGGTGCAAGCAGAGGGTGCGATGGTGCAGGCAGAGAGGGAGATGGTGCAGGCAGATGGTGAGATGGTGCAGGCGGAGGGTGAGTTGGTGCAGGTGGAGGGGAGATGGTGCAGGCAAAGGGAGAGATGGTGCAGGCAGAGGTAGAGATGGTGCAGGCGGAGGGGAGATGGTGCAGGCAGAGGGGAGATGGTGCAGGCAGAGGCGGTGATGATGCAGGCAGAGGGGAGATGGTGCAGGCAGGGGGGAGATGGCACAGGCAGAGGGAGAGATTGGGCAGGCAGAGGGAGAGATGGCGCAGGTGGAGGGAGAGATGGCGCAGGCGGAGGGAGAGATGGTGCAGGCAGAAGGAGAGATGGTGCAGGTGGAGGGGAGATGGTGCAGGCTAAGGGAGAGATGTGCAGGCAGGGGGTGAGATTGTGCAGGCGGCGGGGAGATGGTGCAGGCAGAGGGAACATGGTGCAGGCAGAGGGTGAGATGGTCAATCCGGTAAGTTGTGAGGGGGTGACACCATGAGTTACCCGCACCGGGTGACACCAGCCCTAGTGACACCACTGCCGCTGCTTGCTGGCTTCTTTTAGCTCCGGGGCGCTTTTCCCTTTCTTTCCCCTGAGCCACCGCCTCAGCGCCGTGTGTAAGGCGCATCTCGCACGTCGGGGCCAGCTTCGCGCCCACTGCGCATGCGCACGCCTCGCGGCTGTTCCGCCCGGCCTTTGGTGCACTCGTCTGCCGCCTGCTTCTGTCTCGGGCCCCTTCTGCACTCTGGTCCCTCACGCAGCTTTCCTCACGCTGCTTACCGCCATTCGCAGTCTCCGGCGGCTTCCTCCGGCTCAGGTAACACTTTCCTTCTCTCAGCCCACGTGTGTACCGGCGGCCACGCTTTGAAGCGGTGCCAGTAGAAACTCCTCACTCTTCCTTCGGTTCTTCGGTTCTTCAGGAAAATGATCCTACCTTCCGCCCCCTTCCTTCTTCCTTCGTTTTGAGTCGTACTTAGACAGGGAGTAGTACGGTCTCCCATTCAGGGCCTCTCCCCTACATTTCCAGTGTGTTATTGATTAACATAAAAGTAGGGCTATGTGATTACATTTTTAAATATTAAAAAACACTCATGAATCAAAGCCTGAGTTATGTAAAATTGTCTTTTGTTGGAAAAAATGTTAACAACTACAACAAACCAACATAAAATTACATGCACCTCAAAGTACACAAAGGTACATGATAAGAACGCACCCCGTTCGAGATAAAATACATTCCCAATGCCCGTACACAAAAGAGGTGTTACAAGTACATGTCATAAAGTAACGAAAGAAAATATCTTACGAATAATCACAAGATCTGGTCACATTAAGCAAGTTTGTCACCAGGGTGATTTTTTTTTTTAGAGTTTTATTTAGCGCGAACTAGATCCGAGATATCGGGTATCAGAGCGCTTTACATTATACATAGCACCAGTTTTCGTTAGAAGAACACGTTTATTTTTGTTAGGCACGGTGATTACACATTGATTCGTCTTTGACACAGAAATAACCGAGATTTTGTTGTAAAAAGTATATAAGTGATCAAACTTTAATTTCCCACAGGGTAAAATGTGGCACATGGTAACAGCATTAAAATGTACAATAACAATTAAGTCGTCTTAGACAAGTCGTTCTGCTAGACCACCACAAGAGAGCGCCAGCACATTTTAAATTAGCGTCAAGCCTAAGCAGTGTACCTGGCCTGACGGGTTTGAGAAACGCACAGGGTTGATTGTTCAACATTTTCTGCACTCTGTGCTGTGCTCCAGTGTTACAGACTTCTTCGCATCCGAATAATAAAGCCTTTGTGTCAAAAACGTGCAATAATTTAGGATAGATTCTTTTTAAGAAAATAGGAAAGTATGAAAAAGGCTCAGTATTGGTCGAATTGTTTTGTGTCGGGGACATACTTGCCAAATTCTGTGACTGAAAAGAGGTAGGTAGCATTGTGCAGGTTTCAAAAAGGGTTATTAGCGTAAATATGACGTCACATTAAATTACTCGACATGAGCTGCACCCAAATATGACATCTCAGGAATTGACCATGTGGAGAGGCAACTGGGAAGGATACGTTCTAAACTGATCCCGCTAACAGTGCCACATAGAAGCACGTCAGATCCATACTTGCAGAGCAAATGTGGTCTCTAACTTTACCCCAGCCTTTTTCTTGTCGTATTTCTCTCTTGTCTTTCGGGACCTTTGCTGTGCCTGTTTACAGTCTGCTCGTTTTTCTCAGACTGCGCAGACCCTTTCTGCTTTCTGCATGAAGTACAGGGCTCACAGGCAGCGGTAGGACAGTCTAAAATAAGCATTGGCGTAGCAAATAGGTCTCGCTTGTGGAGCCTTATAAGTGTTTAGCCAGAGCTATTTGATTTGCCAATATCTTTAAGATATGTTGTAGAGCAGCGTGAGTGCTGTGCAGCACATTGAAACATTATAATAAAAAAGTGTTATTAGTATTTTTGTTACCTTATATATAGCCAATAAGACATTATGTATTTAAACTTTGAACAAACTTGTTGAATAATTGTTTTTCATATGTTTAAATAATTTCACAAAATAAAGTGCCGTCCTAATATCATATTTAAGGTCTCTACTTTTCTGACGCTACCGGTACGCTCAAGAGCTTACCCAATGTCAGTTAGTAAAAAAGTACAAAAATGGTACGTGCACAAAAAAATGAGAGGCTAGTAAGAAAAAGTTCTTACTATAGCTCAGATCTCAAATATACAACTCGCTGCATGACTTTGGAATGTACTCCTAGGGGAGAGTTGACGTCGAAGCCCATTCCTCAACAAAATATCTTCATGCTCACACATACTTCATTTTATAGAGTGCCAAAATGTAATACTGGAGCTGGTAAATTGTAATTAGAAAGGGTGAATGTGAGGAACACTGTGAAGAGAACAGAAACATTTGAAAAGATCAGCTACTGTTTGTGAAACAAAGAAACAAAAAGCATTTTGGCTTAGGGTGGTTGGAAAGCAGGATGTGTGGAGCATATAAATACACACAGCAGGTTTAGAGAGGCAGTGCCAGACTAGGACAGAAAAACAGCCCAGGTACCAAAATAGAAGTGGTACATTTAGTGCATTAGATTGCTAAAACGTGGTCCATATTTAGAGATTAAGAACTTTTTGAACTTGCAAACATACTCTGTATAAGTGTTTTCCTATGTGTGGAAGACTACATGGATTTGAGCATAATGTAGATCAGAAGACAGGCCCACAAACAGTCAAAAAACAGCTCACACACCGACCAGTCACCCCAGTCCCTGTGGTGGATCAACACAGGGTCTACATAATGAGTACAACTAATGACTAATGGAGGCAGCATTATTATCAATTCACCAAAATGTCAGGGGTAGCGGATGTGACTTCACATGCCCTTTGACCTTCACTTTCATTCATGCATACAGCTGCTTACACATACACATACTTACACATACACATGTAGTCACACATACCCACACTCTGCCTACACATACACACACATTCACACAAACACAGACTCTCTCTTACATAAACACACTCAAAAGTATTTTTTAACTTACCTTAGCTGCTAGGGAAAGTTATATTCCAGCTATTTCTTAAATTAATAGCAAATAATGTAATATTATTCACTACTAGAATAATAATAAAAATTGACAAAAACAAGGATATTAAAGCCCCCACCGACGTTCATCAGGATGAACAGCTTCTGTTCCGTAAAGCATGTGGCTCCAGTAAACACAAGCACTTTGCCACGAGAAACATGAAAACAAACCATACATAAGGCCCTAAAAAGGACACCCCAGAAAGGTCCTTGGTGCACTAACTTTAAAAGGGCCCATTCCTCAAACAGGACCCTCCCGTAGGATCCACTCAAGATCATGGACAACATGCCCAAGATAGGTCATGCATATTAAGACAGGAAAACATGTCCTCCCAACATATTCAAACTGAAGAAGACCTTCCATGAAAGATCTGCAAAGGCCCACCCCAGAAGGTCAAAACGCATCGACGCAACAACCTCTGAGACCAAGAGCGACCATACATTGAAATATTAAGTGTACAGTGGCAGTGCATTTTATGAGATGTAATTTGTGAATTCAATCTAGCAGATCATTTACACTTTGACCTCTATAGGGCCAACCGGTAGTAGGTTATACTACACGTAGGGAGTACCTAAAACAGCATAGGTCCCCACATAAACAATCTTTAGGACACCCTTTAGGCTAAGTCTTGTTTAAGATGTTAGATTTAGTTACAAATTAGATGAGGTATTAGCATTTGTGGCTTGTAAATATGTCCTGTATGTAATGACCAAGTGTATTTTTTGTTGAGTCACAACTTGTGTATGTGTTTATATAATGTTGTTATGTAATGTTTTCATGTGAGATTCAATATTAAGTATTTTGTGTATTCTGTCCTTATGGTTTCAAATGTACAGATCATATACATGTGAAAAACGTTATTTACTAAATAATAAGTAAAAAGAAAAAGTTAAATCCAACAACAATTTCATGGGAATTTTTTAAAATAAATTTAGAATGATAAGGAAAATCATCCCTTTTCTACCGGATGCTGCTGCCAAAACACTGGTCAGTTCCTTACTACTTTCATCCTTAGACTACTGTAATGCACTTTTTCTAAATGCCCAAGCCAGGGTAACAAAAAAACTGCAGACAATACAGAATGCAGGAGCACGTCTGCTGTCTAGAACACCCAAGTTTGCACCCATTTCTGATACTATAAGGACATACCACTGGTTGACGATCCAAAACAGGATCAAGTTTAAATCACTCTGCATTGTCTACAAGGCACTTCACGATCAAGGACCACGCCCCCTCAAGGACCAGCTTATACCCTATAAACCGGTCAGGCAGCTTCAATCCATAACTCTCAACCAATTAGTGGTTCCACGTTCCAAAACAGTCTCCTGGGGTGACCCCCGATTTTCAGTTGCGGCTCCTAAGATATGGAATACTTTGCCACAACATATCAGAACCAGCCCCTCACTTTTGCAGTTTCGGAAGAAACTAAAAACCTGGCTGTTTAACCAGTGACACTGCCCATGATCTTCCGAAGTTATCAATATCTTGGGGAAAGATAGCTGTATAGTCTAGCGCCGAGACGCCTACGGGTATTCGTTCGCGCTCAATAAATGTCAGAAATAAATAAATAAATAATAAATAAATGCTCTAGAACAATATTCAGGGGGTATGATATTTCTCTAAAATGGTTAAAGAAAAAAGCAAGAGCTAGGGGTTGCAAAGGCAGTACCAAGGGTCCCAAGGGGAATGCAAGCCGTCGCAGATGTGACCCCTAAATGACGTCCATGGGAGGCAGTGAAAGTGTTCAGTAAAAGTACAACCAAATGTTAGTGTAACAATTCGAGCACAATTCAATGTCGCATAATGTACCGACCTCATAAGTGTGAGGGGCCGTGGCCAATGCACACAAATCTTTTCAGTGAGTGATAAAATGGTTACATATCAGTTTATATTTGTAGGTAATTGTATATAAATTGATTGAATGAGTGGACAATGATGATGAAATCAGGAGTATATGAAGGCAGCGGCGGTATAGGATACTGCAGCAGGATGGAAAACAAAGTAATTAAAGCATAATGGCCAATCACAAAAAATACAAGATACTTAGAGTTTAGCCCCATCCTTGTCCCCATATCATTTACTGCCACAAAGATTTGCAACCAGAAACTTTGGCACCATCAAGATTTTTAAGGAGACCAGATCAGGTTATTCAAATGTTGACTCAGAAGCAGACAAACTACCAGCAGCGGCTAGCACAGCTAAATGCTGTGAGGCGGTGAGGCGGTGAAGCGGGGTGGGGGCGGGGCAGGACGGGGCAGGGTGGGGCAGGGTGGGGGGGTGTTGGAATCCGACATACAATGGGAATGTGAAAATTAACCACATAAATTAATAAAACCACTTACCTTGCACTCGCCACATCAGCTTGGGTGTCACCTGTAGTGACCACGTGCGCATAAAGACGGGACAGCGCAGGACCAAACGCCATCCACATTGGTGAAGTGTTCAGAGCACACAGGAGGCAGTGCTGGATTCCACAGCTGTGAAGGCAATCCGTGTACCAAATGCAAAAACACAGCCATCTTAGTTCTTATAAAGTGTGATTTTCCAATGTGAAGCAATATAAAAAAAGGTTCCTAGACCTCTTGGTGGACTTGCTCCTTCCACAGTGCAGCGCTATCCAGTAGCTGCGGTCTCCTCCTGCTGCTGCTGGTGACACTGACCCGGAGGTTAGGAGTTCTAGGCCCTTCTCCACCCGCGCCTCATCCCTGACGGTCCAGTGGTAGACTGTCACTGCTCTGCTACTTGACTACCCCCTGTCCCTCTGTCACTCTTTTTCTCTGTTTCTGTCTGTCTCTCTTTTTTATTTTCTGCCTTTGCCTTTGGCGTTGCTTTTCTCTTGCTTCCTCTGACTTTTGCGTTTTTTCTACTGATTCCCCCATTTTTTGCTGCCCTCTCCCTCGTTGACGCTGCAATCCCCCACGTTTCCTGCCTCCCAGCTGTTCAGCACCCCTCGCAGAACTTTGTAATGGTGGATGCTGTGCAGCCTTACGCCGCTGGTGAGCCAAAGGCAAGCCAGTGTGCGCCCGTCCAACCCTGGACCATGCCCAGGGACACTGCCTCTCATTTGATCACCTCTCCGATGCCACACCCTCCTCGCCCTCAACCCGGGACGACATGCTGCCTGCCACCTAGCATCATCAAAGCAGACTCTTGGACCATTCGGCTGCTGGAACTGCAACTGCACCTTTAGCCACACTATCACACCAGCCCCCCTCATGGCCCAACCACCCGAAAACACATCCGTCTGCCTCAACTGCATCCTCCTCAACGTGTGGCCCCTCCACAAACACGCCACAGAGATCTGGGACCTCCTCAATACCACTGCTCCTGACATCGCTTTCTTCACGGAAACCTGGACCAACCCATCTCCAGAAACGGACATCGTCATCCTCGATGGCTACAAGAGCACCCGTAAGGACCGCAGGTACAGCCCGGGAGAAGACATCACCATGGTCCACAAAAGCACACTCCGACTAACCATGCACTCTAACGACCTTCAATGACTATTGCACACCGCCACTTCCAGATCCAGACCAACCCCAACACCATCCTCCGCTGCACCCTCTTTTACAGGCCCCCAAGCCCCCTTCAGCCCATCATAGACCTCATTGTACCCATATGCTCTCACATCCACTGAGTACATCCCACTCAGAGACCGCAACTTCCACCTAGACAATCCCAGCAACCAAAATGCCACCTCCCTCCTGGAGAACCTCACCAACATCAGACTCAAGCAGCAAGTCACTGCACCTACCCACACAGCCGGACCCTGTCTACTTCGCCAGCAAGAGCATCAGCTATAGCCACATTACTGAACTCTCCTGGACCGACCATCACTGCTTACACCTCGCCTTCGAAACGCCCACCATACGCCCTCATCATCATCATCCCCCCCAGCCACAGCTGGATGAAGGCCACTGAAGATCTCCTCATAAACTTCCTCAGCACAACGACTCTGCCAACACCCATGGACGCCAACACAGCAGCGCGCAACCGTCACCAATGGATTTCCACATGCGCAGACACCCTGGCACCCCTCAAGAGAAGACCAGGCAAGCATCAAGCCAAGGAGTCAAGCTGGTTCACCTCCACCTTCCACAAGTACAGATGCACCTGCAGATGTCTCCAGAAGAAATGGGGGAGCAACAAAACCCTGGACACTCATGCAACCTTCAAATCCGCTATCACCACACACCACCTCCTCCTCAAAAACCACTATCAAAATGGCCCTCCAAGACAGAATCAATGCCTACACACACAACAGCAAAGAACTCTTCACCATCATCAAGTAGTTTACCAGTCCCAACAGTGAGACCACAGACATTCCCCCCTACCAAGACCTCTGCAACAAACTTGGCACCTTCTTCCACCACAAGATCAGGAAGATCTACGACAGCTTTGACACCCTAGAGCCCCTAGACCCGGCCACCACACCCGCCAGTCTATGCCTATAACTCCAAACCTTCCAACACACACCCTCTCGAGCACCTCCAAAAATATGCTGGTCTATAAATTGGATGATGAATTGACTGAACATAACTGCTAGTGAATTACATGGAAAAAAAATCAGAATAAAATCTCTAAACTTGAAAAGGCTAAAACACAATCTTTTCACAGCTGCATCAGTTGTCTTCTGCCTCTGTGGCTCCAAATACACAACGTTTTAACGAAAAGGGCTGCAGGGTATAACGCCTAGAAGTGGGTCACTATCTACCAGATAATGTAAAACAGGGCATCTAATTGGGGGACAGAGTAATTTAAAATTTGAATAAAAATTGCGAGCATCTATATCAGACATGTGAACCATATCTAAATTCTGTTTCAACAACTAATCTCTTGCAGAAGTTACAATATACTCCAAAGTTTTAAATAACCTTTTTAGTATTTTGATTGTATAAAGTTGTTTCTATGTTATTTTTGGACCAAATGTTTTTGATGATGTATCTGGTCCAATGGATGATAAACTGAGGGCCAGATGTAGGTGGCCATTTACCGACCGGTAACGGCCGATTTCGGCCGTTACCGACCGGTAAATGGTCATTTGTGATGTAGGGGCCCTATTTTACCGATTCAGTAAATTTACCGAATCGGTACCGATTCGGTAACTTGCAGATGTAGGTGGGACTCTTCTGAGTCCCACAGGCCTTACAGAATCGGTATTTTTAAATACCGAATCCAGGTGTGCATGCACATGTGTGCATGCACACCTATGCCATGTGACAGTGTGCCACATTGCACACATGCCTGAATTCGGGGTGCTAGAGGGTGTCAAAGTGACACCTCCTGCACCCTTGCAACATTCAGTATTTACCGAATCGGTAAATACCGATTCGGTAATGCCCATTGATTCCTATGGGCTTCAATGCCCATAGGAATCAATGGCCATTACCGAATCGGTATTTACCGATTCGGTAAATACCGATTCTTACAGAATCGGTAATTCAAACACTGAATGTACCTAATTCTCCCCCCTTCTGTTTTACCGATTCATAAATACCGAATCTGTAAAATTCGGTATTTATGAATCGGTAAAACAGAATTACCTACATCTTGCCCTATATTAACAAATGTCAAATGTCACTCGTATTTAATGTGTATTTTATTAAATATTTATGAGATTCTCAATACTGTGATTGGAGTATAATTGGTTATTTTTTACATTAAAGTTATATCTAGTCTTCTTGTGTGGCTAATTAAGTAAAAACTGTTGTGTTGGTAAATCACACTAAGCCACACCACACAACCACAAAACAGCAACAGAACATTAAAAAAAAAAATATATATATATATATATATATTACCTACTGGCGGTCGCCAGTAGGTAGTTATAGTTAGGATCTACTTTCCATAGGAAATCCGCAACATTCTATTTGGAATAACTTTGGCGCCGGTGGACGAATCTTCACGAATTTCTCAAAGTAGGTGGCCCGCTCCGCTCCGCTCCTTCCCTGAAAATGTGGGGGGGATTCGTCAAGCGGGGGCCGAGATAAAAGGGGGGTCCCAAAACGTGTTTTCTCCATGTTAATTTCCATAGGGCGGTCAAACTCACTTTTAGCTCGAACGGCTGAATGGATTTCCACCAAACTTGGCAAAATTGTAGGGACTGGTAGCCCGATGTGCCTTTGCTATGTCTCAAGATATGTGCTTCAGTGGATTTTGAGTAATTTAGGTTCAAAAAAATATATATATCTATAGGCGCGCCCTGGTACGCGCACCGGGGAGCGCACTGGGCGTGCTACGCGACTTGCGCACGGAAAGCTGATTGGCTCACGGGTGTCTGTAAACATTGGAAACAGTCCGGAGCGGCCGCCATCTTGTGTCTCGGTAGGATCGAGACACAAGAGGTGGCAAAAAAAAAATTTACCATAAGGGGGCAGAGTAGACCCCCCTGACCCTCTAGGTTTGATGTGGGGGCTATAAAAGGACCCCGCGGGGCAAAAAAAAAATTCGATTTGCGCGGGGGAGCGCCCGGTACGCGCACCAGGGAGTGGACCGGGGAGCGGACCGGGGAGCGTAGCATGGGGAAAACCCAGTTTATTCACTGCGTCACCTCTACGACCCTTTCTTGCGTCAATACGTCCCTTTTGCATACATTACACCTGACGTAGGTATAATGTGGCGCAGGGGCTTACAAAGTGACACATCTACCTAGATGCATCATTTTGTAAATATGACTGAATAAGGTGCATTTTTTACAGCACTGGTGCGTCACAAAAAGTGACGCACCGGTGGCGTTAAAGTGATGCATGGCCTCATAAATGAGGCCTTCAGTCTTCTAGTCATGCGTCATATTAAATATATGACGTATTATGTCGGAAGTACTTACAGATACGTCAGTATTTCAGACGTATCTGTAAGCGCAAAAGTGATGCATTGGTGGAGTGTGTCACAAAAATGATGCAACTCCAGCAATGCATCATTTCACATGGGGCCAGGCCCCATGTGAAAAGGCCTGCACGCCTGCTGTGAAACAGGCGTAAGATTTGGACGCAACAGCGTCATAAAAGTGACGCAGGGATATCTCATAGATTTCACTGCGTCACCTCTACGACCCTTTCTTGCGTCAATACGTCCCTTTTGCATACATTACACCTGACGTAGGTATAATGTGGCGCAGGGGCTTACAAAGTGACACATCTACTTAGATGCGTCACTTTGTAAATATGACTGAATAAGGTGCATTTTTTACAGCACTGGTGCGTCACAAAAAGTGATGCACCGGTGGCGTTAAAGTGACGCATGGCCTCATAAATGAGGCCTTCAGTCTTCTAGTCATGCGTCATATTAAATATACTAGCAGCTTGTCCCGACCTTGTCCGGGAGCAACAGGCAGCTTCCCCGACCCCCGCCGGCCCCTACATTGTCCATTATGCCGGGCCCCCGCCCGGCCCGTCCCCCGGCTTCCCCGACCCGAACCACTTCTCAATGGACTTGGGGTCCCCTTACCTCAGCTCCTCCATCTAAAACCCCTGTGGCTACACGTCACTTTTTCCTCCTTTTCCTCCTGTAATGCAACGTTTGTCTTTTCGCCGCCCGCCGTCCCGTCCCCCGCCCGCCGCCTGCCCCGCCTGCCCCGACCCCCGCCTGCCCCTACATGAGTGCCCTTACCTCCGCCGGTGCTGCTCCCGCCTGTCCGCTTGCACCACCGCTCCTCCCCTGCGCCATCTCCGCCGCTCCTCCTCCGCCGCCGGTCCTCTGCTCCTGACGTCACCGCTCCTCGCCCACGCCATGTCCGCCGCTCCTCGGACGCCGCTCCTCCCCGTGCTCCTAACGTGACCACGCACGTCGCGGCCGGCGCTACTTTTGAGGGACTACATTTTTTTTTATCTAAAATTTGAAATAACGCTTATTTTTTTAATTTATGTAGCCTATAACCATCTACACACCCTGCCGATTTCAACGGTGTATCGGGTGTGTAGATTGGCGCAGTGGTTCCCGAGTTTACCCGCCTCAAAGCCTGAAAGTTTCTGCTTTATTATAGTAGTATAGATGACGTATTATGTCGGACGTACTTACAGATACGTCGGTATTGCAGACGTATCTGTAAGCGCAAAAGTGATGCATTGCTGGAGTGTGTCACAAAAATGATGCAACTCCAGCAATGCATTTTTTCTTACCCTTCCACACCCCCGTTCCTTTTCAAAATTTTCTTTGAATATCCACATTCCCCATGTTCACTCTCCTTCTCCTTACTTTCCTACCCAACACTCACCTTCTTTCAGTCCCCCTACTTCATTTCCTTTCTCCTCTCATACCTTTCTGTTCTTTCTTACTCATTTTCCTTTCCATTATCAATGCACTCCCCTTCACTTACTCTTTTTCATTTTTTTAAGAATATAGCTCTTTGATGAGAATTGGAGGTAGTTCTGAAAAGAACTTTTTCTTTTCTTCTTTTTTCTTTTTTTAGAACGAAAACAAAAACAGGGAATGGAAACTGCTCAACAGGAGCAAAAAAACAAAAAAAATAAGGCTGGGAACGGCAGCGATGGTTCTCCAATTCTCGAACCATGAGCAGGACACTTTACTCCCCAAAGGTAAGTAGCTGATCGCAGTATCTGCAATTCAGGACGCCTTTATTGAATGCAGGCTGAATGTTTGGAACCTGCTCCTGCGATCGCCCCCTCACTGAAGTAGTTGCTCCTCCGGTGGATGTAGAGGCTCCATCACTGGGAACCTCTTGTGCCAGAGCCCTGACACTTTCCCGGGCAAAATTCTGGGGGTGCCTCCTCTCCACATGGCGAAGCATTGTGGAGTTCCCAAAAGAATATTTCTTAGTAGGGTCACCCCGTGACAGGACTGTATGGCAGATCCTGCACTCCACTTTTGGAGCATTGACCTTCTTCTGGTCATCTGGTATGGAAAAAAAATTCCAGATGAAATGCTCTTTCACCTTCCGCTGAGGAGGCTCTTCATCAATGAATTCAGGCTCATCTTCACTGTTGGATTGTCTGGCAGCCATGATTTTCCAAGAAAGATCGAAGAGAAAAAAGGCAGGACTTTCAGTCACAAAAGTGAAAGAAGAAGTGAAGGAAGTGGGTGGGGATTTCATTCTTTGTAAAAAAAAACTGTTAGCAACCAATAAAAAGTGTTATTTTAAGGTAACATGACTGCGCGCACCGGAGCGCTTCCGAGGGCGCATACGCGGCGCGAACGTAGGCGCTTCTGGGGGCGCATAGGTGGCGCGAACGTAGGCGCTTCCGGGGGCGCTTACGCGGCGCGCCAAAGTGATGTTTTGATAGTTTCACGGAAATGCAAAATTATTTTCATTTCCTTATTCAAAAAAACTGCTTTTATATGTATGGTACTAAATGTCTTGCGTTATTATTTACTTTTCATTCATATTTTTTTTCACGAACGCAAGTAGCGCTCTGGGTGCGCTTTCTGGAGAGCTTACCGGTGCACGGACCCAGAGCGCCCCAAAAACAAATGATAAAAAAAAAAAATCAAAAATATTATTATAAAAAAAATAATACTAATTAATACTCACACAAAACAGCAAATTAAAAAAAATCGTAGGTTACAAACTCGATATAGAAAGGAATTAGCATTTAAAAAAACTATGAAATTCACTGAAAAAACCATAGGTTTCACACCAGTTATAGTTAGGAATTAGCATTTAAAAAACCTATTAAATTCACTGAAAAAAACATAGGTTTCACACCAGTTATAGTTACCTGGAAATTTTACTGACATAAAACCATTGAAATTCCCACATTATAGTTAGTTGGACTCACTATAACTTGCGCGCCTGCAATGCACTGCTGATGATGTCACATATTACATCACTCATGACATGGTCAGTGACATCACTCATGACATCACTGATGACACCATCCTTGTGACAGAGTGACAGACCTCCTTTCAGTGTAATGTAACCCTTGAAACACATATTCAAAAATAGAAACTAACATTTTAAAAAACATGGAGATACCCATACCAGTTACAACAACCAATTCAGTAATTCCGCCATCTATATACACATCCACTCATTCACCAAAAGTTCTATATAGTCACTCATACATATACTCACTCATCATATGTAGTGATACACCTATACATCCTGTTACACACCGACAGTCATCCAAAAGTTACTCACACACATACTCACACATGCAAATAAACTACTAAACATCCATTTATTTGCATATACAGCTATACACACACTACCACCTTACTTCTAAGGAAACTTACACATACTTACTCTCTTAAACAATCACTTATAGAAACACATACTTATTTAAACAGGAACTCTTACAATCTCTCACTCTCACATTTACTCACTTATATACATCAATACTCCATATACTAGATTAAAACATATGTAGTTACTGATAAAGACACTAGTGAGACAGTCATTCACTCACTAACACACACATATACACACTCATCCACCCATACAGTCCTGCACATAAGCTGTCTTCAAAACACATACAAACAGTGAGTCAGTCATTGATGCATCTATGTGCTAAGTAATACCCCCAGCAAACCATACAGACACTCTTACTGATACTAAAAAAAACATCTAATAACCCATATGCACACACATGTAGCTACTCACCAACCCATGCAGCCACTTATACTCAAAGTGAAACACTGATACAAACATTTAAATATTTAAACATTACTCGCTAATATATGTATTCACTAAGATACACTTAATAAGCCAGTTAATCAATCATTTAAAAAAAACATCCATTTAGACACTTATTTAAACATTTATTCTTCCATCCACCTTTACAAATACATATATAAAATATATTTATTTTTAGAAAGACACACATTCACTGGATGGTGTCATCAGTGATGTCATGAGTGATGTCACTGACCATGTCATGAGTGATGTAATATGTGACATCAACAGCAGTGCATTGCAGGCGCGCAAGTTATAGTGAGTCCAACTAACTATAACATGGGAATTTCAATGGTTTTATGTCAGTAAAATTTCCAGGTAACTATAACTGGTGTGAAACCTATGGTTTTTTCAGTGAATTTAATAGGTTTTTTAAATGCTAATTCCTAACTATAACTGGTGTGAAACCTATGTTTTTTTCAGTGAATATATATATATATATATATATATATATATATATTCACTGAAAAAACATATATATATATATATATATATATATATATATATATATATATAAACAAAATTACAATTGAAAATTCTAAAGTGCAAATGTTAAGGAAACCTATGTTTTTTTCAGTGAATATATATATATATATATATATATATATTCACTGAAAAAAACATATATATATATATATATATATATATATATATATATATATATATATATATATATATATATATATATAAACAAAATTACAATTGAAAATTCTAAAGTGCAAATGTTAAGGAATTTGAAAAAAATGCTAAGATTTGAATTAGTATCCTCAGAGTCATTTGTGGGAGCAGTGTAAATGCATCAAACAGAATATAGTATGCACAATGAGTGGACCCAATTGAATTTAGAAACGCTGCCTCTAGTAATGTTGAGTATTTTATGTGTGGTGCAAATCATGTGTAAGACTTTGGCCCCCCGGCCTCCAGTAGAGACTCAATGGAGGTTGCCGGGTTACAATAATGATTAAGTGGGGGTCCACAGAAGTCAACCCTACAGGGCCTACAGACATCTAAGTGGGCCTGGGCAACATGTTTATTACTCCAGAGTATTTGGAGTAATTTTACATTACTCTTGTGATAAAACATTACTAAAAATGTCCCTCTCGCCCCTAGGATCTGGAACTCCCTTCCGCCTGAGATTAAGGCCCAACCCTCCCACTCTCTCTACGGAAAGACCTTGAAGACCTGGCTTTTTCAGGGAGGCCTATCTATAACCGGCGTATTTCCCCTCCCTCCATACAGCGTTTCCATCTTTAGCGCCTTGACGCCCATGGGCATAGTTGCGCTATATAAATCCCCATTCAATTCAATTCAATAAAAAAATTAAGCAATTATGTCAGTTGGCAAAGTTTGGGGCAACAGTGCCTATCCTAAAAGAACCGGAAAAGAGCACAAGTGGTATCTGTTCTATTGCATTTAGCACTGTCTTAGTGCAAAATGCATCAATAAATCAATCCTTTTTCAATGCAAGGGTGCACTTTGTGCTAAGAAAAGAGCACTAAATGCAGAATTACACTCCTTGTGCAGTTTCTTTGTAATTTTGCATTATTACGCTACATTAAATTACACGAGAGTTCTAAGCCTCTCCATCCCATTGACTTCTGTTAGTACCCATTATCAATATTATTAATGAAGTGGTAAAGCCACCAAACACTTTTACAATCAAACCTATGCAGTTCAATAGTATAATATACTGGAGAGCTAGGGAGTAAATACACTAGTCCTCAGCCCGCACCTGGGCTCTGTGCCAGAGGGCCTTACCACTGGTATCTATGAGGGACTTGGCTTCATGCTTTCCACTGGCCTGGTACAGCAAGAAAGATACTTGGTGCAGAACAGAGCCTCACATGCAGTATACCGTTTGCATTAAATGTGCACAGATGATTAGATGAGGAGGAATGGGAGTGGACCCCACCACACAAGCAGTGATTTGAAGCTGCAAGATCCTGCTTGAGGGTAGAGGGGGCACAATAACATATGGCCGCACACTGCTATACTTAATTTTTCACTTATTCTTTTATTACAAGCATCTGTCCACCATGTTTTGCAAGCTTCGTTTGTTTCTACGTTAATTAGTTTATCCTGCATTTGCCTATCAGGTATGTGTGTGTTTTTCAGTGTGGTTCTAGGAGTGGAGGAATGCATGAATTACTCAGTGGATGGATGAATGGATGAATGCATGCAAGGATGAAAGACTCGGTGCATGTATTATCAGTTATTGAGTGCCTACATTTACCAATCAACAAAGAGGCCATGGAGGAGGAGCCAGGACGGCGGCCGCGCGGACGCCCAGCTCCGCCGCTCACCCTCGTCTCCCATGATATCCTGCCCGTGATCCTGCACCCCAGCCGCGGCCCCGTGCAGAGGAGCAGCGGCGTAGCCCGACCGTGGGACTCCGGTCCACGCACCGCCCCGGATGGCTGAGAATCGCCGTCCTGAAGTCTCCGGCCTTCAGTCCGGATGAGCCGGGACCTCGGGTTGAGGCATGACCGCCTCACAGGCGATAAACAACGGCCCCGATCGGCCATGATAGTCCGGAGCCCCGGAGGTGAAACCGAAACCACCTTTGCCGCAGGCATCGAGTGCGCTCGCAGCGCCGGACCTACTACCTGCTTACTAAAGCTTTTTGGCTGGTATTCCTGACTTTGGGGAAGGTACGCTGCGAGGCAGAATCTATTGCCCGGGCCAGATTACAACTGAAATGCGGTAAGAGGTGCGTGCCGCTGTGGTTGAACGGGGCTTGAGTGTGACTCTCCGCAACTCCTTTATGAACTGCACGTTCTTTGTTTAAGCCGAACTGCTACTGAGGCGGCTCTTTCTTTGTTCCTTGAGTCCCGAGGTCCCGATTAACTGCCTAGGGTGAAATGGCGCCTACGGTGAGAGATGTTTTGTTGGCCATCAATGACCTGCACAATGCCCTGAAAGGTCTGTGGACGAATGTGCGCCCGAGCAGCTGGTACCTTCTCCTGTTATGGCGCACCTGGTCGCAGATGCATGCAGCACGGAGTGTATGCTCAACTTGTCCCCGGCTACCGCAGTAGTTGACTCCTAGGAGTGTGTGACGCTGGATAAAGAGACTAGGGAACATTATATCTGGGACGATGCGCCTGCTACCCTCTTTGATCTTCTACCAGCTCATCTGTTTCCCGATCACGGGCGCCCTGCACCACCGCGGACTGTTGGGATGCCCTGGAGAAATGCTCCTTTGCTATTATTGTGGTCTTTGTTGTGGAACTGTGTGGCCCCAACTGGTACTTTTGGTATACTGCGACTCTTTGCGCACGGATTGGGAGGAATGCTGACTTTTTCCCGGACTGGTCAGGGCTGACCGCTGCTTCGACATCTCCTAAGTGACCTCGGTGCCGAAACGGAACATTGTTTGAACTGGAGACTTTGTACGGCTGGGATGACCATACACTAATGCCCGCGCTCCTTCTTAGTGGATTTCCGCTTTTTGGGGGTGGGGCAGGCTGGGGGTGAGTCTGGGGCTGGAGCTACGGCCCTCCTCCGTTATTTCCCGCTTTTGGGGTTTCTTGGGGCGACAGGCATGCCTATGGGGGGGGGGGGGGCGTGGCCTTCCGCTGGTATGCAGGGTGGGGGGTTGGGGGATGGGATGTGTTTTGTGTTCCTTCTTTGTTTCTATGGCCCTCTTTCTTTTTCTTCTCTTACTCTGTTTCTTTTCTGTTCTTATATACCTTTTTGCTTAATTTGGGATCGGAGTCCAGTGTTATTGGGGAGTTTACTGTACTGTGTCTTTATGTGACTTAGCTGTTGGTCCTAGTTTCTTGCTGGTGGGACACTGCGTTTCGGCGAATGCTTCCTTTTACCATGCTTCCCGCTATGTGCTCCTTTAATGATGATTGCTCTCCTGTTCTGAGATTAGCTCCAATTTTCTTCTTTTGTTTCATAAAATTGCACGCTATAATATCCTCGAATCCTATTAGAAAAGGAAATCCTCCCAACTCCTGGAACATTGTGGACATATCCATTTATTGATCCTTAATATAAGTCTGCGTTGACCATTGCTGTAATGTTTTCCCTCGCTGCGCGAGGCTTTATATCCTTTTATGCTGTTGTCGATGATCATTGGACTGTGCTTCCAATCTCCTGTCATGGTATATTTGAGTATTTCCAATAAAAAAAATTCAAAACATAAAAAAAAAAAAAAAACAAAGAGGCCAGATCTTGTCCTTTGCCAGTGGTTGTTCATGGAAGGAAGCCATACATCCACATTCCTAAACAAACACCAGCTCTTCTCAAACTGTGTTCTCTCTTTTTTATGCAAGAATCTGTCCTCTACTGAAAGCTTATGACTGAAATTAAAAATTCTAACTATTTGCTTCGTCAGTGTTGTTGCGGCACTTACAATTTACAACTGTTGGCTGGGAAGAAATTTATAGAATTTGTTTGTGAATGGTAACATTGACATGGTGGGACATGTACGAATTGCTACTGCAAACATTACCTCAGTTGGGAAAAAACCTCCCTCCAGAAGCAGAAGCCCAGGACCCACTGCAAATGTCTAATTTTCATGACCCTCCTTGAGGCAGGGTATTTTGCGGTATGAGAGGTACATTTTTACCAGGAGGTTCAGAATACATAAAGCAAATGTAGATCACAGTGGGACCAATGAAATCAGACACTAAGGGCCAGATGTAGGTGGCCCAATACTGGTCGGTAACGGCCGAAATTACCAAATTTCGGCCCTTACCGACCGATATTGGACTTTTTAGATGTAGGTGGCATTTTTTTAGAATTCGGTATTTTACCGAATCGGTATGGACACGGCTTTTACCGAAGAGGGAGTGTCTGTTGAAAAACGGGATAAGGCAAGTGGGGTAAATAAAATTCTATGATAAATGAAAAATAAAGTCTGGGTAGTGTTAGCAGCCCTGGAGGTCTTATGGAGTTTAGTCCAAATTTTGTCCAAAAAAGGACCGGCCATGTCTGAGAAAAGTCCAGCTCCCAAGCAAGTTCAGTACGAGATTTCAATCTATCATTGGTAAGACGAAAAAAATTATATAGAGCGGAAGCAGAAGGAGAAGTTTCCTATAAAAGAGAAGAAACAAACTATTAACTATCTAAATAAAGATAATGTGTCAGGTGATTCAAGTCACTCTTACCTGTATGGCTTGATGCTCTTACCTGTAAGGTGCTTGTTGGGTTTTGCGGAGACGCTATGAGCCAAACTCCCAGAAAGCTATCCTACCTCTTGTGGTTTTTATCAAGTCACTCCAAGATGCTAGATAGTTATTAGGGAGAGTGGCCGGATCTGACGCTAATGAAGATTCTAGTAGTCGACCTGCAAAATAACAAGTTGTCCTTAGAACCCTTCCCACGTAAATTATACCCTTCTCCAACCTCCCTATTACGTCTTGTGGTTCTGCTCTAGTTCTTAGGTTTCCTACCTGCGATCTACTAGAAGGGGCTTCGCGTCCTGGAAGTGGTGTGTTGAAGAATCTTGTCAGGTTAGCAGGGCTGTTAGGATGATGAAGTTCTTGCAGGTTTCTCTACTGAAGATTAATTCACCTTCTCTACAAAGATACAATTTTCACTATTAAATTCTTTTCTTTCTGAAGTATTCCAACATTTTAAAGCACACCTTATCTCCTGCTTGCACTTACTTATCTATGCCTGCTTAATATTCCACCACTTCCTTATTTTCTTTCTTCTTTGAATAAAGGCTATACAAAAGATATGGAAACAAAAATACAGCAGGCCTAATACTAACAGATGCAATTGGCCTAATTCTAAAATCACAATCAGCTTAAGAAGCTTTTACTCAGGTAATCAAATAACATTAAATAACAAATATCAGATATCCTTTGTTCCTCCTTTAGTCCTTTTCTTCTTTTTAATTCAGAAGAAACAGTCTTTCCAAAAATTGTTCTTTTGTCCAAAACGAGAGTGGCTAGCGTTGGGCGCCTTCAAAAGAAAAAACATTTACTTAGCTTTTGTCTTCTCAAAGCTGCCGAGTTCTGAATTTCCTTTCCTTCCAAAGTGGCAGCCTCTGATGGGACCTCGGGATGCGCGAAGCGTTCTCCGTGAAGGCTGGAAGGCTAAGCGCCTTCTGGAAGATCGGGTGTGGTTTTTATACCTGAACCACACCCGAACGTAAAGACGCTGACGTGCATTCCGCTATTTGCCGCTTGTCTTTCTCAAGCGGCAGAGAAAGGCAAACCAACGCGTCTTTTCATTTCTCGATCGGTGCTCATGTTTACCAAGCAGGAACTTCTGTTGATCCTGAATACAATGTTCCCAAACCACCGCCAAGAGTCACAACGTTCCTCAAGCACCGCCAAGAGTCACATAAATAAACCAATAGCAGATTACGAAAAACATGATTCATCAAACATTGACACATGCAAACGTTTATAAACAAATACTATCAATAAGCATAACTATATGTTAATGAATTCAAGGAGTGCAGGATGCACGGGACAGGGTTGGGTTTGATCTGATACCAAATTAGCGCAGTTTCTAAACTTGCGCGTTATAGGCTATCACCTTCAATGAAGGTTGCTGACTCTGAGGGTGTGAGATCATGACAGTACCCCCCTCGTAGAATCCCCCCTAAAACCGCAGGGACAGGCTTTGGCTTATCAGGATACTTAGCATGGAATGATTTTAATATTTTAGGAGCATTCTGCAGGTTCACCAATGGCTCCCACGTCCTCTCTTCAGGACCGTAACCCTTCCAGTCAACTAGATAATGAAGCTTTCCTTTCACTCTCTTAGAATCTAGGACAGCCCTAACTTCGAATTCTGGAACTCCATCACCATCAATAGCAGGAGGGTGTCCAAGATCCCTTGTTCCTGGATTGCAAGGCTTAATTAAAGAGATGTGAAACACGGGGTGAATACGATACTTGACAGGCAGTGTTAATCTTACACAAACTGGATTGACCACCTTTTCAATGGGAAAGGGGCCTATAAACCTTGGGCGAAAAGTTTTATGACATTTCAACCTCAGATTTTTAGTTGCTAACCACACTTTATCCCCTACTGAATAAAGTGGGGCTTTAGAACGATGTTTATCAGCATACACTTTTTGAGTTTCCTTGGCTTGCGCCAAATGTTGTTGTGCTTCCTGTTGATTAGCAACTAATTCCTGCACATAATCAGATACTGCTGGAACTAGTGTTGACTCTAAATCTGCTCCCATTATTTCCTTAGGATGATAGCCATAAGTACAGAAAAAAGGGGACATACCAATTGAAGAATGATCAGAGTTGTTGTACGCAAATTCTGCAGCCCACAAAACTTCTGACCAGTCTTGATCATGAGTTACTAACATGCATCTTAACAACTGTTCAATTGTTTGATTCGTGCGTTCGGTTAAACCATCAGTTTGTGGATGATAGCTGGTAGAGGTACGGATTTCCATATTCAAAGCCTTTCCCAGATTTCGCCAAAAATGGGAGATGAACTGTGGCCCTCTATCAGAAACTAACACCGATGGAATGCCATGTAACTTTACAATTTCCTTCATAAATACTTGAGTTAGTTCCAGAGCAGATGGAAGTTTTTTTAAGGGTAGAAAATGGGCATAACGAGTGAAATGATCTACCACAGTAAGAATAGCAGTGTAACCAGATTTAGAGCGCGGTAACTCAACAATGAAATCTAATGAGACTGTATGCCAAGGTTGAGGTGGTAAAGCCAGAGGTAAAAGAAAACCACTAGGAGCATGATGTACAGGTTTGTTCTGACTGCAGACAGTACAAGTTTCTACATAATTTTGAATATCTTTGTGCATTGAGGGCCACCAGAATTTTCTCTTGATCAACTGATACATTTTGGTTACCCCTGGGTGTATTGAAAGTGAAGTGTCATGATACAATTGCAAAACACGTTTCTGAAGAGATTCAATAGGAACAAAAACTTGATCATTCATAAATAACAAATTTTCCTTCCAAGATAACAACGGATAAAGTTTGTTCCATTCCTCTTTAGACTGTGACTGAAAAGTTTTTTTAAGATCTGAAACCACATCTGAATCTATAAGACCAACAAGGAAACGTTCAGCAGGTATGATTGGAATTACAGGTTCTTGTCTTACATTCATGTCATCATTTATTCCAATTCTTGACAAAGCATCAGCTTTATTGTTCTCCTTTCCAGGACGAAAAGTGATAATAAAATCAAAATCGTTAAAGAACAAAGTCCACCTTAACTGTCTGGCTGATAAAGCTTTTATAGATTTAAGTGATTGAAGGTTTCGGTGGTCAGTGTAAATCGTCACAGGATGACGGGCACCCAGCAAATAGTGTCGCCATTCTTTGAAAACAGCTTTTATGGCTAGTAACTCTCTGTCTGCTATAGCATAATTCTGTTCTGTGGGATTTAATTTCCGAGAATAGTACGCTATGGGGTGCATTTGGCCAGTACTGGTACTTCTTTGGGATAGTATTCCTCCAATCGCAAATTGAGAGGCATCAGCTTCAACAATAAAGGGTTGTGAAGGATCTGGATGTTTCAGAATAGGAGCGGTAGTAAACTGTGATTTTAATTTCTGAAAAGCTGCTTCAGCTTCTGAATCCCATTCGAACTTGGTGTTTTTTCTCAATAACTTAGTAATTGGAGTGATGATTTTTGAGAAATCTTTAATGAATCGCCTATAGAAATTTGCAAAACCCAAAAAGCTTTGAATTTGTTTCACACTATTGGGAACTGGCCAATCCATTATGGCTTGTACCTTTTTTTGGTCCATTTCTATGCCAGAAGGACTGAGGATATACCCCAAAAAGTCCACTGTGGTGACATGGAACAAGCTTTTCTCCAATTTAACAAACAGAGAATTCTGTAAAAGCTGTTTCAAAATGGCTCGTACTTGCTTTACATGTTCTGAGGTGTCTTTTGAGTAGATGAGAATATCATCAATATAGACAATACAACATACGTCAAGAAACTCTCTCAAAACCTCATTTATGAAAAATTGAAATGCGGCTGGAGCATTACAGAGTCCGAAGGGCATGACTTGATACTCGTAGAGTCCAAATTTAGTACGGAAAGCAGTTTTCCATTCGTCTCCCTCTCGAACCCTTACTAGATGGTAAGCCCCACGCAAATCTAACTTGGTGTAAATTGTTGCATCTTTGATTTGATCAAGTAGAGTCGGAATCAAGGGTAACGGATATCTATTTTTGACAGTCACGTTGTTGATTGCGCGATAGTCGATGCATGAGCGCAATTCTCCCCCTTTCTTCGGTATGAAAAATAGAGGGGAAGAAACGGGAGACTTGGAATGTCTGATAAAACTGTTTGCCAAATATTCGTCTAAATAGGTACGCAAATGTTCATTTTCTTTCTCGGTGAGAGCATAAATCCTGCTACATGGTAAGGTAGCTCCCGGAACTAAGTCAATTTGGCAATCATAGTCCCTATGAGGTGGTAAGGTATTGGCCTTTTTCTTGTCAAATACATCCAAAAGGTCATGGTACTCTTCTGGAACTCCAGTGACTGTCAAAACACTCTGAATTTGTTTTGGAAAATTGTACCCCTGAACTTTAAGTTCAGCACGTGGGTATTGTTGAAAACAGTTTATATGACAATAATCGGACTTAAACAAAAGAGTTCTATTCTTCCAGTCTATGTAGGGATTGTGAAGTACTAACCAAGGAATACCTAAAATTAGACCAAACTGGGGAGCATCAATTATGTCAAAAACTATGTTTTCTAGATGTTTGTCTGCACATGTCATAAGTAATTCTTCAGTATTATATTGTATAGGACCTGAAGTCAATTCTTTCCCATCCACAGCCCTAACTATTTCTGGAGAGATTTTCTCATTTCTTTTTAACTTTAATTTCTCAAATAATTGGGTGTCAATAAAATTGCCTGTGGCTCCAGAATCAATCAAAGCATCTATGGACCATGAACGACTATTGTCCTTCTGTGATTGTAAAAGAATTCTAATACTGAGATGGCTATGAGAGGCGGTAGGTGCATTTGAGGCCAAACTAAGCTGTTTACCCGATAAACTGACCTCCTGATCTATCGAGCTTTTTAGTTTTCCGTCTGATCTACTATGTTTACATCCACAGACTTCGACTTAGGTCTTGTGGGTCGAGTAGGGCAGTCTTTGACAAAGTGTCCAGATTTACCGCAATACATACATTGGTTCAGTTTTCTTCTCTTCTCTCTCTTGTCTTTGGTTAAAGGCCCTCTTATAGTCCCTATTTGCATTGGTTCAACAGGGTCTAATCTAGCTGTGGATTCATGTTTAAGATTTGTCTTGTCTCTTGGTAGTAATACCTTGAAATCTGTTTTCCCTTTCTCCCCTTTCCGTTCTATAATGCGATGATTGAGTTTAACTACCAGGTCAATGAATTCCTCTGGGTCTGTGGGCGGATCAAGAATTTGTGTTACCATATCCTTTAATTCTTCTCTTAGCCCTCTATAGAATAAAGACACTCGTTTATCTTCTGGCCATTCTGCTTCTATAACTAATTTATTGAAAGAAGAGATATAATGCAACAGATCAGAGGATCCTTGTTTCAAATTTAGTAATTCATGATCTGCGGATTGCACAAAAACGTGTTTAGCAAATAATTTCTTCATGGTATTTTTAAATCGCCGCAAATCATAAAGAATTAAATCATCTCTTTCTACGTAGGGTACAGACCAAAGAGCTGCTTCACCACCTAAATATGAAAGAATGAAGGCTACCTTCGAAGAGTCATCTGGAAATGCTGTGGGTTTCGCCACAAAATGTAAATGACATTGATTCAGGAATATAGCAAACTTGTTACTGTCGCCATAAAACCTCTCTGGGGGTGCAAGGGGTACAGTAACAGGAGTTACTACCTGAATTTGGGTGTTAGCAGAAGGGGAGCTCGAAGCGCCACCACTATACAAAGTTTGCATGGGTGGCTGAAAGGTTGCTGGTCTGATCGGAGAAGTCCAAGAAGTACTAGTAGTCTGTATCTTGGCTTGCATTTCAGACATATCTCTACGCAATTCTGCATTTTCATGCCTCAGCTCCGCTAACATTGCTGCAATATCTTGTAGTGACACCTGAGGAGTTTGGTCCATAGCGCCTGGGCAAAACGTTATCCGTGGGCTTAGCCTTCTGTCAGGTGATTCAAGTCACTCTTACCTGTATGGCTTGATGCTCTTACCTGTAAGGTGCTTGTTGGGTTTTGCGGAGACGCTATGAGCCAAACTCCCAGAAAGCTATCCTACCTCTTGTGGTTTTTATCAAGTCACTCCAAGATGCTAGATAGTTATTAGGGAGAGTGGCCGGATCTGACGCTAATGAAGATTCTAGTAGTCGACCTGCAAAATAACAAGTTGTCCTTAGAACCCTTCCCACGTAAATTATACCCTTCTCCAACCTCCCTATTACGTCTTGTGGTTCTGCTCTAGTTCTTAGGTTTCCTACCTGCGATCTACTAGAAGGGGCTTCGCGTCCTGGAAGTGGTGTGTTGAAGAATCTTGTCAGGTTAGCAGGGCTGTTAGGATGATGAAGTTCTTGCAGGTTTCTCTACTGAAGATTAATTCACCTTCTCTACAAAGATACAATTTTCACTATTAAATTCTTTTCTTTCTGAAGTATTCCAACATTTTAAAGCACACCTTATCTCCTGCTTGCACTTACTTATCTATGCCTGCTTAATATTCCACCACTTCCTAATTTTCTTTCTTCTTTGAATAAAGGCTATACAAAAGATATGGAAACAAAAATACAGCAGGCCTAATACTAACAGATGCAATTGGCCTAATTCTAAAATCACAATCAGCTTAAGATGCTTTTACTCAGGTAATCAAATAACATTAAATAACAAATATCAGATATCCTTTGTTCCTCCTTTAGTCCTTTTCTTCTTTTTAATTCAGAAGAAACAGTCTTTCCAAAAATTGTTCTTTTGTCCAAAACGAGAGTGGCTAGCGTTGGGCGCCTTCAAAAGAAAAAACATTTACTTAGCTTTTGTCTTCTCAAAGCTGCCGAGTTCTGAATTTCCTTTCCTTCCAAAGTGGCAGCCTCTGATGGGACCTCGGGATGCGCGAAGCGTTCTCCGTGAAGGCTGGAAGGCTAAGCGCCTTCTGGAAGATGGGTGTGGTTTTTATACCTGAACCACACCCGAACGTAAAGACGCTGACGTGCATTCCGCTATTTGCCGCTTGTCTTTCTCAAGCGGCAGAGAAAGGCAAACCAACGCGTCTTTTCATTTCTCGATCGGTGCTCATGTTTACCAAGCAGGAACTTCTGTTGATCCTGAATACAATGTTCCCAAACCACCGCCAAGAGTCACAACGTTCCTCAAGCACCGCCAAGAGTCACATAAATAAACCAATAGCAGATTACGAAAAACATGATTCATCAAACATTGACACATGCAAACGTTTATAAACAAATACTATCAATAAGCATAACTATATGTTAATGAATTCAAGGAGTGCAGGATGCACGGGACAGGGGTGGGTTTTCTCTGATACCAAATTAGCGCAGTTTCTAAACTTGCGCGTTATAGGCTATCACCTTCAATGAAGGTTGCTGACTCTGAGGGTGTGAGATCATGACAGTACCCCCCTCGTAGAATCCCCCCTAAAACCGCAGGGACAGGCTTTGGCTTATCAGGATACTTAGCATGGAATGATTTTAATATTTTAGGAGCATTCTGCAGGTTCACCAATGGCTCCCACGTCCTCTCTTCAGGACCGTAACCCTTCCAGTCAACTAGATAATGAAGCTTTCCTTTCACTCTCTTAGAATCTAGGACAGCCCTAACTTCGAATTCTGGAACTCCATCAACATCAATAGCAGGAGGGTGTCCAAGATCCCTTGTTCCTGGATTGCAAGGCTTAATTAAAGAGATGTGAAACACGGGGTGAATACGATACTTGACAGGCAGTGTTAATCTTACACAAACTGGATTGACCACCTTTTCAATGGGAAAGGGGCCTATAAACCTTGGGCGAAAAGTTTTATGACATTTCAACCTCAGATTTTTAGTTGCTAACCACACTTTATCCCCTACTGAATAAAGTGGGGCTTTAGAACAATGTTTATCAGCATACACTTTTTGAGTTTCCTTGGCTTGCGCCAAATGTTGTTGTGCTTCCTGTTGATTAGCAACTAATTCCTGCACATAATCAGATACTGCTGGAACTAGTGTTGACTCTAAATCTGCTCCCATTATTTCCTTAGGATGATAGCCATAAGTACAGAAAAAAGGGGGCATACCAATTGAAGAATGATCAGAGTTGTTGTACGCAAATTCTGCAGCCCACAAAACTTCTGACCAGTCTTGATCATGAGTTACTAACATGCATCTTAACAACTGTTCAATTGTTTGATTCGTGCGTTCGGTTAAACCATCAGTTTGTGGATGATAGCTGGTAGAGGTACGGATTTCCATATTCAAAGCCTTTCCCAGATTTCGCCAAAAATGGGAGATGAACTGTGGCCCTCTATCAGAAACTAACACCGATGGAATGCCATGTAACTTTACAATTTCCTTCATAAATACTTGAGTTAGTTCCAGAGCAGATGGAAGTTTTTTTAAGGGTAGAAAATGGGCATAACGAGTGAAATGATCTACCACAGTAAGAATAGCAGTGTAACCAGATTTAGAGCGCGGTAACTCAACAATGAAATCTAATGAGACTGTATGCCAAGGTTGAGGTGGTAAAGCCAGAGGTAAAAGAAAACCACTAGGAGCATGATGTACAGGTTTGTTCTGACTGCAGACAGTACACGTTTCTACATAATTTTGAATATCTTTGTGCATTGAGGGCCACCAGAATTTTCTCTTGATCAACTGATACATTTTGGTTACCCCTGGGTGTATTGAAAGTGAAGTGTCATGATACAATTGCAAAACACGTTTCTGAAGAGATTCAATAGGAACAAAAACTTGATCATTCATAAATAACAAATTTTCCTTCCAAGATAACAACGGATAAAGTTTGTTCCATTCCTCTTTAGACTGTGACTGAAAAGTTTTTTTAAGATCTGAAACCACATCTGAATCTATAAGACCAACAAGGAAACGTTCAGCAGGTATGATTGGAATTACAGGTTCTTGTCTTACATTCATGTCATCATTTATTCCAATTCTTGACAAAGCATCAGCTTTATTGTTCTCCTTTCCAGGACGAAAAGTGATAATAAAATCAAAATCGTTAAAGAACAAAGTCCACCTTAACTGTCTGGCTGATAAAGCTTTTATAGATTTAAGTGATTGAAGGTTTCGGTGGTCAGTGTAAATCGTCACAGGATGACGGGCACCCAGCAAATAGTGTCGCCATTCTTTGAAAACAGCTTTTATGGCTAGTAACTCTCTGTCTGCTATAGCATAATTCTGTTCTGTGGGATTTAATTTCCGAGAATAGTACGCTATGGGGTGCATTTGGCCAGTACTGGTACTTCTTTGGGATAGTATTCCTCCAATCGCAAATTGAGAGGCATCAGCTTCAACAATAAAGGGTTGTGAAGGATCTGGATGTTTCAGAATAGGAGCGGTAGTAAACTGTGATTTTAATTTCTGAAAAGCTGCTTCAGCTTCTGAATCCCATTCGAACTTGGTGTTTTTTCTCAATAACTTAGTAATTGGAGTGATGATTTTTGAGAAATCTTTAATGAATCGCCTATAGAAATTTGCAAAACCCAAAAAGCTTTGAATTTGTTTCACACTATTGGGAACTGGCCAATCCATTATGGCTTGTACCTTTTTTTGGTCCATTTCTATGCCAGAAGGACTGAGGATATACCCCAAAAAGTCCACTGTGGTGACATGGAACAAGCTTTTCTCCAATTTAACAAACAGAGAATTCTGTAAAAGCTGTTTCAAAATGGCTCGTACTTGCTTTACATGTTCTGAGGTGTCTTTTGAGTAGATGAGAATATCATCAATATAGACAATACAACATACGTCAAGAAACTCTCTCAAAACCTCATTTATGAAAAATTGAAATGCGGCTGGAGCATTACAGAGTCCGAAGGGCATGACTTGATACTCGTAGAGTCCAAATTTAGTACGGAAAGCAGTTTTCCATTCGTCTCCCTCTCGAACCCTTACTAGATGGTAAGCCCCACGCAAATCTAACTTGGTGTAAATTGTTGCATCTTTGATTTGATCAAGTAGAGTCGGAATCAAGGGTAACGGATATCTATTTTTGACAGTCACGTTGTTGATTGCGTGATAGTCGATGCATGTGCGCAATTCTCCCCCTTTCTTCGGTATGAAAAATAGAGGGGAAGAAACGGGAGACTTGGAATGTCTGATAAAACCGTTTGCCAAATATTCGTCTAAATAGGTACGCAAATGTTCATTTTCTTTCTCGGTGAGAGCATAAATCCTGCTACATGGTAAGGTAGCTCCCGGAACTAAGTCAATTTGGCAATCATAGTCCCTATGAGGTGGTAAGGTATTGGCCTTTTTCTTGTCAAATACATCCAAAAGGTCATGGTACTCTTCTGGAACTCCAGTGACTGTCAAAACACTCTGAATTTGTTTTGGAAAATTGTACCCCTGAACTTTAAGTTCAGCACGTGGGTATTGTTGAAAACAGTTTATATGACAATAATCGGACTTAAACAAAAGAGTTCTATTCTTCCAGTCTATGTAGGGATTGTGAAGTACTAACCAAGGAATACCTAAAATTAGACCAAACTGGGGAGCATCAATTATGTCAAAAACTATGTTTTCTAGATGTTTGTCTGCACATGTCATAAGTAATTCTTCAGTATTATATTGTATAGGACCTGAAGTCAATTCTTTCCCATCCACAGCCCTAACTATTTCTGGAGAGATTTTCTCATTTCTTTTTAACTTTAATTTCTCAAATAATTGGGTGTCAATAAAATTGCCTGTGGCTCCAGAATCAATCAAAGCATCTATGGACCATGAACGACTATTGTCCTTCTGTGATTGTAAAAGAATTCTAATACTGAGATGGCTATGAGAGGCGGTAGGTGCATTTGAGGCCAAACTAAGCTGTTTACCCGATAAACTGACCTCCTGATCTATCGAGCTTTTTAGTTTTCCGTCTGATCTACTATGTTTACATCCACAGACTTCGACTTAGGTCTTGTGGGTCGAGTAGGGCAGTCTTTGACAAAGTGTCCAGATTTACCGCAATACATACATTGGTTCAGTTTTCTTCTCTTCTCTCTCTCGTCTTTGGTTAAAGGCCCTCTTATAGTCCCTATTTGCATTGGTTCAACAGGGTCTAATCTAGCTGTGGATTCATGTTTAAGATTTGTCTTGTCTCTTGGTAGTAATACCTTGAAATCTGTTTTCCCTTTCTCCCCTTTCCGTTCTATAATGCGATGATTGAGTTTAACTACCAGGTCAATGAATTCCTCTGGGTCTGTGGGCGGATCAAGAATTTGTGTTACCATATCCTTTAATTCTTCTCTTAGCCCTCTATAGAATAAAGACACTCGTTTATCTTCTGGCCATTCTGCTTCTATAACTAATCTATTGAAAGAAGAGATATAATGCAACAGATCAGAGGATCCTTGTTTCAAATTTAGTAATTCATGATCTGCGGATTGCACAAAAACGTGTTTAGCAAATAATTTCTTCATGGTATTTTTAAATCGCCGCAAATCATAAAGAATTAAATCATCTCTTTCTACGTAGGGTACAGACCAAAGAGCTGCTTCACCACCTAAATATGAAAGAATGAAGGCTACCTTCGAAGAGTCATCTGGAAATGCTGTGGGTTTCGCCACAAAATGTAAATGACATTGATTCAGGAATATAGCAAACTTGTTACTGTCGCCATAAAACCTCTCTGGGGGTGCAAGGGGTACAGTAACAGGAGTTACTACCTGAATTTGGGTGTTAGCAGAAGGGGAGCTCGAAGCGCCACCACTATACAAAGTTTGCATGGGTGGCTGAAAGGTTGCTGGTCTGATCGGAGAAGTCCAAGAAGTACTAGTAGTCTGTATCTTGGCTTGCATTTCAGACATATCTCTACGCAATTCTGCATTTTCATGCCTCAGCTCCGCTAACATTGCTGCAATATCTTGTAGTGACACCTGAGGAGTTTGGTCCATAGCGCCTGGGCAAAACGTTATCCGTGGGCTTAGCCTTCTGTCAGGTGATTCAAGTCACTCTTACCTGTATGGCTTGATGCTCTTACCTGTAAGGTGCTTGTTGGGTTTTGCGGAGACGCTATGAGCCAAACTCCCAGAAAGCTATCCTACCTCTTGTGGTTTTTATCAAGTCACTCCAAGATGCTAGATAGTTATTAGGGAGAGTGGCCGGATCTGACGCTAATGAAGATTCTAGTAGTCGACCTGCAAAATAACAAGTTGTCCTTAGAACCCTTCCCACGTAAATTATACCCTTCTCCAACCTCCCTATTACGTCTTGTGGTTCTGCTCTAGTTCTTAGGTTTCCTACCTGCGATCTACTAGAAGGGGCTTCGCGTCCTGGAAGTGGTGTGTTGAAGAATCTTGTCAGGTTAGCAGGGCTGTTAGGATGATGAAGTTCTTGCAGGTTTCTCTACTGAAGATTAATTCACCTTCTCTACAAAGATACAATTTTCACTATTAAATTCTTTTCTTTCTGAAGTATTCCAACATTTTAAAGCACACCTTATCTCCTGCTTGCACTTACTTATCTATGCCTGCTTAATATTCCACCACTTCCTTATTTTCTTTCTTCTTTGAATAAAGGCTATACAAAAGATATGGAAACAAAAATACAGCAGGCCTAATACTAACAGATGCAATTGGCCTAATTCTAAAATCACAATCAGCTTAAGAAGCTTTTACTCAGGTAATCAAATAACATTAAATAACAAATATCAGATATCCTTTGTTCCTCCTTTAGTCCTTTTCTTCTTTTTAATTCAGAAGAAACAGTCTTTCCAAAAATTGTTCTTTTGTCCAAAACGAGAGTGGCTAGCGTTGGGCGCCTTCAAAAGAAAAAACATTTACTTAGCTTTTGTCTTCTCAAAGCTGCTGAGTTCTGAATTTCCTTTCCTTCCAAAGTGGCAGCCTCTGATGGGACCTCGGGATGCGCGAAGCGTTCTCCGTGAAGGCTGGAAGGCTAAGCGCCTTCTGGAAGATCGGGTGTGGTTTTTATACCTGAACCACACCCGAACGTAAAGACGCTGACGTGCATTCCGCTATTTGCCGCTTGTCTTTCTCAAGCGGCAGAGAAAGGCAAACCAACGCGTCTTTTCATTTCTCGATCGGTGCTCATGTTTACCAAGCAGGAACTTCTGTTGATCCTGAATACAATGTTCCCAAACCACCGCCAAGAGTCACAACGTAACGTTCCTCAAGCACCGCCAAGAGTCACATAAATAAACCAATAGCAGATTACGAAAAACATGATTCATCAAACATTGACACATGCAAACGTTTATAAACAAATACTATCAATAAGCATAACTATATGTTAATGAATTCAAGGAGTGCAGGATGCACGGGACAGGGGTGGGTTTTCTCTGATACCAAATTAGCGCAGTTTCTAAACTTGCGCGTTATAGGCTATCACCTTCAATGAAGGTTGCTGACTCTGAGGGTGTGAGATCATGACATAATGCTCCAAATGGACCAGCCCTGGCCTACATCCATATTTTTTTTTGCCTAGATCACAAATCATGCCCTTGAACCTTTTTCTGAGAATAAATGTCTTTACTGCAGACATATTTCATATCTGCAGAAGGGAAGCTAATGTTCAATCATAGTCGCTATCTCTAGAGGATAAGACTTGAGCCTATTAATCCAGCTAAGAAACAACCCTCAGATGACGTTTTGCAGACAAGGCAGCAAATGATTACTGGCATTACTTTTCAGATACTTGTAGCTGTCTGACTGAGAACCCAGCTAGAGTAAGTTAGTTGTGGCAGGTCACAGTACTGCAGTGATCCACTTTCAAACCTTTCCTATATCCACAGCAAGGAAAGCTAATCAAGCCAAGTAGGTGAACAACGTCCCACGACTCTGAAGTCCACCTGAGCCCAACGCTTACTGCTTGTTGTGACAGACCAGTGACGCTAAGCCTCTGGCATCCGTCATGAGTCCAAATGACAGCGGCACAGGCAAGCCGACAACAGCAGCAACACCCCTGTTTTGTGACAGACACCCAACTGAGGCATCCTTAAGGCAGAGGTCTTCAATCTGTGGGACGTGACTCCTGGGGGGGCCATCGAGTCCTGGGAAGGGGGGGGGCGCACATTCCCCAGTCTCACTGGAATCCAAAATGTTTGCGCTTTATTTTGGAAAAATACTACCATCCCAGGAAAGATAATTCCAATTCTTAAAATGTGTCCACTGAAGTTTCATTAATTGAGTCCCTGTGCTATGAAAAGCCTTTGTGCCAGGGTGCCTGCTTGCCTGAAGGAAATGCAAATATGTTCTATGATTTAATTTGTAACAGGTGCTTGGTAGCCGGTTCTGGCTTTAATTAATCAAATCACTCGAAGGTTTGTGATGACATAGATTTGAGTTTTTTGAGTGGAAGTGCAAAGAGTTAACAACTGGGTTGTGCAGTGCGTGTTTTTAATCGTAATTGTATTTACACAGCCCTTAGTACCCCTAAGGAGCTGTTGAATGGACAGTTATGTAAAAAACAAAAAATGCATTACATCAGGGCTTTAAGTGGGCCGGGTCTCAAGGGGTCTGAGCACCGGGAGTTTTTTAAAAGAGGCCTCGAAACGGGTCTCTATCGGGCTCTGTTTTGAGCCCTGGCACAGGCGGTCCGTTTTTTTCCAGACTGCAGAGACAGCAGTTTACTGTCACTGCAGTCCGGAAAAAAGTGCCAGGGCACAAAACAGCCAGATAGAGACCCGTTTCGAGACCAGCACACGGATGTGCGCTGCCCACACTGCTCACTTCTCACTAATGGAGAAATCATGCCAGGTGAGCTTTGTGGGGGAAGGGAAATCCTTCAGAGAGAGTCATTTTCTCTCTGGATTTCCCTTCTCTTTCTGAAACGCAAGAGCAGCAATATTGTGGTAGGGTCACCAGGGCTTTAATTGGAAGCTTTTTCAATATCATATGTAACAAGATATAGTTGCAGCTTATTTATCTTATGCAACGAATAACCATTGACAGAGCCAATAGTCCTTACTTGTTGTAGGTATGATGTTACTTATTGTATCACATATCTGGTGCAATGACAGAAATGGCAAAATACAAGTTGGGCGGCACACTATACTAAACAAAGATTTTTAGCGCAAGTGTTTAAAAACCACGCCCCTAATTAGTAGCCACGCCCCTTCGAGAGACCCCCCCAGTTTTTTCATCCCACTTAAAGCCCTGCATTACATACACTCTGGTATTACTAAAATCTACATTTTGGAAGCACCATGTTATCATAAAACTATTTACACATTTTGTAGCAATCTATCTTATACTGTGTGTAATGCAAGTATAAAATAATGACTTACATATTTATAGTTCTTTCTGTCAAAGGCTGTCAACTTGTAGCCCTAAGAATGCACAAGTCCCTATTCTCCACTGCACCAAACAAGGTTTAATTCTGTGGCTCTCTGGTTACACACACAGACCTCTGCAGTGCATTAACTTACAGGGGATTCATAATGTACTACAGTTCTCACAGAGTAACAAAGATATTATTTATTTTTATTTAAGCTGCCCGTTATTTGATATGTAGTTACCTGATGGTGAAATACCCCAAAAACGTACAGAATATTTTGGGGCATTAATTATGAGAGGCTGGCGCCGCCAGAGCATCACTATTTTTGATGCTCCAGCTGAACAAGCATCTCAACCATACCTATGAGGCGATGCAAAGTCACCCTGCATGGCTTTGCATGGCCTCATAGATATGGAGTAAGACAAAGCAGACCAAGTCGCTGCGTTGCCTTACTCTACGTCAAAGAGGCATTTCTTGGGCGTTGCGTAGCTGTTTGTATACAACACAGATGTATTTTGATGCTGCTCCAAATTTACAAAATCATGTAAACCTGGGACAGTGCCAAATCCTTACGCCTCGCCAGTGGAGGTGAAACGAGGAGAAATGTTTTAGTTTCTCCTCATTTATTTCCTTTTTCCATGTGTGCTGCATACCGCAGCTCACATAGAATGAGGAAAACGCATCTCAGGATTGTTTTTATGAAGGAAGGAGCCCCTTCCTGCTTAAAATGAATCCTGCCTACATTTGTGCGATTCAGAAAAGGGGGTGGTGATGAACAGGGTGTCTGAATTAAGCAGACCACTCTTACCCAGTCCAAAGATCAGGGCTTGATCCATCACCGTTATTTATCTCACTGCACCATCCCAGCTCAGAACCTGGCTATATGCAAATCAGTCTGTCCCTGGCCCAGTGCATCATGGGAACAGGGCAGACTAAACTACCAAGCCAATTCTTCACCAGAAAGGAGACAAGCTACCGGGGACCGGTTTCTGGCATTTCAGCCTTCTTCGGCCCGGCTTGCTTGAATCCTGATGGTGCAGTGAGAAAGGGACTCATGTCTGAGTATACCCTGCCACACCTATAGTGGCCAAAAACGATTCAGAAAAGGGGGTGGTGATGAACAGAGTGTCTGAATTAAGCAGACCGCTCTTACCCAGTCCAAAGATCAGGGCTTGATCCATCACCGTTATTTATCTCACTGCACCATCCCAGCTCAGAACCTGGCTATATGCAAATCAGTCTGTCCCTGGCCCAGTGCATCATGGGAACAGGGCAGACTAAACTACCAAGCCAATTCTTCACCAGAAAGGAGACAAGCTACCGGGGACCGGTTTCTGGCATTTCAGCCTTCTTCGGCCCGGCTTGCTTGAATCCTGATGGTGCAGTGAGAAAGGGACTCATATCTGAGTATACCCTGCCACACCTATAGTGGCCAAAAACGATTCCGAAAAGGGGGTGGTGATGAACAGAGTGTCTGAATTAAGCAGACCACTCTTACCCAGTCCAAAGATCAGGGCTTGATCCATCACCGTTATTTATCTCACTGCACCATCCCAGCTCAGAACCTGGCTATATGCAAATCAGTCTGTCCCTGGCCCAGTGCATCATGGGAACAGGGCAGACTAAACTACCAAGCCAATTCTTCACCAGAAAGGAGACAAGCTACCGGGCACCGGTTTCTGGCATTTCAGCCTTCTTCGGCCCGGCTTGCTTGAATCCTGATGTGCAGTGAGAAAGGGACTCATGTCTGAGTATACCCTGCCACACCTATAGTGGCCAAAAACGATTCAGAAAAGGGGGTGGTGATGAACAGAGTGTCTGAATTAAGCAGACCACTCTTACCCAGTCCAAAGATCAGGGCTTGATCCATCACCGTTATTTATCTCACTGCACCATCCCAGCTCAGAACCTGGCTATATGCAAATCAGTCTGTCCCTGGCCCAGTGCATCATGGGAACACACCAAACTACTAATTATACTCAGACTAAACTACCAAGCCAATTCTTCACCAGAAAGGAGACAAGCTACCGGGGACCGGTTTGTGGCAGGGTATACTCAGACATGAGTCCCTTTCTCACTGCACCATCAGGATTCAAGCAAGCCGGGCCGAAGAAGGCTGAAATGCCAGAAACCGGTCCCCGGTAGCTTGTCTCCTTTCTGGTGAAGAATTGGCTTGGTAGTTTAGTCTGCCCTGTTCCCATGATGCACTGGGCCAGGGTCAGACTAATTTGCATATAGCCAAGTTCTGAGCGGGGATGGTGCAGTGAGCTAAAAAACGGTGATGGATCAAGCCCTGATCTTTGGACTGCGCAAGAGTGGTCTGCTTAATTCAGACACTCTGTTCATCACCACCCCCTTTTCTGAATCATTTTTGTCCACCATAAGCGTGGAAGGGTATACTCAGATGTGAGTCCCTAGCTCATTGCACCATCAGGATTCAAGCAAGCCGGGCCGAAGACGGCTGAAATGCCAGAAACCGGTCCCCGGTAGCTTGTTTCCTTCCCAGTATAAGAATTGGCTTGGTAGTTTGGTCTGCCCTGTTCCCATGATGCACTGGGCCAGGGTCAGACTAATTTGCATATAGCCAAGTTCTGAGCTGGGATGGGGCAGTGAGCTAAAAAACGGTGATGGATTAAGCCCTGATCTTTGGACTGGGTAAAAGTGGTCTGCTTAATTCAGACACTCTGTTCATCACCACCCCCTTTTCTGAATCATATTTGTCCACCATAAGCGTGGAAGGGTATACTCAGATGTGAGTCCCTAGCTCATTGCACCATCAGGATTCAAGCAAGCCGGGCCGAAGACGGCTGAAGTGCCAGAAACCTGTCCCCGGTAGCTTGTTTCCTTCCCAGTATAAGAATTGGCTTGGTAGTTTGGTCTGCCCTGTTCCCATGATGCACTGGGCCAGGGTCAGACTAATTTGCATATAGCCAAGTTCTGAGCTGGGATGGTGCAGTGATCTAAAAAACGGTGATGGATCAAGCCCTGATCTTTGGACTGGGTAAGAGTGGTCTGCTTAATTCAGACACTCTGTTCATCACCACCCCCTTTTCTGTTACATTTGTGCGAGGCAGCAATTTGTGCGACAATGCAAGGGAGGTGGACAGGAATGCACTGTATTTCAGAAATATGGTGCATTGCTGCCCCTTCACATTTGAGTAGGGCAGCAAAGCAAGAACACATGCACCACTGTCCTACACCAGTTTCTCATAAATGAGGCCCTTTGTTTTAGCTACACCTTTGACCATGCCCCCAGGCTCACTGACCTTTGGTTTGCTAAACACTGTTTAATATTATTTCCCCACTATTTGGGACTAAGGTCAAGTCTTCCTGAAAGGAGAACTGAATGGTATGCTCCCGTTAAGTAAATTGTTTGTTTCTTTCAGGCAGTGCAGCAGGTCGGCTCATGTATGCTGCAGCAGATGAGGAGACAGAGTGGCTATGGAGGGCAGGGGGCTCAGGGAGGAGGTGTGGCACAGTTAATTTTATGTACACGTAGCTCGTAAATCTGTGGCATAAATATGTATGTATGTATATATATATATATATATATATATATATATATATATATATATATATATATATATATATATATATATATATATATATATATATATCTCCAACTCTTTAGTTCCCAGCGAAACCCAGCCACTCGCAGCGACGGGCCCGGACGAGGTTGCGACTCCCGATAGTCCAACAACAATTGTTTTCCCGTAGTGTAGAACAAAAACAATGACCAGGCCGCTTGTGCAATTCTTCAGCATGTATTTAATTCAGTAACACTCACTCAACGCGTTTCGGGGGACAAGCCTCCTTGATCACGAGTACAAGTGTATGTTTTCAAAACATTTAAATACATGTCACGTGATTCTTCACCATAAGGGCAAAGATAAACAACTCCAAGAGCAGGCTAGCAGGCAGACTCTTGTATGCATTGGGGAGATTTCAAAACAAATGTAAGTACACATTAAGCATAAAAGTATGCAGTTTCATCAGATGCTATACCTTTTACAGAATCACTAGCAGCCCGTCCCGACGTTGTCCGGGTATGAATTGCTGCTGGCCAGTAGTATATTATTTTGTAGGATTTCGTTTTGATAGCATTTCCTATCTGTGACAGGCCTGTGAAACGCTCCGATTCACAGTGCACTGCTGATGCACTTAAGAGCGTTCAGTAGTGTGTGAACTCGAGTTTCCCTACTTTATTTTTCCTTGCAATATTATATAGCGGAAACTCGACAACATGGCATGAGCACAATTTACATTACAGAAGAACACATTCATTTGTGGTAGGCACGGGGAGACAAAGCGATTTACCTGGAATCACAGGATGTTGAGCTGATGCAGAGGTTTGAACGTAGCTCCCCAGCTCTAAAGTTCCCAATTCTAGAACTTGTGGCGGGAGGTGTGTCTAAAAGTGTATGTCGGTGCTGGCCATCAATGAGAGAGACCTCTGCAATTTTCAAATCGGTGGTGAAAAAATATGAGTATGTTGCTGGAGATGTGGGCTGCCGTGCCACCAATGTACTTACCGAGGGAGGGTAAACACCCATTATTCCGCAACTTTCTTTCTGCATACCATCACTCTGCATACTTTCATTACAAAAGCACCATGACTCCGCAATGCCATTATAATGCATGGCATTACATTTTATATGCTTTTACCACGCATACATTTACAATGAAATTCGTTGTAAATGCATGAATGGTAAAAACATGTTTTTTTTAATGTTTGGATAATGTAAGTATGGGTATAGGGGTATATGTTTTGGGGTACTGAGGTATATGTTTTGGGGTGTTTGGGTATTTTAAGGGTTCAGATATAGTTTTGGGTTATGGGGTACAGGTGTAGTTTTAGGGTTTAGGGATAGGTTTGGGTTTTGGGGTATTGGGGAATTTTTAGGGTTCAGGGGTAGGTTTGGGTTTTGGGGTACAGGGGTATTTTAAGGGTACAGGGCTAGGTTTCGGTTTTGGGGTACAGGGGTATTTTTAGGGTTCAGTGCTAGGTTTGGATTTTGGGGTACAGGGTTATTTTTATGGTTCAGGGCTAGGTTTGGGGTACAGGGGTATTTTAGGGTTCACGGGTAGGTTTGGGTTTTGGGGTACAGGGGTATTTTTAGGGTTCAGGGCTAGGTTTGGTTTTTGAGGTACATGGGTATTTATAGGGTTCAGGGCTAGGTTTGGGTTTTGGGGTACAGGGCTATTTTTAGGGTTTAGGGATAGGTTTGGGTTTTGGGGTACAGGGTATATTTATAGGGTTAAGATGGGTTAGTGTTTAAGGGTGTTGGGGTATTTTACGGAGTAAGGGTAGGTTATGATTAAGGGGTGCAGGGGTATTTAAAGAGAGCAGGGTGAACACCCCGAGCTGGACTGTACAGTACCTGGAAAGAAAAAACAATGAAATATTGGGCACAATGCTTGCTTTTTTTCCCGTAATCCCGCGCCCCGCACATGCCCACGCCCCAGTACATGCCCACAGCACACGATATGAGACATGGCATGGAGGGCGGAACGTACCACACGCCCCCAGCGTTTGTCACGCCCCCAGCACACGCCCAACACAACGCAGATACGCCCACAAGGGACTACTTTGCTGGCATGGTTCTTTTACCTTTTAAATGTATATAGTGGGCGTCTGCATAGCCTATGTCCTTCTGCTGCAACTTCCCTTTCCAGCGCTGTACTGGGTGTTGTGATTGGTGCTGTGGTTTCTGAGATTACCCGCCTCAAATGTTTGGGCTCTCTCTTTATTTTATTAGTATAGATGTAATAAAATAAAATAAAGTAAATCGGATTTCCACGCATTTTCCTAAAACATTCAAAACTGACATTGTGACTTTATTAACATGAAAAAAATAAGATTTATAGACCACACGTTCCACGCACTGCTCCCAGCAGAGAAGTTAGCACTTTGTTTCTAATCCCTCCCAATGTAACTGTGCCTTGATGGAAGCTGCTGCATTGCTGTGTCAGTTTACCATAAAGTAGACCGTCTGTTGGACCTCACCCTTTATCTGGGCTGTGACCTTACAGTCTTGAGGTCACAACAGCCTCACGTTTTGATTCTAGATCTGCTGCTTGCGGCAGCATGTTGACACCCTGATGTTATACACCACAAAAATGTAAAAAATGCTAATGAATAAAAGTGGAGAGCAATATAATTATGGTTTCCGTCAATAAGTGGACGCCTTAAAATGTTTCTGACCAGCACCGTTCAAACACCGTTCTTCTTATCTCATCTTGGATGCTATAGCTACAATTTGATTCTAAAGTCCATGAGTTGTTAAACATAAGCCACAAATTGTTTTTTAATTTTATTTTACTAGGGGAAGGGAAGATTACCAAACGAAAGTCCCATTTGACCAGAGAGTCCACGTCCAACAAACACACACACTGTTTGTCCTTCATAGAGGTAAATTGTGACTTCATTGAAACCGTAAGTATAATGCATTTCCATGGTATAAATCCAACCTCATTGGTATTTCACTGTGATCACAAGATCCAGAAGGAGGACGCGAGTGAGAACATGAACAGGAGGTAGAAGAGATTCCAGAATGGCAAACAGATGTGATTATGAACTAGGTGGAAGGAAGGGGGATTGCTAGCAAGAGTGAGAGGGAAGTGTGAACTGAGAGAAGGGTGAAGGGAAACTAGGTGATTAAGAGTGGATTAAGGAAAGTCTAATCCCTAGGAAGGACAGAGACAGATCCAATATGGTGACTGTAAGTATTGGTTGAGGGGGTGGAAGCCAATCTGTGTCAGGGTGAAGCACAAAAGTCAATAAATTCACCTGTACTTAACCCTCTGGTAGCTTAGCACATAGCTTAGAGGCATTGTCTTAAGTATTTATGCAGCACACAAACAGTAATAAAGTAAAAACACAATACAAAGAAAATCCCTAACTAATTTTGAAAAGTAGAGTACAATATTAAAAGATATGCCACCTAAAAGCACAAAGCGGCACTCATGGTCATCTGGCCATGCTAGACTGGGGGAAAGTCACATGCTCAAACCAAACACAATGGAGTACAGGTTGGATGCAGGTACTAAAAGAGTTATCTTCTCAAAGTCGGGCGCAACAAGTTCTTTTCATGGTGGAAGAGGCCACAAGCAGCAGGGAGAGTGTCGCTTATGGCGATCTGTCTAGCAAGAAGAGCAGACCAGGTAGTTCTGTGCAATCTGCTCAGAAGCAACATGGCACGTGCATGGTGTGCCGCATGCCACATGAATCAACATAAAACACTTCAGTTTACCTGCCACCATTTTACTAGTGACACTGAGTTGCTATGGGGGCTTCAAGTCTAAAGAGGCAAGCTAAGAAAAACATCCACCAACAGTTCCACCTATCTTTCTAAATTATCTTCAAAATAACATTGAATAATGATTCAGCCACATCTCCGTGTTACTCCCAGAGGAGAGAGAATTGGGGCACCAATTAAGTCATTGATAGGGAGAGTACCTGTTCTAGGAAGTGTGACTGGCTGGCATTGTGCTTGCTGAAGAGAGAGCAAACAAATGCCTTCTCTGTTCCTTAGCCATGTACACAGCCTTAATGGCAAATAAGACACTTTGTTGCCATAGGAGTGTGAAGTTGGCAAACATACATCAAGCATTTTTATCTAATCTGGACTCTTTGTGACCACTATCAAAGGACACTTGTCAAGAAGAGTCAACACTTTCACTGCAAGAGCTCCTAACAAAGAAAAGTTGATAAAAGACTGGAAAGAACAAACCTATTTTCTCAAAACATGTTTCAAAAGGAAGGAAGATATCATTAGACATCAAGTGATAGTGAAGTAATAAGGTGGAGGATGGCAATGCCCAGAAGTGAGGGAACAGAAAAAAGTGAACTGAGCTGAAGGCTACTTGATACTAAAGTACATTGTGGGGCTCTGGATCCACCTGCCTGCGATAAAGTGACATATCGTTACGTTACGTTACGTTAAAATTATTTATACCGCGCACTTTCACCAACGGTTTCATGGCGCTCTTTGACAGGTACAGTGATCAAGGGTGAGGGGGTTATTCGTAGGCATGTTGGAATAGCAAGGTTTTTAGAAGTCTGCGAAATCAGTCATTGTTGGAACAAAGACGAAGTGAGGATGGCAGGGAGTTCCAAGTGGAGGGGGCCAGAACAGAGAAACTCAGACCACCGTGCTTTTTGCGTTTGAATTTGGGGACCACGAGGAGGTTGAGAGATGCTGAACGGAGTGCTCTAAGGGGAATGTGGCGAGTCAAGACAGAAGAGATGAACGCAGGGGCTGCATCAGAGAGGGCCTTGAAGGCTGAGCATGCCAACTTGAAGGTGCAGCGTTTGGAGACAGGGAGCCAATGCAGACTGCGGAGGAGGGGAGTGACATGCTGATGTTTAGGCTGGCGGAAAATCAGGCGGGCAGTCTGATTCTGCACCAGCTGCAGTCGGTGGAGGTGGTATGCCGGAATCCCCACGTACAGCGTGTTGGCATAGTCGAGCCTATAGGTGATGAGAGCGATGATAACTTGAATCAGGGCATCTCTGGTGAGAAACCTGCTGATTTTGCGAATCCGCCTAAGATGGAAGAAGCAGGATGAGGTGACAGAGTTAATTTGCGGTCTCATTGAGAGGTCTTCCGAAATAATCACCCCCGGACTTTTCACTGTACTCACAGGAGTGGGTGCCGTCCCCAGAGATGTTGGCCAGAAGGTGGAATTCCATGGATGAATGGGACCCCCCACAAGTACGAGCTCGGTTTTAGTGGGGTTCAGCTTTAGTTGGCTGTGATACATCCACTCTGCAATGGTCAACATGATGGTCTGAAAGTTGAAACAGGAGGAAGGGAAGGAGTCAATGGGAAAAATTAACTGGAGGTCGTCCGCGTAGTTGAAGATTGTGACCGGGGAGTTGCGGAGGGAAGCTAAGAGGGGTTGCAGATACAAATTAAATAGAAGGGGGGATAGTGCCGAACCCTGTGGGACACCACAGGTGAGGGATGTGTAGGGTGCAGAGAAGGTGGACAGGTGAACAGATTGTGATCGTTGGTCAAGGAATGATCTGAGCCAGTCAAGGACCACCCCCTGGATTCCGGCATTGTGGACACAGTCGATCAGGATGGTATGATCGACCGTGTCGAAAGCCGCCGAGAGATCTAATAGGACAAGGGCCTGGGAGATGTTTTTGTCTGCACCTTTCCTAAGGGCGTCCATGACTGCTACTATGACCGCCTCAGTGGAATGGAGGGGTCTGAATCCAGCTTGTTGGGGGTCCAGAAAGGAGGATTTTTCTATAAAGGAGCTCAGGCAGCGGGTGACATAGGTCTCCAAAATTTTTCCTAGGTAAGGGAGGAGGGAGATGGGTCGGTAGTTACTTAGGATTGTGGGGTCCGCGTTGTTTTTTTTTAGGATAGGTAGAACAGCTGCTTGCTTGAAAGAGCGAGGGACCTCTCCAGTGGCAAGAGAGTTATTAAGTAATGCTAGAGGGGGGCCCGGACACGCAAGGAAGGCTTCTCTCAAAATCTGCGGGGGGCAGCAGTCGTTGGGAGACCCCGAGCTGACTTTGAGAAGGAGGGAAGAGAAATCTTGTAGGGAGATAGGAGGAAACTCCGTCAGGATACTAGTGTTCCTGGGGGGAAGGGGAGGAGGAATAGGGGACGCAGGGGTCGGGATATTGTTTTTTATGGTTGTGATTTTCTCGATGAAGTAGGAGTTTAACGAGTCGCACAGGGTTTGTGTAGGCTGGGGTTGGGGGGTGACCCTGTCAGGTAGGGAGAGCTCGTTTACAATTGAGAAGATCTCCTTGGTTTTGTTATTCAAGTCCATTATTTTTTGAGAGAAATAGGCCGTCTTAGCTGTCAGGATCGATTTTTTATAAGATTTTAAATAGTCAATGTAGACGAGTTTGAGCTGTGGATCGTAGTTGCGACGCCAACGACGTTCAGCTTGCCGCAGGGCAAGTTTGTCCGCTTTAAGTTGGTCCGTGAACCACCGTTGTGCGTCATGAGGGCGCTTAGCTTTAATCTTTTTAAAAGGGGCAACTTTATTGCTAGCCTGACGTAGCCATTCATCGAGATGGTCAGCCTGATCCCCTAGCGAGTTCGATGACATGGGAGTAGTAGAGGTCAGAAGATCATGGAATTCAGGCAGATTGGCCCTTTTCCAGTTACGAGCCACGAGATTCTTAGTGCGGGGGGGAGGGCAAAAAGTGTGCAGATATAGTTGAAAGGAGATAAAGTAGTGATCGGACCAGGAGCAGGGCAGGACAGCAGGAGGTGAGATGTCGAGATTGGACGTCCAGACTTGGTCAAGGATATGGCCTTTGTGATGGGTGGGGATGTGAACGTGCTGGGAGAAGTTCATGCTATTTAAGAAGTCTGTGAATTCCACGGAAGATTGGCTTTCATGGGCAGCAGATGGCCAATAATTGAAGTCGCCAATCACCAAGATGTTAGCGTGATTGATCGCAAGTTGAGCGATAGAATCACTGAAGAGCTGGGGAAAGAAAGGCATATAGTCAGGGGGTCTGTAAACGATAACACAAATAAAGGACGACTTAGCGGAGGTGAATTTTAGAGCTAAGCATTCAGTTTTTGGAATAGAAGTCACAGTGACCTCAGAAAAGATATGTTCAGAGCGGATGATAGCCGCCACCCCGCCGCCAGTCTTCCCAGCGGGCCGGGAGGCTTGCATAATGTAGTATCCCGTAGGGATTGCTGCGAGGATATCAGGGGCTGAGTCTTCAGTGATCCAGGTTTCAGCTAAGAGAAGGATATCAATGGAGCTCTGATGCAAAAATTGAAAAATCTCAAGCTGGTGGCGGATGAGGGAACGGGTATTGAGATAGTAAATAGGTAAAGAGGCAGAAGTCGGCGGCATTGTAGGGGGGGGTCATGAAGGGAATCAAATGCAGAGAAATCATATGGGACAAAAATGCCACTTTCCTGAGCTGCTCTGATAGCGCGGGCGGGAATAGGCCCTGAGGATTTAAGTCTCAGGAAGTCGGAGGAGGTGTAGGAAAATAATTGGGCATTACGACAAGGGCCTGGGCCTGGTCGGACTTCGGCGCAAAGTCGGCGCTCCCGCTGCGCTCGTCCGCTGCGCTTCCTCCATACCGCCATTAAATAGTAATGGTGAGGGAGCACTAGACCGCTAACCTGCGGAGATTTCGTGCAGGGCGGAAGTGGTGTCACGAGCAGGAAGTGACGCTCCTCAAGCTGACCCTCCGCACAAACGGCACAGAGCCGGGGCGGAACGGGGCCACGAGCGAAAATGAAATGCAGGTGAGTTGCAGAGATAATGTGCAAATTACAAGTTTAAAATGCTTTCAAAGCGGCTATTAAAATCAGCAACGAAATACAAATTTAAAAACAGCGTCCACAACAACACACAACCGCAGCCTAGATCGCCGCATTGTCAATGGGGCTGGGAGCTAGAAACGAGGGCTATATACTTTGCAGGCTCGGCAGCACTAGACCGCTAACCTGCGGAGATTTCGTGCAGGGCGGAAGTGGTGTCACGAGCAAGAAGTGACGCTCCTCAAGCTGACCCTCCGCACAAACGGCACAGAGCCGGGGCGGAACGGGGCCACGAGCGAAAATGAAATGCAGGTGAGTTGCAGAAATAATGTGCAAATTACAAGTTTAAAATGCTTTCAAAGCGGCTATTAAAATCAGCAACGAAATACAAATTTAAAAACAGCGTCCACAACAACACACAACCGCAGCCTATATCGCCGCGTTGTCAATATCCTTCTTGAGTGAGGTTTCTTACTTTGTTACCAAATGCATTTATTCTTATTTTGTTATCAAAATTAATTATTAAAATATGCTAAATCAGTTTATATTGTCCACATCAATAACGCTAGCTCGGGATTTAACCAGTGGACATAGATGTATACAGAGTTGAAACCACTAACTAATTGAAGACGAGAAGGGACTTACTTTCTTTTTCTCAAAACCTTGAGAAAGTCCTGGCATATCAGCCTGAGGAGGCAAAACACGTGTTGGCTGTTTTTGAGCCCTATTTCACACATCAAATTTACTTACCTTCAAATAAAAAGTGAATGTCACATAAAAACGGATGCAACTGTGATTTATTACTGAAAGGAAAGACACTCCTACTTCATTTTCCACTTAACAGGAAGAGGATGCTAGTGCCTAAGTAACATTATTCTCTTTATAAACAGTGTTCATAATATGAATGAAGGTTGTATAATGAAGAGCAGAAGGCTGTTGAAGAAGTTATCAAATGGAACCAAACACACATACATTAAAGATAATTCTACATTTCGAATTCGAATTCGAGAAATCTTTATTTCGATCACAAGATCATAAAAGATATGCATTACATTCTATACAAAAGTTTAAAAACGTATTAAACAACATTAGTGATCAGAGTATTAAAAAGAGATAAAAGGAGAGATATGCCGCAAATAAGAGCTGTCTCAGGTCTTCAAGTCTTTTCACACAAGCCTTTTTACACATCGACTTTGGGCGTACCACATAGAAGTTAAAAATTTGGAAAGAGCAAAAACTAGAGTGGGGGATAAATCTGTCTTTAAAACTCTGTAAACAGGTAGAAAAGTTCTGAATCCCAAATTCCTGAGCAAGGGGACTAGCCAGTATTTCCTGCTCCTCTCATAGCCCCTGCAAAAGAAGACCACGTGGACGTCGTTCTCCTTTGGATGTGCACATGCCGGGCAAGTTTCTGAGGAGGAGCGACAAGACCAGGATGCTGTAAATGATGCTAGGGGAAGAGTTCCATATCTCCATTGGAGGAATAATTTCCTAGTTAATGCTGTGGTCATGGCATCTAAGACACTTTCGAGTTGGTAGGAATCTTTAGTTTTTATGAACTGGTTGGACAGTGATCCGTCCCGGGTACCTTCTATAGCTCTAAAGAGCATGTGTTCGTAATAAGCTCTCGCAAGTACCTTTTTCGGGATCTTTGAACAGATGTTTAGTGGGTCCAGCCATAGTTCAGGGAGTCCGATTGCCTCCAGCGTACCCTTGATGTAAGTCAGCCACGGAATTCTTTTGGCATTGGGTAACTGTAAAAATTCCTGTAACTCAGCTCTGTAGTTTGAAAGGTCTGGACTGCTCCATAGACGTCGCCAGAATGTCAAAGGCTTAAGACCCAGCTCCTCTGTTATCGGTCGAATGCCCAAATCCAGTCTAAGAGGGAGTAGTGGAGTACTCTGTGGAAGAGCAACAATCTGTCTCAGGAATTTGTTCTCAGTTATTAGTAATTTAGATGATGGGATATGGCCCCACAGCTCGCCCCCATATGTGACACCGCCCCGGGCTTGGGCTTTGTAAATATGAATAATGGGGCTAAGTGGCCGGTAGGGGGATTTATTCGCCAGTCTCATAGTGCCACCCGCCAACTGTGCCAGTTTGATGTTCACTTTCGACTGATGAGCCAACCACGTTAAATGTTCGTTGAGAGTGATCCCCAAATATTCAATTGTATGCACCCGTTCCAATTGGACTGTTCCCAACCTAGGTGGTGCACGGTTGTGGGGCTTGGGATTAAGAATCATGTATTTAGTTTTCTGTGGGTTAATTTCAAGTCCCCGCTCTAAACAAAACTGCAAAAACCCGTCCAGAACACGTTGAATGCCCATAGGGGATTTGGACAGCAGCAGGGTGTCGTCTGCAAACATAATTGCAGGCACCCTGCTGCCAGTCAGTTTTGGGGCGTCAGTATTGGGAATCCTGGTCAGGTGGGCAACTACCCCGTTCACAAAGAGGCAAAACATGGTCGGTGCGAGCACACAACCCTGTCTTACACCTCTGCGAACGGGGAACCTTTCGGTTAGGTTGCCACCTCTGCCACACCTAACGCAGGCATAGTTGTTGTGGTGCAATCTCATCAGGATTGCCAAGATATCTCCCGGGACTTTCAACTCCTCCATAACTTTCCATAGTTTCGCTCTAGGTACCAAATCAAAGGCGGCACGCAAGTCTACAAAGACAGTATACAGAGTGCCGCCCTCAATTACAGCTGTTCTCCAGTATAAGAGGTTCAGCCTGAAAATTTGGTCTATTGTAGAGACCCCCTGTCTGAATCCCGCCTGATAGGGAGTCAGGATACCCGTATCGTCTATCCAATCCTGTAACCGGTCCAAAATCAGTCTTCCAAAAAGCTTTTGGGATATATCAATAAGACTGATTGGACGATAGTTGGCTGGGAGCAGAGGGGACCCCTTTTTGTAAATTGGAACCACCTCTGCTCCCAACCAAGTATCTGGGACCTCCATACCCCCCAGAATAGCGTTGAATATCAATGTAAGGTATGGGGCCCATATCCCTGGTTCCTGCTTGATCAGGTCCCCAGGAACCCCATCAAGGCCGGGCGCTTTCCCTGCGGACAGACCAGCTATGGCCGCCCTCACCTCTTTTTCAGTGAAAGGATCACCAGTTGGACCTGGGACTATCATACTGTTTGGTGTATTAGGAGACCCTTCCTCTGCTGAGTACAGTGCCTGAAAATGACTCTGCCATGAGCTAGGAGCTATATTAGGCTCGATTGCTAAGGATAAGTCCTCTGTACTATTATAGACTATGCGCCAGAATTTGCGCGAGTCTTTGATGGTTAGTGATCTTGTGAGGTTTTCCCAATATTCCTGATCCCATTCAGCCCTCGCATTCACCAGGAGCTTTCTATAGGATCTTCTCCTGTCTTGGATTTCTTCCCTGCTTTTGCGCCCCTTTATTGCAAGTAATAGTTTGGCCTTAGATTCCCTGCAGGTAGCATTGTACCAGGTCGTCTTAGCTAAGGGTCCTTTTCTTTTCCCTGCCTTTGAAAACAAGTCTAGCTCTAGGGTACTAATTAGATCTGCATGTGTCTGGGCGAGCTTTTCTCTGTTTGCCACACCTTCCACCTCCTTCCCTATCTGAAAAGCCTTCTCCAAAAGCGGGATGATCCTTGCGTATAGTTTTGGTATTCTATCCCTGCTAGTGGCCAGGTTCTCCCACCTGACTTTTCTCCGATTATTTTCTAGTAGGAGTCCTGACTTGTCTTTATCCGTGTCAAGCGTTGTAGCCTCATTCCCCGGTAAGGAGTAGGATAGTTCCAGGGCATTGTGGTCGCTATCCCTTCTCTCGATAACTTTAAAATCAGCTATTTGTGACCACATTGATAATTTGAAGAGGATATAATCTATTCTCGATTTACTACCAGTTTTATTATAAGTGTAAATACTTGGTGTGTCTGATTTGCAACGGCCATTGCAGGCCCTTAAGCCTTGGTTTAAAGTAAGGGCAGTTATCTGCAAGGCCAAGGGGGTCCAGGCCCTGGGGGGAGGCGCCGCCGTCGCAGGAACAAGCCAACGTGAATCTTCCTCAATGGAGGGGCCATCACGTAGGCCTGGTAATGGTTCGTACTGTGAGTTTAAGTCACCGCCCACCAGGCATGCGAGTTCCCAAGGGATACCATCTAGTAACACGGAGAGTTCCTCTATGGTGCTAGATTCTTTTGACGTGGGTACCGGCCTTGAGTATATGTTGACAACCACCAATTTCGAGGAATTTGGCCACTCTAGTAGGACGGCCAGAATATCGTCGGAGTCTGTCTCCAAACAGGTAGCCTGGCAGCCTAGATCCGTTGCTACCCATGTCGCGAGTCCTCCCGATGGCCTGCCCCTTCCCCCCCACTTAGCGGGTTTAGAAAAGACTGCGTATCCCTGAAATAAGAGTTCCTCACGTGCCCAGGTCTCCTGAAAAAGTAGTATATTTTTGGAGCTAATAAAGGAACCCCACTCTGTGGAGTTAATTTTACTGGCTAGACCCGCGACGTTCCATGAAATCAGAGTTAAGGGATATGGTTTGGTAGTAGGTGAACCTTTGGTGATGGTGCGGACAATTCACACCCCTCACTATCCGAGTGTCAATCTACCATTTCCAAGCTACTATATCTATTGTAGGTAGGAAAGTGGGCTGGACAATGCATTCTGTGGGGCCCCGGAATTCCTCTCATAAATCCACCCCCACCGCCTCTCCTCCTTGTGATAGTTTTCCAACCTGCCTCCTCCCCGTACGGAAAAAAGTGATCTATGGGTCTTCCCCTGTGATGAAGTGGAGCACTTCTCTCCCTGCGATTACTTTCCCAGTTATCCAGCAACTCTTGGTGATGCCCCCATCTCTGATCCTCCAAGTTGTGTAGACTTGATGGATAGAAGAATGAGAGAGGAAGGGGTTGGATGTTGCTGCCTTGGTCATCAGAAGCCCAGGCACAAATGTAAGCAGCTGTGCCCGGCTCTCTGAAGGTGACCAAAACGCAGTCTCCTCTTAATGATTTTCTGGAAAATCCCACCCACGTGGCCCACCTGACCATAGAGATGTCACTGGTTATTCCTCTCGGGAGCGGTCTATATGTGGATAACCAGCTGATGACCTTGTTCCTAAGTGAAGATGTTGATTCTGATGTCATACGTTGTAATTACGGAACCCCTGCCAGAACTAAGGTATAAGGGGCTGCCTCTGGAGGAAGGTTGACAGGTTTGGGTTTACGGATGGGGTTAGATTTCTCTCCCATAAGTGTTGAATCACCCTTAGTGTCGGTCAGGATAGGAGCAGTATCTTTGGGTGGGGGGATAGTAGTTGGAGTAGTAATTAATGTATGTGGAGTCATTGAAGGGGCGTTGTTAGTATTGGGGTTGGGCGGGAGTTGCAGTGTCTTGTTTGGAATAGGTTGTGGGTTTTGGGAGTCAGTAGAGAGTAGCTTATTCTTAGCAACTGTAGTGGATTCGTTACCCTTTTTAGACTTTGGATCGGGGCCCCTTTTCACTACTTTGGCTCCATTGAGATCAAGTTTCTTCGAATCAGCTAGTTGCACAGTGGATTTCTCGATGTTGACTAGCCTGGCTTCGATCTTGATCAATCGAGCTTCAAGGGGGCTCAGTAGGGACCTAAGAAGTGTGCCAATATCCTCCAGTGTGATGTCATCGCTGGAGTTATCCACTGGAGTGATGTTTGTTGCCGGTGGTGGTACCGTTGTACTATGAATTATGGGGGAAATTGTTGTGCCCGGCTTCTCTAGGTTAATAACTGTATTGCCTCCCTTCGCCCCTTTTCCCCTCGATGGTTTAGATTTTGGAGACTTTGTCCTGTTATCTTCTTTGTTTTGACCCCCCCTCTTCTTTTTTTGTATAGCACCTTCCCTGACCCCCCTATCTCTGTCAGGGATAAACTCTTTGTCATTAGCTACCACTATATTGGGTTCAAGTGTTCGGTGAAGGATTCCTGGTGAGGTTTGAGGCAATTGGGTGTTTGGAAGGGCTAACAAACTCATGTCCTCAAGTTCACTGGGAGCCTCAATTGTAAAATCGGGGTCAGTTGTTGTAACACTAGGTAGTTGATGTGCTACCTGGTCAGTCGTTTCACTGGTTGTAAGTTTGGGCCTCCCCTCCGGGGTTCTGGCTTGAGCCATTGGCCCCATTGAAGATCTCCTAACCCAGTCAATTTCCTGGGAAATTCTTCTCTCCAAAACCTCAATTTCCTCAATCAGAAGAGATCCGGCTTTGACGAAGTAATTGACAATGGGGCCCTTTGCGGCTCCAGCCGCAGCTAGTGTGGTTTTGCTTCTGGTTTCTCTAGTGCTCATTGCTCCGTTGGTTGGGAGACCAGATATGCCAAAACAAAGGGGGGGGGCCCGGACCGGACTCGCCCGTACTCGAACGGCCTCAAACGGCCCGCTCTTTGCCAAGTCTTCGCCCCGAGCTCCGTCCCGCGCGCGTCCCTCGTCGCGGTGGAGAATGCACCTGTGAAGTACGAGGAGGCTGAGGGCGTGGCCGCCGGGGGAAGAGGCACCAGCTGTGCAGAATGGAGGATGCTGGTCCTCGCAGTCCCCCGGTAGGCTCCACGTGCTGCATTCCAACCAAAGTCCTCAACCTGGGCTGTTGTTCACTGGGAGCGAGTGTGGTATCCGCCGACTGCGGAGCCGCTCACACCAGCTGAGACAGCCTCAGCGAGCAGGTAGAAAACAGGGAAGTTGACACGATCCTCGCAGCTACAGAGTTAATCTGTGAGCGGCACCCGCGGAGCGGGTGTCGCGAAAGGTAGAGGAAACAGGAACAGCCTCAGAATGCAAGCAGGAGTCAGGTACAATCCTCGTGGCAAAGGAGATTTCCTCTGTGAGCAGCACCCGAGCAGCGGGTGTTGCGAAGGGCAATTAAGGCTGGAGGCTGAGGGCGTGGCCGCCGGGGGAAGAGGCACCAGCTGTGCAGAATGGAGGATGCTGGTCCTCGCAGTCCCCCGGTAGGCTCCACGCGCTGTATGCCAACCAAAGTCCTCAACCTGGGCTGTTGTTCACTGGGAGCGAGTGTGGTATCCGCCGACTGCGGAGCCGCTCACACCAGCTGAGACAGCCTCAGCGAGCAGGTAGAAAACAGGGAAGCTGACACGATCCTCGCAGCTACAGAGTTAATCTGTGAGCGGCACCCGCGGAGCGGGTGTCGCGAAAGGTAGAGGAAACAGGAACAGCCTCAGAATGCAAGCAGGAGTCAGGGACAATCCTCGTGGCAAAGGAGATTTCCTCTGTGAGCAGCACCCCACATTTCCGTAAACAATACATTTCTATTTTGAAAAGGAAAAATATAAACATTTGGCTAATAATAGAAATGTATAGGACTACCATATGGCAGCAAGCTAATCAACTGAATACCTGTGATCCCATTTATTAGTGATTGCTAATTAAGGCAAAGTTAGTCAATTGTGTAGTCCTCAGAACAATAACAATCTTTGTGGAACACTACATTATTATAGCTCATTTATGCTAGAAACAGTTTGACTTGCCTCACCTTCCGAAGTGAAATTTGCCAAAAATAGAGAGGATAAGCTACTTATACCGTTAATATTAATGCTCTGTAATGGGTATTCTATTCTCTCTCACTCCATAAACAGTAGAATATGTTTCATTCATGAGGGGTCCCTCAAATAATAAAATTAAAAGAAAACATGTCCACATAGTGCAACCTTTTCTAACTTGTCTTCTGAGTGTTTAAGGTAAAAAACGTAGCCGAATTTGAAAAACAGAATTACCATCTGGAAAACAATTGTTTTACCCATTTTAAAACTGAAAAAGAGAAAATGTACCCTTTATAAAAACATTACACCAGGGGCGGCCTTAGGCATGTGCAAGCTGTGCACCTGCACAGGGCCACCAAACCCCAGGGGCCACCACGCAAATATATATCCTTAATATAATAATCCTCTGAGGATGGATACATATGTGCGTAGCGGCCCCTGGCAGGGATTTGGCGGCCTCCGGCTCTGTTCCACTTCCAAACACCCTGACCCCCCCCCCCCCCCCCCCCCCACCTCCTCTTCACTGGGCTCTGCGCTCCGGCCCGCCTGGACCCCCTCTTCCGGGGCCCCCTACCAATGCTCGCTGCCCAGGGCCGCCATGAGCCTAGAGCCGCCCCTGATTACACATATTCAAATGAATATTGTGCTAAATTGACACTGCAACTTTACGAATTCCAGAAGGCAGTGCATGGTCTATGAAGCTGTTTATTTTTTAGGTTAACAAAGTGCAATGACCAAGACACCCTTGAAATTCACCCAACCATTTTTTAAGAACTCTTCAGTGGGTTATTTATGGTTGCAGATAAATAACCCATGAACGAGAATTTCCCTTCTCTGCTCTGTAGATCTCAAGTGATTATGTCAAATGAACTGGTGATCATCAACAAGGCACCAAATACCACCTGACATCAGGAGGGATAAAAGAGCGATTCAGGCTAATAGGTCCAGAGTCAGATCATCACCAAACAGTTGATACCAACTGCTTTTAGTAAACATAACAACAATAATAGGAAAAGCTGCTATAGGCATTAGAAAAAGGAAAAGCTACAAGGAGTGACCCAAATTTGCTGTGAAAATCAGAGCCTGAGCTCAAGAAAAAAATCAGGTAAAGAAATATGTTGTCTCACATCCACCCTTTCCATATGCCGAAAACAGGAACTGAACTCTAAAGAAGTGACTCTGTCACATCTTTGATTGATAGGTTCATGTGATTCCTAATAGACTGACACCCATCTTGTTTTGTACACTTTATATGATCAAGCTCAGCCTTCCACCTAAAACTCATTGCATATGTGATCCCATGAAATAGTATCCCACGTTTGACATTCTGTGTGTCCTGTGGTAATCTGGAAGACCACTGCCTGCACTCAACACCCTCAACTACCCAGAGGAACCCTTCTGGACTCCAGTGGGCGTGGAGGCACCAGAACAACTTTGACAAACAGAATACCCTGCTCTGAAAATGGCTCAAACTCTGATGTGCTGTACACAAATGTATCCAAGATTACATCTGCTATGAAACCTTCATCACCGTTGTTAGGTCTGGGGGTCTCTAGTTGGCAACGGTTATCACCTTTGTCAAAATAGGGACCCTTACCTCTAAGTCAGGATAAGGGGATTACACTCCTTAATAACCCCTGCTCACCCCCTTGGTAGCTTGGCACGAGCAGACAGGCTTATCTCAGAGGCAGTGTGTTAAGCATTTGTGAATATACACAGTAATACAGTGGCAACACTACATATGGACACAACACAGGTTTTATAAAAATAAGTATTCTTTATATAGACTTAAACACAAGACCACAAACGACAAAAATCCACAATACTACACCTAAGATTACTTAAAAGATGATTAAAGTCTCTTAGTTCAAGTTGATGATAATGTGGCAAAGTTCTCGACAAAGTACCTGGATGCGTGAAGCAAAGTAAACAAAAGGCTCGCAAAAGAGGATATGCGTTGGTTCCGTGATCCGGGGGAGATGATGCGTCGTGCCTCAATGCTTGCGCAGAGTAGGGGATGCGTCGTGCTTCTTACCGGTGCGGAGGTGATGCGTAGATTCTCGTTCGGCGGCCCTGTTGCGGTGCGCAAGATGGCGCCTTGATGCGATGCGATGATCCAGTTGCGATGTGAGAAGATGGCGCCCTTGATGCGGCGATGTGATGACGATGCGATGACGCCCTGGCAGCCTTGCGGCGACTCTGTACTTTGGAGCCGCGACAGGCCCTGCAACGCGCTTCTCCGGTGATGCGATAACGGCTCTCTCGATGCGTCGCGCTTCTCCGGTGATGCGACAGCAGACAGCTTCGATGGACACACGCTTCCAGAGAGATGCAACAAAAGCTCGCTTCTCCGGTGTTGCGACATTTTCAGCTGCGGCGGCGACACGCTTCTTCTCGATGTGTCGTGCTTCCAGCTCCCAGCCGCACGCAAGTGACTGGAGTCAGAATTCCCAGTTAGGAAATTCAGGAGGGAGCTGGAGGTGAAGTCTTTTGGCCCTGAGACTTCAGCAGGAGGCAAGAACAGTTTAAGCCCTTGGAGAATATTCTATAGATAAATGAAAGTCCTAAAAAGTTCCTTCTCCTTTCCCTTGGCAATAAAGCAACCACTGCAGGCCAACCCAGCAAACAGCACACTGGCAGAGGGGCAGTCCAAACTCCTGCAGCTTTCTTGGTTCTTCTCCTTGGCAGAAAGGTTTCTTGTTCCAGAAGTGATCTAAAGTCTGTGGGACTGGGTCCCAATATTTATACCCCAAAAACCTTTGTTCTCTGAAGGCAAAGAGGCCTCTGTCTAGTTTAAACCAGTTCCTGAGCACTGTGTTTACATAACTCTTCTCTTCCTTTCACTGTGCAGGGCAGAAACATCAGACGCCCTACAGGAGGTGGAGCCAGCACAGGGGAGGGAAGATACAGCTCTGGAGCACTCTGTAGACATGATTCCCCTTCTCCTTTCACAGTGCAGGGCAGATACATCAGACAAGCCACAGGAGGTGGAGCCAGCATTGTGGAGAGAAGGCCTAGCCCTATTCAAGTCCCAGGTGCACACCTCCCTCCCATCTAGGTGCTGATCTCTCTATTCACCACTGGGCTGCCCCAGCCTTTCTCCAAGAATTTCCCCAGCCCTGTCACACACAAACCCAGACAAGGAATACACAAGTCAGCAAATGGTTTGGCAAGCAAATACCTACTTTCTAAAAGTGGTATTTGCAAACACAGAATATTAAAATAAACTTTACTAAAATATGTATTTTATTATTCTGAGTTCAGGCATACTAAATTCGAATTTCTACCATGTTCCCTGAGTCAGCTAGGATTGTAGGTATGTAACAATCTTAACTGCCCCTTCTGGCCTATGAGAACAGGTAGCCTTCAATAGTGAAAAACGAAAATGGCTGTAATTCACTATTAGGACATGCTACACACATCAGAGTATGTCCTACCTTATACTTACAATGCACCCTGCCCTTGGGCCTACCATAGGGGTGTCTAATATGAAGCAAAGAGAAGGTTTAGGGACTGGCAAGGGGGTGCCCTTGGCCAAGTCGACATGGTAGTCACAGACTACACACAGGCCTTGCAATGGCAGGCCTGAGACATACTTTACAAGCTGCTTCTGTGGGTTGCACAACCAGTGCTGCAAGCCCACCAGCAGCATTTGTTATACAAGCCCTGGACACACATGGTGCACTGTACTAGGGGCTGGAAGTAAATCAAATAAGCCAATCATGGAATCCAATCAGTATATCTATTTAACATAGGGAGCACTTGCTCTGTGGCCCTGATTAGCAGTGGCACAGGGCCCAAATTTGATTGATTTGATTTGATTTATCATTTTGTAGAGCGTGCGAATGCCCATGGGGGACTTACAGGCCGACAATACAGAATCTAGCAGGCAGTGAAGAGCCAAGTTTTCACTAATTTTCTAAAGGAGAGCAGGGATGGGCTGTCTTTAATGGAGATTGGGAGCAGATTCCATACCTTTGCTGTGTGTAGTAGGAAACTTCTACCTCCCCATCTGGCCCTTCTATGTTTCGGAACCCGGATTAATTTTGATTGGCTAGATCTAAGAAGCCTAATGGGTTCGAACAGTTTCAGATGGGATTTTAAGAACAGCGAGCCAAATCCGTGCAGCGCCTTATAAGCCAGGCATAGCGATTTAAACTGAACTCTTTTGGCGATGGGGAGCCAATGAAGAGTTTTTAATTTATGGGCAATTGGCTCATATTTGGGAATGTCCAGCACCAGCTTGCGGCTGCATTCTGCAAACGTTGTAGTTTTGCTAAAAGTTGGACCTTGGCTCCCGCGTGCAAGGCATTTCCAGAATCTATCCTTGACAAGGCCAGGGCAGTCACCACCATTTTCCGGGCATCAGCTGGAATGTAGGGCAGCAGTTTTCTAATCATTTTCAAAATGTACCAGACTGATGAAGCCAGTTTACTGGCCTGAGCATCAAATGAGAGTTTGATGTCTAGAGTCATACCCAGATTTTTCAATTTTTCTACTGGGACCGGACAGTTACCAAGGCTGTCTGGCCACCACTCCGGGGACCAGGTGTTTGGATCAGCCCCAAGCACCATTACTTAACTTTTATCCCCATTTAACTACAAGCAGTTATTCAGCATCCATTGTCTGACTTGCCTCATACATTATCTGAATTTGTCCGCAGTCTCTTTAACATCCATGCTAATAGACACCACTATCTGGGTGTCGTCGGCATAGGAAACTGGGGTAAAGCCGCTTTCCCTTATGATTCCTGCTAACGGGGCTACATACAGATTAAAAAGGGTAGGGCTTAAAGAAGACCCCTGGGGCACCCCACATGGTGTTCTGAATGATTTGTATCTTGCCTCCCCCAGCTCTACTGAGAAATTTCTATTACGCAGGTAAGATGCCAGAAGAGCACGTGCCAAACTATGAACTCTGACTTCTGCCAGACGGGTCAGGAGTGTCTCGTGGCTGACTGTATTGAAGGCCGCCGATAGGTCCAAAAGAACCATGGCGGCCTTCCCTCCGTTATCCAGCACACTCCTGAGTTCTTCTACCGCCGTTAGCAGTGCCGTTTCTGTCCCATGTCCCTCTCTGAAACCAAATTGTGAGTGGTCTAGTGAATTTCCCTCCGAGAGGAATTGTGACATCTGCTTGTTCAAAGGTTTTTCCAGAATTTTAGCGGCGAAGTGTATCCTGGCAATGGGTCTGTAGTTACCCGGCTCTTCAGAATCTAAATTTGATTTTCTTTAAAGTGGCATCACTGAGGTGGTTTTCCAAGCCTCTGGAAAAATCTCAGATTTTAATATTTGTGTAAATAATTTCTCTAGTTGTAAACTCAGCAGTTCCGGGAAAAGCGGCATCACCTTGGGAGGACAAGGGTCCAAAGGGCTTCCGGATCTGGTGGTCTTCACCACTTGCAGAATCTGATCTGCTGAAGGTGGTGTGAATTGAAACCATGGACTCTGCGATATCGTCACAGATTCTTTAAAAGGTTCTAAGGGTACCTGGGCAGATGTACCTATATTGAGTTTTTTTAAAGGAATCATAAACTGCTGAAACTTTATTAACGAAAAATTCGCCCAGAGTATTGCAGGAGTCAGACGTCATTGCAGCTGCATATTGTTCTCTATTTTTGTTAGTTTTTTTACTGTGGCAAAAAGCGCTTTGCTGGAATTTTTTGTCTCATTAATTTTTTGAGTAAAATAGCTGCTTTTTTCTGCCATAATCAGATTTTTATAAACAGCTAAGACAGCTAAAGCATAAATCCTGCAAAAACATATCAAAACAGAGGAGGCAATCCGTCAAAAAATGGAAGGGAGACTCACGCCAGTGATGTCAGGTCTGACACGTGTCCCCTCCAGCTGAAATGTGGGGAGAACTACCCTTCCCCTTGGGAGTTCTCTTCACTAAAGCGGAAAAATCTGGACAGACCATCAGCGTTGGCGTGTTCTGAACCAGTGCGGTGTTCCACTGTAAAGTCCATACCCTGTAGGGAGATGGACAACCTCAACAACTTTGGGTTCTCACCCCACATCTACATCAGTCATCTGAGGGGCCTGTGGTCGGTCTGAACCCGGAAGTGAGTCCCAAACAAGTATGGTCTCAACTTCTTCAGTGCCCAGACGACAGCAAATGCCTCACGCTCAATTGCACTCCACCTCTGTTCCCGTGGAAGTAACCTCCTACTGATGAAGGCTACAGGTTGGTCAAAGCCCTCTTCAATAATCAGTGCTAGAACAGCCCCCACACCATGCTCTGTAGCGTCTGTCTGTACAACGAATTCTTTTGAGAAGTTGGGTGCCTGAAGCACGGGTGCTGTGCAGGGCATCAAAAGCTTTCGGACAGGTGTCAGTCCAGTTCACTTTCTTGGGCTGCTTCCTGGAGGTCAGCTCAGTCAAGGGTGCAACAATGTTGCCATACCCCTTGACAAACCTCCTGTAGTACCCCGTGAGTCCTTAAAAGGCTCTAACTTGTGTCTGAGTCTTTGGGGGTTCCCATGCCAGGATGGTATCAATCTTGGGTTGTAGGGGTGCCACCTGGCCGCTTCCTACCTGGTGACCCAAGTACACAACGGAGTTCTGCCCGATCTGACACTTACTTGCCTTGATCGTGAGGCCTGCCTTGCGCAGTGCCATCAACACTTCCTAGAGGTGCTGCAAGTGTTCCTCCCAACTGGCACTGAACACTGCAATGTCATCCAGGTATGCGGCACTGAAATCTTCCAGTCCAGCCAACACCTGGTTGACCAACCTCTGAAAGGTGGCAGGGGCATTCTTCATCCCAAAGGGCATAACCCGGAATTGGTAGTGCCCATCTGGTGTGGAGAATGCTGACCTCTCCTTAGCCCCATCAGTCAAGGCGATCTGCCAGTACCCAGACGTCAAATCAAACGTGCTGAGGTACCTAGCAGCCCCTAACCGATCAATGAGCTCATCAGCTCTGGGAATGGGGTGTGCGTCAGTCCTGGTCACTGAATTGAGCCCTCTGTAGTCCACACAGAACTGGAGTTCAGGTGTGGCACCCGGCGAGGCAGCCTTTGGGACCAAAACCACTGGGCTGGCCCAAGGACTTTTGGAGGACTCAATGACCCCTAAAGCAAACATCTTGGAGATTTCCTCCTTAATGTAAACCCTAACCTTGTCAGTCACTCTGTAAGCCTTGTGCTACACAGGACTGTCGCCAGTGTCCACATCATGGACGCACCATTCTGTGACACCCGGAACCAAGGAAAATAGATCAGAGAATTGCCCCAACAGTTGGCGACAGTCTTGCTGCTGATCAGGGGTCAGTGTGGCAGATAGGCTGACACAATCCACTGACCCATCTTGCTCTGTTGCAGACAGGAGGTCAGTAAGAGGCTCTGTCTCCTCCTCCATTCCATCATCTGTCGCTAGGAGCATGCCCACTTCGGACCTTTCTAAGTGGGGCTTTAGGCGGTTAACATGAAGGACCCTCAAAGGGTTCCTTGGAGACGGCAAGTTCACCAGATAGGTGACATCACTCTTGCGCTCCACCACCTCATATGGACCAGTCCACCTGTCCTGGAGTGCACAATGCTCCACAGGGGCCATGACCCAAACTTTCTGTCCAGGTTGAAGCTCAATCAGAGTGGCATTCTGATCGTACCACTGCTTCATCTCTTCCTGGCTGGCTTCCAGATTCGCCTGAGCGACATCCCTGAAACGCCTGGTCTGGTTTCTGAAGGCCAGCATGTAGCTATATACATCCTGGGGAGGCTTCCTGGGAGATTGCTCCAGCCTTCCTTTACCAAACTCAAAGGTCCTCTTACCGGGTGACCATACAAAAGCTCAAAGGGGCTGAACCCTAGAGACTTTTGTGGCACCTCTCGATAGGCAAACAGAAGGCATGGCAAGAGGACGTCCCACTTACGCCTCATTGGTTCTTCAAGACCCATGATCAGGCCCTTAAGGGTCCGGTTAAATCTTTCAACCAGCCCGTTACCTTGTGGGTGGTAAGGAGTGGTGAACTTGTAGGTAACACCACACTCCTTCCACAGAGACTTCATATAATTTGAAATGAAGTTTGTACCTCGGTCAGACACAACCTCTCTGGGGAACCCCACACGGGAGAAGATCCCCATCAGTGCACGTCCCACCACGGGGGCTGTCACTGTCCTGAGTGGAATGGCTTCCGGGTACCGGGTAGCATGGTCCACCAAGAGCAAGATAAACCTGTTACTCATGGCTGTCTTGGGGGGTCTAGTGGCACCACAATGTCAATGTCCACCCGTTCAAAGGGGGTACTGACGACAGGGAAAGGTTGAAGAGGGGCCTTGTGCCTCCTTCCACTTTTCCCACTTGCCTGGCAAGTTTGACAAGTCCTATAATGAGTATCTGAACTCTTTCGCATCTGGGGCCAATAAAAGTGGGAGACAAGCCTTTCAAAGGTCTTGTTCTGCCCCAGATGACCAGCTAAAGGAACATCATGAGCCAAACCCAGTAGGAAGGTTCTGAAGCGCTGGGGTACCACCAGCACATGGGCTGACCCAGGCTCAGCAACCTTAGGCTCGCTATATAGGAGACCGTTCTCCCAGTAGATCTAATGTGATCCAGACTGATCACCTGCTGCCTGGTTTGTGGCCTCTTGCCTCAAACCCACAAGAGAAGGGCACTTCTGCTGCTCTTCACAAAATTCCTCCTTGGAGGGACCCCCCTCCTGCTGCCAATGGGTCAGCTCAGGTAGGTTCCCCAGTTCAGAAACTTGCTCACCAGTGGGTTCCAGGGCATTCCCCTCATGGTCTGCCTCCTCCTGGACCGTGGGAACAATGGGGGCTGGTTTCCCACACCCCTTACCTCTTCTCTTTAGGGCAGGTCCCTGGCCAAATTTTCAGGCTCCAGGGTCTCTTGAAAACCCTTAGCTGCCATAGACCGAGTGGTCACACATGCCCACTCAGGCAGACCCAACATCTCTAAATGCGCCTTCCTCTCCACCTTAGCCCAAGGGGAGCTTTCTAAATCATTGCCCAACAGGCATGGATGGCCTCACAGCTACTTGAAGAGTACCAGAGACCCCCCCCCACTTCAAGGGAACTTGAGCCACTTTGCAATGGCTCTCTGTGTTGTCAGCGGCAACAACTGGGAAGAATGCATGAGGGACTACCTGCTCTTCAGAGACCAAATGACACTTGACAGCTGTCACACTTGCTCCTGTGTCTCTGAGAGCTTCTACTCTATGGCCATTTATGGTCACCCACTGCCTGTATTTCTTAGTGTTATCAGGCAGCTGAGTTTTAGAGACCATCTCAAAGTCTCCTGATGAGGCAAGGGACATTTCTGCGGGACCCCACCCATCTTGGGCACCCATCTCTTCCCCACCAAGGTCGACACTGGTCATCTGATGGGGGGTGCACGGGGTGGCACATACTGCCCTTTCTGAGGACACTGGGGATCATACCAACGGTGTCCCACCTGCTTACACTGAAAGCAGGTAACAAGCCCCCTATGAACAGGTTTACCTGTCGGGGGTCCTGACTTCTTTTCAGGGGGAGGCTGGGAACCCTTACCTTAGTTCCCTTGGGAATTACTTTGGGGACCTTTTTGGAACTCCCTCTGTTTACCCTTGTCCCCCCCTCTCTTCTGCTGGGGACTCTGCCCACCTTTGGCGGAGTCTCCCACAAGATCCTTGTGGACCCTGGTACTGACCCAGCGGTCCGCCTCCTCAGCAAAGTTTCTAGGTTTAGTCAACTTTCTATCAACAAGGTGCTGGTGTAGCTCTGGAAAACAATTAGCAGATAAGTGCTCCCTGGCAATCAAATCATAGAGAGCTTGAAAATTATCAACATTGCTACCCCTCACTCAGCCATCCACTTCTCTGCAAAAGAGAGACACATATTCTACCCAAGTGGTTCCCACCAGTTTCTTACAATTCCTGAACCTCTGTCTATAGAGTTCTGGAGTTAACCCATACCTTGTCATCAGTGCTTCCTTCATGTGGTTATAAGACATCCTATGCTCCCTGGGCAGGTCTAACAAAGTATCCCTACCTTCAGTGACAAAGCAGCCCACCAACCCCGCTCCCCAATCCTTCTCAGGGACCCGGTGGGCCAACATTGCTATTTCATAGGCTGCAAACCACTGACCAATATCTTCACCTTTGTGAAAATCTTTGATGACATCTTTGGGAATATGTACTCTGCCTTCTGAAGGCACAGATGGTGCGCTGCCACCAGAGGAACTGCTCTCTAAGCCCTTGGCCTTGATCTCTAACTCCTTCAACATTCTCTCATGCTCCATTCTCATTCTCTATCTTTCCAAAGACAACCTGTTATTCTCTGTTTCCCTCTGACCCTCCATCTTAAGCTTAGCCAACTCCAGCTTCAGTGCTCTATTTCTCTCCCTGTCTTCCAGCTGTCTGGGGACAGGTCTTTGGAAGAGATGCTGCTACCAGGTGGGGACGGCACCCCTCCCCTGGATGGAAATTCTGGCCCATCAATTTGCTGATCTGCTTCCCCCACAGGCTCCACAACAAGATCAGGGACATTTCTGGCTTCTACCCAGGCCCTCAGTGCCTCAGTCTTCCTTTTTAGAAATGCCTGGTGTAGCAACTTTCAATTTCCTGCAGAGATACTTGAGCTGTTTCACAGTGTAGGTTTCAAACCTCTCTTCCTCAAAATCAAGATCCATAGATGCAACAGATGCTGGTTTACTCATGGTAGTAAGAATTGGGAGTCTTTAGAAAAAAAAACAACAGTTCCAAGGAAAAAGGATTCTATCTAAAAAAAGTATGTGGTCGGGTTTGGTCTGCACTCACTAGTAGTGTACACCAATCACTGTATATGAAACACAAATGCAAAGTCCAAATCCTCACCGCTGACCACCAATGTTAGATCTGGGGGTCTCTAGTTGGCAACGGTTATCACCTTTGTCCAAATAGGGACCCTTACCTCTAAGTCAGGATAAGGGGACTACACTCCTTAATAACCTTTGCTCACCCCCTTGGTAGCTTGGCACGAGCAGACATGCTTATCTCAGAGGCAGTGTGTTAAGCATTTGTGAATATGCACAGTAATACAGTGGTAACACTACAGATGGACACAACAGAGGTTTTATAAAAATAAGTATTCTTTATATAGACTTAAACACAAGACCACAACCGACAAAAATCCACAATACTACACTTAAGATTACTTAAAAGATGAATAAAGTCTCTTAGTTCAAGTTGATGATAAATGCGGCAAAGTTCTCGACAAAGTGCCTGGATGCGTGAAGCAAAGTAAACAAAAGGCTCGCAAAAGGGGAGATGCGTCGGTTCCGTGATCCGCGGGAGATGATGCGTCGTGCCTCAATGCTTATGTGGAGTAGGGGATGCATCGTGCTTCTTACCGGTGCGGAGGTGATGCGTAGATTCTCGTTCTGCGGGCCCATTGCGGTGCGCAAGATAGCGCTTTGATGCGATGCGATGATCCAGTTGCGATGTGAGTAGATGGCGCCCTTGATGCGGCGATGCGATGACGATGACGCCCTGGCAGCCTTGCGGCGACTTTGTACTTTGGAGCCTTCGACAGGCCCTGCGACACGCTTCTCCGGTGATGCGATGACGGCTCTCTCAATGCGTCGTGCTTCTCCTTCGATGAGACAGCTTCGATGGACACACGCTTCCAGGGAGAAGCAACGAAAGCTCGCTTCTCCGGCGTTGCGACAATTTCAGCTGCGGCGGCGACACGCTACTTCTCGATGCGTCGCACTTCCAGCTCCAAGCGGCACGCAAGTGACTGGAGACACAATTCCCAGCTAGAAAATTCAGGAGGGAGCTGGAGGTGAAGTCTTTTTGCCCTGAGACTTCAGCAAGAGGCAAGCACAGTTCAAGCCCTTGGAGAATATTCTGTAGATAAATGAAAGTCCTTAAAAAGTTGCTTCTCCTTTCCCTTGGCAATGAAGCAACCACTGCAGGCCAACCCAACAAACAGCACACTGGCAGAGGGGCAGTCCAAACTCCTGCAGCTTCCTTGGCAGAAAGGTTTCTTGTTCCAGAAGTGATCTAAAGTCTGTGGGACTGGGTCCCAATATTTATACCCCAAAATCCTTTGTTCTCTGAAGGCAGAGAGGACTCTGCCTAGTTTAAACCAGTTCCTGAGCACTGTATTTACATGACTCTTCTCTTCCTTTCACTGTGCAGGCCAGAAACATCAGACGTCCCACAGGAGGTGGAGCCAGCACAGGGGAGGGAAGATAAAGCTCTGGAGCACTCTGTTGACATGATTCCCCTTCTCCTTTCACAGTGCAGGGCAGAGACATCAGACAAGCCACAGGAGGTGGAGCCAGCATTGTGTAGGGAAGGCCTAGCCCTATTCAGGTCCCAGGTGCACACCTCCCTCTCATCTAGGTGCTGATCTCTCTATTCACCACTGGGCTGCCCCAGCCTGTCTCCTGGAATTTCCCCAGCCCTGTCACACACGAACCAAGACAAGGAATACACGAGGCAGCAGAGGCGGGCTCAAATGGTTAGGCAAGCAAATACCTGCTTTCTAAAAGGGGTATTTGCAAACACAGAATATTAAAATAAACTTTACTAAAATAAGTATTTTATTATTCTGAGTTCAGGCATTCTAAATTCGAATTTCTACCATGTTCCCTGAGTCAGCTAGGATTGTAGGAATGTAACAATCTTAACTACCCATTCTGGCCTATGAGAACAGGTAGCCTTCAATAGTGAAAAACCAAAATAGCTGTAATTCCCTATGAGGACATGCTACACACATCAGAGCATGTCCTACCCAGCTGCGGCCCGTGGAGGGAGTTTCAGTGGGGCAGAGAGGCGGGGCGGAGGAGGGGCAGGGTGGGGAGTGCTAAAAACCGGAATATGGATAATTGGAGGTAAGTAAGCAATTTAATTAATAAAAACGAATTTCGTAGCGCGCCCTGCATCTTAAAATGCGATCCAGGGCGCACTACAAAATTCGTTTTTATTTAATAAATTGTTTACTTACCTTCAATTGTCCATATTCCGGTTTTGAGCATCCCCCATCCTGCCCCTCCCCCGCCCCACCTCTCTGCCCCACCGAAACTCCCTCTACGGGCCGTGGCTGGTCCTACCATATACCTAAAATACACCCTGCCCTTGGGCCAACGATAGGTGTGTATAATATTGACGAAGCAGACATTTATATGATACCAAATACATATGTTTTCAGGCCTATAGTCTTCTTTGAACTACGAAAGAAAGACACCAGCAGAAATCCACAGAGTGGTCGCACGCTCTACTCTGTGTGTCAGTCAGCTGCAACGTGCAGAGCGAACGCAAGGCTTCCGAGAAATGACATGCCAGCTTCCAGCTTTTAGCTTGCTATTGCCAAACCTCATATCTTTCAGTAAAAGATGTCGACATGACATGACCTGCCCTTACTGGTCAAATACGTGCAGAACCCACGTACACAAAACGCTGATTTCACCTTTATGAAAAAACCCAATTCTGCTCTTGTAAGATGACACGTGGGTAATGTAAGCACACTTTCGAGCCTTAAAAGGGTATCACACCATATGTGCACTTCACTGATTGGTCTAGCAGGTCATACCCTCATCCAGATTACGTATGCTATGATGCCCATCCTGTGGGGGCATATACCTATAAAATGTCTCTGCACTGTCATACCAATTGGGCACTCAGTGAGCTTTTGCTGAGGTCTCCGTGTGCACGTATCTTGCATTGTGATTACTTTCTAATTGGGTTCCCAATAAATCTTGCATACTCAAACATGCTGAGAGCGAATTGTTTATTGAACTGTTGTCATTGATCTTTTTATTCTTGCAGTTAGTCATTGAGGCTTCAACATTTGGTGGAGAATGCTGCGGGCCCAATACAGCTGACTGGCTACACCGACGGAGCGGACACTGGGTCGGACCCTTTTGGCACCCTTCTGAGGGCGGGATTTGAGGTGATAACGTTCTGTTTGTTTATCTCTCCCCGGCCTGGTTGGTTGCTGGAGGGGGTCGGATCCTGTGGATGATCCGTGTGTGACCTCTCTGCTGTCTTTGGTCTTGTCCTGCTATTTTTTCGCTCTCGGCACGCTTGTGTTGTGTTTCGGACTCTGCTGACTCTTCTTACTCTTGGCTCTCTATGTCTGACGAGGTGTGCCTGTGTCCTGGGGATATTTACAAGGCTTGTTCAGACTCCATGTCTTTCGTGGTTCCTTTTCTGATCACCTTCTTCATTCTGCTGTTTCTGGCTCTGATGGTTTACGTGTGTTTTTGTCACCGCACGACCCGGGAGGTAGCTCCCGTCTAGCTCTCTTTTCCTTTCCTCCAGCCCTCGGTGCTGTTGACCTTTCTGACGTTCTGTGCCACGGGCGTGTGTTCACCTCTGTCATTGCTGCCTGAAGTCCACTGCCGTCTCTCACATACATTTTTTTTATCTTATAGGGTCTGACCTTGGTCCCCTGCGTTTCCTGGCTGGCTGGTGACGGCAAGCTTCTGCAGGATTCCTGGCCAGCAGTAACTCTTTGGTGACTTCGTGTCAGTGGGCCCTTGGCCAGCCATTGAGGGCGAAGGTCTGCAACCCCTACCCCGCCGCAGAGAGTCACCGGCAGCTGGAATGCGGGATACCATCGCCAGACCATTCCCAGCGGGTGCAGTGGACGTCGGTAGGCTCTAACAGACTGGACGAAGCCCGGTGAGTACACTTGGGAGGGGACTTTAACCCTCCGGTATTGGGTTGTAGCAGTTGGCCCCTCATTGTGAGCTGTGGCAGTTTGTGCTCCCCTGTGGGTGGTAGCAGGTAGCTCGCCGTTTTAGGACGTGGCAGTTTCGCTCCCCAGATTGGCACATAATAGTTGTGCCTGTTGAGTATCGCGATACGAGTGGCCAGGTTGGCTACTAGATTTAGTTTATACTGTGTATCTGATAGATTGTGATTTTTGTGTTCTAATGAGCTCTGGCCTGGGTCCAGCACCATCGCCCACGCGCAGCTGGCCTAATATTTTGGCATTTATGAGGAACGCCCCGGGCGCTCCTGGCTCTCTTGCTAACGCCAGTCGCCCTGCCTGGGTTCCGCCTCCACCCTCCCCCTGGAGACGTCCACCTAGGGGCCAGAGTGGTTCTAGGTTCGTGCCAAGGGGATATACTCGGAACGAGGAGGGGGGTGTGACGCCTAGTACAACAGTGTTTCTTTTCTCAATCATTATAGGTTTCATTGCATTTTTTTATTGTGTACTTGTGATGTGCTTGGCCTATGTAGTGGCCAAATATTGCTAGGAACGGATGAGTATTTTGTTGGCTAGGTCCTAGGTTACCATTGCCGGCTTATCCATTTAAAACGTATATTAAGAACATTACTGAAGGAGATCTGGTAGAAAACATCCATCTCACACACCCAGTTACCAACGTTGCCAAATAAGTACTCCCGCCCACAATACCCCTGGCCTCTGGAAGGGACTGGCTGGAAAGACCGATTAAAGTGCACCTCCCGAGAAAAAAAAAAAAAAAAAAAAAAAATTTTGATGGTTTCTGATAAAAGTTCTAATATTCCCCTCACTTTCTTTGGGACTAAGCACAGCAGACCTACACACATTCTCTGCACAGAAGGGTTTTTCTACAGCGCTGCTGCGTAGGATCCCCGTATTTGTCCTAGATGTTTTTGTGATTGACTGAACAGAGTGAAACAATTCACCACTATCGCTATATTGTTGAATGCCAGCACCCTGTGCCACAGCCGCACACAGGGTCTGTTTTCCTATCTTACCTGCTTCTCAGGCCGTCAAGGCCCAAACAAACAAAATAGGATCTGGCTTCTTTCTCCCTTGTGAAAATGCTTCGGTGAATTGGCGTACATGACCTGTTGGGGTGATTGATGTATGGCTTTCTTGTTGCCCTCTTGCAAATACTGTACGGCTGAAATATAAGTGAAGTATTTGTCAACCTATTGTGTCACATGTTACTCTATTGACGTCCACCCCGCAACCCATTTGTCTGGTATACTTGAACAGTTATTTGTAAAGCGGTTAGGACTAGCTGCTACACACGACTCAATCATGGGAAACCTCAATAGTAAAAAGAATTTAAATACGACTCAGCCAGCCCCACCCAAAAACTCACCTGCATATAATGTAGCTATAAAAAAAGGCTTAAGCTCAATAATGTACACACATAAGTGGCATGATCTGACATCTAAAAATAAGGATCTCCAATTCCCATGCAATGGCACATATGACATGGCCAAACTATCATACTTACGCCAAATGTTAAATATAAAAGGAAGGAAAATTAGAACTTTAGAGTGGGAGGCGTACCATAATTGGGACTCCGTGTTAAGCGATATGCGTTCAACAAGCGCAGTAAAATCTAAAGTCCACAGCGAACTTATGGAAATTAAAAAAAATATATTACAGGCAAAATTGGAGGGGAGATGGAGAAAAGAGCAATTAGATACAATAGGCGCATTCCCATGTGTACAAGTTAAAGAAGAAGAGGCAGAAGACCAAGTCTTAGAAGATATTCTTTTGGGATGCCTGGGCAGTGAGTCACTGCAGCAGGTACCTGAGCCAGAACACACTGAGCTAGCTCCCGGGGAACGAGACGCAGCCATAACCTTTGTACGCAGAGCATTGAAAGATAAGGTTGCGAAACCAGAATTGGAAGCTATCCAAGACCTGGCTACGCTGAAATTGATGAGAAAGATAGCTGTCAAAGCCGCTTCAGATTACAACGAGAAGAAAAATAGCGTTCTCAAACAATGTATTAAAAAACAGATTAAAATACCTAAGCTAATAGACAGTCCGTGGCAGCAATTATTTGAGGATGGATCACAGGATGACTCACTCAGCAAACAACAATGGCATTCGCTAATATGGGATGCATTTACATATGTCCATCACACAGAACACGACATTTCCACACTAGAGCAGTGTTTGACAGAAACAGAGCCAGCTCCAGAGAACAAAAGAAGAGGCAGTTTTGGGGGAACGGTGGGAGGGGCTTCAGCATCAAATCCAAATTCACCAAAACTGATGTTAAAAAGTGATTCTTTAAAGTGTCAGGCGCTACTACAGCAGCTTGTTGAGGGCTCACTAACTGTGGACTCTTTTATAAAAACACAGCATAGGAGATATTTAGAGAAGACACTGTCCTTAGCACGCGCAGAGTTAATGAACAAAGCACCCCAGGCCCACTCAGCATATGCAAAGCAAGTTGACGCCCAGACGACCACAGGTAGTCGTGCCAAACTTCCAGAGAAATATGATTGGGAAGTAGGGAAGTTCGGATTCACGGACCCAGATTTAGTAACATGGGAGGAGTCTAAGTTGCAGGACACGCTTGAATATGCTATAGATAAATTGCAGCAATGGAAGCAGCTAATTCACACATGTGCAGTAATTGACGTAGCCCACTCCCTGGCCCACTCCATCGCCGCGGCCAACACAACAGGCAACTCTACAACAACAGAGGCCCCATCACTTATTATGCCCCTACGAGAGATACCACCACCACCTGGCAGCGCGCCAAACGATGTAGCATATGTTTATGTCCCATGGTCAAGGCAAGACATTAGCGCCTTCAGCAGAGACTTCCCCCGTTTACGCGAGGAGCCCAGGAGATGGTACGAAGAGCTTAGCAGAATGACATCATTAGGAGGTTTACTGTGGCGCGACCTCGACACGCTCTTTAACATTATCATCCCAAAAGATCTGTGGGAGGATTGTAAAAGAGCGATTGAGTGGCCAGAGGCTGAACCAAAGCGGGGGAATGGAGGGACACCAGGCCCAGAGGTAGATGAGTTATACAAAAAAGTAGTGGGACATTTGAAGGAGAGGGTGCCGGAAGACAGGGTTGATTGGAGCAAAATTACAAGCACCAAACAGGAAAAGGATGAAAGTGTGAATGCATACTTTGATCGCCTCCTGCAAGTATATAGGCAGAACAGTGGATTGAAAGACCCCATGGGAGATGCAATGCCAGCTCTGGTAACTACATTTGTACAAGGCCTCGCACCACCCATCAGGACACACCTTCAGACTTCATTCGTCTGTTGGCAGCAGGAGAAAATAGAAAAAGTGCTGTCAGCGGCGAAATATTGCGCAGATTTCCAGGCTAGCGCTCAGGCAATGGAGACAGAAAAACTGAAGAAAGAAAAAGTCAGGTTAATGGTGGCACAGGAACGGTTCTATAGCAATAACAGAGGCAGGGAAAGGAGCAGAGGGGGGGGGCGAGGCGTAGGAAGACAGCAGACCGGTAGGACACCTTCCTTACCCCGCAGATCAACTTCCCTGCCACCCCAAGGAACAGCATGCTTCTATTGCAAGGATCCTAATCATTGGAAAGCAGATTGTCCAATATTAAAGAAAAGAGGTGAGGACAGTAGGTACAAACAGAACAGCGGGCAACAGGGCAGACACCAGCACGCCAACTACACTCAGCACACAGAGTACAGAGACAACACGCCACATGAAAATGAGTCCCAGCAGCAATGGGCAGGAGGGGAGGGATGGACCCCAGTAACGAATGACTGGCCCCCACCCCCACCCCCACCACCATTCTAGGGATGCCTGAAAGTGGGAAACTGCGTGATAATAACAGCACCAGCAATATTAGTAGATCAATCCGGACCATATGTAGAGGGAGAGGTATTGGGCAGGGTTGTTCCATTTCTAATTGACACAGGGGCTCAAAGATCAATGCTGAAGGCACTAACAACGCCTGAAGCTCCACTTTCTAGGACTACGATAACCGCAGTAGGCATGACTGGCCAACCGATTACAGAATACCTTACTGAGCCACTACAGTTTGTAGTAGGCACGATAACAGTGCACCACCAATTCATCCTTAGCAGGTTCTGCCCCGTGAATTTGCTGGGGAGAGATCTGTTATGCAAATTACAATGCACCATACACTGCTCACCAACAGGGGTCTTTTTAGAGAGCAAGGCAAATGGTTTAATGGTACAAGCATTCATGACATGCCCCGACCTCCAAATACCGCCAGAATTACGACATTGTGTGCCGCCAGAGGTCTGGGCAACAAGTGCCAATGACGTAGGGCGGGTATTGAACTACCCACCGGTACAGATAAAACTGAAGCCAGGGGCAGTTCTCCCAAGAGTGCCACAATACAAAATCTCAAAAGAAGGGGAGGAGGGCATCGCACCAGTGATACAAGACCTCCTGAAGCAAGGAATTTTAAGGGAGATTCAATACAGTCAATGCAACACCCCGATACTTCCTGTGAAAAAAGGATCCAAGGGCCCGAACGGGGCCCCTGTCTATCGATTTACTCAGGACCTCCGAGAATTGAACAAAATAGTCTTACCATCTTTCCCAGTGGTCCCAAACCCAGCGACAATATTATCTAATATACCTGTGTGGGCTAAGACTTTCACTGTGATGGATCTTAGCTCCGCCTTCTTCACAATCCCCTTGCACCCTGATAGCCAACACTTCTTCGCCTTCTGCTTCCGACAAAAAAGATTTTGTTGGACACGGCTCGTTCAGGGCTATACAGAGTCACCATCCATTTTCACACATGCCCTAAAAACAGATTTAGACTCCCTGGTACTGAAGGAGGGATCCACACTTATCCAGTACATTGACGATTTGCTATTGGCCTCACCTTCAAAGGAGGCTTGTGTGAAGGACACCATCGCTGTCCTATGCCACTTAGCATTGAAGGGATATAAAGTCTCGCCAAAGAAGTTACAGTTTTGCCTCACCTCTGTGAAATACTTAGGCCACGAGTTAACAGAAGGAACAAGGAAGCTGTTGCCAGACAGAATATCGACAATAACACATTTTCCCAGACCCCGCACTCAGAAGGAAGTTAGAGCTTTCTTAGGAGTTGCAGGATACTGTCGCCATTGGATACCAAACTTCTCTCTCATTGCAAAACCTCTGCAGGCACTGACACACAAAGGCATACCTGACACTGTACCCTGGTCACAAGAATGCGAGGCAGCCTTCAATGCGCTAAAAAAGGAATTAAAAGAAGCACCAGCATTAGGCATACCAGACTATGGGAAAAACTTTCATTTGTTTTGCCACGAGAGGGGGGGGTGCTCGACGGGGGTCTTGGCTCAGAAACATGGAGCTTTCTACCGCCCCGTGGCATACTATTCTGCCACTCTAGACCCAGTGGCTGCAGGGCTCCCACCGTGTCTGAAAGCAGTAGCTGCTGCAGCACTCGCCGTGGAACAATCAGACAACTTAGTGCTAGGACACACACTAGTGCTGCACGTGCCCCACGCCGTGGACACACTTCTGACATCCACTAAGACACAGCACCTCACAAATGCACGCCTCACCAGGTATGAGTTGGTACTCCTGACACCACACATTATAATCAAGAGGTGTACCACTTTGAACCCTGCATGCTTGTTACCCACGCAGCATGAGCTGGAAGACTTTGACTCAGATGATTCCTTCCATGATTGCGCATTGGCAATAGACAGGCACACTAAGATACGACCGGACCTTAAAGACACACCACTCCCAGATGCTCAAGGGGATCTATTTGTAGATGGGTCATGTTTAAGGGATGACACAGGAGTACTACAAGCATCCTATGCAGTGGGCACAGCAACTAAATTGTTGGAAGGAGGGAGACTGAAAGCAGCAAAAAGTGCACAAACAGCTGAACTTGTGGCACTCACCAGAGCATGTGCATGGGCTGAAGGGAAGAAAGTAAATATATACACAGACAGTCAGTACGCATTTGGGGTGGTCCACGATTTTGGCCAGTTATGGTCAATGAGGGGGTTCCTTACATCAGCAGGCCAGCAAATACAGCATGCACAATTGATTTGTGACCTCCTCCAAGCACTGCTATTACCTTGCAAGGTGGCCATAATAAAATGTGCTGCCCACACTTCCTCAAAAGACCCCATCTCCAGAGGCAATGCCTTCATTGACCAAGAAGCAAAGAGAATAGCGCTTACAGGTTGCGAGCAAGCTATGGTACAACTAGTAGGCAACAAGACAGGCACAATAGAGGATGAGGGTTCACTGCATTTTGATCCAATACGTATTCAGAGGGAGGCAGCTGACAGTGAAAGAGAGGAGTGGAACCAACAGGGATGCAAACAAACTGAAGAGGGGCTATGGGTAGGACCTAATGGCAGGATATGCTTGCCTTCAACCATGCTCCCTTCAATGAGTAGATTGTTCCATGGACCCTCACACGTGGGGCGGGATGGCATGGTCAGGTTATTCTCCCAGTGTTGGTACAACACGAAATTCCGCCAGACAGCAGAGAGGCTGTGCAAGCAGTGTGCTGTCTGTGCGCAGTACAACACTGGAAAAGGTATCCCAACTGCGCCTGGCCACTTTCCACCCCCCCATGGACCATTTGAAAGCCTTCAGCTTGATTTTATAGACATGCCCCCCACCCAGTCATATAGGTTCGTTTTGGTAATTGTTTGCATGTTTAGCAAATGGGTAGAGGCCTATCCCACCAAAAATTGTGACGCCCAGAGTGTGGCAAAGTGTCTACTTAAAGAGCTACTACCCAGATTTGGGGTACCTTCCGTCCTGGCATCCGACAATGGTCCTGCATTCATTTCCAATGTAATAAAAGGGCTTTGCAAGGGATTGGCAATTAAGCAAAGGCTACACTGCGCCTATCACCCGCCGGCGGCAGGGGCTGTCGAGCGCAGAAATGGAATTTTGAAAAGTAAAATTGCAAAGATCTGTGCGTCAACTGACCTTTCATGGGTAGACGCATTGCCTCTCGCACTTTTAGCAATGAGATGTACGCCAGACAGAATAACAAAGTTAAGCCCCCATGAGATCATATTCGGCCGCCCCATGAAAATACCAGGGCATATGTCAACAGCCCCCCTGTCAGTAATGGACGACTTATTGCTATGTTACTGTAAAGAGTTAACACATGTCTTACGTTACCTCCACTGCCAGGTGCTGACGTCCCTTCCAGATGCAGTGACACCGCCACCCCATGATCTAAAGGCTGGTGATTGGGTTTGGATCAAAGCCCACACACGGAGAAACTGCTTGCAGCCGAGATGGAAGGGGCCAAGGCAGGTCATCCTCACGACGGCCACAGCTGTAAAGTGTGAAGGCGTAGCGTCGTGGATTCATGCCTCACACACAAAGAAAGTAACGGGCGGAGAAAAGACACAACCGATGCAGGTGGCAGCCACCGGGCCCAGCCAGGGATACAACCTTCGCTCCCACAGCAAACAGAAACATGACCAAGGGAGTTAATGATCAACGGGCTGCTGGCTAAATGCAATGCTCCTGACAAATAGACTTCGATCTGTGTCAATACAAGCCTGCGGACAACGGTCCAGGATACAATTAACTATTTTATGTCCGGGAAAAAACATAACTGCAACTCTGACCCTCCTGGTACCGAGGCCTCTATTGCTCAGTGAGCTGATACATTTGATTTTCAATGATATTTCCTTTCCGGCGAGCCAAGAGCAAATTCCTGAGCAAGAGTTAACAGACCTACGTTTTGACATTCTCAATAGTTCTATTTTTGCGATACAGAGTTCTGGTTCTAGCATTATTCAAAACCTTGAACACCACCCATTGTGCCGCTTTTGCAACAGAAATCACTGGTCATAGGCCTGCTTGAGACAGTGAAAGCTGAGAGAAGAGCAGTGGGTAAATGCTTGACTCTAAGGGCAAGCCAGCATAGCGCCAAGTGGACCAACTTAGGGCCTATTCACAAGAAGATTGCATAGCATAGGAAAGGGAGAGATTTGTACAGAGTCATGCAGTCCACTGAGAGACATACATGTAATTGGAGAGCAGTGATTCTTGCAATATTGTTACCAATTCCAGCGGTGATAGTGACGGCAATTATAATAACATATTCTAATGAGCTTGAAATACCACACCTAAATGGAAGGGTGGGGGATGGTAGTGATGGAACTGAGCCAACAAAAATGCCAAGAGACTATGAACAAAATATAACAATGAACATTACTGGTGTGGGGGTGGATGTGAATAAAGGGGACAAAGAAGGATTGTGGGATACCTACGAAGGGAACCAATATGTGGAAATGTTGAAACTGTATGTGACAATTTTGAATATATCTGACTGCTATGTTTGCACACACCTGCCCACAGACACCACACATAGTTTAAAGTACAACGTCCTGCCATTATCCAAATATGTAGGCTGTGTCCTCTTGCGAGACATGTTCCAAAGTCAACACGGCATGTCTGCGTCAGTATCCATAGGTACACCCTCTTCTGAAATACTGACTGTTGATCCCCGCGGCAGCAAGGGCTATAGCTATAGCAGGAAGACAACAGACCCCCCTCCCAGACCTAAGAGGATCCCTTGTATGAATATGCAGCCAACCAAGGGAGACTTAGAGATGCTAAAGGGATTTGACAGGGCGTCCAGAAACAAGGAATGGAATGGCAGAGCAGGTTGGGATGACATAGAAACAGGTCACTTGAAAATACCAAGGTTCAGGGTAGGGGAAGTCCCAGCCCCCTCCTGCATCCTCAAGGAAGAAGTAGTAACACCCAAGAGAGTGCCGGTTCTTCCAAAGGGGGCTACCAGAACATGCACCCTTTCAGAACTGCTGTCCAAAGACAATTGGAAGGAGTGCATCTCATTTGGATGTACCTTCGAGGAGGTCGCTCAAGGAGAGCAGGGCCTATTTGATTGCGAGGACAGGATAAACAGGATAAAAGGCATACCACCCATAAAGACAGTTCCCCAGATTTACATGGGAATGAGCAGCTGTAACCACACAACCAGACTAACTCGAGTTAGGAGTCGTGACGAGCCGTCACCAGGTCTGGTAGGTTACAAAGGCCTTTTCTTTGTTTGTGGTCCATGGGCATACTTCTACCTGCCCCCAGGATGGTATGGAAGTTGCTACTTAGCCTCCATCATCCCAAAAATGACCCACTTCACAAATCTAGTGCCAGCAGAAAAACCAAAGATGACACTGGCGAGGGCCAAGAGAACGCCCGCTTGGGTAGACCACGTGTTAACAGGTGTTGGGGCAATGGTTCCAATACTAGGCAATATCTATACTTCAGAACGGATACACCAGTTGTCCAGGATGATTGAAGACCTAGCGGACTCTACCACTGACGCCTTAGGGAACATAACAGAAGAGCTCACCTCCATGAGGGCTGTCGTAATCCAGAACCGGATTGCTCTCGATATGATTCTGGCAAAGGAGGGAGGAGTCTGTTCCGTCCTCCATGAGGCATCTTCCCAAGCATCTCCCCTGGCTCCGAGCCAATGCTGTGTATTCATTCCGGACAACAGTGGGAATATAATAAAAGCTATTAAAAAAATTAAAGATATAAGAGATGAAGCCCATGGGATACACACAGGTAGTCTATGGGAAGAGGTGATTAAGTGGTTCGCCGGCTGGGGATCATGGATACTTGAGGCAGTTATAATAGTGATAGCAGCTATTTTGACACTGTGCCTCCTGATAAGAATATGCCCATCTTGTTGTGCAGCAATTTTTAGGTCCTGCGCTAACTGCATATTCAGGAAAAGTGGTTCACAACACCACACTCACAAGGATGAGGATGAGGATGAGGAACAGGAGATGATAAAGATGAATGACTTCTGATTAACATATGATTTAGTATCAGATTTGGGGATGACGAAGCAGACATTTATATGATACCAAATACATATGTTTTCAGGCCTATAGTCTTCTTTGAACTACGAAAGAAAGACACCAGCAGAAATCCACAGAGTGGTCGCACGCTCTACTCTGTGTGTCAGTCAGCTGCAACGTGCAGAGCGAACGCAAGGCTTCCGAGAAATGACATGCCAGCTTCCAGCTTTTAGCTTGCTATTGCCAAACCTCATATCTTTCAGTAAAAGATGTCGACATGACATGACCTGCCCTTACTGGTCAAATACGTGCAGAACCCACGTACACAAAACGCTGATTTCACCTTTATGAAAAAACCCAATTCTGCTCTTGTAAGATGACACGTGGGTAATGTAAGCACACTTTCGAGCCTTAAAAGGGTATCACACCATATGTGCACTTCACTGATTGGTCTAGCAGGTCATACCCTCATCCAGATTACGTATGCTATGATGCCCATCCTGTGGGGGCATATACCTATAAAATGTCTCTGCACTGTCATACCAATTGGGCACTCAGTGAGCTTTTGCTGAGGTCTCCGTGTGCACGTATCTTGCATTGTGATTACTTTCTAATTGGGTTCCCAATAAATCTTGCATACTCAAACATGCTGAGAGCGAATTGTTTATTGAACTGTTGTCATTGATCTTTTTATTCTTGCAGTTAGTCATTGAGGCTTCAACAATATGAAGCAAAGGGAAGGTTTAGGGACTGGCAAGGGGGTGCCCTTTGCCAAGTCGACATGGTAGTCACAGACTACATAGAGGCCTTGAAATGGCAGGCCTGACACATACTTTACAAGCTGCTTCTGTGGGTGGCACAACCAGTGCTGCAAGCCCACCAGCAGCATTTGATCTACAGGCCCTGGGCACACATGGTGCACTGTACTAGGGGCTGACAGTAAATCAAATAAGCCAATCATGGAATCCAATAAGTATATCAATTTAACATAGGGAGCATTTACACTGTGGCACTGATTAGCAGTGGCACAGGGCCCAAAGCATAAATCCAGCAAAAACATATCAAAACAGAGGAGGCAATCCGTCAAAAAATGGAAGGGAGACTCACGCCAATGATGTCAGGTCCAACAACTGTGGATAAGCCGGCCTGGATCTTGTTGGTTAGAGGGTGCTTTACATTACAACAGTGTTGACATTTCAGGGATTACATCAAGATGGGAGAGAGTCAGATAAGTTTGAAACATCTATTATTAGTAAGAACAGGCTAGTTTTAAATTCAATGTTTTCTTCGTAGAGCTTAGTCTAGGAATTGCCTAAAAAGATGAGCCTTGAGTTGTTTGGAATATATTGAGAGAAGTTTTAGCATTCTGAGATGGGGTGACGTAATGAATTCCAGGCTGCAGTAGTAACCATAAAGACGGCTGATGTTCTGAATTTAGGAGGTAGAATGACAAGAATTTTATGGCTTTCGACTTCTTGAGCCACTTAAGGTATTAAATAGTGTTATAGTGTTTTATTAAAACTACAAAATGTACAAATATTGTGTGAAAATTGTTTTTGAAAAGTTGATGTATAGAGCTGTAACCGAAGAACTGATGACTTGCGCCTGAAATTAGTTATCTAGGTCATTTAGAAATATGATAGTTATGCCACAATTTCGTGTGGCACGCCATACTTTTTTTTAAATGGATGCTGTTTATAGAGTTCTATTCAGCTTCTCCTGCTTATTCCCCCCTACCAGTCAGTATCTCACTGCAAAGTCATCTCTCCCCTTGTATCTGCGGAGCATCTATCAGATGACGTCAATGTATTAGCAGTGTATAATATCTTCTTTGAAAGTGTGTAATGTGAATGAGGTTTCTATGGTGTATCCAAAGTATTACTCTCAAGGATTTCCTCTGGAAATTCGGTTGAAGAGGTGTTGGCTCTATGAGCTATGGTTCAAGAAATGTTCTCAATTGTATTTTACATCTCCGGAGTGCAATTGCTGAGGAAGGAATGGAAGATTTCTGTTATCTTAAGAACTGAGTTTTTGCTAAATAGTTGAGTATTTTTTTAATTATTATTACTTTGTTGTTCATGATTTACCAAATATCACCCTAACCCTGATCATATGTCTATGATGTTGCAGAATCTATTAATAGGCTGTGTGGTTTTCTATAAAACCTCTGTGATCTAGTGGTTTGAAAATTACTTTGACCTTTCCCTTGTTGGTGTCCTTTTATGCTGTTGGTGTTCTACATGAACCTGCCACGTTTGATTTTTTTTGCTTAGAAGATGCTTACCTAGGGTTTTATGATTTTACATGTATTCTATACTCCTACATTGATCCTTTTTAGCAAATAATACATATTTCTCCCTTGTACCATTTTATGATTACTCTGTAATTAATTTCATTATCTCTTTATTTTCATCTAGAACTCGGTTCTTTATGATTGTAATATTTTATTCCAATCATCTCTGCTAAATTGTGTTTTCTTTGATGAGGAGTGTAGTTTCTAACTGCTAGATCATTTCGAGATTTTGGAGCCGAATTATTTTTTCAAATATTGGGGTTTTAAAATATTGGGGTTCATATAGATATTGGGTTCAGCTCCCAAAATAGAATTTTAATTTGCGAGGTAGGGAAAAGTACTTTTGTGTTTGGCTCTTTCAAGGAGGCACCAAAAGTAATGCAGGCTGTGATGGGTTGACATTGTAGGCTGTGAAGTGTAGGAGTGATGCAGTTAAATCTGCCCACAGTGTGTACCAGCTTTGCAGCAGAGTTTAGAATGGCTCTGAGTAGATCAATAGAAATTTGGTGGCCTTCTGCTAAAATGGCTTATCTGAAATCTAATCTAGAGACAACTAGAGAGTGACCACTACTTTAAAAAGATCAGTAGAGATGAGGTGCCAAATGTTCTTTAAAGTGCACATGTAGAGGTTGACTGATTTGGTTACATTGTTTATATGGCGGATTGGTTCCAGAGATAAGTTTAGTGTGAAGTTTCTAGAAATTGGCAGATGGAGTCAGAGTTGGTGAAAAACCCTCCAGTTTCAAGAATTCTGGTAGATTAGGAAAACATGTACTCTTGATCAATGTGGATATAAGGAGGAACTATATTTTCTGTAGGTTTTTGTGTGCGTAATGAGATAGGATCCATGTTAGAATGTACATTTCTTTAATTGTTGAGGTTTTTTAAAGAAAGTTGAGTGTCATTTGTGTTTTAGTGCAGGACCAAATGTCTGTCTATAGCAGAACGAGTGACCCTGAAATTGATGGGAGAAATGATTTCAGGGCCAGATGTACTGCTCTCTGCTCCACCAAGTAGACCTATTCTTGCATCAAAGCATCTATTACAATTATTGTGTCAACAAAGGTTTATGAATTGGAACTTTCTGGAACATATTGAATTCCTTGTACCACCAGGTGAGGGACTGTGTGGCACTGTATGAACATATGAATCATTTCCTCCCAATCTCCTGTGTTCTGAGATTATTCATCTTCCGAACATTCTTGAAGAGGAGGTTCACCTTTGGGTCAAAGGAAAATGCATGAGACCATGTTGCTCAAGTGGCAAGAAATGTGTCCCTGAGGGCTGGGAGTGTGTAGCTTTGTGCAACTGGAGAACATCCATAGGGCTGACCTGAGGCCAAATTGGAGGACTCAGAATATGTAGCAAGAGCTCCAATCAACAATCTGATAAGTGTCCCCTGACCTCGAATAGAAGTATAGACCTTAACGTACTGAGTGAAAAGGGTGGAGAAGAACATTCTGTATTCATTCTTGACAATAATTAGCATCTAATTGCCTTTTATTATAATTTGCTACAAGGGTAAATGTACTCAAAGTATTTGTGGTTGCTTGTTGAACAATGGAGATGTACATTTTGATATCAAAAAGTTATTTTGGACAGGGGTTGTTCTTTGTATTAGATACAATTACTATATGTAAATTCTCCAAATTATGTTATCCCAATTTTCCTCCCCCTTGCTGCTATAGTAAAATATTTTAGCTGTTTATATACTGAAAAAATTGGCATTTCTCTTAGGTAACATGGGATAGCAGGTTTTCTTGAATGGCCTTTTTGATATATTCTGCTTTGGCCATTTGGCTTATTTGCTTTTTATAAGTTCCTCCCGTGCTGGTCTCCACTGAAGTAGCCCTCTGACTTTTACGCATGCCTATATGCTGTGGTGGAATTGGAAAACATTTACTCCAGGAACCCATAAATTAGAGGTCACGTGTGGCAGAGGAAATGGGTGGAGTCACGAGGGGAGTCATGAAAGGCAGAGTCTCACTGTCAACTTATACTTTTTTTTTTTAAACAAACTTCTGCAGAGAAATTGGCACAAGAATAAATATGACCGTAAATCTATTCTGATTAATTAATTGGTCACACAGAGGCTGCATTTTAAAATATCTTATGGGTGAATGCATCTGATGCAGAGATGTTTCTGTGCCCAACAAATTTCAAGGGATAAAAATAATGGTAAGATAACTCTAGTAGTTATTGCAGTTGCGGCAGAGATGTGTGTTTTATCTAGTCGCAGTTTTGACTCCGTGATTAGCCGGTAGAGTTAATTTGCCAGTTGCAAAGCCCATTGTGGAACATGCAGATCACAGACTAGTGTGTTATGTAGATAGGTACGTTTATTACGGTTTTTGAAACAGAGATCCTTTTGTTACTTTAAATGTATACGTTGTAATCCTTGTACTATAGCAGAGATAGCAATGAACCAGCATCAAAGCAGCTGAACGCACACTACACGTCATTGGTTTAGATCCTTATTGTTATTTTCCCATCAATTTCTTATGATTTTAGGTCTGCAAAGAAAGGTTCCTTTTGGTAGTGATAAAGTCTTGTTAGCACAAGAAATCCCAATCACTTCTTTACGTTTTAAATCCTGACCCTGGACTCTTAATATAGTGTCTGCACTAATAGATGGTATGTGACTCCTACACCTTATAACCCTCTTTGTCTTAAGTACATTTCTTGTATAATGATTTACACACTTGTATGATTTATTGTCTCTCTGTGTATGATGCAATGCGCTATAATACCCTATACAGGGATGAGTTGCGCTATAAATGAATTAAACAAAAAATAAATTAGTAAATGCCATTTACATTTTGATTTGTATAATTCCTCATACACTCAGACACATCTGGCATTCTTACATTGCAAGCATATTCCTTTCATAGGCGTGGTTGAGCAAAGTCCAAGAACTGCTTCAAAATCATAGTTTCTCTGAAGTCCTTGTGAAGTTGTGTTGCAGGGATTCTGCTCCTACACAGAACTGTGCACAGAGACTTGGGACCTCAGTGAATTAGGGTGTGCCAAAACTCACCTTAGTACCCAAAATCCCTTACCAGCCTAGCATCAGTGTCTCATTAGCTCTTAATCCTATAGCAAAGAAACCAATGATCAGACAACCCAGAACATGCGACTTAGGTTACCTCAGGCAATGTGGAAACCAAGAACACTCTTTCGTTATACTCTCATACCAGTCCAAAACAGGGAGTAAAAAGAGACACGAGCAAGTTTGAAATATTTATTTCTAACGCCGTGTTCTCATGCGCAGCACCTTAGCTAAAACAAGCAAACATATTATTAGAAACAAGATTGTCAGCATAGTTACAATTCCATAAAATACAAAGGGAGAGAGCATGTTATAATGCTAAATGGAAACAGGTTAAATATATACCTATATTTCACCCTCCCTTGCTAGTAGGTTATTTTATAACTAAAGAAGGTCTCTTCGGATTACATAGGCGGCCCCATACCTCTGGTATTTAGCAGAAGTGGATCACATCAAATTATGCACAAGCTCTCAGCATACGAATGTTCTCCAAGTGTGTGTGATCATGACTACGCAGTCCATTATTAAACGCGCCAATATCAGAGGTGGCCGCAGCTGTATATGTGTTATGTCTAGAACGTGCGCTGATCAGTCCGAACAACAACCACCGTGTTGAAATAACCTTGAAGGCCTCTGCACTCACTGTTCAGACTAAGCTTACTAATGAAGAAAAACATATTATTCTCGTGTGAAGCAAAACACTCTGCTAAACTCTAAACAATTAATAAAGTGTGTGCGGTGTGCAAAAGGCAGCAGAAAGAAAAATGGTGTTTAAACTTCTAATAAGCTCATGTCAACTTAACACGGTGTAAATGCAAGGCTCAGCCCCACGACACCCTCTCTTGATCCGAGCACGGATAAGAAGGGAGCAAATTTGGAACGCAGAGTTCAAGTTCAAGAGTCAGAACCAAGTTCAAATTGCCACAGTGGAAAAACGGGAGCAAACTCCAAATTTTGAAAACACTTCAAATCAAGAATCATTTTAACAGGCGAAGTGAAGTCAATGGACCTGGGGGGGAAAAAATGAAGATGGCAAAAATAATTTTTGAAAAACAAAATCCGATGACCAACATGTGATGTCGGTCATGAAAGGGGGAGAAGAGGAAACGCATCTCATTCCAACAATGTATATGCACAGTATGTTGCAACAGCCTCCAATAGGAAGTCATTGTTCTCATCAGAAAACATTTCAGCCATCCAATTCAGTAATGGGAAGGAACATACATGTTCCTCAATAACCGGAGCCTCTAGTACCATCAGAGGACAACTCGGGTTCTCTTCAATATAACTGCGTGCCAAGAAGTCATGCGCCGATGCAAAAACATTACAACGTCCCAGGACTCTCTGCATCGCTGCAAAGGCCATAATCTCGTCGCCAGAACAAAGCAGTTCATGAGCAACTAAGGGGCTCATCAGTTGATCATAATCTGTGTTGGGAGACACCGTATTGCAGATACACAAATCCAGAGCCCAGTCGAAATCGCAGCTCAGGCAATGAAAGACAGGCTGGACGCATGTGAAAAAGGAAAATCGAAACGATAATCCATGAACTGAACTCAATGTAGCAAGAGGCAGTGCTCCATAATAATCAAGCATTCGGTTGCGGAGCAGCAAAAGCTGTGGCAGATCGTCTTGTAACACAGGACGTGCATCCATTTTTAAATAAACAAAGCAACAGAAGCACTCCTGCAACCAGAGCGAGCATTAAGGGAAATCCACCAAACAGGCTGGAAAAAATCGAATGAAAAAATGCTGGGAAGACACCAAATATAGTTTGAAAATAAGTCACAAGGTCACTACTAACAACTTTAAAAAAGTGAGCCAGCCCCGTGGTGGAGGAAGCATTAAAGATAGTGTGAATTAATTACCCGGAATGCAAGGGCAAATTCGTATTTAATAAAGCATGCACCTCTGTGCGGGTGTTTGCCACGTGAAGGACAAATGTTTAAGGAGCAGATGTGAGGGTGAATTCTTTTTGAGACAAAAGAGCTCTTATGCGACTGTCGCGGGTTTGGGAGAAATTGGCAAGAGACGCGTCTTAGTTCGAGTGGGTTTTATTTGCTGATACAGATAGTCGGTACAGGTCTTCCTCAAATGGGTTCTCCGGGTTGATCTGCTTCTCTCCTCTCGTCTTTTTCTCCTTGCGCCCTCCTCCTACCTCCGGTTGCAGCTGAGGCTCCTCCAGGGATGGGCGTCTTCCGTCTCCATGGTGATGGTATCGCCACAATGAGGTAAAAAGACAAGAGAGGACAGTATCAGTCCCAAGTTCAAAGGGAACACTTGTACTCAGGAAAAGGGAGTGAGGGAACACCAGCGGTGATTATATACAATGAAGTGAGAGGACGGGGAAGTGCTGGAAGGGTAAACCGGGAATGGCACTGCCCCACCTCTCCTCCCGACCCAGCCCGCTATACGTTTTTGGACCTCTGATAGCCACACACCTCCAGGCGTGCGGCTGGGCGGCTTGTGTTGCCGTTGGCCTCTTGGATCCCGCACCGCGGACGGGTCTCTACTCCCCACACCCGTCTCCGATATATAGCCGGCTCCACTCCTCTCTTCTCTCTTCTTTCTCCTCGCTCGACTCCTCTCCTCTGCTCTCGCCTTCTGCTCCTCCGGTGAACAAGCACACCTGAGTGCTCTCACCGGTCGTACTTGTTGTGGGTGTAGGCTCCTCCCATTCACTCAGAAGCGGCCACTTAAAGGGCCCGCAGTCTTCGTCCTCTTCGTCCTGATAGAAATAATGTTCTTCGGCACAAGTCCACGGCTGAGGCTGCGAAGACAAGAGGGGGGGTCATATGATGAATCCCCACACCGGGGTGTAGAGTTCTGAGGTCGAGGGGGAGGCGGCCAATCCCCGTTACAGCGGCTCATCTTGTTGAACTCTGCTTTCAAGGTCGGAATCGACGGCCAGATGGAAACATCCAGCTTCCCTTGTGGAGGAGGAAACATTACGTTTTTACAACAAACTAAACGTTCAGAGACTGTAACGACGTAAGGAATTCCAGCTACCATCCCACAACAATCTTCATTATTTAAAAGTAAATAACTACCTTTAGCTAGTAATGTGAATGTGGGTATGATAGAAGGAGTCGGTGTACCTTTCAAAACACAGGCTAGGTTAGGCGCGTCCTGGTTGCAAGAGTCATGCAATTGGATATTCCTACACACTAATGAGTGATCTAGTGTTGTTGTGCAATCCTCATCATTCAAATAAACCTCTTTTCCCTCCCTCAGGCACCTATAGGTAAAAGGTAGTGACCAAGCTTCATGGAGATAAGCGGTGCCTAGAGGGTCATATCTGCCAATAGCGTAGTACTTCATGCAAGCTTCAAATTTGAACAGAGGGAGAGGTAATGCTATTAACCCATGGACGAGCCACACAGCAGAATTTGTTTCGGCTACAGAAAAGGGCAAAGGTTCAAGCTTTTCAATATGTAACATAGAAAAAGTTGCATCTTTCATAGACATAAAACAGTGCTTGTCAGTCAAATTAAAAGGGGCAAATAAAGATGATGTGTTCATGTAGTGCCAAGGCATTTTTCCTGCTTTTAACGTTTGCAAAGTCCATGCAAATTGCATAATGGAACGCAATTGACTTTGACCATGGTACAAAACAGAGACATCTTCTTGCACAATATCAACATTAGATGAAACAATATTATCTAAAGTGTAAATGAGGGAAGAAAGCGTGTTAATGCTGTTGTCTACAACTGCCAGCACCTTTTCTAAATTTGCTTGCTCTATAGCTCTTAAGCGGGAAGCAGCCTCAATCTGGGACAGTTTCCAAACTTTGTTGTAAATAGCATATATCCACCTTTTGGATCTGCCGGAAGCAAGGCCCTTGACAAAATCATTTAGATCAACATCGTCAGTCAATTTAGACAAAATTGTAAATTGTAAATTGATACTTGTATAGCGCACTACTCACCCACAAGGGTCTCAAGGCGCTTGTACAATACCGCTGTGGAACCCATCCTGGCTTTCCCTGTGAGGCGTCCACTCCTGGGCACCCCCAAGGTGGAGGCCAGGCATCCTTAGCGTTGTTGGGACCGTTGTGGAGATTAAGCAAGCTATTGCACAGAGTTGCAGAGTGGGACTCCATTATCGGAATAGGCACCGAGGCGAGAATGATCAGGTCCGTGGAATTTTGAGCCCAAGACCCGCCGAGGCGGGGAATTGAACCCTGGTCCCAGGCTAGACCTCTGCATCAGGGTCTGCCGCTCTAATCATTGAGCCACAAATGAAGCTTAACTGACGCCAAAGTGGAGTGTTTGAGCCAATTCTGACATAACTTGCCCACGGAATAGGTAGTCACAGAATGGTCCCTTTCAAAACAGGGATCTACCCTAACCTGTGTGTAGCCGGGGGCAAAACCCAGAAAACGATGTTGGCAGGAATCTGCACTTCTGTGCCACAACAACCAACCATTAGGATCCAAACTGGATATGTTAAAAGTAGAATTCAGCAATAGGGTCTGTAATTCTCTGATAGAAAAACTGGTATTATTATTCCAACCGGGGTATTATTACATTTCTGGAAAAGAATGAGCATTTATTTTTTAGTGGTAGCCAATCCAAAGCAGGTGGTTTGTGAAATAGTAGAATTCAAAAACAACATATGATTTGGGATTAGGCATGCACGATGCAAAGCCTCAGTGCCTTGCACTTGCCAACTTTTAGAACCCCAAACAGATTTAAGATCAATAGTATCTTTCCACAGCTCATAGCCCCCAACAGCCAATTGGTCGAGAAAGGACTTGGAATATAACAATTTTGTGTGGGTAAGTCTAAGTTTGGAAGTGGACTTTTCGGTCATCTTAAAATAAAATGCATTGGGATTTGACTGATAAAAATCAGTAAAATAGGTGAACCTCTTTAAAAGAGAACTGGAGCTGCCTTCAACAGGAGCGGGGCAATGTTCCCACTGCGTATAATTAACCACATTCCTCCTGGTGTTTGCCTTATGCAGGTAATGATCACCATAATTCGCCGGATCTAAATATGAATCTTCAGCATCAAAAGCAGCATAATATTTCAAATCTGAAAACAAAGCCTCTACGGATGGAACATCCCAATCATTAGAGCGTATATTTTGTTTAATCACATCCCCCATAGGAACTCTTAGGACATTCGGGACATTTATAACCTCTGTGGGACCATAGATTTGAAATCGAACAGCTTCCCATACAAACCCATCCAAGACGGGCTAAGCAGTAATGTTTACAAAAGTCAGGTCCCTCTTCAATCTGTGTTCTCTCTTCAACATAGTGTCTGTTTACAAGACGGAAAAAATACACCACAAATCCAATTGACATGAACAAAAGAATTGAAAAAAGTACCAACCAAACGTAGGTCCAAGGAGGAATCAAAATATGTTTTTTAAACCATGTAGCAAAAACAGAGATTTTTTAAGGGGACTTTGATGTGGTAGAGTTAGTGTCAAATGAAAATCTGAACTCAATTGCCAAACGTGTTTGTAGATCAGGCATCGATAAGTCTGTGGGGTAAGTATACTCAGTATCATCAAGACGATCATCATGTGTGGTACTCAATAAAGGCCTTGAAACAGCAGGCATCTCGATGGAAATGTCATGCCTGGTGTTAGGAGTCGGAGCCAAAACAGAATGTCTCAGTATAGATGGACAAGAGACCGCAGGTGTCATACTAAAAAGAATCGGCCACGCTGTGTAATTTGACATTGTCAACGGAGCTGTACCTTTTTTCCTTACGACCTGGAAGTGGAGGTAAAATGACTGTTCTCGTGCCCTGCACTCCAAGTACAGGAACTGGAGCTCGATACGAGGGACCAAATTCTTTCTTGTTCTCGATCTTCTCTCCAACCAGTTCTCCAACTCGGGGTAGCCAGCCAACTATCGGAATCTGCAACGCAGCTTCTGATGTGGAGGGCAAGTGTTCCTTTGCAAGACTGTCTCTCGTCTCTTGTAGATTCTGTAAAACATGACAATGTTCATCTACGTCAAAGGGGGCAGCCGCCGCCGCCTGTTCTAGACCTTCGAGGTCCGGAACGAACATTTTGATACCAAAGAGCATTTCGTATGGGGTCCGCCCACCCAGAGACCTTCTAGGGAGATTATTAAGTGCACGCTGTACGCTATTGAGATGAGCTAGCCAGTTCCTGCCAGTACCTATAACCCTGGCTGTCAAAGACTGCTTTGAATCACGGTTCATTCGCTCCACATCCCTTGCCCTCAGGCCGGTATGGAGACGAAAATTTGACTTGGACCCCCAAAGAACCCATGGCAGCCTTGTACGCCTTAGAGGCGAACGCTGGACCATGCTCCGAATGGAAGGTTCCACAGGCGAAAATTCCCACAAAGACACGCGAGTCTCTTATGACAGTTCGCGAATAAGCACGTGGTGCGGCCAGACACAAACAAAGCGTGTGCAAGAATCAACTGCAACTAAGATGTACTTATACGCAGAATAAGAGGAAAAAGGACCACAGTGATCTAAATAAACACAACCAAGTGGTCTATAAGAAATGTACAACTGTGTCTGGGGCGGACACGCAGCAGTTGAAGGTTTAATCTGCTGACAAATGTCACATTGAAGGACATAATCACGTGTCTGTTTGTAGAGTCCCCGCCACCAGAAACGTTGTTGTAACTGAGATACAGTAGCCGAAACGCCAGCATGCGCAGATGCAACACCCTCGTGGGCAGCTGTAATCAGTGTGGATCTGCGACCCGCATTGGGAACCAATCTGTCACCAACGTCCGGTATTTTCACATGAGAAACTTTATCAGGACTTAAATGATAAGAATACTTTGAAGGAAAACCAGTAGGACATTTACTTCCCTTCTCAGTAGCGGCAATTGCTGCCAAGATGTCATCATCATTCTTCCTTTTGGAACGTGTAACTCCTGCAACCAAATATGTCGAAACTGCTGTCTTTGCGTCCTCATCGGCCAAACTATTGCCAACAGCATGAACTCCCACACGCTGATGACCAAGAGTATGAATTGCATGCACGAGTGGCAGATGCTCTTTAAGTTCAGCCACTCGAACCTAGATCATTTTATGTTTTGTTGTGCTACCCTTGGAATCACGAAAATCATTTTGAGTCCAAAGATCAGGTTTTCATTGTAAAACTATACACAGTAATAAGAGTCACTCACAATAAGAGTAGTCACACCAGGATCAGAGTACTCCAATGGAAGCATCAGAGCACGGAGCTCTGCCAATTGGGCGGAACAGTCCCCTAATGTCTGCCTATGTACAACATCGGACTTGAATTCATCATTCACCATGGTACCAACCACAATGCCGCAAGCTGAAACGTACGCGTGCTTAGACCCATGCGCTTCTTGCGCGGACCTATCAGTAAAAATTATACAATGGAAATCCTCCAAAGGCTGCATAGTCAATGGGGCAGGATGAACAAACTCATACTGCAAAAACTGCTGTGACTGTAAGGAGGCGACAAAAATTAACGTGACATCCGGAGACCTCAATGATGATGTCCATTGTATCCACCGTGGGTGCAAAGCTTTAGAATTAGGTACACAGTCTTTCGTCACTGCTTTCTAAAGCAGGATACGGGGTAACAACCAACATGCGTTTTCCCTGCGACTGTGCGCGTTCCTTCAGAATCGCCATTTGCACTGCTGTCAAAACTTTTTCCACCGTTGAAAACCGTAACAGCACAGTGGTATGGATATAAACCACTGTTAGTGATAGGTCGACATGTTTCAGCCTCTTGATCTATTTTCAGTATCAGCTGCTTTCTTCAGGACCAGATATTTATACGATGCTGCTACAGTTAGTGTGCAAAAAATAAAGTAGAAAAGTAAATTTGTAATACACCACCAGTATTCCTGCTCAATTCTATTGTTGTGTCAGGCCATACTCTGGATATCTGTGGAGAAGAACAGATGCAAAGGTGGTTGTGGGAGAGAGAGAGAATATAAAGGGCAATTCAAACATTTCAAAACAATTAAATCACATGTATTCATTGTGCCTAGTGTTCTGTCACTATGTCACACATAAATGTTGCCTTTTATCTATTTATAAGCATTTATGGACTTACCCACAATTGTTGAATAGCCCAGCCTCAACTCTACCTGTCAGGTTGCTCTGGAGGGAGGCCTCGCACTGCGGGAGGAAAAAAGAACACTGTAGTAATTGCTAACCACACTGTCTATATATCTCTAAAATCTAAATTCTCTAATGTCTGGAAGGGCATCTATGCCAAGGGCTGTGAAACACGAGGTCAATGTTTATATTCAGGGCATGTTTTAAGTAATCAGTATCCCAGTTATCCTAAGAAAAGGACTAGTGAGCTTAGTTCTAATAAAGAGATGATCTCTAGTTTCAGGGGGTTTGTCTTTTAGATATAACCTAATAGTGATAGCAAAGGTAGACCAAATGCTGGCTGATAGGTCAGACAATGTTCTACTACAGACTAGCTATTGTATTAGCCTGTAAGTAACTCTCTACTTCAATGTAAAAGAGTAACCCTGCCAGCCCATATTTATCTATTTATTTATTAGCAAACATTGGACTATTCATCAACCAGAATGCTTCGAGCAAAAAGATTCACCTGTCCGTCGGTACCTCTTCGTGGAGTAGAGCTAACCCCGGGAGGTACCGAACGGCAGGACTGCTCGCGTTTTTATAGTCTGATTAATTGTACACAGGCTGTGTTGAATGACGGGTCCTTTACACTAAACGCCGTCTATTCATATGCCTGCGTTAAAAAATCCTTATTGCGCATGTGCTGTGTTTCTACACTCCTTGTTTGCGCATGCGCGAGACTGTTGTTCTTGCTCGCCTGTTCGTTCGATGTGCTCATGTACAATAGATTGCGCTGTTTACTCGCGCAATGCATTTAAAGACATAAGTGTTCAACGTTACCACCAAGCATGCTGTGCTCACGGGGGATATCTCGAATTACACTATTCTGTAGTCGGAATGACTCTTCATCGTAAAGCCAGGCTATATTTCTCTCCATATTTCTTTACTTCTGGAGAGACAATGAAGAAGGTTATAACGTTAAGCCGTCCACATGTTGGCATAAGCCTTAATTGATCATATATCAAATGAGGGATTACTACTGGCATCATTTACTATATAGTCACGGGCTATTTGAAGTGATTATAGTGCCGGGAACTACTACGTAAATTAGTTCCATAATACTCATAATTTTCTGTAGGAAATCCCTATTATTGAGGAGAGTCACTAAAATATATTTATTTAATATTGAGAACATCTCCTGGGAAATGGTGAGGATACCTTATCACAAGTCATGAAGGGTAATATTATCTTTATGATAATTATTTGCTCTTATGGAAATAAAGTTATTCATATTAGTATTGTGTCTATCTGTTGTATCTGTCAACAGGGCGCAATATTTTGTACAGTGGAGATCCGTATACCACCCAGCGTGTATGTTTCATGGAGCAAGTATAGATATACTAGAGGGGATATATTAGAGTTTCTAATTCTAGAGCTCACGCTGGCATTCTCCTCATCCTGCCTTCCTCTTCCACTTATTGTATATTTATACTAGCTCTGGCCCTAAGATGTGTCAGTGTTTGCTTGATTCATTCAGATTAGGGTCCAGGGTATTTCGTCGTTTAGACCAATGTTGTCTGTTCTTAGTCTGTATACCCACTTTTGTTCTTTACGAAATAGAAATTTAGCGGGGTCAGTCAAGTGTGATGGGATCCACGGCTTTTCTAATACCACCCATTTGAGGTCGGTGTCAGTATGTCCTTTGTCTAAAAAATGATTGGTCAGTTTTGTTGACCGCTTGCCACATTTTATAGTGCTTTTATGTTCTTGTATTCGCGTTTTTACTTTCCTAGTGGTCATGCCCACATAACGGAGCTGACAAGGACACCATATAAGGTAGATCAAACTCTCGCTGTTACAGTTGGTGTGTTTCTCGATTCTCCACGGGCGTGAAGTTCCGATGTCTAGCTCTAATGTTTTCTCTGTTTGTAGACAGACTGAACACGTGCCACAAGGAAAATGGCCTACTACTGGGGGCAAGTTCCACAGAGTCATCTGTGTCCCTATGTTGCTGTTTCTTTGTGGGCGAGTATGGACTAATTTGTCCCTCAGGTTGGCACTCCGTTTGTAAGCAAACAGCGGACGAGGTAGTTCATTTTTTGCTAAGTTAAGAATGGGCCAGTGTTTGTTTATGCTTTTTTTGACTGAATTCGAAAAACTAGAGAAAGTGTTTACAAGTGTCATTCTTTGGTTAGGTTCTTTTTGTGTTTTCTGCTCTAATAACCATTCTCTGTTGTTATTAGCAGCTCTTTTCTTGGAGTTTCGAATGATGTAATTTGGATATTGCTTAACTTTAAGGTCTTTTGTTAGTCCCTTAGCATGTTCTTCATAAAGTTCCAGGTTTGTGCAATTACGTCTTATGCGTAAAAACTGACCAAACGGTAAGTTTTCACGCAGAGCACGTGGGTGGCAACTCTGAAATGGTAAGAGCGAGTTGCATGAGGTTGGCTTCTGATATAATTCTGTTATCAATCCTCCGTTCATTGGTTGAATCAGCAGATCTAAAAATGGAAGTTTGCTTTTGGAGGATTCCAGAGTAAACCTCAAGAAATCATTCTGATTATTAAGCCATTCATGGAACATGTTTAGGGTTTCTTCTTCTCCTCGCCAGATGACAAAAATGTCGTCTATGTACCTTTTCTAGGTACGTAGATGACTGAAGAACGGTTTGCTTGCTGTCAATATTGTTTCCTGTTCTACTTTGTGAACATACAAGTTGGCCAAACTAGGAGCACAAATACTGCCCATACAAGTGCCTGATATTTGCAGGTACAGTAGGTCCTCAAATCTAAAAAAGTTTTCTTTTAGTACCATTCTTGCACAGAACATCACAAAATCAATCGGGGTGATGCTCTCCCATGTGGTATTTTCAAGCATTCCTCTTATGGTGGCTAGTGTCTCCTCTTGTGGAATGCATGTGTAAAGTGATTCCACATCGAAGGACACTAGCCAATCCTTTTCAGTATCGAATGGAAATAGTTGAATATCCTTTAGGAGGTTTTTTGTGTCTTAGAAGAAAGTAGGCATTTTTGACACCATCGGTCTTAGAAAGATATCCACAAAGCTGGATAAGGGCTCGAATAAAGAGCCGATTCCAGAAATGATCGGTCTTCCCGGTGGTGGTCTAGTGGGCTTATGTATCTTGGGTAGCACATAAAAGTATGTAGTTATAGGTGTCGTTGCTATCAAATATTGTGCTTCGTGGTCCGTGATCCATTTCTGTTCCTTGGCTGCTTCAACCTTTCTACTGATTTCAGCCTTGAGACGTTTTGTAGGGTCTTGTAGTAGCCTTTTATATGATTTGGGGTCATTTAGTTGGCGCAGACATTCTTCTCAATATGTCTCTGTGTTGAGGAGCACTACCGCTCCCCCCTTATCAGCCGGTTTGATAATAATGTCCGAATTATCCGCCAGGTTTTTCAATGCTGTTTTTTCATTTCTTGTCAGGTTTTGGAACTGACTTGGGCAGGCACTCATGATATGGTCAAAATCATAGAGGACGGCTTCTTCAAAGGCAATGATCCGTGCAGGTACCAAATGCGTAGGAGGATTAAAAGTAGATTTGGGGCGTAGTCCTGTGTTCGTTGGAGTCATTTCTCCAGGTTCTTTATCTTTGAAAAAGGCATGAAGACGGATCTTTCTAAAAAAGGCTGCCAATTCTTGTCGTGTTTGGAAAGCATCTCCTTTAAAGGTAGGCACATATCCAAGTCCTTTTTCTAAGACTTTACGCTCCGATTCAGTTGGTGAGTAGGAGCTAAGATTGACGATCACTTATTGGTGCCGCTCGTCGTGGCCGTCCCTGATGGTTGGTTTGGCAGTGTTGTAGCCACTGGTGAGTTCCAACTCACTCTTGTTTTTGGAGCTCTTCTTCTTCCCCTTTGATTGATGGGGCCATACCCTAAAATAGGCTGATGTGGCATCATCTGGTTATAAGGAGGATACAGGAAGAACTGTGGTGGGTTTCCCGGCGGCAAGCCTAATGGTGCAGGTGGCCACCATGAGTTTGGTCCAGGTCCATAGGAATTTCCCCTCATTGGACCTCTGCCTCTTCCTTTTCCTCGACGATTCATGGACCTACCAGGTTGTCCTTCATAAAACGTGTTGTCATCATTGCTGGAGTCTTCTTCACTTGAGGACGTTGAATAATTTGAACCGTATCTACCTCCTCTTCGGTTGGTCTGTGGGGCAATGTAATCATCGCTAGTGTATGGATAAACCTTTTCCATAGCAAATTTATCCAGATCCTTTTTAAATTTTGCAATTTTGGTGGCTAGAATTGACTCTTTAAATTTTAAGTTGTTCTTATTTGTGTCTTCGGCTTGTTTTTAAAATTTTTCTTCAGCTTGTTTTTTGTCAGACTGTTTCTTGGAGACTATGCTCACGATAGCTGCTTTTATGCTACTTTCTAACGTCTGAATTTCTATTAAGAGAAAATCTGCCGCTTTCTTTGCTGTTGTGATTATAAGTATTAGCCAGTCTCTGGTGCATTTCCATGCAATCAGAGACCAGTCACGTGGAAAGGTTTTGTCGTCCAGGAAGAGACGTGGGGCATTAGTTACTAACAGGCCTGTTGGAGCACAATTAGCCCTAAAATATTCTGTCATTATTAATCCGTGTACCTGGATTCTCGAGTGTGATTTTTTTTTAAGGGTCATAAGTTTGGCCCAGTCATCAGTTGGTTTGGATGTCACGCTAGGGGCACTATCAAGTATACTGGGAGTACTCAGAATTTCCCTAGTCATATCCTCATCAAAAGTCAATCCTAGTCTTTCTGCCATATTTGCAGTAGGAACCTCGGTAAATACACCAACCCAAGGTGAGAACCACCTCCCACGTTTAGAGAAAAAGATATGAAAGATAGCCTAGTTATAATAACTTAGCTCTTCGCAAGACCCTCGGCCAAACGACCGTTCTATTAACTGCTAGCACTACCGTGGATTAGGGGTCTGTAGGGAAAGTTTATAGAATAATAGATGTATGTTCCCTTATACTAAAAAAACACTAAATACATCTACAGTCTCTCACATGTGTATGCGATGTTATGTAGAGAAGCCCTTGTTTTTCTCTCAACTCTCAAAGGTGTTATAACACCGGGGAAGGCATCTCTTAAGGATAAGACCCCTCACTCACCCGAAGGTGACATGCTTCATCATATGGGTCCTCCTTACCAGTGGGGAAAACCTAGTCACCACTGGGAGCTACTACTTCAAGGTTTTAAGGAAGGAGCTCAGAGATGTTTCGAATTTTCTACGGAGTAGGATGGTAATCCCATATGTGTGCTGTTTAAGGTTGGGTGAGGTATATTGCAGCGCTGTGTGAAGGAAGGATGTGAATTAAAACTGTCTAGATAGATCACCAATAACCTTTTTGCCTGTGTACTACCTGACAGGATTAAAATGTAACAGCACAGTGGTATGGATATAAACCACTGTTATTGATATGTCGACATGTTTCAGCCTCTTGATCTATTTTCAGTATCAGCGGCTTTCTTCAGGGCCAGATATGTATACGATGCTGCTGCAGTTAGTGTGCAAAAAGTAAAGTAGAAAAGTAAATTTGCAATACACCACCAGTATTCCTGCTCAATTCTATTGTTGTGTCAGGCCATACTCTGGATATCTGTGGAGAAGAACAGATGCAAAGGTGGTTGTGGGAGAGAGAGAGAATATAAAGGGCAATTCAAACATTTCAAAACAATTAAATCACATGTATTCATTGTGCCTACTTCCGAATTTCAAGGCTTTATTCGAGGAATATACTCATAAAAGCACAAACATACATTTAAAATATATCACATTAAAAAAAAATCCTTATTCATACAGACTTTTTAAAACATTTGTACATACATAAACAATAAAAGAAAATATTTAGTGTACATTTGCACATTTGCACAAATATCCCTTGATACCCTAATTATATTACATTGGTAGAGATTGTCCTCCGTCTAATAGACTAAGCCCACCCCAAATACTTTGCTGTTCCTAGAACAATAGGCATATCAGTGGTGGTACAAATAATTCGTAGTGCCTCAACACCCCTGGATGTCCCTAGGTTTCTACAAACGGGAGTTAGCCAAACTCTTCTCGGGGTGGCATAAGCTTTGCACAGGAATAAAAAGTGACCTATGCTTTCCTTAATTGCACCACAAACCGGGCAGCACTAGGCAGTTACACTCCTCCACCTACCCGTCAATGATCTCAGAGGGAGGGCACCTGATCTCAACTGGAAGAAAAGCTTCCTATCCCCTGGGTTAGTAATACTGTCCCAGTATAGTTCCAGTATAGGACACGGTTTGATTTCTAGGAAGCGCCCCGCCATTGTATCTGACCTTGTTCTACTCCAAAGTTTACCATCTATCCAATCCCAATATAAACTTATGATTGTATTTTTACTTGGAAAGGGTTCTCCAGATGGATTGTCCCATAGATTAGAGAGGCAGAGGTCCCCTAAAGCTGCTCTAAGATTTTTTAACCACCCTATTTTGTGAAAGGTATCAGCTTTGATTATGGCAAGGAACCCCTCTGCGTAGTGCCGTATCTCCGGGGTAGTCCAGAGGCGTCTCCAGTAAAGGATCGGGCGCATTCGCGCTCGGTCACTAACTGATCTTCTCCCTAGATCAAGACCTAGCGGGATCAGTGGTGTACTCTGGGGGAGACCTGTGATTCCCCTTAGGAACCTATTCTCCGATATCTGCAGAGGGAGAAGCCTATCGAAGCCCCACAGCTCCGCCCCATATAGAGCAGACCCGATAGCCTTAGTGTCATATACTGCTAGGACTGGTTTTATGGGTTTTGATTTTGACTTATTATGTTCCACCCGGAGTGCCCTCGAAATCTGTTGATGCCTCAAGACCACTTTTTCCATATGCTGGGACCATTTTAGATTATTTGCTATCTGCACCCCTAAATAGGTAAATACAGAAACGGCCTCTAACTCACAGTTATTCAAAAGTATTTTGGGCCGGCGTCTACGCTTTGATGAGAAGGCCATCAGCTTGGTCTTACCCACGTTGACTTCCAGGCCATGTTCCCCACAGAAGAGATCAAAGATGTTTAAGGCTTGCTGCAAGCCGGCCGGTGTTTTAGATAAAATCAACGTATCATCGGCGAACATCAGGATCGGAACCCTGACGCCCGCCAACGAAGGTGCATCAACACTGGCATCCAGCATCCTAGCCACAATTCCGTTAACAAATAGGGAAAAAAGCAGGGGGGCCATAGCACACTCCTGTCGTACTCCGCGTCCAATTGGGAAATCGGCAGATGATTCGCCATTCGTACCCCACTGGACTTTGGCGAAGTTACATTCATGTAGCCTCATTATCAGGGTGAGCAACTCGGCTGGAAGGCCTATATCACTCAGAACTGCCCAGAGCTTTCTCCTTGGGACCAGGTCGAAGGCAGCCCGCAAGTCAACAAAAGCGACATACAGGCTGCCCTCGCCAAGCACCACCGTCCCCCCCTGCAGCAGAGCAAAACGAAACACCTGATCAACGGTGCTTGTTGCTCGCCGGAATCCAGCCTGATATGGGGAGAGGGCATTTTTCTCATCTACCCAGTCCATTAGCCTGTTTACCACCATTCTCCCCACCACTTTTTGGATAGTGGCAATCAAGCTTATCGGCCTATAATTGGCCGGGAGGGACCGATCTCCTTTTTTATATATGGGTATTATAGTTGCTCCCTTCCATAATTCCGGGACTGCTGTTCACTTTGCAATTGCGTTTCCTAGGAGAAATATATACCTAGCCCACCTCGCCTTGTCGTTTGTAAAAACATCAGAGGGTATCCCATCTAAACCCGGGGCCCTTCCCCCTTTAGCAGCGCCTATTGCAGCTTCAGTTTCTTTGATGGAAAATAAATTCCCAGTAGAGAATACAGCTGGAACGACCATCACATCATTAAACTCGGTTGTCTTAGCATATTGCGTTTCAAAATAATCCACCCAGGCACCCTCAGCGACATTATTGTCAGGTTTGTTTGGAAGTCCTCCTCTACCCTACTTGACAATATTCCAGAACAACCTGGAATCCTTCGCCCCTGCGGCCTCCTTTAGCTCAGCCCAGTGATTTTCGTCCCATTTTTTTTTTTGCTAGTAATACACTAGCCTTATAGTGCTTCCTAGCCTCGCCAATCACTACCTTATCCCTATTCCTAATTGCACATCCCAAGCTTAACCTGGCTTCCCTGCACTGGTGGTTAAACCAACTAGCTGGTTTAGGTGGATTTTTCCTATTTGTATTACAGGACCTAGAAAAATGTGGTTTTAGAGTGGAAAAGAGCTTGTTATGTATGTCCGTTATTTCCCTTGAACCTGGGGTTACAGGATTTGCAGCCTCCATAGCAGCGATTACAGTATCCACTTCAGAACTTGTAAAGTTCATAGACTCTGCATTCGCTAGTACCCTCGGCCAGTTAAGTCTGCGCATGTCATTGGCCATGGTAGGCATTAGGCCATTGCTTGATTGTGGGTTCCCTGATATGGCCATCCACCAATCATGGGACAAACAGAGGGGATTGTGGTCACTTTCTAGTCTACCCTCAATTTTCATGTCACATACCAACTGCCACAAATCAAGGCTACAAGGGACATAATCTATCCGACTTTGACTATGACCATTGTCGAATGTGCAAGCACCTTCCCTGTCGCCCTTCGTCCGCCCATTTAGGGCTGTTAAACCATGTTCCAAGCAGATGGCATTCAGTTGTAATATATCTTTCGTCCATCGCTTGACAGGAACCAGATGTAAAGTCGGAACACCCCATTGTGTATCTTCTTCATGCCCTAGGGGATCGTCCGAACTATCCAATGGTTCGAAGGTCCTATTTAGGTCACCAGCTACTAAAACTTTGTTACCCAGATACTGAGATTCCAGGGAAGTGGACAGTGCCTCTAAAATGGGAGAGCTCCCAATGGTACTACCCCTGGCATAGATATTATATATGTCTATCCCTCCCCGCTTTTCTGAGGTTATTCTTAGCATTTGGATGTCTTTACAACCCAGGTCCACCACTTTGATAGTTAACTGGAGGCATTGCCTTACCCAAATAGTCAGGCCTCCCATCGGTCGGCCCCTAGAACCTCTACTGGCTGGAATTGAAAAATTTAAATAACCAGGAAGAAATATAGGGTCGCAAGCCCATGTCTCCTGGAATAAACAGATTTCAAAACCATTAACTAAATCAATCCAGTTTTGGGACATCAACTTGCTGTTCAACCCCGCGATGTTCAATGAGAGAAACTTCCCTAGGCTGTCCATGGGTAACTCTCCTACACAGGACACCCCAGTTCCATCTCGCCCATCCCCCCTCCCTCGGGTGGTATCCTCCACGCTATGATCAACCTCCTGGGTATCCAAAGTGCTAAATATAATTGATACCTCCCTTTCAAAGTCCCCGGAAGTAGGAATATACTCCCCACAGGTTTCATCCAAAATCATAGTCTCCCCACCAGTTCTCATTTCATTTGATATCACATTTTTGGACAAAACAGTTAACACAGGTTTCCCACATATCTCCCTACAGGACATACTTTCCCTGTTGTTCTGGCAATAATCAGAACTGGGTCAATAGATCCACCCTAGATCATTTATTACTTCAAACCGATTATACATTGATCCGTTATAGAAGTTGCCCCGTTGAGAGGGTACAGTGAAAGGTACAAACCCTGGGGAGGGGAAATTATTGAAACAACCTGGTTCACTGGTCATTCCAAATTGTACACCTGTTGGTCTTGGGTAAAAAAATGTGAGATCAACAACACCAATTCCACCACTACTTAAGCCCCAATTTTGCTTCGTAATCAAACGTGCCACCCTAGGATCTTGAAAGTTAACAACTATACACTCCCCCCCCAGGTTCTTAGGAGTGCAACCTATCCAATCTGTCCTTCTCACTCCAATTATCACCCCGTCCACTTCCCCGGGCAATGGTCTACTCGCCTTCAACCAGTGCATTACCTTGTTCTTTAGCATCTGGAAGGATTCTCTTTGCCCGGCCAACAGAGGAGGTGCATTAGTGAGGACAGCCACAAAGGGGTAAGAATCCGGGGTGAGATTCATGGGAGGTATCCTATGTGGTGCTCTCACCGGGAGGGTGTTAGGCCGGCTTATATCAGGAGCAGCAGGACATGATGTTGAGATACTTGGTAGTGGTTGGGAACAACTCAATGCAGTGTTATTGGTATTGGAACTGCCTTTGTTACCCCAAGCTGTAACACCTGAACAGGGTTTTAAGCTACTTGATGAGGGTTGAGAACCATTAAAGACAGGATTACCATTTTTGGAACTCTCCTTATTACCCGTAGCCATGGTATCAGGCAGCTTGGTTTGTTTGCTAGTATTACTACTTGGGCGCTCCAACAAATCTGGGTTAGTCTTAGGGGTTTGGCCCTTCGACTGGGGCTTGCTAGCAATGCTAACTATAGGGGGAGGGGGCACTACAGTGGACACACCATTGGCCTGGCCGTTTGTTTTCAAAGAATTGGTACTTCCCCCAGTCCTAGGATGGGACTTGATTAGGGCTTTGGTGGAAAAAAAGTTATCTAGGGTTGCCTGCTCAAAATGATCTAATCGATCAGCTAGTTTTTTAACTCGTTCCTCAATAGGGTTCAGGAGAGACCTCATCAGCCTCTCCAACTCGAGAAGCAGAACTGTAGCAGAAGATGATGTCTCAACCAATCCCATCGGTGAAGGAACATTCGTGATAGATGCAGGACTAACCGAAACGACTCCATCCTCAATAGAGTCTTCCCCACCAGGGCCAGCCCCGATAGGCTCACTAGAAGGACGCAAGGCTACTCCAACCTTCCTTATTGTTTTCGGGTGTTTGGGAAGAGAACACTTCTTCGGGGCCGCACTTCCTTTCCTTTTAATACTTGGTTTGGTTTTATCTATGTGAGCTAACACACTTAACTGGGCGGTGGTCACCTGCCCTAAAAGTAAACCAGTTGTTGTTAAGGGCGAGGTGGGAGACGAAATGGGCACACTCGTTTGGGCAGTAATCACCTGCACTGTAGGTAATCTGGTTGTTATTGGGGGCGAGGTGGGCGGAAAAATGGGTACAACGTGGCCCACAAACGAGCCAGCCAACAGCTCTGGTAAAGGGGGAAAGGCATAGGGCGTTTCCAATACAACTGGCAGGGTTAGAGATGACAGGGGAGGAACCAATGCCAATGCAGGAAAACCTTGGGGTGGCCTTTTCGCGAAGGGAATTTTAAGGAGTTCAATGGATAACCTACGCTCGGCGCGCCTCTCCGCCAAAGCAATTTCTTTGTCAATATCTTGGGTTGCCCGACTGAAGTATTTGTCTAAAGGGCCCAAGATAACTGGCCCGCCTCGGCCTGAGTGGGGATCAGGGCAGTTGGATTTGAGTTCAAAGACATACTTCACAGCCAACAAACTATAGGATTAACAATAATATGTATGCAAACACCAGGTATTTCTTGAACTTGGTAACAGTCAGTATCATGTGAATTGAGGGCACAATGTTAGAGGGTAGGCCCAGCCCGGCCTCCTTCGGCCCCTGACGGCCACAGACGGTCCCGCCCTTGTCCCGGGCTTCTCCCGGGACGCTCCCGCGCAGCGGAGATGACAAGCGCTGTTTATGAGAGGAGGGGTGAAAGGGGGCGTGTCAGAACAGGGAGAGCTGCCCAGGTGACTCGGGCAGGTCAGCAACAGCAGGGACTCCTGGGAATCGGAGTCCAATTGCCAACACGCTCGCAGCCCTGCTCAGACTTACGCCCACGGCAAACTTTGGTGACTCCTACGCCCACAAAAGTCAAGCGCCTCGAAGCGGGACCCGCGAAGCGGGACCCGCGAAGCGGGTCCGGCAAGAAGCAGCGCTTTTCAAGGAATAGGCACTCGGAGTTTCACAGCGCCAGTGCGCTACACCAGCAACAAGGGTCCAGTCCCAGCAGGCAAAGCAGAAGAAAGATGAATCCCACGATGGTAACAGGTCCGGTGGTTTTGACCGGGATGAGGGTGGCGTGTCAGAACAGGGAGAGCTGCCCAGGTGACTCGGGCAGAACAGCAACAGCAGGGACTCCTGGGAATCGGAGTCTGATTGCCAACACGCTCGCAGCCCTGCTCAGAGTTACGCCCACAGCAAACTTTGGTGACTCCTACGCCCACAAAAGTCAAGCGCCTCGAAGCGGGACCCGCGAAGCGGGTCCGGCGAGAAGTAGCGCTTTTCAAGGAATAGGCACTCGGAGTTTCACAGCGCCAGTGCGCTACACCAGCAACAAGGGTCCAGTCCCAGCAGACAAAGCAGAAGAAAGACGAATCCCACGATGGTAACAGGTCCGGTGGTTTTGACCAGGATGAGGGGGGCGTGTCAGAACAGGGATAGCTGCCCAGGTGACTCGGGCAGGTCAGCAACAGCAGGGACTCCTGGGAATCGGAGTCCGATTGCCAACACGCTCGCAGCCCTGTTCAGACTTACGCCCACGGCAAACTTTGGTGACTCCTACGCCCACAAAAGTCAAGCGCCTCGAAGCAGGACCCGCGAAGTGGGTCCGGCGAGAAGTAGCGCTTTTCAAGGAATAGGCTTTTCAAAGAATAGGCACTCGGAGTTTCACAGCACCAGTGCGCTACACCAGCAACAAGGGTCCAGTCCCAGAAGGCAAAGCAGAAGAAAGACGAATCCCATATGGTGCTGTTTAAGGTTGGGTGAGGTATATTGCAGTGCTGTGCGAAGGAAGGATATGAATTAAAACTGTCTAGATAGATCACCAATAACCTTTATTCCTGTGTACTACCTGACAGGATTAAAATGTAACAGCACAGTGGTATGGATATAAACACCTGTTAGTGATAGGTCGACATGTTTCAGCCTCTTGATCTATTTTCAGTATCAGCGGCTTTCTTCAGGACCAGATATTTATACGATGCTGCTGCAGTTAGTGTGCAAAAAATAAAGTAGAAAAGTAAATTTGTAATACACCACCAGTATTCCTGCTCAATTCTATTGTTGTGTCAGGCCATACTCTGGATATCTGTGGAGAAGAACAGATGCAAAGGTGGTTGTGGGAGAGAGAGAGAATATAAAGGGCAATTCAAACATTTCAAAACAATTAAATCACATGTATTCATTGTGCCTAGTGTTCTGTCACTATGTCACACATAAATGTTGCCTTTTATCTATTTATAAGCATTTATGGACGTACCCACAATTGTTGAATAGCCCAGCCTCACCTCTACCTGTCAGGTTGCTCTGGAGGGAGGCCACGCACTGCGGGAGGAAAAAAGAACACTGTAGTAATTGCTAACCACACTGTCTATATATCTCTAAAATCTAAATTCCCTAATGTCTGGAAGGGCATTCCGACTACAGAATAGTGTAATTCGAGATATCCCCCTTGAGCACAGCATGCTTGGCAGTAACGTTGAACACTTATGTCTTTAAACGCATGCGCGAGTAAACAGCGCGATCTATTGTACATGCGCACATCGAACGAACAGGCGAGCAAGAACAACTGTCTCGCGCATGCGCAAACAAGGAGTGTAGAAACACAGCACAAGCGCAATAAGGATTTTTCAACGCAGGCATATGAATAGACGGCGTTTAGTGTAAAGGACCCGTCGTTCAACACAGCCTGTGTACAATTAATCAGACTATAAAAACGCGAGCAGTCCTGCCGTTCGGTACCTCCCAGGGTTAGCTCTACTCCACAAAGAGGTACCGACGGACAGGTGAGTCTTTTTGCTCGAAGGGTACTGGTTGATGAATAGTCCAATGTTTGCTAATAAATAAATAGATAAATATGGGCTGGCAGGGTTACTCTTTTACATGGAAGTAGAGAGTTACTTACAGGTTAATACAATAGCTAGTCTGTAGTAGAACATTGTCTGACCTATCAGCCAGCATTTGGTCTAGATTTTGCTATCACTATTAGGTTATATCTAAAAGATAAACCCCCTGAAACTAGAGATCATCTCTTTATTAGAACTAAGCTCACTAATCCTTTTCTTAGGATAACTGGGATCCTGATTACATAAAACATGCCCTGAATATAAACATTGACCTCGTGTTTCACAGCCCTTGGCGTAGATGCTCTTCCAGACATTAGAGAATTTAGATTTTAGAGATATATAGACAGTGTGGTTAACAATTACTACAGTGTTCTTTTTTCCTCCCGCAGTGCGGGGCCTCCCTCCAGAGCAACCTGACAGGTAGAGGTGAGGCTGGGCTATTCAACAATTGTGGGTAAGTCCATAAATGCTTATAAATAGATAAAAGGCAACATTTATGTGTGACATAGTGACAGAACACTAAGCACAATGAATACATGTGATTTAATTGTTATGAAATGTTTGAATTGCCCTTTATATTCTCTCTCTCTCCCACAACCACCTTTGCATCTGTTCTTCTCCACAGATATCCAGAGTATGGCCTGACACAACAATAGAATTGAGCAGGAATACTGGTGGTGTATTACAAATTTACTTTTCTACTTTATTTTTTGCACACTAACTGCAGCAGCATCTTATAAATATCTGGTCCTGAAGAAAGCCGCTGATACTGAAAATAGATCAAGAGGCTGAAACATGTCGACCTATCACTAACAGTGGTTTATATCCATACCACTGTGCTGTTACATTTTAATCCTGTCAGGTAGTACACAGGAATAAAGGTTATTGGTGATCTATCTAGACAGTTTTAATTCACATCCTTCCTTCACACAGCCCTACAATATACCTCACCCAACCTTAAACAGCACACATATGGGATTATCATCCTACTCCGTAGAAAATTCAAAACATATCTGAGCTCCTTCCTTAAAACCTTGAAGTAGTAGCTCCCAGTGGTGACTAGGTTTTCCCCACTGGTAAGGAGGACCCATATGATGAAGCATGTCACCTTCGGGTGAGTGAGGGGTCTTATCCTTAAGGGATGCCTTCCCCGGTGTTATAACACCTTTGAGAGTTGAGAGAAAAACAAGGGCTTCTCTACATAACATCGCATACACATGTGAGAGACTGTAGATGTATGTAGATGTATTTAGGCAGCCAGCACGATTTGGTAAAAGTAGGTTGTATTAAAGCATACAATGGCTTGATACGCTGGGCACATTCGGGAATGTATGTACGCCCGAAATTCAAAAATCCCAGCAAGGATTGCAATTTCTTCAGTGTTCCGTGTTCATCCTGAACACGCTTAATGACCGTCGGAAGGACAGTCATTGACGGAGTGCCGAAGCACCTCGTGTACACTGCCGCAAGAATTCTACCCCATGACTCACAGTCACCGGCTTCCGGTACCAAGTCCTTGGGTAAACTAATTGTAAGAATCCTGTGTTTTTCAACGTGAGTCGCATTAGGAAAAACTGCCTCCAGCTGGTCAAATTCCTCGGCAAGCCAAAAAGGCATATCATCCTTATCATGGGGACGCTTGCCCATAACCGCATTAACCATCACAGAACTAAGCTTCATTCCGCTTGATCCAGCTGGAAGGCCGCAACACCAGGGACCCCGCCCTTGAAATTGCGGGTGATATATTGAACTAGGGCCCTGATAACGTTGATTGCAGAGTTATATAGGGGCCTTAATTCAGCAATGGTGACCAGCCCCACACGAGGATGCGGGGTAAATCCAGCCAAAACAGGCCACGAAGCACCCGGAATGGATAAAGGCCCCAATCGAATTGCCATTACACTGTGGGGAAGGGTGCCATCAAACCAAACACAGTGCTGCCATCCAGAAATAGGAATTTCCTGTGTCCTATATGGAACATATTCTAAGGGCATGGCTGTGTGAGTATAAGTGTGAAACACCTGAATAGCTGCATCCACAGCGGGAAATGTTACCCATGAGTAAAAAATCTCAAACGGGTAAGCAGCCTCAGCACTCACCACCAAAATAACTGCCATGTCCTCCAAGCCAATGTTATACACCTGTAAATGATTGCGGACCGCAATGCGACTATGCTGCGGTATGCCAACGCTAGTCATAGCGACACAGAGAATTAGAGGTACAATGTAAAACAACGTAGCATACCTGGGTAGTAATTCAAAAGGAAACCTTTTTGAAAGATTCAAGCTTGAAAAGACTTATGTAAATATAGGTAGGTTTATCCGTCACCACTCTTAACCGGAAACAATAGTGAAGGGGTTAAGGACTGATGTAAGTACTACTCAAGCGTCATGTAAGAAGACCACCATCGTTAGGGCGCCATGTTGCAGGGATTCTGCTCCTACACAGAACTGTTCACAGAGACTTGGGACCTCAGTGAATTAGGGTGTGCCAAAACTCACCTTAGTACCCAAAATCCCCTACCAGACTAGCATCAGTGTCTCATTAGCTCTCAGTCCTATAACAAAGTAACCAATGATTAGACAACCCAGAACATGCGACTTAGGTTACCTAAGGCAATGTGGAAAACAAGAACACTCTTTCGTTATATTTTCATACGAGTCCAAAACGGGGAGTAAAAAGAGACACGAGCAAGTTTGAAATATTTATTTCTAACGCTGTGTTCTCATGCGCAGCTCCTTAGCTAATACAAGCAGACATAAATAATAGAAACAAGATTGTCATCATAGTTACTATTCCATAAAATACAAAGGGAGAAGGCATGTTATAATGCTAAACGGAAACAGTTTAAATATATACCTAAATTTCACCCTCCCTTGCTAGTAGGTTATTTTATAACTAAAGAAGGTCTCTTGGGATTACATAGGCGGCCCCATACCTCTGGTATTTAGCAGAAGTGGATCACATCAAATTCTGCCTAAGCTCTCAGCATACGAATGTTCTCCAAGTGTGTGTGATCATGCCTACGCAGTGCATTATTAAACGCACCAATATCAGAGGTGGCCGCAGCTGCATATGTGTTATGTCTAGAACGTGCGCTGATAAGTCCGAACAACAACCACTGTGTTGAAATAATCTTGAAGGCCTCGGCACTCACTGTTCAGACTTGCTTACCAAGCAGGGCTACTAATGTAGAAAAACATATTATTCTTGTGTGAAGCAAAACACTCTGCTAAACTCTAAACTATTAATAAAGTGTGTGCCGTGTGCAAAAGTTAGCAGAAAGGAAAAATGGCGTTTAAACTTTTAATAAGCTCATGTCAACTTAACACTGTGTGAATGCAAGGCTCAGCCCCACGACAGTTGTAAGTCTGGCACCTTTATTTCCTTCCATTGCATTGGTGTCGAGGTATCTGGTTCTACAGGACTCCCAACCAGGATAATACTCGAAAAAAAGAAGGGCTGATGGCCCTTTTAATCAAGCTTTTGTTTGGACCCAGCTGTAAGTGGAAATATGTAAGCCCCCCTCACTGCTTGCACATTTCTGTTTTGAACAGAATGCAGGCAATGTTCATGCACTACTGAATTGTGCCTTGATATCAGAAAGTTACACCAAGACAACATTCCAGCATATTTCACTGCGTCAGCCGGATCCTAGATCCTGCTAAGAAATAGCTGCCCAGACCAGGATTTAGAAGGATCTCCTTCATTCCATGCACTACCAGTATCTATCCTTACAAAGAGATCCCTAGTTAATCCAAGTTTTATAGAAGCACCTTCCTGGCCTTATACAGATTCAGCAGAGAAGCTGGGTTCACACAGTTCCTAGGCCAGTCATACGACTAGGACGGCCATTCGAGGTACAGAATTATTATCTTACAAAGCATTTCAAAACACCAGCCACCTGCATAATGTGGCAAACCTTTGCACATGGGCATGGAGAATTTACGAATCTGAGATCCATCCTGACTGATGACAAAGAAACGTTCCCGTCCATTGCAATCCCTGTCTAGCAGGACACAGCAAAACGTGTCTGCAGTAATTTTGTTGGACAACCTTAACCAAACTCTCCATGGTCAGATATATTGACAAAAATGTAGATTGCTCGGGACTTGCCCTTTGCTTCCCTACAATCTGCCTATGTACTTCTGACACCAAACTGAGTTACTTCCACCCTGTAAGGATGAGGTCGGAGGGGGGGGGGGGGTCTTTGTTGAAAGGAAAAAGCTGTTGTACTACCATTCCGATTGCTACACCATCTTTGTTAACAGGATTGGCGAGACATCTGCTTAGTCTAGGTGATTTCTTCCAATTCTACCCCCTTTTTGATGACTGCAAAAAAAAAAGCTTCTGAGGAAATGTTCAGAACGTTACCATTCTGTACCACCTAGTTCAGAACCATAAATAGATTTGTTTTAGTGTGAAGGGTAGCTGCCTCAGTATAATTTTTCTGTCATGTCGAGTATGGATCTCGAAACTGCAGGGCTTCAATCTCAGACTCGAACATGGCCTCAAAACTTGCAACTATCAGTGCATTGACATTCTCCCGCCCAACACCTTAACTGCAGCTTCTTTTTCTTGCTGTCTCTAAGATTTTATCTTTCATCTGTGCTGGACAAATAGTATGAAGTCACCGCACTATTCGTTTCTCTGTCATTAGACCTAGAGTCTGAGGTTATTTTCCTCAACTTCAATCATCATTAAAGCTGATACGAGGGGGGTTTCTACTGTTGAGGACTGTGTCTGGGCTCTGTGGGTGCCATATGAGCAGACACATCACAATGAACCATTCCCAGGGCAGGCACCACCGGCCTGGGTTTTTTTAATCGGTGTTCCTGGAAATGGGCAGATCGAGAGAGTGTACGCGAGGTGTCCACCTCTAAACTGTGGAAGCCAGCCTATTTCAGGTTTCATTTTGCGATATTTAACAAGGAGCTTGCAGAAAATGGTAAAGCCTGATGACTTGTGCAAAGCTTGCAGTGACTGCAAGGCCTTGGAAAATAAAGTTAATCATGAGACTATGAGTGAACTGCTGCTTTGGATGCAGAACATTTCATAAGTTAATATCCAAATTTAGCTAAATGTATCTTGTTGATTAATGATTGGATACATGTTTGGTAAGTCCCAAAGCCAGGTGAGTCCTGATTGGTTGGTCTTTATGGGAAACAACCATTACAACGCAGTCAATACAATGCACTATCTTTACAACGCAGTCATTACAACGCAACTGAATTTACATAGCATGCCATTACAACGCATGCCATTACAACGCATTATAAGGTAAGTAATGGGTATTTATTTAGTTTTAGGGTGGGTATGGGTTTTGGGGTACATGGAGATAGTATTTTTTACCCCTACACTATCCAACACTTACCCTACTGTTGCACTCACTGGAGTGGGAATAGTAATTTTTACCCCAACACTATCCAACACGTACCCTACTGTTGCACTCACTGGAGTGAGAATAGTAATTTTTACCCCTACACTGTCCAACACTTACCCTACTGTTACCCCAAAAGTATTATGCGTTGTAAAGGTATGCATTGTAATGGCATGCGTTTTTAAATCATGCGTTGTAATGGTAGTACAATGTAAAAACTTCATTGTAAAGGCATGCGTTGCAATTGTTTGCGTTGTAACGTCATATATTCGTTACTTATTTAAGATGTACCCAAGGTATAGAAAAGAATGTAAATCATTGTACTTTTCGTCAGCCACCTATGGAGGCTCTCCTCATGCAAAAGTGTTCCATAAAAGTCCTACTTTGAACTTTACTGCATACTTGTTTTTATTTATTTATTAATAGGCTTCTACAGTTGGTAGAGAATCAGCTTTGGTTCTTGTATGACATTGACCACTGTCTGTCGAACTTACCTTTGCATTGCCTGGAGCGGGCTGGCCTTTCAGGCTACCATTGACGTCTACCAAAGGAACTGGATTTCCCCTTCTATGAGGTTTCTGTAAGTGTGCCGTCTCCCTCCATATCACAGGTCTGTCAAAATTCTTCAAGCAGAGTCCTGCTGTTATATTTGCTATTAGTTCGTTTTATTTAATATTATTAACAGGCTTCTACACAGACTTGACATCAAACACATGTATAATGGCATTTTGAGAAGCTTCTACATGGGCCAGGCATACTCTGAAGGAAAGAAACTACCTTTAGGCAGCTGTAGCTTCTCCAGGACAGGAATAGGAACAGGGAAACAGCCTGAAGTGTGCCCCAGCACCAGAGAGCTTTGTCAATTGTTTCAATGATTCAATTAGAAGCGGATTTCATATCAGATGAAGAAGACCTGTCTTTATGTTCCTTTTGCTTTCTTCTTTTTGGGAGGTGTCTGGGTTAACTCCATACTGCTGCTCAAGGGGGAGCATGACTTGCAGCCTTTATCCTGTTGAGGTTGTGCTATGAAACAACTCCACTCCATCTCCCGAATGGCACGGCGTCCATCAGTGAACATTGTTTGCAATAGCTAGAGATTTTATCAGGGTCAGGCACCCACATGAGTATCATCTCTTACATCTAAAGCACAACTTAAAACCCATTGCTTTAGGAGTAAACATGCTCTTGCATTCAAGAACACTAGGAGGGCGGGTGAGAACAAGGGTGAGGTTGGGGGGAAGAGAAGCAGACAGGTGAGAGAGAGTAACATGGAGTTGGGGAAGAAGCAAAGTAAAGCGGGGGTCGAGGGAGGAGCACACAAATAACCCATGATGTTATTTTTGGAGATGACACTCTGGGGTATATTCTCAAAGAGCTATCACTGAGTTAACAGCACTTTACCACAGCCAAAGCCGCAATAAATGTATCGCTCCATTCACAAGCTTGTGCTAACAGCCCATAGCACCAGATTACCTGTGATAGCAGCCGCAAAAAAACATCGCCACAGATGACCCCCGCAACTATCGCTAATGAGATGCAGAGTTGGTGTTCCTGAGCCAAAAGCCACGATAGCACCACTCCAAAACATTCTCAACTACCAGCCAGATTGGTGATAAGAACCCAAAACAGGCGATAAGGCGCGTTAGCAGCAGAAAACTCACACCTCCTCTGACCTGGTGTAAAGTCATACCACAGCCTGCACCACAAACGGGAGCCAAGGCCAGAGCCAACTGATGCCATAGAGACACTGATTATGCAGCCTGGACACCCAAGAGGGCCACAACACTCACCGCCACCACCCCGAGGACCACCTCCACCCCCCGGACCCCAACCGCCCGACCAACACAGAGGCAGCTCAGGCAATGTCAGCGATCCTCCCAAAATGCACCAACCTCACAGACCCAACACTAGAGAATGTCATAGCCCACGACAGGCACAAAAGATAAACCTACCTCAGCATCCTGACCACCATTGCACACAGGTTGAGAGTACCAACACAGGAGACAGCCAACATCCCACCGCAGACCAAGCTGCTGGCCGTGATGCCCCTGTTGGCCACTGGTACCCTCCAACCAACATCTGCACGAGTCGGAGGAGTCACACCGCCACACCAATCCAAGTCCCTCACAACGGTCATGGATGACACCATCAGCTTGGTACCCCACTATCTAAACTTCCCCTACACTGCGCTGAGACAGCTGAAGACTAAGCAAGGCGTCAACGCCACAGCTGTCTTCCCGCACTTGTCAGGGGGCAATTGACTGCACACATGTCCTACATGTGCCCCCTGGCAACACTGTACATAATATGCACAACAGAAAGCACACATATCCCACCAATGTCCAGAAAATATTGGATTGTCATATGTAGTAGGCATGTTACTTTGAGCCTGCAGAGCCACTTGTGTCCTCTGTTCTGCAGTGTCGGGTTTGCGCATTGTACCACGTTGTTGTCAATGTGGGTGTGCTGTACTTGCTATGTGTGTGTTCTGCACTGTACCATGGGAGTGAGGGACATGATCCAGGGTAATTGTAGATGTGCAGTGTGCTACACCTCGTTGTGCATGTGTGCCATTGTGCCCATCTCCCCCCGTCCCCCCAGTCCCTGGTCGTTACTCACCCTGTTGCTGTTGTGTCAGGTCCTCTCGAGCTGTGTCCATACTCCCTACTCCTTGCACCGTCTCCGCACTGATGCCTGTGGCCTCGGTTTCCTACAGCTCTTCCTGTGACGCAGGACTCCCATCTCCTGTCACTGTTGCAGCCTTCCTGTTGGCAGCGGGTCTGTGCCTGGTTTAGGTTGTCACATCATGCCATCACCTCTTGGCCCCCTCAATTGGCCTCCTCAGGACTCCAACTGCATTCCAGGTGGTCTACATGTGGGTCATTTGATGGTAGTGCTCTGTCACCTCCGTGAAGCTGATTTGGTTTTGCTGCGGACTGCACCCCGTCTTCCTCTCCCTCTTCTCCTTGGCCTTCCCCATCCCCGTTGTTCCTTGCTGGGGGTCAGTGGGGGTTGTGGGGTTCGCGTTGGCCTCTGCACCTGGTCAGGGTGCATCCAAGTTGCTACGCACTTTGGATTTCACAGCTTTTTGTACAGCGATAGGCCTCATCGCAAGATTTTTTGTGTTCGCGTTTCGCTTTTTTGCGGCGTGGCGTTGATTTTAATGCAGACATGTGACGCGTTATCTGCAGGCTATCGCATGGTACTGTCGCAAAGATTCTGCTCTTACACAGAACTGTGCATAGAGACTTGGAACCTCAGTGAATTAGGGTGTGCCAAAACTCACCTTAGTAGCCAAAACCCCCTACCAGACTAGCAATCAGTGTCTCATTGGTTCTTACTCACCCCCAATGATTAGACAACCCAGAACATGAACTTAGAACACCTCAGGTAACGTGCAACACATGAACACTCTTTCATTATACTATCATACTAGTCCAAAACGAGGAGTAAATGAAAACAAGTGCAAGTTTTAAATATTTATTTCTAATACTGTGTTCTCAGGCGCAGTATCTTAGCTAATACAAGCAAACATATAATAAGCAACACGGTTATCAGCATAGTTAATATTCCATAAAATACAAAGGGAGAAAGCATGTTAAAATGCTAAAGGGAAGAAGGCTAAATAACACCTCAGTCTTACCCTCCCTTGCTAGTATATTATATTATATCTAAAGAAGGTCTCTTTGGGTTTTAAAAGGGCGGCCCCATACCTCTGGTCTTAGTAGAAAGGGATCACATCATCTTCTACACCAGCTCTCTGCATGCGAATATTCATCAAGTGTGTTTGCATGCTCTGCACAGTGCATTATTAAACGCTCCAAAACCAGAGTTGGCCACAGCTGCATATGTGTTATGTCGAGGACGTGCGCTGATCAGACCGAACAACAACCACTGTGTTGAAATAACCTTGAAGGCCTCGGCACTCCCTGTTCAGACATAGCTTACCAAGCAAAGCTGATACTATAGGAAAACATATTATTGTTGTGTGAAGCAAAATATTCTACTAGGCTCAAAGCATTAATAACAATTTGTGCTGTGTGCAGAAGCAGCAGAAAGGAAAAATGGCGTTTAAACTTCTTATAAGCTCATGCTAACTTAACACAGTGTGGAGGCAAAGCCTAGCTCCATGCACCCTCCCTTGATCAGAGCACAGATAAGATAAGATAAGATAAGGGGCAAATTTATTAAAGCAGAGTTCAAGAACAACCGTCAGAGCAAGTTTCCAATTTGCACAAGGAGGAGAGAGAAAAATTTTTTTGAAGAAAAACTCCATAGTTCATTAATAGGTCAATGTTTAAAAATGTAGCCTTTTGAACATAGTGAAGTCAATAGGTCTGGGGAAAAAAAAAAAAGATGAAAAAGTAAAACACATCTGATGTCCAATAAGTGGCTTTGGTCATGGAAGACAGAGTTGAATACATATCTCAGCCCAACAATTAATATGCAAAATATGCAGCAACAGCCTCCAACAGGAAGTCACTGTTCTCATCCGAAAATAATTCGGCCATCCAATTTAACAAAGGGAAAGAACATACATGTTCCTCAATTATCGGAGCCTCTAGGACCATCAGAGGACAACTCGGTTGGTTTTCAATGAAGCTGCGTGCCAAGAAATCTTGCGCCGCTGCGAACACATTCCAACGACCCAGAACTCCATGCATCGCTGCAAAGGCCATAATCCCTCCATCAGAACAGAGCAATTCATGAGCAACTAAGGGGCTCATAAATTGATTATAATCTGCACCGGGAGACACCGTATTGTAGAGACACAAATCCAGGGCCCATTCGAAGTCGCAACTCAGGCATTGAAAGACAGGCTGGACGCATGTAAAGTAGGAAATTCGAAACGATAATCCATAAGCTGCACTCAATCAAGCATTCGGGCTCGAAGCAGCCCGAGCCAAGACAGCTCGTCTTGTAACACAGGCTGTGCATCCATTTTGAAACAAACAAAACAGTAATAGCACGCCTACAGCCAGAGCCAGCAGTAAGGGAAATCCACCAAACAGGCTGGAAAAAATAGAATGAAAAAATGCTGGAAACACACCAAAAATAGTCTGAAAAGAAGTCACAACGCCACTGCTTACAACTTTAAAAAAGTGAGCCAGCCCCGTGGTGGAGGATGTATTAAAGGTAGTGTGAATTAACTCACCGAAATACAAGGGCAAATCAGTATTCATAAGGCATGCACTTCTGTGCGGGTGTTAGCCACGTGAAGGAAGAATGTTTCACGAGCAGATGTGAGGGCAACTTCTTTCTGGGACAATAGAGCTCTTATGCGACTCATCTTGTTGAACTCTGCTTTCAAGGTCGGAATCTTGGGCCAGATGGAAACATCAAGCTTCCCATGCGGAGGAGGATACATTACATTTTTACAGCAAACTACACGCTCACTGACTGTAACGACATAAGCAATTCCAGCTACCAACCCACAACAATCGTCATTATTTAAAAGTAAATAACTCCTGTTTGCCAGTAATGTGAATGTGGGCACGATAGCAGGCACAGGTGTACCTTTTCAAATACAGGCTAAATTCGGCTCATTCTGATTACAGGAGCCATGTAATTGGATGTGTCTACACATCAACGAATGATCTGGTGTTTCAGTGCAATCTTCACCATTCAAATAAACTTCCTTACCCTCCCTAAGGCATCTATAGGTAAAAGAAAGTAACCAAGCTTCATGGAGATAAGCACTGCCAAGAGGCTCATATCTACCAATGGCAAAGTACCTCATACACGCCTCAAACTTGAATAAAGGAAACGGGAGAGTAATTAACCTGTGGATAAGCCACGTTGCTGAATTGGCCTCCCCCACTGAAAATGGTAAAGGTTCCAACCTTTCAATGTGTAACAAAGAAAAAGACACATCTTTCATTGAAAGCAAACGCTGCTTGTCAGTCAAATTAAACGGGGCAAACAAGGATGATGTGTTCATGTAATGCCATGGCACTTTTCCAGCCTTCAAGGTCTGCAGTGTCCATGCAAACTGCATAATAGAACGCAATTGATTTTGACCATGGTACAAAATAGACACTTCATCTTGCACAATGTCAACAACAGATGATACAATATTGTCTAACGTGTAAAGGCGGGAAGAAAGCGTGTTTATTCATTTATCTACAACTGTTAGCACCTTTTCTAAATTAGCCTGATCTATAGCTCTAATGCGGGTAGCCGCCTCAATCTGGGATGTTTTCCAGACTTCGTTGTAAATAGCATATATCCATCTTTTAGATCTGCCATTAGCCGGGCTCTTTATACAATCATCCAGATCAACATCGTCAGTCAGTTTAGACAAATGCAGTTTAACTGACGCCAAGGTAGAATGTTTGAGCCAATTCTGACATAATTTGCCTACAGAATAGATAGTCACAGAATGGCCACTTTCAAACCGGGGATCCACACTGGCCTGTGTAAAGCCATGAGCTAAACCCAGAAAATGATGCTGGCAAGAGTCAGCACTTCTGTGCCAGAGCAACCAGCCCTTGGAATCCAAACTGGATATGTTAAAAGAAAAATTTAGCAACAGAGTTTGTAACTCTCTGATCGAAAATTTAGTGGCATTATTCCAAGCAGAATATTCTTCCAATTCAGGAAAAGAAGGAGCATTTAATTTTGTAGTAGTAGCCAATCCAAAGCAAGTCGTCTGTGAAATTGTAGAATTCAAAAACAGCATATGGTTTGGGATGAGGCATGCACGATGCAAAGCCTCAGTGCCTAGCACTTGCCAGCTTTTAGAACCCCAAACTGATATAAGGTCAATGGTATCCTTCCAAAACTCGTAGCCTCCAATGGCCAACTGGTCTAGAAAAGGACTTTGAATACAATAATTTAGTATTGGTAAGTCTAACTTTGGATGTGGACTTTTCAGTCATTTTAAAATAAAATTCATTGGGATTTGACTGATTAAAATCGGTAAAGTAAGTGAACCTTTTCAAAAAGGAAGCAGAACTGCCTTGTATAGGAGCTGGACAATGTTCCCATTGTGTATAATTGACAGTGTTCCTCATGGTATTAGCTTTATGGAGGTAATGATTGCCAAAATGTTGGTAACAATATAAATCACCGTAATTAGCAGATTCTAAATACAAATCTTCAGCATCAAAGGCAGCATAATATTTTAAATCTGAAAACAAGGCTTTTAAGGCCTGAACATCCCAATCATCAGAACGTATATTTTGTTTAATTACATCCCCCATAGAAACTCTAAGCACATTAGGGACATTTATAACCTCAGTGGGCCCATGAATTTGAAATCAAACAGCTTCCCATACTATCCCATCTAAGACAGGCCAAGCATTGATGTTAACTAAAGCCAAGTCTCTCTTCAATCAGAGTGATGAGGAATGGGGAGCCAATGTTCCATTGATATGTCGAATGCATGTTCTCTCCTCGACATAGTGTCCTTTGACAAGTAAAAAAAAAATACACCACAAAGCTAATTGACATAAAAAGGTAAATCGCAAAAAGCACCAACCAAATGTAAGTCCAAGGGGGAATCAAAATTTTTTTTTTTAAATAGTTTTGCCAAAACAGTAATTTTTGAAGGCTTCTTCGATGTGTGTGAATCAGTGTCAAATGAAAATCTGGATTCTGTAGCCAAGCGAGTTTGCAAATCAGGCATTGATAAGTCAGTTGGGTAAGTGTAGTCAGTTTCATCAAGTTGAGTACCAGGCAGTGTACTCAAAAAAAGACTAGAAATTGCAGGCATCTTGAGGGCAACATCAGGCATTGGATTAGAAGCCGGGGCCAAAACAGAATTTCTCAAAATCGAAGGACATGAGTCTGCCGGTGTCATACTAAGAAGAATCGGCCACTCTGTGCATTTTGACATTGTCAATGGAGATATACCTGTTTTCCTTACGACCTGGAAGTGGAGGTAAAATGACTGTTCTTGTGCCCTTCACGCCAAGCACCGGAACTGGAGCTCGATAAGAGGGACCAAATTCTTTCTTGTTTTCGATCTTCTCCCGAACCAGTTCACCAACTTGGGGTAGCCAGCCAACTACCGGGATCTGCAACGCATCATCTGAGGTGGAGTGCAAGTGTTCCTTTGCAAGACTGTCTCTCGTCTTTTGTAGATCCTGTAAAACATTGCAATGTTCATCTACGTCAAAGGAGGCACCAACAGCCGCCTGGTCTAGACCGTCAAGGTCCGGTACGAACATCTTGATACCAAAGAGCATTTCGTATGGGGTCCGCCCACCCAGAGACCTTCTAGGTAGATTATTAAGAGCAAGCTGTACGCTATTGAGGTGGGCCAGCCAGTTCCTGCCAATGCCGATAACTCTAGCCATCAAAGACTGCTTTAAATCTCAGCTCATTTGTTCCACAACACTATTACCCTCAGGCCTGTGTGGAGACGAATACTTGACTTGGACCCCCAATGAAGTCATGGCATCCTTATACGCCTTAGAGGCGAAAGCTGGACCCTGATCCAATTGGAAGGTACTACAGGCAAAAATCCCTACAAATGCATGCAAGTCTCTTATGACAGTTCATGAATCAGTGCTGCAGTGTGGCCACACCCACATAATTGCAAAAAACACAGTTGATGGACAGAATGCAGAACAATGTCTTACATTCACCCCAGCACAAAGATATGGGCCTAAATCCATTGTATTTTTGCACTCCACACCACCCTAGGTAAGACAATGGCTATATGCAAATCAGCCTTGACCCTGTGCCTCATGGGAACAGTCCAGCCCGAACTACCAAGCCATGTCTTTCCTAGACCGGAATCAAGCATCCAAGGACCGGGTCTGGCTATCAGCCATCTTCAGCCTGGATAGTTTGACTCCAGTGATGTGGAGAGCCTGGGACTCACGTCTGAGCATACCCAGCCCACTTGGGGTGAAAATTGCAAAAAACACAGTTGATGGACAGAATGCTGAACAATGTCTTACATTCACCCCAGTACAAACATCTGGGCCTAAATCCATCGTTTTTTTGTACTCCACACCACCCTAGGTCAGACAATGGCTATATGCAAATCAGCCATGACCCTGTGCCTCATGGGAACAGTCCAGCCCGAACTACCAAGCCATGTCTTTCCTAGACCGGAATCAAGCATCCAAGGACTGGTTTCTGGCTATCAGCCTTCTTCAGCCTGGATAGCTTGACTCCAGTGAGGTGGAGAGCCTGGGACTCACGTCTGAGCATACCCAGTCCACTCGGGGTGAAAATTGCAAAAAACACAGTTGATGGACAGAATGCAGAACAATGTTTTACATTCACCCCAGTACAAAGATCTGGGCCTAAATCCATTGTTTTTTTGCACTCCACACCACCCTAGGTCAGACAATGGCTATATGCAAATCAGCCTTGACCCTGTGCCTCATGGGAACAGTCCAGCCCGAACTACCAAGCCATGTCTTTCCTATACCGGAATCAAGCATCCAAGGACCGATTTCTGGCTATCAGCCTTCTTCAGCCTGGATAGCTTGACTCCAGTGATGTGGAGAGCCTGGGACTCACGTCTGAGCATACCCAGCCCACTCGGGGGGGAAAATTGCAAAAAACACAGTTGATTGACAAAATGCAGAACAATGTCTTACATTCACCCCAGTACAAAGATCTGGGCCTAAATCCATCGTTGTTTTGACACTCCACACCACCCTAGGTCAGACAATGGCCATATGCAAATCAGCCTTGACCCTGTGCCTCATGGGAACAGTCCAGCCCGAACTACCAAGCCATGTCTTTCCTAGACCGGAATCAAGCATCCAAGGACCGGTTTCCGGCTATCAGCCTTCTTCATCCTGGATAGCTTGACTCCAGTGATGTGGAGAGCCTGGGATTCACGTCTGAGCATAGCCAGCCCACTCGGGGTGAAAATTGCAAAAAAACACAGTTGATGGACAGAATGCAGAACAATGTCTTACATTCACCCCAGTACAAAGATCTGGGCCTAAATCCATAGTTGTTTTCCACTCCACACCACCCTAGGTCAGACAATGGCTATATGCAAATCAGCCTTGACCCTGTGCCTCATGGGAACAGTCCAGCCCGAACTACCAATCATGTCTTTCCTAGACCGGAATCAAGCATCCAAGGACCGGTTTCTGGCTATCAGCCTTCTTCAGCCTGGATAGCTTGACTCCAGTGATGTGGAGAGCCTGGGACTCACGTCTGAGCATACCCATCCTACTCGGGGTGAAAATTGCAAAAAACACAGTTAATGGACAGAATGCAGAACAATGTCTTACATTCACCCCAGTACAAAGATCTGGGCCTAAATCCATCGTTTTTTGCACTCCACACCACCCTAGGTCAGACAATTGCTATATGCAAATCAGCCTTGACCCTGTGCCTCATGGGAACAGTCCAGCCCGGACTACCAAGCCATGTCTTTCCTAGACCGGAATCAAGCATCCAAGGACCGGTTTCTGGCTTTCAGCCTTCTTCAGCCTGGATAGCTTGACTCCAGTGATGTGGAGAGCCTGGGACTCACGTCTGAGCATACCCAGCCCACTTGGGGTGAAAATTGCAAAAAAACACAGTAGATGGACAGAATGCAGAACAATGTCTTACATTCAACCCAGTACAAAGATCTGGGCCTAAATCCATCGTTTTTTTGCACTCCACACCACCCTAGGTCAGATAATGGCTATATGCAAATCAGCCTTGCCCCTGTGCCTCATGGGAACAGTCCAGCCCGACTACCAAACCATGTCTTTCCTACACCGGAATCAAGCATCCAAGGACCAGTTTCTGGCTATCAGCCTTCTTCAGCCTGGATAGCTTGACTTCAGTGATGTGGAGAGCCTGGGACTCACGTCTGAGCATACCCAGCCCAACCGGGATGAAAATTGCAAAAAAACATGGACAGAATGCAGAACAATGTCTTACATTCACCCCAGTACAAAGATCTGGGACTAAATCCATCGTTTTTTTGCACTCCACACCACCCTAGGTCAGACAATGGCTATATGCAAATCAGCCTTGACCCTGTGCCGCATGGGAACAGTCCAGCCCGACTACCAAGCCATGTCTTTCCTAGACCGGAATCAAGCATCCAAGGACCGGTTTCTGGCTATCAGCCTTCTTCAGCCTGGATAGCTTGGCTTCAGTGATGTGGAGAGCCTGGGACTTACGTCTGAGCATACCCAGCCCAACCGGGGTGAAAATTGCAAAACACACAGGTGATGGACAGAATGCAGAACAATGTCTTACATTCACCCCAGTACAAAGATCTGGGCCTAAATCCATCGTTTATTTGCACTCCACACCACCCTAGGTCAGACAATGGCTATATGCAAATCAGCATTGACCCTGTGCCTCATGGGAACAGACCAGCCCGACTACCAAGCCATGTCTTTCCTAGACCGGAATCAAGCATCCAAGGACCGGTTTCTGGCTATCAGCCTTCTTCAGCCTGGATAACTTGACTTCAGTGATGTGGAGAGCCTGGGACTCACGTCTGAGCATACCCAGCCAACTCAGGGTGAAAATTGCAAAAAAACACAGTAGATGGACAGAATGCAGAACAATGTCTTAAATTCACCCCAGTACAAAGATCTGGGCCTAAATCCATCGTTTTTTTGCACTCCACACCACCCTAGGTCAGACAATGGCTATATGCAAATCAGCCTTGACCCTGTGTCTCATGGGAACAGTCCAGCCCGACTACTAAGCCATGTCTTTCCTGGACCAGAATCAAGCATCCAAGGACCGGTTTCCGGCTATCAGCCTTCTTCAGCCTGGATAGCTTGACTTCAGTGATGTGGAGAGCCTGGGACTCACGTATGAGCATACCCAGCCCAACCGGGGTGAAAATTGCAAAAAACACAGTTGATGGACAGAATGCAGAACAATGTCTTACATTCACCCCAGTACACAATGGATTTAGGCCCAGATCTCTTAATGGGGGTGAATGTATGACATTGTTCTGCATTCTGTCCATCACCTGTGGTTTTTGCATTTGTCACCCCGAGTGGGATGGGTATGCTCAGACGTGAGTCCCATGCACTCCACACCACTGGATTCATGCAAGCCGGGCTGAAGACGGCTGGAATGCCAGAAACCGGTCCTCGGAAGCTTGTTTCCGGTCCAGGGAAGGCATGGCTTGGCAGTTCGGGCTGGAGTGTTCCCATGAGGCACAGGGTCAGACTGATTTGCATATGGCCATTTCTGAACTGGGGTGGTGTGGAGTGCCAAAAAACGATGGATTTAGGCCCAGATCTCTGTACTGGGGTGAATGTATGACATTGTTCTGCATTCTGTCCATCACCTGTGGTTTTTGCATTTGTCACCCCGAGTGGGATGGGTATGCTCAGACGTGAGTCCCATGCTCTCCACACCACTGGATTCAAGCAAGCTGGGCTGAAGACGGCTGGAATGCCAGAAACCGGTCCTCGGAAGCTTGTTTCCGGTCCAGGGAAGGCATGGCTTGGCAGTTCGGGCTGGACTGTTCCCATGAGGCACAGGGTCAGACTGATTTGCATATGGCCATGTCTGAACTGGGGCGGTGTGGAGTGCAAAAAAACGATGGATTTAGGCCCAGATCTCTGTACTGGGGTGAATATATGACATTGTTCTGCATTCTGTCCATCACCTGTGGTTTTTGCATTTGTCACCCCGAGTGGGATGGGTATGCTCAGACGTGAGTTCCATGCACTCCACACCACTGGATTCAAGCAAGCCGGGCTGAAGACGGCTGGCAGTTCGGGCTGGACTGTTCCCATGAGGCACAGGGTCAGACTGATTTGCATATGGCCATGTCTGAACTGGGGTGGTGTGAAGTGCAAAAACGATGGATTTAGGCCCAGATCTTTGTACTGGGCTGAATGTATGACATTGTTCTGCATTCTGTCCATCACCTGTGGTTTTTGCACACCCACATAAAGCATGTGCATGAATCAACTGCTACTAAGATGTACTTATACGCAGTATCAGAAGAAAAAGGACTGCAGCGATCTAAATAAACACAGCCAAGTGGTTTATTAGATATGTACAACTGTGTCTGGGGGGAACGCGCAGCAGTTGAAGGCTTAATCTGCTGGCAAATGTCACATTGAAGGACATAATCACGCATCTGTTTGTACACTTTCCGCCACCAGAAACGTTGTTGTAACTTAGATACAGTTGCCGAAATGCGCAGACGCAACACCTTCATGGGCAGCTGTAATCAGTGCAGACCTGTGGTCCACGTTTTGAATCAACCTTTCACCAACGTCTGGTATTTTCACATAAGGAACATTATCAGGACTTAAGTGATATGAAAACTTCGAAGGGAATCCCTTAGGATATTTACTTCCCTTCTCAGTCGCAGCAACGGCTGCCAAGATTTCATTATCAATCTTACTTTTGGAACATGTAACTGCTGCAACCAAATATGTTGATACTGCTGATTTTGCGGCCTCATCTGCCAAAGAATTGCCAACAGCGCGGACTCCTACGCGCTGATGACCGAGAGTGTTTATTACATACACGAGTGGCAATTGTTCTTTAAGCTCAGCCACTCGGACCCAGATCATTTTATGTTTTATTGTGCTACCCTTGGAATCACGAAAATCATTCTGAATCCAAAAGAACAAGTTTTCTTTGTAAGACTGGACACAGTAATAAGAATCACTCACAATAAGAGTTGTCACACTCGGATCAGCGTATTTCAATGCAAGCATCAGAGCACGGAGCTCTGCCAATTGTGCGGTGCAGTGCCCTAAAGTCTGCATGTGCACGACTCAGGACTTGAATTGATCATTCGCCATGGCACCTACCACAATGGCGCAAGCTGAAACGTATGCGTGCCTAGACCCATGCGCAACTTGCGCTGAACCATCAGTGTACATGATGCAATGGAAATCCTCCAAAGGCCGCATAGTCAAAGACGCAGGATGAACAAATTCATACTGCAAAAAGTCCTGCGACTGCAGGGAGGCATCAAAAATAAACGTGACATCCGGAGATGTCAATGATGCTGCCCATTGTATCCACCGTGGGTGCAAAGCTTTTGAACTTGGTACACTGGCCTTCGTCACTGCCTCTAGTGCAGGATACGGGGTAACAACCAACATGCGTTTTCCCTGCGACAGTGCATGTTCCTTAAGGATCGCCAATTGCACTGCAGTCAAAACTTTTTACACAGAGGAAAACCGCATTTCTGCCGAAGTGTACAAGTGTAACTTGTAAGCAATAGGTACTGTGTCTCCTTCTTAAAAGTAAGGTATGTGAAACCCACCGCCCCAGGGATGATTCTTATCACCAGGTTGGTGTGGTTATCACAAGTCAGTAAGAATTTAGATTCAAGAAGATCAGCCTGCAAAGATTGCAAAATAGCTGAATGTTCTGGCAGCCAGCATGATTTGGTAAAATTTGGTTGTATCAAAGCATACAAAGACTTGATACGCTGGACATATTCAGGTATATAGGTACGTCCAAAGTTCAAAAATCCCAGCAACACTGTAATTTCTTCAGAGTCATAGAAGCGCGCAACTGTGCACATTACTCCAAGAAGTGAGGAGCCAATCCTCGACCTTCATTATTGAGCTTGTAGCCCAGGAACAACACTGTGTACTCTGTAATGTGAGACTTTGCAAAGTTGAACTTGTAAGCAAAGTCCATAAAGTTACAAATTATGCGGTCAACGCCACACAGATGCGCCCAAAGCTTTTCGTCTGTGAGATATATGTCATCCACATACGAACACCCATCAGTATCGACTCTCTCCAAGAGAGAGACTATACGGGCATCAAACACGCCTGGACTATTCTTATAGCCCATCGCTAAGCATTTAAATTGGCGTTATTTGTCACCACAGGTAAAACTGGTCCATTGGGAACTTAGACCATCCAAATTGTGGGCAAAAAAACCGTTGGATATGTCAATTGTGGTTTTAAACCGTTTACGCACAAGACCATCCACTAAAGCAGAGCTGTGGGTATTCTGTACTGCACAGGTACGGCAATGCGAGTTCAAATGCTGGTAATCCAATACCAAACGGTACGAACCGTCAGGCTTGGTCACAGTAAAAAGTGGGTTATTCATCGATGACACACAAGTTTCAATTACACCTTGATATTCCAATTGTTCAAGGATTTCCGCAACGGAAGCCTTAGCTTCACGTCGGTTGGGATATTGAGGTTGAGGCTGTGGCAGAGACCGTAAGGGAATCTCGTGGTGTGAGGAAAATCTATCCCAACCACAATCTGTACGGTACAGAGCCGGCGCAAGGGCCTTAGCCGACTCTTCTGCAAAATTCAGCACATGCTCCTTCGAGACTGTGTGCGCAAAACTAGGGAGGATTACCTCCTCCCCTCTCGGAGCCGCGAGAACAAAAGGTGGGGGCCAGTCAGCCTCCGCTAACAAAATGTCACAAGTGGTTGTTAGATTTTTCCAAAATACCCATTTTATGGTATGTTGTATGTCACCTTCAATTAAAAGGACTATTTCATAAAGTCTATCAGGGGGAGCTACTCTGGTATCAGCTGTCTCCACAACAACATCTTGGTCAGTCGCTGTCACCTTCAGTAGTGGACGCAGGGCCTCTCTCACTATGCTAATCTCCGCCGCGCTGTCCAACAATGTCAGCGCCCATGTCTGATTCCGAAGCTGCGTTCTCACTATCTGTGGCATATCTCGCTGTTAAAGCAGCAACTTTCTTCTTCTGAAAATGGGTCTTTTCGGTGTCGAATCGTCCTGCTTGCCTTTACTGTCTTTCGGGCGGGGTGGGGCAGGTCATGTCCCTGCTGGCCACCCCGACCTCTGCCACCTCCACCACCACCGGTCGATGAGGCCGATGAGTCCTGAAAAGAACGAGGAGAGCGTTGTTCAGAAACCTGAAAACGATCAGGTGATTTTATCGTTGTGCAATCGTGCAAGTCATAAACACGTTCTGTAGGAGCAGGCACTGGTGATGCAGGACGTGACCCCTGTTTCTGTTGCTGTTGTTTACCCTGTTTCTGTTTTTTCGGCCAATTTTGCTTTTTAGCCTTGGGCTGGTCGTCTATTTCCGACTTCTGCCCTTGGGGTTGTTTTTTCTCTTTCGTAGAGAAAGGCTTGACACCCAAACTATTACGGCCCACGGTCTTATAAGCCTCCATAATAATTCTCGGTAACTGTCGGGGTTTATCAGCATCGGGAACATCCTTCAAAGCATTAGACACCTGAAAGCTTACCTCATCTCCCTTGACATTCGCAAGTACGAGATCAGAAACGACGTCATAACTGCCGCATAGCCGCATACCCAATTCAACCGCTGCCTCAGGTCCGTGCTCATCCTGAACACGTTTAATGAGGGTAGGACAGTCATTGATGGAGTGCCGAAGCACCTCGTATACACCGCCACAAAAATCTTACCTCAAGACTCACAGTCACCAGCTTCTGGTATCAAGTCTTTAGGCAAACTAATTGTCAGAATCCTGTGTTTTTCAACAGGAGTCATGTTAGGAAATACTGCTTCCAACTGGTCAAATTTTTCGGCAAGACAGAAAGGCATATCATCCTTTTCCTGGGGGCGCTTGCCCATCACTGCATTAACCATGACAGGACTAAGCTTCATTCAGCTTGGTCCGGCTGGTAGCAGCGCAACACCTGGGGCCCCGCCCGGGAGATTGTGGGTAATGTATTGTACTAACCACCAAATTACACTAATTTCGACCGTATGCAACTGCCGTAAATCTGCAACGGGAACCGCTCCAGGTCGAGGATGCGGTGTAAATCCAGCCAAAACAGGCCAGGTAGCGCCTGGAATGGATAAAGGACATAACCTTGTGACTAAAAAAGTGTGGGGTATGGCACCATTAAACAAAACTCAGTGCTGCCAAGCATTAATCGGAACTTCCTGTGTCCTATACGGAACATATTCCTGTGGCACGGCAGTGGGTGTATAAGTGTCAAACACTTTGTAGAAATCCACGGGAGGCAAGAATGTAGATAACCATCTAGTCAAGTCGTGGTCCAGCTAAGAGTGATCCCTCAGTGGAATGCACTCTGAGAACACAACAGGATTCTATGAATCCGTGGTAACAGAACTTAAAGGAAAACACAGGATAGAAATGCAATATCAAAGACATGAACTACATAGAATATTACATCACCTCCTTTTCTCAAAAGAAAAAAAAAAGAGAAAAAAATAACTAAAATAAAAAAACAAAGAAAGCAAAAGAGGCAAACAGCAACATATTACTCTCTAAACCTCAAAGGTCTATTAACAATGCGAGAACTCTTCCTGACTCCAAAGTCAGTGGAGGGAGCTTTGGTGGGGAAAGAATTAGAGGAAGGTTTTTTAGAAACAGGTGAGGTTGGAGATACCTTTGAGACAACAGAAGTGCTACTAACAACCTTAGCAACGCTGTTCAGATTCCACCAGAAACCTCCCTCAACTTGTATAGCATTGCCTACAATCTTAACCACTTTTACAGGGGGACCAAACTTGCTTTCCCCTTTGCTGACATGGACAGACTTCCTAATCCTCACACAATCCCCAACTTCCAAAACACTCTCTTTCGTACGTTTCCTTACATCAAAATATTCCTTTTGTTTGGACTGGGCAAGCAGAACATTACATTTTACAATGGACATGAGACTTGAAACATCAGAACTAGACTTCATCCATTTAGACATCCACCAAGGACAAAACGAAGTGTTAGGCTTTCGACCTCTCATTAACTCTAAAGGAGAGACCTTAGTGGAGGAGTGAGGAGTGGTCCTGTAAAACCAAATCATGCTTTTCAATGCTTTGCTGACCTCAACATTACTACTCCTAGCCCACTTCACACAATCGCCAATAACTCTGTTCATCCTCTCGACAAGGCCATTCCCTTGAGGATGATAAAGAGAGCTCCTGACATGCTTAACACCAGAATTGGATAAAAAGTCAACAAACTCATGACTCACAAATTGCTTCCCATTATCGGAAACCAACACTTCAGGAAAGCCTTCCCTACTCCAAACATCACACAAGAACTCAATGACACTTTTAGTATCAGCATCTTTAATCAACTTAAACTCTGGCCACTTAGAAGCATAATCAACTAAAACTAAAATGAACTTGGAACAGCCACTCAGCACAGAATAAGGTCCCATGATATCAATACCCAGTTTAGCCCAAGGACGGTCCGGGCACTCAACCGGCATAAGAGGAGGAACCCAAGTCTTGAGACTCTTATCAGAAAATTTACAGATACAACAGTCTGCAACAAAAAGATCGATATCCGAATCCATAGCAGGCCACCAGAACATTTCACGAATTCTGTGTTTAATAAGCGAACAACCCAGATGACCCGCATGAGCTTTGACAATGATATCTTTTCTAAATGCAAAAGGAGGAATAATCTTATCATTGCGAAGTAAAATACCATCATCAATGGAGATCTCATGGCCAACCTTAGAAAAGGGTTGAAGAGAAGAGGACAAGACCTTCTCACGCGGCCAACCCACCTTAACAAAATTACAAACATCCTGAAGAACACTATCTTCTTCAAAAGCCTTTCTCCACTCCACTTCAGAACAAACTTGTAATTCAGGAATGTCTACGCAAGCAACTAAACAATCATCGCAGTCCTCTTCAATAAGATTAGAAAAAGGGATGTCAACATCATCATCACACACAGCAGGCGGAAAACGGGACAAAAAATCTGCCCTTACGTTTTTCACACCGGCAATATACACACCATCAAAATGGTATTGCAAAAGCCTAGTCACCATTCTCAAAATCCTGGGTGTGCAACACTTAGTAAGACCACCCCCCAAGATGTTAACCAAAGGTTTGTGGTCAGTTTGAAGTAAGAAGCGCCTTCCCCAAATAAACGGTCTGAACTTTTCAATAGCCCATGTACAAGCCAAAAGCTCCTTCTCTATCACAGAGTAATGAATCTCAGCAGATCTTAAAACCCTGGATGCAAAGCTGATAGTTCTTTCCACACCACCCTAACTTTGCGTTAAGGTGGCACCGAGACCAACACGACTTGCATCAACAGTCAAGCAGCACAGCAAAGCAGGATCAAAGGGTTTAAGTACAGAATCAGACATCAGAGACAGTTTCACTTCATCAAAAGCCTTAACACATTCCTCGCACCAAACAAATTTCACTCCCTTTTTCAACAGGTTACTAATAGGACTACAATGGTCGCGTAATGAGGAATAAACCTGGAGTAGTATTCACACATACCTAGAAGAGACTTAACCCCAGTTTTATCAGACGGAATTGGAGCTTTAGAAATAGCATCCAAAAGTCCAGGTCTAGGCTTTATTCCATCTTATGTCAAAATGTGACCAAGATATTCAACTTCAGTACACATAAACTTGCACTTCTCTAATTTCAAAACTACACCACGATCTTGAAACAAACTTAGAACATTATCAAGAACCAAATCATGAGAAGAAACATCTTTGCCAAAAATCAAAACATCATCTTGAAAAACTGTCACGCCCTTAACACCTTCCAAAATAGTACCCATAACTCTCTGAAAGACCGACGCAGCCGACGCTAAACCAAAAGGCATACGTCAATACTGAAAGGTGCCCAAAGGAGAGATGAAAGCAGTCAAATGACGGGAATCAGGATGCAGCTCGACCTGGTGGTAAGCACTGGCTAAATCTAATTTAGTGGAAAACTTTGCTCATTTGGTAGCTGCAAAAAGATCATTAATCCGGGGAAGAGGATGAGAATCCACCCAGATCACTTTGTTGACAGAGCGAAGGTCAATACAGACCCTAAGTTTGCCATCCCTCTTACGAGCTACGACTAAAGGCGAAAGCCAAAGAGAAGACTCTGCAGGTTCTATCACACCATTCTCACACAACATCTCAAGTTCTTTCTTCAAATCATCTCTGACACTGAAGGGCACACTCCGAAGTTTATGTTTAACAGGTGTTGACCCCTCTTTAACAATAATCTTGTGTTTGAACCCTTTGATTTTACCCAATCTGGAACTAAAAACAGAAGGAAACTTGCATTTGAGCATTTGTAAATAATCGGAGCAGGTAGCAATAAAAACTTGTTCCTTCGCACCAGGCTTAAGTGTCATACCGAAGAGACCCTGATGGAACCAGCCCAAAATATTGAGCCCTTTAATCGCCACATAAATTTTCCCTCTAATCTTCCCCCCTTGAAAACACAAGGGGGCATATTATCAAGGGGGTTTATCTCCGCTTTTTTGGCTTTATAAGCCAAGAAAGTGGAGATAAAATTATCTCCCTATTACCTAGCTGCCGCTAACACCAGTTAGCGACAGCTAGTAGGAGATAGCGACCATCTTGGGCCCCACTTTGCATGTCAGTGATATTTATCACTAATGAGATGCAAAGTGGGCGTGCCAAGATGTTAGAGACTGAAAACAGTCGCTAACATCGCTATCTCCTATTACCAACTTTTGGAGATATTCACGCTAAGCGCGAATATCTCCAAAAGCTAACACCTGCCCTGAGCAGTTCTTAGCCATGTTATCCAATGGGAGGTGGATAACATGGCTAAGAGCATTAGCTCGCTAATGCAGGAATATCGCTGACTTTTCAGCGATATTCATGCTTTGCGGCGATTTTTACCGATTTGCGTTAAACCTTGGTAATACTTGCGGTAAAAATCGCCGCAGCGCTGCGGTAAATTTTTGTCTCTAACCAAGCAATAGCGATAATTATCGCTATTGCTTGGTAATATGCCCCAAGATGTCTTCAAAAAAACCAAGAAGACTAATTTTCCTTCCTTCGTAGGACACAGGAGCACGGTCTGGAGGAAGAAGAGGTTGTGCATCTTTCCACGTATTGTCAAAAAGTTCTTTATCTATCATAGTGATTTTAGCACCGGAGTCGACCAAAAGTTTCAAAATCTTATCACCAACAGCAACATCAATAATAGGATCAACACAGGAGTCAGGATCACCTTCAATGATGGGCTCTTCAGAGCAATCAGAAACAACTGCAATAGTTATTTCCGATTCAGAAGAAGAATCAGAATCAACAACACCAACAACAGGCTTATTGAAATTCTTCTTGTTTTTCAACTTTAAACAAACTTTTGCAAAGTGTCCCACCTTTTTGCAATAGTTGCAAACTACACTGGAAGCAGGACATGAAGAACCCTTTTGGTGTTGGGGATTACCACACCTTATACACATTTGAGAAGACTCTGACTTATTAAAAATCTTTCCTTTAGTAAAGATAGGCATGGACTTCTTTTTATTGAATCTTGAAGAAGAATTCAAACTTAAAGCGTTAATAGGTTCAACTACTTTGTCTTCAAGTTGCTTGAGAGAAACCATGGATGTTTCTACGCTCTTAGCTAACTTAATAGTGTCGTCTAGAGAAGGATCGCTCATGGCTAATAACTTTTGCCTAATATTTTTATCCTTACAATGACAAACAAATTGATCCCTGATAAGCTGTTCATTAAAGTTTTCAAATTTACATTCAGATGCTAATCTGCGTAAGATAGAAATATAAGTATCAATATCTTCTGAATCAGCTTGTTTTCTCTTAAAGAAAGTGTGTCTACGAACCATTAGATTAGGTTGTTTGTCAAAACGAATCTTTAGTTTCTGAACAGTGTCACTATATTCATCAGATACAACACCTTCAATAACAGGTAAATCTGGGAGATGCTTAAAAACAGACCTGCCCTCAAAGCCTAGAGAATGTAACAGTAGGCACTTTTTTCTTTCAGGGCAAAATCTAATTGCTCCAATCGCTCCTAAATAATTTTCGAAAGCATCATACCAAATTTCCCACCTTATTGGAGGTTCACCAGGCGTTTCCAGAAAAGCTGGAGGTGGATTAACAGATTGTAGAGTAGACATAGCTTGAAAGAATCGTTAGAAACAAAGTACAATAAGTAAAAATTAAAAAAAATATGAAGCAAAACAGTAATGGAAAAAAAAAGAACTAAAAAGAATGTGTAAATCAGCAATAACTGAAGATGATACGTGATGAGTTCATGAGGAACTTGAAGCTTGAAGCTTGAAAAGAACACTGCGTAACACTTGCTGTAACTTGTATAAATGTAAAATATAAAGCTGTGTGCAATAGTGGTGAAAAGGCGTAACTTGTTGAAATAAATGTGGTAAAATGAAAGCTGTGCGCCAGCGTTGAAGAGATTAACAACGTGGAGATAAAGGTGCGCTGTAACTTGAACTTGAACAGGAAACACGACGAGAGCTGTGCGCATCAGCGATGAACACGAAGTATTTGTTGCTAAGTAACATGAGCTGTGTGCATCAGCGATAAACAAGAAAAGTTGGTCGCTAAGAAACGTGGACGTAACAAAGCATAATAGTTAGAGACCAATCCAGACTGTCGAATCTTTCATCCAATGGAAAGACAGTAGAGAGCAACGCAGGAACGTGATCGTGCACTACACGCTTCACTGACGCTCGAGCAACACGGCAACGTGATGATGTACTACGCGCTGAAATGACGCTCCACAAAGAATGTCGGAGCTCAAAGACTCAGCCACGGAAGGTAAGGCTCGAGGAGGCTCTGAGTGATATTTTTTAAATAGGTCAACGGTCGAAACAAAATGCAGAAAGTTTGAAATGTCAAAAATAAAACATAAGATATCGGAAAGTCTCGAAATGAAGTTCGAATAACAACACTTGAAATTGCCACCTTCGTTAAGCCAAACACACAGACATGAACATAAAAGCCTTACGGTTTTGAAGATGTCTCGGTTGTGACAATGTCAATAGAAAGTTGTAGTTTGCCGATATCTCGGTGTTGACAGTTTCAATAGAAGGTTGAACTTTGCCGACTTTAGAAATGATGATCCTCAAAATGATGAGGAGTCAGCAGTAGGAGTAGAGGATATTAAACAGAAAACGGAGCTCTTTCTCTTCTTTGCCAGTCCCAAGGAGGTTACAGATGTTGAGCACGCATCGTCGCCAGTAAATTTATGTAGAAATCCACGGGAGGCAAGAATGTAGATAAGAGTTGGTTTATTAAAGTAGCAGAACGGATACAACCATCTAGTCAAGTCGTGGTCCAGGTAGGAGTGATCCCTCAGTGGAATGCACTCTGAGAACACAACAGGATTCTATGAATCCGTGGTACCAGAACTTAAAGGAAAACACAGGATAGAAATGCAATATCAAAGACATGAAATACATAGAATATTACACACTTCAGTATCTACGTTCACAGCAGGGAAGGTCACCCATGAGTAAAATATCTCGAAAGGGTAAGCTACTTCCGCACTCAAAACCATAATAACTGCCATGCCTTCTAACACGACGTTATAAGCCTGCAAATGATTGCGGAACGCAATTCGACTATGCTGCAGTATGTCAACGCCAGCCATAATGACACAGTAAGAAAGAGGTACAATAAAAACCTACGTAGCACAACTGGGTAGCAATTCAAAAGAAAACCGTTTGAAAAGATTCAAGCTTGAAAAGACCTATGTAAGTATAGGTAGGTTTTTCCGACACCACTGTTATCTGGAAACAATAGCGAAGAGGTTAAGGACTGAATGAAGTACTACTCGAGTGTCATTTAATAAGACCACCAACGATTAGGCGCCATGTCGCAGGGATTCTGCTCCTACACAGGGCTGTGCATAGACACTTGGAACCTCAGTGAATTAGGGTGTGCCAAAACTCACCTCAGTAGCCAAAATCCCCTACCAGACTAGCAATCAGTGTCTCATTGGTTCTTACTCACCCCCAATGATTAGACAACCCAGAACATGAACTTAGAACACCTCAGGTAACGTGGAACACATGAACACTCTTTCGTTATACTATCATACTAGTCCAAAACGAGGAGTAAATGAAGACACGTGCAAGTTTGAAATATTTATTTCTATTGCCGTGTTCTCAGGCGCAGTATCTTAGCTAATACAAGCAAACATATTATAAGCAACAAGGTTATCAGCATAGTTACTATTCCGTAAAATACAAAGGGAGAAAGCATGTTAGAAGGCTAAATAACACCTCAGTCTTACCCTCCCTTGCTAGTATATTATATTATATCTAAAGAAGGTCTCTTTGGGTTTTAGAAGAGCGGCCCCATACCTCTGGTCTTAGTAGAAAGGGATCACATCATCTTCTACACCAGCTCTTTGCATGCGAATATTGATCAAGTATGTTTGCATGCTCTGCGCAGTGCATTATTAAGCGCGCCAAACCCAGAGTTGGCCACAGCTGCATATGTGTTATGTCTAGGACGTGCGCTGATCAGACCGAACAACAACCACTGTGTTGAAATAACCTTGAAGGCTCGGCACTCACTGTTCAGTCATAGCTTACCAAGCAAAGCTGATACTATAGGAAAACATTATTCTCGTGTGAAGCAAAATATTCTACTAGGCTCAAAGCATTAATACCAATATGTGTCATGTGCAGAAGCAGCAGAAAGGAAAAATGGCGTTTAAACTTCTTATAAGCTCATGCTAACTTAACACAGTGTGAAGGCAAAGCCTATCTCCATGGCAGTACCACCGTGTTGAGAATGCTTAGTTAACACAGCGTAATTTTCCAGCGATAGACTGCGATGTTGGGAGTTGCGTTAAGTAACTTTTGCGATGGTTAGAACACGTTCTTGAGAATATGCCCCCATGTGAATCCACAGCTTGTTCTTGAACACTTACAACTCAAGTCAAGTCAAGTCAAGTCAAAAACCACTTTATTCGATTAGTTAAAATCATAAAAGTATTCTACACATATATCAGACAATTCAGACACGTTAAAATCAATTAATACAGTATTAAACATGACGTAGATTTTAAAAAACTGTTTAAAAAAGAATATTTACACCAAATTCATTTCAGTTTGCGCTCAACAGTACAGTAGACAGGAATTAATTATCTATCCTCGATTGTAAATCCAATCTTGACCTTAATCTCTTACTTCTGACAGATGCAGCCAGGAAACTAGCAGTGCAATACATAATTACAGGAGAATTCATCATCTGTAAAAATAACAGTGCGGGCTTGTACTGCGTGAAACCCATCTCCTTCAGGATTGGTTTTAGATATCGAATACGAGGTTCACAGTAAAAAGAGCAAAAAAACAAAAAATGCGCATTATCCTGGGTGGAGAACCGTCACATTTGCATGGGGACGACTCCTCAAGCTTACACCAGTCTTTCTCGTCCCACAGGACCGTATAAATTTGATTGAAGCGGAACTTGGTCAGTAACCACCTATGAAAGAAATTAGTGACCACTGCCAGGTAAGGAGCCAGCACAAAAGATGAGGTTATCATTACATGTGCCCTCACGGAGGGTTTGCATAGCTCATCCGCTTCTTGCTCGGCAACACGTAACCTGATAAAGTTAGTCTTCACCCACATTAGATCAGCTTTACACAGGGATTCTGGACTATCGAAGATCTCAGGGCGTCCCAGCTTCGCGGCCAAGGACTCAACAAAGGACAACCACTGGATATCCCTCCTGTGGTCTAAATTAAGACAGTCTTTAATGATCCTGTGGTTAAGGCTAAGGTTCGAATTTAGCCAGAGCTTGATCCACATCAGGAGCGGAGCTAGATTTATTGTGTCTAGAATATAGCCCAGGCCTAGCTCAAGGTGTAGGGAATGAGTAGCAGTTGACTGAGGTAGTCCCAGCAAAGAACGAAGAAATTTATTTTCCTCTGTCTGGATACATTTAGAATTAGCATATCCCCAGACTGCAGCCCCGTATCTGGCAATCGCGGCAATCTTGGCTTTGTAGATGGCCAAGATAGCCTCGATAGGTTTTCCCCCTAGTCTCTTTGCGAACCCCAGGATTGCAGAGGATGAACTTCTCACTGCGTTTGCTTTTGATGTTAACTGCGGCGACCAAGTACCCCTTTGATAAAAAATGACCCCCAAATAGGTAAAAACTTTAACACTTGTGATAACCTCGCCGTCACAGAAGAAGGTTTTTTCTTTAAATTTGCTACAACCTGCTGACATAGTGTGGGATTTGCTCTTATTAACCACCAAGTCAAGACTAGACATGAAGTTTCCAAATGAATCAAGTAACTTTTGCAGGGCAATTGGGGTCCTGGCAATTAGCACCGCATCATCGGCATAGAGGAGCACCGGGATTGGTCAGGATATCCTGCGTGGCTGCCGTTAAGTCATCCTCCAAAGAGTTCACGTATAACGTGAATAACATTGCGGCCAAAATACAGCCCTGACGGACCCCTCTAGTTGATCTGAAACTTGCCGTACATTTCCCATCTGTTGTCATTCTAATGCAGGCTCTCAGATCTTTATGGAGCTCCGCCAGGAAATGTACCAAGGAGCTATCGAGGCCCAACTTCAGGAGCGTTGCCCACAGCCTAGATCTGTTAACAAGATCAAAGGCCGTGGACAAGTCCATGAAGCCTAGAAATATCGTTCCCTCTTTTGCCCTTGTATATTTGGAAATTATCAGGTGGAGATTGAGGCATTGATCCTCTGTACTCCTCCCTGACCTGAATCGTATTGTGCCTCGGACAGAATATTATTCCCTTTGGCCCAAGAAGCTATTCTCGCCAGGACAACCTTCCCTAGAATTTTGACCGAGGAGTCCAGCAGAGATATAGGTCTATAGCATCTAGGGTCTCCTCTCTGCCCTTTTTTAAATATTGGAACTATCGTAGCTAAGGACCAGGTATAAGGGGATCCCACTAATGCAGAAGCATTAAAAACTTTCGTTAAGATATTGACCAAAAACAGCGGATTTGCCTTAAACATATCCGCTGGTACTCCATCGGGACCCGGGGCCTTTCGCCCAGCAGTGTCCTCTATTGCTCTGAGCACCTCAATTATATCAAAACTCACAGGCTCCAAGGGGGTATCAGAAGTAGGGACTACAAAGGGTTCAAGCTCCCTGTTGCTATCATAGATTTTTTCAAAATGGCTAAGCAAATCTGCCTCGGATATATTAAGTTCCATCACAGAGTTTTGGTCACCTGAAAATAAAGGAGTGTTAATAATTGACCAGAACTTTGCACTGTTTTTTAGGAATGTCTGACATATTATCGACAGACAGAATATCGAGATACAAAAATATCGGAGCAAAAATATCGACATCAAAAATATCGGAATCCTATCTTCATAAAGGTAAGTACAAAAATATTGAAAAAAAAATATCGTAGTACAAAAATATCGGAATCAAAAATATCGTTTTTTTAAATGTATTAATAATAATGTAAAAATAATGTTAAAATACATATAATTTTACAAATAATAAATAAAAATATTAAAACAAAATTAAAACTAATACATATACATTTAAAATAAATAAAACACTTTATAATGTAATGTAATTTTTTTTTTAATGTTATTTATTTGATTTAATATAATATTTATTTATTTTTACCCTGTACGCCTGTACCCCAAAAACCCAAAACTGACCCTGAACCCTAAAAATATCCCTGTACCCCAAAAACCCAAAACTGACCCTGAACCCTAAAAATACCCCTTTACCCAAAAACTGAAAACTGACCCTGAACCCTAAAAATACCCCTTTACCCAAAAACTGAAAACTGACCCAGAACCCTAAAAATACCCCTTTACCCAAAAACTGAAAACTGACCCTGAACCCTAAAAATACCCCATTACCCATGAACTGAAAACTGACCCTGAACCCTAAAAATACCCCTTTACCCATGAACTGAAAACTGACCCTGAACCCAAAAAATACCCCTTTACCCAAAAACTGAAAACTGACCCTGAACCCTAAAAATACCCCTTTACCCATGAACTGAAAACTGACCCTGAACCCTAAAAATACCCCTTTACCCATGAACTGAAAACTGACCCTGAACCCAAAAAACACCCCTTTACCCAAAAACTGAAAACTGACCCTGAACCCTAAAAATACCCCTTTACCCAAAAACTGAAAACTGACCCTGAACCCTAAAAATACCCCTTTACCCATGAACTGAAAACTGACCCTGAACCCTAAAAATACCCCTTTACCCATGAACTGAAAACTGACCCTGAACCCTAAAAATACTCCTTTACCCAAAATTAATTAATATTATATAATTACCAATTAATTATTAATTAACAATAACAATAAAGTAAATATATTAGCACATTAGCTGTAATTAATTTAATTTAATAATTAATATTATTTTTCCCAATTAATTAATTAAGAATATCAAAAAATTATATATAAAAAAATTACTATAATTAATGTAATTAAATAATTAATATTAATTAATTACCAACTATTTATTAATTAAAAATATGTACAAAATTATATTAATTAATTAACTAATTAATATAAATTAATTATTAATTTAAATATGTACAAACATATATTAATTAATTAATTAATTATTAATAAATTACTTCCCACCCTATTCCCCTATAAACCCATAACCCGCTACAGAACATATTTATCAATTAATCAATTAAGTAAAATTAATTAAAAATAATTTCTCAATTAAGTAATTAATAATTCCTACTAATTAATAATTAATTTAACATAATTAAATTACTTCCCACCCTATTCCCCTATAAACCCACAACCCGCTACAGTAGTAAAAGACAATATTTAATTAAATTACATTAAAAATAAATAATAAAACATAATAAATACAATATAATATACACTAAATTTCTTTAAAAATTGATATTAGTAACATCGAAGTTATTTATTTCGATATTATTGACATCGATATTTCAAACTTCGATATTACTGATATCATACTAATATCGATATTAAGACTGTCGATATTACTTACCTTCGATATTGTGTCCCATCGATATTTAAACTTTGATATTATTGTATATCGATATTTAAAACTCGATATTTTGTCTGTGTACCGTTTTTTAGAGTGGCTTTGTCCATAAGTTCTGCCCAGGCATCACTCTTTAGTTCGTTTTTACGCATATTAATTGCCATAGAAAAATCCTTTCTTAGTTGTGTAACTAGGGCTTTGTCCCTTGGGCGAGTATTGAGTGCTTTCTTAAGGCGGTTATGAGCTTTACTGCAGTTGTTATCGAACTAGCCCTTCGCCGGTTTCTGTATACCCCCCTGACCTTTAGCTGTGAGACTTATAGCCACAGACCGACAAACACCTTCAAAGGAGGATATAACCTCCTCACTCCCGGCAAGGGGATTAGTACAAACATTCAGATCTGCAGCAGCCGAAGAGGATAAGCTTAAGAAAAAATCATCAGGGACAACCTTTTACCATTTAATTCTTCTACCCTGGTCCTTAACCTTTAGTGACAGTGTAGCCTGGGGGGTAACAGATGTTTTTAACAGCAAAGAGCTATTTACTAGCTCCAGCCCCACAGGGTTATGATCACTCATTGGCATAGCGATCGCATTATATGAAATCACATGTTTAAGGAAACCTAATGAAACAAAGATAAAATCAATTATCGAATCACTAGCCCTTCCCATATAAGTGGCAACCCGTGTACTATTATCATAAAACTCTGGTTCGTACAAATCATTTTCCCGTAGTAAATTTTCGAGCACCAAACCCTTCTGTGTATGTTCTAGGTGAGGGGGGGAAACACTATCCGGCCCATCTTCATCTGTTAAAGCACAGTTTGAACATAAATGTACATTAAAATCGCCCATTAAAATGAATCGACAATTAGTGGTTTGTTTTTCCTTGTAGAGAGTTAAAAAATCTGCTAACCATGCAAGGTACACAGTTTCTGGGTGTCCGTTCGGTGCGTTGTAACAGTTTACAAGAAGCAGTTTACAGCCATCATCCAAATGTATCTCTAAGACAAGAAAATTGTGAGAGGCACAGTCAATCATGGTAATTTTGCCCTTGATGTTCACCGATACTAACGTCAAAAGGCCTCCTCTATTCCGGCCTGCTGGGGAGGGCAAGGCGGGTACAAAAAAGGAAGTATAACCATCTAGCCAATAATCACACTCCATGTCCCAGGTCTCTTGGATAGCGATGATGTCATAAAGCTTTACAAAGTTCAACCAGTTTGGGTCCCCCTTCTTTGACCGTAAACCAGCAATGTTCCAGGATAGCAGCCTGACCATGTCCCCTTTTACAGTACTGATCTCAGTTGAGATATTACCATCCTCACCGGAAGAAGGTACAGGAGCCGTGGGGATTGATTCCATTGTTACTTCATCCACTGTACCCTCTCCGGCACCCCGTCAATCGCAAAGATCGAGACCTGACAGAGCATCGAATCTATTGTGAGTTGCAATGGGGGGTCCAAAAATAAAGAGATTATCACATCCCTGAATCTCTCTTTGACTTGCCGATCTGGGCCCCACCGGAGTAAAGGGACTTAGGGCCAGATGCATCATGCAAAGAAATAGCGATTCCTTAATTGCGATTATTAAGGAATCGCAAATAAGGACTCGCTATTGGCTATGCATGATGTGGAATGCGAAAAAACAAGGAATCGCTAAAAATCGCTAAATACTTTAGCGATTCCATGTAAAGTAATCGCAATAGTAAAATAATTCCGATCTCGCAATTTGCGATTCCGCTATTTGCGAAATCGCAAATTGCGAGATCGCAAATTGCGAGTTCGCAAAAAGCGGGAGCGTGAAAAACTACAGAGTCGCATTGGGAGCAGGCTGATGACATCACAACCAGGAAGTCAATCAGCCCATGCTGCCACCTGTGCACAGTGGAACACTGAGGCAGAAGCTGAGTGCAGGGAGTGAGAGCAGAAGAAAACAATCTGCAGGTTGCTAACTGGTGGAGACAGCCATGTCCCAAACAGCCACAGAGGAGAGAGCAGTGGCCAGGAAGCGCAAAATCAAGTTCAGTGAGGGTGAACTTGACATCCTCATTGAGGAGGTTGCAAACAACCATGAAAAGTTATTTGGCAAGCTCTCCCTTAAAGTGCCAGAGGCAGACAAGAGAAGGATCTGGACCAGGATCAGGGACAAGGTGAATGCTGTGGGGGTCACACACAGCAGCATCGATGACCTGAAGAAGCGCTGGTACGACCTGCGCAGTCGTGCAAAGGAGAAGGTTGCTGAAAGGCTGAAGGAGGCGAAGGGGACTGGAGGAGGAGGCCCAACAGTCCCAGACAACACACCCCAGGAGGACATGATTGAGGCCACAATTGATCCTGAAGCAGTGGTAGGAGTGACGATCCTGGACACATCTGGGGCAGCCTGTAGCACACAAGGTAAGATGCATGACTATCAACAGCACAAAGCACATATTGATAGTGCCCAAATGTGATTTCACCTGCAAAAAGAACAGCAAAAATAGTCCAGCACACATTTAACATAGGGAGACCAATGCATCATGGGACTTGTAGTCAGTAGTACCCATTTGCCAGTTAGAATCCAACACAGTAAGCCCAAATGCTAACGATAAGCAGTACAGTGACAGATGAGAGACAGTTATAACTTAAAAGTATAATTTTATTAAGGTTGCAGAACTATTGAAACACATGTATATAACATTGCACTGTTTCACATCACAGATGCAGCTGAAGTAAACACTGATGACAGTGATGTTGGAGACAGCACACAGCCCAATCAAGAGACTGCGGTGTCAAAACCTGTGTCACCACCATCCAAAGGCAAGGCACCAGCAAAACGCAGGGCCACAGTTGCACCACTACAGCCAATGGAGGTAGAAGAGGATACATCTACCGCACCTACTACAAGCCGTGAAAGTGCCAGTCACACACCAACACCGCAGGCACATGTCCGGGCAGGATCACGACGCAGACCAAGGAGCCCTACTATGTCACAGGAAGCAGGAAGTCACAATCAGTGGGGTGGCGTGGAGTCACAGATGGTGCGGGTTCAGCGCATGCAAGCTAGGCACATGGGAGCAATCAACCTGCAGATGACAAAAATGAACAGTAACATTACTGCAATGGCTGACAGTGTGAGGGAGCTCACAACTGCAATAGTGGAGGCTCACAGGGAATCCAACAACGCCCTGCTGGAGGTTGCGCGTGTGATGCACAAGGGACACACCACACAGAGGAAGAGGCATCGCCAGTTTCTCACATGCATGGAGGCCTATACCAGGTCAAACAACAAGATCAGCACTAGCGTGTCACACCTGTCACGTCGGTCTGTGGGAATGCAGATTGATATGGCCCATTGTTGTGGGGATGTGTCCAAGGCACTGGGGCAAATTACAACAGCCGTTGAACTGATGCAGGCTAGCACTGGTGTTCAGGGCGACGTTACAGGGGAAGAGGGTAGTGAGGCTTCCAGCCTCAGCAGCATCACTGCGCCACTCAACACTGTCAGGAGGAGCAGTAGCCGTAGACAGGCACCTCCCGCCGCATCTAGGAATGCAGATGCTGAAGCAGGAGAAAGACATTTGGGTGTGAGAGGGAGGAGACGGTAAACCAAATTGGAGGGGTGTTAGACCTCATGGTGACGTAACCATGTACAAGACTATCTTAGTGACTGCATGACAAGTCCTTAGTGTGTCTCCTCTGTCCATTGGTGCATGGAGTTAATGTGCTAATGGACACCATTTCAGGTTGTATTGACACCCCATACCGCCAGCCGTGATAATAAATAGTTCACCTTCAAATGCAAATGAGTGTTGTGTGTCATTGTTACATACCTTAGAAATAATGCTGGGTGATGTCTGCACGTTTCCTCTGTCCCTCCGCTGAACTACCAAGATGTGCACGGCGTGGTTGTGCTGGGGGCTGGTTGCCCTCTGTGTCAGATTCCTCAATGGGGATGCCTCTCCTTGTTGCTATGTTGTGCAACATTGCACATGCCGCAATTATCCTGCAGCAGGTTTCTGGTTGGTACAGCATAGCTCCTCCAGTTTTATGCAGGATGCGAAAGCGACTCTTGAGCAATCCAAATGTCCGTTCTATTACGTTACGTGTCCTGATGTGGGCTGCATTGTACCTCTGTTGTTGTGGGCTGGCTGGGTTCAGGTAGGGAGTCAAGATGTAATGCCTCACCGCGTATGCACTGTCACCTACAGAGTAAGAGGCAAGATGTCAGAGTCACATATGCATTGCCATGACTAAGTCAGTGATGTGTATAGTATTGCACTTACCTAGCAGGTGTCCATTGCCAAAATCTCCCCTGAGCAGACGTGTGTGCAAGCCGCTATGGCAGAAGATGTATGAATCGTTAGTGCTTCCTGGGTATTGTGCGACTAGGTCGGTGATGATGTTTTCAGCATTGCACACTGCTTGAACATTAATTGAGTGATATGCTTTCCGGTTGCGGAATATATACTCATTCACGGCAGGGGGACATATGGCTAAGTGGGTGCAATCAATGCATCCAATCACGTGTGGGAACCTTGCTACTTGGTAGAAATCCTGTTTTGTTTGGCTCAATTCCTGTGGGGTGGTGGGGAAGGTGATGTGGTTGTTGATGACAGTCATCATGGCGGCCAGGAAGGATTTGAAGAACCGCGAAAGGGAGCTCTGTGATACTCCTCCAGCTTCTGCCACTATGTCCTGGAAGCTACCTGAGGCAAGGAGGTGGAGGCTACATAGCACCTGGACATGAGTAGGTATAGCCTGGCTCCTATGTGTTTGGCGCTGCAATAGTGGGTCCAATTCATCTATTAAGTCCAGTATCATTGCAGCATTCATCCTGTACTTATCATAAATTTGCTCAGCTGTCTGTCCTAACAATGTGATGCGCAGACGGAAGATTCTATCCTGGATTCTCCTTCTGGCCTGGCCTGCTGCAAGTATCCTCCTCCTCCTCGCAAATATGTAGAGTCCTGCCATTGTGGAAGGCCACTGGGGCCTCATGGGTCTGTTTAAATACACCTCTGATGTCAGGCAGGTGAGTAGGAATTTTTTTTTTTACCACCTGATTGTGATTCCCTGTAAACTGCTCTTGCAAAATAGCGATTAATGACAGAATCGCAAATAGCGATTTTACATGCATGGGGAAAAGCGATTTTATAGCGAAATCGCTATTTGGATATAGCGATTTCGCTATATGATTCGCAATTTATTGGTTTATCGCTACTTGCGAGTCGCTAAAGGGGTTTGGCTTTGATTCTGCGATTTTATTGCGATTTCGCAATTTTGCGTTTGCGAATTCGCTTTTTCTTGCGATTTCACTTCATGCATGCCGTTTCTTTACTTTGCGATCGCAATTGGTAATTCGCACCAGTTGCGATCGCATTTTTGGTTGATGCATCTGGCCCTTAGCCCTTGTCTAGAGGCAGAGGCTATAGTGAGATGATTGTAGCAATACCCTAACGGGCGCACTTGAATACCATTGCTGTCATTCGTCAATGATGCTGCCCGTAAGAGAACTGTGGCCACGTGTTGTGGGTATTTGAAGTTCACTACCACACAATCCCCTCTACATGTTTTTCTCGAGGGACCGATCCAATTTACCCTCCTGGTCGTGATGATTTCGCCGGCAAATATTGTGGGAAAACCACATTTGGAACTTAGCCAAGCCACCACTTTGTTTTTAAGGGAATCGTGAGATTCCTCGTGTGGCTCTGATGTAGCCGGGTTATAGGCCGGGACATTTGCTAGCACAACTACGTAGGGGGCGCAATCCGGGGGTAGATTGATAAAATTACTACGTCTACTTTGGGTGGCATTTGTGTTTTGTGCGAGACCTGGTTTTGGACCTGGCTTTGGATGTATAATAGCTGTGTCTACTGGCGATGAACAAGAAGCTGAAGGGGCACTGGGACTATTGTCGGCTCTGTTAGCCTGTATAGTTATGTGGGATGGTTTAGAGACCTTTACAACATTTTTCCCTACAACCTCTGAGCTCACTGTACTATTTGAAGAGCGTGGGCGAGCAACCTTATCTAGGTTGGCCAGCTGCAACTCTAACAGGCCTCCTAGTCTTGTTATCTCAGCATTAGCAGTATCCAGTTTGGCCGCTAGGGAGTTAAGGGATTCCTTGAGTTTTAGATCAAATTTGGCTTCTATGGTCTTAATTAGCAAGCCAAACTGCTCAGGACTCAGGGTCATACTTGTCTCTTTTTTGCCCTCTGAATGTGGGGTTACATTAGGGGAGATGTGGCTATAAGGCAAGTGAGTGTCTCCCCTTCTCCTATGGGTGATCCTGCCCACCCTTTTGCTTTGCTGCTTTCTACAGGTTCTAACAGGTCTCGTGCTTTTATTCTCTGCAACCACCTCTTCCTCAGAGTCCGAAGATGATTTATCGAGCGTTACTGTGTCGGGGCCTGATGGATCAGTGCTACTACTGGACTAGCTACACTGACTCCCCTTGCCCGCAATCAGTGCTATTTTCAACCTCTGGTGGAGCCTCCAACGGAGTTAATCCTACTAGAGAAAGGTCATGGTCTGATGTACTACCTTTGCCCAGTGAAGCCCTTCTGTCATTATTGATTTTGTTCACCATTTTTACAACTCATCTTGGTGGAACTGCTAAATTATTCTCCAGGTCCGTCTAATGCCTCTGGAAACATGAACTTTGAAGAATCCCTGAGATTAGGAATCTATTAGGAGCAATTTTCTTTTTCTTGTCTGAACTTTGTCTCCTAGTTAACCACAGTCTTCTTTGCAAATCAATTCACAATTTACAGTAAACTCATTTAAAAACAGCTTGTTTGGGAATGAATAATGACAACACTATTGAATACTCCCTTCAGTCTCGGCTGGCAAAAGTGAGCCATTGCATAAATACAAAACCCACTGCCTGAGAAGAAAGACATTTTTTAAATGTGGGCGTTTTGAAACATGGCCTGCAAATACCTCATAGAAAATAAAAAGGGTTGTCACTTCACTCCATGAAAAAACGGTACACACAAAGGGGCAGATTTACAAGCCCCTTGCGTCACTTTTGCGCCTCCGTTGCGTCACTTTTGTGACGCAGCTGTGGCGTAAAAGTTGCAGCCTATTTACAACATGACTCATCTAGGGAGATGCGTCACGTTGTTTAACATTGCGTGAAATTATACCTGTGTCAGGTATAATGTATGCAGGGTAGGTGTTCCCATGCAGGAAAGCCTCGTAAAAGTGACGCAGTGAAATCTACAAGATTTCACTGCGTGACTTTTAGGACACTATTGCGTCAAAGCCTTACGCCTGGTAAAGCAGGCATGAGGAGCGACGCAGTGTTTTGGGAATAGGCCACAAAACGCATTGCTGGAGTTGCTTCGTGCTTGCGACACGACTCCAGCAATGTGTGACTTTTCCGTCAACAGATGCATCAGAATTTCTGATGCATCTGTCAATCCTTGCGCCATGGTGCGCCATATTGTAAATATGGCGCATCCATGGTGACGCAAGGGTTTTGCATGGTGGCGTAAGGAAAGTGGCGCATTTCTACAGATGCGTCACTTTCTTGTAAATCTTCCTCTAAATGCGGTAGCATGACCTACTCGGTTCCTCTGTGTCTCACAGCTCCAATCACTCACTGGAAATTACGGCTGGCACGTCTGTAAAAAACTCACAACTTGCCTTTTCAGGAATGTATTCCCCTAAGACTGCCCCCTCCAGAACAAGATCAGGATTCAAAGCTTCCCAACCACAAATAGAACTGTGTGGTCTACGGCCACCATTACATCTAGTATCGCCCCTAGCATATTTCATGAATACTCCTTCTTTCTGCTGTTTGCCTTTTATCTCTCTTGCTTTTCATATCTGAATTCCAATACGGTCATGGGCCACTGTTATATTGTTTCTGTCTATGTAGGCTAATTATTAAGTTGGTGTTCGTTTACACCATCTAGCCCTTTTACTGTTGGACACATTCTAGCTCTTTCCTTACTTAGCATGTCATTTACCTTTGTGAGAGAAAAAGTGGTTATTGGCCTACTCAAAGTCTAAAACACGTTTATTATTAAAAAAACAAATAAAATTGCAATATTACAACACAGGGACAGAACTTCACCTTTCCAAGCGGTGGAATATGTAATGCTATCTCTTCCACATAATTCTTCAACATTTATACATTTTCTACAAATAGGTAACCGAAGGAGGATACGTGTGACAGAAACTGTAAGATTAGATAGCGGTGTTAGCAGATGCATGTCTTTCTCACGAGAACAGCTCAAACCACGTTGGAAAAGATAGAACAAAGGAGGTTTCCAGATGCTCAGCTAGTCGATTGAGAACTCTTGCTCTGCTGTGCCAGGTGTGAAAAAGAGGCTGTGCACATAAAAAGCAAGAAGGTGCAAGTGGCTTAAAACAATGTACAAAAGGGAGTGCTTAGGAAGTCTAATATATTTTCTGGGAGTTCACTTAATCCAATATTAGTCCAAATTGTTCAAACCCACAGTGGCGGTTGTTGGCCCATGAAATTGGTGAGTCTACATAAATAAAATTTAAAAAAACATACAAATAAACATTTACATTTAATAATGGAAAAAAAAGTTCAACTTACCTTCTTAGCCTGCAGCACATCCTCAGTGTTCTCCGGACCCAGGTTCTGACTCCTGGAGCACGAGCTCCCACAGCTCCTGATCCAATCCAGACACTGCTCTCATGCTGCATCAGAGAAGTGTCTGGATTAGCTGGAGCAGGCTGCCTCAGAGCTTCTAAGAGACCCGAAGGCCTGTGCCTGCTCTCCACCCGGGCCGGAGAGTTTGAATTGTGCATGTCGGTTTGGCTGCAGCAAGGTAGGTGGCCAAACCGACATGCTTATTCATACTGAAGGGACCACTCGTCATTGCTGCCAGTACGCAGCAATGACGCACTGTCCCAACCTGCCCTCTCCGTTCGGCAGAAAACTGGAAAAGTAATTTGGTCATAAAATCATGTTCTTACCATTTAATATTTTCAGCTTTCTGCTGCAGAGAGTGTGTGTGTGTGTGTGTGTGGGGGGGGGGGGGGGGGGGGGGGAGGGGGGGGAGGTTGTGGGGGGGGGGGGGGGGGGGGGAGGGTGATCCATCACTTCCATGGAGGAAAAGCCACTGCAAACACGTGAGGTCTTCCTATAGATCCAATAAAACGCAGGTGCCACGCAATGGTATTAAAAAACAGGTTTTTCTTCATTCTTCACAACATCAAACTGCAGCCCGACCAATGCATTTTGTCCCAATAGGGAATTCATCAGGGTCTACCATTCTCTGGTATTGTTTTACTATATAGTGCTGGCTACTAAACTAGAGTATTTCTAAGTTCTTCCCCAAACCGCTGCCACCCAACAAAAGACACTCTGAACCCCGACCTGGTCAATCCATATCAGGAACCACAATTCCAAACTCATCTTTGTAGCACCTGTCGTTGCCCAGTGCACACTTTTGTGGTACTCCAAGACACAAGGGTCTCACCCTTATTCAGAGAAAAAGCACAGCGTATATTTACAGTCTGACACAGAACAATCCCCTTTTCAATTATCTAAATGTAAAAATGATCATATTCAAAATGGATAGCAGAACAAAAATAGAAAAGATCAACCTATTGTCTGATATAGAACCAATCCTTGTTATAGAATAAAAAACAAGTGAAAATAAAACGTACAATAATCTAAACGAAAGCAGTATAAAAACGTCTTACACATAAGAAAAAATATAATAAATATATAAACATATGTTTAATTCTATATCCAAAAAATCAAAATTACATTTGTACGTTCATAATATGTGCATTTTTATGATCTCATTATATCGATGAGAGATTTGAATACAAAAGTTGATTTATATAAAATTTAAATAATATAAATAAAAACGTATAACATTGCAATATCTTGATTCGTGTTAAAAACAATAATGATCAGATTTTATAAAAGAATATGCAATATCTTCAAAACTTTAAACAAAACAATTCTTATTAAAATCACACTGTAGTATTTGTAGAGAGCCAACCGGGCTCTCCGTGAGAGCTGTGATGAAGGCACGCAACACCTCGGCCCAGCACAAGTGTGGGCTATCCGCTCGTGGCACAGTCCCAAACAGTATACCATTGAATCCAGTGTGCCCACCAGCTGAGGTCTCCAAATACCTGCAAGCCATGAAGAACGATGGCGCCCCAGGGCCCAACGCCCTTCCTGCTGGGGTATTTAAATGTGCCCTGGAAGAGTGGGCGGAATGTTTGACTCCCCTATATAACAACGTCTTTAACCACATCACTGCGTGCAGGATTTCCCTCCTGTGCTGGACCACAATTAAAACGGGTGTGGGCATGACGAGCTCAGCTCGTCACGAGCACACGAACACTGTGCTGCATGACGAGCTGAGCTCGTCATGAGCATGGAAGGGGTTAAGTCATGTCAACTACCAGACTCATGGTTAGGCTCGACTCTGTGCCCCATATTCAAGAAAGGAGACCCCACGCTACCGGCCAATTATTGACTCATTGCCCTACTAGATCTTGAGGCAAAGGCATATGCCCGGTGTCTTCTATGGTCGCTTGAAAAATGGGTTGCAGAAAATAACATCATACCCTATTATCAAACAGGGTTTCGGGCATCGGCCTCCATAATAGACAATATTACAACTCTAGCCTTTCTGAGTCAACAAGCAGCACAAAAAAACCATCTCCCACTTTACTGCTGCTTTATAGCCTACAGTGCGGCCTTTGATAAAGTGTCTCGTAACATCTTATGGAGGAAGCTGAACAAGTGGGGGATTCCGCAGAGCCTTCTAGGAGCTCTTATCTCCCTGCATAAGAACACATGGGAGCGAATCAAAACCGGCCCAAAGACAGTCTCTTCAAAAATCGCCATTGAAGACGGGCTAAAGCAAGGCTGCGTTCTTGCCCCTCTCTTGTTCAATCTTTATACAGCTGACCTCGGAACATTCCTGGAGAACAGTAATCTTCTTCCGCCAAAATTGGGCCCTGCAAAAAGGACTCCGCACATATTACAATGCGCTGATGACATTGTAATAATGGACCAAGCAAAATCGGGCCTCTAAAGAGCCTTAAGTATGCTTCACACATACAACACCGTCAACGCCCTCAAAATTACCGAGGAAAAGACCAAGGTATTGATATTTGTCGGATGCAAGAATAAGAAAAGTTTAAAGTGGAACATTGGGCCCACCAGGATTAATACAATCCTAAAATATAATTACCTGGGAGTCTGGTTCAACGAGACATCTAGACCAGTGGCCCATCTAGCAGCCTTGAAAAAGAGAGCAGGAGCAATTACATACTCCCTGACACGATTGAACTGTCCCTGAGCAGCCCCTCCGCAGAATCCATTCTGAAGGTGACCAAAGTTACTCTACTTCCTGCCCTAACCTACGGGCATCAGGCCTTCCCCGGCGCATGCTCTGTTAGTCTTGATCACACTCAAATTTCCACCTTTAAAAAAATCTTCCATCTCCCAAGTTTTATCCAGCGGGCATGACTTCGTTTGGAGCTGGGCTTACAAAGACAATCAATCTATTGTGTGGCAGACACCCTGAAATATTCTATAAGGACACTAAAAGCTGGAGACAACACCTTAAAATCCCTGCTAAAAGAAACACTTTCTAGTCCCGGTAACCTTTGGAACACTCAGATTGTAAAGGCCATAACAGTGCTAGAGATTGACAACTTATCTCTCTTTTCAGACACCATTCCATACTCAGTCTGGGAAAAACTTATCAACAAACAGGTCAAACTAATCTCCCATCATATGGACCTTCAGGCTGTAAAAACATCTACCATCTTGCTTCCCTTGAACTCCTCGTAACTTCCCGGGAAACCGCAACCTTATCTCCAGGAAAATCTAAATGCAGCGGCACGGAAGAACATAATGTTTATGCGACTTGTAGGACTGCGCTGGACGGCCTTTAACAGATGGGCCCCAACAAGTGAGGGGGGGTTGCAGACTGTGCAACTACCTCCGAATCATGGCTGCATCTTCTGTGCTGCTGCCCCGCCCTGGTTGCCCCCGGAAGGTTTCTCTTAAAACCTTTGTATTTAAAATGGGGCATCAGGACATACTGGGAGGCATCAGCCCTGTGCTTCACGTCCACAGACACTCAAGTACTTGCAAGGTCTGGAAAATTTGTGAGACTTTTGGACAATCTTTTTTTACCTTCTCTGATTTCTGTGTCCCCTCCCCCTCAAAAACTTATTACAGACTTTTCCCGCCCCCCGGTTTAGTATCCTCTGTCATAATTTATCTTTTACTTTAGGTCTAGCACAACAATACGTTTACTTTGGCAACTACAAGACTGCTTCCTTTACAAGTGTAATGGTCATTAAGCCTGGAGAGTTGCTTTTTAATTTGTTCTTTTTAATACGATAAATGTGCGAATGTTTACTTTTATAGCAATGGTTTTAAGTAACTGTGCTAAAATAATAAAAACTTCAAACTTCAGTGTGCCCACCAGAAGTAGTGGTGTTTCTCGTGCTCCCCTATTACCCCCACCCCCTCTACATTGGTGATAAAGATGGGATCTTCACGGATTTCTAAGAGCCTATCGAAATATCTCTTGCCGCATGCAAGATGCACCTCTTGTTCCAATGGCTGGTCAAAGACACCATCCTGACAGGCACAGGCTGCAAACGAGACGGTATTGATGAAGCAGGAGCCCGTCTGAGGAGGCAGAAGACAGACGAGAGATCCAGGGGAGCTGAGCCCTGAAGCCTGGTGGTGGGGGATCATGTCCTGATAAGAGACTGTTCACCAGGCTGGAAATTCCACACACCTTTTGAGAGAGGCGCATAGACTGTGAAGGCGGTGAGGGAAACCATGATCACCTCCCACAGAGGGAGAGATGTGACAACAAGAAACATTGCATAGTTCAACCTACTGGGGCACTGGGCAGGGAAGAGGAAAGTGACAGGCTGGCGACACATAATGTGAGAGCACCAAAGGATGAGGGTGAAAGGGGGAAGGCCAGTGACCCGGAGCCACACCACCACAGGATCCGGGAGAACCATCTGCATCACCAGCGAAGTCAGACCTGAGGCTTGGCACACATCCCCCTGAGTGGGAGGGGCCACTGAACCCAGAGACTATACTACTTTCTGTGTGCCAGATGAAGGGTAGCTCCAGGTATTTAACGTTGGATGGGATGTATTGAGTCACCCTGGCTCACCGTGAGAACTCAGTGAAGGCACACAACACTTCGGCCGGAGCCAAGGTGATAAATAAAATGGGGGCTAGCCTGTGGCGTAATCCTAGCCAGTATACCAACATGTCTAGTGTGTCATTGTTCCGGCCTGTTGCATCTAGCAGTAGTAGTGTTGCCCATAACCCCACACCCCTTCGCCCCCTAAACAGTCTTCAAAATATGCCTGAATATTCACCCTGAAAAATACATCTACACTGCCTTAAAGCTATGTTCAGCGCTGGCCGTGCCATAGTGCTTTTTCTGTAACTTTACCTTTAGCCATGCTAACAGCCACGCTGCTGTGTAACATAGCTGAAAGACATTTGCAAAGCCAATAACTTTCGACTAGGCAATACCTATTGGCTTTGCTAATGCTTAAGCTTAAACAGCTACAGCCATTGTGGCCACGAGTAGTTATAGCAAAACATACATAATACCCATTGACATGGCAGGATTATTAAACTACAGAAAGCCGGCCACGGCTGGGTCGGTGGTGGTACCACCTCCCCTTTCGATTGGTCAGCCCGCCATGCTGTAAATGTGATCCCCTGTGCCGCTTGTTGCTTTGTACCATGTTTCTGGTTGTTTTGACGAACTCTTTATTTTCTTTAGGTTGCTTGTGTCTTCTGTGCAGAGCCTATTGTACACAGCTAAACCCCGCCCGCTTCTAGACCCAGCGGCCTAGCTAGAGCTTGTGGCGCCCGGGGCTACCCCTCAGATTGCTGCCCCTTGGGGGGGGGGAGGTGCTGGGGAAAAAGGACGGTGAGCACTTCAAAGATGTCCGAGTCTCCGAGGAGAGACACGTAGTATTGCTGCTGACAGTTACCTCGATTATGAAAGTTACATTTAGTTATTTATAAAGTTTTATATAGCGCGAACTTGAACCCGAAGTATATCAGAGCGCTTTACAATTTGAGGCAAAGGTAACAAATCAGAACATTAGTCTAACATGGGGAATCTAATGGGCATTGAGATGTTTACTCCTCTCAAAATCGCAATGGTTGTTTGTTAGAAATGGGGGTCTCTAGTTGGCAATGGCTGGCCACTGTCCAAGTGGGGACCCTTCTTCCTAAGTCAGAGTAAGGGGGCTACACCCTTTGATAACCCCTGCTCAACCCTGTGGTAATGTAGCACGAGCAGCTAGGCTTATCTCAGAGGCAGTGTGTAAAGCATTTATGATCATACACAGTAACACAGTGAAGAACACTACAAAGGGACACCACAAAAGTAGTTATAAAAAATATGTATCTTTATGCATAGACTTAACACAAGACCAATAACGATAAAAGCCACAATACTGTAAACTAGGGATACTCTTGAGATGATGGAAAAATAGTTCAAAGTGTGCAAAAATGCACATACATGGCACGGTCAAAGGCTAGACAGTTGAATATACCGGTGACTGGCAGTACAAAAGAGAACACACAGACTGCATGATCTATCTGGGGACTTAGAAAAACCACATGTGACATCCATCAGAGAGCTGTGTGAACAATTACCTCTCAGCACAAAGCAAACATACACATACATGACACTGTTCAGGGATCTAATTTCAAATATTTATAAGTTTTCCTCGTCTTCATTTTATGATATTCTGCTTGCAAGACAGTGTCACTCATAGTAGTTGAAATGTCACTCATAATTACACTGAAATTATGAAGATGTCACAGTCACACATAGTGATTTAAAACTCGACTCGACTCCTAATCCGGGGCCCCGCCCGGCTGCGACCGACTCTCTCACACCAGTCCTGCCAAGTGTCACACATCAGGCGTGACACCAGAGCATTTCAGTGTGATACTCCGCATTATCGCACTGAAATGCATTGTCACGCATATGCAAGTGTTTCAATTTCACTGAAAGTGCTGCTTAAAACACTGTACAAGTGTGGCAGTGTGCCGTCAGTGGCACACTTGCTATTTAATTCCTGCAGCCAGTGTGAGGCTCCCAGAAGAGTTAAGGGAGGCTCAGGCTGCTGGGTGGCGCTTACTCACCCCAACTTCTGCAATGTAGCACAATACATTTTTGCGATTCCCCGGGACACGGCTGTGTCAGCCGGATGTCATTGAGGTCAGTGGTGTATCCATGAATGATTGTCTGTCATTGGAGTCCACCCCTCCCCTGGGACTCACAGGAGTAAAGACAGCCCCTGCCTCGACAAATATCAGCAGGGGCGGGCTGGGCGGCAAACCTGTGAATTTCCGCGGCCCGCGGTGGCTCACGGCCTGAGTCTGCCTGCTGCAGTCAGCCCAGACTGATTAAATTAACTCCCTGCTCTTGTGCCCGATTGGTAAATTCAGAACCCTGCTCCCCCACCCCCCAAAGATAAAGAGCCTTGCACGTGACATGTGTCACAGTGTTCTGTTGTCATACAATTTAATTTCGATCCAGCAGACAGTGCATGCCCGCAGAGCCTCACGTGGATCCGGCGCCCTTCCTGTTATTTTTCCAGTATTTACCATTGGAAGAAGTGCACAGATTTCCCACCCAATGAGCTATGATATTGAGCTGCTCCATGCTGGTTGCTCTAAGTGCCATAGACTATGCAAACGGTTTCAGGTAGGAGAGCTTTAACGATGCAAGCCATCTTGGAATAATCTTTGATAAAGGAGCTGGTGCCAATTGCCACTAGATCCGGTCTAGTCGTGTTGCAGAATCAGAAGTTTCCTTAATAATAAATTAGGTGGTTAGTGACCATTTCTTTTCATACGTTTTTCAGCAAAGAGGCACGTTTGAGATGTGTTTCTCTCTACATGAAAGTCATTGCTTGGTTTGTACTCTTGTTAAAGTGTCGCACAGTCTCCCTCTGGTTAGTGCCCTTACATTCCTGGTGCTTTGCAGCAGCAGTTTTAAGCTAGAGTTTCTCATTGTTCAAATGGGATTAATTTCTGATATGTATATGTTTGCCAAGCACCGCTTTATTGAATAATTTTGCACACGAGAAAGTGTCACTCCTAGTCTTTGAAATGTCACTCATAAATACACTCAAAATCTCAAATTATGAAAATGTCACACACATAGCAATCTGGAACCTTGGCAGGTGCGTATGTCTCACCTCAATTATTTTGGTGTGTGTTGCACAGAGTGCCGCCCGCCCGCAGCCACAGTGACAGCCCACACCACAGAGAGACAGTACAGTGAGTACTGTAAAGCGCTGAACAGGGCAGGGCTGAGGGCAGCAGTGGCAGTGCCCCCGCCAGGCCAGGAAAGAAGAATGGTGGTGGTGGTGGTGGTGGTCTCCACAGTCCACTCCTCGACACGACGGGAGGGGCTGAGGCGGTGAGCGCCCAGCCGCAGCGCGTAACGCGTCACAGGTCACACTGGCTCAGCTGGCTGGCTACAGTGCGGCCGGCGAGAGGGCTGGCCCAAAATGTTACAGGGCCGTCATTGGTTGCGCTGTGCGCACCGCGCACGCTACCTGATTGACGGACCTGTGAGCGAGGCTGGGGGCCCTGAGTTGATGACGTCGTGACGTAATTCATGCTAATCGGAGGTGGAACCATTGCCGACAGGTGTACATTTAAAATTAAATGCATGGTGTGCTATTTCTGTGCTTAAATCAGAATGGGAGACAGATGGCCTGATTTACTGTCAGTGTCCCGTCCGACGGGTGTCACCGGCGGGTCAAAACTCTGATTATGTGTAAACTCCACCGCCCACCGCGCCACCCTAGTCACAGCTCACACAGGCCTCCGCGGCCGCAACGGGCCTCGGCCGGGCTTCCTCCAGTCAGTCAGTGAGAGTGCCGGTCCGCCCGTGCGGCCGCCTCAAAAAAGGTGCCGCCTGGGGCGGACCGCCCCCCCCCCCTCAGCTACGCGGGTGTCTAGACCAACAGTAGCTGTACTATCTTAATTACTTTGTGCAGTGGCTTCAGCAGTGGAAGGAAGGAAGGAATAAACATGCAAACAAATGTCATTAAGTTAGCAAACACAACGTGTTTCTGTATTTTAAAAGCAAAGAAAAGTACATTACTTTGTTTTAAGAGTATTAAATTTAAATGTCGACTGTTTGCCATGTGGTTTCTTCTTCTTTGTGATGATGCGTAGCGTACAAAAATAAGCAGTATATTTTCGCAAAAGTCATAGATTTGAGAAAATGTATTTCATTTTCAATAAACGTTTTAAAAAGACCGGTAGATTATGATCCGTGAAGTTATTCACAAGCAATATGAGCGGCAAGTAACATGCACTGGCGTGAAGCCGGCAGTGTAGTATTTGTTCCTGATGTCGATTTCCATTGTAGCTGCCATTCCCAACATGGCTATACATCCAAACTTGCCAATCAATTTTCTCAATTCAACATGGCTTCCATGTTCCCGTGTAAGATAAGGTCATAATGTTACAAGATAGATACTGTTTACACATTTGATTAGGCTAGTAGTTTTTTATTAACTCAACATGGACATTGTTTGTGTTGATTTACACTATAGAAATCTTGGTTGACTAAGGAAATCTCAGTATTTAATTTATTGCGAGGCTGCTCGTGTCTTCGGTGCGGAGCCAGGTGCTGGAAAATATGTGACGTGGGGAACATATCGCTATTGTGATATGGGATATTAGATTTTTAAATATTGTGTGACAAAAGAGTTCTTTTTATGGGGTTGGTATTGTCGTGCTCAGATGATGTCCTGTTGCCAGAAAGGTCATGTAAGTCAGACGCGTGACTGCAGTATCTGCCGCAAAGAGTAAGGAATTTCAATATCCCAAGACTTGAAAGTCCATACCTTTGAAACATACTTCAGATTGCACAACTGAAAACGTCATTTACGCCATAAAATGTCCATGTGGACTAGTCTATGTCGGGAGGACCAGCAGGAAGATAAAAACCAGAATAGTAGAACACAAGAGCCGCATCAGGAACAAGAACATGAATTCAGCACTGGCAGGGCATTGGGTGAATGCAGTTCATACTATTCCTCAATTAAGATTCACTATTCTTGAACACGTCACACCATACACAGGCATGGACATTAACACCACATTAGCTCGTACAGAGACAGAATGGACAAAAAAATTGGGAACCATAACTCCGGGGGTCTCAATGACCATTATGAACTCTTGTGTTTTTTATGAATTACATGTACTTCAATATTGTAAAGGGTAACGTTGCATTCTTTATAATGCTCAATCACAGACAGTTGATCTATTTTTGCTAATACTATTTCTTTCATTTCTTTCCAGGCCATGTAAGTCAGGTGCGTGACTGCAGTATCTGCCGCAAAGAATGGTCCAGTTGCTGATGTAGGTGAATGTTGTGAGGTGGCTTGATGTAAGTTTGGGTCTTATCAGGTCTTGGGATTTCTAGGAGTAGGAGGAGTTTGCTTTGACGTCACATCCTGACATAGAGGGAATTGCCTGGTATTGGGACAGCATGTTGCAACCTTTGGTGTGGCTCAGGGGGTTGCCCTTGCCCAATTATGGGCTGGGCTAGCCCGTGGTAGAAGGGGTGCCATGAAGCCTTTGCAGATGCATTGAACCATTTGGCTGATGGTCACATCCGTGTTTGCCTGTGTACTCTGTAGCCTGTGGCATTCAAGGCTGCTCTTCAGTAATACACAAACTTCTGATGGTCAAGGGTGTATGTACTCAGGCGGTGCAGTTGTCGGGAGCTAGTCCTGCTGACTTTACAATAATAATTTTGGTACAATGTTTGGGGTTGGGCCCTCTGAATCACTGGCTTCGTAAAGGTTTTGATCACAGCTGTATAGAAAATTATTGTTATCCTCTGTCAGAGGCGGTTTAGATTGCTTAGAGAGCACTTTAGGTGTGTCTTCGCTCTTCTGCTGCTGCTTGGTCATTATTGGACTTATGGATCATGCTGCAAGACAGTATTTGAAGGGCAGCTTGTTACTGGTTCCTTCAAATAGCCCCTTGAAAGGCACTTGACTTGTGTAAGCAGGCCTTCACATACTATCAGCCACATGCATCAAGCTAAAAACCGGTCACCAACAAGCAGATTCTCAGAATCTGCCCCTTTGCGACCAGTATTTTTGCATTTGGGATGCATCATCCCAAATGCAAAAATCGCAATTTAAGCAATCTCTATATTGAGATTCCTTAAATTGCGATTGCATTTAAGGAATCCCAAATTGAGATTCCTTAAATACAATGCATCAAAGTAAAAAAATTAGAGATTTCGCTAATAGGAGTAGCAAATTACCAGGAAGTTCAACTTCATGGTTATTTGCAAAAACTTTGAAAAATGCACTTTTGTGCATTTTTCAAAGTTTCATGTTGCGCACACTTATGCCCTAAGGGCATGTGTGTGCGCAACATATGTGCACAGATCAATTTCAGGGGTGCAACAGGGTGTCCTTTGGACACCCCAACACCCTTGAAATTGCATTCTAAATTTGCGATTCGCTAATGGCGATTTGCAAATTGAGAATGTCTTCCCATTCATTCCTATGGGCCTCTAGGCCCGTAAGAATGAATAGGGAGGTATTCCTTAATTGCGACTCGCAATTTGCGAGTCGCAATTAAGGAATATTAAGAAATCGCTATTTTTTTAGCGATTTCTTCATGCATAGCCTTTTGTTATTCCTTATTAGCGAATCCATATTTTTCGCTAATAAGGAATCGCAAATGGCATTGTTGATACATGTGGGCCTATGAAGGGTGCAAAGTGGGAGTGAGACAGGCACTGAGCCTCCTATGAAAAATCAAAACCCTTGTTAAACGTTGAGATTAGCTCAGCCCATCTAAACACTTGGAAAACTGAAATTGAACTCCCGAACCTGTGTTGCAGATCTCGGAATGATGATAAACGAAAATGATCATGATTTTCGCAGTCAGTAAATGTGTGCGCATATCATATTTTGCGCTATTTGCTCTCCCGATTTACGCAAAATCTGTCCAGGTGGAATTCGCACATAATTTGCAAATTCATTTCGGGCACAAACTCCTGTAAACTGCAGATCTGCCATCGAGCCCTAAACGGGTATTTATACCAGGAAAGTATCTAAAGCAGAGGTCCTCCCTATTTGGACAGATTTAACGGTAGCAACAATTAGGTCCTGTAACAAATTGCTCTCGTTTAGCACACCATTTAACAGCAATTTATAACTGGCGGTAACTGTAAGTGCAATATAGTGAAAAACTAGAGATAAGCGGTAAAGGTTAAAACAAAAAAACCTCCCATGTTGTGTGAAAAAAATACCTAGCAGCCGACCTCAAAGTTATCTGCGTCAAAGTGGTTTTTGATAGGGTCTACCGCAGAGTTTTTTATGCCTTCATAAGGGAAGTGTGATGTCTAGCTTGGTACCACTGTGCGAAATAGAAGAATGTTGTTTGAAACAACTTTTTATGTACAGAATGACAAAAAATCCATATTCTACTCAGCCTATCCTCTGAGGTATGTATGTTTTTATGCTACATGTGAAAAGTTTGATATAAATTGTAAACCGTGTCGTTATTTACAGAGCGTTATTTGCACCCGAATTTCATCTTTCGAGAACTCACATTAACATTAGTATGACTCCAAAATCAATACTACTCTTCATGAACCACACGATAAAGCCGGCAATTCTATGCAGGTACCTGAAATCTCAGCCGTAGGCGCATTTACTCAGTGATCTATCTTGCCTTCAAATTTTGACTGTAATTGCAATTTTCAAGGGTCAAAGTTGGAAATGAAGTGGACAAATAGAGGAATGTGTGTATGAGTGCATATATTTATGGGGGTGGAAGCAGTTTCAGCTGTATTTAAGATTGTGTATCAGCCACCACGCCTTCATTTACTGGCATGTATATGCGATGCATGGATATCCCAGCCTGCCCCACCAGTGGAGTCTAGATTGTTTACATAACTGAGATACTTGCACTGGGATTGGCGCCCGCTTTTATGTTTCTTAATTTTTTTATGCGTCTACTCAAGGCCAAAACAAATGGGTAAAAGACATTCAGCCTGATTCATCATTGGGCCGTTTTGCGAGTCTGAAATAGAGATTCATAAGGAATCGCTATTCCAGATTCGCAAAACGGTATTCATGTAGGAATCGCAAAAAAAAATGTGATTCCTACACATTCCTTATTTGCGATTAGCAAATTGCTAATCGCAAATAAGGAATAACTCCCCATTCATTCCTATGGGCCAAAAGGCCCATAGGAATGAATGGGGAGTATTCCTTATTTGCGATTAGCAATTTTTCTAATCGCAAATAAGATAGCGATTTGAAGGGTGCCAGGGGTGTCCAAAGGACACCCTGTAGCACCCCTTAAATGCACATTTGAACAGGTGTTGCGCACACACATGTCCAAAGGACATGTGTGTGTGTAACATGCAAAAGAAAAAAATGCACTAAAGTGCTTTTTACTCTTTTTTCGCAATTTACCACCAAGTCAGACAGAATGAAAGAAAGACAGGAATGAGACTTGGGACATCCCTAGCTGCCCTGTAATTGTCCCTGTGCTGCGTACTTCTGCAATCCCCTTTCTCCGAGTACCTTCCGCCCCACAGCATCCCAGGGGCGTAACACAGGCCCCCGCAGCCCACGCTGTGGGGGGGGGGGGGGGGGGGGGGGGGCTGTACTGTGAGGCCTCGCTCTCAGGAGCTGAACAGGGCCACACAGGGAACAGCATTCCAACCTCCAACCCCCCCCCCCCCAGGAAGGGGACTAAATTAAGGGGGCCCCCTCGCTAGGTGAGAGAGAGGCTTGCTCTGTCTTTAAAGCAGCCTAAAGCAGCCTGCACGCTCTGACCCAGGACTAAAGCGAAACAATGTTTCAAGTAACATTGTTTCTCTTCTGTCAGAGCGCAGGAGGCTGGGAAAGAGGATGGGGGTGGGGGCCCAGTTAAAGCAGGAGGCAGCACAGAGAGGAGAGCTGACACACGAGAAGGATTGCAGCTCCCTCCAGGAACAGGATCTGCTGGGACCCATTGGAAGGTAAACACACATTTGCAATATATGGTTTTGCAATATATACATTTGCATATATGCAAGTCATATATGGTTTGGGTTACAATTGTAAATTATGGATTTGTGTTGTGTAGATTAGATCTGTGTAGTGAAATAATGTGGCATGGTGTGCAGTGTAATTATGTGGAATGTTGATACGTGGCATAGACTGGATTTGTGTGGAATGTATTTATGCAATATGGAGTAGAGAATAATTATGTGGAGGTAAATTATGTGGTGCTGAGTGGTATTATGTGGAGTGTAATTATGTTGTGTGATGAATTGTGTGAGGTTTAGCTGTGGAATTGTGTGACGTGTGGAATTATGTGGCATGGTGTGGTGTACAATTGTGCGAAATGGAATTATGCAGCATGTTACAGAGTTGCATTTTGTGGAGGGTAAATAGGTCTTTTGCAGTTAAGTATAAATATGTTGTGTGAACAGTGGTGGCTGGTGAGTTTTGAAAGTGGGAGGACGTAAAAGTTGGGAAATGAGTGCTATATCGCGAGTGAGCAAACAAACAAGCCCAACTGAGAACATTTGGGATGAGGGGAGTTACACCCCAAGAATTTTTTGAGATAATGAACGGTAAATGGGAGGAAAGGATAGTGTGTGAAGGGGGCATTCTGCCGAGAGAAGGTGCAGGCACAGGGAGGAGGAGGTGTTAGAAGGAGGGGAATATAAAGGGAAGATAAAGATGGGAGAAACACAAGTGTAATTAGGAGAGGGGTGAGCAAGAAGGAGGGAGTAGTGTAAAAAGGTTGAAGTATGTAATAGAAAGATCTGGGAGAGTGGGACATTGTAAAAGGGTGAGGAAGGAGGGGGAAAGAAAATGCGTAAGATGTATGGAAGACTTGGTTGAGAGAGAGACAGGTGGGTCTAATGACCAGTCAGAGAGATAGGGGAATGGACAGCGAGAAGAAGCAGAGAGATGGAGAGAAGATAGGAAAAATGTGTCAGAAAAAAAGAGGAGTTATAGGCAAGTGAAGGAGCAGTGGAGAGTGAGTGAAAGCTTGGAGAGCATGAGTGAGGGTGTAGATGTAGAGAGTAGGGATGAGCAGGAGTACAAACTGGAGAGAGTGGAGGCAGAGTGGGATGGGATCAGCACTTCCTGGTACAGCGCGATTGGCGGTTAGTCAAGATGCAGATGAGCGGCCCCTCTCATTGAACCTCTGTGCATTACTAAATATTAACTGCCCTTGTCTGGCACTGTGCGCCCTGCCAACTCTGGTACAGCACTGTGCACATGATCAGCCTCTATGCAGCTTTGTGCACACAGTGAACCTTTGTAAAAAATAGTGCCTCTGAGTTAGTTAATATCTGTACCAAGTTACAAAGCTCATAAGTGTCTGCGTGTGTATCCCTGAATGTGCTGAAGTTGAAAGGGTACTGCAAAAACTGTGTCACTTCATCATGGTGGGGAATAAAGTCATTTTGCATTAAACACAAATGATAACAATATATTGTATTTCGATCACCAAAACCCTTTTATTTTGAGCACTGTAAGGATCACACATCAAAAAAGTGATTGGCATATGGTATGCTTCTGGCAGTGACGTACTGTATGTAACAGGCACATTTTCACAATTGGACAGTTCACTGCTGGGAAGAGCAGAGAGAGTTACTGTTTGGAGTGATGGGGGGGGGGGGGGGTAAAGGAGGTGCTGTGCTTGGATAAATGACCCTAACACCATACTCACAGCCACGAAGGCTAGGTGTGGTCGACAACAAATCTATCAGCTTTTAAAAAAGATCATATGAAGAATCACTTCTGAACAGTTTCCATTTGGCAACCATTTCACCCATGAGTAACTTTCACCTTCAATCTATGTCCTGCATCTATTTGAATTCAGCATAGTTCTTAGGCCGGCTGATCATTAGTTTTCGCCTACGTCTTCGCCTACTGTCTGTAAAATGCTTTAGTGGACTAATGGCACCCACTATAGAGATCTGTGTGAAAACTGAAAACTACAGCTTCACATCTTGCAGTGCCTACTAAACGTTGCATCCTTCCAAGGTCGATTCAGAGTTAGTGAACAATAATAATACTATTAGTGCCTAAAGATGGAACCAATCGTGAAGTGTGCCTTTGTGACTGTACTAATTATGCCGCACACTGGTGCCCTGGCATGTAGGTTTGAACTCTATAAAAACTCTGACTAAATGAAATAAATAACAGTCTGATGAATCTGCCAGATGAGTCACAGAATCACAGTTGGCACAGCGTGCCCTGAATACATTCCAGTGGATTGGACATTATCTAAATAGTATTCCATCCATTTATTTTGGCCTTTTAAACATCAATACAAAAATATTTTACTGGAAAAAGAGCTGGTATGGACACTCTGAAATCTTTTAACTTTAAAAAAGAATTAACACAGTTGTGGTTCACAATACTTGCGGGGTGGAGGCTGGGGGAGTTGAAAATTAAAATAAAAACTTACCTTGCCGGTAACGCACCGCCTCTGCTCCTGGAACAGGGTCCAACGTTGGTGCTCTTCAACAGGAACAGCTGCGTCACTGGCAACACCTCTCAGCCAATACTGACGCTGCCCCAGCAGCACCAGAATTGGCTTAGCAGGGATACTCGCTGCCCTGCCGCCAATTAGGAGACTGAGGGTTGCAGCATTGATCAACCCTCGCTCTCCTAATGCGCAGCCACCAGCCACAGCTAACACTAGTGCGCATGACTGGGCTGGTCGGAAAAATTGTCTGACCTAAACCCAACATGTGCATTTGTGCTGCTGTGTGCTCCGCACCACCCACTGGTCTGACAATGCATGTCAGTCAGCATGACGCCGGGACGCCGGTGGGCGGTCCAGTGTGATGCTAAATTGGACACTTCAGCGCTGTGGTGTCATTGTGTTGGAATCTTAGATCCCGGCTTCTCCATGCAGAGCTGCCGTTTTTGCAGATCGCTCCCCGCAGGGAGGCGGAGGTTATCCTGGGTCACAACATCACCAACTCCAGAGCTCCGGTGCCCTTCTCAAGCCCCTAGCTCCTGTCAGGAACCAGTCCTTGCAGATGTCGCACTCAAAGCGGCTGACATCGTAGGGCTGCTGGGGCATGGCGCACCGCCGGCAACAAATCCTCAAGAGACCTAACTTTATGGACACACTACGGAAATACGGCAAAATGTTGCGGGCATAGTAAAGGGACACTCATTACAGGACTACCATGCAGGCAGCTGTACTGCATAACGAAAATTACTGCATCATGTGTAGAAAACAGGGAAAGCACCAGAAAAGAGACGGTGGCCACATGGAAATACTACACCAGCTTTGATTAGCAGCGCTACCCGAGGAGGCACGATGCCTGTTATGCGTGATTTTGCATTCCATTTCGGTGATGCGGATCACCACACTGAAATGTGTTAGTTTAACACCAGATGCATGGTACTTGGCAGGACTGAATTAGGTGGCGTGGATTTGGACAAGCTGGGCATGCTAAGGCTTTTATGTCATGGGGTTTAACTACATCGCTGCTGTGCATTTTCCCCTCCTGTGCTGGAAAATGCTTTAGTACATGATTCATGACGAGCTCAGCTCGTCATCAGCACAGCTCCACTGTGCCTCATGACGAGCTGAGCTCGTCATGAGCATGGAAAGGGTTAAAGTGGACGTTTGTCTATTTTTCTTTGTAAAAATAATATGGGCTGTTTCTTTACCTTCCGGTACATTTATGAACAATTTGTTAAGCTAAATTGCATTGTTGCATTGTGTGCGCATGCAGGTCTGCCAGACATGCACAAAATCATCCTATGTCTCAGTATTAACTTCCACACTTCTAAGCTGTAATTCCAATCCGAGAATGAGTTACCTGTTTGCTTTAAAATGACAGTTAGTAAAACAAGTAAGTGCTTGTATAAGTAGCAAAGGTTTTAACGGGACTTGTTTTCGTGCAAGGTATTGCCTTTCTCAGTTCATGAAAGGGATAAAAAACATGTCCAGATAATAATAGGGTTGACTGGATGGTGCGATAGCAGAATATTGAAACATGTGGATCTGGTGAGGACTGCGGGCAGCAAGTGCTTGATACGCTATTTGCATAAGAAAATACTATATTTTATTTTGTTATCCTCCCTTAGTTATTAGTAAAGAAGGAGCGTTCACCGACAGCATTCGGTTAGTCTTAGGGAGACAAAGAATGCTGTGGTCTGTGGTAGATGCCGCCCAGAAGTCATAGGTATATTTATCCAGGGCTGCCATAGAAAGGAAGTGGAAATGCGCTTTAGATGTTGCTGGTATTGATGGCTACTATGCGGTTGCAGACTTCGCAGGGCTGACAGTGGGTGGGGAAATGCTACGTTGTCACTATAGGTTTAATTACATGAATCGCACATTCTCTCTGGTGTTTGTCCTTGGGGTACTTGCTGACTGGTGCTACACATGGGATCAGGTTTGCCTCTGACAGGAGGTATGGTTTAGTGGGGAACATAGTGTAAATTAATGTTGGTGTGAGGAAACAAATATAGGACTCTTTGTACATTTATTATTATTGTGTGCATCATTCAGAAGATGAAAAGTAGCAGGAATGGCTTTGATGCCGTAGAGGCTAGCAGGAAGATCTGTTTTGGGGTGGTCAGTTGAAGAGATTGTTTAACATGTTTTAAACTACCACAGTGGCATTGGGGGAGGGCAGCAGCTGAAAGGCTCTGTCTTTACTGGTAGGCAGCGGTTACATGGGGACCGGCCATCAGTCTTTCTGTCGGTGGTGGACAGGGGAGCAGTGGGCGGCAGTCACAGGTTTGTAGTGACATCCGAGGGGTGGTTTGAAAAGGCGGGCGGAAAAGCATAACTGTGGGTTTCGTAGGGGCGAGAGTAGAGTTGAGGGATGCATTAGTAGCAGGCACGAAGGCAGTGGTCTGTGTTTGGAGGTGGTTAACTGAGCAGGCTTCGCTTGAAAGTGGATCATTAACATTATATAGAAGGATGTGTTTGGTGGGTGGCTGGAGGCAGTGTTATGTAACTTTGCTGGAGGGCGCAGCAAAATTTACTGATGTATGTAAATCACCTGATAAAAGGGCGGATGTGACCAATGGAGGAACCAGAATCCTTTTTTTATGGCTGGGGTGAGCCCCTGCAGTATGGCGGGTCGCTGGCTGGAGAGCTCTTGACTGGCGCGGAGAAGGAGGGGCCCCCTCCATGTACTTTGCAGGGGGGCCCCCTCAGGTTTCGTTACGCCACTGCAGCATCCATTAAGTGTCAGGGCTGTCCGTCTGTTCCCCTTTGTACAGAGAGAACCTTTGTCAAACCTGCAGTATATGGTTTGTTGGCTTGTTATTGTGTCCCTTCAATATATTTCTTAACAACTGCTTGTTCGTCAACACTTTATTACAACACGTCGTTTTTTGTTTTGTTTTCACACATGTTGATATGATGCCGTTTATAAACCTTCTCTGTTTTTAGTACAATTTACGTCTCCAAAAACACAGGGTCGTGTCCTCCTCACACCTAGCTGCATGACACCTCCACAGTGCCGCGTTTCCTTCCTGCCTTTGTCAGAGCTGCCGAAGTATGAGGCTCCGGCTTGAAACACATTTTCTTTTCGAGAGTCCAGTAGGGTTTCAAGGGCTCGCCCTCCTACCTCTTGCCTACGCCTCATTTTTACGGCACTGGGGCGCTTTGTGCCCAGATAAAGGGCAACTGTATATAAGTAGGACGTATCACATGGTCATACCTTCTAAATCCACTATTCCTTGAAGGTCCCAGCACCACTTAAGGGACTATCCTCTGGGGAAACCGGGACACCCTTTGCTTGACCTCCTTAAAATGATTTCCCTTCCACACTCTATCCCTTTCCTTCTTAGCATGTCCCTTCCATTTGTCTTTGCTTCTCCCTTGCAATTAGACTTCTGGGGTCCTTACAGCATGCCGGCCTGTGTGATTCTTGCACCTTTCCTATTTGAGGGTCAGAGGGTCCCAGGGTGCCATTACTCTTCATTTTTCTAAACACGTAGGCTCTTGTGACAAGGTCCGCGGTAATTCCAGTGGGGCCGGTAACAACGGTTAGTAGTCTTGTCATAAATACACAGGGGCCTATTTGCAACACTGTTTGTGTCGCTCTTGTGCCACGCAGCCTGGTGCAAGAGCGACGCAAACCTAAAAGCAGATTTTTGAAGCCACACAAAGCCATTTTGCGTGGCTCTGAGTGGCTCCAAAAGTTCGGAGTAACGCAACACAGCGCATATTTCTGCGTTGCGCTATTGAGCCCTGGGAAGACGTTCCATGGGCGTTGCGTGGGTCTTCCAATGCAATGCCCATGGATTTTAACGCAACCCCAGACTTAATCAATCAATCATTTGTTAAGCGTACTACATACCTGCGAGGGTCTCAAGGCACTGGGGGGGAGGGGGCGCTACTGATCGAACAGCCAGGTCTTGAGTATCCTCCTGAAGGTCAGCAGGGCTTGGGTCTGTCGTAGGCTCAGTGGAAGGGTGTTCTATGTCTTGGCGGCAAGGTGGGAGAAGGGTCACCCACCTGTGGTTGTTCTTCGGATGCGCGGGACGGTGGCGAGTGAGAGGTCGGCGGAGCATAGCTGGCAGCTGGGGATGTAGAAGGAGAGCCGTCCGTTGAGGTAGGCTGGGCCGGTCTTGTGGAGTGCCTTGTGTGCGTGTGTGAGGAGCTTGAAGGCTATCTTCTTGATGACGGTGAGCCAGTGCAGGTTTCTCAGGTGGGGGGTGATGTGGCCATGGCGTGGTACGTCGAGGATCAGTTGTGCCAAGACGTTTTGGATGTGTTGTAGTCATTTGATGAGCTTGGTCAGGGCTCCCGCATGGAGGGCGTTTCTGTAGTCGAGTCTGCTGCTGACGAGGGCCTGGGTGACTGTCTTTCTTGTATCTGTCGGGATCCATCTGTAGATCTTGCGGAGCATGCGGAGGGTGTTGAAGCAGAAGGAGGAGACGGCGTTGACTTGCTTGGTCATTGAGAGAGTTGAGTCGAGGATGATTCCCAGGTTGCATGCGTGGTCGTGGGTGTCGGGCTGCCCCCAGTGCTTTCGGCCACCAGGAGTCGTCCCAGGCTGAAGGGTTGGAGCCGAGGTTGAGGAACTCCGTCTTGTCCGAGTTCAGCTTCAGACGGCTGGTCTTCATCCAATCGGCGACGGTCTTCATTCCTTCGTGGAGGTTGGCTTTGGCGGTGATGGGGTCCTTGGTGAGGGAGAGGATCAGCTGAGTGTCGTCGGCGTAGGAGATTATGTTGCGGTCGTGCTGTCAGGCTACGTGTGCGAGCGGGGCAATGCAAATGTTGAACAGCGTCAGGCTGAGGGAGGATCCATTGGATACGCCGCAGATGATCTCGGAGGCTTTGGAATTGAATGGGGGGAGGTGGACACTCTGGGTTCTGCCGGAGATGAAGGAGGTGGTCCAATCCAGAGCCTTGTCTGGGATCCCTGCGGCATGGAGGCATGCGCGTAATGTGCGGTGGCAGACGGTGTCGAAGGTGGCAGAGAGGTCTAGGAGGATGAGTGCTGCAGTCTAGCCATTGTCCAGCAGGGTCGTGTTGTCATCGGTGGTGGCGATGAGGGCAGTCTCGGTGTTGTACTGGGAAGGGTCCAGGATTCTGTTTTCTTCAAGGTATCGGGTTAGCTGTCTGTTGACAGTTTTCTCGATGACCTTGGCCGGGAAGGGGAGCAGAGAGATGGGCCGGAAGTTCTTGAGGTCACTTGGGTCTGCCTTAGGTTTTTTGAGTAGGGCGTTGATCTTGGTGTGTTTCCAGATCTCTGGGAAGGTTGCGGTCTCGAGGGAGAAATTGATGATGTTGCGCAAGTGGGGTGCGATGGAGCTGCTTTCTCTGTTGAAGACGTGGTGTGGGAATGGGTCTGACGGAGAGCCGTAGTGGATTGTGCGCATGGTCTTAATGGTGTCATCGATGCTCACACTGGCCCAGGCTAGCAGGGGGTCGTGGTCGATGGTGTGCAAAGGGTCTGTTGTGTTGCTGTCTGTTGGAGCTGTCTGGGAGTTGAAGATGTCGTGGATGTCTGCTATCTTGCAGTGGAAGAAGGTGGTGAGGAAGTCGCACAGGGCTTGCGACGGCGGGATGGCGTTGGTGTAGGAGCTGGTGTTGGAGAGTTCCTTCACGATGTTGAAGAGCTCCTTGCTATTGTGTGCATTGTTGTCGAGGCGGTCTTTGAAAAAGGTCCTCTTGGCTGCCCTGATGAGGTGGTTGTGGTTGCGGATGGGGTCCTTGTGTGCTGCGTGGCTATCTGGAGTTTGTTCACTGTGCCATTTCTTGTCTAGTTTCCGGTAAGCTTGCTTGGAGGCTAGGAGTTCTGGGGTGAACCAGCAGGCCCTCTTGCTGGTGTTTCTGTGTGGGGGGTTTATTCAGCGGGCGAGGGTGTTGGTGCAGTCCTCGGCCCAGCGTCTGAGGCTGTGGACAGCGTCGTTGGTGTTGGAGGGTTCGGTTGGTGGGCTGAGAGCAAGGTTTGCATGTAGTTGGTCTTCGGTAATTTTGCTCCAGCAGCGGCAGGGGATCTGTTGGGTGCAGTGGTGTGTGGTGGGTTTCTGGAAGGCGAAATGGATTCAGAGCTGATCGGTCCAAAGGAGTTCGGTGGTGTGGCTGACGGAGACGTGCAGGCTTGAGGAGAAGACGGGTCGAGCGTGTGGCCGGCGGAGTGGGTGGCCGTTGTGAGGAGTTGCTTCAGTTCGAGGTTGGCGGGGTTGTCGATCAGGGTTGTGGAGTTGTTGTCGTTATTGTGCTCAAGGTGAAAGTTCAGGTCTCCGAGGAGGATGTAGTCGGTGGAGGTCAGGGCGTGCGTGCTGATCAAGTCGGCGATTGAGTCGCTGAACTGGGGGGCGGGTTCCGGGGGGGTCAGTAGACAAGTGTGCCTCTGAGGGTGGACTTAGGGTCTGTGTGGATCTGGAAAGGCATGTGTTCGGCGGTGATGAGCGTGTCATCGGTGCTAGTCGAGACCCTGATGCTGTTGTTGTGGACAATGGCGATTCCTCCTCCGACTTCGTTGGTGCAGTCTCTGCGGGTGATCTTGTAGCCGTCTGGGATGGCTATGGAGATATCGGGTGCCGAGGAGTCATTAAACCAGGTCTCTGTCAGGAAGGCGACGTCCGGGGATGTTGTGACGCGCAGGTCCCAGAGCTCGGCGGCATGCTTGCGTACGGAACGGGTGTTCAGTAGTGTGAATCGGAGGTGGTTTGGGTCTTTTTTGGCGGGTGATTCATCGACTCTGAGGCTGGTGTAGCTGCAGTTCCGGTAGGTGAAGGGGCCATGCATGCATTTCGGGGCTTCCTTGAAGCAGGTGTGGCTCCGTCCGAAGTTGAGAGCGTGCAGAGTGCTAGCGTCCCCCACCTCTGGATGGGGAGTGGGAACCAAAGTTTTGGTGGGGCATGTGAACAGCCGGTTTATGGTGGTTCACCCACTCAGTCAAACATTAAGTGACCATAGTAGTTATGGAAAAAACTCGAACTGCTTACAGATCAGGCTGACCTAATAGAGCCGATATTCACATTTTAAGATTTTTTTTTGAATGAACCTGGTATAATAACAAATCATTTAATCACAGAGCATACCATAGGCACAGACTATCAACCCATTCCAACAACTATATTCAGTTTTACCATGTTCATATATTTCCTTTTGCGATCATAATATAAAACAAGAAATCACTTATATATTAACCCATTAAGCAAGAAATAGCATTAGGTAAGGAAAGGATTGGAAAGTTTGCCAATTAAGAGGGAGGCGTGGAGGAAAGGCACATGACTCACATCCTCTGTGGAGGCCTCTGCCACTGCCTGTTCTGGAATTCTTCACAACCTTGTTCAACATATTAATAAAGAAGGCCTTTTGTCCTTATTGTGGTAAGGATGCACCCTCACCATTTCTGTTGTGATCTCAAATTACTATTGTGTTATGCTGGATGTCCATTTCACTTGAGCGTGCCATGCTTACAGGCTGTCACATTATATTAGATATTGTAATGGCATGAAGATGGGAGTCTGATATAAATATCACATCATACAAAAGCTGTGTCCAGCTCAATGGGCACAGATTTCTCATGCAAATGCATGTCCTCATCTAAGTAGAAAAACAAGATATACTCCAGAGAGGCTTATGGAGGAGGACTGTCTGCTGCCCTCTTGCCTGGGGAGGAAGAACTGGACATGCACCTGCATCCTGAAACGAGGACTCGAAGAGTGACTCCAAGGCTTAGTCTGCTGGCCTCCTGATCAGAGCCTCAGAGACATAAAAGGCTTAAAAAACATCCTGCTCCAGCTCCTGGACCCAGCTGCACTGAGTTCCTGACCCCCAAGTGCTGCCCCTCAGGTACTACACTCTTGGTGTGGCTTAATGTGCTGAAAAGAAGCTTTTGGGCACTTCGCAACGGCGTAATGGCCCATTCGCACAGAGATCTCGCAGCTCGCACCGTGATATGCACATAGCTCCATCAGCCCAACTCTTCGCACCACAGCATCGACCGCTCATGGGGATCACCACCACGAAGATCCAGTAAAGCCCATCTGCAACACAGGCTGGCTCTTTGCGCTACTCCAACAACCTCCCTCGACACTCGCCTTGCTCCTCGTAGCCTTTTCCAACATGAACGGAACTCTTGGCACAGCATTCAGCAGGTATATATCAGCATGCCCAACCTGGTGACTGTATACGACCTGCACTCCATTTTGGTCAGCCTGAAGGTGTGACTTTAACCTGGTCAAGTGTGACCAGATATCCCTAGTTGGCGCTTTGTGCTTTTTGCAGGTATTTTCACCAATGTTTGTTAAAATTCATCTTTTCACCTATGCTGATTGGGCTTTTGTCATTTGGGACTTGTTTTATTCATTAAAATGTACTCTACTTTTCTAAATTGGCTTGTGATTTTTCTTGTGTTGTGTTCTCATTTTATTGCTGTCTAAGTCCTACATAAATATTCTACACATTGTCGCTAAATTACACTTGGCTGCTTTTTGTGCCAAGCTACCCAGGGTTAAGCACAGGTTAATTTAGTGGCTTTTTATGGGTCATCCTGACAGGGATTGTGGCGGTTGCTAGGCAAGAGCTCCCACCCCAGTGAACCAACAACCCTGTGCCTCGCATTACCTGACTGCTAGTGACCACAGCTAACTAACACATCAGGTGTTGGCAAACAATTCTAGTTTGCCTGTTTTTAAGATCATTTTAGGGCTGATGTTAATATGGATGGTTATTAGTCCAATTTCCTGCAGTTCCTCCATTAATTTTGTCATTATATTTAGTAGGTTGGCAGCAGCTCTCAGAGTCTTTGCGCTGCATCTGTGTCAGTGACGTGTATCACATACCATTCCTGGATGCTGCATCTGTTTTATGAAGTCTTCTGGTCTGCTTCTGTGCCTGTTTGTGTGCAGCTTTTATGACTGGACCACTGCTTGCTTTTGATCTCACTTTGGTTTATCAACTCTTCAACATTAAGATGTGAAAGAATGATTTAGGGCCCGCTGGATGGTAAAAATGAATCACAGTCTTCAGAGCATCCATTAGTGCTACTGAAGAGAAAGGAGGTCTGTCAATTAAGTCTTTTGTGGGAATTGTTTTTGGGATGCACCCAACATAAAGGGAGCAATCACTCTTTCTTCTGACATCCCTCCCATGTAGTTCGTATAAACCTATATAGAATCTGAATGTTTAGACAGCATATACTGTAGGCTTGGAGTCAGACTGATTCTGAACACCCCTACCAGATATGTCAGCTTGTATACCAGCTAGTTCACAGTGCCACTAGAAACTTGTCTTACCAAGGAGAGATAGTTATTGGCAACTATCGAATATGACAACTGTCCCATTAGGGATCGTAGATAAATAGTGTAATTTTTGCTCAGTCACTCGTGCTCACTTTGTCTCAGAGAGATACACAGAATAAACGGTGGGGACGTTTCCAATAATTATTTATTGAACCAGCGTCATTCTAGTGTAAAATAGGTGTGCTATACCAACCATGAGACAGAAACAGATATGAATGATAATAAGCACTAACAGAGTAAAAGGATGGTTGATTTCTACCATCGTGCTAAAACAATGAATAAAGGCAAGTATATAAAATACATGACAGTGGAATGCATACTCCTACGATGCGTCCCTAACTACATGTACCTAAGTGTACCTAGCATGTCTGTGGGTGTAAAGCCAAGAATCCCTCTAGGATAAAGTCAACCCCATGACCTCAAGTGAGAGACTATGGGACCCAGTCTTGGTCTCGAGGTGGACACCCCGCAAGGGATTCAGAACACTGCGAGCTGGACTGACTTCGTGCAGGAGCCTCAGCGTCAACGGGTCAGTGTAACAAAAAGGTATTGGTAGTGGTGTTCCCTAAAAGGGAATAACCGCACATTCAGATCAATATTTTTTTTTAAAAGAGTTAATTAAGGTACATAATTTAAACAATTACTGCAAAAACAGTTGGAGTGCTAGAAAGGCCACCACTGTCACTCACTACCAGGGGTGACTAAAGCAGATCCATAGGACCTGTCAGAGCAGAAATAAAAGGGGGGTCTGGTCAACACTATCTTAAAGCTAGTATTAAAGATGACTTGTTAATCATATCAAATATTCAACCAATATAGTCACAATGTGAGTAAGTCTAAACAAAGGTATTCTTCATGAGACAAGAAAATCTGGATGGTTTTCCTTTTTATTCACAAGCTTCAAAGAAACAAACCGCCAATACGTGTTTCGGCGGTACAACGTCGGTATCAACACTTTCTCAAGGCGAAACAATGTAAATATCGAGCATAAATATAAAGAAGTGGTGTTTTGACATCAGAGATGGAACAATCACTACGGATCGTAAGGCAGGTGGTAGGCACAAAAGTAAATGATACGGCCCCAACCCAAAGAGGAATCTCCTGGAGCACAATTCACTGGTGAAGTAAAGGAAGTAGAATTCCTAATGCTGACCGGAAAATAATAATAATGGGACCAGTATCCCGGATGACGTCAGAGGAGGGTGCCTCTATTTGCCGCTGATTGTGGAATAAGTAATAAATTGTAGACCAGAGCTAAAGTATTGGTGGTCTTCTATAGATTAAATATTAGATCGAATACGAGAACGGCACAACAGCTTAATATTCGTAACAGTAGCCGTCGTGTCGCTAGTCAGGCATCACCTCCGTATTCTGGAGTATTGGCATCACGTCCGCTTGATAACGCGACTAGAGTGTCAGCATGGGCGTCCTTTTCTCCTCTGCCTATCCCAGCAAGAGATGATGTTTATTTACCCAAAGTGGTACCCACTGAGATTATACCTTGCTGTATCATGTAGGACTGGAATGACAGAAGGAATGACCCTTATACATAGTTATTATGAAGGAGATGGTAGGCCTGGGACTCTGTAGTGATTCCAAGAATCCTCATGTCATCTTTGGACATTACCATAACTAGGTAAAAGGTCAGTACTAAGAATCGTTATGTAGTGTAGTAGTAGAGAGAATATAGGTGAAGGGTTAGATGACCACCTGAGCCTATATTAGGGTATCTATATGGAACATAACATCAATTTCCTCAATTATTCAGTCAATTGCCAGGAGTAATGTTCAACCAGGTCTGCCAACTCTACATTACATGACTCTTCTGATAAACAGAATGTCATTAGTGTATCAACATAGAAAGAGGCATAATCATAAAGATAACAAACATAGTAGTATTGTGAGTGCACTTGTTACTTCTGTACCATGGCAAAAAGCATAGCTTCATCAATTCTTTCAAAGTGCGTCACAAGCAATACAAAAATGCAATACCATGTTGCTTTTATGAGACAATAATTTTGATGGAGAAACATATACATTAGGAATGATAAAGGAAGTATGAGTTTTATTAAGCAGTTCAGAATGACACAATTTGTCAATGATTATGCTTTAGTTAATGAAGAAAGACAGAAGGTAGATGAGACACCTTCAGAATTTGATGTGCTGTATATGGAGACTTGGACTGATCTACCTATCCCATCAGCTTTACTCCTCCATTCTTTGGATACAGTTTATGCATATCTACAAGGAACACGGCCCATTTTAAGCTCCTCATTGTTGTGATGAGAGAAAAGAACGAGATGTATAGCTAGTTAAAAAGCTGACATATTGTGTGTTCAGGAAACACACTTGTTAAAGATCTATTCATGCAATCATTTAAATCCTAATTTTAACAAATGTGTGGAAGTTGTTTTGAAACAAAAGCCAGAGGAGCTACAGTTTTGTTCCATTGCAATATTTGATAAAAGTGAGCAAATTAGATGTAGACAAAGAGTATAGGTGTGTTTTGTTGACTGAGAAAATAGAAAGGGTTGTAAGGTGCTAATACGATTGTCTTAGATGTGGAATTCAATGTGGTCCTGGGCGTTGTTTTAGAGGAATATGAGAAGTCAGGGACATCTTAAGGATTTTGCAGGCCCTGCGGCAAACGTATTTTGGAGACCACTGTTCAGAGCATCTTTGAATTTATGATCCAATTTCAGCTTTCATGCCTTCTTTTGCAATATCACTGACAGTGCATAGGCACACCGGTTCAAATTCGAAATGTGTTTACTTCTATTATTCAGGGACCGTGTTTTCAATGTTGTAACACAGCTGTAGCTCACTAATATTATTGCAACTAACCTCTGTAACTCCATACCATCTATCACACGTGAGGTCCTGTTTTGATCTAGTTCATGGATTTTGAATGAAACCTAAACTCAACATTTCCCTGCAAAATGCCTGTAATAGACTCCCACACATCACCTATATTAAAACTAAATTAAAGCAGTCTTTAAAACAATCTGCTTAAGAATGACTTTGCAGCACATCTCTGGTCCCTGCTAGGGTGAGCAATGGACTGACCAGTGCTGCGTGGGAAGGGCAGCACTGGATGTCAATAGTCATTGGATGTTTCAGTATCTGACGGTCAAGCATTTTATAGGGGACCAAAGGGACCTTAAAATTATGGACGTCATTTAGGGGTCACCAGAGCTCACAGCTGCGACCCCTCGCTTGCCTCTTGCGATCCCTGGCACCGTTTTGTGACCACTGGCCTCAGAGGTGGCAAAATCAGTGTCTGGAACACCACAGGACCTTGTCTTTATACACATCAGTTGGGCCTCCACTCTCCTAATTTTCTGTCAATGTATTATTATACTAATAGTGAATAATAGTACAATATTCTCAATTAGTGTAACAAAAATAGCTTTTATTAGTATTTATTGACTAGAATATGACCTTCCCTGGTAGCTGAGGTAAGTAAAAAATATACTTTGAAATGGTTGTGTGTGTACTTGCGACTGAGACTGTGTCTATGTGAGAGAGCATATGTGTATGAGTAGATGGGAGCAGTTTTAAAGATTATGTTCCACAACAGAGTGGTGTTGCATCTTGCTATCTTTTTTCAGGACTCCAGTCTAGTGTTTATCTTGGGGCATACTATGGTTCTAATGTTATCTTATTGCTCAGGAATGGAATGCAGGGATAAAGCCAGCTGCATTTACAGGTAGGTCCTTTCTAGCGATAGACTTGTGTAATCTATTGTGATAAAACCTCCTTTACCCAGCAACCTGTGTGAGGCAAGTACATTTTACTGGTGATGAGTGTGTTTTGGACACACACCCAAGGACCAGGCCCATCAGGAGCAAGACTTTGTCCATTGAGCAGAGACAACGTACCTTTCAAGAGTGGGACTTGTTTCTGTTCACTTTCAAGAGGAACGGATACCAAGTGGATGTATTCTGGACTAGGTCATGGCTCATCATCAAATGTCTCTAAATGATTCTACATGTGTGTGGTCAGATAGAAGTTGCACGGCTAATATGATGGCTCTCATGCTCACCAGGATTTGTCACGTGCTGGATGTTCACCCACCTTGAGTGTGTGCAGTTCCTCCACAGCACTACATGCTCTAATCTTACAGATACGATTGTGACGATTGTGAAGCATGTCACAGTGAGTCGAAACAGAGGTATGCCCACCTAGTTAGTGTGTTGGAAAAAAGTAATTGGCAATCACGATGGGCATGTTGCACCTTGTCACAGTTAGTTTAATTTGATGGAAACCCTAGCAGGCCCATTGAACATGCCCTGTCAAGACGTTTATTAGAAAGAAAAAAAAGAAACATTGGCATATTCATGGACTCACTACTGCATCTCAGGCAGGTATCTGTAACTAATTCTGTTGTTATGAGGAACCTTGAATTCACTTTTTATTCTTCCATGTGAAAAACAAATAAACACATTATTTCTGTGTGAGGTATCTGCAGTGGAATTGGTGACATGAAAGGAGTTACTGCTCCTCGAGCATTTTTACAGTCTCCTGGTGAGTCCACATTGGAATGGGAGAAGTCGAAGCATATCTGGAAGCTTCAGGAGAGGACATATTTATTGGAAAGCCAAAACTCGTTCTCCTCAAACATTGCCTGCGAGCTGAGGGCAGAGACGTTTTAAAACCACTTCCTTCACCTCTAGTTGGTGAGGAGGATGAACTTGATGACCATGGCAGCCCAGTGAAAAAAAAATAACTATTAAGTATAAGAAAAACAAGAGAAATCTTTATCAAAGCCCTTACTTTGAACAAAGCATTTGCCAAGAGATTTAAGTATATGTTGCAGGACATTGAACAACATGAATCCAAAACTAGGGGTGTGGGTAAAGTGAAACTGATAAGAGCATAGGATGTTAAGATGCTGGCTCCAAAACCTCAACTGGAAGCAACATAAAAAGAGGAAAACGGCTGGGATTCTCTGGAAAATAAGGAATATGTTTCGGTTGTGGTATTAAAGGATATTTGGCTACTAGCAAGTTTTTTCCAGTAGTCAATCAGTTGTCCACTAAGCATGTAAATGTAGTGAATGCTACATATAGCGCAATTGGCGGGGATCATGATGATGATAATGAAGACACTCTAGAAATGAGTAGATGGAGACCCGGAGGCATCTTTTTGTCAATTAGAGATCATCTGCTAGGTTGTTACAGTATTGGCATTTTTGGGGCAAGGTATACAAACGTGGGAGAGGAAATAATGTGTATATACCCGGATACGTTTTTAATGCCATCTGGTGTTCGTTTGATGGCCTATAGCAAGAAACAAATACAGGTGAATGATGGTTATGATGTAGATATAAAGTTCAAGGGGTGAAATATTCACTCTAGAGTGTATGCAGCTATGGAAGGTGCATGTTTGTTAGGGTGGCCCCAGCAGAACGAGTTAGGAATTACCATGGATCCCCAATCACGATGCTCAACTGTTATGTGTGAAGATTGAAAGTAGCAAAAACATGTTTTACTGGTGCAAAGAATAATATCCATAGGTGTTTAACAATGAGCCTGGGTTGCTCGAAGATTCTAAATAAAAACACCTAAACTGATGGAGCAAAGGTCACATTACAGAAGTTTAAACCAATACCACTGGACTTGTGGGCTGAACTGGTGAGTGAGTTAGACACACATTGTAAGGAGGGCATTAATTAATCCTCTGAGGCCTCCAATTGGCTATCTCAAGGTAGGCTGGCCTGCAAGACTGGTGGTGGCCTGAGAATATGCGTCAATCTGAGAGATCTAAATCAAAAAATCTAGGTTAACTGCCATGCTTTACTAAATGTAAGCACGATGTTGTGCATGCTCAGGGGGCAGGGTTATTTTGTCCCTTGACCTTTCATCTATCTATCTTCAGATTGCTTTAGCGAAGGCTCCAAATCCCTGACATCATTTGTTTCTCCATACAGTTTCTGTTGCATGCCTCTCATCCTAACTTTAGCGTTGGTTGTCTTTCAAAGGACAATGTGCAAATTATTGGGAAAGGTAGTGAACATTACTTATTTTCCTAGACAGTATTCTGTCACATGGTAAGGATCAGTAGAAGTACAATCAAATGCTAGGCACTGAACAAGATGTCTTGAAAGAGAGTGGTTTGACAGTTAAGGTTGAAAAGTGCAAAATAGGCATGAATGGGGTAATCCACTCTTTTTGGGGGATTGGCAAAATATTATGCAAAGTTACTAGCTAGCTTTGCTGAGAAAATGTGTTGAATGCATGTTTTGCTAAAAACTAAGATACCTGGTTTGTGTGGTGCATTGAATGTGAAAGTGATTTCAGCAAGATGAAGGATCCAATTATGACCTGGGTGCCGTGCTCATCCACCTGAGAGATGGCAAGGAGGTTGTGGTGGTCTACGCATCTAGAATACTGAGACAAGCGGAGCACAACTATTCTGTTATGAGAAAAGAATTTTTGGCAGGCCAGAATTATAATATGCATTACAAAAAATATATATGGGATTGGGAGTTTATAGTTAGATCTGAAGACAAACCTTTGGTAGACACATTTCTGATAAGGTGAGCAAGCAGAGCCACTCCCAGCATTGCACACTGGCTTTTTTAGGTTAGAAGAGCGTGTCTTTCAGGTAGAGTATGTTCTGGAAGTCAGGAATGCCACAGGAGATTGTTTGTTGTGACCTCTCTTGGGGGTGATGGAGCTAGAAGTATCTGAAAAATAATTTGTGGCGAGTTTGAATGGAGCATCTGAGAAATTTATTATTTATGAAAAATGGGTTGCGCGGATGCCTGCTGGTGAGGTTTTAGTCAGGTCATAGTTGGCCCAATGGGAGGTATCGGGAGGATGAGGTAGTGGCAGTGCCATGTGAATGTGTGAGACAGGAGTTGTTATGGCATGATGGTATCCTTATGAGGGTTGATGGTTTGTGATACCAACAAATCTAAAGAAGAGGATCATGCTGCTGAAATAAGCAGGCATGCCATTTGGGTAGTCCGGGGTCGCAGCTATAATCTCTAGCTTGCTCCCTGCTAATCCTGATACTTCCTTTGCAACACTTGGCCCCAGAGGAGGCATACGTTTTGCCTCCCTGAGGCTAGGGGACTACCCCAAATGACGTCCATGGAGATAAGGCTTGCAATTGACGTTGTGTGAAGGTGATGATGTGCTGTGAGAAGGTAGGTGTAGGCTCACCATATTATTCCAAATGTCACCATTGGAGAAATACCTTACAAATGATTTAGTGAAGTGAGTGTCGTTCACAATTGAGGCCTAGTTGGATGTTGGCGCAATACTCTTGGAAATAAAGGTGTGTTGGTCAGTAAGCAAGTTCCAATTGTACTGAATTTATGGAGGGTAATTGGGTCACAGTGAGGCTGTAGAAAACAGTCTGTAGGGGTGTCCTGTTATTCCGGAAACTTGCATGTGTTAAGAGTGGGCAAGTATAGCAAAACAGAAGGGAGCGTGTGGAATGTCAAGAATGCGGTGAGCGCCAAAGTGCGTGATGGTGGCCACCGCTAAATGAGAACTGGAGTAAAGGAAATCCTGGAAAGAATCTACGTGGAATTAGAGGAGCAACCACAAGAAGGATGAAGAAGATGTCTGTCTTTAATGAAGGGCTTTGTCTTCCCTTTAGATGTTCCTTTGTACAGAGCTGACATCTTAAATGTATGAAGGTTGTTATGTTAACATTAGATATTTTCCACCCAATCCAGTTGTACTCCTATGCACTGTATTTCATATTTCCTTACCCTTTTTTATGTGTTTTCTTCTCTTTCAAGACATTGTTTAGTTACAATTGTTAAGAAAGGGGAATGTGTGACATGTTGCCATTTGTTTTGGAGGACTACAGCATTGTGTTGATGTTGTGACATAATATAGTTTAATTGCTCTGGGAGCCAATTTAGTTTTAACCCTATTTATTCTACATTGAAGTTATCACGTGCTCTCACAGTTCAAGCACTTTCTGGGCATCAATGATATGGTCTTGGTTTTGATCCTGCTTATGAATTGACAATTTTATAGAGCCCACAATGAAATTGAGCAGAATTTTTAAGCTCTTGCTCATCATTTATTTGATCTACTTTAACGATTCGGCACATTAATTGCAAATGATTTTAATTAATTAATCCATAAATGATTTTTGACTGATATAATATTGTTCACATGTTATCTTATAGCCTAGGTGTTTCTGGAAAGGAATGCGGGGAAAAGGCCATTGGTAGTTACAGGCTGGTTATTTTGAGAGATAAACTTGTGCCTTTTATTGTGAATAAAGCTCCTTAACTGAGCTCATTTGTGAGATGAGTACATTTTAAGTGGTTTCCAAATTAAAATATTGATCTGCTTGCTTTTTGCTAAATATTGATTAGATATCCTATTGAAAACATACAATACTGACTATTTAAGGAAAACTCTTTTTTATATTCCACACAGTTACTGACTAAACAATTCTTTAAATTTGCAAATCAAAGGAACTGGAATGGTTATTATGATGGTAAATGTTTAGCCTCTGGTGATCTAACCTTCCCAAGCCTCGAGATCGCCCATGATTTCGGACGGGAAGCTTTTACCTTGGGTGTTGCCCCCTCTTGCAGTTTCCGCTGAGGTCTTGCACAAGATTTCCAGTGGTGGTCAGGAGTCCTTGTCTGCGTTTCTGTAGGATCGAGGTCCTGCATAGACAGGGTTTCGACAGAACTGCTGGCACCTTTCTTGGGCTTTAGGGGAGCAGCGGGCAGGAGTCTGACCTCTGAGGGAGAGATGAAATCATTAAATATAGGCATGAACAAAAAGAAATGTTGAGGCTTTAACTTCGTCTCACCTTAGAAGTTAGAGAATAATGGATTCCATTGCCTTTTTAGCAATTGGTTAAGTCACAGTCAAAGTTGAGTAACTGAGTACAGTCTTCTGACCAGTCTGCGATTTCAGATGAAGAGTGCCCATTTCCATTCTTGGAATCCTCATTAAAAATCATGAAAAAATAATACTTCCCCATATAAGTGGGATCTATGAACACTTTTGTACCAAAAAACATAAAAGATTCTAATTGTGGGCCGGATTCACTAAGGTAAACTTACATTTTTGGGTAAATTTACTGTTATTTTGGTATTTGTAAACTAAGAGTTTAATTTTACTAATAGTAATATTATGACTAAGTAGACGCCGAAGTCAAGGCGGAGGACTCTGCACATAAAAAGATAGGCTTATCCTGCCCCCGAAAGTGGAGTCTGAAAAGTCATAACATTTTTATGAGTAAAATTCAGCTCATAGTTTGGGTATGCCAAAGAAAATAGTAAACTTACTCAAAAGTGTAAGTTTACCTTGATAAATTAGGCCCATAATACCTAAGCGTAGACATTTTCTTGCTACATTTTTAATCTTTTAATACAAAGCACATTTATCAAAATTCCTACCCACTCCAAATTTAAATGTTTTAAAAAAAATTTATTATTGTGCAAAGTTCGCTTTGACATACACAGCAATACGCCCACAATCCTGAGGCCGGCTGCGCTTACACTTAAGGTACGGCTCACAACAGCGCCTCTCACGTTCCGGGGGGGAGGGGCGGTTAGCGCTGTGCTACAAATTTACAGTGCTAGTCAGTGTACAAAACAATTGCGCTGCATGTCAGTGATATTATATAATTCTCAAGGACATATTTAAAAAAAAAAAAAATCAACAGAGAGATGTCAGATCAGTCATTTGCCTACAGGTACTTTAGGACTTGAGCAGCAACATGACTATGAGATTCTAATTCAGACGTTGATCCGCCCCAGTACCCCCTAGTCATCTTCGTTTCACTCCGTCAATGTCCACTCTCCATTCCAGCCCCACTATAAACCTCAACACCATATGACACTCTGTCCGTGGGACCCGTGTCAGTTCCCGCTTCCACTCCCGTCAATGTCACTGTCGCTGTACCTCCTCCCCCACTCTCAGATAAGCAGTGTACAGTCCCCAGAAGTTCCTTGGTTTGCACCGCTGTGGGAGCAGTTCACTGAAGTTTTCTGATTGCGTGCAGCAGTAAAGAACGTTGCGTGACCACTGCATCACCGTGAGTAAGGGTCCCCTAAGCCAACACATCGCTACTCTACACTTTGCCATCAGCAGGCTTAAGTCTACCTGTCTGTGAGCAGCCTTCTGTAATTTTCTAGAATAGCCCAGCAGCGCCACCGCCGGATCAGGGGGGGATTTCCAACTATGCAATAGTACTTATCTCTCGAAATATGTTTTCCCAGAATTTAAAGTCACCGGGGCAGCCCCACGCTAAGTGTATGAAGTCCGCTATCGGGAAGCAACATCTTTCACAAGCTGCATCTTCTTGTAGGCCATACCTGTGCAATCTCTCTGGCGTATAATACACTCTATTAATGTATTTAAAATGTATCAGTCTGTGTTTGCCGTGCAGTGATATGCACTTTGTGTTGGCGCAGCAATATGACCACATGTCGTCATCAATTGTGGTGTCCAGGTCTCGCTGCCAGGCAAGCCTGGCTTTGGTGTACTGATTGCTTCTCTGCGACATTGCCAATTTATTTAAATTGGAGACTAGTTTGAAGGGAGATTTAGCTTTAATGAGGTACCTTAATTCTAAAAACTCAGGGGGTTCGTCTAAGTCGTCCCCAAGGTGTTACCACAGTGCTCTGTGCACCCAGTGGATCTGGAAATGCTGCAGCATAGTAGGATTTTCCGTAGTGGTCATGACTGCATTCCATGTTTTAGCAACACCGTCAGAAAACAGCTCTCCCACTTTGTGGATGCGCAGAGCTCGAAGTGCTCGTACTACCCCCTTATCTCTGCCGGGGTTCAACCAGACCACCCAGTCTATAGGCATTTCCGGGGAGTATAACAGTGCCCCAGCCTTCTGCTGCAATATACAATGTCAGGCATGCCTAGACGTGTTTAGGGAGTCCAGAATCCCAGTCCTGCGATTGACCGGTTCAAAAATAGCAGCCGGGAGGGAAAGAGGTTCAGCGAACAGTCTCTCAAGCCTGAGATATAGTATGTTATCTGCACCGTGTATCCAGCTGTGTGCCTGCGCCCCCTATTCCACCCTATAATACAGCTCCAGGTCAGGTGCACCCAGCCCCCCCAGATGGTAAGGCAAAGTGAGTACTCGCCATTGAACACAAGCCTGCTTGCCCGCCCAAGCCATCCTCACTAGGGATTTATTGAGTTTGGTGAAAAAGAAGCGCGGTAGCACTATCGGGACATTAGTAAACAGAAATAGGAATCTAGGTAGCACCACCATCTTCATAATAGAGACTCTACCGATCAGCGATAGGGGGAGCCCAATCCAAGTTTCAACATCATCCTCTAGTTTGTCTACGGCTGTCCCATAATTTTATCGGAAAACAATTTAGGAATCCGTATGTAACCTAATACCAAGGTATCTAACTGAATCATCAGACCACTGCAGTGGGTACTCCATTTCAAATGATATAGTGGACGGGGTGAACGGGAAAGCTATGGACTTAGACCAATTGACCTTCAATCTAGAAAGAGACCCAAAGTGTACCACCTCTCTTAGGACCGGGGATAGGTTGTTTTCGGGGTCTCTCACATAAAGCAGGGTGTCATCTGCGTACGCGGAGACCACAATCTCCTAGGTGGGAAATCTTACGCCCCTGTGGCTGTGGTATTCCCTGAGCGCACACGCCAAGGGCTCAGCCACCAATGCATATAGTGTCGATGACAATGGACAGCCATGGTGTGTTCCTCTGGAGATGGGAATGGCGTCTGTGAATAAGTCCCCCAACCGGATCCGCGCAGAAGGAGCATTGTATAGCACCCCAATTATTTGCAAAAAGGCAGGGCCAAGTCCCATTCTAGTCAATATGTGTCGCATAAAAGGACACTCCACCGAGTCGAAAGCCTTCTCCATGTCCAAAAAGACGGCAACCTCCTATGAATCCCACCGGACAAGTTGCATTATACAAAGACCGTGCGCAAATTGTAAGTGAGGTTTCTGTCGGGTACAAACACTGCCTGTTCCGGGGCTACCAATTACGGGGTCAAAAGGGCCAGACGTGTAGCTAAGATTTTGACAAACAGCTTAGTGTCCACGTTTAGCAAGAAAGCGGGCGGTAAGATCTGCATTCCTCCGGAGGTTTACCTGGCTTGGGAATGGCCACCAAAATGGGATCTCTCATTGATTGTGGTATTTGTCCCGATACACACATATCATCGAAGAACTCTGCTATGTGCGGAAGCAAAAGATCCATGAAGGTCTTATAAAAATTCCCTGTGAGACCATCCGTTCCTGGGGCACTATTCGCCTTAATTCCTGCTAAAGCATCCAAAATCTCACCCCTTTCTATGGGGAGAGACAGGAACTCCCTATGCATGTTGGATAGGAAGGGTAACTTAATGTGCTCCAGAAAATGCAGTATTTCCCAATCCATATCTGACTGGCGTGAAGCACACAGGCTTGAGTAATAATGTTTAAATCTATTATCAATGTCTGCTTCCTCAGTAAGTTAATCACCCTCTTAAAAACGGCTCATGGCTCTGGAGGTCTTTTGCAAACGTATAAGGGGGTAGGGAGAACAAAAAAAACATACACCCAACAATAGACACAGGAATGGCAAAACTAATATGTTTTGAAAACTGCCCTCACTCACACACAAATGTGTGTGACATGCTTCATCATTAGGTCTGCTTACAAAACGCCCTGGTGTAGCCACGTTCAGGACGGAGCATAGGGAGGGGAAAACAAATAAAGAGACAAACCAATAACACACTTACACGACACAACACAAATATAATTAAACAGTGATAACACAGTGAGTATCACCCTGTGACTGGGTATAATGATAGAACAAAGTGCAGCATGGGAAAGCGCTTTAAAACTGGCTCGTGGATACCCATAGAACCTTTAATTTGTAGGTTCCACAACCAGGATTAAAATGGTAAAGGATGGGCAATGTCTGAAGAGAATATTAAGTTCTCACAACACCCCTCCTTGAACTCTGGAGGTCTTTCCCCTTCTGGCTTTCAGGATATTAGCCAGCACTGATCCAGGCCTATCACCCTCTCCGCACGCGTGTGCTGTGGCATATTTTCCCAAATGTTGCACTTCACTGTCCGTCACCTCATGGTACTCCTCAAGCAGTTTCTTCATTACGTCTATGGACTCCCCATCCATCCCAGACTGCTGACTTGCCTCCAAGTCACCCAATTTACGCTCCAGATTTGACAATCTCTGTTGAATGTCCCGAAGTACCCCAGAGTGTTTAGAGATGGCCACCCCTCTAATATACACCTTAAACCAGGAGTCTCCAACCTTTTCTGCAGTGACAGCTACTTCTGGTCCGTGAAAATGATTGTGACCTACTAAAGGCCAAGCAACTGGTGAATCATTCACAAAGTCCCTCCACGCGCAAGCTTCATTGACAAGGCATAAAGAGATACCCATTTAGTGTCTGCAATGCACAATATGAAACCAGAGAGCCTGGTATAAGTCCTGGCATTCCTCTTCAACAAACTGCATACTCCTGACCTCTGCCATAACTCGCTAGACTACAACCATAAGAAATCATATGGACGTGCAGTGCTGTTCAAACCTGCAATCATACTAAAAACCATAACCTGCACATCTGTCTCTAACACCTTTTCATCCACCAAACCGCTACGTTCCATAACTCGGTAATCGAACCTCGGTGGTCATCATGCACAACATGGAACACTTCCGACATAGGCTCACAAAATAAAGACAACACCTTTCCCACCACAAACTCTATACATGCAGGGTAGTAAGCAGTATAAACAAATGCTTAAATACAATTATTTTATTACATCATACCTCCTTTTTCTACATTATCACATGACTAGACCTTGAAATGCCGGAGTTCAAGGTTTGCACTGCACAAATTCTCTCCTAACAGACCATAAATGTGTTCCATGTAATAATAACCTATTCCAAATGTATGGTTCACATGACTTGCCACTTAGTTCATTATCATAGATTTGCCATCAAGGATGGTAGGAGTCCATGATTATTTCATGATTAAAAGCTATAACTTCTAAAAATGCCTCTTAATCTTCAAATCCTGGTCAGTGGATCACATGACACTCATCCTGAACATACAGCTGTATCAAATGCTTCCTATTCGATACGAGGTGCATTTTTCTTGAACTCTCATAGCTCCACTTCCCGCCCATCAAATAATAAATAGACAGAAACAGTGTACATTTCTGCAAATAAATATTATATTGCTTAAGGATTTCTGGTCCTGGGCGCAGAATCAATTAAATCATACTTAAATTTAATTTGGTAAAATGTTTTCAACCACATCACGAGTTGATTCTTGAGCAATAAAATGGTCACTAAAATATAACTATGAACTTGGAATACAGGAAATCCTGAATACACTCCACATCACCGATAATAAACGGCTCCATAAACATTCAGGAACAGAGTGTAATAATGTACCAAAGACCAATTGTGATACTTATCAGTTAATAGAAAAAATTAACATAGGGACTGGTTGGACCAATAGTGCAGGACAGGGATCCAAAGAGTTTGAATGATAAAAAACAAAAATCTATGTTTATTTATTCTCTTCTCTAAACGTTTGGAAAACCTGTGCCAAATGAATTGGTATCTAGGCTTTCCAGTAACCAATAGGCAAGTGTTTGCCTCTGTAAATTAAAGTTACCTTAGCAGAGAGGCCAAAGACTGAATGGGCATGGCACCAGAATATGTTTACTACTACCTTAGCAGGTTTGATCCAGGATTCAAAGAAATACACACTGCTTCAGTTGACTTTAAGTGCCAGATTTACATAAAATGGATATTCTAGGGTTCCAGGCATATGTTAAGACAGAAGCAATTTACACCTGGGAGCCTACGTAAACCATGCATGGGTGAGTGATGGAAAAACTATGCCTAAATGTACTTTATGTGACTTTGATAAGCTGAGGCGAGGTGGAAGAATTGGTTTTGTGTTTTACAATGGAGGGCCCCAGGGGAAGCGAAGACGCAGTCTAGTCTTCCCCTGGGATCATTCGCGCGGGGAAGGCCAGGCTGGGGTTGGGGGTGTGGTTGGGGGGTGGGTATAAGAATGCAGGGGAGGAAGGCGACTTCCTCTTCCTGCATTCTGGCATTGCTGGGTGGGAAGCAGCTTTTTCTGTGGAAGTGTCTTTGGGCGTTTGTTGTTGAATTGGCGGCGGTTTTTCTGGTGGTGACGAGCGTGTTGGCAGGTACAGCGGTGTTGTCGGTGGCCATGGCTTGTGGCGGCGTTGGTTTTGGTGCAAGGAAAATGTCCGGGGAATCGGAGGCGGTGTGGGAAACCTTGCTAGTGTTGGGGAGGGCCAGGAGGGCGGACCTATTGCAGCCGGGGGTGTTAGAGCAGGCATGGGTGGGCTTGGAGCGACCCCCGAGGGTGGCTGCTGCGGGGGTGTGTGCGGCTGTTTTTGTCTGCCAGGAGGACTCCGCTCCGGCAGGCAAGTCTGCGTGGGGGCGGGGCGCGGGGCGCGGGGGGAGAGGTGCTCAGCGCGGAGGCCGGCGTAAGAGCCTGCCTCCACGTTCGAAGGTAGCGGTGAGTGAGGCCTGGGTGCGGGGGCCCGGGGGCATGTTGTGGAGGAGGAGGGCGAGGGCGTTTGGTTGGGTGCTCCGGCGGGGGTGCAGGGCGCCCCCTCGGCGCCCGGAGCAGCGACAGGCAGGGGTGGGGGGCCCCGGGGGCCGGCGGTGCGTCACTCAGGCGAACAGGCTGCTGGTTGGCCCGGGGTTGTGGACCTGGGTGGCTCGGCCCGGGGGGGCCTGTGTCAGTGGAGATAGAGGGGGAGGGGAGTAGTGAGGTTGAGGAGGCTGCCTGCGTGGTGGTGGGGCGGTCTGGAGAGTGGGGGCCCCTGGACTTGTCTATGGGTTCCAAGGCCAGCACCCCGATACAGCGGGGGGCTGGTGGGGGCCCGCTGGGCAGATTGAGATGGAGGTCAGGCCTGGGGGCAGGGGGACCCTGGGGGGGTACTGCCGTGGAGGAGTATGCAGGGGGTGGTTGCTGGGCAGATGGGAGGCGATGGATGTGGGGACCAAAATCAAGGAGCAGATTCGGCTGGTTCAGGAGGCGGATGCCAGGTGGGTCGAATTGGAGGACATGAGGGCGGGAGCGGCCTGGGGCGGAGAGATGGAGGGCCCGCCTACACCTACATCAGAGGAGGAGTTCTGGGCAGAGCAAGAGGAGGCTGAGATGGCGGGCGGTGCCCGGGGGGGGCCTGGGGGGTAGAGGTGACAGGCAAGGGCGTTTAGGGATGGCCGGGATGGCGGGGAGGCCCGGCAATGCCAGAGCCTGCCCGGGTTGGAGCGGTCCGGGGGGCAAGGGGAGGTCCCAGCTGGCGGAGGTCAGCAAAGGGGGGGGAGGCTCGGCGGAGCGCAAAACAGCTCCTGGGTGCCGCCTGGAAGCAATAGGGGAGTCGGCGGCGGCTCTCCCTCCGTCGCGGGATCGGGCCTCAGCGTCTGGTGTGGATAAGGGGGCGGGGAGTGGTGTGCCAGTTCAGAAGGGTGTGAAATGTGCAGTGCGTGAAGTGCAGTGGAAGCCGGAGGAGAATAAATGGGAATTGGAGCTGGATTGTGGTGCTGAGAGTGATGAGCTGGAGGAAGGTGAAGTGAGAGATGACGTGGACAGAACTGCAGAACGGGTGCAGGGCAATGGTGGACTTGGTGTCTTGCAGGCCCCTAGGAAGAAGACCGTGAAGGCGAGAGGGTCTACGGTGAAGCCCAGCAGCACGTACCGTTGGCCGGGAGCGATGCAGGCAACAGGTGAGGGTGCTTGGTGGGCTGCGTGGGAGGAGGGACAGAAAGGCAGCAGAAAGAAGGCGTGCAGGTTAGTCGGTGTGGGGGATGGGTTTCTGCGGGACGCAGGGGCCGGGGGGACTGAGGGGGCTAAGGTGGGGGCGCTTGCATTGGCAGGTACGACGGTGGTGACGGCCGGGGTACAGACAGACAAGCCCGGGACGGAGGACCGGTCGGAGGGAAAGGAGGACAAGGAAGGAAAAGTGGGGGACAAACACCAGAAGAAGTTGCCCTATATGGGCTTGGCCATGCCTTTGGGTCTCACTTGTCTGAGAAGATTAAGGGTAGGATTTGGAAACACGAGTAGGTCGATGTTTTCAAGCTATTACACAGGGAGGTTCAGGCCAAGGAGTGCTCCAAGGAGGAAGAGTGTGAATTGACCATAAGGCCCCGGGTTCCTGTCAATATGGAAAACTGGACTTCGGCGTTTTTGATATACGCAAGTATATACTGTGAGAAGCACCTGGATAGGGCTATCCCTCTGTTCAAGTACATGGACATTATCAGGAAGGCGCAGTTACAGTTCGGGGGTTTCGCATGGCTGAGCTATGACGAAGAATTTAGGGCGCAGGTTAGTGTGAATCCTGACAAACCATGGGGGGAGATTGATCAGGAGCTCTGGATGCAGTGGATGGCGTTGACGCATTTGTCCGCCTCTACGCACACAGCTAGTGGACTGCCGGTACCTTATCGGGCCTTTCCGGCACGGCCCGCCCAGTCTGGGGCAGGAGGGGTGGTCACCCCGGCAGGGCACACATCTCCAGCCACGACCGGTGCCTGCTGGAATTACAACAAGGGATATTGTTTGTGATACCCTTGTAAGTTTAAGCATGAGTGCTCCAAGTGCGGCGGTCGTCACGCGGTCACTCAATGTTTCACGTTGGCCACCCCTTCGGATCAGTGGCGAAACTCCAATGCAAAAGGTAGGGGACAGCCTGCTGCGAAGGGCGCCTACTCCAGTTAAGGTGGAGGCGATGGCCCATAGGCTTGGGTGTTACCCTGACAGGGAGGCTGCGTTAAAATTGCAGTGGGGTTTCACAGAGGGTTTTAGAGTGGGTTACCAAGGACCGAGGGTGCGTAGGTGGGCAGACAACCTTAAATCAGCGAAAGAATTACCGGAGGTAGTGGCCGCCAAGTTACAGAAAGAAATGTCGGAGGGTAGAGTGGCGGGTCCCTTTGCAGAATGGCCCCTGGAGCATCTGATCATTTCTCCTTTGGGTGTGGTGCCTAAGAAGGAGGAAGTGGAGATTAGGATGATACATCACCTGTCCTGGCCGGAAGGCCAATCCGTTAACGACTTCATTGCGGAAGTAGACTCACGGGTGCTTTATGCGTCGGTGGATGATGCTATTCACCTGGTGCAAATGAGCGGGCGGGGGGCGGAGATGGCTAAATGCGATATCAAATCAGCTTTCCGCCTTCTGACGATTCATCCGGCGGATTTTCCTCTGTTGGGCATGCAGTTTGCAGGGGCCATTTACGTGGACAAGTTTTTGCCCATGGGGTGTGCCATCTCCTGTGCGCTTTTTGAAGTATTCAGTACATTTTTGCAGTGGGCTTTTTCTCAAAGTAGCGGGCACTGGACCGTGACACACTACTTGGATGACTTCCTGTTCATTGGGAATGGGCAGTCAGGGGATTGTGGCAGAGCCCTGTCACATTTCCAGGACATGGCGCAACACTTTGAGGTCCCCTTGGCGCCCGAAAAGCCTGCTGGGCCTAGCTCTTGCTTGACGTTCTTGGGGATTGAGCTAGACTCCGTTTGGTGGAGGGCTCGCCTTCCCCAGGCGAAGGTCTCAGAGATCCAGGCATGTCTGCTATGGGCTATTGGAGAGAAGAGGATTGCGCTGCACGCCGTGCAACAGCTGTTGGGGTTCTTGAACTTTGCGTGCCGCGTAGTGCGAGCAGGGAGGACGTTTTGCAAGAGGCTCGGCATGGCCATATCGGGGGCGGTGTTACCACATCACAGGGTCTTGATCTCCATGGGGGTGCGGGCATACTTGAGGACTTGGTGGACGTTTCTTTCTGACTTCAATGGGGTGTCTCTGGACTTTCTGGAGGAGCGGACGGTGTGGCAGATTCAGATCTATGCAGACGTAGCGGGGGTGGCAGGTTTTGGCCTTTTCTGGGACGGCAGGTGTTGCGCGGAAGAGTGGCTGGCACACTGGTTGCAACAGGGGTGCAGCATTTCGTTCTTGGAGTTTTTTCCTCTGTTGGTGGCACTGGAAGTGTGGGGGACTGAATTTCAGAACAGATCGGTGTTGTTTCATGTGGACAACATGACGGTGGTCGAGTTGGTCAACCGGCAGAGGGCAAGAGACTTGACAGGTTTGCGTCTGTTGAGGGAGTTTATGCTGGGATGTTTGAAGTTGAATGTGATTTTCCGAGCCAAGCATGTCCCTGGAGCGAATAATGACATTTCGGATGCTTTGTCTCATTCACAGTGGCAGCGTTTCCGCAGGTTGGCGCCTGGAGCAGACCAGCACAAGACCAGACTGCCGGCCGGCGTCTGGGCCTTGTGGGAGTGAGAGTGTTGGAACTGGTGGAGAATTCTGTAGTGGAATCAACAAGAAGGACGTACAGGCCGACATGGGAAGAGTTTGTTTCCTTTATGGGGTGGCAACTGGAGGTGGCTGGGAGAGTTCGTTCGGTGATTGAGCAGGGAGTTTTGCAGTTCGTTCTGCCCTGTATTGACAAAGGTCTGTCGCCTGCAACGATTTCAGGGAAGTTGGCAGGGCTGTCGTTTTATGGTAGTTTGTTTTTTGGTTTTGACCCAACGAAGGATGTATTCATTGGGGTAGGAAGAACAGGGGGGGAGGGGTGTTGAGGGAAGCTGTGACATTTGAATTGTTGGTTTGTATAGTTGAAGTGTTACCGTTTTGCTGTTACAATGGGTTTGAGGTTCGGCTGTTTAGGTTGGGCATGGTGTGGATGTTTTTTGGGGCTTTCAGGGTTTCAGAGTTGTTGGGGACTAGGTCCCGAGGTGGTAGGCGGTTTAAGGAGGTCCGTGTGGAATTGGGACGATTGGGTATTTGGCTGAGCCAGTCTAATACGGACCAGTTGGGGAGGGGAAAGTGGGTTTGGCTGTGCGAGATTGGATGGGACGGTGTGTGCCCGGTGAATGAGTGGAGGTCGTTTGTGGGCCAGGTACGGTTGTCTGGTGGTGAGATATTTTGTCATGAATGAATGAATGAATGAAATGAATGAATGAATGAAAATTGCACTTATATAGCGCTAACTACCCGGAGGCCTCGTAGCGCTTGTGACTGAATTTACTTAGCGCGGGCTCAGGGCAGATCAGCAGGATTTGGCATACAAGTGTGTTTTCAGGGCTTTCCTGAAGGAAATCATGAGTCTGGGGCCCGGGTTACGGTGGTGCAGCTGTTAGCTTTTTTGCGAAAGGCGGTGGGCAGGTTGGGGCTGAATCCGGAGGGGTTTGGGACCCACTCTTTTCGAATAGGAGCGGCAACTGCTGCGGCGCGGTTGGGGTGGTCTTGGGATCGGAAACAAAATATTGGTAGATGGAAGTCACGATGTTGTGAGAGGCATGTCAGGAAGTAGGTTGTGGAGCTAGGGATGGGGGGATAGGATGTTGAGGTGTCAATATTACCAGGATGTGTATTAATACCTTTTTCTTTCGTAGGTTGTGTGGGCCGACCGGGGGGCAAGACGGTCACATGGATTGTGGGGCATTCCTTTGTGCACTGGATATGCTTAGCAGCAGGTGTACGGCCGTAACCTGGGACTCAATGGACTGCAACATGAGGTGCACTGGTGGGGGAAAGGGAGGATGCGATGGGGGGCACTGTTGCTCTGGCTCGCGAAGATGGTCCCACAGAGGGGATGCCCGGACTTGTTGATCATTCACTTGGGGGAAAATGACTTGATTCAGCTGTCGGGTTTGGCGCTCTTGCAGCTGATGCAGAAGAACCTGGAGGTCATGAAACAAAAGTTATCTGGGGCTTGCATTCCTTGGACTGAATTTGTTCCCAGAAGAGTTTGGCGGGGGGGCGAATAAACATGGGGTAGTGGAGAAGGCTCGGAGAAAATTGAACAGGGCAATGAGGGTTTTCTGTGAATCGATGGACATTAAGGTGACCGCCCATCCCAGACTACGACTTGAAGAAAGGTTGCTTTTTAGGGATGACGGAGTGGATCTTTCGACGCTTGGGAATGCGTATTATATGATGGAGGTGCGTGATGTAGTAAGCAAGTTGTGGAACAAAGCGATCTGGTGCCGCAGGGATGTATGAATGAGTGGTGGCGAAAGATGCACATTAGCACCTGGGGCGGGGGCAGGTAACCGCCCTAAAGGGGGTTCCCTGGTTGGCGGTATTTGGGAGGGGTGGGGGAGTCACTAGCGGGTGCACCCACCTCTCATGGGGGGGAGGAGTGAATGATGGGGGGTGACTGGTGGCATGAGAGTAGTGCCAAGATGCGAAGAGAGATTGGAAGTAAGGTTGAAGAACGGAAGGTGGAATGAAAGGAGAGTATGAGGATGGAGTTTGCGTTAGGGGGAGATTTAGTTGTTGTTGATTGTTGTTCCGGTTTATGTTGTGCAGCTTGGTCCTAATAAATGGCCTTTTACGCTCAACAACAATGTGGCCTGGTTATTGCGCGAACAGGATTTTTATAGTAGCAGGAAGCCCTCACAATAACGGAGCAGAACACACAACAGAACAGAACAGCGGGGTCTGAGGGGTCTGGTCCAGACTAGATTACAGGAACCAGGATATGCTGGGGAAGGTTAGGTAGGAACATGCACGCGAGAGATGATGATAGCAATTTGTAACATGCATAGTTACTCTAAGAATGTCCCTGCACGAGCCAGCATAGATCGAAATTGATCTGAATGCTACGCAGCACACTGTACATATTTCATCTGTATCAATGGGCGCCTTGCGCACGGTGCACAGTGTGGTTGGAAATGTTTCTGGATGGCACAGCAAATCATCAGTTTTCATGCTCGGATTCTGAAAGTGAATTATTTCTCACTGGAGGTGACATCTCCTGCCTCAGCCCCTCTCTCCCTGCGCTCACTGACGGGCTCTCCTATGTGGCAGAGGTAGGAGGTGGGAGGGAAGAGTGAGCCCAGCCAGACCCAGAGACTGTTGCATCCCAGCAGAGAGGCGCTGCCCTGCCCAGTGAGAGCCAGGGGAGGCAGAACTGTCAACGACTGTGGCTCTCTTCTCCCCTCTGCACACAGACTCCGTGCATGGCATCCCAAGGCAGGACCGCCGTGAAGACAGCCATGGACTTGCTGTTTGCCCCTCAGCTGCTGTTCAAGAATCACAGCAGCTCACCTTTCCCTTGTGCTCTGATTGGTTTCATAGGAAAAGTGATTTGTTTGGCTAATTTAAAGTTTGCTTTATCTGGTAGCAAAGACCCGTCAAGCAGCAAATCGGAACTATCGGCTTGGGAAATTAATAAACGAGAACAAAGGGTATAAATAAAATAAAGAGAGGGCATCACATGCCCAGCAAAATTAATGATGCTGACAAAGACACTTTCAGATGAGCCCCGTCTTGTGTCAGGAGTAGGACAGACTGCGAAAAGGTACCCCGCAATCTCGGGCCCGAGAGGAATCTGGATTTTCCGCTTCTCCTTGTGAAAAGTTGCGTGGGGAAATAGTATGCTCAGTCTTATCACCGAAAGCATAAGGCGGGAGAGCTAAAAATGAACAATTTAGCTCAACAAGAGGTACATAATTTAAGCAGCCAAAGCCATTCGGAAGGAATTCGGTCCAAATTTACTTGTTTGAATTACTGCTCATGTGTTATTTATTTTAGTTGCCTCGAATAACTGCATGCACAGGCATCTATTTGAAAGAAATAAAGCTCTTCTTGCTCACATACCTGCTGTCTGTCTGGTTCTGCTTAAGGTGGCTGACGCATGGAGATCCAATTATGCCTTCAAGGCTGTCCCTTCCGCAGTAAAAATGCACAGGATCATAGAATGGAGATGCGGGGAATGAGATTTTGATACCTTTTCTGATCTCTTAGATCCCTATCTCATTCATCTATTTTGGATCGATTATTATCTGTCATTGAGTAAAAGGCAAACTCACATAGGTTAAATCAACCCCATAGACTGACGCAACTCTGAAGAACCACTTACGACTGATAAAGTTTAAAAAGTTTAATATAAAATCAGAAGCAATTGCATATACAATCCTCTCAGGATAAGATTCAACAAGTATACAGGAACTAAAAGGAACATAAATTCCCTAAAGAATCTGAGTCTACAAAAGAAAACGATTAAAATCAATTCCAGAATCAACAGATTAAAAAGCATAGACACAAAGTGGATCCGTTGCGTCATCTACAAAAGGAGAATAAACAAGTTAATTCTGTCCCTACTCTATGCTAGGTGACATCCCTACTTCGCAAGTTCCTTACCTAAAAAGGTGTCAGCAGTTTGACTTCCAAAGAAGTTCAAACTCTCTTAGCCTCTAATGGTAACCTATGTCGAGAAGCAGTACCCTCTTTGCCTACCCATCCGCTCTCTAAGGGTCCTCGGCCTACTGCTCTCTTGCGCTCTGCTCTCTGATCTTCTGTTCTGCGCTGAGCTCCCCTAACTTCTCCTCCCCAGGGTGCTGTCCCTAAATACACAATCACAGTATGGGTGGAACGCCCCTTTGACGCCCACCACGTACACATTCACATGATCTCATTCTGGTTCTTTCCATAGCTTCGTCTCTTCGCGTCGTCCGTTAAGTTGACCTTTCTTCTTAGGCACCATCTTCGTCTTCTTGCTGGTGACTTCATTGACATTCCAGTTGACACTTTCAGAGCAAAGTCTATCACCTCAACAGAACTCTATTCATTACGATTGTGATTATAACCTCCTTTGGTCCTGTGAACGGTCATTTCTAAACAAGACCCTAAATTCCAAGCGTCTCTTATCTCACTTAGGCCATAAACTTCGTCCAGCATTGTCACTTTAAATTTAACAAGACCTTTGACTCTTTGCTCGCACGTTCAGATCAAAGCTATCCCCTATTCCTGTGAGCCCACTAAATTACATGCAGCGGACTACACTCTTGCGAACCCTTGGTCAGTTAGGTTAAAATCACACATGACCAAACTATTCTAACATTCCTACAACTCTTCTACACGGTATGACTTTTAACACAAGTATATATATAATCGAATTTAGCAAATCATTGATTATACTTGAATGCATATTACATAAAATACAACGTTATATTCTCGTTTCTTACACAGTGCTATATAGTCTGCACATTTCTTCGCTTTACATTTCATCGCTTTCTCCGTTTAATAATTACATACGTATATTTAGTTTAGCACGTTCTACTGTTCTGAAGCATTTCTACACATTTCTATATTAGCCCACTATGTATACGGGCCTCTCAATTCTAATGCATATTCTAGAGTAAATACAAATACATTTCCTATCACTCATGTTACATCGGCTAACTTTACGCTACAAGTGCTACTTCACGTTACAACTTCTAACTTTATGCGATATGCTTGTAAATATGGTACAGATATATTTTTCATTCAAATTGAGCTCTCTCAGTTCCCCCCTTTGATGACCTCTAGGGGTCATCACTAAAATTGAAATTTGAATGACACCTTACACAGAACTAGTTACAAGATTCCCTCTTTTTATCGTTTCGAGAGCTCTTAAACTTTTATACTGTTGATCTTGTAAAGCAGCTAATCTCCTTTCTTGCTCTCTCATGGACCTTTGTAATCGGTTCGTCCTATACCATTTGTACAGTTTCACTAACCCCAACAATGTGATTATGCAAATCAATATTATTAAAACAGGTTTCAATATGTACCACACAACACTTTTACCAAGGTTGGCAAACCAACTTCCAACCTTTCCCACTCCATGACCTACTTTTTCCCAAACATTTACTTTTGTTAAATCTTCGATTTCTTGGTGTATCTCTGTAATGTTTTGTATGACTTTCTCAAGTGGTTTTGAATTATCTGGAATGTAAGTACAACATTCTTGGACCTTCAAAGCCTTGCAGACTCCGCCTTCTTTTGCTAGCAGAACATCTAAAGCAAGACGGTTCTGAAGAACCATTGCCCTAATCGACTGCATCTCTCCTTCTACTAGCATCAATGACCTTGCAGTACTTGCAGACAGTCTATCTACAACTGTAGCTAGTCTCCTGATTTTAACATCATTAAGTATTAAACCTAAAAGAGGAAACATCGCTCCAAATATGTCTCCAACTACCTCTGCATCTCCTACTTCCCTTTTCGCTCTTGTCGAAGCCTTTCCTTCTATGATCTCTAAATCCTTTGCATGATATATTTTGGGGAAGACAATTGCCAAGTAACACGAACCATACCAATTGTCAGGCAGTTTTACATAGGCATTTCTTCCACATACAAAATATACATTAGGAATCGCTTGCATCCCTTTCATAAAATCTTTCGTATAGTACTCTAACCTAAAAGCATGTTCGCAATTTACTTCACCTACAAATACACTCTCATAATATGTCTTGCTTCGAGTTAAACATAACTTTCCTTTCTGCGTTCTATCCAAAGCTATTGGACCATTGCTACCCTTCTTCTTGTGTGCTTTTTCTTCTTCGGTCCAATCAGTTTTCCACTGTCCTGACATTTTTAGAATCTTCTGCCTCCTGTACCGGTCATCTACTTGTCCTATGAACTTTTTCTCGACTTCTGACACTTTGCAAGTCAGATTATTTCTGCGTGCATATGAAGTATCTAGTGTATCCCAAGGAAGAAAGAATTTTCCTAATCTATCCTCCTTTTTATAATAGTCCCACTTATTCATTTGTTTATAATTCGGGACTTCAGGCAGTACCGAATCATAATTTGAAAAGTAGTACTCGAACCCTTCTCTACCATAAAATATACTGAGCAATAAGCTACATGTTATCCCATAAGTCAGTGGGAGATGATGATATCTGATGCCTTCATCTACGGAAGCCGGCAATTGCATGCAAACATAACAATCTTTGGCCTCCATGGCATCAATATACTCGTATAATAGCTTGGCATATGCATTTGATCTAAAATTTCCCTGCGACTCGTCTACGTGTAACCTACGAGCTTCATCTGCCAGTAACGCCTTTTCACGGATCACCTTGCTCTCCTCCTTCTTCCCAACAAGAGCAGGTTTCAAAGTCGTTACAGGCTTTACATCTGTTGTCTCCTTTATATTTGTATGTCCTACTATGTATGATATGGTAACTACTGTAATAATGAGAAAAATTACTACTGCTATTAGTGTACCTATTATGCATTTGGCCTTTCGGTTTGGGTTGCCATTCTCCATGTTATCAAACAGCGTAGCTCTTTCCTTTCGAGGAAAAGTTTTCTTTTTCAGTCTTTGTCTTGTTTCATTTGCTTTCTCAGTCCGTGAAGCACTCTTAATCAACAAAAGTCTCTTTTTCACAACAATGTCTTTTTATCTCCAGCAACAGACAACCCTAACCCTTCTCCGTCCTCTAAATGTAATCCCTAATTTTATTCTTCTTTCCACTCGGCGCTAGGTTATCTTCTTCTTTATAGCTTAATTAAAAAGTCTTTATGCATCTACAATGATTCTCGTACCTGCAGCTCTAATAACGTGTTCCAATAATTCTAAACGAATGACTTTTTCTTCTTGTCCTGGTATTTGATGACCAAAAGTCGGAAACTCTAATCGATTTAGCACTAGGTCTTTGATCCGACTTAGGTAAAGGGGAATGGGAAGTGTGAAAGTCAGTAGCCCCTCAGTCTCGATTCCAGGCGTCAACATCCATATCTCCACTGCCACAATTGGATCGAGATTGATCACCTGCACTTCTCTCACTCTCCCAGATCTCTGTCCCCAAGACATCTGCTAGATAAGTCCACTCAGGGGTGGCGTATCTTCGGCAGGGCACACGTACCCTTCTTGATCTTCTCGGACTCTCAGAACCTGAATCCGTAGCTTCTTCGTCTAGATCCGTATCTTCAGAGATCGGGACAAGGGTGCTCTCTGGATTTGCTCTCAAGGTTGACCTTCTCCTTCTTTCCGGCCAACTAGCTTCTCCACTCCTTGTCCTCCTGCTCCTTGTTCTTGGACTTGTCTCTTGATCACTTACAGCTTGTTCGGTATCTGACTCGAATTCCCAGCTACTTTCCTCTTCTGAGGCAACTTCGGTCTCACTGGTGTCCTGACCGTCATCAGCCTGTTCCGACACAGGCTCAGCCTCTTCAATCACCTCTACAGCTTGGCTTTCCCCCTCTGTGGCTTCTCCGCTTTCCGCTGGATTTTCATCCGAGAGAGGAGCTGTTTCTTCCAGAGGTGCTGGGACTCTTCGGGTGTGTGAGGCGTGTATCCAGTTGGGCAAGCCTCCACACTTTACTGCAGTATTCGTAACTAGTATGACTTGGAATGGTCCACGCCAGCGCACGTCTAGACAGTTCTTCCTGACATGCTTCTTCACCAGGACCCAGTCCCCCGGACATAGGTCATGGCACAAGTCTTGTGCTGATGGAACCTCTGCAGCCTGGACCTGGAGGGACACAGAATGAATGGCATCAGATAGTCCCTTGCAGTAGTCCAAGATCAAATCGTCTGTGATGTTCAACAACGCTGCAGTCGGAACCGATGGCAATCTCATAGCTCTTCCCATTAGCACTTCGTGTGGAGAGAGACCTGTTCTTCTATCTGGTGTGCTACGTATGCTCATAAGAACCAATGGAAGTGCATCAGGCCAACTCAGAGATGTCGATGAACAAACTTTGGCGAGTCTGGATTTATTCGTGCTGTTGATTTGCTCTACAATCCCCGAAGCTTCTGGTCGATAACTGCAATGGAGCTTTTGGTCTATACTCAAAGCTGAACATAGCATCTTCACTATTTCGCTGTTGAAATGAGTTCCTCTGTCCGATTCCAAAGAGGCTGGCACCCCAAACCTCGGTATCAACTCTCTAAGCAACAATTTTGCTACTGTGAGTGTATCGCACCTACGTGTAGGATAAGCTTCAACCCATCTGGAAAATATACAGACAATCACTAAGACATATCTGAGTCGATTGCACTTGGGCATTTCAATAAAATCCAGCTGCATTCTATTGAAAGGTCCCCCAGACCTCCCTATGTGACTCAAAGTGACTAGTGTTCTTTTCCCTACGTTTAATTGCTGACAGATCGCACAACGCTGACATACTGCTTCTGCCGCTACTCTAAATTTCGGATTATACCACGTTTGTCTGAATACTCTCACCATAGCATCTCTACCTATGTGTGCTGGTCCATGCAATCTCCTTGCCATTGGACTAACAAGTTCGTTTGGTAAAACTGCTCTCCCATCTGCAGAAATCCAAAAATTCATTTCACTTTTGGTACATCCAGCAGTCTCCCAGCCCCTTTTCTCAACATCTGGTGCATTTTCCTGAACACACTTCAATTCGTCCCACGTATCTACAGTGTCTAACAACATAGTCAACTCAGTTCTTTCTTGTATTCCCCCCACTTCTACATTGGTGTGAGAATATCCCTGTTCTGCACAATAGCGTGCAACTTCATCTGCATATCTGTTTCCTTCTGACACAAAATCTGTATTCTTTGTGTGCGCGGCGCACTTAACAACCGCTATGGCTGTTGGACCTTGCAATGCTTCTAACAATAATCTCACGAATTCTCCATTCCTAATGGGAGAACCCGAGGAGGTCATGTAACCTCTTTGAGACCATAACTGCCCATAGTCGTGAACTACCCCGAAACCATACTGGCTATCGGTGTATATGGTGACTCGAATTTTGTTGCCTGCCAAACAGGCACGGGTCAAAGCAATGATTTCAGCTACCTGAGAGGAATGTACTCCATCCAGGCAGGCGGCTTCCACAACTCTGGTAATAGTACAAACTGCATATGCTGCTCTCAGCTGACCGATATCGTCTCTTACGCATGAACCATCAACAAAGAATATTTCATCAGGGTCGGTCAATGGCTCATCTACGATATCTGGTCTCGGTTTGGTGCATAGTTCAGTCACATCAAGGCAGTCATGATCTGTACAAATTTCATCATCAATCTCATTTGGAAGTGGCATCAAAGTAGCAGGATTCAAGACAGAGCATCTCTTTAGGGTCACATTCTCAGCAGCCAATATGACTTGCTCGTAGCGTGTGAGCCTGCTATTCGTCAGATGCTGAGTCTTAGTCCTGGTCATTAACAATTCCACAGAATGCGGTAAGTACACCACTAACTGATGTCCCATTACCACATTTTCACATCTTTCAATGCTGACACCCGTTGCAGCAACGGATTTGAGACATCCGGGCAACGCTGCGGCTACTGGATCTAATGTAGCCGAAAAGTACGCAACTGGTCTACGCGCATTTCCGTGTATCTGGGCCAAAACTGCTAAAGCACAACCTTCTCTTTCGCAGCAGTAAAGCAAGAATGGTTTTTCATAATCAGGCATTCCCAAAGCCGGGGCACGACACAAGTCCTCCCTCAGCTGCAAAAATGCCATCAAACAATCTTTGTCCCATGGTACCGGATCACTCACTCCCTTGTGCGTCAGTTTTAATAAAGGTTTTGCCTTCAGTGAAAAGTTGGCTATCCACTGCCGACAATAACCAACCATGCCTAGAAACATCCTGACTTCTCTTTGTGTTTTAGGCGCGTTCATTTTCATGATCGCCTCTATTCTGTCTGGAGACACCTTCCGCTTTCCCTTTTCAATCCTATGGCCTAAGTATTGCACTTCAGTCAGACAATACTGCAATTTACTTGGAGACACCTTGTGTCCGTTCTCGGCCAAGTGATTTAACAAGGTGATGGTGTCTACCTTGCAAGTTTCCTCAGTTTCTGACGCCACTAGGAGGTCGTCTATGTACTGGACCAGAACCGAGTTCTTGGGCAGTACTAGACTTTCAAGATTTTTCTTCAGCAGCTGGTTAAAAATCGATGGGCTTTCTGTATACCCCTGGGGAATACGACACCATGTTAAAACGCGATTTTCCAGCTTAAAAGCGAACAGATACTGGCTCTCCTCATCTAAAGGAATCGAAAAGAAAGCCTGGCACAAGTCTATCACTGTGAACCATTCAGCTTGGAACGGTATCTGAAACAATATTACTGATGGATTCGGTACCACTGGACAACATGAAACAACGATATTATTAATCTTTCGAAGGTCCTGCACTATTCTGTATTTCCCACTAGGCTTCTGCAAACCCATAATCGGGGAGTTACATGGACTTCCCACGATCTCCTTCAGTATTCCCTGTTTAATCATGGACTCGATCACAGGCTTTATTCCTGCAATCGTCTCCGGTGTCAACTTATATTGTGGTGTTCTTGGATACTCGGCATTGGGTTTTACCATGATCTTTACCGGTTCTACCCCTTTAATCAGTCCTATTTCTTCTCCGGTAAAATCCCACACCTCAGCTGACACTTTCTCCTTCAAGTCCTGTGGAAGCTCCTCCACCGTTAAGGTAGGGTACAGTTCCACGCATCCCTGCGAGTTTACAACTTTAAAGTCGGCATCATCATCGTTAGTCTGCACTTCTACTCCTTCAGGTGTGCAATATATTGTGCAATTTAATTTACACAGCAGATCTCTTCCTAACAGACACACAGGGCTAGAATCACAAATCACAAACTGATGTTCATCACTATAGTTCCCTATCTTCACTGATACTGGCTCGGTCAGAGGATTCGTCATTCTCCTGTTTGCGACTCCTACCACCTGGATCGTCTCTCCCGACATTGGCAGACCTGGGACTACCGCTGATCTCAAAGTGGATCGAGTGGCCCCCGTATCCACCAAAAAGGTCGTAGGACATCCAGCCACCTCAGCCTCTACGTATGGTCCTCTCTGGTCTACCTCCAGGGCTGCTCCTAGAGTACAGTCTTCTTCCCTATTCACCCGTTGTCCCGTAAGAGGATCAACGTAGTAGCATTCTTCCCCTCCTACGAACAGTGGCAGTTGTCTATAGGTTTTCCCTCCATTTGCAATGCGAGGCGGTTGAGGGAACGGGGCTCGAGGAGTCTGAGTCCCCCCTTTGATAAACTTTCCCTTCGGGACTGCTGTTCCCTTTACCACGCTGGTTTGAACCTCATCCTCCTCCTGTTCTAATTCCCCCGTCTCGACATTATAGGGACACTCGCGTCTCCAATGTCCCACCTCGTTACACTGATGGCACCTCGTTGTCTTTTTCAGTATCGCGATATCTACCCTCGGTCTCGGTCTTTCTTCCTCATCTCTGCTTTGATTATTCTGTTTCTTTCCTAGAGTTCCTGTTCCCTGTTGCCGCTGTCCACCCTTTCCAGCTGACTGCATCTGCACCAACATCAGCTTCTCTTTAAGTTTCTTTGCTTTTGAATCTATTTCATCGCTACAGTACCTTGCATACCTCAGAATCTCATCTAAAGGTTTGTTTTGCCAACAAATCAAATGCTGTTGAATCATTAAGCTTATGTCTGGTCTCAATCCTAGGACAAACTTCGACACAAACTGTCCTATGTCTTTGGGATCCATCACATCCAATCCACTGTACTGTTTGAATGCTTTCAGCAATCTCTCATAGAACTCGTGAACGGTCTCTTTAGGTTCCTGAGTGGTTCGATCTATCTTAACCCAGTCTATGTCCTGCACCGGCACCTTCTCTTTTAACCATGCAATTACCCTCTCGTAATTTCCATGACTCTCTCTGATGGACCATTCGTCCGGGCATCCCTATCGGGTTCACAAATGGGCCATTCGACACTAAGTTTGCATGCCGTCCACAAATCTCCGGGTACTACGATATCGAACAGGGTGTTCAAGTCGACCCACAGCACCTTAGAGATCTTCACGAACCTCTCTACCTGCTTGTACCACTCGACGGGGTTCTCCCTTAACTTTGGGAAAGAATTGGTAAATGCCGCTAAATCCCCCCTACTCCAAGGTACATGCACGTAGCTTCCGTTCGCGATTTCTCGCAAAGGGAAAGCTTCCATTCGCATTAGCTCTCCATCCGGGGACCTCGTAAGTGTACTCCTTCTGACGGATCCCCTCTTGGACCATCTTTCCTCCCATTTATCCAAATTCCTCCACAATCTGATGCTCAGGATCAGTTCTTTTATATGTATTTTCAGCCCAATCGTCCTACGCTCATCTAGATCCTGATCCGTGCAATTTAGCCTATGGTTACCCTGTAAAGCTTTAGTTCGTGATAGGTCTATCATATACCTCTTTGCCAAATTGGATACATTTTCATGAACTGACCTCGCTTACCGAGTAACATCCTTAGACATAAACAGTATTTCTCCCTGATCATACAGCTCGATCCTTTCCATTGGCAATGTGCCGTCTATTATTTCATTCAAGTCTGATTTTAAACTCATTACATCGAGCCGTTTCGCTTTTATCTCAGCTCTCAGTACCTCACTCCTAGGTTGTTCGTTTACATCCCTCTCACCCCCACTACGAGTCCTACGTCTAGGCACAGGTGAGTTATGAGGTGTCCTTCTTGTTTCTCTTTGTTCCCACCTCTCTAGATCCCAAGCTTTCCCATCCTCCCTTGGGGTATGGTGGAACAATGACCTTTCTCCCATCACTACATTCTGTCTTTTCGGCTCGGTCTCTTTAGAGGCGAGATAGGATCCCCCGTTCTGTTCTATATCACTGCAACTCCCTTGCTGTCTGGTGTCTCTCAATAAACGATAAGGTCCTTCACGGTCCTCCATGTTCCCGCGATCTCGTCCGTGATCACCGGATGCATGGCGAGACCCTTCGCGACTCTCTATATTCTCATGACTCCAATGTCGCACGTTTTTGCCCGGGGCATGGTGAGTGCACCTGAAACTATCTCGGTACTCCTGCGTCTTTCGTTCTCCCTCACTAAGGATGAGGCGAGGCACTCCCCCACACCCTGTACTCTTGTCATCGCACATTTGCCTATTGCCACTGGTGGTATGGCAAGTATCTCCCTTGCTTCCTTGACTCCCTCCCTCCCACTCCGGGCTGCTTTCGCCAGCTCCGCAGTGAGAGAGGATCCTGTTATCCTGATCTCTCCATTCTGCTTCTGTTTCTATTCTTTTATTCTGAGTCTCTTCGGCAGCATCCCATTCTTTCAAATACTCCCTTAATTCCTTAAAGGTTTTCGGTTTCGGTCCCCTCAGATCCATCTGTCCTCTCTGACCCCCCTGTTCTATCCAGGGACCCGTTGCTGGATCCATTGGGGTACTCCGACTCTTTGGTCCTAGCAACTGCCTTTGGGAATTAATCGTATTATTCCTACTCTCCATCTCTGCCCTTTCCCTGTCCCATCGTGCCTGTTCCTCCTGCTGGGCTCCCTCTGGGTTGTAGATTGACACTATAGGACCTATGGCAACAGGTACTTGTAGAGCATCCGGCAGCTGATACGACCTTGCACATTGCGTTTCTGGCACCTTCTGGACCACGAATCTTCCTACTACTCTCTGTACGGGACTAGATTGAGGTACTTCCTCACCTTTCTTGGGTTCCCACTCTGATGTGGGGAGCTGTTTATATTCCCCCCACCTAGCCCCGTCCCCTTGCTGTAGTTCGGGACTTTCGGCTTCTCTGTTGTACGGAGGTGGTCTATCTAATAATAGCCTCTCTATCAGATCCTCATCCGGCTCGCTGTCCTCTTCTTCTAGAGGTTTCTTTTCTCCCGTAGCCTCTAGCATTGTGAACAGTTTGTCTGCTTCTATTTTTTGCACCCTCCACTTTTTAGCTTCATCGTCCCATTTAGCATCCTGCACTGCTTTTACTGATCGTCTCACTCTTTCTTGGCGCCTATTCAAGCTCTTTTCATGTGCTGCTCTAAACCATGCACTAAGGGCTTCGAACTGTGTTGGCCTCGGTAGAGGTCTCGTTGCGAGCATTACCGCTTTCAATTGATTCAACGCTTCTAACCTAAACGTCCCGTATCTCGGAAACGTCAGTTCCTCATTCCCTTCCGTTAACTTACTCCACTCGGAGATCCATAGTATTGAGTGTAACCCTACATTCACAGCCATATAATAAGCTGGTGTACCTTCTGGTGGAGCTTCTTCCCCTGCATACAAATTTCTTCTATCTCTCTTAAAGATCGCCCTTAAACGCTTAAAACACTTCATTTTCAAGAATCTACGATTTTCCTTTTAATTCTCTTCCTTGTTTACTTCCCGATGACAAACCACCAATACCTGTGCGGCTCTCGCTAATCGGCCTATCTCAGCGCGGTTCTACACCAACCGGCCAATCCCAGCGCGGCTCTACGCTGACGTCACTCGTCCCCTCTGCAGCAGTTCCCCTCCTTTCTCAGCTCGTCTCGCAGTCTTGCATGCGTTTCATTCATACACCGAAAAATGACTACTTCCGTCCAAGCGATCACTTTTCTTGACTGTACGTCCACAGTCTAACTGTAATTGTCACCTCAACTGGCGAGACGTCTTCCTCTCACTTCAGACGCTCGCCTTAACTGATAGGTTACTTACACACAGTAAACGTCCGACCAGCGTCCGTTACTCATACACTCACTCTTACGTTCCCCCTATCAACGGTCCTGCGGGCGATCAATGGTACCTCATGACCCCCTTTACAATGGTAGACAATTACTCTGGGTGTTCGATACACCCGAACCACTTAAGCCCTTCTCTGGATCTTAAGATTTTGTCCGGTTGCGCGCGCTCACAACCTTCCCACAATCACACTACAGGCATTCAACTCCGCTTGACATTACAACACAAATACAACACAAAACACCGCAATCTGGCAACGCATGACCCTTATACTCACTCTCGACCGACTCTGCTGCTTTTCTCTTCACGCACCGTCAGCACCTTCTTCGGCAGGGATTCTTCTTCTGGTCGTCGATGACTAGGGACCTTGGGGTAATCTAGACCTAACCTAGGTTGCCTTCCTCAAGAAGAAAACCATCTTTCTCTGCTACCAACTGCGGGGAATGAGATTTTGATACCTTTTCTGATCTCTTAGATACCTATCTCATTCATCTATTTTGGATCGATTATTATCTGTCATTGAGTAAAAGGCAAACTCACATAGGTTAAATCAACCCCATAGACTGACGCAACTCTGAAGAACCACTTACGACTGATAAAGTTTAAAAAGTTTAATATAAAATCAGAATCAATTGCATATACAATCCTCTCAGGATAAGATTCAACAAGTATACAGGAACTAAAAGGAACATAAATTCCCTAAAGAATCCGAGTTTACAAAAGAAAACGATTAAAATCAATTCCAGAATCAACAGATTAAAAAGCATAGACACAAAGTGGATCCGTTGCGTCATCTACAAAAGGAGAATAAACAAGTTAATTCTGCCCCTACTCTATGCTAGGTGACATCCCTACTTCGCAAGTTCCTTACCTAAAAAGGTGTCAGCAGTTTGACTTCCAAAGAAGTTCAAACTCTCTTAGCCTCTAATGGTAACCTATGTCGAGAAGCAGTACCCTCTCTGCCTACCCATCCGCTCTCTAAGGGTCCTCGGCATACTGCTCTCTTGCGCTCTGCTCTCTGATCTTCTGTTCTGCGCTGAGCTCCCCTAACTTCTCCTCCCCAGGGTGCTGTCCCTAAATACACAATCACAGTATGGGTGGAACGCCCCTTTGACGCCCACCACGTACACATTCACATGATCTCATTCTGGTTCTTTCCATAGCTTCGTCTCTTCGCGTCGTCCGTTAAGTTGACCTTTCTTCTTAGGCACCATCTTCGTCTTCTTGCTGGTGACTTCATTGACATTCCAGTTGACACTTTCAGAGCAAAGTCTATCACCTCAACAGAACTCTATTCATTACGATTGTGATTATAACCTCCTTTGGTCCTGTGAACGGTCATTTCTAAACAAGACCCCAAATTCCAAGCGTCTCTTATCTCACTTAGGCCATAAACTTCGTCCAGCATTGTCACTTTAAATTTAACAAGACCTTTGACTCTTGGCTCGCACGTTCAGATCAAAGCTATCCCCTATTCCTGTGAGCCCACTAAATTACATGCAGCGGACTACACTCTTGCGAACCCTTGGTCAGTTAGGTTAAAATCACACATGACCAAACTATTCTAACATTCCTACAACTCTTCTACACGGTATGACTTTTAACACAAGTATATATATAATCGAATTTAGCAAATCATTGATTATACTTGAATGCATATTACATAAAATACAACGTTATATTCTCGTTTCTTACACAGTGCTATATAGTCTGCACATTTCTTCGCTTTACATTTCATCGCTTTCTCCATTTAATAATTACATACGTATATTCAGTTTAGCACGTTCTACTGTTCTTAAGCATTTCTACACATTTCTATATTAGCCCACTATGTATACGGGCCTCTCAATTCTAATGCATATTCTAGAGTAAATACAAATACATTTCCTATTACTCATGTTACATCGGCTAACTTTACGCTACAAGTGCTACTTCACGTTACAACTTCTAACTTTATGCGATATGCTTGTAAATATGGTACAGATATATTTTTCATTCAAATTGAGCTCTCTCAGAGACATGCAGCAAAAGGGACGCATAGTGGTTCTCCGAGGGTAGCAAAAACTGCTCATGCGCAGGCCTACGTGAACCACTTCACCCCACCCCAGATAGGTTCAAATAGCAGCTGCTTCCTACGGCACGAGACAAGCAACTGCAAAAGAACTAAAAAACAAACAAAATGACAATGATAGGCTACTAAAGTGGAAGTCAGGCCACGAGCTATTGATAGGGCACCTGCGAGCTACCGGTAGCTCGCGATCGACCAGTTGGAGACCCCTGCCTTAAAGGCTTCCCACACCGTCAGAAAATTATACACAGACCCTATATTAGTGGCAAAAAATGTGTCTATCGCTTCTGATATTGAGTCTTTAAAAAGGGGGTCTTCTTAGGAGTGGACAGGACCAGTAGGATAGGAGAGTGATCCGACAATGTATGTGGCAGGATCTGACAGGAGCTGATCTGGGACATGAGAGAAGATGATATTAGCCAATAATCAATATGTGTATGTAGGTTATAGTAAATGGAGTAGTGTGTGAAACCACCCTCCACAGGGTGAAGTTCTCTCCATACATCCATGAGAGCCATGCTGATCATAGCCCTCTCTACAGCTCTGACTGCCGTGGCGAGCCTCCTTAACGGTCCACCTGATCTGCCGAGACTCGGATTCCTGACCAAGTTGAAGCCACCCCCCCACATTTGTGTCGTCCCGCTTCTACTCACTATGTTAGCCAGTGTGGAGAAGAACTCCAGACAGTCATAGTGGGGCCGTAGACATTAACCAATAGCAAGTTGAGTCCCCTACCCTGAAATCACAAACCTTCCACCCGGGTCTGCTGTCAGCAGTTGCAGCTTATAATCAGACCTGGGGTTGACCCATATCAGTACTCCCCTTGCGTGAGTTGTGAAACCTGCAGCGTTAACGTTTCCCACAAGACCTCTGGTGCGCATCATTGGACAACGCAGTGGGAGTTGGGTGCGTCTCCTGAAGGAAGGCAATGTCCACGTTGTGTTTAGTGAGGTAGCTCAACACTTTTCGTAATTTGCGGTGGTCATTAAGGCCCCTTACATTCCATGTTATCGCTGTAAGGGAATCTACTGGTCTCTGGAAAGTGGCTTCTCTAGTCGGTACCATCCTGTCTGTCGTGCGTGACATAGCATCCTGAGTCCTGCGATTGACTTGTGTACTGTGTGTGGTATGGCAATATGACTTTGACCCAACCTGATCCAAACGGCTGACCACCCACAACTCGGTCACGCAGCATCCAGTTTAGGGACTTCCCACACCTCCCGCCTCCCACTCCCAACTTAGTTAACAATAGTGGTGGTATTCACTTGCGGGCGGAGGTCGTTCTATGCACAGCTACTAATTAGGTGCCAATGTGTTCCCTGACTCAACCTCCAAGCACAGACTACTAGCTTAGCCGCCACCACTGATCCACAATCCGATACAACACATGTCAGTATGTGACCCCTCCTCATAGTATCAAGTACCTTCTAATATCGCGCATCCTAATGGGCACTCCCTGTGGCCCACACAGCAGCCGTCAAGGAGTCTCCTGATTACTGACCCTCTACAGTATACCCAATTACAATGGTAAGTCTAAAGGGAGATATGAACAGTGGTGCATCAGTAAGTGTCCGCTTCAGCACAGCATCATATACAATACCATCATAATTCCCCCCTCCCTCCAGGCCATCCAGCCCACAGAATACTTAACGAATGCTTGCCATCAAACCGGTCTCAGTCTTGTTCCTCATGTGATCCTCCAGCGGCATCATCCGGAAGCTCTTGCTCTGGGCTCTACCTCTGCTCCTTGTTCGAGTCTTTAAGCGCTTTCTGCAGGGCCTTTGGGTCTGTGAAGATGTGAGATCTTCCTCACCTGCTCACCCGCAGCTTGGCCGGGTATAGCACTGCATAGTCTAAACCAAACTCCTACAGCTGCTTCTTCATGGGGACAAATTGCCGACGAGCCTCCTGTACTCGGGCGGTGAAGTTCGGGTAGAGTGAGATGTTCGTCCCCTCATATCACAGTGTTTGTTTGTCCCTCAAAAACATATGTGTGGAGGGTCAAGAGGGGAAATAATTTAACGACCTGTCAGCTCATGCCCCTTACAACAACGTGAACAACAAAGAGAGAAGACCAGGTCAGGGAAGGTGTAGTGTCCTGGGTAGTGTGTGGCAATCACACGGGTACATGTGAGAAAAAATGAATAAAGAATCCTACTGGGCTATGAAAGTCCCATCAGACCACCCAGCTGGCGGTATCTCATCATATGGGGATCTGTGATCGCTCCAGACATCGCCTGAACCATCTCCTGGCGGTGCATGAATGGAGAGCGATAGATATAGCCACAGTGGTACTCAAAAATTATAATATAAAAATTGAAAATATGCAGTGCTATTGAAAAGGTGCTATCTAAAATTGGCTACCTAGATTAAAGAAATGACTATTGATGATTGGTCTAGGTGTCAAGATTAAAAACACGCCTGGTAGTGGGTAAATAAAACTACATCATGGCGCTGTGCAAGCGGTCGACTAGTTTCAGCTATGGAGTATTACTCCAGCTTTCATCAGGACCTTGAAGAGATTTGTATGATAAGCTACTGCAACAAAGTTTAGGGGGTGCAAACACATGTAAGAGAAACTAAATTATAGCGATAACATGTGATATACTCAGGTAGAAATTGTCTCCCCCTGATAACTTGGAACCCCAGTTTCCACTGGTCACAGGATCAGATGTTCTTCCTGCCAGAAAACAACAAAAATACAATGTATTCATTTACACACTTGGAACCATACAAAAAACCACAGACACCACCAAGACAAGAAACACCAGCAAGAACAATTTACGTTCTGCCCAAGGTATAAGCATATTAGCTTCATCACTAAGAGACATTACCTCGTAGTGATACTCACCCAGCTTTGTGTGGGTGAAGGCCTCACCTCACCCGGCGACTGCTCGGGAAGTAGAGGCCCCGCTCTGGTGTGCATAGCGATTCGGCTGGACACAGAAGACATGAGTGCTAACTGTGTCCCTTTTTTTCTTGCACACCAGAGCGGGGCCTCTACTTCCCGAGCAGTCGCCGGGTGAGGTGAGGCCTTCACCCACACAAAGCTGGGTGAGTATCACTACGAGGTAATGTCTCTTAGTGATGAAGCTAATATGCTTATACCTTGGGCAGAACGTAAATTGTTCTTGCTGGTGTTTCTTGTCTTGGTGGTGTCTGTGGTTTTTTGTATGGTTCCAAGTGTGTAAATGAATACATTGTATTTTTGTTGTTTTCTGGCAGGAAGAACATCTGATCCTGTGACCAGTGGAAACTGGGGTTCCAAGTTATCAGGGGGAGACAATTTCTACCTGAGTATATCACATGTTATCGCTATAATTTAGTTTCTCTTACATGTGTTTGCACCCCCTAAACTTTGTTGCAGTAGCTTATCATACAAATCTCTTCAAGGTCCTGATGAAAGCTGGAGTAATACTCCATAGCTGAAACTAGTCGACCGCTTGCACAGCGCCATGATGTAGTTTTATTTACCCACTACCAGGCGTGTTTTTAATCTTGACACCTAGACCAATCATCAATAGTCATTTCTTTAATCTAGGTAGCCAATTTTAGATAGCACCTTTTCAATAGCACTGCATATTTTCAATTTTTATATTATAATTTTTGAGTACCACTGTGGCTATATCTATCGCTCTCCATTCATGCACCGCCAGGAGATGGTTCAGGCGATGTCTGGAGCGATCACAGATCCCCATATGATGAGATACCGCCAGCTGGGTGGTCTGATGGGACTTTCATAGCCCAGTAGGATTCTTTATTCATTTTTTCTCACATGTACCCGTGTGATTGCCACACACTACCCAGGACACTACACCTTCCCTGACCTGGTCTTCTCTCTTTGTTGTTCACGTTGTTGTAAGGGGCATGAGCTGACAGGTCGTTAAATTATTTCCCCTCTTGACCCTCCACACATATGTTTTTGAGTATTTAGAGCAACGTTTCGTTGCGGGTCTATATATGTCAGATGTAAACTTATATTCTGTTTACATCATTTAGCTCCCCCAGTTCTAGTGTGTTTTGACTCCTACCGCCCGCTTGCCCTGACCCCCTCCGTTCCAATAGCTGTCCACAGTCAGCTCTTTTCTCTTTATGTAAATGCCTTGGCACTACACCATGTTATTATGTTGCAATCCAATACCTATTTGATTTCAAGTAATTTTTATTTTTTACTTATTTTTGTGCACCTTGCCTTCATTAAATACATCTGTATTGCACTGGTAGCTTACTGTTACAATACTGCCTTATGCATTACACTGCCCCTTACTATCGATATATTTTCCATTTGATATACAAGGATATTTCACTGACAGTTTATTATATATATTTAGAGGCGTAGTCTTGCATCCTCCTCTAACACAGGCATAATTCAGATCTTTGAACTCCAGGGAACCGTAATCTCCATTTCTTTAGATTACCTGAGACGTCCCCATCAGGTTCTGCATTTGCGCGAGGGAATAGTGGCCCTCCTAGACACTCCCGCGCATGCGCGTGTAGATCAGTGCCGGCACTCGTTCAATGGGTTTGCCCGGCTTTCCATCTACTCGCCTTGCACTAACAGCAGCGAGTATCCTGCTTACTCATAGGCGCTTTCATTCAAACCCATTTACGACCACATGGCCACGTTCCATGCTTGTATTGGTTGATGAACGCCTTGGCTGAGATTTAAAAACGATTCAGCTGGACCTATCTGTGCCTCCCCTTCCGCTCGGATCCAAACGTGAGGCAACGACGGATAGGTAAGCTTAGGGCTGTTAAGGTTCATTCTGCAGCGCCCTCTTTTAGGAAAGTACCGATAGTGAGTGGCTTCTAGACTGTCAATAGCAAGGTTTGCACAGGTTTCACAGGTTTATACCATAGCCGACCACCCTGATGCTTACAACAACATCCAGATGCAGCTCTCTGGTTTTTTAGACTCTAGAATACAACTAAGTACCCTGAGTCTAGCACAGGATTGGTTATTGGTTAACACCATCTATTGCAATTATCTTGATGGTAGCTTTCCCTCCTATGGCGATTAGTTACCATATGCATTTAGTAATGTAAAATGCTTTGGTGTAAAAGCTTCCATCTGAGGGCATTATTCCGCCATAAAACTGATGGTGGCAGAGTGACGGAGGGCGGTCTCTGGTGGGTTAACGGGAGTCTGTCACACTTTTACTGGGTTAGTGTGTGCATAGCGATTCGGCTGGACACAGAAGACATGAGTGCTAACTGTGTCCCTTTTTTTCTTGCACACCAGAGCGGGGCCTCTACTTCCCGAGCAGTCGCCGGGTGAGGTGAGGCCTTCACCCACACAAAGCTGGGTGAGTATCACTACGAGGTAATGTCTCTTAGTGATGAAGCTAATATGCTTATACCTTGGGCAGAACGTAAATTGTTCTTGCTGGTGTTTCTTGTCTTGGTGGTGTCTGTGGTTTTTTGTATGGTTCCAAGTGTGTAAATGAATACATTGTATTTTTGTTGTTTTCTGGCAGGAAGAACATCTGATCCTGTGACCAGTGGAAACTGGGGTTCCAAGTTATCAGGGGGAGACAATTTCTACCTGAGTATATCACATGTTATCGCTATAATTTAGTTTCTCTTACATGTGTTTGCACCCCCTAAACTTTGTTGCAGTAGCTTATCATACAAATCTCTTCAAGGTCCTGATGAAAGCTGGAGTAATACTCCATAGCTGAAACTAGTCGACCGCTTGCACAGCGCCATGATGTAGTTTTATTTACCCACTACCAGGCGTGTTTTTAATCTTGACACCTAGACCAATCATCAATAGTCATTTCTTTAATCTAGGTAGCCAATTTTAGATAGCACCTTTTCAATAGCACTGCATATTTTCAATTTTTATATTATAATTTTTGAGTACCACTGTGGCTATATCTATCGCTCTCCATTCATGCACCGCCAGGAGATGGTTCAGGCGATGTCTGGAGCGATCACAGATCCCCATATGATGAGATACCGCCAGCTGGGTGGTCTGATGGGACTTTCATAGCCCAGTAGGATTCTTTATTCATTTTTTCTCACATGTACCCGTGTGATTGCCACACACTACCCAGGACACTACACCTTCCCTGACCTGGTCTTCTCTCTTTGTTGTTCACGTTGTTGTAAGGGGCATGAGCTGACAGGTCGTTAAATTATTTCCCCTCTTGACCCTCCACACATATGTTTTTGAGTATTTAGAGCAACGTTTCGTTGCGGGTCTATATATGTCAGATGTAAACTTATATTCTGTTTACATCATTTAGCTCCCCCAGTTCTAGTGTGTTTTGACTCCTACCGCCCGCTTGCCCTGACCCCCTCCGTTCCAATAGCTGTCCACAGTCAGCTCTTTTCTCTTTATGTAAATGCCTTGGCACTACACCATGTTATTATGTTGCAATCCAATACCTATTTGATTTCAAGTAATTTTTATTTTTTACTTATTTTTGTGCACCTTGCCTTCATTAAATACATCTGTATTGCACTGGTAGCTTACTGTTACAATACTGCCTTATGCATTACACTGCCCCTTACTATCGATATATTTTCCATTTGATATACAAGGATATTTCACTGACAGTTTATTATATATATTTAGAGGCGTAGTCTTGCATCCTCCTCTAACACAGGCATAATTCAGATCTTTGAACTCCAGGGAACCGTAATCTCCATTTCTTTAGATTACCTGAGACGTCCCCATCAGGTTCTGCATTTGCGCGAGGGAATAGTGGCCCTCCTAGACACTCCCGCGCATGCGCGTGTAGATCAGTGCCGGCACTCGTTCAATGGGTTTGCCCGGCTTTCCATCTACTCGCCTTGCACTAACAGCAGCGAGTATCCTGCTTACTCATAGGCGCTTTCATTCAAACCCATTTACGACCACATGGCCACGTTCCATGCTTGTATTGGTTGATGAACGCCTTGGCTGAGATTTAAAAACGATTCAGCTGGACCTATCTGTGCCTCCCCTTCCGCTCGGATCCAAACGTGAGGCAACGACGGATAGGTAAGCTTAGGGCTGTTAAGGTTCATTCTGCAGCGCCCTCTTTTAGGAAAGTACCGATAGTGAGTGGCTTCTAGACTGTCAATAGCAAGGTTTGCACAGGTTTCACAGGTTTATACCATAGCCGACCACCCTGATGCTTACAACAACATCCAGATGCAGCTCTCTGGTTTTTTAGACTCTAGAATACAACTAAGTACCCTGAGTCTAGCACAGGATTGGTTATTGGTTAACACCATCTATTGCAATTATCTTGATGGTAGCTTTCCCTCCTATGGCGATTAGTTACCATATGCATTTAGTAATGTAAAATGCTTTGGTGTAAAAGCTTCCATCTGAGGGCATTATTCCGCCATAAAACTGATGGTGGCAGAGTGACGGAGGGCGGTCTCTGGTGGGTTAACGGGAGTCTGTCACACTTTTACTGGGTTAGTGTGTGCATAGCGATTCGGCTGGACACAGAAGACATGAGTGCTAACTGTGTCCCTTTTTTTCTTGCACACCAGAGCGGGGCCTCTACTTCCCGAGCAGTCGCCGGGTGAGGTGAGGCCTTCACCCACACAAAGCTGGGTGAGTATCACTACGAGGTAATGTCTCTTAGTGATGAAGCTAATATGCTTATACCTTGGGCAGAACGTAAATTGTTCTTGCTGGTGTTTCTTGTCTTGGTGGTGTCTGTGGTTTTTTGTATGGTTCCAAGTGTGTAAATGAATACATTGTATTTTTGTTGTTTTCTGGCAGGAAGAACATCTGATCCTGTGACCAGTGGAAACTGGGGTTCCAAGTTATCAGGGGGAGACAATTTCTACCTGAGTATATCACATGTTATCGCTATAATTTAGTTTCTCTTACATGTGTTTGCACCCCCTAAACTTTGTTGCAGTAGCTTATCATACAAATCTCTTCAAGGTCCTGATGAAAGCTGGAGTAATACTCCATAGCTGAAACTAGTCGACCGCTTGCACAGCGCCATGATGTAGTTTTATTTACCCACTACCAGGCGTGTTTTTAATCTTGACACCTAGACCAATCATCAATAGTCATTTCTTTAATCTAGGTAGCCAATTTTAGATAGCACCTTTTCAATAGCACTGCATATTTTCAATTTTTATATTATAATTTTTGAGTACCACTGTGGCTATATCTATCGCTCTCCATTCATGCACCGCCAGGAGATGGTTCAGGCGATGTCTGGAGCGATCACAGATCCCCATATGATGAGATACCGCCAGCTGGGTGGTCTGATGGGACTTTCATAGCCCAGTAGGATTCTTTATTCATTTTTTCTCACATGTACCCGTGTGATTGCCACACACTACCCAGGACACTACACCTTCCCTGACCTGGTCTTCTCTCTTTGTTGTTCACGTTGTTGTAAGGGGCATGAGCTGACAGGTCGTTAAATTATTTCCCCTCTTGACCCTCCACACATATGTTTTTGAGTATTTAGAGCAACGTTTCGTTGCGGGTCTATATATGTCAGATGTAAACTTATATTCTGTTTACATCATTTAGCTCCCCCAGTTCTAGTGTGTTTTGACTCCTACCGCCCGCTTGCCCTGACCCCCTCCGTTCCAATAGCTGTCCACAGTCAGCTCTTTTCTCTTTATGTAAATGCCTTGGCACTACACCATGTTATTATGTTGCAATCCAATACCTATTTGATTTCAAGTAATTTTTATTTTTTACTTATTTTTGTGCACCTTGCCTTCATTAAATACATCTGTATTGCACTGGTAGCTTACTGTTACAATACTGCCTTATGCATTACACTGCCCCTTACTATCGATATATTTTCCATTTGATATACAAGGATATTTCACTGACAGTTTATTATATATATTTAGAGGCGTAGTCTTGCATCCTCCTCTAACACAGGCATAATTCAGATCTTTGAACTCCAGGGAACCGTAATCTCCATTTCTTTAGATTACCTGAGACGTCCCCATCAGGTTCTGCATTTGCGCGAGGGAATAGTGGCCCTCCTAGACACTCCCGCGCATGCGCGTGTAGATCAGTGCCGGCACTCGTTCAATGGGTTTGCCCGGCTTTCCATCTACTCGCCTTGCACTAACAGCAGCGAGTATCCTGCTTACTCATAGGCGCTTTCATTCAAACCCATTTACGACCACATGGCCACGTTCCATGCTTGTATTGGTTGATGAACGCCTTGGCTGAGATTTAAAAACGATTCAGCTGGACCTATCTGTGCCTCCCCTTCCGCTCGGATCCAAACGTGAGGCAACGACGGATAGGTAAGCTTAGGGCTGTTAAGGTTCATTCTGCAGCGCCCTCTTTTAGGAAAGTACCGATAGTGAGTGGCTTCTAGACTGTCAATAGCAAGGTTTGCACAGGTTTCACAGGTTTATACCATAGCCGACCACCCTGATGCTTACAACAACATCCAGATGCAGCTCTCTGGTTTTTTAGACTCTAGAATACAACTAAGTACCCTGAGTCTAGCACAGGATTGGTTATTGGTTAACACCATCTATTGCAATTATCTTGATGGTAGCTTTCCCTCCTATGGCGATTAGTTACCATATGCATTTAGTAATGTAAAATGCTTTGGTGTAAAAGCTTCCATCTGAGGGCATTATTCCGCCATAAAACTGATGGTGGCAGAGTGACGGAGGGCGGTCTCTGGTGGGTTAACGGGAGTCTGTCACACTTTTACTGGGTTAGTGTGTGCATAGCGATTCGGCTGGACACAGAAGACATGAGTGCTAACTGTGTCCCTTTTTTTCTTGCACACCAGAGCGGGGCCTCTACTTCCCGAGCAGTCGCCGGGTGAGGTGAGGCCTTCACCCACACAAAGCTGGGTGAGTATCACTACGAGGTAATGTCTCTTAGTGATGAAGCTAATATGCTTATACCTTGGGCAGAACGTAAATTGTTCTTGCTGGTGTTTCTTGTCTTGGTGGTGTCTGTGGTTTTTTGTATGGTTCCAAGTGTGTAAATGAATACATTGTATTTTTGTTGTTTTCTGGCAGGAAGAACATCTGATCCTGTGACCAGTGGAAACTGGGGTTCCAAGTTATCAGGGGGAGACAATTTCTACCTGAGTATATCACATGTTATCGCTATAATTTAGTTTCTCTTACATGTGTTTGCACCCCCTAAACTTTGTTGCAGTAGCTTATCATACAAATCTCTTCAAGGTCCTGATGAAAGCTGGAGTAATACTCCATAGCTGAAACTAGTCGACCGCTTGCACAGCGCCATGATGTAGTTTTATTTACCCACTACCAGGCGTGTTTTTAATCTTGACACCTAGACCAATCATCAATAGTCATTTCTTTAATCTAGGTAGCCAATTTTAGATAGCACCTTTTCAATAGCACTGCATATTTTCAATTTTTATATTATAATTTTTGAGTACCACTGTGGCTATATCTATCGCTCTCCATTCATGCACCGCCAGGAGATGGTTCAGGCGATGTCTGGAGCGATCACAGATCCCCATATGATGAGATACCGCCAGCTGGGTGGTCTGATGGGACTTTCATAGCCCAGTAGGATTCTTTATTCATTTTTTCTCACATGTACCCGTGTGATTGCCACACACTACCCAGGACACTACACCTTCCCTGACCTGGTCTTCTCTCTTTGTTGTTCACTTTGTTTGTCCCTCGCCACACGCAGAGCTGCGTGCCTGTCCCGATAGTTCAGTAGTTTATCTATGATGTGATGTGGTGGGGCGCCTGGCTGGGGATGGGGCCCCAAGGAGCGGTGTGCCCTCTCTACCACAAACATGTTTGAGAATACCTCTGTTCCTAACAGGTCCACAAGTAGCTTCTCCACAAAGAGGTCCATGTTCCCAGTTTGTGTCGTCTCTGGCAGGTTGCAGCATTTCGAACGAGCCTCCAGGTCCTCTGTTTTGTCCTGCAGCACGTGCATAATCCTGCCGAGCTTTTTATGGTCCGTGTCCAACGTTGTCTGCGCTTCTTCGACTCTCAGCACGCTTGTCCAGCCTTTCCCCCATTCTGTCTATCCAGTACGTGAGGGCATCGATTTTCATGCCCAGAGAAGAGATGCCACTCTGCAGTCCCTTTTCCATTGACAGCAGCAGACTCCGGATGTCCTGCTCGTCTTCTGTCTTGTCTCCTCCACTAAAGCGGGTCGTGGGACTTAGAGCGTTTCTGTTCAAAGGTCAGCTTGGACTGAGTCCTGTCCGTTTGGCCCATCGTCTGTACTTATGTGGCGCAGTTACCCACAAGACGGTGCTGAAGGTCTCTCCAGTAGCCAACCATCATAGATTTGACCATAGGACCCCCTGTGAGCCGTATGCAGTGGGACCCCCTGTCCTGAAGATGTTGCACAGTGTACGACCACAGAGTCACAAAGCATTCCCGCCGTGAGGAGCTACACCTGTTGGTGTTTGTAGCTCTACCCATTGTTACACCGCCTCCTCCCCTGGGATTGCCGGGCTAGTCCGCTCCACCCACCACCACATGTTCGGGCATCTAGGCTATCCTGCTTGTGATTCTGTGCTGCGCAGTGCTCTGTTCACTCCATGCTGGAGGGGCCCGAAATAACAATGTTACGGCTGCTTGTGAGGGAAGTCTGACTCCCCCTGTAAGCCCTCTTCGTGACTCTCACCTATATCTTGCTCGGCTTAGTCCTTCAGGCCTAACCCTAGAAGAATTGCTGTACCTGGGTGTGCTCCCCTGGTTATTGTTCCTCTCCTTCCTTACTCCATTAAAAGATGAAAATAAAAGGGGGAGAACTGTAGCCGTCTGTCCCCCACTGCCAGTTCTAGTCGGAGCAGCTCGCCGCAGGACAGCTGGTCCCGTACCTTCTGCAGTTCCTTGATATGGCCAATGTGTAAAGATCAACTGGGAACACACACACCAGCCAGCAGCCTCGCCTAGGACACAATCTCCAAATACAACAGGTGATGGACCGAATGTGGATCAATGTCACACACTCACCCCAGTCCAAAGATCTGGGCCCAAATCCATCGTTTTTTTGCACTCCACACCACCCTGGGTTAGACAATGGCAATATGCAAATCAGCTCTGACCCTGTGCCCCATGGGAAAAGTCCAGTCCGAACTACAAAAGCCATGTCCTTCCCAGAACGGAATCAAGCATCCGAGGACCGGACCGGTTTCGAGGTAACACCTCTCATCAGCCCGGCTAGCTTGACTCCAGTGGTGTGGAGTGCCTGGGACCCACGTCTGGGCATCCCCAGCGCACTTAGGGCGGAATATGCAAATGCAACAGGTGATGGACCAAATGTGGATCAATGTCACACACTCACCCCAGTCCAAAGATCTGGGCCCAAATCCATCGTTTTTTTGCACTCCACATTCGGTCCATCACCTGTTGTGTTTGCATATTCCGCCCTAAGTGCGCTGGGGATGCCCAGACGTGGGTCCCAGGCACTCCACACCACTGGAGTCAAGCTAGCCGGGCTGATGAGAGGTGTTACCTCGAAACCGGTCCGGTCCTCGGATGCTTGATTCCGTTCTGGGAAGGACATGGCTTTTGTAGTTCGGACTGGACTGTTCCCATGGGGCACAGGGTCAGAGCTGATTTGCATATCGCCATTGTCTAACCCAGGGTGGTGTGGAGTGCAAAAAAACGATGGATTTGGGCCCAGATCTTTAGACTGGGGTGAGTGTGTGACATTGATCCACATTCGGTCCATCACCTGTTGTGTTTGCATATTCCGCTCTAAGTGCGCTGGGGATGCCCAGACGTGGGTCCCAGGCACTCCACACCACTGGAGTCAAGCTAGCCGGGCTGATGAGAGGTGTTACCTCGAAACCGGTCCGGTCCTCGGATGCTTGATTCCGTTCTGGGAAGGACATGGCTTTTGTAGTTCGGACTGGACTGTTCCCATGGGGCACAGGGTCAGAGCTGATTTGCATATTGCCATTGTCTAACCCAGGGTGGTGTGGAGTGCAAAAAAACGATGGATTTGGGCCCAGATCTTTGGACTGGGGTGAGTGTGTGACATTGATCCACATTCGGTCCATCACCTGTTGTGTTTGCATAGGACACAATCTCAGCACAGTCTTTTTGTATCTCAGTCTCTGCAGTGACAGGGTAGTAGGGGCCAGGGGCCCCCGCAATGATGGTCTCCTCTGCCCCACAGAGTGATTTGACACTTCAGTCTGCAAGTAATCTTTGAGTGTCTGTCCTTAAGTGTCGTGCCTCATCAGGTGTCAGCTGCTTGTGCCCACCTCCACAGCGCTCCATGAAGTCACTGGGCCCGCCACCTGTAAATACCCTCATGATGGCAGGCTTTTCCAGCCCTCCCGGCTGCAGGCAAAATGGTGGCTTTGCACTTCCAACTTACTGTGTCTCCGCCTTCAGAACACCATGGAACAGCTGATTCCCCCTGTTCGCGTTCCTTCGCGCAACCCGGTACCTCCACTGCTGATTGGCACCCTGGGGTTACCGATGCTCTGGCTGCTCCGTACTCGCTGGGAAAGTAGGGGGGGGAGGGGTGATTTCCTTGCCACCTGCCCGGACGGGCCACTAACAGGGTCGGATTGGGATCACAATTTGGCCCGGGCACTGACGAAAAAAGTGGCCCACATTCATGAGGCGTGGCACATATTTAAGGGGCGTGGCCCACATTCAAGGGGTGTGCCCTTTCATGAAACACCATTTGCACAGACAAGGAATGAAAGTGGGAGAATACTGTTCTTGTGTAGGACACAGGGCCAAGATGGCAATGGCCTACATGCTGAGCAACTAAAAAAAACATTAAGGCTCCTTTCTGTCACAAAATTATTCGAGGCCTCCAGCGCAGGAGAACCTGAAAAGCAGCAAAGCCCCTGCTATTACTAACCTACTTAGCCCTCCCCAGCCCTTCAGCTTAGGAGCACATGAACAGAGGTAAGGCCGCTGCAATTAGTAAATTAATCAGCCCTCCAGGCCTCAGGGCAATGTCCTGGCAGGGGAGCACAAAACACAGCTGCTGGGTCATCCAAGGTAGCCAAGTAGCCAGGGGGAGGCCGAGGGGAAGATGGTGCCTGAGTTCAAAACATCACCTGGCCCACACAGGGAGACCCATTCTTCCTCGCTCACTATGCCCTGAATGTGAAGGGCTGTGTTAAGAGGTGTTAAGAGTAACACTGTTTCTGGGCTACGTGGGCCCCAGGGGGGCCGAGGTGAAAATGGCTCAAAGCCTGAGCAAAACCTGGCCCCCAGGGAGACCGATTCTTGCCAGCAATCACCCCTCCCCAGCCCAGCCTCAGCTTGATTGCTTGGCAGGGCAGGGGGTGAAGGAGAGGCCACAGCTGATAATCGCTGTACTGCGCACAGCGTGGCTGCTTTCATTTCTCTGTCCAGTGTCTCTGTCTCTGTGCCATCTGTAGGCCGGTGGTATTTTCTCCCCTTTCCTAGTCCACTCTCTGTGGACTGGGAAAGGGGAGAAAAAAACGGCCCACAGAGGGCACTGAGACACCGGCCCTTCGGCCGATGCCCGAATGCCCGCCTTGCCAATCCGCCCCTGGCCACTAAGTGCTCCTTGCACCTCAGTAGAAGACTCAGGCGCTCTTGACCAGTCCACGGCCACTCTGCCTGGGATTCCTTTGCTCCGTGCTGCAATCTGCTTGGGTCCGGCACCCGAGTTGGAGGGGACCGGCCCGTCTGTATACTCCGCACCGCACGCACTGCTACGTTGCTCCAACTGCTCCTCACTGCAGCGCGGGGATCGGTGGACTTGGACTCTGCGGCAGCTAGTTGCTGTTTCCTTGGGCCGGGAGGGGCTACCAGGTCCGGGGTTAAAATCCTGTGATGCGCCAAATTTCCAACGGCGAAGCCACTGTCTATTGCCGGAATTATGGTGGTGTGAGGCAGGATATTTCAGGATTGTTGGTCTGGCACTGGAGCTCGAGGCTCAAGCAGCCATCTTCCCACGAGCCAAGCTCCGACCCTTTAATGGATTTTTACACAGCAAACCTAATTACGGTGAAATCTCAATTTCCATTAGAAAGGTGAATTGTTAAGCACTTTAGCACCATCTGATGAATCTGCAGATAATTTGGCACTTACATGGTTATCTTGCCTGGCTAATTTTCAGCATGTCACATTTCAAGGAAGGGGAAGGACAAAAGTGAGTTCCAGGGCAATTGGAATGGCCTCATAGGGCAGTTGGAATGGCCTGGATACAATTAGCTTCAACTACCATGCAATGAGCAACAAAAATAGATTGATATGTCATTAATTGTTTGTGCCTTTGAAACATACATGATTTTGCATCCACAGGGGAAAGAAATATCCCCCAGATGCATCAACAAACCAATTTGCGATTCCTTAATAACGAAAAATACTGATTCGCTATTAAGGAATTTCAAAATGGAATGCATCAAGAAATCACTTAAAAATAGATTAAGGAATACCTCACCATTCATTCCTATGGGCCTAAAGGCCCATAGGAATGAATGGGAAGACAATCTCAATTTGCGAATCGCAATTAGCGATTTGCAAATTGAGATTGCGATGTCAAGGGTGCAGGGGTGTCCAAAGGACACCCTTTGCACCCCTGAAATTGATATGTGCACATATGTTGCGCACACACATGCCCTGAGGGCATGTGTGTGTGCAACATGGAACTTTGAATTTTTTTTTGCAAATTACCACGAAGTTGTACTTCATGGTAATTTGCGTGCCCTATTAGTGAATTCGCTATTTTAAACACTTTCATGCATTGCATTTAAGGAATATCAAATTGAGATTCCTTAAATGCAAATAATCGCAATTTAGCGATTTCTAAAATTGCGATTTTTGCATTTGGGATGATGCATCCCAAATGCAAAAATACCGCTCGCAAAGGGCCAGATTCTCAGAATCTGGCCCTTTGCGAACGGATTTTTGTTTGATGAATCTGGCCCTATGTACATAGGGTTGGTGAAGGGGGAGTGATTTCACATTCTTTGCACGGAGACCCTTCAGTACACCACTGGGCCTGAGCAGAGTTTTGGAGAGCTTGTGTTTGTGTGCACATCAGAGACACTGACTATGATGACTATGACGTACGAAAAAGCGATTTGCTTTGCAACATGGAATGTGCGATGATCAGACCCTGTGGTCCTCTTTTAGTTTCTTGTTAAAAAAGTTTTGCTGCACATTTTCCCCAGAAGACTTGTGGATTTTAATTAAAATGGTTAAATGTACTGGTATTACTTTAAGGGTCATATTAAGGGCTTTAATTGAGCTGTGGTGGCTGCAAGTCAAGTAGATCCTTTGTAGACAGGATGTAATGGTGTCTTGTAAAGCACATGTATCACCCCATCATGGGGTATCTCATCGCTGTAGACTGCTGATGAACCCGTCCTGGCTTTCCCTGTGAGATGATCCCTGCTGGGTATCTCCAAGGTGAAACCAGGCATCCCTGGTGTATGTGGGGGGCCGTTGTGGAGATAAGGCAAGCTAATTCCCAGAGTTGCCGAGTGTGATCCCTGGTTAGAGTAGGCACCGAGGCGAGAATTATCGAGTCCGCTGACCCTGGTCCACGACCCTGCTGCGTCGGGAATTGAACCGTGGTACCGGGCCTTTCTCTGCTTCTGGGTCTGCCGCCTCTAACCAGTGAGCCACACCACACCACTTTTAATCCATTTTCTGTTTTCTTATGTGGTGCCTGTTGAGATTAATTGGAAATAGCAGCATGGTATACCACATGCTTGCTCACAAAACCCAGATTTAAATAAAGAGTGTCAAACAAGTCATTGGAACTCATGACTCATGACAGGCATTAAAAGATATGCTGCTGAATTGACTGTCTCAGAATGCCCCCAAGTTTGTGACCATTGTGCTGCTAGCACACAGGAAGCAGTTTCCATTTCTCACCTGACAGGTCTTATTGCTTGCTGGAGAGGCAAAAGGGAGTATGCATTCAAATGACATAGAAAAACAACTGTCAGAATAATACAGATGCCAATAATTTGGAATTCTTTCAAGTAACTGTGCTCCTCCCTCCTGAACATGAATAGATTCTAAGGACATCTAGATTAGCTCTAAATCTAAAATAAGGATAGTTTGGAATGAAAGGTCTCAAGGAATTTAGAATTGCAGGAATGTGTCAACAAAGTGAAACATCCAGAAACCTCCTAAATAGGGAAACACGTGTTAGCATAAAGCCACACTCATATAAGAATAAAAGGTAGAGAGATCTGTACTGCTCAAAGTACAAGATATCACTCTTAAAGTCTAGCAGCGACAACACTAATTAAAACACAGAGATGAATCATCATTCTCCCAGAACTCACACCACCCTTCCAGGGACCATTGATGTTGCACTTCACAATATGTGATGGTAACATCTCTAAATGTTCTCATCCCACAAAATCTGGGCACTCATAACAACCTTGAGTATCTTGTCATTCTTGATACGCAATTAATAGGAGGCGTCTTCAGCTCCTTAGTTTTCCACATATCTGCCAAGATTTCCTCTCCGAGGCCTCCCTATCACTAATACACAATACTCATTTCTCTAACTACTGAAGTCATGATACATTACCAGCAGAGGAGAGAATATAAAAGGCAACCAAAAAATACATTTAAAAATTGAGGCCTAGTCAAATCAGCTTAGTTAAACACTATAAACCATAATCTGCACTTCGATTACATTATATGTGCACATGTAACTTCAAAATAACTACAGCAATACAAATGTAATTTAAGTAAAGGAGTGAAGACTACATATGCAATGCACTTTCAAATAAATGGAGCATAACTTAAAATATATGGGTAAATATATATGATAACTACAGTTCTTCATGGTTAGGCTAAACATTAATACACACATTTATAAATCTCTAGTGTTCTACAGTGAAAGCTTTTCAATAGAACATTTGAATACTTCACTTTAATAAAGTTAAGGCACATACGGCCACATGCATCATTGTTACATTTCGCGATTTCTTTATTGCGAAAATTAAGGAATCGCAATTAAGAAATCGCAAAATGCTATGCATTAAGAAATCGCAATATTTTTTGCGATTCCTTACTTTTCCATAATTGCGATTCACAATTTGCGAATCGCAATTAAGGAATCCCTTCCCATTGATTTCTATGGGCCTAGAGGCCCATAGGAATGAATGGGAAGCCATTCTCATTTTGCGATTCGCAATTAAGGAATCGCAAAATGAGAATGCTATTTCAAGGGTGCAGGGGGTGTCCCAAGGACCCCCCCTGCACCCCTGAAATTTAACTTTAAGAAAATTTTTCACACACACATGCCCCAAGGGCATGTGTGTGTGCAAAATGAAACTTTCAAAAATGCACTTTTGTGCATTTTTGAAAGTTTTAGCAAATTACCATTAAGTTCAACTTCATGGTAATTTACCTCTTCCTATTTGCGAATTCGCAAAAAAAAATATTCATGCATTGCATTTAAGAAATCACAAATTGCGATTTCTTAACCCCTTCCATGCGGCCGCGATTCCCCTGCTGTGCTGTAAACAACACGAACAGGGGCGGGCCGTGACGAACCCCAGTCGTCATCAGCACAGGAGCACCGTAGTGCATGACGGCTGGGGTTTGTCATCAGCATGGAAGGGGTTAAATGCAATCGCAATTTAGGAAATCGCAACATAATTGCGATTCCTTAAATTGCTAAAAAAATAAAAAAACATGATGCATCCCAAAAAAGGAAATTGCATTCACAAACGGCCGAATTTTGGGATTCGCACCGCTTGCGAATGCAATTTACCTTGATGCATGTGGGCAATAGAGTATATAGTGCTAAGTGCATGTAAATATTGCGTTTCTGTGACATGTAAGGGTGGAGCTAAAATTGCGCTGCTCCACTACCTTGGCTGTTCAACTGCCCAACTGCCAATTTGGGAACAATCATACACTCCAAAGTGCCCCTTGCCACAAGCCATGCACATTCGGACCAAATGTTTTTGTATGTTATCCAACAGCCACCAAAGATTGGTTTTCTGAAAAGAAGCTCTGCACCCACCTGGTGAGAGTCACATACTTTTGGGCAAAACAAGACCAAGATTCTTCCATATGAAAATGATTTCCTTTAACTATTTAAGCACAAGCAAACCTGAGAAATTTCAGAAAGGGACTAAAAACCCACCTGTCTCAACAAGCTGTTAGTTGTCTTCTCAGTGGTTTCTTCCTCTAAACATACTTAACCATCTAACTTTGTGTAGCCTTCCCACAGGGTGCTTGGAAGTGGTCCTCAAATTGTGTTAAATAGTGTACAAAAACAAATAATTATGCATGTGTTGTTACAAGGGGAAACCCCCACAAGTATGATTATGAGCACATGCCCTCAAGCTTGATCAGAAGAGGGATCTGCTTGAAACTATCAGTCTGTCCATCACTTTCTGGTACCCCCAAGTAGAGACAATCTGGCTGAGTGCTTCTCATTGCAAGAAACACATCCCTACTCTAGCTCTCTGATCAGCACTCCTGCAGTAAGAATCCTTCACAACAGACTCAGGGAGTAGTTATTTATACAGCACCCCAGGGAAGTTAGCAGCCTATGTAGGAGGCAGCAGAAATCCGACTGCCTTCTCTTCCAAAATAAGCATTCACTGCTAACATTATATGTACATTACAACAGGTTACATGTTTGTTGTAAATAGCTGATGTACTGGCAACGCAAATGAATGCCCTGCAACCTTTCACTGACGGGAGGAAGTCTTTAAGGGATGCTGAAATTGCAATAATAGGTAGTTTTTAGGTCTCGCTTACGTAGCGCGCCTGCGCTGTTTAGGAGGAAGACCTTTAGCCATTGATGGTGTAATAGAAGGTGAGAACTACCCTGCCAGGGTATGATTATATGGTCCCTTCAGCGAGATCCAAAGAGTGAAGGGGGGTGACATAAATTAATGCTTCGGAGCAAATGATATATCAAACACATTCAGAGCAAATTGTGAAAAAAGTAGAAAAGTTTTTATTTTTTAGAAATAACAATTCATAAATAGAGTCCATGAAATAACTTTCTAAAGCATATATGCAAACACAGGAAAAAGGTTTTCCTCCTGGGACTGAATAAGTATCATCATTAAAAGTTCATACAGGGAATAAGAGTTTATTAGCGTCCACACACTCCCACAGTCATTCACTAAGCAAACATACACATCTCAATCTCTCTCACTATCGAAATAATGCAAACATACACATACAAACATAGAAGGACCTAGGGGCCTGCAACATCACAATCAATGGTTGCTAGGGTAGAAAAACCAACATGGAGGCAGTTAAAGATGAAGTGCAGTAAATGGTAATACTACACTGAAGGCCATCCATGTAGATCACGCCAACGCGCGTTTCAATGCAAGGCCAATTTAGGCTGCATCTTCATCAGGGCATTGGAGACCAGGGAGGGGGACATACACACTGTGAATAAAAAAGAGATCTGTTATCTGTGAATCACATTGTAGAATACATATTTAATACATGCAAATATGAATAAAATTTAAACAGGTCTTGATAAGCTAATGATATAGTTTCATTGGACATATATATATGTTGCAAACATGATTTAAGATGATAGGCTCATTTGAAAAGTATATCAAGGCTCCGAAGGCATAGTCACTCAGGGTGAAAGAATTCTTACTATTCCTCCTCAATGGGAGGGACACAGAGGGCAACAACGGATAGACCCAGGACCAGCAGAAACAACCACACAGGCAATCTGAACATGCATTTACTAAAGATTCAAGGTATTTGCAAAGGGGTACGGACACCTATAGCAAGGGGTTTCACATATGTGTCAGGAAGTTATAGAAATTCGGTCTTAACATCAATAGAGGAAGTCTCAGGGTGCCCATAAGGTGGTATTAAACCTCATAAGGGTCTGTCAGGATGGATTGATGGGGAGAGGATAATCTTACCATTTTTCTCATGGAAGAGTCTTATCATCATAGATTCTTCAGTAATTCAGATGAGGTTTCCGCAGAAAGGGGTTTCTCATGGGTCTATATGGGTGAAAACCAAGCGAGCTTCCGGATTAAACAGGTCCTATAGATGGCAAAGAGGATTTTTTATTATGTGTATGTGAGGGGTTTCAGGAGGGGGGGGGTTTGGGGTGGACTTACCAAAGGTAAGGCCCAAGCTATTTAGGTCTAGGTATAATCTACGGGAAAAGCTTCAATTACATAGGGTTTATAGGTGGGTTTCTGAATCTGATGGGACAGGCGGCCAGATCAGGTCTTCAAATGTATAAATGAAGGAATATACCTAATGAAAAATTAGCAAGCGGGCACATCTTTTTCTGGTTTCCTTCACAGGCGGCGCATCCCATTAGAAGAGACTCTGCAGAGGAAAATATATAGATTTGCATATTGCCAAACAAGATCGGGGGACAGGAGGTGTCCAGTTCCAATAAGAATCTAAGGTTTGATTGAACACATACAAGTCAGGGGAAAAGATAAGTTACCTGGGGGGGAAAACCATATGCTGATTAAGCAAACGTTCTGTAAGTGATCACTTTAGGTATAATCTGGCAAGGTCAGGAAAGAAGAGGCCAGATGGAAGGAATCGGGACAACAGCAAGTCCCTGCGTACATTACAACAGGTTACATGTTTGTTGTAAATGGCTGATGTACTGGCAACGCCAATGAATGCCCTGCAACCTTTCACTGACGGGAGGAAGTCTTTAAGGGATGCTGAAATTGCAATAATAGGTAGTTTTTAGGTCTCGCTTACGTAGCGCGCATGCGCTGTTTAGGAGGAAGACCTTTATCCATTGATGGGCCTTAAGCTGTGGACGATTGTTTGGTGCCGGAGACCCAGAGTCCCGAGACTCAGGTGAACATACACTACCCCTGGGGCTGGTGACGGCCTATGTGGAGACCAAGGGGGCAAGAGCAGTAGGTCCCGCTTCCAAAGTGTGCCCGCATTCGCCTTTTCCACAGGTAATAATCAGAGGCGTATCACGCTGGTTAAAATACATTATACGAGATGCAGGGCAGGAGGGTGCCTTATGAAGCAGTTGCCGGGGCGAGTAGTGCAGATTGTGAGGATTTCTTGTGAATCAAAGTTTGGTAAAATAGCTATCTTTAAGACCATCGAAACTGAGACAAGAGTGTGTGTGCATGAGTTTTTGTTTGGCCTGCATGTGAATGTAAAAATCCCAAGTGAGATCCGACAAACATCTCATCATAACCGACTTAAACCACCTTTACTCAACTATTTACTACAGAATATGTACGGGGTGGGTGTCACTCCAAATACCCCTCTGAAGCTACACCCATGGTACTAATGTACCACTGTTGAGAAGCTCTGGTACTCTTTCCCTTTTAGATGAAAGAAGTGCAGTTGTACAGTACCCACCCATTTTAAAGTACTGCTTATAATCCGGGCCACTGAAATTATGTGGCAGAGGAGGGAAAATATCCCCCACAGTTTCAAAGCATCTTACTCAGCCCACATTCAGTGCTCAGGAACATTCCCAAAACTCCTGCAAGGAGCGGTGTTGTGTCAGTTTAGGAAGTCTTCCATCTGGCGATGGGAGCGCCGCCTAGGGCTGGGGAGCCTGTTTTACAGCGTCCCTGTCCTGGCTGGAAGACGCCTTTCCATTGGTGCACATATCGCCCATTGTCCTCTGCAAACATTTGACATGATCCACTTATAAACGTGTTGGAGCTTCATGACGTTCACTTCCGAGCATCCCTCTGTTACATCTAGCTTATGTCTGTCATTTCCCTTGCTTAGACTTCCCTGTTGCTTAGCCAGTGTAGGTGGTAGATTGCCTGATGACATCCTAGAATGTTGGTGCCTGGCTTGTGTGTGTGGAGTGGCAGTTTATGGCAGGCAGGCTGAGCGACAGGAGAACAGCTCCTGGTGGGGTTACAATTACATCTACTTATATCTTTATTATTATCTTAACCTGGAACTAAGCTTCAATAAATCAAACCTATTTATATATACTGGATTCAAGAACTTTTAATTGTTACACCCTCACTCTCAGATAAACATCTCAAACTGGATGCACCGCCGCTCCTGGTTACTCAAGACTTAATGCCCGGCTCATTAATCTTCTGGCCTGTTTACAAACCTTTCCATCTCCCCAATGCCCCTTGCCACACACAGCGCCTGGAGGCGAGCACGCTACATAAAGTAGGAACAGGCGAAGGCGCTCCGTGTACGATGTTCTGAGAACTCTAGTTGCCTTGTTATGGACAGCACTCCCAGAGCAATGCCGGGGAGTAATCCCAGCTCCCCTACTCGGCCAACTGTGCCAGCGTGGTCAAGTTGCTGGTCTTAGCGCCATATAGTTCCTTTTCCAGTAGAAAGAGTTAGTGTTTCGAATGAAACAAGTCGTCCAGAAGCCAGCTATGTACAGAACCAATGGAAGTGGCTAAGAGTTCCTCAGATCCTTGCCAGTGTGGCCAGTTTGTGTTGTGATCGTGTGCACATCTGCGTCCTAATAAACAAGCATTGGCATAGCCAAAAGATCTTGCATTTGGGACCTTATGTGTTTAGCTATGCAACAGTAGTTGTTGCACCAGGGATATTGTGCTGCATAACTAAATACTTATAAGGCCCCAAAAGTGAGACCTATTGGCTATGCCAATGCTTGTCCTTGTTTGTGGAAACCACGGACCACAATTAAATGCGTATTCGCAGGGTTCGTGGAGTGAAACCAAGTCTGTACTTCGATAAATCTGTGTTTAGAGACATGTCTGGTAGAGGAATCAGGAAGACACTCCTTGAAAAGGTTCGTAAATAGGAAGCATCAAGAGCTGTTTGAATGCACGGAGGATATGGAGTGATGACATCTTTCTCTTGGTCCTATGCATGTGAGCTCTCCTGAAGTACTAAGGCACTTGCAATGGTGTATTACAACAGAAGATTGAGCCACATATTGTTCAAGCCAGTGGACCATAAAAGAAGAAGGAAAAAAAGAATTAAAACCCCTAATGTAAGTATAATAAAAAGTGTAAACGTATAGCTGCAAATATGTGACACCTACAAAGTAAACTTATTGAATGACACAGAATAATAAAGAATTGACCTAATAATCAAAATGTAAAACAAAAACGATGAACATAAGAAATAAGAAAGCAGGAATATATTCAGAAAGAAAATCAAATTCAAAATATTTTTCCTGATGTTCTGCTTACTCTCTTTGATGCTATGGTAGCAGGACTAAAAAAGATGTTCATTTAATGCTATATCGCCTGTTTCGCCACAAAAACTTTGGAAAATGTCAATGATGAGAGACATGGTAATTTCTTGCGACTGGTACAGATTGGTGGTGGTTTGAAGAAAGTATGTTAAAAGCCGTCCAGAACCAATCAGCTTAGTACATCATGCTACTTCAAAAAATGGACCCATATTCCATATTTAAACACGCCCACAGTAATTTATGGCCAGGGTTCTCTGTTTAATGTACATCAAATTGAAGATAAGGACTGATTAATTGCTGGTGAATGTATACCCAAGTAAAGCTTTAAGTAAGTGTTATTCCCATTAAAACACCTACAGCTTACAAAGTTGAAATGGAAGTAAATGTGCCAAAGGAGAAGATATCAAACAGACATTAATTAAAATAAATACTAACACATTCAAGATTAGAGAAGACAAACAGCGAAAAAGCACAACATATTTAGGTACATGGGAAAGTACATGTGGGAATCTATATTCGATGTTTTTTGCATGTATTGAAAACATTGTTCACTTTGTGCATTAGAGAGACCATACCACTGCTAAAAGAAACCAAAGTCTTAAAATTAAAACAAAAAAATCCTGCCACAGACCTGGTCTCCACTGAATACATTATGTCATTAAAAAAAACGATACTTTTTTTGAAAAAAAAGTGTTTACATATAATGCTTCCCCTCGTGTCTTTAATAAAAACCAGACTCTTCCAACAAAAACGTGGAATGCTGTTATTACATTCAACAACTCTGTACAATGATCTTAGAATATTTCCAAATACGGTTCGTGATGCTGAGACCACTTATGCAGTAGGGTGAAATTATACTCTACCCCTATGCCTTTAGACCCGTTTATAGGGCCAGTAAGAGCTGATGGCGACACTGCGTGCAGCCCTTTAAGGGGCATAAAAGGCCTTTGTTGCCTAAACAGGCAGACATTCTCCTGTCTTTTCACTGGGGAATAAACAATGAAGAAGAGAAAGAGGCCAGAGCCCTCGCTCTCAGTAATTGCTGAGCTTAAAACAGTTAACACCTTTTCTCAGTCCTATTGTGCATCATATATTGAGTAGGCTGAAGATTATATGTGTGAGAGGTCAGAGAAAAAGGAGACAGTACATGGCCTCAATTCAGGCACCGGTGATTTGAAAGTGGTATCTTTCTGAAGTTCTGCATAACGGCCAATGGGTTACCATATAAAACTAAACAAAATGAGTACAGAACAAACCAAAGACAGCAGAGCTTGATGAAAACTAATAATGACCATTGGTATATCACACAACATAAACGAATTGTTCAGTTCAGCTTGATATATTTTGGCATATACTCAAAAACAAAACAGAGTTATACAAAAATACGAAATTCTGTTGTAGAAAGCTCTACCCAATTTGAGGGGGCAGAAGCTTGTAGGTCCACACCTAAGTGTAACTCTACACTCTGTAATGGTGAATAGTAAAAAAAGTGTATAGTTACACCTAAGTGTATTAGTAAATATACATGCTCAACCGGGTATCCAGTTAAAGGGTGATGTTTGTTAGGGCCTGGAGAGGATCTTGCGCCAGAACCTCTGCGTCTTCCCATATAGCACTGCAAGTGAGCAACTTCTCATTTACAAAGTCTATGGTGCAAGGTGCCTACGTTGACGCTAGGCAGCTAATTTTTGCGCCAGCACTAGGGAAAACACAGGGGTGCATCGTATTGATGTAAATACGCTGCATCCCTGCATTTTGGAAATGTCGGAGCGCGGGGCTGCCAAATTTGATGCAGCTCCGCGCTCCGTCATTTCGTTATTTAATATGCCCCTGAATACTATGTGTACATTAGAGGCTCAAATCTCAAATGCTCCTCTCACCCAACTTTTGAGATTCAGCTTTTGATTTTAAGGATACATTTTGGATATACAATGATAAAGTCAAACAAAGGTATAGATAAAACATACATACATTTCTATTACAGTCAAAAACAAGACAAACTCATGTCTACCACCACGCCCAAAGAGCTTGAGAGTAGATTATTTTGCTCTATGTGTCTCAATGCTCTGTAAATATTCCGTAGTTAGCAACATTGAAGGCTAATCACATAATTGAGGCATCGTCACATAAGATAACATGTAACCTAACTCTACAATCACACTGATAGGTTTAAGATGTCATTTCTTGTATTGAGTAGAGCAGGCAAGATGGCAAAAAATGTGTCTCGTCTTTATGAGCCGCCAGACCAGAACTGAAGCATTCTAATCAGCCAATCTTTCAGACGTGCCCATGCTGCGAGATGCCAGTGTGAAGCAGTTAAGCAGCAGGTGCCTGACTCTGTAGTTTGCAGGCAGATACTCTTCTCTTGTACTGCACAAACTGTTACATGATGTGATACCATATGTTTGTAAAGTGCTTAATGCCTTAAAGTGCTGCCCAGGAATGGAAGAAGGAAAATGGTAAAAGGGATCAAAAGGAAAGAAGGAAGAACAATGGAGGGAGAAGGAATTGAAGAATCTGTAGGGAGAAATGGAAGAGGACATACAATATAACGTAACTGTCAGTATGGCACACATGCTATCCTCTGGTCAATGCAAGGCTCTGAGGCAGAGCTATGGGTGCCTAGGGAAAGCCTGTTACACAGCGGCTCAAATGAACAGTGGAACAGTCTATGTGTAACCGTAAATCGGAAGCAACATAGAAGCAGGTTCCACCCTCCGGCTAGTCACTGCACTTCTTCCCTTGCCCCTGATGCTCTTCTGTTGGCGGCCATTGCTCAGCAGCAGTCACTAGTTATTTACCACGTACCCATCAATTGTTGCTTCCCCTGTAAATCCCCATCAGCTTTCCTACTCCTTCCCAACCTTTTGCGTCACATTTTTTGATTTGTTTTCTATTTTTTGGAAGAGTCTGGCAGCAGAAAAAGGAAGAGCACAAACAGGTGAGCACAACAGGTAGGGGCAACACAAGGAATGCAGCACTTTAGCTACAGCTGAATGCAACAGCAGTCACAAACACAATTCCAGGCACGCAGTCAAGGGGAGAGCAGCACAGTGGGGGCCGACTGCCATCGGGGGAGTAGTTTCCGGTACACCACTCTTGTCGTAAGTCTGGAATCCCAATCGCTCGAAAAACATGAAGAGGGCACTGTGCTGACCAAAAAAACAAGTAGATAGTGCGCGGCGTTCGTGAAATGGGTGCCTTGCTGAGTGTTAAAGTCTCTTCAAAATGAATACTTCTAAAACAAGGAGATAAAGTGTGGCGCTCATGAACCAGGCACAGCGCTGAGTGTTAAAGTCTCTTCAAAAGTATTGAAAACAGAGGTGGGCGAGCCGTGCCATGCAGAACAAAAGAATTACTTAAAGATAAAGCATGGCATTGCAGCGTATCACGCTGGAAGTGCTTGTTGTCAATGTAAACAAAAGTTCCAAAGACAGTGTATTATTGTGCCTTTCACTTCGCTCTTACATTATTTTATATACTTATTCCTTTAAGTGCTCTGGTTATTGTTTAAGTAGCTCCATAGCAATGGAATGTGAATGAATGATGAAGAAGTCAGTTGCACCTGACTTGATCCAGCTGATGGATGGGACATTTCCTTTCTCTGAATAAACTTTATCTTTTCTTCATCACCGTGGAGATGTGTGGCTCAATGGTTAGAGCGGCAGACCCTGATGCAGAGGTCCAGCCCGGTACCAGGGTTCAATTCCTCGCCTCGGCGGGTCTTGGGCTCAAAATTCCACAGGCCTGATAATTCTTGCCTCGGTGCCTATTCCAATCATGGAGTCCCTCTCTGCAACTCTGGCCAATAGCTTGCTTAATCTCCACAATGGCCCCCACAACGCTAAGGATGCCTGGCCTCCACCTTGGGGGAGCCCAGGAGTGGACGTCTCACAGGGAAAGCCAGGATGGGTTCCACAGCGGTATTCGTACAAGCGCCTTGAGACCCTTGCGGGTGAGTAGTGCGCTATACAAGTATCAATTTTTATTTACAATTTATCACCTTGGAGATTTATCATGATTTTACACTGGCGACGATGGTCTGAAACCTACCCTGCGTATCCAGCATAGTCATTTTTGAAGGACTTGTCTCAACATCATAATTTACAAGATCAACAGTTTTCAGATCTGCTCTACAATGAAACTAACTTCTTTTCATGTGAGTAACTAATCTTAAAACAATTCTGTGAGCATTGCCACATGCCTCACCCTGACAAACTTTCATTTATAGTTTAAGGGTTGGGAGATTTCGGTGTGGGCTCCCTTTGAGTGCCTGGAACTCCATCAACCTGCATAAAATGTCTTTACTAGTTCTTGGATATTGTAGTTGCAGCAGCATCATAGAGAAATTAATCTGTTGTTTCTTGTCCAATGGGAGATGTTAATGAAAAGCGCAAGCATTTGATCTTGTTAAAGTTCTAATCAAAATTGCATGACTTTTGGAATTAATCTCTCTGACTGTGAGCTCCTTGCCAATTTGATCCGGCTGATAATCCTTCAAGGAATATTGATCTGTTAAATCTGAACAAGGTGTGGATAACAGCGTGTGCTTATTAGAGCTATTTAGACTTATCAGTCATCTTTGAATTCAAAGCACCATCGTTGTGAACTTGCTGTGTTGTTCTGTTCAGTGGATTGTGAACAGCTGGGAGAAGTTCGAATTTAAAACTGCTTGTGCTAAAGAATATTAATTACAGTGATGAGTTATATTTTATTTCAAAGCACCACCGTTACGAACCTGCTGTTCAGTGGAGTGTGAAGTGTGAACAGCTGAAGACGGAAAATACCATCCTCGTCGCCAGTGTAAAATCATAATAAATCTCCAAGGTGATGAATAAAAGATAAAGTTTATTCTGAGAAAGGAAATGTCCCTTCCATCTATTATTTTAAAAGGGAGATTGCAAGTGAATGAGATCAATGGGAATGAAGATGAAATGGTATACATTGAACATCTTAAGAATAGGTTTCCCAGCGTTTTTAAAAACAGCTTAGGTTGCTTACGTAATTACACTCATAAAATTAAGTTGCTACCTGACGCTGTACCAGTTACGTGTAAAGTTCGTGGTGTACCTTTTTCAGTATGAGAAGAGATAAAATGTCAAGTAGACAAATTAAGGGATGAAGGCATCATCGAAGAAGTAGAAGGTGTGCAAAGGTTGGCACCAGTGATCGCAGCCAAGTAGTCTGATGGCAGTCTCCGTCTATGAATGGATTTACGCTCCATAAACAAACAAGTTGTAGTGGGCAGGTATCCCCTCCCGAAAATATCGGACATGCTCATGTTACTTAAGAATGCCAAGATTTTCTCTACGGTAGACCTTAGGTTGGCCTATCATCAGATATAACTAGATGAGAATTCCAGAGACCTAACCGCTTTCGTCACTCCTTTTGGCACCTTCAGGTTCCTTAGATTGCCTTTCGGTCTTGTATCAGCAGCCTCAGTTTTTCAGAGGGCTTTAGAGAAGGTGCTGAAGGATCTAAAAGGTGTTAAAATATATCAGGATGATGTCTTGATTTTTGCCCGTGACATGGAAGAACATGATAAAATTTTAAAAGAAATCTTAGGTAGGTTCTGCAAAAGTAATCTTACGGTTAAAGTAGAGAAATGTAAATTCAGGAAGTCGTCCATTGATTATTTGGGTCAAACCATTTCTGGAAAGGGTGTAGAATAAGCATGGGCGGAAAATCCGTTCCGCTCGCGGATTTTGCGGATTTTCGGTAAATTCGCAATTCGCGAACTCTCGCGAATTTACCGAAAATCCGCAAATTCGCACGCAGCTGATTTTTTTCTTGGTGATACAATATTGCGGCGTGCGGCGTTCACTTACCGTCATTCAGCGTTTGCCGAGTTGTTTTTCTCGATATTTTGCGAGTGCTGCGCCATTTTGGATCTTGCTGCGGGATCCCACGGGAGTTTGGCGACCGCGATTACGTAATTGCGGCTTGCCACCTTGCACAGCACGCATCGCGAGAGTTCGCAATTGCGAACACGTAGATGCGGCGGGCAGCAACAATCTCGCACTCGCGAAATGCAGGATTTGAAATTCTGCACAAGAAATCCATCAGCAAGCAGCAATTACCTTCTGAAAGTGATGATTTTTATCAGAATAACTCCTTAGGTTGACATTTGCCTACACTTTTTTTTGCAAGGAGTCCATTTGGGGGGGGGGGGTGGGAGGAAGGAAGTGCCCCACAGTCTCCAACTTCCTGTTCCTGTCCAGCAGGGTCCTCCCAGTGCTTTCTTCATGTGCTGGTCACTTTCATTCGGATTCTTGACCTGGAAGGATTAATTTTTGTGGATGCTGCTGGATATTTGGATTTGAGGCCTTTTTGACTTTCTTTTGATCACTTTTGGATTAGAAATTTCACAAGTAAGTTTGTTTGGGGCATTACAGTTGCTGCAACTACAATTTTGGAATTTTCGATTTTTGGGCTGTTGTTGGGGCCTTTTGACCAGGGGAAGTGAGTGGTGCATGGGCCTAGTCTTTCTGTGGGGTGTCTTGAATTTAAACATCATGGAGGGCATGGATGGCATGGGATTGTGCTGTTTTTTCAGTGTTTTTCGATTTTTGGGCTGTTGTTGGGGCCTTTTGACCAGGGGTAGTGAGTGGTGCATGGGCCTAGTCTTTCTGTGGGGTGTCTTGAATTTAAACATCATGGAGGGCATGGATGGCATTGGATTGTTCTGATTTTTCTGTGTTTTTCGATTTTTGGGCTGTTGTGGGGGCCTTTTGGCCAGGGGTACTGAGTGGTGCATGGGCCTAGTCTTTCTGTGGGGTGTCTTGAATTTAAACATCATGGATGGCATGGATGGCATGGGATTGTGCTGATTTTTCTGTGTTTTTCGATTTTTTGGGCTGTTGTTGGGGCCTTTTGACCAGGGGTAGTGAGTGGTGCATGGGCCTAGTCTTTCTGTGGGGTGTCTTGAATTTAAACATCATGCAGGGCATGGATGGCATGGGATTGTGCTGATTGTTCTGTGTTTTTCGATTTTTGGGCTGTTGTTGGGGCCTTTTGACCATGGGTACTGAGTGGTGCATGGGCCTAGTCTTTCTGTGGGGTGTCTTGAATTTAAACATCATGGAGGGCATGGATGGCATGGGATTGTGCAGATTTTTCTGTGTTTTTCGATTTTTTGGGGTGTTCATGGGGACAGGCCATGTGGGTGGGGGCCATTTTGAGTGCTAGTACAGGCAGGCCCTGGCCATGTGCTGGGAGGCAAGGGGCCATTTTGAATGCAGGCAGTGTTCTCAGGCCTGCAACCATTTTGCATAGCTTTCAACCATTATGCCCAGGGGTAGTGAGTGGTGCATGGGCCTAGTCTTTCCGTGAGGTGTCTTGAATTTAAACATCATGGAGGGCATGGATAGCATTGGATTGTGCTGATATTTCTTTGTTTTTTGTTTTTTGGGCTGTTGTTGGGGCCTTTTGACCAGGGGTAGTGAGTGGTGCATGGGCCTAGTCTTTCTGTGGGGTGTCTTGAATTTAAACATCATGGAGGGCTTGGATGGCATGGGATTGTGCTGATTTTTATGTGGTTTTCGAGTTTTTGGGGTGTATAACTGAACTGATGTTCCTCTGTCTTCCATTACTTTTAGGTGCACAAGACTCAAGAGAACCACCAGTGCCAGGAAGAAGTCCTGCAGCGGTGTGTGTGTGCAGCATAACGTCACGCGACATCACATCTGGCCACAGACAACTCTGCAACTCGTGCAACTGCGGCCTCCTGTTCTGACCTCTGAAGAAGATGGCCCCAAAAAAAGTTCCCCGTAGCTCCTCTAGCAAGAAAGTTGCCAGTAAGGAGCAGAAGAAGCAAGTTACCAAGGAGACTGGTGTGCCGCCTGCCACATTTTTTGGGAGTAAAAAAAAAGTACTCCTGCAGCAGCAGCGGGATCTGCTGGGTACCAAGCTGGGAGCAGCACCCCCGCACCATTGGGCTCAGTGCCACCACCACCACGCCAACTTAAGTCCAAGCCCTTGAGTGCTGCAGAGGCACTTAGTCTAGTTGTTCAATCACCATCGACCAGTGATGTTGGCTCATCGCAAGAAAGTAGCAGCAATGTCCCTCAATCAACACAGGTTGTTGTAACTCATCTGACGAGTGTTGAACAACCACAGCCGCAACAACAACCACATGTGCAAGTACAAGCCAAAATACATGTGGAAGGAGAGGCAGCGCAAGGAGATGCGCACGCAGAGGTGCATGGAGGGTCACAAGTGCCCACAATAGTTGTTCCTCCCAAAGTAGGGGCACATCAGGAAATCGACATTCAAGCCGAGGTATCATTTGAGGAAGCCACTCCTCCTGATGATCATTCATTGTCTTCCACATCCCTAGCAAGGAAAAGATCAAGGGTGGTGTCTACATCTTCTTCAAGCCCACCTACTTCTGATGATACGGATCTAAATTGGGAACCATCACTGCCATCTGAGAGTGAGGCACACCATGATCTGACAAAGGTAGTTAAGCTTAAAAGGAAGGTCGTCGAAAGTCTCATAGTTATGGAGTGTGATGAGGCTCAACAAGAAGTGGCGGATACTCCTGCTGATGAAGACTCTCACGACGACGAGGCAGTCATCATAAAGGTCACTGCAGCCCCAGCGGGCATGCAGCAAACAGACATTTTGACCCTAGCCCGAGAAGCTGCTGAGCGTGATAATGTTGTCGACGAGGAGGCAATTGAAACACCACAATCATTGGAGTTAACTAGTACACCAACACCTACCGCTTCCATATTTCTTCCTCGCCAGAAGGGACCTCCATCCACCTCGACCTCAATTAGTGGTGGTGAAAGTGCACAACGTAGTAAAGTTCCGCAATCCACATCCTCCACTTCATCTGGCATTAGCAGCATGACCACCACCAGTATCGCCGCCTCCTGCAGCCCCCACAGACATTTCAAGTCCGCAGTTTGGGACTTCTTTAGTGTTTGCCCAAAAAAGGAAAACTTCGCCATTTGTAGCATTTGTAAGGTTGCAGTTAGTTGTGGTAAGTTTGGTACCAACTATGGTACCGGAGGCCAGAGAGGTCATCTTAAGAGACAGCACGCTGTCCAATGGTTTGCGCACCTAAAGGAGATCAAGGAAGCCCGAATTGCAAGTCAAGAAAACGTTGATGTTTCATCTGATGATGACGAGGAGGAAGAAGTGTCAAACACTTCACTTACACCCAGTACCCCTGTCAGCAGCACACCCCCTGTGAGCCACACTAAGAAGAGTGCGGGAGAGAGTGAGACACCAATGCGAAAAAGTTCATCAGCGAGCGTAACTGGGTCGAAGAAGTCATCATCATCATCATCCCGTAAAATCATGGTCCAGGCCAACATTAGAACCATGTTGTTTTCAGAAGCGCCATATGATCGCAACCACCCACTGACGCGTCTGTATAACACTAAGCTGGCTGAAAATGCTAGCTCTGGACCTTCTCCCTTTTTCTTTTGTAGAAGGGGTTGGTTTTCTAGAATTAGGGGCAGCGCTCAGCCCTAAATGGAAGGTTCTTAGCCGGTTCTATTTTGCCAGAGGTGCGGTTCCAGCACTACATGAAGATGTGCTGGAGGTGATTGGGGCAGCTTTGCAGAAGAATGCTGTTTACACTAGACATCTGACAACAGACATGTGGACCAGTGCCGCAGGCGCTGATTACATGTGCATCACTGCACACTGGGTCTCTTTTTCAGGGGTTAAAGCAAAGCTAAACACAGGTGTTGACCCGGACCTAGTTTTTAAAGCTGCTCGGAAACATGCAACACTAGCCATGTTTGGCTTGGAGAAACGTCATACAGCAGAAAACATTTTGAATGAGTTTAACACAAAGGTCTTTCACTGGCTGTCCCCAAAAAAACGCCAGATTGGCTATGTTTCCACGGATAATGGCGCCAATGTAGTTAAGGCCATGGATCTGGGTCACTATTTCAGAGTGCCGTGTTTGGCGCACTGTATAAACCTGGTTGTTAAAAAATTATTGAGTGAAGACAGTCCAGCGTGCGAGTTAGTGGCCACCTGCCGAAGAATGTGCAACCATTTCAGCCATTCTTGTAAGGCCCGGAAGCATCTGAGGAGCCCGCTACATGAACGTCGAATGCCAGTGAAAGCACTCATCCAGGAGGTGCCAACACGTTGAAACTCAACCTTCTACATGCTTGAGCGTCTGTATGAGCAGTATACGGTACTCGACCACTATTTCTTAACACTGGGTACAGCTCAGAAGGACCTGAGGCTAGATGCGGCGCAATGGAAGCTAGTTAAAAGCCTGACAGACATGCTTCGTCCTTTTGAGGTCTTCATGCGTGCAGTCAGCAGGGAGGACTGTAATTTGGGAAAAGCTATCCCATTGTTGCGCATGCTGGAGCACCAACTGAAGGCGGTGTCTTCTATGTTTCAAAAAGATAAAGAAAAGAAAGACGCTTTTGTTTTGGCAGAGAAATTATTAGAGCGCCTACTTGGCGATGAACGTCTTAAAATGATCCACTCAGAACAGCATTACATTTCTGCTACTATACTGGATCCACGCTACAAAAAGGCGCTGACAGGCCGAGCATTCTTTCCTTTTGATGATGAAGATGTTACAAAGTACAAACGTTGGCTAGCCTTGTCAGCCATGAGGTTTGAAAGAGAACGGCAGCAAAGTGAAGGAAAAGGCAGTACATCAGCATCAGCAGGCCATCCCCAGTCAAAAGAATCCACTTCTGCACCTGTGGCTGTGGCACAAGTGACCTCTCAGCCGTTAAAGACACCGGCAACCGGTTCATCTGCACCAGACACAACAGTAACATTGGGTGAAGAAGAGGATTGGCTAACTCTGCTTGGGTTTGGTTCTCAAAAGGTCCCAGCAAAAAGTAAGCCAAGTGGAGGAACCTTGGAGAACCCTGAGTCGATGGTGCAGGACTATCTGAATGACTCAACAGAGGTCTATGTTAATGCTGACCCATTGGCGTATTGGCATGGGAAAAAAGAATTGTGGGCACAGATCTCCAACCTGGCTATAAACTACTTGTCTTGCCCACTCACAAGTGTGTCTTCTGAACGTGTTTTCAGTGCTGCTGGTGGCATTGTAACTTCCAAACGGACCAGCCTCTCACCCAAAAATGTGGAGAGGTTAACAATGATCAAGATGAATCAGCACCTCATACCACCAGATTACAAAGTACGAGAACACACGCCGGATGAAGACGAGGAGGACAGCATCTTAGATGAGGGAATTTCTTCTCTGTTAGGTGACACTGACCTACTCCTGCCTGAATTCGCAGAGTATGAGGACGAACTCTTATTCTTATTCCTTGACACCGAGCCCTGAAAAAGAGCCAATGAATCAATAACTTTCTTTTTCGTCCTTATTCACTTGTATTCCTGTGTGTCTGTCTTTCTTTGTTTAGCACAGTTAATATAATTAAAACTTTAATCACCTAATCACAAAAACAAGCACATCAGCAGAACTGTCTTCACTTGTTTGCTTATTGATTTGAAGGTGCCGCAGTCTGCATTCCTCAGGTTCACAAGTTCACAAGAACATGCTCCTCTATCCTCCTCCTCCAGACTCCTATTTCCCTCAAAGCAAAGGGCTGGATTACGCCCAATGAAGAAAGACTTTGCACTTGTGGGGGTGTTCTACTTCTTTGCGGGTGAGTTGGCGGGTCTTGGGGCATTGCTGGGAAGCTCTAATACCGGATAGAAGTGGTTTGGACAAAATCCATGAGAAAAACGTTTTTTGCTATTTCTGACATTTCGAACAATGTAGCGTTTTTGGGGGCCTGTTTGGGGGGCTTCCTGGTGTTTGTGGGTGGGTTTCGGGGTCTGGGAGCACTGCTGGCTGTTGATACTTTTGATTGCAAGAGGTTCCCATTGCTGGGAAGCTCTAATACCGGATAAAAGTGGTTGGACCAAATCGGAGGCGAAATTCTTTTTGCATTTTTGTTGACTTGCTTGCCTTTGAGGTGCTCTTTGGGGGGGTTCCGGGTGTTTGTGGGTGGGTTTCGGGGTCTGGGAGCACTGCTGGGACAGTCTAATTTTGATTGCATTTGCTTTTCAGGAAATCCGTGGTGAAAAACGGGAGTTATGACCTAGCTGCACAGCGCGTTTGGACCGAAGGCCGATAAATATTGTAAGTAAGAGATTTTCCTTTTTGGCTGTTTGGGGGTGTTGTGCTTTTTTGTGGGTGAGTTGGCGGGTCTTGGGGCATTGCTGGGAAGCTCTAATACCGGATAGAAGTGGTTTGGACAAAATCCATGAGAAAAAGTTTTTTGCTATTTCTGACATTTCGCTCAATGTAGCGTTTTCGGGGGCCTGTTTGGGGGGCTTCCTGGTGTTTGTGGGTGGGTTTCGGGGTCTGGGAGCACTGCTGGCTATTGATACTTTTGATTTCAAGAGGTTTGAAGCAAATCCATGGTGGCAGAGGGGAGTTAGGGCCTAGCTGCAGAGTGATTTTGGAAATTGCCATGAAAATGACTACCGTATTTTCCGGCGTATAAGACGACTTTTTAACCCCTTAAAATGTTCTGGAAAGTCGGGGGTCGTCTTATACGCCGGGTGTGAAATTTGAGAGTATGTTTTCATGCGTTTTTACATAGCGCGGACTTCACCCGAAAGTGTCAGACCGCTTCTCAATAGGAAATGGTGCATTACAGGAGGAAAAAGTGACATGTGTGCAAGTAGAGGTACGGTATAATACTGCAATAAATGGAGGGCACTCAAACACAAGAACTAACGTTACGTTGGCGATGGGGGCACTGTGGAAGTATCAAAAGCAAACCCACTGAAAGCGGATCTGAAAGAGGGAAATAAATTACAGTTACGGTACCGGTAATCTGCCTAAAACATCACATTTTCCTTAATGCATCCAGCAGCATATCCACCCTATTTATTGTTCTCAAGACACAGGGGAAATCATCTGGCTCCACCACAGGCTATGCTAATGAACAGAAGTAATTTCCACCGCAAACCACCATGCATATGAGTACGGTAACAAAACTACCGTAATGTGGATAATGGCAAACCACCATGCATATGAGTACAGTACGTAACAATACTAATGTGGATAATGGCAATGTACAACACAGGGAAGTGGGGGGCACATCTGGTGAGGACATTCTATGATCCAATATGACAGCATTCACATTACATTTTGAATTGATTTTGGATGAAATGCCAAAGAAAGGATATCAAGTACCGTAAACCAAATATCAGAAAGAATGCTTTGGGTGCAAATCTTATGCACAATTCTCCAAATGGCTATGCAGGACTGCGTTGGAAGTGGGGGTAGTCTTATACGGCGAGTACAGCACCAAACCTACATTTTATCAAGAAAAGTAGGGGGTCGTCTTATACGCCGGTTCGTCTTATACGCCGGAAAATACGGTAAGTCCCCATTTTTGTACTTTTGCTTTTTGGCTGTTTGGGGGTCTTCTACTAGTTTTCACCTGGGTTGACGGCTCTGGGGCCATTGCTGGGAAGCTCTAATACCGGATAAAATTGGTTTGGACCAAATCGGAGGCAAAATTCTTTTTGCGTTTTTGTTGACTTGCTTGCCTTTGAGGTGCTCTTTGGGGGGGTTCCGGGTGTTTGTGGGTGGGTTTCGGGGTCTGGGAGCACTGCTGGGACAGTCTAATTTTGATTGCATTTGCTTTTCAGGAAATCCGTGGTGGAAAACAGGAGTTATGACCTAGCTGCACAGCATGTTTGGACCGAAGGCAGATAAATATTGTAAGTATGAGATTTTCCTTTTTGGCTGTTTGGGGGTGTTGTGCTTTTTTGCGGGTGGGTTGGCGCATCTTGGGGCATTGCTGGGAAGCTCTAATACCGGATAGAAGTGGTTTGGACAAAATCCATGAGGAAAAAGTTTTTGCTATTTCTGACATTTCGCTCAATGTAGCATTTTCGGGGGCCTGTTTGGGGGGCTTCCTGGTGTTTGTGGGTGGGTTTCGGGGTCTGGGAGCACTGCTGGCTATTGATACTCTTGATTGCAAGAGGTTTGAAGCAATTCCATGGTGGCAGAGGGGAGTTAGGGCCTAGCTGCAGAGCGCGCGCGGAGTGATTTTGGAAATTGCCATGAAAATGACTAAGTCCCCATTTTTGTTCTTTTGCTTTTTGGCTGTTTGGGGGTCTTCTACTAGTTTTCACCTGGATTGACAGCTCTGGGGCCATTGCTGGGAAGCTCTAATACCGGATAAAAGTGGTTTGGACCAAATCGGAGGCGAATTTTTTTTTGCGTTTTTGCTGACTTGCTTGCCTTTGAGGTGCTCTTTGGGGGGGGTTCCGGGTGTTTGTGGGTGGGTTTCGGGGTCTGGGAGCACTGCTGGGACAGTCTAATTTTGATTGCATTTGCTTTTCAGGAAATCCGTGGAGGAAAACGGGAGTTATGACCTAGCTGCACAGCGCGTTTGGATCGAAGGCCGATAAATATTGTAAGTATGAGATTTTCCTTTTTGGCTGTTTGTCTTGGGGCATTGCTGGGAAGGTCTAATACCGGATAAAACTGGTTTGGAGAAAATCCATGCGGAAAAGCCTTTTGGCACTTTTTGTAACTTAGTGTTCGTTGGGTTAGCCCTAGCAGCAGGATTGCATGTGTTTCGGGGTGTTCTAGATTTTTGCAACTGAGTTCTGGGGTCTTGAGCACTCGTGGGAATGTGTAATTTTGGTTGCAAGTGATTTGAAGAAAATCCATGGTGGGAAAGGGGGGATTTTGCATAGTTAAAGAAAGCGTTTGCCACTATTCTTAACTTAGGGCTCGTTAGGGTTAGTAGTATTTGTATTGCATGTGTTTGGCCGGGGGGCTGTTTGTGGGGGGGGGTTTTGAGTCTTGGAGCGATGCTGGGTATGGATACTTTTGCTTGCTAGCAAGTGGTTCGAATACAATCCACGGTGGGTAAGGGGGTATTTGGGCCTACTTTTACTTTCAAAGTACGTTTTGTCACCAGTTTTCTACTAGGCCTCGTTTTTTGAGATCTGATTGGGGGTCTTCAACATTTTTGCGACTGGCTTTAGTAAGGGTCTGGGTGGGAGCACTGCTGGGAAGGTCTAATTTTGTTCTAAAACACAGTTTACAGTACACCTAGCTTGAGGGGAAAGATCTGCTAAATTATTTTGCCTATACTTATTTATCCTTCAAAGGGAGACTCATACAGAGTACGCACTTTCAAAAATATTGTACTGTCTATTAGGAAACTCAAAGTGTGACTTTTTGCACTACACAGCGTACATACCATATATTTATTTATCAGTGGTGTTCTAATATCACTTCCTGTTTTTCCATCAATAATTACAGGCCGGGTTTCAGTCTGTGCAATGGGAAAAAAAGGATGAAGTCAGGCTTCACATTAGCGAGCCGCAATTCAGCATCCGCCAGGCAGGCAGTGGACAGGGTGTCTTCTGGTCACCAACATTGATGGACGAAGCGTCAGCTGGAATGGAGGAGTGCCGCTAATAAGAGGAATGGTTTGCTGCATGCAACTTACTTACCAAATTCAACAGGACACCTACAACAACATACAGATACAGTATCCATTCATTTCAAATTATTTTTTGAGTAATGTTATTGCTGTGAACTTCTATGAGTGTGGCTCTGCATTTCTTGGATCTCTCTCTGCTTCTAAATTGATCCCTACAGCCATTCTATAGGTTTTACTTCGGCTATTTTTTAAACCTAATTTAATGTAAGAAGTGTTTCTCTGAGTGCAGAGATAGGCAAGTGAAAACGCTGCAGCCCTGTACTGTCGCATTCTGTCATTCACGGTTGTTGAAAGTACTACTTACTTTTCAGTAACAATGCATGCAGTAGTGCATGCACTTCCTTTATGTCACTTAAAAGATTTATGGTTAGCTTTGTACCCAAAGATTTCTTTATCTTCAATTATTGTTTGTCCATGCTGTGCTTTGTTTTTCTTCTCTCAACAAAACTTACCCAAAAAGAAACCCCCATTCCCATCCATTTTCCAAACCCTAACCCTCTTCCCCCGGGCTATGTGGTTTTGATTGATGTGTGACTAAATGACAGCAATAATTCCACACACTTGCTGGGGAGGATAAGGTCATAGCAACAGGCTGGTGAAGGAATCCGAGGATATATTCTAGACTTACTCAGCTTCAGTACTATTTCTTGTAATAGTAGCCAATGTCAAAGAAATTCAACGCAAGTACTAGTTATACTTTCAGTACTTTACCATTTGTTAGGCTACATTGTGGCACTGTTCTAGTGTACTGTCACCTGCTATATTCTCTATCGTACCGTTCTAATGCTACGGTAAGGACAAACAAGGTTTCATTTTCTTTTTTTTTCAGATGCTGCAACTGCCACTGTGTAGCACCACTAGTACCAACGCAATGATGACATTTCATCCGCCCCGGATTGCCATATCGCCATTTGACGTGCAGCCAGCCCTGTGCCTAGCCCTATTTCCAAACACAAATTACAGGTAAGATAAGCGTTTGGAGGGAGGAAGTATAATGGAGTATTAGGAGAGATGAGAGACTGACGCTAGTACTTGTAAAGTACTAGGACTATTGAAGTCACTTACTCTGTGAGAGGCACTTAGTTTTGAAAAGATTTGGGCAATTAATTACACAACTTGAATCAAGATGCCACTTAAGTGTCACCAAAACAAAGTTACTGTTAAACCCCCACCAGCCTCAAAAGCAGTAAAAAAAACACGTATGCTAAGATAGAGTTTAAAGTATATTTATATCCCTGACAAAAATAATCTCCCACAAGACCCAACCCACCCCCACTCCCTAACCCCAACGAATGTCCGTGAAAAGTCCAAAAAAGTGAAAAAACCCAACTCCCAATTCCCACCCCCCAGAAGTCTTTAAAAAAGGGGCAAGGGACAGTCTCCTCCTACTGCTGGCTGCTGCTGTTGAATTTTCGGGCCAGGTCGGAATGCTCCTTGCGGAGGGTCTCGAGCAGGGTTTTGGTGTTGAGCAGCTCCTGCTTGATGTAGGAAACCCTCAGGGAAAGGGGGTGCATACGTTTCTTCCAACTGCTGTGGGGGGCAGCTGATTTCTTCGCTCGGCGGTGGCGGGTGGCTGCGGTACCCCTGCTCCGTACCTCTGGAGATCTGCGCCATCTGGGTGACCCAGGGAGCGCGGAGGGGGATGCAGCAGTCCCTGTAGATGTAGTGGTAGACTGCGTGTCCCCTTCTTCTGGGCCACCAGCCGCCGATATTCAGCGACAGTGTCCTCCAGCCTCCGTTGCCGGGCCCGTGTAGCCAGCTCCTTCCGGGTTGGTTTGGAAGGAGCATCTTTATGAAGAAAGAAAGACATAGTCTGTAACCAATGCTCTTTAAGATTAACAAAAAATTATTCAGCAGAAAGTTGTGTCACAGTAGAACTAGCAACTTGCAAGTGCAGTACATAACTATTGTGGCCAGTATCTATCTAACCACCCACTTCTTCACCCTTGCTCTAACATTAGTGGGATTTTAAGGAATCAATTCTACGAGCACTATGGACTCACTCCATTAGAGTCGACTATGACAGTACACCAGTCTTATTCTTCTTCTTCTCTCTTGTTTAGCAAAATTGGTACGTTAACTTCTGCAAGCCGGCATAATGCCAGCGCAGTCAACTTGCACCCGAGGAAAACAGACGCCCGCCATGATGAGTGAGACAGACTTGTGTTACTGTACCAGTCCAGTACATACAGGAGGTGATGCTCTTACTTTTCTATTACGGGTGGCACTGAGAATACACTGTTACAAGGGCTACTGCTTAATTAATTTAAGTTTCACCCTACAGTGCCAATGAATACTAGAAAATGAAAATGAGGAAGATAAATAATCTGATTATCTATCACTGCACATGGTATGTATTTACTTACATATGGGATGACTTTAGGTGCTTTGCTTTTTATTGAGTGAACAGTGATACATCCACACATGAATGACCGAGTTCTACTAAACTTATTAACAGAGGTAGTGAGCGGCCATCATAATAGCCGTATATATGCTGTGCTTGCAATACAAACTACTGCTACTATGCATGGTAGTATTCGGACAAAATTACAACTTCTTTTCCTTGCCTTTCCTACACTGGGACGGACGTGCGGGTGCGGTGTTACATGCTCTTCAAAGTAACACTTAGTTCATCCAGTGACCGTCTACTCTCTCTAGATACACATATGCTATCTAAGAGTCAGATAGTACCATGATCCAGACATCCATACATTCAAACTATGGGGCAGATTAGGATTGCGGATTTCCCGCATGCTCCGGGCCGGCGGAATCCACCGCCGGCCCGGAGGATGCGGGAAATCCGCGCGGACTGAAAAAGACCCCCCGCCAGATTAGGATGGCTGGGGGATCGTTTTTCAGTCTGCAGCTTTACCGCCGCGGTCGCCTCCCGCCCGTGGCGGAAAAGCACTAACACGGCTGGCGGTGTCTATCAGACATCGCCAGCCATATTAGGATGTCTGGAGGAACACATGCCTTTACACGGCGGCATTTCCGACGTGCAAAGGCATACGGATTTTTGTTTGGGAGCCCGTTGCGGGCCCCCAGAGGTGAAGGGTTGTGGGGGGTGCACATGGGGGGTACCTATGGTACCCCCCTGCATTTGCCTGCACAAAGCGGCAGGCACCACGCAGTGCCTGCCGCTTTGTGCATGCAAATGCACAACTTACATTTTTATCATTGCGGCGGGTGCTGCTTCAAGCAGCACCCGCCGCAATGATAAAAATACAGGATGTGACCGCCAGGGTGGCGGTCACATCCTAATTACCACCGAGGGACCGCCACTGCACCTGGGGACGGTCCCCCCTACTCTATGGTGGAGGACGGACTCAGGTCCGTCCGCCATCATAGTAGGCCCCTAAATGTCAATCATTCTTCTTCATGTCTCTCATCTGGACAAACCTTACGTTTTCTCACTGGGAGCAGCACACTATGCAGTCTGCAATCTCAATAAGTAAGGAATATAAGAGCTTACCACTGCCCGCCACTACCGTGGCAACCCGCACAGCAGTTTGGTCCGGCTCCGGCGCTTGCACCGCCTCCTCCCCAGAGCTTTCCTCCTCCACCTCCGCGCTGGGCCCAGCACCAGATGTTCCACCTACAAAGTACATTTAAGAATGTTAGATGTCATAGACATACACCACTCACTAGAATTTTGTCTAGGAATGAAGAAATGTGAATACAGAAACCAATCTAATAATTTGTGTACTCTAAAGGAAAATTTTCCAGTGAAGGGTCTTGTCTTGCTGCACTTTTTGGCACAACTGATGAATGCTTGCTTTTTACCATGCACCATTTTTCTCATAACAGACAGAAGCTTCACTTCTAAGAAAAAATCATCATCATCACCACTAGGACAGAGGGACCAACGATTCATCACCAAAAAGAAAAATTAAAGTTCAAACCAGGTGAGGGCTCGGCTCGCCCACAATAAATGTGTGAAATAAATCACTATTAGCACTTTTCCATTTTTAATCAACCGTTTCTGTTTTATGACAAGCTTGATTTTAATAAATGTTTTTACTTTTTTTTTTTTCACAACCAATTTTATTGAGCATAAGAGTATCAAGAATGTGGTATCTTCACACACCAAGATCACCACAACAGTATCAATGTAATGATGACAGAGACAGTAATGAATGAAGCAGATGCCAATGAAGCTCAGCTTTAAAGATGCCCTAGCAGCCTACCCTAAACCCCAACTACACCCCCCCCGTACCCAACACCCCCCCCACCACACGTGTCACGTGTACAGAAAGCAACACAAAGGAAATGTACAAAGAATAAGCAGGTATAGCGCAACCAGGGCTTTGCTACTTGAGGCCAGAAGTGTCACTGCGATCGGATGTCCTCCTCCTGCTCCGCCGGGGGTTCCAAGGACAGGCCACGGTAGTCGGCCCACCGCTTCCAGATCTTGAAATGTTTGCGTGGGCAGCCCCGCGCCTCAAAGACCGGTTTTTCAAGGTCCATGAAGTAGTCTAGCCCAGCCTTCCATGCAGACAGGGGGGGGGGCCCTCACAGACTTCCATGCCCGAGCCAGGTCACGTTTGGCCACCACCAGACCCAGGAGCAACAGATGACGCTTATACATGTTGCCCCCAACCCCTTCCATGATATGCAGCAGGCCCAGCCGGTGGGTACGAGGAAGATCCCAACCCAGGACCTCAGTCAGGCAGCTCCACACACCCCTCCAGAATCCAGCCAGGCGACCACACGACCACACCGTATGTATCAGGGAGCCAGGCACCTCCCCACAGCGCAGGCATTCCGGTGACGCAATCAAGCCAGCCTTCCATAGACGTTCACGTGTATAATAGGCACGGTGCAAGTATTTGAATTGTAGCAGGCGGAGCCGAACCGCAACAGCGGTGCCGCGCGGGGACTCCAGCGCCTCCCTCCAATCGTCCTCATCGAGGGCGCCCACGTCCACCTCCCACGCCTCCCGAAGGGAGCGGAGAGTGGAGGAGCAGTGGATAACAAGTGACTGATAGATCCTAGAGACCTTCTTGTCTCCCAAGTCTCCCATAAACACTTTTGCCTCAAGCGGGCTGAACTCCGGCAGGGAGTCGAGGCCGGCAATGCTCGGGGCGAGGGCATGCCGCAGCTGGAGGTAGCGAAAGAACTGGGACTGAGGCATCTGGAACTCCGCGCGGAGTTCCTCAAAGGACTTGAGGGTGGTGCCTGACATGACCTGGCCCAGTTGTGTAATTCCAATAGCCTCCCAACCCTCAAACCCGGCCAGGGCCGCCAGTTCCGGAAGCAGGCCATTGTGCCACAGCGGCGTTTCAGCTGTTAATTTGCCCCACCAACCCATGCGGCGCAGGGACTGCCGCCACACCGCAAATACCACTTTAGTGACCGATGGCAATCCACGGAGTACGCGAGCTGAATAGAGAATAGTGTGGAGCGTGCGATCTCCCATGAGAAGTCTCTCCAGAACCATTCCATGCCAATAGGGTGCGGGAAGTTTTGGAGTTAGTACAGCAGCCTCGGCAGTGCCACCATCTTAAAGATGGCCGACCTCCCAAAGATCGTGAGGGGCATTCTGGACCAAGTTTTAACATCTGTCTGGACCCGTTCCCACACCGGCAAGACACTGCGCGTCCAGGCCACGGCCCGCGAGTTTGAAAGGAAGACGCCCAGATACTTCAAGCCGTCCGTCGCCACACGCAATTCGGCGGCCCATGGGTCGGCAACCACTCCGCCACCCAAAATCCACAGGGTCGATTTATTCAGATTAAGGTGAAGCCCCGAGACCACGCCAAACCCCCGCATGATCTCCAAAACCCGGGGACCCGAGCGCCGCAGATCAGTGAGGAACAGGAGGACGTCGTCTGCATACAGTGCAATCCTATCCGCCAGGTCATCGTTCCAGACAAAGCCACGCAATTGGGCATCAGTTCGTATCCGCGACGCCAGGGGCTCCATGGCCAGGGCGAACAGGTAGGGGGACAGCGGGCAACCCTGTCGAGTACCACGTCCGATGTGAAAGCGCTCAGAGATCGCGCCGGCCACGCGGACCGACGCCGTAACATTAGTGTAGAGGAGACGAATATACGACAGGAAGACAGGCCCTAGATTGAGGCGGGCCAGCAAAGTGAACAAATATGCCCAACTCACCGAATCAAAGGCTCGGTCCATGTCCGCAAGAAGGAGTGCAGCCTGTTCATCCCTAGCACCCATGGCGTCGACCGCCGCCTGCGCCCGCCGGATATTGTGCCGGGTGGCCCTGCGCGGCATGAACCCGGCCTGGTCAGGGTGGACCAGGTCGGCAATGTAGGGCAAGAGGCGGTTCGCCAGGGCCTTCGCCAAAATCTTGGCCTCGATGTTGAGAAGGGAGATCGGCCTGTAAGAGTCGTGCCGGTCCGGTGCCCTGCCCGGCTCCAAAAATACCACAATCTCGGCATGACGCCAGTCTGGTGGCAGCTCGCCCCTAGCCCGCGCCGCCTCTAGGGCTCTGCGAAAGTGGGGTCCCAACTGGACGTGGAACTTTTTATAAAATTCGCTAGGATAACCGCTCGGGCCGGGCGCCTTCCCGGTATTCAATTGGCCAAGGGCCTCCCCGAGTTCCTCAGATGTAAGCGGGGCCTCCAAGGCGGTTCTAGTCTCATCAGGGACTGCCTGCGGGAGCGGGTCGTCCAGGTATGAGGCAATCTCGCCCTCCATCAAGGGGTCACGAGGAGCGTATTGCGCCTCGTAGTAGCGGGCAAAGCTAGCCGCCAGCAGACCCGGGTCGGTCATGACCGAGCCGTCATCCGCCGTGAGACCAGGCAGCTCTAGGGGCTGGAAAGTCGCTTGGCAAAGCCTATGCAACATGGTGCAGGACTTGTCGCCCCACTGGTACACCCTGCTGCGCGTGGGGAGCCACGCCTGTCGGGCCTCCTCGTACAGGACCGAAGCATACACCTGTTGGGCCTGCAGGAGCTGTCTCACGACGCCCTCATCACCCCCGAGCCGACCACGCTGCTCCAGCTCCTCTACGCGGGCCGCGGCAGTCACAATGGCTTCCCGATGTTTCCGCCGAGCAGCCACACACCAAGCTATATCAATGCCCCGGAGTGTAGGCTTCAGCGCCTCCCACACAACTAGTGCATCAACATCCCCCACCAAGTTCTCGCGCCGGAAGTGATCAATCGCTTCGCGTAAATGGTTCACATACTCCGGCCGCTGCAGCTGCCAGGCGGACATACGCCAGCGAAAAGGTTGTCGTTTAGAGGGGAGGGTCACGGTGGCCAGGACAGGGGAGTGATCCGAGAGGCCTCTGGGGAGTATTGCAGCATCCCTGACGCGACTCAGGCAGGCACCCGGCACAAACAAATAATCTAGCCTCGAGAAGGACCCATGCACCGCCGATACATACGTGAATGCACGCACTGCGGGGTAAAAATGTCGCCATACATCAATCCAACCCAGACTACTCACAGTCGCACACAATCTGGTGGGGGCAGCCGCGGGGGGGGGGGTCAGACACTACAGGAGCTCGTCTCAGGCGGTCTAGACCCACATCCATGACCTCGTTCCAGTCGCCCCCCACCATGGTCAGAACCTCTGGGATCTCGTCCCACAGCGCAAACAGCCGCTCGGACAATGCCCACTGCAGGGGGGGAGGGGCGTATACACTTCCAAAGACCACCGGCTCGGAACCCAGCAGGCCCTTGATAAAGACAAACCTGCCCTGAGGATCAATCCATTGCTTCTCATGAACATAAGCCACCCTACGGTGTACCAATATGGCCACCCCCCGCGACCCCCTCGTAAAGCCAGCATGATAAACCTGTTGATAACCAAACCTCTGAAGGCTGAGGGCCTTGGAGCCCAGCATGTGAGTCTCCTGGAGCAGGAGCACATCCACCATCTCCCTCTTCCCCCACCGCAGCACAGCCCCACGCTTGATCTTATCTAGGATACCCCGCACATTCCATGTCACCACCCGCAGGGTCTTTTGAGGAGGCATAGTCGCAGCATCAGCCATTATCGAAACACAGTCCAGAATCCGGCCCCCCCTCCCACCCTGGCGCAACCCGCAAATCAACAAAAATCAAAACCTCAGACACGTGTGGTCCCACCCCCCCAGCCCGCGTACCCAACAACCCCCCCCAACCCAGGACCCCCCCAACATTTGCAACACCAGAACTCCCCCCCACGCCCCACACCCACCACCCCAATACCTCAGAGAACGTTGAAGTATCTGTCGCGGCATGGAGAGACCCGGGTCCAAAACAGAGAACCCAGGGCCCGCCATACCAATGGATCCCAACAACCCAACCATGACACACACACCACCCCCCAACAACACTCACATCCGTGAGGGTCTGAGGCCCACAAACAGTACCCCCCGAGCCCCACTGCGTCCCCATGGCAATAACTGGAGTCCTCACATGGGAACCGACCGGCATATCGAGGACAGAATGGAACAGTCTCACCAGCCAAAGTAGAGCAGTTCAGTATTCAGCATACAGAGTGTGTTCAGTCCCGGCAATGTTCAGCTGCCCGCATCGGAGTGCTCCGAGTCCCTGGCACCACCCGACTGCGATGCACTGGCGGAGGCAGATCTTTTCTTGGAGCGAGACCTCCGATGGCGGCCCTTCCTGTTCGGGCGATCCGTCCGCTCCGGCGACGATCCCTGGGACCTGCCCGGGTCCAGCCCCGGCTGGGCGTGGGGCCTGAGTCGCACCGCTTCATCGGTCCAGCGGAACACCTCCTCCGGTGAATCGAAGAAATGGGTCCGGGACTGATATATCACCCGCAGGCGGGCCGGATACAGGAGAGAGTATTGGAGCTTGAGGCCCCTCAGCTTAGCCTTAGCGTCCATGAAGGATTGCCTCTGTTGCTGTACCATCTTCGTATAGTCCGGGAAAATCATGATAGTATGATTCTCGAAGGCGAGCGAGCCCTTGTTCCTCGCCTCCCGCAGGATAACATCCCGGTCATGATAATTCAGCAGCCGGGCGATGACAGGTCGTGGGCGCTCACCCTCCGGCGGCCGCTGGGTCAGAGCCCTGTGGGCCCTCTCAATCACGAAGCACGTAGACAGTGCCCCTTCGGGGAGCCAGCTCTCCAGCCACTCGGTCAAGAACCGCTCCATGCTGTCCTTCTCGCACCGCTCCGGAAAGCCAATGAAGCGGAGGTTGTTTCGCCGCGCTCGCCCTTCGGCATCCTCCACGCGGGCCGCCAGTGTCTTTTGAATGCCCTCCACCTCCGCCAACCGTTTATTTAGGCCACCAATGTCAGCCTCGGTCGCTGTGATGCGGGTCTCAGCCCCGGTGATCCGCTCCACCGCGTTGCGGAGGTCCTGGCGCAGGAGCGTGACATCCGCCCCGACCGCCCCAATTTTGGCATCGAGCATGTCCTGGGATTGGGTGATGGCCGCCAGTATAGCTGCATTGTCCGGTCCAGGGCCACCGCTGCCACCGGCCGCCCCCGCGCCGCCACTTGGCCCGGTGAATTTATCGATGGGGCCATGTTTAGGCGGGCCACCTCCTCTGTCCCTGGCCATGGCACACGCTGGGCAGGGCGGACACCACCCCTGAACCGTCGGGCACTGTCACAAGTCCTGGATGGGACGGCCTAGACGAGGCCTCAGAGGAGAAAGTGGGCCGGGCGGCCCAAATCCGGTGTCGCGAAAATCGAGGTCCCGGCGTCACCCCGGTGGGACAGGCCTCACCCACACTCGTCACCACGAGCGGCCGTCCAAAGTACAGGAATAAGGTGTGGCTCCGTGGTCTGTGGGCAGCCGTGTTCAGCGGGCCGGGCCAGGAGCGGTATATCAGATGCCACCACCGTCTGCCAGTCCGTCACCGGCCGCCTCGGGGCTCAAGGATCCCAGTCTCCAGGCTGTCGCGGGGCTACGCCGTGCAGTCGCCGCTCGCTGGTCACACAGGGGAAAAGCCGTCCTCCCGATGAGTAGGAGCTGGTGGCACCGTCCCGATCTCCAGGCGATCGCAGCCAGAAAGTTGAGCCAAGGGCGGCGTAGTGGATGCCACCCGCACCCGCTAGATCGCAACCGCCACCAGGCGTCGCGAAACTCGAGGACCCCGGTCTCCGGCAGGTCACCAGGCCGCACTTCGCCGCCGTCTCCCTCCGATCACAGGATGGGAAGAAACTCAGGATCGACACACCAAAGTAGACAGGAGACTTCGCCAGATCGATGTTAACCACTGGGTATCAACAGCGGGCTCGGGGGCCAGGATAAATGATCGAATTAAGTCCGGGCCGGCGGGAGCTCTACAAGGCTGCGACCGCCATCTTCGCCCGCCAAGCCACGCCCCCTTTACTTTTAATAAAGCTTTAAAACTTAAATAGACTCTGTGGTTTTTGGTCATGAGTGAATGAGCAAAAGGTTTTGCAATTTGCAAGCATGAGCCCGTGCCTCTGACACTTCTGGACTCTGACTTCGTACTCTTGTCCTGCGTTGGATAATCATCATTGGGGATCAATCATCGATGAATTCAGGAGCTAAATGACTCTACCACACTATCTAGTCAGTAAGGAGATTGGGAGTTCTTCAAAGTCTGATATCACTGAGGTATGTGGAAAGTCTACCTGCGCCTATTATAATTGATAAACAATGCACTATTTAGTGTCCATAGTTCTGTTTGTGCAGATTTGTCCCTGCAACAGTAGTAGAATAGATTGACCTCCTATCCAAACCAAAAGTAAAGTAGTATCTTATTCTTTCTTGGTGGTCATTCACCTTTTTATTGTTGGCAATTGTCAAAGCATAAACATTTAGAAGACTTGAAAAGACATTATGGACAATCCCAGAGGACTGCACTCAGTGCATAGAGCTATTGCTGACCAGAATGGGAGTCCAATGGAATTGCCAAATGTGCAATCTTATTAAGCTACACAGACAGACTAATAAGAATAATCTAGTAATACCACAGGGAGTCATAGTCGAGGCAGGATAAGAATTTAGATACAGTCTACAAGAAGATCAAAGATGATTTAGAAAAAATCGAATGAGGAACGCTAGGAAAAAGTAGGTACTCTATATTAAAATTAAAACTTACCGGGGCAAGCAAAGGAGCCCTCGCTTGACCGATCCTGTTCAGCAGCAGCAGCAGCCTCCTCCAATGCCCTCTTGTCCCTGGGGGGAGCTGATGTACAACATGAAAGAAAGAAAGACCAGAAAACATGGATGATATTTGTCAACCAAATCAAACATTTCAAAAGAACAATAACAAAATATTTTGGCGAAATAGCAAATAGACAACTATTCCACGGGATATATTGACCGATCTCATGTGGTCTACTACGTTATTAGTATTGCTTGATTTGCGGACCGTCGACTTGGAAAGTTCTTAACTTCTTATGTAACTCACTAAACAAACTACTAAAAAGGTTCGCCTAGGACTGGCAGGCAGCAGCCGCAGCACGCGAAGTGACAGACAAAGTCCATCGTGATTGCAGATCAGCGACAACACTAAAAAGTTTCCTACTACATTAACCAGTCATTAAAATACTCAAACTATCAATCCACCACCACTATTTCTTCTTATCGCCATGTGTACAAAGGAAGGACTGGGCTTGAGTCTGTAGGGGCTGGTTTAGAAGCCCCTTGCGGCTCTTTTGCTCCATTGTTGCGTGACTTTTGTGACGCAGCGGCAGAACAAAAGAGGTGCCATGGTGCAGCGTATATTAACAACGTGACGCATATGGGAGATGCATCACGTTGTAAAGCCCTGTGCCATCAGGGGGCGCTCCGGTGCAAGGGAGGGCATTCCTGCGCAGGAACGCATCCTAAAAGTGGCTGAGGGAAATCTACAAGATTTCAATCAGTCACTTTGAGGACAATGATGCGTGACTCAAACCCTGCGCCTGCTTGAAGCAGACGTACGGCTTGACACAGCATTGGGGAGATAGGGCACCCCAGAGCATTGCTGGAGCTGCGCCATCGTTGCGACGCAACTCCAGCAATTCGCCGCCTTTACGGCACAGATGCGTAACGCTTTGGTGACGTTTTGGGCCCATGGTGCGCCGCATTGTAAATACGGCGCACCATGGGTGGTGGTGGCGTGGCGCACAATTACTGGCGCATCCCTGCTACTTTGCAGGGATGCGCCGGTAATTAAAAATCTGACCCTTAGTGTCTAGCATTACACAGTTCTTTAAACTACACTCATACATAATTTCACAGGCCAATGAAATGAACACAAAATCAAACACAAATAAGCATAGTAGCAACGCTACTGAGAAGGAGAGCAGTGCACCTGAATTGCACAGAAGATTTTGAAATATAATTTACCTACAATGTAATCAGCAGCATTAATGCTCTTGGTAAAAAACAAAAATTTGCACTATAATAACACACAGAGAAGGAGAAAACAGAGTAGTAAAGAAATAGCTACTACTACTCACCAAGCCCGGGGATCTCAAGGCCGAGCAGGTCGAGCAGATCAGGTTCCCGGTCCAGGAGATCCGTCCAGCGGTGGGTGGCCTGGTTGTAGGTGCGCCGGACCCGAGAGTGTTGGTACATGGCCCGGCACACCTTCTACCACCGCTTCCGGCGCTCCTGTATCCCGTACCCGCTAGCGATCTTGCCGCCTGCCATGATGGTCCTGGGGAGGAGCCACTGAACATAAAAAGTTAGTGCGGCCACCTCCTCCGCGCTGAAGATCTCCCGGGGTGCGACCTGCTCCCCCCTCAAATGCCCGCACGGGAGCCGGGCACGGGGTGCGGGACCCTTCCCCTTCTCGGGATGCTTTCCGGCTCCCTTTAACATGGTCTGGGCAGAAAGGAAGCTAAATAATAAAGAAGAAATAGAATAGGGAAGAAGAAAAGAAAAGAGTTTAAAAAAGTAGTTTAAAATTAACCAAAAGTAGCAGAAAACACAAAAATATAGAGCTAGAAAAATAGAGGGATAGATAATAAGTAAAATAGATAAAAAAAACTTCAAACAAGCAAAGGATGGCAGAGATTCAGAGAGGATACAAAAAGCATGCCCAGAACCACAGCAATGAATGAGAAACAAGATGGCCGCACCCGTTCACGACCGCGTGGGTAAGTTCGCGCGAGATTTTCCTCGCGATCACAGGCGAAATTGTTCTAGCGAGCCGCACACTTTGCGAGATTACACATTGCGCCCTGAAACGGAAATACATCATGCAAACAAGATGGCCACGCCCGTGAACGACCGTGAGGGTAACTTTGCGCCGTTGCGCTACAAGAGGCTCGCTAAAACGCACAAAACCTTGCGAACTAACACGCCACAAAAAAACAAATCGCATATTCGCACGAATTCGCGGCTTCCGAATTCGATCTCACGCAAGTTCGCGCCCCGCGAATCCCGCGAAATTCCAGAAAAACGAGTTTTGCAAAACTGAAAGCACTCAGCAGGTGCAAAAGTTCAAACTCATCATTAGTAACCATTCCCTGTAGTGCTTCCTGACTGGGGCCCCTCCAGAGTTCAGTTGCTAGTTGCAACTTTTCTATGACCCTGCTCTGACCCTCACAGCAGGCTCATAGAATAGCTACAAGTAGGCCACAAAGGTCCTGGAAAAAAAAATTGCACTGCAACAGAAAGCAAATTACAGATAAGGAAGCAGATGCCAGACTGGAATTTTAAAACAGTGACACATAAATAAATCGGTGGCATTGATGTACCAGAGGGTGGCATGGTTGAAACAGAGGGTGGCAGTGGTGAAACAGAGGGTGCTGTGAACCTGTGATGATGAACCAGACGTAGAAACAACATAGTCGCGACCGTTGCGAGCCGACAAGTAAGTTCGCAATTGGGAACTGGTACAAAACCCTCGCGAACTGGCAGAAACCCTTGCGAACGCAAAAAAAAAAATCTGCAAATTTGCGAGAATTTGCGGATTTTGCGGATTGCGAGTTCGCAGTTCGAGAGCTAAGATACTCCGTGATAGAAAGGGAAGCTTTGGCGGTTCATTGGGCCATCAAGAAGCTTACAAATGTACTATGGGGTACCAAATGTTTGGTGAGAAGCGACCACAAACCTTTGTGTGAGGTGTTTAATAAGAAAGGTTTTGATGCTATTTCTAGCAGGATTTCAAAATGGATTGTAGGTTTGCAAGCATATGATTTTAATATTGAATATCTGCCTGGGGTGCGTAACTGTATTGCTGACACACTTTCCAGATTAGTCGTTTTAGATGAAGGTGAACTAGACTCCAGAGAGGAGGACATGAATGAATGGGTATGTAATATCCAGTATGATGGGATGAAAGAAGACAAATGGCGCGAAGCAAGTGAATCTGATGTAGACTTTACAGAGTTACGCCCTTTAAAAAAAAAAGATTGGTCTTGTAAAACTGGTGGGAGTGTGGATGATTATTGGAACGTGAGAGATGAATTGTCCTTAAGTGGAGGTTTGGTATTTAGAGGCCCAAGGCTAATTCCACCGAAAGTGCTGCGTGAAGAATTAATACATTTAGCACATGAAGGCCATCAGGGTATTTCAAAGACCAAAGAAAGACTGAGGCTTAAATACTGGTGTCCGGGGTTAGACTTACAGGTCGAGAGAGTTGTCAGAGACTGCTTGCAGTGTATTTTGAGTGAGAAATCTTTAAAACCTATGGTTCAACCCGTGATAATAAGAGAATGACCTAAGGGTCCATGGCAGGAACTTGCCCTTGATATCTTAGGACCTGTTATGTTCAATGGGTGTGAAATGTTTGTGTTTGTCCTCACAGACATGTTTCCAAGATGGCCAGAGATAAAGTTTACAAAGAATATTGACTCTAAACAAGTCATAATACTTCTTAAAAAGTGTTTACACAGGAAGGTATACCTGGAGCGCTTTTGACCGACAATGGTGTCCAGTTTGTATCTCGTGAGTTGAAGGATTTCTTGCAACGCTGTTCTATACATCACAAGGTATGTGCACTGTACCACCCAGAGTGCAATGGTATGGTGGAAAGGTTTGTACGTGTACTCAAAGAGACCATAAATATGTCTAAACAAAATGGACTGGATTTTGAAAATGAGTTGCTAAAAAAGGTTGAAGCTTATAGGTTCAGTCCTCATTCCACCACTGGGTATAGCCCGTTCATGCTTTTGAAAAACAGACAACCAAACACCTTAGAGGCTCCATTTTGGGTGAATGTAGCAGAGTCCAAAATAAAAAAGGGTGTTCCCTCTCAACACAAGCGAGAAGGAAAGGAGGAGAGGAAGGCTATTATTAGAAAAGAGAGTTTTGATTCCAGAAAATCTGATAAAACTACGGGTGTCAATGTAGGTGACATGGTCATGATAAGGGCATCGGTGGGTAGGAAAATTTCAGGTTTATTTGCAAAACCCCACAGAGTGGTCTAGATTTTTAGAAATGCAATAAAGACTGAAGATACTCACATATGGAATTTAAATAGGGTGTTAGTTTTGAAAAATAAAGCACTAATTGTTGACAAAAATGACAAAAACAAAGTTGTCGAGTGTAAATCTGATATCTCATCTGATTTTCCCACTCATCCTCAAAGGGAAACGAGGAAAAGAAGGGTAACTTCTAAATTCAAAGATTGTGAAAAAAATATTTTAAAAAAAAATGTTGTTTACTTTTACATGGAAAGTTGTAACTCTTACGTCACATCCATCTCTGGTGTAGTTTTTGTTCCTTGATTTTTGTATTTTTTTTTAATACAGAGGGAAGGTCTGTAGTATTGTGCCTTTCACTTGGCTCTTACATTATTGTATATACTTATTCATTTAGGAGCTCTGGTAATTGTTTAAGCAGCTCCATGGCAATTGAATGTGGATGAATGATGAAGAAGTCAGTTGCACCTGACTTGATTCAGCTGATGGAGGGGACATTTCCTTTCTCTGAATAAACGTTATCTTTTATTCAATACCTTGGAGATTCATCATGATTTTACAGACAGTACATATAATAGCAGACGTGGAAGAGGACCAGTCCTGGGAACTATCCATGGGATTCAACAATTGAGAAAAAAGGTGGGACAAGCAGGAACCATTATTTAATTAGAAGCAAAAAAAATTAAAGGACACTGACAAAAGCCATTCAGAAGCTGGAGGCTCCAGATTGCCCATAAAGTTAGTATAGCATGTCGAGAGATAGCACATGCTCTGCCTAGGCTTAACCTAAAAAGTAAAATGCTTACTCTTAACACAAGATTCATGAACTCTAATTGCTTCAACATGTTTTATCTACTCTAAGAAACCACACCAGATTTGATCTTCATATGGAACATGTCTCTGCGAATACTTTGCACCCACATACCATGAAGCTATCCCACCAGAATCTATGTTGATAAGATGTCACCCCACTCCAACCATCACTGACTCCTTCCTCTTAATATATTGACCACCACCCAGCAATGAAAACTTTAAAAATGTCTTGCTAAATAGAGTGACCAAGAACCATCTGCACCAACAAAACGTACACATTCCAGGATACTTTAACATATGGTTCGATAAGAAGAATCTAACCACAGCTATCACAACCAATCTTAAGGCCTTCAAACTCCAGCAGATTATTTCCGGACCAACTCACTCTGTTGGGCACACTCTGGATGTATTAATTGCCCCCTCTTGAACAGGCCACAGTAACAGAGATGATTCCCCCCATAAAATGGAGCGTACACAACACCATCAACTTCAGGAACAACACAGCTATCATTAACAACAATTGAAAGAACCAAAAACATACACCAATGTTTTGCTCATACAGATGATGGGAAAAACAAGACCTCCACAAACTCAACTCTGTCTTTATAGAACCCCTATAAATACACAACCTAAAGTCATAAATAACTTCTTTATCTGGCGCTCCACAGAACTTAAGGCCCGTCAACAACATTGAGAGAAGTCAGAAATGTAGGGGAAAAGTTCAAGGCACTCTGCATAGTCTATAGAGCATCCAAGGAAAAGGACCACTATAACTTCAAGTGAAATTCAAGCAATACGAACAAAACAGTATACTAAGTTCCAGACTTGCACCAGAAATAAAGATACCATATTACCCCAAGAACTCAATTGGAGGCACTTCCTTTTCATGCCACCAGGCACCACACTACCAGCCATGATTTGAAACATCTAGGAACAGATGCACTTCAGAACATAGTTGAAAACATGGCTATTTCTAAGACAACTACATAATCCCACAACCCTGATATTGAACCCAGAAAGATAATCCCACCTTCAAGTTCAATCTACAGTTTACAACCCACAGATATGGAACAACCCAGACAGCACACTACTATCTATAACCAGGTAAGCTAAGAAGGGTTGACCTATGGTTAGTCTGGGTATATGTCAATTCATATATGAGTCTTCTGGCCCACACTAATACTAACACAATTACACTGATTGGACGGCAACCAACTATAGGTTCATTATCTAAACTCTTATAAGGATTATATACTATGGTTCTTGTTCTTCAACCAGTACTGTATTAGACAATAACCCATCACCAACTGAACGGATATGAAAAAAACTGAAGAGATATGCCACATTCTGCTGGCCAACCAGAGGTCTCTAATCCAGTCCAGTCCACCACTGCAGGTCCCAACCAGCTACACACTAAGACGGCTTCTTTACATCTCACCATGACATTCTGACATGAGATGATAGTGACAAAACCCATACCAGCAGATCTCTTTTACCCCTCCTCTCTCCAACCAAGAAAACATCAGGTGGGGAAACCCAGCTTAGTAACCTGGTAAGTAGTCTATGATCATAACAAATACCATAAAGAGACCTACACAGCTATTCAAACCTGCCAGCCAACTGAAAATCATAAACTGTGTTCATTGCTTTCACACCTCTTTATCCACTACACTGCTAAGCACGGCATCCCATAACATAATGTTCACTTTCCGGTGGTCATCATGCACGACATGGAAAAACTTACCACAAAGAATCAAAATAAAAAGACAACTTCCTTGATGGAGCACTGGCCGGATACAGTGACCATGTTAGGCCAGCTGAAAAAAGTACCTCAAACTTAAATCCTGGTTGCTGAGCATTACGAGGTACCGAGTCAAGGATGCATCACACTCACACAGCGGTTCTGAGGAGCTGCGGGCTGGGATGACAAGTCCTGAGTTGAGAATGCATCACGCACCAGCGTTTCTCAGGAGCTGCAGGGCTGTGATGTGAGGTCTTGTGTTGAGGATGCATCAAACAGTGGTGGTTCCAAGGACCTGCTGGGGTGCGATGCAAAGTCATGCATCAAGGATGCGTTGTGCAGCAGTGGTTTCAAGGAGCTGTGAAATCCTGCATCTGGAATGTGTCACACAGCGACAGTTTGATGCAGAGCAGCAAGGTGATGTGTTCTGCTAGGAACACAGTTGAGCTGGCAGGGCACCTTCAGACCCACCTCCAGGTGTCCAGGAGTGGGGTGGCACCACTTGGGGGGGGTTAGGGCTCATAGGAGGCAGAGTCCAAATGCAGGGTTCAGGGTGGTTGGAGCCTTTTCTGTCCTTAAGTCTCTGATCAGTAGGCCAGTCAACTAGCCCTTGGAGTCACTCTGGTGGTCCTGGGTTCAAGATGCAGGTCCAGTCCTACTCATTCAGGCAGCAGGACAGCAAATTAGCAGTCCTTCCAGCAATATAGCAGCACAGCAATCCTTCTTCTGAGACTTCCACAGGTCAATCAATCAATCATGGGTTCAATCAAGCTAGGAGGGAGAAAGAGCATCCTCCTGAACTGATCTTCTATATGCGTGGTACTGTCGCATGGGAGAGCTGGGCCGAGCGGAGGAATCTTTAGGGTGCATGGAACAGGAGGCGGTGGTTCATGTAGGTGGGTCCGGTGTTGTGGAGGGCTTTGTGGGTCCAGATCAGTACTGAAGAGTAGGGTCTGGACCTTTGGAGCTTTGAAGTGGGAGTAGCTTCTGTAGTTTTCCCCTTTGGAGGTGTCTGGAATTTCCTTCCTCCCTGCCCTGGCCTCAGCTTGTCTGGAGGCACAAAAGACTGGTGTAAAACTCTTTGTGAGTCTGCTGAGTCAGAACCTTTGTGATGCGCAAGTGTGGTAGGTGACAGCTCTGCTACCATCAAAGCAACAGATGGCCCATCCTGCCATCACCTATTCCCCCTTTTCCTCGCTGTCTGGGAGTAATACACAAAGACCAACTGCCAGGTATATCTGGTCATGTGACCCAGGATACAGGCTGCAGCCAGCAAAGTGTTGGAACAAGAAAATGCCAACTTTTTCAAAATACAATTTTCCGAATTTTCACTTAATACACAACTTTACCAGTACAGATTTTTTTAAATTACAATTCTTTAGACACAAAACTTGATATTCCTACATGCTCCCAATTGAAAGTTATCACTTATTAAAGGTAATATAGTGAACCAATGTTATGCTACAGGATAGGTAGGTCTTGCAGAAGTGAAAGACGACTTTAAGTTTTTCACTCCTAGGACATGTCAAACTTAAAATTACATGTCCCACTTTTTAAATACATTGCCTCTTGCCCTATGTTTAGGGCCTAACTTAGGGGTGACTTACATATATTAAAAAGGAAGGTTTAGGCCACGCAAAAGATTTATTTTGCCTGGTCAAAATGGCAGTTTAAGCTGCACACACAGGCTGCAATGACAGACCTGAGAGATGATTAAAAGGCTACTTAAGTGGGTGGCGCAATGACTGCTGCAGGCTGACTAGTAGCATTTAACTTATATGCACTAGGTACACTAAGTACCACTTTACTAGGGACTTACAAGTACATTAAATGTGCCAAATGAGTGCAAGCCAATTTCACTATGTATAAGGGAGAGACCACAAGCACTTTAGCAGTGGTCAGAAATCATAAAGTGTGCAGAGCCTTGAGGCGAGCAAAAATTAAGTCAGCAAAAACAGGATGATTGAAGGCAAAAAGTGGGGGGAATGCCATGTCACGGATGTCAAGGGTAACACCTCTGCATCAGATTTTCTGGCAGCATACTTACTTTAGGATAAGATTTCTTCTTTTTCATTGATCAAGGACTGATTCATTGTTTAACAGTTTAATCTACTACAGCTAAAGATCTGCCTGGTTCAGATCTTGTCCCACCCCACAACATATGAACTGAAAGACAGTTGGATGCAAGCCTAGGCCTGCCCAGTACAGTGGGCAGGTGCTGTCCTGACTTCCAACCGAGCTGCCAAAACCACAACCTGCAGCCCCTCTCTGGGGGCAGGAAATATTTTGTCTGGCCGCATCTGAGCCGCGTCAGTGTTTGTCCTAGAAATAACCCATCTGAATGTCTAGCACAAAGCAAACTATGTCTGAGACTCATTCATATTGACTGTGGATCAAGAAATCTGAGCCCCTACATCAACTATTTCCAAAGTAGTACAACTTGACTCATTTAAAGCTCGTCTAATTGTGATAGAATTCCAAAAGCAGCAACAGACTGTTAAATCATTCTACTTAGTGGCCAATTTCACACTGATAAATGGAAGCACATGTATATACATGATTTTGGTGAGCTAGTAAATGTAGAGCAAACATGGTCTCTGTGCAGTGCTGAATTTACCTGCAGAGTAAGTCACTGTTGGAACTGGCCCTTTCTGCAAGGTTATCCCCAGACTTTTTGACTTCACCCTACATCTTTTTTCCGAATTCTGTTTTCTTGGCCATAGGACTCAGAGCACTTTACTACTGCTTACCATTGCTAAAGTCTTTGTGCTCTCTCCTTAACCCATGGTACAAGTGGCTGATATCCAATTGGCATATTTATTTTACTTATTAGTCCCAAGTAAAGTGGCACTACATGTGCCCAGGGTCAGTAAATTAAATGCTACTAGTGGGCCTGTATCACTGGCTGTGCCCCCCACTTAAGTAGCTCCTTAAACATGCCTCAAGCCTGCCATTGCAGACTCTGGCAAAATAAACCTTTTGAGGGACCAACCCCCCAGGGTAGGCCCTGGACAGCCCAAGGACAGGATGCAGTGTATTTAAAAAGTTTGACATGTACTTTTAAGTTTTACATGTTGTGGTAGTGAAAAAGTCTCACATTTGTTTTACACTACTACAAGGCCTCTCTTGCCGATAACTTTGCTATTACATTTATAAGTGTAGTTTCCAAATAGGAAGAGATAACTGGTTCATGTTTAGTGTCTCTGGAATCCAAATTTTAAATCCTAATTTATGGTGATGTCAGATTTTAAATTACAATTCTAAAAATGCTACTTTTAGAAAGTTGGTATTTTCTTGCCTTAGCTATTTGGTGACTCCAGCCTGTCTCTGCTCACATGACTAAGTGTCGCAGGCAGTTAGGATTTGTGTATTCCTCCTAGACCGCCACACACAATGGGAGCTTGGGTGTGCCTGGATGGGGAAGAAGCTGGGCACAACTCGAATGACACCTGAATAGGCTGTGTCCAGCCCCCACACAAAGGACTGCATATCCCCGGTAGTTAGTCTGGAGCCAGGCAAGGCAAGATGCCTGGGTACTTCAAAGGGGAACCTCCAGAAGCTTCTCTCCCACTTCAAAGGCACAACTGGGTATAAATACTGGACCTCAGACACCAACTCTTGAGTAAACTTCTGAAGAACCCAGCGTGAATCAAAGGGCTTGTTGGCTGACCTCCGGATCTGTAGCCTCAGGGACATAACAGGCTTCCAACAACCTTGCATCTACACATGGACTCGGCCATCTGTAAATCAACCCTGCCAAGTGGTGCCACCCCAGTCCTGGACCCTTGAAAGTAGGTTTACGGTGCTTCGACAGCCTCTGTTGATCCAGCTGACCCGATGTATCTCCTCCACTGCATGAAGCAACCCAGAGCAGAATCAATGCATCTCTGCTGCTGTGTGGATTGGACCTGTTGCAAAGACTCACATTGTCACCGCAGCCTGCATTGCCTGAGTGACGCATCCTCGGCACAGACCCTCACATCTCTAGTTGACGGCAGCCTCGATGACGATGCTGAACTCTGCTTAGCAGCCTCACAGCCCTTTGGAACTGGCACATTGCCACAAATGACGGACGCATCCCTGACTCAGGACCTTGTATTGCAAGGTCTCAACGCTGGGATCCTCAACACCGATGCAACAGTTTCACGCCCTGAAGCCTCGCTGCCTCTTGAAACTGACGCATCACATTAGCAGCACAATCCATCTTCAATTCAAGTCCCTGTAACACTCCACAAACCAAGATTTAAGGTACTCTGTTCAGCGAGCCTAACTGGGTCCCAGAAGCTTGATGGTGCTCTATTGCAGTCTGCCTAAATTTGTGACTTTGTACTGGTCGGCACAACCAAATAACCATAGCTGGTCCTTGTCGTTTTTGGTGTTGTTTTCCCTAAAAACTTTCAAATTATGTATCTCCGGTTCTTTTAATTGGATTTATGTCATTTTGGTCTTGATTTATTTATTAAATGAATTTTAACGTGGCGTGGCTTCTGTTTGTATGTGTTTTCACCGTTTACTGTTTGAAGTGTTGCACAAATACTTCACACATTGCCTCTAAGTTAAGCCTGATTGTTCTGTGCCTACCTATCAGGAGAGGGAGCACAGGTTAATTTGGGGTTTGCATGTGCCTTACTCTGACTAGGATTGTGGTTTCTGCTTACACCCCAATCAACAGTAAACCAACTTCTAACAGGCAGCACTTGGTCAGTGGGGGGATTTTCAAACTAGGTAGTGCAGTAAACCTTGAGGTGAAATACCTGATGCATAGTTGCCAACATTCTTGAAGTGGATGGCAAACTGACACACTGGTGACACACTGGTAAGACCCATGTTCACATGCTTGGGTGTATCATAGCAAATTATGTGATTTAAAGTTGAGAACTTGGGCTCACAGGTAGGTGGCCGGTACAGACATTACAGCACGGCATACCCAAACTATAATCTCAACAAAGGGCCAAAAGTAAACTTTATTTTGCTACCATTGTATGCATTGTTTTACAGTTAAGATCCATATAGGAATACAAGCCCTGAAACGGATGTTACAGTTACTACTTTGTTTATATTCAAATTAAGGACGGACAGAAAGTGTTTTACAATGTGCCATTGTGTCCAATCTGTACTGTAACTACCTTTTAGCATTCAGTCATTTTGCTAGGGAATAGTCAGACTTATTTGAGGCCAGATGCCACTTGTAGTGTTCCTTAACCCAATATTAAACCAGGACTGCAAGTCCCAGAATCCCAAGAAACAACAGAGACTCTCCTAACTGGTTAGGCATTGCCCCGGGAAACTTAACAGCAACACACCCCTGCTTCCACCCTCCAATGGTCGCTTAAAATAAAATAAAAAATAACACTTTTTCATGTTTTATTTTCCTTTTAGTTACCTATCCATCTCGGACTGGTAACTAAGAAAGAAGGAAAGAAAAGCGCACGTCACACTCTTTATTTATGTTTAAACTTTAGCAGCTAATGTTTAAACATAAATAAAGCGTGCATCCCTAAAGCTGCACAGTATTAAGGATGCGTGGTTAAAACACATTGGCAATGCCACGGAGGAGAGACCTATTGGCTTTGCCAATGCTTGTTGAAACGCTGGCTTGAAAAATCTACATTCATGCAGTTGGCAACAGAGGTCAAGTAATAAAATATCACACATCCTGTGAGGAATTAAGCTTTAAAGCTAATCAGTCTATGCCTTTCGCAGCTACCACCACATTTAACCCCGGAGCGCTGCTGCTGGGCCACTTTGTTTAAGCAAATTGGGCGGGCACCATGCCAAGGCAGGTTCCTGGCACCACACACGACTGGCATTATTTGCACAAGACAGGCGTTGCTGTGAGTGTGGAGAGCATGGCGCTCCGATCCGATGCCACGGCGGCAAGAATTAAAGATGAAACAAGCAACAAGCTGCCTGATGGAAGTTTTGGTTGAATGGAAGAAGCGCCTTGGCCAGGCCTAGCGGCACTTGGCAGACACCACCACTTAGCCATCCAAAGGATGCCAAGACATGATGCCATTTCCATCCGCCGCTGGCATCCGCTAATCCTATAGGAAGAGTTACTTCACTCCGGCCGCATGCTTCGCGCCACCTGCTATCCATGACTCATGATTGTTCACTGTATGGGTTTCAAAGAATTGTAAAAAAAAAAAAAAGCCAGGTATTCGTTAATGGCCAGACTATTGTTCATAGCGTTAAACTGTACTTGTGTAATACTTGGCTCAAACTCACTGCTCCAATTGTGAGTACAATACAAGCTCTTTGAGTAAATGTGCGCTTTGCACAGCGCTGTCTCAAAGTAGATGGTCACAGGTTCAAATGCCTGCAGGCTTGATTAAGCCTTTCAGCCTTCTAGTTTGCAAAACTTCGTATTGTGGAAAAGTAATAACTCGCAGTACCATTTACTATAAAAATACACATTAATATTACACTTCTTGTATTTTCTTTATTACGGATTTAGAGTCATTTAGAAACATAAACACTTGCCCATTTGCCTCCTTTATTCAACAGCCAGGTTTTCCTTGATTCTAAAAAATAAATAGGATAAATCTGCTTCCATTCAAGGGGAAATAACAATTATTTAATCAGATATCACTGTCAAGCATTTAAGAATGCTGGCTAGACCCCACAGTCTCTGTCTATTTACACACTTTTTGGATTTCTGTCCTGTCCAACAGTGATCTGTGCTCCACGGCTAACGCTATTGAGACATCATGCCAGGCTGGAAAATGTCAGCATGATTCACTTTAACAAACCTTTAGTCCGCCCAAGCCCTCTGTGCCCAGAGTCGAAAACTCCACCTGCACAATAGGCACCTTTTTATGATCTCCCCCCTCTATGTGTTCATTAGTAGCACATGCTTAGCAGCTTTGCATAGTGGCTAATGAAGGACCAGTCATGTAATTATCAAAGGAATCACTTTAAAAGGAAAGACGGTTAGTAGCTGTGCGTAGAGAGAAGTTGCGTCTGATCCTCTCAGTGAAACTGCGCTGCTTAAGTGCTGAGAAAAGTGCAGGTCCCCCCTCCGGACTCTATCTGAAGCTCGCCAGCCAAAGTGTTGTGCTGAGGGGGCCCCCTGGAGCATGGGGGCCCCCATGCTCCAGGGGGCAAAAAAACAGGGCAACAAACGCCAACAGAACCAGGAAGCCAGGACCAGAGCCAAGCAACCTGACCACACAGGAGGAACAGCAGGCCCAAACAAACCCCAGAAGGAGCCCACACAGCACCCATATGAACACAAAGGTCAGGAGGAAACGGGAACCACCAGCAAAAAAAACGCTGGACCACACAGAAAGGCAAAGCGGAAGCAGGAGGAGAAAAGCAGAGGACCAAGCAGCAGAAAAACCACAGACAACCCGCAGCCAGGAGGGAGGGACCCGCAAAGGCAAGAGCACCACAGAACCGCACCCCAATCAGAGAGGGAGGGGGTGGGGTACCCTAATAGACCCGCACCGGGAACAAAGCCCGGGGAAGCAAGGGAGGAAGAAGCAAGCCAGGACCCAAGAACCAGGAAACGTCTGGCAACAAACTCCCAGAGCAGGCCGAAAAGGACAGCACAGCCCGAAAACCCAGGAGGCACAGCCCGAGGCCATACAAAACCAGCAAGAAGCCGGCATAATTGGAGCCACAGAACCCCACACAGGCCCACAACACCGGGCAAACAAGCCCGGGAAGAGAACCATCAGCAGGAGAAGGCCCAGAAGGAACCACCAGGAAGTGGCCCCAACTGCAGAACACCCCGCCAGGACCCAAAGAGAGACCAGCAAGAAAGCAGAGCCCAAAAAGGAGCCCAACACGCAGGAGCGGCACGCCCCAGCTGAAACCTCAGCCAGGCACCCACCAAGGGAAACAGACGAGACCAGAACAACCCAGGGAGCAAACACCCCCAATAGCAGACGGACCAAGAAGCCAACAGCACCCAGCAGCCTCAGGAGGCCAGGCAGGCACCAGCCCAGCCCGACCAAGCACAACCACCGAGCAGACAGCGGAACATGGGGACAGCACACCAATCCGGAGAACAGGCGGCACAACAGGACAAGGCAGCAGCTAGGAGGCCCCAGCCAGGAACAAACCAGGCAGGCACCACGGCAGAAACTGGAGGGGCAGCCTGGAAACACCAGAAGAAAGCCAAAGGCAAGCATGGGGAGAGCGAGTGCAGAAGAATCCGGGCCAAGCATACAGAAGGGCCCGTGACAACACCAGATGCCCCAGACCGGAGCAAAGGGAAGCAGGAGGAGAAAAACAGAGGACCAAGCAGCAGAAAAAACACTGACAAACCGCAGCCAGGAGGGAGGGACCCGCAGAGGCAAGAGCACCACAGAACCGCACCCGAACCAGAGAGGGAGGGGGTGGGGCACCCAAATAGACCCACCCCTGGAACAAAGCCCAGGGAAGCCAGGGAGGAAGAAGCGTGCCAGGACCCCATAACCAGGAAACGTCCTGCAACAAACTCCCAGAGTAGGCCGAAAAGGACAGCACAGCCCGAAAACCCAGGAGGCACAGCCTGAGGCCACACAAAACCAGCAAGAACCGGCAGAACCGGAGCCACAGAACCCCACACAGGCCCACAACACCGGGGAAACAAGCCCGGGAACAGAACCATCAGCAGGAGAAGGCCCAGAAGGAACCACCTGGAAGTGGCCCCAACTGCAGAACACCTCGCCAGGACCCAAACAGAGACCAGCAAGGAAGCAGAGCCCAAAAAGGAGCCCAACACGCAGGAGCGGCACGCCCCAGCTGAAACCTCAGCCAGGCACCCACCAAGGGAACCAGGCTAGACCAGAACAACCCAGGGAGCAAACACCCCCGATAGCAGACGGACCAAGAAGCCAACAGCACCCAGCAGCCCCAGGAGGGCAGGCAGGCACCAGCCCGGCCCGACCAAGCACAACCACCAAGCAGACTGCGGAGCATGGGGACAGCACACCAATCCAGAGAACAGGTGGCATGACAGGACACAGCAGCAGCTAGGAGGCCCCAGCCAGGAACAAACCAGGCAGGCACCACGGCAGAAACAGGAGGGGCAGCCAGCAAACACCAGAAGAAAGCCAAAGGTAAGCATGGGGAGAGCCAGTGCAGAAGAATCCAGGCCAAGCATACAGAAGGCCCCGGGACAAGAGAAGACGCCCCAGGCCGGAGCAAAGGGAAGCCCACAGTACCAGGAAGACCCAGACTGGCGCCAACCAGGCCAGAAACAGCAAAACCGCAGGGAACAGACGAGAACAAGCGCAGGCAGGGTGGAACAGAAGAGAACAGCTGCACCCAAGGCAGCACAAGCCACCCAGGCGCAGGTATAGGGGACAGAGCACCCCAGAGAGCCCCCGGCACAACACCGACAAGCATCCAAGGAGAGGAAACAGCCACAGCCCAAAGGACTGGAGGAACAGGGCCAGGAACCAGGAGCCCCAAATGCCGACCAACCCCACAGAAGCCAGGAAGCGGAGGCGAAGAACCAGGACACACAACCAGAGCAAGGCCACAACAGCCAGCCCGCAGCAGAGTCAAGGCCACTCACGAGAAGGCTGTCGTTGAAGAAGCGAGAAGCGACCCAGACAGGAGAGCAGCAGAGGGCAAGGGGCAAGCAAGTAGGCAGGGAGATCCCAACAACACAGAGAAAACCCCAGGAGCAAGCAAAAAAGGCGGAGCCAGAGAAAAAAAGGAAAGCTCAAGCGGCCAAGAGCAGGGGCACCACTCGAAGAAGGAAACCAAAGTGAGAAGCCCTGCGACACGCCCGCCCCCAGAGAACAGACAAGAGCCGGGGCGGTCAGGCGGCAAGGCAGCAGGCCAGGAACAGAACGTGACCAGGCAGACCAAAAAGAGGAGCACAGGAACCACAGCGCCTGACCGACCAGCACCCACCAGACACCCACGCAGCTCAGGGGGGGGTAAGAGCACCAGAGAACACCAGTGCGTCCGAGCAACTACAATCACACAGAAGCACCCGTCACTGAGCACACACAGGAAGCAAGTAGCGCGGGCACCGGTGGCAGCAGCAGGACAAACCAAAAAAGAAGAGGGGACGAAGCACAGCGCTGAACGCATGCAACCCAAGTAGGAGGCCCCGGCACAAACCACGGCACCCCCAGGAGACACCGACGCCGGACACGGCACATCCAGAAGGACAGCCAGCCACCACTTCCAGGGCCAGCCCACGAGACACCTAGAAGAAGAAAGGGAGCGAAACAGCCATAGTGGGGACCAACAGCACAACATGGCCCCCACCGGCACAGGGAAAAAAAATCACAGTCCCAAAGAAGGGCGCAAGTGAAGCCACAGTCATGTCCGAGCAGCCATAGAGATTCCAGTACTCCGAAAGGCAGGCAAGGGACAGATATTATATCCGCAAAGACCTGCAAAGGAACCCAGCACCCCAGTGCCCGAGACCACCAGCCATAACTCCTCTCAGCCGCATGCCAAAAAAGAAAAGCATCCCAGGGACGCCAACCCCCCCGAAACCCAACCGGCCGAGCGTGGAAAGGCCAGGGCCAAATGAACGAGTCTCACAGTGACCCTGAAGAAAGTACTGCGCGGGCTCCAGCCACGTGTGTGTCCAGCAGAACCATCACCGAAGCCCCCACCAACACAGCTACCATGCCCAAGAAGGAGCTGGGGGCCAGCCCAGAGGGCGGAGGGTCCACAGGAAACTAAATGCACGGGACACATCCCGAACACACAGAAAAGCAGCACAGGAAGAGAGTGCAAACACCATACAGAGGACTCAAGAAAACTTTCACGGTCAATGAGCCAGAAGCCCGGTCCCCAAATCGGCAGCCCCAGCAAGAACGGGACATTCCATCCACAGAGCCGCTGTAACCTAAGTCCCGGGCATGCTCTAAACAGAGGGGTAAACCTGTGCCCTAAGATGGGACAGGGGACTAAGGCTGGGGAGCTGCTGGAAGTTGCTGCAGCTGCCGCTGATGGGCAGCGCCGGCCTCGGTTCCGAGGCAGCCCGAGAGCAGGATGGGGGCAGTAGAGGCCCAGAGCCGGGCCGGTGACTGGTTATTTAAATGCAAGCACTGTGCGTGGTATCAGAGCGCTACACAAAACATCAGTCGCACCATGGGAAGACACAGTAAATACATGCCAGGCACGGAGAGAACCAGTGATTCGCCCATAAACACAATACGTTCAGCGCCATCGCCGAGACTGGAACAGTGCTCCCCAAAACGAAGTTGGCTGACGCATGCCAGAAAGAAGAAAAACCCCGCAAGCGGGACTCACCCAGAGTGGGGGGCCAACCCCAGGAACAAGGCCCCCACTCCACCTTCTCCACAGCCAGGAACAGCAGGAGCCCATCCATCGAGGCACGTCTCCCCGGCCAAGCTCGGGAAGACGAGCCCGTGACCCGGAAGCAACTTACCGGGAACTCCAGCGCCAGCCGCAGAGGACCGGTAGGAGCCGGTGTTCCAAGTCTCTCTTGGAACACCGGCTCCAAGAGAGACTGACTCCCAGCAAGCCCGGCAGGCCAGGAGGCAGTCCAGGGAGCCCCGCGCCCACACAGCCAGGCAGTCGGGCGGGGGGAAGAAGAGAAGCACCGCCACTCCAGCCCAGCAGGGGCAGCACCAGCACACCATCCAATCTGTAGACAGACAGAAAAAAAGAACAAGAGGGCTGCTGGGTAAGTACTGCTTATGTACTCCGGGGGGAGTGGCAGTATTAGTGTCCCAGCATTCCTCTTGTTTTTTCTGTCAGGAGACGGTCATCTCCACTTTTCAATGAATGGGACGAGGACATAAGGGATCTGGGGGTAATGAAGGACCTGTCATGTAATTAGCAAAGGAATAACTTTAAAAGGAAAGAAGGTTAGTAGCCGTGCGTAGAGAGGAGTCGCATCTGATCCTTTCAGTGAAGCTATGCTGCTTAAGTGCTGGGAAAAGTGGAGGGGTCTCCTCAGACTCTATCAGGAGCTCGCCGGCCAAAGTGTTGTGCTGAGGGGGCCCCCTGGAGCATGCCCCCCCGCACCACAGGGGCTGCGGGTGCCTGCGTTACGCCCCTGCCTCAGACTGAAGAACCGGGTTTTCAAGTACCCAGCGGCATCAGGGACACTCCCGAAGTCCTCTAGGTTCCCTTGCCTTGGTATACAGAGACACGGAATACTTCTAGGTGGTGTCAGAGATCAAATTTATTAGCTGCAGTTAGTAGCAGAAATCCCAGCAATACAACACGGTGTACAACTCAAGAAACTGCTCAATTTTACTAAGGCGAGACATCCCTATTTATACACAAAAAGGTACATTTAAAATGCATGCCCCTGCACCAAAATTCAACCAATAGAAAATACATGACATCACACTGCATCATACAGTAAAGCTCATTTTACAGTGCCCCAACCAACAAGGTAATATTTAGGCATATCTAAATATTAATCTGGAAGGCCCAAACAAACCCTTAATTGAAAGCGTAACCCATGAAATGAAGAAACAGTAAAGAAAAGTAGTTTAAGATAATGTGCAAGATAACAGAAACGTAAAGAGACTTAAAAGTTAACAAATGTCTTGAATGGTGATTGGGAAAGTAAATAACGATCTTGCAGGGAAATTGGCTTGGCAGGGTCAATTCCAGGTGAAAGGCCAGCTTCTGAAATGAACTCCAGCGCACAAAGAAATCCTTAGTTAATATATATATATACATGATCCACAATAGGTCAGACTGCTTTACTCACAGACTAAATTCTGAGGCCTACATAAAAGGCAACACCAGATGGCAGTCACGACGCATGGCAAAAACCCATGTTTAGTAAAGAAAGTCTTAAGGAAAGAAACAATTTAGATATTGTTTAGGATAAGATATGTGCAAGGAAACTAAAGGTTAACGAGGTTCTGAACAGTGATTGAAAAACCTAGACAACGACCAGCTAGTGAAACTGGTTTTTGCAAAAGGTCAGTTTCAGGTGGAAAGGGTTACTCTCTCTGCAGTTCATTCCTCCTTCGCATACCAGTATGCGAAGGAGGCACTACAGGTCCAGAGCAGGCTCTGCCCAGAAAAGCTGGTCAACCCCTTGCCACTTCACAACCTTGGAGCAGAATATTGCTTAAACTAGCGTGTTTTGAGAAGGGAATCCCCCTCTCACACATAGAAAAACACTTTAGGGCGTGTATACACATAGTCTGAATTACACACCCACCAGTTTAATCACATACACTTATTTTAATCTCGTCCTGAAGAAAGCCAGCATATTCATAAGGCACTGGCTGAAACATGTTGACCCACCAATGGATGTGGGAGGTCGTAACTCGCCTCTAACATCCAAAAGCCTTATTTTTAACCGCTGACGGTGGCCCATGTATTAAAGTTTAATTCACCTCCGGGTACTGGGACCCCCGCCAAGCCGTTTTAAATCACACTCATAACACTCTTCACCGCACACTCAGAGACATACCTGCTCCGCTGTAATCAGGCGTCGAAGCACCCCCGGGACATGCTAGGTGTCACTGGGTGGGCCCGATGATGAAGCATGCCACCAACTAGGTTGGTGGGTGAGGGCTTCATGAGCACACTCACCAGGTGCTCCTACCCCCTGACGAAACATACTTGAGTCCTTGACTTTTGTTAAACCTCGTAATACATAAGCTAGTCTCTTTTTGATTAACTATCTATAAGACTAAAATGCAGTCAGGGTTGAGAATTACAGAACCACAGACCCTCCTTTTGCCATTACGTAGGCAATAACCTAAACTCATGTCAATCTGAATCTAGGTCTATATCTATCCTCATCAGGTCATCAAGGTGTTGCTGTAACATCATCTTATTATCCTTTACTTCTCTCGGGACTGGTCTTCTCACACAGATCGTAGCACAAAGACTACAAATGGCGGGACCACACTGGATGCATAAACAACACGAGAAAAGAATAGCTAACGCCATACCAAGAAACATCAGAATCTTCCATCCCCATTTGGACAACGACTCCCAAAACCATCCCATCAACGGCCAGTCTCCTTCGTCCACATGAATAGACTCAGAGATCTTATGTAATCTAGAGATGGCTTGGTACACTGTCGGGGCATTATCTAGTATGAAAACGAAGCAACTACATCTAATCAATTTGCATACCCCACCTCTATCTGCAAGTATTATATCTAAAACAAAATGGTTCTGTAATGTCATAAGGCGAACCGCTTGAAGCTCAGCTGTAATATTGCTAAGGGCACCTGCAGTCTCATTTATAGTGGCCTCAACCACTCTCGTAAGCTGACGAATACTCCTACTATTAGCCATAGGACCCCAAAAGGGTAGAAAACCCATAAAGAAGTCTCCAGCTTCTTGTGCAACAGTATCTTTCGCATCGATTACACCTCTACCATATCTTGTCTTATGGTAATCGAAAACAGCAGTGTATGTAGGGGGAAGCAAAAATGCCACATAACATGTGCCAGAAAAATCAGATGGCAACCATGTATATGCTCTATCGTGACAAACAAAATACGTGCCTTTAGCTGGCACAAACGGAGGAGATTTCTGGGACGTATAAATGTATGTGTGAACACACACACTCTTACCAAGCTGAGCTCTCGGATTCTGACCATTACCTTGCAAACAAAGATGATCTCAGTGGGGTACAATCCAAATAGGAGGAGACCTTCGCTGCCTTTCTTTCTCCGTCAAGCTAACACTATATGTCGTCTTATTCCAACCAACATATGCTCGTACCTCATCTCTAGGGATAGCGTTATACGCATCGATATCTCTAATCATATCAACTATTCCCCATATCAAGGCATTATTACTTGCATTGTCTTTGACGGAACGTACAGGAGAGGCTTCATTCACATAGATAAACATTGATTGGAGCGCCCAAACTGACCCGTTAGGCGAAAAAGGCAAAAACAAATATGGCATTCTCTTATCTGTAGTATGTGGCACAAGACCACACACCGAACGATTCGTGGTATTTATGACTAGCTGATGCTGATGCAACATCTGTATAAACGAATTGTTCACAAATTCTGATCTTCGTGTCTGTTCATGTTCAGGTAACGTATGAAACTCATGTGGAGAAACAGTAGAAAAAGAAAGAGTAGGTTGAGAAGTTGGTGCAGACGTCAATTGTGTAGAAGAAACAAACCAGAATATAGTAGCTAATAGAATACATAAAAGTATTAAAATAGATAAAGCTATACCACACTTGGAGAACAACATCTCTTGCCTTTTATCGTCATTCCTCAATACAATCTACATTTTCTAATGTCGCTCACGCAATCTTGACAGAGTACTTCAGCTGTGATTATTAGCAGGTCGTAGGGGCACTGCAAGTCCTGCAGACCTACTGCCATTACTCAGGTCACAAACTGAACCGTTGGTACACCTACGTGATCCCTGCAACTGGCAAATAGTAACCAATCAAAAATTTAACAGAAAACGATATTACAATTTCAGAAAAAGCAAGAGAAAAAGAAAAACAAAAGTCAAATGCAAAATACTCGAAGAAATTGTCTCTTTTTGATCTCAGTGTGGGAAAAAAAAAATTCAACGTCTCTTTATTTATTCCGAGATCGGAGGTTGTAACATGATTTAGTCGACACAGTTTGGTCCGTAAACAAAAGTTCAGGTTCGGTAGTGTCCAATCTCAAACGTGGAGGAACAGCTTCTTGCAGCACATTGTCATCCTCGCGTTCTGACCGTGTCCATGTCAAATGAGCATCACTAAATGGCACGAATGTGGGGACTCACTCGCAATCTGTATCAGCTATACCATCCCTAACCCACTGATCATACGGTAAAGGCAAAGGAACTTTTTTCGTATGGGTGGCATGCACCCAGTTCTTTTTACCAGCTACTCTAACAGCAGTTCTAGTGACCAGCAATACCAAATAGGGACCAGTCCATCTAGGCTCCAAATTCTTGGTACGCTGGAAGTTCTTGATGAGGACATATTGACCAGGTTGGATTGAATGTCCTGGATCTGTAGTAGCTGTCGGCAAACTGTCATAGACCTGTTGGTGGAGAACACGTAATTTAGCAGTCAAGTCATGTAAGTAATCCACCAACATAGGGTACTCGATACTGCTGTATTCTTTAGGACGAGGCACACCCCAAACATTCACAGGACGACCAAACACGATTTCATACGGACTAAGTCTCACTCGAGCATGCAGTCGTCCTTGTTGACAAAAGAGCCAACGGCAAGGCATCCGGCCATGTAAGACCAGTGCTCGCTTGTACCTTAGCTAATTTCAGCTTGAAGGTACCATTGTAACATTCAACAAGTCCAGCAGACTGGGGGTGATTCGCTGCATGGAACTTCTGATTTATTCCCAATCCAGCACATACTTTCTTCATGATTTGACCCACAAATTCACTCCCATTGTCCGACCATACAATTCTCAGCAAACCATACCTAGGGAAGTACTCTCTAAGCAAAACCTTGGCTGTAGACAAGGCAGTATTATCCTTTAGGGGTAGGCATCTATCCACCTGGAAAAGGCACAAACAACCACAAGGACATACTTCAAATTGTTGCATCTCTCCATATGTATATAATCTAGCTGTATCACCTCAAACAGATACGTCGGAGGAGCAAAATGACCAGCTGGAGTTGGAGTTCCCTTACCAGGATTATACTTCAGACAAATCATACAATGTTTCACCATGTTCTATGCACATTTTGGAATTCCAGCATTCTGCCAAACTGGAGCCAACAACTTGCATATTCCCTTCGAATTAATGTGAGCCATTCCATGAGCCATTGTAACCACTGGGAGCACATACGCATCTGGCAACAGCCATCGCTGGTGTTCTGACAACTCAACCCAACAACCTGTCGAATCCAACATACCCGTAGTTTCTCTCCAAACACTCACTTCTTTCTCAGTCGCTTCAGCCTGAATAATTTTCACACTTTCTATTGTGTCTTCACACATTCCACCAGCCATAACCCAATTAGCTGGGCCTGCAACATACATACGGCTCATCATGTCTTTCGCCGTTTCCTTTGCAACTTCATCCGCAAACACATTCCCTCGACCAACATCGTCCATAACTTTCTTATGCGCACTACACTTCATAATTGCAATCTGCTTTGGGAGAGTGAGAGATTCCAAAAGTTCATTCACCAACTGCCCATGCTGTATTTTGGTTCCGTGCGAAGTAAGGAACCCACGCTCTCTCCACAAACGCCCAAAACTATGGGCAACTCCAAACGCATACTGGCTATCGGTGTAAACATTCACTCGCTTTCCTTCTGACAACACACACGCTCTAGTCAATGCAATCAATTCTGCTGCCTGTGCAGAATTCGGTGGTATGTGTGCTGTCTCAACAACTGTATGTAAAGTTGTAATAGCATACGCTGCAGTCGTTTCACCATTCGGAAGCTTAAAACACGAACCATCTACCCATAGGGTACCATCAACATCCGCAAGGGGAGTATCCCTGAGGTCAACTCTAGCTTTCGTTTCTTCCTCTGTACGAAGAAAACAATCATGCTGTTCTTGAGGATCCGTCTCTGTAGAGATAAGTAACAACGTAGCTGGATTCAACACATTACATCTTTTAATGTTGTGCACATGACTAGCCAACAATGTCAACTCGTAACCTGACAGGCGTGCACTAGTAAGGTGCTGTGTCTTAGTCCTGTTTAATAAGGTATCTACTGCATGTGGGACCATCACAATCAACGTGTTGTCCAATTCCAAACCAGCAGACTGTCGGATAGAAACAGCCGCTGCCGCTGTAGCTCTCAGACAACTCGGCAACGCCTTAGCAACTGGGTCTAACGTAGAGGAGAAATACGCACATGGACGCTGCTTGTCCCCAAACGTCTGTGTCAACACTGACAACGCACAAACTTCTCTCTCGTGCACGTACAACGTGAAAGGCATACTATAGTCTGGAGTACCCAACACAGGAGCCAAACACAATGCATTGCGTAGTTCAGAAAAACTTTTCTGAAATTCGTCAGACCAAGGAAGAGGATGCGGAGTATCTTTCAGAGTCAATGCTAACAGAGGTTTCGCCAACAGTGAAAAATTGGGAATCCACTGTCTACAATACGATGTAATACCTAAAAAGGCACGCACTTCTCTCTGTGTGGATGGTACATCCATTTGCGCAATTGCTTGAATTCGTTCTGGGGTCAATCTCCTTCCCTCCTTCGACAAGAGATGACCTAAGTAGGTCACTTCTTGGCGACAATATTGCAACTTTGAAGGTGACACGTTATGATGAAGGTCAGACAAATACCGCAACAAAGAAAGAGTAGCCTCTTTACAAATCTTTTCATCATCAGCAGTAATCAACAAATCATCGACGTACTGAATAAGAGTAACACCAACAGGTAACACAAAACCGTCAAGCTGAGTTTACAATGCCTGACTATAGATGGAGAGACTTTCACAATAACCTTGGGGAGCTCTCTTAAACCGGAAGCTTCGGCCTCCTAACGAGAAGCCAAAAATAGCCCTGCTCTCCTCAGCAATAGGAATACTGAAGAAAGCATTCTTCAAATCGATTACAGAAAACCAAGCTGCCGAAGCAGGAATCAAAGTCAACAAAGTAGTGATATCAGGTACCACAGGAAACTGTGGCACGACTATCTTGTTTACCTCTCGAAGGTCAATCACAAACCGGTTCACAGGTGGCTGAGAAGCATCAGTACGTTTAAGGATAGGCAAAACAGGACTGTTACAAACATTACCTCTCGTTTCCTCAACTACACCCTTCTCAACCAGATCATAAACAATCGCTAAAAGAGCTCTCTCGCCATCACTCAAGATCTTGTATTGTGGAATACGAGGTAGCCTAGCATTCGATTTAAGCATGACAACATAAGGTGGAATCTGCAAAAGACCAACATCATTTGGACCTGTAGCCCAAAGTGTATCAGGAAGCGAACGCAATTCCAGTGGCAAACAATCCTTAGACAAATACATTGTGGAAATCACTTTCTTACCGAGGGTAAGTTGTACTCCTGAAGAAGAACAATGTAATGTCGCATATAATCTTTTCAGCAAGTCCAAACCCAATAGATTCTCACCACAACCAGTCGTCAAAATAAGTGGAGCTTCCAATTCACAAGGGCCAATCGAAAGGGACAAAGGACTAGAAACCGGATTACGAACTGGGGGGCCTGAATATCCTACTGAAACATTGGTCAAGCCAGACAAAGGTGCGCCAGGAAGTTTAGAGTGCATAATGGAACTCTTCATCGCACCAGTATCCAAAAGAAAAGGTTCTACCACACCTGATGTATTCACTTCAACATAAGGTCCACTCTGGTCTACTGGAACTGACGGTACTCCCTCACTTTGTCCTTGGCTGTCCTAGTTATCATTATAACCAGAACTCTCACCTTCGACATAGTAATCCTCAACATAATACAGGGCAGACTGACCACTTGGAACATTCTGTCTGTCAAAATAATTCGCAGAATTCTGTAGGGAAGAGGAACGTTCATTCTGGGGAAACACACCACGTCCCCTAATCCTAGGAGCTTGCTGACAACTACCACAACCTCTCTGACCAAATACACCATTCGCATGCTGTAACAAAGCCGGGCAACTATTCTTGTAATGACCTTCCTCTCTGCAATAAGCACACTGATTAAGGCCAGGAAAGAATCGCTGAACATAAGGCTCGGGCTTCTGTAACAATCTCTGAAATTGTGGAGGTTGCTGAAACTGAGGCTGATTCTGACGAGGCGGATAAGCTTGCTGCAAAAGAACTTTCGTCTTTAACTCTTTAGTTTTCTTCTCCACTTTATCCTTCTCATCTTTATCCCTATTCTCGTAATATTGTGCAGTAGCCAATATCTGGGCCGACAAAGAGACAGCCCATGAACTCTCAGAGTCCTTTAACTTATTAGAAAGTTTGGGAGGCAAATTGTAGACAAATGTATCCACAAACAACCTTTGACCACCCTCCGTACTCATATCCTGACCACTATGATCAATAAACGTCTCTTCAAACCTAGTGAAGAAATCAGATACACTCTCGTCTTTCTTCTGCTTACATGCTGCTAACTTATCCCAATTCACTCATAAAGCGGGCATCATCGTTTTTATCAGATTAATAATCCTACCTGGTAATTCTAAAACTAGAGGTTCAGGTTTAGCACCTCCCTCCTGTCTACCATCTGCAGCAACAATATTCGCCCAGGTATCACCTAATTCAGCAGCATGATTCTCATGACGAATCTTCGCCCACAAGGGTTGAGGGACTACATTACCCATCAACATATCGATGTCAGCTAAATTTATAATACACGCTTCAACTGTCTGGGACAACTCCTTGTAATAACCAGCAGGATTCTTATGAGGGTAAGGTAAGGTCTGCTTAAGAGCCAAGACCTCTACTCTCATGTCCAAGGGACATCTACCCATACTCGCTGAAAATGAGCCAGAGCGGCCTGAATACCCTGATTTACATTTGCCTGAACTGCTTCTTTCCATACCGGATGAACTTCTCTCATAGGGTACTGTTTCACTTTCCTCCTAACAGAGGAATCAGGTTCATACAATGTCTGAGGCGAAAGTCTAGATCTGAAAGCAAGTATCGTCTCTACGGCATCTGTAAAATCAGATTCCACTATCATCCCTTTGGCAAAATCTGACTGAACATCTAGCACATCCTGCGGAATCGGACCCAACTCATTATCTTCCCATTCCTGACGCAGAAAAGTACACATTACATCCAAAACATACCTTTGCTTAGGAGGTTCCCACTGAAAGAAAACATCCATAACTGCTGGCAAATTATACCTCGGAGCATTTAAAATCCACCTACGAGCCAACAAATCCAACACTGTCTGTTCTTCAGAACTAGGAGGCTGACTACGACTCTGCTTACATTCCGAAACAGGGGTCATATTCAGTGACCCAAACAATGGTGACAACAAATTAACAACAGTCTTGGTCATTCGTTTTCGAGCAGAAGGGGAAGAAGCAGACATAAGAACAGGAGAATAAGTATTTTGAGGCAAAGAAGGTGTAGGGACAAGAACAGTAAAAGTCGAACATGCAGAAGCAGAAGGCAAAGGAGTTTGAGGCAAAGCTGATAGCAAGGCTGGCGACCCTAGAATGGGTTGCGCAGGAGAAGGCAAAACCATCTGTGGAGCACCGGGTGGCTGAACAACAGCAGGAGGTTGAACAACAAAGGGTGGAACAACCGGGGGTAATAGAGGCGCAGTAGCTCCCTGCACATAGGGAGGAGGCAATCTCAGTAAATTAGAGATCAAAGGATCTTTTTCAGGGTCTTCCATCACTTTTGGAGGAGAAGACGGCAAGGCCGGATATCATTTATCTATGGCCATGCAACGCTGTCTATCTAAGACTTCACTCGCACGCTCTTCTCCATCTTCCTTAAACTGTCTAGCAGCTTGTAGTACTGACATATTTTTATCTTTCCTATCTCTCTTTGCTTGCTTAATTTCTCTCTGTTTGGCTTCCTTACGCCAAAGGCGGAAAGAGTCAAACATTGCCGGCCGGGCTTTCTTCCTAAATAGCCTAACTTCTAGATTGTCTAAAATCTCTGTTTCAAAACTACCATGTGGGGCCATCGTAAAACACCATCCTTTTTAGTGTAGTGGACCCATACTTCATTATAAGTAATAGGGTCCACTCCGTGTTTTGAGTAAAGCTCATAAGTCGGAGTTCCAACCGGAGGTATCGGACATGAATCCTCCAATCGGGAATCTCTGTTACTACCACAAACAAACCAATTACCAAATTTACCAAGACCAGGCATCTTGCTCACTAGTCTGGTTTCAAACTTCAAAGGGAATCAAAAAATGATACACTTGTAAATATACAAGCCCTTCGGCTTTGGGTACTGCAGCAACCAAATCAAAACCAAGGAACCAGACAAAGTCGTGGGAGCGACCCACTAATACGTAACCAAATATCTGTCACGCCACCAGAAGACCGTCTATCGTCTTGCTTTACAAACATCAATTGAAGGGTCCAAGACAAGGCGACAGTCAGGGCAGCAGTCCTTCATAGCCGCTGGAAAGCGGGAAGCCTCGCAGAAAAGTCCTTTGGTCCACATCGACATGCAGGGGTCGATGAAGTGGGGGCCCTCCTCCAGAATTTCCTCACGTGGCTTCTCGCAATCTTCGGGCTTGGACCGGTACCACTGAAGTCGGCCCGCGTTGGCCGCGCCAACTGAAGAACCGGGTTTTCAAGTACCCAGCGGCGTCAGGGACACACCCGAAGTCCTCTAGGTTACCTTGCCTTGGTATACAGAGACACGGAATACTTCTAGGTGGCGTCAGAGATCAAATTTATTAGCTGCAGCTAGTAGCAGAAATCCCAGCAATACAACACGGTGTACAACTCAAGAAACTGCTCAATTTTACTAAGGCGAGACATCCCTATGTATACACAAAAAGGTACATTTAAAATGCATGCCCCTGCACCAAAATTCAACCAATAGAAAATACATGACATCACACAGCATGATACAGTAAAGCTCATTTTACAGTGTCCCAACCCACAAGTTAATATTTAGGCATATCTAAATAATAATCTGGAAGGCCCGAACAAACCCTTAATTGAAAGCGTAACCCATGAAATGAAGAAACAGTAAAGAAAAGTAGTTTCAGATAATGTGCAAGATAACAGAAACGTAAAGAAACTTAAAAGTTAACAAATGTCTTGAATGGTGATTGGGAAAGTAAATAACGATCTTGCAGGGAAATTGGCTTGGCAGGGTCAATTCCAGGTGAAAGGCCAGCTTCTGAAATTAACTCCAGCGCACGAAGAAATCCTTAGTTAATATATATATATGATCCACAATAGGTCAGACTGCTTTGCTCACAGACTAACTTCTGAGGCCTACATTAAAGGCAACACCAGATGGCCGTCACGACGCATGGCAAAAACCCATGTTTAGAAAAGAAAGTCTTAAGGAAAATGACGTAAATAATTAATTTACTCTCTTAATTTCTATGCAGGTAAGTACTTAGTCAATAATAACTCAATCAGAATGAAAGAAAACAGAGTCCGTGGTGTTAGAGTTTCTAAGGGTTTTATTCCTCATAAAGGAATCAGGATATCATGTTCCGACCACCACAGGGGTGTCAGAAGGGATAGAGCGCTCTCGTTTATTATCAATACATAGCTTATATACTTGATTTATACCATAGAAGTCAATGTAAGAGGCGTAACAGCTGAGAGAAGACAAGATAACAGTATACACGTGGTACTAGTACATCATCAAGAGGCGTAAACTAGGCGTGAACCAGAGGTGTGTGCTAGAAACGTCACTGATAGGTGACGCAAGTGGGTGGCACCAAGGGGTGGTGCTAACGGAATGTTGCAATGTCAGCAGAAAATCGGAAGTTTGGATGCGCGCGCAGCTGCATGACGTGTGATTGACGGGGTGCAGGGGACTTGACATTCACACTGACGGAAAGAGACAGAAGTCTGGCATGTCAGATCAACTTGTACCTCTATCATATCTGATATCTGATGTTTAGGAACTATACTATCTGGGCGGAAAGGTCTCTAGGGCAGAAGCTATTCTATGCTAACTGTGAATGCGTGTATAAGCGCCTAAGTGTCTACATGTAAAGCGTGGGGGCACGGGGCCTTCCATGGAAGCATGGCAACGGAGGCTATGAATTACTTGCATTAAGACAGGTCGGCCCTTTGGCTCTGCAGCTGGAGAGGATGTTTACAGGATCTAGTAGGCAGGAATGTATTCTCGGGGAGCAGAACAGATAACTCGAAGGTTATAGTCAGTCTTGGCAGAAAGCAGGCTTGAGCTGAGCGCGAGGGGCCGCGCTGAAAGTAGGACAGAGTTCACGAGTACAGAGGTAGCCTGGGCAGAGTCAGGAGCCACAAAAGAGGTTCGGATGGCAGGAATTCAGGGCCTACTCTTGCTAGAGCAGGAATACATGAAAAGTGTACTACAAAAAGACGGTGGCATAGCATACTTAGGAACGGACTATACGATCCATTCATGGTGGATCTGAAAGAGGACATGTTAACGATGGACGCAAATGTATTTGCGTCTTCATAGCTGGCACAGGAGGGAAGTTACATGCACTTTAAGCTGGTACATGGAGTCGGTGGGGTACGCGCTAGGGAACACATCATGACCAAAATTTAATTTTCCTCATTCCCTCCTTGTTCCCTACGGACCCTTCATGAAATATCGATCCTCATGAATCGATCAGTCTGTTCTTGTAACATCATTTGTTCTTCTTTCTTTCGGTTACGTTTTGAGTGAAAACTGGAATGTTCAATACAAGAGGTGGCACACAGTCCACAAATCGCTGGCCCACACTGCAGGCACAGGCAGCAACTGAATACTAGGACTAGGCCAATGCCTAGGAAGGATAGGATCTTCCATCCCCAAGCTGTTAACGTTGTCCAGAACCAACCGGACCAAGTCCAGGTGCCTGGAGTCTGATGTATCTGATTTGCAATCTTATGGAGACGGGTGATAGCTTGATATACAGATGGTGCATTTTGTGGAATGAAAACACAGCAGCTTGACCCGATGACCTTACAGGCTCCACCTCTATCTGCCAAGATGACGTCAATTACAAGACGATTTTGAAGGACAACAACCCGCATAGCGGACTGCTCTTCTGTTAAGTTACCTAAGGCGGAGGTAGTTTCATTTACTACGGCTTCAAGTGTTCTAGTTAATCTGCGTATTAATTTACTATTCTGGACAGGGCCTAAGAAGAAAAAGAATCCTTTATTAAAGTCAGTGTACTGTTCCCATGCCGTTTCTGTATAGTCGACAAGTGGGATGTCTCTTCTGGGTCTGTTCTTTACTAGATTGGTATTTCTATGGTAATCAGAAGGAGCTAGGAAAACAGGTGGCAGGAGGAATGCAATGTAACAGGTACCATCCCAATCTGGAGGTAGACGAATGTATGCGGTATGACCACAAACAAAGTAAGAATGACTGGTAGCTTTGAAAGATGATTTTCCATCATCACTGAATTCGACCACAGTAGTGCATTTACTATGACCTAAGTGTACTGAACCTTTCTTCTTGATACATAATTCACCAGTGACTGGCAATACTGACATAATGGGTAGAACTGGTGTGGCTTCGGATTCGACAGTAAGAATCATAAGGCTAATTGTATAATTACCTAATCCATATACTTCATTTTCTAGATCAGTTCCTATTCTAGTGGGGAGTCCCTCCTTATCTGGGTAACAGACGTCTAGTAGGACCAAGTTCAGGTTTCCCCAAACCCAACCCCCATCGAAAACAGCAATGTCGGGATCTAAAGAATTAATTATCTTAAACCATGCTCCGCAGGAGCCATTGTGAGAGAACGGGTACGGAAAGAGAGGCAGGGCTCCCTTGTAATTCTGGTAGGGAGGGAGTCGGCCACATATCCAGCAATTTGTAGCATTGTTAGTTTGATGAGAATGATGTAACATACTAATGAATGTATTGTTGCGCAGCGCGAGTCTGTAGGAAAGCTCATGAGGAGGTAACTCACTAAAAGTGTGTTCAGCAGAGACATTGTAAGCAGATTGTTCACGCTTGAAAATAGGATAGTAGATAGGTAATAAGATGCTAGCAACAATTATTAAAATACTGATAACAAACATAATTATTAGTGTCACTATGCAGTGACTACGAAGTGATTTGCAATATGTTCTTTTCTTTTCTTCTCTCTCTCTAACTCGATCTAGGGGATACATGTCAGAAACTATTTAACCGATTCACCTAGGGGAGGACTTAAACAATTAAACTGTCTGACTTGCTAGATCGTAATTTCATGCGGTATTGTTCTTGAGGAGTCTTTTCTCGTTTGGCTTCGGCAAAGTCTTTGTTAACACAGTCTTTGGTGGGGGTGGGTGTGTCTTGTTCCGGTTTCAGTCCTGGGAATGTTTTGATATGGCTTAGGTGGACCCACCCCTTTCTGCCTTCCAATTTGACTGCGGTCTTTGTAGTAAGAAGAACGGTCTTCGGAGACTTCCAGCGGGGCTCCAATGGACTTTTTCTGTCGAAGTTACGGACGAGGACAACGTCCCCGGGGCGGACGTCATGCGGCTTCACATCAGTGTTGTCAGGGAAGGCTGCGGCAACCTGTGAACGACATGATTGGAGTGCAGACATCAAGGAGGCAAGGTAATCTGTCAATATATTAGAATCAACATCGGTTATCTTTTTAGGAATGGGCGTCCCCCACATATTCGGTGGTCTTCCAAAGACCACCTCGTACGGAGATAGCCCTGATCTCGAATGGGCGACCATTCTCATATAGAATAGTGCCACTGGCAGGGCGACTATCCAGTCGACCCCTTTTTCCTGACATATTTTGGCAAGGCGGATCTTTAATGTCTGGTTATGCCTTTCTACAAGGCCTGCTGCTTCTGGATGTCGGACACAATGGAACTTCCACTGGTATCCCAATAACAAGGAAACTTGCTTCATTAATTCGGATGAGAATGGTTGACCGTTATCTGAGTACACGACACGAGGCATGCCGTATCGTGGGAAGAATTCACGAACCAACTGTTTGGCAGTGGTCGGAGCAGTGTAATCTGGGACTGGGTATGCTTCGGTCCAGCGGGACAGAGCACAGACAACTACGAGAACATACTTAAATCCTCGACAACGGTCCATCTGGATATAATCCATCTGGAGGACTTCAAAAGGGTGATCGGGAGGATGGAATCCACCTTGCTCTACAGGGACGCTTTTACCTGGATTGAACTGACAACAGATCATGCAAGTACGCACTTTCTGTTTTGCGGCTGCTCGTAAGTGTTTATTGTTCCAGAGATTTTGCAAACTGTCTAGCATTGCTTTCTCTCCTAGGTGGGCAGGACTATGTGCTGTATTTATCATGACTTGAACCATAGAGTCAGGGAGAAACCATGTAGATTTTCCCTTCGTCATCCAACCTTGATCTGTCTGGATCCCTCCTAGTTCAATCCATTTCTTTATTTCTTCTGGAGTAGCATGTGTCTGAATGTCAATAACATCTAGTGTGGGATCCCTGACTGTCATACAGTTTGTCGGATCTGTTGTCTTTATCGTATCAGTTGTCTGAGTGTGAGTCAGTGCTGTATGTTTTGCTGTCTGATCTGCCAGGTCGTTACCCTGGGAAACAGAATCTGTGACTTTAGCATGTGCTTTACACTTCATGACGGATATGCCTGAAGGCAGATGTATTGCTTCTAACAGTGCTTGAATGAGTGGACCATGTTGTATCTTTGTACCATGAGAGGTCAGAAAACCTCGTTCCTGCCAGAGCATGCCGAAGTCATGTACGACTCCGAACGCATAACGGGAATCAGTGTATATGTTAACATTTCTGTTCTTGGCTAGAATACAGGCTCGGGTCAGAGCAATGAGCTCTGCCGCTTGAGCAGACAGTGTGTCAATACGATGTGTTTCTTTAACTTCAGTTTCAGTGGTCACGGCATACGCGGCCACTAACTCTCCTGTACTTGTTCTTATGCATGAACCATCCACATAAAGTGTCAGGTCTGGATTTGTCAATGGAACATCTGTTAAATCCCGTCTGGGCTTTGTTACTGCATTAATGATCTCTATACAATCATGTGGAACTGGATCTGACATAACTGTAGGTAACAATGTTGCTGGGTTCAGGATACTGCAGCGTCTGATTTCTATGTGTGGCTGGAATAATGTCAATTCGTAACCTGTAAGTCGTGCTATAGTCAAGTGTTGAGTCTGGGTTCTGTTTAACAGAACCTCTACAGAATGTGGAACTTGTACTGTTAACTGATGACCTAGAACAATTGAGTCACTTTGTCTGATTGCTAACGCTGTTGCTGCTACTGACTTTAAACATGCAGGGAGCGCCTGTGCTACTGAATCCAATGTACTTGAAAAATAAGCGCAAGGCTTATGTGAACCTGCTTGATCTTGAGTGAGGACAGACAATGCTGTACCTTCACGTTCTGTAACAAAAAGTGTAAACGGTTTGCTGTAACATGGTGTTGCTAAAACTGGCGCTTGGCATAAAGCTTTCTTTAATTCCTCAAAGGCTTGTGTATGTTCCTGAGTCCAAGGGAGGGCAATGGAAGTTGCAGCCTCCTGGGTCGTTAACTGAATGAGTGGTTTAGCTAAAAATGCATATTGAGGAATCCATTGTCTGCAGTACGAGGTGAGGCCTATGAAGGCCCGCACTTCCTTTTGTGTCTGGGGTCGTGGCATATTTACAATTAACTGAATGCGATCGGGAGTGAGCTGTCTCCCCACTTTGGACAGCAAGTGACCCAAGTACACAACTTGCTGAACACAGAATTGTAGCTTTGAAGGAGACACCTTGTGTCCCTTGTCGGCCAGGAAATGCAAAACTGTCAGTGATGCTTGTTCACATTCGGGCTCACTTCGTGCGGTGATCAGTAGATCATCGACGTATTGCAGTAAAGCGGTATTAACTGGCATTTGAATACAATCTAGTTGTCTTTTCAGTGCTTGACTATAGATGCTGGGGCTTTCTGTAAATCCTTGAGGTGCGCGGGAAAATTTGAAACTTCGTCCATTTAAACTGAATCCGAAGAGATATTGGCTCTCCGGGTCAATAGGTACACTGAAGAAAGCGTTCTTGAGATCTATTACAGTAAAGAACGTTGCTTCTGAGTCAATAGCAGTTAATAGGGAAGAGATATCGGGGACCACAGGATACTGTGGTACAATACATTTGTTCAGTTCTCGAAGGTCAATCACCAGCCGATATACTGGCGGTGCATTGCGGTCTGTACGTTTAAGAATTGGAATGATGGGTGAATTACAGATATTGGAGTCGGTCTCTACGACCACTCCCTGGGCAATAAGCTCTTCAATTATTTTCAGTAAAGCCACTACAGCATCAGGTGGTAACTTGTATTGTCTGATTCTGGGTAAAACAACTCCTGTCTTGAGTGTTACACGGTATGGAGTGATATGCATACAACCTACATCTGCTGGGCCTTTTGCCCATAAGTGATCTGGTACATTTTTCAACCTTACATCAAAGTCACGTAGAACATAATGACCCTTGAAATCCCGTAGAAAGAGTCTGACCCCCTCTGGGGAACAGCATATTATAGCTCCTAGAGCTTTCAGTGTTTTAATTCCTAACAGATTTTCCGGACATGATTTCGTAAGTAACAAATCGGTAACTCGAGATAATGGACCCACAGCTAGTGGTACTGGTTCTGATACTTCATTTACAATAGGCTGTCCTGAAAAACCAAGGGAAACATTCTGTGAGCCTGAGAGGGGTGCCCCTGGAACTTCATTATGACTTATAGTAGTGCGACTTGCCCCTGTGTCAATTAAAAACTTTCTGTCTTTTCCTAATACGTGACTATGTACATAAGGACCTTCTTGATCTACAGGAATTTCGATAAGAGGCAAATCACCTTCCCTCTCTAGGCTGTTTCATGTATATCGCTGATAATCTGGATATGCCGACTGGGCATACTGGTACATCTGTTGTGAGACTTGCCGGGTTGCGGCAGCGGGCTGTGTCTGAGCATGCTGTGGCTGCGGTACTGCTACTGTCTGTACTGTATGGGACTGATCATGCATAGGCTGTGTATTCTGCATTGGCTGTTCGTTCTGTGAGGTCTGTTGATGACCCTGTTCATGTCTAGGCGGACGCGGTCTTTCTTTAGTTTTACCTGTCTCGATGTTATGTTTCAGGACTGGACATTCATGTACGTAGTGACCTGGCTGCTTGCAATAATTACATGTCCCTTTAACGGGAGCGGCAGAATGATTGGTCTGGGCCCCACCTTTTCTATGACCCTCGGCTGGAATCGTCTGAGCTACTAACATTTTCATTTTCGTGTCTTTCATACGTTTCTGTTCCTGATCTTGTTCTTCCCTCATTCTGTTCTGGTGATATTGTAGCATTTGTAACATCTGTGATGGCGTATTTGCCTGCCAAGTACTTTCAACTTTGTACACTCTATTTTTAACTAATGGTAGGGCGTTCTCGACTAATTTTGTTACAAAAAGGTGTGGATATGACTCGCTGCTAACTTTTAGGCCACTATTTATGATGAAACATTTCTCGAATCTTGAATAAAAGTCACTAGTATCTTCATCTTGTTTCTGTTTACAGGACGAGATTGCGTCCCAATCTTCCTTTCTTGTTGTCAATAATCTTGGCAAAACCTGTACTATTAAACCTGGTAATGCTTTAGTCTTGTCCCCAAGGCCTACCCCTGGGACTCGTTTGCCTTCTTCGTCTTCTATTTCTGCCCATGCTATCTTTGACTCTCCCACCTCCCAATCTTTTTCCTTTAATTTCTCGTAAATGCCCGTAGGCAACAGTACTTTTAACATTTTCATAATATCATCATACGTGTAATCTCCCATCAGTAACATGTCTTTAAGCTCTCTATGAAAACCTGCAGGGTCTTTATCATGGCACGGAACTAATTTCTTCATTTCTAACAGTTCTAACTTAGTCAGTGGTGTGTGAACATACACACGTTTCAAGCGCTGATCCTCACCCATAACTGGATGTACTTCCCGTAAGGGATTCTGACTTTCAATGCCACCACCGCATTGCATGTGGTACGTTTTCCTTTCTGGAGGCGGGGGGGGAACATATTCAGAACTTATGAAGGTGTTATACTTACATCGTTGTTCTAGAATTATTTGTATTAATTTGGTACTAAAACCTCTCCATCTATCCATGAGTAGTGCTTCTAATGTCTCGTGTAAGGGACCTGGATCAGAATGGTGATTTCTGAACTTGATGAGGAGGTGCTGAATCATGTATACACCTGCTATTTTCTGCTCTTCTGGGGAAAGGTTCAAGAATGTCTGTACTACCGTGTCATCATTATACATGTCTGCGTTTTTGGCCCATAATACAGCTGACCGGGCTAGTTCCTGTTCATCCATAGAATTGAGTATATGGTACCCCACTCGGTCTCGAAGCCTTTTATCAGTTTCCTGGAACTGATGTTCAGAAGAGTTCGGATTTGTTAAGGCAGAGAGAAAAACTCTCTTGCTTTCTGGACGGACACCTTTCCTAAGGTAGGCTCCCCTACCTACATACGCTATAGTATCTGTAGACCTTCCTGGTGCCTCGTGTTCATCTTCCTCCTCGGAGGAAGCTTTATCACTCTCTTCCTGGTGTGCAGTCAATACTGCCTTTCTAATTTTCTGGGACATGCTGGCTATGCAAGCCCCTTTATCATGCTTTCCGTCGGCTATATTTTGACCCCACTTGTTTAATGCGTCTATTTCACTTTGATCTGTCCCGGGCCTGTCTCGTTCTCTTATTACACAATTTATGAAAAATCGTAATATCTGTGCTTGAATGTCAACTTTCTGTTTATGCATGGCAGCTTTGACACTGTCGGGGTCTTTCCCTGTCAGTATGAACTTATATAGTCTGTCGAGAATTTCCTGCATTCCTACATAGCATAGCAAGTTATCGGTGGCAGATCTTAATCGGAGTGATGCTAATATCATTAAATCTTCTTTTCCGGGTACTGGATCATATCTGCAAACTGACATCTTGTCTTTGAATGCGTCAAGCCGGGATGAGTAGGGAGACTGGAAAGGATTCTGCGTGTCCCTTAAATGCAATCTGTGTGTCGGTGGCGGGGTCTGTAGACCCGCTGTCGCACCTCCTGAGGCGGATGCTTGAGCATTATCTCTCCGCGGAGTCTGGATTTGGACTTGAATTTGTCGTTTGGTGAGATCAGGTAGGACTGGTTTCGGTAGGTCTGTTTTGAGTACGGGAAGTGGCGGAGCTATCGGAACAGGGGAGGTCTGTCGTGGTACCGGCGGGACATTATCTGGGGGCGCAGCGCCACCCCCATCCCTGTCAGTAGGCAGGGCACGAACAGGCAGATTGGTATAAGCTGGTGCTACATCCTCTAGATATGAATTTAGGAATATGTCTTTAGTAGTTTTATGCATTACTTTAGTTGGAACTAATGGTGTCGGTAAGTTTTTCAGTATTTCTGATTCAGTTTCAGATGTGCCATCTGCTGCAAGATACATACCGTTTACAAGATTATTTCGGGCACGGTCTATTTGTTCTGTTTTTACTCGGATCCCTTCAGTGACTAATTCGTTTTCTTGCTCTTTATCTGATTCTTTAAGTCTGTCTTCTCTACGGAGTGCTTTGTCAGCACGCTTACGTGATTCCTTACGCCAAAATTCTATGGCATCCTTCTGAGATTGTCTAGCTTTCTTTTTCCATAATGCTTCTTCTACCCTCATGATGCACTCGGCATCCCACGTTCCGGTAACAGGCCATCTGTGTCTTTCGTCTAGGTGTTTGGTGTAATCGGCCCATAAATCTAGATATAATATGGCATCTATGCCATGTTTCTGATACATAAAATTGCCTGGAGTGTCCCTAGGGGGGATAGGAATTTCTTCCTCCAGTAACCCTTTCCTAGTTCCTATCTGTTTTAACTTGTTGAAGAACGGCATCTTACTGACTTATTACTGAACGCTAGATCTTTATTCCTTAATACTCTTGACAGCTATATTATACGAGAAACACAATAATATACGTTTAAACAGTCACATTCATACCACAACATTAATCACATAAAAACATTGAAAACATAGATGACTAACCCCCTATACTAGATGTACTGCTCAACAGTACGGATACACTGGTGTAACAGTGCAGAAATTCGGAATACTTGATATACTGCTAAACAGTACAGATACACTGCCTAAAAACAGTGCAGACCGGACTTGCGTACCCAAACCCGTCTAGATACGACCCAGCAATGGTACTCACCGGGAAGCACGGAAACAGAAGGCCTCGGAAAACTCGACTGGACTCGACTCGGAAACTTCGGAAAACTTCGGAAAACTTCGGAAAACTTCGGAAAACTTCGGAAAACTGGTGGGCCTTTTCACACCTCGGACCTTGCTTCTTTCGGCTGGGCTCTGGTCGGGATCCTCCGCACTCCTCACCGCCTCATCTGGGCACTGATCGCAGTCTTCGTCACCTCCGTGGGTCAGAGGGAGATGCAGGAAATCCTGCCAGTACACGTGTGTTCCGTCTAACTGATGGCAGGGGGCAGAGTTTGCAACGCACCAACCGGCGCGTGAGGTGGGGGAGGGGTCCCTGTTCGGGCGCCAAAATGACGTAAATAATTAATTTACTCTCTTAATTTCTATGCAGGTAAGTACTTAGTCAATAATAACTCAATCAGAATGAAAGAAAACAGAGTCCGTGGTGTTAGAGTTTCTAAGGGTTTTATTCCTCATAAAGGAATCAGGATATCATGTTCCGACCACCACAGGGGTGTCAGAAGGGATAGAGCGCTCTCGTTTATTATCAATACATAGCTTATATACTTGATTTATACCATAGAAGTCAATGTAAGAGGCGTAACAGCTGAGAGAAGACAAGATAACAGTATACACGTGGTACTAGTACATCATCAAGAGGCGTAAACTAGGCGTGAACCAGAGGTGTGTGCTAGAAACGTCACTGATAGGTGACGCAAGTGGGTGGCACCAAGGGGTGGTGCTAACGGAATGTTGCAATGTCAGCAGAAAATCGGAAGTTTGGATGCGCGCGCAGCTGCATGACGTGTGATTGACGGGGTGCAGGGGACTTGACATTCACACTGACGGAAAGAGACAGAAGTCTGGCATGTCAGATCAACTTGTACCTCTATCATATCTGATATCTGATGTTTAGGAACTATACTATCTGGGCGGAAAGGTCTCTAGGGCAGAAGCTATTCTATGCTAACTGTGAATGCGTGTATAAGCGCCTAAGTGTCTACATGTAAAGCGTGGGGGCACGGGGCCTTCCATGGAAGCATGGCAACGGAGGCTATGAATTACTTGCATTAAGACAGGTCGGCCCTTTGGCTCTGCAGCTGGAGAGGATGTTTACAGGATCTAGTAGGCAGGAATGTATTCTCGGGGAGCAGAACAGATAACTCGAAGGTTATAGTCAGTCTTGGCAGAAAGCAGGCTTGAGCTGAGCGCGAGGGGCCGCGCTGAAAGTAGGACAGAGTTCACGAGTACAGAGGTAGCCTGGGCAGAGTCAGGAGCCACAAAAGAGGTTCGGATGGCAGGAATTCAGGGCCTACTCTTGCTAGAGCAGGAATACATGAAAAGTGTACTACAAAAAGACGGTGGCATAGCATACTTAGGAACGGACTATACGATCCATTCATGGTGGATCTGAAAGAGGACATGTTAACGATGGACGCAAATGTATTTGCGTCTTCATAGCTGGCACAGGAGGGAAGTTACATGCACTTTAAGCTGGTACATGGAGTCGGTGGGGTACGCGCTAGGGAACACATCATGACCAAAATTTAATTTTCCTCAAAAGAAGCAATTTAGATATTGTTTAGGATAAGATATGTGCAAGGAAACTAAAGGTTAACGAGGTCCTGAACAGTGATTGAAAAACTCAGACAACGATCAGCTAGTGAAACTGGTTTTGCAAAAGGTCAGTTTCAGGTGGAAAGGGTTACTCTCTCTGCAGTCAGAAAAACCCAAATTAATATATGCACGAACTCAGAAGGCAAGGCCACTTGTTCGTTGGGCCTACTTCACTGGCTTACGTGAGGGCAAAAAATAGTTATGACGAGTTTTTAGGCCCGTCAAATCGGGCACTGTTCACTTGGCGCTCCGCGCTTTAAATATTCATAACAACTTTTTCACTTTATGCTTATTTTTATTATTGATATCTTTAAATTTTAGCTTGATTACTCTTTCTCTTATTTTCTTTCATGAGTTATTTACATTCATCATAACAAAAAACATTTGATTCAATTCATCATTGTTAGCATTAGTTCATGATAACATTTTCAGTGATTCTACTTCATTCCTTATATATGCTACAAACGATGTACAAACATTTTTTCACAAAAGAGCCCTATGCATTTCGGCGCCTCTGCGGTGCCTTCATCAGGGGCGTGTCTGATCTTTAACCTGTCTGATGATGAAAAGACTACGTCTCCCTCGTTGGGTTTGATGTTCGTCCGTCGGATCGAGAGCTACAGGAACCCCTTATACGGCGGGAATCTTTGGTCGTTAAGATTTTTTCGTTTGAAGACAAGATTGTTTCAATTTGAAGACAAGCGAGCATAGATCATCTTTCACAGCAGAGACTGAACATCAAACCCAACGAGGGAGACGTAGTCTTTTCATCATCAGACAGGTTAAAGATCAGACACGCCCCTGATGAAGGCACCGCAGAGGCGCCGAAATGCATAGGGCTCTTTTGTGAAAAAATGTTTGTACATCGTTTGTAGCATATATAAGGAATGAAGTAGAATCACTGAAAATGTTATCATGAACTAATGCTAACAATGATGAATTGAATCAAATGTTTTTTGTTATGATGAATGTAAATAACTCATGAAAGAAAATAAGAGAAAGAGTAATCAAGCTAAAATTTAAAGATATCAATAATAAAAATAAGCATAAAGTGAAAAAGTTGTTATGAATATTTAAAGCGCGGAGCGCCAAGTGAACAGTGCCCGATTTGACGGGCCTAAAAACTCGTCATAACTATTAGTTACACAACCAGGATTGACTACCCTGATAAATCGGAGCACCAGTGGAATCAAAGACTATAAGTGATAAATACCGGAGTGCTCCTCACACCCCTAATTTCTACTGATTACGTGAGGGCAAGACTAACATGCAGTCAGGGTTGAGAAATACAGAACCACAAGACTTTATCAGTTCAGACCTTCCTCCCAAAATATAAGAAGAGTGAATGCAGTAGATCTATGATTGGAATGCATTCTTGAGACAGGTCTGGTGGCTTAATGCGTCTACTGTAGGGGCCTGCATTCGACTTCATGGTTACAGGTTCAAATCCCAGCAGGTTCACTCATCCTTCTGAGGTCGATAAAACGAGTACTATTGAGTTGGGTAGCAATAGACATCTGTTATTCAGCGCTAAGATACTCTTGAGTGAACATGTGCTTTACAAAAACTTGTGTTATATACCCTGATACTAGAGCATTTGATGTTTACTGTGCCCATGACAATGTTTTATCAATCTATTGGAAGAGTTTGTTGAAACCCCCAAACAATGAGCATCAGAGTACACTTACCATGATGTAACACATACCACTGTCTTCCTAAATCTTGTTCCTAGCCTGTGAACCTGGAAGTAGGACTTTAACAATCTAACATGGCGTTGACTGTCCGATGAGCAGACCTAAAGGGTCTCGCAGTTTTAGCCTTCACAAAGCACGCATCTACTTTTATATGTGTTTACTGTGTCTATGCTTTAGCCATCCTGCTGCTTATTTAATTGCTGTCTTTTTTATGGCCTGACTGTAACAATGCTCAGCTCAGCAATTATGAATGTGGCGCATAACATTGATTTTAGGGGGATGTAATTATTATTGCCTATTAAACTAAGTGCTTTAAAATGATACCATCAAAAGTTTGTTTTGCTGCAAATAATTCGGGGGGGGGGGGCAGTAAACTCACCACGCAGCGATTGCAAAGTTTTTGCGAAACTCTGCAATGGGTGGGCAAAATCCACAAACTCTGCCGGTGTAGAGGAATTTACCGCCCACCGCTAGTTAGAATATGTGATGATGTATTTAATACCATTTTTAATATTTTCAGTATTCAGTTTTTAAAGTTACGTTTTAATTAGCCTAAATGTTATCACTTAGTATTCTACTAAAGGTTGATCAAGTGAACAAATGACTGCTCCACCAATGTCTTCATACTGAGAGTACCAGAGGAGGAGGAACCTAAGTCTGCACCATGGGCAATTCACAATCCCATGCACTGGGAGAACTGGTTTGGGGGACAGTGCCAAGCCGTGCTATCGTTCATTCGGGATAAACAACCCTCCTCATCTCATGCCCACTGTCTTCATTTCGTACTCTGAAATGGGCTCCTTTTGCGTGTTCCTTAAGGGACATGGGGCCCGATGTAGGTAATTCTAAATTACCACTTCTAAAATACCAAATCATACCGATTCGGTATTTAAGAAGTGGTAAATTAGAAGGGGGGAAATGTAGGTATTTCAGATTCGGTAAATACCGAATCGTTAAGATTCGGTATTTACTGATTCTGTAAATACCGAATCGGTAAAGCCCATTGATTCCTATGGGCATTGCAGCCCATAGGAATCAATGGTCATTACAGAATCGGTATTTACCGATTCGGTAAATACTGATTTTTGCAAGGGTGCAGGGGGTGTCACTTTGACACCCTCTAGCAGCCTGAATTCAGGCACGTGTGCCATGTGGCACACAGACATGCCCTAAAGGCATGTCTGTGTGTCATATGGCACTGGTGTGCATGCACACATGTGCATGCACACCTGTATTCGGTATTTTACCACCCAATAGGATTGGGTGGTAAAATACCGATTCTTAAAGCCCTGTGGCACTCTGACATGTGCCAGCTACATCTGCATTTACAGAATCGGTATTTTACCGAGTCTGTATTTACCGATTCGGTAATTTTACCGAATCGGTAAATACAGATCGGTAAAATACCGATTCTGTAAATGCATGCCCTACATCTGGAAACCGTAATACCGGTCGGAAACGGCCGAATTCGGCCGTTTCCGACCGGTATTAGGGCACCTACATTGGGCCCATGGATCTCAACCAGGGTTACACTCAGAAGGATTTCTCTTGATTATCCTTTTCTTTTTGTTTGCTGCACAGTCAGAAGAACCAGGGGGAAATCAAAAGCTCTGCACCCATCCATCCCCTCTAGAGTAAGGCTTATGGGGTGCTATTTGGAAAAGGAGCGGAGAGAGGGTAGACTAATAAAGCCCAGACGGTGAACAACCAAATGCTGCCTTTTTGTGGATGGAAAAATGTGGTCAAAGGACTTGGATTTGGCTTTAGTAAGTTCATGGATGGGTACGAAGAAGTAATTACATAAATGAGCATGATACAAGGACCTGGATGAAGAATGATCACAAACTCTATGGTGATAGCACAGCGCTACCTCTTGCGATTAGTGAAAACAACTTCAGACTTTGGACAGAAGGCAGAGATAAAAAGGTTGGAAGAGATATACAGAGCTAAATGTGACTTCACTAGCTTGGCATTTCAGTATCAACTTCCTGCTATGTGGTCCTCTCCCTGTGTTGCTCCTTCCCCCTCGTACTCTTGCTCACCCGACCCCTTCTCTCACTTGTGAAGTCATATCTGCAGGGTCATAATCGCATCTTGATCTCAAAGGAGTTAAATTTCCCTCCACTTCCCCTCTCGCATCCTTCCATTCCCACAAATGGAAAAACTGCCTAAAAATCCTGTCAGCAAGTTTAAGCACTTGTGTCCAAGCAGTGAGGGGAAGCGCTTTAATCCTGCACATTCTCACTTTTTCCTTTATGTTCATTCATACAACTTCCTTCGCCCTGTTTCTGATCTACAGAGATTCCCAGGATGCCACTGTAGGGGTCAACAGTAGCACCCTAGGGGAAAGACAAATTCTTGTCCACGATGGATTAATCTCCAGTGACTATTTTTGTGGAGACTTCCTGTGTGCTGCTCATCTATCAGAGTTTCTGAGTACATAATTGTTACTGTACCCAAATGTGACGCCAATTGACCACACTTGTAAAATCCAAGCAGTCCCTTACTAAAGAAAATCTTTTTATTTCCGCCATCAGAAGTGTCTGGTGTGTAATAAAAGGCATATAGTAAAATAAATAAAGGTTGGTTACTAGGATGGGTGCCTGAAATCGAAGCTGCTTGACACTAACACACAAGCCTATTTATTTTGTATTTATTTATAAAGTTTTATATAGAGCGAACTTGTTCCTGAAGAATATCAGAGCGCTTTACAATTTGAGGCAAAGGTAACAAATCATATAACCTGAGTGCACGAGTAGGAATGGGCTATGCGATGGAGCATAGAGAGATAAGGGGAGTACATACAATATTCATATACAGGAATAATAACCAGTACCATACATTATTTAACCCAGTCTCTCGCTTTAGACCTTTGTGTTGTATTATAAGGTAATAAAATCAACATAGCCAAATTTGGTTTGCGGGGGATGAGTGTGTGCAACCCTGTATTGCTATGATAGAGTAATTAATTCACACATTGCCACTGTAAATGGGATTGGATTACTGAGGAACTCCATCTCAGTCTCCCTTTTTAGGGCTCGCCCCTTTCCTATTCCGCAGGAATAGGAAAAGAGCCCTAATGCAGCCAAACCATACTTTCTGCCACGGGCTCTCCAGCGGATTTTGAGAAGTGCACGCCTCGTGCACGAGCTTGCCGCCTGCCTCCACATCAAAGCCATCTGTTGCTCTGCGCTCGGCCTCTGGCCGGCATTTCTCCAGCCCTAATTATGCACTGCATGGCCGGCCGGCACATCAAAGGCTGCTGCTCCCCATGCGTCTCGTCACCCTTCCTCCATTGTTTTCACTTCTTTCACGGCCGCTCTCTGCTTTGCGCTCTGCTTTCAGTTTACTTTCAGTTTTCCTCCCTTGATATAACTTAATACTGCAGCCTGCCTTTCTCTCACAGACAGACCAGCCTTAGTGCGTGCGCTCTCACTCTCCAGCTCTGCTTTAGATTTCCCATTTACTTTCGCTTTCCTTGTTTCAGGACTCTTTCTCTCCTAGCTTTACTCTTTGCTATCTGCCTCAGTGTCACCAGTTGGTATTCATTTCTGCTACCAATACCTCCTCTGCTATTCCTTCTCTGTGAAGTGGCTCTGTGCACTTCTGTTAAACCTTCTGTCTGCAGTTTCTTTCCCAGCTCCTCTCTTGATATAACTTAATACTGCAGCCTGCCTTTCTCTCACAGACAGACCAGCCTTGGTGCGTCCACTCTCACTCTCCAGCTCGGCTTTAGATTTCCACACTTCTTAGTCTGTTTCCTCTGCCCCTTCTCTCATCCGCCTGTAACGCTGTAACAGATATTCAGAGCTGTTAGTGTCACAGGCATGGATTGTATCTGCGTGCACAATGTTATGTTTCTGGATTGTTACTAGTTGTGGCTGCACTCTCTCTGGGCTTAGTTGGTCACACTAGTCTTGCAGATTTCAGTGATTAGTTTCTGGTATCCCCCCGTGCATATCGCGCACCACCATTTGTCTGCCAAGCCCTAGGCAACAGTCTTCAAAAGCTGCAGCTCCCCCGCCACAGCAATGCCGAGAGCTTTTTTTTTTTTTTAGTTACGAGCAGAAAAGTCCCAGCAATTGCTCCGTTTTTCACCACTGCCGAATACACCATGACTTCCCAGACTTGCACGCAGAAGACAGCATTATACTGACCTGGGTTCTCATCAAGTATTTTACCAGAAAAGTCCCAGCAATGGCTCCGTTTTTCACCATACTCATCTCCTCTGTGCACAACCCTCACCCACCCTCAAACACCCTCACTCACCCACACACCCTCACTCACCCTCACACCCTCACCCACCCTTACACATCCCACTCTCACACACCCTCACACCCACTCAACCTTACATCCCCTCAACCTCACACCCCCTCACCCTCACTCACCCTCTCACCCTCACTCACCCTCTCACCCTCACACATGCTCTCACCCTCACACCCCCTCACACCCCCTCTCCCTCACACCCCCTCACCCTCACACCTCCTCACCCTCACACCCCCTCACCCTCACACACCCTCACTTACCCTCACACACCCTCACTTACCCTCACACACCATCACACACCCTCTCACCCTCACACCCTATCACCCTCACACACCCTCACATCCTCACTCACCCTCACACCTCACCCCCTCACCCTCACACACCATCACTCCCCATCACACCCTCACACCCACATCCTCACACACCCTCAATCACCCTCACACCCTTACCCCTCTCACAACACTCACACCCTCAATCACCCTCACACCCTCACCCTCAGTCACCCTCACACACCTTCACCCACACATCCCCACACCCTCACACACCGTCACACCCTCATCCTTACATGCCCTCACTTACCCTCACAGCCTCACCCTCACAATACTCAAACTCCACCCTACAACTCCACCCTACAACTCAACCCTACAACTCCACCCTCCAAATACAACATCCGAATACACCCTCCAACTACAACATCCAAATACACCCTACAAATCCAACCTCCAACTACAACTCCAGCCTCCAAATCCACCCTCCAAATCCACACGCAAGACAACTACAGAACCCAAGTCCACCCTCAAAATCAAACTCCACCCTACAACTCCAACATACAGCTCCACCCTCCAACTCCACCCTCCAACTCCACCCTCAAACTCCACCCTCCAACTCCACCCTCCAACTCCACCCTCCAAATCCACCCTCCAACTCCACCCTCCAACTTCACCCTCCAACTCCACCCTCAAACTCCACCCTCCAACTCCACCCTCCAACTCCACCCTCCAACTCCACCCTCCTACTCCACCCTCCGACTACACATTCCAACTAAACGCTCCAACTAAACGCTCCAACTCAATGCTCCAACTCAACGCTCCAACTCCACATTCCAACTCCACATTCCAACTCCACATTCCAACTCCACATTCCAACTTCACATTCCAACTCCACATTCCAACTCCACATTCCAACTCCACATTCCAACTCCACATTCTAACCACCCTCCAACGCCACCCCCCAACTCCACCCTCCAACTCCACCCTCAAACTCCACCCTCCAACTCCAACCTCCAACTCCAACCTCCAAATCCACCCCTCAATGCCACTTCACCAATCAATGCCACAACACCACTTAATGCCACAGCACCACTCAATGCCACAGCACCCCACAACACAACAGCACCACTCAACACCACAGCACCACTCAACGCCACAGCACCACTCAACGCCACAGCACCACTCAACGCCACAGCACCACTCAACGCCACACCACCACTCAACGCCACAGCTCCACTCAATGCCCCAGCAACACTCAACGCCACAGCAACACTCAACACCACCGCATCACTCAACGCCACCGCATCACTCAACGCCACTCAACGCCACTCAATGCCACAGCAACACTAAACGCCACAGCACCACTCAACGCAACAGCACCACTTAATGCCACAGCATCACTCAGCACCACTGAAGGCCACAGCATCACTCAGCACCACTGAAGGCCACAGCATCACTCAGCACCACTAAAGGCCACAGCATCACTCAGCACCACTGAAGGCCACAGCATCACTGAATGCCACAGCATCACTCTTTGCAACCAATCAACAACAACTGGTTCTAATATGTTCTCTCAATGTTTTAAGCTTTATTAGAAATGTTACAAAATAATGTTAATATTTCACTTCTCTTCTTGGATTTTCATCACAGTAAAATACACTGAACATAATCTTCCCATAAGTTATTTACAAAAGTTTAAGCTATTGCCATTATACATTACAATAACTTTTATTTAAGTATTAATTATTAAAACAAATAAAAGCCATTGTTATTTGTAATATTGATACTTCAAAGTCATGTAAATACAACACATATTGCATTAGAATGCTATAGGTGTCACGTTTGCAAAAGTTAAAAATATTGGCATTGTAAATGACAAAGCTAGTAATTTCCCTACTTTCAATACCAACACATAAATAAAATATTTGTCATTTGCAATACCAATACCTCAAACTTTCCTAATGCGAGACCTATTGCATTGCAAATGCTTGTTTATTTTTGGTTTGTTGGACACTATCACAGGTCCTCTTACAGTAAGGTTTACTGCTATCGCTTAACATTCTGCTTGCCTGCACTACCTCACTGTGATTAGTTATGTTTGATTAAAATGCAAATACAAATATTTACAAACAAAAAGCATTCCAATGATTGGTAGGTTGGTGTAGGTGCCCACCTAGTTAACGCTATTTAAATTTTGTTTCTTGTAAATTGCTGCTTATTCTGGGTAGAACTATCATGATCTGAGGAACCTAAGGCCTATGGATACCAATGATAGTTTGGGACCTCAATCAAACCCAGATAAAGCCAGTGGCACAATTTACCACAGTGGTGAAACATGCGTAGACTATAAGTCACAGTTCTTATGTTACATTGAAAAAAATGTGTACTTCCAGAGCAATGTGATTTCTCATCATCAACCATGTAAACAAATATTAATGCCAAGGAATTGGACGGATGATGTTCACTAATTAATTACATTACAGAACAAATTCTATTTACAGATCTTTACCAACAGCTTACTCGAACACAGCTCTATCTATTCTGTAACCTCTCGGTTTTACTTATAGGTTGCACAAAATACAGCAGCATTTAGCCTACGCTACCAGTGTTATACTTAGTGTGCGTATAATGAAAGTCCTCCTATCCCGAAACTTCACTGCATTTTGTCAACAGGTTCACAATGTATAGCATATCCTATCCACCAACCTCACAGTGCTTTACAGAACCTTTAGACGATATATAACAGTGTTTATCCTCCGAGCTATCCATCCTTTCCTCGGTGTTAGATAATATACATCACCATTTAACCTCAGACATCTGTGGTCCAATTACAGTGAGCACATAAGAAAACACCTGCAATCCCTAGACTTCACAGACAAATCATGCATTATAAAATACAGTCTGCACACAGACTTCTAAACGCTGTACCTACTGGTTACTTACTATATCGTAACAGCTGATCTCATCTGCCCAGCCCTAAGTTACAAGTCACAATTAACACAGCCGTTTTTATATTCAGGACTGACAACGCTTTACCAACAGGTTATGTAATACAAAGCACAAGCTATCCTCATCCAGGTGCACACAGGTTAGCCATAAAGAGAGCTAAGACATGTTTATCTGTATAACATACCATCGCAGTCAACCCAGTAGTGGGGGGTCTTCCAAAATATTAAGTGACATGTTTAGCCCAGAAAGCTTGAAAGTGAGCCGATTTCCTTAAATTTAACACTGTAATAATCTCCTGCCCTTCAAATCAAAGATCTCAAACATTCCTGAGAATATTATCAACTAGCAGCCCGCCCCAGCGTTGCCTGGGGCAGAAGGGGGCTGGGGGCAGCATTTCAGGCTTGCCTGCACTCCCGCCCCGGCCCCCACCCGCCACAACATTGTCTGCGTCCCGGACAATGTCGTGGCGGGCGGGGGTGGGGCGGGAGTGCACGCAAGCCTGAAATGCTGCCCCCAGACCCTGACCATTACCGCAGTTGTTCCGGGCCCACCTCCCTGCACCGGCTCCCTCCCGTCCCGTGTCCAAGAGCCTTACCTGAGCCGCCGCTCCTCTCCGAGCTCCTCATTTCACCGCCGGTCCTCCTCGTCATCATGTACGTTGCGGCCAGCGCTACGTCATGGCCGTCAGCGTCGCGGCCGGCGCAACTTTCAGGGCACTACTTTTTTTTTTAAGTTATATTTTTAAATTTACGTTTTTTTGTATTTTCTATAGCCTATGTCCATCTGCACACCCTGAGGATTACAACAATGTATTGGGTGTGTGGATTGGTGCTGTGGTTCCCGAGTTTACCTTGCCAAAAGGATTGTGTTCTCTCTTTATAATAGTAGTATAGATGAGGCACAACATTCAACTTTTCCTCCCTCAAACTTCACCCTCTTCAAACTCAAAGTTCAGCACTTTCAAGTCAATAAGGATGAAGCAACCGCTAGATATAGCATGGAAAATTAAAGCTGTGAACATCTCAGTCTGCACATGCTCAGCTCACTGAAGCAAAGGCTTCTTCCCATGAGTGGCTTCTGAAACCGTCTGTCTGATCAACACCTCCTTACTAAAGAGACTTGCAGCCAGCAGAAGAAGGCTGTGTAATCACCCCAACTTCATCTGATTCTATTTCAAATACAAGACCTATTTTAAACCTACTATTCCGAAGCAGAAATGAGGGAAAGGATGGATATGTAATAACTCCAAGAAGTGCATGGAAGTCAAATACCTGGATAGCAAGATGGCTGCACCACACTAGTTGGGCTCAAGCAATGGGGAAAGATGCAGTTCTGGCCCAGTTGGAAGATTGAATGAATTCTCTACCGCTGGTTTTCCCCAGTATCTGGTTCAGAACTTGTGCTGGGAGTAAGGCAAAACAAGAAGATGCAGCAGTGGATTTGGGAAGTGTTTATCTGCAGTATTTCTCTTTCCTTTGGCAGTGGATGGTGTTCAACGTTCGGAGGATGATCTTCGGTTCATGTCGTTCCAATAACTCTTGTGGCGTGATACAGCCCTGGTTTTTTTCCCGCTAGCTCTGGTATAGCCAAACCCATCAGGATGTTGGGTCTGGCAGCCAGAGACAACGAGAACAAAAGATCATCAGCAATTCCAGGCAATCACTTCAACCATGCCCCCCAGCTACAGGAGCAGCAATATTTTCCAGGTCAAAGGGAAAGCCAACACATTCCTCAGAGCGCAGTCTGAGTAATGGATATTATTATCATGGCGTTTCTGCAAATGAGGCAAACAAGGCAAAATTCTTCCTGACCAGGTCCTCTCTGAACTAGAACACAAGCCACCCAAAACCAGTTCTCTTGATTCCAGTGACACTGTGTGCACGGGACACACGTCTGGGCATACCCTTCCCACCTAGGGTGAATTCACTGACCCCATTTTGGAGCAGGGTCAAGACCGATTTGCAAATGTGTGGGTCTAAACTGAGGTGGCATGGTGTACACAATTATGATGGATTGGGATGAGACAAGAGTGATTAACATTGCTTGAGATTTCAAGCATTCCATCCATTACTTTTTTTGCATACATTAGTGTGTTGCGCTAAGTGAGACAGATATGCGCAGACGTGGGTCCCGTGCACACCTTGTCACCCGAACCAAGTTATAGCTGGCTGATGAGCCCCAACTAGAGTGAAACAGGTACTGGGTTGCCTGTGTTCTGGTTCAGGAAAGGCTGGATTCGGTTCGGGCTGGATTGTACCCTTTGGAGCAGGGTCACAACTGATTTGCATATGGCTGAGTCCAAACTGAGGTGGCATGATATGAAAAATAATGATGGACTGGGATGTGGCTGCAGTGATTACCAGCGATTGAGAATAATTCAAGCATTCCATCCATCACTTTTTGTATACTTAGGTTAAAAATACATGGCAATTGCATAGATTAAAAGTGACAACTCCAATCACACAAATTCTATATTTAGAATAATCTGAGCTATCTCCACACAGAATATAAGCTACTTTGCAACATTGAAGCAATTAATGCATGAATTGCACAGCTGGCTAAGCCAATTGATACTACGTGGAGATATTAATCTCTTTATTGACCCTACAGTAGACTCAACAAAATCCAATACCAGCCATCATATGCGGCATTCTAGGGCCATTATTCTACATATGATGCCTGGAGATTCCACAGATATGCACAACCAGGATTTACCTTTTCCCGCTCCTCATAAAACATGTTCTAGAACAGATGTGCTTTTGGTAACTAAAAGTCTAATCTCCCCATACAAATTGTGAGATTTATTCACACACAGTTTCAGATCATAATTCACTTACGCTTAACATCTTAAGCAAATGGGCAGGCAAACCCCCTAGTGTCTTGCGATGGACTTTAATAGTAATATTCTTAGTGAGTTGACTTATCAGGTCTTCATGTCTGAAGTTTTAGGGGAATAAATTGCTGATAACATGAATAATACTCCTCTCCATATAATATGGGATTGCATGATGGCTATAAGTACAGATTCACCATTTCTAGAGACAGGGATATTAGAAATATGACATAGTTAAAGAAGTTTCTTGCAAAGACTAGCAATTGGAAATGCACTTTCCCTCGCAAAGCCAAGTGCAAACGGGCATCCCTGATAAAAATATATAACTGTCTTATCACTTCTAAGATTCTTATAAAGTAACGGTTATGGGGCAAGGTTGTCCATAAACCCCTTTTAATCAGCATTTACATGGAAATGAAAATATGAGAAGAATTTAAGCCCTGATAATAAGGGAGCAAACTATTAACAAACATATATTATCTGTAAGGGACGTACATGGCAAGATAGTTCAAAAGGACCATATAATTTCTACATCTTTGGGGCATAATATGCATTTATACGATGCTGAAAAGATGCCGGTACAATCTCAGATTTACAATTATATCCAGGAATTTAATGCTCATCAAATCACATCTTTGTCTTCGTTTTGAAACATTTTTAACAAAACAGGAATTTTTCTTGGAATAAAAAAACTGTTACTTCTCTAGCAAGAATTTACAATTCAACAACTCTGCCAAAGAGTTATTCCGGACTGTGAAGAGCCTAGCGAAGATGCCTGCGCCCACCAACAACAACTGGAGCCAAACATTTTGCAATAGTCTCGCAAGTATTCTCCAGACAAAAATAGAGGAGGTTATTGACACCTTTGTTACCAACAAACAAATCACACCTACCTCTCAGGAAGAACGTGAAATACCCCATTTACCTGCTGTTCTAGACACATTTGCCGCTCTTAGTATCGAGCAGGTCTTACGCCTAAATCTGGTTCTCCCTTAGACACCTGCCCACCAAAAAGTGCAAATCTTGTCCGAGAAATCATACGTATCCAACTGAACACGATCTTTAATGAGATAATCAAAACTGGTTATTTTTCTCTAGAATGGAAGAAAGCTTCTATTCTCTCCTTACTAAAAAACCGAGTCTCAATCCACAAAAGTCCAGTAGCTATAGACTCATTTATCAGCTACCAGTGCCTTCTTAGATCATGGAGACGGCTCTGAACACAGAACTTATGTATTTGTAGACACTAACAATCTGTTGGCTTCAACGCAATATGGATTTAGAAGCGCACACCGCACTGAGACGGTGCTAATAATCATATCAGAGAAGTTAAGGTCCATTTGAGATGTAGGGGGCAAGGATGCATTGATATTATTGGATCACTCCACTGCCTTTGATACGGTCAAGTCATGACATCCTGATTGACGGCTCTCTAAGCTAAGAATTAGAGGCCCTCCACTGAGCTGGTTAAACTCCTTCTTCCCTGAAAGAGTGCAACATGTTGCCATGAGAGAATTTACCTACAACCATTTCTGCCTGCCATGTGGGGTGCAACATGGCTCTTTGTTGAGCCCTACTCTCTTCAATCTCTACGTCACCTCTCTGGCAAGGTTATCAAATAATTTGGCTTCTCAGTGGTGTCATAAGCCAACGATACCCAAATAGTGGCATTGGTATCCAGCAACCCAGAAAATACAGCATCAATATTTAGTACTAGTATGGCTCAGATAGGTAGCTGGATGAGGGTTAATTGCTTAAAGCTTATCAACAGGAAAATAGAGGTCCTTCTCCTGGGTAATGACAACTCATTCAGGTCACCAAGTTGGTGGCCACAGGAAACTGGTGTAACCCCCTCGCCACTGAGAAAAGTTAGGAATTTGGGACTTGTCTTTGGCAATAAACTTAACTAAGAAGATCAAGTTAATGCTTTTGCTTCCACCTTAATTTTTACTTTTAGAATCATTAGAAAGATTTGCTCTTACATTCTATCTGACCTTCAAAAAAATGGTAGTGACCACCACCCTAGCTTTATCCAAATTAGATTACGGTAATGCCCTATTCATGGGTATTCAAAAAAGATTTCTCCACAAACTCCAGATTCTGCAAAATGCATCAGCTCAGCTTCTGTTCAGAAATCCTAAACATCAATCTATGTCTTGGGCCCAAGTCAATCTGCAATAGCTTCCAGTGGAAAAAAGAATAGACTTCAAAGCATTATGCATAGCCTTTAAAGCACTACATAACTTTGGTCCAGTCTACCTACGGGACAGGTTTACGTGGTGTACGCCAATACTCCATACAGAAAACTTAGATCCTCTAATGCCAAGCTGCTAGTGCTGTCTAGGAGTAAACGAACACCATGGGGAGGTAGAAGTTTCTTTTTGGGAATGGCAAAGTTGTGGAACTCTCTCCCCATGAATATAAAACCCCTATTAAGCAGAACGAGTTTACAGCACTGATGGAAAAGATGAAGTCCGGATCTCCTCTGGACCCTGCCCCCCCACAAAAACGTAGGGCAGTAGCACACATCATCACACCAAGTTTATTAAAGACATTGAATCAATCCCTAGAACTAGGTGAAGTCCCACGGGCCTGGAAACATGTAGTGATAAGGCCCCTATTAAAGAAAGCAAACGCAGATACAGGACAGCTGGGGAACTATAGACCGATATCCCAATTACCATATGCAGGCAAGCTGCTAGAAAAGCATGTAAATAGAAACCTGGCCGAGTTCCTTGAGAGCCATCAATGTCTCCATCCAACTCCGATGGATTTTTGAGCACAACATAGCACAGAATCCGCACTACTAGTAGTTGTAGAAGAGTTGAGACAATCACTAGACCAGGGAAACTCCGCTGAGCTCCTCCTGTTGGACCTGAGTGCCGCCTTTGACACAGTCGACCATCAAATACTTGGCAGAAGGCTAGCTAACATCGGAATACAGGGTGATGCACTCAGATGACTGCTATCCTTCCTGAACAAAAGAACCTTCCAAGTACAGGAAAACTCTACCTTCTCGGAAACCATGAGGCTAGAGTGCGGTGTTCCACAGGAATCTGCCTTGAGCCCTACCCTCTTTAACCCCATCCTTGCTCATGACGCGCTCAGCTCGTCATGCAGCACAGTGCTCGTGTGCTTATGACGAGCTGAGCTCGTCATGACCACACCCGTTTCTATTGTGGTCCAGCGCAGCAGAAAAAGAACTCAAGCAGCCAAGAGGTTAATATATATATGGAGCCCCTGGCAGAGATTGTACAAGAATTCAACATATCAATGACCTCATACGCTGACGATACTCAATTGGTGATATCACTAGACCCAAAAAACAGCAGAGATGGGGAGAAGTTGTCTTCCTGCCAAATAAAAGTCAAAGACTGGATGACAAATATCTGCCTAAAGAAAATGGGGAAAAAACTGGGATTTGATATCTTGGAAATAAACTAGCACCCACCCCCTTTTTAGCCTGGCCAGAATGTTTAGATAATGCACCTATCCGGACCTGGTGGCGTGGGTAGGTCCTCCGGACCTCCCACGAGGCTACTAACTCCATAAACTTGATGGAAGCCTCTTTTTAATCCACTGTGCGGACCGCCGGGTACTGATGAGGCCTGGTACTTAAAAGGAAATAGGTAGATCCAGAGCTCCCAAGATTCACAATTAGGACATGCTTCTTGTGACACATAGATTAGCCTATTGGATACTTTTAGATCCATTAGTGTAGACACACCACTACCGAAGGTCCTGAAGAATCGCGAGTAGAATTACATAAATGTGAGAAACATGTTGACCAGTACAAATACACACGGACCAGCACTATAATTGGAACATTATATTCCCTCCAGTGCTGGCCACTTAACATTTTTTAAGTAAGACAGGAGACCTCCAGAATAAAAGTTTTGTTTAGGTATTCCCAGCCTTATTTTAACTCACTCGATTGTCTACACAATTCTGGCCCCACACCCGCACTTCACATAACGGCTGTTGGATAAAAGATCTCAGATAAAGTGCCCCTCTTTGAGGTGAGCCCGTTGGGTATTGCACCGCCAACCCAACGAGGAGCAGCCCAGATGATGAAGCATGACACCTGCAAGGGTGTGTGAGGGCATTACATCCAAAAAAATGGATGCCCAACTGTAATCTCATTGAGACCAGGGGCACCAGTACTGAATTGTGACGCATAGCGTTCTCCACTTAAGGAACAGCTCAGCATCCTTTGCTTTAATGCACCCAGGCCCGGCCCGTGCATGGCGTTATACCGGGGCGGTGACGTCAATCGGGGGAGGGGCAGGGTGGGGGTTTTTAAAATGCGGGATATGGGCCATTACAGGTAAGTAACGAAAAAAATGAATAAAACTAATTTAGTTGCCCGCGCTGCATCGCCAAATGTGATGCAGCGTAGGCAACGAAATTTGTTTTATTTATTTTTTTCGCTACTTACCTGTAATGGTCCATATCCTGCATTTTAAAACCCCCCACCCTGCCCCTCCCCCGCCTGACGTCCCCACCCCGGTATAACGCCCTGCACGGGCCGGGCCTGAATGCACCTATACCCACAGACATAATCAAAAGCCTAGGCTTCTGGCTGGATTCCGACCTGTCCATGGGGACTCAAGCCAAGAAGGTGGCCGCAACTTTTTTTGACCTTCTAAGAAGCAGTAAGATAGAGACGCGGAGTGGAGAGACGACGGAACGAGCGTTCGCTAAAATCAAGGTCAGGCATTAATAAAGACGGCATACAAATTGAAGCCGCGCATAAGGACGCCGAGCCATTGAACAGCGCTCCTGCACAGTTAAGATTTCAAAAGACGAGATAAGGCATTGATGAAGACGGAACATAGCAAAACGCCGAAATATTGAAAAACGCTGCAGCACAGTAAAGATACCAAAAGACGAGGCAAGGGGCTACAGGTTTCTGAATAGGAACAAGACACGGATAATAATAGCTTTTAAGAGCCATCTCGATAGGACAACGGGAGTACCTATACAGGAGCTAAAGCAGACCCAAGGAGATAACTGAAATTAGCGATTTACCATTAAACAAGGATCTTGGATATAAGGCAGAGTCGGATCTCATAAGAAGGATCAAAGACACAAATTTATGGAATATAAGAATGAGAGACAATAATATTTTTGGTCTTGACAAAAATGGGTGTACAAGCGAGATACCATCAAAACGCGTCGACGCTGGGGTGAACACAATTCAAAGACTAACCAGATTGAGTTAAATGTTGATGAAAGTGAAACATTGACTTGTTGGTTTTTGAGAATCTAATGTGAATGTGTAATAGTATTTGACAAAGGGTTATGTCATACTGTAGTTTTGTCTCTTCTTTTTATGCAGGTCATAACTAGAAACCATTAGTGTCTATCATTGTGTTTATTCTTGTGTTAGAAGCAGCATATCTGCGGGTAAATGTATATTTGTATTAATTGTGTAATATGAAATGTTTTTAATTGTTTTATGGAAAGAAAATCTTTTTAACAAAATGGAAAGAATTTTTTTTTTTAATAAATAAGATAATGTCAATATATTGAATAATAGAATTGATGTTGTGTTATTAGTTTGACTATTGTATGTTGATTTGAGTTTAGCCAAGGGAACTGTTTTTTCAGTATAGGAATGCACCTATACCCACAGACATAATCAAAAGCCTAGGCTTCTGGCTGGATTCCGACCTGTCCATGGGGACTCAAGCCAAGAAGGTAGCCACAACTTGTTTTGGCCTACTAAGAAGCATAAGGAAAATCCTAGACAGGGTGCCAATTCATCTAAGAAAGACAGTGGTCCACTCTATGGTTACCTTCCGACTAGACTATGAAAACTCGCTATTCTTGGGAGTACCTAAATACGTCACTCGTAAGCTACAGATTGTGCAGAACGCTGCTGCCAGGATACTCTGTATGACATCCCAGATGTCTCAATGAAGATCTGCTCCTGGACTCTGGCCCGTGACTTTGGCATACTTGCCTCCCTTTCTAAGGTTTTCCCTAATTAACAAAAAACCCCAACAAAATGAAATATTAGCCTTTGCCCAGTACCAGAAAGTCAACCTTCAGAGAACCGAGGAGCTGTCAAAGACATGACCAGCCGCCTCTTACAGAAGACTGACCAGCTCAACCAGCACCAGCAGCAACAAACTGCATTTGCAAGGGTGCCTCTTGGAGGTGACCCTATATAACAGGCTCATCCTGCTGCCCCGAGAGAATCTCCAAAGCACTGCTACTTGGTCCCTCTTACATAGCACCCTGTCTGTCCTGGTGCGAAGCTGAGTTTTATCTAGTACTTGGTTGCTGTGAGCCTGTCGTGGGACACATTGTGTTGAGTCTGACCTCTGTCAGGTGGTATTGAAGTCTAGCACCACTGTTCCTCTTCACCAGCATTGCTATTTGCAAACATATCACTAGCTTTGTGGATGGCCATCAAGGTCACCTTTATCCTTTGCATTCCCCAACCATGAGGCTGCAGAGGGAGGTGGGACCAACAGTGGTAAGGAAAACCTGACAGCCAAATCCTAGATACAGTAGTGTGCGGAACCACAATAGTTAGCTTATGCTAGTAGTGAAAAATAGTGCTGGAGGCCTGTTTTCAATTTGGTGCCTTATATTATTAACCATGGAGTAATTTGAGTCCTGGGCATCACAGGGGGAGGAGTATCTTTGACAATGACTACTGGAAGCTGAAATTCAGAAATGTTTTGCAATTCAATGACAACCTTGAAGAATTCAAATTTCTTAAGACTGGACTATACTTACCAATAGCCCAAGGATATATACATATATATATATATTATCAAGGAATAACCAAGCAGTCGGCAATGGAGAAGGTCGAATCGTTTATTGAATCAAAATACAAGCCCTGACAGGGGAGCCTCTGCCTTCACAACCCATGGAGGTGCGCAGAGGAGACTAACTAAATGCACATTACACAAAGCATATATACGTTTTACAGAGTCTGGTTAACACCAAGAATGGAAATACACAAGCTGTCCGTTAGTCTACAGGAACACCAATTTAAGCTTCTTTACACATTTGTCAATAGCTAAGCTAAAAGCTATTCCAAGAGTAGGTCAATGAGGTGCCCTTCTTGTCTATCTTGGACCTGTAGAGTACAGAAACAGACCCTGCTATACTGTGTGCGTCCTACGAGAAGAGCAAGTCTGACCTTGGATTCCCTGAACCATGTTCCATATGAAAGAGAGGCAGACTTAAACGGTTTAACCTGTTTTTCGTATTCTGTGTTATGCCATGAAGTATTAACGCTCTTAAGGATAGAGGAAAGGATGTAACACTTAGTAGTCCTAATTACATCAATAGGACGGAACGACATTCTATAACCTATCATTAGGTTATCTTACAATAATGTTTCATTCTCAATTCATGGATACGAGTATATAGTGATATGTGGTACATAGTGGGACAATCATATTTATATATTTTATATTCCAACAGACGGCCCTTTTGGCCCACTATGGCCAATATAACAAAGTTACTCTACTCTACAAATACCCCTTCATCTATCTGCATGAGATCCGCTACTTCCTTCTGAATCATTTGTTTTTTCATCTTCTTTTGTTGGGCCTGGGTCAAAGAAGACGTTATTTTAGTTGCACAAAAAGTACAACACACTGGACCACAATGAAGGCATATGCAACAAGTGAAAATTATTCCAAATATTCCTACTACAATCATAAATACCTTCCATCCCCATGTAGCTAAAAGATTCCAGAACCACCCACTAAGGGTCCAGGTACCATTTTCTTCATGTAATTCATTAGCTAACAGGTGCAATTTTTTAAGGGCAAGATGTATAGTAGGGGCCGAATCAGGTATGTAAACACAACAGGAGCTGCCGATCACACGACAGGCCCCGCCCCGATCTGCCAGGATGACGTCGAGCACCATCCGATTTTGAAGGGAAACAAGTCTTGTAGCCTGAAGCTCTACAGTAATATTAGCTAATATTTCAGTCGTTGTTTGAACCACATTTTCCACAATTCTAGAAAGTTGTCTTATATTACTACTGTTGAAAATTGGTCCCCAAAATGGAACCAGTCCCTTTGAGATATCCTCAAACTGTTGTAGCGAGGTATCCGTCCGGTCAGTCTTACCAGTATCATAGCTTCTTATAGTCCTATTAGTTTCTAAATCTCTTTTTATCAATTGATAAATCTTATGGTAATTAGAAGGGGCAACATATACAGGAGGGTAAAGGAAAGACAGATAACACCGCCCTGCCCATCCCCGGGGAAGCCAAGTATAAGCATTTTCCCCACAAACAAAATACACGTTAGGGGGAGTGATCATCGGAGGAGTACTATCAGTTTGCAATGTATAGGTATAATTACAGGTACTACTCCCTACCTTAATGTGACCCCGCCCCCTAATACAAAACGAGGAAGTGGAATTTATAATGGGGACTGGCAATGCTCTATCATTCGTCACATTACGTTCCTTGAAATGTTGAAAATACAAAGTGGAATTGAAAAGCTCGAAATCCTGCATCTCTTCCTGTAACAAAGTATCATTTTTGGAATCTGTATATACATTCATGCAAGCATTTGGATCTAAGGAACCCTGACCTTTATCTCCTTCTGCATCAAATCCCTGGTGTCTCTCTATATATTTCAAAATAGCTTCATAATCTCTTTCAGAATATATTTTGGGATTTACAACATAATGAGAATACATCAAGGATAACAGTTGCCACCATGCTTCACAACTAGCTAAATACGATAGAGGTAGAGATATAAATAATTCATGTTGATGCATAACTGATGGCAATAACCCACAAACCCAGCAATTCGTCTTATTTGTAGTACTGTGAGTCTGATGTAACATTTCTATAAACACATTTTTCGAATAAGTTTCCCTATGCCTTGCCTTATGCGGGGGTAGAGAATAAAATTGATGTTCTTCGGGAGCAGGAGTAGTCATCAAGAATTTACGAACTGGATATTGAAATTCTAGATATATAAATACACACATCATGATTACAGTAATGAAAGCAATTAGAACAACAAATGCCACCTTCACTCTGATGGGCCATCCAGAAAACAATTGCATATCACGGATCTGGCGCCGAGGGGCCAGTGGTCTTTCATCCTCCATCATAAGTTGACCAAAGGGGAACATACTCCCTAAAAGTCCAGATCTATCTCGGTCCCTTGCTAAAAGTCCACAACTAACTTTGTATCCACAAAGCACGCCAACCACCAGAGGGTTTCTTCTTCCCCTGTAGGGATCTTCTCCCTGTGTCCGTTTTTCTTCCCATAGAGCCTCACAGGCAGGCTCTTATCCATCCATCCAAGGTAAAGCAAACTTTAAAGTACGATCACGGCCCTTTTCTCGGTCCTTCTTTCTGAACAGAGCTTTTTACACAAAGCTCCTAGCTCTCTACGAGTTCAGTCCAGTGTCTTGCTCAGCACCCCAGTCCCTCTGCTCAATGCTTTAGACAACAATGTCTCATTTTATTTTCCTTCCTTAGCGAGTGGGGTACCGTGCTGTTTTCGGGGCCGCAGATCGTAACGACACCGGCCAGGTTGCTCCTGGTCAAAGAACAAATTAGTAGCATGGGTGACAGGCCTGGCCTCCTCTCGTGCTGCCTCGGGATTAGCAGTTGCTCTTGACTCAGCTATTTCACCTTCCTCTTCAGGCAACACAACGTTTGACTGCTCTTTCTCCTGAGCATCAGAAAAAGGGATAAAGCTCTGAATCAATTCTCCTTCCTGACTCGGTACTCCCTCTTTGTTCTGTCGATCAGATGGCAGTGGTAACAGGAGGATCTTCAAATGGCTGGCATGGATCCAATGTTTGCGGCCATGCACTTTCACTGCCGTCCTTGTTACCAGCAATATTTGGGAGGGGCCAGTCCACCTGGGCTCTAGGCTCGATGTTCGCTGATAGTTCTTCACCAGTATCCACTGGCCAGGCTCCAATCGATGTCCAGGACCCTCCTGTAGTGGCTGCAATGTGTCCGATACCTGTTGATGAATAGAACGCAGATCTTTAGTCAACTCATACAGATAATCTGTCATCAACGGATAATCGATATCTCTAAAGGATCTAGGTCTGGGAACTCCCCATACATTAGCCGGATGGCCGAATGTAATCTCATAAGGAGACAGGCCAGTCCTTGAATGAGGCGTTGTTCTAAGGGATAGCAGAGCTATTGGGAGGGCATCGGGCCACTTTAATCTAGTGTCTGCACAGATTTTGGGCCATTTTAAGTTTTAGGATGCCATTATATTTTTCAACCAGCCCCGCAGATTGCGGGTGCCTAGCGGCATGAAACTTTTGTCTAATCTGCAGGCCATCACAAACACATTGTACAAGGGTAGCATTAAAGTGGGGCCCGTTGTCCGACCATATAATTTGAGGCAAACAAAACCTCGGAAAGAATTCCTTAATCAGAACTTTTGCAGTGGTAATTGCAGTTGCATCTTTGGTGGGGTAGGCCTCAACCCATTTACTAAAAGCACATACCACCACCAAAACATACTTTAAAGTATTTACACGTTCCATTTGTATGACATCTATCTGTAAAACTTCAAATGGTAAGGATGGCAAAGTTGCCACTCAAAACAGATTCTCTACCTCCAGGATTATGTCGTAAACATACCGGACAATATTTTACAACATGGGCTGCTGTCTTTACAATATTAGTGTTATACCACACTGGATCTAGTACTGTACTGATTCCCTTCGTACTGATATGGGCTGGGCCATGTGCCATCATAACTACTGCATATACCATTGCGTTTGGAAGCAACCATCGCTGTTTTTCAGATCGATCTATCCAGCACCCATTCTCATCTAGTTTCCCAATATCCTGTTCCCATTTCTGTATCTCTTCTGGAGTTGCTTCTTTCTGTAACTGTTTCACACTTTCAAGAGTATTATCAAATAAAGATGTCTCAATGGGCCATCGGGTAGATGCACTAAAAAACATAGGACTTCCTTTACTTTGAGCGGTTTCCTTCGCTACTGAGTCGGCAAAAGCATTCCCTTGTCCTATCGAGTCTACAATTTTCTTATGTGCACTACACTTAATGATGGGTAACTTTTTTGGTAATGTTAGAGCAAATAAAAATCGATCAATCAAAGGACCATGCTGTATTTTCTGTCCATGAGTGGTAAAGAAGCCCCGCTCCCTCCAAAGCCTCCCGAAACTATGAGCGACGCCGAAGGCGTATTGACTGTCTGTGAAAATATTTACTTCTCGACCTTCACAAACTTCACAGGCTCTTAACAAGGCTATTAGTTCAGCTTCCTGAGCTGAATGATGTGGAATCCTTGCGGTTTCCACTACAGTTTTTAAAGTCGTAATTGCATATGCAGCTGTCGTAGTGCCATCTGGTAATTTAAAACAAGAACAATCAATGTATAATTCTCCCTCTGGTTCCAGGAGAGGGGTGTCAGTTAAATCTATGCTTCCTTTAGTTTCTTCCTCTGTTCTGAACACACCATCATGGACATCAACTTGTTCATCTTTGTCAGGGAGAGGTAATAACGTAGCAGGATTCAAAGTAGTGCATTTCTTAATCGTAATATGGGAGGCAAACAATGTCAATTCATATCCTGTCAATCTAGCACTCGTGAGGTGTTGTGTTTTGGTCCTCTTTAAAAGAATATCCACAGCATGCGGTACCATGACTGTAAGATTCGTAATAAGGACTATTCCTTCTAACTGTCGGATGGCCAGTGCTACTGCCGCAGTGGCCCTCAGACAGCTTGGGAGGGCTTGTGCTACAGTTTCTAAAATTGAAGAAAAATATGCACAAGGCCTCCGTTTCTCCCCAAATGTCTGTGCCAATACTGATAATGAACAACCGTCTACCTCATGTACATAAAGTGAAAAAGGTTTTCGGTAATCTTGAGGTAATATGAATTTTATGGTCAATTGTGTCCCCTATCGTAGACCCCAACGGCTCCATGTACGTGCTTCAAGTACATGTATGTTCCCTCCACTTCCAGCTATGAAGACGCAAATACATTTGCGTCCAACGTTAACATGTCCTCTTTCAGATCCACCATGAATGGGTCGGATATTCAGTTCCTAAATGTGCCTTGCCAACGTCTTTACATGGTGCACTTTCATGTTTTACTCGCTCTGGTGAGTTAGGCCCTGATTCCTGCCATCGAGCCCTTTCTGCCTTCTGTTTCTAAAAGCTGCAGTCTGCTGCTTCCTGACCCTTGCCTTACTCCCTGTGTGGCGAGCGGTGCCTGGCTCGACCTGCTTGCCTGCCAAGACTGTATTCAGCCTTCAAGTTATCTGCTCCGCTCCTCGAAAATACATTCCTGTCTAGTAGTTTAGGAAAACATCTCCCCAGCTGCAGAGCAAAGGGCCCAGCCTTCCTGTCTCCGTGCAAGTAATTCATAGCTCCTGTTACCATGGTAGGCCCATGGCCCCCTTGCTTTACACGTTGACACGTAGTCACATATGCACGCACTAGCAGTCAGTATAGAATAGCCTCTGCCCAAGAGACCTTTCCTTCTAGATAATACAGTTCCTCAAACACAAGATATTAGATATGATTCGGGATTAGGTTGTTCTGACACCCCAGACTTCTGTCTCCTCATGTAGGGCTAAATGTCAAGTCCCCTTCACCCTCTATTTCCACGTCAATCACACGTCATGCTGCTGCGCGCGCATCTCTGCCATGTATCTCTGCCATGTATTTCTGCTGACACTGCAGGATTCTTCTATGGATCCACCCTCCTTTGATACGTTTTAAGTGACGTTGTCTAGCACACACCTCCGTGTACGCCCTCATGCATGCCTTCTGTTACGTACATGTGTTCTTATCTCGTTTCTCTCAGCTGTTACGCCTTCTGCATTCATCACTATTATGTGTATTGACTATATATATGATATCCTGTTAATAAAGCATTGTACATGTCCATGTCCATTCCCTTCCTGAACCCTTGTGGTGATGGAACATGATACCTGGTTCGAACCAATTCCTTTTTAAGGAATAAAACCTTCATAAACCCAGATGCCACGGACTCTGCCTCTTATTTTTGACTGAGTTATTCTTATTGAACTTTACCGCATAAATTAAGTATAGGTAATTTAAATTTACCACATAATTGGCGCCCGAACAGGGACTCCTCCCCCACCTTACGCGCCGGCGGTGCGTTGCAGGCCTAGCCCCCTGCCACAGCCGGACGGACAACTACGTGTACCCGCAGGATTTCCTGTATCTCCCTCAGGCCAACGGAGGTGACTGAGGCTGCGATCGACACCCAGACGAGGCGGTGAGGAGTGCGGAGGATCCCGACCAGAGCCTAGCTGAGAGAGCAAAGTCCGAGGTATTCAGAGGCCCACCAGTTCCGAAGTTCCGAAGTACCTACGTCACGAGTCGAGTCGAGTCCAGTCCGGTCCAGTCCAGTGTCGAGTTTCCGAGGCCTTCCGTTCCGTCCTTCCCGGTGAGTACCGTTGCTGGGGACGCATCTAGACGGGTGCATTAGTTTGTGCCTGGTCAAGACGGGTTTGGGTACACAGACCCGGTCTGCACTGTTTAGCGGTGTATCTGTACTGTTTAGCAGTATATCGAGTATGCAGGTAGCTAGTTTTATTCTAGTTATTGTTGTTCGTTTTCAAAATGTTTAAAATGTGTTTTAATGTTGTGGTATGAGTGATTGTTCGATCTACATTATCGTGTTTACTGTATTAGTTGGGTCCAAGTTCAAGTAAGTATCAAGTACCAAGTAGCACGGCTGAAACATGCCGCTGTTTTCCAAACTGAAACAGATAGGAACTAGAAAAGGGATACTCGAGGAAGCTGTTCCCATCCCACCCAGGGACACTCCAGGGTATTTTATGTACCACAAACACGGCTTAGATGCTGTATTATTTCTCGATTTGTGGGTGGATTACACCAAAGATTTAGCAGAGAATCAAAGATGGCCCGCTACAGGGACATGGGATGCCGAGTGCATCATGAGAGTAGAAGAAGCGTTATGGAAAAAGAAAGCCAGACAGTCACAAAAGGCTGCCATTGAATTATGGCGTAAAGAATCGCACAGACGGACAGAGAAAGCTCTCAGAAAAGCAGAGAGAAGTAAAGAGGATTTCAAAAAATCCAAAGAAAAGGAACTACTAGAAGAAGGAGAACGAGTTAGAATAGAACAACACGATAGACGTAGTAATGCTATTATGACAGGATTGTATCCAGTCCTGGCTGAGGGCCTGCCCAAGGCGACCCCGGAAGTACCGAAAGATCTGCCCCCTCTATTGGTTCCGACTAAATTACGTCACAAGACCACAAAAGATATTTTCCTTTCTTCCTATTTAGACGATGGAGCTCCCGAATATATCAATGTTCCGCCTGCACGCATACCACCCCCTGACCGCCATCCCCAACGACAGGACACTCCTCCACCACTTCCTGCAAACCCCATTAACCCTACTAATCCGCAAAATCCTTTTGGGCCTGACACGGCCCTACCGACAGATCATGCTCAAGCCTCCGCTTCAGGAGGTGCATCAGGAGGTTTCCAGACCCCGCCACCAGTACATCGATTAGATGTTAGAGAACTAGCAATGCAACATACTCCTAAACCGATTACCAGTGAAAAAGCGAAAGAACTTCTCACATATTGTAGATATGACCCCATACCAGGTAAAGATGGTTACATGTTATTAGCCTCAATACGTATAAGACGTGCTGCAGACTTTTTAGTTCTGTTTCCAGGAATAAAAGCAAATCTAGACAGGATATATCAGTTCGTTCAGACGGGGAGGGTCCGGAATGTGTTCACGAGGCCATGGCGCATCAGAAAGTCGACATTCAGAGCCTAATACTAAGATTCCTCATAAACTGTTTCATAAGAGAGCGAGACAGGCCTGGTGTAAATCAAGAAGAGATGAAGGTACTAACTGCATGGAGTCAGAATATTTCAGACGGAAAACATGATAAACAAAATTGTATAGAGACCATGTACAGAAAGATTCGTAAAGAAATAGTAGTATTCCATGCAAAAGCAAAAGCTGAAAGGGAAGCAGAATCTGATGCAAATAAATCCTCAGAGGAGGAACCAGAGGAAGAGACAGACGATAGAGGAACAATAGCCTATGTAGGGAGGGGTAGACCCTTTAATACACCTATACGTCCAGAAAGTAAGAGACTTTTTCACACTGCTATGTCAAACCCAAAGACTCCTGAACATCTATTCCAGGCTACCGATAAAATACTTCAAGAACGAATGGGGTACCATGTACTCGATTCCATGGATGAACAAGAATTAGCCAGGTCAGCAGTACAATGGGCTGACAATTCCGATAAATATAGTGATGACACATTAGCGCAGACCTTTTTAAATCTTTCCCCCGACGAACAGCGACTGGCTGGTATGTATATGATACAGCACCTCCTTATATTGTATAAAAGCCAACATTCTGATCCGGGGCCCCTACCGGATATACTAATAGAGCTACTCATGAATAAATGGAGAGGCCTAGGTACCGACTTAATTAAGGTAATTCTAGAACATCGGCACAGATATAGTACTTTCCTGAATCCACAGTTTGTTCCAGCTCCACCAGTAGAAAGAAAAATGTATTACATAGACAGACAGAATCCCTTACGAGAAGTACATCCAGTCAGGAACGATGATAATACTTTTAGACGTGTGTTTGTGTACACGCCCATAACTAAAATGGAACTATTAGAAATGAAGAAATTAGTGCCCAGTCACGATAAAGACCCTGCAGGTTTCCACCGTGAAATAAAAGACATGTTACTCATAGGTGATTATACCTATCCTGACATCATGAAAATATTGAAAGTATTATTGCCTGCCGGTATTTACGAGAAACTCAAAGAAAAAGAATGGGAGGTGGGAGAGCAAAAGATTGATTGGGCTGCACTAGAAAACGAAGAAAATACTCGAACCCCAGGCCTAGGGCTTGGGGAAAAAACTAAAGCATTACCAGGATTGTTAGTACAAGTATTGCCACGTCTATTAGCAACGAAAAAGGAAGACTGGGATGCAATCTCAGCCTGTAAACAGAAACCCGATGAAGACACTAGTGATTTTTATTCCCGATTTGAGAAATGTTTTGTTATTAATAGTGGCCTGAAAGCAAGTAGTGAGTCGTATCCACACCTTTTTGTATCCAAGTTAGTCGAGAATTCTCTGCCCCAAGTCAAGAATCGTGTTCTGAAAGTCGAGAGCACATGGCAAGCGAACACGCCTTCCCAAATGTTACAAATGTTACAGTACCACCAGAACAGAATTAGAGAAGAACATGATCACGAACAAAGACGTATGAAAGACACGAAAATGAAAATGTTAGTTGCTCAGTCAGTTCCAGCTGACGGTCAGAAAAAGGGCATGACACAGTCCAATAATTCAGTAGCTCCTGTTAAAGGGACATGCAACTATTGTAAACAGCCAGGTCACTATATAAACGATTGTGCAGTTTTGAAACATAATATAGCTACAGGTAAAACTAAAGAAAGACCGCGTCCTCCTAGACAGGACCAGGCCCAACAACAAGTATCACAGAATGTCCAGCCTATGCAAGCTTCACAACAGACAGTACAGACCGTAGCAGTACCACAGCTACAGCCCATTGCCGCAACACAACATGCAACGCAACAGATGTACCAGTATGCACAAACAGATTACCCCGATTATCAGCGATACACAATGAACAGCCTAGAGAGGGAAGTTGGCTTGCCTCTTATCGAGGTTCCTGTAGATCAAGAGGGTCCTTATGTACATAGCCAAGTGTTAGGAAAAGATAGAAAGTTTTTGATTGATACAGGGGCAAGCAGAACAACGATAAGTCATGACGAGGTTCCAGGGGCACCCCTCTCAGGCTCCCAGAATGTTTCCCTTGGATTTTCAGGCAAACCTATTGTAAATGAAGTATCAAAACCAGTACCACTTTTAGTTGGTCCGTTGTCTCGCACTACAGATTTGTTATTAACGAAATCATGTCCAGAAAACTTGTTAGGTATCAAGACACTGAAAGCTCTAGGAGCTGTGATTTGCTGTTCTCCGGAAGGAGTAAGATTGTTCTAACGTGACTTTAAGGGTCACTATGTGTTGAGAGATATTGATCCCAGATTACAGAATGTTCCTGCACATTTATGGGCACAAGGCCCCACTGATGTAGGTTGTATGCACATTACACCATATCGAGTCACACTCAGGCCAGGAGTAGTCTTACCACGAATCCGACAATACAAGTTACCTCCAGATGCTGTAGCGGCTTTACTGAAGATCATTGACGAGCTCATTGCACAAGGAGTGGTTGTAGAAACAGACTCGAATCTATGTAACTCCCCCATCATTCCAATTCTTAAACGTGCTGATCCAAATGCACCCCCAGTTTATCGATTAGTTATCGATTTGCGCGAATTGAATAAATGCATCGTACCACAGTATCCCGTGGTCCCAGACATCTCGTCTCTATTGACAGCCATTGATTCCGAAGCAACGTTCTTTACTGTAATTGATCTGAAGAACGCCTTCTTTAGTGTCCCAATTGATCCAGAAAGCCAATATCTCTTCGGATTCTGTTTAAATGGTCGAAGCTTCAAATTTGCACGCGCACCTCAAGGATTCACAGAAAGCCCCAGCATCTATAGCCAAGCACTGAAAAGACAACTAGACAGTATACACATGCCTGACAACACTGCCCTGTTACAGTATGTCGATGATCTACTGATCACCGCCCGCAGCGAACCTGAATGTGAGCAAGCGTCACTGACGGTTTTGCATTTCCTGGCTGACAAGGGACACAAGGTGTCCCCTTCGAAGCTACAATTCTGTGTTCAGCAAGTGGTTTACCTTGGGCACTGGCTGTCCAAAGGGGGGAGACAGCTAACACCTGACCGCATTCAGTTAATTGTAAACATGTCACAGCCCAAGACACAAAAGGAGGTACGAGCCTTTATAGGCCTCACTTCTTACTGTAGACAATGGACCCCTCAGTATGCATTTCTAGCGAAACCACTCATACAGTTGACAACCCAGGAGGCAGCGACATCGACTGCCCTCCCTTGGACTCAGGAACACACACAAGCTTTTGACGACTTAAAGAAAGCCTTATGTCAAGCACCAGTTTTAGCGACACCATGTTACAATAAGCCTTTTACACTTTTTGTCACAGAACGTGAAGGTACCGCATTGTCAGTACTCACTCAGGATCAAGCAGGTTCATACAAACCGTGTGCTTATTTTTCTAGTACATTGAACCCAGTAGCCCAGGCGCTGCCTGCGTGCTTGAAATCAGTAGCAGCAACAGCTCTAGCAATCAGACAAAGTGATTCCATAGTGTTAGGACATCAATTGACAGTACAAGTTCCACACTCCGTGGAAGTTCTTTTAAACCGAACACAGACTCAGCACTTGACTATAGCAAGACTGACAGGTTATGAATTGACATTGTTTCAGCCACACATAGAAATCAGACGTTGCAACACATTGAACCCAGCTACACTTCTGCCATTAAGTGAGACAGACCCATTGGCACATGACTGTATTGAAGTCATTACCATCACGACGAAACCCAGACAAGACTTGACAGACACCGCATTACCAGATCCAGACCTGACACTTTATGTGGATGGTTCATGCATGAGAAAAAGTACAGGAGAATTAGTGGCCGCCTACGCAGTCACGACAGAAACTGAAGTCATAGAAACAAATTGTATAGACACCCTGTCAGCTCAAGCAGCAGAGCTCATCGCTCTGACTCAAGCCTGTATTCAAGCAAAGAACAAGAGAGTTAACATATACACAGATTCACGTTATGCATTCGGAGTCGTACACGACTTTGGTGTCCTCTGGCGAGAGAGAGGTTTTTTGACCTCTCACGGAGCCAAAATTCAGCACGGTCCCCTCATTCAAGCTTTGTTAGATGCAATACATCTGCCTACAGCGATATCCATCATGAAGTGCAAGGCACATACGAAAGTCACAGATACAATTTCCCAGGGTAAAGACCTGGCAGACCGAACAGCAAAGCATACAGCTCAGACTCAGACTCACGCAACTGATCCGACAAAGACAATAGTCCAGACACCGACACATTGTATGACAGTTAAGGATCCCGCCCTAGATGTAATTGACATACAGACACATGCTACACCAGACGAAATCAAGAAATGGATTGAACTAGGAGGGATCCAGACAGAACAGGGATGGATGACGAAGGGAAAATCTACATGGTTTCTCCCTGACTCTATGGTCCAAGTAATCATTAACACAGTACACAGTCCTGCACATTTAGAGGAATAAGCCATGTTAGACAGTATTCAAAACCTCTGGTTCAATAAACATCTACGAGCAGCAGCCAAACAGAAAGTGCGTACTTGCATGATCTGTTGTCAGTTCAACCCAGGGAAAAGCATTCCTGTAGAGCAAGGTGGATTTGATCCTCCCGATCACCCTTTTAAAGTCCTCCAGATGGATTATATCCAGATGGGACGTTGTCGAGGATTCAAGTATGTCCTCGTAGTTGTATGTGCACTCTCCCGTTGGACAGAAGCATATCCAGTCCCAGATTACACTGCTCCGACCACTGCCAAGCAGCTGGTTCGTGAATTCTTCCCTAGATATGGTTTGCCCCGCATCGTATACTCCGATAACGGTCAGCCATTCTCGTCCGAGCTTATGAAGCAGGTATCTCTCCTGCTCGGCTATCAATGGAAATTCCACTGTGTCCGACATCCCGAGGCAGCAGGTCTCGTGGAACGTCATAATCAGACTCTGAAAATTCGTCTTGCCAAGATCTGTAGAGAGAAAGGTGTCGACTGGATAGTAGCTTTACCAGTTGCACTCTTTTACATGAGAATGGTCGCACACTCCAGAACAGGGCTATCCCCGTACGAGGTGGTCTTTGGTAGGCCACCGAATATGTGGGGGACGCCTCTGCCTCGCAAAATTACTGATGTTGACTGTAACATGCTGACAGATTACCTTGCTTCCTTGATGTCTGCACTACAATTATGTCGTTCACAGGTTGCTGCAGCCTTTCCCGACAACACCGAGGTGAAGCCACATGAGGTTGTTCCGGGGGATCTCGTCTTCGTAAGGAACTTTGACAGGAGAAGTCCGCTGGAGCCCCGTTGGCAAGCACCGAAGCTAGCACTTTTGACCACAAGGACCGCGATTAAAGTCGAGGGCCGCAAGGGCTGGCTTCACTCGAGTCATATTAAGAAATACCATGGACTGCCGCCAGATCTAGACTCCCAGCCCTGCCCTCCTCCACAGACTGACTCAAAACTCCCCCTGGTCGAGAAAACTTCTTCTCAAGAATATAAATTAAAATTGAGGTCTAGCAAGTCAGACAGTTTAATTGTTTAAGTCCTCCCCTAGGTGAATCGGTTAGACGAGTTTCTGACATGTATCCCCTAGACCCCAACAAAGAGAGAGATAGACAGAAACAGCTCAAGAAACGTGAATATTGTAAATCTCTTCGTAGTCACTGTATCGTGACACTATTGATTATGTTTTTTCTAAGTCTTTTGATTATTGCTGCAAGTATACTGTTACATATATATTACCCTATTTTCAAGCGTGCACATTCTTCCTTAAATGTCACTGCCGAGCACTCTTTCAGTGAACTGCCCCCGCATGAGTTATCTTACCGACTTGCGCTGCGCAACAACACATTCATTAGTATGTTACATCATTCCCATCAGATCAGCAATGCTACCAATTGTTGGAAATGTGGCCGACTCCCTCCCTATCAGAAATACAAGGGAGTTCTGCCCCTCTTCCCGTACCCGTTCACACACAATGGTTCCTGTGGTGGATGGTTTAGTTTAATTAATTCCTTAGATTCTGATTCCGTAGTTTACCAGGGCAATTGGGTGTGGGGAAATCTGAACACAGTTCTGCATAAAGTATGTTTCCCTGACAAGGAGGGTCTTCCAAAAAGGACAGGGACTGATCTAGAAAATGAAGTATATGGATTAGGTAACTTTACACTTAACCTCATGATTCTGAATGTTGAATCCGAAACCGAACCAGTCTTGCCCGCTATGTCCGTACTACCAGTCAGAGGTGAATTATGTGTCAGAAAGAATGGTTCCGTACACCTGGGTCATAGTAAATGTACTACTGTGATCGAATTCAGTGATAAGGGCAAGTCTACGTTTAAAGCTTCCCGTCATTCCTACTTCATTTGTGGTCATACCGCATATATACGCTTACCTCTAGATTGGGATGGCACCTGTTACATTGCATTCCTTCTGCCACCTGTTTTCCTAGCCCCTCCTGATTACCATAGGGACACCCATCTAGTACACAATAGACCACAGAGAGATCTCCCGATTGTCGACTACACTGAAACGGCATGGGAACAATACACAGACTTCAATAAAGGTTTCTTTCCCTACTTAGGTGCTGTCTTTAATAGTAAATTGATACGAAAATTAACCAGAACCCTCGAAGCAGTAGTGAATGAAACTACTTCCGCCCTAGGTAACTTAACGGAGGGGCAGTCTGCTATGCGGATTGTTGTTCTTCAAAATCGTCTTGTCCTTGACGTCATCCTGGCCGATAGGGGCGGAGCTTGTAGAGTCATCGGATCGAGCTGCTGTGTTTTCATTCCAGAAAACGCGCCATCAGTATACAGAGCCATAACCCGTCTTCACAAGATTGCAAGTCAGATACACCAGAATCCAGGCACCTGGACTTGGTCCGGTTGGTTCTGGAGCGTGTTATCAGCCTGGGGATGGAAAGTCCTATCCTTCCTCGGAATAGCCCTTCTCATAGTATTCAGTTGTTGCCTATGTCTGCAATGTGGGCCAGCGATTTGCGGCTTGTGCGCCACATCATGTATTCCTCATTCAAGTCCACGTTCAAAACACCGTAAGAAGAAAGAAGAGCAAATGATGTTACATGAACAGATTGATAGATTAATGAGGATTGATATATCATGAAGGGTCCGTAGGGGACAAGGAGGGAATGAGGTAATATGAATTTTATGGTCAATTGTGTCCCCTATTGTAGACCCCAACGGCTCCATGTACGTGCTTCAAGTACATGTATGTTCCCTCCACTTCCAGCTATGAAGACGCAAATACATTTGCGTCCAGCGTTAACATGTCCTCTTTCAGATCCACCATGAATGGGTCGGATATTCAGTTCCTAAGTGTGCCTTGCCAACGTCTTTACATGGTGCACTTTCATGTTTTACTCGCTCTGGTGACTTAGGCCCTGATTCCTGCCATCAAGCCCTTTCTGCCTTCTGTTTCTAAAAGCTGCAGTCTGCTGCTTCCTGACCCTTGCCTTACTCCCTGTGTGGCGAGCGGTGCCTGGCTCGACCTGCTTGCCTGCCAAGACTGTATTCAGCCTTCAAGTTATCTGCTCCGCTCCTCGAAAATACATTCCTGTCTAGTAGTTTAGGAAAACATCTCCCCAGCTGCAGAGCAAAGGGCCCAGCCTTCCTGTCTCCGTGCAAGTAATTTATAGCTCCTGTTACCATGGTAGGCCCATGGCCCCCTTGCTTTACACGTTGACACGTAGTCACATATGCACGCACTAGCAGTCAGTATAGAATAGCCTCTGCCCAAGAGACCTTTCCTTCTAGATAATACAGTTCCTCAAACACAAGATATTAGATATGATTCGGGATTAGGTTGTTCTGACACCCCAGACTTCTGTCTCCTCATGTAGGGCTAAATGTCAAGTCCCCTTCACCCTCTATTTCCACGTCAATCACACGTCATGCTGCTGCGCGCGCATCTCTGCCATGTATCTCTGCCATGTATTTCTGCTGACACTGCAGGATTCTTCTATGGATCCACCCTCCTTTGATACGTTTTAAGTGACGTTGTCTAGCACACACCTCCGTGTACGCCCTCATGCACGCCTTCTGTTACGTACATGTGTTCTTATCTCGTTTCTCTCAGCTGTTACGCCTTCTGCATTCATCACTATTATGTGTATTGACTATATATATGATATCCTGTTAATAAAGCATTGTACATGTCCATGTCCATTCCCTTCCTGAACCCTTGTGGTGATGGAACATGATACCTGGTTCGAACCAATTCCTTTTTAAGGAATAAAACCTTCATAAACCCAGATGCCACGGACTCTGCCTCTTATTTTTGACTGAGTTATTCTTATTGAACTTTACCGCATAAATTAAGTATAGGTAATTTAAATTTACCACAATCTGGGGTTCCCAACACAGGTGCAGAACACAAAGCAGAATTTAAAGATACAAAGGCTTCTTGACATTCATCCGTCCAGGGCAGGGGTTCATGCACATCTTTGGTTGTCAATTGCAACAAGGGTTTAGAGAGAAGGGAATAGTTAGGAATCCACTGACGACAGTAAGAGGTTATACCAAGAAAAGCACGAACATCACGTTGCTTACGAGAAACAGACATGTTAGTTATTACAGATATTCGCTCTGGAGTTAATCGTCTCCCCGCTTTTGACAGAAAATGACCTAGGTAGGTCACTTCCTGTCGACAATATTGAAATTTGGAAAGAGACACTTTATTTCCTTTCTTGGCCAAATGTTGCAATAGTTGTACAGTGGCCTCCTTGCATCCCTCCTTAGTATCGGAGGCCACCAATATATCATCCACATACTGAATGATAGAATTTCCGGCAGGCAGAATTAATTAATCTAAGACTGCTTTTAAAGCTTGACTATAAATACTGGGACTTTCAGTATAGCCTTGAGGAGCGCGTGTAAATATGAAACTACGGCCAGCCAATGAGAATCCGAAGATATGCCTACTATCTGGATGAATCGGGATGCTAAAGAAGGCATTCTTCAGATCTATTACTGAAAAATATTTGGCCGTGGGAGGAATCATTGTTAAAATAGCTGTTATATCTGGTACCACGGGATACTGTGGAACCACTATTTTATTAACTGCACATAGGTCAATTACAAAACGATAAGTATTTTTATAATCTGGAGCGCCATCAACCGGTGTCTTTTTCAAAATTGGCAAAATCGGACTATTACAAATATCAGCTGATGTTTCTTCCACCACCCCCTTTTGAATAAGATCCCGAATTATTTCTCACATAGCCCGTTCACCTTCTGGTGCAATCTTATACTGCGGAATGCGAGGCAGCTGCGCATTAGGTTTCAAAGTAATGGATACGGGGGCTATCTTTAACAGGCCTACATCAGTATCCCCTGTCGCCCACAAAGTCTGAGGAATGGTAGAAAATTCAGGGGGCAAATGCTCGTTCCTTGCAAAATATTGTGAATCTTTCAAAGAAGGTTTCTGCATTGTCAAATATACACCATCCGGTGAACAGTAAATCCGAGCATGTAATTTTTTCAAGATATCTAAACCCAAAAGATTCTCACCACAGTTAGATGTTAACAAAAAGGGCGATTGTTTTGAAATAGGTCTTATAGTGAAGGGCAGAGGCTTGGAAATAGGGCTTACCACTGGTATTCCAGAGAACCCTACTGATACATTTTTGTGGCCAGACAGAGCCTCCTCTGGGACCATGGCATGAGCAACTGAACTATTCATTGCTCCAGTATCCACTAGGAATTTTCCTGATGCACACAACAGTTTCCCCTTTACATAAGGTCCCTCTTGGTTGATTGGTACTGTAATGTGGCCCCCTCCCTGTCCTTGGCTGTCTCATGCAAAATCCTGCTCATCATAATTGTCATCCACAAAAGTCTCATTATAGTCCTGCCTGTTTTGTGGATTATCAAAATAATTTTTCAGAGAATCACCATCTTCTCTTCTCATGCTATTTCGGTCAATGTTTCCCCAGCCCCGGCCCCGTCCCCTACTGGGAACATTTCTGGCCATTATCAACGGACAATCCGCTCTCCAATGCCCCTCCTCTCTACAATGCGAGCATTGATTTAGACCAAGAACCGGGGGGGCCTCCTCGTCCTCTGCTGATCCTTCTGGGGAAGGTACCGCGCCCACTTCGCCCTGAATTCTGCCCTCTACTGACTTGTTGCAGCAAAATCCTGGTCTTCAAATCTTTCGTTTTCTTCTCCGACCTTTCTTTATTTTCATTTTCTCGATGTTCATAGTACTAAGACATACTAAGGATCACAGACGGGGTGGACGTAGTCCATGTACTTTCAGCCGCCTGAAGGCGCGTCATGATCTCTGGTAACAGATTCGTCACAAATCTATTTACAAATAATCGTATACCCCCATCTGTGGATAAATCCTGTCCACTAAAATCTATGAATGCTTTCTCGAATCTAGTGAAGAAATCCGTGACACTCTTGTCCTTCTTTTGTTTACACGCAGCCAACTTATCCCAATCTATCTTTTTAGGGGGCAGGAGTGTTTGCATATAAGTAATTATTTTAGCTGGCAATGTCATTATTTCATCTCTGGGTTTCTCTCCAGGTTTCCGTTCTTTATCCCAATCTTTTAATTGATCTCATGCTGCTCCTAACTCAATAATATGATCTGTATCATGTATCTGTCTCCAAATATCGACTGGAATCAAAAGACCAAAGAACAGCTCAATGTCTGCTATAGTCATGATCGCAGAATTTGCAGCCTCGCCAAATTCTTTGTAATAAGCGGTGGGATTTTTACGCGGGTCAGGGAGCTGAGCTTTTAGTGCAAGGACCTCGCTTCGTTTCCAAGGGATAAAAACCCATTGTTCCTGAAGCTTAGCGTCCTCCCTAGCTCTAGTTACATTGCCCCCAGCATCCCTAAGTTCAGGTACTTCTGGGATAAGAAGGGGGTGTACCTCTCTCATAGGGTTCTGTGTTCCTCAGTCAGCACATCTCCGATGCATTCGCTCACGGTACTGCAGGAGAGTTGCTACGTTCTGATATACTTCATCGGCCTGTAGATGGAATTTATGGGCTCGGTCTCTGATATCTTTTATTATCTGTGGTGAATATCCTTCCTCAAAACACTGTTCCCACAGCGAAATCAAACGAATCGCCATATTTTCTAGAGCTAATTGTTGAGCAACCGGCTGATACTCCTTCATAGTACTCCAAATATCTTCTAACGTATAAATAGTATTCCGCATCCATTGGGATGCTTGATTTACTATAGTTTGTCGTTCTTCCATTCCCATTGCAGACCTAGTATAAACTCGTGGGTCACTCAGGTCTGATCTAAAACGTTTAGGGGTTGTGTCTATGGTAGCCAAAGCTTGAGGATCTATCACACTTCGAGCCGGAGGAGAGATAAATATTGGACTTGACATGGACGGTACAACCGAATCTGGTTGTAACGTAACCAGGGGAGAAGTAGAGGGTCGGAGCGAAGGAGGAGGGAGCAACGCATCCCGTACAGACCCGTCTAGCGGGGCCGTAGCTGTCGCTCCTACAGGATTTCGTATGGGAAATACTGTGGGTAGTGGGGGCACCGGCGGAGGTGCAGGCGCGGGTGCAGGCACAGGACCTTGTTGAGCCAACGGCACTGCTGGATATAGTCTCTGTGGGGCATAAGGAGGAGGCGGACGGGCTTCCAATAACCCGTCTAACTCATCACCCGTATCGGGTCGGGTTACATAGCTTTTGTCTGTTTCTAAACGATACTGCCTATCCATTTGAGCAATATTTTCCTCTAATTTCCCCCTATCATAAGCTACTGCCTTTTGAGTTATAGTTTGTCCAGCTTTAATTCTTCCTAATTTCTCTTCCCTTATTCGCCGTCGTTTAGCCTCCTTTAACCATAGGTTCAAGGAGTCAAACATAGACTGGCGGCTTTTCTTCATGAACATTTTATTTTGTAAATACGTTATTTTATTTTCATCAAATGACCCTGTAAGGGGCCATTGCAATTCGGTATTATCTTTAGTGTACCTATTCCATAAGTTATTAAATAAAATCGGAGTAACACCATGTTTAACATACATATCAAAACTGGGGCTTCCTTCGGGAGGGGCAGGCTGTCTTTCTTCCAGCCGAGTACCTCTCCCACAGCAGCACCCAAAACATAGTTTACTAAAAGAAGGCATGTTAACAATATCGATACAAATGTTACAATTTTATCAACTTGCTTCTTTCACACGGGCGCGCCCACTTCACCATTCACTCTCCCACACTCTTACGATCGTTTTCATACAAAAATACCACAATAGGTCGCAGGGTTTCAGTAATGAGCTCTTATACAAGTTCCAATTCCAATGACATGTCTCATATTACGAGCAGAGCCCGTCGACTCCTGTTCGGGGAATCAATTTCCAGAGAATTCCAAGAATTCACAATAAACTCACTTTTATGGTATCCCCTGGTCGCATTCTGGTTGGTCTGGCATTTCGGGGCTCAAGGCTCCCGAATCCTGGCTTACCCAGCTGCTCCGAGGGCTTTCCCTAAGTGAGTTTGGCCGAGCGAACACCCCGTGCTTCGCAAGGCACCAAGTGCAATTTCACAACGTAAATACAAATCCTAAAAGGTGTCTGCCCGTGCAGCCCCAGCACAGCCACGTCAGACCCTTTTTCCTGATTCCCTCGTGGTCCGGCTTCCCCGGCCACCGTTTCCAAAATAGACACTTCCTTCAAGTGTCTGATTCCATTCAGAAGATTCACTCACCTGGTGCACTCAGGTTGATCCCAACTTCTCCACTGCCGATTCCTAAACAGACCGACACAGTCTGTATCTCTCTCGGGTTAAGCCTGTAGGACTCCGGCGTAGGGTCTTCGGCCACCGGGAGGGATACTGGGTTAGAGGGCGGACTTTCTGCTAACGGGGTCTTTAAATAAAAACTTCTTGTCCACCCACTCGGCCAGAACTCCTCCCTGTCCCTTCTGCTCCTGATTACAGGAGGGGACGACCTTAACGCGGAGTCCCGGCGGAGTCGCCAATTGAAGGATTCAAATTTCTTAAGACTGGACTATACTTACCAATAGCCCAAGGATATATACATATATATATATATTATCAAGGAATAACCAAGCAGTTGGCAATGGAGAAGGTCGAATTGTTTATTGAATCAAAATACAAGCCCTGACAGGGGAGCCTCTGTCTACACAACCCATGGAGGTGCGCAGAGGAGACTAACTAAATGCACATTACACAAAGCATATATACGTTTTACAGAGTCTGGTTAAAACCAAGAATGGAAATACACAAGCTGTCCGTTAGTCTACCGGAACACCCATTTAAGGTTCTTTACACATTTGTCAATAGCTAAGCTAAAAGCTATTCCAAGAGTAGGTCAATGAGGTGCCCTTCTTGTCTATCTTGGACCCGTAGAGTACAGAAACAGACCCTGCTATACTGTGTGCGTCCTTCGAGAAGAGCAAGTCTTACCTTGGATTCCCTGAACCATGTTCCATATGAAAGAGAGGCAGACTTAAACGGTTTAACCTGTTTTTCGTATTCTGTGTTATGCCATGAAGTATTAACGCTCTTAAGGATAGACGAAAGGATGTAACACTTAGTAGTCCTAATTACATCAATAGGACGGAACGACATTCTATAACCTATCATTAGGTTATCTTACAATAATGTTTCGTTCTCGATTCATGGATACGAGTATATAGTTATATGTGGTACATAGTGGGACAATCATATTTATATATTTTATATTCCAACAACCTAACCCATGCCATAGGCACTGGAAATTCTGGAAGAAACACAAAAACTTCAATATGACTAACGAGAAACAGCCATTATAATGCTACTATATGCTATTATAGGGTTGGGGCAGCTTGGAAGCTGAGGAGGGCGATGTAAACCTGGACCACAAGCCCACACAAGGCAGAAGTTCAAAATCCCATACCTTCGATGAACATCTGCGATAGCAAACTTCAGCACCAACAACAGCCCCTAACCCACCAAGAGTCTTGGAAATCCAAACTATATTATTAGCCTATTGAACGCTATAGAGCCAATATTCTAAGTACATGCTCGTCTAATAGACTAATAATGGCCCTTCCCCTCTGTCACTGGGCATGATTATTGGGTTCATGAATAACTCATTAGAACAGCGCTACTCCGGAAATATTTTCTAAAACCATATCACATTTCCATGAAGTACCAAATCATACATCTACTCATCAGTGGGGGCCATAACACTGTGAGTTACTCACAAAACACTTCCATCCTACTTCATGGATTGGTGTGATTCCAAGGAGAGCTGCTGTATCATAGCGGAGTGTCTAAATTAAAACTAAATATTTATACTACTTACACCTGCAGTTTTAATACGTTTTACCATGGTTTTATCAACAAGACATTTTATTCGGACACACCACCATTATACTCGATGAATCTGCTGGTAAAAAATTAGGCGTAGGAAAATACACGACCAGCTTAATTCTCCATTTATCTAATTTATATTAAAAGAAAAGTTTAGCATGTCTAACGGTTTTATTCACTTTATTTGTTGCTTTATTCAAAAATAACTTTAAAGGAGTAAAAGTTTTTTTCTCAACCAGTTATATTAATTTATTTTAGAGATTCAGAAGTAGACATTATTATTTAAATTTCAGAACACAAAATATTAGCAAAGACAGATAGTTCCCAAAATTCATTTTCTAACTTCCCTAACTAATAACCTCATCTAAAGCTCAGTTCTCACTCAAAGAAATAAAACATTTATTCAAGAATTCTTACATCTCAGGAAAATCAGCATACCGACAGCATCTCAGGAGGAAATCGGAAGAGAGTTTTCTCTTAAGGAAAATCAAGACTTTTTATACCTTTTTCACTAACTTTATCTATCTACAAAAGTAACTATCAGCACAAACTCAAGTTCTGATTGGACAATTTGAGGGTGGATGAGGAGCAACTCATCATCCTAATATTCAATTTCCGTAGCAACAGCTGAATTTTAAAGAGTCCTTTGTTTGAGAAAGTCTTTGGCCTAGTCACATCCTCAACTAGCTACTTCATGATCCTTCCCCACGATCAGTAACTCAAATGTTCATTCTTTTGGCAGTCATCAGGACTTCCAGGGCAAGTCATCCTTAAACTGCTTTTGTTCAGGCACAGGCAGCTCACATTCAATCTCGGCTTTTGCCGCACATGTGCAGTATCTTTTGCTGTCACAGTAATCGAAAGCCTCCATTTTTAGGTAGGCCTCACGAGCCAGAATGGGAACTATCATAGAAACAAACACAAATAAATTTTAATTATTGAAATATAGCCCCATCTGTTTACCTCCCCCATACTAAGGATTTCCCTGTTGTTGTTACCTAGCAAATAAGCAACATGTATGCGTGATATACTCACCTAACTCCATGTTTTTGCCACAAATTACACAAACAGAAAGCACATTTATGCCGCTTTTTGATTAAATTAAAGCTTTGCATTAATAAACAACATGACGACATTACTAAATTAGTCAGCTATAGTTTTCCATGCAAGCAGATTAGTTTTCCCACGTGTATTTGTGTGTGCATTCTATACTACGTTGATTAATTTTCCAAACCACACAATTAATAAAGGCTACTGTTATAAGGAAATGACTTAAAGAGAGGTATACAAAATTTTGTTTCTCCACCTCACTCCATCGCATCGACCTACAAATATCTATGGAAGTGGCCAAGCTAAATCTGCTTGGGTCCTATCTCCATAACCATTAGAGTTAGCAACCTCTAGTTTTCACTCTAATTATCATTTTACTTGGTCTGCCTCAATTTTGAACAGTAAGACCTCTGACTGGACGTTAAGCTTCATAGTGTCAGCTGTTATTTTCTTCCTGTTACTAATCTCAGTTCACCTCCAGCTGCAACCACAGCTAACACGGGATTGGCTCAGATGCTACTGAGTATTGCCTTGCTAGTGCACTCCTAGGAGCCAAAATCCTCATACACAATTGAAAACATGCAGCATGCATCACCCTTAAAACTATCAGGATCTGGAGAAAACCACTGCCCCTTCCAGGGTAGACTCGTCAGTAGTCCTAATCTAAGATCTATTTTTTTGCCTGTGAGTGAAAGGGCCAGGTTAGCAAAATGCTGCCATCAGAACTTCTTCCAAGCACTTTCATGGTTCTTTCAATAGGTGAGTGATAAGTTATTTTGTGAAGATCAATCACTCAGGTAGCAGTGTTGTTATCGTACTTTGGTGGAGACAGTTGAGGGCCCTGGGTTGTAAACTCCTTTACTCCTCCCTTGTTTTACTCACCTGTGTACTCTGCATCTTGGGTCACCTCTATTTGCAGTTAGAATTGTTTTTCCACAGAAGGCAAGCATATGCTCTCAAGCACATATATTAACACTCACAGCAGAACAAACACTGACACTTTTGAAAGCATAATATCCTCTCATAAAAGCCATGTTTCAAAGTGCATGCTGATGTTTTGTTTCACTGGAACTGCTGAGTAAGTCATTGAGCATAGTTCATTGCTGTCACTGATACTCAATTTAAGATTTATGTCAGATAAAGGTATTGAAATTGGTACAAACAGATTGATTTTTTTTGTTTTGCTTATTATGGACATGCAGATAACTTTAAACCACTAAATGAATGGCCTCCGGCATAAAAATAGTGCCACTAATATTACTCCCTCATATGTGTGTGGTTCCCATATTCAAAGACATTTTCTATGAGCAATCATCTCATTTAGGCTACCTCCCAGTGGTAACGTTTTCACAAGTTCCAGGGCAACAAGGTGTTACTGGGCTCAGACTGTTACAATCAAAGCCTGGTTACCACTGGTGTCCTGGTGCTTTGTCCACCAGTTGAATGTAAACCTTAGCAAAAAGTACACCCCTTTAGCCCTTGACTCTAGGCGGAGTGAAGGTGAACAGCCCAAGTCTTACTCAAGGAGGTAGTGTAGGGTAGAAACTCAGACCTCAATACAAAATATAGAAACTATGAATACCTCATTGGGCAAACAGTGCTTTTGTTTCAGAAAAAAAATACTTTAATCAAGGCACAAAGGTAGCTCCTACACCTGAAATGTAGCCAGCACAAAATAAGAGAGAAAGTGACTTTTGTTAATGAAAAAAACTGTTTTGCTATTACTCCCAGCCAACTCAACAAGATCAGAGGGACAAAAACACATTCACGAGGCCACCATTTGCTCTCACTTTCCCTCACGCACTGGCTATTTGCAAGCAAGTGGTCACAGTGCAACCAATTTTAATTTAGATTATAGCTACCTTTGAGCCTTTAAGTGTTATCATATATTCGAAAGACACTTCCCGCAATGCACTGTCAGCTGGGGAGGCACTGGTCTTATCTGTCTGCATGCTCCCAAATGTTCTTCATTGGAATGGCAGCACTTGTCTATGCCCTGACCCAACGTTCTCATGTGGTGCCCTCGAGCAGTGTGGTTGTGCACGTGCCTCCAAAAAAAGGGTGTTGGGGGTTGCAAGGACTAATACCAAGCAGCCTTACACTCTTCTGATGGTGAGAGGAGGGAAACCCGTCTTATTGGGATCTTCCCAAGTCTAAAACTCAAGCCCACCACCTACATGAAGGTCGCTTTGGTGACTTTTTAATGTGATGAACCACCTTCACCTGCACTGCATTCCAAGTGCAGGTGGTTAAACAAGTCAAGTCAAGTCTGGTCAAACATAAACCACCAATGATGGTAAACAAAATTCATATTGCAAAGTCATAACTGCTCTTCCAGAGCAATTCTGTATTTTCGGGTCACTACTGTTGACTCTGGTTGCATCCTGCAAGGGTCGGTAGATCAGGCTGGGGCGTTTCCAAGCCCCAGGTGAATGCACAGATTCAGAGAGAGCAATACATTCTTGCTTCGGATGCACAGCAACAGAACCATGGTACCAGGTCATATCGCCTTACCACATAGCTAGGTGGATGTATACCTTCCTCAGACTACAGCAGAGCAGCTTGAGTTCTTCCTGCACAACTCATCAAAGCCTCACTTATCTAGCCATCTTTTTCCTGGTGCAGGGGTACTTCCTACACCCCTCCTCAGCAGTCACTCACGGTAGTCTCAAGACAGCTCTTCCTGGCAAGATGCAGACCTTCTAGGTTCCTATTCCAATCCTCTAAATAGGTAGTTGTCAGTCAGCAGCCTAAACCCTGATGGACTGTCTTTCACTGTTCCCAGTGGAATGCCATCCCCAGTACTAGTTAAGAAGAAATCCTAGACACTCGCTGGTAAAATCTGCCCCATACTGACGTCAGGTTTTCAGGCAGACATTGAACATTCCACAGGTCCAGCTCAGTGAATGGTTTCATACAGTTTGTTATGTTTGAGTATTTCTCCCCGACTGGTCATACCACAGTCCTTGTCTCAAAGGGGGATATTCACAGGAAATTGTTGAAGCGTGGTGTTAAGCCAAAAAGGCGAACGCAGCGCTCCAACAGTGTCAAAACGCAGGGATGCACTGTATTTACAAGAATGTGGCGCACCCCTGCGTTTCCCCTAGCGCTGGTGCAAGGGTGCCTGAGTTGCAGGGAATGATTGTTCATGTGCACAAAGGTGTCCCTTCCTTCACATGAGCAATCACTAATGGCGATTTGCTGTTTCTAGGTGTGCACCTAGTAACAGCCAAAATGAGGAAAAAAGAATTTCTCTTCATTGCACCAGTTTAGACCAGGTTTTCCCTGGCCTTATTTTTGGCGCTGCTCTTATTTATGCCACCCTTGTAAATAGGGGGCAGCACCAAAATGGGTGTTGTGATGGAACCTCCAAAGCTCACCCCTTGTCCGACCCTTTCCCGCAGCAGACTACTACAGTTAGGGGCATATTCCACAGTGGTGATAAGTCATGTGAAGTGGCTTAACGCCTATTAAATAATAAAGAGCCTCCCACTTGACCTATATGTCTTTACTGCTAGCTACCATTGAGCACTAAAATGGGTCATCTACTGTTACCCAACATGTCTCCAAGCTTTGCTTATATTTCAAAATTCATTTATTTTTCCTTCATCGTTTAATTTAAAAGGAGGTATACCCTTTTTTCATTGCAGTACATAGTTTAGGACAGTGTTCCACATTTGGCAAAACAGTATATATATACATTATTGGTTTAATTCTGTCATTTGACAAACATCAGTGCATTAAATATAGATCCAATAAACAAATAACATGTAATTTTGAGAAACAAATATCTACTCTTAACAGGAAACAGACAAATAATATCAACCCCATACTCACACTTCATTCATGTACTCGTAGATCGTATCACTGCCACATACTACACACACTCATACACACCCCAGTACAACACTGCATGCACAGATGGAATCAAAAGGGGTGAGCCATCAACCCTCAGTGACTGTGCTGGTAGCTCAGATGTCTTACTATCCGGTCGACGTATGTTTCAATGGAAGCAACTGATGAACTCCATCTTCATCAGGACCAATAATTCACAAATTTATACGAGTGGATGGATTGGGATTTGATAACACTGATCATGCAGAACTGCAGACTAGCACTCCAGCCGGAGTGTAGAGAGGGTAGGGCGACGTTAGGCGTCATGTGTTGCCTGTGCCTCTAGTATGGAATAAATCTCAAAAGTTGTATGAAACTTTCACTAACTTTCACCTCCGCCTTACACAGAACCACCTCTCCTTTAGAAAACAACTCAAAACTTGGCCATTTAATAAGTAACGAACCCCCCCCCCCCCAGCCCCCCCAAGCGCCTTAAGACCCTCTGGGTGAGTAGTGCGCTATACAAATGTTTGACTAGACTTAAGGTTGCATCCGGTCTTCCTAAAGGTGGACTTCTGATCTTGTGAAAAGAACTTCCCAACAGGAGTGTCCAATCTGAGGTTACAGCTCGGAAGATTCTAAATAAATTTTGACCTCTAGTATGAGTCATCAGTATCTTATATTTGTCACTTTGTCAGGACCCTCAGTAGGTTCCTGTATTGATACTGGCTTGGGTTAGAGCAAATGATAACCCAACTAGTTATTCTGTCCTCAAACCCTCGGAGGTAATGTGCATATGTCCAATCAGAGTTCTAAGATATGTGGTCTCTCCTCGTGTTATGATAGGTTACAAGCCGTCTGCCTCTCCATAGAGCTTAACGCTACCTTGTAAATATGGAGCAGGGGATTGCGCAACAGGAACTTCATTAAAAGTTACATTCCTGTGGCGCAGTTCCCTTGTAAATATGCCCCCTGGTATCAACAGGAAGGGAAGATAGTGGTGGGATCTCCTTTTTCAGGAAAACCCAAAAGAAAAGGCACAAAGAGAAAGAGAAGCTTCTCCTCAAGGCTCTTAACTTGTTGGTGTTAACAATTCTGAGGAAGAATAGAGTTGGAGGGATGCAAGGTCTGTCCCTACTCTTCAGAGTGACCCTCTTCCATACACTAAAGCATGGTCCACTACAAAGGGTCTCAGGAATGGGTTGAAAGAGCCCTGCAATTCACATTGTCACCTGTCAGGCTCTTCAACCTCCATCATATGTCCAACTCACGCAAAGGAGATCCAAAATGGATGAATACACACGCTCCATGTTCATCCTACTACACATACACAGGGTAAACATACGTGCACCACCGATGCCCCATAAGGATGGAGATAAGGAGCAGGTTGCAGGCGACTTACAGACAACTGAAGCAGTAGCCATGAATGAACTTTCCCTGTGTAGGCAATAAGTAAATAGGGCTGTAGTGAGGACACCACCAGTAGCCTCCACCACTGCCATTCCTTCACAGCCTGGAGAGACGGTGGTATCAAACTCTGCAAAGAAGGGTCAACATGGAGTGTCCCTTCAGGCCACAGAGCCCAGCTTTGGCCCACATTCCATGTCACAGGGGGCTCTTGGATATATAAATGATTGTTTTGTGCTCTGTTGCAAAAAAATCAGAACTATCAAGAGATTGGCTACTGGTAACTCAGAGGAGAGGTGAACACTCTCACGAGCCATTTATTGTACCTTTGCCGTCACATCACGGTTTCTCTTCTCCCCATTGTTCTTTCTAACTTCTGACCCCATTGTCTTCACCCACTTTCCGAGCGTCTCTCGCCCTAGCCACCTCTTTCCCCCTCTCATTTGAAATCTAACACGTCATCGAGGAAATACGCACAGCTCCTCTCTCCACTCAACCTATCCCAGGAATCGTGTGTTTGTAGACAGAACAAATTATTCCCCTATTGAAACACAAAGAGGAGGACCATATTCACAGCCGGTCCCTGCTGACTATTATCCTAGTGTTTGCAGTAAATATTGAAGCTCTCCAAAGAAAGAAACTTTATTGCCTTTTCCACACTGGCCCTTTATTGATTTCTAATGAGCGCTGATAAGAGACTTTCGCCAACACAGCTCCTCAGCTCTCAGCCGGCCCTATTCAACAGGGTGAGGGCAGGGTGCAGGAGAGGAAGTACTTTGAATCACACAGCTGCTCTGGAGATTCATTGAAAGGGAGTGGTGTTTGATTTATTTTAACTTTACTTTAACATTTGCGTGTGTATTGTTTTGCGGTGTGAATGAAAGATGAAAGTGTAGCGAATGCGGTTAGGGAAGCTATACGGTCGTTTGCATTAACCTGTTTAATATCCAATTTCGGAAAATTCAAACTAAGGAGATTTTGAGTCCCCAAAGAGCAGCATTCACCATCTCCACGTTGCTGTCCATTGACTATAATGTGAAGCGCAGTAGTTAATGGAAGCTAAAAATGAAGGGGCAGATTTATGTTAACTGGCGCATCCCCAGGGATGCGCCAGTTAACATGCGCCACAGTGCGCCACAGCTCCGCCAGCCATGGTGCGCCGCATTTATAATGCGGCGCACCATGGTGCAAAAACGGCACAGATGCGTGACGCATCTGTGCCGGAAATGTGTCGCATTGCTGGAGTTGCGTCGCAAGCCCGACGCAGCTCCAGCAAGGCTCGGGGGTGCCCCATTTTAACAATGCTGCGTCAAGACCTACGCCTGCTTCAAGCAGGCGCAGGCTTTTGACGCAGCATTGGCTTAAAAGTGACTGAGTGAAATCTCATAGATTTCACTCAGCCACTTTTGCGAGGCGCACCTGCCCCGGAACACCCACCCTGCGCCGGAACGCCCACAAGCGGCGCAGGGCTTTACAACGTGACGCATCTGCCTAGATGCGCCACGTTGTAAATCGTTCGCAGGGATGCGCCACGTTTACGCCACCTTGCGTGACGCAACAGCAGCGTAAACGTGGCGCAAGGGCCTCATAAATCTGCCCCGAAAATGGTAAGGTACCTATTAACATGTTATAGCCATCTAGCTGGTGTGAAAGAAGTCCTGTACTTTGTCCATGTTTGGGTCTTTTTATAGATTTATATGCTTTGAACACCCACCATGGATCATAGCACGCCCTGACAGCAGCAATAAAGAGAGGACACACTCTTCGGTTCAAATCTCTGGGCGGAAGACCTTGAGCGGTCCTCGTGCTCTTTATTTATATCCTCTGGCCACTCCTGGCCAGAGAGTGTCACAGGGTGCAAGGAGCTTCCGGGTCACCTTGGAACCCCTCTTGTGGTGCTAAGGTTATTTCATCCCTTCCCAACTTGGCAATAAACTGCGCCTGAAAAAGTTCAATAAAGTCTTTCAGCCTCTGACTTGGCAGTGGGTTCGGACTTAGGTTGTAGCACTGAGGATTGGAATGACTGCTTTCGTCCTGACTGATTGACTCAGGCTGGGAGTTGGTGCTTACGTCCTCGCTCCTCTCAGGTGACTCAACTTGAGAGCTAGCCAGGGAGGACCCCGCTGGGCCAGGCTGCGAGTTCATGCCGCTCCAGTTAGCTTCTGTTCCTTCTGAAGCGGTGATTTCTTGATTTGGTTGGTCTACCCTCCGGAACCACGACACGTTCCTGGTGAGTACTTTTTCTCTATGTTTGGCGGTGATGGCTGTCCCGTTTACACGTGAGACTGTCCATGTTCCTGATTCAAAGGGCATCTGGAATTTCCATCCTGTTCGGCAGTTTCAGATTAGCACTGTCCGGTTTTGCTCCACAGAATACGGTTGTAGTATATGATGGTCCACCTCCCAACGTCACAAACACTCTAAACGTAATACACAGAGTATTTGAGCCATTAGGCGAGGGAAATAAAAAGGGAAGGGAAGGGACAGCAGGGAAAGGGAGTGAACCTGTAACGACAAAGCATACACTTAGAAACAGTTCATACCATGTCAAGCTACTCTCGAATGGTCTCACTAGATAAACATTCGTACCTGGTCAATAAAGGAAACAAAACTTCTATAGAAATCTTCCTCTATCACCACCAGCCTTGACTGAGTTATGCCATGACAAGAGTGTGAGGATTGCTTTGCAATGGTGGGTTCTGATGGTGGAAGACAATAAGCAAAAAGTAAAGTTATGAATTCCCTTTAGGAGGCATGGAAAGTAAAGTAAAGCAAGAACCACAACACTCCGCTCTGACATGTATTAAGATCAAGAGTTCTCCTAAAGTAGCCAGTAAACAATCCTGAGGAAAGAACCATGGTAATTGGGAAAAAAGGAAGGTCCACACGGTAACGCATAGTTGTGACCACTACAGCACTCCGCTGGTAATCAGCCTGTACAGTGCTAGTCCCGCAAAGCAAAAGCAACATAAAACCCCTAGAAGTTTAAGCTCACTTCTACCGCGGGGCTGAAATGGTAACGCGTAGCATAAACTACCGCTTCTAAAGTCCAAAACCAAGAAACATATATCTTCTCCGTACGGCAGCGCTGCCGAAGGCAACACGCTCCGTTACTAATGCACCAGACAAAAGACTATCCCGATCCTACCTCGGGTAGGAATTCGTAACAACGGCCTCATTCAATTTCCACCAAAGCCGGGAGTCCGAAGCTACGTGAAGGGTGCTCCTCTACCAGCCGGCAAGGAAGCTGAGAATTACACGCAACAGGAAGCGTGTCAGGATTACAGTTAATACCTCCCCTACAGCTGGGGAGTCTGGGAGTTGTCGTTTTTTTAAGTCTAACCTACGTAGTGCGTGAAGTAATGAATCGGTTCTCACAGCAATGTATGTGCAGTACTTGATCCTGACAAGCACCAGATTCCCTGGTATGAGCTGCCGGGGCTTGGCACGTCGCCTCATGCTGATGAGTTTGTTGGCCTGGATGCGTCAGGCTTGGGTGTTGGCTGGTTCGTATGAGAGACGTGTCCATTTGCTGGACACAAGGATGGTTTCCCACACATGTCCTTTGAGCATTAAGGTCCAAGGGGACCATTATGAATTGCAGGGCGGAGTTCCTTGGTACTCTCATAGGAACCGATGCAGACCTGCCTCAGGATTTGTTCCTTCTACCACCCCGATGAGCAACACTTTGTTCAGAGTGCGCATGAAGTGTTCGGCTTCGCCATTGGCTTGGGGCCACTGTGGAGTGATATGGTGGTGTTGTATGCCAAGGGACGTAAGTGGGTCCTTGAAGTCTCCTCCTTGGACGGGCGGCCCGTAGTCGGTCTTTATCTCTTGGTGAAGTCCTTACAAGGCAAAAGTTCTTTCCAATACCGGGGTATAGGGAGTCTATCACCTCGACTACTGGGTGCTTGGAATAACTGTCATCATCATTGCTGTAACTCTCCCGTCTGGGAACCTCCCAATGTCAAGGCTTATCTGGGACCAGGGAGTTGAGCAGGGTTCCTCAGAAATTATGGTTGCTGGCGGTTCGTGACTGCCTGTGATCTGGCAGGAATTGCATAGTCCCTTAACCCCTTCCACGCTCATGACGAGCTGGGCTCGTCATGGCGTAGCCTCCTCGCACTTTGATGACGAGCCCAGCTCATCACGTAAAGTCTGGTTTTAAAAAACTCAGCACAGGAGCAGAATTGCGCTAGCGCGCATGCGGTTAAAGTCCTCTAGAGTGGCTTCCAGCCCCGGGAACCAGATCTTTTCTCTCATTTGAGACTTCATTCAGCGGTTCCTTGATGGCCTCCGTGAGCGAGGGTTGTCACGCGGTCGTGTAAACTTTCGGGGCTCACAATGCGAGACCCCCAAAGAACCAAGCCATCTGCTGCAGCACTCAGGTCATCACGCACCCTCCACATTTTCTCAGGGCGTGCTTTTTCTGGGCCAAACCAGTTATTGGCATTTCACAGAAAGCTGTGCCATGAGCCTCGGTGAAGGGATTCCATGACCTTTGTCAAGAATGCATCGCTCTTGGTAGCTTTGCTGATTTCCTCTACCGTGAGTGGGTGCTGGCATGCTCCTTGGGATATCATGTTTACATAGTCTTTGTGTTGTTGGTGTTGTCGATGTTGCCCGCCCTTGGACTTGCCATATGCCGGGTTGGAAAATCAGCGGGGTTCTTCGACCCTGGCCGGTATGTCTGCTTTATCTGGTAGTGTTGTAGCTGGATCGCCCAGCATTTAATTCATGGTGGAGGGTGTGGTGCTGTGCCTCAGAACAGTGGAACAACTGGCTGTTGGTCAGTGACTACACAAAACGGGTGCCCACTAATATAGAGATGGAAGTGGCTGAATGCCTGCTTGTAGACCCCCATCAATCGGGCTTCAGAAAAGGCTGCAGCACTGAGACCGCAATCCTCAACATCATAGACGATATCCACAAGTCACTCCATAAAGACCAATAATGCCTACTCATTCTCCTGGACTTATCAGTAGCCTCCGACACGGTTGACCATAACCAACTCATTAAGGTCCTCCAAGAAAGGTTAGGTGTAGATGAGGTGGTTTTACTCTGGTTCTCCTCTTTTCTCCACAATTGCACCTAAAGAATAAAAAACAAAAACTTCTCATCCGACTTACACACAGTCAGTAGGGGTCCCCCAAGAATCAATACTCCCCGCAACTTTTCAACATCTACATGAAACCCCTCATAAACATACACAAAAAAGCCAACATCCCCTTTTACCTCTATGCAGATGACACCTAGATCGATCTCGAAACCTCCTCCATTGATGACATTCAGAGACTCAACGACACTCCAAGAAAAGTTCAACCCTAGCTATCAATAAATCATCTAAAGCTTACCAAGACAAAACGGAAATCCTCCTCACGTCCAATAAAGAAGAGAACCCCCAAATCCTAGAATGGCTAAAAGCTATTGATGCTCTCAAGACCAATCTCACCCTAGCTGACTCTGTCAAATCGCTGGGAATCACCATAGACCCAAAACTTGACAGGGCTAAACATACCAAGAAATATGTAAAGAGCGCCTTCCTCAACTTGAAACTTCTCAACAAAATAAAACCCTATATCCTGCCCAAGGACCGCAAACAAGAGACTCAATCGCTGGTGCTATCTAGACTCAACTACGGGAATGCAGACCTCACAGGTATAGTAAAATCCCACTTAGCTCCCTTCAGAACAACCCTCAACGCAGCAGCCAGAATTCTCACCGGAGTAAAGAAATATGATCACATCTTACCCGCACTTAGAAAACTAAAATGGGTCCCAGTTGAAATGTGTGCTTCAGAACTGCCTGCTTTATGCACAAAGCCCTGCACACAGGGAAACCAGACTACCTGGCCTCCAAACTCAAGAAGGCCGGCCAGACAAGGAACCTCAGGAGCACCAACACTCTACTCCTAATCCCTCTGAAAACACACAAAAAAAAAAACGCAGCCCGGTCCTTCGATGGAAATGTGCCCAAAATCGAGAACTCCATTCCAGTCCAAATCAGGACCATCCCCTCCTTTGTAAAATTCAAAAGACAGCTCAAATACCTCTTCATCAATCAATCTCTCTCGAACGGATAGCTCCCAACGAAGTCCACTAGACAAAACACACTGCAGCTCACTATCATCAGGGCATTAAGACTTCTACCTCCTCCGCCTCCCTGACCCCTGCCTCTATCCCACCTACCCAAAGGAGGCACAGTTCAAGTCAACATACACACAACTTAAATACTACTTGACGTCCATTCATTAATGATGTAGATCGCACTGAGACTTACAAAATGCTTTAGGCCAAAATGTATACTTCTTGCTAGATTGTATGATTCTAACATGACAACTGTTGTAAAGCGCTCCGGTAACTTAGGGTCTGGCCAACGCTATATAAAACTCCTAATTAAATAAATTGCTAGCGCCTCTCCCTCGAATTGACAATATCATGCTTCTGTGGGTGTGAGGGCTGTGCTAGCAAATGCGAGGGCTTCTCATTTCCCTGGCTCCACTTCTTGGGTGATCACTGCTCCTAGGCCTAAAGGACTTTGATCCACCCGCAGTTCTGTACTTCATGCTGCGTCAAAGTAGGCCATGGTTGTCTTGCTGAGCACTGCTTCCTTGACATTCTGAAAGGCCTCTTCTTCTTCTCGACCCCACCTCCATGCCGTGCCTTTCTTGTTAGTGCTTGGAGGGGTTCAGCCACTGTGGCTAGGTTGGGAATGAATCAGCCGCAGACGGTGTCCATTCCTAGTAAGCTGAATTCTTCGGATACAGTGGTTTGTGTCAGTGTTTGTTGGATAGCATTGGATTTGTACAGGTTTAATTGAACCCCCTCCTGGTTGGAGGAGGCAAAGAGCTTAATGGAGTTTTGAAAGAATACACACTTAGGGTTATGCCATGATTGGACAACTATTTTGGAGCTGCTCTAAGGTGTTTGTACTACTCCTTAATAGATGATGAGTGAATTAGGATGTTGTCGCTGAGGTTTATTACTCCTTGCAACCCTAAAAGTGTCTCTTGGATTGCATTTTGAAAAACCTCGGTAGCTGATAAGATTCCGAAGTTCAACCATTTGTATCAGCGTAATCCTATATGTGTTGAGAATGTTGTGATATAACGGCTCTCTTCCACTAGCATTAGTTGGTAATATGCAGTGTTGAGGTACATCTTGGAAAACTATCTTGTGCTGTTATGGTCAGCTATTATTAAGGCTGGGCAGAGCGGCACTACGCGGAGGTCCACGGAGTTGGGGACCAACTCCATGGAAAATCCGCTCTGCTCTGCCACCCTCCTCCACCCCCCGCCCCCTCTAGGTGTGCAGCTCATTGTGAAACCAAGGAAGAGGAGGTTGGCCGCCCAGGGACACCGCAGTTAAGGCAAGGGTTTCTTTTTTTAAACCATTAGAGTATATTTATTTATTTGTAATTCTCCTAGGGGGGAGGCAGGGACTGGGCAACTCCACTCCGCCGTGGAGTGTGCCGAGTTGTGCCTACTCCACGTTCTCCGTGGGAAGTGGAGTAGCTATTATATCGTCCATCGTGGGTGTTATATGTCTTTCTCTTTTAAAAAAAAATATTTTTTATTCGTTTTTGTCTGTTAGCATCGTGAAACCATTTTAAACACAAACATATAGTTGAGCACAGAATCCTATCATCAGAGACATCATCAATTATTACAAAGTCACAAGTAGGCATTTTTATAACATCCGAGAGCAAACTTTTCACAGTTATTCTCGGGTCTTGAGACCTCTTTTGAATTCAAACTACTGTCATCTCGTTCCGATGGCGGCTCACATATATTTCCTCTGTACTCGTTCCACGCCCCCCAAATGTTCTTTCATTTTTTTGGGCAACCCCTGTGACTGAACACTGCCCTTTCCGCAATCATGGCTGCGTCCATGTCTTTACTCCATGCTGCTAGAGTAGGTCTTTCTAATCTTCCCCACCTCTGTGCTATATTTCTCCTGGCCACCACCATGCCCATTGTAACCCAACTTTACCCTAACGTGTAAGGTCATTTGGTTCCCATATGTTTAATAAGCAACGCCTGGGCTTAGGTAGCAGCGAGACCCCTTCTGATTGTGACATTGTTCTTAACACTTGTGTCCAGTAGTCGGCTATTTTGGGGCAAACCCATATGGTGTGGTAAAAGGTTCCTTCCTCCCTGCAGCCCCTCAAGCAGTAAGGACGATCTATCCTTCCTATTTTATGTAGGGTGTGTCTAGTGTAGTACGAGCAGTGTAGGATGCGTAATTGTACCAATCTGAGGCGCAAGGGAATGCCCACCTCTTTTGGGGACGCTAGTGCTTCCTGCCACTCCGATTGATCCATCTCACCAATATCATGAGACCATTTTTCCCGTAGGGTTCGCGTCGGGTCAGGCAGATTATTCACCAGTTTACGGTAGGTTAGGGAGGTCGTATGTAATCAGTCAATAATATGTCCTCCAGAGGGGATGCCTCTGGGACTTCTGAGCCAGGTGGAAGTGCTGTCATTAGGGCATGTCGTATCTGTGTGTATCTAAACATTTCAGAGGGGGCTAAGTCGTATTGCTGCCGCAGAGTATTAAAGGAAATCACTTCCCCTTTCTGCCACATATCTCCGATTATTGATATCCCGATATCATCCCAGCGATCAAAACCTTTGCTATGTCTGAGTTTTCCTAGCCACTTCGTGTCCTACAGTGGAGTAAGCTGCGTTAGTACCCATGCCATCCTAACTTTGCCTGAGCCATATGCCACAGTCCAAGTGTATGACGCAGTGGTCCAAACTTTGCTAGTGACAATTTTTTATCATAGAGGGGAGCCAACATATCTGACATGCCTAACTGCTCTCCGTCTGCCTTCAATGCCGGGTCTGATGGTGGAATATGTACCCATTGATTAACTTCTTTGAACTGTGCTGCCCAATAATAAAGTTGTATATCTGGAAGCGCTATCCCACCATCATACCAACCTTGCACCAGCATGGCCTGTGCTATACGTGCCGGCTTATTGTCCCACAACAGATTGGAGACCTGTGCCGCAATGGCTTTGAAGTATGAGGACTGCACTGGGTAAGGTGTGTTTTATAGAATATACAAAAATCGAGGCAGAGCCATCATTTTAAAAAGCGCTGCCTTTCCCAGCAAGGTCAGTGGTAGCGTTTCCCAGTGCCATATGTCTCGCTTGAGACGCTCTAGCGGCGGGAGATGCTCTAGCGGCAGCTGTAGATTCATATTGTAGAATACCCCTGAATCAGATGTAATGTAGACCCCTAAGCATTTAAAGATACTTTCCGCAGTCTTCAGCGAGCAGTTGTCTGGAAGACGCGGAAGCGGGTGGTTCAGCACGTACATGGTGGATTTAGACAAGTTGAGGGTGTACCCGGATGCCCTTCCATAAGCCTTGCAGACATCTAAAAGACTGATTATAGAGCGCCTAGGGGAAGTGAAGTACAGCAGGATATCGTCGGCGTAAAGGGAGATTTTGTCCTCCCAGGTATCAGTCCATTTGAGGCCGCGTATCGTCAGTTCCCAACATATCCATGCCGCCAGAGGTTCTAGTATCAGAGCAAATAATAGCGGCAACAATGGGCAGCCCTGACTCGTGCCTCTTGCCAGGGGGAAGTCATCAGAGATGTGACCATTAGCGGTAACATGTGCCATTGGTTAAGTGTAGAGTAATTGAACCCATGCAAAGAAATTGGGACCGAACCCCAGATGGCGTAGTACCGCGAAGAGAAAGGGCCAATGGACCATGTCGAATGCCATATGCGCATCCAATGAAAGTATCACTGACTGTTCCAGCACGAATTCTGCACGCGCAAGTACCCCGTGTAACCTCCTTAGATTAAGCGCTGTATTCCTGCCGGGCATAAAGCACGATTGGTCCTGATGTATGAGCTTCGACAGGTTTGGCGTGAGCCTAAGCGCTAGCAGTTTGGCAAAGATTTTGCCTCTGCATTTATGAGGAAAATAGGTCGGTACGAGGTACATTGATCTGCAGGTTTTAAAATGGCTACTATGGTGGCCGTGCGCTGGTCCGGTGGGAGTTCCCCTGCTTTAAAACTTTCTGCGAACATATTCAGCAGGTGTGGTGCGAGGGAGTCAGCCATCTTTTTTTTAAACTCGACTGGTATGCCATTTGGCCCTACCGCCTTGCCTGACTGCAATGCCCTAATGGTTGCTTGCACCTCATCCGCAGTGAGGTCATTTTCCAATTCTTGCGCTTCTCCAGGGGTCAATTTGGGCATGACGAGGTCCTTTATATAAGTCATTGCCTCCTCCTCTGATATTGCAAAGTCTGAGGAGTATACTGTCTGGAAGTGTTGTGTCAGCATGTGTACTATTGTGTGTGGTACCGTTGTGGGTTGCCCTCCCCCTGGGCTAAGCTGTGCTATCCATCTGTCCCTTGTCTCCTGTTTGTCCAGCCATGCCAGCAGCTTCCCAGCCTTATCGCCAATGTCATATATTTTGTGTTGCGTGTTTGTTAGTTGATGTCTGGTCAGTTCCGTCAGGTGTTCTTTGTGGCGTCGCTGCGTGAGCTGCAAGTTGTGGGCCGTGTTGGGGGTTGGGTCTCTAGTGTGTTGGGCTTCCGCAATAGTTAATTCGGACTCCAGAGTTTGTAATTCCAGCTGCCCCTCCCGCTTATGAATTACGATGGAGGCTATTGCCTGCCCTCTGAGGACTGTCTCATATGCCTCCTATCGAGTGACGTAGGAGGTCACAGTTCCTACATTATCTTGAAAATAATGTTTCGTCACCTTCTGTAGTTCCTTCCTGATCTTGTGATTTTGGAGATATCCAGGGCGTATCGGATAAGTCTGGCGCTTTTTCTACTGGTCGTGTGTATAGCTGAGTATCAGTGGGGAATGGTCAGAGATGCCGCTGGCATGATTTCTATATTGTTTATATTTTGAAGGCCACCCAGTGAGCCCACGAAATAATCTATTCTAGTAAGGCTGTTATGGACACTGGAATGATATGTGAATTGACGTTCTGTGGGGTGGTATTTCCTCCAAACATCTATCAGTCCCATTGCATCCAAGAAACTCCCCAGGCGAGACACCCCTGATGTACCGGCTCTCAGAGGGAATCTGTCCATTGAGTTGTCAGCAACCGAGTTAAAGTCCCCACCAACGAGTAGTTCCCCCGCCGGCAGCCCAAGCAAGAACGCACTTAGTTCCGGGAAGGCCACTGTGTGCAACGCTTGGGGTATGTAGACTGAAACATTATTTAGGGGTCTCCCATCCCACTGTGTATGTATGGCAGCGAATCTCCCTGCACCATCAGATTTAACTTCTTTTATTATTAGAGAAAACTGCTTTATTACTAATATTCCAACCCCCCAGGAGCTTGATGTAAATTCGGAGTGAACCACCATTTTATAGTCCCATCTGTCCATTGCTTCACTGGATGTGCCTGTAAGATGTGTCTCTTGCAGTAATACCACAGCTGGGCCTCCTCTTTTTATGCATTGTATAACCAGGCCTCACTTAATTTTATCGCCCAGCCAGCGCATGTTCCAAGTGAGCACGGAGAGGGACAGTATTGTGGTGTTGGAGTCCCCCTGCGAGTAAGTCTGTGATTCGTCTCCCATTGTTATACTGATAAGATCTATTGATGCTAGTGACTTGCCCCATAGTTGAGCTTATGTGAGTTTCTGTGCCTGCTAATACTGTACAACCATATTCATACTTGATCATAAAATATTAATAGATCAAAGAACTTGAACATATTCCCTGCCCCCAAACACCTTGCGGACCTAAAACTGCCCACCACCCCAATTTAGCAGAGTGCTTAGATCCCCAATCTGGGAACTTTGCTTGCATGTATAGGAAGTCCAAGGAAGACCGATCTTTCCTCAAGTCCCAGAGTCCTGAGCCATCAATAATTCTATTGTCATCAGCAGATTGAGGTGGGCCACAACAGAAATCTGAGTATACATCCCTTATGTAAACAAAAGAGGTACTTCCCGTATGTGTCATTCTCCTGAGTCCTTGTCGCGGCGTACCGCCTCTGCCTCCTCTTGTTCCGTGTCCTCAGACTCGCCTCTTCATCCCAGTCGCCGTCGTTTTCTTTGCGCTCGCCCGGAACCCTCCGCCGGTCACCATCCTTCGAGCCAGTCATGCGCCTCTTCTGGCGTGTCAAAAAATAAAGTTTTGCCATCTGCCACTAAACGAAGCTTAGCTGGAAAGAGCATAGAATATGGTAGTTCACGGGACCTTAGCGTCCTTTTAACCTCCAGGAAACTCCTGCGGCGTGCTGCAACCGTTGCTGTGTAATCTGTATAAAAGGAAATCACTGACTTTTGCACTCGGATAGGCGTTGCTACCCAGGCCGTCTGAAGAATAGCGTCTCTGTCCCGAAAATTGAATATGCGAGCCAGCACCGGTCACGGGGGGCTCCAGGTCTGGGCCTGGCACTCTGTGCTCTCTTTCCACAGAGAAAAAGGTTGATAGTCCTTTAGGTTGCAGTTGGCCTTTTATGAGTTATTCTATATAGAGGTCCATAGCGGGTCCCCCCTCACTCTCCGGAAGTCCAGTGATTCGGACGTTGTTGCGGCGAGAGCGGCCCTCCTGCTCGTCTAGCTTAGCCGCCATTCATTTGTTCTCGATCTCCAGTTGCGTCACCTTCTTTATCAGCAATTTAGTGTCTTTAGTAAGCAAAGTCGTCACTTATTCCACTTAGGATACTCTTGCGGACATTTTTTGAAAGTCTGCTGTCAGGAATGTGACATCTGTGGAGATCATTCCGACCGTAGTCTGCACTTGGTGTAGGGCCGCCATTACATCCTCTAGCCTGACCTTGCGGCCATTGTCTACCTCCGGGTCTTTAGCTCCCGCTCCTCTGCGTTCTTCCGGCAGCTGGGGGAAGTCTTTAGTATGGGCAAATTTATCTAATTTGCTTTGCTGGGCCGCGCGGGCCCCTTTGCCGCTCATTGTTCCCTGGTCACTTCTTCCCGCCGTCGCCGGGTCTATCCAAGACTGATGTGGGGGGGGCTCAGTCAGTTCCACCAGGGGGTTTTGTGGTATCTCTCTTACTATGCGAGTGGGGGCACTGTTTTTCAGCAAGTTACTTTTGGCTACCCGTGGGGGGGGGGGTGCTGTATGGGGTCTGCAGTGTTGTTTCACCGGTTCCTCATGCGCTCCAACGTGCGCTCTTTTCCAGAGTGTTTCGCCGTGTATTCTTCCCGGCTGGAGTTCCGCCCACTTACATCCCTTGGCGAAGTCTTTACCCGCTATGGATGCAGGTGATCCTCGTACCAGCCGTCACCTGATATCTCCTGCAATGAGGTACTGCACTGTCTCTGGCCTTCGCTTAGCTGCTACAGCGGTAGTACTTAAGGACCGGGTGGTTAATTATGGCTTCCGGGCCGGCCCCGCCGGTGTAATGCTCACGATGTTACCCTGTCTTTGCCGGCTTTGCTCCGGTCTCTAGTTGCCTCCCCGCTGGGCCTCCGCATTGTCTGCTTCTGTTGCCCGCTTCCACCCGGACCCGAGGCCCAGTCCTGGCTGATTCTTTTTGCCGCTGGGGAGGAGGGGGGGGAGAGGGGCCTCCCACCACCGTACAGCTACTGCAGCAGTAGCCGCCAATGCCGCCACCGGTTCCGCCCGTTCGCGCGTCTGCCCTCTATGCCGGTTGTCCCCTCTCCTCATCGCTCATCCGGCCCCACCATCGACGTGGCGCCAAAATTTAGTCCCCGGCTGTGCCTGGGCTCGTAGGCCGCCTTTTGTCTTCGGCGATAGTTCACCGCGCCGACCATGGGGAGACTTCAGCCTGGTGTCAATCTGCTCCGCTTCACCTCCGGAGTCCGATTCTGGGCTCTAGGTACAATTTTAGATATGGATTGATGTCCGGATTTGCTGGGGAGTCGGTTTCACCCCTGGAGCTCCACTAGGCTACGGCCATCTTACTTGGCTGCTAGTCATGCCCCATGTCTTTCTCTTTTGATCACCTGGTTGGGTAGGCACATGTCTATGCACAGTCGTATTTTGCCAGGTTGTTTCGGTTTCTCAGTGATCACAATGGGTGAGACCCACAGTGTCGGACCGATGATATTCTCTATTACCCCTTGTTGTTCAAGCGTGTGTAGCTCTTGTTCGACCAGGGGCCTCAGATGAAATGGTATTCGTTGGTGCTGGAATGTGACTGGTTTAACCAACTTGTCAATTTGGAGCTTGACTGGGGGTGCATTCAGGCATCCAAATCTAGTAAACAGGTGGGGATCCAGGTCTAGTATCTCTTCCATCTGACGTTTTGACAGCATAGGCGAATGTGACTAGGTTTAGGTCTTCTTCAGTGTGGCTTCCCACCAGGTTATCTGCCTATCTGTCAACCACGTGGCAGGTGATTGTGCTTTCTTGGTCTTTCCCTCTTAATTGGACGGTCATCTTGCCTTTTAGAGGTAGCGGCATCAGGCTTCCGTACGTAAATATTTTTACCTTAGCTGGGGACAGCGGATGGCGCGTGTGGAGTCACCAGTATTGCCGGATCCCCATTACATTGATGGAGGCGCTGGTGTCAATCAGGGCTTTGACACTGGATTCTGCCACTTCGACTATGCACATTGGCTATGGGTGTCTCCATCACTTGAGGACACGTATAAATGAGATGAGGAATGCTTTTTCTTCATCATCGGGGGACAAGTCTTCCAGGCGGTAGCAATGACTCTGTGATGTTTTGGATGTTCTCTGGGTTTCAGGATCTTACAGCGAAAGCTGTCACACAGACTTTGTTGGTGGTCGTCTGCCTCGTGTGCCTCTGTCCCTACTAGGCCCTCCTCTGCATGTGGTGGCGAAGTGATTGAGGGTGCCACACTTAGAGCATGTTCGTCCTTGGGCTGAGCACTCCTCTATGTGATGCTCTTCTCACCCACAATATCCGCATCGGGATCCGGGTGGTGCACTAGCTGTTTGTCTTGATTTGTTGCTCTTCCACGTGTACGGATTGCATGGGCGCGTTCAGTATTTACTGTGATGGGTCTTTCCGGTTGTAGGGTGATGGCAATGTCCATTTCTGTCGCTCTGGCATCCAACAGGTTATGGGACCACGCCAGGCTGAGGATGTCTTCCAGTGGGATTTCAGGTTGGTAAATGATGAGGCTTCTTAGGGCCCAATGTAGGTAAATATGAAATACCGATTCCTAAATACCGAATTTTACTGATTCGGTATTTAGGAATCGGTATTTCATATGTAGCTAAACATTCAGTAAAAAATACTGAATCGGTAAAATTCATTATTACCGAATCGGTAATACCAATTCGGTAATAAGGAATCACCTTCCCATTCATTCCTATGGACCTGGAGGCCCATAGGAATGAATGGGAAGCCATTCACTATTACCGATTCGGTAAATACCGAATCAGTAATGGGGGAGCATATTCAAGGGTGGCAGGGTGTCACATTGACACCCTGTTGCACCCCTGATTCGTGCATGTGTGCACATATGGGGCACATACATGCCCGCATGTATGTCTGCCACATGGCACTGAGAAAATAGCAAAAAATTGCTTTATTTAAGGTATTCAGTATTTACCAACAACTTGTAGTTGGCGGTAAATAACGAATCTTGGTAGCAAAAATGCACTCACTTGAGTGCCACCTACATAGCTTTTGAGGATTTGGTAATTTACTGATTCCTTAAAATAAGGATTCGGTATTTTACCAAATCCTTAAAATAAGGAATCGGTAAATTACTGAATCCTTAAAACCTGCCTCCTAAAGGCTAAATACCGGTCAGTAACGGGATAATTACCGATTTTCTGCCGTTACCAACCGGTATTTAGCTACCTACATATGGCCCTAGGTGTTTTATTCCTGTAGCCTTCTATGACTTGTGCTCTTACTTCCTTGGGCTGGTCGTCTGCTGTGCACGTGCCGTGCTGGTTAGTTCTCACAGGCGTGCGTAAAAAGTGTCCATAGACTCCCCTTTCCGTTGGCAGGCTTGGTGGAGTTTGAAGCAGTTGAGTTGTGGGTCAATGTGTGCATTGAGGGCCTTGACAGTAGCGTTGTAGTTGTTTGCTGCTCCCGTATTATGCAGATGTGCGAAGAGTTTGTAGATCTCCTCACCTGCAAAATGAAGCAGCAGTGATCAATTTACTGTGCCATCTGTCTCTCTGGGTTCGACAAAGTAGTTGTCTAGCCGCACAGTCGAGATCTACCCCCGGGGGAGGCGGGAGCTGGGTAGGCGAGCTTGATGAATGGTGGTAGTGCGCTGTCCTGCGTATGTTGTGTGGTCAGTGTGGCAAGAGGTTGTGAAGGAGATTGTGCAGGATGTTGTACCTGCTGAGGGCCCGTTTTGGCTGCTTCAGCTGCCACGTTTGCCAGGTGGTGCTGATGTGGGGGAGAGGGTGGAGTACCTTGCTACCTCTGTTGGGAGTGGGAGGCATGCTGAAGTTTCCGCACACACACATGACAGTTGCACTTCACTTACTCCTTTCTTTTGTTTTGTCAGACCTGACCTGCTTTTGGGGTCAGCAGTAGGGAGAGGAAGCAGTGTGTTAGGCAGCTCTGTGGAAGGGAATTGGTAAGTGCTCGTTATGTGTTTGTTCTTTGGTTTTTCTTTCATTTTTTGTTCTTATCTATTTCCTCTCTTCCTCTGTATTTTTGTGTCCCCACATTTGTTATGTTTATTTTTCCCCTTTTTCCTGTACTCACTTAACTCGTTTTCTGTTTCTTTCCAGGTTTGTGGGTACTGGCAGTTTGGGATCTCCTGGGGACAAGGCGGTAGACCGCACCCGTTGGGATGTGAACGCGTATCAGCAGGGGAGGAGCTGTGGCAAACAGCAGTCTCTCAAGCGTCTGCAGGGCGCACGCCCAGTTTTTCATCAATATCTGAGCCAAGTTATTAATTCTTTCAGAAAACAAGGGCAATCTGAGATAGTACACAGTCTTGATGGGAGTTGATTTCATAGGGCCTTATTTTTGAGACCTTGCGACAGTTTTGCGCTTCCGGTGCATCACTTTTTGTGACGCATCTACCAGATTTCACTGCATCACTTCTAGGGTGCAAATGCGTCAATATCTTATGCCTGCCTCACAGCAGGCGTAAGACTGATGCAGGCCCTTTCACATGGGGCTTGCCCCATGCAAAAGGGCAGATTGCTGGAGTTGCGTAACTTATGTGACACACTCCAGCAATGCGGTACAAAGGGGGGTGGTGATGGACGGAGCATCTGAATCAATCAAACACTCACACCCAGTCAAAAGATCTGGGTTTAATCCATCACCGTTCTTTAGCCCACTCTGCCACCCCAGTTCAGACATGGCTATATGCAAATCAGTCTGACCCAGTGCCTCATGGGAACAGTCCAGCCCGAACTGCCAAGCCATGTCTTCCCTGGACAAGAAACAAGCTTCCGAGGACCGGTTTCTGGCATTCCAGGCGTCTTCAGCCTGGCTTGCTTGAATCCAGTGGCAAAGTGAGCAAGGGACTCACGTCTGAGCATACCCTGCCACACTTATGGCGGCCAAAAGCGGTACAAAGGGGGGTGGTGATGGACGGAGCATCTGAATCAATCAAACACTCACACCCAGTCAAAATATCTGGGTTTAATCCATCACCGTTCTTTAGCCCACTCTGCCACCCCAGTTCAGACATGGCTATATGCAAATCAGTCTGACCCTGTGCCTCATGGGAACAGTCCAGCCCGAACTGCCAAGCCATGTCTTCCCTGGACCGGAAACAAGCTTCCAAAGACCGGTTTCTGGCATTCCAGCCGTCTTCAGCCCGGCTTGCTTGAATCCAGTGGCAAAGTGAGCAAGGGACTCACGTCTGAGCATACCCTGCCAGACTTATGGCGGCCAAAAGCAGTACAAAGGGGGGTGGTGATGGACGGAGCATCTGAATCAATCAAACACTCACATCCAGTCAAAAGATCTGGGTTTAATCCATCACCGTTCTTTAGCCCACTCTGCCACCCCAGTTCAGACATGGCTATATGCAAATCAGTCTGACCCTGTGCCTCATGGGAACAGTCCAGCCCGAGCTGGCAGGGTATGCTCAGACGTGAGTCCCTTGCTCACTTTGCCACTGGATTCAAGCAAGCCGGGCTGAAGACGGCTGGAATGCCAGAAACCGGTCCTCGGAAGCTTGTTTCCGGTCCAGGGAAGACATGGCTTGGCAGTTCGGGCTGGACTGTTCCCATGAGGCACAGGGTCAGACTGATTTGCATATAGCCATGTCTGAACTGGGGTGGCAGAGTGGGCTAAAGAACGGTGATGGATAAAACCCAGATCTTTTGACTGGGTGTGAGTGTTGATTGATTCAGATGCTCCGTCCATCACCACCCCCTTTTGTACCGCTTTTGGCCGCCATAAGTGTGGCAGGGTATGCTCAGACGTGAGTCCCTTGCTCACTTTGCCACTGGATTCAAGCAAGCCGGGCTGAAGACGGCTGGAATGCCAGAAACCGGTCCTCGAAGCTTGTTTCCGGTCCAGGGAAGACATGGCTTGGCAGTTGGGGCTGGACTGTTCCCATGAGGCACAGGGTCAGACTGATTTGCATATAGCCATGTCTGAACTGGGGTGGCAGAGTGGGCTAAAGAACGGTGATGGATTAAACCCAGATCTTTTGACTGGGTGTGAGTGTTGATTGATTCAGATGCTCCGTCCATCACCACCCCCTTTTGTACCGCTTTTGGCCGCCATAAGTGTGGCAGGGTATGCTCAGACGTGAGTCCCTTGCTCACTTTGCCACTGGATTCAAGCAAGCCGGGCTGAAGACGGCTGGAATGCCAGAAACCGGTCCTCGGAAGCTTGTTTCCGGTCCAGGGAAGACATGGCTTGGCAGTTCGGGCTGGACTGTTCCCATGAGGCACAGGGTCAGACTGATTTGCATATAGCCATGTCTGAACTGGGGTGGCAGAGTGGGCTAAAGAACGGTGATGGATTAAACCCAGATATTTTGACTGGGTGTGAGTGTTTGATTGATTCAGATGCTCCGTCACTTTTGTGCTATACAGATACGTCAGAAATACTGACGTATCTGTAACTCCTTACTATGTGATGCGTCATACAGTAAATATGACGCATCAATCATGTGGCAAGGAGGGTGCGCTGAGAAGTGACGCATCGCTACTTTCACGTAGCAATGCATCACTTCTCATAATTGAGGCCCATTGTCTGGATCCAAGGTCTGAGAGAATTAACCTCCTTTATGATCGAGTCGATATCCTTCCTCCTCCACCCTTATACATCCTAGTGAAAGGAAAGCCAGATCAGTACGATGAAATGGACAGGAGGGCATTGAATAATATTCAGGACTCATATAACCAGGGATCCTCTGATGCCTCCCCATGATGGAAGCTCCTGAAATATTCTGAACAGCAGGACCCTCTGGTGAAAGGTACAACGCAAGCAAGACCCTGGATGCGTGCTCGACCCATGCCCTTCTTCAAAAGAATATGGGAAGTAGGCATCTAATACTCCTCAAACTCAACAAATATTGAAAAATAATAGTTCAAGATGGGCAAATGGTAAAGTATAATTCCCATTTTGCTTCAGAGGGTTTAAGTGTAACCCATGTCTAGAGGATTCGTATTTCCGTCTAAGATCATCAGTCACCATCGGAACCTCAGAATTGAAGAAGCTTCTTTCAGCTGAAAATAATGGAATGCTCAGGCTCTGTACTGGCAATTCCGATTTACACTTTAACAACTAGTTTTCTTGTTTTGTGTAAACCAAATACAGTAGAACGCACACAATATCGTAAAAACAGACACATTGACTAGGTGCGACACAAGCATATATTTTGAATAATACGGTGAGCTACATGACAATAGCTTATTTTCCAGGGGAAACACTAAATGTAGAATGAATGTGCTTTAAAGGATAGCTCGAGGGGGTGTTGCCAAGATGGCGGCGTGAGCAGACATGTTGCTCCTCTGCTCCCGCCGACGGTCGATCTACAGCACCGGTTTTGGCCGTTCCCTTGTCCGCTGACATGGGCATGGGGGCGGACCGGACCCCGGAGACAGCAGGCCTGACTTGAGAAGCCGAACGGGAGCTGTGGCAAGCGGGGACTGGACGAGGCAAAGCCTGCGGCTGGAGACGCGCCCCTCCCCCCACGAGGCCGCAGCTGGCGGCCTGGTGCTGCCTGGCAGGGCGAACTCCTTGCATCGGGATATGGAGGACCTGGAAGAGGCTGCTGACGATATCCGGCCGCCATGGGCTGGACGAGTGCCTGAAGGTGGTGAGGGTGGTAGACAAGTAGTGGCCGGACGCGGGGAGTCGCAGAGCTGAAACGGAGGACGGCCGCGGCGCCATCTTGCAAGGCGCCGTGAGGAGCTGTGGCACAACACGCGCAGTCGAGGGCCCGATTGGAGGATGGAGGCTCTCCCGCATTACTCCGGAGCGGAGAAGTGGGCGCACCCGTCGCTGCAGGGTGGGCTGGACTGCGGGCGTCCCTCAGGTGAGGTGGGGATATTGCCCGAAGCACGGGGCGGCAGGCTGGTTGTGGCTGACAACGAGCTGAGACAGGGCCACAACAGAAGAAGGCCACAGCACCATTCTGAGAGGGGCAAAGTGGAGTAACAGCACTGCACGTGCAATCGAAGGCCTGACGGGAGGATTGGGGCCCTACCGCGTTACCGCAGTGCAGAGAGGTGTTCGAGTTTTCCACTACAAGGAATGCTGGACTGCTTACGACCCTTAAGTGAGGTGGTGGCTCTGACCAGAGGCGATAGGGAGATAAAGGTCGAACGCTGCTGAGGGTCGGGAGGCGGACAGAGAAGAGCCTCAGTAAAGCCCCAGGGACCTGGTGGCGGGGACCAACCCCCTAGTGAGGACATTTGCCACACGGGTGGAGCAGGCACCGGTGAGAGAATGGCAGAGTTCACTAGGTCTAGGGGAGAGGCCTACAGGAAGCCGAGCACCGCAACGGATAGGCCCAGAGAGGCAGGCCAAACCTACGGGGGACTGCTTGCTGCCAGACAAGGTGAAGAAGGAACCGGAGTGGCCCCACGGAGACAAACTATAGTGGGAGCCAGAAAGGCCAGGCACAGGCCACCTGTGCCCAGCTGTGGCGTTACGAACCCGATCAGATTACAAACGCTAGCGGCGCAAGGAGCACTACCACCGTCTGGGCGTGACTCGCAGGACTTTTGAAGAGGCTCGGGAAGTGGATGATCAGCGCCAACCCATGGGAAAAAAGTGTCCAGGGGGCTCAGCACGGTTCTGGCAGCGAGCAGGGACATAGCACGCCCCACGACAGGCTTGGCACTGTGGGAAGAAACCGCTGTGAGAGGTGGACACAGGAAAGACCCAGCACCTGTCTTGCCAATCCACCGGGGCTGAGCGGGATAGAGCAGAGAAGCACCACCCGGTACAGCAGTCTGGTGTTCTATAGACTGCCACGCAATCCATGGCATAAGGACATCAATTTAGCGACACGGCCACGGAGAGGGAACGGCGACCTGGGCGTCTTGGGATCGGTGAGAAACTCCAGAAGGGAGACCCCCTGACCACGGCGTAGGCGTCATGTCCGCCTCTAGAGTCCACAAGGATAAATCAGTAAAAACCTGTTTGCCAAGGCCCAGGCGAACCAATCGCCTAAAGACATGGCTACAGCTACGACCCTCCCGGCCGCATATGTCACTCAAACACGAACTTACATCCTTTCCGTCGCCATTGACCCGATTACTGAATAACCCGGAGTTCCCTCCCGGCATGGATAAGGTCGCCTTTGCCCAATTGGTGCCTGCTGGGTGCCGAGTGCTGTATCATGTGTATGGAGCTGAAGGGGTCATTCCTTTTCCCCTGTTGAAACCGATATATGGGCTTCCAGAGACGGACCGACTCCGATATCTGCAAGTTAGACATTGGGCGCTCCAACCTCAAGTCCGCTCTCAAGCGAATGGGCTCCTCACTCCTTACGAGCGGTGGTTACTCACGCGCACATTGGACAAGAAGTTAATTTCTGATTTGTATAAGATGCTACAGACACAACTCACATATACTTATAATCCCAATAAGGCACGGTGGGAGAAGGAGCTAGGCAGGGTCAGGCCAGAAGGAGTGGGACAACATATACTACAGGGCCCGACATTCTGCATACCATATGGGGCTGACCGAGTCTCTACTTAATACCCGTTCTGCAGTCAAGCATCAGACGGAACTTTTCAATCTCCTGAACACAGACTCCCCAGACTATTTATTTCTTACAGAAACCTGGTTCTCTTCTGATTCCCTTCCGGATGTTCTGGCCATCCTCCCCGACACCTATTACGCCCTCCGAGCAGACCACCCGGTTGGTAAGGCCGGGGGTGGCGTGGCGATGATTATCCGCTCTACTTTAAAATTCCAACTTCTTGCTTACCCCCCCATACCTAACGTGGACTTCTTGGTGGCTCGATCTCTAAATCTTTCCGCACCTCTCACCGTTGTCCTTATGTACCGTCCCCCTCAATCTATACCGTTATTTGTAGCTGCTTTACAGGATCTCTTGGCCACGCTGGTGGTCAATAACTCTTCAGTTATCCTGCTTGGTGATTTTAACTACTGGCCAGGGGACCCCAGGGAAGACCTGTCTTCTAAAGATTTTTCTGCTACCCTTCAGTGCTTGAACTTTTCATCCCATATCTTGGCCCCCACCCATGTCCAGGGCCATATCCTGGACCAAATCTGGTCATCATGCTGCAGCGTTTCACCCCCTTCTATACTCCCCTGCATTTGGTCCGACCACTCTATTATTTCATTTTCCATTTATTCGGCTTTGGCCAACAAGCTGCCTTTACCCAAAAATGTTCTGGCTCGCAGCTGGAACCAAACTGACCTCAACTCTCTTTCGCTATCCTTGGCCTCTTCAGCTCCTGACCTTACTGACCTCTCTCTGGATTCGCAGGCAGATTCCATTAGTTCCTGGCTCTCGTCTTCCTGCGATCAGGTCGCCCCGTTCAAGAAGGTCAAATCCGTCCGCCCCTATGATGCGAACAAATGGTTCACCAGTGAGCTCAAAGATCTCAAACTTGATCTCAGGCGGTCGGAACATCATTGGAGACAGAACTATTGCCCTTATTCTCCGCGCTAAATACAGACTTCTCCTTAACGACTACAAAAGAGCGATCCTCGCGGCCAAAACCAAACATTTCACCGAGAGAGTTGCTCTCTCTGCCAACAAATCTCGAGAAATATTCTCCCTGGTCCATAACCTAGCTACTTCTGACCGCACTAGCACTAATCTCGTTCCATCTCAGACCCTCTGCTCTTCACTCAATGATTACTTCATTGAGAAGATCGCTAACATAAAGGCCAATATCCCCACGGTGCTTCAACCCGGTCTTTCCTGCTCCCCCCCTTTGCCCTCCTCCTCTCTGGATCATTTCCCACCCATCTCTATGGACCAAGTCCTTAATCTACTTACAAAAGTCAAGTCTGGTTCTCCGGCGGACTGTGCCCCTGCACGAATCCTCAAAACTCTATTCACAAGCTGCTCTGCCCCTCCTCTTGCCCTTCTCAACGCTTCTTTGGCTCTGGGTTCTGTTCCCTCATCTTTTAAATCTGCTATAGTTTTTCCTATTCTTAAAAAAACTGGCCTGGACCCCTCTCTCCCTTCTAACTTTAGGCCTATCTCTCTTCTCCCTTATCTGGGCAAGATCCTTGAAAGTCATGTTACATCTTGCCTGTCCACCTATATTGAGGAGAACCACCTCCTAGCCGCCCATCAGGCGGGCTTTCGCCCAGGCCATTCCACAGAGACAGTGGTTATCGCGGTCCTGGACGAACTCAAGGGGAAAGCTGACATCAATCTCCCCCAAGCCTTGGTCCTCCTCGACTTGTCCGCTGCGTTTGACACGGTCGATCACTCCATCCTTCTCGACCGTGTCAGCGCAGCGGGCATCCGGGGCGCTGCATTTTCTTGGCTTGCGTCCTTTCTTCATGGCAGGTCCCAAGCGGTTCACCTCTCAGGTTTCTCCGCTCCCTCTTGCTTGGTCACCTGTGGGGTCCCCCAAGGTTCCTCCCTTTCCCCTCTTCTTTTCAATCTTTACATCTACCCCCTTATCATTTCTCATCTCGAGCTGGGGTCTCTGTGTACAATTACGCGGATGATCTCCAGCTCGTCTTTGATCTCTCCTCCCCTTCTGATTCTCTTCCTAAGTTTTGCTCTACCTTAGTCTTTATGTCCGAATGGATGAGCATCAATCACTTGAAGCTCAATCCGGATAAGACGGAGCTTGTCCTCACGGGTAGTCCCTTAAACCCTTGGTCTGCGGTTCACTGACCCCCTTCCTTTGGCTCCCCCCCTTCACCGGTTTCCTCAGTTCGGACCCTGGGCATCAAGGTCAGCCACGACCTATCTATGCATGCCCAAATTAGCTCAGTTGTATCTTCCTGCTTCCTGTCTCTCCGCCTCATTCGGAAGATTGCTCGGTATTTCTCCACGGACGCCCTCAAAACCATAGTCATGGCTCTTATCATCTCCCGCCTTGACTATGGCAATGGCTTGTACGTGGGTATACCCGCTTATGAAACCCGCCGTCTTCAGGCCATTCAAAATCAGGCAGCCCGCCTTATTCTTCGACTCCCTAAATCTGCTCACATTACCCCTGCACTCAAGTCCCTTCATTGGCTTCCTGTGCACCTTAGATCTTTTTTTAAATTGGCCCGTCTGGCCTTTCGGGCTCACACTCACTCAGCTCCTCTCTTCATCGGATCTCTCATCACTCCTCACGTCCCTAACCGCACTCTCCGCTCTTCCTCTCTCTCCCTCCTGCACGTCCCCCGTTTCTGCAAATCCAGAACGGGGGGCACCCGATTCTCGGTTCTGGCACCCCAGTTCTGGAACAGTCTCCCTCTTTTCATTCGTTCTATCCCCATCTTTTCTCACTTCCGAAAAGCTCTTAAAACTTTCTTGTTTTCCCAGGCATTTCCCTGTTAGTTTCCCCGGTTCCCCTCTGTGAGTCTGGTCAAGTCCCCAGCGCCAGGAAGCCGTTTGGCCGCAGCGTGCTTAATTAAGTTCCTTTTTCATTTCATTTCATTTCATTTCATTTCATTTTATTTCATTTCTTACGAAGGTAGCCACATATTGGTACTACACCCCGGAACGTTTGCATGCATGGACAAAACTCAGGAAGCGACATGTTGGCGGGGTTGTGGGCGAATAGGTACCTTACCGCCATATTCATGAAAATCGGCATTTGCGATTCTGTAATAGCGAAAAAAAGCGAATCGCTATTCAGAAATAGTAAATCCGAATTCATGAAGAATTGCGATAAAAAAAAGCGATTTGCACGCGATCGGAAAATCCGTTAGCGATGACCGATAATCGCAGAAAAATCGATATTTTCGGCTACCCGCGCCGGGATTGCGACCTCGCAAATAGCGATATCGCTATTTGCGATATCGCTATTTGCGAGATCGCAAACTCGCGAGATCGGGAAAACGGGAAGTCGCATTTCGAGCCCAGTGATGACATCACAACCAGGAAGCTGCCGGTTCCCACCACCATTCTCCACAGTGAGGCTGACTGAGAGGGAGCAAGTTGGAGAGCTGCAGCTATTCAGGAGACAACCACAGAACCACAACTCTGCTACAATGTCTGAGGAACCTGCACCTGGCACCAGCAGCTCGTCTGGGCGCAAAAGGAAATTAACATTTTCGGAGCAGGAGCTAGAACACCTGATAGAGGGGGTGGTGGCAAACCATGAGAGACTGTTTGGGAAAGATTCCCGGAGGGTCCCTGAACAGGAGAAGCGCAGGATATGGCAGGGGATTGCCTCGACTGTGAACTCTGTGGGAGTGGCGGACAGGTCCCTCGAGGAGTTAAAGAAGCGCTGGTACAACCTCCGAGGCCGTGCCAAGGAGAAGGTGGCGGCGCGCCTTGGGGAGTCCTCGGGCACTGGAGGAGGAGGACCAACTGTCCCACCCAATACTGCCATGGAGGACCAGGTGGAGGACACCCTGGAGAAGGAGGCTTGTGTCGGATTTACAAGACTAGACTCATCCCACACCACCCAAGACACCCAAGGTAAGTGGCATGCGACTGCGACCCTGCCCCCTATGGATGTCCATGACCAAATAGGCTCCCCTAATGTCCCATAGGCATGCCATAGTTGCACATCAAGGAATGTCCTGAAGCATTGTGGGAGATGTAGTCTGGCCACAATGTTGTAGTACCACAATGCAGCCAGACAGGTCCCAAAGCACACAAAGCCACAGCCATTCAGGGAATGTCACCCAGCATGCATGTAGCAACTGCACGTCTGCCAGATACATGCAACTAATGGTCCACCACTTACCCCCACAGGTGGCAAAAGCAGCGACAGCGAAAGGCTGCAAATCGATGAGGAGGTCCAGGAGGAGGAGGTGCCACCACCAACCCAGGCACCAGCCCCTGCCGCTGCATCAACACCAGCAGCAAGATCCACCTGCAGTGTCCCCCCTGCGACTGGTGCAGCACCCACAGCCGCTGCCAGGCCAGCCACCATTGTGCCTCCTGCTACCGCTGCTCCACCTAGAGCCGCAGCCAGGGCAGGTACCATTGTGCCCCCTGCATCTTGTACACCAGCAACACCTGCGGTCACACCCCCAGCAGCTGTCGCCACAACATCCGGGGCTGCGCCAGTTTCCACACAGCGGCCAGCCACTGGCGCAGGCCAGCAGGGCAGGCGCGGCAGGTCACGCCAGCACTCCACTCCAGCAAGCAGGCGGGCCAATGAACAGGGACTTGCGCGGCTCAGCGTCGAAAGACGCATGCTGCGGATACACCAGCGCCAGGCACAACAGCAAGGAGCTATTCAGCTGCAGCTCCATATGATAGGGCGCAATGTGGCCACAGTTGCAGGCCACATGGACGGCATGAGGGCAGCCATGTCAGGTGTGGGGGAACGATAAGACAACATGACTGCAGCCATGGCAGGTGTGGGTGAGGGAATGGCCCGCATGGCTGCAGCCATGGAGGCCAACACCGCTGCCATGTCGACACAGCGCAGTGCAGCACGCCGCCGCCAACGCCAACTAATGAGCCGGCTGGCCTCTTACAGCAGGGCAAGTTATGTAGCAGCAAATGCTACTTCTCTGTTGGCGCGGCGCTCCCTGACCCAGCAGCACCAACTAATACAGTGCAGTGAGGACATGACTAGGGTGCTGGAGCACCTCACCACGGCCGTCATTGCACGTCACCCTCCAGCAATACCATCCACTGTCGGGGGTGATGATGCTAGTGAGGGGGCGTCCAGCGTCAGCTCTCACTCTGCCTCACAGATCCCACCACACAGCCGCAGCACCAGGCCCACGCCAGGGCCTGAAGCCCCGGAGGAGGATGCCCCTCAGAGGCGCTTGGGTGCAACGCGCAGTAGGCGCACCTGAGAACTACAGACTATCATTGGCACAGGCTGACGTTAAGCCTGCCATGTTGTGATACACAGCAGTATGCTGTAATACTGTTTGTTGTAGTTATTTGGACTGGAACCTTATTTTTATTTTTGTGAATTGAACAAATACATTTATTTTGCTACACACATTAGCGTTGTGTATCCATTACATTTTGCATGCATTGTTGATTTGTGGGGTGATGGTAGAGGTTGTACTAGAAACTGTTCACTGTGATGTGGTTGCGACGTCTGTGCCCTTCTGCTGGGTTCTCCCCATGTGCATGGTGCGCATGTGCAGGTGGCCGGTTGTCCCCCTCAGATTCACTGCCAGAGATGTCAACAGGTATCCGGCGCTTGGTTGCAATGTTATGTAGTATTGCGCAGACAGCCACAATGCGGCAGCACATTTCAGGACTGTAATACATGGCCCCACCTGTCTTGTGCAGTATGCGGAACCTGCTCTTGAGCAGGCCAAATGTCCTTTCTATGCAATTCCTTGTCCGTATGTGTGCAATATTGTAGCGCCGTTGCTGGGGTGTAGCAGGGTTGAGGTATGGGGTCAGGAGGTATTCACGGAGGGCGTAGCCGCTGTCACCTGAATGAGAGGAGCAGATGGTGATTGCCTGTGCTGCGCTGTTACATCTTAGCAATGTGACATTTTCAACAAAGTGTACTTACCAAGTAGGTGTCCCCCAAACTCTCCCCTGACCAGTCGTGTGTGGAGGCCGCTGTGCCGGAATATGAAGGAGTCATGGGTACTCCCTGGGTACTGTGCGACAATGTCAGTGATGTATGTCTTAGCATTGCAGACCATCTGGATGTTGAGGGAGTGGTAGGACTTTCTATTGCGGAAAATATACTCCATGGCAGCTGGTGGGCAGATGGCGACGTGGGTACAGTCTATGCATCCGAGCACATGTGGAAAATGGGCTACATTGTAGAACTGTAGCTTGGTCATGTCCAATTCCTGTTGGCTGGCGGGGAATTTGATGTGACGCTGTAGCTGGGTGAGCATGGCGTCAACAAAAGTGTGGAGGCAGCGTGACATGGTGGGCTGGGATATCCCCCCAGCAGCCGCTACTATCCCCTGGAAACTCCCGGAGGCCAGGAGGTGCAGGCTACACAATACCTGCACATGTGTAGGCACCGCCTTGGAACGGCTTGTTGGGTGCTGCATCAGGGGGTCAAGGTGCTGTATTAGCTGCATTATCATTTCCCCATTCAGCCTGTATTTAGCATATATCTGCTCTCTGGTTTGGCCCAGCAAGGTGACCCGCTGGCGGAATATCCTGTCCTGGATCCTGCGTCTCCTCCGTGCTAATCACTCTAGCCTTCGACGCCTCACCACCATGTACATTCCTGGCATTGTGGGACTCCTAATGCTGCTGATGATGATGGTCCTTATGTGTGATTGGTCAGGCCAGAACCTGTTGGTGATAGGACAACGGTTTTTTGAAAGTTTTTTTTGCATGGCTTTTATGGTTACCACCTGCTTTGAGTTGTTCTTATTTTGCGCGGCGCAAATAGCGTTTTTTGGGTTTTTCGCTAATAGCGATTTTTCTTGAATACCGATTGCGATTATATTGCGAATTCGCTATTATTTTTGCATAATCCGTGGTGTGTCGCAATTTCCGATTCGCTAATGCTCACCTGCCGGGATTCTGCGAATATATTAGCGAATTCGCAATTCTGTGTTAGCGAATTCGCTATTTTGATGTTGAATGCCGATTACGGAAATTGCGCCCGCATTTGCATTTTCGCAGCGATTGCGGGCGCAATTTTACTTCATGAATCAGGCTGTTAGTTCATTTGTTGTGGGAGTGTGAAATGGGTTAGTGGTGGGAGGGGGCCTTTATTGGAACTTTTTTGGTTGGATTCAACTACACGATTGTGACACAGTTGGCTGGGACTACATGCAGGTGTATTTTCGCCTTGGAATTGCTTAATATGATTGCATATGTTAAAGCCTTACTGACTAGTAACTGAATGCACATTATCATATTTCTGTGTTACAATGTAAAACCACAATAAAGACATTTAAACTTAAAGGACAGCTAGATAGACAGACAGACATACAGTTGACCAGGGATGCTAGTTTCTATAAAGGTAGAGCAGGTTGCTTTCATCTGTCCTCTGTCTGTGTTCTCCATGACACTGAAGCCTGGAGTGCTGGTGCACGGCTGAGCCGAGAGCCAGCCCTTAGCTTGGATAGCTATAGAGGTTTGCAAGCCAGTGGCTTTGAACAGCATGGCATTTGCAGCAACTCTATCCATGAAGCCTTATTGTGAACACAAAGACGGGCCCGTGCAGTAGGAAGTTTGACTTACACAACAATCATAAGGGTTACAGTGGAAAATAGTCCATCTGATAACCACCTCCTAGCAGCCTTTCCTTTCTAGTTTTTGCCATTGTGGTTTTTGATATTGTCCAATGTCTCAACGTCCGCCTTTCGTTTGACTCAAACTGAACTATAACCCCCAGAAACTGCCTCTGGAGAAATAGAAGTGATTGGAAGGCATCTCCAGGGCCGGATTGATAGTTTATCTCACTGGGTATTTCCCTGGTAGGCTGGAGCCTTTGGAGAATGTCTTTGAAGTTCCGGGACCGCTGCTGTTGCCTAAGTCTTTTCTTGCAACAGGCACGGGGCAGGTGGGGGCAAAAGCAAATAAAGCTTTAAAAAGGAGACACAGAGTAGAATCAAAAGCAAAAGGAAAGACAGAAAGAAGATGGAGAGGGATCAAATATAGCGGAGGGAATGAAAAAGATAGCAAATATATGTATGGAGCGGCGAACGTGACCCACGCACGTTACCGTAGCATTTCCTGATTCACTGATATCCCGCCCATGAGAGGAGCTGTTCTGATGGCTGCTGTCTCCGTGAACTCTCCGTGAGCCCTTGCCTGTTTGAGACCCGTAAGCGCTCGCTCGAATTATACTAGTGGACGTAACCTAGAGTGGGTAAGGAGATGCGCGAAACCGGAGAAGTGAAAGACACGGACGTCGACATGGAAAAAAAAGGGGCGGTGATGGACGGAGCATCTGAACCAATCAAACACTCACACCCAGTCAACAGATCTGGGTTTAATCCATCGCCGTTCTTTAGCCCACTCTACCACCCCAGTTTGGACATGGCCATAGGCAAATCATGCATAGATTCAAGATTCAATCTTCCTAGGACCGGTTTATGGCATTACAGCCGTCTTCAGCCAGGCTTGCTTGAATCCAGTGTCAAAGTGAGCAAGGGTCTCACGTCTGAGCATACCCTGCCAACTTATGGTGGCCAAAGCAGTACAAAAGGGGGTGGTGATGGACGGAGCATCTGAACCAATCAAACACTCACACCCAGTCAACATATCTGGGTTTAATGCATCACCGTTCTTTAGCCCACTCTGCCACCCCAGTTCAAACATGGCCATATGCAAATCAGTCTGACCCTGTGCCTCATGGGAACAGTCCAGCCCGAACTGCCAAGCCATGCCTTCCCTGGACCGGATTCATGCTTCCTACAACCCGTTTCTGGCATTACAGCCGTCTTCAGCCAGGCTTGCTTGAATCCAGTGGCAAAGTGAACAAGGGAATCATGTCTGAGCATACCCTGCCAACTTATGGTGGCCAAAGCGGTACAAAAGGGGGTGGTGATGGACGGAGCATCTGAACCAATCAAACACTCACACCCAGTCAACAGATCTAGGTTTAATCCATCACCGTTCTTTGGCCCACTCTGCAACCCCAGTTCAGACATGGCCATATGCAAATCAGTCTGACCCTGAGCCTCATGGGAACAGTCCAGCCTGAACTGCCAAGCCATGCCTTCCCTGGACCGGATTCAAGCTTCCGAGGACCGGTTTCTGGCATTACAGCCGTCTTCAGCCAGCTTGCTTGAATCAAGTGGCAAAGTGAGCAAGGGACTCAGGTCTGAGCATACCCTACCAACTTACGGTGGCCAAAGTGGTACAAAAGGGCGTGGTGATGGACGGAGCATCTAAACCAATCAAACACTCAGACTTGGGTTTAATCCATAATTTAATTTAATTGTGGGTTTATATAGCGCTAGAATCGACTCCCGGAGGAGTATCTCCGCGCTTCGACCGCTGGGGAACCCGTCCTGGCTCACCCTGACAGATGGTCCCTAATGGGTATCTCTAAGGTGCGACCAAGCATCCCCGGCGGTCTGGGGGGGCCGTTGTGAAGATGAGGCAAGCTAATGCCCAGAGTTGCCGAGTGTGGTCCCTGACTGGAGTAGGCACCGAGGCGAGAATTATCGAGCCCGCTGACCCTGGTCCCTCACCCTGCCGCGTCGGGAATCGAACCCTGGTCCCGGGCCGTCCTCTGCTTACGGGTCTGCCGCCTCTAGCCAGTGAGCCACACCACTTCACAATTCTTCACCGTTCTTTAGCCCACTCTGCCACCCCAGTTCAGATACGGCCATATGCAAATCTTATGAGGATTATGAATCCGAAACTGGTCCCAGGATGCTTGTTTCCGGTCCTGGGAAGACATGGCTTGGCAGTTCGGGCTGGACTGTTCCCATGAGGCACAGGGTCAGACTGATTTGCATATGGCCTTGTCTGAACTGGGGTGGCGGAGTGAGCTAAAGAATGGTGATGGATTAAACCCAGATCAGTTGACTGGGGGTGAGTGTTTGATTTGCTCAAACGGTCCGTCCATCATCCCCTTTTGTATCGCTTTGTTCGCCCCAAGTTGGCAGGGTATGCTCAGATGTGAGTCCCTTGCTCACTTTGCCACTGGATTCAAGATAGCATGGATGATGAGGATTATGAATCCGAAACCGGTCCCAGGATGCTTGTTTCCACTCCAGGCAAGACATGGCTTGGCAGTTCGGGCTGGACTGTTCCCATGAGGCACAGGTTCAGACTGATTTGCATATGTCCATGTCTGAACTGGGGTGGTGCAGAGTACAAAGAAATGATGGATTTAGGCCCAGATCTCTGTACGGGGGTGACTGTATGACATTGTTCTGCATTCGTCCATCAACTGTTGTTTTTGCATTTGTCCTCCATGTAAGACTGGCGGTCCGGAAACTCAAAATATACGTTGTGGTGCCGCAGCAGCACCACCAGCATATTCTGAGCCCCTGACCACCCCGCCATATCCAGGAAGCTCGGTTCCCTGGTGGTTTTGCCGGTTAAATGGCGGTCCAACCCCCAAACGTATAATACAGTGGTTAGAAACATAAATATTGATTCTTTTCACATTTAATAATAAACTGAATTTAAAAAGAAAAAAATCTTTTGATCTTTTTCAAATCATTGAAAGTGTTTTTTTTAATTAAGTTGAATTAATAGTTTTTAATATACTTTACTAAGTATTATATAAAAATAAGAAAGGGTTAGTATGTTTAATTTATTGTGTAAAATGTATAATTGTACATTAAATGAATACGTTCAAACAATTGTATTATTTAATGCCCATTTAATTTGAAGAGTTAATGTGCTGAACGATTTTATTTTATTATTTCTAGGTTAATACTAAATATGTTCAATCGGTTTATAATGTACAGTAAAGTATTTTAATAATTATTTTTTTTTAAAAATACACTTTGGTATATTTCTTTAAAGATCTCGACTAAAAACTGAACAGTTACTAGTAGTAACCTTACACTCAAAAATTCTGTTGTAGGGGGCTCCATTCCCTTCTTGGAGGGGGTAGAAACAAGTATGCCTGCACTCGGTGTAAGTATCCACTCGGAAATGGTGAATAGCAAATAAGTGGAGAGTTACACCTAGATGTAGGAGTAACTATACACATGAGTAATTATAGATGTGTAAATTTACCTATAGTAATATACATATGTATATTTACCTTTGTGCATCAGTGGCGTAGTTTTCATTTAGCCGCCTTGTTGCTATTGTAGACAGTGTAGCCTTTGTGGTTGGGTCAACAAAGTTATGTCTTTTCCCTATCAAATGTTACACTCGGATTGTGTCACAAGAGACAACATACTAGAGTCTCTGTCCTGTCCTTATGTTATTGAATATCGTTTGCAGGCCTCTCCTTCCTGTCCCCACTGTTCCCGTTGGAGTCTTCTGCCCCTCAGCAGCAGTTTCTCTCAGGTTCATATCTGGTGCTAGGAGGCAGTAAAGTGTGCTGCGACGCACTACGTCTTCACAGGGTTGGTCTGGTTTAGAGGTCAATCAGGCAGTGCCAGAAGGGCTGGTCTGACAGGTCAGAGTGTGGGCCGACCTATTGGCGGTTTGGGGGCTTGTTTTATGGTCTGGTGGGCCGATTTTGTCTCTGGTAATAACACACATATCGCCCGCAGGAAGGACAAATGCATGTAGTCTTTGCAAAACAAAGCTTTTCTTTACAAGCTCCAAAGTGTCCTGATTTCCAAATGGGGGGCACTTTTTTAGCTCGCTGTTTTGCAAATTGTAGTCATATTTATTTATGTTTCTATTCCGTGCGACCCTGCGATGTCCAGTACAAGGAGAACCTTTCATCTTATTGATGGGGGAGGGGTATAATAAGTACAGTATGTGCATCCCTGTGTTCTTGGTATTTGCAGAACTACTAGAGAGAGGCTGGCCAGCATTTTGTTCCAGCTTCCAGGTGTGAACAGGTTGCCAACTATTTCCCCTAAATTGTGCGTTTAGTAAGCATCAACGGTGGCTTAGGAAATGCTTGCTTGTTTTATGAGCCCATGACATTTCCCCTGCTGTGTGCAATTAGCTACTGTACCTGATAAGAGTTCCTTGCCACATCCTTCCCTGATAAGGCCCTGTCTTCGTCTGGTTGAGTCAGGAATCTTGTTTACCTTTCGTTTGTCTTAATCTGCTTCTCACTTCACCAGTCATTGCAATTACTGCTCTCTGTTGGTGCAGTAAACAGCCCTCCCAGACGCCCTCCTCAGAGGAGAATGTTTATGCCGGAAACAGAGCATTGTTTGGGGATAAACAGCAGCAGTGGGTGTCCATGTACTATGAGGTGTCTGCCAAAAGTAGCAGCTATTGGCAGCTGGTGTACACTACAAGCCCTAAATATACACCCACTGCACTGATTCAAGGGGCAGGCATCCTTTGAACGGGAGTTTTAAAGGGAGTGAGTTCCAGAGTGACAAACAGGAAAAGGGACTCCCTCTTTGTATTCTTCTAGATAGGACAGACTTCGATAAAAGTGTAGAATGAGTACTAGAATGTAAGGACGCATCAGGGATTATAGAATCGCCAGGTCTTGTTTTAAGTGCAATCTATGACAGATATGGATGGATTAAAACCGACAGACACTGCAAGTCTGAAGTGTGAAGAAATGTGATGCTGTAAGGGGAAACAGAGCTCTGGTAGCAATGTTCTCTTAGCTGTCACAGGAATCAATAATCAGGCCTTGGTGAAATGTCAATCACGCCAGCTAATTTGCGTAATTTCGTATTACACAGTTTTATGTGAAATTCTGCAAATGTACACAATTAGGCCACTTGGAGTTATGGGGGTCGCTTGGAGAAAAAAACTTCCGTTCGAAGCACTGGAACAATGTGAACAGACAGAACACGCGCAGCTCTTTTTCGCTGCAAATGTGTGTTTGTACTATTATTTTTTTTTAGCACGGACTGCGTTCCTCACTCCTAAAACCTACAAGAGGATACATTTCATACTAAAACATAGACCAAAATGCCATATTTGATTGCCATGTAATTTCACGTCATTCTGCATTATTTTCCTGAAATTTGATGTGAAAACTAAAGTTGTGCACATTTCTCACACCTCTAAAAATAATGTCTGGGATTACTCTGCAAAAGATGCACAATTGATGGACGGAATGCAGAACACATCAAAACATTCACCCCGAGTCAAGAGATCTGGGTTAAATCCATCATTATTTTGCCCACCATGCCACCCCAGTTTAATTTGATTTGATTTTTAAATTTATAAAGCGCAGCAAATGCCCGGGGGCATCTTGGCACTGAGGACTTAGAAGAAGGTGCATAAAAAGGATATGCTGAAAGCATATTTTATAGATCTGTTAGAAATAACCATGTTTTTAGTGATTTCCTGAATAATTTGAGATTATGACTGTTTTTGATTGTTAGTGGAAGAAGGTTCCATGTTTTTGCAGTGCCTAGCAAAAAGCTCCTACCTCCCCAACATGCCTGTCTATACCTGGGGACTTACAGTTTTAGCTGACCGGATCTCAGGTTCCTGGAAGGCACATAGTATTTTATACGTGACGTCAGGTATGAAGGGCCCCTGCCTTGGAGCGCCTTAAACGTAATACGCAGTGACTTGAAAATTATTATTTTCCTTACAGGCAGCCAGTGCAGTGCTCCTAGTTATTGAAATACCGATTCAAAATTGGGAATGTCTAATATCAGTCTGGCTGCTACATTCTGAAGACCTTGAAGTTTTTTCAGGTGTTGTGTCTGAATCCCCACATAAAGGGCGTTGCCATAGTCTAGCCTGGAAAGTGCAAGGGTGGTTACTAATGTTTTTAGAGCTTCAGGGGGAATAAAGGAACGGATCTTCCTGATCATTTTTAAAATGCCCCAAGAACTGGCAGTGAGACTATTGATTTGGCTGTCAAAGGTCAGCCGACTGTCAAAGATCACCCCAAAGGTAGCACAGATGCTAGCTTCCAAGCTTCAGGGAACTGTCCAGAGTCAATAATCTCAGAGAACAATGGGTTTAGTTGTTCGCTAAGTATTTCGGGAAAATGAGGAAATATATTTGGGGGGCCCCAGATTTAGTTTCCTTTACAGTTTGGATAATAGGTTCCCTTAAAGGGGAGGAGAAGGAGAAACTGAGTAGTGTTGGGTAGGAATATATCCCTAAGCAAGGGGATTCGTTAGGAGGGGGATATCTGTTTGAGAAGGTTTTATATACTGTCTCCACCTTATCAACAAAGGCCTGGCCCAACACAATGCAGAAATCTGGGCTGCTGTCAGTTTTGGATTTGGCCGGATGTTTTAGCTAACTCTTTGATGGTAGTAAATAGTTCTTTACTGGAATGTTTTGTCCCAGAGATTATAGCTGTGTAATATTTGCTCTTTCCCTCAATTAGTAGGTTTTATTTGTAGTCAATGCCAGAGCATTTTCTTTTTCAGATCCTTGTCATAGTTTGACCTCCACTGTTTATCTAGTCGTCTACATAACTGTTTTTGGTTTCTCAATGTGTCTGAGAACCAAGGTTCGGAAGCTTTTTCCTTCTCAATTAGGTGGTTTTTAGAGGTGCCGCTGTATTTACAGCCTTATTTATTCATGATGTTATATTATGCACTGCCATGTTTGTATCTGCTACCATATTCAGCTTTCCTAAAAGCAGTGATGTCTGAAGGCTGTCAGTATCAATTTTCACCCAGTATTGATATGTGTATGTCGCGGGTGGATTGATTGCTGCAGTTGGTTGGGACGATGCCTTAATCATAAATATAACGGCTCTGTGATGTGACTAGGATACTGGTAAGACCTCATGTATTTTAAGCCCAGAGTTAGAAGTAAAAATGCCATCAAGAGTATGTCTTGCGACATGAGTACCCTCTTTGACTAATTGCTCCAAAGCCAAACCTGACGTGACATCAATGAGTTTGGTGTTCTTGTGATCTGAGATATTCTCTAGATGGTGATTAAAATCTCCTAGGATAGCATAATTTCTGTAATTAATACTGGCTTCCAGAAAGGGGCTTATTTTGTCCAACAAGGGGGTCTGGGCTTTAGGTGGTCGATATATTAGTAAACCATTCAGGGAGTCATTCATATTGAGTAGTATCTAGAATGATAGCAGTTCGCAATCTTGAGAGGTACCAGAAGGAGATGCTGTTATGGATACTCTGTCTTTGGTGATAATGGCTAGCCTGCCACCTCGCTTGTGAGTTCTATCTGCTTTAGTGATGTTAAATCCAGTAGGGAGTGCTTGTATCAGATCTGAGTCAGATGTAGCATCGGCCCAGGTTTCGGTTACAAATACCAAATCCAGCCTATGGCTCTCAATCATCTCTGCCATTTCGGTGTTATGTTTACTTAACGAGCATGCGTTGAGTAACATGGCTTTTTATCTTTGACGGTGTCCAGCTGTATTGGTTCTGTTAAACGTGGCAACTGCTTAATTTTGTTAAAGCAGATTTGCAACTTACAATTTTCGCTCTCTTAAGGCTCCTTCAGAGGGTCAAGTCTGGGGCAGCACGAGGTAGCATACCTCGGGCTCCATTTAGCTAGTTCCTCTCGGGAGTAACTGATAAGTGCAGAGTTTTGCAGGGCAGGGGTTCTGGCCCTAGGCCCAGGCCAGGCGTGGACAGGCGCAGACGGGCACAACCAAATAGACGGGAGAGATATCTTACATGCAAAAGAAAAAAGACCATGCTACCAGCACCATTGGATGACAGATCTTGAATGGAGAGATAACTTTTACATGGAGCTATTTTGTGCACTACTGACATACAAAAGCATGGCATTCACCAATAGGCCCATAAAAGACAACTCTACTTGAATGTCTCCTCCGCTTCAGACATGCCATGCCTTAAATGCTGCCTGCACCGCATGCAGGCTGGCTGTCTGGTGCCTATCTGACGTTCCACTCAATAACAGAATTTCTGTTATTTGTCAAGAACAAAAAACACAAAGCTGTACAAGCCTGACTAAATGACATGAACCTTGATGGCTTCAAACCCCACCATTAACAGAATGCTAAGTCACCTGGATTCACCCTGTATACTCAAATCACCCACAAGGAACACTTGTTAAAAAAAAACAAAGAAGGCCTGGTGCCATCTCTTTCTTCTAAAGAAAGTAAAACTTTCTTCCAGAAAGTGACTCCAGAACTGCTGTTCAAGCCTTCTTCCTCCCACATCTGGATGGTGGCAACGTCCTGCTCCTTGGCCTCCCAGACTCCTCACTAGCACTACCTAATGGCATCCTAGCACTGCACAGCACATCTCATGAGGGGATTGAAAGCATATAATCACATTACCCCCATCCTTATGAAAGTCCCTTGGCTCCCCTTGCTGGCCCACACCTTCCACAAAACTAGATACATCATATACAAAGCAATTATGGCCAGCACCATTGCAAGCTTACCATCGCTAGTTCTTCTCGGTGCATCCACAAAAAACAAAAAAAACAAGGCAGTATGCATTTTGTGTCTATACACCCAGAATCTGGAACAACATCTACTTCTTTATCAAGCTGCCTCACCACTGCTCCAATAGAGGAAATGACTGAAGGTGCACCTCTTTAAATAATGCATAATTAATGCATTAACCCTCCTCAGCCCAGATTCCTCTTCAATTACATTCTGACTTTAGTCTGGACTTTGACCAGGTACAGTGCTCCATTGCCTTTTGGTTTGGTTTGCGCTATGGGAATGCCACTTGCATACATACATACAGGATGAAGTGCAACTACCAGATGTTTCACTACCATTGGCAACAGATCGCTACCTCCAACGAAAGCAGCTAAGGGAGAGACCTCAAGGCAGGTCTGTGACTCGGATCTGCAATTTAACAAAATGCCATGCCACTCCAGGTCATGTAGTATACACCGGCCCAAAATACAGATTCAATATGGGATTGTATACCCTTCGGTATACCCCGTAAGAAATTGTAATAATGGCTCAAGGGCGGTGAAACCCTTAGTCAAGCGGCAATTGCAATCCTTGTCAGGGTGTAGCCACAAGCAAACCTCTGTCCTAAACCCTCTGGTAGCTTGGCACAAAAGCAGTCAGGCTTAACTTAGAGGCAATATGTACAGTATATGTGCAGCATTTCAAACGTAATAAAGTGAAACATAACACAAGAAAATCCCACATCAATGTAAACATATAGAAACAAATGTAATAAGTGATTTAAGACCAAAACAACAAAAGTCCAATCGGAACCAGAGACATGCAATTTTAAATATTCAAGTCACAATAGCACAAAGCAGCAGCAGTGGTTTTCTTGTCAAGTCAGGACAGGACAAGGTCACACATTCAGGCCAACCATGATGGAGCATTGGCCTGCTACCTGGACCAAGTTAGGCCCGCTTAACAAGGGTGTCTTAACACCATCGATGCTAGTGTTATTTTCCTCCTGCGCTGATCCTTTAAAATTCCCATTGTTCATGACGAGCTCAGCTCGTCATGAGTGTATGGAGGTGTACACCATGACGAGCTGAGCTCGTCATGAGCGTCGAAGGAGTTATAACCTGTTTGTGGAGCGTTACGAGATCCCACTTTAAGGATGTGTCACACAGCCAAGGCGATGTGAGGCCCTGTTGTGGAAATGTGTCATGCAGCGCTGTTCTGAGTAGCTGGGAAGCAGTTATGGGGAGTCCTGCATCTTTGTTGAGGATGTCGGCAAAAAGGGGCTTGCGATGCGAAGCCCCATGCCAAGAATGCATCGCGTAAAGGCAGTTCTGAGGTGATGTGTTGCGCAGCAGCTTTAATGTAGAGTTTCTGGGAGGCGATGCATCTCCATGCGTCGGTTCTATTGGGACCGCAGTTGGGCTGGCAGAGCACATTCAGGCCCACTTCCAAAGGATGCAGGACTGGGCTGGCACCATTTCAGAGGACAAGTAGAAGTGTAGCTCACTGGTTAGAGGAGGCAGACCTGGAAGCAGAGGTCAGCCCGGGACCAGTGTTCAATTCCCGGCTCGGCGGGGTCTTGAGTCCTAAAATGTCCATGGACTCGACAATTCTCGCTCTGGTGCCTACTCGATTCACGGGTTCACACTCTGCGACTCTGGGCAATAGCTTGCTTAATCTCCACAACGGCCCCTCGCGGCGGGATGCCTAGCTTTCACCTTGTGGATACCCTGCCGGGGCTATCTCACAGGGGAATACCAGGACGGGTTCCCTAAGCAAGCGCTTAGAGACCAGTTGGTGATTTGCGCTATATAAATTCCTGTACATTTACATTTACATTACATTTACAATACTCACAACTGACAGCCCAGGTGCTGGGTTCAAGGTGGTGTCAGCCTTCTGTCCTGGAGGCTATGGTCGGGAGGCCAGCCAACAAGCCCTTGGAGTTACTCTGATGGTCCTGGTTTAAGATGCAGATCCAGTCCTTTTCTCAGGAAGGAGGGCAACAGAGCAGCACAGCAATACAGCAGAGTGGCAGTTCTTCTTGCAGCAAAGCAGCGCAGAAGTTCTTCTTATTCCGTAGGTCCAGATGTGTCCTGAAGGGGAAACATCACTTACAATGCACCTTTTACCACGCAGAGCCTTTATGACGCAACTTTTACAACGCAAACCATTACAACGCATTGCACTGGGGGGCGCTCTAGGATAGGGAATAGATTTAATTTACTGTTCAACACCTTCCCTACTATCCACGGGGACTGGAGTTGGAATAGTAAATTAAACTATTCACTATCCAGCGCCCCAAAGCATGCGATGTAAAAGCATGCGTTGTAATGTCGTACATCCGTCCTGAAGAGTTGTGGTCCGAGGTCCAATATTTATACCTAGTGCCCACTTTGGAGTAGAAGGCTGTTCTGGAGGCCTCCATCCCACTGAGGTCTAAGGCATTCCCTTCCTCCCTGACTTGGCCCCAGCTTGTCTGGGGACAGAAAACACTAGTGACAAACCCTTAGTAAGTGTGTTCCGGGAGGGTCTTTGTGATGGGCAAGTGTGGTTGGTGACAGCTTCTCCCCCTCATAAAGTCAGAGTGGCCCATCCGGAGAACACCTATCTTCTTTTTGTCTTTCTGTCTGGGAGCATTGCAAAAAGACCAACTGCCAGCTACACCTAGTCATGTGTCCCAGGGACAGGCTGGAGCCACAAAATGGCTATGACAAGAAAATGCCAACTTTCTCAAAGTGAATACGAAAGAGGAACCTGGCTCCGTTTGACGTTATGTTTTTATTATTTTTGAGCAACAAACAGACCACTATCTTTTCTGTTTAAATGGAATTTTTATTAAACCATTCCTTTCTTTGCAATTGTTTGTATTTTACCAAAAAGATTTTAATTGCATGAGAAGAAAAGAGACACACATTTTTCAAATTAACATACAAAACATGAAAAATACTTATGATGATTCACAATAGGCAGTGACTGAAATACTTTTATACAAACACATTTAAATACAACAACATTGGTCTTTTGCATCATAACATCAGAAACTAGAATACTCTGAGCACATCCATATTCTCAAGTCTGTGCTCAGACTTAAATACAGTAAGTGCGTTTCATGCTAGAATCTAGCATGTTTATAATGTCGTTGACAAGTTTATGGCTTCAGTAATATGGCCCCCATTCGTTTGTAGGGATGCAATGATTACAGCAATAGACGCCTGGCTCTGAGCAAACCTGGAACATTTAAAAGGTACTTTTTGACCTTGTCCCGTCAAGTTGCCCAATGTCCATGTATTTAATTATACTAAAAGAGACACAATCATTTTAATGTTTTGTAGAAATTCCCCCCTGCATAAACTACGAAGCGCACTGCAGTAATTTCTGTTGAGAGATTCTTGTTACCAGGCAAATAGGAGTCAGAGCAACAGCTCTGTCCTTTAATCAGGTACAGAAAATGTAATTAAGCATTTTGAAGGAGAGTAGTGTTTAGTTTTCAATTTCACTGATGCGGAGTTTGCATCATTCATTTATGTTTTTTAGAAATTACTGACCATTAACATGAAGCCCTGATGAGAGTCCCGGTACCAGAGGAGTGGGCCTTGAAACGCGTCAGCACTTTTTTCAACACAGAGGAACTTGAGTAAACGTATTGTGACGTGAGGGATTTGCATTGGATCGTATGCCCCACACACCCACTCTAAACATTTTCCCGTGTTTGGCACATGTTTGGCCCCATAAACAAGATAGCAATAAGAGTATTCTAGTTTCTGATGTTATGATGCGAAAGTCTAATGTTGTTGTGTATAAATGTGTTTGTATATAAGTATTTCATGGACTGTCTATTATGAATCGTCATAAGTATTTTTCATGTTTTGTATGTTAATTTGAAAATTGTGTGTCTCGTTACTTCTCATTCAACTAAAATATTTTTGGTAAAATACAAACAATTGCAAAGAAAGGATTGGTTTAGTAAAAATTCCATTCTAACAGAAAAGATAGTGGTCTGTTTGTTGCTCAACAATATTAAGAGCATAACGTCAAACAAAGCCAGGTTCTTCTTTTTTTATTCAATTTAGTACGGCCCTACCTGGTTCTGGTCCTTTGGGCCTATCCCCCCAGTTTTTGTAACTTTCTGAAAGTGGCATTTTCGAAATTGCAACTAAAATCTGGCTTTACCATTAATGGGGGCTTTTAATTAATTTTAATTACAAACTCACACCATCCACTTGCACCCAACTGAAAGTTATCGCTTATTAAATGTAATAAGGCAACCCAATGTTATCCTATGGGAGAGGTAGGCCTTTCAGTAGTGAAAAACGAATTTGAGAGTTTTTCACTATCAGGACATGTAAATCTTAAAAGTGCATGTCCAACTTTTTAAATACACTGCACTCTGCCTCTGGGCTGTTCAGGGCCTACCATAGGATTAACATATATGTATTAAAAAGGAAGGCTTTTCACACACAGACTGGAATGGCAGGCCTAAGACTAGCTTTACAGGCTACTTAAGTGGGTGGCACAATCAGTGCTGCAGGTCCTCTAGCAGGATTTAATTTACAGTTCCTCAGTACATGGGGTACCCCTTTACTAGGGGCTTTAAAACTAAATTAAATATGCCAATTGGGTATACGCCACTTCTGCCATGTTTAGGGGAGAGAGCACAAGCACTTTAGCACTGGTTTGCAAAGATCAGCTAAAATAGGAGGGGTGAAGGCAAAACTTAGGGGGAAGACCCCATCCCTAAGGCTGACAGATCTAACAGATCGTAGCAGAATATTTCTGGTGGGTGATTATGTAACATTCCATGATTTTTAAAATAGGGCACAGCCCAGTAATGGTGTTCTACTTCTGGAGAGTGACACGTCTCTCATATTTGAGACAACCCTCAGACTTGCTAATAGTTTCACCTGTTTATAAAATATTTACTGTGACTCTATTGTCTTCTCCATCTCCAGATGACATGAATAAAAGGCATATGGATTTTGTTGTTTGAAACTCTTAACTATTTTCTGTGGTACCAGGTCAGCAGCTCTTTTTGGCCATTACAATTATGCCTTTTGGTTCTCGTTAAAACAATTATAGGTCCAAGACGAACAGATTAATAAGAATATTTAAGACAGACTATAAATGAGAGGATAACAACTTTGATAAGTTCATAAACACAGCAAAGATTCTGTGCCTAGGAAGGAAGTGATGATATAAGCCTTCCACTTTAGGCAAACATCCCTGATCTGATCCAAGATTCACAACAGCAGCTCCTAGATGTCATGTCCTTAAGCCACTCTTTCAGACCCACACTGACATGCATATCCAGGTAACTAGGTCATGTGAGTGAGACATTAAAGCCATTCACATGCACAAGCTCCCAAGGATGCAATTGAAGAACTACCACAGAGCTTACTGCCATCAGTGTGTTCTTAAACCCTAATGGTGAAGGTAACAAATTCAGCTACCTCAGCAACAGGGTAAGCCTTTCTACGTCCATGTTAAGCTGTCTACTAGAAGCTGAGGATATCGGAAACCCTCTGCCTACTGGGGAAACGTTCATCAGCCATTGTATCTCTTTCACTCAGCCCCTTAGCAGGCAGAAGCAAAGCATTATTTCATCCAGACTGGTAGTGTATAACAGAAGACAAATTAGTATTAGATGTTATACAGACTCAGGCTTGAAGTGATCACCAATATTAGACCCAAGGCATTGAGATCCTTTTTCCTCTATTGCTTGGTGTTAAATGAGAAAGAAACAATTTAAAAGGTTCCCAACCATCAGAAGAACATTGGCACTTTCTCTGGGTAATACTATTTTTTGAAAACGAACAGCATCTAATTTTAAATCTCATAAACAAAAACAAGTGGATGAAGTAATGGAAGTTTAGGATGTTGGTGCTTTATTCAACATATTCCCATCTCCAACAAGAAGTACAACGCCCATCATAGATTGCAAAAACAACCAGAGGGAAGGAATCGGGGAATTTAATTGTTCAGTGCATAAGGCTGTGAATATCAAATTGGATGCATTATAGTATACAATTCTGAAATTGGGAATACAACTTTGGCCCCAATTACGATATTGGGTGGACACCGTTCCGGTGTAGGAACCGACCAACCGTAGGTCAGCAGTTTCGACCACCGTATTAGGATGGGACCACACATGTTACGGTCGCAAACAGCTATTCCTCTATGGGAGCTTGTGCTGCGCCCAGTTTCTGCCCTTTGCACAAGCTCCCATATAAAAATGGGAGTTTGCGTAAATCCCTGCAACATATAGCCAGAAGTCAGCCCCTTTCCACAACCCTGTCATTATCGGCACTAACAGAATCCCTAAAACTGTCCAATCGCCTAGACCTCCTGCTCAATACTCCTCTATCCACCTTACTCCCCCCATCATCGAAGCTCCCCGCCCTCTCTCTTGCATGCTCCTAAACTGCAGATCAGCAGTACAACACGCCACAGACATTTCTGAAGCTCTACTCGCTGAAGAAATTGACATCGATTTCCTCACAGAATCCTGGCTCAAAGTCCACTCTACCCCCATTCTGGACATTCTCATCCCTCCAGGATACACCATCATCAGACAAGACAGACCGATCAAGACTGGGGGGGAACTAGCCATCATTTACAAGGCTGGAATACAGATTAACAAACTCAATCCTGTAAAATACCTATTGTTTGAATACCTGGATGTGGAACTCACTGCCAAAGGCACCACAACCATCAAATTCCACACCATCTACCATCCTCCTGGAGAGCATACCATTTTCCCCGAAGAACTAACAGACCTAATATCTTGGTTCTCCTTGACAGAGACTAAAGACGTGTTCCTGGGTGACCTCAATATCCACTGGAACGACCCAGAAGACTCCACTGTCCTGAACCTATCCAACCTATTAGAAATATATAACCTCAAACAACTGTGCAATAAACCAACTCACATCAACGGTTCAACACTGGATGCAATAATTACCAACAATGAACTAGTCTCTCTGAGAGCGATTTCTCCCATTGACTGGTCCGACCACCACCTCATTCTGTTCAAGATTGACACTCTTGTCAGCCACCAACCTATTTGTGATATAAAACCTAAACTCTTGACCAGAAACATCAAAGAAGACCCTTTATTCGAACTTGAATCCAGGATTCATGCCCATCTTCAACTCCAACCCTCATCATGGACGGCTGATGACCTCACTACACACTTTAACTCAAAATGACAGAAGTTTTAGACCAAGTAGCTCCACTCAAACTCAAACAACTGAGGCAAACCAATCTAAACCCTAGTTTAACGTGAATCTGAATGATGAAAGGCATCAACTCAGACAAACGGAAAGGTCTTGGAGACTAAACCCCTCGACCTTACACCTAGCGCAACTAAGATCTGTTCGACGGGCATACAAAAAACACATTTTCAGTGAAAAAGCGTTTTTTTCTGCAGCCTACTAGATCTGGCAAAACACAGACAGAGAGAACTCTTCAACATTGTCAAAAGTCAAACTAACTGTACTCCTTCTCAAGAAATCAAAGCCACCAATGAGCGATGTGAAGAAATTGCCACCTTCTTCACTTATAAAGTCGCTAAAATCGATCAATATTTCATACAAACTACTAACCCTCATTCCCTCTTAACCTGCCCCCTTCAACCACCCTTGACCATTCAGAAAGAGTTCTTAACATGGACAATCAGACCTGCCTCCAGCTAAAAAGCAATGTGCATTGGTCCGACTTTGAGCTAATTTCGGAAAATGAGGTCTTCAGTATAATCTCTAATCTAAAACCTTCCTCCCACACTATGGACCCCTCCCATCCACAATTATAAAAGAACGCAACCACACCATTTCCCCATTCTGGACAAAAATCTTCAACGCCTCTCTCACCTCAGGCTGAGTCCCAGACTCCCTTCAACTAGGTCAAATCACACCCATTTTCAAGATACCTGGGGCCAACCCTAATGATCTTAACAACCTCAGACCTATCTCTAACCTCCCATTCCTTGCAAAAACATTGGAGAAATGTGTTCTACACCAACTCTACAAACACATTGATTAGTTCAACCTCCTCAACGCCTTTCAATCAGGATTCAGGAAAGGCTGTAGCACGGAAACAGCTATGCTTAACGTCTCCTACAACATTCACAAGGCCTTAGTTGAAGGTGATGCCTGCCTACTCATCCTTATTGACCTATCTGCGGCATTCGACACAGTAAATCATCCAGCTCTTCTGGAGACCTTGTCGAAGCGCTCTGGCATCAATGGCACTGTACTGAAATGGTTCACCTCCTTCCTTCAACACCGCTAGCAACAAATTAAAATCAACTCCTGTCTCTCGAAGCCAACAAAAGTCACACTTGGGGTCCCACAAGGCTCGATCCTCTCCCTCGTCCCTCTTCAATCTCTTCATGGAGCCCCTCAATATCATCTTGAAAAAAGCTGGAGTGAATTACCACCTTTATGTGGACGACATCCAAATCTATTTCAAAATCAAGACTCCCAGCGACATCCAACACCTCAATGCCACTTTAACCGAGATCCAAACTTGGTTCAACGTTAACCACATAAAGCTCAACCCTGATAAAACAGAACTAACCCTATTCTCTCCAAAAAGCAACCACGATCCAATCCAAGAGTGGCTCAAGAATCTGGTTGCCCTAAACTGCCCCCTCGTCCTATCCGACTCAGTTAAGTCTCTAGGCATCAACCTTGACAAGAACTTATCAATAGAGGCCCACATCAAAAACTCTGCAAAAAGTGCTCTTTTCTCTCTAAACCACCTCAAGAAATTGAAACCTTTTCTTCCCCATGATGACCTCAAGACAGTAGTCCAATCCCTAGTTCTCTCTAAAATCGACTATGGAGCGCCATCCTAACTGGGACTCCAAAAGCTCACCTAGCCCCTCTAAGGGCAGTGCTGAACATGGCCGCTCGACTCGTATCTAATGTAAAAAGATTTGAACACATCACTCCAGCTCTCAACTTCCTCAATTGGCTTCTCATGGAAGGGAGGTGTATTTACAAACTGGCCTATATCACACACAAAACCCTCCACTCTCTGGCCCCCAACTACCTGAACAACAAAATGGTAAGAGCAGGTCAATCCAGAACACTGAGAAGCTCCAACTCACTCCTTCTTATTCCTCCGAAACTGAAAAAGAAAACCACCCAATACCGATCGTTCTCTGGCAACGCTCCCAGGATGTGGAAAGCTTTCCCTAGAGCCCTCAGATGCAACCCCTCCTTCTCCTGTTTCAAAAGGGACCTGAAACTCCATCTCCTTAACAAATACTTTCCTGACCAACGTCATCTAACCTAGGCTTCAATATCCGAGTAGACTCCTCTCTTTCTTTACATTCAAGGATAGTTGGTGACTGGACTATGTTAATCAACTTTTCTTTTTTACTGTTCTCTCCCCCTCGGATGCACTGTTTATTTCATTTCTGGTGCTGTATTTTTTATCTCTGGTTTGTTTCCTTACTGCCGGCCTACTTTGTAATGTAATGTCCTTCTGTTTTTTTACAGTGTGTATGTAAAGCGGTCTGATATCTACTGGTCAAGCCAGCGCTATATAAAACTTTTAAAATAATAAATACATAAAAATAAATAAAATAAACCTCACAGCTGGCACCCAACCGGAGGCCGCAGGAAGAAGGAGGCCCTGCTAGGGGCCCCCAAAGTCACTTTCCGACAGTCTTTTCATGCCGGAAAGCCTGACATGAAATGTCTGTCTAAAACTGACATCATAATCCCGATGGCGGAAAAGTAGGGATTATATTGTGGTTTTCGGCTGGCCCATGCGCTCCTTCATTGTTATTAGGTGGTTGGAAGTCAAACCTGGGATTTCGGTCGGACAGTCTCCAACCTGTGGTTGGAGGCTTTCTGGCCGACATCCAAATGAGGCCCTAAGTATTTAAGGTAGGCTGTATATTATTGGCACTGGATGTGAAAAATTAGGTGGTGTATTCACTTATTGTATGTTGTGGTGACCAAGAATATTCCATTGCTGCTGATGAACAATGGTGGTTATGTTATTTTAAAGATAGCAGCTGAATTCTATACTGGTGTTAACACCTTTGTGAAACGTTAAGCATAATTTGTTGATTGAGAAGATCTCTCTTCATGATAGTCTTGTTTATTTGTGTCTAAAAATGGCATTTGCTGGACCACATACAATACATGAAATATAGGTTTTGCTCTGTTGCATCCTTTTTCGTTACAGTGCACTGCAGCTCCTGATTTGGAATTTGCATTTCTAATTTTACTTATGTATTTTGCGTTCCTCATATTTTTTTACCTTTCTTTCAGTTTTGCTCACGTATAACCACATGAGCAATTTAGTAAGTAGGTCCAATAGGTAGTCTCACTGGTGGCCGTACATCCAAGTTTGATTGTTTTGCCACTTGAATGACGGTAGATGAATTGAGCTTTTATTACTACAATTGTTGCAATTGAATTTAATCAGGGTGTTGGCCATTGTAAGTTTTATATTTACAATTGATTTTCGTTTTGAAACCATTCTTTTAATGAGAAATTCAATCTGATATTTATGCTAATGTCTTTCAATGAAAGCCTATTTAACAATGGTGCGTCATCATTTTGATATCACTGCTTAGCACCACCAAGAACAATAATTATTGCCTCTTCATCCATCTCCCTCATCCTGGCCCATACATCATGAGGTCTGAATCATGCCGTATGGACTATGCCGAAGAGTAGGACTCAGAGTAATGAAGAATGGTGGTAAGTAATGGGGTCATTACCTCTTTATCTATCAACATCATTCCAGTTATTACATTGTGATGCACATCTCACTATTTACGGACTGTGACAAGGAAGACTAGGGCTCAGAGTAATGAAGATTACCCGTAAGGAACAAGGCCATCTACATAGAGCTCACAGCTATGTGCAGATGTGAGGAAGCAGTGAAACAAATCGTTTTTCCATGTCTTAAATATTCTAGAAAAAAACGATTCATACTGTAAAAGTAATATGCCAAAGTAGTCCATTGCCACCTCAGGTTTTTTCCGTGATGTGGACAGGGAGTGCTGCAGGTGTCTTTTCATCAGTCTGCAATTTCTGTGGAGGGCTAACAGGCAATGGTGGCGTGTATTGCTGCTTACAGATCTGTTCTTGGCTTAGGAGGAGGTTGTTTTTCTTCTCTTGTTTTTGTCTGTCTCGCGAGTATGCACGCGGTGGGATTTGGGCCAAAATAGCAGGGAAGGATTAGATGAAACCAGAGGATAAACCGTCAGGCGAACAATATGTCTTCTGTGACTAGGCCCTCAAAGAACTCTCAAGAACTTAAAGAGGAACAGACATTTAAATAGATGAGACATTCCGAAAGTGTGTAGCGATAAGCCAGGCCTGATGTCACATCTGGCCAGAATCCATAGGGGGTGCAGGTTCTAATGCAATGTAACGGGAAAGGGTCTCCGGTGTGCCAGAAGTGTTTCAGCAGATCAGTGAATATGAGCAATGTGGTGAGTACTTGGGTTTTGAAGAAGGTCATCACTGATATATAAATACAGATAAGCACTGTTGGGCTGTAAGCAAATGTGTTCTCTTATAAACGTATTGGACGAAAAAATCCCTAAAAGTATGACTTCTTTATTACTTATAGCTAGATTTAATTAATCTAAAGATGTTTAGAACATGCCTTACTAGCAGCTTATATGCCCCACCTCTGCTACTGATTACAAACTGACTGCAACTATCAATTCATTCTGTTTTTTTAGCACACTCCCTCCCCCAACACTCCAGGCATTATTAAAGAGGCACTGCAAAGAACAGCACACTCGCATCACTCTAAACAGAGAATCAGCAGGGAGTCACTCTTCAAGCACATCTTCCTATTCCCACAACAAAACATGTATTTTATTTATTCTGAGCATTTTGTAAAGTGTGTACATCACCTAAGGGTATCAGAGAGCTGTGGTGTATCACATGGGGCTCACTCAATAGATTGATAGGACATGAGGTTACAGACAATGTTCATCATTTCAAATGGTCGGTTACTTAGTTCAGTATATTCATGACACCCACCAAAGATTGGCGATTAAATTGCACATGATGATTTCAGGCACTTTTCACCACTGTAAACAGTAGGTTAAACTCTACTCATCCTTTCTTAAAGATCAACAAACAGACAAGGTTACAATGTTAACATTGCTTTAAGTATCTGTAGTATAACCACCTGATACCTGGCTTTGAAATATACTCAAGCTTTAATTCTTTATTGTTATTTTTTATTTATTTTTCTGTTGCAGTTTTCTATAGTGCAAACATGGACCAAGGGCAATGGAGCAGTTTAGATAAGAATGGGAGCCGCACCACTCACTAAGGGTGAGTGGTGGAGAGAAGTCCATGATGGTGCTGGTCAAATGTGTGCATGGTCCCAGTGGTCTGTACATGAGAGTGCCTCTCAGAGTGAAGTGGGCTGTGAAATGGGGCTTGAACGGCAGGTGTTCCATGTTTGAGAGTGATGTGTCCATGGATATGGTGCAGCTGATGGTGTTCTTGTGGATAATGAAGATTCCGCCTTCGGACTTGTGAAGACTGTCTTTCTGGGCATTCTTGTAGCCCAGGAGGGCCATGTCAATGTTCTAAGGTCTCTTTACCGCCCCCCCCAGACTACTGACCTAAGGGACGGGTGGGTGGGAGTTAAACTAAAAGGCGCAGTCCCAGGGGAGCACAGCCGGTCCGGTCCAGGCCATGACAGAGACCGGGACCACAACTCCCAGAGCCTAAATAGGTTCCAGTCTCCACCCACTCCCGCACCGGGCGTGCGTCACCCGGTGCCCCAGAAGTGAAAACCCGGCAGGTCGCCCATAGGGCTAGCCGGCCGCCTACTCTGACCTGGGGCGTGGCGAGGGGACGGGGTGCCGGGCCCTAGAGGCGCGCTCCTCAAGCCTCGCGCTTGGCATAGGGCCCGGATTCCCCAGCATGCTCCCCGCCAGCCAAGACAACAGTACAACCCACTGTTAAAATCATCCACAGAGATTTGAGTGGGTGTAAAAATGGCCATGTTTAATATCAACATTTATAAACATGACTAAACATTTCATATTCAAAATTTGATGAAATCAATAACACATTTTTAATATTGACATTCAAAGTTTTCAGCCTCCAAGCCCCCCGGTATTATCTTGGTGTCGCCAATTTGGAGGCCCCCCAACAGGTCAGATCTGGAAGTCCCTACAATTTCTCCCAGCCGGAACGCCCCATAGAAGGCCAGGGAAAACACTGCCCGAATAATGTGCTCTCAAATGACGAGCTGCAAATCCTAGGAAGGGACTCCAGGATGTCACCCAGTGTTCTAATGTCCAAAAGCCTCCTGCAATCCTGTTTGGGCCCCTCCAACTTGGCCCACCCCGACAAGGCTTTCCTGACCACAAAGGATGCGCCTCGGTCGCCCTCGCCTGCGAGTTTAGCAAAGAACGCCACTGCCGTCACATGAGCCCTAGCATAAGAAACTGACCTACCCTGATCCTTCAGCTGCTGAGAGAAACCGTGTATCGCATTAGCAGAAAATAATCCTGGTATACCAGCTTCCCACACAAACATCCTGTAAGACATGAACTGCAGTTGGTATGATCTCCTAGTGCGACCACACAAATCGGCACCTACCAGCCCCGCTAGCGCGAAGCGCGGGGCTCCAATCCTCCACAGTGGTGTTGGGAACCCTGTCATCTGCTCCTCCGCCTGCGGGTAATATCTCCGGAAATCCTGTAACTTGGAACGAGACAAAGCATCAGCAGCTTGATTGTCCACTCCTGGTATATGTGCCTCTTTGAACAGTAGGTTCAGCCTCAAGCAGACGAACACCAGGTGGTTCAATAATCTCAGGACATGTTTATATGTTGCCTCCTGCCTGTGTATGGCTTCCACCATTGCCATGTTGTCTGACCAGAATACCACTGACTTATTCTTGAAGAGGTCCGCCCAAACGGTCACCGCCACTATAATTGGGAATAACTCTGCCACTCTGCCTGCCACTCTGCCCTGCACCAATGAGGCCCTAGAATTGCGCCAAAGCCAAAATTGCCCGCCGAGTCAGTGAGCAAGCCCAGCTCTGTGCTCGACACCGGCAGAGCAGGCCAAATGACTTTTCCATTGAAGTTACTCAAAAAGCTGTGCCACACTCTCAAATCCTCCTTCAACTCTGCTTGGAGGCGCACATGATGATGTTTCTGGGATTATCCCCCCATTGCCCCAGCTATAGACCTTGAGAAGGGGCGCCCCATTGGGATGATCCGAAAGGCGAAATTGAGCTGGCCCACCAACACCTGTATTTGGTGCAGGGTAACCCTATTCCCCGCCAATGCTGTGTCAATTGCTAGGGGAAAAGCCTGTACCTTGTCCAGTGGCAGCCTGCATTCCCCCGCCACTGTGTCAATCTCAATTCCCAAAAAGGACATGCACGTATCAGGGCCTTCTGTTTTACCTGGGGCCAACGGTACCTTAAATTCATGAAACATAGCCACTAATTGCTCCAAAGCCTGCCCACATGCATCTGATGCCGCTGGACCCATGACCATGAAGTCGTCTAAATAATGCCCCACTTCTCTGTAACCAGTCTTGCGTGTGTACAACCACTGCAGCATGGAGCTAAATGTTTCAAAGTACCTGCAAGAAACTGCACACTAAGCATGGGCGAATTTTGCGAATCTCGCGTTCGTGAATTTTGCGGTTTTGCGAACTCGCAATTCGCAAAATCCGCGAATTCTCGCGAATTTGCGGATTTTTTTTTTTGTGTGTTCGCGCGGGTTTCTGCCAGTTCGCGAGGGTTTTGTACAATTTCGCAAACGCGAACTTACCTGTCGGGTCGCAAGTTTCGCGAACTTGTTGTTTCTACGTGTCCAGCCTGTTTGGGACACTCTTCTTCATCACTACCACTCTCTGTCACCACTGCCACTCTCTGACTACTCATGCCACCCTCTGGCCCACCCATGCCACCCTCTGTTTCATCACAGCACCCTCTGGTTGTCCAGTCAGTGTACATTATTGTGGCAAAGCAAGCACACCTTCCCTGCCTCAAGTGACCTGAATTAATTTGGGGCTGATTAAGGTGTCACAGAATATTTTTTTAGCTGGCACCTGCTTCCTTAGTGCTTCCTGATTAGTGATCTTTTGCACTTGCTAAGTGCTTTCATTGTTGCAAAATTAGTTACAACACCTGCCCTGCCCCAACTGACAATAATGAATTAGGGGCTGATTAATGGATTTGAACTTCCAGCCTGGCTCCTGCTTGTCTCCCTTAGCTGTAATTCAGGACCTTTGTGGCATATGTGTAACTATTCTGAGGTTCAGAGCAGGGTCACATAATAGTTGCAATTGGCAACTGAACTCTGGAGGGGCCCCTCAGGAAGCACTACAGGAAATGGCTACTAATGATGAGCCTGAAGTTTTGAACCTGGTAAGTAGTTTCAGTTTTGCTAAGATCGTATTTCTGCAATTTTGCGCTTATTCGCGGGGCGCGAAGTTGTACTGGGAAGCCGCGAACTCACGCGAACAGTGCGAGCAAGCCATAAAATCCGCTGCTCGCGGATTTGCGGATTTTGCGGGAGATTCGCGAATCTCGCGGATTGCGAATTTACCGAAAATCCGCAAAATCCGCGAGCGAAACGGATTTTCCGCCCATGCTTACTGCACACCCCATTGGCATACACATGTCGTAATAGAACTGGTGATTTAACTGGAAACCCAATAAATGATAATCCTCTGGGTGCACTGGCAGGAGGCGAAAAGCTGATTCAATATCTGTTTTAGCCATAATGGCGTTGGGCCCAAGGTCCCTCAACTTCTGCAGAGCTGCATCAAAAGAGGAGTAAGTCACAGAACACAAGGAAAGGTCAATTGCATCATTTACTGATGCTCCCCTTGGCGCTGACAAGTTGTGGATCATCCTGAATTGACCTGGCTCCTTCTTAGGAACCACCCCCAGCGGTGAACACACATAACCTGACAACGGGGGAGCAGGGAAGGGGCCGGCAACCCGGCCCAGTGCTCGCTCCTTCTCAACTTTCTGTGCTACTACCGTGGCATGCATGCGTGCTGATAGCAGGTTATTACAACGATCCACCGGGGGTACCCACTGAGCCGGGATGTAGAAACCCCTAGAAAACCCCTGATACAACACCCTGGCTGCTGTCCTGTCTGGATACTGATTCAGCCAAAAAATCAGTTTCCCAATGTCCACTGGGGTGGGCAGCTTATGGCTGTGGAGGCTTGATCTCTCTACCCCCACCCCCCCTTTCTTTGGATTTTTTAATGCACTTGAACTCTGGGTGTGAGGGGTGGCCACAGAATGAACAGGCGTGTCTAAATTTACATTGACCTGTTGGCCAGGCACACATTTCTTATTAAATGCCCAGCAGGTTCCCCTCTTCTCCCCAGGTCCCCCCTGCGACGTCCGATAGGGCTGCCTTTGTGTGGTGTGATTTACTATTAACATTCTCTAGCCACACATTGACCTCAACTTGATCCCACCCAATGTCTGGTCCTTCACTTTCTCCCATCGGAAATCCCTGTCATAGTCCAACCATGCTGTCCCCCCATGTGTTGTGTGTGCCTTCAAGATCTTGTTCATGTAATATACCAAAGATATTGCCAACTTAGGCTTTTTCTCCAACATAACCGTTGTAAAAACCTGAAAACCAAACAGCCAATTCATAATGGACTCTTCCAACCTTGGTCTCCTGTCTCTGACAGAACCATCTTTCCCTTCCTTTTCTCTGACCTCGACCTCTATCCTCTTGGGTCTGATCAATGAGAAAATATCTACATACTCTCCCTTCCAGATTTATTCCTTCATGTCCAGGGGGACATGTGTTGCCTATTTTCCAGTTTTAGATAATAAAGTATCATGTAGGTGTGAGCGCAAAATCCGTTTCGCAGATTTTCGGTAAATCCGCAATCCGCGAACTCCCGCGCATTTACCGAAAATCCGCGAATCCGCGATCGGCGGATTCTGGGGGCAAAAGTTCAAGCCTTCAAGCTTGAAGTTGTAACTATTTTAGGATGGCGCCGGCAAGCTGCCAGCGCCATCCTAAAATAGTTACTAAGTTAGCTTCAACAGGAAGCACTAATAGATAAAATAAAGCAGGTGCTCGAGCACCTGCTTTATTTTATCTATTAGTGCTTCCTGATGAAGCTAATTTAGTAACTATTTTAAGATGGCGCTGGCAGCTTGCCGGCGCCATCCTAAAATAGTTACAGGATTATAGGTTGAGACAGTGACAGCTCACTCAAGGGACCCCTGCGCCCTTCGGGGCGATTGCATAGTAACACACACATGGTCGCTGGAACTAGTTGAAGCTCAAATTCAGTGATTCATTCATCAGCCCAAAAACAATGGTGAGCGTCGTCGAGGCTGGGCAGGTGTGCCTTCTTCCCAAATCTACCGTCGAAAATCAGCTGTGATGCTGGATAGAGGCCTTTGCATCCTTGACTTCCGCTGTTAAAATCTAGTTTGCGACATCAACATTATCGGCGCCATCTTGTCCCATTTTAAGCTCATCCGTGCGCGTAAGTGGCAGCCATTTTGAATGCCATGGCCTCTCTGCCCACTGCCGATAGCCAGCGCGTCTCTCTCTCTCTCTCCTAACCTCGCAAGCATCCCCCCCTGCACGCTGACAGCCCCCGCTCTCACATGCTTGGGCCATAAACCCCTCTTCAGCGCAACCCTGCCTCGGAACCCCATCCTGTTCCCAGCTCAACATCTCCCTCCATTCCTTTCATGATCCCGTATCCCTTTGATAAAACCCCCTTTCCTCTGTGCCCGATTGTCCTGCTCGTTCCCAGGCGGCCACCTGGCCCTGCGAATGCTGGTTATTGCCCCATACAGTAGGAAGCTTCCCCCCCATCAAAGGATCCACAACTGATCAAAGCCCCCACCCCATGAGATCCGATCAACCACACGCATTCCGGGAATCGGTGGAATGCCCAGCTGTGCGACAATCGTCACCTGTTGTGACCGGGGTGGGGACTTCTACTGTAAATGTGTGTGGGAACGGGCTTGAAGCGGGGATTCCGAGGATGTCTTTCCGTACATCAAAGTGTTGACAAAGATGTGTTTCATGCAATAAAGCAATAAACCTGTGTATAAGAGGCCAGGCCTCAGAGATGCGGTTAGAGCACCTCGAGAAGATACCCTGTTGTCTGAGTTGACGTGTTTTGCTCCGTCGGAATAAAACTTCTGTTTCCTGCCTTCCAGTCTCCAGCGCCTGCCTTTTTGTTTGAAAGATTTGAGTGGTATGAGAGGCGGTTAGCGCCGGGCAATACTTAAAAGGTTCTCGGCTAACATCGGCCCTACCTTTTTCTACATCTGCCATTTACCCACTATGATGGACAGCTCACTCAAGGGACCCCTGCGCCCTTCGGGGCGATTGCATAGTAACACACATGGTCGCTGGGAACTAGTTGAAGCTCAAATTCAGTGACTCATTCATCAGCCCAAAAACAATCGTGAGCGTCGTCGCGGCCGCACAGAAGACCCCCCCCCCCCCCATTAAGGAAATCCGCAAAATCCGCAAATTTGCGGATTTTGCGGATCCGCAAATCCGCAAATCTGCAAATTCGCGGATCGTGGATCCGCGAAATCCGCCCATGCCTAGTATCATGCCCCCCCACCGCCTTGGACACCCCCTCTGCCCCTTTGCTAGCTGTCTCCACCGTCTTACCTCCAGTGGACACTGATGCTTCTGGTGGGGCGGGTGGGGTTTGCCCCGTCGCCTGACTGGTGGTGCCCTGAGTCTTAACAAGGAGGGCTACCTGCTTGCTGATTTCGCTTACCACGCTCTTTGCAGCGGATTTCGGGCCCATGGTGCCACTGCACCGCTGCTGAGCTGAGTTTCCCCCGCCGGCGCCGCTAGCTGTCCCAAAAGAGTAGCTACTGAAGCTAGGATACTGGCTGTAGGATCCTGTGACCCTCCTGCTGAGATCTCTGCCTGTGGAAGGAGAGAGGGGACCACTGCCGCTGGTACCGAGCCGTGTGCAGAGGCCCCTGCTCCCACCCCCACTGTTGTGCCATAATGGCTTGCGGTATTTGTGCTACCACTGGCTCTACAGGGTTAGACCCTGGCACCAATGCCTTCAGGGCTCCCCTGAGCTCTGCCAAAATGGACCCCACATCGTTCCCTGGTAATGCGGGGGCGCTTGGTACCGGCCGCCCCTCCATGACTGGCTGCGGAGGCATCCCTGGTAATGTTAGGGAGGGAGCTGTTAACTCCGGAACTGGCTGTGGTAGCGGCCCTGGAACTAAAGGGGGAGGGCTGTTATCTCAGGGACTGGTTGCAGGGGGACCCTTACTGGTATCGCGGCCACCTGTCCTGCACCCTGCCCTTCCTGGTCCCTGCCCTTCTTCTTCCTGTTTGCCCCACCCTTTCCTCTGTGTTGTTGCACCCTAGGTTTCTTAACTAGGGGGGGAAGCTGCTTTGGGAGGTACCCCATTCCTGCGGGGGCGGTCCCTTAGGCCAGCCTGCACTGGCTGTTCATCCTCAGACACTGGGGCCTCCCCGCCCATATCCTCGGAACTCTCCTCTTCATCCCTGCTAAGTTTAGCTAAGACCAGTTTGAGTAGTTGCGCAATTTCAGGATCTTTGTCCTTCCTCTTGTGGCTGTGACCCCTTGCTGGCATAATGTCCGCAGAGGAGCCCTATCAGCGTTTCCCTAAATCCTTCTGCTGCTGGTGTCTATCCTAGGAAAAGGAAAGCCAACTAGTTCTAAGCTCGCACAATTACTGGGGCTTGACCACAAATACAATGCCTCCTTTGAGGAACAAGACATGTGCGCCCCTCAAGATGTTGCCTTGCAGTGTGTGCTCGTTTCTCGTAATGCACTATTTACAATTCTGGCAAAAACCCGCTTGCATCCGCTGCTCGAGCCCCCACCTCACTTATGCCCCACACGCTTAACCCGGATCGTTCCGCCGCACGTTCACCCCGTGCTCACCCTCCACCTGCCCCCCGGTCCCGCCAAGTCGACAGGCAAGATGCCGGTGCCCTGAGGGTATCCCCAACAGCGCAGCACACCGTAGGCAGCCGCAGGCCACCCGAGACACCCCAGTACAGCAGCCTCTTCACTCAGCCCCTCACCGCCCCCCATGGCTGCCCACGGGCCCCCAGGACACCCGACACCTTACCTGCCGAGCTGGATACCGCCGAATGACGCTGCCGCTCGCAGCCGCCGTGTGGTAACGGTCTCGCCCCCCCGCTCACCAGTGGTCTCGACTCGGCTGCGCCACAGATACAGGAAGTTAAAACAAGGGGAAGTTAAAATAAGGAGTTAAACTAAGGGAGTTAAACTAAAGCGTGCAGTCCCAGGAGAGCACAGCTAGTCCAGTGCAGGCAAGGAAAGAGACCGGGACCACAACTCCCATAGCCTAAATAGGTCCCAGTCTCCGCCCCCTCCCACACCGGACGTGCATCACCCGGTGCCCCAAAAGTGAAAACCCGGCCGGTCGCCCATAGGGCTAGCCGACCGCCTACTCTGACCTGTGGCGTGGTGAGGGGCCATGGGGCCGGGCCCTAGAGGCGCTCTCCTCGAGCCTTGCGCTTGGCAGATGAATGAAAACTTTCAGGAGGCACTATTCTCCAGACCAAGACCACGTATTTTTCTTCAAAAATGATGAACTCAGCTACGAAAACTAAAGACATCTTCGCAATAGTTGATGAGCTTGCGCAACCTGACAGAGTGATAGCTAGATCTGTCCCCTCACAAATACTATGTGACTCCCTGAACTCTTTCTTTATCGACAAAATCACTTCTATCAAAAACAATATTCCCACCCACACGCTTCCAGTCACCCCTCCAATTATATGTAAAAAGCCCTCACGCTCGACCAAATTCCCCTGATCTCTAGAGAGGATTTTTTCGTCCTCCTAAAGAAGGTGGGATCTGACTCCTCTAACGATTGCTGCCCACCCCACATCCTGCAACAGGCTTTTGCTGCCTGCCCCAACCCGCCTCTCTTACTCCTTAATAATTCCCTTAAACAAGGTATTGTTCCGGACACCTTTAAACAGTCCGTGATTGTCCCGATTTTGAAGAAACCAAACGCGGATCCGTCAGTTTTGAGCAACTTCCGCCCAATCTCCCTGCTCCCATAACTTAGTAAGATATTGGAGGCCCATGTCACGAACTGCCTCAGCTCATTTATTGAGCATTGAAACAGAGAGAACAGGTGAGTGAGGGTAGTTTGCGCTGAGAGAAAAAACAGTAGTCAATACAATATCTGATAAGCTCCAAGGATTACACTCCGGTCACCCAACCAGAATCAAACAATGTGACTTAGAAAAAGACACAGTTGTAAAGTTATAAACATAGACAGAAAATCCTGAGCTAAGAATGTTCATCAATATCCAAAAGAAAGGACAAATGTTGAGTTCCAGATTTCAAATGTTCTCATTATTCTTCATTTATTGACAATCTTCATCAACAGATAGGAATGCAACCTCTGCCAACACGTGTTTCGTCTCGGTCGTAGAGACCAAAGACTTCGTCAGGGCATATATATCTAAGGAGGTATGCGTAGAAAAATGAAGAGCAAATTCCTTATATGTATTCCGCATCAGTTCGAATTCATTTAAAGTGATCCAAGTTCATATATATAGGTATTTCAATCCAAAAGCGTGAGTCCTTATTACTAGTAAATCGTGTCCAAGTAAGTCTGCTGAAAAAGTAACCAGTATACTCTTGTCCTCCGAGTGCCGAGCCTAGACGTATTCCATGAGACAGCGGCGTTCCATTTATTGAGCATTCGCAGTTCCTCGACCCCTGGCAGGTGGGTTTTCGACCAGTCTATTCCATGGAGTCCGTCATCTTAGCAGTTATGGATGAGCTGAGAAGAGGAGACGATAAAAACATCACCCAGGTCCTGGTACTCTAAGACCTGTTAGTCGCTTTTGACGCGGTGGATCATGATCTCTTGATCGACCGTGTCAGCAATGCTGACATCAAGGGTCTGGCCCTTAGATGGGTTTCCTCTTTCTTGCATAAACGATTCCAGGCAGTTCACCTGGCTAACCTCTCGGCCAAACAAACCAGGCTGACCTGTGGAGTCCCTCAGGGTTCCTCCCCGTCGCCCCTTTTGTATAATTTGTACATGCAACCTTTGATTGTCTCTTTACGCAATATCCCAGTCATAACCTTCAATTATGCAGATGACCACCAGTTGGTATTCAACATTGACCCTTCCAATACATCAGTCACTAATTTCCAATCCACCATGACAGCCATCGCTGAATGGATGTACACTAATCAATTAAAACTCAATCCTGACAAGACGGAGCTGATCCTGACTAGTGGTGCTGCCAACCCCTGGGACTCCAACTTTTGGCCCCGACTCCTGGGCAGCTCCCCCGCCCAGGGGATACTGTAAAAAGCCATGGGGTCATAATCTGCAATGATCTGTCTCTGAAACCCCAAATTAACGCAGTGCTTTCTTCCTGTTTTTTCCATCTTTGCAGAATTGACAAGATCTGCAGATTTCTGACCACCGAGGCCCTCACTCTCGTTACCCTGGCTTTAGTCATCTCTCGTATTGACTACGCAAACTCGCTCTATGTTGGTATCCCAGCATACCAACTTCGTTGACTACAGCTAGTCCAAAACCAAGCAACCAGGCTCATTTATCATCAGCCAAAGCACCAGCATGTCAGTCCTCTGATGAAGAGCCTTCACTGGCTCCCGGTGGGCAAACGCTGTGTTTTTAAACTGGGCTGTACCATCTTCAAAGCGCTCGCGGGCCAGGGTCCTGTCTTCATCTCTTCTATGAATCACCGCTATGTCCCCATACACGAACTTCATTCCTCCCACCTCAATCTGCTCACGATTCTTACTGTTAAACGCAAAAAACATGGCGACCTCCGATTTTCCTTTTTGGCTCCCCATTTCTGGAACACTCTCCCGACGGAACTAAGATCTGTAACCAGTTACACCCAATTCAGAACACTCCTCAAAACCCTTCTGTTCGTACAAGCATACGAGTAACGCTTCTGCTCCCCACCGCCGCTGTCCTTCTCTCTTAGCGCCATGAAACCGCCTGGTGTCAGCGCGCTTTACAAATAATTTTAACATAACATAACATAACACAGGAGAATTCTCCTTCAGTTTGGTGTGGTGTGGCAAGGCAGCAATGTGTAAAGGGGTAGCTGGGGTTGAGGGCACAGAGGGTTGTAGCGTGGTAGCGGCAGAAGGGGGGGTGCTAGGCCCAGTCCAGGCACGTACAGGTGCAGAGGGGCTTGCCATTGGTGCCCCAGTGGATAGTGCGTCCACCCTGTGGCAGCCATTTAGTAGGTCCTGGTAATAGGAGGAGAATTATCACTTCCTGTCCAGATGGATGATTGGGAAATCCAGTGATGTCACTTCTTGTGCAAATAGATGATGGGAAATTCAGTGGCGTCACTTCCTGTGCAAATGGATGATGGGAAATCAAGTGACATCACTTCCTGTGCAGATGGCTGATTGAAATGAGGACTGACTATTGTTCAGGTTCTTCTTTTAAAGAAAGTTTTGGTGGGAAACCAGTGCTGTCACTTCATGTGCAGACTGATGATCGGAAATCTAGTGATGTCATTTCCTGTGAAAAAGGGTGATGGGAAATCTGTTGATGTAACTTCCTGTGCAGATGGATGATGGAAAATCTATGTGTTCTTCAATGATTGTTTTATTTTCACGGGGCATGGAAGATGACATTAGTTTGTGCGTAGGGGCCTTGAGAACAGAGGCTTCACGAGAAAGGCCTTGGAAGGAGTAGTCATGAACAGACACATCTTCCAAAATAATATTGTTTTCTTCTGGACAATAGCTTCTCCACAACTGTGTCTGTCTTCATAGTAACATCAAAGAATGGGGTAGTTTGTGGCGCAGGGGGGAAGGATGTCCGAAACATTACTTGAGGAGTAAATGAGTCAGGTTTTTGTCAGAACTATATCTAGGTAAGAGTTCACAATAGTGTCAGAGAATAACACTGTGGGGCTTATTTACAAGCTCCTTGTGCAGTTGGTGCGTCAAGTTGCGTGACGTACCAGCAGCCCAACCTGCTGCATAATATTTACAAGCACACATAAAGCCACCTTGCGTGGTTTTACGTGTGCTTGTAAATATTGCCCTTTTTCACCCAACACTTCGAGTGTTAGGGGCGTGACATGGGTGTTGCTGTGGGTGTTCCCATACAACATCCATGTCAACTGATGCTTTTCGAAATTTTTGAACAATCATAAACCTGGATATGCGTCAGAATGGTATGCCGCTCTATGGGTGGCATAGCGAGGAGCAACAAGGAGAAATGTTTTCATTTCTCTTCATAATTTTCCTCTTTCTATTGTACGCTGCATTCTACAGCACATATTGGATGATGAAATCACCTCAATTGTTTGCTTTTGTGCTGGAAGGTTGCCCTTCCTGCACAAAAACAATCTTCAGACGATGAAGGCGTCCTTGTACCATGGTGCATGGGTGCCTGTGCCGGGGCATGGGAACAGTTTCTGCACCAGCTTAGGGAAAAGCACAGAGATGGGACTTATTGTTGTAAATATGTTGCATCCCTGTGCTTCAAAATGAACGCAGCTCTGTGCAGCAAAATGGCTTGTGGCACATCGCTGCGTTAGTTTCTCTTAAATAGGGCCCACAGTACTTAACTGTAGGACAGCAGTTATGGAGTAAACATCTAAGGAAAGAGGTGCGACTGCGTTAAATTGAAAGTGCATCATGAGGCAGTTGTAAAAATAAAAGGTAATAAAGAGTACAAAAAAAAAGGGGGGCGCGTTGGGCGCTGCAATGATATCATGTACTGTATATGCCGTGCTATGAAAAAAAAATAAAGTGATGGGGGGAGCGTGTATTTAAACAAATAGTGCTTGAAGGCTGTAATTAAAGCCTACTAAGTAATAACACATGTAACAGGGTGTGTCCTCATGGAAGATTACATGCCAAGCAACCCTTATGATGATTGGTTGTAATTCAACCTTGTAGACCAGTTATCCTAGTGGTAACGTGGACAAAGCAGTCTTAGGCTAAACTCTGAAAGGCATGTGAAGCCAGCTGTATTACCATACACAACCCCCTTGAATACCAAATGAAAGGGACACCACACAGATATATATTGAAAATATATATTGATTTATTAACTATAAAATCCCCTGGACTCTTTATGAGCACAGAAGCACAAGCGTTAAATCACAAGACAGTTTAAAATACACAAAAGTTGCACAATGTGGATGAGCCCTAGGGGCCACCTAAACCATATACTAAGAAAGTGGTATAAGAGATACCAATAGGAAAGGGAACAGGCCTAGGGCCTTGGGAATCGCTGGAGCTATTCGAGACTAGCAATGACTAAGTCGGGAAAGGCCCGCGGGACTCGGATGCAGTGTTCAAAGTGCACGCACTTTCCAATGTAAAGTCTATGGTGCGTAAAAAGTACAAAGTTAGATAGTTAGGAACCTTCCGAGTGACCTAGAACGCTGAAACTTAAGACACAGGCCCTTGAGATGTGTACCAGTGTAGGAACACCGGCGGAGCTGAGTTACCTCACCCACAGGAAGCGGGTGCACAGGGTCGAAGTAGTGTCGGGTTTCGTCACGCTGGTCGATGGTGCTTGGAGCTGAAGATGCTGCAGGCGGCCGATGTGAAGAGTTCCGGTGGATCCAAGGGTGTATCTGAAGTTGTGAAGACCTGAAAGCAGAGGGGACAATGTTCAAAGTCACTAGCCAGTGACTACCGTGGAACCAGATTGGAACCAGGCGATGTCGGGTGCAAACAGGCGTTGTCAGGTAGCTTCTCTCTGCAGCCACATGGACACCGGGGGTCAAGGACGTCCAGGAGTCGGTCACGAGCTGTCCTACGCAGGCTTTTTGCTGTTGGCGGTGTTGGCGACCTGATCAGAACAAACAGACCTTGGCTAATGCAAGCCACGCAGGAATCGAAAGATGCTTAACACTCGGACCAGCAAGGTCAGAGCGAGTGCTCCTTTTCACAGCAGCTTGGGTGAGTCTGGAGCAACCAGACCCGCTGTGTAGTTTGTCGGTTTCGTTGCCAAGATGGCCGCTGACCACGTGGCTAGTGGCCGGGATGGCGCGTCGAGTGGCACAATGCAAAAGGGCCCCACGCAGATCGTGTAGATGCTGGGGGGCTGATCTTCGGTGCAAGAGCTGCTCGGTGGTGGGGGTTCTCAGTCCCCAAAGCACAACATCGAGGATGCCTCAGATGCTGCGCAGTCAGCTTTTCGAGTGTCTTCCAAGATGTCCGGTCCCACGTCACTCGGTGCCTCCACGGGTCCCTTCTTTGCAGGGACTGTGGATCGGGCTCTGAGAAGTCTGGGAGTCTGGTTCTTGTTGGGCTTTGGGCTCGGGCTCCGGCGGGAGGCGGCGGCAAAGCAGATGTCGAGTTGCTGGTTGGTAACTGTATTCACAGGGTGGCCACTCCTAGGCCACAAGGGAGATTCTCTTCAGTCTTCTGAGCAGCAGAATGTCGAAGTCCAGTCTTCTTCGTTGTTTAAAGTTGATTTCAGGATGATCTGCTGTGCAATGGCACTGCTCCCACTCTTATTCCCAATCTGAGGGGTGGATCACCTACTAGGTCCCTCCTCTGGGAGGAACCAGGAAGGGGGGCGGTTACATCCCCTTTCCTTTGTCCAGCTCCTCGCCAAGCCTGGGTCTGGAAAGTCCCAGGACCGGTTTGGACTGGCCTATGCACGGGGACACCTTGTGTGCCCCGGGCATGTCTGATTCTATTCAGCCCTGTCCTACCCAATACACAAAACCCTGTCTGGGGTGATGCTCGCACCTCCCCAGGCAGGAAACCCTTTGTCCAGGCCACCATCTGCCGAGTTTCGGTCAGCAGCAGGAGGCCAGACTCGTGTCTGTGGTGGCAGCATCCATTTTGTGATGCTGAGGCTCTGGTTAACTTTAACCGGGGTTAAGGCTACACACATGTTGTGTCCCTCTAGAAGGGTGGAATGCTATCCCCGTCGACAGAACTGTCGAGGGGATAGTATTCCAATTCGTAGGACACCTTACTCAACATGTTTTGATAAAGCCAAACCAAAGATAGCATTTAACCGCGAGGATTATAATGCACTTAAGAGTATATGGTATGGCAATATCCCGGAACAGCTTAGGGAGTGGTTCCCGACAGCTGCAGACAGGCTCAGCTCATGCTAGAGCACCATCTCACATATTTCCAAGCACTCTGCCTCCAGGATTGATGAGGCCTTCCATAGGAGTGGCTGATAGGAACATATGTGTCCAGTTTAGGGTTAGGCACAGGCATACTGTACCTAAGTAAGAGGTGATTACACCAACTTACCCCAGCTGAGTGATCAGCCAGTTGTGTCAAATATGGAGGCCAGGCCAGGGGTGGCACAATACATGCTGCAGCCCCTGGTAGGCCTTGGAAACACCTATGCCCTGGGTACCTAGGGTACACTGTTACAGGGGCCAATAAGGTGAACCAATTCCAATTGTGTTATGCACCTAAGGTACATGGAGTCCATTTTAAGGAGAGAGCAATCACCCTGGGGCCCTGAATAGCAGGATCCCAGGCCAACTATGTCAAAAACCAGCTAAACACCAGGCAAAAAGTTTGGGGGTAACCATAGTCAGATATCCACCTTCCTACACTTTCTTCCTGTTTTTTCCATCTTTGCAGAATTCACAAGATCTGCAGATTTCTGACCACCGAGGCCCTCACTCTTGTTACCCTGGCTTTAGTCAACTCGCTCTATGTTGGTTTCCCAGCATACCAACTTCGTTGTCTACAGCTAGTCCCAAACCAAGCAACCAGGCTCATTTATCATCAGCCAAAGCACCAGCATGTCAGTCCTCTGATGAAGAGCCTTCACTGGCTCCCGGTGGCCAAACGCTGTGTTTTTAAACTGGGCTGTACCATCTTCAAAGCGCTCGCGTGCCAGGGTCCTGCCTTCATCTCTTCTATGAATCACCGCTATGTCCCCATACGCGAACTTCATTCCTCCCACCACAATCTGCTCACGATTCCTACTGTTAAACGCAAAAAACATGGTGGCCTCCGATTCTCGTTTTTGGCTCCCCATTTCTGGAACACTCTCCCAACGGAACTGAGGGGCATATTATCAAGGGGGTTTACCTCCGCTTTTTTGGCTTTAAAAGCCAAGAAAGCGGAGATAAAATTATCTCCCTATTATCTAGCTGCCGCTAACACCAGTTAGCGACAGCTAGTAGGAGATAGCGATCATCTTGGGCCCCACTTTGCATGTCAGTGATATTTATCACTAATGAGATGCAAAGTGGGCGTGCCAAGATGTTAGAGACTGAAAACAGTCGCTAACATCGCTATCTCCTATTACCAACTTTTGGAGATATTCGCGCTAAGCGCGAATATCTCCAAAAGCTAACACCTGCCCAGAGCAGTTCTTAGCCATGTTATCCAATGGGAGGTGGATAACATGGCTAAGAGCATTAGCTCGGTAATGCATGAATATCGCTGACTTTTCAGCGATATTCATGCATTGCGGCCGTTTTTTATCGCATTTGCGATAAACCTTGCTAATAGCAAGGTTTATCTGCGATAAAAATCGCCGATGTGCGGCGATAATTTTTGTCTCTAAACAAGTTAGAGACAAAAATTATCGCTAGTTGTTGGTAATATGCCCCTGAGATCTGTAACCAGTTACACCCAATTCAGAACACTCCTCAAAACCCTTCTGTTCCTACAAGCATACGAGTAACGCTTCTGCTCCCCACCGTCGCTGTCCTTCTCTCTTAGCACCATGAAACCGCTTGGTGTAAGCGCGCTTTACAAATAATTTTAACATAACACAGGAGAATTCTCCTTCAGTTTGGTGTGATGTGGCAAGGCAGCAATGTGTAGAGGGGTAGCTGGGGTTCAGGGCACAGAGGGTTGTAGCGTGGTAGCGGCAGAAGGGGGGGTGCTAGGCGCAGTCCAGGCACTTATAGGTGCAGAGGGGCTTGCCATTGGTGCCCCAGTGGATAGAGCGTCCACCCTGTGGCAGCCATTTAGTAGGTCCTGGTAATAAGAGGAGTAATGTCACTTCCGGTCCAGATGGATGATTGGGAAATCCAGTGATGTCACTTCTTGTGCAAATAGATGATGGGAAATTCAGTGGCGTCACTTCCTGTGCAAATGGATGATGGGAAATCAAGTGACATCACTTCCTGTGCAGATGGCTGATTGAAATGAGGACTGACTATTGTTCAGGTTCTTCTTTTAAAGAAAGTTTTGGTGGGAAACCAGCGCTGTCACTTCATGTGCAGACTGATGATCGGAAATCCAGTGATGTCATTTCCTGTGCAGAAGGGTGATGGGAAATCTGTTGATGTAACTTCCTGTGCAGATGGATGATGGAAAATCTATGTGTTCTTCAATGATTGTTTTATTTTCACGGGGCGTGGAAGATGACATTAGTTTGTGCGTAGAGGCCTTGAGAGCAGAGGCTTCACGAGAAAGGCCTTGGAAGGAGAAGTCATGAACAGACACATCTTCCAAAATACTATTGTTTTCTTCTGGACAATAGCTTCTCCACAACTGTGTCTGTCTTCATAGTAACATCATAGAATGGGGTAGTTTGTGGTGCAGGGGGGAAGGATGTCCGAAACATTACTTGAGGAGTAAATGAGTCAGGTTTTTGTCAGAACTATATCTAGGTAAGAATTCACAATAGTGTCAGAGAATAACACTGTGGGGCTTATTTACAAGCTCCTTGCGCAGTTGGTGTGTCAAGTTGCGTGATGTACCAGCAGCCCAACCTGCTGCATAATATTTGCAAGCACACATAAAGCCACCTTGCGTGGTTTTACGTGTGCTTGTAAATATTGCCCCTTTTCACCCAACACTTCGAGTGTTAGGGGCGTGACATGGGTGTTGCTGTGGGTGTTCCCATACAACATCCATGTCAACTGATGCTTTTCGAAATTTTTGAACAGTCATAAACCTGGATATGCGTCAGAATGGTATGCCGCTCTATGGGTGGCATAGCGAGGAGCAACAAGGAGAAATGTTTTCATTTCTCTTCATAATTTTCCTCTTTCTATTGTACGCTGCATTCTACAGCACATATTGGATGACACACATCGTGGAGAAGTGTGGCTCAATGGTTAGAGGAGGCATACCCGGAAGCTGAGGTCAGACCCGGGACCAGGGTTCAATTCCCGACGCGGCAGGGTCTGAGCCCAAGTGTCCACGGACTCGATAATTCTCACTTCGGTGCCTACTCGAATCACGGGTTCACACTCTGCAACTCTGGGCAATAGCTTGCTTAATCTCCACTACGGCCCCCTGCGGCGGGATGCCTGGTTTTCACCATGGGGATGCCCAGTACGGGTTATCTCACAGGGAAAAGCCAGGACGGGTTCCCAATGCAAGCGCCGGGACACCCCGTTGGGGTAGCCGTACGCTATATAAGATGAAATCACCTCAATTGATTGCTTTTGTGCTGGAAGGTTGCCCTTCCTGCACAAAAACAATCTTCAGACGATGAAGGCGTCCTTGTACCATGGTGCATGGGTGCCTGTGCCGGCGCATGGGAACAGTTTGTGCACCAGCTTAGGGAAAAGCACAGAGATGGGACTTATTGTTGTAAATATGTTGCATCCCTGTGCTTCAAAATGAACGCAGCTCTGTGCAGCAAAATGACTTGTGGCACATCGCTGCATTAGTTTCTCTTAAATAGGGCCCACAGTACTTAACTGCAGGACAGCAGTTATGGAGTAAACATCTAAGGAAAGAGGTGCGACTGCGTTAAATTGAAAGTGCATCATGAGGCAGTTGTAAAAGTAAAAGTTGATAAAGAGTACAAAAAAAAAGGGGGGGGCGCGTTGGGCGCTGCAATGATATCATGTACTGTATATGCCGTGCTATGAAAAAAAAATAAAGTGATGGGGGGAGCGTGTATTTAAACAAATAGTGCTTGAAGGCTGTAATTAAAGCCTACTAAGTAATAACACATGTAACAGGGTGTGTCCTCATGGAAGATTACTCAAAATGAGACATTTCAGTACTAAGGAGGGACTACTGAGCCTATTGACCAATGAAAAGCCACAGTTTCCAAAGGACAATAACACAAGCCAATGAAAAATATGGGCAGGGCTTTAAGTCCATACCTGAACACAGCATGCCTCGCAGAGCAACACATGCGCTGTCCAGGCTCGACCTGAAAAACGAAAGAGCTGTACAAGAAGAGTACAAATAGAAGTTAAGTAAATTACTTTGTGTGGAGGACATCCATAATTAGTGGCACAAGTGTTATATTTAGCAAAAAGGTGAAGCTGTATTTTAGTAAAATTACTGTTATTTTCAGCAAAATGCATAATGCTTAGAGGAAGAAGGTATTTGTGGAACAATAGATATAATTTTCAGAGAATTATTGGCTAATATTTAGAGATAATGTTATAGTATTTCCCAAATATTCCGTTTAAAAGCAAGGGCTCTCCTAGATCCAAAGCCTTCTGAACTTTCTCAAATTGAGGGTCCTTGTTTCATGTGAAACCTACCATGAAACAAGGTGCGTTTTTTTAAAAATATATGCTACTTAAATTCACCTGGCATGAGGTAGAACACCCTCCCCAGTGAAGCCCCGTCACTGCTTTTCTCAGTTGAATAAAAATTCTACAAAAGGGGCCTGGACAACGCTCCCCCCCCCCCCCCTACTTCGCGGTGTGGTCTCTTCCACCACGAATCCTTGGTAAGCTATTTCTGACAGTCCAGACAGGGAATCCATAAGTCACAGCCCTAGCAGTGCCATCCACAGACGAGGCAGTGTAACATCGGACTGTGCCATCCAGCCAACCAATAGCATTCCTTGCGATCTGACCAACCAATTAAAAGGAGCACCAGCAGATGAGAATTATGTAATACTAGTCCCCAAACCCCAATCGAAATGAATGTGTAGAACGTTGATAAAATCATTAAAAAAACAAAAAAAGTAAAAACTAGGTCACAAGCCTCATCGTAATACATATAAAACATACAGAGATGTGCAAACAAATCTCGTGTAAATGGACCTAAAATGACTAGTAGTGTAAAAACCAGTCCAAGGCGCAAATCTCATCACCTGAAACTGACTGTCTGATGGTTTCAGCCTCGAGAACAGTGACCTCTCTGCGTACCAAGTTTGAGGCATTGCTCTCGGGTCAGAATTGGTTACAGTAGCAACAATCAGTGGTTTTACAGCAGTAGATTAGCTATAAATATCTGACAGATTGCAGGCTGTTTGTTTATCAATTGCCTGTAATTAGCGTTATCTCCACGCCATATATTTTCACATGTCACTACAGATAAGATGCCTACACCGAAAGCGATGACTCGGAGTCCGCAGTCTTCCATTTCCAATTGAACTGGTCAAAAGTTCGCAAAGACCACAGGTGAAGAGGCGCGTGCTGCCAGGCTGCACACGGACGCGCCTGCCTAGCACAGCATCACCTTTCCCTGCTCCATGCCTGTTCTTCTTTGAATAGCTTCAGTAAGGACGGTCCAGTCGTGGCGTCATACTTCCCAGGTCTTTCTTCCCTGATGATCCTTCTATCAGAGAATTCCATTTCTGCAAACAGTTTCCTAAGTCTTTGTACACCCCTGTGGAGCGAAATATTTGGTGGTACAATAAGACTACCTTAATTAAACTACCTTGATTCGAGCATCCTTCCGTATAATCAATGACCACGTTCCTGTTTTCAGTATAAGCTCATCTTTTGACAGTCCCATCATCTCTTGCCACAACAGGTACATGGTTATATTTATTTGTGTTAGAGCCTTGAGAATCCTTCAATGGCCTCCATATTTTTCACATTTGAACTCATTGTATTGTCTGAAGGTGTTTATTAACCACGCAGGGTGTTAATGCTGTAACCAAAACCTTAATTGGACCAAGGATTCTGCATAATAGTTACCCATGGGAGCTAACCCTAATTGTAACAGCCAGCGGGGGGTGGGGGGCGGGTGAGGGGGGGGTGTAGCAGATCTTCACTCTTCCTTTTTTCCTTAAAGATTACATGTTCTAGAATTCTGTGGGCCATTAGGACCTTCATTATGAGTTGGCGGGAGCAGAATTCCAGTAGGGAATTCCAATCTGCCTAATCTTCCCACACGGGTTTTCAGGGTGCAGGAACATCTGCACGACTGGTTGGTAAAAACTGGGCAGTAAAATTGCCATAGGCTTGGACTGCAATTGCAGCCAGGCCTCCTCCCACAGATGGGAGTGATGAACCCCATATAATCAGGAATTTTGTACTGATTTATGGATCGTAAAAACAGTTCCCAACTGTTATTCGCCATTCCATGGAGTTTAACTCTTGATAGCACAGTACCGGAGGGTTGTTACCGCCCAGTACTGGTAATAATTTGTGCAGAGATGGCACCCTGCCAGTAGAGTCCAACTTGTGAAGCAGGCCTAAGTAGGCGTCTCAATTAACTATACTAAGTGAATGCCCTTGTTGTGGGTTTGTTTGTCAAGGGCCCAACCTCAAAAACAAAAGGCAATCCAATGTAGCAGGAAAACTTTGAGGCTTCTTAAATGGTGTCAGAACAGAACCCAAAGATGGCGCCCTCAAAGAAAACCATGAAAGCTGTCCATGATGTAGTGCCTGATATCTGGCACTCGTGAAATGATCGCTGCAGAGAGGGAAATCGACACTCCTAGGTTACTCCTGCAGGAATGCTGTGATAGAGAGACCTGCTGAGGATGATGCTAGCGGTGTGTGAGAAATCGGGTTATTAATGGAGTGGTTGTGTGGCCTCAATGGGGAATAAACTTGCTAATCCATCTAGGGTCCAGTCAGGTTCATTTGTAAAACCTTAAGCTCAACCCTGGGTAGCTGTGCTTTGAGCAGTCAGGCTTTAAGAAAGGGACAAGTGCAAAACAGTTAGAAGTACCAAAATCATCAAATAAGAAAGAAACATGGCATAAAGGAAATCCAACAACAATTTATAAAATAGATGCAATTCTTTCAATTTTTAGACAACAAAATAAACACCAGAGGGTTCCAAAGATTTATATTATTAAGCAGATATAAAATATTGCTTTTTACTTCAATCACAAACAAGCATTGGCAACTACCACCATTGGTGGTTACTTTGAAACTTTTTGTAAAATTGCGTTTGGTTATTAAGGCTCACTTTGGGTGACCACCTCTGGCAGGAAGCAAGTTACAGAGGTCAGTAAGGCTTTGGAGGGCAGTCACCTTGCAGTAAATACAGTCTCTTGTCCAGTTTCAGGCTCTATGGGCAAAACAGCAGAAACATCAATGGGGTGGTCCTGATTCAATGTGTCCCGGATACTAAAGATGCAGTGGATGCTGATCTGGTCAACAAGGATTTTCCTGGGACCACCCCTTTGTCCACGAACATGTGGGTCGACTTTGGCCAAAGAAGTCGATGTCCCTGGAAGTCCAGTCAAAAACCAGTTGGTTGCTACTGGTCCACTGATCTTAGGTAACCAAGGGTGACTAGTAATCATGGGCAAAAGAGCTGTTGTCCTGCCACCCTGGGGGAAGATTCAAGAGCCGGGAAAATAAACACAGAGCAGATGCAAAGAAATTACGTCTCTGATGGGGCATGCTGACTCTCCTGGGTGAACTTTAGAGAACTCTGCAGATTTCGTACTGCGCAAGCGCCAGCTGGGCTAGTTTTCTTCGACATGCAGGCACAAGCTACAGCAGTGACATCACAAGAGAGGGAGTACTGAATTTGATCCATGGATCCGGTTGCTTTTGGGGCGCATGAACAGTGGCCCCGGGATGAGTTACAAAACGCTATGCACTTCAATGGCTGGTGTAGTACAGTCCGATGAGAACAAGGAGGGAGTGGGTGGCAACAATTTGTTGATTATCACAAAGGGGCAGGCTGTAGGAGAGGTACAGGGGGGCTGCTCTCCTGGCAGTAACATGTGTTAATACTGTATTTGGTTTCACTTTGAAAAAAAGCATTATGGAGCTGAGCACACAGAGTGCTCTTTATCTCAACTGTAAAGGCCCAAGAGAAGAAAGCAACTAGCTACAGACAACAATTGCACTAGTGAATTAAAAGGCAAGCCTGCAGTTTAAGCCTCTACATCAGGGACATCCTCCTCCCACACTTCAACTCCTCTCCCTGCTATAGCAGCTTCAGAGGGAGAGTGGTTCTTTATGGGCATCTTCTGTTTACAGTTTGGTAGACAAAGGCTCATAATGAACTTGGAAGGGTAAGTGAAAGGAAGGATGAGTGAATGGATGGATGGATGGAATGAACAGATAAATGAATGGACGAATGAGTAAAAGGACAATATAAGAATGGAAGAATGAAAGGGAGAGAGGGCGTATGAATGAAACGGAGGGTGGATGGATGGATGGATATGTGAAAGGATGAATGGATGGAAGAGTGAAAGGATGGACCGATGTGTGGATAGAAGAATGAGTGAAAGGATGGATGGATGAGTGGACATGTAAAAGGATGGATGAATGTGCAAAAGGATGGATGAGTGAAACGAAGTATGTAAATATGGATGAGTATAATAATGAATAACTGAGTGAAAAGCAGAGTAGATGGAGTCCGGATGGAAGGATGGCTGTATGTATGAGTGAAAGGGTGAATTGGTCGATAGCTGGATCTATTGATGACTAAGTGTAGGGATGGATGGCTGAGTGAAAGGGTAAATGGGGGGAAGTATGAGTGGATGGTCGGAGGAATGGATGAATGGATGGGAGGAAAGGTGGACGGATGGGTGTAAGGATGGATGACTGAGTGAAAGGGTGGTAGATGGATGAGCCAAAAGGAGGATGATGGATAGATAGAGTGAAAGGCTGGATAGATGGAGCAAAAGGGTGGATGGATAAGTGAAAAGTTGGATGGATTATTGAAAGGATGGATGAATGGATGGATGCGAGGGGTGGACAAGTGAAAGGATGGATGATTGAGTGGATGGATTGGTTTGATGGATGGGTGTCCTTCGACCAGTGGTGGCTCTCCTTTATTGACTCCACACCTACACTACACCATCCTTGTTTTGTGGTCCCTTTTTATTGCACCAAGAGTTAATAATTATTTACTCTTGGTACATAAAAATAAGTTGCAGACCCTGTTCGAGTCCAGCAGCAAACTAAAGCAGCTAGTGGCCCTGTTTGATTTCTGACACAGGTGCATGACGTTGTTCGCACCATTCCAGCACTGTGAGCATGTCTTTGTGACTATGTGTGGGAGTTAAAGTGAGGGAGAGTCCATGAAGAAGTGAGTCAGAGTGAGGGAGAATGAGTGACAGTTAGGATGAGTATATGTGAGAATGAATGTGAGTGAGGGAGAATGACAGTCAGTGTAACTGTGTGTTACTGTGTGCAAGACAAAGTAAGACTGAGTAATTCAGAATGAGTGAGAATGAGTGGGGCTGAGTGAGATAGAGTGAGTCAGAGTAGAATGAGTGAGACTGTGTGAATTATGAGACAGAGTGAGTCAAAGTGAAACAGTAAACTTATGGGGTTATTTAAAAGAGGCTGCACCATCGGAGCATAACATTTTTAGACACTACGGTGGCTCAGGCCACTCAATCACCTTTATGAGGTGACACAAAGCCACTCTGTGTAGCTCTGCATGACCTCATAGATATGGAGTAAGACTAGACAGTGGAAAGCACTGCATGCCTTACTCTGTGTCAAGTACGCGTCCATGTGCATTGCAATAGGTGTCCCCACACAACACCCATGGATTTTGACACTGCCCCAGATTTACAAGATCACTTAAACCTGGAAGGTGCCAAAACCTTATGCCTATCCAGAGCAGGCATAACAAGGAGAAATGTTTTCATTTCTCTTTGTTTTTTTCCTCTTCCAATGTGTATAGAATGAGGACAATAACTCCATGGATTGTTTTTGTTCAAGAAGGTATCCCTTTATGCATAAAAAATTCCTGCCAACAATGCAGGGCAAGGGTACCTCGGTTGGCGCTAGGCACCAAATTGTGTGCCGGCACTGTCTGAAAGGACAAGAATGCACCGTATCTTGTAGATATGGTGCATTCCTGCCCTTTTGATTTGGTGTGAGGCAGTGCAGCAAAAAGACTTGCGGCACTGCCATATGGCAACTCTTTGACAATGAGCACCTTAATGCAAGAAGGTGTAAGAGAACCCTTTAGGAAGAAACTCATTCAATTATTTTTATTTATTTTATTTATTTAAAAAATGTTATATAGCGCTGGCTAGACCCAAAGGTATCAGAGTGCTTTACATGAGATAGGACATTGCATAAGAACATTTTTACATAGTTACATCTGTTATAGTTACAGTTAACAGTAAATGCTAGGGAGAAAAACAAGAGCTTAACAGAATAAAAACATATTAGAGCATAGCATAACCAAGACACACGTCATAGGAGTGGTGGAGGGTAGAGGGGAAAAGGTAGGCAGTATAGAGGTAAGCGGACAGGGTCAGGTAGATCAGAAGGGGGAAGGTACTCAGGGGAACAAGGCCGTAGAAGTAGTTGAAGAGAAGAGACAGATAGAGCTGCAAAGAGCTGTGAAAAACAATGTCCGATGCCCGGCTGGGTAGGTGACGGCCAATGGGATGAATCAGAGCCAGACTCCGCGGCCAAGGGTACTCAGTCTCCGAGGTAAGTACTCACAAATATAGTTACAGCAGTTACAGCCCGTGGGGCATCATCGTAGTTCCTTAGAGAGGCATCAGAGTTAGTCAATAGTGTCTATGGTGCTGCAGCACCTTCAGCAGCGAGTCCCTTGGGGCCCACAGGCACAGTTCACCCGCTCCTGCAGCATGGAAGCGTTCAGTGTTGCAGCAGGTGTACAGGGCGCAGGCACTCGCAAATTCTGATCCTACTTGAAGAAGTCGGGCTGCTCGCGGTACATGTGGCAGCACCCGCCAGGCACAGGCTCCCTCCCACGAGCGGTGCTGCCAGCTCTCCCCAATGTTTGGAGCAGCTCCAAACTCAGGAAGACATGGCAAGTTAATATTCCATCCACAGGGGGAAAGTTGATGCAGGGAGGGACTCAATCCTTCAACTCCCAACCAGAGCATCATATGCAGTCCTTTGGGTTCAGTCACAGCAGATCACTTTGTGCGGACATGACCCACTGGTCACAACCTCACTCTAGTCCCAGACAATGGCCCTAAATCTTTGGCAATATAGTACCAGCAGCCCCTCCTGGCAAAGAGGGTTGCCACAGTACCTCCAATTAGTTCCCCATTGGCGTGGTTTTCAATGTGCGTTATTGTGAATGGGGTCTGATCTCTAAAAGAAATGCCCGCCAGGTCTGTCAGTCTACTTGCCATGGACCACAGGGTCACTATATAGCATTCTTCCCTTACCCTAGCCATGACGTCATTGATACTCATGACAGAGAACTTGCGTTGGAGCCCGAGAGCACCGAATCCATAGAGAACTAACAAATCCGATGCACTTTGTACTGTTTGCTAGACACATTTAATTGAAGTACAACTTAATACACCACTGGGTTATCAAGACCCTTTAAACTCTTCTCTTTAAAAGGAAAAACAAAGCAAGGAACGTGGTCAAAGAGGCAGCACCGTTGTTTGAGAAACATTTCCGTTGCCATTGATCCAGCGTCCGGTCAGAGGTACCCCACTTTTCCAATGAAATGGAAAAATTCCTGGTTATATAAATACATATATCCTGAGCACATTAACACCTTTTGACTTTAGTGCTCTTGATAAACAAGTACTGACAAAGCCAATAGGTCTCACCTGTCCGAGATCTGTTTGACTTGTGAATGTGTTTTGAGCCAAAAAGTGCTATGATGCGGTCAATGCTGTTAGCTTTATATTTTTTTTGTTTATTGCTTTTACTCATGTTGCAAAGTATCCACACAGCTGTGCAACTTGGCAAATAAAGCTGTGAGGCTGCTGTGAAGTATGGCTGAAAGTAAAACAAATTCCATATCTTACTAAGAGTGCTTTAAATGGGCTGGTACTCACCGGTACGGAATACCGGCACTTTTTATTTTTCTCCCTTTGAGTACCGGCACTTTTCCTTCGCCAAGGACAGTACCGGTACTCTTAGGGGAAAGTCAGGCAGGGCAGACTCAATGGCATTGGGTGCTGCGCAGAAAGTGCTCTGCTCAGATGCTGCTGAAAAAGAGAAGGCAGAATGGAGGGAGTGGCAGTGTACACCTCTGAATGGAGCCCCTGCTGAGCATCCTGCAACGGCTCATTTGCATCAATTAAGGGATGTTTAGGGTTGTGGATGCCCTGTGCCCCTCCGTGAATAAAAGTGAAGGGTCCAATCACGCCCAGTCAATCACACTGTAGGTGTTGGACTCTGAGTTTATCCCCTGCCCCACAAATCTAACTACAGCTTGACACCCAAGATCAATGCACTTCTCCACACAAGTCTGCGAGGAGGGGTGTGGGTGGGGGAGATTTCACACACTACCCAGAATCAGATTGGGAAGGCAGACATTGGGCGATGGGATGGTGCCTAAGGGTCTCTGCTTTTCTTCCCCGCTTGTCCAGGCTAGCGCCCTGAAGCTATAATTTGCTGAGAAAGGGGAGAGTTAGTGAATTGGCCTTGCTGTGTGCCTGTTATTAGCACCTTCACTCCAGTGTTTTTCAGGCCTTGGTGGGGGGGTTATGTTTGCATAGACTGTGAGGCATCTTTCCCAGATAGGAACATTGAGAGGATGTAATGTTAGGGTCAGAGCTGCCTAATGAGGAACTATGGAAATAGGTTTGAGTCCCAGCTTCAGCTCAACATCCTGTGATTCTGGGCAAATAACTTTTATGTTTCATAGGTTCGTAAGCTCAGAGACAATCTGCATTGGTATGACATTCCCACAATAATAAACGTAACCTTTTGCACATGGGAGGCAAAGCCAAATAATCTACAGATAGCAGAAATATTTCTGTATTATCAAGCACAATTGGCACTAAGAAAGTATGGCTCCCATTAAACGCCTGTCTCCAAGCTCCGCCTCTAGCCCCGCCCACAATTGCCTCCCCCCATCGCTGCTTAAATTGATGAGTACCTGCACTTATTTTTTCCCATTGAAAGCACTGCTAGCAGATATTTGCAATTGTAACTTTGTAAAGCATGTTGTACAGCTATGGGCTACTGTACAGCATGGTTGAAAGTAAAAAAAAAAAAAGGTGAGATAACGCAGTCAGCATTGACACTGTGATAGCATCTGCGTAACACTTAAAATGATGCTGCATAGCAAGTGGGTTGGTGTACAATAGTCATACAAATTATCATCAAAGCTAATTGAAGACGCAAAGGTGAGACATATTGTGTGTGCCAATGCTTTTTTTATAGCAAAGTTTTGTTTGTTTATGTGTCAAGGCTGGACATGCAGTTGCTTGTTTGGGCTTCTTAGGCTCACATTGAGGTTTACAAGGAGACCTGGGAGATGCTGACCTGCACCATCCTGGTGTGGGGCCACCTGTATGTCCCTGATACACTGCCTTCTTTCTATTGTTTGCTGGTGCTCACACCTGCTGCAGTGCCCAGCCCTTTCCTCATAACTACTAGTGGGCCAGCAGCACCTCATTGAAATAATGTCCAGCACTTAAGGCAAAGGAGAGAGAGCAAGCAAGCCTTTGACCAGGACAGACCCTTTGTGTAATAACGGTAACGAGAAATGGTTGTATTGTTTGCACGTTTTTCTTGTTTCTTGTTTTGATGTATTGGTTATTTTGGATTAGAAAACTAACTTGCAAAACTTAGAGCTAGCTTAAATATATATATTTTTGGGATGAGGTTTAGCAATGGTTTGTGCATTGGCTGCTTTTTAATTAATACATATGTTTATTGTGAACAAAGGAATTTTGTATTTTAATATTGTGTTTATGTCAGCATAGTTGGTATGTCGTAAACGTTCATATGTTGAAAGCTAGAAATATGAGGTTGGGTGGTTTAAGTAATGTTGCTAATATTTTTTTTGTGATATGTGGCTATGACCGTGCCTATGTTTGATTGGCTTGGCAGGAGCTTTATTTTGTGAGGTGTGCTTCGGAGATTGGTGGTGCGTTGTGACATATTCTTTCATGATGTTGCGGCAAGAATGTTGGCCTGGAATGTCAGTTTACCATTGATTTCAAAGCAGAAAGTGGGTGGAGGTGTTGAGAATTGTGAGAAAGTGGTGAAGGTGTGATCTTCAAAAGACAATTTAAAGATCTTCTCCTCAATCAGCACCTCGTGCTCTAACTCTCCCCACACAACCTGCATCCCAACTGAAACCTCCTCCTCGAGTTTCACATTATTGTTTGTACCTCTCCATGAATTGCTGTGATCTGAGTTTATAAAGACATTTTTCTGTAACTTGTAATCTATAACCAATATGAGTTAAAAAAAATACACTACTTTGTGACCTATTTTTATCAACACTGCCTTTGACAATGTTTGTAAAGCGCTCCGATACCCTAGTCTTGCCAACGCTATATAAAACTCTTTAAATAATAAATAAATAAATAAATCATATGTGATGTAAGGTAAGGTAATGTAAGTGTTTTATGTGTGGAATGAGACGAAGAAGGATCGGAGCGCAGAGCGTTACCTGTTTTGCCAGTGTGACAGTGTGTGTGTTTACAATTGCTTTTATTTGTTGTATCTAAAGATGCTACAGTGCCTCCTCGTTATTATTTGTTATCGTTATTGTATTTAGTGAATTGTTTTGATATGGAATTGAAAAAGTAACTGCTGTTGCTTGTGCAGATAGTATTTCTAAACTTGTTATTGTTTTAATGTGTCATGATATATTTAACTAATGATAATGTTGGCTAATGCTTCTGATAATTGAGCTGTCGGACCTGCTTCTCAAGGCCTTTTTGTCGTATTATGAAAGCAGTGTCATGTGGGCTATAAAATGTTAGGCATTTGTTTGTGTTTTTATGTTTGAAAGATGTTTTTAGTACTTAATTGATGCGATGCACTTTTATTGCTATATGAATACCATGTGCTATGTATTTATTGTTTGATTTATGGGTTTTAGTCAGGCCACTGTAACTATATGATTTTTTTGTTCCACCACTTTTTCTTTCAAATTATTGATACATTGCATTTTGTCAGTGATCAAAATAGAGTGAGAGGTGACATTTGTGGATGCTATGGTCAGGTAAAAATGTTTCTTTAGGGTGCTTGGCTAGTAGATTGGGATAAAGGAGGTAGGAGTGTTTAGTGAGTGGGTTGCAGAAAAGGGTGGAAACAAATTGAAGAGAAAAGGAAGTAGAAGTGAGAACGGCAATAAATTATGGCATTTCAAACGTATATGATACACACAAAAGAGGTTTGGGGAGGTTTAAAGACCAACAGGGGGCGACTCCCCTCTTATCAAATATAGCAACACAAACAAGCAATCCTGGGTCTGAATTGAAACAGCCGAGTGCAGGGGAGTCCCTTTTTAAAGGACGATTTCCCTCACCCCCCCGTAGGTGGCATGCTTCATCATCGGAACCTCCTCTCACTGCGAACTTAGTCCCAGTTCGGGCTACAACCCACCAACTGTGAGATAGGAGCTAAGGGATGTTTTTTGAAGCAACAACTGATCAACATAATATTGATTTGATCTTGAAAGAAAATTACAATCAAGCTTTCTTAAATATTGTTTCCAAAAGATAGAAAAAAATGAATCAACTGAAAGAAACAAGAATGTTACTTTAAAGACTTTATGGAGAAAATACTGTATTCATGTAATGTACCAATTAACAATGTAAAGTACATAAACCAGAGACATCAGATTTACATAACAGTTTGTCTATTAAAAGCTCATCTTCTGGCAGCTGGCAGTTTGTAAAAAAAATCCAGTGCACTTGGTATTAGGAGATAATTGGCGAGGTGGGCCCTGAAATTTGATTGACTAGGGGCCTCCATATTGTTTAATCCGACACTTCTTAAAGTAAAGAGAGTAACATGATGCATTGTGTTAAAACTAGCTCTATCTTCATGCCCTTAACATTAATGCCAAAACGAATAATGAATGTTAAAAACATTAAGCTAAAGTACGTCACCGATTTATTTCCTCTTTTATTTCACGTTTTACTTAATCTTACATTCCCCAAGAGTGCTAACTATTTCATCATGTTATGTTTCTGTATTTTGTTCTTGTAGCTTATTGTTCTTATATAGTGCATACTATGAGCGTTTATGAGGGGTTTTGATTCAGAACTCTGGTGCTGAGGCGAAAGGCAAAGTAAAGTGCCTGTCAGTGGGTTGACCTTTCTGCAGAGCACACAGAACAATAATCATGTATTCAATTTGCAATTGAAATTCTGTATAAATGTGTGTGAAGGGGGCACACAGATGTAAAAATATTTATAAGGCACAGAAATAAAGTGCTTACGTGTGAGTGAGTGCAGGATATGTTGTGGGGTGGTAAAATGACAGAGATGAGAGGAAGTGCATTTGGAGGAGACTGAAAAGACGGTGCTAAAGAGGTAAGAGATAAGGTTGAAAATGTGCAGATGGATGAGATGTGCAGGGAAAAAGGGTATATATATATTAACATAATGTATACATGACTGAAGGTCAATACTCCTTCCACAGGCCTCAATCATTTACTTCATAGTCCCACAGTTTTAGAATTAAAACATTTCCAACGTTAATTATTTTTATCAATTCATTTTTGTTACTCATTTACCTTAAACAGCTACCAACCATTGTCAAAGCCAATAGTATTGGCAGGCTTTAGGTGTTTGTCAATTGTTGTGTTTTGTATCTGAAAGGAATAACATCTTATTGAGAGAAACCAAAATACCTGTTGGGTGGCGCACTATGGGAATCACAGAAATGTATCCCTTTTAGAGAGCCCCCACTTTTTTCATCCCACTGAAAGCCCTGTCTGCACATATTTCTATGTACTGATAGCATATAGCAGCTGTGAGTGCTTCCTGAAGGCTGGTTAGAGAATTCTCTTCTAAAGCTGATGCCAATTTCAGGGCAAGACAGTGGGCAAGCACACACTTTAAAGGGCATGCAATTATTGCAATTTACAATGTGCACACCACAGTAACTGTTGAACATAATAATGCAGTATGATATGGGGCAATTTTAAATTTGTTTAATATTTCAAGATTATTCGTTCACACTGCGTTATAAACCTTGCTTTCTCACTAAATTCATTTACTTAGAAATTATTAAGCTTGCTCACTTTGATTGCTACATAAAAGTCATACCTAACTTTTATGCCCCACCAACTTCAAATGTCACCAGCCACCACTGGAGGGTGGTGACCTGAAGGAGTGCATTGGGGTTATGTATTTGCCTCAGTGTATAGTATTTTTGGAGGCGATATGTTTTATCATTAGAGGAGAAGCCACCTAGAGGACCTTAACATTTGTCCCTAGCATTTACCAACCTTTACTATGACCTGTAGTAGACTTGTATTCTTGAATGTGTCACTTGATAATGCACAATTAGCAGTATAAAGAATTGATAAGTGTTTTTAAATTACCCATTTTAACTCCCAATGCTTAGGGTCAACTTTAGGATAAGTGTTTTCGTTTAGAAACAAGGTTTAGAAGGAGACGTGAGCTGCTGACCTGCATCGACCTGTTGTGGGACCAATTGCATAACCCTGATACACTGCCTTGTTTCTATTGTTTGCGGGTACTCACACCTGCTGCTGTGTCCAACCCTTCCCTCATAATTACTAGTGGCCCAGCAGCACCTGATTGAAGGAATGGCCAGCACTTAAGGCAAAGGAGGGCGAGTTCGCAATCTTTTGACCAGGACAGGACCTTTTAAGTAATAATGGTAATGAGAATTGGTTGCATTGCTTGTAACTTTTTCTTGTTTTGATTTATTGCTTATTTTGGCTAAGAATGCTAACTTTGGGGAATAGGTTAAGACATGGTTTGTGCATGTGTGTTAATGTGATATGTTTCGTTATAAAATAGTATGCATTTAAAAAGAGATTTTTTTAAACAAAGTTTAATTATTTTGTTACATAGAAAGTAGGAGTTTATTGGATTTTGGCACAGTTTTCATTTATTTAATAATTCAAAAATGTTCAAGTAATGTTACAGTAGTAATTATATGTCCTTACAATTTTGTAAAATCTCAGTAATGTTTCCATTACAAAACATAACTTGATGCAATTGCCACATATTCCATGAAAGCTTCCTCAAAACCTTCCAGAGTAGCAGTAGTGTCCAGCCAACCCATAAGGTGAATATTGACATCCATTGATTGACAAATGTCATTGTTTACATTTTCAATTCCATAAATGTGCATTTATGGTTTCTTGTGGTAGTTTCGCAATCTGTAAAACTTAAATTAATTTTTTTTTGTTAATGCATTACATATGGGCAGGCCTTGAACCATATGAAAAATGTAGCCAGACCTACACGTCTAGTGACTTGAATAATCTATTGAACCTGTAATATGCTTGAACAAGAAGCCCTTTTCAAATTCTGTGGACCTAGGCAAAAGTTGTATTTTACATGCTGGAGTTTTCTTCATTATCACATACAAGAGCATCTTTACATTTTTGATTTTTGCATGTCTGGTGTAAAAAAAATATATATTAAAAAAATTAAAGATGGTCTGATTTGATAGACTAAATGTATATATAATAAAAGATCTAGCACACATATAGTTTTTATATGACAGAGATTTGCCTTTTAATTTACTAACTGAATTGGTAATTAGGCTGAAGCAGAGTGTTTCTCTGTTTGAATGTAAAAACTCTCACTTTTCATAAATCTAAAGCTTGATGTGATCGCGCACTGTCATTTACAGACAGACATTTTGAATTGTAACGGCTACACATTTTCCCACTAACATGCAGTTTTTCTGATAAAGCTATAAAGTGTGCAAACGGCTATGTGTGGAAATTGACGTTTAGCAAATATATGTTATTTGTACAATTCTAAGTAAAGTGTTCTTGTTTTTATCAGATTTTGTAATCTATGTTCTCATATCACTTAAGAATTTAACTAGGCATTGTCAAAGGCAATAGGTTTCGCTTATGGGAGAGCTATTGACTTTGCCAGTGTCTTTTATCTATGTTTTATAGCAGGATGGACTAGATTAGCATGGAGAAGATTGGTGTGGAGTGGCCTAGAGTGGGGTAGAATGGTGTAGGGTGGCGCTGAGTAGAGTGCAGTGGTGTAGAGTGGCATAGAATGCATTGGTGCACAATATTTTAAAGTGGCGTAGAGTGCAGTGTCTTAAAGGATAGTGGTACAAAATAGAGTCCAGTGATGTACAGCGCATTTTTGTAGAACGGATTAGAGTAGATTGGCATAGAGTGGTCCATAGTGTGTTAGAGTGGAGTTAAATGGACTTGGGAAGAATGGAATGGAGTATATTATCTTGGAGTATCGTATAGTGGTAAGGGGTGGGGTGTATTGGGGGAAGTGCAGTCGGGTAGAATGCAGTGGGGTAGAGTGGTGATGGGTTGCGTGCTGTGGGCCAGAGTGAAGTGGGGTAGAATGCTGTGGCATAGAATGCAGTGAAGTGGCATAGAGTAGAGTGGCATAGAGTCTATTGGTGCATATTAGTTTACAGTGGTGTAGAGTGCTGTGTTGTAGAGTGGAGGTGTGCAAAGTAGAGTGCATTGGTGCAGAGTGGAGTGGTGCAAAGTAGAGAGCCGTTGTGTAATGAGCATTGGCGTAGAACCGACTAGAGTAGAGAGGCATAGAGTAGAGTAGTAAACAGTACCATAGAGTGGTGTTGATTGTTGTGGCATAGTGTAGAGTGGCATAGAGTACAGTGTTGTAGAGTGTAGTGTGGTAGAGTGCACTGGGGCATAGTGAAGTACCAGAGAGCAAAGTAAAGTGATGTAGAGTGCAGTGGTGATGAGTGGAGTGCAGTGACGTGGAGTTGTGCCGATTAGAGTGCATTGGCATGAAGTTACATAGAATCCAGTGGTGTAAAGTACAGTGGCGTGGAGTCCAGTGGCATAGAGTAATGTAGACTGACATAGAGTGCAGTGGCATGGAGTGTGGTGGTGTATAGTAGGCAGAAACAGAGTGCAAAGCGTACAGTGATGCATAGTTGAATAGCATAGAGTGCAGTGGCATACAGTGGAGTATTGCAGACCAGAGTGGCATATAGTGTATTGGTGTAGGGTGTAGTGGTGTGGAGTAGCAAAGAGTGCAGTGGTGCATAGTGGAGTGGTGTAGAGTAGAGTTGCATAAAGTTACATGGTGTAGTGTAGTATAGAGTGCAATGGCATGGCGTAGAGCACAGTGGTGTACAGTTTACTGACACAAAGTGTAGTGTTGCAGAGTGCAGTAGTGTATCGTAGAGTATAGTGATGCAAACTAGAGTAGTATGGTGTAGAGTGCATTGGCCTAGAGTGCAAAGAAGTGGCGTAGAGTAGTGTGGTATAGAGTACTTTGGTGCACATTAGTTTAGTCGGTTTGTTTGTAGAGGAGTAGTGTGGTAGAGTAGAGTGGTGTGGAGTACATTAGAGTGGTGTGTGGTGTTATGGTGTAGTGTTGAATGACATTGAGCGGCATTGAGTGGAGTAATGCAGAGTATAGTGTTGTGGTGCTGACTGTACTGGCATAGTGAGGTAGACTGCAGTGGGGTCGAGTTGTAGTGCGGAATTGGTGCAGAGTAGAGTGCAGTGGTGTAGAGTGACAAAGAGTACAGCGCATTGGCATGAAGTGGCATAGAGTGCAGGGGCATATAGAAGTGTAGAGTGGCGTAGAGTGCAGTGCTGTATAGTGGATCGGAGTAGCATAGAGTAAATTAGATAGACGTGGATTGGCATGGAGTGCAGTGGTATATAGTAGAGTAGTGTATAATCCAATGGCTTAGAGTGGTGCAGAGTAGTGGTCTACAGTGGAGTAGCTGAGAGCAGAGTTGTGTATAGTTCATTGGTGATGAATGTAGTGGCATGGAGTAGTGTAGAGTGCACTGTCGCAGAGTGGAGTGGTGTAGAGTATAGTGCTGTAGAGTGGTGCAGAATGGGCTGCATTGGCATTGAGTGCAGTGATGTAGAGTATGGTGCCATACAGTAAAGTAGCATACATGTCAGTGGTGTATAGTAGAGTGCAGTGGCATAGGTAGGTTGGCCTGGAGTAGTGTACAGTAGAGTACAGTAGCATAGAGTGTTGTAGAGTGCACTGGTGTGGAGTGCTGCATTGTGGAGTAGAGTAGTGTAGAAGGCAGTGGCTTGGAGAAAATCATTTAAAGGCCTATGTCAAAGCCTCAGTTCAAGATCTTCAGGCTCCTTAATCTCAGCAGAGATACCACTCTCTTGGGTTTTTTCACAGAGGCAATGCACTAGTGATCACTGTATTTTGTAGAAAGTAGAAAAGCACAGCTGAAACAATATTTTAATCAATGATATTTGGGGGACAATTAATAAAGTTGCAGCATTCTTTATTTAAAAAGGCAGAATCAAAGTTACAGTCTACAAAATAGGAATGTGCGTATTCTGTGTCACAATAATTCACCTATTTGCTTGCATAGATGAGATTATTAGCTTACAATCTTGGGCAGTGGACTGTGGGGGGAAAGAAGCAGCCTGGAAGGGTACCAGTTGGAAGGAATAGAAGCTACATGGATTGGGATGTGGGAGATATATTGAAAACACTAGTACTTATATGGAGTGTTTGAACCCCCCTTAAAAAAAGTAGCTCCAAAAAATGGAGAAGTGGAAGTACACATGTACTTGGTATGAGCTACAGGGGATCGCCATCCATATATAGAGGGTATGACTTACACATGCCATGACAAATAGGAGCACTGTAAATGAGTGACGAAAATGGTGACTAATGTTAATCCATGGGCAGGCCGTAAGCCCACTGTTTGTTAACCAATTGTTTTACAGAGACAGTGCATGTCATGTGTAGGTAAAACTAAAAAAGTGCTTTGCTAAGAACTGAATATATTTTGAAATATTTGTAAATTTGATTAAAAGCTATTTAAAAGTTGCTTTACCAGCACAATTGTCAGACATTTTAGTTTTCAAAATACTCAAATTTGGCATTTAGAGAAAGAAAAGTAAATGTCAACCTCCTAGATAAACTAAGAAGCAAATTATAAGAAGGCACAACCTGAAATTTGACCCGTCTTTGAACACATAGCAAATATGACAAGTTAAAAAAATGATTTAAAGGCATCCTTATAGTAAATCACTTTCTGTAATAACAGAACAAAGTTCAAGCTCGGTAGGCCTTAAAAATAGCCTGCCCTGATAAAATCGGACTTGCCCTAGTTAGTGGGGGATTTGAGGCCTGATGTGTAAACATGTGAAGGTTTAAATCTTAGTTTTAGCTACAGTTGACTGTATTTTATTAACTTAATATTATGTGCTCTGTTATTTTCATGTATGGTTACACGAGTTATTTTTATGTATTCTCCAGTTTTAAATTGAAAATGCATTGCTTCTTTCCATAGTGTTATTTTAATGATGTTGATGGAGTCATTAATTGTAATGAATATGATTAGAGTTGGTTGTGCTGCTATGAATGCCATTTTTGTTGTTTCTTCCTACAAAGAATACATTGAGGTTGTTAAATGAGGTTGTATTTTTAGTATAACAAACTATTTTTGTTAGTAAATTGTAAATAGGTAGAGATAGAGTAGAGTAGAAATTAAGTAGTGAGAATAATTGTTGTCTTGTGTATTTAAAATATTAAACATAGTGGATAGCTGTGACCCCTCTCACCCACTATCTGCCTCGCTATCTGAGGGAACCCTTACACCCACTACTTTCATCCTGCCTATCCAATCACAGATCTCTGTGACACATCCCCAACTTCACGAGGTAGACCCCTGAGGCTTTACCACTCCTCCAATGGTCGTGGATCCTACATTAATCCTCCCTCCTCAGCTTCCCGCACGGACTGTTATTGAAAGTATCTCTAAGCAACTGCAGATGGCAAGCTTGCCTACAGAACATATTGGAGGATCTCCCTCCATAATGGATCATATTGAAATTATCTCTAAGCAATTGTGACCTTGCCTACAGAACCTACTGAAGGATCTTCCTCCACAGTGGATGACACACTCATACCTATTGTAGATATCCCCAAGCAATTGGAGTCCATGCATAATGAAGCTAGGGGCAGATCGCTCTCTCTAACTGATCCTACTTCCTACTCCCCCTTCTCCGTCTTGAGTAATCAAAACAAGGAATTAGCTACTGGCCTATCCAATCTTAAGGTTGAAATGCATAATCTTTCTATTATCATGAAAGATCTTCTTAGTCTACACAGAGCCACCAACGACACCGTGAACCAAATCTGTCTCCAAATGAGAAATTGCAGCCCCATGAATGCTCACACTGACAACATTATTCAGCACAACCACACGTCTAGTAGACCCATATCCAAAATCACACTCCCTAAAAACACACATCTGGTTAGTTTACCCTCCCCCATGTGAACCACGAGGTCAAATATGAACTATCAGACAGCGACATTGATGACCTCCTTACATCGTTTACCCTGGAGTCTGACAACAGTGAGTCCCATTGCAACGCTATTCAAACCATTGAATCCAATTCCCTCAGAGAACCTACACTCAATAACAGAACTGGAAAGAGTGATAACCTTCAAATATCAAATGAGAACAGTCTCTCTTAAAACCTTCGATTAACAACTTGAAGTGTGGGCTCATAAATTGCAGACCTGTTAGCAAACATGCTACTGATATATTCAATATCATTCTAGAAGATGATTAAGACATTATGGTACTCACAGAAACTTGGCTAAATAGCTCCTCCTCTCCCATTCTCGACTTACTGGTTCCTCCTTCCCATAACCTGATACAACTCAATAGAATTGGGAAACTGGGGGGAGGTGTAGCCTGCATTTATCGTAATTCAATATCAGTCAAAAAAGCGGACTCCGTTGAGCTATCCTCTTGTGATTACCTATGCATTAATATCTCAGATGCTAAGTGCTCAGCCTGCAAGTTACATATATTTTACCACCCCCCAGGTGATAACGTGACTTGTATCGATGAGGTTATGGAGATCATGGCATCCAATGACAACTCCCTAGTGCCTCATATTTTCTTAGGTGACTTCAACATCCATTGGAATAGCGCAAATGATCAGACTGTTGAATGTCTTAAAGAGTTTCTGTCTGAACATGAGTTATCCCAATTCTGTGACAGCACAACGCATAACAAGGGAGAGACTTTGGATCTCATCATTGCAAAATCAAACATCATCCTACTTGAATTTATCACCCCTTGCGATTGGTCTGATCATTACTGCATCTTCTTCTGCATCAATATCGAAGCTATTCAAAAAAGGGGCCAACCTTCAAAATCAAGGCAATGGAAACGGTATGTACAAAATATCATTCCCATCTCCTTGGTAAGCCATTGCGATTCCGCTCTGAGCCGTAAGATGGACATAACTGACGTACATGACCTTACAACCTTCTACAATGACACGTTACTCTAAATTATTGATGCCACAGCGCCCCTACAGGACAAAAATGTCTCCTCTAAGATTTCCAAGCCCTGGTTCAATGAGGACCTGAATTTGGAGCGTAGACAACTAAGAGCTGCTGAATGTCTTTGGAAATCGGCTCCCAACACTGTCAACCTTGAGCACCTTAGAATGTTAAGGAATTCTTACAATAGGAAGATTCTTAAGGCAAAGGCAGATTTATTCAGAGCTCAGCTGAACCAAGCTATCAACCGGCCAAAAAAACTCTTTGAAATCGTCAAGCAACAATCATGTAACACAACTAACTTTAGTGAGTTAAACGACCAGGCCACTCCTACATGTGATATGCTTGCCAATTTCGTCAAGGAAACATTGAGCTAGACATTCAAGCTAGGATGGCCCTCCTTCAACCCATGTTCCGAGACCATAAATCAGAAGCTTTACTCGAAGTACACTTTAATATTCCAAGGGAAGTCTAAAAAAACAACGCCTCTTGGCACTCCTTCTCGACAATCTCTCTACAAACTATTGTCAATACCCTTCAAGCAATCAGCCGCTCCAATCATTTTGAGGACCCCATGCCTCCTGCCCTGTTCAAGACTTTAAAAACATCTATCCTACCATTATGGTCACAAATTGTAAACACCTCAGTCAAGGTGTCATACCGGACTGTCTAAAAATAGGGCAGGTCAATCCTATTCTAAAGAAAGCTGATGCCTCTCCATCTGATCTTAACAACTACCGTCCTATAACCAACATCACCACCTTGGCAAAACTATTGGAGAAATGCGTACAAATTCAATTATGCAACCTCATTGAGAACTACAACCTTTTAGACTCTCAGCAATCAGGCTTCCGCCGAGGACATAGCACAGAATCTGCACTCACACACATTATTGATGATATTCTAAAAATGCTTGACCACAATGAATCTTGCCTATTGATACTTCTTGATCTGTCCTATACCTTCGATACGATCAAGCATGACAGCCTTCTGTCCCTACTGGAAAGAAGGAAGGGCCTCTCGGGCACAGTGCTGCAATGGTTCTCCTCCTTCCTGAATAATAGATCACAAAGAATTAAGATGAAAAATTTACTCTCGCAACCCTCCTTGGTCACACTTGGTGTGCCTCAGGGTTCTGCCCTTTCCCCGATTCTCTTCAACCTCCTAATGAAGCCTTTGGCAAATGCACTGAATTCAGCGAACATTCTATAACATTGTGCGCGGATGACCCCAGTTGTATCTAAAAATCACCTCGCTGATGACTTCATTGCCCTCAACACTAGTCTACTGAACACTCAAAGTTGGCTCACTAACAACCATCTGATGTTGAATAAGCATGGGCCGATTTCGCGGATCCACGATCCGCGAATTTGAGGATTCGCGGATTCGCGGATCTGCAAAATCCGCGAATTTGTGGATTCGCGGATTTTGCGGATTTTTGAAATGGGGGTCTTCTGTGCGAGTTCAAGTGCCTCTTGTGTGTATAAATGGTCAGAGACCGATCAGAGCAGCAGATCAAGAGAAAGAAGCTCCTGGTCACAGAAACAACACGAGGATTGCGCTCGTGAAAGTCAAGGATACAAAGGCCGCTATCCAGCATCACAGCTGATTTTCGACGGTAGATTTGGGAAGAAGGTACACCTGCCCAGCCTCGACGACGCTCACGATTGTTTTTGGGCTGATGAATGAGTCACTGAATTTGAGCTTCAACTAGTTCCAGCGACCATGAGTGTGTTACTATGCAATCGCCCCAAAGGGTGCAGGGGTCCCTTGAGTGAGCTCACTGAGCTGTCCATCATAGTGGGTAAATGGCGGGAAGACGGTGCACACCGCGAGTATGTGAGCGGGGAAAAACGGGCGGGGCTTCCATGCGAGTTCACATGCCTCTTGTGTGTATAAAAGGTCAGAGACTGATCAGAGCAGCAGATCAAGAGAAAGAAGCTCCTGGTCACAGGAACAGCACGAGGATTGCGCTCGTGAAAGTCAAGGATGCAAAGGCCTCTATCCAGCATCACAGCTGATTTTCGACGGTAGATTTGGGAAGAAGGCACACCTGCCCAGCCTCGACGACGCTCACGATTGTTTTTGGGCTGATGAATTAGTCCCTGAATTTGAGCATCAACTAGTTCCAGCGACCATGTGTGTGTTACTATGCAATCACACCGATGTGCGCAGGGGTCCCTTGAGTGAGCTGTCATCATCCTGTAACTATTTTAGGATAAAATAAAGCAGGTGCTCGACCACCTGCTTTATTTTATGTATTAGTGCTTCCTGTTGAAGCTAACTTAGTAACTATTTTAGGATGGCGCTGGCAGCTTGCCGGCGCCATCCTAAAATAGTTACAACAACTTCAAGCTTGAAGGCTTGAACTTTTGCCCCCGGAAGCACTTTCCTTCTGAAGCTTCAATCCCTCCATAAGAAGAGAACAGTTTGTAGAGCTTTCTTAGGGATTGCACCAAAGATCTGGAACTCTTTACCTCCTCTAGTGCATGGAATTACATCCTTTACTTTTTGTACTTTTCTATGAACCGTTAGAAGTTATAGTGTGTATGTTTGCGAACACATTCTCCTACCGTTCATTAACTGTTTACTGCACAACGTTGTTTGTTAGCTATGTAGATATTCTTAATTGCTATTGCATAATTTGTCCTCGACCATGTATGTTCTTTTATTGTAAAGCACTCTGATGTTTGCGCTATATAAAACTTTATGAATAAAAAATAAACAAATGATGTATTGAGAATTGTTGGAAAGAATGAAATGCATGTAATTGTTTTGTAGGAAAGTTACATTGTGGAAATATATGGTCAACTCATATTACGGTAGGGTTATAATTAGTATTGTATTAAATATTTAATGCATTATTTTCTTGTTATAGTTATGATATTCTGGCCGAATTTTTTAAAAGGTATTTCTTACCTAGATGATGTTTCCAATTATTGTAATAAGAGTTTTTAACTCTGCAATCCTTACAGATTTTATGGGTGATGAAGGGGGGAGCTCGTGGCTCAAATAGATATTCTGCTTCTCTTTTAATATTTCTAGGAATTGTTATTGGGGGAATCCTTGTTATTTTGCTTTGTTTTGCAATGAGAATGATATTGTTCTTTACCAAGTAATTATGAATCCGGACACCATAATTTTCTTTTGTCAGATGGTAAGTTTACTCATTTTAGCATGTAGCTTTTGTTGCTGAAGTTTAGTCTACTACAGCAAGATGATGTAAGATTTTTCTTTACATTTAAAAAATATATATTTGCTTTTGCTGTGCATGTAATTATTTTGACTTTTAGAGGTACTTGATAATCTTTGTTGCTGTACTTTGTTATTTTGCTGTCAATGTCCATAATGGTAATCATCTGGAAATGGAAAATTAAAACAGTTTACATTAGAACATTTTCCTTGTTTGGTATGTTTTGAATGCAATATTATTACGTTTATGTGTTAGAAATGGCGACCCATAATGGTTTATGGTCATTGTAGTATGATATTAGTGTCTGTTATTATTGATGTGAAATTCATTTGAATGCTTCTACTGGTGTGAAGTATACTATTTATGTGTGTGTTATAGGTGTGTAATTGTGTAATTACTGTATGTGAAGTCATATTTGTTCTTAATCTTGTCATTTCTTCTACTTCATTAACGTTTTGAAGGTATATGCTATTAATGGATTTGGCTCAGTTTAAGACAAAGTAGTGTAAGTGAAGTATTTTGCTATTATTGAAGTGTATATAAATTGTTTGCGTATAATAGTAATGAGTTTTTGGTATGCTGGCAGTGTCTGGTAATTGGTTGTATTTGTGTCCAGTCCTTTGTATGGCCGGGATGCCCGCCACCCCCTCCCAACACCAATTCCCCAATGGGAGGAGACAGACGCAGGTTTGAACTTTTGGAAGGCAGGGGGGAGTTACCCCCCCGGCCGTATTTATTAAAATATGAAACAAAATTTAAAACATTAAATTAAAACATTTCATGAATTATGTACAATTTTATTTTGGTTACATTTTGAGGAAGACATGTTCTTTGGCTAACCTTAACAGATCTCTAATACAAAGGTTTCCTAGCCGAGTCTAGCATCCTGAAAATGCATACATTCTAAATAAAAATTGTACATCCTAGCATTAAGGGCCAACAGCAAGGTCTTAACCGGTGTCAGATCCCTACTACCAAAATCCCGCCCTCACGGTGTGAGTGGTGCATGCGCAGAGGACTTTACCCTCATTGCCAACTGTAACTTCCCTTGTCGTGGGGGGGGCCCTTTCACTCGACGCCATCTTAATGGTCGTCCGAGTTCCTGTGTGAGGTATCTGTACGAAGGACAGCGTGGACTCCCCCCCATCCCCATACTCTCTTCCGCCGAAGCGGATATCCGGCCCCCGGGAAATTCGTAGGAGGGGCATCTAGCCGCCTCCCCCCTGGGAGGGGCCTATGGCCGTCTCCCCCTAGGCGACCCATCCGTAGTGGGTGCCGCCTCCCCGTGGAAGGGGCCAATGGCCGCCTCCCCCCAGGCGCTCCCATCCATTCTGGGTGGCGCCCCCCTCTAGGGACCTTGAAATTACTGTTCACCGATCATGACCTTACCGCCCGACCAAAAAATAAATACGACAGTTGTTTTACCTACTATAGGAAGAAAATTCAACCTAATCTGACATAGCTTGACGAGTCATCACTTTACATTTCTACAAAGGGAAAAAAGTCCTAAAGCAGAAGATAATTTCATTATGCGATACACTCTTATACTTTTCTACAAAAGGAAAAAAGGCCTATACACATTTCTTTAATCCAAAGGCATACATAAATGCTGAACATACGTGACTGCATCTCTTTAATACAATCAGATATCATCGCCAATTACTTTATTCAAACAAACATTGCAATAGGGGCTGGAGGGTCGGTCAAAAATTGCCGCTTGTTCCGTCGAGGGCTCACGAGAAATGAGTGGTGCAGCCTTCAGAGCACTGGAACAAGAGGACGCTTCCTTGGATTTCCCGCTCTATTTATCCGTCTGCGGGAGGGCGGGGACCCTCCTCAGGTACGCCCACTGGGCGCGGTCTTCCGGGCGGGTGTCTAGGACAACCCCTTCTGGGCGGGAAGGGCGTGCTCCGGCTACGCCACTTTGGGCATACCAGCCGAACCACGCCCCCCGCCCAAAATGGTTTCCCGGGAGGATCAGGGCACCCATCCATACGTTTGGGGGGACCGAGTGGTCTTCCCTTTCCAAAATACAGGCATGATATAAATGTGGATTGCTATGCCTCATATGTTTTCCTGTTGCTATATTATCAAATAAAACCCAAACTATAATTGGTGTATTGTTAATTATGTCGACATATTGCCCTATTCCTGATGCTCCGTTGGTTAATCCATCATTCACTGCAATATTGCAGGTTAGATCGTATCATGGTAAGGTGCGGTTATGTCCCATGTTTTTTCTAGGGTCTTTTGGAGGTCAGTTTAATCAGAAAGAATGCTGTCTTTAGCTTCGCTAGTAAACTATTGAAATTCTTGGAAATGTTGTTGTAAAACAGCATTAATGATTTAGTTGGCCCCATTGTTAGTAGACATGACATAGGTATTTTTATGTTATCAATTGGTGTTTTTTCTCATTGTTTGATGAGAGAAACATTTGTATGTATTCCTTCTCTTAATCTATTGGGTAATTGTGCAAAAGCTAAGTTGTTTAGTTGCTGCAAATGTTTGTAAGTTTGCATAGTTGAAAGAATGATGTCCATAAGTTGGCACTCAGTGGTCCATAGGAGTTTTTTAAGTTTTCAAATATGTATGAAGTAAAAATTGGCTTTAATTGGTAAAAATATCCAATAGTTAAAATAGATATACCTTGAAAAGGTTTATTTGATTTCTTCTGATATGTTATGTATGAAATTAAACATATTTGCACCAACCATTGATATTATTGCTGCTTGCAAATGTATTCGCTTATTTTGCAGAATAGTTCTTTGTCCCCGGGAGGGTGGTTTACAGGTGTAACTATGTCCTATTGGAATTTTAAAAGTTCTGTTTAATGTATTTCCATTAATGTTGGGTGCTGCTTTTTTTCTTGTAGGAGCAATAAGTAACGCATGAATATCATCTGGATTTTCCCTAGTTTGAGTATTGGAATATCGTAATACTGTACGATAGACAGCAGTTCTTAAAAGCCTTTTTCAACTCCTGCACCCCAGTACAAAATGTATAACATGGCGCGTCTTTTAATTTGGACCAATGTAAATGATGATATAAGTAATTGAGTTGTTCTGTATTTAAATTATGTACTACATTATAACATTGTTCATTGGGTAGAATACAGTTTGAAAGGTTTTCTTCAACAGTAGTGCTTCTAATACCTAAATATAGAGTTAGGTCATAATCGTCCTGTTCATTATAACTTGTAGCAATAATACTTGTTGTTTCTTCTGAGTTATGTAATCTTTTGATTATTATGAATTATTAGAGAAAGAGGATGTGATAATTCAATGTTGTTGTTAATGTTATCTTCCAATTGAGTAAAGATTATTTCACTATTGCAATTATATTGATTATCATTTTATCAACCACATGTTTAACCTTAATGTTTTGCTTATAGTATGTGTTTTTATACACAATTATGTTTTCTTCTTCCCGCCATAGGTAAAAAAGCAATAATAGCTCACAGTTATAATTTTCACTGTTGTTGTCTTTGCTAAAGCAACAGTGTTGTATAACTGCTTTACATTGTCTTGCTTGTAATGTGTATGTTGTTTGTGTTTTAATATTGTATTCACTTTGTATGCAATCTTTTATTTCTATTTCTTCTTCATCTGAGCTTTAAAAATGAGTTTCTGGAAGTACATTTTCATAGTAATTTCTATAGGCAATCTTTGATTTTCTAATGAAATAGTTGTATGTGGATGCATAGTATGCTAAAGTACATTTTTTCTAGAGTTTTCGGTGGTTTGGTATATTTTTATATACTATTTTCACAGTTCCCATTGTTTGATGAGTCTGGCAAGGAATACATGGTTTCTAAATATTTCATTAAATGTGTTCTTTTTTCTGTAGAATTAGTTTTAGTAAAGACAAATGACCATGAACATTTTCTTAATGGTATTTGCAAAACGATACATAAAAAGCTTCTTTTGCACTAATTTCTGTATTATTTAAGAATGTGTTGCCAGTGTATCTTAGTTGTTCTTTACTGTGATTGTAGTGTGCTACTTTTGTTGCTTAATGCCTTATTGAGCTTTACTAATGTAAAATATGATATATACTGCACAAGCATAGGAATCTCAAATAAAATGTAAGTCAATGTTTGCTTTTCAAGTTTGTAGTAATCTGGAATTGTAATTGTTAATATAACATGCACAGGGTTTTTCTTTTTGAAAATATAGTTGTTTTTTCGAGTACTGATTGTAGACATGCAATATATTGTTATTCTTTTAATTGTGATGTCATTAAGCATTGTTCAAAGGCGAAAGTGCTAAGTTTGGACTATTGATAACTTCATGTTTTGTTTTTTATATGTTGTTGTATATGTGTGTTTCTTTATTTGACAATAGTGTAAGTATCATAATGTTGGCCATGGGGTATTCTTGAAAGTGATGTTTTCAATGTGTTTTTGTCAAAAAAAAATGTGTGCATGTTTTTGTAAAGGCATTTCTTTTTCTTCATTGATATCAGCAGACTTGGAACATGTGATGTTTTTATCTATAAAATATATTGTTTCATTAATGTTATTTTTGCCATACTGGGCAGCATTTTCAATCTGCAATAATGCATGTATAGGTGGTGATCCTCTCTGTGGAATTTCAACACAGTAAAAGATCTATATTTTTTGCAATTGGCTGACTGTTTAAAGAATGTATGTACTTGAAAATCAAAGTGCCTTGCACATGAAACTTGATCTTGTTGAATTAATTTACATTTTCTCTTCTATTATAAATTATATTTTCAAATTATTCTGCTTTATATTCTTGTTTCTGGTGTATTCATAATAGTATGTTTATTAAATGCTGTCATTTAGTTTCAGGTGCAGATAATGTTTGAAAAAACATTGGTACTCCATTTAGTCTTATCATAATAAAAATATAGATTTTGTAAAGAACCCAGTATAGTGGAGAACTGCAAAATTATTTTAAGATAGTTGTATCCTTCATTATAATGCATTATACTTTCTAAATTATGATTAATGTCACCAGCAGTAATACCTTTTCTATTATTGAAATGTTTTGTAATAAAAATCTGATTTGCTTAAAGTGTAGTTTTATAAGTTTAATGAACATGTTAGTACTTGATTTTGCAACTCTTCTATCACGGCTTTGTAACACCATTGATATATTGTATTGTAATGTACAGGGGTGTATCTGTTTTTATTATCTGCTCTTTGATGTCGTGTTGGAAAAGCTAATAATTTATTCTGAGTCTTTGTCATCATATAAACCTCTTGTGGTGTTATTTTCCGCAGGTGTTAAGTATAATGTATTTAGACTGTTAGTAGTGATGGTTTCCTTCATTAACATGGTAGTAAGATTTTCTCCCGGTATATTGTTAGCTGTTCCAGAATTGTCTGATGTGTGTGATGAGTAAGTGTTCTGTGTTGTTTCGTGTCGTATATAGGTCAAATTTAACAGTTATTCCATATTCTTGAAATAGTTTGCTATTTATTGCTAGCCATAGTGCTGCATTTATGAGTTTATTTCACCTAACATTTTGGATGTATATGTTAATTTTATTTTTTGTTTAATTGGAATGGTCATATCATCAGTTATTTGTCTTGGCAGAACTGTTACAGTTCTCATGACATCTGCAGGTATATTTACTAATGCACCAGACATAGAGAACCAAGGGCCAGATGTAGGAGCCCTAATAGCGGTCGGAAACGGCCGATTTCGGCCGTTTCCGACCGGTATTAGGCTTTTCAGATGTAGGGGGCCTACCGAATCGGTAATTTTACCGATTCGCTAATTTTACCGATTCAGTAAATATACCGATTCGGTAAAATACCGAATCGGTAAATCCATATGTAGCTGACACTCCTAAGAGTGCCATAGGCCCTTAAGAGTCGGTATTTTACCACACAATCCTATTGTGTGGTAAAATACCGAATTCAGGTGTGCCATGTGACACACAGACATGCCCTTAGGACATGTCTGTGTGCCACATAACACACAAGCCTGTACTTGGGGTGCTAGAGGGTATCAAAGTGACACCCCCTGCACCCTTGCAGGATTCGGTATTTACCGATTCAGTAAATACTGAATCGGTATTTCCCATTGATTCCTATGGGCTTCAAGGCCCATAGGAATCAATGGGCGATACCGATTCGGTATTTACCGAATCGGTAAATACCGAATCTTACAAATTTGCTATTCCTAAATTCGGAATTACCTAAATCTTCCCCCTTCCCATATACAGACTCTTAAATACCAATTCGATAAAATCCGGTATTTAAGAATCTGTAAATGGGAATTACCTACATCTAGCCCCAAGTGTTAATTTCTAAAGTTGTATGAATGGTATTCTTGGTAAAATTAATCTTTCTTCTAAGTATTTCAAATGTAATTGTGTTGAAATGTTGGGAAGTCTCATTTTGTTTACATAAGAAAATCGAGTGATTTTATCTTTATTAATGTACACGTAGCAAGTGTAACATATATATGTATTTGCATTTGGAGTCAAATTGCATTGTGTAAACCTTGGATGTGCTTTGATTGTTATAATGTTTTAATGATTGCTTATGCCATAATTTATTGCAAATATAATCAAGTCCATTTAAAATGTCATTATGAAATTGGTTGATGATAGTATTAGAGTCATTGTGGGTTTTTGAATTACCTTTTTTGTATTAATGCTGTCTGTTTTAAATTTGTGTTCTTTTCTTATTTTTGGTAACCGGTTCCTTCAACATACTAGTGAATGTTCTTTTAAGTGCAGTTTTTGCAATTGGTGTTTGTAAATGTTTGTTTTGTCTTAGATAATCACTATTTGTAAATGGTGTTTGTAATGTAACGTTTAATGTTTTTTGTATACTAATCTGTTTGTCCCTTTTGGTACTTTGTAAACTGTGGTGTGCTGTATGTTGGTAGTGTGCTGAATGTGGAGGAAGTTTGCTTTACCAGTGCGTTTGTATGTTTGTTAGAATGTAGATGTATTTGAAATGTAAATTTATACACTAGGGGGTCGATTAGGATGGCCGACGGAAATGTGTTCCATCCGCCATGGTTGCGGGAAAAATACTCCTGACCGCTCCGCGGATAATCCGCGGTAGCGATTAGGATATAACTGACAGCAAGCACTGACCGCGGCGGACGGATCACATCAAACACTGATCGGGGCAGACGGATCACATGAAAGACCGCCGCAAGCGGACGGTACCACATAAATTCACTCCGCCGCAGACGCATACACTGCGGAAACAGGGCCAACCGCCGCACGACCTGCGGTGGGTCCGGCCACACGATTAGGATAACCCCGCAATCCCTACAGAACTCACCAGCTCCCACGACTGCTGCGGAATCATCGAAAAACAGAGCATGACTGTGGAAGGACCAAACGAACATCACCCCTGCATCAAACCGATTCAAAAATGGCGGACGGAAGGAAATAGAAAACACACAAAACAGGACACCCACCCAACTGAAACACCCACCACCAACAACTACACGCCCCAAGCCCCCTCCCCAGCACAAACAAGAGCACCCAAGTCACCACACCCACAGAACACCTGACTGGCAACAACCATTGGGACACAACAGCGACACAGAGTATAAAATGAATCCCTCCCATTACCACAATCCTTTGCATCACAGCACAGCTGGAAGAAAGAGGCAGAATAGCACAAACAGCAGACACACACAAATACACATACAACCTGCACACCAACACACCCACCACACAAACCCCCACAACACCATCCCTACATACCCCACACCTGCACACGTTGCACCCCACCCACACCTTGCACATCACACACCATGGCACCCAAGAAAAACCCCAAGTTCACAGACACTGAGTTGAAGGTCATGGTGGATGAAATCATCCGTGTCGAACCACATCTCTTCGGCAACCTAGTCCAGCAGACCACCTTGGCAACCAAAACAAACATGTGGAACAGGATAGTGACCAGAGTGAATGCTTCAGGGACCGTGCCATGCACCAAACACGAGATCCAGAGGCGGTGGCACGACCTCAAGGCAAGGGTGAAATGCATCAGGGCCAAGAACCACCTGCGGGCACACCACAATGGCGGCGGCACTCCCCCGGAGCCCATACCATTTGCCGAATGGGAGGAGAAGGTGCTGGGCATACTGCACCCTGAGAGCCTGGAAGGAATAGAAGAGGGACTAGAGGCTGGTAAGTACAAACCAATGACCACTATCACACTGTCATGGTCTGGCTTGCACAACTGCCAAGACACATCTCCCAGGCTCCAATCCATGCATGTGGACCACACAGTCACACAAATGTGAAGGCCTGGGCTGAAATGCACCCACCTTGACCGAGCAGAAATGTTGTCTCCTACGTTCCCAGGCGTGCATGTTGTCAAAGCACCCAACACCACAACTCCCAACAGGCCCCCATGTCTACAGGGAGGGTGGGTGTGGGTGGGGGGTTGGTCCAGCACTACAACTCCCAGTAGGCCCCCATGTCTACAGGGAGGGTGGGGGTAGTTAGGGGGGTTGGGAGGGTTGGTCCAGCACTACAACTCCCAACAGGCCGCCACGTCCACAGCGAGGGTGGGGGTGGGTGGGGGGGGGGGGTTGGTCCAGCACTACAACTCCCAACAGGCCCACATGTCTACAGGGATGGTGGGGGTGGGTGGGGGGGTTGGTCCAGCTCTACAACTCCCAACAGGCCCCCATGTCTACAGGGAGGGTGGGGGTGGTTGAGGGGGTTGGTCCAGCACTACAACTCAGAACAAGCCCCCATGTCCACAGGGAGGGTGGGGGTGGGTGGGGGGGTTGGTCCAGCACTATGACTCCGAACAGGCCCCCATGTCTACAGGGAGGGTGGGGGTGGGTAGGGGGGTTGGTCCAGCACTACAACTCCCAACAGGCCCCCATGTCTACAGGGAGGGTGGGGGTGGGTGGGGGGGATGGTCCAGCACTACAACTCCCAACAGTCCCCCATGTCCACAGGGAGGGTGGGGGAGGGTGGGGGCGTTGGTCCAGCACTACAACTCCCAACAGGCCCCCATGTCTACAGGGTGGGTGGGGGTGGGTGGGGGGGTTGGGGAGGTTGGTCCAGTGCTACAACTCCCAACAGGCCCCCATTTCTACAGGGAGGGTAGGGGTGGGTGGGGGGCTTAGGGGGTCGTTGGTCCAGCACCACAACTCCCAACAGGCCCCCATGTCTACAAGGAGGGTGGGGGAGGGTGGGGGAGGGTGGGGGTGGGTGGGGGGGTGGTCCAGCACTACAACTCCCAACTGGCCCCCATGTCTACAGGGAGGGTGGGGGTGGTTGGGGGGTTGGTCCAGCACTACAAATCCCAACAGGCACCCATGTCTACAGGGAGGGTGGGGGTGGTTGGGGTGGTTGGGGGGTTGGTCCAGCACTTCAACTCCCAACAGGCCCCCATGTCCACAGGGAGGGTGGGGTGGGTGGGTGGGTTGGTCCAGCACTACAACTCCCAACAGGCCCCCATGTCTACAGGGAGGGTGGGGGTGGGTTGGGGGGTTGGGGGGGTGGTCCCGCACTACAACTCCCAACAGGCCCCCATGTCCACAGGGAGGGTGGGGGTGGGTGGGGGGGTTGGTCCAGCACTACAACTCCCAACAGGCCCTCATGTCTACAGGGAGGGTGGGGGGGGGATTGGCCTAGCACTACAACTCCCAACAGGCCCCTATGTCTACAGGGAGGGTGGGGCAGGTGGTAGCATTCATGGAGGGGATGCATGGCGATGTTGCTGGTCTCCACAGAGACTGTAGCCATTCAAAAGTCGCATGGACAAGGTTCTACTTCAGTTCCCCCATCCACACCACTTGATGTCTCAGCAGAGAGTGACATTTCTGAGCAGGCCTCATTTTCGGGATATTGCACTAGAAGCAGCCACAGGCAGCAAGGCAGGGCACGGAGGGCACAGACACCATCCCCTAGGACAGGGAAATCTTTCACAGACCACGACATCAGCTACTCTGGAGTTGACACACAGGATACTCAAGGGGTGTTGGGGGACAGGGATTCACATGTAACACAGGCATCCCTCTCCAAAGGTACTCCCAAGGCAGGGCACCTCCCAAGGACAAGGACACTGCAAAGGAAAGGGCACCTCCCAAGGTCAGGGACACTCCCAAGGACAAGGACACTGCAAAGGAAAGGGCACATCCCAAGGTCAGGGACACTCCCAAGGACAAGGACAATGCTAAGGAAAGGGCACCTCCCAAGGCCAGGGACACTCCCAAGGACAAGGATACTGCAAAGGAAAGGGCACCTCCCAAGGCCATGGACACTCCCAAGGACCAGGACACTGCAAAGGAAAGGGACACTACAATGGACCGGGACACTACAAAGGAGAAGCCAACTCCCAGGGACAGGGCACCACCCACGGATCAGGCACATTCCAGAGACAGGACACATCCTACGGGCAAGGCACCTCCCAGGGCCAAGGGTTCTCCCATGGACACAAGCTCCATCAAGGGCAGGCATATCCTGCATGCCCTGAGGCTGATGTTGGAGAAGGAACGTAAAACACATGTGTCAGCCTTGGAGTCCCCCCATACATCTACTCCCATCCACACCCCGCAGAAGCAGAGGAAGGAGTACAATGTTGTTGCATCACCCATTACACATGATGCAGAGGGCAGAAGGCAGGGCCACATCAAACGTCAAGCAGGGTCCAGCCCATCCCAAGAGAGCAGACCCACACCAGCACATGATCCACCTTTGATGGATGATGTTCATGATGAGGCCACACCACTTACCAGTCCAGTCATGTTCAGGGTGCCCTTCCATATCCCAAAGAAACGGAGACACACACCTGTGACACCTGCCCACCCAAATGTCGCTCAAGTACATCTGTCCCCAGCTCCCAGAGCCACCCTGCCTCCTGGCCCATACAGCCCTGTGGCTCATCAGTTCAGTGGACCTAGTGGGTCAGCTGCAGTTCACTCTCATGTGTCAGATAGTGGCACTGTGTCTGTTGTTCGCTGTCATGCCTCATGTAGTAGCACTGTGTCAGTTGTGCCCTCTCCTGTTTCAGGTACTACCAATGTGTGTGTTCACCACTCTCATGTCTCAGATGCTGGCATGGTATTTTTGGTCACTGTGCACGGTCATGTCCTGGCAGTGTGTCTGGGTCTATGGCTCATGTGTCAGTTACTACATCTGTGGCTGTGTCCCACACTCCTGTTTCTGGTGCTGGCAGTGTGTCTAGGTCTATGGCTTATGTGTCAGTCACTAGAGCTGTGGCTGTGTCTCACACTCCTGTTTCTGGTGCTGGCAGTGTGTCTGGTTCTATGGCTCATGTGTCAGTCACCAGAGCTGTGGCTGTGTCTCACACTCCTGTATCTGGTGCTGGCAGTGTGTCTGGGTCTATGGCTCATGTGTCAGTCACTAGAGCTATGGCTGTGTCTCCCAATCAGATCCTGCCACTGTGTCCGAGGCTACTAGGTCGAGCAGTCCACCAGATTCTGTGCTGTGAGGTGTAGTCCCCATCACTCACATGTCATTGTACTTGGTGTGTAGATAGTCCATTGTAACCACCCTTGCATTATTAATGTCCATGGGACGGGGCGCTTTCACACGTCCTTGTGCTGTCTCTGATGTACCTGCTCTGTTACGAACACTGCCCTGTTGCTGTTAGGATGCGGCATTGTGTCCTCTCATGTGCTGCCACTGATGTCCCTGCTGTGTGCCTTGCCATGGACGGTTGATGCACTTGGCCCCTCTCATGTGCTGCCTCTGATGTGCCTGCTCTGTTATGAACACTACTGTGTTGCTGTTAGGATGCTGCATTGTGCCCTCTCATGTGCTGCCTCTGATGTACCTGCTCTGTTACGAACACTGCCCTGTTGCTGTTAGGATGCTGCATTGTGCCCTCTCATGTGCTGCCTCTGATGTACCTGCTCTGTTACGAACACTGCCCTGTTGCTGTTAGGATGCTGCATTGTGCCCTCTCATGTGCTGCCTCTGATGTACCTGCTCTGTGCCTTGCCATGGGCTGTTGATGCACTTAGCCCCTCTCATGTGCTGCCACTGATGTCCCTGCTGTGTGCCATGGACTGTTGATGCACTTAACACCTCTCATGTGCTGCCTCTGATGTACCTGCTCTGTGCCTTGCCAAGGACTGTTGGTGCACTTGGCCCCTCTCATGTGCTGCCTCTGATTTACCTGCTCTGTTATGAACACTGCCCTGTTGCTGTTAGGATGCTGCATTGTGCCCTCTCATGTGCTGCCTCTGATTTACCTGCTCTGTTACGAACACTGCCCTGTTGCTGTTAGGATGCTGCATTGTGCCCTCTCATGTGCTGCCTCTGATGTACCTGCTCTGTTACGAACACTGCCCTATTGCTATTAGGATGCTGCATTGTGCCCTCTCATGTGCTGCCTCTGATGTACCTGCTCTGTGCCTTGCCATGGGCTGTTGATGCGCTTAGCCCCTCTCATGTGCTGCCACTGATGTCCCTGCTGTGTGCCATGGACTGTTGATGCACTTAACCCCTCTCATGTGCTGCCTCTGATGTACCTGCTCTGTGCCTTGCCATGGACTGTTGATGCACTTAGCCCCTCTCATGTGCTGCCACTGATGTCCCTGCTGTGTGCCATGGACTGTTGTAGCACTTAGCCCCTCTCATGTGCTGCCACTGATGTCCCTGCTGTGTGCCATGGACTGTTGATGCACTTAGCCCCTCTCATGTGCAGCCACTGATGTACCTGCTCTGTGCCTTGCCATGGACTGTTGATGCACGTGGCCCCTCTCATAAGCTGCCTCTGATTTACCTGCTCTGTTATGAACACTGCCCTGTTGCTGTTAGGATGCTGCATTGTGCCCTCTCATGTGCTGCCTCTGATGTACCTGCTCTGTTATGAACACTGCCCTGTTGCTGTTAGGATGCTGCATTGTGCCCTCTCATGTGCTGCCTCTGATGTACCTGCTCTGTTACGAACACTGCCCTGTTGCTTTTAGGATGCTGCATTGTGCCCTCTCATGAGCTGCCTCTGATGTACCTGCTCTGTGCCTTTTCATGGACTGTTGATGCACTTAACCCCTCTCATGTGCTGCCTCTGATGGACCTGCTCTGTGACTTGCCATGGACTGTTGATGCAATTAGCCCCTCTCATGTGCTGCCACTGATGTCCCTATTGTGTGCCATGGACTGTTGATGCACTTAGCCCCTCTCATGTGCTGCCACTGATGTCCCTGCTGTGTGCCATGGACTGTTGATGCACTTAGCCCTTCTCATGTGCTGCCACTGAAGTACCTGCTCTGTTATGAACACTGCCCTGTTGTTGTTAGGATCCTGCATTGTGCCCTCTCATGTGCTGCCTCTGATGTACCTGCTTTGTTACGAACACTGCCCTGTTGCTGTTAGGATGCTGCACTGTGCCCTCTCATGTGCTGCCACTGATGTACCTGCCCTGTTAAGAACACTGCCCTGTTGCTGTTAGGATGCTGCATTGTGCCCTCTCATGTGCTGCCTCTGATGTACCTGCTCTGTTACGAACACTGTCCTGTTGCTGTTAGGATTCTGCATTGTGCCCTCTCTTGTGTTGGCTCTGATGTACCTGCTTTGTACCTTGCCATGGATTGTTGATACACTTAACCCCTCTCATGTGCTGCCACTGATGTCCCTGCTGTGTGCCATGGACTGTTGATGCACTTAGCCCCTCTCATGTGCTGCCACTGATGTCCCTGCTGTGTGCCATGGACTGTTGATGCACTTAGCCCCTCTCATGTGCTGCCACTGATGTCCCTGCTGTGTGCCATGGACTGTTGATGCACTTAGCCCCTCTCATGTGCTGCCACTGATGTCCCTGCTGTGTGCCATGGACTGTTGATGCACTTAGCCCCTCTCATGTGCTGCCACTGATGTCCCTGCTGTGTGCCATGGTCTGTTGATGCACTTATCCCCTCTCATGTGCTGCCACTGATGTACCTGCTCTGTTATGAACACTGCCCTGTTGCTGTTAGGATGCTGCATTGTGCCCTCTCATGTGCTGCCTCTGATGTATCTGCTCTGTTACGAACACTTCCCTGTTGCTGTTAGGATGCTGCATTGTGCCCTCTCATGTCCTGCCTCTGATGTACCTGCTCTGTTACGAACACTGCCCTGTTGCTGTTAGGATGCTGCATTGTGCCCTCTCATGTGCTGCCTCTGATGTACCTGCTCTGTGCCTTGCCATGGACTGTTGATGCACTTAGCCCCTCTCATGTGCTGCCACTGATGTTCCTGCTGTGTGCCATAGACTTTTGATGCACTTAGCCCCTCTCATGTGCTGCCACTGATGTCCCTGCTGTGTACCATGGACTGTTGATGCACTTAACCCCTCTCAAGGATACTGCATTGTGCCCTCTCATGTGCTACCTCAGATGTACCATTTCTGTTGTATCCAGTGCCCATGCTCCTGCCTACTCTAGGAGTAATTTACTAATATGTTCAATAAAACAATGTATTCGTGTGTAGTGGTTTCTGTGTGCCATTCCTGGTCGTCTCCTTACTTTGTTGATATATTGGTGCTATCGTAAATGCTGTTTCCCCAACATGCACCTCCCCCTTCCCACGTCACAGCCTCGGCAGGTACTCCCCTTCCGGCAGTGATTGGTGTGTTTGCGTACCTGCGTCGTCGGCGGCGACGGTCCATGACTTGCTGGTGGTGGAGCACAAAGAGGATCGGAAATGCGTTCAGAGCTGGGTCCATGACGGAGATCTGCCTGTGGTGGGTATCTCTCTGCAAATGTTTTGCCTCTCCGCTGTGCTGAATCCGCTGTGTTCAAGCTGGTGTTTTTTCCGCTGCGATTTGCTGTGTCTTATCCGCTATCTTCATTACGTGGACGGTCGGAGACGTCATTCCGTACGGGGGTGTCTCTGGTTGGTTACGTCCACCGCGGGGTCGGGTGTATTTCCGCGGCGTAAGTAAATTTGACAGTGCTTCCCATCCTAATATGGCGGACGGACTGGCCGCGGCTGGCGGACTGAAAAAAGGCACTTTCCTCCTACTTCATGCCGGTGGACGTCCTTCCATCCGCCATCCTAATAACCCCCTAAGCTTGGTTATGCATGGGCATCCTCTCACACAAAACCCAGCACTCAGCATTCAGGATTGTAAAGGCTTACCATAGGAGTGACTGATGAGTTTATATATGTCAGTGACAAAAGAAAAGAAAAACAAGTACGCTTGTTTTACATTAGAGATATATAGCCAGATTCATCATTGTAAAATCGGCTCGCAAAGGGCCAGATTCTGAGAATCTGGCCCTTTGCGAGCGCAATTTTTGCATTTGGGATTCATCACCCCAAATGCAAAAATCGCAAATTGCAAAATCGCTAAATTGCGAGGAATTGCATTTAAGGAATCTCTATTTGAGATTCCTTAAATGCAATTCATGACCCATTTTAGAATTGCAAAATCGATATTTTTGGTCGCTATTTACCGCAAAGTCTGACTTCGTGGTAAATAGCGAAAACTTAGAAAAATGCACTTTAGTGCATTTTTCCAAGTTGTATGTTACACACACACATGTCCTTTGGACATGTGTGTGCGCAACATCAGTCTACATTTACATTTCAGGGGTGCTACAGGGTGTCCTTTGGACACCCCTGGCACCCTTGAAATCGCATCCTTATTTGCGATTAGCAAATTGCTAATCGCAAATAAGGAATGACTCCCCATTCATTCCTATGGGCCTAATCGCAAATAAGGAATGACTCCCCATTCATTCCTATGGGCCTTTAGGAATGGGGAGTCATTCCTTATTTGTGATTAGCAATTTGCTAATCGCAAATAAGGAAGCTGTAGAAATCGCAAATAATATTGCGATTTCTACATGAATCCCGTTTTGCGAGTCATTAATAGCGATTCCTTAATAATCGCTATTAAGGACTCGAAAATCGGGACATTGATGAATCTGGCTGATAGAGACCTGAAAGACTATGCATGTAAATCCATGAAATCTTTTTTGAAGGTATGGAAGAAAGCAGTGAAAGGGTGTTTAGAAGCAATACTGTCCAGCATGAAAAGTGCATAATTGTTCTTTTTGTTGAGTCTAAACACACCTTTTGGATTATGACCATGAAATAGTGGTGTAACTATATCATAGATTCTATTGTCAGATGTCTACCTTAGTGATAGTGGAATTACCACTACTTTTTAGACTACCATTGAAATATAATGTGTAGAGTAGCGGTACTGCTTGTTGACCTTCAAAGAGAAGGAAGATTTATATTTACATTTCAACACCTAAACAAAATAATTGCTCAATTTAAAAAAGAAAATTAAGTAGGAATGTTAGAGGAAGTCTGGTCCAACTCTAAAAGAATTGTACAAATCGTGACAGCTGAAAGAAGCGTGTCTCAACATTACTTTGTATGATAATCCGGACACAACACTAGATTGCAGGAGTATGCAAATATCTAATTAGACATCTTGCATGCGATCATATGTCACTTAAAAACATACATTTTGTACATATCTAACCAGTAAAAGGTAAGTAGGATTTACATTTGGTTTTATAAATTTAAGGTGGAGTCATCTGCTGCATTCGAAGCCTGTTGGGAAGATAGTGAAAAGTAACTTGTTATTAACATTGCATTGTTTAACGGTCAATAGCTTTTTGAAATGAAAACTTTATATGTATTTTCATGGTAAACATAGTGATCTCCTAACACTTAGTGGAAATGTGGTAATGACTCCATAACTTGGAAGGGTGCATAGCCAGCTTTCCATCATGGTGGCCGCAACTCTAAAAAGACCCTTGCAAATGCCTCAGTTATCTGAGTCAAACTAATATACACCCTGTGTCAGACAACTGTGAACTGGAGACTTAATGCGTTCTAAAGACTCCAAGGACTTATATCACTTGATTTTGATATTCTGCATTTACACTTATTGAGGGTACTTACCATTAACTTTGCGTGTATGTTGTTGAAGTATCTTGGTTTCAGTCACCACAATACTTTTCAACAGACTCTAAATGTAAAAAAAGATGTACATTAGGACATCATAACAGCAATGCTAACAATTAAACACTTAGTTTGCAATATATTATGCATGCGTCTAGGTGTTTTCAGATCCAGGATTAGAGACAGTTACAACTGTTGCATACATACTCAAATGGCTTCACTACAAACAATATTGAAAATTCACAACTATAATGACAATATCTTACTATACTATGTTAAAAAGTAATGATATGTCTTTATCTATGAAAGATCTTGTATGAAAAAACAAAATAAAGAAGAATCCAATGTTCAGGACAATACTAGAGTGTGAGACCTTATTTATCATTGAAATGTTAAAGTCAAAAGTGATGACTCCATTAGGTTCATTGCAATTTTCAGTCCATAATTCCCCAGAAATATTTCATTAGTAAAACTCTGGGCAACTGGCTGCTGAGTTGGGTCGCATTCTGCAAACTGAAAACATAATAACAAATGTATATGTTGAGCAAACATCGAACCTGAATGTTATACCAATCATAGGTTGCAGAGTAGAGAATTTCAGTACACACATTGATGGGAAATTATTACTTAAAGATAAGTAACTGTAATAGGAATGAAAATATACATATATTTGGTGTAGTGAGACATATTTTTGAGAGGAAGGCATCAATTACTTGTAAAAATATATGAAAGCACATGAGCTTCTAAAGAGGAACCAACATGTACATCATGCGCTTTTAGCCATAGTATGCACAATTTACATGTAGCAGAACGTGGTGTACCTGGTACAGATGCTGAAGATGGAACAGGTCCTGAAGATGGAACAGGTCCTGAAGATGGTAAAGGTGCTGGTGAATTATCACTGGTTATGATTCCTGCAAATTAATTTTGAAAAACAAAGGGCGCTCAGTCCCTGCAGTGATAGGCTTGATTTTTATATTTAGAGTTTCTTGTGTGGATGGCACAATTACTGCTGTAGGCCCTGTAGTCAGCCCGCATGCCCTCCCCTCCGCAGACTACATCCTCCTGGGGGACCTCAACTTCCACCTGGAGAACAACAACGACCGCAACACCAGCACCCTGCTCGACAACCTCGCCAACCTGGGACTGAAGCAACTGGTGAGCACCCCCACCCACCTCGCCGGACACACACTCGACGCCGTCTTCTCACCCAGCAAAGACATCGCCTTCAGCCACGCCACAGAACTCCACTGGACGGACCACAGCTGCGTACACTTCACCTTCAAAAGAACGACGATCCATCACCACCAGCAACAGGTTGCCCGTAGAAGCTGGAACAAGATCACAGCCGACCAGCTCGCCGCTTCCCTGAGCCAGCACCCTCCTGCCAGCTCAGGGAACCCCAGTCAGGCCGCCGACAACCTCACGAAGTGGATCAGCAACTGCGCGGATGAACTCGCCCCTCTGAGGACCCCGCCCAGCAGACCCGGCAGCAAGAAAGCCCCATGGTTCACCGACGAACTCAAGTGCTCCAAGAAGAACTGCCGAGCCCTCGAGAAAGCCTGGAGAAAGGAACCCACACCGGACAACAAGACCACCCTCAAACTCGCCACCCGGAAACACCACCAACTGATCCGAGCCGCCAAGAAAACTGCTTTCAAGGACCGGCTGGACAACAACGCACACAACTGCAAGGAACTCTTCAACATCGTCAAAGAGCTCTCCAACCCCAACGCCGGAAACAACGACATCACCCCCTCGCAAGATCTCTGCAACTCCCTCGCCTCCTACTTCCACAACAAGATCGAGAAACATACACAACAGCTTCAGCACCCAACCGCCGCACGCCACAACCACAGCTACGCCGCCCACCGCCGCCCTCCGAGCCTGGACCCCGATCAGCACCGAAGACACCGTCCGCATGATGAACTCCGTCCACTCCGGATCTCTGACCGACCCCTGCCCTCACCACGTCTTCAACAAGGCAGACGCTGTCATCGCACCCCACCTGCGGGACATCATTAACACCTCCTTCGACACCGCCACCTTCCCCGAGAGCTGGAAGCACGCCGAACTCAGCGCTCTTCTCAAGAAACCTACAGCAGACCCCACCGAACTCAAGAATTACCGCCCTATCTCGCTCCTCCCGTTTCCAGCCAAAGTCATCGAGAAGACCGTCAACAAACAGCTGGCCGCCTTCCTCGAGACGAACGGATCCCTCGACCCCTCGCAGTCCGGCTTCCGAGCCAACCACAGCACCGAGACCGCCCTCATCGCCGCCACCGACGACATTCGAGCCCTGATGGACAACGGAGAAACAGCTGCCCTCATCCTCCTAGACCTCTCCGCGGCCTTCGACACTGTCTGCCACCGCACCCTAGTGCAACGCCTCAGCAACGCCGGAATCCAGGAGAAGGCACTGGAATGGATCGTCTCCTTCCTCGACGGAAGAACACAGAGAGTCCGCCTACCACCGTACAAGTCAGAAGCCACCGAAGTCATCTGCGGCGTCCCTCAAGGATCCTCGCTGAGCCCTACCCTCTTCAATGTCTACATGAGCCCCCTCGCGGCCATCGCACGCCAACACAACCTCAACATAATCTCCTACGCCGACGACACCCAGCTGATCCTCTCCCTGACCAACGACCCCGCCGCCGCCAGAGCCAACCTGCACGAAGGGATGAAGGAGGTAGCCGAGTGGATGACGACCAGCCGCCTGAAACTGTACTCAGACAAGACGGAGGTCCTCATCCTGGGCTCCACGCCCACCGCCTGGGACGACTCCTGGTGGCCCCCCGCCCTGGGCACCGCACCCAAACCGACTACCCACGCACGCAACCTGGGCTTCATCCTGGACTCCTCCCTCTCCATGACCAAGCAAGTCAACGCCGTCTCCTCAGCGTGCTTCAACACCCTGCGCATGCTACGGAAGATCTTCTGGTGGATCCCCACGGAGACCAGGAAGACCGTCACCCAGGCCCTCGTCACCAGCCGCCTGGACTACGGCAACGCCCTCTACGCCGGAACCACCGCCAAGCTCCAGAAGAGACTTCAGCGGATCCAGAACGCCTCAGCCAGACTCATCCTCGACATCCCACGTAACAGCCACATCTCTGGACACCTGAAAGACCTGCATTGGCTCCCCGTCAACAAAAGAATCACCTTCCGTCTCCTCACCCACGCACACAAAGCCCTTCACGACCAAGGCCCGAGCTACCTCAACAACCGAATCAACTGCTACGCTCCCAAACGCCACCTCCGATCAGCCAGCCATGCCCTCGCCGCCGTCCCACGCATCCGTAGAGCGACAACAGGAGGAAGGTCCTTCTCCTACCTGGCCGCCAAGACCTGGAACTCCCTCCCGACCGACCTGCGCCTGACCCAAGACCACCTCTCCTTCAGGAAGAAGCTCAAGACCTGGCTGTTCGAGCAGTAATGCCCCCTCCCCCCCCCCCCCCAAGCACCCTGAGACCCTACGGGTAAGTGGTGCGCTCTATAAATGTCTTTGATTGATTGATTGATTGTAGTAGCATTTACATGAGCAGCCTTGGTATACATAGTATACATAACTATCAAGACTAACATTTTAATCATGGACAATTACCATTACACTTTCAAAAGGAAGCAATTGCACTTAAAGACTGATCATGAAGTGGTAAAGTATCCAAAACATGTATTTTGGCGAAAGCATGTCATAAAAAGATGAACCGAAGCCAAATAAAGGGCCAATACAACACGGTAGTGTCAAGGTTATAAATCAAACAATTATTATGAATTAAAACTATGCTAGTCTGAGGAGGCAAAACTTTCATAGGCCAACTAGAGCACATAAAAAAACAACTATAGGTGTTCTGCGACCACTCGAATCCTCAGGGTTGGTTCGATGCTCAAATAGTTTCCATCTCTAAACCGCCCCAAATCTGCTATGAATACTACGCAGACTAAAGGATGGTCAAGCGAGGGAGATATGGAGAAAGCCAGGAAGGAAAGGATGGGAACAGTGGGGAGGGAGACCTTAGAAGACACAAGAAGAGAGAAAGACAAACAATTACTAATCACCCTAGACTTTCTTCTTCTCTTTAACAATGTACATTTGTATGCACTACCACTAACCTGTAAAGGAAAAAATACATAGGCATTCACTTTGGAGTTGTGTATAAGGAGTCTTCCTACTTCAGGAGGCTGAAATAACAATGAGGAATATCAGACAATACTCTACGTACACTAGTATCTCCACTGAAACCATAAGTAAAGCACACTACCTGTCTAGTATAGACGAACCCCTTCATTCATACACAACTCCTGTAAAGAAAAGAACAGCATGTATTCATGAACAGTTTTTCTTGGGCAAGGCGCCTTCCGTGATCAATAACATGCAACACGATACACCATGTACCTGTCTTCTGACAATCCGAGAGTTACGTCACTCCCCAACAAGTAAAGTTTAGAGAAACAAACAATGGAACACGGTTTCCATAATTCTGAGGATCTCCAATGAAACCTTGTACAGTACTATCATCCAGGGCAATGTAACACTCCTTGCCCCCAGATACGAACTTAATAGTCCAGCCTTAATATACCATGTGAAGGCTCTTGTACCCTCTCCACATGGAAGCACCAAAACAGTTACAGAGCTTCAGTTCCAGCAAGCACGATCCCGTGCAAACAATGAAAACGCCGTTTGTTAACTCCACAAACGTACGTGATAGGAGCTCCAATAAGTACACAGAGAACGGTGCCGAAGGCACCCTTACCAGCCGCCAAAAACTCCGGTTCAAACCTCCAGTCGCCAGTGATACAAAATAATCAGCAGCGTCCTGCCCAGTCTCCCTACTGATATGCGCCGCGACCACGTGACCCGGAAGCAATCCGATCAAGGTCGCGCATGGCGCTACTGCTTCTGGGGATTGTAGTTCGTGACGGGCTGTGCCCTCGTAAGCCTAGTGCCCCCTAACAATAGGTCACATGAGGAAGCAAGAAATGTTAAACGCCAGTGGAGGATTAAAAGGGAGCAAATATGAGGATTAGGAGAGAGTACGTATGTTGAAACACAAAGCACGTGGCGTAGCACAAACATGCAACATATATATTTATGAAAGCACAATATATAGGAAAATAGGCCAGGGTAGGCCATGTGAGGAAGTCATAAATATTAAAATTCATGGGAGAAAAAGAAAAGCAAAACAGAGCTGGGAGGGCCACGTGACGCACAAAAAATACCATCAAGCACGTAAAATTTATAAGAAAGGCATAGGAGGGCCCGTGATGCAGAAGGAATAGGATCATGCAAGTACGATCAATAAGAATAGAGGGCTGGGAAGGCCACATGAGGCAGTAATAAATATTAAAAGTCATGGGAGAATTAGGAGGGAGCAAATAAGATGAACCACAAAGCATGTACCCCACAAAAATAAAGCAAAAAAGAGCTGGGAGGGCCACGTGATGCAGAAATAAATACCAGCAAGCACGTAACATTTCTAAGAACAGAAGCAAAAGCACGTGACACATTTCAAAAATACGACATAGAAATTCATGTACGCATAAATTATTAAAGAAAGGCGTAGGAGGGCCCCATGACACAGAAGGATTTAAATAATAGGATCGTGCAAGTATGATCAATAAGGAAAGTGGCCTTCGGAATGCCAAGTGAGGTAGTAATAAATATTAAAAGTCATGGGACAATTAGGAAGGAGCAAATACGATGAAGACCAAAGCACGTACCCCACAAAAATAAAGCAAAGCAGAGCTGGGAGGGCCACATGACGTACAAAAAAATACCATCAAGCGCGTAAAATTTATAAGAACAGAGACGAAAGCAGGTGACACACTTCAAAAATACGACACAGAAATTCATGCACGCATAATTTATAAAAGAAAGGCTGTAGTGTAGTTCCTATATTCCCAATAGGCTCTGTGCATTGGAATAACATAAACAGCAGTGTAGTCGTAGGACTGAGGTCATCTAGGTCTCTACTGACTATGTTAGACTTAATTAGTTTTGCCGGCTAGCTCAGAGGTCACTAGAAGCTTTCTCGAATGTTCAGGAAAAGAGTTAACCGTCCTGATTTAGATAAGAAGGGATTCGTTTCTGACAATCGCATAAACATGACAACTTTGCTACCCCAGAATAAAGAGTGTATCTCTAGAGTCATGTGAAAACAATAGACGGCTATTTCACTCAGTCAATCGTGTATGCTTAGTTTCACCAGAGTGCAGAGAAATAGAGAGACGGGCGTTTTCAATAAATGATTTTATTTTATTGAGCAGTCTTCTTTCTCATGCAAGAGAAATGAATTGCCACAACTGCAATACTTATCATAAATTAAAGTGCGTACAGTAAAAGTAGTAATATGAAATAATACTGTAAAAGCATTGATATGGTTTCTTAGCCATATGATACTATAAAATATATACATACATAAAAACATTGACTAAACAAACTCAACTGGTGCTTCTAAGATACGCCTACCCCAGTGTACCTGACCTAAGCCTAATACGGGGGAAGGAGTAAGTAAGTAACAGTATCAAGTTAAAGTTAGGTTTTTGCCAAGGATCAGAATCAAGAATTCTCTCGAAGGTTTTAATCAGCTCCGTACCTTGGTTATAGAATGAAGGAGGTCTTGTATCTCGCTTCTCAGGACTCAATCTCCCAGTAACCCGCGAGGGTGACTTGGGAACACCGGAGAAGGATTTCTCGGCGTGAGAAAAGGCAGCTTCTCCAGCGCGTCAAAAAGGGAGGCGCGGCTTCCTTCGGCTCTGGCAACAGCTGGGCTCTCGGACAAGTAGAACGTCGCTCTGCTCCCCACCACTGTGTGTTTGCTTAAGGCAACGTTGGGATATTTATACCTGAAAGGTGTCGGGTTTGACGTAAGGTTGGACATAAAACGTCATTAAGAACTAACAGTTCTTGCTGGACTCTATGAGTTCTTGTGCAAATCAAAACAAAAGCAGTAGGGTATTCCCGGGCTGCTGGAGGCTTGGTTTGTTTAAAGAACTTGTTGTGCTTTCTAGGAGTCTATGGGAGTAGCCTTGCCGTGCTTTGGACTGCATGGGCTATTACTAAATATGGATCTGATTCTTATGCCTTTATAAGGGTACTATTTATTAAAACCACATAAGGGCATGAATCGGGAATATCGAATGAGGGTCCTAGATAGAAATACAACACCCACTCCACGGATTAATATCCATCATTACTAAAAAATAAGCAATATTAAACATACGATGCATGTGTGTTTTCCAACCCACCCCAAAATACATAATTGCATTTGAAATAGTGTATGGTTTATACACGAAAATGAGTATTGGTACTGTCCGTTTTCAAGCAAGGTTATCATTCATTTAAGTTCATATATATCATTTATATATTGCGAAAATTATAAATGAAATTACACATGAAATGTCTCTGTATACAGAAGAGAAGGTCGAGACCATTTCATCACATACTTATACGATATTGTACATGTGCTAGAGGCGGAGGTAAAAGATTGTCTCTAATGTTTCTAAAAATAGAAGCTCTGTTCTCTAAGAATAGTTCTACTTTAAGCAAAGTATCATGTGCTGGGAAAAATGGAAAAATATTTTGATTTGAAAGGAAAAATAATTTCGTTTTCAGAGGAAAAATAGTTCCAAATGTTTTCAATTGCTTTGTTTAACAGAACTGAAGGCCAAATTCAGAGTTCAGGGAATGCTGTGTGCTTGTTGTTCTAAAAAGTTATTCCCGTTGTTCAGGGGAGAACATCATATCAGACAGACTCGCAAAAAATTGGTCTACCACATCAGGTGAAAGTTTGGCCAAGTTTGAAAATACTGAAATTGTGCAGTTCTCTGGTGATTGCTATCATCGATGTTTGGATCAGCAATGCTCACAGAAGGTGTTCCTGTTTGGTGCTGCTTTCCTCTCGTACTTCACCGCCACCTATTCGTTGTGGTGAAGTCTCAACGAATGTCGTCATCAGAATAGGTAGGCGCTGGGGACAACACGTTGCATGAGTCGTTACCGGACCTAGCAAAGTATCGATATCCATTGGTACTGCTGATGGTAGTGTAAGACAGACGTCCAACACGCATTCTTCTCCGCATAGCAGACATCAAAGCACAGGTAAGATGCAATCCTGCCAGATTGGTCTGAATGAAAGAAACCAAGTTGTACTCAGATCTCTTAGCCGGGCCAATCCGAGGACTTTAGTGATACGGTCTCGGTATCGTATTGCTAGGATCGTTTCTTCCATTGTTGCTGGAGTCTTGTCTGTGGATTGGCTTGCCATATCGGAGCAGAAGGAGCAAAAATAAAATTCCTGCTACGAGTCCCAGAATTAAAGGTAGGCCGCCAAAGACAGAATGGAAAATATTCGGGAAGATGCCCAGAACTGTTTCAAATGGTGTTAACAGTCCCGAAAAAATTGTCTTAAATACATGTGCGATGCCACTGGTATCAGACATGTTTAAAATTTGACTTATTATTTCTACGAAATGCACGGGGCAATTTGTCGATAAAAGGGTATGTATCTCTGCAGCTGTCCTTGCAACTTGCAGGTCATACGTTTCTTTGGATGATGGCAAAGGCACAGTTGTCTGTAAAAGAATAGACTTCATTCTGCTTAAAGTATCAATTCGAATAGAAGAGATATTCACATAAGGCCATATTGCCGCCTCCATGTCTGGATTGCTGTTTGGATACAATACTTGCATACAGCAAACAACCCTGGAAGTAACAGTTACAAGATAGCATTCTCCTGGCACCAATCCACAACAGCTGTGGTCAGTTATTATAACGTAGCTACCGTTGGAAAGCTGTCTGAATAATGGTCCTATCTGTGTTGCAGGAGTGCCTTGCAGGTGACATGAAAGGTTATTTGAAGACACTTCGCAGGCTCCATGCAAGTTAATACCTTGACACAGAAGTGTACCGCTTAGTGATTTTTTACAATTATTACCACTAAGGAATATCTCCTTTTTCCTTCACTATAACATTTGTGTGTGTAAGGTAAATCCCAGGTTGATTTGATGTAGCCTTTACCCAACCTTTCATACTGGCCTGCTGGTATATATTCTTGGCAATATTTAAACTGGAAAGTTGTTATCGGAATTGTAATTGTTCCGTGTATTATCCATTCAATGACAGGTCTCTCTGACATTGTCAATCGTAATCTCTCAAGTTTTTCAATGCTCAGAATCATATAATCTGCTCCTTTTTGTCCCAAACTGATTTGTTTATCAGTAAGGTTAAAGATTGAAAATAATGACGTTATGTTTATTAGACGCCATGGCACGTAGCCTGAACGTAGGTTTTGCAACATATAGCCAAGCTGTACAATAGAGCGCAATTGAGACTGACCATGTTGTAACATTAGCAAGTCCTGCTCTATTATATCAAAGGCAGATGATACAACACTGTCCAGTGAATATATTCTGGAAGACAGAGTCGTTAACCCATTGTCCACAACAGAAAGTGATTTCTCCAAATTTATACGATCAATTTCTCGTATTTTTTCTGCTGTTTTAATTAGCATTACTTTCCAAGCTTTGTTGTATGCAGCGTATATACCGGCCGCTATGAAATGTTTTTGACGCTGTTTGCGAGGTCCCATTATGAAATCTCGCAAGTCAGCACCTTCTTCAAGTAAAGTCAAGTGTTGCTTAATTTCAGCCAGTGTGGATGTTTGTAGCCACTCAAGGCATAGTTTCCCTACACTGTGGGCTCGATTCCGATCCGGTAAAATGCGCTCCGAATCGTCGTACGGAGCAATTTTCCCTGTACGAATCGTACCCGTACACGTCCCCGTACGTACGACGAAGTACGATCCGTACCAGCAGCCAAAGACCGTACGAGTCGTACAGGACTCCGTACGACTAAAATATCCGTACGAGTCTCACTCGGAACCCGCTGTACGGGACATCGCTACGGTTCGCGGCTGGTTTTTACGACCCAGCTTCTTACGGGAGCTGGAAACAACCGTAAACGCATTGTTCGCTCCGAAACAAGTACAGAACGCCCCCCCGGGGACGCCGCGTACCCCCCATGATCGCCGAGGTACGCGCCGTACCCCTGCAATCATGTGGGGTACGCGGCGTACACCCAGCGTACATGGGGTACGCACCATACCCCATGTACGCTGGGTGTATGCCGCGTACCCTACATGATCGCAGGGGTACAGCGCGTACCCCGGCGATCATGGGAGGTACGCGGCGTACGGTGTGTATGTGATTGAGTGCTTTTCCGTACGGATCGCCCTTACCTGACGCGGACCGTACGAATAGCGTCCTGATCACCCGGTCCGGATCGTACTCGCCGGGTCGTACGGTGTGTTTACGAGTCATACGGAAACGGCTACGAATACGAATCGTACGGGGATTTTTTTTTACCGGATCGGAATCGAGCCCTGTATGTTGTAACTATCCCTGGATGTTGTCTCTGGGAATATCTTGGGTCTGGCCTGGTCATTTTGAACCCCTTTCTTTTATTCAGGAATCTATCTTGACAGTTGTTTGTGTCTGTGGGCCAGATCAACCATTTTTTCCAATCAAGATTTGTTCTGTTTTGGTGAAAAATATGGGATACGTCTATTTCCATATCAGTAGTACTGTTGTAAACAGGTATGGGCTTCGGAATAGACGGTTTGTTTAAGTCTTTTATCTTAGCTAAACCAAGACAAGTAGTTTGTTGAATGGTATCATTCTGGAATATTATTTGTTCTGGGATCATGCAGGCTCTAAATATTGATTCTAGACCTTGTACCTGCCAGTCTTTTGTTCCCCAGATGGTTTTTGTTTCAATGTTGGTTTTCCAAAATTCAAAACCAAATGTTGACATTTTGTCATAAAACTTTTCAGAATAAATCAATTTAGTATTTGTCAGCATGTTTTTCATTCCTGTCCTATTTAACATTTTAAAATAAAATGTTTCTGGATTATCGTTGTTAAACCTGGAGAAGTATGGAAATTTCTCAAAAAAGGTTTTCGAACTTCCTTTTGGTGGTGTTGGACAATGTTCCCATTGATTATAAGTAAAAACATTTCTAGGTTGTGCAGATTTATGCTAATAGTGATGACCATAGTGATTGTAACAGTATAATTCTTCATAATTTGATGAACCTTGTAAATAATCATGTTCTGTAAATTTAGCTGACATTATTAAATCTGACATCATATTATTAATATTTTCAAAATCCCAATTATCAGAAAAGGAACTTGGTTTTACAAAATCACTTAAGGAAATCTTGAACTGGTGTGGATACTTCAAGAGCTCAATCCGGCCATAAATATCATAGTCAGTTCTGTCCCATGCAATACCCCCAGGTATTGGATTGGCTGTGATGTTCACTGATGATAGTTCTCTTTTCTCGATGTGAGAGGATCTGTGCGACTTTAGGACCAAGTTGATGTTCTGACTTGCTGTGTCCATTGTACTATATTTTCCATCAATGAATCTACCCAAATATAAAACCATGATGAGCCAAAGCAGGAGGAAAAGTACACCTACCACAGTCCAAAATTCAATCCATGGTGAGATCAGATATGTCTCTTTCAGTTGGTGAAACAGCTCGGTCATTTTCTCTTTGAAAGTTTTTGTTGCTGGCTTGTTTCCATGTTCACTTGGATCATCAGAAAAGTCATCAAAGTTGATAAAATAACCAGATGCAGTTCCGTCAATTGGTGGGATCGCTTCTGGATTTCCATTGATCTTTGCATTTTCTTTTGTTACATTTGTACATTCTGAAGCTACATCGTTGTAGATTGGTGTACCTTCACGAATTGTTGCAATTTGGGTTTCAAGAGGCACAAATTCCATGGCTTTGTTGCATAGTCCTTTTTTATTTACTGTTGGTTTATCGAAGGTGATTAGTCTCTCAGTTTGAACCTCTTGGATTGTAGCAAAGTTTGGTCTTCTACTATTTCTTGGGAGTCCACTGGGCCTGCTATTTATTATCGGCCACATGTTTGTGGTTTCACCAGGTCGATTGAAACAATTCTGTTTTCTTTTTTACCAGCAAGTGGTGGTAGTACTACTGATCTTGTTCCGCAGATAGCTAAGACAGGTACTGCTTTTCTGTAAGAAGGCCCAAATTCCTTCTTCACCGCGATCTTTTCTCTGACCAGATCCCCAATCTTTGGAATCCAGACAGGTCTTGCTGGAACAGGTGGTTCTTCAGTGGTTGTTGGCTTATTCTTTATGTTACTTAGACTCTTTCTTGTTTCATTCAAGTCCTGTAAAACAGCCAAACGATCTTTGATATCAAAAGATTTTTCTTCTACCACTGAAGTCTGATGATCCAAATCCTGGATAATCATTCTAGTTCCAAACAAAAGTTCATACAGACTGAAACCTTTTAGAGAATCTCTTGGCATGTTATTAAGACTACGTTGGACACTTATTAAATGTTTGACCCACCCATCACCCGAACCTAATACCCTCGCAGTTAAAGATTGCTTTATGTCACGGTTTTTTCTTTCCACTACTGCATTTCCCTCAGGATGGAAGGGAAAAGAGTACCGCAATGCAATGCCCATGCTGGTCATGGCCTCTTTGTAAGCTCGAGAGCTAAACGCAGGACCCTGGTCAGAATGTAGCATGCCAATTGCGTATGTGCCGATAAAGACTCGCAAATCTTTTATAACAGTTCTGGCGTCAGCCGAGCGCTGGGGCCTTCATTTTTAGTGTATCAAATCTTAATAATTATGGGACTACATTTGTCTGGTCGGACGTCTGCGCATAGATAGCCTGATGCTGTCTAATAGTGGTGTCTGGGCTGTTGTCTGGTCCGGTTCACAACTGCGATCTCTGTTGCAGTCCTCACAATTTCTTGCAAAATTGTAGATATCTACGCTCATTCCCGGCCACCAATAATTTGATTGTAATTCTATCAGAGATTTCAGGATCTCTTGGTGCCTCAGACCCAATCCCATGTGTGCGTCTTCAATCAAGAAAACTCTCTGGTTGGTGTTTGGAATTACTCTATCCCCTACTCCAGGGATTCGAGCAAAAGGAACGGAGTTTGCATCAATTATGTATGTATTATTGAGTGGATAGTTGGTAATGCTGCATAATCGCCTTTTAATGAGGCTTTTACCGCCAGCATGGTTTCTCCATCTGGTTGTTTTTCTGAACGCTTTTTAGTGGCTACGGAAGCCGGTTGACCAGCTGCCGCTGTGGCTCTATCAGCCAATGAATTCCCTGCAACGTGAACGCCATCACGTCGATGACTCAGTGTATGTATCACGTGAGTCTTTTGTAGTTCTTTTTTGTAAAAGAACTACTTGTTCCCAAAGCTTGTTGTGCTTTATTGTGGCACCTGTGTCATCTTTGTACCCGTTCTTGTTCCATGTCTGCATATCACTGTTGTATGACTTGACGCAGTAATGTGAATCGCACACTATTAGTGTGGGGAATTCGCGATAGGCATTTTCAAGCGCCATCTTTAAAGATCTTATTTCAGCTCGCTGAGCAGAGCAGTTTCTGAGTGTTTCAGTTTTGGTAATCATCGGTTTGAATCTACCACAGCGCCAGCGACCTTTAACAATCGCGCACGCTGCATTGTAGGATTTTTTCTCTACATCGTAATGGTGTGCAAATCTGTCCATATAGATTACACAGGTATATCATTCGATAGGCAGAATTCCGATTGGCAGAGGATATTCTTGTTCATATTCTAGATCATCTAGTTTTTTCATTTTCGGGTCAAAATAGTATTTCACGTCTTCTGTAGCAAGAGAATTTTCCCATTGTATCCATTCTGGATCTAATCCACTGTTTTCAAGTTCGGTGGACTTGTTAATGCCTCAAGGTCTGATTTTGCTGTATAAACAGTTATTCTTTTGCCTTGGGCTAGGGCTCTTTCTTTCACTACAGCAGTTTGAACCGCTGTCAGAATTTTTTCTGTAGAACTGAATTTCATTTCAGCCTTTGTGTACAAATGGGATTTCTAAGCTATTGGTACCGTTTCTCCCTCATTAGAGGTCAGGTATGTGAACCCGCATTTTCCTGGAATTACTCGGATTACCAGATTGCGTATGTTTTCACGAGTTTGCAGTTTTGTTTTAGCTAACATGTCTGTCTGTAATGATCTCAAAATTTCTGTGTGTTTTTGAGTCCAATGTATGGGTTTGAAATCAGGTTTTATTAATTCATAGAGAGGTTTAACCCTCTCTGCATAATTTAGAATGTATGTTCTTCCGAAATTCAGGAAGCCTAGTATTGATTGTAAATTTCTCAGAGTTTTTGGTGCTTGGAGTACTGCACACTTCTCTAAGAAGTTGTCTGCCAGGCTTTTGCCTTCACTTGATAATTCATATCCTAAAAATAGCACTGTTAGATGGGCAATTCTTGACTTTTTAAAGTTGAATTTGTAACCCTCTGATGCGAACCCAAGAATCATGGTGTTCACTCTTTTTAAGTGAGTCTCCAATTCATCGTCTGTCAGATAGATGTCATGGACATATAATAATGCTTCATCATCATATATTTGTAGTAATTCTGTTACCCTTGCTGAGAATAATCCTGGGCTATTCTTGAATCCCTGTGGGAGTCAACAAAATTGTTTTTGCGACCCCATTATTGAGAAAGCGGTCAAGTACCTGCTTTCAGGTGCTATGTTTTGACAGAAGAATCCATTTGAAATGTCTAATGTCGTTTTATATTTTTTGCGCACAATATCGTTCATTAGTGCTGCACTGTGTGAATTTTGTACTGCAAATGTTTTACAGCAGGAGTTTAAATGTCTGTAGTCCAAAACTAGACAATATGAATCGTCTGGCTTGGAGACAGGAAACAAAGGATTGTTCATTTGTGAGGTGCATGTTTCAATCACCCCTTGGTATTCAAGTTGATCTAAGATCTCCCTGACTTGCTTTTTAGCTTCTTGTTTAACTGGGTAGTTACTGTCTTTGTGCAGTCGGTTGATTTTTTAACTGGATTTTGTGGTGAGGAGAATCCTCATCCCATCCTACATGATTTTTATATAATGCAGGGGCTTGGGCCACCGTCCATTTTCTTGCAAATGTGTATGCTTTATGAATTGGAATATGATTTGAGAAGGCAGGCATAATCATTTCTTCGCCATGAGGGCACTCACTGACAAAATCTGGTGGCCAGTCTTTTTCAGCTAACAGGATGTCATAGTCTTTAGTAAGATTTTCCCAAAAGAGACCTTTTAATTTTTCTAGTTTTATCTCCCTCTATAAGCAATGGTATTTCATATAGTTTATGGGGCACACTAACTCGTGTGACTGCAGTTTCCACCTGGATGTATTCATTCGTGTCCACTGTCTCCAGAAGATTCATCAGGATCTTGCGAGCTATGGTCACTTTTGCTGCGCTGTCTAGCATTGGCTGGGCCCACTCTCCGTTTTTCAGTTGTGTCATCAGAATCCTCGGCATGTTTAATTTTAATACTTGCTATCTTCTTTCTGGGAAATTTTGTTTTCTTACTTTGATGAGCAGGTTCTTTGTCTTTGGACTGACCGTCCTCTTCTTTCCGATTTCTGTGAGGAAGAATGAGAAAGATTGAGTGAGAAGGATCGAGAGGGACGTGTATGAATGTCTTGATATCTGTCAGGTTTTCTTATTTTATCCCTATCTCTAAGGTTATATCTTTTTTCTGAGGGTTCCCTTTGGGGAGATTTGTCTCTTCCAACCGGTGATTTATTCCTCCGTTGGGGAGACCTTCCTCTGGACTGGAATTGTTTTTCTCTGGGAGTGGATTGTTTATTACCAACCCAGCTCTTTTTTGGAGTATTTAGATTATTTTTAATATAGTTTTTTTCAGGATTTTCAATTAGTTGGGGTTTTACCATTTTACCATCCAACTATCTCTTCCTAATTCTTCATAGGATTTTTCTATGATTTTAGCAAGCTCGAATGGTTGGTCTGTTATATCTGTCTCCTTCAATTTCTGGAGGTGCTTTATATCGTCCCTTGCCACTTGAACTAATTCTCTGTATGCTTTTGTTAATTCATTTAGTTTAACTAGGAGTTCTTCGCTTGACATTTTTTCAATGTCTGGGTGTGGTGTGTAGCTGGCTAGAACCGGCCACGTGGCTCCTGGTCTACCTAGTGGACCGTGCCTGGTGATGTGATTTTGATGTTTTTTGGGTGCCTTTAAACCAGAGCAGGTGCTCTTGGTATGTTAGTGGGATTTCAACGTCCTCAAAAGGAGTGTATATATCCGGAGGTTCCTCTATTTTGTAATAGTGGAAGTCTTTTGTCACAGCGTGTGCTGCTGGAAAATGTATCCATGAATAGAATACCTCTGTCTGCCGAAACTCATGTGCCTCTATCACGAATATGACTGTACCACCTCTTGGTGATACTCAATTTTCTATAAGTTTAAGAGTTATAATTTTTCTTATATTGACCGGAATGAGTATAGCATTCGGGTCATCTTGCTGAAGACTTGAGTCTTCCGCTAAGAGTTGAGCTACTAATGCTTCTTTCTCTCTTTCTTCTTCACTATCCGTCATTTTACTGAAAGAAAGTTTCTTGTTGCAGATCAAGTTTCAAGGAAACAAAGATTAGGTGCACAATATTTTGGAACCCTGAATCCTTCAACTTTGACTAAACCAAGAACTAATACATAGGATTCTCATCCTACTAAGTTCCGGCGGATATTAACCTTTCACCCACTCCAGACGTCTATTGGAGTTTTTTCTGGAAAAAGGGGTCTGTGTGAAAAGCACGACTGAGTTACTCTAGTGTCTTGCGTTAGATTATCGCCTTACCAAACGTTGGGTGCCATGTAGTGTAGTTCCTATATTCCCAATAGGCTCTGCACATTGGAATAACATAAACAGCAGTGTAGACGTAGGACTGAGGTCATCTAGGTCTCTACTGACTATGTTAGACCTAATTAGTTTTGCCAGCTAGCTCAGAGGTCACTAGAAGATTTCTCGAATGTTCAGGAAAAGGGTTAACCGTCCTGATTTAGACAAGAAGGGATTAGTTTCTGACAACCGCATAAACATGACAACTTTGCTCCCCCAGAATAAAGAGTGTATCTATAGAGTCGTGTGAAAACAAGAGACGGCTATTTCACTCAGTCAATGCTTAGTTTCACCAGAGTGCAGAGAAATAGAGAGACGGGCGTTTTCAATAAAAGGTGTTATTTTATGGAGCAGTCTTCTTTCTCATGCAAGAGAAATGAATTGCCACAATTGCAATACTTATCATAAAGTGCGTACAGTAAAAGTAGTATTATGAAATAATACTGTAAAAGCATTGATATGGTTTCTTAGATATATGATACTTTAAAATATATCAAATATATACATACATAAAAACATTTACTAAACAAACTCAACTGGTGCTTCTAAAATACGCCTACCCCAGTGTACCTGACCTAAGCCTAATACGGGGGAAGGAGTAAGTAAGTAACAGTATCAAGTTAAAGTTAGGTTTTTGCCAAGGATCAGAATAAAGAATTCTCCTGAAGGTTTTAATCAGCTCCGTACCTTGGTTATAGAATGAAGGAGGTCTTGTATCTCGCTTCTCAGGACTCAATCTCCCAGTAACCCGCGAGGGTGACTTGGGAACACCGGAGCTAGATTTCTCGGCGTGAGAAAAGGCAGCTTCTCCAGCGTCTCAAAAAGGGAGGGGCGGCTTCCTTCAGCTCTGGCAAGAGCTGGGCTCTCGGACAAGTAGAACGTCGCTCTGCTCCCCACCACCGTGTGTTTGCTTAAGGCAACGTTGGTATATTTATACCTGAAAGGTGTCGGGTTTGATGTAAGGTTGGACATAAGACATCATTAAGAACTAACAGTTCTTGCTGGACTCTAGGAGTTCTTGTGCAAATCAAAACAAAAGCAGGAGGGGGATTCCCGGGCTGCTGGAGACTTGGTTTGTTTAAAGAACGCGTTGTGCTTTCTAGGAGTCTATGGGAGTAGCCTTGCCGTGCTTTGGACTGCCTGGGCTATTACTAAATATGGATCTGATTCATATGCCTTTATAAGGGTACTATTTATTAAAACCACATAAGGGCATGAATCGGGAATATCGAATTAGGGTCCTAGATAGAAATACAACAAGGCCTAGGAGTGCCCTGTGACGCAGAAAGAAAAAAATATTACGATCATTAAGAATAGAGTCCTGGGAAGGCCACGTAAGGCAGTAATAAATATTAAAAGTCATGGGAGAATTAGGAGGGAGCTAATACGATAAACCACAAAGCATGTAACCCACAAAAATAAAGCAAAACAGAGCTGGGAGGGCCACGTGATGCAGAAAAAAATACCATCAAGCACGTAAACTTTTTAAGAACAGACACGAAAGCACATGACACACTTCAAAAATACGACCCAGAAATTCATGCACGCACAATTTATTAAAGAAAGGCATAGGAGGGCCCCATGACGCAGAAGGAATTAAATAATAGGAACATGCAAGTACGATAAATAAGGATAGAGGCCTGGGAAGGCCTCGCGAGGTAGTAATAAATATTAAAAGTCATGGGAGAATTAGGAGGGAGGTAATACGATGAACCACAAAGCACATACCCCACAAAAATAAAGCAAAACAGAGATGGGAGGGCCAGGTGACGCAGAAAAAACATACCATCAAGCACGTAAAAATTTTAAGAACAGACACGAAAGCACGTGACACACTTCAAAAATACGACCCAGAAATTCATGCATGCACAATTTATTAAAGAAAGGCATAGGAGGGCCCCGTGATGCAGAAGGAATTAATAGGATCATGCAAGTACGATCAATAAGAATACAGGGCTGGGAAGGCCATGTGAGGCAGTAAAAAATATTAAAAGTCATGGGAGAATTAGGAGGGAGCAAATACAATGAACCACAAAGCATGTACCCCACAAAAATAAAGCAAAACAGAGCTGGGTGGGCCACGTGACGCAGAAAACAAATACCATCAAGCACGTAAAATTTCTAAGAACAGACACAAAAGCACGTGACACACTTCAAAAATACGACATAGAAATTCATGCACGCATAAATTATTAAAGAGAGGCCTAGCAGAGTCCCGTGAGGCAAAAGGAATTAAATAATTGAATCATCCAAGTACGATCAATAAGAATAGAAGCCTGGGAAGGCCATGTGAGGTAACAATAAATAGTAAAAGTCACAGGAGGATTAGGAGGGAGCAAATAGGATGAAGCACAAGTAAACCAAATCAGATCTGGGAGAGCCACGTGATGCAGTAAAAAAAATACTATCATGCAGGTTCAATTTACAGCGGAGGCTGATGTTGTGACGGCTACTCCTGCCTTTGCTTCTGTCGACTCTTGTCTTGTTCTCAAAGGCTGGGGCTTTGGCTGGACCTGGGGTGGGCTGCGCGCAGGCGCCTCCGCCTCCGCGCCTATGGTGTTCTGGCTGCACCCCAGCAGCAGTGACACCACGTCAAGTGTGATGAGTCCACCTCCGCTCGACCAAACAGTTCATAGTAAAATAGACCACGACAGTGTGTCTGTCATCCCAGCACAGGCAGGCAATAGAGAGCGTGGTCATGTCAGTGCCCACATTATATGGGAACTGCGGCGGCTGACCAAAATAAGCTCAGGGCAATCATTGGTAGCGTTTTCGCGCTCTACAAGAATGATGTTCCTGGGGGACCTCCCATTGGTTAATGTATTGCTTTCCAAGCTTAGGGACAGCAAGCATCCTAGGTGGTGACATCTGGGGAGTGTAGACGGGCGTGCACTGCACATGTGCAAGTGTGAGTGTGTGCAGCAACAATTAACAACAGAGTGAGACGGGGACGAGGTTATCATGTGCGCAGAGGCAGGCCCAGAATCGGATCTCTAATGAGTGACCACTTCTAATCAATTTCGTTAGCGCGCCCTGAGCTCTGATGTTTCACCGAGAGGGTGATCGCACCATACTTTGTACTGCTAATCATATTCAGCGTACCCGCGAATACGGTACAAATATGCTTTGACGTTCCGTGTCGCATCAAAGCTTTTGTGTGACGTCACGACGGCGTACTGTACGCGAAAGGCGCCAATGTTTCTAGTTCTTTAAAAACATATATTTGTGTATTTAATGTACATACTAAGGGAAGACATTATCTGGGATAATTATGAAAATAGTTTTTTTAACTTTTAACAAACGTATATTACTTTTAAAAACAATTACACAAATCACGGTAGAACGTCATGCGTACTAGTATCGTAAGAGCACAGTAAGCACACCATAAGCGTACGTAAAGCCATGTGACTTTAAAAGAAGAGATTTGATTGGTTCCTAACACTTCCTATTGCAACTGTTGAAAGTTCCGTCCCATTTTAATCATTCGACTTTGACTTTCTAAGAAATAGCATCTATTCTGAGAATCTTGTCAAATAGAAGGAAGATCACCATAATAACAGCAATGAACTCATTTTCCAGCCATTCTTCAGAGGGACATTTCATTCATTTCATTCCTGAAGAACCTCCAAAAAAGAGGAAAGAAGCTCTAATTTGGACGTTTTTTACTTTTCCAGAAGGGCAAAAAAAGGTTAATGGTCCAAAAATGCCAAACAACTCTTTCAAGGGGTGCTCCATCTAAAAAATACTCCTTTGGCACAGCAAATATGGTGCGAAACGTGAAGAACTTGCACTCCAACAACTGTGCTCGAGCTGTTGCAGGACAGCCCACCTGCTACTGCACCAAGCACATCAACTGCTGCAGCATCATTTTCAGCAACCAGTCCACACCCACAAATTGATCGTGACTTTGGTGAATTTAAAATTGTATGCATGTATTGCGATATACTTTTATGTTATGGAGAACAGTCTATCGACCTGATAAGATGCAGGATTCAGGAGCATTGGTGTCCTCGACATTAGTTCTTTTTTTCATTCTTTTGTTCCTGTTGACACTTTTTGGGTTCCAGTTCCATTTTTTTGGTTTAAAAAAAAACTTGTTAACAAAACACAAAAAAAAATAGAAAACTAAAAACACAAAAAAAACAGTTCTTTTTAGAACTACATTCACTGCTCAAAGAAAGAACTATATTTCTATGTTAGTGTATAAAAGTTTCTTAGAATGAAGGTGTAGTAATTCCGTTACCGTACGCGTACGGTACGATTACCAAAAAAACAATGAAAAAGGAATTATATAGAATTCAATTTTAATATATTGGAAAAAAAGTATCAAAAATAATTTGCAATGTAGATTTGTTTTTATTTTACAATAAGAATATGAAATAAAATATAAAAAATAAATATAAGCATTTATATTAAAAATGTAACAAATTAGTATAAAAATAAAGACATATGATAATTAATACATTTCATAATTATCATTTACAAAATCTTTGAAATTCACTGAAAAAAACCATAGGTTTCACACACGTTATAGTTAGAAATTAGCATTTAAAAAACCTTTGAAATTCACTGAAAAAACCATAGGTTTCAGCCACGTTATAGTTAGGAATTAGCATTTAAAAAACCTTAGAAATTCCCTGAAAAATCCATAGGTTTCACACATGTTATATTTAGCTGGACATTTCACTCATAAAGACCATTGAAATTCCCCTGTTATAGTTAGTTCAGCTAACTATAACTTGTGCGCCTGCAATGTGAAAAGCAGCGAGACTCCCAAGACTGTTGGTGCCGCCTGGTGCAAACCACCTCTCATTCACCCAAGATTAGCGATCAAAATAACGAGGCGATAAACACGTTTTATTTCTCCAGAGGAGAGCACATCTCATTTGATACCAGGGCTATCGTCAGGAGGTGCTCTAACTGCATCTCTGTGGCATGGCCTTTTATACTAGTTCTTGTTATTTTATTACATGGTCAAACATTCCTGGCATCACTTTATTGCATATTCAAACATCCTTGGAATCCCCGCCTTAAGCTAGTTCCCACACAAATACAGCAGCTGTCGTCCCCCCTCCCAGGTCTAACAGATGATCGATATCTTGCAGCTGGACATTCCGACAGGATCTGTAAATACGTTGGATCGGTCAGATCTAAGGGTTCGCACTAGTGATTAGATCAGACTTCTTTGTTAGTGCTACAAGTCCTGCCGTGTGGGGGCAATAAACTATGTCTGCAGGGGGCGGTTAGTGCCTGAGATCGTACTGAGTGGCCCGATGCAAGGAAGGAGGTTATAATGAGGCCTTGCTCATGTGCAGAGGATGAAAGGACAAATGGGTTTAGGCAGGGCGGGAAGTGGCTCCGGGCTTTGTCACGAGGACAAGGTTTTACAACCCCAGTGCGTGTGTTCAGGCTTAGTCAGGGCACGGGGGATGATGGCGAGGTCAGGGTGATGCACAGGTTACCAGCAGTGTACGAAATGGCTGTGGTATCTAAAATGGTTGCCACTTACGCGCTCACAGAGGCTTACGTTAAACAAGATGGAGCTAGCAATGTTCATGTTATCGTTTATATTTCAACAGCATTGCACTGCTGATGACATCACATATTACATCACTCATGACATGGTCAGGGACATAACTCATGACATCACTGATGACATCATCCTTGTGAAAAAGTGGCAGACCTCCTCTCAGCGTAATATATCCCTTGATACACACATTCAAAAATAAAAAATAAAATGTACATAAAAATGGAGATACCTATACCAGTTACACCAACCTATTCAGTAATTCCACCATCTACATACACATCCACTCATTCACCAACAGTTCTATATAGTTACTCATACGTGTACTCACTCATCATATGTACTCATAGGCCTATACATTTTGTTACACACCGATAGTCATCCATAGAGTTACTCACACACATATTCTCATACATGCAAATAAACTATCAAACATGCATTTACTAGCATATACAGCTATACACACATCACTACACTTACTTCCACAGAAATGTACACATACTTACTCTCTTAAACAATCACTTATAGAAACACATACTTATTTAAACAGGAACTCTTTCAATCTCTCACTCTCATATATACTCACTTATATACATCAATACTCACATATACTAGTTTCAAACATATATACTTACTCATAAAGACACTATAGAGACAGTCATTCACTCCCTATCGCACCCATACACACACTCATCCACCCATACAGTCCTGCACACATGCTGTCTTCAAAACACATACAAACAGTGAGTCAGTCATTCAAGCATCTATGCGCTAAGTAATACCCCCACCAATCCATACAGACACTCATTCTGATACTCAAAAAGCCAACTAATAACCCATATAGACACTCCTGTAGCTACTCACCAACCCATGCAGCCACCTATAGAGAAAGTGAGACACTGATACAGATATTTAAATATTTAAAAATTATGCTGTAATACTTGTATTCACAAAGATACACCTAATAAGTCAGTTATACAATCAATTTTTATAGAAAAACATCCATTAGATACTTATTTACCCATTTATTCTTTCATCGACCTTTTAGATATTCATATATAAAAATATTTATTTTTCAGAAAGACACACATTCACTGGATGATGTCATCAGTGATGTCATCACTGATGTCATTTGAGATGTCATCAGTGATGTCATGAGTGATGTCACTGACCATGTCATAAGTGATGTAATATGTGACGTCATCAGTAGTGCATTGCGGGCGCGCGAGTTATAGTTAGCTGAACTAACTATAACAGGGGAATTTCAATGGTTTTGTATGAGTGAAATGTCCAGCTAACTATAACATGTGTGAAACCTATGGTTTTTTCAGTGAATTTAAGGTTTTTTAAATGCAAATTCCCAACTATAACGTGGCTGAAACCTATGGTTTTTTCAGTGAATATATATATATATATATATATATCAGAAACACCTCCTTCTCAGGAATGAATACGCACTCGCAGGATCTGTTTTTTCCAATTATTTATTCATTCGCAATTTCCAGCAAGATAAATACCGATGCATTTCAGCACCACACTGGCGGCTTGCTCACGGTTGATATTTACTTTTGCACATAACTTCCTTTAAGAAGTGATTTGAAAAACAAACGTGATTTACGAGTCACTTCCTCTTGATACTCGCTAAGCATTATGGGTTATGTAGTTTGTTGGATAATTTGTACACAATTTTTCGTACCAATAGCACACACATTATAGACAAACAGTGTTGTTCTCATTACAATTATTTAGTCCCTCAATATTAATTTGTTCCATTGTTTAACCCGCAAGATTTACAACCACTTTTGCGCCACCCTGATTCAGTAGCTTAAGATTGGAGATAGTCCGAGTATAACCCGATTTCTCCAATCCCCTCTCCTCATAATTTATAGACCAACGGAACCCAAGTTGATTTAGTTAGGTTACCCGCAACCAAAGACATAATTACATTTCCCAATAATATGGTGATTTTGGTCTGCGGAATTTGATGGTTGCCCTCCAGTGGGCAATCGTTGTGAAGTGACTATTGTAAGGTTAAAGCCCTCCGGTGGGCTCTTGGGTTGTGTTATGTGTCATAGCAACCATAAAACTCGTGTTTGTGTGTGTCATCCCTTTTCTACCATATCCATGTCAAAAACCAGCTCTTTCTCTGTGTTCATCATATATTATCTATGAAAAACTGAGGAAGGATAAAAAGCTGAGCTCCCCATTCAACTATTCACAACAAAATGCATTGTTTCTTTTTATAAATGTATATAAAGTTCCTCGCTCTGGTTCAGACCATTCGGGTACAGAGTTCAAAAGTTCAAAATTTGCCGTGATTCCCTGCATCATAATTTACGCTCCCTGTCCCCTCCTCTCTCACGAGGGACAATTGTCTCCAGGACGTAGAATTTTAACAGTTTCCAATCTCCATTATGTGCAGCTTCCATATGTTTCGCAACGGCATTGCCTCTGTCCTTGTTTACCGTTGCCCTTACATGTTCAAGGATTCTTTTTTTCAATTCATTTTTCGTGCTTCCAATGTATTTTAAAGCACACGGACATTCTAGCACGTATACTACAAATTCAGTTTTGCAGTTTATCAACTGTTTGATTATCCACGATTTTTTGTTTGGTAAGGTTACTTCAGTCTTGTTTACTGCGATCTGAAATACTTTGCACTACTGACATTTCACAAAGCCTTTAATTTTTAACCATTGGATGCCTTTTTTCTTTTTTTCTGGATCTTGATGATGACTATGCACCAGTTTGTCTCTCAGGTTAGTGGCACGTCTGTAAGTCACTTCTGGGTGTTTCCCCATTATTTTACTAGTGGTTTCTTTGGCATCTGGGGGTAAAGATGGCGGCCGGGTAGGACGCCCGGTCGGAGAGCTCCGCGACTCTGACTAAAGTCCGCGGGAACTGCGCCAGACTACACCGATATTGACAAGGAAAGTCTAAAGGCTATTGTAAGCAGAATTGTAAGCAGCATTGTAAGCGGTAAGAAATGAGATAAGATTGATACTCTCCGGGGAAAAGATCGGCATAAAGGGACGGCTTAGCGGCATAGCGTAAAAAAAAAAAAAAACGGCGTAGGAAATGTTTTTTTACCTGGTCCCCAAAGGGCTCCTGCCACGGAGGGAGTCTGAAGATCATTATACGCAGGATTCAAGATGCAGCACGGCTGATTACGTGGGAGTCTGGAAGGCAGCGGGGAGAGCTAGAGCAATCTGCAGAAAGGCTTCCGGGAGGCTCGGCTTCCAGTTCCAGGGTGTAAGCGGCAGCAGCAGAGGCAATTCGGAGCCGGATTCTCTCTTTTCCGAGAAGCGCAAAGAAAACAGTCTAAGCTGGAAAGCCCTATCTTCAAAGCTAAATAGCACTTTTAATGCCCTCAATACAAAGAAGAAGAATATTGTTGACTCCTCAACCATCTATTCCGCAGACAGAAAAGAAAAAGAAAATCAGACCCTGTCACAACACATGAGCGAGGCACTGGGAAAGAGAGAGGAGGAGGAGGAGGAGGGTAAGGAAGGTCTGGAAGGGGAGGCTGGAGAAAAAAGAGAAACAGAGCAAGACAAAGGTTTTGCTACTGAAAGCTTGGGAGCTTCAATTACAGAAAATAAAAGGGGCGCAGAAGGAATAAAGAAGTAAGAAGGGAAAAGGGGGCCCCTAAACGTAGTATCTTGCTACACCCTTAGAAATAGAAGTTTTCTAAAACAGGAACAATATCCAAAAAACATTACTCCAAGGCAAGTTAATAAAAGAAAACCTAGATACACAAAAAAGAAGCCCCAATAAACCGCCAAAAATAACACTGATAGTGGGAAACAAAAAGCTGAAGACAAATCTGACTCAGCCCCAAAAAATAAAATCAAGATCACCCCTTCTCTGAGAACGTTTTTTAAAGTTCAAAACCAACAACAATCACACACGGTAAGAAACAAGGCGAACCAACTTGATCACTTATCAAAAAGTCCGGAGCTGACACCAATACAGTTACAAAAAAATCAATTCCCCATAACAGTAACCGCGCTTACATTTCAATCCGAGAGCCCTAAAGAACCCTATAAGAACCAAAACACCAACAGAACAGCGCAAAAAAACACAGAGGATATAACCCACACGCATACGCAGCTTACAGAGAATTCAGTAATTTCCCCTGTGCCTCAAGAAATGGCAGAGGTAGCCACAGAAAAAAATGTTCAAGAAGAAAATAACGAAGAAATAGAGGAGAACGAGGAAACTGTACAGAAGACACAGGAGGCTGAAAAAGAAAGTCCTAAAAATCAGATGAACGAGTTTCTGGAGAGAATATGGACTGAGATGAGAGACAAATTTACCATATCAGAGGCTAAACAAGACAAAATTCAAGAAGTATGCGAAAAGTTGGCCGGTAAACTAAATGCACTAGGAGTAAGAGTGACAGCTGTGGAAGGAGAAGTAAGTCTCTTGAACAAAAGGGTGGAAAGCAACCAGAAAGAGCTAGGAACACTAAAACAGGAGGGGAAATATCTGAGTGAGAAGTTGGAATCGCTTGAAAATCAAGCTAGGAAAAACAACATACGAATTCTAAATGTGCCAGAAAATGAAGAAGGTACTGATATCAAGAAATTTGTGGTAGAACTCCTGGTGGAACAATTTCCCTGGATTGATGCAGAGCAATTAAAAGAAGACATGCAAAAAGTTCATAGAGATCCATTTGGAAAAAACAAAGACAGGAAAACACCTAGGAAAATACTCATTAACTTCAAAACGTACACATTAAAAGAGAAAATTCTCGGAGAGGTGCTGAAAAAAGGCAACTACAGTAAAGGTTTTCTAAAACACAGTATGGACAGTGGACCACTTTTAACACCCTATAAGCACCAATCCATATATCACCAATATATACGTTTAAGTTGTCTTTCAAATAGCGTGCAGTTTTCAAAATACTCCCTGTCCAAAGAGTATATCCCAACAACTTTGGGAAAAATCAATATTAAACCAAGTTTTGAAATGCAACAATTACATCCTATCAAAAAAGAGAGAGGGGAATTGTCCTGTCCCTTTCATTCAATTCTTAGGCTGCATGAAAAGTTTAAAAAGAGAAACAGTTCTCAAATTTCACCCTCAGGCAAAACTTAGGGTTTAAGCCAATATTGTCAAGCAAAAAAATCATTTAGTTGGACACCTAGTATTTTTCCACACATTCAATTTGCATATAGTAATGCTACCAAGATTGCAATTAACAGAAACAGCGTTATCATTGCTTAACCTTTATATCAGAATTTATGACTGCAACACATTTCTACATCAGACACTTAATTGACCAATCGGATTGATTCATTGTCCCACATCGGCGATGTTTGTTTGTAGACTCACAAACACCAGTACTGTTACCGAGGAGGGTTTCAAATGAAAAGGTTGCATTAACATAAATAGATACTATGTGTAATGCTGTATCACCCCAAAGCGTAGACCTCTAATGCATCCCTGTTGAAATACATTATAATAGGAAAAGGGCACCCACTTTTCGAAGAATGAGCCCGTTATCTAAGTGTGTCTCTATCAGGGACAGTTCTTACATTCCTATCGTCAACCATACCGGTCCAAAGAACGCGTGCAGCGACATTGCAACATCTCCACAAATATCTCCAAATCAACAAAATAGCGGACCCTTGTAGGTTGACCCTTTGTGTATAACACATATATAAGAATATACATAAGTCTCCTACCGTAATGGTAGTTGACAAATGTGGATATTTCCTGAGCCGGGATCACGAGATGCTGTAAATATCTATGTCCTTTGTCTGGATTTTGATGACTAAAGTAAGTCACGGAATGTAAATTGCGAGTATGGTAATCACCTGGAAAAAATATATAAAAAATAGACATGTGTGTCCAAGCAAAACAAATTTTCAAACTCTTCAAATTTATATGCATGAAGTGTCCAAAACCATGTCTTAACCCTATCTACAGTAGACACATGTAATCAATAAATACCTTATAGCTTCAAAAAGAAGTACTCCTTGGGAAGGCCCTCCTACTTTTTCATCCACAGTAACGATAAGTTGTATAACTACAGTAAAGGTGCATGGTCCTTCAGGATCAGGTCCGACATGTCAAAAGCATCACAAGGCAGGCAATGGGAGCTGGGGAAATTCATGCCAGAACTACAATCATTAGGCGCCACAGTGCAAATGAAGTTTCCACCTTCGTTAAGAATTATGTGGCGAAACAAAATGAGGAACATTAGAGATCCTGAAGAAGTGAAAAGTCTCCTCGAGCTAATGAGAGACAATATCCGGATGGAAGACCCCACAAGTTAAAAAGGATTTCAAGATGAAACAATAAAAACAAAAAAAATATAACGTATATAAGTAAACATAAAATAGGTCGGTGTAGGGTGCGATAAGTTTTAGAAAAAACACTACATACAATTAAGTCAAGAGTCAAGGAGCTACAAAGGGGTTAAGATGAAAACCCCAAGAAAGGAAGAAGGAGGCTTCCCCAGGGAGGGTAAGGAAATAGTACAAAAACGAAAAAAATACAAGAAACTCAGGAAACAAAAAATGGGTGGGGAGCAAAATAGGGAAAAAACAAAAAAAATAATCCTCAAATATTGAAAAAAATGGAAGGAATGGAAAGTCGAAGCCCCTATCAGAACATTTAATTTTTATAACCAAAACGCACCAGTAACAAATATGAAAGATGGGAGAAATTAGTAAAAAAATCAAAATACTCTGCTGGAACGTAAATGGAATGAGGACAAAAAGTAGGAGGAATAAAATCCTAGAATACCTTAAGACAGCTGAAAGCGAGATCATTATTTTACAAGAGACGCATCTTCTAAAGGAGGAATGGGATTAGGTGATGAAAAACCTAAGATGGGTCGATACATACATCTGTACAAATCAAGGGTGCAACATCAAAGGAGTAGCCATTATAATCAAGAAATCATTAAAAGCAATTATGGAATCTTCGGAAGTTGATAGTAAGGGTAGGTGGGCAGTAGCTAAAATAAAAATGGGAAACACTTCATACACAATAGCAGGTTACTACGGCCCCAATCTTGATGACCCCGAGCCCCTCCAAAATCTATACACACACCTGTTATCTGCCACTACCCTGGTAATCCTAGGAGGAGATTTCAATCTCATTTTAGATCCTAGAGTAGATAGGTCCCCCCCAGGAAGACAACCTAATCTACCAAAAATGAGGGAGTGGATTGGGATATAAAGAAAAGATTTAGACTTGATAGACACATGGAAGGAGAAAGGAGACAAAAGTCAGCCGTACACACTACATAACAAAAAACTGGGGCACAGGTCAAGAATAGACTACTACCTGATAGATAGAAGCCTAATGGAAAGTGTAACAAACTTAACCCACATACCAGCCCACCTATCAGACCACTCTGCTGTGCAGTTAACTCCTCAAATAAATACAGTTCAAACGCAAAAGAGAATTACAGTTGAAAGGGCTATCTTATTAGATCAACAAATCGCACAAGAATTTAAAAAAGAAACAGAAAACTTTTTTGAAAATAATAAACTAGGTACAACAAAACAAGTTACCTGGGATGCATACAAGGCCGTAATAAGGGGCAAGCTACTTAGCTTAGGAGCATATAAATCTAAGAAAATGAAGCAAGAGATAATATACCTGGAAAAGAGCATAAATATCTTAGATGCCCAATTATCAGCGGAAAGAGACCTAGATAAGAAAGAGTACCTACTAAAAGAAAGACAAAAACAGAAAGATTCCTTAAGTGACATTCTTGAGGATAGAGTACGAACAAGCAGGCTCGCAAACCACGAGTATGGAGAAGGCTGCGGGAAATGGCTTGCATGGAAGCTAAAAACCGGCATTGCAAGAAAAAAGTAAAGGGCCTAAAACAACATGACCAATCAAGACGAAGAGGCAATTAGAAGAGATTTCGCGACTTTTTTCTCTGAATTATACACTGAAGATATTAACCCATCCAATGAACAAATAGAGGACTATTTAGGAGAAATATCGTTTTTAGCCTTAACTGAAGAAGAGAAAGACGAGTTAAATAAAGAAATTTCAATCATCGAGGTAAAGGAAGCAATAAGATCTTTGAAGAAAGGCAAAGCCGCAGGTCCAGACGCACTGCCAAATGAGCTTTACATGATACTTATGGAAACTCTATTTCCATATATAGAACAGAGTTGATAAATCTGTCTTTCAAACAACATCATAAACTGCCTGATTCTTGGAACGATGCAGTAATAACTATAATCTTAAAACCAGGGAAAGATCCTACTAAATGTGAATCCTACCGCCCGATATCTCTGCTCAATGCAGACTATAAAATATTCACAAAGATAATAGCAGCTAGACTGGGAAGATTCATGCCCCAGCTCATACACCCAGACCAGAAAGGTTTTATAAAAGGAAGAGAATTACACGAACTCACACACAAACTTTTGAGTGCCATAGATATCGCCACACTAAAGAAGATCCCTCTAACGATACTGACTGTCGATGCCGCTAAGGCATTTGACAGAGTAAACTGGGCCTTTCTGAAAATAATAATGATCAAAAATAATCTAGGTAACTCCTTTCTACATGCTGTAGGAGAAATCTATAAAACTCCAAGATCAAAGATTTTGGTAAATGGCAATCTTACAAATGACATCAGAATACAAAGAGGTACCAGACAGGGATGCCCCCTTTCTCCCTTGCTTTTTAATTTATACATTGAGCCCTTAGCAAACAAGCTCAGAAACAACAAGGAAATAACCCCCTTCAAACATCAAGGCTGGGAAAAAAAGATTGCGCTTTACGCATATGACCTGATGCTATTCACAGATGACTACGCCAGCTCTAAGCTAGCCATAGAAAAAATCTTAAACAGCTTTGGGAAAGTTTCGGGATATCTAGTAAACCATACCTAAACTGAAATTATGACGTGGAATACACATTTCAATAGCCCAAACGTTAAGCAAGAGATAAAATATCTGGGCATTTTAGTGAGTCAAAACCTAGATAAAATTCTATAGAACAATCTAAATAGAGTGGCACATGAGGTAAGAAAATTACTTAAAGTATGGTCCAGCCTACCCTTAAGTTTTATAGGGAGGTCTAACATCATAAAAATGACTGTACTACCTAAATATACATACCTCTTTAATAACATCCCGCTAGAATTTAAAGAATGATCCACTAAAGAAATTGCAGGGGGAAATCACTAGCTTTATATGGGCCTCTAAAGGAATAAGAATATCAAAGACAAAACTCAGGAGAAAAAAAGAGAACGGGGGGATAGCAAGCCCAGACCTGCTAGAATATCACAGGGAATTTCACTTCAAAAATATGAGAACACTCTTAAAAATTCACCAATATTACCCAGAACATTTACAGGCAATGACAGAAGCTGAAGATCATTTTCTCTTTAAATTCGGACATCAAAAGTACTTCAAAAAAATCAAATTAAAGACACTAAAGGAGGCAGCTAACTTATGGCTCCAAATTAGAACAATCCTAAATATCCCCTATTATAGTTCAATGGCACCGGTATGGGATTCACCAGGAACCCCGGATTGTTTAAAAGACGCTATGGCTAATCCTCTGAAACAAGCAGACAACAAATACTGGCGCCAACTTTTAAATGGATCAACACTAATCTCCTGGGAAGAACTACACACGATCTCCAACGGAACAGTCTCAAAATTTAAGTTCTATCAACTAAACAGTTGGGCTAAATCAATACCGGTATACGACAAAGACAGAAAAAATCTTGAAAAAGAAATGATAAAAATTTTACCCATAAATAAAGAAATTGCAAAGTGGTACTGGACCTTTATAATGGCAGGAGACGAAAATATTCAGACTGAAGAGCAAATTTGGGGGAGAGACCTGCCTACGTTAGAACTAAACAGAATATGGGAAGAGTCTTTAAAGAAATGTTGGTCAACACTAAAATCAGCTGCCTTGAAAAGAAACCATCTTTACACACTACACAGGGCATATTGGACACCAAAAAGACTATCAAAATTTAAAAATGCAGGAGTGAAAAAATGCCCTAAATGTGAAGAAGAGAGAGCAGACGACGTCCACATGTTCTGGAACTGCCCATCCCTGAACAAATTCTGGGAAGAAGTTGGTAAGACTCTAAACTCGATTCTCCAAAGACAACTAAATGTAAGTACAAGTCTTATTCTTTTTGTGATTGATAACTTAGGAGAAGGGCATGAACTAACAGTAAGTGAAGCAAATCTACTTTTCGTATTAATAGTGATAGCAAGGAGGGAGATTTGTATTAAGTGGATTGGGTCATTGCCTCCAACACATGAAGAGTGGTTGAATTCAGCCATTAAGATAAACAGACTAGATAGAAGAGGGAAAGCTAGTAAGAGATACAAATACTGGGAAATCATGGAAAATTACCTGACCTCCAATAAATGAATAGAACATGCGGTCCCATGATTAATGCGAAAACATCTTCTGGTTGATGAGTATAATACTCATAGAGTAGCCAAGATGGCTAGCTCCCCTCCCTCCGAAAACAGAAATGTTAATATGTAAATGGCTTAAAGGACTCCTATGGTACAACCAAACAAGGGAAACTCCCCAACCAAGAAAGACCAAGGGGCAGTGAAGGTACAAAAGTACAGAGGCAGAGACCTGAATTTCCATACACATAGAATTTTCGCAATATGAGGATTAATAATATATATATATATATATATATATATATATATATATATATATATATATATATATATATATATATATATATATATATATATATTGCCACAGCTTCTTCTTCCTACGTCAGGTAGACCAAAGACACGGCACAGCAACAGATAGGTTTCAGCGTTCTTTATTTACACACCAGTGCAAAAAGTAACGTGCATCAAATGGACGGTATATATATATATATATTTTACTAGTGGTTTCGTCCAGATGTAACAGTTTCCAATTTTTTCTTAAGATCCCTATAATCTGTTTGGATTCTCTTGAGTGGTGAATGATAAGTCTTACGTGTTGTTTTTCAGATTGTGAGGTGTCTTTACATTTAGGTATTATTTGTAAAGTTTCCTCTCTTTTCTTTTCATTGGCTCGTTCCCAGCACTTGCGGGTTAAACAATGGAACAAATTAATATCGAGGGACTAAATAATTGTAATGAGAACAACAATGTTTGTCTATAATGTGTGTGCTATTGGTACGAAAAATTGTGTACAAATTATCCAACAAACTACATAACCCATAATGCTTAGCGAGTATCAAGAGGAAGTGACTCGTAAATCACGTGTGTTTTTCAAATCACTTCTTAAAGGAAGTTATGTGCAAAAGTAAATATCAACCGTGAGCAAGCCGCCAGTGTGGTGGCGAAACGCGTCGGTATTTATCTTGCTGGAAATTGCAAATGAATAAATAATTGGAAAGAACAGATCCTGCGAGTGCCTATTCATTCCTGAGAAGGAGGTGTTTCTGATCAAATTCGGCGGGACTCTGCCGAGGAATATTGCACCGGTCGGAGAAGCGCCAGGGGTCAACGAGGACGAGCCAAGTTGATGGAAAAAATATATATATATATATATATATATATATATATATATATATATATATATATATATATATATATATATATATATTAAATCACAGCTCCACACAATGTTCCTTATTCCAGGTTTGTATGAAAACACGAGCCCAAAAGTTGCATCCAAAGATTTATTTACTTAGCTGGCAACAGAAAATTAACTCGACGCGTTTCGGGAAGTTTCCCTTGCTCACGAATGATAGGGTTTGGTGCATTTGCAAAATCAGAAATGGAATGTCACTCATTTATAGTTATATAGTTTGTACAAACTATTCCTGGTGGAGTGCGTTTCTAAAGCTCGGGGACATTCTTGGTTGGATGTAAACACGGCAGATCCGGCCGTGAGAGACTGCACCACCACTCAAGCTAACGGAAAGGTCTGAGAGGCTGCAAAATTTTGTAGCGGCCGTTTTCCAGCACGAGGAATTAAAGAATTAGGAAACAGAAGCGAGCCTGAGGCCCACTGGAGGGCTAGAAAAACATTAACTGTGGCATAAGGTTAGAAAACTATGTTTGCAAAATGGAACCCACCGAAGGGAAATAATTGGGACTGCCATTACCAGCATGCCCTTCACTAGAGACAGCATGCAATATATAAATGAGTAACATTCCATTTCTGATTTTGCAAATGCACCAAACACTATGATGAAGATATCGGATGGCATTGAAACGCGTCAGGGAGAGAAATAATCAGGCTTGCATATCTGCTTCAATCTAATAAAGAGTTTGTACGAACTATTCCTGGTGGAGTGCGTTTCTAAAGCTCGGGGACATTCTTGGTTGTATATATATATATATATATATATATATATATATATATATATATATATATATATATATATATATATATATATATATATATATATATATATATATATATGTGTATGTATATATATACCAAAAAAGTTTGACAAAACCCTGTGTGTTAGATGGTCAACATAATTTGACCCTCAAATTGAATATTTGCGACAGTCTATGAGAGTTCCAGGTAACTCTTTTAAAGGAGACAGGGGTATCTAAACATTGATTCTAAACTCCATGGTCTTAAATGGCACAGGAAAAAACCAAATAGAACTAGAATGTGTTATAAAAATATATAGAGAAATGTATTGGGTACCTCCCATACAGGGTTACACTCTAAAATTAAAAACCTTAAAAACAATAAAAACAGTGAATTTATAAATTGCACATAACATAGTATACATAATCACAAGAAGTCAAAAAGGACAAAAGTCGACGCGGCGTTTCGGTGATTGCTACAATAGTTTTCACCTTCTTCAGGACGTTTTTTTGACTATGGTACACCAAAATCTGCAAATAGAACGACATATTTTAGAAACTTATTCCTGTGCATTGCTAAAAATTCATTATCTACCTACTCTATGGTTATATGTCTGCCATTTTGTTTTGTCAACTAAGACTCTTAATATAAGTTACAAATACATTCTTTACCCTGCTTAGCGTTGTCTCCTGGCTTATTCTTACATTTTAGAAAGGCTCTGAATGTACTCATGCAGCCTATTTATTTAACTTTCACCTATGCGTACTGTTATGTACCTTCAGATCGAAGACTTCAATGTTGCCAAGACGCTCTGTGATAATAGTGCCTTGTTCTGGTAAGCATCCGTTTAAAAACAATTTCGGAGCAGGACCTTATGGAAAAATTAAAGGACACCATATGCTAGTAATTGTATAAATTTATACTAGAGATTTGTTATAACTGATGGTGATTAGCAGACTCTGTGTGATTACCTTCATTTACTTGCTCAATCCTTTTCAATTAGTGCAGAGGAGCCACCGTTACTTGGTGTCATGGGATATTGACTTTTGCGGCTTTTCTGTGATTCCTTTTTTCAATTGGAATCTTAAAAGGAAAAAATGAAACTGGCAATGTATCTAGGCTGTTTGTCATAGTTTTCTGCCTATGTGGTTGTAGTATGAATTACTTACCAGAAAGGAAGCAATTTATTATTCCATTTAGTACCCCCTTCTGTTGGATATTCTAAGGGTCACTTGTTTGGAGATTTTTTCTCTCTGTTGGGTAAATATATAAAGCATATTACAAGGATGTTTAGGCCCATGGTTCATACCTTATTTACATTTTTTAGATCTACTGGGCTTTTTTACTGTGTGAGCCTCTGGTGCTTTTGGTTTGGTCACGTTTGCTAAACAATATGCCTCATGTTATCTTTTGGTAGAAGGCCCAGGGATGTGGCTCTCCCGCTCGTAGGGATCCAATTGGTTATTATTATACAAGTGTCCTCTTGTACTACGAGACCCCCGTGTAATGGGTTGAGGTGTTAAGACCTTCGTTAGTTATTATTGGGTCGAGGATCCTACCCCACGGTCGATTAATTATAAAGCCCCTGCCAAAACATGGAATACACTTATTATTCTTTTTAAAAGATTCCCCATTAGATTTACGAGGCTCCCGCTCGTTCCGCGGCAATTTATGGCCTTTCGATTCAAAAAGACGGACGAAACGCCATTGTTTGACATACCTGGGCTTAGAATTACGGCCTCCTTGCTCCTCTGTCACCGGATTTCTATCGATATTGATGGAAATGTCCTCTGCTTCCGGTTTTATGCTGCCTCTGATCTTACTAACCCGGAAGTGCATTGCCGGCATTTTTTATAAATCCCGATTTATATTGCTAGATGTAATAAGAATTCGTAGGTGCCCTTAATTTAAGAAATTAATATTTTACAACGTATTGAATTCGTTTACTTGCTATTCTAGTGATGGAAAAACGGCTCGTAAATTTTTTGCCGGACAAGAATATAAAAAAATGTATGTTGTTATTTGGGCTAAAAAAAGGGGGCACCCGCAAATACGTGTTGATTTTCAGTATTAAAAATTGCCACATTTCGTTCTCCATAGTTCCTTCTTTTACGGCCGCCGTTTTTATTAGACTTTGGCCGCCATTTTAGATTGGGATGCGGTTCTTGTGTGTTCAAAAAACACTGTTGTGGAGTTTTTACACTAACCTACTTCTTACTCAGCCACGGGTCCTAAGCGATCTATTTGTCTCCACGCACCGTATCGCTTTGGTGTAACATGACGAAGAGGATTTTTTAAAACAGTGCTACTGCTGCTATATCGGGCGTATTTCTCAATTTTGGGTGCCTGGTCTTACCACCTAGTGTTTTATGATTGCTGCCTACCATAGGCTATAGAAGGAGCTTTTGGCACTTAACTATTGCACCGTATAGATACCTGTAACTGGAATATTATATTTCATGACATATTGGCTCACCATCATACAGTACAATTTACAGTTAGCATCTTGATTATTCAGTATGCTGTACATATTCCATAGAAAAAACATTTCATAGAAAAAACATTTGGCATTGTTATTACCGCGCATTTCATACAATCAATATATTATTTGGTATGTTGTACATGTTCTATAGAAAAACATTTCACATTGTTATATGAGCGCATTTAGTACAGTCAATATATGCTATAGTGATTGACTTATTTTGAATTGGCACATCTTGTTTTTGTCATTACATGCAGGCCATTTCTCGATACTATAAAGAGTGTCTGTTATGCATACAATGATTCTTAACATTCTGTCTTAAAGAAGTCTTTCCCAGTCCTCCTTATTGTTTAAGCCTGTTCTGAAACTATTAAACAGGGACATAAAGAACTGTTCTCTCTTTTTTCTTTTTGTTTGTGTATTCCCTCCTCTCAGGCTTTGATGTACTACTTCTAACCCACACCACTTTAGGTCGTCAAGGCTATGGTTGTGGGTCACCCAGTGATCTACAAGGGGTGCAGTTTTCTTTTTTGTCCTGATTGCGGATTTATGCTCTGTAATTCGGGTTTTTAATTCTCTGGCGGTTTCGCCTACATATACTTTTTGGCATGGGCATGATATCAGATAGATTAAATTTTTTGTTCTACAATTGATGAAACTCTTTATATTGTGTGTTACATTGTTGTGGGATATTTTGTTGACCTTCATCATGGCATCACAGTTTGTGCACATATTACAGGGAAAATTTCCCGTGGGTAGTGGATTTCTGTCTATTGTAGTTTGGTTGTTACTTCTTTCTTCCTTGTATGTGTGCACTAAGCAATTTCTTACTGTTTTATTTCTCTTGAAACTGAACATTGGTTTCTCAGGTTTAGTGCCGTCTTTGTCTTCTAGCAATGACCAGTTCCTATTGATTATGTTTTTAATTTTGTTGCTCACAACGGTGTAATTCGTGACAAATATCAATTTTTCATTGGTTTTCTTGGTTTCCTCATTGTTTGTATTAAAGAGGGAATCTCTGTTATAGTACCTGGCTCTCTTGTATGCTTTTTTTATTAGGTGATTTGGGTACCCTCTATCTCTAAGTTTTTTTGACAAATCGTCAGCATGCTTATTAAAGTCATGTAAGTTGGTGCAGTTTCGCCTGATCCGTAAATATTGCCCAAAGGGGATGTTATCTCTCTGGCTTTTTGGATGGTTACTCTTGTAGTGCAAAAGAGTATTGCGGTCCGTGGGTTTTGTGTATAGTGTTACCTCTAGGATTCCATTATTATTTCTAATATTGATGTCTAAAAACTCTATTGTCTCCTTACTGTATTTGCTCGTGAACCGTAGGTTTGGATCACCCAGGTTGAGCCACGTGATAAAATCTATCAAGGTTTCTTCAGTTCCTGTCCAAATGAAAAAAATATCATCTATGAACCTAGACCAAGAAATTAAATTTTCAAAGAAAGGTGCTGCATTGTTATAGATATGTTTATCTTCAAAATTGGCTACATACAGGCATGCCAGGCTGGGAGCACATGTGGCTCCCATACTGGTGCCCTTGATCTGTTTATATAGGTCTTTTTTAAAAAGAAAGATGTTATTTTTGAGAATGATATCAGTACATTCTATTATGAACCTTTCATGGGCTTCTAAGTCACCGGTGCCTGTACACAAGAGACCCTCTAACATTTTGATCGTGTCGTCTTGCGGGATGTTGGTGTAGAGGGCCTCTATATCTAATGTCACTAGCCATTGGTTCTGGGAATTGAAGGGCTGACCTTCTACCTTCTCTATCATATTGGTAGTGTCCTTGATATATGCTTTCTGTCTGACAACTAAGGGTTGTAGGAATCTATCTACATATTTGCTCAATGGTTCTGTGATGGAGTTAATACAAGAAACTATAGGTCGCATTGGCGGGTCCTTAAGGTCTTTATGGACCTTGGGTAGTCCATATATTGCAGGGATGATGGGAGTTTCATTTTTTTAAAATCTATACTCATCCTGACAAATAATGTCATCTTCCTTTGCATGGTCTAGTAGTGTTCCTACCCTTGAGATCAAAGCATTCCATTCTTCTTTGCTGGATTTGCAATAATGTGTTTGATTATTCAATAAGATCATTATTCTCCTCTCATAATCCTCTGTGTCCATAAGGACGATGCTTCCCCCTTTATCTCCTGGCTTTACTGTCAATTTGTGATTGTTTTCTAGGCTTTTCAGGGCTTCGTTTTCTGCTTTACTGAGATTGTGCGTGCCTTTATGAGGGTGTTTTAGGAGGTCAGCTATGTTTTTTTCAACTACCTGTTCAAACAGATCAACTTTTTTGTGGACCATATTAATTGATGGTGTCCAGTCGGATTTGGGTCTAAGACCTGATTTGTTGGAGGACCTATCTTTTGGGTCTTTATCCTTAAAAAAGTTGTTCAATCTTACTTTCCGAAAAAAACTTTGAAGGTCCCTCTCTAAGTTAAATTTGTCAATTCTAGTTGTTAAAGCATATCCTAATCCCTTTTCTAATACTGAGTGTTCATCTTGGGTCAGGGTAATGCTGGAAAGATTAATTATGGCTGCTTTTTTAACTAGTCCCATTTGGACTGACTCCGTGTCCTCATGTATGGTCTTTTCTGTTGTGGAGGTTGAGGGTAATGGTTCCCTCTCCCTCTCCCCCTCCCTCTGTGTTGGTTGCCGCTCTGGGGACGGTGATCTAAAAAAGGCAATGAGCTTGGGTTTGAAGATTCGCTCCCGTTATTTTCTGTATTTGTTTCATTTTCTGATTCAGTGCTGGTGTAGGATGAGTCTAAGAAGGTGACTCTTTTTTTAGGGTATGTTCTCTTAGGATGTTGCCAATGATTACGGTTATGGTACTCTTCCCTGGGTCTATCGAAGAAGTCCTTTTGTGTGTAGGGATATACTGCCTCTAGATTGTAATTGGCTACATCCTTTCTAAATTTGTTGGATTTTTTATTTAGTAAATAGTCTCTATAGCCTGCGACATCTTTCTGTATCTCGTCTAATTTTTTCTTAGCGTCTTCTAATGCATTGCTGTCTTGCAATGCCTTTTCTAGAACCTCTATTCCTTTCTTTTCAATGATGAGGATTTCACTGGCTGTCTCTATGATTAACAACATCCAGTCTCTACTGCAACGGTTTGCAATTAGAGTCCAGCTGTCTACAAATTTCGCATCGCGTATGAATATGCCTGGCTCGTTTTTAACTTGTAAGCCTTTAGGGATTAGGCCCTTTTTGCAATATTCAATTAAGAACTCTGCGTGCAGTTCTGTTCTAATACCTTTTTTCTTACTGTTCCAGAGCTCTCGCCATTTGTCTTCATCATTGTTGGAAGATGCTATGGCTGTAAAGTTTTTGGAGGTTCCATTAACAATTTTATTAAAGTCTTCCTCTGTAAATCCTTTGGTTTTAAAAGTATCCATTTTTAATTTGGAACTTTTTTGATATTTACCCTTGGTGATGGGGTCTGTTGAATTTCCTTCCCAGCTAACAAGCTGTACAGTGAACTGGAAAATAAGTTGGAAGGTTCCCCTGGTTCAGTGACAGGGAGGGGAGTGAGTACCAAAAAAGTTTGACAAAACCCTGTGTGTTAGATGGTCAACATAATTTGACCCTCAAATTGAATATTTGCGACAGTCTATGAGAGTTCCAGGTAAACTCTTTTAAAGGAGACAGGGGTATCTAAACATTGATTCTAAACTCCATGGTCTTAAATGGCACAGGAAAAAACCAAATAGAACTAAAATGTGTTATAAAAATATATAGAGAAATTTATTGGGTACCTCCCATACAGGGTTACACTCTAAAATTAAAAACCTTAAAAACAATAAAAACAGTGAATTTATAAATTGCACATAACATAGTATACATAATCACAAGAAGTCAAAAAGGACAAAAGTCGACGCGGCGTTTCGGTGATTGCTACAAAAATTGCCCAAACGGGAGGTTATCTCGCAGGCTACGAGGATGTTGACTGTCATATTTTAGAAGCGTGTTTCTAGCTGTTGGTTTTGTATATAGTCGCATGGATAATGCATTGTTATCATTAAATATGCATAAGTCCAAAAAACTGATCAAAGTCCGGTCCTTTTCTAAGGTGAAGTCTAAGTTAACATCTTGTTGATTTAACCATACAAAAAATCTGTCTAATTCTTCATCCGTACCATTCCAGACTAAGCAGACATCGTCAATGTATCTGAGATACTGTTGTAAATTATCTCTGAATGGATTATTAGAGTAAATTGCTCTGTCTTCGAACGCAGCCACATATAGATTGGCTATGTTCGGAGCACCCTAGTTCCGGTGTTATATGCTTAGATTGGATACTTTCTAGAGATTGTTTCTGTTGCTCTCCCCCTTGGGTGATTAGACGATACCTAGCTGGCAAGGTATAATGTGGTGTATCTATTTTTAGATATATATGGGCAACCAGTCCTGATGATGGTCCGATGGATTCTATGTAACCAACGAGGGACCGAAACGTCGACGCACGACACCACTTTATCGGTTTCATTGTTTGAATGTTTGTTACAATGAATGAAGTTTGTAATAATTACTATTGTTTTGCATGGTAATGTGTTCCCTATGCTAAAAAACAAAAGGTGTCTAATACTACAACCAAAAGTGTATATATTGTGTAGTATTCCTTGTTGCCACAAAAAACTTTTTTGATAAAAACAAAATAAAATAATAGTTCTTAAAACTCCAATTCCCTTGCTGCTTTACAAATTCATGATCACGGTTGTGACGGTAATTGATTGCAGAATATTGTGTAAATGAATTCCTACGGGGACAATTTGTAATTTTGTTATTGATTATACCCAGTCCTTGTGGGATTATTGGGTGGCTCTGTCTTATGTTATCATACTCCAGCCTAGCAGTAGGCAAAGTTAAAGGGATAAAGGAAGGGGCATCTTCCATTGGTAGAAAAGACAATAAGGCATGAGGGAGCCTCTCAGCTTGAGAGTCATCCTGAAACAGACTGACAGACGGCGTGTAATTAGGACTCATAGGTCCACCAACCCGATGATGAGGTGTTCTAGTGGGTTGATATAATCCAACCGGGGACATGGAAGCTCTGGGATCAACTAAAGGAGGTGAGGGGTTTAGAAAGGGGTACTCCCAGCTTTTAAAGTGGGAATACTGGTGAGATCCAGCGAAGGTGTAGAGGGTGATAGTGATAGTGGCTTTGAGGGTGGATGAGGGAGAAGTTGTGAGTTTGAGACCATGAGGTTTTTTCTTTGAACCTGTTATTCAAAGCATGGAGTAGAACACAGATTGCCAGCAAGCCCGTTTTCTGGTATAGAAGATGAGGTCATTAACAAGATAGCCTTGTTTTGTACAGAAGGAAGGGTCTGAGATTAAGGTTTCGGGTCTAGCTTTGAGAATGCAATGTTTGAGTTTTTTTGCAGCATTTTTGGAGAGGTTAGTTGGGTAGTTGATGATGAAGGCGTTGGTACCAGTGGGGTCAGGACTTATCCTCATTGTGAGAAAGAGACCTAGTGGGGATGGGAGCTCAGTTATGAGGATAAGGAGGTGAAAGGATACGCCGACAATCCTGGGCCTCACTATAGAAAGGTAGGAGGTCACCATGACATCAGGTTGAGAGGCGCCAAGATCTTGCTGTGCAATGCCAGTGATTGGGACCTCCTAATTCACTGCCGACATAGCATCTCATAGTTCATCTCTACTCTGTAGACCGGCAGTGGACGTCAGATGAGGGAATGGGTGGCCCATCTAGGTTGGGGCAGACCGGGAGCAGAAGGAGGCCTATTCTGTGACCTGGGCCCAAGGTTGCACCCAAGATTTAAAGTCCCCAATCAATGTCATCGTAAAAAAAGAATCCTGCATTTGTAAAGCGCACAGCTACCCGTAGGTTAACCGGCGCTGGGGGTCCTCGGGAAGATTAAGCAAGCTATTGCCCAGAGCCACATGGGGCTGGGCAGACCCCTGCCACCGGTGCCAGGGATCGAACCATGATCCCTAGCATCCGGCGTCAGTCGCCCTGGCCGCTGCGCCACACCTCGTCCACATAGCAATTGGCTTTGGGGTCCCAAGGTTCCTGCATCTGTTGTGGGTTTGAAAAAGGATCACCATAGTGATGTAATAGGTTGTGTAATGATGCGATCCTCCTGCACAGCAACAGGATCGCTGTTTACAAATAAGACTATGCCTGAGAGCACCAGACAGACGCCAAATTAAAGTCAGACATTTGGGAACATTTTTATTATTATAAATAAGAATATCGGAAAATGAGCAAGTGGGGGACAATGAAATTCTGGATTGTACAATTTCCCATTTGGTTCCTGTCAGGGTGAAATGGAGCAGCTAAACTCTTCTTTGTAAATAATGGCCTTTCCACCACCTGGCTTTCTCTCCCGATCCTGTCTGCTAATGCCATAGCCTGGGGGAGGGCCGTGACTATGTCCGGTGTTGAACTTTCTTAAAACCAAGTCTTCGTTATAAATAGCTTATCCAGAAGTTCTTCCTCTATTAGGAGCCTGATCTCAATTTTGAGTCATGGAAGGGATCTGCAGTTAATTAGCCCCATAATCCATTGTGCATTCTTTCCTAGGATGTCCTGTCTTATGCTCTTTAAGTGCTTTCCTAGGGTATAGACAATGGTGACAAACCTCCCCAATTACCTATTGGGCTGTCAGGCATAAGAATGTGTGAGCACTGTAGGGTCAGTCCCGGCGTGAGCCATAGCAATTCTCCTGTGTTGTATCTAATTTGTCTGTGGTGGTCTCAGGCAGGGTTCCTGGCCTCTGGACCCGGTCAGGTGCGGCCTCTTGTCCCCTACACGTACACGCCACTGACAACATAAATAGGCGTTCCAGAGAACAGCTACGTAGCCACCCTTCCCTGACTGTATCGCAGCGTGAGGACAGCGATCCTCTCTCTGGTTCTAGCAGTTGCCCTGCCCTTGAACAGCTGTCCAATAACTTCAACTGGAAAGGTGCTAAAACAGTAGGTAGTGAAATCCAATACCCATCTTATAAAACAGTATTTAAAACATTCAAATCATATTCAAACAGTTGCTTGATATATATGGTAATTTTTGACAATTCAATAAGGAAGCACTGCCCAAAAAATGAGAAGTGTCCCCCATGCTCCTAGAAGTCCTTATATAAAGGTTTCACCATTTAGGCAACAATAAATAAATGAAAATATCTGTAGTTGATATGTTCTTGTTTAATCCATCTTGTTGTATTCACAAGGAAATATTTCAATAGAAATATAATGCTCCAATTGTCGATCGTGCACTCAAACAATCCCAATCCATTTCAGCATATCGCAAATGCCTTCTTCTGGGAAACTATGTTTATCTGTCAACAAAGAAAACAATGACTTGTGTAAAAAGGTCGAAGTAAAAGTAATGAATCTTAAAAAAGAGTAGCGATAGATGCAAGGCTCAATAAAGCTTAGAGGGGGAACCATTTGTGTAAAGAGGTGCAGCGTGAAAGGTAAAAAGCATGCCTTCTATCTGTGCTCAGGTCCGCGGTAGTGCTTTTCAAAAAACGGCGTGTGAAAGGCGGTGAGGTGATGGCGGTTAACATGCGAAAAAAACATGATGAAGAAATCATAATCGAGTAGGTGCTCGGTTGGATACAAAACGGGATCATGCCAGACCTGCTTAAGAGTGAACTAAACAGTGTGCGATTAATTTACAAGAGCTTACCGTGGCGTGCACGGGGCGAAGTGGATACGGATGCCGCTGATCTTTACCGGGTTTTGGGTGTGGTTAAATCCCGGAAGTGGTTAAATGCCGTAACGTTGCTAGGCAACAAGTTGCTAAAAGTTAAATGTTGATAAAACGATGTGCGTGCCTTCGGAAGCTATGCGAAGGGAGATGAATCACGGAGAAGTACTCCAGTGATAATTACGTGTAAATGAAACAAAAATGTTAGCGCGTGAATAAAACGGAGGGGGTTGTGATGTTATCGGTGAGAATTGAAAGGAACAATAAAGTTTGAAAAGAACAATAAAGTTTGGGCGAGCAAACATCCAGTCAGTTAAGAGGGAATGTGGTAATGTGTATGAAAATAAGTGGATCACAAGTCTATACTGAATTAAAAAATGAAATCAAGTGGAAAACGATAATACTTGCATAGAAAAAAACTTGCATGAAAAAATATAATATGTACAAACATGGCTAACCACTGCTCGCAATCTGGAAACTTTCTACATAATCATAGAAAATGTTTATAGGTAACATGAGTATTCCACGCGATCATTGAGACCATGTGGCTTCATACTGGACAGTGTAAAAATCCAATAGTTCTCTCTCCTTAGTAGTTCATTATGATTGTCTTTGCCTTCTTGCTTAGTAATGGTTTCCAAAGCGCAGAAGCGCATTTGGTTGATGCCATGTCCTTCTTCTAGGAAATGTTGGGCGACTGCTGATTTGGCTTGCTTGGTTCTGATGTTGGACTTATGTTCATTTAATCTTGTTTTGAGTTTTCTTTCGGTCTGTCCAACATAAATTTTTCCGCATGGACATTTCAGCATGTAGACTGCGTTGGAAGTATCACAAGTCGCCGTGGCTCTGATCTTAATTTGGTATCCTTTCATTGGATGATTAACGGTTGTACCTTTAATGACACTGTTGCTGTGGTTACAGTCCAACATGGAACTGTTCCTTTGAATTCAGTGATGCTACGATTGGGATGTTTTATAAGCTCACCCAAGTTTTTAGCTCGTGTATAGGCGAAGTTGGGCTCGGTGTCAAAAATGTTGTTGAAGTCTGGTTCAACCCTGAGAATATCCCAGTGTCTTTTAATGATCTGTTTGAACTTTTTGCTGACTGTGGAATGTTTGGAAACCATGGTAATGGAGTCTTTTTTGATTGTGGTAGTATTGGATAGTAGGTCGCGTCTGGATTTAATTGCACAACGTTGCTTGGCCTGCTCGAGGATCTGGTGTGGGTACTCTCGGGATGTGAATCGTGATGTCAAAGTTTTGACTTCTTCGTTAAATTGGTTAGTGTCTGATGTTATCCTTTTGGCTCTGATGAGTTGACTGTATGGCAAATGATTTTTGAGGGGTTGTGGATGGAAGCTTGAATAGTGTAAAGTGTTGTTCCTGTCCGTTTTCTTTCTGTATAAGCTAGTTTCAAATCCGGTAGTCGTGTTGGTGATCCTGACGTCAAGAAAGGTTATAGAGTCTGTTTGTATTTCATGCGTAAATTGTATTTGTTGGTCAATGGAATTGAGTTGAGTGAGTTCATTTTCCAGAATGTTTTGGGGACCCTGCCATATTAAAAAAATGTCATCAATGAATCTCACAAACATTTTGAGATGGTTAATCCATGTGTTCTTGCAGAGGATGTGGTCCTCCTCAATTCTATGCATGAAAATGTTCGCATAGGCGGGTGCTGCCGAATTGCCCATTGAAGTTCCAGTCATCTGTTGATACCATTCATCTTTCCATATAAAATAACTTTGGAATAAGGTGAATTCTAGTAACTCCATTAGAAAAAGTTTGAATTCATCGCAAACACGAACAATGACAAGCAAGAAGGACAAAACCAAGGGGAAATAATTGACAACCTGGTTATCAATATCTCTGACTTTCACTTCAGCACAATACAAATCAAGACCTTACAAAAAGGCACTTCTTTCATCCCGACGGCTCATACTAATAAACTGGAGTTAGAAATCTCTTTTTTCAAACTGATGAGAAAGCTCCGCTTAAGACACAACGATTGATACCGAACCAGATCAGCTGAAGGGACTATGCCCCAAAAGCACTTTTCTAGCACCTGTTACACACAAAACCCTTGACACTTTTGAGAATCTAGTTAAAAATGATTTATCCAACTTTAATTGTCAACCAAGATCCAAAAACAAGAATCACACCATTAAAGAAATCAACATTCTTAAGTCCATTTCTACCAACAGTGAGGTAACCTGCGTCAAAGCGGACAAGGGTGGTGCAATTGTCATCCTCAACACCTCTTACTATGACGGCCAGGCATCCCTTCACCTCTCGGACACCAACACATATTTGAAGCTACAAAATAATCCCACCACACAATTTAAGGAGAAACTTGACACCGTTTTGAGGATGGCACACGAAAATGGGGTTATCACCGACAAAACTCTTAAGTACCTCACAACGCAACATCCGAAAAGTCCAAAATGCTTTCTGGTTCCTAAAATTCACAAAAAAACCTTCACACACCGCCGTGCAGGCCTATAGTCTCCACATGCGGTAGCATTCATGATCCTGTGGGCAAATTTTTGGATAAATATTTTCAGCCCATTGTACCTTCTACACCCACTTTCATCAGAGATACCACTGATTTTCTTAACAAACTCAACAACGTGGAACTTGAGGTTCGCAACAACCTTCTACTGTGCACAGTAGACGTCACATCTCTATATACGTCCATCCCCCACTCCATGGGGATTAAAGCGATAGAACACTGTTTACTGAGGACCGAATTGAACAATGAATTCAAACTTTTTCTAATGGAGTTACTAGAATTCACCTTATTCCAAAGTTATTTTATATGGAAAGATGAATGGTATCAACAGATGACTGGAACTTCAATGGGCAATTCGGCAGCACCCGCCTATGCGAACATTTTCATGCATAGATTTGAGTAGGACCACATCCTCTGCAAGAACACATGCATTAACCATCTCAAAATGTTTGTGAGATTCATTGATGACATTTTTTTGAATATGGCAGGGTCCCCAAAACATTCTGTAAAATGAACTCACTCAACTCAATTCCATTGACCAACGAATACAATTTACGTATGAAATACAAACAGACTCTATAACCTTTCTTGACGTCAGGATCACCAACACGACTACCGGATTTGAAACTAGCTTATACAGAAAGAAAACGGACAGGAACAACACTTTACACTATTCAAGCTTCCATCCACAACCCCTCAAAAATCATTTGCCATACAGTCAACTCATCAGAGCCAAAAGGATAACATCAGACACTAACTAATTTAACGAAGAAGTCAAAACCATGACATCACGATTCACATCCCGAGGGTACCCACACCAGATCCTCGAGCAGGCTAAGCAACGTTGTGCAATTAAATTCAGAAGCGACCTACTATCCAATACTACCACAATCAAAAAAGACTCCATTACCATGGTTTCCAAACATTCCACAGTCAGCAAAAAGTTCAAACAGATCATTAAAAGACACTGGGATATTCTCAGGGTTGAACCAGACTTCAAAAACATTTTTGACACCGAGCCCATCTTCGCCTATACACGAGCTAAAAACTTGGGTGAGCTTATAAAACATCCCAATCGTAGCATCACTGAATTCAAAGGAACAGTTCCATGTTGGAACTGTAACCACTGCAACAGTGTCATTAAAGGAACAACCGTTAATCATCCCATGAAAGGATACCAAATTAAGATCAGAGCCACGGCGACTTGTGATACTTCCAACGCAGTCTACATGCTGAAATGTCCATGCGAAAAAATTTATGTTGGACAGACCGAAAGAAAACTCAAAACAAGATTAAATGAACATAAGTCCAACATCAGAACCAAGCAAGCCAAATCAGCAGTCGCCCAACATTTCCTAGAAGAAGGACATGGCATCAGCCAAATGCGCTTCTGCGCTTTGGAAACCATTACTAAGCAAGAAGGCAAAGACAATCATAATGAACTACTAAGGAGAGAGAGCTATTGGATTTTTACACTGTCCAGTATGAAGCCACATGGTCTCAATGATCGCGTGTAATACTCATGTTACCTATAAACATTTTCTATGATTATGTAGAAAGTTTCCAGATTGCGAGCAGTGGTTAGCCATGTTTGTACATATTATATTTTTTCATGCAAGTTTTTTTCTATGCAAGTATTATCGTTTTCCACTTGATTTCATTTTTTAATTCAGTATAGACTTGTGATCCGCTTATTTTCATACACATTACCACGTTCCCTCTTAACTGACTGGATGTTTAGCTCGCACAAACTTTATTGTTCTTTTCAAACTTTATTGTTCCTTTCAATTCTCAACGGTAACATCACCACCCCCTCCGTTTTATTCACGCGCTAACATTTTTGTTTCATTTACACGTAATTATCACTGGAGTACTTCTCTGTGATTCATCTCCCTTCGCATAGCTTCCGAAGGCACGCACATCGTTTTATCAACATTTAACTTTTAGCAAATCGTTGCCCAGCAACGTTACGGCATTTAACCACTTCCGGGATTTAACCACACCCAGAACCCGGCAAAGATCAGCGGCATCCACTTCGCCCGTGCACGCCACGGTAAGCTCTTGTAAATTAATCGCACACTTTTTAGTTCACTCTTAAGCAGGTTCGGCATGATCCTGTTTTGTATCCAACCGAGCACCTACTCGATTATGATTTCTTCATCACGTTTTTTTCGCATGTTAACCGCCATCACCTCATCGCCTTTCACACGCCGTTTTTTTAAAAGCACTACCGCGGACCTGAGCACAGATAGAAGGCATGTTTTTTACCTTTCACGCTGCACCTCTTTACACAGATGGTTCCCCCACTAAGCTTTATTGAGCCTTGCATCTATCGCTACTCATTTTTAAGATTCATTACTTTTACTTCGACCTTTTTACACAAGTCATTGTTTTCTTTGTTGACAGATAAACATAGATCCCCAGAAGAAGGCATTTGCGATATGCCGAAATGCATTGGGACTGTTTGAGTGCACGATCGACAATTGGAGCATTATATTTCTATTGAAATTTTTCCTTGTGAATACAACAAGATAGATTAAACAAGAACATATCAACTACAAATATTTTCATTTATTTATTGTTGCCTAAATGGTGAAACATTTATATAAGGACTTCTAGGAGCCCGGGGGACACTTCTCATTTTTTGGGCAGTGCTTCCTTATTGCATTTTCTACGTTCCCAGTCGGAGGGCGATACCCCGGAGCACCACACAGACTTTGAAACTATTTTCCAAAACTGCAGTGTGTCCAGTAATACCCTATTAGCATGTTGAATTTTTGACAATTCGTCACTGAACGATCTAACTGTCCCTTTGTGCAACGCTCTCCACAGCGCGTCTGCACTGCTGCCAACATAAGTAACGCATTCCAGAGAAGAGCTAGAACGCCAACCTACCCTGACTTTATGGCAGCTTGAGGACAGCTGTCCGCTCTATGGTCCTAGCCGTTGCCCCGTCCTTAAACAGCCATTCAACAACTCCGACTGACAAGGTGCTAAAAACAGTAGGTAGAGGAATCCAATACCCATCTTAATTTTTTTTATTTAAAACAGTATTTGAATACCTCTGCCCTAGTGTGTTGATTTGCTTTGATTATATTAATATATTTGTTTCCACAACACTTCAGAATTACAAACAAACTTGCTTCATTTGTGCTTTCCATATTCGGAAATATCTGCACAGTTTATGTACAGACAATTAAAATATTTTGTCACATAAATCCCCACACTTTAAAGTCAGAGACAGAAAAGTAAACATTAACCTCCCTGGTAGAAAGATGCTGACCTTTGACCTCTGTCTTTGAATGCATAGCAAATGTGACAAGATAAGAACAAGATTTAAAGGCAAGTTTTCAGATATTCAGTACTTGTAGACAAATACAGTAAATAGGGTTTGGGCAAGGGAAGGGACGACTTCAAGCTAGACAGCCTAAAACAAATAAAGCAAGCAAACAGACAGTAAGCAAATGTGAGTTACAAACCAAAGAGCAATAGGCGGAATGCATATCCAGGGAAGATTTCCAAATGTCCCCAAGATGTCATTAGCAAACCAAACAGCTGCGACCTAAAGGATGATTATAGGGCTGAAGATTTTAAGATTGAAATTTTGTGCAAAAAAGAAAGAAAATATGGAAGGGTGGTGAGGGGCAAAAGCATACAATGTAAAAAGTGAATCACCTATAAAAGTAAAACAGAAGTTTTGAGTGGTGGAATTAAAATAATATTGCTGGCTTGGCAGTTGGTAGTGTAAAAGTATGCTTGTGAAATAGTATAGTCTATATTCATAAATTGAAGTATTATATGACAAAGCTGTGGCCTAGTAGACGTAGTTGCATAGGCTATGGCTGTTTCAATAAAGGTACAGGTGTGTTCTAGGTAGAGATGCAGTGAAGAATGGTGAAAGTTGGAGATGGTGTTTAAAAACAGAGCTGTAAAAAAGGCTAGTTTTTTATAATTATATTAATGTATATGGAAATGTGCAGTAGTGTAGCCAATGGGTGATGTCCCCTGATAAAAGGCATGAAAAATTATACTAGGCTCCAAAACGAGCTAAGCTTTTGCATGCCTTTGTCCTGCTGCCCATGCTGTAACTTCATGTCAAACAAATGAAAGACTAAAATTTTGTGTAGCTGGAGAACGAGATAGGCATCTTAGAAAATGTACATTCGCGCCAAGCCAATGCCTAAGGGCAAACGTAAGTTTTTCACACTGTACTTTTATAACTGTTAGGGCCAGCTGGAACTACTCCACAGAACTCTAGAGGCTGCACAGCCCCTTCTCCTCGCCCCCGACCTAGCACAGCCTGTTCTAGCCATTGTCGTTATTAATAAAATGTTATTTAGAGAGCAGTAGCAGCCACAGCATGTGGTGAGCCTCCAACCATCGTGGCTTTAGAGGAGAACTGGAAGACCTCTGAGCAGTATAGTTCTCACTCCTATCTCTAGGTGAAGTGGTAAATGATATCGAGGGGGCTCTGCTTTGCTTTCCACACTCCCCTTGAAAGTGGCTAAGTGAGACATCTCTGAAGCCGACTTTGACGAGCTAGTGACTTAATTGCACAATTTGAAAATACAAAGCCTTGGACCACTTAATGTTTCCCTGTTTTTCCAACTTGTGTGGTCTCAGGCAAATATTGTCTTTCACCCAGCTACTTTTTGCGTCTATTATTATTACAAATAAGATTATCTTTAAATATGTGAGTTCAGAATGTGCGCTCTTCAAAATCCTCTAGTGTTCGATTTAAAAGACTATTTTGTTGCTTAATGTGTAATTAGGATTTATGTAGAATGAACTTGCCAATCGACTTGTCTTTTAGCTTATTGGCATTATTTTCATATGGGATGTTGTTATGTGCAACAATGTATAAAAATATTACTGCATATATGAATGTAGCTAAAAAAGTGAGAACACATAAAAGTATGGAGAGGCTTGTATTTAAAGGATTATGACGTGCATTAACATGTCTAAGGGTTAAATGTATAAAGACTTTGTTAGTGCTGGCATCAAGTAAATGTAATCAGTTGAACCCTTAGACTTAAAAGATGGGCTACAGCTCTGCGCCATGTTCTTCTTCAGGCGAATGGATATTTGCCACCATTTTAGAATGGAGCATAAGTCTGAAACATATGTCCAAGAATTAGAGAGGCGAATAGTAAGAGATATTCAATCAGTGTTCACACTTTGACTATTCCAGTAAACAACATAATTATGATGCGAGAGGCCTTTGCTCTTTTTTTATTCTTTACTTCTTCTATTCATTTCTTGCCAAAACACATGAACATTTCTGTACAGCCAGCACGTTTTGCCTGCACATTGGGCTTCTTCAGGGCTGTAAACATGACAAACATAACTATCAACATGTTTAGCAAAACACATAAAAATAACATACATAAAAACAATGTTGTACAACCATAAAAACAGAGTTGTCACAGGTTCAAATCTCTAAACGCATGTAAGCACAATAGCTGTTATAGAGAAAGAATATGTTCTTTAAAACAACCATAGAAAATGAGACACAAAAAACTATCTACACATTTAACAAAACGTATAAACGTAGTCAAATGCACACATCAAAGAACCCTTGCTACGCAATCTCCAATGAACACTAAATAGTTATCATTACAATTGTACAAGACATTTAAAAAAAAGATTTATGCACATCAACAGTGCATATGATGCAATATGGGGCAAATATGTTATTCTCATAGTGAAATACTCAAGTAGGAAGATTTTATATATTATTAGAAAGACATTTCATTATGACCTTAGTTCATATGCAAAATGATGTCAGACCGTAATATAGGCCCTCATACGCTCTAAGGGTTTGTCAAGTATACTAATACATCATCAAGCCCTTTTTGGTTAAATATTACCAAATCTGTACCTTCCAAAAATAGATGAATTAGCTACATCATATTTAGAGAATGTCCCTAGAACATAACCCATTGTAGGGAGTGAGCACGGATCAAGAGAGATAACAGATTAAACAAGAACCACCACCAATTACATAGTTTTAGAACTGTAGAACATTGTGGTAGGGCTGGCTATTCCCCGCAAATGATACATGCTTCTGCCGTGCAGTGTTCCGCGTAAGAGTTGGTTCAAATAAAAAATTGTGCATATTGATTCATCATGGTCAATACCTCCACATATAAAGCGAAATCGCAAGTAAAATCACACAAAACAAATCAATGTCTCAGTGTGCTCCATCGGTCATGCAGAGAGTGCACAGTTTAAGAAGTGCCATATAAGCATAGTGCATAGAAACCAAAACCGTACCAGAGAACGCAACCATTCAGTCCCCTCACATATTCCACCAAACATATGAAAGCATACACAGGAGCAACCCTAGTGAGTACAACAGACCACATGATCGTTTGAGAAGATCCCATGCATTGGGTGCCTAATCGTTTCCCAATGCTACGCACAACAGATCAAATAAATGCGTAGGAAACATCTTCAACGTGCCCATGTAAAAAGACACTGTGATTAAAGCTTCCTCGTACCTTAACTAATTGTATACAATGTGTGCCAAAGGCTCCACTCAATAGTCCAGCTCGAAAAAGCATGTGTTATGCCTTGCATTTGAAGCTGGAATAAATCTGACAACAGTTTTTTCAATTTTAGAACCCCATTCACAAAACCGTTGCGCTATACATAGGTAAGTTGCAGAATTATTGACTTAATCATGTAGAGTACCTCGTATCAAAAAGTTCATAGATGCCAGCCTGGTGTCTAAGTAATAATCACAGCATGTTTGACTCTGCGTTTGATTTCAAATTTTGTTAAGCCATCAAATATTCAGCGAAAGCCTTAAAAGTGCCTGTAATATTACTTTTGCAACGCGACTAGATAAAGGTAAAAGTACTGTGTGGTCTGAACTAACATTAACGGGCACATGCATCATTGTCAATTGCATTCGCAAACAGTGCGAATCGCAATTTTTGGCCGTTTTCGAATGCAATTGACAAAATTGGGATGCATCATGTTTTCGCAATTTTAGAAATTGCAATTATGTTTCGATTTCTAAAATTGTGATTGCATTTAAGAAATCGCAATTTGGGATTTTTTAAATGCAATGCATGAACATTTTAAATTTGCGAATTCAGAAATAGGGAGAGGTAAATTACCATGAAGTTGACCTTCATGGTAATTTGCGAAAACTTTCAAAAATGCACAAAAGTGCATTTTTGAAAGTTTCATTTTACACACACACATGCCCTTGGGGAATGTGTGTGAAAAAAGCACTTAAAATTATATTTCAGGGGTGCAGGGGGGGTCCTTTGGACCCCCCCTGCACCCTTGAAATTGCATTTTGAATTTGAATGAATGGGAAGGGATTCCTTAACTGCGATTCGCAAATTGTGAATCGCAATTAAGCAAATTTAAGAAATCGCAAAGAAAATTGCGATTTCTTGGTGCATAGCCGTTTGCGATTTCTTAATTGCGATTCCTTAATTTTCGCAATTAAGAAATCGCAAACGGCAACAATGATGCATGTGGCCGATTAAGTGTTCCACCAATTTACAAACTAAAATACAATGGTCGACAATATTTGCAGACCGGCTCAGCCACTTACCCGTGTACAGCTAAGGTGGACGCTCAGAGTTCTGCTTGCTGTCCTATTCCGCCAAGCCGCCATATTCAAAACAGGGGTCTTAAGCACAAGGTGTGAACTTGTGTGTTTAAAAAACGACTAGACCGAATCTGAGAAGAACGTGAAGTACAGACAAGTGTAACATCCGGCCCTTCATTCATCAATAGTTTAATGAAGCCTGAAACACCTTCAAAATGCCATGATTTCAGGCAAATTTAGTTCAGTCAATGATGAGAGTTTTGGATAAGGTTAAAAAACCTTTATTTCTCGTTAGGGGATTCGTTAGGAGATTTGTAAATCCTTTATTTTTTTTTTTAATTTAGTAAATCAGATAAATCCATTTACAGAAATATCGAGAGAAATGATAGAGTCAATCACAAGATTAAAGCAAACACCGTGTTTCATAAAGGAAAGGAGCCCTATTCTATTTTAGGATCAATTTGGAGACTTAAATAGAACCCATAAAGAGTTCATGAAAAGACCGAGATCAGGGGAGCATTTAAGAAGTCCAACTCCCCATAAAGAGTAGTTCAGGAAAACTCAGCCGAGTCTCCCTATGTGTAATTAGCAGGTGTTGCAGTAGCAACACCCGTTAGGCATTTAGTATAAAAGTCACCGCCAAAGTGGCAGAAAGGAAAGAGCTGTCAGATGTAGCTTTCAGCTAAAGAGAGGATCAGGAAAAAAATGCTTATATAGAGTAGTTCGATGAAATCTTCATCTGCAAGAGAGTCTGAGTCTCAGTGTCTATGTCATTCTTTTTATTTGGATTCTCACAGGAAACTCAATTAGTCTTAAGTTATAAGGCACTATGTGTTCCACTGCATAAGAATGAACTCATTCTGAAGACAGAAACATTTTATTTCAGCATCCTAGTTAAATCATTTATTTTTGTGTGCTAAATCTATTTAAATGAAGTAAGAACATGCATTACAAGAAATACATTTTCTAAGTCCGCACGTTCAATAGCAATGATACGTTTAAGCAAGGGAAATTCAAGTCATCTAATGAAGACATTTGTGCATGATTTAGCTTTTCTGAAAGGCATTTTTTTATTAAAAGAAATTAAATGAATATTTGTCAAGATGAGGCTTAATCTAATTCTTTATTTATGTAGGTATCATAAAAATTAAAGCTTAGTGCAACATCTACGGTTAACTTACCATGACCTTTTCTTTAGGGCCATTTTCTGTGAAGTGGTTTCATGTTAATGCCTAGATAAATGTTTGGCTCTAGCTTTAGATTTGTTTAAGCTAACATTATCCTGCTCTATCAATCCCGAATGAAAATATACAGCGAGAAGTGGCTAAAGATAGATAACAAGTGAAATGCACGCAGTGTCCCTGGGTGTGTTGTAAAATGCACTGTGATAAATTTGGAAATATAAATGGTGAGAGGATGTGACGTCATATCCAGAGTTGCAGACTTTAGAACTGTGGAACTAGGTTCGATTTTTGGTGGCAGCTCAATATGCTGGATTTGAGGGCAAAATACTTAATCTCCTAGTGGAAAATACAATGAATGCGAGTTTATGTAATATAACTGGTGTTTTTTTTTAAAAAAAAAAGCTCCAATAGCTTTGTTTCGAGTTAACGCTGTAGCAAATGTATACAGAAGTAGATGTGTTTTGGTTAAGCTTTCAAAATTGCCTGTGTGATGTCAGGAATGGGATGTTTTTAAAAATGTAAAAAGAAATATGCAGGGAGTATGTTTCAAAGAGCAAACTTTTTAACACAGGAACGTTTATGGGAGAGTAGCACAAAGGGATAAGCATTGGGAAAGTACATTTTTCAGAAATGTTGGACTAAAGACATTCCCACAGAGAATTGTCGAAACATTTCGAAATGTTATTTTAAAGGCAATCCATTCGAGGAGGTAAATGTTAATGATGTGAATCATTCATTGCATTTTCTAAACAAAAGTGTAATACTTACAATGCCTTTGGAATTGTTTTCCACAATCAAATTGTGAAGGAGTGGAGCCGTTGCAGTAGTTTCAGAAAACGTTCTCTAGTTCAATGATGTAGGTAGACTCTTTACATAAGAATGAAAGTGTTAGATGGAAACAATGAGAGGGTGAAATGGACGAATCAGAGTGAAGAAAGGACGAAATATGTAGTGTTGTATTGGCTGAGAGGAAAGGATGGTTTTTGCGCTTGCCAGTTCTAGAACTTTTTACTTGAATGTAATCCTCTCCTTTTTTATTTTTTGGCACTGGTCTTTTTTAGGACTTTCCACTTGAATTTAGTGATAGTAAGCATGTAAAGGCATAGTAAAACCATGAGAAGTAAAGCTGCGTATTTTTTAATGTATACAAGTTCATGGCAATTAGGCCTGACCAATGGGAGTATGGGAGATTCTGGCAGGAACACTGCTGCTGCAAGCGTTTTTCAAAAGGTTCGATTTTGCAGCACTGCTACGAAACCGGCCCCCAGTAACAACAACAGCCCCCATCGGTCAAAAACCAGCCCCCACCCTTCCGGCCCACTGGGGAAACACCCATATCCTGCTAGGCCAGGCTGGCCCTGATGTTAGCCGCACATTGGCTGATCTTCCTTTTGAATATGGAGGCTAAAGTGCTCCATATGGGACTGTCCTAGTTGGGTAGAGCGGTGCTCTACAAAATGATTTACTTTCCTAAATTCCATTATATACTGCAGAATACTCCATGTGCAGTCCCTGAAGGTTTATTTCGGGCGATACAAGTGACTATGAAGACATTACTGGTGGGATGGCTTTGGTGCCGTAATGCGGTGGCCTTATTACGGAGGCATTTCTTTTTCCAATCTGAAGCTCTACTACCGTGCAGCACAGCTGGTGGTGGGTAATGAATGAGCCTACGTGGACCAGCATGATCCAGCCTTTATGGAGACAGAAGAGCACTACCTCACCGGGGATGTCAACAGGTGGTGTATGGCCACATGGAGAGGCCGGTAGAGATGTCTTCCACATCGTTGAGCTTCAAATCTGGAAGAAGGCAACAAAGGCAATCAGGTGGACAGTGAAATTACAATAGAAAAGCCACTGAGGGATGTGGATTCGCTGGTGAATGTACAGAATTTGGGGAGATTTTGGCAGTGGGATCTGATTGGGATATCTAAAACGGAAGCACTCATGGACCCGCAGGGGAGGCATGCAGTGGAAAGCAAGGGGAGGGTTGGGTCTAGCAAGGAGACTGATGCTTGCTGTTCATGGAACTCTTATATATATTAGTGGACTTCCCGAAAATGCCATGGTATAAAATGCTGGATCTGTACCATTGGCTATATGCTGTTTCTCTGCAAAACAAAAAAAAATGTTAAAAAAAATATTTACATTTGTATATATATATATATATATGCGCTCCAGGTATCCCAGGAAAATCACTCCAAAAGGAAAGTAGCACACGCAGGGGAGGTTTCCACAGGTTTTTAATGGGAAAACCAACAGCAACGACGAGTTTCGCCTTAGGGCTTCGTCAAGTTGTGCAGAGAGCTGAGGCGTGCGTCGAGTTTAAAAGGACACCATGCAAACTCATTGAAATCAAGGTAGGACTATGCAGTACTATCAAGGTCGCCATATTGGAATGGTGTAAAATACAATTCTATACAGGCAGTTCAAATGCATTTCAACATAAATACAATTGGAAAAATAGATGCCTTCCTGGAGACCAAATGAAATATACAAATAGGGAATGCCATATGCAATAACCATTAATTTCGTAAATCGAAGTGCATAGTCACAACCTATGAAGACAAGTCTTGCCCTGTATGGGCATGCGGTTAAACTCCACAAACCTTGCAGCGCTGAATAGCAAATTATACAAAAGGTGGCTGGCGCGGCAAGATCCCAACAGATCACATGCGCCTCACCTCTCAGTTTAGGTGTAGAACTATATATATATATATACAAAAAGAAGGAGAGAACTCTGGGTAGTTCCCAAGGGATGTATGTCGTTACAAAGCATACTTTTACAACGCATACCTTTACAATGCATTTTTTACACCGCAACATCCATTACAACGCATTCCATTACAACAAATTCTTTGAAACTACCTTTAAAACGCATTCCACTACAACGCATACTACATGTACAACGCATACCATTACAACGCATACCATTACATTGCATGTATGGTAAGTATTGGATAGTGTAGAGGTAAAAATTACTATTCTAACTCCTGGGGGTGCAGCAGTAGGGTAAGTGTTGGATAGTGTAGAGGTAAAAATTACAATTCTTACTCCAGGGGGTGCAACAGTAGGGTAAGTATTGGATAGTGTAGGGGTAAAAATTACTATTCTAACTTCAGGGGGTGCAACAGTAGGGTAAGTGTTGGATAGTGTAGGTATGCGTTGTAATGGTATGTGTTGTAATGACTGCGTTGTAATGACATGCGTTGTAGTGGTATGTGTTGTAGTGACATGCGTTGTAATGGTTGCGTTGTAATGGTATGCATTGTAAAGGATTTGGCGTTGTAAAAGTTTCGTTGTAAAGGTAGTGTGTTGTAAAAGTTGCGTTGTAAGTGTTGTTCCTCGTTCCCAAGTTTTGGTGGAAGGCAGCTCCTGTATAGAGCACCCTCAACACCAGCGACACTCTAAATTTGCTCACCTCAAATGTCTGCTTTTCTATCAAAGTTTTTAAGCATAGTATTAGCACAGTGCTAGCCACGCAGAGATTGAAATGGACAAAGTATTTTGCCATTTGTAGAGCAAAGTCTTTAAGCATAGGATTCGCACAGTGCTATCCACGCCGAGCTGCAAAACGACAAAAGCCATCCACCACTCCAGGCACAATACCACAGCCCTGGATTGGCAAAACACCATCCAAGCCAACCCGAAATGAACATAAGCAACCCCTGACACGTGCTTTGCCGTCACCACAGCTCTCCAGAGAGGCCCAGCCTTGTCCAGACACAAGGGAGCACCCAGTGTAAGTCAAAGCAATTCCCTTGCAGGCATAGAGTGTCGCATAAATTATGAAAAAAAGAAGGAGAGAACTCTGGGTAGTTCACAAGTTTAGGTGGAAGGCAGCTCTTGTATAGTGCACCCTGAACACCAGCGACACTCTAAATTTGATCACCTCAAATGTCTGCTTTTCTATCAAAGTTTTTAAGCATAGGATTAGCACAATGCTATCCACGCATATATATATATATATATATATATATATATATATATATATATATATATATATATATATATATATATATATATATATATATATATATATATATATATATATATATATATATATATATATATATATATTATCCACCAATTCGTTCACTCGGAAGTGCACTCTTTGCACGGTTGATACTGGACAGTAGGGATGAACGTCCCCCTACTATAAATTATCCCCCAAAAGAAAATAATGTCCGCACTCGCTCAATTCGATAAATTGGGTTTATTCAACAGAGACTTCAATACAGCCCCCTTCACCTACGCATTTCGACCGCAGTTGAAATGCGTAGGTGAAGGGGGCTGTATTGAAGTCTCTGTTGAATAAACCCAATTTATCGAATTGAGTGAGTGCGGACATTATTTTCGTTTGGTGGATAATATATATATATATATATATATATATATATATATATATATATATATATATATATATATATATATATATATATATATATATATATATTACCTACTGGCGGTCGCCAGTAAGTAGTTATAGTTAGGATTTTTTTCAATGCAAAATCTCAAAATTCTATTGTGAATAACTTTGGTGTCGGTTGACGAATCTGCCTGAAAATTTCCTCAAATTTGCCTCGCGGAGCTCCGGTCCTTCCCTGAAAGTTTGGGGGGATTCGTCAAGCGGGGGCCGAGATAAAAGGGGGGTCCCAAAATGTGCTTTCCCCATGTTAATTTCCATAGGGCGGTCAAACTTACTTTTAGCCCGAACGGCTGAATGGATTTGCACCAAACTTGGCAAAATTGTAGGGACTGGTAGCCCGATGTGCCTTTGCTATGTCTCAAGATATGCGCTCCAGTGGTTTTCACGAAAATTAACTTTGAAAAAATATATATTGGGCTACATTGGGCTATATGTATGTTAGAGCCCAAATGTAGCCCAATGTAGCCCAATGTAGCCTAAAGATGGCCACCAAAGACCAATAAAAACCAAATGTAGCCCAAATATCAGCCAGATGTAGTCCAACTATAGCCCAATGACAGAATGTCCCAGAGTGTTCTAAAGAACAACTAGAGCGCTAACAGTCTTATGGCATAAGTATGGCACACCTGAAGTCATCTTGATTGGAATAAAGTGTTAACACTTAAAACATTTACTTTTCAAAGGAACAAAATGAGGGGGGTCATATTGCCATAGAAATTATGATTAGTGCTGAAGAAAGAAAAATTAGGGCACATTTTGAGTGACTTCTCAAATCCTCTTATATTTCATTAAAAAAATTCTGATATGCAGTCTCCCAAGATGGCCACCAGAGACAAAAGAGCCCAAATGTAGCCCAAATATCAGCCAGATGTAGCCCAACTATACGATCAACCAAGAAAACCTATGGGTCTGACTTCTGATTCATGTATCAGGAAAAGAGCTATGGTCTCGAGATTGTGAGAGTACCAGCTCAAGGCGTCATCCAGAAGATGGTTGTCCCTGTGTTAGCAAAATAAACACCCATGTTGGATTCCCATCAATATCATGTATTATCAATATTCTCATGTGGTCCTCCGTCCTGGGTACAGTGTCTCTAGATCATTGAGACAAAGTAGTACCGTCTGTGGACACATGGTTCACACATGCCAACACAAGGATCAGTCATAAGGATCTGGTCAGACGGGTAGGTGCAGTGCAACAAAGGAAAGTGTGTGAAAAGTTAAAATAGATTAGAGAATCTCATTCCAACTTTATTCTACCAAGACCTCTTCCTAATTAAAAACTAAGAACAGCGCAAAACTATACTACTGCAGTTTGAAAAATATCTGCATAGGGGCTGACATGTTTCTGCCTAAGCGGGAGTATGACCCAAGGCTTTCATCAGGGCCTCTGTTCTCTCAATAGTGCGACTGCAAAAAATGTGTTGGTGCAAAACTCAAAACAATAACGATAATTATGTGATATTTCAGTAAAGGATATGAGTCTCCAAATACTGTGGCTTCACTCCTCCATGACACCTGGTAAATTTGTTAGATCTGTAGAGGAAGAGACAAAACATAGCACAGGAAAAACCATCTATAAGCAAGTTATTTGCCTTGAATATATGTCTAGATACAGTACATATAATCACTCACCCAGGGTGCCCGGGGAAGAGACCTCACCTCGTCCTGGTCCTGGCTCAGGCGTAGTGAGACCCCGCTCTGTAAGAGGAAAGCACACCGGAGTTGAATGTAGGCTGCGGGAAAAATTAATCCACTGCAGACCTCATTCATATCTGTACCAGTGAGAGTTGCTCCCCTTTCTTAAAAGAACTTCTATTGCTGCTCTCCCACTAACTGGGACCTCAACCCACTGAAACCCCCTCAGTTGCTCCCCACATCTATGGGTAAGTGGGGGGTATCTAGGGGATGACTAAACTTCCCAAGAAAGTAATCAGTAGCTATCTGTGTAATTACCACAGAGCTTTCTCCTGCTGGAGTATGTCAGAAACTGCAACATAAAAAGAGAAGAAAAGAGGAAGCCCCATGTGGAGCTCCTTACCTGTCCGGCGTTGTCTCTGGCAATAGCTGAGACAGGGGGAGACACCGAGCTAGGCTCAAGCCCTCCTTTAGATAGTCACCTGATGGTCTCTCCGCCAATCCGATATGACAACAAGTTCCCAGCGCTGTCCTTTTAGCCTGGAGCTCAATAGATAAATAGTGTCCAGCTTCTCAATTGTGGGAGACAATAAATGCCGAAATGTGAGTATATTAAATGTGGACACTGGAGCAGAAACTTCCCCAAGGAGCTCACAATCTGTTTGGCATCGACATCGCGTAATCTCGCAATATTTTGGAACTACAGAATGACGTCATGGCGTCCATGTTTGTAGTCCGTTTATTTCAGAATCGGATTTGACTCCGGGAACTTGTACCCCTATGTTTAGTGTCAAGGTCGTTTGCACATAAGTGGAGTGTGCATATAAAGAGGAGTCCGCTAATTGGGAAGAAGAGAATTAGAGAATTTGCGCAAACCGGACCGCGCCGAAAAAACGGGTCGCGCTGATCTGATTATCATCATGAGTAGCCTCCAAAATGTTCCCTAAGCGCAGGCGAGCTTAGTTAGCTCCGTGGACCTCAACAGATGTGTCCCAAAAAGTGAAAGTACCTGGCAGAGCTGTGATCTCGTGAGAAGAGGAAGAACTACAGAATGACATCATAGATGTCTGTCCTGTAGTTCAGAACCTCTTATTAAAGGGACAGCCAGTGAAGTTAGAGGCTATGAGTGTCACTGACACAGAGATCATACTTAAAGGTAATACAGGGGGGAAAAAGGACATGTCACTTATATCTCTTATCGTTTGGTCCTATGTTAAGGTATATAAGGACTTGGGAATCCTTCGTATTGGTTAGTAAGAAGACTCAGGAGGCAGTAAAGGGGACATAGGAATGAGCCTAGTATATCTCTACCTCCCCTAGAGTCCCTATTAAGGATGTAGATGTGACAACACATCTCCATCTTTCTCAAAGGAATTGTATCACCTTTCGGTGGTAACAATGTATAGTTGCAAAGACCATTAAGTACTCGGTGTAGCCCAACTATAGCCCAATGACAGAATGTCCCAGAGTGTTCTAAAGAACAACTAGAACGCTAACAGTCTTATGACAAAAGTATGGCACACCTGAAGTCATCTTGATTGGAATAAGGTGGTAACACTAAATACATTTAATTTGAAAAGGAACAAAATGAGGGTTTGATTTTGCCATAGAAATGTTATATATATATATATATATATATATATGTTATATATATATATATAATATTTGTATATATGTATATATATATATATGTATATATATATATATATATATATATATATATATATATATATATATATATATATATATATATATATATATATATATATATATATATTACCTACTGGCGATAGCCAGTAGGTATATATAGTTAGGATTATTTGTCTATGGAACTTTTGAAAATTCTATGTCTAATAACTTTGGCGTTTGTGGATGGAATCGGCTGAAATTTTCAGGAAAATGGTACATTTTGTTTCTGAGCAGCCCCTGAAAATTTGGGGGGGTTTCCTCAGGGGGGGCCGAGATAAAAGGGGGGTCCCAAAACGCGTTTTTCCCATGTTAATTTCCATAGGGCGGTTGGCCTCACTTTTAGCTCGAACGGCTGAATGGATTTGCACGAAACTTGGCAAAATTGTAGGGACTGTTAGCCCGATGTGCCTTTGCTAGGTCTCAATATATGTGCTCCAGTGGATTTTGAGAAATTAACGTTCAAAACAAGATATATATCTGTAACAGCGCTCCGGGCTGCGCTCCGGTCCGCTTACTTTTCGCGAAACGGAACTTTGCGATGCGAAGCTGATTGGCTCCCCGGTGTCTGTCAACATTCTAAACAGTCCGGAGCGGCCGCAATCTTATCTCTCGGTAGGATCGAGAGAGAAGAAGAGGTGAAAAACGAAGGGGGAATTTAATGAAAGGGGGCAAGGTATACCCCTCTCGACCCCCTAGGAATGTTGTTGGGGTTATTAAAGGGTCCCGTGGGGAACATAAAAAAAAAATTATTTTTCACGGTAGAAGCGCTTCACGGGCCGCGAACTGGGCCGCAAACTGGTAGCAAAACGGGAATTCGCCATTTTGTGCTTCGTTTTAATTAAATTACTAGGTATAAGGGGGTGCGGGAGACGTATCCTAATCCCCTATGTTTTCTGAGGGTGGCTGAGGAGGCTCATATATGTTGATACATCTCTTCCAGCGGCTGTGCGTGAGCTTTTTTTTTTTTTGCTGCGTGACGTCTGTTAACGTTCGATTCGATGGAAATCAGGAAGTGTTGACCGCCAATTTGTCAGTGCGATAAAATATTTTGTTATAAATGAATCCTTATTGATAAACATTGTCTGCGCCATCTTGCCTTTTTTCCAATGCCACAATTTTGTCGTGCACGGCAGCCATTTTAGATGCCAGGCCGGTCCCAGGCTATCACCTAGCCCTGCGGATGTAGTTTATGGCCCCAGCTGTAGAGAATCCAGACATGCCAACCCTCCCGATTCAGGCGTGAGACTACTGATTTCAGTGCTAGTCTCCCGCCTCCCGATTTCTGCAAGCAAAAACCCGGGGGCATATTACCAACAACTAGCGATAATTTTTGTCTCTAACTTGTTTAGAGACAAAAATTATCGCCGCACATCGGCGATTTTTATCGCAGATAAACCTTGCTATTAGCAAGGTTTATCGCAAATACGAAAAAAAACGGCCGCAATGCATGAATATCGCTGAAAAGTCAGCGATATTCATGCATTATCGAGCAAATGCTCTTAGCCATGTTATCCACCTCCCATTGGATAACATGGCTAAGAACTGCTCAGGTCAGGTGTTAGCTTTTGGAAATATTTGCGCTTAGCGCGAATATCTCCAAAAGTTGGTAATAGGAAATAGCGATGTTAGGGACTGTTTCCAGTCGCTAACATCTTGGCACGCCCACTTTGCATGTCATTAGTGATAAATATCACTGACATGCAAAGCGGGGCCCAAGATGGTCGCTATCTCCTTTTAGCTGTCACTAACTGGTGTTAGCGACAGCTTGGTAATAGGGAGATAATTTTATCTCCGCTTTCTTGGCTTTTAAAGCCAAAAAAGCGGAGATAAACCCCCTTGATAATATGCCCCACGATTCCTCGGGGGTTTCAGCTGACAAGGCTTGGTATTGTGTTACGTGGTAATTCTTCCAGGAAACGTCAGAGGGTCGATGCAGGGGTTCTAGAAGGGGTGATAAACCATTTAAGCCTCATGAACAAGCGCATGGTCTTTTAAAGATCTGTGAAGTACTCGGGGCGGCGGTGTGTGTGTGTCCTCTTTCAGGAGCGGGCGGGGGGGGGGGGCACTGCCAGCAACTTGCCAGGCCAGGCAGTGTTCAACACTTGCATCACCCTTTCTCTGCCTGCTATTGCGCTCCATGCTTCGGAAAGGTAAGAAAAAGAACGTGCCTTTGAGTTTGAAATGTCCGATCCTGTAGCAGTACACTTGCAAAGCCCACACATGACAATAACCCGATTCAAGGCCCCATTCACCCGATTTTTTAAAAATATATAGCACTCCAACAAAGTAGGATTATAAAACTTTATTAACTTTTAAATATAACGAACGGAACAAAAACTGTAACAAACATTTAAACATTTTTGACAAAAAAAACCAACAATGGTCAGAAGCTGTCTTTTGTGCGAATAGTCCCAAGGCAGCACAACGTGCTGAGTTCTGGACGGCACCCAGGAGATGTCACCTGGGTGCCGCACTGGTTTTTGGTTTCCTACAATGCAGCTCAGAAAAACAGCGTGGGGCGTCCCGGGTGGTACGGGGGGAGGCCTCGTCAGTAGCGGTCTGTTGTGCGAATAGTCCCAAGGCAGCAGAACGCGCTGAGATGTGGATGGCACCCAGGTGATGTCCAGTAAACTGCCGCACTGGTTTTGGTATCCTACAATGCTGCTCCGAAAATTGGCGTGGGGCGGCCCGGGGGGGGCGTGGGGGAGGCGGCGTGAACGGGCCTCCCCAGGTGGCGGCCATCCAGCTGAGTTGCGCCCGCTCTTGCGGCTACAGCGTCTCGCTCACCATGTAGTTGAGTTGCTCCCACTCTTGCAGTGCAGCGATAGGCGGCTGCCACAGGACTCTTAAAATGGCGGCCGGCTCTTCGGTTTTGGGCCTGGTCCACTAAAATGGCCCTGGGACACCTTGGAACTCGGACGCTTGCCTGCTAGGGCTTGGGCTCCATTCTCGAAAGCGTCCCCTCAGCCGTGAAGATTCTACAAAAGTCTTTGGGGCCCTCGACTCCTGCAGGCTTCCGGTGGGGAGCGGCTGCCATGATTGGTCGCGGAATGACCACGACGGAGCCACGAGATGGTGGTGCTCTCATGGTGACGCCAGCTTCAGTCTGAATCATCCAGAAACAAGGTGGGGCTTTCATCATTTGGGGAAAAAAAAAATTCTAAACCAATGAAAAGTGTTATTTTTAGGTCATATGACCAAGCCTTCCATCTTTAGAAAACCAAAAGTAAAATGAACCAATGAAAAGTTTTATAAACAAGTCACATGACCTGTTATGCGGCATAGGGCTACAAAAAGCGTAGAAAATCCGTTGGCACGTGAGGCGGCGTCAGTAGCGGACCGGTGTGCGAATAGGCCGAAGGCAGCACAACGCGCCGAGATCCGGATGGCACCGAGTTAGTGTCCAGCAAGTTGCTGCACTGGTGTGGCTATCCTACAATGCTGTGCCGAAAGACGGCGTGTCCAGCTGAGTTCCGGTCACTTTTGCGGTACAGTGACTCGAACGCGCCGAGATCCGGATGGCACCGAGGTGGTGTCCAGCAAGTTGCCGCACTGGTGTGGCCATCCTACAATGCTGCGCCGAAAGTCAGTGTGGGGTGCCCCGTTGGCTTATGAGGTGATGTCAGTAGTGGACCGATGTGTGAATAGGTCGGAACCAGCACAAGGCGCCCTGCACTGTTGAGCTTTTTTCAATGCCTGTTTTTTGTTGTTTCCCCTCCATCAAAAACAAAAAAAAATATAAAACTGTGCAAAAATACAAAAAAATCAAAAGATGTTTAGAAAAGCAGTGCTTGTAAGACTGTCTGAAGCTCTTTTGCACCTGCTGCAGCTTCACTATTGCCCTGGTGTGGCCAAAGATCGCCCATGACATAGGCGGCCGGCTCCCGAGGTCCGGCGGAACTTTTTTCCTTTTCCTTTCTGCTTCTTGTCCCACAATCCGTTTCACCTGAAGACACGACCAGGTTCCTGAATGTGTGCAGGGGGACGCTATTGATTGAATGAAAATGGCGGCTTGACACAAAGCTGACTCAAGCGTTGCTGTTGATGCTATACAGACAAAAATTGGTTTTCAGTTTGTACATTCTTCAGGATTTTTTTTTCCATCCAAGGCTGATTGAGAGTTTGTAGAAAAATGGCTTCAGATTTTCCACATATTACTCTTCAACATTCTTCCTAAATGTAACAATGTGAGACTCACTAGGAAAACGGCTGTTTATCTTTCCTTTCAAAATGCTGCCAACAATATTTTCTGAATGGAAGACACCATCTTGTAGCATAAAGGGCCGAAAGGGGTTCTGGTCTGGCCGATTGTTGGTGGAGACATTTTGACTATATCTAGGACCTGCCCGGCCGGCCCGGAAACAACAAAGCACAGGCATTGAAAAAGGCTCAAACTCAGAACTCTGAACTATGGCACCCAACATCCAGGACTTGCCATCCGGATCTTGGCGCCTTGTGCTGCTTCCGACCTATTCACACATCGGTCCACTACTGACATCATCTCATAAACCAACGTAATGTAAATAGTTATTTAATAAAATGTTTTACCCTGTTACTTTGCTGGTGTGTTGTCTATATTTTTAATATTTGCATAGGGTTTGTCGTTATTTTGGGCGGGGTGGGTGACGGAGCCGAGCTGTCTTGCAGCCCTCATGGTGTGGCGGTCAGTTCATCTCACTATTTTCGTATTTCTCATGAAGGGTTGTTCCTAATGTTTCTATTTTAGCGAGGTCAAAAAGAGATCCAATTAGTGGCCTACTGATTTTGCTCGATTACTTTTATTTTTTTACACGATTTTTCACGATTTTTCACTATCTGCAAAGACTAAACAGAGTATTGCGACTTTGTGCTTGTTTGTAAATAGAGAATGAACCAAAGAGAATCAATTGTAAAACAGTAAATGCTTGGATAACAATCAATCAAATGGAGAGACAAGCAGGCACGACGGATTACAACGGGGGTAAAGGCCTGCGATAACTACTCTTCACTATCTGCAAAGAGAGAGTACTACTAAGAGAAAAGAGGGGAGGGGGGCAGCGTTCAAAGCACATCAGCGTGCATAAACACGAAAAAGTTTTTACCTATCACGTACTTGACATTTTACAGCTTTTGATATTTGCTATTAAAAAACCATTGAAATTCACAGAAAAAACCATAGGTTATAGGCCATATATAGTTAGGAATTTGCATTTACAAAACCTTGAAAATTCACTGAAAAAACCATTGGTTATAGACCATATATAGTTAGGGATTAGCCTTTTCAAAACCTTATTTTACTCACACAAAACCATTGAAATTTCATATATAGTTAGTTCCACTAACTATATATCGCGCACCCGCAATCCACTGCTGATGATGTCACATATTACATCATTCATGACATGGTTAGTGACATCACTGATGACATCACTGATGACATCTCAAATGACATCACTGATGACATCTCAAATGACATCACTGATGACATCTCAAATGACATCACTGATAAAATCACTGATAACATCTCATTTGACATGACTGATCACATCACTGATGATATCATTCATGTGATAATACCATGAACCTCTTCAGACTCTAATATAACCTTAGATACAATCAGTGTAAACAGACAGTCACAGACTGTCACTCATCCATGGAGTTACTCACACACCTAGTCAGTTATGCAAAAAAACAATCACACCTCCATTTTCTCAACTATACAGTTATACACACCTTACTTATTCAAACATATACTAACACATTTACTTTACTCTCTTATACAATCCCTGATACATGTTCACAATGATCCATACAGCCACTCACACATTCACTGGCTCTTATGCACAGTTATTTATATATGTCAACTCTCACATGTACTGTGTTTTACTTATGTACTTACTTTGACATGTAGCACTGAGATATCCATTCACTCACTAATACACTCATGCACAGTCAACCGCCCATACAGTTGTTTGCACATGCACTTTTGAACCCATACATATAGTGAATCAACTACTCACACATCTATGTACAGAGTCACACACCTCCCAGCCACCCATACACACACACTCAGTTTCCCATACAAATACTTGGACAACCAATGAATAACCCATACAGTTACTCATATAGCTACTGATCAACATATGGAGCAGTTTGTAGAACAACAGATATAATGATGCACAAATTAAAACAGTTTAGTCACTAACCCATGCACTCAGTGAGACACATTTAATCACTCACTCATACAGTCAGTCATGCACCTACTAAATCCTTCATCCAGACACTTATACATCCACTCATTCTTCAATATGTAAGACATATTTTAACTTTACAGAAACATACAGTCACTGGATGTTGTCATCAGTGATGTCATTTGAGATGTCATCAGTGATGTCATTTGAGATGTCATCAGTGATGTCATCAGTGATGTCACTAACCATGTCATGAATGATGTAATATGTGACATCATCAGCAGTGGATTGCGGGTGCGCGATATATAGTTAGTGGAACTAACTATATATGAAATTTCAATGGTTTTGTGTGAGTAAAATAAGGTTTTGAAAAGGCTAATCCCTAACTATATATGGTCTATAACCAATGGTTTTTTCAGTGAATATATATATATATATATATGTGTGTGTATATATATATATATATATATATATATATATATATATATATATTTGTCAAAGCAATTGAAAGAAACACCGCACTCTTCTCGGATTTGGTTAAGCTTCTTTATTCCATCTCGGAAAAAACTTCCTCACCTACGCGTTTCAAACAGATTACTGTTCTTGCTCACGGTAGTAACAAGTCCGTTTTTACTTTTCAATATATATACCCTCCTGCCCATTTGGCAATTAGGATGCATTATGGGAGGGGTAGTTTTAGGTTAAAAAACCCATGTCAGGTTCCTTTTCCCAGTTTACAAGCCATTTTTAGATGACAGTATTATGGTGTGGCTGTTGTCGGCTAAGTGCCTAATGGCTTAGAGGAATGAATTACTCTAATGCAAGCTGAGTAAAGCAACTCCCTTGCAGAATTATGTACCAATATTATGTGTACATAATGTGGGGTGATAGCTGAGTGCTATATCCCAAGGTCATTGGCTTGTATCTTAGTCCAGGAACCTGACATTGTTTAAAACAAACGCTGAAAATAACAAACTTAAATTTCTCCATATATTCTTAATTGACCTCTTACATTTCAGAAATCTAAACAATATGTACTCAAAGAAACTAATACGTCTGGTTTCAGTTTCAAGTTAACATATCATATGACTATTAATCTTTCAATCAATCACTTGTCTTATGAGATAGATGTCTTAGTCAGTGGAGACTTTCATTATTACTATTGTGTGATTGTCTTGGATTCTTAATTTCAGTTTGTTCATAAATGTACATATAATTCCTCGTCCCCGTTCAATCCCTGGGGAGTCTTGGTTTTGAATTTTATTGTTAGTTTGGATTCCAAACGTCTGAGTTTTTGTATACGATTGCCTCCTCTTTCGTTGCCAGGTATCATTGCTATCGCTGAATATCTTACATTTAACCAGGTTTTATTTCTGTGAGTCATGAGGTGTTTGGCCATTGCATACGTTTGGTCCTTGTTTTGAATAGCCCTAAAGTGTTCTAACATTCTTTTTTTAAGGGCACATATTGTCGATCCGATATATCTCTTTCCACAATCACACTCAAGAAGATAGACAACATAATGGGATTCACATGTGATCTTGTTCCGGATTTCAAATGGTTGGTCTTTCGGATCTGTTATGGATTTGAGGTTTTTACCAATCTTGCACGCTTTGCACGATATACATTTGGTAAATCCTTTCTGTCTTTTTTCCAGCCAGGTTTCTTCTCTCTTGTTTACGAAATGGCTGTTGACTAGAGTGTCACCGATTGATGGTGCCTTTCTAAAAGAGATCAGAGGTGCATCTCCTATCACATTTCCAATGTCAGGATCTTTTTTCAATACACTCCAGTATTTAGTGACCACTTTCCTGATTTTCTCACTTTCTTTCGAATATGTCAAGATTAAGCGTGGCTTTTCCTCATTAGTTGTTTTATTGGCTCCTTTTCTCTTGACTATCAATGTCTCAGTTCTTGTTTTTTGTCGTGCTCTCATTTCTCCTCTTTTTATTGTTTTCATATTGTATCCTCTTTGGGAGAATCGATTTGCTGTTTCTGCAAATTTTTGTTCCATTTCCAAGGGTTCAGAACAATTACGTTTCATCCTTAGTAACTCTCCATAGGGTACATTCTGTTTCAGGGATATTGGATGAAAACTGGTTCCATGAAGGATACTGTTAGTGGAGGTTTTTTTCCGAAAGAGGGCCATGTGTATTGTATTGTCTTTGATGTATACTTTTGTGTCCAAAAATCAATTTCTTTCTCTTGGATGTTAAACGTGAATTGTAGACCAACATCATTCTGGTTTAAGATCATTATTTATTCAAGCAACTCTTCCCTTGTTCCCTTCCACACTAGGAAGAGATCGTCGATAAATCTCAGCCAGAGAATTATCTTGGCAGTGTAAGGTTCATTTTCTTCTCTCCAAGCTATGTGTTTCTCCCACCATCCCATGGTGAGATTAGCATAGCTTGGAGAAAACGAAACACCCATGGCAGTTCCACAGTTCTGGGAATAAATTCCATTATTAAAGAGAAACACATTGTTCGTAAGGCATATGTGTATCATATCTAACAACATAGCTGAATGTTTGAGTTCCCCTATTGGTCTCTGCCTCAGAAAGTAAGCAATTGCTTCTAGTCCTATTTGATGTTTAATTGATGTATAGAGTGATACTACATCTATTGTAGCTAGAAGATATGTTGGTTGCCATTGTGTGTCCATTATGATTCGTAGAAAGTCTCCAGTGTCTTTGATGAAGGAGTTTAGTGTCGGCACTATGGGAGCTAAGAAATGATCAACATATGAGGCAATATTTTCATATAGCGATCCACAGCTGGAAATAATTGGTCGAGCTGGGGGTTTGTACAATGTTTTATGAACTTTCGGCAGAAAGTAAATTGTTGGTGTAATCGGATTCTCAACTGTCAAAAAGTTGGTTTCTTCTTGACTTAACAAACCGTTTTCCTGCCATACTTTTATTTGGTGATGTATTTTCATTGTCATCATCGCTATTGGATTGTCTTTCAATTTTGTGTAATTGTTTGTATCTTGCAATTGTCGATATGCCTCTTCTATGTAATCAGTCTTATTTAAAACCACAATGTTCCCGCCTTTATCGGCTGGCTTGATTTCAATTTTCAAGTTCGATTTTAGAGAGTTCAATGCTTGGCGTTCCTCCCAGGTTAGATTTTCCTTGTTTTTGTTGTTGATGTTTTTCATTTTTTCTAGTTCTGTTGTAATCAGGTCGTGGAACGCATCTATTCTGTTGCCAGGATGTAATATTGGGCAGAATTTTGATGGATTTTTGAAGGTTGTTTTTGGATGCGTGTTATGTGGGATTTCCATTTCCTTCAAAATGTGTGTTTCCGTTATTGATATGTCATTATCATCATTGGCCAGGTCATGAGCTACTATCAGTGCTGGGAGATCTGAAATTGTATATCCTTCTTCCTCTCCACTGTTGTGACGCTGGACTCATTTGTACTTTTCTTGTTTGATTTTGCAAAAAACTTTTTCAATTTTAGTTTTCTGATATATGTGTACATATCAATCTTTGTTTCCACATCATCCTGATGTTTTTCTGGGCTGAATGTTAAGCCTTTGTTTAGTAGTTTCCTTTCATTGGTAGTTAGGGTGTAGTCCGATAAATTTATAATTAAATCTGGACCGGTATCGCTTTTCGTTGTATTATCCGATATTACTTCTTTGACAGGGTGCGATTGCGTAATGGGTATCTTGGAGCGCTTTGCTCTTCTGGTTTTGCGTTTGTGTTTGAATTTGATGATTGGCCCCTTCCTCGCCCTCTCAGTGTTTCTTTCAATTGCTTTGACAAGTTACTACGAGTCTTGTCCTTGACTCGTCACCGGCACCAGCTGATCGGTCGCTCCTCCTTCAGAAAGGGACATTTGCTTTGGCAATATATATATATATATATATATATATATATATATATATATATATATATATATATATATATATATATATATATGTGTGTATATATATATTTTTTTTTTTCACTGAAAAAAACATAGGTTTCACACCAGTTATAGTTAGGAATTAGCATTTAAAAAACCTATTAAATTCACTGAAAAAACCATAGGTTTCACACCAGTTATAGTTAGGTGGAAATTTTACTCGCATAAAACCATTGAAAATCCCACGTTATAGTTAGTTGGACTCACTATAACTTGCGCGTGCAATGCACTGCTGATGACGTCACATATTACATCACCCACTGCTGGTGACATCACTCATGACATCACTGATGACATCTCAAATGACATCACTGATGACATCATCCAGTGAATGTGTATCTTTCTGAAAAATAAATATTTTTTATATATGTATATGTAAAGGTTGATGGAAGAATAAATGAGTAAATACATGTCTAAATGGATGTTTTTTTTGTGTAAAATTGATTGGTTAACTGACTTATTAAATGTATCTTAGTGAATACATATATTAGCGAGTAATGTTTAAATATTTAAATATCTGTATCTGTGTCTCACTTTGTGTATAAGTGGCTGCATGGGTTGGTGAGTAGCTACATGAGTGTGTATATGGGTTATTAGTTGTTTTTTTGAGTATCAGTATCAGTGTCTGTATGGTTCGGTGGGGGATATTACTTAGAGCACAGATGCATGAATGAGTGACTCACTATTTGTATGTATTTTGAAGACAGCATGTGTGCAAGACTGTATGGGTGGATGATTGTGTGTATGGGTGGGTTAGTGAGTATGTGTTTTTATAATTGATTGTTTAAGAGAGTAAATATGTTTCTATTTCTGTAGAAGTATGTGTAGTGGTGTGTATATAGCAGTATAATCAAGTAAATGGTTTTTTGATAGTTTATTTGCATGTGTGAATTTGTGTGTGAGTAACTATATGGATGAGTATTAGTGTGCAACAGGATGTATAGGTGTATGAGTACATATGATGAGTAAGTACATGCATGAGTGACTATATAGAACTGTTGGTGAATGAGTCGATGTGTATGTAGATGTTGGAATTACCTAATAAGTTGTTGTAATTGGTATTGGTTTCTCCTTTTTTAAGAAAATGTTAGTTTCTATTTTTGAATGTCTGTGTCAAAGGTTATTTTATGCTGATAGGAGGTCTGCCACTTTGTCACAAGGATGTTGTCATCAGTGATGTCATTTGAGATGTCATCAGTGATGTCATGAGTGATGTCACTGACCATGTCATGAGTGATGTAATATGTGACGTCATCAGCAGTGCATTGCACGCGCAAGTTATAGTGAGTCCAACTAACTATAACGTGGGAATTTCAATGGTTTTATGCGAGTAAAATTTCCCCTACTGGCGGTCGCCAGTAGGTAGTTATAGTTAGGATTATTTTGTGTAGGGAATCCGCAACATTCTATTGGGATTAACTTTGGCGCCGGTTGAGGAATCTGCCTGAAAATTTCCTGAAATTTGCCTCGCTGCGCTCCGCTCCTTCCCTGAAAGTTTGGGGGGGATTCGTCAAGCTGGGGCCGAGATAAAAGGAGGGTCCCAAAACGTGTTTTTCCCATGTTAATTTCCATAGGGCGGTTGGACTCACTTTTAGCTCGAACGGCTGAATGGATTTCCACCAAACTTGGCAAAATAGTAGGGACTGGCAGCCCGATGTGCCTTTGCTATGTCTCAAGATATGTGCTTCAGTAGATTTTGAGTAATTTAGGTTCAAAAAAATATATATATCTATAAGTGCGCCCTGGTACGCGCACCGGGGCATGTACCAGCGCGCTACGCGAGTTCGCGTGCGGAAAGCTGATTGGCTCTCGGGTGTCTGTCAACATTCCAAACAGTCCGGAGCGGCCGCCATCTTGTGTCTCGGTAGGATGGAGACACAAGAGGTGGCAAAAAAAAAGAGGGAAATGACCAAAAGGGTGTAGAGTAGACCCCCTCGGACCCCCTAGGTTTGATGTGGGGGCTATAAAAGGACACCGGGGAGCGAACCGGGGAGCGTACCATGGGGAAAAAAGAATGACAGAGTTTTTTAAAAATGTAGCATTTTTTTATAAATTGGAGGTAGTTCTAAAAAGAACTGTTTTTTTTCTTCTTTTTGTTGTTTTATATTTTTTAATTGTTTTTTTGAACATTTTGTACTTTTTTTGGATTTTATGAACAATTTTATATTTTTTTTGTTATTTTTATGGGGACAAACAAAAAACAGGGAATTGTAAACGGCTCAACTGGAGCAAAAAAAATCAGGAAAAAATTAAGGTTTTTTGGGGCAATTGTGGTTGTCACCAGCACGGTTGATGAGTTTAATGCTTTGCTCACCATAGGTAATTGTTTTTTCCACAAAATATACAACTAATTTTGTATTGTCCAAACTGGGTTTGTATGTTTGGGACCATCTCCCTTGTCTCTGGACCCGATGGAGTGGGTTGCTTACTTTTGGAGGTGCTGGGTGAAGATTGGGGAGGGTTTCTGGTCATTTCTCGGACCTCTGCCGCAGCATAGTTGTTAGGGTGCCGGCGTTGCATGTGGCGAATCATGGTGTTATTGCCAAAAGAGTACTTTTTGTTAGGGTTCCCCCTGGAAAGTACAGTGCCACAGATTAGACAAGTAACCCTTGGCGCATTTACTTTCTTGAGGTCCTTTGGGATTGAAAAAAACTCCCAGATAATGTGCTCCTTTGGCTTATATGGGGTAGTATCTTCAGGCAGGAACCTCCTCCTCTCCTCCTCCTCCTCCTCCTCCTCTTCTTCATCTCCACCACTGTGGTGTTGTGGTGGTCCTCTTGGTGGTGGTGGTGGTGGTGGTGGCTGGGATGCTCCTGCTGCTGCTGCTACTGTAGCCATTTCTGAGTACAAATAGGTAGTAATAGCTCTGGAAACAGGTCTTCCTCACTCAAAGTACAAAGTGAGAATGAGGAAAAAATGTGGGGGCTTTCATCATTAGGAAAAGAAAACTGTCCTCAACCAATGAAAAGTGTTATTTTCAGGTCACATGACCAGGGCTTTCATCATTTGGAAACCAAAACTGTCCCGAACCAATAAAAAGTGTTATTTTTAGGTCACATGACCCAAAGCGCTTACGCTACGCGCCCCGGGGCGCGCTCAGGGGTGGGTAGCGTAAGTGCGTCGGATGCTTACGTAGTGCGATCGTATGCGCTCGAGTGCTTCCGGGTGCGCTTACGCCTTGCGTATCACGCGGACGCGGCTACGCGATACGTCGCGATGATGTTTTCGTTTGCGGCAATAGCGCTAACGGGACGCTCACCCGTACGCGCCCCGGGGCGCGCTGCAAGACTGCGCATACCGGTGCACTCACCGGGACGCCCACCGGGAGTGCTCCAGGGCAAAAACAAAAAAAAAACATGAACAATATACATAAAAAAAATTGTATTACATAAAAATACAATATAGGATTCATTATAAAAAATATTACATTTCATAGCTATAGAAATTTGCTATTAAAAAACCTTTGAAATTCACTGAAAAAAAATAGGTTTGAGGCCCTATATATAGTTAGGAATTAGCATTTAAAAAAACCTATGAAATTCACTGAAAAAACCATAGGTTTCACACCAGTTATAGTTAGGAATTAGCATTTAAAAAACCTATGAAATTCACTGAAAAACCATAGGTTTCACACCAGTTATAGTTAGGAATTAGCATTTAAAAAACCTATTAAATTCACTGAAAAAACCATAGGTTTCACACCAGTTATAGTTAGCTGGAAATTTTACTGACATAAAACCATTGACATTCCCACGTTATAGTTAGTTGGACTCACTATAACTTGCGCGCCTGCAATGCACTGCTGATGACGTCACATATTACATCACTCACGACATGGTCAGTGACAGTTAGCAGTAGAAAAAAATAACAATTTAGAGATTGTCTATAACTGTTAGCAGCCAGAATACAGTCATATTTCAAGATCAATGCTAAAGTGACTTATGCTATCAACAGAGAAGTGAGAAGTGCATTAAGTGTAATAGGCTAGCAGCAAATATTCAATAGCAGTTAGCAGCAGAGTAAAATAACAATTTCACAGAATTTCTAAAACTCTAACCAGTAAAAATACAATAGTATTTCAGAATCAATACTAATGGGACTTATGCTATCAGCCTAAAAAGTGAAAGTTGCATTGAGTTTTTCACCAGCAAAGCTAAAGTGCCTTATGCTAGCTGCAAAAAATATTCTTTAATTTTTAAACAATCTATATTGTATGGCATCTTTCGGGGATAAAGTGCACATACTCCAATCAATCATAGGATAATAGATCTAATAAGCGGAACATTGCTATAAAAGTTCACTAAAAACATACAAATATTACACAATTTCAAAATAAATTAAAAAGTGCCATAAAAATAGACCACAACTCCTAAAAACAGTAACATCATTATATCACAGCCGTAACAAATTTAACATTTACTTTGGATGTCAACCTTACATAATTTCTTTTCCACTCTAAAAATGAATTGAACAAATTGATGTATAGTAAAAACGTTGACACCACTTAAGCAAAATATCAATGCCTATCGACAAGTTCTAACTCCCATTACTTTAAAAATAGGTTTTAAAATTGTCTTCCGTTCCTGCAACATTTTTGGGCATAGTGTTACCATGTGCAGCAAAGTTTCATCATACTGCACGCAAAGCCTTCAAATATTTGATGGCCATTTATTCTCCCATTTAGGGGTTCCATCTTTGGTTGGATATATTCCAAACCTTAATAACATAAATTTATTTTTAATTAAGGGTTTTTGATAAAAAAGTAAATAAGGTTGGACAACCATTTTCTCAAAAGAATTGGCAATAGACCAAAAGTGTTTTTTTTTCTCAGCTCGTCTTTATCCAATATTTCTGACAACAGAGCAACGGTTGAATTAATTAATTTTTTATAAACCGTTTTACCCCTCATTTCATCTTCCAAATTAGGGCATTCGAAATTTAAGAGACACTCAGCTAAATAATCCTGCCAGCTTCTAGAATATTCGCCTTTCGAAATCTTGCACCAGCACATATTTGCCAGCGTGCCCTCATCGGCTTGAGATAATGCCAGTAATGTTTTTAAAAATGTAGCTTGATGAACCAAGAGCTGATTCCTTAAACCATATTCCAATCTTAAATTGGCACATGGAATCTGTCTAGGAATCCTAAAAGCTGATTTATATGTGCTTGCCACTATGCCCGCAAGCATTTTCGCATCCCTACCCTTGAAAATTATGGACCCATAGTCCAGGGAGGGGATAAGTTTTGCTTTCATGACTTTCAGCAAGTGATCATAATTGGGACATAATAACTTATCTCTCAGTTTTCGAAAAGCGAAGGCAAGTGAGGTACCTTTAGCCTCTAAGTAATTAAAATGCTGTCTAAATGTCAATCCATCATCAAATGTGATCCCCAAATATTTATAAGCTTTTACACAGTCTATAGTCAAACCATTAATATTCAAATCCTTAACCCCTAATTTACCTTTCCCTATTAACATTATTTTTGTTTTTTTGTATTAATTGTCAAGCCATTTGAGTTACATATAAATTAAATGAATGTATTATTCTTTTTAATCCTATAATAGTTTGGCTAAGTAAAATAGTATCATCAGCATACTGTAAGTATTTGATTTCTTTGCCCATCACAGCGGGGGAGTGCGAGTTTACATCATTAAAATGGGCTGGGAGATCGGACATAAATAAATTAAAAAAGCAAGGAGCGAGCACACATCCTTGTTTTAAGCCGACATTTGTTTCAAGGTAATATGTCTACTGTCGCCAATTTTGATTTGAACCCAAGTATTGGAGTACAGTAATTTGATCATTTTTAAAAGAGTTTTTGATATACCCCAATCCATTAACTTAGTCCAAAGAATATTTCTGGGAACAGAATCAAAAGCGGCTTTAAGTCAATAAAACAGATGTACCATTTTTGCTTTTTACATTTTGCTCTTTCGCCTAGTATTGTCAATAAAATCAGATTAGTGAGAGCCGATTCTCCCGTCCTAAAACCTGTTTGAAAAATTGGAATCAATTCATCTCTTTCCGCCCAAGACTCCAACTCCTCTAGCAAACAACTTGCAAATATTTTCGCATCTACGTCTGTGAGGGTTATTAATCGATAATTTGCGGGGTTATCCTGGGGCCCACTTTTGTAGATCGGCTGTATAATACTTCCCTGCCATGATTCCGGATACACCCTGATTTAAGAATGTCTTTAAAAAGGAGTGTTAATAACTCTGGCCAATACATAATTTTAACTTTAAAAATAGCATTGGGGATTCCATTAGGGCCAAGCGCTCTGTTCGATCTAATTTTAAGTAAAACTTTTTTAACTTTGTTCACCGACCATGACTCAGTATCAAGAGAGCCTAATGAATCACTAATACTGAGAGGGGCACACCCTTCTACTGGCTCCATTATACAGGGATGATATTGACGTTCAGACTCATCGGTCGCTTGGCTTTGGGAAGTTGTTTTCACATTACTAAAAAAATTTATCCAGGTTAATTCATCTATATTGGCACTATTACTTATAAAATTTCCATTTTCTAAATTATTAATAATGCCCCAAAACAGTCTCAAATCCTTAGACTTACATGCAAAGTGAAGTTTTGCCCAAGTTTCTTCGAAATACAATTGTTTAGCCCTCCAAATTTCATTCTAATATCCCCTCTTTAAGTCTCTGATTTTAAGTGACATTAAAAAGTAGGAAGTCCTATTTGCTTTTCTATACAGTGATATTATTGTTTTATTGAGATCGTTTCAAGTATAATAAGCAGTAGGAAAACCAACCTGGGTTCTTTTGGTTCGGAATTACACCCCCAGACGGTTCCCTATTAGGGAATTTATTCAATAGGGAATCACATAAGGAGGGCCAAAGAGCAACCATTGAGTTTCCTTCAGAGTAAGAAGCCAGGGCATCAATAATTAAATGCGAGAGAAATTCAATAATATCTTTCTCAGTTTTCTCACTCCATATTAACCTTTTTAGATTAAAAGCGGCCGGGGCAGTTCTTAATATTCTGGCTTCTGGTAAATACACAAAGAGAAAACTAATCGTGATAACTTGTGGATTATGTTCACTCTCAATCCTTGGAACAACCTCATAGTTTTGAACTAAATCTGAGAGTTTATCTGACAATATCGTATAGTCAATTATAGAAGGACCGTCAGTTTTATTAAATGTTGGGAAATACTCTCTATCATGGAAAATCGTTAGGTTATATTTAATAAATTCACAATTAGACCATTGGGCTAAAAGATCTGATTGAATTTCCCACATTTTATATGATACAAGATGAGTGTTAAAATACCCCGAAATGATCATCTGTGAATCCCTATGATCATAATATAGCACTTTCACCATTTCCCATAACTGGATAAGTTGCAATGATCTGACCTTTTTTTTCGAACTTAAATAAACATTTTAAAATATCAACGATTGACCGGCTAATAATTTAATGCACTGAATCCATTTGACTTGAAAGTCAATCTCGTAGTGTACAACATTGAGACTTAAAGAAAAATATATAGAAAAACCCCCACTTGGTCGACCATAAGCGGTCTCCCTAGATGCCGCAATCAAGTATTCATAATAGCTGATCAGTGGTTTACTGCACATATTCCATGTTTCTTGCAACATTAACATATCAAAAGATTTTAAAAAACCTACAACATTTACATCCTCTATAAGTGAATTAAAACCATTTGTATTCCAAGATCAAATTTTAAACGCAGTTGGTGCATTAACTAGAGTACCCCTACATCAATCTGTCTTTACGGAATTTTTTCTTGATAGAATAGACGGGAGCCAACTCCAATCTTCAACCGCCTCTGGAACCCCTTTTAATTCCTCACATACACGTGATCCTGGCTAACAGCTTTTAATTTTAATGCCACATAACCTGTTTAAGTCTGATGATGGGCCTGATGCGCCTTTCAATACTCTAAATTGATTGACCTCAATTAATTTTGGAGCATCCTATTTCACTATTGGACTGCATAACGATTTAATCTGTATTAATGGGGTCGGGTATTGCAGACCTTGGAGTCTCCATACTTTAATCCCCCAGCTTTCAAAATGATTAGAATTCGCTAATATTTTTCTAACAATGTCATCATTTAGCCAAGTCATGATGGTTGTCTCCCTATTACCACCATCTATCTTAAACTCCACAAAATCCAGATCGTCAGATACCACATCCTTAAGATCTGGAGTTGCTTTTAGTAGTTTCAAAATGTTCCCCCTATTCAAAATGTCATGAGTACCTCAAGTAGAGTATTGGGGACAGAAAACCACTTTTCTTTTTTCAGCCAGCAACTCGGGGGGTTCCATATCACTCCTTAGCCTTGAATCGGCTAGATCCGTTTTCCCAGCAATCATCAGCAGAGCCTTGGCCGACAGATTTAATCGTCCAGTCTGCTCTGGCTCTGATTGGACCGGAATACAAAGACGTTCGTCCTGTTAATTCTTATTAAATTGCAGGTGATTAGGATTTTCTAATTTTCCATTGAGCGGATTCTGATTTTGTAAACAGGGCTGTTCTCTCTGGCTAATCTGATTATGGTACGTATAGGTGGAATTTACAATTTTCTCATTAACCATATTTTGTGCTCCCTGTAGGACTACTCCATCATCTCTAGACCAAACTGACCTTACTTCCCTTGGATTTTTCTGGGTGTTATCTTTAGACCCAGCTATTACTTGGATAGGGGTAATCGGGTTCTGATTAATAAAGTTTTGATTACCATACTGGGAATCTAAATCATGGATTGGCTGGACTTGACCTCCTACATTCTCTCTAGCTGCTTGGGCCTGGGTTTTGGTCTCCACATTTAGTTTAGACTCCTCTTTTGACCCTTCACTCCCCACTTTACTAAGTTGTTTTTCCCTTTTATTGACTTTAGATGCATTCGTAGGTCTAAAAATTGGGAAGAGAGCCACAGGTCCAGGATTAGAGGTTAAGGAGCAACTATTATTTACTACTGCACTATGTATTTTTTTAACCTGGGCTGATTTGTTGTGTGCTTTTCGTTAACATTTTTCTCGCCCTTATGATGTGAACTTAAGAAGAGTAAATGTGCACATACCTATAAGGATCCACCTGAACAATATTGTAGGTGACTAAATCTGGCATATTTGTGTTTTCACTTTGTAGAACTTTTTTGGTCCTGAGGAGAGCCCCGCAATCAGGGGGCTCGAAACGCGTCGACCTTGAGTGGCCCTGTGTCAACAAAATGGATAGTAGGACTGTGTTAGGATAACAAAAATTGAGTTCTGACTGTATTTTTCTACAACAAAGTCACAGTAGAATATTAAGTAGGGTACATAACTTGTACGTTGAAACATTTGTTCTTTGGCAAAGGGCCATTTTGTATTGTTTTTTTGTTCTTTTGTTTATATTTTTTGCATGTGTGAATGTTGAGTGATTGTGACTAGTCAATAGTGTGGGGTGGATGTGTTGTAAATATGTAAAGTGAATATATGTTTTCATAAATTGATTGTTCTTTTGTACATTGTTATATGCACCTTTAAAAAAAAGTTCTCTTAAAAACTTAAAAAGCTAAGAGTGACTAGTGAACTAAATAAATAAATAAACTAGTGACGTTAGAAAAAAACGGACTTGTTATGTTTCATTCATATAGGGATCACCCAAAAAGTTTGTAAGGTAATTCCAGTACTGGTACTAGTGTTGTTCCCCTAAAAATCTCTGCACTGCGTGGCAGGGACCTCATGGTGCCTGCCACACGGTGCAGGGAAGTGCACAAGTTCCCATTTCTCAATGGGAGCTTGTCTACGGCCGGTTTACGGCCACAGCACAGGCTTCCATTGAGAAATGGGAGTATGCGACCCCAGAGGAAATAATGTTAAAGTAAATGAATTTATTGTGGCTTTTTAAAAATAGATATACATTTAATGTAAAGTTAATAGAAAAGAATAAAGAAAAAATAAACATTGTGTTATATTAAAACAATAGATATGTATAGTGTATTTAGAAATAATTACATTTACGTTAACCAGATGCATAACATTTTGTAAATTGAATACATAATAAACCCATATAAAGGCTTTACTTCATAAAAATAAAAATATTAAATAATTGTATTTTAATATTTAATTCAATAAATATTTGGTTCAAAATTAAGTTAGTAGTGCTGTAGATTTTTATGTTTTTCTTCACATAAAATAAATATATAATATTAATTTTCATTCATATTTAACATAAAAAATGTTTACTGTTTTTTTTCTAAAGGTCAATACGTGCGTTCTCCAATCTAGAAATACGTGATCACCTAAGGACAGCTAGAGACGCAATCACTAACCTCAATCAGATCCTAATAGATTCTGGGTACTTCACAGGTACTCATACCAATGCTAGGTCATACTGGTAGGAGAGGTTGGGTGCTCAATACTCTGATAGACTGAATAGACCTCATTGAATTCCACAACAGTGCACTGCGGGAGGCCAGACTAAAGTTCGCGTATTTCAAAGTGCTACATGTTTGGTACTAAAACCCTCATAAACTGACCCTGACTCACCTAAGCCCTAAAAACGACCCGACCACCAATGAGCCCTAAAAGTAACCCCGACCCCCAGCCCTAAAAACAACCCCATCCACCCAGCCCTAACCCTGACCCTAAAAACTACCCCACCCCTTAAAAACTACTCCCCAAGCCCAACACCAGACCCCAGCCTTACTTACCTCACTGTGTCCTCTCCCAATCCTTCCTGTTCCTGGGCCTGCCCATCACAGCAGCTATACAGCGTATTGCCTCAACCGCCCAAATGCGTGGTTAAGGCATATGCGTGGTTAAGGCCAGTGTGGTTGTGCCAGCATTGAAACGGCATGTGTGGCTCTGCCTGCGTTGTTCAGGCCATTTTCCTTACACTTCTCCCTGGGATACAGATGTATGCCGTGGGTCCTACACTACTGGATAGAATAGGACAGTGACCTGGATCACGCAATAACACAGGTGCGTCGATTCTGGACCCCTCATAGTTCAGGGGAGAGCGAATGGAGACTCAGTTTCCCCAGGCAGTGTCACAGTTGGCAGGTAAATAAACGCATATCTCCGCAGTTGGACAGCCTGTTTATAGAAGAGGTGTGGGAAAAGATGCAGTCCGGGTTTCTCTTATGAGAACTCTACATAGGCCTCTCCTTGTCTTAGATTTTTGTGTGAGCCAGATACAGCATAAATTAGTTCTTACTCTTGTGGGGGAGGGGGCCAGCAGGACCCTGGGCAGATGCCTGATATGACCATACCGTACATATATACACCGATTGCATGTAGTGTCTACTGGCCACTCTCTGTCCCCCCTGTCCTGGATTGTGATACTGAATGTGTGTGATGTAGATTGATAGGTGAACTATCAAGTAGTGTCAGGAGTAAGTCGGTGACTAGCAGTAGATTACTCCCTTGGACCAATCACACAAACGGGAGGCAACTCTAGATACAATATTACATACTGGTATACAATACATTGGTTGAGGAATACCGTGACCTGTTCAATTGTCAAGGTATCAAATTGTATGTTCAAGGGATTATGCGGTTTAGTAATAATCGCCTAATGGTGACAAATGCCTCTGTTACAGAATTGTTGTAGTCTCAAATAAAGAAATGTTACAACAAAAAGTTTATTAAATGCTTTCAATGTTCCCTATAACTTACCATAGGGAGATCTGCACCCCAGTGGTGGAGAATGGAAAGGGGCGACCACTCGGTCCCCCCGAACGTATGGTTGGGGGCCCGATCCTCCCGGGAAACCATTTTGGGCGGGGGGCCTGTCTCGGCTGGTATGCCTGAAGTGGCGTAGCCGGGGCGCGCCTTTTTTCCCGCCCAAGAGGGGTTGTCCTAGACACCTACACCGATGGCCACGCCCAGTAGGCGTACCCGAAGAAGAATAAAGAGAGCGGGAATCCGAAGAAGCGTCCTCTTGTTCCTGTGCTTGGAAGCTGCACCCACTCGTTGCACGTGAGCCCTCGACGGAACAAGGAGCAATTTTGAGAACTTGTAATTCTTGTGTTTCTCTTTCAGTGACTTTGCAGAGAAGAGTCCCGGACCGTCTTGATCGAAACCATGTCTGGCAGAAAGGCAGGAAAGAAGTCCGAGACAGACCAGGTGCTTCGCATGTTGGTAAACAGAATGACGAGAATAGAACGAAGCGTCAGTCAAGTCCCAGCGCTTGGTCGTGATATGGCGGGTATGAAGAAGCAGCTGGCCGCAATGAACAAGCCTGGTAACCCGAAGAAGGTAATAGGCCCGGCATTGCCGGGAATCATCCCCGAGGGTAGAGGGAGACGGGTCAGGAGGAGGGCGGCAGGGGAGGTTCCGGTCCCTGAGGTGCCCCCGGTCAGTCCCGACATACCAGCTGATGCCCCAGCACCAACTGGCCCAGACGCGGGTCAACCGATTCCGGTTGTGATTACGCCCGCCAACGACGAGAACATGCGTCCCGAATTGGCCACCCAGTTGGCCGCGTGGCTCAACAAAAAATCTGGGGGAGCTACGGCGCCCGGAGACACGGCTGAAGAGGCCAAGTTACTAATAAAGCAATTGTGGCAGTCGAGAGATGCTGCGAAGGCGAATCTCCCTCTTGTCTCCTTGCAGGTGACCCCGGAAGGACCGGCATCCGGCATCGAGAAAACGGCGGGAACGGCGACCGAACCGGGTAAGCTCGCTTTGCCAGTGGCGGGGGAGGGCTCATTGCCTTCTAGACGGGAGAGGGTGGTTCAACATATCCCGTTGGCCACAAAAGAATTGATTTGGGCAGACAAGTATGTTAATATGTTTTCGTTGTTGACTGACCATCGCGAGATGGAGTATGCTAAGACACAGAAAGATTTGTGGCACCCTAGTGTCTGGCGAGCCAAAATGGCGGGATTCAGGGTGGATGAGACGATAACAAATTGGGCCAAGGCCTTTGCAATGTTTACTGCGATTATTGGCGAGCGTAAGCCCGAGGTATTGCCCGAACTGTCTTGTTATCAGGCACGTATAATGGATTTTTATGAAACATATGAGGGGAATGAATGGATGGGTTACGATATGAAATTCCGTAAAGCGAAAGAGTACGATTCATCTCTGACATGGGATTGCCTCGACTCGATTTCCTGGCAAAAGCAGCTCTTGCCCGGCGCGGTGAAGACGTCCTCGCCGGGTGGGAATGGGTCAGGGTTTTCCCGCCAACAGCCCGCGGTGCCCTTTCGAGCAGGCGCCGGTGGCGATCAACAGCCAAGGACCGGCGGGAATGGGGGAAAACGGGGGGTCTGTTGGGGCTTCAATAGAGGCAACTGTACCAGACCGCAGGGGGCATGTAAGTTCAAGCATGCGTGTGCGGGTTGTGGGAATTCCTCGCACCCGGAGAGTTCGTGCAGGTCCAAAAATAACGGGTCGGGAGGTAGAGGAGGGTCCAAACAAGACTGAGGGGGATCGTTGTGAACAACTGCCTACTCCCGTTGATATCATGGCTATGACTCCCTGGCTAAACAAATACCCTGATTATGTCTCCGCTGGGGTGCTGAGGAAGGGATTCTTATATGGCTTCCGCATCCCGGCGGGGGATTTTCATGGGGAACCTTTGTGTAGAAACCAGCTTTCGGTACAACATAATCCAGGTGTGGTGGAGAGAAAGATTGCTAAAGAGGTGACCCTTGGCCGGGTCGCTGGCCCATATCAGCACCCGCCAGTAGCGAATTTCATCTGTTCCCCATTAGGGGTGGTCCCCAAAAAAGACCCGGGGGAATTTAGGCTGATCCATAATCTATCGGCTCCAAGGGGTTACTCAGTGAATGATGCGATTGACCCGGAAGTCTGTTCGGTGCGGTACGCATCGTTCGATGATGCCGCCACCATGTTGAATCACCTGAGCCCTGGAGCGCTGATGGCGAAATCAGATATCAAATCAGCGTTCCGGTTGCTCCCGGTACACCCACAGGATCAGCGTTTGCTAGGTTTTGCGTTCCAAGGACGTTATTACATGGATAAATGCATGCCGATGGGTTGCTCCATTTCTTGTGCATATTTTGAACATTCAGCTGTTTTTTAGAGTGGGCATTTACTGAGGCCACAGGGCATAGGCATGTTATGCATTACCTAGATGACTTTCTGTTCTTGGGAGCTCCCGGCGACACGGAATGTGCGCAGGCGCTACAGGACTTTTGCATCCTCATGAGGGAGTTCGGAGTGCCATTGGCACCAGGTAAGAAGGTCGGACCATCTACATCACTCGAGTTTCTGGGAATTGAGCTCGATTCGGTGGAGGGATGTTTCCGTTTGCCGGTGGGAAAGGTAACTAAATTTAGGGCTTCCCTGGAACTGTGCCTTAGTAAGGAGAAGGTGACCCTGCATCAGCTACAGCAAGCAGTGGGTCAGCTTAACTTTGCCTTGAGAGTGATACCAATGGCCCGCCCCTTTTCACGCTCTATTGCACAAGCTATGGTGGGTCTCAAGGAAGGTCACCACCGCACAAGACTGTCTGCAGAGGTTCGCCAGGATATGCGCATCTGGTTGGCATTTCTGGCGGACTTCAACGGTCGAGTAGTGTGGAACAAGCCGCCAGCGTCTTCGGACGAGCTGGGTTTGTGGACTAACTCGGCGGGGAGCGTGGGATTTGGCGCCATCTTTGGTAATCGATGGTCGGCGCAAACATGGCCGACGTGGTGGCACACCAGCGGTCTCACAGGTAACATAGGGTTCCTCGAGCTATTCCCTATTTTTGTTGCTCTGATGGCATCGTCGGACGAGTTCAGAGACCGCTCTGTGGTATTTTGGTCTGACAATATGAATGTTGTTGAATGCATTAACAATCAGGCAGCACGCTGCAAATGGATCTTGAGATTGTTGAAGGAAGTTGTGCTGCTTTGCATGAGACTAAATGTACAGTTCAGGGCGAAACATGTGCCGGGTGTACTGAATCATGCGGCTGATGCACTCTCTCGTTCACATATGCAGGCGTTCAGGGGTTATCTACCTACAGCGGACCTAGCGGCGGCACCATTCCCCGAAGCACTCTGGCTACTCAGTGCCCCAGATTACAAGACCTCGTGGCAGCAAGCTTAGCCCCCAGGACGAGGAAGGCATACGAAGGAGCGTTTCGTTCCTATTGTGCATTTTTGGGTCCGACAGGGAATCAGAAATGGGGTCAGGAGGATTCCTTCCTAGGGTTCCTGGTAGCACTGCACAGGGAAGGCCGATCAGCCGCAACGGCCAATAGGCACAGGGCGGCCATTTCATTCATGGCGCAGGTGCATGGCATCAAAGACCCAACGGCTTCCTTTTTGGCAAGAAAAGCCCTTCGGGGTTGGCAGCGCCTCGAGGGTCGAAAGCATGACGAGAGGCGCCCGATTGGCTTAGAAAGATTGTCCCTACTTATGGCGAAACTACCTACGACATGCTCCTCCCAATTCGAAGCAGTTCTGTTCCGGGCAGCTTTCGCATTAGCATTCCATGGGGCTATGCGGGTGAGCGAACTGGTCGCAAAGAATAAGAAAGATGTGGAGGGAGGCTTGTGCAGGGATCACATCCTAATTAGGGGTGATTCGATGGTAGTCACGATAGCTAGGTCCAAGACTGACCAGGGAGCTATGGGAAACAGTGTTGTTGTCCAGCGCATGCGAGGGTCCCCCACGTGCCCAATAGAGTGCATTGAGGAATACTTGGCACTGAGGGCGGATACATGGGGGGGGAGTTTGCTGAGGCACATGGATGCCACCCCACTGACGAGATTTCAGTTCCAGAGGGTGCTAGCGGCGGGCATGGACCCGTGCGAATTTGGAACCCACTCCTTTAGGATAGGGGCTGCTACTGAGGCTACAGCCAGGGGTCAGAGTGCGGAAGAGGTGAAACAGTTAGGACGATGGTCCTCGAATTGTTTTAAAAGGTATGTGCGATTGCACATGTTGTGAAGTCAAGTTACATGCACTCACGCTTCTTGTCTTCTGTTTGATTTACAGTTTCGCGAGCATGTCATGCGGGGCGGAATTGGCAGTCGACCTGTTAAAAAGGGGTTCAAAGACAACCAGTAACCAAAGACCCTTTTATGTTGCCCGGCGGTGTCGCCTCTATGACCCACCAATATTAATCAATGAAGAAGCAGGCGCTGGAGACTGGAAGGCAGGAAACGGGGATTTTATTCTCTCCGGAGGAGAACACATCAATTCAGACAGCAAGTATCGTCACGAGGTGCTCTAACCACATCTCTGAGGCCTGGCCTCTTATACTAGGGTTTATGACCTTTATTGCACGTAACACATTCTCGCAACACTTTGATATTTGAAAGAACATCCTCGGAATCTCCCCTTCAGGCCCGTTCCCACATACATTTACAGTTGAATTCCCCACCCCGGTCACAACAGGTGATGATTGTCGCGCAGCAGGGCATTCCGCCGATTCACGGAATGCGTGGAGTTGATCGGATCTCATAGGGTGGGGGCTTTGATCGGCTCGAGGGTCTTTTGATGGGGAGGGTGTAGAAAATGAGCCCGTAATCCTATCGATGCCCAGGCCGCTGGCGCAAACCGCCTCTTAGTTCCCATGTTGAATAATTACCAAATAAAGAGACGGGCGCTGGTAGCAGGAATCAAGAACAGAGTTTATTTCTCATGAGGAGAGCCAGTCATTTCGGACACGAAACACAGTGTCTTTCGGGAGGTGCTCTAACAAGTGAGCTGAGACTCTTGCTTTTATACCCTACAGAACACTTGATAACACAATCAGGACTGTATGACGCAAAAGAAAGACATCCCTATAATCCTCGTGGCGATCCTATAATCCTCGTGGTGATCCTACCCACATACATTCACAATGGGGACCCTTGACCTGCTGATAAGAGGGGAGGGCAATCACGCAGCTGAGTGTTTCGTAGGATGTGTACGCCTGATCATAGCCCAGGGGGTGGGGTGGCTAAGACCAATAGGGGATCCTTTGAAGAGGAGTGACTTCATACAATAAGGGCAGTGAATGGTATCTCCTGGCTCAGGCGGTGGCCTCGGACATGTGTGGTCAGCCGGACTCGGGGGAAAGGGTCATCAAAGGAGTGGTATTCATGCCGCGTGGACAATCGAGCGCGGAGGGAAGGCTTGTCAACAGAGGGGCATTCATGGAAGGGGAGGAGGTGTTGGTCAGGCGCGCCCGTGACTCTCAAGGACAGGGCCTTGCAGAAGAAAAAGGTTTATGACTTGCCCATGTGAGGAGAAGGGAGGGGTAACCAGGGTGGACACAGGGACAGAGTCACGCAGAGAGAGAGAGAGAGAGAGAGAGATCCTATGACCCGTACATGAGAGAGCGGGGGCAGCCAGGTGCAGCTGGGGAGGGCCACGTCAGCTAAGGCGAAGGATGCCTCTTCAAGAAGGAATGGGGGGGTTTTGTGCGAGTCAAGTGGGAGAGTTGCCTTTCACAGCAGGGTCGCGCAGAGGGAGAGGGTTTCATGGTCTATGCATGAGAGAGGGGGGGGGGTTAAGATACGCGCAGGAGGGAAACCGGGGATCTCAATGGGTAAAAGGCCATGGTGCCTAAACTGGCTGTACATATGCATAGGGGTATGGGCTCTTACTGGCAGAGTGGTACGGTCAATAGTTTACGGTATTCATGGTGCTCACAGGGAGAGGAGTGGGAGAAGAAGGGGAATGAATGCTGTCTATGTACATCAATTTCTTCAACTTTCACAGTCGCCCCTTTTTACATGACAGCAATCATTTTTGCAATTGACGAGTTTACAGGTAGACAGGCATCATTGATGAATTAGCATTTTGTCGATACTAACATTTGGCGTACAATCATAGACAGTTAAGGTGATGGGCAGAATGCAGTACATAGGAAATTACATTTTCGTTGTGTTCCTGACAATTAAACGCACTACATAGCATAAATCTTTCTAACTAGAAAATGTGACCAATGAACGGTTTTGACCAGGTAGTTGAGAGCGGAATTCAGTACAATACACATGATCTCTTCATCCCAGTGTCTTTTTCTCAGTGAGCCATCACTGGTAGGCTCTAGTCCGTGTACTTTCGTTGGCGCTGTTGAGCACCGGCGGTGGAGCTATGGGTCCAGCTCAGTTCTATCCTTTCGCGTTGCAGGGTGCGGTCAGTCCTCTGCTGTTAGACCACAGTCCTGTTCCCTAAACAATCCGGTTGGTGGCGCCTTATGCTCGGCACCCATAGTTCTATGGCAGCACCCTATTCCCAGTGGAATGCAGTTCTTTCCTTTGGCAAAAAGTCACGTGGGAAGGAGGGTGAGTATGGTTCAAATAGTCGATAGGTGAGAGGGTGGAGTTGGGTCAGAGTTCCTGGGACACACAAAAGGGACCAAGGGAGCAAAGGATAACAAGCAGGCAGGCCCATCAATCAGGCCCAAGGAAGGGGGACGGAGACTCCAGGCACACGTGGGTTAGCAGGCGGGGGGCTTCGAGGCGGCCCACCGTTTTCCATTTTCCACGTTGAAATCGCGGTCTCGTCCCGTATCCTGTTGCTCTGCGGCTCCACCTTTGGTCGAGGTCACACGAGTCCCAAGATCCGCAGCCAGGCTGTACGTCACATCTGACCCATCTCCTTCGGTGATCGTGAATCTTTGAATAGGTACAAGACAAGGTTTTAGAGAAATGGCAGAAGAAGATATCTACGCATGTGAATTCCTCCCTCAATTCTACGCATTTGGGAGATACGCTCATTGGTCACAGTCAGAGGTCCATTACCAAGCAGTGCATGTGTCAGCATTCCTACTGAATTTATGGCAGGTTTATTCATTGTCCTCTTTATAAATCAAGTGAGGTAAATGAGATTCCCATCAACTGTGCGTTACATCATATCCAACATTACGGAGCATTTCCCTTCAGGACTGGCTAACATTTTCAGACAGGGCGGGGGTGCCATCATCGACAGTTAGGTAAAACAGGGTTTTCTCGGGGGTCAACAGCTACTCATGGTCATCATGTGTATATTCGGGACAGCAACTGGGGTTTATCAAAAATGGGGCGGGGATGTTTCGGGCGCTTGCGCTTGGGTGCAAAAAAGGGGGGGGGGCAATCTGGGCGTTGGGGGTTCAATCTAGACGTTGGCGTTCGTCTCTGAAGAACAGACATAAGGTGCCATTGACATACAGTTCCCCTATAAATGGCCAGATTTGGGGGACTTTAGTCGTCTTACCTGTCCTTTCCTTCTCAGCCAATTCAAGTTCATTCATTTTGCAGAAAGGAGAGGCAGTAATATGGCGAGATACAATCATTTTAGTTTCGGTCAATTTCGCTGAACACCTTCGCGTTCAATATGTATCAAATCAGACTGGTGCCGGTGGGGCACAATTTTACCAAAAAGAGGGAGAGAACATAGGGAGACTCTCATAGAGAGTGAGAGTCGTCCGCAATCTAAACGAGCCATTCGGTACACGTATGACATGTAGGGAGAGAGAGAGAGAGAGAGAGAGAGAGAGAGAGAGAGAGAGAGAGAGACGTGTACAAAAATAGGTCATTTAGTGCGCTCACAACACGGAACAGCAAAAGGTCAGGTAACATGCAGATACAAACAGAGGGAAGACATAAATCCGTACATTACACACATACAAACTCAGACAGGGAAGACGGCACATGTATTACACATATACAAGACATTCACGACAAGACAGGAAACAATTGTTAGCCTACAGGATCTGTTTTTATATATATATCCTACGTATCTTTACTATCCTATTTTATCTACGTGCTTAGTTCTTTCTACCCTTCCCCCCTTTCCCTTCTTGCTTGTCACGCCTGCGAGCGTTCCCAATTACCAATACTCACACCTCGGTTGGTCGATCAGTAATTAACCTGGTCGTGCTAGTTACCCATGGCTGGATCTTAAACCATTTTCAGTTCCTTCCTTTGGTGGGAAGTTCTCCAGGCTGAGGCAACGGCAAGTATTGATCGGGAGAACAGTCGGACAGCTTGGCTATATCTATAAGAGTGTGAGAAAGGGGGTAGTGCATTTTGAACATCAGCAACATTTCTAACTTCCTAGACGGGTGGCGCCGTGGCAACCCTTACCCGTATAATTTTTCTTTGTCCTTTCCCTACCTAGTCAAACGTCCAGTTACATTATTTAACACGTCATTTCTAGTCAATTTTTCGTCATTCAGTACCTGTCCAGTTTCTATGTCAGTCCATCCTCTCAGTCGCTATGTCCTAAGGAGGAACAGTCATGTCAAGCCTACGTCTTTTGAAAACTTATCGTTATAACGGCTACACACATATTCCCTTTTTCCCTTTTTCGTCGGTGGTCCGACCGTCGCTCTTCCATACTTCAGCCGACGTTCTGACGTGACCTGCAGAAGGGAGGAAAGAAGGGGTGGGGGGCAGCATTCAAAGCACATCAGCATGTAGTAGTCCAAAAATGTTTTTACCTACCGCATACTCGCCCTATCTCCTCGTACTGCATTCCCTTGCCATCTCGGCGTTTAAGCCCAGTGGGACCAGTGGTGTCAGATAGATAATCATTGACGATCTGCGTATCTACACGAGCTATTTGGTCGTAACCCTCTTTATCGGGTGCAAGGGTGACGGTCAGGTGGCATTTCTGTGGTCTCGATTTAAGAGCGGCTAAAACACTTTTCCGGCTGGTTGTGACACATAATGGAGCTGCTAAATATCTGATCCCTTTTGATCTACATCCTTCATCATACTTATTCTTCGCTCACAGTAGTAGGGCATCCAAAACTCATTAATGCAGCTGCTACAACCATGCTTTCTTTTTCAAAATACTTTTAATAAACGAAATTGGTGGCAGGTCATTACATAAAGTGCAGCAGTGCAATAAAATCGTATTAAAAATTCCTTACAGAGCAAGCATGATGCATGTCAAGAATTCATTTTTAATTAATTCATAAATTCATTATCCAATACTCATTCTTTATCTAAATTACACCAATTCATTTTCCAAACCATAATCAGTACCCACCCTAAGTCAGTTCATTATCCAAGCACATACTCAACGTCCTTCATATCTACTTTCATTATCCAAAAACTGCACATAGATCTCGGGGCAACAAGCTGCGCAATCAGGGTGCAACAAAGTTTATTCAAAACGTCTCATTTTGTGGCGGCGCCATTTTGGGTGGGGTCAGGCAAGTTCCAGCACAGTCAGAAAGTCTCTAGTCTCGCGTGGTTGGCCCAGAACTTTCCGTTGGTAGTTCAAAAAGTTTGGTGCTATGTGGTTAACAGTTTATTAAATATGGACCATGAGTCAAAGAGTGGGAAGGGCGGCAACAATTTTCCTACCGGGTCATCCTGGCGTTCCTCCGGAACTGAACAAGTCCGTGCCGCGGCTGCATTTTAGCCATTTCCAATCCGAGGCTGGTGCCAGCAGGAGTTGCACCGGAGTCGTGGTTCCCAGTGAAGGGGGCGGGGGCACCCATGCGGAGGGATCGGGGTGCCCCCCGGCTCTTATAGAATCTTCAAGGTTGAGGGGAGAAGGCATGGAGCGTGTGCCCGTCCTGGGCAGAAGACCGCTTTATGATGTTGACCCTCTTTAAGTAAGAGCATTGGGGTGTCGCTGGAAGCCTCCACCTGGAGGGAGGTGGGGGAGGCTCGTTCGCGTCACCTCCCCCTTCCAGCGACCCCGCGCCGTTCCCCGGCTCCGTTGCTTCGATATTGGCCGTGCTGGCTATTGAAGATGGGGGGGGTGGTCGGCGGCTGAGGCAAGACAGCCCCCCCTTTTCTCTTGACATGTGGCGGGACTATCTGGAACTGTCCAGGCGTCGACATGTGGCAGCACTACCTGTAACTATCCAGGAATTTGACATGTGGCGGGACTACTTGATTTGCCGCCATTCTCGCCCCCGGCTTCGGCCTTCTTCGTGGGTCGGACCAGGCGAGAGACAGAAGGGGGGGGTGGTCGGTGGCTGAGGCAAGACAGCCCCCCCCCCCGTGGCCTGCAGGGCAGCGGAAGAGGAGAGAAGGAGAGGACTCTGCCATTCTTTGGACCGCCTGCCCAACATCATCTCCTCCTGACCGTGGCCAGGCGAGCCCCTCGTGCCTCGAGGCCTCGCCTTCCGGATGGGCGTAACCGCGGACCTGTTGCACTTCGGGAGCTTCCGGAATGGGGGTAGGTACCTATTGGATTGTTTCTATTTCATGTGACCGTTATTTGGGCGTGGCGGGCAATGAGGCAGGCATGTTGGGAGCAGGAATAGGCAGTGAAGCCTAGCTACCTCGTGGCTATTTTTTCCTTCAAACTTTTCACCATTTTATATTTCTTGTTACGAACTATTTCTAATGTTTCTTATTTTTAGTGAAGTCAAAAGCTCATCAGGGGGTTACTGACTTAGCCTGATTTCTTTTTATTTTTCTTTCTCTTCCTTAGCGTGTTTCGAGCTAAAGTTTTCTGTTAGTAGGGAACGGTGATCACTTCATATTTTTTATGTGTCCTTTTCACTAGGGGGTACTTCTGGACGGACCAGACGAGTTCCCTCCAATAAATGGTCCGGGGTGGAACGAGATTATCGATCAAAAGGGGAACATATATTCCTTCATTAGGGTATCATCCTGGACAGACCGAGCGATGTACTTCCATTTACTAGGGTAGCCTCCTGGACGGACCAGATGGTCTACCTCCACTAAATGGCCCATGAGCGGGGAGCATATGTCCTCCATAAGGGTAGTCTCCTGGGCGGACCATGCGAGCTACCCCCCAAACAGTGGGGAGTGGGTAGGACTGACGAATTCACAAAGGGGCATAACCTACCCTTTACTACTTGCAAAGACTAGATAGAATATTCCTATTCCACGTTGTTTGCAAGTAGAAAATACCTCAAACGAAACAATTCCTGGAACGACAATGTCCAGGCAACCAACCAATCAGTGGGGAGAAAAACAGGCATGACGGATTACAACGGGGACAAATGTCTGCATTACCTGCCCTTCGCTATCCAAAAAGGAAGACAGAATATTTCTACTCGTCTCAGTTTGTAGACAGGGAAGATCTCAAAGAACAACAATCGATTATTAATCGACTTCAAACAATTCTCAAAGAACAACAATCGATTATTAATCGACTTCAAACAATTCAGTGGGGAGAAAAGTAGGCATGACGGATTAATACCGGGGACAAAAGTCTGCATTACCTACCCTTCTCTATCTGCAAAGAGGGACGACGTTCCTATTCGCCGCTGTTTGCAAACAGAGAATGTCTCGTTCTCAGAAGAGAACCAATATGTCAAGTAGCCTTTAAAGCTAAATGAACCAATACCAACAATTTCGGTATACAAATACCGATTTTCAATACAAACAATCAATCAATCAGGTGGATAGAACCACCCTACCAATCAGGCGTAAGAACGCCCTACTTAATCTTACCCGGACCGGACCATACGGACAGTTCTTTGACTTCCTCCTCCAGCGCCCGATCGTTCTCTTACTCCATGTAGCATTCCTGTGGGATTCCAGTCAGGACAATAGGTCACTCAAGAGAGGTCAGTTCAGAATCGGTGAAGTTCTGTCGATCGGCAGCCGGGCGAGGGCCCTCTCAAGGCAGGCATGCCCCGATCATTTAGATGTTCACTTCTTCGTCTGGATCTCTCTTACCGAACCCCATGTCACTGATGGACCCCGCGTTGGGACGCCAATTGTAGAAAATGAGCCCGTAATCCTATCGATGCCCAGGCCGCTGGCGCAAACCGCCTCTTAGTTCCCATGTTGAATAATTACCAAATAAAGAGACGGGCGCTGGTAGCAGGAATCAAGAACAGAGTTTATTTCTCATGAGGAGAGCCAGTCATTTCGGACACGAAACACAGTGTCTTTCGGGAGGTGCTCTAACAAGTGAGCTGAGACTCTTGCTTTTATACCCTACAGAACACTTGATAACACAATCAGGACTGTATGACGCAAAAGAAAGACATCCCTATAATCCTCGTGGCGATCCTATAATCCTCGTGGTGATCCTACCCACATACATTCACAATGGGGACCCTTGACCTGCTGATAAGAGGGGAGGGCAATCACGCAGCTGAGTGTTTCGTAGGATGTGTACGCCTGATCATAGCCCAGGGGGTGGGGTGGCTAAGACCAATAGGGGATCCTTTGAAGAGGAGTGACTTCATACAATAAGGGCAGTGAATGGTATCTCCTGGCTCAGGCGGTGGCCTCGGACATGTGTGGTCAGCCGGACTCGGGGGAAAGGGTCATCAAAGGAGTGGTATTCATGCCGCGTGGACAATCGAGCGCGGAGGGAAGGCTTGTCAACAGAGGGGCATTCATGGAAGGGGAGGAGGTGTTGGTCAGGCGCGCCCGTGACTCTCAAGGACAGGGCCTTGCAGAAGAAAAAGGTTTATGACTTGCCCATGTGAGGAGAAGGGAGGGGTAACCAGGGTGGACACAGGGACAGAGTCACGCAGAGAGAGAGAGAGAGAGAGAGAGATCCTATGACCCGTACATGAGAGAGCGGGGGCAGCCAGGTGCAGCTGGGGAGGGCCACGTCAGCCAAGGCGAAGGATGCCTCTTCAAGAAGGAATGGGGGGGTTTTGTGCGAGTCAAGTGGGAGAGTTGCCTTTCACAGCAGGGTCGCGCAGAGGGAGAGGGTTTCATGGTCTATGCATGAGAGAGGGGGGGGGTTAAGATACGCGCAGGAGGGAAACCGGGGATCTCAATGGGTAAAAGGCCATGGTGCCTAAACTGGCTGTACATATGCATAGGGGTATGGGCTCTTACTGGCAGAGTGGTACGGTCAATAGTTTACGGTATTCATGGTGCTCACAGGGAGAGGAGTGGGAGAAGAAGGGGAATGAATGCTGTCTATGTACATCAATTTCTTCAACTTTCACAAGGGGAAGCTTCCTACTGTACGGGGTAATAAACAGTATCCGCAGGGCCAGGTGGCGGCCTGGGAACAAGGAAGACAAACGGGGACACAGGGAAAGGGGGTTTGCATCAAAAGGGTCCGGGACCATGAAAGGAATGAAGGGAGGTGTCGCGCTGGGAACAGGATGGGATTCTGTGGCGGAGCTGCGCTGAAGAGGGGTTTATGACCCAAGGCATGAGAGAGCGGGGGTTGTCAGCGTGCGGGGGATGCTTGCGAGGTTAGGAGAGAGAGAGAGACGCGCTGGCTATCAGCGAAGGGCAGGGAGGCCATGGTGCTCAAAATGGCTGCCGCTTACGCGCACGAATGGGCTCGAAAGGGGCAAGATGGCGCCGATAATGTTGACGTTTGCAGTCTAATCTTTAACAGTCCTCCCTTTTCAACATATCTTAGCCAACTTGCTTACTCAATGTCAATCTTCATCAAATTCCTAACCTCGGCATCATATATTGCTCTCATATGTTCGTTTCCAAAGTCCACAGTTTTAGGGCAAATACAATTTACGCATAATGTACACAGAGGTGGCAGACATTGAATTCCTAAGCATAAACCGCATATTACAACTACAGGAATCAGAATAATGGTGAATAGTCTCCAGCCCCAGTTCTTAACGGTGCTCCAGAACCAACCACCAAGCGACCATTCTTCTTGTTCTTGGTGGACTTCTGAAGAGAGTCTATGAAGATGTTCGATGGCTTTGTACACTGAGGGTGAGTTGTCCGGTATGTACGTACAGCAGCTGGACCCAATAATGCGGCATGCTCCACCACGATCCGCAAGAACCACATCTAGGACAAGGCGGTTCTGGAGGGCCACCAAGCGGACCGCTTGAAGTTCAGCGGTGTGGTTAGCAAGGATACCAGCCGTGATGTTCATTGTTGTCTCAACTGCTTGAGTCAGATGTCGGATGGCACGGCTGTTTGCCATCGGGCCCCAGAGGGGGACAAGTCCCTTCATAGCATCGAGGAACTGCGCTCCTGTTGAGTCGGCTTGTTCAATGTCCTTGGCTCGTTTTTGTCTGTGATGATTTGCTGGTGCCACATAAGTCGGAGGAAGGATGAAGGAAATGAAACAAGTGCCCCCCCAGCCTTTGGGGAGCCAGGTGTAAGCCTTCGTGCCGCAGACGAAATACGTGTTTGGAGATGCCACAAAGGAAGGTGGGTCGGTGGAGTCCAGAGTTCGGGAAAACCGGCAAGCACTGTGGCCTACCAGCTGAGTCCCAAGCCCTTCCATGCACATATGGCCGGTGACGTTGATGACTGACAGGGCCACAGTCAGAGTGGCAGCCGTTCGTTTTCGCAGGTAGGAGAAGGTGGTTCTGGTTGGATTATTGAACACTTGCATTTCAATTTGTTCTTTAGCAGGGATGTCCAAGTGGATTGTGTTGTTGGTGGTCTGCGGGCAGAAGTGTGTCTTTGTTCTGTTCCGCCAGACCCCGTGGTAGAAATGCGTTACGGTTTTGCTGGAGGTGGCATTGTCTTTAAAGCTTTCTTGCAGAAGCATCAGCCAAGCAAGACAGGAGCCGTGAACTGAGAAAGGTGAAGGGATGAATGGTATCGAGTGTCCAGTGGCGTGGGGTAGCAACCCACAGATCCAACAGTTGGTGGCATTGGTGGCAAGGTTGTGCTGGTGAAGTAGTTGTACGAAAGAGTTATTCCAAAATTCCTTTCGCCTTTCTCTGAGTTGGGGAGAGAGCGAGATCAGATAATGTTCTTTCATGGTGGTAGGCTGAGCAGTGGTCAGGAATGTTTCGTGAGCAGGTGCATTTTCTTCCACAATCCAGAGTGTGGTCATGAGGAGAAAGCAGAAAAGGATTGTGATGAAGAGTGCAATTGTCTTTGAGCTGTGGAGCCTGTCTGCCTTTGGGTTTCTGTAGTGGGTATTTCCTGTTGCCTCCATCATCTTCTTATTTGGCGCTTCCATCATCTTCTTATCTGGCGCTTCCATCATCTTCAAGGTGCTCGGTAGCGGGCAGAACCACAGACTTTGTTTTGCTTCTCTCCGGGTAACCCTTGGTAGTGTTTAGGTCACCGTTCTGAGATTTAACTCAGTCCGTGGTCTACTTAGCCGAAGCTCCCTCCTTTCGACGCAGGAAATACCCTTCTCTCGATGGCACAGTGGGATCAGAGAATTTTGAAAGTTCAAGTGTCTCGGTATCAGGATAGCAGGTTAGTGACGGTCGGTCCTTGTTCAGGAGCTCTTCTTGGTTGTCGATGTTTTCGGTCGAGGTCAGGGTCGAGGAGACCTTCTTACAGTGGTGTGCATGCAGCCAGTTGCGTTTTCCCTCCACACGAAGTGCTGTTCGGGTGGTGATGAGGACTTGCCAGGGGCCCGTCCACCGGGGTTCCAGACTCTTGGCACGCTGGAAGTTCCGGATCAGGACGAAATCCCCAGGCTGGATGGTGTGTCCGGGACCCCTGGAAGTGTCAGGGATGGCATGCAGCACCTGTTGATGGATAACAGACAGTGTTTTAGTCAACTGGCATAAGTAGTCAGACATTAGGACGTCCGGGACGTCATGAATGGAAGTTGGTTTCGGTGCAGACCAGACATTCATAGGCCGGCCGAATACAACCTCGTATGGTGTCAAGTGGTGTTTGGTAGGGGTGGAACGCATTGAGAGCAATGCCAGGGGGAGTGCGTCTGGCCATTTCAGTCCTGTGGTAGCCACTATTTTGGCCAATTTTAGTTTCAGTGTGGCGTTATGTCGTTCAACTAGTCCAGCAGATTGGGGGTGGAAGACTGCGTGGAACTTTTGTTTTACACCCAACCCCTTCAAAATGAGTTGGATAACTTCGGCTACGAAGTGGGGGCCATTGTCGCTCCACAAAATTCGACAAAGGCCGTATCGGGGGAAAAACTCCTTTAACAGTACTTTTGCTGTGGCCATAGCAGTGTTGTCACGGGTTGGGTATGCTTCCACCCATTTGCTAAATGCGCATACCACAACAAGTACATATTTCAGGCCTTGACATCTGTCTAGTTGGATGTAGTCCATCTGCAGGACTTCAAACGGGTGATTTGGGACCCCGAACCCTCCCCGGGGTACTACAGTTCCTTTCCCGGGGTTGTGTTGCAGGCATATCAGGCATTGTTGGACCAGACGCTTGGCGGACTCTGTGATCTTATCATTGTGCCAAACTCTGGAGACAAGTTCAATCATGGGGGCTGATCCTATGTGGGCAGGGGAGTGTGCCATAGTCAGTATGGGAATCAGATACGAGTCAGGTAGCAACCATTTGTTTGTGTCTTTTGTCCGCCAGCAGCCTTCGTCATCTTTCAATCCCACCCGTGTCCATTCAGTCAGTTCGTGTTGTGTGCGAGCCATTTGAATGTCTCTAATAGTGTCCCTAGCGTCAGACCATTTTTCTGCTTGTGACCTGGTCACGTACATGCGTGTTGTCGTCCTATTTTCAGCTGTCGTTCGGGCAGTGATGTCGGCTAGCTCATTTCCCTGTCCAATAATGTCTGTCACCTTTTTGTGTGCCTGGCATTTGATGACTGCAAGCTTTTTAGGGAGAAGGACGGCTTCGATCAAGGCGGAGACTAGATCCCCGTGCAAGATGGGGGTGCCGTGTGAGGTCAAGAATCCCCTCTCCCTCCAAAGGAGCCCAAAATGGTGAACCACCCCAAAGGCATACTGGCTGTCGGTGTAAATGTTTGCTGTGGTTCCTGCTGCTAGAATACAGGCTTGTGTCAGGGCAATCAGTTCCGCTGCCTGGGCAGATCGTTGCGTTATGCGGGCTGTCTCGACCACAGTTCGAGCCGTGGTGACTGCATAGGCAGCTGAAGTGGTGCCATCGGGGAGTTTGATGCAAGAACCGTCCACCCACAGCTCTCCGTCGGGGTCGGGAAAGGCCGTGTCTCTGAGTTCAACCCTACTTCTGGTCTGTTCGTCTGTGAGGGTCACACAGTCGTGTACAGGGTGCACATTGGGATCATTTTCTGGTAAGGGCAGCAGGGTTGCTGGGTTCAGTGTGGTGCATCTCTTCAGAGTGATGTGGGGTGCGAGCAGCGTCAGTTTGTATCCAGTCAGTCGTGCACTCGTCAGGTGTTGCGTTTTGGTTTGGTTTAGGAGGGTATCAACTGCATGGGGTACCAGTACTGTAAGGGAATTCGAGAGCACGATCCCCTCACTCTGTCGGATAGAGATCGCAGCAGCAGCTACGGCTCGAAGGCAAGCAGGCAGGGCTCTGGCTACAGGATCAAGAGTGGCTGAGAAGTAAGCGCATGGTCGTTGCTTTGAGCCGATGGACTGAGTCAGGACAGATAAAGCGCACCCCTCCCTTTCGTGAGTGTAAAGGGAGAAGGGCTTTGTGTAATCGGGGGTACCCAACACAGGGGCCGAGCAAAGGGCATCTCGTAGTTGCATGAAGGAAGCCTGACACTCAGGGGTCCAAGGGAGTGGGAAAGGGATATCCTTAGCTAGCAGTGAAAGCAGTGGTTTTACTACGAGGCTAAAGTTGGGTAACCACTGTCGGCAGAAGGAGGTGAGGCCTAGTAGGGAGCGGACCTGTTTCTGGGTCCTAGGGATGGGGGTGTCGAGAATGGTTTGGATCCGGTCAGGAGTCAGTTTCCTTCCGTCTTTGGACAAAAGGTGGCCTAGGTAAGTGACCTGGGGTTGGCAGAATTGCAACTTCTTCTTAGAGACCTTGTGGCCATTTTCTGCAAGGAAGTGCAGGAGTTGAATGGTGGCTGTGACAGCTAGTGGAGTGGTGTCGGCTGCCAAGAGGATGTCATCGACATATTGCACTAACACCACTCCATCGGGTAACTGGACTTGATCCAGTTGTCTCTTGAGGGCCTGGCTGTAGATGCTAGGGCTTTCTGTGTAGCCCTGGGGTGCTCGGCAGAACCTATATGAGCGGGCTTTTAGGGTGAAACCGAAGAGATATCGGCTGTCTGGGTGGATGGGGATGGAAAAGAATGCGTTTTTGAGGTCAATGACAGTGAAGGTGGTGGCAGTGGAGGGAATCAAAGTCAGGATGGTGGTGATGTCCGAGACCACAGGGTACTGGGGTACCACCACTTTGTTGATCTCTCGAAGGTCAATGATGAAGCGGTATGCTTTCTCATCTCCTTCTCCCTGTTTCTTAATGATGGGCAAGATTGGGCTGTTGCAAACGTTGCTAACCACTTCCTCTACCACTCCTGCGTCTATCAGTGATTGGATGATTTCTACCAGTGCCTTCTCGCCCTCGGGCGATATCCGATATTGTGGAAGTTTTGGGAGTGTTGCATCTGGTCGAACAGTAATGTGCACTGGGTCGATCATCATGCGCCCTACATCCGAATCCGTTTTGGCCCACAGATACGGAGGCAGAGTGTCAAGCAGGGAAGTGTCAGTGTCGGTGATGGAAAACATGTGTCTGGGGGGGCAATGCCTAAGCAGAACGGGATTGTCGTAAAGAAAAACTCGGACTCCATCTTGGGAACATCTAATCGTTGCTCGAAAGTGTTTCAATAAGTCGAGTCCCATAATTGCGTCAGGGCTATTGGAGGAAAGCAAAAACGTGGTGTCAGTGGTGTTGTTTTCTAAGTCAAAGAGGATCGGGGCGGACAAAGGGTTAGTGGAGGGCGTTCCATCGAAACCTGTCGATGTTATTAGTGAGCCAGACAAGGGTGCCCTTGGAATCAGTCGTTTAGATAATGCACTACGTGTTGCGCCAGTGTCTACCAGGAATGGTGACTTTGTACCCAAGACCTTAGCAGTGACATAAGGGCCTTGCTGGTCAACATGGAGCTCGACTGGATCCCTCCCTTGCCCTAGGCAGTCCTATGCAAAGTCATGAACATCATCGTAGTCAGATTGCTGGCATTGGTTCTGTCGGGGTCGGTCAAATGTGTTTGGCCTACCTGATCTATCATTAGTTGCGTTGTTTGGGGGCCCTCGCTGTGGTCCCCTATTTCTTGGTTCACTTGCTGTATCCCTAGGATCTCTATTTCTGATGAGTTCCAAAAGAACTGGGCACTGAGATTTCCAGTGGCCCGTTCCTTTACAGAAAGCACACTGGTCCTCTCTAATGTCTGTACGTCCAATGTGGGGAGTCGAAGTACGGTCCTTGGGAGGTGCAGTTTTAGGGACGTTCATCTGGTGGTTTCCCCGGTATTGGTCTCGTCCCATAGTCACCCCCTGCAGTTGAGCCATCATCACCCTTTCCTTTAAGTCTTTCTTCTTTCTCTCTGTTGTTCTATCGTTTTCGTTTTTCTGATGTTCATAATATTGGGCCATCTGGAGGATAGCCGTAGGTTTGGAGGCTGCCCAACTACTTTCGCTGGCCTGCAGTTTCTGCGAGACCTCCGGTGATAAACCCTTAACGTAATTCTGGACAAACAGATGGTGTCCGGTTGCAGTGGTCAGGTCTTGGCCGCTGTAATCGGAGAACACCGTTTCAAACCGGGAGAAGTATTCCGATACATCCTCCTGAGGTTTCTGGCGACAGGCCGTTACTATCGACCAGTCCACTTTCTTTTCTGGGATCAGGGTTTTTAATTTCTGTACGATTTTATCCGGGAGGTCTAAAATGTCTTTCAAAGGCTTTTGTCCGGGTTCTCGTTGTCTGTCTATGCCATCGAGTTGTGACCAGTTATGTCCAAACAGCTCAGAGTGGTCGACTTTCCGGATTTGCTTCCACACATCAGCTGGTAGACATAACCCGAAAAACAAGTCGATGTCAGCCAGAGTCATGATCGTCGATCCTAGGGCTGTACCCAACTCAGTATAGAAGGCAGTGGGGTTTTTACGTAGGTCAGGCAGAGATTTCCGGAAGGTCAGAATCTCTTGCCGGTCCCATGGTTGGTAGACCCAATTGTACACTACCCTCCCCTTTGCATCTTTGTTGTTTGCATCATCGTGAGTCCCTTCACCTCGTGGAGGAACCCAGTAAGGGGCAGCCTCTCGTATCGGCATCATGGTGTTAGATCGTTCAGTTTGTGGTTCGGTTGCTACGGATGTTGTGGATTCGATTTTCGGCTTTTGTTCAGTGAGGTGGCGGAAAACCTCAAGCGTACGCGTAAGGAGGTCCGTCACATCACTCTCACTCTCATCCCCGATATCGACCTTCCGGTACAGAGTCGTTAGGATCTGGGGACCTTTTTCTTGATATCGGTCCTCGTATGCGTTTAAGACGTGGTAACACAGTTGTACAGTAAAGTGTCGTTTGTGACTCCCTGTATAAGAATTAAACACATCCGTGACGGACTCTTCATCTTCCCTCTTCTCTACCAGTATCTTTGCTATCTTGTCGACCCCTGCTCGCTCATTTTTGCTTAGTCTGTATGTTCTTGCAGGACCAACCCTTCGGGCCTCTGGGTCGCCCAACGTTGTCGTTTGCGCAGCATCTAATACAAGGAGTTCAGCCGGCACAGGGGCCATGGGGGCTGAAGCCGTGGTGCTACTCTCATTTGTACCTGGGGGTAGTGGATGCTGTGCTAAGGGTTGGGAAGGGGCATATGGAGGGGGCATGTGGATGATCGGAGGACCTAGCAGCAGATCATCGTTGGTTCGCTGTTTCGAGTGTAATTCAGGGTAGAGCGTGGAGGGTGTTCTAACCAGGCACTGGCTTGATGTTTCTATTTCTAGCTTCTGTTTGGTATCCTCTCTTTCTTTTATCTCTTTCTCTAGTTTCTGGGCCGCTAGGTGGGCTGCTTTCCGCAGCTCTTTTCCCAACCTACTCTCAGTTCTCTTTTTACGTTGTTCGGCTTCTTTTCGCCACATGCCGAAGCTGTCAAGCATAGTGGGCGTCGTCTTGTTTTTACCAAGGGCTGTTTCTAGTGCATTTATTTTATCGTCTTCAAAGGATCCTACCAGTGGCCACTGACTTTCTCGATCCTTTTTCGTATATTTATGCCACAGCTGGCTATAGGCTATAGCGATTAATCCATGCTTCATGAACATGTCCTTATTAGGGGTGCCTTCCAGCGGAGCCGGATGGTTCATCTCTAATAAGCGGTCCGGGCTAAACAGGCTACTAACCAGTGGGGAGAAGACAGGCATGACGGATCACAATGGGATAATAGTCAGCACTACCTATCTTATCACTGCGTGCAAAGACTAGACAGAATATTTCTATTCTACGTTGTTTGCAGGTAGTGAATACCTCATGAACCAATCTCGAGCAATCAATGTTAGGTCAAAAATAAAAAATCAATATGGTCAATGGGGAGAATAAGTAGGCTCGCAAAGGTTCGCGTCACCTACCCTTTCACTATCTGCAAAGAGGGGACCTATTTTTCCCTGTTTGCAGACAGAGAATCTCCAGAAAACAATCTATAACAGTTAATCAATGGGGGAGGGGGAATTGTTCAGTGGGGGAGAAAGATAGGTCCGACGGATGCGTACCTATCCTTCACTGTTTATAAAGGGAGAGCCTGTTGTTTCTCCGTTTGCAGACAGCGAATCTCCAAATAAATTAACAAAAAGTAATACTAGTATTTTCTCATCAATTATCAATCACTTTCAATTATCAATCACTTTCGCAATTCGTCGTGTTTACACGACCTTACCCGGACCGCATGGACAGTTTCTTGTCTTCCGAATCCAGCGCCCGATCGTCCTCTTCTCTTCGTACTCCTTGTGGCACTCCTGATGGTTCCCAGTCAGGACCGCAGATCACTCGAGAGAGGTCTGTTCGGAACCAGTGAAGTTCGGATGATCGGCTGTCAGACGAGGGTCTATCGGACAGGGTACCTTCCGATCGTTGCAGTCGTTCACTCTGTCGTCAGGACCTCTCCCACTGGATCCACGAGTCACTGATGGGCCCCACGTTTGGGACGCCAATTGTTAAAAAGGGGTTCAAAGACAACCAGTAACCAAAGACCCTTTTATGTTGCCCGGCGGTGTCGCCTCTATGACCCACCAATATTAATCAATGAAGAAGCAGGCGCTGGAGACTGGAAGGCAGGAAACAGGGATTTTATTCTCTCCGGAGGAGAACACATCAATTCAGACAGCAAGTATCGTCACGAGGTGCTCTAACCACATCTCTGAGGCCTGGCCTCTTATACTAGGGTTTATGACCTTTATTGCACGTAACACATTCTCGCAACACTTTGATATTTGAAAGAACATCCTCGGAATCTCCCCTTCAGGCCCGTTCCCACATACATTTACAGTTGAATTCCTCACCCCGGTCACAACAGGTGATGATTGTCGCGCAGCAGGGCATTCCGCCGATTCACGGAATGCGTGGAGTTGATCGGATCTCATAGGGTGGGGGCTTTGATCGGCTCGAGGGTCTTTTGATGGGGAGGGGAAGCTTCCTACTGTACGGGGTAATAAACAGTATCCGCAGGGCCAGGTGGCGGCATGGGAACAAGGAAGACAAACGGGGACACAGGGAAAGGGGGTTTGCATCAAAAGGGTCCGGGACCATGAAAGGAATGAAGGGAGGTGTCGCGCTGGGAACAGGATGGGATTCTGTGGCGGAGCTGCGCTGAAGAGGGGTTTATGACCCAAGGCATGAGAGAGCGGGGGTTGTCAGCGTGCGGGGGATGCTTGCGAGGTTAGGAGAGAGAGAGAGACGCGCTGGCTATCAGCGAAGGGCAGGGAGGCCATGGTGCTCAAAATGGCTGCCGCTTACGCGCACGAATGGGCTCGAAAGGGGCAAGATGGCGCCGATAATGTTGACGTTTGCAGTCTAATCTTTAACAGTCCCAGCACCAGGGGACCAGCGGTCAGAGATCACCTGCTGAGGAGAGAGTGGTGTGGGTCGTGGGCCACTCATACGTGAGGCGGACCAGGGACGTATTAAAAGCAGGTGACCTGACTCACGCAGCTGGGGAATACGGGTACAGAGTGGCCTTCCACGGAAGGGGCGGGCTCTGTATTGACCAGTTCGAATCTTTTATTGAGGGTCTCTTAGGGCGGCAGAGGTCACCGCCATCTGTAATCATAGTACACCTGGGGGGCAATGACTTGGTGACACTCGGTAGGCGAGTATTACTCGAGCGAGTTTTGTCTGCCGTTAGTTGGCTGGCAAAGAGAATCCCGGGGTGCACGATTGCCTGGTCCCACATGATTCCTAGGAAGGTATGGCAGGGGGGCCTTTCGGTGTCAGCACTGAACCATTCGGTAAAAAAGGTTAACAACAAAATTGGTAGATTGTTTCGCTCTGCGCAGTTGCATAGTATTCCGCATGGGTGTATTCGAGGTGATCGCATGTATCTCAATGACGGGGTTCACTTGTCCCGGGAGGGGAATGTCTTACTCATAGGGGACTTCGTAGCATGGCTAAGGGGTTTGAGGAAGCATGACCTTTAGGAGGAGTTGTGGGGGGGCCGGATAGCCGGTCAACTATCCGGCCTGTGGCGGTAAGGTCATGATCGGTGATCAGTAATTTCAAGGTCCCTAGAGGGGGGCGCCACCCACTATGGATGGGAGCGCCTGGGGGGAGGCGGCCATTGGCCCCTCCCACTGGGAGGCGGCACCCACTAAGTATGGGTCTCCTAGTGGGGAGGAGGCGGCTATATGCCCCTCCTACGAATTTCCCGGGGCCCGGATATCCGCGACGGCGGATGTGATAGAGAGTGTGGGGTGGGGGGGAGTCCACACTGCCTTCCTACAGACACCTCACACGGGTGCTCGGACGACCTTTAAGATGGCGTCGAGCGGAAATGGGGGCCCCCAACAAGACAAGGGAAATTGGAGTTGGCACAGAGGGTACAGTCCTCTGCGCGGCCGCCACTCACACCGTGAGGGCGAGAGTTTTGGTAGTAGGGATCTGACACCGGTTGCGACCTTGCCGTTGGCCCTTAATGCTAGGATGTACAATTTTAATTTAGAATGTATGCATTTGGAGGATGTTAGACTCGGCTAGGAAACCTTTTGCATTAGAGATTTGTTCAGGTTAGCCCATGAACATGTCTTCATCGAAACGTAATAAATCAAAATTGTACATGATATGAAACTTTTATTTAATGTTTTAATTTTGTTTCATATTTTAATAAATACGGCCGGGAGGGTGACTCCCTCCCGCCTTCCAAAAGTTCAGCAACTGCATCCGTCTTCCCATTCTTGGGGATTGTGTTGGGAGGGGGTGACAGGCATCCCAGCCATATGGAAAGGGGCGACCACTCGGTCCCCCCGAACGTATGGTTGGGGGCCCCGATCCCCCCGGGAAACCATTTTGGGCGGGGGGCGTGTCTCGGCTGGTATGCCCGAAGTGGCGTAGCCGGGGCGCGCCTTTTTTCCCGCCCAAGAGGGGTTGTCCTAGACACCTACACCGATGGCCACGCCCAGTAGGCGTACCGGCGGAGGGTTCACGCCCTCCCGAAGAAGAATAAAGAGAGCGGGAATCCGAAGAAGCGTCCTCTTGTTCCTGTGCTTGAAAGCTGCACCCACTCGTTGCACGTGACCCCTCGACGGAACAAGGAGCAATTTTGACCCACCCACCAGCCCCTAATGGCAATGTTAGTTTTGCAATAAAGTTTCGCTGATAATATCTTCTTCCCTCTGTTTAGTAGAATATGAAGGTTTGGCTTAAAAGATGCGATTTCTGTCTGAAAGTACTGTTTTCTTTTAGGAATGAACAAATGATGCAAGTAGACACAATGATATTTTTCTCCATTAGTAGGTAAACAAATGTCGAATTTATCTTTTGGTCGGGCGGTAAGGTCATGATCGGTGAGCAGTAATTTCAAGGTCCCTAGAGGGGGGCGCCACCCACTATGGATGGGAGCGCCCGGGGGGAGACGGCCATTGGCCCCTCCCACTGGGAGGCGGCACCCACTAAGTATGGGTCGCCTAGGGGGAGACGGACATAGGCCCCTTCCAGGGGAGGAGGCGGCTATATGCCCCTCCTACGAATTTCCCGGGGCCCGGATATCCGCGACGGCGGATGTGATAGAGAGTGTGGGGTGGGGGGGGAGTCCACGCTGCCTTCCTACAGATACCTCACACGGGTGCTCGGACGACCTTTAAGATGGCGTCGAGCAGAAATGGGGGCCCCCAACAAGACAAGGGAAATTGGAGTTGGCACAGAGGGTACAGTCCTCTGCGCGGCCGCCACTCACACCGTGAGGGCGAGAGTTTTGGTAGTAGGGATCTGACACCGGTTGCGACCTTGCCGTTGGCCCTTAATGCTAGGATGTACAATTTTAATTTAGAATGTATGCATTTGGAGGATGTTAGACTCGGCTAGGAAACCTTTTGTATTAGAGATTTGTTAAGGTTAGCCCATGAACATGTCTTCATCGAAATGTAATAAATCAAAATTGTACATGATATGAAACTTTTATTTAATGTTTTAATTTCGTTTCATATTTTAATAAATACGGCCGGGAGGGTGACTCCCTCGCGCCTTCCAAAAGTTCAGCAACTGCATCTGTCTTCCCATTCTTGGGGATTGTGTTGGGAGGGGGTGACAGGCATCCCGGCCATACTCACCCTGCACTTGGAAAGTTATGTAACTTTAACTCATAAATGTGGCTCCACCCATACTTCAAGGGATAGAGTCAAGTAAGTCTTCACTTTGCATTCAATTTACACATCGAAATTGTGAATAGCCAGGAGTAGCACATTTTCTATTAAGAGTAAATGTATACCTGTAAATTTACTCAAGGGTCAATGTGCCTTTCTAAATAGGCCCCATTGTGTTTTTTCCATGTCAATACTAAGCTTACGTTTTTAGAATTTGAGCTTTTATATAAAAACAATTCTTTGTTTGTATTTTCATAATGTGACAAGCTGATATTTTGAGACAAATGATTGAGCATTTGTGCATGCTGAGGGCACCAGCAGATGTAGCTGTTATTTCATGATTCCGACAACTACACTTTATCATCAAAATTGATTGAGGCATTTTAGACTTATCACTGATGTCTGAAGATTGAGCCTATAGGATTTGTGTGACCTCAGTGTTAGCCCTGCTTATGAGCCTGTATAATTGGTCTACTTCTGCTGTCTTTCATAATTACGAGATGGAAAGTGGAAGTGAAGAAAGATGTTCTAAGCATTTCGAAAACTGATAGGGCTTATGAAATTACTTTGCTGCATTTTTCAGCCATCTGTAATAACTTTAAGTATTTTAACAATGTGAGAAAAATAGTGTTGACAAAGACAATTTGTTCTCATTATTCTTTTATGTTAACTTGTGTGAGAACACCCAACACTTCTAAGGAGGATTAGGCACGCTTGGTATCACATGGGAGTATTTGCATGTACCACTTCAGCCAATGTATACACATTTTTCGTGTAGGGAGGTGTCTTGTTCCCTTGGCTAACCCAGTGCACTTTGGGGTGAGTATTTGTACCCCAATATTTTTATAGTAAACAACCAACTATCACACTGGTGCAGTATGGGAGCTCTGTGGGTGCCTCAATTGGAGGGGAAGCTGTGCTTGTTGCAGGAATGAACTGATGTGCACCATGAGATTTCTGTGAATGTCTCAATGCTGTGATGTCAGAGTGGGGTCATACATGAATAGGGGAGCATTTCAAATCAATATGTAGTGTAATAGATTTGCTTTGTGAGAGCCCACGAATGTCCACCTTAAGACAGACTTGTTCTCCAGCTTCGAGCCTTTGGCTATGAGCAAAATGGACTATTTTAAACACCTTGAATATTACCTTATAAATGATGATGCGTCTGCTGCTATTACATAACACAGCAACAAACAAATAGTGGCCAAGAAGGGGGAAGTTGAAGAATAGCACAAAGTGGTCTTTTGACAATCTACAGAAAATCACATTTCATTCAGGATGTTCTGCACAACACACACAAAGCATTCTAGCTTACAGTGCCTTTGATTATCTAGAAACGTGTACCACACTGCATCACAGTAGATCCCGAAGAGCAAAGTAAACGCTGCCCCCATCAGATATAAGTAAAGGAGCAAAGTCCTGAAGGTGAAGGAAAAGAAAGATGAAATGCATTGGATTAAACATTCAAGATTACGATATGATCTCTGTTGTGTTCCAACCAGTGGTGGCTCATCCGCTAAGGCGGAGGAACATTGTCCCACTGCCTTGAAGCAGTAAAAGAAAGGAAAAAATAAAATGATGACAATGTAATGTTATTATCATTTTATCTTGTCCTTTTGCTACGGCAGCGTTGCATGATGGGTCGGGGCTGTAGAGCAGGGGAGGAGTGGTAGCACCCTCTTAAGTGTGCAATGAATGTTTGCCCTGCCCTCTCAGGCCAGCCAAATAGTCATGCACACTTTCCCTGTTCCCCATGCATGCTGCATTACAGCCTGCATGGAGAACTTTCCCAGGCCCCGAGTCCCTGGCTGAGCGCTGAACCACGACGCTCAGACCAATCACAACGCTGCATTAGAGCTTTGTGATTGGTCTGGGGAGCCTGGGTGCTTACCAATTGCAGTTTTGTGATTGGTCATGGAGCCTGGCTGCCTGCTTCCTGTTTCAGTGCCGACACGAGGAGAGACGACGGAGAGACACTGCAATAAGGTAAGATTTTTTCTTTTTTTTGTATCCCCTTTACCCCCCTCCTTTCCCCCCCACAGCCCTGGCCTCTTTCCCCCTCCCCCGCCCCGCCTCCCCCGATCCATGCCGGCTGCTGGTTCCAACAGACTTCTTCCAACCATGAACCCCATAAGTGAGAATCCAATGACACTATTCTTGGTTGTTTATGTACACTAGTCTGCTTGCATAGCAAAATAAACACTTGTTACAACTTATCGAATCCCATGCACCAGCGTCTCTTCACCTGCACATTTTGTTACCGCACTGTAAAATAGGTATGGGCGAATTTTGAGAATCTCGCGTTCACAAATTTTGCGGATTTGCGAACTCGCAATCCGCAAAATCCGCGAATTTGCGGATTTTTTTTTATGTTCGCACGGGTTTCTGCAAGTTCGCGAGGGTTTTGTACAATTTCGCAAATTGCGAAATTGTACAAAACGCGTGCGAACTTGCAGAAACCCGTGCAAACACAATGTGCCCAGTCGGGTATGTGCCTCTTGTGTGAATAAAAGGTCAGAGAAAGATCAGTTCAGCAGATGAAGAGAAAGAAGCTCGGGTATTGCACTCATGAAAGTCAAGGATGCAAAGCCTATCCAGCATCACAGCTGATTTTCCACGGTAGATTTGGGAAGAAGGCACACCTGTCCAGCCTCGACGACGCTCACGATTGTTTTTGGGCTAATGAATGAGTCACTGAATTTGAGCATCAACTAGTTCGAGCGACCATGTGTGTGTTACTATGCAATCGCCCCGAAGGGCGCAGGGGTCCCTTGAGTGAGCTGCAGACCTGACCTGTGCCCAGCCATGCAACTATTTTACAATGGAGCCAGCAAGCTGCCAGCGCCGTTGTAAAATAGTTACAAAGTTAGCTTGCACAGGAAGCACTGAGATAAAATAAAGCAGCACCTGCTTCGTTTTATCTAGTGGTTCCTGTGCAAGCTAACTTTGTAACTATTTTACAACGGCGCTGGCAGCTTGCTGGCGCCATTGTAAAATAGTTGCATGAGTGGGGGTTCAACTTTTGAACCCGTTACGTTCGCGGATTTTTTTTTGCGGATTTTGCGGGAAATCCGCAAAATTCGCGGATTTCCCAAAAATCCGCAAAATCCGCGAGCGTAACGGATTTCCCGCTCACACCTACTGTAAAACTGTTCTGGTGGCAGCGCTTGGAACGCTGGAAATAAATATATATAATCATGATTGACATTCACCATTAAGCAGCTATGAGGTGTGTTAGACCCCATTCGGGCGCCATGGGGCAGGTAGGGGATGCGGTTATTTGTAGCTAATATCCGGATCCCATCTTACTATAACTCTGAAAACTGGGCCAAGTGCAACCTATTCAGCACTTGACACTCCGTGGTAATAATAGTGAGCCGTAATAGGCTTCTGAGGGAGGTTAGTGCTCAACGAACTCCCAGTAGAGGAATAATGTGAAAGTACAGCGCAGTGCTTTCCTTTAGCAATAGAAGGTACATTATTACTCTGTAAAACTCAATGTTAACAAAGAAAAAAGTACCAGATAACCAATATGTGGGTGCGAGGCTACCCCAGATAGAAAGCCTTCTCAATTTACTCCCCTCCTTATCCTGCCCCTCTAAAAGCCTAGGGTCCATGTAGGTGCAGCACTTCTCCCTCGTTAGCTATTGGTCACTTTGGCTGTATTTGCAGTTAGTCCTTCACCTATTGGCTGAGTCACAGTAAGCCGTGGCTTTGCTCTCCATTCACTGGAGATGACTCACCAGAGGTTAAGTCAGATGCCTCGCTTGGGTTTGACAGGTGCAAGATGGCACCCTGGGACAAGTGTCACAGGCTCACAGAGCTCTTCTTTGAGCAGAAGCCACTCGGGCACAGATCAACCAGTGACAAAAAATTGCCAACAAGTCACTTGGGGCACACAACTAGGTGTCACTGGATGACAACCCCTTCTTCAGCAGTGCATGTGGATTGGGCAACTCGGGCAAGTGCCATGGCTGCCACAATGAGGATGATGATGCAAGACAAGTGGCATGCCTTGGCAGTGCCACAGGTCCTCCCCTAATCTCTATTGACTGGCTTTGAGTCAGGAGCATGCCAGTCATGCGCCTTTTGAGGCTCTGGTGGACAGACCACAGCAACAGGGTCAACCTCTTCAATGCACACTGGCAATCAGCTCATCCTGAAGGGCCGGCTCTCTCCTTCCATCCTCAATCAGAAAGGACTCTCCAGTGTTCCAGGACAACTAAGGAGGATCTTTCTCCAGGTCAGACTCAAGGTGATGTCTCTTCACGTATGGGAAGCTGACTGTCAGGCAGACATCAGTTCTTGTTTGGCAATAGTTCTCTGGGTACTCTCTGGAGCGCCCACTCCTTGCTTAGAGAGAGATTGGAACTGGGACAACAAGCGAATCAGCAGCTGCCACTCTTATACAGGTACATCAGACGGGGTATGAGCATTCCCAGTCCACTTTCAGAATGGCTTTGGGTTGGTTTGGTTTTCCTTTTGTGTGTCTTTATTAGGAAGTCTTCCAAACTCAGTCTTTGTCTTGAGTGATGCTCTTCGCAGCAGGGTCATCTCTAGGCTCTAGCACCCACAAAAGAGGCACAAAGAGGTATGAGAAGTCTGCATTCGACTATCATAGCCACGCGTGACAGTGATCAGAAAGAGAAACAAAAGGATGACCATCACAACACTATTCACACCATGACAACAGGACCTGCCGCCCCACTCTTAACTCCTGCCATCCACCAAATAGCATTCTGCAGGAAGACTAATCAGCAGCCCTTTTGCATCAAAGGCTGCAATTCAATTTCTATGGTGGATCCGTTTGTCTCGACTTCAATGTTTAGGTTTCCTCCCTGCAGGCTCAAGAAAGTCAACAATACACTTCCATAGTCTGGGAAAGTAACCGCACAATTATCTTGTGCATGGTAACAGGCCTTCCAAGATGAAACCCGCAAGCCAGTGCCAATTTGGTTCACTCATAGAGTGTGTAACATGCTTACCACACACCACATGCATGTATCCAAGCACTCAGAATCTCGCCACTATGATTCCAGGTCCATTATTAGCAGCAGAAAATCACAAGTGGGGAAGTAGGCTCCCACTTTCTCTCAGATATAGATAAAAAGGCAAGATTACTATAAACCAGGCTATGCGCTCACCACTGTGCTTCATGTATGAATCTGTGACAGGGAGAATAGCACTCTTTTCCTATCCAGAACTCACGTGGCGCATCCCTCTATGGCCCAGCACTACTTTAGGAACATACTCTTGTCAAAGGAAGGTCTAGGCACTGGACTGGTGTACAGCTGTGACCAAAAATGCAAAAACAAGGATACCAGTTTCTTGCAGTTGGGCATACGAGGCAGGGGACACAACTGCACATGATGCAGAGGACATTCCCACCCCGACAAGATGCTTACACGCACAGGTCTCTACCTGTCTCCGCTATTGGCTGCAGGTACAAAGTTCTGAGAAGCCCCCACCTCTCCATTCACCCCCTGCTGCCTCTGATGGGGTCGGTCGTCCATGTCACTTCCTCTGACCTGGAAATGAGAAGTCACAGATCTCCCCACTCAATGACCCCGCGTTAAAGTAAAACTACTCGAGGCCGCGACCCACCACAATGGACCCCGTTGTCTGCCCTGATCCCAAGTCGGACGCCAGAGAGGGAAAATGAGAATGGTTAAAAGCCCGTGGGGATGGATTTCAGGCTGCAATTTTCACAAGCACGAGTTCCACCCGTCAGCAACGATCAAAGCACCACCCACATGGCAGGAGCAGATGAATATAGGGAACGCATCATGTGCTATATGTATATAGTGCTTTACACTGACGTTGGCCTCTTGTGAGCTCTCGGCGCTTTTACAGGTAAGAGAAGTGCGGCGCTAGAAAATTGCACTAATTTGACTTGTGTACGAGTAAGTGCAATATTTTTGGCCCAGGGAAGGAAAGTTGTATTTTGGTACTTTCATCGTGGGTCACGACGCCACCCAACGCCCCTCCTTGCAGCATCCAGGGACGCTCGCTAGTCTCTGGACAGACCCCGGGGAAGCCGTACGCAGGTGCAGACGAGATGACAAAGCAGGGCAGAGGGGACTCCACGACAGGTCGTTTGCCTCACCGGGGACAACTTTTCCTTCAGAGCCTTCCCAGTATAAACGCTGTAAACCTAACCGGTCCGTGAATGTGCACTATTGTCCCGACGGCTCCGGTGCAGTTTGGACATTTCTGAATCAAATGAAACCGAGAGAGAGCGCGAGAGAAGGAGGGGGAGGAGGGGAACAAAAAAGGAGCTGTTCTGTTCCCTCTCTCTTATCAGCCTCTCCTATCTCCTTGGATTGCGCCGGGCCGCGCGGCTCGTAATCACCTCGGCGCGAGCCAATGGGCGGGCGAGCTGCGGCTGTTTATAAATGTCTGACTCATTAGATCGCACATTATTTAAGTTGTCGCCGCCACCTCTGTCTCGACGTGACCCTCAGACCGCCGCCGCGCGCCTGACCCGCCAACCTGTGAGAGGAAGGTAAGCCGCGAACCCGCGCCGGGCGGTGTGCTCTGCAATGCTTTTGATTCATTTCCATCTTGGGTGCGAACCCATCTTCCTATGAGGAAAGCCAGCTACACTTTGAGATGTAACAAAATACTTGCTTTATGCGCTTGTCATGCCATACATACATGTACAGCTTCTTGATGCCTATTGGGGATTGGTTCATGATTTTAAAATGATAAGTAAAAAAACATTAACTTTAAAACATTTTACACATACAATAACAGAAAAGCTGTGGCATGTGGAGGGACATTGACGATGGAATAAATGAAAGGGTAGGACGGGGGTGAAGGAACTGCAAGTGCTGGGATTTGTACACAGAGAGAAATGTGACCCATATTTGGCTATATAGCCATGCATTTTAAAGTGTGTCCTCTATGCAGACCCAGACAACAATCAATCTTATCTCAGAGAGTGCAGTTATTCGAAGGTTTTTAGCACTAGCCCTCTGTCCCCTCACCGAGTGTCACCTTCATTTGATGTAAGCTACTGGTCTAGAGCCGCCAGGGTTCGTCTTTAGCAGTGGAGGTGTCTGGTGCGACAGTCTTTGCTGGCATCCCTCCACCAAATCACCTCCTTCATAGATTTCCTCACTACAGCCCTCAAAGGTGCCCTTGTCCTTCATCTAATCTTTGCCCCTCTCTCACATTTATTTATTTTATACCGCTACTAATCCCTATGTAGACTGTCAGAGCGCTTCATATCATAGACAAATTATACAATGAGTCATAAAACTGTGCAAATCAATGTGTAAGAAATGTTGCTTAAGGCAATGAGGGTGTTGGAGTCACATGTCATTCATACTGGTAGGGATATCATGTTAGGAGTGCTTGGTCTGGAGGAACGAAGGGGCAAATTAACTAAGTTTTTAAGATGTGCAGTAACCAAAGTTGCAGATCTTTGTGAAAACTTAGATATTGTGCTGTTGCTCTCTCCTCTAGTGCTGGCGCGCATTAGGCTGCCTTGTGCCAATGAACACACCCCCTCCCACCCTAGTGCAAGGTGTTTGTGTGAGCTCAAACATAGGTTTTATGTTGGAATAGGACCCTTTCAGTATACAATTCTATGCTTTGACAAAGTTTAACACCTTACCTCTTTGTATGTGTGCTGTATGGGCAGCAACGTTGGAAAGGCTTGGTGATAATAAATATTTTCTCCAACTTTATGCCTACCTCGAGGAGGCATCATTTATTGATGCCAATCCTTGTCTACCAAAGTTAGAAGGGATTAGCATCATAACCTATTGTTGAGTGCAGATGACCGTCCTTTTACCACCGATGTTATGCTTCCCTGACATAAAGTACTGCATAATGAAACTTTGTGTTACTTTAGGGGGACTGACCAACACAATTCAGGATTTGTGCTGGAAAGTTGGCCCCTAAACAAAACTTTGCACCAGGTTTACAGCACTATCATGATGCAAATCAGATGGAAAGTGTTTGTAAATCTGCCCCATAAACACAACACAATGATTGGGTTCTCATACTAGTGAGATTGTATTGCTCTCCAAAGAAACCCTTTTTACCAACCTTAGAATAACAAAAGGTTGGAGGGAAACAAAGCAATAATGTTCTAAACCAATGCCTTTCAATTCGCATACAGCTCTTTAATGCCAGTTCATAGCTCAAGGTGATATTTTAGAAGGATTTTTACTTATTAACTCATAGTAACAAAAGAATCTCTGTGACAAGCAATTTCCCACTGAGCTATCTACATAAAATACTAATCTGTGATCTGCATGCCACATGTTGTGATTTACATTACAGCATAACATTACCCACTATGCTACTATATCATGAGTCAAAACTGTGACTAGATACATTGCGGACCTCTCCATCAAATGCATTAACAACAAAAGTTGTAATGCCATTCTAATTATCCCCTGAAAAATGGCTGGCACACCATGATTGCTGCAGTATGCTTTTATCTCAGTTCAGCTTGTCATGCCAAGAGCACCCCCTTGACCTTGGTGTCTGGTGCAACCTCACCAATTGCACCACCCTAAAGGCGGCACTGGAAACAACCATTGTCGCCTCAGCATGTGAGCAAACACTTCCCTGATAAATGATACTTGAGGCATGGCATGCTACCAGTCACCGAAGAACACTTACTGAAGTCAACAACCACATATTAAGTGGTAATGTTTTGTCTTTGGAACCAGAAGATGTAGGTTTTAACCCTAGCTTCCCTCAACTTGCGAAATCATTGGTCAATCAATTATTCTGTGCTTTAATTCTTTTCTCTGCTTTATTCGAATTACTTTGAAGCAGCCTAATCATATTGCCTAATACAAACAATATAAAAAAGTAGGAAAGTTCTAGTTACATATGGGTTCTTGAAGTAAATGCAACCTATTTCATGCGTAAAATTGGTCACTGCAAATAATGGTCTAATTCCGCTCTCAAAACCAAGTTACCTCTTCAATTACTCGTTGACTGTATCTTTGCCTTTGACCCCCTACATCGCACCTACACATTGCCTGTAGGTTTGTGCTATACAACCACCACATATATACAAACTTCACTTAGTACAAAGCTCACATAGCCATCCTCAGCAAATACACTTTTTAGGTCTCACATGAGACAAGACATGTTGTTTACTCACAGGGGGCTTACAACCCATCCATTGCTTACCATTAGTTGGCTTCATTGTCACTCTCATTTCCTTGTTTCTCTTTTGTCAGAGTGTGCCAGCTTCACTTCCTTTTTTGTGTTTGTGCCTCCCCTGGAGCATGGCCCAAGGACTTTTTTCTTGCTAGTGTCCTTCCTCGACTTGTGCCGTAGGAGGTACTTTTACAGCACTCCGTAAGACTGCATATGTTTTCAGGTAGCCACCTCTCCATCCCATACCACTCTTTGCTACAGTTTTTTTTATAGGTAGTGCAAAATCAGTATGAGGGAATTGGGAGGTCTTTACATGAGCACCACTTTACATTACACAAGGTCAGATTAATGTTTCTTTCATACAGCTCGAACTCGTCCGAGAGCATTGGAGTGCTTTGCATGAGTGCTTTACATGACCACCACATCACATTGCACAAGGTAGGATTCATGTTTTTGCTGTTTTTTGGTTGCTTGTTCCCTTCTTCCCGAGTTGTTGCTTGCCACCTCCTACCTTACGCTGTTTAGCTTGCCCCCATTGTTGCTAGCTCCCGTTGTTGTTTGCCTTTGTTGTTGCTTGCGCCCTTCTAGCCCACATTGTTGTCTGCCCTTGTTGTATTACTTGCCCCCTCACCTTCTCATGTTGTGTTTATTTCCTCCTCCCACCCTCCCGTCATTGCTTCCATACTTACTACCCTCCCATCCTGCCAGGAAAAAAGCATTGGCAATGCCAATAGATCTCGCCTACGTAATCTATTGGTGTTTACTGTGTTTTTAGCCATGTTCCACAGCAGCGAGGCTGTTGTGCAGTATGGCTGAAAGTTAAAAAAAAATAGCTATGACAAGGCCACTGCTGACCATGCCTAAACGAGAGCTTTTTTTCATTTCTGATGGGAGTGTTTGATGAGAGGCATCTACGCCCTTGTGTTGCACGCCCTCCTTCCCTCCCCCCACCCCCACCAGCAATTTTAAAAAAGCGATATGACATAGCTAGCACTGGCCGCATCTTAGTGATTTTTTTCAAAAACTTTCAGCCATGCCGCAGAGCAACCATGCAGTTGTGCAACATGGCTAAAATATTGACAAAGGCAAAAGCTTGCAGAGGCGTGACCCATTGGCTTTGCCTATGCTTGTTGGAAGTTGATTTCACTAGAAGGCATAGTGTAGTATGGTGTAGTGCTTTTATACTGTATTAGACACCTCCCTTCAGAAGCCAAGTAAATACCAAGGTGACACGAAGAGTTACCCCTCAGTAAGTGACAGCTGTGCCTTCTAGGCCACAATCCCAACAGAGTGCAAAAAGGACCTTCTTGTGTGTGGGTGTGTGGGTGAGTGTATGTGTTAGTGTCAGAGGTGCTGCCACTTGGCTGCAGGAGGTGCTGCAGCACCCCCAGATATTATTGAGGAGTTACGCCAAAGAGAATCGACCTCCATAAGGCCTCTGAAGGGTTTTCCTGTAGCAATCCTTGCTTGTTAAAAGTCAGAGGGTCAAATGTCAGCCAACTTCACACAAGAGGTTGCTGCCAATTCGTGTAGCTTGGACATCTTTGTTTACTTTTCATTCCACTGAATGCAAAGTGATCACATTTTAAAACTCGAAGCACGAGAGTGCACCTCTGCAGTTTTGAAACCTGTTTTGACACACATGTGAATAAAAGCATATACTTCATTTGCATAATTCCGTACATATAATCAAATGGCTAAGTCCAAATGCGTCACACTGTCTCTTGACCCTTTACTTGTGTGATTCAGTTTCACTCTATCTGCTGTGTCTGCTTCGGAGATCAGCCAGCTAGAAGTATGCACATTACCTCCATCAAACCTGAGGGCCTGCTAACGACGTCACCCGTGTTTATGGTGTCAGTGAGAGGGCTGTCCAGTCGCTTCGTGTTATTGGGAGTCGTTATTCCCGCCCTCAGTTTACATTGAACAAATCTGTGCATTCTGTGGGTTGCATTCCTGGCTGGCCTCCAAAGTAACCAATGCTCTCTAAATGAAAGGAGCGGGAGCCTGGAATCCCGCCAAGATGGAGTAATCGGGCAGCCTCAGTGGAGAGAATGGCAAGGCCTGGGCCACTGAACTAATTGTTTGTCTCCCGCCTCTGTACATCCATCTACATACTTGGTCTTTTCACAACTATTTGAAGAGACTGAGTTCTGGTCTAAAGTTCTGAGAAAATTAGGTTTTTTTATGTACCACCCGCGGGCATTGCTTCTCCTGGGCAAACAGTTACTGCTGCAGAATGTATCCGACACCTTAGGCCTTCTTGTAGCTTAATATTTTACAAGATTGATGCATTCTTTTTGTTGTTGTTATTCTCTTTATTTAATTCAATACAAGATGGAAGCACCACAATAGCGTCGCTGTTACATGGTAAGATGGTTCTTAAATTAGCTCGGGCACCCATGAAATACTCATCCTTGACGCACCCACCCAGAACAGTCAAATTGGGGAATGCACATACTCTCATTACTTTTCCTGGCACAGAACGTGGGATATTCAATATTCCTGATGTGGCTCAAGGTTTAAACAATATATGCTATACACTAATCCATTAGCTCATGTGGTCGCCAACGGACACATCTCCGAGGAATTTCCCCTGGGTAGCGGAACAAGACAGGGCTGCCCCCCCTGTCCCCACTCCTTTTTGCCTTGGTACTAGAGCCACTGGCGGCCTAGATAAGGATAGACCCAATCATCCGTGGGCTCAGTTAGACGGAGGGATGGGAAGACCGCATATGCCTTTATTCAGATGACATTCTCATATACATGGCATTCCCACAACGCTCCCTGTAGAGACTCTTAAAGATATGCAAAGTATATGGGAAGGTGTCAGGATACACCATCAACTGGGGAAAGTAGGTGCTGTACACTTTACATGGGCCCCTTCCAGTAATACTGAGGGGTTGTGGGGGAAGGATAGTGGTTTCAAATAGCTGGGTATTCATGTGACGTCCGATCCCGATGATTTCATAGCCAAAAACCTTCAGGAACCGCTGCAGAGACTACGGTGAGATGCCAAACCCTGGCAATCTTTGACCCTCACTCTACTGGGCAGAGCTGCACTTTTTAAAATAATGGTGCTCCCCAGATTTCTATATGCCCTCCAAAATACCCCCTTCAGTGTTCCCCTCTCATACTTTAAGGCAATTGATTCAGAAGTGAATAACCCCCTGTGGGACGGCATGCCAGCTAGAATAGCAGCAGTGAAGCTGGTTAGGAGTTGGTATGATGGTGGTATAGCACTCCCACACATCCAAATATATTACTGGGCTTCTCAACTAACAGTAATCAATCAATGGCTTCACTCGCCCCAAACTGACCCTGCATATCAAGTAACTAGACATACTCTAGGGGTGGGAGGAATCAATTGAGCACTATATAATAAAAAGCAAAAATCAGATCTTATAGGATAGGCCGCACATACCGTCTGCACGTGGCACACGGTAACACGCCACCTAGGTTGGAACAACAAACTAACGCAACATACTCTGCTATGGGAAACGGGCAAACTAGGTAGCCTGGGTAAGAGTAAAGGATTTAGACAATGGGACACAATAGGGCTCTCGCGATTGGGTGACCACTGGAAAAATGGGACCATCCTCACCTTCGCCCAATTACAAACCCAATACGAAATGGCGCCCACTGAGCTGTTTCGATACTTGCAGGTTAGGCATGCATTAGAAGTGGCCATCCCGCCAGACATGATCCTTCCAGAGTCTTCCCCACTGGAAGACAGACTCCTCATGGAATACATTGACAAAAAAGGCAATATCACTTACATACCGAAAACTCATTAATAATCAGTTAGATCCTACGCAATTGCTGCAGGAAAAATGGCAAACTGATGTGGGCGAATTGGATGAAACCGACTGGCAGGAAGCACTAGAATCCCCGAGGGTGGCGGCAGTATCCTCTAAGTTGCGTCTTATACAACTCAAAGTGCTCCACAGGACATACTTTACCAGGGTAACATTGGTCCCGATAGGAAAGTCCAACGATCAATTCTGCTTGCGTGAATGTGGTGACATAGGCACCTTTTACCACTCACTATGGGAATGCCCTTTCGTTAAATTATACTGGGTAGCAGTGATGAGCACAATCACACAGGTTAGCGAAAACCCGGTACCCCCTGAGCCTAAATATTATCTCTTAAACATCTGGGAGTCAACGGACCTGAATCACACTCCCCAAAACTGGACAATCCTGGGTATGTCAGTAGCGAAACGAAATATTGGTAGACATTGGGGGGCTGGTGCAGCAACACTCCTCCAGGACTGGTGTAAGGATATGGACATGGCCATGGTGGCTGAAAGGGCCACATATGTCCACAGGGGATGCCCTAAAAAATGGGAATGAATGTGGGGTAGATGGAACACATTTAGAGGAGGCATCTGCACTCCTCCGACCATAGATCCTTCCTCAGATGATGATGACTAATAGCACAATATCTGTTTATTGATAAGCCTCTACTGTACATCAGAAATGTTATAAACCTACATACTCACTGTCATATGATGGACACTACTGTCTTGTGGAAATGTACTTCTGTAAATGTTTTGATTGCAAGTCAAGAAAGAAAGAAAGAAAGAAAGAAAGAAAGAAAGAAAGAAAGAAAGAAAGAAAGAAAGAAAGAAAGAAACACTCCTATGAGGAACAATCAGTTCTCAAGCACTTCCAAACTATTTATGGTGGGCCACCATCAGCACAAAAGGCAAAGAACAGCAACCAGCAGTCAGCTAAAACCTTTTTTCACATGCTTGTGGAATGACTGGTGGAGAATGGGATAGATCCTGTTTACTTGGCAGAGGAATGTGCCACAGCACAGTGTAGTTTTCTCTTCAGACCTTACCGAGTCTGTCATCAATACATATCATTCCTAGTTGTGAGAAGTGATTAAGACCTTTCTCTTCCCTAATCAAAACCAAGTTGTCTGCTAATAGTTGTTACCGGTGATTTCAATTCACAACAAAATAGTATTTCATGTTGGGCCTCACTTGTCATTCATAGCATTGTTAGATCAAGGAGCCAAGGCCCAGGTAGACACCTTCAATGCACCTCACACCATCCCAATGCCATGGGTGAGGGTGCCTGCTGTTAGGGTGAGCAGGCAAGAGAGCTGATGCTCCTATGCAGAACTGACTCAACGGTGGTGTTGGTTAGGCCTTCGGGTTCCTCCCTCTTGCACCGATCTGATATAAGCTGGGCACTCAGATGCACACTCACGTGCAGTGGATGGCAGGAGGGGCTTTAAAGCCTGGATGACTTGTGGGTTCATCTCTTTGGTCTCAGATGCCCAGTTGCACTGCATGATGCAACTGAAGCACTCATCCAGCCTGAACGTTAGTAGATGTGGGAGTGTTTTCAAAATAGTCTATGAAAAGTTTCCTGACAGAAGTTATGCACATTTTGGAGTATATTAAATAATTATGAATGTTAAATAGAATTTTGTCTTTCTGTAATTAAATACCACTCGACGTTTTCTACTAAATTAATGGTTATGTGTAGTGATCTCGGGAGATTGGGGAAGGCCCCCAGCTTTGCCAGCCCACAGCTTATGTCATTGATTGTTCCCAGGCTCAGTGAGTTTGATCAAGAGGTGAAGCCATGATTAAAAACCGGGGGCCTCATTTATGAGGCTGTGCGTCACTTTTACGCCGCCGGTGCGTCACTTTTTGTGATGCACCAGTGGTGTAATAAATGCGCCTTGTTGCGCCATATTTACAAAGTGACGCATCTAGGTAGATGCGTCACTTTGTAAACCCCTGTGCCACATTATACCTGCGCCAGGTATAATGTATGCAAAGGGGGCGTATTGACGCAAGGAAGGGTCGTAGAAGTGACGCAGTGAAATCTATGAGATTTCACTGCGTCACTTTTAGGACGTCGTTGCGTCAAAATCTTGCGCCTGCCTCACATCAGGCGTAAGACTGACACAGGCCCTTTCAGATGGGGCTTGCCCCATGTGAAAGGACGCATTGCTAGAGTTGCGTCACTTTTGTGACACACTCAAGCAATGCGTCACTTTTGCGCCATACAGATACGTCAGAAATACTGACGTATCTGTAACTCCTTGCGACATGATGCGTCATACATTAAATATGACGCATCAGGAATGACGCAAGGAGTGCGCACTGAGAAGTGGCGCATCGCTACTTTCACCCAGCGATGCGTCATTTCTCATAAATGAGGCCCTGGGTTTTCTGGTTAACAGCTTACAATGGAACCTCTAGCACACCTCTCCATACCAGTCTAAAGGGATATGGGGTACACAAAAATGTACATATCTGCAATAAGCCTCCTTCCTGAAACATAAACCTTTCTTCTTATCATCTGTTGCTGATCTTCAGACAATCAAGAGCTGGGGCACACGGGGGAAAGTGCTACTTTTTCTTCATATACAGCAATGGAGGATGGATGGGTGGCACAAGCCAGGGTGTCACTAACTGGCATGCGTCTGACTGGACAGCCAGGTTATGCCAGAGGAAGAAGCACTCTTACACATGTGAACATTTGTACTTCTACTTGTTGCATCTGGATTAAAAGAGTCAATGGGATGGATCATGGAGACGGGACATATTTGAATGGAGCACAGTAGGTGTAAAGATTGTAGAACGTTAGTACACAATCATAAAAGGATGTCGCTGAGATGGAATTTAAAGAGCTGAAACAAAGGCTTTAATGAAAGAGATGGCAAGGGGATACAGAAGCAATGGTCCACGCGATGGACAGGATGGCCAGAGGACCCAAGGATGTAAGACCTGTAGAAGAGGAGAGCACATAGGCAATTAAAAAACGAATGTCTATCAAAGAAGGCCACGTATTAGTAGGATAGAGGAGAAAACAGAAAGGTGTGGGAAATTGCTTAAGTTGTGGGGCGTGATATACAGTCTTCTGTGTATTGATATTGTTAGTATATGTGAAAAAGGCTAATGAAATTCAAAATTTGAACGCCTCGCCTCAGATGAAATGTCATGTTTGCAACTTAAAGAGATGTATATGTGGAACCCGCTTCCTAATGGAAACCTAGTAGCAAGTGAAAGAATCTCAAATTTGTATATTCGGAAATCTTAGGTCAACGACCCAAACTCTGCCTGGACTGTTTTGTTTTTGTTTTGCCAGGTTCAATAACTTCTTAAAACTGGGAGTATCCCTAATTTTAAAGACACGCTCAAAGTACCACACAAAAGATGGATACAGAAGCAGTGCCTGCGACCATGAGTAATTCGCTTCTGGCACTAAATTGCCCCCATTCCATTGGCAAGCATAATCGATCCCTCATTATTCTTCTACAAGCCTTACATACAAGAACTTTGATTTCTTGAACTATATCACAGCCATAGCTGGAACTGCGCAGCCAGGTTTGTGCAATACTTTCCAAAATTCTACCTAATTGATTCTGTGACCAAGCATGCACTTTCTTTTATTTTATGGAGTTTTATATAGCGCGAACTTGACCCGGTATCGGGTATCAGAGCGCTTTGCATAGCACCAGTTGCCTTACACGAGGACACATTCATTTTTGTTAGGCACGGAGAGATTAAGTGATTTGCCCAGAATCACAGAATTGTCACCGTCATTGCAGAGACTGGAACCCGGTTCCCCTGATTCGAGTTCAACCCGTTAGACCAACTCCTCTCTCTCACTTAGCAGAAAAGTTGTGTGTTTGCATTGAAATTACACTGCATTTAAAATCTTCTTACACAGAACACGTGCAGCCTAAACAACTTTTTTGTCTCCTGCTCAAAGATTGACTTCTTATTGCATAAGACCAGTGCCCATTTCCACCTTATATAACCTATATTTGATCCTAGGTTTACTGGAATGAACTTCATTGGGAACACTGCCACGAATATCAACAGGAAACTCCCTAGGGACCAAAGTTACAGCATCTCAACAGGTGACAGCTCAGGGCTTGCGTGATGAGCTCACTCTTTTCACATGCTCATTGACTCTAATCCAAGAGTCTTGTGAGCACGTGACACATAGTAATGTAATATATATATATACATATACATAAACAAAAGTATGCCCGTATGTCCTTTATGCATTACTACACCATTCATCCGATCGACATGAAACTTTGGGAAGTTGTTGAGTACACTCCTGCGAATGTTTCTGGCAAAAAAAATATATATAAATGAAAGAAATTTAAAAAAAAAAAAGAAATTTGCTAAAAGTTGTTGAGTAAACTCCCGCGAAGGTTTCTGGCAAAAAAAAAAAGGTAAATATCGGCCCCCCGGACTCCCAGGGCCCTCATAATCTTTACAATACTGAACGTTTACAGTGTCCGGTGCGACTCGCTTTTGCAATGACCATCAACAAAGCACAAGGACAATCGCTGCAAATGTGTGGACTAGATTTGGAGAATCCCTGCTTCTCACATGGACAACTATATGTGGCCAGCTTACGCGTCGGAAAACCTGATGATTTATTCGTGTACGCACCAGACGGAAAAACAAAAATACTGTGTATCCACAAGCACTCGAATAAATAAACAGAATTAAAACAACACTTTAAAATGTTTTCCACATTAAAATGAATAAGTTTCAATAAAAATGACACAATGTAAATTGAATGTTATCATAACAAGTTTCCTTAAATTTCCTTTTTCTGAGATCGCAGCAACGCGCGACGGGTAGGCTAGTATATATATATATATATTTGTGGGACATTGAAGCACTTGCCTACATGGGTATCATGCTACATCATGTAGTGGTGTGTGGTTGGAAGGGTGATGTCTTTGTTTATCTCTGTGTGGAAAGTGTTTCCATGTCATGCATGAGTACCACAGAGGTGCATTGTCGTGTTAAGGGTGGCAGCGCTTAGCAGTGTGATGGATGAAGAAGTGTGAGCTTTAGGCCTGCAACTTATTGTTTTCAGTAAGCTGGCAGCTTTGAACAGCTCTGCAGGACCCTTTATGGCTTTTCATATGTTCATTGTCCACCTAGCTAGTTACTATAATGGGTTTTCCATTCTGAGATATCTTGTTTAAAGTTTATGGTCCTAAGCAAGCACAGGTTAGAGAAAGACATGGATCAGATATTATTAGACCTGCCAGCCTTAGGGTGGTCTTCCACTAAACGCTTTACCTTACTATTCCATTTTTTTGTGGATCCCATTTTTGTTGGCCTGAGGACTCTGTGTACTTTACAACTGCTAACCAGTGCCAAAGTGCAGGTGCTCTCTACTTTACATGATAAAACTGGCTTACACCCAATTGCCACATTTAATTTACCAGTAGGTCCCCAACAAAGTGGTATTGCATGTACCCAGGCATGTAAAATAAATGTCAGTAGTGGGCCTGCTGCACTGATTGCGCTATCCACTTAAGTAGCACTTTCAACATGTCTCAAGCCTGCTATTACAACTTATGTGTGCAGTTCTAAACTGCTATTCCGGCCTAGCAAAATTAACTCTCTTGCCAAGCATAAACCTTCCTTTTTAATACATGTAAGTCACCCCTAGGGTAGACCCTAACCAGCCCTAAAGAGCCCATAGGGCAGAGTGCAGTGTATAATAAACATTGGATATGTACTTTTAACTTCTACATGCCCTGGTATTTGTGGAGGGGATCGCCAGAAGGGGATTGGGGGTCCCACCAACAGAAGGGGTGAGGGGAGGACTTAAAAATAAGACGTTTTCCACAGCCAGATAATTGGAGCTGTGTGCTTTTAGACCCTTTACGTATCTGAAATATTTAACATTGCATACCTCCGCTTCTACTGATTGGATTTTTGTGTTTTCAGTGTCAAATGATTTATTATATTTTATTTGATTTTTTTCTGAATTGGAATGGGATTTTTCTTGTGTTTTCATTTTATTACTGCTTAAAGTGCTGCATAAATATTTACGCATTGCCTCTAAGTTAAGTCCGAATGCTTTGTGCCAAGCTACCAGAGGGTAAAGCAGCGGTTGGTTTGGGGTTAGCTTGTGTTTCACTGTGACAGTTATTGTGGTTGCTGCTTGAGTATGGTTTCACCTCCCTCAACCAGTAACCCGAGTTCCAACAGACATTTACTGCGATGGACTTTGTTACTATCTGATTGTCATTGTGAGATAGCTTCATAATATGTCGCTCGTTGGGACCTGCAGTGGTGGAATAATGTGTGAATTATTTTCTCACACAAGATCATGTGAAGTACTATGCCTTGTGAGCTACACATCGGGCTTTAGACTAGATTCGATGGTCAGCCAGAAAATATGTGATTAGACTAGCAGAATGCCACCTGATACTGGTCAGGCCGCAAATGTCTGAATTCCGGGCAGGCAGCTAGGATGGATAGGGGAATGCTCAGGTAAACACCACTGAACAATTCTAGTCTGGACAATGTGGCTTTTGCTGTTATTCAGTTGCAACAGAAGAGGCCTTATATTTAATAATTTATCTATTCATTAAAAAAATGTAAGGCAGAAGTTTGTAGGCATATGCTGTGAGCTAATTGGCAACAGACGTTTTGATGGAAAAGTAGTTTCTTGGGACACCATTTACTTAGGCTTTGATTGAAACCTCTGGAACAATTGAAAAATGTCTATTGATGGAAGTCAAAAATGTACACATGTCCAAGTTGCCAAGTATGACATCAGTGGGTCAGAGATTTTGTAAATTGCAAGGCTGTAGCTTCAATGACCTCAAATCACTTTTTTCTCGATGTATGAGACGGTGCCTTAGGAGGTCGGAAAAGTGTCATTTGAGTTTTCTTCTGAAAAAGAGGGAACTTGTGTTTTAAGATATCGACTGCTCTTCCGCTGGTGTTCTTGGAACAGTCTAGACTTTGCTTCCTTTTGAGGTACATCGGATTGTTCTGATGTGGAATGCGTTGGAAGGATGAAGGCAGGCTGTGTATAAGGATGAGGTGGTGTAGTTTGCTGAGGTATTTTGATGGGTTTCTACACATTCATTGGTGGGTAACAGCAAGAGTTTTTGTCACAAAATCCGCTAAAATGCTGGAAGTTCTAGGCCAAACAGGAAATATTTGGAATTGTCTCAAAGCACAACGAGCACGTTGTGAAAGAGACATGTAGTTCGCTCTTCAAGGAGCAATTCACCAGTTGGATGGTGGCATAAGTGCAGAAAATAATCAACTTAGCTTTGTCTTACTGTTGTGCTTGTACACACATCCTGGGAGAAAGCAAACATATTTCGTAGGCACTAGGGAGGCGGAGCCCACATCCTTGCACCAACCTTTAACAAGGGCACACCGACTATGCAACCTTCTCAAGTCTCCTTCAGCTTCAAGGCTCTGTGGTGTCCTCTGCGACTTGTCCACTCAGTAACCTACACAAAGCTCACACGATACCTTATCTGAAAGCAAACTCAGTAGGACCAGCAGATTGGTACAATTTTCCGTGCCAAGCACCGACTTCCTTAAGAGGCAAGGTGTACAGGTGTGTTCCAGGAGTGGGTGCGGGGTTGGTAGCACACCATACCCTGCACCCTGGGAGGAGGTACAACCTTTTATCCCACGTGCCTTCTGCAGCGTATTTACATTCTACAGTAATCCTTTCATCACACACTCACAGTGAGGCAAACATTGCCGGGAATACTGTTGTGTAGTCTGGTTTACTTCAAGTTTGACGTTTTATTCAGGGCAAACCTTTTCATAGATGTTGCCCTCTGCTGAGAAGAATGGGTTTTTGAACCTAGACATTTACCTCCATAAGGTAACTGGCTCATGTTTATCAGTACATTTATAGGAGCTCATATTTTATTGGAGTGGGTGTTTACGTGGAATGTTTTTCTGAGAAATCTGTGTATCGTCAACACTAGTGTTTCCTGTTTATAGACTTTTTGTAGTGCTAGGTTTTCTCAATTCGGATTCAATTTCCTGGGTGGGTTTAGTTTATTCAGACAAACTACCAAAACAAAATGCAGGTTTTTTATATTTGACTGAAACTCTCAGCTATTGAGTCACCTGAGAGCACTTTGTAGGGAAGTGGTGAAGGAGGTCACGTGAGTGTGAATGGCATGATGCTTGACCTTGGTGTATTGCTTTGCAGTGGCAGGCATAATGGATCTGTGGGCTCTTTCGATAGCAGAAGATGAGCCCATCTTAGCTTTTTGGTAGGAGTAACAAAAGAAGGCAAGAAAGCTGCCAGGATAAAATGACTCCAGGATGCTTAGAAGATTGTAAAGTAGCCAGCAGACTATAAGGTGATAAGAAGGCTGAGCAGAGATGGGTTGGTGAGCAGTCCTTCTCCTTTGAAGGGGCTGCACCTGGATAGTGCAGGTTTGGTGGGTTGTATGTATTGTTGTTTTTATATTGGTGCTTCCTAAGCAGTTTTTGTAAGAGGTTTTTTATATGGTAAACTATAGGTACATGTTATGTTTCTTTGTAAAGTGCACCATCACCCGCAAGGGTATCCTGTCGCTGAGCAGGTGTGTGTGCCCAGCCTGTTTATGGTAGATTGCTAGTTAACCATTAGAAAATATATAATTACAAAGTATATGGAGGTTTTCCACATTTGTACCCAATGGGTAGTTTACCAATAGCTCGTTTAGGGTGAGCAACTAAAACAAAAGCATTTGTAAGAAATAGATTCAACATTAAGACAGATTCATATCACGGAGGTTTATGTGTCTGTGTTTACATAGTCCAGTCCTGACTATAAAGGAGTGCATTGCTATACGGAGCATGAAAACAGGTACAATAAAGTTGAAGCTAGTGTAATTTAAGGAAAGCGGTGTAACTCTTAATGCAGTGACCAAGACTGGGACAGAGTAGATATTTGCACTAATAGCATTAGATAGATATGAGAAGTAAAAAGAAACACCACCAGAGAATCAGCAAAAAAATTATTTACAGTCATACCATCATAAATATCAATGCAAATAGCATCAATCACCGCCTAACACTGTGGTCCAGGAGTATTTCAATATTTCATGAAACTGTAGTAACTCATCAAACCATTTGCATACTAGGATAAAACATTTGTACATGCTTCGTATTGGTACATCATATTTGCCTTCATGATACTTGGTGCAAAGAAACTCTTGTGCACAAATTGTTAAGAGTTTCTGCACTGCTTGCTTCATGAATTGTATGATGACCCTCGCTTTAGCCAATTTGAAAACAGAGTGACACCATAGTCCAAGCAGAGCCTGGGTAATTTCAGCAGCAGAATGCTTCAACCGGGGTAATCTGGCACAATGCTTCCACCAGGGTGATCTGGCACAATGGTTCCACCAGGGTAATCTGGCATAATGCCTCCACCGGGGTAATCTGGCACAGTGCTTCCATCGGGGAAAACTGGCACAATGCTTCCACTGGGGTAATTTGGTACAGTGCTTCCACCGGTTTAATCTGGCAGAATGGTTCCACTGGGGTAATCTGGCATAGTGCTGCGATTGGGGTAATCTGGCACAATGCTTCCACCAGGGTGATCTGGCATAATGCTTCCACCAGGGTAATCTGGCATAATGCCTCCACCGGGGTAATCTGGCGCAGTGCTTCCATCGGGGAAAACTGGCACAATGCTTCCACTGGGGTAATTTGGTACAGTGCTTCCAATGGTTTAATCTGACAGAATGGTTCCACTGGGGTAATCTGGCATAGTGCTGCGACTGGGGTAATCTGGTACAGTGCTGCGGCTCGGAGAATCTGGCACAGTGCTTCCACCAGGGTAATCTGCCATAATACTTCCACCGGGGTAATCTGGCACAATGCCTCCACCAGGGTAATCTGGCACAATGCTTCCACCAGAGTAATCTGACATAATGCTTCCATGGGGTAATCTGGCACACTGCCCCCATCTGGATAATCTGCCATAATGCTTCCACCGGGGTAATCTGGCACAATGTTTACACCGGGGTAATCTGCCACACTGCTTCCACCTTGGTAATCTGCCATAGTGCTTCCACCGGGGTAACCTGGCAAAATGCTTCCATTGGGGTAATCTGGGACAATGCTTCTATTGGGGTAATCTGGCACAATGCTTCCACCGAGGTAATCTGGCACAATGCTTCCAGTGGGGTAATCTGCCACAATGCTGCCACCAGGTTAATCTGGCACAATGTTTCTACCAGGGGTAATCTGGCACAATGCTTCCACCAGGGTAATCTGGCATAATGCCTCCACCGGGATAATCTGGCGCAGTGCTTCTATCCGGGAAAACTGGCACAATGCTTCCACTGGGGTAATTTGGTACAGTGCTTCCACTGGTTTAATCTGGCAGAATGGTTCCACTGGGGTAATCTGGCATAGTGCTGCGACTGCTGTAATCTGGCACAGTGCTGCCACTGGGGTAATCTGGCACAGTGCTTCCACCAGGGTAATCTGCCATAATGCTTCCACCGGGGTAATCTGGCACAATGCCTCCACCAGAGTAATCTGGCATAATGCTTCCACCGGGGTAATCTGGCACACTGCCTCCACCTGGGTAATCTGCCTTAATGCTTCCACCAGTGTAATCTGGCACAATGCTTCCACTGGGGTAATCTGCCACACTGCTTCCACTTTGGTAATATGCTATAGTGCTTCCACCGGGGTAACCTGGCAAAATGCTTCCATTCGGGTAATCTGGCACAATGCTTCTACTGGGGTAATCTGGCACAATGCTTCCACCAAGGTAATCTGGCGCAATGCTTCCAGTGGGGTAATCTGGCACAATGCTTCCAGTGGGGTAATCTGCCACAATGCTTCCACCCGGGTAATCTGGCACAATGTTTCTACCAGGGATAATCTGGCACAATGCTTCCACCAGGGTAATCTGGCACAATGCTTCCCCCGGAGTGATCTGGCACAGGAAAGATTGCTATTGTTTCAATGTTTCCTTAGAAAATTAACAAAGCAATGGGTGTCTATGAAACAACAATGCTTTGAAAAGTATTACATACCTAGATGTAGGATAATTACATTTAATTGCACAATGAACATGTTATGATATATTGATGTTCAGCAGACATGCTTGGCTCAATGCTCATCATGGTAACTTCATAAGTGACAAACATTTGAGAGGAATTGTGAGCCTCACATCACACATCTTTGTAATCAACAAACATTGGGGAGTGTACCACTTACCCAAAAAGATACAGAGATGTGTAGAGCACCTTCTCTTTCAGCTAGCAATTTATGAACGATGCATATGGAAGGCTGTAGGAGATTTACTCTCTGTCAACCCTGGAAGTAGAGTAGCAAGTGGTTTAATATCAAAATAAGGGACTTTGCAAAGGAGGTGTGCTAGTGTAGGACTGATGACATTCATCTATGCCATTAAGGGCATTCTGTATTGAATCACGTTTTGTGATCCAGCGTCGTTCCTTTAAATTAAATAGTGCCATAATGTTTCATCGCCTCACAAGCATCTTGATTAAATCAATGATCTATTATTGTATGTCATCCTCATTGTTATTAAACACTGAGCAATATGACACTAATTGTAAATTGATACTTGTATAGCGCACTACTCACCCGCAAGGGTCACAAGGCGCTTGTACGAATACGGCTGTGGAACCCGTCCTGGCTTTCCCTGTGAGGTGTCCACTCCTGGGCACCCCCAAGGTGGAGGCCAGGCATCCTTAGCGTTGTGGGGGGCGTTGTGGAGATTAAGCAAGCTATTGCCCAGAGTTGCAGAGTGGGACCCATGGTTGGAATAGGCACCGAGGCGAGAATTATCAGGTCCGTGGAATTTTGAGCCCAAGACCCGCCGAGGCGGGAAATCGAACCCTGGTCCCGGGCTAGATCTCTGCATCAGTGTCTGCTGCTCTAACCATTGAGCCACACTTCTCCACTAATGGAACATTTGTGGACTTTTTTGACTCATGCAAATCAATCAGCACCAAATATGTCACCAACTGGAAACGCAATTGGTACGGGGTGATAAGAGTTAGACGATAGCCCCATGTTTGAAAACCTTAGTGTCCCTAGTCAACCAACAAACAATACACGTGTCAGATTTATAAGATCCTTGCACCAAGAGAATCTCCACTAGCAGGGGAATTTGATGAGGTTGCAGATAGGATCGGACCTCTACTCCCTTTCAGAGTCTTTGATCTTTTGAATGCAAACAGTGGAGTGTTATATTTAACATCACTAGCTGATTGCAATTTCAATGTTTGTATAAACTTTTACTTTATTACTGGTGGAACTAAAAGGGGGGACAAACATAAGTCTATGCTGTGAAGATCGAAAATAAAAAATCAACATTGTGACTCCCCAGTAGAAGTGTGCAAAATGTGCATAATTCCCTCTTGCATAATTATGCAAATGTTCAGAGAAAATATCAAAATTACCCGAGTGGTGCAAGCTCTCATTTTGTGGTATATTTTACCAAGAAATGTGGTTGTGTGTCAATTATGGATGAGAGTATGCATTTTGCGCTAAATATTATAGGGTTAAATCACACAAACAGCAACTGCTCGCGTTCCGTGCACTTTGTTTCCATACTCCCACATGGGAATGTTTCCTTGAATGATGGCCTAATTACTCGGCCCGGTGTAACAGCACCATTTTGGTCTTTTCACATACCAAACAATGTGAAATGCCAGAAATTACGGTAGATTACACCGGCATAACGAAAAGCCTACGGAGTTCAGCCTTGGCACCCTTTTAGATAAAGAAAATATTGTCAATGTGGAGGTACTGGAGAGGAATTTTGCCAAACAATGAGGTGATGTCGGGTTAGATGTAATATTCATTAAACTCAGCAACATAAAGATTCACTAGAGTGGGAACAAAAGATGCACCAATTGCTGTTCCTCCGACTAGCAAGTAGAATGAGACCAAGACAAGTACATATTTCCTGGTAGGGCCAAATCAGTCCGGCTCATAAAGAGCTCAGTAATGGGCAAATGTGGGTTAGGACGTGAATTCAGAGTACTACTAATAGCCTCCTAAGCCTCCTTTAAGGAATGCCCATATGCATTATACCTTACCCAATGAGACCAAGCATTCAGTATGAAAACCTTATTCTTTAATGCTGCCAATACAATCCATTCCATCCCAGATGAGGGTTTAATGTTTAGCGCAATGTATTTTATAAAGAAATAAAACAACTAGCAGAGGGGTTTGAAGGCTTAGCCATACCGTGACACTGTGGGCCTCTCAGGGAAGTTTTATTATTCTTATTGACTTTAGAAATTGTATAAATGGCTTTTGTGTGGGGCTTGGTTTTCTCCATGACTGCTAGCATGTCCAAATGGAATGCGCCCACAGAGTCACTAGTAGTTTTTTGTAAGAGATTGATGTCAGATGTTGGACTATTAACTTGGAGAGACCAAAGTTTGAAATCCCACAGATTTAAGAAAGAGTGGCTTGTTAGGTAAACACAGTTTCAAGAGGTTACCTGGGCATAATTATAGCACAAAGCAACATGGTTTTGTCCAGAGTCACACAAGTAAAGTATTAAAGCAGCAGCAAAACTGGTTACAATGAAGGGAACCAGAGGACCAGAATTAAGGGAACCACCCCTATGAACTTAAAAAAGTTATAAATGTTAAAAAAAATCTAGAAAACACTAAGTGGCAATATAAATCAATAGGCAAAGGTCACCCAGACAAAGGCAACTTTTCCGGCTGACCACAATGGGCACAAGTCAGATACAGCCCTGTTGTTCACTCTGGTCAACAGATTTACCTTCTGAAATAGTAGAAATAATGGGAAGTCAAAATGTTTGTGGGGAAAAGCAATGCACTTTGAATGGTGAGTATCCCACAAAGTCAGATATTTTAATTTAAGGAATAAAAATATTCAAGTGGGGCAAGTCATGATTCTTTCAACAGCTATTGTTCCATGAAGTCAGATATGTTGAATGCAGGGTCCCTCTTTCATGTGCTTCCAAGCTTTTGAGTTTTTACCTAATGAATTAGAAGAAATTACAGAGCATGAACTTCTCCCGTAGGACAAGGTGGAGAGCTGTAGCTTGGCTGAGCTCCATAAGGCCGGATATCTTATGCACAAGATCTTGTGGCAGCTTCTTTTCTTTTGGCAAAATGCTCTGATTGGTACAAAGCAGGAATTCTTGCTAACTGATGTCATTCATTTCCCACGTAGCCTTGGTGCCTTTTCCAGGTCGTCCAGAGGTCAAAATCTGTCTAACTTCCAACTTTCCTTGGATGCCTAAATTATTTTTCTTGGTGACTCCACAGCTTGCTAATCCACAAAGGTAGCAAAGATAGCAGTGGAAGGAATACTCACTTATTCTTTTCAGCTAGTGCTCCAGCAGTTCCCACAGTCTAATCGTCTACTGGTTCTCCACAAGAAAGATGCCATTCTAGCCCATTATATCCCTGGGATCACATGATACCAGCTGGTCCGACCCTGGAGAAGAATTTTCTGTAATTGAACAAAAGGAAGATCAGGTCCAGGCCTCTGTCTTATTGCAGTCAGACATAGAAACAGTCTCTTTATCTTCTGCTATTTTTCAAGTCCAGTTGCGTTCTAAGCTGCTTGTGGTGGAAAACATACAGTACTGTCTAGTGGTTGATAAAAGACAACAACATATTCTCAAAAGGATATCACGGCCATGTCAGCCCTCTGTTTTTGAGCATATACTGTTAATTGACTATAAATCCATTCTAGAAAACCCCTCCAACTTTCTCTGCCACTCTGTTGTGGCCCTACTAAAAGGTTAGATGTGCGAATTGGAATTAACCATTTCTTACCATGAGTGCATGCACAAGATGGTGCGTAGAAGCATACCTATACTCAGGATCAAAATAGGCCAGTCAATCTAGTTTTCTAAAAGCCAAAATGTGTAGAGTTCACATAAAAGAGAGAATTCTCCCTAACTATGCCTCTACCCTCACCTACCCATTTGATGGGAAGGGTCTGGTGGTCCCTTAACCTAGTAAGCATGACACATTTGTTATTGCACAGGGCATATACACTTTGGACTATAGGTCTGAAGACCTAATTCGCAACCAATTTCTCGTAGGTGACTATTTCCTCAGTGGTAAAAAAAAAAGTTCAAAAGTGAAGGTATAGGTTGTTTGTGAGTCAATGGCATCTCTAATATTTGATATGGGTTGCTCTTAAAAAATGAATAATAATAATTTTGCAAAAAAACATACTAGTTTAACCTAGGGTTCGAAAAATCCACACACTCAGTAACGGTGAAAGATAATTCTTTATCAAATACATATAGGTTTGGGTTAAGCATATAATCAGTCAGTTTTAATACGGGTCGGGTATTGGTGGTTTTAGAGCACGAATCAACATAGGCAATAGTCTATACTGTAAAGAATCGACAAATCCTGCTTCAAGCCCAAAGTATTTTCATATGGGCTAATATTTTAAGTATTTCACATGAGTAATTCCTATATGTTTTCTCATCAATTAGTATTTAATAAATGGTTTATATCGTTCGTTTTTTTTTAATTAACAATGAGCCACTTGGTTTATATGGGTAGGTGGTTTCTCTCAAATGGCCAGAACAGCTAAAAGTTCAACTGTTTGGGGCATACAAGTTGACAGCCCTGCGATGTAGTGTTATGTCAACATATAAAGGACAAAGTAATGCTTTGTATAAGTTGTAATGAAGAAAAGCATAACATGCTGGTGGAATATAGCATAGTGACAGAGCTAGAAAGGTATCTTAGTTAACTGAGTTGCCATGAAAATAAGAACCTATTGAGAGCGATACTAGGGTTGCAGAACAAGCAGAAGAAGGAATGTCTCCCTTTTTGTATCAATATAGAACCCCGACTGGCTGGATTTCTCGGCTGCTTCGGAGGCATACGGCATACAAGAATCAAAACCACATCTGGCGGTCGTTATGGTTTCACCAGGCTGTACCTAAGAGTCTCTTTTTTGGTGTACACCATTTGAACATTTCTCTTTTGTGTTGGATTGAAATAAGCCTTATGGCACGTTCCCATTAGTGGCAAAATAGGCTCAATACAGCAGTGCTTAATTTGAGCCGGAAGTTTCTGGTGCTCGGCACCGGCTCGTATTTGTCAACACCAGCACTTCTGACCGTCTGCCACATGGTAGCACTGTGTAATTTAGAGGTTAGCAGAGCAACAGTTGTTTATTAATACAAATTACATTAAAATGACTAATACCTGCTGCCCAAGACATTCTTATAGCTTTGCAGGCCTGAAATAGTCTAAATTGTTGGTCGCACTGGTATGGGCAATGAGTGGTGTAAGCTGCAGCGGCCCCCTGGCAAGAGCCCTGGTACTTACTTATTTAAACATTAAGCACTGCATTATAGTGGTGGTTCCACCAAATATAACGAAAAGCAGTGTAGGTTTTGGAAATGTACAATGCCTACTAGTATGCTTACTTAAGATGAAACAATGGCACATTTGCCATACAGTGTGGGATGCCATCTCAAAGACAAAATATCAGCTGGCAAGCCATATGCACCAACAAAAGAGCATATGCATACTTTTAAAGCGCTCTGATACCCACAAGGGTCATGTTCGTGCTATATAAAACTCTTAAATAAATAAATGGTAGGACTAGTCCAAATTTGTATTTTTTTCCCTCATGTAATCCGTGTAAATCTCACAAAATGTTGTAGTTTTCACGTATTATGCTTGGGGTTCAACTGCATGAATGTTGTGTGCCAGGTATGTATTAGGGTTCAAATCACACATAACATTCTGTGTCAATGTATTATTTATAAAATCACAGAGTGAACACTGCTGGTGCAGCGAATAAGCCGTGGCACCAGGTACATATCCCGTATCACAGTTCTCACAAGAGATTTTCCGCTCCTTCAGCGAGCCAACATTTTGCAATTATCATGAATGAAAAAAAACCATCAGAAAATATGTTAAATAAACAAAACAAACAGACAAGCTTTTAGTTGCACAATACAAATTCTCCACACCCCAATTGACGCTGCACTTTGGTGGTTTTAGGGGCACGGGAGTGGTAATCCCTTCCACATCAAGTGCCAAAACAAAGAGGTAGTATAATCGGAAGGAAAGACGGAAGACACATCCTCCTTAGGAAGCAATTAATATGTGTGAATTCTTAGTATGATCCGGAACCACAGGATTAAAGTGCCCCAGGGTGCAATGGGCTGTGTGCCTGTTGTCTGTGCCCTTTGGTACCACAGAAGGGGCCATGGATGCTTGTGTGCCCTTTTATAATACATATAGTGCTATCAAATATATAGTGCTTGGGTTAGCCTAAGGGGATGCTCACTCATTTAACTCGGGTGTGGCCCCATGCAAACGAGGGAAACACGTGGTCTCTGCACCAGCAGCATATTATGGACACGTGAACAGATGCAAAGAGGCTGTCAGGAGATGCATTGACTATTTGCCACAAAGGAGGCGAAGCCTGCAAGCATAAATGGGGGTCTGAAGGACCCCATGCCAGACACCTCCTTACAGGTAGGTACAGCCACTCACTGTACCTGTCTGCAAGGGAATCTCTGTCACCCTTTGTAATGTAGGCCACGTCGTAGCCCGTCAAGGAAAGACGGACTGACTGCTTCAAGCATCCGGTCTACTTTTCACTAATGCACAGCCCCCAGGCCAGGAGCAAGTTTTTTTTTTTTTTTTATTTCTGTAATTTTTTATTGTATGTAAAAAAAATATATATTTACATGGAGCATACATTATCTGCAACTGGAGGCAGGACATTCTCTGTAATGGAGTGCACTGTCCATGTCCAGCCCCGGCAAGCCTAGGGACAATGCACCCTTTACATAGTGAGGCCACCCGGTGATATCTGTACCCTAACCAGCGTCGGTCCGTTCCGTGCAGGTAAGCAGGGTGGGTCGAGGGCGGGGAGGGGCGGGATGGGGGAGTCGACAGATGACAGAATAGGGAAATTAAATAATGAAATAATTCCTAGTCCGTCATCTGTCGCCGTCCCTCCTGCCCAGACTGCTGCTGACCCTGACATGGCTTTGGCATTATGCAGCACATTTTAAAGTTGGCGAGACTTGCCTAATGTTTTGTTATCAGCAACACACAGAAAGCTGTTGGGTTTGCGACTGGGAGAAGTGGTTCCATGGGGTTTAAAGCGTTGTCTTTAGGATGTTAAAGTAACACAATTTAAAGCAGCTGTTGCAAAAATTAAAGAGAAGACAACATCACCCTAGTCCCTGTGGCAGCTGCAAGCAGCGGTGCCAGCGCCTCTCAGGACACCTCACTTAGATCTTTTACATTGGAGAAACGGCTTTAACAATGTGTGTTGTGCCACGGGTGCTGTTTCCCCGCAGCTGAACCAGGTTTGATTTAACCACACATAGGCCTCAACCTCGCACATACATGGTTAAGGCAGTGGGCGGTCTGGATGCTGATATGGGCGGGCACAGGGAGAGGAAGGATCAGGAGAGGTAAGTGGAGCTGGGGTCGGGTTTTGGGTCATGGGGGTAGTTTTTAGGGCTCAGGGTTGAGGGGGTCAGGGTTGTTTTTTAGGGCTGGTGGGCAACGTAGATTTTAGGGCTCGGGGGTGCCAGGTTGCTTTTAGGGTTAGGGGGGTCGGGGTAGTTCTAAGGGCTCAGGGGGGTCAGGGTATCTTTTAGGGTTCAGTGGGATCGGTGTAGTGTTAAGGGCTCGGGGGTTGGGGTACTTTTCAGGGCTTGGGGTGTTGGGGTAGTTTTAGGGCTCAGGGGAGTCAAGGAAGATTTGAGGGCTCATTGGGAGGGTCAGGTAATTTTTAGGGCTCAGGGTATGGTTGGAGTCGTTTTCAGGTCTCTGGGGGTTCGGGGTAGGTTTTAGGACTAAGGGTGGGTGGCCTCAGGTGTGATCTTCACAACACATCCCTTTACCAGTCATGCCTTTACCACAAAATTGCGTGGTAAAGGCATGCGTGGTAAAGGCATGCTTGGTAAAGGCATGCATTGTAACGGAATGCAATGCCGACAATGCCGGGAGACAGACGCAGACCGTATAGGTACACGGAGGGGAGCCGCGTGCGCTAAAAAAGACGCCGCGTGAAGACATCCCACGCTGTCTTTCCTGTAGAGGCACAGCTATGTCCCTGTTGAAGTCTCTTCATACATCCCTACCAAGTGTGTAGTGTGGTGTTTATCTTGTACTTTCACTGTATATATTTTTTCACACTTAGAGCCTCTCGGGAGGGTACACCTTAGCGCGCGCACACCACCAGAGGACTTTTGTTTAGGTCCTGAAGAAAGCTGAGCGAAACGCTATCATCAGCTGAAACATGTCGACCAAATTCATGCCTTTGAACTAGGATTCCGGTTCCTTAATTAAGAACCTGGGGAGTCCACTCACGTTGTTTTTAACCAATGCAGGTTGGCCATTATTAAAAAAAAATTTAAAGGCACAACCCTTGCATTTTTCAATTATTTTTGACACATTTGCACAATCACAACTAGTCACCTCATAATTTGGGCACTGTTACACTCACCACATCCTGCTCCGCTGTAACCAGGCGTCGTAGCACGCTGGGGAGACATTAGGTCACCCCAGCAGGGACCCGATGACGAAGCATGTCACCAACTAGTGGTGAGTGAGGGTCCTTCTAAGAAGTAGGGTCTCTTCCCCCCATGACCGTGCGACCATCAGACCCTCAGACTCTTCCCTTAAATGGGAATAGTCTTCCGGGCATAATCTGGGACTCTGAGACTACCCCGCTGTGTGCGTCACACGTGTGTGAACATTGATCACGCGTGCGGCGCACGGCGGAGTCTGTTTGTTTTTTCAACAAACTTCACAACTATCACATGTAATATATATTTTTTGTATCACAGTCACTCCTCTGTTGTTTATTAAAGCTTTTAAAGCACACTTTTACCCATGGGTGTCCTGGTGCTGAGCCCTGTCTAACCGGTTTCCATGGGTGCAATCAATCAATCAAGTGCAGAGGCTCATTCAGAGAACAGCCACGTTTTCAACCCCTTCCTGAAGGAAAGGAGCTCAGTAGAATTCCTGAGATGCACTGGTAGGTTGTTCTAAGCTTTTGCGGCACAGAAGATGAAACTGCAGCGGCCCCAGTTAGCTTTTTTCACTCGGGGAATGATCACTTGTTTTCCTACCGTGGAGCCAACATTCGTCCGGGGACATTCCATTGAAGGCGTCTTCTCCGATATTGTAGGGGTATGTGTATGCATCATGACCTATGAGCATGATACAGGCACCGTTTTTTACTTCATTTACCAATCCGAGATGGCGTGGTAAATTACAGAAAAAATATGAAAATGAAATAGTGTACAATCGCTTTTAATTGATACAGAAGAAGGGCCCGCAGCAACTTACTGCCTGGCCCTCTCAAAAAAGCTAACATTTAAAACAAAATAGCGCTGCGGCGCCATTAGGGGCTATGAACAAGTGAGTCAGCATAGGGAGTTTGAGGAAGAAGGGGAAAGAAAGCACACATGTGAGAAAGCAACAAAAGGGGAGGGACATGTGCACACGAGGGAGGCAGCTGGAAATCACATGAACTCTCATGGAGTATTTAAGCAAAAAGTAGCTCCCTCAAAGTGAGCAGTGGAAGGACACAAGTAAAAAGACCATGCTCCAGGAGAGGTGGGAACACAAGATGGACAAGCAAGCCACTGAATGAGAAGCAAGAAAAAGAGAGTGACAATAAAGCCAACCTATGGTAAGCAATGGGCGTGGCTCTATGCCCACTGTAAGTTTTTAGTAAGCTGAGGATATATCTTCTGCAAACAGACAGCTTGTTCTGTCTGGTAGGCTTATTTAAAAAAAATAATTTCCATCATGATAAAAATCCTAATATACGTTCTCCCTGTTTAAAAGACATTTTCCACGTAAAACAATTGCAATGGCTTGCTCTTTAAATTACAAAACTTACCATACTTCTGTTTCTACAAGCAGTAAATAAGAGGTATACTCTTAGTCATTGTAATGGCGTTCTGTTTGCCGACCTAAGAATGATATAAGTCTCAGTTGGTCGGGCAGAGATTCAAACTTACGGCAAGCACTTCCCAAAAGATGCCAGGGTGAGCGATTAACTCACTAAGCCCCCAACTACCTTTCATTTATTTTTTTCCAGAGGAGGCTGAAGTATGTTCTGACTATCACAAGAGGTAACCTGAACTGTAGAGAGATTGAGAACTTTCCCGCTAGGCCCAAAGCAGTTCCCAAAGTCCTGCAGGTCGGGGATCGAATCAGTCAAACGGTAGGCAGCCCACCAGAGCACTACAACCTCATTTGCTCTGTAAATCTCTCTATTTTGCTTTTCCTCAACTAGTCCCTTCATCTCCACTCCTGTGGTTGCATAGAGCCCAATGACGTGAAAAGTGATTAGTCATGCACTCACGTAGTAGAAAGCGGCAGTGAGCCCAGTCTAAAGTTTATAGTGGACATGCTGTTTTTTATTAGTGTTCACAATGTATTTTAGATCGTTTACACTTCATTCTACTACTAGTCACACTCAATTGTTTTGTTGGACGTACCGTGCTTTAATAGTAGGCAGCTGCATTCTGATCCTGCTTGTTCCTTTTTAATTGATATACATTGTGAGTATTTTTTGTTGGGTGGTGGTATTACATTTTAGCAGAGGCTGTGCTAGACTGCACTTATTGATTTTGGTGTTTAAGCTCTTTGAAACACTGTATTGTTGTTATTTGCACTTCTATCCTACGCAATCTGCCATTAGTAAGGCATCACCTTTCAGTACTCCAGGTTGTGACTTGCCAAACGTTTCCCTCTCAGGACAGAGCCGGATTCAGTTTTGTTGAGGTGTGTGATCAGTAGGAATAGTTCATCAGTTTTTAACGAGTTGTGTCGGTTTGTTTTTTCGGAGGATGGGGGTGGGATGAGTTGGAGGGCTCATTTCTTATTGTTTTATGTATTTCTTTGGTTGGTACGGATGCTTTCTGCCTGTTTATGTGTGCTAGGAAGCTGAGATAGCAAATGTAGATGAATGCCTTACTAGCCAGATAATTGTATACTTGGACTGTGCTGGATGCACATTGACTCCCACCTAAGTGGCATGTCTGTGTTGTGTTGTTTGTATGCACTGTGTTATATTTAATGTCTTTTGTTGGATGTTGTGTGTTTTTTTTACACCATGTTCACTTAGTATTTAAGGCATTACAAAAGACGTGATACACTGTGACTGTGCACGGTATTAGACTGCACATCATCTAATCTGCAAATAAAGTATAAGTATCTTACATTGGGATCTGGACTTCGAATGAGCATTGCATAACATCCGAAAGACAACAATAAGAAACAACAACATTGAATCAATATCACTGATGTGGGTTTGCGCAAAATGGCATATGTAGAGTTCTGTGGTGCCCCAGGCGAGCGCGCAACACCTCTGAAAGTAAAAAATGAGAGCCTTACCTAGTGAGCATTCCTGCTCCATCTCCACTCCCAACCACAATGTGGTGGACCCGTCCGGGTCTATGGTGGTCTGGTGTCCTCATCCGTGTTGACCTAAAGTGCATAAGCAAGTTTGTCCTATGCTGCCGCTATGGGGTGCCTACACAAGCCACGCATTTCTTCCCGTTGCAGTGCCACTGATTCCACCTCTTCCCATTTAATCATTGCAGCATGTCCGTGTGTGACCGCTGGGAGTGACGCCACCTTCCAGCGCATCGCAATCACGCCCGAGCCAGCAATGGTGCACGATCAATGACGCAAGCGGGTATCAGTCCCCCACTCACTGCCGCTTATGGTGACCCAAGACGCAACTGTCTGCATTGGTCAGGTCTTGTCGACCCGCCATTACTCGCAGGAGTGCCGTGCAAACGCATCCCGAAAGGCCCTCACCAGTGGCCAGTTCCAAAACATATAGAAAATGTCAGCTTGGGGAGTTGGGCAATGGGGATGTAAACTCTGCGAAGTCTGGGCGGTGTCAGATGTTGAATGTATTGCAATCGGGCATTGTGGGAGAGCTTACCTGGGTGTGTGAGTGCCCTTTCCCTCTCTTTGGGAGACAACAGATGCCCCAAGTCCTGCTCTCCCTTCCACCACATGTCAGCAAGGGGGGTCATGGTCCAATTTGGGACAGCTCTTGTAATCCAGCATATAGGCCTCCTTCCGCTGCCTAATGAGAAAAGTATTTGAGTTAGTAGGTGTGTGTGTTCATTTGCTGAGACTCCCCAGAGGGGTTCCAGTTCAAGGACAAGGCCCCTGTGTATCAAAAACTGCCCTGCAGGAGGCCTGTCTGCTCTGACAATGTTGGATGTTATGTGTTGTTTCTTAGCAGCAGGTAGTCTCCACCGCAACATCAAAATACCGGCTGCATATGCCAAAGGTGCTGTGTTTGTTGTTTGTTATTGTGCGTCTTATTGTAAATTCGTTGCTAACCAATTAATGAATATCTGAGCCATGCTGGATGGGCGTGCAGAATACTTTTTAGTTTATTGTGTATTACATCTGTGTGCTGTGGATTGGAGAGAAGTGCTATTGATATTGTGCGGATACCAAATCAAGGGTCTAATGTGCACACATGTAAAATAAGAAATATAGTAATTTACAAACAATACCTTGCAAAATATGATTTATTATTGTTTATATACGATACCAGGGTGTGCGATAATGAAACATTATGATTCACGTTCATAAATTAGCAAATCATAATTTCAGTAATCGTCACCTGAAGCTGATGACATGAGCAAACGCAAAATTGAGTCAGTTGTATTGTTTGAGAAGTGTGAAGAGCAGCTGAAGCTGTTGTGGGGATCACTAGATCAGCTACCTACATCCAACTGTGAAAGCTAGCCAAGATTCACACGAGCATGGGTCCAGAAGGAGACGGCATAGGTTCAGCGGCGCAAATCCTCTTAAAATGTGACGGAAGCCACCTTAAGATTAATCTGGGCCAAAATACATGACCGCATCGATGCTTCTGGTGTCCCCAAGAGGACCACCTAGAAAAGCAGGAAAAAGAGGCATGACCTATGTTTGAGGATCAAAGAAAGGGTGTCAGCCAGCAGGTCAGAAGCTATCCCACAGAGGGTGGTAGCAGGATAGAACCCTCATCTGCAACAAAGGAGAAAATGATAGTAAACACAATTCAGCCTAAATGAATCAGTATTGTCAGTTACATTGACCCTTCATCCCCAGAGTTAATAATCTTAGTTAGGAGTTACAGTTCTTTACTATATGTGTGTTTTGAGTAGTTTCATAAATATTAAAGTATATTTAAAAAAATACGCATAATCATGCACGCATATATAAAATAGAACATTATACTTTTTAACTAAAGCTTGTTTTAATGAACTCATTTATAAAACTGCTATAATCTTATAAAGTGCTTGATGGGAGTTGTAGCTCAGTGGACCACATATAAAAATATTTGTACAAATACTATTTAATAAGTAATGTTTCGTGCTCCCTGCTTATATGTTTACAATTTTTTTTAAATAAAACTTTGAAAGGTTAAACATGTTTTTGGTTGCACTATAATTGGCATTAACTATAATCATATTATATGTATTGAAAATTAAACAATTAAAATCGCATGATTATTCTTTGTTCACAAAGAACCATCTCCACAAAGTGTGACAAAAGAGACCCATGAGGGATAGAGCAGAGATATATACAAATCAACAACCTCACACAAGTAGAGATGCCAAAGTAGAGCCAATAAGCCATTAATGCAGGACTATGGATATTGTGGGAGAAGATGGAAGAGCGTATCCAACACCTTCTGCTGTGACTGCTGTATTAAGTACAACCGCAACTGCTGTAAGAATGGGTAGGTTCGAATCAGTGTAACACCCACTGCAAGGCCACCTGTCACGACCCTTGTAAAACTGAATGCTGAACAGCGATGTCAATCCCACCAACTATCCTTTTGGGTTAACTCACAACCAGTATGCAATCTCCAGAACTGTGAAGGGAATCCAAAGCTTAGGGAAAAAGGGGTTGTGGAGGAAAGAGAGACACTTGCGCCAGCAGTCTGGCTGATGGAAGACCACAACTGCACCCTCAGATTATATATGGCATATCATTATACATTCACAGGACCACAGCTGTGGCGCAGTGTAGGAACACTGAGAATCAGGAATGTGCATGGTGAAAGCGCAAGTTATAGTTACCTTATCACGAGTTATAGTTGAGATAACTTTAACTGCTGAGTTTCAATGGTTTTGAATGTGGTAAATCTGCACTTAACAATAATGTCCCTGTGACCTTTGTTTTTTTTTCAGTGAATTTCTATGGTTTTTAAAATTATATTTGCTAACTATAACCTCCCTGTCACCTTTGTTTTCTTCAGTGAAATTCTACATTTTTTAATGCTATTTCCAACTATAAAGTCCCTAAAGCCTCTGGTTTTGTAGTTAATTTCACTATTTTTTCTTCCTAAAAATTGTACTAGAATTTGACCCATAAGTTCAATGTACTAATATACATTTTCATAAGTTTATAAATACATTTTATTCACACATTTTCGTATTATATATTTTAAAACTAAACTTTTTTAAATTAAGCTGAGGTAACTTTTCTCAGTCCAGGGCTGACGGATCACCCCAAAGCATTCCAGACAGCAACGGAAGTGACTGGCAAACTAGGTTTGAAGATTTCACGAAGATTCACCCAACGGCGGCAAAGTTATTAACAAATAAAAAAAATTCTGTTCCTATGGAAACTAGCTCCTAACTATAACTGTATAGTAATACGTTAGGTCACATTTTCCATAGGAAAAGCAGTTTTTTTGCTCTAATAATAACGTTAACATTGTTTAACAAATCTTCACAAAAGTTCATCTACCTCAGCATCTTTCTGTAAAGTTTCGAAGTGATCCATCATTCAGGAGTTGAGATAAGAGGGGTCCCAAAACGTATTTTTCCCATGATAATTCTCATAGGAATTTTGAGAAGCAATATAGGAGAAATAGATGAAGAGAAATATGCTAAATTTGCCAGAAAGGTAGATCTTTACTCATAAAGCATTCTTTTTAATATTTTGGTGTTAATCTATTCAGACGTTTTCGAGAAATTAGTGTTTAAATAATAGTGCTATCTCAACAGTTTCTCCCACAGGAGACCCTAGCGTACTCCGGGGCTACCACAAATTTAAAAAATAAAGCATTGTGATTGTTGCAGCTGCTATTTCAAGACTCAAGAGCTTAGTCCCCATGTCCAGAGTTCTGAAAAGAATTACGTTACAAGGGGGTACTGTAGGGGTGCACTGACTTACTGGCCCTTGCGGATGTCTCCTCCCATCCCCTCCGCCAGGACAAAATAACAATAATATAATTCATGGGGTTCATGGTGGGTGGCATTTCGCCCTCCGCAGTGTGCAGTTGGCAGCCCATGGGGTTGGACAACCTCTCACCACACACGGCTGAAGGCTGTTCTGGGCTGGGGTTTGGGCATAGGGCATGGGGCAGGTTGGTTCGTACCACTAAAGGCGTAAGTGGTAGGGGTTTGCCACACACAGAGGGTTGAGTGCAGGGCATTTTCACAGACCAGGACCTTTGAGCAAACTTACGCAATGCACCAGTGTGCGTCGGAAGATTAGCCGCTCACAGGGTTTGGGTACAGGCTACTGGTATTTTCATTGAGGAAGTTAGGCAAATATGATTAAAAAACAACCCATATTTAAATGCCAAAAAAAAACTGAAATTCACCAGTTATACCTTACTGTTCTAACTAGTTATACCTTACTGTGCTAACTTTATCTTGCACCCCACTATGCACTACTTTTGACCTCACATAGTACATCACTCGTGACGTATTAAATGCCATCTTTGATGACATCACTGATCACATTACTGATAATATCATACAACAGAAATGACAGTTTGCTGTAAGCTTTTCATGCTAGCCAGTGCTTTAAATGGGCCGGTACTCACCGGTACTGAGTACCACCACCTTTAAAATGTTTCCCTTTGAGTACCGGAACTTTTCCTTAGCCAAGGAGAGTACTGGTACTCTAAAGGGAAAGGCAGGCAGGGCAAGCTCGATGGCACTGCAGGCTGTGCAGCTGCACAGAAAGTGATCTGCTCAAATGCTGCCGAAAAAGAAAAGGCAACATTGAGGAAGGGCCAGTGTACGCCTCTGAATGGAGCCGCTGCTGAGAAATGCGACAGCGGCTCGTTTGCATCACGGGCTGTTTGGGGTTTTAGATTCCCTGCGGCCATCTGTGAATGAAAGTGCAAGGTCCAATCAGACCCTGCCCAGTCAGTCACACTGTAGGTGTGTGTGATACCGGGCCTACCCCCTACCATGTCTTGGGGAAAATTAAATCTGATGTACTTACAGCGTGACACCCGAGATGAGACTGAAGCTGCGAGGTGCAGTCTGCTGGCAGCCGAAGTGGAGGGAGGGGTTGGGGAGGGTGGGGAAGTGTATCACCCACCGACTATCATACATTGGCTGATCATCATTCAGCTGGGCAGTCGACTGTAGGGCAGGCAGTCCATCAGTATGCACACTACTGGCTCTACCCGTCCCAGCCCACCTGTGTCCACTTGGACAGCTTTTTTAAGTCATCCTAACTGTAGTATTAATCTAGTTAAGTGACATACCCTCTCCACTTATTCCATTCACTTTTCAAGGGGCAGAGTGCGCGCTAAAGCAAGCAACCTGGAAATCCACTGCACATTTCTTGAACAGAAATTTGGGATGGAGTAATTTAGACAGACTTGAGGTTCAGAGGAAAAACTGATTCTACAATTGTGGGTTTAATCATTTTTATTATCAAAAGATTTGAAAATACCAAAAGCCCCCTTGGGGCATTGAGTACCCTACAAACAATCGGATGTCCACCTACCAAACATTAATTAAATTCCCCTGCCCGTAAAGTCAGAGTTACATGTCTTTGGTTTAGTTGTTCATTAAAAAATTGACTCCATCATCAATTTTGGAACAGTAATCTGCAACATCACCTAATGTTTGTGTGACTTTCACTGTGTGCATGAATATTACCTTTTCTGACTTTTGAGGGATTATTGTGGACAAGGGGTGTCCAACATAGGTCCAGAAGGACCAGTTTGTGTCCCTGTTTTCTGGCTATTTACATGAGGTAATATGTGCAAGCTAATGATCTAAATCAAATTGTGTGTGAGTGGTTGTGAGTTTTTTATGTGATATGTGAGTATTTGTGCATACATGTGTTTAGTCTGGGAAGATGAGCTCACGACCTCCTAATGGAGTCCAGCCATATGTGTGGGAACCAGAGGCAGCATGAGTCCATACTACTTGGTTTGTTAAACAGATGGTGAGAGGTAGAGGCCCTGCAGAACACAAGATAAAGATCCCCATGCATAGGAGCACAGGCAGTCAATGAACACAACAGGTGAACAGAACGCAAGAGGTGTGAGGGGGGGTCACTCATTGATGCTAGAACTGAACAGACAGTGGATAATAATGGGGATTTGGGGGGGGGCGGCCGACCAGCGGGAGGCCTGCCACCCCCGGGGAGTTTTGGGGCCGGGGGAGGAGGGGGGTAGAGCCAGCACCGTACGTGTTCTGGTTTTGGGCTACTTGGTAGCCTTGGGCTGGGGGTGGGCTAGTTTTGGGCTGGGTTTCGGCTGGCCACGTAAAAACCCGGACACCTTGTTCACAAGCCACCATTTTAGAAAGAAGGTGACTGGTGACACAGCAGCCGGGCGGGGGTAACGGAGGTAATTGTTTTGTAATGGTTTGCGGGCGTACGGAGACCGCATGTTGATGGGGCATTTATGGAGGATGCGTGCGTTCATGTACTGTTGACATTCGGCGGGGATATCATTTTCTGGTTCGGGGGAGGCGCAATGAGCGCGATTGTTCCGCTGGTACGGTCATTGTGGGAGGCGCAATAAGCGCGTTTGTTACGCTAGTGCGGTGCTGGTCGGGGGCCGGTGGTACGGCGGATTCAGGCCTGTGGGGGCGCATGTGAGGTCTGGGTTTTGAGGCGTCGTGTGCGTGGGGGGGGCGGGGTGCTGATGTTTGTGGTCGGGGTGCGGTAAATGGGGGGCCTCCGGGGGCGACGGTCGTTCGGGTGGCCCTCCCCACCCTTGTCGGGAGACGCGGTGGGTCAGGTCGGCGGCGGTGGAATGGTGGAGACGCTGTGGGGGATCGGCCGCGGTTCCGTTTCTGGGAGGTCATGGCTTGGGAATTTGCTTCAGCTGGGTGGCGCGCCGCGGGTCATACACCCCATAGCCGGCACAGTGCGTGCGACAGGAGGCACAAGACTCTCGGTAGGAACCGGTGCCTTGTGGCGGGTCGGCTTTCATGATGCGTGACGGGGGGTAGGGAGCGGCATGTCCTGTGAGAATCTCGGTCGCGTTTACTTGGGGCGGGGCGGACGGGGGGAGGAGTGCGCGGTGGGGCCATCGCGAGGCTCCGTCTCTGCGGGCGGGGGGGGGGGGCAGGAGGGAGAGCCTGGTGGGTGAGGGTCCTGCGGTGAGTGTGCGACGGGGGGGCAGGTTTGTGGGGAGGGGTGCAGGGCGAGTGGAGGGGGCGGGAGGGCCGGGGTGGGGGGGTTGGGGGTTGAAGGCACAGCGAGCGGGGGGGTTCAGCAGGGGGTTTGGGGGCTTGCGGGGTGGGAGTAGGGGGGTTTGTTCTCCGGCGTGCTGGACCACACCTCTTGTTCAGGGCATGGACGCGGAGGTAGGCGCTCGGGAGAGCAGCATGCGGCTCCACTCGACCGAGGGGAGGGGCCGGCTCTGCCTGGTGCGGGCGGTCGTGCTCCCACGAGGGACCAGTCCTGGACGCGCCCCGCCACTCCCACCCCGAAGGGTCAGGACGGCCGCCGGGGGGTTGGGGAGGACGGCATGAGCTTTTTCACAGTGCGAATTGTTCTTATTTATTTAGCAACTGTTAATATGAACTTACCGGGTACAGGGCAGTACCAGTGAATGAATTTATGCAAGGTTACAGACATGAGGCTGAAGTGGCAAGCGTGTGCAAGCAAAATACAAAGATATGCAAGAGTGAGAGTACAGGGCATGGTGGCCCCGTGAGAGTTTTGAAACTGCAGATGTAGGGGGTTTCTATGGGGTGGTACACTGGACCAGTGGCGTGGGCATGTTAACTAGAGTCCCGAGCACGGGGCGGAGTAGTACTGCAATAATGGCAGTCGCATGGAACACGGTGCCCACGGGAGTGGCAATTAAATAGTGGGAGTGTCAGGAATTTTCTCGCCCATGGGGCCTGCCAGCAGGTAATAGTGGGGCATGATGGACCGTGGAAGGGCCTTGAGAGTGGCGAACTTTGAGGTCAGTTTGGGATGCCGGGGAGGAGTTGGGGGGGTCGCTAGATAGCGGGGGAAGAGGAGGGGAGGTTTAAGGGGTGGGGAGTATTGCGGTAGTCCAGTCGGGGTGGGGTCCAGCGATGGGACCAGGGTTGTTGAGGTCGTGCTAGGGGAATAAGCGATGGCGCCCGCCAAAAGGGCGCGGTTGGTGTCGAGCAGGCTTGGAATTTGTGGAACTGAGGTGGGTAGATTGTGTAGTGTGACGTTTAGGCCCCAGGGTTATGCGCTGGCGACAGGGATGGGTGCGTCAGTTCATAGATTCATGCTGGTCCGTCCTGGATTGCATCAGTGGGAGACCGTACGGGAGGGGAGGAGGATGTGAGAGTGGAGAGGTTTTGGATCGGGGAGATTGGATGTGGTGGGGTCAGCAAGTGACAGGGGGAGTAGGACGGAGCCAGTAAGGGGGGGATTGGGAGACGAGTTCTCTATTGATTTAGGCGATTTTATATAGCGCAGACGTTACCCGAAGGGTCAGGGCACGTCACATTAGGACAGGTAATGGTACCAAGGTAACAGTTACAAAGGTACACGTTACATAAGAAAACGTTGGGTTACATGGGTCGAGGGGGCCAATAGTGAGCAACCAAAATACATGAGGTAGCATAGGTGCATCACAGGAGAAAAAAGTGATATGTGTGCAGGTTACAAACCGTACAAAGTACCAGTAGAGGTATAAGGCGGCAATGGGTGGCAGACACTCGGGCACAAGAACAAGTGTTAGAGAGGCTATGGTGGCAAGCGTGCAAGTACCTAAGCAAACAAAATACAAAAGGTGGCAGACTGTTTGTTACAAGCCAAAGGTGGAAAGGGGGCCCAGTGCTGGGCAGGAGGTCATGGGCCATTGGAACTGGTGGAGGAGTCTGCTATATGTGGCAGACACTCAGGCACAAGAACAAGCGTTACGTGGGCAATAGTGGCCCTCGAGCAAGAACCTGAGCAAACAAACTGCGAAAGGTGGCAAACTGTTTGTCACAGGCGGCAGGTGGAAGGAGGGGCCCAGTGATGGGCAGGAGGCCATGGGCCATTGGAACTGGTGGAGGAGTCTGAGGAGGCCAGGGGGCAATTGAAGTATGTGGAGGATTCGGAGGGGGAGATGGGAAAGGGGGGGTGCGAAGTAACGGTGTTGGTAGTGTGTTTCAGGTATGCCCACGGCAAGGAGCGCCGAGAGAGACGGCCCCCCTTCGCCCCCGCTTTTTAGGCGGCAGGATCCAGTGGACTCCGGCCTTGACGCCAGGTCAGGATGGTGGCGAAGTAGGGGAGTGGTTGGAGTAATCCTCGGCTGTCGGTTGATGCGGATACCGGAGAGCTTGGGGGGCGCCGGGGAATGGCGCGGTTGGAAGGGGTGCCAGGTGGGTGCGGGGAGAGGGGAATAGGGGTCAAGGTTCGGGGCATGGGCCCGTCGCCGGTGAGGGTGGAGGAGTGGAGCCGGCAATGTTATCACGGGCCAGCGCGGGGCAGGTGTGTGAGGAGGAGAGCGGGGCTCTTTTGGTTTGGAGCCACACAGCGGAGTTGAGGGTTCTCCTACGGGGTTGGGCGCAGGTAGGAGCCCGGTCAGTCTCGGTTGTCCAAGCAGGTGCGGGGTCGGGGGGGTCAGTCGGTCGGTGACTTTAGCGGCGGTACCATCAGGGGTGGGGTATACAAGCAGGGACATGGTGCGGAGGAGCCTGGCGGCGGTGGGTGAAGGCTCTTGGGCAAAGTGCGGAGTTCGGTTGGCGTCCTGGTGGTTTCGGAGGCATCCGGGCGATCACCGGTCGGTGGGGACCCGGTATGACTGGGGGGCACTTGTGGGGGTCAAGAGCATGGGGGGGTTATTATTTCGCGGAGCGTTTGGGCATTTAGATTTTGCACGATTACGCACGATCTGGAGGACTTCTTGCTGGTGGGACGGACGGGTTCAGCACACTGCCGGCGGTTGCTGGTCAGTTATGGGCCTCGTGGCTTGCCTGGGGGGGCGCCCCTGGCGCCAGAGAAGATGTATGGTCCCAGTACGGTGCTGTCCTTGGTTGGATAGAGCTCGGCTCCGGGCCATGGCAGCACGCCTGCCAGAGGACGAGGGGGTGGCAAGGTTGGCATTGGGGGGCGACAGCACGGCACATGGGATGTTCAAATGTTGGTGCTCTGGGTGCGCCATTAGGTGGATTTTGCAGTGGGTTTTTCCTGGTGGACAGGCTCTGGGCGGTGACGCACTATCTGGTTGACGTCTCGCTGGTGGGACGGCCGGTTTTCGACGGACTGCCAGCGGAGCTGGACGGTTTTCCGGGCATTGTGGCTTACCCGGGGGTGCCCCGGGCACCAGCAAAGACGCAAGGTCCCAGTTAGAGGTGGTCATTCCTTTGTATAGAGCTCGACTCCGTGGCCATGGAAGCACGCCTGCCGTAGGCCAAGGGGATGGCAACCTCGTTGTTTGGGTTTGACGCTGTACGGTTTGGACGCGACCGCATCCTCGGGTACGTTGTCGGTGGGGGGAGGAGGGGGGAGTGGCTGGGGACAGGCGTTTCGGGGGCATTTCCTGGGTGTGCATAGGAGCGGACTCGGGGGTTATTGCGGCGGTCTGGTGCAGTGGGGGCAGGGGGATGGGCGGCTTCCGCAGGAGCGGGTCTCGCGGTTCGAGTTGAAGTAGATGGACGGGGGCTTTCAGGGGGGGATTCGCCATTGGCGAGGGAAATGGGGGGACGTATGCGGCACAGGCGTTAGGGGTCCTGCGGCACGCCCTATGGTGTATGGGTGAGGACCCAAAGGTGTTACGGAGGCATTGTATCGGAGTGGGGGCGGCAACGGAGGCGGCGCAGCAAGGTTGAAGAGGGCCTCGGGCCCTGGAGGTCGGACTGTTCGGGGGCAGATGCAGGCTGCGGGGTTGGGAAGTGAACATGCGATATGATGGACATTTCTCGCCTCTCACATGTGTGTCTTTTCAGGTGCAGGGGAGGGGCCAACTGCAGCGGCGCTGGAGAGTTATGTTGGGGCACACTCAGTTGTAAAGCAGGCCGAAAGGGGGACTGGGTCAAGCAACGGAATCAGTGGTCGGAGTCGGACGACAGGTCTCATGGTCAGCGGCAAGGATAAGGGGGCATGAGCTGGCATGCGTTGTGGCAGGCTGTGGGTGCAGTGGAACAGGGGAGAGTGTGCCTGACGTGGGCTTGGTAGAGTGAAAAGGGTTTGCGTTGGGTTCAACAAGTGAGGAGGGATCTGGTAGAGGTACGGCGCAGGTAGGCGGGGTGTCAGGTCGAGTGGTCAGAATTTGGTCCCAGGTGGGTGGTAGGGGGGCGAGAGGCCAGCGGCCATAGATTGGACACGTAGGGAATTTTCAAGGAAGTGAAGGTCGGGGAAGGTAGAAGGATGAGAGGATGTAACACCCGGAGCTGGGCACGGGGCAGTGGACTGGCAGGAGGTTGGGGTTTTTCACCTGGGGTACGGAATGGAGTTCTGTGCTACACTTGAGGGAGGCACTGGAGAGGGTTGGGGCGCAGATGGCTGGAAGGGCTGGAATCCTAGGGGGGGGGGTCGAACGCCGTTAGCACGCCTTTCGAGTGGCGGTTCTTCCTAAGATATGGGGGAAGTATAGGAGTACGGTTGTTGGATTAGCGGGGGGTAGGTCAAGCATAATAAAGGATTTAGCCAGGTGGAGAGGCAAATTGACGTTTATGCTAATTGTTTACTGTTTGTGGATTGGGGGAACCAGTTAGGGGAGGGGGTGGGGGGCTTTGTCAGGAAATTGCATATTTAGTGAGGTATAGTTTTGTACGGCACAGGCCAAGGGTTTCATTGTTAAGGTGCACCTGCTTCCAATAAAGCGCCTTTATCACACCTAATTTTGAGTCACTGGTCGGTGCTTTTCCTCCCCCCCTCTCACCCTTTAGGCCCCAAACATGTTTCCTGAGCACTGAAATAGAGATGCTGAATACAATCTCATGGATTTTGAGACACAGAAGGAGATGGCCAAGAAAACAAAGGGAAATGAGTGGTTTGACGTACAGTGGTCTTCAAAATAACGCCCACTTCCATGATACATTCTGACTTTGATCTTTGTGACTAGTGTGATTGTGTCCAGGTGTAAACCACTCACATTCTGTCTTCTTGTGCAGGCACTACCTCAAGCCCCCTTTTTAAAAAAAAAAACATTTTGTCTTAACTGAGCTTCTCACACCGTAGGTGATCTTGAACAGTTGTGATTATGCATTAAGTGTGGTGTTGTCTGATTTTTAAAAATCTAATGACCTCATACCCCTTAAAGGGACTCTATAGTCTAAGAAAAAAACACAATTCTCTTAGCCCAGGGTAGCATCTCTCTCTAAAAAAAAAGGTATGTTTGATGATGTCAGGAGGGGTTTTGAGATCTAGTGTGACAGTATTTATTAGATGTCCCTTTAATTTGTTTGTGTGTTTTTCAATTAGAGGTATCAAGACACAGCGGTAAGTTTGCCTGTGTTTCATATTGCAGTGAAGAGAAGCTTTAATTACATTTAGTAAAAAGCAACACAGTCCTTGCACTCTGAGACAGTATTACAGTCAGAGTCTCTGTTGTTGCCTGAGGAAGTCAGACTGAGCAGAAAGCTGAGACCCAGCGTAAAGTCCAAACCCACATAAAATCTTTTTTGGGTGGTCCACTGTTTTAGAAAGAAGATAATCGGGGGTGAACCCTTTTTTTTTGCCCGCACCTTCCATATAAAGCTCTTTTCTGAAACTAAAATGTTTTTCCCAATGTCTATGCATGTGCCATCTTGAGGGATGTTTTAGGGGACATCCAAATGCTAGAAAATTGTACTAACATCTCTTTTGCATCTCTCCAATACCCAGGAGGCCTGATCCACCATACAAAAAACACTTGAAAATCCTAAGGACTCCTGATCTTTAGGTGCCCACTGTATCTACAAGGTGCATGATTTATTTAGCCTGTACATCCCTTGCACATCTTCTTTTGCCTCATGGAAGCTGTGCTTGCCTCTCCCACAGACTCATATTACTTGCTTTACTTAACCGGTCATTATCCAAACCACCATGTGCTCACCTGTTCTTGACTCACCCCCCCCCCCCCTCCATTATTTACCTTGCCAGCCCTTGCTTACATCATGCAAGATGTGCTTGGCTCTTCCACACTGCACTGACCCACCTTGCTTGATTTACTCAACCTACCTGAACTGAAGAATCCTTTCTCTACTCAGTTAATTCTCACCTAACGCAGCCAGTTCAAGGCACATTTTCCCTGTGCTTGCCTTGCTTACCCTGGTGCCACGCTGCTCATTTTATTCACCTTCAATTGACATATGCTTGCTCAACTCATCCCATTGCATTCATCTCTGCCATTTATTTAAGCCCTTCATCACACGTGTAACCACTCTAGTTCCCTGTAATTACTTCAATTACCCACTGCACAAGTCAGGCACTTTGTGCTCTCATGAAGGAGTTGTGGATGTTTTTTATTAACCATCGTAGGTGCCTGCTGTATAATGATGATTGAGACAGTATTGCAGTCTGCATTGTGTTGTGTTCCAGATTGAAAATGCGTTGCATTGTGTTGAAGGCCAGATTGAAAATGTTCCTTTTCATTTGGGTTGGTTCTGTGACTTCAGTTTTGATGTTTATTGTGTGTAAAGTGGAGGGGGCAATAGAAAAGAAAAGGATGTGAAGGTGCACGGTGGAAGGTGTACTCTAAAGAATGGAGGACAAAAGGAATAGGCCTATCGTTATCCAGGTTTCTTAGTCAAATTGCCTACAATAGCTGTTGTTGCGCGCAATGAGAAAATGAATGACTATTATGTTTCATATGTGAATAGGCTCAGAGACAATCTGCATTGGTATCAAATTACCAAAATAATAAATGTGTCCTTTTGCACTTGGGAGGAAAAAACAAATACTCTACAGATAGCAGAAATATTTCTATATTATCAAGCACAATTGGCACCAAGAAAATGTGGCTCTCATTAAATGACCGCCTCCAAGCTCCGCCTCTAATCCCGCCCACAGTTGCCCCTCCCCCATTCGCTGCTTAAATTGATGAGTACCTGCACTTATTTTTTCCCATTTAAAGCACTGATGCTAGCAGATATTTGCTAGGGAATACATAGAACCAATTTTTCATAACATTGTTAGTAGTAAGAGCCGTAACCTTTTGCAACAAGCAGAACATGAATCATATCTGTGAAATCGCCCACACTAAGTAGATATTAGTCTCTTGTTTAACTGGTATTGAGGTGCAAGTCAGATATAAATTACGTACTAACGAGTAAATTAAACTGTGAATGAACCAAGGCTAAGTCAGTGCATGGGTTTCCATACCTCCTAGTAGTTTATCTTTCCAAATGAATATAAATCCATACCATAGCGTTAACGTTCAAACTCATCAAGATAACTAACACTTTACACTGTTCCTATAACATATCTATGCTCAGGAATAATGGCATATATACCTGTGCACAAATGACATGGCATCTACATTACACATACCTTTACAATTAAAATCGGTGCACTTGACACTGGTACTAATAGACTGAAACATCCCATTTACTCGACTAAGGCTCACATATGGAACTAACACATAATTGTCACAAAATGTGCATGAGAACAAATTTTCAAAATGGCATGAAACGTAATTGAAACATCATGATTGAATGTAAACACTATGCATGACTAAACCACTAACGCTGATCCCATGGAGTAGCGCTACTCTCCGCAAGGCATTTTAGCGCCTTGTCGCGGACAGTAAGTGTATTTAACTACGATTCCTCTATCATACCATAAAAAGTCACACAATATTGCAGTAAGGAGACTGTACTTACAAAGGACATATTGCACAGCTGTGCGGTGCTTGCAGTTTTTAATGGAACGGACATTATGGCGAGTATGACCGTGCCTTAGAATGGAGCAGACTATATCGGCCCTAAGGGTGTTTTTCTGTTAAAACGTCACGCTTTAGAGGGGTGCGCACTGAAAGGGTAGTTACTCTTTCTTGCACCCCTGGATGGTCCAGCTCACCACGACTGGCGCTAGGTGTATCTGAAACACTTTGGCAACATGGCTCCTGGGCACCAAATTGCCCCAAGGCGCATCCTGGATTGGAGAAATTGATTGGCCAGAGTATTTGGGATAGATGGCTGTAAGTATGTGTCCTGAGGTAGGGGTGGTTGGCTTCAAGACGGTGAGGCAGAGGGTGTGCGCTGCATTCCATATTTCTGTTTCTCTTCTGTTTTTCGAGTGGTCGCCAGTTCCCATTGAGACTGGATGTATGATGGGTGATTCAAGATATGAGGCCCGATTTTGAAAGTATTTTGTGCACCTATATGTACTTTTGGTGAACGAAACTGTTGGCTTTGCACATGCAAATGCTTCTGAATCACAGAACCAGGACTTTCCCATGTGCAAAGCACATATACAAATGCAGAAATTCCACCAACATAGAAAAAAATCAGAATTAGAGAAAAGAAGTAGTAGTGGCCGGTTTGTGAGTGTTCCTGGGTGGGTCCACGTGTGAAAGTTTTTTAAAACTCATACATTCACCCTAAGTTAGCAGGTGGATGCCATCCTGGAAGCACATGTGAGTTTCCTCCTTTCAAGTGCAGGGGTGAGTGTACTTCCAGTGTATGACTTGGATGGGAAAAATCATTAAAACAAATGAACTATTAATGCAAAAGGGGTTTCTACTTGAGGAAAATTATTTGACACGTGGAAAAACAAAAATAAATGAAAGCACACATGTGGCACATTTCGATTTGCGGACTTGTAAACCTAGAACAAGATTCACATGTGTGGCTTTTATGCATATATGAGTACTCATGAAAAAGTGTCCCCTTGTCTTGTAGCCTGACCGTAGAAGATTCTTGGAGAATTCTGTAAAATTTAGATTTGTTTCAATTTAGAAGTAAACCCCTGGGAGCACATTTCCAACTTTTCAACCTGTCCTTTGTGAATGTGCTACTAGAGAGAGAAAATCCTCTCAGTTTTCTCCTAACCAAATATGCCAAGGGATGGACTTGTAAACTGATGTTATGAAATTCCGCAGACGGAACAGTTCCAAAGCAAAGAAAGGAAGTGCGGAACCGCAAGTGTTTTGCGAAAGACATCAAGTGTTTTCACCGCCTGCTCCTGAAACCCCATGGATATATTTTCTCTGAGGTCCGTATGCCTTCTTGTGCCAAGGCTAACAGCCAATGACAAGCACAGGTATGCTTGCCATGTTTTATCTTCCTAAACCCATCAACCACAGGACTCCCTCTTTGGCTGCAATTCAGAAGCACTGGTGTTTGAGTACCGGGACTGCTATTTGCTCTCAGTGTGACCTTGAGCAAGTTGCTTTATTCGATCATTCTATTGACGTATATTTGGAAGTGATAATGTGGCGCCCAGATGGCACATTACTTATGTCATTGGGTCCTATTCCTCCCTTCATGAAAGGCAGACATTGCTCCTCTTTTTGTTTGCTTCTGAAACAATAAGGTTTCATTTCCTTGGGGTTGCAATTAGTAACTCTTTTGCTCAGACAAAGTCACTTATCCAAGAGCTGTTCAAACGTGCAGTCCGTGACTCCAGCGAGTCTACTGAAGACTTTCATAGGAACTTCTGATGGGGTCAACACAACCATGCCATACCCAATTTAGCAATGCTGAAAATGATAGCTAACAAGGTCATGACAAGGTCAAACTTGGGTTACTAGACGAAAAGTTGCATTAGTGAAATGTTAATTGAAGCCTCTTTAGCCGGCTTGACTACCTGCAGGAAGCCCTCTGTAATGGCACAGCATCTTACGCATAAGGATGGCACAACTTACAAGCGGGAGACACTGGGGTGCACATATGCATTGCAACACGTATAGAAACACACCTTAGAGTGCAGTGCAAACAGGTGAATCCCTCGCACACAACCCCAGGGGCTGGCGCTCTCTGAAGTTAGGCGTAATGTGAGCTTTGTCTCAAGGGCCTGTGTTATAGGAGCCCCAAGCAGAAATATGAACTGCAATAGTGGTCGGTACGTATGCTTTACACAGGTACAGGACTTCTGAGCGACAATGCTACTGGACACTCAACATGGAAGACAAGGAGGGGGCATTAATGGAATAACCTAAAGCATGGCATTGCGCTCTGCACCGTAACCTGTAAAAAAGGCAAAGCAACGTGGCAAAGCAAACACTTTTCAGAACGGATGACATGAAAGAACATGTATTTACCAGCCTTCCCTATTGAATGCACGAAGGGTAATTTGAAATCATAGGTACATGTATGTGCATGCATGTACTCGCATGGAATCAGACATAAAGTAAACCACTCTATTACATGTGAAGCAGTGCCAGGCAGGTTTGTGTCTACGAAAGAGGTAGACTGATTTAAACATTTTAGGATATTGGTGATAAGGAATCTACCCTGAATAATCTTAATCGAATCTTGTACCTGGTTTTTGAAAAAATGTGTCTCTTTGCTTAAAATCCTAGCTCACAGATTTGTGGTGTGACCCTGAACACTTTCCTGGTTGAGCAAATGCGGGCTTGCAGTGATTATGGATCTAGATGGGAATGTATACCAAACATAGCAACCAGGCTGAATTAGAAGAAGTAGAAGCCCGTCAACGAACCAGAAGGAGCATCTTCTTTTTTGAAGATCATCTATCATTTTCTTTATGAAAGTCTAACCCTTTAAGTAGTCACCGCCTCCATTTTAACTATAAACGTAGGGGAAATGTCCATCTTGTGAGACGCTATGAATGGATGTCTTTCCCCCAGTAATCTTCAATGTTTAGTTGAGTCCTTAACCAGCTTCATCAAAGTCTACAACTGCATCGAACTAAAGTATGAAAACGATAAATTCCAAATACAGGAGAGGTCTAAAACCGAGGGCTTTGAAGGCACTCCCTGCTCAATCGTGTTAAAAGGGGTTTGTACAGGCTCCTGCTCCTCTCTTACATGCTGCCCTGTGAGTGGTGTCACTGCAGCAACTCTCCACCCTCTACTTTGACGCGGATCTTTAGTTTGAATCACTAGTCTATCTGGTGGGTAACATTACAGTCCGATGTCACGACTCTTGAGTGATACTCTGCCGATTCCTCTACACCGGATCACCCTAATCCTGATATTAGTGGTTCTCTTATGCCTCGGTTACAGTAACCGCACTCAGCGTAACCTCATAGCCAAGATACTAGTCAAGTAACAAAGAGTCCGGATTGATGCTGCCAGATGCATCTCAGGCCTGAGATGTGTGGGCCATACCGCTCCGTCCTCAAAATGGACTGATGACAACCTGTCAGCCATTATTTGCAGATTAAGGCCTTATGCTCTGCCCCAAAAGTCCTTCTAGGGCAAGTCCCAGAACAGGCACTACAATTTCCTACCAGCAGCCCAGGCGCTTAAGATCTGCTCCATATCACAAACTCTTTCATTCCGCCATGCGATATATATATATATATATATATATATATATATATATATATATATATATGTGTGTATATATATATATATATATTCCATCAACTTGGCTCGTCCTCGTCGACCCCTGGCGCTTCTCGGACCGGTGCAGTATTCCTCGGCAGAGGCCCGCCGAAATTTATCAACAAACCTCCTTTTCAGGAATGAATACGCACTCGCAGGATCTATTCTTTTCAAGTTTTAATCATTCGCAGCGTCCTCGTAATTTATAGACCATGGGTACCCCTCTAATATTTAAATAGGTTACCCATTACCACAGAATCAATTTACATTTCTTAATGTTGTGGTAGTTTTTGTCTAAGGAATTTAATGGTCGCCCTCCAGTGGGCAATCGTTATAGGGTGGTTGTTCTAAAGTTTAAGCCTTAGACAAAAACTACCACAACATTAAGAAATGTAAATTGATTCTGTGGTAATGGGTAACCTAATTAAATATTAGAGGGGTACCCATGGTCCATAAATTACGAGGACGCTGGAACGGATAATCCGGGTCATGCCTAAGTTTATTTATAACTAGCAGCCCATCCCGACCTTGTCCGGGAGCATTCAGGCTTCCCCTACCCCCGCCTGCCCCTACATTGCCCAGCAGCCCGTGCCCCCGCCCGCCCCGTCCCCTGCCCGCCCTACCCCCGCCTGCCCCGACCCCGCAGCAGCCCGTGCCCCCGCCCGCACCATCCCCCGCCTGCCCCGACCCCGCTCCTCGCCTCTCTGCTCCTCACCGCGGCCCGACACCCACCTGCCCCGACATTGTTCCCGGAGGCTTACCTGATCTGCCGCTTCTTAATTTACCGCTCAGCCTCTCTGCTCCTCACCGCCTGTCCGCCGCCGCTCCTCCCCCGCGCCATGTCCGCCTCTCCACTGCTCCCACCGCCGCTGGCCTCACGTCACCGCTCCTCCCCCGCGCCATGTCCGCCGCTCCTCGGACGCCTCTCCTCCCCGTGGAGACGTGAGCACGCACATCGCGGCCGGCTCTACTTTGGGGGGGGACTACTTTTAAAAAATATATAAATATTGTAAATAACGTTTTATTTTGACATTTATATTGTCTATAACCATCTACACACCCTGACGATTTCAACGGTGTATCAGGTGTGTAGATTGGCGCAGTGGTTCCCGAGTTTACCCGCCCCAAAGCCTGAAAGTTCTTACTTTATTATAGTAGTATAGATTTTAAATTACTGAATAGTGGTTGCACAATAGTGGTTGCACATGTTGCAGGTCAATCAATAGAGAAATCTAACACTGATGGGCACCAAAACGGTATTTGAACAGCAATTGCCGGTTACCGGTATGTGTTTATGGTTGGAAGTAATTTTGTGTACAAAATGTATCCAGTGAACTACAAAACCCACTATGCTCAGCGATTAACAGCAGGAAGTGGCAAGTAAATCACGTGTGTATTGAAATCACTTCTTAATGGAAGAAATGTGTAAAAGTAAATATCCACCGTGAGCAAGCCACCGGTTTGGTGGCGAAACGCGTCGGTATTTATTATGCTGGAAATTGCGAATGATTAAAACTTGAAAAGAATAGATCCTGCAAGTGCGTATTCATTCCTGAGAAGGAGGTGTGTTGATAAATTTCGGCGGGCCTCTGCCGAGGAATACTGCACCGGTCCGAGAAGCGCCAGGGGTCGACGAGGACGAGCCAAGTTGATGGAATATATATATATATATATATATATATATATATATATATATATATATATATATATATATATATATATATATATATATATTGTATACGAATCCCTTTTACCAAGAGAATGAGTCGGCACTCACATCAGAAACTTTGGCGGGTCCTTCAAAATATAGGAGGAGTATGCTGTTGCGAAACGCGTTGGTTTGTACTTATGCTGGAGTATTGACAAACGAAATAAACAACTGGGAAAGTAACCTGTCCTGTGAGTGCCGACTCATTCTCTTGGTAAAAGGGATTCGTATAAAATAAATTGAAAGCGGGGCTCTGCTTTGGAGTCTCGGCACCGGTGGAGAGAGCGCCAGAGGATTGTGATACTGAGCCAAATTGTTGTATATATATATATATATATATATATATATATATATGTGTGTGTGTGTTAATGACCCTTCACCTGGTAAACACACTTTTTCCAAGAGCTTTGTCTGATCTCTCACCTATTGGCTGCGGTTTGATTATTAACCTTCTATCCTCTCTCCCAGCCCTCCAAGTGGCTGAAAGGCAATGAGCACGATTTACACCAAAAAATAATATGAAATAATCTCCTTGACACTCTGTCCTGTTTATTTTACAGGTAGAATCCCTGTCCGTAGCGTAAACTGCTCCCACCTCACCGAAGCGCCTCTTCCAAGAAGAAGAAGCTACATCGCCTGTTCCTTTCACCTAAGGCAGAAGTTCGGTCATTAAGTTACTGTGGAGTGAGGAGACTTGAGTTCTCGTCTTAGCTTCCCCACGTCCATAGATTGTGTTATCCTGGGCAAGTGACTTGCCTTAGTTGCATTATCTTACAAATTGAGGAGTGCGTACTAACAAAGTAAGTACAACTATTAAGTCATATTTTAAAACTTGATACTGCCAGTACTACGGGTCAGGTCAGTGTGTAATAGAGCGCTGGGGGGGTCGCTTCTGATGTGCCTTCAATAGTTAAGGTCTGACTGTGCCCCAGAATGTTTTTTGGGGACGCCCTCCCTGAGCATGACTTCCAGCGCTCTGAAGCAATGGACTTTTAAACCTGAGCTATCCGAGTTTATGATAAGGCACACATTTTACCCTTGTGTCCAAATTCTTCAACTTAAGTGACATATTTTAAAGGTCTGTGGAACGTGGTAGGTACGCGTTGAGGCGTTCGGTAATCTGTGATTGACCTAATCTTGAGAAAAGGACTCATAGGGGCGTGGAAAAAAGTCAGAAGTGCACAATGGAAGAGGCCTATGTGGTCTCGAAACCTAATGTGTTTGGAATGCTCTCTGTTACTTCATCAAAGCTATGACGCTTTAAATACGTGGGGGACTAAGACAGAATACCCCTTTGGGGAGGGGCGAGTTGGCACTTCTCCTGAGAGGGATTTTCCTGGAGGTCTGAGCGTCTGTGTGGGCGGCCTGGCAGACCATACCGCAGACTGTTGGCTGATGCCAGCCGGGGCGTTGTGCCCCCGCTCACTGTAATGCACAATGAGGGCACCCTTGAGTCCTTGGAGTGGGAGTGAAGGCGGGTCTAGCCATTCTTCGCAAGCATTCCATTTCGATGAAATTGAAGAGTATACAGGTGTGGAACAGCGGTGACTCAATCTCGACTTCAATCCCAAACTGTTATTTATGGATATCACCTTTGCTCCTCTTTGTCAAGCTGCATCAACTTGTCCAAAAAGACTGCTTAGACGGAGAAAGTGGTAATTTTGGAGAAAATTCAGAAACATCATCATTGACGCCCCATGTGATGCCATCAGTGATTACTGATGCTATCACTGATCCCTTATTTAAGAGGACTTCAAAGGGTTTCTTTATACAGACACAGTGAGAGTGAGTGGAAAAAAAGTGTAGTTGACTCGTACTGCAACATGTGTTACTTATCCGCGAGGAAGGGTCACTTTGCTGGCCTCATAGCACAATTTAAGAAAGAATATCTCCTGAAGTCTGAGATCAACCCCAAGAAAATCCGAGAAGTTACATCTATCAATAAGTATAAAAGCAACAATAACAAAAAATTACTCAATTATGTAGCACTTAAAACAACAGTTTTTATTATAATTTATTAGTACTGAAAATATCACCCTTTAAACCAACGGTATATAATATATATAGGTAAAATACATGTGATACCTCATTAGAACACACAAATGAGTAAGACAGAATTTAAAGATTGCCATAGCTGTAGCAATAACAAGAAACCAGATAGCTTTGTGGCACAGACTATGGAGATATGTTTTGCAAATGTCACAGCCACAAATGGAAAACACTCTTCTCAAATGGAACCTGTACCTAGTAGAGAAAATTCACCATGAAGTGTCATCTAATGCTGTGGACAGATTCTGCAGCTGATATCTACCTGCACTCTGCAATCCTGCTGAATGTTCAGCTGATTCTTAACCACCTTGCAAATACAACCTGCCTCCATAACGCATAATGCTATAAGACCAGAATTTGAGGCCTGGAGCCTCAAATCAGGATGTATTTAAATGGTATGCCTGGCCCTCTACCCACCTGATACATCCATCCTGATCTGCAGTGTCTTGCAAGGCCCCTCCATGAGCCCCACACACTTCAACATCTACAAGATCTCCCTTTCCAACATCTTCTGCTCACATGGATTCAACATAATCTCTTATGCTGAAAGCTCTACATTTCCTCTCCCTTTCAGAAGACACCTCCGCCACCCAAGCAAGCTTTGTCAAGTGTATGCCCACAGTAGCAGACTGGATGAAGACAAACTGCATGAAGCTCAACAGTGGCAAGACAAAAGTGGTCCTCTTTGGTAAAGATGCCTCTCTCTGGTCTCCGGGATGGTAGACCTTCGAGTTAGGGCCAACCTCTGCCCAACCAAAACTGCCAAAAATCTGGGTATCCTACTGACAGCAGAGTTTCCATGGCAAATCAAGTCAACTCAGTCACATCCACCTGCTACCACACCCTCAAAGTTCTTAGTTAAGTCTTCAGGATGCTCCCACTGGACATCCCCAGGTCCATCACGCAGCCATCATCACCAGAATGCTGGACTACGGCATTTTTTTTAATGTCACCATCACTTTCCAATTCACCAAAGGACTTCAGGTGATACAGAACACAGCTGCAAGACTCACACTCAAACTACCATATTTCACCAAAATATCCAAAGAACTCCAATGGCGATGAGGCACGCCTACAGGCTCCCTGAGTCATTGAGGTAGCATGGTCCCACCGCCAGGTGGAACCGGTAAGAGCTGGTCCTCTTGTCTTACCACTCGGTTTTAAGCCTCCTGGTGGCTTGGCCCAAATGCCTCCGAGCAGCCGGTGAGCCCGGATAGCCAATCGACCCAGGGACACGAGAGGATCCTGGGCTCAGGAGCGAGGCGCTTCAGCCGTGTGACTGCTGCAGGAAGGGCAGCTGCTGGCCATGTCACCTGCTGAGGGCATGAGAGAACAACACTTAGGTTGTTTTCCCTGCCAGTCAGATAGAGGGCAAGTGCCAACACCACAGAGCCCTGGTTTTGATACAGGCTGAGGGAGGAAAGTCGACCAGGAGGCAGGAAGTGGGCCTGTAGATCACAGAGGAGCGCGGCCCTGCCCACACAGAGATAGAGGACTTGAAAGTAGGTTATGGCGGGAAAAGGAGGTGCCAATAGCAGGGAAGGGAGAGTGCCGGCGTGTTTTGGGGAAACACCAGGTCACTGCGAGGAAGTTGTGCCATAACCCAAGAAACAAAGAAGGCAGTAGTCGGATTTTGGGCCCAAGCTCGACTGCGATCTGCAGATGTTGCTTAAGAAGGCTAGGGCATTCGTTGCACGCAAAGGAAAAAACTGGATGGATCATCAAATAGAGAAGGGGCCAGATAAAGGGAAGCAGAAACCCACAAAGGCTAGAGCAAGGCAGACAGCGACCCCCCCGCCGGGCTATGGGACTCCTAGACCCTCTGGCCAACAAACCAGAGAGGAGGTCAGAGGAAATTCCCGGGAGAAGCATGGGGACACACACATCCACACCCAACATCAAGGACGGCATGGAAGCAATGGCCTTGGCTGGGCACGCAATAGGGCGGGTGGCCCCAGCTAGGAGCAGGATACACCGGGGAGGGTGGTGGAGCAGACAGGGTCAGCAATGACAACCGACAGGACGCTAGAAGCGGGGAGGACACCAGGGGGGGGGGGGTAGCCAACCCAAACAATCAAGGTGGCGCAATGGTGTCTGGGGAGCCCAGTCAGGCAACGCGGGGGCAAGGGAAGGGGAAGGACCAGCTGGCAAACCCACCAGTGAATACATACACTCTTCATCAGGGGGCCCGCCCACCACCACCCGGCTAATGGGGCTAGGCAATCTCATACCGCTAGCAGTGACGGAGCGAATCTGGCGAAAAGAATACATTGATATATTTTCCTTACTGGAAGTGCCCCAGGCAGGTTTAGTTTGACAGTGCAAGATAAGAAGGATGAGGATAGCAGAGAGAGGCGCAAAACCAGAATAGAAAAATCAATAGAGATTTGGCTGCTTGCATTTAGGACCTTGGCATACGTCTTAGTGGGAAAAATTTCCATAAGGCGCAGCAGCCTTGTTCCTGCACGAATAAAATGTGCACGAGTAACACCAGAAGTACCAGGGGGAAGCTTGGTAATTGTATGATGAGAGTTTCAGTGAGAAGATGCAGACCTGGCCAGTGATAGGATGGGACCACCAGGACATAGAAGGCTTTATAAATCACATGGTGGCAGCCAGGTTGGGGGCAGGTGCGCAGTAGCACAATTTCCAGCTCTCGGGGTTCAAAGGGAAGTATGAGAATCCAGGACAGTAGCCGAAAGGCAGAGGCCAGCCAGAAAGGAAGGCCAGGAAAGGATGCATGGCAACGTGCTGGAATTACCACAAGGATGAATGCAAATAGGGGCTCGCCTGCACATTTAAGTGCAGCTGTGGGAACTGCAGCAGCAACCACCCCGCTGCACACTGCAAACAGGGTCAGGAGACAACAGAGAGAAGGGCAACAACAAAAATAGCGGAGAATACGAGCAAGAGCAGGGGGAGACAGGGGGTAGGGAGCAGGGAAAGAGGATATCACTGCTCACCCCCATCAACACAAGGAGATTGATGGCACTGCTGAATAACTACCCAAAAGAAACAGACACGAAACAATTAGCGGAAGGGTTCACATAAGTGTTCCCCATTCCTTACAATGGCCCGGTGGCCCGTGGCTTAGCCGCAACCTAAAATCCATACGGGATAACCCAGAGGCAGCAGGACAGAAGGTGGGGAAGGAGGTTCAATTGGGGAGGATGGCAGGCCCCTTGGCCTCCCCATGCTAAAAAATCTTATGGTCTCATCACTACGGTTGGTACCAAAAAAGGACGCAGGGAAATACCGGCTCATAAACCACCTATCACACCCGTAAGGGGGTTCCATCAATGATTGGCTGGAGCAGGGCAGCTGGCCTGTAGCACATGCCTCCCTGGACTATGCGGTTGAGCTGATCAAACAGCGAGGGAAGGGGGCCCTTTTAGCCAAAACAGATCTTGAATCGGCTTCCACCTACTGCCAGTGCATCCAGATAGCTATTACCTCCTAGGCTTCCAACTGGACGGGGCAACTATTACGACAAATGTTTACCCATTGGTTGCTTCATATCCTGTGCCTACTTTGAATAATTTAGCTGCTTCCTGGAATGGGTGCTGTAAACACGTAACCGGGAAGATAGATGGTCCATTACTTAGACGACTTCCTCTTTACTGGTAGGGCAGAAACAGGGGAGTGCACAAACCTCCTCCACCACTTTGAAGGGCTGGCAAAGGAACTAGGAGTCCCTCTAGCACCAGTCAAAACAGAGGGCCAGACCACCAAGCTATCTTTCCTGAGGATTGAGCTGGATTCAGTGGGAGGGAGATGCAAGCTACCACCAGGAAAGGTTACCAAGCTGCGCCAAATCATACGGCAATTACAACTGCGTAAAAAGGCGACACTCGCGGAAATACAGCAGTTGCTGGGGAAAATGAATTTCCCTAACAGACTAATCCCTGCAGGGAAACCCTTCACCAGGCAACTGGCCTGGTTGACCAAAGGTATGTCAAAAAGACACCACATGGTGTTCCTAATGCAAAGAGTGAAAGAGGACCAGGGACAAAAAGACGCCAACTTAAATGGTACCCTCATGTGGCGTGAACCGTGGGTCCAAGCAGAAAAATTGGCTCTCTACACAGATGCGGCAGGCAGCCATGGGTTTGGGGCTATTCTGGGGACAGATTGGGCAGCAGCACAGTGGCCAGACAGCTGGCACAACAAGGGGAACACTGGCAACATCACGCTGTTAGAACTCTTCCCTATTGTAGTGGCCTTTACCATATGGGACACAAGCTAGCCAACAGGCAAATAACACTCTGGTCGGACAACCACGCAGTGGTCCAAGCGGTCAACTTGGGAACAGCAAAGTGCCCAGCGGTGGTAAGGCTATTGGGGCAGCTAGTCGGTTGCCTGCCAGGGGTAAACATAGCCATTAGGGCAAGACTCAATAGCTGATGCAATTTCTTGTTGTAAGTGGGGCAGGTTCAGGGAGCTTTCACCGCACGCGGACCGGAACATGACACCAGTGCCAGAAGACATATGGGAACTGGTGGAAACGGTATAATGAATTTGGTGGACAACACCCTCACCCCCAAAACAGAGAAGAGATATTGTAAGTGCTGGGAAATCTTAAGTAGCATAACAGGCTCGGAAGAGGCGAGGGGCGTCAGTCCGGTAGACGTAACAGCATTTATCGACTGGGCATTCCGGAGCAGAAAAAGCAAATCATGCGCACAGACACACCTGTGTGCGGTTCCCTATTACACCAAGCTTGCTACAGGGGGGCATCCTACAGGGACTTTCTTCTGCAGGATAGCAATGAAAGGTTGGGGTAGGTTACAGCCTACAGCACGTGGCAGGAGGAGGCCCGTCGATTTCGAGGTCCTAAAAAAGACACTGGGCTCATTAGCAGACATATGTACGGGGGAGCACAAGTTGGCATTATTCAGGGCAACATTCACGCTAGCTTTCTTTGGGGCTTACAGGATCAGTGAGATAGTGGCTCCAGCAAAGGGGGACCTGGGGACAGCCTGCATTTGCATGAAAGACCTCCACATGGGGATGGCAGACATGGTGGTCAACTTGTGCTGGTCAAAAACAGACCAGGCAGGCAAAGGTAAACACACAAGAATTGAATACATTGAGGACATGACTTGCTGTCCGGTGTGCCTCATGTGCCTCAAGTGGGAATATATGTTGCAGAGCGGGCCAACTCATGGGCTGTTATTTACGCACAGGGACGGGTCTTGCCTCAGTCATTTTCAGTTCATAGCAGTGATGCGGCAGGACCAGGAGAGGGTGGGTTTCCCACCTGGGGAGTGCGGGTCACACTCATTCTGCATAGGGGCCGCGACTACCATGGTCGGCTTGGGTTTCAACGTGGAGCAAATCTAGGCTGTGGGACGATGGGCATGGGGCACTGAGATGTGGTTTCTCTCCCCCGGGTCTGCAGTAAAATATGGTTTGTTCATGGGTAGATAACTTAGGCACAACAGTAGGCGGTGGTGTGTCAAGAATTCAAGGGCATCTGGAACATGGAGGTTAACTGGTTGGGTCAGTTGGGCATGAAATGGGACCAGTTGCTCCCCGCAGTGCAAGGGGCACTGCGAAGGGGCAACTAGCCAGATGTGGTTAGAGGTAATAGTGTGCAAGTTATGGAGGGGGCTATTGACCAAGGGGCAGTTGAGAAGGCCAGGCGAGAACTGAACATCACCATGGCCAAGATGTGTAAGGTGAACAGCTGGGGTTTTGTGCGGCACGGATTGATAAACCTTAGTTCCCTGGGCTACCACTTGACTGGGGTAAGCATGGATATGTTCGTACTCAACATAGTGGGAGTTCTAGAGTTGCAGGGTTTCTCATGAGCAGAAGGATGGAAGGAGCTGCCTCTGATTGATAAACTGTCGGCAGCATGGCGGAGGCAACGCAGAGAAATTTCCGAAGGAAGGGTCACATAGGTAGAAGAGTTCCTCACCCAGTGTCCTTGGGATGCCACATGGTAGGGGCAGTGGGGAGCAGGGCAAGCGGAACGGCACTTGCAGCCCAGGCTGGACCTAACAGATGCCCACAGAGTCGGTAGCAAAGGAAGCCTAGACCCGCAAAAACACTGAGACACTTGCATAAAGGGGGCCCTTGACCTGTCATCCAAGTACAGGGCCAGTCATTGGGAGGACAATGTGTGATGTAAAGAACATGGGTTGCAAATGACCAACCAGTAAGTTGAGAAATGTGTAATCCATGTTCTAAAATAAACTGCAGCCTTTTCTATGCACCATAGTCTGTTGTCCCTAGAATGATTTATGGGGGAAAGGGATGCAGGAAAACTAGGCACCAAAGAAGGGGGTGAACTCGCCGCTTGGGAGGGGTTGGCACATGCAAACATCAGCAACAGCTAAGTTGGGAAAGGGAGAGAGTGGTGTGGGAAAATTGGAATAAAAAATGTCTAACGTGAAATTAACGAATGACTGATCGAAGTAAAACTGTGAAAAGGGCATTGTGGGAGATTTTGCGGTTTGGGCGGTAGCCTCAGTGTGCACAAAGTGTGCCCTGAGGGCCTGATTCAGAGTTTGGATTCCAGACTTTCTGTCCACCAATGTAACACATGTTTTAATATCCCCAAGAGTTTCACAAGCGCAGAGCAGAGTTCTACATCATAAGAACTGTGTCTGCCTCTGAAGGAGGCACTTTGAGGAAAGGTCCTCTGGGGCACAAATCACCCAATCCCTCTTACTGCTAGTGAAATGTGACATGTGACAGAGACAATATTCCTGCTAAGTGGGGATGTGTTGTGAGCGCCCATGCGTTAAGTCTCTTTAACACCCGGCACTTTTTTCCCAGCTCCTCCCAACCCTAAACACTGTTCAGTCCCCGCGGGTTACTCCTCTAGATTACGTGGCTGATCTGACATCAGAGAGTTACTCAATGCTGTGACTGAGCCACTGGCAGGGCCACTGGAATTATGCGACAGGGGAGGGTGAAATTATCCGGCAGGGTTGAGTAAATTAGGCGGCAAGGAAAGGCAAATTATGTGGCACTTTTTGTGATAGTATTACTTCATTATTTTGTCATTTTAAAGCTTGTTAACACTGTCTTGGCATTAGTTGCACCTCATTAGTACCAGTTTAATACCCAAATATAGCAATAAGCCACAGAAAGATGACCAGTCAACCTTTCCAAAGGGCCTTCCAATGCATGGTAACACATGTCACTGCGTTTTCACCAACTTTTGAACCGTTTGCACTACAAACAAAATTTCTTTTTTTGCTAAACTCTGCAGATTTTACAGCAGATGATGAAATATGGGGCAAATGCAGCAAATCTACAATTATGTCAAAATCATTGTGGCCGCACAATCGAATAATTACAGTGGCCCTGTCAACCGGCAAGCTGAATGAGCCTCTCTACTGGGCTCATGTTCACCATATGGGGAACTCTTAAACAAGCAGTCATGCCACTGTAGATGTCAATTGCAAACATGTCATAATAAACAGAATTTCCAGAAGCCTCTTCCCTTAAATCCAACCTTTGGTGTCCATGGGAGACTCTTGGTCAACAGAATATTCAATAATTATAAGGAGCAACATTATAAATACGTCTGCCTATTGCCTGAAGAATTTGAACCGGTACGAGCCACCAGTTACTTCTTTTTGGGGACCAGCACATAGTTTTTAGCTACAGAGCGCAAGAGAGGGCAAAATGTACAGATTGGCAAGATGAAGGAAGAGAAAGACAGCAACACTGTCACAGAGGAAAAAAGCAAGAACCTGAGATAAAACATCAAGTGTACTGTGAGAACTGAACTCAGCTCTTCCCAAGCCAAGCTTTCAATGAATGCCATGGTCGGCAATACGTCTAACAGTACGACTAATAAAATATGAAAGTATTAGAAAAAAGTGATGGATGGAATGCTTGAATTAATCTCAGTCAGTGATAATTACTCTGGCCGCATCCCAGTCCATCGCTCTTTTACATACCATGCCAACTCAGTTTGGACCCAGTTATATGCAAATCAGTCTTGACCCTGCTCTAAAGGGAGCAGTCCAGCCCAAACGGCAAGGTCAGTTTTTCCATGAACAGGCACACAAGTAACCCCGGACTGGTTTCACCCCAGTTAGGACTCAGGCAGTGCCTGTGGCCTTGCTTTAATTAGGTGAGGCTAAATTCCATATTTCCTAGTACATAGTATTTGCCGTATCTAATTCTGGAGAAAAAAGTGACATATTGGTAACTACAGTTCTCCAGCAGAGCTATGTACCTGCAGTCCTTCCTTGTGCTCAGGGAGACTTTTAATGCGCTCCTTCTACACTTCTCCTATGGAAATCGCCTGCCTTCCCAACTGAAAGAGTTAAACCAGATTCCTTTCCTGAAATACTACAAAAGGCCACTGTTTAATGTACTCAGCAACAGCTGAAATATGCAATGTGAGTTTACTGTTGGAGCTACACAGATATCGCTAAATCAACACCTGGAGATAAGGTGATAGTAACTAAACAAAACTCAAGCGTTCCCTTTCTTTCGGCTGGCAACACCTTTTTTTGCATTGTGGCTAACAGCTGGCAAAAGGTACAGAACAGATCCCACTATGTGCTAGGCCCAGAGCATGGAGAATGCATCAATGCTGATGGGATGGTGTATGTTGATGGACTATGCATCAGTGCCTAGGACATAGAGTACGTGTGCAGGCAGCATAAGTCATTGTCCATGTCAAGGTGTCCAGTATGAAATGTGTCAGAGCCCATGGTGTGAAATATCTACCATAAGGTATGTGTCAATTTCCAGGGGCATGGAGTATCGAGTATAAGGTATGCTTCAGGCTCCACGGCATGATGCAGGCTTGCTAAGGGCTAGCCCGGTGGCGGCTCCGGAAAGGAAGGATGGTGCAGACACAGGGTAACACAGATCAGTAATTTCAGCATAAGGGAAAAAGATCCAGAACATTCGGGAGGAGCCAAAACATTCTGGAAAAGCCAGAACATTCTAGAAGGAGCCAGAAGGTTCTATACACTTCTGGGTTCAGTAAGAGGTAGGAAGATTTAAGCACCAGTCACATTGTTACACCTTGCCTGGAAATAGCGGTTGATGGGTTTTGTACTCCAGTCGCATAGTTTGGATTGTTCCTGTTCCTTGTACCTTCGATTTCCTTCTCACCAAATCACTTGGATGGGGACAGCAGCTCATGTTAACCCTTTCCTCCTCAGGTACTGAACTCTGCTTGCCATCTCTCTGGTACTCCTGCTCTAAATTAAAACGCTCTAAATCACCCTGGCTCCTAGCGGCTCTACTATTGGAGGCGGACCTCATTATTCGGTTTCTGGTCTGCATCCTGGTCACTTTTATCAAGCGGCAGCTCCTCCACTAAGGGGGAGGAGCATCGCCTCACCACTTTTTGCTGTGAAAGACAGGGAAAATAAAATGATAATAACTTGTGTTATTATGAATGTATTTTCTCCTACTTCCACCCAAAGCTTTGCATGAGGGGGTGGGGGCAGGGGAGGACTGGTTGCACTGTCCTAAAGTGTGCAATGACTGCTTGGACGGCCCTCTTGGGTTGCCCAAACCAGTCATGCGCACTTCGCATGTTCTCCATGCAGGCTGCATCGCAGCCTACTTGGAGAACATGCCCAGGTTTCCAGTCAGCGTCTGACCACCGGAAACAGGTGCTCAGACCAATCACAACACTGCTAAGGCAGCGTTGTGATTGGCTGACTGGGAGCCTTGGTGTGCTTCTTGTGGCTGACTCCGAGTGAGGGAGGACTACGGAGGAGAGACGGGCGAGGAAGCGGTGAAAAGGTACGTTTTTAATTAAGAAATTTCTTAGCTGCTTCCCCCACTTACTCCCCTCCTCCAATAACCTCTCCCCTACATCACGCGTCCTCCTCTCCCTCCCTCCCCCATTCCCCTACTTCTGATTGTTGCCAACCGCACCTTCTTTCATCCCCTGGTAAACCATTTTTATTGCTCACATGACACTGTATTCTGTTGTACACCAGTATATTTAGATTAATGGTAACTTGTTTTATAGGATTAAAGCGGTTACCAATTGGTCTATTGCAGACCAAGGTCCTTGCCACATCCCTTCCAGCATCCAATGTTCCCGAGGCCAGTTGGTCAAGATGTTTATGGAGTTGTTCTTATCTGTCTACCTCCCTTCCCCTTTTTCCCCTCTGTACAGTCACTTCAGATTCGGCAATTCATAACAGATCTGATTCAACTGAAAGGTGAAGGAGTGGGGTTAGCATTGAGTCCCTGGCCACAGTTCTATTGTAATACTGACAAGTATCTAGTGTAAAGTATGTGTCAGTGTTGTCCAGGGCATGCAGGTTTTAGTAAAAAGTTTGCGTCAGTGTTCTTGGCCTGCAGAATCTAGTAAAAAGTATGCATGAGTAAATGGGCATGGAATATCTAGAGATAAGTTTGTGCCAGTGTCCTTGGTATAGAGCATCTACTATAAAGCATGTACCAATGAAAAGGATCTAATATTAGGTATGCCTCACTATCTAGGGCATGGAGTATCTATATAAAGTATGTGTCACTCCCCAGGGAATGGAGTACTTAGTATAAAGTATGTTTCAGAATCCAGGGCATGAAGTATCTAGTATAAGGTACGTGTGACTGCAAAGGCATGGCATATGTAGTATAAATTAAGTGGCAGTGGCATGGAGTATAAGGTATGTGTCAGTGTAAAGGCCATTGAGTATCGAGTGTAAAGTATGTGTCGGTGTTCAAGGTATGGAGAAACTAGCATAACGTATGTTCCAGTGTTAAAGGCATTGGGTGTTTAGTAAGAATTATGTTTACGTGTTCATAGTAAGATGTTTCTAGTATAAAACATGTCTCAGTGTAAAGAGCATGGAGTATCTAGTATAAAGTAGGTGTCAGGGTCCTCGGCAGGGGGCATTTACCAGTATTAAATAAAGTATGTTTCAGTGTCAATAGCGGGAGTATCTAGTATAAAGTGTGGGTCTTTGCACGGAGCGACCAGTGTAAAGGATGTGTCTGTGTCCAGTCTCTGTAAGGGCTAGTATAAAGCATGTCAATGCTGTTAGCATGGAGTATCTAGTATCTGCCAGAGTCCAAAGCATAGTGTTTCTAGTATGACGCATGTGTAAGTATTCAAGACATGGGGCAGGTAGTGTACAGGATATGCCATGCTATGAAGTTTGTAATATAAAGTATGTGTCAGCATTCATAACATAAATATTTAGCATAAAGTATGTGTCATGGTGTGAAGTTACTAGTATAAAGCAAATGTATGCATTCATGGCATGGAGTATCTAGTATAGACATTTTGTCAAGTGTCTAAGGCATGGAGAATGCCTCAAGGCCCAAGACATGGGGTTTATTTGCCACATTATACTATGAGTAACAGTAGGTGAATCCATGAACAACAGTACTATGCCCAAATAAAACACCACCACAGTGAGAGAGAAGTTGCCGCCAGAACTGTTTTAGAGTGACCACGGGGAAGGGGTTGCTCATTTCCCTAGCCACAGCTCTGGGGTGGGCAGAGGAACTCTGCACAGGGGGAAAAAGGTTGTGCCATATTAGGCTTGGGCATTGAGGGAAACTATGAGATGGTTTACATTAAAACATACAGGAAGTGCTGCAGAAGTGGGTGGGTTCATCCCTGGGAACTTTTACCCCATTGGCTAAGGAGTGGCCAGGTGTTTCCTCTATTCACAGGCTGGCACTGAGCATAAATATGGCATCCCCAGCACCCTCCTCAGAAGTCTGATGGGCCTGAGGAATAGTCAGAAGAGAAATGCCATGCTTTCTGACGTCCTGAGAAGACTGGACCTGCTTCCCTTCTACCCAGAATCCCAGATGGGACTTCAAGGGTCATAAGGGTGACCTCCTGTCTCGACCACAGGGACACAATTATCTTCAAGAGGCCCTTTTCCTGCATTCCCAGCTGACCAGTTCCAACTGAACCTGCCATGGATCCTGCTGCGGGCCTCTGTTGGAGGGAGTCTTGACCCCCACCCACCCATTGCTGTCCCAAAAGTCTTAGACCTTTGACTGGTGTCAAAGTGTACTCCTCCTGCCTAGTTCTAAAACCTAGGACTAAAACTTTTTGCCAACTTGTACCTGGAGAACCGTCGTAGGACCAGGACTAACCTGCCAAGCCGATCTGATGAAGGTCAGCTGGGCTTGAGTTTAGCCACTACATTCTTTTCCATAGAAGCAAACCGTTTCCAGAATAACCTCCCGACACCAAAATCCATCAACACTGAGCCCTCTTTGGCACCAGCCTGTAGCCTTGCCCCACTGAGGAAATACGAATTCTGGTGTCGCTATGGAAGGAGAACCAATGTTGAGAACTTCTTGGGAGTGGAGCGTGAACTTTTCTAGCTCTGACCTTTACCCATCTTTATTGATGGCTTCACATCCTCCAGCGATCCGTCATCGATGAGCTCCTCTTCAGCTACATCCTGCTGCTTTGCACCACTGAAGACTTTCCAATTCCGTAAACGTTTCTAAATGTGAAAGTAATTTTCTGACTCAGACGAACCTCGTCCCTGAATCCAACACGTGCTCTATTGTGGTTGGCCTTAACTTTCATCCTAGTATCATTCAAACACAAACAGATGACCAAAGTTGGTGCTTAGTACTCTTTAGGACTATTTTTTATTCAAACTTAAAAAAATTCATATCTCCGGTTACTTTTATTGAATTTTTGTCATTTGGTCTAATTATATTTATGCCGATTTGCTCTGCTTTTCTAAATTGACCTATCTGCTCGATGCCATACCTAACAGGGGATTGATCTCAGGTTAATTTAGGGATTTCACCCTGACAAGGACTGTGATTATGATTTGAGGTGGCTACTGACTCCCCCACCCCCAACTAAAGCCTCCAATTACTTACAATTATGTGATATGTGAGGTTTTATGTAGGCCTGTGCGGTGAATTCCGTTCTGCTCGCGAAATTTGTGGCATTTGGGTAATTTCGCATTCCACGGAGAACGCGGAATTGCCAAAAATTCTGCGAACTGCGACTTCGCTGAATTTTTTACTTGTTCGCGCTTTGAAAATGCTTGTTCACAAGATATTTCCACCCGAGCACGCAAACAGCATTCACAAACAGGAAAAAAGCATCACAAACAGGCGGAACAAGCAATTCCGCATGTTCGCTGAACTCTGCATGCTTGCGGATATTTTCTACAGTTTCGCGGAGCTTTGCGTAGCGCGACAAAGCAAATTCCGCCCAGCCCTGGTTTTATGTGATATTTTATATGACATGCGATTCTTTGTGATATTTTGTGTCAACTGTGATGTTTTGTGTGATAAGAGATGGACGTATGGCGGAACTCCGCATGCATTTCCCACGCATGCCTTTACTCTGCAGTCCATACCCGACTGCAACGTTACCACATGTTCCTTTACCACAGAAGTAATTGCAATTAGTAGCCTTAGGTGGGTGCTGGACTTTGGAATAGTATACATTACTATTCCAACTCCAGCCAGTGTATCAGTAAGGAAGGTTTTGGACAAAAATCCAACACCAGTCCAAAATCGCTCCCCCCTAAAGTAAGTCGCTGTAATGACTTAAGTGGTAAAGGTACGCGTGGTAACATCGCAGTTGGGTAGTGACTGTAGAGTAAAGGCAGGTCGTGGTTCGTGTGATGGCTGATATGTGTTGTATGTGAAGTTTTATGTGATATGTGATGTTTTGTTTGATTGTGATATTTTATGTGATATTTTATGTGATAGGTGATGTTTTGTGTGAAATGTAATGTTATGTTTGCAGGATAAGTTATTTTTATGTTATGTAATGTTATTTTATGTTATGTTTGTATTGTTTGTGTAGCACACAGTTTGCTATTAGTATGGCCTCGTGCCTCTACAGTTTTAAAGTTTCACTTCCAAACATCCATTAGGTTTCCATCATTAAAGGAGGGCTCAGCCACCCTTTGATCATTTATTTGGTTGCTGTGTTCTACTGCACATTCCTGAAGGGTAGCAATACCTATAATTTATTGAATTCTGGGTGTCAAATGATAAATTATTCAACAGCCAAGAAACTCCTCGTGATTCACTGATATCAAAGAAACCCAGGCCTACTCTTTGGTACACTACATTAATGATTGGGGACGGAGCGGGGAGGGGGGTGATCACAGATATAATCATTATATGACTGTATGGATAAAGTAAAATAGAAAGGGCCACATGTGCCTCATCAAAGTGGTCATTTCGAATGCTGTGATAATTCAGATTCAGGCATAAAAAGAAGCTTGAACTGGAATAATGATTACAAGATGTGAGCAAATTTAGCATCTGCAAATATTTCCCTGGTATTTTCTGGTTAATGCTTGGAGAAATTTGTGCTGGGGGGGTTTTGCAGCTTGCAATAGGGAAAAATAAGTGTTATTACCGAGTTATCCCCAATCAACCTGTGGAACTCATAATTGTTAGGTAATAATGCGCCCAAGTAACATTGAACCCTTTGTATTGGTTATTTGTCGATGCAGTATTAGTACCTCAAATAGCAGGAAACTTGGATTCAGGGCCATAGATGTGCTAAAATCGAAAGACCTTGCTTCCAGGTCAGTTTCTACAGATGGTCATATGTGTGTGTCTATCCAACCACAAAAAAGCTTCAGGGCTTTTCTCTTTTTGTTTTATTTCTGTTTTTTGCCTCTTATGTCATTTCACGTCCCTAATATGTATGAACATTGAACCTAAAAGCCGGTGCAATCCCTTTAAACTTCATCAGTAACATAAGGACTGCTTTTTGAAGTAAGTGTCCTTCTTCAATTTCATAATGTGAGTGGGTAAACGCTTTATGCCTTTACTGCAGGTTCCACCCCTCCTGCAAAAGCGGGCAGCATCAGTTAGTGCTGCTCTTGTGTTCTCGTAAGAGGTCATTACATTTTGGAGGGAACTACAAATCGTAAGGGTGACTGGACTAGAGAGAAGTGGGTGACTGGAGAGAGTGATTGAGAAGATGAGTGGAGCTGTGGTGGATCTATCACATATTTTAGTATTACTTAAATATCTGGCTAGTTAGATTAAGGAAGGTACTAAGATATTTTGAGGCATGGCTGTTTAGTGGTACTCTGCACATGTCTTGTACTCAACTCAGACTAACTTTTATTTCATATATTCTTCAGGAGTCTGTAACCACCACTTCCCAATTTTTCGGGTGGAAGGGAGTGGGCCTGATACTCTTCACCCACCATCCTTGTTCCTTCAACTCTTCTTTAAGTCTTCTGTGCTTGGTCGTGTTCTATCCAGCCTTGAAACTACACCTGGGATTAGAGACTGATTTACTAACTCCTCTAATGTTGTCTCACTACCCTAGTATGGGGTTATTACAGGAGTTCAGGCCTCTGATTCGCGGGACACTACTACAGTGTTGCTTGCCTACTCTTTTTCAGATCCACCACTGTTTACTGTTCATCCATTCCTTCTACTCCTTGGGCACATTTATATCGCATCTGTGTCTGGAAGATGGTGACGCACTGTCACACTTCTTTACCTGTCTTTTCTCTCCCTCTGAGTACACATTTTGAACAGTTTCAATGGATTGTCCTTTAAAACAGCAGCTTTTGTAACCTGCAACTAATTTATGCTGAACACGTGTACCAGATCTTCATGCCATCTGGACTCCAGGACACCCGCCTCCTGCTCCATCTCCTGTGCGACAGTCATCTTAGCTCGGTCACTGCCACCAAGAGCCACCCCAGGCATTGCCCATGATCACATACGGTGTTTCTCCGTGCTGTCCTGCAGCTTTAGGGGGCGGCCTTATCTGCTACAAGTAGCCAAAGTCGGAAGAGTCCAATGCAATGCATTCTCTCGCCTCTCTTCTGGGAAGGCTCTCTCCCAATAAGGGATATCGCAATAAATGCTTACTTGAGTCTGAATCTGTCTATGTCTCTTTAGCTCAGGAGTTTTAGACTTTCTGATAAAAAGATAGAGAATGGGGAGGTATGCTGTGCTTGGGCTCCAAAACTAGACCTTCAACCACGGTTGATATCATATTCTTCCTTGGTTATGACTGAATACGCTTCAAGCAGGTTGCATGCACCAATGCACCACATCCAGGCTTCGGTAAGAACTGGTGCTGTAAAAACACGGGTTAACCCAGAAAGTCGCTGGGACCCGGGTGAATAATTGATACAAACAATGTGGTCCCAGATACTAGAACGAATAAACCATGGTTAGGTAACTTGAGTAAATACAAGAAAATTATAACAACATTGTTTTTATTCACAACGTGTATCGTAAAAAATCATTCATAAAATAAATACATAGTAGATCACATTTGATGCCCCTAAAGAATTGGACAGGGAAGGGTAGTGATGGGATGGTGAAGGTATTGAATGGGAATTATAACAGTGGTCACTAAAACCTCAATAAACCAGACATAATAATTGATTAACACAATGGAAATTGCAATTCATCAATTAGTTCAAAAATCATGCCTCAAACAAAACAGAATCACAAATGATAAATCAGGGAAGAGGCTGAACACAGGAGGAAGTGTCGACGTTTTGACCCAAACAGATGCAGGCGTGGTGTAAACCTTGCTAGAAGGTCTTAATCAGGACAAGGACGCAGAAGGTGGGGCAATGAATCTGTATGGGAAGTTAATGAATTAATATTAGTAAGGGTCACGAATGATCCCAAATACTCCTAAAATACTAAAAGTCCGAGAAGGGAAATTGAGAACACACAATCATATTGTGAGATCCAAAAAGGAATACATTAGATGAAAAGCCAGTATTGGTCAGAGGTTAGTCTTGACCCACATGGGGGAGAGAATAACTGAGTGGTACCCCATCTCTTATAAGGTCAACTGTTGTAAAGGCTTAAGTTAAACCTCACCACAAACAAGGTCCCTTACAAATTGTCGGTGTCACAGAAAAGTGGAACAGGAGACCTACTTTAACCCAAATTATGCTCAGTATGGGCTTGATTAGTGTGGATGTCACGGGGTGTTTCAAGCTAGTTGAGGGATCTCTCTCTCTCTTTTAATGATACAAATCTAAATCCTAGAAAATTGGGAGCTATATATGGGGTGTCATATATTTAGGATTAATAATCATTCATCCTTTTGAAAGGGGACATATCTATAAACTGGAAGAGAAACATCCCTGTATGGAAGACTCCATGCTGGGAAGGAAACTATTGCATCTACAAATTAACATATTTTTGTCAATAAGAGGCCCATTTGAAATGAATGGGCTCTTGGTAAATCAGTCAGGAGTGAAGGCATGGCTAGTGCACGCAAGGGTCCTGCCTGACATTACTAGAGTAAAAAGATTAGTCCCACCACGAAACCCTCTGATGCTCTGAAGTATGTCTTTTTAAATCACATGCTTGCTCTACCATATGTTGCTGGTAGTATTGTTTTACAACTGAATGTTTTATAATATCTAAAGTAAAAATACAACATTACACATTAAGTGCAAGCAGTGGCAAAGCCAATAGTTCTTGCCTTTGGAAACTTTTTTGTTTACAGGTCAATCAATCAATCAATCACTGCATTTCTAAATCGTGCTACATACCCGTGAGGGTCTCAAGGCGCTGGGGGAAAGGGGGCCGCTACTGATCGAAGAGCCAGGTTTTGAGAAGTCTTCTGAAGGCCAGCAGGTCCTGAGTATGTTGTAGGCTGGTAGGGAGAGCGTTCCAGGTCTTGGCAGCGAGGTTGAAGAAGGATCTTCCTCCGGTGGTGGCTTTCTGGATACGGGGAACTGAAGCGAGGGCGAGGTTGGCTGAGCGGAGGCTTCGGGTGGGGGTGTGGAAGCTGAGTCGGTTGTTGAGGTATGTAGGCCCGGTGTTGTGAAGTGCTTTGTTTGCGTGGATGAGGAGTTTGAAGGTGATCCTCTTGTTGACGAGGAGCCAGTGCAGGCCTCACAGGTCGGTTTTGGTTTGTTAAACAAGAGGAAAAAAGTAGCACAGGATGGAAGGTGGGTGGAATCACGGAGGGTGGGGCATGGGGAAGGAAAAGTAGAGCAAGAAAAGTGGTGGAAACAACACAGGTGCACGGGTGGGAGGAAAGAACATGGAGGGTGCGGGGAGGGACACACAATTGGAGAGAGGAACATGGAGCAGGGAAGCAAACAGACGACAGCAAGCACAACATGGAGATGGGGGTGAGAAACTCACAGGCAAGAAAGTAACACAGGGTAGAATACACAAGGGAAAACATATCACAGAGGGGGCTGAGGAGATTTACATAATCACAGAAAGAGTGACACAAGTGCTACGGAAGGGGATGAACACAAATGAGACACCTAGATACGCATGCACTCTCATGTAAATCTTAAGCAAAAGAAAAGTAGCACATGAAAAGTGAGTAATGAAGGACACAAGTAACGCATCCATGCTCCATGGGAGGGACAAAACTAGGGGTGGGCGGCCAGCTACGCTCCGTGCACGGAGTGTGCGTAGTGCCGCCTACTCCGCATTTTGCGGAGCGGGCGTAGCCAGGCGGCACTACGCACGCTCCGCAGACGGAGCGTAGCTGGCCGTCACCCGCCTCCCTCCCGCCCTCCCTAAATACTTTAAATTAAAGGGGACAAATAATTTAAAATGCACTTACCTTGCCCGCCGCTGCCCGCCGCGTCCCCGGGGCTCGCTATCTTCCGTCTTCTTTATTAATGCGCATGCGCGGGCGGCCGCGCATGCGCATTTTCTCGTGAGAAATGCGCAGTGCGCGGCCGCCCGCGCATGCGCATTAATAAAGAAGACGGAAGACGGAAGATAGCGAGCCCCGGGGACGCGGCGGGCAAGGTAAGTGCATTTTAAATTATTTGTCCCCTTTAATTTAAAGTATTTAGGGAGGGCGGGAGGGAGGCGGGTGGCGGGGCTGGCGGCCAGTGGTGTTTGCGGAGTGGGGCTACGCGGAGTGCGGAGGTGGGCGTAGTTTCTCGCCCACTTCGCGTAGCTCCGCGAAGCCCCACTCCGCCAACTCCGCCCAGGGTTAGACAAAACACAGAGGAAGTAAGGGTCTTTGAAGCTATTCTTCATGCTGATCAGGGCTAGGCTCGGTCCTGTTGTCGTCACCCAACCATCCTAATTGGTTTGATTAGATACTTGACTTACCCCATTGCATCCTAAATTTCCAATATACTTTCCAATGAAGAGTATCTTTAATGAAAGTAACCAAACCATCATTGTCATGTGCTCCATGAACAGCGCAAAAGTAGTTCACCAAACACTAATTGTATGCACAGTCTACATCTTCATATTAGATTTGGCAGAGTACCTTTAGAGCTGGCACTGCTGTTTGCTGGAAGACATCATATTGAACAACACTTGCCTTTCAAGAGATAATGTGGCGCCATTCCTCATTCTGACCAATCAGCATAAATGCTAACCCAGCAAGGAAAGGAAAAGTCAAGAGGCTGCAGAGAGGGCGGAAGCAACCTTAACATGAAACGACTTGAGCAGAGGCAGCAACGGGATTTTCTCAAGCAAATCACTCGCTCCAGGTTAAGCCTGGGGAAATTTCCGTTGGGAAAAGTAATGTGTATGAGCGAGCTGGAAACGCTGTTTACCCACTATGTTGGTGCGAATGTGTTTTTTTCCACTGCTGCGTTTTTCCCGGGATGTTTTTACAGGGGTGTAATACAACCTGTACTCTTTCAAAGTACCAGCTTTGGGATTGTCTTGGGTTGCGTGGCGACGGAGTTCCAAAGTCAGGTCGAGACCGTTAGTACCTTTGCTTTATTACTAGCCAAACATGCCGCACTTGACACGGGACACTTCGAGAGCTCTTTGTTTTTGTGAACAGAGTTTGAGAAGTGTGATAGAAACAACACAAACGCTGCGATTTCCTACTTGACCAAGATCTGCGGCTTTCCATGAAAGAAACATGAAAGCTTTATTTCCTATCCGATCAGCCACAATTAAAGTGTTTACACGCCGCGAGCTCTTGGCAGGGCGCTGGGTAATCGGAGGTAGGCGGCTTTCACGGTTTATTTTAATATGTTTCCGGTGTGGTATATCTAAGCACAGGGGCTGCGCGGATCTCCTTAGCAGGCCACTTGTACTGTTTGCTGAGGGATTAATTAATCCAGTTCCTGCCAGCTGTGTCACGTTACGGTGCGTCGAGCCGTCCCCTCCGTTTTCTGTCAAGTGTCCCCGTCAGGCAGGCCAGCTACTGTTCCAGCCCAGGGCGCCCGCCACGCGCTGCCTGTATTTGTTTGGAGCATACCACTTGAATGATAGGAGTGCTTTGATTTGTTGCTGGCAACGCTGACCCTACTCATCATATACACAGGAGGTGTTGTAACCAGTGCCAAGGCCTCCTCACGCCCTTCTTTCTCTTCTGGGTTGGCTGCAGAGGTTGGCCTTGCTAAGGGGCTTATTTAGAAGCCCATGCGCCCACGGTGCATTGCTTTTTTTGACGCACCGGCTTACCCATACGTACAAGCCTCGTAAAGTCACCCAGCAATACTTTTCATGGTCTTGTAAATATGGACCCCTTTTACACATTACTCTGCATGAAAACGGTGCTCCATGGGTGTTCCCATGCAACATACATGGAACTTAATGCATTCCCAGATGTACAACATTTTGTAAAACTGGAAATGCAGCATGCAGCACACATAGAAAGAGGAAAATGGGGAATGCAGCATGCAGCACACATAGAAAGAGGAAAATGCCATTTATGTTTATTTTTGTGCAGGAAGATGTCCCTTCCTGCACGAAAACAATCAACCCTGCAGCGCAGGCACCCTTGCAAAATGGATCAAGGTTGCCTGTGCCGGGGCATGGCAGCCAGTTGTGTGCCAGCACAGAGGAAACCACATGCTTTGAAAATGACGCAGCATGGTGCAGCTAAATGGCTTGTGGCGCTGCACTGTGTCATTTTCTTCTAGATGAGGCACAAAGCTTGTTAGCAAATTAAAAATCTGGCTTTATGGATTATGCGTTTTCAGCCACATGGCATTTGAGGGGTGATGTGTGACGTGGTGTGATGTGATAATAAAACAAGTCGCTTGACATCACTGAAAGAGGTCAGCAAAAAGTAGCCTAACTTCTGTGCCTACCAGTATGAGTCTTCATGACTTCTCTGAAAGCAAAACCGTTGTCTTGAGTGAATACAGAGAAGGAGAGGATTCCATGACCAAAGAAGGGATACTGCAGACTAGTGTTACATCAGGGGGGCTTTGCAGAAGTGACAGCAGCAAAAGGTTCTTGCGGGAAAGTGTTGCAGACATTTATATAGCAAAAAACACACGGCCCAACCGCAAACTCAAGGTCAAGTGTAGGGACTTCACTTCCAGATGTATTGACATCTGAAGGCTTGAAAGGGCCTACAACGCTTGGGATCTATAACCACAGGAGCACAGATTCAGTGTCAGCTTGTCTAACGGGTGCTGAACAGGCTGAAAGTGTTGAGGAAGGGGGCTAAGCAGATCCAAGTGAGTACCGATCACGCAGGCAGAAGATTAGGGTAATGGGAAGCTGGCCAACTTTTACTATGCCAGGTTTGGGAAGTTTATTTTAAAAGTTCACAATGGTTATAGAGTTAAAATAATGTAGGGGAAAAAATCACCCAAAACGAGGTTTTTGTGGGAGAAAAAAACATGCAAGCCTTCTTTAAGGAGGACAATTCCCACACCCAAAACATTTTTGCAAATAAATTCTTTAAAAAAAGAAAAAAGAAATTTGCAGGCAACTTTGCCTCCAGGAAAACGAGTGCTCAATCCACAGCCCTTGCAATTTCATCAAGTTTGTACTTCACACAGCTCCACTGACAGAATGAAACTGTTGAACTGCACTTGCTAACTTGATCTATTTGCTTTATCAAATTTCTTTAGCCATGTTGTACAGCAGCATGGCTGAAAGTTAAAAAAAAAGTGCTTTGATGCGGTCACCTATTGCAGCATCATAGAGTACTTTTTATTTTCTTTCAGCCATGCGCTACTGTGCAACATGTCTTGTCAAATCCAATAGTCTTGCATAGGCGGACCTGTTGGCTTTGCCAATGATTGCTTCCAAATGTATGGCCCCCCCTTCTTCAGAAGGGATGCAAAGAGGTTAATGTACATAGGCACTACAAGTATCTTTGCACCTGCATTGGGTTGAAACAGAGGTGGCATAGCGTAGTCCCCTTCTGACCACCTTCGTTTTAGATCTCCATTTTTTGTTGCTACTACGTTAAATGGTCATTGAACAGCCACAGACCCTCAGCATTACAAATTTCCAGAATCTAAGTATTTGATCCCCTAGTATTCTATTGTTTCTGAGATGATGTATTAGGTAAAAGAAGTGGACATTTGAAGGGTGTGTTTGGAAATATCCATAATTCGCGGGTAGAGGGCTGCAGATGATCGTACATGGAGTATGAGATTTGTAAGCAAGGTCAGGTAGTTTTATTCATTATTATTTTTCGAGGTATAATATTTGTGTTCCAATTGTTTTCATCCTCTGGGTGCAAGGGCAGTATTCAGGAGAGGCTGCCCAGATCTACTGATAGTTGTCTGGGACATTCAGGATTCTGTAGAAAGGCACAAGAACGTGATTATAATTATCTGGCAGAATTACAAGGGTCAAGAGCATAGAATCCAGGTAAAGCAGTTCCCAGTTGACCTCACAGGAAGTTTGAAAATGGCTCTGATAAGCAGCTGCTGATTGAGAAAAAGGTAGCTAAGGTGATTTGAGTCTAAATCTCTGACTTCTCCACTGTCTCTTGACCTTGTTATAATCTTGAATGTTAAACTCATTTCAGAATATATTCAGTAGCTAAACAGCACATGCTTATATTACTTTTCTAAGAAGCTGAAAGCAATGCATTTATTTTAAAAAGCAATAGGTTGTGACGGACACTATTACATATTCATGAAATACATTTACATGTAACCTGAGCTTTGACCTAAACTCAAACATATATGTATATATTAATTAACCGAGTGGCTGTCACTGGGTAGTTAGTGCAGTCAGACTTTCCATGGAAGAGTGTTTTTTGTTTTGCTAATAACTTTGTCACGGTTTGATATATCTTCACATAACATTATCAAAAATGTTCATCCACCTCAGCTTCTACCTTGAAATTTTCGGGTCGATCAGTCAAGTAGGGGGCCCCAAAAAATGGGGGTTCCCCAAATGTAGTCTCTTTCATGCAGTTTCCCATTGGAACTTTAGAAACCGCTAAAGCGCAAACCACTGAACAGAATTACACCGATTTATGCAGGAAGCTAGATCTTTACCGAGAAAGCATGCGTTTGGTGATTTGGTGTACATCTGTTCAGTAGTTTTGGAGAAATTAGGGTCCAAACTTGTAGATATCTGGATGGTTGAGTGCGTGTCCCACAGGCACACACAACTTCAAACAATAGAGCAATCTGATTGGTTCAGCGGGTCTTTTTTCCCATTGCCTGTCATGCGGGCACTTTGATTGGCCTGGCCAAAACATGAAGAGAAATGCTGCGACCATCATCACAGGACACGGGGACTCCATTCCTGTGTCATGAAAATGAAAAAAAACTATAAAGTAGCAGGGTAGGGGGTATCCTGACCCCGTGGACCTTGTGAAGTGGTCCATTGGGGCCAAATAAAAATGAAACAAATTTTGACCAGGCCACAATGCGCAGGACTCTCAAGGTAGCCAGCGTGACCACCATACTCCTGTGAGAGTGCCATGGGAGCACAGGGGCCTACACTGGTTCTGGCAAGAGTCCCATATGATCAGAAAAGCATTTAAAAAACAAAGAGGGGTGGCGTAAGTGTCTGTAATGGGTTGACAATGTACGGGCAGTTGACTGCGGCTAATTCACACAGTGCATGGTCAAAGCTTGTGCAGGCCATGGGGCAGAGGGGAGGTTGCACCTCTATGTAGTTGGGTGCAGGACCTTGCCTTGCCACCCTTCCCTCATGCAGGCAACCAACCACCCTTCACTAATTGCCTAGTACATCAAATATTACATCACTCATAACATATTCTAAGACATTGTTGATAACATCAGAAATGACACCACTGACGACAACACAATGTGCATGGCGAGGGAGTTAAGTTTTACATTGAACCTTTTCTTACCTCTATAAGAAAATGTGCTAACATTAAAGGAATCAGTATTAAGAATGTTATCGTCAAAACCCTTGCTTATGCGGATAATGTGCTTTTATTTGTTAGTGACCCTATATCTTCGTTCCCCTCATTAATGGATATTATAACAACTTACTCTACAGTTTCTGGATACACCTTAAACCCCAACAAAACTGATTTTTTCCCCTTAAATGTTTATTGCACTCCTGATATGCTTCCCATGCATGAAATTATTCGGCAAAAGAATACGTTAAAATATCTTGGAATTTTATTTTCCTCATCCATAAAATCGACAATAAATTTAAATTGTGATTTCATCCTTAATTATATATTTTTTAAACGTCTAAATGGGCATCATTACATCTTTCATGGTGGGGCAGAATGGATTCTATCAAAATGACTATAGCTCCCAACATCTTTTATACCCTTGCCATGATCCCTACTCAATTTCCATTAAAATTTTATAAAGATGTTAATACATTTTTGTCAAAGTTTTTATGGAACAATAAATCTCCTCATATTAGTTATAAAAAATTAAAAGTGCCTAAACGTAATGCTGGATTTGGTATCCCAGACTTTTTTCTTTATCATAAAGATTTTATTTTAAAACAAAGTTCATTATGGTTTAATCACTCCTTTTTAAATAATCCTCCTGCATGGCTATATATTGAGAAATCAATAGTAAGTCCATTCCCTTACCTACTTTGGTGTCCATGTATAACAATGCTACATTTTTTCAAAGATCAGTTATTATTAAATCTACTAAAATGATATTTAATGATCTTGACTTAATTTTTCTTTTTCCCATGCATAATACTGATGAGTTATCACTATGGTATAGTAATGTTATTAAATTGAACAGATATATTAGTTTCTTGTCCTCATTTATTAAGGCTGGTATTTTTTATCTCAAAGATGTTTATTCCAATAATACTTTTATTTCTTTTGAACAGTTGCAAGCAAGATTTGGTTTAATTAAATCTGACCGTATCTATATTTGTGCAATTCAATCTTAGATTCCTTCCCCAATGCTATTCCTTCTAATGTTACAGCTGATTTATCAATATATATTCAATCAGTCTCTAAATCATCTAATGGGGTTTCCAGTCTATATAAAAAGAAATATCAGATATTCTAGGTAGCAATATAGAGATGATTTCATCTTTTTGGAACAATGAACTTTCACTTTCTTCCTCTATTGACACGTGGAAGGATATTTGGCTTAATAGTATCTTTGGTTGTCTACCTGTTTCAATCTACCAAACCAATTCTTATATCCTATACAATCATTTATGGACTCCATCACATTTCTTCAAAGCTAAACTTCTTCCCTCTGCAGATTGTTGGCATTGTAAATTACATCCAGGTACAATTACAACATATGCTTTTTGATTGTCCTTTCATTTTTACATTTTGGTCTGAAGTTTGGGATATCACAAAAAAGATTTTAAAACTTCATATAGATGTTTCCTATCAATTAATAATATGTAAATCTGCTATTATATCATATCACAAAACGTACATGATTTAGAAAACAAATGTTTCAATTGCTTAATTTCAGCAGCTTTAAAGTCCATCACTTTTTGTTTCTATATTATCTGTTCATGCTTGGTGGTCGTGGGTTATCTTTACAAGAAGAGGTGCTCAATTTTCCATGAATGGGATTACTCATAATTCATTCTCTTATCAATCTTTCTGGTTACCTGCTGATGCATTTTTTTCCTCGTAACGTTATATTTATAACTTTAATTTTTATTTGCACTGAACTAGAATTTTCATAATATAAATGATAGTACCTCTTTTTACATCGTATGCATTAGTTGTTATATTTGCCTCTGCAGATTGTTGGCATTGTAAATTACATCCAGGTACAATTACATCATATGCTTTTTGATTTTCCTTTCGTTTTTACATTTTGGTCTGAAGTTTGAGATATCACAAAAAAGATTTTAAAACTTCATATAGATGTTTCCTATCAATTAATAATATGTAAATCTGCTATTATATCATATCACAAAACGTACATGATTTCGAAAGCACACTTATCAATTGCTTAATTTCAGCAACTTTAAAATCCATCACTTTTTGTTTCTATATCATCTGTTCATGCTTGGTGGTTGTGGGTTATCTTTACAATAAGAGGTGCTCAATTGTCCATGAATGGGATTACTCATAATTCATTCTCTTATCAATCTTTCTAGTTACCTGCTGATGCATTTTTTTCCTCTTAACGTTATATTTATAACTTTAATTTTGATTTTAACTCAACTAGAATTTTTATAATATGAATGATAGTACCTCTATTTACATCTTATGCATTAGTTGTTATATTTGCCCGCTCCCTCCCCTCCTTCCTTCTCCCCTTTATGTATCTTTTGAATATGTAATATCTCAATGCCTATTGTAATTTTTTTAATGACTTGGATTCATTTATGAATTGTTATTTAGGTATTTTTGCTAAATAATAATACTTTATGTATTGTCTTTTTCTGTTGTCTATAAACAAAATTCAATAAGATATTTTGAACTCAAAAACTGGCATTTTCACCTTCCTAGAACACCATAATACCTTAACCTTTGGCTTTTTAAGTTTAAACAAAATGTATATATATATATATATATATATATATATATATATATATATATATATATATATATATATATATATATATATATATATATATATATATATATATATATATATATATATATATGTATATAAAATCACAAAAGGTTGCCCTATATCGAAGACGCACTCACCAAGCCATTGAGCTCAGCAGAGTTCCTTTATTCAAAGCAGCATTTTACATCAAGAATTCTTCTTTGCCTTACGCGTTTCAAACCGACTTGGTTCTTTATCACAGGCATCTGATGAGTGTCTGGCAGCACAATAGCACTTTCAACTCCTCTGCATTCTCATTAGTTAAATGCCCTCTGGTGGGCGGCTCCAGTGCGTGGTAAGATGGACAGACAGTCGTTAAAACATTTGCCCTGGTTTTTGTTTTGTTTCATGATCATGAAACTCTTGAGTTAGAAGTGATTAGAGAGTTATGAAAGTCTTTATTCAGAAATTATTCCAGAGTCAACCACAAAACGGCTGTCGCTTACAGCACCTAAAATGGCAACTTGCATGACTCTTGAACGTTTTGTAACTCAAGAGTCATATCGTGACTTTGCTGTTTTTCCTTGTGTGGCATTTGAGATTTCCATGCCTGTGGAGGATACCCTCAGATTTCCCTGGTTCAAGTACCTCAGAGGGTTCTCCTTCTACTCCATTGTTGTGCAATGTTTTTTCCAGAGTGCACAACTCTTGAGTCTCATCCACCTCAAGAGTTTTAAGATGGCTTTAAAGAAACAGTGTACATTTTCAGAGCCCTTATCCAGCAAATCACTTTTTCAAATGAAAAATCAAAATGTGATTGGCAGGAATTACGAGTCTCGACTCTCATCTTAACCCTTTAAGCCCATTCACAAATACTTTTGTATTCTAATATCTCAAAAGCTACTGAACTGATGTATACCAAGCCAAAAAAATCACACTTTCCAATTATAGTTCTACTTTCATGACAGGTTTGGTGTAAATCTGTTCTGTGGTTCGGGCAGTAGGTGTGAGCAAATTTCTGATTGAAGCTAAAATGGGAAATCACTTCATTTTTGATCAACCACTCCCGTAATGTTTTTCCCTTCATGCACCTGCACAACAGTTGGCATACTGGCCTTATTTGACCGGCATAGTGATTTACCAAGTTTCATCCAAATCCATCCATGCAGTTACAAGCTAGTGGTAAATCTGAAAATGCCTTTTCAATGGAAATTGCGTCTGAAGCATAAGTACACCGAATAGTTGTACAGAGAAAGAGAGGGGGAAGAGGGACAGATGATACATATGGGATAACTGCGTAATGTAGGCTTATATTGCCCTCAAGGGCAAAGGTACATGTATTTCTAGACCTATACTGCTTAGGTGTCCATAAAATAAACACGATTAATAATTACACATTTAAAAATGTAATGTTTCGAAAAGCACAACCTTTGCTTTTATCAAAAGGAGATATCTTATCGGGCTGACAGGAATTAAAATCTTAAAGTTTTATCTTTCTTTTTTGAAGAGAATGTTGATTAGATAGCAGCTAACAATTAAGCTGGATAGAGTGAATTGTGCTGGTCATCATGTTGATGAAACCTGTATTTCATAGAGACCCAAAACACAACTTGAATATTTTCTCAGGGAAGATTTACATATTAAATTGTTATATTTGGAGCTGACTAGTTATTTACACTATTATAATGATGTTATAATTATGCCTTTAATTTAATATTGCTTTAACTTATTTCTTTTTGTTCAAATATTTAATAAGGTCAACTAATATAAGAGTGTAGATTTAGATATCTACAGAGAATAGTAATGATTAGAGATAGTGCAATAGTATTTATATAAGCATTTACTAAGTTCATTACATATTTATATTCATTTACTTATGTATTATTTACTTATTTATTGGACAGTTTTGTATAGCATGGACAACATCTGAGTTTAAGAGAGTGTTTTACGCAGCAGTGCTATCTAAACGTACCTTTCAGATTTTCTCCATTTACATTAGAGTACTTCAGGGAAAATAGTTGTATAAAAAATATCATCCAATAACAGCAGCATTTAGACCATGGAGCTGTAACAAAATATCACACAAGAACAGTAACATCTACAGAGCAAGTCCTTAAGGAGTGTTTGCATAGAACACTTATAAAAGCTATTTAGGTTATCAATGAATTATCTGATGTGTGTGATAGCTGTGGGTGGACGTGGCATTAGAAGAAAAGTTGCTCCAGTCACTTTTAAATGTATCACAAGTTAGAACTATCTTCCTGTTTACCAGAAAGGAATTGCAAATGTTGTATCCATGTCGAAAAAAGGACTGCTTCAGTGTTTTTGATTCCTCCATAACCAACGTTTTCAGTCAAGGGTGTCATACCTCCTTAGGTAGTGCAGACCAACTGAGAGTCACAGTTTCTGATAGAAGTACTTCAGCATGGATCCATGTATTGCTCTATTGGTGTTATATGCAAGTTTGAGAATATTCTTTGCTTCTGCTGGAAGGCACTTGAACTACATTATAATTGAGAGATATGGTACAAAGGGTTTGAAAGAAGCATGGGGAACTTAGAAATTCTCACTATGAGGGAATTCTCATAGTCAATCTTGACAGATCTATGGCTCAATATAAAAAAAGTTAAAAGGCTCCCCATTTAACCCCACGTACTCTGGGCAACTAATATTGGAAACTAAAAAGCAGTATACGGTAGAGATGAATTCAGCCTAAAATTACTTATGCCACAGTGAAATAATTAATTTTCATCAGGAATTAGTTTTTTCAATCATAGGTTTCTAATATCAATTTATTACATAAAGCCCATCTGTACATCTATCTAGATTACAGAATATAACAGATTTGTAGATATCAGAAAAGAAAGTTAAGAAAAGACAATTACAAATGTCATATGTGAAAACACGACAAAAGTCTTTCCATATCTTACAAAGGCCTGCACAAAATAGGCTAGCTTATTGTCCAATTGTTCCTTGTTGCTTCCTTATTATTAAGGACATAATGTCTTTATATAATTATTTCAACTTTTAAACCACCAGGAGGTAGTCACAGTTGTTCTAAGCAAGTTGTCTCAAATCAGATTTTGTTAAGAACTCTTTGATACCTCAGAGCAGTCGAATTTGGAATTGTGCTTTGAGATTATTATATATTGCTGGAAATGTAGGTGCGATCAAGTGTGAAGTCCAGGTATCTAGCAGAGTCCACATGGTTTGGGTTGCCATAAAGTACTGTCCTCCTTTGATCCAATTTTGTGTTGGTGGTTGTCTCAGGAAGGAGTAATGAGCAGAAATCTTGTCTTTATTGGGTTTAGCTTCAAGTGGTTGTAACTCAAACAGGAAGAAATACGTTTAGAAACAGAGGTAATACATCTCTTGGGGTGAGATTTTCAATATGGCTGAGATACCCGCCACCCCCTCTCAACACAATCCCCAAAGGAGGGAAACCGGAAACAGCTCTTAAAGTTTTTGGAAGAGGGAGGGAGTGACCCTCCCGGCCGTATTTATTAAAACAAAAATTAAAACATTAAACAGTTCATATTAATGTACAATTTCATTACCACATTGCGATGTTTGGCTAACCTTAACAGATTCTCTAATACAGAGGTTCTCCTAGCCGAACTAACATCCTACAAAACATTTTCTTGAAATATTGAAATTGTACATCCTAACGTTTAAGGGCCAACGGCAAGGTCGTAACCGGTGTCAAGATCCCTAACCAGAAATACCCCCCCCACTTGGGAGGGGCGACAGCACTGAGGCGTACCTCAAGTGCAAACTACCAATTTCCCTTGACTTGACGGGGGCACCAATAAACTCGACGCCAGTTAAAGGTCGTTCGAGGACTCGTGTGAGGTTATCTAGAAGGTATCGTAGACCTCCCCCCAAACCCCGCACAACTTACCACATCTGCCGTCGCAGACGTTACTGGCCCCGGGAAATTCCCCAGGAGGGGGCTGTAACCCCTCCTACACCGGAAGGGGCCTTGACCGCCTTTCCTTTTCTTTCGGCGACCCATCCTTAGAAGGGACCGCCTCCCCGTTGAGGGGCCAAAGGCCACCTCTCCCGAGCGCTCCCATCCGTGTTGGGTGACGCCCACTCATAGGGATCTTCCAATTAGTGCTCACCGATCATGACCTTACCGCCCGACCAAAATAAATACGACAATTCTAACTAAATTACTAAATGACTCAATTACTTGAAAGACAGTAACAACAACCACTTTATAAAACATGCTTACTGATGAACACTAAAGCAGGATTACTTTATTCGTAAAACATACCACAAATTGACCATTCTTTATTGCATATTCAACGTTATCACGATACTAATCACACCTGTAAACAAAGAATTAGAGTTACCACATCAAACTTTATTCAAAACAACTTGCTGTCCTCAGGGGCTGGTGGGTGGGTCAAAATTGGCTCTTTGTTCCGTCTCGAGCTCTCGTACAGCGAGGAGGTGCAGCTTCAGAGCACAGGAACAAGAGGATGCCTTCAGGTCTTGCGTCCCTTTTTATCCGTCTTCAGGGCGGGCGTAAACCCGCCCCTGCCTGCCCCGAGGGCGTGGCCAGCCGCGTCAGTGTCTAGGCCAGCCCACTCTAGGGCGGGAAAAAGCGCGCCCCGGCTACGCCGCTTCGGGCATACCAGCCGAGACGCGCCTCCCGCCCAAAATGGCTTCCCGGGGGGATCGAGGTACTCTGCCATACGTTCGGGGGGACCGAGTGGTCGCCCCTTTCCATATGGCTGAGATACCCGCCACCCCCTCTCAACACAATCCCCAAAGGAGGGAAACCGGAAACAGCTCTTAAAGTTTTTGGAAGAGGGAGGGAGTGACCCTCCCGGCCGTATTTATTAAAACAAAAATTAAAACATTAAACAGTTCATATTAATGTACAATTTCATTACCACATTGCGATGTTTGGCTAACCTTAACAGATTCTCTAATACAGAGGTTCTCCTAGCCGAACTAACATCCTACAAAACATTTTCTTGAAATATTGAAATTGTACATCCTAACGTTTAAGGGCCAACGGCAAGGTCGTAACCGGTGTCAAGATCCCTAACCAGAAATACCCCCCCCACTTGGGAGGGGCGACAGCACTGAGGCGTACCTCAAGTGCAAACTACCAATTTCCCTTGACTTGACGGGGGCACCAATAAACTCGACGCCAGTTAAAGGTCGTTCGAGGACTCGTGTGAGGTTATCTAGAAGGTATCGTAGACCTCCCCCCAAACCCCGCACAACTTACCACATCTGCCGTCGCAGACGTTACTGGCCCCGGGAAATTCCCCAGGAGGGGGCTGTAACCCCTCCTACACCGGAAGGGGCCTTGACCGCCTTTCCTTTTCTTTCGGCGACCCATCCTTAGAAGGGACCGCCTCCCCGTTGAGGGGCCAAAGGCCACCTCTCCCGAGCGCTCCCATCCGTGTTGGGTGACGCCCACTCATAGGGATCTTCCAATTAGTGCTCACCGATCATGACCTTACCGCCACAGGCCGGATAGTTGACCGGCTATCCGGACCCCCCCACAAAGCTCCTACCTAAAGGTCATGTTGTAACGTTTTTAACCATGCTAAGAAGTCTCCTATGAGTAACTCATTCCCCACCCGAGACAAATGCACACCATCCCCCAAATACATACTGTCATCATTAATACAGCCATGCGAAATAGAATGCAATGTCCTGGAACGGAACAACCTACTCACTTTATTATTAAGTTTTCTAACCGAATGATTCAAAGCGGAAATAGAAATAGCCCCCCGCCACACCTTTCGTGGGATCATATGGGACCACGCAATTGTGCACCCCGGAACTCTCCTCGCCAACCAACTTACAGTGGAAAGCATTGCCTCCAGGAGAAGTCGTCTACCGGTGGTGACCAAATCATTGCCCCCTAAATGCACTATAACTATAGCCGGCGGTGACCTCGTCCGCCCTAACAGACCCTCGAAAAATGACTGAAACTGGTCAATACAGAGACCGCCTCTTCCGTGGAAGGACACCCTGTACCCGTATTCCCCAGCTACGTGAATCATATCACCTGCTTTGAATACGTCCGCGGCACGCCTCACGTATGAGTGGCCCACGACCCACACCTCCTTTTTCACAGCCGGTGATGTCTGACCGCTGGCCCGGTGTTGGGTCGACTGCATAGTCCGCCCCGCCTCGTAGGCTTGCGTAACTGAAAACCAAACAAAAACAAGAAGCGTGAGTACATTATTACAGCTTCACAACATGTGCAACCGCACGTATCTCTTATAACAATTGGAGGACCAACGCCCCACTCGTTTCACTTGTTCAACATTAAGACCCCTGGCTGTAGCTTCCGTAGCAGCCCCTATCCGAAAGGAATGGGTCCCAAATTCGCCCGGGTTCAAGCCCGCAGCGGCAATTGACATCGCAAGCACCCGCTGAAACAGAAATTTCGTCAGTGGGGTGGCGTCTGCGTGTCTTAACAAAGTCCCCCCCCATGATGCCACCCTTCGTGCTAGGTAATCTTCTAAACACTTTACCGGACACATGGAGGACCCGGGAATCCTGCGTATGATTACGCAGTCACCCATCCCATCTTGATCAGTCTTGGACCTTACAAAGGAGACAGTCATTGTTTCTCCCCTGATCTGAACGTGTTCCTGGCACAAACCCCCTGCCACATCCAGTTTGTTCCTTGCAACTAGTTCGCTTACCCGCATCGCCCCGTGAAATGCTAGCGAAAAAGCGGCTCGGAACAGCACCGCCTCAAACTGAGATGAACATGTGGCCGGGAGTGTGGCCAACAACTGGGACAATCTATCCAAACCTATCGGGCGCCTTTCATCTAATCTGCGACCCTCAAGGCGTTGCCACCCACGCAGCGCTTTCTGTACAACGAAAGACGCTGTCGGGTCCTGGATAGCGTGTGCTCTGGCAACAAAGGAAATGGCAGCACGATGCCTCTGGGCCGTAGCCACCGATTTCCCAGCCCTACGTAATGACATCAGAAAATTCACTACCCATTCCTCGTGACCCCAAAGCCGCTCTCTATCAGTCCCCAAAAAGGCTAAATAGGACCGAAACGCCCCTTCGTATGCCTTCCTCGTCCTTGGTGCTAGACTCTCTCCCACGAGGTGACGAAGTTCGGGGCACCGAGAGACCAGAGAGCTTCGGGAAAGGGTGCCGGCTCTGGGTCCACTGAGGGAAGGAAACCCGAGAAAGCCTGCATTTGAAAACGAGACAGTGCATCAGCCGCCTGATTCATTACCCCTGGGACATGTTTTGCTCTGAATAGCACATTCAGTTGCATACACAGTAAAACAATTTCTTTGAGCAGTCTTAAAATCAGTTTACAACGTGCTGCCTGACTATTGATGCACTCAACCACGGTCATATTGTCAGACCAAAATATGACAGAGTGATCTTTGAACCCTTCGGGCCAGGTTCTCAGGGCCACCAAAATGGGAAAAAGTTCCAGGAAAGCAATATTAGTTGTCAGACCACTGTCATGCCACCATGTCGGCCATCTCTGTGCCGACCATTTTGTGCCAAAGATGGCACCAAAACCTATGCTTCCTGCTGAATCTGTCCACAGCCCCAGCTCGTCAGAGGACACGGCTGGTTTGTTCCAGACCACTCGACCATTAAAATCCGCCAGAAATGCTAACCAAATACGCATGTCCTGGCGGACCTCAGCCGATAGTCTCGTGCGATGATGGCCCTCCTTCAGGCCGCCCATAGCTTGGGAAATTGACCGGGAAAAGGGGCGGGCCATTGGTATCACCCTCAGGGCAAAATTCAACTGTCCCACCAACTGCTGTAGTTGATGCAGCGTAACTTTAGATGCATTTATACATACTTGCAGAGTTGCCCTGAACTTCCCAACTTTGTCAGCTGGCAATCGAAAACAACCCTCACTGGAATCTAACTCAATCCCCAGAAACTCAAGGCAAGTCGCAGGACCCACCGTCTTACCTGGTGCCAATGGCACACCAAACTGTTTCATTAACACACAAAATTCGGCCAAGGCCTGGCCACATTCGAGATCCCCGGCTGCCCCAAGGAACAAAAAATCATCAAGGTAATGCATTACATGTTGGAAACCCGTCTTCTGTGTGAAGACCCATTGTAGGAAACTACTAAATTTCTCGAAATAGGCACAAGATATAGAGCACCCCATCGGCATACACCTATCCATGTAATAACAACCCTGAAACATGAATCCCAGGAGACGCTGGTCGTCTGGGTGTACCGGGAGCAGTCGGAACGCTGATTCGATATCTGATTTCGCCATCAGCGCCCCGGGCCCCAGGCGATTCAAAATGGCTACGGCCTCATCGAAGGATGCGTACCGCACCGAACACACTTCTGGATCTATTGCATCGTTTACAGAAAGACCACGTGGAGCTGATAAATTATGAATCAGTCGGAACTCGCCTGGATCCTTCTTGGGGACCACCCCTAAAGGGGAACAAACAAAATTCTGGACCGGGGGTACACTAAACGGGCCGGCGACCCGACCTCGAGTCACCTCTTTCCGGATCTTATCCTGTACTACGGTCGTATGCTGCAGGACGGAAAGTTGATTTTTACACTTTTCCACACCCTGAAAGTCCCCTACCGGGATGCGGAAACCATAGGAAAAACCGTTCCGCAGCACCCCAGCAGAAGTACGATCCGGGTATTCACTGAGCCAGGGAATCATCGCCAAGGTATCAATCGGGGTAGGTAAAGGCGCCCCTCGGACTATATTAGACCTGTTTGGCGCCTCCTCTCCCCCCATTATCACCCGTTTTGGCTCTGCACGTGGACTCAGGATGGGACGACCCGCATCCACTACACTCATGTTTAAATTTACACGATCCCTGTGGCCTAGTACATTTACCTCTGTTGAAATTAAAGCAGAACCCCCTTTTTCCTGCATTGCCGGCAGGTCTCGAGTAATCTTCGGTACCCGTACCTGAACGAAAGGGCGTCCCCCCATAATGGCGGGAGGATTCGCCAACATTACTTCCTACCAATGGCATTTTCAACATACCCGTCTCCTTCATTTTATCCCATGTCAAAGAATCGTAACAATCCCAGGTTAAGCTTTTGTTATGTTCCTTCGCCTTTCTAAACAGATTATCGTAGCAGAACCAATGGTTACCCTGGTGTGATGTCGAGTACCCCATGATTCGCGACTGATAGGTTGGCAACTCGGAAAGCAACTCAGGCCTACGTTCCCCTAAGATCGACGTAAAATTCCCCATGCCTTGCCCCAATTGCCAATATTCTCGTTCACTTTAAAGGCGGCCATTTTCGCGCGCCAAACACTCGGGTGCATGAGATCCTTCTGACCCTTAACATGCTCCACCTCATAATGATCAACAAGCAACGAGAAGATGTTCACATATTCCCCTGCCCAAATTTTTTCCTTAATCGCCAAAGGAACATGTTGACCCAATCTTTCTCTACGAGAGGGTGCTGACTCATCCCTCGCAATCGGCAATGGCCGCTTACCTGCACCGGACGCTGTCTCTGCGGTCGCACCCGTCCCTGGTGTCCTGTCTACTACTGCAGCCGGCACGGACACCTTGGCTGCCTCCCGTTTCTCACGCAGTTGCTTCATCAGCGCCTGCGCGTCGACAGCCGTGGCGCCCTCGTTATCTTTACCCAACCACGCTGCCAATTGTGCTGCCAACTCGGGCGGCATATCGTCCTCGGACACGGGGGTGACCACAACGGGTATCGGATTCCCCTCCTCCGGCACGGGAGTTGGTGCCTCGAGCGGGGCACTGGGACCCGGGATGTCTTCTCCCACTGCTCCCCTCCTGGGCCTCTTGTTTTTCCCTCCCGGGGCTGCTCCCTCCAAAGGACGTTTTGGTCCCCCTTCCTCATTCTTATCCACCCGCTTCTTTAGTTCGGACATCTCCTTCATGAGAACACGCAGCATCTGTTCAGTAGTCATGCGTTTTCCCGCCTTCTTCGGCATTCTCCAACAGAGTAACTGTAAAACAAACAAGAACGATTAAAACGCTCAAAATTGGCTCTTTGTTCCGTCTCGAGCTCTCGTACAGCGAGGAGGTGCAGCTTCAGAGCACAGGAACAAGAGGATGCCTTCAGGTCTTGCGTCCCTTTTTATCCGTCTTCAGGGCGGGCGTAAACCCGCCCCTGCCTGCCCCGAGGGCGTGGCCAGCCGCGTCAGTGTCTAGGCCAGCCCACTCTAGGGCGGGAAAAAGCGCGCCCCGGCTACGCCGCTTCGGGCATACCAGCCGAGACGCGCCTCCCGCCCAAAATGGCTTCCCGGGGGGATCGAGGTACTCTGCCATACGTTCGGGGGGACCGAGTGGTCGCCCCTTTCCAATATAGTTGTATGTCAGCAGCACATAAATATTTCATGATGTTTGATTATTTTTGATTGACCACAAGGGGTTCATTGTATATATTGAATAGAACCAGCTACAGTACTGAATGTGGGGTACCTTTTGCTGCTGTTGCAGCCGTGTAGGAGATAGAGTTGGCTATTTTATTTCATTGATCTCGGTTTTCCAAGAATGATGTGAACCAGCTAATGCCATTTAGTCCTACACATTCTTTGAGTACTCTCAGGAGTGAAGGATGATTTACCATGTTCAAGGCAGCTAATAAATCCAGGAGGGCGAGGAGGTATGGTCATGGTTCATCTTTGCTAAAATGTGAAGGGCATCACTGGCTATTTTTAAAGTGTGGTTTCAGTCCTGCATGAAGATATTTCTTCTTATTTCTCAAATATTACTCTTAGAAGTAAATTGGCAAAGTGGAGGCACCTAGTTAGCGATAGTGAAATAAACATTATCGATCACTGTTGTATTATGTATGTCAGGAAAGTTAACATCATACCATTGATTAAAAATATATTCAAAATAATTCACTTTAACTATGACCTAGAAACCAAGAAAGTTAAGTCACCGCTACTGTTGCTTTCCCTACAGTTCTCCATAATTGAACAAAGGGAAAGGTCCATGGATGAATTAAAGAGATAAGTGATGTCATTTGAAATGCTGCATCTCACCGCACAGAAGTCACACCTTGCTAGTTATTGAGCATTCAGCACCATAAAATAGGAAAAAGGTCAACAGTACTTGACATGAACAGTTAGTGGAAATATTTGCGTAAATGATACCCCGGCCTGTTTTGCACACATGTATTCATGTTCTGCTCTGTAGCACTCCCTATTGCATATGTACTACCCAACCATGACTGTATTTTATTGGTAGAGGTCCATGATGAAGGTAAAAATCACATCAGATGTAGAGGTCACAAATAACGATGCCTCACTCTGCCTCAGTAACAAAGCACAAACGCACAGATGCCAAGGTGACACTGGCAACCAGCGAGCCATTCATTCTAAAGCTACATTAAAATCTAGCAGTGTCCAAAGGTTTCATTTTGTGTGTGAAAAAACTTCAAAGATCAAATAAGTTTGGGACCCATATTTAAAGAAGGTACACGGGTTCTAGGCCACAAAAATCAACAACTTTAAAGACAATCTGGTACCTCTGAAAATCAGGTATGTGTTGTTTGTCATTATACTGAGATCGACAATATTGACCGGCATTAATATTGCATCCACTACATCGCCTACCACTACATCACAAAGTACATTTATAAATGCTGTACTTAAATCCACTTGTACTGATCCTGGAAAGTAAGAATATTTGGAGTTAGGAATAGTAATGATATACGTACCAGGCAATGTGGTGTTAGATAGATGTAGCGAATGCAATGTTATTGCCATGCGATATATCACATGCAATATATTTACCCCCACCTTGGCAAGTAAGAGAAATACCTTTTAATGCAGAGGCGTAACACGAAATGATGAGGACCCCTTACATAATGCTGCAAGTACCCCCCAGTCACCCTATAAAGCTCACAGATATTAATAGGACTTGGGTTGAATGGGGGTCCCAAAGGACTTTGATACCCCTGTGTTTGAAGGAAGTTTTCTTTCTGGTAAGTATCGCTTTGCCGCACAGTTGTATTTCATCCTCTGTGGAATCCATTCCTCTCCCTGTAGGCCAGCAGGCCTTAAAGATATTTCTTAGTTTTCTGACTACTTTGGGGATGTATTACTTCACTTTTCTTGCCTATTGTTTTGCTACTCTTGTATGTTCGTGTTTATTTATAAATGACAAAGAACATTTATTAGAAGACCAGCAATGTCTAACAAAATGGATTTTTTGCGTTGAATTGTGAAGTCACAGGTGAAGAGAAGATGAACCAGACCAGACCACGGTATATCATCGACCGCACAGCCTACTCCCTGGGGCTCTTCGATGAAGAATATGAGAAGAAATCTCGCAGCTACCCTATTGGTGGAAAAGCTAAGAAACTCTTTAGGTAACCAAATCATTTTTTTACGGTTACAAATGCACACTACTAAGAGATCTCATTGGGTCTAAGAGATTACATTAATTAGAGCCGCAATAAGGAGATTGCGTACACTGTGTTCACTTGGGCTCAATACTCAAGTCATTGCCATCTTGTGACTTGAGTTAGAGAGCCTCATCTTGTCTACCTAGGAATCATCTAACCAAAATTGCTAGGCTAACCATTGCAAAGGATCTACCTGGAAGCCTTGCTTGTTTTCTGATCAGACTCAATAATACATTTTGGGCTCATTCAGAGCGTGCTGTGTGTCCCGCCAGGTGAGAGTGGGCTATGGCCTCTGCTTCCCCAGCCGAGGACTGCCATCCTGCTTATTGAGCTCCCTACCTGGTGGAAATCTCGAAATCGTTCAATACGACAGGTGGTTGCAGTGAAGTCTGTGAAAGTTACCAAGCAAGCACAGTGATTGTAGAATCCATCCAGGAAAGCTTTTTGCATTCCTGGAACAACGACAGACATGGATGTTTGTCGCTAAAAAAACAAAAAATGAGTTGCCCTTAGACACAGGGAGATTTCTCCCTGCGCATGGGAGCCAATGAGTGACCCAGTGGCAGAAGGGATGCCATGTTAAAGATCTACCTTTGGAGCCGCCTGGTGTTTACAATCAACAACCACTTGTGACCAATGCAATGCAACTAACTCTTCACTTATTTAATAGATTAATTTTTTGGCTTAATTTAGAGGAGAATTACACATTGAAGCTCTGAATTTCCAATCAAATTGTTTTGCACTCCCTCCTAACTGAGAAGTAAATTACAATGCGGGTGTAGACTCATGTTTGCCCCCAAACTGAGATTACAACTCATCCACTAATTGTATACCCAAAGGATTGTCCCTGCATGATTTACAACAGGAAAAACTGGGTGCAGATTACATTATTCGTTTTAAAAACGACTGAAAAACATAAAAACTCAATTTATGAAAAACCATGTAATCAGGATTCGCACAAGATTACACATGCATATTTTTATGGGCCCTTGCCTAGAATTATGCTACAACTGGGCTGCATCCAAATCTAGCACAGATGGTGTCATGCAGATAGTAGGGGTTCTACTGCAGCCTTAATAATAGTTAAGTTAGAGCCTTAAAAGGTGGTCTAATCTAGGCCTACTCACTACTCCAGTACAAAATAGGAACTGTTTCAGGGCAGCAAATTCTTCTATGTCAAAGGCACCCAATTCTACCTGAAGTGCCAAGTTATGTATAGATTAAGGAAGGTATAAAAGTAAGTATTAAAGGTATATTAAACTAAGACCGACTTGCCACAGATGTTACTCTATTGCTGCCAGCGAGTACTCACAGAACGATTTGATAAAGCGTTGGATACAATTTGCTTTGCTTATTGCCAATTGTGCACTTGCACCAAACTCCTGAAAATGAATTCCATGGTACTTGAAGTTGCCTGTGTTTCGGATCTCCAAGCATAGTACCATATCCCATATTTAATGTTTTTTAAACTTGTAAGGTAAGACGGTTATACAGATTGACTCTGTTTTATCGCCATTATCAACTAGTTGTCCATGTACAGGTCAAAAAACATCAGTACATCCCAATACAGGGACATTAGCTCCCTTGTGACACAAAAGAGACAAAAGATTAACGCACAAAGAAAACATGATGGAGGGAATGCTGAACAAATCGAACGCTCACCCCCAGTCACAGATCTGGCTCACCACTCCACCCCAGTTTGGACCCAGCCACATGTAAATCAGTCTTTACACTGCTCCCCATGGGACAGTCCAGCCCAAACTTCCGGAAACAAGCATCCTGTGTTTAGGGGTTTAAGGGTATCCCCTCCTCATCAGCCAGCCATGCTTGAATCCAATTGTACAGTGAGCATGGGACCCACGTCTTGGCATACTCTTCCAACTTAGGGTGACAAAGGCTATAAGAACAGATGATGGATGGAATGCTGAACAAATCAAACATTCACCCCTAGTCACAGATCTGGGTTTAATCCATCATTTAATTGCCCACCACAGCACCCCAGTTTGGATCCAGCCATTTCCAGATCAAGCTTGACCCTGCTCCCCATGGGAACAGTCAATCCCGAACTGCCAGACTAGGTCCTCCCTGGACCCGAAACAAGTATACTGGGACCAGTTTCACCCTTTCATCTGATAACAAGCATTGGCAAAGCCAATAGACCTAACCTGTAACAGGCCGAGCTATTGGCTCAGGCAATGCTTGTTTACTTGATAGTGACAAAGTGCCTTCAAGTAAACAGTGGAAGGATACAATTCAACCAGTTAGAACACCCTGTAATGTAAGATATAAAAAGTGTTCACTGGACTGGCATTTACTACACAATTAGCAACAGCTGTGGGCACTTTAATCACACCAGTGGGAGATTTATTAAAAAAGGTCTTAGAGTGAAAAACTCTCGTATAGCATAACAAACTCAGAAAAATGCTTACTTACCTCAAGCACAAAGGTCACTGAAACGGTCATCCGAGTTTCCTTTGATTACGATTGGGTATAGTCATCATGGTAATGAACATACTTATGGGGAAGAACAGCATGTTACTCTTATCTTCAGGAGAGTTATAGTGAGTACTTCTTGCAATAAAAGTGTGCTCTTTTATTCTAGGTACCCAAACAATCTTATAAAACCTAACTGAATCGCAGTTTCAATGTTTTTCTAAGCCGACTTTTTGGGACAGCTGGGAGCACCTCTTTTCAGACATAAAACAAGCTTGCCACACATTATTGTTAATTACACACTAATTATGTATGCTTCTCTCGGGTAAGCGTTTTAAGTTTCAACACAGCAGGCCTTATAAAGAGAGGCAAAATGTTTGAAATATTTCTAAACCCAATCTTCTAGAAGTAACTGCTTCATGAACAGTAAAGCAAAACCAATGAATTACAAAGAATGAGCAGGTTATCAGTACATGCCCAAAGGTATACTTCTTGCCCTCACTTTCCCCAGAACTCCACTCACTACAAAGCTAACAGGGACACAGAGGGAGGCCTCCATTACTGTACTCCTGTTGCAAGATCTGCTATTCTCCTGCCAAAGGCCTCTTGCTCAAGTGACTTTTACATTTTATTTGCAGCTGTTCAGCCTCTAAGCTAAAAGGATTAATCTTCTCCATATTCCCTATCCTCACCTGGCTACCAAAATACAAGATTAAGGAATATGCCCTCCCTGACGTGCTTGGCGGACTCAGCGCGGGCACCATCCAGGTGCCACAAGGTGAGACACTTGTGGGAGTGAGCCCATGCTTTGGGTATTTTGTGAGAGGGCTGGAGGGGGGGGGGGGGGTGCAGCCTGTAGTACTGTGTTCTGCGAGAGCAGACACCTGTTCTCTTTTTCTGGGTCTTATATCATTGCGGTTTGCAGATGTTGGGCACCCTTGAAGTATTAGCTGACATAAAGTGCATGTTACTCGTTGGTTATTCCTGAAGTCTAAGTGAGATCAGTGGATGGAGAAGGGACACTGACCATGCTTCTCTTTTACAGGGATGGCCTTTGCTTTGCTCGCCAACCTCCCCCCAGTGAACGGGCTCTATTCCTCCTTCTTCCCCCTCGTCGTATACTTCTTCATGGGAGGCATTCCCCAGATGGTGCCAGGTGAGATTCTTGTATTAAAAACCTACACTTAGTCCGAGATTTTCTTCCTTCCGCATGTCAGTTTTACTGCTGAAATTCCTTCTTTAAGGCTACCAGCCAAACGTACAGTTTTTGAGATGCAGATTTCCTTGTACAAAATGCTGCCATGAACAACAAGGATTTTGATTAAAAGTTAAATAAAGATGTTTTGAAGATAAAATGATGGCCGTTTAAAAAAAAGAAACTAAAGAAAATAATGTAATGGATAAATAATACATTGAGTAAAGATACATTTGATTCACTATGTAGAAAGTAAAAAAGCATACACAGGGGACAATGGATTGAAAGCATTTTAAAATGTGAACAATATTTCACTGCATTAGTGGAGGATGAAATTCACACTTCCCTGGAGAGATATAAGGGCTTTCATGCAGGAGTACTTGCAAAAGATAACTTACTTTCCCGCCCACCAATATCTAAGCATCCTCAGGGGTCTACTATAGCCATTATGGATTACTATGGATCTGTATGTTATTTCCGAGGAAGCTTCTAACACACCAACTTTCTGTTCCAAGGTACATTTGCTGTGATCAGTATTATTGTCGGCACTGTGTGCCTCGATTTAGCGCCGGAATCTGATTTTCAGACATTCAACTCAACAATAAATGCAACAATTACGGATATAGCAGCCATGAACACAGCAAGGCTCAAGATCTCCGCCACACTGGCCTGCTTGACGGCGATCATACAAGTAAGGTCCTCACCCATGTTCTGCAAACCCAAGAGAACTGTGATTTCAAGGTGCAATGGCAGGGGAGGTCATCCTGTCTAGCTCAGTGTCCCGCAGGATCCATCATGGAGGGAGCTGTATCAAATGCTTAGCTTCAAGAAGATGTCCGAGAGTAGCTGGAGGGTTTCAACAGTGCAAGAAATGAGGCGTTTCCACTCATTTACAGCCTCCAGGAAACCTTCAATGTGCCTCTTCATGCTTTCCGTCCATAGTCCTGTGATTTCCCACAGGAGTCTTCATCCCATTTAGTCACACGTTCCCTGATTAGCTTGCTAATACGTTTCTCGATATTCTTGCAAGGGGCCTTAGAGTCTCCATCTCTTGAAACTCCAAAGTATTTTATTGGCTGCATAATATTTATGCAAAAGACTGTGCTCTGAAAGGGTTTTGTTGGAGTCCCTCCTCAGTCTGATCTTGCCTGGGATCAATGCGCTTCCCTGTTTTTAATTTAAAGGTGATGTTGTATCACGTCATATTTTACTATATTATGTCATATTATGTCATGTAACGTTATGTCATGACTTGTTACATTATGTTATGACATGTCAGCTTGTATCATTTTATGTTACGATACAATAACTCATTCAACACTTGCTGACTCTGTCTCAGCTGATGGCTTTCGTCTGTGACAGACTCCATGTGCTGCTGGAAAAATCCAGCCCTCCTGTCCCCATATCAGCTTGGTAAAGACAGGGAGACTGAACATTCTGCAATGTCTATGCCACCCCAGATATGAAATAGTATCTCATTATTCAAACCCTAATACGTTCTTTCAGAGGGTAAGGTTAAGGGTACAACATTAAGTTCATTATAAACAAATATAAATGGGGATAGTTTGAGTCGCACACATACGCAGCACACATAGAAGTTTCAAAACACCATTTAAAGATTGTTTATGTGCACTTTCCTGCACACAAACAACCTTCCTCTCAACACAGACACCCTTGCACTATGGTGCACGGGTGCCTGTGTTGGCCCTAGGCAGCTACATTTCGCTCCAGGTCAGGGGAACAGCAGGGCTGCACCATATTGTTGTAAATATGCTGCAGCCCTGCATTTCAGAAGTGGCGGAGTGAGGCGTTAAGCCAAGGAGGCTAACGGCCCGCTCTGCCACTTCGCTAGTAAATGTGACCCTCAGTGTCATTTTCTTCAAGGCTACAGGTTAACAAGCTGGATTCTTTCCTACCTAGTTAAACATTTGAGAATCTAACCCAGATACTCAAAACACTAAGCTATAGAGATGAGGTTGGGTAGCATTTGGCATGCTGTGGGAAAGACAGCTGCTTGGGAAGACTAACACCTGCTCTTTGTGGGAAAACCACCACCTTGAACCTACAGTCAAAAGTGTACAGAAAGTGCACCCCATTACCTAAGGTAAAGACTAAAGCACCCAACATGCAGTTAGCATTTGGGGGCAGTGGTGGGTGGTCACTAATTCTAGTTAACACAGATAGAATGTCTCTCTATAGGCTCACCAGAGGGATGGTAGTCTCACCTCGTAATCGCGGGGTGCATTTTAATTGCACCCCATTTCCAGAAGACCCCGATGCTCAGATGGAGGGCAATAGATCTCATGCATGTGGAGCACTTGCAATTGGACTTGCAATACAGGTTTCCGTGAACCGGAAAACACATGAGGTTAGGCAGAATGATGAAATCAGGAAGACTGTGACAAGAAGCGAGTGGACAAGGGACATCCAACATTAGTGAGACCACCAGGCTTCTTAGTCATTTGTGGACAATGAGATGGCCTACCAGTATTATCTTGGAAAAAAGGAAAGCAAGACAGATTGCACTTACATGGGCAAACACAGGGTCCCAGCCAACTTCCTAACCAGTAGGAAGCCCATCATCCAGAAGCACGGGGGGCCTGATGAAGCTAGCAGTAGTAAAATGTTGTTATTGTTTTATCTCTAGTTTCTTTCCCTGCTTTCCCTTTCCCCCAGTTATTTTTGTGCCCTCCATTGCAGATCTCCCTGGCGTTTGTGCAGTTCGGCTTTGTTGCCATTTACTTGTCCGAGTCCTTTATCCGCGGCTTCATGACGGCAGCGGGGTTGCAGATTCTCATCTCCGTGCTGAAGTACATCTTTGGCGTGACCATCCCGCCATACAGCGGCCCCCTGGCCATTGTTTATGTGAGTATAATGCAATAAGAATTACAACAACCATGTGTGTCAGCACTGCTAGAACCGTCTGACAATTGACTTTATGGGCTTTAGTGGGCTCAAGTTTAGTGAGAATTGTCTTTGACCAGCAATGATTTGTTTTACTAAGTAGAAAGAACGCAGGAAATTACTCTGTTTGAACCCATGATTGGTCGAGGTCCTGGAATACTTTTTAAAGCATTCTAATAAACAAATGAAAACGAAAATTAAAACAGAATTCTTTTTTGCAAACTGTTTTGAATCGCACAGGCAAAGTTTATATTGGGAAATAGATGCTTTGTTCCCATAAGGCTATCAGCCAAGGGTCACCCACAATGCCCTGCACCCGCCCAGCTCTCCACCTCTGTGATGTTGGGCTGTGATATACAGTGTGAAATTGTTGTTGTCAGCAATTTACCTTGAGTTCAAAATACCACAACAGTGTCGAGATATAGCAGTCGGTCATTGAAAGGAAAGGTGCTGAGTTGCAGTTGTGACTGCAGAGAGATGGACCTGGGTACAAAATAAAAGCACAGCAACTGGTTTGAATCGTGAGTGTGAACAGCAGGGACAGCTATACTCCTAATGTGTCTTTTATTTTACTGCCAACTATCATGCAGTATACCTGGTACTTAGAGTTACGAATTCACAGGTTGATTTTCACATTTTTAGGTCTCGGCGTCAACGCGCGGAAGCGCGTCTCCGCCGGAGATCTTTTGTCAGCGACTATGCTTCCCAGGAGACAGTCCCGGCCGCGCGCATCCTTCCAGGCGATTTGTAACTGGAACGCGCGCTGTGGCCAGGCGCTGTCTCCTGGGAAGCGCAAGCACCACACACGCATGCGCATACACACACACACGCGCCCACGCACATACATACAGAGACACCCACCCCCCCTCCGCAGACATACACACACGCGCGCGCGCGCGCACACACACACACACACACGAGTGCACCCCCCTCTCCCCCGCCGTCGCACACATGCATACACACACAACGAGGGAACCGAGCCCCCCCCCAGCCCTTTCTAACTTACCAGATCAATTCTGAGGGACTCCGCTCTCCTTCTGGCGTCGCGACTCGCGTGACGCTTTCACTCCGCCTTCTCTTCCGGTTACGTACGCAGCCCCGCCCCCGTCACAGGCGACTTTGCCTGACTTCCCGTCCTACCTGCGCTCACTGAGTTCGGGATCTCCTGCCTCGCCTGCTTGTTTTAAATACCTCCATGCATGGAATTCTAAACACTGCACAAAAGAACAGAAAGGAAGCGAGGCGATTTTCAGAGCTCGATGGGTGATCCAAAACTCTGCAATTCATCCGTAGTCCTATAAATACGCAATAGAAGCTGGGTGGAGGTAGGGACTTTAAAAACTGGCGACACATCAGCTGGGAACTCTCCGTACGGACATGGCAGCGGCTGCGACCAAAACGAGAAGTCAAACCAGCAAGAAATGGAGCGGGGCTCGCCCCTTCGAGACTTCCCCGGAGATGTTCCCAGGCTCGAAAACAACTGAGCAATAAAAGGAACAGGGCAAGTTCTAGAGCACGCGCCTTGGGAGGTATAAAACCAACATTCAATGAAGATTAACATCTAGCCCCCAATGGCATGATATTTACTAATCAATCGATTAAGTAAGAGAAATAGGGCGCATTTCTTTGAAAACAGTTCTTTAAGCGTATGTAACTTTATCGAGCTTATAGTTCGGGCCTAATCATATCCTTATTGCTCAAACTCCGGCGAAATCCTAAAATGATCCTGATGCAGCTGACCCGCCCATCGCTCTAATGGAATTGTTTTTTTCATAACCAATAGGCACTTATAATTTGTGGTTCTTTTCTTTGGTGTTTTGACCACCAACAAAAACATTTTTGCGCATGACTTTAGCAAGCACGGCGAGGGGCACAAGTGAGATGTTATTACCCCTTGATGCTAGTCAGTCAATTAACTTTTTTTTAAATGACCCAATATACCAAGAAAGAAAATGAAGTAATCCGCTCTGCAGAGCTCGGGCTTTGGGAGTTTACGTAGAAGAGCGTTACACACCCTCTTAGGTAGGCTTGTTTGTAGTGGAACTAGCAGAGGATGGAGGGGAGTTCTGCTACCATTTGATCTATTCTACAAGATACATTAATAGATACATATAGCTTACAGAATGGCTCAGTGAGATGAACATGGAGAGCTGAAACATGCAGTGATCTGCAGGGCGAGAGTTTGAATCCAGGCAAGGCCAACTCAGCCCTTCATCCTTCTGAGATGGAAGATCTATTACAATAGCAGAAATGGTAACTACTGATTCACGATCAAAAGAACAGATAGTCCCAGTTTGTAAATAACTACCAGACTAGGTAAAATTAGATGTTGAGGGTGCCTTGTTCGAAGGTTTACCCTGCCAACAATGTGTTCAGCACACGCATGGAAACACTGCAGACAGCTGCTAAAGGTGGTTAAACTGAGTACCATTAAATTGGGTAACAACAATTACTGTTATTTCCAGCACTTCGAAATGGCAGAAGTGCTACAAATAAATTTTAAATCTGCTGCAATGAATGGACATCAAGAACATCTTTTAAACATAACTCATGAAAAAAAAGTTCTACTCTTTCCAGGGGCACTCGGTCAGTGAGGGCGTCAGTGCCCCGCAACTGCCTTTCTAAGGCACCATGAGTGTCTGTCAGGCTGAGCAATGGAGGCACATCATGTTGGGGTCAGGCTGCCAGGTGCTTTACGTGCGCTAACGAAATAGCGCCAGCCAGTCATGATTTGCCGGGCGGATGGACTCGCATACCTGAAGGCCGGGACACTCCCTGGATTATCCAGTTTTTGCACTAGTGACGTAATCTCTGCGCGTTGCCTCTGTCGTCCATCGCGAGATTTGTACATATACCGACTGGAAATGACCTTCAAACAGAGATCGCGTCCTCCTTTAGCAGTATTAGTAAAACGCATTCGAGGTGTACTGCACGCAAACGATCCTGAAAATAAGGCATCGTCGGTGCTGTTTCTAAAGCTACGCTGTGCTTCAAGTCAAATACATCTCAGTTCAGAGACTGCTGTAGGCTCAGCCGACGCAAACACACTACCACTGTTGCCCACAATATTTTTGTTTTTCATAATAGAAATAACTATTACTGAACTAATAGCGATCTGTCCATCGTGCGCGCAGGAATGGCCGCACGCCTGGATTTCTAAACTGTAAAATGCAGATTAAGCATAGACTTCTGCAGCAAATGGTCAACCCACTCAAAGATATGTGTTTATTTTATATTAATATCGACACCGTTAACTATTCGGTAAAGACCAGTCAAGATAATGCTTCTCTCCGGTAGGGGTTATGCAAACGGTCATTATTAGCAAAGAGCTGCTGCGCACTTGGAACGGAGCTGCAGCGCCATCTGCAGACCTGCGGGGGTGTTCAGGGAGGGAGTCGCCCCTGGCAGCGTTGGCATGGGTTAAGTGCAGTGCAAGCACTGAACGTTACCAAGCCTGGGCACGAGATATTGCCAGGCATTTGCAACCCCTGCACTTCAGAGAAAATACCAGAGTGAGGTATCTGCAGAACACGCAACGTGTGATCACAGCAGTTCGGTCTGCACTCCTTCTCGAGTAGCTAAAAAAGGATTTGAAAACGGTTGTTCCCCCTTGTGCGATGGAACGCAACCCTGGGGAATTCGGAGTGCTTACGAGTGACTGAAGCATATACATAATTTGTATTTTAAAGTGGGTCGCATCCCTCAAATACGCGTGTGCGAAGGTGCGCCTCACACACCTGCGCTTGCCCACAATCAGTAAATAATACGCAGACCATGACTCCCAATATATCCCGCCTGCGCTCAGGTTACCTTTTTTTCAAGACTGCAACCCAATTTTTCCCAAACCACACTGCACTCTCTCCCACACTGCACTCCACTCTCTCCACACTGCACTCCACTCTCTCCACACTGCACTCCACTCTCTCCACACTGCACTCCACTCTCTCCACACTGCACTCCACTCTACCCCGCACTGCACTCTCTCCACACTGCACTCCAATCTCCCCCACTGCACTCCACTCTCCCCCACACTACTCCACTCTCCCCCACACTGCACTCTCTCCACACTGCACTCCAATCTCCCCCACTGCACTCCACTCTCCCCCACACTGCACTCCACTCTCCCCCACACTGCACTCCACTATCCCATACTGCACTCTACTCTCCCCCACACTGCACTCCGCTCTCCCCCACACGACACTCCACACTCTCCACACTGCACTCCGCTCTCTCCACACTGCACTCCACTCTCTCCACACTGCACTCCACTCCCCTCCTCTCGGTTGCTTACACGGACCAACTTAACCGGGGAGTTAGGTGTCCAGACTCTGCACGTGGCACGGTCGGGGTGATCTGCGAGAGTCCTAGCCCCTGGAGGATCCCTGCCCCTTCCCTGCTTCAGAGCCTTCAGTCTGCCAGGCAGGCACGAGTAAGTATACATAAAAAAATTGTCCTTTACAATGCCAATAGCTCTAACTTTTGCAAAGGCGAGACCGTTGCATTGTAAATGCTTGTTGTAAATTGGAGTAAAATCAATAGGTGCAAAATAACATAAGGAGCAGTTGGTCTTCCTCTGTAGTCACCTAGAAATACAACTGAGCTTCAGGGGCTTAATGAAAGAAGCAAACAGTTCTTCATAAGAAAAATATAGAGTCTTAAGCAAAAAAATATTTTACTGCCATGTCAGGAGGCAGCAATATGGCCTTATTTGGTACACCTACCTTGGGCATTCCTCTTTGAGAGTCTACATGTTAGTTTTCTGGGCCAACAGAAAATACCTTCTTCAAAATACTCTTTTACCATTCCAGTATTCTTGTTGGAAATGCTCCATCCAGTGAGAAGGCGCTCTGGTTCACATGGAAAAACTGGAGGACTCTCTGCCTGACCCCACGTCGAAGTCACAGCTGGAATACATTTTCTGTATCCAGACTGTTGATTGCCACTAGCTAAAAGATTTAGCAAAATCCAGACTTACTGCAAAAATTATTCATGAGCTTTCATAAAAATAAAGGAACTTTTTTTACACATCCAGCTATTTTAACGAAAAGTTGTTTATGACGCCCATATTAAACAAACAGATCATCCGTCGGAATATTTTGCTGCTTCATCTGCTCAAGCAAGGCATCTTTGCACAAGTGAGATACCCCAGAAAGTTGTTTCATACTGAGCACAAGAAGGGCTCATGTATCAAAAGAGCTCATCGTCGAGCGGGAGTGCTATGGCAAAACTTGACATGCGTCTCCTCCTGGATGAACGGAAAGTTAAAGCTACAACCCAGTGGCCAACGTGAGCATTCCAATGTAAACAAACATTTGCAATAGGTCTCGCATTTACCAGGTTTGAGCTATCGGTATTGTAAACGACAATGCCTTTTATTTATGTTTTGGTTTTTAAAACATAAATAAAAGGCATTGTCATTTACAATGCCAATAGCTTAAACTTGCGTACATGCGAGACCTATTGCATTGCAAAGGCTTGTTTTATTTGTTATTTCACCGCAGATCCAAAGTACCATTTTTAAAAAATACATGATAAATTTTTGGGCCAATAGAGAAATGAAGGTTCAAAATGTATGTATATATATCATGCCGTGGAGGATCCGTGGACCCAACAGATTGAATGCTAAGATCTGATTGGAAGCATAACATCAACAAAGATGTAGCTTTGGATAGCGAGGCGGGGGAAGCTTTGTCTGCCATAAAATATTGCCTCAAGCTTCCTTTCCAATATATTTGTGATTTATGTAGCATCAACATGCGGCTTTTAGGCTGCTTCTGACCCCATGGAGCCTTGTCAGCCTATAGGAACACGAAAAAAAGACGCAGTGTGGGTGCAGTTGAGTCGTGGCGTCACTGTCGCTTTACCTCCCAAGTATTTTTGAGCCTAGCCTCTAATTATTTACTGTATCCCATAAAGGGCGACAGAACATTGTAAAATGTACACGCTTTTGCCTCCTGACCCTTTCCGCCTCTCGGCTAGTGCTGGATTCTTGGTTTTATGTGGAGGACTAGATGGAGCCTTTGAAGTAGAGATAGCAGATAATTTGAATGAATAAGCAGATAAACAATGTTCTCTTCATTCTGTACATTCTTAGTTGGCTCGGGTGTAGAAAAGCCCCTGGAGCTGCTGTGAGGGAATGCCGGGACATATATGTAGGTGCGAGAGGCTTCCGCTAATGGCAGTACTGACTTACGAGAGGAGATATGTGGCTCAGTGGCCCGGAGATGCTTGAAATCCACTGCAGCCAATCGGATTTCTTGTTTGTCCCCCTCCAATTCATACTAGAGTCTAAATCTGGCGCTGTGGAGAAAAAATAGAAGTGAGAAGCAGCCTGCGAATTTCTGGCACACTAGTGCCCACACCGCCAGCGCTCGCTCCACACTGCGCACGTTAACACTTACATACCAAGGAAACTCATGAGACATAATTGTGGGAAAGCAGTGGTGCAGGTTTATTTCGTACAACAAGTAGCTGATAAGGTGGGTCATCTTACAGGTGATCCAATGCGGCAGCCCCTCGCTGACCCGCATGCCTAAGGAGCCATCTTGCACGGCGAGTCGATGCTCTGACGGTGCAGTAAATTATCACTTTATTTCGTTCTACTCCCGCCCCCCCTGTCAGGGCGGAGCGATGAGGCACACCCCCGGTCGGTTCAGGCCCCCCGACCGCCCGAAGGACTAACGGGGCGCCGACGCTGTTTCCTGGAACCCCCTCGGCTCCAGGTTCTTGGCTCAGGCACCCTTACTGTGCCAGGCAGTGGTATTTAGACTGTATCCTTCTGCCGCAGAGGTACCCCTACTGTCCATCTGCTTCCAGATCGCCCTGTGACTCCGCCTGCAACACAAAACATGACCATTAAAAGTTCACAACTTTCGCCCTCCGCTCTGCCGCTGGGTCAGTGTTAGGGTGGGAACAGCGCAGAGCAGCCTAAGGCACCGACGCGGCAGGAAAGACCGAGCAACGTGCTGGGCCTGCTCTAAAACCCCCCGGGAACGCCCCCCGCCTAGGAGCACCCTCCCATTGGCCGTCAGCGAGGAGGGGGGGTTGGTGCGCTGTAGGCTCCTCTCGCGCGTTGTGGGGTACTAAGACGCTGTCTCGCCCATGCTCCCCTCTGTGTCGCGCGGCCAGCGGCATAGGGCCCACACCGCCAGCGCTCGCTCCACACTGCGCACGTTAACACTTACATACCAAGGAAACTCATGAGACATATTTGTGGGAAAGCAGTGGTGCAGGTTTATTTCGTACAACAAGTAGCTGATAAGGTGGGTCATCTTACAGTCGATCCAATGCGGCAGCCCCTCGCTGACCCGCATGCCTAAGGAGCCATCTTGCACGGCGAGTCGATGCTCTGACGGTGCAGTAAATCATCACTTTATTTCATTCTACTCCCGCCCCCCCTGTCAGGGCGGAGCGATGAGGCACACCCCCGGTCGGTTCAGGCCCCCCGACCGCGCGAAGGACTAACGGGGCGCCGACGCTGTTTCCTGGAACCCCCTCGGCTCCAGGTTCTTGGCTCAGGCACCCTTACTGTGCCAGGCAGAGGTATTTAGACTGTATCCTTCTGCCGCAGAGGTACCCCTACTTTCAATCTGCTTCCAGATCGCCCGGTGACTCCGCCACAGCTCTGGAGGAGGCCCCCGTCGATGACAGAGCCCCCCACCCACCTAGCTACTTCACTTCGCTGTTTCGTACCACTTGTACATCCAGGAGGGATATGTTCACCCCCAGTCCAGACAAGTGTACCCAACCTAAGGGCATTCTTACAAGGCAACAATTCTATATGGTGCGGCACGTGTAATTAGGGCACCATCAGGGAGGCCTCTCTTAAGTCCCTGTGGAGCATTTGCCACGGTATTTCGCCTCCAATTGTACTTTGTTTCTCTTGTAACCTGCCCCTTGTCACTTTTCCCTTCTGTAATGCACTGTTAGCTACCTCATGTATTTGTTTACCTAGTAGCGTTACTTATCCCCGCACATCACATTCGGGATCTATTACAGAGGCACCCTTCACCTGGAACCCACCATTGCCGTTGTAACCCCTTAATTTAAGCCCATTATTCAGATGCTTAAGCCTGATAGTGACCATTGCATTTTGGGTGAGTGATTTAGTCTCTCCTCCTTTACTAAGCCCTTAGGTGCACCTCTATCCTAGTACCCTTCACCACACCACTATGGAGATTTCTTAGAACGGTTCTTAGGACATGCCCTTAGTTACATAAGCCGCACCTCTGATGGGGATTGCTTAGATACGGTTCTTAGGCCACGCCCTTAGTTACAAAAGCCACACCTCTTACAGAGATTCCTTGGCGGTTAGTTGTTTTTGTCCGGACATATTATACGGGGGATCGGCAGGTGACTATTAGCATTATTGTATCTGCTGATAATGGCAAACCAGTGATATTTGTCCAAGCAAAGTGGTGGGCTTGTGAAAGACATGTCCAGTGCTGTAATAATCATGACAGTGAATGTCCTGGCAACTCACTGCAAGATCGTTATTTGAGATTGGTTAGAGCACGCACTAGCAGATGCCGGTAGCCGTCAAATGTCATTCCCAGTTCTCTGTTGTATTGCAGTATTTCCCCTCTAATTATACTGTATTTTCCCTTGTAACCGTTGTTCGCCTTTGCTGCTTGCACAAGTGCCACCATCGCCTACATTACGTTTGTTCTAGGCCTGAGTGTCTAGCACATATTGCAGTAATTTACCTCCAATTGTACCCTGTCTCTCTTGCAACCTGCACACTTATCACTTATCCCTTCTGCAATGCACTGTTTGCTACCTCATGTATTTTGTTTGCTTCACGATTGTCACTTTACCTCATGTAACTTAACGTCTGCTTTCGTACGATTATTCCCTGTCATTTCTTGTACTTATTGTAGCGTCCGTGCTACATAAAAAACGCATAAATGAATTAAATGAACAAAAAGTTGACCTCGAGCAAATGAAGGACTGCCTCATTCAGGATGACGTGCTTGTCGACCATGCATTGCATAATTGTTTTTTATAGTGAGAGCCAGGAAAGGGGCTGTGCCGCCTGCTAGAGCACTTGGTGTTAAGAATCTTTACTATCATATTTGAATATATGTGCATAAAACAAATTCCTTCTCTGTAAGGGGCTGATAGCCAGGTAGCCAGAAGGTGGCGACAGTGGGCTATTACAGTTGTTCATCACGAAGCCTTGTCGGGCATGTATTGCTTCCTTGATGAAAACAAGTTCAGGGGCGGTTTCGACTGGCGCCCCTAAACGGCAGTTTTAATACTAGAGTCTAAATCTGGCGCTGTGGAGAAAAAATAGAAGTGAGAAGCAGCCTGCGAATTTCTGGCACACTTGGTGCTGGTGGAAGAGGCCAAGCGTTCACAGGTGAAGGCCTGTTTGTTCCCTCTGTGCATGCCACCACCTTGTGATGCTGCAGACGCAGCAATTTCTGCCCAGCCTGTAAACACATGGGACAGTCACAGTGCTGGGCGTGAGATTGCCTCGGTGCGAACAGAAAGAGAAACCAGCTGAAGCAGCGCATGTCGTACCTGCTGCGAGAAACTCATTAAACAAAATAGTGCTTCCAGACTAAATAACACGTACCATATAATAAGCGAGGTAAAGGGGCCAGTCGCCATGGGAGTTAACAAATGAAGCAAGGTGGTCCTAAGGCGGGACTAACAAGCCAATTACTGAACCAGGAGCCTGCATTTACGAAGGACAAAGAAAGAAGCCAATGACAAATATGGGCAGGCAGTGGGCTGGCTTCTCCTCCATACTCTACTACAGCAGATTGCCAGAGCAGCACATACGCGCTGACTCAGGCTCGACCTAAAAAAGTGTCCTGTTGCAATATGGTCATCAGTAAATGCCTCCCGTAGTCCTCATTGCATTGTGTTAATGGTAGGTCAGATGCTAAAGTAGGGTGAGCTTCCCACAAAGATGCTGATCAAAAGACTTGGTTCTTTTTTCTGGCTGTAATAAGTGCTATTTTAGCTGACTGGTTATGAATGATGATGACGATCCCATGATGATGAAGGAAATACTACTAAACTGTAACATTATGTTATTCCATCATACCCGTACTCGACCTGTTGTTGACTAATGGCTGGTATGCTTCACTGAGCTCTAAATAGAATAATGAGTATTTGCCAATGCACCCTCTACCTGCTTAATTAACTAACTAAACAATTTTATTGTTCGGTCACTTAAAACTATTACAATAATAAATGCACATTACACCCAAAACACCAACCATTTAAACAGTCACATACTGCCAAAAGCAGAAACGAATCTCGATATGTACTGTGATTGCCTCATAATCTAAAAACATTCTCTATGTATCAGTTTTATCAAATTTCTTTTAGCAAAACCTAACTGTATGCAAGAATAAAGTGAGTCAATATTCACATTACATTAGTACGATTAAAACTAATCCTAGACTGGAGTGCGTGAAATAAAAGATGTATTAATAATCACCCTCTATCTGCAGTTCCGCATTACGAAATAGGCAAAGTAGGCACCAGCCTATGAACCCCACTCCTTTTAGGGGCCCAGCGACAACAGATCAAAATACGATTTAAAGTACATAAACCAGAGACACCAGATTCACATAACAGTTTGTCTCTTAAAAGCTCATATTCTGGCAGCTTTCAGTTTGTAAACAAATCCGGTGCACTGGGTATTAGGAGATAATTTGCACGGGAGGGGCTGCAATTTCGACTACCAAGGGGCCTCCACAGAGCTTATTCTGGCACTGTCTATCTGTGGTCTTTCCTAAATACAATTACATAACTCTTCATAATTTTAAAGGGATTGAAGAACCAACATTGAGCCCAACATTGCAGCCAAAGTATGGGATGGGCATATTCGGCCATTATATGATGGGCTGGAGAGCCAGGACAATATGCAGGACTTTCCCCCATCACTGCCATAGAAGTACGTAGTGCCATATCCAAAATAGCTTCTCACAAGGCACCTGGCATCAACAAATTACCGAGTGACTTGTATCTTGCAGAACCAGTAGTCTGGGGCCCATATCTGCGGGTTATTTTTAATGCTATATTGGGGGGAATGCAAATCTCTAAATCACGGGCTGGTGCAGAAGCAAAAGTTACCCCGTGCTACCTGAGAACTACACACCCATCAGTCTAATAGATGTAATGCTGAAGGTTTTTGCCAGGATAATACTGGAGAGGCTACGAGAATGGATGGTGGACCATAGTACCCTAAGTATATTACAAGCAGGCTTTAGGAAATGAAACTCTACCATCGGTCAGGTGTTCTGCCTCCAACGCCTTTATTGGAGAGCAACTGTGTTGGAGGGTGGTAGTTCATACCTAACTTTTGTGGACTTAAAGTTTGTTTTTGATTTAGGCCCAGAGGCAAACTTGGGTCTGTATTAAGCAATATGGGGGTCCCTTCCTAACTTTGTCATTTCATGTTGCTTGATGAAACCTTTGTACAGGTCCGAAGTGGGAATTTAGGCAAGCTTTCAGAACCTTTTCCTGTGACTAGGGGAGTGTGTCAGGGCTGTGTATTGTCCCCCACTCTATTCTGTCTGTATATTAATGGATTGGTGGACTTTTTGAATAGGGTAAGAGATAATGATGCTCCGAAGATCTGTTCCTTCAAAACCTCAGCCTTGATGTTTGCAGACAACTCCTTAATTTTGTCAAAATCTCCCATGAGCATGCAAAAGATCCTAGTACTTTGTGGGGTGTTGAGGTTAATGTCACCAAGACTAAATTTATGGTCCTTAATCCGGTGCCCTTCACACGAGCTAGCCCTTTATTGAATGGAATCCCTTTGGAGAGGTTCTCTACTTTTGACTACCTGGGTCTAAGTAAATGGAAATAAAGGCTGAAACTTGCAAGGAGCACCTGTGGTCTTGCTAAAGTACAAGGGGCCTCCTTTTTTAAACCTATTAACCCCCTGGTAAAGATTTAAAAAATCCAATCTATCACCTGTAGGGCAGAGTTATGGGGGCATAAGCCTGTGAAAGAGATCTTTCTGGTGGAAAACAACTGTATTAGGCAGATAGCGAATCTTTCCCCCAGCACGCCCCTAATTCCGCTTTGGCTAGATATAGGATTGAGGCCTATTTTGGAGGGAATTGGATTAAGACCTCTCCTCTTTTGGATGCAAATCTGGGCTACTCCAGAGCTGATAGCATATAGACTTGCCTTAGGGGAACTATTGGACTCACCTGGTACAAAAAGCTTACCCTGGCTCTACTATACCCTGTTTAGTATTGGAGCACGCTTTGCGTTTTTACTAGCACCTGGAGTCGGGAGCAAGATCGGAAATGCCCTATATGTGGAGTTTTAGATGACACCGAGGCTCATGTTCTTTTCTTCTGCCCAGTCTACAAAAATCATAGGTACAAGTGGATAGTCCAGATTTGTAGGAATTTAGGGATCTCTAGTTGCCAAATGGCCCTTAGATTACTGAATTATGACACTTTTCATCCCATAGTCTTTGCTGTCTCAAGGTACCTGTTTTCCATATGGTGTGTAATAAAATGGTTTATCTGAAATTTGGCAGATAGATGTTATGGTCTTGAACTCAGGATTTTAAATTGAATAAAATAAGGCAATTTTAGCTCTAATATTTAGGCCAGTCAATATGAGAAGCGGAATTTGAGATGACATTTTTCTAATTGATGAATGGGTTTTATGTGGGCATATATTGTACCAGTCCCTGCCGAGATAATCTATGATTAATTTGTATTGTGTCTTTAAGGGTTTTTTAAATGTTATGTATTCAATTAGTATATAATGAACAATATGATATCTGCATTTTTGTACAAATATGGTGTTAGAAGTCGAAATACAGAACAATGATGGTGACAAAGGTAGGCAATCCCACCTGAAAGCATATCAGCCTTTGAACATTCTTCGACTGACCTGAACTAGCACAAATCTAACATCAAACAGCATGGTTCAAGCTTTTTTACGCCAAGAACATCTGGGAGAAATGTATTAGTCTAATGACATCTATTTAGGTTTTATTGTTCTAAAATGTTATCCCCTTAACTACTGTAGTGCGCATTTTTAGCCAACTTATTTCTGTGAATATTTTCGAGCTGCTCACACGTGAAAATAATACAGACAATCCGGGTGACATAGCGGACCCTTAATGAGGCCACCTTTATGGACCTTTTTGAGGATTTTGTTCTTTTGGTTTTTGTCTCAGTATTGTGGCAGCACTTTGACAATAGAAGCATTATGATTGTAATTTTTTTATATACGTATATTGTAATGAGCTGTGATTTAAATGTATTATGTTTTTAAATCTTTATAATGATTTTGCACTGTGCACTTTAATGGATTCTTGAACCGAAATAAAGTTGATTGAAATGTAATGAAATTGGATGCCAAAAATTAAGTTGGTATCCTTATCTTGATTCATCAAGCAGCACGAAAAGAGCAAACGGGCACTAGTATGGAAAATTGGTGGCCACAACTGAAACACTGGTATGGGCCAACAAAAAGTGAAATGTGTTAGGAGCAAAAAAGACAAAGTGATTGGAGAGAGTCTACCATATTGCTTTGGCATTAAGAAATAAAACGAATTTTTGACATGCTCCAACCTTTCCAACTTAAGTAAAAAAATTGATTTTTTCATTTTTCGTATTGGGAATCAAATATTTTTTAATGTGTGCTTTTGTTTGATGTAGACGTGCTTCTATACGCTTGTGTACTTGCAGTTCAAGTCATATAAATTGCTTAGGCAGGGATCCCCAGACTCCAACAGTGGGAGTCCACAGAGGCCAAAAGGTCAAGATCCTCTGTCCCTCTCTTCATAAAAAAAAAGCAGGAAAAGCCTGAACACTGCCTCAATAAGCCTAGTTTATTGTATTATGTGATAATTAACAGACATTTTATCCTTATCCTCAGAGAAGTGTTGTATATTGCTCTCTCTGAGATCACATAAAAGAGCACCAGCAAAGCAGAGAGTCAGATTCAGAACCCTGTGATCCTTAGGTTAGATCTTTAAGCACAGAACAGTCAAACTATCTGACTAGCACACAAGATATCCCTGCTTGAATATTGATTTGTACATTCATGGTAAAGAGTCAGAATAATTGTATTCAGAACATCATATTGGTTATTTTATTGTGTAATGCCTCCTTTTTTCACCATGCTTCACAGATGCTAGTAAGAGTAGCAAAATAAATATCTTTTTTTTGTATTTAGACATTTATAGATATCTGTAAGAATCTTCCCCATACCAATGTGGCATCTCTCATCTTTGCCATAGTCAGTATGGTCCTTCTGATTGTCGTCAAAGAGCTGAATTTGAGATACATACACAAGATACGCTTCCCCATCCCAATGGAGATCATTGTGGTAAGTCAGGAATCAGCATACTGATGTAGCATTTACTTATGACTTCTTCTACCCTATTCTATTCTGTCCTTATTATTGCTGCCTGGCAACAGCATTCAATTAGTCGTAACACTAGCTATGGGCATATTAGCTTGGATGTCAGTCACAAAGACAAAATTGGTTAATGTTATTGGATACATTTAAATATTTTGCTTTTCCAAAGAGAATAATGTATTTTAGTTTGTCATGTTGCCCAAATGTTCATGTGTCTAGTAACTGTAGGATATTTCCTCGACAACTCAGCCAGCATCTACAAACAGGAGGACAAAGCAACAAAACAGGATTTTCTCTCGATCAATTCAGCATTTTTTGAACCACAGTCTCAGAATAAGACACTAGTGTAAAACCCTGTCTGCCATATGTTTAAGGGCCTTTGAGGCTGGTTCTTTGTGTGTAGGTGTTGAATTTTAGACTTGACTTTCTCTTTTTTAAGCCAATCAGTGGATGTGGCTCAATGGTGGTGAAACATCTTCTCCCCGGAAGGTGCTCTATATAATCTTTGCTAGATTATCTGCAAACAGCATGATCATGTATTAAGGATACTTGGTCAAAGTTGATTTGCAATTATCAACATTTGATGCAATAAATAACGTGGTTTTTGTGAAATTAATATTGAGAGAATTTCAGAAGATACTTAGAAGATCAGGGGCCGGATGTAGGTGGCCATTTACCGGCCGGTAAATGGGTTTTTGGGATGTAGGGGGCCAATTTTACCGAATCTTTAAATTTACCGAATCGGTATTTTTACCGATTCGGTAACTTCTAGATGTAGGTGGGACTCTTCTGAGTCCCAAAGGCCTTTCAGATTCGGTATTTTACCACCCAATCCAATTGGGTGGTAAAATACCGAATCCAGGTGTGCATGCACATGTGTGCATGCACACCTATGCCATGTGACAGACAGACATGCCCTTAGGGCATGTCTGTGTGCCACATGGCACACATGCCTGTATTTGGGGTGCTAGAGGGTGTCAAAGTGACACCCCCTGCATCCTTGCTGGAATCGGTATTTACCGAATCCGTAAATGCCGATTCGGTAATGCCCATTGATTCCTATGGGCTTCAATGCCCATAGGAATCAATGGGCATTACCGAATCGGTATTTACAGAATCGGTAAATACCGAATCTTAACGATTCGGTATTTACCGATTCTGTAATACCTACATCCCCCCCTCTATTTTACCACTTCTTAAATACCGAATAGGTAAAATTCGGTATTTAAGAAGTGGTAAAATGTAATTACCTACATCTAGGCCCAGGTTTCTTTGCAGATCTGTTACTAATGTGAAATCCAAATGTTACTTTTGCAAGGGTGGGCACAACAAGCCAGATGTGGTCAGAGAGACTTACAAGAGTGTTCTTAGTGGCACTGGTGCGAAAACCATTCTACACACTTTGCCTTCAAAACTAAAGTAACCCACTAAAAATCATACATGATTAAACCACATGCAGAGGAAAGGGGATGTCTGTAAACAGAGACAAGGATAAGGACAGGAAAGAAGCAAAAGTGCCATGTAACAAGTTCTGATCAGATTAGGCACTTTACCTATATATGACATGGGGTGTCCAGGTAGCTTAGGGACATGTTCTTGGAATGATGCCAGCATATTGTTCCAACAACAATCAAACAGCAAATTCATAGTTTGAACCTGCTGTTATAGAGGATTTTGTACTCAGTGTGAATTTGCTTCATGAAGATGTGCCCTGATGCCCACATAGCGGCCTGACAGATTTTCAGGACAAACACTCCGCATGCCAATCAGCTGTAGCAGCCTTGGCAGAATGAACCCTCAGACCTCTGGAGGCTGCTTCTTAACTAATGTGAAGCAGATCTTAATGCAGAGGGCTCTCTATTGAGAGATGATCTGTTTCTGCACAGCCTTGTGCTTCTTTGCCCCAGAGAATCCCATACAGAGCTGATTATCCACCTGATGTTCCTTAGTGCAATTGATGTAAAAGCTGAGCACTCTCTCGGGATCCAAATGATGGAGTCTCCCTTCCTGTTTTGAGGGATGAGCTTGGAAGAGTGTGACATGAAAAGACATTGCCACAAGCTCAAGTTCCTAACACCAGTTTGTATGGAAAAAGGTTTGTATATGGAGGCTGGGCTGATAGGGCCTGAAGCTCACACACCGGACATGTGGATGTTATCATGACCAGAAACACTGTTTTTAAAGTAAGAAAGTGCAATGAACAAGTGTGCATTGGTTCAAGAGGGGTACACATGCAAAAAGTGAGAACCATATTTAAGTCCCAGTGGCATCACTAAGGACTTTGTTGAAAAATATCCTGCAAATGTTTAATTAAGCTCATCACAAAAACTGATTTGAACAAGTGTGCTTGTTCGGCAAATGTAAAAAGGCTGAAAGGGCCAAAAAATAACCTTTAACAGTGCTCACAGCAGTCTGGCACTTGGTAATATTCACTAGGCCAGGTATTTGCGGTTAGAAGTATCCATCAGAATCTCTCCTTCCAGTTCACACCAACACAGAACAGAAGTGAGCTGGCTGCAGCACAGTGCAAGTGAGAGTTGCTAATCTCCCTCCTCCAGCTATCTGCATGATGGAGTACATGGAGAATCCTTGAAGTGACAAGTGGACAGTAGTAAACTCTGACGTGAAACATGGAATGGGTCTTGTTTCAGAACAGGATGGGACATAATGAAAAGGCACACTGGCATGCTTGAGGGGATAACATATAGTTGCTGGTAGAAGAAAGAGGATGATGTTAAAAAAGGATTTTTTCATATATACTGCTTAATAAACTTTTGTTCACTAGATGATAAGCCTGCTTCATCCTGGCTAGGTGGGGTTTAGGTGATTGATAAATAAGAAAGATGTCAAAACAGGTACCCACCCAACCGGATGCTGTATTTGAAGCCATTGTTCAATCAGAGCATCATTTATTTTATATATTTATATAGCTCACCACTACCCTAGGGCGTCAGAGGCGCTTAGCAGCTCAACACACAACATACCAGAGAGATATTGAGGCTCTAGTGCTTGAAAAGAGGTTATAAAGTATGTAGCCGGGTTTTGAGTCCTTTCCTAAAGGAAAGTAGGTCAGGAGAATTTTTTTACTTTTTTACTTTATTGGTAGCTTATTCCACCATCTGGTTGTGATACTTGTGAAGCTTTTTCCACCCCATCTATGAAGTCGGAAATGTGGTTCTTTCACCAGCTTCAGAGAGGCCGACCGAATGGTATGTATTGAGATGTACCATTGGAAGCGATCTGTCAAGTAGGCAGGGCCTAGGTTATGCAGTGCCATAACCTCATGTGCGCGGGCCTTTTTCCCGCTGTGCGTGAGTTTTTAAAAAACCTGCGTTACATGACGAGCTGAGCTCGTCATGAGCGTACGACAGGCGTACCTCATGACGAGCTAAGCTCGTCATGAGCGTCGAAGGGGTTAAAGCTGATTCATAATGCCTTAAACTTGATTCGCTTCTCCACAGGTAGCCAATGTAGGGTATTAATGGCATGTTTGGCTGATGAATATTTGGCTAGGCCAAAGATCAATCGAGCTGTGGAATTGTGGAGTACCTGCAGTTTTGACACTACTGTTTTGTTTGCTCCAACCAGAAGCCTATTACAATAATCAAGCTTAGACAGAACCAGAGCCACCACTGTTTTCTGTAAATCTGCTGGTATAAATAGAAAGATTTTCCTCAGAATTTTCAGGGTAAAATAGATTGTTGAGTCAAGTATCTTTACATGATGAGAGAAAGATAGAATGGTGTCAATAATTACTCCAAGATTTTTGGCTTTGGTAGCTGGGGTGGGAAGAGTGCCCAACTCCGCTGGCCACAATTCTGAGGAACAGAAAGATGTGTCTCTACCAAAGAGCAGTTCTTCTGTTTTATTTGAATTCAGGCAATTCTCTGCCATCCATCCGCTTACACGTCTCATGCACTCATTACAAATTTTGGGCTGTGTCGTAGTTTTTGCTTGTGATAGATACAATGATCTGAGTATCATCTGCATATGATACTAACTCGAAGCCATGGGCTTTGAACAGATGTGCTAGAGGTCTGACATATATATTAAATAGGGTAGGGTTTAGAGATAAGCCCTGTGGCACCGCACATGGGAGCCTGGAGCACTATGATTTAAAGCCATCTTCTTTACAAACATTTTCACGATTTGACAGAAAAGATCTGAGGAGTGCAAGAGCTAAGCCTGCTATCCCTACTTCTTGAAGCCAATTTATTAGGATACCGTGGTCTACCGTATCGAAGGCAGCTGACAAATCCAGCAATATCAGAGCTGCTGAGCCTCCATTGTCAACTGAACGTCTGATTTCTTCTGTTGTGGTGATTAAGGCCAGTTCAGTGCTATGCTTACTTCTGAAGCCATATTGGGTGGAGTCAAAAACGTGGTTATTCTCGTTAAAATTAGCTAATTCTCGGTTCATACGTTTCTCCAGGATTTTTGCTAGAAAAGGCAAACGGGAGATAGGACGATAGCTCCCTGGGTCTGTTTTATCTAAGTTTGACTTAAATAGATGTAAAATTGAACTTAGGAAAAATCCCTGTTTCAATGGCAGTATTAAGTACCTCCATAAGTGGGCGAGCAACTGTCTCCACTATCATATGAATTACTCTGGGAGGGCATAGGTCCAACGGAGTTCCTGATTTGGTGACTAAGAGAAGTTTTGAGATTTCTTCATGAGAAACTGTTGTAAAATGCATGACAAGATGAGGGCAAGATGGAAGCAGATGGTCAGTCTGAAGAGTTCTTCATTAGATTGTAAGTAAGGAGTTTAGTTTTATTGTAGGGGTTTAGATGCTCCAAAAGCTCCTTCTCCTACCTTGCCCTTCTCAGGAACAGTGTCCTACTACCAACGTTAAAGGCATTGTGAGCACAAATCACCCATTTTAAGTCACACATATAGTCCAATTATTTTTCTTCAAAACACACTTCAACGTCTAACAATAAATGTAGATTTTCACTCCTCTCTTTTTTACTTTCCTTTATTCAATTTTTCATGCCAAAAGGTACTAGAGCACTGTACAGGATCTAATACAATCACACAGTCAACGAGTGATGGGAGAGGTAGTAGGTTTCTGGATTCTTATCGAATTGGGGTGTAGTGTTCTTTAGAGAGATGCTCCTTCAACGCCACCCTATATTGGTACTGCTTTCAGGAGGCCTGATGGATAGGAGGATGTTGTTCCAGATCCTGGGTGCATAAATGGAAATGGCCTGCTGCCTTGCATTTTGTCCCTTGTACACTTCTTAGACTCCAACCTGATGAGTCCTGGCCACAAGTGTGACAAGGTCCAACAGAGATGGTGAGCTTGCCCGCAAGATTTTACAGGCTTCTGATCATAATTGCTTAGAAAATAATGCAACCCGTTTTAAGGATGGTGCAGGCCGGCCAGAAGAGGCAATAGCACTCCATCATGGTAGTGGTCATAATATCTCTTCAGGGCCTGGATGTGATGTTTCGGAGCGTGAAGGGTGCCTTTACAAGAGTTAGTGGTTGTCAGTGTGGAGTCTGAAATGCCATGGGAGAGTACAAGAGTTTGAACAGCAGTTCAGAATTCACTTTCTGGAAGAAACGGTTTCTTTAGAAGAAATAGCTGGTACCAGACTGACATTTATTTTTGCAATGTATTCCTTGAGGTTGAGACTGATATCGAGGGTGTATCCAAGAGACTTGGCATTCAGTGAAAGTTGGTGTTCGATGCAGTCAAGGTGCATATCAATGAGGTAGGTTGGTGGTATTTCTTGCTCATTGTTTTTGGCAAATAAGAGGGATTCGCTCTTGGCTGTGTTGAGCTTCAGGTAGCTGCTGGACATTCATGGTTTGGAGGATATGCTAGCATTGTTTAAGGCGCTGGGTGTCTGAAGCACAGGAGACTTTAAAGTTGTCTATCATCAGCATATTGCTGAACCTTGATGCTGTCATCTGTGAGTAGAGCTCCAAGAGCCTCTATGTAGAGGTTACGGATGACAAAAGCCTGGGGGCCTTCACCGGCAATAAGGATCTTTTGGGAGCTGAAGTTGTCCATATGAACAAACTGTTATCAGTCCTGTATTTAATGGCATGCTAACTTCACACTGTATCATTCTATACTTCTTTTATTGTTCCCAACCAATGTTAATGTCACCTCACACACATTTACCTTTTCCATTTTCATTTTCTATGTCTAAAATGTTAGTATTTTCATTGTTTTTTTCAGGTTATTGTTTCCACTGCAATTTCCGGAAGTCTAGGCCTGCCTAAGAAATATGATATTAACATTGTTGGTGAAATTCCCCTTGGGTGAGTAGTCAATCAGAAAGGGTTTAGCAAGTTACTGATCAAAACCACATCTAACACCTGTAGCTGATTTAAAGGGCTAAGAAATGTAAATGTAGGTTGTATATGGCGTCTTTGAGTCTTGAAGTCACGCAGACCATTAGGAGACAGTGTCATCCGGCTCAAAACATTTTGAAACCCAACAAAAAAGTTTTTCAAACCTTCTCATTCTATGATGTAATTTGTTGCAGCTGGTGCAGTGACATTTGAAACTGCAGCCTGGAAACAAGTTTTGGTCATAAATCCATACTGCAACTGAGGGCCCCGTAGCGCATCAATAGCTGGTGAAGTCTTGTGCATTGGAAAGATAGATCACATCTCCTCATTGCACCTAATTCATTTCATGAGGAAGGTGCCAGCAGGATATTGGTAGAATGCTTGAGAGTCTCAAAAAGGATATCTGTAGAATGTTTGAGATACGGCTAGGGCTACGGATAGCAATTACTCCCCAGCTAATTATGTTAGGGGTGGGTGAGGAAGTGGCTCCAAGCCATGTCCATACTTTTATGTTCAAAGCCATGACAGTTTTAAGGCTCTGTCTGGCCATTGGATGGCTAGAATTGGTTCCGCCTACTAGGAAACAGTGGATGGATAGACTATTGGCCATATATCTGTTGGAATCAGCGGTTTATGCTCTGAAGGGTAGGGTGGCATAGAAAAAAGGGTTGGAAATATGGGCACCTTTGAGGGCACGGATTAGTGACTTGGATGGAGATGCCTTGCTTGGGGAACCGGACACTGGGGGTTGAACGGGGACAGCCTGGGGTTATCCCAATATTTGTATAGATGGATCCCACTATGGATTTGCCATTCTGTTTTACTCTATTGCTATTCTTCATGCCTTGTGGTGCTATATGAATTAAGCTACAGTGATTGGCTTTATTTGATATATGTAATATCCCTACAGATGAAATTGCTTGTTTTTGTCTTGGAATGGTGGCGGGAGGTTGCTAGATGGTTGGGGCTGCGTGATAAACAAAAATAGCAATAAAGATTTTTTTTTTTAAAAAGGAAGGTGCGAGCAACTGCCCAGCTGTAGGTCATATGAGCAACTTTTATTTGTTTGATTGCAAAGTTGGAAAAGATATTTCATTGTCCAGAAGGCCTTTCAATAGAAAGTTATAGAATAGATCCCTTCAATGATCCTATTTCATCATTTATGGCAAAAGATGCATTTCAAATTACATTTTTAGATGGACCCTCATTGACCCAATCTGAGGAGGAAGCAGCAGGTATTGAGACTAATGTTTTGCCATTGGTAGTTAAAACAGGTCTCGCTTCAGTGCATAATTTAGGCTGGTGGTGTAGTTAATGAGCATTTGTGCCCGATTTGTCTCAACCAGCACTTATTTTTCACCATCAGCCTTTGACCAAGAGATAGAAAGGCAGAAAAGGGAGAAATAATGAGATCAATGGTAAAACAGTAGAAGAAAGAGGCAGGAGGTTGAGCCAAAACCAAAGCTTGAGTACCTGCCCTTTTTATTTATTTATTTATTTCAAACTCTGCACGCTATTAGCAGGGCCTGACTGAGAACATAAATCAGCCGCGGCAATTTTAATGGACCGCCCCCCCAAGGGACAGTTGAGGTGAAAGTGGGTGGCCAAGGGTGCAAGTGTGAAGCAATGCTGCTTAACTAAAGCGGCCCTCAGCACTGCTGGTTTTATTACTTGGGGCTGATGTTGCAGCACTGCTGCAAAACCGGCCCCCACCACTCCAAAACTGGCCCCCACCCTTCCAGCCTCCCAGGGAAACGCCTGATGCCCGCTACAGCAAGTCTGGCCCTGGTTATAAGCTCACCAAGCACTTAATCCAGTATGTTGAAGATGGTGAATGTTGGTAGCTATGTTAATATCCTACAAAGATACTAACTATTGGTGTCTTTTGAGGCTATGAAAAGCCACTCTTCTGCTGCCGACGATACCGCTTGTAACTTTCTGATTCTTTGTTGCAGCTTCCCAACGCCTGTGATTCCAGAGGTTAGCAAGTGGGGACACATGGTTGGCACAGCTTTCTCTCTCGCTGTTGTTGGCTACGTGATCAACCTAGCAATGGGACGAACCCTAGGAGCTAAACATGGCTATGACGTGGATCCAAACCAGGTACAAAAAGCATATCAATGGCCGCTCTTTTAAACCATTCATACCAACAGTACTTGGACGTACATTGCTGCTGCTTTATGATTGAAATTCTGTAACTCACACACAGTGAGACACCACTGAATCAGTGAGAGTCTGGTTCACCAAATTGTTGGTGGAGCCCAGCTGTAGGTCATATGAGCAGCTTCATTCAGGCCAGAGGTGAAAAGCAGAGACATTTTAAGGCTTGGGCAAAGTGGGCAATTGCCCAGGGCCCTCACCTTCCTAGGGGCCCCCTGGAAAAGTAAACTTTCTCTCTAACTCACTTTCGTGGATTTTTGCATCTGAACTTTTAACTTATTATTCAATATTGTTATCCAACACAGGGCTAGGATTTTGGAAAATATACTATAATTCAAAACAGTTCCAAACAGGGGCCCCCAAAATATTTCTTGCTGGGGCCACACAAATCCTCAAGATGACACTGGGGGGAAGCCACTTAAGCCAAACTCCATAACAAGTCATTCATTTTACATTGTTCCAACCATCCAGTGCTGGACATCCAAGCTGCCTGCCTTCTTTTAAACCTAGAAAGCAACAAACAAGTCCTTAAAAGGTGGAAGCCCAATTACCATAAGCAACTTAGTCACCCCATAATAGAATGGGGCTGTCCCACAGAGAGGTGTGAAATTAACATTTATAAGTGAGCATACCTATTAATAACCCCAAAGCATCTTTTCCATATGCTAATGGGAATAAACCCCACAAATTATTCCAAGTGGTAATATTTCCAAAGTGGGGCTTGGATAGTACATTTATGAAGGGACATTCATAATGCTCTAATAGTGAAAGATGGTTTGCAGTTGGAGCCATATGTGTGCATTTTCTCCCAACAGCCTTAAGACATGTTAGTCACTATAATAAACACCTTTGAAGAGTCTTTAATAAGCCCTATAAGCCCATACAAAATAAGCCCATAAAACCTCGCCCCAATGTCTACGTGTATGAATGAAGCTGCTATCAATATAGAGTGCTTGAGCACTGTGAACCGTGGACTAACATAGCAGCAGTAACATTGACAATCTGGTTCCTAAAAAGCAACGCAAGCAGAGAAATCCGAAGGTGCTCCTGCGTTCCACTACCTTCAATCCTTTGCTTAACCATCAAACACTGGAGCAGGAAAACAGATGAGTGCATCCTTTCAGTTTATATAATCACAGAATGCAGTGTAACATGAATCTGCTGGTTTTTGGACTGCTGATTCAGATGTCAGCTGGGATGGATGGAATTGTGCAAGAAGTATAGAGAAAAAAAGAAAATAGCAGCAGGAGGTGTTAGCATCCATTTTGCACCTTGGGATTGTGTATCTAACATAATGCAATCTGAGGCATCCCTGAGTTATATCTGACACCCTATGAATTTGAATTTAATTTGAATTTAAAAACATTTATATAGCGCGCTTCTACCACGCGGTTTCTTGGCGCTTTTGGATTGCGAGGAGACTACAGGAGCGGAGGGAGTTTAGACATTGTAGGCTCGGGAGAAGAGCAGGGTTTTAAGACCTTTCCGGAACTCAGTGTAAGAAGGTGTCGTGCGGAGTTGCGCTGGAAGGGAGTTCCAAAACACAGGAGCAAGAACTGCAAATTTTGTTCCGCCTGCCTTGTTCTTTCTGAATCGGTGGGTGGTTAGAAGTGCCTGATGGGTGGAACGGAGCTCTCTGCCCGGTGTGTAAGGCTTAATAACGGAGCAAATGAACTCCGGGCCGGTGCCCATTTTGGCCTGAAAGGTGGTACAGCCAAGCTTGAACAAGGCTCGCTCTTTCACCGGCAGCCAGTGTAGTGCCTGCAGTAGGGGAGTAGCACGGTGGAATTTGGGCAGGCCGTAGATCAGGCGGGCGGCCTGGTTCTGCACTAGCTGCAGTCGGTGAATGGCGTAGGCCGGAGCGCCGTTGTAAATGATGTTACCATAATCAAGGCGCGAGAGCACCATAGCCATCATTATGATCTTTAGGGCAGGTTGGGAGAAAAAGCGAGAAATCTTCCTAATGGTTCTGAGGGAAAAGAAGCAGGAGGAAACAACCGAGTTAACCTGTGAGTGAACGGAGAGTGAAGGATTAAGGGAGATACCCAGGGTTTTGACCTTGGGGACAGGGAGCCGGGGAACACCAAGTGAAAGTGGCCAGTGAGAAGGGGACCAGGGACTGCAACCACCTCCGGTCAAGACTAGCTCCGTCTTGTCCGGATTGAGTTTGAGGTGGTTGCAGTTCATCCAATCCTGGATGAACAACATGACAGATTGAACGTCCTGGGAAGAAGAGGGGGAGTGGGAAAGGTTGAAAATTAGCTGGAGGTCATCGGCGTAATTGAACACCGTGACCTCAAGCTGCTGTAACATAAAAATAAGGGGGTAGATGTATAAATTAAACAAAAGAGGGGAAAGTGAGGAACCTTGGGGGACCCCGCATACAACCTTACGGGAGGCAGCAGTGAAACCAGCTAGGTGGACTGCCTGGGCCCTATCACTCAGGAAGGACTCAAGCCAGGCGAGGGCCAGGCCCTCTATGCCCGCCGCCCTGACACGGGTGAGAAGGATGGAATGGTTCACCGTGTCAAAAGCGGCGGACAGGTCTAAAAGAATGAGGGCCTGCGGGAGGTTGATGTCAATGCCCTCGCGTAGGCTGTCCATCACTGAGATCACCACCTTCTCCGTAGAATGGAGGGGGCGGAAGCCCGCCTGCCGGGGGGAGAGGCAGTGGTTGGTTTCCACATAGGTGCTCAGGGTGCTGGTTACATGGGTTTCTAAGACCTTACCCAGGTACGGCAGGAGGGAGATGGGACGGTAGTTGGAGGGGGATGAGGGGTCAGCACCGGGCTTTTTAAGATAGGGATAACAGCCGCAAATTTGTGGGCAGTGGGGACCACTCCATTACTGAGTGAATCATTCAGAAGTGTGAGGGGAGGGGTTGGACAGGCTAGGAAGATTTCTTTCAGGATGTGAGCGGGGGCAAAGTCCAGGGGGGAACCTGACTTCACCTTTTGAAGCAGAGGAAGGAGCGTGGCTTTGGTCAGGAGGGGGATGGAAGTGAGTTTAGAAGTGACAACAGGTGGGGAAGGGTTGGTGAATGTGGGGGAAGGGAGGGGGATGTTGGCCTTGATCTTTGCGACCTTGTCAACAAAAATATCGTTGAGCGAGTCGCAAAGCGATTGGGAGGGGGGAATCGAAGCCGTGGCTCTGTTAGAGGAGGCAAGCTCGTGTACCGTAGCAAAGATTTCCTTGGTTTGTGACTCTGCTGCCAGTATTCTATTGGAGTAGAACATGGTCTTAGCATCGAGGATACCTTGCTTGTATATCTTAAGCACGGAGAGGTAAGTGGTTTTTTTTGCGGGACAGTATTCTCTTCTCCATGCGCGCTCTGCTCTGCGTGCGGCCAGTTTCTTCTCCTTGAGGTCAGGGGTGAACCAGCGGTTAGCAGCATGGGTTCGCTTAACCTCGATCCGCCTCAAGGGAGCAAAGTCGTCGCCTGCTTGGGACAACCAGTTGTTGATGGTAGTCAGTTGGACCGGGGCGGCGAGGCCGGAGAGATCAGGGCTGGAATTGGCTAGAGATGAGCAGAGGGATGGCATGTCAGCTTTACCCCATTTTCTAACCCAGGTGTTCTTGGAGAGAGAAGGTTTGGCGGCTGGGGCTAAGGCAAGGGAGAAAGAAATTAAAAAATGGTCAGACCAGGAGCAGGGGGAAATAGTAGGAGGAGTAACGGGGATATTCAGGGTCCAGACCTGGTCGAGCGAGTGGCCATGTACGTGGGTAGGGCTGTGGACGTGGGGGGTGAAGTTGAGGCTGATCATAAGGTCGGTAAATTCTTTAGAAAGGGGGCTTTCGGCAGGATCATTGGGCCAGAAGTTTAGGTCGCTTAGGAGCAACACTGACGAGTTGTTTACTACCAGTGTTGCGAGAATGTACTGAAGGCTGGAGACAAAAGTGGGAGTGGGGTGGGGGGGACGGTAGATAAGAACAGCGGTTAGGGGAGCCGAGTGAGAAGTAGCGCGAATTATCAAGCAGTCGACTTCAGGAATGGGGGGAGAGGGAAGAATCTGAAAATGGAAATCGGTATGAGCTATCAGGGCCGCTCCACCGCCTCTTCTGCCCTCCGGTCGATCCGCTCGGATGGTAGAGTATGAGGGAGGTAGTGCTGCTAAGACGTTGGGCAGGGAGTCGGCTTTAAACCAGGTCTCTGTTAGAAACAGGAGATCCGGTTTATGGGTGTCGATGTAGTCAAATATCTCATACTGATGGCTGACTGCTGATCTGGTGTTGAGAAGCACGGCCGTGGTGTTGAAGGTCGGAATATGGGGGGCAGGTAGAAGGGAGAGAGTGGGGGGAACAGTACAGGACAAGGGGGACAGACCTGATATGACAGCAGGAGGGATGGGCGGTAGAGTAGAAAGGAGACCTAGGTGTTTCAGCAGACCGGAAACAGACGAACTAATGGTGCCAGGGGTCCAGTGCGAAAGAAGACCGGGGGAGGAATAAGTCAGCAGTGGAACATTAGGAGGTGCCCCTTGCCCCGGCCAGCCACGGACGGGCGCAGACGGGCTGGACTCTGGCGTGACTCCGGCGCGTCTACGGCGCGCCCGCTGCGCTCGTCCGCTGCGCTGACACATAAGGGACGTTTAAATGGAGACGCGGCGTGGGGGGAGTGGCGTGGGTGGGGTTGGGCGATCCAGCCCAAGCCAAGATGGCGGCCACGGCCGCTACGAGCCCGCGATGGAGTTAGCTGCCAGCCAGCCCCGCACAGTCCCTAAAAAGCAAGGTGGGTAGTTAATAAACCTGTGAATTTTCAGTACAGGTTAGGAAATGAACATTACAAAAGTCGCAATCAGAAATAAAATGAAATAAAATGAAAGCGTGCCTCCGCTCTCAGTCAGCGTGGCAGCGCGCAAATATTAAAAATAGTAACGTAGCCCTCAGCTCCTGCAAGCAAGCCCACTGCCACCGGTCTGCTCGCAATCGCTGGGGTAGCGTCGAAAGCGCTCCTAAATGGAGACGCGGCGTGGGGGGAGTGGCGTGGGTGGGGTTGGGCGATCCAGCCCAAGCCAAGATGGCGGCCACGGCCGCTACGAGCCCGCGATGGAGTTAGCTGCCAGCCAGCCCCGCACAGTCCCTAAAAAGCAAGGTGGGTAGTTAATAAACCTGTGAATTTTCAGTACAGGTTAGGAAATGAACATTACAAAAGTCGCAATCAGAAATAAAATGAAACAAAATGAAAGCGTGCCTCCGCTCTCAGTCAGCGTGGCAGCGCGCAAATATTAAAAATACTGACGTAGCCCTCAGCTCCTGCAAGCAAGCCCACTGCCACCGGGCTGCTCGCAATCGCTGGGGTAACGTCAGAAGCGCTCCTAAATGGAGACATGGCATGGGGGGAGTGGCGTGGGTGGGGTTGGGCGATCCAGCCCAAGCCAAGATGGCAGCCACGGCCGCTACGAGCCCGCGATGGAGTTAGCTGCCAGCCAGCCCCGCACAGTCCCTAAAAAGCAAGGTGGGTAGTTAATAAACCTGTGAATTTTCAGTACAGGTTAGGAAATGAACATTACAAAAGTCGCAATCAGAAATAAAATGAAATAAAATGAAAGCGTGCCTCCGCTCTCAGTCAGCGTGGCAGCGCGCAAATATTAAAAATACTAACGTAGCCCTCAGCTCCTGCAAGCAAGCCCACTGCCACCGGGCTGCTCGCAATCGCTGGGGTAACGTCGGAAGCGCTCCTAAATGGAGACGCGGTGTGGGGGGAGTGGCGTGGGTGGGGTTGGGCGATCCAGCCCAAGCCAAGATGGCGGCCACGGCCGCTACGAGCCCGCGATGGAGTTAGCTGCCAGCCAGAGCGCACTGTCCCTAAAAAGCAAGGTGGGTAGTTAATAAACCTGTGAATTTTCAGTACAGGTTAGGAAATGAACATTACAAAAGTCGCAATCAGAAATAAAATGAAATAAAATGAAAGCGTGCCTCCGCTCTCAGTCAGCGTGGCAGCGCGCAAATATTAAAAATACTAACGTAGCCCTCAGCTCCTGCAAGCAAGCCCACTGCCACCGGGCTGCTCGCAATCGCTGGGGTAACGTCAGAAGCGCTCCTAAATGGAGACGCGGCATGGGGGGAGTGGCGTGGGTGGGGTTGGGCGATCCAGCCCAAGCCAAGATGGCGGCCACGGCCGCTACGAGCCCGCGATGGAGTTAGCTGCCAGCCAGCCCCGCACAGTCCCTAAAAAGCAAGGTGGGTAGTTAATAAACCTGTGAATTTTCAGTACAGGTTAGGAAATGAACATTACAAAAGTCGCAATCAGAAATAAAATGAAATAAAATGAAAGCGTGCCTCCGCTCTCAGTCAGCGTGGCAGCGCGCAAATATTAAAAATACTAACGTAGCCCTCAGCTCCTGCAAGCAAGCCCACTGCCACCGGGCTGCTCGCAATCGCTGGGGTAACGTCGGAAGCGCTCCTAAATGGAGACGCGGCGTGGGGGGAGTGGCGTGGGTGGGGTTGGGCGATCCAGCCCAAGCCAAGATGGCGGCCACGGCCGCTACGAGCCCGCGATGGAGTTAGCTGCCAGCCAGAGCGCACTGTCCCTAAAAAGCAAGGTGGGTAGTTAATAAACTTGTGAATTTTCAGTACAGGTTAGGAAATGAACATTACAAAAGTCGCAATCAGAAATAAAATGAAATAAAATGAAAGCGTGCCTCCGCTCTCAGTCAGCGTGGCAGCGCGCAAATATTAAAAATACTAACATAGCCCTCAGCTCCTGCAAGCAAGCCCACTGCCACCGGGCTGCTCGCAATCACCTTGTTAACTGCAGACTGTGGATTAAGAGTTTCAATGGATGAACTCCTATAGATAATGGCCAATCCCATTCTCACTGACCAAAAAGACATGAAAGACGTATCCACAAAATTAATAAGTTCAGGACATAATTGTGATTCAATGTTTGGAGAGTGACGGAATGAGCATGGTATTCTGATCATTGGCTTGCTGCTTACCTTGCCTCAGATATTTAATTCTATCCTACTATTATAGGAATTTTGTCTCCAAGACCTGTTAGCTATCTCTGGTGATACCTCACATGACGAGGCGCTACTAGTTTCAATTAAGCCCTTTCTTATTAAATGTGTCAAACATAGGTTATAAACTTTAAGCAAAATACAAATATTAGGAACAATGTGAATTTCAAAAGATACTCTTTGACCAGCGTCAAATGAAGCAGACTACGACTGCTTTATCTTAACTACTAGGAATATATATACACATTTTCAAGTCCAAAAAAAGGAATTGAATTTAGTGACTGACTCTACTCAATGGACATAGAAACAAATGACAACCCCTCTGTCATCTCACATCATTCAAGAGCAAATGTGCTCCAACTTGATGTCGCAGGTACCACACTTCTTCCTTAATGCACTGTCATCCTAGGACACCACCATTCCACGATCAGCTTGCTTAAGGGTACTGCAGAACCATCTAAAATCGAAAGATCACAAACAAATAGGGAGTTCCCTTTGAGCCGTTCACATTGCAAGTAGTCTGCCTAGCACTCTGTGGTAAATAAATTTACCCAATCAATTTTTCCGCATAATTATCATTACAAGACAGCTCATTCAAATGAGAGGCAGAGTCCGTGGTATCTGAGTCATACGGGTTTTAATGGACAATGAACCTCGAGGTTGGATATCATGTTCCGTCACCACTAGGGTTCGGGAAGGGACAGTCAACGTTTTATTAACATTACACATTATATATAGTAAAGTAACATAATTGAATCCAATACAGTAGGCGTAACAGGTGAAAAGAGCGAGATAAGAACACATGTGCGTAAGAGGAGGCGTGAAAAAGAGGCGTACACATGGGCGTGCACTGTACATGTCAGAGAAACGTCACAAGAATCGTCACATGTGGGTGGATGCATAGAGAAAGTTGCAGGATCAGCAGAAACCCTTAACCCAGATGCGCGCGCAACTAGCATGACGTGAAACTGGGGGGCTTTGACTTTAGTACTAGTGGAGTAGACTGGTGTCTGGAGTGTCAGGGCAACCTGTACCTATAGCGTATCTGGTATCTTATGTTTGGAGGATGTGGTGTCTGAAGTAAAAGGTCTCTCGGGCAGGGGCCATCTCATACTGAAAGCTAGTGCGTGCATACGTGTCTGGGTGCAACGTGCGGAGCCATGGGCCTACCATGGTAACGGAGCCAGTAAATCACTTGCAAGGAGGACAGAAAAGGCCGGGCCCTTTGCTCTGCAGCCGGGAAGATGTTTACCTATTTCACTAGACTGGAATGTGTTTTCGAGGAGGCTGAGCAGATAACTGTAGGTAAAACATGAATTTGGCAGACAGTCCAGGCCGAGCCGGGCACCGCTGCGCTGGCAGGAAGTAAGGCAGGGGTCAGGGATGCACACAGCCCTCGGAGACAGGAGAGATGAGGCAGAGAGGCCACATTTAAGGGCCTGGCTCGACTGGGCCAGAAAACATGGAGAAAACGTGCATGAATTTCAGAAGTGCACCATGTAAAGACGTTGGCACGGCATGTTTAGAAACTGAATTATCGATCCATTCCAGGTGGATCTGGTAGAGGACATGTTAACGTTGGACGCAAATGTATTTGCGTCTTCATATTCGGTCATGGAGGGAAATTACATGTACTATAAGCACGTACATGGAGACGTTGGGGTACACGTTAGGGGACATACTCGATCATAAAAATTTCAATTACCTCATTCCCTCCTTGTCCCCTACGTTCCCTTCAGGATATATCTATCTTCATGAGTCCATCTATCTGTTCATATAACATCATCTGCTCGTCTCTTTTCATACGGGCACGAGAATGTGGACTCGGATTGGGAATACATGATGTGGCGCACAAGCCGCAAATCGCTGGCCCACATTGCAGACATAGACAACAACTGAATACTATGAGCAGGGCAATTCCTAGGAATGACAATAACTTCCATCCCCAGGCAGAGACTACACTCCAGAACCAACCGGACCAAGTCCAGGAGCCTGGATTCTGGTGTATCAGGTGAGCTATTTCGTCAAGCCTGGTTATGGCCTTATACACAGATGGCGCGTTATTTGGAATAAATACGCAACAACTGGATCCGATGACTCTACAAGCCCCGCCCCTATCGGCCCGGATGACGTCAAGGACAAGGCGGTTCTGGAGAACAACAAGTCTCATAGCAGACTGCTCTTCCGTTAAGTTACCCAGGGCAGAAGTAGTTTCGTTCACTACTGCTTCAAGGATTCTGGTCAATTTGCGTATCAGTTTACTATTGGAGACAGTGCCTAAATAAGGAAAGAATCCTTTATTGAAATCTGTGTATTGTTCCCATGTGGTTTCAGTCTGATCGACTATTGGGAGATCTCTCTTCTGTCTAACGTGAGTGAGGCGGGAATTTCTATGATAATCAGATGGGGCTAGAAAAACAGGTGGCAATAGGAATGCAATAAAACAAGTACCATCCCAGTCTGGAGGTAAATGTATATAGGCAGTCTGACCACAAATGAAATAGGAATGTCGGGAAGCTTTGAAAGTAGACTTGCCTTTATCACTGAATTCGACAACAGTATCACAATCACTGTGTCCTAGATGTACTGAACCATTCTTTCTGACGCATAATTCACCTTTAACTGGTAAAACCGTAATAGACGGCAAGTCCGTTTTAGTCTCAGACTGCACGTTCAAGATCATGAGGTTGAGTGTAAAATTACCTAATCCATACACTTCATTTTCTAGATCGGTCCCTGTCCTCTGGGGAAGACCCTCCTTGTCTGGGAAACATGCCTTATTCATAACTGTATTCAGGTCTCCCCATATCCAATTACCTTGGGAAACTTTGGACTTACTATCTAGGGAAGACATTAAAGTAAACCATGCACCACAGGAACCATTATGTGTGAACGGATAAGGAAAGAGGGGCAGAGCTCCCTTGTAGTTCTGATAGGGAGGGAGTCGGCCACATATCCAGCAATTAGTGGCATTGCTGGTCTGGTGAGAATGGTGTAACATACGGATGAATGTATTGTTGCGCATCGCTAAACAATAGGAAAGCTCATGTGGGGGCAGTTCACTAAACGTGTGTCATTAGAAAAAGAATGTGCAATAGGAAAGAACATATGTAACATCCAACTCGTGCAGATAATTGTAAGACTCAGAAAAAACATGATAAGTAATGTAATAACACAACGACTTCGGAGATCTTTACAATATTTCTGTTTCTTGATCTCCTGTCTATCTCTCTCTCTAGTGGGGTCTATCTTATACATGTCAGAAACCTGTCTAACCGCTTCACCCGAGGGGGACTTAAACAATTAAACTGTCTGACTTACTAGACCTCAACTGTAATCTGTACTCCTGGGACGGAGTTTTCTCTAGCAGGGGGAGTTTAGACTCAGTCTCTGGAAGTGGGGGGAGTGGGCAGTCCTTAAAGGGAGAGTCTGGCAACAGTCCATGAATTTTTTTTAATATGGCTCGAGTGCAGCCACCCCTTTCTCCCCTCCACTTTGACGGCAGTCCTTGTAGATAATAAAACCAACTTCGGCTGTTTCCATCTGGGTTCCAGCGGACTCTTCCGATCGAAGTTCCTTACGAGAATCAGGTCTCCTGGGCGGACTTCATGTGGCTTTACTTGGGTGTTGTCCGGAAAGGCAGCCGCGACCTGTGAACGACAAGATTGTAGTGCAGACATCAATGCAGCCAAGTAATCCGTCAGCATAGTACTGTCAACATCTGTGATCTTACGGGGCATAGGCGTCCCCCACATATTCGGAGGCCTTCCAAAGACCACCTCATACGGGGATAGCCCTGTCCTCGAATGAGCTACCATTCGCATGTAAAAGAGTGCAACTGGCAAGGCAACTATCCAATCTACACCTTTCTCGGTACATATTTTGGCAAGGCGGGTTTTCAGAGTCTGATTATGTCTCTCTACGAGACCTGCGGCTTCAGGATGTCGGACACAATGGAACTTCTACTGGTAACCTAACAGGAGTGACACCTGTTTCATTAACTCGGACGAGAATGGCTGTCCATTATCAGAGTACACGATACGGGGCAAACCGTACCGCGGGAAAAACTCACGTACCAGCTGTTTGGCAGTGGTTGCAGCAGTGTAATCGGGGACTGGATATGCTTCTGTCCATCGGGAAAGAGCACATACGACTACAAGGACATATTTAAATCCTCGACATCTGTCCATCTGGATATAATCCATCTGGAGGACTTCAAAAGGATGGTCAGGAGGATGAAATCCACCCTGTTCCACGGGGACACCTTTTCCTGGATTGAACTGACAACAGATCATGCAAGTACGCACTTTCTGTTTTGCTGCTGCTCGTAAATGTTTGTTGTACCAGAGATTCTGTAAACTGTCTAACATGGCTTTCTCTCCTAAGTGTGCTGGACTATGTGCTGTATTAATAATGACTTGAACCATAGAGTCGGGGAGGAACCATGTGGCTCGTCCCTTCGTCATCCATCCCTGATCTGTTCGGGTCCCTCCTTGTTCAGTCCATTTCTTAATTTCGTCTGGTGTGGCATGTGTCTGTATGTCAAGTACATCTAGAATGGGATCCTTAACTGTCAGGCAATGTGTCATTGTGGTTGAATCAATCTTTGTCATGTTAGTCAGAATATTTGTCTGAGCTGTGAATTTGGCTGTACGATCTGCCAGGTCGTTGCCCTGGGAAATAGTGTCGGTGACTTTAGTATGTGCCTTGCACTTCATGATGGCTATGGCTGTAGGCAAGTGTATTGCTTCTAACAGAGCTTGAATAAGGGGACCATGCTGGATCTTGGTACCGTGAGAAGTTAAAAAACCTCTCTCTTCCCAAAGAACTCCGAAGTCGTGAACGACTCCGAATGCATACTGTGAATCTGTGTATATGGTAACTTTCTTGTTCTTAGCTATTATACAGGCTTGGGTCAGAGCAATGAGCTCTGCAGCTTGAGCAGATAGTGTGTCAATACGGTGTGTTTCTATGACTTCAGTTTCAGTGGTCACTGCATAGGCGGCCACTAATTCTCCTGTGCTTGTTCTCATACATGAACCATCCACATAAAGTGTCAGGTCTGGGTCGGTCAATGCAATGTCTGTCAAGTCTTGTCGGGGCTTCGTCACTGTATTAATGACTTCAACACAGTCATGTGGTGCTGGATCTGGGGTACTCGAGGGTAACAATGTGGCAGGATTGAGTATGTTGCAGCGTCTGATTTCTATGTGTGGCTGGAACAGTGTCAATTCATAACCTGTCAGTCGTGCTATGGTCAAGTGTTGAGTCTGAGTACGGTTCAGAAGGACTTCCACAGAATGTGGAACTTGTACTGTCAGGGGATGTCCTAACACTATTGAGTCGCTTTGTCTGATGGCTAGAGCTGTCGCTGCAACTGATTTCAAGCACGCAGGCAGAGCCTGGGCTACTGGATCCAATGTACTAGAAAAATAAGCACAAGGCTTGTGATGTCCTGCTTGATCTTGTGTGAGAACGGACAACGCTGTGCCATCGCGTTCAGTGACAAAAAGTGTAAAAGGTTTGCTGTAACATGGTGTCGCTAAAACTGGTGCTTGGCATAAGGCTTTCTTCAAGTCATTAAAAGCTTGTGTATGTTCCTGAGTCCAAGGGAGGACAGTCGAAGTCGCTGCCTCCTGTGTTGTCAACTGTATGAGTGGCTTGGCTAGAAAGGCATACTGGGGAATCCATTGTCTGCAGTACGAAGTGAGGCCAATAAAGGCCCGTACTTCCTTTTGAGTCATGGGTTGTGGCAGATGTGCAATTAACTGGATACGATCTGGTGTCAACTGTCTACCCCTCTTGGACAGCAAGTGCCCAAGGTATACCACTTGCTGGGCACAGAATTGGAGCTTCGAAGGGGATACTTTGTGCCCCTTGTCGGCTAGGAAAAACAAGACTGTCAGTGACGCGCGCTCGCAGTCACGTTCGGTCCGTGCCGTGATCAGTAAATCATCGACATACTGTAGCAGAGCGGTGTCAGTAGGCATGTGAATACTGTCTAGTTGTCGTTTCAGTGCTTGGCTGTAAATACTAGGACTTTCCGTGAACCCTTGAGGTGCACGAGCAAATTTAAAGCTTCGGCCATTTAAACAGAATCCGAACAAGTATTGGCTGTCAGGATGAATGGGGACGCTAAAGAAGGCGTTCTTGAGGTCAATTACAGTAAAGAACGCTGCTTCGGAATCAATGGCAGTCAATAGGGATGAAATGTCTGGGACCACTGGGTACTGTGGTACTATGCATTTGTTCAGCTCTCAAAGATCGATCACCAAACGATAAACTGGAGGTGCATTTGGATCAGTTCGTTTAAGAATCGGGATGATTGGAGAATTACATACATTGGAGTCGGTTCTACAACTACTCCTTGGGCTATAAGTTCGTCAATAATTTTCAGTAAGGCTGCTACAGCCTCGGGGGGCAATTTATATTGTCGGATTCGGGGCAGTACAACACCTTGCTTGAGTGTAACACGATAGGGAGTAATGTGCATACAACCTACATCAGTTGGACCTTGCGCCCATAAATGCTGTGGAACATCTTTCAATCTGACATCAAAATCTCTCAATACATAATGGCCTTTGAAATCACGAAGGAACAACCTTACTCCTTCCGGGGAACAACATATAACAGCTCCTAGAGCTTTCAGCGTTTTAATACCAAGTAAGTTTTCAGAACATGATTTTGTAAGCAATAAATCTGTAGTACGGGACAATGGACCAACTGCAAGGGGAACTGGCTGCGATACTTCATTAACAATAGGCTTTCCTGAAAAACCAAGGGAAACATTCTGTGAGCCTGAGAGGGGTGCCCCTGGGACCTCGTCATGACTGATGGTAGTTCTGCTCGCCCCCGTGTCAATCAAAAATGTTCTGTCTTTCCCTAACACCTGACTATGTACATAGGGACCATCTTGATCTACAGGAACCTCGATAAGGGGCAAGCCAACCTCCCTCTCTAGGCTGTTTCATGTGTACTGCTGATAATCTGGATACTCGGACTGTGCATACTGATACATTTGCTGAGTAACGTGTTGTGTTGCGGCAATGGGTTGAGGTTGCGGTACAGCTACTGTCTGTTGCTGTGCATGTTGTGGAGCAGGTTGCGGATTCTGTTGAATATTCTGCTGAACATATTCTGGTCTAGGTTGACGTGGTCTGTCTTTCGTTTTGCCTGTAGCAATATTGTGTCTGAGAACGGCACAATCACTTATAAAATGACCTGGCTGCTTGCAATAATTGCAATTTCCTTTAACAGGACCTGTTGGATGATTAGTCTGTGTGTTCTGAGTGTTACCCCTCTTCTGACCATCTACTGGAACAGACTGGGCAACTAGTACTTTCATTTTAGTGTCTTTCATGCGTCTCTGTTCATGATCGTGTTCCTCTCTGATTCTATTCTGGTGGTACTGTAACATTTGTAACATTTGGGAAGGCGTGTTAGCTTGCCATGTACTTTCGACTTTCAATACTCTGTTCTTAACCTGTGGTAAGGAATTCTCTACTAATTTGGTCACAAAAAGATGTGGGAATGACTCGCTACTTGTTTTCAGGCCACTATTAATAATAAAACATTTCTCGAATCTTGAATAAAAATCACTAGTGTCTTCGTCTTGTTTCTGTTTGCAGGCTGAGATAGCATCCCAATCTTCCTTTTTAACTGTTAATAATCTAGGCAAAACTTGTACTAATAATCCTGGTAATGCTTTAGTTTTGTCCCCAAGACCTAAACCTGGGGTACGTCTTTTTTCTTCGTCTTCTAATTCAGCCCAAATAATCTTTTTATCTCCCACCTCCCATTCCTTTTCTTTCAGTTTTTCGTTAATCCCTGCTGGCAACAATACTTTTAACATTTTAAGAATGTCTGAATATGTGTAATCGCCCATAAGTAACATGTCTTTTAATTCACGGTGGAAACCTGCAGGATCTTTATCGTGACAAGGTACAATTTCTTCATTTCCAATAATTCCATTTTAGTCAAAGGAGTGTATACGAATACGCATTCAAGTGTATCATCTGGTTTCCGGATTGGATGTACTTCTCGCAAGGGGTTCTGTCTGTCTAGGTGATATGGTTGTCTTACTGGGGGTGGAACGGAAACAAGACGTGGAGTCAGGAAAGTTCTATATTTATGACGTTGTTCTAGAATGATGTCAATTAAATCGGTACCTAGACCTCTCCATCTTCTCAGGAGTAAGTCTTGCAATAGATTATACAATGGACCTGGATCAGATTGTTGGTTTTCATACTGTGTAATGAGATGTTGGGTCATGTATATACCAGCTAGTCGCTGTTCTTCTGGAGTAAGACTTAAAAATGTTTGCACTACTAAATCATCTTTATATATACTGTCATCCCCGGCCCATTGGACTGCGGACCGGGCGAGTTCCTGATCACGTAAGGTAGTGAGTTCATGATAACCTACTCTTTCTTTCAGGATTTTGTCAGTAACTTAGAATATATGTTCAAGAGAACATTGCTCTGGTATCGGGGAAAGGTAACGTTTCTTGCTTTCTGGACGAATGGGTCTGTCGAAAGGTCTATCAAGAGAATACTGTTTAGGGAGTTTTACTCGACCTACGTACGCTATTGTATCCTCAGTCCCTGCTGTAGGCTCTGCTTCTACCAACTCCTCCTCCGAGGAGTCATCCTTGTCTGTCTCGGCTTCTTTTTCAGCTTTCTGTCTGGTATGTATCGCTACTATTTCTTTGCGGACCTTTCTGGTCATAGCTTCTATACAATTCTGTCTATCATGTTTACCTTCCGCAATATTTTGACCCCATTTTGTAAGTACTTTCATCTCTTCCTTAACAACACCTGTCTGATCTTGTTCCCTTATCAAACAATTAACCAAGAATCGTAATATTAAACCTTGTGTCTCAACTTTCTGATATGCCATGGCTTCACGAACACATTCTGGCCTCTCCCCTGTTCTGATAAAATGATATATATTGTCTAGATGTTCTGGCATTTCTGGTAATAACATCAGATAATCTGTAACACGTCGTAGACGTAATGAGGCTAACATCATGTCTCCTGACTTGCCAGGTACTGGATCATATCTACAATCGGTTAGATACTGTTTAAGTTTTTCATGTGTCATCGCTCCCGGAGTACGCTGTGTAGCTAATTCTCTCATTGTCACTCGATGTAACTGTGGCGGGGTGTGATAGGGACCTCCTGAAGCACCTCCTGAGGCAGAACCATGAGCATGACTTGACGTCATTGGGTGTGGGAAAGGTACATTTAACGGGGACGACTGACTCTAAGTCGCATCTGTAGCAAAAGGATTAAGAGGACCAATAGTAGGGGGACCAGTAGCAGCAGCAGCGGCAGGAGGGGAAGTGACAGCAGGTGCGGGAAGTAAATCTCGGCGTGGAGGGGTCGTGGCTTGATCAGCAGGAATATGCGGTGGCAGATTATTATTAGCAGGATGTACGGGTACATTGGTATATGCGGGAGCTACATCATCTAAATAGGAGGAAAGGAAAATGTCTGCTGCGGTCTTTTTATGATGGAGTTTAGTTGGAACCAATGGTGGTGGCAGGTTACGGGGTACTTCCGGGGTCGCCTTGGGCAGGCCCTCGGCAAGAACTGGATACATGCCTGTAATGAGTGCATTTCTTTGGCGGTCTAATTGTTCTGATCTGACCTGTTCTCCTTCTCTAGTAACTCTTTTTCTTTAGCTTTTTCGGATTCTTCTCTACTCTTCTCTGCTTTTCTGAATGCTTTTTCTGTTCTTCTATGCGATTCTTTACGCCACAATTCTATGGCATCTTTCTGAGATTGTCTAGCTTTCTTTTTCCATAACGCTTCTTCTACTCTCATGATGCATTCGGCATCCCATGTCCCTGAGACAGGCCATCTAAACTTCTCTTCCAGATTCTTTGTATAGTCCACCCATAAATCTAAATACAACACAGCGTCTAAGCCGTGCTTGTGGTACATAAAATATCCTGGAGTGTCCCTAGGCGGGACAGGAACTGCTTCTTCAAGTATCCCTTTCCTAGTACCTATCTGACGTAACTTCGAAAACAGCGGCATTTCTAGAGTGATTCGGACGTGAACACAATAAACACAGTAGTAAACAGTAAACAATCATTCATACCACAACATTGAAATACATTAAAACATGTCGGACTGAATTTTCCTGCAACACAGAAAACACAGTAAAACTCTCGAGATAAAACTGAATAACTAGATGAACTAGATGCACTGCTAAAACAGTACAGACCGGTCTCATAAAGAGACACGTCGGACCGTATCCACCTAAGTGAACATGTCAGGACCAGAATTGTGTACCCAACTCTGTCTTTACCAGGCACAAACCAATGAACCTGTCTAGATGCGTTCCCAACAACGGTACTCACCGGGAAGCAAAGAAACTGAAGGCCTCGGGAACCGGACTGGACTCTGGACTGGACTGGACTGGACTGCTACGACATCTGACGACGACGCATCACGCTTCCACGCATGCGCTTCGGAACTTCGGAACAGGTGGGCCTCCGGACACCTCGGACCTTGCTCTCCCGACTAGGGCTCTGGTCGGGATCCTCCGCATTCCTCACCGCCTCGTCTGGACGCCGGACCGCAGTCTCCGTCTCCCTCGTGGACCCGAGGGAAGATAGCGGGAAACCCCGCAACGTGCACGGTTTCCGTCGGGGTTGTGGAAGGGGTCGAAAGCCGCGTGACTTCACCGGCGAGTGGGGAAGGGGGGGTCCCTATTCGGGCGCCAAATTATGTGGTAAATAAATTTACCCAATCAATTTTTCAGCATAATTATCATTACAAGACAGCTCATTCAAATGAGAGGCAGAGTCCGTGGTATCTGAGTCATACGGGTTTTAATGGACAATGAACCTCGAGGTTGGATATCATGTTCCGTCACCACTAGGGTTCGGGAAGGGACAGTCAACGTTTTATTAACATTACACATTATATATAGTAAAGTAACATAATTGAATCCAATACAGTAGGCGTAACAGGTGAAAAGAGCGAGATAAGAACACATGTGCGTAAGAGGAGGCGTGAAAAAGAGGCGTACACATGGGCGTGCACTGTACATGTCAGAGAAACGTCACAAGAATCGTCACATGTGGGTGGATGCATAGAGAAAGTTGCAGGATCAGCAGAAACCCTTAACCCAGATGCGCGCGCAACTAGCATGACGTGAAACTGGGGGGCTTTGACTTTAGTACTAGTGGAGTAGACTGGTGTCTGGAGTGTCAGGGCAACCTGTACCTATAGCGTATCTGGTATCTTATGTTTGGAGGATGTGGTGTCTGAAGTAAAAGGTCTCTCGGGCAGGGGCCATCTCATACTGAAAGCTAGTGCGTGCATACGTGTCTGGGTGCAACGTGCGGAGCCATGGGCCTACCATGGTAACGGAGCCAGTAAATCACTTGCAAGGAGGACAGAAAAGGCCGGGCCCTTTGCTCTGCAGCCGGGAAGATGTTTACCTATTTCACTAGACTGGAATGTGTTTTCGAGGAGGCTGAGCAGATAACTGTAGGTAAAACATGAATTTGGCAGACAGTCCAGGCCGAGCCGGGCACCGCTGCGCTGGCAGGAAGTAAGGCAGGGGTCAGGGATGCACACAGCCCTCGGAGACAGGAGAGATGAGGCAGAGAGGCCACATTTAAGGGCCTGGCTCGACTGGGCCAGAAAACATGGAGAAAACGTGCATGAATTTCAGAAGTGCACCATGTAAAGACGTTGGCACGGCATGTTTAGAAACTGAATTATCGATCCATTCCAGGTGGATCTGGTAGAGGACATGTTAACGTTGGACGCAAATGTATTTGCGTCTTCATATTCGGTCATGGAGGGAAATTACATGTACTATAAGCACATACATGGAGACGTTGGGGTACACGTTAGGGGACATACTCGACCATAAAAATTTCAATTACCTCAACTCCACTGTCCAAAGTTGAGCAAAGCCCTAGGAATAGATAAAATCTAAATTCTCATTTACAAAACTAGCTTTAACTAATAAACAATGTAAGGAAAAGCAGCCAAGTCCTGCGGCCACCCTTACACATAAGAAGGGTTAGCTCACTTGAAAATTACAGGTGAATTTGAAGTTAAAGCAGGGGTACAGCAAAAGTGTGTCTTGGTCCTGACACAGATTCTCTGATGTCTCACATTTAGACGGCAAAACATCATCACCCTTTTATTTACTGACAATACAGCTTTATCTTTAGAAACCTTCTTGAGGGATTCTCAGATTTGTGTAAGGGCTATTATCGATTAGGTTATACTAGTAAAACCAACTATGTTACGCTTTGTCCACATAAAACCATCATGGGAGTCATCCACCTAGCAGGAGTAGCTGTTTGAAATGGCAACTAAGTTGGCCTCAGTGACAATGCCGTGCGAGAAACACAATGTTTTTATTTTTTAAAGAATAACTCTATTCGGTCTAAATAAGACAATACAAGTACATAAAACATGAATACATACATCAGTCAATAAAAATAAAATACACCTTACATCCCCGTCTATAAAATAGAGCTAAATTGTCTTAACACTGATCATTTTACGTCACTAAAAACCTAAGAAGAAATACATAATAAAAAGATAAATTAGTCGTTAAAATCTGCACAGTATCGTAGTAAAGCTATAGAAACAATTTATCAAAACCACCGTATTTAAGCCCGACTGTTAGTGCCTCAAATAGGCATATTACTCATAATTTTGAACAAATAAATAATCATATAAAACGTTTGAGAAATATGATTATAATCAGGACAGGGAAGCATGATAAAATGCATTGTATGTGAGATCAACGTCTCCAAAGGGTGCATAAAACGCTCAAATAGTATCACACCACTCGTCAAACAACTTTCTGAGCCTCAAGTATGAGGCGAGGAAGCAAGCAACAGCATGAACTGAATGCACATCTGGAAGTAACTGTACATACATTAAAGCAGACTTAACATGAACAAAGGGCAAAGGTTTCAACTGGGGCAACAGAAACATTTTTCGAGGGATCTCATAAAATCCAGAGAAAAAAAATACAATGCCGGAGATCCTGAAGAGAACAATTATCACAGATACAGGGACTTAGCTTTGTACCCCAAACACCGGGTTTAAGGAATGCCAACATCATGTGGAACTGGTTAAACCTAAATCTAGTTAGAAGGAATCGATGTTGGACATTAAAAGTACTGAGCAGGTAAGGTTCAGTGGAGGGACTTGGTACAATCAGTGAGTGGAAACGAACCAGAGGTTGCTCCAACTCAATAACCTCCCTCTCAGTTGCCCTTCATAACAAAAACCTGTCCAGGGTCCAGGCAATATCAGCTTTTGAGATAGAAGAAGGCAGCTCAAACAGGGTGGGCCCGCCTAATTTGTCAAAAATATCTTGTATATACGTCAGCCATTTACCTGACCTCCACCCATCAAGCTCCAGGCAGTCTCTCTGGCAAGGTGGTTTTGTAGTCACACCCAAATATTGATCCACCTAATCAAAGGGTGGGGGACACTGAGGTCTGACAAATAGGGCAGCCCTAACTCCATGTGTGCCGTAAAAGCAGAGGTAGAAGCTAGGACTGCTAGTAAATGCCTAGAAAACCCATGTTCAACCACTTGAAGATCCCATTCATCACTACCATAGGTGGTTACTGGAACAGATTTTGCCTGATATATCTTAATCGAGGCACTTAGTGGTTTGCTGCCAAGTCTGGCGGAAGAAGGGAAGAGTGCTCCAATAGTTTTTGACAGAGATAATCTCTTGGATTTTATCAAGGGAGCCCATGTAGATCGATCATCAAATATCACCTCTAGACGGGTAAAAGTCCGAACCTTAGACAGCCTATTGCTCTGAATATGAAAAGATCTCCGGCTGGTCCTTTTGGGTCCCAGCACCATTACCTGTGATTTGCAATAGTTAGTTGAGAGATCTAAACTATTCATATATAAAACGAAATCGTCAAGCAAGAGCTGGAGTCCCAGGGTAGCTCTTGTCAGCAAAAAACGGTATCATCTGCATATAGCAATACAGGGATCTGATGAGTTCCTATTCGAGGGCAATCCACCTGCTTATCGAGTAACCTGACCCCCAAGTCAATCACGTACAAAGTAAACAGAAAATGGGCCATTATGCACCCCTGTCTAACCCCACTCCTCAAGTGAAAATAGATTGTACAAGACCCATCCATATTCTATCGGACCACCGCTGTCATGTCCTTGTGTAACTCACTAAGAAAATGAACAATGGCTGTGTCGAAGCCCATATCCAACAAAATCTGCCAAAGTTTAGATATATTGCCCTTATCAAGGTGGAAGATAGGTCCATGTATGCAATAAACAATTATGCAGGTATACAGTGTACTTGTTGATCACCATGTAGAAATGTAAACATTGATCACAAGTACCCATGCCCGGTCGGAAACCATACTCCAAATCCGATAGAACAGGTCTATCCTTGGCCTACGACATGTCTTTTCTAAAATCATCCGGCCCATTACTTTGATGACCGAGTCTATCAAAGAAATGGGACTATAACAGCAGGGAAGGTCTATAGAACCCTTTTTATATACAGGGACAATAATAGACGGGGACCATTAACTCGGTAAACAAGTACGTACAACCATATTAAATAGTAGAGTTAAAATTGAGGCCCACAAACTAGACAACTTTATTTATTTATTATTGATTATAACATGAAGACAATGACAGTGTTACCAAATTACATCAGTTACTAGAGCAAAAATGTCATAGTAATAAGTCCTCTAGAGCATAGAAGGTAAAGGGGGAAATAGTAAAGGGGGTGGGATGCAGATTGGACATGAATGATATTACTTCAGGGGACACCAAAAAGTCAGAGAAGTGAGTCAACAAACCGGAGGGGGTCCAGAAATCATAACATCCAGTGACGGATTCCCTCACTGGGATGGATCACCTTAGAAATGGAACGGGTCTGTAGGAGGGGGCGAAAGGGTGCCTCACTGTGACCATACAAGAAGAGGGATGTAGGTGTCACAGGTGGGGGCAGACTTAAGGCAAAGGTCAGTCAGGTGGAAACAAGGTGTTGACCAGCAGCATGAATCGATCAGGGAGTCTGTCAAAACTGCTATGATGAAGGATCCAGGTCATGCACCCCAAGACTAAAATGGCGGGATTGCAGGTATACAAAAATCAGATCGAAAAGCCAACAAAGGAACCTATCCCATGGAGCAGGGCTGAATGGGAAAGGCAACCACAGGATCTGACTGGGGGAAGGCTGGAAATCGCCGATCTCTCTCAGGTCGACATAAACATATGCACGAGGCTACAAGGGCAGCAGTGCCTCCATTAAACATGCTGTATACTATGGGGAAGTCAGTGCGGGTGCCCAGGCAACAGCCTCGGAGGAGGAAGGAAGCTCCGGGGTCTGGAGGGTGCACTCACATGCCCGCTGAAAAAGGGAGAACAAGCTCCGTGGTACAGGGTAGCAGCGACGCAGAATACTCAATGCTGCTTTGCCGGGGGAACAAGATTTGTGCGTCCAGCCGCTTTCCCAGAAGGCGTAGCGGGGTGCCAGGCAACAATGGTCAAGCCCGGAAGGCAGGTGAAGGCTGGAGGGGTGATCCCCAGCCCTCTCAATAGCTACCAAGGCAGCTTAGCCGTGCATTGGCAGTGTTGAATAGGATCCTCTATCTGCAAATTTTGGGATTTCATCGGAAGGCGATGGAAAAGGCAACGTAGCGGGGAGATAAGAAACAGTGCCCAATTCCAGAGGGTAGGTGAGGGACGAGGGGGATATCCCCAGCCAATTTCCTCTATAGCTACCTAGGTAGCTTCACCGGCCTTCAGCCAAGTTGCTGGGGCTCCGCTGACCGTAGATTTCCATTGTTCCTCAGAAGTTGTTGAACCATCAGTTAAAATTGGATTGAGGGAATAGTAGAAATCAGAGGGACCTAATCTCCTCAACTCGTGACCGCAAATTATTTCATCAGTTTAGAGTCGGTACCTTACCAACCAAGGTCTTCACTTCCAAGTGGTCTGATTCATATGCCAGCAATAGTAAATGTCCATTTTGCCCAGATAGGGACGAATCTGTGGGCCATATCCCTTTCCATGTCCAGCGTATCACAACCCCAGGAGGGGGAGCATCCATTACCACGCGATTTTTAAACCGCACTACCATTACAACACGGGCTTTACAACGCAAGTCGTTACCACAACTTGCGCTGGAGGGAGCTCTAGGCTAAGGAATAGTAGATTTACTATTCCAACACATTCCCTACTGTACGTAGGCTGGTGTTGGAATAGTAAATCTTACTATTCCTAAATCCAGCACCCTACAGCGCAAGTCGTGTTAACGACTTGCGTTGTAAAGCCTGCGTTGTAATGGCACGCGGGGTAAAAGCCTGCATTGTGTTGGCATACAACCTCGAGGAGATACTGGCTTAAACCTTTATGTATTTCGATGGGGACCAGGGACAACAGCGAGGCGTTTTGATTATTCAAATCCCCTGTGGATGGCCCTTATGTGATTGCTATAGCCAAGTTTTTGGGCCGGGTGTGGGTGATTCGCTGGTCTGCAGGGAGGCGTCTGTAATTCCCCTCCCATACTTTTTCTCCCTTTTTTTATGTGTGTCACATGCTAGATATGCTTTTTAGCGTTTCTTGATGCTTTTTTTAATGGCAAACTGTTTTTGGTCCACCATAAATGTGGGTTTTAGTGCTGTATCAAAATATTTATAGTTTTAATGTGTATTTTAGGATTGATCCACAGTCACGTGTATTGGAATAGTGTAATGTAATGTTTGTTGATGATTTTTAGACCCTGTGTTATGTATTGTGCTGACTTTTGTGATTTTTCTTTTAAATCGAAATGAAGTTCAAATGAAAATGAAATAGAAATCAGAGGGCAACAGTCCATCGATCCCCATGGGTGTAGAAGGTCCGGGGGGGGGGGGGGGGGGGGGAGGGGCTGATTCCAGGGGAAAGAGCCAAAAAGGCAATCCCTAGCCAGGGAGCTCCCGGTCAGAGCTCCTCACATTTTGGCCATCTAGATACTGGTGGTAACTGACAGACTGACCCTGGGCTCTGCCTAACCAGGGCCAGTGCTATGCTGAAAACACTTAGTGTACCCTAGGTACGTAGGTGTTTTCACTGTATTCTAAGGGTTGGGGCACCCATGTGATTAACGTCCTCCCCATAGGGCCCTAGTACATATTAGGGCAGGGGGGTTGAAACTACCCATCAGTCCCTAGTATATAATAGGGCATGGCAGTTTAGAGGCCAGCAGACCTTTCTGCACTCGCATGTGTGCACTAATGAAGCCTGAGGTAATTTTAAAAGTTGCTGTGTGTGGCAGAACTGATTTTAAAAAGTAAATTGTTCCATACTGTTTGGGGCACTTAAAAATGGTAACCTACAATGTTTTGGTATATTAGATACTCCCAAGGCCTCCCTTAGGTGTCTCAGGGACGGGGGGTCAGGTATCTATAAGGTGGACCCTTATAAAATGAGTTTTATATCCTGGGTAAAGTGAAATTGCACATTTCGCTCCCCACATTGTGATAAAGTGCAGCCTAAAATCGACTTTGGTGGTAGGAGCACTGTGGAGGGAGGATCTGCAATATTTTTACATATTCAGAACCCCTACAGTCTCCCCTATGTGTTCCTAGGGTGGAGGTCCTGTAGATATATATATAGTGTACTAATAAAATATGTTTTTATAAGCCCTGGTGCCAGAAAAATGCCGCAAGTCACTTTTCCCATTGCAATCCCCATGCCATAGGTTAACATTGGAAAAAGGATGTAGTAACTGGATACAGAAAATCCATTAAACTAGGATTAAAGGAATCAGTAGAATGGCAATGATAAATCCAACAATATGGTATTGTTGAATGAATTGTAAAATTTACAGACAAGAAGTCATGACTTTGTCTGTAAGCCAAACTTCAACCATGTACTGGTCTGCCCAGATTGGTCAGAGATATGTGAGTGAGCCTGGCTTCTTTGAAGAGGTGATAAATGACCCCTGGGGCTAGGAAGCCTCTCAGGGAGGAGAGGTTGCTGGGCATAGAAATGCCAGAGCAGGGGAAGGGTGAGTCGTAAACCATGGACTTCAAGCGAAGAGGAGGACCCCTCCTCACCTCCAGCCGGGTGCTAGGATTAAGGAAGGAATGAGCAGACGCAAGAGGGAGAGGGAGAGACTATGGAGAATAGCCATCTTAGGCGTGTGTCTTGCCAGGTCGTCTCTCCCTGCTGAAAATTCTGGCATACTGAATTTTGAAAGAATAGTGCTTTCTGGGTTAGCATGTTGCCACACTCTGCAGGAAGTGGTCAGCCCTTTGGGTGGAACCCTGCAGCTCATTGAACAGCAGTGCCCTCCTGCTTGACCACAGAGAACACTGAATAAGTATCGGAGGGGGGCGGTGCCTCTCAGATCTGCTGCTTGCAACTTAAGAGAATCAGAAGGTGCTGCGCTGAAGAGTTTGATGTGTATTTCCAAAGGCCTGCAATCCGAAGTTTGCGCCTTTTTGCACCATTTGAAACTACATCACTGTGGATCAAACCTGCTTAAAAGGGACTAAAGAGTGGACTCCCTGCAAGCTACAGGTTAACAGAGCTCACCTGGACCATCACCACAAAGAATCCCCAGCCTGGAGCACTACCAGTGGATTTGGTAAGGGTTTTGTCCAAGTGGATTGCAGCAATTGAAGTCTCACACTTTCAAGGACCCTCTTGGAGATTCTAGAACCTTGGATTATGTGTTGGATACTTTGGGACCAGCAAGAAGAACTTCAGGAAGGAGTTTTAACTGTACCCAGCGTGCTGGAGGGGGCTGCACAAGACTGGTGAGAGATCCTCCAGAACAATTGCTAAAGGTGAACGTGTCCCTGTCAGAGGCAATGAAATTACCAAAAGGGGCACTGTTGGTTTCTAAGCACCAGAAAGTGACTAATCTTTAAAAAAAATCTTAAACAGATCGGCGGAGTTCCCATGGAGGCTGGGGGGCTTATGGACTGTCATGCATTCTATTGCTAACACCACTCCTCCCCATCAAATGTTAGGTTACCCAGTTGTGTTACTAAAACTGGGGGCACAGGGTACATCAGGAGGTAGTGCAATACTCAGAACCATAAATGCCTTCAAAGTGCTCAATCCATTTCTCAGGAGAGATATGGGAGGTAATGGCATGAGCTCCATGCCCGTTGAATAGATGGCAGTTAACTATCTCCCAAAACTGACTACTGTCTGCCTTAGTTGAGGTCTCCATCAAATCAGACCAAACATCCTCTCTGAGCTCCCTTTTCCTCCTCTCTTTTGCCTTGTTGTATAAAACACGTCTAGAAGGCATTGAATACTGGTCTTTAGGCTGGACTTTGAGCATGGACAATACCAATATATGAGCACCTGAAAAATCTTTGTTGAACCACCTAGGTTTGTTGCTGAGCACATGTTTGGGAAGAAAAAACAATCTAGCTTTAGTATCCACCACAATCTCATGATAAGCACTCAAGAAGCCATCATCAAACGAGTCACCCAAACACAGATTAACTACCTTGCCCTTAGTAACCACAAGCCTGTTCAGGAACTTTGGACCACTCTTTTCTTCTACCCGTGTTGATCACTTTGCCGTCAATCTACATTATGGTGCTTTGTAAAGAGGCTTGAACAAACAGATTATTAATGCAGATGAAAATGTAATAGTGGTCACTAAAACCAGAAATACACATCAAAGGGGTCTAACAGATTCCACAGAGATACAGATACAAAAATGAAATCTAGTGTGGAATTTCCACCACGCCCAACAAAAGTAGGGGAGAAACTACCATCTGGGTTTCAAAATAAATTGAGCCCAAAGCATGTTGCAGTAATTGGGACCAGTGGTTGCATTATAAAAATTCAACACCATAAAACCACCAGCCACTGGTGAGGAAAATAAAATGACTTGCACATTACAGCAAGTTGTGGACAAGTTCTCACATCTGCAATCAAGGAAGTGGGAGACCAGGGTTAACAAACCGCCTTTAGGATAGCCCTTTAAAGGGGGCACGGCGGGATTAAGGAAAGACTCATTAACATCTATAAAGAAAGATTCCTCTGTCTCCCATATATCCTGGAGGCAAATTATGGCTAACGTTTTGAGGTATACCAACCAAGAATATATATATATATTTATATCCAGGTGAAATATTTTGCTGTTTACTCCTGCGACATTCCAAGAGCCAATCTGGGGACACTAGCAGTAGTACTATGATTCAATAATGTTAGGTACCTAGCAATGCCAGCAGTACTAAATCCTTGTTCACACCAAAGGTAGCCTACCCGGAGGAATTTACATTCGAAATATTATTGATAGTATTAAACCATGTTGTGCTCATAAGACTATGAGCCTCATGTGTGGTTGTACCATGGAAACCATCCTTAATTAGCCCCCCATCAAAAGGGGGCAGTTTTGTTCCACCAAGTTAAGTATATCACACAGATCCACATCCCCAAATGTCCTAACTGGCATATCGCACAAACGTGCCCTCATATTAATAATACCCCCATTAGCATCATACGTCAAAGGATGTGTAGGCCCAAATCCGGAATTACCATGAATTCCAGACAACAAAGCCCCAGAATATGAGGGCTGGGCTAAAGTTCTGCAAGACCTGGTCACTTAAACTGGCCTTATTTTGGGGGAAGAGAGTGAATCCAGTACATCAGCACTCAGAGCCTCTAACCTATTTGATGTTTTTAAAACAAATTTGTTAACCTCAGGCTGTCTCCTATTCCTATTATATTAATGTCTGATACTCCCACTGGGCCAAGATGGAGCTGAGGCAAAGGTCGACTGATAGCAATAGCCCAAGAGTAGGGCCTGGACTGCAGATAAACGAGCCATCAAACTGTCAAGATTCAGAACTGTGGGGAAAACACCCATGCAAAATTGATGACAACACAATCCCCATCATGTGTTTTGGGAGAGGCTCCCGCCCTCTCAACCCTCCTAACCATAATTAACACACCGCCTGGATACCCCCTGGGCTGATAAGCCACGCTTTACAAATATTGATTGATTGATTAAATTAACCTATTTGCCAGTGAGCGGCCCTCATTTCACAGGAGGGACAGCCAATTGCTCACACTGTTCCTTAGAGTGTGATGATCTTCCCTAGATCCCTGTTTTAAAGCAGGAATACAAGTAAGTACCATAACATAAGGGGAGAAGGTAGGTGGGAGGTTTAAAGAAACATATGGAGGAAGTGGGCCATCCTTGCTTTTTAGAGCACCCACTCCTCCCATCCGGGAACTGACAACATTGGTAAGGGATGTACTTGCTTCCTCGGTCTCTCTTGATTGGGACAACCATTATATTTCTGCACTGATGGGGTCGCAGTGGGGGCATGCACAGTCAAATCACAGTTGTTTTCCTTTGCATGATTATCACTAGAGTTGGCATCACTTGAAGCCCCAGACAAGATTACATGGGTTGTTGGTCTTGTGCTTATGTTGAGCCCATCCTTGGGCATGACAGTTAAACATCCCACCCCACCCTTGCTACTTTTACCCAAATCATCCTCAATCTCAGTATGATGATCATACAGTGGACGGAGTTTGAGATCAAGTAGCTCACTCATTGGCCCACTAATGTTGTTCCAAATAGAGCTACCAGGGCTCAAGGGGCTAACAGCCCCAGACTGCTGGTTGGCATGGGTGGCATGTGAGTTATTAGTTCCCTCCTTTAATTTAGGAGCCCCCTTTCTACTCTTGGCCGTGGGACCATATTAAGGTGAGGGTATGTTTTGGATGACACCATTTTGTACACTCTTTACACTTGTGCTATCATGCTTACAACTGCCTCATTCCCCACAATAGGAGCACAAGCCCTAGTCGGAACAGGGCAAACATCTATAAGACTGCCACTGTGATGACCCCATGAAGTAGGTGGCAGAGATTAAAGTGGTAGAGAGGGTGGTGTTACTAGGAGAGTCACAGCTTCAGCTGTGAGAGAAACTCCTCTTTCCACCAATCGAATCTCCTTGGAGATGACATCAACCGCCCATACTAGGAAACTATCAATGGTAGTGCGAGTATGAACTTGAAGAGGCCCCGAGACCACTGGTGAAGCTTTCCCTTTACCTATTGTTTTGATCAAGTCTAGGTACAACTCCTACTGGGAAGAATATTTGTAATAGCCACAAACACTGTACCTTTATGCTGCATGATTACGCCAGGGTTGAACAGCGTCATTGAGGGCAACAGGAACCAGATTGCTGCCACAATATTCACAGGAGTTGATATTAAAAAAAAGCGCCTGATAGCTGTCACACAGAATGAGCTTACTGAAAAGATTTAGGTGATATTCAAAGATTGGAGGTCAGTACACTTTCCCAAGAGGGTGGCAAGGTTACATCCTTCGCCCCCTTGGCAGATCATTTCATCCCTATTTAAAGAATTTACCTGCCTGGTGGAGACTTCTGCACCTTCAAATGAACCGCCACTGTGGCAGCTCCTTTGAAAGAACTGTACGTTTTCAGAGGGGTCATGATGCTCCAAGCAGTTGCTCAGCAAGTTTTTTGGTTTTTCAAAAACAAAATCCCAAAGAATGTCTGATAAATGATGATTAACCCACTCTATCTCATTTATGGTGGCAGAACAGTCTTACTATCAGTAAAGTCTTACAAGCCAAGTTGTATTTCTCAGCCCTTTATGGTTCAGAATTGTGGAACTATGTTGACAATGTCATATTTGGAAACTTGGTCTTGAGATGGCTGAGGATGTGTAAGGTGCCCCCTTTGTCACTCTGATTCACTCCTGGCTGTGAAGTGATCCAGTGGGCCACCAACCTGAGTACATCTATCACTAAATACTCATTTGGGCTCATAAACACACTCACTCATGTTGATCAGTGAACACCACTGGAAACCATTTAGGCTACAATTGTACATTCGCTGCTTATCAATTCTTAAATCTATATATAATACGAAGCCCTTTCTAAGACAAATGGACCTATTTTAGTTGATTTTATTTAGTGAGCATGATCTAAGTCTCATTTACCTGATTTCTTTATTAAATAAATCACAGACTCTGGTAAGTTTTAAATGTGTATCTAAATTAATCATCAGAGCAAAACGAATTACATTGTTAACTCCATCATTCTGAAGAGGTAAGATTCGTTACCTAAATTAAAATTAAGATTTTCAATGGCAAGTACCTCAGGAAAAGAAAGGATAGAGAGAAAGGTACACTGACACAATACACAGATTTATATTTACCTAGGATTGTGCAAAAAGCAGACCCCTCTAGCAAAGAGTTAATGGGACCCTTAGAAAGTTCAGGTGACAGGTACTTCAGGATATGACAGGACAGAAGAGATGACCTCTTCTGGATTTGACGCCTACGTCTCACCCCTCTCTGATACTAACTTCCTCCTCGGTTCTTCCGCGATCTTTTTCTAATTCTATTTACTCTTCGGTGCTCCAGAGTTGTTTCTCCTGCGCATGCACCAACCTCACGTGGGTGTCAGACCCTAGTGTCTCTAGCAGGCCCAAAAACGAACTAATAGAGAGGTCAAAAAGACAAAGTATTAAATTCAAATAAAATTATTTCACTGTATACCACCTATCTCTACTCTAATCCAATTTACTTAGAAAGTCTATTTATGCATTTGCAATTAATATAGAACACAATTTAGTTTCAGCGAAGCAGATGCTTAGCATGTGAGTTCTTAAGCGCCCATTTTAGATGCTATTGCGCAGAAGCAGAGTTATCCCTCCAAGCATTAAGACGTCATGCAGCTTACGCATGCACAGTTTATTTTCACGCGTTAGCAGCCATCTTTAATTGAACTCGGGTTACTTTTTAGTAAAACACATAGGCAAGTTTCCCCCTTTTCTAGAAAATATGAATGTCGTGTAAAATGAATATTACAAACTTTATTAATGTTTCATTACAAGATTATATGAGAGGATTACATCCGAGCAAGTCTCTAGTTCACGAATCCTTGCTCCATCAGTAGCCAAAGCCGACAAAGGGTTATTTTTCAAAGGAGGGAGACCTCAAAAACATATTTAAGTTAAATGACCCAGCAGCACATTATCACACTGATTTTCTCTGTTAAAACATTCAAGGAACTTCAAAAACAATTTAGGTCAGACTGAACACTTACAAACCAAGAGCTTGTTTCTGAACTTCTGATGTAGTACCTAGCAAATGCTTTAACAATTAAGTGGGCAACCGGAAATCATTGATTCCTTAAGTGTATATTTTGGAATAGTATTGAGGAAGCAGAAGTGCATTTTGTTCTCTTTTGTGCTGCTTAAACTTCTTTTTGAAAACTCTGGGTTTTATTTTTCCTACAGGGGTTAAAAATTAACGACTGAAAGCTGTAATTTTAGCTGCAATATTTGACCTACACTCCCTTAACTGTTGCCATATCGACATTTTGCTATTTTCTTCGGAACAAGTAAAGGAAATTTGCAAACTTAGACACCTTTTAGTAAACTTTTTAAACAGAGGTGTATTATTGTATCTTTGAAACAAGACCTTGCCTGCCTTTTCACTCATAAAATCATGCTTCTGCTTCTAATTTGAAAAATGAATTTCAAAGCGGATGGTATTAGTATGTTTTGATAATGTATATAAATAGATTGCTTGATTGCGACATTTGAGAGTTATTATTCCCACCTGCCAATATTCATTATCCGCAACACTCTTCTGAGTGGTCTACACTTTGCAATCACATGTCCTCTGCAATGCTGAGTCTTGTGATTACCATTTTTCAATGCATATTAGACCACGAGCCTCCAGTCTTTCGTCTTGGGCTTCAACCTCTCCTTGGGCCTGCTCTGTTTCTGATCATCAATCTCCCTCTTCCCTCTAGGAGATGCTGGCCCTTGGCTGTGGCAACTTCTTTGGATCCTTCTTTTTGATCCACGTGATCTCTTGTGCCTTATCTGTCACGCTAGCCGTGGATGGTGCAGGAGGGAAATCTCAGGTAAGCAATGGCAGGGCATCTAATTGGTACACCAATTGTCAATTGAATCAGTATTTGTATTGCTTTTAACTTGGCAAAATCCGAGTCCTCATTATCAGTTGTATCTCAACAGCTTTTATATGGTAGAGGTAGAGACATGCTTCATTGAACATTTCAAGGCCACTAAAGTGGGACTCAGCCTAATTCAAATGAAGCAAAAAAGGCCGGGAGTAGGATTGAGAGGGGACTAATTGCTATTTCTAAGGACTCTACTTTGGGACTACATGAGACACAATCATGTGTGAGCTCTGTGTTGTGGGGATTTATGAAACTAAAAAGAAGTGTAAAGGCCAGCGTTGGAGTAGATGAATCACCATTGACGTGTAAGATGCCAGTGGAGTGTAAGTGAGCATGCCCCAGCTAAAATGGATGAGATCTGTAGAGTGAGAATGAGATAGTCTCTACTGAAGTGGATTTCATCTGTGATGAAGGAGTGAGAATAATTCCACAGAAGTACAGGAAGCTTATGAATGCCAAAATGAGCAAGACTAAGAACATCATGTGCCAATTGCTAGGAGATTGGCAAGCTTCCTTTCCTGTATAAGAGGGCCTTAGGGTTGGAACAAGTGTGATTCAATGTATTCCATTCAATGACCTTCGTGATGTACAGCATAGAAGCGTAACTAGTCATCATACTTTTTGAATGGGTCTGACAGTGTAGAAAAAATCCCTTTTCTTTACCCAGTCATGCATCACTAACAATCACCTACATTCAGCACTCCAGAGTGTTTCTTTATTTGATGACATCTGCTTGGGTTTTACGATCTATTGTGATATCATTCACTGGATGGCCCCTCTAAGGGATGTGTATTTTTTGTCTGTGAGAATTGAATCTCCGCTCTGAATCTGTTTTATTAACAAAGCGGTGCTAGCTTTTTGGGGGGAGCTAGACCATCATCAAAGGACCAACGCACTTAGGCGGCTGTGGGCTGTATTCTAATAAAGCATCGTTTGAGAGCTTCAAAATGGCTATATGTCTGGAGGGAAAAGTCCCCTGAAAGGTATATAGTTGTATCCCTGCCCTGAGTGCCCAGCGGCATGTGAATCTAGTATCCTGACTTTTATTTTGACCTTGGTAGCATGGTAACCTAGCATGTGCACAGAGGCCTAGGCCTGTCCCTGGAAATGTGAAGTCGAGGACCTGCCCTGTGACCTGGTGGGCTGCACCAAGCGTGCCCTCCTATTAAGCAGAGGACGGCTGTCCTGGGTGTTGCACATCAAGTGGTGGTGGTCGCGTGCCATGTATTTTATTGATAGTGGAAGAGAACTTTTATCTGTGTTAGTGGGATTGCGACCTACTGGCCCCTCTGGTGTAAAGTTCCACTACTATGTGAAAAGCAGAACTTTTTGCTGCCATCCTGTGTGTGTACAATGAGACTTTGATACATATGTGTGGGTGAGTCTGAGTACTGAAGCCAGTGGGATCTATTTTGATGCCTCCTAAAAGATGGAGAACGAGGACAGCTTTCCCCAGACATTCCTGTGGCTGGAGGCTGAAGAGCTAGACAGTGAAGTGAATGAGGATGAAGACAGGGCTACCTTTAAAGATTCACTGAGGACCACTGCCATTTGGTAAATGGTAAGGGTGAAGGGTTTGAATGTTGTTTCTGTTATTCAAGGTGAGGACGTTTCTAGGCCAGGCCTGTTCTTTTGTCTGTCCCTGATCACTGCCTCATGAATGCTGATGACAACTAGGTGCAGAAACCTCCACGATCGTTAGGCCCATGAAATGGGGGCTGCTGCTTGGAGACAGCCTCAGTGCTGCCTTCTTTGAAAAGCATCAATGTATACAAAGGCTGTGTGTGGAGATCAGCCTTTAACCCGTTCGATGCTGATGACGGAACTGCTCCGTCATCAGCTGCGGTTGGGCTGTGCTGATGACAGAGCGGTTCCGTCATGGCCCGACCGCCGCGCCTGCGCGGCGCTGATTTTGCGCCTGCGCGGCGCGTTCTATTGAGTGGGGCGGGCCATGACGGAACCGCTCCGTCACGAGCACAGCCCAACCGCGGCTGGTAACGGAGCGGTTCTGTCACCAGCATGCGGCTGCCGCGCGGCCGCCCCGCCCTGTTAGCGCTGCGGCAGAATAGCCACTGCAGCGAACGAGTTAAAGAATTAACCCAAATCGGTTCTGAAATGTGAGACGTGGATCCACAGCCCCTCCCTGGGAAATGTGTATAAAAATGGTACCTAAACCATCCCACGTGGTTCTAGTCTCAAGTTATTCTTGACCAAGGATTTCAATGCTCTGCAGAATACTCAAAGAGCTTTTGTGTAACCATGGCTATTCCCTGCCTGATAGCTAGTCTCCCAAAGATGAAAGGACAGCACCTGAAGTCTAAACTTTCCGGTGAAGTAGCTGAGGGTCTGTCTAGTGCCAAGAAGCCTAGCTCTCTATTGAGAGATAGACGGGGAGTGCCTGGCACTGCAGGAAAACAGGCTTCACAGGAGGAAAAGCCCACCATGTTCCCAGCATGAGTAACAGTCAGAGAAGGTGCATTGCAATGGAAAGGAAAACCAGGTGCAACACTTAATTAGAGTGGGTCTTCTGGTCTCTTTTCATAGTTATTGCTAAGAAATGCTCCCGAAATATCACCAGATTGAGTGTCGCCCTGTCCACTAAGAGCAGTTGTGGGATGTGAGATGCAAGATGGAAACTGAGGCTGCTCCTGGCATCGTCAGATGGAAAACACGTCACAGCTGAGTGGAGCCTAGCCAGTTTTGGAGGCCACTGCTATGTGTTGCCTAAGAGGCCACGCCTTCTGAAAAAGGTCATTTCTTGACCCCTGGACCTTCTGTACTGTAATTTCCCAACAATGCTGATGTGTCACCACTCAGTGGAGTCAGGTGGCCTGTGAGGCCAAAACTAGTAGAGAAGGTGACCTCTGGATCTGCTGGGTTGCAATCATCTATTAACATGACCCTCATATCAAACGACCTGCAGGATTAGCATTCATATACAGCCAGGAATCAACCGCACCCAGAGCAAATGACTGAGATGTGCTCTAAAGAAATCAAATAGCGAGGGAGACACTATCTGCCTAGCGTTACCCTGGGCTAAGAACTATTGAGTGAGTTGAGCATCTCATTTCTGCCTAATTCCTGCTTCTGGCACAGAATATGGGGGAACTGTAATTACTACGGTCACCCAAGTTGGGAGAGAGTATTGGAGCGGATGGTGTAGTACACGGAGAAGGCCACCAGTGATACATACCTGTATTGGATACCCTATTTGTAATGTGTAGTATTTCGTTTTGCAGTCATTAAACTACTTGCATTTACAAAAAGACAAGCACTGGCCTGAACATTACATTATTGTGTCTGTTGGTTGATGTGGAATTCTGATCTCTTGGCCCCCACACTAGCTCTATGAGAAGTGCTGGACTCTTCACCCTCGTTACCCCGAGAGTCAAGAGTGGAAAGAGTTGCAATTGGACCGGTGTGCAGAGTCATAGTAAGAGGACCCCAGGATACCAGTAGCAACTTACCTCAACAACCAAAGCCGAGGCCCAGTCGCCCCTGTCTGCTCTGTGGACCCCCGAAGGGGTATGACACTACACATCTGGCTTCACCTAGCAACCGTTTTATGGATAATCCATAGTGCACACTTTGATCAGGAGAAATTTTTATATTTTACATGTGTCCTTTTTTATGACAAAGAGCATGACTATATCCCAGTTGAGATGGGCTGTAATGTCAGTAAGGCCTGTCTAGTTGTGATCTAATGCTTGTCTGTACCTTGTATCTCAACCTGTCTCTGAACCATCAGTGTCTGTGTGTTTCAGATCTCGAGTTTCTTGGTAATGATGGTTGTGATGATCACGATGCTGACGTTGGGAACCTACCTGAACCCTTTGCCCAAGGTAAGGAGCTAACATGATAGAACTGTTGGAAAAAAGGGGGATGGGCTTTTAGTTACATACTATACAGAATTGTCAGACATTTCATCTTTACAGAATATAGCTCCTGGCTGCACATCAAGCTTCTTTTCATTGTGTGTGTGTTTCAACAGTCTGTGTTGGGGGCCCTGATTGCCGTGAACTTGAAAAACTCCCTCAAGCAGCTGGCGGACCCATTCTATCTGTGGAAGAAAAGCCGCTTGGACTGCGTGAGTACCTGCTTGTGTCATCCGGGGATGGGTCAGGTGAAGAGAGTGGAGAACACTATTTAAAGGGTGAGAGAGTGTTGGAGAGTAAGGAGCAGCAGTATTTCTAACTCGATGGAAGAGCATAGGAGATCTGGAGCCAGCCCTGCATTTCAATCCATCATTTCCAGGGGGCATGATTCAGATCAGCCTTAAATGCGCTTGTAAGCATTATCAGTTACAGTCCAGGTGGACAACTGGCACCCACACTTACCTGCTCCCACTGGCACCTGCACTTACCTGCTCCCACTGGCACCTGCACTTACCTGCTCCCACTGGCACCTGCACTTACCTGCTCCCACTGGCACCTGCACTTACCTGCTCCCACACTTACCTGCTCCCACTGGCACCTGCACTTACCTGCTCCCACTGGCACCTGCATTTACCTGCTCCCACTGGCACCGGCACTTGCCTACTCCCACTGGCACCTGCAGTAACCTGCTCCCACTGGCACCTGCAGTAACCTGCTCCCACTGGCACCTGCACTTACCTGCTCCCACTGGCACCTGCACTTACCTGCTCCCACTGGCACCTGCACTTACCTGCTCCCACTGGCACTTGCACTTACCTGCTCCCAGTGGCATCTGCAGTAACCTGCTCCCAGTGGCACCTGCACTTGCCTGCTCCCACTGGCACCTGCAGTAACCTGCTCCCAGTGGCACCTGCACTTACCTGCTCCCAGTGGCACCTGCACTTACCTGCTCCCACTGGCACCTGCACTTACCTGCTCCAAATGGCACCTGCACTTACCTGCTCCCAGTGGCATCTGCACTTACCTTCTCCCACTGGCACCTGCACTTACCTGCTCCAAATGGCACCTGCACTTACCTGCTCCCAGTGGCATCTGCACTTACCTTCTCCCACTGGCACCTGCACTTACCTGCTCCCACTGGCACCTGCACTTACCTGCTCCCACTGGCACCTGCACTTACTTGCTCCCAGTGGCAACTGCATTTACTTGCTCCCAGTGGCACCTGCACTTACCTGCTCCCCCTGGCACCTGCACTTACTTGCTCCCATTGGCACCTGCACTTACCTGCTCCCAGTGGCACCTGCACGTGCCTGCTCCCAGTGGCACCTGCACTTATCTGCTCCCAGGCATGCAAATTAGCCTTGTATAAGTCGCCAGTTGTAATCACGAATCAGCCTAAATTAAAATAATTATAATTAATGCTCATAGAGCCAGGCGCTGGCTGCTCACAAACTGGAAAGGTATCAATGGCAAAGACCTGGATATCAACAAGCAGTGTGCTTGTTTCTGCGGAAGGTCACAAACTAATCAGGTATGGCGTGCTGAGGGAAAAAGCCAATTTAAAGCAGGGTGCAAAACTCGACCACTGGCTCTGAGCGAGACGGTTGTGTGCGCGGTGCCCTGGGGGGACTGATTGTGGGCTGCCTCTGCTCGGGATGCTCGGGATACTAGACCCAAACCAACACGCATACCCACTGACTTCATTATGGGACTCTTACAGATAGCTCTGCTACACAACTACTTCCTATACATACCTTCTATCTTCAGAATAAGGGCGTTTCGGGGGGCGCTTGCTTTGCCCCCTATTTTGCAATTTTGTGTGTCAAAAATCTGGAGAAAAACCCAATACTCTCAAACGACAACCCATTCCATAACCAGATCACATTCTGGCGTCGCTATATAGCCGATATCTAAAAATATTGAGCTGGGGTTCTTCAACCTACAAAAGTTTGAAGACCTCTGCTCTGGCGTAGATGAATGGATGGATAGAGAGCAGAGTGGATGGATGGATAGGAATGTGGGGATGGATGACACAGTAGATGGATCTATGGGTGGCGGAGTGGATGGATCGATGGATGGCAAGAGTAGATGGATGGCAGAATGAATGGATGATGAAAGGATGGCAAATTTTCTTGTAACAAATAAGTCTTGTGTTGTGCATATTTTGAGCAGAGCAGCCTCCAGATGTCTGAGTGAATTCAGATTGTAGGAAGCTATTTATGACGGGGAACGATTGAGAGCTCTGTAGTTGAGGCTGAAGGCAGTGCGAGTTCCTCACAGTGCCTCTCAGTGGGTCCTAGAGGTGTGTAAGCTACATGCACATACAATCCTGGGCCTCTCTGTAACGTGCACAGAGCAAAAGTTGTCTATGTGCCAGTGGTAATTGTGGGAAAGAGTGAGCTAGACAGATGGAGGATTTAGGAAAGAAGAAGGGCGAAAAAAAGGGCATAAGTGTTTAACAGAGAGTCTGTAGAAGAAAGTAGTATAAAATGAGAGCACGAGTGTCTGCGACACCTGAAGGCCACTATCCCTTTCACAGACCATGTTAATGTTTAAGTAATTATTCATTTATCTCATACAGCTAACAAACAGTCACCAAGCCAATAGGGCTGGCTTGTTTTAGACATAGGTGTTTGTTGTGTGGCAGGCCTGGGTGCAATAACAAAAAACTTAACAGAGAGGCACCAAAATACTGGTCAGCTTGCTCGCTATGTGAAGCACAGGATTTGAGTTTACATGTTGTTTGTCATGCCCCTAGTTACAGCATGAGAGATTTCGGTGAGCCCTGTGAATATTATTGAAAGACTACATTTCCTTTTTTAATTAGCTTACTAATGAAGGTATCCTGTTTCCAAAGACTCCAGTTTTAACTAATATGGGATCTGAAGCGGAGAATTAGGAAATTGTTTGCCCAGAACCACATAACTGAAATGAGGAAGATGGGTCTAAATCTTAGTATTCCTTGTTGTTCCACAATTGATGACTCAACTACAAATCCATATCTCCTTGCCGTTGCACAACTTAAATCCTTGGGTTGCCCACAGTAATGTAACGAGGGGATTCATTAGTCCAGTCTAAGTATGAGCGGAAAATCCGTTCCGCTCGCGGATTTTGCGAATTTTCGGTAAATTCGCGGTCCGCGAACTCCCGCGAATTTACCGAGAATTCGCAAATCCGCGAGCGGCGGATTTTTCCGGGGGCAAAAGTTGAAGCCTGGCCTGTTGTAACTATTTTACGATGGCGCCGGCAAGCTGCCAGCGCCATCCTAAAATAGTTACTAAGTTAGCTTCAACAGGAAGCTCTAATAGATAAAATAAAGCGGGTGCTCGATTTTATCTATTCGAGCTTCCTGTTGAAGCTAATTTAGTAAGTATTTTAGGATGGCGCTGGCAGCTTGCCGGCGCCATCCTAAAATATTTACCATGCCCTTCCTGTGACTCATTCATCAGCCCAAAAACAATCGTGAGCGTCGTCGAGGCAGGTGTGCCTTCTTCACAAATCTACCGTGGAAAATCAGCTGTGATGCTGGATAGAGGCTTTTGCATCCGTGACTTTCACGAGCGCAATACCCGTGCTGTTTCTGTGACCAGGAGCTTATTTCTCTTCATCTGCTGAACTGATCTTTCTCTGACCTTTTATACACACAAGAAGCATGTGCACCCGCATGGAAGCCCCGCCCCAAATCCGCAGATCCGCAAATCCGCAAAATCTGTGGATTTTGCAGATCCACGATCCGCAAATCCGCAAAATCCGCGGATCGTGGATCCGCAAAATCCGCCCATGGTTAGTCCAGTCATATGGGATCATGTCTGTGACTACAGAAACAGAAAGAGGGGCGTAAGAAATTGGATTATTAATTGAAGTGGGTGACTATCCACCTCAAGGAAGAAGCAAAACCCTTGAAAGGGTGAACCCTCAAAGTCACTAAATTAATCTGAGCTCAAACCCCTGGTAGCCATGGCACAGAGCGGACAAGGTTTATTTAGGGCACTGTGTACATTATTTATAAAATATCAAAACAGTTATGAAGTCTGAATACAAAAAATAAGATCTGAAACCAAGTGTAAATGACTCCTGGACATGCCCTAACCAATGGGATAAACATTCCCGGGGCCAGCCTTACCCACTTTGACCATTTTCAAGATGGCAGAAATCTTCGGTCACATTAATCTTGGTCTCTGAAGGCTGGGGTGTGTATGGGAAGTGTATTATGGAAACCCAGCTGTCCTCCCACATGTAACACTGATATCCAGTTTGGAGCAGTTCCTCTACCCCCAATACATCAGTGTTTTGCAGCAGCCAGACTGTACACAGGCAGTAGATACACAACAATTGTTTTGGCACTCTGCTTCCCGTCCGCTGACGTGTGCAACAAGTGTTATACATACAAAACCTAGCAAATCTGTCAAGCAGGATTTAGCACTCCATCATCATTTGACACTGTAATGTCAAAATAAGCCAAGTGTGATTGAAGCCTGCCTGGCTTTTGGACAAATGAAGGCTCCTATCCATATACTGACTGGATTGCGTGCGATTACTATGCCGCTTTAAGACTGTTAGAAAACTGTATCGGTGTCTTATTTATACTACCTCTTTGAAATACTATGTGTTGCCTGAGGATCACAACATATGTCATATATCGAAAGCCCTGAAGAAGTCTCTTAATGAGACGAAACGCGTTGGCTATGATGAATTCGTCTGTGGGAGAAGTTTCTGTTATGTGAATAATAAAAGAATTTTGGAACAAGAAAGACATCTATTGAATATGTAAGCCTTCTTTCCTTATGTGCAATTGTTCTTACAATATTTACGTGAATTGGACTATAATAAGAAGTATTAATTTGTCTATAGAGTGCTGAAACATCTTTTGCTGTTGTATTGAATTTGTAGGATTAGTTCCTACATTGTGGGGAGTATAGGCGGAAGTACTCCTTGTTTTCGTGCACCTTCAATTAAACTAGGGGACACTGTTCATCTGTTTGGTGTGGATTTTATTAGCTTCTGCCCTCTGCTCTTTTGCTTGTTATCATTTGACACTGTAATGTCAAAACAAGCCAAGTGTGATTGAAGCCTGCCTGGCTTTGGGACAAATGAAGGCTCCTATCCAGGTGTCAACTAAAATTAGATTGCGACACGGGAGGCCTCTTTGAAGTGTGCTTCACGTGTAATATTTAAAACCCATGCAGACTTGTCAAACAAGGTTTGACACTATAATGTCTAAAAAGATGCTCACAGCCCCACCCTGCCCCTTATTTTGTCAGGTTCAGAAGTGTGATCTCTGCTCATTAAGGTCAGCCTATTGTTTCCTCCTGGGAGGCATTTCCCACTCATTCACAAACGCAAATGAACTTCCAGTGGTTTTAGGCAGGGAAACTTTCTAAAAGTACTTTTTTCTTAATATTTATTAAAAACCTCACCACAAGATTGGATTTTTAATAAGTTTTACAAATTTTTGTTTGATTATCTAGCTATTTCCTGACCGAAATTAGCATTATTAAATGTAATAGTTTAACCACGCTTTCCTTTAGAACAGCCAGCCTTGCTTAAGTAAACATAGCTTTTGGGAGGCTGTTTAACTACAAGGACATTTTTAACATTAAATCTCTGAATTTCCTACTTTTAAATACTATGCACCCTACTTTATGGGCATTAAGGCCTACACAGGGGTGACTAATAAATATTTAAAAGAAAGGTTTGATCTGTCAAAAGGTGTTATTTTGACAGGTTGGGTTTGCCGTTTACAACAGTAAGAGGCAGGCTACACATGGTAGGACTACAGTCAAGTTTGCACTGTGTCTGTAGTTGATGGCATAATGGGTGCTACAGTCCACTAGTGATATTTAGCTTACAGGCCCTCCATAGCAATTGTGGGAACCTGCATGTACATTAAACATGCCAATCAGGGGTATGACAATTTCACCATGTTAAAAGGGGAGCTCAGACACTTTACCACTGGTTGGCAGGTGCACAGAGTCCTATAGCCGGCAAAAATATACGGTCCAGCAAAAGATGCACTTTATGAGTTGGCCCTCCAGAATGGGCAAATTTCCTACAAAGGGTGTTTGCGACATACAGCAATAAAAGTGTTTGATTCTGTTGGATGAATGAGGTAATATCTTGGCATGTCTTCTGAACACACAGAAAAGCAAACAGCAGCAGCTTTTTCAATTTGGCAGGCAAACTTTACAAATTGGGTGGCAGCTTGAACTATGTCAATAAAATATTTGAAAGTTAAACAACGATCACACCTATTCTAGTATCACGCATGTATGATTTTGTTGTCAAATGGTTACTTTTGAAACCAGAAGACCTGAATTTAAATTACTGATTTTGCATTTGACATAAATTATATGATTCTGGGCAAATCACTTTGACTCCCTAGAGCTCAGCGCCTATATATGCCAAAACTAAAATAATTTGGAATGCTTAAAAAATACAGAAACGTCCACAATTAAACACTGTACATAAACTAGAGGTTTATGGTTATGTCTTCCAAATTTAACACTTATACAGTTGTTCTCTTCTCCTTAGTGTGTCTGGGTGGTGAGCTTCCTCTCCACCTTTTTCCTGGGCCTTCCCTATGGAGTGGCTGTTGGTGTTGGATTCTCAATCCTGGTTGTCATCTTCAACACACAGTTGTAAGTATTTAATGCCCACCAATCTCCAGTCTTCCACCCAGTCTAAATCCATGTGTCATCTGTGTATCTTTGACAGCAGAGGATTCTCGATGAGTACAATATCCTCATAATTGAGCCTGGGACACACATATACACTTATGCACATACACTTATGTCCTCTTAGGCATGTTCACTTTATAGCATAACACCCATTCTCTTAAGATTTATTTGCGACCCTACATAGCAGCCTGCCATTCGAAACTAACAAGAGGAAAACATGTTTGCAGTGTGTGCTTTAGACTAGCAGTGCATGAATGTATTTTCTTTACACAGGCATAAATCGCACATAATTTTCGGCATTTCACATTACGCTTGTTATGCAAATTTCCCGAAATTTACCCACTATGCCTGCCTGGCCCTGTAATTAAAGACCATTCACACAAAATTCTATTGAGGAATCTCAGGAACAATACGAACGACCAGGTTTGCAGCACTTGTGATTTTTTCCCTTTTACTTTTCGCTCAAAATGCATTATTGCAGGAACACAGTTTGCACTGAAAAATAGTGCCAAATGCAAAATTTCCATTTTGTGTCATTTTGCGTAATATTTCACATTATTATGCAAAGAATATCAAACAATTTTCGCTCACCCCTAGTATAATCCCTCTGGCAAACTTTTGTAAAGGTGACAAATGTGCCACTTCACAAAATGGAGGTGTTGCTTGTGGGTGCATTAGTTTAAAAAACTTTGATGGAGAATTTTCCAGCAAAAACAATTTTGTAGAAGCATTTCCCTGCAAAAGAATGTGTTCTTCTGTAGTTTTTTCGACACATCTTACACTTTGCAGGATTTTCAATCCACTCGGTTTTTATAAAATCTTGCCCACTTTGCGAGCTTGGAAAAGTTTTTTTAAGTTCCTTTAGTCCCCAAAGCTTTTGAAGTCCAACATCGCATGCCCCTACTTTACAATGTATCCTACCCACTTACTTTTTCAGTCACTGGTTGAAATGATTTAGGGTGTTCCCGGGTGTTGCAGGCTTCTATGTTGGTGTGCCATGTTCCTCAAGTTGTGCCACTCCAGCACTACTTTAGAGAGTTGCCTATCTACTTTAACCTTTTCGAATAGAGTTTTAATAGCATCCTTTACTGCCACTTTCCATGTCACATATGTCCATATGCATGAAATGGGAGTGTTTAAGAACTTATAGACATGGGTTCTCACAATAGTGTCTAGAATTCGCTGAAACTGTATGACGTATACCAGAAATTAAATTATCTGTTGTCATTGAAAATAATGTGATTGCGGTCAGCCTCAAAGTTTCTGATTTTGTCAACCTCGGAGGGATGAAATTCAGAGTCAAAATCAGGGTTCTCACGGGGTTTTAATGTTAGGCAAACATTTGGTGCACAGTGGTTATGTAAAGCATCAGCTTCACTGAGGATATGAGGGCATTTATAACATCCACAAACTATATAAGACAGGTGTGTCTACATGTCCAAAGAATATACATACATATGTAAATGAACTCTAACATGTTGACCTTAACACTCAGAAGGTCTAGCTGAATCTAGTTTTGATTACAGATGTGTGAACTAAGGGGGTCATTAGGATGGCGGACGGACCTGCGCTCGTCCACCACCCCTGAGGTGAAGGGACCGTCCTCAAGGGCAGCGGCGGTCCCTCCATGCCAATTAGGATGTGACCGCCACCCTGGCGGTCACATCCTCTATGTTTAGCATTGCGGCGGGTGCTGCTTGCAGCAACACCCGCCGCAATGTTAAAAATGCATGCATTGCATTTGCATGGACAAAGCGGCAGGCACTGCACAGTGCCTGCCTCTTTGTGCATGCTAATGCAGGGGGGTACCATAGGTACCCCCCATGTGCACCCCCACCCCCTTTCTCCCTGGGGGCCCGCAAGGGTCCCCCACAAGCAAAGGTCCACATGCTTTTCCACGGCGGAAAAACTGCAGCGGAAAAGCTTGTGTACAAATGCTTCCTAATTTGGTTGGCAGGCTACACCCCGCGGATCAGCGGCGGACGGACCTGCCGTCCACCGCTGATCCTACCGCCATACTGATCTGGCGGTGGTGTTCACAGGGACTGCGGCGGTGAATCCGCATCCTCCGGGCCGGTGGTGGCTTCCACCGGTCCGGAGGATGCGGATTCACCGCCATCCTAATCGAGCACTTAATTTGGAAAATGGAAAAATATTATCACCAGGCAGGGGCTTGATAATCGAGTATAACAGCACTAAAAACTAAGAATCAAAAGAATGGATATTCTGTTGGCGGCCAATTCTTTTAAACCCACATCAGTGTGAATGTGTTGCTATATTTTCTGTCACACTAACTCTTGAGCATTATTAGGCATTTGTAGCTAAAACTGATCTTCATTCACTGGTCAGATCATGATTTCAGATAAAAAGGTCCCTGACTCCAGGGATGCCCTTCTAATGTTGGCTGGTGTTGATAAAAGTGACAACAAACATCCACCCGTCAGAATTATGCACTTGTTGCTAGTTGAGTGAAATAACGTTGCGCTAAATTATTTACCACAAGAAAAAAATCATGTGCATTGCAAAGAAAGATAAAGAGCACAATTATTATAGGAGTTCCCCCATTCCATAGGCAAGAACCTCTAATGAGAACTAAGGGTCTGATTTAAAGTATGGCGGACAGGTTACTCGATCAGAAACTTGACGGATATCCCGTCCGCTGTATTACAAGTGCATTATATCCAAAGGCATTTTTAATATGCTGAAAGAGTTATCCATTACGGTTCTCACAGAGTAACTTGTCCTTTGAACTCTAAATTAGGCCCTACAGTCTGTAGGCAACAGACTCAGCTGATTGGCTACCCTACAATATGGACCATCTTCCACACATGCAGAAGTTTTTTCTGCGTTCATCAATACAGCTGTAAAATTGCCATTTGGGGATTGCACATTGTGGGATATTATTTATGCAAATTAGGGTATGTGAGCAGACAGAAGTAAAGGAGGCTAAAGGATTATATCAAAATCTTGATATCAATAATTAATTAGATATGGAAATGCTCATTAGATAATGAACAATTCTGCGTGTTCTACCTTTGCCAATGATAGCCATGCAACAGGTGCAATAGGCTCATTACCCACAACTGATTATTTTGGTTCAATGTTAACAGCCGATATGAACTTTTTCAAGAATACCGGAAAAATCTGAAGTTGCTGGGCTCAAAATGTAACAACGAAAGCCCTTTACCACCAGTTTCCTGGTGCTTTATCTTACTGTTGAACCCAAAACTCTACACCAAGTACCCGCTTTAGGACTCGACCCTCATGATAGCACAGCAGAGCGATTCAAGGCATGCTCAAAGAGGAAGTGTGAGGTAGAAACTCAGTACTCAATCAGACACTTAATAACTCATTGTCTGCCTACTGCTTTTACATAAGGGAAAACATTTACTTGGCTTCTATACACAATGCAATATCATGCACAAACGTCAGAGGGCAAAAATATAGGGCCAATTCAGAAAAGTAAGCTGAGAAGAAAGTCTAACTTTACGACTTTTGGGATTCGCAGAGGGCATTTGGCATTTACGAGTGTAAATGCCCTTTGTGAATACCAAAAGTTGAACTTTATGACTTTCGGTATTCACAAAGTGCATTTACGAGCAGTAAATGCCCTTTGGGAATACCAAAAGTCGTAAAGTCAGACTTTCGCCTCATTTTACCTTTGTGAATTGGGCCCATAGTATATAGTAGCCATTGCTGTGTTGAGGAAGCAGCTAATGTTATTGTGTGCTGTTCCTAGTAATAAGGTGATGTAAAATACTGTAAATGCCAGCAAGAGTTCATTAGCCTTCTTAGGAAAATTGGTGAGTACTTCTGCTTGTCTTGCTGGCCTTCAAATTGTCATGTGTGTTAAGGCCTAAGAAAATTGAACAGCAACAGAAATGTGCCCAAAGGAACTCAAAGTGGAGGCACATGCTCGACAGAACTATGCAAAGGACATTTCTCCACCCTACAATTCTGTGTACCACTACCTCCTCTCTTCTTTCTATGCCACAGCTCTCTTTTTTGCCTCATTGCTCCCTTTCATGTCCCTTCCTCCCCATTTATTGTCCATCCCTCTTTCCTTCTCTACCAGATACCTCCATATTTATTGCGGTCTTGTCTCCACATCTTTCCTCCACTCTTTTTCTTGGGTCCTATGTCACGTTCTTGGTTGCAATATCCCTTTCTTGTCACATCCACTTTCTGTTTTATATTGTCACTCCCCTTCTTGTCTCCTCACTATTTCTTTTTTTAAATTTTTTTTTGGGGGGGGATTTTATATACATACAACAAAACATTTGTTATATGGGTTTACCGCCTCTGGTCATCCATTTTACTTCTCAGCCCTACCTGACTGTGTGTTGTAATGAAGGGCACCATGCATACTTCTGGCTCTTCTAATCCCCCGGCAATCATTGTGGAGCAGCAGGTCCCATGTGTGACACTACGAAAAGGCTCTGCAAGTCAAGTCAAGTCAAGTCAGAGAATTTATATAGCGCACTACATACCCAGAGGGTTTCAAGGCGCTTAGAAAGGGGAGGAGGATTACTTGTCAAATATCCACGCATCCCTGCACCCCTCACAAAAAGGAAGTGGGAGAGAAGACCATGAAAGGAAGGAAAAGAGGGTGCAAGCGTTAATGTAAATTTAAAACAGACACAGATTGGTCAGCCTGTCCTAAAACATCTACTCACGTCAAAGCTCACTACCCAGGAACCTGCTCTATTTGCACAATAACTGGTTGGCCCTGAAGTCCAAGTCTGTGACTATATTAAGATTATTACACGGGTTGGGCTAAAGTTGTGCACCTACAATAATTGTACAGGACGGTGTTTTTCAGTACATTCATGTGCATTAGACACAACCTCATGTTTTGAAATTAGAAGGCAACTACCCCCTTTCAGCTATAAAGAGGAAATAAAACTGTTCCAGGAGGCAACATCTATACAGGTCTTTTAGCTTCACTTAGCCACTAAAGCAGATGATGAAAGAGAAACACGTTTCGCCAAGAGTGCTAAGAAAGGCATTATTACGTGATATGACAGGTGATCCATGGGTTTCTATTGGGGTTTGCACTGTTTTTCTTAAACTGAATTTAATGCACTTCTTGAAGCACTGCATTAAAATGACAGAATGCTGGAAGCGTCAGCCATACGTTTATTATTTTTAACCATCGGGACTGTGTGTATCAAGTCTTATAAATCTGTTTTTCCTCTTCTTTCTCTTTCCCAAGTCGGAATGGCTCTGCCCTAGGACAGATAGCTTCAACAGACATCTACAAAAATCCCAAAGTCTATAACAAGGTGAGTCTGTCTCCTACATGCTTTGTTTGCTGCTTTTCTCTTCCATCTTCTCACTGGCCCCAAGCTATACACTTGTGCGTTGTTATGTTGAGTTGATATCCGGACAGCATGGCCTTGAAGTGCCATGCAGCTATGGTAGAGTTTGTCAATATTACAGGGGGGAAAACATCCATCACATCGCATGCGAAACAACGCATGCAATTACAACGCGGCTGTTACAACAACTGCGTTGTTACATCACAGTACCATTACAACGCAAGTTGTTACAACGACTTGCTCTAGGAGGCGCTCTAAACTAAGGAATAGTATAATTTACTATTCCAACCCCTCCCTACTGTTGCACACACTGAAGTTAGAATAGTAAATTATACTATTCCTAAGTCTAGCGCGCCCACTAGAGCAAGTCGTTGTAAAGACTTGCGTTGTAATGGTACTGGATGTAACAATGCAGTTGTTGTAACGACCGCGTTGTAATCGCATGCGTTGTAAACACATGCGATGTAAACGCCTATATTCTTACAGCGGTGATGTGATAAACTAATGCAAAGACTTAGATACAGTCAATTTTTTGACCACATCAGACTAGCCACTTGTCTGCTTCTTTTTTTCCCTATGTTGACGGATCTGCAACTCACATCCATTAGACCCAATCCTTGTGCATCTGCCCCACGATGGCTGTTGCAGTGCTGCTTTACTTGCCACAGAACGGAACATCTTTTATCGTTTGTTTGTGGTTTCCCATGAAATGTGTGTTATTGGACTAGGCCCTGGAGTATGCTATATCCAAATGAGCATGGGCCCGTCTATACATATTTTCTCTTGGGTGCATAACTGCATAGTGGATCTTGGATTTCTCGGCGAATCCTGGTTTCAAAAAGATCAGATTTAGGGATAGGTGGTAACAGGACACGGGTCAGAAATATAATGTTCCGTCAGGCCAGGTCTCAGGTCCTACCGCCTCTTCCAGAGCTGGAGAAAGCAGTGTGTTTCAGAAGGCGGAACAATTTGCGGAAAGACCCCAGAGCACTTTTATCTTGTATGGGAGCTGCTGAAAGAACTACTAAAAAGAAAAGTAGGTGGTAATGGGCCATTACCACCTACTTTTCTTGTTAGTAGTTCTTTCAGCAGCTCCCATACAAGATAAAAGTGCTCTGGGGTCTTTCCGTGTTTGTGGGGCTACAACATCCCAGCGTGCACCTTCCCCGTGCCCCACCCCGGCCCCTGCATCCCACCGTACCTGCTTGCTTGATAATCCTCTGTGCACGATGATGACCTCTGACCTCTCTTACAGGTGAAGCCGGTGGAGGGGATTAAGATTGTGACGTACTGCTCCCCGCTCTACTTTGCCAATTCGGAGATTTTCCGTCAGAAAGTCATTAAAAAGGTAAAAAGCTGCATTTTGTCTCCTGTCTGAGCGGCGCGTCGGTAACCCCTCAATCGTTCCCCATGAAAGGACGGCTTTATAGCCCAGGGGGAATCGCATTACAATAAAAAGAGGATTTGACGGAGGGCATATTAAAAAAGTTCATCTGAAACCTGGCCATTTCTGTGAACTAGATAACTTAATAACAATCCGAACATGTTGCTGCCTAAATTGCAGGCTGGGACTGAAATATAGAGTAACAGTGGAACATGATGTCGGTGCCAAGTTGATGGACTTTGAGAATCCAGCCTAAACCAGGGAAAGGCCCCAATGTCTCAACATCAAAGTCTCAATGACAGACGTTCAAGCCGAAGCCAGGCCTTCCCATGCCAGCCTAGAAGACACCCCTGAACCCACAGCAGAAATAATGGCCTTTCCAACGAAAAACGCATTTTTTGTGCACATTCCGCTATAATGTGCCCGAATTTGCAGTGCACAGCAATTAGTAATGCGGAATTCCATATTCTCCAGTATAACACACTACTTACTAATGACCCTCCTTTTCACCAGTGCATACATTACCTGTGCAAGCCTTTTAATCTAACCTGAGATGTAGTGCGTTCTACCAAAACAGGCATCCACACATACTAAATAATGTAAAGAAAGCAAAAATCCATCTCTTTTAGCATTGAAGATCTCACTTGAGCATGCTCAGGTATTACCGCAGTGTAGGATAATGTATATGGTCTACTAATGTATGCATCTCTTTTGAATATATTCTGTACTCCGATTATAACAAGATGCCCTCTCTTCTCCCAGCATAGACAGCATGTGAGCATGGCCATAAGCCCTCAGACTCTATGAGATGGTTTCAGGGGCGTATGAGATTCGGGGAGGGGGGTAAGAGGCGTGAATCTCAAATTTCCAGTGTGAATCTCAGATTCCCCAACTAAAAAAGCAGTGGGCTGCAAGGTGAAGGGTGAGATGACCAAGGTCTCTGTCCAGAGTGGCAGAGTGGATGAAAAACTGTGGATTGGAATGGTATCCCAAGCAATTGCCACTGGGTAGACTATTTACAAGCATTCACTCCATCACCTTTTGAGTATTTGCTTGCTATTAGGAAGCCTGGAAACCTGAAACTGGTGCAGCTTTCATAGCCTACTACTACCAAGGTTTGTAACTGCCAAAAATTTGTGAACTTGTACCAATTCAAGGAGTACTTCTATGGTTGTAGATATACTACTTTCGGGTAAACCAGTCACTATACATGTTAAACTTTACGTTCCCAAAAAATTAACAAGCTCTTAGTATAATGAGAATCACAAGACAAATTGAAGTGGGAAAGAAGATTTGACTCAGGGACCCCAGATCTCAATACTGAGCCAAGAATGCACTTGGGGAGTTTCACGCTCCAAAGACCTACTTGAAGCTACACCACAGTCCTTCCCACCGGGGCCTGATAATTCCCCTGCTAATTCATTACTATGGCCAAGTACAACACAACAGCCTGGAGTCCCTGCCCTGAGATCCCTTTTTTAAATGTATTTTCACTGCACACATTCTTCTTTGTCTCTGCTACGAGAAGCTTTGATGGTTTAGTTGTCAAATTAGTACATGTAGGCAGGAATCCATGTTTCCAGTCCTCGCCTTTTACAAATCATTTTATCAAGTGACTGACGGTCCCATGTACTAAGCCCGAGTCGCAAATAGAGTTGGGCCTGCCATCAAATTAATAGGGCAAGCTGAGGCTGATCTGAGCCAAGAGTCTGGTTTGGCTCTAAGTGTCCATGCAAAAGCCGAGCCATCAAAACATTTGGCATGGATATTGTGCAACAAAAATAATGTAAAAATATCACACAGTCTCTTCAAAATTTAAACAAGTGTATTTTTTTAGTATATGGAAGCATTTCTCAATAGAACATCAGATTATATCTCTGCATAGACAGACATGTATTAATAGTGATAGTTTTTAAACATGAACTTAGAAACATTAATGGCTCGGCCCTCAACAACAACGCCATTAGTGAACTAAGAGGCAAGTTAGTAGTCATGTAAACCCTTAACATGGGCTAGATTCTTATTATAGATGGAGTAACATTCTAGTCTTCTAAATCAAACATAAGAGGTGCTTGCACCGCGCACATCCCGAACTCAAGTACTTAAAAGTGTTCTCATATGTGATATTAAAGAAAGGAGGCTCTGTGAAATATGTTTGCGTAGGATGACACAGTTTGGACAAGCAGGGAAGCCACTATTGATTCCAGGTTATCTGGCTTCATATTTTAAAATTCAGCCAAAAGATGTATATCTCTGTCTCTCTTCTCTCCAGTTTTACATCAAAGGTCACTGTTTTGTCTTTTATTTTTGGCTCACGACGAGATAATTGGTACAGACAGAGCATATCTGACTCAGCGCTCCCGGACCCGGACCCAACTACAAAGCCAATAATGCATTTATTTTTTGGGAGGGTGCAACACCCCTACAACACCACCACAAAGCTATGTCCCTGAATGGTTTATATTTTTCCAGTACTGACTTCACATGGGCATGCTTGTCTGGCACCAGGGCAGGGCAAGCCACTGACTTTAAATTCTTAAGGCAGGCTGACCGAATGCAGCGGTTGGTTGCTGAAGGCCTTTCCTTGCTAGAAATCCGGTCTGTCTTCTCTTCCCAGACAGGAGTAGATCCTGGAAAAGTGTATTTAGCCAAGAAGAAGTATCTGAAGAGCCAGGAAAACGACATTCCCCCACCACCAAAGCCGCGAGGATCACTCTTCATGAAGGCTAAGGTGAGATATGGGATCTAATTTCACCATCTGGTACTGGCACTGAGTTACGAGTGCTTATATTTTGTCTGTCAGAACACATACCTGCTCCTGGCAACAGGTAAACTCTACTTGGGAAGCACCTAGCACAAAGTAACACTGCACATTTACCCATCTGGCACAGAGTACACAGTGTACTGCAATAGAGTAACAGTAACATTTACACATTTTTAATCGCAAATCCAACACCAGGTAATATTGGGCTTATTATAGGATGTCTCCCTCAGAAGTTCAGGGATCTGGACTTTCCATAGGATTTGCCGTCAGGCCAAAAAGAATTGTTATCTGTCAGGAATTTGGTAAATATTAACTAGAAGGTGTGCTGTACAGTAGCCTTGTTTGGGTGCATCAATATGAGTGCATGGTTTTTGCGTAGGACAGCGTAGATTACTAAAGCATGGGTTAGCACGCACTGACCACATTTTGATGAATCCCAACATCAGAGTATCAGAGTGTTTCATAGTAAGGTATAGCTGCAGTGTTAGGGCGCGTATGGGATCCCTCAGCAGAACTCGCGTGAAGTATATGGCTTTGGAGAGGCGTTTACTGTGTATGGAAATGGAGTGCAGGTTGTGGGCGGTACATCAAGTGCCTACTAGGAAATTATGCAGATATTCTATACATTGCCCTTTTTCTGAAAGTCGTCACCACTCTCCCTCCTGGCAGACTATCTCCCTACAGGAGCTGCAGCAGGACTTTGAGATGCCACCACCGACTGACTCGAACAACAATGCAACGGCAGCCAATGGACCGAATGTGTGTTACGTCAACTTCAACCAGGCAGCAGAGGTGCAAGCACCAGGCAGCAGCTTGTATGATACTTATATTGGCACTAGAGCAGACCCCATCTTCGATGCCCCACCCCACATCAATTTCCACACTGTCATTGTTGACATGAGTGGTGTGTGCTTTGCTGATCTGATGGGCGTCAAAGTCCTGGGAAAGGTAATAATTGTTTTATCACACAGCTATAATGCAAACCTCTGATAAAGTATAATAACTTGTTTTGATAAAGAGCTCGCTACTGCAGATCTACTGTTTCACAGTGTAATAGGTGGTTAGTCCTATCTTTAAGAGCTAAGGTGTGAACTTGTGATTCCAGCTCACCATCCTAAGTGGACGTGACTGCACCAGTAAGGGGCTGGTGCCCAAAGACAGCCAAGAAGGAAAGGTGTTGAGGGCAAGTGACTCCAGGGTAATTTGTACAGTGTATTTGAAGTAGGAATTAATTAATTTAAGAATGACTGTCAATAAAACACAACTTGGGGTTAAACGGTACTAGAGTGGGAAATCAAGCGTAGAGGGATCGAGAAGAGCGTCTTCAGTAAAACAAGCTCAAACAAAACCTGTCATTTGTACTATACTATCTGCATGAACACATGCTATGTGCCAATAACAGTATAATAACTCAAAGACATAGGTTAAGCAATATACACCTGTGCATAGTGCAACTCGAGGTCCCAAACGTAAAGCCAATAGTCTCTAGGTCATCTAACTGAGGCTAGAGGAATATTGTTACTAGTAATCGAATCACTTACTTAGAGAGCATCTCGACTTACATAAATAATTATATAATGCGAACAGTGTGTGGATGATGTGGAGCCAAGCCTGAAATAGCCACAAGCCAAAATGTCTATGCAGTAATGTTTGCTCACGCACTGATGTGATTTCTGTCTCTTTCCTGATAGCTCGGTTCCAGTTATCAAAAGATTGGTGTTAATTTCTTTCTCGCTAATATGCAAGGTAAGTGGAAACCAGTGCCTAGTTATTTGTAAAATATATATACACGTTCAATCACAGGGTTCTTTTGACATTTAAGGACCTGGCTTGACTGACCAGATGGACACTTGCATTCTCTCACTGGCCGCTGAGTACTTCTTCATTGGCAAAGAAGATGTAAGGCACCTTCTAACAAGACTAGTGCACCTGTTTCCTCCATCAGATGACCTATGGTTGGTTGGATTTTAAATAGAATCCTCGTTAGTCTAATGCATCAAACCCTCTGAAGCCAGGTGTCTCGTAACACGGCTCTCCTCACTTGGAGGATTTCTTTTTAGTTGCTAAAACGTCTGCACTGCATTGGAAAACTATTCTCTATGCATTTTCGAATTGTTCAACGTGATTTATTTGGACAGTTTAGACATAAGGATTCATTCCACCCTTGTGTCCAGGTTGTGGACTAAATACCACCTGTGAAAGGGTTATCTCCCTGCCTTTTTCTGCACCCACATGGGTTTACCTTGAGCGACGCTCGGTTCTGCATTATGAAAACCACCACCTACTTATTACTTTTGGAAGCAAGCTGCGCTGTGGTTCTGGCCACTTTTGATAAATACATGACATCCCCCATCTCCTACTGCTGTACTCTGCGTTCGTTTATTGTCCGAGCACTCTCCGCCAGATTCAGAAACATATTTATTCTAGCTTTGTGAAATTCATCGCATGTTTTCTATAGGCATGACGCTTTAGAAGCTTCATTCAAAACAATGTGCAATTTTGGGTCAGCAGGTTCTGCTGAACCTTTTCCCCTGGGCCTAAACTCTTCGATGTTGCCCTCTCCTCCTTCCCTTATCCTCTTTGTTGTGAACCCTACCCCCAGTTTTACAATTATGGTGAGACATGACACAGAAGTGAGGTAAAATAACCTTTAAGGGGAGTCCCTTACTCCTGGTCTTTCAGTCTCTTTGACTGCCCGACCAATCATCAACTCATCAGCCAGGGGTCAAAACAAACACTGATTGTCTTCTTTTCTAAAAAAGAAACTAACCCATGCACACACCTATATGTGGACAGTGAGTGTATGCATATGATACAGGCAGTGCTCTAAGTGGACACTGAACCAAGGCTTTATTTGGCCCTGTATTTCAGTCATTCACTGAATAATTTTAAAAAGACCCTACCTAGCAGCCTATCTCATGCTAGGCCTGCAATGTAATGTCACCAGAAGTCCTTTTTGTGACACAGGGGCTAAGTGGAAGGTGGCTACTGTTGTTTACTCTTGGTGCACAAGAGCCTAAAGCATTATTTCATTTCACACACACACACATGATATCGCGATTTTGAGCTTTACAAAAACATTCCAAACTCGGTACCATGAATTTTTATAAAAGTGCCCCCAAACTTGTTTTAAAAAAGTGGCCCTCTATTTAATGGCTCTCTGTTGCTGGTGATCCAGTAAAAGGAGGGCGAACAACAGGCTGGCACAGCAGAGGTGTTCACATCACCTGTCGCCTGTCTTTAAAATGAATGAACAGAGCCCCCTTCTTTGCTACTAGCCTGCGGCCCGTACCTTGTCGATTCTGCAGGCATTTTAACCTCACTCCTGCCCCCACACCTTCCACTACTATCTGCCACTCCTTTCTATTAACCCCATCTCTCCTCTGCCCTATCTCCTGTTCACCCCCTCCCTCATATTTCTTCAAAAATCTTTCTTGTGGGGTGAGATTTATTTTGTATAACACAAACTTGGCCCAAGGGTATTACGCCCCCCCCCTCTCCTCTGCTACCCTCCACTTTCCTTCAGGACTGTGACTCTTCTCTTGCCACCCTCCTCCCATGGCTCATCTGGCTCCCACATCCCACTCCCCAGAGTCCTCTGTCCCCCACCCCGCTCCTGCTCCTCCCTTGCTATTGTGCACACTGCAAGGAACACAGATTGTCTGATGCCAGAAACAGCTGCTTTCATAGTGCCCACACCACCAGCTCTCTCCACACTGCGCACGTTAACACTTACATACCAAGGAAACTCATGAGACATATTTGTGGGAAATCAGTGGTGCAGGTTTATTTCGTACAACACGTAGCTGATAAGGTGGGTCATCTTACAGGCGATCCAATGCCGCAGCCCCTCGCTGACCCGCATGCCTAAGGAGCCATCTTGCACGGCGAGTCGATGCTCTGACGGTGCAGTAAATTATCACTTTATTTCGTTCTACTCCCGCCCCCCCTGTCAGGGCGGAGCAATGAGGCACACCCCCGGTCGGTTCAGGCCCCCCGACCGCCCGAAGGACTAACGGGGCGCCGACGCTGTTTCCTGGAACCCCCTCGGCTCCAGGTTCTTGGCTCAGGCACCCTTACTGTGCCAGGCAGAGGTATTTAGACTGTATCCTTCTGCCGCAGAGGTACCCCTACAGTCCATCTGCTTCCAGATCGCCTTGTGACTCCGCCTGCAACATAAAACATGACCATTAAAAGTTCACAACTTTCGCCCTCCGCTCTGCCGCTGGGTCAGGGTTAGGGTGGGAACAGCGCAGAGCAGCCAAGGCACCGACGCGGCAGGAGAGACTGAGCAACGAGCTGGGCCTGCTATAAAACTCCCCGGGAACGCCCCCCCGCCTAGGAGCGCCCCCCCCATTGGCCGTTCGCGAGGAGGGGGGATGGTGCGCTGTAGGCTCCTCTCGCGCGTCGTGTGGTACTAAGACGCTGTCTCGCCCATGCTCCCCTCTGTGTCGCCTGGCCAGCGGCATAGTGCCCACACCACCAGCGCTTGCTCCACACTGCGTACGTTAACACTTACATACCAAGGAAACTCATGAGACATATTTGTGGGAAAGCAGTGGTGCAGGTTTATTTCGTACAACACGTAGCTGATAAGGTGGGTCATCTTACAGGCGATCCAATGTGGCAGCCCCTCGCTGACCCGCATGCCTAAGGAGCCATCTTGCACGGCGAGTCGATGCTCTGACGGTGCAGTAAATTATCACTTTATTTCGTTCTACTCCCGCCCCCCCCTGTCAGGGCGGAGCGATGAGGCACACCCCCGGTCGGTTCAGGCCCCCCGACCGCCCGAAGGACTAACGGGGCGCCGACGCTGTTTCCTGGAACCCCCTTGGCTCCAGGTTCTTGGCTCAGGCACCCTTACTGTGCCATGCAGAGGTATTTAGACTGTATCCTTCTGCCGCAGAGGTACCCCAACTGTCCATCTGCTTCCAGATCGCCCTGTGACTCCGCCACAGCTCTGGAGGAGGCCGATGACAGAGGCCGATGACAGAGCCCCCCCACCCACCTAGCTACTTCACCTCGCTGTTTCGTACCACTTGCACATCCAGGAGGGATATGTTCACCCCCAGTCCAGACAAGTGTACCCAACCTAAGAGCATTCTTATAAGGCAACAATTTTATAGCCCGCAGGTGGTGCGGCACTTGTAATTAGGGCGCCATCAGGGAAGCATCTCTTAAGTCCCTGTGGAGCATTTGCCACGGTATTTCGCCTCCATTTGTACTTTGTTTCTCTTGTAACCTGCCCCTTGCCACTTTTCCCTTCTGAATCCACTGTTAGCTACCTCATGTATTTGTTTGCCTAGTGGCGTTACTTATCCCCGCACATCACATTTGGGATCTATTACAGAGGCACCCTTCACCTTGAACCCACCATTGCCGCTGTAACCCTTTAATTTAAGGCCATTATTCAGATGCTTAAGCCTGATAGTGACCATTGCATTTTGGGTGAGTGATTTAGTCTCTCCTCCTATACTAAGCCTTTAGGTGCACCTCTATCATAGTACCCTTCACCACTACACTATGGAGATTTCTTAGAACGGTTCTTAGGACACGCCCTTAGGTAATAAGCCGCACCTCAGATGGGGATTGCTTAAGGGCAACATATACTTAAGGCTGGGGTGCTATTTCAGAAAGCTGCACGTTTGGTAGATGATATTGCATTGATATGCCCATCCGAAATTGGACAATCCTGAAGTGATGTGGTTTACTGCATAATACTGTAGTGCCTTTTAGGATTACATGTGTGAGTTAGACACATTTGGATTTATGCTTGCAGGATTACTCCTCCTTTAAAATATTTTTCCCCGTGTCTTACCCACCAGATCTATTAAGTCTTATTGCTTGAAGACACTTCTCATAGTTGAGCTTCACAACAGATAGATTTTATTGGAAGGGAAGTGTAAAAAACGCTGCGATGGTTTAATGTTTCATGTCCAACTCTCCATCATGCCGATGAAGGCTGTATCACAGATGTGTGGCTCAGCTTACAAGCCAGGGGAAGGTTATTAATCCCCGTGGCAACATGCGTGACATATAAACAATGATGCCAGTCCCTTCACTGAGGGGATTACTCAAGGCCACTCAAAATACCCGTTTGGTAAATTATGTTTACTTTGGGGGGCTCTCAATTTCGAATTATGACCTCGTGTCGCACTTGTGAAGTTTAATGCTTCATGACATCGCTGGGCCTGTTGTGGGTGCTGACTGGTCACGCTCCACATGTTAACCTCAAATTTCAGCAACTTTAGTATCGGATTAAAGGCCCCACCTACTAGGATTTTAAACAGTGATATTGGTATTGTATTAAAGGCCCCACCCACTAGGATTTTAAACAGTGATATCGTGGCGCAGCAGAATAGAAAGTCAGGGAACCACTTAGAAACTTACATGTGATTCAATATAATTTTGTAATATTACAAGTTACCCAGGAGAACGTACTGTTTGTAAGCTCAGGGTTTGTAAACATAAGCAAGGTTAGGCACATATAAATAAACAACTCTCAGCCACAAAATGCATATTGTAATATGCCGCTGGCCGCGCGACACAGAGGGGAGCATGGGCGAGACAGCGTCTTAGTACCACACGACGCGCGAGAGGAGCCTACAGCGCACCATCCCCCCTCCTCGCGAACGGCCAATGGGGGGGCGCTCCTAGGCGGGGGGGACTTCCCTCCTGTTCACCCCCTCCCTCATATTTCTTCAAAAATCTTTCTTGTGGGGTGAGATTTATTTTGTATAACACAAACTTGGCCCAAGGGTATTACGCCCCCCCCTCTCCTCTGCTACCCCCACTTTCCTTCAGGACTGTGACTCCTCTCTTGCCACCCTCCTCCCATGGCTCATCTGGCTCCCACATCCCACTCCCCAGAGTCCTCTGTCCCCCACCCCGCTCCTGCTCCACCCTTGCTATTGTGCACACTGCAAGGAACACAGATTGTCTGATGCCAGAAACAGCTGCTTTCATATTACAATATGCATTTTGTGGCATCAGACATCCTCCAATTTGAGGCGTGCTCCTCTGGGCACTCTGCGAGGTTGCAGACTTTGACATAGCACAGTATGCAGCAGTGACACAGCACAGGCCATGCAGTAATTGTTGTGGCTGGCACATTTTCTGCAGACCGCAAATGTTGAGGTTTCAGGCGGTTCATTTTACTATTATTGGCTGCAAAATTTGCCACCAAAGACGCAAAATCGTGTGGGGCCTGATTTCAGCTAAATAACTAAGGTATTGCCACTTACATTTAAACTTACCTAGGCACGTATTGTAAATTGTTTTTGGCGTTGGGTAGAGAGCAATATAAACTTTTAAATAAAATAGGCTGCTGATTTTGATTACGGTATTATTATTATTTGATTATGCTGTGTTCAATGAGACCCTATTTATGAATTTGTCAGTCACAGGATGCTATTTCACATCTATTAATTACATAGGGCACAACTCGTGTAAAGACTTTGCAAACAACACCCGTTTAGTGCCCAGCCACTTTTTCCATCCCACTTAAAGCCCTAGTGATATATCTGTATATCAGCGGATGTCTATAATATAGCTTTTGCAGCAATTTCTGGTCCAGCCACTAGGTGATGTTTCTCACCGGTCTGACAGTGCTTAAGTTGCAAAAAATTAATTTATGCCAGGGCCTTCCTCAGGAGACCAATGCAGCTTGCACCACATATTGCCCCTGCCCGCGCTGCCAATATTAGTAAGAACACAACTACTAACCATCACAGTCCCACGAGTTGACCATAAGAATGGCTTAGGCCTTAAGTAATAGTCATTTTTAAACTATAGTGAATTAATTAACAACTGTTTTTGTGTTCATCTCTGAAGTAGACCGACAGCGGCACCATGTGGCAGACTGTCACATGCACCGGTGTTGACAATTAAGTGCTGGTGCCGAGATTAGGAAACCACTGGCTCAAATTAAGCATTTGAAAGGGACAGAAACTATGACTAATAATGACTGTGACATCACAAAAGTAGCTTTATCCTTTTCCCTCACTTGCCCTCTCTGTTCTTTGCCTTTTCTAGCTCAGGTCTACCATGATATCGAGACCGGAGGAGTTTTCGCTGAGGGTGGACTGGACCGGAATCATTTGTTCATCACCGTCCACGACGCAGTTCTGTATGCGATGGAAACTGTCAGAAGCGTGTCCCTAGGCCCGCGGTCGGAAAAGGTAACTTACCGAAGGGGAGCAGGGCGCTGAACTACTATTGCTGAACTACTATTCACCTTTTTTGAAAATCAATATCTTTTTTTATATAATATAATAGGTGATAGCGTAGTCGGCATCGAACGCTACAGTTACACATTCAAACAGTTCAGACATGTATCTTTACGTTGGAGGGGTTACAATATACTTTTTGAACGGTATAGTCATTATACATTCCTATAGTATTCGTGTGTACAAACCACCATCTGAACAATATTAATCAGACAATAAAACATAAACTTGAACTACTATTGACTTTCACGGGTTGAGTAGGGGAATCCGACCTCCCACGTATTTCCTATTGAATGAAGCACTTATTTACAGATACACAGACCAAGGCAGACATACTGTAAAATACACATTTAAGGTCCACTTCAAATGCAAAACCCAAAAACGTGTGGCGCCACAAGCTGAATCAGCTCTAGGTACTTTCTGCCTGAGGGCCCTTGTCTAACCCTCTTCCTCTTGTCAGGATTTCTGCTCGTTACAAATGAGCTGCTTCAAGCCGTGGATCGAAGAAATAATCTAAATGTTACAAGCACAAGGCATTTACCATTTCAATCCTGTGGCTTTAAAATGTCGCACTTAGCTTCACAATTCCCTTGACACCGCTTTAAAGATCACCAAAATGAGTGTTAATGTGGCAGGTTTGCACTGTTCTTCAACTTGCTGTATGTAGATTGGGTTATGTTTGAGAAGCTTTCATGTGGCACATGTAGATCAGGTTAGGGGGACTTTTCAATGGAGCAATGGTGGACAAGTAAGTAATAAAGATGGCCGTCCCAACCCTTCCTCGGGGAAGGATGCCCGTCAAAAAGCCCCAGTCAGCCAGGGTGAGCGTGGCCAGCAGCCAAAGGAAATGGCCACAGCCTTTAGTAGCTTCCTTTTGCCCTAGACTATCCCCGAGTAAATCCGCACGATAATCCGCAGGCAGCATTAAAACAGAGGTGGAGGAAGAACCAGAGCCAGCTGGGGTTGGAAAATGCCGACCGGTATCCGAAAAGGACGAAGGAGTGACCGGCTACGTCGAGGAGAAAAGTGCGTCCTACTCACTATACGGAAGCTGGAGCCTCGAGTAACAGCGAGGCCGACAAACCGACTGACAAGTGGCTCCCCCCTCGAGGCGAGACAAGGAGTGTCCTGCCGTTGTGGTGAACACCTGAGCCCCGCAACAACAATATGTGGTGCCAGTGCCCGCCTGGGACGATAACTTATATGTTTGGGCCGCTCGTGAGTATGACCCGAGCGCACTCGTGAAAGCCGGGACCTCGAGTAAAGGCAGGGCTGCAGCATCGCGCATCGACGCAACCGCCCCCCCTGGAAATATGCCCAGGCATGACCGGAGGTAACCGGGACACAATCAGACTCAGCGACTAGGCGCTCATATTGCACAAAGCAGCTACCTCATCCCAGTGTTAAAATATAGAGGGAGTCACGAGAACAGGCCAATCCTGCACTGGGACCGCCGTGATACAAGCCTTGCAAAAGTTAATACAACTGCCCTGGGGGCTCACAACATCGATAACGGGGGGGCACAATATACTGTATCGTGCCTCAAAAGGCGCTCATAGTGGGCAAAAGTGTGAGAGACTTGCATCAGCATCCCTCGAGCACCACACAAATTATCATATAGTGGTTGCCCATCCATGCAACCAAGGCATGGCGTAGACCCGGTAGCAGTGAAGCCCTAATTGCAAACACCACCACGGAGAGTAAGATCCAGATCCGTATTTACACCTCTATAGAGGAACCGAAGTTGCAGGAGACCACCTAGGGGCACAGGCACACGGCGACGGAGGTCCCCATCGCCCAGGCCATACCACACTCAAATCATAGGAGTGATGCACACATATGGAGAAGTGTGGCTCAATGGTTAGAGCGGCAGACCCTGATGTAGAGGTCTGTCCCGGGACCAGGGTTCAATTCCCTGCCTCGGCGGGTCTAGGGCTCAAAATTCCACGGACCTGATAATTCTCGCCTCGGTGCCTATTCCAATCATGGAGTCCTACTCTGCAACTCTGGGCAATAGCTTGCTTAATCTCCACAACAGCCCCCACAATGCTAAGGATGCCTGGCCTCCACCTTGGGGGTGCCCAGGAGTGACGCCTCACAGGAAAGCCAGGATGGGTTCCACAGTGGTATTCGTACAAGCGCCTTGAGACCCTTGCGGGTGAGTAGTGCGCTATACAAGTATCAATTTTATATAGCATTAAAAACGAGCCTGCCACCGAGGCCCAAAGCAGGCTCCCCGCCGCCATTCTCCACCCTACACGGACCAGTGCACTGTCAACTAGACGTAGGAAAGTCGAAAAGCCCTGAGTGGTGACACACCATACAGGCAGGCAGCGGCGACTACTACCAAGCACTCAACCCAAACTGTGCAGGGTAGCCCGAGGCCCAAGATGACGGGGGAAGAGGCCCGCATACCACGCACCAAACAAAGCTGGACAAGTTTGCATGGGCCAAGGAACAGTTGGAGATGGCAGACACAACAATCGCTCAAGCTGAAGACCGCACAGCAACAGAAGCTAAAGAGGTTACGCTGCAGGATATCATGGCCACATTGAATAGGATACACACATCCCTGGAATCACGTATCAACACCGTCTCTGTAGAGGTCTCGCTTATTTGTGCCGATCTCAAAAACATGAACACAAGAGTAACAGATGGAAGCCAGAACAGCGATTCCCCGCGAATATTCAGATATCCTCAAACATTTAGTAAAACAATTACAAACTGAGAGTAGAGCAATGGCCTCAAAACTAGACGATTACGAAGGCCATTCTAGATGCAACAATGTCAGGATTATTGGGGTACCAGAGAAAGCAGAGCTTCGGCAACTGATCTGTTCGTGGAGGACCTCATTCAGAAACACCTGCAACCAAGAGTTTCCTGCTAAACTTAGAGTGGAGGTGGAGGGAAAGGTTTGGGTTTTCATGACTCTGGAGGAAGTCCATGAGTGGCTCGAGGGATGGCGCCAAGCTACAAATCACAGAAATTCCAGGAAAAAACAGAACAGGCAATCGTCGACAGCGGCACAGTTGGGAATGGTAGAGGCAACATCTATGAACGTGCCGGAGGGCCCTGGAAGCTTGAAGTGAAAGCCCCCGAAGAGAGAAAGAGAAAAGGAGCGACAAGCACCTGCTACAGGGCTCTCCTCAAGGATGTAAAGGTGCTATAACATCGAGACAATGGTGTCATACTTCAGTAATGACTATGGCTGTCCAGGCGACTACAATGACCGGGGATCGTCACTGGACAAGGTCCGGACTGGATAACAGTTATATTGATTCTGCTGTTTTCTCCACCTCTAGGTAACTGTGTTAATCCGCCACATTATCGCCAAACCAACACATCAGAGACACAAAGATGGACATGGGGGGTTACTGGAAATGCTCCCCCAGCATAGGTACCAGGGTAAGGGTTACAGCCACTCTGCACTGTTGGGGAGGTAGGTAGTTTTAAATCCATCTGACAGAGAGGCAGGGAGGGGGGAGGGGGAATGGTAGGGGTCGACAGTTAATGTTTTTGTTGTTATGATTGTTTGATATTGTTTATTGTACAATTTGGCAGCCATCCTACCAGGTTGCAATCTGGATGTTCCATCCAACCCACCCATACAGATGATACACGAGACACACGTGACCGCATCAGTTAAAAACACTGCACCCACGCCCGCTCCACACCCCCGGGTGGCCAACATTTACAACTTATCTCGTGGAATGTGAATGGCCTCAGGGACAAATTGAAGAGGGAACTTACCCTTCAGAATATTGAATGCCAAACACGGGCAGTGGCGCTACTTCAAGATACTCACTTGGTAGGTGCAACGTGTAAGGCCCTAGATCAATGGGGCTCCTTCTTAGCGGTACATTCAGGGTACACATCAGGCTCATGGGGTGGGGATCCTGATTAGAAAACAATTCCCATTCATTGTTCAAAGAACATGGACAGACGACCAAGGGCGATTAGCAGCGGTTTCAGGCCAATGGGAAGGTTGAACAATCAATATAGTCACAGTGTATATCCCCCCAGCACTGCATTCAATAGCATTACCGGCACTGAGCGAGTTTCTCCTCAAACTCCCGGAGGGAGAACTGATAATAGGGGGCTACTTCAACGGTACACTAAATGACTCAATGGATCGGATGCCCCCACAGACACCAACAACTATCTAAATCCCAACTTGAGATTTTCTGGAGGCACTGGACTTGGTAGACGTATGGAGATCCCGATTCCCTCAGGCGCCGTAATATACATTTCACTCTGGCGCACACAATAGTCTCTGCAGAATAGATTACATCCTTACACTGGCAGACAGCGAGGGCAAGTTCAACGATATGACCCACCTAGCTAGAGGCATCTTGGACCACTCCCCATCCTCATTAAATATACCTTCAATTCTCCAGCCTAACGCAGTATATTCCATATTTATCCGAGATATTTAAAGAACTCCAAGATCGGGAAGGGCCACCCAACACTACTTCGATGACAATGAACACTCGGTCTCCTCTCCTCTTGACCTGTGGGAGGCCTACAAACCAGTCTTTGGGGACAAGCAATCTCCCATATTTCGGGCCACAACAAAGAAAGGACAAAGTTAGCAGAAGCCCTAGAACAAGAGATAAGCCAATTGGAAACTACACACTCCCAGGACTCCTCTGAGATTAGCACGACTCGACTGAACACAAAAAAGCAGGAATATAGGGAACACATGTGGGAGGGAGCTAAGGCCAAGTAAGTCATGCAAACTCCTTGTCCTGCTAGACAGACGGGAACGAGCGAACAGGTGGGTGGCGGAGCTCCAGCTTTACACCGGAGAGTATGTTAAAGGCACAAAGCCGGTAGTGGACACATTTGAACACCATTATAAAAAGATCTATACTCCTCTAGCTGAGGCAACACTGGGAGAAGCCGCAGACTTTCTCAAAGATATTCACATCGCTACACTAACAGATGATGAAACTAGAGACAGATTTCGCACCAGAAGAGATAGCAGCAGCTATAGGAAGCATACAATCTGGTAATGCCCTGGGGCCCAATGGCATCCTCATTGAATTATACAAAAGAACAACGACAAAACTAGCACCGCACTTACTTAATATGTACGAGGCAAGCCTAGATTAGGCAGAACTCCTGAAAGACCAATGCATGGCAACAATAGTTTCCATTCGCAAGCCGGGAAAGCCAGCACCTGAATGCACATCTTATCGCCCCATTTCATTGCTTAATGCAGAGGCCAAGATGCTGGCCAAAGCAAGAGTGACCCCTCACCTCACAATGTTAGTACATCCAGATCAGTCTGGATTTGTGCCAGGTAGAAACATAGCGCTCAATCTACGACGTCTGCACGGCGTGCTGGGCCGTAGGAATACTATTCAAGAGGAGGCCATCATCCTCTCTCTCGACGATCGAATGGACTTCGAGAAGGTCTAATGGCCATTCTGTTTTTCCGTACTTGAGTATATGGGATTTGGGCCCAAATTCCGATCCTGGGTGCGGTTTCTATACACAAAGCCGCTGGTGCGAGTGGTAGTCAATGGAAGAATACCAAACGCATTCTCCCTAGGACAAGATAGGGTTGTCCACTGTCTCTACTCCTCTTTGCCCTAATACTACAACCACTAGCAGCCTGGGTAAGGAGAGATCCTATAATCTGCGGACTCCGGTGGGCAGAGGGATAGGAGGGCCAGATATCTTTATATGCGGATGATGTCTTGTTTTATAAAAAGAAAAAAAAAAGTCTTGTTTTATATGGCATTCCTGCGGCGTTCGCTAACAAAATTGTTGGACATCTGTGAGGTATACGGGCGATACTCCGGATATACAATTGACTGGAATAAGTCCATCCTAAATGTGTTGAGCGCCCCACCAGCCCTGCCTAGAGGCCGTGAGGTAAGAGTGGTAGAAAATGGTTTCAGATACCACGGAATTTACATCAGAGCGGACCTGGAAGAATTTATGTCTACAAACCACCTAGAGCCCTTGAAACGGCTGCGCTGGGATGCTAAACATTGGCAATCCCTCCCATTGACTCTACTAGGTAAGGCGCACTTTTCAAAATTATGGGTTTGCCCAAATTTCTTTATGCCCTGCAAAATACCCCATTCCCTGTTCCACCATGGTGCTTTAGGGTGATAGAAGCAGAAGTACGCAGCCTCAAAAGGGATGGAAAGCCAGCCTGAATAGCAATGAATAAGCTGGTTAAAGGATGGTATGGTGGTGGTATAGCACTCTCGAATATACAGGTATATTATTGGGCCTCCCAGCTCATTGTGCTCAACCAGTGGCTTCACTCTCCCCTGACTGAACGTGCATTCCGCATGGATAGACATCCTGGCGGAGGGAGGGGTCATGAGGGCACTTTTCAACAAAACCTCTTAAAAAGACCTCACAGGACCCCTTGCACACACAATTCAAATATGGTACATAGTCCTTAGCAAACTGGGATAGCACAACAAGATCACACAACTTACCCCACTCTGGGAAACCAGAAAATTAGATGGACTAGGCAGTTGCGAAGGGTTCAAGCAATGGGATTTAATGGGTATCTCGAGGATTTAATGGGTATCTCCTTCAGAAAACAACTAAAAACTTGGATATTCGATAAGTAAAGTACCCCCCTCCCTCAAGCGCCTTGAGACCCTCTGGGTGAGTAGTGCGCTATACAAATGTTAAACTTGAACTTGAACTTGAAGGGTGGGCGACCTTTGGGTTAACAGGAAAGTTATGACATTCGCGCAACTTAAAGACAAATATGACATGGCACCTACATAATTGTACAGCTACCTTCAGATCAGGCATGCACTCATGGCCACCATCCTATAAGATACCACCCTCCCAGCCTACAGAGGAGGCCCGTCTCCGGCTGACCTCCAACGAACTCTCACACTGGACTCTATGATGTTAATGTGTCATGGTATTTGTATTTGTTGTTGCATGGAGACCTGCTGCCGGCCCGGGATGGGTTGTAGGCAAGTGATTGCGTTTACATTGTGCTGTGCTTTTTCACAATAAATACAATAAAAAAAAAAAAGATACCACCCTCCCTGAGGCTTCTCCGTTGGAGGAAAGCTACTTACGGAGCGGATTGAGAAAAAAAGCCATATCTGTACCTTACCGGACAATTATTAACAACCAAGTAGACCCCACACAAAGTCTCAGTGAGAAATGGCAGGCAAACATTGGAGACCTAGACGGCTGGCAGGAAAGGCTAGAGTCCCCGCGAGAGGTGGCAATATCCTCAAAACTGCGGCTGGTGCATCTCAAAGAGCTCCAGAGGACATACTTAACAAGGGTAATACTGGCCAGTGTGGGGAGGGCGAACACCCAATTCTGCTTGCGACATTGTAGGGACAAAGGTACATTTTTCCATACGATGTGGGAATGCCCAGATATTAAAACATACTGGGAAACAATCATGAACATAATAACACAGGTCAGTGGGGCTCCGGTGCCACCAGAACCTAAATGATTTCTCTTGAACATTTGGGAAGCCACCGACCTCAAACGCAAGGCCCAAGATTGGGTGACACTGAGCATGACTAGCAAAAGGCAACATCGCCAAACACTGGGGAGCGTAGGATGCGCCAACGTATGCAGAATGGTGCAAGGACATGGACTGGGTTATGGTGTCCGAAAAAGCAGTATATGTAAATAGAGGGTGTCCCAAGAAGTGAGAGTGGGTGTGGGGAGGGTGGAATAAATTCAGAGGAAATATTTATACACTGCCATCGGAAGGATACTTGCTTGATGATAGCCAATGATACACTGTACTAAATATTGGAGGACCAACTGTGGCGGTGTCTTTGAAAATGTACACAGACATTAGAGAAATCAACAGTGGCGTGGGATGCTTAATTTCCGTACAAATGTATATAACTGTATGTGAGATGATGTTTTTTCAAGTCATGCAATCAATAAAAAGAGTTCTAAAAAAATAAGCCCCAGTCAAGAGAAACTAATCACGCAAAAATGTATTCCAATCAAATGTAGGCCATCCTGACGCCCATCAGCCCATGGAAATAAAGTATTAAATTAGGAGACTTGTAGAGCCTGGCACCACACACGGAATCACTTCTATGCACATCTGGGCCAGGGCTGTCTTCTAAGCCTCTTCTAATAAGGTTTAGAACAGGTGCAGGTTCATGTACCGAAGAGCTAGTTTCCGTTTGGGGCATGTGGCTTCCATTTTAGCAGGTTTAGTGGAGGGCACTCACAGAGGATTCAATTCTTATTTTACTGCCTATTTACTAATTGTAAGCCTCTGCATTGGTTAGCCCAGGTTAGATGGGCAGGACATCTAACCTTGGCTTCTATTGGAATTCTATAACGCACATTAGCAAGCCCATTATTGCCGTTTTAGCTCCAGTTTCCTGCCACTAAAATTGCGATAATTGTAACGAGGTTCTTGCTAATATGCCCCTCAGTCTCTTCTCTTGGTGGTTTAATACAGATGGAAGAGTATGCAATGGACTTGGAAGCAGAAGGTATTCTGCGCTTGCGATAACTTGCTAAGTCAATGTTGGCAAGGTTTCACCACAAACCACAAGGTTAATTCAACAGGAAACTACAAGCGTCACTGGAGGAGGGAGACTAGGAATAAAGCAAAAATAATTGTCAATCTGCACCAGAGTCAATAGGAAATGTATCAGAAAACACCAATGTTTGATCCACATTTCAACATTTCAAAGCTCATGTAACCTTGTCGACATCTCGGACATCAGGCTTTGTCCGGGTATCTCTGCTGATAGTGTCTAATCTGCTACTTCTTAGAAATCCGTCCACAGTCTGGCTGCTGAAAACCCGCATTCTGAATTTGTAGGTAATATCTCCCTTATCTCTAAAGGTAAAGTGGCTGCTTTGCTTGTGCGTGGAGGCTCCACTGCACTGTTCACCTGCAGAGGAGATGTGGCCCAGCAAGTCAGCTGAGCCGCTACTTCCTTTATGAGCAGGGTCAAGACTGAGTCGCATAGGATTGCTCCCTTTTATAAAGCAGTAAATGAGCTACAAATCAATGTAATGAAGTGTATCCTAGAGGAATTCACACAGCTTGAAAAACGTTGGCTCAAACACTTGCATCCTGCACGTTTTTGTTTTCTAGAAAGGTAAAGATTCCAGGACTTCAGAAGCTGCTTTTGAACTGAATATGCTGTGTGGATGAATGTACTACTTCTTCGAAGCCAGGAGACCCCTTTAAAGACATTTTGCAATCTTGCAGCAAGTTTAAAAGCTGCTTACCTTCCACTGTGGCCATGGTCCTAAACTACAGGAGGAAGTCTAGGCCTACCAGTGGCGTGCAGTCGTCTCCACTGACCGGATCCACACATCATCCCAACATGCACCTCCAATTTTATGTGCCTCAAACTCGCCTTTCAGCACTGTGGTGATACAAGTTATAGGTTTCTTTGTGAGGTACCTCAGACCTTTTCTGTAGAAGGCTCTATTATCCCATTCTATAATGCCCTCACGCCACAAACACGCACCCCTGTCCTTAACCCGTTTACCGCGGCGGATATTCCGCCGCGGTGCGGGCGTTCTGAAGGGTGGGCGGGCAGCATCGGCCAACGGTCGTGCGCAGCACCAGGGAGGGAGTGCTCGCCGACAGGAGAACGGAACGGGTGAAAGAAGGCATTCCCCGCAGTGGTATGGCACCAGGATGGCATGACCTATAAATACATCTAACAAAAATATGGTGCCATAAATATGCTTTACAAAAAATGTCGCCCCTTTGGAGTTAATAGAACACACTCAATGAAGTGATATGTTTTTAATGATAGTTAGGCCACGATATTTATGCAAGAAGATATTGTGTTATCCATATTCTGACATACAACCCTGAAAGCATTCTATAATATAAGCATTCATGCCTTTCACACTCTGCTTCTGCCACATGATACCCCATCGTAGCGCTATTAAGTCTCCTCAGTGCTCACCGAAGTACTATATACCAACACCTGTTTTCCACTGTCTTCAGTCCTAGTCTGGATGAGCTATTATTCGATCCACTGATGTGTGCAATGGGAAGGAGACCTGCAATAAGCTTCAAGTCCTGCCAATGGCTACAACTGGAGTCATTAAACTGGAGCAAGCCTGTTGCTAATCCTTGACTCAGACTCTTACATCAGAAAAGACACTCTAGGTCCACTGACAGTGGATGTTATATCGAAGGGCACCTCAAGATTCAAAACCTCAAACGCTCAGATGAGTGAGAGTATGATCATGGAAGGGGAAATACCAAAAAACAACCTCAACTCTCCCCAGCGGCATACACTACTGGGTATTCTACACAGAGGACTAGATAAAAATGTCTAAACTACCGATGTCTGGTTGTGAAGCTGCCCTTTTTAATATGTCTCCTAATATTGAGTGGTCAGTTGTGGGTTTCCTTACTTATAGACCTCCGAGCCGGGCTTGAGCATTTATTACTGAGTTGGCCCAGACAGTGCCACCTTATGCCATCCGCTACCCCAATTTCATAATTTAAGGGGATTTGAACTTACATTTGGACAATAAAGAAAACTGAGAAATTGGTGAGATGACAATGGGACTACAGGCCCTGGGTCTAGAACAGCTGGTCCATACCTCTACGCACACTAAGGGCCATATTTTAGATAATATTTTTTCTAACACCTGTGCCTATAGTCTGGTCTGACCATTCGATTCTCCCTTTTAGGATTGTGAATCCGAGAAAGGTCTCCGGCAATCTGAGAAAGCGACCAGAGTCCATAATGACACGGAAATGGGCGCTTCTCACTCACGACTCTTTCAGGAATAAATTTGCCTCAAGCACACTGAAATTGATGGCTGACACCCAGAGAGCAGATAAATAGGTCTCTCTTTGGATTAAGGAGATAGTGGACTCTTTAATACCTCTAAAACCCTGTAAGAGTGCCTGCCAAACTACATCAGCGGAATGGTTCTCAGAGGAACTTGCATTGCTTAAAACACAATGCAAACGCCTTGAACGCTGCTGGGGGGTGAACTATCATACTGAGACTAAGCTGAAATATTTAAAAGCACTCAAATTCTATCATCAACAAATTATATTGAGAAAATTGAATCTGTGAAAAATACCCCAAAGAACATCTTTAGTATTGTAAAACAACTTACTTCCTTAGAGAGTGTCACAGCTGTATTGCCTTCATCTGCAAACTACTGTAATAAAGTAGCTCTTTTTTTTCTTGGGAAAGATAGAAAAAATATATGCTTCCTTCCCTGAAACCAGCAAGAACTATATCTTTGCCCCACCAAAAAATGACACTGGATGTGGGAAGTTTTTATTTTTCATCTTCCTGAGCAAAGTGGCGTGCTAAAACTCATTGCAGTAGTCAAATCAGGCTCCCCCTTGGATATGACTCCTCCAAATATGTTACTGTGAGGGAAGGAAGCTATTGCACCGGTGCTTACTAATTTGCTGAAGATGACCTTCAGCTCAGGGCAGGTTCCATGCAACTGGAAACAGGCAATGTTGGTGCCATTACTAAAGAAACCATCTTTAGGTCTGGCGCTCCCAGAAAATTTGAGACTTGTATCTCTGCTTCCTTCTTTTGTAAAAATTGCAAAGAAATTTCTAAATATCAATTTGTCTAAGTTCATGGAAGAAAAACAGGTTCTCCATGAAACTTAATCTGGTTTCAGGGCACTTCACAGCACTAAATCAGCCTTACTCCTGGCTTCTGAGGCGCTAGAAATAGCAGCAAACGAGGGAAGGACGAAAGCATTGATTTTGCTGGACTTGAGTGCGGCGTTTGATACGGTCTCCCACGGCCTTCTTTTCGAGCGTCTTTGGGAGTCCGGTGTCAAAGGTAACACATGGAAATGGATCTAGCACTTCCTGCAGAATAGATCCTTCCAGGTCTTAAAACATCCTTTTAAGTCTGAGATATGTCCACTCTCTCAAGGGATATCACAGGGCTCTGACCTCAGTCCAATTCTATTTAATGTGTACATGCGCCCTGTGGTAGATATTGTATTGAAACATGGGGTGAAACTGGTGTCATAAGCTGATGACACTCAGTTCATTGTCACATTGGAGCAAAACGAGGCAGAGGACGTGCCTAAACTGAAAGCCTGCCTGAGTGATCTTACAAATTGGAAGAAGTTTAGCTGTCTGCAATTAAATGCAGGAAAGACGGAGGTGATGGTGGTTGGCAAACAGCCCTCCATCTGGTCATACTTGTGGTGGCCGGAGAAATTAGGATCAACCAGACTCCCAAGTTTAAGATAAAAAGTTTGAGAGTCTGGTTTGACAACACCTTATCATTTGCAGAGCACATATCAGCTGTGGCAGGACATTGCTTTGGCATTCTAAAAATGTTGCGCAAAATCTTGGATTTACTACCAATAGACGCCAAAAAGACCATTGTGCAAGCCCTGGTTACATCTCATCTGGACTACTGCAACGTCCTCTATTTAGGGGTCACAAAGAGAAATGTGAATATTTTACAGAAGGTAGAAAATGCAGCTGCCTGAATGATATTGAATATGCCGAGACATGCATCGGTGGGAGCAGGCTCGAAGGAATTACACTGGCTTCCAGTACAGGCCAGAATTACCTTTAAGGCTCTGTTTTTCTGCCACAGGATTTTCAATGAGAAAGGCCCAAGGTACCTACGCCGGTTACTTACTGCTTACAGACCCACCCGGAATCTGAGGTCTATGGGCACTGCTAAGTTGGAGTGCCAAAAGTTCAATAGGCACATTCAGGAGGTAGATCCTTCGGTTTTCTTGCGGCTAAGGCCTGGAATAACCTACCTATGGAATTGAGGATGTATCCATCTGAAGCAATGTTTCGTAAAAAACTTAAAACCTGTTTTTTTCAGTCATCCCCAGGGGATTGGTGTTAAGCGCTCCGGTTGCAAAGCTATCATATTTGCTGGGGCCAGTGGCCCCTTGGGGGGGATAGGGCTCTGTTGTCATGGACTGCGATGCGATGTCTTCTTAGCATGAGGACACTCCATTGGAGTAACCATACGCCTTATAAGCTTTAAAATAAATAAATATATAAATTAATAAATATTGCGAATGGTAATTCACCCCATTGAAATGTTCTTGTAGTGGGTTACAAACTCTTCAGAAAGGAGGGTAACAGAATCAGGCTGTATGACAGGGGTACATTCACCACCAGTCCATATAAAAAAATCAAGAGTGAACGTCAAACCTGTTTTTAGACAGATATTAGCACTCACCTCACTTGCAACTTTTTTCACAGAAAAAGGCCTCCAACACAGAGCATGACCTTGTCTTGTAGCCTTCACAGCCATGTAGCAAGCCTTTCCATGGTCAGGTGTCAGCGCCAGGGTTCCCTCAGTCGGTACACCGCTCACCTTAGATCCTAACATTTAGTCCCAGGGGTGTGTTCACTTATCTCACAAATCCTTCTGAATCTTTCTCTCTCCTCTTCTGTGTTTAGAAGCCAGTTGATGCAGAATTCTACGTAAGTGACTCGCTGGAGGGGAGCAACTGCGATTACGAGAATTTGGAAGAGGTAAGTAATATTTTTGTCCCTCCAGTGAACATTCTGTCAACAGCAACTTGCCAGAATCCTTGTTAATAGAGACCAGTGCTACATTTAGGCTGTGGTTACAAATGGGGCACCAATATTAGTTTTTTGGGTCCTTCACTTATTTTTCCTCAGCAAATTTTGATCCAGAGCAAGAGAAAGAAAAACACAGAATAGGCAAAGGAGGGGAAACAGAAAGACGGGAAACAGTGACAAAGGTTGAAAGCAGGAATGAAAAAGAGCCTGCAAGAGTTAGATGAAGGGGCAGAGAGAGTCAGTGGTAGATTAGAGGCATGGGCTGGAATCAAGACTATGCACCCTTGGTATTCAGGACCCCAACCTTCATTAGCGCTATCCACAGGCTTCTGAGCAAAACCTTGGGCCCTGGCACTTATTCATTTACAAATGAAGCACGGACAAAGAGCGCCTGGAGAAAGGGGGACGGGAGACAAAGGAAAACACAAGCAGCAGCAATGTAATTTATAAGCAGGGCCATTGGAATGACACAATTCAACAGCTGCTCTGCTTTACAAATAAATGCTGATCTTTCTCATTTTCAACCTATTCAACTTTTTACTGCATCATTTGCATATTATAAAAAAAAGTTTCTTGCTCAAACGAATGTCATTAAGAACTCTGGGGCATATTTACAAGCCCCTTGCGCCACATTTGCGTCATTTTTCCTATGTTAAAATTGGCGCAAAAGTGGCGCAAGGGGCTTGTAAATATGCTCCTCTGTACATAGAATGAAGCATAGCTGCCTGCACTTTGAAAAAGACAACTCAGCCCCTTTCAGCTGTTGATCGCTGTATTGAGGCACTACACAGATAAGAATGTTGCCCAGGTAGTGTTAATATTCCCAAATTGATGGACCGTCGGGAGAGCATCAAACCCCATGTATATACATAAAAAGAATTCAGAGAGCAAAAATGTGTTGTTTTGTCATGAGAATTAATGTCTACACAGAAGTAGTATCAAAAGACATCAACATTTTCAAGAAAACAGTCCTTCTGAATGTTTTCTTGTATTTTATTATAAAATGGAAGGTCCTTCAAAACCCTGCATTAATGCAATACTCCCCCTTGCATCTTCATGTCCCCCAAATACCGAATCCCGGATCCAGGTTGGTGGTCACCTTAGGCAGCAGGAGTCAGGAACGGTAGCTCAAGTTCACCCTCGCTGTGAATACTGGGAAACTCAGCTTACAAAAATGCTTAGGGAATGATGCAGGGGAACTGAGCTTTTAAATAGACAGCCCGTCTCCCGCTAAGTAGATCTTCACAGCAAGGAGGGTGGGGTTCCGCTAGTTTGCACTGTACCTGGACCGTCGTAGGTCCAGCGTTTAAACCGATGTGCTCGCAAGGAGGTAAACCGCCTGATGTTTCAAAGTTACAGAATCGGTGTTTTTTACTGGTAGCTTTACTGCTGCTGGGCTACTTTTAGCAGCTGGGGGGTCAATAGCAGCCACCATGTTCTTGCTTGAAGCTTGTAAGACCAGAGTCACGATTCTGTGCATCAGCTGATCTTAGTGGGTCATAGATTGCCCCGCCTCATCTTGCTGGTACAGGTAATAGTACAGCAATGTTCAGGATCAAACATCTTCAAGTTAAAAAAAGACAGATCACAGGACATGGTCAGTAAATGCACAGAAAATTGTAGCTACTGTTTTGCTTTCATTTCCTGACCAGACCTTTGTCTTTCTCCAGGCCATGTTTGGGAGCATGTTCCAGTCCGAAATGCAGACAGCGCTGTGATGCCCAAGCTTGACAATACTAGGGGGTGACAGTCTCCAGGAGCCACAGGTGATTTAACTTCTCCTGCAGAATGGTGCCCTGGGCAGATGGACAGAGCAAGAGTATCCCGGATTACCCGGATTTCCTCGATTACCGGAGAACAGCACCGCCATGTTGCGCTCAGCCTTCTGCAAAAGGCTGGTTATGATTGGAGGAGACTGCCTGCTCAGACCGCCTAGTCCTAACACTTCCCTTCAGCTCCTCGGCTGCCATGGATTCTTAAAGACTTGTTATACGATACAATGCCTTATCTATTTCCATAGCACTGCTTCATAACATTAACCTCCTCAAAAACACCAGTTCTCTCTCCTGGCACTCTTCAATGGAGCTTCAGTTATCCCCATCACTGTCCTCAAACTGATCATTCGAGCCTCAGCCATCCCACATCACTAGCCTCACACACTTCATTCATTTGTCATTACTGGGTTCATATGAGACAATGGATTTTTGTAAATTATTCATAACACTGGTCCCTGGCATTTAGGTAGAATCTCACTCGCCCCCGTCAGTGCCTTAATGCATGTTGTCAAATCTCGAATAATTCTCCATCAGTTTACTAATAGTCCTCGTTGGAGGGTCACTCTAGAAGAATGTCACTAGACACACTTTCAAAGATTTAATAGGTAGGTTTATTCAACATAGTACCAGCCTGCTGCTAACCAGACAACTAATTTACAACAGAACTCAACACACTTCAGACAGATACATTAAGAACCTATTTCATTGACCCAGCCCATGATATCAAACACTCAACGGGCACGCTATACAGCCCCCCCATGTCTCACAAACATGCATGTACAGCTAAACGTTTCTCCACACTGTTCTCACACTAACTGAACTAAACATACAAGATTTGATTTATTTATATTTCAAAAAAAAAATTTTCAATGCTCCACTTTACAGATTATATCACCTATCACATCCATAACTTTCTCTTAGCAGACGTCTTTTTAACAAGAGGAACCAGGAGCTTTTTAAATAGGTCCTGCATACAGGCTCCTAAGTAGTTTGAGAAAAAAGGGGGTATGCAGTTCCTAGGTGTGAGGGAAGGTTCAGGTCTTTCTAAAACGTGCCCTCACACACCCCGAAGGATGTCATGCTTCATCATTGGGCCTGCTCCTCGTCCGGCCAGTGCTGCAGTGCCCCATGGGCGCCCAAACAGGGGCTCTTTGGATGAGATCTTTTGTTGATGAAGCCGTGGGGTGAGTGCGGGTGTGTAGGCTGGGTAGTGCTATCGATGCAAAAATTAAAATATGTCTAGAGCAGCCCTTTCTGATACTTTTATTCCTAGGGGGCACTAGCCTATCTAAAAGAAGTGAGCCCTGGCTGGATATAATGATCCTACAGGGCCTGTGTGGTGCATCAGGTCGACATGTTTCATGCCAGGAGTCGCCCCTAACGTGTCTGTTGGCAATTCATCAGGACCGTATTAAAGGAATTATTTATTGTACTCTAGCACTACCGCAATGCTGGTTCAAGGATTCGTGTGATTGTATAGTAACCAGCTTTGCAGTAAGGAAACCGGGTCCAATTTTGCCCAGTATTCTGAGACCCCCTAGACAAGTAGGTCTGAGTTGATGAGGCGTGTGACAGAGCACTTCGTTGCTCTGATAACGGGGAGGCGTGGTAACTAGCTCTGATCCTACCCTGGCTCTGGTCTCTATCGACATCTCTGGAAATGCAACTACAACCTTGGTGTTTGCACCGTCTAGTATATCTGGGTTTTAGCACCTGCTAAAATATTCCAGCTAAACTACCAAAAATATAGAAACGTTATCTCTCACAAGGACCAGTCCCAGGGTTTAAATTGGTATTGTGCCCAAGGCATCTGTGGACATCGCAAAGGGTTTAATTAGGATTTAAATTGTTCGTGATTTATCCATCTATCCCGCATTGTGCATTCCCTAACTCTCCTTTTCATCATTAGAGGGGAGAGGTGTGGCACAGCGGCCAGCGCAGCTGACTCCGGAGCACGTGGCTCATGTTTCAATCGCCGGCAGCAGCTTAGCTCAGCATCATGTGACTCTGGGCAATAGCTCACTTATTCTCTTCGATCGCCCCCAGCACCTTGAAACCCTTAGGAGGGTGATATGTTTGCGCTTTACAAAAAAATATATTATTATTATTATTATTTTGTTCAGCATTGGCTGCCAAAACTGGTCTGTTACCCACATTTTGGTGTTTGTACTTCCCATATGTTCCACATGACATGGACCACCCACCTTCAGCTGCAGCCCTCATGGGGAATAATTGTGCTCCTACGCAAGACATACACTTCAAACAGAGGCAGCACAATCAATTTTACTGATATGTCTCCCCTTCCTCTACCAATGTAGCTTTAGGTGAACAATCTATTGAGACATAAATAACAATTTACTTTAACAGGGTACAGAAATTACACTACTCCCTCACTGATCCCGAGGCATGGTAGACCTACTCACATGAGCCACCAGAGTGATAGCGCCACACACATACTCTTCTTGAGAACCGCGAACAATCCACCACGCCATCCCCATACCCCAGCAAATACTCATCCCCTTAAGTCCTACAATTAATTTATGAGTGACTAATCCTAGAAAACTCCATCCAAATGCTCTTTGCTTTTAACTAAGCCATTAAAGGACCGTGGTCACTCCTTAACATTAATTTAGTGCCACACCCAAACTGCCAAAGGGACACCCCCGACCACAGCGCAGAATCTGACCCTCAATCATAGATTTTCTTTCTTCTGCCTCCTCTAAAAACCTGGAGCACATGCTACCGCTCCTTTTCTTCGTTCTGCGGGATAGTAACACCCAGATCAATGGAAGGAGCATGAGGGGTGTTCACACCCTCGGATTTTGAATCAAGTCCGTTAATAGCTTAACCATGTTCTCATGCATGCTTTTCTTGTCTGTACAATTCAGGGGCGCTCCAAAAGAGCTCCTAGAGGCCTCTTCTCAGTCGGAGTTGGTGCCACTCTTGGCATTGTTACAAGTTTCTGTTTTATTTAAACTCAATCCTCAGTCACTGCAGTGGCCAAAGACTTTGCTAACAGTTGTGGTAATGTGCAGTAAGGCACGTCTATCACTAGACCCGCATATTCAAAAACGGAAGTACTTGCCCCGCTGGTTTTGTGACTTCCGCCTCTTCCTTGCCCATCACTAAAATGTTGCCCTGAACGTACAGGTTTCCCTTGACTTCCGCATACTTTGCGTGAGCCACTGGAAAACTGCTGCCTTGAACCCCAAAAATACACACTCCTTTCAAGCTGATGGCCTCCACAGCGACACTGAAAGCTGTGTCTGGTCTAGACTGAACACATTTGAAACATAGCTCTAGAAACATCTTTTGTTAACACAGATGTTGTGGTTTGCTCTTTCAAGTCCACACAGAGACCCATTTTTCCACTTGCCTGTCAGGAAGTGACTTGTGGCACCACTCATACAGAAAAATTAATATGTCACCTCGCCTCTAGCCTCTGCCTCTTGTAATTCTTTTAAAAAGTCTGTTCTAACAGTGAATGGAATGTTCATTACTGTGCACACAAGGTGGGGGCTACTCATACCTTCCGATGCAAATTTAAAGTAGTTGCTACCCATCACTGGAGTATGATATCTGTATCAGCTAACCATATTGCATCCTGCTTTATCTCTCACACAAGTTTACTTCACAGTTGTGATCTGAGTACATCAGACTTGTCCACAACATCTGTGACTTCATCAACAAAACTATGCACGACAGATCTGCCTAGCCCGTATCTGATCTGGTGCATTTCAGCAGTAACTTTGCGATTGACCATTCCTGTTCACGTCGGTAGTCTAGGCCTGCGTCACCGATTGGCCAGCTTCAGCCATGTTACTCACAGCAACGAGTGACATGTCAATTCGGTGGAATTGGTTTCTGGCACAATCCTTTTACTGGAAATATGATTTATTATCTTAAAATAATGGATTTTAATTTGATAAATACCAGAAGTCACCCCAAACGTTCTAAATTCAGAAGACACCAATTTGTAATCGATCAGATCGATTTGATGAGAATGCCAAAAGAAAGAGTTGAGATTTGAAACCTGCGTGCCTTCCTAACGTATGCCTACAATATTCTCATATCACCCCACAGGCACTGTGGTTCCCTTCACAGCAGCAGAGTTAACGGCGCACAACATAATACATGATTCCTATGCACACTCTTAAACGAAATTCAATTGTTGTCCAGTCGAATATGTCTACTCCAAATGTGTTACTGGCCTAGAAAGTGGATTGATCGATAAGAAAATGAGAAGATTCCCTGACGGAACAGTGACCCTGAAAGGCTATTTGAGCGGAGGACGAGTAAATCACATGGAAGGGGAGAAGCTGGAATCAGCGACTGGCTCTCCCACAGCCCCACTGGCCTTTCACAGTCATTGGCCTATTGAGAAACTCCTTCGCCCCAAACGTATCTGCCGCCCAGTCTGCCAGGTTGGTACTTGCCATGGGAAACTTTACCCCAAAATGTCAGAAGAGGCTGCTGTCATCAACACCTCCCATTCACTTCTGGCAGCCATCTTGTTTACAGTTCACTGCAAGACATTCGTCATGAACAAGAGGTGACTGCTTATTCTGATGTACTTCTTCCTTCCCAAATACTTCTCCTGTAACCTTGCAATTCCGTTCTGCTGTTCCTTAAGATGTACATGATTATGATGGCATACGGTATGTTTTCCCTATTGTGTAGGGCTTTATCAATTTAAGATTAATTCTATTGTACAGGGTTTTTCAAGTCCTCTGAATTGAGGGGGGGAAGTACTTTATGTGCTATAAATAAATAAATAAATAAATACATTATGTACTTGAATCTCAACAGATCAATGTCATTGGTTTTTCACATAATCACAGGTCTCGTGATCTCCCTATCCCACTTCATTGGCGTCTCGCTAATTACCAGATTCGGCCTCCTATGTTTCAACAAAGCTTCACTAGTTCCTAGTATTTAGATTTTCTTTTTAGTCTCTGTTTTGGGGGTGTTTTAGTTATGTGTTTACCAACAGGGCCATGAAGCTGAGCAAACGTCCTAAACAAGTAAGCATTGCAATATATGTGTTGAAGAGGATGACTGGTGACAGCTGACACTGCAGGGATCTTGCAGCAAACCTTGGTAACTCGAGATCGTTAAGGCAGGCTTGACTTGCTGCATGCAGCTCAAAAGGAACCGAAAGGAAAGATGAACCACTCACTATACGGTCATTCAGAGCAGTGATGGACAGTAGGCTATCACACCAGATTGCCTTTCTGGCAGGTAATTCTAGGCTCGCTGAGGGATCCGGTCGACCAAGGGAAATATGTTGAATTTGTCCCAGTGTTTTCTTCCAAAACAGGGACACCCTGTGGCACCCGCAAGTTGTCTGCATTCCATTCAGTGCAGCAAACTGCAGGCCGCAAAGCAGCTTTCTTATTTTCACTTCAGCCAGGTACAAAGAAAGGCTTGATTTAACGGGCCATCAGCCCTTCTTTTGTTCGAATGTCATCTTGGCTGAGAGCCATCTGAAGCCTAACACCTAGATACAAATGCAATGGAAGGAAACACAGTTAAATAGCTTAGCACTTCACAGGTACTTAAGAGAAACTATGACTTGGAGGCATGTTTTTTCCCCCCGCCCCTGTCCCCAATAAAAGGTGTGCCTGCCCTGTAAGAATGCAAAATGTATCTGTGTGCATGGGTAGTCAAGTGAATAATGATATAAGAGGCACCTACTAATTTATTTTCAATGTTGTTAATTTATAGCACTACTCATTCCATTGGGGAACATCCTTTACGACGCAGATTTTACTCTGCAGTGCTTTTACGACGCGTCCGTTACAACGCAAGTCGTAACCACGACTTGCGCTGGAGGGCGCTAGAGGATTAAGAATAGTATATTTACTATTCCAACACCTTCCCTAGTGTCCACGGGGACTGGTGTTAGAATAGTAAATTATACTATTCTCAATCCGCGCCCCCAACGCAAGTCGTGGTAACAACTTGCGTTGTAAGGGACGCGTTGCAAAAGCACGCGTTGTGACGGTACACGTCGTACCGTCATACATCCCATTCCATTTGTAGGCTACCAGAGAGCTTTATATTACAAACAGAGAGAAAATACATTATACAAGTGTGTACATTAAGGTACAGGAAATGTTAGTTATGACAATGAGGGTTATAAGGTGTAGGACTCACATATTGCCCATAGTTGTAGACATTGTATGTTAAGAGTGAACAATTAGGAGAAACACAAAGTCAGGATATAAAATGCAATGCAGTGAATAGGGTTGTCTGCATTAACAAGACTTCATTAATTCTAAGAGGAATCCTTCTTGGCAAACTTAGAATAACAAAAGATTGAGGTAAAAAACAAAAAGGATCTAAACCCATGACTTAGAGTTTGCATGCACTCCTTGATGCCGGTTAAAAGGTCACTATGTAATATTAGAAGAACTGTCATTTATGAACTGGGAGTATCAAAAAGACCTCAGTGTCAAAAACAGCAGCCTATTTACCAATCTACATAAAATACGAATCTGCAATCTGCAAGTTAACAATGTGCTTTGCAGCAGGCACATTAACTCTCCATGCTACTTTATGAGTCAAAACTGTGACTGGACAAAGCACAACAGTAGCACAGCAGTTTCCCAGAACTGCATTATCCACCAGAGGCATCTTTTAATCCCCTCATAATTGCTGACCACACAGAGATCTATGCAGCAGGTGTCCTGAGTCTGTAAAATATTCTAAAATGCAGCCTCTTTGTGACCAACTTGGTAATCTATGCCAGATTTGCTGCCACATTTGTCCTTGTTGCCAATTTCTTTGCAGCAGACTTTTTAAGTTAATGTGTAAGTTGACTGTCAGACTCTGCTTTTCAAGCTTTGCCCCTCAAGACTCCACTCCCTTTCCCCAGCCACACCTTGACACTCAATGTATGGGTTCCTGGAGTATTTTTCCAATTCCAACACAGGTTCAGAGCACACAAAAAAAGATGTGGTCTTGGCATAGTTTGTGGTCTTCGGTGTAAAAGGCAGCAGAGAGGTGCAGAAGGAAGTCCCTTGCAACAAGACCCTGAGAATCTGAAGTAGCAAACATGCCACTTGCCTCAACAAAATAATGTTAAACTGCCCACAGATTCGTGCACTTCTTGTGCTTTCTGATCACGCATTAAGAAGCGTAGAGTCAGGTGTCATTGTGTTATTTTCAGTAAGCAGTTTAAGCTCCTGACAGAAGGTGGCAGCACCTCCCAATAAATAGTTGCTGGAGCCAGCGCGATCTAATAATGTAATAGGTGGAACAAAATCTATTTCTGACCGAGGTTTCCTGTTATATTCTTAGGCGAGTCCTAAAGTTGTCCCCTTTTAATTTTACCTAAGGGAAAGTCAAACACGTTTTTTTATTTTAGCGTGATGTAGAATTATTGCTGAACCATCTGTATAAGAAATGTACAGAAAAATACATCTTCGTTACGTGAGAATAAACAGGAATTGGCATATACATCAGATTAAGTTGTTTGGCTGCTAGTAAACTCCTTTTTCCAGAGCACATTGACCTGGCAAGATAAAACCCGGACACGCAAGAAAGTGACCTTCAAGTGGCGATGTCAGGGTCACAGGTCACAGGTCAGCGATGACCAAGGTAATTTGTGGAAACGGATTGTAAGGCTCAGATATTGTGGATAAGGTTGCCACGAGCTGATGACTATAGTCCACGAGCTGATGACTATAGTGCCGACGTACGTCTTCTAACGCGAGGAAATGCAGCAGTGGCGGAGGAGGTTGGACACTTTTTACACAGGAACTCGCACATAAGGGCCAGTTTGCGGTGGGGGGTTGTAATAATAAGTCCAGTAGCCGAGGAGTAAAATAAAGATGAATGGTTTATTGATGTAGTTCTTTGTTGTTATAATTTAAGATTCTTAGATGTCGATAGGTATCAAGCATAGAGCCCCACCAGGATCAGCCTCCTCGTTGCTCAGCGCGTACTCTCAACTGACACACCACACCCAGGCATTCCAACACTCCATTACCTCACCACGCACACCAACATTCCACAGAACATCCACACTGGCTGAGCAGCAAGGAAGAGAAGTAGAAAAGGTGTCTTATACTGAGAACCAGATACAACAGGCGTCGAGAGCAGAAAAGGGTGAAGGCATGGAGTGGACGAGTCAAAAAGGCCAGGGCACGATAAAGGGCGGTGTCCTCAGCAGAATGGAGTCAATGGCGGTCCGCCTCTGTCATCCGGTACCCTTGCATTACTTCTAGAAAATCTACCCACAAAGAAGTTAGCAGGGTTGCTGGAGTACACATTTTTAATGACATGGTACGTACAGAAGGTTTCCAAATAAAAGCGATTTATTCCACCATCTAGGGTAGCCATACAGGGCGAGACACTCCACTCTGGAGCACCCGGGGGTCACCCAGAATCACCGACCTAACATTCCACGCCAGGCCCGGTTCTAGCCCACAAACATCACCCTTGGCCCTCGCAGTGATGGTCAATAGAAAATGGGCACTTTAATTTAAAACGTATCTCCGAACGTTGTTTTCCTTCCTCTTCTGGGAGTTGCGTGATTGGACCTGGGCTCTTTTTCACATGCACCCCCAATCTCGCATCTCCTTTTAGACAGGTGGGCTGTGTCGTGCAGGTACAGTGGGGCATGGTGAAGGGGACACATTCTTTCTTTAGCACTGGCTGCATGGATATTTCCTTTTCTATTTGGTGCTGGAGAAAAGAAGTTTGTTTATCCTGATTCACCTTTCCTGACCCTGCATCTGCTTATCAGATCGGTCTGTGAGGCAGATTTCTATGAACCAAGTAGGAAAGAAAAAGTGTGACTATTTGTTCTTCTGTTTAAAATCTGCAAAGGCTCAGCAAGGCACATACTTTGTGTAGGTTTCATTTAAATCATTTTGTCAGTATCATGGCCATGGATGCAAACAACAATAAACATGTCCAGATAACTGGTAATTAATGATCCTGCTGGAGAGCAATCTTTTGTCTGTTGGTAGTTTGAAATGCAGATAAACTGTATTTTATGTACATAGCTCAGTGGGTTACTGCCCTTTGTCACAAAGATTATTGTTTTACTGTTCAGAAGTTATAATCCTATCATAGGACAGTGTCCTACGAACTACAAAAGAGCTGCATGCAAACCTGAATGGTATAGTTAGAACGTCACTTTTTTTCTTTGTACTGCAATACAGTTAGAACTACCCCAGTCTTTCCGTATTCTAATGTTACTAAAAATTGTTTGTTTCGGCAGATATACATTTTTATTAGTAAAGCCAACCACTGGGGTATGCTTTAAATCCAGAGTTTGTACTTCTCCAGACCAAACCCTCTTAAAATAAACTGCCCATCGTATGGATTACCTGATTCTTACACCTTGTAATACTCATTGGCTTATGTAACATTCAATATAGACTGATTTACATACTTGTATGATTCATTGTCTCTGTATAATGTGTACATGATGTAAAGTACTGTGACACCCTACACTGATATGAGTAGCGCAACAAATAGTATACAACTAATGAAATGCATATGAGAGAGTGGCTACAGAGAGATGAAGGACACTGTTGGAGGGTGGTAGTAATGGTATCTGCAGAGAAAGAAGTCATTAGTAGGGTGCCAAAAAAGACTTTCACACTAGCGCTAATGCTGTGATGGCCTTGCAGTATTGTTTATTTAATTAGCAGTCAGGTCATTAGGGCAACTATGGAAATATTTTAAAGTTTGTGCTAATTATATTTACTGCTATATTCAATGTTTAAAGTGGGAAGGTGATTTTAGTAATGTTTTTTACCGGGAATAATGAAAGTGGAGCTGGATGAAGGCTGATATGGGGCTGGTGCCCAACGTCACCTGTGAGATAAGATGCACATGATCGGGATGGTAGAAAAGTGGATAATCGGGCCGGGAAGTACTTGTGTTTGCATTTTTCAACCCTTGAGGCGGAAGCCGGGGGAGCTCTGCACTTCCTTGTGCAAAATACCTTTCTTGGAGCGAGATTGCTTCGCCCAAGACCTTTTTGGATCTCCCCTCTCAGCGCTGCTGTCTTTAGGCGCTGAGATCGACTACAGCCACTTTGGCCGCCATCTTGGGTAGGGCAAGGCTGTCTGCCCAGGTGATCGCCCCTCCCACCCTCCTCCCACCTTGCTCTGTAATGGATAAAAGCAGCAGGCCCACCCGTCCGCGCAGCGGGCGGGCGCAGCGGGCGCGCCGGCGGCGCGCCGAAGGCGCGCCAAAGGCGAGCCCGTCTGCGCCCGTCCGCGCCGGGACCGGGCCCAGGGCCACGACCCCTGCTCGGCCCACCCTGTACAAACGGAGTACTCTGCTGAGGCTTCGCCCAACCCATACCTCCCGTTGTACCAAATTTGACCTGACACATACTCCCACGGGCACCAATATAAAGTGCTCTCATTGTGATACCATCGTCCCCTTTAACAACGGCATCTCCCACACTCAGGTCTCTAAGCAGGTTAAGGAGAAGCACATCACCATGGCCCTAATCAATGCGCGCTCTCTTGGCAAACACTGCCAAGAGATAGCCGATCTCATCATCGACTACAAATTAGATGCCCTGTATATTACGGAAACGTGGATGGACGAGGCATCTGCGCCCGACTTGGTCACGGCAGTTCCACCTGGCTATAATGTTTATAGGCAGGATAGAGAGAAAAACAGAGGCGGTGGCCTGGCTATTATAGTGAAAGACCAATTTGAGGTCCGCACATCCCCTATCCCTGCCATGTCATGCGAAGCTCTACATTTTAATATAAAATTCACACCGTCTTTTAGTTTCAAGGGAGTGCTCCTCTACCGACCTCCTGGGGCTAGAGCAGCTTTCCTAACAAACTTAAGCACCTTAATAGAATCAATAGCCACAGATGAGTCCATTACTGTAATGGGCGATTTTAATTTTTATCTTGAACAAAATAATGATAGAGATACTATCACCCTTACATCTGACTTAGAAATTATAGGTCTTAAGCAATTGGTCACGGCCCCTACCCATCAGGCAGGACATACGCTAGATGGCATATTTACGAATGTGGAAGACCTTCAGGTGACCGAGATTCTTCCCATGACGTGGACCGACCACTCGGCCATCTTCAGTAGGCTGACCATTAAAGATCCGTTTAGGAAGAACACTTCCCACCCCAAGCCAGGCACTTTCAAGGCGTGGAAGGACATAAATTACAACAACCTAAATATACTCCTAAATAATACTAAACCTGAACTATCTAACGATCCCTGTATTTCTACTTCTCAATTTCACGAATGGCTGAGTGATGCCACGTCTCAACTGGCACCCACTAAATCCCACTCAAGAAACAGAAGTACGCCGACTGCTCAATGGTACACAGAAGAGCTAAAAATACAGAAGCAATTAACAAGAAACAGGGAAAGGTATTGGCGACGAACTTACGACAGTGAAAGCAAGAATAAATATAAAGAAGCTCTAGCCACATATAAAACTATGATCACAGCAGCAAAGAAGCACTTCTTCTCTCTGCATATAGAACATGCCAAAAATTCCAGCAAACAGCTGTATAACATAGCTAAAACCCTATCGGGTAACACACCAGACTTAAACCCCCCCCCCATCACAATCACTATGTGATGCCCTGTCTGAGTTCTTCTTCACAAAGGTGAATAATATATACCAAGCTTTCACCTTGGAACCGAATACTACCGCTGCCCCTCTCTCGCGGACAGTTCTGAGTAATACCATGACGAGTTTTAAACCTTTAACGACCGATCAAACTAAAACCATACTGAGGTCCATTAAATCAGGCTCTGCATTGGACCCTTGCCCCACTTCGGTGTTAGCCATGGTTTCAGACACAATTACTCCCATTATCACTCACGTTTGCAATATAATATTGAGCTCTGGGACTTATCCAGACTCTTTAAAAAACACATTGATTAAGCCTTTGCTTAAAAAACCAAATCTTGACAGGAATGATCTGAAAAATTACCGGCCCATAGCAAGTCTTCCTTTTTTGGCCAAACTGACAAAGAAAGCCATGAACCAGCAGCTGTCGGAATATATAGAGAGACACAATCTGCTTGATGATACCCAGTTTGGGTTCCGTAAATATCATGGAACCGAAACTGCTCTCATCAAAGCAGAGGATGATATTAGACTCATCCGGGACCAAGGAGGGACAGCTTTGCTGGTACTCTTGGACCTCTCGGCAGCATTCGACACGGTTGACCATAAGACCTTGGTCGACCGTGTCGAAAAAATGGGAATCCATTCCACTGCGAGAAACCTGCTTGCCTCCTTCTTGGCTAATAGAACTCAGGCAGTCACTCTTGGACCATTCCAATCTGCCAAACTGTCGTTGCCGTGTGGGGTCCCTCAAGGCTCATCCCTTAGTCCGACACTTTTTAACATCTATGTGTCGGACCTTGCTAGTGTCATCAAAGCGCATGGGATGAGCCTAACCTCATACGCAGACGACACACAGTTGGTATTGGCCATCAAGGGTGACGGACAGGAGGTGGAAGAACGGTTCCAAAGAGGCATGACAGCTATCGGTGAGTGGATGGCAGGAAACTGCCTGAAGCTCAACTCCGAGAAAACGGAGGTTGTCATTTTTGGCAATCTCTCGCCATCGTGGCCTACTACCTGGTGGCCATCAGCATTTGGCACCCCACCTTGTCCGACCCCCAAGGTGAGAAATCTAGGAGTTACCTTTGATAACCAGCTTAACTTTATGGCTCATGCCAATAAGGTAGCGTCCACGGCCCATTTTAAACTCAGAATGATAAGGAAAATCTTGCCTTTTCTGCCTGACACGGCCGCTAAGACCCTGGTCACGTCATTGGTTTTAAGTTCACTAGATTACTGCAACGGACTCTTTCTGAATGCACAATCCAGAGTCACAAAAAAGTTGCAGACGGTACAAAATGCCGCCGCACGCCTGCTGTCAAAAAAACCAAAATTCGCACCCATCTCAGATACTCTGAGGTCCTACCACTGGTTGTCTATCCAAAACAGGATAAAGTTTAAAGCTATGTGCATAGTCTACAAGGTAATGCAGGATCAGGGGCCTCGCTTCCTAAAAGATCACCTAATACCTTACAGTCCTGCCAGAAAGCTACGATCTTCATCACTTAACCAATTAGTGGTCCCACGTAGCAGAACAGTCACATGGGGTGACCGCCGCTTCCTGGTTGCGGCCCCCAAAATCTGGAACACCCTACCATACCACATCAAAGCCAGTCCATCGCTTTTACAGTTCAGAAAAAATATGAAGACGTGGTTATTCAACCAATAATACAGTACACCCACCGCATCCTCACCTCTAAGGAATGACATTACTGCAGTCTAGCGCCGAGACACCCAAGGGTAATTGTTCGCGCTCTATAAGTGTCAGAAAATAAATAAGTAAATAAATTGTGTTGAAGGGTTTGCACTTAGGTCCAGATATTGCTCTTACTATAAAAAAAACTCTCCACATGCTGTGTATACACACATAATCTATCTGTTGTATTATGATGACTGTTAGCAAGTAGATATGATGTAATATAGGGCTTGTAGGCTACCCCCAGAGGTAACAAATTGGGCCCGCAGTGGCCCACCCGAATGCACCCTTGGCCCACCCAAATAAAAATTGATGGAGCCGGACCTGATTCCACGCACTCCAAGCCGCCACAAGGTAAAGCATCTTTGTAAAGCTGTCTGGTTGTGTTTAGTTAACCCCTTTGATGCTCATGATGGAATGGTTCCGTCATGAGCATCGGTGCTCCTGTGCTCATGACGGAGCCATTCCGTCATGAGGACAGGGGCAAAAATCCCTCTGCCGCAGACAGAGGTTTGCAGGGGATTCTGGGTAGGAATACGTTAGGGGACCCACGCAAGCCATACCTCGCTGGACTCCCCTGGTTGTCTAGTTTTCAGAAATGTGTGGGTTTGGTAGGTTTCCCTAGATGGTCGCCGAGCTCAGGGCCAAAAACTCATGGGACCCTCCTTGCAAAACCAGGCTGGTTTGTTATAGGTAATTTTGATGTAGCCTCAATAGGTTTTGGGCCCTTGCCTGTCACGAGTCCTTGACCCACCCATGCAAGTGAGGTACCATTTTTCTCAGAAAAGTTTGGGAGATGCAGGGTGAGGGGAAATGTGTGGATCCACACTGATTCCAGAACTTTTCACCACAGAAATGTGAGGAAAATGTGTTTTTTCAGACAATTTTTTAGGTTTGCAAGGGATTCTGGGTAACATAACCCAGTGAGAGGCAGTCAAGTCACCCCATCTTGGATTCCCCTGGGTGTCTAGTTTTCAAAAATATATAGGTTTGCTAGGTTTCCATTGGTGCCGGAAGAGCTAGGGTTAAAAAACTACAGCTAGGCACTTTGCCAAAAAATTGTTATTTTTCACTGTGAAATTGTGGTGTGTCCACATTGCGTTTTGCGCCGTTTCCTGTCGCAAGTGAGGTATTGTTTTTCTCAGAAGATTTTGGGGAACATGGGGTGGGTGGAAATTTGTGGATCCATGCAGATTCCAGAACTTTCCACCACAGAAATGTGAGAAAAATGTGTTTTTTTGACATTTTTGTAGGTTTGCAAGGGATTCTGGGTAACAGAGCCTGGTGAGAGGCAGTCAAGTCACCCCATCCTGTATTCCCCTGGGTGTCTAGTTTTAAAAAATGTGTAGGTTTGCTGGGTTTCCCTATGTGCCAGCAGAGCTAGGGTTAAAAAACCTACAGCTAGGCACTTTGCCAAAAAAGGGTATTTTTTCACTGTGAAATTGTGGTGTGTCCACGTTGCGTTTTGCGACGTTTCCTGTCACGGGCACTAGGTCTACCCACACAAGTGAGGTATTGTTTTTCTCTGAAAACTTTGGAGAACGCGGGAAAATGTGGGTTTATTGACAATTTTTTAGGTTTGCAAGGGATTCTGGTTAACAGAACCTGGTGAGAGGCAGTCAAGTCACCCCATCCTGGATTTCCCTGGGTGTCTAGTTTTCAACAATGTGTAGGCTTGCTAGGTTTCCCTAGGTGCCGGCAGAGCTAGGGTTAAAAAAATACAGCTAGGTACTTTGCCAAAAAATGGTAATTTTTCGCTGTCAAATTGTATTATGTCCACGTTGCGTTTTGCGCCGTTTCCTGTCAAGGGCACTAGGCCTACCCACACAAGTGAGGTACTATTTTTCTCTGAAGACTTTGGGGAATGCGGGGTGGGTGGAAATTTGTGGACCCATGCAGATTCCAGAACTTTCCACCACAGAAATGTGAGGAAAATATGTAATTTTTACAATTCTTTAGGCTTGCAAGGGATTCTGGGTAACAGAACCTGGTGAGAGGCAGTCAAGTCACCCCATACTGATTCCCCTGGGTGTCTAGTTTTGAAAAATGTATAGGTATGCTAGGTTTCACTAGGTGCCGACAGAGCTAGGGTTAAAAAAAACACAGATAGGAACTTTGCAAAAAAAGGGTAATTTTTCATTGTGAAAATGTGATGTGTTCACGTTGCGTTGTGAGCCATTTCTTGTTGTGGGCACTATGCCTACCCACACAAGTGAGGTACCATTTTCATTGGGAGACTTAGGGTCATTCATATTTGTAAAGCAAACTGTTGCTATTACCTATTGACTTTCAATGCATTTCTGCCTTCTAAATGAAAGACAATGAGTAAAAAAGAAGTAATTTTGGAAAATGATCGATAATTCTCATGCTAGTATGAGTATTCCCAGTTTTGGAAATGTGCAAGTATCTACGGTATCTAAACTCTATATTGTGTTCCCAATTCAGAAATACATAGGTGTCTTTCATACCGATTTTTCCGTGTATACATTTTCCCAGAATGATTGCTATATACCTGGTACATAATAAACAAGCACTGGCGTTGCCAATAGGTCTCACAGTAGGAAAGTTGGAGCTATTACAATTGCAAATAACAATGCCTTTTATTTTGCATGTTAAAAACATAAAGGGCTTTGTCATTTAAAAAACCAATATCTCCAACTTTCCTACTGCGAGACCTATTGTGCACTGCACAGTGTGTGTGAAAGTGGCACTGCGTGGCTGAGTGGCGTTGCGCGGCTGAGTGGCGTTGCGTGGCTGAGTGGCGTTGCGTAGTTGAGTGGCGTTGCGTAGTTGAGTGGCGTTGCGTAGTTGAGTGGTGTTGCGTGTGTGAGTGGCGTTGCGTAGTTGAGTGGCGTTGCGTAGTTGAGTGGCGTTGCGTAGTTGAGTGGCGTTGCGTTGTTGAGTGGCGTTGCGTGGTTGAGTGGTGTTGCGTAGTTGAGTGGGGTTGCGTAGTTGAGTGGCGTTGCGTAGTTGAGTGGCGTTGCGTAGGTGAGTGGCGTTGCGTAGGTGAGTGGCGTTGCATAGGTGAGTGGCATTGCGTGGTTGAGTGGCGTTGCGTGGTTGAGTGGCGTTGCGTGGTTGAGTGGCGTTGCGTGGTTGAGTGGCGTTGCGTAGTTGAGTGGCGTTGCGTAGTTGAGTGGCGTTGCGTGTGTGAGTGGCGTTGTGTGTGTGAGTGGCATTGCGTAGTTGAGTGGTGTTGCGTGTGTGAGTGGCGTTGCGTAGTTGAGTGGCGTTGCGTAGTTGAGTGGCGTTGCGTAGTTGAGTGGCGTTGCGTAGTTGCGTGGCATTGCGTAGTTGCGTGGCATTGCGTAGTTGCGTGGCGTTGCGTAGTTGCGTGGCGTTGCGTAGTTGCGTGGCGTTGCGTGTGTGAGTGGCGTTGCGTGTGTGAGTGGCGTTGCGTGTGTGAGTGGCGTTGCGTGGTTGAGTGGCGTTGCATGTGTGAGTGGCGTTGCATGTGTGAGTGGCGTTGCATGTGTGAGTGGCGTTGCATGGTTGAGTGGCGTTGCATGGTTGAGTGGCGTTGCATGGTTGAGTGGCGTTGCATGGTTGAGTGGCATTGCATGGTTGAGTGGCGTTGCATGGTTGAGTGGCGTTGCATGGTTGAGTGGCGTTGCGTTGTTGCGTGGCGTTGCATTGTTGCGTGGCGTTGCATGTGTCAGAGGCTAAATGTAGCACAGGGAGACCTCCAGCGGTAAGACAATCAAAAACAACTTAGAAAACATTTCACAGTATGAAAAGATCAAACTCATGAACGAGCGTGATACACCTCAGCTAAAAATCATGATAAATAACAACACACATTAGAAGTGAAACTGCAAGTACAGAAGGACCAGCTTTGCTTGTTTAAAACTCCCACTTCAGGCAGATGAGTGTAATGTGTAAAGCGTCTTGTGCACATAAGCAGATCGTGGAGTCTGGAAGCAAATACAAACAAGAGGAATGACTGAGGCGCATTGGTGTGAAGCACATCAAAGGGCTTCTCCTCCCCTAATTAGGTGAGGAGAAGCCGTTCCGGGAAACTGAAAGTACGGCCGACCTGCGGCCGGCCATGAATAATTAGGGGAGGAGAAGCCCTTTGATGTGCTGGGCTGGCTGGCCCTGAATGCGCGTGCATGTTATCACGTGGTTCACGTGAACAGCATGAAAACCGCGGGGCTGAAAGCCCTTTGGTTTGAAGATGTTTTCGCCACATGAATTCTCGCTCCGCTCGATGCGCTTGCGCACATCGATAGGTCGCGAGACCTAAAAACCATTGCAAGTCGCTGCTCAGTTTTTGGCTCTGGGTTCGTCGGGTTCTTGGTGAACCTACAAGATGTATATATCCTCACAACCAGTAAGGTCCATTGGATGTAACTGTATATTGCTTTCAAAGAGCTGTCATAATTAGAAGAAGTTACAGGTGGAAACCATGACACAAAAGGTTGTTTTTTCAACTAAGTTTTAATTTTTCCTATATTTAACTGTTAGTTTCCATAAAGAAACCTTGAAGGATCTACACAAATGACCCCTTGCTGAATTCAAAATTCTGTCTACTTTTCCAAAATGTATAGCTTTCTTGGATCCATTATTGTTTTCATACCCATTTCTACCATTAACTGGAAGGAGGTTGAAAGCACAAAAAATAGCAAAAATAGGCAATGTCCGAGAAAAATGCCTAAACTGTGTAAAGAAATTTGGTTTTCTGACAAAAGTTTGCTTGTCACTGAAAGCTGAGAAGGTGGTGATTTCAGCACCACAACCTCTTTTTTGATACCATTTGCAGGAAAAAAACAGATGCTTTCATCTGTAGTCCTTTTTTCGCATTTTTCCTCAAAAAAATAAAATGTACCTGTATTTTGGCTAATTTCTGGGTCCCCTCCAGGGGAATACACAAACCCTAGGTACCTTTAAAATTCCTCTGATGTTGGAGGAAAAGGACGCAAATTTTGCGTGGATACCTTATGTGGTCAAAAAGTTACCAGGACCTAAGCGCAAACTACCCTCAAATAGCCAAAAAAAAAGGTTAGCACGGGGGGAGGCCTAGCAGCGAAGGGGTTAAATAGTCAGTCAAAACACAGAAGGGCTTTTAAATTAGCCAAGGGGCTTAATGCAGCACTGAGAAAACACAGTACAATTAATGGACTGCTTGGAGAGAGCTGTGTGTGTGTGCTCTGTTCACATGAGCCAACATGATATAGAGAACATGTTAATGTGCTCACTATAGAGATATTACTTGTAACATCTAAGTCACAAAGATCCTTGCATAACCTGCATGTCAGAAGTGATAGTAAAACCATTGATTGTGCTGTGTGGCAGTGCCAAATAGCTGCATGTCACCTGTCAGGCATACCTGCCAACCCTAGCAAGGTTGAACTCAAGGTTTTGGTATTCCAAGGTTGATAAATCTGCTTCCATTTGGAAGTAAAAAACAATTCTTAAAAATAATTTAGCCCAATATTATTTGAATATTACATGGTTATAATTAATGCAATCCCACACACAAGAAATTCTAATAAAACATAAATGCTCTTATTTGATCTCCAACATATATTCTAGCAAGAGAAATTGAATTACTGACTATCCATGTGCTGAAGTATTGATAGCAAGACCGTAGGCAAAAGGAAAAGGGTTCCTCCCTGGCCCATGTCCACTGCCATGCAAGCTGAAATGTGGGCTGCCACCATGGTATGTGTCCTAGTTTTGCACATTGTATTCGGACATATTTGAGAGGATGTGCTGGATCCAGCCTGGAACCCCACTTAGGCTCAAGAAGAGCTGCCAGAATGATTGACAGGCTCTTGTCTGGGATAAGCTCACTGTATCAGTTCAGAAGAGCTCCATGCAGAAGAATTAAAACAGGGACATAGACGTAACACTGCGGCATTACGCCCCGGAAAAAGCAACCCTGTGTGGCATTACCCACTCCCAGGTGGGACTTGTTAAGTGCAATGAGTCTGCAAATAGGGGGACAAGGCTGATTGGCTACTATCGGCAGCCGGGGTCCCTTAAAAAACTAAAAAGCAGAGATGCCCAGCCCCCGTATTACTAGGCGGTTGTTCCTTTGGGCAGGGTAGGATCGTTGCAGGAGCACTACCGTGATGAAGTAAGTGGCATAAAATAAATGCAATGTTAAAACAAGCATTGAAAATTCAATAGGTCTCGCCTTTGATTAAGTTATAGCCATTTGCTTTGCTAATGGTATTGTATAGCAAAGCAAATGGCTTTAACTTAATGAAAGGCGAGACCTATTGCATTTTTAATGCTTGTTATTTATTTAATGCCATTTTATCTAGAGCCAACTTTACCCAAAGTTATCAGAGTGCTTCACAAAAGAACCATTTAAATTACATAAGGACTTCAGAGGACATGAGTTACATAAAAGTTAGAAACAGAAAAACTCTAAATTCACATAAGAATGGGAGAAAGTACACACGTCTACTACAGATACTAGTGATTAGAGTTACATATGTACACGTTGCAAGTTCACTCAAGATTACATTATAAAAAGCGATTAGGGTTGTACAATTATATATTACATATTTACAGAGCATGAAATTGTTGTCGTCGTTCAGCCAGTGTTTTTTGTGTTTGTTTTTTGCAGTTTATATAGCGCGAACTCGACCCGAAGGCATTGGAGGGCTTTACATGAGCTCCAGGTACGTTACACAAGGACACTTTTTTTTTGGTAGGCACAGGGAGATTAAATGATTTGCCCAAAATCACAGGATGAAGAGTGGACCCTTAGGCTCGAACCTTGGTTTCACCAGCTCCAAGGTCGGCAGACCACATACTCTCTGTGCTACACTCACAGGCGGTGGACTTGGGTCTGTAGGGATCCCTGAGGCAGTGGTGGAGATGGTCGTAGGGGCTGCCTTCCAGGAGTCCTGTGCCCAGCTCGTGGCCCAGGCTTTCATGGAACAAACCAGTGCATTCTGGAAGTTGTAGTGCAGCGCAGGGGCGCACTGCCCTTTTGTGCTCTCTGCCCTCCAGGTGGATAGTGTGAAGTCACCTAAACGCTATGTCGCCGCCCCATGCTTTAATGTACTCGACCAGTGCGTCCTGGGAAATGTAGTCCTATGTAGAGGTTTGGTGTCCCTCCTCGGGATGGAGGTGCAGCAGGGGGCGCTCCTTCTGTCCTGCCCCCTCCCGAGCCACCCACAGAGATGAGGTGTAATATGCCGCAGCATGTCCCCTGACCCCTTCAGGATGTCACAGCAGCGCCCTTGTTTGTATAGCGCATATTCCCCATGGCGCCGCCTCGAAGCGCTTCCAGCTCTCCACAGACCTTCTACAGGTCCCGGGGCGGACATGGGCGGCAGCGAAAGTCTGTCCCATCACGTAGCTGTGCCGTGTGACCTGTGTGGGGGGGGGGGGGGGGGGTAAAGGTCAAGGGGCAGCCTCTGACCCTGGGGGTGTGTGTCATGCAGGGACTGACTCCCTCCCTCCCCACTTTAATGAAGGGAAAACTCCAGTGTCAGCCTGGGAAATAAGGCTCTGCTGTTTGGCAGCATGAATGGCTGCCAGGCCACAAAGCGCATTAATTCGGCAAGAGCTCACAAGCACCCTCGGTCGTGAAAGGAAAGAAAACTTGGGAATTCTGGAGGGATTGGTGGCCCAATTTAAACTAATGTATCTTCTGAGTGCGTTCGTTATGCCATATTGAAAAAATACTTGCTTTTTATTTATGTTTTATTTATGGTTGTGCTATGGCATTTTAAGCGCGTTTTTACAGCACCTACTACCATGAGCATTGTCACACAGAGTTTTTGTAATCTGTGCTTGTTTGTAAATGAATTATAATCACGAACTGTAAACATGAAATCCTATATATGGAGTGTGTGTATTTATACATCTCCAACATAAACAAGCTAATGTACATATGTGCGAGCGCGTCTGTATGTGTATGTATGTATAATCTATACTTGGCATGAATTCGGCGTCAGTGACTATCTCTGGAAACGTTTAACAATAATGCCGAAAACGCATGTATTTGTTTTGCTTCTGTGCATCACACGCACACACACTTGACTTACCAATTTTGTGGTTTAAGCCGCACAACAGCTTCCACTAGAAACAGTGTTGTTTCCTACTACCACGTGAGAGTTAACCAACCATCCGATTTAAGAGTAGCTATTTAATCATTTTGTGATTCTAATTTGCTGCACTAGTCTTGTGTACCGAGAAAGACCACAACTCCTCTGTCACCCATTTTTGAGGTTTCCAATCATAGACTGCCTGGAAAGGATGTTAAATGTGAGTTTCCCAAAGTAGTACTCTGAGGCAACACTGAAGAATGTGCGGTACACAAATGAGTAGTGACTGTAAAAGCGTAAAGTGCACCATTTTAAGGGTGGAGGACGGGACGGCATGGCTAGTTTTTCAAAATCGTATACATTTTCAGTCTAGAAGCCTGTTTGCAAGGGGCGGCGGGTCCCCTGGGCTGTGAGACTGTGTGTGTTTATGGTAAGGGAACTGTATGTGTATGATATGCGGACTGTGCGTGTGCCCGTATGGTAAGGGCACTGTATGTGTATGATATGCGGACTTTGCGCGTGACCGTATGGTGGTATGGGGACTGTATGAGTGTGCGGGCTATAAGTTTGTACAGTATGGGGATTTTATGTAGATATGTATAGTATGTGTGACTGTATGATATGTTAATTTTACATAGATATGTCTGAAGTACAGGGCTTTACATGCATGTCTGTAAGGTATAGGGAACTGTAGGATGGCAGGTCTGTCTCTGTGGTACGGAGATGAGTAAGTCTGTTTGCTTTTGGAATGTATGTAGGTATGTGCGACGGTAGGGAGTTGTCTATATGGGTTTGATAGCGCACATTTCCCCTGGCGCCGCCTCGAAGCGCTTCCAGCTCTCCACAGACCTTCAACAGGTCCAGGGCGGACATGGGCAGCAGTGAAAGTCTGCCCCATCACGGAGCTGTGCCGTGTGACCTTTGGGGGTAAAGGCCAAGGGGCAGCCTCTGACCCTAGGGGCCCGTGTCATGCAGGGACTGGCTCCCTCCCTCCCCACTTTAACGAAGGGAACACTCCAGTGTCAGCATCAGTGTTAAGCTGTAACCTGTGCCCTTCTGGCCCACTGTACATCTGATAAGCGTGGCTCAAATCCACCTGAGCGACTTACCTCACTCATCTATCATTCTCATATAGTAAGCCAGCCAGGCAGTGGAGAAGAATTAGTAATACATTTATTTGGCCAAAATATACATCTGCAGATGGGTCCCGTCACGTCTACACCCCGGGGAGTGCACCGAGAGGACTGACACATCCCATCATGACAATACATTATAACATAGCATGGCAGGGTAAGGACACGCCCAGACTGGAAAATTACAGAACTAGCGAAATGGTGAACAATGAACTCATACATGAGGCATCTGCACCTGCGAAGGCAACACTGTTTTCTTCCCTCAAGGCCACAGAGCCGAGGCTCTGCTACTCCAGGGCATGGAAACATTTCTGCAAAATGAACTCAAGGCAAGAAATGCTGAAACAGAGATTTTCTGCTCATAAGGGAGGGGGAAAAACTGTACCATGAGACATTGGAGCTGCAGAGCAAATGTCAGCATCAGAAGTCTGTCTGCCATAGACAAACTTCTCTCTCTTATAGGAAAGTATTCAGAAATATCAATAATGGGAGCCTAACCAAGGGAAAGCAATGTACCACATCAGGTTTTCTAACTTAGAAGGCAATGATAAGACAAAAGCTTACACATTACAGAAACAATTCTATCCATCTGAAACTTGCATATTACAAAAATAGCTCAGTGGGTAGCAGCACATGAATAATAATCTGTAACTGCATATGGGTTAGACACATTAGGCTAACATGTTCACAACATCATTAGGACATTCTGTAACAGGAAAGTTACAATCTATCAGACCCTCCTTTTAGCCTATTGTGGCTAACATAAGTGCAGCCTTTATTGCTCAAAGGAGGAACTGTACAATTCTAAAGGAGAGAACGGGGACGGCATCACTCATCAATCAAAGGGAAGCAAAGAAAACAAGAATAACCAATAATATGTCATCATAAAAGATATCTGGTATCAGGAAATGACATACTAGGATGAGCATGATCATAGAAGTAGTGCAGCATACTACAGGACAGGAAGTGCAGAGGCAACAAGTAAAAGAACAACCTCTGCAATACCTACTAAAACAATAATTACTCCTTTTTTTTTCTTTTTTTTTGTGTCCTCATACATGCCACCAGTAGATGTTAACTCTAGATGAGCTTACTCCAGGCCACCAACACTACTGTGCTTTTCCGCCCGTGTGTTGTGGAGAACCGTAGGAGATTGCCCAGAGGTAGCTCAATTCCAATCCAACTCCCGATTTCGATGTTGCTTGCCACTTTGGGAGGATCGGACCATTTAACCTCTGGCATAATCATTGGACTTGTAGGTTTCATTTCTCACACCATGTGTTTAATACTGACCACAGTTTTATTGTATTAGCCCCACCGCACAACAGATCCAAACGGCTTATTACCATTATATTTCTTAAACAATCTGCAAATTTTGGAGGGCTTTCAGATTTCCACCCCCTACAGATCTCTCTCCTAGCAATAACAATTACGTAAAAAATAAACTGTGAAATACGACTATTTATGTTATAATCATGTGAGAGACCAAATAAAACTAATCTTGGGCTATAGATTATTGGTATTGATAACACTTCTTCAAGAAACCCACAGACCTGCCTCCAATACGTGGCTATTTCTGGACATTCCACAAACATATGGCCATCATCTGCTGCTGGAGATTTGCATCTTGGACATAGGTATTCTTCCATTGCAATTTTAGAAAGTTTCGCAGGTGACCAATATGCCCTATATGACGTAAAGAGATGGTTTCTTCGTAAGTTTGAAGGTTTTATGATTTTTTGAGATAAGGTAAAGGAATCTTTCCAAACTTTTAGCAAATCTCCTTCAATCTGTACCGTAGAATTACCCCATAGCTTAATAATTTCCGCTTCTTGGTTATCCCTGATTCCCACTAAAGACCTATACCATAATGCAATCTCGCCTTTCCATCCCTTCTCTCTACTGACATAATGAGTTGGAAAAATCCAGTCCATATCCCTGAAGCAAAATTAAAAATTAGATATTTAGGGATCTATCTTACAAATAAGTTGGAAGAAATCCCAAAAACTAGCTGGTCAATGGTTATTAAGGAAATAAAGAAGCTTTTGACTAGATGGAACGCTCTGCCTCTTAACATCTACGGTAGAGTTAACTTAATAAAAATGATTATATTACCAAAAGTTTCTTTCCTTTTTAACTCTATCCCTTTAAAATTTGACAAAAAAGACATTTCCAACTTGCAAGGGAGGATTGGTTCGTTTATATGGGCCACAAAATCCCCAAGAATACCCTGGAAGAAATTGAGGAGGGGGTTGAAACTAGGGGGGTTGGCTCTTCCGGATTTACTTTTTTACTGTTATGCTTTTCAATTTAAAAATGTTAGACTCTTAGCTAATAAATTAGACTCTTCATCGCACGGTAAACTCTTCCGAGCAATGACATCAGACCTAATATATGGCCCAGATTTATTTCTTTATAGATTTGGAGATCAGAAGTTTTTTGAGAAAGTTTGTCTAAAGCTTCTACGGACAGCCTTGGATAATTGGCAATCAGTACGCAGAATTTTAGGTATCCCATATTATCATTCTCACACCCCGATATGGGATTCTCCTGGTACCCCGGAATGCTTACAGGACCAACTTGCCCTTCCGTTGAGAACAGCTGGTATTATTAACTGGGGAGATTTATGTACTAATTCCTCTTTACTAAGTTGGGAATCCCTATCAAATCTAACAGGAGGAACTTTGACCAGATTTAAATTCTATCAGTTATCTGCTTGGTGGGGAAATCAGAACTGGTCTAGTGAGGAGGAGAGCCCCATCTTCGAGGCACCCTCCTTTTTGACTAATTTAAGCATATGTTCTCGGGGTACCATTGCTCTATAACACCATGTCATGATCGGACTACTGAAAAATGCAAGAATACAAGCAATAGTTTTTCACCCTTATGTGTGTATGAAGGCAATGACCCACACACCCAATAATCTGCAGCAATTGAATACTACATCATCCTAATGGACTTCTCAGTGCTCCTCCTCGTGAGGAACTAGGGTCACTCTCATGTGGTGTTGGAATAGTACTCATGAGGGTATGCGCCAAGCAACAAGAAACTAATTCTCTAAAGAGAAATATGAAAGCAATAGTTAGGATACAACAAACACAATATTAAATTTGTAGACCATGAGAACCAAATGAGATCAGGGACATCTGGACAAGGAGCCGCAAAGGTCGCTCCTCCTGGGGAATAGGAACATTCAAAGGGACTCATTTTCCTAGCTAAAAGTCCAAAGTAAACTAGGGGAAAAACAGTTCACTCTGAGGCCAACCAGAGGGGATCTTCTCCCTTCAAGGGATCTTCTCCCTGTGTCCGTTAAAGCCTCACAGGCAGGCTTCTATTGTTCATTCCCTAACTCCCACGATGGAGTCGCACAGATTCACGACTCAGAGGAGCACTTAATCTGGGCCTAGGCGCAATCCTAGTGTCCCACCTGACAATGTCTCGACAGTGCACCAGGGCTCTTCCAGCAGTCCGTCCCTAACACTTTCTTTAGTCCTTCCCTACTTCCCTTACTCAGCCCTTCTTCCGGTGCCCTGCTCTCCTTTCCTGGGCCACAGATTGTAGCGAGTGCTCCCTCGCCCCTCTGGATCTGTGAACAGAATGGGGGGCTCAATGGCAGGGGACTTATCCGCTGGTGTTTGCTCACTGTGATCAAGAGAGGCCTCACCACTTGCAATCAGAGCCGGCCTCTTCTCACCTCTCAATAAAGCATCCGAGAAGCGTATTTGTCATCAGCGACGCCTTTTCTCACCCATTCGTTATGTCAGTGGTAGTGGGACACTCTTCACGTGCGACACATGTGTCCACGCCTTGCGGCCCTGGATCCGGAGTGCGGTACGGGTGGCCAGTAGCACCTGTAGTGGCTCGGCGCACCTCGGCTCCAAGTAAGACTTCCGCTGGTATCTTCGGACGACGACTCAGTCCCCGGGTTGGATGGTGTGTCCAGGCCCCTCCGGTTGCGGCTTCAGTGTGTCTGCTACCTGCTGATGAAGGGAACGAAGATCTTTAGTCAAAGCATACAAATAGTCTGTCAACAAAGGGTATTCAATATCAGCAAAACAATTTCGTCTCGGGACACCCCAAACATTTGCTGGGCGGTGTGACACATTACATATCTGACTTTTTCCACTGTATTACCTGTGGACGGACGTATGCATTTACTGAATTCTAAGAGAAGAGAAAACATAAAACAAAACAGACATGTTGTATTCCCGCATTTTCACTTGAGAACCCTCAAAAAGGGAATTTCAAACCGCTATTCCTCTAGCATGCACACAGCATCTACTTTGTGAACCTTCACTGTTGTGCAAAACTTCAAACACTTCTAATATTCTTTTTTATTACGCAAAACAACTATATTTTTGCTCATGACCATGCTCACATATTATAGAAGCAGCAGGAAACTAACTTCTACAAAGCTATAATTTCTAAAAAATATATTTTGCTGAGGATCACACAAGAATCGTTCACCTTTCTCACTATTTAGACCATGTAACATTTTGTTTAGGGGAAAACCTGTTCATTAGCTCTAATAGGGATTGTCAGCTCAACTATACAGGCTAACTGATAAGAGACTTGTGATACCTGTGCACCTTTACTTAGTGCTGCACAATAATGATGTTGTTACCTAGGAATGTGAAACAAAAAAAAAGTACAGAACTATTGTTACCTTCAAAGGTCAAATAAGGAAACACTAGTCTGGGGCGTCTGGGCGGGTCTTTTCATACCTTTCATCCCTATCCAATTAAAATAATTCTCTAATAAAGACTATCAGTTTATTTTCACAGACAAGCTAATGAAGAACTAGCAATGTACTTGCAAGACTACAATAATGGTGTTATCACCCAACACTTGTAGAACAAAACCACCCACATCTAATTCCCCTTTTAGATCAAAGCAAGACAGGCTAATAAAAATTTGAGAAGAGGAGGGAGCAATATACATGTTACCTAGTCCTAATTTATAGTAAAGCTAGCGGGGAGCTAGCTTCCTCCCCCAGTTTGACAGGAGGAAATCTGAAACATATTTCACTTCAGTCAACACCATCAACCCCCGGGTGTAGCACTGGGCATAAACAAAATTCTAGGAGATACATAGCACTTTTGAGAGGGCTAGAAAGCCTTTTAACACATGTACAAATGTCATTGCCACAAAATGATGTGTGTGTGCCTATTAATATCTAATACAATGTAACTAAGGAAAATTCATTATAATTATTTATTTATTACAAAACACACCATTACTTTTTTGACGCCTTTTATTCCCATTAAGGAGTACGGAACAGGAAATGGGACTGGGACACAGCTAAAGTCACCCATAACTAGGCACTATGCGACATTCATTAAGGAAATGGCGGCAAAAGGGAAATCTATAAAGGAACTGTCCTTTAGTTCGGGCAGTGTTCCCAAGGCCTGGAAACAGGCGATGGTCATTCCGATCCTTAAAAAACCTGCCCTCGATCCAACTAAGCCAGAACACTATCGGCCCATTTCCCTTCTTCCTTGGCCAGCCAAGCTAGCGGAAGCACATGCTAACCGTATTCTATCTGCTCACCTGCAAGAAATGAATCTACTGGATATTTCCCAGAACGGATTCCGTGCAGGTCATAGCACCGAAACTGCTCTTTTGGCTGTGGTGGAACATATTAGGAAGATGTTGGATCAGGGTCAGACGGCGGCACTGATCCTTTTGGATCTAAGTGCCGCCTTTGATACGGTGTCCCATCAGATTTTATTACATCGTCTGATGGAGGCTGGAGTTGGAGAGATGGCACTTGAGTGGTTCCGCTCTTTTCTTGAGGATCGAGGTTTCAAAGTGTCTACACCTCCTTTTGTCTCTGCTTCACGTCCCATTCTTCAGGGCGTTCCCCAAGGTTCGGCTCTTAGCCCCACTTTATTTAATTTATATGTTCAGCCTCTGGCGGAGGTAGCCCATAGTTTTGGTCTTTCCTTAGTGTCATACGCCGATGACACGCAGCTGTCGGTGGCACTAAATGGCGACTCTAACATGGACGCCCCCACCTTCCAGTCAGCGTTAAAAGCTGTTTCTGGCTGGATGGCGAACAACCGACTTCAACTTAATGCCTCTAAGACCGAGGTCATTATTTTTGGTAAGGAAAGTGGCCTATGGGGAGATCAATGGTGGCCTATTGATCTTGGCCCTGCACCCACCCCCGTGAGTGAAGTTAGAAACCTCGGGTGTGGTTTGATGACAAGCTTTCATTTACCTCCCACACTAAACGCGTGGCTGGCGTATGTTTAGGTACTCTGCAATGTCTGAGACCCATCTTTAAATTTTTCGATGCTGAGACAAGACAGATTATGGTCCAGGCTCTGGTTCTTACCAGACTGGACTATGCCAACTCTCTGTTCTTGGGCTTAAATCAGGCCGAACGGTCCCGTCTTCAGAGGGTCCAGAATGCGGCGGCTAGGATGCTTGTCGGCCTCCCGAAATTTGTCTCAGCTCGCCAAACTATCCGGAATCTCCATTGGCTACCGATTGAGCAAAGAGTTAAGTTTAAAGCCCTCTGCTTAACTTTTAAAATTCTTAAACTAGCCTCCCCCCCTATTCTTTCACAGACTATTATGCACTATGTCCCTGCTAGAGCTCTTCGCTCTGCTGGATTGAACCTCGCCACGGTGCCCCGTTTTAAACGAGCTAGAATGGGTGGACGCTCGTTCTCAGTGTTGGCGGCTGCCCTCTGGAACTCTCTACCAGCTCCACTCTGTTCAATCCCAGACCTGTTTCTTTTTAGGAAGGCCTTGAAGACCTTCCTTTTTTCCACAGTTTAGTCTGTCTTCTTGCCTTCGCCTTCTCATATGTGTTGTGTTATTCAGTTCTCCAAGCGCCGGGACGCCTCTTAGCTGCGGCATCCGTGCGCTATACAAAAAATAAATAACATAACATAACATAACAAAATTACTTAGGTGATGGTCAGGCTTGTGACACAACACCATGAGTACACCGTAGAACTCTTGTATTTTTCTTCTATACTATTTGACCAAATAGACATACACTGCTGAAGTGTTGTCTGCGAAATTTCGGGACCAGAACAAATTCCCCACAGAGGAGCTTGTTCTAGTATCAAAAATAGAATTATCAAAACAATAAAAAACAGAAACATACATAAAATAAAAACAAGTATACCAAGCCAGCAGGTATACTTGCTGTGCTAAGCACAGAAAACATAGACAAATCCCAGCAACACATGCAAAGGAGCTGTGACACACAACACAATGCCATGCATTTAATGCACAGTGAAACTGCAGCCCAAAACCCAGTATGCTGCCTCCTTAATTTGTCAGGCTTAAGATCGATCAGCATACCTACCACGCAGAACAGAACAAACAATGCACAATCAGCCAAAGAAAACATAAAACACACAATATTTACATGCATATAACATAAAATAATACGCAATAATACATATACCAAACACAAAGGCCACAAAAGGAAAACACAATATTAGTTACTCAAAGGACTATATTTTTCTCATGCATGTCATGCATCATGCGGTGTCAGTGCACACGTAATCTGTCTAGCACAAAGTTGCATCAATACTCACCATAACACAGAGATAAAAATGTTTCCCATTGCACTGAAACAAAACAAATCAAACCACACAAAAAAACAACAACACACAAAATATTGGACAAAAAGGCAACCACTTAGTAAAAATATCTCCTACAAATACTTACTTTAAAACCTATGCTTGGAGCTCATTCACACCTGTTCATCTATATTATCTATCATCACCCTATATATACTTATCCCAATCCTAAAGGAAAAATTAACATCCTTTCAATGTAAAAAACCCAGTTCTCTTCTACAAACCCTGTCTGCTGTCTTAGACAGGAAGAGCCCCCAACCTCCAGCCAAAAGACAAAGCATTTAGCAGCATTGAAAATCACATGACAGTCTTGTAATGACATTTAAGGCAGCATCAAAAAGGGAAAAAGATATACATTTACTTTCACATCTTTCACTTGCCATGAACCAGTAATTTCCATATTGTGCGTAAACATTTTATTCTTGTTATTAAAGGTACCAAATCTATTTCTGCACAGACATCTTTCCCTGTCTAAATGGGCCATGGGGCATCTTACTTCTGGGTAAAATCACAGCTCTAACTGTGTTATGTTAACATTTTAAACTTCTGAATCATACACGTAATCCTGTTGCCAAAGGCATATTCTCACCCCCAGAACATACTAAATACTCCAGTGCACACTAGCAGACATTTGCACAGAACACACACTCTGCACCTCCACTCAGCGAGTGGGGCAATGGGCCCACTGCAATGGTGTCCCATGGAGAAACTGCATACAAAGACTGTTATACAAATCCAATATATATACACACATATATACATTCCCACCAGACCACTCTTATGAGCAACACAATCAATATTATTTACCGACTAGGAGCTATGCATTTACCTACCCTTGCATGATCAGTACTCTCCACTAGGGATCCACTAGCAAAGTCACTAATCAGTATGCCAATCAGAGACCCCCCAACTCAATATTTATTTAAATAGAAAACGTTTATACTATGACATGGACCAACAGTGAAACAAAAAAAAATCAACAACAAAAATGGACACAACAGACAACCAATAAATCTCTTTTTCTTCTTGCCTTTAAACTGCACACAAATCAATCACCTATTCTGAATACAATTCAAACAATAGCAGTAACATGTACTTAAACTATTTCATCTGAAACACTCACTAACTTATTTAGTAAATTAATTTTTTCTCAAAACAATCTTTCTTTTCTCAGACTAGGCCATTTTAAAGTGTAATTATCTATGTCCAAATGCAATAACCTGTTGAAAGCTATTCATAGTTTTGTTCCTAATACTAAATCACATGTGTTCTGAACAACTGCATTATACTTTAGTCTAAATCAACAGCAGTTTGCACTCATAATTATGCAGACTCGCTCCAAATTCTGTGGCAAGAGCTGAGCCTCCTAGCCACCACTTCACAATCTTCTGTCTGTGCTCTGCGAACCCATTGGAATGCTGTTATCACACCAAGGTCACAACTGCTCTGCTCTTTCACACACTGTTATTCTAAACCTTACCAGCCCAGAGCTCTACAACCCTTTTTACTTTATTGTGGACTGAAACACATCCACTCAACAGGTCATGTTTAAAACTAACTAAACAACTCCAGCTCTCCACCCTCTTTGGAGGCCTCCTTTGCCGTCCAAAAAATGCATTTCACTCTCACCGTCTTCCAAGAGCTAAGAATTCTGGGCTGCTAGCCAGCCTTCCTGGCCCCCCTGGCATTCATCACCAAGGCCAAATCTGCCTCGCACTCTGCGCTCGTCGTTCTGGCGCTGACAAAGCCAATAACCTAACTCTTTCTAACATGCAATAATTAACTCTATTTTAAAAAATACATTTCTCTTTTTTTTCACTTCTTTCTAACTTTACGCTCTTTCTACGTTCTATTAATATGCATTCTAATTACTGGTAATCAAATCCTTATTCTTTTCTTCATCTTCTACTGTTCACAAATTAAGGGGATGAAAGAAACCAAATTATTTTCCATAGAGCACAGCCCTGCATGCACGTTTAAACAACATGAAAAAGACACTGATAGCCAGGCACAACCATCTCAGGTAGCTCACAAGGACCAGACAATCTAACTCATGCAACAAGATGCACTCACTTCATTCAAACAAACATTTACACAAACAAAAGGCAACCCACAGACTGCTCTCAAACCAAACCAATTATAACCAAATCAAACATATTACATGAAATACATACCCCATCCTCTTAATCACTGCTCACATTGGCTCACTGAGCCATTACAAGCAAATTTAAATGGGAACACCCTGCAAATTCCAAATGTACACATTTTGTCTTCTTTTAAAACTAAACTGTTGATCTGTCCATATTCTGGGCTATCATAAGTCCTCTCATCTGTCTTTGCTGAACCTCTTTCTGCCACAACCTTAGGGAATTAAACATGCTCTGACAGCTGTGCCTAGCAAACAATCTCTCCTGCAAGCAATCTATCTTAGCTGCATCAAAAATATTAAACAAAATCGGGATAAATCCATATTCACATACATCTCAAAAATTAAAAGAGTCTTCTACAGGAGCGGGTTGGCTCTCAGCCAATCTGACATCAGTTGAACTGCAGCAACACCCAAAACATTGCAACTTACTGAAACGCGGCATCTTGCACACTCAATAAAACACCGCCAAACTCACCCAATCAGACACCGCCAAAGAACCCACACATACCCGGACACAAAAGACCAAGAAACTATCTCCACACACAACCACTTACATTCGCCCACGCACATACATCCTATGCATTAAGTCCCTGCCAAACACGTGTTACCATAATGGGACAAGGCCCGTCGACCAAGTCCTGGAGAACCTGGACCCTACCGCAGACCGAACGGTACACTAACCATTCTGAGGTTGGAGGACACATCTGCCACCCAGGCGGCACTACAGATCGCTGAGCACTTTACCACAGGAGACCTAGGACCCACTCCCGCCGAACTGCCACCCTAGGGGTTCGGGGTGAGTTCCGGAGCCTACCCGCAATGAGCCACGCCTCCACCACAGTACCACCCGGTTGGATGACCACAAACAAACGTCCTCCCAACCTCCGTTAAGTCTGTCAGAGCACCACTCGCACTCTGAGTTCCCCGGAGCACACTAGCCCCAGGAGCGCACCGGCTCCTTTACCACTGGAGACACACCGGTCTCGGAGACACACCGGCCTCTTAATCACTGGAGACACACCGGTCTCTGAAGCACCCTAGCTCCTTCAATCACCAGTCGGACCACTCACCTCCTGTTCGCGGTACCCGACATCCACTGTTCCCTACCGCCGGCTGCTGGGACCAACACGGTCAGCTCCAAAGTTCCGCCTTCTGGACCCCGGCGCAGGATCATGAACCGGGACCTCTCCTGATCAGCAGGGTGGGGCAGCGCTGCGCGAACCAAGCTCAGCATCAAAGTGGGTACCCAGACCCACCGTGCCGACCAGAGGGTCCCCGGCCTTCTACTACCCACTTAGGGGTGAGAAAGATCCTTATCGCGGGGTCCCTATTCGGGCTCCATCTGATAAGCATGGCTCAAATCCACCTGAGCAATACCTCACTCATCTATCATTCTCATATAATAAGCCAGCCAGGCAGTGGAGAAGAATTAGTAATATATTTATTTGGCCATAATATTCATCTGCAGATGGGACCCGTCAGGTCTACACCCCAGGGAGTGCACCGAGAGGACTGACCCATCCCATCATGATAATACATTATAACATAGCATGGCAGAGTAAGGACACGCCCAGACTGGAAAATTACAGAACTAGCAAAATGGTGAACAATGAACTCATACATGAGGCATCTGCGAAGGCAACACTGTTATCTCCCCGAGGCTCTGCTACTCCAGGGCATGGAAACATTTCAGCAAAACTAACTCAAGGCAAGAAATGCTGAAACAGGGATTTTCTGCTCATAAGGGAGGGGGGAAAAACTGTACCATGAGACATTGGAGCTGCAGAGCAAATGTCAGCATCAGAAGTCTGTCTGCCATAGACAAGCTTCTCTCTCTTATAGGAAAGTATACAGAAATATCAATAATGGGAACCTAACCAAAGGAAAGCAATGTACCACATCAGGTTTTCTAACTTAGAAGGCAATAATAAGACAAAAGCTTACACATTACAGAAACAATTCTATCCATCTGAAGCTTGCATATTACAAAAATAGCTCAGTGGGTAGCAGCACATGAATAATAAGCTGTAACTGCATATGGGTTAGACACATTAGGCTAACATATTCACCACATCATTAGGACATTCTGTAACAGGAAAATTACAATCTATCACATCACTGCCCCCGAACTACAAGTACCAGAATGCACTGCTTCATGAAAGGAAGGCTCAGGGCGTGTCCAGGATTAGGCGAGGATGTTCATTCACTGGAGTACATGACCACTTCGAGGCGCATGGCCTAGGGGGGCATCTGCCAGCTGACAACGGGGGCTATGGGCAGGACATGGAGGCCGGAGGGCACGTGGCACGTGAAGGGATCAACACGGACACACCTCACACCACCCTCCCCCAGTAGTCTGTAGTGTAAAGGCCTTAAACAGTATCACCAACCCCATAAAAAACACACAGAGCAGAGCACATGCCAAGCGGTGCAAGTGTCCCAGATACACTAAGCAGGCATAGTACAGGCAGCAGAAGCGGCGCAAGCTTCCCAGACACACAGACGAGAGGTGCAAATGTCCCACAGGCACACAGAACAGGCATGGTACAGGCAGAAGCAGTCACAGACACTCCTGCACCATTTGCCTCCACAACTTTAAACACCAGCGAAACAAGCTGTCGCCATTGTGAACAAGCTGTCGCCATTGCGGAAAGGCTTTCTCCTTATTGGGAAAAAGGTGCCTACAACGACTAATGAAGGAGAGAGTGTCTCGCTGCCAGTAAAAGATCAAATCCCAGGGTGTGGGGGCAAAAGGGTATAGGGTGGCAACCAGGAGGGATTGAAATGCCTCCGGTGCAATCATTGCACTGCCTTTGGCGTAATTCGTGGAGGACGCGCACAAATGAAAATTGGAGGCGGAGCCACGACACGACTTCTGGAATTGTATTGATTCCAAGAAGCTCTGGTATGACGAGAACAGCGCATGCGCACTGCTTTCGCCAGCCCAGACCTAAAGATGCAGCACCTATGATGGGTGGAAGACGCTGCTACTATCTGTGAGAAACTGAGGAGGTCCTGAAAGTGTTTCCGATCACGCACTTTGGGACCTCATACTTATTTGCTTACTTTCGCCCACATTTTCTCTTTCCCCTTCTTCCAGTGTTAAAATTGATTTAACACACCTATCAGAGTGTGATTATAGGAGGTGCCCACCCAGAACAGACTATAAGACAAAATGCCCTATGACACTAGGTAAACATGTAGACATTTATCATCACAGGTACTACATATGGTATTCCTTCCCCCATGTGTCTACGTCACCTGTGCATGCGTGCTGTGAGTGAATGCATTATATGTCACATATGCCATTGTTGTTGTTAATGTTGTTTTAAATGTGCAAAAGAATGTCAATATTCATGTTACTGTGATAAAAGTAGATACGGTTGTGTGTACCGAAATATTAGGTATATCTTTTGTTCCTGCCACTGTTGCTATGTGTATTTCTTTCTTCCCTTGATTAGGTACTAAGTCCTGGTAATTGACTGAAGAGAGATAGGTCCTCTCAATATTTACCACTGTACCCCTCACTCTAAAAAAGAAAGTCTAGGGATACATACCTTTAGAGCTGATGAATGTCCTCTTTTATGCTCTTTTTAGAAGGCCAGAAACATGTTGGCACAATAACTCAGAGGTACTTAAGGGTCATAGTCACCACATATGTCCTCTGGGTCTACTTTATGGTATTTTTATTTAACCTCTTCGCTGCTGAAGACGAGCTCAGCTCGTCATCAGCTACGGCGCTCGTATGCTGATGACGAGCTGAGCTCGTCATGTAACGCGGGTTTTTGAAAAACGCCGCACACAGTGGGAAAAGCCGCCGCAGCGATGCGGTTAAGCCTAGGGTACCACTGGAATAAAGGATACTTTGTGGTATATCCTAAGGTTTTTTAGACACTAACTGGATCCAAGTATTTTATCCAGAGAAAAAAAGAAATTCTAAGAACTCCCTCAGGCCAGTCCTGGTAGTACTATCTCACTAGGGTGGGACGAGGTGGCCTTTGAAGAAGCATGTCACATTATGGTGAGTGAGCCAACCTTGTCCAAATCTTTGAATTGCCTATTTTTTCCCTGTTGTGATTAGCATTAGGTAGGTAGGAGAACACATCCAAAGCTAGGGACACAGGTCCCTATGCACTTCAAGAGGGCATGACGACATTTTTGTATTTGGAGTGTTTACCAAGAAGAAAGAGTGGGCCTATTTCATAGCCTCTTATTCTCCCTTTTGTGTTTGTAATAGTCTGCAGGGAGTTGGACGCAAGCTCTGGCTGTAAGCCAGGCCCTGTTCTAAACCTGCACCACAAGCGACGAATGGCCATGCACTACATAAGACTGGCTGCCTGGGGAGGGGGTGTTGTTGCCTGTATTGGCCGCAGACCAAGCCCAGGTAGCAACAACCCGCCATGCAAGCTAATATAATAGAAATTTGAAGTCCATTGAACAAGATAATTGTGATAAAAAAAGTCCAAACTTTAAAACTGTGTATGTTGTGTATGCGTTGAATTGCATTTGCCCTAAAGTGTATATTGACAGTACAATCTTACAAGTATACAAACGCAAACTGGAACATCTTAGAGCCATACGGATTAGTGACCCCAGTTAAACAGTGGCCCAACATTTTGAAAGGGATGTATGACGTTACGACGCATACTTTAACAACACATACCATTACAACGCAATTTTTACAACGCAGGATCCTTTACAATAAATGCCTTTACAACGCATGACATTACATTGCAGATGCTATTACAACGCATGCCATTACAACGTAAGTATAGGTAAGTATATAATTTTAAATAAAATTTAATTAATATATATTTAATTAATTTAATTTCTTTAATTAAAAAAAATTATTAATATATTTGTAAATATATATATATATATATTTTTTAAATAGTGAAGGTGTTTTAAAAAATTATTCTAACTCCAGGGGGGTGTAATAGTAGAGTAAGTGCTGGATAATGTAGGGGTAAAAATTACTATTCTAACTCCAGGGGAGTGTGATAGTAGGGTAAGTGCTGGATAGTGTAGGGGTAAAAATTACTATTCTAACTCCAGGGGGGTGTAATAGTAGGGTAAGTGCTGGATAGTGTAGGGGTATAAATTTCTATTCTAACTCCAGGGGGGTATAATAGTAGGGTAAGTGCTGGATAGTATAGGGGTAAAAATTACTATTCTAACTCCAGGGGGGTGTAATAGTAGGGTAAGTGCTGGATAGTGTAGGGGTAAAAATTACTATGCTAACTTCAGGGGGGGTGTAATAGTAGGGTAAGTGCTGGATAGTGTAGGGGTAAAAATTACTATTCTAACTCCAGGGGGGTGTAATAGTAGGGTAAGTGCTGGAAAGTGTAGGGGTAAAAATTACTTATATTTTTTTATTTTTACAACTTTTTTAATTAATATTAAAATTACTTACATTAATTTATTTAATTTATTTATAGTACATTTTTAAAAAAAATGTATTATTAATATTTATTACATTATTAATATTTAATTAATTAAATAATTTTTTTAACTAAACAAATGTTTTAATAAAATGGTATACTCACCTATACTTACGTTGTAATGCCATGCGTTGTAATACTTTATTCGATACATGTATCATAAAAGTACAAACATAGAAATACATAAAAAGGTATATCGAGTATTACAATTCCTTCTAAAAACATGACAACATTACAAACAGTTAAGAGCTGAGGAGAAAATATAATACTAAGAGGGGATCTGTGCAGGGATGGGACAGCAACTTTGACCGAATAATCCAGGCGCTAGCCAAAAACTTAGCAACCCCACAGACAATCAACATAGAGGTAGTGTTTGTTAAAATGTGTTAAAATATGTTAAAATTATGCGGAGAGCTGATCTATTGTCCCTAACTCCTAGCACTCTAGAGACTGGCTTCAACCACTTAACTCTAGCCTGCTTGTATGCTTTACATGCAAAAAAGAAGTGGCCTAGAGATTCTTCCGGACATGGGCAACCTGGGCATTTTAAATCATCTTCCCTCCTGTCCTTCCACCCTTCCATAAATTTTTTGAGGGGAAGGATGCCATATCTTAATTTCAGGAACAAGGTTCTATCTCGAGGGATCTGGATGAAATCCAGAAATGGCTCTAGCTTCCCAAGGAGCTTATGTTCAAAAAATGTATTCGTTAAGGGACCCCAGTTTGGGTTATGCAAAACCATGGCCTCTACCCACTCCCAGTATAATTTTTTTGCTGTTTGTTTGGGTGGGGGGGATTGGGAGGCCCAGGAGCCGCTCAGGCCTATAGATATCACAAGCTTCTTTAAATTGTTTAGCCACTTTATTTTGTTTGAAACATTCAAACTAATTAGCTCGTCCAACACTAAAGCATATTTTGCTAGTTCAGGGGTCCTTCTAAGGCGCACCCAGAATAGCAACGGTCGGAGTTGAACTATTTCAGAGATCAATCTTTTGCCCATGTCAAGAAATAATGGTTTCAGAGGGGTTGAGAGAGGGAGCGAGACTATGTCTCTTATAAACTTATTCTCTGCCACTACCAATGCCTTGGTGTTCTCAGCGCCCCATAATTCGGAACCGTAAACTGCAGAAGCTAACGCTTTCCCCTCATAGACTGCCAAGGCAGGGGCTATTGGTCTACTGATTGAAAGTCGCTGATTCTTTAATATTGCACCAGAGACCCTTTTAAGATTTAAAACCATTTTGGACAAATGGGATTCTCAGCTCATGTTGTTACTGAGCCTAACCCCAAGATAATCAAATTCGTCCACTACTTCTAGGGGGGACCCATTCATAGAGAGATAAGCCTTCCTCTTATTTCTTTTTGCAGACAATAACCATCAGCTCCGTTTTCGCAGTGTTCACCTTTAACCCACGGATTTTGCAAAAGACATTAAAACGATCAAGCAGTTTTTGCAGGCCCTTGGGGGTTTTGGACATCAGGAGGGTGTTGTCAGCAAAGAGGAGTGTGGGTGTTTTCTCCCCGGCAAGGACAGTGGCATTCGCTGGGTCCTCCCTCAAATGGTCCACCACCCCATTTATAAAGAGGGAGAACAGGGTCAGGGCCATCACACATCCCTGCCGCACCCCTCTACTGACTGGGACCCTCCTAGTCAATTGGCCCTGATTCCCCCATCGAATCCTTGCATAGTTTCCTTCATGGAATTTGATGATGAACTGCAACAGATAACTAGGGAACCCCATATCCAAGAGGACCTCCCAGAGTTTAACACGTGGGATGACATCGAAAGTTGTTTTCAAGTCTATGAAAGCCAGGTATAAACTACCCCTGGTAATAGACACTGACTTCCAATAGACTGCACAGAACCGAAAAACCTGGTCCATGGCACCTACATTGCGCCTAAACCCCGCCTGGAAGTGTGTCAAGATGTCCTCTTCCATTAACCATATCTCTGTCCGGTTTATGATGACCCTGACAACTACTTTTTGGATGGTATCAATTAGACTTATTGGTCTGTAGTTGGCAGGGTCCTCTCTGTCACCTTTCTTAAATATGGTAATGACCTCTGCACCCTTCCAGGATTCAGGTACAGAGTGGCCAGACTGAATTAGATTCATTAAACTAGCTATGAGGTCTGCCCATAATTTGGGGTCATGCAATAGTAGGTCCCCCGGCAGGCCATCTGGGCCAGCAGCCTTTCCCGGGATTATTTTTAGGATGGCGTCCTGAACTCCTCGTGGTGAAAAAGACTCTTTGTTGGTACCTAACTCTATAGTGGACTCACTCTCAATTGCCGTATCAGGGGATTTTAGGTGGCCCTCAACGCTGACCTCACAATACAAATTAAAAAAATGGGAATACCATTGGTGCTCAGTTATGTGATTTAAAATCTGCTCTGTCCCTCTTCTATCAAGAGTGTTAATTAATTTCCAAAAAAGAATGGAATTTTTTCCACAGGCTGCGGCCTTAAGTTCCTGCCAGTGCTCCTCCTCCCAATCCTTCTTAGCTGCTGATATACTTCTATGGTAATCTTGTCTAGCTGTTCTCACTGCTAGGGGGTCCTTACTTTTTATGGCCAACGTAATAGCTTTCTTCTTGTTCCTGCAGTTTGCCGTGTACCAGGGATTACCCTTATTGGGTTTTTGATGTGTCAAGGACGTCCCCTTAGGTTTTTTGTGGAAGAACTTTCCTGTTTTATCTGTTAAGATCTTGTACACTGCTGGTAAATTTGGTCCCGAAGAATGAGGGGCTGCTACAGCAACAGATGCCAAGCCACGAGTTTCAGCCAAAACTAGCTCTTTAATACTGTTAAGTTTCCCCTCCTCGCACCTGACTACATTCCACTTAAGCTTACGATTGCAGTTTGAGGGGATGACCTCTTTAGTGATCAACTCAGGCTTTCCACTTTTGCTAATCCCATTTTCCCAATGGATTTCCATACATAATGGGTTGTGGTCACTATCTGTTGATTGCCTAACCTTCATATCAACTAGATTGACCCATGACTGAGTGTCCAGGAGGATATAATCAATCCAGGATGGGCAGCCTAGTCTATTAAAGGTCATTGCTCCATCACGATCGGAGACAGTTCGCCCGTTCAAGGCCCGTAGGTTATGTTCTAAAACCAGAGCGTTTAACTGAATTGCTCTGGCGGTCCATTTCTTAATAGGGGCAAGCGCTAGGTATGGTATAATCTGTCTCCTATCCTCGGAATTAAATCCCAATATCTCCTCATCATCCAGGGGTTCAAAAGTACAGTTAAAATCCCCCCCCACTAGTATTTTAGATCTTGGAGGGAGGGTTGATAACTTCCTATCTAGCAACTCTAGAGTGGGCGAAATTTGGCCACCCTGTAGGCCTCTTGCGTAGACACAAAAGAGTTCTAGTATGGTACTCCCGGATGAGCTTTTTATGGAAATATGCAGAATATCATTAGAATTTGTATTATGGGAAGTGGCAACACAGTTCAAATTTATCTTTACCCAGATATGCAGGCCACCAGAAGGACGGCCTTTCCCGGTCGTAACTGCGGGAATAAAGTAGGTTGAATACCCATTTTTGTATTGTGGCAGGGGACACCAAGTTTCTTGGAACATACAAATATGGAATGTGTTTATAAAGTCATTTCAATCAGGATTATCAAGGTTTTTTTTTAAAACCTGCTATGTTCCAAGACAGGATATTAATGGAGGTGGGAGCTGCAGATAGTTCCTTCGATTTGTTTGGTGTACTAAGTTCCTTTTCTCCTCTACTATGGTTGGTGGAACCCATACTGGTTAAACCATCCCTACTAATATTAGTACGTACCCCAGGGGACACAGGCACCACTCTCTTACCAGATTATTCAGGGGGCTGGATTGGGAGTCAGTCCACCCCTTCCAGTCCACTGTATCGATTGTAGCAGGGGAATAGAGGATAGTTAAGCTGAGGGCCCATCCAATCCCCATTGAACTGTTGGCCACCCAAAATGGGTCTCCCTGCTCTTCTTCGTACTAAGTTCCAACCTCCCTCGTCATTCCCACCCCACTTATTGGAAATCTGGTGATTTGGATGCTCCAGCCTATTCCTCCCTCTCCCACTAATGGAAGACCTCAGCCAACTCCACCTATTGTCATGTTGCTCCGTAGACATATAAAAGTGTGACAGGGGTTTGACCATAATCATGGTGTTATTGTCACATGGGGGACCAGAACAAATGTGCTCCACCAAACGCGGGTCCTCAAATGTGACAACAACACAATCTCCCTTTAAGCTTTTCTTTTTCTCACCTACCCAAGGGGCTCTCTCCACCATGAGCATTCTGTTGTTTATTCCGGGAGGCGAAGGATAGTTTCTGTCCAACCAATGACAAACTTTGTTTTTAAGTGCCCAGAATGGGTAAGAGGTAGCAGGGGCAAGTTCAGGGACGCCTGTCAAGACTATCACATGTGGACAGGCGTCCGGTGGTAAACTGATTTTCTGGCGTGGATTTGGCTTCTCAGGGTGGGATAAGGAGGATTTGGGAGCTGGGGTAATAGAGTCAGTTGCACTCTGAGGGTTAATGGGTGCAACGGTAGTTGGCTGGTTAGTACAAACTTTATTACCCCTAGGGATGGGTACTTTGGGAGAACGGGTCTTGGGGGTGGGATTGTCCCTTGCAGAATGCTTGTTGGAGTTGGGCGGTAGGCTACGAGGAGGAGGTGGTGCAGTGGAGGCCACATGGTCATGATTGGTTTCCTTGGGTTTTTGTACCTGGAGAAGGGCCTCAAGCTGGTGTTCAAAGCCCTGCAGTCTAGTTTCCAGGGGCAAAAGTAGGGACTTGATAAGGTCAGATAAAGAATTCAAGAATGAAGCATTCCTATCCTCCAAATCCACTGAGGATTTGTCACAACTACTGTCATCAGGGATGCTAACCAAACTACTGTTAGAGATTGTATCATCTGGGATACCCATTGGCAGGGGGTGGGATATACGTTTAGCATTATCACTCCCTGCGTAGTTGTTGTCACCCAATTGGTCCCTCCCTACTTCGGTGGTGCCACTTGCACCTGCCATGCCATCGTTATTTCCTGACATCTCTTGAGAGACTAGGTTGACAGTATTAGCCTTGTGGGTTATTTGATTTGTTTTGGGGATTGCACCTTCCAAACTGCCCTTTTGGGATAGATTAATCTCATGATGAACTACAGCTGGTATCGATAATAGATTGTTAACCAGAAGGGGAGTCGAAGTTGGTGCAGTCACGGGTGGAGGGTCTAGGGGGGATAATTGGGTGCTAGTTAAAGTGTGGAGCCTAGCATCTGACTGTATAGGATGGGGGTTAGAGCTACTTAGAGCATTGGTCGGGGAGCGCGCTAGGGCTATATTGCCTAATGAGGACCTTTTCGCTTGAGCGAGGTCCAACTAAACCCTCCTTTCCATAAGGATTATTCCCTGGTCAATTAAAGAATTAGTGCGAAGAATGAAATTATCCAAAGTGCCTGTTAATTTTTTGGTTTTTGCACTTGCCGCAGTCTGGCTACGAGTTTCAAGGGTAGACATAATTTTTAACAAGGGTAGCAGATTGCGGCAAAGAAAAGGTAGGATCGAAATAGAATCTAGTACAATTATATTTAACAGTACCTAACCTTGGTAAATATCACAGAGATAATCCAGAATTAATGCGCAAAGGGGTGATGGTAGAAAAAATAGTACCCGTACAGGGGCGGTGGTAAAGGACTAGCAGTACAGCGGGATAAGATAAACGAATGAGAAGGAACAGGGGTCCGGGCCCAGTCCAGGCTCTACAGGCCTCGGAGGGCCTCAGAGGGCCCGCACTCCGGGCTTTGTCCCGAGTTGCGTCCCGCACACGCGTCCCGCTAACGCGCGATGAGTCCACCTAAAATACAGGAAACAGGCTGAAGGAGAGGAGACCCGGGAAGAGGCGGCAGGTGTGCGGGATGTGGAAAACGCACTGCCTGGTGGGCCTCGCAGTCCCGGTCTCCTACTGCTCACCAAAGTTCCAACACTCGATCACAGTCCCGTCAAGTACAGATCTCCTCCAACACGAAAGTGACAGGCAGCAGAATCCAAAAACCGACTGCGTGCGGCTCCCGCGGAGCGGGGGCCGCGAGTCGTGTTTTAAAGGGCCAGGTAGCAGGACGGACAGAGGGGAGGAGACCCGGGAAGAGGCGGCAGGTGTGCGGGATGTGGAAAACGCACTGCCTTGTGGGCCTCGCAGTCCCGGTCTCCTACTGCTCACCAAAGTTCCAACACTCGATCACAGTCCCGGCAAGTACAGATCTCCTCCAACACGAAAGTGACAGGCAGCAGAATCCAAAAACCGACTGCGAGCCGAGACGAACGGATCACTCGACCCCTCACAGTCTGGCTTCCGGGCCAACCACAGCACCGAGACCGCCCTGATCGCAGTCACAGATGACATCCGAGCGCTGCTCGACAACGGAGAAACAGCGGCCCTCATCCTCCTCGACCTCTCTGTGGCCTTCGACACTGTTTGCCATCGCACCCTAGCACAACGGCCTCAGCAACGTCGGAGTCCAGGAGAAGGCACTGGAGTGGATCATCTCCTTCCTCGCCGGAAGAACACAGAGAGTCCGCCTCCCCCCGTTCAGATCTGAAGCCACCGAAGTCAGCTGCGGCGTCCCTCAAGGCTCCTCACTCAGTCCAACCTTCTTCAACATCTACACGAGCCCCCTTGCAGACATCGCACGCCAGCACAACCTCAACATCATCTCCTACGCCGACGACACCCAGCTGATCCTCTCCCTCACCAACGACCCCGCCACCGCCAGAGCCAACCTTAATGAAGGGATGAAAGAGGTAGCCGAATGGATGAAGAACAGCCGCCTGAAACTGAACTCGGACAAGACGGAAGTCCTCATCCTGGGATCCTCACCCTCCGCCTGGGACGACTCCTGGTGGCCCCCCGCCCTAGGCAGCGCACCCAAACCAACAGACCACGCACGCAACCTGGGCTTCATCCTGGACTCCTCCCTCTCCATGACCAGACAAGTCAACGCCGTCTCCTCGTCATGCTTCAATATCCTGCGCATGCTACGTAAGATCTTCCGGTGGATCCCCACCGAGACCAGGAAGACGGTCACCCAGGCCCTCGTCACCAGCCGTCTGGACTACGGCAACACCCTCTACGCCGGAACCACCGCCAAACTCCAGAGGAGACTCCAGCGGATCCAGAACGCCTCAGCACGTCTCATCCTGGACATCCCCCATTGCAGCCACATCTCCGGACACCTGAGAAATCTGCATTGGCTCCCGGTCAACAAGAGAATCACCTTCCGTCTCCTCACCCACGCACACAAAGCCCTACACAGCCAAGGCCCAGGATACCTCAACAGCCGCCTCAACTTCTACGCTCCCAAACGCCAGCTCCGTTCGACCAGCCACGCCCTCGCCGCCGTCCCCCGCATCCGCAGAGCCACCACAGGGAGACGGTCCTTCTACTACCTCGCCGCCAAGACATGGAACTCCCTCCCCACCCACCTCCGCCTGACACAGGACCACCTCGCCTTCAGGAAGCAACTCAAGACCTGGTTGTTCGAGCAGTAGCGGACCCCCCACCCCCCCACCCCCCCCCCAGCGCCTTGAGACCCTCTGGGTAAGTAGTGCGCTATATAAATACGATGATTGATTGATTGATTGATTGATTGAGCGGCACCCCGTTGTAATAGCATTTGCGATGTAATGTCATGCGTTGTAAAGGCATTCGTTGTAAAGGATCCTGCGTTGTAGTAGTTGAGTTGTAAAAGTAGTCCGTTGTAATAGTTGCGTTGTAACGGTTGTTTCCCTTTTGAAAGATATTATGAAAGTAATGAGAATTTGATGACCTGCAGTGTGATAGATCATGTCACAAAGTCAAGCAGAGGAGGTGACCGAGAGAGGAGTTATGCAAACTTGAATCCTATTACATCTTGGAAATGGATTTAAAGATCTCAATGGTCTAAATATTGGTGAAGAAATGCAGGTTTATTTGTAAGTGAAGAGCCATAATGAATTAACAGAGGAGTGGAACTTGTTTGAAATGTTTTTCAATGTCTTCCAGGGCAACTTCTCAGGAAACTATTATATGGGCATCTTGAGCTTTAATGGGCTAGAGGACAAGATGATTTTGGCAATTAGAAAAGATGTAAGAGGCCCTATTAAAATGCTGATTAATATCATTGTGTAATTTAAGCCCACTGGGCCGAATTGAGTTGAGATGTGACATTTATTATTTCAATGCTTTTAGCTGGGATACTCATTATGGATATTAAATATAGCACAATTGGTTAATTAACTGTGGTAAAATGATGTTTTGTAATAATGAACGATGGCGGCCGGACGCTAACGCCGGTCGTGAGCTCCGCACCTTTTTTGCATAGAAAGCTTATGGAGAGAAGCGGCTACGAGCGGCCCGGAATCTAGGATTTTCCGCAATGTGAAACTAATGTGAAACTAAGGCCAAAGGAATAGAGCACAGCACCTCACCTCCACTGCTCGCTCCTGCAGCGGCTTGTCCGATAGTCTTGGGAGAGTTTGGGACTGTGCATTGGAGCTTGCCGGGAGGTGAGACGGGGGTCGGGGGATCGGTTTGAGACCCGGCGTGGCTGGTTCAGATCTGAAGACAGCGTGTCAGCGCCGCATTCAGGAATGTTTGGTGAGCTGGCAGAGGAAGCAGTTTGTCTGTGTGGGAGAGAGGGAACAGGATTGAATCCGGTGGAGCGGGGACCCTGCGGAGCCAGTCCCTCGTCCTCGCCTCACTCAGCTGTGATTTGGTGGGAGGCGGCTTCAGAGGCTCGTCGGAAGGCTGCGAGCCGCATTGCTGTCTTCCTGCGAGGAAAGGCTGGGAAGGCTGTGGGTGGACACCCTGTTCTGAGTTTGGCTCTGGGCAGAGAAGGTAATTGCCTGGAAACAGGGAAACCATCAGAAATAATAGTACTGCCTAGCACATTACAGAGGGGCTTAGATGTTGAAATAGTAAAGGGTTTGAACTGTCTCACTCTAGACAAAAACATAAAAGACCTGTTAACTACCCAGTTTTCGTTACATATAAGTCCCAATCAGAGTAAAGAAAGTGAAGTGGGTGAAGTGAGTGTAACCTCAGCAAAATTGGAGGGGAAAAACGTGAGTGTTAATGAGACGGTCTCCCCTGTCCCCGTAGCTAGTGTTTGTATTGTGGCACCAGCAGGGGCAGCCCCAACCCATAAGAAAGGAGTACGGTCTGGTTTGACTCCCCCGGGGGATGTTGAGAAAAAAACTAAGGAGACGCATAGAAAAGATATAAATAAAAAAGACTTAAGTTCGGCCCCAGTTCTAGGTAATTCCGACGATAAGGTTAGGTCTGCTTATTGCCTTAGAAATAGACAATTCCTCAAAACAAGCTACCTACCAGTCGCTAAACAACGGGTGATACCTAAAATTACCAGGAGAGTAACTCGTAAAGCCTTGAAGCCTCAAGTAAATAAATCTAACAATAGAAAAGGTCAAGTAAGGGACAACAAAGAGGCAGGTATAGAGAGTAAAGCTCCTAAGGTTAAAGTTACTCCTTCACTGAGGTCTTATTTTAAGATCCAAAACAGTAGCGGTGAAAAAAGCAACCATACACCAGTTGCACCTGAAGGTGAAGTAGGAATGGAGTTGGATTTGGAAATGGAAAACAGCCATGATACCGAATTAGTATCCGACCGGGTAAGCTCGGGAGGGGTGACGACTGAACAGGACATTTGCCCCACCCAGGAACCAGTCCCAGCTCACTCCTCCAGTCCTGAGTTTAATAAAGGTACTAATCCCAAAGCTATTTTGGCCCCTAGCCCAACCTCGAGCCCACTTCAAAGCCCACTTCAAAGCCCGACACAAAGTCCTGGTAACAATGTATGTGTAAATTTGCCTAAGTCAACCTCTTGGAATCAGGTTACTGATTCGGAACCTGCACAAGCTATTCCTAGTAACAACACAGAGATTCTTTTAGAAAAAATGATGGAAGAGATGAGAGCAAGATTTGAGATCTCGGAAAGCAACCAAAATAAGATGCATGATAAGTTTGAGAAGCTGGACGCTAAGCTCAACGATCTAAGAGAGAGAGTATCTACAACGGAAAGAGTGTTGGAAGGAATGAACAAAAAGATGGAAACAACTGAGAAGGAAATTAGATCCCTGAAAGCTAAGGACAGAAACATTGAGGAGAAGCTGGAGGCTTTGGAAAACCAATCTCGAAGATGCAACCTCAGACTTCTTAATGTTCCGGAAGGCAAAGAGGGCTCAAATATAAAAAACTTTGTGGTTGCATTATTGGAAGAACATTTTACATGGAGTAAGACACTTGGGCTAGGTGATGACATCCAATGGGTACACCGAGACCCCTTTGGCAAAACAAAAGAGAGAAAGAATCCGAGGAAAATCCTAGTGAATTAAGACATATACTATTAAAGAAAGGTTCCTGAGTGAAGCATTGAAAGGAGGAGACATCAGTAAAGATAATTGGTATTTTAAAATCCGATCTGACATCGCAAAAGCTACACAGGACAGGCAGTGGGAACTAGGTCAATTGATGTCAGAATTAAAATCTCTAGGCGCAACAGTACAGATGAAATTTCCTGCCTCTCTTAGAATAATGTAGAGGAATAAAATGCATAATCTTAAAGACCCGAAAGAAGTAGAAGCACTCATGGAGCTTATGCGTGACCAGATCAAGATCCAATCTGTAACACAAATCTAAATGCAGAATATATAGTTACCTCCGTAAATTTAAATAGTAGTAGCGCATCTCAAGAAATAGGAATTTAGGTAAGGAGCTCAAAAGGGGCCAGAAATAGAGCCCAAAGGAGGAAAGGGAGGCTTCCCAAGGGAGGGTGGGTGTGTCTCCCCACTTTTGTTATTTCTTCTTTTTCACTTTTACTTAAACTCTAAAAACCACACTCTAAAAAAAAAGAAAGAGAGGGGGGACAAAAAGAGGTGGAAATACACGTGGGTGAGGAGCAAGATAGGGTAAAAATAAAAACAAAAAAATGTCCTCGTAAAAACTTTGGAAAAACAAAGAAGGAGAAATCCGGGAAATGGCGACATAGAAAAAGGAAATGATTCAGAAGGTAAAAGAAATAAAGATAACCTCCTGGAACGTAAACGGGCTACGCACGAAGAGTAGACGGAGAAAGATCTTGGAATATTTAAAATCAATAGATAGTGAGATAATAATCCTACAGGAGACACACCTTTTGAAGAAAGAGTGGGAGGAGATAGTGAAAAATTTGAGGTGGGTGGACTCATATGTATGCACTAATCAAGATTGTGTCACAAAGGGAATTGCTATTCTATTTAAAACTTCTTTGAAAGCTAGATTAGAATCCACAGAAATGGACCCTAAGGGAGATGGGCGATAGCCAACATTAGAGTCCTCAATCAGACCCTATCGGTGGTGGGATATTATGGCCCGAACCTAGATGACCCTTCCCCTCTGCAGACTTTATTTAATCATTTAATCTCGGTACCAGGCTTGCTTATTATGGGAGGGGACTTTAATATCATCCCGGACCCGGGAACTGACCGGTTCCCAAGGGGAAAACAAGCAAACCTGCCAAACCTGCCAAAAATGAGAGAATGGTTGAAAATCTATAAAAGGGACCTAAATCTAATTGACATATGGAAAGAAAAAGGAGATAAAGTAGAGAACTTTACGTTCAAGAACAAAAAATAAGGATACAATCTAGAATAGATTTTTTTCTAATAGACCAAGATCTGTTAGAAAAGACTCAACAAGTGGTCCATCTACCAGCACACCTTTCAGATCACTCAGCGGTCCAACTGACACTATCATTAAAAGAAGTAATGAAACCCCCAAGATTGGATCGCTCGGTTCTCCTAAAACCTGATATTATCACTAAACTTAGGCAAGAAACTAACTGCTTTTTTTAGATAAATAATGGAAGTGCCCCATCTCATATAGTCTGGGACTCATATAAAGCAGTGATTAGAGGAGTGATTATGGGTCTTGCCTCTCATAAATCAAAAGAGCTTAAAAAAGAGATCCAAAGAATAGAAGACAAGATCATCGCCATAGATCAACAGATCTTAACAGACCCTGGGAGGGTGGAACTAGAATCAGAAAGAATCAAGCAAAAAGAAAAACTGTCTGAAATCCTGGAAGATAGAATTAAAGAAAGATGGGATTCCAGTAAGTTGGCTCATTATGAATACGGGGAAGGCTGTGGAAAACTATTAGCATGGAAAATAAGAACTGAAAGGTCCAGAAATAAAATCGCTTATATAGACCCTAGTAATCCAGTGCATAATGGAGCAGAAGAAGAAATAATAAAGCAAGAATTTACAGCCTTCTTCGGGAATCTTTACTCTGAGGACTGTAATCCAACAGAGGAAGAGATAAATAAATTTTTAGACACACAAAATCTTCCTAATTTATCACAAGAAATGAAAGATGAGTTAAACACCGAAATAACCACGGATGAAGTATTGGGAATTATAAGAAATCTAAAAAGAGGTAAGGCCGCAGGGCCAGTTGCCCTTCCAAATGAGCTATATATCAAACTAAAGGATACTTTAGTGACACATCTTACTTCACTCTTCAATAAAATCTTTCTGGAAAATTGCAGCCTCCCAGAGTCGTGGAATGATGCAACATTCACAGTCCTCCTAAAACCAGGTAAAAGCCCTAAGAAATGTGAGTCGTATCGCCCTATATCTATACTAAAATGTGACTATAAAATTTTTACCCAAATAATGGCAAAGAGACTTGGACGAGTAGTAGGCACTTTGATTAACTCTAATCAAAAAGGTTTTGTTGCGGGAAGACATCTACAAGAATTAACTCATGAGCTAATTGGAGCAGTGGATATAGCTATGAGCGAGAAACTTCCTCTGTCCATAATTACTGTTGACGCTGCAAAAGCGTTCGACAGAGTTAATTGGATATATTTAAGTGAGGTGTTAAAAAAATTTGATGTAGGAACTAATATCCTAAAGATGGTAGAAAATATCTAAAACCTACCTAAAGCCAGAATTTTAATAAATGGGGAATTGACTGACCAAATCTCAATTAAGAGGGGGACACGCCAGGGATGTCCCTTATCCCCAATACTATTTAATTTATACTTCGAGCCCGCAGCAGAATGCCTCAGGAATCACCCTGACATTGTTCCCTTTTCATATCAAGACTGGCGTAAAAAAGTGTCTCTTTATGCCGATGACCTCATGATTTTTACATCTGATCTAGAGGAGGCTCTCATAGCTACTGAGGATACATTAACAAAATTTGGGAAAATATCGGGCTACTTAATAAATAAGTCCAAAACAGAAACCATGACTTGGAATGAGAACTATCAAAGCCCTTATAATAAAGAAAAAATCAGATATTTGGGTATCGACTTGGTCAAAGATCTAGATAAGGTAGCACAAGTTAATCTCCAGAAGATACAGGGGGAGGTCAAGATACTATTGAATATATGGAAAGGCCTACCCCTGACGATTTTAGGGAAATCGAATATTCTAAAAATGTCAATCTTGCCTAAGTTTAATTTTTGTTTTTGGTGCAATCCCGTTAGAATTTAATAGGGAACACATAAAGAAAATCCAGGGAGAGTTATCAAGCTTTATATGGTCATCCAAAAAACCTAGAATTGCTTGGACTAAAATAAGGAGAAGGAAAAATCAGGGAGGGTTAGCTACCCCGGACATCCTGGAATATTGTAGAGCATTTCAATTTAAAAATATAAGAATTATGCTAGGTCCATATGAAGATTACCCATTATATTTACAGAAGTTAACCAAGAATACTAGCCACTTCCTTTTTAAATTCGGTCACCCGAAATTTTTCACAAAAATTAAATTGAAGACTCTGAGGGCAGCGGCTAAATCTTGGTACTGTATCAGATCGACAGTGAATATTCCACTCTATAGTGATAAAGCCCCAATATGGAACTCACCTACTACACCGGTAGGTCTTAAAGACTCCCTCGCAACTCCCCTAAAAACAGCAGGAATAGCGACATGGGGACAACTGCTATATCAGAATAAACTCTTGGAGTGGGAGATTCTGAATAAAACCACAAATTCCTCACTCTCTAAATTTAAGTATTACCAACTCTTGAGCTGGACAAAGTCCGTGAAGGAAAACAAAACTGGCAATATCCTACTGGAAAAGAAAATGTTGGAAAAACCTTTCAAGAAGGAAATATCATTCTGGTATTGGGCTCTCATAGTTGCAGGGGAGGAAGAATTTCGGATTCCGGAGAGAATTTGGGGGAAAGAACTGCCAACGTTGGATATGAACTACCTATGGCAAGTATCAATGAGTAAATGCTGGTCAATAGTAACATCTGCGGCATTAAAAAGAAACCACTTATATACCACCCACAGAGCTTATTGGACGCTGGAAAAAGTATCCAAATTCAGCGGAGCTACGGTGAAGTCATGTCCAAAATGTGGTTTAATGAAGGCCAATGACCTGCACATGTTCTGGCAGTGCCCCAGCTCGACGGTTTCTGGAAGGAAGTGGGTAAGACTATCGAAGAGGTTTTGAGAAAACGGCTAACTGTGAGTATTGATTTAGTATTATTTGGGGTATTTGGCTCTCCCTCAGTAGTCAAATTAACAAAACATGAAGAAAATCTAATGTTTATTTTAATTCTCTTGGCTAGGAGGGAGATTTGTCTAAAGTGGATTATGCCAAGCCTACCTACTAAGGGTGAGTGGCTCACGTCAATTTTAAGAATTTATAGGTTAGATAAAAAGAAGAAACCATTTTCTAAAAAATACAAATTTTGGGAGTTATGGGAGAATCATCATTTTAGCGGCTAAAGACTTAACGAAAATGAGGTGGCTCTCGGGATGTTTTGTCTTTTTTTTTTTTTTTTTCCCTGAGTCCTATGATTAGTGCAAGCAACAATTCAATTGAAGGCCAAGTAGAGTAGCCAGAATGGCTAGCTCAATCAACCCCGGAAAGTAACCTTCAAAATAAGTAAATGGAAGTAAGGGGACCCAATTTTCCCATTAAGAAAAATTTCGGAATCCACCAGGAAGGTGGGAAGGCAAGAGAAGAAAGGGAAAGGGGGACCCTGATATCTCCTTACTTAAAAGTTGCAAAATGAGGACAAAAAAAATAAATTATGAATGAAGGTACCAAGCCTAATGACAGTCCAGCAAGGACAGGAAGAGAATAACTTCAGCACAGTATGAATAGGCCAGGACAGACAGTGTACGATTTCCCAGTGAAGGTTTCATATAATTTATACTCAGAGAAATGCATGGAAGTGAGATGACGGTAGAATTAGCATAAAACAAGATGTCTGACTTGAACTTGTAGAGTGGTGAGGAAATGATCACCTTAATCATGAAAGTAAAGTAAGATATGCACTTACACAGTTACCATTAGCAACATGACTACTTGAGGGTAAGTAGAGCGAGAAAATAACCTTAGCTTGTATGAATTCGCCAGGACAGGTAGTGCACCATCTTAAGCCAAGCTAAGAAGGAGTTCCTTTGACTTAAATTTGTTTATTTTCCTATTTGCATTAGTAATGCACTGTGGATGGAACATGTAGTTGTCATGTGAATACAATGATGTCTGTTACAGGATCCTCTATCTAGAAGATCTTTTAGGAAGAAGTGGTGGACAGAACTTGTTCATCTGGTAGTATCTGCACACAGAATAAAGTCACATGCCTTTCATGAGCAAAACACTTACCTATGGGACCCACAAGATGAACACAGGGCTAGACTGGGAACCAAAAACAGCCCTGGCAAATTTTGTCAGATCATCCCTCATATTGCATCTAGCGAGAGATCCTCACCACTGTGGGGGGCGGTGGGGCATGGTGTGGTTACCCCCTGTGGAAGAATAAATGAAAAAAATAAGAGTGCCCGAGAAAAAACATGTGTATGTGTAAATCTGGATGTATGCCCTATGACCTTCTGACCTGGGAATTTTATCATCAACATCAAGAATATCTGTGCATCTCACTCTTCATTTTGTATTAGACCTGGAATAATGCAAGCTAGCAGTTTCTGATTTGAGACATTTGCTGCCCCTCACATTGCTTAATATATATCACTGTACAAAGCTGAACTATTAGGCATTTTACCTACTATAATGGTTTGGGATGCAGGAATTGTTTCTTATTGCAGGAAGGCTTGCTTAAAATATGTAGCACACCTGATAAGCCGTAAAACAGTATGCTTGTACACGCTTCATCTTACAGGGGGGACAAGATGATCCATGACCGTGGAGATTTGTATGTATACTGACCAAGTTTTCAGACTTGGGAGAAGTCTGCTGGCTGATTTTCTCAATCGGTCAACACGCTACCTTATTGTGTTTAATACCTTCAACATCCTCACAAGAAATTTTTGGGTGAAAATTGCAAATATGGTGCGTTTTACAGCACACTTTTTATTATAGAACCCTGTCCAATGATGTATAGCTGGATGAAGATTGGATATCGGAGTGCCTGGCTCAAAGAATGAATAGTTTGACTGTGAGGCGTGCATGGATGAATTAATTCAAGAATCAATGATATAAACAAAGATTTTTAGCTACGTGGAGCAATTGGTCTCTATGCACTGACCATGGGTGAGTGCTCTGGTTTTCACTTCAGCTTCTGCATTTAAACATCACCCTCCTCAAATACCACTGTTGCCAATCTTTAGGAAACGCTTATAGCCTGGACGTATTTAACACAGTGTACTGATTCAACCCCTCAAAGTATGAAAAATAAAGCATTAAGATTTGATCTAAAACAGGAGAGAAAATAAGATAACTATGTAGTGGCTGAAATGCACAGCACCAACCCACACAGGCTGCAATGGGAGGGCTGTAGTCAGAGTGACACCAGAAAAGTTCGCATCAGTCCCGGCTTCCACTTGACATTGTGTAATCGTAGGCAATTACTTTTCTCACAGTGCTCCCTTCAATGTCATCATCATGAGAGCGCCTTGAAATACATCAGTTTGGGGTGTGCGCTGCAAAAAAGCAAAATACTCTATGTTACTCTATCTGTCATAGTATCGACAATTTACTTTCTCAGGGTTCATTAATAGCTTAGTTGTCAGGGCGGTAGTGGTGGAGGCATGAATGTTTCTAACTTCATGATTAGAATCTGTCACTTCAAACAACTGCCATGCAATGCGATGTTATAATTTGATATAGTAGACGGAAATGAGTTGGAAAAATCACATTATAAAGAAACACATAGTTTTGAATTTCGAAGAGTATTTATGTCCTGGACTCTTTGAGTCAAGGAACAGCAGACCCTTCAGCCACCCACCCTTTCCCTTAAGCCCTGGAGGTCAGGGCTGCTTGTGTCGACTCTGCAGAAGACAGGGAATACCCAAATGCAAAAACAAAGTGTTTAAAGCACACTTTAAAATCATTTTTGTTGCATTGTTTATTTTTAAAACGTGTAGACCCTGAGAGGCACGAAACACAGGCTTCCAGTCCCCAATAACAAACTCGGCCCCCGCCAGCAGTGACACTGCCCCCACCAGCAGTAATACTGCCCCCACCATGTAAGCCCACTACGAAAATGCCCAGTGGCTGGTAGCGCCAGTCTGTGACAGGCTGCGGAAGGTGAGGAGCTGGGACTGATGGGTGAACTCCCTTCAAGTCCATAGGTGATGTGTGCTAGGTTCAGGGGGACTTTTTCTAAAGTTGCACTGATATAGGGAAGATTAGCATAATCCCTCCTGAAGGATGACCCACATTTCTGAAGTGCTCCAAACTTTTTTAAAATCTTGGTGTGTTGTATGTTCTGATGCCCCGCTTTTAGCACCAGGAGACCTTTGAGTAAAAAAAGCTTATAAATCAGGACCGACACAGAATTAATATAACTCTGAATTTTGGGAGGGCATAGATGTCACGGTACAAGGAGTGCTCCTCAGGATTCTGAAACCACGGTAGTCACCTGACATAGGCTAGCGAGGGATATGCTGATATAATGTATCAATTCATGCTAAGTTGAAGCATGGAGTGTAGTAATAGAGGGACCTACAGAGAAAGAACCTCACCCTATTTTTCACGGAAGTCTACTGTTGTGGAGCCCCATTGCTCTTACCTCAAATATATCAAGGGCTGCGGTTTGCACACATGTGAAAGACAGGGCACTGACTGTTATTGTAAAAGACACAGAATGACTACATCATGTGCTTTTGAAAAAGATTGTACTGTATGCCTCGCCCTAAATTCATCTTTCCTTTGATGACTACAGTTCGGGGGGGGGGAAGGCTGTGAAGGCTGTGGAAAACTATTAGCATGGAAAATAAGAACAGAAAGGTCCAGAAATAAAATCGCTTACATAGACCCTAGTAATCCAGTGCATAATGGAGCAGAAGAAGAAATAATAAAGCAAGAATTTACAGCCTTCTTTGGGAATCTTTACTCTGAGGACTGTAATCCAACAGAGGAAGAGATAAATACATTTTTAGACACACAAAATCTTCCTAATTTATCACAAGAAATGAAAGATGAGTTAAACACCGAAATAACCACGGATGAAGTATTGGGAATTATAAGAAATCTAAAAAGAGGTAAGGCCGCAGGGCCAGTTGCCCTTCCAAATGAGCTATATATCAAACTAAAGGATACTTTAGTGACGCATCTTACTTCACTCTTCAATAAAATCTTTCTGGAAAATTGCAGCCTCCCAGAGTCGTGGAATGATGCAACCATCACAGTCCTCCTAAAACCAGGTAAAAGCCCTAAGAAATGTGAGTCGTATCGCCCTATATCTATACTAAACTGTGACTATAAAATTTTTACCCAAATAATGGCAAAGAGACTTGAACGAGTAGTAGGCACTTTGATTAACTCTAATCAAAAAGGTTTTGTTGCGGGAAGACATCTACAAGAATTAACTCATGAGCTAATTGGTGCAGTGGATATAGCTATGAGCGAGAAACTTCCTCTGTCCATAATTACTGTTGACGCTGCAAAAGCGTTTGACAGAGTTAATTGGATATATTTAAGTGAGGTGTTAAAAAAATTTGATGTAGGAACTAATATCCTAAAGATGGTAGAAAATATCTAAAACCTACCTAAAGCCAGAATTTTAATAAATGGGGAATTGACTGACCAAATCTCAATTAAGAGGGGGACACGCCAGGGATGTCCCTTATCCCCAATACTATTTAATTTATACTTCGAGCCCGCAGCAGAATGCCTCAGGAATCACCCTGACATTGTTCCCTTTTCATATCAAGACTGGCGTAAAAAAGTGTCTCTTTATGCCGATGACCTCATGATTTTTACATCTGATCTAGAGGAGGCTCTCATAGCTACTGAGGATACATTAACAAAATTTGGGAAAATATCGGGCTACTTAATAAATAAGTCCAAAACAGAAACCATGACTTGGAATGAGAACTATCAAAGCCCTTATAATAAAGAAAAAATCAGATATTTGGGTATCGACTTGGTCAAAGATCTAGATAAGGTAGCACAAGTTAATCTCCAGAAGATACAGGGGGAGGTCAAGATACTATTGAATATATGGAAAGGCCTACCCCTGACGATTTTAGGGAAATCGAATATTCTAAAAATGTCAATCTTGCCTAAGTTTACTTTTATTTTTGGTGCAATCCCGTTAGAATTTAATAGGGAACACATAAAGAAAATCCAGGGAGAGTTATCAAGCTTTATATGGTCATCCAAAAAACCTAGAATTGCTTGGACTAAAATAAGGAGAAGGAAAAATCAGGGAGGGTTAGCTACCCCAGACATCCTGGAATATTGTAGAGCATTTCAATTTAAAAATATAAGAATTATGCTAGGTCCATATGAAGATTACCCATTATATTTACAGAAGTTAACCAAGAATACTAGCCACTTCCTTTTTAAATTCGGTCACCCGAAATTTTTCACAAAAATTAAATTGAAGACTCTGAGGGCAGCGGCTAAATCTTGGTACTGTATCAGATCGACAGTGAATATTCCACTCTATAGTGATAAAGCCCCAATATGGAACTCACCTACTACACCGGAGTGTCTTAAAGACTCCCTCGCAACTCCCCTAAAAACAGCAGGAATAGCGACATGGGGACAACTGCTATATCAGAATAAACTCTTGGATTGGGAGATTCTGAATAAAACCACAAATTCCTCACTCTCTAAATTTAAGTATTACCAACTCTTGAGCTGGACAAAGTCCGTGAAGGAAAACAAAACTGGCAATATCCTACTGGAAAAGAAAATGTTGGAAAAACCTTTCAAGAAGGAAATATCATTCTGGTATTGGGCTCTCATAGTTGCAGGGGAGGAAGAATTTCGGATTCCGGAGAGAATTTGGGGGAAAGAACTGCCAACGTTGGATATGAACTACCTATGGCAAGTATCAATGAGTAAATGCTGGTCAATAGTAACATCTGCGGCATTAAAAAGAAACCACTTATATACCACCCACAGAGCTTATTGGACGCTGGAAAAAGTATCCAAATTCAGCGGAGCTACGGTGAAGTCATGTCCAAAATGTGGTTTAATGAAGGCCAATGACCTGCACATGTTCTGGCAGTGCCCCAGCTCGACGGTTTCTGGAAGGAAGTGGGTAAGACTATCGAAGAGGTTTTGAGAAAACGGCTAACTGTGAGTATTGATTTAGTATTATTTGGGGTATTTGGCTCTCCCTCAGTAGTCAAATTAACAAAACATGAAGAAAATCTAATGTTTATTTTAATTCTCTTGGCTAGGAGGGAGATTTGTCTAAAGTGGATTATGCCAAGCCTACCTACTAAGGGTAAGTGGCTCACGTCAATTTTAAGAATTTATAGGTTAGATAAAAAGAAGAAACCATTTTCTAAAAAATACAAATTTTGGGAGTTATGGGAGAATCATCATTTTAGCGGCTAAAGACTTAACGAAAATGAGGTGGCTCTCGGGATGTTTTGTCTTTTTTTTTTTTTTTTCCCTGAGTCCTATGATTAGTGCAAGCAACAATTCAATTGAAGGCCAAGTAGAGTAGCCAGAATGGCTAGCTCAATCAACCCCGGAAAGTAACCTTCAAAATAAGTAAATGGAAGTAAGGGGACCCAATTTTCCCATTAAGAAAAATTTCGGAATCCACCAGGAAGGTGGGAAGGCAAGAGAAGAAAGGGAAAGGGGGACCCTGATATCTCCTTACTTAAAAGTTGCAAAATGAGGACAAAAAAAATAAATTATGAATGAAGGTACCAAGCCTAATGACAGTCCAGCAAGGACAGGAAGAGAATAACTTCAGCACAGTATGAATAGGCCAGGACAGACAGTGTACGATTTCCCAGTGAAGGTTTCATATAATTTATACTCAGAGAAATGCATCGAAGTGAGATGACGGTAGAATTAGCATAAAACAAGATGTCTGACTTGAACTTGTAGAGTGGTGAGGAAATGATCACCTTAATCATGAAAGTAAAGTAAGATATGCACTTACACAGTTACCATTAGCAACATGACTACTTGAGGGTAAGTAGAGCGAGAAAATAACCTTAGCTTGTATGAATTCGCCAGGACAGGTAGTGCACCATCTTAAGCCAAGCTAAGAAGGAGTTCCTTTGACTTAAATTTGTTTATTTTCCTATTTGCATTAGTAATTCACTGTGGATGGAACATGTAGTTGTCATGTGAATACAATGATGTCTGTTACAGGATCCTCTATCTAGAAGATCTTTTAGGAAGAAGTGGTGGACAGAACTTGTTCATCTGGTAGTATCTGCACACAGAATAAAGTCACATGCCTTTCATGAGCAAAACACTTACCTATGGGACCCACAAGATGAACACAGGGCTAGACTGGGAACCAAAAACAGCCCTGTCAAATTTTGTCAGATCATCCCTCATATTGCATCTAGCGAGAGATCCTCACCACTGTGGGGGGCGGTGGGGCATGGTGTGGTTACCCCCTGTGGAAGAATAAATGAAAAAAATAAGAGTGCCCGAGAAAAAACATGTGTATGTGTAAATCTGGATGTATGCCCTATGACCTTCTGACCTGGGAATTTTATCATCAACATCAAGAATATCTGTGCATCTCACTCTTCATTTTGTATTAGACCTGCAATAATGCAAACTAGCAGTTTCTGATTTGAGACATTTGCTACCCCTCACATTGCTTAATATATATCACTGTACAAAGCTGAACTATTAGGCATTTTACCTACTATAATGGTTTGGGATGCAGGAATTGTTTCTTATTGCAGGAAGGCTTGCTTAAAATATGTAGCACACCTGATAAGCCGTAAAACAGTATGCTTGTACACGCTTCATCTTACAGGGGGGACAAGATGATCCATGACCGTGGAGATTTGTATGTATACTGACCAAGTTTTCAGACTCGGGAGAAGTCTGCTGGCTGATTTTCTCAATCGGTCAACACGCTACCTTATTGTGTTTAATAGCTTCAACATCCTCACAAGAAATTTTTGGGTGAAAATTGCAAATATGGTGCGTTTTACAGCACACTTTTTATTATAGAACCCTGTCCAATGATGTATAGCTGGATGAAGATTGGATATCGGAGTGCCTGGCTCAAAGAATGAATAGTTTGACTGTGAGGCGTGCATGGATGAATTAATTCAAGAATGAATGATATAAACAAAGATTTTTAGCTACGTGGAGCAATTGGTCTCTATGCACTGACCATGGGTGAGTGCTCTGGTTTTCACTTCAGCTTCTGCATTTAAACATCACCCTCCTCAAATACCACTGTTGCCAATCTTTAGGAAACGCTTATAGCCTGGACGTATTTAACACAGTGTACTGATTCAACCCCTCAAAGTATGAAAAATAAAGCATTAAGATTTGATCTAAAACAGGAGAGAAAATAAGATAACTATGTAGTGGCTGAAATGCACAGCACCAACCCACACAGGCTGCAATGGGAGGGCTGTAGTCAGAGTGACACCAGAAAAGTTCGCATCAGTCCCGGCTTCCACTTGACATTGTGTAATCGTAGGCAATTACTTTTCTCACAGTGCTCCCTTCAATGTCATCATCATGAGAGCGCCTTGAAATACATCAGTTTGGGGTGTGCGCTGCAAAAAAGCAAAATACTCTTTGTTACTCTTATCTGTCATAGTATCGACAATTTACTTTCTCAGGGTTCATTAATAGCTTAGTTGTCAGGGCGGTAGTGGTGGAAGCATGAATGTTTCTAACTTCATGATTAGAATCTGTCACTTCAAACAACTGCCATGCAATGCGATGTTATAATTTGATATAGTAGACGGAAATGAGTTGGAAAAATCACATTATAAAGAAACACATAGTTTTGAATTTCGAAGAGTATTTATGTCCTGGACTCTTTGAGTCAAGGAACAGCAGACCCTTCAGCCACCCACCCTTTCCCTTAAGCCCTGGAGGTCAGGGCTGCTTGTGTCGACTCTGCAGAAGACAGGGAATACCCAAATGCAAAAACAAAGTGTTTAAAGCACACTTTAAAATCATTTTTGTTGCATTGTTTATTTTTAAAACGTGTAGACCCTGAGAGGCACGAAACACAGGCTTCCAGTCCCCAATAACAAACTCGGCCCCCGCCAGCAGTGACACTGCCCCCACCAGCAGTAATACTGCCCCCACCATGTAAGCCCACTACGAAAATGCCCAGTGGCTGGTAGCGCCAGTCTGTGACAGGCTGCGGAAGGTGAGGAGCTGGGACTGATGGGTGAACTCCCTTCAAGTCCATAGGTGATGTGTGCTAGGTTCAGGGGGACTTTTTCTAAAGTTGGTCTGATATAGGGAAGATTAGCATAATCCCTCCTGAAGGATGACCCACATTTCTGAAGTGCTCCAAACTTTTTTAAAATCTTGGTGTGTTGTATGTTCTGATGCCCCGCTTTTAGCACCAGGAGACCTTTGAGTAAAAAAAGCTTATAAATCAGGACCGACACAGAATTAATATAACTCTGAATTTTGGGAGGGCATAGATGTCACGGTACAAGGAGTGCTCCTCAGGATTCTGAAACCACGGTAGTCACCTGACATAGGCTAGCGAGGGATATGCTGATATAATGTATCAATTCATGCTAAGTTGAAGCATGGAGTGTAGTAATAGAGGGACCTACAGAGAAAGAACTTCACCCTATTTTACACGGAAGTCTACTGTTGTGGAGCCCCATTGCTCTTACCTCAAATATATCAAGGGCTGCGGTTTGCACACATGTGAAAGACAGGGCACTGACTGTTATTGTAAAAGACACAGAATGACTACATCATGTGCTTTTGAAAAAGATTGTACTGTATGCCTCGCCCTAAATTCATCTTTCCTTTGATGACTACAGTTCGGGGGGGGGGAAGGCTGTGAAGGCTGTGGAAAACTATTAGCATGGAAAATAAGAACAAAAAGGTCCAGAAATAAAATCGCTTATATAGACCCTAGTAATCCAGTGCATAATGGAGCAGAAGAAGAAATAATAAAGCAAGAATTTACAGCCTTCTTCGGGAATCTTTACTCTGAGGACTGTAATCCAACAGAGGAAGAGATAAATACATTTTTAGACACACAAAATCTTCCTAATTTATCACAAGAAATGAAAGATGAGTTAAACACCGAAATAACCACGGATGAAGTATTGGGAATTATAAGAAATCTAAAAAGCGGTAAGGCCGCAGGGCCAGTTGCCCTTCCAAATGAGCTATATATCAAACTAAAGGATACTTTAGTGACACATCTTACTTCACTCTTCAATAAAATCTTTCTGGAAAATTGCAGCCTCCCAGAGTCGTGGAATGATGCAACCATCACAGTCCTCCTAAAACCAGGTAAAAGCCCTAAGAAATGTGAGTCGTATCGCCCTATATCTATACTAAACTGTGACTATAAAATTTTTACCCAAATAATGGCAAAGAGACTTGAACGAGTAGTAGGCACTTTGATTAACTCTAATCAAAAAGGTTTTGTTGCGGGAAGACATCTAGAAGAATTAACTCATGAGCTAATTGGAGCAGTGGATATAGCTATGAGCGAGAAACTTCCTCTGTCCATAATTACTGTTGACGCTGCAAAAGCGTTCGACAGAGTTAATTGGATATATTTAAGTGAGGTGTTAAAAAAATTTGATGTAGGAACTAATATCCTAAAGATGGTAGAAAATATCTAAAACCTACCTAAAGCCAGAATTTTAATAAATGGGGAATTGACTGACCAAATCTCAATTAAGAGGGGGACACGCCAGGGATGTCCCTTATCCCCAATACTATTTAATTTATACTTCGAGCCCGCAGCAGAATGCCTCAGGAATCACCCTGACATTGTTCCCTTTTCATATCAAGACTGGCGTAAAAAAGTGTCTCTTTATGCCGATGACCTCATGATTTTTACATCTGATCTAGAGGAGGCTCTCATAGCTACTGAGGATACATTAACAAAATTTGGAAAAATATCGGGCTACTTAATAAATAAGTCCAAAACAGAAACCATGACTTGGAATGAGAACTATCAAAGCCCTTATAATAAAGAAAAAATCAGATATTTGGGTATCGACTTGGTCAAAGATCTAGATAAGGTAGCACAAGTTAATCTCCAGAAGATACAGGGGGAGGTCAAGATACTATTGAATATATGGAAAGGCCTACCCCTGACGATTTTAGGGAAATCGAATATTCTAAAAATGTCAATCTTGCCTAAGTTTACTTTTATTTTTGGTGCAATCCCGTTAGAATTTAATAGGGAACACATAAAGAAAATCCAGGGAGAGTTATCAAGCTTTATATGGTCATCCAAAAAACCTAGAATTGCTTGGACTAAAATAAGGAGAAGGAAAAATCAGGGAGGGTTAGCTACCCCCGACATCCTGGAATATTGTAGAGCATTTCAATTTAAAAATATAAGAATTATGCTAGGTCCATATGAAGATTACCCATTATATTTACAGAAGTTAACCAAGAATACTAGCCACTTCCTTTTTAAATTCGGTCACCCGAAATTTTTCACAAAAATTAAATTGAAGACTCTGAGGGCAGCGGCTAAATCTTGGTACTGTATCAGATCGACAGTGAATATTCCACTCTATAGTGATAAAGCCCCAATATGGAACTCACCTACTACACCGGAGTGTCTTAAAGACTCCCTCGCAACTCCCCTAAAAACAGCAGGAATAGCGACATGGGGACAACTGCTATATCAGAATAAACTCTTGGAGTGGGAGATTCTGAATAAAACCACAAATTCCTCACTCTCTAAATTTAAGTATTACCAACTCTTGAGCTGGACAAAGTCCGTGAAGGAAAACAAAACTGGCAATATCCTACTGGAAAAGAAAATGTTGGAAAAACCTTTCAAGAAGGAAATATCATTCTGGTATTGGGCTCTCATAGTTGCAGGGGAGGAAGAATTTCGGATTCCGGAGAGAATTTGGGGGAAAGAACTGCCAACGTTGGATATGAACTACCTATGGCAAGTATCAATGAGTAAATGCTGGTCAATAGTAACATCTGCGGCATTAAAAAGAAACCACTTATATACCACCCACAGAGCTTATTGGACGCTGGAAAAAGTATCCAAATTCAGCGGAGCTACGGTGAAGTCATGTCCAAAATGTGGTTTAATGAAGGCCAATGACCTGCACATGTTCTGGCAGTGCCCCAGCTCGACGGTTTCTGGAAGGAAGTGGGTAAGACTATCGAAGAGGTTTTGAGAAAACGGCTAACTGTGAGTATTGATTTAGTATTATTTGGGGTATTTGGCTCTCCCTCAGTAGTCAAATTAACAAAACATGAAGAAAATCTAATGTTTATTTTAATTCTCTTGGCTAGGAGGGAGATTTGTCTAAAGTGGATTATGCCAAGCCTACCTACTAAGGGTAAGTGGCTCACGTCAATTTTAAGAATTTATAGGTTAGATAAAAAGAAGAAACCATTTTCTAAAAAATACAAATTTTGGGAGTTATGGGAGAATCATCATTTTAGCGGCTAAAGACTTAACGAAAATGAGGTGGCTCTCGGGATGTTTTGTCTTTTTTTTTTTTTTTTTCCCCTGAGTCCTATGATTAGTGCAAGCAACAATTCAATTGAAGGCCAAGTAGAGTAGCCAGAATGGCTAGCTCAATCAACCCCGGAAAGTAACCTTCAAAATAAGTAAATGGAAGTAAGGGGACCCAATTTTCCCATTAAGAAAAATTTCGGAATCCACCAGGAAGGTGGGAAGGCAAGAGAAGAAAGGGAAAGGGGGACCCTGATATCTCCTTACTTAAAAGTTGCAAAATGAGGACAAAAAAAATAAATTATGAATGAAGGTACCAAGCCTAATGACAGTCCAGCAAGGACAGGAAGAGAATAACTTCAGCACAGTATGAATAGGCCAGGACAGACAGTGTACGATTTCCCAGTGAAGGTTTCATATAATTTATACTCTGAGAAATGCATGGAAGTGAGATGACGGTAGAATTAGCATAAAACAAGATGTCTGACTTGAACTTGTAGAGTGGTGAGGAAATGATCACCTTAATCATGAAAGTAAAGTAAGATATGCACTTACACAGTTACCATTAGCAACATGACTACTTGAGGGTAAGTAGAGCGAGAAAATAACCTTAGCTTGTATGAATTCGCCAGGACAGGTAGTGCACCATCTTAAGCCAAGCTAAGAAGGAGTTCCTTTGACTTAAATTTGTTTATTTTCCTATTTGCATTAGTAATGCACTGTGGATTGAACATGTAGTTGTCATGTGAATACAATGATGTCTGTTACAGGATCCTCTATCTAGAAGATCTTTTAGGAAGAAGTGGTGGACAGAACTTGTTCATCTGGTAGTATCTGCACACAGAATAAAGTCACATGCCTTTCATGAGCAAAACACTTACCTATGGGACCCACAAGATGAACACAGGGCTAGACTGGGAACCAAAAACAGCCCTGGCAAATTTTGTCAGATCATCCCTCATATTGCATCTAGCGAGAGATCCTCACCACTGTGGGGGGCGGTGGGGCATGGTGTGGTTACCCCCTGTGGAAGAATAAATGAAAAAAATAAGAGTGCCCGAGACAAAACATGTGTATGTGTAAATCTGGATGTATGCCCTATGACCTTCTGACCTGGGAATTTTATCATCAACATCAAGAATATCTGTGCATCTCACTCTTCATTTTGTATTAGACCTGGAATAATGCAAACTAGCAGTTTCTGATTTGAGACATTTGCTGCCCCTCACATTGCTTAATATATATCACTGTACAAAGCTGAACTATTAGGCATTTTACCTACTATAATGGTTTGGGATGCAGGAATTGTTTCTTATTGCAGGAAGGCTTGCTTAAAATATGTAGCACACCTGATAAGCCGTAAAACAGTATGCTTGTACACGCTTCATCTTACAGGGGGGACAAGATGATCCATGACCGTGGAGATTTGTATGTATACTGACCAAGTTTTCAGACTTGGGAGAAGTCTGCTGGCTGATTTTCTCAATCGGTCAACACGCTACCTTATTGTGTTTAATAGCTTCAACATCCTCACAAGAAATTTTTGGGTGAAAATTGCAAATATGGTGCGTTTTACAGCACACTTTTTATTATAGAACCCTGTCCAATGATGTATAGCTGGATGAAGATTGGATATCGGAGTGCCTGGCTCAAAGAATGAATAGTTTGACTGTGAGGCGTGCATGGATGAATTAATTCAAGAATGAATGATATAAACAAAGATTTTTAGCTACGTGGAGCAATTGGTCTCTATGCACTGACCATGGGTGAGTGCTCTGGTTTTCACTTCAGCTTCTGCATTTAAACATCACCCTCCTCAAATACCACTGTTGCCAATCTTTAGGAAACGCTTATAGCCTGGACGTATTTAACACAGTGTACTGATTCAAACCCTCAAAGTATGAAAAATAAAGCATTAAGATTTGATCTAAAACAGGAGAGAAAATAAGATAACTATGTAGTGGCTGAAATGCACAGCACCAACCCACACAGGCTGCAATGGGAGGGCTGTAGTCAGAGTGACACCAGAAAAGTTCGCATCAGTCCCGGCTTCCACTTGACATTGTGTAATCGTAGGCAATTACTTTTCTCACAGTGCTCCCTTCAATGTCATCATCATGAGAGCGCCTTGAAATACATCAGTTTGCGGTGTGCGCTGCAAAAAAGCAAAATACTCTTTGTTACTCTTATCTGTCATAGTATCGACAATTTACTTTCTCAGGGTTCATTAATAGCTTAGTTGTCAGGGCGGTAGTGGTGGAGGCATGAATGTTTCTAACTTCATGATTAGAATCTGTCACTTCAAACAACTGCCATGCAATGCGATGTTATAATTTGATATAGTAGACGGAAATGAGTTGGAAAAATCACATTATAAAGAAACACATAGTTTTGAATTTCGAAGAGTATTTATGTCCTGGACTCTTTGAGTCAAGGAACAGCAGACCCTTCAGCCACCCACCCTTTCCCTTAAGCCCTGGAGGTCAGGGCTGCTTGTGTCGACTCTGCAGAAGACAGGGAATACCCAAATGCAAAAACAAAGTGTTTAAAGCACACTTTAAAATCATTTTTGTTGCATTGTTTATTTTTAAAACGTGTAGACCCTGAGAGGCACGAAACACAGGCTTCTAGTCCCCAATAACAAACTCGGCCCCCGCCAGCAGTGACACTGCCCCCACCAGCAGTAATACTGCCCCCACCATGTAAGCCCACTACGAAAATGCCCAGTGGCTGGTAGCGCCAGTCTGTGACAGGCTGCGGAAGGTGAGGAGCTGGGACTGATGGGTGAACTCCCTTCAAGTCCATAGGTGATGTGTGCTAGGTTCAGGGGGACTTTTTCTAAAGTTGGTCTGATATAGGGAAGATTAGCATAATCCCTCCTGAAGGATGACCCACATTTCTGAAGTGCTCCAAACTTTTTTAAAATCTTGGTGTGTTGTATGTTCTGATGCCCCGCTTTTAGCACCAGGAGACCTTTGAGTAAAAAAAGCTTATAAATCAGGACCGACACAGAATTAATATAACTCTGAATTTTGGGAGGGCATAGATGTCCCGGTACAAGGAGTGCTCCTCAGGATTCTGAAACCACGGTAGTCACCTGACATAGGCTAGCGAGGGATATGCTGATATAATGTATCAATTCATGCTAAGTTGAAGCATGGAGTGTAGTAATAGAGGGACCTACAGAGAAAGAACCTCACCCTATTTTTCACGGAAGTCTACTGTTGTGGAGCCCCATTGCTCTTACCTCAAATATATCAAGGCTGCGGTTTGCACACATGTGAAAGACAGGGCACTGACTGTTATTGTAAAAGACACAGAATGACTACATCATGTGCTTTTGAAAAAGATTGTACTGTATGCCTCGCCCTAAATTCATCTTTCCTTTGATGACTACAGTTCGGGGGGGGGGAAGGCTGTGAAGGCTGTGGAAAACTATTAGCATGGAAAATAAGAACAGAAAGGTCCAGAAATAAAATCGCTTACATAGACCCTAGTAATCCAGTGCATAATGGAGCAGAAGAAGAAATAATAAAGCAAGAATTTACAGCCTTCTTCGGGAATCTTTACTCTGAGGACTGTAATCCAACAGAGGAAGAGATAAATAAATTTTTAGACACACAAAATCTTCCTAATTTATCACAAGAAATGAAAGATGAGTTAAACACCGAAATAACCACGGATGAAGTATTGGGAATTATAAGAAATCTAAAAAGAGGTAAGGCCGCAGGGCCAGTTGCCCTTCCAAATGAGCTATATATCAAACTAAAGGATACTTTAGTGACGCATCTTACTTCACTCTTCAATAAAATCTTTCTGGAAAATTGCAGCCTCCCAGAGTCGTGGAATGATGCAACCATCACAGTCCTCCTAAAACCAGGTAAAAGCCCTAAGAAATGTGAGTCGTATCGCCCTATATCTATACTAAACTGTGACTATAAAATTTTTACCCAAATAATGGCAAAGAGACTTGAACGAGTAGTAGGCACTTTGATTAACTCTAATCAAAAAGGTTTTGTTGCGGGAAGACATCTACAAGAATTAACTCATGAGCTAATTGGAGCAGTGGATATAGCTATGAGCGAGAAACTTCCTCTGTCCATAATTACTGTTGACGCTGCAAAAGCGTTCGACAGAGTTAATTGGATATATTTAAGTGAGGTGTTAAAAAAATTTGATGTAGGAACTAATATCCTAAAGATGGTAGAAAATATCTAAAACCTACCTAAAGCCAGAATTTTAATAAATGGGGAATTGACTGACCAAATCTCAATTAAGAGGGGGACACGCCAGGGATGTCCCTTATCCCCAATACTATTTAATTTATACTTCGAGCCCGCAGCAGAATGCCTCAGGAATCACCCTGACATTGTTCCCTTTTCATATCAAGACTGGCGTAAAAAAGTGTCTCTTTATGCCGATGACCTCATGATTTTTACATCTGATCTAGAGGAGGCTCTCATAGCTACTGAGGATACATTAACAAAATTTGGGAAAATATCGGGCTACTTAATAAATAAGTCCAAAACAGAAACCATGACTTGGAATGAGAACTATCAAAGCCCTTATAATAAAGAAAAAATCATCAGATATTTGGGTATCGACTTGTTCAAAGATCTAGATAAGGTAGCACAAGTTAATCTCCAGAAGATACAGGGGGAGGTCAAGGTACTATTGAATATATGGAAAGGCCTACCCCTGACGATTTTAGGGAAATCGAATATTCTAAAAATGTCAATCTTGCCTAAGTTTACTTTTATTTTTGGTGCAATCCCGTTAGAATTTAATAGGGAACACATAAAGAAAATCCAGGGAGAGTTATCAAGCTTTATATGGTCATCCAAAAAACCTAGAATTGCTTGGACTAAAATAAGGAGAAGGAAAAATCAGGGAGGGTTAGCTACCCCGGACATCCTGGAATATTGTAGAGCATTTCAATTTAAAAATATAAGAATTATGCTAGGTCCATATGAAGATTACCCATTATATTTACAGAAGTTAACCAAGAATACTAGCCACTTCCTTTTTAAATTCGGTCACCCGAAATTTTTCACAAAAATTAAATTGAAGACTCTGAGGGCAGCGGCTAAATCTTGGTACTGTATCAGATCGACAGTGAATATTCCACTCTATAGTGATAAAGCCCCAATATGGAACTCACCTACTACACCGGAGTGTCTTAAAGACTCCCTCGCAACTCCCCTAAAAACAGCAGGAATAGCGACATGGGGACAACTGCTATATCAGAATAAACTCTTGGAGTGGGAGATTCTGAATAAAACCACAAATTCCTCACTCTCTAAATTTAAGTATTACCAACTCTTGAGCTGGACAAAGTCCGTGAAGGAAAACAAAACTGGCAATATCCTACTGGAAAAGAAAATGTTGGAAAAACCTTTCAAGAAGGAAATATCATTCTGGTATTGGGCTCTCATAGTTGCAGGGGAGGAAGAATTTCGGATTCCGGAGAGAATTTGGGGGAAAGAACTGCCAACGTTGGATATGAACTACCTATGGCAAGTATCAATGAGTAAATGCTGGTCAATAGTAACATCTGCGGCATTAAAAAGAAACCACTTATATACCACCCACAGAGCTTATTGGACGCTGGAAAAAGTATCCAAATTCAGCGGAGCTACGGTGAAGTCATGTCCAAAATGTGGTTTAATGAAGGCCAATGACCTGCACATGTTCTGGCAGTGCCCCAGCTCGACGGTTTCTGGAAGGAAGTGGGTAAGACTATCGAAGAGGTTTTGAGAAAACGGCTAACTGTGAGTATTGATTTAGTATTATTTGGGGTATTTGGCTCTCCCTCAGTAGTCAAATTAACAAAACATGAAGAAAATCTAATGTTTATTTTAATTCTCTTGGCTAGGAGGGAGATTTGTCTAAAGTGGATTATGCCAAGCCTACCTACTAAGGGTAAGTGGCTCACGTCAATTTTAAGAATTTATAGGTTAGATAAAAAGAAGAAACCATTTTCTAAAAAATACAAATTTTGGGAGTTATGGGAGAATCATCATTTTAGCGGCTAAAGACTTAACGAAAATGAGGTGGCTCTCGGGATGTTTTGTCTTTTTTTTTTTTTTTTTTTCCTGAGTCCTATGATTAGTGCAAGCAACAATTCAATTGAAGGCCAAGTAGAGTAGCCAGAATGGCTAGCTCAATCAACCCCGGAAAGTAACCTTCAAAATAAGTAAATGGAAGTAAGGGGACCCAATTTTCCCATTAAGAAAAATTTCGGAATCCACCAGGAAGGTGGGAAGGCAAGAGAAGAAAGGGAAAGGGGGACCCTGATATCTCCTTACTTAAAAGTTGCAAAATGAGGACAAAAAAAATAAATTATGAATGAAGGTACCAAGCCTAATGACAGTCCAGCAAGGACAGGAAGAGAATAACTTCAGCACAGTATGAATAGGCCAGGACAGACAGTGTACGATTTCCCAGTGAAGGTTTCATATAATTTATACTCAGAGAAATGCATGGAAGTGAGATGACGGTAGAATTAGCATAAAACAAGATGTCTGACTTGAACTTGTAGAGTGGTGAGGAAATGATCACCTTAATCATGAAAGTAAAGTAAGATATGCACTTACACAGTTACCATTAGCAACATGACTACTTGAGGGTAAGTAGAGCGAGAAAATAACCTTAGCTTGTATGAATTCGCCAGGACAGGTAGTGCACCATCTTAAGCCAAGCTAAGAAGGAGTTCCTTTGACTTAAATTTGTTTATTTTCCTATTTGCATTAGTAATGCACTGTGGATGGAACATGTAGTTGTCATGTGAATACAATGATGTCTGTTACAGGATCCTCTATCTAGAAGATCTTTTAGGAAGAAGTAGTGGACAGAACTTGTTCATCTGGTAGTATCTGCACACAGAATAAAGTCACATGCCTTTCATGAGCAAAACACTTACCTATGGGACCCACAAGATGAACACAGGGCTAGACTGGGAACCAAAAACAGCCCTGGCAAATTTTGTCAGATCATCCCTCATATTGCATCTAGCGAGAGATCCTCACCACTGTGGGGGGCGGTGGGGCATGGTGTGGTTACCCCCTGTGGAAGAATAAATGAAAAAAATAAGAGTGCCCGAGAAAAAACATGTGTATGTGTAAATCTGGATGTATGCCCTATGACCTTCTGACCTGGGAATTTTATCATCAACATCAAGAATATCTGTGCATCTCACTCTTCATTTTGTATTAGACCTGGAATAATGCAAACTAGCAGTTTCTGATTTGAGACATTTGCTGCCCCTCACATTGCTTAATATATATCACTGTACAAAGCTGAACTATTAGGCATTTTACCTACTATAATGGTTTGGGAAGCAGGAATTGTTTCTTATTGCAGGAAGGCTTGCTTAAAATATGTAGCACACCTGATAAGCCGTAAAACAGTATGCTTGTACACGCTTCATCTTACAGGGGGGACAAGATGATCCATGACCGTGGAGATTTGTATGTATACTGACCAAGTTTTCAGACTTGGGAGAAGTCTGCTGGCTGATTTTCTCAATCGGTCAACACGCTACCTTATTGTGTTTAATAGCTTCAACATCCTCACAAGAAATTTTTGGGTGAAAATTGCAAATATGGTGCGTTTTACAGCACACTTTTTATTATAGAACCCTGTCCAATGATGTATAGCTGGATGAAGATTGGATATCGGAGTGCCTGGCTCAAAGAATGAATAGTTTGACTGTGAGGCGTGCATGGATGAATTAATTCAAGAATGAATGATATAAACAAAGATTTTTAGCTACGTGGAGCAATTGGTCTCTATGCACTGACCATGGGTGAGTGCTCTGGTTTTCACTTCAGCTTCTGCATTTAAACATCACCCTCCTCAAATACCACTGTTGCCAATCTTTAGGAAACGCTTATAGCCTGGACGTATTTAACACAGTGTACTGATTCAACCCCTCAAAGTATGAAAAATAAAGCATTAAGATTTGATCTAAAACAGGAGAGAAAATAAGATAACTATGTAGTGGCTGAAATGCACAGCACCAACCCACACAGGCTGCAATGGGAGGGCTGTAGTCAGAGTGAAACCAGAAAAGTTCGCATCAGTCCCGGCTTCCACTTGACATTGTGTAATCGTAGGCAATTACTTTTCTCACAGTGCTCCCTTCAATGTCATCATCATGAGAGCGCCTTGAAATACATCAGTTTGGGGTGTGCGCTGCAAAAAAGCAAAATACTCTTTGTTACTCTTATCTGTCATAGTATCGACAATTTACTTTCTCTGGGTTCATTAATAGCTTAGTTGTCAGGGCGGTAGTGGTGGAGGCATGAATGTTTCTAACTTCATGATTAGAATCTGTCACTTCAAACAACTGCCATGCAATGCGATGTTATAATTTGATATAGTAGACGGAAATGAGTTGGAAAAATCACATTATAAAGAAACACATAGTTTTGAATTTCGAAGAGTATTTATGTCCTGGACTCTTTGAGTCAATTAACAGCAGACCCTTCAGCCACCCACCCTTTCCCTTAAGCCCTGGAGGTCAGGGCTGCTTGTGTCGACTCTGCAGAAGACAGGGAATACCCAAATGCAAAAACAAAGTGTTTAAAGCACACTTTAAAATCATTTTTGTTGCATTGTTTATTTTTAAAACGTGTAGACCCTGAGAGGCACGAAACACAGGCTTCCAGTCCCCAATAACAAACTCGGCCCCCGCCAGCAGTGACACTGCCCCCACCAGCAGTAATACTGCCCCCACCATGTAAGCCCACTACGAAAATGCCCAGTGGCTGGTAGCGCCAGTCTGTGACAGGCTGCGGAAGGTGAGGAGCTGGGACTGATGGGTGAACTCCCTTCAAGTCCATAGGTGCTGTGTGCTAGGTTCAGGGGGACTTTTTCTAAAGTTGGACTGATATAGGGAAGATTAGCATAATCCCTCCTGAAGGATGAGCCAAATTTCTGAAGTGTTCCATACTTTTTTTAAATCTTGGTGTGTTGTATGTTCTGATGCCCCGCTTTTAGCACCAGGAGACCTTTGAGTAAAAAAAGCTTATAAATCAGAACTTACACAGAATTAATATAACTCTGAATTTTGGGAGGGCATAGATGTCACGGTACAAGGAGTGCTCCTCAGGATTCTGAAACCTCTCCATGGTAGTCACCTTACATAGGCTAGCGAGGGATATGATGATATAATGTATCAATTCATGCTAAATTGAAGCATGGAGTGTAGTAATAGAGGGACCTACAGAGAAAGAACTTCACCCTATTTTACACGGAAGTCTACTGTTGTGGAGCCCCATTGCTCTTACCTCAAATATATCAAGGGCTGCGGTTTGCACACATGTGAAAGACAGGATACAGACTGTTATTGTAAAAGACACAGAATGACTACATCATGTGCTTTTGAAAAAGATTGTACTGTATGCCGCGCCCTAAATTCATCTTTCCTTTGATGACTACGGTTCCTTCCAGGCTGGCACTGGATGATATACAGATGCTTGATATTTCTGAATGGAGGCCATGGATGGCCTTTCTTCTTGTCGTCTCCTTAACATGTCTGGAATAACTTTCTTCTACCAAAATAAGGTGCATGCAGGCTTGGGCCACTGGTTCATATACAGTTCCTCTATGAAAAAAAGTAATTTCTGCCTTGTATCATACACGTTGGTCAAGTAGGGCAGTCAGGACTGATCCCAGTTTTTCTGGCTTCAATTCATTAATTACATGGGTATCTCTTTCTCTCTTCCATGTTATGTCAAAGGTTCATGCTATGTCTTTAATATCCATCACATGGGATTAGAGCGTGAGTGGTAGGCAGAATCGATATGGAACTTTGGGGCTCAATGGTCCCACAGCACCTGAGCCTGAGGAAGCATTTGGCTTGGGCCTGGCTCGGGCCTTCAGTAGCTCGTGCATCTCCAGTTGATTATTCAGAAGGCTGTACTGCACACCAGCCCAGAGAGACGTGTACCAGGAAAAGGATTCTGTCTGATGAAGCACATCATCTTGGTCAGAATCAGACATAGGGACTGTGGAATCCATGGTGATGTGACCTGTCCTTTGAGATGAGTCAGCTATGTTTTCTGGTGTGCGCTAAGACCAGGTCCACAATACTAAGAGCATGACTGCAGCCTAAACGTGGGCGTCTCCAGGAAGCAAGCTACGCAGGAGCCACAAGGACCTTTCCACTGGAGTGGCTCTATCTACAAAGAGAGAAGTCATTTTGAGGAAGAAGTTTTAATTGCAAGATGACCTAATGGGCTTTAATGCTGGTGGATATTATGAAAATTACCTATGAGCAAAGAGAATTTCTCTAAATTGAGTGATAAAATATCAGTGCCCACATATTAACCCCTCTTTCCTTAATTTCCATGGCAGCTTGGCATTGCGTTAACTCTTCTACACATTCATCCGAGTTTTGACAGCTGTTCCACCTCCCCTTCCTGTACAGCCAATGTTGGACCTGGGCAAAAGGGTATCTCGTGGCAGCATGGGCTGTTGTTTTTTTAATTTTTTCAAACAGCTCTGAAAAGGCACTGAGTTTGTCATGTAAAATTACTTGTGTCTCACAGTATGTTTGGTCCAAACTTTCAAAAACCAATAGCTTTTCTGAATTCTTCTAGGACATGGAGCGTAGTTTTGTCTTCTAGACCCCCTGGCATCAAAGAATTAGTACACTTGCCAACGCAAGACAGAAAACAAGTTGGACTTCAATCACCCTGCAATCCACTAAGCAATATTTCAGTGAGATGTGTTTCAGGTGATGGAGCGAGCTTTAGAAATAATTTTATTCTGGCTCGTGATGTCATACTCTTATAACTTGAAATAATATATTAATGAGTGTTTGCATGATTTGTTATAATTAAACCAATTTAGAGTAAGATTCCACATCATTATACAGGACTAATGTGCTTTATGTTGCATTTGCAAGTCTGTTTTGTTACACATAACTAATATTGTTTTGTTTGTCATGTTTGTCCTATTGTCTTTGTCACTATTAATATGCGGCTGATCATTCATGGCATGTCCTTTATTATATGTGCTTACATGTTTGTCCTATGTTGTGATTGTCTGTCTGTGTATTATTTAATCATCGTTTTACTCTTTCAGAAACTTAAAGCTGGACACGATGAAGAATGGTAGATTTTAAATGTGCTGCTTTTCTGTGTGCTTCTGCTAGGTAACTTATACTAATGGGTTAACATTAGCTATGTAGGTTGGAAACAGAATGACTTTCATTTCCTGAATTAATTATTGTTTTGTGTTTGTTTAAATATTAGTTTTCTGGAAAGTGACGCGAGCTAAAAGTGGCGCAGTGACGCAAGCAAAAGTGGCGCCGAAAAATTGACGCCTTCTAAAAAAGGCCTGCTGATGTTAAGCCACAGGAGAAAATTTATTTTGAAAAAGATGACAAGCCTATAAACTTTTATTATGAAAAGCTTTGAAAAAGAACTGCTAAAGACGACTCTGTGGAGAGGTTTGCTTGTGCCACGGAAAGCTCAGAACGGACAGGCTCAAGGTTGAAAGGAAGAGACGTGACAGATTTTGTATTGCTTGAACATCTTTGCTACAAAATGTAGCAGACTAAGGAACTGTCGCCAGGACTCTGTGCCTGAACAATGGCTCTGTGTAAAAGCTCGGTCTCGTGGTGGAAGATGTCACAGTTTACTGTGGCGTGAGGTGGTTCAGCCAATGAGGAGCCAGAATTCAGCTGATGGAATGTGAAAAATAGTTAGCTCAGCTTAATTTAGGGTATAAGAATAGGCTCTAGCAGCAGATTTTTGGCTTACGCTTCTTGATTCCAGAGGGACGTGTTCTGCTGTCCGATGATTACACGTAAGGAAAGGTAACTTTAAAAGTCTTTGTTTTCAGGCGATGAGGGTAGAGACAGAGAGTTAGTTAGGATTTGGAAATGCTCTTTTTCACTTATTTCTGCTAATGAATAATATTTTCTTGAATTAAGCTCTCTTTATAAATGCTGAATAAAACTTTCTTATGACTTTTTATAATGCTTGCTTAATAAAGTTCCAAACCTAAGTTTTTCTGAATATGTTTGAATAAACTTTTAAATGACAAGCTGGTCTTGTTTATTATAGTAAGTTTCAAAACAAACATATTAGATCTATTCGCCTCATGATTCAGCTGCTCTGTTATTTATATGGGCCTGGTATTGATTGGTAAGTATGGTGGTAGATAGTGACATCATTTATGCAGAATTTTAGTAGGAGCGCTGGATCACAGGTAATGATCAATCCTAAGAGAAATCATAGGAAAAGTTAGTGGAATTATAAAACCCTTTTCATTAGGAAACAGCACACTCAAGATTAATATGAAACCATGCATACATTTTAAAGATGGATTTTTAAAATCAAAATCCTATCCTAGTGCACACAATATAAATTATAATCACGAGATAGACATAACATGGTAACTGCAACTTTTACTAAAAGCATTAATAGGAAGAACTATTCTAGTACATTGACAATGCATTTTATACCAATCCCACCCTCATTTGTTTACTGACTAAAGCATATCTTAGAAAAGAAGGCCTAATTCAAGTTTCGGATGGTTCACACCCTAACACCTAGTTGAACAATAAGGCTTCATGTTCAGCATAACAGTAAGGTCTGCTATTCTTATCTGCACTCACAGCTAGGGTGATAAGCTCAGACAGTAAAGGTTGAATGCCTCCCCTAATATTTCAGAAGGAGCAGGTGATGCAACTCAGCATGGCCTGTATCGTCTGTGTTGCCGGGTATAAAGTTCTTCACATCCTGAGCTTATATAACATTATTTAGTTGTTGTGAACCTTTCAATATAAACAATTATCAGAAAAGCTGGCGCCTTTTTACTTATTTTCCTTCTGTGAAATTCTGTTCTTTGAACAATTTATTTATGTATTAATTTGAGGATTTTTATATAGCGCTGGCAAGACCCGGGGGTATCAGAGTGCTTTACAGAAAAGGACAACAGACAAGGCCGTGATGGAGAGCATAGATTACACAATATGGACTTGTTGACTGGTAGCTTCACAGTAGTTTGTAGAAGGGAAACAAGTGAGTGAGAGTCCAGTGGTGGGCCAGGTGTTGGAGTCCGAAGGGTTGAAGTGTCGACTGAGGAGCAGATCTTTTAGTTGTCTTTTTAATCTCATAAAGGAGGGGTTCATCCTGATTTGCACTGGGAGGGAATTTCAGAATCTGGGTGCATTGCCCAAAAAGGAGTGCATGAAGGCTTTCCGTTTCAGTTTTTTTGGTGGGATGAGAAGCAGAGTGTTGGTGCTTCTTAGATATCTTGTCTGCCTGCTTTTTAGAGTTTGGATGCAAGGTAAGATGGTTACCGATGTGGAGGACTTTGTGGGTGAGGCAGGCCTTTTTGAAGCAACAACTGGCTTCAATTGGAATCCATTTGAGGTTTTTTAGGGAGGGGAAGTTCTGATTGTGTCTTTTAGCTCCAATAACCCTCCTTCTTGCTGTATTTAGTATGGCTCTTAAGGGGGCTCGGTGCAATTTTGTGGAGCCAGTGAGGGTGGCATTCCTGTAGTCCTATCTAGACAGTGGCAATGCTTGTGTGGTGGTTTTTAGATCATTCTGGGGAGGAAATATTGGATATTTGTAGGAGTTTTAGGTTCTAGAATGCACTCTTTGCTGTAATATTTATGTGTTGGCTTAACCTCAGGCTTGGGTCAAGGGAATTCTCCAAAGAGTTGATGGTTGTCGGAAAGCATCCATTTGCAGTTCAGAGTGTCAGTGGAGCCTATCCACTCTTGGACCTGGGTGGTTAGTCCACTGTTGGAAAAGAGGAGGGTTTACATCTTATCTCGGTTGGGTTTCAGGTGGTTGTTTGAGGGCCAGTTTTGGACTTTTATGAGAGTGGAGTTAAGTCATTGTACGTCTTCTAGTGAGGATATTTCTAGGCAGATCTGGGTGTCACACACTGAGAGGTGATAGAGGATGTTTGCTTGTTTGAGTATATATTGAAGAGTGTAGGTGAGAATACTGAGCCTTGGGGGACTGCCCTGGGGGAAACATCCTTTACAACAAAACTTTTACAAAGCAGTGCTTTTACAACACACGTTTTACAACAAAAACCATTACAACGCATTGCACTGGGGGGCGCTCTAGGATAGGGAATAGTTTTAATTTACTATCCAACACCTTCCCTACTATCCACGGGGACTGGAGTTGGAATAGTAAATGAAACTATTCACTATCCAGCACCCCAAAGCGCTATGCGTTGTAACAGCATGCGTTGTAAAAACTGCATTGTAACAGCATGCATGGTAAAAGCATGCCTTGTAATGTCTTACATCCCTACCCTGGTTATGAAGGCCTGAGGTCGAGTTCTTGATTTTAAGGAGTTGGGAGTGGTTATGGAGATAGAAGGTGAATGATTTCTGGACCAGCAGTCGACTCTCATCCGTTTGTGGAGGGATTGTAGAAGCATCTTGTAATGGACAGTGTCAAAGGCCACTAATAGGTCTAGAAGGATGAGCAGGTAGCATCTATCAGTGTACAGTGACTTGTGTATGTCATCAGCTATGTTCAGTAGGGCTGTTTCCTTGCTACATCCTTTACTAAAGCCTGACTGTAGTGAGTCGAGAATACTGTTGGAGTCCATGGGTTGGGTGAGTTTGGAGAGAACGCATTTCTCAAGTATTTTGGCCAAGAATGGAAGGTTGGAGATAGGTCTGAAGCTGTTGAGGTCATCTGGGTATACACCTGGTTTCTATAGCAAGGGAGTGATTTGCCATTGTTTGAGGCAGTCAGGCATCGACACATTACTCAGGGAGCTATTTATTGTTTTGGTTCAGAGGGGTGCCAGGGCATGTTTGAGCATTTTCACCAGGGAGGCTGTAAGGGGATCTGCAAAGGTGAGAGAAGAGCTTGGAATTCACAATCATCTTTGAGACGTTGTCCTCCGTAAACAAGTTAAACATCCTCGATCTCTTGGGGGGTATCCTGAGTCTATGTTGCTTCCAGAGGGCTTAGGGTGTGTGCGCTCAGGCCCTTTGTGAGTGCAGAGATGGTGAAGGTGTGTTGGTTTCCTCCATTCTGAGGGCAGGGATTCTGGAGAATGGCGGAATGTGGTGATCTAAGGAGAGTTCGATCTTCATGATTTTATCATTGAAGAATATTGAAAAATTGTCACAGTGTTCTTTGGAGACATGGGGTTTAGTTTTTCTTATTCCAAAATGTGTTCAGATTAGGAGTAAACTCCCTAATCTGCCTCCCAGAGAGGCATAACGACTGTCTGGAAACCTGGGCAGACCAATGCCAGAGAGGCTGCCCTCTCCCCATTCCTTTTTGTAAATTATTTTCACTGTTGTCTTGTGAGATTTCTGCCCCCAGGAGCTCGCAGATTGGGAGAAACTCCATTAATCTGCCCATCGGGGGGCAGAAGGACTTGACAGGGATTTGGAGGAGGTGGAGCATAATCCCATGCCTGGAGGAGCCTCTATCTCCTTGAATATGACCCTTTCATGGCGGATTCCTCTCAGCCTTTCTTTCTTCTTCTCTCTCTTTCTTACTGTTGCTCTCTTGTTTTTACCTCCATGTTCTTCATTCTTTCTATGTTTCCATGCCATTGCTCCATCACTTCCTCTCCTCATTAGCTATGATTTTTAATCCTTTTCAACATCATTCCTTTTCTCTCTTGTGTACAGTTGCTCTTCCTCCATCCTTTCCCTCTCTTTCTCTGGATACCATCCCCCTCTCTTCCTCCCTTTGCGTCATTCCTCATCTCTCTTTCTGATCTTACCTCCACATTGCTTTTACTTACTGATCCTGTCTCCCATTACTACTTCCAACTTTCTTAACCATTACAGGCTCTGGCAATTAGCAACAGAGGTAGGGCTTGTCAGACCTGCTCTCTGGTAAGGAAGCGTGGATTTTAAGACCATGTAGAGTTTGACAATATAAAGGCTGGACACTGGATGATCATAATTGACATTGGGAGGATTGTAATGGAAAAACGCATGGGTAAAATTGGTGAGTAAATTTTCACAATGGATACAGAGGTGAGACATAATACCTGTTGCAAAGGCAGGAACATATAAGACAAATTCTGCTTTTTAAATGACAACAGCAACTTTAAACCAATAAGCGCCAGCAGACACCAGCAAAAGCAGGCTGCATTACAATCAAGTTTTGAAGTAGGACTGGAATCAAACGGATATTCCTCATCAGATCACTAGCTATCAAAATACACAAATCAGTTACTCTACATTGAACATCATGTGTGAGTAAAATCCAGAAAATGTTGAGTCAAGGGATATAAAAGTAGAATGAAGCAATTGCTATTAATATAAATTTAGCAGGCACTATCTTTTTTGTCTCTATGTGCTTTACTTTCTTGAGGGCTTACAATTGTGTATGTTTCCTAAAGCCTGTGCTTTCCATCAACCAGTGGTATCCAAGCTTATCTGGAATGGCCTTTGCCTGCACCTGTGAACAATTCTGAAATCTAATGGGGCAATACTTGTATTTGCCTGCAGTGATGCTACATTTTCCACAGACATACCTCAGACTTGTCTTACAATGCTCCTGTAACTTTAATTAATTGGCCAGTATGTACAATTGTCATCTTTGTTATTACTTATAGGGGCAGCAACAGTAACTGTTATCAGTGTTTATATATTCAGCAGGACTTTATCTGCACTTATTAGCAATTATGCAATATTATAATTAAGGCTTCCAGTTTTTCATTTTTTACAGATTTTTACAGATAAACACAGACAGAAAACAATTGATTTCCTGTCTGTATTTATTTTTAAAAGCGAAAAAATCTTGAAACTGATGCTTCTTGTAAGAAACTCTCCATGCTGTCTTTCGTGAATTCCAGGCAAAAGCTGATTAGGCAGATAGTATGGAGAGTTAAAAAACAGAATGAGATGTAATTAAATACAGGCATATGTTCACATATATTTGTAGTATAATGCTAAAATGTACCTGTGAGTATAGTCGTTTTTTATACGCGGCTCCTTAGTTTGCCAAAACGTGAGAGGCACCCATGTTTGAGAGCACGTCCAAGACTGAAATCAACAGTGAAATATACCATTTTACAGCTCCATTTATTCTCAAAACACAAAATAAATCTGGATCAATACCAATAAGATGGCCAAAAAAGAAATATGGATAAATACAGTTGGAAATGTTATAAAAATAAATAGCATAAAACCAGGAACCCTAATTATAATGGGGCTTTGCATTTCATTTTGTGCTTCATTTCTGCTGCAAAGTGTATGAAAATCTTTGCAGAATTGTTGAAATTGTAATTGGCTATTGCGTGCATTGTCAGCAATGCTTTGAGATCAGTACGTATCCTATAATAGGTAACTATCAACACTGTAAGCATTGATTTTAAGCCGCATACACAATAGCACATTCCAAAATTCAAAACATGCAAAAAAGTGGACGAGCAAGCCAGCAGAGTCACATGGAGAACCCACATCCAGCAAGGCAGGAGGCATACTTTCCAACATTCTGTGTTGGCAAAAAAGAGGTACCATATTCCATGTTTACAACTGGCAGGGTCAGTAGTAATAAACCAGGTGTGGGCACCATCTTTCCCTGGCATGGCAAGAATCATAATCCTTATTTGCCAGAAGGGTTTCCTTTGTGTACAATAAAACGGTATCAATGTCTGCTAATGATGAGTAAATAAAATAGTTAAGTCACTAATGCTTACATTTTTAAAATTGGCACTGAAGGTATTCCCATCAGTTCTCTTCGGCAGGCACATTGCCCAACTGAGCTGGCTTAAGACAGTGAGCCAACCTCTTCTAGCAGTTTTTATTGTAGTTGAGGTTTCACAGTAAAATGTATCCTCTCTTTCTGTGTCAGCTAAGGTCACCCTTTTACCTGAGTTGTCCTTGAGTTCAGGTCTGCCGGATTAATTTGTGCGCCCCTTGTCTTTAGCAGCTGTTTTGGCTGCATTCTATTGGGGCTCTGACAGGACTTTAAAAAGGGACAAGGGGCGCATAGGACTGTAAGGAAAGCAAAGCAGGGTCCTACATTGGACTGAGGGAGCAGGAGATTAGTCTGCGAGGGCCTCTTGCATAGCTGCCAAGTTTTCAGGCAACTTATGAGTGACATTTCCATGGTTTAATTGGGCCTCTGAGTTGCATTCTATTTCCAAATGCGTGATAATGTGGGTGGCACATTGAGGTGAAGAAAACCAAGCAATGAAGTTTGCATATGGAGACACAAAGAGAAATTGCTTCAACTTTTGCACATTGAGAAGCTCTAGAAAAGGCAATGAAACAGAACCAAAGCCCTGAAATGGAACACTAACTGTCCTGGCACTACTGCCACCTGACCCTTGTTGTCCTGAGCCTAAGGGTTGTTACAGGTAAACTCCAGCCGTTGACCAGCAAGTTGGTCAATAGCGGTGCCAGTGACCGGAAGTCGTGGGTCCGGCCCCGTCGCTGTATCGGGATCGCCGGAGAGTGGGGGTGATACCTGGCCCCACGGAGACATCAACAAGACTGCGGACCGACCCTGCTGTGGCCGCCGGTGGTGAGTGTGAGCGTGACGCTGCCCGGGGCACCTGCAGAGTGGAGTCGCCGCATCGCGGTGGTCTATGTCGGTGGGGGACCTCAGTGGACTTCCGAATCCCCCGACACAGCCTGACAGTTGCGTGGGCCCATGGGGGTGAGTGAATGCGGCTGTGGGCCTTCTGGGCCGGAAGCCTGTGACCGACTGGGTCTGCCTAGGCGAGGAGAACCATTAAATTACTGGAGGGACACCGAGAGACACACAGCAGGAATTGGAGGTGCCGTGACTGTGGGGCACACCGGTGGACTACCCGGCTGTTAAGAAAAGTGTGTTGAGAGGCTCTTCCGGGGGGCTGTATAAGGAGGCAGGGCCAGCGCGCAGGTGAAAGGTGGGGGAAACGGAGGGAACCGAGACCCTCATTGCAAGACGCCAATGCTGGGGTGAGCTCAAGTGGTCTATGTTGGATGGGGGCAGCGCACCTGAACTTTTGTGCCCCACTCCCGAGATTTTGGCTCAGGAGGAATCGGGCGCTATGTCGCAGTGGGATTGCTATTGTGCTGCATGCGGACGACGTGGCCCTGTGGGGATCACATGCAGGACCCCCCCCCCCACGTAGCAAACTGCTGCACTTTAATGGGAAGATCCACAGCCCCTGTGATTGTTAGTCTTTGTGGGGGTGAAGTGGACACTGCCTGACGGGGGACCCTGCTTGGGTACATATACCCCTGGGGAAGGGTTCGGTACCGCTTCTCCCTGACTAAGATGCGGGGAGGCGCGGGGCCCGTGGTCTGGACTGGGTCACTGTAGGAAGTTGGATAAATTCTGATAAATATCCTAGAGACAGCTGATCTAGAGAGGGGTCCTGGAGCAGGTCCCTCAGGTACTACAGGAGAGAGAGTCCCCATAGATGATGAGACCATTAGCCCAGAAGTTGAGACTGAAGAGGTAGAAGAAAATGAGGACTCAGATGATCAGGTTCAGGTCAGAAGACTTAGCAGGGCCAACCTAAGCCTACCTGGGGATGGAGAGGTGTTACACCATCCCAGACCTAATAGTATACTTAACCCAGGCAATAGAAGGGATAGATCTCCCTCCAGGGAGTCTATGCTCTCTAATGCCTCAAGAGGATCTCAAAGGGGAATGACTTCCCCCCAGAGAAGAGAGCATGAGGCTAGGATGAGAGCTGTCCAACTTCAGATAGAGAAGGAAGAGATAGCCCTGGCCCAAGCTAAACTTGCTTTAGCAAGGGAACACAAATTAAGTGGATTAGATTCCACTGGTGCCAGCAGTATCCCTAAGGATAAAGACAGGTCCTATGATCATAGAAACCTGAGTAAGATTGTGCCCCCCTACAGAGATGGGGGATGACATCCACGAATGGATAACTGCTCTGGAGAGCGCCTGCATGGTACAGCAGGTGCCCAAAGATCAGTGGGCAACAATCTTGTGGCTCTCCTTTTCAGAAAAAGGGAGAGACAAGCTCCTCACTGTTAGACCTGAGGATGCTAAAAACTACACTGTCCTGAAGAGTGCTCTTATTGAGGGGTTTGGCCTAACCACTGAGCAATACAGGTTGTTGTTCAGAGATACCCAAAAAGCTCAGACTCAGGACTGGACTGATTTTGTAGATTGTGCTACTAAGGCTCTGGAAGGTTGGTTGCTTGGCAGCAAAGTACATGACTATACAGGATTGTATAATTTGATTATGAGGGAGCAGATCCTTAGTAATTGTCAAAACCAGCTTTTACACCAGCACCTGGTGGACTCAGATCTGACCTCTCCACAAGAATTGGGTAAGAGGGCAGACAAATGGGTCAGAACCAGGATTAGGCCTAAGAATCAGGGTGGTGACCAAAAGAAAGATAATTCCAAGACTCAAGAGAAAGGTGGGGATAAATCTAAAGACAAGACTTCCCCAGGGCCCCAAAATTCCCAAGATGGGGGTAGGTCCCAAAACACTTCCTCTACAGTTAAGAAACCTTATTGCCATGCTTGTAAAAAGCCTGGCCATTGGAAGACTGACAGCAGTTGCCCTAAGGCCAGCAATAAGGAGAATATTCCTCCAAGTAATACTCCAACACCTCCTGTTACTACTAGTAGTAATCCCCCAGGTGGTGGGAGTGACCCCAAGAATTTGGCTGGGTTTACTTGGGGAACTCAGGTGGACTCTGGCCTAACCAGGTCCCCTACCACAGCTACTCTTGTCTGTGTAAATGGCATGAGGTTTGCCAACTTCACTGCTTGTCCCAACACTTTGGGCAAGTACAGACAGGAGCCCCACATCAATGGCCAGAAAGTTGAAGCCTGCAGAGATACAGGGGCTAGCATCACTATGGTGACTGACAGTCTAGTTCCCTCAGGACAACTTTTACCTGGGTTCACCTATCAGGTGATCAACATTGATGGAGTGCAGAAAGATCATCCTATGGCAGTAGTAAATCTCAGCTAGGGAGGTGTCACTGGCCCCAAGAGAGTGGCAGTGTCATCGAACTTGCCTGTAGGTTGTCTACTGGGAAATGATCTAGAGATCTCAGCCTGGGCTGAGGTAGAACAAGAAACCTATTATAAAATGTTAGGCCTTGCAGAAAAGGTTAGTGGGGCTGTGATGGCCACAGCCCCCGCCCAAGCAAAATTCCTTTCTAAAGAGGTTGGAAGGGCTGTGATAGTCACAGCCCAAGCTCAGGCAGACTTCCCTGAAAAGGTTGGCAGGGCCACACCCAAACTGAGATCCCTCCTGAAAAGGTTGGTGGGGCTGTGATGGTCACAGCCCAAACTCAAACAGATGTTTGTGTTGTGAAGCCTGAAACTATGGATCACTCCACTCAAACAGAGAGCATTGGGGAGGAAGAAAAGTCTCCCTCCCACCAGACATTAGGTGAGAGTCAGCCTCCTCAGGGAACTGACCCTACCCCTTGTGAAGGAACTGCCCCAGAGGTAGTCAGGCCTAGCCTGGCAGAGCCTCTGATATCAGTGGACCCTTCCAAGGTGGGACCCAGTCTTGAGCAGGTAACCTGCCCCTCTCTACCCTGCCTCAGTCAGCCCAGGGCTGTAGAGGCCAGGGAGGCCAGTGGTGGACCCCAAAGGGCCCCCTGTCCAAAAGAACCACCCTATCAGCAGATTAGGGGCACCAAAGCTAGCAGCCCTAGCAAGGTGAAAAAGTCAAAAACTCCTGAGGGATCTACTTACACTTAGTTAGGAGCCACCCCCAGATGGATTCTGTTGGGCACAGCCAAACCTGGGACCCAAAGGCCCTAAACCTGACTTGTCCCTCCAGTAAGCCAACAAAAGGGACCCACCCTCCAGCTGTAGGCAGCCAGAGGTTGATCCTGAGAGCACAGTGCAACTCAGTTATGGAAAGAAAGGCATCCATAATGGATAGTGATTGGAGGAAGCTGAGCCCAACATTAGTGAAGCCTCACTTCAATACTCCATTCCCACACCAGCCTTTTACTTTGCCAAAACACACCACAGGTAGAGATTCCCTATGGCGGAGACCTTCTGATACCCTTAGGGTGAGGGATTGCTTAGTGGACCATGAGATAGGGGGTAACCATGCTAGTGCAGGTACTTCCTTATATGGCCACTTAGGCAATATAGGATTACCTGGTCAAGGATAGCCTTATCTCATTTTGTTTGGGGGAGGTTATGTAGGAAGGTGGATACCTGACTATGGTTACCCCAGATTTTTTGCCTAGTGTTTAGCTGGTTTTCGACTTAGTTGGCCTGGGATCCTGCCTGCTAATCAGGACCCCAGGCTATCTGCGCTCTCTTTAAAATGGACTCCATGTACCCTGGGTACATATCCAATTGGATACTGGGTCACCTTATGAGCCCCTGTACAGTGTACTATAGGTACCCAGGGCATAGGTGCATCCAAGGCCTACCAGGGGCTGCAGCATATCTTTTGCCAACCCTGGCTGGCTATCCAAAATGACACAACTGGCTGATCACTCAGCTGGGGCAAGGTGGTGTAATCACTCCTTGCTTAGATATAGTATACCTATGTCTAAACCTATATCTGGACACACATACACCTATAAGTCACTCCTATAGCAGGCCTTAACAATCCTCGAGGCAGAGTGCTTGGTTTTATGTGAGATGGTGCTCTAGCATGAGCTGAGCCTGTCTGCAGCTTTCGGAACCATGTCCTTATAGCTGTTCTGGGATATTGCCATACCATATACTCTTAAGTGCATTATGAACCTCCCGGTTAAATGCTAACTATGGTTTGGCTTTATCGAAACATGTTGTGTAAGGTGTCATACGCTTTGGAATACTACCCCCTCACCAGTCCTGGTGACGGGGGTAGCATTCCACCCTTCTAGAGGGAGAAGACATGTTACTTTCCTTAAACGCAATTAAATCTAACCAGAGCCTCAGCATCACAAAATGGATACTGCTGCCACAGACACAAGTCTGGCCTTCTGCTGCTGACCGAAACTCCGGCAGGGGAGGCCTGGACAAAAGGTTTCCTGTCACAGGGAGGTGTTACACCACCCCAGACAGGAGATAGTGGATTGGGGCAGGGAGGGCTGAATGAAACTAGAAACGCCTGGGACACACAAGGTGTCCCATTCATAGACCAGTTCAAACCGGTGCTGGGGCACTCCAGCCCCAGCTCTGGCACGAAACTGGACAAAGGGAAAGGGGTGTAACCACCCCCTTCCTGGGTCCCACCCATAGGAGGGACCTAGCAGGTGATCCAGCCCCTTGATTTGGAATAAAGGTAGGAGCTGTACCTTAGCACATCAGATCATCCTGACTGAAACTTTGATATGAAACTCTGGACCCTTCGACATCCTACTCGACGTAGAACACTGAAGAATCTCCCTTGTGGTCAAGGAGTGACCACCCTGCACAAGCAGGCACCATCAGTGCTCAAAGGTTTTCTTTGCCATTGCTCCCGCTGGAGCTCAAACAACAGAGACCAAAAAGAACTGGACTCCCAGACTTCAAACAGCCCGATCCACAGTCCCAGCAAAGCTGAGACCCGTGGAGGCGACGTGAGACGTGGGACCAGCCATCTTGGAAAGCCAGCAAAGTGCTTCCTGTGCAGCTCTCGAGGCACCCTTGAAGCTGTGCATTGGGGATTGAGAAGCCCCAGCCCGGAGCAGCTTTTGCACCAAAGATCACCTCTCTACACTCTTTGAGTGCTGCGTGGAGCCTTTTTGCATTTTCCTGATCAATGCGTTGTCTGGTCACTTGCCCGTTGGCTAGTGGCCTCTGTAATGACGATCCTTCAAATTTATACTGCTGGTCTGGTTGCTCCAGATTGGCCCTTGCTCCCCTGAAAAGGAGCCACCAATCAGACCTTGCTGGTCTGATCCAGAAGCCATCTCTGATTCCTGCGTGGGTTGCATTTGCCAAGGCCTGTTGACTCCGATTCAAGAACCGACACCGCCGACAGCGAGAGCATTTGTGGAACAGTCCGTGCCCACCTCCTGGTTGTCGTCGATCCTTCCTGGTTCACGTGGCAGCGGAAACAAACTACACGACATCACCTGATCGCAACCCGACATCGCCTGGTTCCTTCCTGGTTCCATCCTCGTCACTGGCTAGTGACCCAGACTCTATCCCCTCTGCTTTCAGGTACTCTACATCTTCGATCCACCCTTGAATCCAACCGGACTCTTCTCTCCTGGTCGCCTGCAGCATCTTTTCCTCCAGGCTCCATAGAACTCCACGACTAAACCCGACGCACTTTGACACCTATGCACCCGCTTCCTGTGGGTGAGGTAACGAGAGTACTCCAGTGCTCCTGTAGTGGTTTACACCTCTAGTGTCCTAGTTTTAAGTGTTTAAGTTCTAGTCCAGTCGGAAGTCTCCTAAAACAATAACTTTCTAACTTTTACGCATCATTGACTTCTATTGTAAACGTGGTTGCCTATAGACACTGCACCCGTATCCTGTGGGCCTCCCCCGACCTAACCTTCGTTAGTCCCAAGTAGTCCCAGCGATTCTCAAGGCCATAGGCCTTACCATTGTTCGAGACGTGGTTCTTATACCACTATTTTAGTATATGGTTTGAGTGGCCACCAGGGCCTATCCATATTTGTGCAACTTTTGTATGTTATATGAAGTTCTTTGTTTAACGCTTGTACTTCTGTGCTCATAAAGAGTGCAGGGGATTATTCTAGTAATAAATTCATATATTTTATAATATATAAATTGTGTGGTGTCCTTTCATTTGGTATTAAAGGGTTTGCATATGGTAAAACAGCTTGCTTCACATGCCCTCTTGAGTTTAGCCTAAGACTGCTTTTGTCCATGCTACCACTAGGATAGCTGGTCTATAAGGTTGACTTACAACCAATCACCATAAGGGTCGTTTGGACTGGTGCAAGGTGCTCACTAGAATAGTGATCATCATATACCAGGCCAACACTCAGACAAGACTTTGCCTAGGTCCTCAAAGGGATCTAAACACGTTCAATTCAATAAACTGGACCGCTATACAATGCTAAAGGGTCCCCAGTTGAACCCAAGAAGGCCCTATCTTTTGGGGAGACTCACATGACACCCCCATGGAGCCCACGTTAACTAATGTCATGGCGGCGATAAATGGGGTTCAATCTTCACTTGGTGGGAAAATGGAATCCCTGGATAAAAAACTGGACATGGTCACGATTAAGGTCAACGTGATACGCGCAGATCTTTCGAAGACTAGCGAGAAAGTTAAGTCGCTTGACATTAAGTTTAGTCGATGATATGGCGATATTGCAACAGGAAGTGCTGGACCTCAAGACTTTTCGAGATGCCACAGACCGCAAGCTTGATGAATACGAAGGGAGAGCCAGGCACAATAATATACGCATCCTGGGGTGCCCGTAAGGTCAGAGGGTCCGGCACCAGATTTGTTTGTAGAAGACATTGTCCTTAATCACCTTAAGCCGAAGGGTCTCAGTACATTTTTTGCAATAGAGAGGGCCCACAGAGTGCCGGCGGGGGAGACCTGGAGCGCCCCCTCGCCTGATGATTGCCAAAGTGCTTAACTTTCGTGACAGAGATGCGATCCTGAAGGCGGCAAGAGCGGAGTCTCCCCTGCGATTTGAAAATGCTACACTCTCTCGCCTGCCAGACTTCACCCAGTCAGTGCAGAAACAGAGACAAAGCTTCCTTCCCGTTAAGAAGAAACTCAGGGAAAAAGGGCTGCGATATGCCATGATGTATCTGGCTCGACTGCGGGTGGAAATCGAGGGGAAGGCATGGTTCTTTGACAACCCAGAAGTTGCATCAGGCTAGATAGACAGCAGACCTTCGATCAAGATGGAAGAGCAAGGACTCGGAGGAGTAGAGGGACGATTGGAAAAGTAATGTTGGAGGCCACAGGAACCTTTGCATAGTTTAAGAAAGTTGGGTGATGGGACGATTCTGCAGCTGGGTGCCATGGCTGTGAACTATTAGAAGGCTCAGTACAGTACTTTTTGGGGTGGGGAGGGGCGGAACAATGGTTACTTCCTTGTTACTACCTTTAGTTAGTTGTATAGGCGGGGTATTGGGCGACTGGCACACTGCGAGTTGGGGATGGGCGTTAGCCGTATGCAGGGGTGGATGAAGGGTTCAGCTGTAGTGATATTATTGTTTGTTGTATCATTTGCATTGTGGATTTCTTTCCTTTTATCTTTGTTTAATTCTAATTTTGCATCAGGTGACAATGTAATGACCAAGTGTCCCTACCGTTTCAATGCCATGCGTTAGACAGGGATCGGGGATGACTGTACTCAGCTGGAATGTGAACGGCCTTGGGGATCAACTTAAGAGGGGAATGGTGAACCAGCTAATTAGAAGGCACTCCCCAGATGTAGTACTACTTCAGGAGACCCATCTCATTGGCAGTAGATGTATGGCCCTAGACAGAGGGAGCTATAAACTGGTTGCCCATTCTGGGTTTACCTTGTGATCTAGGGGACTCGGCATTGCATTCAGGCCACATGGTCGGACCAGCGAGGCCGCTACATCGGGATATCGGGGCAATGGGAGGGGAAAGTAGTTACTTTCATGTCCATCTATGTTCCACCTGGTCTTCAGGCAGACACCTTCCGTGACCTGAGCACTATTTTTCTTTCTTTGCCGCTGGGTTTCCTGGTGATGGGGGTGGGACTTAAATGCAGTGGTAGACGGGGAACTAGATAGGCACCCGGCGCGAACATTAAGACCCGCGCAGAGATGGCTCCCTGACTTCTTAGAAACAACAGGGCTTGTTGACGGGTGGAGGTTAAGGAATCCAAATGAGGTACACTACACCCATGTGTCTGCTGCGCACCACAGCCTGTCCAGAATAGATTACGTGCTTTTACCAGCGGTCCAGGCCGCCGCGATGTGTGAGGTACGACACTTGGGGAGAGGAATCTCCGATCATTCCCCGATCTGGCTCCGGGTTGAGATGGGTCAAGTAGATGTAGGTAGAGTTGCTCCGATTAATGCGTGGCTCCTGAAAGACCCGGTCACAAAGAAAGAGATCACTAAAATTATGGAACGGTATATCCTGGAAAATAGTGTTACAGTGGACTCGGCGCAGACTCTATGGGAAGCTTTTAAAACTGTGATCCGTGGTGAGGTGTTGTATCTGATCTCCGGCAAAAAAAAGAAGCGACGGGCTGAAATGGATAGGGTGGAGGCGGAAGTGGTGAGGCTTGAGAAGGAGGTGTCTCAGGCTGCTGCCCCAGACGATGTGCACTATTTAAAGCTGTGCCAGGATGAATATTGGGGCCTCGTTGGAGACAAGGCCAGAGCACAAAATGATGAGACACAAAGCCGGATCTATGAACACGGCAACAAGGCCGGTAAATTAATAGCGTGGCTTGAGAGGGGGGAGCTGGCGTCCAGGCTAGTGCCGGAACTCCAGGAGGAAAACTCCAGTATGGTAAGGAAATACTATAGGGGGGTATACACTATTACCGGGAAGTACTCGGAGGCAGACAATGCAGAAATGATCAAGGACATCCAGATGCCCACTCTCTCAGATGACAATCGGGAAAACTTAGAATCCCCATTCACCAACGATGAGGTGGCACAGGCCATTAGAGGGGTTTATTCCGGGAAAGCTACGGGCCCGAACTGAATTCCTATTGAAGTTTATAAATTGAGTGCTAACAAATTGAGACCCTTTGTGCGGTCCATGTTTGTTCAGAGTAAGGAGAAGGGTGGGCTCCCCTATGACCAGCGGTTGGCAAATATAGTGGTCATCCATAAGGTCACTCTGCTTATCCTATCGGCCCATCTCATTGTTAAATGAGGGAACAAGACTCGTCAAGGTCATCACTACCCTGGTACATACGGACCAGTCCGGCTTTATGCCGCACAGAAATACTGCTCTTAACCTGCCCAGATTTCATGGAGTTTTCGGTAAGGCCCGACTGTGAGAAGTTGGCCCGATATGCAACGTTCGCTATTCTAGCGACCGCTATGTATCGTTCCCACGACCCTTATGGTGTTTGGTTGTAAGTCAACCTATAGACCAGCTATCCTAGTAGCGTGGATACGAGCAGTCTAAGGCTAAAGACTCGAGAGGGCGTGTTAAGCCAGCTGTTTACCACACATGTACCCCTTGAACACCAAGTGAAAGGACACCACACAAGTGTTATGAAAATAAACAGGATATTTATTAAGATTCACAACAGCCCTGTACTCTTTATGAGGACAGGGTACTAAGCACAAACCAAATCTCTTGGAAAATACTTCAAGTGCACAATTAAAACAAGTGTCCGAGGACACGGAAAGTTTAGAGGTCTCGGGCGGACCCGATAAGGCAAGTCGGAAGCGAGGGACTCAGGACCCTAGAGTAAAGAGGCTATGCAGGGACCGAAATGCCGAGTTACCTAGCCACGAGGGCTGCGGCTGCACAAGTCTTACAGGCGTCGGGGTCTTCGCTGACGAGCCAGGAGCCGGAAGAAAAAGAGTTGCTGGCCGGCGACCAGTGATGAATAGTTCGTAGAGATCCAAGCCTGGATCAGAGATCGTTGACACCTGAAAGCAGAGGGGACCAAGTTCGTACTACTAGCCAGTAGTCAGAGGGTACCAGGAGGGCACCGGTTGGCCGTCACCTCGACTAGGTGAGTGGGCGACGCTAGGCTCTGCAGTCTCACGGACCAGGAGGCGTTGTCGGCGACCAGGATGGAGGTGCGAGCTGTCCCACGAAGGATGATGCTGTCGGCGTCGCTGGGCCCAGGGTTGGGGCAACAAGCCTTGGCAGATCTCAGGGCCACGTGGTAGGCCTAAGATGGCGTCTTGAGGGGACCAGGAGGGTCCGGGGTGCTCCTCTCGGAAAAGGGAGCAGGGGCCGATCTGGGGCAACCAGACCAGCAGCGTTGTTTGTCGGTTGTCGTCAAGGAAGAGCACAAGCCAGCGGCTAGTGACCAGACAACGTGTTGAGCAGCGAGCAGAAGGGCCCCACGCAGATCGTGGAGATGCTGGGAGACTGCACTTCGGTGCTGGAGCGGCTCAGGGTCGGGGCTTCTCGGGCCCCAGAGCACTCACCAGAGAATTGCTTCGATGGTCGTGCTGATTTAAGAAAGCGTGCAGGTTTTGATGATGGCCGGTCCCTCGAGGTCTCGTCGCACCCACAGATCACAGCTGAGCTGATGACGTGGGTAGAGGTCAGAGGTGCCAGGGAAGCCGGTTCTCGTCGAGCTGGGCCGTCGGATTCCTTGAGGAAGGACTTACAGCAAACCGCAGAGTTCTTAGATGGTGCCCGCTGATGCAGGGTGACTACTCCTTAGTCACAAGGGAGAAATCTTGAGAAGAGTCTCGAAGGTCCTTTCGTAGAAAGTAGTTCTTGATTCAAAGATGATCTAATTTGGAAGGGTCCCCGCTCCGGCCTTTATCCTAAAGAAAGGGGTGGGTACATGACTAGGTCCTGCCCTAAGGGTGGGACCAGGAAGGGGGGTAGTTACACCCCTCTCCCCTGCCGGACTTTCCCCAGGCCAGGGCTGGCGCCCCTGGAACTGGTTCTGACCGGCAGATGCGTAGTGAGCACCGGGGTGCCACTCCGCAGTCACCTTCTCGCAAAAGCCCTACCTACCCAGAATTAAGCGTGGGCGGAAAATCCGTTCCGCTCGCGGATTTTGCGGATTTTCGGGAAATCCGCAATCCGCGAAATTTGCGGATTTCCCGCAAAATCCGCAAATTCGCACGCAGCGGATTTTTTGGGCGGCGCGCGGCGTTGGTGATACAATTTTTGCGGCGCGCGGCGTTTATCATCGTTTGCCGAGTTGTTTTTTTCGATAGTTTGCGAGTGCTGCGCCATTTTGGATCTTGCTGTGTGATCCCGCGGGAATTGGCGAGCGCGATTACGTCATCGCGGCTTGCCAGCGATAGTTTGTCAACGCGAGTACGACGAGATCACGTCTCGCGGTACTTCGCAATTGCGAGATTTGAGATGCGGCGCGCGAAAATATAAATTTGCAATTCTGCACAAGAAATCCACCAGCAAGCAGCATAAACCTTCTAGAAATGATGATTTTTATGTGAATAACTCCTTAGTTTGACATTTGCCTGCACTTTTTTAGCGAGGAGTCCATTTTGGGGAGGGGGGCAGGGGGGTGGGAGGAAGGAAGTGCCCCATAGTCTTCAACTTCCTGTTCCTGTTCAGCAGGCTCCTCCCAGTGCTTTGTCCATCTCCTGGTCACTTTTCATTCGGATGTGGACCTGGAAGGATTACCTTTTGTGGATGCTGCTGGATCTTTGGATTTGAGGCCTTTTTGACTTTCTTTGGATCACTGTTGGATTAGAAATTTTACAAGTAAGTTTGTTTGGGGCATTACAGTTGCTGCAACTAAAATTTTGGGATTTTCGATTTTTGGGCTGTTTTGGGGCCTTTTCCCAGGGGTACTCAGTGGTGGGTGGACTGATTCTTTCTGTGGGTTGTCTTGAATTTAAACATCATGGAGGCCATAGATGAATTGGGATTGTGCTGATTTTTCTGTGTTTTTCGATTTTTTTTTTTTGTAAAATGTTGTGTTTTTCGATTTTTGACCTGTTGTTGGGGCCTTGACCAGGGGTAGTGAGTGGTGCATGGGGCCTAGTCTTTCTGTGGGCTGTCTTGAATTTAAACATCATGGATGGAATGGGATTGTGCTGATTTTGCAGTGTTTTTCGATTTTTGGGGGTGTTCATGGGGAGGGACATGCCATGTGGCTGGTGGCCATTTTGAGTGCAGCTACATGCACTGGCCATGTGCTGGCAGGCAAGTGGCCATTTTGAATGCAGGCTTTGTTGTTAGGCCTCCAACCATTTTGCCTACTTTTCAACCTTTATTTATGCCAGGGGTAGTGAGTCTTGCATGGGCCTAGTATTTCTGTGGGTTGTCTTGAATTTAAACATCATGGAGGCCATGGATGGAATGGGATTGTGCTGATTTTGCAGTGTTTTTCGATTTTTGGGGGTGTTCATGGGGAGGGACATGCCATGTGGCTGGTGGCCATTTTGAGTGCAGCTACAGGCACTTGCCATGTGCTGGCAGGCAAGTGGCCATTTTGAATGCAGGCTTTGTTGTTAGGCCTCCAACCATTTTGCCTACTTTTCAACCTTTATTTATGCCAGGGGTAGTGAGTCTTGCATGGGCCTAGTATTTCTGTGGGTTGTCTTGAATTTAAACATCATGGAGGCCATAGATGAATTGGGATTGTGCTGATTTTTCTGTGTTTTTCGATTTTTTTTTTTTGTAAAATTTTGTGTTTTTCGATTTTTGACCTGTTGTTGGGGCCTTTTCACCAGGGGTATTTGAGTCTAGCATGGGCCTAGTCTTTCTGTGGGCTGTCTTGAATTTAAACATCATGGAGGCCATGGATGGAATAGGATTGTGCTGATTTTGCAGTGTTTTTCGATTTTTGGGGGTGTTCATGGGGAGGGACATGCCATGCCATGTGGCTGGTGGCCATTTTGAGTGCAGCTACAGGCACTGGCCATGTGCTGGCAGGCAAGTGGCCATTTTGAATGCAGGCTTTGTTGTTAGGCCTCCAACCATTTTGCCTACTTTTCAACCTTTATTTATGCCAGGGGTAGTGAGTCTTGCATGGGCCTAGTATTTCTGTGGGTTGTCTTGAATTTAAACATCATGGAGGCCATAGATGAATTGGGATTGTGCTGATTTTTCTGTGTTTTTCGATTTTTTTTTTTTGTAAAATTTTGTGTTTTTCGATTTTTGACCTGTTGTTGGGGCCTTGACCAGGGGTAGTGAGTGGTGCATGGGGCCTAGTCTTTCTGTGGGCTGTCTTGAATTTAAACATCATGGATGGAATGGGATTGTGCTGATTTTGCAGTGTTTTTCGATTTTTGGGGGTGTTCATGGGGAGGGACATGCCATGTGGCTGGTGGCCATTTTGAGTGCAGCTACAGGCACTGGCCATGTGCTGGCAGGCAAGTGGCCATTTTGAATGCAGGCTTTGTTGTTAGGCCTCCAACCATTTTGCCTACTTTTCAACCTTTATTTATGCCAGGGGTAGTGAGTCTTGCATGGGCCTAGTATTTCTGTGGGTTGTCTTGAATTTAAACATCATGGAGGCCATAGATGAATTGGGATTGTGCTGATTTTTCTGTGTTTTTCGATTTTTTTTTTTTGTAAAATTTTGTGTTTTTCGATTTTTGACCTGTTGTTGGGGCCTTTTCACCAGGGGTATTTGAGTCTAGCATGGGCCTAGTCTTTCTGTGGGCTGTCTTGAATTTAAACATCATGGAGGCCATGGATGGAATAGGATTGTGCTGATTTTGCAGTGTTTTTCGATTTTTGGGGGTGTTCATGGGGAGGGACATGCCATGTGGCTGGTGGCCATTTTGAGTGCAGCTACAGGCACTGGCCATGTGCTTGGCAGGCAAGTGGCCATTTTGAATGCAGGCTTTGTTGTTAGGCCTCCAACCATTTTGCCTACTTTTCAACCTTTATTTATGCCCAGGGGTAGTGAGTCTTGCATGGGCCTAGTCTTTCTGTGGGTTGTCTTGAATTTAAACATTATGGAGGGCATGGATGGATTGGGATTGTGCTGATTTTGCAGTGTTTTTCGATTTTTTTGTGCTCTATAACTGAACTGATGTTCCTCTGTCTTCCATTTTTTTTAGGTGCACAAGACTCAAGAGAACCACCAGTGCCAGGAAGAAGTCCTGCAGCGGTGTGTGTGTGCAGCATAACGTCACGCGACGTCACGTCTGGCCTCAGACAACTCTACAATTCGTGCAACTGCGGCCTGCTGTCTGACCTGCTCTGAAGAAGATGGCCCCAAAGAAAGTTCTCCGTAGCTCCTCTAGCAAGAAAGTTGCTAGTAAGGAGCAGAAGAAGCAAGTTACCAAGGAGGCTGGTGTGCCACCCGCCACTTTTTTTGGGAGCAAAAAAAAAAGTACGCCTGCAGCAGCAGGATCTGCTGGGGACCAACCTGAGAGCAGCACCCCTGCTCCATTGGGTTCAGTGCCTCCACCACCACGCCAACTTAAGTCAAAGCCCTTGAGTGCTTCAGAGGCAGTCAGTGTACTTCTCCAATCACCATCGACCAGTGATGTTGGCTCATCGCAAGAAAGTAGCAGCAATGTCCCTGAATCAACACAGGTTGTTGTAACTCATCTGACAAGTGTTGAACAACCACAGCCGCAACAACAACACCATGTGCAAGTACACGCCCAAGTACATGTGGAAGGAGAGGCAGCAAAAGGAGATGCGCAAGCAAAGGTGCATGGACGTTCACAAGTGCCCACAATAGTTGTTCCTCCCGAAGTAGGGGCACATTTGGAAATCGACAATGAAGCTGAGGTATCATTGGAAGCCACTCCTCCTGATGATCATTCATTGTCTTCCACATCCCTAGCAAGGAAAAGATCAAGGGGGGTGTCTACATCTTCTTCAAGCCCACCTCGTTCTGGTGCAAGTGATCTGTCTTGGGAACCACGACAACTGCGGTCTGACAGTGAGGCAGAGGCACACCATGATCTGCCACCGGTACCTAAGCGTAAAAGGAAGGTCGTCCAAAAACTCAAACCTATGGAGTGTGATGAGGCTCAACAAGAAGTGACAGATACTGCTGGTGATGAAGCCTCTCACGATGACGACGAGGCAGTCATCACAAAGGTCACTGCAGCCCCACCGGGCATGCAGCAAAGAGACATTTTGACCCTATCCCGAGAAGCTGCTGAGCGTGATGATGATGTCGGCGAGGAGGCAATGGAAATGGAATCATTAGATTTGGAGTTAAGTAGTACACCAAAACCTACCGCTTCCATATTTCTTCCTCGCAAGAAGGTACCCACCTCGTCCTCGACCTCAATTCGTGGTGGTGAAAGTGCAAAACGTACTGAAGTTCGGCAATCCACATCCTCCACTTCATCTGTCATTAGCAGCAGGACCACCACCACCAGTATCGCCGCCTCCTCCGGCCCCCGAAGACATTTCAAGTCTCCAGTTTGGGACTTCTTTAGTGTTTGCCCAAAAAAGGAAAACGTAGCCATTTGTAGCCTTTGTAAGCTTCGATTTAGTCGTGGTAAGCTTGGTTCTAACTATGGTACCGGAGGCCAGAGAGGTCATCTTGAGAGAAGGCACCCTGTCGAATGGTTTCCGCACCTAGAGGCGGTCAAGAAAGCCGGAATTGCACGTAATGAAAACGTTGATTTGTCATCTGCTGATGACGAGGAGGTAGAAGACGATTCAAACACTTCACTTACACCCAGTTCCCATGTCAGCAGCACACCCCATGGGAGCCACACTAAGAGTGTGGGAGAGAGTGAGACATCAATGCGGAAAAGTTCATCAGCGAGCGTAACTGGGTCGAAGAGATCATCATCATCCCGTAAATCATTGGTCCAGGGCAACATTAAAAAGATGTTGTTTACAGAAGCGCAATATGAACGCAACCACCCAATGACCCGTCTGTATAACACTAAGCTGGCTAAAATGCTAGCTCTGGACCTTCTCCCTTTTTCTTTTGTAGAAGGGGTTGGTTTTCTAGAATTAGTGACAGTGCTCTGCCCTAAATGGAAGGTTCCTAGCCGGTTCTATTTTGCCCGAGTTGCGGTTCCAGCACTACATGAAGATGTTCTGAAGGTGATTGGGGCAGCTTTGCAGAAGAGTGCTGTTCACACTATACATCTGACAACAGACATGTGGACCAGTGGCGCAGGCGCTGATTACATGTGCATCACTGCACACTGGGTCTCTTTTTCAGGGGCTAAAGCAAAGCTAAACTCAGGTGTTGACACTAACATTGTTTTTAAAGGTGCTCGGAAACATGCAACACTAGCCATGTTTGGTTTGGAGAAACGTCACACAGCAGAAAACATTTTGGATGTCTTTAACACAAAGGTCCTTAACTGTCTGTCCCCACTAAAACGCAAGGTTGGTTATGTTTCCACAGACAATGGCTCCAATATAGTTAAGGCCATGAGGGACGGTTACTATTTCAGAGTGCCGTGTTTGGCGCACTGTATAAACCTGGTTGTCCAAAAATTCTTGGGTAATAAACGCAGTGCAGCGTACAGTGTATTGGAGAACTGCCGAAAAATTTGCAAGCATTTCAGGCATTCTTTTAAGGCCCGCAAGCAGCTGAGGAGCATGCTATATCAAAGTCAAATGCCAGTGAAAGCACTCATCCAGGAGGTGGTAACACGTTGGAACTCAACCTTCTACATGCTTGAGCGTCTGTATGAGCAGTATACGCAACTCGATCAATATTTCTTGAAAGAGGGTATAGAGGAGCTGAGGATGGGTGGGCCGCAATGGAACATAGTTGAAAGCCTAACACGCATGCTTCGTCCTTTTGAGGTCTTCACACGTGCAGTCAGCAAGGAGGACTCTAATTTGGGAAAAGCTATCCCATTGTTGTACATGCTGGAGGACCAACTGAAGGAGGTGTGTTCTGTGTTTCGAAAAGATGACAAAAAGAAAGACTCTTTGCTTCTGGCTGAGAAATTATTAGAGCTCCTACAAGGTGATGAACGTCTTCAAAAGATCCACTCAGAACAGCATTACATTTGTGCTACTATTCTGGATCCACGCTACAAAAAGGCGCTGGCAGGCAGAGCATTCTTTCCTTTTGCTGATGAAGATGTTACAAAGTACAAACGTTGGCTAGCCTTGTCAGCCAAGAAGTTTGAAACAGAACGGCTGGAAATTGAAGGAAATGGCAGTACATCAGCAGGCCATCCCCAGTCAAAACAATCCACTTCTGCACCTGTGGCTGTGGCACAAGTGACCTCTCAGCCGTTAAAGACACCGGCAACCGCATCATCTGCACGAAAGACAGCAGAAACATTGGAGGCTGAAGAGGATTGGCTAGCTCTGCGTGGGTTTGGTTCTCAAAAGGCCAGAGGCACAGCAAGAGCTACGCAAAGTGGAGGAACCTTGGAGGAGGACCTTGAGTCGATGGTGAAGGACTATCTGAATGACTCCACAGAGGTCTATGTTAATTCTGACCCATTGGCGTATTGGCATGGGAAAAAAGAATTGTGGCCACAGCTCACCAACCTGGCTTTAAACTACTTGTCTTGCCCACTCGCAAGTGTGTCTTCTGAACGGGTTTTCAGTGCGGCTGGTGGGATTGTAACTCCCAAACGGAGCCGCCTCTCGCCCAAAAATGTGGAGAGGTTAACAATGATCAAGATGAATCAGCACCTCATACCACCAGATATAAGAGTACAAGAGAGCGTGCCGGATGAAGAGGAGGTGGCCAGCACCATAGATGAGGGAATTTCTACTCTGTCAGGTGGCACTGACCTCACCCGGGCTGAATTCGCAGAGTATGATGACGAAGCCTTATTCTTATTCCTGGACCGTGATTCCGACTTCGAGCCCTGAAAATGAGACAACGAATCAATAACTTTCTTTTTCATCCTTATTCACTTTTATTCCTGTGTGTCTGTCTTTCTTTGTTGTGCACAGTTAATATAATTCAAACTTTAATCAGATAATCACAAAGACAAGCCCATCAGCAGAACTGTCTTCACTTGTTTGCTAATTTATTTGAAGGTGCCGCAGTCTGCATTCCTCAGGTTCACAAGTTCAGAAGAACATGCTCCTCTATCCTCCTCCTCCAGACTCCTATTTCCATCAAAGCAGAGGGCTGGTTTACGCCCAATGAAGAAAGACTCAGCACTTGTGGGGGTGTTGTTCTACCTCTTTGCAGGTGAGTTGACGGGTCTGGGGCCATTGCTGGGAAGCACTAAAAGTGGTTTGTGCCAAATCCGAGGCGGAAATTTTTTTGTGTTTTTGATGACTTGCTTGCCTTTGAGGTGCTCTTAGGGGGGGTTCCGTCTGTTTGTGGGTGAGTTTCATGGTCTGAGAGCATTGCTGGGACACTCTAATCTTGATTGCATTTGCTTTTCAGGAAATCCGTCGTGCCAACCCCGACTTATGGCCCAGCTACGCAGCGCGTTTGGACCGAAGGCCCAGAAATATTGCAAGTATGAGAGTTTGCTTTTGGCCTGTTTGGGGGTGTTATACTTCTTGGCGGGTGGGTTGCCGGGTCTTGGGGCATTCCTGGGAAGGTCTAATACCGGGTAGAAGTGGTTGGGACTAAATCCAGGCCGATTTTTTTTTGGGCTATTTCTGACATTTTGCTCTATGTAGCGTTTTCGGGGGCCTGTTTGGGGGGCTTCCTGGTGTTTCTGGGTGAGTTTCGTGGTCTGGGAGCACTGCTGGGACACTCTAATCTTGATTGCATTTGCTTTTCAGGAAATCCGTCGTGCCAACCCCGACTTATGGCCCAGCTACGCAGCGCGTTTGGACCGAAGGCCCAGAAATATTGCAAGTATGAGAGTTTGCTTTTGGCCTGTTTGGGGGTGTTATACTTCTTGGCGGGTGGGTTGCCGGGTCTTGGGGCATTCCTGGGAAGGTCTAATACCGGGTAGAAGTGGTTGGGACAAAATCCAGGCCGATTTTTTTTTGGGCTATTTCTGACATTTTGCTCTATGTAGCGTTTTCGGGGGCCTGTTTGGGGGGCTTCCTGGTGTTTCTGGGTGAGTTTCGTGGTCTGGGAGCACTGCTGGGACACTCTAATCTTGATTGCATTTGCTTTTCAGGAAATCCGTCGTGCCAACCCCGACTTATGGCCTAGCTACGCAGCGCGTTTGGACCGAAGGCCCAGAAATATTGCAAGTATGAGATTTTGCTTTTGGCCTGTTTGGGGGTGTTATGCTTCTTGGCGGGTGGGTTGCCGGGTCTTGGGGCATTCCTGGGAAGGTCTAATACCGGGTAGAAGTGGTTGGGACAAAATCCAGGCCGATTTTTTTTGGGCTATTTCAGACATTTTGCTCTATGTAGCGTTTTCGGGGGCCTGTTTGGGGGGCTTCCTGGTGTTTGCGGGTGAGTTTCGTGGTCTGGGAGCACTGCTGGGACACTCTAATCTTGATTGCATTTGCTTTTCAGGAAATCCGTCGTGCCAACCCCGACTTATGGCCTAGCTACGCAGCGCGTTTGGACCGAAGGCCCAGAAATATTGCAAGTATGAGATTTTGCTTTTGGCCTGTTTGGGGGTGTTATGCTTCTTGGCGGGTGGGTTGCCGGGTCTTGGGGCATTCCTGGGAAGGTCTAATACCGGGTAGAAGTGGTTGGGACAAAATCCAGGCCGATTTTTTTTGGGCTATTTCAGACATTTTGCTCTATGTAGCGTTTTCGGGGGCCTGTTTGGGGGGCTTCCTGGTGTTTGCGGGTGAGTTTCGTGGTCTGGGAGCACTGCTGGGACACTCTAATCTTGATTGCATTTGCTTTTCAGGAAATCCGTCGTGCCAACCCCGACTTATGGCCTAGCTACGCAGCGCGTTTGGACCGAAGGCCCAGAAATATTGCAAGTATGAGATTTTGCTTTTGGCCTGTTTGGGGGTGTTATGCTTCTTGGCGGGTGGGTTGCCGGGTCTTGGGGCATTCCTGGGAAGGTCTAATACCGGGTAGAAGTGGTTGGGACAAAATCCAGGCCGATTTTTTTTGGGCTATTTCAGACATTTTGCTCTATGTAGCGTTTTCGGGGGCCTGTTTGGGGGGCTTCCTGGTGTTTGCGGGTGAGTTTCGTGGTCTGGGAGCACTGCTGGGACACTCTAATCTTGATTGCATTTGCTTTTCAGGAAATCCGTCGTGCCAACCCCGACTTATGGCCTAGCTACGCAGCGCGTTTGGACCGAAGGCCCAGAAATATTGCAAGTATGAGATTTTGCTTTTGGCCTGTTTGGGGGTGTTATGCTTCTTGGCGGGTGGGTTGCCGGGTCTTGGGGCATTCCTGGGAAGGTCTAATACCGGGTAGAAGTGGTTGGGACAAAATCCAGGCCGATTTTTTTTTGGGCTATTTCTGACATTTTGCTCTATGTAGCGTTTTCGGGGGCCTGTTTGGGGGGCTTCCTGGTGTTTGCGGGTGAGTTTCGTGGTGTGGGAGCACTGCTGGCTATATATACTTTACTTTGCAAGAGGTTTGAAGCAAATCCATGGTGGCTGAGGGGACTTAGGGCCTAGCTGCAGAGCGCGCGCGGAGTGATTTGGGAAATTTGTGAAAAAGTGACTAAGTCCCCATTTTTGTACTTTTGCTCTTTGGCTGTTTGGGGGTCTTCTACTCGTTTTCTCCTGGGTTGACGGCTCTGGGGCCATTGCTGGGAAGCTCTAATACCGGATAAAAGTGTTTTGGACCAAATCCCAGGCGGAATTTTTTTTGTGTTTTTGATGACTTGCTTGCCTTTGAGGTGCTCTTAGGGGGGGTTCCGTCTGTTTGCGGGTGAGTTTCGTGGTCTGGGAGCACTGCTGGGACACTCTAATCTTGATTGCATTTGCTTTTCAGGAAATCCGTCGTGCCAACCCCGACTTATGGCCTAGCTACGCAGCGCGTTTGGACCGAAGGCCCAGAAATATTGCAAGTATGAGATTTTGCTTTTGGCCTGTTTGGGGGTGTTACGCTTCTTGGCGGGTGGGTTGCCGGGTCTTGGGGCATTCCTGGGAAGGTCTAATACCGGGTAGAAGTGGTTGGGACAAAATCCGCGCGGAAAAGCCTTTAGTTTTGGCACTTTTTGTAACTTAGGGTTCGTTAGGGTTAGCCCTAGCAGCAGGATTGCATGTGTTTCGGGGTGTTCTAGATTTTTCAAACTGAGTTCTGGGGTCTTAGAGCACTCGTGAGAATGTGTAATTTTGGTTGCAAGTCATTTGAAGAAAATCCATGGTGGGAAAGGGGGGATTTGGCATAGTTAAAGAAAGCCTTTGCCACTATTCTTAACTTAGGGTTCGTTAGGGTTAGCAGTATTTCTATTGCATGTGTTTGAGTGGGGGGGATTTCGAGTCTTGGAGCGATGCTGGCTATGGCTACTTTTGCTTGGTTGCTTGCAAGTGGTTTGAATGCAATCCACGGTAATGGGTAATTAGGGTACTTCGGCCTACTTTTACTTTCAAAGTAAGTTTTGTCACCAGTTTTCTGCTAGGCCTCGTTTTTTGAGATTTGATTGGGGGTCTTCTACATTTTTGCGACTGGCTTTAGTAAGGGTCTGGGTGGGAGCACTGCTAGGAAGATCTAATTTTGTTCTAAAACACAGTTTACAGTACACCTAGCTTGAGGGGCAAGATCCGATACATTAATTTGCCCATACATCCTTCAAAAGGTGACTCAGAGTACGCACTTTCAAAAACATTGTACTGTCTACTAGGAAAAACAAATTGTGACTTTTTGCACTCCACAGCCTACATGCCTTATATTTATTTATCAGTGGTGTTGTAATATTATATCACTTCCTGTTTTTCGTTGAATAATTACAGGCCGGGTTTCAGTCTCTGCAATGGGGAAAAAAGGATGGAGTCAGGCTTCACAGTAGCGAGCCACAATTCAGCATCAGGCAGGCAGTGGACAGGGTGTCTTCTGGTGACCAACATCGATGGACGAAGCGTCGGCTGCAATGGAGGAGTGCCGCTAATAGGAGGATTTTTTTTCTGCGGGCAACTTACTTACCACTTCCAACAGGACCACTACAACCACATAGATACAGTATCCCTTGCCTTTTTCTCTGACTGTGACTGCATTTCTTGGCTCTCTCTCTGCTTCTACATTGATCCCTTAACACATCACTTAGTCCACTCCACTATCACATCTGCACCACACATAGTCATTTGTAAGTGCTCCTACGTAATTCGCAAGTCGCAGCACGCCCCAGGCCGTAGAGGACTGGGATGGCCCCAATGATGAAGCATGTCACCAAGGGGCAACCCTGGTGAGTGAGGGGACACCTAGAAAAAAAGCAATTTCTCCTTTTCTATCTACTATACCTTCTGTCAGGTTACGCAGCCCCTAAGCGCCTACCGTACTATGAAACTACATTTCCCATGAGTAGGCGGGAGACTTGCAGACTATTTAGTGAGACTATATGAGAGTACCCTTGTATGTTAGGACAGCACTTCACTGATGCCTGTCTTGTCTTCTGTTACAGGTATCCTTTCCCTGCTGACCCTACCTTTACCCATCCCACATTTTTTATTTTAGTTTGTTATTTTTCTCCCCCGCCTAATGCCTCGAACACCCTGTGTTTACACTTCTGGGTGTTGGTGACATTTGGAGGTGGAACCATATTTGCATCGACTGGATCACGGGGAGTAAACCTGACACCTTCCAGACCAACCCCATTGAGTGTTGTTGTGAATGGATTTATAGTGACCAGCAAGGCTCTCAGGTATCTGGCTACAGAGACCTTATGTTGAATATAGTTATCAATATTTCCACCCACGCCCTGTACTGTCGCATTCTTTCTTCCACAGTTGTCGAAAGTACTAATTACTTTTAACTGACATGCATGCAGTTACAGTAGTGTATGCACTTTCAAAGATTGAGGGATAGGTTTGTACCCAAAGATTTGTTTATGTTCACAATTGTTCGTCCATGCTGTGCTACTTTTTCTTGTCTCCCAAAACCTTTCCCAAAAACCCCCGTACCCATCCATTTTTCAAACCCTAACCCTCTTCCCCCGGGCTGTGTGGTTTTGATTGATGTGTGACTAAATTACAGCAATAAATCCACACACTTGCTGGGGAGGATAAGGTGATAGCAACAGGCTGGTGAAGAAATCCGAGGATATATTCTTACTCTGCTTGACAAAGACCCATGGCTAATGTCAAAGAACTTCAACCGAATTAGTTATACTTTAACATTTGTTAGGCTACAACGTGGCACTGTTCTAGTGTACTTCTGTCACCTGCTATATTCTGTATTGTACCTTTGTATTGCTCAGGAGGACAAACCAGATTTCATTTTCTTTTTTTCATAGGCAAGCAACTGCCACTGTGTCACACCAGTAGTACCACCGCTATGAGGAAATTTTATCCGCCCAGGATTGCCAACCTTATTTGCTGTTTCCCGTGGAGCCAGCCCTGGGCCTAGCCCTACTTGCAAACAGAAATTACAGGTAAGATAGGCGTTTGGTTGGAGGTAGTATAATGGAGTATTAGGAGAGACGAGAGATTTGATTGACGGTAGTACTACTAAAGTCCTAGGACTATTCAGGAAAACAAACTTACTGTTATGTTAAACCCCCACCCACCAGACTCAAAAGCAGTAAAAAACAGGTATGGTCAGATAAAGTTTCAAAAAGTATATTTTTATAGCCCTAACAAAAGAATCTCCCGCAAGACCCTCCCTAACCCCAACGATTGTCCTTCAAAAGTCCCCAAAAATCACAACTCCCAATTCCCACCCCCCAAAAGTCTCTAAAAAAGGGGCAAGGGACACTATGGCAGGGTGCTGTTGGAATTAGCAGCCAGGGCATCATGCTCCTTGCGGAGGGTGGCAAGTTCGAAGCGGAGGCCCTCCACCACGTTCTTATAATTATGGACCTCCTGCTCCAGGTAGGACAGTCTGAGGGATAAGCGGCGCCGGTGTGCCTTGCAAATCCTGTGAGGGGCAGCTGCTTTCTTTGCTGCTGGGCGGTGGCGTTTGGCTTTGGTAGCCCGGCTCCGTACCGCTGGAGCACTGCGCTGGCTGGCAGCCCGCACGGAGGAGGAGGCAGCTGTCCCAGTGGACGTTGTTGTTGTTCCAGACTGCGTCTCCTCCTCCTCCAGGGCCACCAGCCGCCGATATTCAGCAACAGTGGCATCCAGCCTCCGTTGCCGGGCCATTCGAGTCTGCTCCTTCCTCCTTGATGGTGTCTTGGATTTGGAAGGAGCAACTACATGAAAAAAGAAAGACATAGTCTGTAACCAATGCTCCTTAAGATTAACACAAAATGATTGAGCAGAAAGTTGTCACAGTACAAGTAGCAAATTGAAAGCACAGTGCATAACTATTGAGGACAGTATCTATGTAACCTCCGACTTCTTCATCCTTGCTCTAACATTAGTGGGAGTTTAAGGAACAAATTCTACGAGCACTATGGACTTCTATTACAGTCGACTATGACAGTACACCACTCTTATTCTTCTTCTTCTCTCTTGTTTAGGACAATTGGTACGTTATCTTATGCAAGCCGGCATAATGCCAGCGCAGTGAACTTGCACCCGAGAAAAACAGACGCACACCATGGTGAGTGAGACAGACTTGCGTTACTGTACCGGTCCAGTACATGCAGGTGGTGAAGCTCTTACTTTTCTATTACGGGTGGCACTGAGAATACTCTGTTAAAAGGGCTACTGCTTAATTAATTTAGCTTTCACCCTACAGTGCAAATGAGTATTAGAAAAGGAAAATGAAGAAGCTAAATTATCTGATTATCTATCACTTCACATGGGATGTATTTGATGACATATGGGATGACTTTAGGTGCTTTGCTTATTATTGAGTGAACAGTGATACCCCCACACATGAATGACGTACTACTACTAAACTAAAGTTATTAAGGGAGGTAGGGAGTGCCCACCGTAATAACTGGATATATGCTGTGCTTGCAGTTGCAATACAAACTACTGCTACTATTCATGGTAGTCTTTGGACAACGTTACAACTTCTTTTCCTTGCCTTTCCTACACTGGAACGGACGTGCGGGTGCGGTGTTACATGCTCTTCAAAGTAACACTTAGTTCATCCAGTGACCGTCTACTCTCTCTAGATTCACATATGCTATCTAAGAGTCAGATAGTACCATGAATGATCCAGGCATCCATCCATTCAAAGTATATTGCACACATACAGTTTCTGTCTCACCCACCCAGGCTGTTCTCCTTCCACCCATCCTTGCTTCATCATTCACCCAGCCATGCACCATACCATTTTCTTACCTTCCCAGCCACCTCGGGGACCAAGCAAACACATATCATTCTTCTTTGCCAGTCATCATTACATTTCTCGTGCTTCCACACTTACTTACACCCTTCTTTCGCTTTTCGTTCATCCCATCCATCAAGTTCACCTCAGATCTGATTGGGATTCTTCTCGCCAAAAACTTCACAGCTAAGTCGAAGTACATTTAGAGGAGGCTACTACCTGCTTTTTTTATAATACACCCGTGCAGAAAGCACACTCTGCAGTCTTCAATCTCAATGACTAAGGAATGTATAGCTTACCTCTGCCCGCCACCACCGTGTGAACCCTCACAGGCATGTCCTTTTCCGGCACTTGCACCGCCTCCTCCCCAGAGTTGTCCTCCTCGTCCAATGCCACCACCTCCGCGCTGGCCCCGTCTCCAGATGTTCCACCTACAAAGTACATTTAATAATGTTAGAATACACCACTCACTACTATATAATATTTGGTCTAGGAGGAAGAAAGAAATGTGAAAAAAAGTGTACAATTTAATAATTTTTGACTGTGTACTCTAGAGTAAAAAGGTCCCTTTTTCCAGGGAAGGCTGTTGTCTTGCTGCACTTTTTGGCACAACTGATGAATGTTTGCTTTTTACTTTTTAACACGCACCACTTTTTCTCCTAACAGACAGAACCTTGACTTCTAAGAACACGAGCAGGATCAAGTTCAAACCAGGTGAGAGCTCGGCTCGACCACAAGAAATGTGTCCAATTAATCGTCAGCACTAAGCACTTTTCCATTTTCAGTTACACGTTCACTTTTATGACAAACTTGAATTTAATAAATGTGTTTACTTTTAATAAAGCTTTTAAACTTAAATAGAGTCTGTGGTTTTTGGTCCTCCAGACTAGAGTGGATGAGCTAAAGGTTTTCGAATTTTTGCAAGCATGAGTCCGTGCCTCTGCCATCGGTGACTTTGGGAGCTAAATGACTCTGCCACACTATCTAGTCAGTAAGGAGATTGGGGCCGGGGTTCAACTACAAAGTCTGTTATCACTGAGGTATGTGGAAAGTCTAACAGTTACAGCACCTATTATAATTGATAAGCTAAGCGATGCATTATTTAGTGTCCATAGTTCTGTTTGTGCAGATTTGTCCCTGCAACAGTAGTAGAATGGATTGTCCTATCCAAACCAAAAGTAAAGTAGTATCTTATTATTTCTTGGTGGTGGTCATTCACCTTTTTATTGTTGGCAATGGTCAAAGCATAAACATTTAGAATACTTGAAAAGACAATATGGACAATCCCAGAGGACTACACTCAGTGCATAGAGCTATTGCTGACTAGAATGGGAGTCCAATGGAAATGCCAAATGTGCAATCTTAGTTAGCTACACAGACAGACTAATAAGAATAATCTAGTAATACCACACGGAGTCATAGGGATAAGAATTTAGATCCTGTCTACAAGAAGATCAAAGACGATTTAGAAAAAATCGAATGAGGAACGCTAGGAAAAAATAAGTACTCTATATTAAAATTAAAACTTACTGGGGCCAGCAAAGGAGCCCTCGACTGCCCGGTCCTGGCCTGCATCGACAACAGCACCCTCCTCCTCCTCCTCCTGTGTCCTCCTCTTGCCCCTGGGGGAAGCTGATGTACAACATGAAAGAAAGAAAAACAGAAAACATGGATGATATTTATTTCTCAACCAAATCAAACATTTAAAAAAGAACTAACAAAGTAACAAAATATTTTTGCGAAATAGCAAATAGGGAACGACTCCACGGGATATATTATTGACCAATCTCATGTGGTCGACTACGTCATTACTTTAGTATTGCTTGATTTGCGGACCGTCGAATTGGAAACTACCCTATGTAACTCACTAAACAAAGTACTAAAAAGGTTTGCCTAGGATTGGCAGGCAGCAGTCCGCAGCACGCAAAGTGACAGCCAAAGTCCATCGTGATTGAAGATCAGCGACAACACTAAAGTTTCCTACTACATTCACCAGTCATTAAAATACTCAAACTATTAATCCACCACCACTATTTCTTCTTATCGCCATGTGTACAAAGGAAGGACTGGACTTGAGTCTGTAGGGGCTGATTTATAAGGCCCTTGCGGCTCTTTTGCTCCATTGTTGCGTGACTTTTGTGACGCAGCGACAGCACATAAGAGGCGCAATGGTGCGGCGTATATTAACAACGTGACGCATCTGGGAGATGCATCACGTTGTAAAGCCCTGCGCCAATAGGGGTGTTCCGGCGCAAGGGAGGGCGTTCCTGCGCAGGAACGCATCCTAAAAGTGGCTGAGGGAAATCTACAAGATTTCAATCAGTCACTTTGAGGACAATGATGCGTGACTCAAACCCTGCGCCTGCTTGAAGCAGACGTACGGCTTGACGCAGCATTGGGGAGATAGGGCACCCCAGAGAATTGATGGAGCTGCACCATCGTTGCGACGCAACTCCAGCAATGCGCCACCTTTACGGCACAGATGCGTAACGCTTTGGTGACGTTTTGGGCCCATGGCGCGCCGCATTGTAATACGGCGCACCATGGGTGATGGTGGCGTGACGCACAATTACTGGCGCATCCCTGCAACTTTGCAGGGATGCGCCGGTAATTAAAAATCTGAACCTTAGTGTGTAGCATTGCGCAGTTCTTTCAACTACACTCATACATAATTTCACAGGCCAATGAAATGAACACAAAATCTAAAACAAATAAGCATAGTAGCAACACTACTGAGAAGGAGAGCAGTGTACCTGAAATGCACAGAAGATTTTGAAATAAAATGTACCTACAATGTAATGAGCAGCATTATTGCTCTTGTAAAAAAAACAAAAATTTGCAATATAATAACACAGCAGGAGAAAACATAGTAGTAAAGACATAGCTACTACTACTCACCAAGCCCGGGGATCTCAAGGCCAAGGAGGTCGAGCAGATCTCGCTCACGGGTCAGGACATCCGTCCAGCGGTGGGTGGCCTGGTTGTAGGTGCGCCAGACCCGAGAGTGGTGGTAAATGGCCTGGCACACCTTCTCCCACCGCTTCCGGCGCTCCCGGGCCCCGTACCCGGCACTGATCTTGCCGCCTCCCATGATGGTCCTGGGGAGGCGGCGCTGAACATAAAAAATGAGTTGGCCCACCTCCTCCGGGGTAAAGATCTCCCGTGGCATCACTAGCTCCCCCCTCAAACGCCCGCACGGGAGCCGGACACGGGGTGCGGGACCCTTCCCCTTCTCGGGATGCTTCCCGGCTCCCTTCACCATGGTCTGGGCGGAAAGGAATAAAGAAAATAGAATAGGGAAGAGAAGAAAAGAAAAGAGTTTACAAAAGTAGTTTAAAATTAACCAAAAGTAGCAGTAAACACAAAAATATAGGGCTAGAAAAATAGAGGGATAGATAATAAGTAAAATAGATAAAAAAAAACTTCAAACAAGCAAAGGATGGCAGAGATTGACAGAGGATACAAAGACCATGCCCAGAACCATAGCAATGAATGAGAAACAAGATGGCCGCGCCCGTTCACGACCGCGCGGGTAAGTTCGCGCGAGATTTTCCTTGCGAACACGCGCGAGACTGTACTGGCAAACCGCGGACTTTGCGAGATTACACTTCGCGCCCGGAAACGGAAATACGTCAGGCAAACAAGATGGCTGCGCCCTTGCACGACCGCGAGGGTAACTTCGCGTCTTGCGCTACGAGCGGCTCGCAAAAACGCACAAAACCTTGCCAACTAACACGCTGCAAAAAAAACAAATTGCATATTCGCACGAATTTGCGGCTTCCGAATCCGATCTTGCGCGTGTTCGCACCCCGCGAACCCCGCGAAATTGCAGAAAAACGAGTTTTTCAAAAGTGAAAGCACTCGGCAGGGGCAAGAGTTCAAACTCATCATTAGTAACAATTCCCGGTAGTGCTTCCTGACTGGGGCCCCTCCAGAATTCAGTTGCTAGTTGCAACAATTGTATGACCCTGCTCTGACCCTCACAGCAGGCTCATACAATAGCTACAAGTAGGCCACAAAGAAGGTCCTGGGGAAAAAAAATGCACTGCAACAGAAAGCAAAATTACAGATAAGGAAGCAGGTGCCAGACTGGAATTTTAAAACAGTGACACATTAATAAACTAACCCCAAATTAATTCATCTGAGTTGAAGCAGGGATGGTGTGCTTGCTTTTCCCCCCCATAATCTACAGTAATGATGAACCAGAGGGTGGCATTGATGTAACAGAGGGTTGCAGTGGTGAAACAGAGGGTGCTGGGAACCTGTGATGATGAACCAGACGTAGAAACAACATAATTCGCGACCGTTGCGCGACGAAATGTAAGTTCGCAATTGCGAACTGGTACGAAACCCTCGCGAACTGGCAGAAATCCTTGCGAACACAAAAAAAAAAAAAAATCCGCAAATTCGCAAGAATTTGCGGATTTTGCGGATTGCGAGTTCAAAAATCCGCAAATTCGCGAACGCGAGATCCGCAAAATTCGCCCATGCTTACCCAGAATACACAAACCCTGTCTGGGACGGTGCGAACACCGCCCTTGGCAGGAAACCCTCTGTCCAAGCGCTCCTTGCTGGAAGGACTCCCAGCAGCAGGAGGTCAGACTCGTGTCTGTGGTGGCAGCATCCATTTTGTGGAGCTGAGGCTTTAGTTAACTTTAACCGGGGTTCATAGTTACGTACATGTCGTGTCCCTCTAGGAGGGCGGAATGCTAGCCTCGTCGCCAGAATTGGTGAGGGGGTAGCATCCCGATTCGTATGACACCTTACTCGACATGTCTTGATAACGCGACACCGAAGTTACCGATGTGGGACGCGTTATCATGGACCAGCCATTGGGTCTTTGTTCCGCAAGCTGCAACCGGGCTCGGCTCGGGCCAGAACCTAGTTCACACGAGCCCACGCACTCTGCCTTCAGGATTGTCAAGGCCTGCCATAGGAGTGACTGATAGGAACTCGGGCGTCCATTGTATGGTTAGATATAGGGCTACTATACCTAAAGCAAAGGGTGGTTACACGGCTTTGCCCCAGCTGTCATGCAGCCAGTTGTGTCAAATTTAGGAGGCCAGCCAGGGGTGGCATAATACATGCTGCAGCCCCTGGCGGCCCTGGGTACACCTATGCCCTGCGTTACGGGGTCTGATAAGGTGGCCCAGTACCAATTGGTAAATGCACCTAGGGTACATGTCGTAATTTAGAAAGAGAACAGCCAGGCTGTGGGTCTGATTGGCAGGCCCACAGCCAGAGAAAGTCGTAAACCAGTGAAACAAAAGCAAAAAATCTGGGTGATCATGGGATTGCAGACCCTACATGACCCCCCCCCCCAAACGTTGGGACAATAAGCTAACCTTGACCAGGTGAGTCTTCTTGTTCTAAGTGGAAATATCTGGAGAGCCCATCGGCATTGCCATGATCAGTGCCAGGTCTATGTTCCACTGTAAAGTCCATCCCCTGTAGGGAAATGGACCACCTAAGCAGTTTGGGGTTTTCACCCTTCATCTGATTTAGCCACAAGAGGGGCTTGTGGTCGGTCTGAATCTTGAAGTGAGTGCCAAACAAGTATGGCCTCAGCTTCTTCAGGGCCCAAACCACAGCAAAGGCCTCCCTCTCAATAGCTGACCAATTCTTCTCTCTAGGGGTCAGCCTTCTGCTTATAAAAGCAATGGGCTGGTCTTGACCATCAAAATTCAGTTGAGAAAGAACAGCTCCCACACCCAACTCAGAAGCGTCTGTTTGGACAATGAATGGTTTGGAGTAGTCTGGACTCTTAAGGATAGGCGCCGTGCACATGGCCTGCTTTAGGTCATCGAATGCTTTTTGACAGCTCGCTGTCCACTGAACCTTTTTTGGCATTTTCTTACTTGTCAGTTCATTTAATGGTGTCACAATGGAACCATAGTTCCTGACAAACTTTCGGTAGTAACCAGTCAGGCCCAAGAAAGCTCGAACCTGAGTCTGGGTGGTTGGGGGAGCCCAGTCCCTGATTGACTGTATTTTGCTCTCCAGTGGCTGAACCTGGCCTCCACCTACAAGGTGGCCCAGGTATACAACCTGTGTCTGCCCTATCTGGCACTTGGTGGCCTTGATAGTGAGGCCTGCTGCTTGCAGAGCCCCTAACGCTTTCCGCAGGTGGACCAGGTGATCCTCCCAGGTGGAGCTAAAGACAGCAATATCATCTAGATACGCCGCACAGAAGTCATCCAGCCCAGTAAGGACTTGATTCACCAACCTTTGGAAGGTGGCAGGTGCATTTTTCAGACCAAAGGGCATCACCACGAACTGATAATGCCCACCAGGGGTAGAAAATGCGGTCTTAGGCTTGGCGTCCTCAGCTAACCTGATTTGCCAATACCCAGCTGTCAGGTCAAACGTACTTAGGTAGTTGGCCGAAGCCAATCTATCGATAAGCTCGTCTGCCCTTGGTATCGGGTGGGCGTCAGTCTTAGTGACTGCATTGAGACCCCTGTAGTCTACGCAGAACCTCATCTCTTTCTTACCGCCCGGGTGTGAGGTTTCGGCACTAGAACTACGGGACTAGCCCAAGGGCTATCCGAGGGTTCAATGACTCCCAGCTCCAACATTTTCTGCACTTCACTCTTGATGCAGTCTCTAACGTGATCAGGCTGCCGGTAGATTTTACTCTTGACGGGCAAGCTGTCACCAGTGTCAACCTCATGGGTGCACCAATCGGTCTGACTGGGTGTTAGAGAGAACATATGTCTGAAAGACTGAAGAACCTGTTTACAGTCTTTCTGTTGATGTTCGGAGAGGCTGCCACAAAAGACAACACCATCTACCGATCCATCGTCAGGATTCTGAGTGAGCAGGTCGGGGAGAGGGTCACTCTCCTCCTCCTGTCCCTCATCTAGGGCCATGAGCAAACTCATGTCCTTCCTGTCGACATATGCCTTGAGCCTGTTGACATGAAGCACCCTGTGGGGGCTCCGGGGAGTTCCCAGGTCGACCAGGTAGGTGACCTCTCCCTTTTTCTCCAGGATGGTGTAGGGCCTGGACCATTTGTCCTTGAGCGCTGCTGGGGCCACTGGCTCCAACACCCACACCTTCTGTCCGGGCTGGTAAACAGTCAAGACAGCCTTTTGGTCATGCCAAGCTTTTTGGAGTTCTTGGCTGGCCTTAAGGTTTTCGGATGCCTTCTCCATGTATTCAGCCATCCGCGAGCGGAGGCCAAGCACATAGTCCACTATGTTGGTTGCAGGCTTTTTGAGAGGTCTCTCCCATCCTTCCTTCACCAAACACAGGGGTCCTCTTACAGGATGCCCGTACAAAAGTTCAAAAGGGCTGTAGCCAACCCCCTTCTGTGGGACTTCTCTGTAAGCGAATAAAAGGCAGGGGATCAGGACGTCCCATCTTCGCCGAAGCTTTTCAGGTAGTCCATGAATCATCCCTTTTAGGGTCCTGTTGAATCTCTCAACAAGCCCATTGCATTGTGGATGATAGGGTGTAGTGAACTTGTAGTTGACACCACATTCCTTCCACATAGCAGTTAAGTAGCTCGACATAAAGTTTGCACCTCTGTCGGAGACGACCTCCTTAGGGAAGCCCACCCTGGAGAATACTCCAACTAGGGCTCTTGCCACAACAGGTGCTGTAGTGGTCCTAAGGGGAATAGCTTCAGGATACCTGGTGGCATGATCCACTACCACCAGTATAAACTTGTGCCCTGATGCTGTTGGTGGTTCCATGGGACCGACGATGTCAATCCCCACCCGTTCAAAGGGCACCCCCACCACAGGCATTGGTATGAGGGGGGCCTTTGTCGTGCCACCTGACTTACCACTGGCTTGGCAAGTGACACAGGAGTGGCAAAACTCCTTGGTGTCTTCGTTCATATGAGGCCAGTGAAAGTGTGAGACAAGCCTGTCCCACGTCTTCGTCTGGCCTAAGTGACCTGCTAAGGGAATCTCGTGGGCCAAGGTAAGTAGGAAACCTCGCTGAGACAAGGGTACAACCAGCCTCCTGGTCATGCCAGGCTTGGGGTCTCTTGACTCAGTGTACAGGAGTCCATCTTCCCAGTATACCTTGTGGGTACCTGTGGGGTTCCCAGCAGCCTCAGCAGCAGCCTGCTGTCTGAGGGGTTCAAGAGGAGGGCAGTCTAACTGGTCCTTCCCCAGGTCTTCCCTTGAGGGTCCCCCTGAACCCAAGAATTCAACTTGATCAAGTTCGAACTCTCTCGGCTCAGTTTCCCTCAATTCCTGTAGGTCAGCCTCCTCTGAGACTTGATCCACGACCTGCGGTAAGGGGGAAGGCGCAGCCTTAACCCTACCGCTCTTTTTCTTGGGAGGTGTCTGGTCCGTTGTTCCAGGATCCAGCACCTGTTCAGTGGGGCATTTCCTGACCTGTGACCTGGTCACAGCGAACACGTGTGCTGGCAAGCCTAACATTTCCATGTGAGTCCGGTGCTCCACTTCTGACCATTGTGATGACTCCAAATCATTGCCCAACAAACAATCCACTGGGAGGTCTGAACTAACTACAACCTTCTTTTGGCCAGTTACCCCTCCCCAGGAGAAAGCTACAATTGCCATACTGTGATTGGTAGTGACATTGCTTGCATTGGTCACCAGGAATTCTGTACCTGGCATGATCTGTCCAGGGTCCACAAAGTTAGGTGTCACCATGGTGACACTGGCACAAGTGTCCCTATAGGCCTGAGCCATTTTTCCATTTATGAAAGGTGTCTGTCTGTATTTGCCCAAAGTATTGGGACTTACGTCAGGGGACATATCCACATCCCCTGTACTGACAAGGACAGCCTGAGTGAGTGTACCAACTAAGTTGTCACGCCCCTCAGAACCCAGGGTTAACCCTACTAAACCCTTGGGAGGTGCACTACCACTGCTGGCTGTACTAGGGGGCACAGGTGCCGTAGGGGCTGCAGTGGCAGGAGTCTGCCCTCCTCCTTTCTTGGTGCACTCACTAAACCAGTGAGATTTACTTTTGCAGTACTGGCACCATCTTTTGGATTGGCCTTCTTTCTTCTTTTGGGGAGCCTGACCCCCACCCTCTTTGGGTTGTTGGGGACCTGTCGAAGACTTCTGGTCATTTTGTTCCCCCTTAGAATCTTTACCCTTTTGGTCTGCTTTCTTCTGACCACCTTGATTCTGGCCCTGGTTCTGCTTAACTCTTGTACGAACCCATCTGTCTGCCTTCTTTCCCAATTCTTGGGGAGAGGTCAGATCCGAGTCGACAAGATGCTGATGCAACAACTGGTTCTGACAGTTGTTTAAAATTTGTTCTCTCATCATCAAATTATACAATCCTTGGTAATCAGTAACCTTACTGCCCAGCAACCAGCCCTCAAAAGCCTTAGTGGCACAATCGACAAAGTCAGACCAATCTTGAGACTGCGTTTTCTGGGTATCCCTGAACAGCACCCTGTACTGTTCAGTGGTTAGGCCAAACCCTTCAACCAGTGTATTCTTCAAGACGTGGTAATTATTAGCATCCTCTACCCTTGTGGTGAGGAGCTTGTCTCTTCCTTTACCTTCAAAGGAGAGCCACAAGATAGCCGCCCACTGACTCTGGGGAACTCCTTGCACAGTGCAGGCCCTCTCCAAAGCAGTAATCCATTTGTGGATGTCGTCCCCTTGTTTAAAGGGGGGCACTATCTTACCAAGGTGTTTTGTATCAAAACTCCTTTCCCTATTACTAGGTACAATGCTGCCACCAGTGGGGACTACCCCACTTAACTGTTGCTCTCTAGCAAAGGCAAGCCTCTCTTTGGCCAGGGCAAGTTCTTCCCTTTCAATCCTCAGATTAGCTGCCCTTTCCTTAGCTTCGTACACTCTCCGCTGAGGGGACGTCATCCCTCTTTGAGAAGAGTTGTGAGAGCCATTGGTTTGAAGGGATCTGCCAGAGTCTCTTGACAGAGATCTGGCTCGTCCATTCCCAATGTTAAGCTGACCTGATAGTGGCCCCAGGGGTCCCCCCGTACCACTGTCATGTTTGCTTAAGTTGGACCTGCTTAGTCTACCGACTTCTACCTGTCCCTTATCTGCCTCATCCCCAGAGGGATCCTCATCCTCATCATCCTCTACATCTTCAGTCTCAGTTGAGAGGTGGATGAGGTCAGGATCGCCTCTGGTTCCCTCAAGGGGAGGCATGTCTCCTTCTGGATTAGAAGAGCTAAGAAGGGTCTCAGCTTTTCTGGCATCATAAGTCTCCAAGAGACCAATCAGAAAGGAAGTTGTGGGGTTAGACCCCTGCTTGATCTTCCTGGAGTGACACACTTGTCTTAACTCCTTGAAGCTCAGCACAGTATATCTTGAAGGGATGACCTGTGGAGGGTCAACTGACACAAGGGGAGACTCAGAGTTTCCACCTTTGTCCGACATACTGTTTCTAGTGTGGTGTAAGTGATGCACCTACCTACACTATGTGTTTACCTACTGATCCCTTGCTAAGAGTTGCAGCCAAGGTGTGCTAGGCCTTGAGGAGCTGCAACAGCTGGTTCAGTAGAACTCAGAGTATTCTAAGCTTAGTTATATGTACTAACAGTACTTATGTGATCTTTCAACAAGATATTCTTAGGATACGCGTGGTAAAACAACAGCAAGCTCAAATCCCAACCGCTGCTCACCAATGTGAGAAGTTGGCCCGATATGCAACGTTCGCTATTCTAGCGACCGCTATGTATCGTTCCAACGACCCTTATGGTGTTTGGTTGTAAGTCAACCTATAGACCAGCTATCCTAGTAGCGTGGATACGAGCAGTCTAAGGCTAAAGACTCGAGAGGGCGTGTTAAGCCAGCTGTTTACCACACATGTACCCCTTGAACACCAAGTGAAAGGACACCACACAAGTGTTATGAAAATAAACAGGATATTTATTAAGATTCACAACAGCCCTGTACTCTTTATGAGGACAGGGTACTAAGCACAAACCAAATCTCTTGGAAAATACTTCAAGTGCACAATTAAAACAAGTGTCCGAGGACACGGAAAGTTTAGAGGTCTCGGGCGGACCCGATAAGGCAAGTCGGAAGCGAGGGACTCAGGACCCTAGAGTAAAGAGGCTATGCAGGCACCGAAATGCCGAGTTACCTAGCCACGAGGGCTGCGGCTGCACAAGTCTTACAGGCGTCGGGGTCTTCGCTGACGAGCCAGGAGCCGGAAGAAAAAGAGTTGCTGGCCGGCGACCAGTGATGAATAGTTCGTAGAGATCCAAGCCTGGATCAGAGATCGTTGACACCTGAAAGCAGAGGGGACCAAGTTCGTACTACTAGCCAGTAGTCAGAGGGTACCAGGAGGGCACCGGTTGGCCGTCACCTCGACTAGGTGAGTGGGCGACGCTAGGCTCTGCAGTCTCACGGACCAGGAGGCGTTGTCGGCGACCAGGATGGAGGTGTGAGCTGTCCCACGAAGGATGATGCTGTCGGCGTCGCTGGGCCCAGGGTTGGGGCAACAAGCCTTGGCAGATCTCAGGGCCACGTGGTAGGCCAAAGATGGCGTCTTGAGGGGACCAGGAGGGTCCGGGGTGCTCCTCTCGGAAAAGGGAGCAGGGGCCGATCTGGGGCAACCAGACCAGCAGTGTTGTTTGTCGGTTGTCGTCAAGGAAGGGCACAAGCCAGCGGCTAGTGACCAGACAACGTGTTGAGCAGCGAGCAGAAGGGCCCCACGCAGATCGTGGAGATGCTGGGAGACTGCACTTCGGTGCTGGAGCGGCTCAGGGTCGGGGCTTCTCGGACCCCAGAGCACTCACCAGAGAATTGCTTCGATGGTCGTGCTGATTTAAGAAAGCGTGCAGGTTTTGATGATGGCCGGTCCCTCGAGGTCTCGTCGCACCCACAGATCACAGCTGAGCTGATGACGTGGGTAGAGGTCAGAGGTGCCAGGGAAGCCGGTTCTCGTCGAGCTGGGCCGTCGGATTCCTTGAGGAAGGACTTACAGCAAACCGCAGAGTTCTTAGATGGTGCCCGCTGATGCAGGGTGACTACTCCTTAGTCACAAGGGAGAAATCTTGAGAAGAGTCTCGAAGGTCCTTTCGTAGAAAGTAGTTCTTGATTCAAAGATGATCTAATTTGGAAGGGTCCCCGCTCCGGCCTTTATCCTAAAGAAAGGGGTGGGTACATGACTAGGTCCTGCCCTAAGGGTGGGACCAGGAAGGGGGGTAGTTACACCCCTCTCCCCTGCCGGACTTTCCCCAGGCCAGGGCTGGCGCCCCTGGAACTGGTTCTGACCGGCAGATGTGTAGTGAGCACCGGGGTGCCACTCCGCAGTCACCTTCTCACAAAAGCCCTACCTACCCAGAATACACAAACCCTGTCTGGGACGGTGCGAACACCGCCCTTGGCAGGAAACCCTTTGTCCAAGCGCTCCTTGCTGGAAGGACTCCCAGCAGCAGGAGGTCAGACTCGTGTCTGTGGTGGCAGCATCCATTTTGTGGAGCTGAGGCTTTAGTTAACTTTAACCGGGGTTCATAGTTACGTACATGTCGTGTCCCTCTAGGAGGGCGGAATGCTAGCCTCGTCGCCAGAATTGGTGAGGGGGCAGCATCCCGATTCGTATGACACCTTACTCGACATGTCTTGATAACGCGACACCGAAGTTACCGATGTGGGACGCGTTATCATGGACCAGCCATTGGGTCTTTGTTCCGCAAGCTGCAACCGGGCTCGGCTCGGGCCAGAACCTAGTTCACACGAGCCCACGCACTCTGCCTTCAGGATTGTCAAGGCCTGCCATAGGAGTGACTGATAGGAACTCGGGCGTCCATTGTATGGTTAGATATAGGGCTACTATACCTAAAGCAAAGGGTGGTTACACGGCTTTGCCCCAGCTGTCATGCAGCCAGTTGTGTCAAATTTAGGAGGCCAGCCAGGGGTGGCATAATACATGCTGCAGCCCCTGGCGGCCCTGGGTACACCTATGCCCTGCGTTACGGGGTCTGATAAGGTGGCCCAGTACCAATTGGTAAATGCACCTAGGGTACATGTCGTAATTTAGAAAGAGAACAGCCAGGCTGTGGGTCTGATTGGCAGGCCCACAGCCAGAGAAAGTCGTAAACCAGTGAAACAAAAGCAAAAAATCTGGGTGATCATGGGATTGCAGACCCTACTCTCCTACACCGACGATACAGGAACCAGCGGTACTGGTGTCGCTTAATGCCACAATGGCATTTTATAGGGTTGAGTGGCCCTACCTTTCATCCAGTCCTGGGAAAGATGGGCTTTGGACCAGAGGTCATTGGTTGGGTGCGTCTTTTGTACGCTGACCCCCTTGCCTGAGTCGCGGTAAATAATCATAAGTCTGCTGACTTTCCTCTTGGTAGAGGCACGAGGCAGGGATGCCCCTTGTCTCTGCTCTTGTTTGCTTTAGCTCTGGAGCCGTTCGCGGCGTGGGTCCGATGGGACCGGTCGATCCGAGGACTGCGGTGGACGCTGGATTGGGAGGATAAAATGTCACTGTATGCCGATGATATTCTGCTCTATCAGTCCTCTTTGTCCTCAGAGGTGATCCGTCGGTGGTCCCGAAAAACTGTCCGATACAGGTCGAGCCGTTGGGGTTTCGATACCTTGGTATCTATGTCACACTTGACCCGAAGTTGCGATACAATAACAACTTGGGTCCCCTTATGGCCCGGCATAAAGGGGACGTGATGCGTTGGCGGGCACTTCCGCTGTCTCTTTTGGGCAGAGCAGTGCTCTTCAAGATAATGGCCTTTCCCCGATTTTTATATGCGCTCCAGATCGCTATGGACCCTGTACCAGCGTCTTATTTCAAGGAAATAGAGACTCTCCAGAGACAACTACTTTGGGATGGTAGTCCCGTATAGCCTTTTCCAAGCTCACCCTCCCCTGGTACGATGGGGGACTAGGATTGCCCGACCTACGAAAATATTACTGGGCCTCCCAGTTGTCGGCGGTAAACCATGTTATATATGGAGCTCCAGTGGACCCCGGCTATGCGATCGAACGCTGGCAAGCACCCAGGGGGCGAATTTACCAGGGCACTGTATGCCAGATCGGGACGGTTTCCCCTTACGGGTCCTACGGCACACGCTGTACAGGTGTGGCACGAGGCCAATAAACACCTTAAGTGGGAGGGGAGACTAACACTTGCCACCCCACTATTGAGTTTGGAAAGATTAGGAAACCTTTGGAAATCTAAGGGGTTCGACAAGTGGGAAATCATCGAGATTACACAGATTAAAGACGGCTGGGGAAAGATACAATTCACAGCAGCAATATCACCTTCACAATAGGGTGTATTTCAGCTATGTCCAGGTCAGACATGCATTACTCACACATATCCCCATTGGCACGATACTCCCAGATGCTTCTCCCCTTGAAGACCTTGTGTTGGATGGTCTTCTCCCGGAGAATACCATCTATTCTAATATATAAAAAACGAATCAACAATACGGAGTACCTGCTAGTACTACTGAGGACACAGTGGAGCGCAGACGGAATTGAGTTGGATGAGGCTCAGACTAGTGCAGTTAAAGATTCTTCACAGATCATATATCATGGGGCCTCATCTGGTCTTAATGGGAAGGTCAGAGAGTGGGGAATGTCGCAGGGGTTGTGGACAACCTGGCACATTTATACATATTTTGTGGCACTGTAGGGAGGTACAGAACTATTGGGCAGAGATCCATGATAAACTACGAGATGTCCTGGGGTGGAGATACGGCCGGAGGCTCGTAGATGTATTTTGAATGCTTGGGAATCCCTAGACCTGTGTGTGTACAAGCGGCAGTGGGTAACGTCAGCATGCATGGTTGCCAAGCGCAACATTGATCAGCTGTGGGGAGTGAGACAGCCGCCCCGGATCAGGAAATAGGCAGATGACATGGACTAGTGCATGTTTAGGGAGAGATCGGTCTACGCTTCTAGAGGTTGTTCCCAAAAGTGGGGTAAGATCTGGACAGATTGGAACTGTTACCGTGGTGAAATTTGTATGCCCCCGATCAATCTGGAAGAAGAGGAGGCACAGGAGTCCCCGTGATCCCTTGATCATCATCCTGTATGTATTGTTTGAAGTATGGACCTGTATATTTGAAAACTGTGTAACGGATTAATGCCACCTGATGTCTCTCGTTTGTTCACTGTTAATAAAAAGAATTGTTAGAAAAAAAGTACAGTAGCTAATAGAGGTCCGTTTAAAACTCCAAAGGGGCACCTAATAACAGCCTGTGGTACTGCACCCTTTCCTTGCTCTTTCAAAAATAAAAGACAGCGCAACCGCTATTGATGAGATGTGTAAGATCTGTGTAAAATGAGGAATAGGTCTCCGGTGTAAGGTCTGTGATAAATGTGGGATAGTGTTGCTGTCTGTAAGATCAGCAAACACTGGATGCCAGCCCTGCTTACGGGGATCAGAGCCAGTGCTTTTGTGTTCAGTGATCTTGGGCTGAGCACTACATATGGGAACAGAGAGCCCTGTCTTTAACAGTGAATGGTGTAAGAAGCAGCGCTGTTCCTGTACCAAGAGCACACTGTACTGTGAACTGCAAATACTCAAATAAATATGGAAAAATTAGACAAAAGCATAACATGAAGATGCAAAGACTGTCATAGACCCCGCAATGCAAGACATCCTGCAACGCACCTCTTTAGGCCCTCACAGAGCCCCAACAGGCTGTAAAGTCCCCTTACCATGCAGCACAAATAGGTCTAATTTTGCCCATGTCTAGCTATGTGGAGAAATTAATAGATATCCCTTTAAAGCCAATATTCTAACGTGTCGATAATACATAGATAACATTCTGATCTTATGGAAAAGGAGAAGATACCATGTGACAGGATTTTGGATGCTGGATCAATACTCTCAAACTGTACCTGAGATTCAGCCAGTCTACCTCAACAAGGGAGCATGGAGTCATTTTTCTGTTTTCATTTTTTTTTAAAAGAGGAAGGAAGTTCCCCAGAGACCTCAACTTCCTGTTCCTGTCCTTTGTATGTACTTTGTTGTTTGACGGTGGGCTGACCATGTGGGTGGCAGCCATTTTGTGAAGCCAAGCATTGTGCTTTTGCCATAGGCATGCATTGTCTGTCTTCTCTTTCTTTTCATGTTGTTGTGGGTGGCCAGGCCATGTGGTGGCAGCCATTTTGTGTGACCTTCCACTATGCTTTTGCCATAGGCCTCTAAACTTGTGGCCCATTCTGCCAGTAGGCCTAGAGTCCCAGAGGTAGTCATCGGGGGTGCTTGATGTAGCTGTTTCTATGTTGTCTGTTGAATTTAAACATCATTTAGGGCATGGATGCCATTGGATTGAATTCCCAAATGTGGTGTTTGGGGTGTAGTTAACTTTTTGGATGTGTGTTAATAAATGCCTTTGTTGTATGTGTTATTGTTGTGTAACTTTCCAACCTTTTTAGCCATGCGGATTTTCTTTTTTGTATGAAAGCTTTGATGTGTAACAGGCATCCTCCTTTATCTGGTCATATAGGGATAAAGGCCTGCTTGAGTTCATTGTTTTCTGGGCTTTACCCATGTGCCTGTGATGAGTGACCATGTGGCTGGGGGCTGTGGTTGTGGTAGTAGTAGTGTGCTGTTTTGTTTTTGACACATAGGCCTTTGTGGCTTTCCATTGTTCCTGTTAGCTTACTGTTTCCATCCCCATTGCTATCTGCTGCAGGTCACTGATGCTGCATCCATCCGACATGATGCACAAATTAAGGATAAACAAGTTCCACTTCCACTACATTTGTATTTTAGTTCTTTGCTATTCTTACTCTTACTGAGTGTACTAACACTACTAGTAATTAAAATTAAAGCACAACAAATTCCACATTTCACTGATGTTCTTCTGCTTTCTTTGCTTGTAGGTGCACAAAAGACTGAGGAGGAGGTGTCTGTCTGGCATCATTCATCGCCCGTTGTACTGCCAGACAGTTGTCCTTCTGTTGTACGTGACGTTTGGTGTGACCTGACCAGACATCTCTACAACTTGTGCAACTGAGTGCTGCTGAAATCTGAAGAAGATGGGTCCAAAGAAAGCAGGTACCAGGTCCTCCAAGACCAAGAAAGTTGCAGAGAAGAAGAAGGACGAACAGAAGAAGGAAGTGACACTTAAGTCTGGTGTTAACCACAAAACCTTTTTTGGGAAATCAAAAAGTGCGCCTGAAGCAGCGGTGTCCTAGGGGCAAGCTGGAGGCAGCACCCCCGCATGAGTGGGCCCAACCCACCAACCCAGGCCCAAGCAGATGAGTGTGGAAGAGGTAGCCAACCTAATGGTGGAAAGCAGCGATGCGGAGCCTGACCTAAACTTATCGCAATCAACTCATGAGGGAACACAGCAGATAAGTGGTGAACAACAACAACCACAACCACCGCCCGCAATATTAGTTGTTGTTCCTCCCGAAGTAGGGGCAGTTCAGGAAATTGAGTCTCATGCAGAGCAAGAAGAAGATGAAGCCACTCATGCAGGAGATCTATTGTCTTCCAAATCCCCACCAAGGAAAAGGCGGGTTAGTGCATCGAGTTCTACGCCAAGCATCCCTTCTGATGATCTAGATCTCAATTGGGAGCCACAACAACCTGAGCATGAGAGGGAGACACATCCCAAGATCAGGCTAGGGAAAAGGAAGGTTCCAGAAAGCCTTACACTTATTGAGGTCTATGTAGAACAGCAGGATAATGATGATGTTGATTCTGACCCAGTCATCACAAGCATCACTCCTGGCCCGAGGACATGGAGACCAACATTTTTACCCTATCCAGAATGGCTGGGACTAGTAGGGATGTAGCACGCATACCTCCAACACAGGCAACACCAACACGACCTCCAGCTTCCATATTTACATTAGCAAAGGGCCGGCAGTGTCCTACATCCAGCATAAGCACCACCTCAGCAGACGTAGGTAGTGGTACTACTGTGCAGCCACATAGTCGAATTCAACACACACCCTCTAGTTCATCCGGCATGGGAAGTGGCACCTCTAGCAGGAGACAAAAGTTAAGCTCCCCAGTGTGGGACTTCTTTACGGTTAGTGTAAAGGAGGAGAACATTGCTATATGCTCCATTTGTAATTCCTCTGTTAGGCGTGGTAAGCTTGGTACAAACTATGGTACCGGAGGCCAAATGACCCATTTGAAAAAACACCACGCACCATCAAGTGAGAGGACCACCTTGGTAGCATACACACTGGAACCATTGATGTTGGTGGGGATGATCTAGTACAAGGTCCACTCATGGTCGAACAGGAAGAAGAAGAGGGAGACATTCTATCTGGTAGTGGTACACAAAGTAGCCCTGTCCCTAGCACTGCAGTGGTACAGTTCACATCCTCCTCATCAGCAACATCTCAGTGGCACAAGAGTAAGAGTCAGCCGGAGACACCAAGGAGTACTGCGATGCAAAGTGCTGCGTCAAGCCGAACAGAAAGAAATAGCATGCAGCGTACCATTTTTAGCATGTTTACTAGGCAGGAAGAAAAGTACGAATGCAACCACCCAATAGCAAGTTTTTACAATGCTAAGCTGGCTAAAATGTTAGCACTGGACGTTCTCCCTTTTTCTTTTGTTGAAGGGGTGGATTTTCTGGCATTTGTGACAACCATCTGCCCAAAATGGAAGGTTCCCAGCACGTCCTATTTTGCCAGAGTTGCTGTTCCAGCACTACATCATGACATGCTGGAATTGATTGGAAAAGCCTTACATCAGAGTGCTGTTCATAGTATTCACCTGACAACAGACATGTGGACCAGTTGCCAAGCCACTGATTACATGTGCATCATTGCACACTGGATCTCTTTTTCAGGTGTTAGAGAAAAGCTATCTGCAGGCGTTCACACTGTTGAGATTTTTAATGACACTCCCAGACATGCAAATGTAGCCATGTTTGCTATGGAGAAATCTCATACTGCTGCAAACATTTTGGCTGAGTTTAACCGCAAGGTCTTTGAATGGCTGCGACCAAGAGGGCTTAACATTGGTTTTGTTGCCGCGGACAATGGCAGTAATGTAGTTAAGGCCATGAAAGATGGTGGCTATTTCAGGGTCCCGTGTTTGGCATTAACATTGTTGTTCAAGACTTTCTGAAAAATGAAAGCAAAGTCAGCAACTTACTGACCACCTGCAGAAGAATATGCACACATTTCAACCATTCTTTTAAAGCCCAAAAGCAGCTAAGGGTTATTCAACGTGAGCATAAAATGCCAGTCAAAGCACTCATACAGGAGGTGCCAACACGTAGGAACTCAACTTATTACATGCTTGATCGTCTGTTTGAGCAGTACATACCACTTAATGCTTATGTCATGACAAGAAGATTAGGGGATCCTACTGTGAAAGCCATGACCGTTGAGATGTGGCAATGGCACCTCATTAAATGCCTGACAGAGATGCTACTTCCTTTTGAGGTCTTCACACATGCAGTCAGCAGGGAGGACTGTACTATGGGCCAAGCTATCCCATTGTTGTACATGCTAGAGCAACAGCTGAAGGAGGTGTCTGAAACATACGAAGGTGTGGAAGACAAAGTAGATGCATGTAATTTGGCGAATGCCTTAGCCGTCCGTTTATCGGACAATACAAGGATTCAAAATAAGATTGTGTCACATCGACATTACATTACTGCCACAATTTTGGCTCCACCGTACAAATTATTTCTGAACAGTAATGCAGTAATTCCTTTTTCAGAAGGGGATGTTGCCAAGTACAAAACTTTAATAGCTGAGTAAGCCACTGATTTAGAAAACAAACGGCTCTCAATTAGAGGCCTGCCAGTGCCAGCCCAGGACAGTGCAAGTACTACAGAGCATCCAGAGTCAAGTTCTTTTTCAGAACATGAGAGCAGTGCGTTTGCTTCCCAGCACCAGCAGTCACCAACACTACCAATAACATCAATAACAGCACCAACAAGTTCTGATTCATCAGACACAGCAAACAAAATAGGTGCTTGGTTTCTACAGAAAGGGATGGGTAAGTTCATTGCTGGTGCAAAGTCAAAAGAGGCCAAGCAAATTGGAGCACCCCTGAACATTGAGCGGATGGCCCAGGCCTATCTGGATGACACAACAGAGGTCTTCATGGAGCAAAGCCTAATGGCGTATTGGTATGGGAAAAGAAGCCAATGGCCAGTGCTCAGCAGTCTGGCGATAAAGTATCTGGCATGCCCTGTCGCAAGTGTCTCTTCTGAGTGTGTTTTCAGTACTGCTGGTGCCATTGTAACTGTGAAAAGTCTCTCATACAAAAGTGTGGAGAGGTTAACCATGATCAAAATGAATCAGCACTTCATACCACTGGACTCCAAAATATGTGAATCACAGCAGGAAGAGGAGAGCGACTCCGAAGACATAAGTAGTGGGTTACATGACCTACTTCTGTCCGAACCACCAGAGTTTGAGGACAAGCTCCTCTTCCCTGATAACTAGGCTTTCAAATTGTTACTTTCTCCCTTCCTTTATTTGTGTGTATATCTGTCTTTCTCGTTCAAATCAAACCACAACAAATCCATCACCACTGTCTCTAATTTTTATTTACCTATTGGAGTTGCAAGTCTGTGCATTTAACTGTCCACTCCACTCCTCAGAGTCCTGCTCCATCTTCTTGACTCTCCCTAAATACATTTCCATCTTGCCAGACATAATAGTCCCCTCATAACAAGCTAAACGTACGTGACTATAGCCATCTTCTGTTTTGTTTCCAATCCAAAACTCATCACTCTCTTAAGGCAACCACCTCTGTCTGCAGGCATACACAACTCTTCACTGTCAGAACTTGAGCAGGCATCCAAAACTAAAGTAAACACGTCATCACTTTCAGAAGGCTTGGCATCTCTGATCTGACAGCCAAAGAGAAGAGCAAGTCAGGTATATGATTAATGAATGATGCCATGCATTGCATTGGATGCTTTCTGACTCTGAGCAAATGTGCATGAAGTCAAACTATACTAGTAGTTAAAATAATAACAAAGTAAAAGTGACTCAAGTGATATTCAATGTTTCCATGTTGTTTAATATTAACCAATTGTACTCCTACTACTGCAGGTGCAGTCTGGACTTACTTAATCTGAGTCACTCACTACAGACTGAGTTGGTGTTGGTCTGTTGGACAACACATACCACACCATGATGATGATGACTATACTATCTTTGCACGCAGTCAGTCAGCTGGATCTGAGATGATTGATGGAATAACAGTGTTTCGGGAAGTGGCATAAAAGGTAAATACAACCAATCACCAAGAACCACAGCAGACCTAGGCTACATGTCTGTGCAGTGGTGGAGTCGAATAGTGGTATGATGACTGACAGTGGCGCATTGATTTAGTCACTTGATTTGGAAAATGCTAGGTTGCTGTATATGCCTTTTGTCTGGCACCGTCAAAAATTAAGGTAAATGGAGTTTGGGTCACAGCCCGGTGCCTTGGGCATGTTCTTTGCTGGCTCCTGTCCTGTTGTTCTTGTATATTAATGCTGTGTAAATAGTAGAGTAGACACAATGTATCCAAGCCGCCTCAGTCTGAAAGTCTTCTCGCTCAAGAGTCTTGTCTTTTTGCACCACACTGTAATTGATGCTTTTTTTTATTCATTTATTTTTTAATAGCCCTTTTGTTTTTCCATCAACACTTACAGGCCGGCCTTTTACCCAGGGCTATTATACTTGGAGCAACAACTCACATTTACCTTACCAATCCTCATCAGCCAGCCAGTGGCACCCAAGAATGATGTGCAGAGTGTCCATGGAAGGGAGGACCAAGATGAATGACGAGATACAACTACACATTTGGACCTGGATAATACAGTAACTTTAGTATCATAGTCGTCTTTTAAATAATTTGATTCCTTTTTTCTCTTCATTCATTTTATGACTGCGTGACTTTGTTTGCTAATTTCTCTCTACAACTATTTTTTTATTTTCTTTGCTAGCTTTCAGCCTGGTACAGCAGGTAATTAGGGTTTCTCTGGGGGCATACAGGCAAGGTTAATGTCATATAATACTACTTCCCTGTACTGTCTAAGTGTGTAGTAGTAGTTAAGTACTACTCATTAACCATCAAGTTATCTTTATCATGCATGCATTTCCTTTTTCTCCCTTTATAGATTTATTGGATAGTGGATCATCGTTGTCTTCAAATATTGTTTAGCTTTTGTTGTCTCCATGCGTACTGTTTTTCTTTGTCAAACCGTTCCCCAAACCCCCTTCCCATCCATTCATCAAACCCTAACCCTCTTCCCCCGGGCTGTGTGATTTTATATTGAGGTGTGATGTGACTACATTAAATGTACACCAACAATTGATCACACGCTTGCTGGGGCAGATGTGGTGAAAGCAACACTAATTAAATATCAACGAGGCAGGGCAAGGATCTTCTTCTGCTTGCCCACCCATGCTCTATGTACAAGCCAGTTAATTTTCCAAAGGGACCCACCAAATACATCATAATTAATTGCCTGCATTGATTGGATTTACAGCATTAAAGTTTACGAATTACGATTGTGTTAAGTCACTCCTTCGACACAACTACAGTTTAACTTCTTAGCTTCTTGTACTAGGCTGTTCCCGCTACCATTGTTTTTTTTTTAGTTTAGCAGTTGCAATATTGTTTGTTTGGCAGTCTTCTTATGTACTGTACTTTTCTGCTACTCCGACAGTCTCTCACAGGCAAGTGACTGTCTCTTTTCTTTTGTTTGAAAATGCTAGTGCCAGTGTCTATTACTACCACCCCAACCATGGCATCTTCTCCATTATCTTGGTAAGCCATGCAGTCATTGCTGTGACAAACTTAATCCTCATCAATCATTGTGAGATATGTTTGCTGGGAGGTATAATGGACTAGGAGAAGCGACCGGTAGTACTAGTAGGACAAATATAACTCAGTGAGGGGTACTGCATCTATCTATTTGAATGTTACAAAATTAGCAGATTATTTAAATCAAAGAATGGCTGCTGCCCTGCATCTTGTGATGTACATACATTCGTGAAACAGTAACCCCCCCACAAAACATTAACATCGTATATGTAAGTATAAATAAATAACATTTATTTTTCTAACAAAAATAGACTATGCCACATCTCACCCACCCCTCTCCCTAACCCCAACCAATGTCCAAATCCAACCAATGTCCAATAAATAAGAAACCTCAACACCCAATTCCCACCCACCAACAAAAGTACTAAAAAAGGGACAAATTAACAGGGTCCATCTTCAATCGGCGGGCTTTCAGGTATTTGTCCACGAGGATTTTAACGTGCTCCTCTAATTGGTCCTCCAGCTGTGCTATCCGGAGGAGAAGTTTCTGGTGAAATGCACGGCACTTACATTTGCATCTATTTGGGGGGGCAGCAGATGTTGAAAAATGGCAGCAGTGGTGGCTGCCTGACCGCGGCACCGTACTACTGCAGGTGGGGCCTGGCTGGGGCCCGGGGCATCGGAAGAGACAGCAGCTGCTGCCGCTGCCTCCTCCTCCTCTGCCTGAGCCACCAGCCAACGGTATTCCTCACAGATGGCCTGCAGTTTCCGTTGCCGGGCCCTGGCTGTCAACTCCTTCCATGTTGGTTTTTAGGAAGGAGGATCTATAAGAAAGAAACAGAATTGTAACCAAAACTCTTAGCAAAACTGTAACACAAAATTAATTCAACACATAGTGGCACAGTAGCACTAGCAAGCGCAGTACATAACATTTGTGGTAAGTATCTATCCTCCTGATTCCCCGACCTCTAACATTTGTTGGAGTTTTTTTCCGGCATTATACTTGCCCTAGTACTATGGATGGACTCCAGTACACAGAAGAACACCAGTCTTTTTCTTATCTCTAGTTTAGATAAATTATATAACCTTGTTGTAGGCTATAGCCGGCAAGCCAGATAAGTCAGCTAAGCTTGCGTCCAAGACCAACATACGAGTCAATACGCAGATGCCTGTTACTTTTATTTACTAAGCTGCAGGTGGGGAAGCTTGTATATTTTTCGATTACGGGTGGCACTGGCCATAATCTCTCTGTTACATGAAGGGCAATTGCTCAATTTCACTTTCACTGTGCCCTGGCGACTACAAAAAGGCAGATTAATAATAATATAATATACTTCTGATCCAATGATCATTACTTATATGGAACAACATATCAGTCCAGTAGCGGTCAGAGGTGCTGGCGGGCGGTGACGTGGGGAGGGGCAGGGTGGGGGCAAAGTATGGATTGCGGACAATTACTGGTAAGTAAACATATAAATAAATAAAACACATTTTGTTGTGCGCACTGCATTCAGAATCCATAGTTTACCACCTCCCCACCCTGCCCCTTCCACTCCCCACATCACCACCCGCCAGCTCTCCCACCACCGACCGCTAATGCATAAGGTACTTTGTTCATTGAATGGGTAACCAACAGATAGGCCACCCTTTGCAGGCTGGCTGGACTGACACAATCGAAAAAAATTAACATAGCTAGGAAGTGGTCCTTGGAGTCAGAGGAAGGCTAATATATGATGTGCTTGCAAACTACTGAGTCATCAACTGTATTCTGAAATGAAATCCTACTTTTATATAAATATATGATGACCCTCAGCTTTGCTACTCTGGTGCACTTTCTTTTAAATTCTCTTCAAAGTAAGACTCTAGTCTGCATCCAGTGACAGTCTCCCCCCCACGATGAATACATCCATGGGGCATCCATCCATTAAAAGTAAATGTCTATCATTCTTTTGTTATATCATGTATCGCTTAACAAACATTAGCTGGTTTCACTTTCACCAACAACCACCCATGCGTTCACTCCTTCCTTCCTCGCCTTGCCTTTGGGTTTGACACAAACACCGCTGATGATTTTTGCTATCCACTATCCACCCATATTGTGTCGCCCACCCAGGCAGGCATCTTCTTTCACCTTCCATCCATCCTTCAGCAACCCATGCATCTGATTCCTATCAGCCACCTGCATGCTGCTTCCAAAGTATCCTTCTCTGATAGTTGTATTACATCTTGCCCGTCCTTCCTCCTTCCACCCTAGTTCTTTCTCTTTTTGTTCAACACATCCATCAAGGTCATCTGATCTGACTTTTAGTCTTCTCCATAACTTTCACAGTTGAGTTGGAGTCTGATAGAAGAGGCCATTGGTTACTCAACTCACGCTGGTAATGCTATAGCTAATGCATTGGTAATGCTAAGTAAAGGGTGTCTTCTTCAACTGTTGTGTATTGTTCAGTACAACTTCAAGTTCATACTTACTTAATACTTCTCACAGTACAGCGAGTGAAGTGTTCCCCTTCCAGCTAGTAATGCCAATAAGTAATGAATATAACTTACCACCGCCCACCACTGCTGTTTCATTCCCCACTGGTGCTCCGGCAGGTGCTGCAATGCCTGCCCCCTCCTGAATGGCAGCCTTGCCATCGCCGCTGGCCCCCCCAGCACTGGTGGTTGGTACTGGTAGTGCACCTATACAAAAAATGACACCTTTTTAGATGCCTGTACACCTCCCCCTATTTTACTCGCTTTCACCAGGTAGGAAGATTGAAAAAACAGTTAAAGTACAGCATAAATCATCACTAGTCCAAATTGTGTACTACAATAGAGTCAGTAGACAGACATTAGTAGTATTATTATATGGTCCCTAGGGTCATCTCATCTCTACTGCTACTCTACTCTTTTAAAGTTAGCCTGAGCCATGTAACCATTTTAGATTCATGTCTACTCTTTTGCGCATGTTACCTTGCAGCTTGTTACGCAGTAAGACGCCTTTGAGGCCACATGAGTGTTGCATACAAGTGAAGAGGTTGAAAAACAAGCCACTTTTTTATGGAGTTAGGTTAGTCCCAATTGCTTAGCCATAATTTTACACTTTTTGGCATGACTGCAAAAAGCTTGCATAATTGTATTATACTGTCTAACGTGCCCCATTTTTCTCATAATAGGCAGAAGATTCCCTTCTACGAACCAGAGATTTGCAGAGCTTACGAAAGATGCATGTAACCAGTATACGTTCAACAGTGAGTGGTCTCCCAGAATTCCAGAATTCACACAGATCTCTATCATGCACTAGTTGTAAAAAATGTTTAGTGTTTTAATCTTTATTTTGCATTTTGGAGCTAGATGTAATTTCATGGAACAACTTACAAAGCTTGTTATTATTTGAAATAAATAAACCTTTTGAACTTACACATAGACGCTGTGGTATATTTGGTGTGGTGTTGTGGACTTACACAAGTGAGTGAGTGAGAGGGTGTTATGTTCTGGGTTGTGTAATAAAATCATTGGATATATTCGTGTGGGGGTTCGGGACCTAATGACTAATGAGACACTATAGCTAGTCGGTCAGGGAATTGTGGGTTCTGAGTTCTGACTGTGGTGTGAGTAAGGTCCAACCTCCCATCACCAACATCCTATTTTCTTGTGCATAGTTCTGTATGTGGCTGTGCAGAATACACACAACAGTAGTATTGTGTACTACTATCCTAACAAAAAATACTAGACAAACATCTGGTTGCGCATTTTGTTGGCGGTAATTGTCAAAGCCTAGAGATTAAAGAGGACAACGCAAAGGACAGGAGTAGACCCAGTGGCTACAGCTATTGTTCTATCACAGCTTTATTCAAAAGAAAACTCCTGTCTTCTTGCCCCTGGGTGTTGATCATGTAAGAAATAATAAAGAAAGAGAGAAACATTGAGTGTTCATTAAAAAAATCACTCAAACATTTTAGGAAACAACAATTGCCATAAAATTGACCTATCTAAACGACTACTGGCTTGCAGGATTCACGGACCGTCTACTTATATGAACACTAATCAAATGTTCCATAATCATTCCGATTGCAGAATACTAATGAAGCCTAAGTACCACCTGACCTACACCACATATTCCAGAAGGGCCAATTGTTCAGTAAGTCTGCATTTCCATTTTATTTTTGCCTTAAAAAATGCATAGATGGAGGACACATGCATAAATGTATGCATACACCAATTGCTGGTTAAAGCCAACCAATGGTAAACGAAGGATGGGCTATAATCCCCACTGTAAGCTCTAAAAATGTCTCTCACAAACGACAGCGCCGGCACTGTCTCAGGCCAGACCAAAAAAGTAGTTCCCTAAATGTAAACAGAGGAAGTATGAAAGTCATCCAGTCATAGAGATAGTAAAGAGCCTAAGCTCCAGGGAATGGACAAACAGAAGATGGACAAGCTGGGACAAGGGAAACCATTGAATAAGCAACAAGCAAACAAGAGTGACAATACAGCAAATAGAGGTGGGAGCGCCAACCACAGAGGAGCCTTGGGTCTGCCTTGGATCTTACAGCCCGTTCACAAGCCGAGCACTGAAAATGTGTGCTATGTAAATTATATAAGAAACATCCGTAAAATATGACAAACCATTTCAAATTCAAAAAAGTGTTTTGACATGTAGAAAGTTTGACATTAATACATCACACTAAAGCACTGCACTGAGAGTACCAATTACATTACACCACATCACATTCATGTTTTAAAGGCAAGAGAGATTAAGCGATTTGTCTAGAAATACAGTATGCTGAGCCGATACTGAGACTCAAACTTGGTTCAGCACTGCTGTAATGTCACATTCTGGGTAGAGGTATGGTGGCAGGCAGGAGCCACTTGTAGGCTTGGTTCACTATGGGCTCGAGGTTCTAACGGGACCTTGAGCTGACTGAGCAGGAGGCAGGTTTCAGGCTCAGGCCCATAAAGTACATATATGTCAATAGCCCCGATTCTGGCAGGAGATTCCCGATTTTCTAAGCCAAAAATTGCTTTTGACTTTATCCCACCTAAAATTGTATCTCTCTCAATAGAAGTCAGTGGGGGAAATACATTCTCCTGATTCTTTTTTATGTTGAGTCTAGGCAGCGTATGTGGGCTTTCATTCCGGCCCTCTCTGCTGATTGGTTAGGGAGAGTATCACTCTGAAAAGCTTGCTTCTCAATGGTGTTTTTGCCTTTTATGTCCCACCTTCTCATGTCTTGCTCCTCCCCTGGAGTATTGGTCTATTAAGGGTATCCTTTCAAAAATGGGTTTTTCCATTTGTGTTTGTGCACTATTTTTGTTTTCTTTCCAAATCCATGTGTTTTCCTGGGTCAGCACGGCGCCTGATCATGGACACCGTACTTTATCTTTTAAAGACGATCCCACCCCTGCCTGCTCCACGGCCGGCTGCAACACTTCAGGAAGCTGATGCCATGATGATGAAAGAAATCTACACACCCACGGCCTTCGACGTGCCATTGTCCCCATGCCCCCTCCATCCATTCCCTTGTGTTGCTTGCTGTACCAGTCAGCTAGAGTGAAAGAAGCCAGCCCGCCACTTCCAAGAACGGACAACAGAGTATTTGAGAAAGCAACACACTGTGCAGAGAAGTGTCTAGCAAAACATTTTCTTTATATCTCCTCTCTAGCAGGAGTGTGCAAGTTTCTTATTACATTTGGGTCTCTTTGCAGGTACGTACTATGTTCTTATTTAAGGCAGCGACGACCTTGGTGAGGAACAGGAGACTCCTAGTAGCCCGGCTATCCTGCCCTTCCCCGCACAACCTCGACCCATGCTGTCTTTGCTGAGGGTGTCCATCTGGGCTACATGTACAACTCTCCTCTGTACTTCAGAGCTTCAAGCTATCGCTGCAGTGTCTGCCCCTGGAGGCACTTAATGCCTATCCTGCCGGACCCCTCTGTTGTGATCACTGCCATTCTTCCCCAAAAGCTTCCCACAGTTTAACCCCCATGCACCGAGAACCGGCATTTGGCTGCATCATAATTGTATCCACTAGACCACAGGTATCTGAGCCCCTCAGCAGACATAGGTGACTGCTACGTGCGCCAACGTGTAAAATTGAAACCAAAACATGTTGCATGGTGCACGTTGGGTATGAGTAAAAGCTCTACCAAGCAATGCAATGGACTTTACTTTGAAACTGAAAATGGCTGCTGTTTGCTATCTGATAATAGCAGCCAAGGCAGGCATCTGTTTCCCTAGTCCTTCATCTATGCCAACCGAATATAGCATGTTACAACAGATGCTATTACATCGCGTTCCTTTACAACGCGGTCATCACAATGACCACGTTATTACAATGCAATACCTTTACAACGCAAATCATTAGATCGACTTTCTGAAGGGGGCAAGCTGGATTTAGGAATAGTATGATTTACTATTCCAACTCTAGCCTGCGCAACAGTAGGGAAGGTGTTGGAATGGTGAATTATACTATTCCTTATGTTGGAGCGCCATCTAGAGCAAGTCGATCTAATGACTTGTGATGTAAAGGCATTGTGTTGTAACAACGCGGTTGTTGTAACAACCGCTTTGTAAAGGGGACGCAATGTAACCACTGCATTGTAAAGACTGTTTCCCTTGCCAGCCGCAGTCCGTGAAGGTAACAGCAGTGGGGCGGTGGGGCTGGGTAAGGGGGAATTTCGAAGGACGATGCCGAAGGGTAAATTTAGTATTTATTTAATTTTCCCTTGGCATCGCCCCTCGACACCCCCCTTACCAGACCTCACCACCCACAGCTTTTACCTGCAAGGACTGTGGCTGGCCTATGCCTATGTTTCAGCTGGTAGCCATGCACTTATACAGAGCAGCTGAGTCAAATGGCAGAAGCTAAATGAGAGAGCAGAGCATTTGTTAGTTATATTTTGATCTTTCTTTATTAAGTCTTGCACTGGAAGAATGTGGTGCCTTTCACCGCCATGTAGACATCTGTTGCTTTCCTTTTTTTCTCTTTGATCAGTGATGTTGCTTTTGCTGAGATTCTACATGAGCTACTGGCTAGTAGCAGTAAAGGAATGTGCTTCTAGGGTCAGGCTTAGTGTTTTCCATTAAAAGTTAACCCCTTGCATGCTCCGTCACGAGCATGCGAGCGCCGCTCTGCCCCCCCCACGCACCCCCCAGCGCTGCGGCGGAATTGCCGCCGCAGCGAAGGGGTTAATGGTGGAAATAAAGCAATGAGAGCTACGAGCTAGTAAACACCGGAATATGGATGATCAGAGGTCACTACTGGTAAGAAGTGTACTGGAAAAGTAAAGACAGAGCTCATTTCATGCACTGCCTCAAAGTCATGAATGAGTTTCTGGCATTAGGAGTGGAACAGCATACAAGTCTTTTTTCTTTCACAACACACTACACAATTCCACCCCACACAATTCCACAACCAACAATTCATAACCAAACCACTTAATTCCCCTACAAACAACATACAGCCACTCCACAGCAAAGAAAAAAATCATAATTAAAAACAATGCCCTTTACAGCGGCAAAAGCTTAAACTTTCACAAATGCGAGACCGATTGCATTGCAAGTGCGTGTTTAATATATCTCCCACTTTCCTCCAATAAAATGTTGGAAGGTATGAAAGTACTGGTCGGGTTCGAGGTTTTTTAAACCCGAGTTCGTAACCTCAAGCAGTTAAAAAATTACAGTCAGCAACTCTGATGTTTCCGTCTACCTATTTTTTTTTCCAGATGTATATAGCGCGAACTCGACCCTAAGGTATTGGAGCGCTTTACATGAGAATCAGTTACAAGAACACATTCGTTTCTTGTTAGGCACGGAGAGATCAAGCGATTTGCCCAAAATCACAGGAAGATGAGCGGGAGCCGACGCCGAGGCTCGAGTCCCCAATACCAAAGGCGGCAGCTCTGGCCGTAAGGCCACAGCCTCTCCCCAAATTAAATTTCACAAAAAATGTAGAGTGCTGCGTAAGGAAAGCGAACCATTAATTAAACTGGTTCGATCAGCCTCGTACGCACTGCGGCTGGGCGAACTCTGATAAAAAAGTTTTGCAAGTGAAGTTAGCAGTCTAGTTCTTTATGGGAATTCCTATCGGCTCTGTGACTGGCTGTCGCCTCTCGGATTCCGATTGGCCAGGAGTAGCTCATTTCAGATGCATGGCGTGAGCACGCACCGGACTTGGGACGGAGACTGAGATCGAAGAGGCGGGGTCTCCGCTAATAGAAATGTCGCTGTAATCGCCTGGGAGTGGCTGCTCTCTGTGATAACTAGCCTAGTGATAACATGGTTAGTGGGCGTGGTCTCTGTTTGATCTGCTGGCGTTGGTATGCCCTTTCTGTTTGCATGTGTTATTCCAACCTGTCTCTTTCTTGAGCTGTCTGCTCTCAGTTCAACATGCCCCGCTGCTCCCCTGGCCTCCTGGCGCTGCCCCTCGTCGCACTGGGGTTGCTGCTGGTTATCTTTCTGCTCCGAACTTATAGTTCCCAGGGCCCCACGGCGAGCCTTGCCTGGGGTCCAAGGAAGCAACTACCTTTGGAACCGGGCACTGATGAGAAGAGAATCTGGAAGGAAAACCTTAAGGGTGAGTACGGGAGCACTGAGTAAATTAAAAGAGGGACTCTAGGGTATGAGTAATTAATTGTATACTTGATTTCTTCTTAAATATATTGTAAAAAATGTTGGAAATTTAAACTTTCCTACTGCAAGTATTTGATTCGTTTTTCTCAGGCAATCTTTCAGTGCTCGGTCTGCTCTATAGTGGATTATCGTTCCTTCCAAGCTTCAGTGGTATCAAACCACAGCATTCGTATTGATTCAGGCTGAACGCAGCCAGTGTTTTGCTCATCCCAGAATGGCCGAGTACGCGCAAGCCGTCGAAAGACCCATTATGCAATTCTCTCCAACAGGTCACATGATGAATAAAGCATTGGCAAAGCCACTAAGTCTCGTCTTTTGGATCCATAGCCATGCAGCACATTATCCTGAGTACTACAGCATCTACTGTTACTTAACGTGCCACTGGTGATGTGACGAGGCTATGTACAACAAGCACAACATAAAGTTGCTGCCTGTGCTGGAGGAGGATGCTTGTGTTAAGAGACTTGACTCACCACTCCACTCTTCCTCGGTTCTTCACAAAAAGATACCTTGTATTATTCTTCGCTTGATGCTTTCATCTTTAAAATCTTCTTTCATTAAAGGTCGAAACAACCAATGGGTTGGTGTGCCTACACATATTTGTATGAAAGAGTGGCTGAAAATGCATTTTATCCTCCCAATGTTATTTCAGTGATTACTATAGTGAACAACCGCACGTAAATTACACAGACTGTCTGTAATTTGGACGTCAGGTCTGTTGTCCATGAGGATCCCTTTTACGGATGCCTTTCCTCCGTAATTTTGAGCATTGCAGGGAGCAGTACTGCTTCCATGCAAGAAGCCTCCGCTCCCTGATGGGGCTGCCTCCTACTCATCCTCTGAGCACAAGAGCAGCCCCACCTCGCCCATTGTCATTCTGTATGTGGCTAATTGTCACATACAGAATGCCAATGGGCCAGTTTGGACTGTTACAGCATGTTGTGGCCTTCTCTAGCCTCGGTCTAGGACAAGGCATTCTGTCAGATGGAAGAAATGTACAAAAAAACGGCAATGCTTCTACATGAGAATCCAGTTCATGAAAATAAGGCAGCTAATCAAGTTAAAAAGAAGACGTTACACTTATTTCACAGTCTCTTCATTTTAGAACGTGCGCATTTTCAATTTTATATTTAACAAAGCCATGGTTGCTGCTTTTTTTATTTTAAGCAACTAACAACCATTGACCAAGCCAATAGTGCTGGCTTGTTGTAGGTGTAACATTACTTGTATTATATATATCTGTTTGCAATGACAGAAGCAGCAAAATACCAGTCGGATGGCCCACTATGCTAGGCACAGATTTTTAGCTAATGTGTTTTAAGCCATGCCCTTAATTACATCGAAACATCCCTTTTGGAGAGAATCTCACCTGCCGCCCAACCGTTATTGTGCTACCTCTGTCATTGCATCCAGATATATAATACAATAAGTAACATTATATCTACAACAACCCAGGGCTATTGACTTTTTCAATGGTTGTTGCATAGGATAAATAAGCAACAACTACAGCTTTGTTGAATATATTGAAAATGCTTCAGTTCTGAAATGATTTATAAAAAGTCCATTGAAGTTACACCAAAGGCTTTCAACAGTTGAGAGCATACGTCCTGCTTTTTGACTGTCTGCATTTCTTCTCTTAAAGGAGCGCGGCTGAGGGCTGATTCTGCGCCATTTGGAAAATATTTATGTTAATTGCAGTGCACGACGGTGCTGCAATTAACAGGAATATTTTCACAATGGTCCACAAACAGCCCCCAGCTGTGCTCCAATAACCAGGAAAAACAACAGCAAGTGCAGGAGCCACCACAAGCTGGATTCGTGCCGCTCCTATTCTAAAAGCGTGAGATGTGCGGTGGATACGCGCTCCATACGCGCTCGGGGGATCTGACGTGTGCACGCAGGCGTGCACGTTACTGGGAACACTGGCCAGGACATGATATAGCAATGTTAACTCCTATCTAACCCACAATAATACCATTACACTCAGCAGTCGCAGCCAATTGTGGCTCATGCAGTCTGGTTAATAACTCCCCTGTCCTGCTTTATGCTCTTACCCTGATACAAGACCTTTCCGCTATGGGTCTTATCCATCACTTAATACTATACTAGCCCCTGTACCATTCATCACCAGCTGAACAGAAATGGAATGCTTGAAGCGGTCTGACGCATAAAGCTGGTCACTTGGAGGACTGCACTGCAGGTTTTAATTAGCTGCATCCTATGTGTGCCATTTTACATCGCACAATGTCTATCCGAGCAGATCTTCCTGACCATTTCTCTCACCTAACATGCCTGCTCAGGACCATGGATTTTAAACAAAATATCAGACTGGACAACCAAGTGCAGTAACCATAAAAATAGATTATTATCGTATGAAGTACCACAAAAAGACCTGCATAGTTGATCAAATCTGCATGCATACTGAAAAACCGTGAAGTGCACAATTGTATCAGCCTAATATAAACTTATTTTTACTTGTACTTAAGTGGTTGTGTAATTACTTATATAATATTGTGTGACACCTACAAGACCTAAGTAATGAAAAGATCCCCTTGAACCTATTCACAGTATAACAATGTACACAGAGTGCAAAAAACATATAGAAAAACGAATATATGTTGTGTTATTTATTACAAATTCAATTTCATACATATGAGGTTAAAAAATAAATAATATGTCATAAAAACAAGATAATGATACACAGTATAAAAACTTTCACAAATAAATTATAGCCAATACATAATCAATTATGACCTGCATAATTTAAGCAACAGACAGAAACATGTACAACGTAACATTTGTTTGATACTAAATGTACATTTGAAATCCTATATCTCCACTTCGTTATATACAAAGATAAAATCTGTATTATAACATCAATGCCGTTCCTTGAATTGTACAGGAAACAAGAGCGTCTATGCGTTTCGATGGATTCAACAGTTTATACCATCTTTATCAAGACTTGTAGATATTCTGCCATGTCAAGGGGATCATATGAAAATTCTCACCCTACAATGGATACATATACAGTTAGAATTTATGTTGAAAATCAAATTCATTAAGCCTTCCAACATTGTTCAATGATCAACACGATTAAACTATCTTCTATTGTAAATACAATCATTAAATCCCTTCAACTCCAATTAGGTGGTCAATTTTCTGTTCATTTCTATTTACTCCTTCATAATTTCATAGTCGGGGCAACAAAATACTCTGTATCCCCTGGTTAGTTAAACTGCTACCAAGGTCTACCGCCCCTCTCAAGGCCAGCCCAAACTATATATGATAAGCCTACTCGAATAAAGTACATAACTAGGAGGTCTCTTGAGGAGTGTCTCTGTACAGTTGGGGAGACGGCAATTGATAGAGCAGTATCAACAATAGTGTACTTTATCCAAGATAAATGTGAGGGAACAAATACAATATTTGGTTGTGCTGCCTTACCCTTACTCGGGATGATGTCTACCGGAATATGAGCAAATTCTTAAAAGAGGCTTTGCTGAATGGCAATAGGTTTTGGACGTAAGCAAATGTCTCACGAATTTGTGGAAAGCTGGGGAGAGGGGAGCATTAATTACTGGCATATCTTCCTGCATACTATAACGAACAACCCCCTGAAGTTATATTAAGTTAACTCCCTCTAAACTGGCGTACTATCGTGGTTTATATAAATGGATATACCTTAAAGACAACGTTCAATACATATGAATGGCTCCGTGTTCCAATGCGAAAAAGGGCTGCTGAAATGGTCCACTTCGTTATGTTCTGGACGAGGTATTCAATCAATACCAAAATCTGTTCGGAACATATTCAAAATTAGTGTGTTTTGTTGAGTTAGTGGCTGAACACCACCATGTTGCTAAATACTCTAACATTGCAAAATTTGACCAAATATCATGCCTTAAAAACGTCAGGATTCTAAGTAGCATTGCCCGTGGTGTACGTGGTAAGGCCAGCCAAGCTGGGGATGTCACCGGAGGCTGCTTGCCCTAGGGGACACACATATAAAAGCACACTTAGTGCGTGGCTCAGGCAGATGGAAAAATGCCCAATGCAAGGCTGCACAGTAGCGCCGAGGTTAAAGGGTTACCTGTAATTCTTTTCGGTGGGTGCTTTCCGTAACTGAGGGTCCGTGTTCAATTGCAGAAAGAACGCTGACATTCAGCGATTTAACTGCAATGTGTTCTGAATTTCCATTGGTTGAGTTTGATGTTAAACCTCCAGTGGCAGAAGTTCGATCACAAGACTCTATGTAAAGCAACTAGTTTCTCTGGAAACGCATTTCATTGGATAAACCCACAATAGGAAGCGGAAATACTATTGTGCTGTTCCCTCCCTGGTCCTCAGCTTAAAGGACTCCTCGGTACGTGGCTAGACTGTTAGGCATTGGCTCACAGCCGATCACGTGACATCGCAAGCGGTGTACCGTGAATGGCTGAAAGAAGCCAATGCCAGGGTCGCAACCAAGATATTGTTACAAGTCTGCTAGTGCTAACCAATGGAAAACGAAACGCACACACGTCGCGAACACGAAGGCTTGCAGCCGGGAATAAAATGAGTGTCTGTTTATACTTGTGAATAAAAACACACACAACCATGCGCCACACCCTGTAACATTTAAAACTGGGTTAACCGTCCAAGCGGTGATCGAAGATACCCTTGGAATTAGTAGAGATGACTATACCATTGTCTACCCTACGTTTTCCTAAACTGCATCAATGGATTAGTGGCCACATATGGTGTATACATCTATTTCTACAGGGGAGGTCCTGGGTAAGGATGATGTTGTAATATGTATCATAACTCACGTACCATCCAAAACCCCAAAAGATCAGTGGCCACCAATCAAAGAGGGTCATCTCTGGTGACTACAGACACTGGGGAAAGAATGGAACTGATCAGATATGCAAATCATCACTCAAAGTACTAACTAGACACCTACAAGACCTCCACTGGCTCCCCGTCGAGAAGAGAGTGAACTTCAAACTGCTCACCCACGCCTATAAGTCCCTCCTCGACCTCGGGCCCAAGTACCTCACCGAGAGAGTCTCCCGCGTACCCAAGAGGAAACTCCTCTCCGCCAACCTCGCCCTAGCAGAGACCCCACGCATCTGCAGAACCAGAGCAGGAGGAAGAGCTTTCTCCTGCGTCGCAGCCAAAGCCTGGAACGAGCTACCAGTCAATATCAGACACTCACCCACCCTGCATACCTTCAGGAGGAACCTCAAGACCTGGCTCTTCCCCTGAACCGGAGCTGCACTACCCCCCAAGTACCTTGAGACCCTCATGGGTGAGTAGCGCACTTTATAAACCCCTGATTGATGTATTGATTGACCTCCTCTGATGCGTCTATAAAAAACTTACCCTTTGTCCCTAAGTTTTGTCCTGAATTTTGACCTCCTGTCCTGAACTTTTACACTCGCCGTCCTGAATTTGTACCCATGCCAGTAAGTCACCCAAGTTATTACTACAGTGACTGCTGCAACAAGCACCAAGAGGGAGAAGGGAGGAATGTTTATAATTAAAGTTGGGTGGGGGTAGCAGTGGTGTGGAAGGGGGTGGGAAAGCAAGCAGAAACAAATGGGACGAGGCCAAACGAAGCCAATACAAGCGACAGAGCAGCAACGGCAGGTGTGAATTAGGGACTGCAGTGACATGCAAAAAGTAAATAAATAACATGAATATGCCTAGCGAAAGAATCATAATTTTAAAAGGCTTGGGCTGGAGAGGAGCCACGCGCGTGACCAAGATGGCCGCGTGAAGGCTTAGCTTCGGAGACTCCGTCCCTCTGTCGAGCCTATCCTGAATTAATCCTGATACCAGAACCCTGAAATCGGTAGGGGAAAGGAAGCTGATACCCCTGGTGATATTTGGGAGTGAATCGAGCATCCCTACCCATCGGAACATCGTCTGGTGTTTGGAGGCCTACACCCCATTTCATCCGGGGACCATGGTGTGTCATCCACCCGGACTGTAGTTGAACAAAAGCGGGTCTTTTAGCCGGAAGTTGCGGCCCACATTCGAAACCGAAACTCATCCGCTGAAGATGCGATGAACTCGGGTGAGCGTACGGCGAAGATAGTTGGGAGCCGCCTTCCGATCTGAGCTTGAGTGTTGGTGGTGGAGCCGCAGTGGTGCCCTGGGGTGCTGAAGGGGGGTATTTCGGCTAGGTGTGAAAACTAGGATGGTGTCGAAGCCAGAAACTGAGAAGCCTCCATCGAGGTCGGGGCGTGGACTGAAGAATGTGCAGACTCAAAAAATATTTTGTTACATTCAGCCCATGGGTTCGCCCTTGAAACAGAGGAAGATTCCGGCGCACGGAGGAGACCCACCAAGTGAATCGGCTGAGCCGACAATGACAGATCTCATGGCGGCGATAAACAACGTCCAGTCCGCCATGGTCGGGAAAATGGACGCTCTAGACACTACATTGGACACTGTAAAGTTGGAAGTCAACCTATTGCGGGCCGATCACGCCAAAACAAGCGAAAAGGTTAAGTCTCTTGACCTAAAGACTTCCAGCTTGGTGGATGACATGGCGGAGTTGCAACGAGAAGTCCGGGCCCTGCAGGCGGCACGGGAGAATACCAGCCGAAAGGTGGACGACTACGAAGGGTGCAATCGGCGGAACAACTTACTCATCCTTGGTGTACCGGAGAAAGTAGAAGGCCAAACTCCCGATCTATTTGTGGAGGACATTGTACTTAACCACCTGAAGCCGAGGGGCCTCAGTACATTTTTTACAATCGAACGTGCACATAGGGTGCCAGGAGGTCAGCCAAACCAGGAGCACCACCCCGCCCGATGATAGCTAGGGTGTTGAACTTCCGTGACAGAGATGTGATTCTGCAATCGTCACGCTCCTCGGGCCCGTTGCATTATGAAAATACTACGCTTTCCTTCTTTCCAGACTTTACACAGATCGTGCAGAAAATGAGACTGAGTTTTCTTCCGGTAAAGAAGAAACTAAAGGACAAGGGACTGAGATACTCGATGCTCTTTCTGGCGAAACTCAGCGTGGAAGCAGATGGTAAGGCCTGGTTCTTTGATAACCCGGAGGTAGCGTCAGACTGGGCGGACAGCAGAGCGTCGGAACATCCCGAAGAACACCATCGCGTGGCTGAGGAAGATGGACAGGGATGAGAAAGCTGTCGACAGCAATGGTGTTTTACGCTGTGGACTTGGGTAGTGGACAAATGTTGTACTCAGGGGGACTCTCCAGTTAAGTATAATTCGGGAATAATACTGTGAAGGGGGAGGGAGGGGCTGGGCATTGGGTTCCCCCCTGTTACTAGTTTTAGTTACCTTAGATTAGTGGGGGGGCGACAGGCACACTGCGAGTTGGGGTGGGGCTCAGGCCTGATGCAGGGGTGCAGGGTGGCGGGATGGGGTGTGGGGTTGGGGGAGATTGTTTTTGTTTTTTGTTCAACCTTTTTGAAATCATTGAGTAACTGTGTATGTTCACGTCGGGTGCATGCGATCATAGGAATTGGGTAAATGTCGCGAGAAGGGAAAGGATTGGGGATGAAGATACTGAGCTGGAATGTTAATGGGTTAGGAGACAGGATCAAGCGGGGGATGGTAAATCAGTTCATACGAAGGCACTCCCCGGACGTGGTATTGTTGCAAGAAACGCACCTGATTGGCAATAGATGTATGGCACTGCATAAAGGAGGATATAAGTTAGTGGCACACGCGGGGTTCACCACTGGTTCGAGGGGGGGTTGGAATATTATTAAGAAACTCCTTTCCCTTTGAGATCCGATCAACGTGGGCAGATCAGAGAGGCAGGTATGTGGGTGTTTCCGGTCAGTTGGAGGGTAAGACAGTTACATTCTTGTCAGCATATGTTCCGCCCAGCCTGCAATCTGAAATCTTCTGAGACCTAGGCGCTGTCTTTCTCACGCTGCCCCTGGGCCCTCTTGTCGTGGGGAGTGACTTCAACGCAGTGTTGGATGGAGAGCTTGATAGACACCCAGGGAGGGTTCTTCGTCAGTCCCAGGGTGGCTCCCAGAATTTTTAGAAACATTGGGTCTGGCAAAAAATAATAATAATAATAAATAAATAAATAAATATAAGGCTTGGGCCACTGCAAAGCATGAGCCAGTGCTGCAGGTATTCACCAAGCCTTGTTAACCACTTCCTTTTAAGGTGTAAATGGACTTTTAAAGACTTGTGAAATACTCTGGTGAGGCTGAGCTAAGGCCTTGAGAAACTGCCCACCGAGCCAACACTAGCTCAAGGACGGTGTGTGTGTTTCCTGGAAACTACATCAGTGCGGGCTGAGACACATGGGGGGATGGGCTGCTAAAGCCTGCTGTGGCTATATATCATACTCCCTTAATGGCAGTCAACAGATAGCCAGAGAGCATTGGGTGTCATGGAGGAGCAGGGACACAATACAGTGGGTTGAAATAATAAGCAGCCCTGAGAAGAAAAGGGAATAGGAGGAGGACGGGCTGTGTGGCCTGCACCTCACAGCACATTAGCCATGAACATTTGAAATTGATGAGAGACATGTGAATCAGCATCAAGACAAATGAGTACAACACAGTCAATAACATTACACAGTAAATGGGGATTGGTAATGGTGCACTTCTATGGTGGTGGTGGTGCTGGCATATGTGAATATGCAGAGTGGGCCATTAAGCTAGGTCTCCGATAGACGCAGTAACGTACACATTTGTTTAGGCACAGTGTGCGTTTGTTCTTGGGGGGTGGGGAGGGCTCCTAAAGGAAAGCAGGAGGGGGAGAGTAAAAAATAAAAACAAGCAGCGATGGACGTGAAACACTACATTTCAACTCTTATCGCTTGGAACTATAATAACAAGCATGAAACAATAAATGAAGTGATCGTGTCCTTATACCACCTATATCAAATAGCATTTATATTGGGCATGTATCTGGTGGCTACTTTTATAAAACGGTAGCATAAAAACTGCTGTGACAGACGGAGGCATGAGAATCGTCATCAAGGCAATAACTATGGCAAATTAGCACAACAGAATCATTAACATTACAGGGGCGGTGCTGCTGGTAATTGTGGCCACGGCGGGCAGGCGGGTAAACTCTGTAGCATACAAATTTGTTTCGATACCCCATGCTTTTGTTCTAAGAGGATGATGTGGTGCTCCTTACCGGAAGCAGGAGGGGGAAAGCAAAAAAGAACCAAGCAGCTATGGAAGGGAAACTTGTTTGTACTCTTATCACTTGCAAATATACTAACAAATAAGAAACAATAAAAACGTGAGGCAATGGGAATCGCTTATTATAAATACACTCAAAATGACGGGAGGGAGGGTGCCACGGGGAGATTAAGCAAGCTGGGGGGACGTGCGCAGAAGCTGAACACTTGGAGAGGACACGAGCAGCTGGGAGCTGCGAAGGGCGCAGAATTTGAACAAGCGCCAAAGACACAAGCAGGAGGAAACCATAAAAAAAAACAGAGCGGAGCAGCTGCAAGAGGGCGGAAAGAAAAAGTAGTGTGCCGAAACTCAACATATGGCTAGATTGAAGGGATCCATGTAACAGGGGCAGTCTTCAGGGCGAACAAAACAGCCAAAAGGCAGGACAAATGTACATTTTGAAAGGTAGACTAAACAACCAATGGAAAGCGCTAGGCATGCTGATAGTTTATACAGTAGATACAGCATGTCTCGAAGAGACCGCACATGCTTTGCTTAGGCGAGACCTAAAAACGAGGTTCTTGAAAGTAAAAATAAGGACATTTAAAATTGTATTTCTGTTTGAATCTAATCAATTAGATTGCATTAAGTGGCACTTGTCAAACTACATAATTTTCAAATATTTTGTTGAGGGTGCCTAACTTTCCATCAGCAATTCACGGGGCGCTCCATGTGCGGAAAACAATGTGCTTGTCGCAAAATGCCTTTTTGGAACTTCTTAGTATAAGCTTAGCCCCTTGTGTCAGTCAGGCCATGTTAAAAGCTGTAATTCTGCCACTTATTGAATTTATTGAGTGTGATTACTATGTGTTGGAACAGGAATGTTTCCTGCATGGTGAATGAGCAGGTTCTTGCACCTAGAGTGTGGACCTGCAAGTCAAACTGGTATCCTGACTTTTTTTTTTTAGCCCTGGTGTCACACTAATTAATAAGTTTAAATAGCCTTAGGCGTTTGCATGGTAATGCAAGATCCAGAACCTGTCCATGACCTGGAGGGGCGCACCAAGTTCTCCTTCATTGTGAGCATAGACTACTGCCCATGCCTTGGGTAGGTCAAGTAAGATGTGATGGCAGAGTACGGAGTTTCTAACACTCATTACTGTGACCACACTTTTTTTATATCTATGTCAAAGAGTTTATGGTTCTACTCGCCATTTATGGTTCTACTCACTGCTACGTGTAATGTTCGTCTATTATGTGAAACCATGTGAGCCTGTCAATTGCTTGTATGTGCAGTGAGTGTGAGACATGTTTGGTAGTTTGTGTGCGTGTATTTTTGCGTATCCTGCTGGAACCGGTAAGCCCAGAATCCTAGCGCTGAGATCGTGTGTACTTGACCTGTGCTATTTTGAACACCCCAAGCCTGTTCCTGTACAAAAGATGGAAGCGAGGTTGCTTTTCCAGACAGTGGAAGTATATTGTTGACATTCCTGAGACTGAACGGAGGGAGCCCAGGCACTGAACTAGGGAAAGAGGAGACTGTCTTCCTCTTCGAAATTTGATTAGGTCCTTTCTGATACAGAGGGCTTCTCATTAATCTCCCAGAGTCTGCCATTTAGTGGATGGCAGGGGGGAAGGGTAGTTCTTCGATAGCTGTGTCAGGAAGTGAATGGTCCTTTTAATATGGGGTAACCTCTTGACTGCCTGATCACTGTCGGAGGTGGCTGTGATACGTGCAAACTGTTCACCGCTCTTTGTGTCTTTCTTGTGGCTGCGCCAGCCTGGATGCATATCACTGCTGCAAGTTCAGACGAGGTCTGTTCCTCTAACCTGCAAAGCCATATAAAATACTACAGAAGCTTCAGTTTATCAGAAGTTCTCTGATTAAAGCAAAAAAAAAACATGAAATTGAAAAATGCTGACTGAATTGGTAGGTTGACAGATTCCTCACTGAAAAGTGTATTTGTAAAGGTTAAAACTTGTACCTGTTTTTGTATCCAGCTGTCCCCTTGAGAACTCCTGGACGGAAATTTGAGAGCTAGGGATGCGAGCAGGCTTAATTTGCAGTCAAATCAGCTGCCACTTTCTTTCCTGAATACGCTGCACCTTCAAGTGATTGTTTAGTATTGACATGCATGTCTGTTTCTCTTTCCAAGGGGCCATCAGGATCCCCACCGTCTCCTTCTCAGAAGACAAACTGAACCTGACTGCCTTGGAGGAGTTCAACACATACATCAAAAAAGGTACTAATGCTGGAAGGCCTTTGGTCTGTCTTTTCTATTAGGGGCTTCGGCATTACAGGGTTCAGACTGACTTTCATGGGCAGAGGAGACGTAACCTTGTTAATGCAGACTTTTGTGAGGGTGTACTGACTGCTACAGGGCAGGCGCATGAGCATAACATTAAGAACACACACTGCCTCCACTGGGGGGTGGGGGAATGGGGGGGATGCATAGCTTGGTAAATGCTGATATTCCGTGTGTCTGGAGAGTTGCAGTGTACGATTGAAACAGCCTGCACCCATGTGAGTGGTATATAGCTTTATTAATGCAGACTTTGACTGTAGCCGGAGATGTATGTCGGTAACATTAGTGAAGCAGTGTTGGAATTGCAAAGCTTGATAAGTGTAGACTTTGCAGCAGGAAACGTGGGTAACATCTGTGAAGCAGCATGGGAGGTGCATAGCTTGATTTGTGAACACTGGCTGTAGCCGTAGACCGAGGTAACATAGGTATCGTCAGTGAAGTATTGTGGAAGGTGCGCAGCATGATAAATGCACAATGTGACTGCAGCCGTAGACTTGGGTAACATAGGTATCGTCGGTGAAGCATTGTGGAAGATGCGCAGCATGATAAATGCACAATGTGACTGCAGCCGTAGACTTGGGTAACATAGGTATCCTCAGTGAAGCATTGTGGAAGATGCGCAGCATGATAAATGCACAATGTGACTGCAGCCGTAGACTTGGGTAACATAGGTATCGTCAGTGAAGTATTGTGAAGGTGCGCAGCATGATAAATGCACAATGTGACTGCAGCCGTAGACTTGGGTAACATAGGTATCGTCGGTGAAGCATTGTGGAAGATGCGCAGCATGATAAATGCACAATGTGACTGCAGCCGTAGACTTGGGTAACATAGGTATCCTCAGTGAAGCATTGTGGAAGATGCGCAGCATGATAAATGCACAATGTGACTGCAGCCGTAGACTTGGGTAACATAGGTATCGTCGGTGAAGCATTGTGGAAGATGCGCAGCATGATAAATGCACAATGTGACTGCAGCCGTAGACTTGGGTAACATAGGTATCCTCAGTGAAGCATTGTGGAAGATGCGCAGCATGATAAATGCACAATGTGACTGCAGCCGTAGACTTGGGTAACATAGGTATCCTCAGTGAAGCATTGTGGAAGATGTGCAGCATGATAAATGCACAATGTGACTGCAGCCGTAGACTTGGGTAACATAGGTATCCTCAGTGAAGCATTGTGGAAGATGCGCAGCATGATAAATGCACAATGTGACTGCAGCTGTAGACTTGGGTAACATAGGTATCCTCAGTGAAGCATTGTGTAAGATGCGCAGCATGATAAATGCACAATGTGACTGCAGCCGTAGACTTGGGTAACATAGGTATCCTCAGTGAAGCATTGTGGAAGATGTGCAGCATGATAAATGCACAATGTGACTGCAGCCGTAGACTTGGGTAACATAGGTATCCTCAGTGAGGCATTGTGGAAGATGCGCAGCATGATAAATGCACAATGTGACTGCAGCCGTAGACTTGGGTAACATAGGTATCCTCAGTGAAGCATTGTGGAAGATGCGCAGCATGATAAATGCACAATGTGACTGCAGCCGTAGACTTGGGTAACATAGGTATCCTCAGTGAAGCATTGTGGAAGGTGCGCAGAATGATAAATGCACAATGTGACTGCAGCCGTAGACTTGGGTAACATAGGTATCCTCAGTGAAGCATTGTGGAAGGTGCGCAGAATGATAAATGCACAATGTGACTGCAGCCGTAGACTTGGGTAACATAGGTATCCTCAGTGAAGCATTGTGGAAGATGCGCAGCATGATAAATGCACAATGTGACTGCAGCCGTAGACTTGGGTAACATAGGTATCCTCAGTGAAGCATTGTGGAAGATGCGCAGCATGATAAATGCACAATGTGACTGCAGCCGTAGACTTGGGTAACATAGGTATCCTCAGTGAGGCATTGTGGAAGATGCGCAGCATGATAAATGCACAATGTGACTGCAGCCGTAGACTTGGGTAACATAGGTATCCTCAGTGAAGCATTGTGGAAGGTGCGCAGAATGATAAATGCACAATGTGACTGCAGCCGTAGACTTGGGTAACATAGGTATCCTCAGTGAAGCTTTGTGGAAGATGCGCAGCATGATAAATGCACAATGTGACTGCAGCCGTAGACTTGGGTAACATAGGTATCCTCAGAGAAGCATTGTGGAAGATGCGCAGCATGATAAATGCACAATGTGACTGCAGCCGTAGACTTGGGTAACATAGGTATCCTCAGTGAAGCATTGTGGAAGATGCGCAGCATGATAAATGCACAATGTGCCTGCAGCCGTAGACTTGGGTAACATAGGTATCCTCAGTGAAGCATTGTGTAAGATGCGCAGCATGATAAATGCACAATGTGACTGCAGCCGTAGACTTGGGTAACATAGGTATCCTCAGTGAAGCTTTGTGGAAGATGCGCAGCATGATAAATGCACAATGTGACTGCAGCCGTAGACTTGGGTAACATAGGTATCCTCAGTGAAGCATTGTGGAAGATGCGCAGCATGATAAATGCACATTTTGATTGCAGCTGTAGACTTGACTAACATAGGAATCCTCAGTGAAGCATTGTGGAAGATGTGCAGCATGATATATGCACAATGTGACTGCAGCCGTAGACTTGGGTAACATAGGTATCCTCAGTGAAGTATTATGGAAGATGCGCAGCATGATAAATGCACCTTGTGACTGCAGCCGTAGACTTGGGTATCATAGGTATCCTCAGTGAAGCATTGTGGAAGGTGCGCAGAATGATAAATGCACAATGTGTCTGCAGCGGGAGACTTGGTTAACATAGGTATCCTCAGTGAAGCATTGTGGAAGATGCGCAGCATGATAAATGCACAATGTGACTGCAGCCGTAGACTTGGGTAACATAGGTATCCTCAGTGAAGCATTGTGGAAGGTGCGCAGAATGATAAATGCACAATGTGACTGCAGCCGTAGACTTGGGTAACATAGGTATCCTCAGTGAAGCATTGTGGAAGATGCGCAGCATGATAAATGCACAATGTGACTGCAGCCGTAGACTTGGGTAACATAGGTATCCTCAGTGAGGCATTGTGGAAGATGCGCAGCATGATAAATGCACAATGTGACTGCAGCCGTAGACTTGGGTAACATAGGTATCCTCAGTGAGGCATTGTGGAAGATGCGCAGCATGATAAATGCACAATGTGACTGCAGCCGTAGACTTGGGTAACATAGGTATCCTCAGTGAAGCATTGTGGAAGGTGCGCAGAATGATAAATGCACAATGTGACTGCAGCCGTAGACTTGGGTAACATAGGTATCCTCAGTGAGGCATTGTGGAAGATGCGCAGCATGATAAATGCACAATGTGACTGCAGCCGTAGACTTGGGTAACATAGGTATCCTCCGTGAGGCATTGTGGAAGATGCGCAGCATGATAAATGCACAATGTGACTGCATCCGTAGACTTGGGTAACATAGGTATCCTCAGTGAGGCATTGTGGAAGATGCGCAGCATGATAAATGCACAATGTGACTGCAGCCGTAGACTTGGGTAACATAGGTATCCTCAGAGAAGCATTGTGGAAGATGCGCAGCATGATAAATGCACAATGTGACTGCAGCCGTAGACTTGGGTAACATAGGTATCCTCAGTGAAGCATTGTGGAAGATGCGCAGCATGATAAATGCACAATGTGACTGCAGCCGTAGACTTGGGTAACATAGGTATCCTCAGTGAAGCATTGTGGAAGATGCGCAGCATGATAAATGCACAATGTGACTGCAGCCGTAGACTTGGGTAACATAGGTATCCTCAGTGAAGCATTGTGGAAGATGTGCAGCATGATAAATGCACAATGTGACTGCAGCCGTAGACTTGGGTAACATAGGTATCCTCAGTGAAGCATTGTGTAAGATGCGCAGCATGATAAATGCACAATGTGACTGCAGCCGTAGACTTGGGTAACATAGGTATCCTCAGTGAAGCATTGTGGAAGATGCGCAGCATGATAAATGCACAATGTGACTGCAGCCGTAGACTTGGGTAACATAGGTATCCTCAGTGAGGCATTGTGGAAGATGCGCAGCATGATAAATGCACAATGTGACTGCAGCCGTAGACTTGGGTAACATAGGTATCCTCAGTGAAGCATTGTGGAAGATGCGCAACATGATAAATGCACAATGTGACTGCAGCCGTAGACTTGGGTAACATAGGTATCCTCAGTGAAGCATTGTGGAAGATGCGCAGCATGATAAATGCACAATGTGACTGCAGCCGTAGACTTGGGTAACATAGGTATCCTCAGTGAAGCATTGTGGAAGGTGCGCAGAATGATAAATGCACAATGTGACTGCAGCGGGAGACATGGGTAGCATCCATGAAGCAGTGTGGGAGGTACATAGCTTGTAGGTACATATGCATGATTAAAGCAGACTGTTGGTATTGGGCCACCTACAACCACAATGTTGATGTAAATCTAGCGGTAAGATGTATAATGTGGTTATTACTGATTTTGACTTTGCTGAGGGAAGCTACAGAACACTCTTATTATGGTGTGATTCCAGATTACACTACTGCCAAGTGGTTGAGTGGCATGAAGGCCACATTCTGCAATCCCAGACATTTTAGCTAAAAGCAGTTTATTATTTTAAAACTACAATATAAGAACAATAAACATTCCGTCCCACATTAGATAAAAACATGTACACAACAACACGCTAAAATACGACGTATGGTTTTCACACTGAATCCCATGCAGAGGGGAAACAAGGACAAGCTTTTAATTGTGTGCACTGCAGCCAAACTCTACAGCGAGACATGTTAACTGTCTCATTCCCTTTTTTTTTTTTATGTAACTCAGTTTTTGTCTTCCTTTTTCGTCTCGAAAGTCAACACACATAGAAATGTTTAACCTAATTGGTATGAGATGTGGGGAACGGCAGGTCACTTTGAACATCAGAGGGCAAGGCTCAAGTTCCAGCCTCGGTTCAGCATCGTATCACTCTGGGCAAATCATTTAACCTTCATGTACATAAAAAAAGTGTGATGCAATCAGACTCTGTTAGATTGCAAAAGTTATATTTTAAAACCACCTTTAAAAGAACACTACATCAGATAAAAATAGGTACACAGCAATCCACTAAACTACGACACATTGTTTGCACACTGCGTTCCATACAGAGAGGAAAATCAGTCACCGCAATCATCAAATACATTAAATTGTAAGTGCAGGGAGTCACTAAAAGTACACATTTCCATCAGAGGCATACGATCTGAAAAACATAAATACATTTATCAAATGCATTAAAGTGCAAATGCAGTGAGACAATAAATGTGCGCATTGGTGGTATGACGTTACAACGCATACTTTTACCACGCATACCATTACAACGAAACTTTTACAACGCAGGATCCATTACAACGCATGCCATTACAACGCATGCCATTACAACGCATGCCATTACAACGCATGCCATTGCAACGTATGCCATTACAACGTATGCCATTACAACGTAAGTATGGGTAAGTATTATTTATTGTAAGTGTTGGATAGTGTAGGGGTTTAACTTACTATTCTAACTTCAGGGGGGCGTAACAGTAGGGAATGTGTTGGATAATGTAGGGGTTAAAATTAAATTTAATACTTACCCATACTTACGTTGTAATGACATGCGTTGTAATGGCATGCGTTGTAATGGACCCTGCGTTGTAAAAGTTTAGTTGTAATGGTAGTGCGTGGTAATAGTTGCGTTGTAAAGGATGTTCCCCGTGCGCATTACCATCAAAAGCAAGCGTCCAGGAAAAAAAAGTATACATCACTGTCAGTTAAAAAGAAGAAACCCATTTAGGAGCTGTATTCTTTCTGGATATAAACACACCTAGGATGGGAAAAGTGCTGTGCTTGGAGATGATTGGGAAGCGTGCAATTTGATCAAGAGCTAGAAGCACGTTTCATTATGGGATATGTACAAATCCGCCTTAAGCTTATACCTAATGTGGTAGGCAGTTCTCTCGGACAAGGCCACGTAACCCATACAAATGACGCTACAGAAATGACCACGTACATGTCATCTGATTTAAGGTACAGCACTATTGCTGGTTTATCACTTCTAACCCAATGATGTTTAAAAAGGAGGATCCACCTCCACCTTGCGGCATCAAATTTCTTACTGAACAGAATCAAATGGGTTAGATTGTCCAAACCACCAAAGCTACAATCACTGTGGTCATGTCTACCATCGAGCATATCGATTCCTTTGAGATAGTCCCTAGTTAGAAGAATACCCAGCCGGAAGTTTAAGTACAATATTCGCTTCGGTCTAGCCTACAACACATCCAAGCATTCTGAGCACAGGAGGCCATAGGTGTTACTAAAAGCAGTTTGGATTCCTGGATTTTCCACATTGCAATTCTGTATTTTAAAGTCCCACAATACTTAAAAAGACTGAAGTGGCTGAATGTGTTCCTCATGTTAGGGGGTCTTTTGGCAGCTATAACTTTACATTGTGAATAACCTTAATTGAATTAAAACAGAAGACTTCTAAATGCGCTTAGTTTGATAACGTCTTTTATCTTGGAGTTTCTGAACGTTTAATTTGTTTTAAACCTAACTGTCTCTCTATTGCCACAATTAACTCGCTCTCTTTTTCTTTCAGTTTTCCCTGGATTGTTTTCCTGCAGCTTCATTGAGCATGAGATAATTGCAGGATACAGCCACCTCTTTACCGTTCACGGTTCGGACCTCCAACTTGAACCTTACATGATGCTGGCCCACTCTGACGTGGTGCCCGCATCTGACGAGGGCTGGAATTATCCTCCCTTCGCAGCCAAGGAAGTTGATGGCTTCATCTATGGGCGAGGAACACTGGATGACAAAGGCTCGGCTATTGTACGTATTGGGAGCCACCAGGCTACCTCATGCGAAATAGATGACCTTCAAAACTCCCCACGATTTCTGTGTACCTTTCGTACCCTTTGTCACTCTAAAACAGTGAACACATTGCTTTATTTTATTGCTTCAGTCCATTCTCAATAACCTTGAAATCCTTTCTGCCCTTCCTCTGTAGTACCAACTCTGCCTTCCTGCACTCTCCCTTCTTAAGTAGTTGCAAATTGCCTGCAGTAATGGTCAGGGCCAGAACAAGCTTGTTGAAAAGAAAAACATTAAGGGTTTTAATGGTGCTTTGCCTAAACATCTTTTTCTGTTACCAAGCCCTGCCCAAACTTTGCATCCACAACCCCTTTCGGCCAGCTCTTTTTTAGGTCGAGCCTGGGCAGCGCATGTGCTGCTCTGCGGCATGCTGTACTGGACTATGGAATACAAGCCCCGTCCATTCTCCGCCCATATTTCTCATTGACTTGTGTCCTTATCCTTTGAAAATGTTGACTTCTGATTCGCTAATAGGCTTGTTAGCCCCCTCCTTAGTACCGCCTTGTTTTCATTTGTAACCTCCCATGAGGACTGGCCCTTTTACTTCAGTTGTTACACAGTTCTTCTTTTTTAGTCTGAAAGCACTGTTTGCTTTAATGAGTTTCTCCTACTGCAGGCACCACATGCTTTCCTGCAACATTCGTGTGCTTTCACTTTCCGAGCAGCCTGGATAATAGCAGCTGATTCTTTGAATAGGTCTCACATTTACAAGAGTTTGAGTATTGGCACTTTAAATGACAATGCCTTTTATTCATGTGTTAATTAGCAAAACGGATAAATAAAAGGTATCCTCATTTACAAAGCCTTCAACGTTGGGAAGATTGATTTTTAACCCTGTACTCCATATGGGTTGGTAAATTGTTATTGGTACCGGTATGATCATCGCGTCTCATATCCCATAACCTCTACATCTCGTTGAGAACACAGCTTGTGGCCTTCCCATATCAAATGACCTAATCATTCCTCACAGGGTTCTAAAACTCATTAAAGGGTGTTTCTGCTTCTTTACTGACTATAACAGGATCAGATCACTCTGGGATCAACCAGGCTACGAAAGCAAGATCTCCACAATACAAGCATTGGCATAGCCAATATGTCTTGCCTTTGGGACCTTATAAGTGTTTAGCCATGCAACACTTGATGTTGTTGCACCAAGGATATTGTGCTGGATAACTGAACACTCCGGGAGCCGCAGTGTCTCTGCATCGACCAACGAGGGACACGAAGTCCCAGGAGCCAGTGTGCAGCAATCGCCCTCACCTGTGCCGCATCTCACCAGGGGCCATAAAACAATCTCGCTGCTCCCGCTTCGCGGAACACGCACGGGCGAAGCCTGGGCCAAGGGCGGGCCCGTCAGAGACCGGACGAGGCCGGGCTGGGCCCACTCTCCAATCTCTCCTACTGTAAGGTTTGTTTTCTCAAACGCTTAACTACCTTATTTGTGTACTCTAACATTTGTTGAATGCCTGACTCATTTTATTTTTTTCATTAATAATGAGCAAGCGTGACGCGAAGAGGCTAGACGCTCCCATTGGTGGAAGTATTACAGGGACTTTAGATCAGTTTATAATTAGGGCAACGTCTGTCCTTGAGAAGGAAATTGCATTAACTGAGCGCCGCTTGTCTTTGGACCCGCACCTGATGAAAAGATCGTCCCTAGGTTTAATTGCTACAGCACTCTCCGGTCAACCCTCATGTAAATATAACTACAGTTTTAACCTCCAATGAGGATAGTATCTCCGTGTCCACTCCATCAAGTCCTCAGGATAACTCTTCAAAACTTCCAACAGCCACTGCATGCACTGTAACTAGTGTTCCCTTAAGATCGTCAGCTAGATCCTTGAAAAGAATAAAACAAACAACAACAAATGTTTACCTGACCCTCCAACTAAAAGGAAGAGATGAGGTGACCCTCAGAGGCAGAATATAGCAAATGCACCTAGGATTAATAAAAATGTAGGACGTATCCAACCAGTTATACCAAGTATTTTGAGCACCGAGGTAATGACCCCCCCCCCAGACTTCGACCTTGCAGCATTGGGTGGTCACTGCACGAAGTCCGAGGATATGTGGAGAAGGCTGGAAAATCTCTTGTCAACTCTACTGTCCCCTATCACTTATAGACTGACCCGGATTGAAGAAGGACTTGTTATTGTAGAAACTCAGGCGAAATCAAGCCTCTTGGACATAGAGGGCCTTTCAGCTCATCTAAAACCCACACCGGCGACTTCAACTAACCAATTAGTGAACTCTGTGCCAGAGCAGGTTACAGCTAAACCTAAGCCTCTAAATCGGCACCCTCCGCAATCTATTGCCCCTAGTCCATCTACAGGACCAGTAGTAGTAGTCCAGAGGAACTTACTTTCTAAGGACAATTGTGATGTACCAGCAGGGAATTTGTCGAGTGAGTTTGCCCAGACGTGTGTAAGGTGGGGGCTCACTCGTAATTGTACCTATCTGCGCTAGCTGTTGGCGCTGCATTTTGTTGCTACTTTTGTTTCACTGTCACTTTCAAAGTTTTTGTTTTAAACTATCTGGTTTTAAAATTCACGAGGAAACGCCACGTATCTAAATTGTCAAAGGGAGTACCCGACTAACTAGGACTCCCCATGCTTGCTCCGGTCTCTTCCCCGGTCCACCACAGGCTCCTCCCCTCTTTGTAAATAAATCAATATAACCCCATGCAGACCAGAACGCGCAGCAGACTCGTGCAGTGGGCGCGCCAAAGGCAAGCCCGTCTGCATCTGTCCACGGTCGACCGGGGCCAAGGGCCACGAACCCTACATCTCCTTTCTTAGCACCAAAGACCTATAGCTCAAGGAAGCTTCATGAACTAGGTTGCATAGCTCCAACACCCTGCCATCACACCTGGAACCCAGCAGTCCCACAGACCACCTGCACACTGTGTGGTTTTCAGTTTATAAGTGTACTTCCAAATAATACTACTGGTAACCAGTACAAGATCTTCCTTCTAAACTGCAGGTCCCTTGTAAATCATTCTCTGGAAATTCACCTACTCATAGAAAATCTTAATCCAGACATTCTATATCTGACTGAAACATGGCTTAACGACGAATCTGAACCAGACCTTGTCCAGGCCATCCCCCATCGCAACCAAATATCCCGCCTAAATCGCAAAACGGGTGAAGGGGGGGAACTAGCCGTTATCTTTAGGGACTGTTTTCAGTGCCGCAGCTCCTTCAATCTTATACCGGACTGCGAAAGTCTAACGTTTGCGATAGACTTTTCTCCCACTAATACGTTCTCGGGAATCCTCTGATACCGTCCACCTAGAACCTTAGGAGATTTTGCCACCAACCTCCCCTCCATATCGGCCAGCTTAGCGAGCACACCAGCAAATTTTACTCTTCTGGGAGATCTTAATATTCACTTCAACGACACTATCAATCACACAGCTCTACACTTGCTAGCAAGCCTATCGGCCTTACAACTGACCCACTTAGCATCCGAACCAACCCACACAAAAGGCCATCTACTCGACCCCATTTTTAGCAACTGTATAGAGGTGGAAGTGTGTACCCCCTCCCCCATTTTGTGGTCTGACCACCTTCTGATCCCCTTTATCTGGACTGCTCCTAACCTACAGCCTCCGCCACACACTACTACACTTATGCATAGAAACTGGTCCAAACTCCCGCTGGACGACTGGCGGATAACTCTGGACAATACCAGACCACGCAACAATCCAGACCCTACCTCAGCAAACGAGGAATACACCAGCTGGATCTCCAAATCCTTAGATTTAGTACTTCCCCCTGAAATGCGCGGAATCCAAGCCTAGTTCAAAAACCGCTCCTTGGTACTCTCCCGGCTTACGGGAACTAAAATGTAAATGCAAACGATTGGAAAGGAAGTTGAGACTGGACTTTTCCCCGCCAGTAAAACTGACTACAGAGAAATGCTTAGAACCTATAAAAATGAGATTAGATCAGCACAATCAGCTTTCTTTGTAGAAAAAATCAATAAGGCAGATCTACCGCATTGTAAAAACCCTCCTTAAACGTCCAGAACAGCACCCTGACCCTTCCAAAACACAAGCCGCTTCAACAATTTGGCCGAGTTCTTCCTCCTCAAAATTCAAAATATCTACACCTCTTTCCCCCTTATCCGCACTACCGCCCAATCAGTAACCATCCCCATCACCGACACCCAACCCACCGCTTCCATGCAATCCTTTCCTCCTCTCGATCTCACCACACTAGATTCCATCCTGCCACAGGTAAAATCAGGCTCTCCCAATGATCCGGCCCCCCCACATTCTTTGAATCTGGTAAATAACAAGATCCTTCCAACGGTACTCAATCTACTCAATGCCTCCCTAGCCACTAGCTCCGTTCCAACTCCTTGGAAGTGCGCCATCATTAAGGCCCTTCTTAAAAAACCTAACCTTGATCAGAAAGATCCTAACAACTATCGGGCAATCTCTCTACTCACCTGGCTGAGTAAGTTACTTGAAAAACACACCAACACCGCACTAGTGAACCTCGAGGAAGTTCACTAGCTCGACATCTCTCAAACTGGCTTCCGCCCCATGCATGGGACTGAAACCGAGCTACTTGCAGTGACAGAGGAGGCAAGGAAGATCTTGGACCAGGGGGGATCAGCCACCATAATCCTCCTTGACCTAAGTGCCACCTTCGACACTGTCAACCATAGCATGCTACTTCATCGGCTCTCGAACATCTGGATCTCTGGAAAGGCCATCTCCTGGCTTGAATCCTTCCTCTTGGACCGCTCTTTCCAAGTGTTCAAGGGTAATATCACCTCCACGAGCAAGCCTGCTGTCTTCGGTGTACCACAGGGCTCTTCCTTGAGCCCCACGCTGTTTAATGTTTACACGGGGCCCCTAGCTGAGGTAGTCCCTCCATATGGAATAAACATCATTACCTACGCAGATGATGCTCAGCTAGTGGTGGCCCTCAATCAACTGGACACGACCCCCGACAATCTCAGGACCTGCCTGGAAGAGGTCTCCAAATGGAGGACTCTGTCGTGCCTTAAACTCAACGGTGAAAAAACTGAGCTAATGCTCCTAGGCAACCCCTCTCCACTCGCGCTCAAGTCACTTTGGCCCCCCTGCCTTGGTGCTCATCCCACACCTAAGGATAACATCAAGAGCCTAGGCATATGGCTCGATAAATCCCTCAATTTTAACGGCCAAGCCACTAAACTATCAGCGACCTGTTTTGGCTTACTCAGGCTAATATGGAAGATCCTCCCTTTACTGCCTTTCCAAGCCAGAAAAAAATATGATCCAGGGACTTGTTCTCTCCAGGTTGGATTTTGGAAACGCCTTGTACTCAGGAGCCCCCCAATCTACCTTCAACACGCTCCAGATCGTACAAAACTGTGCAGCGCGTACACTACTCCAAACCCCCAGCCGACACTCGGTAAAAACTGGTCTGAGGAGCCTCCACTGGCTTCTGATGAGACAAAGAATCGAGTTCAAGACCCTCTGTATAACCCACCGAGCATACTGGAAAACCGGAGCTGCCATCAACCATTCCTTGATCACTGCATACAGCCCCGCCAGACATCTCAGATCATCGTCTTCTCTCCTGGTGACGGTACCTAGGATCAAGAGAACCAGGTGCGGAGGTCGGTCCTTCTCGTACAACGCATCAAGGCTCTGGAACTCCCTTCCCCACCACCTGCGCGCAGAGCCTAATCTTTCGTAAGCACCTAAAAACCCTGCTCTTCTCACAAACTGAATAATCTTTAATACCGCTCCCCATAATGCACAAGTCTACAGCGCTAGGACGCCTCAGGGTAGCTACTGCGCTTTACAAACTATCTTTTCATTTCATTTCATTTAATTATGAGCCCACCCGTGGACGGCAGAATGGATATGAGAACAGTGTCACCAAAGGTCACCAGTTGTGATACTCGTCCCCCACTAAGGCAATCAATCCCTCCTACAGACATTCAACGACTAGGAGATAGGGGGCACAATGCTGCGCATTCCGGGAATCCGACCCTCCATCTTCCATCAGCAGCTACCCCTTTAGCGTTTGTTTTAGCAAATGTTCCACCACTACGGGCAATGCAGACAGAAACTACTTATCAATTAATGTTAAAAGTTCTGCATTGGCTTACCAATAGTCTAAAGGATGCTGGGATTTGGGAGGGGGGCTTGAATAGGCATTTGATTATGGCTTGACGCACTCCGTGGATTGGCTACTTGAGAAAAGAAGGAAACGGTGACTGTGTTATTGTTAATTTCAATAATCCTTATATGCCTAGATTTTTATTGGACAATCTGGGAGGGGTGGATTGGAGATATATGGATAAGGTGTCTATTTTAACCTTAGGGTTTTTTTAATAGACCTGGGTTTTATCCACTGGGTGTCCGGAGTTCCTATGGGGAGGGCAGGCAACTCCTGGATCCACAAAATGATGTACCTAGACCTCTAGAGGTTCTTTTGACCAACAGATTTACTCCTCTATCAGGTCTAGATCAGTGTGATTGACTGCCTTTGATTATCTCTGAAAGGGGTCCAGACTGAGGGAGCATGAGCGGCTCCCCAAGCTGTACCCACCTCGACGGCGACTCAACTCCGACTGACATTTCCAAACACTGTTTACCCGTAGGGCCAAATCTTAAAGATGATATTGGAAAAACAAAGGTGTTATTCCATTCACCCCCTTTAGTTCTTCACAACCAGAACTCGCCCAATTGCCCAAAAACAAGGATTCTATCATGGAACATTGCGGGTCTGAATAATAAGATAGATTACCCGGATTGGGAATCTTTTACTAGCCAATTTGAGATCTGCATGTTTCAAGAAACTTGGGCAAGAGGGGATGCTCTTAAGTCAGGTTTTGCTTCGCTTAGCATCCCCGCCGCATCTAGGGGTAAAGGGAGACATTCCAGAGGTCTTATGACATGGGTGGGTGTCCATTTGGGTTGTACGGCCGAAAAGATTGACACAGGCTCAAATGACATATTATGTATCATATTGCAATTCCCATCAATGATCTCGGTAGTCCTCCTAAATGTATATTCCAGACCAACACCCCTGGGTAAAGAGTCCCCTAATTACACAAATTGTGCATTATGGTGAAAAGGGCAAGCGTAGACCAGACTGTGTCAGAAACCTGCACGACTGGTTGGTTGCGAAACACCAATGCACACCCATGTATTGGAGTTTAAAGGTCTTTGTGGAAGTATTTGCGTGGCTTCTCTACAGAGGCGACGTAGAGTGACAGTCAGTTTAAAATAGGGAGAGCCACTTATTCCTCTATTGCGTCTTTAAACTGCCGACCGATATTATCTGCATTTTTCTCGCCGTGTTTGGTGCACACGTTGTTCATGTTTGCACAGATTCATTTTCTCAAGCACTTTCAGTGGCTGTCATAAAATGTTTCCTTTACGGCATGTGAGCTATGGCTCCAGGTTGTTCATTTTAAATTATTCAAGCATTTGTTGTAACGAGCTGCATTTGCTGTCTGCAAGTTGCTGATCAGTTTACTTGGCCTTTTAACGACTGTGGCATACTTTGATAATTCACAGTAAACCCCACCAGTGTGAGCTGTGCTACTTCGTCTTCTTGGTAAGGCCGCTTTTATAGGATTGAACACAAACCGGGGCCCTGGCCAACTTTTGATCTGCTCCTAAGCCTATTCTGACTGGGGTCCCACAGGGCTCGGTTTTGAGTCTTATGTTATGTTAAAATGGAATTTATAGAGTGCTCGTACACCGGGGAGGTTTCATTGCGCTAATCTGGTCGAAATCCAAGCTTTAGAGAAAGATTCATAAAGCCTGTCGAACAAACCAAGTCTTTAGAAGACTTCTAAAGCCAAGAAGATTAGTGCAGGAAAAGATGTCGGAGGGAAGAGAGTTCCAAAAAGTGGGGGCCAGGTTTGAAAACCTGGCACCACCGGTGCGCTTTAATCTGAAGCGGGGGGGGGGTGAGTAGTAGATTCTTATGGGCAGAGCGAAGATTCCGCGTTGGAACATATTTAATTAGCATGTTGTTACCAAACTTCGGGCTCCTGCCGTGGAGTGCCTTAAAAATAAGACATCCGATCTTAAAAGCACACCGCTGGGTAACCGGAAGCCAGTGTAAGTTCTTCAGAAGAGGGGTGATATGCTGACGTCTGGGAAGATGAACAATCAGGCGAGCAGCCTAATTTTGTATTATTTGTAGTCGTTTGGAAAGGCAGACAGGGATGCCAAAGTATAAGGAGTTGGCATAATCAACATGGGACGTAACCATTGCCATGATCACCTGAATACGCGCATCATGAGTGAGGAATCTGCAAATCTTGTTTATCTTAAAGCAAGAAGCAAGTGGAGATCACCGAGTTGATCAGAGACTTCAAAGTGAGGTCCTGATTGATAACCACTCCAAGGCTTTTGGCCGAGCTGGAAGGGACAGGGGGCTGGCCCAAGTCTTTAATCTGTCTATGGCCCCCTTTGCATACCTATAGAGTCCTTCTGACGACACTCAGTGGGTTGTTAGACTGAAAAACAATCCAAAACCGACTGCACTGAATCTCAGTGACTGCCTGTAAGGAGAATCAATGTGGATAAGTTTTAACTTATCGCTCTTTAAAAACAGTAAACCTGAAATTGAGGTTTTTGGTGCAGTCAGCATCTTATCGAAGGACTGGTAGCTGGAGACGATAAGGAAATAACCCTCCCCGGTACAGCAGACACCAAATCTAGGAGTGATTGTGGCCTTTGATCTGTCTTTTGTGAAACATATTAAAACCGTGTGTCCTCGGGGTTCTGTCTTTCGAGCATAATTAGAAAAATTCTCCCTTTCCTTCCTACTTCAGCTACAAAAGTTATGATTCAAACCCTTGTCCTCATCAGAAAGGACTGCTGGCGGTATTGCTGAAATATCTTTTTTGCAAAATCAGAGCGGGCAGGTCAAACTCCAGAGGAAATAAGTAAAGCATCTATGTAGTACACAAAGGCGACCCACAAGGCACGCCACAAAAAGAGACCTCACCAGTTTAGGTGAAAAACAGCATATGTATTATGCACAACACAGCAAGAGGTAATCACATGGGTGAACACGGTGCCAACTGGCACCCGGTAGTCATGTACAGAAGGGGACTATTTACAGGGCAGGGCAACTGGGCCGCTGCCAGAACCAGCACAAGAGTATGTGGAATAAAGGTAGATGCAAGGAATAGATGTGGAGTCCAGCAGCTGTAGCTTTAGGGGAAAAACACTTTCAGCATGGTTGTAACAACATTAGCACCACAGTATTGTCATAAGGCCTAAACCTGGGGCATAAATCACATTAGCATGACGCATTAGGCAGGTACATCCCATTAGCATCAATAATGAAAGTAGTGCAGCCCGTACCTACTGGCAAGGTCAGGAACTTAGCCGTGTCTCACTATAGGCCTCAATCGCTGTGTGAGCAGGCCTGAAACAGAAACCCCTCAACACCTCCTTAAACAGAGACACAAGCTTTGTAGACTCATTGGCCAGCGACACCTTAAATCAGGCTCCTTATGCATTAAACCTTCTTAGTATTGGGTATAAACAAGTGAGCACCAAAACATGTCCGTCAGGGAAAATAACATGAGCATGAATACACCATCCCTAGACATCACTTACATTATGTATACCCGCATTAGCAGGGCCTTGGGCATACCATTATCATAAACATCACATTATGCTTCATAACAGCAGGGCAGACACAGTAGCACTTGGAACATTGTGCCTTATCATTGGGCACAATCATGGGCATCAGTCACCTCCTGCATTTGCATGAAAAACACAACGGCATAACCATGTGAGCATAGGGGCTTATTATGCACAACAACCTTCAGTGTAAGGGCATCTAACTATTTGCATAAATCCTGGGTCATCTCATTGGGTAATAATCATAGGGTGGGCTCTCAGTAGGCCCTGACATAAGCAGGAGGCATCCCAATAGGCATAACCTTCACTATAATAAATGCATGGGTGCAGGAGGCCTGGAATAGAACATCATTGCATGTCAATAGGCTAAATGGCAGGAACCCCTCTAGGTAGCCAATCTGGGGCAATACTGTCACTAGGCATTAATCACAATGTGCATAGGAGATCAGCATAAACCTTAGCAGAACTGCAATGAGCATAAAAGCGTTAGCATTGACACATTACCATAAATGCACTAGGATCACCACATTAGCGTAAGTCACGTTAGAAGGGGGCATAAAACATTAACAGCCATATAGTCATTGAGGGAAAGCGGCCTACATTATAATTGCCATCAGCCTTGCAGGTTAGTCTTTGGCGCCACAGTCCCTGGTGAAAATGGAGTCCATCTTCTGGACTCTGTAATTAAGAGTGCCCCACAATGTTGAAGCTGCCCGCTGTCAACCAAGCCGGCAGGGGGGAATCCCACACACCGGGATTCCCTCTTAGTGCTTTAGAATCCTGGCGCTGTAGACGTCCGCTCCTCTACTCCTGAGCACAGTTGTAGCGCCTTGGCAGCAAGCAGTGGTACAAAAGGGGGTGGTGATGGACGGAGCATCTGAACCAATCACACACTCACACCCAGTCAAGAGATCTGGGTTTAATCCATCACCGTTCTTTAGCCCACTCTGCCCACCCCAGTTCAGACCCGGCCATATGTAAATCAGTCTGACCCTGTACCTCATGGGAACAGTCCAGCCCGAACTGCCAAGCCATGCCTTCCCTGGACCAGAAACAAGCTTCCTAGGACCGGTTTCTGGCATTACAGCCGTCTTCAGCCAGGCTTGCTTGAATCCAGTGGCAAAGTGAGCAAGGGACTCACGTCTGAGCATACCCTGCCAACTTATGGCGAACAAAGCTGTACAAAAGGGGGTGGTGATGGACGGAACATCTGAACCAATCAAACACTCGCACCCAGTCAAGAGATCTGGGTTTAATCCATCACCGTTCTTTGGCAGCAAGCAGAGCACAGTCAATACAAATAAGGCACTCTGGCAGCACCAAAATGCAGCACACATGCAGGGGAATTGAAATATAGCGCTTTGACAGCCCAGCGCTGCAGGCCTCAGCTCCTCTTCCCCTGGCACCCTGAATATAGTGCTTATGATGTGGTCGGCCCCACCATGGGCTTCAGGGGCGACAGGTAGCGCTCCTCACCAGCAATGCGAATATAGCCCTCACAAGGTTTAGGTAGCTGCCACAGATTAAGGGTTCCACCTAAGGACATAGGGCCCACGCTCCTCTCTCCTCACTGGCCACCTGCATATAGCGCTTTGGCAGTACAGCGCTAGAGTGCATGCAGGGGGAGGGTACAGGCAGTCCACATGGACGGCTCACGAGGCGCTAGGTCCCACCAGCAGACTCAGGGACAACAGGTGCTGCTCCTCACCTCCTTCTGGGAGCAGCCAAAGGTGCTCCTTGGCAGTCAGTCAAAGTGCTCTCCTTTTCCAGGCGCTTGGGAGTAGTCAGAGCCCAGGTGTGGCACTCACAAGGCGCTAGAGCAGGAGAGCAAGCAGGCAGTGCTTGGACATGTCAGCGGTCAGTGGGTACTCATCAGTACAGGACAGCAGCTCCTCGAAACCATTATCCCCTGTAACGTGGCACTCCTCCTGGTACAGCAGCCTGAACTCCAGCAGCGGGCTCTCACTGGCCCTGTGGACAGTGGAGGAGTACAGGTGGGCTCAGGGTCCAGCACACAGGCACATGCGGCGGCATCCCCTGGCAGCAGGTCCCCTCACTCTCAAGTCCACGCTCTGACTGAGCACATGGCATCTCTACTGCTCTAAAAATACCAGAAAGGCTGGAAGCTTCTAGAAGGTCCCTGGCAGTTCCAGCTTCAACTGCCTTTGTGAATGACATATCCTAATTTCTGACATCTTAAGTGCTCAGGCAAGTTTACTTCATGTTGACTGTACAATGTGGTGATCAGTAAAAGGTGTGCATTATTTAAATTTGACACATTTTCATTTTGAGTGCTGAAGCACATTAGGTAACATTTTTTAATTGCTATGCGAAAAACAGAACCACTTCACTCACCCTTTTGGTGTTTTTTTCTATTTCTTTACTTTTGGTATAATCGTGGCACCCGCGCTTTACTTTAACATTAAAAGTAAAGCGCGGGTGCCGTGATTATACCAAAAGTAACTGGGGGACGTCCCCTCCGACGGGGCCTGGGTCGTCGTTTTTACGGCGAACACGGACGGTCCCCACAAGATAACTTTGAAGGGCTCAGCTGGAAGAGGACGACACTCCATCGGGTGCCTAACTGGAGCCCGCCTGAACGCGGGACGCCTCCCCCTCTCCGACGACTGACCGAGGCTGTCCCTGGAGCGCTCGGGTGTAATGACACCTCTGTTATACGAGCGAGGGAGCGCCTGATCACCAGTGTGTCGTGGAATCCCTGGAATTGTCATCAGACTGAAGGCGTTGGAACCTCACGGCGGAGCTGCTCGTGGAGCCCTCGGAAGGTCGGGACGTCTCCGGTTTAGAACTGAGGAGCCTGATTCGCGCAGGGATCGGCGCAGATAGCGGAGCTGCATGAAGCTTGCGGCTCCTGTTTAGAGCTTGTGGAGACTCTGGAGACTTTCTCCCGGCGTGAAGAAAGAGCGCGATCATCTCCAGCGCTGCATCAAGGTAACGGGCCAGGGCCCAACCCGTCCTCGTCCCTCCTCCCTCCCGCCCCGATTCTAAGCTGCGCAACGGCGCTTTCCGAGATACCTCTCCCGCTCTCCCCTCGTGACTGCATCCGGTGGCATCCTCATCTTGGCATCTGAGGTGGATGCCGTTTTCAGGGTGGGGGCCCACAAACCAACTCATAAACAAAAGCAAGGTCTGCACTAAGATTTGGGGCCTTAAGAAGACCATTGAACGGATCAGAGTGGGGGCGGAAGATCACTGCACTGGACCTCAGGTGGGCCTGCTTAAATGTTAAGTTTGTTTTTTGACATGGGCTTCAATATTCCCTTAACATGGGAAATATCTCAGTTCTCCCTCTTTGGATATCCCTAGATATCAAAATGGCCGAAACTGACTCAAAGTAGAAAAAGGACTTTCTCCAATGAGTCACTGCTCAACTGTAATAGAAAGAAGACTGAATTGCCTCCTCCATTGAGCACCCAGCATGGCCGCCACTAATATGCATAGGAAAAGGACTGCCACCCTGAGGCTCTTTTCCTGAAATAGAAAAAGGACTACAAATCTAGCTCCTCTCTTCTCAGTGAACAATACAGCCATCTTGGACTGTCCTTCCTCTGTCACAACACGATCACTTTCACCTCACCTATGAAAGCTTCTCCCCCAACCTTGACTCACCCACCCCCATTAGGGCTGCCTCCCTCGCCTCCTTGTCTCCCCTCCCCCCTAAAGGTCCTCTCCTCTCATAACCCTGTCTATCGATCTCCTTTAAAGGTACTTCCTGCTTAGACTGCTTCACATCTGTCCATCCTCTGCCAATTCAGCGACACCTACACTATGGAGCGCATAGGTATATGCACCTACTCCATCACTTATCCGCCGCACCTCTCAAAAAAAGCAGCCAAAGGCTTCAAACGCAACTTATTAAAATCTCATCCGGAAACCCCTATCTCTGACTCCTATTTTTCAATGAACAATGGGCTCATTAAGAACAACATCATATTCTACACTAAGAGAAGAGCTCAAAGGAGAAAAGCCTTTCCCGCTCTCTTTAAGGTCTCGAACCTGAATAAAACAGCGCACGGTTTTGCCTTATCTATCCTCCCCTCCCTATTCTTCAATGCAGCTGCCACCATCAATTTCTATCATAATGGTATCATCCTAATCCAATCCAACAATCACAACCTCAACCTGATCGATCGCATTTTTCCGCTCATTAAAGAGAGTCACTTTAGCACGCCCCTCCTCCCATCCATTGATGCGGATGTCTTCAACTCCCATCCAACTCCCGAAGTTAGTCAGATTTCCCAGACCTCAGCCCACCCGACATTACCTTCACACCTCATCGACAACCCACCCCACAACACACCCCACCTTACAACCACCTCATGCAGTAACAGCACCAACTCACTCACCTTCCCTCCTCACTCAGCACTTTCGCCCCCTCCATCCTCCCTCACCTTTACTCCCACCACACTCCTTCTGCTTAACAGCCCCCCTATTCCCCATTGGATCCCACCTTTCCTACTCACCCAGCGCCTTCGCCCCCTCCATCCCCCCCACCATTACCCCTAGCTCCTCCCCGCAGTTTAACAGCCCCTCCAATTCCCCATTGGATCCCAACATTAACACCCCCCAAACCACTCACCCTTCTCTCCATATCTCACCCCCCTCGCCTTTACTCACAGCACCTCCCATTGGCCCGTCAGCACCACCCTTACCTTCACTGCCCTGGTCACTGCTGTATCTATTGTAACCACTACACAGCCTACTCCCTCTATCCACCCATCCAATAATGAAACTATCACGCCTGACTCCAGGCTCAAACTCATACTATCAGCCCTTCAACAAGTCAAATCGGACTTCGAACCCTTCACGACCTCGTTTTACAACAAACCAAGTCCACTTGCAGTAAACAGGGATACAATCCGTTCCCTATCCCCAAGAACTATAGTCACATCCAACGGCGCCCTGTAAACTCCCAAGCCCATAGGGTGTGGGACTGTGCTCCAATGTGGAGACCTAATGCCTTTTCCCGCCCTATCAGGGGGTTAAACCCTCTATCTGACCCAGATGTAGGGGACCTCCTTCTCTCTTACGAGCTGCCTTACCCTCGTCAGAGACGGGGACTGCCAGTCAGTCCAGTTAGCCCGCCTACAGACTCCTGAATACAACCCATTCTGATCAACAGTCATGGAGCCACAAGACTCAACTCGAAAGGCATTGTTGAAAATAACCTCACTAGAATCCCCATCACAGCCGAACCCACCACAGTATCCACCCTGCCTTGGCTAAACTGTATCCTCCTAAACTGCAGGTCCGCCTCTAGACACGCAGCTGATATAGCTGACCTACTCATCACGAACAAGGCAGACATTATGATCTTGGTTAAATGAAACATCTACTCCCATCATGGACATCTTGCTACCCCCCAACTACGACATAACCAGACTAGACAGAACCGACAGGCCTGGCGGTGGGATAGCCTACATACACCTGATCAGCCTTACAGTGACCAACTCTAACGCCCCTGCTATATCATCACGCGAATACCTATGCTTAAACATCGCCAACAATAACAAACAAATATGCTCTTTACACGTCTTCTACCATCCGCCGGGAGATAACCTCACTTTCATAGAACACTTCATGGACATTCTAGCTTCAAATGACAACCAACATGTTAACCAAATTTTTCTAGGGGACTTCAACCTTCACTGGGACGACCAGAACGACCCAGGGGTAAACCGCCTCAAAGCCTTCCTCACGGACCTCAATCTCAAACAAATATGTAACAGCCTGACACACGACAAGGGTGCAACGCTCGACTTAATAATCTCCAAAGCGGACTCCACTCAGCTAGACTCGATACTCCCTTGCGACTTGTCTGACCATCAAGTCATTACATTCCAAATCTTGGAAACCATTAAACGACTTCCTACACAACCCCTGAGAACTAAGATCTGGAAGAGCAATCTGAAAAACGTCGGATCTGACCGTACAGCCTTAGCTAACTCTAACCCTTTCTGCCCCCCGGAAGACCTGGCTGATGTACAGGACCTGACAAATCACTACTTTCACTCCATGAACAACCTCCTAGATAATATTGCCCCGTTGCAACTGAAAAGAACCTCCTCAAAAGACTCTAAACCATGGTACAATGGGAGACTATGACGTAAATATATAATTTACTCTCTTAATTTCTATGCAGGTAAGTACTTAATCAATAATAACTCAAATCGGAAAGAAAGAACCAGAGTCCGTGGTGTTAGAGTTCTTAGGGGTTTTATTCCTCAAAAAGGAATGGTCAGGACCATAATATCATGTTCTTCCCACCGCAGGGGTGGAAGAAGGGATAGTAAGAGCGCGCTACATTTTATTGACAGTACATAGCTTATATACTTAATTCATGTCATAAGAAACAGTATAGTAGGCGTAACAGCTGAGAGAAGACAAGATAACGGTATACACGTGTTACTAGTACGTAATCAGAAGGCGTGGACTAGGCGTGAACTGGAGGTGTGTGCTAGAAACGTCACAGAAAGGTGTCACAAAGGGGTGGCACTAACAGAAATGTTGCGATGTCAGCAGAAATCGGAAGCTTGGATGCGCGCGCAGCTGCATGACGTGTGATAGACGTGAAACTGGAGGGGTGTAGGGACTTGACATTTACACTGACGGAAAGAGACAGAAGTCTGGCATGTCAGATCAACTTGTACTTCTATCATATCTGATATCTGATGTTTGGGAACCATATTATCTGGACGGAAAGGTCTCTAGGGCAGAAGCTATTCTATACTGACTGTGAATGCGTGTATATGCGCCTGAGTGTCTGCATGAGAAGCGTGGGGGCAAGGGGCCTTCCATGGAAGCATGGTAACAGAAGCTATGAATCACTTGCACTGAGACAGGTCGGCCCTTTGGCTCTGCAGCTGGGGAGGATGTTTACTGAAGCTAGTAGGCAGGAATGCATTTTCGAGGAGCGGAACAGATAACTCGAAGGTTATAGTCAGTCTTGGCAGAAAGCAGGCTGAGCTGAGCGCGGTGGGCCGCGCTGGAAGTAAGTCAGAGTTCACGGGTACAGAGGCAGCCTGGGCTGAGGCTGTCAGAGTCAGAAGCCAGAAAAGAGGCTCGATGGCAGAAATTCAGGGCCTACTTTGCCAGAGCGGGAAAACATGTAAAGTACACTACAAAAAGACGTTGGCATAGCATACTTAGGAACGGGTTATTTAATCCATTCAGGGTGGATCTGAAAGAGGACAAGTTAACGTTGGACGCAAATGTATTTGCGTCTTCATAACTGACACAGGAGGGAAGTTACATGCACTTTTAGCTGGTACATGGAGACGGTGGGGTACGCGCTAGGGAACACAACATGACCAAAATTTATATTTCCTCATTCCCTCCTTGTTCCCTACGGACCCTTCATGAAATCTCGATCCTCATGAATCGATCAGTTTGTTCTTGTAACATCATTTGTTCTTCTTTCTTTCTTTTACGTTTTGAGAAAAAACTGGAATGTTCAATACAAGATGTGGCACACAGTCCACAAATCGCTGGCCCGCACTGCAGGCATAGGCAGCAACTGAATACTAGGACTAGGCCAATGCCTAGGAAGGATAGGATCTTCCATCCCCAAGCGGTTAACGTTGTCCAGAACCAACCGGACCAAGTCCAGGTGCCTGGATTCTGATGTATCTGATTTGCAATTTTATGGAGGCGTGTAATAGCTTGATATACAGATGGTGCGTTTTGTGGAATGAAAACACAGCAACTTGACCCGATGACCTTACAGGCTCCACCTCTATCTGCCAAGATGACGTCAATAACAAGACGATTCTGAAGGACAACAACCCGCATGGCGGACTGCTCTTCGGTTAAGTTACCTAGGGCGGAGGTAGTTTCATTCACTACTGCTTCAAGTGTTCTAGTTAATCTGCGTATTAATTTACTATTTTGGACAGGTCCTAAAAAGAAAAAGAATCCTTTATTAAAATCGGTGTACTGTTCCCATGCCGTTTCTGTGTAGTCGACAAGTGGGATATCTCTTCTGGGTCTATTCTTTACTAGATTTGTATTTCTGTGGTAATCAGGAGGAGCTAGGAAAACAGGTGGCAGCAGGAATGCAATATAACAGGTACCATCCCAATCTGGAGGTAGACGTATGTATGCGGTATGACCACAAACAAAGTAAGAATGACGAATAGCTTTAAAGGACGATTTTCCATGATCACTGAATTCGATCACAGTAGTGCATTTACTATGACCTAAGTGTACTGAACCTTTCTTCCTGATACATAATTCGCCAGTGACTGGCAATACTGACATAGTGGGTATAACAGGTGCGGCTTCGGATTCAACAGTAAGAATCATAAGGCTAATTGTATAATTACCTAATCCATACACTTCATTTTCTAGATCAGTTCCTATTCTAGTGGGGAGTCCCTCCTTATCAGGGTAACAGACGTCGAGCAGGACCAAGTTCAGGTTTCCCCAAACCCAACCCCCGTCGAAAACAGCAATATCAGGATCTAAGGAATTAATTATTTTAAACCATGCACCGCAGGAGCCATTGTGAGTGAACGGGTACGGAAAGAGGGGCAGAGCTCCCTTGTAATTCTGGTAGGGAGGGAGTCGGCCACATATCCAGCAGTTTGTAGCATTGTTAGTTTGATGGGAATGGTGTAGCATACTAATGAATGTGTTGTTGCGCAGCGCAAGTCTGTAGGAGAGTTCGTGTGGAGGTAACTCGCTAAAAGTATGTTCAGCAGAAACATTGTAAACAGATTGTTCACGCCTGAAAATAGGGTAGTAGATAGGGAGAAGTATACTGGCAACTATGATCAGAAGACTTAGAAAAAACATTATTAACAATGTCACTATACAGTGACTACGCAGTGATTTACAGTATGTACGTTTCTTGAATTCTCTCTCTCTATCTCGATCTAGGGGATACATGTCAGAAACTATTTAACCGATTCACCTAGGGGAGGACTTAAACAATTAAACTGTCTGACTTGCTAGATCGGAGTTTCGATCGGTACTCCTCTTGGGGAGTTTTTTCTCGTTCAGATTCTGTAAAGTCTTTTGGCTCAACACAGTCTTTGGTGGGGGTGGACGAGTCTCGGTCTGGTTTCAGTTCATGGAATTTTTTCACATGACTCGTATGGACCCACCCCTTTCTCCCTTCGATCTTCACGGCGGTCCTCGTGGTGAGAAGGACGGTCTTCGGCGATTTCCAGCGGGGCTCCAGCGGACTCTTCCTATCAAAATTTCGCACCAATACTAGGTCCCCAGGACGGACATCATGTGGCTTTACATCAGTGTTGTCAGGGAAGGCTGCGGCAACCTGTGAACAACATGATTGGAGTGCAGACATCAAGGAGGCAAGGTAATCTGTCAACATGTTACAATCAACATCAGTAATCTTTTTCGGAATGGGCGTCCCCCACATATTCGGTGGTCTACCAAAAACCACCTCGTACGGGGATAGCCCTGATCTCGAATGGGCAACCATTCTCATATAGAATAATGCCACTGGCAGGGCGACTATCCAGTCGACCCCTTTCTCTTTACATATTTTAGCAAGTCGTGTTTTTAATGTCTGATTATGCCTCTCTACAAGGCCTGCGGCTTCGGGGTGTCGGACACAATGGAATTTCCACTGGTATCCTAGCAATAAAGAAACTTCTTTCATTAATGCGGATGAGAATGGCTGACCGTTATCTGAGTACACGACACGAGGCAAGCCGTACCGTGGGAAGAATTCACGAACCAACTGCCTGGCAGTGGTCGGAGCAGTGTAATCTGGGACTGGGTATGCTTCGGTCCAGCGGGACAGAGCACAAACAACTACGAGAACATATTTAAATCCTCGACAACAGTCCATCTGGATATAATCCATCTGGAGGACTTCAAAAGGGTGATCGGGAGGATGAAATCCACCTTGCTCTACAGGGACGCTTTTACCTGGATTGAACTGACAACAGATCATGCAAGTACGCACTTTCTGTTTCGCTGCTGCTCGTAAGTGTTTATTGTTCCAAAGATTTTGTAAACTGTCTAACATCGCTTTCTCTCCTAGATGTGCTGGACTATGTGCTGTATTAATCATGACTTGGACCATAGAGTCAGGGAGAAACCATGTAGATTTTCCCTTCGTCATCCAACCTTGATCTGTCTGGATCCCTCCTAGTTCAATCCATTTCTTTATTTCTTCTGGGGTAGCATGTGTCTGAATATCAATAACATCTAGTGTGGGATCTCTGACTGTCATACAATGTGTCGGTCCGGTTGTCTTTGTCATGTCAGTTGTCTGAGTGTGAGTCAATGCTGTATGTTTTGCTGTCTGATCTGCCAGCTCGTTACCCTGGGAAACAGAATCTGTGACTTTAGTATGTGCTTTACACTTCATGACGGATATTCCTGAAGGCAGATGTATTGCTTCTAACAGTGCTTGAATGAGGGGACCATGTTGGATCTTGGCACCGTGAGAGGTCAGAAAACCTCGTTCTTGCCATAACATGCCGAAGTCGTGTACAACTCCGAACGCATAACGGGAATCAGTGTATATGTTCACATTTCTGTTCTTGGCTAGAATACAGGCTCGGGTCAGAGCAATAAGCTCTGCCGCTTGAGCGGACAGTGTGTCAATACGATGTGTTTCTTTAACTTCGGTTTCAGTGGTCACTGCATACGCGGCCACTAATTCTCCTGTATTTGTTCTCATACATGAACCATCCACATAAAGTGTCAGGTCTGGATTTGTCAATGGAACATCTGTTAAGTCTCGTCGGGGCTTTGTTACAGCATTAATGATCTCTATGCAATCATGCGGGGCTGGATCTGTCATAATTGTAGGTAACAGTGTTGCGGGGTTCAGAATGCTGCAGCGTCTTATTTCTATGTGTGGCTGGAATAGCGTTAATTCATAACCTGTCAGTCGTGCTATAGTCAAGTGTTGAGTCTGAGTTCTGTTTAAAAGAACCTCTACAGAGTGTGGAACTTGTACTGTTAACTGATGGCCTAAAACAATTGAATCGCTCTGTCTTATTGCTAACGCTGTTGCTGCTACTGACTTTAAGCATGCAGGGAGTGCCTGGGCTACTGAATCCAATGTACTTGAAAAATAAGCGCAAGGCTTATGTGAACCTGCTTGATCTTGAGTGAGGACAGACAATGCTGTACCATCACGTTCTGTAACAAAAAGTGTAAACGGTTTGCTGTAACATGGTGTCGCTAAAACTGGTGCTTGGCATAATGCTTTCTTTAATTCCTCAAAGGCTTGTGTATGTTCCTGAGTCCAAGGGAGGGCAGTCGAAGTTGCTGCCTCCTGCGTCGTTAACTGGATGAGTGGTTTAGCTAGAAATGCATATTGAGGAATCCATTGTCTGCAGTACGAGGTGAGGCCTATGAAGGCCCGCACTTCCTTTTGTGTCTGGGGTCGTGGCATATTTACAATTAACTGAATGCGATCGGGAGTGAGCTGTCTCCCCACTTTGGACAGCAAGTGACCCAAGTACACAACTTGCTGAACACAGAATTGTAGCTTCGAAGGAGACACCTTGTGTCCCTTGTCTGCCAGGAAATGTAAAACTGTCAATGATGCTTGTTCACATTCGGGCTCACTTCGTGCGGTGATCAACAGATCATCGACGTATTGCAGTAAGGCTGTGTTAACTGGCATTTGAATACAATCTAGTTGCCTTTTCAGTGCTTGACTATAGATGCTGGGGCTTTCTGTGAATCCTTGAGGTGCGCGGGAAAATTTGAAACTTCGTCCATTTAAACTGAATCCGAAGAGATATTGGCTCTCCGGATCAATAGGTACACTGAAGAAAGCGTTCTTGAGATCAATTACAGTAAAGAACGTTGCTTCTGAATCAATAGCAGTCAATAGGGAAGAGATATCGGGGACCACAGGGTACTGTGGTACAATACATTTATTCAGCTCTCGAAGATCAATCACCAGCCGATATACTGGCGGTGCATTGGGATCAGTACGTTTAAGAATTGGAATGATGGGTGAATTACAGATATTGGAGTCGGTCTCTACGACCACTCCTTGGGCAATGAGCTCTTCAATGATTTCCAGTAAAGCCACTACAGCATCGGGCGGTAACTTGTATTGTCTGATTCGGGGTAGAACAATTCCTGTCTTGAGTGTAACACGGTATGGTGTGATATGCATACAACTTACATCAGTTGGGCCTTTTGCCCATAGGTGATCTGGTACATTTTTCAATCTGACATCGAATTCTCGCAACACATAGTGACCCTTGAAATCCCGTAGAAAGAGTCTAACTCCCTCCGGGGAACAGCAGATTATAGCTCCTAGAGCCTTCAATGTTTTAATTCCTAACAGATTTTCTGGGCATGAGTTCGTAAGTAACAAATCTGTAACTCATGATAATGGACCCACAGCCAAGGGTACTGGTTCCGATACTTCATTCACAATAGGCTGTCCTGAAAAACCAAGGGAAACATTCTGTGAGCCTGAGAGGGGTGCCCCTGGGACTTCATTATGGCTGATTGTGGTGCGGCTTGCCCCTGTGTCAATTAAAAACTTTCTGTCTTTTCCCAATACGTGACTGTGTACATAAGGACCTTCTTGATCTACAGGAATTTCAATAAGAGGCAAGCCACCTTCCCTCTCTAGGCTGTTTCATGTATATCGGGGGTAATCTGGATATGCAGATTGGGCATACTGGTACATCTGTTGTGAAACTTGCTGAGTCGCGGCAATGGGCTGTGGTACTGCTACTGTCTGTGCTGTATGAGATGGGGCGTGCATAGGCTGTGTATTCTGCATGGGCTGTATATTTTGTGAGGTCTGTTGCTGGACCTGATCTTGTCTAGGCGGATGCGGTCTCTCTTTAGTTTTCCCTGTTGCTATGTTATGTTTCAGAACTGGACATTCATGTACGTAGTGACCTGGCTGCTTGCAATAATTGCATGTCCCTTTAACGGGAGCTGTAGTGTGACTTGTCTGGGTCCCACCCTTCCTTTGACCGTCGGCTGGGACCGTCTGAGCTACTAACATTTTCATTTTTGTGTCTTTCATACGTTTCTGTTCTTGATCCTGTTCTTCTCTAATTCTATTCTGATGGTATTGTAACATTTGTAACATCTGGGATGGCGTATTTGCCTGCCAAGTACTTTCAACTTTGTACACTCGGTTTTTAACTAATGGTAGGGAGTTCTCGACTAATTTTGATACAAAAAGGTGTGGATATGACTCGCTACTTGGTTTTAGGCCACTATTAATAATGAAACATTTCTCGAATCTTGAATAGAAGTCACTAGTATCTTCATCATGTTTCTGTTTACAGGACGAGATGGCGTCCCAATCTTCCTTTCTAGTTGCCAATAATCTTGGCAGAACCTGTACTATCAAACCTGGTAATGCTTTAGTTCTGTCCCCAAGGCCTACCCCTGGGACACGTTTGCTTTCTTCGTCTTCTATTTCTGCCCACACAATCTTTTTGTCCCCCACCTCCCATTCTTTTTCCTTTAATTTCTCGTAAATGCCCGTGGGCAGCAGTACCTTTAACATTTTCATGATATCCTCATACGTGTAATCCCCCATTAGTAACATGTCTTTAAGCTCTCTGTGAAAACCTGCAGGGTCTTTATCATGACACGGGACTAGTTTCTTCATTTCTAACAGTTCTAACTTAGTCAGTGGCGTGTGTACATATACACGTTTCAAGAGATGATCCGCACCCATAACTGGGTGTACTTCTCGTAAGGGGTTCTGGCTTTCAATGCCACTCCCACATTGCATGTGGTACATTTTCCTTTCTGGAGGCGGGGCGGGAACATATTCAGAGCTTATGAAAGTGTTATATCTATGTCGTTGTTCTATAATTATTTGTATTAACTTGGTACTGAAACCTCTCCATCTATCCATGAGTAGTGCTTCTAATGTTTCGTGTAAGGGACCTGGATCGGAATGTTGGTTTCTGTATTTCGTGAGGAGGTGCTGTATCATGTATACACCTGCTAATTTCTGTTCGTCTGGGGAAAGGTTCAGAAATGTCTGTGCTAAGGTGTCATCATTATATATGTCTGGATTTTCAGCCCATAATATGGCTGACCGGGCTAGTTCTTGTTCATCCATCGAATTGAGTACATGGTACCCCATTCTTTCTCGTAGTCTTTTATCAGTCTCCTGGAACTGATGTTCAGAAGAGTTCGGATTTGTTAAAGCAGAGAGAAAAACTCTCTTGCTTTCTGGACGGATGCCCTTCCTAAGGTAAGTTCCCTTACCTACATACGCTATAGTATCTGTAGTCCTTTCTGGTTCTTCAAGTTCTTCTTCCTCCTCGGAGGAAGCTTTTTCTTTCTCTTTTTGGTGTACTGCTATCACTGCTTTTCTAATTTTCTTGTACATACTGGCTATGCAAGTCCCCTTGTCATGTTTTCCTTCAGCTATATTTTGACCCCACTTGTTCAGTGCATCTAATTCACTCTGATCTGTTCCAGGCCTGTCTCGTTATCTTATTAGACAATTTATGAAAAATCGTAGTATCTGTGCTTGAACGTCAACTTTCTGTTTCTCCATGGCATCCTTGATACTGTCAGGGTCTTTCCCTGTCTGAACAAACTCATATATTCTATCTAGACGGTCCTTCATTCCTACATAGCATAGCAAGATATCAGTAGCAGATCTTAACCGTAGTGATGCCAATATCATTAGATCGTCTTTTCCGGGTACTGGATCATATCTGCAAACTGAAATGTTTTCTTTTAATGCATCAAGGCGGGGTGACCTGAACGTGAGAGGACTCTGCATATCCCTGAGATTGAATCTGTGTGTTAATGGCGGGGTCCGAAGACCCGCGGTCGCACCTCCTGAAGCGGATGCTTGGGCATTATCTCCCTGTGGAGTCTGTATCTGAACTTGAATTTGTCGTTTAGTAGGATCAGGTAGACGTGGTTTCGGTAGGTCAATTTTGGGTGCGGGAAGTGGCGGGGCTGGCGGAACGGGGGAGGTCTGTCGCGGTACCGGCGGGACATGATCTGGGGGCGGGGTGCCACCCCCGTCCCTGTCAGTAGGCAAGGCACGAACAGGCAGATTGGTGTAAGCCGGTGCTACGTCCTCTAGATAAGAATTTAGGAATATGTCTTTAGTAGTCTTATGCATTACTTTAGTTGGAACTAATGGCGGCGGTAAGTTTTTCGGTATTTCTGATAGGGCCTCAGGTATACCCTCGGCCGCGAGATACATACCGTTTACGAGATTGTTTCGGGCACGGTCTATTTTTCTGTTTTTACTCGGATCCCTTCAGTAACTAATTCGTTTTCTTGGGCTTTTTCTGATTCTTTAAGTCTGTCTTCTCTACGGAGTGCTTTCTCAGCACGCTTATGTGATTCCTTACGCCAAAACTCTATGGCGTCTTTCTGAGATTGTCTAGCTTTCTTTTTCCATAATACTTCTTCTACCTTCATGATGCACTCGGCATCCCATGTTCCGGTACATGGAGACGGTGGGGTACGCGCTAGGGAACACAACATGACCAAAATTTATATTTCCTCAACTAAATGAAGACAGACGCTCTCTTAGAGTAATTGAACGATGCTGGAGAGCTACACCGTCAACTGACCTCCTCAAACTTCTAAGAACATCCAGAAACGCTTATTTTAGAAAAATTAGAAAATCTAAAACCAATTTCTTCAGGTCCCAACTAGACCTAGCCAAGAACCGCCCCAAAAAACTATTCGATCTTATCAAAGTACAAACCAAGAGTCTACCTAAAGTACTCATTGCCAACCCTATCTCTATTCCCAACTGTGATGAATTTGCTTCCTTCTTTGCCTCTAAGACAGAATCAATCAAATCAGATCTACTCAAGGACCTAATATCCATATCAGACTTGAAAGAGAGCGCATCACTGCCCCTAACCTGTGCCCCAAATAATGACCTCCCTTTATTTAAACTAAAAAACAATGCATCCTGGTCCCACTTCAACGCTTACAGCGAAGACACTATATTAAAGACGCTAAACGCACTGAAACCCTCCAATCACTTCATCGACCCGCTCCCGGCGAACTACATAAAAGACTTCATTGCTCTCTTACTACCCCTCTGGACAAAGATCATGAATACATCCCTTCTCCAAGGATCCATTCCAGACATCCTGAAAACGGGGCAGGTCTCGCCTATCCCAAAGAAAACTATAGCGGACCCCTCAGACCCTAATAACTATCGTCCGATCTCTAACATTCCTATGTTAGCCAAATTCCTGGAAAAATGCGTTAACATACAACTGAACAATGCAGAAATGGGTGGCAACGGAGGAGGAAGCCCTGAGGGAGGAGGAAGCAAAAGGCCAGCGCAAACACCCCATATCCTTGGAGTGGGCCATGCTATCCCACCAGTTTAAACAAGCACATATGCGCGCTACCTCCAGCGCCTCCCAATGCGACCCTGCGGTCCCGACAGCGCCAGCGCCACAATAAAGCTTGTATGATATGATCCCCCCCCCTCTCGCCGTAGCAGCAGTGGTAAGGATGCGCCAGAACACACTGCTCTTTCTGCCACATCTGACGACACCCCTCCTCGAATAAACTCTGTAAGCACTGAAAACCTCCCCTAACAGCCCCTGGCTGATGGGCCCCGGACATCCTTCATGATCCTACTTCCCTGACTCAGTCTCCGCTCTTCCCCCCCCCACCCCTCCTTTTTGTTTCCTCATTCCAGCACAAGGTTCTCTGTTTATCTCCCCCAGTTTCCCCCAAACTCACATTGCGTCAGAGACAGATGGACTAATGCCCCCAATATTCCTACCATGTGAAATCAGTTTACCTTCCGATGGCATGTTTGTACCACTGTAATGCAACCAGATGCACTATGTTGTAATGTGAGAGCATTTGAAAAAGGTTAATAAAATATATATATATAAAAAAAAACATACAACTGAGCAATCACATTGATCGATTCAACCTGCTGAACCAATTCCAATCTGGCTTCAGAGCAGGTCACAGCACATAATCGGCCATGACACTTGTATAGACGACGCTCTTAAAATCCTAGACCAAAATGAAACTTGTCTGCTAATCCTACTCGACCTGTCATCAGCCTTTGACACCGTCAAACACGACAACCTGCTGGATCTCCTGAAACACAGAATGGGTATGTAGGGAAATGTATTTAACTGGTTTGCCTCTTTCCTCCAAAACGGATCCCAAAGATTCAAGGTCAACCAATCCCTGTCCATCCCTTCGCCCGTCACACTGGGAGTTCCACAAGGCTCCTCCCTCTCTCCCACCCTGTTCAACCTTTTCATGGAACCTCTTATTGGTCTTCTCAGCCTCTCCAAGATTCACTTCCACATGTATGCTGACGACACCCAAATATACATCAAGATCCACTCACTAGAGGACATCAAATCTCTCAACACCACACTTCAAAAAACCCAAACCTGGCTGGCGGAAAACCATCTGAAACTTAACTCCCTTTAAACGGAATTCCTTTTAATCGCTCCCCCTAACAAAACTCACACTATCCTAGAATCGATGATGCACCTAACCGCTCTTAATGGACAACCGCTCATAGTCGACTCAGCGAAATCTTTTGGTGTTGCGCTGGACAGCAACCTAAATATGCAGAGACACATCAGCACCTCAACAAAAGGAGACAACTTCCACCTAAAGACCCTGCGAAAACTGAAACCCTATCTGCCGCCTAAGATTTCAAACAAGCAGTTCAAGACCTAGTTATCCCCGCGTGGAATACGGAGCAGTAACCTTATGCGGCCTCCCAAGGTCATCGACAGCCCCGCTTAGAGCCACGATCAACTCTGCTGCAAGACTCATCACAGGCTCTAAGAGAAACGCTCACATATTCACAGAATTCATTTAAAAATCACTTGTATGACGCACAAGGCCCTCTACCACAACGCCCCATACTACCTAGCTCAGAAACTGGTACTCTCAGCGGGCAACAGAGCTTCCAGGAGCGCCAAGACTCTTCTCCTTCAACCTCAATGATTTGCCAAGAAAAAAACGTATAACCGGTCCTTTTCTGGTATGGCTCCAAGGATATGGAACACTGCCCAGCGAAACAAGAATGAACCCTTCAACTGCCTCCTTCAAAAGAGAAGTGACAGCTATCCTCATGGCTAAATTCACGTGAACTCTGTCTATTCACTGCAATTTATTTTTTTGCTGTTTCTCGAGCTCATATTCGTCCTTCTGTTTAGTTTTGTTGGCGCTAGCTTAGCACGGTCTCCTCTCGATTTGGAACTATGTTTAACCTACCCACATTGTTCGTGGTGTTTCCTACCCTCTGCTTGACTTGTAAAGTGCTCTGATACTCGCGAGAGTCTTGTCCGCGCTATATAAAACCTTCAAATTTAAAAAAAATACTTGCGATGAACCACAGAGGCACAAGCAGAAGCCTAGTGTGTGTGAAAAGGCTGGTGCTATGCCGGGAAATTACAAGCAGCCCCTGTTGGAAGCTACATCCAGGCCAGAGTGTCTTTTTTTCTTTTTGATAAAGTCTAAGAAAAAGTTTGCAAACATTAAAAAAAGTATGGGAAAGCAGATCCTAGTAACTCCTGCTCACTGCGACCTTGGACTGGGATTTTTTTTCCAGCCTGGACATGGGTCGGATATTTCCTGTCTTTACTGAGGACCACCCTTCTCATCTTGAACAGTAGGCTTTTGATGATAATCACAAACACTCCCTGCTGTACCTCCTCCACAACTCACAACTGTACCTTGACATTAGATCTCTCAAATGTCCTAGGCATGTATGGCATGCCCAGGAGTTGTTTTGTGCATTCTGGGATTTCTAATCCATTGTAATCCCATTATTAAACCAGGAGTTTCAGAATTCATTGTAAAATCTTGAACTAGAAGGGCTGTTCATTCGCGGACTTGAGGACTTTGTATCAGCTTTGAAAAGGAAGCAGTTCAAGCAAACAGTAAACACCCTCAGTCAATCGCACACTGAGTGCAAGTCTTGTAGTCAAAGGATTACAAATTTACAAGGAAACCCCATGATAATATGGGACAGATCGTCGCAACATGGGAAACCGTCCCTTTGTGGAAAATCGTAACTAGCTGTTTGCGAAAAATCCAGGACTGGAAAAAAGTTGCAAGTGTAACAAGGGGGTTCTCAGCTTAAACTTGACTGCACTTTTGATTTTGCCCGTTTGAGGCACTTTGTGTGTTTGGGTTTTAGGCACTATTTGCAGTACATCCATGCAACGTAGGGGGCATATGTCACTTTTGAATGATCTGGGTGTTTGTAAAACAACCGCTTTGTTTGCATGCAGCAGTACCCTTATAACCAGGAGTCTGTGACATTTTGACATGGGAGAGCGGTTCCTCTCTGAGTTTGCCACATTGAGAAAGATTTGTGTGGCTTTTTCAGGGTCTTTGCCTCTGGTGCTGGCTACTTGCACCAGCTTGAGTGCTTTTATCGTTATGAATGTAGTTTTGCTTCAGAATAAACCAATTTGCGTTTGTCTGCACCACGTGTTGCATAAATTACCACCCTGTCTAAAATCTGTCTACACCACCTGCCCGACAGATAACACTTACTATTAGTAGCTGGCTTTCAGTCACAAGCCCACTACCAGCCACGGGTTCTTCATTGTATTATGGTACTTGTAGTTCAATTTAATAATGAAAAAATAAAACCACAAGTAACAGAGCGCGAAATGCCATGAGCAAGAGAAACGGTGTTGGCATAACTCTTCTATCTAGACAAGTTGTAATAGCTGCGAGCACCGTGCATAGTTTTACTAGCATGATGGGCTGAGCGGGTCCGCGCAGGAGGCAAAGAAACTGCCAGCAGGCCCCCGCAGCAGGTGCTTAACCCTCGGGGATATCTAAGGAGCTGTATTCTTCTTACACCTTGAAGCATCCTATCGCACAAAGACTGGTATAGAGATGTAATGGTTGTTACTTGCTCGTCTGATCTTTCTGCCACTCTACTGCATTTATTTAAGCTACTGCTCGACACTACACTCCTGAGGCTTGAGCCGGGAGGTTATTTTAAATTGCACTGCTCTTGATTTTAAAAATGTTATTGCACTTCCCCGTGTGTCCTCTCCCTCACCCCCCGGCACTCTCGCGCTGAATTACTTTAGCGGCGGAGAAGAATTTTGTGCTGTACCTGATAGCATTTTCCTCTCAGTGAGGAGGCAGATTACTTGCATTGCTCCCGTGGGTGTGGCCGATTCTCAGGCCGTCATCTGCTGGGGACTAACCTGGGATTTGAGTAAGAGAAAATACAGCGGCCATCTTTGTGAGGGCTCGCACTGCTCGTCGCTCGCCCGACTGTATAAAACTATACGTCTATGGCTCCGCGCAGCGGACGCGCATTGCGTGCGCGCCGATCGCGCGCCGGAGTCAAGTCTGAGTCCTGCCCGTCTGCGCCCGTCCGCGACCGAACGGGGCACGGGGCAGGACTCCACGCCCACACAGACAAAAACTCGAAGACAAACAGGATGGATAACCATCGAAGAATACACTACTCAGGCACAACACTTTTAGAACTGGGTAAGACCTCTAATAAATCCTGTCTACACAACAAGGACCCTAATATGATACCGTCTCACTGTAATTTATGCAACACACCACTTCCCACTTCTCAGACCCATGACGCCTCCACGACCAAATTAAAAATGATGTTGCTCAATTGCAGATCCATGATAAAACATAAAACCGAAATACACGACCTACTGCAGAATTGTGACTACGATGTAATGTTTCTCACGGAAACATGGTTAGAGGAATCCTCCTCCCCCGATATCTTAGAGACAGTGCCCTCGAACTACAGTCTCCTAAGAATCGATAGGCCTAAACAACGTGGTGGAGGACTTGCTCTGATTTGCAAAAAGGAACTTGAATGTACTCTCACCAATAAAGCCATCACAAATAGTGAATGCGGTACCTTCTCTATAAAATTGACTCCATCCACGACCATTACTGGTCTCCTTATATACCGCCCTCCGGGCACAGCTACTCCTTTTTGCAATCAAATCATAGAAGTAGCCACTCAGCTAGCTATAAGGCACAATAACTTCATGATTTTAGGTGACCTCAATCTTCACCTTGAAGACCAATAACGCTAAAGAGGCTCAAATACTCAAGACCGCATTACACGCGCTGGGAATAAAATTGCTATCCACCAACCCCACGCATCAACATGGTCACCTTCTTGATTCTATTTTTGCCACTTGGGAAGGAATAGAAATGCTTCCCACGGTCCCTATAATATGGTCCGACCATCATATCATTACTTCAACGTCCCTACTTACAATACTAATAAGGCTCCCATTAAACCACTGTCTTCAAAGCGCCGAAATTGGAAAAACTATACCCCTGAGCGCTTGATTAGCGAATTAGAGAAACACCCCCCTCCGGCAGGTCAGTCCTTACAAGACACATGGAATAACTACGAACTCTGGCTAGGTAAGGCATTAGACAAAATCGTCCCGTGGACGTCGAAACCTCCTGTCAGGAGAACCAAATCAGAACCATGGTACTCGGAAAACTAAAAAACGCAAAGACCCAATGTAAAGCGACAGAACGCAAATGGAGAAAAAACTATTCTCCCGAACTTAAGGAAATTTACAAATCAGAACTAAAAAAAATCAAAAAATGATAAGAGGAAAAAAGCGCCTTCTATAAAATCAGAATTGAAGAGGCAACCAATCCCACAAAAGAACTGTTCCGTATCTATAAAGAACTAACAGATACAACATGTTTAGATACGCAGGACACATATTCCAACGACATATGCGAACAAATAGCTGACTTCTTCGTCGAAAAAGTCGAAAAAATTCACGCCACTTCCCCAAACCCTCTACATTAGGAAGAGAAACAAAGACCACAACCCCCCTTGCTCAAAAGCCCACTCTTACCCAATTCACTACACCTGACAAAAAAGACCTGATTAACATTATAAATAGCATACATTCAGGTTCCCCTACCGATGTGTGTCCTTTGGAAAAAAGTAAAGACATCATGGAAAACTTTCTTATAGATCACATAAGTAACATGATAACACTCTCATTTCAAGAAGGCAACGTTCCAGAGGCTTGGAAAACAGCACAAGTCATCCCTCTGAAAAAAAAAACCAATATCCCCATCACTCAATTCCAAAACCTCAGGCCCATCTCCCTCCTGCCACAATGTGCGAAGATAATAGAAAAAATAGTCAATAAACAACTCATGGCTTTTCTAGAAAAAGAAAATGTACTCCACCCCACAGAATCGGGTTTTAGACCTGGCTATTCCACGGAATCAGCCGTACTATACTCCACGGAATGCATCCGCATGATGGTAGACGAGGGAGAAACAGCAGCGTTGGTCATGCTAGACCTAAGCGCAGCTTTTGATACTGTGCTCCATGCCACGCTGCTGTCCCGACTCTCAGATATAGGAGTGAAAGACCATGCTCTGGCTTGGTTTAAGTCTTTTCTCACCAAAAGATCGTTCCAGCTGCACTGCCCACCCTTTAAATCATCTTCTCGTGACGTGAGCTATGGGGTTCCACAGGGCTCCAGTTTGAGCCCCACCTTATTCAACATCTATATGGAGCCCCTGGCTCGCGTCATAGAGAACTTTGGGGTGGGCATTGTCAGCTACGCCGACGACACCCAGCTCATGTTCAAGCTCACCCCTGACAGCGAGAAATCTGCCACTAACTTCTCTGGTTGCATGACTGCTGTAGCCACCTGGATGGACGACAATTGCCTCTGCTTAAACGGAGACAAAACAGAGGTGTTGGTGGTAGGTAAAGATACATCAATATGGTCCCAGGCATGGCGGCCTACGGCTCTGGGTGACTTCCCCCGCCCTGTAGAAAAGGTCAAAAATTTAGGAGTTATGATTGACTCAGATCTTTCGGGAAAATCCCAAGTCAGCAAAATAACAGGCAAGTGCTTCGGCACATTAAAAACCTTGCGTAAAATCATTGATCTCATCCCCACTGAAGCCAGAAAAACAATTGTTCACGCACTCATAACTCCCCATCTGGACTACGGAAACGTTCTTCTATTAGGCCTGAACCAAAAGCAATTACACCAGCTACAATGCATACAGAATGCAGCCGCACGCATGGTACTGGGTCTTCCCAGAAGAACATCCTCCAAAGCGGCCCTGTCCAAACTTCACTGGCTCCCTGTTAGGGAAAGAATCAGATTTAAAAGCCTCTGTTACGCCCATAAAATTGCCCACAATAAAAGACCTATCTATCTTAGAAACCTACTAACCATCCATCGTCCTATCAGAGATTTAAGATCTTCTGGAATGACGCAATTCAAAATTCCCCGTATTTTCAAAGCAAAAATGGGGGGGCGATCCTTTCGCTACCTGGGAGTAAAACACTGGAATGCCCCCCCAGATCATCTGTGAATGGAACCCTCAGAAACGCTCTTCAGAGCGAAACTAAAAACCCACCTCTTCCCGCAATAACTACATCCTGCTCCCCCCCTCCCCTCTCCCTCTGACAGTTTTTGTTAGCAGTAAGCGTGGGGATACACAGTCTGTGCAGCCATGCGCTTTACAAATGCCTTATTATTATTATTATTATTATTATTATTATTAGAGGACGTTAGTTGTTAATTTTTACAATAATTTTACCAAACACAATTCTGGTGTTTTTGACTCATTGAGATCTTTTCTGCTGGCTTTTAAGTGTGCCGCCAATGTTTACTTTTCCATCATTCTCATGGCTGATTTTAATATGCAATTGTGTGAGAAAGATCCTTAACTTTAACACACCTTGGGATTCTATAACTGATTGTACGCTGCATTTTTTAACCACCTCTCCAAGGTGGGGCTCGTGTACGTTTTTATTAAATACATTTCATTTATATTTTTCATTAAATGGTGGCTAAATAGAAGTCTTTAATTTATTGGAAGCAGTTGTCCATTAATTACTAATTACATTTTATTTCTGCCCGCTTTGTTGCTTTGTTCATTTGTTCAGTAATTTAAAGTAAGGACTAGTGTTTTTACTGACCATGAATCTGTGCCCTTTCACCATAATGCCTCTTCTGTGCTTAAAGGCTTCTGTGTTCGTTGCACAAGTAAGTCCAATTGCCCTTCGTAAGGCCACACACATTCCACCTCCTGGCAATAGCCTGGCTGCTGCTTATTACTTGCAGTTCTTATGTCCTAAATCTTCTGTCACTGCTGGCAAACTCATATGCTGCAGTAAGGGCCTTAAACTGTTCCATGTGAAAGCATGCCACTCCTCTGATGCTGCCAATAGGAACTTGTGTCCCAAACACATGGTGCTGATGTCCCCTCCTCTAACAGGCAACAACAAGAAGCCCATTCCCAACACAAGTGCAAATCAGAGGGCACTGCTAGGCCCTTGTTTTACTGTTCTCATCTTTATACAGCTAATGGAGCTCCCTCTCATTAACAGGAGCTGCAGTCTCTTCTGGACAGTCTCTCCCACATCTCCACCACATGTGCGTACGGGGCCCAACACAATACATAATCCAAGCACCCACCAACTTCCAGGGCATTAAAGCTTCCAAAGGCGAGACCTATTGGCTATGCCAATGCTTGTTCTCTAGATGCCAAAAAGATGGCCCACCCGTGGGGTAAGAAGCAGAGGACGGAGATGTTAAAAAAGTGATTCTCTGAAAACCATTAAAAAAAGGACAACACGTAGCTGGAAAGTCACGCTGGAGCTACATCATGAGGAGTGTAAATTATGACACGGTGCCAGTGACCACCGAGTATAGATAGAGCTTAAGTGCCATTCTGGAAAGTGAGGCAGCCAGAGACGCACGTATGATGAAATATAACAGGGATATTACGTACATACCCTTGAAATTGATCTGTCAGCCTGTGTATTATGTACCTGTAAATACTATCGGGTCAGATATCCGTGTGATATCAATTCAAATTTAGGTGAAACAAAAAAATCGGAGGAATAATGTATACAAATAGTAAGTAAAATAAGGAAGAGAGAGAGTATGCAGCATGTGCTGGTCAATCAGTCTCGGTGATAAAGGGTCAAAAGGTCTGACTCAAGTGACACTCGTAGTGTCTTCTATTTGACCAGTTGAGCGCAGGGAAAATAAATGGTATCCTCACCAGCGCCACTCCAATAGGTGTCAAGGTATGTGTCTTTTAAAGTAATCTTGTGAACTCTATTCACTGCCACCCCAATATCTGGTGGTCAGGCGAAAGGGCCATCAGTAATCTCTTGGTGCCCTTAAAGTGTTGCACCTGAAATAAAAGACAAAGAGTCTATGAACATTTTGTGGCACACAGAGAGCTGTAGTGTTTAACAAATAGTCTACTCCTCCCTGTGGCCTGAGTATGTATGTAATTCCCCAAGTGATAAAGGATGGCACGTAATACCTGGAAGGGAGATTGATTATTATTGAGTCCAACTATAAATCCAATGCAAACTCGAGATACGTAGATGACGGTGCTGCCGATAGAAATGCAAACCGTCTTACCTTTCATGTAAAGTTGCTTCCCAAGCACCGTAACACACAGTAGCCAAGTCCGCCAAGATACCACAGTTGTAAATACAGGCAGTGCTAAGCCTACAAAAAATATATCTAATAATCGCTGAAGTTAGCTCTGGGATTGCCATATGTTGAAACGTCCACACAGCGAGAAATGTCAGGTCAAAAGAAAAGCAATTATCAAATGCGATTGCCCGTTACCTCACTCGTAAAGTCGATGGCCGTGAAGGGTCCCGAGTAAACGCCGGGATCAGTGTGCTCCCAACATTAAACAAGACGCGCTCTGTGGCAAAAAAAAGACGCACGGCCGCGAGACGCACCCTGTGGCGGGAGATGGAGCAGGAGGTGAGCCTGCGAGTGGTGCGCGTGGCAAAGGAAAGCCAGTAAGGAAAGCCAGGGCACTGAAATCTGGCAGCTTTGCGCGTGCACGCAAGCGCTAGGTCGTGTAGCAGCACTTTTAAAAGCCCTAACTAAATGTCATGCAGAGCAGCGCATGTGCTGGCTCAGGCGAGACCTAAAAACGATTAAGCCTTCGCCTAAATATTCATCTTTAGTGTCTGAGCCATACTCCCTTCAGAGTCAAGGTGCAAAACATTCATAATGAAGTATCCACAATTGACTAAACATACAGCGGATTCTTGCAGAGGATCACAAAGGCTCAGAGGGTTATGGTCTATATTTAAATTTGCTGTGGGTGTGCAGACCACTACTGGAGTCTGCCTCAATCCAGACCTCCTGTTTATAAACACACAAAATAAAAATTAAAACGCAAAAGAGGGTTTAAAAATAAAAACATATCTGTATTATTAGGAGTAAGTCCTTTACCATTCCTATACAGAAAAATAATTCTGGGACAGACTCGTCAGTACTGAAAATTGTTATTTAGCCCATGATACCTACTTATTCTAAATCTAAAGCTATATGTCTAATTCAGAAGGCAAACAAAGGTCATACCCTTCTAGTTAATGTCCATAACCTTCAGTGGCATTTTCAGTTTTCAGTAAAGGAAGAGGGCTCTTTGTCCACAATTCTCCTTGGTCACAAGGGTTGCCCACCTCATCAGACTATAGGATCAGCCGAAATTCATACTAACTTTCCTGTGCAGAGACCATTGATTATATGTGTTCACCATAATACAGCCTTACTTTTTCAGTCTTTATATCAGTAGCTTCTCTTCGTTCTACAAGGAAGGTGGATATCGCCACAGTGTCTGGAGATAGCGGTTCTATTCTCAATGCGCTAGATACTGGCTATTTCTCGTCAGTGAATACTGTTGATGGAGTAATTACATTACTAGTCGGAGGCTTTTCGGGACGTTTTAGCCTTTGGGTATCCAGTGTTGATCTTTGTGTGCCACAGGTATGCCAGAATTCCAGGGTAACAAATTACTATCAATGGTTCCCCTTTGGTTCAGTATACGCAAAGTAGCTTGTGGATATTCTGGAAATCTGGCATGTATGCAGCCCTCGTGGACCACTTTACTTGCAGGACTCATATACAATAGGATTTAGCTTCGTTAAGCAGCCCCTCCTTTTGAGGCTTGAGGGGGGTGAGGACTGATGATGTGTCACAGTCCATGAGAAGACAAACCAGCATTTGAGGAAAAGCGGGTAAAAGTGTATACTTCTTTTACAATTGTTAGCAGGATAGGAAGTGACTGAAGAAGAAGCTGACACAAACTTCAACCTTCTCCTCTAAGTTGTTACGCTCTGTTAATGGCTCACCTGCACCTGTAGGCAGTAACAGGTAGCTTTCCATGTTCCTGAGGGGGCAAGAGAGAGTGACCGGAAGCACTTTCCTCTTCATTTTACAGACTCATCAACATTTCTATGGGGGCTAAATCCCCCCCCCCCCTCGATTTTTTTTCACAAACTGCATGTTCTGTATCGATTTAGGACCATTACATTTTATGTTGTGCGATAAATGTACTTGTTTTGTGCAAGTGCAAGCTTAAAAATGCCTCAAGATGTTATGGGTGTTGAATAGTTACTTCTTGCTGGCAGACTGAGATGCTTCGATTATTTACCTATTATGCTATCTCTTGTTTTTTTTATGTTTTCTAGTTGCACGACTTACTTAGCTGAGTTATCTACACCTTTCTAAATTATCAATTTCAATGTGATCTATACAAAAAAGTCTTGAGAGTTGCAAAATACTGCAATTGTTTACTCTCAACCATACTGCAAATGTGTAACAGCTGTAGAATCCTGTTACCGAACTTCCTGTACCCGGGGTCTCCACCTCTAGCAAATAGTAAAAGGAAGTGGATGGGCTGGGCTGGACATAGTAGCAGACCAGTAGATTTCCTATGTCTTTGCTAGACGAGGAGTAGGCCAGGGCTATGTATAACTGTGTTTAAAAGGACGCTCGCCCCTTCAGGCCATGCCAAAGGTGACCATAACAGGCTAATTTTCTCTAGATTAAGATAATCCTGCACACATCTGAAGATGCGACCTTGGTAGGTGAAAAGAGGTCACTGACAATTAACAGGTTCCCTTTGAAATTTGGCAAGTATCTTGGGAACACACCCTAATCGAAGCCAAAGACCCATGCACTCAAAAAACAATCATATTTGTGATTCTTCCCACACAGAAAACCCTTTCTCCCTTGTTGCCTAGCCAACATAACCAGTTTTAAAAAGCATTTTAAGGCATATCGGTTGTAAGGATCATGTATTCGAAGGATCTACTCTACAGTACAGTCAGCACCAAATGAAGTTCATTCCCAGAGTGAAAAAGCATTCAGGAATGTAGCGGAAACCCCTACAAATGCCACTTCCGTCTTCCTCCTAAACCTTGAAGAATTGCAGTTGAACCTGCAGACCTGAAGGGGTTAACCTCAGTGGAACGCCCTTCCTCTAAGCACTGCAACACGAGGTTTCCTTTCCAGCTCCAGGTAGATCCCCCTTATCCCAAGGTCAACCCCGGACGTATACCTAGTGGCAATTAAATGCACCAAGTAGAACCTCACCAGGAGGCTTGTACCACTGAGACCAGGCTGTTAAGGAATCGTTGCTTCTTCAAAACATTGACGTGATGAAAGGTCTGCAATACTTGATGTGTACCCATCTGCTAAGCAATTCTTATCAAGCTTGTTCTCAAGAGCAAGGGAACGGAGAGGCCTCCTATTCGAGGATTAAAAAACTGGTCCAAAGCCATTGCCTTTCATCTATGTGTTTTTCCCCCTTGTCATGTTTCACTTAGTGAAAATAACAGAGAAAGAAATGTAAAAAATGCAATATTGTTGTGTTTATTTTATACACTTCTAGTCTTTTGATCGAGTTCTTGTTTTCTTATACTGAATCTGGTACTTTAGCTGCATTATGCCTGACACTCCATACCTCTCCGATCTTCAGCCCGTGCCTTCTTTTCAAGGATTGACTACCATCTCTTCCACCCCCATGATTCTCCTTGCCATAGTCTTCCATAGGCCTCCCTTTATCCTGCATGCCTGCACTTACCCATGCCTCAATTATTCCCCCTGCTGTGCAGCCCCATTCTAACTTGCCCTACACCTTCCGGTCACTGTGCACCTCCAAGCCCCGTGCATTGTCATGTGCTCCCTCCTGTACCCTCCACACTGATATGTCACATCTAATACCTGCCCTTCCAGTTGCCTCAGACCGTTACCTATACACTTTCCACTGCTCCCTCCCATGGGCTCCTTGAAGCACCTTGCTTCTGTTCTCTGACCTCTCAATGCTCTTTCCTAAGCCATTCACTCCCTTATCCTCTCTTACGTTCAATGCATTATTACGCTGGCCTTGCCACGTGAAGATCCCTCTATGATGTAGCGCTTCACTTGATACATGTTGTGTTTCCTACTTAGGGAATTCTGCAGGCCCTGGAGTTCCTACTGAAGATAAAGTACAGACCGCAGAGATCCTTCTACGTGGGTATCGGGCACGATGAAGAGGTAGAGGACCTCATCCACATTTTTGGTGGCTCTGCCTTTCTGCTTCCACCATTTTTTTGGATCCTTTTCGCCTCATTTCATCTGAAACTGTCTTGCGATCTGTAGCTCTACAGACCACTCACTTAAACCCCTCCAGATGTCTTTGTTTTGCCATTTCACTTTGTTCTTGTTATCTATGTGCATTTCCCTCTTAGCTCCTTTTTTCTTTTTAACAAAATCCTTTTTTGAATTTCTTTCTGCCATTCCATGTCACTAATTCTCACCTTCTTTCTCTCTCACTACCTCGTTCTCTTTCCAGTTTTTGTCACGCTGTAATTCTGCTTGTCTGTCGCGCACTCTCAATTTTCTGAATCTACCTTTCTGAATTTCTACCCCTATATCTTCCTTATGTATGTTGTTACCTTTGCTTCTTTTCCTAGGGAATCCCTATCTTTCTTTCATACTCCACTTCATGCTTAGCATGCTCCCTACCCTTCCACGTCAGTTTCTCACCGTCTTCTGCTCATTCTCTCTTGTCTCTTTCACTTCCCTCTGTCTTGCGCCTCCTCCATTTCATTTTACTTGCAGCAAATGGTCTTTGCTGCTCTTGCAGGCCATCAAACAATTTAATAACGTTAAATAGACAAAATGTAGCTGTGGTTACAGCAGGATCACAAATGATTTCATGTTTCACTATTTCTTACCTGGCCATGTAAATCTAAACACCTCTTTTGTTCAGTCCATGTTATGTAGGTTGACGTTGTTTCCTCCACAGCTTCCTCCTAAAGTTTTTTTCCCATTCTTATAATCTGTTCTTTGACTACCCATAGGTTTCTGGTTATAAAGGTGCTGTACAAATAGCTGCCAAGCTGGAAGCTCGAGGTGTTCGTCTGTCCTTCTTGACGGATGAAGGCCTTGGCATCTTGGATGGAGTGATCCAAGGAATGAACCGTCCCATAGCGCTGTAAGTAACTGCAAGTCACTCTTGTAATCTGGAGCAGTGTCACTTCCACCATTTGCATCCAGCGACCTCCTAAACTACCTTTCTATGTTAGTGAATCGGTATCTCTTAACCCACTCGGCTGTTGCCATCATTAAACACTAAGGATTTAAAAGAAAGTTTAATCTGTTTTGGCTGTTTCATGCACAGTGAACTTAGATTCTGGTTCCCCATGTTCACCCTGAACAAAGGAAGACAGGTGTGGTCTATATAATGTTCAAGTGCTCTGGGTTGCCGTGGCCGTGGTCTATGTGAAAGGTAAACAAAAAAGTCTAAAACTATGGAACTGCAAGGAAGAGGGATTTGCAGAGTATGAACCCACTTTTGTTCTGTGGTCAGTGGTTGAATAATGGGTGGCAATCTTAAGATGTGGGTGAATTCCGAAAATGAAGGGACGCACAGTAGATACTCCACTTGCAACGGGGATAGGAGCACCCTAGAAGGCAACCCCTTACTTGTTACTACATTATGAGCTAGATATACATAGGGAAGGCTTTGCGATTACCAAATAGCGGGCTTTTGTTATTCACTATTTGGTAATCACAAACACCCATCATTATCGATTCCAAGTGGGCCACAAATAGTCCTCCCTCCTTAATATTCATGAGGTAGGTCTTGTTTTGTAACCCATTGGAATCGGAAAAATCGCAGGGATGGTGATCTGCTGTCGTCTGCAGACCACCAATGTCTGTGATTGCTTTTAAATAAAGCAATGTGTTTTTTTGTTGGTTTGTTTTTTTAATGCAGCCCGTTTTTTAGGTCTCGGTAATATCCGGTCTGCCTTCGGCAGACCGGATGTCCGAGAATTAATGTCAGTAAGAGGGCTGCTTTATCCCTCCCTCTTTTTGGCTCTCCCTCCATTGGCTGGCTTCCTAAATGGAGGCCAGTCATTGGAGGAGAGAGCCATCCCTCCGAATAGGCTCCGTCTTTTTCGGATTTGGGGGCGTCATTTTTGTTGTTCTTTAGCTGGTGACGTAGCCCGTCACTCAGTAGAGCAAAACCACGCCCCCAAATCCGAAAAAAATTGGAAGCTTATGGCCGCCATTTTTCTGCACAGTAAGATGAGGTAGGTCGCCTGCTCCCGCTGTTCGTAGCTCCCGCCCCCCTCCCGCTGTTCTTGGCTCCCGCTGTCCCCCCTCCCATCCCCTCCCGCTGTTCGTGGCTCCCGCTGTGGTAGGCCGCCTGCTCCCGCTGTTCGTAGCTCCCGCCTCCTCCCGCTGTTCATGGCTCCCGCTGTCCCCCCCCCTCCCGCTATAGTAATGTGTATCTAGCTCAATAATGTCTTATTCAACAGACCCGTTGACAGCCCCACTCTTCCATTTGAAGTGTGCTTCTTCTGTAATTTTCATGTTTCCATAACTCACTCTTTGTCGTCGGCCCCTCCCCCCTCCATTTAGTAGAAGGACGGCCCTCTGCGCAGGAATCGGCGGGCCCTCCACTTGTGATGTAAGCGCCGCACCCCCCACCGCCTTCTGAAATCACATCCCCGCACCAAAGCCGCTCCTTCTGTGTCAGAAATGAAAATAATAATGGGAAATAAATATCCGGCTGCGGTTTTACAATGGAAGCCCCGGGCTAGCAATGCGCAGAGGAACCGAGGAAAAGCGTGAGAGTAAATTCGGAGCCAGCCTCACGCGCAGAAACTGCCCTCTCTGGATGTATTCCCTCTAAACCCTCCCCAGGTCCCTGGTTCCCATTTCCTGGTGCCCCGACCGGCGCAGGCGGCTGCCTCGGGGCCCACGGTGCATCAGGTGCTGCGCCGTGTCTCAGTCACTGTCTGCCGTCAGCGAGCACAGGGTTCGCGCTGACTCTGACTGGGGTGCTGGGAGGAGCCTGGCAGAGACTCCGTGTGTGGCCCCTCACCGCTGCCTGTCAGTCCACCTCCGGAGGGATGTACATGTGAAGAGAATCCCACTCCCTGCACAGACCCCTCTAGTTTTGTTCACCTGGTTGGATCCACACCTGCTCACATGGCAAGGTGCCACCCGAGTGTCCACTGTCTCACCGGCGTCAGACACCTGGGCCCATGCCTCTCCTCATCTCCACAGTGCCACAAGACTTATGTCGCTCCGTCTGAGGCAGACATCTGGGACATCTGCCCGAATGCATGTCTCGCCAGTGGCAGACTCCCTTGGCACAGATCCACCCTGGTTCTTGGACACCTGTCTCTCAGATGTCAGACCCCTTGTTAAAAATTAATGTGAGATATTACTAGCGATACAGACAATTCGGCACTCGCACAATCATTGACACGTTATTCTTTTTTAAAACATATCTGAAGCATGGGCCATTGGAAGATTGTTAATCCTCATATAATGAAATCGTGGGCATCTGTCTGTCGCGTGTCAGAAGCACTAAACCCGTGTCTCACTAATGTCAGTCTCCCTGGCCCATGTCTCTTGGACCTTTGTCTCCGAGGCCACAGACCCCCGAACCCATGCCCCACTAGTCTCAGGTCCTCTGCCCCGTCCTCCTCCATGACACATTTAATGGGTCCCCGGGCCCAGGTTTCTGCGGTGTAAGCCCCCCCCCGCCCCCCCACACACATCTCTCTTCAGTGTCAGCCACCCGGACCCCTGCCTCTCATTTCTTTTTCTGCTCCTGACTTTCATCCCTCGGAGCGCCGTGGGTGAGAGGGCGAGCCGGCTGTGAGGAGGTGCCTGGAGGATGCCCGAGGGACCAGGTGGGTGCCGCGCTCGTCTCTGCTGTGTTTCCACAATGCCAGGAGGTCCACCGTCATCGGCCACGGCGTCACTCTCAGGTTGGAGTCCTCGGCCACCTTCCAGTCTCTGCTCATCGAGGACGGAGGTAAGGGTGGCACCAGGGGGCACGAGCGAGGGCAAATGGGCATTTGTGCGTAACCGGACACGGCGAACGCCGGGGAGAGGGGGTCAGTGTGCCGTGGAGGGCAGTGCATGGAAGAAACTGGGAAAGAGCATGGCACCAGGGCTGAAGGCTTTGCTTGAAGGAGCTAGTTAGTGGGTGGCATAGAGAGTGGCGCATGCCAGCGCGCATAAGGAGGTGGCAGTGCATGTCAGGGTGTGAAGGGCGGAGGCTGGAGCCAGGCGGTCCAAGTCGGAATGTGACCCCACTTAAGTGTCCCCAGCAATAAAATACAAGGCACTAAAAGGGTCAGAACGGTAAAACGGGCCCTTGCCCTCTATCCCATGCATACACTGGGTCCTTGCTTAGGTGGTTTTCAGTGCTCGGCACCAGCACTTAGTTGCCAACAGTGGTCTTGTAAGACTCTGCCACATGGTTGCGCTGTCTGTCTGATTTAAAGATGAGCACAACAACACTTGTTTATTAATTAAATATACATGAAAAATTACTATAGACTGCCACCCAAGACGCTCTTTGGGGGCCTGGAATAGGCTGAATTGTCACATTTATAGGCGTGTGATAAAGACCTAAACTCAATTCTATCATCTCCCAATCAACACTGCTGGTTTTCTTCCTTCTTCTATCCCTCCATCACTTCTTCACCGGAAGTTAAAAAAACTCACGTTGCAGTTAAAACGAAAAAGTTATGCCCTGTACAGCGTTCTATACTCCAAATGTCTAACTATCAACAACTTTAATGATATGGTGGTGAACAAAATGTCCGCAGTGATGCGCAATATGGCAAATAAGGGAATATGCTTATGAAACTCGAAACCATAATGTGTGCTTAGATTCACATACTATAATGAATCATAGAATGCAGATCAATATATGTTTCTAATAGTCACAATCATTTTGCTTTAATATAAAATGAGCATTTTAATGGTTGAGGACTCTAACATTGCTCTCATAAAGGTTTTGGATGTTGTTTTTGTGTGGCTCGTTAAGGTGAGCAGCCCTGAGAGGCGCAGCCATGTCCCCCTTGGGGGACCCAGTGGCGCGCGGTGCTCCGAGCAGGATGGTGTGTCATTGTACACTGGTGCAGTCGCTGCACTGCTCTCCGAGGGTGACGTGCATTGAGACCGCCTATTACTGTCAGTGTTTGTTCTATTTAGCATCCACAATGAACCCCTACTATGATTTGCATTTTCGATCGCAGTTTCAGAATTAGCAAACAGTTGGTCCCATTGCGATTGCCCTCCGGATCTGGTATGCACTCACACATTTTGCTTCAAAAAGGAAAGGAAAACATTTACTTTAACATTTTTAAGATTAGGCAGTAGTCCGTGGGGCCACTGCCTGCTCTTAAACAAATGTTTTTACGTACATTTACAAAGGGGATCGTGTCTCTTGGGAACCCCTTCCCTTATCCGAATTGGTGACCACCTAAAATAAATAAATAGTAGTATTTGTAAAGTGCACAGCTACCTCCGGAGAGGTGTCCCCGCGCTGGGGACTGTCTGGAAGATTAAGGGCCATATGTATCATCAACCTGATTTGCGATTCTCAAATAGTGATTTTTACGAAATCGCTATTTGAGAATCGCAAATAGGTATGTATGTACAAAATCTCCTTTTTTTGCGATTCCTTAAAATTCCTTAATTGCGCTTAGCAAATTGCGAATCGCAATTAAGGAATACTTTCCCATTCATTTCTATGGGCCAGGAGGCCCATAGGAATGAATAGGAAGTTATTCATAATTTGCGATTCACAATTTGCTAATCGCAAATTGAGAATAATTTCAAGGGTGCAGGATTGTCCAAAGGACACCCTGTTGCACCCCTGAAATATGCATGGGTGCACATGTGGCGCACATACATGCCCTAAGGGCATGTATGTGCGTCACAGGGGACTTTGAAAAATGCAAAAATGTGCATTTTTCAAGGAATTCGCAACTTACCACCAACTAGAAGTTGGTGGTAATTTGCGATTCCTTAAGGACATTTTGCAATTTTTTTTTGCTGCATACATTGCATTTAAGTAATCACAAAATTTGCGATTCCTTAAATGCAATTGAAAAATAAGGAATTGCAAATTTTGCGATTCCTTGTTTTGCACCAGATTTAGCTTTGTACATACCATTTAGCAAATTCGCATTCGCAAAGGCCGAAATTCTGTGAATTTCGGCCTTGGCGAATGCGAATTTCCTTGATACATATGGCCCTAGCGAGATATTGCCCAGAGTCACATGGGGCTGGGCTAACCTGCGCCGGGGATCAAACCGTGAAACCCGTGGTCCGGAGTCAGGCACCCTGGTCGCTGCGCCACACTTAAAGGTCGCAAAACATTCACACATACCACCGGTATTCGGTATTAGGAAGGGACTACCTTACACGCCTCTTCTTATCGCAAACACACAACACAAAAACAATAGGTTACCAAATCACAAAATAGGGCTTTATTGCAAAAATGCATTTTTGCTGTCCCAAACGGCCCCGTTCTAGAAATCGGGCCAATTACGACCTCAAAAAAAGTTTGTGTATCTGACCCTTAGTTCTGAGTTCAGTAGATGTGGAGAAGATTGGCATATATGCATCCAATTCGCGGTGCCAGTGAAGTTATTGCTTTTGTGCCTTCTGTTTTTGAAGAGTTCAAGAGGGGTGGGAAACGCACACCAATGTAGAACAATTAATCAACTGTATACTATCTTCAACAAAGTTTAAATACAACGGTGCCACAGTGTGACACTTGCTGTCTGTCAAGTGTTAAAATACAAAAGGATTGAAATGCTGCCGAGCACGACAGCAAAACATTGTGCACTGTGCAGTAAGGTGATCCAATAGGACCCTATTCAAAATCATCAAACAATTATCCACTTCGAGTGACAATCAAAACATATTGATACGAAACTTCAAGTAACTTTATGTATAGAGAATGTACAATTTGAAACGAACAAAACAGTTATCATCATTTGAAGCATAAAGATCCTTGGATTTAAATTGAACAAAAATGCAAGCTCATTACTTCAAGAGCATTTGAAATAAACAATTCAACAATAAATTCAAATTTGCAATCAATTGTTTCTTGAAACAGCCCGATGCATTTCGGGACAACGAAGTCCCTTCTTCAGGGGAAATCAAACTTAAACACACCACTGACTGCAACTCCATAAATGTTATTTATTGCATCAAATGTCCATGTGGGAAAGCCTACATTGGTAAAACATCTTGTAAACTAAAGATCCGAATCACGGAACACAAGAGTCGAATCCATACTAAAAGCACTACATCTAGTTTGGCCACACGTTGGGAGGAGGCAAAACACACAATAGCCCAACTACGATTTCAAATTGTTGAACACATATCTGTTAAACTAGGTCTAGACATCGATAGGCTTTTACTCCAAGGGGAACTACACTGGATAAGACTACTGGGTACAATGCAACCAGGAGGGCTGAATGATCGGTTTGATATGTCTTGTTTTTTATGAAATCCTGATTTTGCATTTCTTGCATTGACACATTAGGTACCATCATTGTTATCAAATGTTGTTATCTGGTATGTTTTAATATATCTATCACATAGCACTTGTATTCTGATTTATCATACAAATTTTTGATATTCCATGTGTTTACATTTATAATTATCTTGCCTTATGGATCACCTGACAGTTTGACAATTCCTATTGAGGGGACCAGATGTGTTAACATAAATTTTTTAGTCGGAACATGTCACTTATTTTTCTATGATTCTGAGTCTATTTATCTATCACGTTTTATTTTTTGACTTATTTTAATTTACTCACTCCAATTATTTATACCTAATTATTTACACCACATTTCACTCCTCTGTTTTTTTTAGGAACCCTGTTGTAGTCGGTAGCACATATTATAGGCTATTGATACTTTCACCTGGGATTTTATTTTGTGTCACTTAGAGGCCCATCTTCGACTTGTTGCAAGGAGGAAACCATCAGGTTGATGGGTTCCTCACTACCCTGTTTTTTTCAGTCAGGTTTATATAAGCCACTCGGTCTTGTGATAGTGGTCATGGCTTGAACTCTGGACCATTTTTTTTACCCTTTTTTCACCTTTTGTTCCATTAAACCTTTTTTCGGTTACATTAGTCTATTTCAAGATGGCGCCTGTCCTGGGGTCGGGCGAGTCCGCTTTCTTTGCTTATGACCGTTGTGTACATTTTACATCGTGATCGCGTTTAGTGGTTGATGCGGCTGGTGGAAGCAGACGGATTGAGAGTATTGCTGTTTCGAAATGTGAAGAAGCGATAAGAGGGCTTTGAGTTTGTTCATCATTACGTTATTGATACTAGGTTTTGTTTTACTCGTTAAGTAGCAATGGGACTTTAAGTGGTTGTCTCTGTCGTAGGTGACATCGTGGTTACACGCAACGCAGGAGTGGGAACGATTCGGCGGCTTGAATGCCTCTGTTCACTTCCATTTCAGTATTACAAACCTGGTGCTGCATAGTCATTGGTGAGTTTTTTCCTTTTTTGGAACCTCTGTAGAAATGTAGCTTTCTAGGTCTGTCAATAGTGATTTACTTATGGTTTGGTTTCTTCACAGTCATTTTTAACTGTATTGCTTTGATTGGATTTTCCTGTTGAGCCCTTCTACCTGTTCTGTAGGTGGGTGTAACTTTTTGTAGTGTAACTTTTCGAGTGTAACTTTTTTCACGTGACTTTAGCACGATGGCTTAGTGCTCAGCACGGTAGTTAATAAATTTTTATTTTATTTTATTTTTTCTTGCTACAGAAGCCTTGACACGAGTTCAGCCAGTTATTTGACTCTGATTTGGTTTAACTTTGTTGATCCATTCACTTGACATTAGTTTATGTGGTCTATCTTTTAAGTAGGTAGGGGTTACTTCCAGAACATTCATGAGCACTCTTTGTCCTTAGCGTTTTTATAATTTTTTTCATTCTTTCTGAATTTTGGGTATCCACAATCCATTTTTGAATATTTTGCACTGAGTGGTTTCATCAGTCATTTATTTCTGCTATCTCTTGAGCACCTCAGGGATTAATTTGTTTATTTTATTAACACACTCCTTGATCCTCTAGACTTTCACACGTTATAGTACCTAATTCGGGTGGTCTGCCCAGGTAGTTTTATTACACTAGACGAGAGATGTTTTTCTTCTCCTTACAGATTTCCCCTGAAGAAGGGACTTCGTTGTCCCAAAATGCATCGGGCTGTTTCAAGAAACAATTGATTGCAGATTTGAATTTATTGTTAAATTGTTTATTTCAAATGCTCTTGAAGTAATGAGCTTGCATTTTTGTTCAATTTAAATCCAAGGATCTTTATGCTTCAAATGATGATAACTGTTTTGTTTGTTTCAAATTGTACATTCTCTATACATAAAGTTACTTGAAGTTTCGTATCAATATGTTTTGATTGTCATTCGAAGTGGATAATTCTTTGATGATTTTGAATAGGGTCCTGTTGGCCCACCTTACTGCACAGTGCACAGTGTTTTGCTGTTGTGCTCGGCAGCATTTCAATCCTTCTGTTTTTGAAGACACAGCTCACTCAGGCATCGCAGGCTGTCTTAATTGCTTCATGTGCATTGGGTGCAAAGTACAGTGAGCCAGTGGTTGGCAATTACCAGATATGGCTGCACCCAGGAGAGAGCAGATATGCTGATATGTCTAATCTGCTCCTACATGCTCTCTAGTTTGAGGGAGGTGTGTTTATGAACAAACAATTCTCAGCTAACCTTTGCAGGACTGTCGGCCCCACCATTTAGAATCAAGACTTGTACTTTTTAAACGCAGCCTTTCCAAATTTGTTGCCTCCACTCTAAAAGTATGCATGGCATACAGTGGAATTTACTTCAGCACTACGTGCTTTTGAAATCAGTAACCTTTTTAGGTGGAGCCTGGACAGTGCATGCACTGCTCTGCAAGGTATGTCGTTTTCCGCCCACTCTTCGCCCATATTTTTCATTGGCTTGTGTCATTGTCCTTTGTAAATGCTGCTTCTGATTCGTTAATAGGCTTGTTAGTCCCTCCTTAGTACCTTCATGTCTTCATTTGTAATCTCACATGAGGACTGGCCCCTTTACTTCTGTTGTTACACGGAATGTCTTATTTAGTCACTACATGCTTTGCTGCAACATACAATGTGCAATGCGCGCTTTTACTTTCCAAGCAGCCCGGAACAAAGGGGGCCTCTTCTTTTAAATTAAATAGGTCTCGCATTTACAAGCGTTTGAGCTATTGGCATTGTAAATGATAATGCCTTTTATGTATGTTGGACAGGCCTCATGGAAGGCCCCGTCCCTCCCCGCATGGCGGGGCCCGGACCCCTGCCCCTCCTATGTCCTCAACAAGAACCATTCCCGGCGACCCACCAGGGCACCCCACGGCCCGTCACCAACGGGACCCCAGCTCCTGAACCCCCCGGTATCGGCTGGCCCGGGCCCCTTCCAGCACCCCTGCCCCCGGCCCAGCCGCCATTTTGGGCACTACACGACAAGGCCTCAGATCGACCCCAACCCCGGGCCTGGCCAGGTCCCGACATCGAGGCACCACCATCCACCCAGGGGGTGAAGAGACCACTTGGCAGGTCAATGGGAGAAGGAGTGTCGATGGCTCTCCTCCGCCAGGTGTCGATCGCCCCCAGCCTCCCCGGGCGCTGGCTCCACCCCCCTGCTGGGTGTCTGGACTCCCTCATCCCAGACCTCCCGACCTCCAAGTGCGAGGGTCCGGACATCAAAGGGCGCCAGACCTATAACTGGGGCAGCTCCAGAACAGGAAGGCAGTTGTATCCTGGAGTCGAGAGACACCGAGACAAACTCATCTCTGGAGGCCTGCTGGCGCTGCCGGGGCTCCTTCTTATGAACCATCTTCGAAGCCTGCTGGCGCTGCCGCGGCCCTCTTCATCGTGAAACCATCTTCGAAGCCTGCTGGCGCTGCCGCGGCCCTTTTCGTCGTAAAACCATCTTCGAAGCCTGCTGGCGCTGCCGCGGCACATCCTTGCAAACTCCCCAGCTCGAGGATTGCGAACTCCATCTCCAACTGCTCCCGTGCCGGACCGGTACTAAGACTGTCCCGCTACCCCTTTTCCCCAAAGAGACTAGAATTGGCAGGATCCTCGTATCCTGGTCCCGCTGTACCGTTTATCACCTTGCCTCAAGATTTCTATATAAAGTGTGCAGAACTCATCTTTGTGTTGTGTCCATCTGTGGGGGGGGGGTTACTTGTCTGTACGATCACCGGAGAAGGCCCTCACCGGAGGCCTCTCCCCCTGTACTCGGCCGACCCTCCGGGTCTCCGTCTAACAATGTATCGCCCCTGACATGGCCGTTGCCATCACGGATGGCTACAAAATCATCCGGAGGGACAGTACCAACAAGCCCGGAAGAGGAATCTCCATCGTCCACAGGAACACCCTCAGAGTCACATCCAGCACCGAAAAAACTCTCAGCGCCACCGAGCACCTACACTTCCAGATCCACACCGACCCCAAGACCACCCTCAGAGGAACACTCATCTACAGACCACCGGGTCCACGCCCACAATTCAGTGAATCCATCGCCGACTTCGTCAGCACGCACGCCCGCCCTCGCCACCACAGACTACATCCTCCTTTGGGACCTGAACTTCCACCTGGAGAACAACAACGACAACAACACCACCACCCTGCTCGACAACCTCTCCAACTTCGGACTGAAGCAACTAGTGAACACCCCGACTCACCACACAGGCCACACTCTGGACCGCATCTTGTCCACCAGCACCAACGTCACGGTCAGCCACACCACCACTCTCCACTGGACCGACCACCGATGCATCCACTTCTCCTACAAGAAACTCAACGCACACATCCAACCCCCGCAGATCCTCTGAAGATGTTGGAGCAAAGTCACCACTGACCAGCTGACCGCCTCCCTCGCCTAGGGCCCCCCAGCCAGCGCCTCTGACACCAACCCCGCCGCCCGAAACCTCACACAGTGGATCAGCAACTGTGCCGACACCCTCGCCCCTATCAAGAACTCTCAGAACAAGCACAACAGCAGGAGAACCACATGGTTCACCACAGACCTCAAGGACTCTAAGAAATCCTGCTGAACTCTAGAGAAAGCCTTGCGCCAAGAACGGACAGCGGAAAACCTCGAGGCCCTTAAGACCGCCACACGCAGACACCACCAGCTCATCCGCATCGCCAAGAGAACGGTCTTCAGAGAGCGCATAGACAACATCACACCCAACAGCAAGGAGCTCTTCAGCATCGTGAAGGAACTCTCCAACCCAAGCTCCAACTCCAATGACATCCCCCCTCACAGGACCTCTGCGACTCCCTCGCAGCCTTCTTCCACCGCAAGATCGCCGACATACACGACAGCCAGACCCTCCAGCATTTCGCAAAAAAACGCAAAATCAGCTGAAGAGCGCAATGGCCGCGATATTGAACATTATGGCCGCAAAAATGGACTCTGGCAGGCAGCAAAAAAGATGGTGACATCTTATTGGCTGTACGCGCACACGTCACTACGTGGCGCTGTACAGCCGTAATAGCCGCCTGTAGGGATTTATGTCCATGCACTTTGGAAGATGAGGCAAGTCTCCGTGCAAGCCGGGCAGTGTTTAATTTCAGCGAAAGTGCTCTTTCCATATGTATAAATAAAGCCACCTTTCGGAATTATCAAGGAGAGCGCAGGACTTGGTACGTGTAGAATTACAACCTTTCCTCCCCCAGGAAGCTGAGTACTTTAAAGTTCTGCAGAGGAGCGGGGGCTTCTCCTACCCACCCTCCACCCAGCTCCCTGCGACACTTTGCTCTCCCCTCGTCCAAGCTTGCTGAAAGAAAACCGTGACCTCAACAAGCGGTTTTTGCCTTCTCTTAACTTTCCTTCATTCGTTTCCACGTTAAATGGATAAAAAAAATAGGAAAGGAACATTTTGTTGGGAAGGTCATCTTTCTCGGGCATTTTCTGTTCCGACGGCAGCCTCAGGAAGGAAGGAGGTGGGGAGGGGGGGAGGTGGGGGAGTGAGCATTGTTGGTCAGTGGTTCGTGGAGCCCTATGCCCTCCCCCATCCAAGCTTGCTTAAGGAAGCCCGTGACTTCAGCAAGCGGTTCTCATCTCTCCATCATTCGTTGCCTTGTGAAATGGATCCAAAAAAAGAAAGAAGCATTTTGTTGGAAATGTTGTCTTTCTCTGGCATATTCTGTTCGAGCTGCAGCTTCGGGACGGCAGGGGTAAATAAATAAAAGATACAATACAATACATGGGAAATAACTGCATGCAACTAGACATAGTGTTTGCAAAGTTTTTTCTGTCACATGCAAAGACATTAGCACCACTTCACAGAGTGGGCCAGTTAATAGCGCTGTCGTTTTAAACTCTTTCCTGTAGAGCATTGTTGTATGTAGAGAGGGTGAGGACATGATGTCTCCATGGCCAGGGTGTCTCCAACATCTCCATCGTCCGGGGTGTCTCTGACGTCTTCATGGTCAGTGGGGTCTCTGACGTCTCCATGGTCAGGGACGTCTCTGGGGTCTATTGTGCTTGCATGAGCCTATGCTCCTGGAATGTTACCACAAAGGAGAATATAGCAAAAAAAATCAAATAAAGTTTATAATGCCTATTGCATAGTTACATAGTCTGCTAAATCAGTTTGCATAGATTTAAGGCTGAAAAGGAATGATAAAGAGTAAAAGAAAGTGCCGCAATAATGCCGCTAAATTTCCATTTTTGTGCCGCTAAATTCCAATTTTTGTGCCGCTAAATTAGCAAATCTATGCCGCTATATCCTGGGGGGTCTGTCGCTTTGCAAACCAGACGCCTCCACCAGCCGCAGAACCAACGCCCCCTACCGCCCTCCCCAGTCGCTGGACCCCCGTCAACACCGAAGATGCCACCCAGATCATGAACACCATCCACTCCGGCTCTCCATCCGACCCATGCCCTCACCACATCTTCAACAAAGCAGACACCATCCTCGCACCCCACCTCCGAGACATCATCAACAGCTCCTTCGAATCTGCCACCTTCCCTGAGAGTTGGAAACACGCTGAAATCAACGCCCTCCTTAGCAAGCCGACAGCAGACCCCAAGGACCTCAAGAATTTCCGGCCCATCTCCCTGCTCCCCTTCCCGGCGAAGGTCATCGAGAAAGCAGTCAACAAGCAACTGACCAACTTCCTCAACCAACGGCTCCCTCGACCCGTCCCAGTATGGCTTCCGCAGCAACCACAGCACCGAGACCGCCCTCATCGCCGTCACCGACGACATCAGAACCCTGCTAGACAACGGAGAAACCGCAGCCCTCATCCTCCTAGACCTTTCAGCTACCTTTGACACAGCCTGCCACCGCACCCTAAAACATGTCTCCACAACACAGGGATCCAGAAAAAGGCCCTAGATTGGATCTCCTCCTTCCTCACCGATAGAACCCAGAGAGTCCGCCTACCCCCAAGATCTGCGGCGTACCCCAAGGCTCTTCACTCAGCCCGACGCTCTTCAACATCTACATGAGCCCCCTCGCCGACATCGTCCGCGCACACGACCTCAACATCATCTCCTACGCCGACGACACCCAGCTGATCCTCTCCCTGACCAAAGACCCAGTCACCGCCAAATCCAACTTCCAAGTAGGAATGAGGGCCGTCGCCGAATGGATGAAGATTAGCCGCCTGAAACTGAACACAGACAAGACGGAGGTCCTCATCCTTGGACCATCCCCCTCCGCCTGGAACGACTCCTGGGTGCCCGCCGGCCTGGGAACAGCACCAACTCCCACCGACCACGCACGCAACCTTGGGTTCGTCCTTGACTCATCGTTCACTATGACCAAGCAAGTCAACGCCATCTCCTCCTCCTGCTTCGACACACTCCGCATGCTACGAAAGATCTTCAAATGAATCCCCACGGAAACAAGAAGGACTGTCACCCAAGCCCTCGACTATGGCAACGCACTCTATGCAGAGACAACGGCCAAGCTACAGAAAAGACTACAACGCATACAGAATGCCTCTGCACGCCTCATCCTGGACATCCACAGCCACATCACCACCCACCTGAGAGACCTGCATTGGCTCCCCGTCAACAAGAGGATCACGTTCAAGCTCCTCACCCACGCACATAAAGCGCTCCACAACGCCGGACCCGAATACCTCCACAAACGCCTCTCGTTCTATGCCCCGACTCGCCAACGCCGCTCAGCCAACCTCGCCCTCGCCACCGTACCACGCACCAGAAGAACAACAACAGGCGGCAGATCTTTCTCCTACCTCGCCGCCAAGACCTGGAACTCCCTCCCCACCCACCTCCGACTGACCCAAGACCTTCTCACCTTCAGGAGACACTTCAAGACCTGGCTGTTAGAGCAGTAGCAGCACCCTCCCCCCACCCTCAGCGTCTTGAAACCGTCACGGGTGAGTAGTGCGCTCTATAAATGTACTGATTGATTGATTGATTGATTGATGTATATGTTAATTATCAAAACAGATAAATGGCAATTTCATTTGCAATTCCAATAGCGTAAACTCTCGCAAATGCAAGACATATGGCATTGCAAATGCTTGTTAGAAAATGTCACAAGATGAAGGCAGATCAGTCTGGCTCCTTGATAGGTATGTCATGCAAATGAAACTTTCAGAGGCACTGGCCTGTTAGGCAGATTAAGACCAAAAATAAAAAAAGGAAGCTCAGGCAACATTGCACACCCTTTAAAACATAAAAACACCTTAGCAAAGCAAAGCCTACCTTTTGGCCTCGCTGCTGTCTTTGTGACCCATAGGACCAACGGCAGCAAAGGCAATTTCAGGGAAGCCAAAGGGCAAGCGGAGGGTAGCATCAGCCGCCACTGGCTGAATTTAACTTGTGTTCTTGTATAGGGCAGACTAGGTTGGCCTTATTTGCCTTTTTCGGACTTATTTTTCTTTGGATTTTTATCCATTGGTAGAGCATCCAACAACTTCGGAATATGCATTGTAAACTCTCCACCTTGTCTCTGTACGTGGTCACATGGCATCACTATTTGCTGTGACTTTGCCAAGTCTGATTTGTTTTGATTTTTTTGGCATCACATTATTCTTTGTTTAGAATGCCTCAAAGTGCTCTGGATTGCCAGTTTAAAGCATAATTTTGGTACTACAATAACACAATTGTATAAGTATCGAATTCATTGTAGTCCTCAAAGCCTATGTTCATGGCATGTGACAATGCAGTATCTTGACATACTCCAACAATGTGCCCCTATGGCTTGTAAATTGTAAGTCTCTATTTGAAGATACATCCGGTGCAGATCTCATGCCAGGACACCTTAGCGCTCCCAATGAGTGCCAGACACCCTGTCTCGAGAACAGAAACTAGGCTACAAGAAATTGGACCAACTACTCTTCTACAGGTGGCCAGTGCCAATGAGAAGTAAGACCAGCATTTCAGAAAATGGAGGTAAAAGTGTAGACGTCTTGTTACACATTTGTTGGAAGACTAGGAAGTGACTGAGGAGGAAGGTAAAACCAAGACCAGCCTACTAATATGAGTGTTAGAGAGCTGTGCAGCTCTGTTAATGGCTCCTAGGCCTCTGTAGATAGTCACAGGTGGGAGAGTGGCTTGAGGCACACCCTTCCTCATTTCCAACACTCATTAAAGTTTCTCAGGGAGGGCAAAGCCGAACCATCTGTTAACCAAACACTTATGTGAGTTGCAGTATATATTCTCTTTCTATTGAGAAGTTACATTTCATGTATTATGATAACTGTTTTTATTTTGTTCAAGCCCTTAAAATGTTGCATAAGTTTATAGGTGTTGGATAGGTATTTCTTGCTGGCAGATTAATGTTCAGTGATGCTGCTACTACTTGCATATAGTGCCATCAGTTGGATTTGTTTTACTTGTTGCACTACTTACTTAACTGAGTTGTCCGCACTTGCTTAGATTATCAGCTTCTATATAACTCCTAGAAAAAACAATCTTGAGAGTTGTAAAATTCTATTTAAATCTGAGTTTAGGTGGAAGCTGGCCCTTACCAGCCAGGCCAAAGATGACGAATAGGCTAATCTGTCTCTGTGCATTTGCTACTGCACACATCTGTGCAAAGCCACCTCGGTAGGAAATGAGAGGTTAGGATCAAATAACAGGTTCCATTTTAAATTTGGACATTGCCTTGGGAACAAATTTCAAGTCAAAGCACTATGCAGTGAAAAAATATATATACATATATGGGATCCCCCCTTGCCAAAGAGCCCTAACTCCACCTATTGCCTAGCCAACATAACCAGCTTAAAAAAACAGTTTGGGACAATTCTCTTATCAGTTTCATTCACCCAAAGTGCCCAATGTACAGTACAAGGAAGCACCAAATGAAGTTCTGCACATTGAAAAAACATTCAGGAATCTAGCAGAAACCCCCACAGATTTGCCTGGACTGCCTCTCCGTCCTCCTACTTAACCGTGAAGCTTTATGATAGAACCTGCAGAGCTGAAGGGGCTAACCTCCGTTGAAACGGTCTTCTAAACACTGCAAAACAAGGTTTGCCTCTCCGCCCCAGGGTAGATCTCCTTATCCCCAGGTCCACCCTGAACATATGCCCATTGGCAAATAATTGCACCAAGCAGAACCTCACCAGTGGGCTTATGCCACCGAGGCCAGGCTTTAAAGTAATCCTTGATTCTTAAGACCTTCCAACTTCTAAGCTTTTAGGTGCACCTTTCCTACCGTCTCACAGAATAAAGGAGGCAAGGGTCTACTCCTGCCTCACTTGTAACTGTTGTAGCAAGTGAACACACAACATACCATTCAAGCAAGACCCCCAACTGCCCGCAGAACGGCCCCTCTACTGATACAAGACAACTGGTGCATAATCTGGAAGTGGCCGAGGGAACAGTGGGAATGACAGGAACACCTTAAGCAGAACCAAAGACCAGGGTCATAACCTATCTGACACAGATTCTCTTCTGAGAACCATCCGTAAATATTAAACAGGAGAACATCCTTTCGGGAGGCGTTTGTTCCAGAATTGGACATCCAAACATACTGGTCTATTACCAAGCGCCTATAACGAATATGGTATGATGGGAAGTGTCAATTTAAGCTGTCTATCACGACATTATTCATCCCTCTGAAGTATACTGCCAACAATGAGAGCAAGCTTTCTCAGTCAAGTACCCCTTCAAAATGGTACCATCTAACAGCAAGTTCCCTAATGTTTGGTGTAGGTGTGGGTCTGAACCACAATTTCTCTACAATAAGCAGTGGATTTAAATGGAATGAGGATTGAAGGACTGGGTTCTTTGGACCCAGCGGTGCCAGGGCACAACACCTGAAACCTTCGTGGGTAACCTGTTCCGGCGTACAAGTCACAGAGACACGGGACACTTCCTTCGGCGTCAAAGAGTCAAGGTTTATTTACTGCAGGGAACACAGAAATCACAGGAAGTACATCGAGTGTAGTTCGGGGAGACTGCTTCAAATTGTATTTGTGGATCGCTCCTTTTATACAGTTTTTACCCATAGGATAACATGATACACAATAGTTTACAACCTGGTTCCCACAAGTCGCTCTCAGAGGGGTCGCTTAGATCACTTTGAAACACACAAGATCCGGAACATAAGTGCGGAAACATTTGGCGGTTCCCAACTGTAAAAACCCATCTTCCCACCATTAGCAAATTCCAATCAGCAGTAAAGTAGATCGAAATAGGAACGAAGACAGGTGCAGAGGAAGACGGAGACAGTAGGGAGATCGGAAAGGGTGTAAAAGGGGAGTGTCGAGAAGCACGAGATACAGGCATCAAAGGGACGTGCCTAATGAGATGCACGACTGAGACAATAAGCCCGTGCGGCAAGATGAGCCTCGAGCGGCGCCATCTGCCTTACAGTAGCATCCCCCTCGTCATAAAGACACTTACAAAGAACATGCGTCTTCCGCCATATCTTGGGAGTCCCAGGGTCGCGAAGCGGACAGCGTCCGTTCGCTGGCTACTTGAGGGCAAGAGACAAAATGGATGCCGTATCTAAGATGGAACCCGTGGGTACAGATGACAAACCCACATAACAAACGAACGGTTTAAGTTAGCACAGCGAAACTGCGCACACTTACAAAACTCGTCGTTTGCGGTTCATAGATACTAGACTCGACCATATTCGTGCGAGTTAAAAACACCACTTACAATTGTCACGGAACCTCAGACGCTCCTTTTGCCCTCATGTAGGCAAGCACTAGTCGGAATCATACTCGATATTCATCAGACCATCAAGATGTCGTTGCAGCATAGCTCTGTCCAACCGAGTCCCCTTGGTAACAGATGGTTGTCTCATACACGTTGTAGCACAGAGGCCACATAAGGCAGGACCACACTGCACACAAAGGCAACACGTGAACAGGAACACTACCACAACCCCGATGATCGTCAGAATCTTCCAACCCCAAGTCGACATCAGGCCCCAAAACCAACCAAGTAGCGTCCAATCCCCTACATCCACGTGTATGGATTCGGAGATCTTGTGCAACTTCGAGATGGCTTGATAGACAGTAGGAGCATTATCTGGAATGAAAATGCAACAGCTCGAATGGATCACTTTACATACCCCACCGCGATCTGCCAAGACGACATCTAAAACCATACGGTTTTGCAACGTCATAAGTCTCTCCGCCTGAAGTTCTGTGGTGATATTACCAAGGGCACTGGCAGTAATGTTAGCTGTCAATTCTACCACTCGAGTCAAATGTCTCAGGTTCCTACTATTAACCATAGGTCCCCAAAACGGGAGGAAACCCTTGAAAAAGTCTCCTGCCTCTTGACCGGCAGTATCCTCTTCGCTAATTACGCCTCGTACAACTCTAGTCTTATGATAATCGGCATCTACAGTAAACGTCGGAGGCAACAGATTTGCAACAAAACATGAGCCCATGAAGTCTGCGGGCAACCATGTGTATGCACGATCATGACAGATAAAGTATGTACCCTTGGCAGCCAGAAACACAGGGGACGGGGACATTGGCAAAACGTAACTTTCAGTGCAAGCACTTACTCCAAGTGAGGCTTGCGAGCCACGACCCACAAGACAAAGATTACCAGTGTGGGGTACGACCCATATTGGAGACGAGCTTTTAAGCTGCTTTTCATTGGTGAACGTACTATATTCCCCTCTACTTAGGACCCTATAGGCTTGCACCTCTTCTTTAGGGATAAGAAAAGCATCATGGATCTCATCTTCCATATCCTCTATTGCCATCGATAGCACCCACTGATACGAGGTAGGACCAGAGTTGGGGGAACGTTGTTCTGGAGTGGGGTGGAAACCCAGTGCGCTTCGAAGCATTGTTTGAAATGCTCGAGCTGACCCTTGGGAACTATACGGTAACACCAGATATGGAATTCCCTTACCCGTAGTATGTGGCATCAGCCCACACACCCAACAATTAGTAGTGTTAACCACTAACTGATGCTGATGGAGGAGCTGGATAAAGGAATTGTTGCGGAATTCTACACGTCTAGCCTGTTCGTGTTCCGGTAACATATGAAAGGAATGAGGAGAAGCGGTAGAAGTAAGATTAGGGTAAGGAGTAGGAGTAGGGGTAGGAAGTAAGAAGTAAGACATAGTGTAATACACCCCACCCGCCAAAAATGCAGAAGCAGTTAAAAACAAAACAAACAACTGGGATACAAAACATTTCGTACGACTAAGTTTCTGCAGCTTGACTCTATATGCCTGAGCTCCTTCCAAATCATTCAGCTTCGAAAATGCCATTTCCCTACGACCGTCCGCAACGTTTCTTGACGCACTTCGTTCTGTGCAGCAATAGTCAATCCCCAGGAGTTCCTAGGAACCGACGGTCTTTAACCTAGTGTCAAGACCTACTGTCCAGAAGGAAGTACGCGCGCGGCCCTACGGCCCTCAATACACAATATGTATTTTATTTAGCACAATTTTTCAGCTGTGGAAGGAAAAGATACAAGGAAGGATATATATATATATACAAGACAATTTTCAATGATACGAATGTTCAAAGTTGATCATGGGAAACGAAGATATTGCAGTTATCAATTTCAGCAAAGCAAGAAAATTTTATTTGTCCTTAGTATGAGAACGCAGAGAATATCGATGTTTCCCTGGACGTGTCTGCTCGTCGAACAAAGGATCCGTTGAAGAGACAGCGTCCTGTTGATTAATTGGTTGATTTGATCTTGAGTCTTTTGCTGACAAATGTTCAACAGTGGCTTTCTGCTGCGCTGAGTGTTCACCAACAAGCTGTGCGTCGCCAAAAGGTACAAACGCCGGCAATGTTTCTGTTTCTGTTGACGCAATGCCTTTCCTCACCCACGGGTCTGCCGGTAAAGGAATAGGGACTCGCTTACAATGGGTAGCATGTACCCAATTCTTCCGCCCCTCAAGACGAACGGCAGTCCTCGTGGCCAGGAGCACCTGGAAAGGTCCAACAAAGCGGGGGTCCAGATTCTTCTTGCGTGAGAAGTTACGGGTAACTACCCAATCACCGGGCTGGAGCTGGTGGCCTGGACCCTCCGTCTGCGTCGGCAAGGCGTCGTAAACCTGTTGATGAATTAACCTCAGTTTAGCAGTCAAGTCATGTAAGTAGTCAATCAACATCGGATACTCAAGATCAACGAATATTCCTGGCCTAGGAACCCCCCACACATTCGCAGGACGGCCGAACACTATTTCATAGGGACTGAGCCCTATTCGGGAGTGTACAGTCGCCCTAGTTGACAGTAATGCTAGAGGCAAAGCATCAGGCCACGAAAGTCCAGTCGTAGCTTGAATCTTCGCTAATTTTAGTTTAAGGGTGCCATTGTACCCTTCAACCAATCCAGCTGACTGGGGATGATTGGCGCTATGGAATTTCTGATTTATTCCAAGGCCCTTACACACACTCTTCATCACACTTCCAACAAACTCACTTCCGTTATCTGACCACACGACTCTAGGCATTCCATACCGAGGAAAGTATTCCTTCAGTAGGATTTTCGCAGTAGACAAAGCAGTATTGTCTTTGAGGGGATAGGCCTCGATCCATCGGGAGAATGCGCAAACCACAACCAAAACGTATTTCAGGTTATTGCATCGCTCCATATGGATGAAGTCCAATTGGATCACCTCAAAGGGATACAAAGGAGGAGCAAAACTGCCAGGGGGAGTTGGGGTTCCTTTGCCAGGATTGTATATTATACACACCATACAATTCTTCACCAAACGTTCAGCACACTTAGTAATTCCATCATTCTTCCACACATCAGCCAACAACTTGCAAATACCTTTCGCGCTAATATGTGCTAACCCATGTGCCATTTGCACAACGGCCAGTACATACGCATCAGGCAACATCCATCTTTTCTGATCTGACAAATCAATCCAGCAACCATTCACATCCAACCTTCCCGTACTTTCTTTCCACTTCATCTTTTCAGTGTCGGTGGCCTCATTCTGAATTGCTTTCACACTCTCTATAGTATTCTCACACATACTTGATTCTGTAGGCCACCTAACCGAATTCGTCACATACATTCGAGTGCTAAGGTTCCGGGCAGTCTCCTTAGCAATCTCATCTGCAAACGCATTACCACGACCAACATCATCCGTCACTTTACGATGCGCACTACATTTAACAATTGCAACTTGAGCAGGCAAAGTCAATGCATCCAAAAGATCGTTCACAAGCTGGCCATGCTGTATTTTCGTGCCATGTGACGTCAAGAAACCACGTTCTCGCCACAATCGTCCGAAACTATGCGCTACACCGAAAGCATACTGACTATCGGTGTACACATTCACACGTTTACCTTTTGCTAATACACATGCTCTAGTAAGAGCGATCAGCTCTGCAGCTTGGGCAGAATTCTGATTCAATCTCGCAGTCTCAACAACAGTATTCAACGTCACAACAGCATAAGCAGTAGTCACATCACCATTCGGCAATTTAAAACATGACCCATCCACATACAGGATGCCATCCGGGTCTTCCAATGGGGTGTTTTTAAGGTCCACACGACCTTTTGTTTCTTCCTCTGTCCGCAAGTAACAGTCATGTTCTGTTACTGCATCTGACTCTGCACTAATTGGTAACAAAGTTGCCGGATTTAGGACATTACAACGTTTTATCTGAATGTGGCTTGCCAAGAGCGTCAATTCGTACCCAGATAACCTCGCACTCGTCAAGTGCTGAGTTTTCGTTCGATTCAAAAGAGTATCGACTGCATGCGGAACCATCACCGTAAGCATATTATCCATGACCAATCCTGCTGATTGTCGGATGGAGACCGCAGCTGCCGCAGTTGCTCTCAAACAACTCGGCAATGCTCTAGCTACTGGGTCTAAGGTCGAGGAAAAATATGCACATGGACGTTGCTTACCACCAAAAGGTTGCGTTAAGACGCTTAAAGCACAACCTTCCCTCTCGTGAACATATAACGTGAACGGTTTACTGTAATCAGGGGTACCTAACACAGGAGCCGAACACAATGAATCACGTAATTCAGAAAAACTTTTCTGACATTCTTCCGTCCATGGTAAAGGAGTCGAAACATCCTTGCACGTAAGAGCCACCAATGGTTTCGCTAGCAATGAAAAATTAGGAATCCACTGCCTGCAGTACGATGTGATACCTAGAAAGGCACGCACATCTCTTTGGGTTTGTGGCACAGCCATGCGCGCAATCGCTGCAATTCTCTCTGGGGTCAATCTCCTTCCCTCCTTTGACAATAAGTGGCCTAGGTAGGTTACTTCTTGACAACAATATTGGAGTTTAGAAGGTGACACCTTGTGATTTAACTCACAGAGATGTTGCAGCAACGACACTGTAGCAATTTTGCAAATGTCCTGAGTATCAGCAGCCACCAATAAGTCGTCGACGTATTGGATTAAAGCCGCACCAACCGGCAACCTAAACGCATCTAATTGACCCTTCAAAGCTTGACTGTAAATCGATGGACTTTCACAGTAGCCCTGAGGAGCGCGTTTGAACCGGAAGCTACGTCCACCAAGAGAGAAACCGAAAAGGTCCCTGCTCTCTTCGGCAATCGGGATGCTGAAAAACGCATTTTTCAAATCAATCACCGAAAACCATGAAGCTGTAGCTGGAATCAGAGTCAGTAGCGCCGTAATGTCAGGCACAACCGGGAATTGAGGAACCACAATTTTATTCACCTCCCGTAAATCGATAACAAAACGATAAACAGGCGGTTTGGTAGGATCAGTACGTTTAAGAATGGGCAGTACAGGACTATTGCACACGTTTCCCCGAGTTTCTTCAATGACATCTTTCTCGATCAAATCATAGATGATCGCTAACAAAGCTCGTTCACCATCAAGGGAGATACGATATTGGGGAATACGTGGCAATCGCACATTCGATTTCAACTGAACAACATAAGGGGAGATATCAAGTAGGCCCACGTCATTTGGACCCGTCGCCCACAAAGATGCAGGAAGAGAACTCAATTCCGGTGGAAGCTTATCGAGGGACAAGTACATGGGAGAGACTACCCTCTCTCCTAACGTAAGCTTTACACCCGCAGGAGAACAATACAAAGTCGCATACAAGCGTTTAAGCAAATCCAGACCCAAAAGATTTTCGCCACAACCAGTAGACAAAATCAATGGAGCTTCGAGCTCACGTGGCCCAATTTTAAGGGGCAAAGGGCGCGAAACTGGATTGCTAACGGGGGCGCCAGAGAATCCAACGGAAACATTTGTTAAGCCAGACAAAGGTGCGCCAGGGAGTTTCGAATGCATGATAGAACTTTTCGCTGCACCAGTGTCCAACAGAAAAGGCTCAACGACGCCCGATGTAGCAACTGCGACGTAAGGCCCTCTCTGATCAACCGGAACTGATACCACTCCCTCTCCTTGTCTTTGGCTGTCCTAGTAATTACTGTCGTCAGTTCCCTGATCGACGTAATAATCGTCTACATTGTACTGCGCAGATCGTCCTTGCGATGATCCACGTTGGTCGAAACAGTTATTAGAATTTGATGAGTTGTCAGAGCGGTCGTTCTGAGGACCACGACCTCTACCACGTGATGCATTCTGTGAACCACCACGGCCTCCTCTAGACGAATTACCACTATTACGATCATTTAAAGCAGGACAATCAAATTTAATGTGTCCCTCCTGTCTACAATAAGCACATTGATTGTACCCTAATGAAGATCTCTGAAAAGATGAATCATTACGCGGCTGCGATCGATTCGATTGCGACTGCGATCTATTCTGCTGAGGCGCATTCTGATTAGAACGCGGCGGATATGCTTGTTGTAACAACACTTTAGTTTTCAGCTCTTTCGTCTTTTTATCGGCACGGTCATTTTCCTCTTTTTCTCTATTTTCGTAATATTGTGCCGTAGCCAATATCTGAGCTGAGGTAGAAACGGCCCATGAACTTTCTGAATTTTTCAATTTATGGCTCAAGTCGGGCAATAAGTTCGATACGAATTTATCCACAAACAACCTCTGTCCACCCTCAGTACCCATATCCTGCCCACTATGATCGACGAATGTTTCCTCGAACCTCGTAAAGAAGTCTGAAACACTCTCATCTTTCTTCTGCTTACAGGCTGACAACTTGTCCCAATTTACCCTCATAGCTGGCATAAGCGTTTTCATTAATGTAATGATTCGCTGGGGAAGAAGTTCAATCAACTGATCGGGTTTAGTAGCAGCCACTTGTCCAGCGTCTGCCGCTGTAATGGCAGCCCAATCACCACCTAATTCATTCGCGTGATCTTGGTGACGAATCTTGGCCCATACCGGTTGCGGTACGACATTGCCAAACAACATGTCGATATCGGCCAGATTCATTATCGTAGCGTCTACGAGCTGCGATAATTCTTTGTAATACCCCGCAGGATTTTTGCGAGGATCAGGCAAAGTTTGTTTCACCTGAAGCACTTCCGATCGTTTCCAAGGGAGGTGTATCCACACTCTCTGGAAATGTGCTGGTATTGGAGCATTAGCATTAGTATTATCAGCGGGTACCCAAACTGGCGGAACTTCACGCATAGGGTATTGGCCAGACCCATCTCGTTGTTCAATGTCCTCAACGAACAATGCATGAGGAATAGGAGCGGGACGAAGAGATAGCAACCGCTCAATAGCACGTCGGACATTAGTGTCGACTATCAGTCCAGTTGCGAACTGAAGCCGGAGTTCAGACAGGGCGGTCAGCACCTCGTCAGGCGCATTGGCCGCTATCTGATCATGTAAGAACTTGCACATTTCATCAAACACATATCTCTGAGTAGGTATGTTGAATTGATCAAACGTTTCGAGGACAACACGAGGTGGATTTCTAACAGGGTTTATCATCCAACCCATCGCCATATTGTATAGCGCAACACGTTCTCTATTACCAGGAAGCTGGCTACGTCTCTGTGGACCATCAGAACCTGCAGACCCAAAAACAGGTCCGAGCGACTGAAAGAAGTTTGTCGCAAGGGGAGAATCACGATTACGAGTAGAGGGAGAAGAGTAAGACACAGGACTAACAAGAGAAGGAGTAGAGACGTTAGCAGCAACAGGGGTTAACAACACAGGAGCAGTAGCGTGAGCAGTAGCGGGAACAGGAGTATGTGGAAGCGGAGGAGCAGTAGGAATAGAAATAGGCAAAGGAGCAGGAACAGTCGGAAGAGCAGGTGCAGGTTGAGGAACTGGTGGAGGAATAACAGGTGGAAGAACAGGTACGGCAGGGACCACAGGAGCTGCGGTACCCTGTACGTACGGAGGTGGCGACTTCATAAGATAGGACATTAAAGAATCCTCAACTGCCTCTTCCTTCTTATCCGACTCCGTAGGCAAAACAGGATAGCATTTGTCTATGGACATACGCTGTAATCTCTCAAACACTTCCTTATCCTTATCCTCCTTATCACGCTGAAACTGCTCAGCTTTCTTCACTATAGTAGCAACAGTATCTCGCTGACTACGTTTATTTTGTCTGATCTCTTTCTGTCGGGCTTCTTTGCGCCAGAACCGAAAGGCATCAAACATGGCCGGCCTTGATTTACGTTCGAACAACTTTATTTCCAAATTATCTAAGATCGACGCTTCGAAGCTACCGTGAGGTGGCCAACGAAGATCGCCGTCTTTCTTTGTATATTTGATCCAATAATCGTTAAAAGCAATCGGGCCTAGCCCATGTTTGCTATATAAGTCATATGTAGGAGTTCCAACCGGAGGTATCGGACACGAGTCCTCCAGCAGGGAATCCGCACCACAAGGTCTAAAGCAACTGAACAAAGTACTGCGACCAGGCATCTTGCACACTAGCCGAGTTTCACAAACTTCAAGGGTTACGGGATTTCGGGATTTACCAAGTCCCAGCAAAGAACTAAACCCTCGGTCTTTGGCGGCTGCAGTCGTCAAACAAATACAACAACAACAAAGTACGCTAGCAAAGTGTCACCGACAAAAACACTCACACAGCGTGTACAACAAAGACACCCGCTAAAGTGTCTACAACAAAAACACTCGCTAAAGTGTTTACAACAAAGACACTCGCTAAAGTGTCTACAACCAAGAACTCTGGGAGCGACCCACAAATACTTAACTCAAAGATCAATGGCGTCCTCAGGAAGGCCCGTCAATCGTCTCGCTATACCAAGGTCTACGCCAGGCGCCAAAACAGGTCTACAGTCAGGGCAGCAGTCCGTCGCAGCCGTTAGGAGGCGGGAATCTTCGCGGGAAAAGTCTTCGGGCCACTTATTTCGACAACAGGATCGATGAAGCGGGGTGCACCTTCCCTCGGAGATTTCACACGAAGTTCCTCACGATCGTCGGGCTTGGACCGGTACCACTGATGCAGCCCCACGTTGGGCGCCAACTGAAGGACTGGGTTCTTTGGACCCAGCGGTGCCAGGGCACAACACCTGAAACCTTCGTGGGTAACCTGTTCCGGCGTACAAGTCACAGAGACACGGGACACTTCCTTCGGCGTCAAAGAGTCAAGGTTTATTTACTGCAGGGAACACAGAAATCACAGGAAGTACATCGAGTGTAGTTCGGGGAGACTGCTTCAAATTGTATTTGTGGATCGCTCCTTTTATACAGTTTTTACCCATAGGATAACATGATACACAATAGTTTACAACCTGGTTCCCACAAGTCGCTCTCAGAGGGGTCGCTTAGATCACTTTGAAACACACAAGATCCGGAACATAAGTGCGGAAACATTTGGCGGTTCCCAACTGTAAAAACCCATCTTCCCACCATTAGCAAATTCCAATCAGCAGTAAAGTAGATCGAAATAGGAACGAAGACAGGTGCAGAGGAAGACGGAGACAGTAGGGAGATCGGAAAGGGTGTAAAAGGGGAGTGTCGAGAAGCACGAGATACAGGCATCAAAGGGACGTGCCTAATGAGATGCACGACTGAGACAATAAGCCCGTGCGGCAAGATGAGCCTCGAGCGGCGCCATCTGCCTTACAGTAGCATCCCCCTCGTCATAAAGACACTTACAAAGAACATGCGTCTTCCGCCATATCTTGGGAGTCCCAGGGTCGCGAAGCGGACAGCGTCCGTTCGCTGGCTACTTGAGGGCAAGAGACAAAATGGATGCCGTATCTAAGATGGAACCCGTGGGTACAGATGACAAACCCACATAACAAACGAACGGTTTAAGTTAGCACAGCGAAACTGCGCACACTTACAAAACTCGTCGTTTGCGGTTCATAGATACTAGACTCGACCATATTCGTGCGAGTTAAAAACACCACTTACAATTGTCACGGAACCTCAGGATCCACAGCCCAGCTGCCCACTTCATCTAATTCAAGTACTGAAGCCTGCCCCTATGCTACCAGAGTCCCTGAGAAGAGGGCCTTGTGCAGTTGGTCCCAGCCATAGCCCTCGCTTCTATTGTGAAGATAACGGGGATGATGGCAGAATTGAATTTCATGGGGCAGCTTATTTATTTATTTTTAGTGTTTTCTATAGTGCGAACATGACCCTGCAAAGGGTGTCAGAGCGCTTTACAGTAGCATTTAAACAACACTCCTAACTTTACATATTACTAGACATTGGTGATTGCAGTAATTGCAATTTCGAAGGGCTAGCAGCAACCAAAAAGTTCACTGATAGATAACCATAAAGTCTTGGAACTTTTAAAACAATGAGATAAAAACGAGTATAACAGACCAACATTATACAGTGAGCTGGTAGTGTGAAAATTGTGCTGCCAGGCAGAATGAAATAAATAAATACCAGTTTTAAGGAATTATGGGAGAAATTTCCTCATATAAAACTATTTTGCTTCCTTTTTGAATTTTGTGATGGTTGGAATTCTTCTCCAGTTTGGGGGGAGGGCGTTCCAGATTCTCGGTGCGGCCCCTGAGAATGCTCGGTCATACGTTCTTTTCTTACGGAAGCTCGCCGGTTTTAGTAGTAGATCAGCTTTGCTTCTGGAGGAACGTGACCCTCCCGAAAGCGTGAGTTTCTGGGCGAGGTAGATTGGAGTATTGTTGTGTACTGCTTTGTGGGTGATGCATGCCAATTTGAACTGGATTTGTGCTCCGAAAGGAAGCCAGTTGAGAGCTTTCAAGTGGGGGGAGATATGGTCGACTTTTTTGGATCCCGCTATGAGTCTTGTGGCTGCATTAAGACATGCTTTCAACTGGGCTGTTGAGATCTGAGGAAGTCCAGCTAAGGTTGTGCAACCATATTCAATCCTTGAGATGACCAATGCTTGAACTGCTGTTTTGAGGTCTGCTTTATTTTAAAAAGTTTTTAGTTTTCGTAAGTAACTCAAGTGGAATGTGGCGTTTTTTGCCATTGTGTTGATATGTGCCGACATATTAATGTTTTTGTCCAGAATGATACCCAGAGATTTAGATGACTCCACAATCTTCGGAGTGCACTTTAGTGCAGTGATGAGGTTAGACCATCCTGCCATCCATGTTTTGCTTTTTTTAGGGGTAATCAGAAGGAATTCATTTTTTTGAGCATTTAGTTTTAGATGGTTCTTGGTTAGCCATAGAAGTGTGCTTGTTGAGCTAGGATCATTGTCTTTATATCATCAGTCGACGCAACCTTAATGTACAGCTGAGTGTCATCAGCATACATATGGAGAGCAATGTTATTTCCGTAAGAGGTTCTACGTATAGATTAAAGAGTGATGGAGATAGGGTTGAACCTTGTGGAACTCCTTTAGTATTGTCGGTTGCGCTTGAAAGGGTTTGGTTGACAAGGAATTTTTGCGATCTATTCTCCAGAAAGGAGCTGAACCAGGATAGCACTGTACCCTCAAATCCCATCCTATTTTTCAGTCGATCGAGTATATAGGCATGGTTCACCATGTCGAAAGCTGATGACAGGTCCAGTAAGATTAGTATGTTTCATTATGATCAAGAGCCAGTAAAGCGTCATCTACTATGTGCAGAATCGCAGTTTCTGTACTGTGGTTTGGACGGAAACCGGATTGGCAATCATTTAGAAGCTTGAAATACGAGATGTGTAGGCTCAATTGTTGGACACAATTTTCCATGATTTTGGCGAACATGGGAATATTGGTTACTGGTCTAAAGTTGTTCGCATCAAAGGGGTTCTTAGGCGGTTTTTTTAGTAGCGGGATGACTTGCCCTGTTTTTAAGCAGGCCGGTATTTGACCTTGTGACAACGAGGCATTAATGATCTTAGACCAAGCCGGGATGAGCAGGTGATTTATGGAGGACCAGCATTTCGCCGGTAGGGGATCGTTGTAATGATTGTTAGGTTTAGAGGTCGCCATGATCTTTGAAATGTCTAATTCACTAACCTGTGTAAAATCTGGCATTGTTTTTGAGTTAGGCTGATTCTAGTTCATCCAGCACCTTATCTCCCAGGCCCTTCTCCATTTCCATGTCATCTACAGCCTTTTTTAGTTCCCTCTCCAAAGAGTTGGCTTTGTTTGTAAAGAAGATCGAGAAGTCTTCGCTTTTTAAGTTAGTTTTGGAAATGACTGGAGCCATTTTGGCCACCTTGTTTGATTGATCTTTAAGTAGATCGAAGAGTTTCCTTGGTTTATTTACTGTGTTATCCAGTTCTTTCCTGAAGAATTATTTTTTAGATTAAATAATCAGTTATAAAATCACCACTGCGCATGGTCAAACTGCATGCTAGTTTAGCACATGACTTCTGTATAATCAAGCATGCACCATTTACACAACCAGTTAGACTTGTTTTATTTAATGTATCCTGTTGGTTTGTGTTTGAGGATTGTTTTACTGTGGGTGATCGGGCTGTGTGGCCATCAACCAAAGGATGTGTGCGAACCCTTGTCCCCGGTAATAATATCATTGTAATTGCAATGCTAGAGTTATTTAGAAATGACGGGTTTGACAGCCATGTGATTTTTGTATTCTGTGATATGTTTGTACCTTCTTTCTACCCAGTGCAATTGAACATGCACTAGGTGAGTTTACCTTTGAATGTCGCCATGAGGCAGGTGAGGTTATCGAGTGGGGGCGGAGGGGGATCTTTTGACCTTTCCCCAGCCATTGGTGTGCAATTGCAAATTTTATTTGGGGGACATGGCACTGGTGCCTTTTTTGTTAGGTGTTCTGGGTGAATTGATTTCTCTGCCATAGACTAGAAGTCTCTGCTTGTGTGTCGTGAGTGGATTTCGGTGCTCTAGGGCACTCAGTCACTTATGTGCTTGACATACCGGTGGAAAGTATATGGACAGTATATGATGCTACATTTCCAAGGCATGTTGTTTAGCTTGTTGTGCAAGTGCCTTCCCCTCCAACCCCATTGCACTGGTAGGCCTTCCCTAGTTCTGTCATGTCTTGCTGTATGGCTGTAGGGTGAAGAGAGCGGTGCTGGAGCCGTGAGAAGGATAATTGACGGAACGGTAGATAAAAAGGTTGAGGGGTGTAGGTGGGTTGATATGTGATGGTTGCTAAAAAGTGAGGAGAAATGCAAGATAGAAGCAAGCAAAGGTACAAATTGCTGAAGTTGATTGTATGTAGGTGGGGTGTTAATTTGAATGGGAATGTCTGGTTTATGATATGTGAAGGGCGAGTTGCATAATAACCAGTGAAGTGGTTATATTTTAATTAAATGTGTAAACATGAGATCCGTATTGTGGTACAACTGTACCCTTGCTCAAAGCTTGGTTAACTGGTTCAGGATCTGATCATGCCAGGCATGGACTCATCCCACTTACCAGGAGTAAATGTTTCCTTGTCATCATTCTTTACAAAATGTATTGAAGAATCCTAGGTTTGTGACGGGTTATAAGCAACACCATATTTATTTTACAACCAATAGTGTTGCTATTTCCACACACTTATGTTTTAAGTATGTACAGTTTTGTTACTGTGCCAACTTGTGGCACTATACACATAGTTATTGTACATGGGGTTGTGTACAATTCTTGCCAAGGGTGTGTGTTCAATTTAAGGGACAAGAGTATTTAAGTCAGTTAAGGCAGCAAATGTACAGGGACCTTTTACTTCCTGGCCTCAGGTCGCATGAATGTCTAGAAATTTAGCCACATAGTGTCGTAGTTCGAGAGTACTGCAGGCAGTGTGCATTGGCTAAACCTTGCGTAAGGGCATCTTCTGTAGGTACCTAAATGGTGGAGGGCCTGTGGCAGTGCTGGCTGTGAGTGTCTGAGTGAGAATGTTTTTGTTTGTCAGATTGATTAAATGCTGCTACAAGCTTCATCCAGATAATGCCTTAAAAACAGGCTGGGAAATTGGGTGCCTTCATGTTTCATAAAAGGATGGAGAAAGCTGGCTGCAAGACCCCTCCTTGGACATCCTCTACAGGAATGATTAACTGGGCATTTGGATCCTTAAGTGTTTGCCAAGTCAGAACGAAGCTTCCGCTGAGCCACCTTGGTCCCACACCATCTCTGCAACATGGGGTGGAGCATGGGCTGTGGGCTTTTTTAGGACCTAGATCTACAAGCCTCTTAAGAGGCAGTTGGTGGCCATCAGGTGACAAATTATCTGTTTAGGGCAACAGAGTGGGTGGGAAGGGCATATGTGGGTCCTTGTTCCGACTCCATGGGTATGGCCAGGCATGATGCATAGCACTCAGTGATATGGTTTTGTATACATATGACAATCGGTGTTATGGGTTTGAAAAGTTGTTGGAGTGCCCTCATGGGGTTCAGGCAGATCATCTCCCTCACACTTTCTCACAATGTCATCAGGCTCCCTGCTGCCATTTTCTCACCTATCGTGAGTTGGTAGAGACCCTGTAGGCAAACCATTTTTGTAGGGTAGAGGTTCCCAGGCCCAAGTAGCCAGGTAATACTTGAGTGTTGAACCGTTGAGGCCTCTTGGAATCTAATACGCGTGGGAAAGCCTGAATGTTATTACCTTAGTGCAAGAGCAAGATGAGCATTGCTCAGTTGTCACCATGGACAAAGCACACTACTGCTGTCTTCGTGTTGGTGCAGATGTTACCCTGCAGTCAGCATGGATAGGCCTTCAGTTATCGGGGAGATTTGCTTTGCTGTATTAAATACCAGAGGGTGGCTGAAAGTCAGTTGATATTTAATAGCAGCAGGTGGGGACCATGACGCACCAGGAAAAGGCACATGTGCTCTAATTGTTACTGAGTTTTGTTATTCAGTTCTAGTAAATCTTGGTGCCCTTATCAAGCTTGTACATGTTTTGCCAGTCTTTAAAACAGTTGGGTCCTCTTAATGGATAGATATGGGGAGACACCAGGGACTCTGGGGCTATAGATGATGGAGCGCTTTGCACTTCGGCATACACTTTGAAAATCAACACAAAACAGTGGTAGTTTTTTTAAACCTGAAAATAGAATTCTTTGAAAACAAGCCAGTCGGAATGGAGAGGGGTCACCCTATTCTGTTCTATCATGATGTATAGAGTGCATGGCAACTAAAAGTCTCTCCAGAGCTAGCATCCACATCATTACCTGCACCTATGCTCACAGGAGACCCTCTCAAGAAAAGGACTAAGCTGCATAGAGCCATGCTATTAAATGCTTTCTACACGGAGTTCATTCTTCATCAGACGCAGGCTAATGGTCATAGAGTTCCAAAGATTAGGAACAACGTAAGAAAAAGAAAGCCCACCTCATCGCGTCCTGCATACTTGAGGCACTTTCATGAGTCGTGCATTGGTTGTCCTCAGTGCCCTGCTAGGTATGTAAGGCACAGTAAGGGTCCTTAGCAGAGGAGGGCCTTTCGCATGAAGTCCTCTATGAGCCAGGCATAGAGCCTTGAACTTCCCCCGCTGATCAATGGGAAGCCAGTGAAGAGAAACCAGGGCATTCTTAGCTGAGAGATGTCTTGGAACTTTAAGCGGAAGCCAAGCTGCTGAATTTTGGATGACTTGTAGCCAGTGTTCCCTGTAGGGTGCACGCTGCCCACCTTCGTCAAGTACCAACACCTATTATGAAGCGTGCACTTCACTGCCTAAGTCACTGCTGGCATCCCAATAGTAAGAGACTGTTCTCGAGCGTTGGCTTTAAATCGCAAGCAGGGCAAAAAAGAAAAACAGTCACTTGCTTTCTTAGTAATGTTAATGTTAAGAATGACTTGTAAAGCGCACGTACACCGGGTGGTTTCATGGCGCTGTAGTAGGCTCTGACCGTTACCTATGGGGACGTCAGTTGTAGGCTTGCGCAAATAGCCAGGTTTTGAGGGGCCTCCTAAACTTCAGGAGGTCAGTGCATGCCCGGATCTCCAGGGGGGAGGAGTTCCACAGTCTAGGGGAGAGAGTTGCAAATCTGTAGCCTCCTAGACATTTCCGCTTGAACGTGGGGGTGGCAAGGAGCGAGAGGTGAGCTGAGCACAAGTTGCGAGAGGGGGTGTGCCCGAGTATCAGGTTGTCGATGAATTTGAGGCTCTGACCATGCAAGAATTTGAAGATCAGGCGTCCAGTTTCAAACGCGCAGCATTGAGGGATGGGGAGCCAGTGCAGTTTCCTTAACAGGGGTGTCGCTGGTTGCCATCTGGAGTGTCGAAGAGCAGAGCAGGAGGAGAAGCGTCTGTGGGAGTTGCAGCAGGACACTGAGTTTGAGCAGGCAACTCCCACATATGCCGTCTGCTCCCTTAGTTTTGAGGTAAAGTGGCAGTGGCTTGCAGGGGCAGATGGCAGAATTTTACCTCTACCATGCTGATGTGAGTTATCAGCAGATGCTCGTGCGGGTCAAGGCACATACTGTCTTCCGTTCCTTGGGTCTTTTAAGTTAGATAAGGACCTGCATCCTGTCTTCATGCCTAATGGGGCTGTCCCAGCAATTCTAGCATAAAAACAAACTTTTAATGTAGGCTCTGCAGCTCATAAAAAGCTCTACAGCAGCTGTGTTAACTGTCTCCCTCCTCTTTGTCAGTCATATGTTTTCATTTTCCCTGTTTAAAAGGCAACACATTTCTGAAATGCTCAATCTAACTGGTTACTGAGATTGCAAGGCTTCCCTGCTGCCTTGGTGACGCTCACTTCACCGTGGCCTTCTATATAACATAGCATTTGTTTATTGCTCACAGTCCTTACTAAGTAAAGGCTCATAAATGGAGTAATTTAGATACAGATCTGCCTGCTCTGTGTTCGTTCGTACCCCTTGGAGCTCTCTCCATTTCTCGCTCATAGACCAGCTTTTAATTGTGTGCACTGCAGCCAAACTCTACAGCGAGACGTGTTAACTGTCTGCTTTCATTTTTTTTGTAACTGTGTTTTTGTCTTCCTTTTTCAGATAGAAAGGTTTATTCTAACTGGGGTGTGATGTGGCCTAATGGCAAGTCACTTTGAACCTGAGGGATGAGGCTCAAGTTCCAGTCTTGATTCAACCTTGTATGATTGTGGGCAAATTACATCACACTTTATGTACATGAAGATTAAGTAATCAGACACTTTATAAGACTGCAAAAGTTATGCAGATCACATTGACTCCGATTTGTGCCTGCACAGTGACCCCCATATTATTGTAGCCTTCTACATGATGTAGCTTTTTTATATATAACTCTGAGTCCTAATTGGATCACAGCTGAGAGAACTGAGCAATTATTTCAGGTTACACAGACATACACTATTCCGCACCAGTGCTGGCTCTCGTATGACATCCATGAAGAAGGTTCTTAAGACACCACAGCTTTCTATAAAGATTAATGCAGTTTGCTCTGGTAGTAAACAAAATTATGCAGGTGGCAAACACCACTGCTTATGGTAGCTGCACTTGCATGCCTTGTCAATTTCTTGGCGCCCGTACCCTTGGCTGAAGTGCATCTAGTCCTTACACTGCCACACACAGAGCAACACAATTAGAGGTAATATTGCTTATAACGAAGGCTTCCGATTTTCCATTTTTACAGATAAATACAGATGGAAAACAATCTATTTCCTGTCTGTATTTATTTTTAAAATGGGAAAAATACAGAAAATGTTGCGTCTTGTAAGTGACTACCCGTGTTGTCTTTCATGAATTTGAGACCAACTCTTAAGCAGATGGACACCAAGGGGAATTAAAAAACCGAATCAGATTCCCTTGGATACACGCATATGTTAACTTCTCCAGTATTAGGGGTGTCTTTCATAGATTCACATGCCTGAATCATTCCCAGTCGTCGGAGTGGGAGTCCCACGGTACATAAAAAAGCAGTAATATGCCATTTGTACATAGCAAATAACAGTTATACCCAACCAGGAAGTAAAGTAGCCCCAGCTACAGTGGAAAAAACTTCCACATTAGTGACTATCCAAGTCATTATGTATAGACCAAACTGCAGCCAATCAGGCCACAGCTCCCACCAGAATGCTCTCCCCAGAGACCCAGGCTCTCAGATTTTTTACCGCACGTCGTGTGATAGGGAGTCTCTCTGAGCTCTGCTCAGTTTTTTCTCTACTTCTGAAAGATTTCACTTTCTAACATGTCTAAATCAAAGTCCCTGTTCAGGGCCTGTGAATCCTGCGGAGAAGCAAGGCTGTTTAAGGAGGATCCACATACTCTCTGCATCTACTGCTTGTACCCTGATCATCAGGCTAAGGAGTGCAAGATTTGTCGCACTTTTCCTCCAAAGACTCTCAGGGACAGAGAGGGTCGCCTGCTGCTGTGGATTCAGCGGATTAAAGATAAGGATAACCCACTCTCTGAGGTAGGAAGTTTGGCCTCAGGGTCTTCTATGGGATCTAGAAAGAGGATGGCTGAGAGTAAGGTGACTACTCCTAAGGCTAAGGTGGCAAGACAGGCCCAGCTCACTGTAGACGCTGGTGAGCCTTCTACCTCAAAAATGAAAAAATCCTCTGAGAAATCTGTGAGGCCAACAGAATCTAAAAAGACTGCGTCTTTATTGTCACCTCAGAGGCCTGTCACCAAGGCAGCGACTACTCTGCCGTTTTCCTGTCAGGCAGCCACGGCAGTGACTTCTACTATGACTTTTTCCTCACCAAAACCTTCTATGGTGATGTCCTCAGCGTCCTCTCCAACTTATGTGCATGTCCAGGTTCGTCCCATCTCGTCGACGAAAATAGTCACACCTCTCGTCGACGAGCCTCCGTCGACGAAGCTAATACAAGCGTCGACGACAAGCTTGCCGTCGACAACAGCCTTACCGTCGACGAAGAAGACCTTGCCGTCGACGACATCATCGTCGACGAAGCTGCCGTCGACGATCCCATCGTCGACGAAGAAGACCCCGTCGACGAAGTCATCGTCGACGGCCTCGACGATGAAGAAAACAGTCCCGTCGACGAAGAAAGTAGTCCCGTCGACGGTTCCCTCGTCGACGACGAAGTCCATCTCGTCGACGAGGACTAAACAGCCACAGTCGTCGACTGAGCAATTATCGTCGACGAGTACATCGTCGACGACGAAGACAAAGCCACAAGAAACAGAATTGACAATGGCACAAGAGAATCCAACAACACCAAAGCTGTCATCTTGCACAGATCTTCAAGTTTGGTCAGCAAGGAGCAATGTGATACCGCTGCCATCTCCAGCCACCACTGCGGCACTATTACAAAAGCGTTCATCACAGTCTGCATCTATGTCGCCACTAAAAATACCAGACAGGCTCTTGGATTCTGAGGAAGATGAATCTGGTGATGAGTTATTTCAGGCAGCGGAGAGCCCATCTGATTTGCTTATACAAATAAAGGATCTGGAGGAAGAGGAGCAAGTGATACAACCGCCTAGGTTGGAGACTGAACCAACACCAGGGATGCAAATGCCAATGGAACTTTTCCAAAATTTGCAGTATATGTTGAGCGATTATTATCGCCGTTTTACGCCTTCAGAGTCAGGCAAATCACAAATCACTTCTCCACGGCCTCGAGTAACCCCGACTCCAATGGCTACAATGACAGAAGAAGCGGAGCATGCCCGACCATCAACACCGGTGTCCTACCTCCAAACGGAGGGTGAGAATACTGATGAGGAAGCTCATGAAGAAGGTGAATTAGATAAAACGGACTGGTCGGAGTATGAAGATTATCAAGCTGACACACCTTCTCCAGATGAACAACCAAAAGCTGAGTCACCACCTGTGGATATTGCAAATTTCCATAGGATTATGGACAAAGCAACTAAGAGATTTCTCATTACCATGGAGGCTAAACAGGACGAATGTTTCCTGTACGACTTTGGTCTATTCCTATTATAGACTTTATTTGGAAAGAAGGTCTAAAGATCATGGCCACACCAAATTCTTTACCTGCGGTTTTACCGCGAGTGGATAAAAAGTACAGGGCACCAACTTCTTCACCTGCTTGCCTGATCGGCCAGGCCAAGACGGAGTCAGTCATTGCGCAAGCAGCTCAAAAGAGAGCAAAGAACCCGTCATCTCAGATATCCACTCCTACGGACAGAGATGGGAGGCGACTCGATACCATTGGGAAAAAGGTATTGACTATTGCAGCGACCACAGTTAGGGCTGATAATTCGCTGGCAATTCTCGGCAGGTATGATAGGCAGATGTGGTCAGACATGTCGCCATACATTCAAAAACTGCCTGAACCGGACCGGACCGAAGCCACAAAAATTCTGCAGGAAGGGGAGTGTGCTTCGTCGGAGATCATTGATGCTGCAGTGGACGTAGCAGCTACAGGATTCAGGCAGTTGGCAGGAGCTGCAGTCCTTAGAAGAGAGGGATGGTTGAAATCTACATCCTTTAGGCAGGAGGTGCAAGCCAAGGTGCTGAATATGGCTTATGATGGCGAGTACCTATTCGGCTCGCATGTGGATGAGGCTTTGCAAGCCATCAAGAAAGATACAGAAACTGCACGATCGTTGGGTACTCTGCAGTACCGGAAATCTTCCTTTCGTGGTGCTAGAGGAAGAGGTAACTTCACAAATAGAGGAGGATATTACCAACAACGATCATATACGAACAACCAAAATAACCAGAGGCACCAGCCATATAAGCAACAACCTTATGGCCAAAGAAGAAATAATTATTCACAGCCCCGAGGGAAAAAAACATATCGGGGCAGAGACAACACTAACAAAAAGTGAGGAACACATCCTGCCACCACTTTGTCCCAGCCAGAAACAAATTGGAGGAAGAATATCCCTACATTGCTCAAAATGGTCAAAAATTACCACAGACAGATGGGTCCTAGATGTAGTTTCCAAGGGCCACATATTGGAATTTGTAAAAACCCCTCCAAATTCACCCCCAAAAGGACCGCCCCCACCACATCTCAAAGAGCTGTTCATCCAAATCAATACAATGATTCGAAAGGGGGCAATCGAGAGAGTACCTCAACATCAGAGAGGAAAAGGTTTTTACTCTCGTTTTTTCTTGATACGCAAAAAATCGGGGGAATGGCGCCCCATCCTCGATTTGCGTGCCCTCAACAAATACATCAAAAAATTAACATTCAGAATGTTGACACTCCAAGAGATCCTCCAGTTTCTGACAGAAGGGGACCACATGGCAACACTAGACCTTCAGGATGCTTACTTCCACGTACCCATTTTCCCCAGGCACAGGAAGTTCCTAAGGTTCAGAGTGGCTGGCAGGGATTTCCAATTCAAGGTGCTTCCTTTTGGACTACGTTCAGCCCCGAGGGTATTCACAAAGATGTTGGCACCTGTAGCGGCCCACTTACGATTACAGGGTATTCAGATATACCCATATCTGGACGACTGCCTTATCAAGGCCAATTCCTACGCCACGACAAGCAAACATGTCCAGAAATGCCTTTGTCTGCTCCAAAGCCTGGGTTTCTCAGTGAACTTCGAGAAATCAGATCTGGTACCATCACAAAGGAAGTCTTTCCTAGGAGCAACGCTGGATTCCAAGCTGTCTCAGGTCTTCATTTCAAGCGAAAGACAGGAGAAGATTAAAAAAATGGCGACTGCACTCCTCAGAAAAGAGTGCGTTTCTGTTTGAAAATTCAAATCTTTCCTAGGGATGATCTCATCGTGCATCCCTCTCACTCCAAACTGTCGTCTGAGAATGAGACCCTTGCAAGAGGAACTCAGTCACCAATGGGTGCAGGTATCAGGTTCCTTCGAGGATATCATCACCTTAACGCCTCGAATGAAGAATGCGATCCTGTGGTGGAGTCAGGAACACAACCTGCAAGTGGGCTGTGCTTTCCTCGCAGAAGTCCCCAGATTCATCGTAACCACGGATGCCTCGCTAGAAGGTTGGGGCGCTCACCTTCAAGGGATGACGATCAGTGGCAAATGGGACAGACAGCAAAAGAAATGGCACATCAATTTATTGGAATTAAGGGCCATTTTCCTCGCCATGAAATCTTTTCAAGCGATACTGGAAGACTCGACAGTGTTGATTCGAACAGACAACACAACGAGCATGCATTACCTGAACAAGCAGGGGGGCACAAGATCAGCCCGGTTGTCCCAGCAGGCTCAAGAGATCTGGAATTGGGCTCTGGATCACAACATCAACTTGTCAGCGGTGCATGTTCCAGGAGTAGCCAATGTGCTAGCAGATTCCCTGAGCAGGTCCAAGAGCAGCACTCACGAGTGGGAACTGCATCAACCAGCGCTGGATCGGATCTTCCAGAGATGGGGTCACCCCGATCTAGATCTATTCGCAACATATCGGAACAAGAAATGTACACAGTTTGCGAGCTGGATTCCAAACAGAGAATCTTGCGGGGATGCTCTGTCAATGAATTGGGAGCGGATATTTGCCTACGCCTTCCAGCCAATTCCATTAATTCCCAAGGTCATCAAGAAAATGAGAAGACAACCGTGTCGAATAATTTTGATTGCTCCACGATGGCCACGACAATATTGGTTCACACAGCTTCTTCTTCTCTCAGAACGCGAACCAGTCCAACTGCCTCAAATTCCAAATCTTCTGACAATTCAAGAAGGCAGGGTATATCATCCGGACCCTCATTCTCTGAAATTATCGGCTTGGCTCCTCAACACCATGAGTTTGCACATTTAAACATTCCACAAGACTGTCAAGAAGTCCTAGCCAATGCTAGAGCGCCTTCAACGAACAAAACTTACAAGCTTAAATGGAAGCGTTTTTGTGCTTGGTGCCAAACTATGAATTTACATCCCATGTATGCTGAACCGGAAAAGATCTTACCCTTCTTTTTGCAGTTGGCTAAATCAGGTTTGGCGCACTCAACACTTAAAGTGTTTCTAGCGGCTATATCCCGATACCGTCAGGATGGTACGAATTCTCTATATTCCTCAAGAATAATCCAGCAATTCTTTAAGGGCTTATTTCGTATGTTTCCACCAATACGTCGGCCACCTCCATCCTGGCATTTGAATATAGTACTGGCTCAGCTCATGCGCCATCCCTTTGAGCCGATCCATAAAGTTGATCTGAAGTTCATCACTTGGAAGGTCGCATTACTGCTGGCGTTAACATCAGCCAGAAGGGTTAGTGACATGCAGGCGTTCACGTCTAAACCACCTTTCTTGCAATTCACGAATGACTCTGTGATACTGTGCACCAACCCGAAGTACATGCCCAAGGTACCATCGGATTTTCATTTGAATGAGCCAGTGATACTTAAGACATTCTTTCCGAATCCGCAGTCGCCAGCTGAGCGGACTTTACACTCATTAGATATCAGTAGATGTCTTAAGTTTTATCTTTCAAGGACAGCTGCCATCAGGAAGACGGATGAGCTATTTGTAGCGCATGGCAGACTGAGACAAGGCTGTGCAGTGACAAAACAGACTATCGCTAGGTGGGTCTCATCAACGATAGGGCTCTGCCATCAACAAGCAGGTAAACCCTTACAGACCTTACCTAGAGCTCATTCTACGAGAGCAGTCTCTTCTTCAACTGCTTTGTTTGCTGGTGTGCCTCTCCTGCAGATCTGCAGAGCTGCAACATGGTCCAGCAGGCACACATTCACGAGGCATTACTGTCTGGATTCTTCAAGTGATACCGATGCCTCGGTGGGAAGAGCAGTCCTGCGTAATCTTTTTCAATAAGGTGAGCCTCTGATGATCTCTCCCACCTCCTCTTGCTCTTTTGACGCTTTAATATGTTATTGCATTACATTATATTCATGCATGAAAACTGTGTAGCTTAGCATCCAAGAGCGATGCATTGTATTACTGCTAACTACTCTGATTCAGGCATGTGAATCTATGAAAGACACCCCTAATACTGGAGAAGAACAATAGTTACTTACCTGTAATCTGTGGTTCTCCAGTATTGGTGTCTTTCATGGATTCACATGCACCCACCCACCTCCCCTCAGAGTCTCACTCAGGCTATGGATATATATATATATATATATATATATATATATACTCAGGTACACTCCGGTGCTACAAAATCTGAGAGCCTGGGTCTCTGGGGAGAGCATTCTGGTGGGAGCTGTGGCCTGATTGGCTGCAGTTTGGTCTATACATAATGACTTGGATAGTCACTAATGTGGAAGTTTTTTCCACTGTAGCTGGGGCTACTTTACTTCCTGGTTGGGTATAACTGTTATTTGCTATGTACAAATGGCATATTACTGCTTTTTTATGTACCGTGGGACTCCCACTCCGACGACTGGGAATGACTCAGGCATGTGAATCTATGAAAGACACCAATACTGGAGAACCACAGATTACAGGTAAGTAACTATTGTTCAAATATTTGTATGTAATGCTAATATTTACCTGTCAGTGTAGTGTTTTAATATATTTGGCTGCTTAATTTGCTAAAATGTGACCGGCATCAAAGTATGAGTGCATGTTAATCCGTTCAATAATTGTGGAAATATTCCATTTTACGACTCCATTTATTCTCAAAGCATTAAAATAAATATGGATGAATACCAATAAAGTGGCCTAAAGATAAATATGGATGAATACAGATGGAAATGTTAAAAAAAGAAATACCATAAAACCAGGAGCCCTACTTATAACCTTCTGATCATATATCGTGGAGCCCCCAGGTATAGGGGGCTCCACGATATTCCAGGAGGGAAAGTACTAAAGCCTGTACAACAATCCTTAGATAGAAGGGGGAGCAGATCTATAGTTCTCCTGAGTGTTCTAAGACGACCATAGCAGCTGGCGGCAAGTTGCCTTGCTTGTGCTTCCATTGTGAGTGACTTGTCTAGCAACATCCTCAGCTTTTTAAGGGTTTTTTGGGATAGTGCTATACCTAAACAGGCAGGCCATCCTAGCGTCGTCTGGAAATTCAGATTGTTGCCCAGCAACTTGACCTCCATCTTGTTCCCATTGAGCTTGATGTAACAGCCAGCCATCCAATTAGCTACGTTTTCCAAACAAGGGCTAAATTGTTGAGATTGTGGACCCTGCCCAGGTGAGAGGGTGAAAACCAGGTGTGTCGACTGCGTAGGAAACAACTGACAGCCCGAATTCAAGGGCAGTCTCCACCAGCGGATGCATGTAAAGTTTAAAAGGCATCAGACCCTATTCTGCTTCATTAAAATCAGACACCCAAGGGTTAGGGACCGTGCTACACAAAGGCTACTGTTGGAACTGCCTAGTGACACCACCGCAAATAACTTCAGATGGTGCCATATGCCACAAATGTTTAGATATTATTGTTGCTAAAAAAGAAGAATGATTCTGGTTAAAAGGAGGAGTTCTGGGGGAGAGATGCGAGTAACATCTTCCCGGTGATGTGTCTGGAAGAGCCACCTAAACTACTTTGCACCTTCAGAAGGGAAGGAAAGCGTTATTTCCCCGGGTACACACAGGCACAGCTGGGGACCTGCTGCCCCTCGAGTGTAAGTTACAATTTTGAGAATTTTTTTGGGTGTACACTGTCCTTGTATCCTGAACTGCGAATGCAGCTACAAAATCGTGAACAATCAATTTACAGAAAAGCATTAATGAGACGTTTTCGATGTCATATATGTGTGCACCTAAGGAGAAGATGTTGAGGTTGAAGCATTGTGTGGCTGGAGCTTTCAAATTAATTTCAATAAAGGGAGTAGAAGGTGTGCACCTTTGTCTGTGAGCGTTTCTTTCCAGCAAGAGTAAGTCATTTGTTGTAAAGTCAGTAAAGACGGACAGAGTTGTTTTTTTTTTTTGTTTGTTGAGTGTATTGATAATTGTGGATCAAAGGATGTTGTCAATGTTGTTGATCAGAGAGTTTGAGTCACACCCCGTGTTCCTTAAACAGTTATTTTGACGTTTCGCACGTGGTAGAGTGCGTGTTCCCAAGTAATTGCAAGTTATTATCTGTGGACATTAAGGTCTTTGATTGAGGCAGCCATTTGTATGTCTGTTGCCATAACGACCACTCCATAACCCAGGTTTTGCTCTGCTTGCCCCAGGATCGGTGCTACGGAGAAAGGCTCCATAACAATGACCCTGAGTGCGGAGATGCAGCCGGGCCACTCGTCCATGCCGCCCCGCGAGACCAGCATCGGCATCCTTGCTGCGGCAGTGTCCAGGTGATGGTTCGTCCCGCTCTATGAAGTCCCTGTTTGGACTTGAAACTCAGCCTCTTGTTTCGTGTGCTTTCTCCGATCAAACATCCATTCTTCGCTCCAACACTGCCCTGTTTGGGTTCTTGGCTCTCTCTTTATGGGGCCCATGCTTAAAACCATCTGCTCCTCTCTGGGTATCTGCACCACATGCTGTTAAACCTTTATTTTCCTTTTCCTGTTCTTCCACTTCTCTCTATCTCTGGTCACTTGAATAGATGAAGCAAGAGGGAGCATGCAGGCCCTTTTGGAGAGGGATCCAACTTTCCTAGGACTTTAGGTTCTTCTGGTGTATGTCCGAGAAGAACAGCCTCCTCTTTCTGGTCACTGCTGTCCTCCCTCTAGGGTCATCATTTTGGAATTTTCCCTGTGGGGCCCATTTCCCCAGGTCCTGAAGTAGCCAGTGAGAATGAGGCTGTATCCATAGGGGGCGCTGTTGGGCACTGCTGGGTTCCCCTGGCCCTTGGTTCTGGTACTCTTCGCATATTTCGCTCAGACGGTAGCATTGCCACACCCTAGGGGCTTGTGGCCTAGATCTGAACCCGGGACACAGCCTGATACAGCAGCCCCACTCAAACGTCAATGATCAGTCGGAGGGAACTCGTACAAGATAGAACAGAAATGTCAGGAGGTTAAAAAGAAGAAAAATAGAAGGGTCTAGCAACTTCTGGTGCCAAGGCAGGACCCCAAACAGCTTTATGGGCTCGGCCTTGAGACTGGATGGGTTTACTATGTCAAAGGGGTCGTACACAAGTCTTTACCAAGGAAAAGGGCACTTAATAAATCCTAGGTCAGAAAGGACTCTGGCAGCATTGGTATCTGTCTCTGTCTGCTGACATTTCCCTTAACTTGCTGCCAGGAGAAACCTAGCAAGAGCTCGGCACGAGTACACTCCTAGATGTTCTCAAACAGCAAAACCAGAAATGTGCTCTCTCCAAAAGGGGCTGTTCTGGTGAAGGTTAATGGAAAATTACACCAGTTTTCCAGTAATTCCATATTTCGGGTTATGGGTCTGTAGATACCGATTTTTCAACAGGTGTCTTCTGGGTTTGATTTGTGCGCAGGTGATTGCTCGTGATGCGCAGTCAGTGCTTACGGTGCCACGGGGTGGATGCAAACATCAGAGGTTGTTCATAGTCCAGTATTTTGAGTATCGGGGCACCCACTGCGACATCGGAATCGAACTGGTCCAAATGCTCAAAGTTTACAGCCCAAGTCCACTTAGAGGACTGCACTCAAAGGGGGTAGGTGCTAGGGTAAACTACGCTGTGTTCTCGGGCATGGAATGGTTGCCACAAAGAGTCGACATAGGTTCACTCCACACCGGGCGAGGCATGGCCGTCTCAAATCCAGAACACTCTTTGTCAAGGGCCCACTGCAGCCCGTCACTTACAGGCAGGGTGGCGCACTGAGGATTCTGCCTTGCAACTTTGCTCACCAATATCTCCATCTAAGTTAGTGCTGTGGACCCGCGTGTGGGTCGTTGGCCTTCGGGGCTGCAGGTTCTCGTCTCTTCTGGGCTGACTTTCCTCACGAATCAGCCGTCCACGGGATTGCAGTTTGTTCGCACCTCAGACTCTGTCGGCGGCAGCTCAGTTCCTCATGACCGGTTTCTCATGATCGATTCCTCAATCAGATGTAATGATGCAAGGAGTGTACCGATTACTTCATATCCTCCCCGTACCCCACATTTGACGTTTGCCAGAATGCCTATGCTGTTTGGCTGAGATGCATTTCCCTAAGTTGCCACACGAGGGCACTGTGGGTCTGAGATGAAGAGGGCCACACTAGTTTCCCAATTTAGGCACATTTAAATCGATGTACCCATTCATACAAATGTAAGGAGACCTGTTTTGTCGCAGTTCTTCTACGATAAATAACATATTTGGCTCCCTGAATCTACAGCCGTTTTCAAAATCAACAATTCCTTCACCCTTGAGGGATGTGTCAAACTGGAACAGAAGAAGACATCACTATTCAATTGATCATTACATCTTACAAGGGTATCCTGCTTTCACCTGCTTTCCTCTGCTCATTTCTTTCATTAATCCACCTTTTATTCCACTTCGTTTACTGTGCTGAACGGACTCTCTTTAATACAGTTTATGGTTTTACATCTTTTATGTATTCATGGGAAATTATGCAGTGCCATTTTAGCTATAACTTTAATGTGGCACTTTAAAAGTCACTAGGAAGAGAGGTGGTTGAGGAGAGGGGATGGATGCAGGTTAGACAGAAGAGAATTCCATTGAGGCCCATCCCCCAGATGTTTACATGTTGCTGAGGCATAGCTTCAAGATGAGGGTCTTCAGTTTCTTCCCGAAGAGCAGGAATTTATTTATTTTAAAGGTTTTATATAGCGCTGGCTAGACCCGGAGGTATCAGGGCGCTTTACATGAGCATCAGATCGTAGTTACAGGTTACATCATTACAAAGGTTATACAGTTATTAGAGCATGGCAACATAGTTACTTGTAAGGTCGAGATAAAACAATGAGCATAAATATGTAAGGGGAAAAGCAAGCAAGGGGAGAGATTCAGGGAAGGGATTGTAGGAGCTGGGGAAGTAGACAGGTAATTAAGGCGGGAAAGAGAAGGGGAGGGTGAAGGACACAGCATAGAAAGAGGAGGGGAAGGGCGACGGGGACACAAATCGGTAGACGAGTCAAAGCAACGTTCAAAGTCCAGTAAGCTGTGATCCCAGGGGAAGTGGTATCACTTCTCTCTCTGTTGCGGGAGGCTCCCTTTACGCAGTGGACTCTCTCAGAGGGGGTCTCTGAGACTCCAAGGCCTACATACTGGATCCTTCCCCAAAAAGGGGAGAGGGAGTGCTTTGGCAAGGGGTGCCATAATATACCTCAGATGTGAGTGGTTCCCGTGGTGCAGTGGACTCTCTCAGCGGGTTTGCTGAGACTCAGAGTATAAAAATTGGACCTTTCCCCAGCAAGGGGAGAAGGAGTGCTTAGTCAATGGGCACAAAGGACAGGGGGCTAGGCAGACTAGCAGGCAAGGTGAGAGATTCAGGGGAGAGGGGATAGGAGCTAGGGAAGTAGCCAAAGAGAGGAAGAGTACTAAATGGGAACATATTTCATTAATGAGTTATTATATAGCGCTCGCTAGACCCGAAGAAAACAAGCGCTTTACATGAGGAACAATAATGTTGCAATTTACAGCAGTTAAAAGTTACATAAGTATCAAGAAAAACATTTAAAGAATATAGGGGACAAGGTGAATGGCCAAGGAAGGGTAAGGGGATAGGGTAAAGGGGTAGGAGGAAGATAGGACGTAGAGATGAGGGTGAGGTTTCCTCAACCCATTTCACACAGGTGCCTCTGTCCCTTCCAGTGTCTTCCAACGTCGTCCTGGCGTTCCCTTTTATTCCACTGCCGCTCTCTCCCACAATGTGGGGGACCGCTGGCTCAGGCGCACTTGAGATCAAAACCCCTTAACGCGTCTTATCATGTATGTTCTCAGAAAAATGTTGTAGTGCATAGTTGGTTCTGAGTGGGTAAGGAGTTCCAGACCTGGGTAGCTGTGCAGAAGATAGCTTAAGATATTGTGTTCTCCATTCAGCATTACTCATTTTTGTCCCCACTGAGTTTTAAAAATGTTGCCCAACTAGGATCTCAACCTTCCATCTTATGTTGTATTTTGTTCCAGGCTGGAGCAGAATCCGATGCCCAATCTGTTTGGCAGCGGGCCAGAGAAGGCCACCTTTGAGCAGTTGGCTCCAGAGGTCAGGACACTGCTTCTACACCTAACAACATAATGGTAAACTGTGGGTAACCTCTTTCTCCAGGTCCATGTGTGCAAGCAGCATGAATTGCTCACTCTCCTCAGCACCGCATGATACTGGACACTATTCCTTGCAGTGGCTCCCCAACACTTCCTTACTTTTTCTTTCCCCTTGAGCGGTAGCTGTGGTATCACATAAAGGCTGACATTTGTTTTCAGGTCCAATACGGCACTAAAGGTATTACACGTCGATGTCAAATCAAAGGTGTCTCCTTAAAAGGGATACATAGTTAATCTATAGTTAGAAAGATAGCTCAGTTACAACGATACCACTGTGGAAACCAGAAATGCCTAGCAGGTATGTTTCCATGATATGGCTCCTAATGGGCTTTCCATAATACACAACAACCTTATGGTTTGCTTGTTCCAGTTACTCACTGGACAGGATTTCTGATTATTTGTAAGCTTTCAGTGTGTTGACTTTCTGAGGCCCCTGCTTCAGATTTCAGAAAATCACTATTTTGTTTGAAAGCATGTTGTCTGTCTCTGATGGATAGCTACACAAGCCTAGACCGCGGTTTTGTAAAACAAGTGATGCTACTGCTGCTGTTGTATGTTGGGCCTGAAGTAAATTATTATTCGAATCACTAACATTTACTGTTTGGTTTGTTGATTAGAAGCCTTCCAGACTATGTCAAGTAAACAAAGCTCCTTGCAAAAAAATACTTTGTAAGCAGCTCAATCAACTAGGCCATTCTTATCCCTAACAGAAATCTGTCAACGGTATGAATGGAAACATTAGCAAAAATCCACAGTGACATCTATGTTGTAACATCGCAGCTCCTTTCAGAGGGCCACATGGCAAGCAGGAGATAATGGGGCCAACTGTGGGGGTTGAGGGTATTTACTCCTGATATCCTGAGGCCCAGCCTACTATGGGCTCAGAACAACTGGGTCGATAACCCATTCAGCACTTGACTGTCATGATAGCGTGGGTTGAGCAGTCCAAGGCTTCTCTGGAACGAGGTAGGTGTAAGGTGCGCAAAGGCTCACAACTCTGAATACATTAAGCAATCCTAATAAATAATTAAGTCAAATACTTGTTTTTATGTAAAATGGAGAATGTATCTACTAACACAAATTACAATACAACGCACTGCAAGTAATAGACATAGACTTTTTGAGGCAAGCCCACTACCGTTAGCCGGATCAGCTTTCCAGTCCCACGATCCTGCTTATGGCTGATGGTTATTCCCTATTCACATGTGGCGCCATCCATTCTAGGCTCTGCTAAGGCATTCAGGTCTCAGAAGTTCTACGGGGGCTCGGTTGCAAAGATCGGAGTCCCACACTGAAGCGTGTCAATCAGAGCAAGTTCTTAAGGGCCTGATAGTCCGATTGTTATTCTTACTCATGGGGTAGTGGTTTAAATTCCCCAGGTGCTCCTGGGCAGCCTGACTGATCCCAGAGGGGAGGAAGCTGTGGTCCCGGCGGGCGACGTCTTCAGAACTCAACCTATGTGATAAGCCTCTCCTAGATTCCAGGGGCAGGTCTCTGATGCTCCGGATGGGGGAGTTGAAGTAGATGCTCTCACTTTCCACAGGTAATGGCCTGGGGCCCGCAGTGTCTTCTGGGCTGCACATAGATGCAGCCCTCTTCTTCCTTTATGGACCCTTCCTCCTGACACCCAGATAGAGTACCAGCAGCACGCAAAGGGTGATTTGCCCTCTGTCTTCACCGTGGTCCGCACCCAGCGTAGCCAGCCACGGACAGCATGAATGCGGTGACCGCCCTCTTTGGATCATGGAGCTGTTTTGGGCGATGTCCCTCCTTCTCTCACAATGCAGTATCTAGGGAGATACACCTTATTCTTCACAGCAGCCCTCACCGAGCTGCAGGCTTTGGCATATGGGCTGACACCCATCGTTGCTGCAGTTTCGACAGACTAGAATCTCACACTGTGCTCCCTGGATCCATGCATAGGATCCCCACTGGACCTCACTGCACCTCGCAAGGAGCACTGTTCTTGGGTCTGACAGAAGCCGGTGCTACATGCTCCGGACGAGTGTTCTTGATCGTCCTGGGTGATGTTCCCTCACCCAGCATGGGAGACTGGGAGACCCTTACTCCCCAGTGCTGGTTAGAACAGGCAGAACTCATGCTGAGATTTTCAAAGCTGTTGTGCAGCTTCAGTTTGACAATTTGGGAGTGTCAAGCTCCTCTTTTTGTAATTTGTTTCCAGACACACTTCTGATTTAGTATCGCTAGCTTTGAAGTTTGTGTTCTGGGGTTACCCACTCCTTTGTTGCCCTCTGGAGGAAGAGTACATTCAATCACAGCAGGACAGTCTCCCATCTTGATAACCCCAAATACTGGTCAAAAGAGTGATGAGTGTTTTGCACCTAGATGCAGCCTCTTTATGATTCCCTCATCAGGTCCATCTTCTTCCTCCAGACGCTTTGGTCAGTGACCTCCTTTCATAATCAAAGAGCCCCTATTAATAGGCATCGAAGAGCCTGGCTCTTCCTTCCTTCAGTGTGTGTCTTACCCAGCTCTCAATAATACGGCATTCCACAAACCTGTCTGGGGGAAACCTCTACCTGCTCCTCCAGCGATCCCCGTGTCTCTCAAAATGGAGCTCAGTGTCTTCCATGTTAATGGTAATGTTAATGATATTTATAAAGCGCACAAATACCAGAAACGGTGTCTCGGCGCTAAAAAAACGTAGGCAAACCCTGCATAGCACCCCTCACTGGAACAACCAGGTTTTCAAGCTTTTTCTAAAGCTCAGAAGGGAGCTGGCCTTCCTAATCTCGGGAGGCAGCAAGTTCCACAGCTTCGATGTACCATACTGGAAACTCCGCCTCGAGGGTCTCAAGGCGCTGGGGTGGGGAATGCTGCTACTGCTCGAAAAGCCAGGTCTTGAGGAGTTTTCTGAAGGTCAGCAGGTCTTGGGTCTGCCGTAGGTGGATGGGGAGGGTGTTCCAGGTCTTGGTGGCGAGGTGGGAGAACGATCTGGCACCTGAGGTCGCTCTTCAGAAGCGGGGGACTGTAGCGAGGCGAGGTCGGCGGAGCGGAGCTGGCGGGTGGGGGTATAGAAGCTGAGTCGTCTGAGGTACGTTGGTCCAGTGTTGTGGAGTGCCTTGTGTGCGTGGGTGAGGAGCTTGAAGGTTATCCTCTTGTTGACCGGGAGCCAGTGCAGGTCTCTCAGGTGGGGTGTAATGTGACTGCGGTGAGGGATGTCGAGGATCAGGCGTGCAGAGGCATTCTGGATGCGTTAGAGCCGTCTCAGGAGTTTGGCTGAGGCTCCTGCGTAGAGGGCGTTTCCATAGTCCAACCTGCTGCTGACAAGGGCCTGGGTGACTGTTCTTCTCGTTTCAGTGGGGATCCACTTGTAGATCCTACGGAGCATGCAGAGGGTGTTGAAGCAGGAGGAGGAGACAGCATTGACCTGTTTAGTCATGAGAGGGTGGAGTCCAGGATGACCCCTAGGTTGTGTGCGTGGTCGGTGGGTGTTGGAGCGGTTCCCTGTGCGGTCGGCCACCAGGAGTCATCCCAGGCCGAAGGGTTGGATCCGAGGATGAGGACCTCCGTCTTGTCCGAGATCAGCTTCAGTCTGCTGTCCCTCATCCATTCAGCAACGGCCTTCATTCCTTCGTGAAGGTTGGTTTTGGCCGTGTGGGGGTCCTTGGTGAGGGAGAGTATCAGCTGGGTGTCATCGGCGTAGGAGAGGATGTTGAGGTTGTGCCGATGGGCGACGTGGGCGAGCGGTGCCATGTAGATGTTAAACAGAGTTGGGCTGAGGGATGAGCCCTGAGGTACGCTGCAGATGATCTCGGTGGCTTCGGAGCGGAAGGGGGGAAGGCGGACGCTCTGTGTTCTGCCGGAGAGGAAGGAGGCGGTCCAGTCCATGGCCTTCTCTTGGATCCCAGCATTGTGGAGGCGTGTTTGTAGTGTGTGGTGGCAGACCGTGACGAAGGCGGCTGACAGGTCCAGGAGGATGAGGGCCGCCGTTTCTCCGTTGTCCAGCAGGGACTGGATGTCATCGGTGGCGGCGATGAGGGCAGTCTCGGTGCTGTGGTTGCTGCGAAACCCGGACTGGAAAGGGTCCAGGATGTTGTTCTCCTCGAGGTAGCGGGTCAGTTGTTCGTTGATGGTCTTTTCGATGACCTTTGACGGGAACGGGAGCAGGGAGATGGTCCGGAAGTTCTTGAGGTCCTTGGGGTTTCTTGAGTAAGACGTTGATCTCGGCGTGCTTCCAGCTCTCTGAGAAGGTTGTTGTCTCAAAGGAGGTGTTGATGACTTTCCGGAGATGGGGTGCGATGGATGTGCTGGCTTTGTTGAAGATGTGGTGTGGGTGCCTTAAATTTGATTTGTTGCACCACTGGGAGCCATTGCAGCTTCCGAATTTCCTCTGAAATGGACTTATGCCGGGGCAGACTCAGCAAAAGGCGAGCCGTCGAGTTCTGCACTACCTGAAGTTCCTTCACACTGCTTCTGGGCATTCAAATAAAGCCTGTTTCAGTAGTCCAGCTTGGCCTGTATGAGGGAAGTGATAACCACTTTCTTGGTCTCCACAGGGATGTAGGGAAGTGCCTTCCTGATTTTTTGTTTATCAGGAAGGGGGAGGAAGACTCCATGGCATTGGTTTGTTGAGTAAACGTCAGTCTGTTATCAATCAGTGCGCCTAGGTTTTTCGTCTTTGCCATTGGAATGGGCTTAGAGCCCATATCTGCTGGCCACCAGCGATTGCTCCAAGAAGGTTATAAATTGCCGAAAATCAACACTTCCGTCTTGTCGGAGTATAATTTAAGGCAGTGACTGCTCATCCAGATGTTAATTGCGGCCATGCAGTTATGGAACTGCACAGTGGGTGAACTCTGTTTTTTGTGAGATGCAACCACAATCTGTGAGTCGTCCGTGTAAGATGTTAACGAAAAACCATAATCCCTGACCAGCAGAGCAAGTTCAGAGACGTAGACATTGAATAACAGTGGACTCCACGAGCTTCCCTGCGGAACTCCACAAGGCAGCACATAAGGCTCTGAGTTAAACCCGTCAAGCGACACTGTTTATCTCCTCTCCTGCAGAAAAGAGGCTACCAGGGCCAATGCCATGCCATCCACACCCAAGATTTTTAATCGGTGAATCAGGAGAGTATGATCAACAGTGTCAAATGCGGCGGAGAGGTATAGTAGAACTAATGCAGCAGTGCCTCCTCCGTCCATGACCGCTCTGATCTCTTCGGTCGCTTTGAGTGCTGTCTCAGTATGTGTTCCTTACGGAAACTAAACTGAGAATGGTCCAGCAGTTCATTGTCATCAATAAACTGAGTCAGTTGAACATTCATAATTTTGTCAACAATTTTAGCCGGTAAAGGGAGGTGGGCAATGGGGCGGTTATTCGACGTAATAGTGGCGTCTAGGGTAGGTTTCTTTAGTAACGGGAGAATAGAGGTCTCCTTCCAACTAATAGGGAATCTGCCTGAGGCAAACATCCTGTTAAAAATGTCTAACAGCACAGGACTCACCAGGTCCACCAGCTCTATCAAGAGAGCTGACTAACATGGGTCCGATGGTGAGCCTGTTTTGGATGCCAGTATGTAATGGCTCACCATATCGGCCAACACAGGGAAAAACTCAGGAAACCCGCTCAAACCGTTGTCCAGAGCCTGCATCTAGGGTGCCGACTGAGGCCGTGGCCCGTCCTTAATATTGCTAAAGATATCCAACACTTTGATTTTAAAAGTGGAGGTCATATCATCAACAAACTGTCGACTCCTGGACTTATTCAGTGCTTTGGGAACAGTACGTTTATTGATAACTGCAAATAACTCTTTCGAAGAATATTTTGCAGACTCAATCTGGGTTTTAAAATATTTGCTTTTCTCTGCAATCACAAGAGCTTTATAGGACCTAAGAGCTGTTCTGTAGACCGGTTTGTTGTAGACATGATAGTTCAAACGCCAACGGCGTTCCATACGACGACAATTCTGTTTCTCCTTACGAAGTAGATCGGAGAAGCAGGGTGCCGATGGCGCAGCCCGGTTATAGGAAATACTTTTAGTGGGGACCGCTACACTAATGGCCTCGGACAACCAATTGTTGTAATTGTTAACTGGATTGTCCACTTTGTCGCAAGCTAGAGGAACGGAACACTCCAGTGTAGTTCGAAGAACTGTTTTGTCTACTTTACTCCAGGCTTTACAGGAGGCTGCCTGTAGAGTAAACTTACTGTCCTGACAGGAAAAACTCCTATGAAAAGTAAAGCTAATGAGGGAGTGATCCGACCATGGAAGTGGAATCCCTTCTTTAAATTTGAGCCCATTAAAAGATGAGAAGATCCCGTCCAGCGTGTGCCCCGCCTCATGAGTGGGAACACCAACTAATTGAGACAGCCCTGCTGCACCCAAGGTGTCTAAAAGCATAGCCGTCTCTTTGCTAGCAAGGTCCTCAAAGATAAAAATTTAAATCACCCAGAATAGTGAATTCCTTATTGGCTAACACCGTTTCAAGCATTTCATCAAGATTATTTAAAAACATGGTTTTGGTCCCAGGCGGACGGTACACGTGAAGACCCTTAAAAGAGAGGTTAGCGCTAAGTTTGGCAGTGAATTGTAGTGCTTCGCAGCCGGAAAACGAAAAAGGATGAACCGTAACTGCAAAGCAATCTCTAAAAATAATTGCTACTCCTCCTCCTCCTCTCTTGTTCCTAGGCCTATCCATCTTAACAAATCTATACCCTTCTGGAGTAGCAGTGATAAAATCCGGGTCCGAAGCAGCATCGGCCCATGTTTCTGTTATGAAGGGAATGTCTAGCCTCATATTTTCTATTATTTGGGATATTTCATACCTGTGTTTCGCTAACGATCGAGCATTGACAAGCCCTCCCTGCAGTGTAGTCTCAGGCCGCAGGTTGCGCACTTCAGTAGGCAGAGTCGCTGAGTTATCTGTCTTCCTGGTCGAGAAGGTAAATCCACTACTATGGCATCCGCTGTTGTCACTTAGAACACATAGGCCACATCGCTCGGTCATTTGATTAAGTGTATGGAGTTCATCCCTAAAGTAAGTTAACCTATTTCTAAGAAAACTGGCAGCATCCCGTGTGCTCAGCGCGGGCCAGGCACGGACGGGCGCAGACGGGCTTGCATTAGGCGCGCCCGCAGCGAGTATGGCTATATACCTTCCTTCCGGCAGACGACTAGACCGCGTCCTGCCGGAAGTAGGAATTGTATGGAGGAGTAGGAAACCACCCTCCGCGCAAACGGCGCAACAGCCGCGGCGGACCGGGGTCGGTCCCAGAAACAGCAGTAAGGCAGCAGGCAGTTTAAAATAAAGAACAATAGAAGTAAAACCATTTTTAAAAACAAGCTCCCTGAATTGTGGCGCCAGCAGGGCTACTCACAGTCCGCTGCGCGTCCGCCACAAAGATGCCTATATACCTTCCTTCCGGCGGACGACTAGACCGCGTCCTGACGGAAGTAGGGATTGTGTGGAGGAGTAGAAAACCGCCCCCCGTGCAAACGGCACAACAGCCGCGGCGGACCGAGGTCGGTCCCAGAAACAGCAGTAAGGCAGCAGGCTGTTTAAAATAAAGAACAATAGAATTGAAACAATTTTTAAAAACAAGCGGCAGGGCTACTCACAGTCCGCCTATGTTGTCTATTGCAAGCATACATGCAAGCTGCATAATCACATAAGCATGCGGCAGCCTCAAATGTACTGTACCCTTGCTTGGGCAGCACTTCATCCCAGTGCGCTCATGCAACACTGTCACTATCTCCTACATGCAGTACTAGCTCAGAGGCCCACATATAGCCCCACAGGTACATGTAACTACGCATGCTGTTTCCTGGTGCACTGTATCTTCGTAGGAGCACATCTGTATACCAACATGCATACACACTACACATGCTATTTCCTGATGCACTGTGCCTTCCCACAGGCACACGAACATCCGAGAGCTGAACCCAATCCATAGCAGGCCAACGGTGAGTTAAGCAACACAACTGTAACAGAGTTGGCCAGTAGACACCACTCCCATGAGAGCGGTAAAAAGGCCTGTCTATTCTGCTGATCACTAAAAACGATGCTGCTGCAACTGCACTTGTGAGAAGAGAGTAGCCTTCCACCTTTGAGGGTTACATTTGTGGTTCCCCTCTTGGTCTAAGAAGACCGGCGCTAATGAGAGAGGCCTAGGTCATAGCACACATTTTTGGTCCGTGTTCGCTCATGACCAAAAATCTTTACCAAGAATCCAGACATCACCACAGCTGGGACACTCCGAGCAGGGGTAAACATCTATCACCAGGTGAGGAACTTTTCCATCCAAATACCTAATTTCTTAGATGTCTGAAAGATATGCAGAACAGTTCCATTATATTCAAGCCAGAGTGGTGGTTCAAAAATAGATTGACTCACTGGACTTACTGAAATACATAGTTAATTTTCTTGTTCAGTGAAGTGAGGTTAAAGGTACGAGCAGCAATAACAAAGCTGTTGGGTGTGCGCTTGTAAAGCACAGCAAGCAGGACACAAGCAATTTCTAAAGGAGGGTGACTTGAACCACTTAGACAATTAAAGCTATCTGTAGCCAGATTAGAAAGAAAAGGTACTGTATGAATACTGAGTGAAATTGCCATCCGTATCTTCTAGTAGGAAATTAAGTACACAGACATTCTGTCTAGTGATTCTAGCTCTAAAGTTCTGCATAAAATGTTTTTTTTTTTTTTATAAATTCTTTTTATTGTTGCATCAGAAGTATCACAAATGTAGGAATTAGCATACGGTAGAGCGTCAACATTCCGTCCTGGCCGTTAGTCATGCAACTTTTCTTATTACTGGATGCCGTACTCATCATTAGAACACTTAGCTCTTAAACTAACAACGTAAAGAGAACATAATAAAATAAAGCAATTCCCCAAACAGCAGCCCACCTACCCACCTCTCCCCCCTCCCCTCCCCTCCCCTCCCCTCCCCTCCCCTGGTCCCACCCCTCCTCCTCTATGGAACTCCTATCCATCTCGCATACATGATCTGAGCATTGAAGTATACATATGTCCATCAGAGATCCCCATTGTACGTTCTGCCACGTCAGGGGTCCCCCTGACCTCCTGTTCCTAGTCTGCAAGGCCTCATTCCAGTCCATGATACTGTCTCCATTTTGCCCACACTCTCCGAAATTTTTTGGGGCAACCCCTGGCTTTGTAAGTCACTCTCTCCGCCGCCATGTACAAATCCAGCCCTCTCCTCCATTCCTCCAAATCTGGCCTTTCGGACGCCCCCCAGTATCTTGCAATGTCCCTTTTCGCCACCACGAAAGCCAATACCAGAAAGATAATCAAGGGGCGGGTTAGGTCTACTTCTGTCGTCATGCCCAGCAGCGCCAATCTAGGGTCGCGTGGTATGTCCACCCCCAGTACCTCCTCTAGTTCCAGGAACATACCTTCCCAGTATTCTTGAATGACTTCGCATCCCCAGAGTGTATGAAAAAAATCGCCATTCTGCTGATGACACCTAAGGCACGCTGTGTCAGTTATCCTACCCATTTTAAAAAGTCGCACCCTGTCAAAGTAGGATTTGTGGAGCACCTTGAATTGTATGAGTCGGAGCCTTGACTTAATCGCAACCTCGCGAGGGTGCATGAGGACGAGCTCCCAATCCAGATCCTCCTTGCCTCCCACGTCTGCCTCCCATTTATCTCGTAGGACCTGTAGGTCCCCTAACATATTGTTGGTCAAAGTTTTATACGTTAGGGATATCGCCCCGCCCAGTATCTGTTCCTGTAGTAATCTACCCTCTAGCGGGGCGTATTCTGGGATGTCTGTGAGTGTGATGTTTTGTGCCCTCCATGCGTGCCTCAGTTGAACGTATTTGTAGTATTGGGTGTTGAGCAAGCCAAATTCTTCCCTGAGCGCCTGAAAAATTTTCAATTCCCCCCTTGCTATCACGTCTCCCACTGTCGAAATACCTATGTCGTCCCACCGTCCGAAGCCTCTCAGTTTATTAAGTTCCCCCAGCCACTTGCAACACCATAGTGACGTCTGTCGGGTGGGTCTCTTGTCCCATCCCATTCGTTTTGTCGCTCTATGCCACGCCGTTAGCGTAATCCTCGCGGCAGGTAAGAACTGCTGTCCCACCGTCCCTCCATAGAGGTAGTGCAGTATATTCTTGTTTGACCATTTAGACCTTTCTAGTGCATAGGTAGGGTAATCGGCTGCCGCATGTAGCCACTCGTTAATCGGGGCGAGGTGTTCCGCCCAATAGTACGCCTCCAGGTTGGGAAGCGAAATCCCACCACTGTATTGGTGGCGCTGTAGTGTGGATAGAGCCACTCTCGGCTGTTTCCCCAGCCACAGGAATGCACGCAGGTCCGCATGGATTTTAGTCAAGGTCCTGGCTGGCAGCGGATAATATTCATTCTGAAGTGCATAGAGAAACTTCGGTAATAGGACCATTTTATAGAGTGCGACGCGTCCCAATAAGGTGAGTGGGAGCTGTCTCCACCTGTCCATCTCTACCCGTTGCGCCCACCATTATTCGGGCTCCGTTGTTAGTGAAAGAGCGTCCCCTATCCAACGTTCTATATATTCCTAGGTATTGAAAGCCTTCCGTTGTATGAATGAGTAGCCTTGGCAGGCACTCCCTCCGTTCCTTGCCTTGCGGATCATAGAGGACCGATTTGTGCCAGTTTATCGTGTGACCCGCCCTTGCCCCGAAATCGCCTAGTTCTTTGAACAGTGCTGGGATTGTCGTGTCTGGGTCAGTCACAAACAATAGTACGTCATCGGCATACAGGGATATTTTCTCCTGTGTTGCGTCCGAGTCTCCCCACGTGAAGCCCCTGATCCCCTGGTTCTGCCTAATCCGTATCGCTAGTATTTCTATTGTAAGGGTAAAGAGAAGGGGGGACTGCATAAAATGTTTCTGAGGTGCAACTCATTGCTGGTGGACTAAGCCGGGGCTGGTGGCTTTGTGGACTAAGGCATCCAGTGTAAGGGCCTATGTTTGATCTCATGGTCACAGATTCAAATCCCGGCAGGTCCACTCAGCCTTTCATCCTTCTGAGGTCGATAAAATGAGTACCATTGAGTTGGGAAACAATAGACATCTGTTCTTCAGCGCCAAGATACCCTTGGGTGAACGTGCACTTCCACAAACGTACATGTTATGTTGTTCACAACTCTTTGCAGAACTATCGAAAATCACTGTAAAACTCACATCTTGCTAGAAGCAAAACCGCACAGTTAAATGTGTTCTGTGCTGCCAGTATTCAAACAGTTCTTGTATTTAATATTCTACTAAAACCAGGTAAAAAATGTCTGCTTCGGTCTTTGAAGCAAGTATACTCACAAGACATTATAGCTCTAAGGGCCAGATGTAGGTAAATTTTATTTTCCGACCTCTTAAATACCGAGTCATACCGACTCGGTATTTCAGAGGTCGGAAAATAAAAGTACCGAGATGTAGGTAAATGCAGATGTGCAATTACCGAATCGGAAACAGTCGGTATTTTCCGATGCGGGAAATACCGACCAGTTAATGCCCATTCATTCCTATGGGCTTTGAAGCCCATAGGATTGATTGGGCATTTACCGGTCGGTATTTACCACATCGGAAAATACCGACTGTCACAAGGGTGCAGGGGGTGTCACTTTGACACCCTCTGGCACCCCCAAAAGAGGCTCGGGTGCCATGTGGCAGGCATACCTGCCCTAAGGGCAGGTCTGCCTGTTATATGGCATAGGTGTGCATGCACACATGTGCATGCACACCAGAAACGGTATTTTACCATCAAGTAGTATTTGATGGTAAAATACCGATTTTGTACTGCTTGTGGGACTCAGAAGAGTCCCACCTACATACCAATTTACCGGAATCCGTAATGATACCGACTCGGTATTTTACATACTCGGTAAATTTACCTATCGGTAAATTTACCGAGTCTGTAAAATACAGGGACCTACATGTCAAATTGCTCTTACCGGTCGGTAACGGCCGAATTCGGCCGTTACCACCCGGTAAACGCCTACCTACATCTGGCCCCAAGTCTCAGAGTAAATACTGGCAAATCCTCGTAGAACAGAACATGTGATGAGAGGAGACCACAGACTCATAACGTTTAAAATACACATTTCCAAAAAAAGTAAGCTGCTCGGGTTTGTTGAATATTCAATTCAATTCAATTTATTAAGCTTTATTCGATTTAAAAAATATAAATCATAAAAGCATACAGATTATTAAAAACAGTCACAATAATTACATCTCGCTAAAAATAATTATTTACACAGTTAAAAAGAAACAGTTTTTTACAAAGTTTTAACATCAGATCAGTTAGGGGCTTCCCCTGTCTAAATTAATATATTCGGGGCAAGTAAAAATGGTTTGAAGTCGGCATTTTATAACCATATTGTACGTAAACATTTCTGACCCTCTGATGATTACTCTCTACTATTGGTCTTGACTGGGTGAGATAACAGGCCCTGGGATAAAAGTCATGTAATTGCCATGTGGATATAGGGCCATCTCCCAGTTGGGGCTGCCAGGATTGTAGATAGGGGACGACATTTTCATTTCTAAATCTTACCAGGATAAGGTCCCCTTTAATGTCCTTAGGGAGCGGTCCGAACCAACCCACCCTTCTGACGCTTACTATCGAGCCGTCAATATTAGGTGGCAAGGGTCTATTTTTCGTTTGCCAAAAGATGACTTTATTTCTTAAGTCGTGCTGTCTCTCAGGTATTCCTTTCTTAAGTACTGGTACGCCCGAGAGAACACATACAAAAGGGGCGACTATAGGGGGTAAATTTATATGTTCACTTTTGCCGGAGTTGATACCTTTGTTGTCAGCTATGACAGTGTGAGGGATTGGGGCTAAAGTCGACCTTACTTTGGGGCCGATACTCTGGGTTGTAGTGGATCGGCTACCTACATTTTGATTTTTCCGATTTGCCCTATATTCAGCCATTGTTTTATTCCCACAGTTATTGCTTTGAGTAGTCGATTCGTGCACCACAGTGGCAGGTAGAACGGATTCCTGGCTGGGTTCTGCCATGTTCTTTATTAGTGATGTACTGGGACTAATTTTCGTCTCAATTTCGCTGAGCTTTTCTCCCAGACTATTTATTCTTGCTATCAGTGGGGATATAATAGAAGTAACAAGCCGTTCTATGAGGTCCAATAAAATTGCCTGGGAGGTAGGAGCAGGAGAATCTACACTATTATGTCTCTTGGCCGCTGACGGGGTAGGTGTAGTCGTTGCTAGAGAACTTGGACACAGTTTTCGTTGTTTGGCTCCATCCCCCAAGCGTGTAGTCCCGTGTCGCTTCCTTTTGGCGGGTGGGATATGGAGGGGCTCTGCATGATTACTGTTAACTTTTACAGACGGAGATGGGGAGAGAGCATCTGATGTGTTACAGTTTATCAATAATGGCATAGTGGACTGGGTATTCGAGGTTACTGGGGGGCTAACCAGGGCGTGGAGTGTCTCGGTTACATAGTCTGTAGCAACATACTGGGTCTTACAAAGGCAGGGCTCGACAAATCCACTCGCCCGCTAGCATTTGCGAGGGAGAATGGATGAGGACGAGCTATTTTTAGGTCCTACTCGCCCTTTCTGGCGAGTAGGAAGTCAAACTAACTTTTGTCCTCTGTCTTTGAAAACAGAGCAAAAGTGACAAGATAACATGATTTAAAGGCATTTTTATTGCTCATAAAGGGAATGAGCAATAAAGATGCATTTAAATCTTGTTATCTTGTCACTTTTGCTCCATTTTCAGAGACGGAGGTCAAGTGGGTTGCAGTCAGGTCGAGGGGATTTTCCATGGTACTAGACCAGCAGGACTAGTACAATTTTTCGGATTTGTCGAGCCGTGAAAGGGCATTCAGTTCGTCAAGCAAGGTGGATCCATATACTTCATCAGCCGTCTGTGTGGCAGGGAGATTGCAAAGCACGTTATCTGTGGGCAAGCGTTGCTCTAATCTGTCTAATTCATGAGTGATAGTTGAGGTTACCCTTTCTAGATAGCAATCCATGGGCCCAGTGACCTCGCTCCTCTGCGTACCACAGCTCTTAGAAGCCGGCTTAGGTGACATGGTGGTAGTAGTTCCACGGAACAGTCTCTAAATGAAATATATAAATATCGAGGGCTTTAGAAAGAGCAAGTGAGACCTTTTACCTTACAGTCAAAAACCAAGGGGACGGGCCCGGTCCGGTCTCCTCTGGCCTCTGAGGGCCGCAGAGGGCCCGCCCTTTGCCCGGGCTTAGCCCGGCGCTCCCGCGCAGCGTGGCGAAGAGCTTGTATTATAGGTGGTAAATGGCGTCCGGGAGGCGGGGCAGTCAGGGGGCGCAGACCAGATGACAAAGGTCAAGCAGGGACTCCTGGGAATGCGAGTCCCTGCAGCACTCCACCCCCGATTCCCTCTCACCTCTCTCTCCCCAAGCAGTGCAGCAATTCAAGAAAGCGATGGCCCCGGGCGGCGTTACACACCGCGCAGCGGCACCCGCGAAGCGGGTGCGACAAGATGTGGCAAAGGGGCTCCTGTCCAGGATACAGAGGAAGCAGCGTCCCAGGTGCGGTTCCCCACGGGTAGGTTCAGGTGTCCAGGCGTCCGAACTACAGAGTTCCCCCCAGTGCGTGGGATGCCGAGTGGTTTTGAAGAGTTTGCCGTCCGGGAGGCGGGGCAGTCAGGGGGCGCAGACCAGATGACAAAGGTCAACCAGGGACTCCTGGGAATGCGAGTCCCTGCAGCGCTCCACCCCTGATTCCCTCTCACCTCTCTCTCCCCAAGCAGTGCAGAAATTCAAGAAAGCGATGGCCCCGGGCGGCGTTACACACCGCGCAGCGGCACCCGCGAAGCGGGTGCGGCAAGATGTGGTAAAGGGGCTCCTGTCCAGGATACAGAGGGAGCAGCGTCCCAGATGCGGTTCCCCACGGGTAGGTTCAGGTGTCCAGGCGTCCGAACTACAGAGTTCCCCCCAGTGCGTGGGATGCTGAGTGGTTTTGAAGAGTTTGCCGTCCGGGAGGCGGGGCAGTCAGGGGGCGCAGCCCAGATGACAAAGGTCAAGCAGGGACTCCTGGGAATGCGAGTCCCTGCAGCGCTCCACCCCTGATTCCCTCTCACCTCTCTCTCCCCAAGCAGTGCAGCAATTCAAGAAAGCGATGGCCCCGGGCGGCGTTACACGCCGCGCAGCGGCACCTGCAAAGCGGTGCGGCAAGATGTGGCAAAGGGGCTCCTGTGGCAAAGGGGCTCCTGTCCAGGATACAGAGGGAGCAGCGTCCCAGGTGCGGTTCCCCACGAGTAGGTTCAGGTGTCCTGGCGTCCGAACTACAGAGTTCCCGCCACGTTATTAGCGAGAATGCAAATTGGGAGGGATGGTCGAAGCGATACTGGGCCCTGTTGATAGGTGGAAAAAAGTGCTTTTTGGAATCCTGGTACGAAATGTGTATTCTAGAGAAAGATAAATAAATTGGAAGTGGGTCCTTGCAGCCCGAAAAGTCAATCATTCAGATTTCGGTCATATTGCCAATTCTACTATTAGAACTTAGGGCCTGAAAATTGATATTTTATGTTTCTCTATACATCAGTTGTAATTGTCACTTGCATCCCTATGGTTATGCGACCACATCAGACGAGATATGGATGCTTGGGTTATGGCTTAGTAAGTAAGTAACTAGTAAGGCACATGTTTGAGGTTATAATGCCAGCTCCTGGGTCACTGCTATGATGGGGGGAAAAAAGATTAACATAAGCTGCACGGTGAGGCGCAAGCACTGCAAACCGTGCAGTGGTATTCCAACCAGGAGATTTAATGTCTACATGTTACGGTTAGAATAAGAAACGCACGCCTGTTAGTCTGAAACAACGAGAAATGCAAAGAATAGGACACGCATCCCGTAAGAGGGGAATCTACCCCATTAAAGACTGTAAAAGAGATGTGTAGCACCATCAAACACATCCTGGTGTTGCACGCCCTAGAGAAGTGTTGCTTAGTATACACCATGATGGAGGGTGTCTGATTTTGGGGATGGTGGACCAAAGAATATGAGGGCCTGCAGCATCTCTGGTCTGCAGCTATGAGCCAGGAGCCACCACATCCTCCAACAGCTGGCGTGAAGGCATGACGAGAGCCACTGTCTGCTAGACAGCCTGTGCCTGGCCTTGGTTGCTTTTTAGTGGTTTTGGTCCCCGCTGGTGGAGAAGGTGAGCAAGGGAGGTGGAGAATGCGAGGCGGATCTAGGATGCATGTAACGAATGTCCCTTTCTTCAGAGCACTCAGATCAGCCAGGGACCCCCTCCTACATTATCACCTCGGGTTTTTCGTTTGTTTTGAAGATTTTAATCATTGATTTATTTTGCCTGAAGGTGAAGAGAGAAAGCCGGGGGCAGTAGTGACACCTCACAAAACCCATGATATTGCAATGCCCAGGACACACCCAGAGGGCGAAGTGGTCAGGGAAACAGGGAATGACGTTTCATAAACTTTATTAATTTGATCAAAACAGTTCGTATATTTTTTATTTAAAAAATAAACCGATCCTGGGTGGCGTATTTGCCGCGCTTTAGAAATGTCAAAAATAAATAAATAAAATAAATAAATAAAGGAGATAAGAAGGGTCTCTACTGTGAATTAGAACATTGTCTTCATTGGAGTTTTCAACATTCCTATCGAGTGGCTCTGGGCTTATAATGGCTGGAATAAGTCTGGAGCCCCAACATCCCAATGTTTGTCTTTCTGTTCTCCCTTTTAATGTAGAGCATTCTACCCTCAGTGGGTGGAATGTTCCAATGGTCTCAAAGCCCTTCTGCCATGGACTATACCGGTTGTTAAAGGCCCTCACCCTCATTATAGGCCCTCACCTGTGGTTCGGGCCTATAATACGGGTTCAGGCCTTTAACAACCGGCTTAGCCCTTGGCAGTGGGGTCTAAGGCTATAGTGAGAGAAGGGTGAAGCTTCTAAAGAAGAAGCAGGTCCAGTGTCCCTGCTCCTAAAGAAAATGTAAATGTGTGCAATTGGTTAATCCGCAAACCGTGAGACTGCTTGGAAGGCAGAATAGACTTGAACATATAGAATCTGATATTTGTCCCTTTAATGGAAGCGTATAAACATTTCTTTACACTAGACACAGTCAGCATATTCGTAAAAACGTAACTTTTGAAAGCATTGTAAACATTTAAACATTCTTTTTGCAACAGCCTATTTACACCGTGTGTTGCCTTTCTTTTAATGTGTATAGTACATTTTTCAAACTAATGGCATATATATTTGCAGTGCTTTCTCTAATAGGCTCGGACTTCTTAGTACTATAACACACTTAAATATTTCCCTATAGCACTAACAGGAGTCAAATCAGTGACTGCCCAGCTACTCCTACAGAATCTGAAGTGATCACATTAATCATCTAAATGTTCCTGCCCGAAAAATGCATTTCCCACAGATAAATTTAAGTTGCATTTAGCTTTCATTTAAGGTGTGTCCATTATATTTTATATGCAGTTACGTGTAGGTGAAAGGTCAACAACATAGTTATAATTTTTTGTTCATTTTAGGCACATCATTGACCCCGCCCCACGCTCTCTGACCACACCCTCATTGTATTCAGGATTACGGTTTCCATACTTTTCTTTTACATTGGATGTACCTCCGAGGTAAAGTGCCATCAATCGGGCAGTCAGCTCAAGGACTAAAGAAAATGATATTTAGGTGCTCTTCACGCAGACAGAGGCAGGCCGGACTTACTTTTAGGGAAATCAGAAATGTTGTCCGATTCCCAGGCAGGGTTGACCCACGTACGCCTAGGAGTGCCAGATTCATAACTGATTTTCATGAGATCTACAGAAGATTCATTTACATGCAGTAAATCTGATTGGACTATATTTACCTAGTGATTATTCTTAATATCTGGGGTGGATTTGCCCCTCTTGGCCTACTTTGGCCATCCCAAGCTAGGGCTTCGAAGCCCTACCAGCATTCCCGAAGTATAGGCAGGCTTCTAGTAGTGGCTTGCTCGGAACAGGGGTGGTTAGGTGAGGTGGGGGAGGTTAAAAAAAAATATTGAAAAATTGAACATACCTTGTCCGCTGCACGCCTCTCCTTCGTCTGCTGGAAGCACCGGAAGCACTCAGGCTTCTGAACTTTCCCACCCTATGCTTTGTGATTGGTCTGAGCGTCCTGTTTGGACGCTCAGGCAGTGCCTGGGGAAGCTGGGCATGTTCTCCATGGGGCTGTGCAACACAGCCAATGGAGAACATGCCAAGTGAGCATGACGGTTAGGCCCGGCCAAACTATCATGTGCACCACTCCTCCCCTGCTCTGGCGTCATGGAGCCAGCCCCGCCAGACAGCCGCATAGATTTTTTTTTATAATAACGTCATGTTATTATTATTTTGTTTTTCTATTTTGCACTGCTGAAATAGCAGCTGGGCAACGCTCCTCCGCTTTAGGGGAGGAGTCGCCACTGCAGGCTTCCCTTTAGACCAGTGTGCTTTTTTGAAGAAGGAACATCTATTTATTGTAAGGTTCATAAATGAAGAGCTGACTATAGGATTCTGGTAGTATAAAAAATTGTGTGGACTGGCACTTGCAGGTCGAGTTCGTGCCGTCAATGGCACTGTTAATACACTGTCCTTTTCTGTTTTTCCCTCAGTTCAGCTTCCCCGTCAACGTCATAATGAGTAACCTATGGTTCTTCACCCCCCTTGTGAGCAGGTAAGAGTACTGTCTCCATTCACCTTTATGTACTGCCTGGTAAAGCTAGGAAGCATTGCTTCTCCTCGTGCATGAATAGTCATGAGACCTTCTGTCATCTACTTGTAGTGTTTAGATTCATGAGATACAAAGAGTAGCTACCTCTGCATCTAAAGGTTGCTGATACAAAGTGAGCTCTCCTCATCTGTGAGTCCCCAAGTCATACTGTCTAAATGTCCGTAAATTTGTTGGTTCTTGAATCACAATGTATCATCTCCTGAGAATCCAGAGGGACCTACAGAGTGATTCACAATATTGTAGAATTATATATGAAAAGTACACAATACGTGAACTGTGCTTGCATATGTGTACTTTGCAACTTTTGTCTATTCGCATACATTGTCTTGCAACTCCTGCCTAACGTTTGCATGTTCTAATATACTGACCTATGTATTCATTTATGTAGAAAGAGGCACACCCATTTCTCAAACAGTGTGCATGAAGGGAGGGGATAATTTGTATTGCCCAGCTTATTTGTGTATCAAAACTGCTTTGATATATGCATCCGGTAAAAACTGAACTTGTTGTTGAAATTCCACAGTCTTCTCTATATAAGCCAGATGTTAAGCTCTCTAAGTTTTGTGCGAAAATAGGCATGGGAAATACATGCTTCAAGTTTTTTGCCCACTCTGTGGCACTCTCCGTCATTGATAACTGCACTGGGTCATATTCCTGTGCATTTTTATTTGCTCACTGGGTCACTAAAGACCTGGGATCATATGCAAATCAGGCTTGGACCTGTCACAATAAGGACAAACTACCCTGAACTTTACGCCACACCCAACTCGAATAGAAACACAGGTAAGCCCAAATCAGTTTTGGACTAGTTTGGCCTCATCAGTGACCTGCAGCTGGAGTCTTGTAGGACAGTAAGCATCAGACGCACATTTTGGCATACCCTTCACACCCAGGGTGTCTCACTGGCAAATAAGTGATGTATGGAATGCTTGAATTGTGTCTGAGTACTTACTCTGTGTCCCGTTCCAAGAAATCATGTTTTTGCTCACTGCCATTACAGACGGGAACAAAACCTATGCAATTCTGCCTTGGCCCTGCTCACTAAGAACATCCCAGCCTAAACTGCCATGTTTTGTCTTCTCTGAATGGGAGCACAGCCAGTCTATTTCGCCCTTATTAGACGTCATCAGTAAGGTACAGCCTGGCCTTTGGGCAGCGGCATAGGACCCCCTTTTAGGGCCTTTAATAGCGAAAAGCACAGAAGTGACGCCCATGGCAATTACCAGTGGCTGAGATTTACTCAACCAATACACCCAGCACCGTTTTATTTTACTTTCCAAGTACGCTGTCTTTCCAGCCCTAGTCTGAATTTGTTTGAACACTAGAATCATGCCAAACATAAGTTACACAAATAACATGTGGTCTTATCCATTTTTTGTATCAGTTTTGTGAATTGTACATAACATACATGTTACAGATATTCCTGGGTCTTAGCATCCCCCCCCCTAGAACTGCCTTAAGAACCTGCTCCATCGTTTCGCCTTCTGGGTTTCCGGAGATGGATGTTCACTACTCCACTTCTGAGGACTGATTCCCATCCCTGAGACCGGGGCCGGAGTGGTCGTTATACGACTCTGGCATTTCACTAGTAGTCTGCGACCTAAGGGGGCTTCCATGGCCCAAGCCTCCATCCTAGTTGAGGCCTCCTGCAATGTAGACCTTGTTTACACAGTTCTGTCCGGCCTGATTTTGGCTTCCAATCTAGCCCTGCCCGAAACGCTCAGTATCTGTCCCGGGGCTCTCTCTATTGCTCTGAAACACATACCATCTCTTCTTGCGATATGGCATCTTGCCTGAGTTTGAAATATATATTGCACAGATGAATAATAGTTGTGCTTTGTTCCTTTTGTGCCTCCGTGCCACGCATGCAGGATTCTTGAAGGGAAATCGTCCAGCAATGCCCTGGTTCGCACTACTACTGCAGTCACCATGTTCCATGCTGGAGTCAAGGTTAGTCTGTTTGTAAAGTCTGTTTTGGTGGCTTCGTACTGCTTGTATAGTCCTGTTGTATTTACTTCCCAAAACACCTGTGCATATGGATGAGCTGCGGGCTGGGTTTGAGGCAAAACTGCCTTGTGTGCAACCAGCTTAACTTGTAATTCTGGCTTCTTCACTTCACTGTACGGCGTGATCATAGACAAATCTTGGCGTTCACAGTGGTTCAGTTCCTTCATGTTAAAAAATGGTCTGAAATACAGGATTATGAGCCATGAAAGAAACCAAGTTTCACATTTATAAAGAAAGGCCCGAAAGTCATAACTGCTTTCCAGTTTAATTATCACAACTGCAGTGACCACATCTGACCAATGGAGGGATCTGTGGGAGAGATGTTTGTTTATGTTGATGTAATCTATTACAAAATATGGTAATTTAGTTATGAGGATTATTTCATCTTTCGGTGTTTGAAATGGCATGAGCAAAACTATAGGGAGGAGTGGTTAGCTTTGCAAAAATAGTACTTCAATATGCGGGTCTGAAAAATAGGGTGATGCCCTTTAAATCATTCTTTGGGAGGGGACTTTGGATTGTAGTGAAACTTGTGGCATGCTAGGCCCAGCCTTTGGGCCAAAGAGGGGAGAGCCACAGCACAGTCCACAAAAATGCCCTATGTGTGTGAAAAATGCCGCTTTATTGACGACAGGTGCACCTCACAAACATCTCCCTTGGCCTTTGCCGTACAAAACTAAGCCTTGCCATACATTTGTTCACCTATCTTGCCCCCCTGCCCCCACCCCTAAGGTTTCCCCTTTTTCCTCTTGTTGCAACTAATTACAAAGCCCGCACTCTGTCATTAACTGTTGATACTTTAAGCCTGTAACCTCTTACCTGCTACCTAAAACATCTACCTAACTAAGCATTTCCTATGTTAACTTCACCTTATTGCCTGCTCCCAGAGTAACTTGTTCCCAGCCATAAACTTAACCTGTAAACATATACAAACTAGTTTCCAAAAGCCACTCAGAAATGTCCCTGCCTGCCCCAGACTTTTCTGACCCCCCCAACCTAGGACTACGTATTGTACTTTTTATGTCCAAGGACCTATCTAGGACCTCCTTAATCTGTATGAGGTATAGCTCCAGACCAAAGCGAGACAAATACATCCCATCATCCCCGAAAAAATAAACCGCTGCGTGCCTTAGCACAGGGTGCTCTCCTCACCCAATACCTTCCTTATCACAAAACAGTCTCATATCCCTATTGATTTTCTTCCTAGCCTTCTCTATTGCTGTGGGTCTCTGGGACCCCCTCCACTGTCTACTAGGAAGGAACTCTGACCAGATGATATAACACCCTGACCATTGCTGTTTAATCTCCTTTTCATTTGTTTCAACAGAGCCAAACACTTACACACCAATAGGTCATTTTCCCCCAGGTGTACGATCAAAACATCCGGACAAATGTTGCCCCTGAATAACTTGTTAAACCCGGGATCAATTCATGCCAGCGAATGCCCCCCTTCCCCTGTCAAGAAACATTAAACAATGATGTGTCCAATCCAAGGCTCAAACCTTTCCCTATGTTCAATTTGTGGCGCTTAGGACCGGTTGGACAACAACGCACACAACAGCAAGGAACTCTTCAACATCGTGAAAGAGCTTTCCAACCCCAGCGCAGGAAACAACGACATCACCCCATCGCAAGACCTCTGCAACTCCCTCGCCTCATACTTCCACAACAAGATCACGGACATACACAGCAGTTTCAACAACCAACCAACGCACACCACGACCGACCTGCCACCCCCCCCCACCACCACCCTCCACGCCTGGACTCCGATCAGCACAGAAGATACCATCCGCACGATGAACTCCATCCACTCCGGATCACCAACCGACCCCTGCCCTCACCACGTCTTCAACAAGGCCGACGCTGTCATCGCACCCCACCTGCGAGACATCATCAACACATCCTTCGACACCGCCATCTTCCCCGAAAGCTGGAAACACGCCGAACTCAGCGCTCTACTCAAAAAACCAACAGCGGACCCCACCGACCTCAAGAATTACCGCCCCATCTCGCTTCTACCGTTTCCAGCCAAAGTCATCGAGAAGACCGTCAACAAGCAGATGGCCGCCTTCCTCGAGACGAACGGATCCCTCGACCCCTCACAGTCCGGCTTCCGAGCCAAACACAGCACCGAGACCGCCCTCATCGCCGCCACCGATGACATCCGAGCCCTGATGGACAATGGAGAAACAGCGGCCCTCATCCTCCTAGACCTCTCCGCGGCATTCGACACGGTCTGCCACCGCACCCTAACACGGCGCCTCAGCAACATCGGTATCCAGGACAAGGCGCTGGAATGGATCATCTCCTTCCTCGACGGAAGAACACAGCGAGTCCGCCTACCTCCGTACAAGTCAGAGGCCTCCGAAGTCATCTGCGGCGTCCCCCAAGGATCATCACTGAGCCCCACCCTCTTCAACGTCTACATGAGCCCCCTCGCGGCCATCGTACGCAAACACCACCTCAGCATCATCTCCTACGCCGACGACACCCAGCTGATCCTCTCACTGACCAACAACCCCGCCGCCGCCAGAGCCAACCTGCACGAAGGGATGAAAGAGGTAGCCGAGTGGATGACGACCAGCCGCCTGAAACTGAACTCGGACAAGACGGAGGTCCTCATCCTGGGCTCTTCACCCTCCGCCTGGGACGACTCCTGGTGGCCTCCCGCCCTGGGCACCGCACCCAAACCGACAGACCATGCACGAAACCTGGGCTTCATCCTGGACTCCTCCCTCTCCATGACCAGGCAAGTCAACAGCGTCTCCTCGGCGTGCTTCAACATCCTACGCATGCTACGGAAGATCTTCTGGTGGATCCCCTCAGAGACCAGGAAGACCGTCACCCAGGCCCTCGTCACCAGCCGACTGGACTACGGTAACGCCCTCTACGCCGGGACCACCGCCAAGCTCCAGAAGAGACTCCAGCGGATCCAAAACGCCTCAGCCAGACTCATCCTCGACATCCCACGATCCAGCCACATCTCCGGACATCTGAGAGACCTTCACTGGCTCCCCATCAACAAGAGAATCACCTTCCGCCTCCTCACCCACGCACACAAAGCCCTACACGACCAAGGCCCGAGCTACCTCAACAGCCGAGTCAACTTCTACGCTCCCAAACGCCACCTCCGATCAGCCAACCACGCCCTCGCCGCCGTCCCCCGCATCCGAAGAGCGACTACAGGAGGAAGGTCCTTCTCCTACCTGGCCGCCAAGACCTGGAACTCCCTCCCGACCGACCTGCGCCTGACCCAAGACCACCTCTCCTTCAGGAAGAAGCTGAAGACCTGGCTGTTCGAGCAGTAGCGGCACCCCCCCTCCCCAGCGCCTTGAGACCCTACGGGTATGTAGCGCGCTTTATAAGTGTCACTGATTGATTGATTGATTGATTGATTGATTGATTGATTGATAGCCCATTTAACAAAAGAATGCCCAACTAACTAGATGGACAGCTCCGTTGTTGCTGGCCCCGCCACAGCACCCGAATAGAGACACATGCATAGGAACATGGAAAACTATGCCTCCCCCATATAGGTTCTAAAACAATCAGAAGTCCATTGCCCCAAGCACATTATCCTGTTCTTCTCCCAGCCCTACTTTGCTGCGTCCATTGTTACCTCGATCTGAAATGAGTGCATACCATATTCACCCAGGGCCTCCACTAAAAACAACGCTCTCTGCATCACCCGCTGTAACTGCGCCGCTGACACTGTGTGGCTGGAAACCATGCTAAAACTCTGCCCACTGCCTGGAGCGGCCCACTCTCTCAATGTACACCCCCCATTGCACTGGGCATGCCTTCCTGTCACAGGTGGCTAACATCAGTACCCACTTACCCGCTCCCCTTTGGTCTATTTACGATTGTTTAATCTTCACTGTAATCTTCCAATCCCGAAAGACCATCTCACCCCATTGTAAACCTGGCATGCCCTTCCTACCCAGCAGTTCTGAAACCCTAAAAGCCCCAAAATACATCCCAGACATTAATGTGGAAAACATTATCTTCTCATAATTCCTGCAAATCCTCAGAATGACGTCTAGCAAACCGACCAATAAAACATTAGACACCGGTCTCCACACCCATGGCCTAGCCCCCTTCTCTCTGACCCAGCCCTCTAAAATACATCTGCTGAGTTCGCCTGCAGAGGTGGCATAGCATCACCACAGCTTCCCCATGAAAGCAATACCTGCCAGCTTGCCTGCAAAAGTGAACCTTGACAATCCTCTATCAATCATAGAGCGAATAAACTGTACAGCTTCCTCTTCCCCTGCCCACCTAGCTGTCCTCCACTGAGCCCCCATCTAAAAATTCCCGCCAAGCCTGTTTATTCGCCCTCCAAGTGGCTACTGCCATCGACCCTACCACCAGTTGGAACATCCTTCGTCTCCTATAGACCACATCCCTGTCGGCACTGGTGTCTTGCAGTTGTCCACCTCACTGGCTAGACCATGGTACCTCTCCCACTGTGAACGAGACAAAGCGTCTGCAATGTCATTGTCGCTCCCTGGCACGTCTGGCTTGAAACAAAATGTCGTTTCAGACAACTGAGTACAAAAACCTGCATTAGCTTGAGAACCTGGGCATCCCTCACGGATTGCTTATTCACCACCTGCACCACTGCCATGTTGTCCACCCGAAAAATCACCTTCCTGTGTGCCAAATCCTGCACCCACACTGTAACTGCGACCACTAGAGGAAATAACTCCAAAAATCTTATGCTCCTCCCCCTTTCTTCCACTGTCATGGTCACTCTTCGGTGCACCATCTACCCTGCCAATGCAACGCAAAACCCCTCGCTTCTGCTCCATCTGAGTATATGTGTACATCCCACTCCCACTCTTTGGATGTCGCCATTGGGATGCCATTGAAATTCTCAAAAAAACTGCGCCACATGCGTAAATCCTCCTTCATACCTGCAGACAAGCGCATGTGATTATGTGGCAACGTAAGGCCATCCAATAACCTTCCCAGTCTCCTACAAAATGTCCTTCCTGTCCGTGCTACTATACTTGCGAAGATGAGTTGTCCTAGCGGCACCTGTACCCCCCTAACGTCACTTTTCGTCTAGACAGCATGTCATCTATCAGAATCATCATATGCAGCTTCTTCTCAATCGGTAGGCGTGCATCCATTGCCCCGAGTCCAATTCAATGCCCAGAAACTTGGACCTTGTGTCTTCTCTGGTGCCAGGTAGTATTGAAAACTTGTCAGCTGTTGCTGACAGTCCTTTGAACCGGGTTGGCCCACCAGGAAGAAGTCGTCATGGTAGTGTGTCGCCATCTCTTTGCTTGGCTACCACGAGGCAACCCATTGCAAAAAGGAACTGAAACGCTGGAACAATGTACAGGCTATGGAACAGCCCATTGGTAGCGCTTTGTCCACAAATATTTGCCCTTCAAACTGTATACAGAGCAACTGAAAATCATCAGGGTGTACCGGTAATAAAACGGAAAGCAGACTTTGTCACATTTGGCCATCAGTGCCCCAGTACCTACCCTCTCCACCAGTTCTCTGGTTACGTCTACTGACAAATATGAAACTGATGTAAAGTTCTCATCTATAAAATCGTTAACTGAAGCCCCTTCCAGCCATGAGAGGTGTTGTATCGATCTAAATTGTCGAGGATCTTTCTTGGGTACCACTGCGATTGGTGAAATTATCAAGTCTCTCATAGGACAATCTGTGAATGGGCCTTTCATACGCCCTTCTTTGACTTCTTTGAACAGTTTGTCCCTTACTATTGTCTTGTGTGGATTCACTGATTTTAAATTTTCTGCCCACCTGGCGAACCGTAGCGCCTCATAATCGAGAGTAAATCCTTCTTTAAACGTGATGCTCTTAAGCATTCTTGTTTAATGGGTGTATGAGCCTTTCCCCATATTGCCTTGTGCTCCTCTGCCCATAGCATTTTACCAATGGGTGTCTACCTGCACACTTGGAGCACTCATGCCTGAATTTGCAGTACTCCCTTGTGCATGATCCTTTATTAAAATCCCCAAAAGCCCCTTGCACGCCCCCTTAGTTTTTGGCTACGGATCTCAACCCCCCTCTAGTGGGGGGGTTCTGAAAGGGGCGGTAAACAACGGAAGCGAAGCCCACTGGCCGTATAAGTGGTTTTCACAAACTTAACTGCCCCAATCTTTGCTGATATAAGTCTGCATCTATCTCTTCCCACCTCGCCCCTGGATCCCACGTGAGGTGTGCCCTGAATTCTTCTTTCGAACCCTCTATTGCCCTTTGCTCTCTGTGCAGCAACTTCAGCATATATTTGTACTCCCCCTTCCAGATCTTTTCTTTCAAAGACAAAATGAGATGCGCTCCTTGTGGTTTTGTCACCCCCATGTATGGCAGCCTCTTGAGTTTTATCTTGTGGCTCTCTTTTGCCTCGTCTGCCTGCACCCAAATGCCGTTCTCGTCTCCCCCTGTTGTCTCATCCTTGCTTGACACTGTCTCCCGCCCTTCACCCTGTCGACTGCCTACTGCTTCCCTTTTCTTCTTATTCCTGTCCAATTCTTGTGTTTCCGGATACACTCTGTATCCTTTACATCTAAATCTCTTCAGCAGGCGAACCCCCCCCCCTTCAGTCTCGCTTCTATGCGTATCTGTCCCCACTGACCCCTTAAGTTTGAGGGAGCTTACCAGGCCTTGCCCTTTTTCGCCCTTACCTGCCTACCTGGCGTCAAGGTCGGCGTCCTCCCTGGATCCAGCTGCCTAACCAGTCATGAAGGAAGGGGGTTGCATCACTCTGTCCTGGGCCAGACGCTGTCTTTTCTTTTCAATCTGTAACACACTAGGCATATCGTTACTACGTCTCCACCCCCATCCTTCCTGGTCTCCCTCCATGTCCTCAACAATCTCCACCTCTTCAATACTATCCTCATCCTAATCCAACTGCAGAGGCTCTTCCCCAATTTTTCTTATGCACCTGTGACTTAGCCCTTTCCCGCCAATTGTGAATTAAGTCCTCCAGATCTAAACCTGGGCTGGGCTGCAAACCCGCCTTTTGACCCACTCCTGGGTTCTTGCCCTGACACTGGTGCTGCTGCCCCCGGGCTGCATCGACCCAACAGGGTTGCTGTACCACCGCTCCCACCTCAGTCTGCTCCGTCATTCCCTCGACGTGCTCCAGCTGTCCGCCTTTGACAGTGTCATCCCTTCTGCTCGTTAACGCGGAGCCGCATGTGACTCATCAGAGTCAGTTACCTCCTGTGATTGCTGACCCTGCAATTGAAAAGTAAGGTCCAGCGAGCCGGGGTTTATCACCCCAACTACTCCTGCTGACCCAGCCACCGGACACCACTGCCAATACCCCTCCCTTGCCCCACCTCTGAGCTGTCCCCATATGCCCCTTCATCGTCCCCCTGCTCCGCCTGTCTTGCCCATTTCCTGCCCACCCCCCCAAAAAGCTCCACCCCTGCCGCGCTGGAGCCCCTACACCCCCACCGGGTCCATCCCCTGAGGTGTATATACTTTGGTCGGTGGTCTACACCCTGCCCAGAGACCCTCCGCCATCCCCCTCTACCTGCTCCTCCCCGTCACTTCACTCCAGCAGTGCAGCCAACATGGCAGACGCTGGTCCCCTTTCCTGTCCTTCCTCCCTGCCCACTATCCTTCCCCTCTTGTTCCCCCTTTCCCAGCCCATGGGCCGAGGCTTTCCCCCCACCTTCCCTCCCCCTCCACTCCACACAACCAATCTCCCCTCCTCCGACCAACATGACCTTAGCCCTCCGGGAGGCCCTCTCTAACCACCCTCCCTACTCCAAAGATGGAGTTTGTCCCTACCTTGGCCCCGCCTGCTCTTCCTTGGTGCCAGGGCCCCCCATACCACCCCTCCCTTCCCAGCGTCCTTCATTCCTCTGTCCCCCACAAACCTGCTGCTTTCCCCCTCCTTCTTTTACCCCTTCCCTCATTCCACTATGTTCCCCACCTACTTTCCCTCTGCCTGCCCTCTTTCCTGCCCCCTCCCTTCCACTCCTCCTGGTGCTGACTTCCTGTTTCTTGGCCCCTGCTGTGGGTGCTCCACTGACTGGCTCCTGCATACCCTCCTCCCCCTCTCTGTGTCGCGTGCGGCCTCAGTGGCCATCGTGACCTCATTCATTGCCACAATGCCGGCCCCGCCCACTCACTTTACATAAGGGAGCGCGGGATGCCTTTCGGCGCCCCGTCCCTTCCCTATAGTGATCTAATGCATGCAGCTACTTTTACTTGGCAGCTGCCCGCACCTACCAGCTGGTTGCTTCTTCCCTTCCGGGCCCGTAGCCATGAACGGTATGTAACTGTTACCACTGATTTTTTACAACGCATACCATTACCACGCATACATTTACAACGCAGGTCATTTTACAACGCATACCTTTACGACGCAATGCACTACAACGCACATACTATTACAACGCATACCATTACAAAGTAAGTATAATTATAGGTAAGTTTATCTTTTTTTTAAAACATTTTTTAGTGGTCTTTGGTTATGGTGTACAGGGGTATTTTTAGGTTTTAGGGCTGGGTTTGGGTTTTGGGGTACAGGGGTATTTTTAGGTTTTTGGGCTGGGTTTGGGTTTTGGGGTACAGGGGTATTTTTAGGTTTTAGGGCTGGGTTTTGGTTTTGGGGTACAGGGGTATTTTTAGGTTTTAGGGCTGGGTATGGGTTTGGGGTACAGGGGTATTTTTAGGTTTTAGGGCTGGGTTTGGGTTTTGGGGTACAGGGGTATTTTTAGGTTTTAGGACTGGGTATGGGTTTTGGGGTACAGGGGTATTTTTAGGTTTTAGGGCTGGGTATGGGTTTTAGGGGTACAGGAGTATTTTTAGGTTTTAGGGCTGGGTATGGGTTTTGGGGTACAGGGGTATTTTTAGGTTTTAGGGATGGGTTTGGGTTTTGAGGTACAGGGGTATTTTTAGGTTTTAGGGCTGGGTTTGTGTTTTGGGGTACAGGGGTATTTTTAGGTTTTAGGACTGGGTATGGGTTTTGGGGTACAGGGGTATTTTTAGGTTTTAGGGCTGGGTTTGGGTTTTGGGGTACAGGGGTATTTTTAAAATATATTTACAAATAACATTAAAATTAATTTTATTAGTAAAATTAATTAATAATTAAATAATAAATATTTAAATTAAATAATAGCTAAATAATTATTTTAAATTAAATATTGATATTATTTACTTACCTATACTTACGTTGTAATGGTATGCATTGTAATAGTATCTGCGTTGTAGTGTATTGCGTTGTAAAGGTTTCCGTTGTATAATGACCTGCGTTGTAAAAAATGCGTGGTAATGGTATGCGTGCTAAAAGTACGCGTGGTAACATCATATATCCGCCATGAACATGGCTACCACGTCTGCTGCCCACCGCGCAGGCGGCACCTCTGGCTCTGATGGCCGCACCATTCCTTACTTCTACACAAAACTTAGATCAAAAATTTCCAAAACCCTCTGCCCAGTTACCCAGTACCCAAACGGCTGCTGTGCCACCTTACTAAAATGGTGACACGGTCGACAGAATATCCGGTTTTAAACCACCCCCCCCCCCCCCCCTACAACTCCCCTAGCCCAAATGAAGCCCCGCGAGCCCAATTAGGCTCTGGGCTGCCCCATGGCCCAAAAAACCCTGGGGGGGCAAGCCCCCCTGGCGGTCAGCCGCCTCCAGCAGCCCCCCCTCCCACCAAGCCCTATAGTCGCCTTTCAGATGCGCAGGCGTACTCGACTGTGCCCCTACCAATCTGAGGTTTCTCATTCTTTCAAGTTTTGTAAAATGGGCCATGGGCTGGGCGCCCATAACAGAGGCCTTTTGTTGTTCGGAGGGTGTTAATGTGTACGAATATTTAAATAACAATAGGCAATTCAGTTGAGGGCGGAGAAATGTTTAATGTTATTGAAGTACAACCATGATTATTTACTTCCTTCCCGCAGTCTAACATAATCCCGCCTTCCGCGAGTGCCACAGTGAACTTCCGGATTCATCCCGCCCAGACTGTGCAGGAGGTAACATTCAATTTAGCACTTTTTTTTTGCTCCTTTCCTATATCGTGTCTTTTCATTGTCATTGTTCTGCTATTGAGTCAAAGGCTAACTCTGAAACACCAGCCAAACTTACAGGGGGCAATTATGCAGTTTGCAGGATAGTGCCAGGATAGTGCCAGGGAGAACAACCGGATCCAAACTTGTGATGGGAGGGGGTCGCTTACGTTTTTTTGAATGGACGGGGTAGAGCCATGTACAAAAGCCTGACTCACATTTTCTCATGAGCAGTGCTAGAACTCAAATATATTTTCTCTGGGAACCCATAAATTGGGGGTCAAGTTGTGGCATTGGAAAAGGGGAAAAGGGGGGGTGTTAACAGGATGGAGTTTGCACTGCACCTTATGTAGTTTTTTTAGAAAAAAAATGCTGCATAGAAATTGTAAACAAGAACAAGTATGACTGTAAATCTGTTATATCTTACTTAATTGGTCACAAAAAAGATTCATTTTAAAATAATAATGCGTTAAGACATCTGTTGCAAACCGCTTTGTGTGCTCAGCAATTTTGAGGGGACTATAATAGCGGTTAAATAATTCTGGTACTTAATGCATTTCTGGGAAAGTTTTGTGTTTTGTCTGATCGTAGTTTTGATTCCTAAAAATAGCATAACTGGTCAATGTGTCTGCAACAAAGCTCATTGTGTAACATGCCTATCACAGGTTTGTATTTCATGTAGAAAGGTGTCTGGGTGACTGCTTTTGACACTGAGATAATTTTGTTACTCCCAATTCATAAGTTGCGATCCTTCTATTATAGCACAGTGGTTTATTTATCAGAATCAAGGAGGAGCCTGAAAACTTTCTTACAAGGGTTTAGATCCTTATTGTGTGTTTTTTTTCTCAGTCTGTTTTTATTCTAAGGTTCCAAAGGTGGGATCTGTTAGGAATTAAAAATGCTTACAGGCAGTTTTAAATCCTGACCAGACCATGTCTTTCTTCTGACCATTCAGTCTTAACATATAATGCCCACAAGTATGGGCAATATGTGATTTCTAAAACCATATAAACCTCATTGTTTTATGCAACATTTTTTGTCTATTGATTTGCACACTTGTATGATTTACAGTGTCTCTTTTGAAGTAAAACGCTCAGACACCCTACACCGGGATGAGCAGCATTATAAAACAATTAAATAAAAAATAAGTTGTGAGATGTCATTTAAATCACGATTTGTGTAATTCCTCATAGATTCACAGATACATCTTGCATTCTAGCACTGCTTGTACATATCTTACATGGGGGGAGTAGTTCAACAAAGTAAAAACCCTGCCTCTAAGTCCTAGTGTCTCTAAGGTACTTGTGAAGTGATAAGCTAAGCGTCTTCATCTCCTTCCCTTTCACTGACCTCAAGGTGATAAAGCTGGGGAACTGGGATCCAGGGCGACACCGCTACTTTCCGGCACTGCTTGTGAGCTTTCTGTTAATTGGTAGAATTGTCTTTTTAATACTCATTAGAACATTGGAATGTTGGGAGCTCCATTGCAGACAATGGAGTGCTCCCTGCTTCTACGGGTCGGTAAAGGCCCGCAGAGCAACATTCCAATGTTCTACAAAGTCTTCTCGAAGCTCGAGGGGATTTATATCCCCTCGAGCTTCGAGAACCCTTTGTTTAATTTGTTAGAACATTCTGCCCTCTAGTGGCAGAATGTTCTAATAGCCTTATAGCCCTTCGTAGCAGGGCTATACCGGCAATTAAAGTCCCGCTGTCTCGTTAAAGTCCCTCGCCTTCGGCTCGGGCCTTTAACGATTCAGCGGGTCTTTATTAGCCGGTATAGCCCGCTACAGCGAGCTTATAAGGCTATAGTAATACCTGGAAAGATATAGAATTCTTCACTCTTTCTGTGAGAGTGACAAATGGCGTCTTCTAAAAAACACCGGGCCAGTTGTCAAGAGAATTACTTATATTTTACAAGATATCTGTGGTAACTATTTTAGAAAATTAGTGGCAAGTGGTGCAGCTTAAGCACATTTATTTAGTTATTCTCTCTTCATACCATATTTAAAAGCAGACAGGACCTTTAAACTGTGGTACAGGATATCAGCACATGAGATATCTCATGATGTCGTGGAGAGGACACCCTATGTACAGACTCCGTATAACCAAGAATGCTGACTTCCTGGCAGTACGTGGTAACCCCACGTGTTGGCACTAAACAAATATTGTCGAGTGTGTTATGATTAAGCCTGAACTACAGACCAAGTTTGGGCAGATATTGGTTGTAAAACTACATAAAACAGCACACAGTGTCAATATCCATAGTGCCTTTCCGTCAATATCCATAGTGCCTTTCTGCTCAGACAGATACCCAAACTTGCAACAAACCCCCGGACACTGGCAGCAGCAGAATATAAGATAGTGCCACTCTGAAAATACATGCCAGCCTTGCCTGAAGAATAAATGAAGTACAGTTTAAGCCTGTGAAACAACTGAGTTTTTGCTGAACCATTGTGAAATGCTAAGACTATGTAGGGACTACTGTGTTACAGCAAGCACAGAAGTGGAGGCATTAAATTGGCACAGCAATCACAATCTCAAAATAATTTTCATTTCAGAAATAGGGGATTGTCTATTTTCATCTGGAAGCAGCTACTCTAACACAGTAAATGCCATCAGTTAGTATTTTCCATTCAAGCACTATCAGTCAGCCAACATTACCTTCTCCATCTTAAGACGGTCAGATACCTGATTTTTTCCTACCCATTGGTCTACATTCTCCCATTAGCTCTATTATGGCTCCATCCCAACATGTCCTTCTTCAACTGGGGGCACACAGCAAAATGAGTCCTAGTGATAGGATCACATGAGGACTCACTGTTAAAACAGTGGAGTCGATGGGCGGTCTCCACTGTGGACCTGGTAAGCGGCTTCCTGGCTCTCTTGGGGTTTCTTTTCCTCAGGTAATATTGTTGGAGCAGTGCATGTATTTCTAACTCTATCCCAGTTTCTCCCATTTTCAGCCCACTACTTCTTTCCCTCTAATTTTCCCTTCTGGCTTCTACTGTTTCCCATGATTACTCCTTCCCTCCCTTCCTACCTGTTGGTTAGATCTGTCTACCCATGGAGTACTGATTCTTATGTCACAGAGAAGAACAATCCATTTCGTTCTCAAGACATATTGTCCATTTGATCTATTTTGCCGTCCCCTTTCCTCTCCCCTTGGCTCTTCTCGATTTCTCCTGGCCCCACGTCTCCCTCCCCGCCGGTGTCCAAGAGCATACGATTGTTTAAAGAGCTGTATTATTGATCTGCTTGGATAAGATCATATTTGTGAAATCAGCAAAGAACCAAAACGATAATTGTGGAATACGGGGGTCTCCATTGGGTAGCTTGTGAGCTATTGGTAGCTTGCCAGCAACCACAAAGTAGCTCTCAGCGGTGAAGCCAAGCCCGATATCTTTCAGAGGATCTGTGCACATTAAAGAAGACGACACTGATCATCTCAAGACCCTTAGAAAGGAAGCCAGCCACACCGGTGGCATGGCCTTATGATAACACTTAAACACATACTGTGTCAGTCTTTGGGGTATGGACCATCTGTATCCACTCTCCATCTACCTAAATCACAAGGACATTGGCCATGTTTTAGACCCAGCTCTTTCAGTCGCACCATGTGTGTAAATAATGAACCATAAAAGAAGAGTGGCAACAGTAGCATACGCAGTAACTAGTGCTGACCCACTGAAGTGGAGCCAGTGTGAAAATGTGTTAGTTGGGTACATGCTCAGCCCAAGCAGAGAACAGGCTTTAGATTCACACCAGAGACATTTTAAAGCCACCTTCTGCATTCATTTATGTGTGTGTCTGCTTGACATTGTGCCCCTTCCTAATAAACAATATAACTTCCTGGAAGCTATGCCTGGTGCTAAGAACCCCCAAATGAGTATGCTTGACTCCATCAAAAGGGTTTTATCTCTGGCACAATAGTGCTGTTCTGGTCATAAAAGTGCCAATGGCATAGTATTGGTCTTCCTTGATTATTTTAAACACTCATGATCTAGTCGTGGGCTTCTGGCAGGCATCGTTGACATGAGTATGACTGGCCTACTTTTAGCCACCTTTGACATGGTAGGGGCCACCCCTCTGATATTAATGCCCATAACTGATATATGGTGGGCATCCTGGCTGGTATTGTGGTCAGCTTTGTAACAATTGAGGCCCTGGTGTAATGGTAGGCATTATTGGCAGTATGAAGAGCATCTATTGCCTAGGACTGTAAAATCTGGCCATTCAAAGGAGAATCTGTCCATGTGAGGCTTTTGTACATGTATGCACTCCATGAAAATAACAAGCTGATGTTTGGGAACTGTATATTTCCTAAAAATGGAAACTGATATTTTAAAGGCAAAACGTGTTTTGTTCAGAAAAGGCTTTTCTTCTGGAATATTCAGTTTGTTTGCCTAAAATGGAAAGTGGTGTTTGATAGAAAATTATGTGTATTTTCAGAAAATGATATGTGACAAAAACAAAACCTTGCAATTCAAAAAACATTTAAAGTTGAAAGTAGAATAATAATCCAACCTGAATTGGTGAGACAAAAGGCTGTGGTTTCCTTTGTGCCAGAAGGCATGTGATGATTTGAGTGTTACTTCATTAGTCACATGAAGGCATTTATTATTGATAACTGTTTCCTGGTTATTCTGCTGGTAACCTTGACTGATAATCCTCCTTAGTGTGGTCATTATGTCATGTTAATTATGTTGTCACTATTTTACAGTGACAAAATTTGCTGGTAGCCCAGGAGTACTTTTCTTGAACAGAAGTAGCTCTCACTTACAGAAAAGATTGGGTACTCCTTGTGCAACACATCTATCAATCAATCAATAAAACTTTATTTCGGTTTTGTTTTTGCAAACCATAAAAGTACATAAATAAAATACAACAGAATAAAAATTCCTTGTGGAAAGAACCAACATTAAAGTGCAAATAATACTGGGTTTAGCAGCAGTTTATATCAGAACATTTTTTTTGTCAACAATGTAGTAGCATAGGTTTTACTAAATGTACTATAAAGTAAAGTGTAAACAAAGTGAATTATAGATCCAAGCATTTTCTGTATTTAAGAACTGATTTTCAGAATTCCAATACAAAAAGGATGCAATCATTATGTAATAATTGTAGATACATCATGGCTGGTCTGATCTGATAAAAATTAAGTTTCTTTAAAAGGGGGACCAGATAGCATTTGCGGGGAAATTCATATAATTTACATAAAAACATAAAATGCAGCAAGTCCTGCGGAGACTTCCCGTCGCAGCCGCAGAGAGCTGCTTCTTTACTAAAAACAGAATTTTTAGGCATTACAAGCAGGTGATGAAATTAATTCATCCGTAACCTTGTTAGCAGAAATTTTTCGTATGAGGATAAGGAGCTCAATAAGTAAGGCTCAGTATGTGGTGTTGTTTTTAACATAATATATGTCCACTTGGTTTCAATACCTCAATGGCTTCCCTCTTCAATTTTCTTTCTGTGAGGAAGGTCATTTTTATTGCCTCCACATCCCCCTTAAGAATACATTCAGGGGTATCAAATAACTCACCCGGCCAAAACTTAATAAGCCTTTTCTGATGTAGTTCAACCAAGGTACGGCAGAGGGGTTATCCATAGACAGACAATCTTTTAAAATCATATGTGTAAGGGGGATATCAGGGTTTAACCACCGTTTTAACCAGCAGGTCAGTGGACATAAAGAAAAAGAGTCACTGACGTACTGGATCCCCAATTCCTCACGAGCAGCTAGGTTTGATGTACCTTGTGGGAGACACAATAAGCGTTTCAGAAAGGTATTCTCTACTATTTGTAGTCGCTCTCCCGAGATATACCCCCAGATTTCGCTTTCATAAGTTGCAGTCGCCACTGATTTAGCATTATATAATTGCAGCATTGCACCAGTGGGCTTTTTCCCCAATTTAGTTGCAAAATTAAATATTGCTGCATTTACCCTAGCAACGTCCCCTTTCTTTTTCAAAACATGAGGGCCCCAGTTCAATTTGTTATCAAAGAGGACACCGAGATACGAGAACATGCTTGTGAGAAGAATTTTTCCATCTCCCACATAAAAATGGAAATTCTTTTTCGGTGGCTGGCCTACCTGCATAATATATTATTTAGAATTGTTTATTGTAAGATCTCTGTCAGACATAAAGGACTTGAAGGCAGTTAGAGAGCTTGAAGGCCTCGTTCAGTCCTAGATATGCGGACTGCATCGTCCGCATATAGTAGGACCGGAATACCCCGGCGTCCCACTCTGGGGCAGTCGGCCCCCACCTCCCGTAAAGCGCTATCTAGGTCATTAATATAAAAGTTAAACAAAAGGGAGCCAAAATACATCCTTGTCGGACTCCCCTTTTAATGTTAAAATCCTTGGTCACGCTCCGGTCCTGAGAAAACCTAACATTTGCTCTTGTGGACCTATGTAGATATTCTAAAAAATCTACGATGCCACAATCAACCCCCCTTGCCCTCATGGACTGCCAAAGCTTCTTCCTGTTCACGCAGTCAAAAGCTGAGGACAGGTCCATGAAGGCAAGGTGAATAGTCCCCTTATGTGCCACTGTATATTTGCTTAAAATCAGAAACAGATTGAGACATTGGGCGATTGTAGAACGTCCCCTACAGAACCCGTACTTGGAATCAGACATGATATTATTGTCTTCTACCCATAAAGTAAGTCTTTGCAATAAGACCCTTCCCATTACTTTCACCATAGAATCTATGAGTGAAATATGTATATAGCAGTGCGGGCTACTTTTATCCCGGGTAGTTGAATTCCCCCATGACTGAGGGCAACCACTTTGAGCTGCAGCATTAAAAACAGATCCCAAAATTGGTGCCCAAAAAGAGGGATCAGACTTGAATAAGTCTGGGGGGATCCCATCGGGACCAGGGGCTTTGCCGGCTGTTAAGCCTACAATTCCTTCCAAAATCACCCCCCTCCCAAACTTAATTATGTTGACATTAAGATCGGGTGCCCAGGTGTCATTCTGTTCGTCGGGGCAGGCATACATTTGCACTAAATGGGCCTCCCATTCCTCTTTTGTGATGTTACAATCAAAGCCACCTCCTGCCTCCTGATCTAGGAAAGTTTTTTTTTTTAAATACCCCAAAACTTAGAACTATTCTTGAGAGCTTCAGGATCCAGTAACTCATCCCATGCCTCATCCCTTAAGGCTCCCTTGCGTTTAGCTAACGCTATTTTGTAATCCCTACGACAGACTGTTACGTCAGCTTTCACTCTGGGTCTAGTGGCTGGGGCTTCCCTCAAACTTCCTGCTGATTTCGAGCACTGTTGATCGAACCATTTGGGGCCCACATTTTTCTGTTTCTTAACTGATGCTGACATCACCTCCGTAACCATTTCTGTAATAGTCTGGAAGGCCACCAACACCTTTGCAGGTTGGTGCCCCCCCCCCCCCCCCTGTGTGCAGGCAGCTATTTCATCTCCACATACAGTTTTTATATCATTATTAAACAGCTCTGGGGTTACTTGAGCCCATCTTTTTTTTTATTTTTTTATTTTGTAAGACCTTTATTGCACATTTGTTCTTATGAGCACAGCATTGTGCCTACAACCTTAGAGGCCGGCTGCAACAAACACAGATTTCACACAGTACTGTTCAGAGTTACACAGCCCTTTAGCCGACAACCATAGGTCCGGCGGCGTAACAATGGTCTTATGTTCAGGGTATACTTTTTATCATAGAATAGTTGTTGTCTTACAGTTTTCTTTAACTTTTGACTTTTATATGAAAATGAAACAACAAGAAAGAAAATTAACATCAACCACTGTACCACAGCATTCTACCTCCCATCACCTGTACAATGATATCATGAAGCTTTCAATTACATGCCATATATATTGTCCGTATTACACTCATTTTGTTCTGGCGACTGTGCATTAAGATAATCAAGTAAATAAGACCAATAGTTTTTAGGACGTGATCTGGCCGGGAGTTCTTCTTCATATGTTGCTAGTGTATCTCGGCAATAGACTAGGTCCTCTAACCAGTGGCGCACCCTTGGGCATCGTCTGCTATTCCATTGGAGTGATACTCTGCGTGTAGCCATCAACAGGGCAATAGCACAAAACTTTTGTTTCTTTGCTCTGACCTGAGGTACCAGGCCTAGTAAACCCACACGTAATGTGCATTCAATTTGTGTCTCCAACATAGTGCTGAGTGCCCTGGTAACCTGAGCCCAGTAGTCTGTAACTTTCGGGCAATGCCATGCCAGGTGAATAAAGTCAGCAGCTTCCTGCCTGCAGCGCTTACATCTAGAGTCTGTACTCAGCCCATATCTATAGAGCCTGTGTGGCGTATAATACATTTGATGCAAATACTTGTAATGAATGATTCTCAAATTTCCGTTTGGAGTCAACATGTTGGTCAACATACACCTTGAGGACCATTCCTCTGTAGATAAAGGTTCAGTCATAGCAGTGCTCCATTTATTTCTCATTGCCTCAGTGTTGCCTGCAATATCTTCCTGCAGTCTAGCATATAGTCTTGATACTATGTGTGTTGCAGTGGGCGTCGTCAGTATAAACTGTAACGACGACATTTGTTGGGGTTCCTCAGGGTATGTTTTATAGTGTTCTTTTATTGCTTTTTGCAAACGATAATACGTGAAATTGAATAATAGTGTGGGGTTACTAATATAACTGAGGTCCGCTAGCGGTTTGAATGCACCTTCATGGTATAGATCACACATTTTGTCTATGCCCGCTTGCTGAAGTAGGTCCATTCCCCCAGGCTCCTGAGTGACCGAGAGTGCCGGGTGGTGCGGAAGCGGTAATTCCGGAGCATATAATGGTAGTTTACCCGCTTTCTTGCCCATCAATCGCCAGGCTTCTTTAGTGGTGTCTATAGTGTTTATATCGCGATCATGTAATTTCAGCCGCTTATGAGGCAGTATGGCCGATAGTGGGATCGGGAAAGCATCACCTGTTTCAACAGCAACATGGGACATGAAGGGTATTTCGTGGTACCAGTAGTGAGCAAATTGTGGCTGCGCACACAGATAGTACAGCAAAAAGTCAGGCACCTTGAATCCCCCTTCGCATACGGTAAAGTCAACGTCTGTAGGTCCAACCTAGCTTGTTTGCCTGCCCAGATGAGATTAAGGACTAGTTTGTTTATATTTTGGAACACTTCTGCTGGAGGTTTAATGGGTATGTTATTAAATAGATAGAGGAACTTGGGTAAAAGTACCATTTTGACAATGGCAGTTCTGTCTGCCAGTGATGGCGGCAGTTTGTTCCATCGATTTACTTTCTCCTCCATTGCGGAAATGACCCTTCCATAGTTGGTGCGGATGACCAGTTCAGGATCTCTGTGGAACCAGACTCCTAGGTAGCGCGTGTGCTCCTCTTGCCATTCTAATGGGTAATCTAACACAAAGGGGATTGTGCTATCTGTCAATTCAATAATGAGGGATTTGGCCCAGTTTATGCTCAAGCCCGAGAACTGGCCATATTTAATATATTCGCGCAATAAGGGGTTGAGGTGCTGTGCAGGATCCTTGACGTATAGTACCATGTCGTCTGCGTAAAGGGAAATATGAAGGGGGCGCGTCGGGAATTGGAGGGCTGAGTAGTGATGATGTTGCCTGATTCTACACGCGAGGGGTTCTAATACCAGAGCGAATAGCATTGGTGACAAAGGGCATCCTTGCCTAGTACCCCGGCTAATTTGAATTGGATCTGAGACATAGCTGTTTATTTTTATGCTAGCTGTTATGTTCAAACAGTGGATATCTATGCTATACACTAACCTAAGGGGGAAGCCCATGCGTATTAGCACGGCATGGAGGAATGGCCATTCAATCGTCCTTGGTCTCCGGCGTCCGATAGTGAGATAGTGCGAATAATGTGCGTGTGTTGTGTGTCGTGGATCTTTCTGGAATGAAGCCAGATTGATCTGGCCTTACCAGTAGGGTCATTAAAGGTTTAAGTCGCTCTGCGATCACACTCGCGATAATATTGGTGTCCACGTTGATAAGGGACAAGGGTCTATAAGAATCACATTGGTCTTGTTCTTTACCTAGTTTCAGCAAGGCTATCAACATTGCTTACCACAGTGATGGGGGAAGTGCCTGTTCATCATGCGCCGCTCCGTACAGTCTCACAAGGTGCGGGGCCAGCAGATTTACAAATGCTTTATAAAATTCACCTGTGAAGCCGTCGGGCCCAGGTGCTTTGCCATTGGGGAGACTCTTAATTATGTCAGAGACTTCCTCCACTGTCACAGGTCGGGATAGGTACGCCCTATGAGCGTCAGACAGCCACGCAATTTCAATGTCTGCCATATAATGTAGCATATCAGTTGTCGACATAGTCGGACGAGATTCGTATAGATGTCCATATGTTGCCATAAATTCGTCCAATATGCCCCTGATGTCATGCTTAAGGGTGCCCGTGTTGTGGCGCATGCCCAGTACATATTTTCTGTGCCAGAGCTCTCCCAGGCCTTCCTGCCTCACCATACGCTCTCGCCACCTTGCATTTCGAGAGATAGTTAAGTTCATCAGTGGCGTATTGCTGATGTTCTGTTAGGACCGTAGGAATTTCCCCCAGTATAGTGGGGTCCTGTGTGTGTTCATATCTTTGTTCTAGTATACGCAATTTACTTTCTCTATTGTATATTTGTTGCCTGATGTCTTTGAGGATTCCCGCTGTTGTACTAATACACGTACCTCTTATCGTCACTTTGAATGCCTCCCATAGGAGTCCCGGGTCGTCACTTGTAGGATAGTTGTGATCAAAATATTCCACTATGGCCTTATGGATGGTGTCCGTGTATACTGAGTCTGATAGAGCCTTGGCATTGAACCTCCACGCAAAAGGGGGGGGGGGACATAGTACGGCATTTTCAAAGTTAGCAACACTGGGCTGTGATCAGAGAGTGTATGTGGCAGATGTTTCACAGAGGTAGTTCATGAGGATACGTCACTCGTTCCTAGCCAGTAGTCTATCCTGGACCAACTGTTATGTGCTGCAGTAATGTGTGTGGCTTAAGTATGAGTGGGGTGTCGCACCCTCCAAATGTCGCTAAGATGTAGATCTAACATAGCATCTTGTAGTGCCGCTCGTGCTCGTTTGTGCGGTTCAGTAGTGTTAGGTGAGCGATCCAGTCCCTCCCTCAGACCAATGTTAAAGTCCCCACCCCACACTAGGTTCATGACCTGCAATTCAGAGATGGTGTTCCACATCCTAGTATAGAACTCAGGGTCGTCTATGTTTGGGCCATATGTGTTTATTAAAGCTATGTGTTGGTTTCGCACATTACCTATCACTATGACACTTCTACCATCTGAGCTTTTCAGGACATTTGTGACCTTAAAGTGGACTCCTTTACGTATAAGGATGCTGACGCCCCGGGAGTAAGAGGAGTAATGAGAGTTGTGCACCGTCTCGGCCCATCTGGCACCCAGCATGGTCGTGGTATTAGCCGCTATGTGTGTTTCTTGAAGAAACGCCACATCAACCTTCAATCTGTCAAAATAAGCAAATATTTGGCGGATTTTCTTTGGGTTGTTCAGGCCCCGTACATTCCAGGTAATAACGTTTAGTTGGTCAGATTTTATCACATCAGTAAGCATTGGAGCAGTAACATGGTGATCCGCTTAACCCCTTCTGCCCCATCCTGTGAGGTGATGTACAGACATGTTCCCAGCAACTATTGCATATTAACAGCTCTAGTGATCTCGAGTTTGCAATGCTTCTCAGGTACAGTGATCTAAAGGAAACAATCCCCAAATTCCCCCCTCCTCCCTCCCCCCACCCACTTCAGCATCCCAACTTTGCCAAAGCCATGTTCCTGAGTTAACCAAACAGTGGAAAAAACTGCTGTAGGGGAACACCCACATGGGGGGTCCACTAGGTACACACGTCTCCATCCACCAATAATCATGAAACATTAGATTGGTGCTATAAGCTGCATACCAACTTGTGCGGTGGCGGTTTGTAGATAGGCGTTATGATATAGTTTGATTTGAAGAGGCACCTATTCTGCAGCAGCGCCCAGTAGGGAGTCCAAACATAGGGCCCGTCTCTTACTGATTACATCCGGACGCCATAATCTGTGTTGATTAGAGATAGGGCCAGTGTGCGCTGCGGGAGTTTAGCCCAAAGGAGTGTAGCATAAGGCAGCTGCCCGCAAGGGAAGATGCACTGGGCCACCCCACTATATAATAAGTCGCCGTCCAAGAGACCTTATGAGGGGTGGTGAGTCTCCAAATGTGTATCTTCACGAGATACTACATCAGTGTTCCCCATACGAAATGTGTCAGCGTCTTTTAATTACACAGCCACAGTGGTCCTTATAAGGCTACATAACCATCTAATAGGCACTTAGGTGCATGTGCTTACAACAGGCCACGTCAAATGTCTTACCTATTCTACTAGAAGGCTGACAATGATCAATTTTACCTTTGGAGGACCGCTCATTCAGTATCACTGTGTACGTTCTCACGTCCACTTGCTCTTCGCCTGCGGCCCAATTTCTTGATATATTCCTGCGCAGCTTGCGGAGTTGGTAGTATCGTGGACCTGCCTGCAGTGGGGATTTTGAGCTTTGCCGGGTAGAGCATGGCATAAACAATACCTAGGTCTCGCAATTTTTTCTTCACTGGGCCATATTCCTTCCGGGCCATATGAACTGCCATGGTGTGATCCGGGTAGAACTCAAGCTTGTTGCCCTGATGGTTGATGTCTCCCTTTTCTCTCGCCAGTCTGAGGATCGTGTCTCTGTCTCTATAGTTTAGCATGCAGGCAATTATGATACGCGGAGGAGCACCCGGTTTCGGGCGAGGCGCAAGGGAGCGATGTGCTCGTTCCACCAGGAATATCGACGATAGTTCTTCTCCCCCAAACAGGTCTTTGATCAGGTTTTCTACATACTGCTCCATCTTACCAGTGTTGGTCGATTCCGGCAGGCCCGCTATGTGGACGTTGTTGCGTCGAGACCTGGCTTCCTGGTCCTCGATTTTGGCACGCAGCATGTCCATTGTTTTTTCCATGGTTGCACAGGTCGCAGTCGTGATTTGGATTCATCTTCTACTGCTGATAGTCTCGTCTCCGCCTCCACCAGCCTTTCGCCGTGCTTGTCCAGCTTAGCTGCCATGTTGTCCACTCTCTGCGCCAAGTTGTCCAATTTGCCGTTCATTTCCTGCAGGCTATGTTGTATTGCCCGGAGCACATCCTCCATTCCACTCCCACCCTCTGTTTCATTGTCACCCTCAGCTTCTGATAGTGCATTTGTATTTTTTGTGGGGTTTTTTCGCCTCAAACTGAAGTTTCGTCTGTTGCTTCTCCGGCTTCCCCATCTCGCTGTCGTGAGGCGCTGGGCCGCAGCTTCGATTTGCAGGTACTTTGGCGGTGAAAAGCGCCCTCGCAGTCTGGATCGCTGCAGAGCTGTGTAATCTGCTCAGCTCCTATATGTGCGTGCATGGAGGGGTGCAGCCAGACTTGGGAGTAAAGCAGCTTGTGGACAGTATTACACCACTACGTAAAGTCAATAGTGTGGGTGCCAACCCCACCACCACATCGACGCTGGTCCTCCCGCGGTTACATACAGTGGGTACCCCAGTAAGCAGCCTGGATGTCGCTTCGCAACGGCGTCTTGCGTTAGTACAGTGTGCTCGTGAGTCGTGAGTGCCGTCGCCGCAGTGGTGAAAGGCGCTGTTATTTACCGCTGAGGAGCCGGTCTAATGGCTGAAGCCTGTGCATAAACGCCCATGTTCTGTTGTATCTGTAGTACACATAACTGCAGCGCCATTTCAAGGGTGGGGCCGCCAGGTTCAACAGTCACAGCTATAGAGGCATACCTGCGCTATTTAGAACATTCGGGGGATCCAGTTACTCTGCCAACATAGCGCACGCTGTCCACGCCATAGTTCGTCGCTTTTCACAGATCGGGCTTTGTCACGCTAGTGTGTGCTCACTAGGAGATATCTGCATGAAGGCAGCTTTGCGGCAATATCCGATAGTCCCTGTTGCTGTCAGTGGCACAGTGTGGGTAGTCCATCGTTTGCGCTTACTCGTTCACAACAGCCTTGAGTGGTTTGGCGCCTCGTTACCCTCACTGCATAGTGGACAGGATTTCAAAACTCCGTGCGTTTCAGCAGCGCCGCCATTTTAGCCCCTCACATCTCACCCTGGAACGCACAGCCAACGCACCTACTAAGCATGCCGAATTTAACGTTTGCCATTTACCGCTACCAGCCTCAGTCAGCCGCTGTCTTCTCCAGTCCCTTGGCGTTGATTTAGGGCAGTCTCATATGGGGTGTTAGCGTTCCGTTATCTCACAGCCAGTGATCCCGGACGCCACCATTTTGTGCCCGCAAGATGCGATCCCTCTTTTGCGCCGAAAATACCTCGGCAAGCAATCTCCGGAGCCGTAGATCTTTTCACGTTATTGCTGTGGCATTCCAATCGCGATTCCTGCCATCAGAATTCGCCGTGGTCAGCTGCAGCACCTCTTATTTTGCAATCATCGGCACCCGTCCGGCGGAGCTGCCTTAGGAGCCAGCCATCCTGCAGTGCGCCCTCTAGCGCCCCCCCCCTACTTGAGCCCATCTTAACCTACGCTTCCCATCGGTTGTAGTTAGTGCTCCCAGTTTAGGGTATGCTCCAATTTTGTTTACCCAGGGGCCTGTTAGGTGAAGTGTTAAAGGATTGTGATCACTAAATTCACTAATCACCAGTTAGAAAGGAATGTACAAATGTTTGCATGAGGGATGAGATTAACAAAAAATCAATAAAAGTCCCTTTCCCATGGCCCTTAAAAGTAGGCACCTCAAATCGGGCATATGGGTCCATCAAAGCCATGGTAGGTGTCAAATCAAATTCATTAGTCATTTCATTTAGCAATTCCCCTTCAACCTAGTGCTCAAAATGAAATCCTTTGATACGTGGACAGTTCATCTCGGGAATACAAGAGGATAGGGGGTTGCCACAAGGATGAATATTGAAATCACCTACAACCATAAGATTATGTAAACAATGGCTCATAGATCTGTAAATAAAAGCATTCAGAGCAAGTATATAACTTTGATCAGGACATAGAGAGGATGAATTATAAAAATTTACCAGGCCTACCATGCTATTTCCAGTATGCTGTGTTATTGCAAGAATGCCCGGGTCAGAAGTAGGTACTACACACATTTTGCATGCCAGAGCTACAGAAACATAGATAACCATTTCCCCCTTTGATCTCCCCCTGATAGATACAATTGCTGGAACAAAATAAGCCTGGTAACCTTCCAAAAAGGATCACAATCAGCCGACCAGGTTTCCTGCAAGCAAATTATCAAGAATTGCTTGACATAATTTATCCAGCTAGGGTTCCCTATCTTGGCAGACAGTCCTGCAATATTCCATGTGATGAAGTTATTCATACTTCCTCTTGGCAGCCTATCTTCTAAAGCTCCTGGGGTGGTCTTCCTCCCTCCTACTGTAGTACCCGATTCCCTAAGTCAATCACAGACTTCCAGGCCAGACAAGATTTCATATCTGTTTTGTGCTGGAAATCTGCACCCATTATTATTTAAACTGCTATATGATATCTGTGGTCGCAAAGGGGGAGTATGATGTAAAAGGGGTCTCAACCTTGACCAGTCACCCCCGTTGGTTTACCTCCCGATTAAATCTAACCGGGTCCCTCCTCTGTAATGGCCTGTAAAAAAAAACCAAGGGTTTTAAATACAGTGCCCGTTGTTGACTGTGATCTTAGTCCCCTTGAGAGTAAACGACCCGCAGTGTAAGGGTTATCGAAATTAATGATGATGCACTCACCACTCCCTATTTTATTGGAGCTACCAATCCAGTTGACCATACGTGCCATTTTTATATTGTTAATAAGGTTCACTCCATCAAGGGTATTCTGGTTAAGGCAATACATTATTTTGTTCAATAGTTGCCCATAGCTTTCGTTCTCTCCTGGAGGGAGAGCAGGAACATGTCCCAGTATGACTACATATGGGATAGCTTCTGGCGGGAGATCAATAACTGCTGCTCTCCGGGACATACTAGGTCCTTCCTTTGGCCTCTGGTTTGATTCAGGGATAGGAGAGCACTTCATAGTTTTCGAAGGTTGTTTTAAATCTATCTTTTCTCTCGCATTACTCCTGGGGTTACTTGGGTCATCTGTAACAATTGACCTAGTATTAGACAACACTGGTTCATCCTCTATGTCATTGCTACCATCTATTCTATTTGTCGTACTCTGGACTTGAATATTAGAGTTCTGGGTGTCCACCTGAACTGTGACCTTCAAGAGTTTGGCCAACGAGGATTCCAAATTCAATAATCTGGATTCTACCCCACTCAATTTTAACACAATGGGTTCCAGTAAGATTTTTACCCTGTCCTCAAGTTTCCCTCAGAAATCTCCGTCTATATGCCCAGTGGATGATGTCCCTCCAGCACTTTGGATATTATTAGATAAATCTCTCTGGGACTCTTTACCCGTGTCGTGTATTTATACCACTGTCACCACTTTAGTTCCTGGTGCAGAATGTCCCTGCTGTTTAAATGCCCGTGTTTTTTGGGGAATGGCAATAGTTGTTTGTTTTTTTTTGGATGGGTGGTTACTGTTTTATGTTTCTGCACTCTTCCCCGCAGTTTATACTTAACCGGGCTAGATATCAGTTCCGGGGACCCAGAGAGCCTACTTACATTAGATATGGATGTGTCAGCCTCTATCCGAGGGACCCTTTCTTGAACTAGGGGTGACGTAATATGGGTCACAGTATCTATAAGAGCTGGAGAGGTAGATAACCTGCCAAATGTGGGATCCAGGGATAACCTGCGTTCCGTCATTATGGTTTCTTTATTAATAACAGACTCTGCCCTGGTCAAATAAGCATCCAGGGTACCAACTATCCCCGGGCCACCTCCTAATTTCCTTTTGGTCATTATAGAGAAGGTCCATTCAGTGTAACCAGATAGAACATTACTTAGATCACAGAATACCCTTATTCAAAGATAATCAAGATCTAGTGCAATTAATTGAGCGTGATAGCAACAGACTAGGCTCCCACACAACCTGAACCCTGGACTATCATATACACAATGTTATACATGATTACTGATGCAATAATAAAATGTTAAAACAAAAACAAAAAAAGAAAAAGCTCAAAACCAAGTATTAAATGTCTACAATGGCGCCTTAAAAGAAATGGACTAAATTTCGCGTATTAGTTCAAAATGTCCACGAGTATCAGTTCACAAAAGGTCTGGGACGTAAACCCTTCTAGTTGCACAAAGTTGAGAGTACCATACATTTACTCACGGGATAGTGAAGACATCATCCGGGATGAGTGTTTTTAGGGGGATGGCCTGGCCTCTTCTGGCCCCTGACGGACACAGACAGCCCGCCCTTTGCCCGGGCTTAGCCCGGCGCCGCCCTCGCGCGTCCCGCAATGCGTAGGGGCGGGAGCGCTTTTGGGTACTGGTGCCGGCGCAGGACTGACGTGTCTCCCCTGCAAAGGCTGCTGGGAGATGTAGGCAATAAGGTTAGAAGCCGTTCCCCTCACGGCGCTTGAGAAATGCTGGAAGCCGTTCCCCCTCACGGCGCAGCCCAGCGGAACCTGAGATCAGCCGTTCCCCTCACGGCAGGATGGTGAGTCTGCAAGCGCGTCCCCGCAGGAACTCAGTCAGCACATCCTCCTTGGTGGAAGGGGCTCGACGGTCTGTAGCCAAGAGTCAAGAATTTGCCTTTAGTAAATGTAATTCCAACACTGTATATCCATAGCGTGGCAGAAATCCTATATCGGCCCAAAGTTGGAGACACTCAGGAAACATCTTTCTCTATATAGTTATGGCCCAACGAGGCATGTGAGAATCCAGATCTTTAGACACCACGATGGTAGAGTCTACAACCAGAAAATAATTCTGGTAAGATATATCCTTGTAGTTAAAATTGGAGAGAATGGGAAAAGCAATGGGATCTGGATACTTGCGATTCCCAAAGGAGAATTCCAATGAGGTGAAGCCTCGTAAGTGGAACTGAAGGGAATGGAGACGGCTTACTAGTCGGTATGGTTGAAAGTCCTGATATGGGAATTCCTCCTCATGGTCTCTGTATAACAGAGCCGTCCTTACGCAATAAACAAGTCTGCACTATATAAAAACGCATTAAATAAATAAAAATAAATAAAAAACCTTGTGTGCTGCAGAACCCGGCTCACAATCACCTTGTAAATTAAACCTTCCCCGTCACGGGTCTCCTTTACAGTGTGCTGAGCGACAGAGGTACAGCCCGTGGATCCGCTCCAAACATACCAGTCCGCTTTTGTCTTCAGTCGTGCTGTGAAGGATGCAATGGTACCTTGGTACATGCTGTGAATCCGTCATCCAAGACGCGATAGAGCACTTCTTGATTAGTATTGTCTTCGGTGTATAGTGCTAAGCGGATCGCCTATAGTTCAAAAGTATGCGCTTATAAACATCCAATCACACCGCAACACATCTATATTTCTAATCCTATTAATTTCAGTTCAGATGTTCATGGGCACAAAGTCAAAAATTTGGCCGACCTAACTAGAAGTGCAGTTTTTGATAGGGTCACCATGCTCACTGCTAGCAACCAGTTCATAGTTTAGAAAAAAAGAAAATTGCAGTTTTATTTGGCACGAACTAGACCCGAAGGTATCAGAGCACTTTGCATGAGCACAGGTTGGGTTAAAGACGAACACATTCATGGCTCTCTTGCTAGAGGCTAAGAATCCATGGTGCTCCTTAAGAGCACACTGCTCACTGCTGCATACTCCAGGTACCCAGTGATAGAGGTACGTTCAGAGCTGCATGACTCTCTCGCTGGGTTTCAAGGCCCAGGGTGCTCCCTTCCAGCATTCAGCTCAGAGCGTTCTAGGTGTCTGAGTAGGCTTTAACCCCTTCTGTGCTCCCGTCGGCCATTGGCCAACGGAAGCACTCCCTCCCCAGTGCTGCCGACGGCCGTCGCAGCCCCGCCCACCCATCAGAAAGCCCCCACCGCGGCGGAATTGCCGCGGCGGTTAAGGCGTTAAAGGCGCAGGATGCCAACTGCCAGCGGCCTGTTCATAGCTGGCTGGATTTCTGGCATGAGCCTCAGGACCTTTGGTGCCTCCCCTGGACCTCTGTGATAATGCTGTTCCAGATGATGGAGTCTCTCTAGTACCAGATTTTGCAATGTAGTGCTTTTTGGACATAGATGTCCCCTGCATGGTACAGGTGTGTATACCCTTGCCCTGGGTGACCCGATTGCATGCAGAAATAGGTTCCTTACGTTTTTCCTGTTACAGCTAACATGTTATTCTAGCACAGTCCAGGTTTTTCCTGTTCCAGCTAACCTGTTAATCTAGCACAGTCCAGGCATGTGCATGATAATGCCACGGTGCAAAACTTGATGCCTTTGTAACATGTCTACTTCATCTGTGTAATGTAACATAGCTCCATTGCTTTGGTTGTTTTTTGTGGAGAAAGCTTGTGTTTCAGTACTTCAGACACTTTTTGCTGTTTCATCGTTAACATAAACACGCCAGGCATATTTGTAGAGTGTATGTTGGCCAGAGTATGTCTCTTGACTTTTCTGCCAAATAATGGATGTCTGCTGTTAACCAACTCAGTAGTTTCCATTTTATCAACCTGAAAAGGATGAAATGTTAAGTGCGTCTGCCACGATTTGAACATGTTGCCAGCACCTGGATACCCTCACGGGTGATTAGCCACGCTATATAAATCTGACGATTGATTGATTGCTGTCAAACACAGATCCCTGGAGTGGGCACTTTAACCCACTAAGCCATGGTAACCAACTATCATCTTACCTGTTTATTGTAACCCTCAGTTTCATTGTTGTATTATGTAATCAGTAACTTGTTTTTTGTGCAGTTCTCCCAGAAGGAGTTGGTGCCATTTTCAGCTCTATAAACAGCAAGTGTTCCATAGTGAACATAATGACACCTGTCTAATCAATCGCAAAATGACGAACGGGTGAGATATACCTGCTGGAATTTAGACCCATGCCCACAGGTTATACGCGTATCACTGTAGTGGCCCAATACTGGTAATTTCACATATGTGGTTATCATCTGCATTCATTTGAAAGACAGATAGATGTGATGGCAGAATGCAACATTTCATGCCTTGTGTTATGAATGGCAAAGCACAATTGTTCTGGCACTGCAGCTGACAAGGAAAGAGACTGACGTTGCTAGAATAATCATTTTTATTAACGGACTGCAATATTATAATGTCTTTTAATCGATTTTAACTTTTGAACTTGCATTGACTTGTTTGTAGCAATGGTTTTAAGTAACTCTGCTAAATAACAGAACACAATTGTTCTATTTATGAATGGCCCGCCTGGAGATGCAATAATTATGGCACAAATCCGATACCCTGGGGATCAGAATTTAAATGTGTATGAAATTGTATTATTTGGGGACGGTGACTACCCACCTCAAGGAATAATCACAACCTTTGACAGGGTGAACCCTTAAAATCATTAACCCTTTAAGTGCCGCCAACGGTCGTCGCAAGCATTACCTTGCCAGTGCTGCGCACGACCGTTGGCCGACGGGGCCGCACCCGTTATTCGAACATTCAGCACTGGGCGCTGAACATTCAACGCTCCTAAAGTGTTAAATTAACCTTCCCTCAACCCCCCGATAGCTATGGCACAGTACAGATATGCCTAACGTACAAAAATATGTAACGTTTTTATACAATACCAAAAAAGTCATAAAGTCCGATGGTAAAACAATAAAAATCCCAACCCAAATTATAAAAATTGAATAAAAATTAATAAAATTACCCTAGCAAAGTGCCCCTTTTTGACATGTTCACCCCCACTCTAGCTGGGTTTTGATGTGATTTCAACTGGAAGTGTACTTTGTTCCTGCTAACCAGGTCCCCCCGACCAGATCTCTTTACCATAACTGTACAATTGGTCCCCAAGCCCTCAGGAGGCCGAGTCCACTTTGGGTTCACCCCTCGTGAACTCCCTGACGTCGTCTGCAGCCACTGTTTGCAGGCCCCCTCAGCCGCAAGTGCTCCTGGACTAAGAAACCCAACATCTCAAACACCTCTCACCCGGCTGTTCTGGCATGCGGAGAAGAGGACCCCCGGTGTCCCCATGTCTCCTAGCATCGCAACACTTGAACCCTTCTGTTGGGTCAAACCGACTGCCCTCCCAGTCAAAACTTTCAGCCTCTTTTCACGAGGACCGATCCCCATTCGCTCATGTTGGGCACCCGACGCTGTATTGCACCACTGCACCCGGCCGCCCTAGTGCCGCTGCAGGTGACCTGCTGGTGCTGCCTTGGTCCTTGCCCGATACTCACCTTAAGTCCCGGAGATTGGTCTTGTAAGTCGCTGTACTGAACCTGGATGCCGTACTTGTTTTTCTTTCCATAGGATAACATTGCAGCTTCTGAAATATGCAGTGACGAATTTAAAATGAAAAGTGTTTCTCTTGCAAAATGGACTTACCTGATCATATTGATTCTGGTGCCTACACACATATAAAGATGCATGTTATTTTTATAAATTGGTGTGGATCTGCTTATTGAGTTGTGTGCATTAGGATGGCCAACTGGCATGGGTGAAAATTCAGGATAATGAGTGTAAAAATTAAGGACAGAAGGACAAAATTCAGGACAAAAATTCAGGACAAAAGGTACGTTTTACAGACACCTCAGAGGAGGTCGCGCAATAGTGTATAAGTAAGTAAATAGATAGTCAACATAAGTACAAGTCGAAATAAGCTTATATTAGGTTGAGGCAATAGTGTTCATGTTTTTTTGGTATGCGAGCAACTGTGCAGGTCTTTTTGTGGTATTTCATATGATCATGAGCTACTTATATGGTTACTGCACTGGGTTGTCCAGTCTGATATTTTGTTTACAGTTCATTGTCCTGAAGAGGCATATTTTGTGAGAGAAGTGGTCGGGAAGATCCGCTCGGATGGACTTTGTTACTAGCATCTCGTATCGGAGTGCCACTGTGAGATGTAAAGCAGCATGCATAGAATGTAGCTAATTGGGACCTGCAGTACTAGACTAGAGTGCAGTCCTCCGAGTGGCCAGATTTGTGTCAGATCGCTTCAGGTATTCCATGTCTGGGCATACTGGGTATTGCCGCATTTCAAGTTTCTTTTTTAGGGCTTTTGATTGTGATTTGAAATTGGCAATCTCTGTACAATTTCGTCTTAGTCGTAGGAACTGCCCATAAGGGAGATTGTCTCTCAAATGTTTAGGATGGAAACTCTGGTACATGAGGAGACCATTTTTCGATGTGATCTTGAAATGTGTGGTTGTCATCAACCTGCCCTCTTTTGGAAAGATGTTTAGGTCTAGAAATACTAGTTCTTCAAATGAAGAACTAGTATTTCTGTACCCAGTGAAAATAATTAATCAAGCTTACAAAAGGGCACGCAATAATTGCAGAGAAAGTCTCCTAGAAACCACCCAATCTAAACCAGAAGAGAAACTACCTTTTTACATCACCACGCACAATTCAAACTCCAACCAAGTGACCAAAATAGTGAACAGACATTGGAAAATCTTGAACAGTGGAGGTCTTGCCATTCCAAAACCGATGTTTTCACATAGGAGAGGAAAAAGCATTCGAGACATGCTTGTCCATACCAGACCACAAAAGAAGGAACAGTCATACCAACCTACAACCATGGGGAACATATCAGGCCATCACCCTTGTGGTAGATGCAAAGTCTGTCATCTTACCAAAAAAAGTAAAGAACTAAAATTCCAAAATGGTACCACATGGGAGCAAAGAAAATTCACCACATGCAACAGCAACAATGTTGTTTACCTTATCACATGCCCTTGACAATTAGAATACATCGGCATGACCACCAGACCGGTGAAAACAAGAATAGGAAAGCACAAGAGCAATATAAAATGTTAAAAAAAGCAGTACACAAAGGGCATCACATTTCCTGGAAAAAGGTCACACTCCAGAAGACATCACATGGACTGTGATTGAACAGGTAAAACATGACAAATATCTCTTTGAATAGGAACAAAGGTGGGTGTTCCGTCTGAAGACTAACCAAAGTGGCCTCAACAATGAAATACCTTGGGGACAACTATGATTAAAGTAGAACCTTACATAATCAAAGGGTGAATTACAGGAGTTCAGAAAACCTGAATGAAGCAAATTGAAGTCCACAACCTGAATCTATAGTGCATCTAAGCAGGCCCTCTACTATAGACACATTATCAGAAAAATGGCCATACAGATCTGTAGTTCAAAAAACCAGAATCATCTAATCTGCCTCAGCTGACTAACATATCTTAATCAAATAACCAGATTCACTAAGGAAAAACCTCATTTAAAAAAAAACATTTGAATTACACTAAAAATTACTGACAAATTATTTTTTTATATACCAGTCTCTAAAGAGTGAAGACGAGCCGGTAAGAAACTGCTTTTTCCACTAATACATGAGATGAATCAGTTACCCCACTTAAAGTCGATACATTTTTGGTGTTGGTGATATTTATTTTCACAAAAAAGATCGACATGCCCGTTAAGTGTAAACAAATCTCTAATGAGTCGAAATAAGTCCGAAAAAAACAGTTTTCCACAAAAACATGAGCTGAATCAGTAACCCACTTTTTTTTAACATGTTTACATCTTAGGGGTACTTATTTACATACGAGATCGGCATGTCCCGGAAGTGTATCAGGCATTGTTTGGCGCTGTTGAGCCAAGATTCGTTGACCATTTTTGTTACCGCTCCAGTCCTTTCTTACAAGAAAAGCACACTTCCGTATAGACCACGGAAGAAGAGGCAGCGGCCCATTGCTCAGAAAGTTTTTTCTTCGTTCGCGGTCTTTTCCAATCTTAAATGACAGATAAATACATCAGGGTCCGGATGACACTGTAATCCCTACGGAGAGGCACTGAGGCATAACAATGGACAATGGAGAAGTGTGGCTCAATGGTTAGAGCGGCAGACCCTGATGCTGAGGTCTAACCCGGGACCAGGGTTCAATTCCCCGCCTCGGCGGGTCTTGGGCTCAAAATTCCACGGACCTGATAATTCTCGCCTAGGTGCCTATTCTAAGCATGGAGTCCCACTCTGCAACTCTGGGCAATAGCTTGCTTAATCTCTACAACAGCCCCCACAACGCTAAGGATGCCTAGCCTCCACCCTGGGGGTGCCCAGGAGTGGACGCCTCACAGGGAAAGCCAGGACGGGTTCCTCAGCGGTATTCGTACAAGCGCCTTGAGACCCTTGCGGGTGAGTAGTGCGCTACACAAGTATCAATTTACTTTACAATTTACTTTATTTACAATGGAGAGGTAGTATCTTGGGTGAAGTAAGTAAGACTACGGCCAAAAATCTTTAATCCTTGGCTTTCTACTTACATGACACTTTAAGCGCAACAAGAAACAATGTAATTACTTTTCAAAACGCTTATTTTCCACAGTGACGATCAGTACAGACCTTACCTCTGATGCCAGGCTCATGGGGCTCTATCACGAATAGAAAATGTATGTATATTTCCGAAATGACTATTTACTAAGCTAACGCATTGAAAAAAAACATGTTTTGTAGCTCACGAAGTGTCGCAAACAGTGACGATTCCCGCTATTTACAACAACATTATTTTGGCCCCCCTACCTCCTTTTTTAATCTATAAACTATGCCGTTCACCGCTATTTATGAAAATAACAACAATTCGACATATTGGTACTATCTTATAATTGTAAGCAAGCGTCCGACAGTGCACGTTTCATCGACAAAGCTATTTAATTCTTCCGGTTTTTAAAAAATGAACATGCTGCATTAGACCATCCTCTTTACTTGGCAGCATTACACGGCAGCTCTCTCGCAAAAATAACACTGAGCTGATAAACATTGTGTGTATATATACCAAACGGACCGGCAGAAGGCATTCTGTCAAGTGTTCAGTGCATGAGTGATGTGTGTGTGTTCATGTGCTGGAAAATTTTACGGCAAAATGACCTAAAAAAATGACAAATTTCCCCAGTTAAAACACATGGATTTCTTACTTTTAAATCCATGAAAAAGAAAAATATATCACTTTTTTCAAAAAAAGAAAAACAATGTTCCACGTGATGGTGATGTGTTACATACTATATCACAATGCCAGTTGATTATTTGTTTTTTCCCTTTTATTTTCAGAGACCACATTGGGATTTTTTTTCTCAAAAGAGCTCATTAAAGCCCTAAAGGACAGACTAGCCTATTTTTGCAAGTCTGTTTTAGGAAAGTAGGCATATGATACATATACTTAGAATATTTTTTGAGTGTAGTAGGGATCAACTTAGGTCCAGATGAGTATAGCAGTGGGGACTGCTATATGAAACATGTCGACCAATCAGGGCATAGTAGATACCCCTACCACAACCCTATTTTAACATTCTCAGCTAGAGAAGTGAATACATTTTTATTTCTACTAGACAGGGAATTTTTAATATCTTGATCTATCACATATTTCTCACCCCCTACCAAGCACACATTTTCTTCACATCACACATAGCCTGACTCCACAACAACAAGTGCTCCCGCGTATTCCGTAGGTAGTAGCACGCCCCGCCCCGTAGAGGGACGGGAAGACCTCCATGATGAAGCATGACACTATGGGATTCATAGTGTGTGAGGGGTATTTTAAAAACACATAGTGCTTTTTCTTGTCAAATACAAGGATCAGCAACACTCACTATAATTCTCATCTCACTATATATCAATAGCCACATATCAGCCCTCCTTATTCTACTTGTTTATGGGAAATAGTATATTGATTGGGCTGTTTCATTTCTGTGCTGTGTAAACCGCAGATTCTCATAGATGCCCCCCTACGGTGGTGATTCATGTGCTTTACAAATCACATACATACATACATGCACAGAAGTGTGCTACAGAGTAGAAACTGTATACATTGTTGAAGCATGATTGTAGGTCAGAAGTAGGCACAGACCTTTACGTAAAGAAAATTTTCCATTGATATGGAAGCAAAATGCCAACATGCAATTTTACTGATAAAATTATGTAGCGCACAATTATTAATGTGTGGTAATGTGGTTTCAGCAAATATGTTTCATTTCAACATCACTAAGTGTCTTGATTGTTTTGATCCTATTAAAACTCTGTTTCCAGCACACGTCTGAATTACAAACAAGTGGTCCATTTGTAGTTTCCTAACTTCTGATTTGTTTTGAAACATTTGCACGGTTCATTTACAGGTATTTACAAGTTTGTGTGTTACACAAAATCTGACAACTTGCAGCCTTTTTTTCACACACCCTGTACCACCACAATAAGACTGTCAAATAGTCCACTGTACTATTGTGTCTTTGACTGCAATGTTAGAGAATTTTGTAAACACCAATCCACTGACCTGTCTACATAAACAAAACAATTCTTTGTTTGAAAATTTTGCACATTGTGCTTCACTGGCGGTGCACTGTCTCGCAGCTCTACTTTATAATGAGTAAAAATTCAGATCTCTCAAACAGATACATTAATAACTAGAGTGAAACAGACGGTTGGAGACATGTGGGCTGCTGAATTCATTTCTTAGCATAGATCGCCGCCTAGTGTTTGGTCCGGATGTTTGCACCTTGTTGTCTTGGAAGAGTCTTTGAAGTATCACGAGATAGGTGACTCCTCCCCTGGACTACAGTGCGCATGGGCATCTTCTCCATCTTCAGATTGTTTTTCTCCGCCATTGGGTTCGGATGCACTTCGACAACTCCAACTTCGAGACCGAAGTTTTCCAACTTGCCAAGGCCAAGAACTTCACACTTTTGACGGTATTGTTTCCGCTCGGTACCCCTCGACTCGACAACTCTTTACATCTATATCTGGTAGTCGACGCGGGCCGTTGGGCCTTTTCGACGCCACGTGGGCCTCCTGCTGATAGAAAGGACCCCTTTCAAAAGATGCCCACAATGTCGATCCAAGTTTCCACATAGCGATAAGCATACGGTATGCAACAGGGGCCTATCTCCGGAGCACAACGAGGAAAACTGTCCAGCTTGTGCTCAGTTCCGGTCGAAGAAAACCATCTGGAACCGAAGAGCTGCTCGACAAGAGATGCAGCGACAGGCACCTGAACCGGAAGATATTTTCGACTACGAACATGAACCCCAGAGGCAGCGAACTCCGACCTAGAGCTCGTCACAGACGAAGACCAGTCGGACTCCGATGACGACATCCCACCGGGGCAAACCGTGAGTACCAAAGCCCCTACCCTGCCTCCACCTCCAAGGCTCCGGTCAAAGCATCGCCCTAAAGCCTTAGCTGCGATCGATTAAAAAAAAAAAAAAAAAAAAAAAAAAAAAAACCCGCTTCAGAGGCCCCGCCTTCCGGCCCGGCTCCGAAGACCATACACAAGCCTTCCGGTACCTCGGGATCGAGCAAAACACTTCCCAAGAAGGCCGTCGACTCAAAAAAGGCCTCAGAGCCGAGACAGGGCGCCGACACTAAAAAAGTCATCACCCGAAAAAGGCAGCCGAGCCAAAGAAGGTCGTCGATCCAAAACAGTTGACCCGAAGAAGGTCGTAGATCCGAAAAAGACCGTCGACCCTAAGAAAGTCGTCGAGCCAAAGAAGGTCGTCGAGCCAAAGAAGATCGTCAACCCGAGAAAAGGTCGTCGACCCAAAGAAGGTCGTCGACCCAAAGAAGATCGTCGACCCGAAAAAGGTCATCGACCCGAAAAAGGGAATCGACTCAAAGAAAGTCGTCGATCCGAAAACTGCCGCCGAGCCAAAGGCCGTTGAACCGAAAAAGGTCGTCGAACCGAAGAAGGCCGTTAAGTCCAACAAGGCCGTCGAGCCGAAAAGAGCCGTCGAGCCGACAAAGGACGTCGAGCTGAAAAAAGCTCAACAGAAAGATAAAAACAAACAAGCGACCGATCCAAAACCATCGGCGCCAAAGCCACGGACAGAAGAAGAAGAACTTTTTCATCCTGATCCAGTGAGCCCAGAACAAAATAGACTGTATATAGACCCTGATACAGGACACATATCAGTTTATGATAAGAACAAGAGAAGACTGGACATTGGAGCTCCTTCTCCTGTTCATCCTAGGAAAAAGGACTTTGGGACATCCCCTTCAAGACCTTTCACACCTCCTCCTTTCACTACTGACATGCCTTATGTTCCATATTCTCCCACACCACCACATTAGGATGAGGGAGAAGACATGAGTGTAGATCCTCAACAGGATTTTATAGACCCTGATAATCAAGGAAACCAAGATTACACATGGGACGATCAGAATGACCCTGGTGACCCATATGATACACAGCCCATACCCGATCCCTCAACATACCCCACAAAGCCATCTCCTACTAACGACACTGTCTCTTTTTACCAGCTACTTGACAGAGCAGCTCAGTATCATAGTGTAGAAATGCACACTGACCCTGTAGAGGAAGATTTCCTATTTAACACCTTCCCAACATCAGAGAAGAGTGTACGTATACTCCCTATGCTGAAGGGAGTACTAAAGCACGCACCAGACATCTTTAAAGACCCAGCCAGGGCGCATGTACTCAATCCTAGAATTGAAAAGAAATATAAACCAGCCCCTACAGACCCCTCTTATATCAAGTCTCAGCTGCCACTAGACTCCCTAGTTGTATCTAATGCCAGGAGAAGGGTAAATTCGCAAACAGGTGATGCCCCCCCTCCCGACAAGGAATCAAAAAATTTAGAAGCCTCAGGGAAAAGAGTGGCTTCTCAGGCAGCAAATACCTGGAGAATTGCATATACACAAGAGCACACTATGATGAACTGGAGGGATTATTACAACACCTACCAGAACCCTTTAAGACAAAAGCAAATGACCTAATACAGGAAGGGAAATTCATCACTAACGCATCTATAAAATGCGCCCTTGATGCAGCTGATACAGCCGCTAGGTCTGTCAACACTAGTGTGTTGCTACGCCGGCATGCCTGGCTACTCATCTCGTAAAAATGAGGTCCAATCTACTATACTCAATCAACCCATTAACCAGGATTTCTTGTTTGGCCCTGCTGTTACCATCTTAGAAAAGATGAAAAAAGATACTGACATCGCTAAGTCCATGGGTTCACTTCAATTCCAACAGTCCAGGAGCTCCTTTCGTCGCTCCTCTTTTCGAGGCTCAGGCAGAGGCAACACATCCCAAGCCTCTTTGTCATTTAAAAATACCACACAGGGCACCTTTAATAGAGGTTCAAATAGAGGGGGTTATAGAGGAAACAATAACAAGGGCAGAGGACGCGGTGGTAATAACACCAGAGCCTCCACCGCCAACAAACAGTGACATGTTCACACTCCCTCCAGACCACTTAACACCAGTCGGAGGCAGAATAACACAATTCTTACCAGTCTGAAACGCCATTACAAAAGACAGGTGGGTGAGACAAATTATCCAGTATGGTTATTGCCTGGAACTCACTTCTACTCCACCCAACACACCGCCTAAACACCGTCCAATGTCCAAAGAACACATCACGCTGTTACAGCAAGAGGTGCTATCTATGCTGGAAAAGGGTGCCATAGAGCCAGTCCCATTCCAACATCAAGGGACAGGAGTATATTCTCTATACTTCCTCATTCCCAAAAAAGACGGATCACTCAGACCAATATTGGACCTCAGACCTCTGAACCAATGCATACTATCAGAGCATTTCCATATGATCACTCTACAGCAGGTACTCCCACTACTCCAGCAAGGCGACTTCCTTGCTACACTAGACCTCAAGTATGCTTACTTTCACATCCCTATACATTCAGCTCACAGGAAATACCTCAGGTTCACAATGGAAGGTCGCCACTATCAATTCAAAGTTCTCCCCTTCGGGGTAACTAGAGCTCCAAGGGTTTTTACAAAATGCCTAGCAGTAGTAGCAGCCACCTCAGAAGGCAACACATCCATGTGTTCCCCTACCTAGACTATTGGCTTATAAAAGCCAACTCATACACACAGTGTGCATGCCATACGTCTCAAACAATCCAGCTACTGCACATTCTAGAATTTTCCATAAACTACCCAAAATCACATCTGCAACCCTCCTACATACAACAATATCTGGGAGCAACAATAGATACCTCAGTGGCGAAAGCATATCCAAACTCAGCCAGGATAGCCAACATACAGTCTCTCATTCAAAGATTTCAAATCCAACAAATCCAGCTCGAGTGTTCATGCAGCTTATAGGCATGATGGCCTCCTGCATATTCATTATCCCTCATACTCGGCTTCACATGTGTCCCTTACAGGAATGCCTAGCACGGCAGTGGAACCAAGCTCAAGGGCAAGTAAAAGACCTACCCCCAGATGCATCAACAACCCAATTTGCGATTCCTTAATAGCGAAAAATACTGATTCGCTATTAAGGAATTGCAAAATGGAATGCATAAAGAATTCACTTAAAAAATAGCATTTTCTTAGAATTCCTTAATTGCGACTCGCAAATTACAACTCTCAATTAAGGAATACCTCCCCATTCATTCCTATGGGCCGGCCCATAGGAATGAATGGGAAGACAATCTCAATTTGCGATTCGCAATTAGCGATTCGCAAATTGAGATTGCGATTTCAAGGGTGTCCAAAGGACACCCTGTTGCACCCCTGAAATTGATATGTGCACATATGTTGCGCACACACATGCCCTTGGGGCATGTGTGTGCGCAACATGAAACTTTAAAAAATGCACTTTAGTGCATTTTTCAAAGTTTTTGCAAATTACCATGAAGTTGTAATTCATGGTAATTTGCATGCTCTATTAGCGAATTCGCTATTTTAAAAACTTTCATGCATTGCATTTAAGGAATCTCAAATTGAGATTCCTTAAATACAAATATTTGCAATTTAGCGATTTCTAAAATTGCGATTTTTGCATTTGGGATGATGCATCCCAAATGCAAAAATACCGCTCGCAAAGGGCCAGATTTGGCCAGATTCTCAGAATCTGGCCCTTTGCGAGCGGATTTTTGTTTGATGAATCTGGTCCCTAGTGTTTGTAGACAGTCGCACTTACAACTCTCTGCAGTGGTGGAACCCACAAAACCTTTCCAAGGGGCGACTGTTCCAAGAGCCAGTTCCACAAGTAGTATTAACAGCGGACGCATCACTGACAGGTTGGTGAGTCCATCTCCTTCAATATACAGTCCAAGGCCTCTGGGCAGTCAAGCAAAAGACACTACATATAAACCATTTAGAGTTACTAGCAGTATTTCTAGCAATGAAAGCCTTTCAGAAATACTTGTGCAACAAGGCTGTCTTAATCCGGACGGACAACATGACAGCAATGTACAACCACCAAAAACAGGGAGGGACACACTCTCTGCAGCTATCTCACCTAGCACAGAGCATATGGAAATAGACGATCCCCAAAAACATTTTTCTCCTGGCAGAACACCTCCCAGTAATAGACAATATGATGGTAGATCTACTAAGCCGACACAGCCAACAGATACACAAATGGGAGATTCACCCTCAAGTTCTCCAACCAATCTTCCAAAGGTGGGTACATCCAGAAATAGATCTGTTTGCCACAAACGAAAACTCAAAATGCCCGTCTTTTGCCGCCAGGTTCCCACACCCGTTGTCACAAGGCAATAAGATTTGGATGAACTGGTCAGGCAGATTTGCGTACGCTTTTCCACCAACCCCACTGATTCCGTTAGTGGCATGCAAACTAAGGCAACAGTCACTCACAATGATCCTGGTTGCTCCCGCATGGGCAAGACAGCCATGGTACACAACCCTCCTAGAACTCTCAGTAGTTCCTCACCAAAGGCTGCGCCTTTCGCCACAATTGCTTACATGGAACCATGGAGAAATCGGGCACCCAGATCCCAATCAGATCAACCTAGCGATCTGGCTCCTGAGGTCTTAGATTTTGGATATCTTAACTTGCCTCCAGACTGCATGAATATTATCAAAGAAGCAAGGCGCCCCACTACCAGAGCATGCTACGCAGCTAAACGGAAAAGATTTGTAATTTATTGTAATAATAACCAAATCAATCCATTAGATGCCTCCATACAAAACATAATCTGTTACCTTCTAGATATTCAAATATGTAATCTAGCATACTCATCCATAAAACTACACTTGGCTGCTATAGCAGCATATCTTCAAAACACACAACTTGTCCCTGTTCAGAATACCACCTATCAAAGCTTTTATGGAAGGACTTAAAAGAGTTATCCCTCCAAAACATCCACCTTCACCAGTCTGGAACTTGAAAGTAGTACTTACCAGACTCATGGGACTACCCTTCGAACCACTTCATTCATTTGAACTACAATTCTTAACATGGAAGGTGGCATTTTTAATTGCCATTACCTCCCTCAGGCGAGTGAGTGAGCTACAGGCACTAACCATTCAGGAACCCTTCATGCAAATACATCATAATAAGGTAGTGCTTCGTACAAACCCCAAGTTTATGCCAAAATTTATCTCCACTTTCCACATCAATCAGTCCATAGAGTTGCCAGTTTTCTTTCAAAACCCGCAATCAGTAGCTGAAAGAGTTCTACACACACTAGACGTTAAAAGAGCTCTGCTATATTACATTGACAGAACAAAATTATTCAGAAAGACAAAGCAACTATTTGTTGCCTTCCCGCCACAGCATAAGGGTAATCCCATTTCTAAGACAGGAATAGCCAGATGGATAGTTAAGTGCATTCAAATATGCTATCAAAAGGCAAAGCGCACTTTAACAGTTCCCCCAAAAGCCCACTCAACGCGCAAAATGGGGGCATCCATGGCTTTCCTAGGAAATATTCCCCTAGAAGACATATGTAAAGCAGCTACATGGTCTACCATACACACTTTCACTAAACACTACTGTGTTGACGTGCAAGCTAAGCAACAAGCTGCTGTAAGCCAGGCTGTCCTTAAAAGTTTTTTTCAGACCACTGCAACTGGTACAGGCGACCACCGCTAGAGGAGGAACTGCTATACAGTCTATAATAAGATGTGAATTTAGCAGCCCACATGCCTCGAACAGAAAATGCTACTTACCAGTATGCGTCTTTTCTTGGCATGTAGGGCTGCTGACATTCATATTGCCCACCCTCCTCCCCGGTGCCTGTCCTAGTTGCAGGGTTATCTCTTCTACATACATTTACATGGTCATCTCTTACTTTCCTATACTCCATCTTTGCCACAATGGCGAAAAACAATCTGAAGATGGAGAAGATGCCCATGCTCACTGTAGTCCAGGGGAGGTGTCACCTATCTCGTGATACTTCGAAGACTCTTCCAAGACAACAAGGTGCAAACATCCTGACCCAACACTAGGCGGCGATCTATGCTAAGATATGAATGTCAGCAGCCCTACATGCCAAGAACAGATGCATCCTGGTAAGTAGCATTTCCCTTTTTAGCCTATAAATGTCTGGCACACATGGGATCTGAAGACTTTCCCTGCATCCACTTAGTTGTTGTCCTGCCTTTGTTGAGTAAATTACTAAGCTTTTCCACTATTGGAAGAGATTGGAGAGGAGTTACTGAATACTATTAAATATGTCAGTTTGTGGTTGAGCACAGACTTGCAGGGTATTCCAATCCTGGAACTACTGCCACTTTACATATATTTGCAGAAAGGCAAAATCAGAGCCTTGCTGGAACCCAAGGCCTGATAAAATATGAGCTCAGACATAATCAGAGAGGCTATTATCAGAGCTTGGATATGATGAGATGCTGCCATAATTTGTCACTTTACTGCATCACACCAAAAGGCACCAGAGGCTTTTTTCTTTACAGGGAAAGTAGTTGTTTACAGGGAACCAAACCTTCCCTTGGACAAGGAGATATTTTAAACAATTCAACATCCAGGTGTTCTTGATATGCAAAACTTTGACTTTGGTCCTCGTTGTTCACTTTAGGGTGACTTGAGATAGGCCTAACCTGTTCTGTAAGGTAGAGTGCATTATAAGTTTATCTGGGCAGAACAGAATCTGTTACATATCACGACTGCAAGGGCTGCTGGTAATATGGTGGTTTGCTCTCTTTAATTTGCTCTCTTTCATCCTAATTGCGGAGATAACTGTGCTGCTATACTACCTCGATCTTGAGTTTCAGAAGTTATTTTGGCCTGTGGGATTTGCTGAAACTTTCAGTGGTAGGACTGCTTGGGAAAAGATTCATGCAAGAAGCCCCTGTCCAATCATAAGGGATCCCCTGGACTCTTAGCACGATACGCCTCATTTTGGTATATCATATAAAGAGCCAGCTTCCTACAATGACAAAAATCCAATAAAGGGAACCAGAGATGTGAATGTTTAAGTTTGAAGTAGAAATGGCACCAAAAACCATAAAGTGCCAATGATAGTCACTGTAGAACCATACATAGGTGCAACTTGAGGCTGACCTCGATGGAGCGCGGGTCAGATACGCTAATCAGGTATGTCTTTGTCAAAGATTGTACCTCCGACTTAGTCCTCTAAGAACAAATCCACCATAGGAATACACTTTTAAAAGCCCCTGGACCTCCGGGGAGGCACTTAGACTTACAGGGTGTCAGCTGTTTACTTCCAGGGAAAGGCCTCTTGCAGCTTGTTGCCTCCACAGGATCAGTTTCCTCTAAGGTGCTCGCCTGGATGGACGCACTTAATGTCCTTTAACTCCGAGCAGGGGTCTTTCAAGAGCACGCATTAAAAAGGTTATAGTTGCTGACTCGGAGCAGAAGTCTTTATTTGCCAAGGCGTAAAATAGGACCTCTAGAGAATCCATAGACGGCATGAAAGCAACATAAAAGGCAAGCTCTTCTGCGTGTGCAATATGGTGATCTTTTTTACAGCTGGCAGGGCTTGTCTTCGTCTCCTAATAGATTACCGATTAAAATAAACTGAGGAACTTGTGGATAAGGTCCAGCTGTGTACATGAGTGCAGGATTTCCGGACTACATGCACAATAAGTTTTAATGATGCATTTTGACATCACTGCACTTTACCATGTCTGAGACAACTTCTTTTTCCACATATATTCGGTTTACCTGGGATGTGTGCAATGAAACCCCAATACAGTATTTTTTAAGCCCATTCATTATATGCATCATAATAAAATGTGCCCTCCTAGCCTGATTACTTTGTAAATACAGCATATATATTTTTTTGTTTCTCTCCCTACTATTTGTAGTTGATGTTTCCCCCTGTACTGTTCCTCCAAATTCTATCTTCGTTTTTGAAATATTTTATATTTGTACGCACATTTTTTTTCTCTAAGGAAAGCATTTTCAAGTCATCTGGGCCTTGGACATGCTATCACAAACTATTGATTATCTAAAACAAAACCATTCACTTTTTCAACCAAACCATGACTAGGTTAGATTATTTTGCCATTTAAAAACTGTGCTTAGCTAGTGTGGAGGACGGGTTAGAATTTATTGTATATCTTGTCAGTGATGGCCAACACCCTCTGAATTCGCAAGTTGTTTTTCTTAAATATTTTAGAGGGGCAGGGTGTATAAGCTAGTTGTTGTAGTCAATTAGCCATTGTATTGCATGCAATCTGACATTAGGATAGCTTTGCAGCTCGTTTTGGTTATCCTGGTTATGTCTTCATCTCAAACCAGAGTCTGATTCAGTTTCGGTAGGTGTACGGTCAGCACTGTAAAATCTATACCCAATTGGTTATATATTTCCTCACTTGGTATGGAGGTGCCCGTTTCTCAGGAAATGTATGTGTGGTAGGTACCTGACATTAGCAAGTGCTGTTGGATGAACCTATGTCAGATTTTTCCTGAATGAAAAAGAGTAATGGACTCAATTACAAATCAAGTGCAAATATGGATGCTGATCGTACTCCAATAACTGCTATTAGCATGGATGGCGTAAAGAATCATGTCTGTGTAAGCCGACTGTTAGTGCTGTTTGACCCTTGCCACTCCCTGATTTGCAACAGATGTAACCTTGTGACATTTCTGAAAACAAACCCACAAGGAGTAATTGGCAACTGAAATGTAAAATTATTTTTCAGTCACAACCAAGAGTTTGCTCTTGAACTAGGAACAGTGTGCCAATTGTAATCTGGTTATCTGTGAGCCAGAGTATTAAAAAAACAAGGGTGAGTGTGAAAGTATAAGAATTTTAGCGATCTGCCAGAAATTATGCGAAACAGACTTAAAATAAGTGAGCTTTAGAGAGTGAGTGCGAAAAACAGTGTACAGGTGGATTATCAAAGACGCACCTGCGTCTAAGCCTGAGTCAGGACCATGGATATGGCTGCACAAAGGGGATTTTAGGGGGAGGGAAGCAGTGAGAAGTATCTTAAGACCTGATCAAGAGGCTGAGCTTACACTCTGGAGGTGAGTGCACACAGAGTCCAGGGCAGCAGCTTGTTGAATTTAGGCAGAGTGGTCCTCGGATCTTCTGTTGGACTATCAGCATAGTCTTCCAATTATTGTGCCCTACACATACACTCAGCACATGCATATAGCAAGCACACTGCACAGCACTACATCTTCACCTTTCACAGGTACACCCAGCACATGCATATAGCAAAAACACAATGCACAGCGCTACATTCTTCATGTACTTCACCATTCACAGGCACAGCTACACCAAGCACAAGCACATGCATATAACAAGCATGCACTGCACAGCACTACATCTTTTATACATTGTACCAGTCACAAGCGCATGTACACCCAGCACATGCGCATAGCATACATGCACTGCACAGTATTGCATTACCCCTGTAGTGTACCTTACACAGGCACACATACACCAGCATATGTATACCACACATGCACTGCACAGCACTGTACACCAAACCAACAAAGGCCAATGGTGAGTTAGGCACACAGCACTCGAATATTTTAAATGAGAGAGCCTGTAGGATTCACTTCAGTGACATAGGTAACAAGCATTTACAATGCAATGGTTTTGCCTTTGTTAAAGTTAGAGCTATTGGCATTGCTCTTGACATTATTTTTATTTATGTTTTTTTATCATAAATAAATGGCATTGTCATTTACAATGCCACTAGCTTTATCTCTCGCGAATGACACACATAAACACACACAGAGCCCCCCCCCCACACACACCCACACAGAGCCCCCCACACACAGCCACACAAAGCCCCCCACACACACAGCCACACAAAGCCCCCCACACACACAGCCACACAAAGCTTCCCACACACACAGCCACACAAAGCTTCCCACACACACAGCCACACAAAGCTTCCCACACACACAGCGCCCTCCACACACACCCACACAGAGCCTTCCACACACACCCACACAGCACAAGCAGGCAACAGGGGCACAAGCAGGCAACAGGGACACACGGAGGCACAAGCAGGCAACAGGGGCACACTGAGGCACAAGCAGGCAACAGGGGCACTTACGGAGGCACAAGCAGGCAACAGGGTCACGAAAACTGAGGCACAAGCAGGCAACAGGGGCACGAAAACTGAGGCACAAGCAGGTGACAGGGGCACGAAAACGGAGGCACAAGCAGGCAACAGGGGCACACGGAGGCACAAGCAGGCAACAGGGGCACACGGAGGCACAAGCAGGCAACAAGGGCATACAGAGGCACAAGCAGGCAACAGGGTCATGAAAACAAGCACAAGCAGGCAAAAGGGTCACAAGCAGGAATTTTAATTTAGACGGGGCTGAAGTGGAGAACGGTCAGTAGGGAAGTAGTGCGGCTGGTGCAGTGGTACCTTGTGAGATCTTGCTAATAATTGAGCATATATTTGTTTACTTCTAGTGAAAGACATCACCAAGCCGTTACATGCTTTAAATCATGGGTTGCAAGAATAAATATGCTTTTATTTATTCTTGCAACTCAGTGATACACCCCCATTACAACCCAGTGATGCTGCTGCAACCTCATCTCCTGGCCTGCAACCTTCACCCCAAATTTAACTTCACAGTTCCAATGATGAATTAAGAACATAGAACTTAAGTGTATTTTGCTCCAGCACCAAGAACAAAACTCAGCACACAAGCCCCCCATACACAGACAAGCAAACCCAGCAAAAAAAAAACATATGCAAGCAGCGACAGCATAGGGAATCACACACCGTACAGGTAGCTAATCCACAACAAACCTGTCCAAATTCACAGGAAGCCTGATGGTGTACCTGTCACAACTTCTGTTCCAGCACTCTCACTGCCAGGCACAACAGGGGTGAGAGCATCGGGCGGCCTTAACTAACTACCTAAACTAGATTCATGTTTAGTGGTACCCAACTAATGACAACTTTTAATCTCACTAAAAGCCTGCAACCACCTATGGCAAGTCTTTCTCCATCCTCACCCAGCTGGCATTAGTCTGCGCCATCACACATGGATATCACACCGAAATCCCATCCCTTCCAATCTCTGAGGTTTGTAGCATTTCTGAACGATCCAACAACTGTGAGGGGGGTAGAGAACGTACTTCCCCTCTTTCCCCTTCCTAGATTGATGAGCCATATTCACATGCACCCTTTGTACAACGTCCAAGGTCCCCACTTCTTACAACACATCCCCAAAATTTAACCAATGCTCTATATATACCGCCAGCATTACTCCAGGTTCCTCACCGCGCTCCGGAAAGCCGCTGGGGCTGAGAGCGAGGAAAACAGACTGCACTGATGCGGCCTGTGTAAAATGGTGGCTTAAGATGCGGAATGCCCTGACTCAGCCGTGACTTAAGGGTGAACGGTTGCGGCGGCATTACTCATCACCTAATTAAACATCTACCGAACTTCCCCCCCCCCCCTCCTGCTGCTGGAGTGGCCAGAGTCTGCGTGGGCATTTACGTAATCGCCCCGGTCGTGTCTTGTGGGCGGGCTGGTTGCTGCCGGCCTGGATACTGCGGGCTCTCCTCCACGACAGATCTGGGATTCTGGGCCTACGCTCTTAAACAAGCAGCGGGAATCGGGCAACACTTGCCTTTGGCTGGAGGTCTGAAACGGGTGGCGGCTGTGGCGGAAGAATGTGGATGTCTGACTGCTCTCGCTGCAACACAACTATACGCGTGAAATAAAGCAGAGGCCTGTAATACAGTGTGGTACACCGCCGCGACCCGCAAGTGACAGCTGAGGGGGGAGATTCGCAGCTGTGAGATCCTGCTGTTATACAGAGGAGCCCCGCACCTCCCGGAGAACAACAAATCGGCTCTTGCACTCACCGGGTCTCTGCAGGCAAGGGCTCCTCGGCTTCTGCTCCGGTCCGCGGGTGGCTTCACGAGAGCTCCCGCTCCTCTGGGCTCTCTCTGCACACTCCTCCCCCTCTCTCTCCTGAGCTCTCCCTCGCCTTGGGAGCCGGGGGGGGGGGGGGGGGAGAAGGAGAGACGCCGGCTTCTCCTCGCACCGGAGCGCAGGGTGGCCTCCCGTCCGCTTCCGGCTGTCTCTAGGTCCTGCCCCCGGCCTGCCTGACTTCCGGGTCGCGGCTGCAGCCAATCGCAGCGCGGCCCTGGGGTCGGGAGGCGGGACAGCGTCTCCTGATTTCTCCCCGGCCGACGGCAGTGAAAGCACGGGGCAATGCCGGGTGGGCACCGGCTTACGTCAAATAAACAATAATCGAGGTGGGCACTCGATCGGAGCATTTACAAACGGCCGGAGACACAGACCGCGGGAGGGGGGGCGGGAACGGGCACACCGAGAGGGGGGGGGCGGGAAAGGGCACACGGGGAGAGGGAGTCGGGAACGGACACAGGGGAAGAGGGGGGCGGGAAAGGGTAATCAAAAGGCAGAGCACTCACCTGGACTTGGAGCAACGAGAAGTCGACGGGTCCCGGCGCCATCTTCGGCGCAATGACAAAAACATGACTTGAGGAAAGCAAAAAAATAACCCCGCCCACCACCGCATGACTACACAGAGGGAACGCCCATGGAAAAAATCTCGGGACGCCCCCGAATCTGGTCTGTGAATGACGGACAGATCTCTGTTCCAATGGCTAGCCTCCATTTATGGAGCTAGCCAATGGACAGAGGGGGCGTATTCAAGTGTCCTTACTGAAATCTAGAGATTTCTCCTGCGGCGGAGCTTACGCTCCGTGCCCCAGGCAAAACCTAAAAAGGGCCTGTTCAATAATACTGCTCACTACATGATACGCCACCACCGTTCTGTCTAACTCCTGGTGAAGCCAGCAGCCTTTCATCACTATGCTGCTAGCACTTTGGACACCCTTCCGGTCCAAAAAGACGGCAATCCGTGAGACAAGCTATGTCATGGCGCACACCCATCATCTGTGTTTGCACATGACCGCAAAAATCAGCATTTGGGTTCCGGACATCAGTACAGTTGGGGGACTCAGGGTAGGGATGCACATCCATTACTTTATCAGTAGAAACTGGAAAACACAGGAGTTTGCTGAACTTTTGCATCCCTGAGATCCATCCGTGTAAGTGCAGCCCTTACCTTCAAGAGATTTCCAGTCATTGAGGCTTCTCCTGTGACACACGCAGTTAATTTAAATGTCCTGGTGACCAGCCACATGGTCTCAGGACCCCCAGGAACTACCTCCACTCCTGTTTCTAAAGCAGTGCTCTCCTCACATGGCTGCTCCTCACTATTTCTGCATGTTGCTGTGTAGTGGCCAGAGGATTTGCAGCTGAATTTTGAGAGGTTTCTCAGTTCAGGACATGTGCCACCTCCAGGATTCTATTTTTTTTTTTATTGACCACGGTAATATGCAATAACAAAAGCAGCGTATGCCATTAGAATCATGACTGCTAGTAGCATGAATCCAGCATACATTAAATGTGCACGAGTATTCGTCCTAGTTCCACTAACCAGTGAGAATGAAGGGAAACTAAAAGTTAACAAAATCACTCCCCAACAACCCAGCAAGCAAGCATTGTATGTATTCAAAAGGATGTGGTAAAATATTAGGCATCACTGAAAACACTCAATATTTGTTTTGTGAAGTAATCCACAGTATATGAAGCAGCCATCTAAGGGGGTCGAATATCAGATTTACCTTCAAAGGGCAGTAAGATTGTTGTCCCTTGTGTCCAGCGGGGAGCCCTTATTATGTCTGCGCGTAGGGCCATTAGTATGGTCCGCTCCACCCATGACCAATTTCAGAACATCCTGGATCCATCTACTCACAACAGGGGCCCGCTTGAGTTTCCAATCTTTGCTATTGTTTTGGTACGATCAAAGCCAAGTCAAAAGGATGCTATCCTCCTTCATTGCGAGCAGGACACGGTTTTGGTTCTGAAAGCTCATATATCAGGATGGTGGAAACAAAAATCACTGTGCATGTGGATACTTACTGAATTAATGTCCACCCATCGCTCCAGGTGTTATGTGTAGATTGTAGTGGTGTGACGAGCATGTCCACATCAGTCGCAGCCTTTATACAAAATGATCAGGGGACAGAGCATGAGCATCTTTGTGGCCTATGCACAGGCACAGAAGTTCATCCCTTGGTTTTTGGGGAAACCATGCTGCTTTTAGCAAGTACATTAAGGCTAAAAATCCATGAGTTGGTGTATTCACTCAGAAAATGAAGAAGCACCTACTGCTCCATGTTTACTAGTATGTGCAATATCAGAAAATTGTCAGTGCAGTTTAAGCAAAAACAAGTGTACCAACTTGTTCTGAGACTGTGCACTGAAGTAGGATGTGTGCATGATACAGCCAGATGATCACTGAGTTCAACTTTCATTCCTTCTGCCTCACCGTCCAAATGAAACTTGAAATGTATGATGACAAAGCAAGGCGTGCCACTGGCAACGTCACCTGTACAAAACACGCTGACTACAATTAATGGGAATATATTGCACCCTGCTCATTTATTCTTTCCTGCACAATTGAAAATGCCCTGGAACAGTACACACTGCACAGCACACAAAGTTAAAGTGCCCTGTGCAGTTCTCACACGTAGCTGGCAGCTAGACAGTCCCAGCACTGCTTTCAAAGAAACAAAGCCCACCCACATGAGTGGTAAAAACCAGTGCTTAGAGTCCTCGTGCTGGCTTTCAAATAAACCTACACTACCCAACAGTGTACAATAGACTTCGAACACAGTGTGAACGGCACTTGAGAGCGGCTGTAAACATCCTGCAGTTCATGAAGTTTTTATACTACGTCCGCTGCTTCAAACGACAGCACCGTTTGTTGTTACCAAAGTCCCTATAGCTAACAATAGTAACATCCTAGCAGGTTTCTACCCTATGACCATCTAGAGCAAAAATAGGCCCAGATCAGACCGTAATAATATATTTATTAATGCAGCTTTTTCTTGTTATGTTGAGCCACAGAACAGGACATCGTGAAACTGGCTTGCAATAACCTAGTAGTGAGTGCACCACAGTTTATATACATGTACTGTCAGAGTTGCATTTTTTTTTTAAGTAGATCTTTGCTGTTTTAATGAAATGCAAACATATCTCCATTCATGCGTATATTGAACGTGAGGTGGGACGGACTGCTGGAAAGAGGTGTCTGATTACTAACAATTTAGACAGGCAGAAAGGTGAGATAATGAAAGGTACTTGTAAGAGCAAATTTAAGTAAAGGGTGTGAAGAAGTGAGTTCGGAGAAGGAAGAACTAGTAATAATTCACAAAAGGAATGAACGAGGGGAAAAAGGAAATAAAACGGCATTTCGTTATAAGCATTGAAAAGACTATATTCTCAGCAATTTTGTTTGGATGAAAAAGAATAAAGCCTGATAAGCATTGAACTTTTAAATATCTATTGTTATTTTATATATAGTTTTTGAAAGCACAGAAAAAACTCCACTGGAATTCACAACAAATAGATATTGAAAGCAGGAAAACCTATTCACCTTGTGCTCTTTCTCTAGGTAATTGACACTGTGAAGCACGTCATCAGTGATGACCGAGTGAAAATCACTATTCAGAATGCCTTCGAGCCTCTTCCCGTCAGCCCCTATGATGAAAAGTCTTTTGGATATCAAATTGTAGGGCGGACCATTCGTGATGTATTCTCTGACATCACCTTCGCTCCAGGTAAGTTCAGACACATTCCGCTTATTACTTTGCTCACAATTAATTGCCGCATCTGACATCAGGCCTGTCGCCCCTTCGCCCCTTCTTACTATCACTCAAGATAAACAAAGCAGATCACATCCATCATCTCTTCCCTCTTACTTCTAGCCCCCAACCCTGCAGTTGCTGCTGACCATCAGTCCAGATGAACCCATGCATTGTAGGTGACTGGGGAAAAGAACGCTGGAATTTGGATCTAGCCAGATATTAGATTTTGTTTTATCATGTCTGAAGATGAGCAAGGACAAAGCTATGTCAGGACTTTGCCATCCTCTTTCGCTCTACTCTCCCTAATGTCCTAATGCAGCAGTCTTATAAATGTTTGCGAACTGCTGTCACACAGCACCCAATGAAGCAAGTTAAGAATCTGTGTTTAGGCATTACTCTGGAAATTTAGTTTCAAATAAACTCAAAACAAAAAACTTAAAATATTTATTGGAGTCACAGCCAGGCTGACTGACAAAACTGCCCTGACAGCCTCCAGCCTTAGATGAAGGGTCATGGGACCTCTCCCCTCTCACATACATACCAATATTATTCAAACAAATATTTCCAATTACGGAGATTATGTTTTAGACTGGCACCCCGTCTGATAAATCCAAATAGGAAAAAAAACATTTGTGGCACTTTCCATCAGCCGCGGTCGGTATGGGAGTACCTGCCGGGGCGGTGATGTGGGAAGGGGGGGTTAGTAATGTATGGATAATGGAGGTTTGCAGGTAAGTAAACATTTAAATAAATCAAACTAATTTCGTTGCGTGCACTGCATCCCCAAATGCAATGCAGTGCGCGCAACGAAATTTGTTTGATTTATTTAAATGTTTACTTACCTGCAAACCTCCATTATCCATACATTATTAACCCCCACCCTGCCCCTCCCCCTCCCCACATCACCGCCCCGGCAGGTACTCCCCTACCGACCGCGGCTGACTAGATTCAGACTGCAACACACTTCCGACCTGCAAAAAGTAGAGCCACTGAGAATCTCTTGGAGTTCAGAAGAATAGTTCAGAGTTGGTTATTCCTAATGTCTATCGAAAAATCTATATGGTCTCATTCACAAAGACAAGCCCTCTCTGGCTACAGACGTATTTCCTTGTATTATCCTATAAGAGAACCAAATCAGCACAAACCCCTTACATAATCCCCTTACTAAAATCAGGGGGGGACGCGGCATAACAGATGGATCACTTCAAATTGCAGAGATGATTCACTCCTCCAAATCTTGCCTGCCAGACCCCAAAGCACTTACGAAATAGCTTAGCACCTTATGTTGGAAAGAGCAGAGTATAGAGTTGGAAATATTGGGAATAATGTTTACTATTAATGTTACTTTTGAAAGAACAAGGTGTCAACGCTGTCGACAGTGAAACGGAGCCCAAAGATGCTGCAGCATGACCTGCCCACATGTGACAACAGCCAATCCTTCTTCCACAGTTGTTACATCCAAGATTATATGCTGTGCTAAAAACCTTCTCCCCCTATACTCCTAAAAACCTCGCATGAACAGCTGACCTTGCATTAAACGTTTGATTGTTCCCTCTGCTCTCCTCCATTCTCTGCATTCCTTACTCTCTCTAAGTGTTACCTACTCTGGTGCATGCCTGTCTGCCTTACACTCAATTATTGTATTTATACAACCAGCCCACACCTCGTCCACTAAATCATAACCTCTTCTTCCTGGAAAACACATCTCTGCATTCTAACAATAGCTCACCTCCTCTAACCATTCTATGCTTTCCACCAACGATTTGCACGAACTCGCGCTAATACAAAGAAGATAAATGCATGCAGTCATTTCCTTGAGAAAATGACTAATATCAGTAACTATCAATAAACATGAATCACTGGATTAACCACTAACCTTGGAATTTAGGAGTAGCGTTCTATCTGCCATAAAGTGCTTTGACGCCACATCATGATAAGTAAACACTATATAAATGTAATTACCGTACAGTAGATGGGAGCCTTCTAAAGGGGACATGCGAAGGGGTACTAGATTAAAGATAAACGAGCAGTAAAACCTTTTTCCTACCCAACGCAAACTACAATCGCAATCTTGAAAGTGCGCCGTGCAAGGCAAAGAAGGAAAACTCTACATGCTTAGCAGGGTTCAACCCTTGACCAGCACAATCGCCAATCCTTGGAATACCTGAAATTGGGAGCACAACACTTGCTCAAAAGTGAAAACTGGATGCCAAAAAAATCCTAAGTTTACACTATCCTAAAGGGCAGCTTATTTGAGTTTCAGTTAAAGAAGACACGTTGACTTATAGTTTCTCGGTATAGACTCCATCAAACATAAAAACTCTGGGTTGTATAATGATTGTGGAGACTTATATTAACACAATAATCGGGTCAGTGGTTTCCCCCATTCATATATTCTGGAGTATCCACACTTTCCTGGCCCTGGAGCATCACACAACCATCGCCAGAGCTATTATAGGAGCCATTCTGGTTTACTGGTATACTATGTTGACAGCAGTGCCTGTCAAACATGGGTCCAGACTCCATTTAACCTTGAACCAGAAGCCAAAATTATTATTATCGCAAAGACAGTAAAATTAAATTATTACACAAGATAGCACATACCACTGCACAACTAAATCCTGCAATCACCTACAGGCATACCTACTGTTGCCCAGGTCCTGCAATATGGATAAAGAGTAATTTCAGCTGATGGCTTTCAGAGCATCCCCCAAGAACGTAGACTGGAACAAACGATCTTTTAAGATCTTGAAATGTGTGTTTGGGTCTGTAAAAACACAACAAAGGTACATGTATAGTCCTTTGCATGTCTTGTCATCACACTGTGTTCCCAGGATGGGATGGGAGAGGGTGAGATGAGAAGAAGGGCAAGTTCCCGCCCGCGCGATGAACACCATCCACTCCGGATCCCCGACGGACCCCTGCCCCCACCACGTCTTCAACAAGGCCGACTCCACCATCGCACCCCATCTCCGAGACATCAACACCTCCTTCGACACCGCCACCTTCCCGGAGAGCTGGAAGCACGCCGAGCTCAGCGCCCTACTGGAGAAACCAACAGCGGACCCCACCGACCTCAAAAACCTCCGCCCCATCTCGCTCCTCCCTTTTCCTGCCAAAGTCATAGAGAAGATCGCCAACAGACAACTTGCCGCCTTCCTCAAGATGAATGGATCCCTCGACCCCTCGCAGTCCGGTTTCAGAGCCAACCATAGCACCAAGACCGCCCTCCTCGCTGCCACCGACGACATCCGAGCCCTGCTCGACAACGGGGAAACAGCTGCACTCATCCTCCTGGACCTCTCCGCAGCGTTCGACACGGTCTGCCACCGCACCCTAGTCCAACGCCTCAGCAACACCGGCATCCAAGGGAACGCACTGAAGTGGATCATCTCGTTCCTCGCCGGGAGAACACAGAGAGTCCGCCTCCCCCCGTTTCGATCCGAGGCCACTGAAGTCATCTGCGGCGTCCCGCAAGGATCATCACTCAGCCCCACCCTCTTAAACGTCTACATGAGACCTCTCGCCACCATCGCACGCCAACACAACCTCAATATCATCTCCTACGCCGACGACACCCAGCTGATCCTCTCCCTCACCAGAGACCCCGACACCGCCAGAACCAGCCTCCACGAAGGGATGAAAGACGTCGCCGAGTGGATGAAGAACAGCTGCCTGAAACTGAACTCAGACAAGACGGAAGTCCTCATCCTGGAACCATCACCCTCCGCCTGGGACGACTCCTGGTGGCCCCCAGCCCTGACCACGAGCGCAACCTGGGCTTCATCCTGGACTCCTCCCTCTCGATGACCAGACAAGTCAACGCCGTCTCCTCTTCATGCTTTCACACCCTCCGCATGCTCCGCAAGATCTTCCGATGGATCCCAACCGAGACCAGGAAGACAGTCACCCAGGCCTTCGTCACCAGCCGACTAGACTACGGAAACATCCTCTACGCCGGAACCACAGCCAAACTACAGAAAAGACTCCAACGCATCCAGAACGCCTCCGCCCGACTCATCCTGGACATCCCCCGACGCAACCACATCTCCGGCCACCTGAGGGACCTGCACTGGCTCCCCGTCAGCAAGAGGATCACGTTCAGGCTCCTCACCCACGCACACCAGTCTCTCCACGACCTGGGCCCCAAGTACCTCAACGACCGCCTGACCTTCTACACTCCCGCCCGCCAGCTACGATCGACCAACCACGCCCTCGCCGCCGTTCCACGCATCCGAAGAGCCACCGCCGGAGGCAGATACTTCTCCTACCTGGCGGCCAAGACATGGAACTCCCTCCCCATCCACCTTCGACTGACCCAGGACCACCTCTCCTTCAGGAAGCAACTGAAGACCTGGCTGTTCGAGCAGTAGCGGAGCCCTTCCCCAAGCGCCTTGAGACCCCTTCCGGGTGAGTAGTGCGCTATACAAATGTCATGATTGATTGATTGATTGATTGATTGATTGATTGATGGGTGAGGAGTGACAAGGCTCATGTGAACGAATGTGTGAGGGATAGGTGGTGAGGAAGTGAGGTTGTAGTGAGGTGAGAAGAGTTAAGGAGGAATCTGAGTGCAATTGATTTGGAAGTGAGATTGAGATACGGTTATAGTGTATGTTGCACAAGGTGATTTGGTTAGGTTGACAGCGAGGTTCTGCTGAACTGTTCAAATGTAGCAGAGAAGGCTTACACATGCAGGGTCTACACAGTAATATTCACCACAGGGTACGTAAACATTACTCGGTACACTGGATGAGATGGGGCATGTCACTACCAAGTCATGAGTTTGGTGATGCAATTCAGTGCCTTGTTTGTTTTTCTTTTTTGTCTTGCCATGACATTGACAGACTTAAGCCCCAGAGTCCAGCGGGTAGTCAGTAGCTAAGGTAGGATTTTAGCTGAGAGCACCAGGAACAGTGTTACTTGACCAATTATCTCTCCCTCCCTCCCACTTTGTGCTGTGTCACTCTTCATTACACCAACAAAATCAAAAGAAAGATGGGTGTGACTTTGCTGAATGCACAAAAAACACCATTGGCCATCTTAAAGTAGTGCTGCCTTTAGAGGGGGCTAAACCATACTTATTAAATAAGAGAACCTTGATAAAACCTGTGTACGAAAATCAAACAAATGTGACCGACACCTCTGTGGAGAAGCGCAAGCTGGCTCAACTGTAAAATATTGTAAGTGCTGTTTGCTATTTACTTTTTTTCTTGGTGTTGAAAGGAAAATACTGTCAAAAAGAAAATGCATGGATGAAAGCAATCCACAAGAATTAGATAATGAGATAGGAAGTGTAGAGTGGTACGTGAAGAGGCATGAGATTGAATCAAGACTACATTCCCTTGGTATTTGGCAATACTGGCATCCAGAGGCAGGCTTCTATGATAAACTTGTGCTCCCTGCACTTGGATGTTTTTATTTCATTTAGCTCTCGGTAAAGCTTATGTATCCCTGCTGCACCTTTTTGTCTTGGGTGAGGATTATACACCTTACAAGCTTGCCAACTTAGCTTTGTTCCATTTTTATTTGTGGTGACTTTGTAGTTACACTAAAATGTGCTTTGTCATAACAGGTTTTTTTTTACTAACCATCTACTGCTTTGTATGAGCTATGCTATTATGTTTGAATTGCCCCTTAGAAAAATGTCCACATAATAGAGAGCTGGGACAGGGCCCTTGGAGAGTGTGGTTTTTGGCCTCCCAGCATAGCCCAAACAGTCACACCTGCCTTCTCCCACAGTAATAAGCAACTCATCTGGAATGACTTTCATTTCTTGGCAAAGTTTTAATTGGAGCCCGGCTGTGCAGAACATTCACACCTAAGCTGGAGATCTTTTATGTGCCCGGGTTTCCACCTCAGTGTGTGGTAGTGTCTCCTCACAGGGTGCTCATGTGATGATTAAAACAAGAAAGTGTGTCACAAAGATATACTGTGTGAGTTGTCAGGGCTGTGATGCAGAATGTTTGATTTTTTCAGCATTCTGTCCATCATTTGTTGCAACAGCATTTCTTGCCTTAAGTGGGATGGATATGCCCAGATGTGGGACCCTTTGCATATGGCTGGGTCTGAACTGGAGTGAGAAAGTGAGCTAAAGAATGATGATGGATTCAACCCAGATCTCTGCAAGGGCGTGATTGCCTGAAAAGTTTCAGCGCTCCGTCCATCATCTCCTTGTATTTGCTTTGTTCGTCCCTAGTTGGCAGGTAATGCCCAGATGTGGGTCCCTTGCTCACTTTGCCACTGGAATCATGCTAGCCTGGCTTATATGGGGTGTTACCCTGAAACCGGTCCCAGGATATTCGTTTCCTTTCCAGGAAAGACCTGGCTTGGCTGTTCGGGCTGGACTGTTCCCATGAGGCACAGGTTCAAGACTGATTTGTATATGGCCAGGTCTGAACTGGGTTGACAAAGTGAACTAAAGAATAATTATGGATTCAACCCAGATCTGAGTCTGGGGTGAGTGTCTGAAAAGTTTCAGCGCTCCGTCCATGATCTCCTTGTTTTTGCTTTGTTCGCCCTAAGTTGGCAGGGTATGCCCAGACATGGGTCCCTCGCTCACTTTGCCACTGAATTCAAGCTATCCTGGCTGATGAGTGGTGATACTCTGAACCGGTTCCAGGATGCTTCTTTCCAGTTCAGGGAGGACTTGCCTTGGCAGTTCGGACTGGACTGTTCCCATGAGGAGCAGGGTCAAGACTGATTCGAATATCGCTGGGTCCAAACTGGGGTAGTGTAGTGAGCAAAAGAACAATGGATTTAACCCAGATCTCTTGACTGGGGTGAATGTTTAATTTATTCTGCATTCCGTCCATCAACGCTGCAGCAAGTGATGCAGAAGGAGCAACACTAAACAGTTCTAATTTAGAATCTCAGATCACACTTGTTTGACTGAATATAAGTGGGAGTGAGGGATGAAAGCGGCAAAATGCAGATGGAAACAAGCGGGTAGCATTGGGTCTGCACGGGTATGAAAGCTACAGAGAAATGGACAGTAAAAGATCAGTTGTTTCGAGGTCTATCAATTAATTTCAAAGATGGAGTTCTTTAAACATCCAGTCAGACTTATGATTGTTTATTATTGCTCAGTTTATTTTTACTTTATTCTTCCAAAACTCAACTGTTTCTGTTTACATTTTAAATTCATATTTCCCTTCATCAGGGCTTGAATTAACAACAAATACTGAACCAAAAAATGTCACATTAGTAACAACGTAAAAGAAAGGTAAGCAAAAAATACTTTAACAAACAACACTTTTGATACAATTTCAAGAAAATAATTTTACTAATCAAGAGATAAGAGGTCCAATTTATCTATGGTTCGTTCTAAATAAGTGTTGGAAAACAAAAGGATACTATGGAACCAAAAACGTGGGAACGGATCCATACTCAAGTTAATCTAAGAACAGGGAAAGATAGCACTCCTGTGTTTTGTCAGAAAGGAGATGACCTGTCACTTCGTGGCATGCTAAAGAACAATACCCAATATTAGCATGTAGAAAAAGAATAGTTAATAGAAAGTAGAACTGCATGACTGGTTTTCTGAAGCAGTGGTTCTTAACCTGTGGTCTGAGGTCCCAAAGGGGTCCGCGAAGGCCTACTCAGGGGGTCTGGGACTGTTTTACAAAATTAAATAATATTAAAATTAATAAATTAAAATTAACAAAGTTTATACAAATATAAAAGCTAAAGTGAACATTTGAATATCTTTGCTATATTTGATTGTGAATTAATCAAAATATTTCAATATTTGAGACTTTGTTAGTTGTGTATTGCTTAGGCTGGAGGACCCCCAGCTTCCAGTAATGCCTCATAGGATTTCCCTGATTTCAGTTATGATTCATTGGGTGTGCACAGCAGTCGAAAGGTTAAGAACCACTGCTCTAAAGCATCTGTGACCGGATAATCTTACTTCCTAGAAAGGTTATTCAGCTGATTCCTTAAAACTGTTTGGTTATATGACCCTCATTTTGTGTGAAAGTGCAGATACATAAAGTGGTTCAATCCCATCATCCAGTTTTGCATTCCTCTTCATATTAAAATAACAGTAGTTCTGAAAAGTTTCAACAGATCAATTTTCACTATACTGAGCTTCTAATGATGTGCTCAAATAACGTTATGTGCAAGCCAATTAAAAAAAAATGTTTGGTTCTCTGTCAATCTAATATTGTTGCAGGGACTCTGCTTATGAACTGAACCAAGCATGTGGCCATACAACTTTAGTATGTAGGAACTGAGTCACCATACCACATAAGTACCTATGGGCCCGAATCTGACTAGCTTATAGTGCCTCACTTGCCCTCCTTACCTTCCCAGAGAGACAAGTGATTTTGCACCCCAGAACACAACACTCTTGACCCTCTCAGGGATCGCAGTAGCAGGTCATCCCCTTTGTTCACTATAAATAGGAAGGATACACAAAGCTTACAATATTTATTAAAACTTTTGTGCTCTAATATGCAATAATTGTGCCACAATTAGAAAACATATGCAGGTCATTAATGTCATTAGCATGACTGAAAGACCTTATTCAATAAAAAGCCCTGTCATAAGAGCTGACAGATTTGCCTAAGCCCACCACCACTATATAAGCAATGTGATATAGATCTCTGGGATTAGTGGTGAACCCTACACCTCGGCATACATAGATGGATGTTCTACTTCTCAGCTGATGAAGCCCTTTCGTCTCAGGACCTTGTCTTTTCTGCAAGTCCTTCGCTCTCTGTGTTTTCAAACAACAAGTCCCGGGTTATATGATAAAACATGTGTGGTCAAAAACAGCACCTGGGTTTCGCTATTATGTCTTATGTGCTAGTGTCTGACCACAAACAATAATAAGGAGCAATAATGTTTGGCCTTGCATGAGCTGTTCCAACTAAATACCAGGAAGAGAATAAAATACAAAACATGTGCTGCCTATGTGTGAAAATACAATGTGGCAAAACAGTAAAGGTATTGGTAACGTGTGCAAAGCGAATACTGCGTACAATTTACATAGTTAGGCTAGCATAGGGAAAAATACAGTGGCCTATGAAGGGAACACGTGCCAATATAACAGTGAAAGAAAAATAATACATGCAACTTTATCGCCAACCTGAAGAAACAAAAAGAACATCTATTCAATCCACTATTCTTGATATATGTACAAAACTAATAAGCAACTAGGAAGATCCGTGTCTAATCACCATTAAACCAAATGTGAGGAGACCTGAATCAGAGGTCCTTTGAACTGCTCACTTTGGCCACTTAATTTTTAAAAAAATTATTAAATCGGGATGTTGCGGAGAATGTTGTCTCTGGTGTTATCAACATTCTCAATGTATACTCTAGTTTCACACAAACAAATCATCAGCAATTTTCTAAGGTGCCTTATCCTGAAAACCCATACAAACACTTTAAAAGCACTGAGAAAAAACAGAACCTCACCACTTTTAAACGCATATGATCCTATAAACGGTATGTTGGAGTATACATGTGCATTCTGTATCCCATATCACAGAACAACAGGCGTCTAGATATCCAAAGTCATCCCAGTTAGATCCAGCTGATGGTAATAAAATGTACAACTCCTCAATTGAGTGTAAGAAACTCACAGCATCATAAATGCCTTCCGATAAAGTGGTGTACGTACATGTGCAGGTTCCTCAGATGACAGTACAGTCCTTCCCTCATATTGCCATTCACAGAGCAATTCTGGGCCAGATCGCGCTACCTTTCAAGAGCAATAGACTTGAATGCTAACTTGCTCCTCCTCTGGATTCCCTGCTTTCTATATCAACCCTATATATTTAACCAAAAGGGAGCAATAGACCGCAGGTGTTACCTGCAACTTGCGTTCAATGGGTCTTTAGCACAATAACTAGTTCTTTATATGCATATTCAGCATCTTAGAAGAAAAGCAGATTAGTACAAAATGGCATATTTTGCCCTTTCCATTTCATTCTTAAAATCATAAATGCTCCTATCAAAACAGTCAACCCAAAAATGTAATCAAAAGGGAGTATCATAGGGAACAAGATATGATTCTGTAAATGCAAAGTCAACACTCTCTCAGCTTCCCAGACGCGGTATCCATAGAAATATAAGTTAGAGTAGACAGCTGCACAAACAGAGAAGCTAGTATTACAGAGTCAATGTGCCTTTAAAAAATAATGCAGCTCATCATCTCTGTTAAAACCATGAGCAAAAGATCTCAATATAAAAATCCAAAAGCTTTCCCGCTCTCTCAATTTCTGCTCTTTAATTCTCTTCTTTTCTATGCCAAAGAATGCTTTCAATAGCTACAAATCATATGACATCCAGTTTACCCTTAGTCGGAAAACTTGAGATGCAGAGAAATTGGGTATTTCTCCTAGGGGTGTTTCAAAGTCCTTAGGTGCTCCTTCCATCTTTCTTTCACTGGTCTCGTAGTGACCCCCACTTAATTTGATTAACATGCGCAAGTTATTACATATATGCAATAAGTACTATTGCAATTTAAACTTTACTTAATCCAGTAACGCTTAACCCTTCACAGTCCCAAAAGACAGTTTGTTTCCTTTTCTGTATGTGGACAACAGATGCAATTTCAACATCTGTGGAATCCATGTTTATAAAGTACTCCTTCCGTCACGATTTACCAAGTTTAAAAGTCACTTCAGGTTTTCCTTAAAGATATGTCAATAACTCTAGTGCTTTCACTGTTAAAATGAGTGGCAAATCTCTCTGAGCTTTTATCGGATTTAATTTTAGATTTCCGAGGAACCTTGGGTTTGTACAGCAAGTTATTTCTCGAGGTATCACTGACCCTATGCATGGATTTTTTCAAATCCGTTCTCCTGATAACCTCTTTCTTGAAAGGGTTTTCTGGTATTTGTTGCGTCCTTTTTATAATAGTCATCTAAAAGCTCAACATAATGAATATTAGTTTTTTAATGAATAGGATGAGCCGAGTCATAATGCAGTATGCTGTTATTTATTGTGGGCTTCCTGTGAACCCTACTATTGATACTCATTTCCCTGATAAAAATCTCATAGTCTTAGAAGCAAATCTTCACCATGGTGTATTCTAAGAATAATTCCCCATTCATTGAATTCTGGTTCAAATACTCTTGAAATGTATACAATTCATCTTAATTGCCTTTCCAAATAATCAATGAACTGTAGCCATAAAAGAACTTTGGCCTTCCAAAACAAGAAGGTCCTCCAATTACAAATGCTCTTTCTGAAAATAGCCCATTAGCAATGAGGCCTTTGATGGTACAAAAAGAGAACCCATTGTAATCGCGCTGGTTTGATGGAACAAATTGATCTCATAATAGATTATTTTTTTACCTAGTACAAATTCAGACATTTTCAACATATTACTGGGAGTCAGATGATTAGCTGATCTGTTTATAAAATAATTCGTACTTAAAAGGCCATTTTCGGAGGAGGAGCTACGCTAGCAAACAAGATGGCTGCTTAGGCTCCCGGGAACGCCGACCTCCGTATCCTGCCAGATGATCCTGTCGTTAATCCTGTTTTTACGCCCGACCTCCGTGTGGATGAACTGATGCGCACTCGCAAGGCTTGTTTGACGGAGTTGTGTAGAGTTGAAATTTGCGGCCTAGTCCAACAGGAGAGCCGGGGCCTCGAGTTTTGACCCAGCCGGGTTGCAGTTGAACAACATAGGCCGTGAGAACCAAGCAGGGTCTGGTCTACCGCAGTGGAGGTCTTTTTTGGCCCGTTTTTGACGGCGGTCATTCAGAGTGACTAACATCGAGGGAGGAGTGACGTGACGCGATAGTGGCTGTGGATGGGGGCCCCTATCCCGCGGACTCGGTTTCCACCTCGCTGTGGCTCGATGGGTCGGGGTCTTCGCTCGCAGCAGCGAAGTGCAGCTTGCTGCTGCAGGAACAGACCAGTCACCCTCCGACGCCGTCCGTTCCCCCCCAATATCTGTTCCCCCGGAGAAACCGGGCTCTCTGGGGGAAGTGAAAATGATCGGTACTGTGCGGGGAGAAATGGACCAGACGGAACGTGAGCCGTCGCTAAGGACATTATTGGCCGCCGGGGCATTTCATTTACATATGGATGCCCGGATTCACAAAATGATTACGGGCATATCTGAGAAGGAGTGTGTGAAACTGGACCCTACTCCACTGCAAGAACTGTTGCCAGCTGCGATTTACAAGGCGACCATCTTGACTTTGGACGAGGACCCCGTGCGACAAGAAGCGCCGAAGCACTCGTCGGTATTCTGGAGAATCCTGAACCCGGTGTTTCGAACATTTTACTACATCTGCCATCACTGCTGACTTTGAGAAAATCGTTTGGCGTTCCCTTCCCGGAGATTCCTGTCGTAATTGTTTTTGGACTTCTGTTTCATCCTTTCCCTCTTTGATGACCACGCGCTCGTGGAGAAAACAACATTGGAACTGTCCGTCCGTGAGGGAGCGTTTCTGTGTTGATGGAGTCCTTGAGGAATCACTGACTTTGATTTTTGTTGGACTGAATTTTTTTGGACTCTTTCTGCGTTTTGATTATCCTGCGGAAGTGGTTGTCCTACTGGGAGGGTTTCGCATGATGGTTCGGAAGGGCCAAGGCTGAATTCGATTGACCGGGATTGGTACTATGGCCTTAATGGACGTGAGAATCGCGACTGTTGATCTAACGGAAGGCTGGGCGGTGTATTATAGCTCCCCCTAATATACTGTTTTCGTGATTTCTGTAACATTGTACTTTCATCATAGGGGGTGCTTTTCTCAGGCGGGGGGGAAGGAGTCCGGGAGCCCATACGGAAATGCCCTCCCTCATGTCTTTCTCTTTTCTATTTTTAGAATCTAGTTAGTTTGGGCGACAGGCACACTGCTAGTTGGAGTTAGGCGATAGCCATATGTAGGGGTGCAGGGTAGGGGGATGAGTTTATTATTTTATTTCGGTTTTCATTCTTATAGTTTTCGTTTCTTCAATCTTCTCTTTGGTCTCTCCCTTATTAGCAATATTGGCGAAATATCCTGATCTTGTTTACCTTCCAGTGTCTGGTTGCCAAGCTTTGTCTATTGTTCTGATTTTATAGGTGGGCGGGTTTTGAGGGCCGGCGCTTAAATTGTATGTCGATTGTAATGCTACTAATCCTGCTTCGTGCTTATTTGCGCAGGCGTCTCAGCAATTCTTCTGTTACTGCAAGTATATCCTGTCTTTGTACCTGTCCGCCCTATTATTATGTCGCAAGGTATGGCACCAGATATGTCTATTCCGTTTTTCTTGTTTTAAAATAATAAAAAGATTTACAAAAAAAAAAGAAAAAGCCATCTTCATGCTTAATACTCATAAACAACGATTTAGCATTATTGTCACCAGAAGTAAATCATTCTCTCATCGTATTTTATATATACTCTTCTGAAAATCAGTGTGTTCTCTTATAAATGAGGGAATATCTTCCACCAAAGTGGCTATAAAGATATTGATAAATTCTGACACCCTTTCTGTCAGAGAACCATTACTAGAGACAATAGGGTCTGCCTTGTGGGTTATCCAATGACGTATGAACCTTTGGGAGAAAGTATATCACTGGAATTCTGGGAGAGTAAATATTTATATAGTCATGCTCCTAATCTGACATTTCCAATTGGTCAACATTACTTCCAGATTTTTCTCTGCTCTTATAACCATCATGATATTGTCAGTTTCATAGCAGGAGTTATCATATTGCTGTCTATGAGCTTCTTTGTCGTAGTTAAAATAATCCATCACCACTACTGCTCCTCCCTTGTCTCCATTCCTGATTATTATCTCTTTATTGCTCTCTAAAGACTGTGAAGCTCATCCCAGTCGCTTACACAAATTGATAATTTTATGGTTAAACTGCACCTGGTTCTCATTTCGTAGTTTGTATTTGGCCTCTTCATTATTTTGTCATTTTTGGGGGGTAAAAATTGATTTCAGTTTCCAACCACTTTCTATTGATTCACTATACTCGATACCCAATCCTGTGCAATGAGTAGTGTTGTCAGAGGAATTAGGAAGATCCCATAAAAATCCTCCCTAGGGGTTGAAACGTTGACTTTCGGATCCAAACCCTTCATACAATGCTAACTTTTTGCAATCTTGAACTGCCAAATTGGGTGGATTCTAAAGAGAATATGCCCGTATGGTTGGGCTGATTGTATACATTGTGCACTGTTTTTATTATTCATGTGTTCACAGTTTGTTTCACTTGCACTGCGCTGTCACTAGGAGCACCTTTCATGCTTTGAACTGTCTAAATGTATTGAAAATGTGGAATATGACAATCCAGAAGTAGATATCTAGCTCTCCTCTTTACATCACATTACTGTGTTGGGACAGTTTTGATAACATATGGCGAGGATCCTTGCTGATGTATTGTATTGTATTGCGTATTTGTATAGCGCTGACTGTCACCCAAAGGGTATCCTGGCGCTTTGACTTATCCAGACCAACGCAAAACACAGCACTACACTGCCCTGGGGAATAGATGGGACTTCAAGCCTTTCTTATATGAGAAGAGTTCCCCCGTGCTCCTTAGAGTCACTGGCAGAGAATTCCAAAGTTTGGCTGCAGTGTATCCAAAGGAACGGCCTCCCATCCGTATCCACTGTGACCAGATATGCTGATGAAGATCGCAGGGGTCTTGAGGTCGAATACCAGGAAAAAAGCTCTTGTAGCGGGACAGGCCCCTGATCATGGAGGGCCCTAAACACTATACACAACGCTTTAAAACAAATGTGCTGGTGCACAGGTAACCAGTGGAGGTCCTTAAGCGCAAGGGATGAAGAAGCCGAACGCAGTCGAGAAAGGGCCAGTTTAGCAGCCATATTCTGGATGCGCTGCAATTTTCTGATCAAAATACCAGGGGCACCCAGAAGTAGTGCGTTGCAGTAGTCGAGCCTACTGAGAATAATACTACGCACTACTTCTGGTTTAGCCTGAGCCGGAAGCATAGGGAGAATCTTACATAGGATGCGGAGCAACATCATACATGTAGCGACAGTTTTGTTTACAAAAACATTCAGCTGCAAATTTGGTCCAAACATAACGCCCAAATTACGAGCGGAATCTGCTGCCGCAGCTGTACCCTGGAAAGCAGAGAGTTAAAGCGCAGCCAGTTCGCAGTGGCTGTCATGCAACGGTGAAAGGTCTTCCAAGGAAAAAATAAGCTGCGTATCATCGGCATAGTTGATGACCGAGATACCGAATGATTTAATCAGCTTAACTAAGGGGCGGAGGTAGAGATTAAATAAAATGGGACTGATGGCCGACTCCTGAGGTACCCATTGCCCCACTCTTTTTGTGCCAGATCTAAAAGGTGGTAGAGCCACTACTTGATGTCGATCCTGAAGATAGGAAACCAGCCAGTCTCTCGCCAGACCAGCCACCCCGGCTTCCTCCAATCTGCTGATGAGAATAGCGTGGCTGACCGTGTCGAACGCGGCCGACATATCAAGCAGCACTAAAAAGGTTGCATGACCGGAGTCGACACGTGAACGGAGATCATCCAGGACAACCACTAGTGCAGATTCGGTGCTGTGGGCAGGCCTGAAACCGAACTGGGCCATGTCCAGCCAGATGTTAGTTTCCAAAAAACTGGACAGATGTTTAGTGACCCACTTTTCCAGAATCTTAATAGGAAATGGAAGCAGCGAGATTGGCCGGTAGTTCCCCAAACACGCGGGGTCCAATGTTGCCTTCTTCAGAAGGGGAGAGACCACGGCAAGTTTCCAGCTATCCGTAACCGTATCAGTGCCGAGGAATTGGCAGCAGATGGAAAACAGAGGCAAAAAGAGTTCCTCTTGAAACACCTTCCACAGTCTGAGGCAGCGGGTCCATAGGAGATCCGGAGGACACACCATTTGCCAATTGGCAGAACTCCTCATAGAGGGGGAGGGGAAAACTGTCAAGCCGTGTCTGTTCTATCACAACTTCGGGGGTCCCAGAGATGGACAAAGGGGCCATACCCATCTGGAACTGGGGGCAGGAGGAAGCTAAATCAGAGAGCCCACTCAAGATGGTGGCGATCTTGTCCTCAAAGGCCACTGCCAAGGAGTCGCATAAGGACTGAGAGGCCGGAATGCAATTAGCCTCACTGGCCAGATGGGATAAGTCCTTGACAATTTTAAACAGAGTTTGGGACTTATTTACTGCCTGCGTCAGCGTCTCCTCGAGAAACTTGGCTTTGGCACATTTAGTTTGCGCTTTATAGCATAAGAGGGTGTGTTTATAACAGGCTTTGTCAAGCTCTAGGTAGTGCTTCCGCCAGGCTCTCTCCGCCTGCTTACACCGCAGCTTCTGTTGGAGAAGGTCTTTAGAGTACCAAGGCATGGCAAGTTTGGGCCTATCCTTTGCTTTCCGTAAGGGTACCACTTTATCCAGGAAATCAGTAATTTGCTGGGTGAGACGCATATAGCTCTCATCCACGTTTCCTCCCAAGATAAAGCCACCAGATAGCAGGGTGGGTAGACTAGACTGTTTCTGCAGTCTGGACCATTGCCTAGTAAGATTGGTCACTCCCATCTTGTCATGCCTCCGCGTGATGGCGGGGAGAAATAGAGAAAAATGAACCAAGGCATCATCAGTCCAACATTGGGAGACAATGTTCCTAATAGTGACCTGATTCTCATCCGCAAAGACTAAGTCAAGAACATGGCCCTTAAGATGTGTCTGGGAGAGCACCAGCTGTTGTAAGTGCATGTTATCACGGGCCTGGCACAGATCTCTAAACGCTGAGTCCAAAGGCCCATTGGGCCAGAGGTTAAAGTCCCCCAGAATTAGTAATCTACCGTGAGTATTAGACAGATCATAAATAAGGTCTACCAACTCAGGTAGAGCTGACTAGGCATTTCCAGGGGGCTTATAACACAGCAACCCGGAGTGCAGGGCACCCCCTTGCCCTTTCAGAGAGAAGCCCATGAGTTCAAAACCCAACACTGCCTTAATCTCCAACAGCGAAAGGTCCAAGGTGTCCCTAAAAATAAAACATTCTCCCCCCCCTCCCCCCCCCCCCCCGGCTCCCTACTCGGGGGTTATCTCTAATTTTATAGCCCGAGGGACAGGCCAATCCCAATTCCACCTCACTATCAGCCCTGGTCCACGTCTCCGTCATAAAGAGGACATCTAGCTCATATGTCTCTATGAGGAGAGATATTTCCACATGGTGCTTGCTAAGAGATCTAACACTAAGCAAGCCGCAGGACAACATCCCCATGCAGCTGGTAGCTAACCTACCATTCAGGATGGACCGCTGATCTAATCGCATAAGCTCCTCCCTAGAGTATACTAAGCGGGAAGGGTCAGGAGAGGCAGCGTGGCCAGCGCTGGTCGCGTCCTGTGCGCGAACGGGCACAAACAGGCTTACCTCCGGCACGCCAACGGCGCGTCCACTGTGCGCCGGTGCAGCGCGCTTGACGGATGGGCATGTTATATAGCCGTACACGCAGGAGTCCTACGATGGAAGCACTAGCCCCCCAACCAAGATGGCGCCCGCTAATCGGCACTCACCTGGTTTCCCTCACCCAAGATGGCGGCCTAAATCGCCGCGACGCGATGTAACCATGAGCCCTAGAACGCCCTGAAGCGCCCTAAATCCCGCAAAATGCGGGGTGAAACACAATTATGGTGCGAGGTAAGGATCTTGTCTAAATATTACCCCCAAAAAAGCAGAAGATGAAAATAGCGCCTGAAGCCAGAGGTCAGCAGCGCGATAGCGCGATGGTACAGGTAATTTAAAAGTATTTAAAAACGAGCAGTACAGCAAGTTTGTCAAAGCGCTGCGGTCAGTAAAGTCTAACCTGCCAGCGAGGAGAATCCTGTTTTAAGGACTTCTCCAGACGCGGGAGTCCTACGATGGAAGCACTAGCCCCCCAACCAAGATGGCGCCCGCTAATCAGCACTCACCTGGTTTCCCTCACCCAAGATGGCGGCCTAAATCGCAGCGACGCAATGTAACCACGAGCCCTAGAACGCCCTGAAGCGCCCTAAATCCCGCAAAATGCGGGGTGAAACACAATTAAGGTACGAGGTAAGGATCTTGTCTAAATATTACCCCCAAAAAAGCAGAAGAGGAAAATAGTGCCTGAAGGCAGAGGTCAGCAGCGCGATAGCGCGATGGTACAGGTAATTTAAAAGTATTTAAAAACGAGCAGTACAGCAAGTATGTCAACGCGCTGCGGTAAAGGTAACCATGAATGATTATTTGGGTAATAATATTTTACCATATCATCTCATTACCCATGTTCCTTGAAATTCAGGGTGCAACGTGCTTTTCCTAGTAGATGTTAAAGAGGGCAGGGGGCTCTCAAGACCCTTAAACTCTCCCCAACTCCTCTTTTCTGATAAAGAAACACACTGTGGATACCTTCACTATTTAGGGGGACCAGGCTGACCAAAGGATGTTGACAAAAATGCATTTAATTGGTTAATAGAGCAGAACTTCAATGTTTGAAAAATTAAAATTCTTTAGCGCTGCTAATTCTAAAGGATAATTGTGAAAACTTAATTTTTAATGTTTGTCATTCTGGGGTGGAGCCTTGATGAATAACTTCATATGGCGGGCGGTGATGGATTGCAGTGGCACCGAGCTTTTTAAATCAGTTTTTTGGTAGCCAATAACTTTGTGCTCCATAATGGGAAGCCTTTTTTTCAATTTTCTTTCTGACACTTTCGAATGTCAATAGTTCTTAACGTCATAAGATGGATAATGTCTTATGGAAACCTCCTGTGGTATTTCGATTGTGTTTTTTTAGAATGTTTTTTCTTCACGTATGTTAATGATGGATTTCTCTCTGGTAAACCTTATTGCTCTGATACCACCTTATTTCTCTGATATAACCTTACCTCTTTAAGCCCTCAGTATGAGCCTGCATTTCATTTGGTGCTTCAAACCTTTATCTACACATACCATAAAAAGGAATATTCCCCTTCTGTTTCATCTATCCATGCTACAAGATTCAATAAGACAAGCTCTCCAAGGGGATGAGGGAGAGCGAATCAAACTGAGGAAGTTTGGAGGTTAGTAATTTGAGCATTACCTCCTAATTTCCTTTAGTTACCTAGTCTTTACTGTGCAAGTGCATACCCAAGCTGTAGCATTCTGACGTTTTCCATCAACAAAACACATGCTGGTCAAAAAATGCTGCAAACGCATCACAAAAGAGAACAATTTCCCCAAAATCTAATGACTCTTTAGACCCTATAAGAAGGAAAAAAGGTAGATGGAGGTGGGTCGTATAGCATCCCGGTAAATATCAGCAAGAGGGACTCCAACCGTCTATGTCCTGAACCCTGCCATGCCGCTGCTTGCTTATATTGTAGTCGCAGGAAAAATGGGACCGTTCATGTACACCTATTTATTGTAAAACATGAGATTTTTCACCTCTGTCTTGCCAGGCACAAAATTAATGACAAGCGCTTCACTGTTATGGAATGGGAAACACTGAAACCGATTACAGCAACTTCTCCAGAGACATCCAACAGGTGGCTGAAGTAGGCAATGGACAGAATGCCGTAAAACATTATTTCTTCCTCCCATGGAAGGGTGGAGCTCACTGTGGGGCTAAATACAGGACTAGCGGATTGGAGATTTTTTTTTAACTAGGAAGCCTTACATGAATGACAAAGCCACTAATTCACTCAGCCTGTTGGCTTGAATTCAAGAAGAAGACCTTTAAGGACAAGACCCCATCTGACGCCTAGAACCAAGGCAAGACCCCATTCTGTGGCAAGATGGTTAGGCTTCTAACGAAGTAGAGAAAATCCTTTCAGGGTCGGGGCCATAAGTCTGCAAAGGCACCCATTTGCCATTTTTTCAATAGTGCTGTAGCTGCTTCCCTAACACAACTAGCAACCCAATGATGTTCGATACAAAGCCTTCATTGTAGATGGTATCTGTGAAGCGTGCTGTATGCAGCCGCCATTTTTGAGAATCCTAGACTGTGAAGCCCAGTCCATCAGTCGGTACACTAACAGGTGGAGCTTCTATCCCCACTTTAATTGACAGAACTCCTCAGTGAGTGTGATCGGCAGGAGAATCACAGAAATTTTAGATCTGAGGGTAGAATGACACCATGAAGAATTACGAAGGCTATAAATGCACTTTGCTTTAAAGATTAGTTTTTAAATATATTTTTGATTTAAAATAAAGATATTGCTAGTTCCACTGGTTGTAGATCACTTGTTTAACCCCTTCGCTGCGGGGTGGAGGGGGGGGGGGGGGCGCGCGCGGCGCCGCCGTGCTGGTGACGAGCTGAGCTCGTCACAGCCACACCCGTTTTTAGAACATTCAGCACAGCGGGGAAATTAGCTCCGCATGCGAACGTTCCAACGGCCGTGACGAGCTGAGCTCGTCATGAGTGCAGCTCCACTGTGCCTCATGACGAGCTGAGCTCGTCACCATCACCCATGTTGTTAGGGAAAGTGAGGGTGGGCAATGTGCATGCAGTACTGAGGTGTCATGTTGGGTTGGGCTTTAGTGTTAATGGAAGAGCTCAGTTGCCATTGGGATGGCATTTTTGCTGTGTTGTAAGAAGAGAAAGGTGAAGGGGATGTAAAAGATAAATAATAGAGGTTCAAACGGTGTTACAGCTTAAATGCTTAAAAAAATATGTAAGCCCCATAATGGAACCTTGGTTTCACATTATCAGATTGTACGATTCTGGAGCAAAGCACTTTTGGCCTGATTGACAAAAGTCATATTTAAACCTTTTACACATTTTGACAATAACCGGTGTAAATGTACACCCTTTGGCTATTTTACGAATAGTCCCAGTAGCATGCCTGTACAAATGTCAGTCATGTGACACCTCCATTGTTCCCAATGTAGCGTTAGATACTGGCTATAGCTATGCCTTGGGAAAAAGCTGTTTCTTTTCTCTGGTGTGAATTCAGTGTTCCATGTGGATGTACCCCTCCCTCACAACCCCGCAAACTTTGGGGTTCCATTCCCCTTCCTGCCCTGGAAGGAGTGGTACTTCAGACCTTGGTTTGAGTAAATCTTAGACCTTTTCCAGCGTGGAAAGTGGTTGAAGATGAGTTTCCCAGAAGTCTGTGGACATACACAAACTTTTAAGGCAAACCTTACTTGATTCTTCTGTTCCCTGCCCCTTACGCATGATTTACGATTCCCTTATTGTGTGCAGCTGCTGTGTACAACTATGCATAATAAAAACATGTACACCTTGCCAGCATACTGATGACTGAGCCAAGAGCCGATTCATTACTAATTATGTGATATCCAAGAAACAATATATTTCATATTAACCAGCGCACAGCTCCTGGGTACTTAGGACAGGGAGTTTTAGAAGGCGCTTATGTGCCATAACGCCATTGTTGGTTTTGTTCCGCAATGGGTGTAGAGATGCATTCCACTGATTTGGTGCTGGTGAGAGATCCTCAGCAGGATTAGCACACTTTTCCAGCACCTCCCAGAAGACAACCAATATACGCTTGTGTTTGTAGCATAAATGCTAATTAAAGAAACCTATGACTCATAAGCAGACTGCATTCAAAATCCCCACCCTCCCTTCTGGGCTCTCACACAAGTGTCCTTCAAGCTCCGCCCATGACTATTTTCAATTTGAAGGTCAGCCGTGTGCTATTTTGACACATTAAGCCTGAAGTTTGTCTGTTCTTTCTTCACCAATTCTACTTGGTATGTGAAAAGGCCTTTTCGACATATTAGAGCGCATTACAAATCAAATACATGCAGAATGGCAGGATGCTAGGTAGGCTTGTAGAGGTGTATGACTCCATATCAATGCATTTTTGTAAGCTTGGGCTAAGTTCGCAAATTGGGAAACACTGGAAAACACAGCAGTAGAATTCACAAGAAAATATAGAATGAAACCTGGAAGTCCTACATATCATGTAGCACAAGAAACAACACTTCACAGCTGAAGGATGATGTCCCACTTGGAAGATTAAAAACAAAAAAGCAGATGTCAAACGATGTAAATGACATAACCGGAATTAGAAACCGCAGTATACTTCATTGGCCAAGCAGAATTTTTTCCCATGAATTAATGCGGCATTACATAGGTTCTGATATTTTTCAGTCATTTGCATTCATTTCCAAATATTAGGCCAAAACGCATTGCAGTCAGTTGTATTTAAGTAAGTCACCTGAAATCGAGCTTTACATTTCCCCTGAAAATATCAAGAGCAGCCAAGGGAATGAACAAAATGCACACAGTAGACTGGGGAGCCAGGAACTAGAAGAGCACTTATTCTACAAGGTCCCCTCGCCAGAAGCACAGGCGTGGACCTGTGAATTATGGGAAGGAGTTCAATTTCTTGGTCCTCAAAAACTATACTGATAGATCCCCAGTTTTCACTGAATGAAAAGTCAATTGGATTAACGTAGACACCAACCACACCCTCAAGGAACTACTACCAGATTTTTCTTCTAAAGAAAGTGAAATAATTTGCATCAGAAAGCTACTTCAGAAACTCTGTTTAAGCCCGTTGTTCAAGCATTCTTATGTTCGCTCTGGATGGGTGGTAAAGCTCTCCTTAAGGGTCTCTCAGACTCTACACCATCAGAACTTTGGGTAATTCTATATCCCACAGCTCATCTCGTCTCATCTCATCAAAATGACGTCACCCCTATCCTGAATGCACTCCATTGGCTACCCTAACCGGTCTTCAAAACAAGCTGCTTCATTTACATAACCACCACGACTAGCACCCCTGCTTATCTTGAGGATCAGCTGACCATCTCTGCTGGTTCTCAGCACACCTGCAGCCAGGACACCACAAGGCTACAGGCTTTTTCCATCTGTGCACCAACTATATGATACAACATCCCCGTATTCAAGAGGTCACCAACCAAAACGTTGCTCTAATTTAGGACAGTGAAAGATGCACCTCTCTAAAGAGCACTACATCACAATGCATTAACCGTCCACATACCAGCTACCTCTCCCATCAGTCATTGACTGTATGCTTGTCCCTGACACTGTACAGCGCTGCTGTGCCTTTTATCTAGGTTTGCGCTGTAGAAATACCACTTCATACATACCATATACACATACATCAGGAGACAGGCAGACTTCCTGGGAGATTGGCTAGACTATGTGCCCTCTTGTTGCTAACCGGGAGCACAGATGAGACTCTACTGCACTTTAGCAACCGTATTGTCTATCTGACCCCAAACTGCTGGACCTCGCAGTAGTGTTCCAAAGTACAACCGTGACCTCTCAGTTACTGCCAGCTCTGTGCAGAGGCATCATTCAGAAGTTTGACCCACTACAAAGGCATTTTGATACATCCTGTTCCAGTGGTGCCTTGGGACATAGAATGTCTCCAGCGGAGAGCTCTGATGAATCATCCACCACTGCTTTACACTCTTGTTCATGGCTGGGACAGAAAACGCTCTGTTGAAGCCCTCTGAGTTGGGGGTCCTGAGATTGAGCAGGAGCAGAACCAGCGGTCACCGTAACATTCCTACCCGTGGTACAGCCAGCAGATAGAAGGCCTAGAGGGACAACCTGTCTCCTGAGGGCGCATGTACGAGCCAGTAAATATAGGGATGACCATTCAGCCCAGTATTGTGAAGATGCATACTAAAGAGGCCAGCAACTTTGTGAAAACTCAACGAGAGCACTTGAGGGCAAGCACGAGTGTGCTGAATTTCCTTTGTTTGCAATGCACAAAAAAGGAAGGTACCTCTAATTGGGCAGTCGAATCAGAAAAAATATCAAATGCATCCTGGAGATCGAAGGAGGCGAGGAAGTCCCCAGAGTTGACTAACGGCTCATTCGTAGTCTCTTCGCGCTTGTTCCTTCTTGCTGCTCCTGGCATGTATGTATATCCCTCCTATTTCCTCACCGACGTGTCATGGTAGAGTGTGTGAGAGCTGGCCAGACACATTTGCAGATGTCCGCTTCCACCAGCACCTCAGACGAGCACGTACCCTTCCCTGTCAGTGGCAGAGCATATTTTCCTTCCCTATCTGTGGCATCCCCTCTGCTTCCAACTCTTACCGCTATGTTCGTCACCTTCACATTTGCAGTTCGTTCACATGCACCACAAATGTTTCTGGATTTCTCAGATTGTGGCTTACACCCAAAGGGACTACTTGGATGCTAGAGTTGCAATACTGTATAGAAGGAGCAATACTAGTGCAGGTATTGCCACGTCTCGCCGCTGCAATGAATTTCAGTAGGTTTTGTTATTTCGTATTTTTAGTGAATGAGGCCCAGAGCTCTCTCTGACTCCCAGGCAGACTCCCTTCACATGTGGTTATTCATTACGCTCTAATGTGTCCGGTTCGCACTGAGAGAGAGAGAGACACTCTTTTCAACATGCAACATAAATGGCGCATTGTACTACTTTGCTAGGCTCCTATCATTCCAGTTAACATACAAAAACATTTAATGTTAACCAAAGCACCCTCAATTCCTTCATGTGCATATCTGAGTATTGACTCCGTGTTCATTAACATCAGGGGCTGTATTACTCATTGTCATTGTTTGCACCGGGCGCAAACAATGACAGTACACCCTATTACGATGTACGCACTGCCCCCAGGGCAGCTGATAACTCCAGCTGCCCCCAGGGCACCGTATTCATATGAAAAGATGGAGCGGCTGCTGGCAGCCTCTCTGTGTTTTCACAGTGCAGGCGTCAACCAGCCTGCACTTTTAAAGGGGATTGGAGACCCCCTTGCAGGCGGGTGCAGTCAGTATCTGCACCCGCCTGCAAGGGTCAGTCTGGGGGATTTATAGGACCCTCTTTCTTCCCTCCAGAGGGCTGCTCTCAGGGGGCGCACTTACATATCACCACCAAAAGGGTGCACCCCTGAGAACTTCTTTGTCTCTGCCCCCGCATCTATAATATGGAGCGGGCGCAGAGGCAAAGGCATTCCCTCATTTGCTTAGGCACGCCCCTAAGCAAATAAGGGAACGCCCCCTGAAGATAGCGCTGGCGCTTTAAGTGTGCTAGTGCTATTGGTATCACTGAAGGGGACGCACAAGCGCAAACACCCGTTTTCCCCGTGGCACTTATTGTAATTCGGCCCTTGGTCTAGACATGCAGGTAGTGTGCGTAACCTTCATCCTAAAAGGTAGATTCTCTATAGCGGTGCAAGCTTCCTGCTCTGTTATCGTGCTGGCCCGGCTCCTCACGCTGTCCGTTCCTGTGTTGCAGTTCTTTCTAATAGCACTGCACGTGCCTGTCCGCAGTGATCTGCTGTTCTTCACACTGAACGCCAGTTTATGGGATTTGTAAAGCGCGTGACTACCCTTGGGCATGTCAGCGCTGAGTGATTCAGAAGTTGAGGCGGTGAACACTTAGTCTTGTGGGGAAAGCCATGTCTTAAGGAGGAGGGGGGTGGGTGGCCCCAATCTGGTTGGCCACGAAATCTCTAGGCGAGGATTGAAGTTGTTTCCCAGAATCATCAGTTTTGTCTTATCCCCATTCAGCTTGAGTCTGCAGTCCGCCATCCAGGATCCAATTTTTTCAAGGCAAGGGAAAAGTTGAAGATTATCTGAATTGAGAGCGTCTGAGATTGAAAATACTAGTTGCGTGTCATCGGCGTATGACACAATGGAGATACCAAATTCCTGGATGGTATGGGCTAGAGGGCTAAGGTAGATATTAAAAAGGGTTGGACTCAGGGAAGATCCCTGAGGTACTCCCCAGGGTGCTAAGAGAGAGTCTTACTTAAAACCAGCCTCCATGCATTGGAAGTCCTGTCACTCAGGAATGACGCAACCCATTGCTTCACTGTTCCAACGCTTTCCAGCCTCTGAATCAGCACTGAGTGGTCTACCGTATCAAAAGCGGCACTCAAATCTAAGACTACCACTGCTGCTGTTTTTCCCTGGTCAAGGATGGATTTGAGTTTTTCGGTGACGACTAACAGGGCTGACTCAGTGCTGTGTTTGGGTCTGAACGCCATCTGTGTCTGATGGATGACATTATTGTTTTCAAGAAAGGTAGAGATCGTGGTGTTAACATGTTTTTCCGCCATCTTGCCCACTACAGGCAGCAGTGATGTTGGGCGATAGTTTAATGGATCAGCAGGGTCCAAGTGTGTTTAATGGATCAGCAGGGTCCAAGTGTGTTTAATGGATCAGCAGGGTCCAAGTGTGTTTAATGGATCAGCAGGGTCCAAGTGTGTTTAATGGATCAGCAGGGTCCAAGTGTGTTTAATGGATCAGCAGGGTCCAAGTGTGTTTAATGGATCAGCAGGGTCCAAGTGTGTTTAATGGATCAGCAGGGTCCAAGTGTGTTTAATGGATCAGCAGGGTCCAAGTGTGTTTAATGGATCAGCAGGGTCCAAGTGTGTTTTTTTCAACAGAGGTTTAATGATGCTGTGTTTCCACTCTCTGGGTACTTTGCCTTACTCAAAAGAGAGATTAATGAGGTTGCCTAGTTGGGTGTGAACAGATTTCCCACCCTGGGCGGGGACGTGCGGTGGGGCTGGGTCCATTTGGGATCCTGACTTGATTTTCTGTAGTAAGGCAGATATATGATCTGTGTTTATCTGCGGGATGGACATGAGAACAGGTGCAACCAAAAGGGCTGATTCCATGTATTCACTCTGTGGCTTGTTATGGGAACTAGGTGTGATTCCTAAGATCATCGTAGATTTAGGGTGGAGAGAATTGTAGATATTTTCCACTTTGCTTTTGAAGAAGGTGGCCAGCTCGTTGCACCTTTCTTTGGAGTATTGGGGGCTAATCGATCCTTGGCCTATGGTGGTGAGTGATTTAACAATTTTAAAAAGCTCCCTAGAGGAGTGGGAGGATTTAGCGATTTTTTCTTCATAGAAAGCAGCCTGCGCTTTCCTGACGCTTTTGTGATAGAGATGTGTAAGTTTATTTTTGTTCAGGATCATAAGACTTCCTCCACTCTCGTTCCAGTCTTTTACATTTCTTTTTTTGCGCAACCAACGTGGGAGAGAACCGGAAAATCTATTGGAGTTTTTGTGAACTAGGGGGCCTGGCTTCCTAAAGTTCCTATCGGTAGAACTATTAATCCATGGCAGCAAGTTGCCATGGGCTTCATTTAGATCTTTGGTGTCAGGAGGCATAGAGGATTCCAGGTCATGGATCCTGGCCTCAGGTTCTATCTTAGGGCATTTTCTTCCCATTACTGTGAGATCTTTCTTTTGTTCAACTACCACAGGTATCTGAAGGTGCAGTGGGATCAGAGAGTGATCGGTCCATGGCATCCATATTGGGTCTAGTACCTTCAGTCTCTGTTCATTTGAGAAGATGGGGTCTAACAGGTGGCCTTTCTCATGGGTAGCGGAAGGTACCAGCTGTGATAGCTGTAAGGCTTCTGTTTCAGCTAGACCTCTCTTAGCGGAAGGGTCATTAAGATTATCCAGGTAGGTGTTAAAACCACCTAACACTGTAATGGCGTTCTTCTCTATGAGCATACTAGCCAGAAGATCCGGGGCTGAATCTAGAAACTGTTTACATGGGCCTGGAGTTATGTTAATCAGTCCTCCTGATAAGGAGCATGTAGCGGAGAGAGAGATTCTAAGGTACAGGCCTCAGATTTTTCGATATTAAGAGGGGATACTGTACATCCTAACTGAGCCTTGTGAATAATTGCTAATCCTCCTCCTATTCCTCCAATTCTACCAAGGCGAGAGATTTTATAGCCAGGGGGTAGGGCCTCTATAATTTCAGGGGCTGAACTTTCCCTGAGCCAGCTTTCGGTGAGAAATAGGACTTCCAGTTCCTCTTCTTCAATTAAAAGTTTAATTTCCAGCGCGTGCTTGGGTAGGGATCTGCTATTAATTGATCCCATTTTCACTGCTTTCCAGTGGGCAGTCCCGGCTTCTACTCCCTGTCTGTTGTGTTCCCTGGTTATTCCCATGAACCCACAGACCGGTCAGCACATTGTTTGTTCTACACTCAGAGAATGCTGACACCGCGGATGAGCTGTTACCTTTAAGCCTAAAAGCTCTGTGTTAGTGTAGGTACGTAATTTTCCAGGGAGTGTAGTGATTTGGACAGGGTTTCTGGCCCCTGGTCCCGGATGGGCACGGACGGGCGCAGACGGGCTTGCCTTTGGCGCGCCTTCGCCGCCATGCTTGCCTTAGATATATTCTGCCCCCTAATTGAGGTGATAGACTAGAACGGCAATTCCAAAGATGGCCGTTCCTCAGTGGCCACCCAGAAGTCGGGAAGTGATCCTCCCTCCACAACAAGCAGCTGTGAAATCTGTGGTGGACCGGGGAGTCACAGTGCAGTTACCAGACCCACAAAAGGTATTTAAAAGCAAGTGATGCAAGCTTCCCACTCTTTCAGTCCAGCGTCCGTCCCATCTTCCTCATACTGTCCATCACACTAACAAGCACTGCCCCAGCTCTTCACACCGTCTGACTGTGCCCCATGAACCTCAGCAGTGTCCCCAGCTTGTCACCATGTAACTCTGGGCCATATATTGCCATCCACTATCTTAGAGGTTCCTCACACAGTTGTCCGCCTGTGGCCCAAGCTCCCCACTCTGCCCTGTCTGACAGTCATGTATCACTCTGTGTATGTGTGTCCTCAGTCCGTCAGTCAGGGTAGGACTCGGAGCTAAAAGCATCTGCGTAAAATGTTCAGTACCGGGCTCTTATCTGAAGTGTGGCCCTCTCCAGCAGGATTTTTGTAGAACTTCATAACATGCTTTTTAAAACTAGGACCAAAAAAATAATTTTCCCGTTCTGTATCCCTAATGTGTTCAGGCCTCAAGCAATATTTGTCTACCTCAGCAAATCATGCATCTGACGGTAGGAAAATGGTTCATGTAATCGCCCTTTCACCTCTGGAAAAGACACGCTGACTCTCCTTGTGGGCTCCGATTTTCGCCAACGCTCGCCCCGGAGGCTCTGCCCTGCTGCTGACTTCTGCACCATCACCCTTAGGACTACAAAGCCCAGGGTGCAACGTGGTTCCCCGCAGCTGTTGCAGGTCCTGCTGACGAGGGGGAGGCACTAGTAGGCTCGGCGCAAAAAGCGCAGCCTCTCCCCCGCAGCGCTGGTCCCTGTAATCGCCTTTTCACCTCTGGAAAAGACACGCTGACTCTCCTTGTGGGCTCCGATTTTCGCCAACGCTCGCCCCGGAGGCTCTGCCCTGCTGCTGACTGCTGCACCATCAACCTTAGGACTACAAAGTCCAGGGTGCAACGTGGTTCTCCGCAGCTGTTGCGGATCCTGCTGATGAGGGGGAGGCACTAGTCAGCTCGGCGCATAAAGCGCAGCCTCTACCCACGCAGCGCGGGTCCCTGGAATCGCCCTTTCACCTCTGGAAAAGACACGCTGACTCTCCTTGTGGGCTCCGATTTTCGCCAACGCTCGCCCTGGAGGCTCTGCCCTGCTGCTGACTGCTGCACCATCAACCTTAGGACTACAAAGTCCAGGGTGCAACGTGGTTCTCCGCAGCTGTTGCGGATCCTGCTGATGAGGGGGAGGCACTAGTCAGCTCGGCGCATAAAGCGCAGCCTCTACCCACGCAGCGCGGGTCCCTGGAATCGCCCTTTCACCTCTGGAAAAGACACGCTGACTCTCCTTGTGGGCTCCGATTTTCGCCACCGCTCGCCCCGGAGGCTCTGCCCTGCTGCTGACTGCTGCACCATCACCCTTAGGACTACAAAGCCCAGGGTGCAACGTAGTTCCCCGCAGAAGTTGCGGGTCCTGCTGACGAGGGGAAGGCACTAGTCAGCTCGGCGCATAAAGCACAGCCTCTACCCCCGCAGCGCGGGACTTACCGGGCGAAGCCTGGGCCAAGGGCGGGCCCGTCTGCGCCAGTTAGGGGCAGGCTTAGGCAGGGCTGGGCCACCCCCTTAACATTTTCATCTCGGACACGAAGTAAGCTGTCTGTTTCACTTTGACTCTGAATAAAACGGGGACATTGTTTGCATTGCATTGTGCTATAAGATCGTTCAACTTGCTCCAGCCAGTGGATCATCTCAGTGAACTTGACAATTTATTTTAAAATTGTACCCTAGGACTTTGGCTTACTGTTGACATACTTATTTACTTTATGGTTATTCTTTTGAATGTCTAATTTTATCTGTGGCCTGTTAGCTTGTCCGCTTAAGCACATAATATTGGGTGGTTTTTCAATCTTCAAGAAGTCGCTAAATTTGCAGTATAGGGCTGGGGTTCCAGTAAGAAGTATTCTTCAGTATGAATAAAGCGAAGGGGAGGACCGTGGTGGGGACACGTGATGCCTTTTTGGTGAGGGCTGAGTCTGTTCTTGTTCGAGAAATTCGACTTACCGAACGCAGGTTGTCATTAGAACCGTCACGCCCTCAGAGCAGACTCTCCCTCACCCCTAACCTTAGAGCACCAAGTTTAGACTCTAATAATGTGTCTCCATTACCCCATGAAACTACTACCTGTCCCCCACTAGTAACTGTAACAGATTCTCCTGAGAACCCTGTTTCCCTAATATCTCCTGAATATAGCCCGATTAGACATACTGTCACAACGAGAGGCCAAAAGTCTTAATGTAAACGTCAACATATTCATAATTCGGAACTTCCCTCTACCTCTGATTAGGCCAAAAGAAAAAATACCCCCAAGCAGGGCAAGAATGCTATCTGTTCGAAGGGGAAGAAAAGGAAACTGGCAGAGGGTGTATGTGAGATGGGTAGTCCAAATAAGCATACAAACAGCTACTAACGTCAATTTATTACAGGACGATGCTTTTTGGGGCAAATTGAAGTCCATCTTGGTAACTGCCTTGGAACCCATCCATGTAAAAATCTCCAACATAGAATCCCAGTTATCAAAGATAGAGGAGCTGGCACAAGGTACCCATCAATTGTTACAGTCCCCCTCCTCTAAACCAGTAGCTCATACACTATCCGGCATAGGGATATAGTCTTCTGTGGGCTCATCCTCTAATGGGCTAATCCTAGAACAATCGAGGAATAAGACAGTGAATTCTGCTATATTTACCAATCACCCCGACTGCTCTGAGAGTAGGGAAATTGTAGGGGGGAAGAAAGGGGGAAGCTCTGACGTTATCATTATTGACAAAAATCAGCAGGGATATCACGAAACTCCTTATGATCCCTCACAAAACTTAAATTTACCCCCTGAAGCAACACCGTACACGGTGATTCTGACCAATGTTCCACAACTGGCTACAAATGTGTTTGAACATTGGTCTACTTTAATGAACAAGGCTCTCCACTTTTTGACTTCCATGACCGGCCTGAAGGAATGTCTCTTTGTGGAATTTAAAATGATCCGCAGGATTGGTTGGGTCAGCCCCTCCCCAAAGTCGTTAAGAGGAGACTGCGTAGTCATAACTTTCAGGGCCCCACACCTGGTACGCACAATTATAGAGAGGGGGCGGAATGGGCCGGTAACCTCACACGACATAAACATCCTACTTTTAGGACATTTTTATCGTCCCTTAGAACCTGCTCTGAATATAGGTTTTAATCGTGCCCCAGAGAGACATTGGGAAATGAGACAGTTTAGCCACTACCTACCAACTTATAACCGTTTTGAGGATTTTAGTGGTTTGGATGACAATGATTGACTTAACTACGTGCCCTGTTTTAAATCTAAGGTACGGTGCGGAAGTGGCGATTTACAGAGTCTGAACGACAAGAAGGTCACTTTGACCCATGACCCTGGTAACGAGCCCGTACACAGTAAAATCAATAGCTGTAACGTTGTAGACCAATCTGTACACGCTACTATGACTCCGATTGAGGTCGTAATTTCTCCTGTACCTCTTGCACCTGTTGACGAGCACCAGGTCTGTCGAATTGTATTGTGGAACATCGCTGGTATTGGCTCTAAATTGAATGTTCAATTATGGTGGGACTTTGTTCGCCACTATGAAGTCCTTTGTTTTCAGGAGACCTGGGCTGAGGAAGCCATCCATTTAAACGGGTACAGGACTTACCACATCCTTGCTGTGGAATCCCGGAGTGGCAGAGCAAAGGGTGGCTTATGCGTGTATGTGTCGAACACTCTAAATCTGAAATTGATTACTGAGCTTGCTAGTGATTCTTATCACCAACTTCTTGTCCTGGACTTTGATTCAACATTTACTTTAGCTATGGTGAATTTTTATAATAATATTTCTCCAGGGCAACAGTGCGCTGTATTTAAGATCATGCATACATCATTGAGCCTGCTAAGTAAAAACAATAGGAAATATTTCATGCTACTTTTGGGGGATTTTAATTGCACTGTGTGTGTTAATGCTGGGACTAACCTTTGTGGGGCTTTATGTGAAGCTGGTGCTTGCCCCCTACATTTTAATCAATCTGTTCTAGGGGATCGACTGAATGAACTTATTTACAGTTTTGATCTTGGTTTTGTTAATGAACTATGCTCACCACCTGTCCCTATGACAACTTTTAGTGGTCAGGGTTGTTGCTCCATTATTGATTTCATGTTGGCCTCTAGTAGTTATGCTCCTAGACTTTACTCCTTTTATGTCTCTGGTAATTCTCTCAGTGACCATTTCCCGCTCTGTCTAACTGTCACCCTGCCATCTAAGAATGTTGTAGTTACCAACCACAGAGATCGACTGTTAGAGAATTTATCTATCACGAGTACTAATGGTTACTCTCTGCGCTGGGCAATGGTGAACCAGACGGAGAGGCTCAAACAAATCATTGTTAAATCTCTTACGGATGTAGAGACATGTCTTAACGAAGACACTCCTCCTACAGTATTATTAGTGTCTTTTTAGATGGTAACCAAGGCAATCAGGAAATGTCTTAGTAGACAACACAAGGCCAAAAGGGTACAGGGGGGGTGGTTTGATTCAAAGTGTACCAAATTACACACAATGTTAAAAAAAGAACTTAATAGATAACCAAGGATCGCTTCAGAAGTAAAGAGAGCTAGACAAGCCTATAATCAAGTCCTGAAAGACAGGAAGAACATACTTGGGGACGAGGCTTGAGAGGCTCTCCATTTAGCCTCAGTAAACGACAGCGCAGGTTTCTGGTAGGTAATCAGAACACCCTTTTTATCCAGCCATACTAAACCTACTATAGAGTCAGCTATCCCGGAAACCCGGTGGATAGAGCATTTTACTCAGGTATATGGAGGAGCTGAAACCTCTGTAGGAACTCAAGTTCTAAGTGATCCTCTTCAGTCTATCTCCTTAGCTTTCACCCTGGTGGAGGTCGAAAGGGCTTTACTTGCCAGCGGAGGCGGAAAGGCTCCTGGACCAGACTGGGTGCCCATTGATCTGTTTAAATCAATCACATCTCTGTGGGGGCCTCTTCTTGTCCAGGTCCTCAACGCAAGTTGTAGTGCTGGACCCTATCGACCTGGGTTGAGTCTGTAATTGTTCCTATATTTTAAAAAGGAGACAGGAATGACCCGGGCTGTTACAGACCAATTTCCCTTTTGGACTCCATTACGAAGGTTGCAGGCCGGGTTGAGTTAGAGCGTTTACTTGACTGGGCTGACGCTAACTCGATCCTATCCGACCTGCAATACGGATTTAGAGCCGGACTAGGGACAATAGAACAGGGTCTGAATCTCTCCTTATTGGTGGGCAAATACACCAGGGCCAAGAAAGGGAATTTGTTTTTAGCCTTTGTGGACCTCTCAGCCGCTTTCGACTGTGTGGTCCACTCAAAATTATGGAAATTGTTGGGAGACCTGGGGGTTGATGTAAGTATTATTTATTTTCTTAAAAGTTTTTATTCCGATGCCAAGGCACGCGTACGCTATGGGGTAAAGGGCGAGTGTACAGCCGCCTTCCCGATTAAGAGTGATGTCAGGCAGGACTGTGTCCTGGCCCCTTTCCTTTTTAATTTATATATAAACGGGCTGGAAGAAGCCCTATGTAAAGGTAACCAGGACTTTACTCCGATTAATGGTCGTCCAATTCCAGCCCTACTATATGCTGACGCCGCTGTCTTAATGGCATGTACTCAGGTGGGATTACAGCGAGTCGTGAACAGCTTTACCCTCTTTATGAAAGACCTGGGTCTAAGGGTCAATTCCACAAAAACATTTATCATGCGCTGTGGCACAGGATTCAGGATTAACAAAGATATTTTTATTGAAGGCAAAAGGATCGAGGATACAAAAAAATTCTTCTATCTGGGCATCCTTTTTCCCCAGAATGACTCTTGGGTTCAAGCAGAGGCTGCTAAAAAAACAGCCCTTTTACGCTGCACTCACTATCTTCGCCAGGAAGATTGGCAAGCGACCACCAGCAGAACTAATTAAAGTATATAAGGCCAAATGTGTTTCTGCTGCACTTTACGGGAGTGGGATATGGGGGTTTGCAGATCTTTCCCCTATACAGATAGTTGAGAACGCCTTTCTTAAATACATTTTAGCTGTACCGAAAAGTACTTCAGGATGTGTCTGCCATGATGAACTGGGTATTCAGTTAATTACTGACTCTATTAGGATGGCGCCTGTGCTATTATGGCACAGCCTGTGGACAAAAGCACAGACTAACTTAAACAGAGACATCATTTCAGACATATTGAAATTGGGAGGAGCCATAAAGATTCCCTGGCTGAGATATGTACAGAACTTTTGTAAAGATTTGGGCCAGTTACATTATTATACGAATCCCTCTTCCATTGAAATAGTATCCAGAAAGGACCTGAGAAAAGAGTGTTTAACGCTGCTTCACACCCAGAGAATGACAATAGAGATTTTACAGCCCTCGGTCCTTCATCATCAACTAATTTTAACAACTTTTAATATTCAACCCTATTTGTCTCTCGTCCCAGGAGCCCATGATAGATTTTTATTAACCCGCTTTAGGATGGGAACATTCCATGGTTTAGTTACTTTCCCTGTTATGAGCGATTGGTCACATGATCTTTAACTCTGCCCTTGTGATTCCATTTCCCCCCAGTCCACGATTCATGTCATCTTATTTTTCAAGTTTTACTCTAGTGATAGGCAGATGTTTTTAGTCCCTTTTTTACGGAGATCTGGATTACGACAATTTCGCCCGGCACTGTTTCTTTTACAGTTACTAGCCGATGCAAACTCTGTTCTGAGAATGTTATCCTTTCTGGAAAAAGTCCTCCGTCAGAGGAAATCTATGATTATCTGAATGTTTACTTTGCACAGTACGATGTATGAAATTTTATGATTCACATTGTAATTTCTTTTTTAACTTTATCTTGTATAATGTTATTATCACGGTTTTTAAGAAATTAGTTTTGAATGAATTGTTTGTATGCTTTTATGATTGTACAATCGAATAAAGCTTCCTTGAACTTGGTCTGTTTCTTCCTGACCGCTGCCTTCCAGGAGTGAAAGCAGCCCCCTGCCCTCAAACATACTGAAGGGTCTTCCCGCATAGCTCTGCGCCATGTCTACATGTCCCCATCTCCCCACATGTTCAGTTCATGTGCTCCAAAGCCCTCACTTCCTCCCGCTGTACTTGCTTTGTAAATGTAAATGTAAATGTATTTGAGCTTATATAGCGCACAGTTACCCGCAGTGGGTTTCCCGGCGCTTGCTTAGGGAACCCGTCCTGGTATTCCCCTGTGAGATAGCCCCGGCAGGGTATCCACAAGGTGAAAGCCAGGCATCCCGCCGCGAGGGGCCGTTGTGGAGATTAAGCAAGCTATTGCCCAGAGTCGCAGAGTGTGAACCCGTGAGTCGAGAAGGCACCGAAGCAAGAATTATCGAGTCCGTGGAATTTTTGGCCCAAGACCCGCCGAGGCGGGGAATTGAACCCTGGTCCAGGGCCGATCTCAGCTTCCGGGTCTGCCGCCTCTAACCCCTGAGCCACACTTCTCCACGGCAGCTCTGGTTGTACATCTGGGGCCTGAACACATCCTCACCCCCACACACCCCCCCCCCCACCCCACACACACCCCCCCACCCCCACACCCCCTCAGCAGTGCAGCAGGAGGGTGTATTCTTCGCTGGTAGGCATTCAGGCCTTCTAGGAAACCTGCAGTTTCAGTTAAATTAGGTATGAAAATAAACCTTTGTGTTTTCTTTTTCATATTTTCCGAGCTGAAGCGAGGACTATCCAGTGCTAGCTGCGAATGCTTATGCTGGCCAATCAACTGTCATTTGTAGACCGTGTCAAAAATAAAATAAAACAGAAATGAGTGTCAGAACTCTAAAATATGCTGATGTGTCATTGTGCACAAACATCTTTGGAGGTGCATTTTAGTAAAGGGTTATAAAAAATAAATGGAATGTGTAATGTTATGTTGATATTCAGAGCTTGCCTTCGCTTCTTCAGTTAGTGACTGATTACAATAATGTGCCCGGCGGTGCTGAAGAGCGGACTCCACTTGTGGTTTGTGTACTCTGACAAGACAAAGTGCAGTTTGAAAGAGCCCCATTCATATGTGTTTGCTCTCATTGATTAGCAACATCATTATTCGCAATAAATGAAATGTATTCAGTGAGCAAAAAATATTATTTTTAGTGCAAACACCTATTAAAACGCCTGCCTGCTTTGGGGCCCATTAAAACCCTCCTTTTATTGACATAGTATATTGCGCACTTGCACCGCACCGTATGTATGCAGTGTCAATAAAAGAAGCCCCAATAATTTATTATGCATGCAGCAGGATCAGTTTTCCCACTCTCCCGCTTAAGTTAATGAATAAACATGGCAGGTCCGCCGTTTGTGTGGAAGCAGCTAGCCAGGTATGAGCAGTAAGTTTCCCACTCTAAAAATGCTTCCTTGATACTAGGACTAGCTGTTACTTCTGCCTTTGACTCTATTTTGTGTACCTGCTAGCTTGCCCACATTGACTGCTTTGCATGATTGGTCTGATTCTGTAGAGTGACTTGGCATCAGCCATGCCAAGAACACCAGACGATTCTCAAGTCAACCATAGGTAGCAATCCTGCTCTCAACTGGAGAAGACCAGTAACCATATTTCAATTAGCTGGTGGGCAGAGTAACCAGGCTTGTCTGGGTCGGTGATCGAGTAACCATGCTTTTTTTGAAGAGGGGAGAGGGTAATCGAGCCTAAGTGCAAGTCGCAATGGTGTAATACTAGATGTAGGGTAGCCGTGCATTAGTTTCCTTTTTAGCACTGTAAACATGCTAGCGTTCACAGTGGGAAGATAGTTCCTGCATTAATGGAGTGGTGCGGAATGACTAAGATAGAAAAGTTTGAGTCGCTGCAACCATCAGTAGCTGACTTTGCGGCTTGGAAACTTTGGTGAGTGGCTGGAAGGTATATCTCCACTGCTGCAAATGGTGTCAGGGTAGGCGTACTACCGTTGGAGGCAGTCTAGGTATATTTCGGTGGGTTAGAGGCAGTTAACCATGCCGCATTTCTCTGAAAAGCACCATAGCTTTGCTTCTCTTAGCCAGAAAGCAATGTAGATAGGTTGATATTGCCTGGAAGCCATATGACCATGCTGGACTTGGCTTGGCAGCCTGCTAGGCATTCTGGTTTGGTCAGAAAGGAGCAGTCCAAAGCTTAGACTGGCATGACAGAATGCAGAGTATGCTTCTGTTGGCAGCTAAGTCCTTATTGTACTAGCTGGAGAGTCGGATAGCAAAATTCCAGGTGGGTTGTCTTGGATACAGAGTAGCAGTGTTTCAGATGATCGGAAGAGGCTAAACGTGACTGGATCAGAATTGGAGTACCAATGCAGACAGTCATTGGCTAGGATGTAAAGTAACAATGCAGTGATAGGATCAGAGAGAGAGTACCTATGCAGGGAGGCTTAATAGACTTAGAGTTAGATTGCATTTATCACCGAGTACGGCCATGTGCTGTGGGTCATTCATGTATGTTTGCAGAGATGCAAAATTGGGTTTATTTGATTGTAAATTTGCTTTGTTTCACCATTTATGCAGTTTCTTTTTTGCCTCCACATCAGTCATATTTTCGTTTTGCCTGCACATCCGTCATTATTTCATGTTTATTTTTTATTTCCATGTAGGAGTTTGTGTTGGGAACACAGATAGCCGCCACTATGTGCGCTTGACTCAAAATATATACCGGTTCAGCCCAATCTGGTTGAAACCTGAAGACATTAGTCGGTGAGTATAGTGTGGTCTTATGGAGTGTACAGCGGGTGTGAAAACCATGGGTGACAATACTCCATTGTAAGGACGTGAGTCCTAATCTCCCTCGATCATCACCCTGTAAATTCTGAAGTCTGCTTTAAAATCCTCTGGCCCACTCTCAAGAGAAAGGCCTCCAAAGCAACTTAGCAGGCGAATATGCTCTATGTCAAAGACTAGTCCTTCAACTCTGGCAACAAAATTCTACTCCTTATCCTCCAAGTTAAAATGTAGCACTGCATTGCTGTTCAGGAACTTGTAACAAGGTCTCAGCACACGTTATCTCTGGGGTCACCTGTCTGAATTCCACAGTGGTAATAAAAATGAGACCGGAAGTGGCAAGAAATTATGAAATTTCCATTGTAACTATGTACAAGTCTCATCAGTCATTGAATAATGCTTCATTCAGTTACTCCTTCTCCGTATGACTAGTCTAGTAACTGGGTGAGGCCTGTCATTTGATTGGTATTTTGATATTGTCTGCACCATCCACTTGCGTTGTCTTTTTGAACATTTGATCTTAATCTCCCTTTGGTCGGATGCCAGCCACAATATCTCAAGTGCATAAAAGAGCCAGAAACTAAGTTAGCCAGTTATACACGTGCTAAGCATTATAAATAAGTTATTTCCCTTTACATCAATCAATATGGTATATTGAAGGTATAGTTGATAACTCCAATGTTATTGACACATTTAAAAATAAAAAAATGATTTTCAGGAAATAGAGTGCCTGCAGACTATGCCAGTATAATGAATGAATAGAGGAATCTTTGGTTGTCTTTGACTTAGAACTGCTGATTTATTTAGGCAGTTTTGGGTTTTGAAAGGGGCTGTGTGTTACTTAATGCTCAATGACGCGAGATCTTTGCAGCCTGATGTGTGCTTGCAGATTGTGACTAAGGTATTTTCAGCAGCTATGCAGGCCCTAGAAGACCTGTTCCTTGACTGTGATGCTCTAGACTAAGGTCCTGTCTGACGTTGTTGTGCACAAACCCTGCTTGGCTCATTGTTCTGCTGAAGGCTATTTGTTATGCTGTTCTGAACTCTGCTTGGTGCTGACTCGGTTTAGCGCTGCTCTGTTTTGCTCGCAGAATATTGCATGTAGCGCTAACATGTCCTTTCTGATGCAGGATTCATGGCCTGAATGAGAGGATCTCGGTGCAGAACTATGAATTAATGGTGCAGTTCTACCTGCAGCTCATCCAAAATGCTGACACTGAGGTGCTACCTACGCCACATCTTGAATCACATGAGCTCTGAACCACCCGACAGGCACCAAGCGAAGCCAACGCTCTGCGATTCAGTCATTGGAATGAAGCCTTGTTGCCTGGTTGTGCATATTTACCTGGAAATTTCGATGTGAAGCCTGATTGTTTTTCAGATGGAAAATCAGTCTGCTTACCGTGCCCGTTTTGGCAAATAGAAAGTTGAGCTAAAAGTTGGGTGTGCTGCACAAGGTAGACTAACTAAATTTGACTATTTGAGGATACGTATCGTTTACACCGACAGTCTGACCTTCTGTCTCAGTGGCCCCAATAACTCTGCATTCCAGCTTTCTTAACAACCACTGTGATTCTAGTGGTCTGCCTCGGGTCAAGCGATCAAAGATTACAAAAAGGCATATGTTAGGTGGCAGCCTAAGACCGTGAAACAGGGTATCTCAATTACAGGGCGCCATTTTGTCAACCTATCAGAGGAGAACCGGAGAGGGGCACACTCTGGACAGGGTCTACAGAGAGACAATTGGAAGCTATGACTAAATGAATGAACCAAAGAAAAGATTTGACTCTGAAATTCTCTGGATCAGATTGCGGGCAATGGCAAGGGATTCTCTATAACAGCTTGTACCCTAAGAATGGAAAACCAGGAATGAAACAGACGAAGGAGCGGTGTATCAAATAGTCTAAATTAATGAAACTGATTTCAGGAAGACTGTTTTAAAGAATGATACTTAGCTAATTTATTTATCCTAGAATACATTTCTTATTGTGACCCAGCTGTGGATAGATTTAATGTAATTTTATATTAATTTATGAGAACTGGCATCAGCAGGACTGCTGAAGAATCAGGCAGACTCCTCTGGTTTAGTGGGGTTTAAATTGTGTCTGATGTACGAGTACTATTGTACAGAGTGGAATGATTTTAGGGGAGGGAGTGGGGTTGTGTGTGTACACCCACATATAGTCTAATGTAGGATACACTCCCTACCACAAAACTAGGGGATTCATGTGACTGGCGGTGTGACGTCTGCACTTTCAGTAATGGACAGTGTTGTCTTAAGACTTGCAAAACGAGCAGTTCTGCTCGCCCATATAAAGATACCCCCTCTCTTACTCTCACGCCTTGAGCCTCATTTAGGGCGCCACGTTAAATCTTGTAGTACTAGTTACCAGAGGATAATAATGTGCAGGTTTGGGAGTCCATGACCGGTATAGCCTTAAGGAATGCTGTATGCCAGAATGTTAGGTGAAATCTTTGAGGGGTTTGCACTGAGTTGGGTAATTGAAAGGTGCTCTCCTCTTTCATGTTGGGGTTTTTTACTCACTACTTACTGTAATAAATACTCTTTTGGACTACTACGTCTGACTGTTGCACTTTTATTACCACAGTTAACTTGATTTAGAGATTTTAGGATACATTGTAGAATAAATTGCTGCAACAATACTACCATATATTTTGCCATATAATTGCTACCATTGTCTTGCTTTTGGGAATCCCAATTATTTTCTGCATGAGTGATATCGTTTTAAGTAGTCACTGATATACTAGAGTCATTTCAGTCAGTACACCATTACCACTGAACTGTATATGCAGGCAAAAGTGAACAATTTGCATTTCACAGGTTGCAGGAAATATTTCTTTTAAAAACTGTTTTCGGTGGCACGATAAATGAGAGCATTGTAATCAAGGTTCCATGCTGGAAGGAGTGTTTGCTGCTAAACTCAGGGTGCAAGATCAGTAGGTTTAGGCGCTCTCCTCACAGAGCCAGTATTGCAGCTTTTGATCTTTGGCCTCTGCGAGTCTTTCAAAGACCATCCTTACCAGCTCATCTGATGTGATAATCAGCTGGGGAAGTCAGAGAGCCAGGGGTACAGTACGGTCAACGAGCCTTGGCACGATGGAGATGTTTTGGAATGGGGCTAGCAGTTCAACGCACTAACACAACCTGTGAGCCTAACAGCAGTCCACAGCCCTGCCAGCCAGGCACCAAGTCATTGGAAAACCACATGCAATCATCTTTGTGGGAGTTAGCATCTCTTTCAACCAATAAGCCAATATGCTATCTTCTACTTACTTGTGAATAGCCCGACCGCATTTTTCAACAAAAACCTCAAACTCCGAACCATCCATACCATGGTGCACCACTAAATTAAATGCCGCCTCTAGCCACACAAAGCACAGTACCACTACCATCTGAGCATGGAGAGAGTGATGAAAGTGTTCTTAGTTTGTGCTAAAAGAATACAATGTCTTTATAAATACTTTATATACCATAGGCCATAAACGTTTGGCAGTATACAAAATAAAATACAATGTCTTCATTGATTCACATCACATTACACTTAATGACTCAAGCTTTAGAATTTGCATAAAATAGGACAAACCAGGATGCACGTCTTGCAGAAAATAGTTGACGAGAAGCCGCTGTATATTCTGGTAGAAACAAAACGTTGACATGAGTTAAGTTAGAACATCGTATCAGGTTTGTAATTAAAATGCTAGTGCAAATGGTAGCAACATTATAAGCAATAAAAACTTTTAAAAAGGTAAAAACCATAAAAGTAAAACTGAAAAGATTAACTCAGATGGAAGCTGCATAAAAATAATACACCAAATAATAGTGGGACGTTAAGCCCAGACAAAAGCGACCAAAAGCAGTGAAACTTTGTGCCTTTCGGGTAATTAACCGGCAAGGCCGGTCGCTGCCATTTGAACCTGCATTTTAATTACAAACCTGATACGATGTTCTAACTTAAGTAATTTGAGTCATGCCAACTTGTTGTTTTTCGGGTAATTAACCGGCAGCCTTCCCAAGACTCACTGACCAGGCAAAGAGAAGGTATCTTGACATGGCAAAAGTAAGATGCTCTGGAGTGACACATCTCAAGACCCTTCCGGCCTCCCAGTAATGCATTGTGCCCAACAGCCTATACACCGGAACGAACCAGCGCTTCCTTTGAGTCGCATAGCCTGGGCAAAAGAACAAGAAATTGTCATCTGTCGCAGCTATTAACTGCCAAAAGGTACAATCAGCAGTCTTGTTCAGAAATCCATCCCATTTTACTGTGAGGGATTTCAATGGAAGATTACCAATTCTGAACTTAATGTACAAAGATCTAGCAAGACCAGGCCTAATCCTGTCTAGATACAATTCAAAGCTCGGCAGACACTTATGCAATAAAAACTATTTTTTACCTTGACTGCTGTTTCCCTAGATAATGCCAATGGAATAGACCAGACTCCTTCCATTTTAATGAAACTCCAAAGGGACTTCATCTTACTGAGCAATGGCGTCTGGGTCTTTCCATCAAGCTTTAAAAGCTCTGCTAGAGCATCCAGATAGATAAGTAGCTCGGCTACTGACCAGATGTGTAGCAGCCAGAACTTCAACATCTTTAGAGAGGCAACAGCATCAATCTTTTGCAGTGTTATGTCAAAACGAATAGGGACCATGGGGGAGCTGGGCGGCATATTAAGAATGAATCTAATAAACGTATTTTTGGCACACACAAGGGGGGAGATGTCAGCGCTTCACCAAAGCTCTACTCCATAGATGGCCCCATGTATGGCTGTATCCCTGTAAACTTCGATCACAGGAGAGGTTCCACTGCATGATGCAGCTTTAGATTTCCTTTATATAGCAGACAGTATGTGCTTGTGTATGTTTTCAGTTTTCACAATTTGCGACCCCAAAGAGCCATTCTCAGTCAGTCTAACGCCTAAGTAGTCAAAATATTTGACTTGCTCTATGGGCAATCCCTCAATCAGCGTCTTCCCCCTAAAGTAGCGATGGGTTCTGATCACCATAAAGTTTGATTTGACAGTGTTTATCTCAAGCCTCCTGTCCTCTCAAAAGGAGGCAAATTTATCCAAGAGGGCCTGCAAACTAATGGAAGTTCTAGAAAGCAAAAGCATATCATCTGCAAACATGAGCACCGGGTGCTGACGCCCGCAGATTTCGGGGTGTCATGATAACCGTTTGCTAGCCAGTCAATGACCCATTAATGTATAAACTAAAAAGGGCAGAAACAATCCTGTCTTACGCCTTTTCTAATGGGAATTCTGGATGTGAGATCTTCATCATTATGCCATCCCACCTGGGCATAGGTATGGTGTAGGAGAGTAATCAAGATTCCTAAAAGGTACTCTGGGATCCCGTACTCCCTTAAGATCATCTGTAGACATTCCCTGGAGACGAGGTCGTAGGCAGCCCTAAGATCAATAAATACCACGTAAAGATGTTCCTGCCTCAGGTCAATACATTTTCAGTTTATTATCTTGAAACAAAGCACCTGATCTAGGTTACTAACCTTACTTCTGAACTCTGCCTGGAAGTTGGAAAGAATATAAGGTTCAGACGTCCATTCCAACAATCTAGCTTGGACCTGTCTGCAAAAGATCTTTTGTATTCCGTTGATCAGACAGATCGAGCAATAATTTGCAGGAAGATTCCAGCAGCCCTTTTTGAATATAGGGTTGATTACTGCTCCCTTCCAAGTGGAGGCAATGTCTAAGCATCCCAGAATTCTATTACTCGGAATAATCATTTACGGCACACACACAGTTGGTTCAGACAGATACAGGTCCCAAGGAATGCCATCTGGCCCAGTGGCTTTTCCTTTTTCAGTTGGCACAAGGCCCACTCACTTTCTTCCAGACTAAATTCGACTGAGAACATAGATCTAGCCCTGTTAGGGCAAGCTGTCTGAGGGAGTTCATGCCCACTGTCAGGCAAGAAGGAATTTGATGGTTACTCCATATATAGCTCCGTGAAGTGCATCACCCAAAGATCCGTCTGGACTACAGCATCAGGGACGGCATCTAGAGTCCTGCTCCCATAGGCAAAGATCTTCAAACAGCTAGTGTTGTTATTGCGTAAGTTAGATCTTCCCATTGCACATCCTTCCATGATTTCTTGCAAGTTTGGAAATTGATTTGTAGGCTTTCCTTGCTCTTCTAATCTCCTTTGTCTCTCATGACCTTAGGACCCCCAGGAGCTCCAGCATAGCCTTTCTACACTGAGGGGAAAACCATCTTGTTTGAGAGTTAACCTGCCGATATCTACGTTTGTGTTTAGTAGCTGTATTTTCAGTAGGTTCACCAGCTCACAATGGAAGCCAGCAAAGCCATGAAAGTAATTTGCCCTTCGATCAAAGAAGCTAATTAATTGTAAAAAGATCAAATACAAGGAGCTTAGGGCTCTATTGTTATTAGATAACCTTTCCCATTTTACATGTCGCCGATTGTTTGTCTCGGCAATGGAATCTGCGAGTATGCCCAGTTCATTTGGAGTGTTTAAGACGGAGATCCCCAGCTGAAGCTGAGCACAAAAGGCATCATGACCACTATCTTCTCTTGGTGTGACCGCCATAATCGACCACTAAAGACCATTGCCTAATATCAAAAACTGTATAGTTAATTTTGCTATCATACAACCTTCTTTAAAAAGTTGTTTTACTTGAACTATCAGAGGGTGCATAACCATTCAATGCTCTGAGACCATGTGTTATCAAGATGTCAGTGATTCGCTCAGCTACCCATGAATGCTTGTGGTTAGAAACCGCTGTTAAAAGAGTCACTCTCTTTACCTCATGCTTAGTTAATTAAGAAGCGTTTTGGTGAACAAAATAGATGTATTGCAATCACCAGCGACTATTTTAGGGCAAGCAGGAAGTTGTTGTTCGATCGTTGTGAACAGATAACGTATAGAGCCAGTCTTGGTAGTGTCTGGGCTAGGGTGGATATAGAAATTAATATTTGCAATCCACTTGATCTCAATGGAGCTACCACACTTAATAATAATACCTACTATATCTTTACTGTCGGATAGGTTCTACCTGACCTGGAGGGTGTAGCATTCACTTGAAGAGAAAGATAACCTGGTCGAAAGACTAGTTCTGTCGCCCCGGTTTAGTGGAAAAGGATAATCTCCTACTGCTCAATAAACGTATCCCATTCAGGATCACTGTGTTTGGTTCGGAACCCGCCAACGTTCCACGACAGTAAGTTGACAGACGTGTCCAGCTGGGAGATTCCTGGATTATGGTGTTCAACATTAGCCTTAAGATAAGTGCCTAGTCCTTCTCTTTTAAACAGGCGAAACTGCAAAGAGCTTGACAGCATTTTACAACAAAAACAAACGATTCAGTACCAAAAAAAACCCTCAAACTCTGAACTACCCATACTATGGTGCACCACACAATTAAATGCTGCCTCTAGCCACACAAAGCACATCATCACTTCCATCTGAGCATGTAGAGAGTGTGGAAAACGCTCATTGTTTGTGATAAAATAATACAATTTAATTTTAATAAAGAAGAAGGGACACAAAATGAGGTTCATAATTCTAAATGTTATCCTGTGGGCAGGCTTGGGTATCCTTAACATTTTACAGTACTTAGGAGGGATTAGGAGAATGTCTGCAGCTGTTCAGAGGCACCTACTTATTTAACAAAATTTGAAAATAAAGAATAGAGCAATTAATAATCATGTAAACAAAAGTCCTGATAGAGGCAAAGGCAGTGAGTATGTTTTGAGAAGCATTAACTGAGCGTGAAAGACCGTTTAAATGAGTGAGGTTGATTCATGCAAAAAACAGATTGAATACACTTTTATGCAGAGAGCAGTATACATCACGCACTACTGCTGTTTTTACTCAAATAATCCCGTTTTATGTGCACTGCAGTAAAAGCAATATGTTTCATAAACACTGGAAAGGCATAAATTGTGAGTATATTTGAATCCATGTTCTATAAATATTGATTTCCAAACATTGGGAAAACACTTGAATCCATATAACATAAACACTGAAAACCGGATAGCTTAACTAGGACTGTGGCTTGCCTGATTTGCAAGCTGAAGTAAGCATTTACCAGCTGCATAGTGAGTCTTTCCGCTCAGCCAACGTTACTCAGAAAGCAACTCAGTTGATTCTCTCACATCCCAACTAGCAGACTGAACTAAGTACACATCTGCTATTATGTGGCAGACACACAAAGGGGTCTGTGCTGATGTTGTGATTAATTACTGGTAATCTTCATTTCAGTGAGGTCTTCTCTTCCTCGTCACTGTAATTACATTGTGCAGGTGAGTCATGTCAGAGAATCAAACAACTGTCTTAGTCCAGATTTAACAAAACGCGACTTCACTCCCGCTTACTATGAGGATAATAACTGACCTTATAACCAGAAGCCCTGTCCTTAAGTGTTATAAGTATTAAGTAGCTACACACTGTCAAAGAGAGACTATTTAGGGTGGTGGGAGGGAGGGTAGAAAGGCTATGACACATGGAACTACTTCTAATGAAGGTCCCCGGTATCATTGCTACCTTGTTCCTCAAGTCATTGCTTACATTATGAGGAGATACCGAGCAGTGCAAGTCTTGCCAAGCACATCTTGCACACTGTTTCCGCTCTTGAGCCTTTAAAACTCCACTTAGGAAGGAATGGGTCTGTCTAATAAATTGTAAGGGTGAGCAATCACTCCTGCTCCAATCACAGAATTTTTCCAACTCTGTGTTACACTTGAAGCACAGAGTCCTGGCAAAACTCAGCCAGCAGGTGCACACTAGGGTTTTTTCTCGCACGCGGCTTACCAAAGATACGTTGTCGAGCAAGAATTGGTGCCCTTAGCTCGATTTTGAGGCACTGAGACGGCACCCAGCAAGATTTCTCAATGCAGGCGGTTGCGAGCTTTTGCAGAGAGGAAGCTGCCGCTCGAGTAGAAACTCTACTTAAGCAGAAGCAGAGAAGCAGCTGCCTGAGGCGCACCGCAGGGTGACAGTCGTGCTGATTTTGCAGCTCAGAACAAGCTCCTACCACTAAACATCAGTGTGCTGTGCCTATTCCGCCTGCTCGCGGGACACTGCTGCAGAATTGTGCGGAGTTTTGATGTAACTGCACGGAATTAGTTCTGCCCACTCCAATAATTTGTCAAGTTAATGGCTAAAGAAAACGGCCAGTATTACCTATACTTTGTGTTCATGGAAACATTTAGCTGTTGAAGGCAGTGTTACCAGTAGACACACATGTACAGAAGTACCTTAATGGCTCTGCAGCGTTACCACAGTACATCACCAGCAGGCTTATAGGCTCCCATCATTCAGAAAGGGCGAGACATGTACTATGTTCACTACTGTGAGTAGAAACCTCATGCTGAAACATACCACCAAAGAGACAGTTAACTCAAAAACAAGATTTCTAGGCCATCAAAACCCCTATTGAACACCAGTGAAACATAAACATATTACAGAATAACCGCATTGTATCAAAACACGCAGTATTCACATTATGATACCCCTGATACAACAAGAAAGACCCAGATCTAACTTGCACATCAGCCATGAAGAAAGCAGGGTTGAGGCCATCGTTTCCACATCATGTAGGACTATGACCCTCTCCTTATTTAGAGTTTGGCAGAGCAGGATAGTCTCCTAAAAGGAACGGATGTCTCATCTATAGTGTAATTATTAACATCACTGCACTCTAAGTGATCGAGACGGGATACCCACAACTTTTTGGCAAAAGGTCTGCATCTGCTCAACTCAAAATGAGTCCCACAAATTATCTGAGGGAGGGAAATCAAATTAATGCAGAGCGATCCTTGTTGTCCTTGATACAGATCAATGACAAAAAGATCAGAGACTGGTACACTAACCCGGTTACCTTCCTGCCCTTCTCCCACTTCACTCACCAGTAGTATTTGTCCTACCCCAAGAGCGTGTATGTCACCTACATATAAAAAGTAGGCAGTCGCTTCTGTGAAATTAAATCAGTGTTGCTTGATGTTAGCGAACTATAGTTATAACTTGTGGAAAGGCATGTGTTCCTACACATTCTAAGTTTGTTTTACCGGACGCACTTGTCTGCAAAAGCTAGACACTTTGTTCTGTTGCTCCAAATGCATGAGTTCTAGAATCCAGCTTCTTAAGCTGACAACCATAGCTATTGTTGGTTCAGAATTTTCTTTGGCACCCAGTAACTAAGTTAAGTGGGGGCTCAAAATATGAGAAAAATAATCAAATTTAAAAAAAATGGAAATGTGGGTGCACGTTTTCCCACATTATTAGTTTCTGACAGCCAGTCTAGTGCGTGCTCTGCACCAGAGTCCCTATTCCTAAGCCTTTTCGCCCTTCAAAACCAGTGGATTTGTCCTCCCAATAAAGAAAGAATTGCTCATAGTTCTCTACCTGTCCTGAGTATTACCCCTCCCACACAGCAGGAGGATTTTCCATAAAGAGACTTTCCTGGGGATCTTAGCCTTTTTTCCCATCAGCACACGGTTAGTTTAAAAGTATTTTTATTAGTTTCATTAAATAGACCTTAGTGCAATGTGACAGGCATATAATACAGATCATAAATTATGTGCACCACATATACAGTAATTTTCTTTAAAAAGGTACACATATAATTATAATAAATAGATTCAAATAAAGGTTAAAAAGAAGAAATACCCAGATAACTGTAATTTACAGATTAAAAGTGTTAATCAGTAGATCTCATATGGCATGCATCTACAAGCATTCAAACATATTCCAACTACTGCACATTTCAAACATATCTTAGGTCTACTAAAATTAGTGCAATAAAACTATAACATCTATCCCCCCACCTATAGTTACCCCTAATCAAGAAAAGCAGTCCTAAATAAAGTGTCAAAATATTCCACAAGGACATGTATATCACAGTGGTACCTAATATCACACAATTTATCAGTATTAAACTAGATTTCCCTTCCCATACCTGCAAGAACTCTGGAGCTATTTGACGAATCTGTATCTGCTTCTGGGGCAAACTATCCACCAGGTGTTCCCACACTTTAACCCTTTCAATTTTCCCTTCTCCTCTTTTTATCTTACAAAGCAACACAGCACTTTCCAAACTTGCCCATTTAACCATTTCTTTATGCCGCCTAGTAATTTGAGGACCATGTGCTGATTTCCAGTGCATAGTCAATTCTCGTTTGCCAAAATCAAATCTGTCACTTTTCTGGGAATATTTGCCTTCCTTAGGAACCTTTCCCATCATCCCACTTTGCCTACTTATTACTTTTAATTATCTTTTGCTCTTACCCCTAAAGAAATAGGGCCCTGCTCCTTAAACTAAAAGACTTGCAAGAGACCCTCCCCCCCCAGCCCTTGCACCACCTCTATTTTGCCCTCAAGTTGGCGTTGTTTTGTGAGTGAATTTGATCAAGTTGAAAACTGTGCTTAATGTGTTAAAAGGTACAGGGGTTCAAAGATTGTCTTAGAAGTACTATGTCACTGCTATTAAATGCCAGGGCTGCTGAATACAAACACTGCCTAGTCTTGATTTCACATTATTCCTCTCTTGTACCTCCCTATGCTGTCAGTCTCTTTAGTTCACTCTTGCATGTTCTTTTTTTCCTATTTTCTTCCTTGGTCCTTTTGTTCGGTGTCAAAGTCTGGTGTTAAAAAATAAGCCATTGTGCCCACAACAGAGTGCCACCACTCGCAACCATTAGCACACATTTAGGCACTGGCACCAAGAGCAGTCTAGATGCTGGGGTAACCATGGGCAGATCCCATTAGGTCAGTGTGCCTCATTTTCCTGATCCGACAACATTGGGAGCAGAAGTAATTGAGTTCTCAGAATGTGAGCTACAAAGATGCCCCATTCATAGATCGTGCAATGGACTATACTTAAAATATATGTATGTGTGTGTATATCTATGTATACATACACAGCAAGTCAACTGTAACTCGCACCTCAGAAGCTATTGACCTCACAACAATATTTATACTGATACATTGATACATAACTAAGTCATATTAAATAATTTAACACAGCACCATTACATAACACACATCTCAGCAAAGAACTGGTTATGTATCCATAGTGATGTATTCAATAACATAAATATCACAGTGGTGTGCAATGTAACCAGTGATGTAATCAGTGTTATTTTTTATACCACCTGTCACATCATGTGTGAGGTCATGAACACTGCATTTGGAGAGTTGGTAATAGTTTGCAAGGTGAGGTCACAAGCTATGGTTTGTGTAGCACAAGACGTGGCAGGTGTGTGCAAGCACTACATGCCCTTAGGCCAGAAGGGTTTTTAAGGCACTCTCCTCCCTCCCACATCACAAAATAGTGGCAGCCACATGATGGACACCTGAAGAGTGCCATTGAAATGACACTAAGGAACATTACTTATGGCCTGGAATGGGCCATGATGTAGATGGAGGTGATGGTGAAAGATTGTTTGGCACATCTAGTGCTAAGTCTGGGAAGACTGTCGTGTTGCACTATTCACTGAGGCATGGCGCATGAAGTCCTTGAAGAAAGTAGCAGTCTTGATCATGCGACTAAAGGACATCCTGCGTAAAAAGTGTAACGTGCGACTGAAGGACATCCTGGGTAAAAAGTGTAAGTATGTTCTAGTGCTGATCACTTAGCATTCAACATTGTTTGTGGGCATGCTTTGGAATAAGCTAAAAGAGCTAGTCCTCTAACTATTAAAACAGAATGTATTAATTTCTGTATTCATATATCAATAATGAAAAAATTAATTGCAGAAAACTGATTTTAATGGACAATGGGGCGGCAACTCCCCCACCTCGTAGGGCCCCGGAGACAGGTGCGAACCGGTTGGCGGCAGTCCAACGGTGCGGCAAATTCAAATGAATTGCAGGCAGTTTTCCCGCATTTACAAATGATTGGTTGCCTGGGGGCGGGGGGGAAGGGGCCACTTGGGCGACTTGCAGTGGCAGCAGGACAGCTTAAAAGGCTGTAGTTCAGCTTGATGAGCACTTTTGCTGCCTGCCTGCCTACACCTGAGGATGCAGGCAGGGGGCACTGAGCATGCTGCCCCTCTCCACGAAGGAGATTTAAGTGAGGCTGCTTTGGCAACCTCACTCAACCCTTTGGAAGGACAACCACAAGTGCCACTTGGGATTGGAGCAAGCACCCAGAGTCTCCCCTGTGCTTCTACCTAGCAACTTGGGCTAGTGGTTGCACTACCTACGTTAGCCAGGGTGCACCCCTCCCCCTCCTTCCCCCCCTACGCTACCATCACCCGGGGCATCCACCGCTGTTGTGGGGTCTGCAGTTGGGACTAAAGGTGAGCAGACACATATTGCCAGCCGTGCACATGATCCGGTCCTTTCTCCTAGGGATCAGTTAGGTTTGCATTTATCTGAGGATATGAGGGCAAAAATAAAAAAGGGTGCATATGTTGATGTTTTTGAACTGACTGTGGTCAAACCTCCTGAGTAGGATAACAGGGAAGTCCAAGGACTGTTCACATACATTGTAATAGCCTAAAGTTGAGGAAACAATTATGAACTGGATTAAGGGTTTTTACTATTTATCAGGCAGTTCTTCTTGAAAATTATCCAGAGTTGGGTCCTCAGATTTCCTTTTATATGAACAAAGTAGTGGGTGCTTACGAGGAGTTTGAAGGGTCCTGCTGGAAAGAATACGATAAAGCATTCAGGCTGAAGAAAGCCACGAACCTGGGGATGTTTTGGGATCAGACTGATGTGAATGCTTGGTTGCGGTGCATGATGTTGAAAAAAACGGAAGGTGGTGGGCAGGCGCCCTTTCATCAGGTTTCAGGAGGGGGAGAGTGGAAAGGGGTGTGTTGGTCATATAATAGGGAAGCGTGTTCAAAGCCGCAAGGCTCTTGTAAATGTAAGTGCAACTGTTCCTTTTGCGGGACGACAGGGCACCCAGAGTTTAAAAGCTTTAAAAAATCCAAGGAAAAGAGTGGATCAAGATGAAGGGTCCCTCACCCATGGACAAGCTAACCCCTCACCGGACTCCTTACTTGCTATGAACCCTTGGTTAAATAGGTACCCTCATCAGGAACAGGCTTTACAATTGTATTCTGATTTTCGATTTGGTTTCAGGATTCCTGCTGCAGGGCCCAACATTTTGCATAAACCAACAGTCTTTAGTCTAGGGAATGGAGGTGGCACAGAAGAAGATTGCCAAAGAAGCAAGATTAGGAAGGGTGGCTGTGCCATTTGATAGGCCTCCATTGGCTGGTTTTGATTGCTCTCCCCTTGGTTTGGTCCCCAAAAAAGAACCAGGGGAATTTAGGTTGATTCACAATTTGTCACCCCTAAAGGGGCTTCTGTTAATGACGCCATTGACCCTGCCTTGTCCTCAGTCAAGTACGCATCCCTGGATGGTGCTCTGGAGCTGTTAAGGCAGCCAGGTCCACGAGCCCTTTTAGCTAAAGCAGATATAGAGTCAGCATTCAGACTGTTGCCAGTCCACCCAGGCGGCTACCATTTGTTGGGTTTCCAGTTCCAAGGGAAGTTTTATTAAGGCAGATGCATGCCCATGGGCTGCTCAGTATCCTGTGCTTGTTTTGAGCAATTCAGCACCTTCCTGGAATGGATCTTCACACAGAAGGTTGATTCTAGTTATGCCATTCATTATTTAGACGACTTTCTATTCTTGGGGCTAAGGGATTCTGAACACTGTGCCATGTCCTTAGCACTGTTTAAGCGTTTGATGTCTGACTTTGGTGAGCCCCTGGCTCATGAGAAAACTGCTAGGCCAACATCGGCACTGACTTTCCTAGGGATAGAGATTGATTCTCTAAAAGGGAAATGTGACTGCCAGCGGAAAAAGTACAGGCCTTCCGAGCCTCACTCTAATCCTGTTTGGTAGCCCGGAAGGTCTCCTTACATCAGCTATAGGTTCTAGTAGGTCAGCTCAATTTTGCCTTGCGTATAATACCAATGGGCCGTCCCTTCTCTCGCTCCATAGGCCAGGCTATGTCTGGCTGGAGAGGGAACTACCATAAAACACGCCTGTCTGGAGATCAAAACACGATTTGAGTATCTGGTGGTCATTTTTCTCAAGTTTCAATGGTTCTAGCGTATGGCCAGCTCTTCTGCGGTCCAGTCATGATTTTGGGTTGTTCACAGATGCAGCAGGCAGCATTGGATTCGGGTCTATACTGGGCAACAAGTGGTGTGCACAGGCCTGGCCCGAGTCAGGTTTGGTAAGAAGCATCACCTTTTTAGAACTTTTTCCTATCTTGGTGGCATTACATATCTGGACTGACCAGGTTCACAACCAATCAGTCACATTTTGGTCCGTTAACATGGCGGTAGTGGAAAGTCTTAACTGTCAGCATGCGAAATGCAAGAATATGCTCATATTGTTAAAAGAGTTGGTCTTGATTTGTTTGAAGAATAACATCTTGTTTAAAGCAAGGCAACGTGCCCTGGGTTTGAAATAACGCTGCTTATGTATTATCTAGTCTTAAGCGGCAGGAATTTCAGCAGAGGCAGAACCCACACACTTCCCAACACAACTCTGGAGCCTTGGAACACAACTATTCCTGGTCTAATCGCGGCCAATCTTGCTCCTAAGATCCTAGGCGCCTACAAAAGGGCTTGGAGTCATTATGTTGTTTACAGTGATGCCAATCCGTAAGCGCAGCTTTTTTGCTTAGATAACTGGCTGGGTTTTGTTGAACACATGAGAGCTCAGGATAGTTTTGCATCCTCAGCTAGGTGGCAGTTAGCAGCGCTCGCCTTCTTCTCCAAACTCGGGGAGGGGGGAGGGGGGGGCATGGATCATTCTCAATCCTTTTTGATTAAGAGGGCCTTAAACGGATGGGAGAGGTAGAGCGGTACACCCCAGACAAGACGTGCTCCCTAGATGTTGATAAACTGGAAAGGATTTTAGGGGTTTGGTACAAGGTGTGTGAATCTGGGTATGAGGTGACTGTTTACAGCTGCCTTCTCGCTGGCACTCTACGGAGCCTTCAGGGTCTCAGAAATAGTGGCGAGATCCAAGCAAGACATCCACGCGGTCTTTTGCTCAGTAATATTTCATGGTTGTGGGACAATTTGGTAGTCACCATTCCGCACTTGAAAACAGACCAACGTGGGAGAGGGAATCAGGCGATTCTGAGGAGAGTGGGCAGTTTTTAAGGGTGCCCAGTTAGGTCAACTCATGCATACCTGCAAAAGCGGCCGGAGGTGGCATCGGCTTCTCTATTGGTTCATGCTACAGGTGTCCCCTTAACAAAATATCAGTTTTCACATATGCAAAAAACCCTTGCGGCAGCAGATATCCAGGGTACCTTCAGCACACATTCCTTTAGGATAGGTGCAGCAACATCTGCAGTAGGAGCTGGGCTTAACATAGAGGCAGTATAGAGGATTGGCAGGTAGAAGTCAGATTGCTACAAACGTTATGTGCGGCTAAATCTGTTATAGACACAGGGGCTTTCACTGGGCCATTGAATGAACGATTTATTTATCCTTCCTGTTAATTTGCATTAGGGCACATGGCTACCGCCAGTGTGTGGGTCATTGGCCATTCCTATGTGCGTCGCGCAAAGTCAACGTTCAGTCGGAGTCGTTTGTCCAGACGGGTGGCAGAAGCAGGTCTTCAATTTCACTGGGCCGGTAGGGGTGGTTTTCGTCTGGAGGGCCTACGCGGGGTCGTTGAGGAGGTCGCAACCTGGTGGTACCACCTCCGGAACTCACCAGAACTCATCATTCTCCATGTTGGCAGCAACGATTTGGCGGCAAGGGGCAGAAGGCTCCTGTTTGAATACTTGTTGATTGAAATCGCCTGGTTGGCTAAGAGATTCTCCCAGGCAACCATAGCATGGTCTCATATATTTCCGAGGAGAGTATGGAAATTCGGGCAGTCTGTGAAGAGCCTTAGCGAATCTGTCAGGCGTTTGAACAGCAGATTGAAATGATTACTCATTGCAGCATGGCTGAAAATAATTCCTCACGTTTGCCTTTGGGGGGAGGAATTTTTCACAGGGGCGGGGTCCATTTGACTGCTCAGGGTAACAACCTTTTTGTAGAAAATTTGTCAGCCTTCGCTTTGCAGCATTTCTCACATCGCTAGGTGGTCATATTTGTGGGGAGTCATGGTTGGTCTGGGAACCAACCATTCCTGTGTCGCGTTTAAGGAGTCATGTTTTGACCACAAACAGGTTACCAACGTGGGGCATCACAGATCTAAGCGCAGGCGGATTCAAGATGTTGGTGGTTTGTCAATAACCCGGGACAGGGGTGACACAGTCACAGGTGAACCGCTGGGGGCATCCGCAGCCGAGTTGTCCCTGGTTCTAGAGGGTTCCCCGTGATACACCCTGTGGGAGTGGTGGGGGATGGTGGCTCCTCCAGGGGACCAAGGTATGGCCCGGTTGCCCAGGCTCATCCCCCTGATTGGGTGCCAGGGGTTGTCCCTTTACTGGGTTGCTCTGGCATGATTCTTTTTTGGGGGCCAGCTGCCTTGCTGGCCCTAGCTCCATCTATCTTGAGGGAGTGAAAAGTCGACTTGTAAACGATGCCATTAGGAACCGGGAGGTGGTCAATCATGACTCCTAAGGGAATGTGAGAATATGCGGGCAGGAGATTAGCTGTATTAGAAAATTTTTGTTTAATTGGTATTAACTTTTTGTATATTTATGGAAATGTTATGCAATATGAAGACAACAGTTTAATTTTAATGTCGTGTTTATGATGTGTAATAAATACGGCCTGAGAATGGTTACTTTCTCAAATGCAAAGATGGTTTACTGTTGTGGTTTCATATGAAGGATGCAACTGTAAATTATTTTTATCCTTGTTGTCCTGGTCTGGGAGGCACACCTGTCTCATGACGGTCCTGCACCTGTTAAATTAAGTAAAAATGCAGACTTCAATTAAAAACATTTGGGATCTACCATTGACACACTGTCTTATATTTCTAAAGGGTTAACAGATTAGTGGTGTGCTCTAACAGACTAGTGAGGAGAGTATTAAACTGGTATTACTGAATAAGAATAATTCGAGAAAGGCCATCCAAGAAATGTTTTAGCAGTGCAGAAGAATAATGGGCAACCCTTGTGTATGTTTCTGATTAGGCAAAAACCTATATTAAAGTTAAATCCTAATTGGTCTATGAGGGAACGTGACCAACTTAATATAGACCATGCAAGAGACAAAGGTCCTGATTTAGAGTTTGGTGATGGGATTACATCTGCCTTATTACAAGTGCATTATATTCAATGGCACTTGTAATACGGCGTGTAGGTTAGCCGTCACATTTGGAACAGAGTATCCTATGCGCCAACCTCTTAAATAAAGCCTTATGGCTTGAACTCACAAAAGTACCAACTGAAGGAAGATGTTAGTTACAAAGACAAATACCATAACGTGTAGTTGTAAAGCGCACGTTCACCCTTAGCTTCTTGGCGCTAAAAGAAAGTTTATTGTTGGCCAACTCAATGGTACTCATTTTATCGACCTCAGATGGATGAAAGGCTGATTAGACCTGGCGGTATTTGAACCTGCAACCCTAAGGAAGACACAGGCCCTTGCAGTGAACGCATTAGTCCACTTTACCACCAGACCGGCTAATTCCTTTGATTCCAGGTCAGGAATCAGCAGTTAAAATAGGAATTTAGGTGCCTGGCACCTATGACTGTTCTAGTGGTCAAATAGAAGATCAGCACAGGAATTTTGGGTACGTTTAGAGAGTGGTTAGGCTGACAAAATGGAACCCCAGAGTCAATAAGTAGCAGAAAGGAAGTTAAGGAAATAGCTGGTGGGAGGGTTAGTATTGGGGAAAGAAGCAAAGTGGTGAGAATGGGGAAGTCACACTGAACGGTCTAAATGAGGAACACAGAACATGCTATAACCCTATATTGAAATTTTTATGGAATGAATTGTGTTTTAAAAATGTATTTTTATGTGGAAATCTGCGGAATTCTAAATCATAATAAATGAAAAATTGAAAATTAAATTGCTATAACCCTGGAGCTTAACTTGAAACCTGATGCCCATTCTCTAGATGTTGAAGATGAACCACAATTGAATTTATGGTCAAGAAACAAATTCAGCACACCAATAAGACTAAAAGACTATGGGGCTCATTGTAGGCCTCTCACTAAATGGGAAGGTTGAAATTACATTCCTGCTAGCCTTATCCAGCGATTTAGCATTCAGCGGGTAGATCTTCAATATCAAGCATAGTAAGACTATAGCTGCACCTTTTTGTGTTTTTCTTCCCACACAATTACCATTATCCTTTTGCTGGAGATACATACATGTGCTTTTTAGGTCTTCCCTAGGCAGCGTGCATGCGCTTCTCTAGAAGAGGGCCTTTGGCAATCGGTCTTCAATTTTCAAGCACTCGTGGCGCCATCCACCTTGCGGGAGCGAGTAGCGATGCGGGCACGTTATTTACAAACAGATGTCCCCTGCGCACGGCTGCTCGCTTCCTCAAGGTGGATGCCGCCACAAGCATGAGTGCGAGTGCTTGAAAAGTGAAGACCGCTTGTTTATGATAGAGGCAGGAGGTAGGGGTCAGCTTTCTGTACTGAATAAAATTACCAAAAGTATGCTACACATTAGCGCACAAAATAAACATCTTTTGATGGCTCTGTATACGATGTCTCCAGTTCAATCCTGTCAAGCGTTTAATGGAAAGTTGGCCACTCTACAATTGCCCCGCTTGTGCACTTACACATACCAACATTTAGGATTAGGCAGGATCATACTGATTTTTTTAAGCGAAAATTACTGCATTTGAACTTTTTAACACTTAAAACTTCTGCCACTTTAATTGAGACCAATGAGGAAAAAATAAAATCCTCATTGTCCAACTTTTCCCTATAATGTCATTTATGCGGTTTAGATTTCTGTGCACGAGGCTGACGATAACAGATGAAAGGCACGGCTACTGTAATGCTAACAGCATCCCTATTTTCAAAACGCATGACCTCTTGCTCTCTCGCTCCACGAGCTGATCACTACTGTTCAACCCAACAGCTCGAGAGACAGACACTGTTTGTACCTGCTTCTGTAGTCGTCCATTGATAACGTTTCGGCAGATCACTTTACATGCCCATCTGGAAATCCTCAGCATGGACGCCGCCATTGGAAATACAAAACAGACCTGGTACGTCACTCCGCAGGCTGGTAAATGCTTCTAAATTGTCTCAGGCGGGACAGTCCTCTCTGCAGTTGCGCTGGCATGGCGGCCATCTTGAAATGTTGTTGCTGTCCACTGCAGTAAAGCCACAGTAAAAGCAACCAATGCTTTTCTTACTAACCAGTAGCTGGCACAGAGTAAAAAAATAACAAGCATTGGCATAGCCAATAGGTCTCGCCTTTGGGACCTTATAAATATTTAGTTATGCAGTCCAGTATCCTTGGTGCAACAACATCAACTGTTGCATGGCTAAACATTTCTAAGGTCCCAAAGGCAAGACCCATTGGCTATGCCAATGCTTGTTTGACTTGGTAATGTGATTTTACTGTGTTGTACTCCCAGTGTAAAACCACATCTAGAAGTGGAATGGAAAATACCTTTGATGCATAGGTCGAGTAAATCAGACTTGGGGCCTGATTTGGAGTTCGGCGGGCGGGTTACTCCGTCACAAATATGATGGATATCCCAGCCAACATATTACAAGTGCATTATATCCAATGACACTTGGAATATGTCCGTCTGGAAATCCATCACATTTGTGATGGAGTAACCTGTCCGCCAAACTCTAAATCAGGCCCTTATTCTCAGGAACATATGGAAGGCCAGGTGTTATGGGTGAGATATAATTAAAGGAGCACAGTCGAATTTCCATCATGAAACAATGGGAAATAGTGATTAAATAGAGAGGATCTTAGGGCACATAGGATTGTGCTAAACAGACATGCTACAACTTGAGAATAGAGGCAGTAAAGAGAAGAAAGAATAGATTTTGAAGGTGTTTAAAATGTATTTTCCAAGGTGATAGAGAAGTTAATGAACTTCAGTCACAAGACTATGTGGAACATGGTGAAAGACTCATCAAGCACCAGTGGCAGCTGGCACATTTCAGTGGCAGGGGGTATGGGTAGAGTGCGAGAGGGGAGTCAAAAAAAGAAGAAAAAACATACCTGATTGCCGCGTCTCTCATTCGTCAACCATCTGTCATCTCTCCCAGGCAGAACAGGAAGCACCAGGCTCCCCATAGCCAATCACAATGCTGCAATGCAGCATTGTGATTGGTCTGAGTGCCGTGGTTTGGCACTCAGACAGGAAGTGGGACCCTGGGCATGTTATCCACCCTGGAGAACATGCAATGTGCGCATGAGTGCCAAAGACGGCCAGCCAAACATTCATGCGCACTTGGAGTGGGTAAATATTCTCTTCCCCTGCTCCTGTGTGAGCAGCTCAGCCCTGCCCGCAAAGCTGCCACAGCAGGAATACATAGTATGACAACATTGAGTTATTGTCATTTTATGTTTTCTTTATTTCACTGCTTCAAGCAGTTGGGCGACGTTCCTCTGCCTTGGCGGAGGAGCTGGCACTGTCAAGCACAAATTAAGTACATCTCCTGTGTGGATTTAAATGGAAGTGCAACATATTTTGCACAATCCGAGTTCCCATGGAATAATAAAGAAAACCAAGGGACTGATTTATAGTTTGATGAATGAGTTACTCCATCACAAACGTGGCAGATATCCCGTTCTCCCTATGACAACCCCATTATGTACCAAGGACCCTACTGTCAAATTAATTCAGGGCCCAAGTTAGGCTTTTCTTTGGAACAAGTAGAGGTAAGAGTGAGCAATTGTGTTTATGTCAATATTAGACCCCTAAATGGCCATATTTGATCCTAGAGCTTCCCTGCCAACTACCGAGCATTTTTAATTTGTTGTCAACGCTAGAGATATGAAGCTATGTACATTATTCCTGTGGTCATCATACCAGATGATGAGCCGCCATGTTGAATCCTGACAAATAAAAGCATTCATGACAGAATCAAGGTTATATCGAACAATGCAAACTTGTCTCTGCCTTTTTCAGAGAATCACTCATCCCGTATTTTGGAATGACAAGGAAATTGTTTACTTTCTGCATATTTTCAAGGGTTAAAAAGCATTGAAATGCACAGCAAGACGAGACTGGTTACCTTGGTCCTGTCAAAGCTAAACACAGACTTAAGCAAAGATAGAATTTGGTGAAAGGATAACGCTAAGCTAAGTACCACTCAAACCTTATGAAAAACCGTCCGCAAAGTTAGTAAACTTGCATACACTAATGATGAAGTAGGCAGATAGCAAATGGGGGAAGGGAAACTAGTCTGCTTTTCAGGACATTAAAGGGGAGGCACTGCTCTGGTTGACATTAGCTGGGATAGCATCAACACTTTGAAAACAAGTGCTTTAGGGCTGGGTACAATGCTTCCTCAGCAAAAAGGCTATTAAGTGAATAATTACAAAGACATTAAGAACCCTAAGGCCTTCAGAGCAAATATGCTTTTAGAGGGCATGCATCTTTTGTTTGTAGAAAAAAAGGTTGTTTGTGTCATGTACTAGGTTTGAGCTAAAGACAAACAATGTACCTCTCTTGAACGGTTTAGCTCATTTTGACCTGAGCAAAGTCTTATTGAAGTTAGCAAGATTGGCTGCATAACTACGGTTGTATAACTTAAATGGAATGTAGGACGGTATTCCGCATGCGTTTAGCACGCATGCCTTTTGAACGCCGTCATTAGAACAAATGCAGCTTTAGCATGCATTCGTTCAGCATGCAAGTTGTTATAACGACTTGGCTTAGGGGTTGCTGTATTTTGGAATAGTTTTATTTACTATTCCAACTCCAGTCTGCGCAACAGTAAAAAAGATGTTGGACTTTAACTCCATTCCACCAATGTGCCCCCTTAAAGCAAGTCGTTGTAATGACTTGCATGAGAACGAATGTGTGCTAAAGATTCTTTAGTTCTATTACCGGCGATGTGAAGGCACAGCGTGGTTCCGGCTTCATACTAAACTACAAATTTCTTAAACTTGACAGCAGACATATTGTCACATAGGCTGATTCAAATGGAGAGACACAGGGTGGTAGTAGTTAATGGCATATTACCAGAAGTAAAGTATCTTTTTTGTTAGGTAAGTAATGTATCTTTAACAAAGTGGCCTAGGGATGGAAAGAAAACATTTAAAAGGATGTGTATTGAAATAAGAAGCTGCCTACTTAAAAACTGGTTGCTCAGATAAATACTCTAGTAAGATAAAAACCTGCAGACAGATTGAAGGACGTTCGGGGAAGGTATACTGAAAGAATCACAAAAAGTAAGTTGAGGGGAAGACCTGACCAAACAAATGTTATGATAGACCTTCCAATGGCCATGCAATGATATAGGAAATTAAAAAGGGTGTGGTGCATTCCATGGGATCAACAGGTTGCTCACATCTGATGTGCCTATTGCGAAGAGTTTGATAAATCCTGGTGGACCATGGGTGAAGGGACTGTGGATTCTGTAGAACCAAGGACCTTTTGGCTGGCATGCAATAGTGGTACAAAAGGGGGTGGTGATGGACAGAGCATCTGAACCAATCAAACACTCACACCCAGTCAACAGATCTGGGTTTAATCCATCACCGTTCTTTAGCCCACTCTGCCACCCCAGTTCTGACATGGCCATATGCAAATCAGTCTGACCCTGTGCCTCATGGATTACTGCCACTGGATTCAAGCAAGCCGGGCTGAAGATGGCTGAAATGCCAGAAACCGGTCCTCGGAAGCTTGTTTCAGTGAGTGTTTGATTGGTTCAGATGCTCCGTCCATCACCACCCCCTTTTGTACCGCTTTGTTCGCCATAAATTGGCAGGGAATGCTCAGACGTGAGTCCCTTGCTCACTTTGCGACTGGATTCAAGCAAGCCGGGCTGAAGACGGCTGAAATGCCAGAAACCGGTCCTCGGAAGCTTGTTTCCAGTCCAGGGAAGGCATGGCTTGGCAGTTCGGGCTGGACTGTTCCCATGAGGCACAGGGTCAGACTGATTTGCATATGGCCATGTCAGAACTGGGGTGGCAGAGTGGGCTAAAGAACGGTGATGGATTAAACCCAGATCTGTTGACTGGGTGTGAGTATTTGATTGGTTCAGATGCTCTGTCCATCACCACCCCCTTTTGTACCGCTTTGTTCGCCATAAGTTGGCAGGGAATGCTCAGACGCGAGTCCAGACGTGAGTCCTTTACTCACTTTGCCACTGGATTCAAGCAAGCCGGGCTGAAGACGGCTGAAATGCCAGAAACCGGTCCTCGGAAGCTTGTTTCTGGTCCAGGAAAGGCATGGCTTGGCAGTTCGGGCTGGACTGTTCCCATGAGGCACAGGGTCAGACTGATTTGCATATGGCGATGTCAGAACTGGGGTGGCAGAGTGGGCTAAAGAACGGGGATGGATTAAACCCAGATCTGTTGACTGGGTGTGAGTGTTTGATTGGTTCAGATGCTCCGTCCATCACCACCCCCTTTTGTACCGGCATGCAATAGTGGCTGACGGTCAAATTTAATATGTTGAGGAAAACAAATATAAGTGAAAATCAAATTTTCAAAGCTGCTCTGTAGGGAGAGGAACTCTAAGCCACTCCTGTTGAATGTCTTTGGAGACCTTCAAGGAATTCAGCCTTAAAATTTAAGAGTGAGATTAAAGGATTTGGTGCTTGCTTGTTGTAGGAAGCTGGCTTTGTATATGGTATGCAACTAGGAGTTCAGGGGTTTCCCAAAAGAGTACAGGGCTCAATGTAAAACCCAAACTGCTCTATTAGTGGTAGTGTGGGCAAGCAGCCTTAGGCCTAACACAGGGGAGTGTAAGATATTTATTGCACAACATTGACCAATAATGGGCACATGACTCAAAAAGGAAATTCACACCAATTTTAGAAAAATAAGCTTTGTTTGAACTTTATTTTAAGACCAAGATCTTTGCAATAAGGTAAGTACGTTTTGAAATGAAAATACTTTTCTCTTTCCAAAATCGACATTTAGAACAATTTTGAAGCAGTTCAATGTTATGCTGTGGAGGAAAACACAAATGCGGTTATACGGGTAAGTATTTACACTGGGAGTGCTTGGAGCCACACTGCTTGCAGGTAAGTAGATCGGTTGCAAGGGCCACGCTTTGAGTGTCAGGTAAGCATGGAGTGCCACAAAGCAGCACCAACATACACCACTAGCAGCACAGGGGCGGCTGTGTGCATGGTTCAAATTTAGCATCAGGATCCCAATGCTTTTCAATGAGGATTCTGCTTTCGACAAACAAGCTGCAGGTGTTGCACCAGAGGTTTCAGGAGGGAGACCAACAACAGCAGACGTAAGTAGAAATATATGGGGTATGTAGGGGGACCGTTGGTTCAGCTCACCAATGCCCAGGGGCTTCGGGTGCAGGGATGCCTTTCAACGGCCGGAGCAGGTTGTGGTCAGGGGGAGCCTCTGGATTCAGTCTGCAGGAGCAGTTGTGGATTCAGGAAAGGTCAGATAATGCTTGATTTAAGGTCAGGATCGCTGGGGTGTCTTCACTGTACAGGTGAGCCACTAAGACTCAGAGTGGGCAAGAGTCACAGTTCCAGCTGGATCCGGAGCCCTTGGAGTTGGATTCTTCTGGACAGGGCCGCTGTCCTTGGGAGACCTGGTCTTTGTTGAAGAGCAGGCTGGCTTCCTCAGGATTCTGGAAGTCGCTGGCCACAGGACTGGCGTAGTCTTCTTTGCAGAGTCTTTAAAGCTGGAGAAAGGCCAATAGGGCGGGGGATAAATCAGTAATGGTCTTCAGGCTGTGCTGTGTTGCATCTTCTTCATCCTTCTTATACGTAGGTTGCAGGACTCTAGTTTCTAGGTCTAGGGGAGCCACCTAAATACTAAATGTAGGTGGCATTTTAGGGGAGTAGTAGGTAGGGCTAATGGGCACCTTACCTGGGGTGACTATACTCATTATTATGCCACCCTCCTGTGGGAGGTGGGGGGTCAAAGATCTAGCCCTGATTGGAGGATTCCCCTCATCTTCAGGATGGAGGGGACTGAAAAGTGTGCTTAACTTCACCCCCTCCACCTGAAGGGTGGAGTTAGCAAAGGTGAGCACCCTTCTTAGTCTTTCTGAGTTTTCCTGCCCAAAGTGGGGGTGTAAACTGTCGGCTGCCATCCACTGCTAGCAGCAGAAGCTGGAGGTCTCATTACAAAGGTGGCAGGCCGTTGAAGCTTCCCTTTCGAGCACTGGGCCATTCTGGGGGAGGAGGTGTGACACCTCAGCCCAGGATGTGCATTGTTTCTGATCCCAGAGGGCAGAGTCTATCCACTCAAGGAGCCTAAAGCCAGTCAGTGCCCACACCAGGGTCGGTGGGTTCTCAGGGAGCACCTCTGAGGTGCCCTCTGAGTACATGTTACAATAAATCTCACAAAAGCATCAGTGTGGATGTCTTACAAGGAGCTGTTTGGTACTGAACACTCCTAGTTTCGGTGATGCCATCATGGTGCTGGGGATCTCGGGTTTCCAGCTCATGTAATCCTTATGGCTTCCCTGGCACTTACAATATTTATTAATTGACTTAAGTATTGTGGGACATATCTACTCATGCAGATATGGCCTCACCTGTGGTATAGTGCACCCTGTCTTAGGGTTGTAAGGCCTGCTAGAGGGGTGACTTACCTATACCTACAGGCAGTTCTGGCTGGCACGGCATCCAGGCAGGGTGCCATGTCTACTTTGTCCTTTTCACCTCACAAGGGAATGAAAGCTGCAAGGGCAGTTGCATGGTCCTAGTGAGGGGAGTCTTAGGGAACCCTCTTCAGCTTCCAGGCCCTAGGTACCCATGGCACCACTTACTAGTAACTTACAGGGGGCAGAAGTACCTATTTTGGGTATGCTTTAGGGAAGAAGCACGGACACAGGGGACCTGGTTAGCAACTACAACCAAAACCACATTGAATACCAGAAAAAAGTGGGAGCTAACCATGTCAAAAGAGGCCTGCATCAAATATCAGCCAGCATTAAAAAAGCAATTCCTGAAGGAATCTCCACCTGCCTTCCTACCATCAGCTTGTTACAGATGCAGCCATTCATAGAGGGTCCATTTCAGGGGGTCTTCTGCAAGAAAGCAGTGACACCTATACCAAACAGCCCAGTGGAGCGTAGAGACCCTGTTTGGGGGACTCAGCAAGACACCCCATTGGCCTACGTGACCAAGAAACCAAGGAAGATGATTGACTTCAGATTGCACCTCTGACTGCCCATCAGCCCCACCACCTCCAAAATCTATGAGCTAACCAATACCAACAGCAACCACTGCTCCAAACCAGTTGACTCTCAGGCCCTACACTAGACAGCACCACCTCAAAAACTGTGGCAAAAAACCAACATGCACGCCTGGCTTCAAAATGGTCTTCAAAACATTTAGAAGGACGCAATAATGCCCCCATAGTATCTGTATCCCAAGACTCTACAAGAACCTTTGTCTTTTCATACATGTGTCTATTCTCACTGAAGAGGTTCAAGGAGAGGTGAGTCGATTCAGATGTGCTTTCTATTCCCTTGTCTATTTTCTGAAAGAGTTTGAGTGGATGAACTGGTGCTGGCAGGTAAGTCGCTGGCTGGACCTGTGGGTGGCAAGTGAGGAGAGATAAGTTTCCAAGTTATGAGAACACGAGTGTGCCTGTATTTTCCAGATACATTTTTGTGTTAAAATGCATTGTACAACCGTGGCCAAGGAGGAGTGACAACAATGTAAGATGGAACAGGTCGCTCGGGACAAGTGTAGGGCGTCCAGATGATGTGAACAGATGTTCATGGATTTCAAGTGTTCACTTAGGCGTAATAGAACGGAAAAGATGCTGATAATGGGCTGGTTGACCCTTGATTGCCTACAATAAAAAAAATGGATAAAGTCAAGAAATGCATTTTATTTTTCATTTCACAAGTCTGCCACGTTCCACATATGACGCCAACAGCCATACCTGCCTTCAGAGCGAACAATGTTACATTGTGGGGCTTGTAGTTTCACTTTAAACGCTGTCATTGTGGGCTTAATACGCCAGCAAGCAAACTACTGTTGGCTAAAATTACAGAATCGGCCGAAAGTGTTCTACATGATATAGAGCCATTTATCAGTTATGCTCTAAACATTTTACAAAGTTGTCTAGTCCATTTAAAACATGCTTGTTTCACACCGAAATCCAAAAGTAAACTCTGCTCATATATTTTGTGAGGGTTCAGTCTTTTATTCACATTGTGCATTAAAATAAGCATTGCCAATGCCAATGTGAAATATTTTCTATTTTGTGTAGTGGAAGGTTTTAGAACAAGCTTCACAACACAACGAAGGTACAAAGAGGACAACAGTAGTGAAATCTTCCTTAACACACAGAATGCTATGGAGCAAACAGGCATTATAGCAGGGTCCCAACGTCACCAGAATATACTGTGTCTACAAAATGGCCAGCCTGGGGGTGCAATGTCAAATGCTGTGCAATGTCAAATGTCAGGCCCCATCTTCGAGGGAGCTTGGACTTAACTTTTCTTTCCCTGAGTTCAAAGTGAGAACGTTTATAGAAAAGTAAGAGGAATGCAGATTATTCTCCCCATGGAACCCGCTCGTGCCCCTCCTATGCTGCAGTTTACGAAGCTTTAACAAACCTTTTAACAGACCTGCAGGGAGGAAGTGCACGCACTAAACAAATGTTCATGTTGAGGTTCTTCTATCAAAGCACTGTTAGCCTTTGCCTAATGTGACCCTCTGGTGAATGTCTAATGATCCTTCTGTTTAGAGTCAGTGAGTCTAAGTACCAAACCCTTTTACTAATAGCTCAACATACTTTTTAGGTCTCATCCTATTAATCGCACAAGCGATAATAGGACAAGAGTATAGAGGCTTAACCAAGCTCTGAAACCATTGCGGATTTCGTCGAGTACATGTGCTCGTGCACACGCTTACCATTTGCACCCCGAGCCGCCTGCCTGCTTCACACTTCAAAGGAATGCGCCCCCGCCCACGCAATGCCGAGAGCCAGCGCTTCCCTCCCACTCGCTCACTCCCCTTCTCCCCCGCCCCCCACCCCATCTGACTTGTTCTCCTTCCAGCCCACCTATTCCCTGTGATTTCTCCTGATGCTCCCCCTTATCCCCCCTCCGTATCCATCTGAGTTACTGTTTTCAACTTGACTCACAGCTTCCATCGATTTCCATTACACGCCCTTATTAGATTTTGCTCGTAAGTTAGAGCGTTTCCATTCTTGCCATATACCATGCACTGTTTACGTAGCTACCGGGATTCCATTCACACTGCACAACTACACCACGTTTTGCTGTCAATCTGTGGTTGTGAAGCTGGATCCATGTTAAGGGCCTCCTTAGCAAGCTTAATTTTGAGTCTGTCTTCTATATCCAGCATTCCTCTCATCACGTGACCTCATGGGCGGGCATTATATCGTACACCGGCTAGCCTGCCTCATTTCCGCGATGGCAAGCACACCTTCCTCCCTCACGGCCACCGGCATTTTCTGTATCGCTTCACTACAATATACTAAATACGGACTTTTCAGTAGACCGTCAGTCTATTGCTATAAACTTACGCGCTGCCTTTTATTACTTTATACCTTCCCAGCACGACCCTGCTATAACCCACATCCCCTCAGTCCACATCCTCTTTCTCGTCCCTGCAGTCAACACCATCTAGCTGCACGGCAGGCCCAAGTAAGTACTTCCTTTGTTTGACTTCATTAGTTAGAGACCTTCATGCAGACTGCAACCCATTTTTTCGCAATTAGTTAATGCGCTACTCTGCTCTGCTTGACACCTGATAGGGCGATTTTTTTTATCGACTCGGCTCACATTGTGCTTACGACTCCAGGGCCCTTGCCGAACAACCTCCTGCCATACAGATACTGCCACCTTGCTGCACGGCTGGCCTTAGTAAGTACCTCTTTTACCTGGTCCCTACCCCTCTCTTTAGCACAGCGGTAACAGATCCAGCCACTCAAGTTTTACTTACCAACTCCTGGCTTCCCTTTCAGTTGGCCACTTGCACAAATTCACAGAAGTGCAAGGTCCATTTTGCTGTTTCAACACTCACTGGAAAACTAGATATTTCTGGACGTGGGCAGCTCTTCACTCATTTTCAATAAGGTAACCTTTATACCCGATTTTCTTCATCCCTTCTGGCCTAATTTAGGTACCCAGATAGTCCACCCAGTTATACACCTTTGACTGATATTAATTGGATATCTACTTTACTGTGTCTCCCCTTCTACCGTAGCCTTCCTACTGTCTCATTGATCAACGGGAGAATTTTCTCTGCTGTTCCATCGTGACCTCCACTGCTTAGTCACAACTGCTGAACTTAGGTAACTCTAATGTCACCCTCATTTTATGAGACCTGCTCTATCCCAGGACTCCTTTTGATTACACGCTCTTGCTTTTACCCCATAGACCAGCATCTTCATTTAAACCACAATGCAACATCTAAAGCCGCACCACACCGAAGTGAGACTGTGTCTCTAAATTAAACGTGAGTCTATAGTCCATGATAATAAAAGAAAACTATCTCTAGTTATTGTTTATACCCCCTCACTTAATACTGACTAGCATACCACTGCACCCAGCAATTTAGTCAGCTTTTTCCGCTCTAGCTAGTCATATTCCATCAAATGGTATAGTGTAACATATTTGGGATATTAGAGAAAGTCAAATTGTTTTAATTGATCCTGTATCTATCTAAACAAATGTCACAAAAAGATGTTAATATTTCACTTCTGTTCTTGGATTTTCGTCAAAATAAAATACACCACACATAATCTTCACAAAAGTTATTTACAAAAGTTTAAGCTATTGCCATTATAAATTACAATCACTTTTATTTAAGTATTAATTATTTTAGGAAATTAAAAGCCATTGTTATTTGTTATATTAATACATCTAAGTCACGTAAATACAAAACATGTTGCATTACAAATGCTATAGGTGTCACATTTGCAAAAGTTAGAACTATTGGCATTGTAATTGACAAAGCTATTAATTTAGCTATTTTCAAAAACAACACATAAATAAAAAAATTGTCATTTACAAGACCAATAGCTCAAACTTTCCTAATGCGCGACCTATTGCATTGCAAATGCTTGTTATTCTTTTGGTGGATGCATGTGTTGCCAACAATGAAATACGTGAACATGTTCCACTGAAACAACGGCCATCAGGGCAGGCTTTAGCACTGCTGGCATCTGGTGCGACACTCTATGCCACTTCACTCTGTGCCTCTCTACTCTACTTTACTCTATGGCAGTATACTCTGCAACGCTGTACTCTACGCCAGTGCATTCTATGCAACTGAACTCTATCCTGCACCACGGCACTCCGTGCCACTTCACTCTACAATCTACTCTATACCATTCTATACACTATAAGCCACTCTACTCCACTCTGCCCCCCTTCTCTAAATGCCACTGTGCTCTATGCCACTACTCTATGCTACTTCACTCTACACGTCACTCTATACTACACCACTCCACTATGCACCATTTCATTCTACACTGAAACAATCTAATCTATGCCACTGCTCTCTGTGCAACTGCACTCTGCTCTGTTCCACTCTAATCTTCACTTCTGCCCTCTATGCCACCCTACTTTCAACCGCTGCACTGTAACCAATGCACTCAGCATCCCCTTACTCAAAACCAATGCACTCTACATCAAAGTCACTGCACTCTACACCACTATATTCTACTCTGTAACACCCTACACCACTGCACACGATGGCACCCGATTCTGCTCTGCACCACTGTACTCTGCTCAACATCACTGTGCACCCTTCTATGCCACTCTACTCTATCTAATCTTCTCTGCACCTCTTTACACCTCTCTTACTCTACTCTACACAACTGTAGTCTGCAAGACTGCACTCTCTGCCACTAAGCTCAACACCACTCTAATCTGCACCATTGCACTCTGCAAGTTATACCACTGCAACCTATGCCACTCTGCACTGTTGCGCTCTCGGTCACTGCACTCTACAACACTGTTCTACTTTGCACCACTGTACTCTGCCCCACCCTACTCCGTGCCGCTGCAGTCTCTGCCACTGAACTCCACAGCACTCTACTCTGAGCCACTGCATACTCTGCCACTACACCATTACTTTCTAGGACACTGCACTTTATGCCACTCTATTCTACACTCCACCACTGTACTCTACACCACTCAGAGCCACTCTACTTTATGCATCTGCACTCTACTCTGCACCACTCAACTCTATGCCACTTTACTGCACTCTACGCTACTACACTCTGAGTAATTCTACACCACTCTATTCTGGACTCAATGCCACTGTTCTCAACGCCACTTTACTGTACACCTCTGCACTCTACCATGCATCACTCCTCTCTATGATATTCACTCTACTCTGAAACACTCTACACTCTACACCACTTCTCTCTGCGCGACTCTACTTTATGCCACTGCACTCTACTCTGCACCACTCTACTCTATGCTACTGCACTCTATGCCACTCTACGTCAATGCACTCTATACCACTATACTCAAAACCAATGCACTGTACGCCAATCTACTCTGCACCACAGTACTTTACGACACTTCACTCTAGGTGTCTCTATTCCACTCTATCACACTCCACTCTATGATGCACTATTCCATTAAACTCTAATCAACTCTATTCCTTCTACTCCATTCTACAACACTACTCCACTCTACAACACTCTACTCTACTCTATGCCACTCTACATCATGACTCCACGGTATGATGCTTTATGCAACGCCCTCCATGCCACTCCATGCCACTTTCCTCAACGCTGTTGTACGACACACTACCCCACTCTACGCCACTTCACTCTGACAATCCTCTCTATGCCACTCTACCCTACAACACTCTACTCCACTCTATGCAATTCTACTTTACTATACTTAATTACTCTATTCCACTCTACGACAATAATCTACTTTCCTCTACGCAGCTCTACTTTACAATGCTCTACTGCACTCTATGCAACACCCTCTACGCCACTCTACTTTACACCCCTCCATGAAACTCAAAGCCACTCCACGACACTACTACACTCTGACACTCTACGCCAATCAAGTCTACTCCACTTTACGCCCTTCCACTGTACAATGCTCTACTCCCTCCATGACACTCCACTTCAATCCACACCACTTAACTCTACACCACTTCACGCCACTCCAGAACATTCCACTCTAATCCAATTTACGGCACAACATGCCAGTCTCCTTTACCCCATTACCTTTTAGCCATGCTGAACAGCAGCCACGCTGGTGTGCAAAATGACTAAAACATATTGGGGAAGCCAATAGCTCTTACATAAACAAGACCGATTGGCTTTGCCAATGCTTGCTTCTATAGCTTTAGCAATTCTCCTCCCATTCGCCTCCACAGCTTGGGTAGTGCTGGGAGCGGGTGTCTGTGTATGCCTGCCTGTTCTGTTTTCTCTGCGCACTCTGGAGGAGGCCTCAGTTTGGCATCCTTTTGGTGTTGACCTTCAAGTGCAGCCCAAGTGAGTATGAGCTAAGGAGGATTTCCCAGTCAGTGTGAGGTAGATTTTGTCATGTTTTGGTGTGTGTGTTTTGGCTGGCACTTGGCTTATTCAATTGATTTGGGCCTGCTTTAGAAATAGTTTAACTGTTTTGCCTTTCCTGGGACGTTTGGTCTGTTGGTGCGGGAGCAAGAGTCCGCTGTGTAGGGGAAATGTTTATAGGTCATCTTGCGTTAAAGTCAATTTGGTTGTGGGGTCAATGGTCAAGGCCTTTGTTTACTCCTAATTTGATTGTGTTACCTTGTTGCCTGACTGTGATAGAAGCTGGTGATGTTTAGTGCAATTTTGTGAGAACTTGGTTGCCTCAAATGGCCTGTGTGACCCATAGATTGTATGGTGATGGTGACAATTGTCTCCAGCTGCAACACGGAAGTTCACACGCAACATGAGTGCATCTAGAAAAAGAATTATAAGGATCTTGACCTGAGAAATTCTTCCAGGAGTTGGTAAGGATTAGATCATCTCCTAAGGAGTAGTGTGGAGGTGTCATACTAACCAGAAATAGGTGTGACCGGCCGTCGGCTATAAGCAGCAGTGCGTTATGAAGGTCAATTCCCCCCAACTGACCACCTTTTGAAGTATCTGTATTGTTATGTGGTCCTGAAGAAGGTGGTTAGATGTAATCAATGCCCACACTGAAAAGTGCGTTGACCATTTTTGGAAAAGTGATTTCAGCCCACAACGCTGCCACAGAAAAATATCAAAACTGCTTTTCCGTTGTTGTTTGTCCAGGGTATGTGTGGAATGCTGGGTCATAGTATGAATGAAGTGTATAATAGGGAGTGCCTTTGGATGTATGTATGTATGTGTGTGTGTGAGTGGAGTGTTATGAGGGCTATTCTGATTTGATGTAAAATATAACATTATTTTCTTTATTGTGAAAAACAGATGTCTGTCGCAGTACATGGAAGGAAATGTTCAAATGTACATGCAACCTTTTTTACTGAGACCAATGAATATGATAAAATATAAGAAAAATTAATGAACGTGGTCTGATAAAAGATACTGCATAAGTAGCATAAATTTATCTGGGAATCAGAACCAACGGCATTTGTAAGATACATGAGGAGAAATACAGGTCAAGTGGGAACTTTCGTCAATATAGTGGATTTTTCTCCCCCTTTTTCCCAGACCTAGAAGTATTTGTTTAGGGGGTTACCGTTTTATATGATGGTGTTTTCCACCATACCATAGTCAAGGTGAACGGGTGCTTGTTCAGATAGGTGCATGCCTCCTAAAGCACCAGAAAGTGCAGCTCGCCTTTGCAGCAGGGACCAGGACTTTGAAAGGCTAATGGGTAGGCCATATTTTAGTGATGAGCTTCTGCTGTTAATACTGCTCATCAATTCTTGGTAGGTGAGGGAGTTGGGGTAATCGGATGGCTTCTCCAGAAGTTGGCAAGAAACGGCTTACATAGTCTGACCCCCACACCTAACCCTGGCCCGCTTTTGCAACCCTCTCTAAAAGACCAAGGAAAGCAGGGGCTGCGCAGGACTTTGGCACTGCCCATCTGGGCGGAGGGTGGATGGCTCCTCAATCGTGCCTAATGGACCTCCTTCTAGTGTGAAAACGCTGTCGGACGCTATTTCTACTGCTGGTGATGAGGCAAGCAGGCTGGTCCTCAATCACAGTATTGTGCAGCACAGTACCAATTGCATGAATGTTAATGGTTGTGCAACAGGTTTGTCAACAGCAGTTGGGGGTAGTAGTGGTTCACTCATTAGTGGGGTCCCAATCAGGAGTACGGTTGTAGGCAAACAAGCCTGACTTGTTTGCAAGCTTAGTAATTGTATGTGCCATGGTTGTTTAAAGTCGGGAGATGGTCTGCTTCATTTTCTAGTTGTTTATCAGCTGCAGGGTCTGAGGAGGATAGCTGAGCAAATGACAGGTGGTTGGTAACTATTCTTGGGGCTGGTGAGCAAGTTCACAGCACATCACAGCCGCTCCTTTTTCAATGTATACCCCAAGAGGCAGCAGCCACTCAGACGGTGGTAGCACAAGTTACTAGCTCATTGCCCATGGTGACCTCTGGGGTTGGCCTGCAGGCTGCCCCATTAGGAAAACCAACTGGCTTGCCTAATAGGAAACCAGTCTGGTGTACAGGCCCACTTGGTTAATGGGGCTGCCGGCCACCAATGCTGGTGTTGACGGTGCCATCTGTGGAACAAGAACCCAGGGACAAAGGAAGGAATGGGCAAATGCGTGGACGCACCCTTGCTGGGGATGAGCCTGGGCTCTGTCATGTCTCCCAGAGATCAATTGCTTGTGCGTGCATTTATCAGAGGACATTGAGGAGAACATTCATAATAGTGTGTTTGTAGAAATATTTGACTTGCTTATTAGACACCGGTGGTCAATGTATCCAAGTGTAGTAAAGAGTTCTCATATTAGCTACGTACGTCCAAGTTTGAAGAAATCCTTACAAACAAGATAAATGGTTTCACTGTCTACCAGGCATCAGGTAGAAAATACTCTTAGCTATGTCCTCAGTTAGCTTGCTATCAAAATAGTATGTGCGCACAAGCAGCTTGGTGCGAACTGCTGGAAAGAATATGATAGGGCATTCAGGAGAAAGAAGGCTAATGGCCCCTTGTCTTGGAATCAGACTGGTGTTAGTGCCTGGCTGAGACACATGATGCTGAAGAAGGCTGAAGGGCCTCCTACCATTCCTTTCAGTCACACAAGGAGGACAATGGAGGATGTTGGGCCTATAGTAAGAAATCCTGCACCTACTAAGCAGGAAGCTGTAACGTTAAGCATAACTGCAGCTCTTTTTGCAGAATGCAAGAGAACCCTGAGTTCAAGTGAACCAAGGGATTAGATCCCCATAAGGTGAAGCTGACCAATTGTCCACAAAAGCACCTCCCTCAGTAGAATTACAGGCTGTGGTCGAATATTTATTCCGATTTTCAAGCTGCTCAACAGCTTTGATTTCAGGATCCAGGCACAGGGTGTAATTGGTGAAGCAATAGACAACTTTGGATCAGGCAATTACTATGCTTTGAATTTTGGCACCCCAAGCCGTCCTTGCTACGGTGGACACTGAATCTTCACTCAGGCTTTGCCAGTACATCCTGACTATTTCCACTTGTTGTGTTTCCAATTTGATGGCACATATTATTTTGACCAATGTAGGCCTGTGGGTTGTGTTGTGTCATGTTCCTATTTTGAGAATTACCATACCTTCCTGGCACGGGGTTTTAAAATGTAATGTGATTTTAGTTATACTATTGGAACGTCCAGAATCAACATCCCATGGAATCAAACAAGAAATACATGTGGTGGAGAGCAAACCTGCTCTTTCAGCAAAGTCATCCAGGCTGGGTTGGAGAGAAAATTTCGACATTCAGGAACAAAGTTACCTGTGAATTCAAACTTCAACATTTAGCCATGAAGTGCAAATTGGCATAACAACTGTGTGCAAGGCGAGAACTTTAACCTTTCCTTTTCTTTGAACCAAAAAGGTTACAATTTAAAACAAACTGAAACAATTTACCCTTTCATTTTCTTTGAGCCAAAAAGGTAACAATTTCAAACAAACTGAAACAATGGTGTGACTGCAAAGATATTTCAGTATCCATTTATTTTCAATTGATGAACATCATTTAAGAGTAAAAATCAGCCAATTAAAGAGCTCAGCCTCAACTAGGTATTCACCACACAGACCTTTATAAATTGCAAAATAACCCGAACACATCAGGTATGAATTAGCTTGCAGAAACCATTCAATTTTACTATATGAGAAATCTTGAAGCACAATTTGGGATGAGTTAATTTCTTCTTTATTTAGTAACATTGGCAATTCATTCAACAGTGTCAACTCAGCCAATATTCTAATTTCCAACCTCTGGCATAACAGCCCAGCTTCCTAGTTCAAGGAATGCATATTGCCAGTAAGATTTTGCATTCCCCTTCATACCTCAGCCAAGGCAGGTAGGATAATGGCAGATATTGTATTTTATGCAGTGTGCGTAATGGAAGACCGCTTGTTATCTCTATCACTCTGGGTCCCCTTCCAAAACCTGCCCCCTTCATCTTGAAGTGGTTTCCTACATTTGTAAATTATGGCTACCACATTAAGGTAAGGGCGGCAATGGATACCATTCTGCCCTTGCATAAATATCAAAGTCTGACAGATTGACAGATCCATGACATCTACTGTGCCTAAGCCCAATGGAAAGACTTGTTGCATCCTTAACTGTTATTACCCAAACCCTAGATAAAATTCAGGCTGATCTAGCCGTCTCAAGTTCAGACAATGTAGCATTACACAGATTTGTTTAGCTCCAGTCCCTGCTTACCCCTTTACCTTCTGAGGTTCCTATGGGACCATTTCTTCCAAATAGTTCATGATTTGGGGCATTATCGAAGATATCTGCGACAACTACAGGGGGTGCAGGGACCTTGGTCCCAAATAGACTGTTGGTAGTGGGTAGGTCTCCTTTAACACTGGCTACTCTGGAACACTACTCCGGGGATGCTAAAAACATTTCAACAGTTTATTATTCAAATCCAGAGACTTTTCTTCTGTCATCCTCTATCTTTCCCAGATGACCATACCCAAGTGGCCTTTTTGATATACTACCTTTCAGGGGATTCCTCATCCTGGGTCATACCCTTCGTACACACCTATGACCCAATCGATCTATAGTTGGCCCAATTTTCTGGTGGGATTTAGCCATGTATTTGATCCTCATTTGGTTATGCAATCAGTTGATAATGAACTTATGAACCTGAAACAGAAAAAGAAGGATATTTTATCCTACATGACATACTTAAACCTATTAGTAGTTGAATTCAGTTGACTGGAACAGAAGAGAACATCAGTGTTCTGTAAAGGTCTATGTAATGATTTTAATCCTGCCATTTTCGCATATGAAACCACAACCACAGACTTGTTCTGGATTAACAGATCTTATGTTAAGACTGGATCACAGGATTTCAGAGAGAAAAGGGGAATGCAGGTGTGACGATTTCTCCTTTCCCAATCCTAAGGCTGAGTGAAAAAATATACTTCAGAAAAGGGGCTCACTTTTCCCGAAAACGTCCATCCAAGCCAAAGAGCACACATGTGGGAAACCCCAACTCCCAGCCATAGTGGGAGAGTCTGTTGAGAAATATAAATTGATGCTTGTATAGCGCAGTACTCACCGCAAGGGTCTCAAGGCAAATATCAGACATTTCCCTCTGCTAAAATCATTGCTTAGCTAATACATCACAGTCTGTCATGCCCCATGACCTATTATCGTGGCTGTTAACATTTTTACAGTAAGAAGTCGGGGTTGAAATATTGGTGGACTCTGGGCAATCGAAAATTTCAAAGATGCAGAGTTTGTGCATTCTATTGGATGTCCTATTAGTCCCAAAGAGCGACCTGAAATGGTTTGGGCCATTGATGGGACAGAGCCATCTTCTGGCCCCACTATCTTCTAGACTCAAGAATTAATACAGAGTTATTTAGACTATGAAGTGATTATAGTATTCACTATTATCAATGCTTCCCAAATTTGGATTCTGGTAGGAATTCCTTGGTTGACCCTTCATGATCTCTACATTCATTGGAGTTCTCGAGCTTTATTTTTCCGATCTGAGTTTTGTGCAGAACATTGCTTTCCAAAACATCATATTACTGGATCTCATAAAACTGTGGTACCTTCAGGGAGAAACTTCGCTGCGCTGGTGGAACATCTCAGTGTTGCCACGGAAGACACATTGACTGGATTACCATTGTGCTATGTCATGTCCATGGGTGTCTTTGATTAAAAAAGCTGAAACATTTCCGCCTCATAGGCCATTTGACTGTTGAATAGATTTGGTGGAAGGGGTGCAAATTCCCTGTACCAGAGTTTATGTTAAAACATTCCTTAAAGAAAATCTAGCAAATATTTTAATTCAGCCATCGCTTTCCACTGCTGCGTACCCACTATTTTATGTACCCAAATCCAGCTGCGAGCTAAGGCCCTATACTGAGTACAGGACCTTGAACACAGCAACTATAAAAGAAATCAAGTGAACTAGATTTAAATGGGGTGATTCTCATTAGTGGAGTATGAGTAGAAGACATCAATTATATGACTGTTCATATGTCAAATTAATCAAATGGGCCTTTCATGTTTTCTTAGCCAAGTTACTTTGATCACTTAAAGGCATTACTATGGACATGAAAAAGGTTGATGCAGTAATAAATTGTCCCACTCCAAAATTAATCAAGGGTATACAAGACCTTGGAGATTTTGATAATTTCTACAGGAGACTTATTTGTGCATTCTCTCAGACTGTTACTCATATTACTAGAATGCTGCGAAAGGCTGCTCCATTTAATTGTTTTTTCAAAAAAGTGTGCTGTGCAGCTTTTCTGAAAAACCACATTCTGGTCATTTGATCCCTGTAGATCAGACGGAGCATCCTTTTAACGCTGCACAGAACCTCAACAACAAAAGGTGGCCTGCTTCATCATCGGGTTGTGCTCCTTGTTGGCAGTGCAGTGTAGTCCCCAATGGCCCCCACGAGGGAGTTTTATACCAGAGCTATTTTCTTATTTATACATCTGATAATCCTGAGACACAAGGTGTTTGCCCAAACATCATATGTGGGCAAAAAAGAAAAGATTGTAAGGACATTTTTCTGGTTTAAAATGAACTAAATACTTCAACATTAATGTTATTCTGGGTGCATGTCCTAGTTAAATTTAAAACCAAAAACAATGAAATTGATGGAATTCCTATGAAAAAAGGGTTCTTGAGTGTACTTTGATGTCAACATGTTTCTTGCCTTGGTGCCCCATCCCAAAAGACTGTGGCAGCTTAAGAAGACCAAGTTACAGTACTCCTAACCTACGTTTATGAGCCCTCCATTGGCAATATATACCAACCACCTTAGGTGTTCTATACATGAAATATTATATGTGAAGTAAATTCTCTTATTAGTGTTTACTTCTTTATATGTTTGTGACCTACAAGAGAAAATTGTTTAAAAAAACGACAAATATGATAAACACAAACGGCATTTTATCTTTTTGTATCCATTCATAATAATAAGAAAATGAAGTATGCCAGTAAAAACAACATACATGCACATGCTTAGTGTCAATGTGTGCACAGTATAACACAACGCACAGTGATCTATGTGACCTCCTGCTTGTAGAGCTTGCTGGCATGACTTTACAGATTATTTCACTTTCCAAATTCCTAGTTGGTCTGGCTCCAAGGGGGATCATGGAGGAGAAAATCCACTTTGGCTGTCTGAGAATAAATTGCTGTATTTATATAGATATCAGAATAGAATAGAAAGCAAATCTCAACAAAGACCCATTATCACTTACCTGCTGGAACTGGCGATTCCACTATAAGCCTACCAGCATACACGATCCCGAAAGTGGATCAAGACGGTGAATGTGACATGTTGCATCATTGCATGTGTGTCTCACTTCATGCAGTGGGGTGGACTGCTATCAAATCAATCGATGTATGCAGGCACCTTGTTGTAAGTGAAAAGTAAGACAGACGCATGAGCTGTATTTGTGGAAGACTTTTTTCGTTAAAAAAAATTCTGTAAAGTTATACATGGTTTGTGCAGCTGGCATCTTAAATGAAGGAATCAAACCAAAAGCTAAATACTTACAGTTTATCTAGTGGCATAGTTGACAGAGGCTAAAATGAATAGTCTTGTTTGTTACTATACAGACTTTCTAAATGAGTAAAATTTCTTTCATGAGATTTGTTTATGTGGTTCTTCTGACCTTCAATCCTGAACTGTGAAAATGACCTTTCAAAACCTAATGTGACCCATGTGGGGAAAGAATACAGCAGGCAGTTCTTGTAGATGGTTATCAGGCCGGGACGTGATCGTCCTCATATGACCTCCTATGTCATGGTCTATAATTCCATCATTGTTAAACAGGTTTTACTTTTGTGACAATAGGATCCAGTGGATTTCATCATTAGACCAAAAAGGCAGATGACACCTTCAATATTTTAAGAGACCTTCATTACTGCACCAATCCTACGACATCCACAAATGCATTTACCATTTGTGGTAGGGGCTAATGCTTCTAACTCTGCCAATGGGGTCAGCTTATCACAAAGGGACCCTCAGGCAGGAGAATTACATTCCATGGATAACCATTCTTGTAAATTAACATCTTATGAAAAGAATTACACTATTACTGATAAAGAATTATTGGCTATTAAACGTTTTACAAAATGGAAGCAATAATTAACAGAAACGCCACACAGCACTAAAGTATACATGGACCATTGAAACCTAAAATATTTGAACTCTACTAAGACGTACACCAAGACTGTTTTGATGGTCACTAGCTTTTGCTGAGTGTCCTTTTCCTATCACGTGCAGACCTGGCAGTAGCAATCCAAAGGCTGACTATTTGTCTTGATTAGGGAGTCAGGATACTACTAAGGAAGATCTCAAGCAAGTGTGAGGCACTTTGCATGCCTGGTAATCAAGGAAGAACCCGATAATTTCATAGCTCAACAGATAAACAAAGTAGATCTAGAACATTGGGTATTCAAGAAAGAGAACAGAAGCATAAAACGGGATTTCCGATGACGGAGACTTCATTTTTGTTCTGAAAAAAGAGTTATAAGATCAGATTCAGTTTTGGTACCCCAATTATGTTCTAGCAAGGCATCAAGACTATAAAGGCTATTACGCATGAATTTTTGGTGAGATTCCATGAACTCTGACAGTTTTGATCACAATATATTGTTTGTGTCCAAGGAAAGTCAGACATAAGAATCTTCGCTGGTTATGAAAACCCACGCCAATTCAATAGAAGCCATGGGAACATTTGTCACTGGATTTTGTAGTTGAGCTACCTGCTGTTCAGTGTTATAATACCATATTGGTAATCACAGATTATCTATAAAAAATAGCACAACTCATCCCTTTTTCTCAACTCTTTTTCTAACTCACAATGTGCCCCTTCATTTTTTCCCCTTAGTGTGATCTCTGACAGAGTTTACCAATTCACATGTCAGTTTTGGAAAGCCTTTTGTGAAATAAAGGGAATTAAAGTAAAACTATCCACCAGTTGGTATCCTCAAACAGTTGCTCAGTCAGAACGAATGAATAAATCAATACAGCAATATATTTGATGTCCCATTCTGCAACACAGTGGAAACTGGTTAGATTGTAGTTATGTCATTGAATTCATATATAATAATGCCCAACATTCATCCAGGGGAATTATTCCTTTTTTGCACTAACTGGCGTTTACCTGAGAGTTTGCCCTGAAATCTTACCTTCTGATCCTTTCTATCCTGTTGTACATGAAAGGTAGAGAAACCTAAAGCATACATTGGTACAACTACATCCTAACTTACATAAGCCCAAAATGCTTACAAGAAACAAGCAGATGCACACAGTCAAGAAGCTCCAGTCTTTAAAAAAGCTGACTTGGTTATGTTGTGTACCCCAACATTTGGCTCAAGCCCAATTGGATCCTCTGAATTTAAATTGAAACTCCTACCAACAAATCAAGTTCATCTAGTCTTTCATGATTCCCTTCTCAAGAAGGCTTCTTCTTTACTTGTCCCATTTCACTCAACCTCATTATTTATTACTGAGGGATGTGCAAGTCCAAAAATGAAGACAATTGTAGCTTCTTGTTTGTGGAATCGATAAATCTAGCATTTATCGAATGGAAAGGAAAAGAAAGTAAAGAATGGTCTTGAGAACCGCCTGTCTCCTGTGATGAACCCTGTTTAGAACAAACTTTCCATATACTCTTTCCCTACAAATCTGGAGTGGAGAAACATTTAAAGAGAGGGATGCTGTCAGTATTCCCACTTTGCGCCACAAACCTCAGCTGCAAGGACGATTTAGGAAGATCACTTTGCACCCATTTCTGCATCATCAAAAGTCTAAAAATAGACTAAGACAAGTCCCATAGCTATGTTATGTAGATTTGTAGAGCGCACTATCACCCGGAAGGGGTATCCTGGCTTTGATCAGGTGTAAGACTAGTCAAACCTAGGACCTAGTAGGATATCTTGAAAAGCCAGGACTTCACCTTCATGTTGAGGTCCAGAAGTGAGGAGGAGATTCTTATGTGTAGCAGAATGTTGCCCCATGCCTAGGCGCAATGTAGGAGCAGGTTCGATCACTGGATCTGGTTTTACGTATGCAAGGGATGTGTGCAAGCTGGAGTCCTGATGAGCGGGGGTGTCTTGAAGGTTTGTGAAAGCAGATGCAATTTTTGATTTTTGCTTGGCCAGTGTTATGCAGTGCCTTAAAAGTGTGTGTAAGGAGTTTCAATTGTGTTCATTTGGTATGGGGATTCAGTAGAGCTGCTTCAGGTGTGGTGTGATGTGAGTGCGTTGTTGGAGGTTGAGAGTGACTCTGGATGGCGAGTTCTGAATGGTCTGTAGCCTTCTGGTGAGTTTTTTGTTGATCCTGGCATGGATGGTGTTCCCAAAGTCAATCTTGCTTGTGACAAGGGGGTGCGTGATGGTTTTTGGGTACTGATTGGTAGCAACATTTTCAGCTTCATGGTATTCGAAAGATTGTACTAATGAATATCAACACCAACAATATAGTAATAAGTATAGATTTACTATTCTTACCACCGCATCTACGTACCTTGAAAATATATGTACCATGTAGGTTCATATATGTGAAGTTAGGTATAGAAAATCTAGACTTACCTGCCAAATATTTTTTTACTATTTTTTTCTCGATCGTTTTTCCCACAGATATTGTGGGTTCGATATTTAGGGTGCACACCTTCTTGAATTCATGTGGCTTTAAACATGGTATGGTATCATTTAGTAATATGAAGAAGTGCCCAACAACGTATGGTAATATTTACCAGAAGAGACAATGGCACTAAACAAAGGAGAGATTCACTAACTCCTTTTTGTTGTTATCAAGGAGGCCTATGAGACCCTGACTTAAAAAAGAGACTGTACTCAAGACCAACTGCCAATCAATGGGGATCTTCAATCGCGGTAGTCGCGTGTTGTAATTATCCTTTTGGAACCTTTCAGGAGCATCTTTCTGAGAAATCAAACAAGCAGGAGAAGCGATGGAGGGCAAATCTCCTCTTTCAGCAAAACCTTCCTGGCTGCGATGGAGAGGACATTTCGACTTTCAGACGTATAAGAACCTGTGAGTTAAAATGTTACCTTTTAGACATTAAGAGGAATTTGATGCAACATTAGAGTGGAAGGCAAGAATTTAACCTTTGATTTTCATTGAGCCAAAAAAGGGTACAATTGAAAAAAAACTGCAAGCAATGGCGTAGCTGCAAAAATATTTCAGTATCCATTTTTCAACTGATTAACATCACTTGAGCTTAACAGTAAAAAAGAGGCAATTAAAGAGCCCATCCCGAACTAGGGATTCTTCACACTGAGCTCTCTCCAAACAATTTAAAAAAATAAGCTGTACACATCAGGATTGCATCAGCTTGCAGAAACCATCCAATGTTTCTACATCAGAAATCTTGAACCACAGTTTGGGGTAAATCAATGTCTTCTTGGTTTATTAACATTTTCGTTTCCTCCCTTTAATAGTGTGTATCCATCTACCAAGGCAGAAGGATAATTTACAAATCTTTTTGCGAAATATTGTATATTGCAGATATTGCATTCTGTTGAGTGTTAGTAACCGAAAACCTGCTTGTCACAGGATCTATTCCCCAAAGTCCCGTTCCTGACACCCTCCCTTTCATCTTCCCATGGTGGCCTATGTGTGTAACTCGTGGCTACCACATGAAGGTAAGGGCGGCGATAAATAGCATTCTGCTCCCACGTAAGTATTGAAGTCTGTCAGACATTGGCAGTGGTTTTGTGAGCCAAGCGAGAGAGGCTGTGTTCAGGATGGGATTGTTCGTGTAGGTGGTCCACGTGTCAACAATCGGAGAAAGGATCCAGGCAAGGAGGTACCGCTGCCTGGCCTTGCTGGTCTGCATATTAGGGGCAATGATTCGGCGCTGCGTGGCCATCATGATTTGCTTGATATGTTGGTAGCTGTATTGTCTTTATTAACACAGCATTTCCCTGAGGTGGTGGTAGTGTGGTCACATATGGTTCCCAGGTAGGTTTGTTGGGGGTGGGGAGATTTCTGTCAGGGTGCTTAATGAATCTGTCATGGGTCTGAGCCGAAAAATGCTGACATTACTGAAAACATTTCACCTTAAATCTGTCCCATAAGCATATCTCAGGGATACCATTTTTTTTCCACAGATGGAATACATCTTTTACCCGAATGTAAGGATCTGTTTGTGCCCTTACACTTATTTGCTTTAAAATACATTGCTCAGAGTGGGGGGAGGCCGCAAAGCAGGTAACCCATACCGGCATGAAGCGGGATAGGCTCATGTTGACATTGATCATTCTCGTCACCTCTGCATCTTTCATATAATAAGAAACATAATTGACTGTTTCATTTGGACCACAAAGAGGGAACCTTTGGAGCTTTAAGGTTTTTACAAGGGCTTGGGAATAGGCCCTGCAGCTGCTGTTACTGGCCTTCCATTTACCTGGTTGCTCCTCTTTGGTGGCTCCTTGGTGAGGTGTGAGATGATTCCTGCTGGGGGGTTAAAGTTATGGCCCAGTTGCCCAGTCCAGCTCTCCATCAGGGCTCAGGCCTCTCAGGGATGATTTGGTGGGATTGGCTCTGGCGTGGACAACCAGGCTTACATCTGAGCGGGCCTTTACTCCCAAAGTTTGGGGGGGGGGGGTGCTTTACCAGAAATCGAAACTTTAGCTGGGGCGTCTTTCAGTACTGTGTTCGGTCCAACGAAGGGTTTGGAAAATACAGGAGGAGTTAGACCTCGAGCTCACAAAAAGGTAAATATGCTTAAGAGGGATAGATGGTTAGGAATTTCGTTGCCTTGGATACTTTGTATTTGGTTCAAAGGAGATGTACAGATTTGTAATGGGGCCTTCAACAAATATGTTTGTCTTGTTTGCCCCTATGTAATGTTTTTATAATAAATATGTCCTGGGACATTTGTTCTTTAACCAAAAAGTAGTGCTTGGTATCAGGCTGTTTTCTGTTTGTGACTGGTCATGGTCGTGGGGCTTGCAAGGTCCTCCTTCATTTAAGTAATAAAGTTAAGTGGCAGTAGCAGGAGGAACATCATGCGATTGTCTCACACTTACAAGACAGGTACAAAACAGATAGCTAACACACTAGGCCCTCATTACGATTGGTAGTGGGAATGATAACACACATTTCCGGCCACATTGTAATTATGAGGTCTGTGGGAATACCCTGCATCACTTTACTTTTACCCAGTAGTTAATTTGTGAAAACATGAGTGTTGGGGTTCTTGTCAGCAGGCCACTGCAGCTTGCAGCAGCCCATTGCTCTTGGCAGTGCCACCGTTGACAGAACCAACACAACAACTAACAATGAAACCCTACAAGTGTGACAATTCAGACTATTTCAGTCCCCCAGAGATGTAGGAATGGCTTGGAAGGCATGTAATAGCCATTTTAAGGTATACTGAATAAATAACCAACTGTTTTTGTGCTCGTCTCTATACTAGACAAGAGCGCCGCCATGTAGCAGACTGTCATAAGTGCAAGTGTTAATGATTAAGTGCTGGTGCCAACCATCAGGAACCACAGGCTCAAATTAAGTACTACTTATATCCAGAGATTTTGGCTGCTAAACTCAGTCGAAGTCTATGTGTGGTAGTTCAGAGGAAAATGAGGAATTACCAGAGAAATCAGACCCAGAATTACTGGCTCTACTCGTAATTCCTCATTTCTCAGTGCACATTAGAGTTCAACTTGTAATGGGCTGGATTTTCACCATCCCCAAAGTTACTGGTACCCATATCAGAAACTTAGGTTGGTGGGGTAAATCAAGCCAATTTACTGTGCCACTCATAATGAGGGCTTAAAGAGGTAGTCAATCAACCTGAATGTATAAAGTGTGGCTAATCACCCAATAGGGTGTCCAGTCACTTGCAGATCCAGGAGGTTTATTCGACCAGCCAGGTCTTGAGGGCCAATCAAAATTCTTGAAGCATGGCTTATCCTTAAACCCTCACCACACCCAATGTTAGTGATCTAGTGGGCCAAAGGTTTCACACACAGTGAAAACATAGGAAAACATAAATAAAATGGCATATATAATTCAGTTCCCCAGGGAGTCTTACTGGGGTATTCTTAGGTATAGGGAAAGCTTCTGAGAAAATACAGGTAAGGGTGTGTTTTTCTTTGATTTTCTTTATGAGGGAGATTCTTTTATCCTAATAATGCTATCCTCATAATAAAGGCAACATCAATATGCAAATTAATGATAAGGGAAAAGGGTTCCTCTAACTCTTGGAGTCCATTAATGGTAGAGGGAAACGGATTTTTTCTGGCCCAGAGTTCTTAGTGAGATTTTGAGGGAAAATAAAGGTCCATGGTTATTGAAACAAAAAAATACTCCCAATATCCACACCCAGCTGTGAGCAACCTCCTGCGTTCCCTAGCTACCAGAATACTGGTATGCTACTTCTCCAACCCCTTCTAGGTATACGTACCAGCGTCTGCCGCAACTTTCCTGAGTTGCAGCCGCTTGTTAGCTTCCTCCGTCGGGGACCATCACTCTTCGCTCCAAACCTCTGGAGCTTCGTCTGAATTGGGGTCTTCCTTTTTCTCTTCTCGTTTGCGTAGTGTAGTCTTCCAGAGGGCTGCTTTCTGGTCTCTAGCTCCTCTCGCCTCGTGCTGCATCTTCCAACGGTCCATTTCCTGGTGATGTGGTCGTTTTCTACATCAAGGAAGGCCTAGGATTGGTTGGGTGGGTTTTGGACTCCTCCCTTTTGTTGGGGATAATAGTAGTCCTTCCTTAACATTGATTTTCCTTTTCTCCACTGAGTCTCTTTTTTTATGGTTATAGGTCAAGTGTTGAAGATGGGAGGAGGACGGGGAAGACGTCGAAGGAATATAAGGTAATTTGGGGGGGTTCCTCTGGGTCAGGGGAATTTTCTTACGTGATTAAGGTGATGGTATGGAGGTGAGTGGGCAGGCTGTTCCAGGTCTCTGCTGCGTTGTGGGAGAAGGAGCGTTCTCCACTTCTGCTTCGGTAGATGCGGGAGTATAGGCAAGTGAAAGGGAGGCAGAGTGTAGTCTTCTCAACAGTTGGTGGAAGTTCAGGTGTTAGTTAATATAGGCGCGTCCTTGGTTGCGATGAGCCTTTTGTACGTGGGTCAGCAGCTTGAATTTGTATCTCTTCTGTAAAGGGAGCCAGTGGAGTTGCCTGAGGTGTGGTGTGATTGGGTTCGTCAGGGAAGGCCGAAGATGAGTCTGGCTGAGGCGTTCTGTATGGTCAGAAATCTCTGTAGGTGGTGTGCGGCAATTCCTATGTAGAGTGTGTTGCCATAGTCCAGTTGGCGGGTGATGAGAGCCTGTGTCATGGTGATTTGATTTGAATTTGCAGAGCACAAACAAATACCCGGAGGTGTCTTGGTACTAAGAGATGAACATTGAAAACAGAGTTAGGGTTTAGTCAAAAGCCAACTTTTTAAAAGCTTGCGGAAACTTCAGGGAGAGGGGCTTATTTAATTTCCAAAAGGAGACTGTTACAGTTTTGAGTAGTACAGACCAAAACGCTCCTACCTCCCCAAGAGGAGAGCTTGGAGGGAGGCACCGCCAAATTCATAGGTGAACTTTACCTAAGGGTCCTGTTAACAAAGTACCTTCTACGTTTTTCGCTTAAGAAGGCTGGACCTTGTCCCTGGAGTGCTTTATAGGTGATGCAGAGCGCTTTAAAGAAAACCCATTGATGGACATGGAGCGAGTGAAGCCTCAATATAGCCTATGAGGCCGACTGGAACCTCTGGATTTTCATCAGCAATCTTGCTGCTGTAGTTTATAAAATCTGCAATTGTTTCAGAAGAGCATTGGGTAGATTGACATAAAGACCATTACAATAGTCCACCCTAACAATTGCAAGGCAAAAGACCACTGTTTTCAGTAAATTAGCCTGAAGAAATGGTACTATTCACCTAATTGTGCATAGCACAAAGAAGGATGTAGAAATTACCTTATTAACTGGTTCTTCGGATGTAAGTATATCATCTACCAGGATTCCCAAGTTGTTCACCGTTTTCGCAGGAACCGGAAGAGAACCCAATTCATCTGGCCACCAGGAAGGATTCCAAAAGGAAGTGTTATTCTCAAAAAGGATGACCTCCATTTTTAGAGAGTTCACATCCATCCAGGCTCCAACCTCTCGCATGCACACTAATAATAATAATAATAATAATAACACCTTTTATATAGCGCCTGGTTACACTAGGAACAGTGTGTCCCCGCGCTTTAAACTGTTCACCAGTACTAAACCCCGTAAACAAGAAAGCCGCTAAGGGAGAGGTCAGGAGAATATCAAGATTTGGGAAAGAGGTGAGTTTTCAAACTACGCCTAAAGCTTGCTTCTGATGGCTCCATCCGGAGCTCAATGAACAACTCATTTATGTCAGGACCATTTCTGGAAATGACATGACAATTTGAGTGTCGTCTGAATATAAAACAATCGAGAGACCAAATATTTTCACCAGGGCAGCCAGCGGTATTAAAATGAGTTGGACTCAATGATGAGCCGGGGGTACACCACATGGCAAGGAAATGGTTTAGAGGTGAAATCACCCATGGCTACTGTTTGGGTTCGTTCTGACAGCAAGGATCTGAAGAGGGTCAGCTCTGCCCCTTCTAAACCCAATTCTAGCAGCCGGTGTATCAATAGATCATGATTGACAGTGTTGATGGCTGCTATCAAATCAAGGAGGAAGAGAGCAACATTGCCCCCACTATCAACTGTGGCCCTGACCATACCTATAGCTACAATAAGAGCTGATTCCGTAGAGTGCCCCCTGCGAAACCCAAATTGAGAATCATCCAGCAGCTGATTGGTATCCAGGAAGGCCGATAATTGAAGATGAATTTCTTTCTCCAATATCTTATCTGGGAAGGGCAGCCTGGATATTGGTCTAAAGCTTTTTGGGTCAATGGTGTTCAAGTTGGCTTTCTTAAGCAGTGGGAGAATAAAAGCAGATTTCCAGGCATCTTGTGTGTAGGGCTAGCAAATTGAAGACCTAACGTAGCATTCGCAGAGTGAGAAAACAGGCGGAGGAGATGATGTGGATTCATGAGTTCATGGTGAGCTTGTTGGCAATGATGATTCCAAGGTTTCTGGCGTTGTCTGAGGGAGTGGGTGCGGATCTTAGGTCTGATGGCCACCAGGAGTAGTTCCATGTGTTGCTGCTGTTGCAAAGATCATTACTTCTGTCTTGTCTGTGTTCAGCTGCAGGTAGTTGTTCTTCATCCAGTCGGCGATGTTTGTCATGCATCTATAGAAGGTGGTTCTAGTGGTGATGGGGTCATCGGTGAGAGGAAGAGTTGGGGGTTATCTGTGTAGGAAATGATGTTGAGACCCTGGGATCTGACGATGTTGTTCATCGGGGTCATATATGCATTGAAGAGTGTAGGGCAGAGGGGTGAGCTCTGGGGAACACCACAGGTGATCTTGGGCTCAGAGGTGAAAGATGGGTGGTGGATCCTTTGGGTTCTTCCATTTAGAAGGATGGTGATCCATCTGAGGGCGTCCCCTTGGATGCCAATGTGGTGGAGTCTTTCGATCAGCGTTTTGTGGGATACGGTGTCGAAGGCTGCTGGGAGGTCGAGGAGGATCAAAGCTGCTTTTTCCCCTAAGTCGAGGAGGGTTAGGATGTGTTGTCGGTGGCTGCAATCAGGCCGGTCTTGATGCTGTGAATGCTGCAGAAGCCTGATTGGGAGGTGTCAAGTAGCTGGTTCTGGTCCAGGTGTGTCATGAGTTTATTGTTGATTATCTTTTCCAGTACCTTTGCTGGGAATGAGAGCAGGGAGAATAGTCAGTAGTTTTTGAGTTTACTGGGGTCAGTGTAGGGTTTTTTAAGTAGTGTTTCCAGGCATCAGGAAATGTTGCAATGGCGATAGAGGGTTTGAGCAGGGTGGTGAGTTCCTGGCTGATCCTTTGGTTTCCGAGGTTAAATATGTGGTGCAGGCATGGGTCTGTGGGAGCTCCCAAGTTAATGGATTTCATGGTGGATGTGGTGTCCTAATTGGAGAGGATGTCAAGGTTGTCAGTGTGTGGTTTTTGATGGTTACGGTGGTGGCATATCTGTTGAGGAAGTCCATAGGTGTGGTTTGGGGTTCAAAGTTTTGTATATGGTTGTGATCTTTTTGTGGAAGAAGTGGGCAAGGTTGTCGCACAGCACCTTTGAGGGTGTGGTCTTATTTTTTCAGGAAGCCGTGTTGGAGAATTCCTAAACAATGTTGAAAAGTTCCTTGGTGTTGTTTGCACTGGTTTCGATGCATGCAGCAAGGGCTGTCTTCTTTGTTACCCTCAGCAAGCAGTAGTTGAGGTTGAGGAAGGTCTTGAAGGCTGCCCTGTCGGAGGTATCCTTGCTGGCATTAAACTGGCATGCCATCTCTTCTCCAACTGTTTGCTGTCTTGTTTCTCTGTTCTGAGTTCTTGGGTGTACCAGCTGGCCCTTTTGGAGGATTTTTTCTGGATGTCGCTGTTGATGGAGACGATTCTGTCTGCGCAGTTGGGGATCCAGGCATTGAAGTTTTTCACTCCCTGTTCCAGGTTGGTGGCAGAAGTAGGGATGGAGGTGTTGAGTGTGTTCGGCCAGCTGGCCTCTGAGATTTTGTTCCACCTCCAATGGGGGGTGTTGGTCAACTTGCGGGTGGTGTTGCATGGGATGGAGATGCTGAGATGAAGTGATCGTCCATGTGATTTCTGTGACGTGGCTGTATTTGATGCAGTTGTTGGAGGTGAAAATTGGATCCAGCGTGTGTCCTGCAGTGTTTGTAGGGTTGTGGACGATCTGGGTCAATCCGAGGCTGCTCATACTGTTGAAGAAGGTGTGCAGTGTTTTAGTTGTTTAGGTTGTCATTGTGGAAATTTAGGTCGCCAAGGAAGATATAGTCCTTGGAGTCTAAGGTTAGGGGTGCAATGAAGTCTGCAATGGTGTTGTAGAAGCTGGACCTAGGGGTCAGTATCCAAGGGTGCCTATAATGGTTGTCTTGTCATCCGTGTGGAGCTTGAAGTTGAGATGTTCCATGAGGGTGGTTGAGTTGTCAGTGGTGGTGGTACACTGTATGGTCTCTTTGTGACTGATGGCTGTTCCTCCTCCGGGCTTGTTGGTGCGGTACTGGTGAGTGATTTTACATCCGTCTGGGATCCCTGTGGCAATGTCTGGAGCGGATGTGGGGTTGAACCAGGTCTCAGTGAGGGAGACAATGTCGGATATGAGGGTGGCAATGAGGTCCCATAATTCAGTAGAATGCTTACATAGTGAGCATGTGTTGAAAAGGATGCATGCGAGTTGTGTTTTTTTTTTCAGGTGGTGTCTGTGGTGTGTTTAGGGTGGGTCTGATTGGTGGGCTGCTGTGTGTGTCTAGTGGCAGGTGAAGTGGCAGTGGGTGCAGAGGAAAGGTCCTACCGTGGAGCGTGGGTTCGGCTTATTGGCAGTGTTTGTTGTGGTGTCCGAGGTCAAGGGTGTAGGGCTTACCAATGGCGTATCTTCAAGGGGCGGGTGGCCAGGAGTCTGGGCACTAGGCACTGTCAAAGCACAGACGAGTGCAGATGCCACAGATCGGTCGCACTGCGGCCTATATTAGGTAGGTCCTGGGGTGGGCGGGGATTCTGTTGGTGGAAAGAACGGTGAGCGGGAAATCTCTGCCGAGGATGTGAGAGGAATTGCAGAACTGTTGTATGCTCCCTGTACATGTAAATATAAACGAACGGCCAAACCTCAGAGGAAATTACTGGGTAACAGCAGTGCGTGCAAGCTTTACTTTATCCAAAAACATGTATGGCATGGCGGTAGCAAAGAAAGTTTCACTCCATCACAGAACTCAGCAAGTGCAATCTTCCTCTCGCTCTCAAAATATATTCAGTAGGGCACACTACAGCAAGCTTTGATTGCTCACAGAACATGTATAGTTGAGTCATGAGTGACATGTAGAACACAGGCAGATTTCTGGAGCAGGAGCCTAAGTCACTGATAGCAACGTATGAATGGATGAGTGAGTGAATATGAAAGTTCTGATGACACTCACAATTAGGTGATAGATACTCCAAATCAACTTCTTGTGGGTCCTGCTGCTCTCACTGGGGCACCTGCAGCGTGTGTTCATTCTTACCATGCATTGAGAAGTAGCCATTCTCTAGCAGGCCTTTGTTACTAGGACCAGTCCAGCCAGAGCCCAACTATGCTCTACACGGACTCGTCGGTGCCTGTTAGATAAAAATGTGCGCGCGCACACAGGTTCAAGGTGTTGATGGATGACACTTTTGGAGCCCTTGTAGTAGTGCGACCTGTTAGGCCACGTTAGGAGGGGCACCCTTGTTCCTGAATAAAAACACACACTGTTGCGGTCATGCGCCTGGAAAGACTTTCTAAAATACCACGCGTCATTACCCGACGTCAAAGGCAGAGGGAGGCTTGGGTGTGGGAGCTAGAGCGATATATATATGTTTTTTTTTGTTATTTCAAAGCTTACCCTGTGCTATATGCGGTGTTGGATAGTATCACCTAGAAAAGAACGCAGTTTTTCCGGTTTGTTAGTCAAACTGTGTTGCTGAATGACACATCGAGTTTAGAAATTCACAAAATTTGCGACACGCCTGCGCCTGAGAAAACAGAAGAGATTTGAAAAACTGGATATGAGTGGCAAGGCACTGCTCTGAAGCAAGAACAAATGACTCCCGTGATCTTTTTAAACTTAGCATCGAGTAAGTGGCACGTCTTATTCCGGTTTTGTAGGCCACGCCCGCCCCAAGGGGTCCCCCAGTCCTTCAACCCACATGTCACGACGTAATTGAGAATCAAAGACAGTGATAGAACAGAAACAGACTGAAAAGGATTTTGTCTGCCCAAGAAAAGTAAACACATATGTGCATAAAATTAGAACATATCTTCACAGTGGTGTGCTTTATTTACTCACTGCTAAGAAGCCATTACTGGCTGCATTTATATAGACTAATGTATAGCGCTACCTGGTAAATAAGCAAAAGGTGGACGAAAGCAACGTTGCTTCTGTGCAATGTGTTAAAAAGCAGTGCATTCAATAGTGTATTCTTCTTAGGGCACATGATAGCCAAGTCGGACATGTGCTTCGAGGCCTGTGACTCGGATCACCGCGCTCCTTGGAAACCAAGTGGTCAGGTATTAGTGTGAGTTCACAGAACTTTCAAATATCGCCCTTTTAGTTAGGCTTGAATTTTAAAGGTGTCTTTATAATGTCCAAGCAATGCAATTGTTGTGGAAAGGTAAAACGTTTATAGTTTGTTTAAGGTGATATGCTGCTTAGTAACTTTAATCGGTAATTTTAATAAGTGGTATGGCATTAACATTTCTCTCTGAACTCGTGCGTCGGTTACTTGTGCCTCGTGCTAACATGCCCTGATGAAAGGCTCCAGTAATCTGGATAAACCCAACTAAAGCCCAGAGCAGCATCTGCTGGGTGCATTGTTTTTGTCGGTGCAGTTCTTTATCTGATGCAGTCCCTCACGTAGCCACTTCCCATGGCATCATGGGAGCTGCACTCCGGGAATGCGCTGCTCAGCAGCGGTCACGCGGGCGCATTTCGCTAGGTTCACAGTTTGCTGAAAGCCGCAGTCTGACTCTGAACTAAGTGGGAAGATGCATAGGCTAGGCCATGATTTCAAACTATGCAGAAATAAATGACCACATGTTTTGTTTGTTCATTTCGTTCTGCGTACTTATGAGATGTTTGGTTTCGCTCTTCAGGTTTTATTGGGTGTGGCGTGTGGGTGAACTAAAACTGATTTTCCGGCCTTAAAAACCACGGAGCTTTGGGTGCAGCAGTAGCCAGGCCCCATTCTATGTGAGATGTAATGACACGTACCCGCGCCTAAAAAGAGCTCCCCCTTTCCTCCCCAGTCCCTCCAAAGGCCTGGCCCACTCGTACGTTTACCATTTAGAAAGAGCAGGTCGCAAATATATCCAATGAGTTTGTAGAACCTTAAAAATCGGCCCACGCTCATTTCAGATTCCATGGGGTTTATTTATAACTGCAGAGTACTGGGGTGATTTTACCAGACAGTAACAGCCCCAGAGACATGAAACTCACGAAGGCAAAGGAAACACTGACACTCAGCGGCAGGCAGGGTGATGCATACAGGTACCCTAGCGGTGAATGGACGTTGATGAATGTGTGACTAACAGACAGCACCAACCGCCTGACCCGCATGGTGCTAATTAGCATACCACAGTAGAAATACTACTGAAAAACAGAATACACAGGGGAGCGCATTAGGCCTCCTTTCTTTGCATGGAATGCGTGCTGGATACAGAGCAGGGATTTGTTTTAAGAGTAGATTACTCAGCCCTGAAGAAAACCCCAGAGCCCCCCCCCCCCCCCCCCCCCCCCCCCCATCATCATAATCTTGACGGGGCTCACCTTGCGGGCCGAAACATGTTGGCACTTTGAAGAGGCTATAACTGAATCAATAAATTCAGACACAACCTCATTCACATTTTTATCCTATGCCCCAGGTACCCACCGAATACCGAATAAACACACTGTTTGGGTATACCTGGAGGTATTTTTAACATCACTCATCTGGTTCCCTAAATAGCCAGTTTAATGCTTTATATGAGAACTCCCATAACAACTTTGGTTGAGCCTTCCCAGGTAGTACCATCTTACCAGGGTGTGAAAAGACGCCTATGATGAAGCATGTCACGATAAGGGAGTGAGGCGTCTTCTACAATATCTTTGGATATCCCAACCAAAGAACTTTTGGAGGGGAAGTAAACTGTGTGGGACCACTTTCACTCGTTTTTCTTCCTTCTTTCTTACAGTCTAGACTTCCATAGGGATATATAGACAACAGCACTTGATTTTTTGTGATGACGCTGACAGAGCAGTCTGCTCAGAGAAGGGAGTAGAGTTCTTGAGAAGCAAGGGCAGGGGTGGGACGCATGGATTCACCTGGGTTTTGGTTGCAGAAGAAATAGGGCAGGCACGGAGGACATCAAACAAATATCTATCCATTCAATGTAGCTCTCATACAATGATAGCAGGTTACAGTCCATTATATTCAGTGGTGAGTCATGAGGAAGGCCCAGCTGGGCAGCAGTTACACTCCTCTGCCAGGGCAGGCTGGTGTCCCTAACCACCTCACAGCAGGATTCTCAACACTGAGCTCGGGCGGAAGAGTGCGGGTCCTGTATGCACTGGACAGTCTTTTCCTTGTCACTTTCAGTAGTCGACTTCTCGCCAGCAACGCAAAGCACAGACTCTCGGTTGGTCAAGCAGTCTATATTCCCTGCGTGCAGTCTTGGCCATCCTTTGGGTCATTCTTTGGTTCAGATGCTGCTCTGGGCAGGTCTCGGACTCTAACTGGATTTTGGTCCAGGCCAAGTCCAACGAAAGGTCTTTCCCCCCTTTTTGTAGACCAAAGAATGAAGCTGAATCGTTGCACTTGGCTTTACAAAGAATTCTAGGCAGGCCGGAATACTGTACTGAAGAGGAATGCCAGGACAAGATGGCGCAGCAATCAAGGCTACCGTTAACATTAATGGAGCACCCTACAAGGCTAGGCCCTACACACCGCCAGGAGGACACCAACTTCGGTACGCCACATCATATGTACTTATTATGCATATATCACTTTCAATCAGTGTGAGGAAGGAGCAAAATCATGATATAGATCCAGTGCGCACCAAGGACAGCCAGTAGCAGTCTTCACACAAGGGCTCATGTAATGCCACTACTGTAATCAGCTGATGCCAACCATTGTAGTGTCAGGACCTTGTGATGGAGGTGATAGCCGCCCATTTTAAATGAAATGCCAGTTTGGGTGGACCCAGCTATACAGCAGTCTAGTACTCTAAACTCATGCCAAAATCATAAAGGGCACATATCAAGGGACTCGTGACATGATTCTCCTTCACAAGATAATCCCCCGGAAGTAAGTTTTCACATGTGCACTGATTGTAATTCACAGGACACTGGTTTGAACCACAGCCTGGGCAGCTCATCTCTTTCATCTCCCGAGAAGAATAACATTGGTAAGACTGAGTCAATTTAATAAACACTTGTTATGGACAGTGCTACAAACTAGCAACACATGCTGTAGCAAGCGCTGTATGAGACACAAAGTGGTATATAGTTCCTTAATGAAAAGCACACAAAGGCTTCAATAGACGTGGCAGTCCCCGCACATAAAGGCTACAACACAAAAAACCCTTCCCAATACATCATTTTGCTTATAAAAAATAAAATAAAGGGACATGTCACTGTGCTATACACGTTCCTCAACCATTGGAAGATTATGAAAGTCATGACTTGATTAAATAAGGCTACTTTTAAGGTTGGTTCACTTGGTGAATCTAAAGTTGAATCGTGTACACGTGACCTACAATAGTATGTTTGTTTTTGTAAGTGCATTTTCATCAATCTAAATATACGTTATTTGCTATGATTATACATTATTAGGTTCAAATGTACGTCATTGTTCCACATGTCCAACTAGTAGAATAAAGCTGCACTTGGCAGCCTGGCTGCACACTCAGAACAATTGTTTATTTGATTAGGCTGCGCTCCATGTGTTCCAAATAATTAACAAAGTGGGCTTTGGACCATCTTCTTTAAGCAATGGCCATTCAGAGGACCGAATACTGTTCAAGCCTGCAGAGCTGGCACTGGAAGTAGCTTTGTGTAGTGCTGCCCATGTATAGAAGTTTAAGTTGTGCGCTGAATTTGAATTTCTTGTTTCTGTAAATACCTTTACAGTAGATAAATGTTAAACATGTTGAAAATATTTTGTGGTGACAGTTTTCATCCTTTATAAACACAGACACTCGTCAACTACATAATGTGCACCGCATACTAACAGGAACCATAGTGCTGCTACACAGGGCTGTAAACAGAATGCGGGGCAGCCTTTTCTTACTGGCCCTGATGAGCCACTGCCAGGACCCACCTCAAATCTAATACAGATCCCCGCTTTCGTATAGGGCTAGTATTTAAACATTGACTGCCACACTCTCGCTTCTATTGAAAAATATCAGGAGCTGACCCTTCTATTCTGAAGAACGTTCGCCATATTTTGCTGCTGTCCTTTTCAGCTAAGATTTTCGAAGGCTACTTGTGCAAACATCTCCAATCCCACAAATGTCTGGAAGATATGCAGTTTGGCTTCTGAAACCATTTATCTTTCCATTCTTCATGATCTTGGAGGAGAACATTTGTGCCCTGATTCTGTTGAATCGATTAGCCACCTTTGACATGCTGATCAGTCTATCGCTTTAGACTGTGTCCGGCCAGTAGGTACTGAAGGCTCAACTTTTCAGTGGCTCAAATCTTTTTCTCAGATTGGACTGAAGCAGTGAACATGGCCTCTTATGCGGCACAAAAGGTTTCAGTCAACTGTGAGGTCTCGCAGGAATCCCCCCTCTCTCTCCCCAATTTTATCATATATATCAGTCCCTTGACAAGAGTCCTTTCATAGATGGACATTAAATCGTACATGCATGTTGCTCATTCCCAGCTTTTGCTAAGAGTAGAAAATAATCCCACATCTGACTTTGTGTCGACAAACTATACAAATTGTCTGGCAATAGGTATGCAGTAATACATTTAAGGTCAATGATAATAAGACTGAAATCTTAATTGTCAACAGCCATAGTGATTTTGGTGCAACGCTAATTGGCCTGTGGAGATGGGCCTCTTACCGGCCTTGGTAAAGTTGTTGAAGAGGCTGAGTGTGACGATTGACAGTCAACTAGCTCTGTCAGCCCAAGTCAGCTCAAGTCTCCTCTGTAGTTTCGTCTTGTTCTTACCTCAAACTTCTAAGAAAGATATTTCTTTTGTATCCTCTGATGATAAGCATAAACCCGTTACTGCCCTAATAGGCTCTCATTTGATCATTTCAATTCCTTTTATTTGAAGTTACCCCAAATCCTGCTCTAAAAAACTTCTAGTGGTCCAAAACACAACTGCCTGGCTACTTTCAGGATCTCCTTGTTTTGCTCGACCTTGCCCTATCCTTTTGGAATGACATGACTCCCGTTCCAACAGTGGATCCTCTTTAAGACCCCCAGTTTGGTACACACAGCTTTATTGGACAATTCTCTGATATTTACTAATAGATGCCTTTAAAGTTATCACCCGTATAGGACACTTAGCTGCTTCTCAGCGAATTACTCGATTTTCCAAGGTTCTACATGCATCGGATTGTCAGCCTTAGCTTTGCAACCTGCTCTGTTAACTTGAGTAGTCTCTCCCAGACATATTGCGTTTTGAAATATCCTTACCTAGTTTCAGGTGTCGCCTCTTGGCATGGGTGTTTTTGTGGCCTTTTCATCTTCTTCTTGAGCAAGACTTGCTGTTTTTTTCTCCGTGGAATGTTTATCTTCAATAAATGCCTAGAAACGTTTGTTGATTGCACGCTCTATAAACTGATTATAACATGACATGAAATGATTTGGCAGGCGAGAGTAGGTAGGGGTTGGTGTCGTTGATAGAGTGGCAGTTGGCAGGAGAAGGTCCAGGTGATTTTGGGTGATTGGGACGCTGTTTGTTTATAAGACGGCATCCCTTTAAAATGAAAAGGGCCACTCCTACCTGCCTATGGTGCTAAAACAAACCAATGCAAGATGCCACCCGCCCTGCTTGTACTTCCTTTTCTGGGAGTAGAGTGGCAGAGTCACTTAAAAGGCAGCCAGGCTTCATTTGCTTGCTTGGCCACTGAACATATTGTTTTTATGTGTTTTGTTGTTGCTACTAGTTCGTAGCCAGCTCTTCCCTACGGGTGCACCTTTAATGTTTTGGCTGTTACTTCTGTTTCCCTTTCTGTGTAAATACCTTCTGCTGGTTGAATTCACCTATGATTAACCTTCCTATTACTACTGAAATACTGATCAAGTCGCTGCCTGCAGTCAGCATCTTCTGGCTTGCCACCTGCTGGGGTGTTGTTCTCCCTCGCCTCCAGGACAGTGAGTGGTACATGTCCAAGGGCAATATTTCAAAACGTTGTTATGACATATACATCTTTATTTAAGCCCAGACACAAAAGATTACAGTGTTTCTCCTTTACCTACCTCTCTCCTCCTATTTCCACCAAGTCAGATCCACTGCACTGGTTTTGTACTTGCCGTGCAGGTTCATAAGGAGACTGGGGGGTGGGTGGGTGTGGGGCGGAGGACGGGGCTGTCCGCAAGCATTACTTGCATAGGTGGCCATGACTGCCTCATACATTGCCCTGTCTTATGCTACACGTCTCAACGTCGAACTTTTGACAGTAGGAAAGTAGAACTATATACCTCACCAGGCAGTGGTTTCTGGGTTTCCCCGCAGTCACTCTGGGGTGGAAGCCCTGAGTGGCACTGAATAAATATTTCCTCCATTCGGATGATATGAGGGTCTTCCTGCTTGAGAGAAAAGGATAGGGGTAATGGAAAAGTATATGGGTGAAGCTTGTTGTTCGCGCACCCCTACTTGAGTATTGATAGTGAAGGGTTCTTCTGACAATAATATCATTGATTTGTAAATGTCTCCAGACCTTATCAAATTAACTGTTGTATATTTGTTATACTACTTTTTTAAATATGAACATGGGTATTAAACATTTTACTAGATAATACACTTGTATGCTGCAGTGTATTACTTTCCAGCCTTTTCGTTCATTGAAAGCAGTAAATCACACAGAGAACCCAATCTCTACAAATTATGGAAAACAAATTATAGACGTGACAACACTCCTTTGAAATATGGAGTTGTGAACCACTGCTGTAAAGACATTTCGATTATTATCTAAAATCTAGAACACTTTGATTTCCATCATTTATGATTACCTATTGTAGCAAAGCACCCTAAAATTCATAGCTCATGCACTCAAGAGATACCAAAATACCCCTGCCTGAACTAATCGCTGCCTAAGGGCACTGGGCATAGAGCATGGCACACCTTCATGCCATGTACCCAGTACGATTATTCACGACTTGCACCTCTGGACGGTGGGCTCAGCAGATAGTCTGCACTCATGCCCTGTGACTAGCAAACCTGCACGCAGGACAGACGACACACTGTGCACAGGGCATGACCAATATCCCTAACCATTGCACCTAACATTAGGCATGTAATCCTCACATTTTAGACATTTCAACATAGGGACGATTTAGCCAGTGTCATAAAAATCTCTTCTTCCGAAACGCTTTGTTGTTTTGCCTGCGTACATGTTTATTGGTGGCCCTTCCAGATTCATAATCCTTCAGCCGTTCCTATGTCTTGTCGCAAATCACCACTAAGAGTCGAGTATGTTGTGATCCACTTTTATTGTAGACATGAATCCAGAAACAGCGTCGAGGAGAAACATAAGGATCCTCCTCACATTTCCTTGCTCTCTCCTCTCCTCTGGTGACCACATAGCATTCCATGTCGCGAGGCAACTTGGGCATTGGAATCCTATGAGCTCACCAGTAAGCTCGAGCTCACAAACATAACACTTCCCCTTCCCTTATAAAACAACTTCAAAAAATTCAATAGCTACGAAAAAAAGGTGTAAGACCCCACTCTGCTTCCAGTACAAAAGTAAAGAACAGAAAAAGATAAGTAACAGTTTCAGGCACAAAAGAAGGCGTAATAAGTGTAATAAAACATAACTTCTAAACTTGACCTATTTGTGTAATATATTCATCCAAACGCTTTGGTTTGACACAAGTTCGACCAACTCTAGTGATATCTCCACACTTTGTACTACCCTTCTGTCCAATGCCAACACAGCTCTCCCCTTCTTTAACATTAGAATCAGCTCTTCGATGCACAGAAATGGGACATGTCTTTGAACCTTCAATAATACACCAGTGCACATCATATATGGTCACTTTTATCCTTTGCGCAATTTAGCACTCTTTATCCATCACTGTTTTTTCTCGGAATCCATTTTGGATTATAGCATGGCGGTTTAAGTAAATGAGAGAACGCGAAGGAGATCACCTCCGGATTACAGAGATGGCATGGTGAACGGACATTGAAAACCTTCTGGTGTCTTTGGTCAATGTCACCGAGGGATTTTGTCTAAGATAAGGGCTCTTATCGAACTGAGAGAATTTTAATGGGCTATGCGGGAGTCGACAGGTGAGCCCTGAAGCCATGAAATTAGTGTTTTTGTAAAATGATAGATAGGGAGTGGCACGGCTGCTAAAAGTGTTTTAGAGGAAACAACGTATGCACTGCATGCGCGTTTTAGATAAAATTGGGCCATATATAGCGACTAGTAGATATGAACTAGCGGAGATTTTGTGTATGTTTGGTGTTCTTCAAAAGTTACATACGGTTTTTTAAAAGTATGAATTGTCGCTACAAGAGGGACTCATCAGTGCCCATATACGTAGGACTAAACTTATTACGGGTGGTCTATCATCAAATATGGTCGGAGCCGCTATGAGCACTTAAGTATGTTGATGGGGCAGATAGCAGAATTGAAAAAGGAGTCAAGGTATGTGTGCAGGATGTAGGTATGGTGATTAATTGATGCACCATATAACTGTAGATATAAATTATGGACGAATCACAGATTCCACATGAATGGGATAGTCACAAAGTGGGCATAACAAGAATAAGGCATGGGATATCTCTGATGAGGACCCTAATGCGGTGCATTGTATGGTTTGGTCCGTCAGCGCTTGTAGGGTCCATATGTATATAAACAACCAGATAATAGTGAGCATAAAAAAAGAGAAACATTTGTAGTTATGTTTCCAGGATAGATGGAACTTATCACGGCTCCCTGATTGATTATATGGTGGCGGAACAGCATACAGACGTCTCACATGTTTGAACATTGGGAATTGCATAGTAGCTGAATCTTATAACGAGGTAAGATTCAAATGTATATATCCACGTTGTCGTTGTTTATTGGGGCTATGAGATGCCCTACATGTAGTGTATAAAGTTAAAAGCATGGAAATTAAAGACCATTTTGTATAATTTTTCCTATAGAAACATTGGATTTTTTTTTTTAAAGCGGCGCTTACAACAGAATAGTGCACTATATGCCATCAAAAAGGTGAGCAGACGTGAATAATATAATGTCCATACATGGATGGGAAGGTTTAGGAACATAAGTGACACACATCCAATGGAAAGAGACGTAGTGGGTTCTTGCTTTCAATAAATACACATGGTTTTTATCTTGGAGTTCAAATGCCCGTTTTTCTCCCTCTTTCACCAATGGGCTTTTCTTTCCTGATGGTACACAAATTATTGATTATTGTGAGTTTGTGGCGGTCGTCTTGTTTTCCTTAGTGTGCAACACAATTAAGATGGTAATATGGATTTTAATAATGGATCTTAAGAGAAGTGTGGTACACATTGGAGCGGTGATGATGGTCATTACTTATGTTTTTAAGGTATGGAAAGATGCATGAAACATACACTAAGTAACTAAACACATGTATTTTTATATATTAAAAAAGGTGATTAGAGTGTATAGGTTATAGTTTGTGTCTTTCTTTTCTGTTTTATGTATGACGTACAGCCTTGAGGAAGCCCTACTGGGGCGAAACGCGCGCCGGCTGTGGATCATTGTTGTCTAAAGAAATAAAATTTGAATTATCAACATCACATGGCTACTGGAAGTGATAAAGTCGATTCCGAGAAAAAATAGTGATGGATAAAGAGGGCTAAATTGCGCAAAGGATAAAAGTGACCATATATGATGTGCACTGGTGTATTATTGTTGGTATTGTGACTTTCTGCAACAATTCTTGTTGGGCAGGAGGTCTCTGTGGATGCTCTAGGTGGATTTGCATCAAACACCAAACTTGCACTCAATATTGAATGTGTTGATCTTGAAACTGTGGGTGAAGTTGACTTGATTAAGAGAACGTAAATTGATGTGCAGGTCATTATAGCAAATCCACCCTTCTTTGTATCTTGTATGTCTTTGAACCTTGACGTGAACATACAGGTAAAGATATGGCATGATGAATAGAATTTTCTGAAGAGACAATATCCTCAATCCAATCATACCTTAACGGATGAACATCTGTCTCTGGGTCACAACCAATATTTCTGTCATCAACAACTACATCTGAAACAGTATTGCTCTTACCTTTAAACAAAGCAATTCTATTGACATGCCATACATTCCCATCGCTGAGCAGAGCAGAATTGCATAAAAACTTAATTACTTTAAGAGGAGTTGAAAATTTACTTTCCTCTTTGCTTGTCAACCTCCATTTTTTTACTTTAACCTCATCACCAACACGAAAACACACCTTTTTAGACCCATATAATTGGTCATATTTGATTGTATACTTAGTCTGACTCTCCACAAGAGAATCTCTCACCTTCTTATCAGACCATGACACAGTAGTGCTATTCAACCACCCAGTGTTGTTCTTAGTGCTAGGAGATCTCCCTCTCATCAACTCAAAAGGTGAATGACCAGAGGATTCACATCTTGTCGACCTGTATGCAGTTACAGTCTTCCTTAATTCAGCCTCCCAAACCATGTGATTGCTAAATGACAGAACAGTAAGCCTTAACTTTTGCCATCAGTGTGTATAACTGGTATTAAAGGGCAACTAATTGTACGTAAAAATGGCCACCTTCGATGACAATAGAGATGCTCTGTTGGAAGATTTATTCAGTGTGAACCCCGGAAAAGGTATGACTAACCCAAAGGCTACAGCAATAGAAGGATTCCGACAGACGTTTGTGAGGTTGGAGCGAGTAAAAAAACATGAACTTTCCAGATGATGGGATGCCTATGTCCTACGCAAGTACATCGATAAAGAACAGGTCCCTCGAGGCTTGCGTGTACTTATTTTTCCCTCTTTCGAGGATTTAGACAGGGGACATCTGAAAGAATGGGAAAAACTGTTACTTCATTCCTCGATGGGTATGATGGATTTTCTAATAAGAGATGCTGAACTTAAACGAGAAAAGCTTCTCGTAGAAATTGCGAACTTAGAAAAGGAGATATAGGATATGAACCTGCCAGAAGTAGCAGAACGCAATTGGGCCATCTTAAAAGATGAGTTACACAAACACCAAATGTACCTACGTAAAAAGAAATCCCCAAAAATCAAACAAGATGAACGGGATTACCGTAATGGCAGGGTATACACCTTTGCGAGAAAGTTCAATAACATCAGACCATATGTTAACAAGGAAGGGTCAGAATGTACATCGCAATCAGCAGAGGTATCTAGTATATCTGATGTATCAAGTGACAGCAGTGTGAGTAGTAATGTGTCATAAAGGGCCCAAGATGGTGTAGTGGGAGGGGTTTCTGATCCATTTTATTTTAGAAATCCAACGGTTCAGAAAGGGCAAGAAGCAGGCTTTCAAAAGAGATACGAACACAGAAGAACGAGGAGGGGTAACACAATATCAGGACCCAAAGGTAAAGATAGGAGTCACAACGAGATCAGGGGCCCGCAATCAAAAGATGTGATGGATACTCACTATTTGGATGTATGTGATGGTATCAATATTGTGAATCTTTCTGATCATGTGTTGTCCAATCATGAAATAAAAATACTCAGTAAAGGACTTGGTTTCTGTCCTAGTACAATACCTGATTTTTCTTTGTTTCATATCAGTTGTTTTAAATTTATTTGGAATATTAAACTGTTTAAGCATTTCCAAGACAGACCAAATGTGACTAATAAACGTCTTTTAACGGACACTAACAAATATAATCCATCTATCAAAGAAATAAGAGATGTACATTTAATCTTGAGCTTGGATGATCAAGATGGCGTGCCAAGCTTGGAGGCAGTAGTAGCAGATTTAGATTTGGACATGTACACAAATATAGACAGTGGATTTAAAATCAAATCCAGATTTACGCCTCAGCTTCAGGGTGGCAACAACATTGACAAATTCCAACAAAATGTCATGTTGGACCTATGCAAATTGGAGGATAAATTTCACATCAATCAAAGATACAAGAAACATAACATCACTTTTGAAGAACGTAAAGCCATAAATATTCTCAAGAAAATGGACTCCCTTGTCATCCGAGAGGCAGACAAGGGAGGGAATAAAGTCTTGATGAATCACCAGGATTATATTATGGAGTTAGATAGACAGTTAAGTGATACCACAACATATTCCAAACTTAGTGGCAATCCTACCAAAGAAACCAAAGACATAATACATAGCCATTTAAAATCTTGGAATGACAAATGTTTGATTTCCAACATTGAAATGAAATATCTTTTCAACGATGTCCCCACCTATTAGTGTATATATTGCTTATCAAAGGTACACAAGGGGGGGAAGGGGGCGGGGGAGGTTCCTCCGGGGAGACCAATTATAGCAGGCAGTGGTTCTCCTACGGAGAAAATCTCGGAATATATTGATTTGTTCCTGCAGCCATTTGTCATTAATATGCCCTCATTTATCCTGGATACGGGAGATGTCTTAAATAAAATTGCTGATGTAGATTGGGTACCTGGACACTACTTGGTAACAATGGACGTATGTCCGTTATATACAAGTGTTCCATACAAGTCAGGACTGGAGGCAGTACGCCATTTTTTGAAAACACGACCTATTGAAACCTATGAACATTTAATAATGCTTATGGCAATGATAGAATTGGTACTCAATAATAACATTTTTTTACACAATGGAAGTTGGTTCCGCCAAATAAAAGGGGTAGCCATGGGAGCTAAATTTTCTCCCTCATTGGCTAACCTATATATGGGGTATTTTGAATTAATACACATTTGGCGTAATGGCCCGGTAGATCTATTGAATAATATTTTGTATCTAGGTAGATACATTGACGACATGCTACTCTTTTGGGCAGGTACTGGTGAGGAATTAAATACATTTTTTGAATACATGAATGATAACACTTTCAACTTAAGTTTCACAAAAGAGCCAAGTACATCCAACATCAATTTTCTTGACATCACCATTATGGTGGAAAATGGGAAACTATTATCCATACCTTACAGAAAGTCCACTGTATGTAATGCAGTCCTACATGAGGGAAGTCTACATCCAACCTCACAGATTAAGGCAATTTCCTATGGGGAAATGGTAAGGACGAAGAGAAATTGCAGCAATGAGAATAAACTTGAGGATGAGTTACTCATGGTGGAAAAAAGATTTCTGGCCAGAGGTTACGGAAGGGATATAATCAGCACAGCCCATACCAAAATTAACAAGAGAGATAGGAACACACTCCTCAAACGTAGAAGACGATCACAAACGAATACTGGAAAGATCAGGTTCATAACACCGTACAGCACCGTGAGTACAGATCTGTTTAGGATCTTGAACAAACATTGGCATTTGTTAATGGAAGACATCAGCTTACATGAGAATATAGGAAATAAGCCATCAAACACGTTTAAAAAGGCGAGAACATTACGGCAAGAACTTTGCCCACGCTATATTCCCCCTAGGAGCGTTGGCTTCCAACCACACCTAAGGGTTTTTATAAGTGCAGAATGTGCTGTGTATGTTGCTTCGCCATGAATAAAACTGTAAAATTTTAATGCAACAGCGCGAAGACTTATGATATAAATCATTTTATAAATTACAATTCAACACATGTAGTGTATTGTCTCACACGTATTTGTAATAAGATCTACATTGGTAGCACGACAAGACCTTTAAAGGAAAGAATTCAAGAGCACATACGGGCAATACGTAATAACAATATGCAATACCCGTTTGCAGTGCACTTCAACACCATACATGCAAATACTGAGATCTATAAAATAGGATTTCATGGCATTGACGTGGCAGTAGCGGGGAACCGAGGTGGGAATAGAATTTCAAAACTACGGCAAAAGGAGAGTAAATGGATCATATCATTACGAGCTGTGGAAAAGGGGCTCAATATAGACACGGAGCTATTTGAATTTCTGTGATAGATGACAATATCAAGACAGGATATCATGTCTATCATTTACGGTTAGTTAGATCATAGATGCTAGTGTAGATTTAGAATTAATATTTGAATTGATTAGGATTAGCCCCCCCGGTTCAGAAGACATAAGTATATGGTCTTGTAACCCGGAGTAGGAGGCAGAAAGAATAACATCTTGAACTCACAAAACAAATGAGTATACCAAAAAAGAGGTCACATGCGAAAAAGCAACAAGAACTGCATCTTCAATGCACAATGAAGATGAACTAAGATACAATGAATGATTTACATGACTAATAGAGAACAAAACTGTTATGTACTAAAAAAAGAGGAGTGACACCATATTTTGAAATGTTCTGGATATGGCTAATAATTACTGTTGCAAGAATTGATATACGTGAAAATGGTTATAGTTAGAGTATTGGTTTGTTCAATTTGATAGAATATATGAGGTTACTAGGGCTTAACAAGCACGGGGTCATTGAAAACACTGAATGGATACAGAAGATGAGCGAGAACTGGCGTAAGATTTTGGTCAGAAATATTAATGGAAATGTGCACACACATTAAATTGAAGCTTTATTGGTAAAAGTATCAACATCAAGTTTTACAGAACGTAAGTGACTTAATAAGACACTTAGGTAAAAGACACATATTGGCAATGACATATGATTTATGAAATAAAAATCAATATGTATCTGGTCGTGTCTGATGGTTTATGCAGCAGAGTAAATAACATTACACCTGATTGACAACAAGAGGGATTACGATACCGACATAGATCATAAATGAAGTTTTTTTTTAAATTGTATGTGTTGCGCACAAATGAGAATATGAAAATTGCCATGCATAGTTTGGGGGTATTAAATAAGGAGAAATGAAGCGATATTGGATTGTGAAGGGTTTGTGTGCAATATTTAGGAAGTTTAAAATGGCCGCCACCTTTATTACGATCTTCGAGAATCCAGAAAGGATGTGTCCTATGTCCATTTCAGATTATAGCGTGGCGGTTTAAGTAAATGAGAGAACGCAAAGGAGATCACCTCTGGATTACAGAGATGGCATGGTGAACGGACATTGAAAACATTATGGTGAGTTTGGTCAATGTCACTGAGGGGGTTTTGTCTAAGATAAGGGCTCTTATCGAATGGAGAGAATATTAATGGGCTATGGGGAAGTCGACAGGTGAGCCCTGAAGCCATGAAATTAGTGTTTTTGTAAAATGATAGATAGGGAGTGGCAAGCCTGCTAAAAGCGTTTTAGAGGAAACTCACCCCATGCACTGCATGTGCGTTTTAGATAAAATTGGGTGATATATAGCGACTAGTAGATATGAAATAGCGAAGATTTTGTGTATATTTGGTGTTCTTTAAAAGTTACATATGGTTTTTTAAAAATATGAATTGTCGATACAAGAGGGACTCATCAGTGCCCATATACGTAGGACTAAACTTATTACAGGTGGTCTGTCATCAAATATGGTCGGAGCCACTATGAGCACTTCAGTATGTTGATGGGGGAGGGTAACTGGACATAATATCGACTACATAATATCGAATAGACAAAATATCGACGGAAAAATATCGACATTAACTAAATATCGACTATAGGAATATCGTTGGACAAAATATCGACTGTAAAAATGACCCAAAAATATCGAATACAAAAATATCGACTCAAAAATATCGACCAGACAAAATATCGAAATATAGTGAAAGTAAAAAATATCGAGAATATGTTGGTAAAAAATGATTAAAAAAAAATATATATATATAATATATAAATAAATAGTACTTAATGTTTAGGAGCGGGTTGTGGGTTTATAGGGGAATAGGGTGGGAAGTAATTTAATAATAATTAATTAATCAATATATGTTTGGTAATTGTTTTAATTAGATTTTAATTGGTAATTCATTAATATTAATTAGTTCATTGTTTTATTAAGTATTTAGCATATAATTTAATTGATTAATTGAATAATTAATTATTATTAATTATTGTTTTTGTAAATTGATTTGTATATTATTTTAATTGATACATTGGTTATTAATTATTAATAATTAGTGATTTATTTTATTAAGAATTAGCATATTATTTAAATTTATAAATTGCTAACAAATTAATTATAATTATTTAATGATCTAATTAATATATTGCTTATAATTTAAAATAATTAATTGGTAATTAATTTATAATAATGACTTAATTACATTAATTGGATACATTTAAATGTAATGTTTAAATTTATGTTGATGTTAATTAATTGGAATTAAACAATATTAATTAATCAAATTTATTATTATAGCTAATGTGAAAATATATTTTCTTTTTGGTTTTGTAAAATATTATTTTTTTGTTAATTATATATTAATGTTTAATGTTGTGTCCATTATTATTTATAGTGTTCAGGCTCAGTTTAATAGTTTTTGGTATAGGTTAATTTTTTAGGGTTCAGGGTCATTTTTCTGTTTGTGAGTAAAGGTGTATTTAGTGGGATTTGGGACATTTTTAAGTTTGTGGGTAAAGGGGTTTTGAAAGCGTTAAGGGTCAGTTTTCAGTTTGTGCATTAAGGGGTGTTTTTTAATAATCAGTGTCAGTTTTAAGTTCAGGGGTAAAGGTGTATTTTTTGGGGTCTTGGTCAGTTTTTAGTTTGTGGGTAAAGGGGTATTTATAGTGTTTAAGGTCAGTTTTCAGGTGTTGGGTAAAGGGTTTTTTTGGTTGAGGGTCAGTTTTCAGTTTGTGGGTAAAGGGGTATTTGTAGGGTTCAGGGTCAGTTTTCAGTTTGTGGGTAAAGGAGTTTTTTTAAGGTTCAGGGTCAGTTTTCAGTTCTTGGGTAAAGGTGTATTTTTTTGGATCTGGGTCAGTTTTCAGTTTGTGGGTAAATGGATATTTTTGGCCTTCTGGGTCAGTTTTCAGTTCTTGGGTAAAGGGGTATTTTTAGGGTTGAGGGTCAGTTTTCAGTTTGTGGGTACAGGTGTATTTGTAGGGTTCAGGGTCAGTTTTCAGTTTGTGGGTAAAGGTGTATTTGTAGGGTTCAGGGTCAGTTTTCAGTTTGTGGGTAAAGGAGTTTTTTTAAGGTTCAGGGTCAGTTTTCAGTTCTTGGGCAAAGGTGTTTTTTTTGGGATCAGGGTCAGTTTTCAGTTTGTGGGTAAAGGGATATTTTTGGCCTTCTGGGTCAGTTTTCAGTTCTTGGGTAAAGGGGTATTTTTTGGGTTGAGGGTCAGTTTTCAGTTTGTGGGTAAAGGGGTATTTGTAGGGTTCAGGGTCAGTTTTCAGTTTGTGGGTAAAGGAGTTTTTTAAAGGGTCTGGGTCAGTTTTCAGTTATTGGGTAAAGGGGTATTTTTAGGGTTGAGGGTCAGTTTTCAGTTTGTGGGTAAAGGGGTATTTGTAGGGTTCAGGGTCAGTTTTCAGTTTGTGGGTAAAGGGGTATTTGTAGGGTTCAGGGTCAGTTTTCAGTTTGTGGGTAAAGGAGTTTTTTTAAGGTTCAGGGTCAGTTTTCTGTTTTTGGGTAAAGGTGTATTTTTTGGGGTCAGGGTCAGTTTTCAGTTTGTGGGTAAAGGGATATTTTTGGCCTTCTGGGTTAGTTTTCAGTTCTTGGGTAAAGGGGTATTTTTTGGGTTGAGGGTCAGTTTTCAGTTTCTGAGTAAAGGGGTATTTGTAGGGTTCTGGGTCAGTTTTAAGTTTGTGGATAAAGGGGTATTTGTAGGGTTCTGGGTCAGTTTTGGCCTTTGGGGTGAAGGGGTATTTTTAGTGTTTTGGGACAGTTTTGGGTATTTTAGAGTGCTGATGTATAGTGTAACATAAAACACTTATACATTAAATCTATTACACGAAAATACAAAATATTATAACTTTACATTATTAAGTTTTATTTTGAACAAAAAAATATATTTATTAGCATGTTTCCAGACAGTAGCTAGAGTGGAGTTGGAATTCTAATTATTAATTGGTTGGTGTCCAGCACCATCACTGATATTACCTACACTGGAGTTGGATTAATAAATAAACATTGGTCAGTCTCCACCACTTTTTATGATATTAGCTTGAGTGTAGTAGGAATAGTAAATAATTTTGTGCTAGTCTCCTGCAGCTTCTATGATATTAGCTTGACTGGAGTAGTAATAGGACATATAAAATTGGTCAGTGTGCAGCACATTTGTATACATTTGTTCATTACTGTCTTTTAATATTAAAAATTAATGCAACATGGATGTTTTCAAATAACTTTATTAAACAATTTTTTATTTTTTTATTGTGTACTACAATACAATCACAAACAAATATAACATCACTTTTTTTGACTTTTAGTATTCACAGAATAACATCTTTACATTTATATACATGTTGTCAATATAAAAAAAACATTTGTTTACAACATTCTTTCAGTAAATTTTACATATTCCCATCAGTCACTTACAGTTTCAAGTATTTATATAGAAATACATAAAATAATGATTTGTTATACATTTCTTACATTAATATTTAATAATGTTAATATTAAATATTAATATAATAAAATATATATAAAACATTTTTAATTTTAACAAGTAACATGACTATTATTACATTTGTTAGGATAAATTGAAATACAAAAAAAAAAAATTCTTGGTGTATTTTTCAGAAAATGTTGTTTTTACATTAAACATATAAATCGATTTGGTTGTAAAGTTTATAATTGTATAGGGAAACAATATGTTTAATTATAATATCTGGTATTGACAAAATATTAGTTAAGCAATTATATACTTTTGTTATAGTTAGAAATTATTATAAAACTTTTTGTAATAATTAATAAAAATAATAATTATTTTATTTATTATTATTATTATTATTAATTAATTAACATAAACATTCATTTATTATTTTCAAAAATATATACATTCACAGATAAAATAGATATTTTTTTCAGGCCATTCTTTATATAGTAAATGGTTCTAATTGTTATATTAATAACAAAAAATAAGTTATATTATTTATCATTATTAATTATTACCATAAATATTTATAATGTTTAATTAAAATTAAACACAAATTTATTCATATAAATATACACAATAACAAAATATTTACATCTTTTATTCAAAGTCTTACATAATGTTTTAATATTATTAATATATAATAATTATTATATATTAATTTATATTAAATATATGTATTTTTCTTAATAAAGGAAAATTGTCATGAGTATAGTGTATTAATTTGTTACATTATACATGTGTATGTATTATATTTTTTACATATTACATTGTTTTTTCTATTATCCTTTTACACAAATGGGTTAAGGGGACTACTTTTTTACCGCGTAAGGTTATTGCGCACCATTCTGGACTGGAGAAGCTCGCGGTTGGGAGTTGCTTCGCGTGGAGAGAGGTAAGGTTATTTTTAACTACAAATTATAAGTAAGTGGTCATGTTTGAGGGTATAATCGAACTTTGTAGTGTTTTTTGGTGTATGTATTAATAGTTTAAGTAGCGTTTGGGAGAAAAGTCTCCGTTATAGATGTGTCGTGCTTTTTTTCCTTCTAGTCTTATTTTAAGTCTTCGGAAATGTCTTCTTACATGGTTTATGTTAATTGTTAGTATATTTACAAATGTGAAGGGGGTATTTGTGGGTGGGTTTCGTTATGTATGTTCTTTTACAGGTTTCGGTTCCTCGCATGAAAACTACATGGAAGGAAGCGAGTTTTTTAACGGAGAAACAAATGTTTAAGTTATTATGCTTATATTTTGACATTTATCTCCTATTTTTCGTGTTTGCCAGGAGCGGTTTTAACACTTTTTAAACCTTTTTCGGGTTTTTTTGAGGGTTTCGATTCGGATTGATACATTGATATGCGTGACCGTTTTTTTTAAATTGTGTGTATATAACTTTAAATACTAAAGTCTCCACACTACTGTTTTCGGGATTTCCTGGAGCGTTTTTTTACGTTTTACATTTTATTTTCGGGTTTTTGAGGGTTTCCCATATTGGAATAGTAAGATATTGGATTGGATTGTATGGATTGCTTTTTCCTTGATTGCGTCTCTCATCTCCAAAAATTGTAAGTATTTATTTTACAATTTTGATTGGGTGGCAAATGTCGATTTTTAATGTTATGTGTATGTGTGAATAAATTATAAACATTGCATATTTGTTACGAATTTTTTTACATACATTTCATAAGTTTGTCAAACAAATATGTTTTATTTATAATTCATTATATATGTTTATGACATGTAAATTTTACTATTATTGTAAGAAGACATTCGTATATTTAGTTTACATTTTTATAGTAGACTTTTTGCTATTATTGCCAGGTATTCTAATCCTCTAGTTGTAGGGTATAGTGTGACTTGACTTTGAAGTAGTCGGAACATTTGTTTTGTTTGTTTAGTGAGTTTTGGACCTATTTGTGACACTGATTGTTCCATTCTTAGTTCCTGATAGCTTTGTTCTTTTTTCAAAGCTTCTAGAAGGTTATGGAATGTGGGTTTGCCTCTGTTTGTAGTTGCTTGGAAAGCATTATGCCACCCTTCCACACTGTTATTGGTTTTAGCCTCTTGGTTTAAAGTACTAAGATAGACATTCCACCAAGGGATTTGGAATTTGGGCTGGCGTCGATGTCCAGATCTGTGCAACCTTCCCACCCAAGTGTCTTCAAAGTAGTCTAGCAATGGGGTTAGTTTATCCTCATTCCTCTTGTAATATGCGCTGTCAATTAATAAATTGTAATGTTCAGCAACATCTGTAACAGGGACGTAGGCCAGGGCTATTAACTTTTTAACTTGATAGGCAAAGGTGCTATCTGTAGAGTATAGTATACTTAAAGTAGATTTTTGGAGATGCCTCCATATACTCTGATTAAAATGATAATAGCAACCCTGGATTGCTGTGTGGGGAAATGTTCTCAAAATGCTATTAATCATAGCTAATTCGAAATCAATAATTATTTTTTGGGGAAAATAATTATTGATTTCCGTTTTGAGAACATTTAAAATTTCAGTGTAAGTTGTTTGCTGTTTGTTGGGTAGCAAACAGTAAATGAAAGGTATGTTAGAATGATGGTATAAACCGTGGATGGAATACAGTTGATAAAAAGGTTTTGGGCAGGGTTTAAATGTTCCATCCATCATCCATTGGGGACACTGTTGGATTTTTCGTAAATTACTTGCAGTTGCAAACATAATTATTCTGTTTGTACTGCTTTCATTATCAAAAAGAATACATTTATCTTTATTGTGTGTGATGGCCATTTCTGGTGAAATAATAATTTCCTCAAAACTTGTTGGGTTGGGTTGGGTTGTGCTAGTGAGTCGTTTAGTGCGTGCAATTGTGCGTTTCAGGGAGTCAATAGAGGGTAGTTGACCTGAAGCATGGGCTGGGACTTTTACCAGTTCTTCTTTAAGGATTTGTGTGGTTGGTTTGTCACTTTGTGTGCTAGCACTTTTAATACTTTCTAAAGCATCTCTAATTTCAATTTCTGTGACATTTGGGGGATGATTGTGTTCCCTAGGAAATAGCACATTAGTTTCCTCAGTAGTGGCCCTCCCATAACATTTGTTGGAGTAATATTTGGTACACTTCCAAAAAACCTTTCTACCACTTTGTCTCTCCTGATTATACACATAACCCATGTAGCATAATAGTAATTTATTTTTCTGAGACATGACAAATTCTGCACCTTCAGTCATTTTGATTTACTTGTTCTAGGAAAGAGTAGAAAGAAACAAAATCAGAACATATTTTTTTTACTTTTGTGGTGCTAACATCATTATTGATGCATTTATACCTACAGTTAATCAAAGTAGTAGTCACAGAAGCAGAAATGTCTTTTAAATGATGTTCTTGTATGTATGTCTTTATTTGCTGTTGGTATGAAAATATAGAAAAGCAACGTTAATGTTTACACATAACAAACGTATTTCCTACTCAAAAGCAGTTGTCATTTTTGCTTACTAGTGCATTTGATGTAAACATTACATATACTTACTTGTTTAAATAGTAGAATAGTAGTAATTGCTGGAGTACATCAAGTTAGTACAGGTCTGATCTGTAGAGTAGATAGAAGAAATAAAAGCAAAAAATTATAATTTTTATATTGAACCGTTTGGAAATGTAACAGATTTAAACGTATACTAACTTCTAAATATGTCGTTTTCTTTGTTGTAGGTAGAATAGCTGTATGATGTATTCAGAATATCTGTAGAGGAAATATAAAATAGATAACATGTTGTTAAGAACATAGTCTGTGTTATTTTCGGCAGTTTTTGAGAAATGACAAGTATACTTACATTTTTTACAAGGGTATTCTTGTATATTGGTATATTTTGTGTAGGATGTTTTCATATGATATGTAGAATAGATGTATGATGTTTTCAGAATATCTGTAGAGGCAATCCAAAATATATAACATGGTGTTAAGAATATAGTTAGCGTTTTTTGTGCCCACTTTTAGCCAAATTACAATTATACTTACATTTTTCAGAAGGGTACTCTTGTGTTTTGGTATAGTTGATGTTGGATCTTTCAAATGATCTATAGGGAAGATGTAAAAAGCAAGATATGTTGTTTTGAAATGTGCATTAATGAAATTGGCTGTTTTATAACAAACACATCTATACTTACATGTGTAATTAGTGTAGTTTTATCGTTTTTGCTGTAGAAATAGGACAATTTCAGTAGATCTGTAAAGATAATGTTTTAAAACATTAAATACTCATGTAAATTAGTGTTTAAAAACAGCAGTTGGTGTATAACAGAGAATTATTATATACTTACTATCTGATTTTGCACGTGAAGAAATATGACCATGTAATAGGAATTGTGTTGGAGTAGTTTCTATCAGAAAAGTAGGAAGAGATGAAAATAAAATAAGTGTAAGACTTAGGAGATTTAAGGAAAATAGTGCAATTCTAATTTAGTTTTCTACAAAAATGCTGTGTTACTTACTTGATTAATTAGCTAGTGAGCTGGATCTTTAAAGATGTTTATTCTGCAACAAAATCTTCAGAGTGTTGGCATCTACTTTCCAGAGAGGTAGCAGCAACAAATGGTAGAATGCATGTATCCCTTTTATAGTATATGTGTTATGTGTGCTTTGATTTGATTGGTTGTAGGATGTAAGGAAGCATTGTATAGGCTAGTTTGATTTTTTTTTAGTTAATTGGAGTGTTTGTTGATGTGAGAATGGTGGTATGTGGTGATTCCCGCATTAAAGCAGGTTCGTGTTTAAATGAAATATATTTATATGTGAAAATAAGTAATGAAAATGTTAATTAAATGCAATGAATATGTGGAAAAAGATAAAATGCATGTCATAGAATGTATAGGAAATGTGGATTAATAGTAATTTTATGTAAGTAACAGGTATTATATGTGAAATGTATTTTTTATAGAGAAATGACTTTTATTGATGATAAAGATGGTATTTTAGAAATAAAAGTGTACAAACATGAACTCGATATTTTTTTTTTTACGATATTTTGGTAGTCTATATTTTTGTAGACGATATTTTTGTAGTGTTAGGGCTAATTTCATGTCCAACGATATATTTGTAGTCGATATTTATTTAAGCGATATTTATGTATTCGATATAGTTAGTACTCGATATTTTTTACTCGATATTTTTGTAGTTTGTGTAATAAGTATAGAAAGTCGATATTTTTGTCGTCGATAATTTTTCAACGATATTTTGGTAAGTCGATAATGTGCCCGTCGATAATATTTCAGTGATCCATGGAGGAGATAGCAGAATTGAAAAAGGAGTCAAGGTATGTGTGTAGGATATAGGTATGGTGATTAATTGATGCACCATATAACTGTAGATATAAATTATGGACGAATCACAGATTCCACATGAATGGGATAGTCACAAAGCGGGCATAACAAGAATAAGGCATAGGATATCTCTAATAAGGACCCTAATGCGGTGTGTTGTATGGTTTGGTCCGTCAGCGCTTGTAGGGTCCATATGTATATAAACAACCAGATAATAGTGGGCATAAAAAATGAGAAACATATGTGGTTATGTTTTCAGGATAGATGGAACTTATCACGGCTCCCTGATTGATTATATGGTGGTGGATCAGCATACAGACGTCTCACATGTTTGAACATTGGGAATTGCATAGTAGCTGAATCTTATATCGAGGTAAGATTCAAATGTATACATCCATGTGGTCGTTGTTTATTGGGGCTATGGGATGCCCTACATGTAGTGTATAAAGTTAAAAGCATAGAAATTAAAGACCATTTTGTATAATTTTTCCATTAGAAACATTGGATTTTTTTTTTAAAAAAGAGGCGATTACAACAGAATAGTGCACTATATGCCAGCAAAAAGGTGAGCAGCCGTGAATAATAGAATATCCATGCATGGATGGGAAGGTTTAGGAACATAAGTGACACACATTCAATGGAAAGAGACGTAGTGGGTTCTTGCTTTCAATAAATACATGTGGTTTTTATCTTGGAGTTCACATGCCCGTTCATCTCCCTCTTTCACCAATGGGTTTTTCTTTCCTGATGGTACACAAATTATTGATTAATGTGAGTTTGTGGCGGTGGTCTTGTTTTCCTTAGTGTGAAAACACAATTAAGATGGTAATATGGATTTTAATAATGGATCTTAAGAGAAGCGTGGTACACATTGGAGCGGTGATGGTGGTCATTGCTTATGTTTTTAAGGCATGGAAAGATGCATGAAAAATACACTAAGTAACTAAACACATGTACTTTTATATATTAAAAAAAGTGATTAGAGTGTATAGGCTATAGTTTGTGTCTTTCTTTTCTGTTTTATGTATGACGTACAGCCTTGAGGAAGCCCTAATCGGGCGAAACGCCCATCGGCTGTGGATCATTGTCGTTTAAAGAAATAAAATTTGAATTATCAACATCACATGGCTACTGGAAGGGATAAAGTCGATTGAGAAAAAACAGTGATGGATAAAGAGTGCTAAATTGCGCAAAGGATAAAAGTGACCATATATGATGTGCACTGGTGTATTATTGTTGGTGTTGTGACTTTCTGCGACAATTCTTGTTGGGCAGGAGGTCTTTGTGGATGCTCTAGGTGGATGCGCACCAAACACCAAAGTTGCACTCAATATTGAATGTGTTGATCTTGAAACTGTGGGTGAAGTTGACATGATTAGGAGAACGTAAATTGATGTGCAGGTCATTATAGCAAATCCACCCTTCTTTGTATCTTGTATGTATTTGAACCTTGACGTGAACATACAGGTAAAGATATGACATGATGAATAGAATTTTCTGAAGAGACCACATCCTCAATCCAATCATACCTTAACGGATGAACATCTGTCTCTGGGTCACAACCAATATTTCTGTCATCAACAACTACATCTGAAACAGTATTGGTCTTACCTTTAAACAAAGCAATTCTATTGACATGCCATACTTACCCATCGCTGAGCAGAGCAGAATTGCATAAAACCTTAATTACTTTAAGAGGAGTTGAAAATGTACTTTTCTCATTGCGTGCCAACCTCCATTTTATTACTTTAAACACATCTCCAACACGAAAGCACACCTTTTTAGATCCATATAATGGGTCATATTTGATTTTATACTTAGTCTGACTAACCACAAGAGAATCTCTCACCTTCTTATCAGACCATGACACAGTAGTGCTATTCAACCACCCTGTGTTGTTCTTAGTGCTAAGAGATCTCCCTCTCATCAACTCAAAAGTAAGCATGGGCGAATTTTGCGAATCTCGCGTTCGCAAATTTTGCGGATTTGCGAACTCGCAATTCGCAAAATCCGCGAATTCTTGCGAATTTGCGGATTTTTTTTTGTGTGTTCGCGCGGGTTTCTGCCAGTTCGCGAGGGTTTTGTACAATTTCGCAAACGCGAACTTACCTGTCGGGTCGCAAGTTTCGCGAACTTGTTGTTTCTACGTGTCCAGCCTGTTTGGGACACTCTTCTTCATCACTGCCACTCTCTGTCACCACTGCCACTCTCTGACTACTCATGCCACCCTCTGGCCTACCCATGCCACCCTCTGTTTCATCACAGCACCCTCTGGTTGTCCAGTCAGTGTACATTATTGTGGCAAAGCAAGCACACCTTCCCTGCCTCAAGTGACCTGAATTAATTTGGGGCTGATTAATGTGTCACAGAATATTTTTTTAGCTGGCACCTGCTTCCTTAGTGCTTCCTGATTAGTGATCTTTTGCACTTGCTAAGTGCTTTCATTGTTGCAAAATTAGTTACAACACCTGCCCTGCCCCAACTGACAATAATGAATTAGGGGCTGATTAATGGATTTGAACTTCCAGCCTGGCTCCTGCTTGTCTCCCTTAGCTGTAATTCAGGACCTTTGTGGCATATGTGTAACTATTCTGAGGTTCAGAGCAGGGTCACATAATAGTTGCAACTGGCAACTGAACTCTGGAGGGGCCCCTCAGGAAGCACTACAGGAAATGGCTACTAATGATGAGCCTGAACTTTTGAACCTGGTAAATAGTTTCAGTTTTGCTAAGATCGTATTTCTGCAATTTTGCGCTTATTCGCGGGGCGCGAAGTTGTACTGGGAAGCCGCGAACTCACGCGAACAGTGCGAGCAAGCCATAAAATCCGCTGCTCGCGGATTTGCGGATTTTGCGGGAGATTCGCGAATCTCGCGGATTGCGAATTTACCGAAAATCCGCAAAATCCGCGAGCAAAACGGATTTTCCGCCCATGCTTACTCAAAAGGTGAATGACCAGAGGATTCACATCTTGTCGACCTGTATGCAGTTACAGTCTTCCTTAATTCAGCCTTCCAATCCATGTGATTGCTAAACGACAGTTCAATAAGCCCCTTTATAACTCTGTTAAAGCGCTCAAAGCTTCCATTTCCTTCCGGATGATATAGGGAAGTAGTTCTATGAACTATTCCTGCCTCCATAATGATTTTTTTAATGTTGGCACTGATAAACTGTCCTCCATTGTCAGAAATTAGGTCTTTATGTAAAACTTCCCATCTAAAAACCTCAGTAAATAATGCAACACATTCTCCGTATCAGCCCTCTCAACAACTTTGACTTCTGGCCACTTCGAGAAGTGATCAATAAATACCAGAATACATTTCTGTGAACAATTGATATCTCTTACAGGGCCAAATAAATTCCTACTCTCTCCCAAGGCATGCCAGGAATGACAATAGGTGTACAGCTGATCTGTACGTGACAATACTTTAATAGAAAATTGCACACTGCATGCAATCCCTGACAACTCTTTTGATGTCTTTATTCATACCAGCACACCAATAAGACTGCTTGATCCTACTTTTGCTCTTTACAATAACTAGATGACCCTCAGGCCAAAGATTGATGAGCTTGTATCAAACGTCTATGGGTGGCACCAGCCTGCCTCTCCTAAGTAGAAGACACCTTCCACAGATAATTCGTTCCCGACCTCCCAAAAAAGAAGCCAGGTAGTACTTAAATGTGCTTTCTCTGGCCAGCCAGTATGAATGTAGTCAACGACAGAAAACATGTTTTCATCCTGAGACAAACACTTGATCCATTCCTCATTAGAAATACTGTGTCATTCTTCTCCGAAAATAGTTTCAACCAGCCAATGATCCCATTCATTCTTAACCTCACCAACGACTAGCAACGGACCTACCTAAGAAATCAGCCATTCATTACGAACACCAGGTACTGTATATGTTCTTGTATACAAAGTCCAACAATAGCACTGATATGCAAGAGATCCTAAGAGAAACATTGCTAACTCCTTTATAAGTAAGCATATTCGTAAGAGGCTTGTGGTCTGTTCTTACAGTAACCCAGGTTCCCCACACGTACTGTCTAAAATATTTTAGTCGGCAAACGCATCCTAGAGCTTCCCTTTCTATAACAGAGTATTTTTCTTACGTAGGAGTGAGGGCCCTGGAAGTGAATGCAATCACACATTGTGCCATCGCCCTGCACCTGGGATAGAACTGCATCCAGACGCTTTCCACTTGCGTCTGTGATGATCTAGCTTTTTAGATTAGGACACAAAGCCTTTGAGTGCCGAAGCTGAGCAAATATCTCACTTGGTACCATCAAAACAGAGTTGACACTCATCATTCCAAACAAGTTTGTACCCCTTCTTTAACAGTTGTCTAATACAAAACATTTTTTCTGAGAAATTATGAACAAATGTGGAATAGAATTCGGCCAGTTCTAAGAAGGATCTGACCTCTTCTTTGTTCTGTTGAACAGGTGCTTCCTTGATGGCATCCACCAATTCTGATTTAGGACAAATTCTTGATGTATTGATCTCATGTCCCAAGTACGTTACACTCTCTCTTCCAAATTTACATTTTGACTCCTCAGCAGTCAAACCATTTAATACCAGGGTCTGAAGTACCTCGCTCAGCACCTTATCGTGGTCCACTCTACTTGATCCCATGACAAGAATGTCATCCTGGAAGAAGACGACATTCTTCATATCTTTAACATTTTGGTGCATGAGCCATTGGAACATGTCAGCGGCAGAAGGCAACCCAAAGGGTACTAGTTTGAACTGAAATATGCCAATGGGGATGACAAAAGCAGGTAGGTAGCTGCTGCTTTTATGCAGAGGTACCTGGTGGTAGGCAGAGGTCAGGTGCATGTTCCTGGTAGCGGACAAAACTTCTAAGATCCTGGAAAGAGGGAATACATCCACAAGGATGCTTTTATTGGTGCTCCCTCAAGTCCACACACAAACGGATCTGGCCATTAGCCTTACGGGCAACCACAAGGGGGTCGACCCAATATGAGATTAATACTTTCAATTAACTCATTTTTCACCAATTTCTGGATCTCACCAATCACCTCTTCCTTGATACCCATCAGTATATTTCCTACATTATAAACACAGGGACAATCATCTTTTATTAGAATTTTTTTCTGCAAAAAAACTTTCAGCTCTCCCACAGACCCAGAGAAAACCTTGGAAAACCTAGTTACTACGTCTTTACTCACATCATACTTTCTTTTATCTAAACTTATAACAGGATCAGAAGCTGTTAGGGTCAAGAAGAATACCCAATTCCCTCTTGTCCCACCAACCTAAGACACATGGTCCTGAAGTTGATACATAAAGATTGCCTTCCCTACACCTTCCTTTAAACTGAAAAGGAAGCTTGCAAACATCTAATAATTTAATATGTTCACCAGTATAACTTACAGGATGTATGTCAGGGGATTCAAATGTTTTACCATTTTCCTTCTTGAAGTATTAAATCCAAGTGTTGTTATTGATGATGGTGTAAGGTGGTCCAGAGTCAGCCATAAGGGTCACCGCTACACCTCCTGCCAAAACTTTACATACCAGCTTTTTCCTTTGTTTGCCCTGTACACCGTAAGACACCTCAAGTAAACACATAACCGTAGCATCTTCATTATCAGAATCCAAACTCTCCTCCCCCTGCTCTAGTTCTTCTACACACGTCTCACAGATTTTATTTTGCGACAAACAAGAGCATGATGGCCAGTTACCCTGCACTTGGCACACTTCTGCTTTAACGCAGGACAACTTTTGTCATGTGCCAGATGTGACAAACGATTACACCTGTAACATTTGCCTTTTAAATCAGAAAACTTGTCCTTCTGGTTGGATTTGTACTCTCCTTTCCCAATTTTTCATCATTTTTTTTCTTCTCTTGTTTATTGGCATGTGAATAACTTCCTTTCACCAACTTGACCAGCTGTTCGCAACTATCGACCTTGCTGGAAGCTACAATGGTTTTGGCACACCTAGTGGTAAGTTCAACCTTAGTAACGATTGTAGTAATTTCACGAAGACTGGCATTCCCATTGATCCAAAGTTTGTCTTGAAGATGGGGATTGTTTCAACGTACTTAGAGGATATGGCTAATCTCCTTAAAGCTGCAAAATAATCCTCAATTTTTTCATTAGGACCCTGTTTGCGGTAGTAAAAATTAAAGCGATGAACTGCTCTACACATAGTGAGCACAAAGTAAGCATCCAATCAGCTATGGCTTGTGTGAAAACATTGCCTACCTCTCTTGCTCTAGGCCTCTTTTTAATGCGATTGTAAACACGTAGACCACCTGGACCCAAGCAATGCAAGATAATTTTGTTTTTCTTTCAGGAGACAATTCTTTACTTTCAAAAGTGTTGATGTAATTAATAAGATAATCTTTCCACTCCTCCCACTTAAGGCTACTGACTTCACAATCCATTACCATAAAGGATTGTGGATAAGAAAGGTTCATTGTGGCCATAGCAAGGAACAGAAATATAAGAAAAGGGAAATACCTTATATGGATGTGCACTTTCACACTGATTTGAATCAGATGTAAGTCTGTATTGGAAGCAGCGTGACACACAAGGTGTGTGTGTCACTGTGTAAGGATGAACTCTCTTATTCTTTTTTTTATTTTTTATTATTTTTATTGCAGAAAAGACCAGCATGGTATGCGATTCTCAGCTGTCCCAGATTCGGGAGAGTCAATATGTATTAAAAAGCACATTGTCACACAGCCGTTCAGCCCACACCCCAGAGGTTGGGCGGCGTTTGTAAGATGTATGTTGAAGGCAAACCAATTTAGCCGGTAAGGATAGTCTAGATCACAGTGAAAATCTGCTTTTTTAATTTGGGATTGATTCCCATTGAACCCTCAACTCCCACCCCTCCTCCCCCCCTCAACTCTTCAACTTTACAGCCACTTGACACACCTTGGGTTGTTTTCAAGAGTCGTTGTCCACTTACATAGACAGATCTATCTACAACCATTCCCACTCCATCCCCTTCCTCCCCCCCCCGCAACCACTATTTCCAGCACTTCTGTTACACCATGCGGTCTCATGTACCCGAGGTACCTCGCGGTAGGGTGGCACAGTCAACACATGTCGTTGTACATCACAGTTCATATTCCAATCCTCTCTTTCCCTTCGACTCCCTCCCTCATTGCCCTCCCTCCAGACCATGATACTGCCTCCACTTGGCCCACACCCTTCGAATTTTTTTGGGACATCCTCTTGCTTTGTAGGTCACCCTCTCCGCTGCCATGTAAAGGTCCAGCCCCCGTCTCCATTCCTCAAGGGTCGGCGATTCTGCTGCTCCCCAGTATTTTGCTATGTCTCGCTTGGCGACTACTAGCGCTAGTACCAGAAAAATGAGCAGCGATCGAGGCAGGTCCACTTCAGTGGTCAGGCCCAGTAGGGCCAGCTTAGGCTCCTGAGTGAGTTCCGCCCCTAAAACCTCCCCCAGCTCGGTAAAGATGTTTGTCCAGTAGTTTTGTATGTTTGTACATTGCCATATGATATGGTAGAAGTCCCCCTGCTGACTACCGCACCTCAGGCATGTGGAGTCTGCTATTTTCCCCATTTTGAGCAGTCTCACTCTATCAAAATATGTCCTGTGCAGCACGTTTAACTGGATGAGGCGGAGCCTGGACTTGATCGCCACCTCCCGGGGGTGCATAAGGACCATCACCCAGTCAATATCTTCCATCTCACCCACCTCTGCCTCCCACATGCCCCTCAGTCTCGCTAGGTCGCCCAGCATATTATTAGTCAAGGTTTTGTAGGTGAGGGAGACCGCTTTACCCAATATGTGTTCCTGGAGTAGTCTACCCTCTAGTGGCGCATACTCAGGTATTTCCGCAAGTTGTACCTTTTGTGCCCTCCAAGCGGGTCTCAATTGCATGTATTTGAACATTTGTGAGTGGTGGAGCCCGAATTCCGTCTTGAGAGCCTGGAATGACTTCAATTCCCCCCTATAGATCATGTCACCTATGTGTGATATACCAATATCGTCCCATCGTTGGAAGCCCCTGAGCTTACCAAGTTCTGCTAGCCACTGGCAGTGCCACAACGGTGTTTGTCTGGTAAGATTTCCCTCCCAACCCATACGTTTGATTGCTTGCCGCCATGCCTTCAGTGTGATTACCGTCGCCGGTAGCAGCGGCTTCCCAATCCTTCCACCATACAGATAGTATAGAATGTTTCTGTTTGATAGTGTGTGTCTTTCAAGTGTATATGTCGGGTGATCCGCCGGGACATGGATCCAGTCGTTTATGGGGGTCAGGTGTTCCACCCAGTAGTAAGCCTCCAGGTTCGGTAGAGATATGCCCCCACTGTATTGGTGTCGTTGGAGTGTCTGTAGGGATATTCGCGGTTGCTTTCCCAGCCATAAAAAGGTACGAAGATCTGCATGTATCTTCCGTATCGTATCGGTCGGGAGTGGGTAGTATTTATTCTGGTGTGCATATAGGAACTTAGGCAGGGTGATCATTTTGTACATCGCTGCCCGGCCCAGGAGCGTGAGCGGCAACCGTTTCCATCTGTCCATGTCTCGCACCGCGTCTCCCATGATTCTGTCAATATTTTTGGAGAACGAAAGTTTCTCGTCCAGGGTGATATATATCCCCAGGTATTGAAAACCAGTGGAGGTCGTGACCAGGCGTTCTGGGACGTCTCCCCATTGCTCCCTCCCCTGCGGGTCATATAGGACCGACTTGTGCCAGTTGATGGTGTGGCCTGCCCGTGCTCCAAAGTTGCCCAGTTCCCGAAATAACTCTGGCACTGTTATGTCGGGGTTGGTAACGTACAGGAGCACATCATCTGCGTAGAGTGATATCTTTTCCTGTATAGCCCCTGGGGTGTCTAGTGAAAAGCCGTGAATGTCTGGGTTCCGTCTAATGTTAATTGCCAAGATTTCGATGGTAAGTGTGAACAGTAGGGGGGATAGCGGGCATCCCTGTCGTGTGCCCCGTTCGACCTTGAATTCGCGGGATAGTTTCCCGTTCACTCTCACTCGGGCTCTCGGGGCATTGTATAGGAGCTGTATCCAGCCACAGATTGTCGGACCGAAGCCAAACCGCTGGAGCACCGCCATAAGGAAGGGCCAGTGCACCGCGTCAAATGCCTTTTCTGCGTCAAGTGAGAGGAACCAGTGCGGTTCGCTCCTCCCCTTGACCGCCTGCAACCAGTTGTGAGTGCGCCTAAGGTTTAGTTTTGTCGCCCTGTCCGGGAGAAACCCTGACTGGTCCATATGGACAAGGTCTGGGATCACCTCCCTCATGCGAGTTGCTAGGATGGTCGCTAATACCTTCACTTCGATATTAAGGAGGGAAATGGGGCGATAGGATGCACAGTCCTCCCTAGGTTTGCCCTCTTTGTGGATCGGCACTATGGTGGCCAACGCGAGGTCTGGTGGTAGCGATTTCTGCTGGAAAGATTCAGTAAGGAGACTTTTAAGATGGCGGGTCAGGAGATCCGACGCTTTCTTGAAGAATTCCGCTGGGAACCCGTTGGGACCCGGCGTCTTGCCCGTTTTTAGTTTCGCTATGGCGTCTGCAATCTCGTCAAGAGTAATGTCGGCTTCCAGGGCCGTGCTGGACTCAGGAGATAGGGTTGGTATCTCCATCCGTTCCAGGTATTGTAGCGCCACAGCTACGTCCCCTAGTTCTCTAGCTGTGTAAAATTGCTCGGAATGGGCCGCGAACGCCTCTGCTATCTCTGCGTCGGTGCAGCGCACACCACCGTCCCCCGTTTTGATTTGCTCCACCCATCTTGCGTCTCTTTCTTTCCTGCTTAGCCAGGCCAGGAGCCTACCTGATTTATCCCCCACATCGTACAGACGATGTAGAGTTGCCAGCGACTGTGTCTTTGCCTCATTTGACACCATCTCCCTATACTTCCGTTGGGTATCCAGTAGTCGTCGCAACGTGTCCTCCCCCTTATGTGCCTGATAGTCCTCCTCCAAGGCCGCCACCTCCTCCTGCTGCTGCCTCTGTCTCGCCTCTTTCAGCCTTCCCTGTATTCTGTCTCTTAGTACTGGCTTCATCGCCTCCCAGAGGGTTATCTTAGAGGCAACGGACCCTTCATTTTCGGCTATGTATACCTTAATGTCCACCCTGACGCCACGTGCAAGTTCCGGGGATTGGATGTCCCAGGCCGCTAGGCGCCATTCAGTTCCTTTCCTCCGTCTTGCCCCCCCTACCTTCGCGTACAGGGGTGAGTGGTCAGAAATACCCCTCGCCTTGTAGTACACTACATCGTCCGCCGTTAAGTGTTGCCTAGCCATGAAAATATAGTCTAGTCTGGAAAATACTTTATGTGCCCCCGAGTAGAAGGAGTAGGCGGGTTGTGTGGGGTGACGCCATCTCCATATGTCCGTGAATCCTATCGTGGTCATCGTTTGTGCCTGAACTGTCTGCGGTCCCCCTCTACGTGGTTGTCCCGTACGGTCTAGTTCGTCCGACATCCCGTCATTGAAGTCACCTCCCACTATCTGTATGGTGTCTGCTGTGTCGATGAGAAGTGACGTGATCGCTTGAAGCGTACGTGGTTGAAGCTTTGGCGGCGCATAGACCGACACTATAGTGTAGCGCTGTCTCCTCCACGTCCCCTGAACCCCCACGTATGTGCCCTGCGGGTGGCTCCATGTGTGTGTGACGCAGAATGGTGGTGACTTTTTAACCATAATCGCTACTCCCCTCGAGTCCGAGGTGTACCCCGCGTGTGCCAGAACCCTGAGCCTACCTCTCACTATGAATGCACATTTGTCACCTTTGAGGTGTGTCTCCTGCAAAAGAACGACATCCGGCGCTAGCCTCTTAAGATATGCATTCACTAGACCCCGTTTAACTTTTGACCCAAGGCCATTGACGTTCCATGTTAAAATGAAGAGTGCCTCATCCTCTCTTGGTTGTGCTGCTAGTGTACCTGCCATTGTGCGGGTTGATTCTCAGTTGTTAGCGGTGCGTACGGTGGGTGTCTCTGAGAAAGTGGTAAAGTGTGCTTTCGTGGGTTTCCCCCAACTGTGGCCTCCCCCCAACCTTGTTTCCCCCTTCCCCAAATCAATACAACTCTGGCCCCCCTTAAACCCCCCCCCTCCCCACCACCCTCCCCTTCCAGACTCATCCCAATATAGGACCGAGCTTTCAGCGGGAGACGGTCTGTCGCCCACCCTCTCCTCCCCTCACTTAACTAGCCCTCACCTTTCACCCCAACTCGAAAGGCTGGGAGAGCACTAGGTCCAGTGTCGTTTCTAGCCCAATGTTTTAACCAGTTCAAGGAAACATATACACTGGACAGGGGGAAGATAACAAACAAAGGAGGGGATTGTCAACTTGCGTGTCTTCGCGCCTCCCGGCCGTCTTCTCTGATATGCCACTCAGCCATTGTTCATGAGTGTGAGTCCTGTGTAGTGGAGTCAGTTCCGCTATGTTTGTCGGATGAGTCCCGCTCCAGATGGTGAATCTCCTTCTCTAGTGGGTGCATCGAGTCCTGTTCCTCCCTCAGCTCTACCTCCTCAGGTTCCGATTCTCCATCTTCCGCTCAATCCTCGCCGTCCCCGTCCGAGAGTGCTGATTGGCGTGTGACTTGTCTTCGTGCGCCCGCCGTGGAGGACTCCCCCGGCGATTCCGATCGCCCTCTTCTGGCCCCCGCGGATGTGTGGGCTTGATATGGCGTCCCAGGAGTGCGGGAGTGTAGCCTTCTTGATTTCCGCCGTTGTGGTTTTGGGAGCCCCCAGCGGACTCTCTCTCTCAGTGACCTGTCCAATTCCTCGCGTCCTGCCACCTCTCTGCTGTTGAGGACCGGCCTCTCCTCCAGCCACTGCCATGCGTCCTCAGGATGAGTAAAGAAGATTGATTTATCTTTGTATAGAACCTTGAGTTTCGCAGGGAAGAGCAGCATGTAGGTGATCTTTAGTGCCCTCAATTTTGCTTTCACCATGTCAAAGGAGTGTCGCTGTTTCTGGACCTCCTGGCTGTAGTCCGGGAAGATCATGATGTTGGTGTTCTCTAGCCGAATCTCCCCCACTTTCCTGGCCTCCCGCAGGATTAAGTCTCTATCCGCAAAGTTCAGGAAGCGTGCTATCACTGGGCTAGGTCTTGCACCTTCCGGGGGCTTCGCCAGCAGTGCCCTATGGGCTCTTTCAATCACAAAGCACGCAGAGAAGCGTGCCGTCGGGAAGGTCGTGGTCAGCCACGTGTGGAGGAAAGCCGCCATATCGTTCCCCTCGATCCCTTCTCGAAAGCCCACAAAGCGTAGGTTGTTGCGGCGTGCCCTATTTTCCGCATCGTCCACCTTCCAAAGGAGTTGTCTGTGCGATGCTTGGAGTTCCACCATATCTTTGCGGAGCGTGGTAAGGGAGTCTTCCGCCTCTCCAATTCGTGTTTCAGTTTCAGTGACTCGTGCCGACAGGTTCCTGAAGTCCTGCCGGAGGAGGGTGACCTCCGACCCCACCTCGCCTATTTTGACTTCCAACGCCGCTCTCGATTCCTGGATGTCGGATCCTGAGGCTTGAATGGCCGCTAGGAGTCTATCAGTGTCTAGTGAACCTTCCTGAGCTGTGTTGGGGTGTTCCCTACCCGGGCGGGAGGTCGCGAAGTTGTCCATAGGGCCCTGCTTCAAGGATTTGGGGACAGGTTCCTTTTTCCCCATGATCGCCCGCGGACGAGATGTGTGACTCCGATGCTGGTGTGTTCCACTCCCCTCCGCGCACTGGTTGAAACTGTCCGTATGTCTTTATAGATGGCGCGTATCTGCCGCCAGGGCCTGCGCCGTGTTCCGGGATGGTTCCACGTGTTCCAGCTCTCTGCTCGCTGGGTCCCCTCCGCACCGGAGGCTGATCGTTAATCACCACTGCCGCGCGCAAGGAGCCCGGTATCCGTCTTGCTCCCCAAGTCTCAAAGTCCACTTGGGCGCTCTCTAGGAAGATCTCGCCCGGCTGCCGATCTCCCGTGATGGTCGTGGACGAGCAGTTGGCCGCGAAGGATAAGTCCCATATGGATGTGGGGACAGGCAAATATCCAGATCTGTAGTCTCCCACAGTCTAGGTTAGAGGCAGCACCGTCTTCTCTAGGCCTGCAGCACCAGCAACACAGAGCCCCACCGCCGTGCCACGTCTCGGGCCACCTCCCTCCGGTGTCCGCCGGCGTGTGCGTGGGCAGCCTCGTCTGAACCGGCGCCGACTAGCCCCAGGGTCCGCCGGCACCTTCGCCTGTTGCTGTGTAGGCTTCCACCGCTTCAGCGGGCCTCTCCCGGCAGCGTCGCCGCTTCAGCGTCCCTTTCGGCACTCAGTGAGGTATTTTTAAATTCTGTGGCATTAAGTTTTAGGCGGATTTCGGTATCGACGGCCGGGAGCTCCAGAGCCGCGCGTCTAGCTCGACATGCTGCAAGCCACGCCCCCGAACTCTCTTATTCTTAACTTCAACCGTTGCACAGAATGTGACACATGAGGTGTACGTGTCACTTTTTAAAAAAATAATGAAAACAGCTTCTCCTTTCTTCCATCCGCAAATACAAGACATGCAAGGTGTGCGCATCACCGTTGCTAAATAGGTGACATGATGGGTGTGCGTATCATATGTAAGTGAAGACAGGTTCAATTGAATTCCTGTTGCTTCTGTGCCTGTCTTCTTTGGTCGGAGTGCTTCGGAGTACACAGTATAATCCTCACTAAAGATGGTAGCTCTGACTTCCACGTTATGTGCATGTGGTGCATAGCGTGCATGGTGACAACGCACGTTCTTCAGCTAGCATTGTGGAAGCTGTATAGATGAAGTTCTTCCTCTGGCAGAAGAATAGAAGACGTCACAAAATGAATGACGCAGGGTTCTCATGAAACTTCAAGAAGTCCCTCGCGTCTTCAATGGCCAACGCTCGTATAAAACGGTAAGATTAATCATTTCTGTAAAATGAATCACGAGCTACACTTACGAATCGGTTGCGCGTAGAAATAGTTCTAGACTTAAAAATTGAATTGGAAGATTGTAGACTTGCTATGTAGACATGCTTCTTCCTCAAGCTCTCCTGACTAAATTTTCCATATATCAAATGGAAAGAAAATCATTGATGGGTGGGTTCATCAGGATTCAAGTCGCTCATCTGCTTTGTTGCAAATCACCACTCAGAGTCAAGTATTTTGTGATCCACTTTTATTGTAGACTTAAATCCACAAACAGTGTTGAGGAGAAACGTAAAGATCCTCCTCATGTCTCCTTGCTCTCTGCTCTGGTAACGACATCGCATTCCATGTCGCGAGGCAACTCGGGCATTGGAATCCTATGAGCTCACCAGTAGGCTCGAGCTCACAAACATAACATGTCTTAGCTTAGAATCACTCTTATTGGACTGAGGTTGGACCTTGGCAGCCTCCAAGGTGGTTGCGTCCATTGGAGCTCGGTCATGGGCTCAAGGATATTGGATGTGAAATTGCTTGAGAACTCCGGAATGGTCTGCATAGATGAATGTTTATAAACATTTTGAAAGACTTACAAAGCATGGGATAGAGAACTGTTTGATTGACTTCCCTGGAGGATACAGTGAAAGAAATTAAGGGCTGCATTATGGTCACAGACCAGAGGAAGGGTCGTTTCAAGTTGCAGGTGTAATACATTTGATAACTGTGCTTATGCATTCATTGTACATTTAAAGACATGAAAATTCTTGAAAATGGTGCAAAGCTTAGTAAAATCATAATCTTAGGTTTCCAAGGCATGAACAACTCAGGGGACTTACAAGGCGCTGTGCAACATTTCCTGGGGCTGATGTTCTTTGAATAGATGTTACACAGAATAGGATTTCAGTAGTGAAGGTTACCCCTTACCATAAAAGATATCAGCGGGCAAAGACTCAAGAGTGAGAAGTGTTGGCTGGAATTGCTGATTCCGTTCTGCACAAAATGGTGGTTCTCGGCATGGCTGGTGGTATAAGATTGTGATAAAACCCACATGTTCTTTCAATCCAAAATCATCATGGCTTGCTTTTGGATAAAAAATAAGGATTTAGGCCAGATAGAGGCACAGAGTCAGCCTTCATAGCTGTATGGGATGGCCTGAATTACTCCGTACACTAAAGATGTAGCTGCTCTACTGCTTTAGGGCTTATCAGCTGCTTTCAACATTCTCCATTTCCAGATTTTTTAACTTAAAATGTATAGGCATTTATATAGCGTACTACTTACCCGGAGGGTCCCAAGGCGTTTCGACCGCTGCGAAACCCTTCCTGGCTTCCCTGAGAGATGGTCCCTTAATGGGTACCTCCAGGGTGAGACCAGGCATCCCCGGCGGTCTGGTGGGGCCGTTAGTGAAGATGAGGCAAGCTAATGCCCAGAGTTGCCGAGTGTGATCGCTGATCAGAGTGGGCACCGAGGCGAGAGAATTATCGAGTCCGCTGACCCTGGTCCCGAAACCTGCCGCGCCGGGAATCGAACCCTGGTCCCGGGCCGTCCTCTGCTCTCGGGTCTGCCGCCTCTAACCAGTGAGCCACACTACTCCAGACTTCAACATCTTAGTAAAGATGAGAATGATCTAAAGTAAAACACCTCCTACCTCAAGCAAGCCTGGGTGTTCTTGTTTCCTTTTTCATCTGACCCTCACACAATGCATAGTGCCCACCCCTCATCTCTCCTCCTCTATTTAACATGTACTTAACCACCTTACTAGACTTGATCACATTTTTCAATCTCATATGCTAACAAAGATCTGCATAAATATAGACAGTCTAGAAGACTGCTTCCCTGTAAGATCAATGAATGCGTCTGCACCTTAATGATTGTAAGCTTGGATGATGTAAAACTACCTGAAATCAAGACCTGCAGACCGTGGCCCAAACATCAACCTATGACTGTATGGCTAAAGGAGCTTGATTCTCCACCAGCAACATCAAAAGAAGTGAAAAAACTTGGGGTGACCATTTAGTCAAACCAATGTGATCCCACATGTCAATAAAGCCACAAGGAATACATTGTATACATTGACGACTCTGCAACACATATTTACTTCTTTTGAATACTACAAAAGCTACAGCCGATGTCTTGGTGCACTCACCTTCCAATTACACAAATAACAAAAGGTCTGGAATGCTGCAACAAGACATTTCCTTTGCCTTCATCCGAAGGGAACAAATGACACAATCCTACAACACCTTTACAGGCCACCAACAGCTAGGCAATGTACTTACAACTGAAATGTATACAACAGGACGCTGTGCACCCGATTAGCACCACGGATAGCCATACTGTCTTACGAAAAGAAATCCGTACGAGTATCCTCATTTTCAGTCAAGACGCAAAACTCTACAAATCCTTGTGAGCCAAACCACAAAATATTCAGCAACATTCAGAAGAGAGGTAAAGTCATAGGTGCTTCTGAAATAAGTCCATGTCTATTGATGCCAACACACAGCTTGAAACAAATTATCTACTGCCACCAATTTACGTTCTGTAGGGTTTGAACAGCTCCTTAACCAGCTGCCCACAAATCATATCTAACTTGGCCTAATTAAAAGCTTCGCTTTTGTCAGAACCCATCAGGGGACCACAGGGCAAAAAGGGGCTCCTTGCCTCTGCCCTGGATGTGGGGTCATTTGCAATTGTGTCTTGGGGTCCATCCTACAATATTTCTGCAAACTGGGCTAACTATATCCTCAAGGCAGACAAAGCTATTGGTATTATGAAGGGCAGAGACTCAACGTCAAACAGTAAAATAAAATACTTTTAATATCACACCAAAACTGCACAACAAGACGGGGGTAGAGGGTATATGATCTCGCCTATGGGAACCTAACCAATCCCTACATCCTCTACGGTGGCCACTCTGCTCCAAGGTGCCACCACCAATATTTATTGCTATTTCTCTGAGATATGTACATAAGCAAAGTTTAGGCACAGGTGCGAACTGACTAAACAATCACCACATTGGCAATTCCCAGGTCTGGTTAAATAGTTTTGGAGCCATAGAGTTCACACTGGAAAAAGTTTAGCTTAATTTCTGCAGGTATATTTTTGTGTGTTCAAGACACAGGGCTGGATTTAGAACACCTACTGTTTGAAGGAGGGTCTGTGAAGGAGGCAATCCACTGCATCAGCGCGCTCTCTCTGCACACGAGGCTCCCAGCGCCCAAATCCACTCCTCGCCGCACCCGCTCCGCGGGTGCCGCTTCGCTGGTGAGCCCCGGTGCGTGCAGCTCGTGGGAGCACTTGGAAGGTCCGTGACGGCAAGGCGGTAAGGGGCGCGAGGCACCAGCGGGGCTGCGAGCGTGCAGGGACTTCATTTCCCAGAAGTCCCTGCGAGACCAAGGAAGAGCTTCCGGTCCGCTCTCCCTGCTGGCCCGCCCCCCGCCCACCGAAGGACTTTAAAAAAGCGCACCTGCACTTCCCAATTCGTGGGACACCTACTGTTTGAAGGAGGGTCTGTGAAGGAGGCAATCCACTGCATCAGCGCGCTCTCTCTGCACACGAGGCTCCCAGCGCCCAAATCCACTCCTCGCCGCACCCGCTCCGCGGGTGCCGCTTCGCTGGTGAGCCCCGGTGCGTGCAGCTCGTGGGAGCACTTGGAAGGTCCGTGACGGCAAGGCGGTAAGGGGCGCGAGGCACCAGCGGGGCTGCGAGCGTGCAGGGACTTCATTTCCCAGAAGTCCCTGCGAGACCAAGGAAGAGCTTCCGGTCCGCTCTCCCTGCTGGCCCGCCCCCCGCCCACCGAAGGACTTTAAAAAAGCGCACCTGCACTTCCCAATTCGTGGGACACCTACTGTTTGAAGGAGGGTCTGTGAAGGAGGCAATCCACTGCATCAGCGCGCTCTCTCTGCACACGAGGCTCCCAGCGCCCAAATCCACTCCTCGCCGCACCCGCTCCGCGGGTGCCGCTTCGCTGGTGAGCCCCGGTGCGTGCAGCTCGTGGGAGCACTTGGAAGGTCCGTGACGGCAAGGCGGTAAGGGGCGCGAGGCACCAGCGGGGCTGCGAGCGTGCAGGGACTTCATTTCCCAGAAGTCCCTGCGAGACCAAGGAAGAGCTTCCGGTCCGCTCTCCCTGCTGGCCCGCCCCCCGCCCACCGAAGGACTTTAAAAAAGCGCACCTGCACTTCCCAATTCGTGGGACACCTACTGTTTGAAGGAGGGTCTGTGAAGGAGGCAATCCACTGCATCAGCGCGCTCTCTCTGCACACGAGGCTCCCAGCGCCCAAATCCACTCCTCGCCGCACCCGCTCCGCGGGTGCCGCTTCGCTGGTGAGCCCCGGTGCGTGCAGCTCGTGGGAGCACTTGGAAGGTCCGTGACGGCAAGGCGGTAAGGGGCGCGAGGCACCAGCGGGGCTGCGAGCGTGCAGGGACTTCATTTCCCAGAAGTCCCTGCGAGACCAAGGAAGAGCTTCCGGTCCGCTCTCCCTGCTGGCCCGCCCCCCCGCCCAAACCGCCACCTACAAAACACCACCTCACTCCCGCAGCGCGGGACGCAGCCCGGGATAAGACTGGGCAAAGACAGGGCCGTTTTAGGCCGTTAGAGGCTGTTAGAGACTGGGCTGGGCCACCCTATTTCGATGTTCGAGTCGACCTCTGAACTCCAACCTAGCATGGCTACCCGAGAGTTTAGAGACAGAGCAGCCAAATCAAAATTAAAAAATGGCACACTGGACGATTTCATCACCAGGACCCACACCGCAATTGATAACGAAATATCCAAGATGCAACACAGGGTGTCACTAGAACTTGACGCTGCCAGACGACTCTCAGTGGAGTTGACTGCTGCTAAAAAATCCTCCCTTGGCCATATTGCCTGTGCAAAAAGTCCTGAACGTCCGCTAGGTCCTCTACCCACCCTGATCATTACCAATGCTGATATTCACGATATAAAAGTAGCAAGATCACCCTTATCACAGGGGAACCACTTAGACAAATCAATCTCCCCTCCACTCACCCAATTGGGTGAGAATGTAGATCAAAAGGAAGGCTGTGCTGAGGGTGTTCCCCCAGCACTTGAACCCTCCTTTGCCCTACAAGATAAGGATGGTAGCCTATTTAAAGGACAAAAGCACACACATAATAAAAGGAAACGCAACCCTACTTCGGCATACTCCAGAAAAAAGGCCAAAGTAGCTAAGGCGCAGCTACCAACCAAGGCACCTCCCCCTGATAAATCGCCAACACTGCAATCCTTAACTCAAACAGCATGCAGAGAAGGCACCTCCCCCCACACAGCAATTATACAGGAAAACAACGATCTCACCATAGGAAGCGATGCTGCAGGAATCCCCCTATGTTCCATCAAAGGGAAGGATGTTGAATTTCTCACTATTGTTTGGGAAACATTAAAAAAACTACTCACCCCAATAGAAAAGAGATTCACACATTTAGAGACACAGCTTTTAGAAATCGAAAAAAGTATAATAAACCTGGCAACTGTCACTATGCAGAATTCTAATTCCACATGTACAACTACAAACCTTCCCCCAGCCGTAAATTTGGACTCTATCACCGAAGCAGCAGTAATCTCGCGGCCTCCCCCCAAAGCTAAGAGATCAGGCTCGACCAACATACTTTCAACTGCCGCAAGCTCTTCCTCTAACATTTCTAACACTATACCCAAGGTCAAACCCACACCGAAACCCCGAACTAAGGCTAGTGTCACCAATCCTCCTAGTGGGGCAATACCATCCACCTCAGCTGCACCTGCCCTAAGCACATCTGCACCGACCGAGCACCCCAATGTTAGACATAATGGCCAGAGCACTAATCCTCTAACATCGCAGAGAGCTAGTACCAGTTTCATTCGATCAAGGGGATTTGTAGATCTCCCCCCAGAGGTTAGCCCCTATGTTGTGGTGCTAACTGGGGTAACTGAACTGGTATATAATCAGCACGAAAATTTTGACTCTCTCAAGAACAAGGTGATCCACTGGTTGGAAACCAACAAACCGATCCCCAACCACCTAAGGAGCAAAATCCTCATGGTACGGAGGGTACCCTGGGTAGGGACTACACAAAAGACCACCCCTGGAGACTGTGTGATACTCACCTTTGAGGACTCTAACACCGCTCACGCCATTTACTCATGGACCAATCATAGCTCATCGACAACAATAATAGCAAGACCACTTACCTTTTTCTACCCACCACGTCCCCCAATAGCTCAGGGGGGGAACTGGAGCAGGATGCAATCGAGGAAACACACTTGGGGAGCACAAAGTAACTGGTGGGCAGATACCCTTGGAGGTTGGAATGGGATCCCGACATCCAATAGATATGGGTGTCTCGAGGAGGTGGATTGACTTACACATCCACCAAACATTACAACTCCCTCACCCATACAAACTAGCAACCACACCCACTCTCCAGACAATGCACCAACAACCAGTACTTTAGACACACCTACGATCGGCTCTCCCCCATCAACACCACTACACACAGCGCCAAGTGACCCTAGCCTAGGGGCAGTGAGATATACTAATTGCTCTGTTACGGGCGAAATTGCTGACCTCAACCAGGGGTTGAGTATTAAACTCCCCATTCCACAGAGCCACACACCAAACAGTGCTTTACTTTATACTGCCCCACCCAACCAGTGTGGGAAATTAGTAGCACCAGGGCACCGGGGAACATCAAATACCAGAAGTACAATAGAGACTCACGGTACACTCTCTATTCTATCCTGGAACGTGGCTGGGCTGGCAAATAAACTAGACACCCCTGACTGGAGAGACTTAGTAGAGAGCTATGACATCTGCCTCTTACAAGAAACCTGGGCCAGAGAACATCCTATCCCCCAGGGATTTGCGACCTTTAGTATTAAAGCAAAATGGGGGGGCAAAGGCCGCCCCTCAGGAGGCCTCTCAACCTGGGTAGGGTCCCACCTGGCATGCAGGGCCACATCTATGGAAACCAATTCTTGCGATTTCCAATGTGTCGCCCTGGATTGGCCATGTGGAGGGAAACTGGTAGTGATAAATTTTTATTCAAGGCCAGTTGGGGTTGCTGCAATATCAGGTACAGTGGAAGACCTAGCATACTTCCTCGATACACACAACTTTTCCTCCCCTCTAATTATAGGTGGTGACTTTAACAATCAATTCGAACCACTCCCCGCCTACGTGGAAGGTATATCTGCCGAGGAGGATGAACTGTGGGATATTCCCTCCCTGGCAGATGTAGCCACAAAGACATGCTCCCCTCTTGCCATCCAGATAATGTCCCTCACACTCAGTCACTCTCTTAGGGCATGCAATGGCCGGATGGAGGGTGATATTCCCCCTAAAAACACCTTTAATAGGCTGGGACACGAATCAAGGATTGATTATATAATGATACCTACCAGAGACTGGAAGAGGGTGAAAGACTTTAGAATCATCCCTAGATATGACAGTGATCACAATTTGCTCACACTAAAGTTCGAGACCCCCTACCGTCAGCAAGAAAATGTAGACCCTAATGCACCTCCCCAGTCCGACCTAGTGCTAACTAGCAACAGACGCAAAATCAAATGGTCCAAACTGCTGGAAAATCCTTCCAACATTGAAAGACTCTATGCTCTAACCGTACCTGCCCTGGAAAAAGTAGAGTGCTGTTTGAACTCACTGGGGGGCGAATCAGAGTCTAATACCATGAGTAGCCTGGACCCTCAGGTTCACCTGGCTGCACTCGGGAACATCCACTCAGAGCTATGCATCATCCTTGCAGACATACTGAACCCAGTGGCCAGGCTTCGCAAACCCAAAAAGAGAAGAGCGACTTGGTATAACTCCTCCTGCAGACAAGCGAAAACTCTCCTTCTCGAATCACTGAAAGCTCGAGAATCTCCAGCCGAAATTAGGGAGAAACGCCTTTTTTACAAATCTGTCCTCCACACCGCAAAAATAGAATGGGACGAGGAGAATTGGACAAAGATCACAGCCGCCCTCGCCTACCAAGATTCGCGGACATTTTGGCAAATTGTTAGGCATGGCTCGCCCGAACCCCTTGCAGCTGTCGAGGCTTGTATTGCACCTTCGGTCTGGGAGGAACATTTCAAGAACCTATATATCCCACATAACAGCGACAAGGGAAGTAGCAAATATGGTGGAGAGTCCTCTGTCGCTACAAACTGGACAACTGGGATCGAGGGCTTCACTTTAGAAGAAATCACACTGGCAATTTCCTCCCTGTCTGCTGGTAAGGCGCCGGGCCTAGACAGGCTACCAGGAGATCTCTATAAACACGAACCCAGTGTTTGGGCCCCCTACCTAGGGGTACTATTTAATGCTATCCTGAAGGGCCTGCCAATTCCATCCACCTGGCCAGGGGCTGAAATCGTGCCAATTTTCAAAAAGGGTTCGCCCCTGCTCCCTGCAAACTATAGGCCCATAAGCCTAATTGATGTTTCTCAGAAACTCTTTTCGAAACTTTTGCTTAATCGCCTACACGAGTGGATCAGAGACTATAACATCTTGAGTCCCTTCCAGGCAGGTTTCAGGGAAAAGGTCTCCACAGTGGACCAGGTCTTCCGTCTGTCCATGATACACTGGAAAACAGTACTACTAGAGGGTGGCAGCCTCTACACGGTATTTGTGGACCTAAGGGCAGCGTTCGACCTGGTACCAAGGAACAAGTTGTGGGAGGTCCTTGACAATTTGGGGGTCCCTGATGGTCTCCTGAAAATGATAATACGCCTCCACTCTAAGAACTATGCCCAGGTTAGATGTGGCAGGATGGGAGAATTGTCTGCGAAGTTCCCCGTTGGCAGGGGGGTGAGGCAGGGATGCGTCCTCGCACCAACCCTGTTTTGCCTCTACGTCAACGGGGTAATTGCCCATTTAGCAGGTGTAACCAACTCCGATGCACCGAAATTGGCCTCCGTGAGGGTGCCAGCCATCATGTTCGCAGACGATACACTGCTTCTTTCAAAGTCGGCAAAAGGTATTCAGTGTACCCTTGATGGCTTTGTGGACTTCTGTGGAACCCATGGGCTAGAAATAAACGCAACAAAGACTAAATTCATGGTCTTCAACCCACCACAGAAACTTCATTTCCGTCCCAGCATCTTACACACCAAATTAGAAAGGGTAAAAACCTTTGAATACCTAGGAATCATTGTGAATGATAAATTTACCTGGAGCTCCCACCTGGAAAAAGCGGCACTGAAACTGACCCAGCATTCGGGAGGTGTAATGAAGCTCATGGCAAATAATAAATCCTCGGTCAGGCCGATCGGCCCCCCACTACAGATCTACAAATCCCAGGCTAAGGGGGCCGCCGTCTATGGATCTGAACTCTGGGGCCACGTAAATACATCCAAACTATTGATGGTGGAAAACAGATTCATTCGTAACCTTGTAGGGTTACCATTGAGCACCCCCCTTGTCCCGTTGAGGATGGACCTTGGCCTACGACCACTCAACGAGGAGCTAGCTCTACGCCCGCTGGCTTTTTGGCGTAGACTATGGTCAACCCCTGAGTTGGATAGCTACAGAGAAGGTTTACGAGAGATCCTAGCCACACCAGGCGTAGGAAAAATCAAATGGCTCGCCCACATTAAGCACGAACTGGTGGCTGCAGGTTTCTCAGGCATGTGGTTCGACCCCCAGAACGAGTGCCAAACCCTCTCTAAAAAAGATCTAGCCAGGTCCTATCGAGAACTTAAACTCTCACAGACTCTCAACCATCTAGATCCTGGGTCTTTGACAGAGTCCTTTTTCTCCCATAAAGCGAATTACATTATGGAACTGACTCTAGATAAAATCTATCCTAACATACTGAGGAAGTTATATCTTCAGTGGAGGCATGGCTCTCTTCCAATTAAATCTTTTACGGCCAAATGGAACCATGATTCTAGCAGTACATGCCCTGCTTGCAGAACTACCGATGAAAGCGAGCTCCACATTCTTTTCTTTTGTCCTGCCTACCAGGGGATTCGTAGGCACTGGATTCTCCCCATATGCAGGAACTTGGGATTCTACAAATGCTTGCAGGCTTACAGAGTTTTAAAAACTGATATGTCCCACCAAATTGTATTTGCAATGGCCAAATACCTGGGCGCCTTTTGGTTCACCAGAAGGAAATATCTCTAAAACTGGGGGCTGAATATGGTTCTGTGGTACTATATGTAGTCTTTTTCCAGCAATGTTTTTATGCATTTTCTATGTGTTTTATATTCATTGTACAACTCATTTTAACATTTGTGTAATGTGACTGTCTTTTATGGTAATATTTTTACCGAAATAAAGGTTTTTCAAGTCAGGATTTAGAGTTTGAGAGACAGGGTACCTTGTCACAAAAGTGCCACTACCCTGTCTCAAACCTTCAGTCTGCCCACTAAATTGTAAGTCGGGCAGATCATTACTTTTCTGACAGCAGTGCCCCCATTGGCTCCACAATCAGAAAAATTACTCTGATGGCCCATGTTAGGGCATCAGACTGTCCATCCTATATACAATGGAAGGTCTTATAGGTTTCTTTTCTATCCGTAACTGCCAGGTAAACCCTGGCGGTCACAAACAGAAAATAACAGACAGGGTGTGGGGCCATTCATTTTTTTTCTTCAAAAACTCCAGCTTTGGGAGTTTGTTTGCGAAGAACAAAAAGGTTTGATGCTGGATGCCTAAAAGATGGCAGCTGTTCACCAAACGTTCAGTGCCTCCACAGACAGCTCTTGTGACTGCACAGTGATAAACCTGGACCGGTGGTAATCTCTACATATACCGGTCCACTGTGCACATAATGTCCTCTGGCACACTGATGGACGGGTGCAACCACCATGCTAAAATTAGGCCCACAGATTCACATTCTTATGAGCTAAAGCCTAGTGTTATCTGCTTAGCTGAGTCACAGCTAGTGTGCTGCTGGATGGTGCACTGATCATGATTTCAATATTGGCATCTTCTTCGGCAATGCAGGACCAAGAGTCGACCTGCTTTTCACTCAGGTTGCTGAGGTGTTCTGCACTGCAGGTCTAATTTGCCAGTGTTTGTTTTTAGCATTTGTCGCACAAGGCCACAAGTCAGGTCTCCAGCAATGCCAACTGCTCCTCGTCGGATACACCACACACCAGGCAGCACCAGTCCTTTGGGAACCCTGCGAGTACTGGATGGCACACTGTTGTTCTGGCTTTAGTTTCTTCATTTAGTTCACACATGAACTGCGTTCTAGTGAGACTGGATGACCCCACAAGACTTGGGTCATCGACAGCTTAATTCCTGGTGGCAGACAGCTTCTTCTGGGTGCTTCACATTCCAGGAGCATGGTTGGGTTTCTCCTCCTGGACTGTCCTACTGCCAGATCAGGTGCTCTCCTTCCTTCTTTTTTGCTGGTAGGCAGGCGTCTAGCTGCTAGTCATAACTACAGCTTCCTCAGCAAATTACATAGACGTTGTGTGATGTCCCCTCACCACAGAGAGACTGGCTGTCATGCAGACACGAACTGTGATCTCACTTAAGCTCTTCCAATAGTCTGAAAAACCCTCCCTTCCTTGGTTAACAAGAATGTCAGGAAGCTTTATGATCGGCTAAATGCCATAAAAGCACATGTATACAATTTTTTGGGGATAAAAAACATGCCAATTTAAACAGTGCAATATACTCATAATAAATAATCAATACTCATAAGAACATTTTTAAAATAGAGCATTAAAACGTTTAAAAGGACCACGCCCTCCAAATTTTGATTTTACGTTTTCCTAGTGGGTTACAATAGTCGCTATAACAAGGATCTCACAGTTTGGCTTTTTTTTATTATTCGCACCCCTGGAGCACCACATTGACAAAATGTATCTAGAGGTCACGAAGACAATCAAGGGGTGTTCTGACATGGTTTTTGGCTCTATTTCGGAGTGATGATGACTTTAAGCTTGCTAACATCTATAATCTGTATTCTTACCTTGTGTTGGCCCTTTTAAGCCCTTTCTTCCAGACCTAGAAGAGGATAGCTGCTTTATATGATGATAGATCCCTTATTCTTGACTCTAATCCATCTATTGCCTATTGGCTTTGACATAATTATGTGTCCTTTCATCATCCTGCCTATAGTAGACGGTGGATCCTGTAGTCCTGACTTTATATTACATATTGGTATGGTTTGTGTAGGTACTCTGACAGAGCTAAGGGTTATTTCATCCTTCTCAGGCCTACAATGCCCAGAACTAGAGAGACTCCATTTTGCTTTCTATCCCTGCAGAACTGAGATGCTTGTAGGGTAAAGGTAATGTTTTAGTTTTGAGCTGTTGTTCGTCCTAAGCGAACCGGAGAGAACCGGCCAGAGCTGAATCTAATCAAGAAGTGTCCCTGGGCTCAGGTCTCTAGACGAAACAAGCAGCTGATCACTGTGAGAGCGTCTAGAGCAAGGGGCCTGGTGCATGGACCTGGTGGGAGGAGGCTACTGGCTGGAACTTTCCACTAGAGGAGAGGATTCGATATTAGCGAAGTGCAGGAGAGGAGGAGGGTCAGTTTGGTTCTTGAAGAGAGAGGAGTAGGATGTTTGCTGGAGCTGAAGAGTACAGTTCAGTTCAATTGGTTTTCTGGAATGGAGAGAGAAGGCAGATAATTGCTGAAGCTGGAGAGAGCAGTCATATGAACAAAGTTGGAACTATCAGCTGGAGATGCCAGTTTATCAGAATGCATTAAAGCAGTTACCAGTCAGATGAAAGAGCTGAAGCTGCCAGCTGGAGCAGTTGAGCCAGAGGAGTGAAGCTGTGGTGACGGAGGGAGAGAGAGAGAACCCTGATTCCACCAGAGAGAGAGAGAAACATTCCTTCTAATAGGTGAGGTAGTCTGAACTAGTTTGCTTTACACTTACACCTTAATCTTGTCTTTTATTTCCTAGGCTAAAGCCCTCTTATACTATATGTCTAATCCTTTTTCTTTCAGCGGTGTGCAGTCTATTTACAGTTCCTGTTAGTTACAGAGACCCCGCAGATCTGTGTATGTGTCTATTCCCATTTTATTGTTATTGTAATAAAGATACCCCAGTTCTTAGTGAACCAGTGTGCATGTGGTGTTCTTATGATAGAGCTAACCTTTCTTCTAACCAGATGCTATATATAGCAACTGATGGATCAAAAGGAAATAGGAGCGCTTAAATCAGGGAATAACTCTTGCATACAGTGTGTGTCTCTTGTTCTTATAGTGCAGGTAACCTTTTCTTCTGGTCAGGTGTTACAGCCAGAACAGATGCTGCCCCTGATCAGGTAAGTAGCCCCTGAATAATTAGGGAGAGAGAGGAGCCCTTGAGCTAGGAGAATAAGTTATACCCTAAGTAATTCGGCCATTCCATAATATTATTGTAGTAGTGAACCTTTAGTGAATAGTGAGAGAAACTTCCCAACATAGAGAGAGAGAGCTGAAGGTATTCATAGGAAAGTGATCGTCGTTGGGATGCGGCGTTATACCCACCGGATTGTGGCTTGTTAATGAGAGCACTGGAGGGACACGGTGTGTAGTGAGATTGCTGCTAGAGAGAGAGTGACCACAATCAGTGCTCTCACTAATGCCAGTGTGTATACCCACTGGATGGTGGCTTGGGCCCTGGATGAAATAGTGAGAGCACTGGGGGGATCAGTGTCTATCTTGAGCGAGCACTGGGTGTAACCAGTGTGTAATGGTAAATAATCAGAACTGCCCCAGGGTAGATTAGTCTGGACCCATGTGGTCGCGAGACTATGAGGTATGAGTGTGGTGTAGGGCATGGACGTCCTTAGTAATCAGTGAGTATTCCTAGTAATCCCTATAGATTTAGTGGTGTTTCTGATGATATGAGCTTGTATATTGCGAGTTCCCCATCCTCAGGTAGGTACCCAGGTGCCTGGACAGATGGGTCCTGAGGAGGGAGGTGGTTGCGTTTCGGCTGGGTTGGTGGTGCTCTGAGGAGCTGATCCTATCTGGTCCGAGAATCCGGCCGTTACAAGGGGGAAGTGTCATATTTTAAAATTCTATATACTTCCCTATAATCCCTAAGACCCATATTCTTGCATAATTGTACAATCCATTTAGCTCTTGCCTTAGAGTAAGAAGGGCAAAAGAGCAGAACGTGCAGATCTGTCTCTTCGCTACCTTCACACCCTGGGCAAGAGAAACGTTCGACCACTTATTTGTCACTGCCCTAACTGTGAGTGTACCATGTCTAAATTTGACATATCATTTTTCTCCAGTAGGGGCTGGATATCGTCCAGGAATTGCTCAAAGTGATAATTATCCTTGACTTCCAATAGACTATTGGTCAGTTTACCCAGGGTGGGATTATGTGCTAAAAGGTCCTTTACGATACTGCTTGCGTACATTAGCCAAAGACCTTTTGGAGATTGAGGCACAGGTTAATTCTGGGGAAAGCCACATATTCGCCCTACCCAGTGCGTAACAAAGCTGTTTGACATGTTTTAACCAAGGGATTTGTCCCACTCCCCTTATAGTCAATAGGTCCCTTTGGTCCTCCCTGTAGCTTTGCAGCTCTGGAGTAGTCCAGAGACGCCTCCAATACAACAGAGGGCGATTAGACATAACCTCCTGTATAGGGGACAAACCCAAATCTAAGCATAATGGGATCAAAGGTGTGCCCTGGGGAAGTCTCAGTAGGCGCCTAGTGAAACTGTTCTCAATGGTGGACAGAGAGGTAGCAGTAACGTGGCACCACAGCTCTACTCCATAGAGCGCACCACCTCTCGCCTGGGCTTTATAGATTTCAACTGGCGGACCCAAAGTTTTAAATGAGCACTCGTTATATACCTTTAATATTCCACCGGAGGCTTGGGCCAACTTCAGGTTTGCCTTGGCCATGTGTGACCCCCATTCCATCTTATCATTTAATGTTACCCCCAGGTAATCGAAGGTGGAGACTCTTTCCAGCACCGAGCCATCCAAATGAGGGTGAGGACAATTGGTTGATTTGGCGTTAAAAACCATGTATTTGGTTTTAGAGAGATTTATCTCCAGGTTTCTAGATCTACAAAAGGAGCAGAACGCTTCCAGAGTTCGCTGGACACCCATAGAAGATTTTGATAACAAAAGGGTGTCATCAGCGAACATCAGGGCCGGTATCTTACGTGCTGCTAAGCAAGGAGAATCTAAATCCCTTGCACCCAAAAAATGGTCAATCAATCCATTAAGAAACAAGGAGAAGAGCTTGGGGGCCAACACAAACCCTTGCCTAACACCCTTTTCCACTGGGTAGGGGGCCGAAAGTTCCCCATTCCTCCCAAACCTCACCCTCGCGAAGGTGCCCTGATGTAAACGTTTAAGCATTTGGCACAAATATACTGGAGCACCCATTTCTAACAATATAGCCCAAAGCTTGTCCCTCTGAACCAAATTGAATGCAGATCGAAGATCTACAAAGATCAGGTAGAGGCTACCAGCTCCCATAGTCACTGTCTTCCAGTAGACCAAATATAGTCTAAACAATTGGTCGATGGTGGAGACCTTTGCTCGAAAGCCCGCTTGGAGGGAGGTCAGGATGTGGTGTTCATCAATCTAGCACTGCAACCTCATTCGTATAAAGCGGGCAAACACTTTCTGCAAGACGTCAATCAAACTAATGTGGCGGTAGTTCGCCGGGTCGAGTGGGGAGGCCTTTTTGTGGATGGGGATGATCTCAGCCCCCAACCAGGTAGGGGGGATTTCCATACCCTGAAGGATGGCATTAAAATATAACCAAATATAGGGTACCCACACCTTCTGCTCATTCAAAAATAGGTCTCCAGAAAATCTGTCCAATCCCGGAGCCTTCCCGGGGACAAACTCCTAAGGGCCACCTGGATTTCCAGCATAGTGCAGGGTGGATAGTCGTAGACCTTTACATCCCGTATAACTGTGCCCTTCAATTGTGGAGCTAAATCTACAACGGTTGCGTTATCAGTGTTGGTAAATAAGGGCTTGAAGTGTGATATCCACACATCTTCGCTCAGGTTGGGTGTTAAAGCGGGCGTACCTTCAGGCGAGCCTGATCTAACTAAATTCCAGAAAGCCCTGTAGTCTTGTCCATCCAAAGCTTCCTTTATGTTTTCCCATCTTGAAACCTGCCATTCTGACTTGGACTCTGCGATTATACTTTTATAGGTGAGTTAACGAGTGCGCATTTAGCTGCCCTGCAGGGTTTGGTAAACCATTGGGCCTGAGTTTTTGGCCGTGGCCTCTTGATAACTGTGGTATAAAAATAGGAGGCCAAAATAGTGGTTAAATTGGAGTGAATGGACTCTAAGGCCTGGAAATAGGAAGAATCAAAGTTAGCAACCAGGAGTTCAAAAGCCTCCACTAAGGAGGAAGTAACCTGATTGTATAGCTCAGCTATTTTATCGGGAGCTAGTGCAAACTTGGCCCACCTAATGAGTCTACCACTCGCAGCTTTAATTAGATTTGTGTCAGCATGGGTCTCCAACTCCCCCAATCTACATTGGTATCCCAAGGTATGTTTTAGTTCTAATGACAGAAGATTATGGTCACAGTTTACCCTTGGGATTACACTAAAGGCCCTGATTTTGGACCAAAATTCTACATTGACCATAATGTAGTCAATGGTTGTGCTTTTCCCAACTCTATTGTAGGTGGTCTTGCCTGGGACATTGGGAGGGAGTCTGCCATTACAAGCTCTAAGGGAATGAGTTAACAAGAGCTTGTTAATTTGCAGAACCAGTGGCGACATGCGATTTACCGGATACAAAGAGCATTCCTGAATGTGCCACGTGGAATCCTCATCTTGCGTTACAGAAGGGATTCCGGCCAGGGGTTCAAAGTGGCAATTAAAATCACCTCTGATAATTCTGTGGGTCGGTAAGGGAAATAATGAAAGGAGTTCATCTAAAGCATTTAATGTAGAAGGACCCAACTTGTGGGGAGTGGCGCGCAAATAGACATTAAAAACTGCCACACTCGAACCATCCATATATTTAAGGGCAATACAAAGAATATCCGGGGAATCGGATTCTATGACATTCGCTGAGCACCCCAGGTGCGTAGCCACTCAAATAATAGTCCCCCCGAGGGTCTCCCTCAAGGTCCCTGCACAGCAGGTTTATAGAATGTTGCAAAGCCGACCCTTGAGGGGGGAGTCAGCATCCATGTCTCTTGGAACAAGCGCAAATCATACTGGTCCACCAGCTCCCCCCATTCAGGATGGGATAACTTAGAGCCAATACTCGCTACGTTCCCGGAACTAATCAATGTTCTATGGGGTTCTGACCTAGAAGGACTAGCTGGGGTTGGTTCACACACATTAGGAGGGGGCGTTCTTGCCAGGATGTCCAACTGAATTCCATCTCCTTGGGAACATGAATTTATACTTAATGGAGTCATTAAAATTCCATCTGCCTGGTCCCTCGAGACCTTTAGGGGTGGACCCTCCTTAACCCTCCACGGAACACCCAGCTACATTAAAATCTGTTTCAGTAAGCCATACTGTGTGGTGTAGTCAATCTACATAGTTCAATGGACTGAATCTATTGGCTACAGGTAGATTATATTCAAACTCCTACAGAAAAGAAGGGGGTTCCCCAGGGGATACAACATAGAGGGCAGGTAGGGGGGGGAAATTAATGTAAGAAAGAAAGGACCCTGCCGTGGATAGAAGGGCCCAGACTAGAGTCCCGATTGCTTAAAATACCTTTATGGATCAGAGAGCAATGCCAAGTAGGACAATTACAACATTTGTATAGAGTCCATTTTTCTCTTTATTTTTTCCTTTTTTATCATTTAGTTCACACAATAGTGCTGTTAATTAAATCTTTAGTACAAAGACAGATTAATCATACAAAATATCAATTCATAAAAAATTCATAATTCACTGTGACGTCCCACACACAACCACACATACCTCATCAATCCTCACTCAACACACAATCATACAACATCATTCATATTTCATCGCTCTAGTTAAAAACCAAATCATGGTACACAAATGCCTGAGTAGAAGGTCAGGTGGAAATACACTTTAAATACAGGAGGGCTAGATCAGATGGAGAAAGGGCCGATCCAACAGATGACAAAGGATCACTGTCTTCAACACTATAGACGCCTACGCATGTTTCGGTGAAGCGGCCAGGTCATGCCACACCTTCATCAGGGCCAGTGGGTACCGTGGGAAGGGGGGACAACACTGTGGTAGAGAAAAAGTTTTTTTAGGTTGTGCATATAAATATTTAGTAGGATAACAAAAAATATACAAAAAACAGTTCATCTTAGTGTGATAATTATTTTCTATTAATTTATTTCTTCAAAGATTCACACATTTTGAAAAGGCATTGAGCATCCTGGTCCATATGGGTTTCCATATATATTCATCCTTATTACCATCGGGTTTCATTCACTTCGTTAGATTAGTTAGATAACTAATCTAATGAAGTGAATGAAACCAGATGTATAATAAGAGAGATGAATGAATGTGAGATGGATGAACAGATAGAACCTAATGGAGGAACCCCCTAATTCCCTGTGAACCTTAAGAGGTTTTTCAACCCGATGGTAATAATGATGAATATATATGGCTCCTTTCTTTCTTACATTTATATTCAAACTCCTGTCCACCTGGGTGAAAATAAGTTGGTCCACATCCACCAGGCACTGATTCCTGTGAGTAAAAGTACCCCAGAGCGAGTGGGATGATTGTGCCTATTTGACGAGGACCTCCCCAATCGAGAATGTGTTTAACCACTCTGGGATCCCTAAAGTTAACAATCACACAGTCCCCTCCAATGTCCTTAGGGTTAGGCCCCAGCCAGCGGACTCTTCTGGCAAATATAATTTCTCCCTGCCCCACTCCCGTTAAAGGTGTAGGTTTATTTAACCAGAAGATGATTTTGTTCTTCAGCTCAGGGAATGTTTCGCCTCGCTCACCTGACAGCAAAGGAACTCCAGTTAAATTCACCATGTACGGAGAAGCTGCAGGGGGTAAATGGGGGCGAGGTAGCGAGTGTTGGATTCACTTGCGGAGAGATTTCAAGATATACTTATAAGGTGCCATAACCTGGTCTGGCTGATTTCTAATATTGACTTTAGGTGGATTAAGGTTGGCTCTCGAGGGGCAGAAGTGGCTGTTTCTAAAGGCTCCTTGGACGGAATAACGGACCCAGAGGGGGTGATATTAGGAGTACGTCTATGCGTGATCATTGGCTCCAATCCAAATGCCGGATTGTCGCATCAGTGGCCTTCATGTGTACTAGGACCTTGGTTTACCCGATTGATATTACCTAAGTCCAGTTTCTCAATATTAATCCCGGTGGCAACAGGTGGCTGTCCTCCTCCTCCGCCCTTGTTATTTATCAGTGAGACAACTTTATCGATTCTACTCATCAAGATTTTAAAGCGAGATTTGAATAGCTGTTCCATTTGTGATTGAAGGTCAAGTAATAAATGGGTAGCCCATACCGGGGGGGGGGCAAGAGTAGTAGTGGTAGGGCTTAGCTCGACCTGAGAGGAATCTGAAACTGATGTAGTCGCCTTTGGTGTTTTTTTATGTAATTTCTGATTCTTACTTGTATTTTTAGAGCGACCCTTAAGGGGATTCTAGCTTAATAGGGGAGCTAACATCTGGGGTGATCTGAGCGCAAGGAAGCTCAGCAACAGGAGACTCTAACGTAGGACCAGACAAATTAGCAATAGGTAAGGATACAATCAGAGTTGACAGGGGGGAAAGCATACCAGGTGTAAGAGAGAGCCGTCTTTCCGTATTCTCTATGGCCGAGGAAACCACCCCAATTGTTTTCTGAAGCATTTTGTCAATTGCCGTGAGAGTCGGAACTGGGGTTATTAATGCAGCTTTTTGCCGTATAAGCGGTCGGGAGTTTGGGGGATTGGTTTTCCCCATGATACTAGACGTGGGTTTCTTTCTTTTTTTGGTAATCCTCATACACCATGATTGGAACTCTTGATGGGAAACTGGCGCCTCAATGCACTTTGGTCGTCCTGATCCAGCCCTTGTTGTAATCGGCCAAAAGCAAGGTGGTAAGCCTGCACCCTCAAGTAGCCACTACCTTCCCATCCATACTTCTTTTCACCAACCTGTGGGCGCCCATGCTACTTAGGAGTCCAGGGAACCAGCAGGGCTCCAGATAAATCATTGGAAAACCAATCATCGAAGTTGCCTTGCCTCCATGGCCGCCCAAACATTAACCTGACTCGCAGGTTCACAAGCCATGTCTGACTTACTAGTTAACATGATTTGCCGTAAGCAGCTTGGGAAAGTGGGTGGAATTGGGTCCTTCCAGGCTCTACAGATCTCACGCCTTGCAAGTAAAATAACATAAAAAACAAATTTAGTGGGGAGATCGTTTACTTTATAACCCGAAATAAGCCCTGATAGTATGGTGGGGGTAAAGATTGTGATGGGCATAGAAAGAACATTTTCCAGAAATTCACTAATCTTGTCTCAATATTCTTTTAGTTCGGGACAATCGGCAAAAATGTGGACATCATCCGCTTTCGGATGACCACATCTCGGGCAATGGTAAGCTATGTTGGAATATTTAGCCAGTTTCTTTGGAGTTATATAGACCCTGTACATTGTGTACAAATGATTTCTTTTTAGTGCTGCTTGCTTTATTATTGCGTTTAAAATGCTGAAAGAGTCGTACCAAAAATCCAAAAAAGGTCCCACTGTCCAATGTTAAAGCGTTGGACCACAGTTTGTTTACCTCCGCTTCTGTCACTTCTTCGCCCTCTAGCAGCGCGGAGTACCAAAAGGATATTTGGCTCTTCCACCTGCCACCTCTTGTCACCGCATCGAATTTAGTATTTGGGATTTTACTATCTGAGGGTCTTGTTGCCCACCACCCAGATAATTGATAGTATTTAAATCTGGTGAGGGTACCCCTTGTCAGATTGGAAAACATATCCCAACTCAAAAGCCTTCCATCCTCCTGCAAATCCCCCCAGTAATTCAGCCCCGCCCGTTTTAATGGCAGTGACAGGTGATCGTTTAGGCATGCTGGAAGGTCTGGTGAATCCCATATAGGGGCCTGTGATGCGTAGTACGGGATATTCAACTTATTCCTCACAAATACCCAGTTTTTTAGGGCTGTCCCCAGAATCTTTAGCCTTACTTTGAAAAAAAAATTTGGGTCCCCAAACTTAAAGAGGAAATAGTCTAATCCCTGTGGGACATCCTGTGGTAGGGCAGAAAATAGCAGACCCATAGATGATTGATCTATTTGGCCAGCCATTAGTCTAAAGTGTTTGAAATGAAACGCCTGGCAGTAAAGAAGTAAGTCTGGAAAATCCAGCCCTCCTGTTTTTAGGCTTCTTCTTGTTTTTTTCCTGGCGATTCGCGGGGCTTTAGAATTCCAAATAAATGATCCCAATTTCCCTTGCAGCTTTCTAATTAAAGATAATGGAAAAGATAAAGGAATAGAATTAAATAAGAATGTGATTTTGGGGCGAATAATCATCTTCAGAAGATTCACCCTCCCATAGATATTGAAGGGGAGAGAGGACCATCGTTGTAGAAGGGCATTTGTGTCCTTAACTCTCTCTAGATTAATTTTTGGGATTTCTTCAATTTTTTTAGCTAGATGGACTCCCAAGTACCTCATTTTATTTTTACTCCCTACTGCATCTACCTGCTGATCCCATTCCATTGTTTCCGTTTTCTCTTTATTGATTGTATACCCGGAGATCTCACCAAAGCCTTCTGCTAGATGTATAAGCCTAGGTATGGCTTCTTCCGGGTTTGAGGTATACATCAACAAGTCATCTGCATATAATGCACATTTCAGCTCTAAGTTTCCAATCTTAAAGGGTTTAATTAGTGTATTCGATCTTAACAAGCAAACAAAAGGCTCAATATATAAATTAAACAAAAGGGGCGACAGGGGGCAATCCTGTTGAGTACCTCGTGCAATAAAGATCTGATCTGTGAGGGAGCCGTTTACTAAGATTTTTGCTGTTGGAGCAGAGTATAATGACTTGATAGCTGTAATAAAGTTATTTGGGAGGCCTAATTTGGCCATTGCCATCCAGAGGTTTTCCCAATCTACCTGATCGAAAGCCTTGGCGGCGTCGACTGCCATGATGGTCAGGGGCAGCTTTTTCTCTTGAGCAACATCTATTGCCGCAACCACTTGAAAAGTCAGTTCATTGAGTTGCCTATCTGGAATAAAACCCCTTTGGTCACAGTGTACGACAGATTTTACTACCTTGGCCAGTCTAGTCGCTAATACCGCGCATATACCTTGTAATCCACATTTAATAGAGGGATGGATCTATTTGACTCTATGCTTGGATCTTTATTCGGCTTCAGTAGTAGTGTGACTATAGCCTCAGCCCATGACCTTGGAGCCTGCTCCCCTTGAAGTAAGATTTCATTAAATAATAATGTCAAGACTATAGCTATTTGTTCCAATACAATCTTATAAAGTTCCACGGGAAGCCCATCCAGACCGGCGGCCTTGCCTTTAACCATTTTCAACAATTGAGTCCTCACCTCACCTTCCCTTATCTCGGACCTAAGGAAAGACCTTTCTGTGTCTGATAACTCAGGGAGCTGTATGTTATGCAACCAGATTTCTGCCTGCTCCCTGTTCAGAGAAGTATTGGGACCGTATAGGGACTGCATGTACCTCTTGGCCTCATTTCTGATGAAATCATCGTCGTCTGTGGTTTCCCCTGTGCTTGACAATAATAGGTTGTCGATCTGATCCCTCGTCCTGTCAGCTCAGGCTTTCCACGCGAGAAAGCGCCCGCATTTCTCCCCATACGCAAACTGTTGTAATTTGCTCACATCCCATTTGTTTTTTTAAGTCTTTATCTAGCTCTGCTTGATACTCTGCTCGCAGGATGTCCAGTTCCCTTTGAAGGGGGAGCCTACTATGAGACTGCTCTGCTGATGCTCTCTGCAATTCAAGTTCTTTTGCTTTAATTTTCAGTAGACTTACTTCCCTTTTCTTCCTCCCCTGTCTGTTCTTCCTTATCATCAGGGTGGTCAGAAGACCTCGGGTGAAAGCTTTGTATATTTCCCAAACAGTTTGTTTGCTTTCAGAACCGTTGTTGACCCTAAAAAAACTCCTCAGTCTGAGTCACAAGGTCCTGTCTGACCTCCTCATCTAGTAGTAATGTCCGGTCTAAGGTCCACCTCCTTTGCTGTACTTTTTGCCTCAGATGAATCACCATTTCCACAACTGAATGATCAGACAAAATGGCCGGGATATAAATTATGGAGTCCACTACCGAGGAAAGAGTTTTGTCCAGTAGAAAAAAATCTATTCTGGAATGATGGCCATACCTTCTGCTATAGAAGGAGTAATCCCTTTTCCCTGCGTTTTTAAGTCTCCAGATATCTATTAAGTTAAAATCCTGCATGATGTTCTTCAGCTCCAATCTAGTTTTTTGGGGGGGGAGTGAATCTCACTCTAGAGGTACGATCCAGATCTCTATCAAAAATTAGGTTAAAATCGCCCCCTAGAATTATAGGACCATCTGTCTCTATTAAGCTGCTTTTAAGTTTCAACAATGCCCCTGGAGCATCCTGATTGGGACCGTAGTAAACTGCACAGGTGAGAGGAGTACGCCCTAAAATTAGAGATGTCACCAACCATCTCCCAGAGTAATCTGTCTCATGTTTCGTAAGCCTGATCCCTGTGTTCGCCCTAATTATTACAGCCACCCCTCTCTTACTGCCACTTTGCTCTGAGCAGACAACATCCTGAATCCACCTGCATTTTTTAAAAACTTGCTTGCATTCCTCCTTCTCTAAATGAGTCTCCTCGAGGAGGCAAATATGTGCTCCAGAGTTATACAGAAAATCAATTATCCTGCGAGCTTTCTTACTGTCCCTCAGCCCATTGACATTCCAACTGATGAGTTTTATTTTACATTTCATATTGACCGAATTATGATATATCCACAGAATGATTCATTAACCAGCTCCCAATTGGGATACAGTGTAATTTGTTTATGTATATGAGGATTATTTTTTCCCGCATTTTCCCCTGCCCCCCGCCCACCTACCCACCTCCCATGAGGAACCCCCCCCTTTTTCCTTCTGGCGATCTTGTCGCCAATTTGAGAGCTCGTCGGAACCCTTGAAGGTGGTCCCTCTGTAGTGTGCTAAACTAAATACAGGCACGTAAACGCTATCTTTAGATCCTACCTATAAACCCTTAAACCATTAAATAATCCTCATTCTTCTACGTGTGTATGTTCATGTGTTCAGGTATACCTAAGTGCGCTTTCCCTTTTTTTTTTTTACCTACTTGTGTCACTCTTTTTCCCTCTCATAGCATCCAACAGTATGTGATTTAATTTCAAATTATTCAGTTATTACCCAAAAGATATATATTATTTTTTCTTTTTTTTTTCTCTCTTTTTTTTTTATTCTTACCCAACATTTTGTTGTGAATTTTTTCAGAAATCCTATACAGTCTTGAAATGTATACCTTAATAGTCTTACGCTGTATTGATGGTTAACCAACTTCCTAATGATTTAAATTCAGATATATTTATATTTTATTAAAGTGCACTTTCGCGCATTAGGGTGAGAAAATCATCAACTTCTTGAGGTGAAGTAGAATTATATGTTTTGTTTCTCCACACCACTCTCAAAAAGGCTGGGAACTTCATGTGCACCTGTGCGCTCATGCTCTTTAAGTCTGGCATCCGGTTCCCCAGCTCCCACTGTCTCTGCGCAGTTACTTTCCCCACATCCGAGCGTATAAGATAGTGAGCAGAGCCAATTTGTAGAGTTTTATCTTGCAGTGCCCTGCTTGAAATCAATTCTTTCACGGTGAAAGTGAGAAAGTTTACCAGAATCTTTCTTGGGCCGGACCTCCCTGCGCACTGCCTGAAGGGGTCTCTGTGCGCTCTTTGGATCTCGGCCTCTAGATTAATATCTGGGCTGTCTTTAAGAACTCCCTCTCTTAGGAGTTTGCAAATAAGGCCCTTGACGTCACCATTTTCTGCTCCCTCAGGAATCTTTAAGAATTTTAAATTGTTTCTCCTTGAATGGATTTCTAGTCTTTCGACGTCCATCTGCAGGGCTTTGTTCTGCACCCTAAGGGTTTCAATGTCTCTGTCATGCCTTTTTGAGGCCCCAGTAAGCAGGCTAACTTCCTCCTCTAAAACATCCGTGCGTTTACAGACATCGTCTAACTTCGCTTCCAGATTGGCGCACTGCTCATGAATGCTTCTTTGATTACCTTTGGATGTATCAAATTTTTTATCCAGTTTCGACAAAAGGTCTTCCCTGAGGCTAAGAAGAAGAGTCTCTACCTGTGATATGCTCCCTTCTGCAGTTATTGGTGGGGTTGTTGTGGCTTTATCGCTCCCAATTTCGACTGCTGGTTTAGTTGCAGGAATTAAAGGATCGACTTGATCTGCCTGTGGGGAGTTCTGACTTGGAAGCGCTCCTTCTGTTCCTTCCATTTCTGTTTGTTCAGCCTGCTCATCCAACCCCTCTCTGTCCTCTATTTCTGCCAGAACAGTGTATTTATTTTTAAGAGGCACTGGGGGGGGGATATACTGAGCACACTGGGTGGGCTGTGGATAAGTGAACTTTGAGCGCTAAGCAAATCTATCGCATTCGGACCATCAGCTGACTGAAGGCTAGGAGTACTGATGCTAAGAGTACTAGGGATACTAGTCGCAATTCCTTTACCCATACTAGATGTTTGTATAGGGGTCAGGGTAGTAGACCCCCCCCACCTTGGGGTAAACCACCTTCTCCATAAATCTAAAATAGGATTTTAGGGAGGGTGTAGGCTTTGGCAGAGACAAGCACACTTTCGGAAGCTTTCGCTTCTTGACCTCAGCAGATCTTGCAATATTCCCCCTCCTTTCTCTCCTCTTTTCTTTGGGGGTTAATGGTATAGCTTCTACACTCAAGGTACTCAGACACCCAGTTCCAGTCCCAGTCTTCTGGAGTTCTAATCTAGACCTTAGCTGATATCTATTCCTGGCCTGGGGAGCGGGGGCACGTGTGGAAGCCCCTTGTCCTTACTCTTGAAATTGCTCTCCTCCCCTACCAGGCTACACTTAGAGGGACCAGTCAAGGAGGCTGTGTCGGTTTCTGTTATATGGGGGGGGGGGGGTACAAATGCACTGTGTCAGGGGTTGTACCTGGGTCCATGTCCTTACACTGCGTCAGGATTGAGATAGCGGGGGCACACTTCACAAGTTCCACACAACCTATACCAGCCCCTGGTGACCTCCTTCCAAAGAACCCCAAACCTGCCGCCCCTGCAGTTTGGCAATCCGACCCCCAAATATTCCCCCGTGTCCCCTTGACTGACCTCGCTGAATAGGAGTATGAATGGTTGACGCTTAAAGGTGAGCTGAGGCTGACTCTTGCCAACAGCTGCCTCGAACGCCGCCAGATACTCGCCCGGTCTCCTATGCGCCTCGCTAGTTCACCGGTACGCCTCCTCCTTAATCCAACGAAGCCGATGTCTGCCTCTCCAGCCGCCTCTCCAGCCTCCCGGTCCACCGCACAACAGGAAGGACGTCCACACCAGCCCATAGCCCGGGTGCTCGCCTCACATGCATTGCCCGCAGGGTCCTAGTGCTCGTTGGGTGCGGGGACAGCCAGGACGCGGCTAAGGAGCAGTTGATTCTCGCCGTAGAAAAACTTAAGGAAATAATACGAAAAGCATATCAGAGCAGGGTTGCTGTAGAAGGTGAGCCTACATATGCTTTCTCACCGTCTCGGAGCCTGCGATTCTGCCTCAAAGCGGGGAAACCACCTCCCGGTCCGGATCTCCCACGGCAGACAGCAGCCTGCCGCCATGTTCCTCCTCCCCTAAACGTGGGTTTCTAATTTGTTCAAAGTAACAGAACAATAAAAATTGACATTCAAATTTTACAAATAAAAATTAAGAAAAGACGAGGAAAGGAAAAAACAATGGACTAGTCACTTCGAGGTTGTAACACACTCACAACACCGACTCAGTGGGCAATACACAATAATAAGATTAAAACCTAGCTTTGACTGAATAAGATAAAAAATACCAATAAGGTATGGTCCAGTCCAGTCCAGTCACTGCCCGTCACAAACAGGCACAAACAGGCCCGCCCTTGGTTCCGGGCTTACTCCCGGCTTCGTCTTGCGCCGCTTCCCATGCCGCTGTAGGAAGGGAGTGGCTTTTGTGCGCGCTCAGAGCGCCTCCCACTGTGTGTGACCAGGTGAGCGCAAATCGATGCACCGTGGGGGGTGTAGTCCGATGTGGATGTCCTCGAGAGTTCAGGGAACTATCAGCCTCACACCGCCACAGGATTCAACAACCCGCAGGGGACCGCGCCAATGTCAAATTAGTGCCGCCCATAATTTTAATTAATATTTGTTAAATGTTACAAGATGACAAGAAGAACTGAAAAGACGAACTGAAAAGGCTGGCAGGGCTGGCGGGGCCCTTTCTCAAGATAAATGCCTCAATGCCCAGTTCCCAGCTCAATGCCCAGTTCAAATCAGCTCGAATCTGTTCAAATGAGTTGTGCATCTACAATTAAAAACACTCGGCTGCACAAACAAAAAAAACAAAAAAACTGTAAAAACGGAAAACCAGCGCTCCCACGAGGATCAACTACGGCTACATTCACAGCGACTCACAGCTCAACTCATGGCTCCACAACTGCTCCACTGCTCCGCCGTTCTGCTGCTCGGCTGCGCCTCCTCAGCTCGATACGGCTCGCGTCTCCACTTCACTCAGCTGCAGGAAGCCGCGCTGAGGTTCCCTAAGGCTCCGACCCCCGAAGCGCCATGTTTGGGAGAAATGGCCCCTCCGGGACTGGGACCGGGACGGGTCGGGGTAGATCCCCCTTTCTCTTCTTCGTCCTTCGCCCTTCCTTTTATGACTTGCGACTTGCAGCTCACAGCTTAGCTCGGCTGCTCGTCTTAGCTCCGCCGCTCGGCTTAGCTCCGCCGCTCTGTTAGCAAGAATGTGTAACTGGAACAAAGTAGGGTGTTTTTGCTCCAACTTGTATACTATCTTTCAGATAAAGAATGTGGATTCACTGTCTGAGGTCCTGGAATCAGTTGGGGTAGTTAACTTTCATATGTCATTTTCTGGCAGTAGTGCAGGCAGCCTTATTTCACAGTATGAATCCTGACAAGGCCAACCCAGCATTCCAACCTTTCAAAGTCTGGTAGTTGACTACCTTGAGTAAAGTAATTTTATCATTTGTTATTAATACCACTTAGAAATGGCAAAAATGTTGAGTGACGTCACATATAAAAACAAGTTATTATAAGGAGCTGCAATATTAAGTAGATGACTACTGATAGTGATTAAGATCCGCTGCTAGTGAATGGTAAAATGAAGGTCTCGATTTTAGTCCCTCCCGCAGTTCTCAAGCCATACTAAATACTTTATGCCTTTACTATTTATCATATTTAGGATGACAGTAACATAAACATAGAGGCACAGTAGAAGTTATTGGCGTAATAGTCAAATATCCATACACACATAGTATCCCCAAGAAAATTAGGAAAATAATGTAGAAAACTTGATCCTGTGTGCAAACTGTATTTGTATAGTTCCATAAATTGGCAAAATGTATTCCGAGTACATAGTCTTAAGGGAAAAAATTACAGCCACAGCCATTAAAACATTGTATTCAGAATTAATTTAGCAGTCCGGATTAAATTAGTTATTTCTCCCCTCTACAATTCTCAGCAGGTAACAAAGGTCCATCGGCCGTGAATTCCATGGTAATTTGGTAGGAGGAACTCAGCCCTTTCAGTTGGTAGCAGAGAATGGTTACCGCTGCAGTGAGGGAAGACGTTAGGAATATTAGGGAAAGTCTGATATAGAGCCCCAAAAAGCTCAGAGGATGAAAGTTCATAGGATTGAAGGCAGAGGATGAAGGACTTTGGTGGAAGCCGACGGAGAGTGACGGTGCGGCAGGAACAGCAGTTCACAGTGGAGTTAGTATGAATAGGGATGCGTGTGTTAGATTGCGGTGATGATTTGATTGTGTGATGTCTTGCGGAGTTGGGTTGAGAGTCGAGTGATTGTTGTTTCAGGCATAACATGCGCGGTCCATGCGATTTGTTTTTGGTTTTGTGTCAGGCTCGACGAGTAGCCTAAGATCCCTGGATAGATTTGTGGTGTAGAAAACACCAGAGCTGTAATTGTCTGACCAGTGATTGTGGGAGTCGTGAGGCATTATTGACAAACCCACTAGAAGATAGGGAAAGTCTGTGAGAGAGTTTGAGGCAGCTGTGTTGGAAGCTAGTGCACAAGGGTAGACCACAGCGATTCGAGTGAACAACGCAGGTCGTGGGTCACTGTGTTTGTGAATGATTTTGAGCGGTTGGATCTTATCGATTAGTTATATGACTGTCCAGCTGTTTGTGGCAGACGGTTTGAGGTGGCTGTCCGGTCATTTCGCAGACAGACAGTTGGCAGAGGTGAGGCAGACAATTACTTGTGAGACTGTACAGTCGTTTAGTGGACAGACAGTCAGTTATGTGACTGTCCGGTCGTTTGGTGGGCAGACACTTACTTGTTTCTATAAATGAAGTGCGTGAATGCGTAAGGAAGAGATTGTAAAGAAGGGTGAACTGCTGAGCTGAGCAAGGAGGAAGAGTGACGTTGGAGTGTGCCGCGCTACGATAGGTCGGTTGTTGTAAAGCCGCGCTGGGATTGGTGGAATGTCATCATGAAGTAAGAACGAAAATATCTTGTGGGGGGGGGGGGAAGAAGTTGGTTCAAACATGCAATGCTTTCGGGTGTTGCATGATCTTTGTAGGGGAGATAGAGGAGTAGTAACTCTAGTAGGTGAAGAGGCACCAACCGAGGACACACCAGAACATTATATGGCCACGAATGTAGGACTCCATACCATAGTTTGGCTTCAAAATTGGCATAAGGTTACCGAGAAGGAGAGAGATTTGGCTTTTCCGCATTATGGTTCATTTAGATTTGAAATTTTGTACCAGTTGAGGGCAGTGATGGTTCATTGCGACCTCCACCGAAACCAACACAGGTTGAGGCTTTGGATGCATGGGTAAGAGCAGGACATTCGAGGAAAAGGGACCGAAAGAAAAAGTTGATAAGAGCATTTCAAGATGCATAACGGGATGCATTGGTGAAGAGATGGAGTGTAAATACTATGAAGGGAGAGAGGTTGTTCCCAATGTTAGCGAAGGTAGGAGACATCTAGAAGAGCAAGGAAGAAAAAGATGATAGTGACACAGATAATAGCTTTTTGGACAGGTTGCTAGCAGAGCATCCGCCTCCGTATAACCCAATGTCAGAGGAGGGAAGACAAGCTTATAAGGAAGGGACAGGACAAATACAGATGAGTCCTAGTGCAAGAATAGTGAGAGGAACGGAGGGAACAGGAATACAGCAACGGAGAGATACAGAGACGAGTGGAGCTAATGCCGTGAAACTGTTACCGGATGCCCTTACGGTGCCGGTCACCATTGGTCCCATAGTGTCAATGTACGATCCAGGTCAAGCAGGAAACGGTAGTCAAATACAGTTATCAACAGCAGGAGAATGTTTAAATTCTGTAGGAAATGGTACAGTGAGCTCTTTTGCGACCTGTAGAGGCTAGTTCTACATTGCTCTTCTAGGGGGCACCCTGAGTCTCGAGCGGTAAGATCAGTGTTGTTAGCCGTTCTGATTTGAGGGTGTGTGAACCCCCAGTCTGAGGACACATGGGGAGAATAGCAGGAGGAAGAATGGATCAGGAAATTTTGGAGAGTCAAGATGCTTCACGGGCTATAGTTGAAAGGAGTCAGCAAAGAAATCAGGGCAGTGAAAGTGGAGAGCTAAACAGTACATCGAGTCAGAAAACAATCAAAGCTGCTATAAGGACTGAAGTTCTAGATGTGGTGTAGTGTAGTTCCTATATTCCCAATAGGCTCTGCGCATTGGAATAATATATCCTATAGATTAGACGTAGGACTGAGGTCGACTAGGTCTCTTTTTTGAATATACTAAACTTAATAGTGAGTGCCAGCTAGCTCAGAGGTCACTAGAAACTTTCTCGAATTCACAAGAAGGGATTAGTTTCTGCCAACCGCATAAACATGACAACTTTGTTTCCCAAGAATAAGAAATATATCTCTAGAGTTACAGAAACAATAGATAAGTATTTCACTCAGTCAATCGTGCATGCTTCATTTCAACAGAGTTTGCAGAGAAATAGAGAGACGGGCGTTTTCAATAAAAAAGTTTATTGAACAGTCTTCTATCTCATGCAAGAGAAGTGAAGTGAACTGCTACAATCGTTAAGCAGACTGTAAAGTAAAATGTGTACAGCGAGAATAGTATTATAAAAAAATACTGTAAAAGCATTTTATGGTCTCTAAGCCATATAAAAATACATACATAAATAACATCAACTAAAATACTCAACTGGTGCTTCTAAAATATGCCTACCCCAATGTACCTAACCTAAGTCTAGTACACGGGAAGAAGTAAGTATTGTGTAGCATAGGTTTAGTTTTTGCCAAGAATCTACCAAAGGTTTCTCTAGGTTCTAATCAGCTCCATACCTTGGTTTAGAATGAAGGAGGTCTGGTATCTCTGTCTCAGGACTCGATTTCCCAACACCCCGCAAGGGGAGCTTGGAAACACTGGAGCTGGATTCTCGTCGAGAGAAGGGCAGCCTCTTGATCAGTGCGTCAGCTGGAAGGTCGGCGTCCTTCGGAACTTGCTGTAGCGAGCTGCATCGGGCAAGTAGATAGTCGAACTGCTCCGAACCACCGTAGTTTGTCATAGCAAGTGAAGGTATATTTATACCTTGAAGGTGTTTAGGAATGCCACAGATTGACGTAAAATCGGGCATAATAACGTCAGGAAAGAACCCCTAGGGAATAGTTGTTCTTTGCAAAGTACATGAGTTCTTGGACAAATCAATATTCAGGCAAGGGGAAGTTCCCTAACTGCTTAAGCCGATTTTCCAAGAAATCGTTGTGACGTTTGGTACGGGTAGAAGTAGCCATGCCTGTATTTGGTCTGCATGGGCTATGTCTAAATAAGGGATTGATTTCTATGCCTATATAAGGGCAATGTGAATTGTACCTATATAAGGGCATCGATCAGGAAAATTCATTCGGAGCTCTAAAAGCCAAACAACAGAACAGTGGTGAGATTGAAGGCAGAAGTGAATGAAATCATAAGTGGAAATTTACCTTTGGGAAGGATGGAACTTTATGAACAAGATGAGCTGTTGTTTGTGGCGAAGGATGTGACCCGTAATGCTCATGAGAAATTGACAGAATTAGCATGAAGGTACGATGTAGATTTATCCAAAAGAAGATGTTGCAGGGAAGTCATAGGCTAAATTATAGTGATCAGGAATTGGAATAGAAAAGAGTCATAGGGTTGAAGACACACATTCAAGAATTGGTTATAGGAATACATGCATGGAGTATGCTTAACAAGTGGGAAGAGAGGTGGTCCAAGAAGAAGAGTGTCAAGAAGGGTATAGGTGATACGCCACATCCAGGAGGAGGAAAAGCAGGTTAATGCTTTTCCTTTGACATAGTCTCCTCCTCCTGCAAAAAGGGCGCATTTGGGAGACAAAATGCGCGTGAAGACAACTTATTTTAACAAAAAGGTGTCTTTAATTAATATAGCCCCTCCTGTTTTTTCAGATGAATGATCTGCAGCACTAGTTGATAATTCTAGTGACAGTGAGGAGGGGGATGCTGTTTTTCAAGAATTGTCACTTGCCCTTATGCATAATAATGTTTTAAGAATGTACAGATTGTGGGGTCTACATCGGGGGGGGCTGTTTCAGATGTTGTACTGTCTCCTATGTCTAGAGGCCCCCCTGGGGCCAAATCTAGTTTGTTTATTCAAAAAACAGTTGACACTGGTCATATTGATATATCAGAGGTAGCTCTGAGTGATGATGTCACTGACGTGAATGAAATTGAAGGGTGGCCTCACAACGAACATGATCATTCACATTTAGATCAGTTTGGTTTTTCGTCAGGCACTGTATCTATTTTTACGGGATCTCGCCCCCCTCCTGGTCACCCTCAGGTTACGTTTGATTCTTCGTTCGGACCACAATGTGGACAGTGGGTGTGGGTTGAGCATTCTGCTCCTTCATCGTCCGCAGTTGGCAGCTTCACACAGGCTTCTGGAGTTGGTAAGTTGTCAACGGCTTCTGGCAAGAGCGGCTGGAAGTCTGCACCATCTACAGTCTCTCAGCCAGCGGCTGGTGTTTCCAGACTGGTGAATACGAAGCAGGTTCCGGCTTATGGTAATGTATCCTCTAAACAAGGCGGATCAGGTGTGAATTTATGTATTACGGCCGAACTCTCTGAACGGAGGCCTGTGACCAATTGGGATTTTCATGACAGCGGGGTAGGGGATGGTGAAATGCCAGGTACTAGCAATGTTGATTTTGAAATATTGGATTAGCATTTTGATCAAGGGTTTGTGGCTGAAAATGCAAAGAAGGGTTTATTGTGGAAAGTTTTGATGATAATGCAGGTACTTTGGATCATGATCATGTTTTGTCAAAAGGGGTCCGGGGCCAATCAATTCTTCTAGTCTGTTACAGAAGTCAAGAGCCGTCAGTGCGACAGATCAAGAACGGAGTCATGGACATCGTTGTTGCGATGATCCACAGGAATTTCCGAAGCATGCTGCTTAGTTAACGACAGGTAAGCTTCATTGGTGGGCTTCTTGGTCACAACCTTTGACGGGCAAGCATAACTCTGGTTTTGTGGGTATTGGTGATTCACATGTGAATGAATTTTTGGGCTTGGAGAGAAGGGAGAATATGGAAGTAACGGATCAGCCATTGTCATCTAGTAGTGTTGCAGGGTCAAATAAAACTTCAGGTCAAGACAAACAGGTTTTGGAGGTTGACAATTACAGTTTGGGGTAGGTTTCAGTCTTGGATAGCATTCATAAGAAGCTCCCTTATATGGGTTTAGCTATGCCCTTGGGGACGCATCTTTCAGATAAAACAAAGAGATTAATTTGGCAACATGAATTTGTTGATGTTTTCAAACTCCTTCATAGAGACATTCAAGCTAAGGATGGGTCCAAAGAGGAAGAATGGGAGCTTTCTAGACGTCCCAGACTACCTAAGACTATTGAGAATTGGACTGCTGCATTTTTAATATATGCAAGTGTATATTGTGAAAGACACCAAGATAGGGCTGTAGCCATGTTTAAAAACATGGATATTATTTGTAAAGCACATTTACAATTTGGTGCCTATGCATGGCTCAACTATGATGAAGAATTTAGGGCTAGAGTCAGTATTTTTAATGATAAACCTTGGGGCGAGGTGTATCAAAAACTTTGGTTGCAGTGGATGTCCTCTACCCAGCCACCTGCGACGATCCATAATGCAAGTGGTCTGCCAATTACGTACCGGACCATTCTGCCTCGCCCCGCCCAAATCAGGGCGGGCGTTTTTGGTAGAGGACAACTGCCTACTTCGGACGCCTGTTGGAATTTTAACCGAGGCATATGCACCAGGCAATTTTGCAGGTTCAAGCATGAATGTTCCAATGTGGAGGGAAACATGCCATTACCCAATGTTTCACAAACCAGAGTTTCGGGGATCAAGGGAAGTTCCAAAGAGGTAGAGGTGCAGTTCATCAATTTATGCCAAAGGGCTCATACCCAATTAAGTTGCAGTTACTGATACCATGGTTGGAGGTGTATCCCGATTCTAAAGCTGCTTCTAAATTGTTTTGGGGATTTAAAGATAGTTTCAAGATAGGTTATCAAGGGCCACGTTATCATAGATGGGCTGACAACTTAAAATCTGCCAAAGAATTGCCACATATTGTTCAAAAGAAACTGGATGTTGAGTTAAAAGCTGGTAGCATAGCGGGTCCTTTTAGTCAGTGTCCCTTGCAAAATGTGATGGTATCCCCATTGGGCATAGAAATTGGCTGGAGAATTCAGATGAATTCATCATCTATCGTGGCCGGAGGGCCAATCAATTAATGATTTCATCTCCCCTACTGACTCTAATGTCTTGTATGCTTCTGTTGATGATGCTTTAAGATTGGTGCGGATGATTGGGACTGGTGCTGAACTAGCAAAATATGATATTCAGTCTGCTTTTCGTGTACTACCTATACATCCATCGGATTCTGAGCTCCTAGGTATGTTTTTAATGGAGCATTTTAGGTCAATAGAGTCCTCCCTATGGGTCGTTGAGTGTCTTGTGCTTTGTTTGTAATGTTTAGCACTTACTTACAATGGTGTTTTTCGAAGAGTAGTAGTCCCAAACATGTTTGTCATTATTTAGATGATTTTATGTTCATTGGAGGGGCACATTTAGATCAGTGTCGCAGCGTTTTAGGAACTTTTCAGGACATGGCGGAGTAGTTCGGTGTTACGCTGGCTCCAGAAAAAACTGAGGGTCCTTGTACCAAACTCACTTTGTTGGGTACTGAGATCGACACTGAAGCTATGATGGCTCGTTTGCCAGTTGCAAAGGTGGGTGAAATCAGGTCCTGTCTCTTCGAGGTGATGGACAAGGATAAAATCGAGCTCAGGCAGGTCCAGCGTTTGTTGGGCTACCTAAACTTTGCCTGTCGTGTGGTTAGGGCCGGCAGAAACTTTTGCAGACGGTGGGAATGGCAATGTCAGGAGCATACCTCCCTCATCACAGGATTAGAGTTACAAAAGCCATCAAGGAGGACCTTTTGATTTGGATAACATTTTTGGAGGAATTCAATGGAGTTTCTCTCTTTTATGTGGAAGACAGCAATACATGGCAGATCCAGATATTTTCAGATGCCTCTGGGGCCCATGGTTTTGGCTTATTTTGGGAAGGTCGCTGGTGTGCGGAGAAATGGCCTCAGCATTGGCTCCAACAAGGACGCAGTTATTTTTTGGTGCTTTTAGGGTTTTGGAATTGATGGGGTTGAGGGATCAAATGGGTATTCAGACCAGTGAAGTTCATATTCAACGAGGAACAATGAGGATTCTGTTGAAGAAGTCTAAAACTGATCAATTGGGAAAGGGCACATGGATTCATTTAAACAGTAGTGGTGTACAGGAATTTTGCCCTCTGGGAGAATGGGAGTCATTTGTAAGTTCTCCTGATTTTCAGCATGGGGTTATATTTTCGCATCGCAATAGGAATAAGATTACCAGTGCTCATTTATTGGCTGTTTTGCTCAAATCCTTGATCTTGGTTGGGAAAAACCCCTTATTGTTTGGGACTCACTCTTTCCGTATAGGCGCAGCTACTGAAGATGTATCACCAGGAGGACAAAGTTCCTATGGGCAGTTGCAAAAAGTCACCCAAGCCCTCTAAAAAAAGAAAAATAGAGAGTGAAAGAATTCCTAGTTCAAGAACCCACTCGGGTAAGTGGAAGATCACTCTATGTCCTCTGTTGCCCTCACACACCCCGAGGGGTGTCATGCTTCATCATCGGTCAGTTGCTCCACGTAGGGCCAGCGCTGCAAATCCCTACGGGCCCCCGAAGGGTCACTTTAACGGGGATCTTTTAAGGACTGCCGGGTGGTGCATGTGGGTGTTTGGGGAGTGGGTTCTATATTGAGGGTAAAATAGGTGTGTGCAAGTTAGTGAAAACATGAAGGGTCATCATGTAGCGATTTATATAGATGTACCCTAAGCAGAATTTAGGCTGCTAAATAATTTGTAACCCTGAAGGCACACTATGCCCAGGGGTCATAAAACAAAGGTCAACATGTTTCGCGCCTCTTTTGCCAAACAGATCGGTGGCACTTCGTCAGGACCAATTTCTTAAAACAAAGTGCATGTGAAAATATGTGAAGCAAGTTAAAATACCCTCAATATTGATCTGGGCAATCGCCTGTGCACCCTCAGTATGGTTACAGGTCAACGATGGGAAAAAAAAAAAAAAAAAAAAAAAAAAAAAGAAAAATTGCTCCAGGGCAGTATCTAACTGGTCAGCGAAGCCACACAGCTGATAACAGGCTCCCCTGCATGCAGTTTATCACCAACTCGTAAAAGGTGGTACCCATGTGCAAACAATAAAAACATCTCCAAAATGCATCCACGGTTTCAACAATGACAGTGTTATATTTGAATGAAAGAAGAATGTGTATACTGGCTGGACTGCAGTGAAGGAATAGTAGACCGGAGAGGACTTTTAGACTCAAAATAACTCTATCCCAACAAACTGAAGAAAAATCTATGAACACAATAAGCTGAGTAGCACTGTAATTATGAACCGGTCTACTCGGTCTAGTAATTCTATCCCCCCCCCCCCCCGCCCCCCGCCCCCCCAATGTGCAGGTTTTATGTTCTTCGCACCTCCTATCCCCAGGTAGTAACCGAGATGTATTAGTTGCAACTAACTCTATACAAACAAACTGAAAAAGAAATCTATGAAAAGTACAAGCTGAGTAACGCTGTAATTTTGAAACTCATAGCCAATTTAAAACAACAGCTTGAGAGTAATATTCAGTAATTCTATCCCCTCCAATGTGCAGGTTTTAGGTTCTTCGCACCTCCTAGCCCCAGGTCGTAACCAAGATGTATTAGCTGCAACTAGTGGGGTGTCACAGAGTGTGAACTCCTGGATACTATGTTATTGTGAATGAATGCTCACATTTATTTTCCTCGCAATGCACAAGAAGTACTAAATACAAAATTGCACTTTTAAAGGATTGCCAATTTTCCACATGAGTGGTTGCATACATGGTACACATGTGCCTATCTGCCCACCATCTGCCATTGAGTATTTCTTCTGCAACCCAAAAACTGCTAATTTATTAAACATACAAATGGTATGTGATGCAAAAAATTTGCTTACGGATATTGTCGCACGATTTGTAGGGAGCATCCATGATTCCTTTATGTTTAGGCACAGTGACATTTACACAAGACTACTAAGAGAAGATTTATGAAGAAGGATATATTTTACTTTTTGTAAACCATATATATTTTGAGTACGATGTGCTAATATGTACATTGATGATGTAGGTGACAGTGCATACTCCCTATGCCCATGGATAATGTCTCCTTGTCTGCACCATATTACAAGGAGTGTGCTTCATTCCAATGTTGCACATAGAAGAACAAGAGATGTCATAGAACATACTTTTGGACTTTTAAGTAGATTATGATGTATCCCCAAGAGTGGTGGTGCCCTACAATATTCTTCAGAAACCAGTTGTGAAATTGTAGCAACATGTACAAATCTGAACAATATAGCAACACAGAAAGGACTGGTAGTTAGGATATCTGAGTCCGAGTCTGATGGAGATGACAAAGCACTACCAGCGCCTCAATAAGATGATGACTCAAGAGGAGCAGAAGGCAGAGTATGGTGTGCTAATGTAACTAATAGGTATATTACAGGGCAAGTGAAAAATTCCTAAATCATTAATCTTAGTAGTTGGTAAACCATATTCTATCTTTATTTTCAGGTGTGGCAATGTACTGAAAAAAGTAATGTAATATTACTTCTTGTCACAAATGTAAAACAAGGGATAACGTGTGTTGTTAACCTAAACACACCAAAAATAACAGATGACAAATAAATGGTCTACATCTTGCGTTTGCCACAAGAAGATATTGTAACTCCTATGTTCCCTAACTGTACTGCGACACCTGGTTTCACGAAGAGTAATACTATCTGTGGCAGATATGCTGCTTACACTGGACTGATCTTCACTTTCAGCACCCAATACTCGAGTGCCACCTACAATTTGTGAAGTTTGCAATGTTTCTACAGTATTTTTAATTTGAATGGAGGCCTCCAGCTACAATTTCACTGCAGTGGCCCTCTTCAACTTGTAGTCTCACAGTATGCAGTAACAATATGGATGTGGCATGTACAAGGTGATTAATTGACCTACTTAGGCCATCAATATGTGCGTAGTGTTGACGTTCCCTCTGTCTTTGACCCATATTATTCTGATATAGTTCAATACATAGTCTTCACTGTGCCTGTCAAACTATCTAGTTTTACACTCATAGCAATCTGGTCTTCAGCAAGGGCACTTACAAATTTTTGAAAAGCAAATGTAATGCTTTTCTCCATTTTTGTTAATCCCTGATTGACAAGCTTGGTTTCTTTTTCTTGCAAGCACTGAACCTTAAGAATTGATGCCTCCAAACTTCCAAAGAATTTGACATTTTATTCACTATTACCAGTTACCAGATTTTGTTTAGTTAGTGAGTGTGCGTTCCGCATTTCCCCACAGTTTGTTTTGACCTCAGTACAGTTTCCTAGCTGTGTGCCTCTTCCACAAAGGTATTGTACTGTATATGCTCTCTGACTCTGAGACTCATAGATTCAGCTTGAGATGCTGTGTCCAGGCTGTCAAGATCACTTAGTTTATCATGGTACACATGAGATTCCTTATGTCCCTCAGATTCTGACAATCACTTCCATGAGCATAAATATCTGACAGAAAATTCATTCATTATTAATGTTGGAACTGTAGTTAAGTTGAGCTGAATACATTTGTTGTACTTAACCTCAAGCTAATGTTTCCTCAATACGTCTACCAAGATGCACTATGAAAATGCATTGCTTTCTTAGGTTACACTAATATACTGAGTATATTCCCTATTTATATATATATACCCAAGAAGAGTAAAGGTTGTATAAATGTATACATGTTTTGACAATGCCTAACGGCATACATTTTTGTTAAGTAATAATGCTATATTAGGCTTACCTTAAGAGATTTCTGAAATGTAAAATGTATCAATTGTGCTGAATCCAACAACTGATTCAGGCTCCAGAGTAGTTTCTTCCAGTTCTTCTATTGGAGTTCTGGGAGGAGGGGGCAGATGTGTGGAACTCCTGCAGAAGCTCTAGCCTCACTTAGCCAGTTTTCAACATTATCTTTTGTCCGTGGTCTGAGATCATACAACTGTTTTCCGTTTTCCTCAATGGACCCTGGGTCTCTTCAAATGGGTTTATTTTCTCCTGCACTGCTTTCCCTATTTAATTTTTTTGTGGACCAGGCACTATGAGGGACGATTTCCTAAAATGGTTGTCATGGTGACCAACACATACCTCTGTCATTACTTCCAGTTCTTTTACTTAAAATTTAGGGGCACATTACGATGTCGGTGGGACAGCCACCGACAGGCCCTGGACATGACCCACTGAAAATTTCAATACATATTCCGGTGGGATATTGTTTACCGGAAATACAATATCCCACCTTACAACACAGCAACGGCTGAAAAGGGCAGCTCTTTTTCCATTGTACTTGGACATTGTTATTCTAGGTTGGGAATGGCATGAGTGACTGTTATAATTGTATGCGTGAGTAGAGTTGTATGCATGGGGTTTTAAAATGAAGTTGAAGTAATCATTTGGCATATATATTGTCTAATAATATTGTTGTCTTGTGTTACTTGAGGTGTATATATCCGCAAGATTACTTTCAAATAAGAAATGACAAATAAAAACTAAAATATCTTTTTATGTATTGGATCTAATTGTATATATGTATTGTGTATATTGAGGTTACACTGTTTTCCTTTCAATTGAAGAAACGTATGGTATAGCACTGTATATATAATGAATGTATTCACTTATTGTGTATGTTTAATTCAATTGTGAAAAGCAACATGTAAAAAAAGATAAATTAAAGAAAATAATATTTAAACAAAAATAACGATAACAAACTAAAAGCAACATGAGACTTACACAAGGATGACTTTATTTAAATTAGACTATTTGTGAGCTCATTGCAGCCCTTGTAAAATCAATACAGGGCTGTTGGACTACCCACTGAATTCATTGCCCCTCACCCATGACCTACTTCTCCATGAATTACCTTTTACTACCACTCACCAACAGTGCACCCCATTTCTCCGTAGCCTCTCTATCATGTACATTTCATTTTTTTATAGCGCTACTCATAGTTCACTCAGTTCTGTGATCTGCATGGTACACATTTGCAGCAGGCACATTAACCCTCCATACTACTTTCTGATGAGCCTTAACTGCCACTAGACAAAATTCCAATCTCTTACCAGTAGGAGCAATATTCACCAGATTTATATTGACATTTTTATTGTTGCATGAAAACTGCTTGATGCACAAGGAAGTTCACAGCAAAGGAAAGTGGTGTGGCCTGAAAATTGTGCTGTCAAGGCATTAGGATGTCCAACGTTTTTGTGACCTTGAGGTCCATCATCAGTTTTCCCTGTTCAGATCTCCTGTCTCATGTTAAGGTCTCTTGACCACTATCTACTCTTCAGGCCAAGGGCCAACTTTCCATGACCTAAGTCAGGTTACTCTGAAGCAAGGCAGGCATTGGGTTTCATGGCGTTCCTGGCTAAAGTCAGGTTTTTCTGCTATTTACTGCTGGCTTTTTCTTCAGAAGAAGAGATAAATAAACATCCATGCTGCTCACCATAGAAAGGTTGAGCAGTGGCTATTCCAGTAGGTATTTGCTGTACAGACAAGGGCACTTATTGGAAAGAATGTTAATGTTAATGTTAATGTTAATGTTAAAATGGTCTTCTATAGCGCACGGCTACTCGAAAGGAGTGTCCAGGCGCTTTTTATTAGTGACCAGAAAAGACAGACAACACACAGCTAAAAAAGGTACTTTACAGAGGACTACAGGGATCCAACACTAATGCAGAGAGTGCCCTAGCGGGTAAAAAGCCAAGTCTTAGGGCCTTTCCTAAAAGTCAGAAGATTAGATGTACTGCGGAGAGTCAGAGGGAGGGAGTTTCAGAGTTGCGGAGCTCGCAGCCTAAAGGAGCGGCCTCCAATGCGAGCCTTTTTGACTTGAGGAACCACAGCCAAGAAAAGGGACTCCGATCTCAAAGATCGGGCCGGATGGTAGAAGGCGAGCATCCTTTGGAGATATTGAGCTCCCGATGCGTATAACACCTTGTGGGCTAGTGTCAAAGCCTTAAACACTATCCGCTTCCGGATCGGCAGCCAATGAAGCGACTGCAATAGGCTGGAGACTCTGGCCCGCCTGTGGAGGCCAAAGATGGCCCGTGCGGCCGTGTTTTGGACCACCTGCAAGCGTTGCAGGAGATACTCCGGCAGGCCAAGATATAGTATGTTGGAGTAATCTAATCTTGAGCCGATTAAAGCCTGAACTGTCGTCCTCCTATGTTCTTCAGAGAGCAGAGGGAAGAACTTCCGGAGCATCCTAAGGATGCCAAAGCAAGTTCCCGTGAGAGCCAGGACCTGGAATCTAAGCGTCAGCCCACTGTCAATCTTAATACCCAGGTTTTTTGCTAGCTGGGACGAGTGCGCTGGAGGGAACATGTCAGCAGGCCACCATCCATGCCAATCTGGATCAGAAGCGCAGCCGAAGAAGAGTATCTCAGATTTATCTGAGTTGCACTTGGGGCTGTTTAGCTGGAACCATTTAAAAACAGCCCCAAGGCACTCTAGGATACTCTCTCCATCAAAATCTTCACCCTTCCGACAGGTAAAGAGGAGCTGGGTATCATCGGCATAGGATATGATCTGGGCCCCAAAGGACTCCACCAATGTCGCCAAAGGGGTCATAAAGATGTTAAAGAGAGTCGGGCTCAACACGGAGCCCTGAGGGACTCCAACTCCCAATGGCGGCATCTCGGCAGAGCTGGAAGAGGCCCAGACCGTTTGTCGACAGTCAGCCAAGAAAGATATAATCCAGCTGAACACCGTCCCCCTCAGACCGATCTCATAAAGTCTGGTGAGGAGAATATATATTTAGTTCAATGAGTACACACTCAAGCACAAATATGCATCAGTTTAGTATATATTCAGTGACACATTAAATGTAGTCCACTAAAGATGTACAGAGTGAACAAACCATAAGGGAGCCTGTAATAATTTAGAAAACATATAATGTTGCATGAATTTTCTGTACTAGAAAGGATACATATTCAGACATGACAACTGTGCACCACTCAGCTCATTGTCATCACGGCCATCCACTTACTAAGATTTCAAGGAATCAAAGGCAGACTGGGTGCATATAGGAACTGTGCAAGATTATTAGCAATACTTGAAAACAGTTAAAACTGTTACATTGAATAAAGCAGAATGTAATAAAACTACTGCACTGCTCCTGGATAATGACTAATACTCTGCAACCATTGGCATACCTCAATCTGGAAAAGTATTTTTTATATATGACCTCTGTGAAGGCCGAAACGTTATGCTGAGGTGCGCCGTTTCCATTATTGAATAAAAACACTGCTCACCTGCACTTTGGGTCTCCTCTCTTCTTCTGCGCCGACGGTATCCAGGACTGGGCTCCAGGCGAGAGAAAGCTGAGATTGTTTCATCATATATATATATATATATATATATATATATATATATATATATATATATATATATATACACACATGCACACTTGTTCTAAATAGCACAAACATAACTGGAGAATAAAAAAAATGTACAGATGCCTTTGCAGCATTAATGTGGGAGGGAACATCTTTTATACTGTTGTCATGTGCTTTTGTTTAAAAAACCTTATTTAACGGATGTGTTTCAGAACTTCTGAGATTCAGAGTATTACTTTTTAGGTCTGGATGCACATTGCAGCAGTCTTTCGTACATTTGTACTCTGTCATACTCACACACAGACATACTGACACTCAAATTTTCATTAGTCAATCTGCTATTTTGTGTTAGAAAAACTTGTCCTGCTGCTTCTGCTATACCCGTCTTGCCTTTTAGCGAGGCTTAATAAAAGTATATTCTCTAAATGCTATTCAAAAATAATAATACATTGCTTCGTCAATGATTGTTACAAGTATGATGTGAATGAAAAGTTCACTTCCTCAAAATAGCTTACAGCTTATATTTGGATTCACATGTCGACCAAACACTTACAGTATTGGAAATAAATGAAGTATTGTGGTGAATGGAAAGCCAGGACTGGCTGAATGTTTCACACGATTCTCAATCCAGCACCATACCCCAAAGCCTCAGCCCTATTCTCCCTCCTTGTGCCATCACACATTCTCAGTCCACTCTGCCCTCTTGCACCAGCCCTGTTGTTGCAGATGGCATTAAGGAGGCATCTGGTACTACGGAAAGAGCAGGTATTCTGCTGGTGTCTTTGTAGAAATATGTGTAAATTCATCAGAGTTGTGTAATTTTTATATGTGCAGAGGAAGAGGTGTGCTCATGTAAGTGCTGGGTGATGGTCAATAGTTTGAGTGAGTGCAGCTGAGTGCTGTGTGTGTAGGGTAAAAATGGGTGATGTGAGTGTCATGTGAGCATAAATGTAATGTGAGAGGAGGACCCATGTGAGTGTCGGGTGAGAGGAGTGCATGCAGAGTGAGAGGATTGAGTGCAGGGTGGTGTGAGCAGTGTAAATGCAGGGTGAGTGGTGTGCCTGTGTGTGGCACAGGGTGAGCGGCAAGAGTGAAGGGTGATCCGTGAGAGTGACTGGCGAGTGCATTGTGAGAGGAGTTAATGCAGGGTGATGGTGTGTCCCTATGTGTTCAGGCAGACTATTGTCCCTGTGTGCGGGCAGGGTTAACAGAGTACCTGTATGAGTGCAGGTTGAGAGGTTTATCATTGTGAGTACAGGGTGGGAAGAGCAAGTGCAGGGTGAGTGGTTTGTGTCCGGAGTGAATGGTGTGCTTGTTTGCATGGTGTGAGTACAGAGTGAGTGCTGTGCCCATGTGAGTGAAGGATGATCTGTGTGTCCATAAGAGTTTGGGTGCTGGTGAAAGTGCTGAGTTGGACAAATGAATGAAGGATTAGTGATGTGCTTTTTTGAGTGATATTGCAGAGTGGGCAATGAGAGTGACAGATGAGTAAAGTGTCACATGACTGCAGGGTGAGTAGTGTGCTTGTGCGACTGTGGGGTGAGTGCACAGTGAACATTACAAGTGAATGTTGAGTGATATGAGTACAGGGTGAGTGGTGTGCTCATGTGAGTACAGGGTAAGAGGAAAATGAACGGGTGAGGGCTGGGTAAAAGCATGAGAGCAATGTGAGTGCAGTGTGATCCTTGTAGGGGAAGGAGAGCAGTGAAAGTGACAGGTGAGTGGAATGTGTGTGTGCGTAGGGTGAGCGGTTTGCTCGTGTGAGTGCAGGGTAGTAGGAGGTTGAATGGTGTGAGTGCATGGTGAGCAGTGTGATCACTAGGAGTGCAGGGTGAGCATGAAAGTGAATAGCGAGAATGAGGAGTGAGTTATCTGAATGCAGGATGTATTCCCAGACACTTTCAGTAACTCAGCATGTTACTGATGGCTGGTGTAGGGTTTCAGATAAAAGTTAAACTATTGCTATTATGGCCTCAATCGGGGACGGAGGGTGGAGAAATAAATAATGTGCTAATCCTGCAACAAACTTTCAGTCTCCTGATTAGGGTTGCCAGCTCAGTATGTTGATGTCCCAGCTGGTACAAAAATAAACAATATCACATACCTCAGGTATTTTATCTGTGCATACTTCAAAAGAAAATGTAAATAGAAGGCACTTTTAAATGTGTTATAGAGCTGCATTAATGATCCATGACTAATGATTAAAGGAAACAAAGACAGAAAAGTCATGTTACAAATTAATACATATCATTCTATTTACAGCCCTAGTTAGGTCAAGGCAAGGCCTTTGCAGGCTCTTTAAACAACATTTGGGCAGTATTTTTCTTTTGGAAAGGTGCCTTCCCTCCTCGTGAGATGCCGTTTCACAGGATGCATTCTGCCACTGTGGCAGTAAAAGTAAAATACAAAGGTAAGGATTAGGCAGAGTGGAGACCCAGGGTTAATGGAACCAATGGAAGAAAACGAAACCTAGTTAACCAGTTCACAAAGGCATGAAAATGGCCTCTTAAAGACTGCTGAAAAACTTGCTGTGGTGGAGCTAAGACTCTAGACACTGTCCTGCTGATGCTACAGCAGTCCAAGATGCAGCAGCCCGGGCTGAGACACACGACAAGGGGAGCTAAAAGCCTTTTTAACAGTATGGGCACTGCATACCAGGCAAGTGCTGTCTAGGCGCATCGTTCTGTGGATGCGTGCATGACTGGTGACGTGGCATACAGAAACGTGCTACCGCCAACAAGGTTCGCTCATTGCACCTTTTTTGACAATATTAAACAGCACCAGCATAAACCCTTGCTTCTTACAGGGATGCTGTTCTGCACCACCAATAATCATTGGCAACGCCAATATGTCCCAAAGGCGAGATTTTCTGGGTTTGCCAATGCTTGTGTTCCTTACCACATATGAGAACACCTTCAAATACTTGAATCAGGATGTGTGGTATCCAAAAAGTTCCTGAGTTTGATTGAATTACCTACAATTTGCCCCACCTATAACAAGATATAGGATACACATTACTACTGACTTGCTTCCTAGTTCACAGGTAGCATTTTCTTCAGGGCGAGGGAAGAATGTTTCTCAGTGCATGTTCGAAGATTCAGTTTTACTCAACACATTTCAAATAACCTGATGTACCAAAGTGAAGAGCCTCCATGTATTAAAGAAATACACTTTCTTAAAATTTCAAAAAACGTATATTCTAACATGTTGCTCTGTGGGTGAACAACCTTTACAACGCGACAGTCACCCATGCACTTGTCACTAGCCGACTAGATTATGGAAACACCCTTTACGCCGGAACCACAGCCAAAACACAGAAAAAACTCCAACGCATTCAAACCGCCTCAGCCAGACTCATACTCGACATCCCACGTCAAGCCCATATTTCCGTTCTCCTGAAAAATCTCCACTGGCTTCCCGTCAACAAGAGAATAACGTTCCGTCTCCTCACCCACGCACACAAGGCCCTCTATGACCTAGGACCCGAATGCCTCAACAAACGTATGTCCTTCTACACACCCACCCGCTAACTAGGCTCATCCAATCAAACCCTAGCCGTAACTCCGCGCATCAATAGATCCACCATGGGAGGAAGATATTTTTCCTACTTGGCGGCCAAGACCTGGAATTCTCCCCCCACTCACCTCCGCCTCACACAGAACCACCTCTCCTTCAGAAAGCAGCTGAAAACCTGGCTATTTGATAAGTAATGCACCCACCCCCCCCTCAAGCGCCTTGAGACCCTCTGGGTGAGTAGTGCGCTATACAAATTAATTAACTTGAACTTGAACGCACTACCATTACAACAAAACTTTTACAACGCAAGTGTATTTACAACTCATGCTTTTACAACGCATGCTTTTACAACGCAAGTACCTTTACAACGCAAATACCTTTACAACGCAAGTATTATGTTTTCTATTTAATTTTTTGTTTAATTTTTTATAAAAACTATTATATTATATTTTTGTTTTTATTTAGTTATTGTTGTTATAATATTTTTATTTATTGAAGTTGATTTATTAATTTGAGAATTTAGAAATAATACTTTAGTATTATTATTTTAAAAAGAGTATTAATTTTTTCTATTTATTTGAAAATTTTATTTTTTTATATAATTTTTAGTCATTAAATATATATGTTTTGTTTTAAAACAAAGTTAATATATTTAATGATTTAGAATTTTTAATTAATTTTATTCGAGAGTTGGCGCAGGCGCAGCACAGCCTGGTTGGCGAATCACTAATCAAGACACATCCACGATGTCTTTTGCAGTTCACCGTCGCTGTTTTCTAAAGGCACGCTTCCCTGTGATCACATGGAGGCGAGTGGCCTCCTAGGCTGCAAGGCACTGCCATTCAGGGGGCAGGCGGCAGCTTTTTTTTCCGAGTGCGCCCGTTGGCAGAGCAGTGCTTCTACACTTCCGAGCTGGAGTTGACTCGCACTCAGACTTTTGCTGGACAAGACAATGAGGTAGGACTCGGGTTTGTTTTAATTTGGAGTCGTGTATGGCCCACCCACACTCGCAACATTCACCTGACAACACATTATCATGTTGGTTAAGAGGGGAGCACTTGTCCGCGGCCGCCCCTGTCGGTTCATGAACATAATCTGTTCATTTGTTGGAGGCTCGCAGGCGGGGGCCAGGGGGCATAGGGGCACACGTATCCAGTGAAATTCTTGCCTTCGAGCATCTAAAAAAAGTTTTTGAAAATAATGGAATGCATTGGACCATCATTAATTCATTCAGATATTCTTATTTTGCCTGGCCTGGTTATGTTGCACCTTGAGAGTTTCAAATAGCTTTTACATATTACATTACATCGGAGGCCTCCTGGAAAAATTGAGTTCTAACTGTGCACCAGCAGGAGTTCTCTTTATACAACAGCAAATGGAGAATCATGGAGCATTGATTCATTTTTCTCTTTTATTTTGTTATATGAAAACGTTTGTGTCTTGAACTGCATCATCGGGTTTAAGGTCTAGTTTATTGTTAATGTAGGCAGCAATCGCTGCATTTTGTGCTTTTTACAATTGTTGTGATTATCACTATTCATTTGCTTTGACTGAGAAGTGCTTGGTATCATTTTCACGTAGTAGGCATGGTTAGTGAGCACAGTATGATTCACTGCAGAATGTCACGTATTTCTTATATTTCTTGGCACAACTTTTGTTTACATGTTTGTAGATGAACTACGCCACGTGTTTAAAAGGATCGTTTCCACCTGTGTTACCACAAGTTTGCTATCAGTTTGCTTGGTGGATAACTTTGTTTTTGGGATGGCTAAGCTGCCAACATTGGCCCATGGTGTGAATATGCTGGTTTCCACATTGGATCTTATCTCTAAACATATGGTAAGTCGAGCGTTTGCTTATGTTTGGTTTACTTTTGGTTTTCATGGTTGCTTTTACTCAGGCCACCACTCAGCACAGGCCCATTGATTGGCAGAGCAGCTCGCCGGCGATGTTCGCAGGCCCCTGTTAGTGTACTTTAGTTCAATTACTTCTTAGAGTTTCTTGTTGTTCAAATAGGTGTAATTTCTGATATTTATATGTTTCCCTATATGTTTCATTGCTTGATTATTGCTCGTGAGAAATTGTCACTCATAGTGGCTGAAATGTCACTCATAATTATACTAAAATTATAAAAATGTCACACCTAGCAATCTGAAACCTTGGCAGCTATGACTGACTGGAGGCCGAGGCCCGTTGCGGCCGCGGCGGGCTCTAGCACAGACAATTTCTTATTTCTAGGGATTGCATTTGCATGGCATACCAATAAAGTTATAAATAGTGTAACTGAAATCGGTTTGGCGTTCGTTCGATAATCCGTGTCAACTCATCACCAATCTGTCTGTGTGACGATCGTTGTTGGCCCCCCCCCTCCCAGCCTCGCTCACACTAGTCCTCCAGGGCCGTCAATCCAGCGGTAGCGCGTGCGAGCGCAACCAATGACGGCCCTGTAAGGACATTTTTGGCCAGCCCTCGCCGCCGGCGCAGCACCGTAGCAGTTTGACGCGTTACGCACTCACAGCCCCCTACGCTTGCCCCTCGTCGTGTCGAGCCGAACTGGAGTTTGAGTGCGTGGAGACCACCACCATTCTTCTAGCCCAGCCAGCCTGCTGCTTTCTTTTGTCTGTGTGGTGAGCGGCACGCACGCAACTATAAAATAATTCATGTGAAGGTGAGCTGGTGTCCGTGAATTGTGCATGGTGCAGCTTGTGCTCCACCATGCTAGAGCTACATCTCTAATGCTTGTAATAATGTTATTGCTCAACTTAGGCCCAAGCAGGCAAATGGAGCGGCTGGCGATGATTCCAGTGAACAATTCCATTAATCTTGGGATCCAAGCCGGCTGGCCGCTGCCTGTCGTTGGCAAGTACTTATGGAATACATTTTGAAACTTACCTCCTGTCTGGGAGTTTCATTTGAAACACTTAGTTGTACAGATAATAGTATTTAGGGAATATTCTCCACTTCCAGCTAATCTAGTCTCACTTAGACCCATTCTTCGTTCTGTAAACCCCGTTACCCATTGCCATACTGATTGGAAATGGATGGAAATAGTAGACGATAGAAAACATTCCCTTTAGTAAATTACATTGCTGCTGTTTTTCTGTGATGCAGTTGAATTGCTGAGCTGCATTCTCCTGGTATTTTCACTCCTGAAATTCTATAGAAACCTCACCATTTTTTTTATATTAGCAGCTTGCCAGTGGTTGCAATTAACATCCTGTGATTCTGGGCAAATCATTTGATCTCACAGTGCCTATAAAAAACAAAACAACCATTGGCATAGCCAATAGGTCACGTATTTCGCCAGAACTATTGGCTTTGCCAATGACCGTGTCATGTTTGTGCATGTAACTTGCATGATCGAGGTAACTGTTAGCAGCAATACTACGCGTCTCTCGGAGACTCGGACATCTTTCAAGTGCTCACCGTCCTTTTTCCCCAGCAAAGGAGGGGCGGCAATCGGAGGGGTAGCCCCGGGCGCCACAAGCTCTAACTACGCCCCTGCATTCTAGTGCCTTCTCTTGGATTCCGACATTGCTGAGGCGCTGTGCTAGGGTGCGTTGGCAGACAGTGTTGAATGCTGCGGAGAGGTCCAGGAGGATGAGGGCCGCTGTTTCCCCGTTGTCGAGCAGGGCTCGGATGTTGTCAGTGGCGGCAATGAGGGCGGTCTTGGTGCTGTGGTTGGCCCGGAAGCCAGACTGCGAGGGGTCGAGGGATCCATTCGTCTCGAGGAAGGCGGCCAGCTGCTTGCTGACGGTCTTCTCAATGACTTTGGCCGGAAACGGGAGAAGCGAGATGGGGCGTTAGTTTTTGAGTTTGGTGGGGTCCGCTGATGGTTTCTTCAGTAGAGTGCTGAGTTCAGCGTGCTGCCAGCTCTCCGGGAAGGTTGCGGTGGCGAAGGAGGTGTTGATGATGTCCCATAGGTGGGGTGCGATGGTGGAGTCGGCCTTGTTGAAGACGTGGTGAGGGCAGGGGTCGGTTGGAGATCCGGAGTGGATGGAGTTCATCGTGCGTAGGGTTTCTTCGGTGTTGATCGGGGTCCAGGCGCGGAGGGTGGTGGTGGGGGGAGCAGGTGCGGTCGTGGGGAGCGTTGACTGTGTGCTGAAGCTGTTGTGTATATCTACGATCTTGTTGTGGAAGTAGGAGGCGAGGGAGTTGCAGAGGTCTTGCGATGGGGTGATGTCGTTGTTTCCGGCGCTGGGGTTGGCGAGCTCTCTGACGATTTTGAAGAGTTCTTTGCTGTTGTGTGCGTTGTCGTCTAGTCGTTCCTTAAATGCGGTTTTCTTGGTGGTGTGGATCAGTTGGTGGTGTTTTCGGGTGGCGAGCTTGAGGGTGGTCATGTTGTCTGGTGTTGGGTCTCTGCGCCAGGCTTTCTCGAGGGCTCGGCAGTTCTTCTTGGAGCTCTTGAGTTCGTCGGTGAACCATGGTGCTTTCTTACTTCCGGGTCTGCTAGGCAGGGTCCTCAGTGGAGCGAGGTCGTCTGCGCAGTTGCTGATCCACCTCGTGAGGTTGTTGGCGGCCTGGCTGGGGTTCGCTGAGCTGGCAGGGGGTCCTGGCTCAGGGATGCGACAAGCTGGTCGGCTGTGATCTTGTTCCAGCTTCTGCGTGCAACCTGTTGCTGGTGGTGGTGGAACGTGTTCTTTTTGAAGCTGAAGTGGACGCAGCTGTGGTCCGTCCAGTGGAGTCCGGTGGCGTGGCTGAAGGCGATGTCCTTGCTGGAGGAGAAGACGGGGTCGAGTGTGTGTCCGGCGTAGTGGGTGGGGGTGGTCACCAGCTGCTTGAGACCGAGGTTGGCGAGGTTGTTCAGTAAGGTGGTGGTGTTGTGGTCGTTGTTGTTCTCCAGGTGGAAGTTGAGGTCCCCGAGGAGGATGTAGTCAACGGAGGGAAGGGCGTGCGGGCTGATTAAGTCGGCGATGTCTTCGCTGAATTGTGTACGTGGTCCCGGGGGTCTGTAGATGAGGGTGCCTCTGAGGGTGGTCTTGGGGTCGGTGTGGATCTGGAAGTGCAGGTGTTCGGCGGCTCTGAAGGTGTCGTCAATGATGGTCGTGACACGGATGGTGTTCCTGTGGATGATGGCGATGCCTCCTCCGGTCTGATTGACGCGGTCCCTCCGGGTGATCTTGTATCCGTCCGGGATGGCGATGGCGATGTCGGGTGCTTAGGAGGCGTTCATCCATGTTTCCGTGAGGAAGGCGATGTCTGGTGATGTTGTGTCGAGCAGGTTCCAAAGTTCCACGGCGTGTCTGTGGACTGAGCGGGTGTTGAGGAGGATGCACTTGAGGTTGTTGCTGCTGGTTTTCGGGTTGGCGGGTGCGAGTGCCGCGCAGGTCCGGATGCAGGAGTACTTGCAGGAGTGGCAGCTGAAGGGTCCGTGTGTGCGTCTCGGGGTGGCTCGGTAGCATCCAGGGATCCGGCCGGTGTTGAGTGCGTTGAGGGCGGCGGCGGCGTAGGTCTGTCTGGGCGTCTTGCATCGGCGGGGGGCAGGGGTCCTGGCATTGGGCGCGGTCCAGGCGCGGACGGGCGCAGACGGGCTTACCTTTGGCGCGACTTCGGCGCACAATCGGCGCGCCCGCTGCGCGTGGGAGTGGGCATCATAAGAGAGGAGCCGGGAGAGCGGGTCAGCTGGGGGCGTGTCCGCCGGGAGTCAGCGGCTGGAAAAGTGGCGGCCCAGCGGCGGCTGGGGCGTCCAAGTAAGGCAGCGAGGCAAGCGGCAAAATCGAGGCGGGGGTCAGCAGGAGCAGCTGAGAGTGGGGGTGACCTCGCCTGAAGGTAGGCGCAGTGGTCACAGTTGAGCCCTTACTCCAACGTATTTCCCTCCCGTTTTAGGTCAAACCTGGGCAGCGCAGGCAATGCTCTGCAAGGCATGCTGTATATAGGTATGAACTTGGAAGTGGACTTGCAGCACCACCCACTCTCTGCCCATCTTTTCAATTGGCTGCTGTGACTGTCCTTCCTAAATGTTGGCTTTTGATTAATTAATAGGCTTATTATCCCCTCCTTAGTACCTAACTGTCTTCTGTTGTAACCTCCCATCAGGACTGGACCTATTACGGTGTCCTTACTGTATAGCTTGCATTAGCTGTTCTGGAGAACTCTTTAGTTAAATAATCTAAAGAGCACTGGTGGGACGCCAGCTTTAGCAGTGGTTGACGCTTTATTTTTTATCAGCAGCACGCTTTCACAATGGGGCCACATGCACCACTAGTGGGACAGGCCGCGCAGTTCGCCCAAATCGTTGTTTTTTTTTTGATTGATTAAACAGGGATGTGGAATTCCTATAGCCCGACGCCCAGGACATATTGTTTGGAGTCGAGGGCAACAAGTTTTCATGTGTATTTTGTTCTTGGGACAAGTATCCCCAACCACCTACAGCACAAACCCTTTGGCCGTGAGTTCACAGTACCACATAATTGATCAGAGAAGGGCTTTGTCAGCAGTAAAGGACATGATCGTGTCCATATGTTAATGCTGTTCAAACTTGTATTCATGGTTCATTAATGCAAAGCCTTTAATATTAGGGTGAGAGCTCTAAGTAAATGTTGCGAGTTCGGACTGCACTACAGTATAAAAATGTGCACACACATATTCAAAGTTTAGAAATAATAGGCTATATATAATACACCCAGAATGCTTTCTGGTTAGATGCAAAGATTTTCAGAAGTTTGAAAGCAAGATTGAGGATTCTTTGCTTTTAAAATAAAATGTTCACCAAAAAATGGAAGTAAAAAAAAACCTATTTGCTGACTTACTGGAAAATTTTAGTTACCGTTTCTTTGCAGCATCATTTAGTAAAATGTGTTGAAGTATACTAGTATTTACCTAAAATATTCATAATGAAAAATCAGTGTAGCCAGTTTCAATAAGGATTATGGGAAACATAAAAATAAACAAGCATTAGCAAAAGCAAAAACAGTTTTTGGTCTCAAAAAACACACATTGTCACAGTAGTTCCCGGCACTGAACAAAACTACTCTGTGTGCTGATATGCTCCTTGTGAACAGAATGTTGTCACTCACAGTGAAGCTAGCTGATAGAGAGAGACAGACAGACTTTTAATAAACACTAAAGGTCATGGTTAATGCCAGACCTAATTAGGGGTCACTTATTAAAGAAAGTCTCAAAAGTGCACCCATGGTATACTTCTGTGCATTAAGTGCAGATATACGGCTTTCGTAAATTCACAAGAATTTATCAAAGTAGGCCAAGAAATAGTACTCATAGAAAATATTTGTGAACTGTATTTTAGCATGAGCAAATATGCAGTTGTAGATTTGCTCATGCAAAAATGTGAGTGTGTGCAAGTTTACTTTCCCTCCACCTTCTTTTTTCCTAGCCCTGGAAGACGTTTTACGTCTGCCATTGTCAGAAGTAAATTTCCAACCTTTCTCATTTTGGGAAAATTTTTGAGAAGAGTTGGTGAAAACCCTTAAAACATGCAAGCTAGTAGGTATGCACAGACTCAAAAGAGCATTCCCACCCTAGAACTATAGCTTACCATTACCTTCAGCCACATTATGTAGATTTGTGAACGTGGCAACATAAGGGAATTGCTAGCATTCAAACCCTATTATGGTAAAACCCCCTAGCATAATCAGAGCGTCTTTATCAGAGCTCTTAAATAATTAAATTGCTGCCATAATCTGTCGCCGCATTACATAGCACAAAAGGGACAAGTGGATTTTGTTACAGGACAAGTAGATTTATGAAGCAACTTTTCACATGGACCAGTAGATATTTTATTAAATTCTACACCCCTGATTAAATCACTGCAGCCATGTGTCTGCGTGACAAGAAGGAAGAGGCACTGCTGCAGCCTCCTGTCACACTCAAGAAGGAGGGTGAGTGCAGTTGGGAGGGGGGCAGGTCAGTTGATGTACCTAGCACATACAGACCACGTTCTGATAAAGAACTATGCAACTTTCTGTGGTGGTGCTGTGCATGTCATTTCGTGCTATTATGTCTCTGAAACAGTTACTGAACCTTCTTTCCAGTGCCTTTTGCGCAGGTGGCTCCCTCCGTTAAAACTGAAACTTTTTTCACTGGTCCGTGCAAACACCTCACCTCGGTAAAGCTGTTACGGCAGCTGTACCGCGGCTTGGCATGCAGCCCTAACACCTGGTCAGGAGACTGCTGGGCCGTCACAACACTGGCAGCGCCGCCTCCCTCAGGGCGGGAGAATGACATGGCCCTAAATAGGAGCCCGCCCTGCGCCACAGGAGTTGATCCAGGGAAGGGGCCCAGCGCCTAGTGCATTGTAGGACCGTCCTTGACCTGGAAAGCCTTGTGTACGGCTTTGGCAGGAGTGCGGGGCCCACCCACTGTTAAACGTCTCTTCTTGAAACAGGTCAGATATGAGTAGTAGCTTCTGAGATGCAGAGGTCTTTTTGTTCATTCTCTATTCCAGGGTACGAGTCGGGGGTACACACGGTTGGACGGCGTCCACCCACTTTTTTCAAAGGGTGGACGGCGTTCACCCTGCCAAGAAGTTGGGCCCCACTGAATAAGATGCTGAATTCGTCCCAGTGTAATTGCCAAACCCTGGGTCACTTTCAGCAGGGTCTGCACATTGTTATCTGCTTTCGATCTGCAACAACGTGCAGGCGGGGACGGGATGGGGCTCTCTTATTTGTGACTCCTGCTGGGCCCATCACAAAAGCAGAATCTGAGGGGTCATAAGGCCTCCTTTTATTGGCGTATCATGGCTGGCAGCATTCAGGAGCCTCACATCTAGAAGCAAATGCAGCAGAGGGGAAACAAAGGCTCACACCTTGTCTGCACTTGATACATACTTAAGAGAGGCAGCTTTTCACTGTGTTCAGGCTCAATTTAGGAGATATGCATTCACTGTAAGAACGGCAGATGTGTGATCTTTCCCAGTATTTGCACAAAGTAAATGGCATTTATGTAGTGCTTACTACCCCTTAGGAGGTGTTGTAATAATTTAAATATCACTATTTCTTTTAAAGCAATATGGCTAAAGAAAGTTTAACGCTGACAAAAGGTTATATTGTTTTATGTGTAGTGTACAAAAGTGTGAATCTTTTGCCTAAATCAGGAGGGTTTGCAAATATACTCGAAATGTGCTCAAATTTACTCTTGATACACTTGCTAAACATATATGTGAGGGCTTAAGATCTAATGTCACTTCTTGTGATGCCACTTCCTGTGATGTCACGCGCTGTGATGTCACGTGCTGTGATGTCACACGCCGCGATGTCACATGCTGCAATGCCACTTGCATACTGATTAACTAGGTTAGTCCACCCACTTCTTTTTTTAGGGCTTGTGCCCTGCTCTAGTCCCATCATATGTGAACGACTACTGATATCATTATGGAAAATGACTGGCTCACTTGATGCGTGACAAACCGGGTTGAGTTTATTTACCCTTTATCAACCATTGTTTATAGGCGGTGTCTAAACACATGTCCCTTGAAGTTTTTTACAGGCCTGTTAATTGACATCTGTACAACTCACCCCATTCCATAAGGATTGCTTTAGACACCATAAATTGTACTTGCTCTGCCGCCTCTTCTCTCCCCAAATACACTTAGCAGGCCCCCACATGGCTGCTGCTACAATGGCAGGGGAGCGCATGTCAACACATCATCATGCAAATACAGCAGAGGCGCATCAAAGACCGCCTCATCTCTATGTAGAATAGCTCAGTATGGCATAGAAATAGGGGGCATAAAAAGCAAATGCTGCCAAAAGCCGTTTTCGTCATCTTCAGACTGCCAAGTACAAAAACCCCAAGATCACCGAAAACGGATGGTGCAATTATTTTAACATAACCAAAGAAACATTTTGCACTGAAAAGACTTAAAATTGAAGCGCCTAGATGCCTCCGGGTAGTCGAGCGCTATATAAGAACATACAAATAAAAATAAATGAATTGGTTGGTTGCTTTTCATTAATATATGTGTATCACAAGCTGTTGCTCACATACACACGTTTACACACACAGAGAGATAGGTAGGTAGGTAGATCTCTTTATCTCTTCAATTTTAAATTACTTTGTTTACCTTTTTCCATTGTGACGAGTTGGGACAAGGGCAGGCGATGACAGGATAGCCTGGAGAACGGAAGCAGCAGGCAGGCTACCATAAACCTTGATCAGACATGCTATTTTTTTCAAAGTTTGATTTTAGTAGTCTTACATTTTGTTTGCTTTAGATACTTGCACAAGTGCCACCATTGCCTACCTAACGTTTGTTCTTGTGTTTGAGTGTCTGCCATTTTTTTGCAGTACTATACCTCTACTTGTACGCTTTTGTAACCTGCACGCGTCTTTTTTTCCTCCTGTAATGCACCGTTTGCTACCTCTTGTATTTTGTTTGCTTACAATTGTCACTTTTGCCTCATGTAACTTAACGTTTGCTTTTGTAATTTGTTCACTTGTAATTTTCTCCTCATGTATCAGTTCTGTTCCTATTGTGAAGCCTTTGACACCTTCAGGTAAAGTCCGCGCTATACAAAAACGCATAAAATAAATAAATAAAAATTGCTGTTTCTATTGTGAAGCGCTCTGACACCTTCGGGTAAACTCCGCGCTATTTAAAAACGCATAAAATCAATAAATACATAAATAAAAATTGCTGGTCCTATTGTGAAGCGTTCTGACACCTTCGGGTAAAGTCCGCGCTATAAAAAAACGCATAAAATAAAAATAAAATAGCCTACTAGCCCAGAAGAAAACAAGCCACCTCACCCGGTGAATGACGGACCCTACTCAGATGGACCACCAGCTAACCCCGGAACACCGGCATCCAGGAGCTGAAGAGGGGAAAATTGAGCGAACGTGAGGACTCCACGGCCAATCAGCACTCTGAGATTCTGTATCGCGCTTTGGATTGGTTGGAATACTACCCTAAATGTCCAATGTCAGGCCACTTTATACTTAGCGGTGCCGCCCACTACTGGACGACTAGTGGAATGTGTTCAACTCTGGGATTGGCTGGCATGCTTCCCCTAAGTGCTGAAATTAAGGATATATTCATGACACCCGTGAAAAGAGCAGCCACGGGCGTGAGGCTGAATTCGTGGACGGTCCGGGTAAGTGGTGAACAAGTAGTCATGGCATGCAGGCGGTGAGCTGGAGGGTAGAGGGAGTTCAGCGGGGTCTGAATCTTGAGGGTGAGTGATACCCCGTCCCTTACAAATAGGTGTTTACGAAGGTGATGGGTTGACGGGCTCAACGAGAGATGGCAAGAAACGGGCACTGGGCAGGAGATTGAAACATACGTTGAAGGGCTGACCCACGGTTGGAGTGAAGTCCTGGCAGCAAATAATTGAGTAGCTGCAGGATCTTGATCGTGCTTGAGGAGTTCGTGGTGAGCGGGGTATCCGGAGCGGGATGGTGGCTGCGGTCATTAATGAGACTGGGAGAGAGAAGCCTGGTAGCGGTGCGCGAGGTTGTTGGTGCTTTGAGGTGGGAGCGTGGTGACTGCACGGGACCGGTAGTCGGAGATGTGGGTAATTGAAAAAACCCATTTGGTGTAATTCTTCAAGGCAAGGGGTATACGTGTGATTATTGTATTAATGAGTCTGCGTGCATGGTAAGAGTGATGGGTAGGTGGGGGAGTTACGGGGCTAGTGACTGATCCTCATGTGGGGCCTTTACTGTTTGGTGGGTGAGGCCCCGGATAGGCGAGGGGTCGACAAACCGCCGAATTGTTGTCCAATGATGACTCTTAAAGATCCGAGTGGCATACGGGTATCTTGCCGGTTTGGTAGTCGGTGCAGTGGGTGGTTTTTGCCAAGTTGGGCTCTTGCACTGCTTATGTTTAGGCTATTTTACAAATTGTGTGTTTGTATTTTGGGTGATTCAGGGGGTATTTGTCAAGCCTTTCATACACTGTCTCTTGCAGTTAATTACTCAGTTCCACCTCGCATGCACTGTGTGTTTGGGAGCTTTGCCCGGTGCTCTCTCGCACGGTCGTGTCTAATGGTATTTATAGTGTTGCTTCGACTGTATACAGTCGCCGCTTTGGAGGAATGCACCCGGGTTAGGGTGGCGTTTGACTTCACACACTCAGAGACTTGGTGTATTCACCTGTTACATGCACTGAAGGGTTTGGGCTTGTACACCTTGCATCGTTGTACTCAGTAGTTCAGTTATAATATCCACTACCACCCCCTCCTCGTCCCTGAATAACCTTGGTGGTTTACGATATTTAATCAGTGTGCCCCCGGTCAGTGCTTTAAATGGCCAGGTGCTATCCGGTACTCTGCACCTGCACTTATTTCATTTGGAAGGAAGAGTACCCACACTGCTCCAGTGCTTTTCATGGGAGTACCTGCACTTATTAGCAGTAAACAGATGTTCAGGGGCAAGTAGTCCCAGCACTTATATTCCCCCCCCCCCCCCCCCCCCCTCTCCATTTCTAGCACTGCCCGTGGCAGCGATTGGTTTTAGGGGAGAGGTTACACCCTGCATCACCCCACCCACCACCACCTCTCCCCTCCAACAGCTCTGGACCGTAACTCTTTGGGTGCTGCGGAAAGCCGGCGCAAGCCTTTCAGCATTCTCCTCCCTGGGCAGTGATTTTTCGAAGTGTGCCCGGTATGCCAGTTTGCTGGTTGTTGCCATTCTTCTTTGCCGGACGTGGCATTGGCTGCTGGATGTTCTACTACATTGTTGCCTTTGTGTGGCGCGTGAAAGTATTCGCTGCAGAGCGCTGCACTGGGTGTAACCAGTGCATCATTGCTGAAAACCGAAGAACTGGTTATCCAGGAACATGAGCTGTTACTATTTTCGTGCTGATCCTTAGACCTTGGAGAACTGGCCTCAGGTGCATGTCGGTGTGACGAAGAGGCTCGAGGTGCACCTGCTGTATTTAGATTTGTAGTTGGAGAAATTAAAGCGCGTGCTTTTAGAAAGCTATGCAGAGAAATGGAGCTTTTTTTTTTTTTTTTTTTTTTAATTTGTATACAGAAGCGCAACTAAACCCAAAGGCATCAAGGCGCTGAAGATGGTAACCAGAGAGCTCAGGTATCAACCAGGGGGGGGAACTTAGGGATAAGCTGCTAGAAATAACCAAGTCTTAAGTGCCTTGCGGAATTGGAGGTGAGAGGAGATCAACTTGAGATCACTAGGGAGCGTATTCCAAAGTCTAGGCGCAAGGAAGCGAAAAGACCTTCCTCCCCACCGAACCTTGGATATACGAGGAACCACAAGCAGGTTTTTGTTGGAAGAGCGAAGTGCTCTCCCAGGGACATAGTGGGCCACCAGGGCACGAATAGCCTCTGGTCCAGATTCATTAAGGGCACGATGAGTAAGGCATAGAGCCTTAAAGTTGATCCTTGCCTGCATGTGGAGCCAATGCAGGTCTTTTCTGATGGTGGTGCCCGAGGAACGTTTGGGAGCACCTACAACAAACCGGGCAGCCGCATTCTGTACGGTCTGGAGGCGCTGAATGAGACCACTGCTGATGCCAAGGTATAGGGCGTTGCAATAGTCCAGTCTCGAAGCAATGACCGCTATTGCTACCTGTTTGCGTGCCTCAGGGGAAAGGTAGTGAGAGATCTTCCTTAAAACCCTCAGGGCATTACAGCAGGTGGACACTGTCCTACTGACCTGTTTGTCCAGGGAAAGAGAGGTGTCCAATATGATCCCAAGGTTACGGGCAGAAAAAGTGGGCGTAGGACAGGCCCCGAGGACAGACGGCCACCAATCCATAGACCAGATCTCGCTTTTGCCTCCGAAAACAAGAACCTCTGTTTTCTCGCCGTTTAACTTAAGGAAGTTCTTAAGCATCCATCCGGCGACCGCCTCCATGCAGTTTTTAAAATTGTACGCGGTTTGGCTCACAGATTGGGAGATGGAAGCCATAATCTGCGTGTCGTCGGCATAGGAGAGAACTTCCAGGCCAAAGGATCTTATAAGCCTGGCGAGAGGGGCGACGTAAATGTTAAAAAGCGTCGGGCTCAGTGAAGAGCCCTGGGGGACCCCACACTTCACGGCCTTGACAGGTGACAAATACTCGCCAAGCTTGACCCTTTGCTTCCGTTGGTCAAGAAAGGAGGCAAGAAGATTGAGTGCAGAATCCTTGACTCCCAGCTCACTGAGTCGGTCAACAAGAATATTTGGAGACAGGGTGTCGAAAGCCGCCGTAAGGTCTAATAACACCAGTAAGGTGGTGTGGCCGGTGTCGACCCTAGAGCGAATGCTATCGACTACCACTGTAAGTGCCGACTCAGTGCTATGGGTCCTCCGGAATCCATGCTGTGAGGGATCAAGAGAGTTGGTACTGTCAAGGAAAGAGCTCAAGTGGAGGTTGAGATGAGTCTCCAAAAGTTTAGCAGGGGCAGGGAGAAGGGAGATGGGACGAAAGTTCTTTAATGTCCCAGGGTCCAGGGTAGATTTCTTAAGTAGGGGCTTGACAGTGGCCAATTTCCAAGAGAGGGGATAAATCCCTTCTGAGATGGCCAAGTTCATCACTTCCATCAAGGGGGGAAGGATAGTATGTCTGCAGTCTTTGAGGACCTTAAGGGGGCATGGATCCAGAGGTGATCCAGACTTAAGTTTGTCGAGCAGAGAGTTAAGATGAGCAGAGGTGATGGCAGGGAACTGGGAAAGAGCGTGGACGGGGGTAGGAACAGGGATATCAGGGGGGATTAAGGAAGAGGCAAGGAGGGGACTGAGATTCTGAGTTTCCAAGTCTGTGTAGATATCCATAATCTTCTCATGGAAGAAGGTGGAGATCTGATCACACAGATCCTGTGATGCTGTTATGGGATCAGGCATCTGAATGAGGGAGAGATTATCCACTATCTTAAAAAGATCACTGGATGATTTAAGAGAGGATGTGAGTTTGGAGAAGTGAGCCTGTTTGTCTCTGAGTACGGCCGATTTGTACTCTTTGAGAAGGGTTTTGTGTTTTTCCCTCTCTATAGGATCGAGATGTGTCCTCCAAAGCCTTTCCTGCCTTCTGCATCCTTGTCTAAGAATCCTGAGAGATTCAGAGTACCAGGGGGCTGAGGGCCGTTTCCTAGCCGAGTAGTGAAGCCTGGCAGGGGCGAGAGAGTTGACAGCCTCCGTCAAGGAATTGGAGAAGTCAAGAGCCGCCGAGTGAACATCACCGGTGGAAGAGGGCTTAAATGAAGCCAGATAAGGGGCAAGGGAGTCGTTAGTAATCTCCCCAAAATTCCTTCTTAAGACCCACTTGGTATGAACAGACTGGGTGAAGCTGGAGGGAAGAGGGGAAAAACAAAAAGGGACAACAAAGTGGTCCGACCATGACAAAGGGAAGGGGGCACCAATAGAGAGATGGGAGTCATTACTGAAAATTCCATCCAAGGTGTGGCCAGCTAAATGGGTAGGTCCGGTCTTTAGCAGAGGTAGATTGTAGGAGGATAGGGCGTCTAATAGATGGGAGGTGTCAGGGGAAGTATGCTTCTCCAAATGGAAATTGAAATCTCCTAAAATGGTCAAGCAGGGCCCTGCGATGTAGGGCTCTAAGATTTCAAGAAGATCGGAGCAAAAAGCCGACCTAGGACCAGGGGGTCTATAGACCAGTATCCCAGTAAAGGAGATAGTGGGGGAGGGGTTGAGGGTAAAATGCATTGCTTGCAATTTCTTAGCGGGGGAAGACAGATGGACAGTCCGGCATTTTATGGAGCTGAGATAGAGTAACCCCAGACCTCCTCCCACACGACCCACTCTGTCCATCCTGGCCAGCGAGTATCCTTCAGGAATAGCATTTATCAAATCCGGCTGAGAAGAATCTGAGGCCCAAGTTTCTGTAATAAAGGCCCAGGAAGGCTTTTCCTGTGAGATGAGGTCTCTAAAAGAGACATTGTTTTTGACCAATGAGCGGGTGTTCAAAAGGAGCCCTGTGTAGACAGTGGGAGAGGGGGAAGGCCCTGTAGGAGGGGGGCGATGAATAGCCCTATCCGGCGAGGTAAATAAAGTGGGCTTATTACAGCAGCCACATACAGGGGTAGTAGCAAGAAAATCAGGGGTTAAGGTGTAATGACAAGGCAGCCTAGAGGGTTTTAAGGCTCGCAGGACAGTAGATAGATCAGTAGAGTCACCTGAGATATTATGCCTGGCCCCTGGCGCTTCCCTGTCGCTGACGGGCGCAGACGGGCTGGACTCTGGCTTGACTCCGGCGCGAATGCGGCGCGACCGCTGATCGCGTCCGCTGCGCGGAGCCATACCCAGTTGTTTAAGTACTGGCGACTAGAGCGCCTCAGACAGAAATGCCCAATCAAAGATGGCCGCTGCCGAAAATGCGGCGCCCGGGAGCCTCAGCCCGTAAATCGGCCGATAGTCGCCCAGGCTAGGCAGTCCAGATGGACGAAAAAGACTCCTTGCAGAAACCTGCCGCAAACTGCATTGACTTTTATAGCTAGGCGTGAATTTTTCAATGCAACCTATGTATTAATGGAACATGTTCAGTCGGAGGACAGCCTACCTCAAGAATAATAATTGGAACGGTCGCTGTTTACGATCCCTGTGATTAGATAAAACAGGGATGCAAGGATTTATTTTTAATTAAGCAGCCTGTGTTCCTTAGGAAACCAGTACAGCTTTTAATAAAGGCAATCCAATTTGGAGTAACGCCGAGGGGGGTGGGTTAGGACCAGTGCGCAATAATGAATCTGGAGTTGCTGGATGCGGTTATGACGCACTCTGCCTCTTTCGATTGTTTTTTTTTACCTACTGAAAGTTGTAGCTGTTTGTTTTCACGTGATCCTAAAGACCATTAAGAGCCAGATCCTAAGTGCTACCAGCCAAGGTTCTAGGGTCAATCCAGCTAAGGAGCAACATAAGTGCTCTTTCCCGTCCTAGGGAAGCGGCATGACTAACTAGTTACTTTGTGGTTTACAGCAGTTTATAAAGTACCAATACACTTATTTTACTAGACTGCTACTGAAATAATCGACTACTCACTCGCCTGTCCCGGCCTCCACCAACTGTTTCAACCCATGGTGCGTGCAATTAAGCGATGCTCATTTCTTTGGGTTTATTAAACTTAAGCTAATGTTACTGTATTTTTATTGTGTACATATTTCTTGCACTGGCTACATTCTGTTCTTTGTAATTTGTGGATATCGTCGGTTTCTAGCTAAAATGTCAAGATTTTGTTGTGCTGCATTTGAAATTCAGTGTAACTCAGTGCTTTGCAGAGTTAAATGGAGCACCTTTCACCTGTTGACTGCTGTTTTTTGTGAAATAAAGAGGTGAGAATTAGGACCAGATGTTAATCTACTATATTAAGTACCTTGTCTTTGCATCTGGAGAAAGAAACATGCTTCCGTACAGCCTGGTGCGTCCCACGTAGTGTCTAAGCTTTAAGTAGTGTATAAGAAATGGAGGTATGCTGCTAAGACCTGGGAGGATGGTCTGTGTCCGGACAGACTTGGACAGTTCCGCTCAACTCCAAAAAGGCTATCTGGGGCTGGGTTTGAGTGGATAACCATGAAGTGAGGACAAAATAAATCTACCACCAACTCGCAGTTCAACCATGCCACCCATTCTCCTCAATGGCATGTTTTACAGTATGTTGAAGACTTGGAGGCTGATGCTGGCCCAACAGCCCTCCTCCATAAAGCTGGGTGGAGCACCATCAAGCTACGGCCACCACTTAACAGCAAGCTGCTGTCCACCGAGCACTGCCTCACCCACCCTCTGGGAGAGGGACATGCAAATCTGCCATTTGTTGTAAGTGATACCCGTTGTGTACTTGTATCCACAGAAGAAGGCAAAAGTCCGAATTGACGGGATTCATTTGTAATGTTAAAGGGGAGAGTAAAAACCAGAGTACTCCTAACTTTTTTTTATGTAAACACCAAGTGTTCTCAGAAGTGGTCAGTAGGAACGTAATGTTGTGTTATCCCAAAACGCTTGTAACCAAGTGTGTTGAACTATCTAAAGGTGACCCTGCCAGGAGCTGACCGTATTAGGATGGAAGACCCCCATCCACCATAAGGCGACGCGCTTAGTCATAGGCCCCCAATTCACACTGACTGAAGGCATTCTACCTGTGCTGGCTTCAATGGTTAAAAGGGGATGTCGTTCTGACCCTGCTTCATTTATTTTGGCAAGGGACCTAACCCAGGCAGGAGTGAAAAATGAGATAAACTAACCGCTGGATGTCAAATGCTTTATTCCTGTAACTAGTAGTTATGACTAAAAATGAGAATGCAGTGTATTATTTAGCCTCTACTAGGAGGTCAGTATATTTTAGCCTGCATGAAAATGCCCAGGACTGGGTCAGTGGTCTTTCTTCAAGATCAAGCTACTTTCTGTCAATCACTGGCTCCTATGACTAACTAATTAAAAAGTAATCATTAATCAATGATAGTTGGCATACTGAACCAGTTTGGTCGCCTGGTGTTTGTATTTATACTTTTTGTATTTCTAAATTGAAAATCTAGGGGTATAGCAATGGACTACTGAATAGGGGGCAAGCTTTAGTGGTGGATTATTTGCAGGGAAAGGGTACAGGTGGAAGAGGCTGACTGACTTTTCACCCCGCCACTAGCTCTGTATTTGGTAGTGTTCCATGACAAGGTGTATTTTTAGTTTCTTTGTGATTTGTTGGAGGATTGGTCTTGATCGAATGTCAGAGGTGATGTTGTTCCAGATCATTGGCATATAGGCTGAGAAGGTTTGCTATCTTATTTGCAGCCTTCCTGCAGTGTTTACTATCTAACCTGTGATGTGGCGTGTGGATCTCCTGGTCTAGCACAGAGCTCCAGATTTTATTATTTACAATATAGGTATGGTTGTAGTGGGCCAGGTAAGTGATGCAGTTGATCTTTGAGGTGATTCAGACGTGCATAGTGAGACTGTGCAGATCCTTTTGCATGAGTGATCTGGTCAGACTTGCTTAACTCCTTGATGAGGCGTTCTGCTCCATGAAGAATTCCTTTCAGGAGAAGAAGGGTGGTCTCTGTGATGTTGTTGGGCAGGGCACCCCCTCAGTCGAGGGGGGAGAGCTTTAGGGCTTTAATTGCTGTTCTTCAGTGCTCTTGTGAGGTGTTTTTTTTTTTTTTTTTTTTTTAAACATTTTAACGTTTAAAAAAGTTTGTCTTCTTGCCAATGTGTCCTGTAAGTGTACGGTTTGGGTCACGGGTGAATCAAATGAGTTGGCCTGTCCAGTCAGTTGTGGTATGAAGTCCTTTAGGTTTAAGTCAGCGAATATCTGAAATTCGGTGTTAATCGAGTTTAGCTTCAGGTACTTTGAATCTCAGGGCTGAGTAGGCTTAGTCACCGCATGTTGCTATTTGAGAATATTTTGAGAGAGATTGTTGTGGTCAGCATACTGACTGACCTTGCTGTCTGCAAGGATGGTTTCCAAGGGTCGCATATAAAGTTTGAAATTGATAGATCACATGGGGATTCTGCAGGTGACATAGAATATAGGATCTGGTAGTCCCTACCTGAAATAGTTGCTGTCAGTTGGCAAGGTAGAATGTGACCCACTGTAGGTCTGTGCCGGTCGAGCTTCTAAGTTACAGCGTGCAAATACCTGCTGGACGATCAACTGTAGTTAAAGCTGTAGAAGTCAATCCAGTTTGATAGTGTTGAAGTGGTCTTGAATCAGTGTTTAGTTAATTTGGGAAACAGTCAAAGGACATTATGGCAGTTGTCGTCGTTCTTGGACACAAGTAGCAAACATTTTTGGTATGCTATCACAGACCTTCTTTGGGGCTAGCTTACCCTTTAATTTCAATGCTGCATCTCCAATATATTTAAAACTATGTAATGGTGCAATGATTTAACCCCTTCGCTGCTGGCCCGTTTCTGCCGCTGTGCGGTAAACAAACGAACAGGGCGGGGCCGTGACAAACCCCAGCCGTCATCAGCACACGAGCACCGCGGAGCGTGACGGCTGGGGTTCCTCACCAGCATACAAGGGGTTAAGGAATGATACATGGCCACCCCTATGTTTTTGGATTGCTGCTGCTTTTTCAACTCTGTAAGCGTAGGGAGTCCTGAAAAACCAGCATCCATGCCAGTGCCTGAATGCTCAAAAGTATACATCTGATTGGTTCACCCACAGCTGACATACGTTTATTTACTTGTAAATCCCCAAGATATGGTACCAAGAATACCCATGGCCTGTAAGATAAGGTATCATGTGTGGACTGCAGAACGTACTAAGTTTTGATAAGGCAGGCCTACCCTGCCCTAAGGACAGGGTGCATTCTAGTAAGAAGTTGGACAAGTTGTCCCTAACTTTATATATCCTGTAAGTAAAAACCCTGCATTGTCACTTTACTGTGGAAAGGATAGTAGCCCCTTTGGCGAGTATAGAGTTACACGCGGACTACTCAGTAGTTCGAACTTCTAAATGATACTTTGAGGTATCAAACAAATCTTTGCGTTCATCCCAAAGTGAATCTCGAGTCTAATTTAATGTAACTTCCTCAAATGGCAACTTTAGAAAAGCCGACAGGTTTTCCAGTGAAGTTTAAGGTTGCTGACCATACGCAAACCTTTCTGGGGAGGTGTGAACGACTTGCAGGAAGAAATGAAAAGAGACTCCTGTTGAAAGAGGCATGTAACCTCCTGACAGGGCGGCCTCGGGATGTGAGACCAAAAGGTGAGCTTTAAAGGGGCATCTGCTGTTAAAGGCCAAATGTCTGTCACACACAAGAGGGGCTGCTCTCGGTTTTACAGACAGGATGGCATATGGGACACAGAGGAGGAAGCAGCTGTCAACCAGTTTTTTTCTGTGTGATGAGCTATGTAGCTCCCACACAAAGAGGTTCTGCCATGTTGGAGTCGGCAGATTGGTGTATTCTGAGCCAGCTAGATGCCATACTTTACAGGAATTAGTCACTAGACCTGGAGAGGACCTGGTAGACCATTAGCTAGTAATCGCCACATCCCTTGAGGGCACAAATCTAGGCCTAAAAGTGGCATCCACACACCAGATCACATCTGAACTGAAGAGAGGAGCAAAGCAGGCCTACCCTGCAGTTTAGACTACACCTGCTGCTCCTTGGTCTAGCAAAGAGGACTGTGCCTGTGGTGCCCTGCTTGAGGAAAAGTCATTCCCAAGCCCTAGATAGAAGTGACTCCAAAAGTAATTTGGCTGACTTCCTGTGAGAGCTACGGGGCCTCAAAAGCTGAAGAAGCCTGCCACTGTGAGGTGGTAGCCAAGAATGCCTGACAACTGCTGATCATATTGTGAGACAATCCTGATCCTCCAAGGTTGCACCCAGGTCTGCCTGACCAGGGAGCAACTGCAGTGCACCTTGGTTGCCTAGTAAGGAAGTTATCACCAGTTAAAGGTAACTGCTAGTTTCGCTGTAACTGGAGGAAAGTGGCAAGTAGTTTTTAGCTGAATTTCACTCGGACTTCGAGGGACATTGACTCTGTGACCGTAGTTGCCACACTGTGTTCGTGACATGAGGGGTGGCACCAAGAAGACTCCAGTCACCAGCTCAGCATCCTTGAGTATCTTCAGGATCTGGTATCCTCTGCATCAGAACCACTCCATTACATTCTATGGTGGTTCATCCACAGAGTCTGGAACTGGACTGGGGACCACTTTGCCAGTGGGGTAATTGTTCTACTCAACCTTACTGGTCCGAGACTCGCTCCCTGCCAGAGTTGGTTGCCACAAGAGTGGCTTTATAGCTGTATCCAAGTTACTTGTAGCTAACCCTAAACCGTAAGTTGTGGTACATTACCATGATTTAATTACGCTAAGTGAACCTGTGATTTTTGTTTCTTTAAAAATTGATATCTCTGGAACTCTCCAGTGTATTTTTATCATCGAGATGTCTAAAGATAAAAATAAACTATTTTTGTAAATTGGTGATGGCATTTTATTCTGTTGCATTCTCGTCTTAGTCATGTGTTTTGGCACTTCTTACTGCTTTTCACTTTTTCCTCTGATAAAGTCCGACTGCTCGGAGCCACAGCTACCCATGGTTATAAGTTAAAGTTTTGTAAACTACCTCCACTGAATTCAATATTTTTTATACAGAGTTTTATATAGCGCAAACTTGACTATTAGTTACGTGTTGTACACAGTGAGGTTGCACAACGACCTCCTATAATCCACTTTCCTCACAGATGTGAGTACATGTCATAGTCAGTCCTGGATTATAATACACCATCTCTTTAATCACAAGTCCTAATATCACATCTGGCATCTTTCTGTTATCCACATGGTTTGTAGGTCTCGCCTAAGACATTCTGTGTTTAGGATAAGTGCATAAACCTCCGCCTACTTCCCACCCATCTTTTTAATTGGCTCCTGTCCTTCGTAAATGGTGGCTTTTCATTGGTTATTAGGCTTTGGAGTCCCTCCTCAGTACCTCCCTGTCTCTTTTTGTAACCTCCCATGAGGACACTCCATATTACATGTGCAGTTGCGCCCTAGGTTTTTATTACAACCTCAAGGCACTATTTTCTTAAATGTCTTCAGACAGGACAATCACGTGGACCTAAACAAGGTTAGCAGTGGTTACTTTACTCACTAGCACATCTCTCATTCATATTAGACCTTCTATAAATTTCCCTTCCTAAGCTCCACATAGAGTACAACCTAATCTGGAATTAATATAATAATTTTATTGCTCACATATCTTTATTTTATTGACAAACTGATAAGGAAGACATATCGATCTAGATATATATATGCCATTGTTTACAAAATAAATGTAGCACGCTCCCTAACGGAAGCTTGTTTCAGTTTCCACTTGGAGCACATTACAACATAATTCATTTTGTTCATACATAAAACAGAAACGGCAAAAAGAATATTAGTGTATACAACAACAAAGTATCTATCCAACAAAAAAGAAAAAAAAAAGTTAAGTAGCCACAGGGCCTTCAATAAAATTACCCCAAATTTTCTCACACTTTTTAGTGAACGAGCTCCTCTGAGTTTGGCTCACCCAAACTCCATAGAGTGAATTTCATTGATTAATGACCACCATTCCCAAATGTTGGGGCAGATCCAAGCTCTAGCCAATATAAGTTTAGCACAAGATAAGAGAAACGTCATCGGAGCAGACTGGGGAGGGAGACAGGATGTATATCAAGTAGTACTATCGATACAGTAAGGGAGGGTAGAAAAAGCTTTTTGATTTCCTAAACTTTAAGTAATTCCCCCCCAAAAATCCTTTAGAGTTGGGCAAGATAGCATGTGTTCCAAATCTGCTGCGTAAGCGAGGCATTTGGGACATTTAGTACGATCACCTTGGATAGGAGAGGTCTTAAAACCTGGTTGTTCACTCAGTAGACCTCCCAGCAGTCCCTTTTCTACCTGTTTGTTCTGTACTCTCTTTTTATCATGTTATGTTATTGCGAATCAGTTCTCTTTACCTAAAGCGCCGGGACACTCTTTTTGAGTAACCGCCGCGCTATACAAAAGAATAAATAACATAACATAACATATTATTAAGGGACCACTTGGAAATCTTTTCTGGTGTATAATATAACATACATGTTGTACGAAACTGTTGTAACCTTAAGCTAGATGATCGTAGAGAATTACTAATATTGGATAAAGAGCATGATATTTGTTTGGGAGTAATATTTAGGCCGATTTTGCTACTCCATTTTTCGGCTAATTTTTGACAATCATCAATTTTAACAGCGCAAAAGTATTTGTAAGCCTCGCTTATCACTGATTTATTTTTAGTAGAGTATAAACCATTCCAAATGTCACAATCTAGGATATTGTGTATTTTATTCTTCCTTATTAGAAAGTCATGTATTTGTAAGTATTTAAATCTCATTGTTTCCGTCAAATTATACAGAGTTTGGAGTGTGAAAATCTAAAAACCCCTGTGCGCCATATAGATCTACCAAAACATGAATTCCCTGAGCAGACCATCTGGGGGCCATACCATCGTTGAAAATTCCCAGAAGACCCGGATTGCCCCATAAGTGCAATTTCGGATGATAAAAAGAAGTATTGCCGTAGGCTAAAATATTAACCCATATCCTAACAATATCTTTGGTGGTCTTAAATTTCACCCTCTTGTAGTACTTAGGGTCATTAGCTTGTAGTAAAAACACGTTTGAATCAGATTTTAACAAAAAAGAATGGAAAAAAAAAGGTATCTTCCTTATGTAACAAAGACCGGAGGCGCCTAATAAATGAGGACAAAGTACAACTTAGCATCGGGAAAGTTTAAACCACCCTTGTCTGTGCTATTTTTAAGGAGCTTCAGCTATCTTCTAGCTTTTTTTACCCCCAGATAAAGCTGCTAAATTTTCTGTCTAGCTGCTTAAAAAGAGTTGTTTAGTGCTAGTGGAATGGAGCGAAAGAGGTATAGGAATTTAGGTAGTCCCTTCATTTTAATGAGGTTGATTCTGCCAATTAGGTTCAAAGGCAATCTGTGCCACTTTTTTAGCAATTCGGTAGTAGATTTAATTAATTCGTTATAGTTAAGATTTTATTTCTCGTATTTTAGATGTAATTTTGACACCTACACCCAGGTAGATAGCGGTTTTGCAGATCTCAGGGACTTTTACCGCTGGTGTGTGATTAGCTATGATTTGTGTTTTGTTTATATTTAGCTTATAACCGGAAACTTTGCCGAATTTACAAGCCTCAATGTTGATCCCTTGTAATGCCTTAATAATATCAGGAGAGTAGATGGCAATATCGTCGGCTATGCCATAATTTTCAAAACCTGTTCATTAGACTTGAAAGGAACTATTCTGGGTTGTGCCTGAAGAGAATGTAAAAATGGTTCGAGTGAGAGGGCAAATAATAAAGGTGATAGGGGGCAGCCTTGATGAGTGCCCCGGGAAATCAAAAAATCTGTGGAGGTCTGTACCCCATAACTAATACGGGCTGAAGGGTTGTCATATAATGCCTGTATCCACTTTAAAAAATGTCCATTAGACCCCATTTTGATCAGAACGTGCCAAAGATAGTCCCACCCCACTCGGTCAAAAGCCTTGCTCTCACATTTCAAAGCTATTAATTGTATATAGGGTCATAGACATTTGAATGTACTCTGGTACTGTCTTGCATGCAATGCATTATGGGAGTATCATATGTGACCAAACGTTTGATGCTTACTAGGGACTTCTAGGTGCAGATTGCGGTACTGGGCCTACACATCTATATTAGACCTTCTATGAATGTTATCTTAATCAGCTCCATAGAGTACAACCTAATCAGGAATTAATATAATTATTTTGTCACATTTCAAAGCTACTAATTGTATATATTGAATGTACTTTCTTGCTTGCAAGGCATTAAGGGTATGGTGGATATACCATATCTTCAAAGATTGATGCTCACTAGGGACCTCTAGGCCCAGTTTATGGTACTGCATGTACACATCTCACATTTAGGTTAGACCTTCTATTAATTTCCTTTCATCTTCACATAGAGTACAACCTAATCCATAATTAATAAAATAATTATTTTGTCCCGTTTCAAAGCTACTAATTGTATACATTGAATTTACTGTGGTACTGTCTTGCATGTAAGGTAGGGCAGATTTTTTTTTTTCTTCCTCTTGTCAGGACTTTGTTTCTGGTTCAGATACATCAATTGTCACCCTCCAACACCCTATTTATTCGTCAGTCGTTGGTAACAAACGCGGCCACAAGTGCGCAAGCTATCCCATTGACCTTTTACCTGTGAAAGGTACTCCCCTACCGGTCCACAATGAGATTTGACAGACGCACATATAGCTCAAAATGTTTATTGTAACTAACATGCGCTAACATGCAGTATACATGCCACAAGCAGAAAAATGCATAACAGTAATACAGTCTGCATCGCAGCAATTCCGTGCATTATGAAGGGAGATGTCATCTTATAAAAACAATGGAGAAAGGACTATAATGCCTAACTTCCTTCCCCTTGGAAAGAAATATTATCTATTAGAAGATATCTGGGTTTTGTCAGCAGACCCCATATCTTAGAGTATAGGTGTGATTTCTACATTGCAGGTGAGTGTTGCTCTTCTCCTTGGAAAGTTCCCTCTCCAAGTGTCTACCTAAACATGTATCCCCATAATATCAAAGTAAAAGTCTCCAGCTGCAGTGGTATATTTTGTCTGGGTGCTAGGGCCTGACCAGAACAGAATAACAAGTGGCATTGTTTATCCACCTTGCTCACAATGTTCAGACTAAACTCCAGGAGCAGGCAGAGAACTAACACCACAGACCGTTTTAATGTGAAAGGTATAAACCGAGTCTTGCAAAAATAAAGTTATGTAGTAACTCTCAAAAGCAGCATCATGGCTGCATGGGCCATGCTGTGATGTTGACAATGTCCCTATAGGCCATGTGACACTCTCTCGCCCTTTCAACACCTGGTGCCAACTTGGAAGAGCTTTGTCTGTGGATGTAATTTTCAGCTGACTGAAATCACCCCTAACAACTACAGTAACTGTTGCCAGTGTAAGTAAAACCAACAGGAAGTTGTTTGGAGCCACAGGTCCAGAAGACATGTTTGCCAAAAATGTAGTGATTAAAAGCTTGGAGTGTAAGGCCCTCACGTGGACCAAAGAGGGCTCATGTTACACCTTCTGATCCCATCCACCTTCCCCTTCCCATACCATGTTTTGATAGTAGTTGTTTGGCCTGTGAGTTGCATTTCATCTGAGCGTCTGGCGTTCTGGTCCCTGTGACTTTTGATCTCTGAACCTTGTGGTGGCTGGACCCACACCAGTAGTCTGGTTCTAGATGATTCAGACTGTATTTCTTTGTCGAACTCAAGATGATGTTGTCCACAAGAGGGTCCCAGGCCAGTACGAACCAAACTGCGTATCAGTTTTGCTACTCTGTTTAGTAAGTCTCCTCTTTATCCCTCAATGGAGGGGCAATAAAAGCTGCCTGAAAGTGTCCTTCGGAAGGCTTGGCCAGCTTATGCATTACTTCTAACACCATCCAAATACCAGCAAGCTAGTTCATCTGGTGGCTGGGATATGAAAACGCAAGCCAGAGGCACCAGTAATGGTTATTAACTTTAAACTGTAATGCTCACAGCTTTGTCAAAACGTGCAGTATATGAAGGTGTGTTAATCCTGTCTGAGACGTAGATTATGATGCATTTTTGAACACAGTAGTGTTTTTCAACGATGTGGATGTATAAGCAGTAGTCTTAAAGTTATTTTAGTTTATGCTATCCTTTGTTAAACTTACTTAGGGTCTCTGAAGCCTTAAATGTACAACCGGGAAAGCCAGTGCCTGGCATTTAGCCTGCCTAACAATTTGCTGGCTTCATTTTAAGTTTGAATTCCTAGACACTAAAGGGCTAGTGTGGGGAGGTTTGTGCCGCAGCCATGCCACCTAATGTAATACTTTTGTCCTTCAGGCTGACCTGTTTTCCCCTGAAACCTCCTGCATATACAGCAGGAGCTGCTTCTGTGAATAGTAATAAATGGTAAGTTTGACAGCCGTGCATACTTTGCAGTCCTGTCCGACCCCCAGCTTATTGCCGAAGACAAACCTCCAAACCAGAGATTCCCCTCAGGGAAAACCAAACTAATGTACCCCATGCTCTGGGAGTTCTCTCAGCACTTGGGGACTTTTTCTACCTAGGGCTGCCATTTCACAATGGTGCCAGTGTCTGGGCGCCATACGGAATAGGTTTGCCATGGTGTTGCTGGCAACAGCTCTGCCATTGGACGCTTTTTTAATTCTTTACACTCTAAATACGGGGAAGGGAGAGGACGGTGAATGGTTAATCTAATGTACAAGTTTATGTCCTGTTAACACACTTATGTAAATGGACCGTTTATTCCTTTTCCAAGCAATCCATTTGACTGGACATTCACCTTTGTTTGATCACTGTTATTGGGTCTGATCTAGAAACCACTTAAGCGGTCTTGTCAAGCTCCTGTTTTATGAAACAAATTCTAATGTATGTATATTTATACGTACATGTTGAAGGGGCTTCTGGTCATCCAGTTTTGTAGGACGTCAATTGAAGAGGAATTCACATTTCGCTTCCACCTCTCCTTTGGCCAATACTCCACCCATTTCAGAAGTTGTTTCTATTCCATCAGTGTCCACCTTTTGCGCGTCCGCCTTTTGCGCTTCCATAGGAGTATCAGCCTGAAAAGTAGTGTTTCAGAGCCAAGGCTGACAGGCCAATTGCTGTTTTTAAGTTATTATTTTTTAAAGTTTATTTTTATGTAGCTCATTTATGGAGTTATTTTTTTTGTAAACGTACATGGCACCTATCGGTGGCAACATGTTTTACTTTTACACTTTTCTTGTCTATTGCATTATTTTTTGCTGGTCGCATGCTATTGGCTTTTCTGTGTATGTTGCTCTTTAGAAACAAAACGTAACATTAGACGTCTGCACCTTTGAGTGTCTTGCTCGTTGCGTACACTGTACCAAACTCTGAGAAAGTGTTCTCGCAATGAAAAGCTGACTTTGTTCTTTCTGTCTCGTAGGTAACGTGTTTCCAGTTGGTTGCTGGAGTCGGTCGCTGCCAGCTGGCCCCCTCCCACGCCGCCACCTCCAGTCCGGCCTGTGCCAGCGCTACCCGGGCCTGAAACCCAACCGAGGACTTCCTGTTTCTTTAAATACGACCCCCGCCATGCCACGTGTTGAGAGGTGAGCTCTCCTTTCGCGCGGGGACGGCGTCACTCCTGTGCCCTTCTGAAGACGGGCAGTGTCTGTCAGTCAGTCCGCAGGCTGGAAGGAGCCCATACTTAGACAGGGTCGGACGTTTCACTGCAAGCCTGTGTACGCGGCCGGGCCTCGCATTCGAACCGCGGGTCTAAAGCACAAGAAACATGACGTGGACACGCAGCTAGGAAATATCTGACGTGTGTGGTGGGTCTCGGGTTACCGGTGTGCCTCCAGACCTCGTTATTTGTTTGAGGTTTATTAGAGGAACGTCGCCCTCGCGCTCCCGTGGGAAGGATATTGTGATGAACTACAATTTAACTATCTGACAAAATCGAATGAATACCGCCGTGCTCGACTGCAAGCTGCCTGCTGTTGCCAAATCTTCCGAGGCAGTAAATCACTTTTTGCAAACTTGTTGGGTCGTCTGAGCGAATGCGAACCATGACTTACCTCCGGATGTGGAGTGAGTAGTCTGCGCTTTTTTGTGATACCCTCATACTGCGTTTGATTGAACCCAGCTAGGAGTGGCAACTTTCCGTTCCAGCTCTTGAAGAACTGCCCTGAGGGAACCCGTGAGCTGGTACTGTGAGGTCCTCCAGAGGGCGTAATTTAAGCATTTGCTATTTTTTTTTATGTGGTCTTCCTGGTTGTGAGATTGTGTACTTGATGGGGATTCCCGCCGCACGAGCAGTCTTGGGTGTTGCGGGTGAGGGCCGGGTTCTCTTGGAGCTGGCTTGTCTGGGCAGAGGGCACCCCTCGTGCCACCCTCAGGCAGTGTTCCGCACTGGTGATCACCGCATGCCAAATTAGCCGGAAAGCGACAAAGTGGTGGTGTCTGCCATGTCCTCCACGGAGCAGAAGGAGATGTCTCTGGCCAATGGCGCAGCCCACCATGAGGATTACAATGGCAACCTGGAACTGGAGCCAGTGGAGGCCGCCTTCCTGGGGCCTCGGGACAGTGTCGGGCTGGCGGTGATCGACTCGCGTGCCAATGCCAAGGGCACGTGCGAAGAAGACTCCCTGCTGGAGAACGGCAGCCAGAGCACGGAGAGCGACGACCTCAGCACGGACCACGACCCTAGCCCCAGTGAACCTCTGAAGGAGACCTCCTTCTCCATTGGCCTGCAAGTGCTCTTTCCTTTCCTGCTAGCCGGGTTCGGCACTGTGGCTGCCGGGATGGTACTGGATATAGTGCAGGTAAGAAACCTTAACCTCCCCTCCTCCCCCACACACTTCTATTCTTCCCTGCCGCTAAGGGATCCTCTTTGTGTATGATCATAGCAGATGTGTATGAATTTGAGGCCACATCCTGGACCGGTTTCGCAAATAATCCAATTTTCTGAAACTTTTGGAGTCTGTCTCATTGGAGTGGAATAGTTTGGACTGTCGTGTGTGTGTGTGTGTGTGTGTGTGTGTGTGTGTATAGTTTATTTACCTATATTTATAGGTTATGTAGCAAACTACATCCATGGGAAGGGGCTTGGATTTCAACAACATCATATAAGTGAAACTCAGGAGGGCGAAAACCGTTCCGAGGGTCATCCTTTGAGGAGGGTGAGCCCCTGGAGACTTTTTTAGATCTGGCTGTGCACTGTAGTCTGCTGAACAGGTGCCCCCCTTCGTGTTTTGTAAATTTAGTGTACCTTGTCAGAAAAGTTGTTAAATGTGAGTTAAAGAAAGTTGTCGACCTTGTACACCGTTGTGTTCTCCAGTCAGTTCTTTGGAAGTTATTTACATTCATTTTATACATGTGGATGTTTTACACCGAAGGTGTAACCTGATTGGCTGGTGCCTAACCTAGCATGGAAATTAATTTCCTTTTTCATTTGCTGAAAGAATGTATTTTGATTTCAACATTGCTATAGTGTCGTTCAGACTCTAGTGCCACAGCTATGTTTCTGTAATTGACTTTTGCAGAAATCTATTTAAGCCCCGCTTTTACATAAGCAAGAGCTCATTGAGGACAGGATGGAAATGATCACAGTAAAATGGACTAGGGTGCCAGGGAACTCTTTCAAAATCCTGTATAGTGGATGTAGCTATTGAGAATGCAGCTTCTGCTAAGGGAAGACTCTCCTATAAAGTCATGTGGTTGAATTCTGTCTTTCTGATTCCTTTCCCCCGCACCCCACCTTGCGTTTGATTAAATAAGTTTGAGTAATCGCAACACTTTGTATTTACAGTGCTCCAAAACTGCTAGGCCGAGGGCAGAGCAATGCACATTCTGGGGAACATCCTTTACCACAAATCTTTTACAACGCAGTACCGTTACCACGTAGTTTTTTCAACGACAGTTGTTACAACGGCTTGCGCTGTAGGATAGGGAATAGTTTAATTTACTATATAACACCTTCCCTACTATCCACTGGGACTGAGGTTGGAATAGTAAATTAAACTATTCCACTATCCAGCGCCCCCCCAATGCAAGTCGTTGTAAGCCTTGCGTTCTATAACCTGCGTTGTAACGGTACGCGTGGTAATACCACGCGTTGTAACGACATACATCCCACATTCTTTATATTGCTACTGCTCCCCCTTCAGTTATTGAATTGTGTACTAAATATGGTACTTCAAAGTACTGTAAATGGTATGGCGTTTACGGATCACCACCATCCGAGGCATGGGGAGACCGAGGGAGATCATACCGTATGATCAAGTGATGCAGCAGGAATTCTAACCCAGGTCTCTTGGATCCTACTTCAGTAATTTAACTGCAGGGCCCTGTCTGCAGCAGAGCAAACCTCACTTAGAGTACAATAACCATAAGTGTCTGCGCAGTGCAAGTGGGCTGGTGGTGAGTGGAGCATGTTAAAATATTTACCTTTTTTCTTTTCTTGGACTGGGAAGGAGTCTGGGTGCGAGTGTGTGTGTGTATGTATATATATGTGTGTGTGTGTATATATATATATATATATATATATAATCATCTATCTTGAGATTCCTGCTGTCTTCTGGAAGCAGACCCTTCATGTGGTTCCCCTAGCGCCCCACCCCCTGGCCCATTGACCATTCCACTTAGTGTGTGTTAATCATACTGGGCGGACTCTTGGCTCCTTCCTTGACAACTAGAGGGGATTTAAGAACTCCATAATAGAGCGTGGACTAGACGTCAAACCATGATTGTGTTTGTGCAGAGCCACACCACATAGGGCACACATGATGCATGCACACAGACCACCAACAGTCTCCTATTTCCACAAATTCATAGGCATCTGTTCAGAGAACTAGAAGCATGCAGGCATTGATGCGCACAAAGCAGCAATCGTATATGGATTTGAGCTGACAGCAAGCAGACTGCCTAATGGACATCAGAAGAGACCTGGCTGATGGGTAGTTTAATTGCCCAGTAGTGGGCATTATGGTAGCTCCCTTTGATGGACACGGAGTGACTTGTCTGAGGCTACAAGTTGTTTCAGCTGATCACCTCCTTGATTTTGTTTCTTGTTCGTTGCATTCCACAACTTGTAACCTATTCCCCTTTATGAAGGTAGGACTTGAATGCCAATACATAGAAGGACCTGATTAGCTTCTTACACCTGGCAGAGGAGCAAAGCTTTTTCGGTCTAACATGCTTGAGTGATTTCTTTCGAGGGGAAGGAAGTGTGTGAGTAGGTACCATACGTTGTTTGGTGCTAAGACTTTACCTGGGCATATATAGACTTTTGCATCTTACTTGCATGCGAGACCATCGAAGCCTGTGTTTTGTGATACATACAGGCAATCCTTGAGGGAAAATGTTCACATAGAACTCATTTTAAACGTGGGTAAATGGGTATGAGTTTTCTTTGCGGACTGAATCTAAAAAAAATAAATAAATAAATAAAAGATTTCAAACATTTAGAAGGGGCAATAATAACTCAACCAGTATGTAACACTGTTCAGCCAAACCAAGTTTATTTAAAACAAATATTAATTCTGACAATTACTTTGTGTATAGTGAGAGAAATTAGTAGCAGACACTACGTGTGTAGTCCAAGATGAAGGAAAAAATAAAAGGTGAAACAATGGGAATCAACTAAATGTGATTGGCTGATACACATGAGATAGAAAATTCAAGTACAAACTGTCATGGATACAATAGTGCAATAATTGTATCTGCAAAAAGGAAGACACCTTGTCAAACTCTTTAATTGTCAACGGCTTTTTTACCCTTCCAGAATAGTTTTATATTTTCCCTCCTCTTTGTTAACTAATTAAATTGTGTTTTTTATTTAAATATATACACATGCAGGCCTGAGTTTTAGGTCACCAGCATTTGCCATCCTCTTAAGCCTCCTATGATGACAGTAGAACCTCAAGACATAGACAGAAACCTTGTATAGCTACAAGAGTATATACTGCAGGAAGTCGCACTTGAGTTGGGGCACTTAACAACTGTGCACATTGGTGGAACAAAACCATATGCTGTTTCGAGGGTTTCTATATATTTGTAATTGTATTTGGTGACTATTGCACGTCTCTCACTTTACTAATTGTGGTGTAGAGAGGCCTGCCATAATTTTTGGACACGTGTTTGCTGCTGCCTAACATAAGATCTGAAGGTTCGCTACAATCTTATCTTTGTTTACCTTCGACTCTGCCATTGGCTTTGTAACACGTTTACATAGGAGCCTTTTATGCCGGCAAAGACTGCCCGGTTTTACACGCAATACCTATTTTAATGCCTGCTGTGGCTACGTTTAAACAGTAAGCCTTGTCCTATCATTAAAGTGAAAATGTATAGGAGCTGATAATAGAGTTGCGGCCTGCCCTGGCCTCCAGGTCGCATGCGTTCCCAGTAATCCGTTTAATATTCATATTTGCTTTAGACTAGGGGGGGTTCTCTCCTAAGATCTTTCTCTGTTGCTATTGTTATGTGATTGAGTACTTCCTAAACACTTTGTGTTAGAGTTTTTTTTCTTTTTCTTTTTCTTAAACCCGAAAGGTGGGTTGTGGAATGGGCGCATGTGGCTTTGAGTGGGGAGACGAGACCGAACTGATCATAGCTGGCAGGATGGCTCATTCCATCGAACAATATCCTTTCAGAAGGGCAGGTTAGAATCGCAACAAGGCATCCTTCCATAGTCAGTAAATTGTGTGTAATTACATTTTAGGTCTAGCTTAAGACATGCATGCAATCCATGTCTCTTGCAAGAGATATTGTATACCACGAGAGGCTTGGAGCCTGAACATTCCTTATTCGTTTCTTTGTCCATTGTCCATTTGCTCCCTCCTAATTGACCAGCGTGTGCTGGTTTCACTTCTCCCTTCCGTGCGGCGCATGAATCGAGGACTAATTTGCTTCCTCTTGATTAGTGTCCTTCTGATGCGCATGCTGTGATTGAGGTATGTAGTTTTTTTTAGTTTTTTTGTCTCCCCCCCCCCCCCCCCCCCACCCTCCTATCCCACTTGTTCATGCTGCTTCTTTCCCTTCTGACCCACCTTTATGTTTCTACTTCTACCGCCACACTTGCCCATTTTGCTTCTTGCCTTCCGCCCCAACCTATCTGTTGTCAGTGTTGTTCCCACCTGTTATAAGGAAAAGCGCTATGACGTGGCCAGCACCTGGGCGTGCCGTTTGTATGTATCACATGGACTTCCATTCCCATCATGCATTGGAAATTACTCACCTGCAAGTGCTACGCCCACTGAGGGGATAATAAATTAAAGTAATGCAATTAAGGAGGGAAAGCGTGCTGCGCAGATCCGTGGCTGACAGTTTCTGTTTACCCTGTGAAGAAGAAGCAGGAGCTTCGAAACGCGTCAGGGATGTAAATTATTGAAGAGCTGGAACCGGTTTCAAAAGTAAATGGTTCTGTGAACTTGTTTCTCGTGGAGTGGCCTCCTTCAGCTTGAGGGCAACTTGGTTTGATATATATGTATATATACATATAAATGTTCTATTCTTGCTCATTCCCTCACACACCCCTTCCCATTGTCTTCTCGTCTGTTCTTCCTTACATCCCTGCTGTTGTCTATCCCACCTGCCTGGGGGGGCGGGGGGGACGGCTCATGACTCTGCCAGGGTTGGCCACGTCATAACACTCTTTTCTAACTTTTAGCCATGCTGCTTATCAGCTGTGTTACTCTACAACGGGTCTTAAAAACATTGACGCAGTCAATAGCTGTCACATAGGCAAGACCTATTTGCGAATACTTGTTGTGATAGGAACACCTGTAATTTACAGAACTTGTAATTTACAGAACTTGGAGCATGAGTGGAGTATGAAGCACCACATGAACAAGTTCCTATCATCACATCAAACTCCCTTGTGTTTCTGTGAGAACTAACAAAGTTCTTGCCTATACTCCGTGTGGTCTTCAAAAAATACATAGGTCAGGCACTCACCCTCTCGCACTGAGATTGTTGTAATGCTGTGCGTCAATTTTCTTGCTTACACTCTTAAGCCTTTGCAACACATTGAAATCGTAGCACCATACTTTTCTCTGGGCCTTAATAACCAGTCTAGAATCTCTAATCCTCTTCAATGGCTCTATGCCTCCAAAAGATGTATTCCTATGGCCCTTTTTCTTCCATCCCCTCCCAATATAAAGTGATACATTAGACCAATCTGGAAGGGGGACGTAATTTATCATTTGTGCTTTAGAAGTAAAGGAGATGTTTGCTGGAGTCTTTTGACAGACAAAAGGAAGCCACAATGTTATCCTTCTTTTTCCTTGTAAGTTGGGCATCAATAGAGACGCACATTTTCCGATGTTTGAAGCTCTAGAGATGCTGGCCAGATGGTAGACCGCAGCAATTATTTTTCTCTTCTTTTAACGAATATTGTGCTTTCATCTGTTATCAAGGCATGTAGTGCCACAAGGCAGATAACTGGTGAATGTAAAGAAATGTCAAGACTCCGAATTTATTGGTCTTCCGCATAAGTATAAAATGGAAGCCAAAAGTTTAAATTAGCTTTGCTAGTGTTTCTATATAAATGTTGACCACTATGGGTGGAGAGAACCTTGTGGAGCATCCCTGTCATTTATTTAGCAAGTTGTGGTAAAAAGAAGCATAGAGAGAATTCCTTATCTAAAAGGAAAGAGTGAAACCAAGAAAAGACCCAGTACAATGCCCCGTGCCCCAGTAGAATAAAGCACAAGTGCACCACCCCTTGACCCACTGCAGACACCTGCACCAGCAGATATAACACAAGTACCCAGGTCCTTCATCCTGTAGTCACTTTCAAATGAGGATAGACATCCTGAGATTCTCTGGAGCATGGTGAAGGCGTCTATCCTGCATTACATTGTGCCATACTGTTAAGCGAAGTATTCCAGAGTATGAGTCCTGCAATGAACTTAAGAAGGTTCACCAGGTGATACATCTTGAAGTACTTGGAGTACAGTTTACGGAGGGCACATAAGGGGGTGCAAGGTGCATTAAAAGGCCCTGGCCATGGCGTACTGACATAACACATGGGCATATGCCCTGAAGTTTTCAAGCATGAGGTGAACTTGGGGCACAAATCTAGTTTAATGCTGGTGTCCATCCAGCTGCTGAATGCTGTTTATATAGATAGGTAAACTAGGGTGAAGCTGTGGGCATGCTCTGGCTGAGGGCACTAGCATCCTGTTGCTCTGCACACGTTAATTAAAGGATTAATGTCTCGGGTGCTGAAACTAGTTAGAGTTGTGGACAGAAAAACACGACCAAGTGCCAGGTCAAATAAAGCACATAATCTGAACTTGGTTCTACTGAAAAGTGTGCAAACAAACGTTGGACGTTTTCCTAACACAATGACAGCCTCCAGTACGCATATTGGAAAAACTGGCACAACACACCAACTGTGCACTAGAGCAGTCAAGCATTACAAACCCGGACACCAGACTACGTCAGCAGGTAAGTGCTAGTCTACTACACACTAGAGTTACATTAAACAATTAAACACTAACATTCAGATAACACTGTGACCAACTCCAGTGCATGCAAACTGAATCTGTAATACAAGACAATAACAAATGTACTCTGCCTGTTGTACCGCACACCTGTCAAATCTTCCCAATTTTACAGAATGAAGACTGGTCCCAGAGCACATGGGCAAACAGCCTTCTAGAAAGTGATATTCCTTCACTCTGGTTTACTGTGCCCCCTGTACCAGGCAACTGTCAAAACTTCCTACTGTGTAGAAAGAGGACTGGTCCCAGAGCATACTCTGGGAGTGTAACGTATGGCTGTCACTCACAATATCATGGGGAACTACTCTTCTCCATATTTTCATTTCCGGGTACTTCACCCAAAACCCCACCCAACATCTTGTGTCCCAATACTCCTCCTCCTACATCGCACCTACCGGTTATTCCCCCCCCCCACCCCCCCATACAACATCTAGGAATAAGAACCTGGCAGGCAGGGCAGAAGTGATAAGCCAAGAAGCCGTGTTGCAAAGAGTTTGTGCTGCCTTACCGTTCCAGAGCATATACAGATTGGTAAAAGCTGTGGAGTGATCCCCCGTCTCGTTGATTACTGACTTGTAGATCCTCCACAGGCTTCCCTAGGCAGCTGGTTCTTTGAAACCTATCTCCACATTAGGTTCCACAGGCCACATTTGACAGCTGTGTGCCATGCTCTGCTGTGAGGGATGAGATGGAAAGCATCTTCACTGCTCGTGAGCAATGTGTTTGCCCAGTCTCTTGCTGTTGGACTGGTAAAGCACTTCATGGCTTACCCCTGTGGGGCTTGCTTGCCTGTCTGGCACCCAAAAAGGAGAGCCTGCAATACATCCTCTTTCCCTCTGTAGAAGTGGGACCAGTGGCACTTGGCCAGACAGGAGGTGCTATAGCTTGCCGATGTCAATCTGAGTGAATCTCTGATGTAGGATTCAACAGAGAATCTAGGCATGGGAATGAGTCCTTTATGGCCACTTGGGGCTACCTGAACCTAGGTATACACATCTAGTGTAGGCTTCACTACCATTATAGCATATTCAGCGTGTCAAACGTATTGGGCCTCACTACCAGTAACTAAGCCTTTATATCCAGTTTTAAGGCTTAGTTAATACCCATTCTGTGAGCCTAGATACCTGCACTGATGAGGATGAGCTCATACACCGCTATGCCAGTTAGACTTGAACGCAGCTGTGAAGACAGGCCCTGTCTCCAAATCAAACTTCACATCCTACAACCACCTATATGCCTCCGGTCTGGTGCTTTAAATGGAGACCTCTACTGCCAGTGCACTTTTTTCAAGTGCTGATTAGAAAAGTGGCTGTTCAAATTTTGAACAGGAGCAGCACCAAGGGTGGAATTGCATAGCATTCAATGTATGCATTCAAAACTTTTATGAAGAGGTGACCACCGGTCTACTTGTCTAGAGCATGGTTACTTAGGCTATGGCTCCAAATAACAATTCCTGCAAGTTAACTGCTACTTCTCATCTGTGGAAAACCAAATAAGACGAGCAGGTGTTTTGCCGGTGACCGCAGCAGGACACTTGGACTGCTGATGTAGAGTATCCTCCAGATGTGAAATGGTGCTAGAACCTTCACCTTCATCTTCACATTCTTGCAGCTTTACATTCCTCTCGGTGAGCTATAAACCCACTCTAGAGACCGATCTGTAACTGAACATGTTCTGTGAGCGATAAAAGCTTGGTATAGTCTGCCCTGCTGGATCTTTGCTGCAGGCAATGAAAGACTGCATTTGCTGCCTAATGTGAGAGGTAATCTTGCTTTTCCACTGCAGTGCTGCACCTGTGTGCATGGAAGCCAAGTTTGCACTGTTGCTTAGTTTGTGTGCTATGTGATGGGGAAAGATGCACAGTTGCTAATGTTGCCCTTGCTGCCACCTTAGGAAGAGCCTTTCAATGCTTCTGCCTAACAGTTTAGGGTGTTCCCTCTGCTGTTACCACCTCATAGGAAAAACAAAGGATATATTTAATCCACATGTATAACCTACTCTATGAACCAGGAAATATATGACCATTTAAGACTCTTATTGTCCTGAGGAAGGCGCCTGACTCTCTACAGGCAATAGTTTAGTGCTTAAACGTTTTGCTGGAAAAGAGAAGCATGAACGTTGCTCAATCCTCTTGTTATGTTGAGCCTAAGGCATTGCTTTAGCAATGCTTGTTGGCGAGATATTATGTAGGGGCTTTCAAAAATGCACATAAAGGCTTTTATAGGCGGATTGCCTACAGTGCATGTGAGCTGGGTGCGTGCACATCGCACACCATTTGACTTCAAAGGAAGCCGCTCCCCGCCCCCCACAACGCAATGTCGAGAGCTTGTTGTAGAACATATGGCTACGGTTTCCTCTCCAACCAATCCTCTCCCTTCGACCGAAGAACATTTACGTTTACTTTTCTGCCAGTCACTGGCCGTTTAGTTCCTCTGCAGTTGTAGAGGTCAAATAAAAGATAATATAATAAAACAGCCTTATTGTAAGAGTTAAGGATGTTTAGGAGGGCTGCAGGATGACATTTTTAAAAGATAATGGTAACTTAGTTTTACTTCATGGTTGCTGGATACATTGCTGCATTTCTTTTCATCTCGATCTGAAAGGGACCAACAAACATTAATGAGCAGCTCCGCTCGAAAAGGTACAGGATGTTTTGTTTGTGCTGAACATGTTGCTTTATTTTGACAATTCGAGCCAACATTGGCCTCTGGGATCTGCTGTGCTCTGTGCGAGTAGTGATTCGATCGGGGTTCCAGCCTCTTAATTGCTCACCCCTCCAGCGCTGCGGCTGTGCTATACGAGGGAAACATATGCACCGGCGGCCATATACAGGCTCATTTCCTCCTTACTTCATCTTTCACTCTTTAGGAGTCTTGCTTTAGCACTTCTCTCTCTGCCTTGCTCTCTCCATCCTCTTTGTTTTTCTCTCTCCGAATCGCTGTTCCCACTTTCGTTTTTCTTTTTCTTTCTCTTTTCCCTGCTATCATTCGATCTCACCCTTCCTCAGTCTTATTCTGGCTCGCTCATGATCCTTTTCCCTCTCACTCTTCCTCTCCTTTGTTCCTCTTTCTTTGCGTTTTCCATTTTCTCTCAATATTTCCATCCTTTGTTGTTTCTCCTTTAATTTCTCAGTCTCACTCTCTCCTTATCACTTTCTCTCTCACTCTCTCTTTATGCCAGTCTCATGTCGGAAGTTAGCAGGAATGATTTGGCCATTTCTGCTGCACATGTTCGGAACGGGGGTGTGTGTAAATCTACAGTGTACTAGAACATCCCTAGGCCATTCTCTCTCTCTCTCTCTCTCTCATCCTCCTGTTTCTAAGTATTACATTCTGACGTTACTATAATTCTGTATGCTTTCTCACTGACTTGAGAACGTAAAAAAAAAATTCTTAACCTGCCAGCAAAATTAACCTAGTTTCCATGCTTGATTCGATACGAGGCCACCTCCTATATTCTAGCTTTCAATGACACCTCAAGGTAATGGTGTCCTCTGGGTGCTCTTCCGGTTTCTGAAGAGCAAAAACTAATTTGATAGGTATTTGCCATCCTTATTTTGTAGCAATCTACCTCTTTGTGTGCGCAGATGCACCAACGAGGCATGCCGTGGCTACCTCATACCTCTCTCCCTAATGCATTTAATGGATGCCATTCTATCTTCTGGTTCACCAGCAGATCCATACCCTCTTCAGAGTTTCAAATTGGATTTCCACGTTGGAGGCTCTTGAACCACTATCGAATTGGCGAGGGTTCCACCTTCTTAGAAACAGGCTCATGAACAGTCTTTTAATACAAAAATAAACATTGACACTTTAGTATCGGTCAATTACAGGCCTATGTCACTTTTGTTTCCTACTAAGATCTTGGAGAAAGCCGTTGGTAGCAAATTGTCTGGCTTCTTGGAAGAACCCCATTTTTAGGTGACCCTATAGGACGAAGAGGACACTGTTAGCACTCTATCGCATCACTGAACGCCATAGCATCACTCTGCGCCGCCACAGCATCAATCTTTGCAACCATTCAACAACTGGTTCAAATGTGTTCTCTCAATGTTTCAAGCTTTATTACAAATGTCACAAAAAGATGTAAATATTTCACTTCTGTTCTTGGATTTTCGTCACAATAAAATACACTAACATAATCTTCACAAGTTATTTACAAAAGTTTAAGCTATTGCCATTATAAATTACAATAACTTTTATTTAAGTATTGAAAAAAAATGTAATCAATTTTGTAATGTCAATAGATCGAAGTCACGTAAATGCAACACATATTGTATTACAAATGCTATAGGTGTCACATTTTCGAAAGTTAACACAATTTTTCATTGTAAATGACTAAGCTATTTCGCTATTTTCAAAACCAACACATAAATTAAAAAATGTGTCATTTACAATACCAATAGCTCAAACTTTCCGAGACCTATTGCATTGCAAATGCTCGTTTTTAATCTTGCAGTTGGAAACACCAGTAAACACTTTAGCTTGAACACACAATCTTAACAAAGGGAGAACATGAATGTCTACATAAGGATTATTTAGCCCCCACCCCCTCAACTAGGCAAACCATAACTTCGTCTTCATTTTGCATATATTTGTTTTAACATACGATGCAAATGTGAGAACCCTCACAAAATACGTGAGCAGTTAATTTTTGGGTTTACGTGTGGCTCCAGCAGGTTTTTTTAAATGGACTAGACTACCAAGCGAAGAATATTTTTGTGGGGGATGGGGCCTTGAAATATTTAAAGCGCAACCCCTAAACCTACGCTCCTGGACATGATCCCATCAGCCACCCCTGGCTTTTCAGACAACAAGCTGCAGTGTTGAGGTTTCAGCTAGATTTTGTTTTTAAACACTCGTTACCGGATCAAAATCCCAGCATGCAAACTGGTGATGGCTCAAATGTCAGATGGTGTTTCAGTCTAGTCTAGTCCATTTCAAAAACTGCTGGATTCATACGTTTGTGACTTTGTGCCGGGTTTTCTTATAGAATTTTTTTTTTAAGTGTTCGATAGCCCAGTGGTTAAGATGGCAGAGATGGTCTTTCAAATGCAGTAGCGATCATGTTCGTGCTAAAGGGCTAGCAATAACACTATTTGGGGGAAAAGCAATCTACTAGCGCCTCTCTTCATAAGGGGCCTTTGGTGTGATTTTGGCGGAACGCTTGCAACACTATGATGCACCTGTCTTGTTCAGGTGCTGCCTCGTGAGGTTCTCTACACCGGCTCTTAGTGCCCAAAATCAAACCTTTCGCTAAAAGCTGGTGGCTAGGGAGACCAACCTGGCCAAGATCGCACCGAGCAAGTAGAGGTGCTAGGAGCCATGAAGATATCTGGTGGTGATTAAGTATTGTAGAATAATCCTGGTGTTAGTGTCACTAGTTCTCTGGCAGATAGTGCCAAGTGGGGGAAATAACTGGGTGCCAGAATAACACTTATCTTGATGCAGATAGAGGAGGATAAAGTCATATTAGCCGGGATGGCACTGTTCCAGACAGACCTGGAGACTCGATCAAGCCGTGGATCTGGAGTTTAGGAGGTGTACAGAGCTAGACGGGTTTGCGTCAGCCCCTGCGGCGAACATCCTATTCAGCATCGGCAACAGACTTTTCTAACTATGAACAGAGACTGCCTATAACGCCAGATGCAGGGGCACAAGAACACCACTTCTGCGCAAGTTCACACTTTAGCTGATTCATTGAGTTACAGAAGAGTTCTGGGCTCTAAATACCGCTGCCAACTATACTTAGTGGATGGCATCTCTTGGCTCTGAGCTGTCTATTGGTGATGACTAGAATATGCCAACTGTGCATGGGTAAAATATGCCACTGCATTGAAGCAAAATCCAGTGAACAAAGAGTAGAAACGGTCTGCATTAGTACTGCCTGGGGAGGGATAAGCTGCAGTGATGCAGTCACTTTGGAAATCCACACCGTTTTGCAGGGAAACGAAACCAGGTAGGTGTAGTAATCAAATAAAACTCCAAAATTACAAAAAATAGGATTTATTGTAGAGCGAGGCACAGTACACTGTTCTTCATGCAGAAAATCCAAGCGTCTGCCCCTGGATCTGTTACTTGGAATGCAGAACCCTTCAAACCATAACCACGGATCCAAGAGCAATATTCAAAGAAACTATTTTTAACGTACAGCTGAATAATGATCATAAATAATTTAACATAGAAATGCAACAGTTGGCCCATCGCGTGGTCTGCAGTTCTAAAAGATTTAAAGTGGCTGAATGAAGGAACCAATAAGGTCTGTAATTAATTTCTCAGGTATAGAGTCTTTGTTGTTCACACCTTTTAAATGTGAATCGGAGAGGCTTGAAAGAATGTACATGTATACCGGAAACCAGTACAGGCCATGAAAGTGGGAGTTTGTTTATGTAAGCCAAGAACCAATCTGAAATAGTCATTCAGGACTAACTGTATGTGTTGTCTGCAATATTAAGGAGGCCCCAGTTTAAGAGCATTATGATAGTCCATCGTGAAGGGCCTGAACTACTGTTTTGCTAGAAGTAGAGGAGGTAGAAATATTTGAAAAATGAGGAAATTGAGGAATTTGTTGTAAAAAAAAAAAAAAAAAATTTTTTTTTTTTTTTTTGCTCAACTAATTGGGGAGAGGGGGTCGTAACCAAGTTTCTTTGGCCTCCAGTGTGGGGACCATTTTCCGATTAAGATACCTTTTTGTTTTGTCACAATTCAGTTTCAAACTGAATTAATCCATCAAATGACTGAAGATCAACATTGCATGAAGAGTTTTGGTGATGGCGTTTGAGGCAATGACTTGGGTCATCTGCATACGATGCCCCGTTGAAACCAAAGAATTTGATGATGGAGGCCAAGGGAGTGATGTAGATCTTAAACCACATAGCAACATCAAAGCTAAACAGGAAAAATTTGTAAAAATATGCAAGAACCTGTATTCTTACTGTAAAAAATCATATCCAACAATGAGCTTATTTACAGGTTCCAGCTGTCTGCTTTGAGAGGAGTACTGAATGAGATACCATATCAAAGACTGAGGAAAGAACGAGGAGGACCAGGGCGACGTACCCACCCTAGGTCAAAAGAAGCATTTGATAGTCCTCGTCAGTAGCGCTGATTTGGTATTATGAGAAGGTCTCAAGTCCAACTGAGTCTGGTCGAGAAGGTTGTCTCCAAATATTGTGAGCTTAATGTTTTTAGTAAACTTGGCCAGCAGGAGCACCAAAGGTATTGGTCTGTAGCTACAAAAGTGCCAGATCTGCTGCTGGTTTCTTTAGAACTGGCCAGACCTTTTCCATTCTCAATGTTGATGGAACCAAATCAGTTTCTGAGGAACCATTGTAAAGATTAGTGCGGGCTAAAGTGATCTTGTTGTCGACGATCTGCATGATTTGCGGAGCCCATGGGTCAAACGAAGAGCCTGATTTGGCTTGCAACAAGTTTGCGTTTACTTCGGTTTATGCTTTTGGACTTTAACTTCATCCGGCTGGAGCTTGGTGCTACAAAATACCTATGAGAGAGACCACAGGCCTATACTATTAGCCAGTTGAAAATCCAGTTTATTTTCTGAAACTTGGCAAGACTGTCTCAAATACTGTGGGAGTGTGTGGGTGAGGGAGTACAGTTCAACTTCATGATGACTGCGTTTATTCACAAAGGCAAATTCCCTATCTAGATTTTTATAGCTGGAGGTAGCAGAAGTGTAACAAGTGTTTCTAGCTGCTGGCAATATAGTGGTAATTCTTGATATATTGATGACACTTATGCCACAATGAGTCTCACCCCTAGTGTAATGCCCTGTCGTCGTTGGTAATTCATAATCTAGATTGTGGGCATTTTTGGCACAATGGTCTCTGGCGGTTGTGTAGGTTTGCACTGGCATGGCCTCGGTATTTGTTTGTGTATTTGTAACCTCTCTAGTGATATCTCACACCTCAGGCTGTCTGATGCAGTGAATCTTCCTCCACACTCACCCATCCAACCATTATAATTGTGCGATGGTCTTTAACTCTTTGGCTAAGCAAAGGAGTGCCAATACTATTGGCCACTGCTTGGAAGACTTCCATAGAAGCCTGCCTGAGTTTCCGTTTAAACTGTTGGGTATTAAAGTGCATTCACCAGACTTCACCTAATCAGTCCGAACTGGGCTTTATTGTGCCCACCACCACATGTTTTCTGTAATAAATTACAGAAGTGCATTGTAAACTGCCTCCTGGCACTTGCAAGAGTTTGTTTGCCCTGGAACACTGATATATCATACCACTGTGTGGGATAGCACGGCTGTAGTCGTTCCGGAAAGCCAGTTTATTCTCTAATCTCCGTCATCAACTGGAGCAGGTTCAAATGTTTCATGGTGAGTTCAAAAACGTCCTTTCCTGGATAGACTGAGAAACGTAGTTTCATAATTCTAACCGTGTGCTACGTCCACTCTCTGCCCAATGGGTCATGACTTCTAGACTCGCGCATGCAGAGATATTGTGAGCAAGAACATACAGGCGCTTGCAGCCTGTCCATTCCTTCTTTTGGTTGGCTTTCATGTCACTCTCCCATAGTTGCTTCTTATTTGTCTGCGCTTGTCAGTCTTATTTGGCTCTCTATGGATCATTACCTGTTTACCATCACTCTTGACTGTCTTGCTTTTTTTCTTCTACTGCTTGCTTGTCAAGCGCAAATCTTTTCCATGTGGTTGCATGTTCTTTGCAGCTGTCTTCTTGTGAACCTCCTTTCCCCGTGCACTCAGTTGCTCTCTGTCCTGTGTGCTTCTCCCTAACCCCCCTCCATGCTGCACTCTCCCTCATGTACTACTCTGTGTTGCGTTTTCACTCGCATGCCCCAAACAACTGAAAGTTGCTTTTTTGCCCATTGCTTGTCCCCAACCTCTGTTGCTTCCCCCCACTCCGGCCCTCCATTCACACATGTTGCTTCTGCATGCTTGATCGTTGATTCTCCCCGTCCCTGTGCCCTCGTTGTTGCTTTCCCCAGCCCCCACTATTGCTTTTCCCACTCACTTATTATAGCTTAACACCTTTGCCGAAGTCAATTCCTCTTAATGGGGAGGCTGATTGGCTTTACTGCTTCTTGTTTTGTGGGCGCAGTGCTATTCCTTGCTCATACTATCCTACCTTAGCAAGTGACCTCTCCACTACCCTTCCATGCCAAGGGTTCGTAGTAGAGCTGCGGTTGGGTTACCTCTGTCCTGTAAAGGGATACTGCCTGCCTTTCTGCTGACGTTGCCAGCACATCTGACAAGTGATTCTCCGTGCTCTTGGGATCTCCTGAGACTGCTTTTCCCTTCCTCCCCGCCGTACGCACCACTCTGTTTCCATGATGCATGTTTACTTGTCCGCATGCATGATGCATGTGGTCTAGTGGAAAGGGTCTGTGGGTGAAGCACAGAAAGTAGAAGGGGCTGCCAGGGTAATAGTGATGCTACGAACTAACTGGTCTATTAACTTCATGGTTGAGTGAGGGCCAACAGACCAGTAAAGGCTAGTCATCAGTGGGTGCTGGGGCACAGTCTGAAGGGGGCACTTGAGGAAGCAAAGGATGCTGCTCCTCTAATGTATAGGGTTCTGGGCCTATAGCAGGACGCAAGTCTCCCTTTGTGTGTTTGACAGGCATGCTTCATCAGAATGTGCTTGTGGTAGGGAGAGGGTGGTTGGTCTCCTTCGCAAGTCTGTTCCCACATAATGGCACCTGGGCACCCACATCAGCGCATGGACTTGGGCAGTACAATGCTTTGTATATTCGTGACCATAATTACTTATGTGATTAAGTACTTCTTGCTGTACATTATAAGAATATTACAAATTGCCAGAGGTGTGTGGCTCTGTAGTAAAAGTAGGCAGAAGACTTGAGTTCCTTTATAAGGTCATTGAACTCCGAGGTGATTTGCAACACCCTTATAATACATTGGATTCTGCAGTCCCGGTATACTTGCCTGTCTCTAATTTCTTTATAATACATGTGATTCTACAATCCCTGTATAAACAGAACTGTGGTAAAAAGCAGGTGAGACCTCAGAGAAACTGGTTACCATAAGACAGAAAAAAAATTGTAGCTTTAAAGTTATCTTTCTTGTTTCTACATATTTGGAGCTACTGCTGCTTTAACTTTTTATTTTATTGTGTTCAAATGACTTATATAAACTGTTTCCTAATATCTTTTTGCAGCAAGTACTGAACAGGTTTTTATTTTTTTAATTTCGCATCATTCATAGACTTTAGTCGCTTCGACTCCTCATCGGGAGTAGTAAGCGTTATATAAATGCAATTAGTCGCACTCACTGGTCCCCAGCATCCTAGTCGCGTCATCAGGTTTCACTTTCTCTTTCCTGCTGTTTCCCCCAGCTTTGACCAAATGCAGTTTCTTGCTGAAGGCCAGTATCCTTCCATCCACAGGCCGTATTATTGATAAGAAACGTAACTTTTATTTTTATTTCTTAGTACATTTTTCAAATTGTGTTTTTTTTTTAAACGTTTGTGCACTCCATAGGAGTGCATGTGTTTTAGGACGGTCTCCTTTCTTCACTCTTATTCCTTTCGCATACTTACTTGTTTTACTTTCTTGCTTTTAAACCACCTCCCCGAAGACCACCCCCATGTCAGTCACATAAATGCCCTCTACAAGACATGCCTTGGCCCTTCCATCATGCAGCGCGAATGAGCTCCGTGCTAATTAATCATTTCACCATACAGATAAGAAAAGAATGGAGCTGAAAGGCTCCTAAGCCTGCTTACACGTGCTCAATGCCGTGCTTGACTAACACTTTATGGCAAAGCACTTCCCGGAGCCAAGCTGAAGCTTAAAATACAGCTGTGCGCGTGCATTAAAGTGAGTTCAGGGAATCGTGTTTGAGCTACGGGCCTCTTGGCTTTCTGGACTGGCGCGCATTGAAGACAAGCATGAAATTAAATATTTATAGAGGGGTCCCACTTACCTGCGCTTTTAAGTTTCGCCTGCAAAGCGCTTGCGATGTCCTTAAGGAATCTCTTGTAATTAAAAGAAGCATTGGAAAAGCCACTAGGTTTTTATCTAAGCAAAAGCTATAGGCTTTGCATGTCGCACAGCAGTTGAGATGCTGTGCAAAATGGCTTAACATTTTTTTTAAAGTGCTGTGATGCGCCCAACATTCTGTCATGGGGTCTTATTTCATTTTTTTGCAAGCCATATCGCCAGGCATTCAACTGCTCTACATTGTATGTGTGTGTGTGAGGGGGGAGGGGGGGGAGGGGGGGGGCTGGGTGGGGGGGTCGAAGGCGCATTGGAATTCGGAAGCGAAACCTGTTGGCTTTGTCAATGCTTGTTTGGTAGGCTGCGGGTGAGTTCAAGTAAATACAAAGGGTTTCTGGTAATTTATCATGGGCTGTCGGGACTTCTGGAGATCTGTTTATAGGAAGGGGAAAGTTAGCCACACTTCTGCTGGGAATATCTGGACCCTTAAGGATCAGACACCAATGCAGCATGCTGAGCTCTGATTTTATTTACACGATGCCCTATAAACACACTTCACTTTTGATTAGTCCATTTCACGTTAACTGAGAAGGCTGTTCTGACAGCTCTACCAAGCGTCACAGCTTACAGTAACTCATTCAGGGGATTTTCCGGCAATGCCGCAGAATGCTCACGCAACTCAGCAGTTTTAAAAATGCATTTCAGTGCCTCTGCTGACTTGCAGAGCCAATGAGCAAGTACCACAGTGCTGATACCCCTCGAAAGGTTCCAGGACTAGAATTGGTTTCTCCCCGGTAGTTCTTGTAATTGGTGGGCCTCTGCACTTGTGAGCCTGCAGTGGCCAAGACCATGCTTGCCCACGTGTCTTCGGATGTGTATGTGGTTTGCAGAGTATGGGGAGACTCTAAAAAACAGATGGAGCCCATACGGCACTCCCCTTTTGGGTGAGGGGGTGCAGCACAGACTGCTGACCTAATTTAGCATGAAAAAGACCGCTTTCCGCTTTATTGAAACTGATGTAGATCACCATTTGCCTAGGCATTCCAATTTAAGAAACTAAAGCCTCACCATACAAAACTTCAACTATGGATTGTCCTACCCCTACATCAATATGCACCCCTTCATAACTCAACTGTGCAACTATGTAATGCGCTTCAATGTTTAACCTTTCATTTCTCCTATAACAGATCACTGCATCTAATAATATCTAACCAACATAACTTCCTATAGTGTAACCTTTAACTTCCTGTTTCGTCCAGATGTGAGCTTGTTCACCCAACAATAAGACTTTTCTAAACTCATGCAAACTCTTCAGCAAATCTCCACTCCGAAAAAAGCCTTGCTCACTGACTTTTTCTGCCGGGGCTTCCTTGTTGCCGAAATCAACTCTGTTTCACAGAAGAATGTTTAAAGTCCTGGCCAAACCCTCCCTTGACTCCAGCAAATACAAATCCATACTGCACCTGAAAGATGTACCTTTCCCCTCCGAAAGAATTCGACATTGTTATACTTTGTATGCACGATCCTGTCGACCCAAGGCCCTGCAAATACAAACTCCTTTCCCTGTTAATCTTTCTGCTTGCCTTGTCCATAGCTGCTGGCCTATTAACCCCTATCAATCCACCTAGGAAAAAACTCATTCCAAATAACAAAACACCCTGCCTACGTTCTTATCTCTCTTCATTGCACACAAAAAAGCTAAGCCTTTCTCTACAACAAAGTCGTTCTCCCTACAGTGAATTACTAGGATGTCCGGACACCTACCTATCGAATTCCACTCATACATTCTTTCTGTTGCATGCCCTCTTTTCCCTGCCAAGTACCTGGGAACACATGACAATCAAAACCCAGGTTCACTCATGTTCTGATCTGCTTGCCTCTCTGGCCACTTAACAAAGGAGTGGCCCACTAACCATATGGGTACATCCTCCGCTGCCGGGCCTGGAAAATGACCTGCAATATAAATAAGAACAGTGGCACTTGCTTTTTAACTATCCACCCCATCAATCCTCTCATAAGTCTGAAAGCAATCCGAGGACCACCTCCCCAAGAGCAGGATGTTCCAGCCCCTCCTGCGGGCCTCAGATTCTAGCCCTATGCGAATAGAATGTGTCCCATATTCACTTTCTACAACCCCCAAATGCATTAGCACCTTCCATGAGACTGATCAGTTGAAACGCAACCACTGAAGCACTACCCACATGTCTAAAGAACCCACCCTGGAATTCTCATCCAGGTTTCACCTCCAAACTGTCACACAACCAGTCAACCCTGGTTACTGGGCAGCATGCACTCTGGATAAGCCTGCAAAAGTATATTTTGGCCCCTCTGCTTCTGATCCGTCTTGGAGTTGCATAACCTTATCTCCAGTTGGTCCTTTCATCTCACCGCTTCATCCCAAAGCAACCCCATATGCATTCCTTCCTCCCCAATATTTTAGACACCCAAAATGCACTAAAAAACATCCAGGTCATAAGAGTAGCACACTAACATGCCCCCACTGTCCCACTGCATAATGACTGCAGCATTTGGATCACTTTGCAGAATAAGTGTCATGTCCAAGGCCTTTTCTTATGGCCTGCGTGCCCCTGCTCCTGGCTCCAACCATTCTCTTCCCCAATACCCCCCACCCCATGCAGGCAATGCCTACCAATTTCCCTGCAATGGTCACCTGGGACAGTCCCCCCTCTATGACAAAATTAACTGCCCCACCCGCTGGTCTATGCCGGAGCTCCTGTTTCCAAAAACTTCTCCCATGCTTGTGCATACGATCTCCTAGTGGACTCTGCCAATCAGTGCTTTAAATGGGCCGGTACTGTCCGGTTCAGAGTACCTGCACTTTATTTTGGGAGGGAGCGTACCAGCACTTCAATTAAGTGTAGCATTTCTCTTGAGGAGCGTACTAGCACTTCTCAGAAACAAGCAGGTACTGTGCTACAGAGTACCTCTACTTCTATTTTTCCATTTCAAGCACTGCCGCCAATGACCCTACCACCAGCATTAACATAATTTGCTTGCTACTGTCCAAGGATCTGTTGACATGGCGTCTTTTATTACACCAATTACTTTACTGCACTTCAGAGTGTCTGGAAGGGATAATCTGCTAGCCTCAGGGGGGTGCGTCAGTCTATTGTTTTTTTTTTTTTCACATTGTGTGCTGTGCACACAGTGCCACGCAAGGAGAGTAATGTTCCACCCTTGCACCAGGACTCTTGGCTTAATTGCTACAGTAGCCTCAAGCATGGCTGTCGGTGTGCGCGGTGTGGCAGAGTTGGGGGACGGGGGACGGGGGGGTGGGGGGGGGGGCGGGTGACGGGTGACGGGTGGATCTCCGTGTGGACTGAAGGTGGATGTGTGGACTGAAGGTGGATGGTCCCAATTTCTCAATTCATCTGAAGGCGATCTTGAATTGAAGTCGGCTGTTTATGCCTAGCTCTTCTATTTGATGTCATGTATCATCGATGACGAAGATTGATAGGATTAAAGCTGTTTGGGAGCGGTTAGAAAATGGAGTGAAATGTAGATAATTTGGAGAGATGGAGGCTAAGCATTTGAGGAACGCCATGGACCAGATTTATTAGACTCCCATCAAAAGATAACAGCCTAATTTTTCCACAGACAATAATCCAGGCTGCCAGCTAACAACCAACTTTCACAAGACTCTCCATGCCTACACACACAAGTGTTAGATGTTTTACGTTTATTTCCCCATCATTTTCCCTTTATAAAGATTTGTGAAACATTTTGTATTGCATGAATGGAACTGGGTGTGGTGTGCGCTCTAACATTAAACATCAAACATTACACTGGGTATTTTTTCTACTTTTTTTTTCGACACTCTCACAAGCATTCAAACGTTACACATAAGAACACAAAACATTGAAATGTCGCTCGTAAGCACACTGAAAACGTGGCAGCTATGTTCAGACTGGAAGCAGAACATTTGATTCCAGGACTACCGTTGCAACAGAAGAAAACAAACTGTCATTTCTTTATCAGGCCAAATCGTCTTGCCTTGCTTACACTGCCCTCTCATTTTTTTTTTAAATCCAAAGAGACTTCTTGTTGCGGCTTTTATTTTAGACTTCATAAAAATCTGTATTTGCTTCGTATAACTGCTAGAAATCCTTCGTCTAGGCGCTTACTGTATCATGTCAGGACTATGATAGCAACCTTTATTTGAGTGATGCTCACCTAACGTGTCCCCTCTGCCCATTTCCGTCCCCCTTTGCCAGGCCCAGCCTCGCCACTCTTAAACTTTACCAGCCGCTACTGCTTTCTATTTGTTTGTAACCGTTTTTATTTTAACCCCCAGGCCGCAGCTCTAATTCCGCCGCAGCGCTGAGGGTGGTGGGAAGGTGAGCGCGGCGCTTCCACGCTCGTGACGGAACCACGCCGTCATGTGCTCATGACGGCGTGCTTCTGTCATGCTGCGGCCCCGCCTGCTCACTAATTCGCCCGTGCGGTCGGGGAATCTGTGCTTGTGTGGGAATTTGTGCTTATTCTGTGTCCCACCATAAAAGTACATACAAATACAGTGCATAGAGACTAAAGCTAAAACACAAAATTCAACAAAATGACGGTACTACCGCCATACCCCAAAAAGTTTTAGTCCTCGGTAAAATATACCATTACATTTAATTGCAATATCAAAAAGCCCATAAAAGCTTATAGAACAATAAATACTTTTTAAGAGCAGTTCAAATTGCTAAATACAAAAGTGATATATATTAATAGTGTAACAAATAAAGCCGTTGTGGGAGTAGACATTATAGGTCAGATACATATTAGAGAAGAGCTTGGTGCGATTAGCCTATCCTATTGCCCTCCACCTAATGGAGCTGCTCCAATGAAGATACTTGGATACAGCACAGACCACTGGATGTGAAGATTCTGAACGTAGAAGACTTGTAGCAGCTTCTAGATGGCGACAGCCAAGTTGCTTACACAATGGATTCATCCATGCTTTCTTTAGGCGAGTGCATCTGGGGCAAAATAAAATGTTGGCTAGTGTTTCATCTGTCAGACCGTACATGCAATGCTTATAGGAGTTAGATTACAAATATGGTCTTTATTAGAAAAATAGAATAAAGTACCATAGTGAAATTTAAGGTATAGTGACCTTGCAGCTGAGGGATCAATTACAATCCAAAAAGACTCAAATTGGAAATCTGGTTTAAAATCTAAAAGTAGGTAAGTGACCCCTCGGGCTCATTGTGGAACTCACTAAGATGAATATAGTTTCAGAATGCGTCCTTAAGTGTTGTCTTGGATAAATGCGTTGTGGATGCTGGGAAAGACCATGGGCACCAAGGCCAATTTGAACTAGCAGTTTTCGAACATGGGATAACCACTTGATTTTTCTAAAGCAATCTAGCGATACATCATCCAGTGCTCCACAATAGTAATCCAGATCTATGGATGACTTAACCCTTCTCCAATTCACTAACTGTTTCAGTTGCGCCATATCTATCAATGAATTAAAACTCATATGTCTATTCAATATTAAATGGGTAATCTTTGGGAGGTTGGGTAATGCTCTCAGGAACCTATTCTCCGCCACCCCTAACGTATTCAAATTCGAAGTGCCTCGTACTTCAACAGCATACAGGGCACTAGCTTCAGCCTTGGCTCAATACACCTTAAATGCAGGAGAAATACACCTGGTTCATGATTTCATGTAGAGTTTTAGAATTGTGGCAGAATAGTGGTTATGATTTAAGCTGGTCTTCTCTACTTGAGGTGCCCATGACATGGATCTAGGTAACCTAAAACCCAAATAGTCGCACTCTCATACCCGGTCCAAGGGGCAACCCCCAATATAGTCGGGCCTTTAAAAGTTTTATTGGGGCCAAGAGCCATAAACTTAGTCTTAGTGATTTGTCCTAAACCCTTGTTCGGTGAAAAAGGTTTCACATTTATTCACCAGCCTCGGCAAGCTGCTGGGGGGTCTTTGATATAAGTAGGGTATCGGGAAAATAGGAGCCTGGTTTTGGGGCCACCCGAACTAGGAGTATCATTCTCGGCGTTCTCCAAATGTATTGCGTCATTAAGATACAGTGAGTAAGGTTGGAGCAGGGACATAGCCATGTCGTACTCCTTTCTGGATGTCATTCAGATTAGCCTCCTGGGCCCCATCTCACTTGGGCATAATTGTACTGATGAAGACGACCAACCAATACATCAGAATATCAGGTGGTATCCAACTTTTCTTTAGGACAGCTCACAAGTGTGTTCTAGGGACTAAGTCAAACGCTGACGTTAGGTCTAGGAAAACCAGATAAAGATGTGCCTTTGGTAGGACAACACTCTTTCAGTACGTTATTAAAAAATGTAAAGGCATGGTCGATTGTACTGACCCCTTTTCTGAATCCCGCCAGTAGTGAGGAGTGTGCCTGATGACCTTCAATCCAGAGGTCCAGCTTTGTGAGTAGTTATCAGACTAATACCTTTTGGGTCACATTTAGAAGACTAATTGGCCTATAGTTTAGAGGGGAATCGTGTTGGTCCTTCTAGTAGATGGGCACAATCTGGGTGGCCTTCCAGCTGGCTGGAATGCTTGCCCCCTCCAAGATATAATTTTTATAGTTTGTTAAAATAAAGAGCCCAGTCACTGTCGGCCATAAAAGGGATGCCATCAGGCCCAGCCGCTTTGCAGGGACAATTGCTTTAATAGAATCCCTCAGCTCTCACTTGAGGGTCCTATATGCTGGAGGGTTGAGTACTGTTGCTGAGCTGCATCCACTGCAGGAAGTCCCTGCTGTGACCTGTAGAGCTCTGTGAAATTGGCGTGCCATAAGCCCCAGTGGACCAAAGTTTCCCTTGGCTACCATTTTCCAAAATCGTTGGTATCTCTTAACATAGCTGCCTCATAGATGCCTTACCATAGTTTGGATTCTTGATTGAACTGCTCTTGGCTTGGATCAACTTGTACTCACTACTTTTAGTTTTATCGGTGATATATTGCCCATAGATAAGGCCTGTTAGAGTTAATTTTTCCCCCACTGCAGGCCTGATTATACCGCAAGCATTTTGGGTTGGGCCCCATTAGGCATGGGTTTACTTGTGAAGCATTTGACTAGGGTTCTAATCAAGCCCCCATTTATTTTAGTTATTTTGTAGGAGCAAGAGGTCCCTGAACTGAGAGTTCACATATCTAGCTCGTGCATGGCTTCTCTGAGGGCCAGGTTCATGTGATCTCTTGTGCACAAATCCTAGACATCCCCATCTGATCCTGCATCGGTCTTTGGATGGCATTAAATTAGAGCGGAGTGATAGGGATATCGATAAGATGGAAAATAACAAGGCCATTTAGTGAGCAACGGAGGGCATTGTGGTTGCTGTTATCCCGATTTAGCATCTTAATATCAATTAGATTTCTCCAAAGATGGAGAAGGATAATACATAGTCAATTCTGCGTGATCTTCTAGGACGATTGAAGGTGCGTGCAGCTTTGGGATCTGAGAGTGAGTGACCATTGCATGCCCTCAGATCACATGCTGGAGTGAAGGACAGGAGGGGATATACCGCTCCAGACCAACCTTTCACAGTAGCCATATTGAGAACTGGAATCCCCAACTCTTTAGCCTCTTCGCTTACAGGGGACTGATTGCCCAGGTCACAAGGCTCATATGTAGTATTTAAAATAACCCGCAAAGGTAGCAGTATCCTAAGGGTCGAAGGAGGTCCTGTGAAGGGTAAGGTCCCGCATCACCTCAGTCGCTTCCCCCGCCCCTGTCCATCCTATTTTCTACGTTGTTCAAGTAGAAGGTCCAGGCATCGGAACTAGTGATGGATATATAATATCATGCGAGATGAAGGGAAGGGAGCGTTTTTAGCATTAATAGTTGATTTGGTCCAGATAAGAAGGGTGCCAGTTAGACGGTCCTTACCATTGCTACAGGCTGGTTCCTGGTAGGTCAAGTAACCTGATCTATGAGGTGGCTCAATGTACCAAGTTTCTTGGACGAAACATAGATCAAATTGATCAATACATTTTCCCCGAGACGAGTCACCCAACTTGCACTTGATTCCCGCAATATTCCAAGAAAGCATATTGAAATTAGTAGAAGTACAAGGAATGGGATCAGGGGTGATTTGTACAATGTCTGAGTGAATGGATATAGATGGATGGGTGGGTGGGGGAAGTGAAGGGGTTGTTACTATCTAGGCACAATTTCCTCCTCAAAGCAGTGGTCTCTACTATTGTCTCCAGTAGTTGTAGGTGCTCAGCCAGTCAGTCTACCATTGATGTTCCCAGGGTCCTTGCTAAACGGTGTCCTTTATTTCAAAAGCATTGGACTGCAGTCTGCGGGAGGATTACGTTTTAACCTAGTTGTTGGTCCTGCTATCGGATGACGGCGCAACTCCATGTTCCCAAACCCTCGGTATGAGCCCTCGACTTGTGCTCGAACCTAACAGTCGAGAGAGTCCAAGGGATCAGAAGATTCAAGGAATTTCTATGAGTGCAGAATATCAGAACAATCGATTAGCAATGGTGAATGAACAGATCTGTAAATTCATTTATAAGGAACGAAGATTCTTCATAAACCCTTTCGGTTGATATAGGGATCTTGGTCGTATACTAAAGCTGTTGGTTTATTTCTAATTGAGGGCCTCTTTGATAAGCCAAAAGGCCCTTTTTGATTAGCCAAAAGGCCCCATCACAGCTGCTCAGAGCTCAGTCAAAATGCTGAGGCTGCACATCCTGATTTTTGTAATCCATTTTAGTTACTTTTGGAATGTTCTGTAAAGACCATTCTTGAGCAGAGCAAGGCCTAGTGTTCTTATCAGAAGATGGAGCCTGAGATGGGTGAGAAATTATAGTGGATATGAAGCGTTTTAGGACCATTTGGTACCTTGCTCTGATTTTCTGAATAATAAGAGTTGTATAGGTGGGATCTGAGGCACGCTGGGAGGTTTTAGAGGATGGTAATCCCTCTGCCAGGCTTAACTCTTCGAGTTTTGGGCTACTACCACCAACATTTTCGAATCCGAAGTTATTGGAGCTATAAAAAGGGTTTGGGAAGGGGGTGGTATTAGCCCCGCAGAGTTGGATGTTCAGCAGTTGCAAGTCGAGGGAAGGTGAACACTGAGGTGTACATCTGTTAGCACATAAGATCAGAGGTGATTAATGGTACAGGTAATTTCCCAGCAGTAAGATGTAGGGGAGGATGAGTTAAACATTACTCGAGCCAGGCAAAGATCTATAGGGAGGCCGGCTGGGTTTTGAGCAATCCTACAACACCATGGGGGCTTTGCCTTTAGTTGTCTGCTTCTGTAAGACAATGGAGGGAACTCTACTTGAACCTGTATTAGGATGTGTGCCTGTACAATATCTTCTACCAGAAGGGATTCAACTTTCTATAAGTGTTGATATCCTTTAGGGTGGTGCTCTCTGCCCAAGTGTTCATTATGATAGAAAAAGGATTAAAACCGTAAATCCGCTTCTGTGGGGAGAAAGCTGTTGCCTTTCACTTCCCTACGTGGACTCTGCAAAGTCTATTAAAAAATGGGTATAAAGGGTTCGGCACTCACTCTGGTGTGCATAAATGTGAAGTCTTGGAGCAGGGACGGTTAGAATAACCCAAAGGTGGGCATGGAACCCCTATACAAAGAAGGCACAGGCATGAATGCCCATGTCAGTGGAAATGGAAGCGCAGTTAGGAACTACACTGAGGAGTTTGAAACTTTAAGATCGTTTAAAGCAATAGAGCGGTTGCAGCTTCTGTCGGTTATGGAGAGGAACACGTTTATTTTAAGGCGCAGCGATATTGATTGAAATAACAAAGAGAGTGTACACAGTGCCGTATGTGCAGAGAAATTAGGACTGCCTTGCGGGTGAAAAGCTAAGAGCTGCTGCGTTTTTAGTTAGATGGGGAAAGGAACACATTTATCATCAGGAGGAAAAGCGGATGCACTGAAGCAAACTGCGGTGCGATATTAATTGGCACAACAGAGGAGTGTGGCACAACAGAGGGAGTGTGTACAGTGCCGTATGAGCGGAACAATTGACAATGCCTTGAAGGTGAAAAGCAAAGAGATGCTACTGTTTCAAATAGACGGTGACAGGAACACGTTTTGTTACTAAGAGAAAAAGCGGATGCAACAAGGAGAGCTGCTGCTGCATCAGTGACCTGGGCGAGTGACCCGAGCACTCCCATTTCCGGGGCAGAGACTGAGGCAAGCCACAGTGGCCAGCTGGATGGCAAACAAAGACTTCAGGGGGGCAGGAAAGGCACGGACAGCGGGAGGGGGGGCGGGAACGGCACGGACAGCGGGAGGGGGGGCGGGAACGGCACACGGTCAGCAGGAGGGGGCGGGAACGGGCACTCACCTGGACTTCTTGCGGCGGTCGGCCTGGAATGAACAAAACAAACCTTAAAAAAACCCGCCTACCGCCGAGATGATGCGCACATAGAGGCGGAGAGGGAAGAAATCGCGGGAACTCCCACAAATCTGGTCCGGCCATGACGGACAGATTTCTGTTCCAATGGCTAGCCTCCATTTATGGAGCTAGCCAATGGAACAAAGGGCGGATTCCCAAGCCACTCTACTGTATACATAAGGTTTTCGCCTGCGCGAAAAAGCTGCGCAGCTTTTGCATAGGCAAAACCTAAAAAACGTTCTTTCTATAGTAGAATATTTAAAACATTATTGTCCGGCTCGAAGTGCAAACCACCATTAAACACAATTATTACCATCACATCCGCATTTGTGCATGCCAGCGTTAGTATGCTTTACTACATGAAAGCTGGATCTAATGGCTTTGTCAATGATTGTTTCTGGTTTGTGTGGATGATTAGTACTGAGATCTGTGTGGATGATTAGTACTGAGATCTGATTTGGTATTCTTTGAACACCACTCCATTTTAAAACTGATTTAAAAGGGGCATCACATGCACCCTGTTGACTGTCGTAAACCAAGACATTTTGATGTTTGCAAATGTGTACATATAATTTACTTTTATGGGGCTTTCAGCTCTCTCTTTCTGTTGTCATTCACATTTTTCTTCTGACCGCTACAGCATGGGGCAGAGGATCAGCCCACTTCAGTCATTAAGTAAATTTATTGTGAGTAATGGTTTTCTGCACTTTTGCAAGGTAAACCTCACACACAAAGTACTCCATGTCCCTCAAGGGAGCTTTTATGACAATGGGTGCTTGCTATTAGCTGCTTTTTTCTAAAAATAATTTCTCAATTTTTGGGTGTAGAAGGGCCCGGCAGCTCGACCAACAAAGTTTCACAAAAATTTGTGGTCAAGCAAAATGAGTATTGGTGAAGACCAAAAGCTTTCAGCCAATGCTGGACCTTCTGACTTTGCTAAAGCTTGTTTTCATTTTTAGTTCACTTGCAAAAGCGCTTTTGCTTGCCAGAGATGGCGTATATAACACTAGGCTTGCTGCACGCCCATTGTTTACCAGCTTGTGGTGACTTCACTTGCTCTTCTTTCTGCTGGAGCATGGACCAAGTACAGATTGCTTCAGCTTGATTGCTGTCCTGCTGCTGATTGTGTTGGGTTTGAGGTTCTACTTTTGTTTTTTCTTCATTAGGTCACTCTTGTTGCGACACTTGTCATTTGTATTATGTTTTACAATGCACACAGACTTCAAAGAAGCCATTTTCTCCTTTGAATAGGTCAGTTTCTGTTTTTATGTGATAGGATTTTTTGCCACAATGTCGTATTTATATTCTTTTCACACTTTGAGTGCCGGCTATTTTTGGATCAACGTTTGTTAGTAAATCATTGTCTTTACTATGTTTGTTTTTTTTCTTAAAACCTAACCTATACCTAAATGTAAAATTATTATTTTCACCATATCTTGGAAGGGTTGTTTCCCACTCACAGCCCATGCTAGCATTGTGTTTTTAAATTCGTAACCTGCATCTACAGCCTGCAGTCCCCGTTCCGCCACGACTGCTCCCAGGCCTATTTAAGGCAGGGCAGAGCGTGGACGCGTGCAACGGCGCGTCAAAGGCAAGCCCGTCTGCGCCCATCCGCACCAGGACGCTGCCAGTCGCCAGGACCTCTTTATCTTTGTTTCAGATTTTACATCTATGCTACTTATTGGTGAGTGGCTCAGCATGGCTAGATTATCCTACTCTAGTAATGAGCTCAAAAATGTAAATAAACCTTCTCCTAAGGAAAATGGCTAATACCTGTATGCATGACAACCACTGTTTAAAGGATCTAGTACCACCGAACATATCCAAACTAAAATGTAATTTAGCTATACCCAAAACACCCAAACCACTAAAGACTATTATCTGAATACCCGCTCAATCCCTAAGCATGCGGTTGAGCTCTGGAACCTTTTGGACATGGAAATACCAGATATCTGTTTTATAACCGAGACCTGGCTACATGACCATGCTTCCATGGATGTAGCTCTTGCCTTTCCACAGAAATATAATAAAAGAGTGGATAGGGAGGTGAAAAGAGGGGGGAGGATCACTCATAGCCACTACTGTGGGCGTTGAAATGATTTTCCTGGAATCTATTGGCACTGACTAACTTGAACTTTACATTTTTGGAATAAAGTGTATAGCTCAACAATGCACTATGAGAGGAGCCTTAGTATATAGACCTCTGGGCCCGAAAAATGACTTTATCCATAAATTACTCAAGGCTGTTGCCCACCACACCCTGGCTGCCAATGTTTTCCTTTTTAATAGGTGATTTTAATTATCATGGAGAGTTTTTCTGATCTAGATACAAACAGCTGATCGCCAATATGAGCACCTTAGGATTAACTTAAATAGTGATTGGCCCCACCCATGTTGCGGGCCATACACTTGAACTATTATTCACGAACGCCACAAACATAGTAGAACCTCCATCCCCTCTACTATGGTCAGACCATGACCTATTGAAGTTCACAATTCCTTTGGAAATGAGTTTAGGAGTGAGACAATATGGAGTAGATCATGGCAAAGTCACTCCTACCTCCTTTTCAGCTCATTTCAACCTCCCTCCAGTGTCAAGAGGAGAACATTGATCAGGCAGCATCCCTCTTTGAGGCAGAAATAACAACTGCACTAAATTAGATCGCTCCTCTTACTAAGATTAAAATAAAACCTAGAACTGCCTCTTGGTTCACAGAGCAATTAAAAATATTAAAGGCCTCCTGTAGGAACGCAGAATGTAAATGGAGTAAAAGTAAAGCCCAAATTGACCATGAGGGCTATAAAAATGTCCCTCGTAGTTATCTGGAAAATATCAGGCAAAGTAAAAAAATTCTTCCTAAACCGAATCGAAAAAGCGGCAAATTCCAATGAACTCGATAACAACTTAAAGGAATTTACGATGCCCCTTAAGTTAGGTGTCCCTGTCTCACAGGACTGGGCAGATTCTCTTTCCAAATCCTTCGAGGAAAAAATTATCACTATTCACAGCTCCTTTCCTTCGCATGAATTTTTTAAATACCCAGGAAAAATACCATACCTCCTCCACTGGCCTCTCCCCCCTCTTAGAGGAATTTTCTCAATACAACTCTGAGGAAGCGGGCAAGTCCATGGAAAAAATTAAATCTGGCTCACCAGTCGATCTGTGTCACCACATTTTCTGCCTAAAATTGTTCCGGTGTTTCTTGACAGTATCACAAATCAATTTAAAAGGTCACTGTCAAAATCAGTGGTCCCAAAGATATGGAAAGCTGCCGGTCACGCCAATTCTAAAAAAACTACTGCAGACCCAAAACTTTTACCGATCTTCCAATATCGTTGCACCCTTACTTTGGGAAGGTACTCTAGTCACTAGTTTACCGGCAGCTCGTAGACCATCTCGGGAGCCTTGGTTTACTTGATCCTTCACAGTCCCGTTTTCAGGGCTGCCCATAGTACTGAAATGGTTCTGCTAGAAGTCACTGACATCTGACTAGCATTGGTTAGATGGCCGTCATCTGTTCTCATCCTGCTGGATATATCAGCAGCTTTGGACACTATATCCCATAGCATTTTTGAACAACGGTTCTGAGATATTGGTGTCAGGGGATGGCCCTGAAATGGCAAAAGTTATCGAACAGATCGAGTCACTGCAGTACAGATTGGTGATTTAGTTTCATGTAGCAGGCCTGTTAAGATGGGATTGCCACAGGGCTCAATCTTGAGCCCTATGCTATTTAATCTTTATATGACTCCTCTGGCCACAGTGATCAGATCATTCAGCTTTGCTGTTGCGTCATGTTGATTATACTCTGATTCTGATCACCCTTGGTCCTGACCCTAGGGATACAAAATCGCATTTTAAGAATTGTATGCCTCACATAAATAGATGGATGAACATCAACCACCTACAACTAAACTGAAGCAAGACCGAGCTAGTACTTTTTGGTAAGGCTCATGAGCACTGGTCATATGACTGGTGGCCTCCAAATCTCGGTCCCTTGCCTGCCCTTAAAGCAGATAGTGAGGAATTTAGGAATTCAGATTGATAATCAATTATCAATGAAAAAACAGGTCAACTACATAATTGGCTCCTGTTTTGGCATTATGCGCAATTTGCGCAAAGTGTTTAAGTGGATCCCGCTAGAAGCCAGGAAACCACTGGTACAGGGACTGATTATCATCCATATGGATTACGGAAATGCTCTGCTGGCGCATATGCCTTGGCTGGGTCATAGCACTTTCTTAATTTAGTTTAAGCCACACTGCTGTACAGCATGCTACAAAAACCTTGCCAAAACCAATAGTTTTCATAGTAGAGACCTTTTGACTGGTTAATGCAGTGTTTGTGGCAGCAGAAGAGCTGACAGCACCACTGACTTCTGTATTCTGATTACTCCCACTATCAACAGGTAAAAAGCTAGCTGTTGCAGTACACCCCTAGAAAACCACCACACTCTGCCACAGAACTGGGGGTGAAAGAGCTGCAGTGCTTTTTCTGACCTTTCAACTTACACTACACCACTGTCACACGATATCTGCTGCCTTCACAAATGTCACCTGTTGAGGAGCCAATATCACACTGTGTGCACTGTTATCTGGAACTCCCTGCAGCGAGCAAGCTCCCAGCGAATTGTTTTAAGGTTCTGCAAAGCAGATGTCCATTATGAGGTGTGTAACCTCCCAAGGACATGGGCGGCATTCTCAGCAGCTTTGTTTTTGGTGTTGGCACGGCAGAAGATAGTGTGAGGGAGGCCGGTAGGGCGGTTGTGTACTTGGAGGCAGTAAATTTAAAAATGCCTCTGGCTTGCTTGGCACTAAGCCCCTCCCCTTTCAAGGCCCTGCCCCTCCTCACATGGTGAAAAGGTTTTAAATGTTGGCAGGTCTACATTTTTCTATGGGGTAATCAAATGAAAGCTACCCAAGCGCCAACTTGGCCCTCTTCTGCTACACTGTGGGAGCGTGTTGATTCTCAGAAGAACTTGCAAGAGTAGACCGGGGCGGGAGGCAGGTAAGGTGTGCCAAAATTGTTTGGACACTTCAGTAGAGAGCTTGTACAGAGACCTGGCTGTTCTCGCTTCCATCTCCACTCGTTTACTGGAAAAATCTCACCCACAACCTTCTTGGAAAGAGCTGGCCCATTTTCAGATTTAATGACATTCTCTACCCAACAATGGAAAGTATTCCGCCCACTTGTTTAGAAGCCTGTCGAGATTAATTTGACCTGCTGAAGAGCCCACAAACCTGCACTTCTTGCAATTTTTCCCTTAATCCACACGATGATCCTTTGCAATCTGCTGCAGGCAACACAACCTTTAGTGATTTCAGGGAGCAGTGAGGCTACCACCTCACGCAATGGGCTAGAAAGCAAGTTACTCTTCTACAGCATTAATGTTCATTCTTTACCTCGCCCCCAACCATGCTTTTAGAATTTTGGGAGGATCATGCTCCGGATGCCAGTTTTCTTACAGAAACCTGGTGCCATGAAGCCTCCATACCTGATTTCATCGCGGCTTTGCCACAAAATGATTCCATGGTGAGAAGGGACAGGCCTTGCAAATCAGGAGATGGGATTGCCATTGTATTCAAAGATAATTACAGATGCAAATATACAGGAACTATTTAGATTGACCTATGAAGCTGTGTCATTTTCACTAGAACTTGCATACATTTACAGTATCTGTTGCATTAATATACCGCCCACCGGGATACATTGCCGATTGGTTTGTTGCTTCCTGATTTACTCGTCCCCTACATCCTCCGATCTGCTAATTCTATATTGTTGGAGCTCCGTATCCATCTGGAGGGTAATCTAAGGCCTAGCCAGACTCTAATTGAGGACCTCAGGGTGTTGAACTTGGTTCTTACTACTTCTGCACCAAAGCTCAATGCAGGCCACCTTTTCGTTCCGATCTTCTGTAACATAAAACATCTTAACACTGCCTCTGTCGCTACTGTGGTTGGATCACTATGCAGTAACTTTCTTTGTGTGGACCTGTCATGCTCTGCCCAGAGTGTTGGATGACCTGTAGCTTAAGACTAGGGCCTGGTCGAGACTAGACATCCTGTCTCAACAGCGCATGATGCCTAGCTTTGAACAAGTGGCCGAGTTAGATCAGCCTAGGATTGATGACTGGCTGTGGGAGTCATTGGATCGGGTCGTGGCAACCGGACTTAGTTGCCCAGTTAGGCCCCTCTCTTGCCCCATGGGTCAGAGGCAATACGGGTGGAGAAAACTAGATGCAAGGGCCTAGAGAGGTACTGGAGGCTCTTATAATGGTAGTAATCACCAATTCAAAACAGCCCTGAGAAACTATTGTCTCTGTAGAACTACCCTGACCCCCTTTTACTCTGACCAAATTACCTCCGCCCAGAGGTGTCCCACAACTCGTTTAGAGTACTTAAGGAACTCTCAGACCCTAATAATGTTGCACCATCATTGGCACTGTCCCTGCCTCCGTGCGAGGAATAGACATTTTTTCTTAGAATCAACCGCAATGCATCGTAAACCGCTAGCCCCTCCTCCGGATCGCCCCTGAGGGTTCTGGTACATATAGTTCGTAAGTGGTTCACCTAAGTAGGTGGAAGTAAGTACTTGTTCTCAAGATCTCTAGACCCGAGACATGGCCCGGGTTTCGGGATATCTTCCCTCATCAGTAGAGAATGTAGTTGGGGTGGAAAAGAAGGCCGCCAAGTAACCGTCATAGGCCTCTGCATAACCGGCACGCAGGTGCGTCATCCAGAAGCTCGTCAGCTTAAAGGCTCGAGGGAGCCCATTTGTAGAATCAACCGCAATGGATCGCACACCGCTAGCCCCTCCTCCGGATCGCCCCTGAGGGTTCTGGTACATATAGTTCGTAAGTGGTTCACCTTTTCGGGCATCGAGGCCTTTGACGGTTGGTTGGCGGCCTTCTCTTCCACCCCAAACTATTTTCTCTACTGATGAGCGAAGTTATCCCGAAACCCGAGCCATGTCTCTGGCGTTATCCAAAATCCCGGGACATGTATCGGTCTAGAGATCATCAGTTCAACAAGTATCTACTTGCACCCACTGGGGTGAACCACTCAAGAACTCCATGTACCCGAGTCCCTAGTTGCGATCCGGCGGAGGGGCTATCGGTGTGCGGTCCATTGCGATTGTTTCTAGACATTTTTTCTTTTACAAACGTGCAGGAAATCCAACTCCCTGAAGGAGGATGGGAGGGACACATCCGAGCCCAGCATCAGCTCACTGTCTCCTGTCACCGCACAAGCTCACCAGAAAAAGAATTTGTGTGCCACTCAGGACCTGCCTCTTTCCATCACTAATGCAATCTATAAGGTCTAGCTCCAATAAAATTCTCCCAGCATTCACCCCCTCCCCTCCACACCAAGTGGTTGAAAGTGTTAAATAAAAAAGGCACCTGGGCCTTTGAACTATGTTATAAAGAACTTCTAAAGTGCACGTTCACTTAACGGAGACCCAAAGAAAGGTATGTTTGTTATGGGCTTGTATATAAAACCAGGTTATTGACAGGGTTCTAAAATGGTCATAGGAGGTCGTGACTCTTACGTTATTGAGGGAAGCATTCCAAACACCGGGAGCCAGTACAGCAAACCTGGTATCCACCCAATCATTCCTATTGAATTTTGGAACCTCTGAAAGCTTGTGGTGTGCTGATCTGAGATTTCGCCTGGTGAAGTTCCGGATTCTAGAGGCTACAGAAGTCAGGCTGTTGCCATGGTGCACTTGAAATCTTACATCCCGTTTTAAACCGGGACCTCTGAGCAACTGGAAGCCAGTGCAATTTCTTGAACAAGGATTTAGTGTGGCAGAAAATGAGTTGTTGGCCGATCAGTCGGGCTACTTGGTTGTGGACCATCTTCAGTTTTTGACTCCCGCCCTTAGGAAGACACAAGTAAAGAGCATTAGCGTAATTGATATTAGAAATCACAAGTGCAAATACGATCTGGACAATAGCTTTGACCAACAAATTTCCTGATTTAAAATGTACATTTTTACCAATCTTAAAATCACTGCTCCAATCTAGCTGAGGCTTCATTAAGAGATGTTGATCAACAAATATGCAGTGTTCCTCGATTACTCCAGAGGCCAAAAAGAGGGACTCCAACATTGCAGTTTGGGTTTTTATTTTTGGTACCATCACCACCTCTGTAGTGTCCGCGTTTAGTTTTAAATGATGGTAATTTATTCAGTCCTTATAAATATTGTCGTTTTGGAAGAATTCTATAGATTCAGGAGCAGTCTCAAGGTTAAACAGTAGCTGCATCGAAACAGCATAATGGTATATTTTTACTTTTGGTTATGTAGGGTGGATGTAAAGATTAAATAAAAGGGGGATAATTAAGAGCCACAGGGCACTCTGCAGTGGAAAAAGAGGGAAGGGCAAACTGATGGCTTTCAGTCCGAGAGCACCGACTTTCTCCAGTTCAAAACACAATCTTGCAGTCAGGTGGCATTGACAAAGTCGAAAAGGTCATTAGTCACACTGTGTGTGTGTGTGTGTGTGTGTGTATGTGTATATAATCATTCAAAGCTCCAAGGTTCCCACCTGTTGGAGACTCACTCTGACATCCACTGCAGCAACCTTCAAGAGGTAAAAGGCGGGCGGATCCACTTCACAGCATGCCTGTCGATTCATGTCGCACGCGTTTCGTGCTCATTGCACTCTTTAGCGGCGCGACAGTCATTTTGCCATAGAGGCCACACCTCTCACTTAAAAATGATCCCTCCAGTGGGCAACTCAAATGAGTCTGCGTTGGTTTGTGGGTTTTATAGTTTGTGCTTCAGTTATGTGCCGCTGTCTGAGATGTTTCAAGCCCACCAATGGGTTTCCACTCGCACAACCGGCTTGTCAATCCTCCATGGATGCCTCCACATTGAGATTCCGTGATTCACCATGGGGCCACGGAACTCCGAATCACGTAGTATCAATGTTTTTCAGCTGAGCTGTACGGCCACGACTATACATTGGTCTGCAATGTTGGTCTTTCTGCACTGGTAGCGGTGCTGTGTAGTTGCCACCTCTGCTCCCTATGTGATAAAACGATCAATTAACTGATCTTTAAAAAATATCAATGATATCCATTCGGTTATTTACTTTAATAATTGCACCTCATGCACAACGTCAACACAGGTGCTGCAGCCCTTTCCTAATCTTCCTCCTTGCATTTCTTATCCCAGGGAGCCCCTCACTTTCCCCAAGTTCCTCCTCTTTCCTTCCAGTATTGTAATATTTATAGAACGCTTACTACCCCATGTAGGGCGCTGAAGTGCTTGCCTACTTGGGTAGCTTGCTACACCGTGTAGGGTGTTTGGTTGGAAGTGTTTTGTCTTTGTTTTAATCCTATGAGGGAAGCGTTTCCAGGTCCACTACGGACCACAAGGGTGCATTTATCCTGTTACGGAACGCAGCACATAGCAGAGTGATGGCTCAAGAGGTGAGAAGGATGGGTCTGCAGTTTTATTGTTTCAGTAAGCTGGCAGCTCTGCAGGTCCCTTTTTTGGTATTTCTTATGCTCATGGTCCACTTAGCTCGTTACTGCACTGGGTTGTCCATTCTGAGATTGCTTGTTAAAAATGTACGGTCCTGAGCAGGCATAGGTTGAAGAACTGGTGGTGGATGATCGGCTGGGATTGATTTTAATATCATCCCAAATCTGACTGTCACTGAGATGCCAAGAAAAAGCTGTAATATTTAGTTAGCTGGGTTCTACAGTGGTGGATTCCAAGCCTTCCTTTTGCCAGTGAATGATATATTTAGTTATTCCACGCCTGGTCAGATGTTGGTGAGTGGTTTATTGCTGTGGAGTGGTACAGCACGGGGTAATTAATGGATATGACCCTTAGCAGTTTTGTCTTATGTGAATGGAAGTGTGAAGCAGTAAAAGGAAATTAGGCAGCCTGTATGAACTACAATCGACTGACTTAGTGTTATGGTATTAGTTTTTATGTGGGTTATATATTATATTGTATCATAATTGCCTCGTCAGGGATAGTAAGAGCTATATAATGCATTGTTTTACTTCACACCGGGTAGTGCGCTACTCCCGGTTCTAAGGTTAGTATTTTTGTTGTTGTTGTTTGCTTATAGGGATTAGTCTTGTGCTCCACAGGGGCTTTTCCATGCCTTTAATTCAGTATCTTTGTGGTCAACGACATTAGGAGGGATTGGGTATGATCTTTAAGGGAGGAGAGAAAATAGGGGCATTTCATGCAGTGGCTGACCGTATTAATAGAGCTAACAGATCATATATTGGGTTTCAAGAAGTATGGAAAGCAAAGGTTGTGATCCTTTAAGTATGATGTGGGCAACTTGTGAAGGGACAACTGGGATTAGGACAAATCTGTATGATTTGTAGTCTGTACTCTGAGCATAGCAACAACAGATTAAATCCTACATTAGGCTTCGCTTATGAAAATATTAACATGTTAAGTGTATGAGTGCTCTCTGTGCAGGGTGAGTGGTGCATGAATGAAGATTGAGAAGTGTCTGAGTCAAATATAGGGTGAGTGGTATATCGATAGTGTAAGTGCAGGATCGGTTTGAGTTCAGGGTGAGAGGTGTGGATGGTGATGGGAATGAGAGTGCTGGGTGAGAGGTAAGTCTATGGTGTCACCATCCTTACTGCTCCAGCTACTGCTGGCAATGTATAATGTACGCTAGAGAGTCCTCTGTAAGCAGGAACTGACACTTGATGGTGAGGTGGCTGCTTGTCAGGGGTCGTTACTGGTAGCTTTAATAAGCTACCTTCATTTCACTTTAACTGAGTGACATCTTGAAATTGGCGATTAGGATGGGATTGATGACCTGGTGACGACAACCAGTGGTGGATGATTCGCTTTGGCTCCATCTCCAAAAAGGACTGTGTTCCCTGATTTTACCTTGTGACGTTAATTTGCCGATTATTACTTGGCAGTGATTGCTGGTGAATCCGGCAGCAGCCTCATGGACAGTGCAGCAAGTATTTTAATAGTGACAAATTTTGAGCAGATTAATTTGTTGCAGGCCAACTGTGTGTGCGCTCTGAGGACTAAAGTAATGCGTGTGGAGAGTTGTTGCGTAACACACAGAAGCGAAGCTAACGGTGTAGAGGTTTGTGGATGCGTCTCTCACAAGAGCATGTGTGCACGTTAGTGGGCGAGAAACCCAGGCCCGCGTGTGGTGTTGGTGTGTGCTATGGGCGAGGAGCACACCTACCGGCGATCCGAGGGCAAGATTGCGCTGTGATTCTGAAATACATTAACACCAGTGGAGGCTCAATCACTGTGCAGGCGAAATATATAAAGGAAGTAATCCTTTGAAAGAAAAATATTGTCCACAATCTGAAATGTAAGGCCAGGTTTTGCATGCATGATTTCTTTTAATATTGAGGCTTTCGTAGATGGCATAAACTGTAGAGGGAAACATTTGCAAGTTACAATTCCACTGTACACCCCACCATCTCCCATAGGGTTAATCCAGTTGAATATAGTTTCAATTTCCCATTAAAATGGATGGAGGGAAACTGCAAATAGAAATGCTGTATTTGAAATGTTTGTTCTCCAGATGCTCTTCCCTTTTCCTCCGGTGATTGTGGGGGAACTGAGTGACGGAGCATAGTCCGTTTTAGTGACTTTGTTTAAAGTAATGATTCTCAGGGCAGATAAAACAATTTGTCTACGGTATGGGGCACCCACAACATAGGACCATGAGGTGTGAGATCCTGCATCCGGCTGTTATTCAGGGTTAGTAGGCCGACCCTCACATTTTCCATTATTCAGGGTTAGTAGGCCGACCCTCACATTTTCCATCAAAGGAAACCTGCAGTGCACAAGAACAGGTAATTGTCAACCCCTCCCTAAGGAGGCACTCTTGGAATTTCAAAGGAGAGCTGTCTCTACCTCCCACACCAGTGTCTGATCTCCGCCCTTAAGTAGTCTTCTACACCTCTTCCGTTTCTCCAGAAGCCACCCTTAAACTATCTTCCTCTTCTATTCCAGCACTGGGAAGTCTTCCAAGAAGTTACCGAGGTCTTCATCCTGGTGCCAGCACTACTGGGTTTGAAGGGAAACCTAGAGATGACACTTGCTTCCAGACTCTCCACTGCTGTGAGTATTCCTTGGGATGAAGTGTAAGGGGACAGGTCTTGGCTTCTACAGTAGTGAGTACGTTGGTAGTTTGGAAGCACTAGATCACTCAGTATACTGTCACTCTCCCTTGTATCCTTCGACCTGGCATAAGTACCCCTGTGGTACCGAGAACCACACATTGGACCATTTTGCTGTGCACTCCCTAGGTGGACGTTGGGGGACTAGTGTTTGCTCTTCTTTGAAGGAAAAATCGGAGGGTGTCCAGTTTCTTGGAACAAATTGGGCCTAGATCACTGCATGGAGGATTGCCACAAAATGTTTCAAAATGATTAAAAAAATCACTTTTTATTAATCTGCACTTGTCTAGCACCTCACTGTCACCCTGAGGGGCATATGGGTGCTGAGGGTGCCATGTCTGTCAAAAAGCCAGGTCTCAAGGTTCTCTCTGAAGTCTCCACTGTGTAAGGTAGGGAATGCACACCTGGTTTAAACATGTTCGTCCTTATCTTGTATTCACAACTTTAGTTGTAATAGCGTGCTCACAGGAATAGTGCCCTGCCTTGTTGGCACCATGGGTACGACATCACTGCATTTTGGGACGACGTTCCGTCCCAAATTCCCAGGCACAGCTTTATGCAGACTTCCATCACATATTCATTTTTTTCTCAAATTTATGGTAGTGTTTCTTTGTTTCTTTTATTTTTCCATTGTTACTGATCTCTTCAGTTTCATGCAAGGAACTATGCAAATTTCCAATGGTTTCTCATGTTCAGGTTTGTCTATCCGGACCTTATTCCCAAAACAAGTAAAGAGGCATGAAGTTCATATATAGGCAGTATTTTATTGACCAATGCATTTCGGGCGTTCCACGCCCTTCTTCAGGGGTAACTACAATCAATAATAAAATGGCATCATTAGTTCATCTGACATGGTAAAACTTAAACATTATCGCAATTCATAGCTGCTAAGTTGTCTGCCGAGTTAAAAATAATAAGTTGCTTTTACAATGTGCTTTTCCCCTCTGTATTCAGCACATCTCCCCACCCAGTTTTCAATGCACTTCCCAGTTATCCCACCCTTTAATTGGCCATCATTCTCCACACATGATAACTGCTGCCATATCGCTGTTTTATTTGAATTAAACAGGGTTCCATGTCCTCTACCCTTTCGCACGCTCTTCAACTCACCACTCTACCTACTCTAACTCCCATAACCCTAATGAATTTCTATTCGTAAGTATTCATCATTTCCTCACTATTTTACGCTGCTCTTCTTCCCACTCCTAAATGCACGTTTCACTCACTCCACTTGCTAACACCCTTCCGTTACAAACCACAACCATATCCTCTTCGTAATGAGCTTCATACACCCCCTCTCATTCCTCTAACCCTTCCAAGAATTGTAACCAGTCTTATTCACTTTTATCTTGCTGTACCATTATTCACATACCTGCCTCAACAACGTAACAAATCCCTCATACTTTCGCCGCTGCAAAGAAAATGTCTCCCATGTGTTTCACAAACGCCGCACTTTAACTCCTCACCATGATTGAACCCATCCTCCCCTGTTTGACAACCAATTAACAACCAGAGTCTCACACCCTCATATGTTCAAGTTTCGTAATGAAACTACAATTCCCAAGTTGCATTGAAAATATAAGTGCCAATCAGCTTCCATAAACAACTCGATGAAAAACTCGGTAAATGGTGGGATAACAGCAAGTGCATTGAAAACTGGGTGGGGAGATGTGCTGAATACAGAGGGGAAAAGCACATTGTAAAAGCAACTTATTATTTTTACCTCAGCAGACAACTTAGCAGCTATGAATTGCGCAAATGTTTAAGTTTTACCATGTCAGATGAACTAATGATGCCATTTTATTATTGCTTGTAGTTACCCCTGAAGAAGGGCGTGGAACGCCCGAAATGCATTGGGTCAATAAAATACTGCCTATTTATGAACTTCTTGCCTCTTTCTGAAGTCTACCATTGAGGGTGCTGTTTAGAGGTGAAGGGGCAGGTCGTTCCAGACCATAGCTGCGATTTAGGAGAAGGAATGGCCCCTGCATCAGCTGTGACTGATGTGGGGGGCGGAGGGGGGAGAGGAGGAGCATAGGTGTCTTGAAGGCAGATTAAGTTGTGTATGGTTGATGTAGTATACACTTTGTAGGAGTGAGGATCTTAAACTGGCATCTCTTTCGGATGGACCCAGTGTAGGTTTTTGAGGTGGGGGTGTTGTGAGTCTGTTTGGGGAGGTCCGTGTTGGATCTGGCTGCAGTGTTCTATATGGTCTGGAGTCTAATGAGGAGCTGGGAGGTGGTTCTGGTGTAGAGTATTGCTATAGTCTTGGCAGCTAATGACGAGAGCCTGCCTGACAGTCTTTCTGGTGTTGATTGGGATCCATCTGAATATTCTGTGGAGCATGCAAAGGGTGTGGAAGCAGGAGGAGACAACTACATTGACTTGTTTCATGGTCCGTTGGCTGTTTTGGATCATTACAAGGTTGTGTGGTCTGTTGGTATGGGTGTTGGTCCTTGTTCTGCTGGACACCAGCTTTGGTCCCATATAGAGGTGTACTTCCCGAAGATCTGCACTTCCATTTTGTCAGAATGGAGTTTGAGGCAGCTGTCTCTCATCCATTTGGCTACATTGGTCATGGTGTTGCCGAAGTTGTTTGTGGCTTTGGAGGAGTCCGCTGTGAGGAAGTGTGGCTTTGGAGGGGTCCTCTGTGAGTAAGGGAATTATTTAAGTGTCTGTGTAGGAGAATATGTTGAGACCATGGGATCTAACATGGAGGGGGACATTTAGATGTTTAGCAGGGTGAGACTGAGGGATGATTATTTGAGTGCACCACATATGATGTCCCTAGGTGCAGAGGTGAAGGGAGGGAGTTGAATGCTATATGTGCATCCTGTAAAAGAGGCAATCCACTGGAGGGAATTTTGCAGTATGCTGATGTTGTGGAGTCTGTTGATGAGGCTGTGGTGGGAGACTTGGTCAAGGAGGATCAGTGTCTCCACAGTCTAGGAGAGTTCTGATGCAGTCTGTGGCAGCAATTAACGTGGTCTCTGTGCTATGGTTGGCACAGAATCCATATTGTGATATATTGATTAGGTGAGTTTGTTCCAGGTGTTCGGTGAGTTGTTGGTTGATTGCTTTCTCAAGTGTTTTGGCTGCATAGAGCAGCAGGGAGATCAGTCAGTAATTTTGAAATAGCTGGGGTCAGCCTAGGGTTTCTCTAGGCGGGGTTTGACCTCTGCATGTTTCCATCAGCTGGAAGGTTGTGATGGAGCTGGAGGTGTTGAGGATGCTGGTGAGTTTCATGCTGATTGTGTTGGTTCTGGGGTTGAAGAGATGTGGGGGCAGCTGTTGGTAAGTGCCCAGGACTGAATGGACGATACTGTGGTGGTCTGTGTGGTGAGCGGAGTCCATGTGGTGATCGTTTAGCTAGTGTTCTTTGGTTGGGTGAGGATATCCAGGCTGAGAGTAGTGGGTTGGGGGTCGAAGTTGTTGTAGAGGGGGGCAATCTTGCTGTGGCAGTAGTCTGAGAGGGTGTCGCAGAGGTCTTGGGAGGGGTGGATGGTGTTCTGTGGCTGACGTGTGGTTGGTGGTGTTTTAGATGCGGCCAGTGATGGCTGTTCTCTTGTGTTCCTTGATGCACAGGTGGTTGAGGGCTCATTTTTCCTTTAAATTTGTACACCGACCTAATGGATAACAAACGCTACACATGTAACCATACATCAAGAAAGTGTCCTAATTAGAAAGTGCTGAGCGCTTTGCATGACACAACAAGAAATCGCTGAAGCAGGATGGGAGGGGAAGAGAGCTCACCTTTGCCCCTCACTTTGCATTGATTGTACAAGCTCCAAGACCCCTTTAAAATACATATATATTATTGGCTTTAACACCACCTCTAAGACCTCTAATGCAGTTTCTAGCCAGACCTCAATTCAGCATAGCACTTTGTCTGGTAAGTACATGATGATATTGATACAGGAAACTGCTTCAGATTTTCATGGAAATCCTAATTTGTAATTTGCTTTCCTGTAATCCTATTTCTCCTTCTGGGGAATATTCATTGATCATCATAAGCACTAAATAGTCCCACCCACGTCCAGGGTCCCAAAGCACTTTTTTTTTAAAGAGACAATCTATTTTTCATTCGTCTTTCTTAAGAAGCCCATATCGTTTTCTGTAGGTTTTTCTTTTTTTTAAATGTGAATAGTAGCCTAGAAATCTGCCATAGCAACCTAGAAGTCTACCATATTCAATGTATTTACTTTAAAAATTAAAAAAGCCCCAGGGATTCGAATGACTATCTCCTCCACCTGAGAGGAGTAGGAGTGGCCTATTTTTTAGTAGCAATTTCCCCCTGAAACTAGATCTACAGGTAAGCAATTGTTCCTTCAGGGATTCTTTGTTGATGATCATAACCTCTGAATAGAATGGCAACCCCATCCCTGGAGGAACAAAATGGTTCGGGGGGGGGGCCTTAATGAAGCACGTAATGAGATCTCTTTAGGAGGTCTGCCTTACTCGAATCACTATCTCCTCCACCACCTGAGAGGAGTAGGAGTGGCCTATTTTTTTAGTAGCAATTTCCCCCTGAAACTAGATCTACAGGTAAGCAATTGTGTCTTCAGGGATTCTTTGTTGATGATCATAACCTCTGAATAGAATGCCAAACCCATCCCTGGAGGAACAAAATGGTTTGGGGGGGTCCCTTAATGAATCACGTAATGAGTCCTCTTTAGGAGGTCTGCCTTACTTGGGCATCTGCTCTAAATTAAGACAGTAGTGCCTTTGAAAGGAACTGTCTTCACATGGCTGCTTTACAATTCTCCACAATATGAATATTTCCCAGTAAAGCAGCAGAAGCTGGTTTACCAGATAGTGTTTTGTTTGCTTTTTTTGTAGCATAACCGAATGCAAGAGACTATCCACCTGGAGCGAAACTATTGAAAGTGTCAAGTTCTGTTTGTAAGGGGCCATAGTTCACAAATGTAGTGTTCCTTCTCCTGTTTTATCTGGATACAATGTAAGCACTCTTCTAGTGTTTAATATATGGAGAGATCTCTAATCTGGGGAAGCAGAATTCTGTATGATTCAACAAATTAATAGTTTGGTTTAGATGGAGATCCGAAATAATTTGGGTTTGGGTCCACGTGACCACTTTGTTCTTATGGAACACTTTGTAGGGTTCCTGGGAGCACATGCCTGAATTTAGCTAATCCGGAGTGCTGGGTTACAGCTACAAGGGAAGCAACTTTCTATGAAATATATCCTGAAAGGAGGCTGAGAATTGGATTGAACTGGGGACTTGTGCTGAGAGCAATATTCAATTCCCACAGGGTATTTCCTTATCGTGGGAGGGGGCAGGAGACTTTCTTAATGACCTCAAGGACTTCCTTAAACACTGGGAACTTGGGTGGGTGGGTTGGGGTGTTTGAGTGACATTTTCCTTAGGCAGTAATACCAAACAAATAGACTTTAACCGAAGACAATTGCCAGCCTGATCAGGCCAAATAAAGATGGTATGGCAACAGCGCTTTCTGAGAGGTAGTTAGATTAAAGTTTTAGGTTGTACACACCAGATGTAGAATCTCTTCCATTCACCGTTTGGCCTTTTGCCTAATTTTCAAAATGTCTGGGTACTCAAATGGTAGGTTTAACTAGCCTTATTGTAGGCGTTCAGGAGCTAGGCTGACCAAACGTGTGGAAGAGATTCAGCCTGCACAGCAACCTCCAGTGTACCTGCTCACAGGTGAAGGTCTGCAAACCGCCATTGTGGGGACCACTGTTGGAACCATTCTGGCTGTTAGGTAGGTTTATTTGATCTCTATTCTCCACTGATATTTAACCCCCCTCCCCCAAATCCCCAAGACCTCTCCCCTGCAATACTAGACAAGTTTGCCGGGATAGTCGATCCACAGGGTATTCTCCTTCAGCCTTGGTTGGTAGAATCTGGAATTTTTTGATGACTGCGTTTGCAAAGATCTATCCGAGGACAAACGCCATCGCAGAAAGTGTTGTGTAAGACTAAATCTTTTTAACTCTCTCGTAATTCACCTTAAAATGCCTTCCTCCAGGTCTGTTTTAGCATTTTGTATCATGGAAGGTAAACTGCATTGGTCCCAATTGTTCATAGATCCTGTCAAGCCCTAATCTCTGCAGGCTTTTGCTGAAAGATCTAAGCCGTTCCTCCAAGGTATGACGCCACTATTGTAGCACTGCTCCTTTCATGGCTATGCAAGAATATGAGGCACTAGTTGCGCTCTCTTGAAACTTCCGAGCTAAGGTGAACTTGTCTTAAGGAGTCATTTGCAGTTCTTTAGTGAAAACTGATTACCAAAGCATACCCATGAGTACATTCCCAAAATGCCAATGAATAACCTTTCTGAATGAAGGTTTTAACACAGTAGCCTAACGCTGTCAGTGGTGCGTTGTCCCTTATCCTCTTAGGCCTGTCACCAGCATTCTTCGAAGCAGGTAGACAATTTGAATAAAACTGGGTGGTCTGCATGAGGTCTAAACCTGTCATCCGTACCACTTCAGCTTGATTTTGATGGCTCGTATCCGTATGGCACTTTGGTGATGAAAGGTGTATCGCTAGTTACAAGCAGTGTTTTAAATGGGCCGGTACTATCCAGAGTACCAGCACTTTTTTATTTGAGTGGAGGAGTACCGGCACTTCTCAAGAGAAATGCTATACTTTTAATTGGAGAGTACTGGCACTTCTCAGAAATAAGCAGGTACTCCGGCAATTTTTCCATTTCAAGCACTGGTTATAAGACTAGAAATGTATTGTCAATAACAAATCAGCTCCGTAATTGAGCAACCTGGGGCCCACCTTTGCTTATCTTATAGTACCCTAATTAGTGCTTTAAATCCAGCTCTACATTGGATTTTACTACAAGAAATTTAATTGGAACCTTCTTACTTCTCACGTAGATCTGGAGTCCCTCCCACAGCTGTTGGTCAAAATGGCACAACAGTCCCTGCTATGAGGCTCTCGAGCTCAGGCTGACACTAAAGTTCTTAGCAAAAGCTCTGAACACACATGCCTTGTTACAGCAAACATCCTGGTTCATTGTTCACATAGGTCACAGTATTTTCTTCGGCACATGCATAGATTAAAGGAAAACCATAACCCTGAGCATCGTCTTACTCGTGCCAGCTAGTTCCAAAGCTCAAATATACTTGTAATACGCCGTATTGCCTACTGGGTCATTCGTTCTCGTTAACCGTCTGTTGGCAATGGCATCAGAGGCGCCGGCTCTACCTGCCATTCAATGCTGGCTTCGTGACCTTTTAACGTGGACTCTCGCTGAAGCCCGCGTTCTTTGCTGGCTCCGCATGAGGGGGTGGACTTGTGCAGGGAGACCTTTCTCCTTAATGTTGAGGACAAAAACGACACGCGTCCTCCTTGAGCCCGCACGCTAGGGCACTTAATTTGAATTACACATTTGCTGATGCACGCATTTTCTGTTCAGGGCTCAGGCACTGCTGCCTTCAGGGGGTTGCGGCCCTCTTGGTAGTATTTGTTCCAACTCCTCACACCACCACAATCAATGATGGGTTTCGGGCGCGTGAGTGCCATCAAGCATGTTTGGCGAGCATATATCGCATATGTTGCAAATCTCTGCATTATTGATGTAATGCGGATTATTGCGTTTGTACAGAGGTGTTTTTTTCTCCCTTGGTTATCCAACTCACATTTACAAAAATACAGGATTTTCCAAAGAGATCGGTGATTGAAGGGTTTAGACTATTGAGTACGAGGGGTGACGTAGAGCCTCCCTGTGGTGGGTACTCCTAGGGTCACCGTGCCACCATGCCCTTATCGCTCCGCTCGAGTTACTGATTGAAATGCCTGCGCTGGTATGCCAGGTGGCAGCTGTTCCTGCGGACGTCAGACGGCACAACTCGTGCAAATCCAGAGATCGCCTCTTGGCCTGGAGAGGGAGGGAGGGGGGGGGGGGGGGGGCCTTCAACTTGGGTCCACGTCACGTTCATGTCTGTCCCTGGAACAACTGCTCTGGGAAAGGTGGCGACAAGAGTGGTGGAAGTCGGGGCCTCCAGACTCGACCTGCTCCGGCACAAGGGTTGCATAATGTGCAATCCGCACTCTTCTGGGGCATACCATGGCCTGCGGGGCTGCTCTCATCTGGGAGGAGTAAACTGCCCATAACCAGTCCCTCTCTGCACGCACCAGGCGGGGGCAGCCCCGCAGCTTGGTTATCAACACCTGCTCATGTTGTACGCGGCCCCACCCGCAGGGATTAGTGAGCGAGTGGAGTTTAGAGGGGCACAGTTTGTCCATGATTTCTTTCAGCGCACGCTGACAATTTTTCGATGTACATTTTTCACAACTTTAATTTTCCTGACCATGCTTTTCCTACTTTACCCTATTGTGAATAGCCCCCAGTATCGCGGTTTCCTTTCGTTATCTTTGTTTACAGTGCAGCCCTCCCTTGAGTTTCCTTCTTTATCTCCGGGCTCTGATTACAAAAAAAACATGCTGATGTCTCTGTTTCCAGGTCAAGTCGTCTCCTAGGCCAGGGCAGGTTGTTTCTCTGGGGTTAAACTGGCTTTAGGCAAACATTGTGTGTCAGATTATTAACGTTTGGGAAGTAACCAGGAGACTTCTTATCTGGGATTGAACTGTATAAAGTGTAAGCCAAATCGGAGCACCGTCAAAAGGTACTAGACATGTTTCTAATTTTTTTTGGTGCTGTATTTTCCTGCCACTTTTTCTGCTGTTTGTCCATTTTTGTCAGCCAGATTTCCAGTGTCCTTGATTGCTGCAAAAATGTTTTAGTAGCTGTGAGTTATATGTAGAAGACAATCTGTAAGCAGACTAGCTTTTACCGCTGCGGTCAGGATGCTGTTTCAATTATTATCCTTTCCAACCGACTGGCCAAATCTAGCTATTTAAACGAGCATAATGTATAGGGAGAGCAGACCCAGAACCTATGCAACGGTATGGTTTGGCCCGGAGAGCCAAAACTCAAACAGCTAACCTGTTGAAAAAACTCTACAAAGTAAGTGTTGCAAATATGGACAATTAAAGATTATAAATCACATTTAAGCTGGTTCAGTTTTTAACAGTTGTGTTTTGAATTTACTGCATTAGATTGTATTACTCTATTGACGTTGATAAAAACTAATAACCTCTAAACCTAAGCATGCAAAAGTGTATGCAAAACTCCTCCCCGGACCTTCAACAGAATAGTCAGCGTGTGAAGGGCAGTATAGAATATCAGTGCTTGAAGTTGCAGAAAAGCAGGAGGTGAAGTGATTTGTCAAAGATCCCAAATTCTTTTATGATGGGTAATTTGATTTGGAGTCTAAAATTCATACAGTGGACTATCTCAAAAGCAGAAATGAGCACATATGAAAATCCATTTTTGGACCATGAAAATCCATTTTTGGACCATGAATGTTTGTCAGTTTAACAGATCCCTTAAAATGGCATGCATTGGGGTCCCTGTAGCACCATGTGAAGTGCAAGGAAGTATTCCATATGCAAAAAATGCCGAGCAACATGGTGAAAGAAATTAAATATATTTAAAATGAGACCACAGACACCACAACGATGGCTTACACTGGCCTCATTTTCTCTCTTTATATATTGAGGAAGGGGGAAGATGGGGAAAGTTCTGGGATACCAGGTCTGCTCTAATTAGGCTCTGCAGTCCACTAGAATCAAAGGCTGAGCCAGAGCCAAATGGTTGGTTTGAGCATCCATTGGCTTCACCACATAGCATGAAACCCGGGCTCTTTTTGTATTGCACGTCCATCTAAACAAATGCGCTGAAATCCAGGAATTGGAGGTGTGGGAGGTGGAAGAGAATTAAAATTCACACTTTCAGCTTGGATATCGCTTTAGAATACATCCGTGATCGAACTGACCTGACCCGAAGAGCAAACGTGCTGCCAGGGCATGGTGCTGGTGCCTTTAACCTTCTAGTGACTGGTGCACATGGTGTAGGGTGTTGGACTTTGGTTCATGAGTTGTTAGTGCACTTTGTTCTATTCAAAAATACACTAGTCCGGTTTGCGTTTACTAATTGGGTTTTGATTTCCCAGCTCCTGTTAGTGAATATATTAAACGTAATGTCGAAAGTATTAATGGATATAATCAAAACTGGTACTGTAAAGCTGCCATTACATCCCACATGGTTACTGGTGACTTTACTGAGGTTCTGTTAATGTGTTGTGGACCGTGCAGAATGTGCTGAATGGCAAGTATTTGGGGTCTTTTGACAGTCGTTTGAGAGTCTGTCTCGCTCTGCTCCAGCCCTGTTGCTTTTTCCAAAAACTGCTCCAACCTTCATCCCGTACTCGTCCATCCCTCCCAGCCTGTCGTTCCCCTTCCTAGAGACAGTCCACAACATTGTGTCCAGCTTTGGCATCACCGCTCTGACCAGCGGCACTGCCAGTCAGCCTACCCCCATTATTAGTCAAACAGATGCCTGTGGTGACCTCCCAAGTACACATAGGACTCCTGTTACCCCAGGTGATTTTCGAGCACTTACCTGTGTGAACGATGTGCTTCTCAAACGTGTAATTGCTTGTAGTATGTCATCTTGTACCGTGTCTTACAGACCTACTCTAGAGGGTTGGTTAAATGTCAGTGTTGGGGCTGATTGGTCCTAGTGTCACATCCTCGCTGTATGGGGCGCACCTGTCCCAGGTGAAATTATGCAACTCTGTTGTGCATGCAAAGAGGGGGCCTGACCACTAAGTTCCAATCTTTGCTTCTCCATGTTAACCTATTGTATCTTCTTGGGAAAAGTAACCCTTCTTTCTGCGTCTCTGCTCTCCTGTTTAAAAATAGGAGAGTTGGCAAGTCGGCTAATTCCCAGCATCAAATGGTGTATAAACATGATACTGCAGCACGTCCTTGCATTTCAGGATCGGTGAATATGCCTCTGTCTGAATATTGCTTCTACCCTTAATAATAGACTATCGATGTTGTGGTTATTCTATGCGGTTATTCTATGCTTTTCTGAATTCTATGTCGGGACCGGAGGCTTCAGATTATGCTATATCTTCCTTCGCTTTATTACCATAAAGACTCCACAGCAGCTTAGGAAAAGATATAATAACCAAAAAATGCTTTAAACATAAAGCATTGACGTCATGTTCAACAAATCAAACAACAACTCCCAAGAGTCTCTTTGCATAACAATAGTCCATAGTCCTTCCACTCTGTCCATCATCACTCTATAACCGGACTTCTCATCATCTTTCTTCGCTGCTCCCGCAGCCAGATAAGTGCTTTCCTATATTTTTCCCTTTTTCACTGTGATTGATTGTATTGTGTACGATCGTTGGGGGGACTCATTGCATGGTTTATTCCCTTACAGAGTCCCCAGTTGCGGGAACGTTCTTCGTTCCTACGCGACTTTATTTCCCACTTGTGTGCGGTGTGTACATAGACCGCCAGGGGGCGGCCTGTCGTCTCGCCGACCCTTCGATGCGCCTCCGCAGTGCCAGGAGCCGCGCCGTGGAGTCTGCTTGCGCAGGAGCCAGCCCTCGCGTACCCCTCTGACACCTGGTGCCCCGGGTCTGTGATTTTCCTACTCTTGACGCCCCGTTGGGGTCTGTATGGCGGCTCGGACCGCGTGAATCACCTTCGGGTGTCCCTTATGCACCTTTATCCAAGTGTGGCCTAGCGCGCTTGAGGGGTACGAAGACCCGGTCCCGGCGAGGAGGGTCTGCGCGCTTGGGGGTTGGTGCAGCCCACCTGCCACGTCAGTTGGCCCAAAACGTGATCGCAGCCGCTTGGCCTGCCCACATTCGAGAACTTTCTCGGTTGCCGCCCACTTGGGTGCCCCACATTTGCCCTTGGTTCCGAGATGGAAGGGGAGTACGAGGAGGAACCCTGCCCCTATCTGCAGGACGACGAGTTCTACCAGGCGGTGGACAATTCCATCTACCGCTGCGTGACGGAGGTGGTAGGCCCCATGGAAGACCGCCTTTCCGCCCGCATCGTGGAAGAGTGCGCGAAGCTGAAAGCGGCGCATGTGCCTCCGTCCCCCGAGCTCCCGGGGACATCCGGCGGGTTGCCACCCGCCCCGAAGAGGCCTTGTAAGGAGGGGCCGTCGTCGGAGGCCCAAGGGGTGGACAGGGGCGCTTTTGAGCGTCTACGTGACGCCTTCCTGGCTAAGGCGACGGCGGTGCCCCCTACACCCTTGGTGGATCCTAGTGCTTCAAGGGACGTGTCTACGGCCCCCGCCTCCCCGTTCTATGACTCTCCGGACACTGGATGACGACGGGGAGTCGACCCGATCTTGGCTCCCGGCGCCCTCTGCCAAGGAGATGCCCCGGGATGAGTCGGGCATGTTGGACCCGGACGAGATAGTCCACCCCCGGTCCGCAGCCTGGGCACCGGGGGAAACGGTGGCGCAATTTGTCGCGGGCAGGCTGCGCAAGCCCCTGGAAAAGGAAGCGAGGGGTTGCCTACGTGGGGAGTGCCCTCGGCCAACTTTGGAAGGGAAAGTGGCCATGACCCCAGAATTGGACCCCAAGATGGCCACCTTCCTGGCGAAGTTTATGAAGGACCCCAGGAAGGGAATTGACCGGTCCTGGCGGGCCTGCCAGGACAAATTGTTAGACGCGGTCGGGCCCGCCACGAAGATCCTCGACATGGCGGAGGAGGCTAGAGTGAATGGCACCGCCATTTCACCGGAGGTGCTCTCGAATTGGGCCCAGAGGGTGATTGTGTTCTTGGGCAACGCCAACTGTGCCCTGTCAACTGAGAGGCGGCGTTCGCTCCTAATCAAGCTGGACCCGAAGTTGGGGGACCTGGCCTCGTCGGAGGCGGGTGCTGTGGCCCAAGGTGGCCTCTTCGGCGAGCCCTTCATCAGGGAGCTGGGCAAGTTTGTGAATACGTTCACGTCGCTGGATAAGCCCCAGTCTAGCATCAAGAGGGTGTTCCACCAGCGTTTCTCTGGAGGGGCCGGTCGCGGTAGGGGCCGCGCGATCGGCCGTGGTCAGCAGACCAACAGCAGAGGACAAGGCTCCGGAAGAGGTCAATACCAGACCTCTGCCAACTATACCAACTTCTACCCCACCAGAGGACAGCGCTTCGGTGGCAGAGGGTTCAAGAAGAACTCCGGTCAAGGAAATGCCCCCGGTAAGTGTACTTTGTTTGGATCAAGTTCCAATTGGGGGGCGGCTGGCAAGCTTTTACGAGGAGTGGGAATTGCTCACTGCCGACGCTTGGGTTTTGCAAACTGTACGAGGTTTCCATATAGAATTTTACGACCAGCCCACTCAAGCGAGGCGCCCGATGGTTTTTTCAGAGTCCGACGCGCGGTTGATAGACGGGGAGGTCTCGGACTTGCTGCGCAAGGGAGCCATCCGTCTATCAACGCGCCACCCACATGGGTTCCTCAGCAACGTCTTTTTAGTGGACAAGACGGATGGGGGCAAAAGACCTGTGATCAACCTCAAAGAGTTCAATGGGTGGTTGGTCTACCGTCACTTCAAGATGGAGGGTATCCACCTCCTTCGAGACGTGCTCCTCCCTCGGGATTGGATGGTGAGACTAGATCTCAAGGACGCCTACTTGGTCGTTCCCATCCACCCCCCTCATCGTCGTTTCCTACAATTCCTGTGGGACGACAGGGTGTTCGAATTCACCGCTCTGCCGTTCGGTCTTTCTTCGGCCCCGTGGTGCTTCACAAAAGTCCTCCACCCGGTAGTGGAGTTTCTCAGAAGTCAAGGGGTCCGTATGTTAGTGTACTTGGACAATATCCTCCTCATGGGGCAGTGCCCAGAGGTGCTGGCGGGCCAGCTGCGTCAAGCTGTCGGCCTGCTCCACAGACTGGGGTTCGTGATCAACGGCTCCAAGTCGGTTTTGGTTCCCACTCAGCAGATCACCTTTTTAGGTTTTGTGGTGGACTCGGTACAGGCGGTCTTGAGCCTGCCGGGTCGGAAGGTCGCAAAGATACGACACCTGCTTCGGCAGACGATCGCGAGAGATCGCACGTCCCTGCGACATATCGCCAAGGTGGTGGGTCTTCTCTCGTCCTCCATCCAGGCGATTTTCCCAGGCCCGCTGCACTACAGGGCTCTCCAGCGCCTGAAGGCGCAGCATCTACGCCGTGGGATGGGTTACGACCAGTGGGTTCCCCTCACGGACGAAGTGAAGGAGGAAATGTCATGGTGGCTGTCTCACATGGAGGCATGGAATGGTCGGGCGATCTTCGGTTCGGCTCCGGACCTGATCATAGAGTCCCCAGCCAGCAGGTCCGGCTGGGGCGCCCGGTGCGGGGATTTTTCCACCGGCGGCGCCTGGTCTTCAGAAGAACAACAATTGCATATCAATTGTTTGGAGCTCCTTGCGGGCTCCTTCGCGGTTAGTTGTTGGACCAAAGATTCGGTCAAAGCTTATGTCCTGTTACGGATGGACAATATTTCGGCGGTCCGTTATGTGAACCATCTAGGAGGTCCTCGATCCCGCGCCTTGGCGGACTTGGCGAAGGACTTCTGGGATTATTGCCTGTCCCGTCACATTGCAGTGACGGCGAAGTATCTGCCAGGCCAGTGCAATCAGGTAGCGGATTGGCACTCCCGACATCTCAGGGACGCCAGCCAGTGGAAACTGGATCCGGAGGTCTTCCGGTGGCTACACTCCCTCTGGGGTCCCTTCTCGGTGGACCTCGTTGCGTCCCGTCTCGACCACCAGCTGCCGCGGTTCTACAGCTGGAGGCCGGACCCTCTAGCGGAGGCCACGGACGCGTTCTTACAGGATTGGAGCCGGGAACAGCCGTTTGCGTTCCCCCCCGTTCTCCATGATAATGCGAACGGCGGCTCAAATATGCCGCCAGGGTGCGGAGCTGGTGTTGGTTACGCCGCTCTGGAGGTCGCAAGTATGGTTTCCGGTTCTTCTGGAACTTTCTTGGGATTTTCCAATCCTACTCCCCCTGTTTCCTCTGCTCCTGACAAATCCGGATCAGGAACCGCATCCCCTCGTCATGCAGAACTCTCTCCGCCTCGTGGCGTGGAGGCTCTCAGGAGACGCTGGTCGCTCCCGGGCCTTTCGGGGTCGGCTGAGCACTTGCTCTCCAAAGCATGGGCCGATAGTACGACGAAGCGTTACAGATCCGCTTGGCTTAAGTGGATGCGTTGGTGTTTACGAAGGGATCTGGATCCCTTGGTCGCGGGCCTCGTTCCCGTGCTGAACTTCCTGGTGCATTTGGCCGACAAGGGCCTAGCGTATAGGACGATCAATGCTATTCGATTGGCGATTTCGGCTGGCCATGACAACATCGATGGCCATCCAGTAGGGGAACATCCTTTTGTGTGCCGGCTTCTGCGAGCTATCCGCCTCGCGCTGCCTCCGGAACCCAGGTACTCCGTCCTTTGGGACGTCAATTTGGTTCTGAATTTGTTCCTGTCGTGGCCGGCCAATTCCTATCTGTCTCTTAAAGAGCTGTCGGCGAAGTTAGCCATGTTATGTTTGGTTTCTTGTAGGCGCGTCTCTGATGTGCGCGCGCTGGATGTCTCTGCACGCATCTTTTCCCCGGAGGGGGTTACTTTTACGGTAGGCCGACGCACGAAAACGTCGTTTCGTTCTATTTCATATCCAGCTTTTCTTGACACTCCTAAGTTGTGTGTCGTGCAATGCCTCAAAACATATGAGGACCTGACCTTGGATCTGCGCCCTCCGGGCGAGCGTCAGTTGTTGATTGCCCTGCGGAAGCCACACAAAGCTGTCTCCTCCCCCACTATTGCTCGGTGGGTGCGGTGGGTCATGCAGGAAGCAGGCATCAATACTTCTCTCTTTGGAGCACACTCCGCCAGGGGGGCCATGGCCTCTAAGGCATGCTCGGTGGGTGCTCGTCTGGAGGACCTAATGCGAGCGGCGGATTGGTCCTCGGATACCACCTTCAAGAGGTTTTATTTTAAGCCGGTGGTGGATTTGGAGCAGTTGGTGGTAAGTAAGCTTTGAACTAGCATAATCTGAAGCCTCCGGTCCTGACATAGAATCGAAATTTGCCTAGCTTACGTAACGGTAAGTTTCAATTCTATTAAGGACACGGAGGCGAGGATTATCCCACCCAGGCTACAGTGGTGTCTCTACCCACCCGTATGGCAGTAAGTAAAGCGTTTTCCTTTACATTGTCGGTACTGTGTTAATCTCTGAATGCTCCTCGCCTTGTTGTCGCATTCCTGGACCACCTCGCTGATGCTGTTCCTTTTTCGGCAGGCAACGACGGTGCTAAACAGGACCAATGAGGCTCAAGCGTGATCTGCGCGAAGAAAGAGGAGGAGGAGGAGGAAGATGATGATAAGTCCGGTTATATAGTGATGATGGACAGAGTGGAAGGACTATGGACTATTGTTATGCAAAGAGACTCTTGGGAGTTGTTGTTTGATTTGTTGAACATTACGTCAATGCTTTATGTTTAAAGCATTTTTTGGTTATTGTATCTTTTCCTAAGCTGCTGTGGAGTCTTTATGGTAATAAAGCGAAGGAAGATATAGCATAATCCTCGCCTCCGTGTCCTTAATAGAATTGAAACTTACCGTTGCGTAAGCTAGGCAAATTTCGATTCCCCCCAAAAAGTCTCCTTTTGCCATGCTAGAGACTTTTAGGCTCTATCTTCACTGGGCTGCTGTTTGCATACTGTGTTGTACCAATTCTTTAAAGTATATATGCCATGCTTTATCTGCGCCTAGCGGAGTAATTGTCTCACCACATGCTATTGGCTACTTAGTTCATCATTCTGCCTCTTATGGATTTTCCCGAATGCAAAGTACACTGAAGCATTACACATGAAATGATTTAGGTCAGACACTTTATGTAGAAAGCAATTATTTACTAGGCAGCAGGCTTTTTAAATGTTTACATGGGAACTCGACAAGCTTTGGCATTGCCAATCCATCTGGCTTGGATTTGAACTGTGGCTGTGTTCAGCAGGTAGTGGACCAGAGCATGCGATCGTCACAAGGGCGACTGGCAGCCTGCAGAGTGGTCTTTATCACCACAAGTGCCTGCAAGACTTGCTTGCCTTCTTGAACACTTTGAAGGCCAAAAAGTGGTGTTTATGAAACTAGTATGACGTGAGCTAGTGTGTTAAATGTCTTGGTGTATGGTACAAATAGTACCTCAACCTAGGCAATTTTGTGAGCGTTGGAATATTTTCCACACCCCTACCATTTAAGGACTGATGCAAAAGGGTCTCCTTTTCTCTTGGCTCAAGTATCTTGCCCTATACTATTGTAAGGAGTCCTCTGTAGCAATGTATGGCTTGTATTTTGGATTTTTTTGCCACTTAATGAACGGCTCTTTAATTTCTCCCTATAGGCTAACATTGGTCAGATGGATACTGCCAAGGAACAATTGTCCATGATCACTGGGAACATGGCACTGATACAGGTGAGGGACCCGAGGATCCAGGGTTGAGGGGTACCATTCTGTGCATTAGGAGGGTGTCCTACTCCATGTGTCAAGTTATGTTTGACACATTTCCTTGTATTCTTTAGTGCTGATCTGTATACTTGGAGGCATACCAACTAATCAGTGTGCACATTGGGCTGTATCTAATGGACTGTAACTGTTGTAATCCGATCTGGATAGAAGTTGCACGTACCCCCATTTTAAAGTGAGTTAATTATCTGACTGCTCATGGGAAACTCCTGCTATTTTGTTAGCAAATGCAGCTTGGGACGCATTCATTTCTGTGGTGCCTGGATGTTATGTTTTAGCCTTTCATACTGCATATTCTCTTATCTGGAGCTTGTTCTCTGGGGTCTTGCCCTTGGAAAAAGGTGGATTGTACTATGTGTGCTCTGATTAAATGGCTTGTCATTGCCCAGCCCCCCTTCATGCTGATTCTGTCCTCATTCTCTTATCTTAATGTTTCAGGTCCAGGCAACTGTGGTGGGGTTCCTGGCATCTCTTGCTGCAGTGATTTTTGGATGGATCCCTGATGGCCACTTCGATGTTGGCCATGCAGTTCTACTGTGTGCCAGCAGTGTGGCCACTGCCTTCATTGCATCGCTTATCCTGGGTAAGTTAGTGGTCTACTCCATTTTAGAGTTCTCAAAGGCTGGTGAATTGGATGAAAGACTGAGTGATGAATGTGAATCTATGTGCACTTGGACAGGGCGCATCAACACCTATCTTGGTTACAGTGATGCAAGTGGCCGAGCTGCAGCCAATTTACTCTACATTGCATCCTCACTGGTCTTTAAATTATTCCTAATTATCTCCCCTTCAGTTGAGGAACTGTTAATCACTTAGTTGCTTTATCCACCACAAATGACATTTGTAGAAAGTAATTGGGGTGATCACGCTTTTTTTTCTCTTGACCAACCGGTATAAGCAACATTAACAACTGTAGGTGGGCCAAATATTTTTAAAGGGAGACCCTAAATATAAAGTTTTGGTTTTCCTTTATCTAATACATGCACTATTTTTTTTATTTTGGGGGATGAGGGGCAAGGAAGTAGTTCTAGAAAGTGAAAGGGTGCCTGATGCCCCGTCCTTCCAAACTCTTACACTCCTGGTGTTCTCTGGAAGTCTGCTCCATGTGTCGCGGTGTGTGGGGGGGGGGGGGGGGGGGCAGCAATGGTGGGAGCGGTGACTGCAACAACTCCACCCTTGAAGACTGAGTTGGGAGAATTTGTCCCCTTGTTTCAGATGAGCGAACACTCATTAAGAACTCTATTCCATTCTTGAAAACTTTGCTGAAAGGTGACCCCAAATTAAATATTTTTCCAAGGCTTACCATTTAAAGTACCTTATTTGACCATTTGGTAGCCTTTCATGCGAAGTAACATTTATTTTCTTTGAAACATTGACCACCCCAAAATATTTCAATTATCTTTTTTCTCAACAGTTTTATACTCTATTTTTCGTTTGTTTAGATTGGTGTGGACCTTTTCAGGGCAGTGTTTCTTTGTCTAATTATTTGGTGAATGTTTTGAGACACGCTTGCCTATACCACTTTCGCCTTGCTTACTAGTATATAGTCTGCTACTCCTTTTCCTTGTGGTCGACTCTGCTTCATACACTATTTTTAGATCTTCCATTAGCCAAGGCCTTTTTGAATGTTATTATAACTGTAGCTTAATATACTCAAAAGTGCCTTTAACTAACCCTCTTCTTTCTGTTGTCTAGTATGGTCATTCATATTTTCTTCAGCCCACTACAGCATTCAGCAGTGGTTGAGCCCACTTAAGAGCACATACAATAAAATATGGCTGGCAAAATAGGTAAAGATTATTGGGTACGTTTCTACTGATGTCCTTGGCGATGATTTGGAGGTCAGCTGAAAACGCGGTGTTAAATGTATACACCTTAAAGATTTAGAAACCTTTCAGCTGCTTTTTTACTTTCACGTAATTCTACAAAGCTAGTACACAGTTGCACGCTTTCACTCGCCATCACTTACTGGCAAGGTTCTTGCAAAAAGTGGAGAGAAAAACAGTCTATGGGGTGGGGGGGCATGGCATGGCATCTGGACTAACAGTTTGGGCAGTCTGGGTAGAGTTCCTCCATGACGTATGAGATTTCAGCTTTGGAGCAATTTACAGACCCCCAAACCAGACAGTAAATTAGGAATATTTTGGTGCCTTCGCATGAAACTAATTTCCTCTCAATACTAGCAAGAAATGTAAATGGAATACATGCACAATTTTTGTTGTCAGACCTAAAGCATTAGAGGGAAAAAGAGAACCAATACAGATGTTTTCTTGGCAGCAATTTAGAGTGTTGTCTATAAAGAAGGAAGTGTTAGGAATTTAGGAAACGTGTCTGTTTCCTCAAGATGAAATGGGAAATTGTGCTATGTATAAGAGACTGTAACACGTATTTGGGCAATACCAAAATAATGGAGTGTGCTTTTTGCCATGCTGATGGCAATAAAGTCAAATGTTTCAAACGTATTTTGCATATGCATATATTGGGACAAAGTTCCCGGCATGTTGACGAATGTCCACCCTTGCCCCGAGTGCCCGGCTACTTGGGATATCTGGACTCCTAATAATTTTGTCGTATGCAGGCACTGATCATGTGTGAATGCCATGACCTAGGCCAATCTTGCCAGACCGGGTGGAGCACACCATAGCTACCCGCAGTGGTAGAGGGCTTCTGCCCTTATCTGAAGTTGTGACTTGAGCACAGTGGTGCCAGCATATGTTTCACACTTAATAGTGATCAGTGTGAACAGTATTTTTTTCTTAACCTGCATCACTCTGGTTGTGCCTATTAGCCCACTCATGTAAAGTTCTGTGGCTGTGTACTTAACTCGCCAGTGTCTTGTCTTTATAGTGTGTAGCGCCAGATCACGCTTGATACTTGTAGGTAAGTGTGGGGCTTTAGGGTGCAGAACTTGGAGGCCTTTGTATTCCAGTTTGGAAACACCGGGCCTGATCACACTAGGTGAGGACTGACCCCCAATGATCACCTGGCCTGTGCAGTGGGTCACTCAGAATTGGAGTCACTGCTGCTGTGTGGAGTTGGTTCCCCACTTCACCCCCTCTCCCCCGCCCTTCTCTCCCCTCTTCCCCCCCCCCCCCTTGCCACCTTGTGCCAGGAGGAGCTACCATGAAGTAAGGGCTGGCACCCTAGTGAAGAAACACTGTGACCCTTCCTACCCCCCCCCACTCCCTCTCCCTTAACATAGCTTTTCTGAGGTTAACTCTTAAGGCCAAACTCGCACTTTGTCGCAGGTGACTATCGTTGGCCGCATCGGACTATCGCCTACCTATAAAATGGGACCTAAACTTCCTCAGTAGAAAGCCTGGGGCACCCTGGGATACAACCAAGGATGATGCTAGCGTACCGACTCTAAGAGACTATTATTTAGTGTGTTGTCTCTATTCTTTGTGTGCTTTTATTAAAATACTGCTTTTTTTTTTCCTTAAAAGTAAGTATTTGACTTTACAGTCGCCTCTTTGCAGTAAGTGTGTATGTGAAGTCTTGTGCCTATGTATGCCTTACGCCTTCCTCCTTTCAAAGAGCCTTGGACTGCTCGACTCTCTACCACTGAGCAAGTGCGGGAAAGGTAGCACTTGACCCATTTACTCAGGACCCAAAGTCGGTCAGGCTCGGGACATCCGTAGCAGAAGACCTTCACCCCCATGGTTGGGTCCAGTACCTCGTGGCCCTCTGAAAGGGATTTTGACGGCATTCAAACGAAAGCTTTACCTACTTTGATGAGTTTGCCCCTTACACGAATTTGTTCCCGATCACCAGAGTACATCGGAGACCCGTGTAAACTGTCACTTGGAGGTGTTTTTTGGTCCTCGTTGAAGGCTTAGGTTTTGTATAGGTTGTTTTTGGATGAAGGGCGGAAGTAGCCTGTTTAATGGAAAATGGAAATTAAACAGCTGCATGTGAAAAATTAGAGTATTGTAAATAAAAGAGTAAATGCTTTGTTGCTTGCATCGGATGGTGCAGCAGAATTGATGAGAAAAATGTGGGCCCAGAATATTTTTAAAATATTGATTGCATTGATATCTATGACGTGCAATAAATTGGGCCTATAAGCACAACTGTGGGAGAGCAATTGAAACCAAACCCGGCCACCACCTAGTGAAATTGATCCGGTCCCAATTGGACGGAAATTCTAGTTGAGAAAGAAAAATCTGTTCAGTTTGATAAAACGGTACAGCCAGAGGAGTCTGGAACGTAATTGCATTTCTGTTTGCAAAGGTCTTTTGATTGGTACCTCTTTGTTCTGGACTGGCTTGACTGCGCAGCTGTTTGAAGCAACTTATGTGGTCCACATATGAAAGCTTTCACGAATACTACAGAGGGGGGCTTTGGGTCTGCCCACATGTTGGTGGACAGGAGTACGTTTTCATTGGGAAGTCGTTGTGTGCTTCCACTGATGGAGCTTCGCTTCTATGCAGCTGTGACTATTGTATCGCGCTGCTGGAGTCTGGAGCAGTCTGGATTCCTAGAGAAACTTCCCTCTGGAGCAGTATGGATTCCTAGAGAAACGTCCCTCGCACCAATAAAGTATCAACCTTAAATAGAATTAAGCTTTACCTCCTTTCTAGGGCATGCACAGAGAACTTTAATGCTGGTCAAGTTTCTTAGATCAATAAAACGCTTTTTTTTTTCTTTTCTGGCAGCATCACAGATGGGAGGAAGGCAGTCATGAGGGATTGCTGTATTCAATCCCCGCACTCTGATGGGTACCAGTGTGTGCACTTAAATAGGCCTGTCTGTGTCAAGCCAATGGTACTAACTGTAGGAGTTAGTGATTCAAAGGGAAGAGTTAAGATGCTTCTATTAATAATCTGTATTTTACCGAACGTTATGACAAAGCCAGGAGGCCAGACTTGCATAGGAAGCCTTTTATATTGTTTTGGCAACTGTAATGTTGGATAGATTTGTGATGATATAGTGGTATACGGGATGGTTGCTTTGGTGGGAAAAATCATGGCCTGCAGAGTAGATCTTAGTTGGTTATGGTGATACACCAATAATAAAGGTGTTTGGCCTCATTGTTACGAAATATTACAATAAAAGCACTAGGCCTGACCTAGTTAGTTTGAAAACCATATGTTAATGTCAATAGGCATTTAAGGGTGGACTTTTTTTTTTCCTACCATGCTAAAGCCTACAGATGGGTATTTTGTTACATGGAATCTCACAGATTGGGGTTTGGTGTTGGTTACCCCAGCTGACAAACCTGATTGCACTGTGAGAATCCGTATTAGGCTGCCTTTGAACATATAACATTACAAACTCATACAAAACTAAAGATGGCAAAGTAAAATACTACTATGTATGGCTGTTGTCTTGTGGGAAATCGGACACTCAGTACTACAGAATGCCCGATTGGTGCACGGCAAAGTTGTGCCAGATGCCATATTTGTGGTCAGTTTATTTTAGAAAGCTATTGCAAAGGCAGTAGGCCTGGCCTATTTATGGTGTAAAGCATTTGTTAAAACTAATAGGCCCCCAACAGTGAATGGTTATCCCTCTGTTGCAGTCTGTAGCCGGGTATTTTATTATATGTAATCTTTCAGATTACCAGGGAAGGCAAGTGTTTTGCTGTTGGTCACCCATTCTAACAAAAACCTTGGACTGATTTTTGTTCGGCTCTGGGATGTTGTATCTGGTTTTTCTATTTTTGCTTTTGCACATTTGTAATTTTAGAACCGAATGCATGATGGTTACCGGCTTATGGACACTTCAGTAGGCCTATGTTAGTTCGTGTCAAGCCATTAGTAAAGGCTATAGGTATTATCGGATCACTGAAGTTTTTTCCGATTTTCTTAAATGTGATCTGTTAAGTTGTATCCAAGCAACTAGGCCTGCCTTACTTATTGTTAAAAGCATGTGTTAAATCGGCTTTAAAGAGTAGATTGTTATTACACTGTGCTAAAGCCTGTGGTCTGGTATTTTATTACAGAGAATATTGCAGATTTCTTTACTAGGCAAGGGTTTTAATGTTGGTTACCACCCGAAGAAACCCTAGGAAAAGAAAACTTCCAAGAACGATAATCCTTGTTAGACTCTGAGGGGTGTTCTTTATGTCACAGCTGTAATTCTGTACATTTGTAGTTTTGTTATAGGTATGATTGCGTTCTTGGAAAACTTAAGCTCAATACAGCAGGCCTGAGTTGATTATTGTAGCAAGTCCATGATGACAGCCGTAAGCCTAATTGGTTCACTACTAGGAAAGAGTATTTCAGATGTCGTAGATCTGATATGTTTGTAATGAAAGGTTACAACAAAGGAACTAGGCTCGGTGTTTAATTTGTAGAAAAATAAGTGCCACTGCTCAAAGCTCTGATCAAAAGTCGACGCTGGCGCATAGAATACCAATGCAGCCTAGGCTGAAATTCACCGCCTGCCTATTTAATTGGCTACCAGACACTCGCAGCTGTGCTTTTTTACTCTTGTAGGGTCCTTCCTTCTTTCTTTTGTGGGACCCTTTTCCATATTTCTCCTTTCCACTTTGTGCACTTTTCCCCTCTCCTGCTCTCTGGGAAATGTCTGCTGAGGAAAAATAAGCGCTGACCTATTGGAATTGACAGTGCCGGTTTTAGAGTTGGGTTTCCATTGCTTCGCAGGGGGTATTTCCCTGCTGTGCACCAGAAGATGGTTGTTGTTTATGTAATAAAACTATGAACAAAGTCCTTCATCCAAGCAACTGCCTCTGCAGACATTAAGTAAATGGCTCTTCTAAAGCGGCCTTTTCGGTGAACAGTCTAGATCCAGCGATGAGCAAATTCACGAGGGACCCTTGCCCCCCCTGAACATACCCCCTGAAACCGTGGTTGAACATATCCAGGCATATCTTTTGAGCCCTATACCAGTGGCAACATTATGACCTTGCAGTAGGTGGTGTCCAATGCCTAGTTTGCTACAACGTGTCTGTCTTGGATTACTTTGGGCCAGTAAAGCCCTAAGATCCTCCAGGGTGTCGGCAATATCTCGCTGGTCCGGTCCCATAAGCTAAGGAGTGGGTGTACCTTCTCAGAAGACACACTGCATTCAAAGATTGGCAAGAAGATGACTTCCTCAGCTGGCCTAGCTTTGCAAAGGCATTAATAGATCTCAACCCCATAGACTTGGAGGTTTGAAGGAAAGTGTTAGGATTGACTTTACTTGTGGGGCTCTCAAACCTGAAAGCTGTACATTAATAATGCACATGCTTTAATTGCAGAGTTCTGGTGGAAAGTGTGTTTTGAAATAAACGATTGACGTTGAATTGGTCCTTTTGTCGTAGAGACCATACTTCGCTACATTAGAGCTCCTAATGTAAGTGCATCAATACCCTGGTACATCTACTGGCCAGATGCTTGCAGAGTAGCGATATCCAGGGGCAGAGGTCTCGGCCCTAAATCAAACTTTGGACTAAAGAGCTGATTTCGCGACCATGCAGTAGACCATTATTTACCACTTCACCCTCAAGGCAAACTGCAGGATGTGTAGACTGCCCTCAGACAGTACTTGCCCTAAGGAGGACATGAAAGCCCAACACAGGAGATGGAGAACACAAATAGGCAACCAACAACACAAAACGGGCAGCTGAACTAGTCCTACGGTCAGATGAACAGAAATAATAGTGAAGGTTGTAGAAAACAAACTAGACACAAGTACAGTTGGAGGATCCCAGACAGTAAACTAAACTAGAATTGAATACTAGACACACTGCAAGATGTGCTGTTCTCCCAATCAAAACTACATTACTGGTGTGGGGGTTGTTTCTAGACTTGTATCAAGGTACAATAAATGCTATTGATGAATCGACGAAATTTAAATGATAAAATGAAACAATATAAAAGTTACTACAAAAAAAACCTTGCAAGTAACTTAACTGCAGCGAATCTATTCTAAAGTAAAACTGTTCTGTATGACTTTATGGCTATACTTGAAGATACTTTTTCTGGTGTTTGGTTTGAGCCTGTTGCCTAAGTTTCTAATCTGCTGTTTTCGCCTAGGCATGATCATGGTTGGGGTCATAATTGGATCCAGGAAGATTGGGATAAATCCAGATAATGTGGCCACGCCCATCGCTGCCAGCCTTGGAGACCTAATCACCCTCGCCCTGTTATCTGGCATAAGCTGGGGGCTCTACAAGGAACTGAGTGAGTTGATCTTGTTTAGGCATAGAGTGCGCATGTGCTAACCTCACCACTGCAGTCTGTCTGTACAGTTTCTTAAAGTTGCAAACCACTCCAAATTATTTTGCTCTGATGGCTCCGTTTTCGTGGGACTTGTTTTGGTTTGCACAACTTATTACAGACCAATTAAATCCCAGACTATATAGATCTTTAGATTTATATATCTTTTTATCCTTCTGGTTTCCCTCCTTGCATAATATATTAACTCTGGTTTGCCTTCTCAGAGGTCAACGTGTACGTGAACCCCTTGGTGTGTGCCTTCTTTGTAGCACTGCTGCCACTTTGGATCATCATTGCCAAGCGTAACCCGGCCACCCGTGAAGTGCTATACTCTGGGTGGGAGCCTGTGATCATCGCAATGGGAATCAGTAGGTGAGTGGCAATGTTTCAGGAGCTGCATGAACGCTTTTGGGCATGACTCTTTTCTAGGGGCTTAAGGTAAATTCTACTTCCAATATATGTCTGACAGTCTTAAATTCTCTTCTGTTTTTGCAGCATCGGTGGTCTCATCTTGGACAGAACGGTTTCAAATCCGAACTTTGCTGGAATGGCAGTTTTCACACCAGTTATTAATGGTGAGTAGGCTATACGGTCTTGTGTGTGCAATGCGTTTGGAAGTTACCTCATTCATGTTCCTCCAACTATAGTTATGGCGGAAGTGGCTGGAATGAATGAATGCATGCATTCAGGGAGCTGGCATGAGATACTGCAATAGTGAAGGATGCGATGTAACTCAGATGCATGAAGTTAAACCCTAATGCCTATCTGCCACTATATATTTGAAGGTGAGCAGCAGTGCTTAATTTGAGCCGATGGTTTCCGGGGCTCAGCACCGGCACTTAAGCATCAACACCAGCACTTTTCGTGAGCACTAGTGAAGGACACTTTCATTTATGGTAGGCATGGGGAGATTAAGTGATTTCGCCCAGATGTTGAGCCTAGACTCTAACCCTGGTTCTCCAGCTCTGAAGTGGGCAGCTCTGGCCAATATGCCGAATCCTTTCCCCACTTTCAAGGTGAGTAGTTGGTTCTGTTTTTGGCGGTGCTAAGAAGAGAAATGGGCTGGTGCAAGCTGCCTCCTGATGTGATCCCTGGCACTTCTTCTTTTACAAATTAATAACTGGTTAGCAGTGGATGTTTCAGTGTGTCTGTGCCAGAAGCTAATTGGCCTTCTGAATGGCTGGAGACCGACAACCATGGTGGTGGTTGTGTACCAGCGAAATCAGAAACTACCATTTACCCGCTTAGACCTAGATAAATTTATTTCTTAGGGCAAGTAATTGGTGCCGTTAGGCCACCAAGTTTCGCAAACATTTCAAAGTGCCTTTGCGTATGTTGGCCTGCATTTGTGTCTGCTAACCTGGCCGCTTTGCTTATGTCTTTTGTCTTGCGTAAATGTAGGGGTGCCAAAAAAGTAGCATTACTCATTTTTAATTTCCATAGAAATCTTTCCAGTCTTCTACATAAAAAAAAAGTTCAATGGGATTGCAGCAAGCTTGGCATGAAAATAAAACTTACGAGGAAAGGCCTTTGCTTGGTTTGGTGTAAACCCTTTAATAGGATTTCAAGAAATTTGCATTACAAAAATCTGTCGCAGGTTTTATAAGCTTAAAAGTAAGATCTATTGACCGCAGAAAACCTGTTTTAACATTTGCACGTAACTTTAGTGCCATTTGATGAACGTACACAAAGTTTGCCAGACGCTTAGAATGTTTAGTTCACTCTTTGCTTAAATTTGTGCAGATCCATAAAGGCCGAACTTGGTAAAAAAGGGGTGTTCAAAAGCGTATTTGTTAACTGATCATACCATTCTTATGATGACTGTACATGATACTTGGGAGATGTTTACAATGTTCAGCTTCTGTTGGTGTGGCAGGTATTCTGCAGACCCAGCGGGGTGGAGGGACATAAACGTTTTGTTGTGCCAACACAATTTGTTCAGTTTAATCTGTGTGAAATTTGGCGTACTGTTAGCATGGCAAGTTTATTGTCACTTTGGCTTTTTCTGGTTCTTCAGATCCTACGAAGTTAAGAGACTGGGGTAAAAAGTGTCTTTGCTAATAATTTTGATGCAGATTTACATTGTTGTACAATACTTATTTGTCTTGCATCTGGTATGAGTTATGTAAATACCTCCACTGGGTAAAGGAAAAAAATGAAGGTTTTCAAAAATGTTCATTTGCTGTTAACTCGGGCTATGTTTAATGAGTCTGCATGAGAATTTGCAGGTTGTTAGTACAGTTGGATTACTGTAGGATTTCAGGTTCCAGGGATCTCCAGTAAGCGGGGTAGATCAAGCAGATCTGAGTAGGGAAAAGAGAAAACTGGATGGGGGTGAAGGTCGGGGGCAGGAGGGTGTCAACGCTTAGATTGATTAATGGTCTTTGCACCATTTGGTGGACCAGTTGGGTTTAACTTTCAAAACTGCATGTGTGTTTGGATGTTGATTGCTGATGGCAAACCCCAGTTGCACGACTGAAGGTTACCTGCAGCGGTTGTGAGCTGCAAAGTGGGTTGGTGAAGGTTCTGGCCTGTGATTTGATTTTGTAAGTGAATTGCATACAGTTAGCAGAACGAATGTCCCTCTTCTCATTCAAGTGGATTGCAGAGATTGCAGTTCGAGGTCTCTGCTTAGGTCTTACAAAACCGTATAAATGATTATTTTTTAAATATATTATTCTTGCACTACAGCTTAGAATCGTTTTGGGTGAGTGTATTTTAAGATCGGCATTTACTGTTGCTGATGACTGTTGCTGGATGCCTTGATTTATTTGTGCAAAATTTTTATAGATTCACTTCTATGTTGCAGGAGTTGGTGGTAATTTGGTGGCGGTGCAGGCAAGCCGGATCTCCACATACCTGCACATGTTGGAGAAGCCAGTAGAAGGAGTGGTTGTGGTACCGCGCAAGTGCCCAACCCCTTGTGGCACTTTCTTCACTTCTAGTAAGAATACTGCAGTACTTGTATGTAATCTAGTGGGAATGGGTGGGTGGAGGACGGGCCAGGAGAAGAACCTGTGGAGTGTGATGTGGGAAGACGCGGGGTGAAATATGTGCTGAGCCAATATGGAACTTAAGGTTAGACATGAACTGATATATCTCGTGAAGCGTGAATGAAGTCCTCTGGCTATCAATGTTCCTTATTTGGTCACTAATGTTTTCCCTAATTTTATAGGTGTGAACTCTCGCTCAGCCCGGGTGCTTTTCCTCCTGGTTGTTCCAGGGCATCTAGTTTTCCTCTACACAATCGGCTCCATGCAGGCTGGCCACACCACCCTCACCCTCATCTTTGTTGTCTTCTACATGACGGCAGCTCTGCTCCAGGTATGTTTCCAAAAGAACTGTGAACGATTTCCCACAAGTGACTAAGCATCCTATGGAACATTTGATGGGTACTTTTAACTACAGATTCCCAAACTTTATAATATTGAAAGGTGCCAGACTGCTGGAAAAAAATCTCCCAATCAGAACCCTGCACATGCCTGTTGGTGACTTAAAAGTACCCCAGAGTGATTCAGCAAAGCCACATATAAAGTGCCTTTCCAGTGCGCAGATGTCTTTTTCTTTCTGTATTCAACGAGGATCCTTAGTTCTGCTCCCAACTGTTTTTCCTGACCACTCCAAATGTATTCCAGGTAAGAAAATGGAAGATGTTTTTCCATTAAAACAAGCTTTTGATTACTGCAGATATCTGTCCATAACTGCAGATATCTGTCACAGTCCCACACAGCAGGTCTGTGGTGCTTGGGCTCTGGGCACTACTCAATTGTGTGGTAAGTGTGCCCTCATGCATTTAAAGATGATTAGGGAGCAGAAGATTAAGCTCTACATTGCCAAGAATAGGACGTCTGGTTCGATACAGCACTCTGACTCTGGTTCCAAGTTACCTGGTCATTCGCAGTCATACGGTCAGTCTTTGCTATTCTATGTTTTTCAGGAGCCAAAGTCAAAGATTCACAAGAAAACCAAGTCTGGACTCTGTCTCCTCCTGACTCTCAAACTCTAGTAAAGCCGCAAGAGCATTCCTCTAAAGGTTTTGCATCTTTTGACTCAGAGCCAGTCCTGCAATTGGTCCCAATGCACCACAAAGTTCTAGACTGTCATCTTCCCCACAACAAATGGATATCTTCTAGTAGGTAAAGATCTTCTAGGAAGCCATGCTGCAAATTTTGTAGATGCCCTCTGGCTTGTCTTCAGGCCCCACTGGCACCTTCGGGGCATCCAGTTTGACTTTCCATGGTGGGGCCCTCCCCTTACTCAGACTACTCCTCTGGGAACCATTCCTGGGCCCTTAACCACACCAGTCCAGAGGTGCATACTGGCCTCAAGTACATGTCAGTTCCTTCTTGGCTGGTGCTGAAATGGACTTTGCTGGTGCTAATACTGGACTTTGTTCTGAGCACAGTCTTTGACCTTCAACTGACATTGACCGACTCCTGGCAGAAGTTGTTTTTACAGAATAATTAACAACATTACCAGTGATTATTCAGCAATAACTTCAGCCTTTTGAATAGCAATACTGGCAAACCCTAGAAGCTGTATACAATTTCAACTCCTATGTGGTCCAGGGCATTCCTAATGCCCCTCGTTACAATGATGAAGGGCTGTACATGGCATACAAAATGCCAGTATGCTTGGTACCTCACTGGAGACAGAGCTGGATTCACCGCTTGGCCCCCCCAACAGATGGAAGTGCCTCTTTTTCTGTAGTAGTGCGAAGAGGAGCAGTATTGTCTGTACTCTTCCACCTCTGTTTGTGGCTAATTCTTTGCTTGATGTTCCCTTTGGATCAGAAAGTAAGCATTGTGGCCCACCTTCATTTGCTTCTGTAGTTGTCCAGAACAGTTTACTCCTTTTTAAATAAGCCTTCAACAATCGTATTCAGACAGTGTTCGTCTTCGAGGAAGACCCTTTTTCTTTACATTGTGAGCTTAATGGAATTCAATCTAGGAGAAGGTCTTAACCATGCAGAGGAGAGAATCAATCAATCTCGGTATTGTAAGCTTGCTACTCGCACGTGAGGGTCTCAAGGCGCTGGGTGTGTAAGCTGCTCTGTTCAGTCATAGACACAGGTTTTGATTGTATTCTTTAAGCTATTCAGAGAGGGGGCGCATCTGATGACTATCGAGAGCTTGTTCCAGGTCTTGGCCGCAATGTAAGAAAAGGCTCTTCAGTCCATTCTGGCTCTACTGATGTGCGGTGTTTTGGTGAGGGCGGCGGATCGGCGGTTTCTCTTGGGTGTGTGGAAGGAGATTCTCTCATTGAGGTATTGGGGTCCGGTGTTGTGGAGGCATTTGAAGGTGTGGGTGAGTATCTTGAATGTTACTCTCTCTCTCTCAACGTGTAGATGTTGAAGAGCGTAGGGCCTGAGTGACTATCCTTGAACTACTTTGCCGTTGATCTCTGTGGGTTCGGAGAGGAAGGGAGGCAGTCTTATTGTTTGGGTCCTGCCGGTGAGGCAGGAGCAGAGCCATTTGAGGGCGGATCCCCGTATCTCAGCGTCGTGGGGTCTGGCGGTGAGTTTGCGGTGGGAGACTGTGTCGAAGGCTGCGGAGAGGTCTAGTAGCATCAGGGCCATGGTGTGGCCTTTGTCAAGGAGGGTGCAGATGTCATCTGTGGCGACGAGAAGGGTGGTCTCGGTGCTGTGGTTGCTGCGGAATCCCGATTGGGAGGGGTCGATGATGAAGTACTCTTCGATGGATTTCATTAGTTGGGCATTAATGGTCTTCTCTATGACTTTGGGTAGGAGGGAGATTGGTCGGTAGTTTGAGGTCCGAAGGTTCTGCAGAGGGCTTCTTGAGCAGGGCCTTGACTATTGCTCATTTCCAGTCAGGGAAGATGCCAGTTTCGAAGATGGTGTTGATAGTGCATTGTAGTTCTAGTGCAATGACGGCGGCTCTGTGGAAGATGTGCAGAGGGCAGGGGTCCGTGGATGCCTTTCGTGGTCTATGTGGTGGCTGGCGTTCAGGGGGAGACAGTGGGTTAGCTGGCGTTGTTGTTGGTGAGAGTGGTTTCGGAGTCCAGTGTCCGTTTGTTGAAGTTGTCATAGAGGGACTTAATTTTCAAATGGAAGTAGGAGCTGAGCTTGTTGCAGAGGTCCTGGGATGGGGTGGTGTCTGTGGCCTCGCTGGAGGTGGTTTGGTGGATTTGTGGATGATGCTGATGAGTTCCTGGCGTTGGGTGTGAACTTGTGAGATGGTGGTATTCTGTCATGGCGTTCTTGTATGTGGTGCGGTGGTCCAACGTTTTGCGGTTTCGCCAATTCTTCTCGAGACTTCTTCAGGTGCGCCTGGATTCTTGAAGATCGGCGGTTTATCAGGTGGCTTTCCTGGAGCGTTGTCTGTCGGGGTGCGAGTTCGTTAGTGCAGTTGGAGAAACATCGGTGTAATTCTTTGGCTGCAAGGTTGTTGGCTGACGTTGAGGGGTCATCGTGGTTGAGGGTGGAGTTAAGGGGAGCTTCTCTGTGACCTTGCTCCAGTTCCTTCGCGGTGGGCGGGGTACAGGTTTGGGGGCGATGGTTTTGATTTGGAAGTGTACGCAGTGGTGGTCCGTCCAGAGGGGTTGCGTGGTGTGGCTGAAGTGGATCTAAGATTGGGTCGAGGGTGTGTCTTGCCTTGTGGTCGGGGGTGGTGACTAGCTGTTTCAGTCCGAGGTTGTCCAGGAGGGTGGAAGAGTTTGGGACGTTGAGGTTGTCTAGGTGGAAGTTGAGGTCTCCGATGAGTATGTAGTGTGTGGAGGCGATGGTGTGACAAGGTCTGAGATGGTGGTGAATGCAGTTCGGGGTCCCAGGGGCCTGCAGGCAGGCATGCCGCGTTTGGTGGATCTGGGGCTGGTCTGTATCTGGAAATTGAGGTGCTCTGTGGTGCACTGGGAGTCGCTTGTGGCGGAGGTGGTGAGTCTGATGGATGGCGAGTAGTCCTCTTGGGCAGTTGGGCGGTCTTTCCTCTAGATCTTGTATCCGTTGGGGATGGCGGAGGTGGTCCAGGTTTTCATGAAGGCAAGGTGGTGTCTAGGTCTCAGATCTCTATGGCGTGTTTGTGCAGGGAGCGCATGTTGAGGAAGTTGTACCTCAGGCCTACTGGGTGCTGGTGTTTAGCATAATGGTGCCAGTTGTCGGGGTGTAGAGGGTGGTCCAGGTTCGGCGGCCGGGGAACTGGCTGTGGGTGGATTTTGGTGTAGACAGATGGCAGTTGACGTTTCTTCCAGGGTTAAGTGAGAGTAGGACGGTAGAATTGTAGAAGTGGGTGGTCGGACATCCAGGGTCTCTGGTGCTGGTTGCAGACGGGCTTGCCTTTGGCGTGCCAGCGGTGTGGCTGTGCAGCATCTGCCATTAAATGTGGGATCTGGGGAGCTCAACTGAGGCGGAGTGGGAATGACAGGGGGAGGGGCCACAGGAGAGCAGCGGCGGGGAAAGAGTGGTGTGAAACCTGATACGGAGGAGAAACTAGGGCACAAAACTAATAACCACTCTTAAAGAAACCACATCTTGATATGGAAGAACCTAAAAGCTACCGGCCCATCGCCAATCTACCAGTTCTGGCTAAAATAGCCGAAAAAGCTATGAACAAACAGCTCTCCGCTTTTTTAGAGCAACATCATTTACTTGATGAAACCCAGTTTGGCTTTCTCCAATTCCATGGGACAGAGACGGCTTTGATCAAGGCAGCGGATGACATCAGACTCATCCGTGACACTGGGGGCACAGCGGTCTTGATACTGCTTGATTTATCTGCAGCTTTCGACACGGTCGATCATACTACCCTGATTGACCGTGTCGAATGCTTGGGTGTTCAAGGGACTGCCAGTAAACTTCTGGCCTCCTTTTTGGCTGATAGAACCCAGGTAGTCACAATGGGACCATTTCACTCGTCCACCTTGTCTCTGCCATGTGGAGTACCTCCAGGCTCATCCCTAAGTCCGACACTCTTTAAGATCTATGTGTCGGACTTAGCCAATGTCATTCGGGCTTATGGGATGAGCCTTACTTCCTATGCAGATGACACCCAGCTGGTCCTAGCCATCAAGAACAATGGCTATAAAGTAGCGGACGATCTTAAATCAGGCATGGTAGCAATAGAGAGCTGGATGGCCTCCAATTGTTTAAAGTTAAACTCCGATAAGACGGAAGTAGTCCTCTTTGGACCGCTAACACCAGAGTGGTCATCCAATTGGTGGCCTTCCTCCTTAGGCCCCCCTCCCGAGCCTGTTAGCAAGGTGAGGAATCTGGGTGTCATTTTTGATGATCGCCTTACGTTTCACCTACATGCTATCCAGATCACCTCCTCAGCCTTTTTTAAACTGAAACTTATTTAAAAAAATTCTCCCTTTTCTCCCAGACAAAGCCGGTAAAACTCTGGTCACTTCCCTTGTGTTGTCCACTTTGGACTATTGCAATGCTTTATTCCTCAATGCACAAGAAGGAGTCTTAAACAAACTGCAAATAATACAAAATTCAGCTGCCAGGCTTTTGGGAAATATTCCCAAATATCACTCTGCCTCCAATACCATCAAAGAGCTGCATTGGCTATCCATCAAAAATAGAATAAAGTTTAAGACTCTATGCATCGTGTATAAGACTTTGCATAATCTAGGACCGGCTCATCTCATCCGCAATTTGATTCCCTACCGCCCGTCCAGAACACTACGCTCCTCTTGTTCAGACGATCTTGTGGTTCCCCGTACTAAAACGGTTTCATGGGGTGACAGAAGATTCCTAGTGTCGGCTCCAGTTGTGGAATACTCTGCCCCATGTGATCCAAGCCAGTCCATCTTTATGGTCTTTTCGTAAGCAACTTAAAACCTGGCTCTTTAATCAATAGATCCCGCTCCTCCTCCCAGGGTAAATAATTCAGATACTTAGCGCCGAGACGCCTACGGGCCTTTGTTTGCGCTTTAGAAATATAAAAAAATAATTAAATAAGGGCAGAAAGTCAGACAAGCACAGAAATGACCATTAACAATGCACTGAAGACCGACAAGATACAAAAGGCACGACAAGGCAGACAGACAACAGTGGAACTGAAGAGCAAGGCTCTCCCACTGGACACCAGGGATGAGGCGCAGGCAGGAGCCTGTGGGTGGAGGAGGGCCTTAAAAACCTACCAGACCCGTATCTGCGGCAGAGGCACAACAGCGGTGCTGCTGGGGGAGAGAGCCGGTCTCTAATCAGGAGGTCAAAGCTTGAGTCCAGTGGCAATAGTTCATGACCACTCCGCATTGACCGTACCTTCTTCTTCAAACTATCTTCAATAGATCAATGGGTTAAAGAGCTGGCTACAGTGATATTTGTGTATCCTCTAAATAGTGTAAAAGAAAGTTAGGATTCCAAGAGGGAACACAGGGCTCGAAAAAAAAAAAAACTAGTACCATTGATTACAGTAAAAATGTATAGTCTTCTTGAGTGAAAGACAATTGAGCTGTAGTCCTTGTGGGTTCCTACACCTACTAGTCATCCAGAGCGTTTCATTACAGAAGGAAGGGCAATATGGGAAAATCTGCCCCTTAACTAAAGTGAAAAAAATACCATGGAAAAACAAATCTAGCCATTCGCACTAGTCCGGGGCTGGGAAGGAGATTGCTGGGATAAGGGGGCTCGAGTAGTGAAGGGCAGGGGGGGATTAGATCAGACCCTCACTGGAATGTTCAGAGTACAGTTTAGTGAGCTGGAGGTAGGAGAGGCAGTTGTCCCAAAATCAAAAGAACTGTTGAAGGACCTAAAAAAATAAGCTATTGTAATAATGGGGTTTCTTTGCTTTCTTGTGGATTCACGTGGAGATCTGATCAAGCCCATTGGTAGCCTATAGAGACCAAAGGACTTGCCTTCCAGTGCTCTTCCTTGACCAGATGTGATCACAGGGAAACCACACCATCTAGCCCCCTGTGCTAGGCAGATGCTTTGCTAAGTGGCCACTTAACTCCATTGTAAGCATTCTTCTGAAGAAAAGTGTGATTATTTTGTACTGCTCCAAAAAACACCGCCCAGCTATGTATTTAATAATAAATCAGATGGTCGGAATTGTGCACTTCATGACACGAACTAGGTAGCATGATCTCGTGTTTTTCCTCGGTACTTGCGTGTAGTAAATCTATTAATGGGTATTTTGCATGTTTTTCATTCCTAACCAGAAATAAAGATTGGTAGTTGCAACTCCATTCTCAGTGTTTTGGTATTCGAAGCTCTAGTAAGAGTTAGAAAGATCACGCATAATCTGTTACTACTATAAACAATATGTACGTAATCTAGAGGCCATGGGTGAAACCCTTGGCATGCCCATAGATTCACTTCTAAGCCTACATGAAATGCAGCTTTATTAAACCCTATACCCTAACATGTCAGAGGATGGTAATCCTATCCCAAAACATTGTGATTTTGTAATTGCAGCAGGTGTTCAAGGCCATCGGTCCTGGTTTTTCATAGGCATGCACTGTCATCAAGTGCACCTTCTCCATTGCTTGTAACGCTGTCTCTTTCATCGCAGGTGCTGACACTGCTCTATATTGCGGATTGGATGATCCACTGGATGTGGGGCCGTGGCATGGATCCCGACAACTTTGCCATCCCGTACTTGACTGCACTGGGTGACCTTCTTGGGACAGGCCTGCTTGCCTTGAGCTTCCACGTCCTCTGGCTTATTGGGGACCGAGACACAGATGTTGGGGACTAACTGCCCTCCCAACTTCTATTCGTACCACTTTGTTCACACGTGGACTCATGGACTCTTTGTGGCGAACAGTTCTCATTATTTTTCAATGGGGACTTTGCTCAGGGCTGCTACTGAAACTTACTATTTGTACAGACGATTTTCCCTCCTCCCGCAGGAAAGCTGCAGGTGATGTAAGGGAAAATCAGGAGAATGTCGCTAAACGTACCCAAGCTGTGACTGTCTGCGTGTGCCTCAGCCTTTTCTAAACATTGACTTGTCTGTCTGCCTGGTTTCTCTATGTGCCAGCTGGTCTCTCAAAGCCGCAAACTGTGCAGGTGGACAGAGGTGGTCACTAAGTGCAATTACTGAATATAACGATTTCCAGGCCTTGAACTTTTTTGAATTCTATTCTAGCCTTCAAAGAGGTTAAGGGCCCTGCATTAGTGGTGGTGCTGCCCATGCAGTGTTGGCTAGTCTCACTTCAAGATGCACTTTTAGGTATCCTCCTTGTCTTCTCAGTCACTAAAATGCACAGTGCAAACCTCAACAACCCGAAGATCTTCCTAGCAACTTTCTGGAAATGTCGGCTTTCTTTGAATTTGAGCTGGGGTGTAATGTGGCTTGGCTTACACGATTTCTAGGCAATTGCTGATTCTTAGTCCATGTTCTCATAACTGAGGTTCGGTGGTGAATTGCATTACCCAACTTCTTGCCTCAATAACACTAATACTATAACTTCATGTGCTGCTCTAAATATTAAGGAGGGATCTGAGGTCAGTAACAAACAGCTGATGCCTTGAGGCACAGGAACAAAGTAATGGGAATTCAGGAACAAAGGTATGGGCGGGTGTGTTGTGACTCCGGAGAGGTAGTTCGGAGGATGGAATGTGTGGGCTAAGCACACTGCGAAATAGACTTTCTACCCCAATGGGACCTGAAGACTTGGGTTATAGGGAATGAGAAATGGAATACTGGAGTTGTGCAAGTCTTTGCCACATCACACAGAAGCTCAGGAATATGGGAGCATGCACGGTGGCTGTTCCAGTGCTGGGGACAGCATGTGTTTAGGTCTGGAACAAGAGGACCTTGAGGTGTAGTTAGAGTCAATGACTCTCAATGGCAGTCTGTTGCTATTCATTCGTGATGCCTGGTCATTGTTTGGCCCAATTACTGTTTTAGGTGTTTATTTGCTTATCCTCCCAGTTGCTAGTTTGACCGAGTCGAGATGTTTGGAGCTTGAACAACATACACTCACCTAAAATGTGTGCCATCCTTTTTATGTAGTATTATTTGCCCAAAATGAAGAATTATGACCGTGTTTGTGGGGGTAGGGATGTGTGATTTTTGTCCACTGATGGAGTCTTCCTTCAGGAACGAGCCTTAAGAAGAAGGAACCCTTAAACGGAGAACCAGTGCAGTTTAACATCTCGTCACTGAGGGCAGGGATATTCTTAGGGCGGTTGTACTCTTCAGTGGTGTCCAAAATCCATGAATGTGAGTTTCAATGTTTATTACAGAGTTTGCTCTTCCTGCCAAATAATGGTAGGCTTGTGATCCGCTGGCACGGGGTGTGGGTAAGAATGATAGGTAACTGGAGAGGAACAGAACCGTAGTGTTGAAAGTGTGTTCAGGCTCATACGTGAGCCTGGGCTGGTGGGGATTGGGAGTGAGTACTGCTGTAGTCTGGCTGGAATTTAGGCATACGAGTGTCTGTCCTTTTCCAACTTGCAAAGGTTGATGGTGCAGATATTTGTGGGGAGGGGGCAGGCGCGGAGATATTGTGTCCTTATAAGCCCAGGGCATTTTGCAATTACTATACAAGTGCTCCTTCCGTCAGTGCTGCAATGCCTCCTGGTAATTTAACTCCCAGTATCTGAGCCGCACAGTGGGTTATACTACTGCTGCGTCAGCAGAATCACGATCCCCAAATTCAAGGCAATTTGTTGCATGGTCTGATTTAATACAGAGAACCATGGTGTGCAAGAGGTGTTCGTGCATGCAGGAAATAAGTGAGCATTTTCGCTTTGGGAAGGGGTTGGACTTCTTAAGGGTGTATTCACAGAATTTGGGGGATTAGAGCCAAGAAGTAAAATTGCTTAAAGTATCTCAAAAGAACGAGTTTTGAGTTTAAAACGTTTCACTATGTTTCGGAGTATATTTTTCTCCATCTTCAAGGTTCTCGGGTTTTGGGTATAAGTATTTAATGGCACTTAATCGGTGTCATTACGAGGGGTTTGTATTATTTCCAAATAGAAAAATAATCTAAATAGACAACCCTTAAAACAAGGCTGTGAAATGTTCTGCAAGAGCCAAAGATCAAACGAATGCATCTTCTGCGCACCCGGATTCGTGTGACCGTCCCCAATGTATTCTTTTTATAAAGCTGTTAAGTAGCGGTGCTGTTCCTGCATTCGTGCCTTCGCTTCGGTGCTCCTACTTGCCATATCCGCTCATCCTGACATTCAAGAGCATGAAGACCTTGAAAAAGAACTGAACCAGCCCAGTGAAGGGGTTGGCATTAACACCAAAGCCACACAATACAGATTAGACCTTTATAGAAGTGAGGCATTCCGAACAAGGCCCGGGGTGGGATGTGCTTCATTCTTCGAGAACCTCATGCCACTGGACCGGAGGGGGGGCACTCCCCGTCTTATAGGTTTGTGCAGTGGGATGGGTTCGGTGTGATGTTCAATTATGGCATTCTTTGTGATGCTAACCCAATAGCGGATCATGAAGGAGGCTAAAATGTGAATCTCATTACGTGTAAATGTTTTAATGTTCGGAAAAAAAAGAGTGCCATGCAAAAAAATCAGTATTTGTGCCAAGCAGTGTAATTGGCAAATTCTTTCAAATTAAATTAAGTTTCTCCACATTGAGTGACTAGCCATTCCCCACCCGATCATTACCGATTTTCTTTTAAATTTGTTCTTTTCATTTGCACAAGTAACTGTCCTTATGTCTTGCACCTTTCGTCTTGGTGTTCCAGAGGTGCAGTTTTTTGGTGTTGACTCCTGGGGAATAACTAGGAATTTTTGTCTGAGATTCTCAGAATTGACTCTTGTGTCTTAGCTGTTCAACCTTGATGTCTTTATCAGTGCACTCTTAAAATGGAAATAGTCTATGCTGGTCTGAAGGACTGATGCGTTGGAGCATGCGTGCATGCTGCAAAGGCACCCATAACATGGCTGCCACGTTGAACTGCTTTAAAATGGGTGCAGAAGAGCTGGAATGGTTTACAAGTCGGACGGAAGGCCAGACCCATGCATGGATTGGCTTAAAGGTCCTGAAGGTACAGCACATTTGCATCCATTTTGTCTGTGAGGCTTATAGCTTTGTATTCTTTCTTGATTGTTCTAATAATTTGCAGGGATCATGAGATGCGATCGACCAGTGTGGGTGTTTTGTTACCTGCATGTTTTGTACTATCATGCACTTGAACGTTGTCCGATCTGGAAGCAGATGTCAGTTCTATTTGTACTTGTGTGCATTCGGCAAGCAAACTGACTTAACAGAGGTCTTTAAAAGTAATTATTTATATGTGCAATTTACTGAATTGACAAATGGTCTGCTACTAAATTATATTTGGTATAATAAAGATGTTTATTTAAAATATGTTTGGTTGTAGATGTTTCCCTCACCCTCTCTTTTCTAGGGTTGGTGAATTCTTGTCTGGTGTAGGAAATAGTCTCTATTACTGTAAAGAGACCCCAGCAAACTCTAAAACGTTTTCATGGTATTTCAAATATATTTAGGTATTACAGAAACTAACTCTTTTTCTGACCATTCATGTTCTTTGATGTTTGTCTTTAGCTGTCCACATGTATAACCTCAATTTCTGGATCTAGTCCAAGCTTCCATCTTGGCTTTTCCTTCCAACCCATCATATGGCTGACTTTTTCCAGCTTTAGACTGCCTTGCATCCTTTCTCCTATTTTCCTAATTTTGCGTTAAGCTTTCTTTGATCTGCTCACACCTTGCTATTAAAACTATGTTGGCAGCAGATGCACATGCCATGAATACTTCTGCCACCTAATGTTGGTCTCGGACAACACAAATGATTTTTCTTTGAAGAAACATTGAGTTACAGATGTGACTCCTACCCAATGAACATGAATAAGATTGCTTTTGTTCTATATATTTTTTTAATTTATTTACAATTAGGTTTTGATGCATTTGTCAATGGCTCTTAGATTAATACGTTGTTTTTGGCTATTTCAATCCCAACTGTTCTACTCCTCAAGACTAACGACTGGACAACAACCACTGCATACTTTTCTCCTGACTGGTAGACCACTGTTCTTTGGATGTCATTGATGCCCAGGTGAACAATACCACGGTCACCGTCTTGGTAGAGTCCTCTTTGTACTCCACGGAGCTCACCTCCTAGAACGCATAGGAGGAGTTGATGAAGCACACACCCTTACAGTTCTGCCCACAGTGCAATGTATAGTATCTCTGGGTGAACTGCCATGGCGTGTACAACCTCTGCCTCAACCATAACACAACCATGTGTGATTTAATTGTGTGCAAAAAACTGTAAAGTACTAAAGAAATAGGCGTTAAGCGTGCCTGAAGATTCAGCAATAGCCATCTTCAAAGCACTTGACTTCCTACGGCAAACTGAAAACATTCTGCATAGAGGACCATTCAATACTCGGGCCAGAGTCCTTGTCCTGGAGTGCTTCTGAGGGGAGATCAGGAGAGGTGCATGTAAAGCATTGGCACGGCACAGGGCGGTTCTTGAGTCCTCTTCATTTCTGACCCTAAGGAGTGCTTAGCATTTAGAAAAGGCTTTGGAGCAGAGGACATTCCCAACAAAGGTGAAGAGGTTGATGGCTGCGGTTCTACACCACTGTCGGTACCTATGGAGGACTTGCAGGTGGAGTTCCCGCTTGTGGACTGGTTGATGCTTCCTGCTTGACAGGTTTGCAAAGTAGCTGTCCACCCCTGGAAGATGTTCTGCCAGGAGATGGATCTTGTGTTTGATTGCCTACTGCCATATTTATTGTGCCAGCACAGACAATAGGGGGTTGGGGTACGGGTCAGAAGGGGCCTATATGGAATAGATCACTTTCATATTATCCATACTTACAAGGACCACCTTGCGTAGACCAGTGAGTAAAAGGTATTCAGAGCTAGGTGAATGGCTATATCTATATCTATATCTATATCTATATCCATCCTACTGGCAGTCGCCAGTAGGTATATATAGTTAGGATTTTTTTGAATAGGGATTTCTGAAAATTCTAGGTTGAATAACTTTGGCGTTGATGGACGGAATTGGCTGAAAATTTCAGGAAAATGGCACATTTTGTTTCTGAGCGTCCCCTGAAAGTTTGGGGGGGTTTCGTCAAGCTGGGGCCGAGAAAAAAGGGGGTCCCAAAACGTGTTTTTAACATGGAGTTTTCCATAGGGCGGTTAGACTCACTTTTAGCTCGAACGGCTGAATGGATTTCTATGAAACTTGGCAAAATTGTAGAGACTGTTTGCCCGATGTCTTTGCTAGGTCTCACGATATGTGCTCCAGTGGATTTTGAGAAATTAACTTTAAAAAATATATATATATCTGTGACAGCGTCCCGGTTAGTGCCCCGGTTCGCGTACCATAAGCGTAACGGAACTTCGCAAGGAGAAGCGGATTGGCTCTCCGGTGACTCTAAACAGTCCGGAGCGGCCGCCATCTTGTCTCTCGGTAGGATCGCGAGACAAGAGGTGGAAATAAACTAAGGGGGAAATGAATGAAAGGGGCAAGGTAGACCCCTCCTGACCCTCTAGGATTGATGTGGGGGCTATTAAAGGGCCCCGCGGGGCAAAAAAATAAAATACATATTTTTTCGATTTTTCGCGGTGGAAGTGCTACCTGGTACGCGAACCGGGTAGCTCACCGGTAGCGTAACGGGAGTCCGCCATCTTGTGTTTCGAACAAATTTAGTCACAATATGGAGGATAAACAATGTTGGGAATGGGTATAAGGGGGCACGGGAGACATATCCTGACCCCCTAGGTTTTCTGAGGGTGGCTGAGGAGGCCCATATATGTAAACAAAAAAACCCACCTTTTTTCAAATTTTCACACGGTTAGCGCCCCGTCCGCGCACCGGGTAGCGTTCCGGAAAGCGTTTCAAGGGGAAAACCAAGGGAAATAGTAAAATAATATTTTAGACTGCTTTGAGGTAGGGTAGCTCTGAATAGAGCTGTTGTGTTGTGTGGGTGATGTAAGTACCAACATGTAGGTACCAATGAAGAGTCTAAAATTCAATGTACACCGTCTCCTCTGTAGATATTTTGTATGTTCTAATATGAGTTATTTAAATGTAAATGTGTGGAAAAGCACTTCATGCTTTAAAGCAATTGTATTTTTGAACTGATTGTTCTTTCCTCTTAGTCCTTTTTTTTTTTTTCCCACACTCTTCTTCAGCATGATAGTTGATGAATTCGTTCCCTCAAAAAATTTATATACATTAAAAAATTATATTAAATACATATAAAATATATTTTTCCTTTTAAAAGAGTACATTTTACAGCTTTTGATATTTGCTATTAAAAAACCATTGAAATTCACTGAAAAAACCATAGGTTATAGACCATATATAGTTGGGAATTAGCATTTACAAAACCTTGAACATTCACTGAAAAAACCATAGGTTATAGACCATATATAGTTAGGAATTAGCATTTACAAAACCTTATTTTACTCACACAACCATTGAAATTCGCATATATAGTTAGTTGCACAAACTATATATCGCGCACCCGCAATCCACTGCTGATCATGTGACATATTATATCATTCATGACCTGGTCAGTGACATCACTGATGACATCACTGATGACATCTCAAATGACATCACTGATGACAACATCCAGTGACTGTATGTTTCTGTAAAGTTAAAATATGTCTTACATATTGAAGAATGAGTGGATGTGTAAGTGTCTGGATGAAAGATTTAGTAGGTGCATGACTGACTGTATGAGTGAGTGATTAAATGTCTCACTGAGTGCATGGGTTAGTGACTAAACTGTCTTAATTTGTGCATCATTATGTCTGTTCTGTAAACTGCTGCATGTGTTGATCAGTAGCTATATGAGTAACTAAATGGGTTATTGATTGGTTGCCCAAGTATTTGTATGGGAGACTGAGTGTGTGTGTGGGTGGCTGGGAGGTGTATGACTCTGTGCATAGATGTGTGAGCAGTTGATTCACTAGATTTATGGGTTCAAAAGTGCATGTGGAAACAGCTGTATGGGCGGTTGACGGTGTGCATGAGTGTATTGGTGAGTGAATGGATATCTCAGTGCTACATGTCAAAGTAAGTACATATGTAAAACACAGTACATGTGAGAGTTGACTTATATAAATAACTGTGCATAAGAGCCAGTGAATGTGTGAGTGGCTGTATGGATCATTGTGAACTTGTATCAGGGATTGTATAAGAGTAAATATGTGTTGGTATATGTTTGAATAAGTAAGGTGTGTATAACTGTATAGTTGAGGAAATGGAGGTGTGATTGATTCTTTGCATGACTGACTAGGTGTGTGAGTAACTCCATGGATGAGTGACAGTCTGTGAGTGTCTGTTTACACTGAATGTATCTAAGGTTATATTAGAGTCTGAAGAGGTTCATCGTATTATCACATGAATGATGTGATCAGTAATGTCAAATGAGAGGTCATCAGTGATGTCATCAGTGGCATTTGAGATGTCATCAGTGATGTCACTGACCATGTCATGAGTGATGTAATATGTGACATGATCAGCAGTGGATTGTGGGTGCGCGATATATAGTTAGTGCAACTAACTATATATGCGAATTTCAATGGTTTTGTGTGAGTAAAATAAGGTTTTGTAAATGCTAATTCCTAACTATATATGGTCTATAACCTATGGTTTTTTCAGTGAAAATATATATATATATATATATATTAGAAAACCGTCCCGTCTGCTATCCACGCGGACTTAGCAGGCGCAGACCTCTCTCCCCAAGTGTCAAATTCAAGATTATAGTAAATCGCCATCACACCAAAGTCGTTTCAGCAGTGCTAAAATTTATTTTGCAATAGTAAAGAGTGCTCTCAGCGATGCGTTTCGCTCCGTATATATACACAAATTTGAATTTCGGGTAATAACTCTGCAACTACACGGATTTACACCAAATCACAGAAAGGCACATCCCTCGATCAACATTTACCTTTCTGACAAATTTGGTCTAATTCTGTTCAGCAGTTTGGGCTGTAGCAGTGTAAAAGTCCTTTGGGAATTATAAGGGAAACACGTGTTTGACACTCCCTTTACATACATACACCTCTGTAACACCAAGCACACATCCCTTGCAGATCACATTGGTGCAAGCACCAACAGCAGTAGAGATCTTTGCCACTAAGATTTCAACTCTCCTCCAACAGCATCACTTTGCATAGTGATTCACAGGATCTCTGCTATTCTCCAGCAAGAAAACCTCTGTACACATTAACTAAGAGGGGGCGTGATCAAGCATTGCAAGATGGGGGTATCATTAGTGGAGCTCCAGCTTTGTTCTGACATCTGCAAGTTGTAGCGCACTAAGTGGCTGAGACAAAACTCTGAGGCCCAAGGACATTCAGCAGGTGTCATGTGGGGCAGAATTGATGGTGGCTGGGTACAGCTGTTGCACTGATTGGATGTGGTTCAATGTGACAGCTGCTCCGGAGTCCCAGAGAAGGGCTGTGACGGGTGTTGTCCCCCCTCATTGCCATGCTGCCAAGGGGGAGACTGGACACCCTGAGCTGCTGTTGGTCCCCAGCATGAAGGTGCCAAATTGTCTTGGCGTTGGTGGGGGACAGCCTTTACAGCAGGATCCAGGGGATATGGGGAAACTCTTGTGCGACTATGGAGCACAAGGGGAGAGGCACTTGGGTTTGTGTGATCAGGGTGGGAAAGGGGCCTCCCCTCCATTCGCAGGGAGAATTGGTATTTGTGGGACTGAAGAGCACGGCCAGCCTCCTGGCTCACTGGGGATGGGGTATGAGACTATGCCTCACCTTGTAGCTACTCAGTGGGGCCCAACCTGGAGAGATGAGGCTTAGCACCTGGAGGAAGAGTTAGGAGGGTCAGACTGCTTGTGCCTCCCCAGGCCGAGAGGTCCTGTACTGGGTCTGGGGCTATAACTGGTCCCTGCCCTCCCACAGGCTGGACTTACCTGGAAAGCCTAATTTGCACACTGTGGAGCCACATTGACCCTCCCTCTAATGGGGAGGAACAGATCTGGCGGTCCAGCATCCCCCTACCAGGGAATGGACTTTTCAGTAGACTGCACAGCATCATTGCAGAGGCCCTAGTGCACTGGCCGTACTCGTCCTGCTTGTTAGTGGGACTGGGGAAGGCCTTTGACATGCTAGACTGAGAGTACATGTTTGTAGTACTGCATTAAATAGAGTTGGGAAACAGAATAATCTGGCTGATTGTACTCCTGTACACTGCACTGACCGCAAGGGTTACAATTGTCCGGCTGATCTCTGAATACTTCCTGTTGGGGTGTGGCACCCGCTAGGCGTATCTGCTTTCAAAACTGCTATTTGCGCTGGTGATCTTAAGTGCTGGTGCAATGCCTTCCGTACTCAGGGTGGAGCTGGGAATCCTGATTTGGAGGGGAGATACGTGGTGTCCCTATATGCAGATGACCTCTTGCTCTACATCAAAGACATTCTAGCTGAGGTGACTGACTACGAGGATCTACTGGAGATGCTCAAGGCAGTTTCCGGACTAGGAGTAAACTGGACCAAAACGTGCTCATTCCTCCTTTACCCTGCCTGCCCCACAGCAAGACCTGGTGGTACATGATACAATAAATAGGAACCTTCCACATTTCGATATTTAGAAAGGAATGTTTCCCTCATGCGACAGAATTTATTAGATGGAAACCGGACAAAGGCAGGCTCTTTCCTGGAACCTCCCAGAGTGTGGCGGTGCACCCTTCCCTTAACGTGTATGAAGCCCTGCATTTGTTGCCATATAATGACCGGGGTCAAAGTGCACTGGGGCTGCAACAGGCTTCTGTGCCTGCTTTTAGCCCCCCCCCCCCCCCCCCCCCCCAAAACACGTTGGGATTACAGAAGGGGCAACAGACGTTTGTGCAGTCCCTTCTGCAATACTGAAAGCGCTGGCGCACATACAGCATCAGCGTTTTCTCAAGAAGGTGTTCTGTCATTTTCATGGGGGCGTGGCCCCTTACAAAAGAGGGACTCCCTTTGCCTCTGCGCCTGCCGTATTACGGACATGAGTGCATAGACAAAAAAGCTGTTCCCCTGTCCCCAATAGCAGCCCTCTAGAGGGAGGGAAAGGGGTCCTATGGACCCCTAGCACAAGCATGGTAGGCTTGTGCAGTCACTCACTGCACCCACCAACAAGGGGATCTCTAATTTCCTTTAACTTTGCAGTCGACTACCCACCTGCACTTTTAAACATGGAGCAGCTGCTTTAAAGCTGCTTTGTTTTTCACCCTGGGGGCAGCACAGTATAATTAATAGGGGCACTTTCACTGTTTTTGCCCGTGGCACCTGTTTTAGGGTGCACCGGGCGCAAACAGGGAAAGTGCACCCTATACATAACCGGGTTCCTGGTATACTTTCTATTAGAGACTCTTCACCCTCTCAGACAGGGGCTCGCACATCACCCCATATCAAATCTTTAAGAGGTTACATGCCATAATTACAAAATTTATCAATATATAATCAAATATCAGTTCAATAAATTCCAATGTTTTTGTTCAATTTATAATTACGTACACATCAATATTTTCCTCCAGTCTTAACACACTCCTTTTCATGAGCCTATTGCAGTTTAGCACCTTATGACCTGTCATCTAAGCACAGCGCTGCAATCCACACAGTGACCTACCTCGGTGTGGCACACTTTGACATAGTTCTCACTCCATGCAGCGGTTCACCTTCCTTTGCAATTTTAGCATACACACTTCTACAACTTTAAGCAAGCAGAATAAACAAATAACTTTTGTCAAATTGCAATTGACACCTAACTTCCTCATATACACACAAATGAAATCACAACCAGCGGGAAATCACCCTGACAGATATTGCACAATAGGTTCTACTAACATCAATCCATATTAGCGCAATCATTACAAATTGTTATAGTGCCTTGTTTAAATGTGCACTTGATGGTACCTTACAAAACTGCGCCACAAACCCTTAGCAGACCAATAACACCACAACGTATTATTTCCTAACTGTTCGGGAGTTTGGACTACGCTGAGTCCGATAACTTCAACTGCTCAAAATCAAATGCTTAGACATAGCTACTCTATTAACTTTATCAAAATACAAGACCCATATCTTCAACACGGCATACTCGCAATAAAGATAATTACAATGCATAACCCTATTGAAAATAATACCTCCACCACTGCAACCACTTTGGAACTGCAAATTCCTTCGGTCTTCAAGTTCGGACTTTAGACTTAAGGGACATGGGCGATTCTAAACTTGGGCAAATTATTTTGACTCTTTCGCTCCTGTAACATTAACTGTCCTCTCACTACCACTTGGCCGAGCAGAGTTTTCTATAGCTTAGTCTTCAGTGGTAATCCTGAAATAACCCCCGCCACTCGTCATAGGGACCTTTTTGTTAGTGGACAAGGAGAAGTGAAAAAGAGCAATATTATACATTAAACACATAGCAATATAATCATTAAAGACTTTTAGTACAGTCAAAAAAGAGAACGTATGAGAATTAAAGTTTTATTTTTTAGTACCTTGGTTTTCATTATTTATTCACGAAGTATTAATCTTTCAAATATCAGCATTAGAAATTGATATACTTAAAGAATATATATTTCAATATAAGGAAGAATACAGTACTAGTCAATATAACAGTGACCATTGTAATAATGCAGCAAATGTGTTTCATAAAGGAATCTCCCTAATTTAAGTGTCAGTTCAGATACCCAACCAAGAGTTCTGATGAGCTAATGAATGCCTAGGTGTGTAGCCTTTGTATATTAATTGAAGGAAAAAGCACGCTGGGAAGTATTCTCAGCCAGCCAGTCAGTCAAATATTCTTTATTCGATGTATTAAGAATCATAAAAGGCATAAAACATTTATATAAAAAGATATAATGCATTTTCAACATGTGCAATACAATGGGTCAGAAGAAATAAATTACATAAATAATGTAATTAAAAACTCACTATGTTACAATCAATTGCGCCTTATGTGGTTTAATTCTAGATGCCGCCACTATGAAATTAGCCACAGAAAATATGATGCGGGTGCTGCTCAATGATTGATGGTAGACTAGTGCCGGCCTCACTTGAGTGAAGCCCGCCTCCCTTAGAATGGGAGCAAATATTTCTTTCTTATGTCCGAAAAGAGCCCGCAAAACATAACCAAGTGCATTGTGTCTTGAGTTGAGAATTTATCACAAATGCAAGGTGTGGCTATGTCTGGTTTGACCCAAGTTGGATAGCTGCCCAATTAAAAGTGAATCAGATTAAATCTAAACTTAATCAATAAAAACCTATGAAGTGGCCTTGTGACAATCCTAAGATATGGCTTGAGTGAGGTGGAACTTAATAGCATATAGTGTGATGTGGGTTTCAGCAATTCTCTTTCCTCACGTACTAGTCTGGCCCCCTCCTTAAATTGCTTTTTAATCCGGTCCATGTCCTCCTTCCTAATACAGGATGGTGATAGGAAGAGTTCCGGGCGTCCTAGCTGTTCAAAAGTCTTTCTCAAATAAGCCAGCCAGGGGACTTTTTTGGAGTGATGTAAGGACGTGTCAGTTAAAATTGCGTGGTTAAGGGTTAGTTCCTTACTAAGCCAAGTCTTTAGCCAGAATATTAACGGTGCCAAATTAAGCCTATCGGTGTTCTAGTCCAAGCCCACCTCCGCATGGATCGAAAAAGTCGGGGTGGACTGGGGAACGGACAGCAAGGAACACAAGAACCTGTTTTCCACCCTCTGGATTGTTTCGAGATGTACATAGCCCCATTCACATAGCATTCTCAGCCATTAATCAGCATACATTTAATAGATTCAGACAATAGGTTAAGTAACTCCCATGAAAAGAGATACATTCTCAAGCAGGTCAGCGATGAGTCTCCAGCAATTGTGAGTAAGCGAGCCCCCCCCCCACACCCCAACTCCAGGAACATGCACTAATATAAACACACAACATTCTATATGTTAACATGTGTCTTTTTCTTCTGTCACAATGTCCAATAGGATTTCATTAAACCCTTAGGAATAGGTAAACCCATTTGTTTATGTTCGCACAATGGGCTTTAGATACAAAAGCTTGAAACAATACAGCATCCACATTTTGAGGTTCAGAAAGTTCTTCCCATGAATCCTACTTCCTGTTGTCTAGTCTCCTCACGGTGAGACCCTCACTGATCAGTTGTCGAATACAAAACAAATTCTTATTCACTAGCTAAACGAAAGCTACTAAAAAATTGCAACATCTGCAGCAAAAAGAGAAAACAAATTGTTCAATAAAGCTCAACATGGAAAACAGGCCTTTCAATGTTAATTTGAATTTTTCTATTAACGTGGCATCAACCGTTAAGCTAACTTAATTCAGCACATTATTTCATATATATATATTTTTTACATAGTCTATGTATGATTACCTACTACAATTTGCATTCAAATACATATTCACTTTAACAGACTTGTGCACATTTTGTTTTGGGATAAATGCGGTTGTATTGTAATATAAAAAAAATTGAAGGCTCATTTAAATACATTCGGGTCGAATTTGTTACTCAAACCGACCATAAAATAATAATATAAGGGATCCTGCAAGAGGAGTGAGATAGAAACAGGAGGTGCAGTGTGGTGGAAGAGAGTCATGATGTGATATGAAGACTATGGCAGGTTTCACTGATGGTTTTTTTTTTTTAAACAGGAGCATTGGACTGGGACTTGAAATTGCACATGGTAAGCAAAGGAATGCTTATGATGTGTGTGGGCAATTAGGTGTGATGGGCATGTGGTGCTTGTGACAAAGGTGGTGGTATGACGGTATCGCTCTTTCAGCGGCTATCAGAGGGGTCCTGGGCAAGTTGGTGGTCATTGTGGTGGTGTGCAACAGAACTACATTATATGGGCAGATAGAATAACTAGTCATGGCCGCACAGGATGAACTTGGGAGAGCAATGTGTGGCAGTGGCGAGTGAGACTTGTTCAGCACGTTGGATTTTTTTTCTAGGGGTAGGGGCATATGTTTATGAGTTTGTGGTTTGTTGTCCATGATGTGCTTAAGTCGGGCTGACCATGGCCTTAGGCCAGTCTAGTTGATACCAGCAATTGGGGTTAATGGTTTTTGGTGTGGTGGTGTTGAGGTACTGATTCCTAGGTCACGGGATGGGGTAAGACAGTGAGCCAGGATGAGGTAAGGTGATCAGCCCCCAAGAAGGTGCCATACTGCCTAAATATTGTGGTGGCTAGTCAACAAGTGCAGGAGGAATCTCCACTGAGCCACTCCAAGAACATTCTCCATTGTGGACAGGACAGCCAACTATCGCTGGCCTAGCATGCATCTGCCCACCCCTTTCAAATAGGGTAACCACCTTGCATGGGGGCATTTTTGTCTGGACAGGGTGTTAAGAAATTAGGACAAAGGGTCAAAATTCAGGACAAAAGGTCAAAATTCAGGACAAAAGGTCAATTTAATGGACATATCCAAGGAGAGGACAGACCCCCCCCACCCCCTACTTTCAGTGCATTTATTTACGTTTTTCTGCATATCACTATTCACTATGGTGCTTTTTGTGATTACCTTTTGGTATGCTATATTCAGTCCTTGTTCAACAGTAAATGAATGCCCTTGAGCATGGTGTCAAGGTCATCACCGCTACCCAAATTTCCTCAATCTTTCTTGGAGAAAAAGCAACCCCAAAATTGTTGTTGTTTTTCTAAACATTTAAAAACCCATGGCAAACTGTTTGGGAAATATTTAAAAAAGTGACCTTTTGTTAGTTTAAACAAGGTGAACAAAAATATCAGGGTCACAGCAACCTCCAGTGGACTTTACACCTAAGAAAAGATAATGAGGCAGAGCAGATGGTGTGGGCGACAGCCTAGAAACTAATCAAAATGTATGCAGTTCATATGGAGGTGATTGAAAGGATCAAAGGTAAGCATGGGCGAATTTTGCGAATCTCGCGTTCGCGAATTTTGCGGATTTGCGAATTCGCAATCCGCAAAATCCGCAAATTCCCGCGAATTTGCGGATTTTTTTTTTTTGTGTTCGCCCGTGTTTCTGCCAGTTCGCGAGGGTTTTTACAATTTCGCAATTTGCGAACTTACCTGTCGGGTCGCAAGTTTTGCGAACTTGTTGTTTCTACGTGTCCAGCCTGTTTGGGACACTCTTCTTCATCACTCCCACTCTCTGTCACCACTGCCACTCTCTGACTACTCATGCCACCCTCTGGCCCACCCATGCCACCCTCTGTTTCATCACCACACCCTCTGGTTGTCCAGTGTACATTATTTTCGGCAAAGCAAAGCACACCTTCCCTGCCTCAAGTGACCTGAATTAATTTGGGGCTGATTAATGTGTCACAGAATATTTTTTTAGCTGGCACCTGCTTCCTTAGTGCGCCCTGATTAGTGATCTTTTGCACTTGCTAAGTGCTTTAATTGTTGCAAAATTAGTTACAATACCTGCCCTGCCCCAACTGACAATAATGAATTAGGGGCTGATTAATGGATTTTAACTTCCAGCCTGGCTCCTGCTTGTCTCCCTTAGCTGTAATTCAGGACCTTTGTGGCATATGTGTAACTATTCTGAGGTTCAGAGCAGGGTCACATAATAGTTGCAACTGGCAACTGAACTCTGGAGGGGCCCCTCAGGAAGCACTACAGGAAATGGCTACTAATGATGAGCCTGAACTTTTGAACCTGGTAAGTAGTTTCAGTTTTGCTAAGATCGTATTTCTGCAATTTAGCACTTATTCGCGGGGCGCGAAGTTGTACTGGGAAGCCGCGAACTCACGCGAACAGTGCGAGCAGTGGGAGCAAAATCCGCTGCTCGCGGATTTGCGGGTTTTGCGGGAGATTCGCGGATTGCGAATTTCCCGAAAATCCGCAAAATCCGCGAGCGAAACGGATTTTCCGCCCATGCTTAATCAAAGGGTAAGGTAAGAGAAGGTAGAAGGGGGAGCTCGCTCCAATAAGGAACAAGGGCCCTCTCACACCATCATCTTCATCATAGGGCAGCTCCTCATTGGGCTGGCGTGGCAATGCCCAACGGGCCCAGCAGGGAGGCCTCTTTGCCGGAGGTCTTCTATGTTGTTAGCCTGGAGGCCCTAGACAATAAGGTGGTGGGGCAAGAGTGTAGTGGGTGTCGTAAGTGAGTTAAAAATAACTGAGTGTCCTAAGAGTCTTCATTGGCTTTGTACTGATGCTATGGTTAAAAGCTGACTGGGAGAGTCGTGGCTGTCAAGGGAAATTAAACCTGCTGTAGCTCAGTGTGTGCGGTGAGAAGTGAAGATGGGTCAATAGGTCTACATGTTTCATGCCTTGATTCTCCTAATGGATGAGCAGCATTTCATCAGGACTGGGGGAACAAGAATCCTACTCTACTCTACAGTTTCAGACTGTGAAAACAGTGTCCTACGGAGTCGACAGCCATCCAGAAAAGGGAGAAGGGGGTACAAGTAATCTCTTCCTCTGGCAAAACCTAGAAGGGAATGGGGTTGAGCCTCAGCTTGGATTTTTCCAGATTCACCGCATCACCTGCGGGAGTGAACCACTGATAGGTAGGGGTTCCTACTCCTGGGGGCTACCCACGTCTGGCTTCCTGGGTAACAGCCTCACATCTAATGTCAGGCTGTGAGGTACCCACAACTTGTCTGAGATCTCACAGCACTAAAGTGTGTGTCAGGAAATCTACATTTATCTCAGAACTGGGAGCCCGAACTACCAATCAAAGAGAATTAAAGATGAGGATGAAATCAAGATCAGATGGGGAATCTACAGTAACTGATTCAAAAGGTTGTTGCTAAGAACTGGATAAATAATTATTTCATGGAATGTTAATGGGTTACGATGCAGCAGAAGACAGCGGCTGGTTATGAAATATCTTGAACAGTCGTCTGCACAGGTCTTTCTTTTACAAGAAACGCATCCAAGTTATTTAGAGGCCAGGGATGTCTTCAGCAAATATAAATGGATAGAACACTTTTTTTTGTTCTCAACATACGACACATAATAAGGGGGTAGCTGTTTTGATCAGAGGGAGTTAATAGTATTAAGTCTTTTTTAACTGACTGTTCTGGCAGATGGATCCTGGTACGGGTGGTTTTAGGGGGGACCGAACTAGTTTTGGTATCATACTATGGTCCTAATATAGATGATCCTGCTTGCCTTCTCAGAGTACAGGCCAAACTAGTAGAAGTTGAAATCCCAGTAATAATTGGGGTGATTTTAATCTACTTCTCAATCCCACTCAGGATAGGTCTAACTATAGTAAATATGTGATTGCACCGCGTAGAGTGATGATCAATATGACTTATGACCTCGGGTTGGTCGATGTTTGGAGAGCCAAGGAAGGAATGGGATCTGGATTCACCTGGATTCACCTACTACAGTAAAAAACAGTCCTTCTTCGAGACTTGATTATATTCTCACTGACAGAACGGGCTTGGAAAACGTGGTAGATATTTCTATTCCTTGCATCCTTTCGGACCATGCCCCAATAACTTTTTCATATGTTAGCAGTGAATCTAGGCCCCTTATAGGTGGACGCCCAAAAGGGATATGTTGCTTAATCAGGAACTAACCAGCAACATCAAAGAATTAACAGCTAGGGTTTTTTTTTTTTAGATAATGTAGGTTCAACATCTCCTGACTATGAATGGGATGCCTATAAGGCTTATATTAGGGGGGGTGTTCCACAGTCTGATATCTTCTAAAAAATAAGGAAGATGGGTTGAATTTCCAAAAAATGGAAATTGAGATATCTAGATTGGAAAATGCAAGGATGCACTGTCAACCTGAGGTAGTCCCTTTAATTCTTAAGGACCTAGATCGAGTGTGTTCTGAGTATAGAACTAAGTTGGACGAAAAAGTCAGGGCCCAATGGGAGGTACATAGAATGGAGAACTACGAATATGGGGAACGAGCAAGCGCCACCTTAGCCTCGAAGATAAAAGCTGATAGAGCAAAGAATAATATCAATAAGTTAATTATTGATGAGGCTGGCGCAACTTCAAGTAACCATGAAGATATGCAGCAATGCCATCTTTCTTTATTTTCCCAATTATATAAAGAGGATGTGGTACCAGATATTGACCTTGTCCAAGTGTGGTTAAAAAAAAAGCTCTACCAGTGCTGACTAAGGATTACCGAGAGATGCTAGAAAGGCAGATCACTGAAGAAGAAATTAGGCTCCATATCAAAAAAATTAAGAACAATAAGGCCGCAGTGACAGATGCTTTACCAGGAGATGTCTATAAAGTTTTGGATGAGATAATCATACCCAGATTACACGAACTGTTCAATTATATTGCAGAGGGGAGAATCCCTCCATCCTGGAAGGAAGCAACAATTGTGCTTATACTGAAACATGAAAAGAATCCGCTTAAGGCGGATTCCTATAGACCAATCTCCCTGCTGAATGCGGATTATAAGATCTTCACCAGCATCTTAGGAGGGAGATTGGTCAGGGTTGTACCTCAGGTAATAGGTATGGATCAAAAGGGGTTCACTCCGGGACATTATATACAAGAACAGACCCTACAATTAATAGGATGTATAGACCTAGCAGTATCACGTGCAGAGCCCCTGGCTGTGGCTGCATATGACGCGGCCAAGGCATTTGATTGCGTCAGTTGGAACTTCCTTTGGGAAATTCTTAGAAGAATGGGCTTTGGCCCTTTATTTATAAGAACTTTAGTTAAATGCTATGAAGGCGCTTCGGCCACTATTCTTCTTAATGGGATATTAACACCGAGGTTTAAAATCCAGAGGGGTACACAACAGGGGGGTCCTATTTCACCCCTGTTTATTATATATTGAACCCCTGGCTCAATTTTATTAAATCCTGTGTTCTGGAAATGTGGTGCTGGGGGGGGCTAGTACAAAAACTTATAAGGCATGCACTGCTAATTTAGCCAAAGTCCTGACTTTTAGTTATTTGGGTGTTTTATTTGACGATAAATTAAACTGGAATAATCTGAAGGAGGAAATGCAAAATACATGAATAAAGCCCTGGGAGCTATTGCAAATTATGCACATAGTTTAGGTACACGGTCCCCGGTTGATTTTAAAATTATATCTGGCATTTTGTATTTCCAAAGCCACAAATGGGAGTGAGATCTGGCGTTAGAAGGCAGTTGAAAAACTTACAAACCACCCAAAACACATTTTTAAGAAGGATTCTGAAAGTGCCACATGGGGACCCCTACATACGCTGTACAGGAGGAACTGGGGGTTAAATATATCGGACTTAGTTGCAGTTAAGTCCCAGCTCTGCTGAATAAATGTATGGTCCAATAAAGATGCTTCTTTGAACCAAGCAATAATTGTGGATTATCTTTCCATGGATCATGCATTAGAAATCCCTTCGCTAAATGAATTAAACATTTCTTTAATGCCCTTGGAAGACCAGATATATTCATGAATTACGAAAAAGTGAGGAGGGTGGATAAAAAGTTAATCAAAGATCTATTCTTTAGAACAATTGGCGTTAAGCGCGAATGTAATGAACTTAGACACGGTAAGAGCTCATGCCCTAGTTAAATCAACGCCAGGTATGGAGCCTTACCTCTCAATTTTACCCAATCCTCATGAGCGTTTTTTAACTACCCGTTTTAGATTCAATATGCTTCACTACTGAGTTGCCTGTCTCTTGGTTTTGTAGCACGTATTGAGGATAGGGGGCCCTGTGACTGCGACAATAGGTCTCCACAGGATATCTTACATTTTGTCTTTTTATATAAATATTTTTCCCATCCTAGACGACGATTCCTTAAACCCCATATGAAAGAAATGGCCTTCAGGCAAGCATGTGTTGCCCTTTTGCACTTGCAATTATTGCAAACTGATCGTACAGTGTATGTTATGCATTTTTTAAGTGCAATGTTAAGAACTAGAAAATCCAGATGTGACTAAGACTGAGAGACCTACCATGGATTCATGCTTAAGCGATAGTTGAAGTAAACGCTCAGGAAGTTTTAAAGATTTCATGACTGAATTTATGCCATAAGAACCTATGAAATTATTTAATATGTTTCAGTGTTTCAATGTATTAAGAGTTTTTTTTAAAGAGCAAGACTGTTTAGATTCCCAGGAGAATGATAGTGATGTTTGTATGATTATTGCACGATGAAATAAGATACCTTTTTAATGAATCTGATTCTGTTCTTAACATACTATCGCATTTATGGCGGAGTTACTGCTGAATAGAGTTTGTATAATAATAATTATAATAATAATAATAACCTACTTGAAATAGCAAAATTTACCCAAGAGCCACAGTTGCATGACTTCGCTGTATGCAATTACATGTTGATTTGCTTCATAAGCTTTGGTCTTGCCCCACACTTCTTTCATACTGCCAGGAAGTTGTTGAGGTGCTATTGACCACATTGGACCATGTACTAACAAATTCCTCAGTATTTGTCCTATTGGGTGTATTCTGCTTCCCTAATTTCCAGCCCTCCACCAAGTTCAACGGTCGAATGAACACTAAAAAACATATGGATACTCCAGTGGGGACAGGGTCAGTGAACCTGGAGGCAGAATCAAAGGCGAGGCACAAAAAAAATAACGAAATATTCTGTAACCATTTTGTTGATCTTTCACCATCCAGTAACTACATATAGAATAACACCACACACCTTAAATGAAAAACAAATTAAAGTTAAACTAATTAGTGGGAAATGCACTATTTTATGTTCTGAACCCTCTATTGGTTAATGTGATCACTACACATGTCTTTGTGTGTAATAGGATGCCCAAAAAATTCAATTTTATTTGGTGCAGCCAGAAAGCGACTTGTGTGTTTTTAATAATACGAGGTTCCTGAAGGCACTGTGAATATGTAAGTCATTGTTTTAAACACAGTATAATATAGGCTCCCACAAACTGTGTGTATAAAGTTAGGTTAAAGATAAAATGTGCTTCTAAAGTATAGATTTCACTAATATGCAGATTGTACCAAGGCAAGGAACCAGTGGGTCCCTGCCAGATGTCAGTACTGTACTGGCATCCAAGTATGACACATTCCCATTTTTAGAATTGAGAGCATTGTGTACTACTAGGAGATTGAGGCCAGGCAAAAGTGCCAACACCTCAAGGAGGTACTACTGTTGAATGATCTCAGAAGGGCCACAGTGCCTGAAGGTGTAGACAGAGTGGGTGGGGCAGCAGGTGAGGAAAGGCCCACTGGTGAGGATGACCAGGACCAGACCTCTGATGGTGACCATGACCTGGATAATGCAGCTCCTCTTGGAAATCAGGATGAAGGCCCTCTTTGTTCCACCAGGAGGAGTTGGAGGTATGCCTAGAAGGCCCAGATCTCCCTCTGTGGAGTCTGACCATTCTGGTGTATCTATAAGGACCTCTGTCTCCTCACAGGAGGGACACCTCCCAGGAGAAGAGAGAAAGGAAGCTGAAGTATGAGGAAGCTCAGGTTAGAATCAGAAGACCGCAAGTAGCGTTAGAAAGGGGGACCCTAGAACTCCAACGAGTTAGACAGAAGATGGGACTAGAGTTCCATGGTGGCAGCAACTTCCCTAGTGGCAGAGAGAGATCTCATGACAATAGGAATTTAAACAAGATTGTCCCTCCCTACCAAAGTGGGGATGACCTCCACAAATGAATTACTGCACTGGAAAGGGCCTGTAAAGTTCAGAGGGGCCCCCAGGAGCAGTGGGCAGCAATTGTCTCTCTCCTATGCAGACAAAGGTAGAGACAAGATCCTCACTGTTAGAGAAGAGGATGCTGATGATTATACAGTCCTGAAGAGTGCTCTGATTGAAGGGTTTGGCCTAACCACTGAGCAATACAGGATAACGTTCAGAGATACCCAAAAGGCTCAGATTCAGGACTGGGTTGACTTTGTTGATTGTGCTACTAAGGCTCTGGAGGGCTGGTTACCTGGCAGTAAGGTGTGTGATTTCACAGGATTGTACAGCTTAACTATGAGGGATCAGATCCTTAAGAATTGTCAAAATCAGCTGTTGCATCAGCACCTGGTGGACTCTGATCTGACCTCTCCCCAAGAATTGGGAAAGAAGGCAGACAAATGGGTCAGAACCAGGGTGAAGCAGAAGGTTCAGAACCAAGATGGTGACCAGAAGAAGCAAGATTCTAAGAAATCTGATAAGGGTGGAGAAAAGGGTAAAGACCAGAAGTCTTCTCCAGGTCCCCAAAAATCTGCATCTGTTGGGGGAATCCCAATCTTCCAAAGGAAAAGGCGAAAAGTAACCATAGTGTAAAGTCTGTAAACCGAAACCCATTGGACTAGTGATTGTAATAGGTCCAAAGACTCCACTCCAGCCACCATTGCCCCTAAGGCAACTGTTCCCCCTAGTTCAGCTCCAAGTGGTGGTACTCCGAATAAGAGTGTAGTAGAGTTAAACCTGGGTTCTGAGATGGACTCAGTACAGCCCGAGTAGGAACTCTGACTAGGCCAGATCTGTGATGGAGGTATGAATGTCCTCCTTTGTGAGTCCCAGTAATCTGGGCAAATACAAACGGGAGCCTTTGATTAATGGAAAAGAGGCGTTGGCATTCAGAGGACACAGGGGCAAGTGTCACAATGGTGACACAAGACCTTGTAGCTCCTGAGCGGATCATACTTGGTGAAATGTACCAAGTGACCAATGCTAACAGTTTCAGGACTGACCATACCCTGGCAGTTGTTAATTTCTCCTGTGGAGGGGTAACTGGCCCTCAAGAAGGTTGTGGTAAATGCAGACCTCCCTGTTGAATGCTTGCTTGGCAATGAATTAGAGACTTCAGCTTGGGCTGAAGTGGTGCTCAGGACCCATGCAGAAATGTTAGAAATCCCTGCACATGTGTTTGCTGTGACTAGGTCACAGGCCAAAATGTCAATAACTGAACAGGCCCTGAATTCTGGAAGAATGGACCAGGTGCCTTCCAAGAAGAGGAGCAGTAGGGTTAAGGTAGAGCTTTCCCCCCTGACTCAGACTACAGATCAGTCTATTGAGGGAGATGATTGTAGTCCTGAAGAAGGAACTGTCCCAGATGAGCTTGAGCCTGATCATATTGAGTTATTGGGGACAGGGGGCCCTTCCAGGGCAGATCTGAGCCAGGAGCAGCTGAGCTGTCCCTCTCTTGAACCCCTCAGACAGCAGGCTGCTGCTGAGGCTGCTGGGAATGCTAGTGGAACCCATAAGATATATTGGGATGATAGACTCCTGTATTGAGAAAGTAGAGACCCCAAGCCTGGTGCAGTCAGGAGGTTGGTTATACCTCTGAAGTTCAGGGGCTTCCTAGTAACACTAGCCCATGACATTCCCTTAGCAGTTCACCTGGGCCAAAACAAAACTTGGGACAGGATTGTCCCTCACTTTCATTGACCCCATGTGTCTGAAGACACCAAGGAGTTTTGTCGCTTCTGTATCACCTGTCAAGCCAGTGGTAAGGCAGGTGGTACAACAAAGGCCCCCCTGATACCACTACCCTTGGTGGGGGTTCCCTTTGAAAGAGTTGGGATTGACATAGTTGGTCCCATGGATCCTCAGACAACCTCTGGGCACAGATTTATCCTGGTTGTGGTGGACCATGCCACTAGGTACCCAGAAGCTATTCCACTTAGGACCACCACAGCTCCTGTGGTGGCAAGGGCCCTCTTGGGAGTGCTCTCAGGGGTAGGTTTTCCTAAGGAGGTAGTATCAGACAGAGGTACTAACTTCATGTCTAGTTACTTGACTGCAATGTGGAAGGAGTGTGGAGTGAATTACAAATTCACCACACCCTATCTCTCACAATGCAATGGTTTCGTTGAAAGGTTCAATAGAACCTTAAAGGGCATGATCAAGGGTCTCCCAGAAAAGCTTAGGCGTAGATGGGACATCCTTTTGCCATGCCTTTTGTTTGCATACAGGGAGGTTCCTCAGAAGGGGGTTGGTTACAGCCCATTTGAACTTCTGTTTGGGCATCCTGTAAGAGGTCTATTTTGTCTGGTGATGGAGAGATGAGTTACCTCTCAAGCCCCCTAAACAGGACATAGTGGACTATGTGCTTGGTCTCTGCTCCAGGATGGCAGAGTACATGAAAAGGGCAACCAAAAACCTTGAGGCTAGCCAGGAACTGCAAAAGGCCTGGCATGACCAAAAGGATGTGCTGACTGTTTACCAGCCAGTGCGGAAAGTGTGGGTGTTGGAGCCTGTGGCCCCAGTAGCCCTCCAGGACAAGTGAAGTGACCCTCATACAATTGTTGAACAGAAGGGAGAGGTTACCTTCTTGGTAGACCTTGGAACTCACAGGAGGCCCCATAGGGTGCTTAATGTCAACAGGCTGAAACCAGATGTTGACAGGGCAGACATGGGCTTGCTCATGGCTACTGATGTGGGACAGGAGGAGGAGAGTGATCCACTTGCTGACCTGCCCTCACAGAACCCTGATGATGGGTCAGTGAATAGTGTAGCCTTGGCAGGCAGCCTCACTGCCAAACAGCAAGCTGATTGCAGACAGGTGCTCAATCAGTTCAGACATATGTTCTCCTTGACTGCAAGTCAGCCTACCTGGTGCACTCATGAAGTGGACACTGGGGACAGACTGCCTGTTAAAAATAAGATTTACAGGCAACCTGACCATGCCAGGACTGAAGTCCAGAAGATGTTGGATTTGGAAGTTATTGAACCCTCTCTTGGTGCCTAAACCCCACACCCATGGTGGTGAGAGGAGGTTTTGTGTAGACTACAAGGGTCTCAATGTAGTCACTAGGACTGATGCCCATCCAATACCCAGAGCAGATGAGCTTATGGATACTTTGGCCTCAGCCAAGGTTCTGAGCACATTTGATCTGACAGTTGGCTACTGGCAGATTAGACTAGATGATGATGCAAAGCCTAAGACAGCATTTTCAACCCCTAGTGGCTACTAGCAATTTGTGGTGATGCCCTTTGGTTTGAAGAATGCACCTGGCACTTTTCAAAGGTTGGTGAATCAAGTCCTAACAGGCCTGGAAGAATATAGTGCTGCATATCTAGATGACACCTGGGGGGATCACCTGGTCCATCTGAGAAATGTATTTGAGGCCCTGCAGAAAGCAGGCCTAACTATCAAGGCTCCTAAGTGCCAGATAGGGCAGAGTCAGGTTATGTACCTGGGCCACCTTGTTGGTGGAGGCCAGGTTCAACCATTGCAGAGCAAAATCCAGACCATCATGGACAGGGTTGCTCCAACTATCCCAGACTCGGGTCAGAGCTTTCTTGGGCCTGACTGGATGCTATAGACTATTTGTTAAGGGGTATGGATCCATTGTGACACCCCTAAATGACTTAACTTCCAAGAGAATGCCAAAGAAAGTTCAGTGTACAGTTAGCTGTCCCGGTAGGGGCTGTGTTATCACAATTGAATGATGAAGGTCAGGACCAGCCAGTAGATTTTATTAGCAGAAGGCTGACGCCCAGAGAGAAACGATGGTCAGGTATTGAGAGGGAGGCCTTTGCTGTGGTTTGGGCTCTGAAGAAGCTGAGGCCATGCTTGTTTGGCACTCACTTCACTGTTCAGACTGACCATAAGTCCCTCTTATGGCTAAAACAGATGAAGGGCGAAAACCCCAAACTTTTGAGGTGGTCCATTTCCCTACAGGGGATGGACTATACAGTGGAGCATAGACCTGGGAGTAATCATGCCAATGCAGATGGACTCTCCATATATTTCCAATTAGAACATGAAGACTCAACAGGTCAAGGTTAGTTTAATGTCCCTGTGTTGGGGGGCGGGAGGGGGTTGTGTAGGAGAGTAGGATCTGCCCTTATGGTTACCCCCACTTTTTGCTGATGTTTCACTGTTTTTCGACTTTGGCCTGGCTGGGCCCTGCTATTCAGGGCCCCAGCCTAGCTGCTTCCTCTCTAAATTGATTGCAAGTACTTTAAGTACACTCCAGTTTGGTTACTTTGGTACCCTTATGAGTCCCTAGTATATGGTACCTTGGGTACCTAGGGCATAGGTACCCCAGAGGCCTACCGGGGGCTGCAACATGTATTATGCCACCCCTGGGAAGCCTTCCAAAGTAACACCACAGGACTGCTACTGCAGCCCGGGTAAGGTGGTGCATACACCCCTTAGTTATTTATAGGTTGCCTAGATCTACCTTAAATCACTACACATTTAAACCTATCCGTCACCCCATGACAGGCCTTAGCAATCCTGAAGGCAGGGTGCTGCGTTTTGTGTGAGAGGGTGCCCATGCATGAGCAGGGCCCCTCTGCAGCCTTTGGAATCTATTCTCCGAGGCTGTTCTATGATGCAGCCAGACCATATGCTCTTAACTGCATTATAACCTCGAGGTAAATGCTAACTTTGGAATGGCTGCATGGAAACATGTTGTGTTTGGTGTCAAGCACTTTGGAATCCTACTCCCCCGCCAGTCCTGGCGGTGGGGGTAGAATTCCACCCTTCTAGCGGGAAAGACATGTCCACACCGGTATACCCGGTACCAGTTTAAAAGAGCCCTGGCATCACAAAATAGATGCTGCAGCCACAGACGAGTCTGGATTTCCTGCTACTGGACAAAACTCCGGCATGGGAGGCCTGGACAATAGGTTTCCTGTCACAGGGAGGTGTAACCACCTCCCAGACAGGCTTTAGTGTTTTGGGGCTGGGTGCACTCAGAGTGCTTTGAAGTCTGCACTGGGGGCAAATTTGGTGTCCCTTTCTAAAACCCAGTTCAAACCGGCTGCAGGGGCTACCAGAACCTGCTCTGGCGCAAAACTGGACAAAGGAAATGGGTGTAGCCACCCCTTTTTCCATACCCTCCCATAGGTCGTTCTCCAGAGTAAGTCCAACACCTTCCTTGGGTATAAGAAATGAGTCCCTGACTAAAAGACTGTGGATTACACCTGGACGAAACTCAGCTACAGAAATCCTGGAACTTCGATGGTCTACACAAATAGATGACTGAAGAATCTCCCTTGGAGTAAAGGAGTTAGCTTGGCAGGCACCAAAGAAGCATCTGACCGGTCTTCATCTCCGAAGCTCCCACCGGACGCCGAAGACGTTGCAACACCAGAGGTAGATTTCCAGACTTCACGGAGGCCGAACCGAGTCCCCAGCAAAGCTGAGACCCGTAGCCCTCGTGGGTACCGTGGAACCGGAACCCCATGACATTTGCAAGTGCATCAGCTTCCCGACGAGGCTCGAGTCTGTGCTTGGGTTACTTGTAGCCCATACCCAAGCACCTTTTGCACCGAAGATTGTGGGCCTACACTCCACGAGTGTTTCGTGAGCCCGCTCTCAGCATTCCAGCTCGAAGTACCTTCACGATCTGTGGTCCATTGACTGGTGGGTCCCAGAGAAGGCAACTCTAACTTTCCGTGGGTTTTCCTGGTTGCTCCAGCTGTGCCCACGTGGGGAGTCCCTCGGACCTTGCTGGTCTGCACCAAAGCATTTCTTTACTTTCTGCGTGAGTTGCCGTTGCCAAGGATTGCTTGGTACAATCCAGTCACCAATGCCGCAGCACTCTACATCCTTCGTGGTACAGCTCAAATCCAACGCCTGGTCATCATCGACGCCCCCTGGTCCTCGTGGCTGCAGAGTCAAGCTTCACCTCTTCATCCTAAAATCACCCGACTTTGGTGGGCATTCGATTATCGTGCCCCTGGTCATTGGCAAGTGACCCAGACTCTGTCCCCTCTGCTTTCAGGTTCTTCACATCTTCGATCCAGGCTTGGATCACATCGGACACTTTCCTCTTCGACGGCAGCAGCACTTTGCAGCAGATCACCATTGAAAATGAATACGATTCCCGATACCAAAAGACACCTATGCACCCGGCTTCTATGGGTGAGGTATCTCGATTACTCCGGTGCTCCCATGGGTGTTGGCCATAGAACCCCTTAAGCCTAAAGGAGTTTTCTCAAAGTCCTCTCCTAAGCGTCCCTAATCTTTAATTTCAAACCGCGACTTTCCCCATAGAAGCTAACGGTGATTCGCAGCTGTGTTCCTATACTGCTCGCGTCCCCTGTGGGTCCTCTGTATCACTAACTTAAATTCCAAGTGTTCCCACTTGGCCTATATGCACTGTTGCCTATTCCAATTGGTTCAAATCATAAATTCAAAAATTAAACAGTAATCTTGTTAATCACAATGGTAAGAGTTATAATTTCCACAATGTTATTTTGTTATCAAAGCAAGCTTTCTTTTTTTAATTAGTTATACATTGAAAAAATAATTTCAATTATTCAATAACATGTACAATGTTATTCAATCATTCTTGGGGAAGCTGCCCAATGCATTTCGGGCCATTGGCCCTTCTTCTGGGGCTTGATTTTTCCACTGCTTTCAGTAGTGTGTACTTGTGATTATCACGCAGTCTTGAAGTATGCTATCCCGGTAAAGCCGAGACAGAATTTTAAATGAATGGTGAAACCGGAGTAATAAGTTATCGGATGCGAGTAGCATGGAACGGCTCTGACCACGGGATAGCGTACTTCAAAACTGCGTGATAATCACAAGTACACACTACTGAAAGCAGTGGAAAATTAGCATTGTGGAAATTATAATTCTTACCATTGTGATTAACAAGATTACTGTTTAATTTTTGAATTTATGATTTGAACCAATTGGAATAGGCAACAGTGCGTAGAGGCCAAGTGGGAACACTTGGAATTTAAGTTCGTTTAAGGGCACACTGAGACAGTGTGCAAGCCTCAGCAGCACGCTAGGGTACAGGGTAGACTGAGTTTAATTCAGGTAAAGGGAGTGCTCCTCTATAACCATTTCCCCTGTGTCACTACCTTGGGTGGTTCCTTGTGGGCCAAGCGATTCTACAGGCTCTAGTCCTTGTGTCTAGTCAAGTTGTGGTTCTTATACCACTTTCTTAATATATGGTTTGGTACGCCCCTAGGGCTCAACGTATATTGTGCTAATTTACTGTGTGATATTAAATGTAACGTATGTGCTTTTACCTCTAGCCTCAGAAAGAGACTAGTAGGGTGTGTTTAGAATAAATACATATATTTTATGTATATACCTAGTGTGGTTCTTCTTTCATTTTGTTATTCAATAGATTATAGACTAGTAAAACAAGCTGCTTTACATTGCTTCAAGACTTGGCCTGAAGGCTGCTCTCCTTAGCTACCACTAGGATAGCTGTCAATAAAGGTTGTCTTTAACCTATCACCTCTAAGGGGTTGTTTGGACTGGTGCAAGGTGCCCACTGTAACTAATGGACAGCATATGCCAGGCCAACTTCTCACGCCCAGCCTCGCTGCCGGCGGAACGTGGCTCTCCCAGTTATGGGAACGGTTTACGGGTTGGGTCGGGAGGAAGGAGAAAGCAGACTAGTGGGAAACCTGTCTCCTCCTTCAACCTCCTGGTAGTTTTCATTCACAACCACAAGTCCATAGAAGTTAGACTGAGCAATGGTGGTCCCTCACTCCTTTTCCCTCTTAGTGTGATCTAACAGCCATTTACATAAAGGAACTGAAGGGGTAAAAAGAACATGTCGCCCCTCACTCATGGAATCACTTACAACAAAGGACCTATTTGCTCAGCGAACGCCGGTCACTTGCCAGATTACGACTGACGTACAGCAGGTACAGTGACGGACAGTGGGAGTGTGGATAAGCACACATTCAATACCAAAGGGGGTGCGGGTATGCCCACGATGGGCCACTACCCGGTCTGAAAAACAGATAAAAATTAATTAGTGTAGTGTGGAAAAATGACCCTTGCCCTGATGAAATTGCCATAAGTTATTCCTGGCAATGAAACATATTGGTTTTAAGTGAGCAGACCCACAACACAGAATAAAGATATTTAGCTAGTGGGTGCTTAGCTCGTTTTTAGATTGGGGATAACTGGACCCCAGTCCAGACACTGTTATTCCTTTTAGGGCTGACATTGCTACATGACCGTATAAGTCAACTGGTGCACATGCATTTCATGATGCCACACTTAGCACTTTATTCTTTCCCTTATTTCACCCCTTTTTTTGGTTTGGGTTGGCAGTTGCTGATGATGAGAACCTAAGGATGCAGGCAAGAACCAGTCTACACACTCCCATGGTGTTACTCCCGTGAGGCACTGCCTTCCTTTCTCACTATTTTTCTTTCTAATCTGTCCATGTTGGGTTACACACATTAGATGGTGGCACAGACTTTAGGAGACGGAGGCCATAGACACATGCACATTTTATTTTGAAAAAATATTAAGTGATTTAGATACCCCAGACATAGACGGTATAAATAGGACCTCTGTTTCGTCATACAAAGTAGAGTGACTTTAGACGCATAGAGGGATAACTGAACAGTTGACTCACCTATAGAACAGGTCCTTTGTTGTATATGATCTAACAGCCAGGCTGATACTTGCCCCTCTTTTCTCCTTTTACTTAAGCGTACCTGCCCACCACGGCGAGGAAAGAAGGGGGCAGATTATAAAGGGACCAGCCACCGGATAAGAAGAAATTATTCGTCTGAACATACCTGGACTCTGTCAATTCAATAACTGTTGTATAAAACCAATAAACCGGGTTCAAAGCGACTTAGTCTGGATTTTGATTCTTGCCTGAACTGCGATCCAAGCTAATCAACCACCTCCCTGGCTACAATATTGTGGAGAATGCGAGCAATAGCCCATTAGTATTGACATAATGGATGCTCTAATACATCACCTCGTAAAGGGCCAAGAGAAGTTGGAATGGGCAGTGAAGCACCAAATTACGTCGGCGAAGGCCGACCAGGACATCTTCAAGAGCCCCATTGCAGCCCAATTAGAAGGCCTACAGACATTAGCCACGGAACAGAAGTCTACAGGGATACGAGAAACCAGTGTACAGGGAACCCCAGGGTTGTCCCTGCAGAAATATATAGTAGGAAAGGACCCCAATGCTTTTCTACTCAATTTTGAAAGGGCAGCAAGAGCTTGTAATTGGCCCTTGGAGAAATGGCCCTTCTTTTTGGCACCTTTATTAACAGGAGATGCACAAGCTGCTTACCAAGTGGCGAACACCACTGCAGACTCCCCTTATGCCGTAATCAAAAACATAATTTTGGACCATTTTGGTTTAGACTCCGAGGCATATAAGGTAGGATTCCGAAAAGAGAAGGGATACCCGGGGGAAAATCCCCAAACCCTCTTGTTTTACCTCAAGACTGCAGCAGACAAATGGCTAAAACCGCTGGACTGCATGAAAGAAGAGATCATGGACAGGATCTACCTTAAACAATTTTTAGAAGCACTGCCCTATAATATCCAAAGATGGCTGCCCTATAATACCCAAAGATGGCTACGTCACCTCACCATAGAGGAAGCAGTAGAAATGGCCATCACATTCTCCAAGGCCCAACCCCGTACTGCTATATGGGAACCTGAACGACCAAACCGGCCTATATTAGGGAAATTTGAAAAGCGGAGCAGCAAACACACACCAGAACTTCCTAAATCAAGACCCCTAAGAATGGAAGTCGTTCTGACAAGAGGGCCACAGTGCTTTGATTGCGGAGACTGGGGGCACATAGCCCGGGCATGTCCCCGGAAGAAGTCCACTGAAGAACCAATGGAGGTTGACTACATCCCCAGATCTATTCTATACACAGCAGAACTGGAAATCGCTTTCTATGTGAGTGTTAAGGTAAACCGGCGAACAGTTAAGGCCCTGCTTGTCTCAGGGTGTAGGCAATCGGTCATTCAGGGAGACCTAGTGCACCCCAGCCAGATCATCCCGAGGCTTTGGTACATATCCGATGTGTACATGGGGATGTAAAACCATATCTGGTAACCACTATAGACATCACATACATCCGGGGGCCCCCTATACAGTATGGGTAGGGGTAATGACCGCACTCCCTGAAGAACTGATGATATGGACAGATAATCCCAGTTTCCTAGGAATGTTCCTTTCCACATTCGTAACCAGCAAGAAGAGGAGGAAAGGGTTCCTTCTAGAGCAGAATCCCTACCAGTCCTGATTACCCCAGAACCTTGGCTCCTTGACAGAAACTTCCAGTTTGCACAAGCTAACGACTCTACCCCACAACACGCATGGCAAAGTGCCAAAGACCAGGCAGCCTCTTTATCCCCTCTATAGCCCCACTTCACCATCAACTAAGGGTTGCTCTATAGAATGGGTACCAAGGATGGGACACCGCAGCTGCTGGTTCCGGCGGCATTTAGATCCTCTTCTTTTCACACTTCTATCTTACTACTGGTCATATTGGTCAGAAAAAAACACAAGAACATCCTAAGACATTTTTACTGGCCAGAGGTATATAGGGACATAAAAAATACTGTCAGGAGTGCGAGACATGCCAGAAAAGGAATCCTTATCGTCCTCCTCATGTGCGTTTACAGCCTTTACCTATGATAGGCATCCCGTTTGAGAGGGTAGGTATGGACCTTATGGGACACCTGCCCAAAACCAGGAAGGGGGTACCAATACGTGCTGGTGGTCATTGATTATGCAACCCCTTATCCTGAAGCCTTTCCACTCAAGGTCCCCACCAGCCAGAACATATCTGATTGTCTTATTGAGCTATTTTCCCATGGGTGGTTCCCACAGGTGATACTAACCTATCCGGGTACCTAGTTGTCTCTCGCTTAATGAAAGAGGTTTGTAAGACTCTTAATCTCAGTCACATAAAGATGTCAGAATATCATCCCCAAACCGACGGTTTAGTGGAGAGATATAACTGAACTATAAAACTGATACTCAAGAAAAGATTGAACAGCGAGGGGAAAGAGTGGGACCAACTTCTTCCCCTAGCCTTATACGTGATCCGTAGTCCGGTCCAGAGCAGCCTCGGCTGTTCGTTATTCGAGATGCCATATGGAAGACAGCCGAGGTCCCTACTGTAAATGACTAGGGAAGCTTGGGAGAAGGAAGAAGCAGACGAAAGCCGGGGTATTCTAGAATATACACAGAATCTCAAGTCCTGCTTAGGGAAATTACAGGACCTTGCTTATTCCCACCTCGAGAAAGCCCAAGAGAAACCAAGATGGTAGTATGACAAGGGAAAGAAATGGAGGAAATTGAACATCAATGATTGGGTCTTGGTGCTGCTGCCCTCCTCCACAAGTAAGCTCTGCTCAGAGATAGCGGGACCCCTCTCAGAACTACTACGTAAAAACGTACAAACACTGCTGCACCCGTCCTCTCCCGACTTCACCAGGCCCTGTATACTCCATACGGAGGCCTCGAACTATGGGTTAGGGGCAGTGTTATCACAACTCTCCCCTGTTGGTCTGTGCCTTCTGAACAAGACCCTCTCCTTCCGTTACAGCAGGATGATTGAACTCACACTTTAACAACTACATGGGACATTCATATTCCCTTTTGTGAGGGTGGATCCTTTAAGGGGAATACCTCTGACGGTGAACCCGCCCAGAAGGCTGCCGTCACTCTCCCGGACTCAATCCCGGGACACCAAGGATGACTGAGCAAACGTCAAAGACCCAGAAGCGTAGACGAGGAGGCGTGCTGGAATGCCATGGAGAAGAAGACAGACACCAGGAGAGGAATCCGTGCGGCGAGCATGATTTCCGAGGAAACCTGGAAGACTGCTGTGCCAGGAGGCCAACATCTCTGTGCGACTCCCAACCATACTCTCGGAGGAGCGCGGCTCTCGCAGGTACGGGAATGGTTTTCGGGTTGGGTCGGGAGGAGGGATAAAGCAGACTAGTGGGAAACCGGTCTCCTCCTTCAACCTCCTGGTAGTTTTCATTCAAAACCACACGTTCATAGAAGTTAGACTGAACACTGGTGGTCTTTCACTCCTTTTCCCTCTTACTGTGATCTAACAGCAAGCCTGATACTTCCCCTCTTCTCTCCTTTTACTCAAGTGTACCTGCCCACCACGGAGAGGAAAGAAGAAGACTGGAGCAGATTGGGAGGGAGGGGTGGGGGGAGAGAAGATGACAGACAACTTCTAAGTGTGAAAAAGGCCGCTTTATTATAACAGGTGCACATTACAATACAAAATCCTTGGCGAAGCCTTACAAAACTAAACCTCACTAACTGACGTATAACTCGCCCCGCATCCCCTCCCCCACCCCTAACAGATCTTCGAGCTCTGCCCCAACCCCAGCATTACAACATTACATCATACAATATCATAATTCAAAAACACATATGCTTATACAATTAACATCTATTAAAACCCAAAACCCCTGCCTGCCTTTTCACCATTTCCGAACACCCAAACACTGTAAATGCCCCAACAATAAACCTGCTCAAACAATCCCTGTCGAAGACCCAACGATAACAATCCAATAACTCAGCCAACCCTGGCAAATCTTCCCCCAATCCCCGCATAACCAAACCAACACAGCACCTGCTCCAAGCGACAATACATAAACTAACCTGCGCACCAGAACCAACAAAAAGGCCCTAATAAATGCAATTGAAGATCGAGAGCCAAGCAAAAACTGAAAGGCCCCCCGAAAAGAAACTAAAAACCCCGAAAAACTTAACCAAATAGCTAACAGAATAGCAGGGTGGGAGGGAGGGGACAAAAATTCCCTACGCTACACTCCCAGCCACCAGGTCACCAATGACAAAATGGTGGCTGGGAGAGGCAGCCCAACACATTTATACGTTGGGCTGCATTTGGGCTGTACAAAACAAGCCCAATACCTAAAATGGACACTGTTGGGCAAAAATGCCACCCGCCCCTCCCAAACCGCCCGGGGAGGGGGAGCCTCCCGGTGGTCGGCCGCCCCCCCAAGCCCCTCTTGGGAGGGAGGGGTGGGGGGGGGGAGGGGAGAAGACCACAGACCCCTTCTAAGTGTGAAAAAGGCTGCTTTATTAGAACAGGTGCACATTACAATACAAAATCCTCGGCCACCCTTACAAAACGAAACCTCACTATGACTTATAACTCACCCCGCATCCCCTCCCCTAACAGATCTTTGAGCCCCACCCCAGCATTACAACATTACATCATACAATATCATAATTCAAAAACAACACATATGCTTATACAATTAACATCTATTAAAACACAAATCCCCTGCCTGCCCTTTCACCATTTACGAACACCCAAACACTGTAAATGCCCCAACAATAAACCTGCTCAAACAATCCCTGTCGAAGACCCCACGATAACAATCCAATAACTCAGCCAACCCTGGCAAAACTTCCCCCAATCCCCGCATAACCAAACAAACACAGCACCTGCACCAAGCGACAATACATAAACTACTCTGCGCACCAGAACCAACAAAAAGGCCCTAAAAAATGCAATTGAAGACCGAGAGCCAAGCAAAAACTGAAAGGCCCCCAGAAAAGAAACTAAAAACCCCGATAAACTTAACCAAATAGCTAACAGAATAGCAGGGAGGGAGGGGACACAAATTCCCTACGCTACACTCCCAGCCACCAGGTCACCAATGACAAAATGGTGACTGGGTGAGGCAGCCCAACACATTTATACGTTGGGCTGCATTTGGGCTATACAAAACAAGCCCAATACCCAAAATGGACACTGTTGGTCAAAAATGCCACCCCGCCCCTCCCAAACCGCCCGTGGGGGGGGGGGCCTCCTGGTGGTCGGCCGCCCCCCCTCAAGGGCCCCTTGGGAGGGAGGGGTGGGGGGGGGGGGGGGGGTAGAAGACCACAGACCACTTCTAAGTGTGAAAAAGGCTGCTTTATTGGAACAGGTGCACATTACAATACAAAATCCTCGGCTAAGCCTTACAAAACTAAACCTCACTAACTATGACGTATAACTCACCCCGCATCCCCTACCCCACCCCTAACAGATCTTTGAGCCCCACCCCAGCATTACAACATTACATCATACAATATCATAATTCTAAAAACACATATGCTTATACAATTAACATCTATTAAAACACAAATCCCCTGCCTGCCCTTTCATCATTTACGAACACCCAAACACTGTAAATGCCCCAACAATAAACCTGCTCAAACAATCCCTGTTGAAGACCCCACAATAACAATCCAATCCTAGAACTCAGCCAACCCTGGCAAAACTTCCCCCAATCCCCGCCACCCAGGAAGCCGGGGGGGGGGGGCGGAAATACCCCCCCTTTCTGCCCCCCCCCTCACAACCCGACCCAGAACACGCCTTCAAATAACTGACCAACCTGACAACTGGACACAATGAACCATCCCACCCTGGAATGTTCCTGAACAGTGAGACACCTGGAAAGAACCTCTCAACTCCAGTAAATACAAGTCCATCTCCAACCTGGATAGATGGACCCCATTGCCCCTGAAAAACACCACCGCCTCAAACGTAATGTCCCTGTGGCAAACTCTACCAAAAATAACAACCTACAAAAATGAGAAACCTCCAAATAAACTTTCCTACACGCTCTATCAGTCGCTCTGGGATTACGCGCACCCCTCCCTGACCTCCGAGGTACCAACTCCGTCCACAAGACATGGCAACCCGCCCACTGCTCCTTTAGCAGGGTCAAGTCCCTCTTTATGGCTCGCAACAACACAACCCCCTTCACCCAACAAAGATCATTCTCCCCCAAGTGTAGTAACAAAACATCTGGACATTGCCCCCCAACCAACCATGAATTTAAAGATGGAGCCAATTCCCTCCATAAAATACCCCCTTTGAGTTTCCAAACAACATTAAAAAAGCGCTCCTTAAACCCCAACATCTGTCCAAAATAGCACTCGCGAGCTTGCACCTGGGCCCACTTAACAAACTAATGCCCCACAATCCAAATATTCAAGGCCAGGGAGAGGGGGCCTGCTACAGAACCTGAAACAAGAAAAAATAATATGAGCATCATGAAAAGGAGGGGGTCGCAAGCGCGTCATCTGAATCGCTCCGCACATAGCGCTGAAAGCAATTGGAAGACCAGCGCCCCAGCCGCATAATATCCCCCCTAGACCACCGCGATTACTAGCTTCCGTAGCAGCCCCAATCTTGAACGAATGAGTCCCAAACAGAGCCCCATCCAAGCCCAATTCCTTCAATGCCTTTTGCATCACCATGCGCAGCTGATAATCGGTCACTCTGCCTCAATCCGCGTGAAGAAACACCCGCGCGCCAGCCACCCCGCCACTCAACCCTTTCCAGCACCTCACCCAATGTAACGGGCATGTAGAACCAGACGAAGCAGCTTCCAACCAAACCCCTTTACCACGACACCTCTGGTCAGTTTTCGCACTAGCTAACCAAATATGTACCCCTTGCTCCGCAAAGAAAACCTCCTGCCACAATAACCCAGCCTTCAACCCAGAACCCAACAGTTCTGAAACTCAAAGCCCCAAAGAACATCCAAACCATGAGCGTGGAAAACAGACAAACCTCAAAAACATCCCTGCACACCGCAGGAAGAACCGCCAGCAAGCGCACCAACATCTGCCACGATACAGGCCTACGAGACAAGGCCGACCTGTCCCAACCTTCCAACATCCTCTTTCCCAATTCTCCAGCAGAAGGGGCATAACCCCACAACAGCTTACCCATAAAGGCAATGCCTGCGAACTTCCCAGCAATTGTGACTTTCGAAAGGCCCTTATCCATCAAAACCAGTAAAAACTGAATCACATCCTCAGAGCGTTTCCACAACTCCCTCCTCCTCAAGGCACCTGAAGCTAAGAATTCTTCCCATGCCAAAGCATACGCCTCGCGGGTAGAGACAGACCAAGAACCTTCCACCAGTTGTACAACCCTACGTCGCCTACATACCACAGCTGTTCCGGCATTGGCGTCTGTGTCCTGTCCGCCTCCTTGGCCAGCCCACGGAATCTCTCCCACTGTGAACGAGACAAAGCATCCGCAATGTCATTGTCCAAACCAGGAATATGCAGGGCCTTAAAAGCAATGTCATGCCTCAAGCAACCAAGAACAAACACCCGCAACAGCTTCAACACCTGTTCGTCCCTGGCCGACTGTCTGTTAATGAGTTGCACCACTGCCATGTTATCAATCCTGAACAACACTCTCTTATGCGCCAGGTCAATGCCCCACAACGTCAAAGCCACCACAACCGTAAAAAGCTCCAAAAAGGCAATGCTCCGTCCACCATTCTTCCACCGATCCGGCCAGCTTTCCGCACACCACCTTCCCTGCCAATAAACACCAAAACCTTTGCTGCCTGCTACATCTGAGAAGATCTGAACATCCCATGGAAAATCTTTCTCACTGACCAGTGGAATACCATTGAAAGAGTGCAGGAACACGCTCCACATCCGCATGTCCTCCTTCACACCTGCCGACAAACGCACATGATGGTGAGGCAAATGGTGACCTGACAATGCCCGCACTAGCCTTCTGCAAAAAGTCCTCCCAGCTCTCACCACTCTGCAGGCAAAATTGAGATGTTCAAGCAAAACCTGAATGTCCCTCACAGTCACCTTGGCTTTTGCAAGCGCATCTTCCAGCAGAACCAACATGGCCTCTTTCTTCTCCGGCGGCAATCGCGCCTGCATTCGGACAGAATCAATTTCAATGCCCAAAAAAGACATCGTTGTACATGGCCCCATGGTTTTCTCTGGAGCTAAAGGCACCCCCAACTCCTCCATCAACTCCTGAAATCTGTCCATGCCCACTGACATTCTGCAGTGCCCGGGGAGTCCACAAAAAAGAAGTCGTCTAAGAAATGTGTAATCAGCCCCAAACCATGGTGTGTAAAATGCCACTGCAAAAAGGTACTGAAACACTCGAAGAAAGCACAAGATATCGAACAGCCCATCAGTAACGCCTTATCCACGTACCATTGCCCATCAAACTGGATTCCCAAAAGACTCCAATCGTCCAGATGTACGGGAAGCAAACGAAATGCAGATTTTATGGCGCATTTCGCCATCTCTGCAGTTGCGCCTGCGGTCATCACCAGTGACATTGCAACGTCAACTGAGGAATACGACACCGAGGCTGCTTCCCCATCAATAAAATCATTAACAGAAAGCCCCTCAGGCCACAATAGGTGTTGAATGAGCCTGTACTGCCCGACTTCCTTCTTGGGCACCACCCCAATTGGAGAAACAATCAAGTCTTGCAATGGCCAGTCCTGAAACTGACCCGCCATCCTGCCTTCACGCACTTCTGTCTAACTTGTCCTGGACTACTGGCATATGTTCAAATGCTGACTTCAAATTTTTTGCCCACCGCCTCTGACGAGGCCCTTCATACCACAAACGGAAACCCTCTGCAAAACCCTCCAACAGTACCTGCTTTGTTCCCAGATCGACATAGTCACGCAAAGCCACCCTCAGGGACACCAGTTTAACTGGCGTAGGAGCCCTTGAACCCAGACCCTTGAGGTCCTTCACCTCCTCTATTCCCTTGTGACTGCTAAGACTGCCCTGCCGCATTTCCCCCTGCCTGATGCCACTGCTGGCCTCCCTGCGGCTTGAGTCCCCAGCATCTAACCAAAGGATGCTTCCTCCCGCATTGAGAGCATTCGTGCCTGAACTTACAATACTCTTGTGTGCACATGCCCTTATTAAACTCCCAGCATGCTCCTGACCCCCCTGAAGTGGCAGCTGCAGACCCCACCCCTCCCCGGGTGGGCTTCCCTGGAAAGGGCCGGTAGACTAGAGGTAAACCACTTGCTGTGAATATAGTCTTCCCCCCAGCAGACCCCCCATTGTGTGCCGCCACAAATCCGAGTCCACTCACCCCACTTCACCTCAGAGTCTCAAGCCATCCTGGCCCTAAACTCCTCATCATACTGGGCCCAGGTATACCCACACCCCGTAATCTGAGCCTTCCTGATCACGTCCATATATTTAAAGATGGCCACACAACGCTCGGGAAACTTCTCACAATAGACACTAGCATATATTAAAAATGCTGCCGTCCAGTTTTCAATCATAAGCGGCACCTTCGGTCTTTTGGTCAATTCATACTCTTCCTCCTTAGACCCTTCCTTAGACCGCACATCCCTCTGCAGGAGCTTTAAAATCTCAACATATTCACCTTTCCAGATCCTCTCTTTTGTGGCAGGCATCAAATGAGCCCCCAGAGGCTGTCACACCCTTAGTCACACCCATATACGGCAACTTTTTAAACTTCAACTCTTTACTTGATACCGGGTCTTTACCTGACACTTAATGTTCCGTATTCATCCCTGTCTCCACTTTCGACCCAGGCAAGACAGTCCCCCCCCCCCCCCCGTCCCCACAGCTTGATCCTTAACATACTTTCCCTTGTGGAGCTTACCACCCAGCTCCTCCCCGACAACGTCCCTTCCAGTCCCCACAGACACCATCTTAGGTCTGGCCTGGAGCTTACCACCCGGCTCCTCACAAACACTTCCCCCCCCAGTCCCCACGGACACCATCCTTGGTCTGGCCCGTGTGACAACATGCTCACCTGGCTCAAGCAGAGGCGCTCGTCCTGGCGCTACTCTCCAAGCCCCACAACCAACTGGGTCAACCGCTCGAGGAGCCCCTGCTGCGGGCCGTACTCTCTCCTGGATCCCAACTACGTTGCCGGCTGCCCACCATGCTTTGCCTGTAAAACACTAGAAGACATATGAGAAGGCACCCTCCTCCCCCCTCATCATCCCTCAACTTCCCTTCCTCAGGGTTGTTGTCATGGTGATCCAAAACCATTACTTCCTCCATCTCCAGAGGCTCATCCACAAAACTGACATTACCGGCGGTGCTCGACCCCACATTGCGAAAACCAGCCCTAATGGCCTCAGACACTGTTCCGACTGGGGGGGCCGGCTGTACCCACCAATACTCTCCCTCGCGCTGACTGCATTGAAGTGGTCCACGTCGCCAGCGGACCGATGGTCCTTGCTGGTTGTTGGGGCCAGCGAAGTCGCACCGGACTTTCGTGCGCTGGCAGCGTCTGGGTCCCCCGCCGGTACGGGACGTGCTGCGCAAGGCTCCACCCTCCCTTCTCCTCGGCGCCGCTGGGCAGTACAACGCCCTACCGAGTCCGCTGACGCACCACAGCCCCTACCCTGTAAAGAGAAATGTTACACTGGTTTGCTAGGAGCACAACCCAAACTAGCTGACCTACTTCCCCTAGCGCCCCTAAACCAGCCTACTCCCATGCCCCACCCGCCCTCACCAGCCCCCCACAAACCACCCTTACTCACCTGCCAAGCTCCCCCTCGCTCCCTGCCTGCTCATCCTGCACTAAGGGGGCAGAATAGTGCCCCCCTCTGCTCCCTGCTTCCCCCCCTACCACCAGCCCATCCCTCCCCATCCCTCCCCAGCCCCCCAACCACGTGGACCGATGCCCCCCCCTTTCCCCCCTCGTGGGTCCTGACTACAGAAAATCACCCCCTGCCCACCCCGCCTACTCCCCACCGACTCCCGCACCCCCTCCTCCCATGCCAGAAAAACATCCAAGCCCTCCCATGCCTGCCCCCCCACCGCCGGTTCCAGCTCCATGTCAGACAACACACACGTACCATCCCCCCACTCCCTGACCCCCAACGCCGGACCTTCCAAACTGACCAGGGACTGAAATCCCCCCACCCTCCCACCTGCTGTCTGGGCGAAGAAGGGGAAGAGAACAGAAGCGGACTAACTGACACCCTCCCACTCATGCCTACCCCCCGGCCTAACCACCCCTCCATCCCCAGCCAGGTCCCCACACATCTCCTCCCCAACCAACAATGCCCCGTCCTCAGTTGCCCACTCCCCTCCCCCACTCCGCACCACTGACCCCCTCCCCCCGCGATGACTGCATAACCAGCGGGGGCCCCAAACCCAGGGCTCCCCCGACGCCACTCTGCCTACCCTCCGAATAGCCTCCAATTCCTCAGCTGTAATCTCTGCCAGAGGGTGCTCCCCCCCTGCACCACCTGCCTCAGCACACCCGCCACCTCCGTGGCCTCTACCATCGGCCCAGGCCCCTCTCCCTGCTCCACCCGCTGACCGCCAAACACACCACCCGCCGCCGCAGAAGCCGAGCGCTTCCCTCCACGGGCCCGCCCCGCTTCTTCGCCTCCCCCGGCGCAGAGAAAGCTCGCCGCTCTAACGGCAACGCGTCCACCGGCTCCTGCATCCACCCGCCCTCCTCTTCACCCACGCTCAACACCCGCCTCCCAGCCTGAGCCCCCCGCTCACCTCCACGAACTCCAAAGGATTCAAAAACGAGCCACGCCTCAGCGCTCCGCTCCGCCACGCCCCGCTCCGCTGCCGCCACCAACTTCAGGCGCTTCGGCGAAGTACACACCGCTACCGCCGCGGCCACTCCGGCTGACGCTTGCCGTGTTGGGCACGAAGGCCCAGGTAAATCGCCCAAAACCAGGTCCAGCCTGCCAGCCTCGCTTAGTAAGCGAATCGCCTCCAAAACGCGAACGTCTTCAGCTGACATATTGACCACGCTGCCACTAATCTCTCAGTCGTATTAAACATGCTGCCGCAACCAAAAACTACCTAGAACTACTGACAAAAATTCCCTACGCTACATTCCCAGCCACCAGGTCACCAATGACAAAATGGTGGCTGGGAGAGGCAGCCCAACGCATTTATACGTTGGGCTGCATTTGGTCTATACAAAACAAGCCCAATACCTAAAATGGACACTGTTGGTCAAAAATGCCCCCCCCCCCACACCTCCCAAACCGCCGGGGGGGGGGGGGGGAGCCTCCCAGTGGTCCCCCCCAACCCCCCCTAATAAAGGGACCAGCGACCGAATAAGAAGAAATTATCCGTCTGTACCTACCTGGAGTATGGCAATTCAAAAACGGCTGTATAAAACCAATAAACTGGGTTTAAAGCAACCTAGTCTGGATTCTTGCCTGAACCGCGACCCTGCCATTCAGGAAGGGCATGATTGCTGACTGCGACGGTGAGCTTGCCGGTACAGCGGGATGATGTGAGCGTGGCCAGAGGCGCAGTAGGGCAAGATCCGGCCTGCTGGCCGTAACCGTGTGTATGAAATGAGGCACCTTGGGGCAAGGCTTTGAACTGCGGCCGTTGCCTGCTGGGAGCGCTGAGGGCATCGCCCACCAGGGAGCTCTTGGCGTTGTGGACGTGCAGGCCGGCTGGCCTATACTGCCTCCTCCCCCGCCACACTGCGCGACCTCAGAGGCACGACATGGCTTCAACTGGTACACCGACCTTCGTCACGAGTAAACGGTGAGCCACCACAGGGCATCGTGTAAACCTGCGCTTTCTATTGGGACGGACATTTGAAGGAAGGCACCGTCCTTGAGAAGCCTTGGGTGCCATGGCTGCACAGACCGGCTGGCCTGCTGTGCTGCTCCCTCCGCCATCTTGCCTGCTTGTGACCCCGACCAGGGCAGACGCGGAGTTGAGAGCCTGCGGGACACGCATGCACGATCGAAAACCCTGATGACCCTCACCGGACTCCTGAAGGTATTGCAGACAGCCCAGAGACACTGCCTAAATGTCTAAACATCAATTTCTGGATAACCAAGGCAAAGCCAAATGGCACTCTAAGGAATCTGAAAACCCTAAAAGCTATATTAAACACTGTTAAAGAGTGTGACTCCTCAACCAGCTCGACCTGATGGTATGCTGCCCTCAAATCAATGCACACGAAAATTTTAGCACCACCCAGTTAAGCTAGACTTTCCTGAATTTTAGGTAATGGGAAAGAATCAATTAAGATGTCCAAGCAAAGACGCCGGACACTGCTTCAAGTCACCACAAACACTCAGGGGAACATTCCGCGCCTTATGGATGACAGGCACTGCATCCTTTTTTAATATGATTTTATGTTCATACCCCTGCACCGCCCCCCAACTTATCTTCAAACAGTGAAGCATGCCTGCTCAGAAAGTGCGGAAGTGTCTCCGATGGTGCAGGGATTTTCACTAGAAAAATTGGACATGAAGTACCTGGTCTCCAAACTATGCCAAATTTGTCCTGATCGTTCCACCTGAAAATATTGTAGCCTCTATTTGCCACAAATACTTTAGTGAAGATTGATCTGTCTTTTTTTTTTTGTAGTAAATCTTTTTATTGTTATAAAAAAGGAAAAACAAGTGCGTAACAAGTGCAATGCAGTATAAAACATACAAGGAATCAAACGATTGAAAGGTCACAATATCGGCAGCCGTTGAAGCAGGACACAGACTCTAGCACACATTTGATGAATCAGGATTATAAAACTAGCTGAGTTAACCTATATCAATGTGTGCTGCCCAGAGGCCCCTCCACCTACAAAATCAGGATATCAATGATCATTGCATCCCTCAATACTAAAATCGTAAACAGGATAAAGTACAGACACTTGTATGCAAAAATGGTCAAATCAATATAATAGAGCTCGCATTGGCACCTTAATACAGAAAACAGAGTAAGGATATCCAATAAATACAGAAATAAAATAAAATAAAAAAACGCTATGCGCGCAACACCCCACCCCCACCCCGGCATGTAGCTTACGCCTGACCCCAACTAGCAGTGGGCCTGTCGCCCCATTTGATCTACAAATACTAAAAAAAGTGGAGGAGGGCCTTCGTACAGGCTCCCGGCCTCTCCCCCCGCTAGTTCTAAGCCTCCCCCTATTACGGATATATTATCATTTCAGTATCAAGCAAAAATCGGGGGATACATTACTCGCCTACACTGCCTCCCGGTACCAACATCATAGAGTGAATCCCACACTGCCACCATTTGAATAAAAGTCTTGAAACGATAGGCCGTTCTCAGCCTTGACCCGCTCGATCAGGTACACTAATGTTCTTCAACCGAACAGCTGCCATCTTGAAAAATTCAAAAGAACAGGAGCGAGCCGTAAATAGCTGGGCTTAATCAGTCTCATTGTCACGGGGTCTCATCTGTGTTGATAAGAACCACGGATGTTGTTTAAAATCCAGTTGCACTGAGTTCCGAAAGGGAGAAAGGGCCACCCTGTTGAGCCACTCCTGAGTCATCACATGAGTCATCAGATACATTGCCTGGTGCGATCTACCCTCAGTCAAAAACAATATTGTGAACACTGACACGACTGGGACCTCCAATACACGGGCATTAGCTAATTTGCAATCCAAGATCTCTCGTATCACTCGTTTTATGGGGTTGCTGGCCGCCATCAGTCCGGATGGTGTGGATGTTGCTACTTCCGCAGTGTCATTGAATTGAACAAAAGCTATGTCACTATTTCCCAGTCCAAAAGCCACGGCGTCCAATTTCTGCTCCAAGGCTTGGGCTTTCCAATTCAGAGAGAGATGAAGACCCTCGATCGCCGCCATTATAGCCCCAAGCGTATGTTCAACCCAGGTCAGCACTAGTTGGGCCCCCTCAATAGGGAAATTCTGGTCCGGTCTCGGAGATCCCTTAGATAGGATATGTCGTCCCAGATCATCCGTTCGAATTTTCCCAGACCTCTCACAGGATCGGGTCAGATTCACACAAAGGCCGATATTGAGCGCCATTTCAAGCGTTTCGTTCACGGTCTATCCTTGGGCCCTTCGGGATAGACCCAGTAGAATCAGAAGTGAAGACACGCGTTCCAACCCCTCTGTATGCAAGGATATTGCGGAGCTGTCTTCAGGATATGCCCGAAACAATCGGGTCACTGTTTAGACTGTACCAAGCCATTTATATTCCGGGCTCCGACAACAAATTATTCTGCTCGCATCCGCAGTGTCATTGAGGTGCCCCACATCGGCGCTAATCCATACGGATGTTTGATGTTGAAATCGGACAAAATTTACTTCTAATCCTGTGGACCGGCTCCTCCCGAACTCTTATGGTGATGTTGTTCAACTAGAAGCCGGCTGCATTCTTACTCGAGGCCCCGGCTTCAATGCTGATGTAGGCCGCAAACTTCAAGGCGACGTTTCTCCGTTCTCGAAGCAGGTGGAACTTTCAGGGTCACTCGGTGTAGTGTTATTTCGTTTCGTCTACCCGGGAGAGTTGCATAGGAACAGGATAACTGGCAGGATCTTGTAGCAGGATGAGAAGGTCTGCGGAGCAGGGAGCCTAAGCGGCCATCTTGGTCGCCAGCTTGGCTCCTCCTCCTGATCTGTCTTTTTAATGAACATTTTCAGAAAAGTAATTCATCATGTCTTATGTCCTGTTCACCGAAAGGGACAGTGCGGACATCTGGTGGAGAAAGCTGAATGGAGCGCCACTCCTTGTAATACAAATCGTTAGTTGCAAAAGTAATCGGAGACCCTGAATCCACTGTGACTTGAACATGTACATATCCTACCATGACCATGGATAGTGGACCTCCATTGTCCTTTACACGTTGTTTGCTCAGTTTTTATAGACAAACTGCTATGTTGCTGCCTTGATTAGTAAATACTCTAGGATCCGAATTTGCATCCTGACGCTCAAGCATGCCCACTTTCTGGGTATTCGTGAACACACGTGCAAAGTGTCCAGATTTCCTGCATTTTATTCATGTTTTCCCCACAGCTGGGCAATTTTGTGTGCTGGAACTGCGCCTAAAGCAGCTACCTTGCTTCTTGCCCTCTGGAACAATAGGTGTAAAGGTTTTAGGTTTACAACTGCATTGGCTGACTCTGAATCAGACCTGTTCTTGCACTTCCTTTGAGGCAAACACCGATTTTCAATGTCTCTTGCGATCCTTACTGTTTCATTCAAACTGGGAATTCTACAACATAAAAGCCTCTCTTGGGTCTTTTGCTAAAGCAATTCAAAACCAATTGATCCCTTAGTCAAGAATCAATGCTCACATCTAACTCGCACGTGGATATTAATATGCACAGTGCAGCCAAAAAACCATCAATTGACTCATGTTATTATTGTTTTCTGGTGTAAAATCTATGTCTCTCCACAATTACACTTGTGTCCTCCTTGAAGTGGTTTTGTAGCCTCCACATAAACATCCCAGTCAGTTTCTGAAGACTGAGTAGCTGCAAGTAAGTGGTCAAAAAGATGTTGCTCTTTCGATCCTACGATTCAGAAAAGGGGGTGGTGATGAACAGAGTGTCGATCCTGGACAGTTGTACAGAAGTGCCAACTTCCTAGTAGGTTCAAACTTGGAGCCATAACTTTCAATTAAGTAGCTTTCAAAACCTTGGAACCATTACTTCCGTTTATTTTTTTGGACAGCTTGAAAATATATTGGGCAATTTACATTTTGCATTGTAACCAGGTGACCGGGACAATGACTGATAGTCAGGACTGCAGTAATGAAGGTAACTGGTGGTCTGTTAATACTGAAGAAATGGTTGCTCCTTCTTCACAGGACGAGCCTTTTACGTGGGGAACACCGTCCCAAGATATACAACACGGCTCCTTTAACTGGCATACAGAACAGGACGCCGGGTCTGCCCCTCGTGACGTAGCCTTCCTTTCATTGGATAAAGGACCGGAACCTTGGAGGTCGGCGTGTGACATCACCACCGGAGGAGAGGAACCGGAGGAGGAGAGCGTGGAGGAAGGACGCCGCCGGGACGTGGAAACCACAACGCGAGGACGAGAAGCAGACGAGCTGAGGAAAGGTGAAGCCCTGTCCGAAGAAGACGTGCCAGGAGGCCAACGAGACCGCGCAGCGCCGTGCCACGCTCCCGAGGGAGGAGTGTGGCTCCGACAGGTACGGGACCGTATCTCGAACTGGGTGGGACGACGGGGAAACTCACCCGCATTAAAAAAACTATCAACTCCCTAGTATCCCAACACTACCCTTCCTCTTAAAGATACCGACCCTCACGTCTATCACTTACGCTCTCTGTAAAGACTGCAGCACTTATAGGTGACCCCTCACCCCCTTGGTTCCTGGGAATAAAAGAGTTATAGGACGTGGCAGTAATTGGTCCTTTTTCTGTTCTTTTGTTTCCGGCATATCCGATGCGAGAGGTCCTTTGGGAAGAAGCGCCCGCCTGACTAAAACCGATAGACGGAAAGAACACCCCAATCCAGTCGGCATCACGGATCCTGCAGGGTTTGCCAAGGAGAGACTAACTTTTCGGAAAAAGAAACTTTATGTTAAAATAAAACCCTCTTTACCAAGGCAACGTGTCCAGTCCATTCCTGACCCCCCTTTACATGCATGATGTACACCTAATACATATTGTGGTAAATTATGTCTGAATAACTACATAAAGACTTTTTTAGACTCCATCAGAACCTCCCAAAAAATGCAAAACAACCAATAAGTTGGGTCTCTATTCTTCAGACTGAAACTAGTGGTTAAAACTTGCATGAGCCAATGGAAACACTGGGCCAATGAGAACACTGGATGAATAATCACCAAAAGGCAGTCATAGGCATAGGACATAGGTGGTCCAAAGAGGTCACTCCAAAGCGAGGATTATGTGTCAAATGCCCAGAAATGTACTGTACTTAAGCTTCTGCTAAGCAGAATGAACAGGAAAAGGTAAACCACATGTGTAGCGGTTCAACGCAGCTGGCGTGGCATGAGGCAAGTGCAAGCACAGATGAGGTTGAGTTTTCCCGCGCAGCACGCCGGAGTTGAAGGCAGCGCATGCAGCAGCTTTGAGGCCGTCGGCAGGGCAAGAGGTAAGCGCAGGTCAAAGTACAAGTTCACATGCAGCACAAATGATCTTGAGGCAGCTGACAGTAGGCCTTAGTGCGATCATAAATTCAAATTTTAACACAAACTGGAGCGGCTTTGACTAAAAGTGACATCTGCACTGCCTGTCTCGTGCAGCATCGGTCGCTCCCCCAGGCTCCCTGCACACTGGGTATCATAGCGCTTTAACCGCATTTGCCACCAGCAGTGTTTATGCTCTGCATTTCTGTAGCGCTATTCAGCTGAACTCTTAGCCCACATCGCGCGAGTGTTATTTATTCCTGTAGCGCGAGTTTAGACTAATTTGCCTGCTGCACTAATCACATTTGTTGGTACTGCCTGTTTGTAAGCCTATATGTGCCTCTGCCCACTTTTCTAAATTAATTTCCTACTTGTGCAGATCTCCCCTTGTGTCTGCGCTGTGATTTGCGGCCATTTTGTTTGTTGTTGTGCCTGCCAGCCCGCCCCTCCACCCCGATCACACCTCCCTGCGGCCCCTCCCATCCACTGATAGTTAAGAGCTGACCCGCCCGAGCCTCCGCTGTGACCAGCCTGTCTCGTGCAGCATCGGTCGCTCCCCCAGGCTCCCTGCACACTGGGTAGCCTAGCGCTTTAACCGCATTTGCCACCAGCAGTGTTTATGCTCTGCATTTCTGTAGCGCTGTTCAGCTGAACTCTTAGCCCACATCACGCGAGTGTTATTTATTCCTGTAGCGCGAGTTTAGACTAATTTGCCTGCTGCGCTAATCACATTTGTTGGTACTGCCTGCTTGTAAGCCTTTATGTGCCTCTGCCCTCTTTTCTAAATTAATTCCCTACTTGTGCCGATCTCGTCGTGTCTGCGCTGTGATTTGCGGCCATTTTGTTTGTTGTTGTGCCTGCCAGCCCGCCCCTCCACCCCGATCACACCTCCCTGCGGCCCCTCCCTCGCCCCTCCCCTCCACTATCCACATATGACAGATGCCTACACGTGCAGCGTTCACGCGCAGCGGTCGCGCCCCATGCGCGCCGAAGGTGCGCCAAAGGTAAGCCCGTCTACGCCCGTCCGCGCCTGGACCACGCCCAGCGCCTGTCCCCCTGGTCCCCGCCGCACCCAACCCACTAGAATCCCGTATGATGCCGTTACTCTCCTCGCCCTCAACCCCGGACGCACACCACAATGCTGCGATGCCACCCCAGGTCATACCCACGGCCCATTCGCCTGCCTCTCCTGCAAGTTCAACTGCCTCAGGACCCTCACCAAACCCACCTCTTCCACCACAGCTCTGAATCTAACCACCTGAAGTGCATCCTGCTGAACACCCGCTCTGTCCACAGACACGCAACGGAACTCTGGGACCTACTCGACACTGCGTCACCGGATATCGTCTTCCTTACTGAAACCTGGATGAACGCATCATCAGCACCCGACATCACCATAGCCATACCGGACGCTTACAAGATTATCCGAAAAGACCGCACCAATCAAACAGGAGGTGGCATCGACATCATCCATAGGAACACCATCAAAATCACGACCAGCTCCGACGATACTCTTGCAACCGCCGAACATCTCCACTTCCAGATCCACACCGACCCTAGGACCACACTTAGAGGCACCCTCATCTACAGGCCACCAGGAACCCGTTCACAATTCAGCGAAGACATCACCGACTTCATCATCCCACACGCCCTCGCCTCCGAGAACTACATCCTACTAGGAGACCTCAACTACCACCTTGAAAACAAACACGGCAGCAACACCTCCACCCTTCTGGACAACCTGGCCAACCTTGGACTCAAACAACTTGTTGATACCCCCACCCATATAGCCGGACACACGCTCGACCCTATCTTCACCTCCAACAAGCACATCTCCTTCGACCGCACCACAGCTCTCCACTGGACGGACCACAGCTGTGTTCACTTCAACTACAAAACCACCCTGAATCACAACCGCCCACAACCTATTCCTCAGAGAAACTGGAACAAAATCACCTCAGACCAACTCCTAACTTCACTCAACCAAAACCCTCCCAACCCCTCACTGGACCCAAACCAAGTGGCCACCAATCTCAAACAATGAATCACCCACAGTGCTGACGAATTAGCACCCCTGAAAAAGCACCAGATCAAATCAACCAGCAAAAAGACTCCCTGGTTCAATGATGACCTAAAACAATCCAAGAAGCTATGCCGCACCCTGGAGAAAACATGGAGAAAAAACCCAAACACCGACAACATGGCCACCCTCAAGGCAGCCACCCGCAAACACCACCAACTGATTCGAGCCACCAAGAAATCAGCATTCAAGGATCGTCTCGACAACAACTCCCACAACAGCAAGGAACTCTTCAACATCGTAAAAGAATTCACCGTCCCCACCGCAGCATCTAACGACATCACTCTCTCCCAAGACCTCTGCGATGCGTTATCCTCCTTCTTCTACAACAAAATCGCCGACATCCACAACAGCTTCGAGAATACTCTCAGCGATCAACCCTCCCCACCCCCCTCAGATCCTACTCCGCCAACTATCATCCTTAGCGCCTGGAACCCAGTCACCACTGAAGACACCATCCGCCTAATGAACTCAATCCACTCTGGCTCGCCAACCGACCCCTGCCCCCACCACATCTTCAACAAAGCTGACTCCATCATCGCACCCCATCTCCGTGATGTCATCAACTGCTCGTTCAACTCTGCCACCTTCCCAGAAAGCTGGAAACATGCCGAACTCAGCGCCCTTTTGAAGAAACCCACAGCAGACCCCTCTGAACTTAAAAACTACCGACCCATATCCCTCCTCCCATTCCCGGCCAAAGTCATTGAGAAAGCAGTCAATAGCCAACTCGCCGCCTTCCTTGAATCCAACAACTCCCTCGACCCCTCTCAGTCCGGATTTCGAGCCAAACACAGCACCGAAACCGCCCTCATTGCAGCAACAGACGACATCCGAACACTTCTGGACAACGGAGAAACAGTGGCCCTCATTCTACTCGACCTCTCTGCCGCTTTCGACACGGTCTGCCACAGCACCCTAATACAACGCCTCAGCAACATCGGCATACAAGGAAAGGCCTTGGACTGGATCATCTCGTTCCTAGCTGGGAGAACTCAGAGAGTCCGACTTCCCCCATTCAACTCAGAGGCTACTGAAGTCATCTGTGGAGTTCCACAAGGATCATCACTCAGTCCCACCCTCTTCAACTTTTACATGAGCCCACTCGCATCCATCGCGTGCCAACACAACCTCAACATCATCTCCTATGCCGACGACACCCAATTAATCCTTTCCCTCACCAAAGACCCCAACATCGCCAAAACCAACCTGCACGAAGGCATGAAAGAAGTAGCCGAATGGATGAAACATAGCCGCTTAAAACTCAACTCAGACAAAACGGAGGTGCTCATCCTAGGATCTTCCCCCTCTGCCTGGGACGACTCCTGGTGGCCTTCCGCTCTGGGCACAGCACCCACACCCACAGACCATGCACGTAACCCTGGCTTCATCCTAGACTCCTCTCTCTCGATGTCCAGACAAGTCAACACAGTCTCATCCTCCTGCTTCAACGTACTTCGCATTCTCAAAAAGATCTTCCGCTGGATCCCCCTCGAGACAAGAAAGACTGTCACCCACGCACTGGTCACAAGTCGACTGGATTATGGTAACACACTATACGCCGGAATCGCAGCAAAATTACAGAAAAAACTACCACGCATCCAAAACACATCAGCGCGACTCATATTGGACATCCCTCGCCAAGACCACATCACCGGACACCTAAAAGACCTCCACTGGCTTCCCGACAACAAAAGAATTACATTCCGTCTTCTCACCCACGCACACAAGGCCCTCTACAATCTGGGACCCGAATGCCTCAACACTCGACTGTCCTTCTACAAACCCACCCGCCAACTAAGATCGTCCAATCAAGCCCTCGCCGCAGTCCCGCGCATCCGAAAATCCACCATGGGAGGAAGATCCTTCTCCTTCCTTGCAGCCAAGACCTGGAACTCACTCCCCACTCGCCTCCGCCTTACTCAAAACCACATCTCCTTCAGAAAAGAACTTAAAACCTGGCTATTCGACAAATAATGTACCCCTTCCCAAGCGCCTTGAGACCCTCTGGGTGAGTAGTGCGCGATATAAATGCCCGAACTTGAACTTGAACTTAACTCTATATTACTACTGCCGCAATACAATGTAACTGGGTACTTGTAAAGAGCACGGCTACTCCACGGAGTGTCCCGGTACTGAAAGACCGCTAAACAGGCAGAGTGTGCTCAAAGCAACTGACTTGTACTACTGTTGGAATAGCCAGGTTTTCTTGCTCATAATGCTCCTTAAGCCAAAAGGAGACAGGTGTCTCAGTGTCTTGTGGATTCTAGACTTCCCTTGCTACAGACCTTGTGAGCCGCCATCAGACCCAGCCCGGGCTGCAAGTGCCGTTCAGCTTGCCCCGGAGCCTTGCTGACCACTTGTCTGCTCCTAGAGCCCTTGCTGTGCAGCATCTTAAGGACACTGTCTGAACAGCTCTTCTGTTCTGGAAGTCATTGTGTGCTGTTGTCTGCTCCCCAGTGCCCCTGCTGTGACGCATCCCAAGGACACTGTCTGAGCAGCTCTTCTACCTAGGGTACTCTTTTCTCCTGGTATTTTTCTGTGCCGTTTCCGCCTGCTGCCAGCGGATTACCGATCAATCGCAATCGCCCTGACTTCGTTAGAAGTGGTCGCTCCCTGCTGCCCTTGCTGACTCCTGCCTAATTCTGCCTGGTATCGTGTGCATTGCGCTGTGGACCTCATTAACGTGTGCATCGCGCTGCTGACCCTTTTAGCGCTTGAACGTGCCTGTAGCATTATTCTTTTGTGTGCATTAACTTTATTTCATTATTTTTGGCGTGCCTGCCTGCTAGCTCGACTGTGCCTGCATTTGCTCATTTTATCAGTGTGCCTGTGCTGCCTAGCCCGCATTGCTGCATCGTTGGTCTATTTATTGAAATTGACATAATCACTCTCTCCCAACCCGGTCTGCACTCTCGTTTTCAGCCGCCATTATCTGTGTTGTTGTTGTTTTGCCCGGAGCCCGCCCCCTCCACCACGCACCCGCCTCCCTGCTGCTCCTCCCTCCCACTAAGAGACTAGGTTTCTCCCGACCACCTAAGCGCTGTGACCGCCCTGACTTCGTTAGAAGTGGTCGCTCCCTGCTGCCCTTGCTGACTCCTGCCTAATTCTGCCTGGTATTGTGTGCATTGCGCTGTGGACCTCATTAACGTGTGCATCGCGCTGCTGACCCTTTTAGCGCTTGAACGTGCCTGTAGCATTATTCTTTTGTGTGCATTAACTTTATTTCGTTATTTTTGGCGTGCCTGCCTGCTAGCTCGACTGTGCCTGCATTTGCTCATTTTATCAGTGTGCCTGTGCTGCCTAGCCCGCATTGGTGCATCGTTGGTCTATTTATTGAAATTGATATAATCCCTCTCTCCCAACCCGGTCTGCACTCGCGTTTTCAGCCGCCATTATCTGTGTTGTTGTTGTTTTGCCCGGAGCCCGCCCCCTCCACCACGCACCCGCCTCCCTGCTGCTCCTCCCTCGCCCCTCCCCTCCACTATCCGCATATGATAGATGAATACTAGCGCAGCGGTCTCTCGCACCGGTCGCGCCGAAGGTGCGCCAAAGGTAAGCCCGTCTACGCCCGTCCGCACCAAGCCCGCGCCCAGCGCCAGTCCCCCTGGCCCCCGTACCACCCACCCCACCCGCATCACATACGACGCCACCACTCTCTTAGCCCTAAACCCTGGCCGTCTCCCCAACTGCGTCCAAGCCGCTCCTGGACACATCCATGGACCCTTCTCTTGCAACTCCTGCAAGTTCGACGGCACCAAGAACAACTCCTCATCCTCGGACACAAAACAGTTCTCTGACACAAACCACCTAAAATGCATCCTGCTCAACACCCGCTCGGTCCACAGGCACGCCATCGACCTCTGGAATCTACTTGACACCAGCTCTCCAGACGTCGCCTTCCTAACAGAAACATGGATGAGCGCCACATCAGCCCCAGACATCACCATTGCCGTCCCGGAAGGCTACAAGATCATCCATAAGGATCGCACCGACCAAACAGGAGGAGGCATCGCTATCGTCCATAAGAAATCCATCCGCATCTCAACCAGCTCAGACGTCAATCTCGCTAACGCAGAACACCTTCACTTCCAGATCCACATCGACCCCAAGACCACACTCAGAGGCACCCTCCTCTACAGGCCACCAGGTCCCCGTGCACAATTCAGTGAAGACATCACGGACTTTATCACCCCACACGCCCTCCCCTCCGAGGATTACATTCTTTTGGGAGACCTCAACTTTCACCTGGAAAAGAACAACGACCGCAACGCCACCACCCTTCTGGACAATCTCGCCAACCTCGGACTCAAACAACTTGTCACTACCCCCACCCACACTGCAGGTCACACACTCGACCCTATCTTCACCTCCAGCAAACATGTCTCCTTCAGCCACACCACAGCTCTTCTTTGGACGGACCACAGCTGCGTTCACTTTACCTACAATAAGACCACAACCCACAACCATCCTCAATCCACTCTGCGAAGATACTGGAACAAAATCACCATCGACCAGATCTCCTCATCGCTTCTTCAAAACCCCCCTGCCCACTCCTCAAACCCCAACCAAGCAGCCATTAACCTCACCCAATGGCTATCCAACAGCGCCGACATCCTAGCACCGTTGAAAAAACGTCAAATCAAACTAGGCAGCAAAAAACCTCCTGGTTCAACGATGATCTTAAGAAATCTAAGAAACTGTCGCTCCCTTGAGAAGGCCTGGAAAAAAGACCCAAACACCAGCACCAAGGACGCCTTCAAAAACGCCACCCGTATACACCACCAACTGATCCGGACTGCCAAGAAAGCCGCTTTCAAGGACCGACTAGATAACAACGCCCACAACAGCAAGGAATTATTCAACATTGTCAAGGAATTTACCATCCCCTCAGCCAACTCCAACGACATCACCCCCTCTGAAGCCCTCTGCAACTCCCTAGCTTCGTTCTTCCACAACAAGATCGCAGACATCCACAACAGCTTCGACAACCGACCCGAAGACCAACCCACCCAACCCTCTGCAGGACCTCCACCCCCCTTGAACATCCTCAATGACTGGAACCCAATCTCCACTGAGGACACCATTAGTCTGATGAACTCTATCCACTCAGGATCCCCCACAGACCCATGCCCTCACCACATCTTCAACAAAGCAGACTCCATCATAGCACCGCACCTCCGAGACGTCAACAACTGCTCCCTCAATTCCGCCATCTTCCCGGAAAGCTGGAAACACGCCGAACTCAGTGCCCTTCTGAAAAAACCCACAGCTGACCCCACCGAACTCAAAAACTACCGCCCCATCTCGCTCCTTCCATTCCCGGCCAAAGTCATCGAGAAAGCTGTCAACAACCAGCTCGCCGCCTTCCTCGAAACCAACAAATCCCTCGACTCCTCACAGTCCGGCTTCCGAGCCAAACACAGCACGGAGACCGCCCTCATCGCAGCAACAGACGACATTCGAACTCTACTGGACAATGTAGACACAGTCGCCCTCATCCTCCTCGACCTCTCCGCAGCCTTTGACACAGTTTGTCATAGCACCTTAATACAACGCCTCAGAAACATCGGAATCCAAGGAAAAGCACTGGAATGGTTCACCTCGTTCCTTGCCGGAAGAACTCAGAGAGTCCGCCTTCCACCATTCAAATCAGAAGCCACCGAAGTCATCTGCGGCGTGCCACAAGGATCTTCACTCAGCCCCACCCTCTTCAACGTATACATGAGCCCCCTCGCGGCCATCGCACGCCAACACAACCTCAACATCATCTCCTACGCTGATGACACTCAACTGATACTATCACTCACCAAAGACCCTAACACTGCCAAAACCAACCTACATGAAGGAATGAAAGAAGTAGCCGAGTGGATGAAGCACAGCCGTCTAAAACTGAACTCAGACAAAACAGAAGTCCTTATCCTAGGTACCTCCCCCTCCGCCTGGGATGACTCTTGGTGGCCAGAGGCCCTTGGAAAAGCACCCATCCCGACGGACCACGCACGGAACTTAGGTGTCATCCTGGACTCCTCACTCTCTATGGACAGACAAGTCAACGCCGTCTCATCATCTTGCTTCAATATTCTTCGCATGCTCAAAAAAACATTTCGCTGGATCCCCACCGAAACTAGAAAAACGGTCACCCACGCACTGGTCACGAGCCGCCTGGACTACGGAAACACCCTATACGCCGGTACCACCGCAAAACTCCAGAAAAAACTCCAACGCATCCAGAACGCTTCAGCCAGACTCATACTAGACATCCCGCGTAAAGACCACATCTCTGGCCACCTGAAAAACCTCCACTGGCTCTCCGTTAACAAGAGGATTACTTTCCGCCTCCTAACCCACGCACACAAATCACTTTACGAACTTGGACCCGAATGCCTCAACTCACGACTTTCCTTCTACACCCCCTCCCGCCAGCTACGATCCTCCAACCAAGCCCTTGCAACTGTACCCCGCATCAACAAAACCACCATGGGAGGCAGATCCTTCTCCTACCTGGCAGCTAAAACCTGGAACTCACTTCCCACTCACCTTCGCCTCACTCAGAACCACCTAACATTCAGAAAGCAACTTAAAACATGGATATTCGACAAGTAATTCCCCACCCTTCTTCAAGCGCCTTGAGACCCTCTGGGTATGTAGCGCGCTATATAAATCACTTGACTTGACTTGACTTGACCCCTTTGCCAGCTCAGGAGAAACCAAGCTACTTTAGGACCCGACCATATTGAGTAGGAACATATCCATGCCCCGCCTGGTTAAGTGTACCCCATCTTCCAAGTAGTAAACTGGTGTCCTAAGGTTGATCAGCCCGTGTCATACAAAGCCCTATCCTTTCGCCCAACATATCTTTGCCATGGTAATGTTTAGTTTAAGCCTGGACTTGTCCACCGCCCATGGGTCGATCGTCCATCTCCATACCTGGTGGGATATTAACTCTGACCATATGATGTCTGTTGGGAGGATCAGCCTTGCCAAGGCCCCAAGGCTTGCTGTCATCTCACCTAGCAGCTCTCTCCTCCCTACACTCGCCAGGTCATTGCCCCCTAGGTGAATGATAATGGCGTCCAACTACTCTCCTTGTCGCAGTGTCTCTTGTACGGCTGGGAGCAGCTGGTCCCACTTCATGCTCGATCATCCTAACCATGTCACCGCCATGTTTTGTAACCAGATCCATTTGTAGTCTTAATTCACTGACGCCCACCGTTGCGCCCGTGCGATGTAGGAGTGTCCCAAGATCCATACTTTGCACTGGCCCCCCCGGTAGACCAGCTGGGAAAGAAACATACCTCAGATCCCAGTGTACCCTTTGAATGTGCCCGAGGACCACCGACCTAGCTTCTTAATCCGTTCGTCACTTAACCCCACGTGGGCCGCGGTTGTTGCAGCTCCTACGCGAAAATGAGTGTCACCCAAACTCTCTGGGTGGGAAACCTGTAATATCTAAGGCCCTCCTCATTACTGCAGGAAATTGAAACCGGCTTAGGCATGAACCATCCTTGTCTGAGAATATCGGTCTAGCGACGCGGATGCCCTGCCTAAAATATTCCTGCATGAGGCACACTGGGAAGTATGCACTGTCCTCCATACAGGCGATCAGTGTGTTTTTCCCTTTACCTTCCTGGTCTGTGTTTGACCGTCATAGGTGTACAACCATGTACCTGTTCCCCATGTGAAAGTCCTCCATGTACACACATGCTGTCCCTGGGTTCCCTTTGGACGGGCCACTAGCTCGCTAATTCTGTAAAACCCAAAGAACGCCAAGCCAAATGCTGCCCTGAACAACACTATCTTATGATATGATCTATATATTCCTGATAGAGCCCCCAGCACCGCCTTCAAAGCCGTGAAGTCAATGGGTCTCCTCCAGTCCTTGGACCTGGGCTGTATACTCCCCCAGCCTTTCATTGCTGTCCTGCAGTAGAATGACCCAGCTGGGGCCTTCCCTGTTGCCAGTTTGGCTTATTGTGAAACCGCGCTATGGTGTTTCTGGGCCCATGCTCCTGAATGCCTATTTTATGAAACCCACTACCTCCACCGGTGTGACCCTGCTCTGGCCTGCTGTGTTAGTGGCCTGCTGTGTTAGTCACCCTTCTGAATACCGCCCAGAACATATGGTATCTCTTCCCTGTGTTCGGGGCCAGCGCATTGTCCACCAGGATGGCTAGCTTGGGTCCACTTGATTCCAGAGGTGTCCGTGTACCTGTTTCATGCTCTGCATGTGGTGCCATCTCCCTAAATATGTCCCACTGAAAACAGGGGAGCTCATCAGCTATTGAATTCACTACTCCTGCAGTATGTCTGTCCCTAACCGCTATGTTTGCCCTCAATTGACAGCTGACAAAATGTCGCAGTAGTCGCACCGTTGCTGCTCACTTTGCTATTCCCCAGTTTATTGTCTGCACCACAGCGTCATTGTCTGACCATAGTGTGATCTGCCTGTTAGCTAGTTTGTCCCCCTATATTGCAAAGGCAATTATGATGAGGAAGAGATTCAAGAGTGTGATGTTTCCAGTGATCCATGTGCTGCGCCAGCTGGCTGGCCAATGTGAGGCTGTCCATGCGGCGCAGATCTCCAGTTGCTAGGACATTACCCAAGGCTTCCTCTACATGTCTTTGTGAAGACGAACCACTGGGGAGGCAAAAACTGCAACCAGAATCCGGATCGGACCCCGGGAGCCGGAGTTTTGATGATTGGAAGATTGCGGCCTGCGCCTCCGTGATGCCCGGCTGTGGAGTTGGCATGGTGCCCGAGATGTAGTTGCACAACATCGGCCTGAGGTGGCAGAGACGACCGGTACGGCCCACTTTCGCTTTCGCCAACTGGAGGGACCCGATGCTTCGAGTGCCTCCCTCTCACTGAAGGTGACGGTCTGGTTTGGCACTAGAGTGTGTGTATTTCACAGATGGACCTGCCTTGGAGAGACGCTTGAGCTGTGTTTTCGGGCTGATTCTGCACTTCCGCTCGAGGGTCCTTTGGGGCCTCCATCTTTCTACTCTGTCTGACTGTCTCAGGTTGACCATCGTTGATTGCTGCCGGGCATAGCCTACCACTCAGCCTCTTGATTGCGCTTTTATCCCCCCACGCCAGTTTGGAATCATACTTACTGCCTTCCACAATGGCGGGGAAGCCGGAGGGGGACAAACAGAGGTCTAAGACCACTCCGCCGGGTGGGTATACCCAAACCAACATCATGGACCGCTATGCCCAGGCTAAGGTGTCGCCCAGTGGACCGGGTGGGTCGCTGGATGCAACGAGAGATCCACTGACCTCAGCGGCAGAGCCTACCCTGCAAGATCATCCCTCTGGAAACAAATGGAGACTTTCGCCCACAAACTCGACACAGTGGCGATTGATGTGAATCTGATCCGCACGGACCTAACGAAAACCAACGAAAAGGTTAAATCGTTGGACATTAAGACTTCTGGTCTGACGGACGACGTCGTTGAGATACAGACGGAGGTTCGCAATTTGAGGGCCTCCAATGACCTCCTTGCGCGTCGTCTGGAGTATTTTGAAGGAAGGTCTAGCCATATCATCAGGGTTCCGGAGAAGGCAGAGGATCCAGCAGCTGATCTCTTTGTGGAGAACCTGATGATGAATCACCTTGCACCCAAGGGACTGAGTAATTTTTTCACCGTGGAACGAGCTCACAGGGTTCCAGGTGGAAAACTCCAGACGCGTGGCCCACCGCGGCCTATGATAGCGCGGATTTTTAACTTCCGTGATATAGACGCTATCCTGCAGGCTTCCCGGGCAGGCGGTCCCATAAAGTTTGAGAACACTACCATCAGTATTTATCCAGACTTTACCCAAGCTGTTCAGAAACAGAGACTTGGTTTTCTTGGGGTAAACAGGAGACTCCGTGAGATGGGCCTCAAGTACGCCATGCTTTTTCCGGCCAAGTTGCGCATTGAACATGCAGAGCGGACTTACTTTTTCGACCGACCGGACGTGGTGGCCGACTGGCTGGATACTCTACCGACCCATCACCCGCAGGACAGGCAGAGCGGTGGTTCAGAGGGCGGATCGATGGACCAGGAATAAGCCCTATCATTGGCTGGTTCCTGGGGTCTTCCGGAGGTTTCGAACTGTGGTGCATTAACTGGGTAATATGACTCTGAGGCATTTCGGGGGTTGCGGGGCTATCGGGGGGTCGTTTTCCTCCTCTGCTTGACTTTCTGTAGCTTAGTTTAGATGTGGGGGCGACAGGCACACTGCAAGTTGGGGTGGCTTTCTAGTCTTATGCAGGGGTGCAGGGTGGGGGGGTTTGTAACGGGCTGTTGGTGGGGGGCAGGGGGGGTTTGTTGGTTTTCCAGTTTCGTTTTCTGCAAGACAAAGTATTGCAAGACTTTGTGATTGAGGCGCTAGATTCTTCTTGGGGTTGGATTTTCTTCCTCGTATGGGATGGAGGGTAGGGGGTTGAGGCTTATGAGCTGGAATGTGAATGGGTTGGGGGATAGGATAAAGCGTGGGATTGTGCTGCAGCTATTAAAATGTCACTCCCCAGATGTGGTCCTACTTCAGGAGACTCACTTGATAGGAAATGCATGCTATGCTATGAATAGGAAGGGGTATCGTTTAGTCGCCCATGCAGGGTTCTCCTCAGCCTCCCGGGGGGTGGGTATTCTTATTAAGAACTCTCTCCCGTTGGAAGTTGATGCAACGGTCCTCGATGATAGAGGGCGCTATGTCGTTTTTACTGGTCGTTGGGAGGGCAGGACCCTTTCCCTGGTCTCCGTTTATGTCCCTCCTGGCCTACAGTCCACTACCTTTGCAGACTTGGGGCGGGTTCTCCTTGCTCTCCCCGAGGGATCATTACTACTGGGTGGTGATTTTAATGCGGTTGTATCTGGTATCTCTGATAGACACCCACCTAGGGACCTCAAGGGGGCGCAGAACTGGCTTCATGATTTTATTGATACTTTAGGCTTTGTAGACTGCTGGAGACTGTTGCACCCCTCTCAGCAGCAATACACATTCCACTCTGGTGCCCATGGTAGCCTCTCGTGGATTGATTACATCTTGGTGCCTGCTGCACAGGCGCCTTTTGTCGCTGAGGTTAAACATATGGCTCAGGGAATTGCTGATCACTCTGCTTTGTGGCTTCGAATTGAATTGTCTTCGGGGACCGAGGGGCGGGTGGCCCCGATCAATCCTTGGTATCTCCGCAATCCTAAAACTCGTCACGATTTGATAGTCACTTGATCTATATTTTTCAGAGAATGAGGGCTCTGTTTCGTCCGCAGTGTCGCTTTGGGAGGCCTTTAAAACAGTTCTTAGGGGCCAAGCCCTATCTCTGATCGTGGGCGTTAAGAAACAGAGAGATGAGGCGGTAGTGAAGGTTGAGACTGAAATAGCAGACCTGGAGTTAGACCTGGAACAGGAGGTTACCCGCACGAAGAAACATACGTTGCGATTAAAACAGTTGGAATACAGGGCGTTGGTTACGGATGCAGCTAAGGCCATGAGTCGAGAGCAACAGGGTCGTCTATGTGACGTGGGGGATAAAGCAGGTAAATTGATAGCATGGTTGGACAAGAGGGACAGAGCTAGTCGTGTTGTGTCTGAGATTGAGATGGTGAGTGGTATGCGGGTCTCGGACCCGGTAGAGATTGTTGAGTGCTTGGCTGATCATTTTCGGACGGTGTACTCCTCCGTGTCGGATAGGCCGGAGGAGGACACTCATTTGTTGCTGCGTGACATTGCTTTGCCGAGTCTTTCAGATGCAGATAGAGAGCAAATGGACAGCTCAATAACCGCTGATGAGGTAGCCCTTGCGATCCGCTTCTTGCGGTCTGGTAAGGCCATGGGTCCTAACCGGCTGCCGATAGAGCTATATAAGTTGCGGCCGACAAGATAGCTCCCTATTTGAGAGATATGTTTTTGGAGTCTTGTGAAGGTGGTTCTCTCCCCTGGGATCAGCGACTTGCGATGATTGTTGTTATTCATAAGAAGGGGAAACCGAGGGACAAGTGTGGGTTGTACCGACCTATATCTCTTTTGAACGCCGAGCCTAAGATTCTCGCAAAGGTACTCGCCAATCGATTCATTTCTGTTAGCGAACTAATCCATCCGGATCAGTCCGGTTTTATTTCCCATCGTAACACTGCATTGAATCTCAGGCGCCTGCACGGAGTTCTCGCGAGGGCTGCGATGCTGCGTGAGCCGGCCATTTTGGCGTCCTTGGATGCCACGATGGCTTTTGATACTATTGAGTGGCCTTATCTGTGGGCTGCGTTAGCTAAATTTGGTTTTGGTCCCGGTTTTATCTGTTGGGTCCGACTTCTTTACGAAGACCCCCTTGCGCAAATTGTAGTAAACGGTCGAGTCTCGGTTCAGTTTGGTCTCGGGCGTGGTACCCGTCAGGGGTGTCCCCTGTCACCGCTCCTGTTCGCCGTGGCCCTTGAGCCCCTTGCAGCCTGGATCCGCTGGGAGCCCTCGATGAGGGGTATTCGGTGGTCCTCCGATTATGAAGACCGCATTTCGCTCTATGCAGACGACATTCTGCTATATCTGACCTCACCCAGGAAGTCGTTGATGGTTTTCTGTGATGTCCTGGCCTCCTTTCGTAGAAACTCGGGTTTAATTATCAATTGGACAAAATCCTATTTGTACGTTCTTTCTGGTGACACCCCCCTCCTTCCGCGTAACTGCCCCATACAGGTGACCCAGACGGGATTTAAATATCTTGGTATCTGGGTCTCTACAGACCCTGTGGCTCGGTATGAGCTGAATCTTCTCCCACCTTTAATTAGATTGCGGCAGGACGTCGCGGGTTGGCGTAGACTTCCACTCTCGCCGTTGGGACGCGCGGCCCTCTTTAAGATGATGTCTGTCTCGTTTCCTTTATGCCTTCCAAAACACTCTTGATATAGTCCCCGCCAGTTATTTTCATAAAGTTGAGGGTCTCCAGAGGAAACTGATATGGGATGGTAGACCTCGCATTGCGCGGGTCAAACTAACGCTTCCGTGGTACGATGGGGGTATTGCCCTCCCGGACATCAAGCAATATTACTGGGCGTCTCAGTTGGGGGCCATTAATCATGGTATGTATGGTCCTGAATTGAACCCTGCGTTCGCTATGGTTAGATGGCTGCTGCCTGGGGGTAATTACTATAGGGCACTGTACTCTAAATCAGTGGTCAAGTCATTGTCGGGGCCTACTAAGACGGCACTTCGTATATGGCAAGACGCGACTACTTCAACGGGATGGAAGGACCTCTTGACTTTAGCGACCCCACTTTTCGACTCTGATAGACTTGGTACACTGTGGAAGACAAAAGGGTTTGATAAGTGGGACCTCATTGGCATTATCAAGGTGGGAGATCTCTGGATTAAGGGACAAGTGAAATTGTTTGATACTTTGAAGACTGAGTTTGAATTGGGGAACTCTGAGTATTTCCGCTATGTCCAGATCTGCCATGCATTGATGTCAGTCTTTTCGAAGGGGGAGGAGGTCCCTGAGTCGTCCCCGCTTGAAGATAGATTGCTAGATGGTCACGTTCCGGACAGTACTATTTCCCTTGTCTATAAAAAGCTGATCAACAATAGGTCGGATCTCCTGTTGCCGTTGCGTAACCTCTGGGTCCGTGACCGCCTCGAATTGGATGATGAGGATTGGCAGTCGGCGATCTCCTCTCCCAAGTAGGTCGCGATTCCAGCGAGACTTCCGCTGGTCCAGCTTAAGATTCTTCATAGGGTGTACATCATGGGCCCCCGTCTGGTTCGAATGGGCTTTTCCGAGGAGGGTTTGTGTAAGCGGGGATGTGGACTGGTGGGGACATTTCTTCATATTATTTGGGAATGTCCCGAAGTGGCGGCTTATTGGAACGGGGTGTATGATGTAATGAAAGAAGTTACAGGTGTTGCTCTCTTACCGGAGGCCAGGCGCTGCTTGTTAAATGTCTGGGAACCTACGGATTACAACGTGGCCCAGACCCATTGGGCGACCCTTGGGGCCATGATCGCTAAGCGTGATATCGCACAACTGTGGGGGTCCCAAAGGCCGCCTACGGTTGAGGTATGGAAGGAAAACACGGATTGGTGCATGTTTAGGGAAAAAACAGTGTATCTGGCCAGGGGCCGCCCCCGGAAATGGCATAGAGTTTGGGGGCCGTGGAATAGGTATCGTGGAGACATATATACACCACCTGCAGTAGATTTTATCGATATCACACTTTCCCCCTGACCCCACATTCAATGTTTGCATTAATGTCTGCTTACTGCTTCGCCCCTGTATTCCTCCCTTCCTTATAATGATTACTTATTATTTGATGTACTGTTTATCTGGCCTGATGTGAACACAGGGCTCTGTATATTGTTTTTTTGCCTTGTTTGTTATACATAATAAAAATAAATATAAAAAAAGAAACTGGCTAGAAATATGTCCCACTGCTCTAGTTGCTCTTTTACATCCAGTGAGAGGCTTTGTGTGATTTTTTTTGTCATTCCTTTAGTCAACCGGGCCAGACCCATGGTAAAAGGTAGCCCAGCTGGGATCACCCTGTTGGGTAAGTAAGTTTCCAGAGGAGCTGCTGTAACTCACCCTAGGTTGCCTTCGTTCTTTGTAGCAACTGCCCTATTTGCCTCAGCTAAGCCATTTTAGTGCTGGACAGCATGCGTATCCCTTCCACTGAGTCCAGCTCAATCTCCAGCAATGATAGCCTGGTGACCAGGTCCTCTTTCTTTTCTTGAGCTAGGAGGACCCCCAGTTCTTCTGCTAAGTCCTCAAAATGGCAGAGCAGGTCTGCACATTCCCCGGTTTCTGGTTGACCAATAAACAGGAAGTAATTTAAGTAGTGAATTTGCACACCCACCGGCTGACGTGCCCCCAGCTCCCACTCCAAAAAACTGCTAAAGGACTCCAAGTAAGCACAAGCAATTGCACAACCCATAGGTAGGCACTTGTCATAGTAAAAGATGCCCTCTAGCTGGACACCCAGGAGAGTGGCACTGACAGGAGGCGGAAAGCAAATTCGATGTCTGTTTTGGCTAGCAGTGCCCGCCTCCTACCTGCTTAATCGATCCACCCCCTGTCCAGGGAGGCATACGATATTGAGCAGCTGTCCTGCTACAACAAATGGTTTATTGATTGTCCCTGAGGATGTGATAATTGCTTTGAGGGGATATTTACCTACCTACTTTTTTAGGACCACCCCCAATGGGGACACTATGAAATATCCCAATGGGGTGTCACCGTAAGGGCCTGCTTTAACCCAAGCAGAACCTCCTTCCCCACTTTCTGCCTGGACTAATCTGACTTTGATGGGAATGTGTAACGTCACTGCTTTGCCCTCTCCCCCCCACCCCACCCCCATGGGCGATCATTCTCGCCCTCTGCTACTTCCTGTTGCTGTTCTCACTGCTGTCCCCTGCTCCTTTGGCCTGCTTGCAGTAGACTGCTGAGTGAGTGCAGCCGAAGTTGCTACAACTGTGTTTAAATGTGCATGCATGCCTCCATTTACACTTGTCTTTGTCATACCCTTGTGTTTACCTTTAAACCCTGAGGGGCAAAAATTAAGTTCATGTGAGCCTTCCCCCTCCCTGGCAGCTACCATATGACTCGTGCACCCTTCTATGTCCTAGTGGTCCAATTCTATGACAGGCCATGTCTGCATTTTTTCCCCGAAAGTCCTTGCCGTAGTGAAGCCATGCTGCCCCTTAGTATTTCTGCTGCACCTCATGTATCATTTGCTTGTGCAGGAACAGTGCTGCCGTGCTCTGAAGTAATTTTTTCTACAAATACGCATGCCATGGTTCTAAAGGTTCGCAGCCAGTTCTTTATGGATCTCTCCACCCTGTGTTTGTGTCTATTTCTCCTATCCTCCTCCTTTTTATCATGTGTGGTCAGGTCCAACCTTGCTTGGCGCACTTCTGACAAGCAAGATATGTCAATATATTACTCCCAAAACACACAGAAAGGTAGATACGGGTCTGAGGCCAAGGTTAATAGACCAACTAGAACATGCAGCCCCATGTAAACATGTAAATACAAAATATGCTCTAGTGTCTAGAATATGGTGGAACCAAAAGAAACAATAAACTCATAAAGAATCAGTGAGGTTGAAAGATACAAAAATGATATCATGTATATGGATTCCCATCATACACCAGGAACGGTGATCAGCTTCATCATTTGGGTATCCTTTGTCTATAGAAGTGACAATAATGCTCTATGGAAATCAGAGCTTGCAAGGGTCACAAAGGTATAAAAACCAAGATGAGCAAAGTGAAATGTATGGGAACAAATATATGTGCAGTGTAAATGGTGAAGTGCAGGGCTAAAATTGGTGCGTGAACAGACTATGAATTTTTATTAGTGTCTGTCACGATCATAAGTTAAAAACCGTGAATTCTAGGAACAGTTTTAACTAATAGCTGTCCTAAATATTAGTGGTCAACATGTTTCAGCACATCCAGCCAGAAATTCGACCAAGTGCTTTCGTCAGGACCTCTACAAAAAAAACCAAATATACTATTATAACTATCAAATAGTCACAAAGGATATAGTGTGAGATAGAGCTCTCACAATCCAATCTTCCTCCTTGTCTCTGCAGATTTCTAAAATAGACAAGAATAAAAACACACACAACACATATGATTCTTGGAAGGGAAAAATGAATCAATGGTACCATCAACACATGTGGGCTAACTCTTTTATGCCATCATGTAAGCCCATTGATTAGGGCAAGGCTCCATCTTACCTCAAGAGTATGGAGGATCAAGCCTCACCCCACCTGGCAACAGCTCAGGATAAAGGAGGCACCGCTCTAGAAAAAAATAAATAGTACACCAACCTAAAATTCTTGTAGTGTATCACATTTGAACATTTAAAAACAGAACAGTGTCAACAGCAACCGGTACAGCTCGACCCATCGCGGCGCGAAATACATATACATCATTATTATAACACTCCTGGATATTATAGTGTCTCCACAAGATGTAGACTATAAATACATCAACATTGTATGGTTAAGTCACATCAAAAACAAACATAGTGATATGCCACTTATATCATTACTGTAACGGTGGCCAAAGCACGAAATACGCTTCTTGCCACTGTTTGGACAATGATACATGTGCCATCATGAGCGATCTACATTGTTAAAATAAGTCGAACCGCCCTTGGTCACTGAACCCTCGAGTCTTGAACGATCTGAACTTGTTCAAGTCCCCTTGTCCCTAGTTGCAGCATATATAGACGAACAGTGCCCCACAATTTGCGCAACGCACTCACCTAACCGTCGGTACCTCTGACGGTCTTCAAAGCCGTCGGGGAGGTACCGATCCGGTTGGAACGCGCTGTTATCTAGCCCTCGGTATTCTGAATAGCACTTCCGGGTTCAGAATGGAAACCCGGAAGTGATTCACTAGCGTGAGGTAACACTGGACTACAAAGGGGTGAGACTTGTAGTTCCAGTGCGGACTGAAAGTCGGTATAATAACCTCGAGGACTAACGGGTGTTTATAGGGAGTAATGTTCTGATTTGATGGTGCGGAAATAAATATTATCAAAAAGTAGTCCGCTATTAAGAACCTTGTAAGATCAAATAAGCAGGTAAATGCACGTAAATTATCATTGCCCATGGCTTGAACAGTAGCATTAAGCTAATGTTCAGAGTACATTACAAAGCAGGCATCATTACATGTGACTAAGTACCATGATCATAGGAAATTATTTAAGTAAGGTGAATAATGATGGGAGTACATCCCAAGGTGGTTCCAAGTACTGTACTGCACCCATCCATATATAGATATTTAAATGGACCTCTCCAGAAAAATACGGGTAGTTAACAACATGCCACAGAGAATAAACAGTATATCAGCGGTATTTCACCACGTTATAGACTCGCCCAGGGGATAGAATCGTTCAGTCCCTGTATATCGCTTTTTAGTCTGAAAACCCATTGTTCTCGTAAGAAAAGAAATTTGGTAATATCTGTAATATGCTGTGGAATATAGCGTTGTTCAAGGATAGTCCATGTTAAATCCTCAGGTTTATGATTTACCTCCAGGAAATGAGACGTGAGTTTAGTGGCTTGTTTTTTACATCTTACGGTACTCATATGTTCCATTATGCGCAACTTAACCTTACGTATGGTCATGCCTACATAGATAAGCTTACATGGACAGGAAATCAGGTATACCACTCGTTCACTATTGCAGTTAGTCATTTTCTTCTGCACCCAAGGGCGATCAGTGCCAATGTCGATCGTTTTGGATTTCTTAGTCAATGGGCACACCTTGCAGGTACCACAAGTAAAATGTCCCTGCAAACTAGGGGTCCCCCAAATGTTTGACTGTGTGGTTGCTTCAATGGCACATGGACGGGTGTGTACCAACTTATCACGTAAATTGCTGTTTCTCTTAAAAGCAAACAACGGGACAGGCAGGTTATCACCTTCAATGTTCAGAATTTTCCAATGTTTCAACACCGATTTTTTGACATTGTTAGATGCAGTGCTGTAAGTGTTGACAAAAGTCAGCCTAGAGTCGCTGGTTGGTCCTCTGTTCATTTCAAGCAGGCTCTCTCGATTGTTGTTACTAGCTCTTTTAGCCGCTAGTTTAACCACTCTTTTCGGATAGTGTCTGTCAATCAGATTAGATGACAGAATCTTGGCATGTTTTTGAAAACTCTCCTTAGTTGAACAGTTCCTACGAATACGTAGGAACTGACCATATGGCAGGTTATCCCGGAGAGCTACCGGATGGTGACTGTTGTAGCTCAACAGGGAGTTCCTAGCCATAGGTTTAGTGTATAGCTCAGTTTCGAGGCCATTCGGTGAGGCAGTAATAAGAAGGTCCAAAAATGGCAACCTGTTTTTATCCGTCTCCACCGTGAACTTCAGAAAATTATTCCTGCTGTTGAGCCATCTGAGAAACTCATACACACTATTGGTGTCACCTCTCCATACAACAAAAACTTTATCCTGAGTGGTTGCCAGGTGGGGTGAGGCTTGATCCTCCATACTCTCGAGGTAAGATGGAGCCTTGCCCTAATCAATGGGCTTACATGATGGCATAAAAGAGTTAGCCCACATGTGTTGATGGTACCGTTGATTCATTTTTCCCTTCCAAGAATCATATGTGTTGTGTGTGTTTTTCTTCTTGTCTATTTTAGAAATCTGCCGAGACCAGGAGGAAGATTGGATTATGAGAGCTCTATCTCACACTATATCCTTTGTGACTATTTGATAGTTATAATAGTATGTTTGGTTTTTCTGTAGAGGTCCTGACGAAAGCACTTGGTCGAATTTCTGGCTGGATGTGCTGAAACATGTTGACCACTAATATTTAGGACAGCTATTAGTTAAAACTGTTCCTAGAATTCACGGTTATTAACTTTTGATCGTGACAGACACTAATAAAAATTCATAGTCTGTTCACGCACCAATTTTAGCCTTGCACTTCACCATTTACACTGCACATATATTTGTTCCCATACATTTCACTTTGCTCATCTTGGTTTTTATACCTTTGTGACACTTGCAAGCTCTGATTTCCATAGAGCATTATTGTCACTTCTATATACAAAGGATACCCAAATGATGAAGCTGATCACCGTTCCTGGTGTATGATGAGAATCCGTATACATGATATAATTTTTGTATCTTTCAACCTCACTGTGATTCTTGATGAGTTTATTGTTTCTTTTGGTTCCACCATATTCTAGACACTAGAGCATATTTTGTATTTACAATATATTACTCCCGCCAAATCCTTTCTTTCACTGCCAGTGGGATAAGGTTGGCCAGCCCGTTTCGCAAGCTTCAATAGAGGATCCCCTTGGGCGGGTGAATGTACTCACTAGCGGGCTTGCCACCGGACCCCTGCAACCCATCCCCTGATCCAGTCTTGGTCAGCTCAGCTTCTTCACTTCTGGTTTGAGACCATTTGTTCCCTTCTCTATCTGTTGTGATTTCATGACCAGCATTCCTTGAGCTTTTTCTTGATGTCGCTGTGTTTCCACCAGTCCCTTTTGTCTAGGTGCTGCCATGCCCGACATTTTTTTACTGCGCCCCCTGCCTTCCCCAGGGACCATCACTGTTGGGGGATAGCCCGTGCTAAATTGCCCTGCCCATGGCCACCATGGCATAAATGCTAGTAGGTGTGAGGCTTGCTGCGGAAAGGGTAATTGCCCCCATGCCTGACCTTGGTATTCACTCTCCCATGGACCACTCCTCTGGTTCACATGCCTGGGGTAGGGGTTTCCCCATGGCCCCCTGCTGTGGAGTTCATAACCTCATCTGGGTCCCGTAGTTAGCAATTAGTTATGCCCCCCATTCCCCTGAGGCTGCACCCGCAATCTTGAGCGCAACCCTGACCCTTCCACTTAGCTTTGTGCTTGTTACCCACCAGTCTAGGCTGCTGCGTCGTAGTCCGCTGCACTCTGTGTCCACCTGGGTGCCACCCTTTTGACTAGAGGACCCTCGTTTGAGCTCTTGTTGCGGTAACCATCCGGGTCGCTGCTTTCTTCCTCCTCAGGCGGAGCTATTGGTGCCATGTTCCTGCTGCACCCAGCCTGCACTCCTTTGGCTGATCTTATCCTGGTCCCTTTGCATGCTGCAGCAGGCTATTGCCCCTTAGCCCTTGCCATAATTTCTCCCACCTTGGAGGGGCCCACCATTCTGGTGCAGAGCCTCCCACTGGGCCTTGTGGGTTCTGTTGCCATGCTTGTTTTCTTAATCAGGGCCTGTTTGAGTTTCTTATCAGGCCTTTCCTTCACGCTCGCTGTCATGTGCTCATCCTTGTTTTGCCACAAGTGCCCATGCTTTTTCCAGCAGGGCCTTCAAGTCATCATCCAGCTACTGGCCTGTCTGCACCTGCTCTCTTTGAGGTGTTGCGTGCCGCCTTCACACTGACCCCACCTCCTCCTCACCAGCCGCTTTATCCCGGAAGCATGTGGGCCTCCTTATTTGTCCGCCCTCTTCGGCCTTCCTTCCAGCCATGCTCATGGCCCACGGGTCTCACTCTGGCCCTCTCTTGCCATTGTCAGGCCTCGTTCACTCCACTCATGCTTAGTTGTGCGGCCACTGTTAGGCCGACTCACGGCCACGCCCTGACCTCACCGGAGCTCGTCATGCGACTGGTTGCAGCATCAACTGCTACCAGTGCGAGAAACCCTTCTGGTTGTGTGTGGGACCACCTATGTCCCGTAGTGTTGCTCCAGTGGTGCCCTCTGATTGGAGAGTGCACCGGTCCTGCCTGATCTTGAGGAGCGGTCCGATCGCAGGTAGCCCTCTGACGCTGGTCACTTCTCTCAGTTAGGCCGCCGGCAAGGGAGATCATTCTCAATTGCGAGGGGGTAGGGGTCTGTCCTCAATGGAGATGGTTCAATGGCAATGGTCAAAGGAGGTCCGTGCCCTACCCTTTGACCTCTTTACTCACACCTCATACTACCATTGGCAATTTGAGGTTTTTCAAAACACACACCCCAATCGCTGCACATCCTTTTCGTTGGTTTTCAGCCTCACTTCCCGGTGTTACCACCGAAGATAGCGGTTACCTACAGGCTCCTCTCTGTCCTGGCTTTGACTCCCAGGCCTGTGTCACTTGCTGCCTCAGATTGAGCCAATCACCTGATGCATGGTCACCAGTGGCACGTGTGCCTCGCTGGAAAATGAGAAGGCAAGAAGGGCCCCATTGGATCTACATAAGGGCTGCAGTCAGTGCCGTCCTGAGAATCATGATTGTCTTTTGTTTATGTTCACCTACCCACCAGTGTTGCAGACCATGTGTCACAACTTGCTCCCTGCCTTCTCGTGCCCACCAGTAGGGTGATGAACTGTGTGATTCTCCAGTGTCATAATAAGCCTCCAGACCATCCTGTTCATGGATATACTGGCTTCCAGCCGTTTAGACACTGCTTGGGAATTGACATCCATTCCCAATCCATGCCGGGTTTTGTGGAAGCCGGCCTGCTCATGCCTGAAACACCATTACCTAAAATTCCCTGCTCACTGCTTCGCCTCCACCCCTGCAGGCCAAGGGTGGGTGGAGAAATTCACCTCGCCTGTGGCTGGCTGCTGCTAGCCTGCTCACACCTGATGCATGTTATTACTGTGAGCTCTTTTAAGCTCCAGCTCCCTTCAGGTCATTGTAGTTGTGTACTGGTGAGACCGACCCTTGTTTCCAGTGTTTCCTGAGCTTCTGATATTTTTGTTTCCAGTGTTTCCTGAGCTTTAGTCCTTGTTTCTGAGCTGCTGCTGTTTTACTTGTTCCCGAATCAGCTCTGCCTGCAGTGCTTCATTGACTCCTGAGCCTTAGCATTCCTTGTTCCTGGACTGCAGCAGTTTCCCTGGCTCTTGAACTAGAACTGAATTTTGAGCTTTTGCTCAGTTCTTGTTCCTGCTCCAGGACAGACTTCTGTGCTTTTTTGCTTTCTTGACTCCTAACTCAATACTATTCTAGTATACCCTTGTAGCCTCCCCTTCCGTATATCCTTTTCCAGTCCATGATTTCCTTCCCATTTCCTCCGCTCTAGTTTGTAGTTTACTGTCTTTCTATTCCTGCTGTCTTGCTTCTATTACCTTTTATGTTTGTTACTTGGTTTCAACTAAGTGTGCCCTGTGATTTCCTTCCTTTTCTGTTAAGCACTCCTTTTTGCTAGCTCCTTGTCTATTGTGCTTGTATTTAGTTCTACCCACTTGCTGTTACTGCCTTGCATGTTCCTGTTTGATCGCCAGGATCCATGGGCACAGCTGACAACTTAGGGGATGTTTCTTGTTCACTGTGTCTATTGTCTTTGAGTTACATTTATAACATCACCATAGGTATCAGCTCCACAGACCCTGCCTTTGCATGCATATCCTATATGTTGGTATTTGCAGTCAGTATCTGTAACAGCAATTGTGGGTGAGGAACTTCCTGAGCTTGTCTTACCATGTGGAGCTACAGAGTGCTTTACCCCACGTTCCCTTAATTGTTAAAGTTGCTGTGTGTGTATAAATATATATGTATAGATGTCTGCACGTCCATGCTGGGTGTAGTTATTCTGAATGCTAAATTGCCTAGTGAGTGCCCATCCTTTGAGTCTTAGCCATCGTGTTCACTTGTATAGGCTTCCCCTTTGGATCCCTTTACCTCCTCTGACTTCCTGTGTGATCTATTTCTCTGTACGTTTTCTACCCACTCCCCAGTCCTTGCCCAAGTCCCTGACTGTGTTCCCGACATAGTCCCGGAGAGTCCCTGACACCATGTGATTGACTCAGACTCAGGCCTGGCTTAATTGATCTGAAGAAGCTCTGACCCTTTAATTACTATAACAAACAACACTGACACTAGGGCACACCCCTCAGCCCAGCTGTGAGTATGAGACCGTTCTAAAAGGCCACAGGCATCTGCAGGCACTGCCAGGGCAAGCAGAGTTATAAAGCGTGCTGGCTGTTCTTCTTTAAAGCAGCTTTGTATTTCTCATACTTGAGTGGTCCCAGGAGAGATACTGTGCATGGCTAATGCATTTTAGTGCAGTGAAGAGTACACCAGCACTAAAATGCGTTACTCCAACCCCTAATACGGGCACTTGGGAGAGCTGCACATGAGAGACTGAAATTTCAATGAAAAAATCTTGATGTTTGCATGTTGCATTTTGGGGCTTTTCCTGTCACATTTGATAGGCCCACACAACAGCGATGGGAGGAACAGCATCTGCATTTAAAGGGCTATGTTTTGTGTAGCGACAATGGCCCCAAAATGTAACGCTGTATTAGATTCCAGGGCATGCATGACATTCCATGGTTACTGAGGAGCATGCACACCGCGAGCACCTCACTCTCTCTATTCAGTGCAAGTGCAGTCTAGCCACACAACTAAATGCACTAGAGCAGTGTTTTTTAAACTTTTTAATGCCGCGCCCTCAGTATAAAAAAATAATTGGGCCCCCCCCAGACTTTTTCACCATTATTTTATTTAATTTGCAATGTTTAAATCTATCTAGACTTATTTTTTTCAGAACAAATTTTTTTATTGAGAGATTGCAAAGAGGACGCAGCACTCCTATCACCAGAGAAGCTGCGAGCAGATGAGCAACATTCACTGAAAGGCAATCCATACAATAGTTTAAAGGAAAACAGTTACCCCAGCCCCTCCACATCCATTCCCCCCACCAACTTCCCCCACCCGGATTCCACCCTAACCCCCTGCACAATGTCCACACATTCCTAAAAAGAAATGATAATTTATGAAACATTCAATGTATACTCTCCCTCACCCAGGATCTAAGCGCATCTGTCCTGTTAACTTCATGTTGCACTGGCGGCTCCAGTCACAGTTCTCTGTAATCTGCCCATCTCCTCCATATTTTATAGTGTTTCCTGGGGCAGCCTCGGGCCTCAAACACTGGACGCTCCAGCCCCATGCAGAAATCTAAACCCTTTTTCCATACTCCCACCAGGGGGGGGCTAGGGTCCTTCCAGGCTCGAGCCACATCCCTCTTGGCTACTGTAAGGCCTTGAAGCAGTAGATGCCATTTATAAATGTTACCACCCACTTGTTCCATAACATGGAGAAGGCCCAACTGCGGCGTACAGGGAAGCTCGCACCCCAACACTTCAGACAGACAGTCCCACACACCTGTCCAGAACTTTTCCAGCGCTCCACATGACCATACCGTATGCATAAAGGTGCCCACCTCTCGACTACACCTCAAAGATTCAGGGAACGCAATCAGGCCAACCTGCCATAGCCTTTCCCTAGTATAGTAAGCTCTATGTAGGTATTTGAATTCAATAAACTGTAGGCGTACGCAATGGCCGCTCCTCTTGGGGCTTCAAGGGCTTCTCTCCAATCTTCCTCTTCCAGCTCACCTACGTCCTCCTCCCATGTGATCCGCAGCTTATCTAGCAAAGGGGAGCAATGCGTAACTAACGTCTGGTAGATGCGGGATATCTTCTTATCTTCCAATTCCCCTGTGTATACCTTAGCCTCCAGGGGGCTGAATTCGGGCAAGGAGGCCAGGCCTTCCAAGGCGGGTGAGATGGTGTGACGGAACTGTAAGTATTTAAAGAACTGGGTTCGTGGCATGTCATAGTCTTCCCTCAGCTCTTGAAACGATTTAAGGGTCATGCCTTTCATAACATGGCCCAACACTGATATTCCTATCACGTCCCAGCCGCGGAACCCCTGTAGGGATGCCAGAGCTGGCAACCGACCATTCTGCCACAGTGGGGTTTCCTCCGTCAGTCTGTTCCACCATCCCATACGGTGTAGCGCCTGTCGCCAAATCCGGAAAAGCACCTGAGTAACGACTGGGAGCCTCTTCCTCTTCCCAGCCGAATATAATATAGTGTGTAGGGTGCCCAGTTCCATTAGATACCTCTCAAGGGCATACGCTGGATCTCCCCGATCCCCATACCACCATTCGTTTAATATCAACAGGTAAGAAGCCTGATAATAGGACAAAACATCCGACGTCGCCAATCCACCGCAGTATGTGGAGAGGAAACGGGTACGGAGCACCACTCTCACCGCACCCCCGGCCCAGAGGAATTGGCCTAACGCCGAGTCGACCTGTCGGAACCACTGTGGTGAGATAGGGTAGGGGTGGTTCTGCAGTTGGTATAGCAGACGCGGGAGGGCCACCATCTTGAAAATGGCCGAGCGGCCATAAATATTCAGGGGCATACGGGACCAGGTTTTCATCTCCGACCGGACCCGGTCCCAGACAGGCACGACATTACGCTCCCAAGAGACCCCAGGTAAGTCCGTCAGGAACACACTGTCAGGGGGTTCCTACCTGCCACGACTCTGCTACTGATGTTTGTCCCTCTTCGTTTCCGCCTCGGCGGACACAGGATGTTCATGCACCTTCCACAGCCGCCTGGGCTTACCCCGAGGCGGGGCCTTCGGCGGTGACGTCGTACCCTGATGTCCAATCATCTTCCACGACGGCGCTGATAACGCGAGGTTTCGAACAGGAGGGCGCGAACGCTGGAGCAGCCCAGGAAGCATCGGACGTCTTCGCCGCTGGACGAAAGGAACCCGGAACCGAATTGCCCGAAGAGACGGAAGCAGGAGACGGGGAAAGACCGACCGCAGGAAAGCCAGGAGGCCAACGATACTACGCTTCGCCCAGCCACACTTCACCTGGAGAAGTGTGGCACCGCAAGGTACGAGCTCGTATACGGGGACTGTTTCACACAGAGGGAGGAACAGCTAAAGGGGCGGCTGAGAGTGACTAAGGGACGGGGTTGGATACGGTGTCGCCTTGGATTAGAAACACGACAGACGGTGGTGGTCCCTGGTGTTCCCTCACGCCCTTGCCCTACCCTTTCCACATATCGGATAAACAAAACAGTCCAGTAATGTGGTGTTTTCTCTCTTTCTTTTCCCTTCTGCGCCACGCCACCTGGGAGTAAGAAGACGCCTTTCAGACGTACCACCCGGGACCCCTGGGCTGACGGAGGAATCTACTTTATGTTTGACCTACAGTTTTGTAAACGTGTGGACTTTGAATAAACCCTTCAGTGCCACTATACTTTCTTCTCTGGTTTCTTGCTATCCCAGCATTAGCAAACCTCACAAGTGGTGCCGTGACTCGGATCTTCCTTTGAACCGTGTTCTGATACAAGATGGAAGCTTTAATTCAACAAATGAAGGAAGCTCAGACAAAACTCGAGTGGGCCATAGGTCAGACCGCTACTCAGGCTGACACAGACCGTACCACCTTTTCCAACGCCATGCAAGCTCAAGTTGATAATCTCGTGAAGTTGGCTGAGGGACAGAATCAACTTTTGGCGGTGTTAGGACAAGGCAGAACACACGCCCCCGGTCCCGTTGTTCCGTTACAAAAGTTCACTCCAGGTGACGATCCTTTGGCTTTCTTCCTGAATTTTGAAAGAGCTGCCAGAGCCAGTGCCTGGCCGGGGGATAGGTGGCCATTCTATCTTGCACCGTTACTGACCGGTGACGCCCAGTCCGCTTATCAAACGGTTAATAGAGACGGCACTGCAGGGTATGCTGTCGTAAAGAAATATATCTTGGATCGACTGGGTGTTGATGAAGAAATGCACAGACTCAAATTCCGACAGGAACGAGGTACCCCCGGGGATCTTCCTAAAACTCTGTTTTACAAACTAAAAGCAGCTGCCGACCTTTGGTTGAAACCACATGAAGGTAACATAGACGAGGTGATGAATAAAATCTACCTCGAACAATTTTTAGAGGCCCTTCCTTATGGTACACAACGCTGGTTGAAACAACACGCAGGATTGACTCTCGAGCATGCCATTGAAATGGCCACCTCTTATGCCCGTGCTCAGGGTCGACCCCCGGTAAAAGAACCGGAAAAACCTTTGAAACCAGTACCAGTGAGAGTTGAGAAAAAGTTTGTAAAACCCCTGTTTGAACCTCAACGACCACGCTTTCCCAAGCCGGAAGTACAACCTAATCAGGGACCTCCATGCTACGATTGTGGAGAGTGGGGACACATAGCGAGGTTTTGTAGAAAGAAGCCGAAAGAAAGGGAGGAAGAGCCCATGGACGTCAGTTATGCACCATATTCTCTTCTCTTTGCAGAAGAGACCGGACCGGTGTTTTACGTAAGTGTCACCATACATGGGAAAGTAGTAAGGGCCCTACTAGACTCTGGGTGTAAACACTCGGCGGTACGCCAAGAATTAGTTCCTCGTTCATGTTTAATGGCAGGGAAAACTGTACATATACGTTGTGTTCACGGGGACGTTAAGGAATATCCACTAGCCACTGTTAGTTTGTGTACTGCGGCAGGAACTGTAACCGAGGTAGTGGTGGGAGTGATGCCTTCTTTGCCGGAACCTGTGATTATAGGCACTGACAATCCGGGGTTTTCTGTCTTGTTGAAGGATGCCTTGCAAACCGAACCCCGGAATGCGCTCCTAGTTCCCGAACCCTGGGCTAGAGACACACATTTTAGAACGGCACAGTTGAATGACGCTACGCTTTCTAATGCCTGGCAAATCGCCCGTTCCGCTCAAGACCCTTCACAGAGAACCTTTCCCACCTTTATTGAGGAAAACGGGTTGTTGTATAGGTTAGCCAAATCCGGTGACACGCCCCAACTCCTAGTTCCTGTTGACTTCAGAGACCAAATACTGTTTTTTGCACATGCACATTTATTGGCAGGCCACTCAGGGGCAGAAAAGACAGGACAGGCTATTTTAAAACACTTCTTTTGGCCAGGAGTATATGCACAGATACAACGTTACTGCCAGGAGTGTCAAATATGTCAGCGCAGGAATCCATATGTTCCCCCACCGGTTCCGTTGAACCCCCTACCCATCATCGGAAAACCATTCGATAGGGTAGGGATGGACCTTATTGGGCCATTACCGAAATCAACCAGGGGACATTTGTATGCCTTAGTCTTGGTTGACTATGCCACACGGTATCCTGAGGCCTTCCCTCTCAGAGCAGCCACTTCTACAGCCATCGCTCAGAAGTTGGTAGAAGTCTTTTCCAGAATGGGTTTTCCTCGGGAAATCATTACTGACCAGGGAACCCCCTTTGTATCACGACTCATGGCCCAAGTTTGTAAGCAACTAGGAGTCAAGCATATCAAAACCTCCATACACCATCCCCAGACTGATGGCCTAGTCGAGCGATATAACGGTAGTCTAAAACTTACCCTAAAGAAACTTCTGTCCGGGGATGGTAAGAACTGGTACCAGTTGTTGCCTTTAGCCCTTTTTGTCCTTCGAAGCCAAAAACAAGCTAGTCTGGGTACATCCCCGTTCGAGTTACTGTTTGGTCGTGCTCCCAGAACATTACTGGAGATTACGAAGGATAGTTGGGAAAAAGAGGGAGTTCAAGAAGCCGAGGCTCTCTTGGAATATACACGACAACTACAGTCGAGACTCCACAAACTTAGAACGCTGGCCCATGACCATCTAGCGGTAGCCCAAAAGAAACAAAAGACCTTTTACGATAGGGGAAAGAAGTGGAGGGAATTGGATGTAGGTGACTGGGCTTTAGTATTGTTGCCATCTTCCACTCACAAACTCAAGAAAGAGTGGCAAGGTCCTTTTGAGATTCTTCGGAAAATAGGGAAGACCACCTATGTGTTGCGTCTCAAAGGGAACAAGACCCAGATGTACCACATCAACCTCCTAAAAAAATGGTTGGGAAAACCTCCCCAGTCAGTACAAACTGTTGAAGCCATCCCTCACACAGTGCACAACACCCCTGTCAACCCCGAAATAACGGAGACTCAAAGAGAAGAGATTCTGGCCCTACTTCTCCGTTATAAGGATGTCTTTTCTGACCAACCCGGAAAGACCAACATAGCAGTTCACACGATTCCTACTCCCCAAGGGGCTGTAGTGAAACAAAAACCCTACAGAATTCCGGAGGCCCGTAGACAGGCCTTTCAGGATGAAATCAACCAGATGTTACGTTCTGGAATCATTGTACCCTCGAAAAGCAACTGGTGCTCTCCAGTGGTCCTAGTTCCAAAACCGGATGGAAGTATCCGTTTTTGCATTGACTTTCGAGCTGTAAATAGGGTTTCCAAGCAGGATGCTTATCCACTCCCCCGCGTGGATGAACTGTTGGAGCGTCTTGGTGAGGCCCAATATATTACGACTATTGACCTCACCAAGGGCTACTGGCAGATTCCCCTACACCCTGCAGATCAGGAGAAAACGGCCTTCTCCACCCCCTCAGGTCATTTTCACTTCACTTTTCTTCCTTTTGGCCTCCATGGAGCTCCGGCCACATTCCAAAGAGCAATGGACACTGTACTATCCTCACATCAGCAGTATTCTTCCGCTTATTTGGACGACATTGTGGTCTTTAGTAAAACGTGGGAAGAACATAAAGAACATCTTGAGAAAATACTCTCTAGTTTACGCGATACTGGGTTCCACATCAATGCTAAAAAAACCCGAGTCGCCTTCAAAAAGGTTAAGTACTTGGGGTACGTGCTCGGAAATGGACTAATTGAACCTCAGACTGAGAAAGTTAAGGCTATTCAGGACCTTTCCTATCCCAAAACCAAGAGGGAATTGAGGGCTTTCTTGGGTTTAGTGGGATACTACAGGCGCTTCATTCCGCAGTTCGCTGAATTGGCCGGACCTCTCACGGACTTATTGAGGAAGACGCAGTCGTCCCCAAGGCTACCAGCCCCTGGTCCTAAAGAGTCGACCGCCTTTCAGGCCTTACAAACTGTCCTTAGGACTTCACCTGTACTGATTTCGCCTGACTATAGGAAGCCTTTCATTCTTCAAACGGATGCCTCTGGGGTGGGTATAGGGGCTGTCCTTTTGCAGGAGGATTCTGATGGACTCGAGAGGCCGGTTCTTTTCATCAGCCGTAAACTCTTCCCCAGGGAGCAGGCTTACTCCACCATTGAAAAAGAGTGTTTGGCTGTCCGCTGGAGTTTGGAAAAGCTTCGGTACTATCTGGAGGGTCGTCCTTTTGTCTTGTATACGGACCATGCTCCTTTGACTTGGCTACAGCGTAACCGTGGCCACAATGACCGCATCCTTCGGTGGTTTCTTGCTCTCCAACCCTTTCAGATTGAGGTCCGTCATCGCAAGGGTCGTGATCAGGGCAACGCTGACTTCTTGTCCCGGTTTCCTCTTTCCCCCGATCGGGGAAATCCTGGGGGGAGGATGTGTCAGGGGGTTCCTACCTGCCACGACTCTGCTACTGATGTTTGTCCCTCTTCGTTTCCGCCTCGGCGGACACAGGATGTTCGTGCACCTTCCACAGCCGCCTGGGCTTACCCCGAGGCGGGGCCTTCGGCGGTGACGTCGTACCCTGATGTCCAATCATCTTCCACGACGGCGCTGATAACGCGAGGTTTCGAACAGGAGGGCGCGAACGCTGGAGCAGCCCAGGAAGCATCGGACGTCTTCGCCGCTGGACGGAAGGAACCCGGAACCGAATTGCCCGAAGAGACGGAAGCAGGAGACTGGGAAAGACCGACCGCAGGAAAGCCAGGAGGCCAACGATACTACGCTTCGCCCAGCCACACTTCACCTGGAGAAGTGTGGCACCGCAAGGTACGAGCTCGTATACGGGGACTGTTTCACACAGAGGGAGGAACAGCTAAAGGGGCGGCTGAGAGTGACTAAGGGACGGGGTTGGATACGGTGTCGCCTTGGATTAGAAACACGACAGACGGTGGTGGTCCCTGGTGTTCCCTCACGCCCTTGCCCTACCCTTTCCACATATCGGATAAACAAAACAGTCCAGTAATGTGGCGTTTTCTCTCTTTCTTTTCCCTTCCGCGCCACGCCACCTGGGAGTAAGAAGACGCCTTTCAGACGTACCACCCGGGACCCCTGGGCTGACGGAGGAATCTACTTTATGTTTGACCTACAGTTTTGTAAACGTGTGGACTTTGAATAAACCCTTCAGTGCCACTATACTTTCTTCTCTGGTTTCTTGCTATCCCAGCATTAGCAAACCTCACACACACCAAGATACTTAAGGCTCCCTGCCGCTTCCTGCAATGCAGACGCCCAGGATCCAAGTTCTGTGCGATCTCCTAGTGTCCACAGCGTGGATTTCCACAAATTTAGATGGAGCCCGACACTTCCCCGAATACCTGCATTATTTCCAGGACCCTCGGCCCTGACCTATTCAGTTCCGTGAGGAAGAAGAGGACATCATCAGCATTAAGCGCGATTGTCTGATGGTCCCGCCGCCCACTCAAAACCTCGCATTTGTGCGTCTGTTTGTACCCACGCCGCTAATGGCTCCATGGCAAGGGCAAACCGATACGGCGAGAGGGGGCACCCCTGTCGAGTGCCCCGACCAATAGAAAAGGCGTTGGATACAGCCCCAGCCACCCTCACCGAGGCAGTCAGGTCAGTATACAGCAACTTCAGATATGATAGAAATTGGGGCCAAAGATTCACGCGAGGTAGGAACGCATGGAGGTAGACCCAACTCAACGACTCAGAGGCCCTATCTATGTCGGCCAGCAGGAGTGCCGCCTGGGTCCCTGCGGATCGAATCGCCTCTACCGCCACCTGTGCATGCCTAATATTGTGCCTCATCGCACTACGAGGCATAAAGCCTGCCTGGTCTGGGTGGATAAGGTCAGTGATATAAGGAAGGAGGCGATTGGTGAGTGCTTTAGCCAATATCTTTGCCTCAACATTCAGGAGCGATATGGGCCTATAAGATTCATGGTTTTCGGGGGGCCTCCCAGGCTTACAGAAGACTACTATTTCAGCATGTCTCCAGTCCGCCGGTAAGCAGCCACAATCCCTGGACACCTCCAATGCCCTCTTATAGTACGTCCCCAACTGAAGGTGATTTTTCCTAAAGAATTCACACGGGAACCCATTGGGCCTGGGGGCCTTACCAGCATTCAGTTCACCAAGGGCTGTTCCCAGCTCCTCAGCCGACAGACGGAGTTCGAGACGATCCCGTCCCTCCTCCGAAATAGCCCGTGGCGGAAGGTCTGCAAGAATTTTGTCAATGGCCTCTGCTGGGAGGGATTCCCGGGGGGCATATTGGGCCGCATAGTATCGTGTGAAACTGTCTGCTAGGCCAGGCCGCCGACAACCTCACGGAGTGGATCAGCAACTGCGCAGACGAGCTCGCCCCGCTGAGGACCCCGCCCAGCAGACCCGGCAGCAAGAAAGCCCCATGGTTCACCGACTAACTCAAGAGCTCCAAGAAGAACTGCCGAGACCTCGAGAAAGTCTGGAGAAGGGAACCAACACCGGACAACATGACCACCTTCAAGCTTGCCACCCGGAAGCACCACCAGCTGATCCGCGCCGCCAAGAAAACTGCATTCAAGGACCGGCTGGACAACAACGCACACAACTGCAAGGAACTCTTCAACATCGTGAAAGAGCTATCCAACCCCAGCGCATGAAACAACGACATCACCCCATCACAAGACCTCTGCAACTCCCTCGCCTCATACTTCCACAACAAGATCGCGGACATACACAACAGCTTCAACAACCAACCAACGCACACCACGACCGATCAACCACCCCCCACCACCACCCTCCACGCCTGGACTCCGAGCAGCACCGAAGACACCATCCGCACGATGAACTCCATCCACTCCGGGTCTCCGACCGACCCCTGCCCTCACCACGTCTTCAACAAGGCCGACGCTGTCATCGCACCCCACCTGCGAGACATCATCAACACATCCTTCGACACCGCCACCTTCCCTGAGAGCTGGAAGCACGCCGAACTCAGCGCTCTACTCAAGAAACCCACAGCGGACCCCACCGAACTCAAGAATTACCGCCCCATCTCGCTCCTCCCGTTTCCAGCCAAAGTCATCGAGAAGACCGTCAACAAGCAGCTGGCCGCCTTCCTGGAGACAAATGGATCCCTCAACCCCTCACAGTCTGGCTTCCGAGCCAACCACAGCACCGAGACCGCCCTCATCGCCGCCACCGATGACATCCGAACCCTGATGGACAACGGAGAAACAGCGGCCCTCATCCTCCTAGACCTCTCCGCGGCATTCAACACTGTCTGCCACCGCACCCTAGTACAGCGCCTCAGCAACGTCGGAATCCAGGAGAAGGCCCTGGAATGGATCATCTCCTTCCTCGACGTAAGAACACAGAGAGTCCGCCTACCACCGTACAAGTCAGAGGCCACCGAAGTCATCTGCGGCGTCCCTCAAGGATCCTCGCTGAGCCCCACCCTCTTCAACGTCTACATGAGCCCCCTCGCGGCCATCGCACGCCAACACAACCTCAGCATAATCTCCTACGCCGACGACACCCAGCTGATCCTCTCCCTGACCAACGACCCCGCCGCCGCCAGAGCCAACCTGCACGAAGGGATGAAAGAGGTAGCCGAGTGGATGACGACCAGCCGCCTGAAACTGAACTCAGACAAGACGGAGGTCCTCATCCTGGGCTCTTCTCCCTCCGCCTGGGACGACTCCTGGTGGCCTCCCGCCCTGGGCACCGCACCCAAACCGACAGACCACGCGCGCAACCTGGGCTTCATCCTGGACTCCTCCCTCTCCATGACCAGGCAAGTCAACAACGTCTCCTCGGCGTGCTTCAACATTCTATGCATGCTACGAAAGATCTTCTGGTGGATCCCCACCGAGACCAGGAAGACCGTCACCCAGGCCCTCGTCACCAGTCGACTGGACTACGGCAACGCCCTCTACGCCGGTACCACCGCCAAGCTCCAGAAGAGACTCCAGCGGATCCAGAACGCCTCAGCCAGACTCATCCTCGACATCCCACGAACCAGCCACATCTCCGGACATCTGAGAGACCTGCATTGGCTCCCCGTCAACAAAAGAATCACCTTCCGCCTCCTCACCCACGCACACAAAGCCCTACACGACCAAGGCCCGAGCTACCTCAACAACCAAATCAACTTCTACGCTCCCAAACGCCACCTCCGATCAGCCAACCACGCCCTCGCCGCCGTCCCCCACATCCGAAGAGCGACTACAGGAGGAAGGTCCTTCTCCTACCTGGCCGCCAAGACCTGGAACTCCCTCCCGACCGACCTGCGCCTGACCCAAGACCACCTCTCCTTCAGGAAGAAGCTGAAGACCTGGCTGTTCGAGCAGTAGCGGCACCCCCCTCCCCCCAGCGCCTTGAGACCTTACGGGTAAGTAGTGCGCTCTATAAATGTCTTTGATTGATTGATTGATTGCTAGCTCCTCAGGGGCCGACAAGGAATCTCCGGCCTCATCCCGGAAGGGCCTGCGCCTGGAAAGTGCCCTGGCAGAGCCTATATATTATTATTAATTATTATTATTAATCGGGTTTTGTAGAGCGCAAACAACCCGGAGGCCTCGTAGCGCTAAGTACCGTCATACTAAAAGGAAAGAAATTAAATGAACAGATAAGTTTTCAGATCCTTCCGAAATTTTAAAAGGCTAGGTTCACTGCGAAGGGAGGCGGGCAGAGAGTTCCATTCTTTCGCGGCATTCCAGGAGAAGGAACGTCTGCCCCATCTGGTCCGTCTGATTTTATTGACAGTAGCCAGAAAGGCAGTGCTGGATCTTAGGGATCTGTGAGGAAGATAGGGTTTTGCCAAGGAACAGATCATAGTGGGGGCATTCTTCCACATAGCTTTGTGCATAAAACAGAGAGATTTAAACAGCACTCTGGCCTTAACAGGAAGCCAGTGCAGTTTCCTCAGGGCAGTGGTGGCTGATTCTCGTTTGTTGAGGCCTAGCAGGAGGCGAGCTGCGGCGTTCTGGGTCACCTGTAGCTTTTTGATTGTAAATGCAGGGGCACCTAAGTATAACGAGTTCCCGTAATCCAGGCGGGACAGAATAATGGCTTGAACCATTATTCTGCGAGCTTCAAAAGGGAGAAGAGGCAGCACTTTTCTCAGCATACGCATTAGCCCAAAGCATGTGGCAGAGAGAGTAGTAGCTTGCTGCATGAAGCTGAGGTTGGAGTCCAGCCAAATGCCTAAGCTCTTTATATGGCACTTTGGTTGGGGTATGGGGCCCATACACGGTGGCCAGTCTAACAGAGGACTGGGGATGGTTGAATTGCCCAACACCATGAGCTCAGTTTTCTCGCCATTTAATTTTAAATGCGAGGTAGCCATCCACTGAGCCACCGCTACCAGACAGTTACTTAGATTGGACGGGGAGGAGTCTGCCTGATTCATAGATACGACTAATTGCGTATCATCGGCGTAGGTTATTATATCAAGGCCGAAAGAGTGCACTATGTCAGCTAACGGCTGCATATAAATATTGAAAAGAGTAGGGCTCAATGAAGAGCCCTGAGGTACACCTTGATCCAGGGGCCAAACTTTTGAGTAAGTGGTACCCTCAACTACCCTAAAAGAGCGATTCTCCAGGAATGACTGGAGCCAGTGCATGGCCTTCCCAGAAATTCCCATCTGGTTGAGGCGGTGAAGAAGAATGCTGGTGTTAACGGTATCAAAAGCGGCACTGAGGTCGAGCAACATAATTGCTGTAGTGCCGCCTTGATCCATTTGCTTCCTGGCCAGCTCAGTTACCGCCAGGAGGGCCGCCTCAGTTCCCAATTTTGGACGAAAGCCCGCTTGGGAATCGTGGCGAAGATGATGGTTCTCTAAGAATTGAGTGATAGACGAGTTGACGTGTTTTTCTAGGAGTTTGCTGATCCACGGAAGGAGGGAAATAGGCCGGTAATTGGCCATATTACCTGGATCCAGAGTGGGTTTCTTCAGCAAAGCCTTGACCTGTGCACATTTCCATGCGGAAGGTACTGAACCTGTGGAAATAGACGTATTTAATATGTTGAGAATAACAGGTTTAACAATGTTCTCAATTTTTACTATCTGATAGGGAGGAGCAGGGTCTGTGGGAGATCCTGATTTTATTTTCGTCATGATAGTCGCAAGTGAGTTCTCATCCAGCAATGGAAACTCATCTAATTTTGGAGTCGTGACGTTAGGTGAGCTGGTTCCCATATCCTGGGATAGATTAGGTGAACTAAAAGCAGAGGCAATTTTTTGTATTTTGCATATAGCATCATGCTTGACTTGTCGCCCCATTGGTATATTCTGCTCTGCGTAGCCAGCCACACCTGCCGTACCTCTTCAAGTAGTAAAGACGCATAAGACTGCTGCGTTAGTAGTAGTTGTCGTAAATGTAAATGTGCTTGTATTTATATAGCGCCTTCTACCCAGAGGTCTCGTAGCGCTGTATTCATACCGCTGTGGAACCCTTCCTGGCTTTCCTGTGAGATGTCCACTCCTGGGCACCCCCAAGGTGAAGCCAAGCATCCAAGCGCTGCTGGGGCCGTTGTGGAGATTAAGCAAGCTATTGCCCAGAGTCACAGAGTGGGACCCATGATTAGACTAGGCACTGAGGCGAGAATTATCAGGTACGGGGAGATCGTCGAGGCGGGAATTGAACCCTGGTCCCAAGCCAGACCTCTGCATCAGGGTCTGCCGCTCTAACCATTGAGCCACGCTTCTCCGCGTCCTATGTCCTAAGTCTCTATCATCCCCAGTTGTATTGCATCGCTCCTCTAATTCACGGACCTGACCCGCTGCCTCTTCCAGGCCAACTGTGCGTGTCCGTGTGCGTGTTAATTTTTTTTGTGTTTTTTTTTGTTTTAAAAAAAAACTTTTTCCGTGTTGATGAAGTTTTTCGTGGTACTTTTGGGTCCTATAGATGTTTAGTTGTAAATTTGGTAACCCGTACAATACTGCAAATCCCTTCCATTAATGTGAACGTCCCCTTAGGGATGAACATCAACTATGATTCATAAAATTCAGGAAAAGGAGTTCTGTATTTTATATGATTGTTGACCCAATCCTTTTCCTGTTAGAAAGGGTAGCTCCCTATACACAACTTTCTAGGTGCATCAAAACAGCCACCCCCCGGGAGCCCCTCACAAGTCCGGCATAAGCCTGTTTGTACCCATATTGCTGCAGTCTAAGGGTTTTGGTGCCCAGGAGCTGCGTCTCCTGCAAAAGCAGGATATCCGCCCTTTCTTTCTTCCCCAGCCGCAGAACTGCGCCCCTCTTTATTTTATCAATTATACCCCTTACATTCCAGCTCACAATTCGCACCAACGCTTTGGGGAAGGCTGGCCTGAGGTCTTCAACCGCCATCTATGGGTAGAAAAACCAAATGCCTAGGTGTCAGAAACTGTAAACGTATACATGTCGGTAATGGAACTTGAAGGGACATCGTGCTGCAGAGAACTACACCCCCCACCTCCCCACCCCCCACAAAACCCCTTCCTAACATCCCCCCCAACTCCCCACCTCCCCCCCATACTTCAGCAACATTAAAGTACCTGTCGCGGTGTAGGTGAGCGCCGACCCCCAACGGGAGGCCGGAGGCCACCCACCCCAATGGATCCCCATGAACTACTCACCCAATCCCCAACTTACCCCCGGTAGTAATGAACTTCTTTAAACTCTAGGAACCATTCTGCGTCAGTCTGCTGCCCTCACCCACCCACATCCCATATCAACTAGCTATAAACAATTCAACATCAATTATGGTGAACCTCAAGTTCTTCAGCCGTCTCCGGTAGGAATCACTTGACATCTCGTGCCTCCCACATATGCCTGAGCATTGTATACCCGGAGCAGACACTAGCGCCACCAGACCTACCAGCAGAAATGAAGGTGCCCCATAAAGTCTGTCTCCAACTCCAGTGAGACTGTTTGATTTCTGCCGATACGCCTTACCGGTCCTCGCAAAATGGCGGCCACCTAGAGGCTTCGGCAGCAACTGTCCGCCGTGGGCGCCCTTCAGTGCGGGGACTGACGCCTTCCCCCCACCCCCTCCACAACCCTGTGGGGGCCCGACGACTTCTGCCCTACAAAGCGGTGATTGAGCCCGTTCATTGCTGAGCGCCACAGGCGGGTGGGAAGGCGCACGCTCTCCTCCGCGCAGCAAGAAGTGCCAGCTGCACTGTTCAGGCCATTAGCAGCTGTATAGAAGGCAGTGCCAGCTGCATCGTTTATATGTTCAAAGAAGGGGATTGGCCCAGCAAAGTTGGGGAAGGAAGGTAGGGCCGATTATTGCTAAACAAAAAGAATGTACCTTCACAACCACTTAGTTTGAAGAATTATTTAGAACAGAAATAAACGCAAATCAATACGTTATTCCTAGCCTTTGACTTTGGCTAATTAGTTTTTAATTATTCAACGCTTTTATAAAAAGAAGAACATGTAATCAACTAAACAGAGAATACATTTTAGTGATGTCCTACTAGCAATACACATAACAACTGAAGAAATCACAAATCGATTGTGCACATTGAAAAAAAATATAAACAAAAATCACAAATCTTATCAACAACAACAACAATTATGACATATAGTGATCTAATCATCTACCTGGTGAAAACAGTTGGAATGTAATGAAATCATTCTTGCATATTTACACAATTCAAAAAAAATTGCAACTGTACAAAATACAATTACAAATTGATGCAAAGATTCCTATCGTTCAAGATTCAAGCTATACTTAATATAGTGGCCGACGGGTTTCAAGTCTCGGTTTTAAGAATTGCCGGACTCTCATCAGGGCTGGATGAGTCTTTTGGAGGTAAGCCAACTGTTTATGAAAAAACAAAGAAACTGATTGGAACTACTCTTCCCAGACAGTCTATAACACAAAGCAATCATTTAAACTTGAAAAAATGCTCCATACCTGGTCAATGACCAGCGGGAAATTATGCGTCTTCTATTAAACGTTTATGCAGTGCTCGCCTGTAATTGACAAGGTAACAGAGGCTAAGTCGAGTTTAAGACATTTTAGTAGCCCAACAAAGGATTAGTAGAAAGGCGGGGTTTACCTAGTGTAGGCTCACAAATGGCATGCCGCCTCCAATCTTCAGTGCATTAAGGGACAACGTGGCAGGTTTTTGCACATCAACTCAAAGGTAAAGAATTAAAACAAAGCCTAGCGTTAAACATTTCATACGCCTGATGAGAGACGCGTGAAGCGCTCAACAGACCAGCACTTACGTGAGCGATTGATGAATTCATGTAGAAATGTCACGAGTTAGGGGAGTGCGGGTCAGCGCCGATATTTAGTTTCTAAAAAGGGGGAAAGGAAACAGAGTTGAAGGAAAAACTCAACTAACCGAGTCAGGACTCATTAGCGTGTCCATTATTTAATAAAAGCGGCGGCACGCGCTTACCTTCAAGATGTAATTGAATCTCTGAAATGAGTGTCTCCTACACAATCAAAGAGGGGACCGGCCTCCATACTGCCGTCTTCATTACTAGTTGGCAACTACGGACTGGAGTCACGTGTCGTGGGCGGAACTAGGCCACCTGGTCATGAAGGTGCATTCTGGGATATGTGGTCCGTAAGTCCTGGGAGCATGATTAGTTATCACTAAATTTCATCGCTGGTCGCCAAATAATTGACCCATGCTAGAAATACATAGTGATCGAAGAAAAAGGCGTCCAATCTGCCGATTATGCCCTATTAAGCTCACTCATGCAGTTCAGTCCTTTGTTTATACTATCAAACTTCATGATTAAATACGCCTCCTTGCGCAGTAAGGCACTGTCCACGCACACAGATCCATGTTTTGAGTCAATTGTTGCCAGAACAGTCCACTTGAACTGATTCTCATTGTGATTTAGGCTCAGGAAGTGTTCAACCATTGGTGCTGATTGGACCTTTTTCCTGATTCTTGAACGGTGTTGGGTTATTCTGATGTTGATTTGTTGGCTCGTTTTGCCGATGTACACCCTGTCACATGGGCAAAGCACTGCATAAACCACATTTTTCGTTTTACAATTAGTAAAGTTTGTGTGTTTCCATGAGATTCCATTGTGATCAAAGACCTCCCCCTCCAGTGTTGTAGGGCAAGCAACACAATTCCCACAGCGGTGATGACCCACGATGGGTGGCAAGTTCCATTGTGTTGTCAAGTTGCTTCTAGGTTTCGGGATGTAGCTGTCAGCACGTATCAGTTGCTGACCAATACTGAGGTTTTTCTTCATAGCGAAGATGGGTTTGGGCATGGGGCAATTAAGGTTCTCCAATAAATGCCAATTCTTAAGGACAATTTGTCGAAACTTGTTAGTGTGAGGACCGAAAGTGGTCACACAGACAAGTTTGTTAAGGTCTGACTTACTCTTTTTCTCTAACAGAGACTCTCTTGGTGTGAATCTTGCTCTTTTTGTCGAATGTTTTAGCAACTTTTTGGGATATCCCCTCCCTTCCATTTCTTTACAGAAAAATTCGGCATGTTTATCGAAGTCCCCAATCTCAGTGCAGTTCCTCCTAATTCTTAGCAGTTGGCCATAGGGTAAGTTTTGTTTTAAGCACTGTGGGTGCGAGCTATTGAAATGCAAAATAGTATTTCTGTCTGTCTCCTTTTTGTACAGTGATGTGACAAGTTGTTCCTCTTGGCATCTGATAGAGACATCTAAGAATGTCATTTCATGATTACTTGATTGTAATGAGAATTTGATGTCAGTGTGACGTGAATTGACCCAGTTATGAAATAGGTCCAACTCGGTCTGGCTCCCCTGCCACAGGAGCCAGACGTCGTCTATGTACCTCAACCACTGCAGTATCTTATCAGAAAAGGGATTATTATTGAAAATGAATTTCTCCTCGTATTGGGCCATATAAAGTACAGCCATTTCCGGCGCATAAGGACAGCCCATGGCTGTCCCTTTGACCTGTACAAAAAACTCATTTTCAAACTTGAAATAATTCATGCGGAGGGAAATTTCCACCAGAGAGAGTATGAATGATGTGGGCACCCTATGGGGTCTTTCCCTGGAGTCAAGATATACCTCAATCACCTCAAGTGCCTCGTCTTGAGGGATTTGGGTATATAATGACGTGACGTCCATTGTTGCCATTAACTGTGTCTCATTGTTAAACTGTGTGCCCTCAACCTTCGTGATAAAGTCAGTTGTGTCCCTGAGATATGATGTAACATGACAGAGAAACGGTTTCAGAAAATAATCAATATATTTAGATATTGGCTCCAGTGCTGAATCGCAGCCTGAAACTATGGGCCTTCCAGGGGGGTCAGCACTATTTTTATGTATTTTTGGCAAAAAATACAACACCGGTGTCCTCGGATGTTTTTTGTTTAAAAATTCAAATTCTTTGGGGCCAAGAAAGCCTTGTTCAAGAGCTTCTTTAGTCAATTTGTCAATTCTCCCTAAGATCTCATGTACAGGATCTTCCTTAACTGGTCGATACCATTCCAAATTTTTAACATGTGTATTGCCAACGGACTGGTACATGGTGCGGGGCCAGATCACTACAGCCCCGCCCTTGTCAGCTTGTTTGATAATGATTGAATTATCCGCTTTGAGATTTTGAATGGCAACTGATTGTCCCTTCGTGATATTATGTTTGACATAACATTTAGATTTTTCCAGCTTTGTTACAGATGAGAGGATCGCCTGCTCAAAGGCGTAAACCTGTTTGGGCAAGTTCATAGTTGGAGTAAATTTAGATTTAACTCTTAGCCCCGTGATTTCAAGATTTTTAGCCACTTCTGCTCCCGCAAAGTAAGACTTCAATCTAATCTTCCTGCAGAATTCTAGTGCCTCTAACTTCATCTTGGTGAAATCAGTGCGTTTGTTAGGGACGAATTTCAAACCCAAAGTAAGGACACTCCTCTCATCCATTGACAGTTGTTTGTCCGAGAGATTGACTATTGTAGATTGCTCTAGTTGTTCTAGTTGTTGTACTGCCTGTTTCTTGTTCGCATTCCCCAAGGTTGTTTGAAACGCACCCGGTTTGGTTGACCCCTTTCTAAAAAAGGCTGGTTGGAATTTCCTTGTTTATTTTGTTGCCCGGGTCGTGAGTCAGACGAGGAATCAGAGGAAGACGTGTCGGAAAATCCAATAAATCGATTCCTTGAACGTCCCTGGAAGGAAGTCAAGGCTCGTCTAGAGTCTGTTGTTGTGTAATAATCCTCCTTGAGGAATGGATATACCTGCTCTAATTTGAATGCTTTGGAATCTCTCTCAAACTGTGTGGTTTTGACATTGATTGTGTGATCTTTGAAAGTGGTGATTTCCTTCTCAACTTTCTCAATTAATGCCTTTGCATCCGATATTGTTGGATTTTCAGAAATAGCTTTCAACAACTCCTCGATCTCTTTTTCCTCCTCACTGCAAAGTCTTTGTGCCGTTTCAATGGTATGCACCATCACATCTCGGCTACATTTCGTATTGATACAACTAAACCCTTTCTTGTAATTGGAATCTTCCGTGAAGATCACAGGGATGTTTTTTACCTGTAATCCCCAGGGAATGGTGCCTGCCTGTAAATGCTGGAGGAGAAAGTATCCGTGTAGTTCGGTCCTAATATGTTTTTTGCGTAGCCTTGTAAGTTTGTCTACCTCATTCTGTTGTTTTGCGGAGGTGCTCAAGGATAAAGACGAAAAGGGGGAAGAAGCAATTAAATTGCGAATGTGATCCTCTGTAAAGGATAATGTGTCCTTCTCTGCCATATTAAGCAGTGGACAAGTCCACCGCTAATGATGTAATCGTGGAAAAAGACACCTTGGTGTCTCGCTCCCACTCGAGTAACCACTCGCTCTACAAGATGTTCAAAGAAGGGGATTGGCCCAGCAAAGTTGGGGAAGGAAGGTAGGGCCGATTATTGCTAAACAAAAAGAATGTACCTTCACAACCACTTAGTTTGAAGAATTATTTAGAACAGAAATAAACGCAAATCAATACGTTATTCCTAGCCTTTGACTTTGGCTAATTAGTTTTTAATTATTCAACGCTTTTATAAAAAGAAGAACATGTAATCAACTAAACAGAGAATACATTTTAGTGATGTCCTACTAGCAATACACATAACAACTGAAGAAATCACAAATCGATTGTGCACATTGAAAAAAAATATAAACAAAAATCACAAATCTTATCAACAACAACAACAATTATGACATATAGTGATCTAATCATCTACCTGGTGAAAACAGTTGGAATGTAATGAAATCATTCTTGCATATTTACACAATTCAAAAAAAATTGCAACTGTACAAAATACAATTACAAATTGATGCAAAGATTCCTATCGTTCAAGATTCAAGCTATACTTAATATAGTGGCCGACGCGTTTCAAGTCTCGGTTTTAAGAATTGCCGGACTCTCATCAGGGCTGGATGAGTCTTTTGGAGGTAAGCCAACTGTTTATGAAAAAACAAAGAAACTGATTGGAACTACTCTTCCCAGACAGTCTATAACACAAAGCAATCATTTAAACTTGAAAAAAATGCTCCATACCTGGTCAATGACCAGCGGGAAATTATGCGTCTTCTATTAAACGTTTATGCAGTGCTCGCCTGTAATTGACAAGGTAACAGAGGCTAAGTCGAGTTTAAGACATTTTAGTAGCCCAACAAAGGATTAGGGTCAGCGCCGATATTTAGTTTCTAAAAAGTCCGTAGTTGCCAACTAGTAATGAAGACGGCAGTATGGAGGCCGGTCCCCTCTTTGATTGTGTAGGAGACACTCATTTCAGAGATTCAATTACATCTTGAAGGTAAGCGCGTGCCGCCGCTTTTATTAAATAATGGACACGCTAATGAGTCCTGACTCGGTTAGTTGAGTTTTTCCTTCAACTCGGTTTCCTTTCCCCCTTTTTAGAAACTAAATATCGGCGCTGACCCGCACTCCCCTAACTCGTGACATTTCTACATGAATTCATCAATCGCTCACGTAAGTGCTGGTCTGTTGAGCGCTTCACGCGTCTCTCATCAGGCGTATGAAATGTTTAACGCTAGGCTTTGTTTTAATTCTTTACCTTAGAGTTGATGTGCAAAAACCTGCCACGTTGTCCCTTTATGCACTGAAGATTGGAGGCGGCATGCCATTTGTGAGCCTACACTAGGTAAACCCCGCCTTTCTACTAATCCTTTGTTGGGCTACTAAAATGTCTTAAACTCGACTTAGCCTCTGTTACCTTGTCAATTACAGGCGAGCACTGCATAAACGTTTAATAGAAGACGCATAATTTCCCGCTGGTCATTGACCAGGTATGGAGCATTTTTTCAAGTTTAAATGATTGCTTTGTGTTATAGACTCTCTGGGAAGAGTAGTTCCAATCAGTTTCTTTGTTTTTTCATAAACAGTTGGCTTACCTCCAAAAGACTCATCCAGCCCTGATGAGAGTCCGGCAATTCTTAAAACCGAGACTTGAAACGCGTCGGCCACTATATTAAGTATAGCTTGAATCTTGAACGATAGGAATCTTTGCATCAATTTGTAATTGTATTTTGTACAGTTGCAATTTTTTTTGAATTGTGTAAATATGCAAGAATGATTTCATTACATTCCAACTGTTTTCACCAGGTAGATGATTAGATCACTATATGTCATAATTGTTGTTGTTGTTGATAAGATTTGTGATTTTTGTTTATATTTTTTTTCAATGTGCACAATCGATTTGTGATTTCTTCAGTTGTTATGTGTATTGCTAGTAGGACATCACTAAAATGTATTCTCTGTTTAGTTGATTACATGTTCTTCTTTTTATAAAAGCGTTGAATAATTAAAAACTAATTAGCCAAAGTCAAAGGCTAGGAATAACGTATTGATTTGCGTTTATTTCTGTTCTAAATAATTCTTCAAACTAAGTGGTTGTGAAGGTACATTCTTTTTGTTTAGCAATAATCAGCCCTACCTTCCTTCCCCAACTTTGCTGGGCCAATCCCCTTCTTTGAACATCTTGTAGAGCGAGTGGTTACTCGAGTGGGAGCGAGACACCAAGGTGTCTTTTTCCACGATTACATCATTAGCGGTGGACTTGTCCACTGCTTAATATGGCAGAGAAGGACACATTATCCTTTACAGAGGATCACATTCGCAATTTAATTGCTTCTTCCCCCTTTTCGTCTTTATCCTTGAGCACCTCCGCAAAGCAACAGAATGAGGTAGACAAACTTACAAGGCTACGCAAAAAACATATTAGGACCGAACTACACGGATACTTTCTCCTCCAGCATTTACAGGCAGGCACCATTCCCTGGGGATTACAGGTAAAAAACATCCCTGTGATCTTCACGGAAGATTCCAATTACAAGAAAGGGTTTAGTTGTATCAATACGAAATGTAGCCGAGATTTGATGGTGCATACCATTGAAACGGCACAAAGACTTTGCAGTGAGGAGGAAAAAGAGATCGAGGAGTTGTTGAAAGCTATTTCTGAAAATCCAACAATATCGGATGCAAAGGCATTGATAGAGAAAGTTGAGAAGGAAATCACCACTTTCAAAGATCACACAATCAATGTCAAAACCACACAGTTTGAGAGAGATTCCAAAGCATTCAAATTAGAGCAGGTATATCCATTCCTCAAGGAGGATTATTACACAACAACAGACTCTAGACGAGCCTTGACTTCCTTCCAGGGACGTTCAAGGAATCGATTTATTGGATTTTCCGACACGTCTTCCTCTGATTCCTCGTCTGACTCACGACCCGGGCAACAAAATAAACAAGGAAATTCCAACCAGCCTTTTTTAGAAAGGGGTCAACCAAACCGGGTGCGTTTCAAACAACCTTGGGGAATGCGAACAAGAAACAGGCAGTACAACAACTAGAACAACTAGAGCAATCTACAATAGTCAATCTCTCGGACAAACAACTGTCAATGGATGAGAGGAGTGTCCTTACTTTGGGTTTGAAATTCGTCCCTAACAAACGCACTGATTTCACCAAGATGAAGTTAGAGGCACTAGAATTCTGCAGGAAGATTAGATTGAAGTCTTACTTTGCGGGAGCAGAAGTGGCTAAAAATCTTGAAATCACGGGGCTAAGAGTTAAATCTAAATTTACTCCAACTATGAACTTGCCCAAACAGGTTTACGCCTTTGAGCAGGCGATCCTCTCATCTGTAACAAAGCTGGAAAAATCTAAATGTTATGTCAAACATAATATCACGAAGGGACAATCAGTTGCCATTCAAAATCTCAAAGCGGATAATTCAATCATTATCAAACAAGCTGACAAGGGCGGGGCTGTAGTGATCTGGCCCCGCACCATGTACCAGTCCGTTGGCAATACACATGTTAAAAATTTGGAATGGTATCGACCAGTTAAGGAAGATCCTGTACATGAGATCTTAGGGAGAATTGACAAATTGACTAAAGAAGCTCTTGAACAAGGCTTTCTTGGCCCCAAAGAATTTGGATTTTTAAACAAAAAACATCAGAGGACACCGGTGTTGTATTTTTTGCCAAAAATACATAAAAATAGTGCTGACCCCCCTGGAAGGCCCATAGTTTCAGGCTGCGATTCAGCACTGGAGCCAATATCTAAATATATTGATTATTTTCTGAAACCGTTTCTCTGTCATGTTACATCATATCTCAGGGACACAACTGACTTTATCACGAAGGTTGAGGGCACACAGTTTAACAATGAGACACAGTTAATGGCAACAATGGACGTCATGTCATTATATACCCAAATCCCTCAAGACGAGGCACTTGAGGTGATTGAGGTATATCTTGACTCCAGGGAAAGACCCCATAGGGTGCCCACATCATTCATACTCTCTCTGGTGGAAATTTCCCTCCGCATGAATTATTTCAAGTTTGAAAATGAGTTTTTTGTACAGGTCAAAGGGACAGCCATGGGCTGTCCTTATGCGCCGGAAATGGCTGTACTTTATATGGCCCAATACGAGGAGAAATTCATTTTCAATAATAATCCCTTTTCTGATAAGATACTGCAGTGGTTGAGGTACATAGACGACGTCTGGCTCCTGTGGCAGGGGAGCCAGACCGAGTTGGACCTATTTCATAACTGGGTCAATTCACGTCACACTGACATCAAATTCTCATTACAATCAAGTAATCATGAAATGACATTCTTAGATGTCTCTATCAGATGCCAAGAGGAACAACTTGTCACATCACTGTACAAAAAGGAGACAGACAGAAATACTATTTTGCATTTCAATAGCTCGCACCCACAGTGCTTAAAACAAAACTTACCCTATGGCCAACTGCTAAGAATTAGGAGGAACTGCACTGAGATTGGGGACTTCGATAAACATGCCGAATTTTTCTGTAAAGAAATGGAAGGGAGGGGATATCCCAAAAAGTTGCTAAAACATTCGACAAAAAGAGCAAGATTCACACCAAGAGAGTCTCTGTTAGAGAAAAAGAGTAAGACAAACTTGTCTGTGTGACCACTTTCGGTCCTCACACTAACAAGTTTCGACAAATTGTCCTTAAGAATTGGCATTTATTGGAGAACCTTAATTGCCCCATGCCCAAACCCATCTTCGCTATGAAGAAAAACCTCAGTATTGGTCAGCAACTGATACGTGCTGACAGCTACATCCCGAAACCTAGAAGCAACTTGACAACACAATGGAACTTGCCACCCATCGTGGGTCATCACCGCTGTGGGAATTGTGTTGCTTGCCCTACAACACTGGAGGGGGGAGGTCTTTGATCACAATGGAATCTCATGGAAACACACAAACTTTACTAATTGTAAAACGAAAAATGTGGTTTATGCAGTGCTTTGCCCATGTGACAGGGTGTACATCGGCAAAACGAGCCAACAAATCAACATCAGAATAACCCAACACCGTTCAAGAATCAGGAAAAAGGTCCAATCAGCACCAATGGTTGAACACTTCCTGAGCCTAAATCACAATGAGAATCAGTTCAAGTGGACTGTTCTGGCAACAATTGACTCAAAACATGGATCTGTGTGCGTGGACAGTGCCTTACTGCACAAGGAGGCGTATTTAATCATGAAGTTTGATAGTATAAACAAAGGACTGAACTGCATGAGTGAGCTTAATAGGGCATAATCGGCAGATTGGACGCCTTTTTCTTCGATCACTATGTATTTCTAGCATGGGTCAATTATTTGGCGACCAGCGATGAAATTTAGTGATAACTAATCATGCTCCCAGGACTTACGGACCACATATCCCAGAATGCACCTTCATGACCAGGTGGCCTAGTTCCGCCCACGACACGTGACTCCAGTCCGTAGTTGCCAACTAGTAATGAAGACGGCAGTATGGAGGCCGGTCCCCTCTTTGATTGTGTAGGAGACACTCATTTCAGAGATTCAATTACATCTTGAAGGTAAGCGCGTGCCGCCGCTTTTATTAAATAATGGACACGCTAATGAGTCCTGACTCGGTTAGTTGAGTTTTTCCTTCAACTCGGTTTCCTTTCCCCCTTTTTAGAAACTAAATATCGGCGCTGACCCGCACTCCCCTAACTCGTGACATTTCTACATGAATTCATCAATCGCTCACGTAAGTGCTGGTCTGTTGAGCGCTTCACGCGTCTCTCATCAGGCGTATGAAATGTTTAACGCTAGGCTTTGTTTTAATTCTTTACCTTAGAGTTGATGTGCAAAAACCTGCCACGTTGTCCCTTAATGCACTGAAGATTGGAGGCGGCATGCCATTTGTGAGCCTACACTAGGTAAACCCCGCCTTTCTACTAATCCTTTGTTGGGCTACTAAAATGTCTTAAACTCGACTTAGCCTCTGTTACCTTGTCAATTACAGGCGAGCACTGCATAAACGTTTAATAGAAGACGCATAATTTCCCGCTGGTCATTGACCAGGTATGGAGCATTTTTTCAAGTTTAAATGATTGCTTTGTGTTATAGACTGTCTGGGAAGAGTAGTTCCAATCAGTTTCTTTGTTTTTTCATAAACAGTTGGCTTACCTCCAAAAGACTCATCCAGCCCTGATGAGAGTCCGGCAATTCTTAAAACCGAGACTTGAAACGCGTCGGCCACTATATTAAGTATAGCTTGAATCTTGAACGATAGGAATCTTTGCATCAATTTGTAATTGTATTTTGTACAGTTGCAATTTTTTTTGAATTGTGTAAATATGCAAGAATGATTTCATTACATTCCAACTGTTTTCACCAGGTAGATGATTAGATCACTATATGTCATAATTGTTGTTGTTGTTGATAAGATTTGTGCTTTTTGTTTATATTTTTTTTCAATGTGCACAATCGATTTGTGATTTCTTCAGTTGTTATGTGTATTGCTAGTAGGACATCACTAAAATGTCTTCTCTGTTTAGTTGATTACATGTTCTTCTTTTTATAAAAGCGTTGAATAATTAAAAACTAATTAGCCAAAGTCAAAGGCTAGGAATAACGTATTGATTTGCGTTTATTTCTGTTCTAAATAATTCTTCAAACTAAGTGGTTGTGAAGGTACATTCTTTTTGTTCAGCTGCATCGTTTAGGCCTTTTACAGCTGTGCAGCAAGTAGTGCCAGCTGCTCGATTTAGGCCTTTTACAGCTGTGCTGCAAGTAGTGCCAGCTGCACCGTTTAGGACACTTTATCCGTGGGGACATTTCTGATTGAGTTAAGACTCTCGCTGCATTGGGAGCAACCTTGACATTATGGTTTCAGGGCATCTGAGTCCCCCTCTGAGATGGCCAGTTGGCCAGGGAGACTGCAAGGTTTGTACAGAGCCAGGCCCTTTTTAAGTATATGTGGTGCTAGGAAATGCTTTTCATGTTGTATGATTTACACACCCTGTTCTGAGTACCTCTAAAGGGGGCCTCATGATCACGAGGCTGTCGTGCATATTTTGATTTTGCTAGTCAGAGTTTGTTCCACCCTATTCTCTTTACCCCTAATGTTATTGATTCTCAGGAGATTAGGGTCCAATAGTAGTCTGTTGAGATTATGGGCGTAAAATGCGGTTGGTGCCGAATGTGCTTCTGTTACAGGCTGATGCTAAGTACAGTGATCACCAGTGGTCACTGGGTGTTCGTTTATAATCTGTTTTACTTTGACTAATTGTGCTTTGTGATGGTTTTGACAGTGGTCCAGTTGGTCCTATCCTATGCAAACATTTCCCTTGTAAATATTATCTAGTGCCAGTTGTCTTCATGTATACCTAGATGAGGGGCCCAACAAATACCCACCTCTCTTCCCGGACGGCACATTAGTTCAGATTTCCCCACCCGACGTCTGGAATATGTTCCCCCTTTTTGTCTTCATCCTACCCCTCCAGAGGAGCGCAAATCACTAGCCATTTGACAGAACTTCGACCCCATCTCTGAAGATGTCCTCCTCAAGTGCATCCTCGAAACAAAGCCCTTCAACCATTCTCTTGACCCCATCCCTAGTGCCATTGCCATATACCCATTTTCTTCCCTATTCAACCACTCTGGTCAACCTCTCCCTCTGTCAAGCCTCCCTTCCTGTTCCCTTCAAAACTGGACAGGTCACCCCTCTGCTTAAAAAACCCACTGCTGATGCGAATGACCTCAACAACCTCGGCCCCATCACTAACCTACCCTTTCTTGTGAAGATCACAGAAAGATGTGTTGTGAAACAACTCTCTAGTCATATCAAGGACAATGATCTTCTTGACAATTTTCAGTCCGGCTTCCTCCAAAATTGCAGCACTGAAACAGCCCTGCTGCAAGTGATTGATGATGCGCTGGCTGCGGATACTCGATTCGGGGGGGGGAGGGGGGTCTTGTCTTCTAATTCTCTTTGACCTTTCTGCAGCCTTTGACACTGTCAATCACAACGCCCTCCTCAACACTCTTCAACAGAGAATGGGCATGGAGGGCACTGTGCTTAAATGGTTTGCTTCCTTCCTCTCTGATAGATCCCAAATGATCAAAATAGCAGACAGTCTTTCATCTCCTTTGGTGGTGGGTCAAGGTGTTCCTCAAGGCTCTATACTTGCACCCACATTGTTCAATCTCTATTTGGACCCACTGGGAAATCTCCTAAATAAATCCGGGGTCCACTATCATCTCTACGCGGACGACACTCAAATCTACCTCAAGGTTGCCTCCACTCACGATCTCTCCGTCCTAAGCTCTACTCTGGACTCCATTCAAAACTGGATGTCAACAGATCAACTGATTCTGAATCCCTCCAAAACTGAATTCCTCCTCCTCTCCTCCTCAAATTCTCCTCCCCCGGTTTAATCATGGATGGATCAGATGAATCTACTTAACAATAAACCCATCATTGTCGACAGCGCAAAATCCCTTGGTGTCCTACTCGACACAAAACACAATCTACTCTCCCACATAAATTCAATTGCAAAGTCTGCTCGATACCAACTGCGCCTTCTTTGGGGGATTCATTGCTTCTTCCCGGAGCAGGACCTTAAAACCCTGGTCCAATCGCTGGTCCTCTACAGACTGAACTACTGCAATTCTCTTCTTACTGGCCTCCCCAAATCCCACCTGTCCCCCTTTAGTGTGTTCTCCATTCAGCAGCTCATTTCATGTATTGGGCCAAAAGAAGCGACCACATCACACCCATGTTATCCACCCTCCGCTGGCTTCCCATCGAGGCAAGATCTATCTACAAGACTGCCTGCATCACCCACAATGCCTTGCACTCCTCCTCTTCTAGCTACCTGGCGAATACACAAACTCTCTGGAGGCTCTAGACCATCACAAAATGCGGAAAATCTACTGCTTGAACCTCCCACTTTCAAGAAGGAAAGATCGATGGCCCAACCCTTTTCAGGCAAAGCAGTGAGAATCTGGAACTCACTTCCGCCTCAGCTCCGGACCACCTCCTCCTCCCAGGCCTTCAAAACTGACCTCAAAGTTCTCCTCCTTCAAAGACACTTCCAAATTTAATTCATTCCCTCTCTATTCTCTGAAGGAAGACCTTTTATTATAGAAAATGTCTATTCTCCATGACTATGGAAGTGCCTTCCCAGTGTGTTCTTGTGGTTTGAGAGTCTGCCATTTATTGCAGTATTACCCTTTTACCTGTGTTTGGTACTCTTTTGTAACATGCACACGTCACTTTTCTCTTGTAACACACTGTTTGCTACCTCTTACATTTTGTTTGCTTTCAATACTTGCACAAGTGCCACCATTGCCTACGTAACGTTTGTTCTTGTGTTTGAGTGTCCTCCATTTATTGCAGTAATATACCTTTACTTGTTCTTTGTACTCTTTTGTAACCTGCACACATGTCACTTTTTCCTCCTGTAATGCACCTTTTGCTACCTCTTGTATTTTATTTGCTCACGATTGTCACCTTTGTCTCATGTAATGTAACGTTTGCTTTTGTAACTTGTTCACTTGTAGTTGTTCTCATGTATCAGTTCTGTTCCTATTGTGAAGCGCTCTGACACCTTCGGGTAAAATCTGCACTATATAAAAACGCATAAATAAAATAAAATAAATAAAAATAGGTTGTATCACACTGCCACCTGGTGGCTAGAGGCCGACATTGTATGTGCAGTTTTTAGGTCTCGACCTCTGCCAATGCGCTTGCGTATTGCAGATGTCGAGATCTATAGTAGGCAAAACAAACTCTTGAACCAGCAAGGATTGTCCCCAATGCATGTGAGGTTCTCAAGCGCGACGCTTTCCCAGCGCGCGCTTGGCCTCACTTCTCAATCACACCCCATAGGGTCATTCCCTCCCACTCGCTCGCACATCAAAGGCTGCTGCTCCCCCGCCAATGCACTCCCGCCTGACCCCCCACAGCAATGCCAAGAGCTTGTTCTAATAAGCTTTTATGCACGCGCTTGTTTCCCCTTCCCTCTGTCTCTCTCCCCGAGCGGACCCTTCCCTCTGTCTCTCTTAGAGACACAGCTGCTTGCTCGTTTCAGTTTCGCGTTTTGCGCAAGGCTATTTCTTCCCGTTCCTCTAAACTCCCACCTCAGTCCAATGCCTTCTCGCTCGCCCGCCACCCCCTTTCCTGTTTGTGCATTCAAATGCTTGTTTTATAGTGTGAACCAGACTTCAGCTCACCAGTTACATTATTTATTTCGAGGCAGCCCTCTGTTAATCTGTCCCCCGCCTCTGCACCACACATGGCGCAGCCTCTTCTCTGGTTGCAGTCCTGCTCCTTCATCTACACAAGACCCGCCCTCACTACTTTCATTCAAGTGACCCAGCCATTGCTTGTCTTCACCAGTTTCCCGTGTTGCCTTTAGTCCCGCTACGTGGAGGATGGTGAAGAGGAAGATGGACGACGACTACCTACAGAGCCAAGGCACTAGAGGTGGTGGTCCCTGTAGACCAGTACAGTACCAGCCCTGGGAGGAGACGGTCTTGGCCCTGCAACCACCGGTGGGAGTACATGGCATTGAAGGAGTCGTGGAGCCTGGTGAGTATACAAACATCTCCTGTAACATGGGGGTAATGGCATATACACTCCAAGTACATAAAATGCCTGCAACAAGCGCCATGCGCCAGCTGACCAGAACTACAGGCAAAACTACGCTAATGCCACTAACATGTGTATGCCACATTGACAAACCAAGGCAATGCCATGTCCTATGCTACAGGAAGCACAGACCCAAGAATAGACGTCCAGTATCCTGGGAGGGGGGGTGTCACTAAAAGCATTGTGGGACTGCAAATCAGACCCAATCCCCTGTGCATCCGCAGGGGGGGGGCAAGGGGGCTCTTGACCCCCCCCCGGATCGCCAGTGTTTCTGGTGTCAGCACAATCAGGGCTGGCCCTAGTCCATCATGCTTCACAAATGTTCCCATTGTCCCAGGTGGCAGCACCCTATCAATCAATCAATCATGACATTTGTATAGCGCGCTACTCACCCGGAAGGGTCTCAAGGCGCTGGGGAAGAGCGGTCCATTACTGCTCGAACATCCAGGTCTTGAGTTGCTTCCTGAAGGAGAGATGGTCTTGAGTTAGCCGAAGGTGGATGGGGAGAGAGTTCCATGTCTTGGCTGCCAGGTAGGAGAAGGATCTTCCACCGGCGGTGGCCCTGCGGATGCATGGAACGGCGGCGAGGGCGAGGCTGGTCGACCGTAGCTGTCGGGTGGGCGTGTAGAAGGTCAGGCGGTTGTTGAGGTACTTGGGGCCCAGGTCGTGGAGAGCCTTGTGTGCGTGGGTGAGGAGTCTGAACGTGATCCTCTTGCTGACGGGGAGCCAGTGCAGGTCTCTCAGGTGGCCGGAGATGTGGCTGTGTCGGGGGATGTCCAGGACGATGCAGGCGGGGCGTTCTGGATGCGTTGGAGTCTTTTCTGAAGTTTGGCTGTGGTTCCGGCGTAGAGGGTGTTTCCGTAGTCCAGTTGGCTGGTGACGAGTGCCTGGGTGACCGTTTTCCTAGTTTTGGTGGGGATCCATCTGCAGATCTTACGGAGCACGATGATGAGTCGGCGTTGACTTGTCTGGTCATCGCGAGGGAGCAGTCCAGGATGAAGCCCAGGTTACGTGCGTGGTCCGTAGGCTTGGGAGTGGTGCCCAGGGCAGGGGCCACCAGGAGTCGTCCCAGGCGGAGGGCGATGATCCCAGGATGAGGACTTCCGTCTTGTCTGAGTTCAGTTTCAGGCGGCTGTTCTTCATCCATTCGGCGAGGTCTTTCATCCCTTCGTGTAGGCTGGTTCTGGCGGTGGCTGGGTCGTTGGTGAGGGAGAGGATCAGTTGGGTGTCATCGGCATAGGAGATGATTTTGAGGTTGTGTTGGCGAGTGATGGCAGCGAGGGGGCTCATGTAGACGTTGAAGAGGGTGTGGCTGAGCGATGATCCCTGTGGTACACCGCAGATGACTTTGGTGGCCTCGGATCTGAACGGGGGGAGGCGGACTCTCTGGGTTCTTCCGGCGAGGAACGAGATGATCCACTCCAGTGCCTTCTCTCGGATTCCAATGTTGCTGAGGCGTTGCACTAGGGTGCGATGGCAGACAGTGTCGAACGCTGTGGAGAGGTCCAGGAGGATGAGGGCCGCTGTTTCCCCATTGTCGAGGAGGGATCTGATGTAGTCAGTGGCTGCGATGAGGGCGGTCTCGTGCTGTGGTTGGCTCAGAAGCCGGATTGCGAGTGGTCGAGGGATCCGTTCGTCTCGAGGAAGGCAGCAAGCTGTCTGGTGACGGTCTTCTCGATGACTTTGGCAGGAAAAGGGAGGAGCGAGATGGGGCGGAGGTTCTTGAGGTCGGTGAGGTCCGCTGTTGGTTTCTTCAGGATGGCGATGAGCTTGGCGTGCTTCCAGCATTCCGGGAAGGTGGTGGTGTTGAAGGAGGCGTTGATGATGTCCCGGAGTTGGGGTGCGATGATGGAGTCTGCCTTGTTGAAGACGCGGTGGGGGCAAGGGTCGGTTGGGGATCCGGAGTGGATGGTGTTCATTGTGCGGATAGTGTCTTCGGTGCTGACCGGGGTCCATGCGCAGAGGGTGGCGGTAGGTGGTGAGGGTTCGGTGGTTGGGTGCGTGGTTGTTGCACCGAAGCCGTTTTGTATTTCGGCGATCTTGCGGTGGAAGAACGAGGCGAGTGAGTCGCAGAGGTCTTGCGAGGGAGTGATGTCCTTTCCGGTGCTGGGGTTGGAGAGCTCTTTGACGATGCTGAAGAGTTCCTTGCTGTTGAGGGCGTTGTCCAGTCGTTCTTTGAATGCTGTCTTCTTGGTGGTGCGGATCAGCTGGTGGTGTTTGCGGGTGGTGTGCTTGAGGGCTGTCATGTTGCCTGTGGTCTGGTCGTTGCGCCAGGCTTTCTCGAGGGTGCGGCAGTTCTTCTTGGAGTTCTTAAGTTCGTCGGTGAACCAGGAGGTTTTCTTGCTGTTGTGTCTGCTGGGAGGGGTCTTCAGTGGTGCGAGGTCGTCTGCGCAGTTGGTGATCCACTGTGTGAGGTTGCTGGCTGCTTCGTTGGGGTCCGTTGTGCTGGCGGGAGGGTTCTGGCTGAGGGAGGTGTTGAGCTGGTCGGTGGTGATCTTGTTCCAATTCCTGCGGGGAACATGTTGCGGGTGGTGGTGGGTCGTGGTTCTTTTGAAGCTGAAGTGGACGCAGCTGTGGTCAGTCCAGTGCAGTCTGGTGGAGTGGCTGAAAGAGATGTACTTACTGGAGGAGAAGACTGGGTCCAGCGTGTGACCGGCGTAGTGGGGTTCACCAGTTGCTTGAGACAGAGGTTGGCGAGGTTGTCCAGCAGGGTGGTGGTGTTGCTGTCCTTGTTGTTCTCCAGGTGGAAGTTGAGGTCCCCTAGGAGGATGTAGTCAGCAGAGGGGAGGGCGTGCGGGCTGATGAAGTGTGCGATGTCTTCGCTGAATTGTGTGCGTGGTCCCGGAGGTCTGTAGATGAGGGTGCCTCTGAGTGTGGTCTTGGGGTCGGTGTGTATCTTGAAGTGGAGGTGTTCGGCGGCATTGAAGGTGTCGTTGGAACTGGTCGTGATGTGGATGGTGTCCTTGTGTATGATGGCGATGCCTCCTCCAGTCTGGTTGATGCGGTCCTTATGGGTGATCTTGTATCCGTCCGAGATGGCGATGACGATGTCAGGCGCTGAGGAGGCGTTCATCCAGGTTTCCGTGAGGAAGGCGGCGTCTGGTGCTGTTGTGTCGAGCAGGTTCCAGAGTTCGACTGCGTGTCTGTGGACGGAGCGGGTGTTGAGCAGGATGCACTTGAGGTGGTTGCTGCTGGTGCTTGGCTTGGTGGCTGCGGTGCAGGTTCGGAGACAGGTGTATTTGCAGGCTTGGCAGGTGAAGAGGCCGTGGGTGCACCTCGGGGTGGCTTGGTAGCAGGCGGGGGTTCGGCCGGCGTTGAGTGCGTTGAGGGTGGCGGCATCGTAGGTTCGTTGTGTGGCCTGGGTGTCGGTGGGGGCCAAGGGTCCTGGCGCTGGGCGCGGTCCTGGCGTGGACGGGCGCAGACGGGCTTGCCTTTGGCGCGCAATCGGCACACCCGCTGCGTGTGAATGCTGCACGTACGTGCGGATTCTGCCATAAGTGGAGAGTGGGGGGGGGGGCGGAGGGAGGGAGGAGCAGCTGGGAGGTGGGAGCGGGGTGGCGAATGGGAGAGGGGAGAGGAAACAGAAGGAGAGGGGGCGGGGCCGCGGGGGAGCAGCGGCAGGGAGCGAGGTGGAACAGCGGGGAAAGGCAGCTAGATACAGAGGACGAAATCAGGGACACAGCAGAAGTACAAAAACATTGGGTGGGAAGGGTGCAAGGGGCTTGCCCTGAATTGTGCAAGGCAGAGGGGATGAGGGTGCAAGGGGTAGGGTCAGAAGTGTGCAAGGCGGAGGGTAACAATGGTGCAACGTGGAGGGGATGATGGTACAAGGGGTACTGTGAGAGTTGTGCAAGTTGAAGGGTGAGAAGGGTGCAAGGGGGAGGGTGAGAAGGGTGCAAGGCGGAGAGTGAGAAGGGTGCAAGGGGGAGCGTGAGATGGTGCAAGGCAGAGGGTGACAATGGTCCAAGGTGGTGTGGAGGTGGTGTGAAGGAGTAGTGTGAGAGTTGTGCAAGTTGGAGGGTGAGAAGGGTGCAAGGGGGAGGGTGAGAAGGGTGCAAGGGGGGAGAGTGAGAAGGGTGCAAGGGGGGAGGGGGAGAAGGGTGCAAGGCGGAGGGTGACAATGGTGCAAGGTGGAGTGGATGATGGTGCAAGGAGTAGTGTGAGAGGTGTGCAATTCGGAGGGTGAGAAGGGTGCAAGGGGGAGGTTGAGAAGGTGCAAGGTGGATGCTGAGGAAGCAAAAATTTAGCCTACCCCTATATACATCTCTGTGGATGCCCATGTCCAATTGCCCTCATCTCAAATAGGCCCAGGTACACACCCATGCACCATGCTCCATGCACATGGAGTGTGAATGTACTGACAAGATAGCTGACACTGGGCCCTGGTGTAGGCAGCAGAAGGCCCTCCTGTGACCAGTGCAAACACAAACACCAGGACAACAAGGTCAGATATCTTGGGCAGGAACTCACACCCACTGTCATGGCAGCATGCTCCATGGGGGGGACAGCCACACCACAAGGGAGGCCCAGTGTCAACTCATACTCTGTGGCTGCAAGATTTCAGGAACGAATGAGGACCATCAGTTTGTGGATGTCTAATAATTGCTTGAAGCTAAACCCGGACAAGACCGAGGTTATGACCTTTGGCAACCTTGCACCAGAATGGTCCTCCAGCTGGTGGCCCAGTGAAATGGGTCCACCCCCGACCCCGGTTGCCAAGGTCAGAAACCTCAGCGTTGTGTTCGACGATAAGCTGTTGTTTAAAAATCATGTGAATAAGGTGGTCTCTTCATCTTTCTTTATGCTAAGAAAAATCAGAAAACTGCTGCCATACCTCCCGTCAGGAGCTGGGAAAACTTTGATTACCACCCTTGTCTTCTCAAAATTGGACTATGGCAATGCCCTTTTTCTTGGCACACAGGAACAGATTCTATCTAAATTACGGTCTGTGCAAAATGCAGCGGCCAGAATTCTGCTTGATATCCCCAGTCGCCGCTCAACCTACATGGCCATACGCCATTTGCATTGGCTAAGAGTTAAGAATCGCATAAAATTTAAAGCTCTTTGCATTGCCTACAAAGCTATTCATGACGCCGGACCAAGGTTCCTCAAAGATGCTTTTCGAATTTATGCCCCCAAAAGACACCTTCGCTCGGCTAGTACCTATCTTCTTGCTGTCCCGCGTACCAGAACCACCAGCTGGGGAGACAGGCGTTTCCTAGTAGCCACCCCTAAGCTGTGGAACTCCCTTACTCTGCCCATTAAAACCATTCCAACCCTCACTATTTTCCGAAAACTCCTGAAAACTTGGTTATTTGATCAATGATCTTAAGGTAGCTTCATCTCAGGAGTCCGATCTGCGCCGAGACACCCTTGGGTATTTGCTCGCAATAAAAATCCCATAAACATAAACTCCAACTACCAGCACAGCCTGTCACACACACCCCTTACACAAACATATCCTCCTGGGACAGGCAATGGAGTGCCCCACTGTCACAATGGTCATGTAACACAACAAAACCAATTCAGATCTGATGAAGCATCCAAGCAACAAATGCATGGTGCACATTCACAAGCCCCTTGCGCTTCTATCATGACGCTGTTGCATCACCTTTGTGACACAGCGGCTGCACAAAAGAGGCGCCATTGTGCTGAGAATTTACCAGGTGACGCATCTGGGAGATGTGTGACGTCATAAAGCCCTGCGCCACAAGTAGGTGTACAGGTGCAGGGGTGAGGGGGTGGGGGGGTGGGTGGGCGTCACAGCGCAGCCACGCCTCACAAAAGTGGCTATGTGAAGTCTACAAGATTCCACTCTGTCACTTTTAAGCTCATGCTGCGTCTAAACCCTGTGCATGGCTGATGCAGGCGTAAGGAATGAAGCTACATTGTGCAGATAGGGCCACACAGACCATTGCTGGAGCTCTCCTGTGCTGGTGACGCTACTCCAGCAATGCGCCTGCTTATACAGCACAGATGTGGGATGCTGCTGACCCATTTTTTCAACCATGGTGCTCCACAATGTGAATGCGTTGCATCTGTGCTGGCATAGGTGTGGTGCACAATGATTGATGAATTCCTGCTGATATGAAGGGCTGTCCCACTTATAGTAAATATGTTCCCCCATGTCAATGACTCAGGAGCACATATCAATCCAACACCACAACATACACATCCACATGAGAACATTGATGACAATCCAAAGCATGGACAACTACCAGGTGGAACCGTGCCAATACAATGTGTATGACAAATCGATGTTGCATTACATGGCATTAACAATGTCTGTCTCTCACACCAACGTGCGGGACCAAACCCCAACGATGGGGAAGATGATGCACAGTACCAGGCTCCGCAGGACCCTCATCCCACCGACAGCGACGCCTCTCACCACTCCATGGATGACCCCGGCCGACCTGGCACCTCTGGTGCCCCAAACCGTGCAGCATCTGGATCAGGAACACCTGTGCCAACCGCTACCACCATTCTTGCCACATCCCAGCAGACAGCTCGGAGCCCTGCCCACACTCAAGAACTGAGCCAGTCTGACGATGAGGGACAAGGTTCGACAGCCACCCATGAAGGGGCAGACAACACCACCACTGCCATCACTCAGGGCTCCCGTAAGGAGGATGTGACCACAACGGCAGGCCAGGCTCGTGTGGGCAGGGGAGGCGGGAGTGGCAGCAGGCGGAGGCGAGAACCTGACCAGACAGCTGCAGGTTCCGTTATGTCTGAGCTCCCCAACATCATGGAGGCATACCGGCGGGACACCAGGGAGTTCAGCCAGGTAGTGGGTGCCCTCAAAGAGCTAAAGGAGCAACACGCCAGTCAACAACAACATCAAGGACGGACGGAGGCAAGACCGGCTGAACTACTGGCGGTGCAAAGGGACATTAGCCATTCACTCCGTCGGATTGCTGATAACATGCAGCACCCTCCCTGTGTCACCAGGCAAGACACCTCAAGGCAAAGACCGCCACCAGCCACAGGGAGGGAGGAGGAGGAGTAATCGTCCGACGGAGCGTCCCATGCATCGTCAAGGCCTGCATATGAGGGTCCCCCGAGGAAGGTGGGTCGTCCACGCAAAAGACAGTGAGAGGCAGTGGGCCATGCGCATCTCCCAGGACACCTGGTCTGGCACCTGGAGTCTGTGTGCAACAGCGTCACCTCATTGACTGTCCTACTCTCGCACATGGACTTGCTGGTCGCAGTCTGACCAATGATGCCAAGCACTGTGGTCTGGACTCTGGTGACTCAAACTGTAAGGCATCACATCTCCCTTTGTGTACTTTGGATTCTCCCCCTTTTTGTACAGCACCCATCACAAACTCACGTTTCACGCACTTGAACGATAAATAAACAAAACAAACACTACTGTAATTGATGTTGCAGTCATTTATCTTCATTCTTCAACATACGTGTGGGGATATGTCAAAGTATACCACAGTGTGGAACAAACACAACCCATCCATACACTGGGATCTGATTCCGGTCGAGGATACACATAGGTCACAAGGTATCATCAAACACATACATGGAGCGCTATACTCACCTGTGATGGTTTCAATCTGCTGAGGGGGGGGGGGGGGTCTGCCATACTGCTTAGACAGACAGTTTTGGAAGAATGTGATGAAGGTGTAGAGGTCATGGGTCATTTTGAGGTGCCCAGGGAGTGAGTACTAGGTCTGTATGTTGATGTGGGAGAACTATCTCCCGCATGCAGTTGTACTGAGGATGTGAAGAATGGTGCACAGGGCAAGGTTTGCTTGATGGAGTTGGTGCAATAGGGTGTTGGATGTGAGACGTCCATGTTCGTGTATGGGGTTGGGGTTGTGGAGTGCCTTCTGAGTGTGGCTGAGGAGTATGAAGGTGATCCTGCTGTTGACAGTGAGCCCATTGTAGGTATCTTAGGTGGACGGTCATGTGGCTGTGGCAGGGAATGTTGAGAATGAGGTGTGCCGATGCACCCTGTATGTGCACAAGTCCTACTGGAGTCTTGCTGTTGTTCCTGCGTAGAGGGCGTTGCTGTAGTTCAGCCAGCTGGTGTTGTGGACCTGGGTGACTGTCGTGAATAGGAGGGGATTTATTTGATGAACATTTGCTGCATGCGGAGGGACTTGCAGCATGAGGTTGAGATGGTGTTCATTTGTTGATGTACCAATGCAGGATGGTACTGTGGTTGTCCTCCAGCCAGGAGTTGCTGTAACCCTAAACCATTTAGTCTGTGTAGGTGAGGACCTGCGTGCTGATGTAGTTGTCCAATGTCTGAGGACCAATCTTTAAAGCTGTTTCCCATCTCTGTTCCCTCAGTATATGTAACAAGTTTTCACATGAAGCCTCTCTGCTCTAATTTCCGATGTGTAAATCCTGTTACCCTGCTGAATCCTTGCCCGCTAAGCTATACAACAACCTAGCTAAGAGTATAAATCACCATTAAAGCTCCATCTGGAACCTCTCCCTCAAATTTGGCTCTAATCTAGATGTGTGGAGACACGTGTCCCTCCTGCCCATCTTAAGGAAAGCCAATGTAGATCCGGTATCTCCTTGCAATCATGGACATAACTCTCACATCCCAGCTCCAGCCAAGCTTTGAGTGAACAATTCCTTGCAGCAACAGATGGCCTTTGTTGAAGAAGATAGCCTCCTTCACGACTCTCAATCCAGCTACAACCCCGGATATAGTGCAGAGTAGGCCCTCATTGAAATGGCAGACTCGATACGCTGGGCGGTTGACGGATTTTCCAAAGCGGTGTTGGTGCTGTTAGACTTCTCTACTGTTCCCATGTGCCACAGGGTCAAGGCTGATTTGCATATGGCCATGTCTGAACTGGGGTGGTGTGGAGTGCAAAAAAACGATGGATTTAGGCCCAGATATCTGCACTGGGGTGAATGTATGACATTGTTCTGCATTCTGTCCATCAACTGTTGTTTTTGCAGTTGTCACCCCGAGTGGGATGGGTATGCTCAGACGTGAGTCCCATGCTCTCCACACCACTGGAGTCAAGCTATCCTGGCTGAAGACGGCTGATAGCCAGAAACCGGTCCTAGGATGCTTGATTCCGGTCCAGGAAAGACATGGCTTGGCAGTTCGGGCTGGACTGTTCCCATGTGGCACAGGGTCAAGGCTGATTTGCATATGGCCATGTCTGAACTGGGGTGGTGTGGAGTGCAAATAAACGATGGATTTAGGCCCAGATCTCTGTACTGGGGTGAATGTATGACATTGTTCTCCATTCTGTCCATCAACTGTTGTTTTTGCGTTAGACTTGTCTACAGCATTTGACACCATCGCCCCTCCCATTCCTCAGAACCTCCTTTAGACCGTAGGCGTGGGTGGCTCCATGGTGAATTGTATATCGTCCTTACTATCTGACTGCACACAGCAGCTCAAGACCTATTCATCCATATCCCCAGTCAAATCACTGAAGTGGGGCTTGCCGCTGGTCTCTGTTCTGAGCCCTCTGTCTTGGAATATTTACTTTACCCCGCTGGCTGCATCAATTGCCATGTTGGAAGTCAAAATCATATCATATGCTGATGAGCCTCAGCTACTATTCAGCTTGAATGCTGTGTGTGCCGTTAATTTTGACACACTACAAAATAGTCTCTAGATTATTGTTGCCTGCATGTACCCCAATTTTGGAGAACCTAATACAGTTAACTCAGAGTTACTATTTATGTAACCAACCTTCTCCCCCCTCTTCCAATCTGTGGTGGCCAGAGGAACTGGCCATTGCTCTGGCACACAAGGACTTGGTCAGGAATCTGGGAGTAAGATGGGACAATGAGCTATCCCTTTCCACACAGCTACAAGTGGTGGGGCCGTTTGTTTTTGCAAGATTAAACTCATCAAGAGAATTCTGCACTATCTGCACATTGTAACCCGAAAAACGGTGCTACGCGTACTGATTATCTACCATTTACACTACGCGAAAGTCTCATACGTACGTCTCTCATTGGGCTTTCTCCGCATAATGCAGTCGGGCCAAAATGCTGCTGCCTGTCTGGTATGTGGAGTATCACTTTGACAACATATCTCCCCGTGTCTTAGACTACTCCATTGGCTGCCATGGCCACACAAATAGAATTCAAGGCGCCTACACTTGACTTCTGGGCAGGACAAGGCCGTGGTCCGGTCTACCTTAGGAAGAGACTGCGTCCCTCTTGTCAATCAAGATCTCTACGTTTCAATGAGAAGCACTTGCTCATTTGTCCTTGCTTAGCTAAACCTAGATCATGAGGTGAAAACTCTCAGCTAGGAACCACCCAATGTTGGACTAAGCTACCTCTTCCGCTGCGTCAGATTCTGTATGAATGTGATTCTCGCTAAGCCCTTAATACCTGGATATTTACCCTGCTAGATTAGTTGCTCTTCTGTATGCTGCCTCATTTTCGGCACACAACGGCACTGGGACAACCCCATTGCCTTACATGTGCGCTCAATACATGACTATTATAATAATTAACCGCATGGCTGCTGGGCGTTTTCCCCCCCTGTGCTGGAAAATGCCATTTTAGTGGCACCATGACGAGCTCAGCTCGTCATCAGCACACGACACCCGTGGGTGATGACGAGCTGAGCTCGTCATCCGCATCGAAAGGGTTAAAGATGGCTTAGCAGAATTGTGGGTGTAGGCCTGGAGATCTGTTGATGATAGTTAGACTGAGGGTGGTCCTGGGGTTGATGTGAAACCTGAAGTGCAGATATTTGACAATGCGGAGTGTGCCCTTGCTGTTGTATGTGACTCTGAGGTGGTACTTCTGATGAATTTGCTAGTCATCGTCCTTGAGTGTTGGTGTGGTCCCTGTGGGTGATCTCGTATCCGTCTGTGATGCCAATGTAGATGTAGTGTGCTGATGATGCGTTCTACCAGGTCACTGTAATGAAGGCTATGTGTGGGGCTGTTGTGTTGGCTGAGGTGACAGAGTCCAATGGCATGCTGGTGGAACTTGCGGGTGTGCAGTAGGAGGCACATGACCTGCTTGTACGGACATGGTCTGTGATGCGGGCCAGTGCGTTGTTGGTAGTAGGAGTTGCACACAAGGCCAGCAAAGCTGGAATGGTTGCGCTTAGGGGTTGTCTGATAGCATGTGGATGAATGTCTTGTGTTCCCTGTTTGGAGGGTGGCATGAGCATGAGTCTGTTGGGTTACCTGCATCATGGAAGGACCAGAGGGTCTTGCACTGTGCACGTTTTAGGCGCAGACGGTCCTGCCTTTGGCACGGATGTGGCGCAAAAGTGGCACTGACAAGCTGATGCCTGCATTAACAATGGGTGGAGGGAGGGAGGAACATTTGGGAGGTGTGTGTTGCACAATCAGGGCACTCGTTGGGGTGCCACCGCAGGGGAGGCAGCAGCAGGTATGAGTGAACACATGATTGTGGAAGGTGTGATACACCATGCAAAAACTAGCACAGAAAGAGAAGGAGGATTGGAAGGCACAATGTAACCAGTGTATGGAAAGGAAGGAGTGGCTGGTTACTCATGGGTCACAGAACTAAAATGGAAGTACAATACCCATAAATGACAGGCACAGGATCAGGCACCAAAAGGCCAAGCTGCGCACAGGACACACAGCGTCAGCAGGTGTGGGCTGCCCATTGTGTGTATCAAGCTGCAAAAATACATACACAACCATGAACTTCAAGCACAATATGGATCAATAGCTGTGGTGAACACATGCATGTTGCCACAGTACACATACTCCCATATGCACAATCTTTGTCAATTATGTCATAGATGACGCATGCAAACTGGCAAGAGATCTGCGGTGACAGTGATGATGCACATTGTAGTGTGTGGGACACATTTGATATCCAAATGTATTAAGTTTGTGTGGAGGCCATGCTGCTTAAGTCAATGTACATGTCCAGTCCCATTGCTCAGAAGAAAATAACAGTCATGCAAGGAGTTTACCTGACATGCTGGTGAAACAATGTGCACACGTCTGCCTGGGACAGTTGGTTCCTTGAATCCTCATATAGGTGCGATGATCATAGTGGTCCACCTCCCGATAGCCCCTTGGTCTGAGTATGAAGTACTGACTCAATAGGGTGATCAGGCGAGGGAATGAAAGGAAGGGAACAGCAGGGAGGGAGATCTGAAACAAAGGTAAACAAGCATAAGCATTCAACACATCTTGCCACTGATTCACAAAATACCTCATGACCTAAACTGTAACCGTTACACCTGTAAATGAAAACAACAGCTACTGTATCAAACTTGGCATCACAGTAATGAAAATTATACTAGATCTGATGTTTTAACACGAACACATAAAAGGTAGCAGAGTTGTTCTGCAAAAATGCAGTGTATATAACGCTGTGCAGGCTTTTCCAATGCAATTAGAGGCATGCAGTAACAACAAGGGTACTCACAGTGTATGAATAATGCTCCAATGTAAAAAAAAATACTAATGTGCTGCAGTGGTACCCACACAAAGTCAACAATCCGTAGTTACCCCTGCCAATCAGTGAGAGTCAAGATGGAAAATCATACATCACCCGCAAGAGCCTTCAGAAGCTCATCCGATGAGGGAGGGAATTATGTAAACACAAGGAAGCCCCACAAGAGACAGTCATTGTCTCGTCCAACTGGGCTTTGAAATGCCTAACATAACAAGCTGTTGGTCTGGAAATCAACAGAGAGTAATGATGAGCAATGCCACAAAACCAACCCTACCGTGACCAGGATATGCAGCACGCCACAAGAGAATCCTGGGATTGACGTCACCCGACTGGTGCAACAAAGCGTTTACATTAGCTACAGCATAACGTTGTGACGTCATCAGCGCAACTTTCCTGGCATAATGGGAATAGTATCTTTTTATCAAGTGACGGAGAAGGCTTGCAAAGCAGTGTTTCACATGGGTGAGAATTGGCTGGTCAATGTTTTCCACCGGCCCCGAGGAAGCAACGTGACAATGACATGAAATACTGGCACAAGGGGCAATGCATCCATACAAACAGACCCACAGGACACTTGACAGAACATGTGGGACATACAGTGGAGTAGGATATGTGATTGCTTGCCACACGCAGTTCCACACCCTGCAGTTGCATGTGTTGTCTAGTGTGTGCCATGATCAGGGAGTGTGTTGCATCTGTTACGCCATCTCTTGCCTTTCAATGCCATGTAGTGCATTGGGGTTTGCCCACAGAATTGAATCGCATGGACAATGTTGCAAGTCCTGTCAGCATCCTATGCCCTGTTCACATTATCAATGTTGTGCAAGTGTGTGTCTCTAGGACATGGAGCCGGTGTAGTGATGTTGTTGCACATTGTCTTCCTGACAGGGAACTGCCTACGAGAAGGGGGAGATCTGGTTGGAGATCGTCAGGGCTGTCAGGTCTGTGGGGGTACACCGCTGGCGTCTGCACAACATCCAAAAGAGGTGGCAGGACATCCGGTGCTGGACCCGGCGTATCGCCTGGGTCCAGCTGAAGCTGTCCCCTCCACGCCAGCATGGCGGAAGCCGGAAACTCACCCCCCACGTGCTCCGGGTCCTGGCAGTGGTCTTTCCAGACCTCGATAGGCAGTTGCAGGAGAGACAGCAGCAAGAAGGGGGTAGGTACATGGCTGTTTGTTGTTTTGTGTGTCACCTGCTTCTTGAGGTGCTCAGACGCCTGGGTACACTCCCACAGTTGGGGTGTCTGGTCAGACAGGTAATCTGTGCAGTGTATTTTCAATTCCCCATATTCAGCTAGTGCTCTTTTTCATCCCTTCCCCTGCCTTGACATGTGGCCCCTTGTCTGTGTGTATTCACATTTGCACATGTTCATCTAGGGTGCAAGATAATGAGACAGCACATTGATTAGCGCATCATGTGGGAGGGTGGTCTGTGACGTGTGTGGGGACCTTGCCTGTGCCATGACCTGTGCACTGTGTTTGGGGTTCATATTTGTCTGCACTGATGAGGAGTCTCAACATAGGAGTGTGAGGTTTCAACTGCACACCCTTGCAGCATGCATGACCCATGTTGTGTTCTCAGGCATGATGTACATCACTTGGTAGATTTGCATAGTGCCATGAGTTACTCATGGTACAGTCTGCTCATTCCAGGACCACAGATCAGTGTGCCCGCTACAGTCCACAGAGACACCCTGGTCTCCTATTCATGTGTGTCATCCAACACTGGGCCCATTCTATGTCTGTTCAGCATGGCTCTACCTCTGTGGCATTGATCCCTGGCATAGTTAGTATTTTTCCTGTGTCTGTTACATGTGCCCACTGGACATGGATACAAGATTTGGCTTGTGCATACTCACACTGCCCAGTGCCTGTGTGCCTATTCTCAACAATCTGTAGTTGTTTGTTTGTGACTAATCTGTATTGTCAGCCCCAAGAGTTTTTGTTACCCAGATTCTCACTTCTTGAGCTGTATCAATCACATTGACTGAGGGATGGGAGTGTTGTGCAGGAGAGGTCTAATATGCCTGCCTGATTTTACCTTGCCAGGTGTGACCTGTGGGTGAGAATTGGCTGGTCAATGTTTCACCATGCACTTCCCATGTGATGGTGCCCAGTGCTTTCTTTTGGGGTTTAGCAGCCTATGTCTTTTTTTCCAGACATGCATGTGCCTCATTCATTTTTGCAACATGTATCTAGTTCCGGTGCAACGCTGTTTTGTCTCAGTGTGCACACCACTGTGTTGACATTTTGCCTGGGGATAAGGGTGTGTCCACAATGCAGCAATGATTTTCTTCATCACAATTGCAGGCCCATTAGCTTAAGTATTGTCCTGATTTGGGACATGTGGGCCACTTCACATGACAGCCATAAGGTCCTATGTGCTAGCAACTGCATAAACAGGTAATGGGTGCCCCTGTGAGGACTGACATATTTCAAGTTGTCTAACATTGTCTAACATTGATGATTGTACGTTGGCACTCCCAACACATGTTAAAAGTTGGTAATGTTTTAGAATGTGTAAATATGACGAATTGTGTAAGTTACACGTATGTGCCTGCATGATAGTTGTCTCAAAAGGTAGTGCACACAACGACATTTGCGATTTCTTGGAAGGACGAGGCAGCTTTTAAGGGATGCCAGTGTTAGTGATTGATGTTGTGCCTTGATCTACATATAGAGGTCTCCACAGTGGTCTTGAGGTTTTGAGACTCCTTTGGCGTCAATTGTACAAAGTGATGAGTGTCAGAACTCCAAGACCTACGTTGGACCATGTATAGGGCAAATCTGCAAAGCCTTTTGTTTCGAACAGTGTTTCATCTTAAAGGGTGCCAGCTGTTTCAATGAATAGGTAAATGTTTTTATTGTGCATTTTATTGTGAGACATCTTTAATGCAGGCACATACGTGTTCTCTTCACAAGCTGGCGCATTAACAAATTCAAGAAATGTTGAATGTGTAAAGTATGGTGAGTCCCAAGATGCCAACAATTCATTTAATTATTTTTCACCCAATGGCACTTACAGGGTTCTGAGTGTGTTGTCACCTTGGGGGGTGATGTGGGTTAGTTTGCCATGAGGGGCACCACAAGTGTTTATTACTTGGTGAACTTGAGGTGGCATCACTTCATTGTATTGATCTGCTCTCCTGTTAACAAACGGAAGCATCTCAGTGTAATTCTCATTCAAGTTGTGGACTGGTGTGTTCTTTGCATCCTTGTGTCCAAGTAGTTGTGACTATACTGACTGGGCACCAATGCTGACAGTCCTCCATGGCCAGACTAAGATACTGACCCAGTTGTTGTCGTTCATGGAGGGCATGTCGGGTATGATGTCTGACCAATGTCAGACTCTAACGTCCATGGACTCCTCGCTGACGGCAGCAGTTGCCCTCCTGCAGCGGTCCGTCCCCCCCTCCTTCGGACCTATCCACACCCCCCTCTCCCATACCTGTCCAGAGCACACGCAGACGAGCACGATCACACACACCAAAAGACCCAAACAGCACACCACCTCATAAGTCTAAGCGCAGATCTCCTCAATCTCAGGGGGATGCAGGCACACCCACAGGGACTGGGGTCAGATGGCAGACATGCAGACAAAGTCCGCAAGACTCACAGCCCTCTACCTCCACTCCCATTGTGTCCTCGGGTGCAGGGTGTGGTCTGGCTGAACTGGCAGCAGCGTGCAGCGCTGAGTTGATTTCCACCTTTGGTGCTGCACAGGCCACTGAGGAAGATTCATCCCCCCCCTGCACCCACAACACCTACCCTTCTCACTACTGTCGCTGCGGTGCCTGGTCCTGACTCAGATGATGCCCCCCAAGGGTCCACAGACCAATAGGACATTTGTGTGCAGGCAAGTTTGGGGTCGTCAACCTCCCCAACGTCCCCCTACCAGACTTTTAAGTGGACTGGCCATTGGCCTTGTTGGAGCTTGGACTCAATTTTGGGCATCTTTAAATTTGGAGCTGAATAAAGCATTTTTGTTTTTCATTCTACACTATTGCATTTCAGGTACTTGCTTTAGGTGCTGAGGGCCCTGGAGTTGGTGTCATGCTAATATTTTGGGCTTCTGAGAGATCTTTTTGGATGATGGTAATGAGCTAGACCATGATATGTATGTGCCATCACAATCTCTCTGCAATTAATAATTGGTTGTGTGTGTTCTGTTTGGCTAGAGACATTGTCCCAAGGAGTGTCCCTTCCTCTGTGACACCTAAGATCTTCACTACAGACAGTTGCACAATTGTTGTGCTGACGTGTTCACATTTCATTTTTAGGTGACGGTTCCCTTCAGCAATGGCCATGCCTGCTCACAGGTGTCTACTGCTCATTAGTCTGTGCCATCCATGATACTCACTGTACTTGTATTTTGAGTATGTACAAAGGCCTTCATGGACACATTCACCCTTCTCACACAATGCATGTGTGTCATCACAGCCTACCCCTATGTTGGCATTTGTTCTACAGGGTATTTGTGCACATGACTCACATTTGTGAGCATTGTATGTAATGATTTTCAACAGTATTCCTTCCATAACAGACTAGAACTTGGTGGCCTGACCACCACCTGGACATTCATATCAGCCCAGGGATGTACATGACAGTGTGTGTTCCCTTTAGCTGTCTGTTTGGTGGGCTGTTACATGACTATGCACTATTGTCATGATGGTAAGGTGTGTATGTCGCCTGCAACATCCATGGCTGGGAATGCATGTGGAATTTGACATCACACCCACATGGTTTGTCACACAGTGTGTGACAGGAATCAATCCTCCGTGGAGTCGGACAGTGCTGTAAGTGATGTGTTGCTATGGCACTATCATGAAAGTCACAAGTGAGGAATGTGCACATACCCCCATGTAGCAGTGGTATTATGATGTTGATGGACACCCCCTATGTCTGGGCACTTCTGGGAGTCATATCCAGCCACCTCTCTTATGTCTGGGCACTGCTGGGAGTCCTGTGCACCCACCCCTCTTATGTCTGGGCACTGCTGGGAGTCCTGTGCACCCACCCCTCTTATGTCTGGGCACTGCTGGGAGTCCTATCCAGCCACCCCTCTTATGTCTGGGTACTGCTGGGAGTCCTGTGCACCCACCTCTCTTCTGTCTGGGCACTGCTGGGAGTCCTTTGCACCCACCCCTCTTCTGTCTGGGCACTGCTGGGAGTCATATCCAATTACGCCTCTTATGTCTGGGCACTGCTGGGAGTCCTGTGCACCCACCCCTCTTCTGTCTGGGCACTGCTGGGAGTCCTGTGCACCCACCCCTCTTATGTCTGGGCACTGCTGGGAATCATATCCACCCACCCCTCTTATGTCTGGGCATTGCTGGGAGTCAGATCCACCACCCCATACTGTTGGGCACTGCTGGGAGTCCTGTGCACCCACCCCTCTTATGTCTGGGCACTGCTGGGAGTCCTGTGCACCCAGCCCTCTTCTGTCTGGGCACTGCTGGGAGTCATATCCAGCCACCCCTCTTATGTCTGGGTACTGCTGGGAGTCCTGTGCACCCACCTCTCTTCTGTCTGGGCACTGCTGGGAGTCCTGTGCACCCACCCCTCTTCTGTCTGGACCCTGCCGGGAGTCCTATCCAGCCACCCCTCTTATGTCTGGGCACTGCTGGGAGTCATATCCACCCACCCCCATACTGGTTGGCACTACTGGGAGTCATATCCAGCCACCCCTCATATGGTTGTGCACTGCTGGGAGTCATATCCAGCCACCCCTCTTATGTGACGCACCGTACCCCAACATTCATGGCGTGTGTTCGGCTCGTATCATTATTGCAATTGTGCCATACGCGAGCGCGTGTGACGCACCGTACCCCAAATTTCATGGCATGTGTACGGGTCGTATCACTATTGCAATGGTGGTATATGCAAGCGTGTGTAACGCACCGTACCCCAACTTTCATGGCATGTGTGCGGCTCGTATCACTATTGCAATGGTGGTATACGCGAGCGTGTATGACGCACCGTACATGTACACTTCCGTTGTTGCAGTAAGTTGTTCTTACCGTCTGCGCCGTAATCGGTTCCTATGCACCAGGTCGTAGGCGTACAGGACTGGGATGACACGGACGATGGGGTTCATGGCATGTATGTCGTGTACCGGGGTGCGGTTCGAGCCGGACTCTGCTTTTACGGATGTTTTCGGGTCCCGTAGAAAAAGGGTCATACGGAGTGTCGCAGAGACGTATTGTACTTGCTGGGTCGGAAACTGCTGCTTGTTTACGCACGGACGTCGCGTACTGCTTGAATCGGATACAGATCGTATGTATTTTTGTGTCGTACGGTGTTGGTTACGATTCGTACGGGGATCTGCTTTGGGTTAGGATCGTACTTGAATGTACGTACGGGGACATTGAAGGTGTACAATTCGTACGGGAAAAAAGCTCCGTACAACTAATCGGAGCGCATTTTCCCGAATCAGAATCTAACCCACCATATGCACATACAATTAGCAATACACTTATACCTAGTACAATAACAGAAAAAGCGCACACAAAAAATAGTCACAACAGGTGCACACTAAGGGGAGCTGTTGTAGGAATTATCTCTAAATTCAGTGTTTAATGTAGCCCAGAACTATATATCTTTCATTTATCCTCCAAATAAATGTGATCTTCAAAACTGCATTATACCATTTACAGCTACTCAAAATTGTTCACGGCTGCTCTACAGTTCTTCTAATTTTAGAAAATTGTCCTTTAAAGCACTTTGCCTCATACAGAAGATGCTCCATGGTAATTTACCAAAATGTGTGCTCCTTGCCAACCACCGAACCAAAAAGCTTAAATCCACTAACTGGTGAAAACTGCTAACTCACTAGCTACACAGCCTAGCTCCTGAATACCTTCACAGGTGATTAGCTGCGTTCTACAAATCCTGCCTGATTGATTGATCCATTGATTGATCCATGCCGCCTCTTGGTGCAACTTCCTACCTCTTTAATTGAGAATGGATGAAGACTTCCTCAAATTCGAACATCCTTAATGACTCCCCTCTTTATTTTGCTAATCATCAGTCCCCTCCATTTTTCCAAGCGTCTAGCCCAGTTAGACTGCTCTTCACTCAAGCACTTAGGACTTTGACTCTCTCAAGCTTTTACCATCCAGTTGAGGATGTTTGATGGTGGCCTTTCTCCACTACCAGTTCTAGCAAATTTCTAATGCATAATGCCATTGCCTGGGGTAGAAACCCTTTACGAAAACCACAGTTGAAAGATAATATGAAAGAAACCACTGAGAACTCTGATGCGCAGGAGAAAGGGACTGCTTTTGTGTGAGGGAAGCCATAAAGAACTTAGCCCAAGTGCAACAAGCCGCAAGCTTGATAAATGTCCGGGATCTCAAAACAGACTCATTCACACTACACTCAGGGTCATATTCACAAAGGGGCTCTGCACTCACGGAGAAGGCCAGGCAGTCGTTGAGGAGTCTCCACACTCGGGGCAGAATTACCACAATAAGAACTCTCATTTAGTAGAGTCACACGACACACAGTAAGAGAATGTGAAATACTCCAATTACGGGCAGCTGGATGCATCACAGCAAGGGATTAGACATCACAGCAAGGGATATGTAAACAAATCAAAGGCCTGTACTACTGTATAACAAATTGCCTGTTGGTTCCCATTACTTGTCTCATAACACGGTGAGGGGACAATGAGAAGGATATCAACAATGGATGAACATACACTTTTTGACTTAGCCACAGTCGAGCAGAACTCTGTGGTCTGATGATGGAGAAAATAAAAACAGATTAAACTTTCGCTATTGTCCTTGGAATTAAAAGGTTGATAGAAAATCAAGCATTGGCAAAGCCAATATGTCTGATTTATGTACACTAAGACGAAGGAGAAAGGTAACTGCTAAAGAGGGAGAAAGTGGCCTGTCACGACAGGAGGAAAATGTTTGTGCTACTTGTCAAGAGAACCCACACAGTAAAAAAAAAAAAGAAACCTCTGGGTTCTCTGAAGATGTAGAAACAATCCCGGCAGAGGAGAAAGGAAACCCCCAGCTGTGAGCAAAGACGTCAGCTGGAGTAGCAGAACTGAGCTCTTTGAACAGTGAAAACATGTCCGGCAGAGGATCAGAGAAAAAATACTGAATGCATGTGACAAAAATGGTTGGCCTAGGAAAACTTAAAACACTGGGTGTGCACAGGCACTCTGTAGGAGGCAGAATGATACACCAAACAGCTAATAAACAACTGCACTATCAAGTCAGACCTTTTTTTAGGAGTGCTCTTTGGGGGAGAGGGTGGAGGAGTTATAAAATATATTTTATTTATTTTGGATTACTATCGTATTTATTTAAAAAAAAGCACATTTGTGTATTTTACAGTATGATGTAGACAATCTAAGATGCCAGAAAGAGCCACCCAACTCAAATTGAAAGTGAAACCGAGAGTAAATAATATACAGAAAGTATCACTAGAACTGCATTAATCTTTGACTAAATCCTTTGCCAAGTTCCAGCAGGGAATTGGAATATTTGACATCAATGCGTCCACAGCTCTTCAAAGCATGTGAAGACACAAATTCGTTCTGTAGTGCATTCTCTATTTCATATACGTAATTTTTACTTTGTAAAAGTAGTTTACGTTGTTTTATAACATGTGTTTTTTACTTTGTAAAAAGCATGCATGTTATAAATAAATAAATATATAAATAATTTCAGTGTTTTGTTATGCAGTGCTGTGAATCAGGTTTTTTTCTAAAATACCATAAGTGCTGTTTTTTATTGACTCTGCTAACGTTGAATCTGCTAACGTTAATACATTTTTACAATGCCCTTTACAGACGTGATGACAAAAAGCAGGACGAAGCACAGACAGAAGCAAAGACTAGGGAGCAGTGGATCTAGAGAAAGGTAAGGGTCGTTTTTTTTAATAGTTTGTAATGTTGCGAATGTACTGTGTGTTCTTGTATAATATGCACCTTTTTTATGATGGTAAAATATTTTGTTTTATGACGTGCGTGTTTTATTATTATGTAAAAAGCATACATGTTGCAAATATATAATTTTAAAAGTAAAGTGTGCATTTTATTTGTTTTTGCAAATGTTACTTTTTAAATAATATGCGCGCTGTTTATTATCGAATCTACTAACGTTAATATTTGTTATATGTTGTTGTTTGTAATGACGCGCGTGGTCACAGGTGCGTCATTACAAACAATAATATTCATGTTGTGTTTTGAAAGTGTAGACCGCGTGTGTTTCCCGCGTGCTGTGTGTTGTGTGAGTGCATCTGGATCCGCGTGGTGTTATTATTTGAAGAGCATGGGGAAGTGTTATGGGTGGAAATGACGGTTTCTATTCATTCAGTTGTTTCCCGTACTAGTGAAGACTTGAGGAATAAAGTACCCGTGCTTCATCTTTACCTGGATTTTGTTGTTTTTTCTTCTTTGGATGTTTACTGGCATTTAAAACACTGGCGACGATCGGGGACGTAATTCTGCATGAAATGGTTACCGATTTTTGAGCTGTTTCCAAGATTTATGCCAAACTGCTTTTTCATTGGCCATTTACATGGAAAGTTTTCCTGTCAACTGTTTTCATTGGATGTCTATCTCCATTTTCATTGGGTAATACCGAATATCCATTTTAACTGCTTTCTTATTGGATGAGTGTTGCAACATCTTATTGGTGAGACTTCAACATTACTATACTGGTGTTGTGCATCAAATTCAGTCATAATTCTCGATGGAACAGTACATTTGAAGGAAAATACAGACGCAGAACTGGTGAACTGTAAGTAAGCTTCTGTGACATGCACACACAAATCCTGCATGTCTATATATTTAAAATAATTTACATTTTTGTGTGCCACAACTGTGTACTAATATAAATAATTGTACACAATTATGACTGGAATTCAACCTCCTCCGTCTTTTTTAACCATTAAAGGAGATCCTCCTATTGAATGGGATATTTGGGAACCTATGTTCTTAGCATGTGTGGAAGTTCTAGAAGAAGATGATTGTGGAGCAGAGAGGAAATTAACTTTGTTAAAACATTGTCTTGGAGGAATTGCACTTAAAGAATTTAAAAGCTTACCTCCTCTAAGTGATACTTCCAATCTTAATGTATATGAAATTGCTTCTAAACAACTTTCCAATAGATATGGTAAGAAGATTAATTTGGTCATGGAAAGATTTAAATTTTATTCCAGGAAACAACAAAGTGATGTGTCTATTGACAACTATGTATCTGCACTGAGAGCATTAGCGGTCACATGTGACTTTGAACATATTAATTACGATCAAGTGTTAAGGGATCAAATACTTATGCGTACCAACAATAAAAAAATACAACAAAGGTTATGGACAACTTCTGACATGTCACTCAATGCAGCGACTGAAATAGCAAAGTCCATTGAACATTCTGAAAAATGTGTGGATGAAATAAGATCGCAAAACAATGATAAATCTGATATATTGATTGTTAATAAGGAAAATGACAAATTCAAGGATTCAGATAAGTATAAAAAGTTCATTAATACAAGGAATGACAATCAATATAAGGTTGAAAATAAAAACAGATGGCAAAAACCTGATCAAAGAATGAATAGTTGGCAAAGACCAGACCAAAGAATGAACAATTGGCAAAAACCAGATTCAAGAGTATACAATATGTATTGTTTTAGATGTGGAAGTGGCTATCATTTAGGTAATTCAAAGGCATGCCTGGCCTTGGATAAAGTATGTTCAAGATGTGAAAAAAAGGGGCATTTTTCAAAAGTCTGCAGATCAGCTCCGAGGAAAGTTAATTTGGTCCAAGATCAAGAGCAAGAGAGTTCAAGTGACTGTGAATTTGATGTCAATACTATAATGTGCATAACAAAGGAACCGAAGATCAAAAAATTTCCTTCTTGTGAGATCATTATTAATAGTGTACCAACTAAAGTTTTTGTAGACTCTTGTTCATGGTACACTATTTTACCTGACATCTTATTTAGATCAAATTGGCCCAATGTTAACTTAACACAACCGGACATTACTCCAAGTGGCTACACTGGTCATAAATTACAACTCATTGGTTACTTTATAGCTAAACTTAGTTTCAAAAGTCGTTCTACATGTGGTAAAGTATATATTACAAAGTCTAGTGATGCACTTTTAGGTTGGCCACATCAAGAACAACTTGGTATGAAGCTTGATCCTAATGCTGACCCTCCTGTTTATTCTATTGACTCTGATTCAGGTATTTCTATGTTGAGCAAAGGAAATGAAAATACATTAATTTCAGAAATTAAAGAGAAATTTCCTAAATTATTTTGTAATGATTTAGGAAGGTATAGAGGATTTGAACATCGTATAAAAGTACATGCAAATGCTTTATCCATCTGTCACAAGGTTAGGAATGTTCCTCTTTCGTATAGATTAAAATTGAAGGAAATGCTTAATGACATGTGTGAAAAGAAGATAATAGAACCTATTGAGTCATCTCCCTGGGTTTCACCAATTGTGATTTCAATTAAATCTGGAGGAGATCTCCGCGTGTGCATAGATTTGCGCAGTTTAAATAATGCCATCTGTGTGGATTCACACCCTTTACCTAATCTACATGAAATGGTTTCCACTTTAGATAATGCCAAAGTATTTTCCTGCTTGGATCTAGCAAGTGCATATCATCAGGTTGTTTTACATGAAGACTCAAGAGACTTAACAGCCTTCATTACACCTGAAGGGTTATATAGATTTTGCAGGATGCCTTTTGGACTGGCAGGTGCTGCTGCAGTATTTCAAAGGTTGATGAAGGAAACTTTGACTGGTTTAACAGGGGCAGTTGCATTTCAGGATGATATTCTGGTTTTCGGGAAAGATGAAGATGAACATGACAAAAATTTGCTGAAAGTGTTAAATGCATTGTCAGATAAAGGGCTAACGCTTTGTGCTAGGTTCAGAAGAGAAGAAGTGGAGTATCTTGGACACTGTATTAGTGGTAATGGAATTAAACCTAAAATCTCACATTTGGAGAACATCAGCAAAGCGCCCATTCCTCAAAACAAGGAACAGTTGGTAGCCTTTTTGGGGCTTGTAGAATTTTATTCGAAATGTATCCAAAATTATGCATCTGTTATTGAACCATTTAGGATGCTTTTAAAGAAAAATGCAAAGTTTGAGTGGACAGATCATATGACTGCTGCATTCAATGCTGTTAAGTCAATGATTATAAAGGCACCTTGTCTTAAACCATTTGTAATTTGGAAGAAATGCATTGTGATGGTTGATGCAAGTAATTGTGGTTTGGGTGCAGTATTAATTCAAGAGGAATGGGGCAAAGAATGGATTGTGGCGTATGCGTCAAGGACATTAAGAGAATCCGAGCGACATTATTCAGTAATTGAGAAGGAACTTCTAGCGTGTGTCTGGGGGGCTGAACATTTTCGACCATTTCTGTGGGGAACGATGTTCATTATAAAATCAGATCACAAACCATTGGTGCATATATTGTCACCTGGTTGGGGGCGTACACTTTCATCAAGGTTGGCAAGACTTTCTTCTAGGTTACAAAATTTTCAGTATTCCTTAGAATATATTCCTGGCAAATCTAATGTTCAAACCAAAAAGGAGAAGCGTAGAGGTACTGATAGAATCACCCTCCAAAGTAAGCTTTTATAACCACAGAGATTCTATCAAAAAAGTGAATAAGTGATATTTTTATATATAATTTTTACCATTTACAACAGGGTGCTAGGCTCTCTCTTACACATGGAAAGATGGGAGCACAATGTGCTTGTTAAAATACCCCTCACACTCTAAAAAACCAGGTAGAGTCATGCTTCATCATAGGGGTCTTCCCGCCCCTATAACGGGACGGGGCGTGCTACGACCAGACGAAATACGCGGGAGCACTAAGATGTGACAGAGGCTATGTGTGGGTGTATAGGAGTCAGTGAAAGTGTAGGGACCTAACACTAGTGAGTGTGCAAAAAGTGAGAAAAAATGAAAAAGATTTAAAAATTCCCTGGCTTGGTAGAAAAAAACAAATTTATTAGCTTCTCCAGCTGGGAACATTAAGAAGGGGTTGTGTGGTAGAGCATTAGCTACTACCTTGTCGACATGTTTCGTAAGCAGTCCCCTACTGCTTACTCATCAGGACCAAAAGAACAGTCCCTACTGTTATTTACTCAGTTTCTAACAAGTAATGCCTACTGTCCTATAAACAACCAACAAAAATAAGTTGGCTGTTTAGGCCTCAGGGCATGAGTTGGCCCCAGTGAGGCAGAAAAAATCGACCTAATATGGTCTCTGTAAGAAAAAAGGAAGAGAAAAACCAACATAAATTTATGCATGGACATTGTTTTCTGAATGGGGAAGAAAACAAACAAATGAACAGGTTTTTTTCTTTTCTTGTAGGGGACCACAATTTCAAATACTAAAAGCGGTTCTTTTTTCATACATGAAAATCAGCATGTAATCATGTGTCTCTCGGCATCACTGCCCTTTGTGGGAGACACCAATGGTACCGTTTTGTCGGGACCTTTATTATAGTATCACACACACACAACAACAATCGTGACTCAATGCACTTACAACAGACTAACAAAAGAGAGGGGAGGGGGACCTCCTTGCTAATGTTTCTGAAATGGTAATGGTGACATACTTATCTCAGCAGTTATCTATGCCCCATGAGGTTTGCAGGCGAGGGGTAATCTGCGCAGTTTACTATGAAAAACAAAGTTTCATTTTAGGTGTTTGTTTAAAAAAAGCGCAGCGAGATATCAGTGCGTTTATCTGCCCCCGCGACCCGTTTATTAAAGACTCAAGGTCGGAGTCTATTACTTACGTCTCTGCTAGCAAAAAGAAAGCATTGTTCCTACCCCCGTGCACCTCCGAGGATTGCCGGGCTCGAGTGGCTCGGTGTTTTAGAAAGCCTCTGTGCTTCCGCGTTTGTTACGCGCTGGGTGCCGCCCCTTTCCCTGTGCTAGAGCGTCAACCAGCTAATATGGCGGCCTGTTTTTGGCACGGCGGAGGGGCAAAGGAAGCGGAAGTCTTTTTTTATGTCAATTAAACAGAATCCAAGTGAAGCGATAATATTATAAACCCTTATTGCACACAAATTCCACGTACATTACAATTGGTACAGTATTTTAAGATGTATTTAAAAAGATGTATTTAAAAAAGATTTTGTTATTGATACAGCCTCGTGGTGGTAATTGATATTTCAAAAATAGGGGGGGTAAGGCTGGATACTTGTTATAGCAATATGTAAAAGAAGGTTTCCCTTGGGGCTTGATACTTATTATAGCAGTGGATCTGTATATATGACGTTTGCGCAGTATGCTTATGAAGTATATATAGACTTATCGCTGGTACGATCTCATGGTGGCAATGACTGCTGAAGGGAGGTATAGTAGAACTAGCCTACAATTGGCTCCATGGTATATCATCATTTAATCCATGTTTGTGTGACTGGATGCGAAAAACCCATCGTTGCTCTTTCTCCAGCAGGAATCTTTCGTTGCTTACTAGTTCTATTACTGTCCATTTAATTTCCTCGGGTTTGTGGTTCATTTCGAGGAAATGGTTGGTCAGTTTTGTACTTGTTTTTCTGCATTTGATTGTGCTCTTATGTTCACCAATCCTTACCTTAATTGCCCTGCTTGTCATGCCTACATATTCCAGTTGGCATGGGCAGGTAATCAGATATACAACATTCGCACTGTTGCAGTTACTGAATGCCCTCTGCTCCCAGACGGTGCCATTCCTGAAAGTTATTTCTTTGCTTTTTTTGGTTAGTCCACATACCTTGCATCCGCCACATGGGTAGTGACCCTGGACAAAGTTGGGGTCTCTTTGTATATTGATGTTAGATTTTGGTCTTGTGTGGACCAGGACATCCCTCAAGCTCTTTGCTTTCTTGTGTGCGAACATGGATTTCGATATGTCTAACCCGCCACTGTTCAGGATTTTCCAATTCTTGTTAATGATCTTAGTCACTAGATTGGAGCTGGTGTTATAAGTTGTCACGCAGATCGGACGTTTTTCTTCCTCTTTTGCTGTTGGAAGAAAAAACAGCAAAAGAGGAAGAAAAACGTCCGATCTGCGTGACAACTTATAACACCAGCTCCAATCTAGTGACTAAGATCATTAACAAGAATTGGAAAATCCTGAACAGTGGCGGGTTAGACATATCGAAACCCATGTTCGCACACAAGAAAGCAAAGAGCTTGAGGGATGTCCTGGTCCACACAAGACCAAAATCTAACATCAATATACAAAGAGACCCCAACTTTGTCCAGGGTCACTACCCATGTGGCGGATGCAAGGTATGTGGACTAACCAAAAAAAGCAAAGAAATAACTTTCAGGAATGGCACCATCTGGGAGCAGAGGGCATTCAGTAACTGCAACAGTGCGAATGTTGTATATCTGATTACCTGCCCATGCCAACTGGAATATGTAGGCATGACAAGCAGGGCAATTAAGGTAAGGATTGGTGAACATAAGAGCACAATCAAATGCAGAAAAACAAGTACAAAACTGACCAACCATTTCCTCGAAATGAACCACAAACCCGAGGAAATTAAATGGACAGTAATAGAACTAGTAAGCAATGAAAGATTCCTGCTGGAGAAAGAGCAACGATGGGTTTTTCGCATCCAGTCACACAAACATGGATTAAATGATGATATACCATGGAGCCAATTGTAGGCTAGTTCTACTATACCTCCCTTCAGCAGTCATTGCCACCATGAGATCGTACCAGCGATAAGTCTATATATACTTCATAAGCATACTGCGCAAACGTCATATATACAGATCCACTGCTGTAATAAGTATCAAGCCCCAAGGGAAACCTTCTTTTACATATTGCTATAACAAGTATCCAGCCTTACCCCCCCTATTTTTGAAATATCAATTACCACCACGAGGCTGTATCAATAACAAAATCTTTTTTAAATACATCTTTTTAAATACATCTTAAAATACTGTACCAATTGTAATGTACGTGGAATTTGTGTGCAATAAGGGTTTATAATATTATCGCTTCACTTGGATTCTGTTTAATTGACATCAAAAAAAGACTTCCGCTTCCTTTGCCCCTCCGCCGTGCCAAAAACAGGCCGCCATATTAGCTGGTTGACGCTCTAGCACAGGGAAAGGGGCGGCACCCAGCGCGTAACAAACGCGGAAGCACAGAGGCTTTCTAAAACACCGAGCCACTCGAGCCCGGCAATCCTCGGAGGTGCACGGGGGTAGGAACAATGCTTTCTTTTTGCTAGCAGAGACGTAAGTAATAGACTCCGACCTTGAGTCTTTAATAAACGGGTCGCGGGGGCAGATAAACGCACTGATATCTCGCTGCGCTTTTTTTAAACAAACACCTAAAATGAAACTTTGTTTTTCATAGTAAACTGCGCAGATTACCCCTCGCCTGCAAACCTCATGGGGCATAGATAACTGCTGAGATAAGTATGTCACCATTACCATTTCAGAAACATTAGCAAGGAGGTCCCCCTCCCCTCTCTTTTGTTAGTCTGTTGTAAGTGCATTGAGTCACGATTGTTGTTGTGTGTGTGTGATACTATGATAAAGGTCCCGACAAAACGGTACCATTGGTGTCTCCCACAAAGGGCAGTGATGCCGAGAGACACATGATTACATGCTGATTTTCATGTATGAAAAAAGAACCGCTTTTAGTATTTGAAATTGTGGTCCCCTACAAGAAAAGAAAAAAACCTGTTCGTTTGTTTGTTTTCTTCCCCATTCAGAAAACAATGTCCATGCATAAATTTATGTTGGTTTTTCTCTTCCTTTTTTCTTACAGAGACCATATTAGGTCGATTTTTTCTGCCTCACTGGGGCCAACTCATGCCCTGAGGCCTAAACAGCCAACTTATTTTTGTTGGTTGTTTATAGGACAGTAGGCATTACTTGTTAGAAACTGAGTAAATAACAGTAGGGACTGTTCTTTTGGTCCTGATGAGTAAGCAGTAGGGGACTGCTTACGAAACATGTCGACAAGGTAGTAGCTAATGCTCTACCACACAACCCCTTAATGTTCCCAGCTGGAGAAGCTAATAAATTTGTTTTTTTCTACCAAGCCAGGGAATTTTTAAATCTTTTTCATTTTTTCTCACTTGTTGCACACTCACTAGTGTTAGGTCCCTACACTTTCACTGACTCCTATACACCCACACATAGCCTCTGTCACATCTTAGTGCTCCCGCGTATTTCGTCTGGTCGTAGCACGCCCCGTCCCGTTATAGGGGCGGGAAGACCCCTATGATGAAGCATGACTCTACCTGTTTTTTTAGAGTGTGAGGGGTATTTTAACAAGCACATTGTGCTCCCATCTTTCCATGTGTAAGAGAGAGCCTAGCACCCTGTTGTAAATGGTAAAAATTATATATAAAAATATCACTTATTCACTTTTTTGATAGAATCTCTGTGGTTATAAAATCTAATGTTCATGCAGACTGCATGTCAAGGCTTCCTCTGGTGTGTAAAGAGTCAGATGTGGTTTATTTATTTATTTGCAGGTTTGTACCGCGCTAGATTCGACTCCCGGAGGAGTATCTCCGCGCCTTTAGGCATCTACAGCTACAGCTGGGAGAGTTCCTATCTCCATCCCTGCCTGTGCAATGTGGGGGTTCCACAGGGGTCGGCATTAAGTCCGACCCTGTTCAACATCTACGTGACCCCGCTTGCCAGGCTGGTTAGATCTTTTGGGATGGAGGTAGTCTCCTATGCTTTTGACACACAGATCTTGGTGTCCCTCTCCCATGTGGGTAACTCGTCACCATTCAACTTTAGGAACTGCATGGAAGCAGTGTCCCAGTGGATGATCTATAATTCACTAAAGTTGAATGGTGAGAAGACTGAGATATTGGTGTTTGGCCCAAACAATAACATCTGGTCACCTGAATGGTGGCCGCCTTCGTTGGGGACCTGTCCTACTCCCACGGAGTCAGCACGGAACTTGCGAGTATTGATTGACCCCGCCCTCTCCATGACTTTGCAGGTGAACAGAACAGTTGCTACCTGCTGGGGTATCATTAAAATACTTCGAAAAATAAAACATTATCTGTCTCCTCAGGCGCGGAAGCAAGTGGTGGTAGCACTTGTCGCTTCGCGACTTGATTATTGTAACGCCTTATACATCGGCATGAATAAGAGCCTGATACAGCGTCTTCAGACTGCCCAAAATGCGGCAGCCAAATTTGTTCTGGACGCTCCTAGATTAGCGTCCGCAACGGCAGCCAGGAAGGCCTTGCACTGGCTTCCTATTGAATCGAGGATCATCTTTAAAACGCTCTGCCTGACTTACGGTGCACTCTCCGGTAAGGGTGCGGGGTGTGTCAAGAAACTACTGGTACCCTATGTACCGGGCAGAGACTTACGCTCCTTCTCAAGAAGCCTGCTGGTGGTACCTCGCTTCCGTAGGAGTAAATGGGGCTTTAGGGCTTTCTCTTCAATTGCCCCTAAGTTATGAAATACCCTTCCTTGTGAAATTAAATCTCAGTCTTCCGTTTTGCTGTTTCGGAAAGCACTGAAAACATGGCTGTATGCAAGGGCGTACCCGTAGTTACTGCTCATTTGTTTTCATGGATTTGCTGTTAGGCGCCTTGATGCCTTCAGGCTTAGTTGCGCGCTATAAGATTCTTTTCATTTCATTCTCATTTCATTACAGCATATGTTTGGGGAAGAACCAGTTTAGTAGCCGTTCTAGTGTTGGAATAAGAAGGTCTTAAGTTGTTTTCTAAATGGAAGATGTTCTACACATAGCCTGAGAGACTTTGGGAGACTATTCCATAGGGAGGGTCCTGCCACTGATAACGCTTTGGTTCCATGTCTGGCTTTTTTTGCTCTAGGTACACAGAGGAGGCCTTGCTCGCTCGACCTAAGTGACCGAAAAGGTACATAGGGAACGAACTTTTCAGTCAGGTATGCTGGACCCAGCCCGTTAAGGCTTTTGTGTATTGTGCAACATACTTTGAACTTGGCCCTCTGTTTGACTGATAACCAGTGCAACTTTGTCAGCAGTGGTTTAGAGGGGGTACGAGGGGGGGCGTTCAGAACCAGGCGAGCTGCCGTGTTCTGAACCACCTGGAGTCTTGTCATGACTCCCTCGTTAGCAGACAAGAGCAGGCCATTACAATAGTCTATTCGACTCAGGACCAGTGCCTGTACCAACGTTCTTCTAGATGCATCCGGTAGTAAGGGGAAGATTTTTCGTAACAGGCCAATAACATGAAAGCAGGCTCCCACCACCTGGTTGCCATGCTGTTTGAGTGTAAGTTCTTGATCTAATTGGACTCCCAGATTTTTAACTATTTGTTTGGGCTCGGGTACTGGGCCCAGATCTTGTGGCCACCAGTCCGGAGTCCAGAGGAGTTTAGCTTCACCAAACAGCATGACTTCTGTCTTTCCAACGTTGCATTGCAAGTAGTTGGACGACATCCAGTGTGCCACTGCTTTCATACCCTGGGAAAAGGAGTTCCTAACCTCGGTGGTAAGGGACTTGAAGGGAAAGAGGAGTTTAGTGTCATCCGCGTAGGATACCGGGATGAATCCATAAGCTCTCATGATGTTAGCTAGGGGTGCCACATAGATGTTAAAGAGCGTAGGGCTCAAACATGAGCCCTGTGGCACCCCTTTGGAAATTTCAACCTCCTGTGACCGGTAAGCACCCTTTGTCACTCGCTGGGTGCGGTTTGTTAGGAAACTCCTCAACCATGCCAGTGCCTCGTGCTTCAGGCCGATGTTAGCTAGCCTGGCAGTCAAGATGGAATGTGACACGGTGTTGAATGCCGCAGACAGATCCAACAGTACCAGGATAACGGAGTGGCCTTTATCCTGGTACATATGTAGATCGTCTGCGACTGACATCAGGGTAGTCTCGGTACTGTGTTTTGGCCTGAAACCCGATTGTGAATAGTCTAGCCCTCCTGCAAATTCGATGTAATTAGACAGGTGTCTATTAACAAACTTTTCAATAATTTTGCCTAGAAAAGGGAGCAGAGATATATTGGCCTAAGGTTGGCTAGCTCAGTCCAGGTTTACTAGCCTCTGGATCGCAGGCCCCAATTCATTCGCAAGTGTAGGCATAATACGCGCAGGAATAGTGTCCATTGGACAGCCACTCTTTATCTGTGTGATAAGTGATAATACCTCCTTAATCGAGATAGGGGGGAATGCAGAGAGAGAGTAAGTAGCAGGAGATTGTACTTCCATACTTAAAAATGGGGCATTATCATTCCTACTGGTTTGGTTAGAATGAATAATTTTGTCATAGATTGCATCAATTTTTTTTTTGTAAAGAACAGAGAGGTGTCCTCACATAGTTGCTGCAATGCCACTTCTGGACTCTCACAAGCTGCTGGTTTCGTGAATGTCTGTAAGATTTGATACAATACTTTCGGGTTATTGCCAGCCGCCGATAATTGTGATGCAACATGATTTTTTCGCGCAGCGCGAATAGCTTTGTGATATACTGTCAAGGAGTTCCTGTAAAGTTGTTTGTCTGTCTTGACGGGAAGCCCTCCATTTCTTCTCTAATTTCCTAGTAGCCTGTTTGAGCGACCTTAGATGCTCCGAAAACCAGATTTCCTGTTTGTGTGCAGGTCTGGGCTTAAAGGTTTTTAATGGAATGATCTCATCTATAGTTTCAAGTACTATCCCTTCATATTTGCTCAGAGCGTTTTCAATACTCTCACTAGCGCTGGGATTAGGGGCTACGTATCTCTTTTTAAAGGCTTCCAGGGTCAGTTTATGCCATGGTCTTCTTTTACTGGGTAAGGCAATCTGTCCAGTACCATGCGAAATGGGAGTGGGAGTATAAAATTCAATGATAAAATGGTCTGTCCATTCTACTTGATAGGGGGGCAAACACTCGACCTGTGGGGAGTTGGTTAAGACTAAGTCTAAGATGTGTCCCGCCTGATGAGTTGGGCCACTATTTATCTGCTTTAGACCCAGTGAGTTAAGGTCCGCCATTAATGTTTGCACCTCGTTACAGTTTTCTAACTCACTGTGGACATTAAAGTCTCCTAAGAGTAGGAAGTCGGTATTGCCATGTACATGGGGTGCCAATGACTCTACCAACGTGACAGATAGATTGGTGCACGGACCGGGGGGGCGGTAGACCAATGCTCCCTTTCTACCCTTTTTAGACGAAATGTTAATTTTAAAAATCAGGAGTTCTAACTCAGGGGTACACAGCTCGTCCAGCACAGTAACATTAATTTATTGCTTATGGACAATCGCGATCCCCCCACCAGTTTTAGTGGGACGATCTAACCTGATAATTTTGTATCCCACTGGGATTCCCAGAGTTATGGCCGGGACTGAGTGGGGTTTAAGCCACGTTTCCGTCAGGAAGCATAGGTCGGGTTCCTCCGATGAAATCAGATCCCATACCTCTATGGCGTGTTTAGGTAATGATCTGATATTACACAATAAGTTATTATTTCCCCGTAGTGTACTGGTGCCCTTATTATTTGTCGGGGTAGAGTTGTGAGCGAGTATCGCTTTGTCGTGTGGGCACCACTCCAGGTGATTATCAGAGGTGTTTCTGACTCCAGCTAATATCTGGAATTGAGCTTTGCAGTAACGACAGGCAAACGGGCCCTCTAAACTTCCCTCCACCCTGTTATCACAACTCATAGGTAAATGGCTTTGGATCCCTAGTAATACCTGTGAGGAGTAAGTTCTTCGTGAGTGGGTGGGTAGCGCCATAGCCTCCAGCCCCTGGCCCCGCCCTGTCAGACGGGCGCAGACGGGCTGGTCTTTGGCTTGTCTTCGGCGCTGGCTAAGGCGCCCCTCTGCGCGCAAAACGTTGCGTGCTAGGGCCGACGAGGGGTTAAATAGCCCTGTAAAGTGGAGAGCTGGAGCGCTAACCGCTCGCCTTCCTGAGCGTGTCTTGCTCTTACCTGCCCCGCCCTCCGCTCAACGGTATAGGCTACCGAGTCGGACCGAGGCGGGCAGGCTTGAGTATTGGGCACAGACAGCCGGAAATGCAGTGGGAGCCCCTCTGAGCCCCGTCAAAGCGCGAGTGCAAACAGCAGTAAGTTAAAATCACTAACAATTTCCACTTCGGCCACACTTAGCGCTGGGTACTTTTAAAATTAGCAATTCAATTTTAAAAACACGGTCTGTTCAGGGTCAGTGCTGGGGCGTTTTAAAATTTATCAAATCAATTTTAAAAACATGATCAGTGCGGGGTCAGTGCTGGGAGTTTTAAAATTAGCAATTCAATTTTAAACATACGCTAAAACAGTATGCAGCAGCGCTTCCGCTCAAAGTATGTATGTAGGCGCCAAGCTGGGTCGGGAGATGCTACCACCGTTGTCCCTTACCGCAAGTGTCCGGTGCCTCCTCGCAGCCTAAATAGCCCTGTAAAGTGGAGAGCTGGAGTGCTAACCGCTCGCCTTCCTGGGCGTGTCTTGCTCTTACCTGCCCCGCCCTCCGCTCAACGGTATAGGCTACCGAGTCGGACCGGGGCGGGCAGGCTTGAGTATTGAGCACAGACAGCCGGAAATGCAGTGGGAGCCCCGTCAAAGCGTGAGTTCAAACAGCAGTAAGTTAAAATCACTAACAGTTTCCACTTCGGCCACACTATGGGGCCGATTATGATGGTGGACGGACCGAGTCCGTCCGCCACCATAGAGTAGGAGGGACCGTCTGCAGGGGCAGCAGCGGTCCCTCCGTCCAAATTAGGATGTGACTGCCACCCTGGCGGTCACATCCTGTATCTTTAACATTGCGGCGGGTGCTGCTTGAAGCAGCACCCGCCGCAATGTTAAAAATGTAAGTTGTGCATTTGCATGCACAAAGCAGCAGGCACCGCGCGGTACCTGCTACTTTGTTCACGCAAATGCAGGCGGGTACAATAGGTACCCCCCATGTGCATCCCCCACCCCCCTTCACCCAGGGGGCCCGCACAGGCCCCCGAAGTGAAGGTCCGTATGCTTTTCCATGGCGGAAAAGCTGCAGCGGAAAAGCATACATTTTACATCATCATAATATGGCTGGCGGTGTCTGATAGACACCCCCAGCCATGTTAAAGCTTTTCCGCCGCGGTCGGAAGGCGACCGCGGCGGAAAAGCTGCGGACAGATTTCAAGACCCACTGCCATCCTAATATGGCGGTGGGTCTTTTGAGGCTCAGCAGCGGTTTTCCCGCATTCTCCGGGCCGGCGGTGGCTTCCGCCGGCCCGGAGGATGCGGGAAAACCGCGATCCTAACGAGCCCCTTAGCGCTGGGTACTTATAAAATTAGCAAATTCAATTTTAAAAACACGGTCTGTTCGGGGTCAGTGCTGGGGGTTTTAAAATTTATCAAATCAATTTTAAAAACACGATCAGTGCGGGGTCAGTGCTGGGAGTTTTAAAATTAGCAATTCAATTTTAAACATACGCTAAAACAGTATGCAGCAGCGCTTCCGCTCAAAGTATGTGTGTAGGCGCCAAGCGGGGTCGGGAGATGCTGCCACCGTCGTCCCTTACCGCAAGTGTTCGGTGCCTCCTCGCAGCCTAAATAGCCCTGTAAAGTGGAGAGCTGGAGCGCTAACTGCTCGCCTTCCTGGGCGTGTCTTGCTCTTACCTGCCCTCCGCTCAACGGTATAGGCTACCGAGTCGGACCGGGGCGGGCAGGCTTGAGTATTGGGCACAGACAGCTGGAAATGCAGAGGGAGCCCCTCTGAGCCCCCTCAAAGCGCGATTGCAAACAGCAGTAAGTTAAAATCACTGACAATTTCCACTTCGGCCACACTTAGCGCTGGGTACTTTTAAAATTAGCAATTCAATTTTAAAAACACGGTATGTTCGGGGTCAGTGCTGGGGGTTTTAAAATGTATCAAATCAATTTTAAAAACACGATCAGTGCGGGGTCAGTGCTGGGAGTTTTAAAATTAGCAATTCAATTTTGGTTGACAGAGATGAGTGTGAAGTAGCACATGTTGTTAGTGATGTTAATCTAGTATTTGGAGAGAATTCTGTGGTGCAAGAACAATTATGGAATGAAGCAATGGATAAAGATTTAGAACTTAAAGAAGTGAAGGAATTCATATTGAAGGGTTGGCCAGAGGGAAGAGAGTTGATGAGTTATCATAAAATTAAAGATGAGCTTGCTGTAGAAAATGGGATTTTATTGAGAGGTGATAAGTTTATTCCACCTTTTGGTCTTAGGAAGAAATTTCTTGATTTAGCTCATTAAGGGCATTTTGGTATATGAATCACCAGGAGACGATTGAAAAACAATTTTTGGTGGCCTGGAATTGATCATTTTGTGGAACATCAAGTGAAGTTATGTGAGTTATGTGCCAATAGTGACAAAACTGCAAAGGCCTTGCCTAGTGTTCCACAACCAGTGGAGCTACCTGTATCACCTTGGAATAAAATTGGCATTGACATTATTGGACCGTTTAGTGTACTACCACAACAACATGCTTTTGGCATAGTGATGATAGATTATTTTTCGAAATGGCTGGAAATAAAAATGGTTAGGGAGGTTACTAGTGATGCTGTCGTTCAATTTATGGATGAGGTTTTTTGTAGAGAGGGCATTCCTCAAGAAGTGGTAACAGACAATGGACCACAATTTGTCAGTAAACAAATAGAAAGTTATTTTAGTAGATGTGGAATTTCTCACAAAAGAATAGCAGTATTCCATCCAGAGGCCAGCGGCCAAATAGAAAGATTTAATAGAGTGGTCAAGGAAGCTATTTAGTTGGCTGTGAAAGGTGGTTTATGTTGGAATAAAGCAATCCAGTCTATGTTGTTGTCAACAGAACTGCTCCTAATGTGATTACTTTGTTATCTTCTTTTGAATTATTGAGAGGGCGGAAACCTAGCACTAATCTTGTACCTTGGTGGTTGAAGAACAAGGATAGTGGTCGTATTGATTTTGCTGAGGTTGATTTTACAGAAATTCGCAAGAAAGTTGATGCATACAAGGAGAAAATGAGGAATGATTTGTTAAAAAGGGGACAAAGAGTTGTGTTTCTATACAAGTAGGGGACCTTGTGAGATTTAAAAAAGGTAGTTTTGTACATAAGGGATTGGCCAAATGGTCTAATCCAACCAGGGTTGTTGAGGTATTTAAAAATGCTGTGATAGTGTTGGATGGTAGTGTTTGGCATTTTAGTAGAGTCTCAAAATGTAATAGTGACAAACACATTTCAGAGGCTGATTCATCAAATGTATTTTTGGATGTCACTACTGATGGATTGGTGGTACCTGGTTCTGCACCTGGTTCTACTGTAGTTTCGGGTAGTTCCTGTGATTCTGCTTCGCAAGAATTATTGAGGAGTTCAAGGAATCGCAGGATTCCAGATAGGTTCAGGGATTTTGTTCTTGTTTAAAAAAAAAAAAAGAAGAAAAGGGGGGAGGTGTGTTATATGTTGTTGTTTGTAATGACGCGTGTGGTCACAGGTGCGTCATTACAAACAATAATATTCATGTTGTGTTTTGAAAGTGTAGACCGCGTGGGTTTCCCGCGTGCTGTGTGTTGTGTGAGTGCATCTGGATCCGCATGGTGTTATTATTTGAAGAGCGTGGGGAAGTGTTATGGGTGGAAATGACGGTTTCTATTAATTCAGTTGTTTCCCGTACTAGTAAAGACTTGAGGAATAAAGTACCCGTGCTTCATCTTTACCTGGATTTTGTTGTTTCTTCTTCTTTGGATGTTTACTGGCATTTACAACAATATTATCTTTGCGGTGCCTGTTACCGATGCTACCAGAGAGCCGAAGGGAGCGCGAACGGAAGCAGACACCAGAGAGAATTGCATGGACAGGAAGGTAAGAGTGGTTATTTATGTTTTGTAATATTATGAATGTAGTGTATGTACTTTAAAAATGCATGTTTTTTGCTAGGTAAAAGTATGGCATGTTATTTTATTATATGTATGCTTTTTATTATGTAAAAAGTGCACATGCTATAAAAAACAATTGTATAAATGAATTGTGCGTTTTGTTATAAATATGGATATGTTTCTTTTGCTTACTATGCATGCTATTTATGATTGAATCTGCTAATGTTGATACTATGTTTGCGATATCAGTGAGCAGTGACCAGGAAGGAGCGTAGGAGGGAGCAGAGACCATGGCGGAACGGGATATGGAGGTAATTTTTCGATGTCAGCTGACACCAAGAAGGATCAAAAATTTGCTAGCATTCGCGACAAGAATTTTCAATTCTATTAAGGACACGGAGGCGAGGATTATGCTTCTCAAACTTTACTGCATCAACACAGCAGCCAATGAAAATATATTATTTTCACAACAAACAATAAATTACTACATTTCTCATGAACACCATGGTTATAGGCACGCCCCCACAGCCCATAAGAACCCCTTGCGTGCGTTTCACATCCTCTTTCTTTGAGGCGAAAAGTCCATAACTTGAACCAAAACGAATCCTCCAACATGGAAGAATAACTTCAGATTAACATCTTGACGTCCATCGTCTTTCAGTCCGACTTTTTCTCAGCTCCTGAAAGAAAGGAATAACACCACCGTAATCACTGAAATACAGGCTGGGCAAGCGTATGATATACAGACATTAAGCCGGGTGGGATAATCCTCGCCTCCGTGTCCTTAATAGAATTGAAAATTCTTGTCGCGAATGCTAGCAAATTTTTGATTCTATTACAGGACTGGAGGCGTCTGGTTATGCTAGTTTAACGCTGAGTAAATACAACTGAAGTAATATCTCCCACCGGCTTATAATAAAATGTTTTAAATGTCGATTCAGACGACCAATCTGCACAACGCATTATATCCTAGATACTTGACCCCAAACCATACGACTTTGACGCCATCGCGCCTCTCACAGAATGAGCACCAAAGATCTGCGTGTCTACACCAGCTTCATTCATCACATATCGAAGCCATCTAGCTATAGTGGCTGCTACCACAGGTTTAAAGGGTTTCTGAATGGCAATTAATAACTGATTACAACCCTGCGGCCGCAAGGCCTTGGTACATTCCTCGTATGCTTTCAAGCATTGAACCACACATAATTTTACATTTGCAGGAAAAGCATTATATGAAATGTGTTGTGATAAAGTTTTAGTGCGGCCTGTAATATGAAAGGAAACCCCTTCCGGGGTGAACACTCTACCTGTTACGTCGAGCACTCTCGCATCCGATGACCTTCTGCAAGACGATAAACACAGCAACATAGCTAATTTCGCCGACAATTGCTTTCTGGACAGAAGAGCATTGCTCGGCCAACTGTTGAACAATGATAATACTAAAGACACATCCCACAACCCGGTATACTTGGGTTTGGGTGGATTGGCAGCCCTGATGCCTTTTAACAGCTTACACACCATCGGGTGCATACCTACCGGTTTCCCGTCGGAGTATGCCCCGCTGAAATTGCCGAACGAAAATTATTGACCGACCGGTATGCTAGGCCGACCCCGGCCTTTTCTGTCAGAAAATTTAAAACTTGGGACAACTCTGCCCCCACGAGATCCAGATGTCGTCCCACGCACCAATCCACCCAGTTCTTCCAGGCTGAGGAATAACGTTTCCTGGTGGAAGGCACCCATGCCTGTTTGATAAACTCTGCTGTTTCGCTCGAAATTCCCGGCAACTGCCACTGTTCCCGGAAAGCCTCCATGCCATCAGCGATAGCTTGCCCTCCATTAGCAACGGGTGTTGTTCCTGTTGAGGGCCCTGCAACAACCACCTCGAGTCCGGAAGCATCCGAGGGCAATCGCAGCTCCACTGCAAAAGCTTGGGGAACCAAGCTTGAGACGTCCACCACGGAGTCACCATGACTATTTCCGCCTTCTGCCTGATCACCTGTGTCATTACCCTGGGAATCAAGAGGAAGGGGGGAAAGGCATACTGAGTCCCTTGAGACCAGTCCTGGAGGAAGGCATCCGTCGCCATCGGATCCGGTCTCCAGCTGAAGAACCGGCGAAGTTGAAATGATAGCCTGGAGGCAAACAGGTCCGTCTGAAACGGACCCCACGTCGCCTGAAGCCACTGGAAAACACGAGGGAGCAGCTTCCACTCGCTGTAGTCCCTCAAGTGTCTGGAATTCCAATCCGCTACCTGATTGGCTTGACCCGGAATGTATTCCGCCACCACCGAGATCTGGTTTTGGAGACAATAATGCCAAAAATCCTTGGCTATCTGAACAAGCATTGACGACCTCGTGCCGCCCAACTTGTTGATATACCTCACCGCTGACACGTTGTCCAAACGGAGGATGATGCAACAAGATGTCTGCCTCGGGGATAACGTGCGAATCGCAAACGACCCCGCCAGCAGTTCCAAACAATTTATGTGCATTTCTAGCTCTTGTGCCGACCATCTGCCGCCTGTAGAAACCTCTCCACAGCGCGCGCCCCAGCCCCACCTGCTGGCGCCGGACTCGATCACTACTTCTGGCTGGGATCCGAAGATCGCCCTGCCGTTCCAGGCATCCACGTGACTTAACCACCACTGCAGCTCTGTGCGTACTTCCTCTGAAAGAGGCACCGAGTCGGTGTACGAGAGGCCCCTTCGTAGGTGCTGGATCTTGAGTCTTTGAAGGGCCCTGTAATGCAGCGGCCCCGGAAAGATAGCTTGAATGGGCGATGCCAGTATACCCACAACTCTGGCCAGCGTCCTGAGAGTCACTACCTGACTGTCTAACAACTTTCTTATCTCTAGTTTCAAATCCCGCAACTTGGCTTGAGGAAGACACAGTTGCGCTGACTGGGAATTGATCATGAACCCCAGGAAGTCTATTGTCTGTGTCAGAACCATAACCGACTTCTTCCAATTGATCACAAATCCTAAGCTTTGGAGTAAGGATGTAGTCATGGTCAGATGTCGCAGTAGACTGAATTGATCCTGCGCCATGATTAGTATATCGTCCAGATATATGATCAGTTGTACCCCTCTTTCCCTGAGGAATGCAACCACTGGCTTCATCACTTTTGTGAAGCACCATGGAGCCGAGGATAGACCGAAGGGAAGAGCCAAGTATTCGTAACATTGGTTGTCCCACATGAATTGTAGAAACCTGCGATGAGGAGGAAAAATCGGTATAGACAGATATGCATCTTTGAGGTCCAGACGGACAAACCAATCCCCTTCTTGCAGCAAATCTGCTAGAAGATGAATACCCTCCATTTTGAAATGGTTATAAGTCCAGTATTGGTTGAAAACCCTGAGATTGAGCACCAACCTGTTGCCACCCCCTTTCTTCTGGACAAGGAAGACGTTGCTGAAGAAGCCCTGAGGACCCCTCTGACCGCGAGCGATCGCCCCTTTCTTCAGTAAGTCTTCCACCTCTTCGCTTATGAAATTGTGATCTTGTAGGGAAAAATGGAGAGGAGGGGGGGGGGGAAACTCCTGCACTGGGCGGGAGTAAAACTCCAGCTGAAACCCTTGAATGGTCTGTAGCACCCACGCATCCTGCGTCAAAGCTCGCCACTGCGCCATGCAATGCTGCGTGCGCTCCCCCAATGGAAGAATGGAAATATCCGTAACACTCACCGGAATTCTGATGTGATTTGAAGGACGCTCTATTGTTTCCCGACTGGAAACGTCCTTTGGAAAATCTCCGCTTGGACGGATAGAATGTACCACCGCGGGTGGAGTCCCACTCTCCACGTCCGCGACCAAAGTCCCCACGCTGGGCGCCTTGCTGATATCCTCGGCCTGACGAGCGCCCCCCGCCTCGTCCGGCCCTGGTGAAAACCCCTTGGCTAAGTGCCCGCTTTATTCCGCTCTGAGCCTTGTCAAGCACGGTGAAAGTGCCAACGTACTTCGTGACATCTTTAACGAACTTATCGCCAAATAGGAAACCCCCGGCCAGGGGTCCTGGTTCCGCCTCCGCAAGCTCCGTTAGGTTGCTGTCCATTCTGAGTAGCAGGGACTTGCGCCTCTATGAAGAGACAGCGCAATTGGCGTTGCCCACTAGGCAAATGGCGCGCTGAGCCCAGCCCGCCAAGATATCCGGATCTACTGCTTCCGTACCTTCCTTGGCCTTCAGTGCCATTTCCAATATTTTTGCGAGGGGCCCCACGACGTCCAGCATCTTGTCTTGGCAGCCCCGCCAAGCCCTGTCCAACCCCCTCTTGGGATCCTTCGAGAACTTTCTCAAGAACGTGAGCATGCTCGCATCAATCTCCGGAGTGTCTGCTACGCCATCCGGAATCTCCGGGCGCGGGCACTCTGACCTAAAAGGATTACGAACCTCTCTGCTGAAACCTTTTCGGAGGTTCTCATGTAGGTACTCTGAGACCGCCGGGGGTGGGATCCAGTCCGAGGACCGGGGATGGACTATCTCTGAAGGGTCAAAGCTGAAAGTTCCGATTTTTTCTTCCGTCGGCTTTGGATCGACTCTGGCCTTCTTAAAGGGAGGAGGGTGCTCCTCCGAAGTGTCTGTATCGGTACCCGTGTCCGTGTTAGTTGTAGCGGTGTCTGTATCTACAGGGATCGGTCGTTTAGATTTGGCCTTTCCACCTACGTTAGGGTGGTCCGATGATCCTCTCGCTGGCAGGGAAGCCAAGGACTGCGCATGCGGCCATTGTTGCCCGGCCGAGCCTGCTGCGGAAGAAGTGGCTGCTTGCTTCTGTTTCTTCTTCCCTTCATAACCATGGCGTTTGGCAAAACCCTCCAGCTGTTTGCGAATAGGACGCAGAGCCACTGCAAGTGCCTGATGCACCGTCTGCGGGACTTTCGTCTCCATAGCCTTAGCCACCGAAGCCTGGACCGAGGCATCCAAGGCTTCCACTATATTGTCTTCCAGAACAGCCTCCTGCTGTCCGTCTACAATCTCCTCCCCATCATTATACTCTTCATCTGGATATCAAACCCAACCTTCCATCGTGAAGGTACACACTGCCGGACACACCTAGGGGGGGTAATGGGGGGGTCAGCCCAGGCACACAGATACATTAACTGTAGGCAACGTTTCCCAAACCCCCTCAGCAAAGCTGTAGTGAAAGGTCAGTGACCTGGGCCCTTCGATTCCCTGAGTGTGTGCGCACTCTGGGCCACAATCTTTTCCCAACCAACAAGCTCAAAAGGGCTGGCGATCACACAGGGGGTCCTGCCGGTGTGTGTAACGCGTGAATATTGCGTTCGCGGTAAGACGAGGAATCAGACCGAGGCGCGCCGCCCAAACGTTACCAAAAACCGCCAAAAACTAGCCCAATTGGTAAGCGTTTAGAGCGCGCGCGTCGGCCGAGAGCCACCCGGTGGAAGCGTCAGGGCGTACGAGGGAAGCCTCTGCGCGCCTTGCGGCTGCCGGTAACGGGCTCCTGTGCGGTTCGCGGCGGCCCCCCTGCCGGTCAAAGACCCTTTCTTTCGACGCTCGCTAAGCGCGTGGTCCTGAGGGCGGTCGCCCCAAATATCTACGGCTCTGAAGTGGTTCGTTAACGGACAGAGAAAAGTGCAAAGAACGAATAAATGATACACCAAGCAATAATAACAATTCAATCGCGGAGCGATCCGTTCAATCATACAATCTACCAATACCAATATCAATCTGCATTAACCCCAATGGAAAACCCAAACACAAGCAGAGTGAGGGAACCAAGGGGAGGTGCACTTAACTCTGGCTTGAGCAGCAAAGAAAGAGGATGTGAAACGCACGCAAGGGGTTCTTATGGACTGTGGGGGCGTGCCTATAACCATGGTGTTCATGGGAAATGTAGTAATTTATTGTTTGTTGTGAAAATAATATATTTTCATTGGCTGCTGTGTTGATGCAGTAAAGTTTGAGAAGCATAATCAGAAGCCTCCGGTCCTGTAATAGAATCGCGGATGGAAGCAGACACTTGGAAGATGTACATGGGCAGGAAGGTAAGATTGTTTTCTGAATATCGTTACGTAGTGCGTTTTTAGGTCGAGCGCAGACAGTCCTTGCGCTGTCACTTGTGTATACTTCAGCAGTTGAACTCCTCCCATTGCTGCCAGATGGTTTTAATTTGGCTGTGTTACTGTCCTTCACAAAAACGTGTTTGCCAATTGGTAATCCTCCCTTTATGTCCCTCCTTTTCGTTTCCGTTTTCGGCTGGATGCAGCAGTGTCGAAGTACTATATTGTTACGCCTCGTGTGTTGATGTCTTCCACTGAGGACTTATTTTCTTGTTTATTTCAGCTGCACGCTGCCCGATCTGGGATGATGGAAGGCGTACTTTTCTTTTCTTCTTTGTTTTCACGATAGCGTGCACACCGCGCTAAATATGTAACGTGGTGGCTGCGCTTTTGTTTTAAATGTTTAAAAGATGTATTTAATGATTTTTAACAATGGGGCATACTCCGCTTTCACTTTCATTGTATCGTACGCGCTGCGGTCTATGTCCTCCCATACTGCTGCGTCTTCGGCTCTACGTAACAACCCCTGACTCCACCCCCACTAATGAAAAAAAACAGCAGTGCCACCAGCTACAAACAAACACCATACCATCGGAAGCGGCAAAGTCACTGGAACGGGAATCACGTAAATGCCCTTTGAAAGCAGCATGTGCTCGTAAAGAAGCATTTCTTCAGCTTCTTTACGATTGTTACTTTCTGCCGCTGCTTGTTTATGTTACGTTTGTTTTACAGTTACAGCCAATTTGCATTTCAGCTTTCCGATCTTAAAAGCGCATGAGCAGCTTTCTGGCACTTCCGGTTTCATGGCAACTGTCACCGCCCTCTTGTGTCTGTTCTTGGCGGTATTGTATAGGCTCTGTGCTGTTCGCGTGTCCGGAGCTAGGAGAAAGGAGCTGTATGTCTATGGACTGCTGTTATTCCCCATGTTCGCCCTACTCCTGTCTGTATCCGCCTCATTTGACAACTATTTGGAAAACCGAGGCAAACGAGTTGGGCATCTTCACAGGTAGGTTAAAATGACGGACCCATTCTAACTGTATTTTAGGTCTGCTCGATACTAGGATGGAATCGCGAAGAATTAGATTGGGTGCGAGATCAGCGAAATGAATTATGTTTATGCAGCATCTCGTTTATTCTAAATTTACATCAGTCAGACTTTACGAGTTAATGTAGTAGATGAAAGGAGCAAGATAGATCAAATTGTCAAAATACAGTCCAAATAACCCAGAGCTCTCAAACGATTATGGGCGAATCCAATATAAATTGATATGGGTATGTCTATGCATCGCGCGGAGTTCTACTATCTAAAACTGCTGATTTAAGATTTGTGCGTGAATTGCCTCAGCTCGCCTAACTGAGCAAGTATCAAACAAACGTATTCAGTCTTTTAACCTCAACTGAAATTGCTCCCATTATTAATCGGTGTGGGAATTAACTAAGCGGCAGCAATTATGCAAACAGCAATACTTCATTCCAAAAATTGCCTCGGCAGGAATTGTCCGAAAAGCAACTGGACCCTCAGTTTATTCCTTCTTTGTTTTGTCCACAACATACATTGTTAATCCTAGGACGATGATTCATATATTTTGTCAAGTCTTCAACCCTCCAGAAATTCTGCTGTTAAACTACCTAATTGCTTCTCTAAGTCCTCCGTCTGCAGTTTAAGATATCGATCTCTGAGTCAGACTTGTTCAAACTCTTAGCACCAAGCAGGTGCCCAATGTTTATTTTCGTATGTAGCATGCTCTGTGTAACTGCATTTCGCCTGACTATTATCTTCCCAAACTTGAATACTTCACGTTTTATTTAACTTTTTTTGTATATGAAGAGTGCATTATGATATTTTCAGTATTCAGTAGTATTTTTGTGTGTGAAAACTAGTACATTAAGACTACTGAAATATAATGAATAATCTTTTAAGACTAACAGAATGCTAATCATCTTGTAGTCTTCAATTGCAACCCAGAAACACAAACCTTTAATTGCTAATTTGATTACTACTAGACTGTGAGAAATACTAAAAGACTACTAAATAAATAGTTATATTTTGTGTCCGTATTGTTCGCTTTGAATGCAAATATATAGAATTATAGATTTGTGACAGTGAGTAATGCTGATGTTTTAAACCAAGCGTTTTTGAGTGACACCAAATAGACAACAAGAGCAAACTTTGAGTTGTCTATATCACTCAGAATCCAGACGTGAAAAACATTTGTTCTTATGTTCACCAATGTGCTTATTGGCGCTAAATTGGGTAGCATGCATTCCTAGGTCACTAATTTAATGTGACAGAATTGATAAGTAAACAATTGCAATTTTAGGTGCTTCCCAAATATATATTAGTAATTCTGATTACGTAAAGCAAGGGAAGCTGTAGACAATAGATATCCACCACCCAAATGGGAGAGGTGTGGCGCCGCGGCCAGGGCGACTGACACTGGAATCTGGGGATCACGGTTCGATCCCCAGCTCCGGCGGCAGGTTAGCTTAGCACCATGTGACTCTGGGCAATAGCTTGCTTAATCTTCCCGACGGCACCCAGCGCCTAGAGACCCTTACGGGTGATTGTCGCGCTTTACAAATGTGGATTATTATTATAATATTATTATAATGTCTCTGTGGAAACAAACTGAATATGAGAGAAAATGCATGGACAATAGTACAGACAGTAATAAACGTCGTGGCATGGGAAAATGACGCCTAACTTAGTTTCGGAAAAACTCTAAATATATTCTTGCGACGCGTATAATGAAATGTACTAGAAAATAATTTGCAAAATGTCAAAAATATTCTTCCAAAAGGCCTCCCTTCATTTATGTACAACAGTGATAGCTGTATTTGTGTAATCGTTCTCTGGTTTATTTTGCTCTCTTTCTCTGTTCGTTGCTTGTACTGTAATTGGGGTGTGTGTATTAGCTGTCCAGTACTCTTTCTTCCTGTTGTAACCTGGCACTGCTTTTTTGGTCTCGCTGGAGCAAGGCGTAAGCATTACGGTAAGATTCTAGTAAGCAGTACGAAAAGTCTGCCAAAACTGCGGATTAGACACAGTTCATGTGATCGCAAGCCACGTCACACCACCATTTGTCTGTGCCTCGCATCAGACTTCAAAGGCTGCTGCTCCGCCAAACAGACTTCAAAGGCTGCCGCTCCCCCGCTCCTGCATCAGACTTCAAAGGAAGGCGCTAGCGCTCCCCCGCCACAGCAATGCCGAGAGCTTGTTGAGCCTGTTTCTGGACGAAAGTGAAAGCCTACGGTGCTTGTTTACAGTAGCCTTGCTCCTCAAATGCTGTTGCTGTGTTGCCATCTCTCTAGGGACACGCAGCTTGAAAACACTCGACTTGCTAGCTGCAATGCTACATCCGCTATGCTTTGCCTCTAGACACGTTGATCCCTCGCAGACTGTGCTGACTCTGCCCCTCCTGATTCTGAAACTGACCAACGCAGTCACCACAATTCTCTTCTCTCTGTCTTATGATGTCTGCCCTCCCACCATTTACTTCGGACCCTCGCCCTCACAACTCCTCGCCCTCACAACTCCTCACCCTCACACACCCTCACACCCACAACCCTCACACCCTCTCTCCCTCACACCCCCTCACTCGCCCTCACCCACCCTCGGACACCCTCACTCACCCTCACACCCTCACCCCCCTCACAACCCTCTCACCCTCACTCACGCCCGTCACCCTCACGCCCGTCACCCTCACGCCCGTCACCCTCACGCCCGTCACCCTCACGCCCGTCACCCTCACGCCCGTCACCCTCACGCCCGTCACCCTCACGCCCGTCACCCTCACGCCCGTCACCCTCACGCCCGTCACCCTCACGCCCCGTCACCCTCACCCCCTCACACCCCCTCACTCACCCTCACTCACCCTCTTACCCTCACTCACCCTCACACACCATCACTCACCCTCACACGCCCTCACTCACCCCCTCACACCCCTCACACCCCCACGCCCACTCACACCCTCACACACCCTCACTCCCCCTCACCCACCCTCACTCACCCTCACTCACCCTCTCACCCTCACCCCCTCACTCAACCTCACCCCCACCCCCTTCACCCTCACACACCCCTAACTCTCACACCCCCTCACACTCACACCCCCTCACCCTAACACCCCTCACACCCCCTCACCCTCACAGCCCCTCACCCTCACAGCCCCTCACCCTCACAGCCCCTCACCCCCTCACAGCCCCTCACCCCCTCACAGCCCCTCACCCTCCCTCACCGCCCCTCAACCTCACCCCCTCACTCCCCCCTCACTCCCCCTCACTCCCCCTCACTCCCCCTCACTCCCCCTCACCCACCCTCACCCACCCTCACACCCCCTCACCCACCCTCACACCCCCTCACCCACCCTCACACCCCCTCACCCTCACACCCCTTCACCCACACACCCCTTCACCCACACACCCCTTCACCCACACACCCCTTCACCCTCACACCCCTTCACCCTCACACCCCTTCACTCACCCTCACACCCACTCACCCTCCCTCACCCTCACACCCCCTCATGCTCACACCCCCTCACCCTCACACCCCCTCACACCCCCTCACCCCTCACCCTCACAACCCCTCACCCTCACACCCCCTCACACCCCTCACCCTCCCTCCCTCACACTCCCTCCCCTCACACTCCCTCCCCTCACACTCCCTCACCATCTCACCCCCTCCCATCCCTCACCCACCCTCACCCACCCTCACTTCACCCTCACTTCACCCTCACTTCACCCTCACTCCCCCTCACACCCTCACCCTCACTCACACCCCCTCACTCTCACACCCCCTCACTCCCCACACCCCTCACCCTCACACCCCTTCACCCTCACACCCTTCACCCTTACACCCCCTCACACTCCCTCACCCTCACACCCCCTCACCCTCACACCCCCTCACCCTCACACCCCCTCACCCTCACACCCCCTCACCCTCACACCCCCTCACCCTCTCACCCTCACACCCCCTCACCCTCACACCCCCTCACCCTCACACCCCCTTACCCTCACACCCACTTACCCTCACACCCACTTACCCTCACATCCACTCACCCCCCTCACCCACACAACCCTCACACCCCTCACCCTCACTCCCCCTCACCCACCCTCACACCCCTCACCCTCCCTCACCTTCACCCCTCATCACCCTCACACCCCCTCCCCCTCACACATCCCCTCCCCCTCACACCCCCCTCCCCCTCACACCCCCCTCCCCCTCACTCCCCTCACCCTCACTCCCCCTCACACCCCCTCACCCTCACACCCCCACACCCCCTCACCCACCCTCACACCCCCACCCCCCCTCACCCACCCTCACACCCCCTCACCCTCACCCACCCTCACACACCCACCCTCACACACCCACCCTCACACACCCACCCTCGCACACCCACCCTCGCACACCCTCACACCCCCTCAACCTCTCTCACCCTTACACACACTCCCACTCCCCCACCAGCATAGCATAAAAAAACATAGCATAGCATAACAAAAAAAAGCATAGGATAGCATAACAAAACATAGCATAGCAAAACACAACAAAGCATAGCATAGCATAACAAAACATAGCATAACAAAACATAGCATAACACAACAAAACAGCAGAACAAAACATAGCATAACATAACATAAAACAAAACATAGCATAACAAAACATAGCATAACCTAAAACAAAGCATAACAACAAAACATAGCATAGCATAACAAAACACAAAAAAACATAGCATAGCAAAAAAACACAACATAGCATAGCATAGCGTAACACAACACAACACAGCATAGCATAACAAAACATAGCATAGCATAACAAAGCATAGCATAACAAATCAAAGCGTAGGATAGCAAAACATAGGATAGCAAAACAAAACATAGCATAGCATACAGCACGACTCCGCACCACCACAGCATCACTCAGGGGCACCACAACATCACTGTGCGCTACCACAGCATCACTGAACGCCACATCATGACTTGTTCGCCATCACATCACTCAGCGCCACCACAGCATCAATCTGTGCAACCATTCAACAACACCTGGTTCAAATATGTTCTCTTAATGTTTCAAGCTTTATTACAAATGTAACAAAAATACGTTAATATTTCACTTCTGTTCTTGGATTATCGTCACAATAAAATACACTGAACATAATCTTCACAAAAATTATTTACAAAACTTTAAGCTATTGCAATTATAAATTACAATAACTTTTATTTAAGTATTAATTATTGAAAAAAAATTAAAAGGCTTTGTTTGTAAATCAATACATGTAAGTCACGTAAATACAACACATATTGCATTACAAATGCTATCGGTGTCACATTTGCGAAAGTTATAACTATTGTCATTGTAAATGACAAAGCTATTAATTTCGCTATTTTCAAAAACAAAACATAAATTAAAAATGTGTCATTTACAATACCAATAGCTCAAACTTTCTTAATGCGAGACCTATTGCATTGCAAATGCTTGTTTTAAAAATATTCTTTCTGCTTTGTGTTAATAATGTATATTTGTTCTAAATGTAATTGTGAGTTTTGCTATACTCTAGTTTAAGTAAAATGTGTATGATTTTTTATTTAATAAACTGTAAGAGCATTGAGGAAGATTGAGAGATGCAAGAGAGGGCTAGAATGAGAGGTAATATAGAAGTTAGATTTTAGGTAGCGCAACTTATTATAATGTGTTAATAAAAAATTCCATTCCTTTTGAAATTAAGTATTAACATTTGTGCCTGCGTTAATTTTTTGCGGGGCAATTTTGTGAGTAGAATTGAGTGAGGCTAATTTAGCATTAGAGATTGCTGCTATACGTATTTGCTACAACTGCACTGTGAGAGGGTGGCATGGGTAATATGGGGGTATTTGTTAGTAAATAAAATGATTTGTAATTTTTTAAAGACAAGTACATGCAAAATGTGTAGTAAATAGGGAGATAAAATAGCGAATGTGTTTACTTGCAAAATGTATTTGCATGTGTATGTTCAACGAAACTTGTTATACTTTTGTTTTGGTTTATTTACCTGGATTTGGTTGTATGCCATATTTTACTACCCTCCACTTAGCCTTTTCGCCACCCCGCCTCGCAGCACTGCTACAACGGTCGGTTAGTGTGTGTAATAGTATGTATTTTTAAATATTGGTTTGTACAACAAGGTGGTAAAGCACTGTATGATGTTTATAGTATTATGTAAAATAAAGAAATGGGATCTACGTTTGGGGTGGGAGTGAAGTTTGCGCAGTAGTAGCCCGTGGTGGGAGTACTGCAGGGCGGTGAGGCAGGGTGGGGGAGGTGTAAGGTGGAGGATTGTAAAATAAGGCATACGGCCAAACCAAGGTAATTAAACAAAAATAAGTAAATCAAATTCCGTTGCGCACGGCATTGTCAAATGCCATGTAGTGCACGGAACGAAATTTGCTTGTAGAGTGGTCACGCCCCGAATCCGAAAAGCACTGGTTATTTATGGACAGATCTCTCGCAGCTAGATCCTTATGGCGGGTTCCCTTCCTCTCCCGCAGGGGACGACCTCGCAGTCTCTATCTATCAGAGATTACCCGACCCACAATGTTGGCTTGGGACATATTGCGGTAACCAGGGGGCTCACGACATTCCCATTTCCCCTTACACCCACCGTACAGAATCAAGACTCGCCTGGCCTAGACTAAGGGGAATTCCACCACTGGATGACAGAGGCTACCCGCTCCATAGGACATTTCTTCGACCTTTCCGGACTGCGCCCGTTTATAGAATTCCGTACTGATCATGGACTTCCCGAATCGGAGTGCTATGGGTATCTACAGATACGACATTGGTATTCTGCATGGGGGGGTGAGGGAGGGTGCTGAGAGACGGCTCACACCGTTTGAGAAATGGTTAATTACAAGGCATAATGACGCGCATCTAACATCAGATCTGTATAAATTCACCCGTAACATCTCAGACACTGTGAAATCTCCCGGTCAATTGCGATGGGAGGGGGAGTTGGGTAGAGAAATCTCACCGAAAGAATGGAGGGATATCTATCACAGAGCCCATCGCACGGCCCGGAATGTCTCATCGACTGAAACAGCCACTATGTTGGCCACCTACTGGTATCTCACCCGCGTAAGACTCCATAAGGGCAACCCTGTACGTAGCCCACTGTGCTGGTGGGCCTGTGGCGCGCCGGGTACTCTCACACAATTACTTTGGGATTGCCCTAAGCTTGGGGCATATTGGCAACAAATACTAGATGAGTTTGACTCCCACTTTGACACCCAGATCCTGAGATTCCCGGCGTACATTCTCCTGAGCCCCCCAAATGCTATCACCTTCCCGCTTACCTCTAAGAGAAGCAAACAAATGGCGCTCACTCTAGGTGCCAAAGTACAAAACAGCCTCACACACTGGGGTTCCACTACCGTCTCTGCACGCTTAGGCTGGCTCCATAAACTATGGTCCATCGTAGGAATGGAGAAGATCTCTCTCTCGCTAACCAACCCGGGGCTTCCTTCCATGAGCTATGGGCGCCCCTCCTTGCACTCTTGACATCCGAATTTACAGAGCTCACCTGTCCCAAATATCTCAGATTGCTTAGACTGGCGGATCCTCCGCCAACGCCTACCACCGCTAAATCGGCCACCTAGCCACGTATGGGATCTGATAGTTGGGTTGCAACACTTCCTTTTTTCTTTCTTTTTTTTTTCTCAGATGGTCCTTTTATTTTATTTTTTTCTCTTTATGAGGAGGAGGGGGCTGGGGGCAGGAGTTTGTTGCACCTTTGTTGTTGTTCAGGCCTGAAGCACATAAAAGTGACATGCCGGGTTGTAACCCTTTGATTGTAGAGCACATTGGCTCATTTGTTCTTTTTGTGGATAAAATCAATAAAAGACATCTAAACCAAAAAAAGCAGGAAATCCGGGCGGCCCAGAGTGTCAGAACCCCCTTCTAACACATGCCGCGCCCAGCTGATTCCTACAGGGAAGAAATGGCCACTCTACATGGGTATTCTACCCGTAGTCAGCGATAACTAGTTAGAAGGGGTTCTGACCAGACCCCCTCACTCACCAGTTATTCGCTTAGACCACCTACTCCTCCCATCCATGAATTCTCTACTCATGACGGGGATCCCAGACTACCCTAAGAACCCTCCGGGCTCTAGGTTAGATACCTCTAGGTCACTCATGGTTTACATGGACTCAGCCTAACTAGGCCCATCTTTGCCCTCGGGTATACAACACTATGCCGACCACTTCTGTGGACAAGGGTACAGTGCCTCAGCACTGATGTGGTCTTCTAGGATAGCTCTACATCCCATCCCCCGGGGTCACTAGCTGGTCTCCCTTCTGGAGTTAGTTCCAACCAGTACCCTCTATCAGTTTGGTCCTTGCACTCCAAGGATGCAACCTCTCTGCACCCTCAGCCTGCTGCTGGGGTCATTCAGCTGCCACCACCCTTTCGGGATGACAGGTTTCCCTAAAGAAAGCACAACCACTTGTGCTTTCCCCACACAGAAAAGCACCCTTTGGCCACTCACCTGGCTCCCTGATAGGACCTCAGACTGGCCTCACTACCACGCTGAGAGTGCCAGGGAGGAACACTGAGGGTACCTCGTCAGACATCCTGCAGCTCATTCCCCCTGTCAGTAGCTCCACACGGAAACTACCCCGGGAACCTAGACCCCTTCCTTGTTCTCCGCTGCGAGAACAGGGCCTATGCACCCTTCCCTCCGAGAGGCGCACTCTCCTCCCGGAGTACCCTTAGAGAGCCTGTGGCCCGAGTTAGCTACATCCAGACCCACCTCTCATGACTCTCCCCGGTCTCCCTGCAGCGCCTTGGGAGACTGTCCAGGGACCCACATGATTCCTGGATGGCCTGCACCACACCTTCTGAAGAGCAGGGTCCCTTCACTTAAGATTGGCCCCACCTGCCTTCAGGGTAGAACTACCACACTCAGCCAGGGACCCTCAAGATCCCTGCTAGGCCTGCACCACCCTCCTCTGAAGCACAGGGTCCCTTCAATTAAGATAGGCCCCACCTGTGTACATGGTGGTACTACCTTGAAGAAGTCCACCTCCTGCCTCGAGCGAGGGGATCAACCCAATGCTCCTGGTCCTTTGGTCCAAGTCCATCGGACCTACCTGACTGGTCTCCGGCTAGGCATCGCCGCAGCCACCACATCAGGTTCACAACACCAGCTCTAGAATGACATCCTGTTGCTTCCTTGGGTAACCACCTACCCGACACTGACACCTCAGGGTCCACCACTAACCCTTCACCTTGAATCTAGGGAGCACATCACCCCCACTCAGATCTCCACAGGGTTAGTTACCTAGCCCACTTAGTTTACCTAGGGGCTACCACTACAACTCCTGCTCATGAACTACCCTCCTCGGGGGCCACCCACCACCAGGGGCCAACCCTGGATTGCTCTACTCCCCACCAGTTAACCTGGGGGGCCAGTCTGACACCCAACTCTGCCACACCCTCCTCCCACCATAGGAAAAGTTTCTTGGGGTTCCCCACCATGGGAACCCCTGGGGTATTACTACCCGGGGTAGAAAAACCTCCTGCCCCACCCTTCCAGTGGTTTTGGCCTGCGCCAAAGGTAAGCAAACTTTCAGCGGGGGAAGGATATCTGGGGCCCCCTCTGTGGAAACTCTCCTTGCCCTTAAAAAGTATGGGAATCTCCCAGGACTCCTACGTCTCCTGACCCCCCCAGGTCAATCTACCCCTAATCCCCTATCTGTGATGTAGGTATCAGTTGCTGTCCCTATCTCTTGAGGAGACACCCTCATCACGCAGGTGTAGTGTTGGGGTTCAAAGGTGTACAATATGGCTTAGAACATTTGTGTGCAATTATTTCCTGGAAAGCACCAGTCCCGCTAGCATATGCTAATCAACGTAACTCAGTCATATCAATACAGTCTACATTTAAACCATAATATCCTCACATGACATAAATGTGCGCAGGACTTTCCTTTCCCATACTTCTAGTTCACATAACCAAAACTTTGAACCCTTCTCCGAGCCTTGTGCTCTTCCATTTGCTCATTACTGCATCAGTAATTAGGTAATGTGTGGCAAAACTGGACTCATCAAATGCTATAAATTCACACCACAATGGGATACTATGTATCCTGCCGCTGTCACTAATGTTGGAAATCGAGGCAGTATCTGTGAGGGCTGCACAAGTAACATGACCACATTTGTCCTTCACTGGGAACCAAACACCCAATTGTAGCGCCTGACTCTCAGAAGGTTTAGGAAACAAAAAGGGTCTTGACTCCTAAACTCAGCAAGGCTGAGCCAATATACACTAAAGAAACAAAACACTTGCCAGTGCTGAGAAACTTATTTTTCAAAACCAACTAAAGAACACAGCATACATGAAAATAGCATGGACACTTGCTTTTTGAATTGCAACTTTTGTTTTAATTTTCTTCTGAAGACTATTTTAGTTTTTAGTCATTTTTAGTTTTGTGCATGGGAATACAAAAAAGAGTTTATGTACATTTATATACAAACATGAAATAAGACAAATTGGTATGTACAATGAATCAGACTAACTCACAAACACATTCTTGGCCGTCCATTCATACTACTCCACATCCATACTGGTCCCGGTGCCAAAAAGAACCTATATACACAACAAATGAAGAGTCCTTTTTTGTCGTATTTTACAATTGTTTGTAACAGTTTAAAAGGAAAGCAAACAGTCTTTCTGTGTATTGTCGAGAAATTTCAATCTAAATTCAAAGGGATGACCCGGGACCGGGTCGGTCGACGCGTTTCAAACCCTGTGAGTACCAGGGTTCTCCTCAGGACCAAAAAGTAACTACAAAGAAAAGGAAACAATCATAAATCTTATGTTCTAAGAGATAAACACCTTATTCGCTGTCTAGCTTCCCTCAGCCTACCTCTATTGTTGGGTCATGGCTCCAACCGTGATTGCAGACAATTGTATTCCAAATGAAGGGGAGAGGGAAGTGCTGGAACATAATAGAAAAACAAACGATAAGTGCGCTAAGTTTTGAGTAATACCAGTGCTGTTGTCACACATGTCCGTCCTTACGTCACTCATTCATTCGGTGTCAGAATGTGTGCCTACCTGGGCGGTTAAGCGTGATTGCTGAGAATTAAGTCCTCAATTGATCGGGCTCTGTCGTGAAGTTTCGCATGGGAATGCTGTGAAATCAAAAGGGGAGACGTGTGTTACCGCTTGGTTTCTAGCGTGTCTATTGCGGTGAGTTGTAACGTTCGCTGGCCCCCATGGAATCCTTCTTACCGTGGCTAAGCACCGCGTTAGTTTTCGAAGTCCACTGCAGTTCGTACTTTTCCACTCCTTCCCCTTCAGTCTTCTGGGAGTGAGTGAACACACACACTGTTATTGGCTGTGGGTGTGGCTACGCTCTGAGGAGTTATGGGAGATGTAGTCCCGTTGGCGGTGTTGAAAAACTAAAGCAGTTTACGTGTTCAATTTGTAGATTTCAGAAATCTCATTTAGTCCGTTGACTGCTGTGTCGAATTTCATTATTAGCAGGGCTTCTCTTTGGTTTAGTCGTGTCTCCAAGTTGCCCCCTCTCGGATCATTTTCAATTTTCGACAGGACCGTCCACTTTAGTTTGGTTTTATCATGATTCTTAGCCACCCAGTGGTTCACTAAGGGTGCGTTTTCGACTTCTCTGCGTATTCTTGACTTGTGCTGGGTAATGCGTTGCCTGACTTCCTGAGTTGTTTTTCCTATGTATAACATTAGGCAGGGGCACATTATAGCGTACACGACATTCCTTGTCTTGCAATTGGTAAAAACTTCATGTTTCCAATTGATGTTATTAAATGAGAAAACCGACTCCTCTATGGTTTCTTCACAGCAGATGCAGGTTCCACATTTGTGGTGTCCTGTTGTCGGTGGAAACCCAAAAAGACTTCTTAGAGTCGGGCCTTTCTCAATTGGTAAAGCTGCTCTCACAATGTGGTTTGCCACACTTTTTTTTTTCTTTTTTGTATGCAAACAAAGGCGGCACTTTGAAATCCTCATGTAAATCTTTCACTAGATGCCAGTTAGATGTTATCAGTTTTTTGAGTTGGTTGGCCGCTGGGCAAAAGGTCGAAACACAGACCAATCGTTTATGTTCCACTCTCGGTTTTTTCTGCATTAGTGATTCACGTGGCGTCCACCATGCCCTTTTAAGCGAATTTTATAATAGTTTTTTAGGGTACCCTCGTTGGAGAAGCCTCTCCTTCAGTAGATTAGCATGCTCGAAATAATCCTCTTTCCGTGAACAATTCCTACGAATCCTGAGGAATTGTTCAAAGGGTAGATTTTGTCTCAGGCTGCGTGGATGATTGCTGGAGTATAACAACACTTTGTTTCTGTCCGTCGATTTTCGGAACAAGGTGGTCCCAAGGCCTCCGTCGAATGGTTCAATTTTTACATCCAAGAATGTTATGGATTTATTTGATGACGTACAGCTAAATTTTATGTCATTTGTACGTGCATTCAGCCAATCGACAAATTTTTTAAGGGTTTCAGGGTTGCCAGTCCAAATGAGGAACACGTCGTCTATATATCTCATATAATGAGAAATCCGGTCTTTAAAGGGATTGTCATTGTAGATGAATTTTTGTTCGTAGAGTCCCATATACATCACCGCTAGTTCCGGGGCAAATGGGCACCCCATTGCTACTCCCTTTACCTGAAGGAAGTATTCAGAGTCAAACGTGAAGAAGTTTTTTTGCAAAGCAAAAGAAGCCAGTTCTAGAATGAATTCTGTGGGTACTTGGAATGGTCTATCACGTGTGTCCAGGAAAAATGACAATGTTTCAAGGGCTTGATCTTGGGGGATCTGGGTATAGAGTGAAACGACGTCTAGCGTCACCATTAATTGTTGGTTTTCATCGAACTGTATCGTCTCGATCTTTTGGAGGAATGCAGTCGTGTCTTTAAGGTGAGTGTTGGACTTGGCCCGCAGGGCAGGTTCACCCCTAGACTTTTTGCCTTATTTGTGACCCTGTGTTAGTGATTTTTGGGTCTCTGCGCACTTTTCCCCTGAGTCCCAGAGTGAAAGTGCGTGCGTGTAGTATGGCTGGCCTGCCCTCCCATAGGAATGCATGGGGAATGTGTGTGTCCCTAGTAGTTCCTGATGCGTGGGGAGTGCAGGCTCGAGTTTGGTATGCCTAAACTCGTGAGAGTGAATGCTGCAAGATGGTGTCTGCGGCATGTATGTGTCTAGTTGGGAAGTGCTACTTCTGGACATTGAGATATGTGTGCAGTGAGGGTGCTGGAGCGTGATTGGCTGGAGCTGGCTGGCATGCCAGGCTCCAGGAAGTCTGGATGGGTCTGCCCGGTGGTGAGTGGGAGATTAGCATGAGTGATGTGTGGGAGGAGTGTACCTGGGTCCTGGATGGGCTGGGTTTTCCCCACACAATGCTGGCTCCGCCCCCCTGTGGTGTGTCTAATGACCCTAGCCTCCCCAGTGAATGAAATGGGTGGTTGGGCCATCAAGAGTGCTCCAGAACCAGCTGCGACTGGTTTTTCCCCCACCCTGCACATTGTAACAAAGGAATTTACAGTATAAGAAGGGGCTGTGTCCCCTTGGAAAATGTTCTTCTTTTGGAATCCTGCCAGAGGGGGCTTGTGCCGCTGCTGGGGCCAGAAGGACCGCCACTTGGGGAGTCTCCCTGCCTGGAGACCCAGTGTGCTGGCTCTGGCCCAGCCTTGCCCCCCTGCCTGCCTCCAGCCCTGCTGGAGCTCTGCCCTGTCCTCCAGTGCTGCGGAGCACTGAGGACTTCTTGCCTAGCGCTTGGGAGCGCTTTATTTCACTTATTGCGCTTGTGAGCGCTGTAATTACAGAGGCCGGTGCCCACCCGGCACTGTCCGCCCCGAGCGAGTGCACACCTCGCTGACTGTGAATTGCTGCTGGGACCGGGCGCTGTTCCTTGCCAAGGATCGAGTGCCCACCTCGAGTAAGTTCTGTGCCGAGATCGTCCTGAAGTTGCGAGTGCCACCTCGCTTCTTAATTTAATTGGAGCCGGTGCCCACCCGGCATTGCCCCGTGTCGTCCTCGCAGAGGAGAAGCCGAGAAGGAGAAGCCACCCGCGTCATCGCCCTGCCGCGCTGGGATTGGCCCAGCCGGCCGAGCATCCGGCCGCGTCATCGGGAAGACCGGAGAAGCAGGAAGCAGCCTGCCGCGTCTTGCCTGGAGCCCCCGAGTGGAGAAGAGCCCCGCCCGCGGCCCAGCTGAGCAGCCGAGGCAGCCGGTGAGTGCGGGGGCGGGTTCTTTGTTGTGCTGCGGGCGGCCCCGTTGAGAGAGGGTCGCTCCGACAAGAGGGGCCAGTTCTTTGTTCGCGCCTGTGATTGAGAGCCTGCGAGGCTCTAGGCGGCCAGTATTTCCCGAGTCCCCCGAGAGGGACTCCAACGATTGTGGCAATCAGTGTGCTTAGAGCGGCCCCGGTTGGCAGCGGGCCGCTCCCACGATCTTGGGGGCATTTTCCCTTGCATCCCGAGTCCAGGAGGGACTCCAACCCGAGCCTAAGAGAGGCTCCGACGAGAGGAAGCATCTCCGCGTTTGTGGAGCCACGAGGTGCCCCGGGGGCACCAGTTGAGTAGAGCCCAGCGTGGCTCTTGGCAAAGCCTCATCTCTTTGGGTCCCCAGAGCGAGCGACCCCCCAGCCCAGCGAGGCTGTACCTTTCTGTTGCTGGAGCCCTGAGAGGCTCAGCAGCCCCCTTGCTAGTGAGGGAGCCTAAGAGAGGCTCCGCGGTGCCACAGTGGTGGTTCTTTGAGCCCAGAGAGGCTCCAACTCTGTGCTAACTTTCCCTGCTCCAGTTGTCCAGCACTTAGTGGACAACTGCCACGTTTAGGCCCTGACATTGGGACACCGGGACAGTCACAGGTGGTGACTGGTGAGTTTGGGGACATAGTTAGTGATTTTACACCTCTGAATGTTACGGCATCATGTGTTTTGCTTACACCTCTGAATGGGTAGATTATTCATCATGTGTTCTCTTGGTCCTTTTACACCTCTGAATGTTACGACATCATGTGTGTTGCTTTTGCACCCCTACAGGTAGTGTGACGTGTAGGTGGTTGTTTTCTCCCTAGTACAGGTGGTGCTAGAGAGGTCCTGTTACCAGTGATTACTGGTTGTATGCTCTACTGTTATATTTTTGTGCCACAGTAATTATTTCTAAAAGTGCTGATACCCTTGACAGTGGTCCAAGTGGCCCTGTCCTGTACAAATATCCCTTGTAAATTCCGCCCGTGCCTGTTGGCACCGTGTAATAAGATGTGTGTTTTATCTGATGTATATTTTTATAATACAAAGGCTATTTTTACATAACCTTGTGTGGAGTGTTTCTTTGTGGTGGGCCTTGGGTGTTGTTGCTGGGGTGCGTGCGCAAATACTTAACTTACATCGCCTCCAAGTTTAGCCTTGACTGCTCGCGCCACGTTACCTAGAGGGCGAGTAGGGGTTGCCTTGGTGTGTGACTCCCTTGCCCTGACACTTAGAAGTGGCGATCCCTGACTGACCTCGACGCGAGTCTTGGCCGGCCACGGTCCCGGTTCTAACATTGGTGGCAGCGGTGGGATAAGGATTTGTGTTTGCGATGTACCACAGTAGCAACTGGCCACTACAAAGCTCTGCATTTTAGATGACCACATTTTTGGGGATTATTGTGTTTTGGTGAAGTTCCATTATTGCTTCTCCTGAAGAGTGTCATTTGATAATTGTGTTCAGTACATTTGTCCCCCGCCCTGCTTCCAGAGTTTGGTACCTGTGTCACATGTGGTCAGGTTGAGAAGTCAGGGGTGGTAGAAACTGCCTTACCGATCCGAGGGGAGGGTGTGTGTGGAGGAATGGTGGGTTTCCCTGGACGCATGAGTGAGTTCTTTTTTTAAGGAGAGTGGAAGTTTTGGAATTGTGTACTTTTACTTCAGATTGCTAGGTCCCTTGTGTTGCACGTGTCTGTGAGCATCCTGTCAAGATGGAATCTCCTTTTAACCTGTGTGGCCTGTCTAAGTACAGTGTGCATGAGTTGGTACGGTTATGTAAGGAGAGAGACATCCCAGTGAGTGAGTCAGACACCCAGTCCAAGCTTAGGGATAACATGATCCTGTGGCAGAAGAGTGACTGGGAGCGTGAGCACAGTGAGAGGGAGAGGGCCCGGACCGCACACCATGAGGGTGGTGGGTCTGAGGGGAGCCCTGAAGAGTCTGATGTGGAGAGTGAGTTTGACAGTGGATGGGCCCCAGCAGAGAGCGAGTACCCCCTAGATAGGGAGTCCCTTGCTGGGTCCCGTGTCAGAGATAGCACCCCATCCCTTTCCCTGTCCCCAGAGGAGTGGATGGATAAGAGAGAAGAGAGGGAGCACCAGCTGGCCATGGAGAAGCTCAGGTTAGAGTATGCCTGGAAGATGGCGCAGCTGGGTGTGAATGAGCGGATTGCAGAGGCTGAGAGGGCCTTGGCCAGGGAGAAGATAGCCCTAGAGTGTAGGGTATCCCCTGACCGCAGTCTTAATTTTCTGGATCCCCCAGGGAGGGTGGAGTCCAGTGGTGGCAGCTATGTAGAACCCAGTGCGAGCAGTCCCACTCCCAGTTCCCCCAGTCTGGTACCTGTTTCCCCAGAGGAGGAGTTAAGGTTGAAATTCAGGGGCAGTAGGAAGCTGCCTCACCAGTCGTGGGAGGAGTTTGAGGATGAATGTTGTGGGACACTGTTTGATTGGGTGAAGGTTAACACGAGAGATGATTTTGATGTCTTGTTTGATCTGATTGTCAAGGAGCACCTGCTCAGTTGTTGTTCTCCAGAGTTGCGCACACACCTGTTGGGGTGTGGATTGTCTGACCCGTGTGAGCTTGCAGATGAAGCGGACCGCTGGGAGAGTGCGAGAGGTTCTGTACAGTCACTAGAGAGTGAGTCCAACAGCAGTGGTACAGGGAGCTTCCAGCCCAGCGTGGTGGAAGAGGCTCAGTGTAGCCCAGCTAGGTCCCAGTATAGTGGGAAGGGTGAAGGGGCTGACTGCCTGGCTCAGTGGAGCAGGAGTCAGGGGGTGGCTGAGAGCACCCAGAGGCCCGAAGCCCTGTCTCAGAACTTGGGTGGTTTCTTGAGGGAACACCAGGTTGGGGACCTAGGCTGTCCTGTTAGTACACTTGAGGAGGATCTCCTAGTGTCTAGGGAACCTGGAGTGTCTGTAACCAGAACTCCAGGGGTTCCAGTGTCCGGCAGTGTCGCTCCAGTTGGGAGGGCACAGAAGTCCGAAGCGAGGAGTGATTGGGGGACGAGTTTCCCAGTGGATGCACCAGTGGACCAGAGACTAGCCAGTTGGGCTAGGTCTTGGGTGGACCCGGGTGGCGCCACTTCTGGTCTGGGGGATCTTTGCGCACTGTCAGGTGGACAGGAGGCGGGAGATCTGCGCCAGACAGACCGTCACACGACACATGGGTCATGTGTCAGCCTCAGGGGGATTGCGTGTGAGTCCTCAGAAGTCCTGGAGTGCCAGGCAATTATTCCACCAAAGGTTTTAGACCGGAGGTTGGGAGGCCAGGTGCAGGTTCGGCCTGACCTGAAGGGTAGGACGACTGTAAGCAGTGTCCTGACCGGTTCTTCCAGGGGAACTTCTCCAGTTGGGAGAGGGCAGACCTCTGGAAGGGGGTGCAGAGGGTGGGAAAGCCCACCTCTGACCCCGGCGCAACCTGAGGGGTTAAACCCTGGGTTGGAGTGGCGTTGTAAGGGTACCCCTCGCAGGAGGAGGAGGAACCCTGGAAGACGAGGTAAGGGGAGGAGAGCCTTCCCTGAGACTCCTGGTCCGCCTGAGGTTGTAGACCAAAGGCTGGTGAACCAGTGGCAGTCTAGTCCTGTCTTGCAGACAGGGAGAGTGGAGAATGGACACTATGTGCCAGGGGTTACTACCCCCCGCTCTGCGAATTGGCAGGGACCGGTGGCACCTGGGTGGCCCAGGGCCTGGTCCCGGCCGCGGACAGCTGAGGAGTACCAGTGGGGTAGCCCAGTTGGTCCTTACAGGAGCTTTAGAAGGAACCCTAGGGGTTCACCGTGGCATAGAACAGGAGAGTGTCCCGGCAGTGGCGGGCCTGCGTCCGTGTTCTATCGCCCCAAGCAGGGAAGTCCATCACGGTGGTGATTGTTCTCCCCTGCGTTTTGGCTGGAAGGGGGTTGTGTTGGACTTGGCCCGCAGGGCAGGTTCACCCCTAGACTTTTTGCCTTATTTGTGACCCTGTGTTAGTGATTTTTGGGTCTCTGCGCACTTTTCCCCTGAGTCCCAGAGTGAAAGTGCGTGCGTGTAGTATGGCTGGCCTGCCCTCCCATAGGAATGCATGGGGAATGTGTGTGTCCCTAGTAGTTCCTGATGCGTGGGGAGTGCAGGCTCGAGTTTGGTATGCCTAAACTCGTGAGAGTGAATGCTGCAAGATGGTGTCTGCGGCATGTATGTGTCTAGTTGGGAAGTGCTACTTCTGGACATTGAGATATGTGTGCAGTGAGGGTGCTGGAGCGTGATTGGCTGGAGCTGGCTGGCATGCCAGGCTCCAGGAAGTCTGGATGGGTCTGCCCGGTGGTGAGTGGGAGATTAGCATGAGTGATGTGTGGGAGGAGTGTACCTGGGTCCTGGATGGGCTGGGTTTTCCCCACACAATGCTGGCTCCGCCCCCCTGTGGTGTGTCTAATGACCCTAGCCTCCCCAGTGAATGAAATGGGTGGTTGGGCCATCAAGAGTGCTCCAGAACCAGCTGCGACTGGTTTTTCCCCCACCCTGCACATTGTAACAAAGGAATTTACAGTATAAGAAGGGGCTGTGTCCCCTTGGAAAATGTTCTTCTTTTGGAATCCTGCCAGAGGGGGCTTGTGCCGCTGCTGGGGCCAGAAGGACCGCCACTTGGGGAGTCTCCCTGCCTGGAGACCCAGTGTGCTGGCTCTGGCCCAGCCTTGCCCCCCTGCCTGCCTCCAGCCCTGCTGGAGCTCTGCCCTGTCCTCCAGTGCTGGGGAGCACTGAGGACTTCTTGCCTAGCGCTTGGGAGCGCTTTATTTCACTTATTGCGCTTGTGAGCGCTGTAATTACAGAGGCCGGTGCCCACCCGGCACTGTCCGCCCCGAGCGAGTGCACACCTCGCTGACTGTGAATTGCTGCTGGGACCGGGCGCTGTTCCTTGCCAAGGATCGAGTGCCCACCTCGAGTAAGTTCTGTGCCGAGATCGTCCTGAAGTTGCGAGTGCCACCTCGCTTCTTAATTTAATTGGAGCCGGTGCCCACCCGGCATTGCCCCGTGTCGTCCTCGCAGAGGAGAAGCAGAGAAGGAGAAGCCACCCGCGTCATCGCCCTGCCGCGCTGGGATTGGCCCAGCCGGCCGAGCCTCCGGCCGCGTCATCGGGAAGACCGGAGAAGCAGGAAGCAGCCTGCCGCGTCTTGCCTGGAGCCCCCGAGTGGAGAAGAGCCCCGCCCGCGGCCCAGCTGAGCAGCCGAGGCAGCCGGTGAGTGCGGGGGCGGGTTCTTTGTTGTGCTGCGGGCGGCCCCATTGAGAGAGGGTCGCTCCGACAAGAGGGGCCAGTTCTTTGTTCGCGCCTGTGATTGAGAGCCTGCGAGGCTCTAGGCGGCCAGTATTTCCCGAGTCCCCTGAGAGGGACTCCAACGATTGTGGCAATCAGTGTGCTTAGAGCGGCCCCGGTTGGCAGCGGGCCGCTCCCACGATCTTGGGGGCATTTTCCCTTGCATCCCGAGTCCAGGAGGGACTCCAACCCGAGCCTAAGAGAGGCTCCGACGAGAGGAAGCATCTCCGCGTTTGTGGAGCCACGAGGTGCCCCGGGGGCACCAGTTGAGTAGAGCCCAGCGTGGCTCTTGGCAAAGCCTCATCTCTTTGGGTCCCCAGAGCGAGGGACCCCCCAGCCCAGCGAGGCTGTACCTTTCTGTTGCTGGAGCCCTGAGAGGCTCAGCAGCCCCCTTGCTAGTGAGGGAGCCTAAGAGAGGCTCCGCGGTGCCACAGTGGTGGTTCTTTGAGCCCAGAGAGGCTCCAACTCTGTGCTAACTTTCCCTGCTCCAGTTGTCCAGCACTTAGTGGACAACTGCCACGTTTAGGCCCTGACATTGGGACACCGGGACAGTCACAGGTGGTGACTGGTGAGTTTGGGGACATAGTTAGTGATTTTACACCTCTGAATGTTACGGCATCATGTGTTTTGCTTACACCTCTGAATGGGTAGATTATTCATCATGTGTTCTCTTGGTCCTTTTACACCTCTGAATGTTACGACATCATGTGTGTTGCTTTTGCACCCCTACAGGTAGTGTGACGTGTAGGTGGTTGTTTTCTCCCTAGTACAGGTGGTGCTAGAGAGGTCCTGTTACCAGTGATTACTGGTTGTATGCTCTACTGTTATATTTTTGTGCTACAGTAATTATTTCTAAAAGTGCTGATACCCTTGACAGTGGTCCAAGTGGCCCTGTCCTGTACAAATATCCCTTGTAAATTCCGCCCGTGCCTGTTGGCACCGTGTAATAAGATGTGTGTTTTATCTGATGTATATTTTTATAATACAAAGGCTATTTTTACATAACCTTGTGTGGAGTGTTTCTTTGTGGTGGGCCTTGGGTGTTGTTGCTGGGGTGCGTGCGCAAATACTTAACTTACATCGCCTCCAAGTTTAGCCTTGACTGCTCGCGCCACGTTACCTAGAGGGCGAGTAGGGGTTGCCTTGGTGTGTGACTCCCTTGCCCTGACACTTAGAAGTGGCGATCCCTGACTGACCTCGACGCGAGTCTTGGCCGGCCAGGGTCCCGGTTCTAACAGTGAGCTGGGACTGTTTCAATGAACGGTTTCAAGAAAAAATCTATGTATTTAGCCACCGGCTCGAAAAAGGGATTCGCATCCAGAAACTATTGGACGTCCTGGAGGGTTATTTTCATCCTTGTGGATTTTTGGCAATACATAGAACACTGGGGTTCTTGGATTTTTGTTCTGCAGAAATGCCAGTTCCTTTGAGCCCACAAAGCCTTGGTCGAATCCTTTTTGAATGATCTGAAACAGTTGACTCTGGAGTTCATTTGTAGGATTTTTTGCAATGCGTCTATAGCATGTAATGTCATTCAATTGTCGATAGACTTCCGTTTTATATTTGTTGATGTCCCAGACGACCACCGCTCCCCCTTTGTCCGCTTGCTTCACAACCACTGTTTTGTCGTTTTTCAAGGTAAGTAGTGCATCCTTTTCTGTTTTAGCAAGATTGTATTTCACATAATTCTTTCTTTTTTCAAAAGCAGAAATTCCAGATAGGACTGTACGTTCAAACGTGATGACTTCTTTCGGAATTTTTGAACCAGCTGGACAAAAAGTGGATTTCTTTCTTAAACCTGTCACTTCGGGTTGATGGTCTTCAATAACATCTGAAAAAAATGTTTTCAGCCGAATCTTACGGCAGAATTCTAGCGTCTCTAGCTTCATTTTGACGAAATCTGTGGGCCGGGATGGCACAAAACCAAGCCCTTTTGTCAAAATAGATGTTTCTGCTTCCGTCTGACTCCTGTCAGATAAATTGAATATAGGTGGGAGATTTAGCTCTTGTAAAACCGGGATCGTGTCCTCATTTCCCATGGCTGGACTGGTCGCTTATCCGCCCAGGTAGGCACACATTCTGACACCGAATGAATGAGTGACGTAAGGACGGACATGTGTGACAACAGCACTGGTATTACTCAAAACTTAGCGCACTTATCGTTTGTTTTTCTATTATGTTCCAGCACTTCCCTCTCCCCTTCATTTGGAATACAATTGTCTGCAATCACGGTTGGAGCCATGACCCAACAATAGAGGTAGGCTGAGGGAAGCTAGATAGCGAATAAGGTGTTTATCTCTTAGAACATAAGATTTATGATTGTTTCCTTTTCTTTGTAGTTACTTTTTGGTCCTGAGGAGAACCCTGGTACTCACAGGGTTTGAAACGCGTCGACCGACCCGGTCCCGGGTCATCCCTTTGAATTTAGATTGAAATTTCTCGACAATCCACAGAAAGACTGTTTGCTTTCCTTTTAAACTGTTACAAACAATTGTAAAATACGACAAAAAAGGACTCTTCATTTGTTGTGTATATAGGTTCTTTTTGGCACCGGGACCAGTATGGATGTTGAGTAGTATGAATGGACGGCCAAGAATGTGTTGTTTGTGAGTTTGTCTGATTCATTGTACATACCAATTTGTCTTATTTCATGTTTGTATATAAATGTACATAAACTCTTTTTTGTATTCCCATGCACAAAACAAAAAATGACTAAAAACTAAAATAGTCTTCAGAAGAAAATTAAAACAAAAGTTGCAATTCAAAAAGCAAGTGTCCATACTATTTTCATGTATGCTGTGTTCTTTAGTTGGTTTTGAAAAATAAGTTCCTCAGCACTGGCAAGTGTTTTGTTTCTTTAGTGACTCTCAGAAGGTAGCACCGCAGAGCAGTCTGCGGCTTACTCAAGGGAGGTGGTGTGGGCTTGTAACCGCCATTCCAGGTGCGCAGCAATAACACTCAATAATTGAGTCCAGTCTGTACTTTGCTTTATAAAAGTAAGAGTACATTTATTAAACACACAATACTCAATACTATGCACCAAATTACAAATATACATAAGCTGTTGGAATTACTTTGTGACATTGCATAACATCTCCACCCCTCCCACAGGGGGGTATGGTCTAGTGCCACCACCACTCCCATGTATGCACATCATCTTGCTTCCAGATGCAGTTAGTTGAATATAAGATGGAAAGAGGGCCCTGCACACTAGCATCATTCCAGCGACGACCCACCCCGCTACCTCAGCAAGCATTTAAAATACGTACACCTGCCCTGGCGACACACAACCCTGACTAAGCATTTCCTGCTGACCATGAAGTATACACCCCTACGTCTTAAGGGCTAACAGTCTGGGCTCTTCACCTAAGCGCAGTAGCAAGAATACATGTTTAAGCATCACTTTAGAATGACAGTACTCATCACATTTGTTGGACATTAGAATGTGTTGCAATTACAGCCCCTAAAGGCATCACAGAGTAAATCACAATATTACGCATATACAGCCAGACACCCTAGCAGGAATGTCTGGCAACATAACCCCACTTTGCTTAAGACATCACCTTACACAGGTACTTCACATTACACATGTGACCTTGAGTCCCTCTAAAAGAAATAACATTAGTACATTCACTTCGGGTGCAATTACACCTCTTCACCTTGAGGGGATGCCCTTCTCCAGACATCCCCAACTCAGCCCTTCATCCTTTGGCGCACTTCTCAAGCCTCCTCCTGCGGTAGAACAAAAGTTCCAGCCCAAGAGGAGTTAAAATGCTGGCTGGGATCTTACGGGGTTATTCTTTTCAAGTCCCCATGAGACTTAAGGAGGGACTCATTTTCTTTGTGATGGGAGAAAATGCGCTCTCCTGCAGCTCCCCCTGCACCCTTGCAAACTTTTGGTGGTGACCCAGTCCTCCTGGGGCCCCTACCTGCCGAGGAAACGCTGTTTTCCCTTGCAGCCGGTCCCGGCCTCCAAGGCATATGGGTGCTCTTGAATAGTAGAGCAGACGCTCCCCCGCTGCTCCGGGAAGAGCCATGTTGCCTTTCCTGGTGGCGCTTCGCGCCTCATTCCCTCCTCGGTGGGGGGCCCGGTTCCACCCAAACCCCCAGGTGGGTGATTCCTTGCAGGGCCAGTGTGGGCTCCTTGCCCCCCTGCAGGGCATTTTCACGGGGAGCGCAACAGTGCTCCCTGCCTTCCCTTCTGCTAGAGGCAGCCCATGGGACCTGGCCCATCCCAGTGGCACCTTTGAGACCAGTGGCGGAGCCCCATGCACTTCGTCGTCGGTCCATTTAGATGTCAAAGGTCGTCTGCCTTCTGGGGGGCATATCTCGGCCCCCAGGTGGCCGATTCTGGTGATCTTGGCCTCTTCTTGCTCCTGGTGGTGCTCCCCAGCCACTGGGAGAACTTTCCTTCGCCCTCCTGGTCTCAAAGAGGGTGGATTCAGCAGGGAGCTGTCTTCACTGGCTCCCTGCGCCAGCCTTTCGCCTGGCTTTCCTCCTGGTCTCTTCTCCTGGCGCTGTTCAGGATCCTGGGACAGTCAGGGGGTTCCTCCTTCCAACTGCCCATTGCGCCAGGCTTCAGCATCCTCTGCCTCAGCAGACAACACGCCAGAGAGAGCTCCTCTTCCTGTGCAAGTTCTTTTCTTTTTAAAAATTTGGGGAGGGGGCTGGTAGGAAGTCTCTGTTTGTCCTATCACACAGCGACACATCAATTCACTGCCCCTGCTCCCTCCTTCCTGCTCAGGCCTCTGGGTTGGTTCAAGATGGCATCATCCAGGGTCTCCTGCCACATGGTCTCTGAGAGCCCCTTCCCCCCCTCGCTGACTTTCCTCGAGTGGTCTGGTGCATGTCACGAGGTGTCAGCTACTGATGGATGAACCTTTAGCTCCACCCACCTTCTCCTCTTGGAGTGGAGGCCCTGGCCCTTGGAATGCTTGTTGTGCTGGGCTGGGCCTTTGAGGCCACGGCTTGGAGAGGAAGGTCATTAAATCAGCCTGGCAGAGTTAGCCCCCAGCCAGGCCCTGGTTATGAGCTGACACAGAGAAATATAAAATTTCTGGATGACCCAAAAGCAGTACAAATATGACTATGGACTCTGCAGAATACTTCTTCTCTCACAAGTTACAGTGGACTTTAGTGCTTGTCGGGAATGTGTAGGACTTTGGAAAGTGTCACACATCCCCATAGGAGAATAATGAAGTGAAAAGAGTAAAACACACTGACTTTCCCTGGCAGTGTATAAAGCCTATTCCATGTCACCACCCAATTCTGCATAAGTCCTGCCACGCCATTCACTTTGTAGCTGCTCCTGGGCTGCGCACGCAAGAAATCTCCCCTACGGAGCCCAAACACATGTGCACAAGGATGTACACATGTGTCTGCATGTAACCAGCCCAATGCCCCTTACTCCCGCTGCTGCACAGCGTCCTAGTCAAGCTAGGGGGACAACAGTAAAATCCACAAACAGTCTCTTGCATCATGAGTTCACTGTGGGTGAGTCCCAACTTATGAGGCGCTCCCACAGTAAAAGCTCAACAAATAGGTGCTCAAAAAGTGAAAAATCCGGGTGACCCAGAGTGTCGGAACCACCTTCTAACAATTACTTATGGTACAGAATGTTTGTATTGTTCTGTCCTTCTATCTAGTGTTATGTTGTGCTAGAATGTAAGGGAACAGTGGATTAGAACATCAGCTTAAGTTGGTGCTGATCCCCTGGGCCCGTTAGACTTGTAAGCCTATTACTGGAATAAAGGTTCCTGCTTTACCTCTGATATGCTGGACTGCGTCTTTGCAATTGGCGATTTACATGGGATTTGGATTATCCCGCCTTGAAGAGTGTTTTTCCAGCTAGCGTTCCTTTTGCGCTACTTCATTAAGGTACTGTGCAGTGTTTTTGTCTTCCCAACGGGCACAAGGATGTTTTAGGTCTTGGCCTGCATAGGCTGCGCTTGCGCAGTCTCGCAGGGGAGATCTTATGCTCTAGAGTGTGGGGCTTGAACCCGCCCTTCTTCTCCATTGGCTGGCTTCCTAAATGGAGGCCAGCCATTGGAGGAGAGACCGTCTGTCCGTTTAAGCCCCGTCTTTTTGGGATTAGGAGGTGTGTTTTTTCGTTTCTTTCTCTTTTCTTTCTTTCCTCTCCCCATTGGCTGGAATTTTACATTCCAGCCAATGGGAAGAGGAGAGAACGAAAAGCATGCCCCTCAATCCCGAAAATGACGGTGGTTTCTCCGAGGCATTTCTGCTTCTCCTCGGAGAAACGTGGTGTGCATGGCGTTGTCAGACCGGCAGCGCAACACACGGAGACACCCCCCTTACCCCCCCGAGCCGGTAAGTTTTCTTGCCTCTGTTCCCTGCCTGCGCTCGTCTTTTCTTGCCTCTTTTCTGCCTGCGCTCGTCTTTTCTTGTTTTTTTAAAGCTGGCTTGTTTGCCTCGCTGGAGCCTTGCGTGTGTTGGCTGGCTTCTGACGGAGACGGAGAGTGCGGGAGAGGCGGGGCAGAGGCGGGCTCTGGCGAAGTTTTGCAAGCTCAGCTTTCAGCGGCGGCGGCGGCACACAGAGCTCACTTCTCCCTGGCTCGGACTGCCCCTGACTTAGATTTACCACCACGACTGTCCAGAGGGAAGGCGGCGAGGACTCGCACAGCACGGCCGGAGCCAAGTGCATGGGGGCGACACGGGGCTGGCTGATGCCCGCTTTACGCTTTGCCTGGTGGGGCTGGCTGCGGCCGTCCAGTAGCTGCTCCCACGCCTCAGCTTCCAGTACGGTAAGCTGGCTGCTTTCTGCCAGTGTTTGTATTCATGAGCGGGCTGAGGGGAGTTGTTCACTTATTCTGCCTACAAACTTGACAGACACTGGATCGCTCGCAAATGTATTTATTTATGAGCAGTGTCTGTCTCCCGCAAAAAAATCAGCCTCGGGCAGTTTGACACTGGCTCCCACGAGAGCCAATATCTCACGTGGCCCCGCCTCTTTATGTGAACTTCGTATGAACAGTGGGGAAAAGTCGAGATGTCCTACAGCAGAGTAAATACATCTGGCAACGTTGAAACCCAAGGGGAGAAAGTGGAGCAAACCGCGCCAGCTTAGGACGATTGTTCTCACTTTAAAGCATTTTATTTTCACTTTTAGAGCGGGGGACCTGGTAACGCGCCACACTACGCATGCAAACACAGATGCCAGCTATGGGTGAGAACCTTTTCTCTGGCGGAAACATTTCTCCCTTTGTTAAGCAACATGGGCTAATCTTTTTAGCAAATGTTTCCCACCTCCCAGCGCTCCAAGTGCCTGTTTCGGTGTGAATTAGGCCCAAATTCCGGATTCCATTAGGGCACAGGAATTCCAGCAGGTTGCATTCTAATGCAAAACCTCTACAAGTCAACAAGGCGATCGGACACGTGGACAGAAACTGCCTCCAACGGGGCTTGGACATTTTGGGCGACTTTCTGCTACAAATCCCTGTCAGCTGAATGAATCCTGGAGGCATGGGTATTTGTTCAAAGGAAATAGCCTGGTTGCGACAAGATGCAAACGTGTGCAGGAACCTAAATGTTAAACAAACAAAAAAGACAACACAATTTCATGAAAAACGGCTTCAAGTCGGCTGGTGTGATTTTGTAGGTACAATTTCCACCCAGCCCACGTCACGTGAAGCACCCTAGGAGGGCCTTGCAGCAAAAATGGAAGAATCTAGTTGGCGACCATTGCATCAACAATAACAAGTAAAAAAACCTCTTAAATGCCCCCTTGTGTGATGATGCTTGGGTTTGCAGAGCGGAAGTTGTACCGGATTTAAAGCCAAGCGGAGTCTTTGACGTGCTGCGTCACTTGTGGTTTCTCGGTGGTTCTGTTACAGGGCGAGGGGAGGAATAAGGTGAGCCTGTAGGTAATTGTAAAGGACCAGGTAGAGGGGGTTCGAGTAAGTGACGAGTGACCCTGGGACTCGAGTGAGAAGGTTCCCTTAGGCTGGGAAATTCCTCTGGTGCACTTGTGTGTAGGGAGCGGTGTGCAAAGCTCTTCTCTCACTAACCGCCTGTTATTCTTGCAGAACTTATATGTAGTTCTGTTTCCTGCACCTTTTGTCTTGTTAAAATCAGGGCGTCTGCGCCCCTCGTTGTGCTTTCTTTCCTGCCCCCTGTTCCCTTGTTGTGCTTGCTTTCCTGCCCCCTGTTCCCTCGTTGTGCTTGCTTTCCTGACCTGTGTTTCCTCGTTGTGCTTGCTTTCCTGCCCACTGTTCTCTCGTTGTGCTTGCTTTTCTGTTCCCTCGTTGTGCTTGCTTTTCTGTTCCCTCGTTGTGCTTGCTTTTCTGTTCCTTCGTTGTGCTTGCTTTCCTGCCCCCTTGTTGTGCTTGCTTTCCTGCCCCCTTGTTGTGCTTGCTTTCCTGCCCCCTGTTCCCTCGTTGTGCTTGCTTACCTTCCCCCTGTACCCTCGTTGTGCTTGCTTTCCTGCCCCCTGTTTCCTCGTTGTGCTTGCTTTCCTTTCCCCTGTTCCCTCGTTCAGCTTGCTTTTCTGTTACCTCGTTGTGCTTGCTTTCCTGCCCCCTTGTTGTGCTTGCTTTCCTGCCCCCTTGTTGTGCTTGCTTTCCTGCCCCCTGTTCCCTCGTTGTGCTTGCTTACCTTCCCCCTGTACCCTCGTTGTGCTTGCTTTCCTGCCCCCTGTTTCCTCGTTGTGCTTGCTTTCCTTTCCCCTGTTCCCTCGTTCAGCTTGCTTTTCTGTTACCTCGTTGTGCTTGCTTTCCTGCCCCCTGTTCCCTCGTTGTGCTTGCTTGCCTGCCCCCTGTTCCCTCATTGTGCTTGCTTTCCTGCCCCCATTCCCTTGTTGTGCTTGCTTTTCTGCCCCCTGTTCCCTCGTTGTGCTTGCTTTCCTTTCCCCTGTTCCCTCGTTCAGCTTGCTTTTCTGTTCCTTCGTTGTGCTTGCTTTCCTGCCCCCTTGTTGTGCTTGCTTTCTTGCCCCCTCGTTGTGCTTGCTTTCCTGCCCCCTTGTTGTGCTTGCTTTCCTGCCCCCTTGTTGTGCTTGCTTTCCTGCCCCCTGTTCCCTTGTTGTGCTTGCTTACCTTCCCCCTGTACCCTCGTTGTGCTTGCTTTCCTGCCCCCTGTTTCCTCGTTGTGCTTGCTTTCCTTTCCCCTGTTCCCTCGTTCAGCTTGCTTTTCTGTTACCTCGTTGTGCTTGCTTTCCTGCCCCCTGTTCCCTCGTTGTGCTTGCTTGCCTGCCCCCTGTTCCCTCATTGTGCTTGCTTTCCTGCCCCCATTCCCTTGTTGTGCTTGCTTTTCTGCCCCCTGTTCCCTCGTTGTGCTTGCTTTCCTGCCCCCTCGTTGTGAGCGTTTTTTCTGGCCTCTGTTCCCTGTGTGTGGCTCTGTGTGTGTGTGTGGCTCTGTGTGTGTGTGGGGCTCTGTGTGTGTGTGGGGCTCTGTGTGTGTGTGGGGCTCTGTGTGTGTGTGGGGGGGGGGGGTTCTGTGTGTGTGTGGGGTTCTGTGTGTGTGTGTGTGTGGGGTTCTGTGTGTGTGTGGGGGGGGTTCTGTGTGTGTGTGTGGGGGGTTCTGTGTGTGTGTGTGGGGGGTTCTGTGTGTGTGTGTGGGGGGTTCTGTGTGTGTGTGTGTGGGGTTCTGTGTGTGTGTGTGGGGTTCTGTGTGTGTGTGTGGGGCTCTGTGTGTGTGGGGGGGGGGCTCTGTGTGTGTGTGTGTGGGGCTCTGTGTGTGTGTGGCTCTGTGTGTGTGTGGGGGGGCTCTGTGTGTGTGTGTGTGGGGCTCTGTGTGTGTGTGTGGGGCTCTGTGTGTGTGTGTGTGAGGCTCTGTGTGTGTGTGTGTGAGGCTCTGTGTGTGTGTGTGAGGCTCTGTGTGTGTGTGTGGGGCTCTGTGTGTGTGTGTGGAGCTCTGTGTGTGTGGGGGGGCTCTGTGTGTGTGTGTGTGTGTGTGTGTGTGTGGCTCTGTGTGTGTGTGTGTGGGGCTCTGTGTGTGTGTGGGGCTCTGTGTGTGTGGGGCTCTGTGTGTGTGGGGGGGCTCTGTGTGTGGGGGGGGGGCTATGTGTGTGTGGGGGGGCTCTGTGTGTGTGGGGGGGGGGGCTCTGTGTGTGTGTGGGGGGGCTCTGTGTGTGTGGGGGGGGCTCAGTGTGTGTGTGGGGGCTCAGTGTGTGTGTGTGGGGGCTCAGTGTGTGTGTGGGGGGGCTCAGTGTGTGTGTGGGGGGGCTCAGTGTGTGTGTGTGGGGGGCTCAGTGTGTGTGTGTGTGGGGGGGACTCTCTGTGTGTGTGTGGGGGGGACTCTCTGTGTGTGTGTGGGGGGGACTTTGTGTGTGTGTGGGGGGGGGCTCTGTGTGTGTGGGGGGCTCTGTGTGTGGGGGGCTCTGTGTGTGGGGGGCTCTGTGTGTGTGGGGCTCTGTGTGTGGGGGGCTCTGTGTGTGGGGGGCTCTGTGTGTGGGGGGCTCTGTGTGTGGGGGCTCTGTGTGTGGGGGGCTCTGTGTGTGTGGGGGGCTCTGTGTGTGTGTGGGGGGCTCTGTGTGTGTGTGTGTGGGGCTATGTGTGTGTGTGGGGCTCTGTGTGTGTGTGGGGCTCTGTGTGTGTGTGGGGCTCTGTGTGTGTGTGGGGCTCTGTGTGTGTGTGTGGGGCTCTGTGTATGTGTGTGGGGCTCTGTGTGTGTGTGTGGGGCTCTGTGTGTGTGTGTGGGGCTCTGTGTGTGTGTGTGTGGGGCTCTGTGTGTGTGTGTGTGTGGGGCTCTGTGTGTGTGGGGGGGGGGCTCTGTGTGTGTGGGGGGGGGCTCTGTGTGTGGGGGGGGGCTCTGTGTGTGTGTGGGGGCGCGGCTCTGTGTGTGTGTGGGGGGGCTCTGTGTGTGTGTGGGTGCTCTGTGTGTGTGTGGGTGCTCTGTGTGTGTGTGGGGGCTCTCTGTGTGTGTATGTGGGGCTCTGTGTGTGTGGGGGGGGGCTCTGTGTGTGGGGGGGGGCTCTGTGTGTGTGTGTGGGGGGGGCTCTGTGTGTGTGTGTGGGGGGGGCTCTGTGTGTGTGTGTGTGGGGGGGGGCTCTGTGTGTGTGTGTGGGGGGGCTCTGTGTGTGTGTGGGGGGGCTCTGTGTGTGTGTGGGGGGCTCTGTGTGTGTGTGGGGGGGCTCTGTGTGTGTGTGTGGGGGGGGGGCTCTGTGTGTGTGTGTGGGGGGGGCTGTGTGTGTGTGTGTGTGTGTGGGGGGTGCTCTGTGTGTGTGGGGGGCTCTGTGTGTGTGGGGGGGGGCTCTGTGTGTGTGTGTGTGGGGCTCTGTGTGTGTGTGTGTGGGGCTCTGTGTGTGTGTGTGTGGGGCTCTGTGTATGTGTGTGGGGCTCTGTGTGTGTGTGTGGGGCTCTGTGTGTGTGTGTGTGGGGCTCTGTGTGTGTGTGTGTGTGGGGCTCTGTGTGTGTGTGTGGGGGGGCTCTGTGTGTGTGTGGGGGGGCGGCTCTGTGTGTGTGTGGGGGGGCTCTGTGTGTGTGTGGGTGCTCTGTGTGTGTGTGGGTGCTCTGTGTGTGTGGGGGGGCTCTCTCTGTGTGTGTGGCTGTGTGTGTGTGTATGTGGGGCTCTGTGTGTGTGGGGGGGGCTCTGTGTGTGGGGGGGGCTCTGTGTGTGTGTGTGTGGGGGGGGGCTCTGTGTGTGTGTGTGGGGGGGGCTCTGTGTGTGTGGGGGGGGCTCTGTGTGTGTGTGTGTGGGGGGGGCTCTGTGTGTGTGTGTGGGGGGGCTCTGTGTGTGTGTGGGGGGGCTCTGTGTGTGGGGGGGGCTCTGTGTGTGTGTGGGGGGGCTCTGTGTGTGTGGGGGGGCTCTGTGTGTGTGTGGGGGGGGCTCTGTGTGTGTGTGTGGGGGGGGCTGTGTGTGTGTGTGTGTGTGTGGGGGTTGCTCTGTGTGTGTGGGGGGGGCTCTGTGTGTGTGTGTGGGGGGGCTCTGTGTGTGTGTGGGGGGGCTCTGTGTGTGTGTGGGGGGGGCTCTGTGTGTGGGGGGGCTCTGTGTGTGTGTGTGGGGGGGCTCAGTGTGTGTGTGGGGGGGGGCTCAGTGTGTATGTGGGGGGGACTCTCTGTGTGTGTGGGGGGGACTTTGTGTGTGTGTGGGGGGGGGCTCTGTGTGCGTGGGGGGCTCTGTGTGGGGGGCTCTGTGTGTGGGGGGCTCTGTGTGGGGGGGCTCTGTGTGTGGGGGGCTCTGTGTGTGGGGGGGCTCTGTGTGTGTGGGGGGCTCTGTGTGTGTGTGGGGGGCTCTGTGTGTGTGTGGGGGGCTCTGTGTGTGTGGGGGGGGGCTCTGTGTGTGTGGGGGGACTTTGTGTGTGTGGGGGGGGCTCTGTGTGGGGGGCTCTGTGTGTGGGGGGCTCTGTGTGTGGGGGCTCTGTGTGTGTGGGGGGCTCTGTGTGTGGGGGGGGCTCTGTGTGTGTGGGGGGGGGCTCTGTGTGTGTGTCTCTGTGTGTGTGTGTCTGTGTGTGTGTGTGTGTGTCTCTGTGTGTGTGTGTGTCTCTGTGTGTGTGTGGGGCTCTGTGTGTGTGTGGGGCTCTGTGTGTGTGTGGGGCTCTGTGTGTGTGTGGGGCTCTGTGTGTGTGGGGGGCTCTGTGTGTGTGTGGGGCTCTGTGTGTTTGTGGGGCTCTGTGTGTGTGTGGGGCTCTGTGTGTGTGGCTGTGTGTGTGTGTGTGGCTGTGTGTGTGTGTGTGTGGCTCTGTGTGTGTGTGTGTGGCTCTGTGTGTGTGTGTGTGGCTCTGTGTGTGTGTGGCTCTGTGTGTGTGTGTGGCTCTGTGTGTGTGTGTGGCTCTGTGTGTGTCTCTGTGTGTGTGTGTGGCTCTGTGTGTGGATCTCTGTGTGTATGTGGGTCTCTGTGTGTGTGTGTGTCTCTGTGTGTGTGTCTCTGTGTGTGTGTGTGGCTCTGTGTGTGTGGCTCTGTGTGTGTGGCTCTGTGTGTGTCTGTGTGTGGCTCTGTGTGTGTGGCTCTGTGTGTGTGGCTCTGTGTGTGTGGGTAGCTTTTTTTGTAGGTGGCTCTGTGTGGGTAGCTTTTTTTGTAGGTGGCTCTGTGTGGGTAGCTTTTTTTGTAGGTGGCTCTGTGTGGGTAGCTTTTGTCGGTGCCTCTGAGGGTAGCTTTTGTAGGTGGCTCTGTGTGGGTAGCTTTTGTAGGTGGCTCTGTGTGGGTGTCTGTGTGTGTGTGTGTGTGTGTGTGTGTGTAGGTGGCTCTGTGTGTGGGTGCAAATGCAATAGGTCTCGCATTTGTGAGCGATTAAGCTATTGGCATTGTAAATGACAATGCCATTTATTTATGTTTTAAAAACATACATAAAAATAATGTCATGAGAAATGCCAATAGCTCTAACTTTAACAATTCCGAGACTATTGCATTGTAAATGCTTGTTTTTTCTCTTCTCCTTCTACTCCGGAAATATTTGTGCCACCTTTGCTGCTGCTCTATCCTTCAATTTTTTTGAGCCTGGCCCTCTTATTTCCCTCTCCTGCATCGCTATTCAACTGAGCCTCGTGAGCACCAGTATAGACTTTTAAATTCAGCTGCGTGCCTTCTCTCAAGCGATTCCCCACGCGCTCTGCTCTATTACTTGGACATTCTTTTCCCGTTTACTTGGACACGCGAGCTGACGCCTCTATCACTGGTTTCCCTGGATACCGCTACTCATCTTGCGGGCTGCTGCTTACGTCTAGCTGTGGGAGACCGCTCCGGCTTTGACGTTCTCCCGTACTTCTTCACTCACCTTTGTGTTATGGGCCGCGCCGCACACCACTCCCGGCATTTCTATACTTCTCCAGCCTCTCCTTTTGCTGTGCGCTGCATCCTTGCTCTTTGGAGCTCTTCTTCAGCTGTGTATCAGTGGGATATCTTTCCGGTTTCCTACCTGAGGTCGTTACTTCACTTTTTGTCCTCCAGCACTAGCACGCCAACCTTCATTACCAGTGGATTCAGAGATCCACACACCTCCTTGTGTTTACGTGCGCATCCTATGGTATTCTATCAACTCTCACAACCAGTGGATTCAGTGATCCACACACTTACTGGTTTATGGATGCACGTTAACCTACTCATCTGCAGTTGCTGCATTGTTTCTACGAAAAGAACTCTTTCTTACATTGTGGACCCAGTGATCCACACACTTTCCGTCTATTGTTTACACTGACTGTATCTGGGTCCTGCTTGTGTGAGATTCACTCACTTATTTTTTTTTGTTCTCCTTACTAATTGCGTGGTCCATATTTCTGGATTTCCTAATATTCCTTTCACTTCTTTCCTTTTGGCTTTCACATTCTTTCCCCTTTCTACTTGTTTTCTTTTTTTTTCCTCCTTCACTTTCACTTTTACTCTCCTGCATCTTTTTTTTTTCCTACACCATGCAGACAGTCACTCCTCCTAGATATGTCTTACAGGATCCAGGTCAACCACCATTAAAATGGCAGTTATGGTTCAGATCATTTAATGCTTATCTAAGAGCCATTGATGGTATGAAGTTCAAACCTGATAGGACACTCAGTCTCCTTTACTATTATTTAGGTGTTGAGAGTCAAAATGTTTATGATCATTTACCTACTTACACTGGTCGTGATAGTGGTGATATGGATGAATATCAACTAGCCCTCAAGCAACTGAGTACTTATTTCGAAGGTAGAGTCAATTTGGTGGTGCACAGGCACACATTTTTTGCTTGTATTCAGTCTCAGAGTGAATCTATAGACACTTATGTCACTGCTTTGTTCATAGGAAAAGGGAGGTGCACTCCAATAAAGTTAGTTGCACGAATAATTGGTGTGAAAGTTCTTTTTCTTTATTGATTCTTTTCGTGAAAAAAGCGGCACAGCCACGCGTTTCGTTCCCCCAGTGCCACGGGAACTTCGTCAGGGCTTATGTAAATGAAGATTTTGTAAAAATAGTATTCTTCACTATAATAAGTCAACCACGTTCGAATTTTCAGGCTAGCCACATCTAGATCTCGTAGCTAGTCACAATAAGCACAGTGACGATGTTGCTGAGAAGAATAACATCAATTGGAAATCAATGATTAGTATCGGTCCGTGTACGGATATCCTCCTAATTCTTTTATTTCAGGCACGTTTGCTGTAGGAGTTTAAAACCGCAATATCTGTATTCTTAAGATGACTGAAATGGAGTCCAATCCCAAATTTCAATTCCAATTTGGTGTCAAATAATCATCAAAAATTCACTCCCAGGGTTGGACCTCCAATCGAAAACTACAGCAACAATGTTGATTGCATGTAGCAAAGCAAAAATACGAGTAAAGAGAAAATCACTTGTCTTTATACAGTCTCACAAAATTCACCATGTATGTCAAGCGTAATAGGACTGAACAAATCAAACAGAATCTGTAATACAGCAGGTGTGTCATCCACAATAAGGATGAGAGAATAGAGCAGCACCTGTAATAAGGCGTAGACGCTGCATTCACCAAAGTCCGGCAAAGACACTTATGTCACTGCTTTAAAGTTATTTTTTTTTAAAACACATTTTATTTGTCACGGCTCATACAGGCTGCATAGCTCCGTAACCCGGAGACTGTTCCATCAATTATACAACAAAAATTACGTTGACTTTTATACATGACAAAACTGTAACTGAATAATCCCCTCCCCCCCCCACCCCCCACCCCCAATTGCGCTCATGCCACCCAAGAGCAAGGATTACGTCCCTGGGACCATACACCAAGCCCATTAACCCCCTTTCAGAGCTCAGCCTCCACACACCCATCAGTCCGGCAAGCAAACATCTCCTTCCGGCGGCGGATCCAGGTCCAATCCCCGGTAGTCTGCCCACCTTTTCCAAATCTAATAATGCTTGCGGGGGCACCCCCTGGCAATGAAGACCGTCTGTTCAAGCCCCATGCAAAAATCCATCCCATTTCTCCATGCAGTCAATGACGGAGACCGGGGCGTCTTCCAAGCCCTGGCAATGTCCCTCTTTGCCAGCGTGAGACCCAACAACAAGAGGTGTAGCTTGTATCTATTACCCCCAACTCCCTCCAGGACATGTAACAGGGCCAAGCATGGTGTATAGGGAAGCTCCCATCCCAACACCTTCGACAGGCAGGAGAACATCCCCTCCAAAATCGTTGCAGCGAGAGACAGCCCCAGACTGTGTGCAGAAAAGCGCCCTCCTCTGACCTACACCGAAGACACTCCGGGGATACAATCATGCCTGGCCCTCCACAAGCGCACCCTAGTGAAATATACTCTGTGTAAATATTTGAATTGTATCAGTCGCAGGTGCGTGGCTATTGCTGCCACCTGCTGGCTTGCTAGTGCCTCCACCCAGTCCTTTTCTTCCATATCGCTCACATCCTCCTCCCATGCGGTCTTAAGCCGCTGCAGGTTTGTGGAACAATGAACGACCAACGTTTGGTAGATGCAGGAGATCTTCCGGTCAGGCAATTTCCCCAAAAAGATCTTTGCTTCAATGGGACTGAAGTCGGGGAGAGATTCCAGGCCCTCCAGACTAGGCGCCAGCACGTCGAAATTGCAGATATCTAAAAAATTGGGATCGTGGCATCCCATATTCGTCTTGGAATGATTTAAGTGTCAGATCAGTCATTACGTCCCCTAGGACCGAGATTCCCATCCCTGAAAGCCCTGCAAGGCTGCCAACTGAGGCAAACGCCCGCTGCCCCAGAGAGGAGTCTCCCGGGTCAGGACATTTCACCACCCCATCCTGCTCGACCAGCAGATGTGTGGCCTGGTAGTAAGAGAGGACATCCGAAGTAGCAAGACCACCGGTGAACGTGGATAGAAAATAGGTGCATAGGGCCACTCGAACCGCGCCCCCCTCCCACAAGAACCCTCCCAGTGCCGATTTACCTGCTGAAACCAGTGGGGTGGAATCTGGTAGGGATGATTTTGCAATTGATGTAGAAGATGAGGAAGCGCTACCATCCTGAAGATGGCCGACCTGCCGTATAGCGTCAGGAGCATGCGGGACCACACCTTAAGGTCTTCCCGGGTTCTATCCCACACTGGGGCCAGATTATGGTCTCTGGATACTGCCGGGACATCAGACAAGAAGACCCCCAAATACTTCATTCCATCCGACGCCAATTGAAGGGCCGAGGCCCAGTCTCCCACCCTCGATACACCCCCTAAGACCCACAACGTGGACTTGCATTGGTTCATATACAGTTCAGAGGTCTAGACGAAAATCTGAAGGATGCGCTACAAACGTGACCCCGACCTACCTAAATCAGTAAGGAAAAACAGGACATCGTCCGCGTAAAGTGCTATTTTATCTGTTAGACCCGGCGCCCATCTAAAACCCCAGGCTGGGCATCCATACGCACCCAAGTCGCTAGTAGCTCCATGGCAAGCGCAAATAAATAGGGGGAGAGGGGACAGCCCTGGCGCGGCCCCCCCTCCGAATCGAGAAGGAGCGAGATAACGCCCCCACTACCTGCACCGATGCGGTGAGGTCAGTATAAAGCAGCTGCAGATAAGCCAGGAAGCGGGACCAAGATTGAGCACCCAGCTCAAGGAATCAAAGGCCCTATCCATGTCAGCCAGCAGTAGCGCTGCCGGCTCCCCAAGCCGCCCACTGGCCGACACTGCAACATGCGCACGCCTTATATTATGGTGAGTCGCCCTCTGAGGCATAAACTCGGCCTGATCCGGATGCACCAATGCTGTGATGTGTGGCTTGAGCCGATTGGCCAATGCCTTGGCTAACACCTTTGCTTCAACATTAAGAATGGAAATGGTGCGATACAATGTATGTTCTTCCGGGGGTCTGCCCTGTTTGAGGAATACTACCACCTCTGCATGTCTCCAGTCTGGGGGAAGCAAGCCGCGCTCCCGCTCCTCTTCCACCACTGGCAGAAAATGTGGAGCTAATTGCACAAAAAAGTGTTTGAAAAACTCGCTGGGGAAGCCATTTGGACCTGACGCCTTCCCGGGATTCAACTCCCCAAGGGCCGTACCCGGCTCATCGTCCGACAGAGGCCTATCCAATTGCTCCCGTACCTCATCCGAGACGGTCTTGGGAGGAAGGTCATCAATAAACTTCTCTATAACCTCAACCGCAAGACACTCCTTTGGCACGTACAGGACCTCATAATATGCCACAAAGCTCTCCACAATAGCTGGGGATTTGAGAATGGACGTCCCTGACGGGTCTAGGACCCACGGCAGAGGCTGGGCGTGCAAGGTACCCTGACAACAGGCGGTGTAGCATCTTGCTCGATTTATCTCCCTACTGATAGACCCTGCTACGTGTTGCAAGCCAAGCTTGGCGAGCCTCATCCAGCAGTATTGCTGCATATTGTTGCTTAGCCAACACCAACTGCCTTGTAGCCTGGCCTCCATCAGCCTCCCGACCCCTGCGTTCCAGCGCCTCCATGTCTGTCTCCCAACGCACCAGATCCTTCTGCTGCGGCCACACACCAGGAAAAATCTACTCCTCGCAATGTAGGTTTCAGTGCCTCCGAGAGCACCGCTGGAGACCCAACTGATCCCACATTGATCGCCAGGTATTTATCGATCTTTTTGGCCAAGTGTTCCCTATGGTCCTCTTTCTGTAGGTGCCACCCCGACATACGCCACCTGAGCGGCTGCCGTCCCGGGCCAATCTGAAATGTGAGGGCAACGGGTGAGTGATCCGACAAAGCTCTAGGCATGATGGGTCACACGGACAGGCTTGGCTTAGCTAAAGTCATAGCTAAGATGTCAGGAAAAAGAAGGGGCACTGAGGTTGGATGAGGAGCTATAGCACACAGACAGTCTGGGGTGGAGTTGGAGTATACGGACAGGCTGAGGTGGAGCAGGAGTATACGGACAGGCTGGGGTGGAGCTGGAGTACACGGACAGGCTGTGGTGGAGCTGGAGTACACGGACAGGCTGTGGTGGAGCTGGAGTACAAGGACAGGCTGTGGTGGAGCTGGAGTACACGGACAGGCTGTGGTGGAGCTGGAGTACACGGACAGGCTGTGGTGGAGCTGGAGTACACGGACAGGCTGAGGTCGAGCAGGAGTACACGGACAGGCCGAGGTGGAGCTGGAGTACACGGACAGGCTGAGGTGGAGCTGGAGTAGACGGACAGGCTGAGTTGAAGCAGGAGTACACGGACAGGCTGCAGTGGAGCAGGAGTACACGGACAGGCTGGGGTGGAGCTGGAGTACACGGACAGGCTGGGGTGGAGCTGGAGTACACGGGCAGGCTGGAGTGGAGCTGGAGTACACGGACAGGCTGGGGTGGAGCTGGAGTACACGGACAGGCTGTGGTGTAGCTGGAGTACACGGACAGGCTGTGGTGTAGCTGGAGTACACGGACAGGCTGTGGTGTAGCTGGAGTACACGGACAGGCTGTGGTGTAGCTGGAGTACACAGACAGGCTGTGGTGTAGCTGGAGTACACGGACATGCTGTGGTGGAGCTGGAGTACACGGACAGGCTAAGGTGGAGCTGGAGTACACCGACAGGCTGGGGTGGTGCTGGAGTACACGGACAGGCTGGGGTGATGCTGGAGTACACAGACAGGCTGGGGTGGTGCTGGAGTACACGGACAGGCTGTGGTGGAGCTGGAGTACACGGACAGGCTGTGGTGGAGCTGGAGTACACGGACTGGCTAAGGTGGAGCTGGAGTACACGGACTGGCTGAGGTGGAGCTGGAGTACACAGACAGGCTGGGGTGGTGCTGGAGTACACAGACAGGCTGGGGTGGTGCTGGAGTACACAGACAGGCTGGGGTGGTGCTGGAGTACACGGACAGGCTGTGGTGGAGCTGGAGTACACGGACAGGCTGTGGTGGAGCTGGAGTACACGGACAGGCTGTGGTGGAGCTGGAGTACACGGACAGGCTGTGGTGGAGCTGGAGTACACGGACAGGCTGTGGTGGAGCTGGAGTACACGGACAGGCTGAGGTGGAGCTGGAGTACACGGACAGGCTGAGGTGGAGCTGGAGTACACAGACATGCTAAGGTGGAGCTGGGAAATACGGACAGGCTGAGGTGGAGCTGGAGTAAACGGACAGGCTGAGGTGTAGCAGGAGTAGACGGACAGGCTGGGGTTGAGCTGGAGCACACGGACAGGCTAGGGAGGAGCTGGAGTGCACGGACAGGCTGAGGTGGAGCAAGAGTAGACGGACAGGCTGGGGTGGAGCTGGAGTACACGGACAGCCTGAGGTGGAGCTGGCACTGAGGTTGGATGAGGAGCTTTAGCACACAGACAGGCTTGATTTGAAGTGAGGGCAAATGGACAGGCTGGTTGAGAAGGTGCACACACGGGCAAGCTGGGTGAGGAGGTGGGACACACTGACATGCTGGATGAGAAAGTGAGGCACACGGACCGGCTTGGTGAGGAGTGACACGTGGACATTTAAATGTGGGGCACTAGGTCAGGCTTGCCTTAGCTAAAGTTTTATGTAAGACGTCAAGGAAACGAAGGGGCACTGAGGTTGGATGAGGAGCTATAACACACGGACAGGCTGGGTTAAAAAGTGAGGGCAAATGGACAGGCTGTTTGAGGAGGTGGGCACACTGGCAAGCTTGGTGAGGAGATGGGACACACGGACATGCTGCGTGAGAAAGTGGGGCACATGGACAACTTGTATTATATTAAAATAATGCACGCAAGTAATGGCAGCCTGGCTCCGGAAGTGCAGGCGGGAGGTGGGGAGGAAAGCCTGTGGGAGGCTGATGCCTTTGATGTGTGCCTTTAAGGCAGGTGTCTACATGGGCTGGGGGGAGTAGAAGTGCGAGTCACGGCCTGCGGCCGTGAAAAGTGAAGTGAATAATTAGGGGAGGTGAACTGGCAGAGGCCGGCCGAGCGCACGCTGGGGAAGCCTGTGGGAGGGAGGCTGATGCCTTTCACACGGGCAAGCTTGGTGAGGAGGTGGGACACACGGACATGCTGGGTGAGAAAGTGGGGCACACGGACAACTTGTATTATATTTAAATAATAGCACGCAAGTAATGGCAGCCTGGTTGGGGAGTGCAGGTGGGGGGCGGGGAGGGAAGCCTGTGGGAGGGAAGCATGTGGGAAGCACACGGACAACTTGTATTATATTAAAATAATAGCACGCAAGTAATGGCAGCCTGGTTGGGGAGTGCAGGCGGGGGGCGGGTAGGGAAGCCTGAAAAACATGACAAATGGTAGGATTCCATCGTTCGATACAGTTTCGAAGCACAACACCAGAACTAGCAGCAATATCGAGAGGTGGTGGGGGCAGGGTTAAGGGGTAGGGAGAGACGGCACAGGCTGGGCAGGCTGCGATGGGCTGGTGTGAGGAGAAATGCGAGTGAGTCACGGCCTGGCGGCCGTGAAAAGTGAAGTGAATAATTAGGGGAGGAGAGATGCCAGAGGCCTGCCGAGCGCACGCTGGGGTAGCCTTTGAAGTCATGGGAGGCTTAGACAACAAGGCAGGAGGCAGGCAGAAGGCTTGGGGATGTGCTCGTGCATGAGCAATACAAAATAGTAATACACCAAAAAGTAGCTGAACAAAACAAAATGCCCATGACCGAATACACAATGAGTACACTAACAACATAAAACATAACAATGGAGTGGAGTGAGATCTCTGCGTGGAATTCGGGGAAGCCCCCACTTGAGATTGTAACACAGCCCTGTGTGGTTTCCATGTTTGCAGTACATTTCCAGCAATGAAGGACTCTGTATAAACGCTGCGTGTTTGGCTGCTGCTCTTTAGCCACGCCCATGTCCCGCCAGCCTCTAAGGTGCCGACCGAGAGAGGATATGGCGCACGGGCCTGAACTTCTGGCTTTGGAATTGGGAAGCTGCGTTTTGGAAACTCCATTGAACGTCCTGTGATTCTGCGCAAGGCACTTGCTCTCCCCGTGCCTACCAAATTGAACGTGTCCTTGTGTGATGTAACTGTTGCTCTATAAAGCGCTCCAATGCCTTTGGGTCGGGTTCGGGCTATGAACGTGTCCTTGTGTGATGTAACTGTTGCTCTATAAAGTGCTCCAATGCCTTTGGGTCGGGTTCGGGCTATGAACGTGTCCTTGTGTGATGTAACTGTTGCTCTATAAAGCGCTCAAATGCCTTTGGGTCGGGTTCGAGGGGAAGTGAGTAAACCTGTAAGCCTGTGGGAGGGAAGCCTGTGGGAGGCTGATGCCTTTGATGTGAGACTTGGAGGGAGTAGAAATGCGAGTCATGGCCTGCGGCCGTGAAAAGTGAAGTGAATAATTAGGGGAGGAGAACTGGCAGAGGCCGGCCGAGCTCACGCTGGGGAAGCCTGTGGGAGGGAGGCTGATGCCTTTCATGTGGGGAAATGCGCGTGCTTATGGTCACGTGATTCAAGTGAACTGTTGGAAATCCGCTTTTGGGGAGCCTTGGGTTTAAGTCTTGGTTTGACGGCATTAGACTCGCATATTCATTCCTGCGGAATGGAATAGGCGAGACCTAAAAATGCAAAAGCTGGGCGCCCGAAGGCAAAGGGGGCGCCTTTGCAGGAAAGCACTTTGTGCCTGCAGTCGGGGAAAATACTGCTCACAGACAGTGGATAAAACGGACTGTGTAACAACACAAGTAAAAAGTCCAATCCTTATGAGAGATTAAAATGCAGACAAGTCGGTACTAAGGAGGGACAACTAAGCCTACTCTTGAATCGAAAGCAACCATTTAGAACCACTAAGCCTACTCTTGAATCGAAAGCAACCATTTAGAAATTCAGTAACAGGTGCCAATTGAAAAGATGGGTGGGAAATGGGCGGAGCTTCAACTCCATACCTGAAAACAGCATGCCTCACACTACAGCTCATACGCTGCAGAGGCTTGACCTAATAAATATATTACCTCCCTCATCAACTAATGGCTACAGCTATTGCACTTGTAGCGCTTTGGTTTTCAGATCTCATTCCTAATCTCTTGGTTGTTTTAAAAAAAAGTAAATTACACTAGGTGGTAGAGCAGAAGAGAGGGAAAGGGGGATGTGTGAAGAGAGGCATGCAGTTAAGATGTATCAACTAGATTTGTATGGGCGTGATGGAAGGTGAGGAAGAAAAGATTGGGGAGTGAGGGCTAAGAGGAGTAATGAAAGGGTTTGATAAGTCAGTCAAAAATACTTTATTCGGTTCATAACAAAAACCATAAAAGTATACTAAACATTTTATGTCAAGACCAGAGTTATTAACAGAAAACCATAAACATACAATAAAAAAGTGCAAACTGAAAATGTATACAGTACCTATTATCATTTCATTCAAAAACATCCTTTAAAACCACCTAAACATTAAAAAAGAAAGTCCTCAACCACAATTCATTTAGTCAGAATCATCGCATTAACTAATCCCATCTAATTTTCTTCTTTAATCTTACGGCCACAATGAGGAAATTAGCAATATTAAAAATCTCCCATACATTAGAAAGTAGATGCAAATAATGGAGGGCTGGTTTAACTTGTATAAAACCTTTATCTTTTAAAAGAGGGATGATAAAACGCTTACTAATAGGATGAAAGTGCTCACAAAAGAAGATAAAGTGCATTGTCTTTAGTGGAGAAGCTATCACAAGAGCAAATCCCCAAATCTTCTTCCCTTTTCCAACCCAAAGATCCAGCAAGGAGGAGATGAAATTGATTCAACCTGAATCTAGTTAATAAGAAGCGATGGTTAGAGTTGTTTACAATATTCAGGTATGGCTCAGTAGCACATGATGTTTTTAACAATTGATGAGCCCTTGCAGTCGGTTTAACCAGCTCTCTATCCTCTCTGGCCAAGCAGGCCACTAACTTATAGGAGTCCTTAACCCACTTGATGTCCCCTTTCACCAACTTATCAGGCGAGTTAAATAGTTCTGGTCGACCCAATTTGACAGATAACTTATGGACATAACTCAGCCAGGGGATACGGCAGCCAAAATAAAGTGCTAGACAATCTCTAAGGATTTCCTGATTTAGTTCTAGCTCAGGGTTTAGCCAAATAGAGATCCATTTTATAAGTGGGGCGATGGCTATTCGATCCTCCAAAAATCCGACTCCACACTCCTGGTGGACAATATAACCAGATGTGGATTGAGGAACAGATAACATAGTTTTCAGGAACTTATCCTCCGCCACTTGAATGGCCTTTACATTCTTAAAACCCCAGAGGTCTGCCCGTACATTGCAAGGGAAATACATTTAGCATCATATATCTTTAACAGTGCTTGTAATGGTTTAACTCCCAATTTGCGGGCAAAGCCCAAAACAGCTACGATGGATCTAGCCAATACGTTTCGTTTAGCTATTATTTGGGGAGACCATGTGCCCTTATCAAAGATAATGCCTAGGTATGGAAAACTAGATACCCTAGACAGCACATTCCCTTCACAATGCAAGGTTTTTACCCCTTTCACTTTAGTGCCAACCATCATGACGTGTGATTTTGAGAAGTTGACACTAAGGTCTGTAGATTTCATAAAAGAAGGAAAATGTATTTAAAAGGCTTTGCAGCACTACGGCTGTGCATGCTAAAAGGGCGGCATCGTCCGCATACAGCAATGCCGGTATTGATAGATTGCCTACCCTCTGTATGTCCTTACATGCCTCGGATAAAACACAACCTAGATCATTAATGTACAGGGTGAAGAGCAGGGGGGCCAAAATGCACCCCTGCCTAACACCATTAACAATACAAATCTTCCCTGTACAATTACCCCTGCGGTTGTATATCACTGTGGCAGATAGGTCCCTGTGCAGGTCAGCGAGGAAGTACTCAATGTTTTTGTCCAAGCCCAAATGAAGGAGCATCAACCATAATTTGGACCTATTCACACGGTCGAAGGCCGAGGAAAGGTCCATAAAAGCTAAGTATAGGGTGCCCTTTTTGGCGATTGTGTACTTTCCAATTAGTAGTTGTAGGTTGAGACTTTGATTGATTGTGCCCGACCTTTCCTAAAACCAAATTGCAGACCCGAGAGGGTATTAGTTTCTGCCAACCACCCTGTGAGCTTGCTTAAAACCACCCGACCAAGCACCTTAACAGTGGAATCAATAAGGGAGATGGGTCGGTAACAACTGGGGTCCCCTCTATTTCCCTTTTTAGGTCTCGCCTGTCGATGCGCATGCGCATCGAGCAAGGCGAGAGTATTGCGAGTTATCCACTCTTTATCCACACTGCAAGGAATCGTGGCGATTCCTTGCAGTGCCCGTGACTTTTAAGGTCAATGCGCATGCGCATTAAGCTTATGCGCATGCGCATTGACCTTAAAAGCGCGTGCGCGTGCACGTCCGTCTATGTTTACCCGCTCCGCCCCCTCCCGCCGTGTCGCATTTCTCCTCCCCCTCCCCTCTCTTCCTTCCGTCTTCCTGCCGTGTCGCACCTCTCCCCTCTCCGCCCCCTCCCCTGCCCGCCGTGTTACGTGCTCGCCCAGTTCCACCCCCTTCACCCGCTCCCTCTTGCAATCCATCTCTGCCTACATGTTTCTCTCGTTTGCATTTCATTCCCCTCATCTCCTTCCAACTCTACCCCTTGCTTACCGTCGACTGCTCTCCACAGGCCACAGTGTACCGACGAACGCATTTCCCAATAGAGGCAGTCTGAGTAAAACACACTGATAAATCAAGCCCTTAATATGTCACTCTTTATGCCCCAGCCCCTGTTACTCTGCAGTCTCGCTCTGTTCTTCTTTATCTTGGACATGATCTACCCCCCTCCCGCCGTGTCGCATTTCTCCTCCCCCTCCCCTCTCTTCCTTCCGTCTTCCTGCCGTGTCGCACCTCTCCCCTCTCCGCCCCCTCCCCTGCCCGCCGTGTTACGTGCTCGCCTAGTTCCACCCCCTTCACCCGCTCCCTCTTGCAATCCATCTCTGCCTACATGTTTCTCTCGTTTGCATTTCATTCCCCTCATCTCCTTCCAACTCTACCCCTTGCTTACCGTCGACTGCTCTCCACAGGCCACAGTGTACCGACGAACGCATTTCCCAATAGAGGCAGTCTGAGTAAAACACACTGATAAATCAAGCCCTTAATATGTCACTCTTTATGCCCCAGCCCCTGTTACTCTGCAGTCTCGCTCTGTTCTTCTTTATCTTGGACATGATCTACCAGCTTTTCTTTCCTTCATTGTATCTCTCAGTTTACCTCCCTTCCTCCTCCTCTCTCTCTCAGTGTCGCTCTTTGCCTCTCTCTCCCGCTCCATGTCTCTTTCACCACCCCGCGCTTTTTGCAGCCTTGCACTGCCCGCCTTTGCCTCTCTGCCATCACCCGGCTCCCCTTCCTCCACTCGCTCTCTTCCCAAGCAGCTGGTTGTAAATCCGAGGCCTCTCTGGGACTGCGCTCGGCACTCCCGCGCCTTTTCACTCGATTGCTCGTTGTTTACTCCGTGATTATTGTCGATGGAATTAACCTTCATTAACCTTTTATTTCCCTCTCCCAATAAGCTGGAGTTTACAGTATTTCTGTTCCGTTCAGTTAGCCTGAAAGGCATCAGGGCTGCGCGCATGCAGTCTTAGGATGGGTTGACCACCCCTCCCCGCATACTAGCCAATGCCACAGCAAGCCCCCTCCCCCCCAGTTCAAGGGACGCTCGAGAGACCCTCAAGAAAGCTGTCCAACCATCCATCGGCGCTATCCCCAGATGCAATATGCAATGGCTTCTTTCTTCCTAGAGGGCAGCCTGGCCGGAAGTTTTTCAGGCAGCAGGCTCAAACTAAGAAGCCTAACGCAAACTGGCGCCTCTCCACCCTACAGAATTGGTCGAGGGACTCCCAAGCCTCCCGTATCTTTAAGATTTATGAGACCGTCCTTGGCTGAATAGGGGTCCCCTGAATGGAGCAAAAATTAAACCAAAACCACCAGCTGGGGCTGTAAAATCACACAACAGCCAGTCATCGGCAAGCAGTCCGGAGCTTCCGTCTTCCCGGTGAGTCTGCCCATACTTTGCATGGCAGTGCATCACAATAGATTACAGTGGGCTCACATGAACACACCACACAGGCCGAGCAAGCAATATATTTCATATGTTGTACTCTGGGTAAATGTGAATTACTTTTATGTTTGGGTTGCTTTGCACTTGAGAGTGTTAGTTATGAAACTTCGGTCAATATTGTATCGTTAAGTCCAGATCAGTCTGCTACACAGTCTTTTCACACAGTTGTTTTTTGCAGTCAAGCTGGATCGATCTGCACAGATTTGCCTCAACCCTCAACCCCTCACCCTCAACCCCTCACCCTCAACCCCTCACCCTCAACACCTCACCCTCAACCCCTCACTCACCCTCACTCACCCACCCTCACTCACCCTCACTCACCCTCACTCACCCTCAACCCCTCACTCACCCTCACTCATCCTCACTCACCCTCAACACCTCACCCTCACCCACCCTCAACCCCTCACGCTAACTCACATTCACCCTCACTCACCCTCACCCTCACTCACCCTCACTCTCACTCACCCTCAACCCCTCACTCACCCTCAACCCCTCACTCACACTCAACCCCTCACTCACCCTCACTCACCCTCACTCACCCTCACCCTCACTCACCCTCAACCCCTCACCCTCACACAGTGCAATAGGTCTCGGAGGATTTTTAGTTAGAGCTTTTAGAATTGTTTATGGCTTTTTTTATTTGTAATTCTTTAGCATTGGCTACAGGAAACAAAAATGCTAAAGATTTACAACAAAAAACCCATAAACAATTCTAAAAGCACTAACTCTAATGCTGCGAGACCTATTGCATTTCCAATGCTTGTTAAAAATAGGTACTATTACAGATTCAAACCAGGTACCAGGAAATCCAGATTTGCACACCTTATTAAGAACATTACACAAAACCTTTGACCATGTCTTGACATCCGATTTAAAAAGGTCACCTGGAACGCCATCTGGTCCGGGAGCCTTATTACATGTCATCTGGCTGATGGCCTCTGCCACCTCTAACTCAGTGACCGATAAAGTCTAAGAGTCATGCATGGGTAAAGATTTAACCGCCCCTCCCGGGTCTGCTCCTTCGTATACTGACTTAAAATGGGAACACCAAACTTGTTCCTGGATACCACAATCTAATTGGCTATTGCAAGAATCTTGAAAAAAAGGTTTATTGACCACTGCCCAAAATTTAGAGCTATTTTTAAGGACATCAATAGATGTTTGCTCGTCCCATGCCTCGCCTCTGATTTCTCGTCTTCTATTCTCCAGAGCTACTTTATAAGCTTTCCTTAGGGCTGGCACGATGGACTTATCCACCGGATTTTCTTTCAAAGCCGCCAACAAATTCCGATGTGCTAACGAGCAGTTAAGGTCGAACCACCCCTCCCCGGCTATATCTTGCGCCCTACCAGGCCGCTTAAGATCGTCAGTGACCTGTGAACAGATTTTGATATTGGTCTCTAAAACCTCCTTGTCCCTTGCATGTTCATTCATGCAGATACGCATCTCGACTCCAACCTTAGTTTAATAGGTTGGTATAAAAATCCTCAGGTACTACTAGAAACCACCTAATTCTGCGGGCCTGATCTATGGGCCGGATATCTAGTTTATCTATATTCCTTTTGCATATTTCAAGTTTCTTGACCACATCCACCATGGTCAAGACCACCGGGTTATGGTCGCTGAATGTAGACCAGATTATTGTATATCCACAGACCCTTGCACCCAACAGGGAACTAATGAAAATGTAATCAATAATTGATGATGTACCATTCCCTTTAAAAGTAGGTACGGCTGCTTTCGATATACAAGGATGTATTAATCCATTTTCAGCCAGTAGCGCCTCCAGAAATTCTCTCTGCGGGGAATGCTCATAGTGGATGGCCTCCTGATCTGGAGGACCTAAGCTGTCCATAACATGACAGTTCTTAGGGCAGCCATGCACATTGAAGTCTCCTAAAACAATAACCGAATAAGGGTCTGTGTAATCTTCTCTGTATGCGTCAAGAAAATAATTCAGACTAGCAGGGTGTTCTGTGGCAGTAACTCTATCAAATGAATTATAAAAGTTAATAATCAGAATAGTGCCCACATGGGTAGAAGCAATTTGCACTACCAAACAGTGGGGTGTGCCTGTGTCTAATTTAGTGTGGGTACCTGGAATACTTGCGGAAATCAGAGTCACTAACCTGCCCTTCGCCTCCCCTTACTAGAGGCAATTGCTGGGGCAAAGTAAGTCGTATAACCATCTAAGCATAGCAAGTTCTCAGTGTCCCACGTTTCCTGCAGCCCAATGATGTCGGCTCCACATAAAGAGTTTCTCCATAGGACATCATCTAGTTTGTTTTTTAGGCCTGCAATATTCCAAGTTAAAATCTTGGTGCCCTCATTAATTTCATTAAGACCCACCCTCTCTTTGGAAGATACTTGCTGCTAATGTTTCCTTCATTTGAACCCCATTCAACTGAACAGCGATGTTTGACGTTCCTGGGGTCGCTAGTCAATCAATCTCTTCTAGATCTGAGATACCTCAAATCTATTTTGAATGGGTACAAAGAAGTTGCAAGGACCCCGGGCCTGAGGTAGTTGCCTGCGTTCTGACCTTTCGTTCATCACTGCTACGGAGTCTCTATAGAAAAACCCTAAAGGTACATTACCAATACCATCTTTTAAACGATGCCTAATTCCAGCCCTATCCAAGATCAATTTAACGATCTGCGGTGAGGCAAAATTCAAAATCACACAGTCCCTTCTGCTAATTTTTAAAGAGTTCCCTACCCAGGGGATCCTACGTGTCATTTTGAATTCTTTAAATAAGTGACTTCCCCAAACCTGTCAAATTATTTACGTGGTGTAGCGCCTTATTTCGCATAGACATCCAGTGTTCATCCACCCCACTCTGCAGGGGGGAACATTTGTCAAGATGACAGTATATGGGGTCGCCTGGGGGGAAGATTTAGCCTGTCTGTTCTGTGCTGCCCTGGGACCTCATTTATATTACTACTGGGATCATCCCTTGGTCTTTCTTGGTTTGATAGGTCAACATATGGGTGACTTGAAGAGAGCTGGCACTCCTCAGATGTGGGTAATTCACATAAAGGGCTGCAGGTCCTAACAATTCATAAGCAGTGCACACTTAAAATAGTTTTTAGGCCGAGCCTAGCGCAGCGCGCATGCGCTGCTCTATCGGAGGCTTCTTGTGAGCACTCCAAAACTTCCTGTGTGGGTCTAGCAACTCCCACACATTTGATTGGCCTTTGTGTGTGACTTTCAATAATGAAAGCACGCAAATGGCCAAAGGTAGGCACATGTCCCACCTCTTTGTTTACTGGTCACTCCCACAGCATTTTGCTTGCAGGAGAGAGCAGCAGCTCACAGGGTGGTTTCTGCATTCCTTGCAGTGCGCACGCACCATTTGCGGTCTTCTTGTCTTTCCCACGGGAGCTGTGGCGCGCAGGGCGGCAGATGTATTCCTGTGCTCGCCCCCACCACTCCTCTTGAGCTGCTTGTTGCTTCTTGTTTCTAATCGGGACAGTACACAGCCATATGCAGATCCCTGCTGTGCCCATAAACTGCCAAGTGGACCCATATTCCGTGTGGCACCAACCAGTTCGACTTATCCAAAAGTACTCTGCATTGTGGGACTTTTAGATTACAAGTTTGGGTTTAAAACTCCCAGCATGTTAGGTACAACGAGGAGTGATTGAAAGTGTCACACGCGACAATCCAAACAACTCAGACAGCTTTGTCTCAGAGACTGTCCTGGGTTTAGTTGACGTTGCCAAGCATGCTGGGATTTGTAGTTTGAGTTTTCATTGTACTGTCAGTAGGGACATGTCCCAAAGTTGGTCAAAAACCGAGGGCTACCTTTTACTCATGCTGCTGGGAGGGGCGGGAGTGGACTGCTAGCACTCTCTTGCACTCACACGGAGGACAGAAAGACAGTCCAGGTGCCAAGTGGCTCCATCTCACATGCACACTCTTGAGCAATACTCGTTTTTTGTTAGCCAACAACACTTAGCCACAAGAAAAGTGTTGATGTAAAAGTTCCAGTGTGGAAGGCGGCACTGCATAAGAAACCAGGACCTCTTCATGATGTCACAGATGACGTGGCACCACACGGCAGGTTTAAATTACCAGATTTAGGGAACAAGACAAGAGACCTTTCCAGCAACGAGAGCAAGCCGAAGCTCCCTAGTCTGAAAGTATTTCCACATGTTGTAAGGGTAGTTTCCTATTTGAACATGTTCTCCTGTAAAAGTCAGGAGTAAATGCATTTTAGAGGTGGGGTCGATGGGGAGGGGAGGACATGTTGTAAGGGTAGTTTCCTATTTGAACATGTTCTCCTGTAAAAGTCAGGAGTAAATGCATTTTAGAGGTGGGGTCGATGGGGAGGGGAGGGTGCACCTCCAAAACTGATGTGGTGCGGAGGAAAACTCTTCTCCATGTGAAAAAATGCTTCACCTGTGAAGAAAGGCTGGAAAGAAGTTTTTAAGTGCAAATGCACTTTGGCTACTCTTAACACACTGAGACGGTGTTTGGATTTGAGAGTTTGTGTATGCCTGGAGCCTGGGTGAAACTCAGCAGGACTTCTGGATTTCGTGCTGGATTCCTATAAAATCATGAAGTTACTTTACATATAGGGAAAGCTGAGCCTACAGGAGTAAGTTTACACCATTTTAGGTTGAGCATTCGAGACCGCTTGTATATGCTTTGGTATATACTTCTTATACACTTTAGTATATACTGGGCTTACAGCCTGCCATAGAGCGATTTATTACATCTCAAAGTGCATAAAACTTAAAACGCTTTTTTGAAACCCTCAGGCTGCGTGACATTTCCTTTCCACCGATTGTTGTAAAACATGCATTTTTAATGTGAACATAGCAGCTTATTATAACCCATGTGCTTCTTGATTGTTGATCTACACGTTTTCGTGAAAGCCTTTGGAGCTCGTTTAAAAAAAAAATGATGCTGGCAATGTTGTCTCGTACAGAAGCAGTGTACCTTCGAAATGCAATAGGTCTCGCATTTACGCGAGTTTGAGCTATGACATTGCAAATGACAAAGCATTTTATTTTTGTTTTCATTTTAAAAACATAAATGAAAGGCATTGTCATTTACAGTGCCAATAGCTTAAACTCACGTAAATGCGAGACCTATTGCATTGCAAATCCTTGTTTAAAGGGTAAACGAAAAAGACCTGACCGGGATAAATCTTTCTCGTGGGGCTAACCCCACGAGAAAGATTTATCCCGGTCCAACTAGATCTCTCAGTAGCCAGAGGTACACATAATACTTCCATTGGATAACAGGTCCTTTGGCCTGTAAAAACGGGACACCCCATATAAAAAAAAAAAATAGAGGTACACACCCTTTAAAGTGTTTGCTCGCGGTGTTTAATTGCAGTACTACTCAAACTTTGGATTCTTACTTTGTAAGTGTTCGAGATTAAAAGTATTTGTCCTGTGCTCTCCCACGTCAGACTCTAAACGAATTGGGAGAGAGGCTGGTACCACAGGAAAACACAGTATCAGCTGAGTGTTGAGGCGTAGAAGTAAACAAATGATCTCAGTGTGAATATTCGAGGCACTTTAGTTCGACCGGAAGGGGGAGGACATGGTAGTCACCGCATACCTTTGCGCCTAGCAACATCTGGGCATTTTGGTGAAAAAGTAGTTTGTTAGATCTGTAGCAGACTTGGAATATGTGTGTGTGTGTATATATATATATATATAAGATTTCAGTGACTTTTTAGTAGGTTTTATCTCTTCTCTTTTACTATGTTTTAACCTGGAATTGTTCTGGATTTTAACAGGTTTTGGTGGAGAGTGTGGCCAGCTGATGAGTCCTGGGGTTTCTAATATTTTGATTTTTATCCTTATATATATCAATATAAAGGCTGCTATATTTATGGATGTTTTACATGATTATAAATTGTGAATGGTTTTTATTGGGGATGATCCCGTTTTTTACTAATTTTTACTTGAGGTTTCCTCGGTCTAATTGAGGATTATGGAACTTCGACTGGCTATCGCCATAATACCATCTTTTTCAATGTATGATTCATTATCTATGTATTTTGATTAAGGCTCATACCTGTTAACGTGTAACTCCATAGAACTGTGATTCGTTTGGAAGTTTATAATCTAGTTTTAGGTTTTAGTCCCCACTATGAAGTGTTAGATGATATATATTTTTCTCTTTTGTCTACTAGATACAGCAAGTATACGTCAAGTCCAGAGATGGCAACTGTAATGGTTTTGAAACAAAAAAAAGGAAGAAAGATATAAACAACCAATTTAAATTCGGAATAGAATCTGTGAGGGAAGGATTAATAATGTGCTGCTATATGCATATATTGTATTTTGCACTTTCGCTTGAGCACTTTTTTGCACATTAGGATTTGCCAATTTTGTGATATATAAAGATGTAAAATTTAGGAGTGCCTTCTTGGAAATCTAGTTAGGTTGAACATTAGTAAACTTAATGTGTGGTAGAAAAGTGGTTACGAACATTTATAACTATAGTATGTTTATAAGCACTATGCTTTAATTTCACTACATACTATTTGTTTTTTATATTTGTGTTGAATTGAATTTTACGTTAAGAGTAACTCGAGCACTATGCTTTTATTCTGTTGCGCCTAATGTTTTAACAGTAAAAATATTTATAAAGCGCAAGTTTAATGAATTACATGAACTTACTAGCCTCCATTATAAGATGGCGCTGTTTCTTTAAACATTTTTGGAGAGATCTAATCATGTGCTTTGTATATATACATGCCAATAGGTCCAGCGTGTCATGTGACCAAGACTGCCGTGAGGCAGTCGAAACGTGTCGGGCTGGGCACTTGCTTGAAATTTATTTTGCACTTGTACTTTAAAAAAAACTGCATCTAATAAAGAAGATTTAAAATATACTCGAGGGGGGCGTGGCCAGGCGCCGACTGAAATGGCCGCCTAACTCCGAGCTCCCGCCGGGACCGTGACTGTCCCCTGAAATTCAGCCACTATATCCTCACTGGGGCGTTCTTCCAACGACGCCCCAGCTTCCTCAGGCAAGTGTCGACAGCATCGCCTTAGAAGCGGAGCCCCGGGACCCCCCAGGAAAGCAACGCCGCGGCCGAAGCTCCAGCGGCCCGGCCCTGTGAGGGTGTGGAACCCGAGCGCCGCTAGCAGCCAAAATCGAGGCCCAGGACTGCGGCCTGTGCGGAGTGCGAGGCCGGCGTGCGGTGGCGGCGCCGGTGCAGGTGGCGCTCTGAAGTACAGTGAGTGCTGCGCCGAGACAGGGGCCCATCTGGAGGGGGCGCCGCACGCAAAAAGGCACAGAGGGCTCCACGCAACTTAGGGGTCCAAAGAAGGGGCCGGGACCCGGCCAGCCGCCAAAATCGAAGCCCAGGACTGCGGCCTACATAAAGAGCGGGGCTGACGTGGGGAGGCGCCGGCGCGGGTGGAACCTGCACAGTGAGTCCTGGCACCGAGACCGGCTGACTGGAAGGGGACGCAGCGCCTAACACGAGGGCAAGAAGCTGGCAGCAATCCAAACAGCGAGATACTCGGACTCCAGTTGCAGCCGCCTAGATGCCTTGATTGACTCCTGGCAAGCATTTGGCAAGTACATGATGTTACCTTCTTTCCGAGCGACATAACCGATAAATGGACCCCTAATACAGACTAGAGGCTAAAAATAACGCACAGGCACCAGAAGGACACATCTCGGAAATTATTCTACCGAGCTGCCCAGACTCCATTTTTGGTACATCCTTGAATTTAACATTTCTTCTGTCCAACCAGCTGATGCCCTACCTTATTTCAATTGATTTTTTCGGTCCTGCCGGACTATACTAGCCACAGATTTCAGGAGGCTCCCCAGTCCTGAAGATGATCTAAAATAATATAGATCGAAATGTCGTTGACTTACTCAAGGAAATATCACCCCCATTGTATATATTCATGTGGTCTTTTACCTTGTTGTTGTGTGACATTCCGTTTTTCAATATGTTCACTTGTGTCACGTTATGCACCTTGTCACTCATATGAGCACCTGAAACTTTTTGATAAGTGTTAAAAAGAAAATAAATAATTTTATTTGTACCTGCATCCTTAGCTCCCTAGCGTGAATTAATCCTACGCTATACTTCTCTTAGGACCTCATTAGGCCATCCCTGAACCATTGTTCTTTCAAAAAAAAGGAAGCTGGCAGTAGCCTGGGATTTTGGAATGGGCTGAGACTCAACACTACATCCGTGAGGTGGCCATCGGGCTAAGTGCAGGCCGCGCGCGACTGCCCCAGGGCTGTCCGGTCCCCACAGACTGTGAGCGGGGTGGCGGAACCCCCGGCTGACATACGGACTTTAACTGAGGGCCAACTGAACCCAAACGGATCTCCTGGTGGCGAGAGGCGGAGGAGGCCGCAATCAGAGGAGGACGAGGGCCCGAAACGCCGGTGAGTGCTGCTGCTCGCCGGGGCGCGGACATCTTAAGAAACAGTGTGCCTTGCCCGCGTGAATCAGACACCAAGCGAAGCGGGACAACAGTGGTTAGGCCAGAGCCCGGAATTACGCCAGTGAAAGGGGTGAGGCAAGGTAGTCGCTGGCCAACGTACGGACCGAACCCTGAGCCAGCACAGGCCCGCAGAGGGTACTATCCCAGACAGGAAACGCGAACGCCTAACGCCAAAAGGCCCTGCTCCGTCATGCGGCCTAAAGGGGGACTGGTGACCCAAACCAACAAGCTGGACCAATATGCAGTGACAAGAACGCAACAGCAGTCCGCCAGGGCGGCAAAGGACAGCAAAGAACAGGCGGAACCGTCCCTGACTTCCATCATGACCGCAATCCAGACCCTGGGCGCTAACCTCGAGACAAAAAATAGATAAGATCTCCATCGAGGTAAATTTGCTGCGCGAGGACTTGGGGAAAACCACAGAGCGGTCCAAGACTAACGAAGGGAACATAAAGACTCTACAGGCCTCTGAAAAACGGTTGGAGGACAGGGTCAACTAGCTCGTTCAACAACAACGACAAATGGCGATGAAGCTCAAGGATCAGGAAGGGAGGGCCCGAAGGAGCAACATCCACGTGGTAGGTGTCTCGGAAGGACTGGAAGGGGAAAGCACAGAGCTGTTTCTGGAAGACCTAATCCTCCGCCACCTAAAGCCCAAGAGACTATCAAACATCTTCACCATCGAACGGGCCCACCGAGCTCCGATCCCCAAGCCTAAACCAGGGGCCCCACCGAGAACAATCATCGCTAAAGTCCTTAACTATAGGGACCGTGACGCGATCCTCCAGGTCGCAAGACAACAGGGAGACCTGCAGTACGAGGGGGCTACGTTCCGCTTCTTCCCGGACTTCACGTTGCAGGTCCAGCAAGAACGGCGCTCCTTCCAAGGGGTTAAGGCGACGCTTCGTGAACGAGGATTAAAATACATGATGTTCTTCCCAGCTAAGCTAAAAATAATTTCTGGAGGTAAATCACACTTCTTCACTTCGCCGGCGGCGGTTCAGGACTGGTTGGATGCCGCGGAGCCGGAGGCGCAGGCAGGAGGAGACATCGACAACTGGAGGGAACCCGGGGTTTCCTCCCCTGGTTCGGCGACTGGGCGCATGGAAGGAGACGAACAGAGCCAGCGATCGTGGCGTTCCAGATCAAACAGTCCCCGTTGAGAATCGTCACGGGACAACTCAGCGAGATGAGGACACAGACACTTGATGCAGTGATTCTTCGAACTGTAACGTATACCATAGACATTGTACTGTTGTGGCTGATGTAAGCGAGTAATTGTGTGTCTGACTTGAACTCTAAGACTTCATACTGAATTTTAAATGATTTCAGTCCTGAGGAAATAACGCACTGGGGCAGCACGGGAAGGGCGGCCGTGGAAGGGGCCGGCTTACGTTTTTCCCGCAAGAGAGGGCTCGCCTCTCTCCGGGGTAGAGTTGGGCAACAGGCGCTCTGCTAATTGGGGTGGTGGGTAGTTTGGAACCCACAGAGCAGGGAGCAGGGTGGGGGGCACTGTTTCACGGGGAAGGGAAGGTGGGGGGAAGGGAATGGGAGACTCCACAAATGCGGTGATGATCAATGTTTGCATTCAGCAGAAATGTTGGGGGGGTAGCTGGGAGGGCAGGGGAGTTGGGAAGGTTTTACGGTCATGTGTATTTAGCAATGTCAGAATCGACCCAAGCACCATAATGCAGGTACAAGTCATCTCATATAGCAACGGTTATGGCTAGGAGGTGGGAAAAAAGCCTCAAAGTTCTGAGCTGGAACGTAAACGGGCTAGGAGACAGACTCAAACGCACCATAGTCCTGCAATTCATTAAAAGGTACCAGCCGGACACAGTCCTAATACAAGAAACGCACCTCATGGGGAACACATGTCAGGCCCTCAACAGACCCTTGCAGTCCACTCAGGCTTCACCTCAGGCTCCAGGGGTGTGGGGATCCTGTTGCGCCGCTCATTGCCCCTCCACACAGATCACACGGAGTCAGACCCTCAGGGCCGCTTTGCAGCAGTGTCCGGCAGATGGGAGGGATATCGTCTGAACCTCCTCTCCGTCTACATCCCACCTGGCCTCCAAACTCAAGCATACACAGATCTGAGCAAACTGCTACTCTCCCTCCCTGATGGGCAGTTGGTAATGGGAGGAGATTACAATGCGGTAGTGTCAGGCACCCTGGACAGGCACCCTCCCAGAGACATACCACAAGGACAGAAATGGCTGGCGGACTTCCTAGAAACCTTTGGGCTTACAGACGTATGGCGACTGCTACATCCAATTGATACTCACTTCACCTTCTTTTCCGGGCCGCATCGCTCATTCTCCCGCCTCGACTACATCCTCACTATACTACAACATGACACAACGATACAAGAAGCAAAACATCTTACCCGCGGCATATCTGACCACTCGGCGGTCTTTACACATATAACATTCGGGACTCGGCGTGAGGGCTACATTACACCAATAAGCGCCTGGCACCTACACAATGAGGAGACTAGGAAGAAACTAATTAAGACGATCACTCAATACTTTGACACAAACGTAGGGTCGGTGAACTCTCCAGTTACCCTATGGGAGGCGTTTAAAACAGTGATCAGGGGGGAGGCGCTATCGGTCATTGCAGTAAAGCGAAAAGATAAAGAACAACAGGTGGCCGCCATGGAAACAGATCTTGCGAGGCTTGAGAGGGAAGTGCGGGACACTGGGGCGCCGGACGTACAACATAGACTACAGCTCAAAACAGCAGAATATAAGGAGCTAGTCACGCAGGAAGCTCAAGCAGTAGCCAGACACAAGATGGGGAAACTATATGATCAGGGCGACAAAGCTGGGAAGCTTATAGCATGGCTCGATAAAAAACGGGCTAGTAGAGTAGTACCAGAAATCCGAACCGACACAGGGACTGTTATAACCGAACCCAGGGAGATAGTGGCTGAATTTGCACGACATTACAAAAAGGTTTACAGCCGGGAGTCGGACCGTCCGAAGGAGGACTCTGTAGCCCTCCTGGCGGACATCCGAATGCCGTGCCTGTCGGTAGAAGACCGAGAGGCCCTCGAGAGCCCGCTCGAAATCACTGAGCTGCAACGTGCAATCACTGACCTCCGCCCAGGCAAAGCCTTAGGACCCAACGGCCTCCCAATAGAGCTCTACAAACTGAAGCCAGATGCACTTAGTAAACACCTGAAACACATGTTCGATAGAAGTAAAGAGACGGGAAGGTTGCCACGAGACCAACGCATAGCCACTTTCGTGGCAATACCTAAAGAGGGGATTCTAAAGAGTCTTGTGCCTCATACAGGCCGATCTCGCTGCTCAACGCGGAGCCAAAAATCCTGGCCAAAACACTGGCTAATCGACTCCAGTCGGTCCTCCCTACTTTGGTCCACCCGGATCAATCAGGGTTCATGCCTCACCGAAACACCGCACTCAACATACGACCGCTTCACGGGGTGCTCTGGCAACGACACAGGTTGCGAGAGGATGCGGTGGTGGTCTCTCTCGATGCCACTATGGCATTCAACACCTTAGAGTGGCCCTACATGATCGCGGTACTTCGCAAACTGGGCTTTGGGCCTAATTTTATATCATGGATCCGTCTCCTCTACACTGAACCGCTGGCCCAGGTAGTAGTGAATGGGAAAGCTTCCGAGATCTTCACCCTAGAGAGGGGGATTAGACAGGGATGCCCTCTCTCGCCTCTTATTCGCACTCTCCCTTGAACCGCTCACGGCCTTGATAAGGCAAGATGTCTATCTTAAAGGAATAGCCTGGACAGAAGGATGGGAGGACAAAATCTCCCTATACGCCGATGACATCCTACTGTACCTCACCAGGCCGCGTAGATCTATAATGGCGACGCTCGACATCTTCACGAGCTTTGACCGAAACTCCGGATTTCGGATAAACTGGAGCAAATCCCACTTGTATGTACTCCACGGGGCCCCTCCGAGACTCCCTGACACATGTCCTATAACAGTGGCGGAAGACGGCTTTCGATACGTAGGAGTCTTTGTCTCCACAGACAAGACTCTGCTGCATGAGAGAAATCTACTGCCGCCTTTACGACGGCTCCAGCGAGACGCTAAATCCTGGCAGCAACTCCCATTATCATTGCTGGGCCGTGCGGCCCTCTTCAAGATGATGGCGTTGCCAAGATTTCTCTATGCATTGCAGAACTACCCTGATCTAGTACTCAAATCGTACTTTGCAGCAGTTGAAGCGGCACAATGTGACTTCTTATGGGCAGGGGCGCCTAGAATCGCACTGCGGAAACTCACATTGGGGTGGTATGATGCTGGAATCGCCCTCCCCGACATCCGCAAATATTACTGGGCCGCCCACCTCGCGGCGATTAACCAAGGAACATATAGTGACGGGAACGAACCCGGGTACGGGATGGATAGTTGGCTGTTACCTGGGGGTAACTACGAGATCGCACTCTACTCTAAGCCAGGTAAACTACAACTTACTGGCCCGACGCAACACTCAGTACAGATATGGCACATTGCTCAGCGGGAATTGGGGTGGTCGGATCTCCTAACAATGTCAACTCCACTTTGGGCCTCTGAAAAGCTTGGCAACTTGGGGCGCACCAAGGAGTTCCGCAACTGGGACCTGATAGGAATCTCGCAAATAAGAGACCTCTGGGGCCCTAAAGGAATCTACACTTTCGCCCACCTATGGGAAACATACGACCTAGCCCATACCGAACACTTCCGATACATGCAAGTGCGGCACTCCCTACAGGCGAACATTCCACCAGATACGACACTGCCACAGACCTCCCCACTAGAGGACAGATTGTTGGACGGACTCATCCCAGAGCACGCCATCTCCCTTACTTACAAAAAATTTATAAATAATCCCCGACACGCTCCTTCCCCTAAAAGAGAAATAGGTCACTGACGGATTAGAGATAGATGAGGAGGAATGGATGTTCGCCCTTGCCTCCCCTAGGGAGGTGGCGATATCGGCCAGATTGCGATTAGTCCAACTAAAAATCCTTCACAGAGTGTATATCTCCAGTACTAGGCTTCAAGCGATGGGGAGGGGAGGAGACGGGCTCTGTAGGTGGGGATGTGGAGGGACAGGCACCTTCTTTCACATATTATGGGACTGTCCGATAGTGCAAAAATATTGGAGAAGAGTGGTGCGGTGTATGCGGGAGGCTTGGGAAGTCGAGATTCGTCTTGAGGCTAAAAGATGTCTCCTGAACATTTGGGAACCCACCGACCTATCTCCGAAAGGGAGAATCTGGGTGACACTTGGGCAGATGGTAGCAAAGAGGAACATTGCTAGACTGTGGGGAGCCTCTAATCCACCGAAACTGATGGACTGGCAAAGCGACATGGATTGGTGCATGCTGCAAGAAAAGACTGTATATATAGCAAGAGGGTGCCCCCGCAAATGGGGAGAAATATGGTCAAGATGGAACGACTTCAGGGGCAACATATGTGAGCCTCCTCCTGTCCCACAGTTAGGCCCAGAAGACATAGACTAAACTGTTTCCCAAACGGCTATCATCGTAGCAATGTATACATTTCAGATGCATTACTGGTGCTGAAGCGGAGTCGAGGTTAATGTAATTCACTGACCGTGCTTGTTTCTTTTTTTACCAGACATAATTTTTGAACACTTCCAAAATATAGTTTAATGTTATAAAATATAAAATCGGACCTACATGAATCCGCATCCTGAGCGACGAACCAAAACACGCACATTGATATACAACGCCGCCGTACCCCCCCGGGATGTCGGCACATGGGCTGTGTGATTGGTTGCGATTGCAAACGTAATAACATGCTGCCGGCCCCAGGGTTGTAGGCGAAAAGCTGTGTAATTCCTAATGATACAATAAAGGTCTTAAAAAAAAAAATATATATATATACTCGACATTGGTGGTCTGTGCCTGTGGAATGATCGTGGCATTGGTCTGATTTAGGATTGTGGATCTTATATATATATATATATATATATATATATATATATATATATATACGTATGATGATGATGTCACATATTACATCATTCATGACATGGTCAGTGACATCACTGATGACATCATCCATGTGATAATACGAAGCACCTCTTCACACTCTAGTCTAACCTTTGATACACCCAGTGTTAAATATAAACTACCATTCCTGAAATTATTGACTCACCAGTAACTACATACGCACTCACTGATTGCTAGGTCTACACACACATCCACTCATTCACTCATACATACGGACACTCATCAATAGAACACTATCATATCCAGTCATATACCTATACAGACACTTACACACTGACACTCATTCACAGACTTACTCAAACACCTAGTCAGTTATGCAGAGAATCAATCGCACTCCCATTTCCTCAACTACAAAGTTATACACACCAAACCTTACTTATTCAAATATATAGTAACACATACTTACTCTCTTTTACAATCACTGAAACAAGTACACATTGAACCATACAGTCACTTACGCAATCACAGGCTCTCATGTATAGTCATTTATATATGTCAACTCTCATATGCACTGTGTTTTACATATGTTTTGATCAGTAGCTATATGAGTGGCTATATGGGTTATTGATTTGTTGTTCAAGTATTTGTATGTGAGGGTGAGTGTGTGTGGGTGGCTGGGAGGTGTGCGACTTTGTCGCACACCTCCCACTTCACTTCACTGCGTCACTTTGTAAATATGACTCAACAAGGTGCATTTTTTACACCACTGGTGCATCACAAAAACTGACGCACCGGTGGCATGAAAGTGACGGATGGCCTCATAAATGATGCCTTCAGTCTTCTACTCTTGTGTCATATTTAATGTATGACGCATTATGTCACAAGGAGTTACAGATACGTCAGTATTTCTGACATATCTGTAAGCGCAAAAGTGATGCATTGCTGGAGTGTGTCACAAAAGTGACGCAACTCCAGCAATGCATCATTTCACATGGGGCCAGCCTCATGTGAAAGGGCTTGCATTAGTCTTGATAACTTGATTGTATTTTAACTTTACAGAAACACACAGACACTGGATGATGTCATCAGTGATGTCATTTGAGATGTCATCAGTGTTGACACTGACCATGTCATGAATGATGTAATATGTGACATCATCAGCAGTGGATTGCGGGCACACGAGTTATAGTGAGTCCAACTAACTATAACGTGGGAATTTCAATGGTTTTGTAGGAGTAAACTGTTCAGCTAACTATAACTGGTGTGAAACCTATTTTTTTCAGTGAATTTCAATGGTTTTTTAAATAATTCCCAACTATAACGATTGTGAAACCTCTGGTTTTTTCACTGAATTGCAAAGGTTTTTTACAAGCTAATTCCTTTCTATATAGAGTTTGTAACCTACAATTTGTTTTTTGATTTGCTGTTTTGTAGAAGTATTAATTTTTTTTTTTTTTTATATAATAATATTTTTTAAATGTTTTATTTTTTTAATAATTTTTTTCCTGGGGCGATTTGGGTGCGCGCACCGGTAAGCTCTCCGGAGAGCGCACCCAGAGCGCTACTTCTGCGTTTGTGTAAAAAAATATGAATTAAAAGTAAATAATAACGCAAGACATTTAGTACCATACATATAAAAGCAGTATTTTTGATTTACGAAATGTAAATGATTTTGGATTTCCATGAAACTATCGAAACGTCACTTAGGCGCGCCGCGTAAGCGCCCCCGGAAGCGCCTACGTACGCGCCGCGTATACGTCCCCGGAAGCCCCTACGTTCGCGCCCCCGGAAGCGCTCCGGTGCGCGCAGCGTAAGCGTGTCAAGTCATGTGACCTTAAAATAACACTTTTCATTGGTTGCTAACAGTTTTTTTTTACAAAAAATGAAATCCCCACCCATTTCCTTCACTTCTTCTTTCACTTTTGTGACTGCAAGACCTGCCTTTTCGCTCTCGGTTCTTTGTTGGATATCTTGGATTACCATGGCTGCCAGATCATCCAGCAGTGAAGATGACAACAATGATTTCATCGATGAAGAGCCTCCTCAGCCGAAGGTGAAAGAACATTTCATCTGGAAGTTTTTTTCAATTCCTGATGACCAAAAGAAGGTAAATGCTCCAAAAGTGGAGTGCAGGATCTGTCACACAGTCCTGTCACGGGGTGACCCCACTAACAAAATATTCTTTTGGGAACTCCACAATGATTCGCCATGTGGAGAGGAGGCACCCCCAGAATTTTGCCTGGGAAAGTATCAGGGCTCTGGCACAAGAGGTTCCCAGTGATGGGGCCTCTACATCAACCGGAGGACCAACAACATCGGTGAGGGGGAGATCGCAAGAGCTGGTTCCGAACATTCAGACTGCATTTAACAAAGGCGTCCTTAAATGCAGAGACTGTGATCAGCTACTTTGCTATGGGGAGCAAAGTGTTCTGCTCATGGTTCGAGCATTGGAGAACCATCGCTGCCGTTCCCAGCCCTAAATTTTTTTTTTTTTTTTGCTCCTGTTGAGCAGTTTCCATTCCCTGTTTTTGTTATAAAAAAAGAAGAAAAAACTGTTCTTTTTAGAATTACCTCCAATTCTCATCAAAGAGCTATATTCTTTAAAAAATGAAAAAGAGTAAGTGAAGTGGAGTGCATTGATAAAGGAGAGGAAAATGAGTAAGAAAGAACAGAAAGTTATGAGAGGAAAAAGGAAGTGAAATAGGGGGACTGAAAGAATCCCCCCGAAAATTTCAGGGAAGGAGCGGAGCGTAGCGAGACCATTTTAAGGAAAATTACAGGCAGATCCCTCAATCGGCGCCAAAGTTAATCCCAATAGAATGTTCGGGAGTTCCTATGGTTGTCAATCCTAACTATAACTACCTACTGGCGACCGCCAGTAGGATATATATATATATATATATATATATATATATATATATATATATTCACTGAAAAAACCATAGGTTATAGACCATGTCATGAATGATGTAATATGTGACATCATCAGCAGTGGATTGCGGGTGCGCGATATATAGTTAGTGCAACTAACTATATATGCGAATTTCAATGGTTTTGTGCGAGTAAATTAAGGTTTTGTAAATGCTAATCCCTAACTATATATGGTCTATAACCTATGGTTTTTTCAGTGAATTTTCAAGGTTTTGTAAATGCTAATTCCTAACTATATATGGTCTATAACCTATGGTTTTTTCAGTGAATTTCAATGGTTTTTTAATAGCAAATATCAAAAGCTGTAAAATGTCAAGTACGTGGTAGGTAAAATTTTTTTCGTGTTTATGCACGCTGATGTGCTTTGAACGCTGCCCCCCCCCCCTCCTCTTTTCTTTTAGGAGTATTCTCTCTTTGCAGATAGTGAAGGGTAGGTAACACAGGCCTTTGCCCCCGTTGTAATCCGTCGTGCCTGCTTCCCTCTCCATTTGATTGATTGTTATCCTAGCATTTATTGTTTTGGAATTGGTTCTCTTTGGTTTATTCTCTATTTACAAACAAGCACAGAGTCGCAATACTCTGTTTAGTCTTTGCAGATAGTGAAAAATCGTTTTAAAAAACAAAAGGAATCGAGCAAAATCAGTAGGCCACTAATGGGATCTCTTTTTTACCGCGCTAAAATAGAAACATTAGGAACAACCCCTCATGAGAAATACGAAACTAGTGAGATGAACTGAGCTCGACGCCATGATGACTGCAAGACAGCTCGGCTCCGCCACCCACCCCGCCCAAATTCTATAAGTTCCGGTGGAGCCCCAACGTGAACAGGTAGAGAAGAACTTGTACTCCCCTCTTTGACTGAAGGTTCTTGTAGCCTGTCCCTTCTGTTGTCATTTAACAGAACTTTTTGGACTACTGAAAGGGGTTGTGTTCCGACCGCTGGTTGGTGGAGACATTTTGACTATATTCTGGACCTGCGTTGTCGCGTAATGCGTCATATGACGCGCCGCGTTAGCGCACCCGGAAGTACTCCGGTGCGCAAGGCGCAGCTTCCCGGAAGCGATCCAGAGCGCGGCGCGCAGCGCGTAACATAAGCATAACAGGTCATGTGACTTGTTAATAAAACTTTTCATTGGTTCATTTTACTTTTGTTATTCTAATGATTAAAGGCTTGGTCATAATAACGCTTTTCATTGCTTTCGAACATTTTTATTTCTTAAACATATATGTTATAATGTTCCAGGCTAATGTATTTTCCCGGGAAATTTTCAACTGTCCTGCAAGTAAAATATTCCTATTTCGAGAAAAGGGCGTTTCTTCGTCCCATGAGGGAGCCGTTGAGCAAAAGAGGCTCGGCATGCTGTCTTAATCGCCGATAGGCCTGAATATCAGATTCTTATCGATCACTTTATGTTGCAGGAGTAGAAAACACAACAGCCCTTGACCATTTATCTTTACTGCGTTCCTGCGTATTATACCTTTTAACCGTCATGTAATTGGACTGCTTTATTTCACTTGCCTTTTACTGATTCGAAAACAGTGGCTATTATTCAAAACTTTTCCAATGTAAGTACTACTACCATGTTTTGTTTTAAAAACCTTTATTGTGAAAATGTCAGTATACAAATACGGGCCTATAACCACGTGGGCCGGCCACGGAGCAAACTGGAATCGTATATGATGAGGGGACATTTACACTGTAGAACAACGTAACGGGCGACCCATTAGGTTGCAAGAACTAAGGTGTCTAACATTTGCGGAATCGGTGGACGTACATTTTATAATTAAAGTACGACAGGGCCAGTTACAATAAAATTATCTAGATATACATTTGCGGGCAAGTACCATGGGTGACGTTAAATCGAACTTTCAATAGTACAGTAATCAATAACACATCAGAACTAAATATCAATAGGGATGTCCAAATGTTCAATCAGTACTCGTCCCCGCACGCCATGTGCTTCAAAACTGCATACGTATCTCGTGATATCAAGGTTGGGCAACCAGTACACAACAAGGAGTTACGAGTCCCATTTATACCGGCGCCATTTTGGGCGAGGCCGGACAGGTCCAGGATATAGTCAAAATGTCTCCACCAACCAGCGACTATGATGATGTTCATAAGCTCTATTGATTAGAATAACACTCCTCTCTCCACATGACATTAATTTGCCGCAAGTTAAACATGTCATTTTCATTTGTCCAAAGTTCTTCTGAAGATTTAGAACCGTTTCCCTTGCCTCTGATTCTGTCACTGCCACTTCATTGGTGGATGTACTGGCAGGTTGGGGATTATCCACCAAATCAAACTGCAGATGAGATGCCTTCACCTGGGGAGGCGGAAGAGGTCCGTTTACGCCGCCTAACACCCCCCCCCCCCCGGCACCCCACGCCGTCTTTCGGCGCAGCATTGTAGGATGGCCACACCAGTGCGGCAACTTGCTGGACACCACCTCGGTGCCATCCGGATCTCGGCGCGTTCGAGTCACTGTACCGCAAGAGCGGGAGAAACTCCGCTGGACACGCCGTCTTTCGGCGCAGCATTGTAGGATGGCCACACCAGTGCGGCAACTTGCTGGACACCACCTCGGTGCCATCCGGATCTCGGCGCGTTCGAGTCACTGTACCGCAAGAGCGGGAGAAACTCAGCTGGACACGCCGTCTTTCGGCGCAGCATTGTAGGATGGCCACACCAGTGCGGCAACTTGCTGGTCACCACCTCGGTGCCATCCGGATCTCGGCGTGTTGTGCTGCCTTCGGCCTACTGTAGCAGCAAGTGCGGGCGCAACTCGGCTAGACGGCGTGTGAAACGCTAAGGGGCGCCGCACTGCAGATGAGGTGCCTCCACCTGGGGAGGCGGAAGAGGGCCGTTCGCGCCGCCTCCCCCCGGGCACCCCACGCCGTCTTTCGGCGCAGCATTGTAGGATGGCCACACCAGTGCAACTTGCTGGACACCAACTCGGTGCCATCCGGATCTCGGCGCGTTGTGCTGCCTTCGGCCTATTCGCACATCGGTCCGCTACTGACGCCGCCTCATTGGCCAACGGATTTTGTACGCTTTTTATAGCCCAAAGCCGCATAACAGGTCATGTGACTTGTTTATAAAACTTTTCATTGGTTCATTTTACTTTTGGTTTCCTAATAATGGAAGGCTTGATCATATGACCTAAAAATAACACTTTTCATTGGATTAAAACATTTTTTTTTCCCAAACGATGAAAGACCCACCTTTTTTTTTCTCACTCGGCAATCAAAAAAGGTTCTGTTAGATGACAACAGAGGGGACAGGCAACAAGAACCATCACTCAAAAAAGGGGAGGGCAAGTTCTTCCCTACCGGGTCACGTTGGGGCTCCACCGGAACTCATCGAATTGATAGTCTACAGTGTTTCTGGATGTTTCAGACTGAAGCTGGCGTCAGCATGAGAGCACCACCATCTCGTAGCTCCGTCGTGGCCATTCCGCAAGCAATCATGGCAGCCGCTCCCCACCGGAAGCCTGCGGGAGTCGGGGGCCCCCAAGACTTTTGTTGAATCTTCAAGGCTGAGGGGACGCTTTCGAGAATGGAGCCCAAGCCCTAGCAGACAAGCGTCCAAGTTCCAAGGTGTCCCAGGGCCATTTTAGTGGACCAGGCCCAAATCCGAAGAGCCGGCCGCCATTTTTAGAGTCCTGTGGCAGCCGCCTATTGCTGCACCGCAAGAGTGGGCGCAACTCAACTACATGGTGAGCGAGACGCTGTAGCCGCAAGAGCGGGCGGTAAACAGCTAAATGGCGGATGAGGCACAGTGTAGCAAAAGCGGGCGGAATGGCAACTGAAACGGTAAAGGGGCGCCCCACTACAGCAGAGCAGACGAGCCTCCACCTGGAGAGGCCCGTTCACGCCGCCTCCACCCCCCCCCCCCCCCCCCCCCCCCGGGGCGCCCCACGCCGTTTTTCGGAGCAGCATTGTAGGATACCAAAACCAGTGCGGGAACTTACTGGACATCACCTGGGTGCCATCCAGATCTCAGCGCGTTTTGCTGCCTTGGGACTATTCGCACAACAGACCGCTACTGACGAGGCACAGTGCAGCAAAAGCGGGCGGAAAACCGCTGAATGGCAAGTGAAACGCTAAAGGGGGCGCCACTACAACAGACGAGCCTCCACCTGGGGAGGCCCGTTCACGCCGCCTCCCCCCCCGGGGCGCCCCACGCCGTTTTTCGTCGGAGCAGCATTGTAGGATACCACAACCAGTGCGGCACCCAGGTGACATCACCTGGGTGCCGTCCAGAACTCAGCACGATGTGCTGCCTTGGGACTATTCGCACAACAGACCGCTACTGACCATTGTTGCTTCTGTTTAAAAAAATTTTTTTTAACGTGTTTACAGTTTTTGTTGCGTTGTATATATTTATAAGTTATTAAAGTTTTATAATCCTACTACTTTGTTGGAGTGCTATATATTTTTAATGTGACACATAATTGTAAAAACTTTGATGTACAAAGAGGCATCCCTGGAATCTTCCGCTTCAGGCTCGGTCCCACACACCCTCACAGTGAGAATCCCCTCCCCAATCACAATACAGGATGGTTATCAGATAGTAGGAACGCGTGTGCTGTGACGGATCTCATCGGGTGGGGGCCTTGATCTACTGTAACTCCTTTGAAAAGGGGTGATTCTTTACAGTTGAGGCCATAAACTACATCCGCAGGGCTACGTGATAGCCTGGGACCGGCCTGGACAATCAGACACAATGGAAGAGGAGTGTCAGAGGGTGCGGTAGTGAATAGGGTGAAACGGAGGTGTCGGGCGGGCACAGGGTGTGATTCTCAGAGAAGAGCAGCGCAGATGGGGGGAGGTTTACGGCCCATGCATAAGACAGAGAGCGGGGGTGACCAGTGCGTGGGGGAGATGCTTGCGAGGGTGGGGAGCCATGCTGAGGATCGGCGGCGTGCAGAGAGTGGGTCTGGTCAAGGCATCTAAAATGGCTGCCGTGCACGACAAAAGTGTGGCATTGGAAAAAAAGCAAGATGGCGCAGACAATGTTTATTAATACGAATTAATTTTTAACAATTATTTTTAACAATATATTTACTTGCAATGTCAAAATAGCGGTCAACACTTCCTGATTTTCTTCGAATCGAACGTTAACAGACGTCACGCAGCAAAAAAAAAACGCTCACGCGCAGCCGCTGGAAGACCAGTATCAACATATATGAGCATCCTCAGTCACCCTCAGAAAACATAGGGGGTCAGGATACGTCTCCCGTACCCCCTTATACCCATTTCTCACATTGTTTTTCCTCCATCTTGTAATTTAATTAAATCGAAACAAAATGGCGAATTCCCGTTTCGCGTCCCGGTTCGCGAACCGGAAAGCGCTTCTACCGCAAAAAATCAATATTTTTTTATTCCTAGGTGGTCAAGAAGGGTCTACCTTGCCCCCTTTCATTAAATTTCCCCTTCTTTTTTCTCCTCCTCTTGTCTCTCGATCCTACCGAGAAACAAGATGGCGGCAGCTCCGGACTGTTTAGAATGTTGACAGACACCCGAGAGCCAATCAGCTTCGCTACGCAAAGTTCCGTTACGCGAAAAGTTCGCAAACCGGAGCGCTATCCGGGACGCTGTCACAGATATATCTGTTTTTTAAAACGTTAATTTCTCAAAATCCACTGGAGCACATATATTGAGACCCAGCAAAGGCACATCGGGCTAACAGTCCCTACAATTTTGCCAAGTTTCGTGCAAATCCATTCAGCCGTTAGAGCTAAAAGTGAGGCCAAACGCCTTATGGAAAACTCAATGTTAAAAACGCGTTTTGGGACCCCCCTTTTTTCTCGGCCCCCCCTTGACGAAACCCCCCCAAATTTTCAGGGGCTGCTCAAAAACAAAATGTGCCATTTTCCTGAGAATTTCAGCCGATTCCGTCCACAAACGCCAAAGTTATTAGACATAGAATTTTCAAAAGTTCCATAGAGAAAAAATTATATATATATATATATATATATATATATATATATATATATATATATATATATATATATATATACACATTTTGTATTTCTGTTGAGCTGTGAGAACTACTAGGCTCATTTTGGTGCTCAAACTTGGGCAATAATAACCCTTTTAGATATTATCTCACATGCAAAAGTCACCAAGTCACAGGTAGTACCCGGTAAAAAATTATATGGGAAGAAGAGGTTAGAAAGAGGGGAGATGTGAGGAATCCGGTGTGGTAACATCGATGCTAACTGGTATCTTTGATCTTTGTCTCAAAAGTTTGAAGGGGCAGTCATTTAACTCATGGAGTAGCACGACAAATTGCTTGATCTTGGGCAAACCTGCCGGAAACGATAGCGCAATTCCAGTGAAAAAATATTTTAAAAGGGGATCTTAACTCCGAGGAATGTCCACTTTCTTGGTACTGCACGCTGAGCTTTAAAAAGATCTTCACTCTACTGTCGTACAGTGGGTTTATGTGTCTGAGCAGACACTCTCGTGCTCAGGGCCCAGACACCAGGAAGTTTCTGTGGCAGGGAAAGGTTCCCCGTGGGGTGTGGCTTCTGTGGCTAGTCTGTGAGCGAAATCCTCCCTCCCCACTTCGTCGTCCCTCGAATATTTTGTGTACGTTTCTTTGCAATGAGGATCATTTTTTTTCTTACCACTTAATAGAAAGTTGTCACGTGCCTTTTGGAACAAGTGACGGATGGACAGGAAAAATGGTGAAGCCCCTGTGCCAAGTTTAAATCGATACACTTGTGGCTTTCAGAAGTGAAAAACACTAGAAAGTGAACATTTTCATAGCGATTCCGATTTGTTGCGGTACAGTTGTAAAAGCATTTATGTTTCAACGAATGGCGATGCGAATAAGGCATTGAAATGTGTTATAGAGCATGCCAGATAGGATTCAAGCGTTACATATGGCATCTTAAAATCAAATACCTGATAAAATGTGAAGGAAAAGATTTTGCTGGTGGTGAAGATCTGGTGGAGAAAAAAAACATTTAGGGTTGAGAGCAGAAACCTGTAGGGGTAGTGTTCAAATATTATTGTATCCACTATTTATGCAAATTACAGCAGGGTGGGCGGACTTGCAGTTTGTTTTTTTAAAGCAAAAAGATTCCATATTACATGGATTACTACTACATTGTGCTGTTAGTATAAGAAGAAGTCGGGATTGCTATTGTCCCCAGCACAGGTGCTTGCATTGTCACTAGCAACATGTGATCAAGAAAAATTAAACAAGAAAGGTCTGTCATGCACTCTGGCAGATGTGTGACTCCTACCGTGATTAAAGCACAGTGTATCAACCAGGGTGGGCAACAACGATGCTCTCGGTGGCATGAGTGTTTTTGTGTCAATATTCTGTGTTCTTTGGAGGTGTCTGGAGCATCCGTGCAATGCATATCTTGTGGTGATCCTTTGTGCTTCCCCCAAAGAGCTGCCTTCCCCTGCCTCTCTCCATCTTATTACTCCTGCTCCCTGCCAGGCAGACACGATAGGGCCGCTAATCACAGCATATTGTTTAATTCAGTGAGATACTTGGATTTGTAGGAAAACCAAGTTTTCCTCTAGGTCCCTCCATTCATTTCCGCTTTTTACTTCTCTGATAGTCCATCTTTTCCATGTTCCCTGTCCCGCACTTGCTGCTTTTATGCTGATTTAGGGACCTGGGGGCTAAAGCAGTAAAGAAATAACAGACAGTGACCGTCCTGACTCTGGCAGTAGCGGTCGCTCCCCTGGCCAGCTGGTATCGTAGCCCTTAGCTGCTTTGCTGCTCTCTGCCAATTACCTCGATCAGCGCTCAGTGGCTCATTTTCAGCGTAGCGCTTGTTGCATATTTAGCGCGCATTACAATTTGTGCCTGAATCATTGATGTTTGCTCGTGCTGGCATAATACTGTAGCGCTTTTATAGATAATACTGTAGCGCTTTTATAAAAAGTCCGCTTTGAATGTTGTTAAGATCCTTGCCTGCTTGCACATACATACTCGCCCCGTTTTCACGTTTGTTTTGGCTGCCATTTTGTGACTGTGCCTCCCGGCCCGTAGCTCCACCCCGCTCCCGCCTCCCAGCTGACCCTCCCTCCCACTGATAGCAAAGGAAGATCTCGCCAGCCCCATCGCTGTGACCGTCCTGACTCTGGTAGTAGTGGTCGCTCCCCACACTCCCCTGGCCAGCTGGTATCGTAGCGCTTAGCTGCTTTGCTGCTCTCTGCCAATTACCTCGATCAGCGCTCAGTGGCTCATTTTCAGCGTAGCGCTTGTTGCATATTTAGCGCGCATTGCAATTTGTGCCTGAATCATTGATGTTTGCTCGTGCTGGCATAATACTGTAGCGCTTTTATAAAAAGTCCCCTTTGAATGTTGTTAAGATCCTTGCCTGCTTGCACATACATACTCGCCCCGTTTTCACGTTTGTTTTTGCTGCCATTTTGTGACTGTGCCTCCCGGCCCGTAGCTCCGCCCCGCTCCCGCCTCCCAGCTGACCCTCCCTCGCCCCTCCCCTTCCACTATCCACATATGACAGATGCCCATGCGCGCAGCGGTCATGCGCAGCGGTCGCGCCGAAGGTGCGCCAAAGGTAAGCCCGTCTACGCCCGTCCGCGCCTGGACCGCGCCCAGCGCCAGACCCCCTGGTCCTTGCAAAACCCACTCCTCCTGCATAACATATGACGCCGCAACCCTCTTTGCCCTTAACCCCGGATGCACACTAAAATGCTGCGAAGCTGCCCCAGGACACACCCATGGTCCATTCGCCTGCCACTCCTGCAAGTTCGCCTGCACCAGGACCCACACCAAATCCACTACCTCCAAACACAGTGCCAACTCCAACCACCTGAAGTGCATCCTGCTGAACACCCGCTCGGTCCACAGACACGCCACTGAACTCTGGGACCTACTCGACACTGCATCGCCGGATGTCGCCTTCCTTACAGAAACCTGGATGAACGCTTCATCAGCGCCCGACATCGCCATAGCCATCCCGGACGCTTACAAAATCATCCGAAAAGACCGCACCAACCAAACAGGAGGAGGCATCGCCATAGTCCATAAGAACACCATCCGAATCACGACCAGCTCCGACGATAACCGCGCGACCGGTGAACACCTTAATTTCCAGATCCACACCGACCCCAGGACCACACTTAGAGGCACCCTCATCTACAGACCACCAGGAACCCGCACACAATTCAACGAAGACATCACCGACTTCATCAGCCCACATGCCCTCACCTCCGAGAACTACATTCTACTGGGAGACCTCAACTTCCACCTGGAAAAGGAAAACGACAGCAACACCACCGCCCTTCTGGACAACCTGGCCATTCTCGGACTCAAACAACTTCTTAACACCCCCACCCACCTTCACTCACTCGACCGTATCTTCACCTCCAGCAAACACATTTCCTTCGATCACACCACAGCTCTCCATTGGACAGACCACAACTGCGTTCACTTCAGCTACAAAAAGACCACGACCCACAACCTATTCCTCGAAGAAACTTGAACAAAATCACCACCGACCAACTCTTCACATCGCTAAATCAAAACCCTCCTGCCATATCATCGGACCCAAACCAAGCTGCCACCAAACTCACACAATGGATCACCCACAGCGCCGACGTATTAGCACCCTTGAAAAACCATCAGATCAAACAAGGTAGCAAAAAGGCCCCCTGGTTCAACGATGACCTTAAAAAATCCAAGAAGTTATGTCGTACCCTCAAGAAAACCTGGAGAAAAAACCCAACCTCTGACAACCTGACCACCTTCAAGGACGCCTCCCGCAAACACCACCAATTGATCCGATCCACTAAGAAATCAGCATTCAAGGATCAACTCGACAACAACGTCCACAACAGCAAGGAACTATTCAACGTCGTCAAAGAATTTACCAACCCCACCGCCGGCACCAACGACATCACTCCCTCCCAAGACCTCTGCGACTCTTTATCCTCTTTCTTCCACAACAAAATCGCCGACATACATAACAGCTTTGAAAACCAGTCCGATGAACAGCCCACTACACCCACCTCCGAACCAGAACAGCACCCTCACAACCTTTTCGCCTGGAACCCAATCACCACTGAAGACACCATCCGCCTGATGAACTCCATTCACTCAGGATCGCCAACCGACCCATGTCCCCACTACATCTTCAACAAAGCAGACTCCATCATCGCACCCCATCTCCGCGATGTCATCAACTGTTCCTTCAACTCCGCTACCTTCCCGGAAAGCTGGAAACATGCCGAACTCGGCGCCCTTCTGAAGAAACCCACAGCAGACCCCTCTGAACTTAAGAACTACCGCCCCATCTCACTCCTCCCATTCCCTGCCAAAGTCATTGAGAAAGCCGTCAATAATCAACTCGCCGCCTTCCTCGAATCCAACAATTCCCTCGACCCTTCACAGTCCGACTTCCGAGCCAAACACAGCACCGAAACCGCCCTCATCGCAGCTACAGACTACATCCGAACGCTACTGGACAGCGGAGAAACAGTTGCCCTCATCCTACTCGACCTCTCTGCCGCCTTCGACACAGTATGTCATAGCACACTCATACAACGCCTCAACCACGTCGGAATACAAGGAAAAGCTTTGGATTGGATCATCTCGTTCCTCGCCGGAAGAACCCAGAGAGTCCGCCTCCCCCCATTCAAATCAGAGGCCACCGATGTAATCTGTGTTGTACCACAAGGATCTTCACTCAGCCCCACCCTCTTCAACGTATACATGAGTCCCCTCGCATCCATCGTGCGCCAACACAACCTCAACATCATCTCCTACGCAGACGACACCCAGCTGATCCTCTCCCTCACCAAAGACCCAAACACCACCAAAACCAATCTACACAAAGGAATGAAAGAAGTAGCCGAATGGATGAAAAACAGCCGTTTAAAACTTAACTCTGACAAATCCGAAGTCCTCATCTTAGGATCATCCCCCTCTGCCTGGGACGACTCATGGTGGCCACCGGCCCTGGGTACATCACCCATACCTACAGATCACGCACGTAACCTGGGCTTCATCCTAGACTCCTCCCTCTCGATGACTAGACAAGTCAACGCCGTCTCATCTTCATGCTTCAACATCCTATGCGTGCTCAAAAAAATCTTCCGCTGGATCCCGACAGAAACAAGAAAGACAGTCACCCACGCACTGGTCACCAGCCAAACTACAGAAAAAACTCCCAACTCATCCAAAACGCCTCAGCCAGACTCATACTGGACATTCCCCGTCATGCTCACATTTCCGGTCACCTAAAGGATCTCCACTGGCTCTCCGTCAACAAGAGAATAACGTTCCGTCTCCTCACCCACGCACACAAGGCCCTCTACGACCTAGGACCCGAATGCCTCAACACACGACTGTCCTTCTACACACCCACCCGCCAACTACAATCATCCAATCAAGCCCTCGCCGCAATTCCGCGCATCCACAGATCCACCATGGGTGGAAGATCCTTCTCCTACTTAGCGGCCAAAACCTGGAATTCTCTCCCCACTCACCTCCGACTTACACAGAACCACCTCTCCTTCAGAAAGCAACTAAAAACCTGGCTATTCGAAAAGTAATGCACCCACCCTCCCTCAAGCGCCTTGAGACCCTCAGGGTGAGTAGTGCGCTATACAAATTCCTGAACTTGAACTTGAACAGTATGGCGTATGTGCATGCCATTGCTGTGCTTAAAGGGTTGAATTGGAGAGAGCTGTCTCTATGTAGTTTTTTTGGGCTCGCGCCCTGCGTTGCACGGCGCAGAACGATCCCTTTAGTAGGTGAAAAACGGGGTTTGGAAGCTTCCCTAGGAATCGTACAAGCTTATGCGTATGCTTTTCCTTTTGTGGGCAGCTATTAGCCTTTGTGTGAGTCTTTTTATAAAAGACTGTACTTAATTGGCCAAAGGCAGGCACGTTGCTCTGCCCACGGCCTATTGGTGTCTATTACGCGCTTGGTGCACGTAATGGACACCAATAGGCCGTCACGTGGTTTCAATTATCGTGCCCAGACACGGGCGCGATAATTGAAACCAAAACCAAGGCTCACTGTGGCGCGCGCACCACTCGCGGGCTTCAAACACCCCAAATCACTTTCACTGCGATATGAGATGAGTATGTGAGCTTCTGCATGGAGGTGCCATGGTGAACAAATGTTACCAGCCCCACAAACCCCATGTCCCATACCTCCTGCAACTCTTTATCAACTACAACCTGTACTGCATGAATCTACTCAACCTTTCAGCAGTGAAGTTGAGGAAGACACGGCGAAAAGGTTAGTGATGCATTCTGTGGTTACTCGGGGGGCATTTGGCAAATGTCTGAATTAAACCCGCATTTTGTGGGTAAAAGACTTATGGCTAAATTTTAAAACACATTTTCTGAGGGGAAAGGAGACGTGAACTTCGATTGTCTATGTTAAAATGTCTGTTATCTGACCCCAGAATAATTGTTAACTAGAAGCTCGGAACGCATGCGAGTACACTGTTGAGAACATCATGCACACGGCGCTGTGCAGTTTCAAATCAGATCGCTCAGACATGGGAAGCACGGCACAAAAAACGATTAATAAAAACGGGGAGGGAAATGTACCTTCTAGTTATCCGCATAAGAATCTGCCGCCCCAGAGGCGTAGCTCAAGGTAAGTAACACAAATGTGCTGTAAAGTCGAGATGCGTCCTAAACGGAGTGGACGGACATTAAAATACTTCACGCTTTAACCTGGCGTTGGAAGTGAGTGGGGCTTGAAGCTTGGCAGCTGGTGCACTCGCCGCACTCAAGAAACTTTAAACGCTGTGGACAGATTATTTTTCTCAAGGTCTGTAGAGCAAATGGGTGTTTATTCCCTCTACGTGTGTGGCCTGAGCCGTAGGTTAGATATCTCTTTATGGTGTGCCAAAACACTGTGGTATTCGCACAGCAATGTAAGCAGTCACGGAATCATGGTTAATCCTGTTCTTTGGGAGAATTCGCAAACTTTTCTTTCACGTATCATCCTGTCCTGGCCAATAATACAAGAACAGGCATTTTATTTTGAGTTATTGTGTGCTTTCTGTGTAACTTTCTTCGTAGACCTGGGTAAACATAGATTATGATTACTGACAGTCATTCGGTATTGCTCGAGTGAAATAGAGGATTTGCGAAGAAATCTTTTTACCTACAAAAACCTGATACATTTAGCACATTTTTAGGCATTAGGGGTATATTTTCTTACTTGTGAAATTTGAGAGAGCTGTTTCTTTTGCTATGTAGTAAAAATGGATCTCTATACAAAGAAAAAGAAACTAGCATGGTTGCACTGCAAGGCCGGTAATTGTGGAAGTGCAACAAAATCCAAACCTCTGTTACCACAACATGAGAGCGAATAAAGTAGGAAACATTTGCAAACGTTTTTTTCTGATCGGGATGAGGTCATAGAAGAAATGTCACCCTTGTCTGAACCCTGCTATGGTTACCCTCCAGTTGCTAACAGAGTCAACTGACTAATGCTTGTTGACCGTGTTGTGCAGCGTCTACAAAAAGCAAAATGCTTTTTGACCATGATGTACAGCATTGGCAAAGGGAAACAAGCATTTGCAATGCAATAGGCCACGCATTATTAAAGTTTGAGCTATTGGTGTTGCATTTTTTAGCTATGCCAATAGCTCTAACTTTAATAATGCAAGACCTATTGCATTGAAAATACTTGTTTGTATGAAGATGTAGATGTTGTGAAGTGACACTTATTTGCTTTGTTTCCATCGTTGTTTTGTATACAGAGGGAGGTGTGCTAAATCCTAGTTTTGTATTGGAGTGTTGCAAATGTATTGGGCATTTGTTCACAATGACATTTATTTATTTGTTTGGTAGTTTTCTGGATTACAGAACGTCTCCATGTAGGCTGCATCAAGTGCTGAACCATTCAAGTACAGGATCAAGATTTTCGGGTACCAGGAGACCATGCCAATACAGAGTATTCCTAAACGGAGGCCAGCCATTGGACAAGACTGGCGTCTTTCCATTTAAGCCCCGTCTTTTTCAGATTGAGGGGTGTGTTTTTTAGTTTCTTTCTCTCCTCTTCCCATTGGCTGAAATTTTACATTCCAGCCCAAGGGAAGAGGAGAGAATGAAAAACACGCCCCCAGTCCGAAAACAACGGGGCTTTTCGGGGAGCCATTATTGCAGGACATCAGAGAAAGAAGGTGTGCTTCTCACTGGTTCCTCCCCTGCCCCAGTCCTCCATAATACAGAACCGCTCGAGGGTCCGAGACCGGAGACCCATCCCTCCCCCCCCTCACCCCCCTACATGAAGCAGAGACTAAACCATATCCTCGTAATCTTGGCAGTATCTGCACACGAGCCCCGCAGGGGCCGCAACGCTCGTGAGGCTATCCCTCGGTTTCCACCTCACTTGGAAGACTCCATATGAGCCCCAAACTCTCCCTCTGCTTCGGGGAGTCCTCAGGTGTTTACCGTGTCACAGCGACGTCCCAATGCAGGGAACCCGGAGGCTGACTGGCCTGGGTACAGTACGGACACTTTGGGGCTGATGATTTTGCTGTTGGGTGCTGCTAAATGCTTTTTTGCAGCGAGACCTCGATCGGCGCAAGATGGCGGCCCGGAAGGAACTTGCCATTAAACTCTCCTACAGGGAAACTCTCCTGTCCCTGTGCCGTGACCTGAGCTCACGGTGCCCGTCCGGGGTTTTGGACCTGCCTGATCGTCAATCTGTCATCGGCGCACTGCGGAGGGGCCGGGTTCCGCGCTCGCTCTTCTGCACATCAGGATGGTCAGCCGCCATTCCAGGATCCGACTCATTGAGGTGAGGTAAAGGCGCTGCGGCCCCTGCCTGTTCCGGCGGCTAGGGGACGAGCAGCATTTTGAGAGACCTGAGAGTTGCAGACTTGCACACAACGCGCCCGCACATAGCGTACACTTACTGCTGTCATCCTGTTGTTCCCTGTGCGGCCTGGGACTCTTCCGCCTCCGTGAACGCAGCCTCAGTGGTCCGAACCAATGTTGGGACATATCCATCTACTTGGAGCCCTCTTGTTGCCGGTGCGGTGCTCCCGTGGTTAAGGGAGAGCCCCGCAGACGCCCCTGGTGCAGCCCGACGGCGTAGGGGGCGCAAGGCACATTGCCGGTGCCTGCCCCCACCGCGGGAGAAGCAAGGGAGAACGTCCGAGTCCTCCGCCCCAGCCAGTGAGTGCTCGCTTTTCTTGCCTCTGTTCCCTCATTGTGATTGTTTTTCTGCCCTCTGTTCCCTCGTTGTGATTGTTTTTCTGCCCCTCTGTTCCCTCGTTGTGATTGTTTTTCTGACCTCTGTTCCCTCGTTGTGACTGTTTTTCTGACCTTTGTTCCCTCGTTGTGATTGTTTTTCTGCCCTCTGTTCCCTCGTTGTGATTCTTTTTCTGCCCTCTGTTACCTCGTTGTGATTCTGCCCTCTGTTCCCTCATTGTGATTCTGCCCTCTGTTCCTTCGTTGGGATTGTTTTTCTGCCCTCTGTTCCTTCGTTGTGATTGTTTTTCTTCCCTCTGTTCCTTCGTTGTGATTGTTTTTCTGCCCTCTGTTCCTTCGTTGTGATTGTTTTTCTGGCCTCTGTTCCCTCGTTGTGATTCTGCCCTCTGTTCCCTCGTTGTGATTCTGTCCTCTGTTCCCTCGTTGTTATTCTGCCCTCTGTTCCCACGTTGTGATTCTGCCCTCTGTTCCCACGTTGTGATTCTGCCCTCTGTTCCCTCGTTGTGATTGTTTTTCTGGCCTATGTTCCCTCGTTGTGATTCTGCCCTCTATTCCCTCGTTGTGATTCTGCCCTCTGTTCCCTCGTTGTTTTTCTGCCCTCTGTTCCCTCATTGTGATTCTGCCCTCTGTTCCCTCGTTGTGATTCTGCCCTCTGTTCCCTCGTTGTGATTGTTTTTCTGCCCTCTGTTCCCTCGTTGATTGTTTTTCTGCCCTCTGTTCCCTGTGTGTGGCTCTGTGTGTGGCTCTGTGTGTGGCTCTCTGTGTGTGTGGCTCTCTGTGTGTGTGGCTCTCTGTGTGTGTGGCTCTCTGTGTGTGTGGCTCTCTGTGTGTGTGGCTCTCTGTGTGTGTGGCTCTCTGTGTGTGTGGCTCTCTGTGTGTGTGGCTCTCTGTGTGTGTGGCTCTCTGTGTGTGTGGCTCTCTGTGTGTGTGGCTCTCTGTGTGTGTGTGTGGCTCTGTGTGTGTGTGTGGCTCTGTGTGTGTGTGTGTGGCTCTGTGTGTGTGTGTGGCTCTCTGTGTGTGTGTGTGTGTGGCTCTCTGTGTGTGTGTGTGGCTCTCTGTGTGTGTGTGGCTCTCTGTGTGTGTGGCTCTCTGTGTGTGTGTGTGGCTCTGTGTGTGTGTGTGGCTCTGTGTGTGTGTGTGTGTGTGTGTGTGTGTGTGTGTGTGTGTGTGTGTGTGGCTCTGTGTGTGTGTGTCGCTCTCTGTGTGGCTCTGTGTGTGTGTGTGTGGCTCTGTGTGTGGCTCTGTGTGTGTGTGTGTGTGGCTCTGTGTGTGGCTCTGTGTGTGTGTGTGGCTCTGTGTGTGGCTCTCTGTGTGTGTGTGTGGCTCTCTGTGTGTGTGTGTGGCTCTGTGTGTGTGTGTGTGTGTGTGTGTGTGTGGCTCTGTGTGTGTGTGTGTGTGTGTGTGTGTGTGTGGCTGTGTGTGTGTGTGTGTCGCTCTCTGTGTGGCTCTGTGTGTGTGTGTGTGTGGCTCTGTGTGTGGCTCTGTGTGTGTGTGTGGCTCTGTGTGTGGCTCTCTGTGTGTGTGTGTGTGGCTCTCTGTGTGTGTGTGTGGCTCTCTGTGTGTGTGTGTGGCTCTGTGTGTGTGTGTGTGGCTCTGTGTGTGTGTGTGTGTGGCTCTGTGTGCGTGTGTGGCTCTGTGTGTGTGTGTGGCTCTATCTGTGTGTGTGTGTGGCTCTATCTGTGTGTGTGTGTGGCTCTGTGTGTGTGTGTGGCTCTGTGTGTGTGTGGCTCTGTGTGTGTGTGGCTCTGTGTGTGTGTGTGTGTGTGTGGCTCTGTGTGTGTGTGGCTCTGTGTGTGTGTGTGGCTCTGTGTGTGTGTGGCTCTGTGTGTGTGTGTGGCTCTGTGTGTGTGTGGGGGGGCTCTGTGTGTGTGTGTGTGGGGCTCTGTGTGTGTGTGTGGGGCTCTGTGTGTGTGTGTGGGGCTCTGTGTGTGTGTGGGGCTCTGTGTGTGTGTGTGGGGCTCTGTGTGTGTGTGTGGGGCTCTGTGTGTGTGTGGGGCTCTGTGTGTGTGTTGGGCTCTGTGTGTGTGTTGGGCTCTGTGTGTGTGTTGGGCTCTGTGTGTGTGTGTTGGGCTCTGTGTGTGTGTGTGTGTGTGTGTGTTGGGCTCTGGGTGTGTGTGTGTTGGGCTCTCTGTGTGTGTGTGTGTTGGGCTCTGTGTGTGTGTGTTGGGCTCTGTGTGTGTGTGTTGGGCTCTGTGTGTGTGTTGGGCTCTGTGTGTGTGTGTGTTGGGCTCTGTGTGTGTGTGTGTGTTGGGCTCTGTGTGTGTGGCTCTGTCTGTCTGTGTGTGTGGCTCTGTCTGTCTGTGTGTGTGGCTCTGTCTGTCTGTGTGTGTGGCTGAGGCTGCATGTGTGTGTGGCTGTGGCTGTCTGTGTGTGTGGCAGTGGCTGTCTGTGTGTGTGGTGGTGGCTGTCTGTGTGTGTGGCTGTGGCTGTCTGTGTGTGTGGCTGTGTGTGTGTGTGGCTCTGTCTGTCTGTGTGTGTGTGGCTCTGTGTTTGTGTGGCTCTGTGTGTTTGTGTGGCTCTGTGTGTGTGGCTCTATGTAGGTAGATTTTTTTGTAGGTGGCTCTGTGTGGGTGGCTCTGTCTGTGAGGGTGGCTCTGCGTGTGGGTAGGTGGTTCTGTGTGGGTAGCTCTGTGTGTGTGTGGGTGGTTCTATGTGAATGACTGTGTGGGTGGCTCTGTGTGTGTGGGTGGCTTTGTGTGTGTGGCTCTGTGTGTGGGTGCAAATGCAAAAGGTCTCGCATTTGCGAGCAATTAGGCTATTGGCATTGTAAATGACAATGCCACTTATTTATGTTTTAAAAACAAAAACATAAATAAAAATAATGTCATGAGCAATGCCAATAGCTCTAACTTTAACGATGCCGAGACCATTGCATTGTAAATGCTTGTCTCAAGTGGAAGTGATTAGGCTCTGTTCCCAATATGTGTCTAAACCATTCTAGAGTTTGGGGCCCTCAATTCCAAGTAATTTGCCTCTGTGAAATCTGAAGCTGTGTGGTTGGATTAGGTGCAAGTTAGCTGACCCTGGTTCCTGGCAGTGGTAAATGGTGGGTCAAGTTTGAAAGATTTTCTGGTCCTTTGTTACAGTAAGGCTTGTGAATGGTACAGTGTATACAGTATTTTATGTCCATTCCTCTGGAAGCCGTAGACCGCTATTAGGCCTAGCGTAGGAAAGTATCATCTGCTTTCATGGTTACCCCCACTTTTTGCTGGTATCGGTGTATTTTTTAGGTCGAGCCTAGAACAGCGAATGCGCTGTTGCTCCACTTTTAGTAAGGGGGTTTTTAAAGTGCTGCCAGCCGCTGGCCTCAAGCCTGCTTGCATGTGCGCGTGTATAAAGCAAAGGGGTCCCAGTAACAGAGAAACATTGACCACAAAATCAGAAATAAATCAAATCAACAAAGTTTAGGTCCATGTGCGCGTGAACACGCGCAGCCCCCATGTGTCTTTTCAAAAGAGGTTTCGTATCCACTGGTATTATGACAGCGTCGAGAGACTACCACTGCCACCCCGTGGCCTTAAAAAGCAACAGCATCTCCTGTATTTAAAGGCTTGCAGGTACCGGTTGTGTGCTGCCAGCCGCTGGCCTCAAGCCTGCGTGCATGTGCGCGTGAATGTGCGCAGCCGCCATCTGTCTTTTCAAGAGACGTTTCGTATCCACTTGTACTATTACAGCGTCGAGAGACTACCACTGCCTCCCCGTGGCCTTAAATAGCAACAGCTTCTCCTGTATTTAAAGGCTTGCAGGTACCGGTTGTGTAATTCAGTGATATTATGCAATAATAAACATTTTACAATAACTATGTGCAGATCCGATTCTTCTTGGAAACCAATCTCTCTGTCAAGCCATGACAACCCCCAATGTGCAAAACAGTTTAATATTATTAAAGTTAAGATTGTAATTAACTAGTGTGCATATTTACATCTCTTAAATAAATCATGCGTAACAAGACAGCTTCATAAAAGTTCAATACATCAAGCCAGTACAGGAATCCAAGTCTAATAACCTATGATACAGAGCCACAGATTCATCTAATCAAAACCAACGTAGACCTTCATCCGATTCGAAACCTCAGTGCTTCAATGTGTGCATTGTATTAATTGTGTTTGTAATTATCAAAGTTAACACCCAGTCTACTGTTCTGGGATGGCAGGGTGCCTCACACACGCCTACAAACCTCAAGTTGGAGTCATATTCATGTTTTCCACGAAACGCATGCCTACAGGGGTTCGAGGGTTGTTGTGGGATCCCCAACATGCTCTGCCATGCAGCATCAATGTTTGTGTGTTAAGCTGACAATATATTTCTGTCTCCACCGACACAAAGCCTTTGTTTTTGATGTTACATGAGCTTTTTTTGCCAGATTGTATGGTGGTAATAGAATTTGCCTTGGTTTCAGTCTTATGCATCTTTTAAAGGAAGCAAGCAAACCTTGGGCCGTCATTTTTGTACCCTTGGCTGGTATGTACCAAGTATACAAGTTACTTCAAATTTTCCTGTTATGAGCAGGTGCAATTAATAAAAGATGCCTCTTAGTCTTTGCTAACCTCAAGACGTTGCCTTTACCTTTTGGCCAATGAAGCATGTTGACCCAGGCTTAAAAACGGTTTAAACGGGGGAGGAGCCAAGACGGCGGCCAAAATGGCCGCATAGACGCCCAGCTCCGCCGCTCGCCCTCGCCTCCCGCAACATCCTGCCCGCGATCCTGCATCCCAGCCGTGGCCCCGTGCAGCGGAACAGCAGTGGAGCCCGACCGTGTGACTCCGGTCCACGCACCGCCCCGGACGACCGAGAATCGTCGTCCTGAAGTTTCTGGCCTTCATTCCGGTGAGAGCCGGGTCCTCGGGTTGCGTCACAGCCGCCTCGCAATGGATAAACAACGGCCTCGATTGGCCATGATGGTCCGGTGCCCCGAGTGGGAACCCAAAACTACTTTTTGCCGCAGCCCTTAAACGAGTCGCGGCACCGGACCTTTGAGCTCCGCAACACAGGTTTCCGGCCGGTGCCTGTGACTTTGGGAAAGATACGCCGTGAGGCAGAGTTGCTTGCCCGGACCGGACTTTGGCCGAAATGCGGTAAGATGCGCGTGACTCTGTGTTTAAGTGAGGGCTTGAGTGTGACTCTTCGCAACTCCTTCACAAACTGCACATTGTTTGTCGGAGCCGGACCGCCGCTGAGACGGATTTTTCTTTGTTCTATGAGACCCGAGGTCCCGGACTATTGGCACAGAGGAAATGGCGCTTACGGTGAAAGATGTTTGGCTGGCCATTAATGACTTGCACATTGACCTGAAAGGACTGTGGATGGATGTGCATGCCTCGCAGTCGACCGCCTCTCCTGCCATGGAACGCTTGGGCACGGATGTATGCACTGAGGAATGTGAGCCCGACTTATCCCTGGTTGTTGCAGCTGAGGACTCCCAGGAGTGTGCGATGCTGGATGACGGGACTAGGGAGCACAATAATCGAGACTGTGCATTTGTTACCCTTTTTGCTCTCCTACCGGCTGATCTGTTTCCTGACCATCATCGCCCTGCCTTACTGCGGAAGATTGGTATGTCCAGGAGGAACGCTCCTGAGTTATTGCTGTGGTCTTTGTCATGGACCTGTGTGGCCCCCTCTGGTACTGTCGGTCTATTGCGACTATCTGCGCACGCTTTGGGAGGATTGCTGACTTTTTCTCGGACTGGTCAGGGCTGACCACTGCCTGTATACGACATTTCTTATGTGACCTCGGTGCCGAAGCGGAACATTGCTTGAACTGGAGACCTTGGGTGGCTGGGATGACCGTACATTAATGCTCACGCTCCTTCTTAGTGGGCTTACGCTTTTCGGGGGTGGGGGGTGTGCATGGGGCTGGAGCTACGGCCCTCCTCCGTTATTTCCCACTTTTGGGGTTCTTCTTGGGGCGACAGGCATGCCTATGGGGGGGAGGGGGGGCCGTGGCCTTCCGCTGGTATGCAGGGTGGGGGGTTGGGGGATGGGATGTGTTTTATGTTCTTTCCGTGTTTCTATGGCCCTCTTTCTTCCTTTCTTCTTATCTCGTTTCTTTTCTGTTTCTATATATCTTTTTACTTAATTGGGGATCGGGGTCCAGTATCATTGGGGAGTCTTATGCAATGTGTCTTCATGTGACTTAGCTGTGGCTCTTAGCCTCTTGAGAGTGGAACACTGTGATTCGATAAGTGATTACTGTTCGTTATGCTTCCCAATTTGTGCTCCTTCATTGATGACTACTCTCCTGTTCTGAGATTTGCTCAGTTTTTGATTTTGTGAAATTGCAAGCTACAAGATCCTCATATCTTACTAGAAAATGGAATCCTCCCATCTCCTGGAACATTGTGAACCGTCAATTCATTGATCCTTACTATAGGCCTACGCTGGCCCTTACAGTACTGTTGTCCCTCGCCGTGCGAGGCTATATATCCTTTATGTTGATGCTCGGTGATTATTGGTCTGTGCCTGCAATTTCCTGTAATGATATATTTGAGGTTTCCAATAAAAATTTTCAAAAAAAACGGTTGAAACATGTCACATCGTTTTTAGGTCGAGGACTCCGTTGCACTGCGTAAGCAGTGGGCGGAGCTCCAAGATTTTATGTTTCTTAGTGTAGGGGGCTTGAACCGCTCCTCTTCTCCATTGGCTGGCCTCGTAAATGCTGGCCTGTCATTGGAGGAGATGGGCGTCACTCCCTTTAAGCCCCGTCTTTTTCGGATTCGGGGGCGTGTTTTTTAGGTTCTTTCTATCTGGGACGTCATTCGTCACTCACCAAAAACACGCCTCTGATTCCGAAAATTTCGGAGCTTTGCGGCAGCCATTTCTGCCCGACCGCGTCCGGACCTTGTTCTTCATTACCTATTGGGAACACCCAGTTGCATTAAACCTCACCCTCCTTTGAAAACCAACTGATTGACACGATGTCCTCAATGAGTCATTCCTGGTGAAGGGGCTATATTTTCAGTTATAGTGGCTTTGTGGCTGAATGGGTGCCACAGACTGTTGAAAGACTTCGGTGAAGATTCATGTACACGCGGTATATTTATAAGTAAGTCCATACAGACAATAAACAACATTTCCTGTCCTATATCGCCCGCAAGGCTCTTCTGTCTCTTCAATGTGTTCAGTGGATGGTAGGCAGTGCCAAATCCTACAGTGGCGCTTCCTGGAACTTGTAGTTCAGCCTCTTCCGGCGCGCTTTGTGTGACGCCAACTGCGTCACCGGAAGTTCCTGTAGGCTCGCGAGACTGGGGTTCGGCTGTGGCGGAGTAGTCGTTCGTAGGCTCAATCAGGTCAGAGTCTTTTTTCCCCCTACCACTGTGTGTCCTGTTCTGCTTTTAACTTTTGCTTCTTTCTACAGTGAAGCCCCCCCAGAAGGCACTCTTGCTATCTTTATAGGGGCCCGGTCTCCTCAATCTTCACCGTTCTTACTGGAGGGCCGCAGACTCACTGCGCATTTTAGTGACTCTCTTCGTATTTTGATAGAGGAGTGGAGATGGGCCTTTCACCCAGTTCTCCGTACATTTTTTGCGCCCGAGGAGATATGCTCCAGCGGGCTTGGTGCTATATGTAGTGAATGCTGTACCGGGGGTAGTGACAAGTCTCTTCTCTGTGTAAGCTGCCACTGTCTCCCCTGCACGTCTTCTGGGGTCGTTCCTTCTAACTATTTCGCACTGTTGCTCTGTTTGAATGGTGTTGATGTGCACTGGGCACCTTTCCTGTGCCCCGTCTCGGTTCACCTGTAACTCCTGTTTTGTTTCAAGTCTATCAGAACGCCCACCCCCTTGTCCCTTTGCATGCATGCTTCATGCCGTAACATCTCCACTAGTGACCAGTGTGAGCACACACACATCAATGCTCCGCTATTGCCATTGCCCTCTGTGTGTGTGGGGGGCTCTCTGTGTGTGTGGAGGGAGCTCTCTGTGTGTGGGGGGGGGGGCGCTCTGTGTGTGGAGGGGGCTCTGTGTGTGGGGGGGCTCTCTGTGTGTGTGTGTGTGTGTGTGTGTGGGGCTCTGTGTGTGGGGCTCTGTGTGTGTGTGGGGGGGCTCTCTGATTGTGTGTGTGGCTCTCTGTGTGTGTGTGGCTCTGTGTGTGTGTGGCTCTGTGTGTGTGTGTGGCTTTCTGTGTGTGTGGCTCTGTGTCCGCGAATACACTCTACAACTCTCTAATGCTGACCTTTTGCCATTGTAAATGACAATACCATGTATTTATGTTTTTGCTCTCTGTGTGTGTGCGGGGCTCCCTCTCTCTGTGTGAGGGGCTCTCTGTGTGTGTGTGGGGGTGGCTCTCTGTGTCTGTGTTGGGCTCTGTGTGCGTGTGGGAAGAGCTCTGTGTGTGTGTGTGTTGGGGGCTCTGTGTGTGTGGGGGGGCTCTCTGAGTGTGTGTGGGGCTCTCTGTGTGTGTGTGGCTCTCTGTGTGTGTGTGTGTGGCTCTCTGTATGTGTGTGGCTCTGTGTCCGCGAATACTCTCTACTACTCTCTAATGCTCACCTATTGCCATTGTAAATGACAATACCATTTATTTATGTTTTATGAAAAAAAATGTCATGAGCAATGCCAATAGCTCTACCTTTAATAATGCCGAGACCATTGCATTGTAAATGCTTGTTAATATGTGTAGGATAGAAAAAGTAAATTACATTACATCTCCCTCATATAGTTTTAATGACATACAGTGGTTCCCATCCACGTTGTTAAGGACACTGCATACCTGCTAAGTAATAACACATCCTTTTTGATGATTTTGATGCGGCAATAGGGTGAGTTATTTGTAGGCCTTACTGTGCATACCCCATTAGAGGGCTGACATTTAATTATTTCCCCTCTCTTGTTTGTTAAACATGCCCCCTCACTAAGTGAACACCAGTGGTGGAAAGCCCGAGATACAGGAATGAAGGATTCTGTGGTCCCATCTGGTTGCTCGTGTGAGGTGTTTCGTCGCCAATGAAAGGACTTTCTGGGGTCCCCCTTTTTAGGTCGAGCCTAGAACAGCGCATGCGCTGTTTAGGTCGAGCCTAGAACAGCGCATGCGCTGTTGCTCAACTTTTAGTAAGGGGATTTTTAAAGTGCTGCTAACCGCTGGCCTCTAGCCTGCGTGCATGTGCGCGCGAACGCGCGCAGTTGCCATCTGTCTTTTCTCCGTCACGGGTACTGTACTTCATGAAGGCGCTACATCAAGATCTGTCATGGCTTGTTGATGCATACATCGGGCAGCCGCCTCTTTAGTGCATAGCAGCAGGGTGCCCGGAGCCAAGCACTTCAAAGCTTGCAGGCATCTCCAATGTGTGCACATGTTCCTAAAGAGACCCGTGTTTATTATTGACAATATACAACCGCTGACAGCAGCAGCATTCTGGTATGCAACCAGGATTTTAAATAAAGGCTGTTCTGCTCTCAATGTTTTGTTCAACCTCAGTAACCCTGATTAAGTTGTACGAAGCAAGTGCCTGGTGGCCATGCCTTGTTCTTTGACTGCCTTGTGGCTGCAATTTTCTAACTGCTGTGTTTGCTGTACTTCATGGAAGGCGCTACATCAAGATATGTCATGGCTTGTTGCTGCACACACCGTTCAGTCGCCTCTTTAGTGCATAGGAGCAGGGTGCCCGGAGCCAAGCACTTCAAAGCTTGCAGGCTTCTCCAATGTGTGTTCATGTTCCTAAAGAGGGTTGTGTTTATTATTGCCAGTATACAACCGCTGGCAGCAGCGACGGTCACATGCTTTTTATTTACCTTTCGTCGTGTAAGCTTTGTAAAAGAGTTACACCTGAATCACTCGACATAACTGAACGAGCAGGCACACTTTTCTTTATTCTCTACAGGTAGTGAGACTGTGGGATAGCTCAGTGGGTGAATGCATCTGTTGCTGAAATCTTCATTCAGCCTACAGGACATGGCTGTGAATCTGGCAGGTCTGAAAGGTATTTTCACCCTTCTAGAGCAATGCTCCGAGGACTGGGCTTGCTGTGCACAACAAGCATTGGCAAAGCCAATAGGTCTCGCCTACGTGACCGCTGTAGGCTTTATCAAAGCTGCTGCCAAGCGTGTGTCCTGATGCTGCATGGTCCCCCAAAAGCTATTCCCAAAGCCAATTGGTCCCAAAGGCAAGACCTATTGGCTGTGCCAATGTTTGATATTACTTCTTTGCGCATATTAATGAAAGGCAGCCACACCCTTTTTTGCAAAAAGTGTGATTGCTGTAGAATGTTAGGGCAAGGAACATGCATCAAGGAGTAAGTCACTTCTCTGATCATGCCATCCAATTCGAGCTATAGGTGTGGATTAAAGACCACACGCACCCATCAAGAGGTTGTCGCTCTTTTACAACCAGCCTAGCCAACCGTCCTTTATTGCAATAACTGGTCAGCTGATTCTTGGCTTTTGGGCTTGCCACACATACAGATAAACACCTAACAGATACACACATTAACACAAAGACTCCTACACAGAAATACAGATGCGTGCAACAACATACACACATACATACATACTGTAACATCAATGCACTCTGACATACATAGGCTCACTAAGAGAAAACCACTACACAAAGCTAGAATAAAGTTCAGCACACCCATACAAATACAGACAAGTACACAAACTCACGTACAAGTCCATGCTCCGACTCACCATACAAAGTGCCTTACACTCCGACACATAAACACACTGACAGACCAGGAAAAGGGCAGGCACACGGATGCATGCGGACATAGACACCTGTACAACCCAGATACAAACACACACCCAATTACTAACAGACACATGGAGGCACTCTGAGGCATACACAGACCAACGCAGGCACTTATAATAACGGCTACACAAACACAGACTGATTGAAGCATATACAGGCGCACGCTGACATAGTAAAAAAATAAACCAATACAGATGCACAACCACATCATATAAATAATCGGACAGACAAACAGACACATACAGAGGGCATACAAATACAGAAGAAAAATATCAAGATAAACACTCGGGCATTAACACACATTGGCAGCCTCATCTAAACGGACAGGTCTTCGTTGGTAGCTAAAAGGCGAGGTCTGCTGCCTTTGCCAATGCTTGCTTGCTTATAGAATGTGCTCTTGGTTTTCTGTCCAGACTTTTCTCTACTGGTATGTTGCATGTTTGTCCTGTTTGCACTATCCATCCTGACTCTGTGATGTGCACATAGCAAGTCTTAGCGAGAATGGAGAGGTTCAGCTGGAAAGAGAACAGTGTCCCTTACCAGTGTTGTCTCTACTGAGCAGATCCTTGCTTTGAGATTGCTGTGGGACTGCAATCGCCAAGCAGGGATTTACCAACTAGCCACCATGGAAAAGTCTTTGCTGGGGAGGGAGACCTGCCCCCTTGGGCATGGGCAAGTGCTTCCCACTGGGCACAACAGTCTTTCTGTCCTCTCTGGGGAAAGATGGGTGGCGTTTACCCCCTATTTGCCTCTCAGGTGTGAAGGAAGTCCACTAGACATAAGGGATTTATCCGAACAAAAGAATTTAAAAACAAGCATTGGTATAGCTAATAGGTCTCGCCTTTGGGACCTTATAAGTGTCTCGCGGCCGCGCGTCTTGTTGGGATTTACTACAGTATGTCAGCTCTTCACGAATGCTGTAGGCTAAGCTGCACTGTGGTCTTGCCTAATCTGAACACCTTCCCTGCTGTCTCGTGGAATACTGAAACACTACTGTGAATAGTCACAGTATGTTCATTAGTAAGTCCTGCATGTTGTTCTGCTTGGCATGCTAGTTCAGGGCCAAGCATTACTGTAGTCTTTTCACTTTGAACAATCTTACCTCTGTCTATTACTCTTCTGCCACTGGAAACTTATCTGATAAGTTAAAGCACTCCTGTCCTTTTATTAGCTGCTTTAAGTAACCATCAATGTCCTTCTTCGTCTTTATCATCTCTTCATGCGGGTATTAACATACTTCTCAGTGCTATGCTATGCAGTGCTATGTCTCATGGCTGGAATGCGGTGACTTTCACACCTTGTGCTGCTTCAGTATGGAAAGTTACAAGACATCTACGCTTTGTTTTGTTTGCGCTTCACCGCCCCTCCCCACCACAGAGAGCGTCTCGCGGCCGCGGGTTTTGTTGGGATTTACTTCAGTATGTCAGCTCTTCACGAATGCTGTAGGCTAAGCTGCACTGTGATCTTGCCTAATCTGCCAGTTTAGGGCCTAGCACTACTGTAGTAGTACTGTACTGTAGTTTTTAGGTCTCGCGACCTATCGATGTGCGCAAGCGCATCGAGCGGAGCGAGAATTCAAGTGGCGAAAACATCTTCAAACCAAAGGGCTTTCAGCCCCGCGGTTTTCATGCTGTTCACGTGAACCACGTGATAACATGCACGCGCATTCAGGGCCAGCCAGCCCAGCACATCAAAGGGCTTCTCCTCCCCTAATTATTCATGGCCGGCCGCAGGCCGGCCGTACTTTCAGTTTCCCGAAATGGCTTCTCCTCACCTAATATGGGGAGGAGAAGCCCTTTGATGTGCTTCACACCAATGCGCCTCACAGTCATTCCTCTTGTTTGTATTTGCTTCGGCTGCCATTCTTAGACTCCACGATCTGCTCATGTGCACAAGACGCTTTACACATTACACTCATCTGCCTGAAGTGGGAGTTTTAAACAAGCAAAGCTGGTCCTTCTGTACTTGCAGTTTCACTTCTAATGTGTGTTGTTATTTATCATGATTTTTAGCTGAGGTGTATCACGCTTGTTCATGAGTTTGATCTTTTCATACTGTGAAATGTTTTCTAAGTTGTTTTTGATTGTCTTACCGCTGGAGGTCTCCCTGTGCTACATTTAGCCTCTGACACATGCAACGCCACTCAACCACGCAACGCCATGCAACAACGCAACGCCACGCAACAACGCAACGCCACGCAACAACGCAACGCCACGCAACAACGCAACGCCACGCAACAACGCAACGCCACTCAACCATGCAACGCCACTCAACCATGCAACGCCACTCAACCATGCAACGCCACTCAACCATGCAACGCCACTCAACCATGCAACGCCACTCGCACATGCAACGCCACTCACACATGCAACGCCACTCACACATGCAACGCCACTCACACATGCAACGCCACTCACACATGCAACGTCACTCACACATGCAACGCCACTCACACATGCAACGCCACTCACACATGCAACGCCACTCACACATGCAACGCCACTCACACATGCAACGCCACTCACACATGCAACGCCACTCACACATGCAACGCCACTCACACAACGCCACTCACGCATGCAACGCCACTCACGCATGCAACGCCACTCACGCATGCAACGCCACTCAACTACGCAACGCCACTCAACAACCCAACGCCACTCAACCACGCAACGCCACTCAACCACGCAACGCCACTCAACCACGCAACGCCACTCAACCACGCAACGCCACTCAACCACGCAACGCCACTCACACACGCAACGCCACTCACACACGCAACGCCACTCACACACGCAACGCCACTCACACACGCAACGCCACTCACACACGCAACGCCACTCACACACGCAACGCCACTCACACACGCAACGCCACTCACGCATGCAACGCCACTCACGCATGCAACGCCACTCAACTACGCAACGCCACTCAACTACCCAACGCCACTCAACCACGCAACGCCACTCAACCACGCAACGCCACTCAACCACGCAACGCCACTCAACCACTCAACGCCACTCAACCACTCAACGCCACTCAACCACGCAACGCCACTCAACCACGCAACGCCACTCAACCACGCAACGCCACTCAACCACGCAACGCCACTCAACCACGCAACGCCACTCACACACGCAACGCCACTCAACCACGCAACGCCACTCAACCACGCAACGCCACTCCACCACGCAACGCCACTCCACCACGCAACGCCACTCCACCACGCAACGCCACTCCACCATGCAACGCCACTCAACCACGCAACGCCACTCAACCACGCAACGCCACTCACACACGCAACGCCACTCACACACGCAACGCCACTCACACACGCAACGCCACTCACACACGCAACGCCACTCACACACGCAACGCCACTCACACACGCAACGCCACTCACACACGCAACGCCACTCACCCACGCAACGCCACTCACCCACGCAACGCCACTCACCCACGCAACGCCACTCACCCACGCAACGCCACTCACCCACGCAACGCCACTCACCCACGCAACGCCACTCACCCACGCAACGCCACTCACCCACGCAACGCCACTCACTCAAAGCCACTCACACCCACGCAGTGCCACTTTCACACACACTGTGCAGTGCATAATAGGTCTCGCAGTAGGAAAGTTGGAGATATTGGTTTTGTAAATGACAAAGCCCTTTATGTTTTTAACATGCAAAATAAAAATAAAAGGCATTGTTATTTGCAATTGTAATAGCTCCAACTTTCCTACTGCGAGACCTATTGGCAACGCCAGTGCTTGTTTCCTGTGTGCTTCTACCTGTTCCACGTTGCTCTCTTTATCCTGTGTGCTTCTGTTCTCACGTGCTTCCTGTTGCTCTCTCTCGCCCTACTTGTCCAGCCACCATCCGTGTTGCTTCTGACCCCATCCTCTTTGATCTTTCCCGCACCAGTACTCTGTGTTGCTTCTGAACCCTGCTTTTGTTATTTCCCTCAACCCGCCTTAAAAAAAAAGCTTTGGCACTGCTTTATTTTTCTTTATTTAACAGTACACCTTGAATCAGTAAATAAAAATAAAAATCTTCACATACACGCTGTAGGTGCGTTCCGCCTTCTGGAACCAGTTACCTCTCCCTCTCAAATCTGCCAATTCCCTTCTGGCTTTTAGAAAACTCCTGAAAACTCACCTCTTCACACAGACTGGCTAGATCCTCGTATTTCCATCTCATTGGCACTCAGCCAGCGCCAGGAAACCTCTCGGTGTCTATACAAGAATCCCCTAAGATAAGATGTGTTGTGCTTTTACCTACAAAAAAAGTACACAGCTGCTGTAACTGCATAATAGCATCTTTTTTTTATTGGGGATTCCTCTTTATCCATGCTCCACAACATCGCTAAACAAGCATTGGCATAGCCAATAGGTCTCGCCTTTGGGACCTTATATGTGTTTAGTTATCCAGCACAATATACTTGGTGCAACAATATCAACTGTTGCATGGCTAAACACTTATAAGGTACAAGGTTTAGCCATGCAACAGCTGATGTTGTTGCACCAAGGATATTGTGCTGCAAAGCTAAATATTTATAAGGTCCCAAAAGCGAGACCTATTGGCTATGCCAGTGCTTGTTTTATTAGTCTTACTGGAATCCTGCTAATCAGGAACCCAGGTACTGTGCTTCCTCCCTAAATTTGACATGGTAAGTACTTTTGTGCCTCCACAACAGGCTAACTGGTGTACCCTTATAAGTCCCTAGTATATGGTACTAAGGTACCAAGGGCGTAGGTATACTACGGGGGTCTCCCTTGAGCTGCAGCTACAGGCCTGCAATTGCAGCCTGTTTAACCCGTTGCGTGCGCACGTCCGTTGGCTGACGCTGCCCGTCCACTCAATTGAACTCCAGCACCGCGGCGGAATTTGTGCCACGGTTAAGGAGTTATGCTGGTGCAAGCTCCACTTGCGACAGATATACATTTTCTTATATCTGAGGTCAATACACTTAAAACCTGTCAAAGGGATTTGGAGCACCCTGCTGACACGTCACAGCTGAATTACCTCATGCATCATGGTCGATGTGGTTCAATGTTGCTCGCTTCACACACAGTTCTCACAGTTTGTTGGCCAGTGCCAGTACCAGTACCAGTATTCTTTTCAAGTGTATCCCCAGACACGTGTTTCTAGATTCCTCTTTCATCAGTGGGGAAAAATGTTCGTAGGTCGCTGGACGTGCTGCCGCAGTTTCCTCATGGTTAGTGCCACTCTCAGCACGCAGGTGCTCACAGAGCTCGTCCGCTCACGGCCCACGGGAGCCCTCTTAAACAGTCAAAGGGATTTGGAGCACCCTGCTGACACGTCACAGCTGAATTACCTCATGGTCGATGTGGTTCAATGTTGCTCGCTTCACACACAGTTCTCACAGTTTGTTGGCCAGTGCCAGTACCAGTATTCTTTTCAAGTGTATCCCCAGACATGTGTTTCTAGATTCCTCTTTCATCAGTGGGGAAAAATGTTCGTAGGTCGCTGGATGTGCTGCCGCAGTTTCCTCAGGGTTAGTGCCACTCATAGCACGCAGGTGCTCACAAAGCTCGTCAGCTCACGGCAACATTGAACCACATCGACCATGATGCATGAGGTAATTCAGCTGTGACGTGTCAGCAGGGTGCTCCAAATCCCTTTGACTGTTTAAGATGGCTCCCGTGGGCCGTGAGCTGACGAGCTCTGTGAGCACCTGCGCGCTGAGAGTGGCACTAACCGTGAGGAAACTGCGGCAGCACGTCCAGCGACCTACAAACATTTTTCCCCACTGATGAAAGAGGAATCTAGAAACACATGTCTGGGGATACACTTGAAAAGAATACTGGTACTGGCACTGGCCAACAAACTGTGAGAACTGTGTGTGAAGCGAGCAACATTGAACCACATCGACCATGATGCATGAGGTAATTCAGCTGTGACGTGTCAGCAGGGTGCTCCAAATCCCTTTGACTGTTTAAGATGGCTCCCGTGGGCCGTGAGCTGACGAGCTCTGTGAGCACCTGCGCGCTGCGAGTGGCACTAACCCTGAGGAAACTGCGGCAGCACGTCCAGTGACCTACGAACATTTTTCCCCACTGATGAAAGAGGAATCTAGAAACACGTGTCTGGGGATACACTTGAAAAGAATACTGGTACTGGCACTGGCCAACAAACTGTGAGAACTGTGTGTGAAGCGAGCAACATTGAACCACATCGACCATGATGCATGACGTAATTCAGCTGTGACGTGTCAGCAGGGTGCTCCAAATCCCTTTGACTGTTTAAGATGGCTCCTGTGGGCCGTGAGCTGACGAGCTCTGTGAGCACCTGCGCGCTGAGAGTGGCACTAACCCTGAGGAAACTGCGGCAGCACATCCAGCGACCTACGAACATTTTTCCCCACTGATGAAAGAGGAATCTAGAAACACGTGTCTGGGGATACACTTGAAAAGAATACTGGTACTGGCACTGGCCAACAAACTGTGAGAACTGTGTGTGAAGCGAGCAACATTGAACCACATCGACCATGATGCATGAGGTAATTCAGCTGTGACGTGTCAGCAGGGTGCTCCAAATCCCTTTGACTGTTTAAGATGGCTCCCGTGGGCCGTGAGCTGACGAGCTCTGTGAGCACCTGTGCGCTGAGAGTGGCACTAACCCTGAGGAAACTGCGGCAGCACGTCCAGCGACCTACAAACATTTTTCCCCACTGATGTAAGAGGAATCTAGAAACACGTGTCTGGGGATACACTTGAAAAGAATACTGGTACTGGCACTGGCCAACAAACTGTGAGAACTGTGTGTGAAGCGAGCAACATTGAACCACATCGACCATGATGCATGAGGTAATTCAGCTGTGACGTGTCAGCAGGGTGCTCCAAATCCCTTTGACTGTTTAAGATGGCTCCCGTGGGCCGTGAGCTGACGAGCTGTGTGAGCACCTGCGCGCTGAGAGTGGCACTAACCCTGAGGAAACTGCGGCAGCACGTCCAGCGACCTACGAACATTTTTCCCCACTGATGTAAGAGGAATCTAGAAACACGTGTCTGGGGATACACTTGAAAAGAATACTGGTACTGGAACTGGCCAACAAACTGTGAGAACTGTGTGTGAAGCGAGCAACATTGAACCACATCGACTATGATGCATGAGGTAATTCAGCTGTGACGTGTCAGCAGGGTGCTCCAAATCCCTTTGACACTTAAAACCTATATGTCACCCCTAAGGCAGGCTTTTCAATCCTGAAGGCAGGGTGATCGGTCATAAGTGTGTGGATGCTCCTGCATGAGCAGGACATCCCTACAAACCCTGGAGGCTTTGTAAGTGCAGGTCAGCCATTTTAATACATATAGTTGCCATCCGTCACTATGCAATGGCTAACTATTTAGTAGCTGTGCCAAACCTGGGCATGTTTGGTTCAAACATGTTGGAATCATACCCCAACACTGTTACCATTGTTAGAGGTATGATTCCATGTATGGGGGGGCTCCCCTGGGAAGCCCCCAGTACTCCCGGTAACAGCCTTCCAGGGTCTGCCAGTAAGCTAGTGCTACTGCTAACCCCAGACACAATTCTGCCCTCCTGCTGCTGGGCCGAGCTAGAGCAGGGGAAGGTAGAACAATAGGGTTCCTGTTACTGGGAGGTGTTACCACCTCCGAGAGAAGAATAGTGTATTGGTCTGGGTTGGGGGTGCTTGCCAGCGCCACCAGACTGCTTTGAAGGCCACATTTGGTGCTCTCCTTGCATACTCCAATTGGAACCAGTTCTGGGAGCCCTTACCTCCTGCTCTGGCGCGTAACTGGACAAAGGACATGGGAGTATCCTCTCCTTTGTCCAGCCTCTCCTCTGGAAGGGACGCCTGAGTCGTCCTAACCCCTTTCTTAGGGTATAAAAGAACTTACCCATCGGTGGGTCCTCTGATTTGTCGTGGGACAAGACTCGAGCCTGAAACCATGTCCCTCTTCGACCGTCTGGACATTTGGACTTTGCCTGGAACCGAGACTGCATCAAGGAAGACTCCTGCTGCTCCTGGTCTTGCTGTTCTACAAGTCTTCGTCATCTGTGCGTCTTCCAGGATCTTCAACAGACCTGTGGGCATCAAGGACACCCGAAGTAGCCTCCCTTGGAAGGAAGGGGTCACTCCCCTGCATCTGCAGGCACCGCAACAAAGCTGACTGGTCTGTTGCTCCTCACATCCCATGGACTTAGAAAGGCTCAGCAACACTGGCGGTGATTCTGTAACTACCTTGAGGCCTGACTTGCCCTCTCTGCAATTTTGAGGCCGTTATCCCTCATCAGAACCACTGGGACCGAACCCCAGTGCACCTCGCCGACTTGCCGTTGCCAAGGCTTGTTGGCTCTGCACTCCAGAGTTCTTTGGGCTACAAGAAGATCCAGCCTCCAGCAACTCTTCATGCTAAGATCATCATCCTCATTGTATCCTCCGCATCATGGGCCTTCGTCTTTTTTTGAGCTGCTTGAGGTCCTCTTGCGACTCCTGTGCCTTCAGCCTGTGGGACCTCTCAAGGATCTGTTCCTGCTTCAGTGGGCTCCCTTGCTTGCTCCTGCATCATCAGTCATCGGTAGGCATTGCTCTTCCGTTCCTCTCGGTCACCTCCGAGTGGAATAGACTCTGTCCCCTCTGCTTGCAGGTTCCTCTCTTCAAAAATCTACCCTTGGATTTCACCAGACTCTTGCACAGGCTTCACCGGCGGCATCTTTACTGAATTTCTCCATTGTGGTCTTTGGCGGTTTCAGACGTCACTTCACACCTATGCACCCGGCTTCCCTGGTGTCGGTATCCTGGTTCGTGGGGTATCCATGTGTGGAGTGAATCTCCAAACTTCTGTCTCCCACAGGGTTTCTTCAGGGTCCACTGGGGAAGGATCCTTCCACTCTGCTTACAGCCTCTGTGGGGTTCCTGGGGACTTACCTTGGGTGGTTCCTTGGATCCCCAACCCTTCTGAGTCTCCTGGTCCAAGTCCTGACCTTGGTCGCAGTTTGCATTCCACTTTCTTAATATATGGTTTTGCCCCTCCAGATACCACTGTGTATTGTGCTTGCATACTTCTTGCAATTGAAGTATTCTTGTGTATTTGTGTTGATATCTGCAGGTAGGAGGTATACCAAAGTGTTGGTGCGTGTTGTGTAATAAATAGACATATTTTTATAACTACACTGTGTGGTTCTTTTTCGTTTAACCTACACTGCATTAGTAGATCTGGTAAAACAAGCTGTTTAACACTCCTACTGGACTAAGCCTGAAGGCTGCTCTCCACAGCTACCACATAGAGAGCTTTCGAAGGTTGTCTAAGACCACTAAAACTACCATAACGGTTGTCTGGATTAGTACAAGGTGCTTCACTTAAATAAGTGTGCACCATATACTAAGCCAGCCTCCTACAGATAGTTTGACAGATTTGTGTTTCCACAAGTTGAGGCATAGTTTGACTTCCTAGTTTTGTAATCTTCTTAATTTGTGAATGAACTTTTGCTCTGATCTATGAACTCTTTAAGTAAATTGTGCAGCAGTCTTCCAAATTAGTGAAAGATGTGTATAATAAAGCTGGTAAATCTGTGCAGTTGATATCTGAAGAGTGCACTATGGCTAAATCAAGAGCTTTACTAATCCATGCCGTTTTTCTGCTCCTTTAGTGCAGTTTGAGCTCCAACTAGCATCAATTGTTTGGCATCTTTAAATTCGATATTCTGTTTTAACTCACACGGTCAGTTTTTAACAAGTTGGGATGCCAAATTGGTTATTGCTGATATTCTTTGGTTACAGTGACTTTATTGATGTTTTAATATTCAGTATGCCAACAATTATTATTACTTCTGCTAATGTTGTAGAGGTTACCTTTTTATCTCTCTGCAGTTTGAGTGTGAAAGTCTTCCCTGGCTTTATAATGAAAAATTGATAGTCTGTGTTTGTTCAAAATGATGGTGCAGTTAGAGGCGTTCTTTACACAGTATTGCAGGAGCTTTGGTAATAATTCTTGACTCTGTATGGAGCCTTGGGACACCATTTGTTTCCATAGTTTGTATCATTAGCATGGAGACCTTAGAATGGAGCTCGAACAAACTGGGTTTGATGAGCATGCACGATCAGCATCCTGACACTGAATGATAGTGTAAAATGTCTTTGTTTACGAAAGTTTTCCCATATCCACGCTTGCACCCTTAAAAGCAGAGCTGTACACAGCTGCACGTCTTGTGACTGGCACCAACCCAGAGAGCTAAAGCAGCTCCAAAAGGCTCTAGATCGCCATGCAAAAGCTCACCCACATTATCTGCATATGCCCAATTCTTGCGAAACGTAACATTTCTGGGCGAGCTTGCTTCTCCAACAGCAAAAGGGCTTCATTTGGTTTAAGTTTTAATCCCATCTGAAATACAAATCATTGAAACGGGCCTTCTCTGGAATCGCCTCAAAGCTATGGAACTTGTAATATGCTAATAGTTCTTGACTTAATATACGATGGGTATGGGTGGTGAGTGAATGAATGCATGTGGTGAGGATGGTGACAACTCGTAAAGAAAACTTTGATATAAAGAAATCTGTTAAGAAAATGGTAGCGATGGTTGGTAACTGGGTGATGATAAAAAGAGCATGTGACAAAGAGAGAAATGTGAGCTACTCTAAGCCAATAAGAGTTCCTAAACTGCTGTAAAGACCGATTCCTGCATTTGGAAGCTGAATAGAATTGTTCCTTATAAAGGAAAGTTGGGTTTTGTTGGAAAACCAGCGGTTCCTATTCAGTTGACAAATAAAGACTAACGTTTTGAGTAAATATTCAGACAAAGGGAGAAACATTCCTTGTTGGGTAATGAACCAAAGATCTCTTAGTTTTCCTCACTCTAAGAGATCACTATCTAAAGGATTATGTGAGAGTAATACATAAATAACTTTATTGGCGAGGACTGCATCTAGTTAATGCATTTTTGCACGATGAGAGAGTGTGACGAGAGGCTGGATAGATGGGGTCTTCTGTATGATGTATAAACCTTCATCATGTTCAAGCTACTTTCTGGAATGATCCTTTATTGTGAAGGCACCTTGTTACAGAACTCCCTCCCCTTCCCGTCAGGAAACCCCTGTCTATCATTTTTTTTGTATCACCAAGGTATACTAATGTTTGACTTTTTGATGCGGATATTGACCTTGCATTTATGATTTCTGAACCATTTTCTCAACTCTATATACTCTCCAAATACACAGACATCATATCAATTTTTAGGTTTCGCCTGCACAGGGGTGCTACACATGAGCACCAGTTACTTTACATACAGACACATTTAGCTGCCCTCCGACCACTGGTTGTAAAAAGATTGCCATCCCGGGACAGTTAATGCCGACACTTTAAATGCCTCAGCTGAAGTGTCAATCAGTGAGTCGTGTGTGGTGAAAACAAAGTCTGTCACACAGCTAAACAAGCCGTCTTGCCAGGGTGCCTGCTTGTTTTCTTCTGTACTGAAAATTTGCCATGTTCTAAAAATTGTGTGGCCTCCGGAATTTGAGGAATTAACACCAGTGTTTCCAGGTAGCGGGGGCTTTTTTAGGTCTCGCGGAGCCAATGCACTTGCGCATTTCTCCAGCGAAACCTATGTAGGGGCTCCAGGAAAGCCTGCCAGAGGGCTTTGGAATGCGGATTATGGCCAGTGCATGTGTGCTGGGCGCGCACTCACCATTTCCCCCCCCCCCCCCCCCCCCCACCCCATCAGACTTGAAAGGAATGCGCTCCCGAACTTGCTGGCCTCGTGAGCCTTTATTTACTTGTTTTCATGGTCTGTTCTTCATCCTGCTCTCTCTCTCCTTACCTCTGTTTCTTCCCCTCTCTCTTGATTTCAACCTTGTTGTTTCATATTGCTTTCCCTGGCTCTTCTCTTCCATACGGCCTCACTTCTTTTGCTCGCTGCTTTTGCTCCTATGAATTTTGGCCTATCTCCAACCTCCTCCCTCGCTGATCTTAGATCTCGGCCCCCTCCTCCTCTTTCCTCTCTCCCTCGCCTCTACTAAGCTTACTGTTTCTGTCTCCTATTCATTCATCTTCCTCATCCAATTTACCACCCTATCTTTATTTCGCAGACATACTTCTATTCTTGGCTAAGAAAATCATTGCAGTATTGATCTGTGCATACTCGTCTCTCTTCATAACGCATTCAATGCTTTGTTAATCAATGTTATATACATAACGAGGGTTTCTTTTAAGAGGATACTTCACTCGGGGACACCACCACATCACTCGGGGACACCACCACATCACGCAGGGACACCACCACATCACGCAGGGACACCACCACATCACTCAGGGACACCACCACATCACTCAGGGACACCACCACATCACTCAGGGACACCACCACATCAATCTGGGACACCCACATCACTCAGGGACACTACCACATCACTCAGGGACACCACCACATCACTCAGGGACACCACCACATCACTCAGGGGCACCACCATATCACTCAGGGGCACCACTCAGGGACACCACCACATCTCTCAGGGGATCCACCTCATCACTCAGGGACACCACCACATCACTCAGGGACACCACCACATCACTCCGGGACACCACCACATCACTCCGGGACACCACCACATCACTCAGGGACACCACCACATCACTCAGGGACACCACCACATCACTCAGGGACACCACCACATCACTCAGGGACACCACCACATCACTCGGGGACACCACCACATCACTCGGGGACACCACCACATCACTCGGGGACATCACCACATCACTCGGGGACACCACCACATCACTCGGGGACACCACCACATCACTCGGGAACACCACCACATCACTCGGGAACACCGCCACATCACTCGGGGACACCGCCACATCACTCGGGGACACCGCCACATCACTCGGGGACACCACCACATCACTCGGGGACACCACCACATCACTCGGGGACACCACCACATCACTCGGGAACACCACCACATCACTCGGGAACACCACCACATCACTCGGGCACACTACCACATCCCTCGGGGACACCACCACATCACTCGGGCACACCACCACATCACTCGGGCACACCACCACATCACTCGGGCACACCACCACATCACTCGGGCACACCACCACATCACTCGGGCACACCACCACATCACTCGGGCACACCACCACATCACTCGGGCACACCACCACATCACTCGGGCACACCACCACATCACTCGGGGACACCACCACATCACTCGGGGACACCACCACATCACTCGGGGACACCACCACATCACTCGGGCACACCACCACATCACTCGGGCACACCACCACATCACTCGGGGACACCACCACATCACTCGGGGACACCACCACATCACTCGGGCACACCACCACATCACTCGGGCACACCACCACATCACTCGGGCACACCACCACATCACTCGGGCACACCACCACATCACTCGGGCACACCACCACATCACTCGGGCGCACCACCACATCACTCGGGCGCACCACCACATCACTCGGGCGCACCACCACATCACTCGGGCGCACCACCACATCACTCGGGCGCACCACCACATCACTCGGGCGCACCACCACATCACTCGGGGACACCACCACATCACTCGGGCACACCACCACATCACTCGGGCACACCACCACATCACTCGGGCACACCACCACATCACTCGGGCACACCACCACATCACTCGGGCACACCACCACATCACTCGGGCACACCACCACATCACTCGGGGACACCACCACATCACTCGGGGACACCACCACATCACTCGGGGACACCACCACATCACTCGGGGACACCACCACATCACTCTACAGGGCTCGACAAATCATATAAAATGCTCTAGACCTGCAGGTCTAGTAAACTACAAAATCTCCTCGACCTAACTTAAATGAACTTGACCTCAAACTCTGAAAACTGAGCAAATGTGACAAGTTAGCAAGATTTAAAAGCATTTTTATTGTTCATTTACTTCGTGAGCAATAAAGATGCCTTTAAATCTTGCTTTCTTGTCACATTTCCTCTGCTTTCAGAGGCAGAGGTCAAGTGTCAAGTTTGTATTCCTACTCGCCAGAAAGGGCGAGTAGGACCTAAAAATAGCTCGTCCTTAATCAAACTCACTCGCAAATGCGAGCGGTCGAGTGAATTTCTCGAGCCCTGCTCTAATACACCACCACATCACTCTAATACACCACCACATCACTCTAATACACCACCACATCACTCAGGGACACCACCACATCAATCTGGGACACCCACATCACTCAGGGACACTACCACATCACTCAGGGACACCACCACATCACTCAGGGACACCACCACATCACTCAGGGGCACCACCATATCACTCAGGGGCACCACTCAGGGACACCACCACATCTCTCAGGGGCACCACCACATCACTCAGGGACACCACCGCATCACTCAGGGACACCACCGCATCACTCAGGGACACCACCACATCACTCAGGGACACCACCACATCACTCAGGGACACCACCACATCACTCAGGGACACCACCACATCACTCAGGGACCCCACCACATCACTCAGGGACACCACCATATCACTCGGGGACACCACCATATCACTCGGGGACACCACCACATCACTCGGGAACACCACCACATCACTCGGGGACATCACCACATCACTCGGGGACACCACCACATCACTCGGGGACACCACCACATCACTCGGGGACACCACCACATCACTCGGGGACACCACCACATCACTCGGGGACACCACCACATCACTCGGGGACACCACCACATCACTCTGGGACACCACCACATCACTCTGGGACACCACCACATCACTCGGGAACACCACCACATCACCCGGGCACACCACCACATCACTCGGGCACACCACCACATCACTCGGGCACACCACCACATCACTCGGGGACACCACCACATCACTCGGGCACACCACCACATCACTCGGGCACACCACCACATCACTCAGGCACACCACATCACTCGGGCACACCACCACATCACTCGGGCACACCACCACATCACTCGGGCACACCACCACATCACTCGGGGACACCACCACATCACTCGGGGACACCACCACATCACTCGGGGACACCACCACATCACTCGGGGACACCACCACATCACTCGGGGACACCACCACATCACTCTGATACACCACCACATCACTCTAATACACCACCACATCACTCTAATACACCACCACAGCACTCTAATACACCACCACATCATTCAGCCCAACCACATCATCACTCAGCAGCACAACAGCACTGTCCTTGCTTGCTACCAACAAGCATTGCCATAGCCAATAGGACTTGCATTAGGAAAGTGTAAGCTATTGGCTTTGTGAATGACAATGCTATTAATTTATATATTTTCAAAGCCAACACATATTAAAAAAAATTGTCATTTACAATACCAATAGCTCACACTTTCCTAATGCGAGACCTATTGCATTGCAAATGCTTGTTTTCTTGGGTACCGATATGTTTGGCCATTGTTATTGGCCTGGATCACAGTGAGACACTTATCTCCCGCATTTCATTTCCTTGCTGAATGGGGCAGTAATCTTAGAGCTGAACGCTGTAACAAACTGATTATACGAGTGTACAATTATTTTATATTGCTGAATTCAGCCCACTGTTTGAGGGTTTTAGAAACATTTCAATGCAATCCTGCACTTGTCACCCAGACTCACGCCGTCACTCACCGAAAGTTTCAAACACTGTCACCCACAGTCAGGCACAAATAATCGCACACTTGAACCCATTGGTATGCACTTCCAAACACACATAATCGTAGCTAGACTCTCAGCAGTCTCGCTCTTTTACACTATCATGTGTGCAGTCCTATCCAGATTTCACCGATTCTCACTGACACCCTCAAAACACACTGAAATGGTGTCACTAATGAGTCATTAGGAACATCCCCTTAGAGCACACCTTTTACTTCCTCCCTTAGAATCAGAGGATTCCACACAAGTTTTATCCTTTTGAAAAAAGGTTTATTAACTTAGTCTTTTCATTTGTTTGTATACTTTTGCTCTGTTGTTTTAATTATTCACAACATTTCTCCTTGTATATTCACATCAGTGACATAGATAGTTTCTTTATCCAATGCATTTCGGGCGTGTCGAAGCGCCCTTCATCAGGGAATACATACTCTAAAAATAAACATATAATGCCAAAATTAAAATGTGTAATGTTCATATCAGTTCCAACCATTAGGATTTTGTTCAAAACATCGTAACTCACAGTAACTAAACATTCGTGGATGTGCATATGTTAGTAAATTGGTTCACTCACGTGTCACTGTTTTCTAAAGAAATTCGGTATCTGTAAAAACGGGGATAGATATAAATACTCGGGTAAATGTGCTGCTCGCATATAGACGCTTCTATTCTGCACTAGCGTTTAGCTTATGGCTATCTGAAAACTGACCTCGTTTCAGATGGTTCGGCGTCTCTTCGACGTACGCTGCCCTTCCGAGTAGGATGGTAGTCAAGGAAACTAACAACAACCATTCCTATATGCTATCATTCCGCTCACGTGACCGTGAGGCGGACGGCCTGATGGCGGTTACAACCCGCCGGGTAAACCTATGTTATCGCCATATTATTATGACGAAAAAATATATCAAAATGATAAGGGTAACCTAATGTTCAATAGAGAAAATTGTAAAAACGTGTTCACAAAAAAATTCAAAAAAATGAGGTCAATAGTATACAAGGCTCGAACCCTGGGATGCTTAAGCAACTAGGGGCCAAAACTTAAACGATGGTGCTATACCTCTATTAGGTGTATTGTGAGTGAATAGAAATACCTGTAAGTGGTGAAACATTGAAAAATTACACTCATAACGAAAAATGAAATTGTACATACAATATCGCAGGTTGTTCAGTCCAGAGTGAGGAAGACCCAAAAAGGGTTCCCTTATTGTTATACGTTACCAATTGTTAAAGATAACATGATAATTCGCTCCTTTCATTTAGTCCATTGGGATTCTGGGTGGACAGTTTATGAATCCAAAAGTTCTCACGTTGTAGCATGTGTTTGGTGTTATCTCTTCCTTCTGCTTTCTCTACGATTTCTAGGATGATGTATTGTAGTTGTGAGATGTTGTGTTTTGCCTCTATAAAGTGCGTGGCTACTGATGATTTGAGGTTCTTCAATCTGATATTTGATTTGTGCTCGGTCAGCCTTGTCTTGATGCTTCTCTCCGTTTTGCCAATGTATAATTTACCGCACGGGCATTTCAGTGCGTAAATTACATTCCTTGAATTACATGTGGCGTTAACTCTGATCCTTATTTTGTTCCCTTTCATTGGGTGATTAATGGAACTGCCTTTGATTATGTTGTTGCAACAACCACAGTTTAAACAGGGTTTTGTTCCTTTGAATGTTTCAATTGTTGGTTTCCGTTGTTTCAAGATTTCTCCTAGATTCTGTGCCCTGGTATGAGCAAATATTGGGCTCTCTGTGAACGTTTTTACAAAATCAGGTTCAGATTTTAGCATGCTCCAATGTTTTTTGATGATTCTTTTGAAATTGTTACTTTGTGTCGAATATTTAGATACCGCAACTATGCGTGTTTCTTCACGTTTCGGTGTAGTTTTTAGTAAATTTCTCCTGTCAATATTGTCCACTTTTTCTCTTGCTTTGTTGATCACCTCTTTGGGATACCCTCTGTCTGTGAATCTTGAACCCATCTCATCCAGGGTATGTTTAACCATTTCGTTATTTGATGTTATTCTTTTGACCCTTGTCATTTGGGAATAAGGTAGATGTAATTTCAAGCTTGGCTGGTGGAAACTAGTATAGTGTAGCAAATTATTTTTATCAGTGTCTTTACGGTATACATTGGTTTCGAAACCTTTTTCAGTGTGAGTGATTCTGACATCAAGAAAGGTTACTGTGGATTCTGAAATGTCCCACGTAATTTGTATTCGGCTGTCCTGTCTGTTGAATTCATCTAGCGCAGTTTCTAGCAGAGTTTTTGAAGATTTCCACATGATAAAAATGTCGTCAATATAACGAACTATGAATTTCAGATTGTCTTTCCAGATGGGTTTTGACAACATGTTGGATTCTTCAAAATCTTCCATAAAGATATTCGCGTATACCGGGGCCGCGGAATTTCCCATGGCGGTTCCCGTGAGTTGCTGATACCACTTGTTGTCGTATTTAAAGTAACTTTGGTACAAAGTGAAAGTCATTAGTTCCATTAAAAATACCTGAAACTCCAAACTTATATCAGTGTTCAATAAGGCTTTTTCAATAGCCTCCATTCCCAACTGATGTGGTATCACTGTGTACAAAGATTTTACGTCTGCCGTGCACATTATGACAGACTCATTTGGTTCCATTTGTATTTCCTCTAATTTCAGTAAGAAGTCAGTCGTGTCTTTTACATAAGTTCGCATTTTTTTAACTGTGGGCTGAAGATATTTATCAATCAATTGGCCAATTGGCTCATGTAAACTTCCCCTGGTTGAAACTATTGGTCGTAGTGGAGGGTCCATTAGATCTTTATGTACCTTCGGTATCATATAGAATACCGGACTTTTGGGATTAGCCTTGATCAGAAAGTTTTTGGTTTTGATATTGATAGTTCCCATCTCATACGCCTTATTGACTATGTTGGTCAATATTTTGATGAATTCATTCGTGGGATTCCCTTCAAGAGGAAAGTAAGTGTTGCTATCCGAAATATGTTCTTGGACTTTTTTTTCATACATGTCATTATTCATAATGACTAGTGCTCCCCCTTTATCTGCTTTGGTGAATCTGATGTTGGTGTTCATAGCTAACTTTCTTAAGGTGTCCAAGTCTTTCTGTGTCATATTTCTCTTTGTCTTTTTATCCCATTTTAATTGAGCCAGTTCCTGTTTGACCATTTTTTCAAACAAATCCAACGTTTTGTGGCTTGTGGGAGCTTGGAAGGTGCTGGTTGTGCGTAATCCGCGTAGTTGATCCTCGGTTTCTTTGTCAACATGTGGAAGCACGTGGTCAAAAAAATACCTCAGTCTTAGTTTTCTCATGAGTTTAAAAAAACTGACCTCCGTTTCCAACGCATTGGTATTTGTAGTAGGAACGAATGATGTGCCTCTTTGCAACAGTTTTAGTTCATGTTCACTCGGTTGATAATCACTTATGTTGATGACTAATTGGTTCAGTTCTGTGTTTTCTTCTTGTCTTTGTCTTTTTTCGGGATTGTGGTGCTTCTCGTTTGAGGATGTTCCTTTTCTTTCTCCTTTTCTCTTCTTTCCTCTCCGGGGTCGCCCTTTTGCGCTTGACCTTGTTCTAAAAAAGGACTTGCAGTGATTGGCATGCTTGTGGTTGGTTGTTCTACTAGTGGATCTTCTTGAGTCCTTCTTTCTGTTAGTATTCTAGATTCAGGTTGGCCTTGTTCACGTTGTTTTGGTTGTTGTTTTTGGGTTCTCTGTGAACTGTCACTACCAGTGGAAGATGTGTCCGTATTGGGTGAGTATGGTCTGTTTCTCCTTTTCTGGGCATAGATGTCTGCCCATGTATACACCTCTCCCAACTTATAGTCCAAGGTGTCCCTTTTGAACTTTCTAATTTTTCTTTCATTAATGTCCTTAGTATGTTTTTCTATCTGTTCTTTGATATCCTCCAGTGTTTTTGATAATTCCTCTTCTGTTAATAGTTTCGATAGTTCCTCTGATACTTCAGTTATCTCTTTGGCCAGTTCTTCCAGTATTCCAGACAGTTCCTCTATGATTAGCAGAATGAGGTCCAGCGAACATTTATTCAGAATTGCAAACCATTTGTCCTGAAACTGTTTGGAGTTCTTGCAAAGCGAAGGTTTTAGGGAGATTCTGAGGCCTCTCGGTATACGTTGCGCGCGATGATATTTAATAAGTGTGCTCGCATGGAGCTTTTGATTGATTTGTCTTTTTGTTAGGTAAATTAATTGTTTGATGTTTTGTTCCTTACCCCGGGTAGAGGTTTCCTGCGATATTTCTTCCCTTATTAAGGCGTAAATACGGTCTGCTTCTGTTTCCTTAAATGCAAAAGTGTCTGCCCTTGCTTCCGTGCTCTTCGTAATTTCATCGTAGTTACTCATGATTAAATTCTTTGCGTGCTACTCACTTAAAGGGACTGTTTTTCATGAATGATAATGTGATTTGGTGAATGCACAGCTTTGATTTTTATAGAATATTGACAAGATTGGGTGCTTCCAAGGGTGGCGACCAACGTCCCTGGGTGCCTGTTAGTAGATACTGAAATGGTGTCACTAATGAGTCATTAGGAACATCCCCTTAGAGCACACCTTTTACTTCCTCCCTTAGAATCAGAGGATTCCACACAAGTTTTATCCTTTTGAAAAAAGGTTTATTAACTTAGTCTTTTCATTTGTTTGTATACTTTTGCTCTGTTGTTTTAATTATTCACAACATTTCTCCTTGTATATTCACATCAGTGACATAGATAGTTTCTTTATCCAATGCATTTCGGGCGTGTCGAAGCGCCCTTCATCAGGGAATACATACTCTAAAAATAAACATATAATGCCAAAATTAAAATGTGTAATGTTCATATCAGTTCCAACCATTAGGATTTTGTTCAAAACATCGTAACTCACAGTAACTAAACATTCGTGGATGTGCATATGTTAGTAAATTGGTTCACTCACGTGTCACTGTTTTCTAAAGAAATTCGGTATCTGTAAAAACGGGGATAGATATAAATACTCGGGTAAATGTGCTGCTCGCATATAGACGCTTCTATTCTGCACTAGCGTTTAGCTTATGGCTATCTGAAAACTGACCTCGTTTCAGATGGTTCGGCGTCTCTTCGACGTACGCTGCCCTTCCGAGTAGGATGGTAGTCAAGGAAACTAACAACAACCATTCCTATATGCTATCATTCCGCTCACGTGACCGTGAGGCGGACGGCCTGATGGCGGTTACAACCCGCCGGGTAAACCTATGTTATCGCCATATTATTATGACGAAAAAAATATATCAAAATGATAAGGGTAACCTAATGTTCAATAGAGAAAATTGTAAAAACGTGTTCACAAAAAAATTCAAAAAAATGAGGTCAATAGTATACAAGGCTCGAACCCTGGGATGCTTAAGCAACTAGGGGCCAAAACTTAAACGATGGTGCTATACCTCTATTAGGTGTATTGTGAGTGAATAGAAATACCTGTAAGTGGTGAAACATTGAAAAATTACACTCATAACGAAAAATGAAATTGTACATACAATATCGCAGGTTGTTCAGTCCAGAGTGAGGAAGACCCAAAAAGGGTTCCCTTATTGTTATACGTTACCAATTGTTAAAGATAACATGATAATTCGCTCCTTTCATTTAGTCCATTGGGATTCTGGGTGGACAGTTTATGAATCCAAAAGTTCTCACGTTGTAGCATGTGTTTGGTGTTATCTCTTCCTTCTGCTTTCTCTACGATTTCTAGGATGATGTATTGTAGTTGTGAGATGTTGTGTTTTGCCTCTATAAAGTGCGTGGCTACTGATGATTTGAGGTTCTTCAATCTGATATTTGATTTGTGCTCGGTCAGCCTTGTCTTGATGCTTCTCTCCGTTTTGCCAATGTATAATTTACCGCACGGGCATTTCAGTGCGTAAATTACATTCCTTGAATTACATGTGGCGTTAACTCTGATCCTTATTTTGTTCCCTTTCATTGGGTGATTAATGGAACTGCCTTTGATTATGTTGTTGCAACAACCACAGTTTAAACAGGGTTTTGTTCCTTTGAATGTTTCAATTGTTGGTTTCCGTTGTTTCAAGATTTCTCCTAGATTCTGTGCCCTGGTATGAGCAAATATTGGGCTCTCTGTGAACGTGTTTACAAAATCAGGTTCAGATTTTAGCATGCTCCAATGTTTTTTGATGATTCTTTTGAAATTGTTACTTTGTGTCGAATATTTAGATACCGCAACTATGCGTGTTTCTTCACGTTTCGGTGTAGTTTTTAGTAAATTTCTCCTGTCAATATTGTCCACTTTTTCTCTTGCTTTGTTGATCACCTCTTTGGGATACCCTCTGTCTGTGAATCTTGAACCCATCTCATCCAGGGTATGTTTAACCATTTCGTTATTTGATGTTATTCTTTTGACCCTTGTCATTTGGGAATAAGGTAGATGTAATTTCAAGCTTGGCTGGTGGAAACTAGTATAGTGTAGCAAATTATTTTTATCAGTGTCTTTACGGTATACATTGGTTTCGAAACCTTTTTCAGTGTGAGTGATTCTGACATCAAGAAAGGTTACTGTGGATTCTGAAATGTCCCACGTAATTTGTATTCGGCTGTCCTGTCTGTTGAATTCATCTAGCGCAGTTTCTAGCAGAGTTTTTGAAGATTTCCACATGATAAAAATGTCGTCAATATAACGAACTATGAATTTCAGATTGTCTTTCCAGATGGGTTTTGACAACATGTTGGATTCTTCAAAATCTTCCATAAAGATATTCGCGTATACCGGGGCCGCGGAATTTCCCATGGCGGTTCCCGTGAGTTGCTGATACCACTTGTTGTCGTATTTAAAGTAACTTTGGTACAAAGTGAAAGTCATTAGTTCCATTAAAAATACCTGAAACTCCAAACTTATATCAGTGTTCAATAAGGCTTTTTCAATAGCCTCCATTCCCAACTGATGTGGTATCACTGTGTACAAAGATTTTACGTCTGCCGTGCACATTATGACAGACTCATTTGGTTCCATTTGTATTTCCTCTAATTTCAGTAAGAAGTCAGTCGTGTCTTTTACATAAGTTCGCATTTTTTTAACTGTGGGCTGAAGATATTTATCAATCAATTGGCCAATTGGCTCATGTAAACTTCCCCTGGTTGAAACTATTGGTCGTAGTGGAGGGTCCATTAGATCTTTATGTACCTTCGGTATCATATAGAATACCGGACTTTTGGGATTAGCCTTGATCAGAAAGTTTTTGGTTTTGATATTGATAGTTCCCATCTCAAAACACAATCACTCACACACATTTATTTTCTAACACACACTTCACACACCCAACCAGCAGCTCGCACTGATGTAACAACTTAAAAAACATTGACAAACCAATAGATTTCCTACAGGCGAAACCTATTGGCTTTGCCAGTGCTTGTTTCTAGTTCTGACTTGTATATGTTTTTTGCATGCATAATCTGAATTACCTTTTCCACAGCGATACTTTAGAATCCTCTGTGCATTTAAGCACCTGCTACTTAGCTATGCTTGAAAAGAGGTTGTCTATCAATTAGTTATGCCACTGCACTATAATTGTTCTATATATCTTTCACATTTCTAGGCTGTGATCTACTACTGCTCTTGCAATGATCTGCCCCCTGCTCCTAGAAAGACACCGATCGTTAATTTGCTTAATCATGTTTTACTGCTTTTTCTTTTAACATTATATGCTTGCATGCCTCTCTGTAAATTGTCAATGTTTTGCAACTTTATTTTCTGTACAGAGCTCGGTCTCTTGATGCCAGTCCCATCCTATTTATAGCATGTAAATAAAAGGAATACAGAAGGAAAGGGGGTGAGTAAAGCAAGGGTTAATAAAGGCATGGCTTTGGGGTAAAATTGCAACCATGTAAGCTCGATAACTGTAGTTCCTTTGTGCCACATTACATCTCAGTTCAGCTTTCAGGCTCCAGAGGACCTTTTTCTATTGATAACCATAGTTAGATTTAATTAATTACATCTCTTTGAATAAGAAATCGAACTATGAGAGGGAAATTAATCAGTCTTCAAATCTACTTACCATTGATCTTTGACAGTTTTCAGTGTTTCTATTGCACAGTTGGAATACAATTCTAATTTTGAACCCGCAATGGCTGCCTTAAACCAACTCGACCTTTCAGGAGTCTCCTTGGGGCTTAAACAGCTTTAGCTGAACTTTTCCAAGCTTAAGTCTGACCATTTGTTAGGCCAGCCAGTTGCTCCTTAGTTAGTTATCATTTTAAAAACAAATTCTCGGGTGGCTTAAGAGGAAGAAAAGACGTCAAAAAATAGCAAACAGATTGAAGTTAATGTCAGATACTTTGCAATCAAGTTGTAAGAAGTGTCTGAGTGAGTAATGGTGCCAGCAACAATTTGCCCTCCAGTTTAAAGCTTAGGGTGAATCGGGAGGGTGCCAGCGTTGGTGGGTTTTGTTAGCCCTACTTCACCTGTTTACCTCTACTTTAAAATAAAGTCTCTCTTTGTGCTACTCACTTCTGCGGGTCACTTGGTTACAGTCTGCTTTTGTTTCATTCTGGCTTACTTTTCAATGCTTTAATTGGTTTGCATTGGAGACGGCTGACTATTTTTTTCATTTATTTTTTTAGCAGCACTTCGTGCTCCATGATGGCTCTTAGTTCCTTTTGTGGACTGTGGCAGTCTATTATGAGTGATGTCATAGAGATTCATGGTTATTGTACCTCCATGGCAGTGGTCTATAAACCTTTGAATGCCACGCCCCCAGTTGAAAAAAAATCACAATTCTATTAAATTGCCAATGTTTAAATATGTCTAGCCTTATTTAAACATTGCAGTTAAGTTCTGTTACCGTTTTAAAAATGCAATCAAATATATGATTGCCAAACCCACTATTCTTGTCAGGCAGTCTGAATGTTAGAAATGGAGCTGGGAGTTTTGAAGAATATTTGAAGTCTTCCCTTTTGACTAGCTAGGATGTAAATGACAAAAGATGTTCGCTTTCTGATGCTCATTTTTTTTCTGATAAAAACAAAGCACAGTTATCCGCATAATTCTTCATTTGGCTAGAGCCTGGCAGCCACCGAGGATCATTTGAGGACATCCAGGGGGGTCCTCCACCCAGTTTGAAGATCCCAATTCTAAGTTATTCCTCCACTGAGTGGGGAAGCAAAACCTCAGTGTCTCACTGACTGAATAGTGAAATGCAGCCACTTCACTTGCTACTCTGCTGCAAAGTGGAGATCTGCCTCCAATGATTGATATGGTCTTTCTACTTTGCATAGAAGGCCATTTCTGTAGACAACTGCCACAAGGTTGGGTGTGATGCTTTTTGGGGTGCAAGAGATACGGTCTTTGCTACACTGTTTTAAACACCTATTCAAATGTTGACAGTGGGGCTATCCGTTAGAGTATTTGGAATATAATGCTAATATCATTAGTTTTAGAGAGCACCAATCATGACTGTGTTTCTGGCACAGAATATATATAGCTATGGGTCAGCATCTAGTGATATAGACTGGCTCTCGTCAATAAGTATATTAAACTTTTCTTTTTTAGGTTTCGCTTGCACAGCTCATGGGCTTGCAAGGATTGTAGTTTACAGTAAAGCGCTTGGAGCCCGCCCATTGCTTACCATTAGTTGCCATCGTTGTCATTCTTTTGTGCTGCCTCTTAATTGACCAGCGCATGCAGGCTGGTACTTTCTTTTCTCTCTGAGGAGCATGGACCACGCACCGATATATTCAGCTTAATTAGTGGTCTTCCATTGATCATGCTATGATTCGTGTACTATTTCTTTCAGTACCACCACTTGGCTCCAACTCCTTTCCACAACCGGTACAATGTGTGTTGCTCCCTCGTCCATTTGCCCCTGCAGTCTAAAACGCATTTATTAGTTCAAGCCTATGGCGGCGCGCATGCGCTGCATAGGAAATAGACCTCTTGGAATCACTCCAGCTTGTGTAGAAGCTCGTGTGTGTGGTGCTCACACACGATTGTCCTTTGCGACTGGCTTTAGTACGCAATTGGCCAAAGGCGTGTGGAGGTCCCAGCTTCTTGTGAAATGTTTACTCCCAGAGCGTTTTGCTCGTGGGAGCCAGCAGCGGCGCGCAGGGACCCTCTGTTTTTAATTGCGTACCTGTGCTTGTTTGATCATTGCAGGCAAAGTTTCAGGATTTTTTTCCACAAGAGGAGGATCTATATTGCAGTCACGCAGAGTTATATATTCCTACTTAGAAACTCTTCATGTTTTAAACATTGAATTTGCCACTTTCGATGTCCAGAAACAAGTCACTGGCTCAAACGGCTTATTATACCGTTCTGTCCCCCTTCAGTTGCAACTGTTTTGACGATCTATATTCCTGTGTAAAAAAAATTGATGTGTCCGGGGTGAATGTGAAAGGGGCTCACACTTTGTTCGTATAGACCTGAGTGCCTCTTGGGTGCGCTTGTTGGCTGGCAGTGAGTGTATTATGGCTGTGGTCAGCGGCCTGGCACACTCGTGACGAGGCAGGGAGGCTCAGCGCCGCCGGCTCCTCTCTACTGCTAGGCACGGGTGACTGCTGAGGGGAGGGTGCCTTACCATCGTATCCGAGCTGTGCTGCTCACTGGAAGTGGGGAAGCGGACATCCCTCACCGAGAGGCTGCAGATCTTCCCACGCACCATGGCTTAGTCCTAGATGCTGCGGGAGCACACAGACACCACCTCACAGTGCAAACCAGGAACTCAGACTGGGGTCCCTCCCTGCAGGAGGCGTTCCTGGAGGAGGCCGGTTTCATTTGAGCCCCGCCAACTAGTGTAGTTTAGTAATGGACTCTGGGCTCTGTCTTGACCACTTGTGTCAGGTAACTGTGTCTTAGGGCCTAAGAGTGATGGAATTAGGATTACATCTTGCGCCCTGCTGTGCTCACTTCTGAATGATCTTATAGAACTCTGCTACTTCCGCCCTGCCAATACTTCAACTGCTGAGTGCATCCATCATACATACTTACATATAGAATCACACTGCAACTGGAATACATGGCCACTGCTCTATGCTGTCAGCAGAGAGGCTAAGGATTGAATGTGCATGTATTATGCACCCCTTTTTGACCCACTGGCAGGAACTGTAGGAAATTTGCACTGTCTTCAGCCTCAACTCCTGTACTCTCAGTCATGGCCCTTCATAAATACTGGCGGCAACTCAGTTTAAAGTATGCACTATAAAAGAGTAATAGGCTACACGAAAAGAAGCACATCATGCAGGAAATAGCTTTCTGTAATAGGGGATCTCTGTGTATAGTCATAATCTAGTGAATAGTCCCGCTCATGAGCGTGGACCCCGGAGCAATCAAAAATAATCTCTTAAGGTGTCTAAAAATGCAGTCCTGCACAGACACTTAAGAGAGAATTTAAAGACATATAATGCAGCCTATATCCACAGGCTACACTGTCCAGCACTTCAACTAGACATTCCACCATAAAACCACAAACAGCACAGCTTGCCTAGTTTTCTTCATAGAGAAAAAAACTCCCCCTTTTACCAACAAAGCCTCTGGAATGATCGAGAGGAAGGGGAGGACAGACAAGCCCCATAGGTTGCCATTATGTGGCTCAAAAAGGGATACCGTGCCTTTAAGAAAACTTTCCAGAACTTTCTCAGTATCCCAGAATGCCCAGCAGGTCCCATTTACTTTCAGTTCTTTTTTCCGGCTCCTGCTAGCAGGACCCTGGAGCATTGAGCTCTCCCTTTTTTGGGTTTATTGTAAGAATTGTGCACTTTTAAAGTGTGTGAGTGTTTACACTCGACGTGTTTTGGTGCCCTCTTCCTTCTCTAGTATTCTGAGCACTTCCTTTTTTGTCAGAATGCCAGCATTGTTTGATAAATGCCCTAAGTGCTCGAGGAAGAAGGCCAAGTCTGACCTACACCCTGTGTGTATCCTGTGCCTCCCTTCTACTCATCTGCCTGAGAAGTGTGAGATTTGCCAGACCATCTCCTCCAGGACCCTGAGAGACAGAAAGAAGATTAGGCTCCAAGGACTGGAAGAAAGAAGGCTGGAGACTCAAGGTGGGTCTGGGCATGCTGGATCTGGTTCCTCTGCCCATGCTGAGGCCTCTGGGGGGCTCCCCAGCGTCAAGGCCAAAAAGAGTCGCTGTTCTCTGTCGACTGCATCGACGACGACGTCGAGAGGCATGACGGCGTACTGTTTCCCGTCTCCCCAGGGCTCTGGGTCGAGGCGACGTCTACGTTCGGCGTCGAGGGGGCTGACGAGATGGCCGTCGAGGTCGCCGCTGAAGACGTCGTCATCGTCTTCGTCATCTTCGACGTCGACGTCGACACTTCAACGTCGTGAGGATTCCAGACGGCGTCGGCGCTCGCCGTTGAGGCGACACCGCCGTTCGCCCTCGACGTCGACTCGACTTCGAGAAGGAGATCGCATTCGACGTCAAGACACAGATCATCAGCTTCGAGGCGGCGAAGCCCGTTGTCGAGGCATAGGTCGTCGACGTCGAGGCGACGTTCGTCGGCGTCGAGGAGGCATTCTTCGACGCCACAGAGGCGTTTTTCGACGCCAAAGAGGCGCTCGGCGCCGAAGAGGAAGAGATCATCCTCCAGGAGGAGTTCTAGAGCCAGGAGTCCGTCCAGATCATCTGGGGCACGGCGGCGACGTCGGTCACCGACAGGGGGCGCTGCCTCTCGATCACCTACACCAAGGAAGAGGGTGAGGGAGTCACCGGGCTCGGTGTAATCTGTGGTGTACTCGCCCCCCAAGCCGAAGTCACCGACTCCTCCCTATCCACTGCCTAAGGAGCTGTCGCCGTGCACTCCTTCGCCACCTCCTCCTCCTGTTCCTCCACATGGACCGCCACGGGCTCCAAGGTCAGTCTCACTGACCCTCCCTGCGCCGCCTAAGGGGGCACCTCGGCCAAGGTCCCCGGTCAGGCCACCACCACAGGCGCCGCCGCAGGCACCCGCAGAACGCCCAAAGCCTAGAAGATCTAGATCTCGCTCCGGACGGAGAGGCAGATCCTGGAGTCGCCGTCGTTTATCAACGAGATCCAGACGACAACGCAGGAGGGGTCGATCTAGGTATACCACGGATTTGTCCAGCGCAGGAAACTACTCGCCTACTCTAGCAGACTCCCCTTAGACGAGGGTATCCCCTGTGGACGACGTGGTCTCCTTTCAGGAAGTCTTGTTGAGGGGTGCGAGCAAGCTGGGCATCCAACTGACTGTGCCCACGTCTACGACCTCCGTAATATTTGAGACTCTCCACAAGAAGCAGCTATCTAGGCCTCTGTTGCCCTTGGTGCCTGGATTAGTGGAACCCGCAATGGAGCTCTTCCTCACTCCGGCGGTGACGAAGGCAGCCCCCTCCAGGCTGCAAAAGAAATACAAAGCTCCTGATGCGGACCCGGCTTTCCTCCGTGTGGACCCAGTTCCGGATTCAGGCGACGAGGAAGCAGCACGCCACCACCAAGTGTGCCTCCGGACAAGGAGAGTCGCTGGTTGGACTCAGCGGGCAGGAAGGTATGCGGGACGGCCGCTACCTCCATGAAGGCTGCCAGTGCATCTGCACTGTTGGGGCGCTATGATCGGGCGCTGTGGGAGTCCCTCCAACAGTTCGCCGACCTCCTCCCCGGGGAGAAGGAGGATTTTATGGAAATCCTAAATGAGGTATTGCTGGTGTTGAACCAGCTGATCAGCGCAGCTGCGGAGTCTTCGCTCCTGGCACCCCATGGGTACTGCCATGGAGTTAATCAGAGGCGCCACGCTTGACTCAGATTGACATCACTGAAGCCTGAAGCTCAGCAGAGGGTGGCCAACCTGCCCTTCTCGGGCGAGACCCTATTCGGGAAACACGCCGACGATGAGATGGCCCGCATGAAGGCGGAGGCTGAGACTCTGACGGCGGTGGTCTTGGAGAAGCCCAAGGACCAGAAGAAGAACTACCGCCTGTTCCAGAGACGGTACGGGGCGCAGGGCAGAGGGCGAGGTCAACAATTTGGACAGCATCAGCAGCAACAGCAGCAGCAGCAGTTCCAGAGGAAGCCCTTTCAGAAACGTCAGAGGGGCAGGGGTGGCCAGCATTCTGCCTCCGCGAACAAAGGCCCGGCCGGGTCTAGGCCCTGAGCGATTCCTTCTCCGTCATCCGTTACCCACTCCGGTGGGGGGAAGCGTTCAATATTTTCTTGTCAGAGTGGAGAAAAATTACTCAGGACAAGTGGGTGCTGAATATTGTTTGCAATGGATACAGTCTTCGGTTCACCAGCCCGCCTCCAGCAATTCCACCGGTTCGCTCGCAGTTTCAGCTGCGCGAGCTCCAGGCGGAGGCCGATACCCTGTTAAGGAAAAGGGCGATAGAAGACGTCCCCTGTCTCAAAAGGGAAAAGGTCTGTACTCACGATTCTTTCGGGTCCGGAAAAAGGACAAGAACGAGTTCAGGCCTATTCTGGATTTGCAACAAGCAAATAAGTGGATTCGCAGAGAGAAATTTCGAATGCTGTCATTGCACGAGATTTACCCTCAACTGCAAAGGGGAGACTGGCTGTGCGCGATAGACCTACAGGATGCATACTTCCACGTGCCCATTGCACAGAAACACCGGAAGTTCCTGCGATTCCAAGTCGGCGCCAATCACTATCAATACACAGTGTTACAGTTCGGGCTAAAGTCTGCACCCAGGACTTTTTCAAAATGCATGGCAGTGGTAGCGGCACACCTGAGAAAGAACAAGGTGTTTGTCTACCCGTGTCTGGACGATTGGTTGATCAAGGCATCCTCCTTCTCGGAAGCTCAAGCGCACTTCCAGAAGACGTCCGTTCTCCTGAACAAACTGGGGTTGCACATCAACATGTCCAAGTCCGTCCCGACTCCGGTCCAATGCCTACAGTACTTGGGAGCCTCCATCAATACGCTGTCAGCAAACGTGTCTCCTTCGGAGGACAGACATTTATCACTTCTTCGGAAGGCTCAGGCTCTTATGACCGCTCCGTCTACGACAGTGAGGACTGTGTCTTCTCTACTGGGGTCGATGGCCTCTTGTATCTTCCTCACGCCTCACGCACGGCTACACATGAGACCGCTGCAGGAGTGTCTGGAGGATCAGTGGGACCAGAGGAGAGGAAACTGGGACGACAAGATACAACTGTCTCTGCATGCTCTACAGTCTCTGAAATGGTGGTGTTCAGCAGAAAATCTCCTCAAGGGGGTTCCCTTCCACAAGGACATTCCCACTCAGACTATCGTGATGGATGCTTCTCTCCACGGCTGGGGAGCGCATTCCGGGGAGTTACAGATCCAGGGAACATGGTCCCAGACGGATTCCACGTATCACATCAATTTTCTGGAACTCAGAGCTGTTCACTTGGCACTGAAGGCTTTTCATCCGTCCTTCCAGACCAACTCTCTGCTTGTACAGACGGACAATACGACCACGATGTATCACCTCAACAAGCAAGGGGGCTCGAGATCGCGCACCCTGTCGCAGGAGGCGCAGGCGATCTGGCACTGCATTCTTGCCAGAGGACTGAGGATAACGGCTACTCATCTACCAGGTGTGCAGAATGTTCAGGCGGACGTACTGAGCAGACTGATCCAGGAAAACCACGAATGGTACATCAGCGATGAAGTACTCGGTGACGTTTTCGCCAGGTGGGGCACTCCAGACGTGGATCTGTTCGCCACCGCCGAAAACCGCAAATGCTGAGACTTCGCATCCAGGTACTACCAGCAGGGATCGCTGGGGAATGCGTTATGGATCTACTGGTTGAACAGCTTTCTGTACGCTTTTCCACCCAGTCCCCTGATTCCGGCGGTGCTCATCAAGCTGGCCCAGTCCAGGGAGCGGATGATACTGATTGCCCCGGAATGGGCCAGGCAGTGGTGGTTCACGGACCTGCTTCACCGGTCTCTCCTTCCTCACATTCGGCTGCCGTGCCGGCAGGACCTGCTCACGAAGTTCGGGGGGCAGATTGTGCACCCCAATCTCTCGTCTTTGAGTTTGGCGGCATGACTCCTGAGATAGTGCAATATGGCCTTTGAATCTCCCTGCAGAGTGTATGGACATATTGAAGGAATCCAAGAGACCTTCCACTAGGTCTTCTTATACGTACAAGTGGAAGAGATTTTGCCTCTGGTGCAAGTCCAAGAACTATGATCCAACGACATGTAAGAAAGATGTCATCCTTCCGTACCCTTTACATTTGGCGCAGCCTGGCCTTAATGTTCATTCCATTAAGGTTCATCTCGCTGCGCTGACTGCCTACAGGAAATACCCTTCACAGACCTCCTTCTTCCAGATATCTGTGATCAAAGATTTTTTGGAAGGCTTGAAGATAGTGTTTCCTCCCGAACTACTTCCCTCGCCTTCATGGGAATTGAATGTGGTGCTGTCCAGATTGATGAAGGAACCTTTTGAACCTTTTCATAAGGCTTCGTTGCAGCACCTGTCCTGGAAGGCGGCGTTCCTCGTGGCCATTACATCGGCCCGCAGGGTGAGTGAAATTCAGGCGTTGTGTTGCCAAGAACCTTATACTGTATTTCATGCTGCTAAGGTTGTTATGCGTACTCACCCTAAATTTCTTCCTAAGGTTATTTCTCATTTCCATGTTAACCAGACCATAACTTTACCTACGTTTTTTCAGAATCCTTCCTCTCCAGCGGAAAGGTCTCTACATTCCCTGGATGTCAGGAGGGTGTTGACATTTTATCTGGATAAAACCAAGGATATTCGTAGGTCAGACCAATTGTTTATCAATTATGGGTCAGTCAGGACAGGTCTTGCTACCTCAAAACAGTCCATTTCGAGGTAGATCGTGTCCTGTATACAGTTGTGTTATCAAAAGGCTAATAAGACCTTAGGGGGTAAATCTAAGGCTCATTCCACCAGGGGCAAAGCTGCCACGACTGCGTTGTTGCGTTATGTTCCCATTGCAGAAATCTGCAGGGCAGCTACTTGGAAGTCAGTCCATACCTTTGCTAAGCATTACTGTCTGGACACTGATGCCAGGACAGACGCTCAGGTTGGACAGGCTTCGCTGCGAAATCTGTTTGCACAGTACGTTGCTCCACTACACTTGACCCCACTCTACCCCACCCCACGCCATCCCACTCCATTCTTTGTCACTACACTCTGCACCCCTCCCCTCTACTGTACCCCGCTCCACTCCACGCCACTCAATGCCATTCTACTCTATGCGACTTTGCACCACGCCTCTCTAAGCCATCACTCTACACTACGCCATTCTTCTCCACTGTACTCTTTGCTACTCCACTCTACGCCACTGTGCTGTATCATCCTGTACTGTATGCCACTCTACTCTACTTCACCCCATTCATGCTAGTCTATGCCACTCCACACCACTCTACTCCATGCTGTTTAGGCGAGAGCTATTGGCTTTGCTATTGCTTTTTCGCATGTAAGACTAGCCAGATACCCAAACTTGTGGATTAGTGTGTGGCTGTCTGCATCCCTCCCTTTTGTTGTATAGTTTTCTGTACCAATCCTTTGTTGCAGAGAGGTCTTTCTCCCTTGTTCTGTGATCTTCCTCTTTAATGTGGGACTGGCCTGCCGGACTTCTTATTTAAGTATGATGAATATGCCCCAACATGCCAGATCAAGTGCCAGTCCTCAGCTGTGATCACAACTATGCATTTGGGAAGCACGTAATGTTGCTAGAGCTATGTTAATGTTCCATAAACTGTTCTGCCTTCAAAGTTTTCAACCGTCCCACTCAAACTGACCAGTACTTTTATTGACAATACAACTTTAACCTTTTGAGTATAAGGTCTGTGGAAGTTGGAGTGTACGCTGTTTTCGAGATTTGGTTGATATATAGTATTTTGAATGGTTGTCTCTGTTTTGGAGCATAGGGCTACTTCAAAAGCAGCATCTTCATTAATAGTCACAGCATATCTAATCGGCAATGGGTAAAGTGGAGAAGTGTGGCTCACTGGTTAGAGCAGGCAGACCCTGAAGCAGAGGTCAGACCCGGGACCAGGGTTAAATTCCCGACGCGGCAGGGTCTTGAGCTCAAATGTCCATGGACTCGATAATTCTGGCTTCGGTGCCTGACCTAATCATGGGTTCACACTCTGCAACTCTGGGCATTAAGCTTGCTTAATCTCCCCAACGCCCCCCCCCCCGCGGCGGGATGCCTGGCTTTCACCTTGGGGATGCCCTGTAGGGGCTATCTCACAGGGAAAAACCAGGACGGGTTCCCAAGGCAAGCGCGGAGATACCCCTTCGGGGGTCGATTCTGGCGCTATATAAGAAATAAAATAATAATAATAATAAAGATGACCCCTGGGTGCGACAACCTATTTGCCCAGCCTCCCTCATCAACTGTCAGTTTACTGACCTAAAGCTTGGCACTCTAAATCTGAAAAGTAAAACCATAAGGCAAATATGCTGTTTTTTATGTGTCTAAACAACGGTCTAGGTGGACAAGTGTATGTGGAGTTTGCTGCATAATGTAGGTGCTGGGTGTTGGATCATAGGTTGCCATTCCAAAGTGTTTGAACTATGTTGTAGGTTATTGGAAGGAAGTTTAATTGTGGTTTCTAAGTAAGAGTCTGGATGATGTAGTATTGGTTGGTTTTGAAGCTCGGACCTACTGTATTTAAATCATGAGGCCAGCCTGTAGATGTCTGTCTGTTATGAGGTTGAGAGTTTACAGGTGATTCATGCTCGAACTGGCAGCCAGTACAGATGTCTTAAAACAGGAGTCTACCAATAATTCCTTGTCCTGCTTTGTCATTCTCTACATTAGCTAATGTCAGACCCTGTCATGGACAATACTATCACCCTCTGGCAGTTCCTCCTGCAGCTTCTTCAGGAGCCTCAGCACAAGCACTTAATATGCTGGACATCAAGTGACGGGGAGTTCAAACTGCTGCAGGCTGAAGAAGTGGCCCGGATGTGGGGAATCCGGAAGAGCAAGCCAAGTATGAACTATGACAAACTCAGCCGAGCCCTCCGCTACTACTATGTGAAGGTAAGGTCCGCGTGGCATAAATAAGGGTTAGGGCCTGAATTGTGTCCAGTAACTATCAACTACAAATTCTTAACCAATCACCGTCAATGTGAATTAATAGAATAAGTTTAGGATGACAGACTGGGTCTTGGATGTGTCAAACCTTTTCTTTTTTTGTTGCAAAAAAGAAAGGTTAAGAAGGTAAGCGCTCTAAATTTCTAAGGCAAGTCTGGCCTCAGAAGTATGGTATGGCTATACAGTGCCAGCTGTACTATACATAGCTAATTGACGAAGAACAGCGATCCTGGTTTGCTTCTGTGATTTATCTATCATATCTGTTAAGACTGTTTTGTAGGAAACTTTTTCCCAATGAAAATGGACATTAACTCTAGACTTCTTATCAGAATGCCTCTTAATTTGCTGTTATGCACAGTATCTATCTGGCCTTTCAACCACCCCATAGGTTCAGCTGCAAAACAGATGAAAAATGGGGGAAACCAATGGAACTTCATTTTCTCAGCTTGAACACACAGGAACTGCACAGAAAATCTCCATTTAAACACCTTTGTCTGTCCAACACAAAGACAAGTAAGACTTCTCGTAAAAACATTGCTTCCTAAAACCTAGAAACGTAAGCATACTCTGTCCTGCTTTCACCTCTAACTTTTGCCACAAGAAACATGTCACCTGTACACCCACCATCTCTCAGAAAAGAACAACCCTGGGGAACTTGCAACTGTAGACAAAATAAAGAATCATACAGTGCCTACCAAAAATGCTAGAACCCCAGTAACCCCCACTTCCTTTTACAGACCATATCTAAAAAGCATGGCTGCATTAATCAGGCCATACCAGAACCCCTCCGACCTCCCCCCCCCCCAAAAAACTAAGCATTTGCAATGCAATAGGTCTCGCATTTGTAAACGTTAGAGCTGTTGGGGTTGAAACTAACAATGTTTTTTACTTTTGTTTTTTTATTTGCAGTGGAGTTATTATAATTGCATAGCACTATTGCCAGTGGTGTAAAAAAGTTAAAGTAAAAAACATTGTCAACAGCTCGAACTTTAACAAATGCAAGACATATTGCATTGGAAATGCAATCGGTTTCGCCTTTGTTAGAGTTAATGTTCTGCTGAACACCAGGAATTATTATCGGGGGCTTCCTAGCTCTGCAGAATTGGCAGATTGAATTAGGCGTGTTTAGTGAAAGACTGATGTGAAACTGCCCAGAAAGGGGTCGTCGTGCTTTTGAAAATGTGTTTGTCTGCCCACTTTCCTATCTCATGCTCTCAAGATCTGGGTGAGGCAGAGATTACTAGCGCCACTCTTAAAAATATAAAAGTGCCGAAGATAACGTTTACAGTCTCCCCCCCCCCCTCCCCACCCCCCACCACAGGCAGACCCCCACGCCTGCCTTAGAAAGAATGTAATTGACGAGAGTGGTCTGTGGAAGGGTCCGCACTGACTTACCTACCGCTCGCCCTGTGGTGTAACCTCATCATCTCTTGTTGGACTGGTGCGTAAAGTTCAACCACTCTAACGCACCTCTTACTGAAACTTTACACGCCCAGTGGTGTTGTTGAGGCGCTTCCAAGCCACAGTAAGGAAGAGCTGTCTTCCAGCTCGAGAGGGGCGCACTTTTAACAAAATCTAGGTGAAGTGGTGTGGAGGTTGGGGTGGACCCTGTTAGGCAGAGCAGGGTTTAATTGTCTTTGTTTTACAGTTTGCATCTGTTGCCTCTTTTACAGCCCTCTGCGTTTGAACTGATGATCAGAGCCCTTTAAAGCAACATCATCTTCTGTCAAGAAAGGGTTCGGGTCTGAAGCCCAAGCGGCAATCAATTACCCCCCCCCCCCTCCCTACCTTCCCCCCAGCCAATGCTCCACACACCCAGGTACACAGACACGCTGTCGTGGGCATGGCACTTAGGAAGCAACACTTAACATGGCACTGTGAGCAAAAGTGTGCCTGGCAAAATATTAGCAGATTAGTAGCCCAAATTCAGAAGGGGCAGTTTTTGGTGCGTGCCTTCTGTGCCTTGCAGGGCTGGGGGCGAGTGAGTGATTTCCTCTGTAATCATCACAAGTGGCAAAGGGAAGTCAAGGAGTGAGTGCGTGCGTGTAAGAGTGAGTGCTGTGTGTTTGTGTGTTCTTTGTGTGTATGTGAGGGAGTGTGTGTGTTATTTTGTGTATATGTGAGTGAGTGTGAGTGTATGTGCACATGTTTCTGTCTGTGCACGCACCACTGTCCATCTTTCTCCCCGTGGCACACATCCTGTGCAGTCATGTGCTCGGGGGAGCCCGGGCTGTTAAGCGCTAGTCTTGGTTTGCAAACAAAGTTTGAGAGTGCAGCAGAAAGCGCTGCTCCCTCGCAGGAAGCGCCAGCCGGCCAAGCCGTGCCTTCGGCGCACGCAGCGCAGGCTGATCATTCCCCTACATGGTCATGGGATCTGAGTCACAGTGGAGACGTGGCTCCTGTCACCGCACCTCCACGCGCTAGCACCAGCGACCCCCACGCGCTAGCATCAGCGACCCCCACATGGGCGCAGAGACCAAGGGCAGCAGCGCAGGGAGCCGGCTTTTGTGACTGTGGCTGTAAAATAAAGCGCTTGTGGGTGCCGCTTGGCGCCCTGTATTTGAATGGGACCCTGCCATGGGCAAGTTGTTGCTGTGTTTGGTTGGTAGATAGTCTGTGTGCTTAGGCGGCTGCTGAAACAGGAATCCGAGTCCATGTGAACTGCCATCTTATCCCCTCTTATCAATGAAGCAGCAGATCTTGGTGGATGGCCCCAGGTGTAAGAGGCGAACACAAGCCAATCCAAGGAGGACCAGTGGTGCGTGCGCACCACAGAGGAGCGGGGGCGAGGGAGGCTGTTGTATGTGCCGCTGCTGTGCGTAACAGACACCACTGGGACATGGGCGATTACATTTCTGAAGAAGCTGGGACATGCACAACCTTTCACTAATGGCGTGCTGCCTTTTTTACAAGGATGCATGCAAAAACCAATAGCAGCTGATGAAAACAAAAGCACACGCACAAGCGTGTGGTCAGCTTTCAGAAGCCCCTACATGAGGTCACTCGCTGCACGATCACTGCTGCGCACTGCAACGCTAGGCGCAAGATCTAAAAAGGAGCACCTTCACGACTCCAGCTGCTATACAGGAAAGGGGCCCCTTTTCTTCCCCTGCTAATAAGAAAAGCCATGAAGTGAATCCGTTTTGGACAGCTAAAAGATTAAAGCCCTCTGTGCTGCAGACCAGTGTTCCTTACCTATAGTCTGTACTCCCAAATGTCATCCCTACAAAAAAAACCTCCAGCAGTGGCTTTTCCTCTTAATATTATATGGTGCACTGGACAGTCATTAACACACTAACTTTCTTTATGGCAAAATGGATGCAGTAGTGCTCTACCTTATTCTATGGCACCTTTTCCATTTTTACAAGTATTCATCATCGTGCAAATATATGGCCAGACCCATTGGCTTTATCAACAATTGTTTTGTGAGGTTGACCTAAGACAGACTGACTATGTAGAATGGCAAAAAGCTTCCCATGCATTTAAAAATACTTGAATAAGTAGGTATGTGTGGCATATTTAAGCCTATGTTTATACACAGTCCGATAAAACCAAAATCAATCAGGGGTTTGTAAAGTGCACTATTCACCCGTTGAGGTCTCATGGTGCCCTGGGGGGTGGGGCTGTGTGTGCAGTACAGATCAAACTCAAAATAGTGTTAATGACAAAATGCCTTCTAGTAAGGGAGCTGATAATACATAATTGTGCATTTGTGAATAAGTGTTGTTTTTATTGATATATTTGTATATCTTTCTACATACAGAATATTATTAAAAAGGTGAACGGGCAGAAGTTTGTGTACAGATTCGTCTCATACCCAGACATTTTAACTATGGATCCCATGAGCCTAGCGAAAGTTGATGCCGAGCTCGAGATGGGTGTCAAAGAGGCGATCTGCTGTACCAGGAAAGACCAAGAGAATGGTTCAGAGGAGAAGCTTCCCCTGTCCAGCATCAAACCTTCAGGCCGAAACGACTATATTCACTCTGGTCTGTATTCCTCTTTCACCCTCAATTCTCTAGGTTCATCCAATACAACACGTATCAAGTCCATAAAAATGGAGAATCCCGCTGGGAAACTGGCTGAGAAGAAAATTAACGCTCAGGAGACCATGCCGTCCGTCATCAAGTTTGTGACAACACCGTACAAGAGGTCTGCGCCAGCTGCATCTCCAGAGGTGTCTTCTGGTGGTCATTTGCCTGTATCTGAGGAGTCTTTGGCAGCCTTGGATTGTATAGTTCCACTTAAAGTGACACCACCGAGAACACCCCCTCTGACAAATGACCTTATTAATTCTCTCTCAAACTCTCCTCTTGCTGTGTCTGCTGAACAGATCCCCTTGCGTGTTCCTTCTCCTCCACCGGATTCGAACTCTGAGCTGGTCATTGACACTGACTTAGACTCTGCGGCCTCGCAGCAGCTGGAGCAGTCTCAGAACCTGTCCCCTGAGATATATGAAGAGGTGCCATACCTGCTGGACAGAAAGGAAGGTTCGAATCATTCTGCCAAGTCCAAGAAGCCCAAGGGGTTGGAGCTGACTCCAACTCTTGTTGTCACAGGCAGTGACTCGAGTCCACTTGGGATCCTTAGCCCCTCCCTGCCCACAGCATCACTAACACCAGCATTTTTTTCACAGGTGAGTGATCTAGAGTTATTCGACCTCGAACACTGCAACCTCAGTACTTTCTTGGCAATGATGTATTCAAACCTCTTAGGTTCCATTACGATGTGTTGGGTAATACTGTGGTGGTTGCCTGGAATTGCACATTCAGCTGGTTGTTTCCATGAGCATTTTTTTGGGTTTGTGCTTCTGTGGAATTCATGAGACAGGCAGGATTGTTATTCCAGGTACTATTTATTTTTCTTTAAGAAGCTTTCACAGCAAATAAGCAACAAGGTTAGGAAATACAGGCTGCTTCAACCCATGTGTAGCCATGCCGCTGCAGCTCCCAACCAATCGGTCCAGTTGTTAACCACCCTGCACCAACCCCTAACTCCAAATCTCACCCTGTGCCATATTCCAGGAGGACAATTACCATATACCAAGTTACGCACTCATTCGGGCAACCAGCTTGCTACTACACATCTCCCTGTTCTTTACAAAGTCAGCTTCTAGACCTCTACGCAATCATAGTCTAAAAACATATTTGTCGATGCATCTCAATTCACAATTCATTCAGACCACAAAATAAAAATCCCCTCAAGCTCTTGGGAAAATGTTTGTTCTGTTTACCGTGATGCAAAGAAGTACTTGGACATTCACGGATACCATCCATGCTTGTCTCAGTTACCATCTTACCTGATCCAGCTGCTTTCGCTGCAAGTGAAAAATCAACATCCAGGAAAACATTGTCATTGTTTACGTCCTGAGGCCCAAGCCCATCCACCAGTTTCGACTCTAACCTACAGTGTTTGGTCGACTTGCCACTAACACACAGTACAGTGAGTAACCCAATTATCCACACATACCAGGCTACCCAAAAAAATATGTTCGAGGCATATGGGCTGCAGACCCACACTATTGCATTAGATCACCATCTGGTGGTAGGCCCGGATGATTGCACTTTGTTGTTGTCTTGGAAGAGTCTTTGTCTGTTGGAGGACTCCTCCCTTAGATCGTAGTGTGCATGGGCATCGACTCCATCTTCAGATAGTTTTTTTCCGCCATAGGGCTCGGATGTGTTCATCGTTCGGTCCCGTTACCGATCTCTTTACGAATCCATAAATCAATCAAAATACCATCAGCATCGTCGTCAACATTGATTCCGGTTACCAGCGTCGAACAGAGACTTCACTTCTCGATTCCAGCGTTCGTCGGGGCCGTCGGGCCCAACTGCGCCATTGGCCCTTTGGCTCATGGAAAGAACACCCTTCAAGAAGTGCCCTCGGTGTGGACACAAATTCCCTCACACCGATCTTCATGAGGTTTACAATCTCTGCTTATCTCCAGAGCACAAGAGTCGAGACTGTGAGGCCTGCGCTTCGTTACCGTCCAAGAAAACAATCCGGGACCGTCGAGCTCGAAGAGTAATGACGCAGTCATCTTCGGCGACACCAGACCTCATCATAGACGAGGCTCCAATTGAAATAGATGCTGAAGAACAACAGCACGAGGACATCGCTTCCGAAGCAGAGAATTCAGCTTCCGGAGTCGAGGATCAATCCGAAGATGAAGATCTTCCAGCTGGTCAACAGGTCGTGAGTACAGACATCGACCCTGTTCACCCCACCATATTGGGACAGGCTTCGGTTCCACCTCCACCTTCGGGTCCAGGCGCATTACGACCAAAACCTTCCGAAGCCCCGCCTTCTGGCTCTGCAGTGAAGAATACAAAAAACCTCCAGGTTACTCGGGCTCGAGTCAGTCTGTCGGTCCCGAAAAGCAGAAGGTCCTTAAGCCAAAATTAACACCGACACCAAAGCATCCTGCGGTACCGAAAGTGGTCGAACCGAAAGCAAGTTCGGCACCGAAAGAGGTTTCCAAAGCTACCAAACCAAAAACCACCCCGGTTCCGAAAAAAGAGGACCCGAAGAAGGTTCCGGTACCGAAACATTCTTTGGCTCCGAAGGTAGATGAGTCGAAACGTACTCCAGGAACAAAATCTCCGGATCCAAGGAGCACGGATCCTAGGAAAAAGTCTTCGGAACCGAAACCAAAACCTGCTCCAAAGACAATAGACACTGTTAAAACTAGTCATTTCGGCCCCATACCATATAAATCGGCGCCGAAAAAAGATTTGCCAGTAGAAGAGCTTTTTAAACCTGATCCAAAGCAAAAAACTCTTCATATTAATCCAAAGACTGTACATATCACTTCAGTGCCTGAAAAGAGGAAAATGGACTATCCTAAAACACCGCCAGTTCCTCTAAAAAAGCATGCTCAAACTTCACCAATGAGGATCCCTTCACCAGAAAGAGAAGTAACAGTAGATATTTCTTCTGTACATTCACCATCTAGTATACATAGTCTTATACTACAAGATGAGGAGGATGGGGATAATTACTCACAGGACATAGAGAGTGAACATCACATAGATGACATTAATGACCCAGATTTTATTTATTTTATTTATTTATTTATGAAGCTTGTAGAGCGCACGGCTACCCCCAACGGGGGTGTCCCGGCGCTAAGACTGTAAGCTAGAAAAGGGAGTGGTACTTATGCAGATGAGAATAGCCACGTCTTGAGACGGCTACGAAAGAGTGCTTCAGAGGGAGCAAATCTGAGATCTAAAGGTAGGCTGTTCCATAGGTTGGCCGTGATGACTGCAAAGGCTCTGCCGCCCATTCTAGAGCGGCGGCACCGCGGGACAACAATGAGACGTAGATTGTTGGATCGTAAGGATCTGACTGAGTGGGATAGTACTAGTCTCTTTCTTAAATATTCCGGTCCTGTTCCATTAAGGGCCCGAAAGGCAAGAGTTAGCATCTTGAACTTGATGCGGCTGGCGACCCAGATGATATTCCTGGGCCATCAGGGGACCCATGGGAAGATTATAATGCACCAGATCTGCCACAAGATGATGGATACCCGTCTAGACCATCTCCCCAGATGACACTATTGGGTTTACGCAGCTCATTCATAGAGCAGCCACTTTCCATGGGGTAGACCTACACATAGATACAATGGAATAAGACTTCCTAATGGACACTTTAATGTCATCACATAAGACAACAACCACACTTCCAATACTTAGTGGAGTGGTAAGGCATGCACCCGAAATATTTAAAGACCCAGTCAGAGCAATCAATCAATCAATCAATCAAGGCATTTATAGAGCGCACTACTCACCCGCAGGGTCTCAAGGCGCTTGGGGGGGGGTTGGGGTGCCGCTCCTGCTCGAACAGCCAGGTCTTGAGTTTCTTCCTGAAGGAGAGGTGGTCTTGGGTCAGGCGAAGGTCGGTCGGGAGGGTGTTCCAGGTCTTGGCGGCCAGGTAGGAGAAGGACCTTCCTCCTGTTGTTGCTCTTCGGATGCGGGGGGCGGCGGCGAGGGCGTGGTTGGTCGATCGGAGGTGGCGTTTGGAGCGTAGAAGTTGAGGCGGTTGTTGAGGTAGCTCGGGCCTTGGTCGTGTAGGGCTTTGTGTGCGTGGGTGAGGAGACGGAAGGTGATTCTCTTGTTGACGGGAAGCCAGTGCAGGTCTCTCAGATGTCCGGAGATGTGGCTGCGTCGGGGGATGTCGAGGATGAGTCTGGCTGAGGCGTTCTGGATCCGCTGGAGTCTCTTCTGGAGCTTGGCGGTGGTTCCGGCGTAGAGGGTGTTGCCGTAGTCCAGTCGGCTGGTGACGAGGGCCTGTGTGACCGTCTTCCTGGTCTCGTGGGGATCCATCGGAAGATCTTCCGTAGCATGCGCAGGATGTTAAAACAGGACGCGGAGACGGCGTTGACTTGTCTGGTCATGGAGAGGGAGGAGTCCAGGATGAAGCCCAGGTTGCGTGCATGGTCTGTCGGTTTGGGTGCGGTGCCCAGGGCGGGGGGCCACCAGGAGTCGTCCCAGGCGGAGGGCGAGGAGCCCAGGATGAGGACTTCCGTCTTGTCTGAGTTCAGTTTCAGGCGGCTGGTCGTCATCCACTCGACTACGTCTTTCATCCCTTCGTGGAGGTTGTTTCTGGCGGCGGCGTCAGGGAGAGGATCAGCTGGGTGTCGTCGGCGTAGGAGATGATGTTGAGGTTGTGTTGGCGTGCGATGGCCGCAAGGGTAATTAATCCCAGACTAGAAAAGAAGTACAAAGCGGCTCCAACTGATCCAGCATATATTAAAGGACAGTTGCCATTGGACTCACTATTAGTGTCAAATGTTATGTTATGTTATGTTATGTTAGGTTTATTTATAAGGCGCACAGATGCTCCAGCAAAGGAGCGTCCTGGCGCCCGACAAGGTAGCAACACAACATAACTGATCAGAACAGAGCAGGGAAAATTCAGGGAAACAGAAAAGTTTTTAAGGCACGACGGAAAGAAAGCAAATCCCTAAGGACACGAATCGCAGGGGGAAGAGAGTTCCACAACGTTGCGGCACGAACTTGAAATGAACGGCCGCCTGCCCTGCAGCGCTGGAAGCGGGGGACAACCGCAAGTTCTAAGTCCGACGATCTTAAAGCCTGGGTCGGAACATAGCGGGACAGAAGATTGGCAAGGATCATTGCAGGGGATCCCTTGAGGATTTTATAGGCTAAACAAAGGACCTTAAACTGGATCCTTTGCGCAATCGGAAGCCAATGCAGCGTACGCAGGGTATTAGCAGTAGGGCAAAATCTGGGAAGCCCCACCACGGCTCTCGCTGCAGCGTTCTGAACACGCTGTAAGCGGGTGATTCCGAGAGAAAGAGAGCTAATTCACAGGCAACAGGGGATGCTCCACCCCCAGACAAAGAGTCTAAGCTTTTAGATGCTTCGGGAAAACGCACCATTTCACAAGCTGCTAATGTCTGGAGGATTGCTAACACTCAGGTTTTGTTAGCAAGATGTGATAGAGGTCATTATGATGAGTTAGAGTCCCTCGTGCAACACTTGCCAGAGCAATACAAGACTAGGGCTTCGGACCTAATACAGGAAGGTAAAGTTATAACAAATACCTCCATAGGATGTGCATTAGACACAGCAGACACAGCTTCTAGAGCAATAAATACAGGGGTATTGTTGCGTAGACATGCATGGTTACGCATCTCTGTGTTTAAACCAGAAGTACATGCCAGTATCTTAAACCAGCCATTTGACCAACAACATCTTTTCGGTCCATCAGTTGATAGTGCACTAGAAAAGCTGAAAAAAGATATAGACACAGCAAAATCCATGGGAGCTTTACAAATATAAGTCCATAGACCTTCCTTTCGTCGCTCCTCATATAGGGGCGCCTCTAAAAGTTTCCAAACTGACAATACCTCCTCTTCTTTTAAAGCGCCCAACCAAACCTCGCCTAATAAAGGATATTATAGAGGAGGTTATAGAGGAAACAAAAATAAGGGCAGAGGTAGAGGAAACAACAATCGCAACACCTCTTCTCCCAAGCAGTGCCTTTCATCCCCCCAGACCATTCCACTCCTGTCGGGGGGAGGTTACAACAGTTCTTACCTGTCTGCAACTCCATCACCACAGACAGGTGGGTAAGACAAATAATTCAGTCAGGTTATTGTCTGGAGCTCACTTCCACTCCTCCAACAATACCACACAGCGTCCCATGTCACGGGAACACCTCATACTGCTAAGACAAGAGGTGGAATCTCTACTGCAAAAGAATGCAATAGAACCAGTCCCAAAAGAACATCAAAACACAGGAGTTTATTCTCTATTCTTTCTCATACCCAAAAAAGACGGGTCCCTCAGACCTATTTCAGGTCCAAAGCCACTAAACCTGTACATGCAATCAGACCACTTTCATATGGTCACACTACAACAGGTTCTACCGTTGCTAAAGAAGGGAGACTTCCTTGCCGCATTAGATCTCAAGGACGCCTACTTCCACATTCCCATACATCAATCGCACAGAAAGTACCTAAGGTTCATTCTAGAAGGTCAACACTACCAATTCAAGGTACTCCCTTTCGGAGTAACTACAGCACCTCGAGTGTTCACAAAGTGTCTAGCAGTAGTAGCAGCACACTTAAAAAAGGGACAACATCCATGTCTTCCCATTTCTGGACAATTGGTTAATAAAATCCAAGTCATACAACCAATGTGTACAGCACACGCATCAAACAATATGTCTGCTACACAAACTGGGATTCACTGTAAATCAAAGGAAATCCCATCTCCAACCATCCCTGTCTCAGCAGTATCTGGGTGCTACAATAGATACCTCCAAGGCAATAGCGTACACCAACCCAGCAAGAATGCAAACTATGCAGGATCTTATCAAAAGATTCCAGCCACAACACTCACTACCAGCTCGAGTGCTTATGCAACTAATAGGATGATGGCATCTTGCATTTTCATAGTGCCATATGCATGACTACAAATGCGCCCCATTCAAGAGTGCTTGGCAAGTCAGTGGAATCAGGCTCGGCAACAAATAACAGATCTGGTGGTGGTAGAAGACCGGACATATCGCTCTCTGCAATGGTGGAACACCAAAAACCTTTCCAAGGGCCGGCCGTTTATAGAACCTGTTCCACAGATAATACTAACCACAGGCGCATCTCTCACAGGATGGGGAGCGCATTTACAAAATCACAAAGTACAGGGTACATGGACAATGCAACAAAAACTACTCCACATAAACCATCTGGAGTTACTAGCGATTTTTCTAGCTCTAAAATCGTTACAGCATCACCTATCAATCAAAGCTGCACTAGTCCGGACGGACAATATTAAAAAACAAGGAGGAACACACGCCCTACAGCTCTCCCGGCTGGCACAGAGCATATGGAGATGGGCCATTCCGCAGAACATTTTTCTATTAGCAGAGCATCTACCAGGAATTCACAATCAAGTTGCAGATCTGTTAAGTCATCAAAGACAACAGATACACAAATGGGAACTTCATCATCAAGTTCTTCAGCCATTTTTTGCAAAAGTGGGGTCATCCAGAGATAGATCTGTTTGCTACAACCCACAACTCCAAATGCCTAAGCTTCGCCGCCAGATACCCACACCCATTATCCTAAGGCAATGTATGAACTGGTCAAACAAATTTGGGTACGCTTTTCCACCTCTCCCACTAATTCCATTAGTGGTACGCAAGCTACAGCAACATTCTCTCACATTGATTCTCATAGCACCAATGTGGGCAAGACAACCCTGGTACACCACGCTACTAAAGATGTCAGTAGTACCACATCACAAACTAAAACTCTCTCCACATCTACTAACACAGAACCATGGAGAGATAATGCATCCAGACCTAATGCAGCTCAATCTAGCGATTTGACTCCTGAGGTCTTAGAATTTGGATATCTAAATTTACCACCTGATTGTATGAATGTCATAAAAGAAGCAAGATGCCCTACCACTAGAGCATGTTATGCAGCAAAGTGGAAAAGGTTTGTTGTATATTGTACAAATAACAACATCAATCCCTTAGATGTTTCCATACAAAACAAGATATGCTATCTGTTACATCTACAAAGATCCAACTTAGCGTATTCCTCAATCAGGTTACATCTTGCTGCTATAGCAGCATATCTTCAAAACAGGCAACATTTGTCATTGTTTAGAGTACCTGCAATCAAAGCTTTTATGGGAGGACTTAAAAGAATAATTCCTCCTAGAATACCACCCTCTCCAGTGTGGAACTTAAATATTGTTCTCACAAGACTTATGGGTCCTCCTTTCGAACAGAAGTGTGAATTACAATTCCTTACATGGAAAGTTGCTTTTTTAGTAGCTGTTACTTCACTTAGAAGAGTAAGTGAGTTACAAGTATTAACAATTCAAGAACCATTTATACAACTTCATCATAATAAAGTGGTTCTTAAAACAAATCCAAAGTTTCTCCCAAAGGTCATTTCACCTTTCCACCTCAATCAATCTATTGAGTTGCCAGTATTTTTCCACCAACCACAAACAGTGGCAGAAAGAGCTCTACATACATTAGATGTAAAGAAAGCGCTTCTCTACTACATTGATAGGACAAAACCCTTTCGTAAAACTTAACAACTGTTTGTGTCTTTTTCTCCTCCACATAAGGGAAATCCAATTTCAAAATCAGGCATTGCAGGATGGATTTTTAAGTGCATTTAAATTTGTTATCAAAAAGCAAAACGCATTCTATCCATTCCCCCTAGGGCTCATTCTACCCGTTAATTAGGGGCATCTATGGCATTCCTAGGGAACATACCATTAGACGACATCTGTAAAGCAGCTACATGGTCTACTCCGCACACATTTACAAAACACTACTGTGTTGATGTGCAGGCAAAACAACAAGCAAGTGTGGGCCAGGCTGTACTCAAAACATTATTTCAAACTACTGCAACAGACATGGGTGGTCGCCGCTAAGGGAGAAACTGCTGTGCAATCTATGCAATAGTGTGTGGTCTGCGGCCCATATGCCTCAAACGGAAAATGCTACTCACCAGTATGCATCTGTTCTTGGCATGTAGGGCTGCAGAATCACACACGCCCACCCGCCTCCCCGGCTACCAGTGTCTGTTCCAGTATTATTTTATTTAGATATACATGGTCATCTCTATATGTACTCATACAACTCCATCATTTGCCCAATGGCGAAAACAAAGATGGAGTTGATGCCCATGCGCACTACGATCTAAGGGAGGAGTCATCCAACAGACAAAAGACTCTTCCAAGACAACAACAAAGTGTAATCATCCGGGCCCACTACCAGATGGTGATCTAATGCAACAGTGTGTGGTTCTGCAGCCCTACATGCCAAGAACATTTTCCTCTGGCATGCCTTTTGTTGGCAGATATAAACAAATGCGTTTATGGCATTGCTCAAACATCCTTCTTCTCAAACCGAATGAAGACACAATCTTTTCTCCTCTAAATACAATACCATGCTTCACATTAAGGTTGTTCCTTATCCTCAAATTCAATTTTTAACTCTCCACTGAGCTTCTGCTCCTCTGGCCATCCTGACTTGGAACAATGCAAGACCAAAATAAATGGACTTGTTTTGTTTATGAATTAAAAAAAAAATGCAAGACCTTTTTAAGCTCCATATCTGTTTCGATACGCCTTCCTCATCGCCTTCAATCACAAACACAACAGTTATAAAATAATTCTCACTCCACCAGCCATAAGTTGTTGGCTAGGGGTTTATAGTCTGTTCTTATAATAAACTTAATTCTTCAAACAAATATTTTGTAGTGTTCCGAGGCCCAGACACATGCAAGTAACTTCCTTTTGATTACAGATTCATTCCTTGATGCCTCTCTTGAAGTCTGGGAACCATTCCCAACCACCCACACACTTGTGTGGGTCAATTTCCTGTTTGGCCATACAGTTCTAATCAGCTCATGCCTAGCTTTAAAATACCAGGCACAAGAGTCCATAATGTGGATTTCTACACCACTTTAACATTTAAAGATAACTTGCCTTGAATCCTATGATCGCCCACACCAAGTACTAGTTGACGGTTAAGAGTCTCTAATTATCCTACTCTTCCCATGTAACCATATTGACCTTTCTTGAGGTCATCCTTTTTCATATCTAAAATTCTAACATGGCTAAAACTGTCACACACGTAGCACTGAGGTTTTAGTTACTTCTCTGTGCTCCTTACAATGTCCCATCTCCTTTTCTCTCTATCTTGCTTTCTAATTATAGCATTTACTACATTAGCTGTCTCTTATTTCTTGAATGTATATATCTCTCAATTCTCTATGCATTTTGCTATGTTGACAGCTGTCTTCATTGTTAAGTACAAGCAAACCTGCAGTCTCTCCTGCCCTTTTTTGTTCTTGCACCTCATGAAAATTGTGGTCTCTTCAAACCTGTTCAAAGTTTATATGCTCAAAGTCACCCGATCCAGCTAAGGTCTTTAATACTTCTAGGTACCCTTCTGTTTATTCACAATGACCCCTAGAGTAGAATCATTGAATGCACTATAACTGCACTTATGCTTCACCCGTATTGTAAGCGCAACTATTTGATGTTATATCATCAGTCTAAACCAACAGCTGTATTTGCCTCTAACGAGGGTAAGTTCTTGACCTCATGCGCCCCTAGGCTAAGTTTCAGTAATGCTAATTTATGTGCGGCAGTGCAGTTTCTCCTTCCATGACTTATACATATGCCAGAAAGACCATGTACCAATCCTCCCAACATATGGACAGCTCTCCTGCGTATTGCAGAAGGATGGTTGTGAGGCAACAGAAGACATGGCTTGTCTTAAATGACTAACAGTTTGCGCTGAAAAATAAGTTACAATAATCCAGGTAGACACCATTGTCTGTTGTTGGCGTTCACAGAATCCCACTGAATAAGTGCCCTGATGTGTGTGAACTCACCCAGTGATCCTCTTGTAAAAATAACTCCCCAGATTATTCTTCGTTGTGAAGGCGATGTGGCAGAAAACAGTGCACCTTGAGTATCAAGCTAAAGTGTTCTGCTTTGATGGTGTAATAGCAGCACCAAGTGCATAAATGTAGTTGTCCAACTAATTAGTTTTGTAATTTATTTTGCCACCATTACTGGTAACATCTGTGCAGAGTTTAGAAATCCACGGAATTGTAGCCTCACGCTTTAAAAGTTCAAGGCCTCTAGCATACATTTGGCAAGAAAATGAAATCACGGTACCTCTTTTTCCTTCCTGTCCTTTATCCCTGTTTTATCATTTGGTGGCACTCTTTCACTATATAGTGCAAACTCCAAGGCTGAGAATAGAGTGCACAGAACAGTCTGTGCTAATTTGAAGGCAGGGTGGCCCCTCCTCCTTCCACACTCAGGCTATAATAGTGCTGTGGACCGTAGCACTGTAAATGCCTCACTCCAACGCACCATTTTCTACCAAATGGAGGCTGAGTGGACTTGTTCCTGCATGTGCACTATGTCTCACCAGTGTGCTTGACTCCCCACTCGGCTATGAAAATATGACGTCGCTCTCCATGGAACATGTGCGCCCCAGTGACAGTACTCTACACCAGTAGATTAGAGCAGTGACATAGGAATGCAACTGGGCTGAAGAGATCTCTCCTTTCTTTGACATCAGTAGTAGCTTCACAGAAGACACTACACTTATCTACCTTGTTGCACCTACGTGGTAGTTCAACTTGTCCACATTGTGGAATTGACAAAGCAGTCAATAATGTTATATTTGATGGCATTTGTGGCTGTAGATTCACATGCTTAGCCTAAGTCCTCCATTTTGTGTTGGGCTCGGAAGTGTGCAAGTTGTTTTTCTTTTGAGTCACAAGGTGTAGTGACTCCTCCTCTTGCTTGCAATGTTCATGGTCCTCGACTCTATTAATAGATTGTTTTTTTTTCCCCGTTTTGTTCGGACATGTGCTCTGCTGCTCCTGTTTGATACAGTTACTGGGTTCTTCTCTAATACAGTCAGTATTATTTTCTATCACTGTTCGAACATTGCTTCCCTCCTTATACAATCAATGTCAAATTTGTCCAGCGAACTCTATTCGACCATGGCCCCCTTGGGCCTTAACCCTTCAGGATAGAACTTCTCTTTGTTCACTCCAATGGATGTATTTGGTAAAGGAATGGAAGCCTTTTCGATTTTGCCCTTTTTGTCTCGCCAAGTTTCCATGCACCGACCTAAACCAGGTGTGTAACTTGTGCTTATCTCCTGAACATCAGGAGGCAACCTTTGAGGCCTTTAGGTCTTTTCGATCTAATAAGATACTCTGAGATCGAAGGGCTAGAAGGTTACAAATATTTCAACAGGGCATCCATGATACACCAGACCTCTTTGGTTCGGAAGATCCTGAACTCGATGTAGAGATACATCCATAGAGGCACATCCATCGGCTGCAGATGAAGTCAACACCTTTCCAGACGACAGATCTGGGTCTGGCATGGAGTTACACAACATCACTCCAGGGCAACAACTTGTGAGCACTGTGACCCCTCCACGTGACTACAGCCGGTACCGGCAAAGCCTCACCTGCCTCACTAGAAAAGGACAGTCGTTGAGTCACCACTGCCTTTGGGCAGTGATCAGCACCAAGCAGCTGTTTCCAAAACATCCAGCCACTGCTGGACGTTTAAAAAACAGCCTCGACATCAGGCTGTCGATCCAAGGACCTCACCATTGGACTCGAGTTGACCTTCGATGCCGAAACCCTCCATATCCGCCTCAGGCGGCCTTTCGGCACCTAAATCTTCGGAACCGAAATAAAACTCCACTAAGGCACCGAGTAAATCTGCCTCTGAACCAAAACCTTTGTCACCAAAAATACCTGTGCCTAAACCTCCACCGGAGCCGAAAAACATACATCTTCTAGACATTCTACAGATACTGTGCTACCAGTATTCAAGAGACTTCATCAAGAATTGAACACTCGTTAAAAACATCTGATGATTCATACTAATGCAGGACGTATCCTCACCAGGTCTCCCCATTCAGGAGTGCAGCCTGCTAAAAGGCAACTATCTTTTGAGGAGACCATTGTTGTTCCTGTTCCTCCAAAGAAAAAGAAGAGGGAGGATTAAGCCCACTGCACATCAGTACACCACCACTGCCTGCTGTGCACACTTGTTCACCACAGCTGTCATTAGTTCACCACCCTACTGAATCATCGTAGGGTTCTTTTCACTCGTTCACAGAGATGGAGAGTGGTGATCAATTTTCCATACTGTCTCAAGATGGCTGGGACTCATGATGCAGATCCTCACGATAACCCCGATCCAGATCTCTTCCTATCAAGACCTTCCCCTCCTGATGACACCACTACTCCCAAAAGGATGCTATAGTGGTGCAGCGGTTCCTAATCTGTGCGCCGCGGCAACCTTGTGCGCTGTCGAAACTAGCTAGGGACACCGTGAACAGATGGGCGTCATAAAAGTGAGAGGAGACTCGGAAATCATAATACCTCTATACAGCAGTACCTCACACTACTACGCAAGACTGTCATTCGCAATCAGGTGCAGTTTCTTTTTTCCCTGTTTTTCTATTATATACCTAATTTCTCGACTTAGGGTGTCAGTATGGCACTACTATTACGCTAAGGGGCATCAGTGCACTTTATAGAAACAGAGACTGAGATTTCTGATAAATATATTAAACTACAAAAGAAAAGTAACCCCGCCAGAGTTGATCATTTCTATGTTTACTTGACTTCTCCGATTCTGAGGCAGAGGGTTCAGGGTGGGGGTCAGGGAGAGCCCGGGAACAGTTGTAGAAAATGTTTTGGTCAGACCAGAGGGGATTTTAATATTATCACTTTTTGCCAAATAACGTCTTTGCCTCTGAGGTTTCCATATTTCCTTGCTTGAGTTAGTTTAAAGACATGTAATCATTAGAAGTGACTTTATTCATGCTCCAGAAAGGAAATCTGTTGGAATTAGCAGGGTAGTGAGGCTTTCAGGGGAACAGTATAGACTTCACAGTGGACTCGAAGTGCACTTTCAGGCAGAGTGGAAAGTCAAGCGGTTTCTTCCAGGACAAAAATGGTAGCAAAGACTTCAATTTGTAATTTGTTGACTCTTTCTTTTTTGAACTTTCGCTGGTACTCTCAGGCAATGAGGATCTATTTAGTGATTATCATCCTTTTTTCAGGATTGGGCAGTGAAAGGCAGTAAGGATGTCAGCAAAGGAGGGAATTTTCATATATATTTTGATTGTGATCCTCATAATGGTGACTGGAAAAGAGAACTCCTCCACTATGAATCCCGCTGGCTCCATATACAAAGTGAACAATGCTAAGATAGTATAGAGCCATGATGGATTGCTCATTAGACCGCTACATGGTAAGAGTAGGCATTTACCATTCTAAGCAGCTAAACCAGCTAAGAGCCATACCTTCAGATCTCAGGCGAGTCCTGAGGATTTCACTGAGGCTCAGATGATCAACTGTCTAAAAGAGAAGACTGTGGCCAAACGGGTGACTTTTCTACACTAGATGGCTTTTCCCAAATTTGGGATGTTCTGGGTTGGCAATTGTTAGAATGAGAAAATGGAGACAACACTGTTTGAGGAAGCTAAACTCATGCCGTTAGGAATACGAGTAAAAGCTACCAACATGAAATGTTGAAATATTTTGTGATCTTGGACTAATGGTCGCTCATCATGATGTTGTCGGATTAGTGACTACGGGGTAGCCTCATGGTCCTCACTCTAGGATTACATCTATGATTATAATACCTTCATCAACTTCATCCCAGATCTCTGTCTTGCAATCAGGCCCGTGAGGTCTTGGAATTTGGATACTTAAATTTACCTCAACAGTGTATGGCTATTCTTAAAGAAGCAAGAAGGCCCACTATTATGCCTGCTATGCAGCAAAGTAGAAATGCTTTGTTCACTGTGGTCATTCAAAGGGTATTAACCCCTGAACTGCAAAGCCTCAAAGCATTCTGCTAACTTCTCCATTTACAAACCTCAGGGTTATCTATCACTTCCATAAAACTACACCTAAATACGGTTACCGCATATCTACGGAACAGGGAACACATTTCTATATTCAGGGTTCCTCTCATTAAAGCTTTTTTAGAAGGCATCAAAGGAGTTATCCCACCTAGGGTTCCTCCAACACCAGTGTGGAATCTCAATGTTGTGTTAACAAGGTTAATGGATTCCCCATGTCAACATTTACACTCCAGCCCTCTCCAGTTCCTATCCTGGAAAGTTACTTTTCTCATTGTAATCACTACACTCATAGTGCCAGTGAGCTTCAGTCATTAACTCTAGAAGAACTACATAGAGAAGTGGTAGCCGGTACTAACCCTAAATTCCTTCCACAATTGGTTTCACAGTTCCACCTACATCAATCTATTGAGTTGCCAGTATTCTTTCCACAATCCTATTCTGTTGCGGAAAGAGCTTTAAACACACTGGATGTAAAAAGAGCTCATGTATTATATATACAGAACACAATCATTTAGAAACAAATATTTGGTGCATTCTCAAAACCTCAAAAATGAAGGGCCATTTCTAAAGCAAGAATTTCACATTGGATTGTAAAATGCATCCAAACTTGCTATGCTAAAGCTGAACAAACTTTACCTATCCCTCCAAAGGCTAACTCTACGTGCAAAAAGGGAGCCTCCATGACCTTTGTAGACAATATACCCATAGCTGACATGTAAGGCTGCTACATGGACTACACCGCACACATTTACAAAACATTACTATGTCTTGGCCCGTCAGCAAGCCAATGTTGTCCAAGTGGTTCTACCTACACGATTTCAACCAAAGGCAAACCCACACAAGTTACTCACCTTTTGGGAGGAAAACTGCTTTACAGTCTATGCTAAGCATGTGTATCTACAACTGCACATGCCATCAAACGTAAAATGTAACTTATCCAGGAAGCATCTATTTGTGGCATGTAGTTTTGTAGATTCACATGGACCCACCCTCCTCCTCAGACATCTGTATGGTTGCGCTTGTATACATTAAACATTATGCTATTTTTGGATTGTCATCTCTCTGGATACATCATCCTTCACACTCCATCCCCACCCACCAAGCGGAAAACAATCTAACAATGAAGTCGAGTACCATGTACATTGCAAGCAAGAAGAGTAGTCACTACACCTCGTGACTCAAAACAATTATTTGAAGAAAAACAACTTCCAAGACCAACACTAGATGGTGGATCAATGCTAAGCATGTGAATCTACAGCACTACATGCCACAAACTGATGCTTTCTCTGTACGTAATATTTTTCATTTCTTTTAGGGCACTTCCACAACAGAATAACAACAAGCGTTAAAATGTTTGCTTCCTCTCACACTTAGATGCCCCTGCAGGGCCCAACCAACTGGTCCAATTGTCAATACCCTCAGCCCCCAGAATTTGTTGCTCTGCTGCAGTTCCGGATGACGCACGCTAGATTCCAAGCCACACCCACATCTGGCAACCAGCTCACTACCACAGTTTCAGCCAGAGTTATTTACACACTAGTCTTTATTGGCATGTCTACTACGGACCCCAGTACTGTATTTTGTGTCTCAAGTTATGTTGGTGGCCTATAATGTCATTATGGGAGGACACATGCATATAAGTTCTATGTACTGATGTTCGAAAAGCAGAGTGATAACTGCATGGTTTGGTTTATTAGTGTCTCAAGTGTAAGGAGAAGTTATATTTCTGCAAAGCCCCTTCTTTCATTGTGATGTTCTAGTTGGCGTACTATCGACTGCTCAGTTTTTTTTGCAAGTCTCATATCTGCTGTGCTATACTAAGGTATAGTGCTGACATTAACATTACCATTGCTGCTATTTGTGTTTCAGACACCGATTCTACTCACACCCAGCCCTCTCCTGTCTAGTATTCACTTCTGGAGCACACTCAGTCCTGTGGCACCACTGAGTCCAGCCCGGTTGCATGGTGCAAACACCCTATTCCAGGTAAGACCTTACTTAGCTTCGAGTGTGTTCACACAAAATCTGGTTCTATATTACTGGTGTGACGGCATTTGCTTATCTGTGAGTGAATACATGAGGTATCACTTAGAATGCTTTTACAGTTCAGTGTGATCCAGTTTACATAAATGTGTCCTAAGCCAGCCGGTGACCCTGTTGGAGCAGAGGATGCTTGGCAATAGTGTTCTACTACCCTAGCACCATGGAAGCATGTACTGCATGTAATTAAATGGATGTATAATAATTTGTACAGCATTAGTAAAAACGTGTGCCACTTTAAGCTGAGCACTATGTGGAATGACGTTAACAAATTGTCTTTGATGTACTGAAAGAAGGCATGTTTTAAAAAATTGCAGAGTATGTGCATGAGTTTACATTGCACTTTGTAAGTGGTACCTACATGAAATCCAAACAGGAGCAAAGTATTGACTTAAATTTCAGCTGAGGTACTACCTACAATATTAGTTCAAATATTAAAATCACAAAATAAATTCAGTTGAAAGAGCCCAGGTGAAAGCTGCACTAAGAGTGTTTGTTTTCTAAAGCTGTCAGTAGCTCTATGAGTTGTGTTATTTTATAGAGCTGGTCTGCTGTTTAGAAGGGTCCTCCAGTGCAGAGAGGAAAAACTGTTTTGCCTCACTAATAATAATCATTCTAAGTAATTAATCTTTATGGCTTGATTGTTCAAAACTGTTGCACTGCAGTACACAGTAAATGCATTAAAACATATGTAACATACATAGGGTGCGATCGCCATCGGCCTTTAAAATACGGAACCCTGGAAAGGGACTCAACCTACCCTGTAGATTAAGGTGGAACTGCCCCAAGCCTGTTGCTACCAATAGTCCTGACCAGTGGTCTGTGCATAAAATTTGAGACGCGCCAATAGTGTGTGACCAGTTTTCTATGTGAACTCCTCCTGCCCCAAGGCATTACGGGTTCTCTTAAGCAGATTTTCTGAACAGTGTACCAGTGAAAGGGCAGGTGCGGCAGATAGTGCAGTGTGCCTAGGATAAAATAAGAACTTTATCAAGACTGTTCTTTAAAGCTGCATGTGCAAAGGTCTAGGTGTCTAAAGACTCTAGCCGACGGATGGACATGCACAACAGTTAAAGTGCAATGTACTTAAACTAGAATGATAACTGCGTTTGAGCAAAGGCTAGTTAATGTGTTTAAGCTGTTATTGCTAAAAAGGTGCATGTACAAGGGTTTAGGCATCTATGGGCTTTAGCCGACTGATGAACCTATTTGCCTTTAGAGGGAAGGTTTTTTAAAGTGTTCCAAGTGATGTATATTGAGGGAAGGCAAAGGAAAAAACACCGTCCGCAATGCCAGGTCAATAGGTCACTGGAGGCATTATCTGAACAGATGAGTAAACAGCGGGCTAGTCCTGTAAAGTCTTTGCTCCGCTTACAGCCTGCGTACATTAATAAAAAATCAAGAGTGGGAGTCTGGGCTGAAACCAGAGCTGTTAATTGTCTAATCCCACCCCTTCTCTTCAACTGCTGGAGCCTTGGCCTCCAACATTTTTAAGAAACCATGGAGAGTTCACCAGTGCACAGTGTAGTCTAATGTCCGATGGTTCAAAGCAGGCCAACACAACCTCCCTGCAGGACCTTAAGCCCCGGACGTTCTACCTTCTTCGTAGCAGCTCCCGCACAAGCGCAGTAAATGGATATTACATTTCTGGCCCTGGTTGCATACCCGACAATTTGCCAGATCCTCAAATCTTTTCCATGCGGTATGATACATTGGGGTTGGGATTGGCCCCCTCCTGAATTTCATGAACTGTACCTTGGTTAAATCACTATAAAGTTTGCTTAGATAGCGCTGTGATTTCAGACACATATAGGTGTGCAGCATCATCCAGCTTTGTTTGCGTTGAGACAGGCAGGCCTTGTCCTCTAGTAATGGGAGCTGTTGAGTGCTTGCTTTTCCCAGCCTTTTGAACTTCTGATGGCTAATGGATAGGACCCAGACACTCGTTAGTCCAAGCATGCTTAAGGACTGAGACAGGTGGGACCTTGCCGAGGAGCTTTGCTTTGTTTCCAATTAGGACCAAAGGTTGGCCCAATGAATCTTCTTTTGCTGACCTGTGTTTGTAACACAATATTGTAATGTTATGTTCCATACAGGTACCCTAATATAGTGCTGGGTAATATCATACACCTTCACTTACATTACCTCCCCTACACAACACAGTAACAAGCTTTTTAGGATTGAACCTTTACCTAGTTATAGTCCTGGGTGCAGAAGGAGGGTTTTCCCTGAACAATAGCGTCCTATAACTTCATCAATAGACTCACACAGTATGAATGAATGTTCATAAGGGTTCTTGGAAACCAGGCAGGGGCTACACCACCTGCATAATATCTACATACAAGGTTCATCCCATACGTCATCCTCAAATCCAACAATGGCTAATACAAGAAACAAGGGACAAAGGACCCCTAGATACTTTCTGTATAAATACAGCACATCTTGCTAGTGTTAGCGAGAGGAGACCGAGACATCCAGCCGACACACTGACCAGAGACGCTGAGGCTCCTAGATGCAGACGCTCCCGCTGACTGGCCACCTTCCATGCCATTGTCTGCTTAGAAATGCCAAACTCCAGCCTTATCTAGGATGGAGATGAATCAAAGGGAAGCTGAAAAAATGTTCTGTAGATCTTGAGAAGCATTATATTCAGTATTGCACTGTCCCGCCCCTTAAGAGCCTCACTTCCGTAAGCTATGGTTGGGAGAATCTTTGATTTGGAAAATCTGGAGGATAGACTTAAGCATAAGACCTTTTAGTTTTGTATAAAGAGACCTAAGGGCGAAGGATAAGGCGATGCCCTTCTTCCTGATTTCATTTAACTGGTCGCTGAATTTCCGTTATCGTTGAAGTGGACTCCAAGGTACTTAAAACGTTTAGTTGACCCTACCTTTTCTTGATCAAGAAACCATGTTGGTTTTTGTAGTCTAGTTCCTTGAACCACCAGGATCTTAGTTTTCTTTTTGTTGAGTGTCAGGCCATTCCTAGTTGAAAAGGCTGAGGTAGCGTCCAGAAGGCCCTGGTTCTGCTTATCATTACTAGGGTGACCGCCTACAGCAGGTTTGAGAGCTGAAAGACCCCCCCCCCCCCCACCCGATGGGGGCCAATGGGAATTAACGTAGTCCAAAGTAGGTGTCAGATCAAATAAGAACAGGTTAAATAATGTTGGTGCAAGGACACAACCCTGCTTGATACATTGCATGGTTTTAATTGGCCTGGATAAGCAAGAACCATCCCCAAATTTTTTTTATTTTTTTTTCTGACCCATGTAGTAATTCCAGAGCCCCTAAGCAGGCCACCTAGAATATTGAGGAGGGTCAATTTCCATCAAAGCTTCCCCCTGTCAACCCTATGGAATGCAGACCGGTTTTCTATAAAGCCTAGGTATACGTACGTGATCAGGCTACTGATTGCCTTGCTGACGCGTTGGCACACGAAATCAGATACCGCAATGAGCAGTTTGATTCAACTGAACACCTGCTCACCCTAAGATTCCAACCGAATGGCGGATTTCGCATCTTTAATATCCATAAGAACTACATGTAGTACCTCACACCACCACGACTGGATCCAACCGGACGGTGGATTTTGCATCTTTAATTTGATTAAGGACTCCAAGTGGTACCAGATACCACCACTACTACTGAGGCTGTCCTTGCCTTGTCCTGAAGAAGACCCGCAGTGACTTTCGCAATCACACACAACCTTGGGTCGAAACGTCGCGGACAATCCATACCATACAGTCTCCACCCCATGAAAAATAACAATCCAAAAGAGGGCTTGTGGAGATTTGCGCTATAAGGGACAGATTCCTATTGATTCAAACATTTTATATGCCATTTTGTATATAACTGCACTGTATATAGTATCTTCACTTAAACACCTAGTCATTTTAAGATCACTTATTCACTTACAAGTCACATTTCGTCTTTGTAACTATGAACTTGTTTTGTTGACAGCCTCACTTAAAATTTCTAAGACAAAGAGTACAATATACTAACTTTGATTTATTTCATCCTCGTGTGTTTCTGTTTATTTTTGTCATAAACAGACTAGAATCCACTTGGACGGCGGACGTGATCCCTACTGTGGTGGGGAGCACTTAGTGTTTTTTTAAAATACCCCTCACACACCAACAGGCCCCTTCGTGTCATGCTTCATCATCGGGGTCTTCGCACCCCTCTACGGGATGCGGCATGCTGCAAACGACGATTACGTGGGAGCACTAATTCAGACTATGTGTGGTGTGTGTAGGGTAATGATCTCATTTGCAGGTAGTGCACTCACTAGTCACATATTGAAATCGCCTCATATCATAAGGCCCTTGCTGGACTTCTCCGACCTAAGGCCTTTAGTGATGTCAATCAGATTTTCAGTTACCTCAGTCCGTGAGGTGGCATTTGGGTGGACATAAACGTTTGCCGAGGTAATTCTCTTGCTTTGGCGGTTGAAGTTTTAAGGGATAGACCTACTACTTGCAGGCCTGTATCGTCGCTGTCTTGTTCCCAGGTCTCAATTGCACTGGTAACGGATATGTAAATGGCGAGACCACCAATTCGGCTCCTGTGCTTTCATTGTTTGATTGCAGGAATGAAGTGATTTGTGTAGCCCTCAAGATGGTGAGCCTTCTGTGACCAAGTATCTTGTAGTAAGACAATTTGAAAAGAGCAGAGTTATTGAAGGGTTTCCAGGTCTCACAGTTTGCCTTTCAATTGATCTTCCAGGAGCACATCATGAGCTCCTGATCTGAGTGATCGATTAAGGTGATATTTTGTCAGTGTAGCAGTCTGGTCGAATTTAAAGCTCCTGACAACCAGCCCGAATTGTCTGCCACTTCAGGGCCAGAAGCTGGCTTATCATGGTGGTCTGGGTTGACTCTGTGTGGAGACCTCTTTCCTCAGGCTTCCAGGATGTGTGGGTATCCAGGTTTCATAGATGGAATTATAATACTCCCCCACTGTTTGAGGGTATCCGTATATCTCAGGACTTTGTGGCAGCTCAGTGGCTCTCCAGGTTAATTTGGTTGTTATGTTACCCTGGCCAGGCCCTGGAGCGATGAATTCAGTGGAGGTGATGTCTTGCGATGCGACTTCTTGGATCGTGCCCATTGATCGAACTAGTTTGAAGATATTACATCAATTTAGTATGTCAAATGGACCCCTGGACATGTATTCCGAATAGAATAGCGTGCAGGCAGTTGTAATTGAGACTTGCTAAATGTCTTGGAAGCCAGCACGTGGCTTAGTAGATTATTGATCGGCCCAGTCCAGGTGGTGGGTTTTGCAGGATCTCTTGTGGCTGCGAAAGGTAGAACATGCAGATTATGGGATTCTCCCGAAAGTGCAATGAACGTGACTGCTACCCTACTATTATTGCTTTGTGCTTTGTTGAGAAAGACAAAAGGACCCCCATCATGGGTATTGGAGTCTGAGGTCTACCTGCCCAGGTTGGATGTCAGAAAGAGGGTTGTATGGGGCTCCAGTATACCTTTTTGTGGCACTTGCTTGGGGCTTTCCTGTGGTATTGATTATTTGGTGCACAGTTGCCATATACGTATTGCTGTGCGAGTTTTTCAGAGAGGCAGTTGGGCCCCAAGCAGGTGCTTTTGAGCCTGGTGTTGACCGGCTCCGCTTAGCTGATAGTGGAAGGTTTATGTGAGGATCCAATTTCTCTGTCATGGCTGCCTCTGTGACATCTTGTGGGCTGCTTGCTTGGGAGGTTTCCATAGTGTTGGTCTTTTGGGAGACAGAAATGAGCTCCGGGGTTGGGCATGCGTCCATGGGTGCCTCTTCCAGGAATCTGGAAGGATTTTGTTGTTTGACCAGGGCTGACAGGGCTGGTCTTTTTCTAGTGTAGAAGATTGGGCTGGCCACCATGTTATGATTCTGAATTAGGTTTTTGTTGCAGCCCTTCCTTTTCTTTTATCTCCTTCGTTTAGGCTACCCTTCTGCTGTTCCATGCCAGAATCATGTGGTCCAGCTAAGAAGGGGGTTACATCCTCAGGGTTGGTGCCCTTGACTAAGGCACTCGGTGGTTGCCTTCTGTGCTGCTGTGTCTGAAAATCTCTTGCTGTGGTTTCCCAGCCTCAGATGTCGTAGTTAAATTTTAGCCGTTACCTAGAGCAGCCCGATTTCCATAGTCCACTATTGCTTCTACTTCTTGTGACCAACCTCTGTTCTTTTGGGGTTTCACGTTGACCACATCCTTCATGTTGCCCACTAGCTTTGATTTCATCTCTGGAATTGTAGATAACTGATCAAGAACCAGGGAGCACTTGCTTCTCTGTCTTGACCCCTGTGTTCCCGCTTGAGCCCTTTTTATCAGGTTATTTGGGTTTGAAAGCTTTTAATCGATTTTAGCTATGTTCAGGTCTAGAGTGTCCTGGGGGCTAATCTTAAGTCCATTTTGTTGGCTTGGAAAGTCATTGCCTTCACTGAGCTCTGCAAGGTTCCAAGTGCTGTCGCCCAAAACAACTCTTAGGGCTCCTCTTTTCCGTTTGTAATGGGGCTCCAGTTTATTGGTGCTTCGTTGCCATACAAGGCCAGCATGTTCTCCCATTATTTTGAGTGGAGATAAAATAGATCTATCAGGGTTGAAAATCTACCTCCCTGTAAGCAGATTGGTTTGATCCATTTCCCTGTTATTTTTTTTTAATCCTTGCGGGCCTGGGCATCAGATGGTAGCGATGCTCCCTTGAGTTGCCCAGGTACCGTTGGACTAGTCCCACCAGGTCCTGTCGTGTAGGCTAAGAGAACCTCAGGCCCAGGGTCAACCTGCCTTTTCTCCTCTTCCTCTAGTTGAGTGATTAGACAGGACAAGACTTTCCCACCCAGTGACAAGTTGAACGAAGGCTGTAGCGAGCCTTTGGTTTTGAGTCAGTCTCCCTGGCTGTTTTCTCTGCCCCTTGTTCCACTTGATTGGAGGGGCTAAAGAGAGTACTTGTGCCGAGGTGAACAAGCTGGTCCACGTCCCTGCCCTGGGCAACAATGGCACCCTGATTGAGGTAGCGATCCTTAATGCTTCAGGACTCTTAGGAGCCCTGAAGCTTCCTGGGCCCTCTTCCAGCTGAGGGAAGGACAGAACGATCACAGTGGCGAGGTAAATTTGGAGGTGATTTTTGTCTCGAAGCGGATTGTGCCCTCCTCTCCTGAAATGCGTGTTGCGCTCACATGCCCTGTTGAGTCAGACTGGTGGGCTTTTATTGGTGGTGTTGGAGTTTGTGGAAGTATCTGGTCTAGGGGAGCGGAGTGTGCAGAATCATCTGACCTCTTCCTTCGCCTCTTTTGGGTCACCACTGGCCCCAGTAATTTACTGGATTGCATGGCTTAGGCTGCTTCAAGATAGCTCGGCTCCTGGCTGTTGTCGTCTTGCCCCTGTCAACAATGGAGCCCAGTATCACTGCAAGTACACTCTTAGGTGGACAAATGGAAGGGATTACGTGAGGTGACAGGGTACACTGGGAGGTGAAAGCTTCACCAGACTAACTCAGGCTGCTTCTTTACCTGTCCACCACAACCACCAAGGGTCTCACCAGCCTCCACTATATCTGTGGAGCTCCAGTAGCGGGTTACAGGGGGGCTGGTAGTCAAGTGCGAGGGGAGTGTGTCCTTCTGCCTTACCACCATTGCCTCCCCCCAGTTTTAGATGGCATTGTTTACTTTCCTCAGGTTTTCCACATTCAAGATGGGCCGCCTCACCCCTCCCTTAGGATGTTAACTAGCAGCTTAGGGAGGAGGGCACAAGCACGCACAGTCCCAATGTGGAGAGGTGTAGAGTGCTCCTCAAAACAGCCCGGCTCCCTTGGGCATTAGGGGGCACCTAGGAGAAACTTGGCGAAGCTTAGGACTTGGAGAAAGACATAAGGCCCCTCCTCCAAGTCACTGGAGTCTTACCACAACGCAAGGCTCTGATTCCTCCACCCGGAGCTCCTCAGCATACTTCTAAGCACAGCAAGGCACTTAGACTTAGTAGAGCACATGGTAGAGGTGTTATGCTCTGGCCTGAGGCAATAGATTCCTTAGAGAATCAGGGCGACACCAGGGGACCTTGGAGGTTACCCCCGCTGTGGTCCATGTGCCCTCCAACAGCACTTCTACTTGCCTGCAGCAGGCCTCGGAACCCGGTCCCCAGCGATCACGCCAGCCCTCCAGCCAGCAGACCCTGCCCCGCAGCCAGGGACTGCAGGAGAACACCTTGCCCCGCCCAGCCCTCTGGTCCTCTAGCCTCGTTTTCCTATCTTCACCTCGCTACCCCAGCTGGTTGGTATCGGTACCGCTACTAGATGTTTGGTGCAAGTAACAAAATTAGGTGCCGGGACCAGCTGCACGCCTATTCCTGCTCTTTAAATGAGCGTCGTGTCCAGGCTATGCCCACTCACTCGACAATCGGCTCAGCTCACAGCCTCAGGGCTTGCAATCCAGAACCCCCACTAACGATCTGTAAAACTCGCAGGACAATGAAGCATTGTAGAATGTTCCTCTGTTCAATGATGTCTGTTTGGGTTTTGAGACAGATTGTTAAAAATGTTCAACAGATTGCCCCTTTAGGTGGCATGGATCGTGTAGGAAAAAAAGAATTGTTCTCAATAAGTGTAGGACTTTCTTTCAACTTAATGGGGCAAACCAGCTAAAAAAAACTATCCGCAAATCATTTTGGAAACCTAGGTTAATAAATGTGCATGTAAGTGAGTGTCTAAAAATTACAATTCTACCTATTGTGCATATAAGCTGTCTCAAAGCATTAACTAGGATGATGTTGTTCTCGGACGTAAAGCAGGTTTTCATTAGGCAATGCTGAGTTCCTTGAAGTGTTAAGAATAAGGTTATTAGAAAATCAGTCTGTATGGGGCAGAAGCAGAGTAGCAAGACCTGTGCAGTTACTAGTCAGGATTGTGCAGTGGGTCCGGTTGGACTGGCCTATAGACAGTACCACTGGAATTATGCGGCAGGAGAGGGCCTAATTCTGTGGCAGTGTTGACTAAATTATGCTGCAAGAAAATGTACATTTTGCGGCGTAATGCGACACATTTTGCAATTGTTATTTCATCATTTTTTAGGTTGAGTATTGAACATCTTTTTCGGTCGTATTTGTGGCCTCTTGTGTATACTTCAGTCTATACTTCCTGGTGGGCTTAGCTGCTTTTCATTTGTTTGTTTCAGTGTCCTTCAAAAAGCCTTGCTTACTAGTGGTCAATCCTTCTCTTTGTCCCTCCGTTTTGTCTTTCTGTTCCTCCCACAGAGCAGGGACCAAGTACTGTATTATTATGCTCTGGTTGTTTATCTGTAGTTTTGGGACTTTATTTTTCTCTATTCCTGCTCATGTTACTGTTTGCATGTGTTTTGCTCCACGCCCATAGCTGGCCGCATTGTAATGGAGCATTCGTCTCTCCTCCCATGTGGCTGCATGCCCTTGCCACACTCTCCCTTGTTCCTGGTGCTCCCTTCCTCGTTCCTCACCCCTTTATCCACGTAAGTTGCTTCTTTTTACAGTCCATTGGTGCTAAAGTGCATCAGAAGGCATGCCTCCATTCGAGCTTTGGTAATTGCAGCTGAGTGGGTTAAAACAAGGGTTTTGCTGAAGGTGGCTTATGCACTTTGATCACACATTAAAAGGAGTGCATCAAGGCCTGCATCCTCCCTTACCCACTTTGATATCTCAGCTGTTGCTTTTTTCTCAGACGCCCCATTTCATAGATGGGAGCTCGTTCCTCTGTTGCTTCTTGGCACTACAGCCTCTAGAAGTCAGGGAAACGAGGAAAGCCCCCATTCAGCTGACCATGCGAGGCACATGTGGGCAAGTCTATCTCGATACAGAGGATCCCTCCCAGGAGAGAAGTTTTTCTTTTTTCTTTTCTTTTTTTATATGTATTTTTTATTGAAGTCCTTAATAACAATACAAAATTATGAATAATATACAATCCATCGACATTTCTAAAACCCATTTAACATAGAAAAACATTTACATAAGCCTGACAGATAAAACATATACCATACACCAAGTATTGTAGCAAAGCAATTAGAGTCACAGTATAAGCATGTAATATGCTGTAGAGCTTATAAAAACTGCTACCTCCCATAATAACAATAATTCCTCTCAAATGAATCAAAAAATGTTCCCCAGATCTTATCAAATCTTCTAATACCCCCCACTCGTAATGAAACGGTCCGCACACAAGTTTTAACCCGTTTCATCTTTTGTAACCATTCATGTTTCAAATTCTTATGATGTTTTTTTTTTTAAATCTGCTTTGTACGCCAATGTTGTAACAAAAGAGATCGAGCCACTGCCATAGCGATATATAGCAATTTAGCCATCTGATCAGGAAAAGAAAGATCAGGATCAAAACCGTACAAAATTAATTTCTCATTCACTACTATCTTGATACCACATTCGACCTGAAAAAAGCTGAAGATCTTTTCCCAAAATGTTTCAATCTTAGCACAATGAACCATAACATGTGACCAGTTAGCTGGAGAATGATGGATACATTTAAAAGAATGTGGAGAAAGATTAGAATACATTTTGGAAATAAAGTAACCACTTACTAAAAAATAACATTCTCCGCCAATTTGCCCCTCGTCATGTGCTAAAATTAAATCTATTAACGACTGACCAAACATTCTAAGGCATTGCCTGATTTTCCTGATCCAGTCATTTTTTAATCGCCTTCTGGCTAAGATCCAAATTCCTGCTTTGGGCAAGATGGCGCTTCCATACCCCCGGTTTTCTATTGGGAACGTCAACTAATAATTCATTTATTAATTGGTTAACTGAGTAATATCCAGTTGAGCAAGACACTTATACACAATGTTTTATGACCCTGATAAGATGAAGTTTCTAGTAATTATGTGAGACATTTCCAGGGTAATCCATTTCCCATTTCTCAAAAAGTTTGAAACTTTCGAAAACCCTGCTGCAGCCCAATTAACAGCGAGATCTACACATTGTGTAATACCAGTCAGTGGGAGAATGCTGGATAATAAGGTTGTTAAGTTGATAACGGAGATAGAATATCTTTTAAACAGAGCCTGGCGTTCTTAAAAAAACACTGTAGGGTCTTATAGCGGACTAATTTGGGAGATTAAAAACCTGCAGAGGAGCTAAAATAGTTTTTTAGTTTGAAGTTGAGATTTAAATCTGGATAGATACTGTGCAGAATATATATTATAATAATCTTTGAGATTTGGCAGGGCATGCCCTCCCTGATCCAGATCCTCTTATAAGGTGCTCAGTGCAATACAAGGTGTTTTCTTTGCCCAAATAAAGGCTGTAAACATAGATTCTACTCGAATTAAGAAAGAGCCTGGCAAAAAACATGAGATAGTTGAAAACAAAAAATGAAATAGGGGGAAGAACAGACATTTTGATCAAAGCTACCCGACCTAAAATAGATAATGGTAGAGCGTTCCAACGTGAAAACAATGTTTGAACTCTTCGAAGAAGGGGATCAAAATTCAGATCATATAAATCCCTAACTGATGCCGAAAAAAACCTCCCAGATATCTCTTGGGTCTAGTGTTGGTAAAAGAAAGAATGTCAGAATGTAACTCCAAAGCTTCACCCCCGCAATGCAGTATTTCTGTTTTATTTTTTATACGATATCCCCCTAAGATTTCAAACTTCTCTCAAAGCTGGTTTTGTTAATCATTTGTTACATTTCACCTCTTGTACCTGGACTAACTTGGACCTGTAACAATGTACCTGGCCTGCAAGAACCACATCATCATCCGAGCTCAAGATTGCTTGCCATTTATTTTGCTTTTTGAATATTACTCGTTGTGTGGGAAGAGGGGTGAAGGAGACCTGCAGGCTAAACATCTAGACGTGTATTTGGCTCCTAAGAGCTAATCATGAAGCTTTGGTACTGTTCTCTTTGGTTGTGGGAAGTTCTAGTATTGCGTCTCTGGAAGATTTAGCAAAGGCATGCTTCACCCCTTGTGATACCTGTCCCAGTGTATACTGCTAACAGTACCTATGTCATTGAACGCATACCGGGGAACTTGGGATCTCTCGCAGACCAGCGATTACCCTTACTACAGGTCTGTGGTCAAGTGATGCCAAGAGCACTAACGTACTAAAGGTGGATAGTTGAAAGGCTGTGGCGGAATCTGTCGTTGACTCACTTTTAAAAAAAAGTTGAATCTCCATGACCTATCTCTCAAGAGTTGGCAGTGGTGGGACGGGATAACTTTGCATTGCTAGCTGTGCAGAATAGACTGCAAACAGGCCTAGTTGTGTTCTACTGCAGTTCTACTGCAGTTTTTCCTGGTTTGTGATGCGAGCTGTGGCTGACATGCTATAAGGATGAAGTACCACTTGTCATTCTGGTGCATTTCACTTTTCCAAGCATTGCATCTCGGTCTCACTACTGCAGGAAACCAAACCTTTTGCTGTGTACCATTGCAAAAGGAGAGACCATGCTCCTATTCCTATTGTAGGTGGATTTGTTTCTATGGCTAGCTTTCAGAAAATTAATCATTAAGGGTGTTTGGACTGGGGGTAGTCGCTTAAAGCTTTTCTCAAGCATTAGCCAAGTAATACAGAAATAGGCTTTCCTTAATACATCATGGATAGCATAACTGAACTATCTTAATGTAGTCCAGACAAGCCCCTGAACTTGTCTTTAGAAGTCTACTTTTTGCCTGCTAGTATAGCCTTCTGTGAACCTCCAAATCTGCGATCAGACTTTGTAGACTCTGCTCCCATCACCTTGACAGACTTGTTTTTTTGTACTCTTTATGCCCTACTCCTGCTCGGGTTTTTTGTGTTTTTTTGGCCTGCTCCCACAGCCAAAACAGAGCAGGCTGCCTACCATGTGTACGACTTGTTTGCAGCTCATTCATTTTTTTTTTATGACACGGCACCCGCAGCCAAAACAGAGCAGGCTGCCTACAATGGCTTCCGCCCGTTGACGGCAACGGATCAGTCGCTTACACTTTACATCTGTGCTTCATCACAGATTGGCGACCTCTGGGGAGTCAGCGCATCTTCCTTTTTTTTCTTGCCCGGGGCCTGCAGCTCAAACAGAGCAGGCTCCCTAAAATGGCCTCCGCCCGCTGCTGGCAACAGATCAAGTGCTTTCCCTTGTATTTTACAGCCACGCTGCATCACAGCTACTTCGAGAGGTTGCGCACCTTTTGTTTTTTTCTGGACGGCACCTGCAGCTAAAACAGAGCAGGCTGCCTATAATGGCTTCTGTCGGCAACGGAACAAGCACTTTCACTTTTGATTTACAGCTGCGCTTCAACACAGCATGGGGGCCGCTTGGGGAGGCCAGGTGCCTTTCTTTTTTCCATGCACGGCGCCCACAGCTAAAACAGACCAGGCTGCCTAAATGGCTTCTCCCCACTGCCTGCAATGACCTAGTACTTTAGCTTTTACTTTACAGAGCCTTGTAGCGGATGAGCTGAGCGCCTAGCACAAGAGGCGGAAGCTAGTCTTGCTTTCTACTTCTGCTTGTAACTTCGGCTGCCCTTTGCTACTGCACAGTATTTAAAAGCACTAGGTAATATGTTCTGCATAAAGGTTTGATCCGCACACATTGACAAATAAAGTTCCACCAAAGTATCGTGATTTACGTATTCCTTTATTTTGATTTCTTTCTCTACAGTAGCCAACGCGTTTCGTCCTTTGTAAGGGCTTCATCAGGGCTCATTACCTGTCCTCTGATTAGTGTGTGGTTTCTTCTTACTCAGGTGCCATCCACCTTGTTTTCAGGTCTTGCCTGCCAATGCGCTTGCGCATTGCTGGCAAGAGATATAGAGTGGCAACAGAAAATCCTACCAAGAGGGCTTTGGAATGCGGATTATGGCCAGTGCATGTGAGGCATTCAAGCGCGAAGCTGGCATCTGGACTGCTTTCACCAGTGCGTACTCGGCCTCACTTCCTGCTCCCCCTCTTACTTTCGTTATCGCTCACACCCCATATGCTCGTTCCCTCCCACCCTTCCTTTGATGTCCCCCCTCCATCAGACTTCAGAGGAATGCGCTCCCAAACTTGCTGACCTTTCAAGGCTGCCGCCCCCCCCCCCCCCCCCCCCCCCCCCCGTGTGCACATCTCATTCCACCATTTGTCTGTGCCTAGGCATCAGAATTCAATGGCTGCCGAGAGCTTGTCTTTTTCGGTCAGCATTCTATTGCAGTGCACTTTTTCTATCCCGCCCGTGTTCTGCTTCTCCTCTCGAACAGCGGACCTTCACGATGCGCTGATTCTCATCCCTAAGCACTGTGCTTCCCTTCATCCTGCTTCACGCTGCTTCTTATCCCTAAACGCTTACAGAGGCGCTTCCCTTCACCCTTCTTCTCCTCCCTAACGCTGCTTTTTCTCTCTAAACATCATGCTTCTCTTCACCCTGGTGATTCGCGCTGCTTCTCATCCCTAAACACCGTGCATCCCTTCACCCTCCTTCACGCCACTTCTCGACCCTGTCCCAAGCAGGTCCAGTGCTTGCCCCAGCACTCCCTGCTTTTATTATGTCTTGTACAGAAAGGACTCTCTAGGACCATCCTCACAGGGAATGGCACAGCCGCAAATAATAACAAGAGCTGCGTATATTCTATTTAACTTTTCTCCTGGCTATACAACATCAGCAAGCTTTTTGCTTTTTACCGATGCTGCAGAGCATCGGCCAACACATTGATTGACACATCTAATAGAAAAATAGAGTGCGATCTATTGGCTTTGCCAATGCTCATTTACATACTGTAATGCGCCCTGCCATTGATATCACCCGAAAGTCGATGGTTCTGTGGGCTGCAATGCATGCTCGAAATATCCGTATGAAACCGTATTACCACTGCAGAGCTGGCTTAACCTTTCATCCCTCTGAGGTTGATGGCTTAACCTTTCATCCCTCTGAGGTTGATAAAATGCATATAGTAGAGTTTGATAATCCAGATTATTCGAGCACCTGCGCAGTGTATGGTGTAAATGATATTATTGAGAATGTTATATATATTATGTACAGGACTTCATTTAAGGCTAAATTTACTTGACATCATAACTGAGCGGCTTATGTTTCCTGTTATTTATTCCTATAATGGGGATGACAAACTCGCACGTGAGGCATGTAGTAGCTCCTGCTACAATTACAGCCTATGGTAACAGATTTGTATAGCGCTGAATGTGGCCTCGCAGCGCTGTGTGGGTTGGGTGCCATCACACCCTGTCTCAAAGATCCCATCACAGACCAATTTTGATAACAATCTTGTGTGCCCTGTGTTTACACTGCTATTAAGATTTATCTCACATTCTTTATTTGGCTAAAATCTAAATTTTTGAATAAACAGACCACGCGCGTATTACAAACTGTACTAATAGACAGAGCAAGCTCTTGTCACAAACAGGCTGTCCAGCTTATTTTGTACCTTGGTGACTTACTTTACATTCACACTATTTGTTTTCCTGCCATGCCATTTACTTACATGCTAAGCAAGCTCCTGTCACAAACCGGTTGTCTACCTTTTGTTTAGTTTGTTTACTTGCAAGCCATCTCTATTCACTTCTATGTCTAACACCTAACAGCCCACTCTGAATTACTAAGTCGTATGGCCGCAATGGTGATCAGCATCGTGTCTGCATACTCTGTGTTGTGTTCTATGCATTCACTTCACAGTGCCATCCTAACATTTCTGTCTACTTAGGTGCGAACGAACTGCGCATTACAAACACTTTGTCTGCACTCTCTTTACTCTTTACTCTGTTGTGTAGCTTCTTCTCTAATTGTTGAGATTGCTGCTATCTCCGTGTAATTAGGTGTAAAGCACGCGCACATTACAAACAATATGTATACCGTGACCACGTAAGCTTTATATTTATGGCAGCACGTCTTTTCTCTAATGTCTTTAACTTTGATAATAGCAACCACAACATTTATATAGCGTGGATAAAGTATAGCGTTTGCAAATTGTTTTGGTCACTTTGGTTTAAATACAGCCCATACTGTAGGCGTGCTTTTTTATTATCCTGCGCACCACTAAAATGCATACCTTTTGCAGTGTATATGGTTTTACATAGTGTTGGACGCAAAGCTTTATATTTATGGTGGCCACATACCAATCGGCCTAATCTGTTTACATTTACTTCGGTCAAAGCTAATGCAAAGGCGGAAACAGTTAGGAAAAACATAGTAGGTACTGTATTAAAATAACATCTTCCTACCTACCTTTCATTTGCTACCAGCAACAATATGAATATTGCTTACAACGTTGCTGCAAGCATTTTGGCTCCATGCTGTCCACGTTATATAAAATCATGGCAAGTAACAAGGGGCATAAGCAATGGCAAACAGGACTGCTTGAAAAGCCACATGGCACGAACAGCACACGGACACACTAGCAGCCATGCTACTTCTCTAATACCAATGCTTCTTCTAACTTCCATACTGTCACGCAAGGCGCGCTATGCCTCTGGGCTGCTTCACTATTACTATTACTATTCACTCACTGTATTAAAGTATCAAACACCCTGTGTAAAAATACAGTTTCTCACAATTCTTAGGCCCTGTGCAGTCTCACTTGACTTTCGTGGCCTATTTCACAATACATCTTCGCAGAGTGCTTAGATTAACTTTCGGCTCTATAATACATTCATGCTCACTTTTTAACCCACAGCTGTGTTTCGCTTCGTGTAAGAAAAACGTACTCCATATAATGCGCTAGTAGATGTTGTTCTTCTGTCGTCATTTGTATAGCACCCAAGGCGCTACTATTTGCTGCACACAACACAGCTTCTATGACTTTTCGAAAGCTTCCAAGTTCCATTACGCTTTCACGCTTACAGAGGAGCTTACACTAGGGCGTGTTTCTGTAACTACTTATCTGTACATTATGCATTATAATATTGGTACATGGGCACCTGTCGCTGCTGTCTACAGTAATACTGTCGCTAACAACAGACCTCAACTTCTGAGCGCTAGGACTACCTGTACCACCCTCCAACTCCACCCTCCAACTCCACCCTCCAACTCCACCCCCCAACTCCACCCCCCAACTCCACCCTCCAACTCCACCCCCCAACTCCACCCCCCAACTCCACCCTCCAACTCCACCCTCCATCACTCAGGAACACCACCACGTCACCCCACGTCACTCGGGGACACCACCACGTCACTCGGGGACACCACCACGTCACTCGGGGACACCACCACGTCACTCGGGGACACCACCACGTCATTCGGGGGCACCACCACATCACTCGGGGGCACCACCACATCACTCGGGGGCACCACCACATCACTCGGGGGCACCACCACATCACTCGGGGGCACCACCACATCATCACTCGGCACCACAACAGCACTGTCCTTGCTTGCTACCAACAAGCATTGCCATAGACAGGAGGACTCACATTAGGAAAGTGTATGCTATTGGCTGTGTGAATAACTATGCTAATAAATATATACATTTTTAAAGCCACCACATTAAAAAAAGTGTCATTTACAATACCAATAGCTCACACTTTCCTAATGCAAGACCTATTGCATTGCAAATGCTTGTTATCCTTTTTGTATCACTGGGCTATCATAATCCCGAGTCGCAACAAAGTATTTCTAATGTTCTCCTCTATATTTTCTTTCGAGGTGATGTCAATATCAAAGAACTGTGCTTGCGTATTAAAATCCTAGTTTTAGCGGGTATTTAGCGAAAATACTCCTTGGGTGAGATCAAGCCATGGTCGACTCATGAGTCTTAAAATATGCTGTCAAAAGGTAATATGTTCTGGTCTGCGCTATTAACGAAACACTTAGGTTCATTACAATGCTGGTTCTTAACATGGAGCACTTCTTAGAAGTGCCTGCGGCGTTTAAATCCTGGCACTCCGCCCACTTTCCACGCAGCCCCTTTATTTTACAGCCAAGAGATCTGACTAGAGGTGCACAGAGCAGGGAGGACTCTTGGGTGAGTGCACTTACTGCTCGTGTTTACTTTGACAGTGCTTGTATCTCTTCCATCCCCTCAGTATGCTCCTCTGCAGTCACATGGAGGCCTGCCCCCTGTCCGCCAGTCTTGCATCCGCCCTTGCTTTTGCCCCTCACTCTCTCTGTAGTGGGATTAGGTGTTCCAGTGATATTTTTATGAGGTGGACACACACGGGTGCAGGGAGTTATAAAACCTCTTTAGTAATCTCAGCGTAATTCACAATAAGTGATTATTGTAGAGCCATTGCCGCTGTTGATTGTCCTGTTGGATTCACAGAGTTCGCTTCCAGCACACCCTAAGACGTTGTAGAAGGGACACAGGAGATGAGTAATTTACAAGATGAAGTTTGGCCACCTAAATCCACATTAATCATATGGTTTTTGAAGGAGTACCACATGCTTTGCAATTAGTATTTGCCACACTGAAGGCTTCTTCAATGTTTTTACATGCTTACATTATATTTGGAACCCAGTAAAACGCCACAGCATTGCACTCACTTCTAGTAAGGGGTAATCTTAGTTGAATTAAGTGCATTTTAATTTAAGTGCTACAGCCAGAAATGTGACATTCAAGAGCTTGTTTGGTCACCTGAAGTCTTGCTTTTTTACCATCTGATCTCTCCTGGTAAGTATTCACTTTCCACGCACTGACTCTGAGTTTTTGATATACTTATGGTCCGAATGGAACAGTGGTTTGTTTACATGTTAATACTAGATCATTAAGTCGCATGTCCTAGAGGGCCAGACTTTTATTCTTTGCTTAGGAAGTCTGTCCATTTGCAACCTTGGAGGATGTCCCCAATAGTTTTTTATTCACATTTTTGGTTTGCGTTACTTTTATTGTTGTTTGTGGCAAGCTGCATGGACATGAGCCACAAGGGTATTGTAATAGTTCGAGGCATGTGGGCTGCTGAATTCATATCTGTGCATAGATCGCCGCCTAGTGTTGGGTCCGGATGATTGCACATTGTTGTCCTGGAAGAGTCTTCGAAGTATCACGAGATAGGTGGCTCCTCCCCTGGACTACAGTGCGCATGGGCATCGACTCCATCCTCAGATTGTTTTTTTCCGCCATTGGGTTCGGATGTCTTTGAATTCCCTCTTGTCGGAATCGATAGAAAACTTTCTTGAGACCAAAAGGTCTTTAGTCTAATACGTCGGTATAGTCTTGCGTTCGGTCTTGGTTCTTCCAGCTCGGTTCCGAGACGGATTCTCTACACCCGCGTGCTCTCGGCGCGGAAGGCCCAGTCGACGCTCCAGACCTATCGACCGTCCATCATGGACCGAAGTCCATTCAAGAGATGTATCGTCTGTAACACGAAGTATCCCCACATCGACGTCCACCCGGTGTGCAACAAGTGTCTGTCGCCGGACCACGATGAAGCCAAGTGTATGGCTTGTTCACGCTTCAGGTCCAAGAAGACGCTTAAACTTCGACGAGCTGCGCGCCAGGAGGCCCAGCATGCTGCACCGGCGCCTGTGGACATCTTCGATGCGGGGGATGTCGAGGACGAATCTATCCAGGACATTACTGAGTCGAACCCCGCGTCGGACGTCGACTACGACTACGATGCGGATGCAGAGATGTTCGAGGCTGAAGAAGTCGTCGACGAGGTAGGAGACGACGACGGGGCCTTCGGGGCCATGGAGGATAGCTCGGACGAGGAGCTTCCTCAAACTGACTCTGGGGCCGTGCCAATTCATAAGGCTCAGGTCGAGGGATCGCCTTCGGGCCTTACCCAAGATCTTACCATGGGTTCTATGGCCCCGCCTTCGGGCTCGGCCACGGACATTGCTGTTGAGCCACACCCTGGCAAAACGAAACCGAAAGTGAAACCTACGGTCCCGACTCCAGACACTGCGCAGGTGCCGTCCTCGAAACCGAAAGTGCGCATTGCTTTGGTCGGCTCCAAGGCCTCGGAGCCCTCGGCGCCGAAGAAGCCGAAGGTTGCTGTCGAGCCGAAGGCTCACATCAAAGGCGTCGAGACGAAGTCTGCCGCGCCGAAGACTAAAGTGAAGGTGGTCGAGCCGAGCGCGTCGGCGCCGAAGACCTCGACACCGGCAAAGGCCTCGGCGACCCAAAGAAGGCTATCGGCGACCCGAAGAAAGCTCTCGGGGACCCGAAGAAACGGCTAAATGACTCGAAGGTTCTCGCAGCCCCGCGTCAGCTGAACAAGGCCAAGGGCAGCACACCCCGAGAGTCGACTCCAGGTGAGGCCTCAAGGGATTCCATTGAACCGGCGCGCCCATCCGCCGCGTTCACCAAGAAGGTGACAGACTCCCTGCAGCGCATCAGGGAAGGTCGGTCCGAAGGATCCTCCGCTTACCAAACCGGTGGAGAAACCGCATAAGGCGTCCACTACCATCCATTTTACGTTGCCGCCAAAGACGGCGCCGAAGGCTTTCGCTCCTAAGGCGGTCGCCAGCGTGCCCGAGAAGGTCTCCTCGGCGCCGAAGTCGTCAGCGGTGGTCCCCGGCCCACAACCTCGACGACCTTCAGTGGACGAGCATCAGGAACACTTCATCGATGCCGAAACGGGCAGGCTTTCCCTCCACAAGCGGAAAATCGCCCCGGAACGCCCAATGGAGTCCTACAAGATCCCTCTCAAGAAAAAGGACTCTGCTTTCACTCCCGTCTTGGTGGAACCACTTTCCCCACGGACTCATAATGTTTCACCCACTTACTCTGATGTGGACGCTGGTGAGGGAGATGATGAGGATGAGTACAGTTATCCTGTCTATACAGACCCTGAGGATTCCAACGAACCCTGGGCCGCTGGTACTGACCCAGGTGATCCTCAATCAGGACAAGACCCTCAACTATTTTCTGCAAAAACGTCCCCTACAGAAGACTCTGCAGCTTTCAATGCCCTCATTGAGCAGGCAGCTAACAATCACAACGTCCAGCTCCATGCTGACCCTGTGGATGTCGACTTCCTTTTTGATACCTTCTCAGTCTCAGAAAGAACTGTTAAGACTCTGCCTATGCTGAAAGGTGTTTTAAAACATGCTAGCGAGATCTTTAAAGAACCTACCAGGGCGAGGGTGATAAACCCTAGGATTGAGAAGAAATACAAGTCAGCGCCTACTGATCCTACCTACATCAAAGGACAGTTGCCTCTGGACTCCCTTGTCGTCTCGAATGCCTGGAAGAGGGCTAATTCTCAGACTACGGGTGATGCTCCTCCCCCAGACAAAGAATCTAAGGTCTTTGAGGCATCGGGGAAGAGAGTAGCAGCACAGGCAGCCAACATCTGGCGCATTTCAAATACACAAGCGCTTCTGGCGAGGTATGACAGGGCACACTACGACACACTGGAGACCCTGTTGCAGCACCTGCCTGATGAATACAAGGAGGCGGCTGAGATGCTGATTCAGGAAGGGAAGCTGATCTCTAACGCTTCAATTAAGTGCGCTCTGGACGCGGCTGATACCGCTGCCAGGGCTATAAACACTAGTGTTATGCTACGGCAACATGCCTGGCTGAGAATCTCTGGATTTAAGCCGGAAACCCAAACCACCATCCTTAATCAAACAGTCAACCCAGATCACCTGTTTGGCCCGGAGGTTGACACCACCCTAGAAAAAATTCAAAAGGACACGGAAACTGCTAAATCCATGGGTGCCTTACAGTCCCAGCAGTTTCGGGGTGGGTCTTTTCGTCGCTCAAGCACTAGAGGCGTTTCCAGAGGCCAGCTCTCCCAGTCCACGCAGTACTACAAGGGCAACACTCAGTCCACATACACCAACAAGAGTCGAGGTGGATATCGTGGTAACAGCGCCAAGGGCAGAGGTCGTGGAAACAACAGCTCCAGATCCTCTGCCGCCAACCAACAGTGACGCCTTGTCACTGCCCCCCGACCACACAACACCGGTCGGGGGGAGACTCCAGCAGTTCCTGCCAGTCTGGAAGTCCATCACCACAGACAGGTGTGTCAGGAAAATTGTACACTACGGTTATTGTCTGGAGTTAACGTCCACTCCACCCAACATGCCCCCAAGACATCGTCCTATGTCGGCCAAGCATTTGCACTTATTGCAGCAGGTGGTCACCGATATGCTGCAGAAAGGAGCAATAGAGCTCGTGCCTATGCGAGAAAGAGGCACAGGGGTCTACTCCCTGTACTTCTTAATACCAAAAAAGGACGGGTCACTCAGGCCCATCCTGGACCTCAGGCCACTCAACCATTACATCCTGTCGGAGCACTTCCATATGCTGACCCTGCAGCAAGTGCTCCCGTTGCTCAGTCGTTGGGATTTTCTCGCAACTTTAGACCTAAAGGATGCGTACTTTCACATTCCACTGCACCCTTCACACAGAAAGTACTTCCGGTTCACCATACAAAACCAGCACTACAAGTTCAAGGTTTTGCCTTTCGGTGTCACCGCGGCAGCCAGGGTGTTCACAAAGTGCCTGGCGACAGTGGCGGCGCACCTCAGGAGACGGAACATCCACGTCTACCCATATCTGGACGACTGGCTCATCCAGGCAAAGTCAGCCCAGCAGTGTGCCGCCCACATGTCCCACACCATTCACCTCCTGCACGATCTGGGATTCTCACTGAATTACCCAAAATCCCACCTCCAGCCCGCCCACATACGGCAGTATCTGGGTGCGACGATAAACACTCTGGCGGCCACAGCACAGCCGAATTCAGTGAGAGTCAGCAGCATTCAATCGCTGATACAAAAATTCAGACCTCAACACTCGCTTCCAGCTAGAGTGTTCATGCAGTTGATAGTCATGATGGCCTCCTGCATCTCCATAGTCCCGCACGCGAGACTACATATGCGCCCGCTTCAGGAGTGCTTAGCACGTCAGTGGATTCAGGCTCACGGGCAGTTGAAAGACCTAGTGTTGGTGAGCGGTCGGGCATACAACTCTCAGCATTGGTGGAATCCACGAAACCTTTGCAAGGGACGACCGTTCCAAGAGCCTGTGCCACAGATCATCCTGACAACGGACGCTTCTCTCCAGGGAAAGGGAGCTCATGTACTCCATTACACGGTGCAGGGACTATGGACGCAACAGCAACGGAAGATGCACATCAATGTTCTCGAACTGATGGCGATCTTCATGGCACTCAAAGCCTTCAAAGTACATCTGTGCAACAAGGCCGTGTTGATCCGGACGGACAACATGACGGCCATGTACTACATTCAAAAGCAGAGAGGAACACACTCTCCGCAGCTGTCTCATCTGGCTCAGAGCATGTGGAAGTGGGCCATTCAGAGGAACATCTTCCTCATGGCGGAATAGCTCCCGGGCAAGGACAATCAGATGGCGGACCTGTTCAGCAGGCAGAGCCACCAAATGCACGAGTGGGAGATACATCCATCAGTACTCCAACCGTACTTCCAAAGGTGGGGTCATCCAGAGATAGACCTGTTCGCCACAAGGGAGAACGCAAAATGCCTAAGCTTCGCACTTCCACAGTCGCAGGGCAATGCGATATGGATGAACTGGTCAGGCAAATTTGCGTACGCTTTTCCCCCAGCACCTCTGATACCGCTGGTGGCACGCAAGCTCAGGCAGCACTCAATGACTCTCATCCTGGTTGCTCCAACGTGGGCTCGCCAACCATGGTACACCACGTTTCTAGAACTGTCCGTGGTACCGCATCAGAGGCTACGCCTCACACCCAGCCTTCTGACGCAGAGCCATTCAGCATCCAGATCCGCAACAGCTCAACCTGGCGATCTGGCTCCTGAAGTCTTAGAGTTTGGCTACCTACACTTGCCTTCTGACTGTATGGACATCATCCAGGAGGCAAGGAAGCCCACCACAAGAGCATGCTATGCGGCAAAATGGAAGCGGTTTGTCATTTATTGTGCAGGCCACAACATTAACCCGCTAGATGCATCTATTCAGAATATCATTTGTTACCTTTTCCATCTGTACAAATGTAATCTGGCCTATGCTTCCATTCGCATACATCTATCCGCAATGGCCGCTTATCTCCAGAACAGGCAGCACCTCTCACTTTTCAGAGTGCCTGCCATTAAGGCCTTTCTAGAAGGACTCAAACGAGTCATTCCTCCGCGGACTCCACCAGCTCCGGAGTGGAACCTCAATGTGGTCCTCACCCGGCTGATGGGTCCTCCCTTTGAACCACAGCATTCCTGCGAGATTCAATTCTTGACGTGGAAAGTGGCTTTCCTCATAGCGATTACATCGCTGCGGCGAGTTAGTGAACTACAAGCACTAACTATCCCAGAGCCATTTATTCAAATTCATTCTAACTGGGTGGTGCTTCGCACTAACCCTAAATTCCTTCCTAAGGTTGTGTCTCAATTCCATATTAACCAAACTATTGAATTGCCTGTTTTCTTCCAAAATCCTGAGTCATTGGCGGAGAGAATGCTCCACACCCTTGACGTCAAGAGGGCCATGATGTATTACATCGATAGGACCAAGGATTTTAGGAAAACTAAACAACTCTTTGTTGCCTTTGCGCCACACCACAAAGGTAACCCCATTTCCAAGGCTGGTATAGCTAGGTAATTCGTTAAATGCATTCAGATCTGCTATCTACAAGCCAAGCGTACTCTCACCATTCCACCAAGGGCCCTCTCCAACCAGAAAGTTGGGGGCCTCCATGGCATTCCTTGGAAATATTCCTTTGGAAGACATATTTAGAGCAGCCACATGGTCTACCACACACACATTTACAAAGCATTATTGTGTTGATGTGCACTCCAAACAGCAGGCAGCTGTAGGGCAGGCTGTTCTAAAAACACTTTTCCAAACTGCTGCAGCTGGCACGGGTGGCCGCCGTTAAGGGGGGGACTGCTATGTATTCTATGCACAGATATGAATTCAGCAGCCCACATGCCTCGAACCGAATATGCTACTTACCAGTATGCATCTGTTCTTGGCATGTAGGGCTGCTGACATTCATATCGCCCGCCCTCCTCCCCGGCGCCTGTAGCAGCTGCAGAATTCACATATACTTCTAGCATGGTCATCATTCACTTAGTTTCACTCCATCTTGGCCACAATGGCTAAAAACAATCTGAGGATGGATTCGATGCCCATGCGCACTGTAGTCCAGGGGAGGAGCCACCTATCTCGTGATACTTCGAAGACTCTTCCAGGACAACAATGTGCAATCATCCGGACCCAACACTAGGCGGCGATCTATGCACAGATATGAATGTCAGAAGCCCTACATGCCAAGAACAGATGCATACTGGTAAGTAGCATATTCGTTGCCTTGACGTAATTAAATGTGCACATTTTTTCTGTCAAAGGGGTGGTAAATGACGTACAGTCCCATTTTCTTTATTGAAAGTAAAGATTGGGCTTTGGCAATTTTATGTATTTTTTCTGTAGATGCTACCCTTTTCTGGGTTAGTTTCATATCCTTGTTTTGCAGACTGGGGGACTGATTCAGTGCGTCATGAGCACCAGTGGTTCTGCAAATGCATTCTACAGTTATTTTTCGTTCCAAAATCTTTATCTGATCAACACTGTGGAGTTACTAGATTTATGTATATTGTTTCTTCACAGCACCCACTTGTTTTAATATGCCCTTAGATTAAGCTGCATTTAGTAGCAGGTTGCTCGTGGCTGTCTGCAATCACAGGGCAAGCCGGCTTACTTTCATTTTCTTATCTGATCTTAGAGTAAAGTCTGGTAATATTCTTAACAAGAGAGAATACACCCAGGATCTCACATATTTTGTTCACCTCTTGTAGTAACTGGTTCCACCCGGACTGTAATAAGTTTTTAATGAAATGTGTGGCTGATAATATTTTTATAGGTGCTTTTCTGACCCGTCGCCTGGGATAAGTAGTTTCCAACTCTAGCATAAACGTTATGACAGTCAAATTAATATCAGTCACACTGACAGTTTGTGCTCTTGAAATTAAAACCCAAAAGCACTTTGGTGCATTAAAAGGCAGGATATTAACCTGACCTCAATCTGAAAAAATACCCATAAAGGACAGTTCAGGAGAGACTGTTGCCTATTAGCTTTGCCACTGCTTTTTGTTGTGTGTTAACACTCAGAGAGTAGCGCCTAATTACTGGTAAGTTTCCACCGGTGTGTTGAAGTATTTGGTCTTGGAGCTGTTTTCTTTTTTTCCATGCTCATATTGAACGTGTATTTTTTGTTTGCAGCTCCTACTTGCTGGGGTCTCAGATTGAAGAGACATTTGTGCTTTTCTGACATTTTTTAGTGGAAGCAACGCGTTAATTTTGTGAATTTGTGTGCAATTGTAGGTCGCCTTTCTTTGTAATTATATTTCATCATTTTTAAACTTGGGAACTCAATCCACAAATCCACCCCACATAACTCCAGTCTGCATAATTTCACTGAACGCAACACCGTTCCACACAATTAAACTCTGCACATTTTCATTCCACACCACATAATTCAGCAACAAACCACCTAATTCAACTCAACAACACAATTACACCACATACATCAAACCCACACCACACAATTCCAAATCCTACCATAAAATTCAGCACACCACATAATGAACCCCCACTACATACCACTCCACAACACACAATACCATTCCACATAATTACACTCCATAACGCACAATCCCACTCAACATAATACCGGTACACTCAATACAACATAATTACTATCCACATAATTCCGCTGCACATAATGCTACATAATTCCATTACACAAATCTACTCCTCACCACACAATTCCACAACTAACAATTCCAATCTAACCCACATAATTACACTCCATATCCATTCATTCCAAACCAACACGCGTGGGTAAAAGACATTGTCATGTACAGCAGCAATAGCTCTAACTCTCACAAATGCGAGACATATTGTATTGTAAATGCATGTTAAACTTGGTAACACTTTCTGGGCATTAGCTGCACCTCATTAGTGCCAGTTTAACAACCACATATAGCAATAAGCAACAAAGCATGAGCAGTCTAGCTTTGCAAAGGCCCTTTTACAGCGCAGCAACTTGTGCCACTGCATTTTTAGTAACTTTTGAACCGTTTGAGCTACAAACAATTTTTTTTGTTAGAATCTGCAGATTGTGCGGCAGATGATGGATTATGTGGCATATCCATAATAATGCAAAAGTCGCTGCTGCTACCGATCCGCACTCTCACCCCCGACCAACGAGACGAGCTTGAATCCGACCTGACAGCGGAAGAAATACAGATAGCCATAACAGCACTACACCCGGGGAAAGCACTAGGCCCCAATGGTGTGCCGATAGAGTGGTACAAAAGTATGTCCGAAACGTTATCCATGCCATTGCTTGATATGTTCCAGGAGTGTCGGGAAAAGGGACGACTGCCCCCTGACCAACGCACGGCCACAATAGTCGCGATACCCAAGCCCGGCAAGCCCCCTGAGGACTGCGGATCGTACCGCCCGATCTCCCTCCTTAACGCTGAGAATAAAATCCTGGCGAAACTATTGGCCACCAGGCTCCTGCCTCACCTGACGCATTTGATACACCCGGACCAGTCGGGCTTCATGCCGCACCGGAGTACGGCGCTGAACCTGAGACGGCTGCACGGGGTGCTGGCCAGAGCCCCGCGGTTGGAGGAACCAGCGGCGGTACTGTCACTAGATGCCAAAATGGCGTTTGACATGGTGGAGTGGCGCTATCTCTTTGCGGTCCTGGAACACATGGGTGTTGGCCCGGTGTTCATATCATGGGTCAGACTACTGTATACCGAGCCCGTGGCGAGGGTAACCGCAAATGGACACATATCACGGGAGTTTTCGCTGGCGCGGGGCACGAGACAGGGGTGCCCACTCTCGCCACTACTGTTCGCCCTCGTACTAGAACCCCTGGCCACAGTTATTAGAACCACCCACCTGCTGAAAGGCGTAAACTGGGGAGGCGGTTGGGAAGATAGAGTCTCACTATACGCCGACGACATGCTCGTCTACCTCATGGACCTCACGAACGGCATCCCGGTCCTACTGGCACTGTGCGAAACCCACGGTACAGCCTCAGGGTATAAACTTAACTGGTCCAAGTCCATAATCTTCATGGTGCAGGGCGACCTGCCAGCGTTGCCTGAAGATTGCCAATTGCTCGTAGAACACCTCTCCTTTAAATACCTAGGGATATGGATCACGAAGGACCACTCAACCTTTATTGACCTGAATCTCAAGCCCCAGCTGGACAGGCTAAAGGCGGATGTGCGTCACTGGAAAAATCTCCCCTTAACACTATTAGGTAGAGCAGCGCTCTTCAAGATGATGGCGCTGCCACGCTTCCTTTATATCCTGGAAAACACGCCGGCGATGGTCCCCGCATCGCTCTTCCGCCACGTGGCGGCACAATTATCCGGCCTCCTGTGGGGTGACAAACCGGCGAGGGTTGCGCAATTGAAATTAACCAGGGACTGGTACAGTGAGGGAATAGCCCTCCCTAACCTCGAATTGTACTACTGGGCCGCTCACCTCAAGGTGATCAACCAATGGGTCCACGCGGCACATGACGATCCGGCATATGAGGCGGATAGGCACCAGCTGGGCACATCAACCCTTCTGGCACCACTCTACAACAAAGGACTAGTGAGAAAGTTAGTGGGACCTACCAAACACACAGTAGCCATCTGGCACAAGGCGCAAAGACGGCTGGCATGGGAGGGAGTGATCACTAACCTCACGCCACTGTGGGACGCCAAAGCCCTCGGCAACCTGCGCAGTTCAAAAGGGTTTGATCAATGGGATACCATTGGGATCTCTACGGTGGGCGACCTATGGACAAGGGATGGAGTGCTCTCCTTTGCAACCCTGAGGGAGCAATATAACCTAGAAGTGACCGAAACATATAGGTACATACAGATTAGACACGCGCTCTTGTCGGTATTAGAGCCAGGGGTGACGCTTCCGGAATCAGCCCCGTTAGAGGACCGATTGCTTACGGACTACATGGAGTCCAGTGCAACCTCCCTCACTTACCGCAAACTGATGAACAACTTACCGGATCCCCTTGAAAGGCTGAAGGAATACTGGGAGGATGAGGTAGGAGACCTGGATGAGGCAGAATGGAACGCAGCCCTGGCGTCGCCCAGGGAGGCGGGCATCTCCACCCGATTCAGGCTGGTCCAACTCAAAGTACTACATAGGGTCTACTACACCCGCACTACACTATACAAAATACACAGAGCAGAACACCCGTATTGCCTGAGGGAAAGTGGAGAGGAGGGTACACTGTTCCACACTATATGGACTTGCCCAATCATACAAGACTACTGGAGGCGTGTCACACGCACGAGCGGTCAAGCCCTCCAGAACCCGTTCACGCCTGACCCCAGAACTTGTCTCCTGAATGTATGGGGCCCAACAGATTTAACAATGAATGCAAAGGGGTGGGTGGTCATTGGCGTAATGATGGGGAAGCGAGATATCGCGAAAAATTGGGGGGCACTAGAGGCACCGACACTAGCGCAGTGGTGCAGGAATATGGACGTGCTCATGGTGACAGAGAGGGCAGTATATCAGCAGAGACATAATCCACGTAAATGGAACAGAATTTGGACACCATGGAACACATACAGGGGGGACATTTGTGAACCTTTGCCTGAAGAGGAGGATGGGGATAGCTCAGGGGACGAGGAGGATCTGGTGTAATGAAGGGGGAGGAGGAGGACCCAGAGACACAGAATGACCCCGGGACCTGGGGGACAGGCCTAGAAGAGTGAATGGTATTATCAGAGACTGGCTTTAGGGCTGCTGAACGGATGTACACACACCAATGCTGCAATAGCCTACAGTTCAAGGTCAATCAATGCAACCCGTGAAGTAGCAAGTTTTATGTTGGGGGGGGGAAAAATAAAAAGTTGCTCTATTAATCGTAGGCAGCTGAATGTTGACGCTGCTCTACAGAATGATTGATTGTCAAGTGCATAACATGTGATAGCAACAACAAAAATAAAATGTTAAAAAAAAAAAAGTCGCTGCTGCTGTATAATCATTTAAATCCAGTGGCCCTGCCTATATGGCAATCAGGCAGTGCCTGATGGGCTGGTCTGATAGACCGGTTTGTGGGCCGGTTTTATGGGCAGGTGGGCTGGCTTTACTGTTGATTTTCCTGATATTACCACAATTATTGCCTGTTGCAAAGACAAATGCATGCAGTCTCCTATGCCTTGCAAAATACCCAAAGAGCGTGCCTTGTCAAGTTCAAAACTGTCCTGATTTGCAAAATTGGGCCACTTTTTTATTTATCTGGTTTGCTAATGGGGGGGAAGGGGCAATTTTTTTCTTGGTGCCCGGGCCACATTTTTGTCCCAGTCTGACCCTGGTAGTGGGTGTAGATCGAAGCCACCAGGCTCTTGGGCGCCCATCTCAGGATCTGGACAGAGGTATTACCGATCTCGACTTGACTGTGGGAAGGGGAAGCTAAAGCGGACGCTAGATTCAGTAATAGCCGAAAATAAGGTAGATTGAATGATGTGACTCAAACTACGCATATATCTTTTAGAAATAATAGTTATCCTGAAGATCTACATGTCAAGTGAGACACTGAGTGAAGAAAAAAAGACGAAAAGGTGGGAAGCTTCTTGAACTGGTTAGTAAGCATCAAAGGCGAATACATCAAAAAAAAAATATCCGAGAACCAGACCAAATGCTAAGGTACAGTTGCTAGCTCTGTCACTCATAAACACAGATGCCAAAATACTAGCCAAAACAATAGCTCTTAGACTAAACCCTTAATGCAGAGCCTACTATTACCAGACCAATCCGGTTTCATTCCAACGCGGTCGACAACACACAACTTACGCACTATATTCTTGCGCTTTCATCAATTAAATCCAGAATTACCGGCTGCTGCTTCATTTTTGGATGCTGCCAAAGCTTTTGATTCGGTGGAGTGGCCATTCATGTTCACTGTCCTCTGTAGGATGGGTCTCCCACAAACATTCCTTCGCTGGATTGTGTTGCTGTACACAGAGCCATGTGCCAGACTCTGCATTAATGCAGCCAACACTCTACAAATTTGCAGAGGAACTAGGCAAGGGTGCCCACTGTCGCCATTATTATTCACATTAGCGCTTGAACCACTAGCCTGCAAAATTTGTCAGAAACACGCACACACAGCACTGCAATTCCGTTCAAGACCAATTAGCATCTCAATGTACGCAGATGACATGGTTTTATACAGTCGACACCCAGAAGATGACTTAAACCCCGTAAAAATCAGAGAATACATAAGCTTTGAAAGATACTCCGGACTGTGCATTAACTGGTCCAAATCCATGATATTCTCACTAACTTCCTGCACACAACATAGCCCACTGGACTTTCCTCTACAGTCGTGGACGGACCCAGTTAAATACCTTTGCATCTAGATACATCGTGACCCAGAGCAGGTGGTATGTGAGAACTACGGGAAGGCAATTACTAAACTAGCGAACCAGGATAGAATAGTGCTGCAAAAAATGGTTGTGCTACCGATATTCTAATACTCATTTGTATATATTCCTATTTTTCTCACACAACAATGTTTCACAAAATTACGATCATGCCTGAACACTCTTACATGGGCGGGCCGGCAGCCCAGAGTCGTTTGGAAGGAACTTACACTTCCTACTCCCAGGGTGGCGTAAGAGCCCCAGACTTTCATCTTTATTACCTTTGTGCCCAGGCACAGCATGCACATTTCTGTATGCAGACACACAATTATCTACCACATATAGCTGTAGAAATGGACAATGCCTACCTGACTTCATTAATTGCTCTCATATCACCAATAGGACAGGGTACCTCCAGAGCAGTGATAGACCCCATACATAGTACTGCGGCAGCGTGGCACACCCTAGCGCATAGGGCTAACAAAATACCAGTATACACGCCCGCCATCTTGCTAACACACCATTCCAAAATCACAATGACACAAGAGCAGAAAACGCAGAAACTGCTGCATGGAATGGGCCTGCGCACAATGAGTGACATGTTCCATAACAGTCAATTTAAAACCTCATTGGATGTGCTGTCAGAGAACTCGTACACCGCTAATTTTATTTGTATACCTCTGGCTGCTTGCTGCGATTAAGGACATCTATCCTACATTTCAACCGCCTATTCATAATGCACTATAGACGCTACTTATAGCGCCCACACACCAACGCCTTGTAATAAACTCTACAAAGCAGCTCAACGTGGGCAATATAGACAAACCGAACACACGCTAGAGAAATGGAATAGCATACTAGATGTACCTCTGTCCACAGAATACTGGGGACAATGCTGCGCACTGACACCGTTACTTACATCTAACTGCAACCTATGCATTATCCATTAAAATATTTTACAACAAACATACTACACTCCGACACAACTTCACAAATATGGGCTGCGGACAGAGGATAAATGCGTGCGCTGTGGCGCACCACAGGTGGACTTTTTACATGTGGCCTGGGCATGTCCCCCAGTGAGGAAATATTGGAAGGCAATGACAGGCACCTTAGGAGCCATACTTACTACGCCCATCCCCAACACCCCACAAACCTGCTTACTCAGTGTCAGTAAAATAAAATCATCACCAAGTCGCAAGCTGCTAGCCATAGCCCTACTACGAGCTAAGAGGCGCGTGGCTATGAATTGGGGATGTAAATCCGCACTCAACATCAAACAGTGGATATCTGACACAACATATTGCAAGGAACAACTTGTAACTTATGCAGAAGAATTGCCAGCAGCCTCACGCCCTAGAGAATTCTGGTGCCCATTTGTACAATACTTACAATCTGACCATGTGATGTAACATCAAGAAGGTATCAGAAAAAGACAATAAACCAAACCTGGATATGCTCTGCATTTATGATCATCACAATCATTTGTACTGTGCTATTCATTCTAATAAAAAAAGTAAAAATATTTGGTATTGTGTATGTGCCCAACTGTTGTTAAAATTCAATAAACTTAAATAAAAAAATAAAAGGTTCAGTTGCTAGGTCAAATAGTTTAAGGATGTGTGCTAGGCAATGACTATGGTGAATCTAGTGTGATACTGGAGGTGAGTTAAACCTTCTGCAAATGATGCTATGGAATAAGAATGGGGGTACAAAATACTTCACCAATAGTAACGTTATTTAAAAAAAAAAAAACAGAGGTAAAGTTGGAACCCCAGAGCTGTATTCCAGTACTGAGGCGGGAACCATTTCTCCTTCTACCTAGAAAAAGTAATGATTACTGCTGAATGACTTGAGGATAAGAGCGTTAAGAGTTCATTAAAGTGACAACAGTTGCTAGAATACTGAACAGGGCAAAGTACATGACTGGAAAGCTTCACTTTACTGGCATAGTGAGATGTTGTCACTGGACCAACCTGTAAGGGATCTTAATCCACACTCCACCTGTAGCCTAGGAGAGCGCAGTTGTAGTGTGTATTAGGGGTTTTATTGGGGTTGAAAGTCAATCGGCTCAAGGAAGCAGCAAAACTCTGGCGATTGATAGTCTAAATGTTAAGTGGGCTTCGCCTATGGAGAAGGTAGAGGGCCCAGGAACTACTCAATTACTTATCTCGCACCCCAGTACACCGGCCACATTATTGCAGACGTTCAGGAATGCAATTAACTTTTGAAGGCCCAGGTCTCTGCATGAAAATAGAAAAAATAAAATTCTATTAATTCCAGGAACCTGATGGTTTTTCCAGATTGTACCCTGCATACATTTTATTCAAAGGTGGTACTTTCCAGGATGCACATTCTCTGGTGTCTGTGTTTTGAGTTGCAATTGGAATGCATGTCTTCTCACTCAGAGGGGATGTGGACTAACTACCCGGATGTGCACACGGTCCCTTAATGTTTGCTTGTAGATTACAGCACTGGCAAGTTACATTTATGTATTTTTCACACTTGTTTTTAATTACAAGCAAAAAGGCTATTTGATTGCAGAATGTTGCACTTATGTGACAATCTCTTTGTTAAATTAGTATAGTTGTCTTTCCAACTTGCACAGAATGCTTTCTGACATATAATATAATGATATGTCCAGCTTACACAGGTAACCGGTGAACCATGATAGACCTCCTCAATGCAGCTTCATTAGTCTTGGCTTCACTAGAATGTAAATCCCTGAGTAACAATCACACAAAAAGCATTCTGTTTTAAATATTTTTTTAATAGCTATAAAGTGGGAGGACCTGTTAGCTTGTGGCACAGGAATTGTTGGTGTGAGGGGTCTGGACATTAATTAGGTGCCATACCTGGCCCTGAGGATTTACTCCTGCTTTAGGCCCTTGCAGCATATCTATCTCGCTCTCGCTCTCACTCTCACTCTCACTCTCTCTCTCTCTCACGCTCTCTCTCTCTCTCTCTCTCACACGCTCTCTCTCTCTCTCTCTCTCTCTCTCTCACACGCTCTCTCTCTCTCTCACGCTCTCTCTCTCTCTCTCTCTCTCTCTCTCTCTCTCTCTCTCTCTCTCTCTCTCTCTCTCTCTCTCTCTCTATTTTGTACCTTGCTCTCTGCCTTGTGGCTCACTTTTTGCAGTTGTGTTCCTTTCTTTTTGTTTTTGTGAGCTTTGTTCTATGCTTTCTTGCTCACTTTTCTGCTCTTTTGATGCCATTCTCTGTTTTGTGTCTCTCTGCACCTTTTTCGCTTAGTTTTGTACATCTCTGCCGTAATTTTGACCTTTGCTTTGTTACATTTCTCAGCCATACGCTTTGTTTTCCTGCTCTTATCTTCCACCGAGCAATCTATTCTTGCTCTCCTGCTCCCCTCCTCATCCCCATTCCCTGCGCTCTTCCACCCTCCTACAACCTACTTAATGTGGACACGCCTCAGCCGCATCATCGCCAGGAATCCTGGTCCTACTCCACCAGTAGTGACCATCTATACACTCCACCATGACCACTGCTGTCTGTGCTTCTGTTGCATTACACCACACACCAACCAGCGAGCATTCTCCTGCGCTTTCTGCAATTGCTCATGCACTATCCACACCAACAGTACTCTATTCCTTGACCAAAAGCATACAACACTTCCCCCTTTCACACTGGCACAGATCACACTTCACACACAACACCCACACACTCATGCATGCTCCTTAACACCTACCCACTCACAATATCCATCCAACCCACACCTATTCCCTGGACTGACCACCCCCTTGTCAAGCTCAGCATTGCTATCCCGCTGCAACACACTCACCACTGCCAGAACAGCCCACTGCAACTAGAAAAACATCTTGAACAAAGACTGAAATTCAATTCTTGACACCCATCCACCTGAATATATCAACATCCTCCACAAAGCCAACAAGAATGTCAACAGTAGGATCACCTCTTGCACCAAAGCCCTAGTTCCCCCTCCCAAGCTAAACAGCGAGATGAGATCCATACCCCACGACAGTTGGTACAGGAGGAACTCAGGCTGATGAAGCACCACTGCAAATAACTTGAGTGCAGAAGGAGGCTGAGCAAAAACAACAAGGATAGAAGCACTTTCAAGACTTTGACAATACCACCAAATGATCCAGATCACTGTACGTAGCACTTTGATGGACCGGATTGAAGCCAGTGCCAAACGAAGCAAGGAGATCTTCGGAATTGTGAAGGACTTCAGTTTATCAGCAGCTGCCTCCAACTTTACCACCCCATCACAGGACCTCTGCAATAAGCTCTCCTTATTCTTCAGCATAAAATCACCATCATATACAGGAACTTCAACTTGCAGACTTACCCAACTGACCTCGTCCAAATAGCGGACACTAACCTCAAGAAGTTCAGCCACTGCAGGGCTCTCTTACCCTTGTCCCACCACACTTACACTAGAAGAATTCTACCCACCAGTGCCATGCCCACACCCATCCTGAACAACTCCATCGACCTTCCCAGAAACCTGAAGGCACGCTACAGCCCTCTCCTTACTGAAGAAACTCCCAACATACCTCTCAGCGCTCATTACAGAGCGACCTCCCTGCTTCTAGACCCAGCCTAAGTATTAAGGGATCATTAGCAAACAGCTCATCAATTGCCCAACAACCACTAACTCCTCAACATCGCCCAGTCCGGATTAAGACCCAACCACAGCACAAGACTGCACGTATTGCCTCCATGCACGTTATCTGCCTCATCCTGGTGGATATTGTGTCTGGAACCCACATAGTGAATATTGTGGGTGCATTTCGACCTCCTGGGCCTCTCCTCAGCATTTGACATAGTCACCCATCCTGTCATCAGGCAACATCTGAATGACACTGGAATCAAAAGGGCTTGGAGTTCCGCTGGATTATGCTCCTTCTTGCCTTGCAGGACAGTCACTCTAGCACCTTTTACCTGTGACCACCATGACCTCATCTGCGGCTTCCCTCAAGGCTCCTCTCTGAGCCCTCCTCTTTTCAATGCGTACATGATCCCACTTGCAAACATTAGCTGCTTCCACATCAACGTCCTCTCCTATGCTGACAACACGCAACTCATCCTCTCTCTCACGGACAAGACTCCCAGAATAAATTCATGATTTGCATGACAAAAATTGCTGATTGGAAGAAGTCGCAAGACTGAAGTCATGAACTTTGGAAAACGTTCCTCACTGTGGGATTCCTTCTGGTGGTCTACAGAGTTTAGACCCGATCCTGCCCTCACCAAGAACCTCGGAATCATCATCTACGCCAAACTCGACATAACCACCCAAATCAACGGCGTCACTGCCTCATGTGTTCACACCTTGAAGATGCTGAGGAAGATTTTCAGATGGCTTCCAATCAACCTCCAGAAAACAGTCACCTACAGCCTAATCACAAGCAGGCCGCACTAAAAGTACACCCATATGCCGGAATCAAGAAGGCAGTCATCAGGAGTCTGCAGACCATTCAGAACTATCCTGCAAAACTCCCTCTCAACCTATCATGGCGCACTCACATATCACCCCACCTCCAAGAGCTACACTGGCTACCCATGCACATGTGAATACATTTCAAACTCCTGACACACTTTCAAAGCACTACACAACTTGAGCACTGGATACTTCAACAAATGCATCCACTTTCACCGACCTCCATTTGGCCATACACCTACACATCCTAGCATAGGCAAAAGCAGAGCCAATGGTTAAGCCTTCTCCTTCCAAGCTCCTAAACGGAGCAACCTGCCACTAAACATCTAAGTCTTCTCTCCTTCTATTGAATTCTGCGAGAAGCTGAAGACCTGGCACTTTGAGTAATCCTGCTAAGCCCTAGGCTGGCTGGACTGTAACCTGCTCGGCACCAGAATACCCTATCGGGTGATAGCTCACTCTACAAATCTATATAACATAACCAATCACGTTTATTGTAGTGGCCCCGAATTAGCAGCAGAGACTACACTTTTGAAGCCACTTTAACCACAAACAACTCCATAGACGCTCACAGAAAGGTTCAGCTCTGCACATCTAAAGTTCTTTTTACCAACACTCCTCTGATCTGAGGGTCGTGTGATTTGTAATATCAACTGTGGTTGAGTATGTGTGGTTATTATGAACCTCCTATGGCAATGTCTTCACTCATAGATTCCAGGTCCCTGTTAATGGCCTGTTGTGAATTGAGTCTATTTACCTCACTGGTTATAGATCAGTGATTATTAGACTTATTTCTCTCCAATGTGCCACAAGTGGAAATGCTCATGTAAAAACCTCAGTTCTAAGAGGTTCCTGCACTTACTTTATTTCTCCTGCATTTGGTGTATTCTAACTTGAAACTCTGCTTTCTTTCACAGTTTCCTTCAGTGTTTAACAGCCATGGGCCGCTCACGCTTTCAAACTTAGAAGGACCTTCTACACCTGGACCTTTCTCCCCAGACCTTCAGAAAACCTAACACAAAGTGAACACAAGACAAACTGGACATCAAGAGAAAAGCCAGGCCGGACTGGTTTTGTTTTTAGATTTTCAATATGCAACTTGAAATTTCTGAATGCTTACAGCGAACTATATTTTTGTAACTCTTCTTTTGTATAATTTTTACAGCGAGCACTGCAAAAAATGTCTATTCTGAAGGCTGCCGGAAAGGGACAGAGGCTTTGAAGAGCCATACGCTGTTGAGATGCATTGATTGCAACCTCATACTCCAGGAATGGAGCATCTGTTGCAGACTCCCTCATTTGTGGGACAAGTAACCCTTTACACGTGTTATAGAACTGGATGAAAAAAGAGGTTAAGTGACAGAAGACTGATCTAAATGTACGTCCTTCTCGTCTCTAGCAGGTTCTAAGCCCTTATTTTGTGTTATTTCCAAGGAACAGGCACTTAAGGATTTATTTCAGATCTAACCGAATGTATGAAAAATTGCTGATTCTCTAATACATCCATCTCGTTCCTAGGGCCAACCGTACAGTTTCATCCAGGAAGCCTCTTGGCCGCAAGCATCACCCTCCATCAGGAGTAGAGAAGACCTTCTCAGCAAGTTTCGAATATCTTTTGCAATTATGCAGAACTGTTAAAGAAAAAGACAATGAGACTTGCCGGAAGAAAATAAACTATTAAATAGAACTTAGGGCACTTCGAAAATATCTGTCAGTGTGAAGTTTTAATGAATGAATGAATGAATGCCAGCCACGATCAACCATGCATTACAGCCTGGTGGCAGGCTTTAATACAGTCCTGCAGCTGATGGGCTGTGACAGACACAAAACAGAGCTAGACAGTAGGTATGATTTTTTTCACACTTGGAACGTTATACTATGATCCATGGAAAGATCAAGCACAATGCTTAGCGTGCGGATTGAAGAATAATAAGAATAATATCTATATTCCAACACCTAAACTAAGTCCCAGTAATTACCATTCAAAATTGCACTTCTGACAGTAGCACCTTTGTCGAGATGGCATAAGAGAAAAAAATATATACATTTATTGTTTAAAGTGTGCTTCCCCGTGTAGTGAAGAGAATCTGCCCCAAGACTATTTTTGGTGTTTCTTTAATTGCCGAGAAGGAAAATCAGAGTTGTTGAGTTTCCTTTTTTCTCGGTTGTTAAGATAATCAAATCAGACTGCTCTCAGCCATGGCACATATTATGTTATCAGTCTGTAATAGCACCGTAAAAACAGGACTCTAGTAGGTTGTGCACAGTTAAGGAGGGAAAGGAAATATGTAAACCGGATATTACTGCTGGTTCCTATGCAGGTCAAATAAATTCTACTAGGGTAACCCAGTCCTTGAAGGTTGTGTTTTGAACTTTTGAGGGAAGTCTGCTCACAAAGAATGTTGCCAGATTCATTAGCAATCGTTTGCTAGCATAAGAGATTGTGTTGTCTTTATAATTACTGTTCAGCGTCAACAGAAACAATCGTGCACCTTGTTAAGCAACACATTATTTCAAATGTATACTTATCTAAACTGTTCACTTTTCAACCTATCTTGTCAAGCAGTGAGTGTTTGCATTAAGAGCACTGGTCTTAGCATTTACAGAATGTAACATACATTAGTTTCAGTTTTACTTTTGACAAATGGCATAAGAGACCATAGACCAGATTAAGGGAGCAAAGATGTTTACAATATATTTGGATTCTGTAAGACCTGGCTTTGTTTAAGTCTGCATCGCAGTACAAATCATTAGGTTTCTTTTCCTTCCATTCCATATTTTCACTAACTTAACTCACAAGGCTGTTGGAGGTTATGTTTTACAATGGAGTATTAACAGTAACAAGGACAGTTTGGTCAAGCGCATGCTGCATAATTTCAGTCTCAACTCGTTTTTTTATGAGCACAACAAAAGGAAATTTGTTCCATGAGGCTGAATTTATACAAGGTTAAGTTACGCACCAATTGTTCATGTTTTATTTGAAAGCGGGTAGACTTAACCTTTTGTGGAGCACTGGTAAGATCTAAGATAGCTTGGTCTGTCACTCGTCAAGGAAGAAGTCTACTGTAATCAGTGGACAATATGTATAAAACAAATCATGGGCCAGATTCACAAAACCAAATTGTAAATTTCTGCAAAGATCTGTGCCATTGTGTTTGCATATGTGGCTTGTTATCGCTTTCAAAAAACGAAGGTGTATGTGTTGGAAGTTTTCATTTTTCCTAACTTCTTTTTTGTACTAATGTTTTCCAGAACCCTACATTTGTAGATAATGCATTGAAGAAAATATGTATATGTAGCGTTCAGGAATTGTAATGGATTGTCCTAAATGTTCGAATTGGTGTCTGCCTTCTGCTCACTTTCACCCTGGTTCATTTAAGTACAAGTTTAGAAAGGATGAGAAGTGTGGCAAACACTTGTCAAATACATGAGTACCCACAAAAACAGAACTCTATGGGAATTACCCTCATTTTCAGAGGCCTGTTTCTGAAAACATCCACAAAGTAATATTTTTGCATGCAAAGTATGACAATCAAACCTTTGGAATTCTGTTTTCATCTTACATGTACAAAGGGTGTTGAGAACCAGGTGCAAAAACTAAACACCAGAACCAGTTCAAGATATTGATTACATTACAGGGCTGAAAGGATTACATGACAAGTTAGCTGCAATGTTTTTTCCCTTTAATGTCCAGTAGTATTGCATTTTGTTGTCCCTAGCATTTTTCCTGTGTTTTACAGTCTTGCAAATGAACCATTTGTTTTTTTCCTCCACTTTCTTTTCTCTATGAAGGCAGTATTTTTTTCTTTCAAGTCTGATTGCATTATAGGTTGGTGGCACTGTATTTTCGTATGTCACACAAGATTGTTATGTAATTCTGAGCATCTGTGTGGGCATGTGGTGTGTCACCGGATTGGAATACAAGATCATTTCAGTGTGTTTTTTCTCCTTGTAGTGTACCACAGATTTGCATCGAAAGTATATGGAAGTTTTTTCTACATTCCCTGGGATTACCTTTTTAGTTACGGACAGGGTTTTCTTGTTTTCCACAGGAATGCACACTAAATGTACAATCTTTGGCCCAGTTTTATTGAGAGCGAGAAGTCTGATTCTTGTGTGTAAATAACACTTCCATTTTAGATTCCCACATGTGTGTGATCTGGAATTTCCCAAGGCCAGTACTTTGACTCACTTCCTTGAGAACATCTACGGTTTAGCAAGCAGACATGTTATCCTCCCCGCCTTTCTTGTTTCTGTTTCTCTCAGATTGTGATGTGGCAGGGAAGGGAAGGGAAAAGGTGCTGTATGCTTTATTTGCCTACAACTAATACAGCCAGAGGTGCGGTGTGCTTTATTTGCTTACAACAAAATGGTTGTAAGCAAATAAAGCACCCTGTACCTCTTCCCTCTCCTGCCACCTCACAACCAGAGTGAAACACAAACAAGAAAGACCGGGAGGATAATGTCTTCTTGCTAAATCAAAAGGCAACTTTGACAAGACATAAGTATCTCACACCTACTTACTTGAGTAGTTTAAGGTTATTATTGATTGTGTGTCCATTGTGTATCCTTGAATTAAGACACAGTTGTAGTGTCTGTAAACCTTCCATAACAAAGAGGGCTTGAATTATTTTACTAACTCCCTGACAGAGAAAGAGTATAACATTTAAAGGCACTTAAAAGTTTTGTAAGTGATTTAGAGTAGTGGTTTTTAACTTTTGACTTCTGTAGACCCCCTTTTAATCATTACTGGAATTCCTCTTAACCCTTTCGATGCTGATGACGAGCTCAGCTCGTCATCACCCACGGGTGTCGTGTGCTGATGACGAGCTGAGCTCGTCATGGTGCCACTAAAATGGCATTTTCCAGCACAGGGGGGGGAAAACGCCCAGCAGCCATGTGGTTAATCATTTTTGGAATCTGGGGACCCCGACTTCAGCAGTTGTGATGCTTCGAACCACAAAAAAAAACAGAAAATGCAGAAACAAGCATTCATCAAACAAATATTTTATTTAATACTCAAATATAAAAAATAAATGCAAATTTTTATGGGGAAGGTTGGCGCTATCCGAAATTCATTTAAGGCCACTCAACATCCATGTTCTGTTTAATCAACTTGCACTGCTCTCACAAATCAATCTGAGGATACTAACTTAATTTTGCTTCTTTATATAGACTTTATTAATCTGTTTATATTATATAATTTCCTAAGACGTTGCAGACCTCTGAGTAGGATTTGCGGATCCTCAGTGGTCCCTGGACCACCAATAAAAACAACTCTGTTTTAGATAGTATGAACTGTCATGCAAAATATGTTTAATATGAGCACTTGGTGTTTTCTGTTTTGAAATTGGATGACAAGACCCATAGAAATCTGACCTATACGTAGCCTTAGTCTTGATTTGTACCACATAGCCTTAGTCTTGATTTACACTTGTTGCACCCTTTCTGTTCTTGTCTGTAGTCAACAGGTCCTCTGTCTTTGTATTTTAGCAGGAATGCAGGTGTTTGAAACATGGTGCTAGTGCTGCTTCACTCTATCCATAGTTCTTTCTTTCTAGCTGACTAGAAACATCCTTGTGGAAATAGTTTCTGTTTATTAAAATTCTGCAAAATGGTTAGTTTATTTATAGAGTGTACATATACCTCAAAAAGAAGTATCATGGTACTAAAGAGGTAGCAAAAACGTAGTGGAAAACAAACACCATGTAAATGTTGGGTCTAGATGAGTCTTTAGCTATTGCCTGAATATGATGAGATTGGGTTCATCCCAGAGGCATGAATCTATGGTCTGAATTCCAGGCCCTGGATGTCACCACTGCATGTGAGCAACCTCCAATCCTGATGCCATCATTTTGAGTGAAGAGTCTGTACTAGGAAAACAAAGACTGCATGTAGCTTTCTTGTGTAGGAGTGTAGATTGTCTTGTAACACAGGCACCATGCCCTGAATAGGCTTCTTTTAGAAACAGGTAGCTAGTGAAGCTGATGCGGGTGCTAGAAATAGATGGTCTGTTCAGTGCAAGGAGTAAGTGAGCTGCCTCATTTTGGACCTTCTGAAGCTTTTACAACAAATAACCAGGGATGTCTAACAACAGGCAGTTGCAGTAATTAACCTTGTATATTACTAAGGCTTGTATGAGACCTTTCCTGGAAGACTAAGGCAGAAATGGAAGAATATTCCTTATTATTCTCAAAAGATGGTTGCAGGTGAAGGTTAAAAATTGTATCTGCTCTTCAAAGGAGCACTTGAAGTCAAATGATGCTAAGGTTTCTGGTGTGTTAGGCAGGGGTGGGAGGCAGACCAAGGGTGTCTGGCAGTCATTCTGTGGTCCACATGGAAAAGGTTTTCAAAGATTAGCACCTCCATTTTATGGACATTAGGCACCAGCGAGTTTTGTTTCTTCCAGGGGGGTCACTTCCTTAATACAGACCATAATTTAATAGGAATGTTAATAGTTTTCCCTGTCTAACCTCAGGATAATCGTCTGCATAATAGTAACATTTTCATCAAAAAGAATCAAGAAAATCTGCAAGCTAAGCAACATATAGGTAGGTAAAAAGAAAATTATTTGGACTGGTTTCATGAACAGGAGTAATATTTTTCTCATCATATTTGCCACTGCGCCGGCTTTTAGGATTTGCATACAAAAAGTATTGCGCCTAAAGTAGTTTGCTGGAGGCAGGCATGGCAGATTTCTGGGAATGGAAACCCCCAAATTAACTTTGTTCCGCTCACTTTTTGTAGAGTTATAGGATAGCTGGAGCTTTAGTCAAGCTTAGACCAAGAAGAAGAATTAGAATGTGGGGATGGGCACAATTTTTGAGGAATAAATCAAAAGGGTATTTTTTTAACTGAAACGAAATTTGTAAATACATTTTAGGTATTTTTCTATTGCTAGTCTTAAAAGCACATTGTACAAGACTAGAGTTTAAAATCGATGTATCTATATTTACATTTTAATATTCTCTATGCAGCAGCCTCTCCATCTGTAAAAAATGGAGTGATTCACTATTGTGAATCAGATAGTTGAACTGAAGACATTGTGTCCTATTACCTAGTTATTAACAAATTGTACTAAATCAGCTGGGCCAAAAGGTATTTCTGTTCTTATATCTGTTTGGCCACAAACATGGTTAAGTTGCATCTTATAGTTGACTGCTCTGGCAGTATGGTCACTCTCTTTTCGTAACTTTCCACTCTTTCCTCACCTTAAGCTGGACCTAGGGCACACTTTGCTGTTTTTTTCCCAACTTCTTGTTTTGAGGACAAGATGACAAACAGTGAGTCATTAGTGGTGGACACCCATTTCATATCACCTCAGTGTCTGTAATAATAACCTGTGAGGTCATTTCAATGTTTTTACAGTTAAGGAAAGCAGACTGTTAATACTACAATGAGGAAATTAAACCTGTGGATCCACAAGTTTTCTTTAATGCACAATCGCAGAAGTGTTGTGGGGGGTAAGAGAGCCCATAGTATATCTGCCAAGAACCACACTTGAATCTTTATTTCTGGCATCAAGAGGCAAGCCACAGAATTGCAAAGTTATATTTGTTCTTCTTTCTGCCATCATCAGAATATCTGTGCAGCACATCGTTATTTGCGTTTCCAATCCAGGTGTTGGGTTGTAGTTTGATGCTACGTTTAAACAGGGGAATACTGCTCTTCAAAATCTATGAACTATTCCCTCACAGTGCGGTTCCACCCAGAAAGTCCTATCTTTATCAGTATTTGCCACCTTTAACAAAAACCTTCTACTACACAATTCAAAGGTAGAACAGGGAAGGAACTATATTATATTTGTTGTGGGTGCTGAGGAACAGGATTATCCAGAGGGATGCTTTTCTTTGGTAGAAAACACACTGTACACAATTTGTGTGTGTATATATATAAACATATATATATATATATATATATATATTGTAGCTTGAATCTATTCATCTGGATTTACTTTTTTCAGATATAAGCCTCAATGTAACTCCTTCGTTGCTTCTAAATAGTTCTACTCCTACTGAACAGGATTATATACTTGCTTTGACTTATTCAGGCATTCTGAAGCATGTTTGGCCATATCAGTTGAAGGAACAGCACTTCTTTGTGCACTGTAGTTCTACGGAGTGTGCTTTCATAGCTGAAGGCAAGAGCACGTTACTATTGAATTTTGGAATGGTCAAAGAAGAAAAGTGAAATTCTCAGACCACTAAACTGAAATAAGTGCGAATTATGTTATTAAAGCTTTGCTGATTTGTAGAGGTTCGAATAAAAAAGTTCAAAATAGCGACAGAAATTGTTAATACTTAGCATCCTAGGAAAAAACTGCAAAATCAGCAGCTGAGCTAGAGAATTTACTTAATGACCCACAAGCAGGGGACAGCAAAGAGTGCTCTGCTGCATCTGGGAGCAATAATTTGAGTGGGTATGGAAACGCCAAAGACAAAGTATTCTAGCACCAGTATTGTTTGCACTATTCCTGCTCTAAAGAATGGGAAGACAATATAGCTGCATCTGATCAGCACACCAATATTTATATTGGTTGCCTCTTTGTCAAGAACCTTGAAAGACTGCATTCTTAGTTTAATGGCAAACCTAAACTGCAGCAACTAAAACTTAATCTTATATTTTGGAACAACATGCTGTTAGTTATATACATATGTATGGTACACCCTCGGACGAATACTCGGTGGGAGAACATGTTAAGGGCCTTGTTTGTCTGTATAACCTGCACTATGGTTCAAGCTTGTGACTGACCAGGTACAAAGAAATAGCTTTAGAGGATACATTGGCCCACTCACCTTCATGTACAGATTAATTTATAACCCCCAGAGATCTCGGCGGTGTACCCAATAGGGTGCCTTTCAGGCACTGTTTATTGTGGTTTTATTCCCTGTTCATATATGTAATGCAAGAATGCATTTCACTCTGATGTCTGTATTTGCACACCACCACTAAACTTATTGTTTCCGTTTGCTGATCAGTTCCATTTGGAGTTAATGGCTAGAATGTGACTGGTGATATTTCTTCTATTTTTCAGCACTCAGCTCACAATAGCAGTGGATATAGAGATAGCCATGCTGGGGAGTTATTTGTAGATGTTGATGTATTTCGATTTGTTGTGAGTGTCTTATTGTGTTCTTTTGTTAGGTGGGGAGCATGGAACAATAGCACTAATGACATTGCGTCTCTTTCGTTTTACCCCCATTTAATTTCTTGGTCAAGCCTCCTCTTTGTTTCTGTACTTATATGTGCATAATCCTGCTCATTGTATGATCTTTTCTTCCCTGTGTATTTTTTCTACTTTTATATTCTTTCCATCTCTGCATTTGCCTCTTTTCATCATAGTTTGTGTTTGCAATATTCAAACCACCCCTGTATTTTGGAACATTTTACTCTTATGTTGTATTATCGTTTGTGTGCCCCGTTCAGTTGCAGGAAGCCAATCAAGGTGAAGTTGGGTGTAAATCGAATAAAGATGCAAGATCACACTTCTGTTGGTGCCACGTCAAATGAGTGCTAGCTTCGCTTTGGCGTAGTAGTTTAGAAAAAGGCTGCTTTTGAGAGCGCAATGTTTGTTCATAGAGCATACCATGCCCACTTTCTATTGCACCTTATTCAGCTTACCAAATGGAGAATGCAAATTAAGGACAACAAATCAAATCCTAAGCCAATCAATTGATGTTAATTTCTTGATTGCCATTGTAGTCTGTGTTCCTTGCATTGCCAATATAATGAGGATGTTTAGATACTTTTGAATTTAACGCATATTTAGCGCTTTAACTTTTGCACATAAAAGTAACATGTAGTAGTGTATAGCTTTTTAAAAGGGTGTGCTGGGAAGTATGGGTCTCTGCCTCGCATATCCTAGACATTTTTGTTAAAACAACTCACATGATTAAGCTTGTTTTCAAACCAATCTGCTTCTAGTAGGATCTCAGCAGTTCAGTCCATTCTTTTTTGAATGGGTGAAAGGTATTTCAACTGAGAGTGAAGCAGAAACGGAAAGGTGCAGACTTGTTGAGTTTATTTGTAAAGCAAACGTATATTTTTTTAATTAAGAATTATGGCATGGTAGCCTTACTATATGTATGTTTTATATTGATGGGGTTGTGTACAGCACATAATTTGATCCAATGTTTGTATTGACCTAATTTTCATCTTAAATTTTGGAGTATTCAGTGATCTGTATTTGTTTTTTATCAAATTACTTGGTTATAGTTAATGCATAGAATTATTGGGAGGGCATAGGAAACATTGTGAATTGTCTTAGTAGAATGTCATACATCAGTGACTGTGGTCCTTTGTATCGTCCACATGGAAAGTAGAGTGTCATCAGAATTGATTGCCGCTTTCTCATATATTATTTTGAATGACAAAAATTTCATTTCTGTGTAAGGGATGATTTAAGAATATCTGATGTCTACTGCATCACAAAAGTGCTATTATGTCAGTTTGGCTATGGCCATGTGGTCCCCACTGCGGAGGGGGCTTCAGCCTGCAACTTGAATAGGAAACCACAGCATTGTGGGGCCCGGCAGACTAATTTGTCAAAGGCTATTTCTTTGCTTAAAAACTGACACTGCAGTGTGCTGTGTGTATATATCGATGCAAACTGGCTTTACGAGCATTGTAGCAAAATATACTCATTTTTAAAGTGATTGGAATTATGTGCAAGTATATATGAAAAGCCATTTTTTAAATAAAACTATTTTAGCTAAATATTTTTTCTGTTTCCTTCCTCTCAACAAACTTTCACACCTCTCCAAATTCAGCATTTCCCTACTTACAAAAGCATGTCACTCATCACGGCAAGTCTTTACTCAAATACCTGCATCTATACCCTTCATGTTCACATACCTATGCAGTATTAGAGCTATTTAATCTCGTAGGACCTGGTTTCCAACTTCTCAGATCTGTGCTGCAATGCACCTTCAATACAGCTCACGACAAGCATCTTGTAAAACTGCAAAACACACTGGCAACTCACAGGCATGAATAAGTTGCAATGTAACACTGGTACCGGAAATGTTATGGAATATGATTTAATTATGCTGATGTGTAGAGCGCACTATCAACCGAGAGGATATCCTGGCGACGAGCAGGTGTGAGTCTAGTCAAACCAAGGCCTAGTGGGACTACTCGAAAAGCCAGGCCTTGAGTGTCTTGCAAATTCAAGAAGTTAGAAGGATGCTCCTGTGTGTATCGGCAGTTTAGTCCATATGTTAGTAGCGATTTACAAGAAGGCTCTGCCGCCAGATCTTATTTTCTGAATGCGTGGCATGTGTGCAAGTAGGAGTCCTGACGAGCGTAGGTGTCTAGAAAGTTTGTGAAAGCAGATGTCATTGTTGCGGTATGCTGGGTCACTGTTATGTAGTGCCTTGAAAGTGTGGGTGAGGAGTTTGAATTGTCCTCTTTTGTGTATGGCGAGCAAGTGGAGCTCCTTCAGGTGTGGTGTGATGTGTGCACGGCAAGGGTGGTTGAGAGTGATTCTACCTGCAGAGTTCTGATTAGTCTGCAGCCTTCTGCTGAGTTTTTTGTTGATCCCGGCATGGAGAGTGTTCCCATAGACTAGCTTGCTTGTGACAAGTGCTTATGTAATGGTTTTCCAGTTGCTGATTGGGAGCTATTTGAAAATTTTCCTCAGTATCTTCAGGGTATGGATGTATGAGGTGGTGACTTTGTTGACTTGGGCAGTCATGTTGAGTTTGCTTTCAGTGACGGTCCAGAGGCATGGGTGGATGTCTGTCCTAGCTCTTTTGGCCGCAGAGTGAAATCCCACCATGCCCTTCTATTCCTCAAATGCCTATTTTACAGAGGATTTCTTTGACCTAACTGGGGGGCATGATTTGTTGTAAAGCCTTACTGTTAGGAAGATAAATAGGTTGATGCCTGGTCTTTTGAGAAGGTAGTGCATCCCATCCAGAGGATGCTATTAGCAAAATCTGTACCCTGTTAAATATCAGTCACTCAAATGAAATAGCATACAATGAAATGACTTTGGTGATAACATCTTTAAAAAAAAAAGGGAAAACTAGAAATGTCTTCTGCAAAATCTTTGTGACACTTGATGTAACATAGTGAATTGATTTTGCAAACTGACTGAAATGGACTAAACAAAATTGTCCTTTTGCAACATGAGCAATTTACTGCACCTTATGCCCGTCACTCATCTTGAGCATATCTCAAGCATGTGCTTCAGCCCTACAGGAGCAATAACAGCGAGTCCTTACCAGAATAGTCACGTAGGCAACTTAGAGGACAGCTGAATCACTGAAAAACTAGGACTGGACATATTAAGCTGGGCAAATGTTTGTGCCTTGCCTTCTACACTCGTTAAGCTCCTCTCTGAAGATACTTGTTTGTCTTTCCTGAAGTCCTAGCACTCCAGGAAACTGTTAGTCCCTAAGCTTTTGATACCCAATCTCCCTATTCAGACGTGGTCTCCCAGCTACAAGCATCTTTTTGATAGGGGAAGATTTACATGAAGGCTATGACTTCAAAATTATGGAGATAAGAAACCAGTCTCGAGGAGCTCTCTGCCCTGTTCTGGTATGTCAAATAGTGTATCATGATTTATTTTTTTAAATCTTGCTTTATTGCTTATTTATTGTTTATCAGGTAATCCGGATACAGTATATACGTGGTAGGCAGCTCTACCATCAGTAAATGTCCTCATAAACTCTGCATATCTTTAGACAAAGCAATGGGCTATAAGCATAACTACAGTAAAAAACAGATGCAGTTGTTATTGACCAAGCAACAGTAGGATCAACAGAAAAGTTGCAATTAGCATCCAGAACACATTAACTTTCCATGGAACCGCAAAAATATTTTGGAAATTGTTTTCTGCTATCTGTAGCACTAACCACTATCCGTTTTTATAAAACTGATATTTTTCCAAACATGAGTCATATAATCCAGTAAGTGCACCGACTCGCACAAAGTGTGCAACTTGTGCTGATCTCCGGAGCACAACGAACAGGACTGCAACCCGTGCAGATCGTTCCGATCCAAGAAAATGTTCCACGATAGTCGGGCTCAACGTCGTGACATGCAAATCCAGAACATCGAATACATGCTGGACATCTTCGGTGAAGGATCTGAGCATGAAGATTTCGATGCACAAGGGGCTGAAGAGGAACATCAAGAGCAGGAACCGGACTCGGAGATGGCCAAAGTCTGCAACAGAGCCGAAACGTTCGAGCTCTAATCCAAATACTGCTTCGGAGCCAAAACCTTCCGCACCTGAAGGTCCTTTCATCCCGGTACCCAAGTCGTCGGTTCCGAAACCGAAAGATGCTCCTTCTAAGCCACGGGATCCGATTTTTGACTTTGCACCTTCCAAATCGGATCCTAAGTAAAAGGAACTTTACATTAATCCTGATACAGGACATCTTCTTACCAAACTACCTCGCATACGCAAACCTGCGTCAGAGGACATACAATAAAAAATTCCCTTAAAGAAGAAGAATATCGGTACTAACCCTTCTCTTCCTCTTCCACCATGTTCCCTTAAACCTTCCCCACCTTCTCCAACATTACAACCATTACCTATGACACCGCAAAACTCTCCACCCTTACAGCCTGATGATGATGGGGATTATCAGTTACCTCTAGATCCTTGGCAAGACTACACTATCGATCCACCTACAGATAATGACCCAGACCTTTACCCTGCAAAGCCTTCTCATCCTGACGACAACGTAGGTTATTTAGAACTCCTTGATAGAGCTGCTTAATATCACGGGGTACAGCTACACAAAGAATCCCTAGAAGAAGATTTCTTGTTTGAAACTTTGAGTAGTACACACTGGTCTAGCCAGACTCTCCCTATGCTCAAAGTCATGATGAGACATACCGATGACATCTTTAAGGACCCTGTACGTGCTCGTATTCGGACTCCCAGAATAGATCACAAATACAAGCCTGCTCCGTCTGATCCAGTCTTCATTAGACTCCCTTGTTGTGTTCAATGCCTGTAAACAGGCTAATAACCTAAAGTCCAACAATTCATCTTAAACGCTCCCTTTGATAACGAGCATCTCTTGGGGCCCGAAGTTGATCGGGCATTAGACAAAATTAAAAAAGATTCGGAGGTAGCTAAATCTATGAAGGCCCTACACTCACCTTCAAACCGAGGCTAATTCCCTCGCTCATTTTATCGTGGGGGGATCCTCAGACACCAGTGTTTCCTCGTATGAAGGCAACAATAAATCATCCTCCACAAGAAACTTCTTTAGAGGAGGATACAGAGGAAACAACGGCAGAGGTAGGGCTGTGGTTTAACGGGAGGGAAGAACATCCACTTCAGCCACATAACGCAACCCCCATGGACAGACCACCAATGCGTACACTTCCACATCAATAAACCCACGGCTCCCCAAACCTGCACCTCCGCTCCACGAAGAAACTGGAGCAAAATTACTGAGGAGCAGCTCAACTCCACCCTCAACCACGATGCCCCCGCCACCTCGACCTACGCCAGCCTTGCACCAAAGAACTCCACAGATGGATCTCCAACTGAGCAGACAAGCTTGTGCCCCTACGTAACCCCGACACAGCGCCCCAGGAAGGGTTTACTGCCGACATCCAAGAATCCCGATGCACCACAGCCTGCCATGAAATCTAAGCTGCCTACCGCCCCTGGAGGGGCAAAACACTGAGGGTCCTGCTGACCGGACCTTGTGGGGGACACAGAGCACGCTGCACGGACTCCATTGCCCAGGAGTCCGTGCGTTGCAACATCACGCAGAGGTCCGCCCCCTTCCACACCGGCACCACATAACGGCTGGCGGTAATCGCTGGCGCGGGTCCCGCTTCGCACCACAGCCTGCCGTGAAATCTGAGCTGCCTACCGCCCCTGGAGGGGCAAAACACTGAGGGTCCTGCTGACCGGACCTTGTGGGGGACACAGAGCACACTGCTCGGACTCCATTGCCCAGGAGTCCGTGCGTTGCAACATCGCGCAGAGGTCCGCCCCCTTCCACACTGGCACCACATAACGGCTCGGGGTAATCGCTGGCGCGGGTCCTGCTTCTCACCACAGCCTGCCGTGAAATCTTAGCTGCCTACTGCCCCTAGAGGGGCAAAACACCGAGGGTCCTGCTGACCGGACCTTGTGGGGGACACAGCACGCTGCACGGACTCTATTGCCCAGGAGTCCGTGCGTTGCAACATCGAGCAGAGGTCCACCCCCTTTCATACCGGCGTTATCTGACAACATCCGCCTCACGCAGTGCGGGACGCGCGCGGGACAAGCCGGGCTAAGCCCGGGCAAAGGTCGGGCCGTCCGAGGCAGGGCAGGGCCACGCCATATACATCTGCATCGCCCCACCATCTCGCAAGGTACTGTACTAACTTGGATAATTAAAATGGGGAAGAGGAAATATATGGAGGGTGTTACAGACGGTACAAGCACAAGTACCCGGGTGAAAAGGAGAAAATCCAAGAAGGCTACCAAAGTACCAAAACACGCGGGAGAGAACTTTGTCACGCCACGTATAGAAGAACTCATAGAAGACTGTAGCCTTATTCTCACATCTAAGCCACCACTAGAGAATATCGCAAGTGAGACTAATGGGGATGACCTAAATGACTTGTTGCAGAAAAATGGTAAACGGGGTGTGACTGTTGTCCCTGGGATGTTTTTGAAGAAAAAGAATAACCGTAACACCGATAAATGCACAGGGGATGCTTCAAACGAAGGGACAACCACAGTAGACATAGAGCCAGAACGTGCTTCCCCTTGTTCACTTGATCCAATTGTATTGTGTTCTAATAGGTATTCACCTCTTACTGATATTGATTGCCCTAACAAGGAGACAGGAGACCCATTGAGTGAATTTACTCCAGCTGATGTTTGCCAAGGACAGGGGTTGAAAGCAAACTCGTATATACCCACTTCTGGAACTGGGAATGACATTACCGAGCTATGCAGCCTTGTGAACCGCTTATGTAGCTTTATTAATTGTATGCAAGATAAAGTTGAAATCTTAACATCTAAAGTCCACAAGGTAATCACTAATGCGAACATTTGCCTAAATTGTAACCTAGATAAAGAATACTTGAGCCCTGGTACTGTCGAGAAACAAAAGGCAATAACTCCGCACCCAGCATTGCAGCAACCCAAGAGTAGCACCCAGAACAAAGTACATTCGTCTCACACCAAAGTAGGTAAAGGTCTAGAAGTGCCAGCGAACTCCTTGCCCGTGAAAATCCTTAAACCTTAACCTTCCGACAGAGCAGAACATAATGGGTACACAAAATCCAACGCTAGGCCTACCAATATCCCTAATGCTACCAGGTATACCCCCAAAAACTGGGCGGGCAGATGTGCTTCCCTCCCTCGACCCACATCCCCTGATCTATCTAAAGTATACATGGTGAATGTCCCAAAATTAAGCCCAGATAAGGACACAGAAGCAATAGACTCCCTGACAAACAAGGCTATCCATTGGATTAGACACACCAGAGGATGCCGTTCAGTGATAAGGGAAGACATCCTCAGGGCTACCAGTCTTTCGCACCCAGGACACAGAGCTGACTGTATTGAACTTACATTTAAAAATGCAAAAGTGGCACAAAACCTGACACTATTAGAGTTCAGGTCTTGCTCCCCTGACCACTCATCTATCCAAATTAGATCTTCACCCCCCCAACAGTGGCTAAAGGAAATGGGAACCCAATCACAGGGGGTAGGTTTGGGTGGGTCATCCCTGGATTGCAATGACTGACTGTCAGATGACACTATCCCCAAACACCGTCCTGATGCACCAATAACCACCATAACTGCAACACAAGGCACCCCCTCAGGGACACCCAGTGTAACACAAGACCCAGGGGCGCATATTGGGGAGGGTAGTCCCCTAAATTTGAACCCCGAGGTAAACTTAGTGACAGATTTTGACGCATTCGGCTCCATCATGTCATGGAACATTGCAGGGCTGAGTACCAAGGTACCAAGCCAGAATGGGCTTTGTTTGTCAGTCAGTTTACCATCTGTATATTTCAAGAAACGTGGCTCCTTGACCCACAGCACTTTCCAGGATTTCTAAACTTTAGTGTTGCCGCTGAAAAAAACGACAGAGGACGACCCTCTGGGGGACTAACCATTTGGGTTAAGCAGGATTCAGGGATTACCGTAAAGGAGCTCGTCTCTAATCACACAAGGATATACAGATTGTGTCCCTTACACTTAATCGTGCCAAACCTCTAGACATCTACAATGTGTATGCCAGAAGCACAGGGGGGCGGAAGTCTGATACCCTCGCTTTCCTTGATGGCCTCATTGAAAAATTCTCCTCACACTCACAATTGATTGATGCAGGTGATTTTAACGTAAATTTTGAACCTTTATCAAGTGGCGAATCTTTCCTTGTAGATGATCAGGACAGCCAGTGGGGGGTTCAAAAGCTAGAACTGGACCCAGTGAAAAGGTGGACTGATCTGGTGATCCAGATTAACTCTATCTGTTTGAACAAAGGACTAAAGGCGGCTAACGGTAGAACGCCGAAAGATAGGGTGGGTGCTGTCACATTCAAGAGCGGTAACAGAGAAAGTAGAATCGATTATATTCTAGTCCATCTTGAGCTGTGGCACCACTTGGAGGATATGATGGGTGTCGACCGCCTATGCATGATCTTTTCGTATTGGGAAGTCCCAGCGATAATAGAGGATCCAAGTAAAGGAAATTTCCAAGCCGTCCTCCTGGCAAACGATATGCGCCACCTGAAGTGGGCCAAAGTTGCCCAGAGTCAGGCAAACATTGATTTTATTTTAAAGAATATGCAGAAAGCTACAAGGGAATTGAGTGTCTGCACCAACGCCAAACTTTTCACCCCAGGGAGAGAAAGTGCAAATAAGGTGCATGAAACCTTCTTTTCACAAATAAAAGGTCTATTTGTCAAACCTAACAAGCCCAACCAAATTATGACCGCCAAATCTCCGAGGTGGTATAACAAAGAATGTAGAAAGGCATGGCTGGATCTAGGGCAGGCCATTAAAAATGGCTCTAGTGCCAGTGTTCGCACCATTATTCAAAAATCTAAACGCGCCTGGGATGTAAAAAAATGGGAGGAGCTTAAGGAGGCCAGTTCTTTTAAGAATTCTAAGCGATTTTGGGACTTGCTGAAATGGGGTTGCGCAGGCCGCCCAGAAAAACCCCAAAATTGGGTAGCACAGGATGATTGGGTAACTCACTTTAGGCCGCAATACGCCAAAGGGCTGGAATTACTTACAGAACAGAGAGAAGGGATCGTGTATACCCCCTGTACGGAAGACCTGTTTTCCATTATTGATGTCCAACAAGCATTGGACTCTATTGTCCCTGGAAGGACGCCAGGCATAGATTGTGTCCCGGCCGACATCTTCCTAGACAACAGAGAGCTCTGGGGGAACTATATACTATTACTGACAAATATGATAGTCAGTGGATCCCCAATACCCAAATCCTGGAATGGGGCAGAAATAATACCTGTTTTTAAAAAGGGCGACAAATCACTCCCAGGAAATTATCGCCCGATCAGTCTAATTGACACCATCCAGAAGATTTATGGTAGACTGTTATTAAATGAAGTCCACGAATGGGAGCGTGAGAAGAACATTTTGTCCCACCTCCAAGCAGGATTCAGAACCTGCATAAGCACAGTCGATCAAGTCTTACACTTTGCTATGCTCTATTGGAAGGTTGTTCAACTGGGGGGAGGCAGCCTGTATGCTGCCTTCATTGATTTGAGGGCAGCCTTTGATCTTGTACCGCGGCAAAATCTTTGGTTTGTCTTGAATGACATGGGCATGCCCCCAACTCTTTTCTCCTTGATCACCAAACTACATGAGCATAACTACGCCCAGATAAGATGGGGCCCCCCTGGGTATGTTACAAACCAGTTCCCGGTAGAGAGAGGAGTGCGCCAAGGTTGCGTGTTGGGGCCTACCCTCTTCTCCCTCTACATTAATAATGTAGCAAAGATCTTGATAGAGGCAAACGTTGATGCTCCAATTCTAGCAGGCGCCAAAATACCAATTTTGATGTTTGCCGACGACTGTCTCATTATTTCCAAGACCCCAAGCGGTTTGCAAAAAGCTCTTGGGATCTTTGAAACATATTGTACTGACCACGGCCTGGAAATCAATGTCTCAAAGTCGAAATTTATGTCTTTTAACCAACACAAGTCATTTAGAGGGAAGATATTGATAAATAACCTACCCCTGGAGCAAGTAAAATCGTTCTCATACCTAGGTGTTACCATCCAGCATGATCTCCGATGGAATGAACAGATTGACTTAGCCACCCTCAAGCACAGGCAAATCACTGGGGCACTGATTCGTGAACATGCCAGGTCCTTGACAAAACCGATGGCCCCTGCAATCATGGTCTATAATGCAAAGGCCGTGAGCGCAGCACTTTACGGGGTCGAGATCTGGGGACATGGGAACCTAAGTAAACTAACTGTCTCTGAAAATAGGTTCCTACGTAACCTTGTCATGCTGCCGCATAGTACCCCCATGGGCCCGGTTCTCCAGGACCTCGGCATGAAACCAATCGAGGTCATTGCAAACCTCTGCCCAGTATTATACTGGAGGCGAATATGGATAACGCCGGAACTGAAAATATTCGCCAAGGGACTTCTGGACATTATTAAAAGTGATGCCTTCCACCAGATTAAATGGCCCAATTTACATTTACTGGAATTAGAGCGGTTCTCCGTGAGCTAGGTCTGATGGAGATCTGGGAAGACCCAACTAATGCTATATTTCCTTCGAAAAAGGCTATTAAGGGATTGTACTGGGAGATGATACTCTCTAAACTCTTTAGGACTATCCCTCCACTTTCATTAACGGGGTCTTTATGGAGTTTAAAGATTTCGACACATTCTGGGACGACAGAACAAAGCCACTGGATAGAAAGCTCTATTTCCAACTGAGACTCGGTAGCATCCCTGGTAGAGCTTTCACATCCAGATGGCCTAATGGTGGGAGCATCTCTTGCCCATCATGCCCAGATCCCAAAGAAACAGTTAACCATTTACTCTTTGCGTGTCCGGCTTACTCTGCCCCGCGCAGAGCTTGGCTGCGACCCATGGCCAAACTGCTGGGCACTCGGAGTGGATTTGTGGCTGCCAGAATCATCTGTACTAACTCAAGCCCTGTAATATACATAGATGTGGCGAAATTTTTAGGATGGGCCTGGATTATTAGAAACAAAAATGTAAAGGGATAGGCTCTTGATAATGTACTTTCAATCTGAATACTTGATGTATTTTAATATGATGATTTTTAATTAACACTGCAATGAAATTCGAATTGTAAAAACCCCTTTTAAATTTTTGTGTAAATCTTAATTCTATTTTTATACATATACTAGCAGCCCGTCCCGACGTTGTCCGGGAGCAATTAGGCTTTAGGGCCCCCGCCCCGACGTTGTCCGTGGGTCCCCCGGAGCCTTCCTCCATATATTGCAGTATTATACCTTTATGTTTACTTTGTACGCTTTTGTAACCTGCACATGTCACTTTTTCCTCCTGTAATGCAGTATTATACCTATATGTTTACTTTGTACGCTTTTGTATCATGCACACGTAACTTTTTCCTCCTGTAATGCACCGTTTGGCTCTCTTTTGTAATGCTCCGTTTGCTTCCTCTTGCTCACGATGTACGCTTTTGTAACTTGCACACGTAACTTTTTCCTCCTGTAATGCACCGTTTGGCTCACTTTTGTAATGCTCCGTTTGCTTCCTCTTGCTCACGATTGTCATTTTTGCTTCATTTTTCCGCCGCTCACCGCTCCTAAATGAATAAATAAATAACCTACCTCATCCGCCGCTCACCGCTCCTCCCGCCTGTCCGCCGCTCCTCACCGCCTGTCTGCCGCTCCTCACCGCCTGTCCGCTGCTACTCACCGCTCCTCCCCGCGCCATGTCCGCCGGTCCTCCTCGCGCTCCTGGATGCCGTTTCTCCCCGCGCTCCTCACGTCAGCACGAACGTCGCGGCTGGCGCTTCTTCCATGGGACTACTTTTTTTTCGGTAAATTTTTTAAATAACCTATATTTATTACGTTTATATAGCCTATGTCCATCTGCACACCCTCACAATTACAACGATGTATCGGGTGTGTGGATTGGTGCTGTGGTTTTCGAGTTTACCCGCCTCAAAGGTTCAAAGTTCTTCCTTTATAATAGTAGTATAGATGATATATTTTTATCTATAATGCTTTTATGACTATGTCGAATAAAGCGTGTTTGACTGACTGACAGATGCACCTGCAGACATCTCGAGAAGAACTGGAGAAACAGCAAATCCTCTGAAGACTGCACCACCTACAAGAACGCCATGACAGAATACCACCAACGCATCAGATCTACCAAAATGACCTTCATCCAGAACCAAATTCTTGCCAACTCCAGCAACTCCAATGAACTCTTCAGCATCATCCAGGAATTCACCAAACCCCCCATCACGATCACAGTCACTTACCCCTCCCAGGACCTCTGTAACAAGCACAGCTCCCACTTCCATCTGAAGATCAAGGGCCTCTATGACCACTTCAAGAACCGGACACCTGATTCCGAAACCACTCCATCTCCCAGCAAATCCAGCCAGCCCACCAACTCATCCTGTAGCCCAGTCTCCACCGAAGACACCGTATTGACCATGAAAGGCATCCACTCAGGAACCCCCACAGACCCCGGCCCCTGGACATTTTCCACAGAGCAGTCATCGCTCCAGAACTACGGCGCACCATCAACACCACCTTCGAGACCGGCAACTTTCCCCATGACTTGAAACGCGCAGAAGTCAGACACCTACTCAAGAAGCCCTCAGCAGATCCCACGGACCTCAAGAACTACCGACCCATCTCCCTCCTCCCCTCCGAGGCAAAAGTCACAGAGAAGACAGTCAACATCCAACAAACTAAATTCATAAAAGAAAACTCCATCCTCAGTCCCTCCCAATCCGGATTCCGCAGTAACCACATCACAGAGGCACCTGTACTTGCAGCCACATCCGACATCCGCACCCACCTCAATCAAGGGCACACCGCTGCCCTGATCCTACTCGACCTCTCTGCAGCCTTCAACACTGTCTCCCACTGCACAATCACAGCCAGACTCCACAAATCTGGCATACAGGGAACGGTTCTCGACTGGCTCTGCTACTTCCTTGCCAGCAGAACCCAAAGAATCAGACTCCCACCTTTCCTCTCCAAGCCCACGGAAACCAACTGCGGACTACCCCAAGGATCGTCGCTCAGCCCTACGCTCTTCAACATCTACATGCCCCCCCCCTGCCGCCTTCGTCACACAGCACAGACTCTGCATAGTATCATATGCTGACCACATCCAGCTCATCCTCCCCCTCACCAAGGACCCGATCACCACCAGGCTCAACTTCCAGGATGGAATGAAAGACGCCGCATCCTGGATGAGCACAGCTGCCTCATCATCGGACCCTCCCCCTCTGCATGGGACAACTCCTGGTGGCCTACTGCCCTCTCCAACCCCCTCACCCCCCCCGGACCACACCCTAGACCTCTGCATCGTACTGAACTCCACCCTCTCCATGACGTGACAGATCAACGCCATCTCCACCACCTGCTTCAACACCCTCCACATCCTCCTAAAGACCTTAAAATGGACCCCCCCCCCCCGAATCAAGGAAGACCATCACCCACGCACTCATAAACAGCAGGCCTGACTACGGAAACACCCTCTACGCCAGGATCAACAAGTCTCTGCTCCGTAAACTCCAGACCATACAGAACACCGCAGCCAGACTCGTCTTCGGCATTCCTCAATGCAAACACATCACCCAACACCTGCGTAACCGCCACTCGCTGCCAGTTGAGAAAAGAGTAACCTTCAAGATACTCACCCTCGCCTACAAATGTCTCCACAACACCGGACCCCAATACCTCAACAACAGAATCTCCTTCCACATACACAAGAGGAACCTCCAATCAGCTGCCCTCACCGAATTTCCCTGCATCCGCGGGGCCATAACAGGTGGAAGAACCTTCTCCCACATCGTGGCCAAGACATAAAACGATCTACCGATCAACATCAGACGTGCCCCCCACCCTGCACATCTTCAGGAAGTCCCTCAAGACCTGGCTCCTTGACTGACCGGAGTTGCTCCCCTGTCCCCCATCCCCCCTCTAGCCCCCCCAAGCACCTTGAGACCCTCACAGGTAAGTAGCACTCTCAAATCCACCCTGATTGATTGAACACCCCGTAACTCCCCTTCACCTAACAAGAAGTGACTTACCTACCATTCCCCCTGATCATTCAACACCTGTCTGGGGATGTGTTCTACAATTCCTCTCCATCTGGCAATCCTCTGAGAAGACAGCACATCCATGTCTTCCCCTACCTGGACGACTTTCTCGTCAAAGCCAGCACTTACCAGAAGTTTTTCCAACACACTCAATCCACAATTAACATAACATAACATAACATAACATGTGTATTTGTAAAGCGCACGTTCACCCAGCGGTTTCTTGGCGCTGAATAACAGATGTTTATTGTTACCCAACTCAATGGTACTCATTTTATCGACCTCAGATGGATGAAAGGCTGAGTGGACCCGCCGGGATTTGAACCTGTGACCATGAGGTCGAACACAGGCCCCTGCAGTGGACGCATTAGTCCACTGAGCCACCAGACCCGGCTACATCAACTAGGGTTTACAGTGAATGCTTTGAAGTCCCATCTGCAGCCTTCAAACACACAATCTGATCTGGGAGCCTCCATAGACAGTCAAAAAGCTCTAGCCTCTCACAATGCCGCCAGAATTTACAGTATTCAGTCTTTTCTCACTCAGTTTTCGCCCAACCACTCATTACCAGCCAGAGTCTTCATGCAACTGCTGGGAATGATGGTGTCTTGCATCATAATCATACCCCATGCCAGACTTCACATGCGCCCGCTTCAAGAATGCTTAGCAGGTCAGTGGAACCAGTCGCTGGGTCGATTAAACCGATCTAGTGTTGGTAGATGGCCACACCCATCGCTCTCTGCAGTGGTGGAATCCTCAAAATGTATCCCTTCATCGACCCTGCTCCACAGACAGAGCTAACTGTAGACGCATCGCTCACCGGTTGGGATGCTCACTTACAGGATCACACAATACAAGGCTTGTGAAGTCTAAAGCACAAACATTTCCATATAACCCATCTAGAGCTGCTACCTGTGTTTCTAGCGCTCAAAGCTTTTCCAACTCACCTTGTAGGCAAAGCTGTCCTAGTCCGCTCGGACATGACAGCTATGTACTATATATACAAAAGCGGGGGGACACACACTCTCCAACTGTCACACCTAGCACAACCCATTCGAAAATGGGTCATTCACCACGAAATGTATCTCCTGGCAGAACACCTTTAAGGCGTAAACAATCAGGTTGCAGGCCTCAGCAGACAGAGGCAGCAAATCCACGAGTGGGAACTTCATCCTCAGGTTCTCCCCTACTGTCAGCAATGGGGATTTCCCCAGATAGAGCTGTTCGCCACAGCAGAAAACGCAAAATGCCCAAGCTTCGCCTCCAGGTTCCCACACCAGCTTTCCAAAGGCAATGCCCTATGGATGAACTGTTTAGGGATAATAGCCTACACTTTTCCGCCTCTCTCACTCATTCCACTCGTAGTTCGGAAGCTCAGGCAAACATCCCTCACACTAAATCTCAGCTCCCACATAGGCCCATCAACCCTGGTTCACACTCTAATGAAGCTGTCAAAAGTTCCACACCAAAAGCTGCATCTCACCTCCAGTCTCCTCATTCAGAGCCATGGAGAAATCAGGCTTCCAAACCCCAAATAACTCAACCTAGCTATCTGACTCTTAAAGTCTTAGAGTTTGGTTATTTACACCTACCATCAGACTATATGAATATCCTAAAAGAAGCTAGAAACCCTACTACCAGGGAATGTTATGCAGCAAAATGGAAGCGATTTGTTATCTATTGTTAACAATAACCATATTAATACTCTATGCTTCCGTACAGAACATCATCAGTTACCTGTTATATTTACAGCAATCTGGACTAGCCTATACATTCGTTTACATCTGGCAGCAGTAGCTGCATAATTACAAAACAGACAATACTTATCTCTATTAAGAGTACCAGTGATTAAAGCCTTTATGGAAGGGTTAAAAAGAGTGATACTCCTAAGAGTCCTCCATGCACCATTGTGGAACCTAAACATAGTCCTTACAAGTTTATTGGGTCCACCATTTGAACCAATGTATAGGTGCCAATTACAATTCCTCTCTTGGAAGGTTGCTTTCCTCATCGCAATAACTTCACTGAAGAGAATTGGTGAACTCCAGGCATTAAGTAAATGAGAGCCCTCATTTCAGCTTCACAGAGACAGAGTGGTTCTTCATACCAATCCTAAATTTCTCCCTAAAGTAGTTTCTGCCGTCCATATCAACCACTCTGTTGTTACCTGTGTGCTTTCCTCAGCCTGATTCTGTAGCAGAATGAGCTCTACAAACCCTCGATGTTAGAAGAGCGCTACAATATTACGTTGAAAGAACAAAATAATTTTGCAAGACAAAGCAACTCTTTGTTGCTTTTGCTCCACCACACAAAGGCAATCCCATTTCTAAATCCGGCATTGCAAGATGGATTGTAAAATGTATCCAGACATGTTATACAAAAGCAAAGAGAACTTTGACAATACCACTAGAGTGCATTCCACTCTCAAAATAGGGGCTACTGTGGTCTTCTTGGGGTATATTCCCCTAGCTGACATCTGTAAAGAAGCAACATGGTCTACACCGCACACATTCACCAAACATTATTGTGTAGATGTGTTAGCGAGGCAACAAGCTAATATAGGTCAGGCAGTAATAAAAAAAACACTGTTTCAGACAACTACACGCTAGCCACCGCTCTGGGAGCATACTGCTTTATAGTCTATGCAAAGCATGTGATCTACAGCTCTCATGCCTCGAACGGATAATGTAACTTACCCAGTAAGCATCTGTTCTTGGCATATAGAGCTGTAGATTCACATGTGCCCACCCGCCTCCCCGATCACTTGAAGTTGTTGCAGTTCTCAATTTACATACATACGCATGGCCATCTCCCTTCTACATTTACTAACTCTATTCTCAACCTCTGCGGGAAAACAATCTAACAATGGAGTCGATGCCCATGTGCACTATCACCGAAAGGAGGAGTCACCTTACCTCGTGACTGGAAAGACTTCTTTGAAGAAAAACAGCTTGCAAACATCCAGACCCAACACAAGATGACAGGAGTATGCAAAAACTGTGAATCCACAGCTCTATAGGCCAAGAACAGATGCTTACTGGAAAAGTAATGTTATCCTTACATAATCAACCTGATTTGCTTCACTGGTCAAGGAAAAGTACTACATGTGTCAATGTACAATTGAATTCAAAGCCAGGCAACCTCCAGACGGTAATAATAGAGGCTTAACATAAATGAGAATAGACTTGTATTGCCATTTACATCACATTTATAATTTCCACCAGTGTTTGTAGTGTTAAAATAATTATTGCCTTTCCCTTGTATGTCAGCCATTCTTTAGTGCCTATATCCCCTAATGACCTCTAGGCCATGCATATTTCCCCATATGCCATCCATGTACTGTTATGCCTTTTCGCAGATATGTCAGCCGTACAATAACATGCTACTGTGGAAGAGGTGTGGCGCAGCAGCGACCAGGGCGACTGACTCCGGAGCAAGGAGCTCACGGTTTGATCCCCGGCGGCAGGTTAGCCCAGCACGATGTGACTCTGGGCAATAGCTCACTTAATCTTCCCACCGGCCCCCAGCGCCTTGACACCCTTAGGGGGTAATTGCTCATGCTTTACAAATACCAGTATTTACTTTTCCCTTCTGGCAGTTGTACCACAATGTGCGGGCATGATGTGCTTATATGCGCCGCTCCCCTTTACCTTACTGTGACTAAGTATTTCGTATCTCTGCAACGAAATGCCGAATACCAAAGGATGGGGATGTGGTAAAGGCAAATACATGGTGGTCCTGGAGCATAGGAACAGCAGGATGGAGTTGAGGCGTGGCATGAGAAGAAAGGTAACACAGTCCTGCAAAGTCCCCTCTCTCTTCCCTCATTTGCTGAGCCTGACCCACTACCTGTCAGTTTGTGGCCAATTTGAGAATCAAGTGATGATCTTCCCTGTGACAAGGGTTTTTTCGTTAACCTCATCGCAGGGATTCTGCTGGTAGAGCAGATCTCTGCCGTGGCATGACAGGACATCAAAATGCGGGGACTGAGTCTCTTTACAACATCCGTATCTGTTGCCCAAATCCTCGCTAGCTCACAGTGCCGCACCTGAATTCCTAACCATCCCAGAGTAGCAGGTGATTTTGGCAACGTAGAACATGACCCTCTAGTCCCCAAGGGAGCCATGGAAACAGATCATAACCTTTCGTCACCGTGCGAAAGTCATTCTTTTTTTGGCCTTTTTACCCCCCTTTTTCGACTGATAATAGTGGTAATTGACTCTGACTGTATCCTGGGCTCCGATGAAAAAAGGTATATTGTAATTAAAATGCCAATGACAGGGGGGCGTGGCTTGGACGCCGGGAAGAATGGCGGCGTAACCCTTTGCTCCTCCAGGCAATTACGGCATTCTAAATGCTGGGAGCTGCAATTCGAAAACACTTCCCGACCTGAGAAGAGATTCAGGTATTGGAACACAATCCCTATCTGCGATGCAAGTTTGAGACGACTCTGACCTCGGAAGAGTGAGAAATCGACTCTTTTCGTCTTGACCGTTAGCGAGTGCGAGACCGGGCGGAACCCGACGGAGACTGGTGATACGTGGCTGCCGGGGCGACTGAGACTCTGCGATCGAAGATCGAGGCAGTCCTTTCACAATACCGACGATGATTTCAAGGTCCCGGAACACAGCGACAATATCCAATACAGTGCTGTGAGTAGTGAGTGACCGTTGATATTCAGCTCTTAATTACTGAAATAAGTAAAAGTAAAACGGCGCGAAAAAACGTCTTTCAAAATGGCGGCCTGATTGCTTCTCCCTATTTGTACACTGAATGCAACCAACGTCCTCGCTCCTGTGGCCCAGGCTAGCGACAAAGCGGACAGGCACAAGCAGTAGGACAATCAATGCTCCCTGAGTTTTAGTGACTTTAGTGGCCCTTAGATGAGCGCAGCTACCGACCATACCGCAGACGCCACGGTGCTAGGCTGTAAAGCGAACGGAGCATTACCTATTGATTATGGCAATTGAAACTTAGACACCCCCTCTGTGTCATACCGCGCTTTCAACACTATGGGGATAGACTGAAAAACGATAATGGAAGCAACGTTTGAGTAACAAGGGCTCTGTTTGCGCACCACCTAATGATTCGTAAGTGCTTTCAAGCAGTATATGAGCAGGCATGGGAATGGCAATAGTGAAGCAGTGATTGTGTGTTGTTTGGCTTGAACCTACACCAACTAGCGAAGGCGGCTCGAGGCTGCCCTCATCGAAGAGACCCCAGACGAGGAACTGTCTGACACACCTGCTTACAAAATGGCGACCACTGATGTACCACCCACACAGCAGAACGCGAGAATTGGCTAGTCGTGCATATATTGTCATAGTCTGGACATACTATCACAGTCTTGATCTAATGCGATACAACTGCTCCCCTGGGTTGATTTTCACGAATGCAGTGTACCCCATGAATGAGAGGGGACAACCAGTTCCCTAAATACCGAGCAGAACTCGACCTGAAACCCCCTGCTCTGCCAAGCTCTGAACACAAATCTGCGCACTGCAGTGTCTTTTATGAGCAAATTCGACATTTTAGTGAGCTGCTCAACACTGAAACGCTAGATAAGCACTAGTGGAATTGTGATCTGGTGTCACACAAGAGTGACACAAGATTAAACATCACCCCATCATATGTCTTCAAAATGGGTGATAAAGAAAATGGGAAAACTTCCAAATGGCTGAAAGCTGACCCGTCAACATCGGTTTCCCCATTTAAAGGGAAAAAAGAATTTAGTGAAGCAATGGAAACTATTTTGAACAGACTGGAAGAAGTTAAAGACCTTCCCGAATCCACCAAAGAGGAAGTAGTTCCGGTCAGACAAGACATCAGAGACATCAACTCTAGGCTGACAGTCTGAGAGTAGAATAAGCAAGTTGGAAGATACTGAAAACAAAACCTGCGGAGCCATTAAAAATCTCACCTTGAGTTCTGACCACCTCTCAAGGAAAGTGGCGGAGTTGGGAGATAGAAACAGAAGAGGGAACCTGAGAATTTTTGGTATCCCAGAAAATTCAGAAGATTCTCAAGGCTCTTGCATAACCTTCCTCGAACAATGGTTTACACAGGCCACAAACCTCACCTTCACCCAGCCACTGGAGTTTGACCGAGCGCATAGAGTCCCGGGAAGAATAACAAAAGACCAGAAAGGCTCTAGAGCGATAGTACGTAAACCACTGAGGTTCCAACATGCTGAATAAATTCTTACATTTGTCCGCAAACACAACCATGTATTATGGAAAGGTCACAAAATATATATATCGCAGGACTTCAGTAAAGAAACTATGGATATCAGGAAAGCATTTCTTGCATTGAGACCGCAGCTGAAATCACTTGGCCACCAATATGGGTTCATCGGCCCGGCGAAATTAAAGTAACAATCCAAGGTGTATCCCATGTTTTCTCCGACCCACAAAAACTAAGACTATTGCTACACAACCAAGAAGACGGTCATATGGAAGTTACCTCACCGGAACTGGCGGGTGCGACAGCATCCGGCTACAAGTGACCACTCGCTATTGAAACCCTATAGTACATCCAACACAGCCTCTGTTCTGTTCTCATGTGATCCGTTCACCAGCTGACTGAGATCAAATGCGTAAATCCCATTGTCAGTCGACCCCGCCCTGTGTTATGTTGCTATATTTTTGGTCATTGCTTGCTGATGCCTAATCAATAGCGATGTATTATAACTTCAAGCTACTGTGGTTACATTTATCTTTTAATTGCTGAGTAGTATGAACGCCCACCTTGTTGACATCAGGTATGGTTATTAGTTTTTACATAGGTACCTGGCATGTTAATGGTTTGCTTTGGCCTGTCCATTGAGTGTTATTGACGGAAATATCGCAAACCTCAAATATAGTCGTTGAAGAGGTTCTACAAAATTGGATTACTTGTTTACATCCATGTTCAAAATTGCATTTGCAGTTCCTATAATGTATTGATCTGAGTAAGTTGCTTGGAGGCGGCCTTGCGGTCGTTCCCGAGTCGCCATGTTCTTTTTCTACAATTGGGGTGGGAAGGGAGGGATGAGGGAGAGGGTGGTGGAGGGGGGGTGGGGGGGGGGAGCGGTGGGGGGGGGGAAGGTTTCAAGGGCTGGGGAAGGGTTTGGTATATTTTGTTCTGTTTTCTTTTATATTGTCTATTTGGATTTCTATTGTGTTTCTGGAAATCACTAGTGTTCTTGCCTACAATAAAGCTAGTGTTTGCGCCTCACTGCAGTTGCTCTATCCACAAAGAGTACACCTACCACTACTGTTCAGAATTTCTTACGGAATTGTTGGTAATGTGGTCTCATTAACAAAAAGCATGGTTATTGCCCTACGCCTACTCTGGGTTTCACTAGTTAAAATGGTCTGTCGATTAATAGGTTCAATCTGTTCCTTCATATAGTACATCTATGACACATGATGGCATCCTCCGTTGACACTCCTATAGGGACTACGAGTATAGGTAACCTTAAAATACTCTCATTGAACGTGAAGGGCTCGAACCAGTCGATTAAACGGCAGAAAATATTAGAATACCTTTGTAGACAAAAGGGGGACATAGCTTTGCTACAGGAAACTAGAGGCAAAAAATGTCCATACCTTACGAAATAAATTCTATACAGAACTGGTGGGTTCTGAGGCCATAACTAAGAAAAGCGGTGTGGTAATATTGATAGCAAAAAAGGCCAAAGTAGACGTAGTTTCCTCCTCAATAGACACAAAAGGTAGATGGGTTACGGCGAAACTGATCAAGGACGATACTGAATTTTATATTACAACCGTAGATGCCCCTAACTCACACGAACCCTCCTTCTGGTCAGAACAAAACAAATGGATACTATTCCGGACTCGGCGGTCCATATTCTGGCAGGCGATTTCAACCTTCCATTCGATCCTACCTTAGATAGGGACTCTAAATGTAATTTCCGTCCCAGCAAAGCCCATAAAGACTTCACTAGACTGTGCAGCAGATTTAACATGATAGACACATGGCGGCTACAAAATCCCGATGGCAGAGACTACTCTTTTTACTCCCCTCCACATGATTCATTCTCACGAATCGATTATTTATTCATCACTAGAAACGCGGTAGCCAGGATCGAGGATACAAGCATTGAGCCAAGGCTCGTATCAGACCACTCATGCATCTCACTAACTATATCAAACGTTAAACCAATACTCCGTCAGTCAATGTGGCGCCTTAACGATGCCATCCTGAACGACGAGAAACACAGAGACACCATAGGAACCGCCATTAAAGAGTACTTAACAATTAATAAAGAGGGTGACACCACTGACTCCATCAGATGGGAAGCTCTAAAAAGTACCATAAGGGGCCTCATCATAAAAATAACGTCCGCGGTAAATAAGAATCACAATGCTGCTTTATTGGAACTAGAAAAAAATATCTCGAAACTCCAGTGCGAATACCTGAAAAATAGATCTGCTGAAACGCTCAATAACTTAACAAACCAGAAGTATGCCTACAACAAACTAATAAGTGAAAGAGCAGGAGTCTGGTTGGACAGAAGAAAACGGTTCAAAATTTGCGAATCAAATAAGGCAGGAAAGGGCTTAGCAGCTTACCTTAAATTTAAAATACAAAAAAACACAATCAACTCCTTGATAGATGACAAAGGAATGCACAATTCGGACCCCCTCAAAATCGCAGAACTGTTCAAAGACTTCTATGAGAAATTATATGCCAAAAACAATAATGTGAAAAAGGAGAGGGTGGAAAACTCCTCAGTAAATGTGATTTACCAACACTCACCAATACAGAACGTGAGACACTAAATAAGCCGATATCAGAGTCTGTGGTCTCGTGTGCGATTAAATCACTTAAATGTGGGAAAGCACCCTGGCCCTGACGGGTTCACAGCAAAATTTTATAAATGTTTCTCCCAGATACTCACATCACCAATATTAAATATGTTCCATGAGCTTGGCGAAACCGGAGAGGTGACAGGGACACTAACTGAAGCGGTTGTAGCCGTTATACCAAAAGAAGGGAAAGACCCTAAGCTTCCGAAGAACTATAGACCCATCTCGTTAATCAACTTAGACTGCAAGCTTCTGGCTTCAATATTGGCACAATGTATTCAGAAAGTCTTTCCATCCCTAATTCATCCCTCACAAGCGGGCTTCCTAAAAAATAGGTTATCAAGCGATAACACTAGAATCCTAGCACATGTCATCGAGAAGGCTAGGCAAGGATGCCCCTTATCTCCCTCTTTATTCCTCTTGGCAATTGAGCCCTTCTTGTATCAAATCCGTAACAATGATAACATCCCAGGGATTCCATTTAACAACTGCATTATAAAACTCACAGCTTACGCAGATGATGCATTAGTTCTGACTGAACAGGCTGATGAAGCAATACCTGCCTTGCTGTCCACGACTGAGGAATTCTCTGACGTGTCTGGTTACTCCTTAAACAAAGATAAGACTGAGGTCAAACTATTAAAACTATTAAATAATATGAGTGGCAAAGACATATTGGGTAACTCGGGGCTCACCTGGCAACCGAAGAGTTTCAAGTACTTGGGCTTAGAATTTGAAAAAGATCTAATTGCGACACTAAAAATTAACGAAGAGCAACTCCTAAAGAAAGTAAATAAGCTCCTAGAGGGGTGGTCTCCAAAGTATTTATCGTGGTGGGGAAGAGCGGAGACACTGAAAATGATGGTCACTCCCCTAATTAATTCCATGGCAAGCATGCTCCCTATGACTTTCTCAGAAGACTTTCTACAAAAAATAGACAAATTATTCAGTACATTCCTAAGGCAGGGAAAGAAGCCCAGGGTGTCAATGAAAAAACTACAGCTACCTAAGATAAAAGGCGGCCTGGGTCTTCCCAACTTTAGAAATTATCAATCAGCTTTTTTGTGAAAGCAAGGGCCATGTTGGTTTAATGAAGGCTCAAGTTATATACCACTATGGATTGAAATAGAGAGCTCCATCATAGGCAAAGCCCCTCTTCCAGCGATACTCACCATGGACCTGTCACACCTTGCACACTCCAAATACATCCTGCTTAACACTAGGAGAGCGCTCCTTAGACTTGACCAAACCCACAACACTGGCCTCCAGGTAAAAAAAACGACTATGGTGCAACCCAAATATCCGGATTAACGGAACATCACCCTTCTGGGAACACTGGTCAGTAAAATGCATCAACATGGTCCCAGACTTATACGATGGTCATATGCCACTGCCGTACTCCACGATTCAGACTAAACATTGCCTCCAGGCAATTGACTTTTATGCATTCCTAAAGTTGAAAACAGCCTTATCCACACGCTGGTTTACATTCTCAGATTCTTGGTTGAAATCACTACTCCCACGCCTCCAGAAAACAGGTCACTTTGTCTCGAAAGTTTATAAAATGCTTTCACCAACACTAGGCAAAGCCCAAAGACGGAACGAGGTTAAGTGGGGAAAAGAACCTAATACCACGGGCATAGACCTTAATTGGGATAAGATTCATGCTTCAGCCCTGACACATAAGGTGTCCCCGATCCTCTCCCAAACCAAATATATGTTGCTCAACAGGGTTTTCTGGACCCCCCAAAAACTATTCAAGCTTAACCTAAGAGATACCCCCACATGTTGGAATTGTTCCCTAACTGAAGGAGACCTGCCACACATGCTCTTCCACTGTCCCTTACTACAAAAATACTGGTCAAACGTCTTTGACTACATTGAGCACATATTTAAGATTAAGCCAAGGAGGGAGTTTATTTACATACTACTGGCTGCCATTGATCCAACACTATCAAGAGATCATGATCGTCAGCTACTTGATCTTCTACTCACACTAGCGTGTAAAGTCGTTTTGTGCAAGTGGAAGAGCGCCTCGGAGGTCTCGTTCACTATGTGGAAAGAATGGCTATCATGCCTTAGAGGGACCTACGATGCTGCTTTGCACTCTTCCCCATGGCAGGTAACTAACAAAAAACTGTGGAACTCTCTTGATGCTTCCTCCTTCTCGTTCGACCCACCGTAGGATGCTACCTGTATAGTATGTCAGACTAAGAAACTACCACCAATACTAGAAATCTAAGACATGGGTACTGATGCGATTATTACAAGTGGACCAAATTGAATGTCATGATATTAGGCAATAGATATAGAGTCATCTTATAGAGTCACATGCTACACACTACAGAACACAGTCAATGGAAACACAATGTATGTCAATTGTTTAATTTTATTTCTTTACCCACATAAGCTCGTTTTACTGTCTTATATGATGACGTCTTAATTGTTACTTTATTCATTTTTGAGAACGATGTCCTGAGTTAAGGCCTCTCCAAACGCGTATAACCTTGGGCCCTCAATGTCAGGCCACATTTAGGTACTGCACGCGTGAATGACATCTGACCTTTACGCGCTATGTGGGCTTGTTCTGTATTCACCTTATTTTGTTATCTTACTTTATTTTACTTAACACAAATTGATCCATGTTTGTATGTATCATTGTTTGTACTTACTTTCTTTTTCATTTTCTTGCTCAATAAAAACGATTTGAACAAAAAAAAAATGCCAATGACAAACCCCTGTAAGTCTCTAGTATATAATAAGGCATGGGGGATTCAAACTACCTATAAGTACCTAATATATAATAGGGCGGGGGGTTAGAAGCCCAGTAGATTTCCAGCGTTGGAGTGTGCACTACTGTGTTGCCTGCTCTTATTTTTTAAGGCAGCCCTGCTTTGCAAACTCTTTAAAAGGAAATTATGTGCAAATTCGACATTTAAACTAAAGGTACCGCCAAAGTGGTAACAATCCTTATTTTTACATATGTCACCCCCATGGTGCAGTTCCATGTAACTATAAGCAGGGAATTATGAAAGAAAACTGCCAATTTTATTTTCCCCCATTGTAGATTATTGGTTCCATAGGTTGACATTGGAATATGTAATCTAAGTATAAGTATTGCTAAGAAGGGTTCAAAATATCATTCAAGGACTTAAAAGATTGGCAATGATAATTTCAACAAATTGCCACGGTTGAATTGACTGTAACTAGTACAGAAAGAAGTTATATAACTTTTTCTGTGAGCCAAAATCTAGCCTTCTAGCCGCATTTCCTGATTGTTCCTTAACAGGCTTAACCAAGCTGCTTTGATAAGGTGATAAGTAGCCTGCATACAGCAGAGATTATCTGATGGGGAAAGCTCTGCAGCAGCAGAGAACATGCCAGGTAGGAGCTGGTCTTCAAAGAGAGCAGGACAATAAGGAATGCCAGTCAGGCTCACACCCTATTCCTGTACCCCCATCCAGATGGCAGGACTGGGAGTGGAATTTGCAGGAATTGGAGGGGAATTGTTAATGGAAATGAGCCACGCCAGTAGGTTGGTTTAGCCAGCATTTACTCCAAAGGAAAGAAAATATCCATCTTACATTTTAAAGTGGAGGCTTACATCGGTAACACTGCTGATTACTTAACTTTTAAACTGCTGCTTGATTTTAATATATCTTTGTACAATACTCTGTGGCTTGTGAGGGTTTTTAAAAAATATTGAGGTGCGCTTACTTTTGTTGCACCCTCCGGTCCGCCGTGGCTTGCAGTTTGAGCTGATAGGGTGTTTCAAACCTTCAACCACTCGGGATTTCTCGCTGGGACGACCGCTGTCGTGGTTGGCGGCACAGCTGGGGAATTTGACACACTTCCGGGTGGAGGGAGCATAAAGCACACATGGAAAGGCGAGCGCGCTGCAGATGCGCCATAGGCGTGCCAAAGGCAAGCCCATCTGCGCCCGGTCGTGGCCATTGGCCAGGAACTGTGTCCATTTTTTACATTACTCGTCTGCTGAATTAAAATCCCTTCAGGGTAATTGGGACCTTGACCCCGACAGCAAGAAAATGATAGAAAGTTTGGGGATCCTGGGTTTGAAGGAGGCAGTTAAAACTTAATTCATCAAACAACCTACTCAGGAACCCCTTTGTAAGCACAGTACAGCCCTAAAACCCCCATCTAGACCGGCTCTCTTGAGACAGGAGACTTTGTCTATCTGCTATTTAAATACCCCTTCGATGGTAAAACATCAACTTGAGATTTTTTTATCTCCTTGACACCAACAAGCCAGATATACTTTTTTTTTTTTATCTGAAACCTGATATACGGATGAGTCTAGCCCTGACATTCTGGCAGCTATCCCGGACAATTACTACATCCTAAAGTCTAAGAGGTCAGATAATTGAGCCGGAGGGGGGGTGGCAGCAGTGATTTTACAGAAGCATAAATTTACTTCCCTTGTTACAACTTCAATCCCACTAGTTGACTACCTTCTGTTTCAACTCGACGCTGATCATTTTTCTTTGGTCTGTGCCGTTTTTACAGGCCCCCTGTCTCTATGCCCACTTCTCTGCAGTCGCTGAGTGGGCGATTGCTGAACTGGCCATAAACCATGCCAAAGTATTGATTGTTGGCGATTTTAATTACTGGCCTAACAATGCGCGGGAGTGCCATCACGCAGCCGAATTTACTGATCTAATGACCGGTATGAACTATGTCCAGCACATCAAAGGCCCCACCCATATTAAGGGACACATACTAGACCAGGTGTGGTCTGCTAATCTAGAGATAGCTGACCTGCGAATTTCTCCCTGTTCATGGTCAGACCACCATTTTATTACCATCTCCCGACCAAATATTTCTATCCCCAAAGTCTCCTCCTGAGGCCCTTTCATGGCCAGGAACTGGAGTCGAGTTGATACTAAAAAATGTATCACCTTATTAGTAGCATCTAAACCTTTGGACTTAACGTTATCTCCTCACACCCAGGCAGAGAATATTAATGCTTGGCTGTAATCTGCCCGAGATATCATTGCCCCTTTGAAGACTATCAAGAACAAGAGACCTCATGATGCACAGAGATGGTTTTCTGACAATCTGAAGGAAATGAACTTGGCTTTGTCGCAAACCGAACGGAAATGGTGACAGGACTATTGCCCTCATAAAAAGATAATCTTTATGACAGCACTCAGAGATGACAAAAGCACCAATTTTAGGACTAAATCTGAATATTTTTCCTCTAAAGTCTTGGAGTCTACTAATAAGGCCAAGGACATCTTTACGATCGTAGATGAACTTGTCAAGCCTGATCGTGTTCTAGTAAAGCCTACTCCATCTCAATTCTTATGTGACACCCTTAATACTTATTCTTCTGAAAAAATTGCAAACATTAAATGCAGTATCCCGCAGTTCTCGGCACCTTCGATCCTCATGGCTCATATTCCAACTCCTGCCATCTGGATGAATTTCCTCTCATTACCCAAGAGGTTTTTGTTTCCTTACCTAAGAAGGTGTCCTCTGGCTCCCCTACAGACAGTTGCCCCACTCAGATTCTTCGGGAAGTCTTTCTTCAATGTCCAGAGCCGCCAATGTCATGCCTTAATAATTCCCTCATCAAGGACATGGTCCCTAATCTGTTCAAGAGTGCAGAAGTTGTACCTAATTTAAAGAAACCGGTTGCTGACCCGTCAATACCCAGCAACTTTCGCCCAATTTCATTGTTGCCCTTCTTGGGGAAAATCGTGGAAGCCCATGTGTCCAACTGCCTTAGTACCTTTGTCGAGCAGTCACATTATTTGGATTCTCACCAGGCTGGTTTTAGACCTGAACACTCCAAGGAGTCTGTTATTTTAGCAGTCCTGGATGAATTACGCAGGGGGGTTGACGGCAGCTATATGCAAGCTCTGGTGCTCCTGGACTTTTCGGTGGCCTTTGACACGGTTGACCACCGTCTGCTGGTCGACCGTGTCGATAGCGCGGGGATCCGGGCCTTCCACTGAAATGGGTATCCTCTTTCCTATGTGATCGTTTTCAAGCAGTTCGTCTAGCTGGCTTTCTCGCGGTGAAAAGGAAGTTGACGTGCGGGGTCCCTCAGGGCTCATCGCTCTCTCCCCTCCTTTCTAATTTGTACACTTTCCTTTAATTTTGGCCCTTCAAAAATGAGAGGTGGTTATATTCAATTACGCGGACGACCTCCGGTTGGTGTTCAACGTTGACGCCTCCCCTTCATCTAGGGAAAGCTTCCAGTCTACCATGCTATTTATTAGCAACTGGAATAATGCGAACCATCTGAAGCTAAACCCCGATAAAACCAAGCTGATTCTCACTGGTGGCCCAGCGAATCCCTGGATTTCCAACTTCTGGCTGCAGTCACTGGGCTGCCCTCCATCTCCTCTCAGCTCGGTCAAGAGTTTGGGAATTGTGATTAGCAATGACCTTACGATGAAGGCACAAATAAGCACTGTGGTCTTCGCTTGTGTTTTTTCACCTCCGGAGAATCCGCAAAATAATCAGATATTTAAACACCGAGGCTAGGATTCTAGCTATACTGGCTCTGGTTATGTCGCGTATTGATTATGCTAACTCTTTATATACCTGCATTCCAGCTTACCACTAAGGCGGCTTCAATTAGTGCAGAACCAAGCCGCCAGGCTTGTCTGTGGATAACCAAAATCTCATCATGTAAAACCTCTGTTGAAAAAGCTACATTGGCTTCCAGTCAACCCAACGCTGCCTTTTTAAACTCGGCTGTATAATTTATAAAGACCTCTCTGCCCGTGGCCCGGCTTTCATTTCATCTAAAGTACAGCACTATGTTCCGTCCCGTGACTTACGGTCAGCAAATATGAATCTGTTGACTCCTTGTCCATACAAACGCAAAAAACAAGGAGGTTTAAGATTTTCATTTCTGGTACCACAATTTTGGAACACTTTCTCCTGAATTGTGACTGTCCACTTCTTACACCCAGTTTAGAAAGTCTCTTAAAACTTTGTTATTTGTTCAGGCCTATATTTGAAAGTGTATATATTGTCACGGTAACTGATTGACTCTGCTTAGCGCCAAGAAACCGCTGGTGAACGTGTACTTTATAAATTATTTTTAACATAACATTAAAGTGAGTTGCTTTGTGGGACAAGACTATGCCACACTTTGGAGGACGCTGCACCTCATTGGACGGAGGGCCCCCCTGCTTCTCACCCCATCTCATTGAATAAACATATGAGGGCTGCAAAGCAACTCAGATTTGCTGCCTAATGCTACAAGGAGAAGGAGGACTTCCCTGCTGGAACCCTGGTCTGCACCATAGAGTATTGCTCCCTAAAGGACCGCTACTGTTGCACACTTGGAGCTACAGTTCTGAGCACTTTGCTTTGTTTAAAAAAGGATTAAGGAGTGGATTCCCTGAAGGCAACACGTTAACAGAGCTTCCCTGCACCATCTTCCTCAAGGAGTCCCAAGCCTGGGGTGCATCCAGTGGAATTTTAAGGATTTGGCCAGGTGCATTGTGGGAGCTGTAGTCCTAAAGTTCCAAGGATTATCTCAGCTTCTAGTTCCTTGGATTTGTGTTTTGGCCTCTTTGCACACTCAAGAGGAACTTCAAGAAGAAGTTCCAGAAGTTTGGAACAACTTTTGGAAAAAGCTCCATAAGTAGATCAACTCGACGCCAAGAGCGAAGCCGACAACCACGACCTGGCCTGGATTTCAGGTCCGTCTCACTGAAAGCGCCATAGCTCAAGTCTTCCAAGAGCTCTTGCTGAACCAAGCCAGTGAACCCGCAGTGAATCTAGCCTGACTAAGGGCTAGATGTAGGTAATCACAAATTACCGATTCTTAAATACCGAATTTTACCGATTCAGTATTTAAGAATGGGTAATTGTGATGTAGGAAATAATTCGGTAAATTTTACCGATTCTGTAAGATTCCTTATTACGAATCGGTAATACCGATTCGGTAATAAGGAATCACCTTCCCATTCATTCCTATGGGCCTGGAGACTCATAGGAATGTATGGGAAGCCATTCAATATTACCGATTCGGTAATAGGGGGAGCATATTCAAGGGTGGCAGGGTGTCACATTGACACCCTGTTGCACCCCTGAATGGTGCATGTGTTATGTTATGTTACTTTCGATTTATATAGCGCCAAATCACCGACAGGTCTCTTAGCGCTTGCTTTGGGAACCCGTCCTGGCTTTCCCTGCGAGATAACTCCTACTGGGCATCCCCAAGGTGAAGACCAGGCATCCCATCGCGGTAGGGCCGTAGTGGAGATTAAGCAAGCTATTGCCCAGAGTTGCAGAGTGTGAACCCATGATTCGAGTAGGCACCGAGGCGAGAATTATCGAGTCCGTGGGCATTTTGAGCTCAAGACTCTGCCGCGTCGGGAATTGAACCCTGGTCGCGGGACTGACCTCTGCATCAGGGTCTGCCTCCTCTAACCAGTGAGCCACACTTCTCCATGTGTGCACATGTGGCGCACATATGTCTGCCACATGGGACTTTTAAAAAAGCACAAAATTGCTTTTTAAAAGATATTCGGTATTTACCACCAACTTGTAGTTGGTGTTAAATAACGAATCCTTAAACCAAAAATGCACTCACTTGAGTGCTCCCTACATAGGATTTAAGGATTCAGTAATTTTACCGATTCCTTAAATTAAGAAATCGGTATTTTACCGATTCCTTACCGAATCCTTAAATCCAGCCTCCTACATCGCAAAGGGCTAAATATCGGTCGGTAATGGCAAATTTACCGATTTTCGGCTATTACCGACTGGTATTAGCCCACCTACATCTAGCACTAAGTGTTTTTCACACTGCCAAGAGAAAATCCTCCAGAATCTTTTCTAAGTGTGAAGGTAAAATTTTGACCGATGCCTCTCCGACCAGGGATCCATCGCGGTCGGCCTCAAACCTTTACTTTGTCCTGGTCAAACGCGACCAGATGTCCCAAGTTGACGCTATATGTTTGTAAGCACTAGAAACTGGTTAATCTTTAAGAATTAATGTCTCCGGTTCCCTATATAGGATTTTTTTCCTTTTGATGTCATTTTTAAGAACAACTATTTTCTATTTTTATAAATTGGTGTGGGATTTTTATTGTGTGTTCCGTTTTACTTATTTAATGTATTGGTGTTTTTTAAATGCTTTACATACCCAACTCCTGAGTTAAGCTTGCCTTCTCGCAGCCAGCTACCAAGGGTTGAGCCAGGAGCTAATGTATTGAGACCTTGACTGGACCTTGTATTGCGTTGGTAGCCTTATTGCTAATGGTAGGTGCATACTTACCCGCTACTTATAATCCACTTTCCAACATTTGGTGTGCAGCGGTGTGGATCCAGACATGTTTAAATGACACTATACAGTAAAGTAAGTTAAGATCTTCATTAATTTGCTAAGAGTTTTGAAAATTTTTTATTTGGCCGAACTATTTTTTTAATCCATCTTTTTGATTTTTCTAAATTTGTTCTATTGCTGATTTGTGAGGTTTGTGTGACCCAAAGCTAGGGATATAATGGAGCTAGATCTGGCTAAACTCAACAAACTCACAGGGGCTGAGCTTAGGGTTCAGTGTAGGTCCAGAGGGCTACCTAATAACAAGATCAGGAAAGCGGAGTTGCTTACTTTCCCAAAGGCCTGGGCACAGGTAGCTCCAGAGAAGGAAGGGGAGGGTGACCCATCCAGGAAGTGAATGATGATGACCATTCCATTTCTTCCAGCAACAGGTTCATACTTCCAGCTACAGGATAGGAGGACAGGGTCCACTGCATGTGGCCCACTGATGTTCATTAGAGAGAAGGTGCTTGAAGCTCAGTTAGCTTCCATAGCTTTGGAAGAGAGGAAGTTGGCCCTAAAGGAGAAGTGGCAACGACAATGAATTCGATACTGAGATGCCCAGAGGTAGTGGGTTTAAACGCCGACCACCGAAGTGAATATTTCCCATGTACACCAAAGGGGGATGATATTGACAAAGGGCTGACTGCATTTGAAAGAGCCCTTGAGATAAAAGAGGTCCACTCTAAGTACTGGGGTTCACTCCTGTGGGAACTGATCCCAGTAGCTGGTAGGGATAGGCTCCTGACCCTATTGGGGATGAGGCAAAATCCTACTCCTATATGAGTCACTGTTTAGTCAAGAAATGTGGTCTGACCTAGAGCAGTACAGGGTGAGGCTCTGGCACACCCAGAAAGTTAACAACCAGTCGTGGGTAGACTTTGTGGACATTTCAGTGAAGGTACTAGAGGGCTGGATTAGTGGTAATCAAGTGAGGACTTATGAGGGCTGTACAATTTATTGTTGAAAGAGCACATCCTGATTCATTGTTCACTAGTACCTAGTGGACTCTAACATGACAAGCCGTAGAGAGCTGGGGGAGCTAGCTGATGAGTGGTTTAAAACCCAGGTTTCCCATCTGCATCTGGGGCGGGAAGGTCAAAGACAGAAAGAGTCCTAACAAACCTGTGCAGGGGGGAAGGACCCCAAACCAAACCATTTTCAAGAAGAGAGGGTATCATGGGCAGGTGGGAGTCTTTTGACCCTGCAAAGGCAGGACAGTTCTGTGACCTGAATAATTCAGGTCAGTGGTTTGACTGTCCCCAGTCAAGACACAAGAGAAGGGATGCTGTCTGCACAAAGAAGCCCCTCATTCGTGGGCAATCCCAGGCGATTTTCCGCATAGGAGTGGCAGTGAAGATTGTCCCAAAGATGGGGAAGGGGTTGACAGAGGCAACCTTAATGTACTTGGGTGGGATGGTGTTAGACCTGGCACCTTGGCGTGAGTTTCCCTTCCACTTTTTGCTGATGTGCCTCAGATGTTTTTGCTGGTGTCCGCTGCTCAGGGCACTGCGCCACGGCCAATCCGTGCCGCAGTGCAAGTGCTCCCTATCTAAAGTATAACTGTGATTGATATTCCTGATTGGTTCATTGGATTTAGTGCAAAAAGCAAAGTGATGTGCATGTCCGGAAGGAAGAAACCTAAATTTTCTAACTTTCCATGGGCAGTAGGGGGTCAAAAATTGGAAACAGTGAAATCTTATGCCTTCCTTGGTAAAATTGTTATGAGTAATTTAAGTGAGAAAGCTCATATGGCCAACAATTCCCGGAAAGCCACTTCTCAGGGAAAGAGTTTGGTATCCTTATATAAGGCTACAGGTAGAAGGCACTTTTCTATACTACTGGATGTATTTAGAGCAAAAGTTCCTGCCTCCCTACTCTACGGAATAGAGTTAATCGATCTAAAAAATTGGAGCTTTTTAAATTCCTCGGAAGGAAAAATTTTACGTAGTCTAGTATCCGTTAGCTCAGCTAATTCAACTGCTGCCCTAAGACAGGAACATCGGTTACGTAGTAGCTGGGTCCAAGGTCTTGCAGGAATCGTACGCTGGGTTGTTAGCCTTGCAAGAAGTGAGCCCAATACCCTAAGACATCTTATAAAAAATGAGTTGTTGGGAAACTTTAATGACTATTCTTTGATCGTAAAAAATTTCAGATATGCTGTGAGTCAATTACAACTGGATAAAGATGTTTTATTCTCTTTATCATCTTATCAGTTAAAAACCCTTTTGAAGTCCTCCACATGAGAACTAGGGTTCAAACTGGATAGAGATTTCCGGATGTTGAAAAAAGGCTGCACTCCAGTTATTGATTCTTGCCTATTGAGGAAAGCTCAACCATATACGCAATGGAACATTCTTCATGGCGTTAGACGCCTATTGTTTTTGGTAAGACAGGATTTGCTCCCGCTGAAATCTCTCTATTCTAGATGGTATGGCCATTCAGCGGTCTGTGATTTCTGTCAGATGAACAATCAAGATTTGTCTCATGTCATTTTCGTTTGTCCAGCCCTGATGTCTTTCAGGCGAAGATGGTTAAGACCAATCTGCCTTCGACTGAACATTTTGTCTGCCGCTGCTTTCAGTACGGCTATGATTAACCCTCCTAATAATTTTTTGTTTTAAACTGTACAAATTTTTCAAATGTTTTTTGGATCTGTATTAAGTTGGTAATTTTTAGATTGTTGTGTATTTTGATGCAATGTACCTGCTTGACATTTTGTGTTTAATGTTTACTTTGCATGTATTTTATGTCTTTTATGTGGACCTCGTAATGAGTTCCGATATCATAATAAACTAAACTTGAAACCTGTCAATCCCCAGTAAAGTGCACCAGGAGTGCCAGGGCTTGTAAATGCCAATACTGCTAGTGGGCCTGCAGCGCTGGTTGCGCCACCCACAGAAGCAGCCTTTTTAAATGTGTCTAGGGTCTGCCATTGCAGAACCTGCGTGCAGTCGGGTACTGTCATGCTGGCTGGGCAAGTGCACACACTTGCCAGCCTCTAAACCTTCCCTTAACTTCATATTAGTCACCCCTATGGTAGGCCCAAGGGCAGGGTGCATTGTAAGTGTATGGTAGGACATGCTCTGGTGAGTGTGGCATGTCCTAATAGTGAATTACTGCCAAATTAGTTTTTCACTATTGTAAGGCTACCTGTTCCCTTTAGGCCAGATGGGCTGCTGGAATTATTACACTCTATAATCCCAGCAGGCTCCGGGAACATGGTAGAAAATAAAGTTTAGTATGCCTGGACTCAGAATAATAAAATACTTCTTTTAGTAAAGTTTATTTTAATATCCTGTGTTTGCAAATGCTACTTTTTGAAAGTTGCCCCCTGAACTGAGCCCCAGGAACAGTGGGCGCTACCCCCCCTGGAAAGAGAAGCTGCTGTGAGATCTGCATCTGCCTGGTAACCCTCCTGAGGAAAAGTGGAGTGCGCTGTGAAGAAATCACTGTGCCCTCTGAGAGGCCCTGGGCACCCCCGTCCCGCCGAGCAACGCATCTGCTTCCTGGCAGGTCCCAGATAACATTGCCAGGACCAGCCTCGCTGGCCCCAGCACCATGCCTGTCGCCTGCCTAACTGCGGACTGCACCGCAAGACTGGACTCTGCCTTTTGCCGCCTGCTCCTAAAGGAAGGATTGCCCCAAAGCCCCAGCTGCCGCCGTTCGTGTGCAGCAGCGGCGTGGGGAGAGAAGGAGCACTCCCTGTGCTTGCCAAGGCTTGTTGTGCCTCACTCTGCTGCCCGGGGCGTCGCCCCCTCTTTCTAGGACCCGAGCGCTGTGCCCAACTGACCCGACCAACGCCGCAACGTCGACCTCCTGACCCGAGCCGAGCCGTCGCTCTCATCAGCCCAGGAAGACACCGCGACGCGGGACCACCAGCCGACCCCTGCATTGCTGCCTCCACCCTCTTCAAAGATCTCCTAAGGTACTGTGTTGCCCCCGCGGTGCGAGCCGTCCTGCCTTCAAAGCTCGCACCCCTCTGTGTCCCTCTGCAGCCCCCGGGAGCCCCGCAGCGTGTGAAATCAGAGCCGCGGTACGAGCCGCCACCTCAGCGAGGCTCGCACCGCTCCGTGACCTTCTGCTGCCCCCGGGAGCCTCGCAGCTGCCATCTGACTCACGGTACGAGCAGCCTCCCCTCCAGTAATGCTCGCACCGCTCTTGGCCCCAAAGGCCCCCACAGGCACTCTCCGTGGCCGGCGCCCCCCTCCGCATCGAGTCGCACACAGCACTACGACTTGTACTTGGAGCTAGACCCGGCCGTGCCTTCCGCCTCTCATGCGAGAAGCGTGAGCTTTGGCAGGCCGGACCGATTCACTCGCCAGAAGCGCACGGAGGCACTGGGGACCGCTCCAAAGCGCTAGGGAGCACTGTACTTTCTGGAAACTGGGCAGAAGGCCCCAAAGATTACCCTTTTTAGACTGTAAGAAGCTGAACAAGAACTGTGGCATATTTAAAGAATAACTGGAACCATTTTGAACTGCACAAAGCCTGTATTTGAAAGCCTGCTTGAGATATATATATATAAAGAGATATATTTTTACAAGAATACAGTCTGGTGTCATTGTGTGGTGGGTTGATGGTTATTGCGTGTGATACTGCAAATGTTTAACCCTATGTACTCTAGAGATTAGCCTTGACAGCTTGCGCCACACTACCTAGAGGGTAAGCAGGGGTTATTTTTAGAGGGTAATCCTTCGCCCTGACTTAGAGGAGAGGGTCCCTGCTTGTCGCAAGTTCATACCTGCTAAACCACACTCAGCTAAACCATCTTGTGGAAAGCTCGGGATTTTTACATTCCTCCCAGTCCAGTTTTCGCGCTCATCATTCCACCGAGACCGCGCTACTCGGGGTGACGGAGAGTTTGCGGCATGGTATCGACCGCGAGGAAACATCTGCACTCATCCTTTTGGATTTGAGCGCGGCGTTAGATACCGTGTCCCATTCCATCCTTCTGAATTCTCTCCGGTCCCTGGTAGTAGATGGTCCTGCACTAGCCTGGATTACCTCCTTTTTAAGTGAGCGCTCCTTCCAGGTTTTTCCTACGAAAGCCGCATCTGCCACATGTCCATCGGCACATGGTGTACCCCAGGGGTACATACTCAGCCCCCTACTATTCAACATCTACGTCAGACTCCTGGCTACCATCGTGGAGGACGCTGGGCTGACTATATTCTCATACGCCCATGACACCCAAATTGTTTTCTCCCTTTCCAGCAGTGAGTGCAACAGTGTATCGATTTTGAAAACCGGACTGTCACGTGTAGCTGAGTGGATGCAGAGGTATCTCCTCAAGTTAAACGGTGACAAGACAGAGATCCTCATTTTGGGGAAGCATAAAGATTTTGGGGCCCGCAACATTGGCCCAGTGACATGGGACCCCTCCCCCAGCCAGTCTCCGTGGATCGCAACCTCGGATTTCTCATAGACGACAAACTCTCTGAGGCAGCAGGCCACCAAGGTGGCCGCCATCTGTTTCACCACCTTGAGATGGCTCCAGAAAATTTTATGGATGCTGCCCCATGCCACCAGGAGAACCGTAGTACAGGCGCTAGTAACCTCTCGCCTGGATTATGGAAATGTCCTCTATCTCGGTGCCGAAGCTGCTACCATTAACAAACTCCAGGTTGTACAAAACTCGTCGGCCCGACTTCTATGTAACATCCCGAGGAGATCATCTGCTTCACAGGCTCTTCGCGACCTACACTGGCTTAGAGTCCCTAGCCGCATTAAATTTAAAGCCCTGTGTTATCTTTTAAAAATTTTTTTAATTAAGCAGGGCTCGGCCCCAAAATATCTAGAGTCTTGTCCAACCCTACAAGCCTACTCGCACACTAAGATCTTCTGCTAATTGCAATTTTATTGTTCCAAGATTCAAACTTGTAAAGATGGGAGGTCGGTCCTTCTCCCACCTAGGCCCCAAATCCTGGAACGCACTACCTATCGCCTTGAAATCAGAGACCAACCTTTTTTGTTTTCGGAAAAAATTGAAAACCCTACTCTTTCAATAGATTTATCTGCCGTTCTAGCTGGTTTATGAAACTGATGTTGTGTCCTCACTTTCTACTTCAGTCTATCTCTTGCCCCGGGAAACCCACTGCGGGTAGCTGTTGCGCATTATAAGTTCAAATAAATAAATAAATACCTGTGCCAACCAGAGACCCACAATTCTAACAGATGGAAATTGCAACCCTGGCCGTACTGCCCCCCAGCAGGTAGAGGAATAGGCAGAGGCCAAAAATCAATAGTACTGAGGTTGAGGCTCAGAGGTACAGGAGCCAGTGTGACTATGGTCAGAGAGAAACTGGTTTTCCCACGGCAGATCATGCCTGGTGTGTATCACCAGGTAACCTATGCAGACAGCAAAGCCAAACTCCAACCCAAGGCAATAGTAATTTTGGAATGGGGAGGTGTGACAGGCCCTAAACAGATAGTTGTGCCTCCTACACTCCCAGTAGAGTTTTGTAGAGATCTACCACATGGTTAGGGTAGTCAAGTTTTTTCTTCAGGTTACCTCCAGCTCTAATCCAAACTTTTCTTTTTCCAACCCTTGTATCTTCATAAGCATACTGTCTATTGTCATGGTTACATGTTCTATATTACATGTGCACATTCCAATAACGCTACACATCTTCCCCCTTTTACAGTCAATAAATATGCAAAACAATAGTAAAACCTAAATTTATACGCTAATAAGATGCATCAGTTAAACACTAAAATCATTACCTACCAAATACATCCAAAAAAAGGACCCATAAAAGTATACAGTAAAAACCCCTCTACTTAAACACATTGTCTACAAACCCCTTTAAACATTTGCATAGGTTCCCCAAACTCCACATAGATCCATCCATCATAATCACAATACATATTCTCCCTTCCTTCACATGCACAGGTTTGGAGAACTTTCTCCTATCCTCATGATTCCACCTTTCCTGATAGCCTTCCTGATTTCTGTCACTTTAACACCTTTCCTAGGATCATAATACTCCTTGGCCCTACGTCGTTTTTTCATGACATCTCTTTCCAGCGCACCATGAGATATATATATATATATATATACTTATATACACATACACACACACACACACACTCACTCACTCTCTCTCTTTACGTTTTAAGCATGATGGAACTTCCTTTAAATCAGTTTTCTCCCCTTTAAAGATATGAATGGAGATCCACCAGTTACTGAATGGGGTGTAATCCAACAAGCCCAAACCAATTTCCTCAGTTCATTACTCCACAGCAACCCATTAGCCAAGGAAAGCTGGATATACTCCATAATCAAACCATTGATACTTTCAACTTATCCATTTGCTTGAGGTCTGACCAAAGCAACTCTTTGATGCTGGACCCCCATCCTATCCAAGAACTCCATCATATTCCTGGAAATGAACTGCAATCCATTATCAGACACCAAAACCCTAGAAATACCTTCGTTCATGAACACTTTCTCACAAAATCCAATCACGGGGTGTGGAGGAGCGGTCCAATATGGCAGACGCGCGCTACACGAGTCCCATAGGCCCACCAATATATACGTCTCATATCCTGCCCCATCAGCATTTATTTTGCTCCAGCCCTCTTCGCATTGTGCATGCCCGTGCCCAGCATGCCGTGGTGGCGCCAGAGGATTTAATCACCGGCGGTGGAGCCGGATTGCAAGGCTATCTCCAGGCCGGGATCTGCTGCGGATGCCTCTGCCGCACTGCGCCCCGGCTCCTGGCGGCCGGACCGTGTGCACGACACGCCTTCGGGTGGGTGAAGACTCCGGGGGCCTGCCTGCATGAATCCAGTGGCGCTCTGCTATACCATCACCGTGGGACAGATGCTTTGCTGTTGCTGTGTCACCGTGGGGCCCCTGCGGAGCGGGCCCATGGCTTGCGGTTCTGTGCTCCCTGAAACAGACCTGGTAAATCTTCCCTTTCTGGGGGCCTGAGAGGCAGCGGAGCTCTTTACCTGCTTCCCCCCGGGCAGCTAATTGGCTCCTGCTGTGACTCGCTCTGAGTCGGCCTTGCGGCCATACTGGATTGTCTTTGCGGGATGCCATTGCCGATGGGTGTGGCGCCTGCCTATGTTGGGCCCGGCTGTGGAAGATTGCCACAATTTGGACCTGTGCTGCGCAGTTCTATGCAGTAGACAAGGGACTCTTGCCAGGTCAGTGTGAGGCCCCTCCCTTTGCCCTGGTCTTGTCTCGGGAGGGGGGGCTGGTGGCTGCGCCATGGAAGAACTGTGATCCTGCCGAGGCCTCCCGTCTCTGCTTTCTACAGGATCCCCTGGAGTCCTTGGTGGTCCTCCCCTACCTTCCCAGCGGCTGTGGTGGTGTGTTCCGTCGCACGGGATTGGGCGTGAGGCCCTTCATACTGCCTGGTTTGCCCTTGAGCCCCCCTGCATGCCCTACCACCAGGGCCGGAGATTTCATCTCAGACATAGAGCCCTCCATATAATGCTGCAGAGTGGTGGGGTCTTTTTAAACAACAGTGGTCCCTTACAAGCAAAAGAATATAATTAAATAAATATAGACACAGTCATTTCTATATTGGTGTGACATGTCCAGCCGGACAGAGATCAAATATTTAGTTTAGAGTAGTAGCGACAAATTCATCAACAATTTACAAAGTGAGGCACAAGCCTGTACCCTACTAAAACAAACACAAAAAGTGAAACACAAAGGGCTTTTTAGGCAAAAGCTTACGGTTCTATAAATATCACAATTGTGATAGTAGAACAGAGAATTTCAGACACCTTTACATGTTAAATGACACATGGTACATAAATGTATAAGGTGCGCAATTAAGGTCGACGGCGTTTCGATCCCACTACATAGTTATGGGGATCATCATCAGGACATTTAGTAAATGCCTAAACGATACATGCCTCATTTGCCGTGACTGAGCCAGTGTGGAGAGGGCTCATGAACCGGTATCTTGCAATGAACAGAGTTGTGGACGGAACCCAGAGTCGGAGCCTAATATGAAGCGTCAGTTCAATTAGTAAACAATACGAGTGATCGCTTCAAATTTAAGCAAAATAGCCTAGATCTCCAATTAGTGTCGGTCCCTCACGGTGGAGTAGTGGGGGGCCTGACTGTTGGCTTGCACTGGGCCCCATGCGTGGCTGCCAGTCTGCGTGGATCCGGTGGGGGACCACCCCCCCTACATTGGGTGGGGCATTTGTATACATCGCTTCTGGAGCACCCTGGTGGCCGCTGCGCCGTCGCCTCTACTGCGGAATATCCCCTGTCACCTTACTACGCTGTACAAAAGGACCATCACCTGGCACGGGCACCCATTAGGGGGGTGGGGAGTCGCCGGCGTGCGGAAGTGGCCGGGCTAGGCCCGGGTGCAGCTTGTGTGCGGGTTGCCACTCCACTTGCCTCCCTGCCTGTTTCGGACTGGCCGCTTGTAGTGAGGGGACCCTTTCCATCTCTCACACCCAGAGGTGCTTCCACTGGTGTGGCTGTGGTGCTGAGGTGCGGGTGCACCACGCATGGACCCATACAGAACTTCACTGGCTTGAGGGGACCTATCTGCTGTCACTCAATATGACTCGTGATAAGCTACATGGCGCTAAACAGAGCCAGCTCGATAGCTATGACGCCGCTGGTACGAAATTGACAGATCCAACGAGTCAGGGCTCAGCTAGCTAGCCCTGATAACTCCTCTTTGGTGGTGGCAATCACACAGTCCCGAGATGCACTGGAGGCTCAGATTGGGGCAGTAGGATCAGATGTCATGTTGATCCATGAGGACCTCCTCAAAGCGGTCGACAGAATAACTGAAGCCGAAACCCGGATCTCTACCTCAGAGGATACAGTCCCTTCACTGCAAAAAACGTGTCCTCTCTGGAATTTATCACTAAGGGGCTAGCGCTTAGGGCGGAGGCTACCAAGGGCAGGGCCTGGAGGAACAATCTTCGCATTGTAGGTTTTCCAGAGGGGTGCGAGGATAATAATCTGGAACGATTCCTTCTCACATGGATCCCTCAGTCGTCTTTGTCTCCATGTTTCATAATTGAACGTCTGCACCAGGCATTGATGCCAATTGGGGCCAGGCCTCTTCCCATTATAGCGAGATTCCTCAACTTCCACGACCAAGACATGTTTCTCACACAGGCTAGATTGCCTGGCCGGCTTCAGCATGATTCCCACTCTATTCTCATCTTCCCGGACTATACAAGACTGATGCAACAGCAGTCTTTCACGGCTGCCAAAGCTCATTTGCGAAAGCTCAAGCTCCAATACGCTTTGCTTTTCACAACTCGGCAGAGGGTTATATATGAGTTGCGTGCTCTCCTCTTTGAAACCCCCAGGAGGTCTTGCCTAGACAGAAGAACGACGGAAGCTCAAGCCACATACTCCGCAACGTTTTGATTCAGAGTCGTCATACAGTGAAGCCACTTTGCGGATTCCTAAAACTAAAGGGAAAATTAACAGATCATGCTTGAAGCGTCATTCGAAGTCTCAAGGTGCCTCCGGTTCCCGGAATAATGGGGGTATACGTGACTCCTCGCTGGTTCACCTGTCCTGGTGCGACCCAGACAGGCTGGTGAACTCCAACTCATTTTCCCTAGTTCATATTTCTCATGCGGTCTTATTATTCTAGAACTGGAATTTGAGTACTCTGATTGGTTTGTCTAATAAGCTGATGGTATTAAGCATGGGCCTACTGGTGGCCTCCCCCCCCCCCCTTCCTTTTCCTCTCTGCAGTTGAGAACTTAACGTTTCTTTGGGGATTGTATTATGGGGAACCGTTGGTATGAGACAGTGCCTTGCCCCGTTGGGGTAGTGGTATGATGCTCACCCGAACAGATACTTCTACTGTTTTTGAGGTATTGGGTGGGGTAGATATTTCAGAGAGAAAGGGTTATTTGTTCTGGTTGATTATTGTTTTTGCCACCAAGTCTTTCACTCTTTGTATTTTGAGATTGCTAATGTCGTCCATATTATCAGATGCTTCAATGCATGTCACCACCGATTATGTTGCAGGATCTAGCCAGGGTTGGGAGTAGAGAGCTTGCAATTCTTCGTTGGAATGTCAATGGCCTATTGGATAAAATTAAACAGGGTGCTGTATTACCCCAGGGAAAGCGACACAGGGCAGGTTTTCTGATTTCTCTGTTTTAGGACGGTTCGGCTTCGCACACACCTACCATCAATCAGGGGTTTATAAAGCGTGCTACTCACCCGTAAGGGTCTCAAGGCGCTGGGGCGAAGGGGTGTGTGCAGCTCCGGCTCAGTCGAAAAGCAGGTCTTGAGGTTCTTCCTGAAGGTGTGCAGGGTCCGTCTGATGTTGACTGGGAGCTCAGTCCAGGTCTTGGCTGGGATGTAGGAGAAGGCTCTTCCGCCTGCTCTACAGATGGGTATGCGGGGGGGTCTCAGCCAGGGCGAGGTTGGCGGAGCAGAGGTTCCTTTTGGGTAAGTGGAAGGAGACTCTCTCGTTGAGGTATTTGGGTCCGATGTTGTGGAGGTATTTGTAGGCGTGGGTGAGAAGTTTGAAGGTTATTGTCTTCTCGACGGGGAGCCAGTGGAAGTCTTGTAGGTGTTGGGTCATGTGTTCGTGCCATGGGGTCCCGAGGACTAGTCTGGCTGCGGCATTCTGGATGGTTTGGAGCTTGTGTAGGAGGATTCTGTTGTTTCCTGCATAGAGGGCTTTGCAGTAGTCCAGTCTGCTGGTAGTGAGTGTGTGGGTGATGGTCTTTCTGCATTTGGGGGTATCCATTTGAAGGTCTTTCGGAGGTTGAAAAGGCAGTTGAAACTGGTGGAGGCAATGGAGTTGATCTGGCGGGTCATAGTGAGGGAGGGGTCAAGGATGATGCTGAAGTTCCGTGCATGGTCTGTAGGGGTGGGAGGACTCCCGAGAGAGGAAGGCCATCAAGTGTCGTCCCAGACAGAGGTGGCGGGTCCTAGGATGAGGTTGAGCTTCAGGCAGCGATATATCATCCAGGCCGCGATGTCTTTCATTCATTTCTGGAAGCAGAGTCTGGGGTCCTCAGGGTTCTTCTTGAGGGAGAGGATGACCAAGTTGTCGGCGGCGTATGATACTATGCTGAGCCCATGCTGTCTGACAATGGCGGCGAGGGGGGCCATGTAGATGTTGAAGAGCGTGGGGCTGAGCGATGATCCTTGGGGTACTCTGCAGTTGATCTCTGTGGGTTCGGGGAGAAAGGGAGGAAGTCTGATCCTCTGGGTTCTGCCGGTGAGAAAGGATCAGATCCATTTGAGGGCGGTTCCTCATATCCCAGCGTCACGAAGTCTGGCTGCGAAAGTGCCGTGCGAGATGGTGTCGAAGGCTGCGGAGAGGTCTAGTAGGATGAGCGCCACAGTATTTCCCCTGGTCGAGTAGCATGCAGATGTCATCAGTGGCGGTACGGAGTGCGGTCTCGGTTCTGTGGTTGCTCTGGAATCCAGACTGGGATGAGTCTAGGATGGAGCTTTCTTCTGTGAAGGCGGTCAGTTGCGCATTTACGAGTCTCTTGGTGACTTTGGCGGTGAAGGGGAGCAGAGAGATGGGCCAGTAGTTTTCAGGTCTGTCGGGTCGGCTGTGGGTTTTTTGTGGAGGGGATTGACTTCCGTCCGCTTCCATTCGTCTGGGAAGATGCCTGATTGGAGGGAGGCATTGATTAGGGGTGGGCGGAATTTGCGTAATCGCGTTACGCAAATCTCTGCAAAAGCGCCCAAAATCTCCGTAAACACATGCAAATATCGTGAAGACGTGGAATTGCTTGCCCTGCCTGTTTGCAATTTGTTTTTGCGTGTTTGCGTTGGAAATGTGTCGCTAATGGGCACGGCCATCTTGTTTTCACTTGTCCCGCCCGTTCGCGATGCCTATTTCCTTTTCCGGGTCACGTATTGCATGCTCCCGCCCGTTCGCGATGCGAATTTCCTGTTCAGGAACGCACATTACGTGTTCGCAAAGCTTTTTGCGTGTTCAGGGGCATATATCGCGCAAACTTGCCCACGCGGTCGCAGTCGCAATGGGCACGGCCATCTTGTTTTTCACTCTATTCTATAGTTCTTGGCCTGGTTTTCTATCCTTCCTCCATCTTTGTTTCTGTACACTTTTTTAAAATCTTTTTTATTTATTATCTATCTCTCTACTTTCCTGATTCTATATTTTGAGTTTTTTCTACTTTTTGTTACTTTTTCTACTACTGTTTTACTCTTTTGCTATAACTTGCTTTTTCTTTTACCTACTTTTCCAATTTCTCCCTTTTCTTTTCCGACCCCCCCCCAAACCCCGAGTCCTGAAGTCATGGCCATTCGAGAGGACAGGGGCAAGGGCAGGGCTGCTCCCAGCCACAGCCGTGACTGCCTTCCCTGCGGAAGGCGGCGCCTTATGGGGTGAATGCACTGGCCTTATTTGGTGATGTGGAGGTGGCCGCACTTGTTTCTTTTTATCAAGCACCACCTCCCCTTAACCCTGGCAGCAGGCTGCAGGCCTGGGTCCGGGTACGGGCTCCGGGAGCATCGGCAGTGGTGGGAAAATGTGCGCCGGGCAGTGTTTCGCTGCTCTGGTGTCCGGCGCACCAATAACCAGTTGACGCACCGGTGGTCCGATATCCTGGACCGGGAGCAGGACCTGCTGGACCAGCCAGAAGTGGAGGTCCCGGGGCTTGGTGAGTAGCTATTTAATATTATTACTTTGTGTTCTTCCGCTCTGTTGTATATTGCGAATAAATTTTTTCCCCGAACAGCAAGAATGCTGCTGCTTACATTGTAGGTAAATTACGTTTAGAAATCTACTGTGATTATGACACAGGTGCTCGGCGCTACTAATCTTACTTGTTTGCAACTTTGCGCTCGCTTGGCATGATTATGTAAGAGTTTACTTTAGAGAACTTATGTTAGGTAATGCTAGAGAGACTCTAGTCCTTCCTTTGTCCTCCTGCCACTAAGAAGAGATAGTGGTGGATTCATAGGTTTAGTTTAGTTACTTGTTATTAGTAGGTATGTTTTTAGTGGTATGCGTGATGCATCCTCTGTCACGTCACGTGTTGCTGAATGCTGCTTACCCTTTTTCTTAGTAAAACCCATTTGTAGTTTGTTTATTGATTGGTAATATAGGCTTATTATTTATCACTAGCAGAACATCAGCAGGAACCAACCAAATCTACAATTTGGTGTATGCAAAAATGTATACATTTGTCATCCATTGCATTTTTGCAGACTTAGTGAACAATTGGCCCGTCTGGAATAGGTGGGCTAGGTCACGTGGTACTTAGGCTTAGTTAGTATTTTGGAATTAGAATGGAACACTGGAATAGTGTTCATAAATATATAAAATAATAACAAGACGGACCGCAACGCGAATCCCGCAATACTACTAGTCGACCAGATTTAGATAGGTCAATTTTAATGCAATTGTTGTTTGCATAAATGTTTTCTCGAGCGTTTTCAAAAATATTTTATTTGTTTCACACCAATCATACATGTTTGTCTCTTTCTTTCTTACATCTTTCATTATCAGCACCCAGTGGCAGGAAGACTGGGGTCGGAGTCGGCGGAAGCTGGGAAAGATGCCTCCCAGGGCCACGAACGCTCCTCTACCGAGGGCTCTGCTGCTGGCCCCAGTAAGTCTTCCTAATTCTATTGTTACAAGATCTTGTCCAATGTTCAATCTAGACAATCAGTTTCTAAATTCTTGTTATCTCTGCCTCTAACTGCCTCTGCTATGACTCTACTACTACTACTATTAGTCTGTAGCTAAGCTTGCCCAGGTGGCCAGTCTTCATTTTAAAGGTTTTAAATAACACATCCGATTCACCAATCGCTCTAGCCACTGAGTCCAGTCCTTTGGGTTGTCCTTTTCTAGTCTTCTTAATCTTGAGGCTTTTAGAAAATTCCCACCAAAACAATTCCCAACCAGATATTTAACTATTTTTTATAGGATACTTGTACATACTACTACTGTTTTAGGGATTCTGCACATACAGAACTATGCACAGGACACTACTAGTGTCTACTCTACTCTAGTAGTTCCAGATTTGTACTAGTAATGTCTGTTGTATATGTATGTATTTAAGCTTTGTTTGAATCTTGCTAGTGAAAAAGAATAAATAGGAGGATGTGTGTATGGCATCTAAAATATGTGTAATGTTTTTTCTGGGCGTACTACCAACCACCAGTGCCGGGGCCAGCGGCGATGGCGACGCGGCCATTCTGGAGGGGGCAGGAGATGCAGCACCTGCAGGGGCTGCTGGGGGTGAGACAACTTACCACCACCGCCACTGTTGCTATCTTTACTTATTGACACTGTGCTCGCTGCAAGGGTGTACACTACACTAAACTGTTGATACTTATGAAGTAAGAAGTTGTTGTGAACAACGGTTGAAGAAGACACCCTTTACTTAGCATTAGCAATAGTGGCAGGAGTTGAGTAACCAATGGCCTCTTCTATCTGACTTCAACTCAGCTGTGAAAGTTTTATGGAGAAGACTAAAAGTCATATTAGATGACCTTGATGGGTGTGTTGAACGAAAATGGAAAGAAGGGTGGAAGGAGGAAGGATGGGCTAGATTTAATATTTATGACTGGCAGAAAACGATACGTGGGATGCATGCATAGGTGGCTGATAGGAATCCGATGCATGGGTGGATGAAGGATGGGTGGAAGGTGAAAGAAAAGATGCTGCCTGGGTGGGTGAAAACTGTATGGGTGGAGGATAGCAAGAATCCTCAGTGGTGTTTGGGTCAAACTGTAAGGCAAGCAAAGAAGTAAAGAATGCATGGGTGGTGGTTTAAAAAAAAAAAAAGAATAAATGTTTGTTGGTGAAATATACTAAGGTTTGTTGAGAGATTAAGAAGAATGATAGACGTTTACTTTGAATGGATGGATGCCTGGATGGTATCATTATAGATAGCATAGGCGGAGACTGTCACTGGATGAAGAGTCTTAGTTTGAAGAGACTGTGAAAGAAACCGCGCCAGAGTAGCAAAGCCGAGGAGAATCTAAACTGTTTTTTTCAGAATACTCCCTTGACCCACAGTAGTTTGCAAGCACAGCATATATATTATGTATGTAGTAGTTATCATCAAGCGCCTTCCTCCGACTCCGAGGACAACTTCCTACCTATGTTAATTTGTTTTCGACTGGGCCAGCCAGCCTGCCATGGGTGGTTATCAGCTAGTTACACAATCAAAACATGTCGTCCAATATATAAGCAATGATCATTGGATCAGATATCATCTGTCTTTTTCTTTTAGTCAGGGCAAGGTGAAAGTGACATTAAGCAGTTGCCCTTGATGTAACAGAGTATGGCCAGTGCCACTGTAATAGAAAAATATGAGCTTCCCCACCTGCAGTCTGCGTCATGACTAGCATCATCATCTGGCTTGAGGGCAATGGATTTAGGGAGATTCAGGAGGATGGAGGAGCAGGATTTGCAGGAGTGGACTGTGAAATGCATATATGGCAATAAAAAGACTAGAAGATGGTGGTGATGGATTTGTTGTGATTCAATAATAATAATAATAAAGACATTTATAGAGCGCCATGGTTACGCCATCCCGGCGTGTCCCCGCGCTAAAAGAGAGAAGAAAAAGCTCGCATGGGGAGAGGACAGTGCGAGGCCAAAGACATTAATATAGACTTATGAGGAGAACAGATGAGTTTTCAGTTGACGTCGGAAAATAGTTTCCGAAGGCTCCAGGCGGAGACTGATGGGAAGTTTGTTCCATCCTATAGCAGCCGCCACTCTAAAGGACCGACCTCCCATTTTTTCTCTCCTATAGCGGTGGGTCACAAGAGTGCCCATGCCGCCCGATCTAAGCGGTCTGCGTGGCTCATACCAGGTAACCAGACCCGCCAGGTAGCCGGGAGCTGTATGCCAGAGGATCCGATGACATATTAGGAGGGCTTTGTACATTATTCTTTTTTTCACTGGGAGCCAGTGGAGGGCCTCCAGGGCAGTTCTGGAGTTGGCTCTTCTTGGGAGTCTTAGCACTAGGCGAGCTGCAGAGTTTTGCAGTATCTGGAGTCGTCCTATGCTTTTACTAGAAGCTCCCAGGAGGAGGACATTCCCATAGTCGAGGCGTGACGTAATCAGTGCCTGGGTCATAGTGCGCCGAGCCTCCAAAGGAAGGAGGTCCAGGGTTTTATTGAGAGTCTTTAGGACACCAAAGCACTTGCCTACTAAACGGTTGATGTGTGTCTCGTAAGAAAGTGTGGAATCCATCCATATCCCTAAGTTCTTAGCTTCAGGACACAGTGTAGGCATAGAGCCTAAACAACTTGGCCACCAGTCACATGTCCAGAGCCGTTGATCACCACCAACCACCAAGACTTCTGTCTTGGAGCCGTTCAGTTTTGGACCGTGCTTATCCATCCAAGTGGCCAATGCTTGCATGCAGGCTCTGAAGTTATTGGCTCCAGCTGCAGGTGTTTGGGTGAGGGTGAGTAAGAGCTGCGTATCGTCGGCATAGGAGACAATCTCTACGCCGAACGATTGAACTAACTCAGCCAGGGGGGCCATATATAAGTTAAACAGGGTAGGACTCAAAGCAGAGCCCTGTGGCACCCCCTGCTCCAATACCCTCTCCTCAGACTGAAACGAGCCCCGTTGGACCTGAAAGCTTCTGCCCGTCAGAAACGATTTTAGCCAACCGAGTGCTCTATCAGTCACACCTCCTCTGTTCAGACACTGTAGCAAGGTGATATGTGCTACAGTGTCGAACGCTGCACTAAGGTCTAGCATGACCAGTGCCATGGTTAGGCCTACGTCAGCTCCTTGACGTAGAGTTTCGGTGGCTCGTAATAAGGCCGTTTCAGTAGAGAAACCCCTTTGGAACCCCGATTGGGAGGGGTGCAGGAGATTAGTCTTCTCCGCGAATGCCATCAATTGCACATTTGCAATTTTCTCTGCAATTTTCTCAGTATAGGGTAGCAGAGAAATAGGTCGTAAGTTCTCCAGGACATCATGGCTTACATTAGGTTTTTTTCTAATAGGTAACACAATTGCCTTTTTCCAGTTTATCGGAAGGGTCTGGGAGTCAAAGGATGTTACAAGGACATGGCGGATGTAAGGTTCTAAAGCCACTATGCTTGCACCCAGGACCCTCGGAGGAGCGGGATCTCGTGGAGAACCCGATTTTATAATAGTGCAGATGGTTTCAATAGTTTTATAATTTTATAATAGTGCAGATGGTTCAAGTAGTGAGGCTCACTGGTTAGAGGCGGCAGACCCGAGAGCAGAGGACGGCCCGGGACCAGGGTTCGATTCCCGGCGCGGCAGGTTTCTGGACCAGGGTCAGCGGACTCGATAATTCTCTCGCCTCGGTGCCCACTCTGATCAGCGATCACACTCGGCAACTCTGGGCATTAGCTTGCCTCATCTTCACTAACGGCCCCACCAGACCGCCGGGGATGCCTGGTCTCACCCTGGAGATACCCATTAAGGGACCATCTCTCAGGGAAGCCAGGAAGGGTTTTGCAGCGGTCGAAGCGCCTTGGGACCCTCCGGGTAAGTAGTGCGCTATATAAATGCCTATACATTTACATTTACATTTACAAGTTCTTTACTGGGTGGTACGGTAAAACACTCTAACCTCGGCTCCGAATTCAACAGTGCCACTTCCTTCAGTTCTACGAAGGTTTCTCCATCAGCAGGACAACTGGAGAAGGAGCTGTATATTTTTTTGACCTTGTTGGCAAAATATTCTGCCACCTTATTACATTCCATGACGGAATCAGTCTCCGGGACATTGGAATTTGAGACGACTGAGATTTCTTTATAGATTTTAAAGAGTTCTCTAGATGAACAGTCCGCCTCACTAATTCTATTTCCATAAAAAGTGGCTTTAGCAGCTCTAACCTGCTTTTGGTAACTTCTCTGGGCTGTTCTATACTGAAGTTTAGTGCGCTCCTTCATATCCCTGCACCAAAGTCTTTCCAGCTTTTTACATTCTGATCTGATTGACTGCAGATCTATAGTGTACCATAGGGCCGATCTCCTAACTCTGTTCCCCTGTTTGGCCGTGGATAGAGGGACTACCCTGTTCAAGGCATCAAGGATCCGTGTTTCTAAGTTTTGGTTAGCACTTTCACTATACGTGCCTCCCGGCATCCCACCTAAGCTTATCATCTCGCTAAAGATAGGTTGTGAAATTTTTTTCCATTTGCGGTATGGGTAGCTATTGTTGCCACTCAACTGGGGGGCAGACCTACCTAAAGTGCAAATTTCAAAAGGGACTAGAAAATGGTCTGTCCAGGGAAGTGGGTTAGGAATACTCTTGGTTATGCCCTCCCAGTTGGCAAACACCGGGTCCAATAAATGGCCATGAGTATGTGTGGGTGTTTGATTTATCAGTACCAAATTCGTATTACGTAATTCCTGCCTCATCTCCGTGGCTTCCTTTAACTGGATGTCATCAAAATGAATATTTAGATCACCCAGAAGCAGGACCTTCCTATGTCTGAGCGCTAGGTGAGCAAGGTGTTCTTGCAAACTCTGCCTAAAAGGAGGTCTATAAAGGAGGATACCCGAGATATGGTCCTGAGGGCCAAGTTTCAGTGCAAATTTGCCGGCTTCGCAGTTCTCTATTCCAAGAGGTTCGAGGGAGCATACCAGGGGGCCTTGCTGATCATTGCAATCCCGCCTCCTCGGCCTGACGGTCGATCCACCCTGGCTATACTATAGCCGGGTGGAAGGGATTCGATAATCTCGGGGTCGGAGTCCACCCCCAGCCATGTCTCCGTCAGAAAGAGTAAATCGAGGCCCTCCTCTAAGAGCAGGTCCCAAATTTGTAAGGCGTGTCTCGGGAGGGATCGACAATTTAACAAGCCTCCTCTGAGGCTCCTTGTCCGTTCTTTGTTGCCTATCTGTTTACTGGTTTTAAATGGGCAATGTCGGCATTTGGAAGAGGATATAACCTCCATTTTGTGCCTGCAACACTCATTTATCGGCGGGCATAAGTTCCATAGGTCCTGTCTATTATAGGTTATCAGGTCAGTCGGAGAAAGGGCAGGGGTTATGGCCCTGGACAGCACCCGACCGCGGACGGGCGCAGACGGGCTTGCCTTAGGCACGCCTTCGGCGCGCAAACGTCGCGCCCGCTGCGCGACCGAAAGATGCACATAATTTATGTTGCTCCGGGGCTGTGGGTTGAGGGGGCGTGGCCTGAAAGGGGCGTGGCCTCCGCTTGTGGCGGGAGGGCGCGAGGGGGAGTATGCGACCAGCGTGCAGCGTCAGCGATGGCTCCGCTGCGTGCAACGACTGTGTCTTAGGTAGGTAAGTTTTAAGAAACACAAGTAATCTGTGACCGTAGTTTTTCTAAAACACAAGCAGTTAGTCAAACAGTGAAATTTTAAAAAACACAAGTAATCTGTGAAGATATTTTAAAAAGATGGTGCCTCGCTCCCGGCTTTCCGCCTCAGGAGCTTACCTCTCGGTTTTGCTAGGTGCCCTGACCGCGTCGGCTTTATTCGGAAGTGGTTGGGGGCGTGGCCTGAAAGGGGCGTGGCCTCCGCTCGTGGCCGGACGGCGCGAGGGGGAGTATGCGACCAGCGTGCAGCGTCAGCGATGGCTCCGCTGCGTGCAACGACTGTGTCTTAGTGTGTCAAAGTTTCTAACCAGAAAGACACACACAAATAAACCTAAATAAGAGAGGAAGACAGTAAGAAGTGCAAGCCTAATTGTCAGGGAAGTATAGCTCACCCTCAAACTCTGGGGGTTCAACCAGAAGTATCATCATCTAACACACTACTTCTGTCACCTGAGCCGCTGTCCTCCTCTTCCTCCGTTGATTCATGTATTGTGTAATTCGGTGGTATAAAGTACTATTCATTTTGATCATGGTTAACCTCTCCACGTTTTTGGGTGAGAGACTGGTCCTTCTCACTGTTACAATGGAACTCAGCAGCAAGAGACACTTGCAAGCCAGATAGTTTATCGCCAGCCTGCTGAGCAGTGGCCATTGGCCCCCTTTCCCATACCAATACCGCAATGGGTTTTGATCAATGTACACCTCTGTTGGGTCATCCAGATAGGCCTGGACCATCCGCTCAATGTTCAGGGGTGCTACACTTTGTTCGGCCTCTTTTGTCTTTGCATCAGCACTGGACCTATCAAGTCCTTGCTGTAAAAACCAATCCTTTAAAGATTTTACTGGGGCTAATGATTCAGTTCTTGCTGTTGTCGATAGAGCTGGTGAGTGTTCTGAGCCAAATGCACTGCCCTTAGGCTCCGAAGTTAAACTTGACACTGAAAGCCCTGCTGCAGTACTTGTTGTGGGTTTATGTAGCGGGCTTTTAATTACCAGCTGTTCATTTTCCAACTTACTGGCTGCCTCAGCTATCCAAGTTATGTACCGGGCAACATCCACTTCTGAAAAAGGAAATGCATGCATGATGATGATAACTTGATGGTTAATGATAAATAGTACTACCTTACTAACGACTACTACTAGACAATTAGACAGTACAGGGCAGCAGTATATTAATATTATGCAATTTGCCTTGCCTGTCTGCCCTCAGAGAGACCCAGATTACATACAGTTTGAGTTCTGTTGTACCGGGCTTACTTTTAAAGATAGCAAAGAAAATTTAAAAATAGCTGTAGGGATGAATTATAAGCAGAGAGCAAAAATAATAACAACAGCACACGGTAGTAATGAATGAAGTAAAAAAATTAATCACATTATTTAAAAGATGATGAAACTTAATACTGTTACTGTGTTATCTTGGTCAAAATGGGGAGTTGCATCTCAGCATTCCTCTTGATCCTCCATTCCATGGATGCTCCGTCCATCAATCTTGGATGACGCCACTGCCTGCCTAAAGAACGCATGGGTGGTGGTTTAAAAAAAAAAGAATAAATGTTTGTTGGTGAAACAAACTAAGGTTTGTTGAGAGATTAAGAAGAATGATAGACGTTTACTTTGAATGGATGGATGCCTGGATGGTATCATTATAGATAGCATAGGCGGAGACTGTCACTGGATGAAGAGTCTTAGTTTGAAGAGACTGTGAAAGAAACCGCGCCACAGTAGCAAAGCCGAGGAGAATCTAAATTGTTTTTTCAGAACACTCCCTTGACACACAGTAGTTTGCAAGCACAGCATATATATTGTGTATGTATGTAGTAGTTAACATCAACCGCCTTCCTTCGACTCAGAGGACAACTTCCTACCTATGTTAATTTGTTTTCGACTGGGTCAGCCAGCCTACCATGGGTGGTTATCAGCTGGTTACACAATCAAAACATCATGTAGTCCCATATATAAGCAATGATCATTGGATTAGATATCATCTGTCTTTTTCTTTTAGTCAGGGCAGGGTGAAAGTGACTTTAAGCAGTTGCCCTTGATGTAACAGAGTATGGCCAGTGCCACTGTAATAGAAACATATGAGCTTCCCCACCTGCAGTCTGCGTCATGACTAGTATGTTTGTCTTGGGCACAGGCTGACTGAGCTGGCATGCCGGGTACAACAAAGTTACGTTAATTAGGCAAAACAAGTGAGCAGAAGAAGACTGATGTACTGTGTACTTTAGTTCATACATAGTGCTACTATGATGACAGAAATTCCCACAAATGTTAGAGGCCGAGGAAGTGGGAGGATAGATACATACCACAAATGTTATGTACTGTGCTTGCTAGTGCTACTGTGCCACTATGTGTTGAATTAATTTGTGTTACCGTTTTGCTAAGAGTATTGGTTAATAGTTATTTTTTTCTTTCTTGATATAGCTACTCCTTCCCAAGCAAAACCATCCAGGAAGGAGTTGGCAGCCAAGGCCCGGCGCCGGGAGCTGGAGGCCATCTGCCAAGAATACTTGCGGCTGGTGATTCTGGCAGAGAAGGAGGATGAGTTCCGGCGGCAGCTGCAGCCTCCTCCAATGCCCCAGACCCCAGCCAGGCCCCTCCAATTGTACGGCGCCACGGTCAGGCAGCCGCCCGCCGCCACAGCTCAATATCCAGCACTTCTGCCCCCCACCCCCTGTGGATGCAACTGCAGGGCATATGAGCCCTGCATGCTCCTCCGAAATGCACACCTAGAGGAGCAGGTAGAGAAGCTGAAGAAGAACTTCAAGGTCCTGGATAGGGAAATCCGAAGACTCTGAGCCCGCCAATAACTTGACCCTTTTTTAATCCTTTTTTTAGGTGGGTGGGAATTGGGCGTTGCATTGGGGTTTATAGACATTTTGGACATTGGTTGGACTTTATTATTTTCGACATAGGTTGGGGTTATGGAAAGAGGTGGGTCGGCTGTTGTGGGATTTTTTTACAAAGTTTATTTTTGTAAGGGTATTACATTATATTTCTACTTAAACATAGCAATACGTTGTTAATGTATTGTGGGGGAGTACTGTTTTACATCACAAACATGGTTTCCTTGCTGCTGCAGACAGGTCCGCACCCAATGTTGGATTTAATAATCTGCCAATTTTGTAGCACACAAACAGATAGATGCGGTACTCCTCACTGAGTGACTTGTCCTACTAGTACTGTCAGTCTCTCCTCCTAGTCTATGCATTCTGCAACTGGACTCAAAGGGTTGTGTGAAATTTAATTAATGAAAACATTTCAATTATTAATTATGTCTCCCCCAAACTTCTTCTCTTACCTGTGCTTGATGTTGAACTTAGGCACAGCGATGGCTGCATGGTGATGATGGTTTTCTTTCCCAACATGCTATGGTTGTGGTGGTAGTAGTAGTAGACATTGGCAGTAGCATTTGCAAAAAAAGAAAATGAGTCAGTCAGAGACTGTGGAAGTAGTAGAACAAAGTACAGTACAGAACTTACTGCCAAACAATAATATGCCTAAATACAATAAGCCTTAATGGTGGTGGGGCTAGCCTAGTACATAGAGTTAGAACAAACTCTAAACTTGTGTCGCGAGTTGCTAGACTAGGACTACAGTACACTCGACACAAGCGTAACAGTTAGTGCTGTGTAGGAAGATGACAAAAATCCAATCGATGCTGGCAATGAATGCTGATGGATTAGGTTCCTTTAGTAAAAAAATTACCTCACAAATATACTGCTCATGGGTGGGCAAGCAGTAGAAGATCTTTCCTACCTTGAAATTGAATTACTGTTGCTTTTGACACATCCACACCCAGCAAGCGTTTGATAAATTATTGGTGTACATTTAATTTAGTCACACCTGAAAAAGTCACACAGCCCGGGGAAAGAGGGTTAGAGTTTGATGAATGGTCGAGAAGGGGGGGGTTTGCGGGAAAGGTTTGATAAAGAAAAACAGTACGCATGGACAAACAACAAAACACAATCTTTGTAGACTACCATATCCATAAATCTGTTAAGGGAGAAAAAGGAAATGCATGCATGATGATGATAACTTGATGGTTAATGATAAATAGTACTTACTAAATACTACTAGACAATTAGACAGTACAGGGCAGCAGTATATTAATATTATGCAATTTGCCTTGCCTGTCTGCCCTCAGAGAGACCCAGATTACATACAGTTTGTGTTCTATTGTACCGGGCTTACTTTTAAAGATAGCAAAGATAATTTAAAAATAGCTGTAGGGATGAATTATAAGCAGAGAGCAAACATAATAATAACAACAACACACAGTAGTAATAATTGAAGACAAAAAATGAATCAAGTTATTTAAAAGATGATGAAACTTAATACTGTTACTGTGTTATCTTGGTCAAAATGGGGAGTTGCATCTCAGCATTCCTCTTGGTCCTCTCTTCCATGGATGCTCCGTCCATCAATCTTGGGTGACGCCACTGCCTGCCTGGTAGATGTAGATTCATTGGTAAGATAAGTGTGCATTGTTTTCCCAAGTATACCACAGGGTAAGGGCCGGCCTGTAATTGTAGATGGATAAACAAAAGGGATATTAAAAATACCAAGGAGTGAATGACATCCACTTCTGAAAAAAAAATAATAATAATAAAACCATTTCTAGAGCGCCTGGTTACACTCAAGACAGTGTGACACAGCGCTAAAATTGCTGCTGCTCCCAGAGAGACAAAAGTCAGGAAGCGAATGGCCTAGGTCAGAGGAACACAAAAGCTTTATTTATGTGGAAAAAGATGGGTTTTCAGTTTCAATCTGAATCTAATTTCAGAGGGTTCCATGCGTAAGTCAAGTGGAAGTTCATTCCAGTGTTTACTCGCTAAAAACCTGTAGGAGCGACCTCCCATCCTAGCCTTGTGAATGCACGGAAGTTGGAACAACATCGCTCCGGCAGATCTTAAATTCCGGATAGGGCGGTGGATGGTAAGAAGTTTACGCAAGTAACCTGGGCCTTTTCCCTGTTCAATGCGGTGTGCAAAGCAGAGCGCTTTAAACTTAATGCATTCCTCAATGGGGAGCCAGTGAAGTTTAAATAGTGCCGTCTTTCCTGATGCTCTGCGCGGTAGGTTGAGCACCAGGCGAGCTGCAGCATTTTGAACGCACTCTAGTTGGTGTATACCTTTTTTGCTTAAGCCTAAGAGCAGGGCATTGCCGTAGTCCAGATGTGGTGCGACTAGAGCGTGGATGAGTGTCTTCCTGGCGCTGATGGGGAGAAGGTCAAGAACTTTGTGCAGAGTTTTGAGTATACCAAAACATCTTCCCGTGGTTTTACTGACCTGTTGTTTAAAAGAAAGCTCTGCGTCAAGCATGATTCCAAGATTTCTGTCAGATTCCGCCGGAGAGGGAATCGCGCCCACTTCAGTGGGCCACCATGCATGCGACCAGGCAGAGGGGGATTTGCCAACAACCAGCAGTTCTGTTTTGTCGCCGTTCAGGCGCAGGCAGTTGTTGTTCATCCACCTTGCCACAGATAGCATACAGTTGGAAAAGTTGTGCGTGAGTTTGATCATCCGTTGGTTATTGTCAGCATATGTGACGATATCCACTCCAAAAGCTTCCACAATGTGAGCCAGGGGTTCCATGTAAAGATTGAATAACGTAGGGCTCAAACTGGAGCCCTGTGGAACCCCATGTCTCAGTTTCCGGGGAGAGGATTTGAAAGGAGGACAGTGCATCTGGAAACTCCTGTTTTCTAGAAAAGATCTTATCCATTCATAAGCAGATCCCTCCACTCCCATGTCTGAGAGGCGAGACAGCAGCGTTGTGTGCAGCATGGTGTCAAAAGCTGCACTAAGATCTAATAAAACCAACGCTGCTGTCTGCCCCTCATCCACTAACTGTCTCAGACATTCTGTGGAGAAGAGAACATCCGACTCCGTCGAGTGTCCTGCTCTGAACCCTGACTGTGAGGAATGGAGGAGGGATTCCTCCTCGAGGTATTTCATGAGTTGGCTGTTAACCACCATCTCCACAACCTTCCCACAGAAAGGAAGAAGGGAGATGGGGCGGAGATTCTGTAGCTGGGAGATATGTACGTTGTTTTTTTTTCCCAAGGGGATGACTTGGGCTGTTTTCCATGCGTCAAGCACATGGCACTCTTGAAAGGATAGGGTGATCATGTGTCCAATCTGGTCGATCATACATTCTAAGACTCCCTTACAGCGATTAGGAGAAATCACATCATAAGGAGAGCCGGACTGGATGCTATTCGCAATATTAAGCAGATCTTGCCTATCAGGTACTTTAAAGCAAGTCAGATGAGGTTTGATGGCAGAGTCATTTCCTACTTCCGTATGTTTTTCCGTAAGGAATTAATGTCTTACATTTCAGTGCTGATTTGGACCGAGGACGAGGATCCAGAATAGTGGCACAAATAAAATGTTCTTGTGACAATTTTATTTTGCACCCTTGTATTGTCAGCTAAGTGACAGGATAAGCTCTCCGCCAACTCATATGCTTCTTTTTTTTCCTCTATACCTTTGTACGCTTCAGACACCTCCTTCAGCTGTTGCTCTAGCATGTGCAACAATGGGATAGCTTGGCCCATAGTACAGTCCTCCTTGCTGACTTCACGTGTGAAGACCTCGAAAGGAAGAAGCACCTCAGTCAGGCATTTAACTAGGCGCCATTGGTCCATCTGAAGGGTCATGCCTTTCACAGTAGCATCCCCTCTTCGCAATACATATTCATTGATTGGTCTGTACTGCTCAAACAGACGGTCAAGCATGTAATAAGTTGAGTTCCAACGTGTTGCCACCTCCTGGATGTGTGCTTTAACTGGCATTCTACAGTCACTTTGAATGATCCTCCGCCGCTTCCGAGCTTTAAAAGAATGGCTGAAATGAATGCATGTTCTTCGGTAGGTGGTCAGTACGTTGCTGACTATGGCTTCTTTTTTCAGAAAGTCTTGGACTATAATGTTAATGCAGTGCGCCAAACAAGGGACACTCCAATAGGAACCAAGCGCCATGGCCTTATGTGAATTACTGCCATTATCTGAGGAAGCAAAACCAATCTTAAGCTCTCTTGGGCGCAGCCATTCAAAGACCTTGCTGTGAAGCTCTTTCAAAATGTTTGCAGCAGTATAAAATTTCTGGATTTCTATGACAAAGTAATTGTCTGCCTGAAAGACAAGATTCCTGCTAAAGAAGTAGATTGAGTTAAAATAGACAGAACGAATCAAGAACCAAAAGAATCAGTTCATTCCTATTATGAAAGGTTACTCCTGGTATTTAAACAATACAGTGGCTATGAAAAATTAAGTGAAAGTGACATGAGCCACTTCATTTACAGGTTTGTTTATGGCCTGAGACCTGAAATTGGGGATATGATTAGAACCGGAATTGTCGGTTGGCAATCACTCTCAGTTGATGACATCCTGAGAAAGGCAAAATACTGCAGTGATGAGTTAGATGCAAAACAGAAGAAACTCAGGAAAAAGGCAATGTGGGCACAGGTGAAGGTAGCTGAACAGCAGATAGCAACATTGGAAAATAAAAATTTTCAGCAGAATCCAGGGAAGTTCAAAGGGAACTTTTCAAATAAGCCAAAATTTAATATAAATATTGAAGAGCTAAAACAAAAGCTACCTTGTTTTAATTGCGGCGAAATTGGACACTGGAAGCGTGAGTTTAAAAATCCGCCCAGAAATTTAAAGAATTCATCATTGAATCTACAGATGCAGAGTGAGGTAAATCAGCAGCAACAGCTACAGCGACAGTTATATGAAATAAGTCAGCAGCAACAGCTACAGCGACAGTTAGCGAATCAGCAGAATCAATTGAATCAGCAAAACCAAATTCCACAGCCACCCTTGCCAAATTGTATGACTACACAGAGATACAGTCCAGTGACGGGTTTCTGCGGAGCTGAACAGGTAAAAAGATCACAAAAATTAAATGTGTCAAATGTCTCTAAGCAATTTTGGCTAAACGAAAATGAGAGCAGTGACTCAGAGGATTTCTCATGACGGTGCCTGAGGGAGGAAGAAGAGTGTGTGCTTGGAGCCACTCTTGAGGTAGATCAGTCTGGTCCATTTGTAAATGGTAAAGTAAACGATAAAGATATCACTTTTCTTGTGGACAATGGTGCTACCTGTTCTACTGTTAGATCAGTGGAAATTGAAAATCTTCCTCTCTCGGGTGATTCTATCCAGGTAGTTGGTGTAGCTAATCAGCAGATTAAAACAAACCTGACAAAGCCAGTTGATGTAGAAATTGGAAATTACAAAGACAAGCACAGATGTGTTGTTTGTAACAGCAGTCCTGTTAATCTTTTGGGACGGGATCTGCTTTGCAAGATGAATTGTAAAATGTATTGTTCACCAGAGGGTATTGAACTTCAAACTTTAGAAGAAGATGGTTTGTACAAATTAACACTGCTAATGGTTGACAAAGAAAATAAAATGTTCCCTGCTTTTGATAAAAATAACTTACCTGAGGACTTGAAAGAGACAGTAAATCCGAAAATTTGGGATTTAACTGGTGATGAGATGGGTTTAATGAAACATGTGGACCCAGTAAAAATTACTGTGAGACAGGGAATAGATTTTCCTAACATTCCCCAGTACAAAATGAAGCCAGAAACTATTGTTATTCCTGTGATAGAAAAATTCATTAAGCAAGGTGTTTTGAGAGAGATTGAAAGCAGCCCATGTAATTCAACGATTATGGGAATTAAAAAGCCAAATGGAACGTACAGAATAGTTCAGGACCTGAGAAAGGTTAATAAGATAGTCGTTCCTTGCTGTCCAGTTTGCACCAAATCCAGCGGTAATTCTATATCAGATTCCACATGATGCAGAATGGTACACGGTCATTGACCTGTGTAATGCGTTCTTTACAGTTCCACTGCATCCATGTAGCCAGCAAATTTTTGCGTTTCGGTTTCAGGATTGCATATTAGCATGGTGTCGTATCCCTCAAGGGTATACTGAGAGTCCATCTATCTTTAATCAGTTATTAAAGAGATCCCTGGAAGATTTGAAATTACTTGGAGAGTCAACATTGGTCCAGTATATAGATGACCTCCTGATTGCAGGAAAAACAAGAGAAAATTGTGTGACTGACACCATTACACTTTTGAATCGTCTAGCAGATGAAGGACATAAAGTGTCACCTGCAAAGTTACAGTTTTGCAAACAAGAGGTTAAATACCTTGGTCACAGAATTGCAAAGGGAATTAGACAAGTGACAATTGAGAGAATACAAATGATTCGAGCAATACAACCACCAACAACACAAAGACAGATCAGGATGTTTCTAGGAATGGTAGGTTATTGTCGCCAATGGATATGTGGGTTTTCAGTAATTGCAAAACCTTTGCAAAGATTAACAAAGGCAGACATAAAAGTCCCGATTGTTTTGACGAAAACAGAATTAGAGGCTTTTGAAAAGCTGAAGAAAAGTCTCTGTGAAGCACCGGCATTCGGTATGCCTGATTATGATAAGGAATTTGAACTGTACTGTAGTGAAAAGAAAGGTTGTGCATTGTCAGTTCTCATTCAGAAACATGGAAAAATGAGAAAACCTATAGCTTACTTTTCGGCTGTTCTCGATCCTGTTGCTAAAGCATTGCCAGGTTGCTTAAAAGCAGTGGCTGCAACAAGTGTAAGCCTTGAGCAAAGTGAAGGAATCATAATGGGGTTTCCTGTAAAAGTGTATGTACCTCATTCAGTTGAAACATTTCTTACCAGAAGTAAAACACAACACCTGTCGAGTAACAGATTGACCAAATGTGAAAAGGTTATTCTGGGATCAGATAATGTATCTATTGCCAGATGTCTTAATCTCAATCCAGCTACACATTTACCAGATAATGTGGTTCCTGAAAATGAGAATGAAGCTGATGATGTTGATCATGAGTGTTTGGATGTTTTGGAATACTGTACTAAACCCAGAAAAGACATTAAAGATGTGCCTTTACCAGAGTCAGACAGTGTTTACTTTGTTGATGGCTCCTGTTTAAGGACAGATGAAGGCATTTTGAGAGCAGCATATTCAGTCTGTACAGTTTCTGAAATAGTTGAGAGTTCAACTCTTGAAGGAATTCGTTCAGCACAAGTGGCAGAATTAGTTGCTTTAATTCGTGTCTGTGAAAAGCAGCCGGGAAAAAGGTTACCATAGTGACTGACAGCCAGTATGGATATGGCGTAGTCCATGACTATGGTCAGCTCTGGTCTCAGAGAGGTTATTTAACCTCTGCAGGAACTCCGATTAGAAATGCTAAATTGATCAAAAGACTGATCGATGGCATTCAGTTGACAGAGAAAAGTTCTGTGGTAAAATGTGGAGCACATAAAAAAGGACAAGATTAAATTACTAAAGGAAATGCCTTTGCAGATGAAACTGCACGATACTGTGCGAAAAATAATCTTTCACTTAATCGGGAAAAAGATAATGACCATATAATGAACTCTCTCATGCTAATATCTGTGGTAGAAACATGGCAGGGAATATAAGACTTGCAAGATGAGGCAGACGATGAGGAGAAAAACACATGGCTCAAAGAAGGTTGTAGACAGCAAGAGGAAGATGGAATTTGGGTTTACAAAGATGGTAGACCTGTTATGCCCAATTGCATGATTGCTGACATGGCACGGATGTACCATGGACCAGGTCACTTAGGAAGAGACACAATGATCAGACAGTTCAGGGAGACTTGGTATAATCCAAAATTTAGGGTTATTGCAGAGTCACTTTGCCAACGTTGTTTGATCTGTCAGCAAATAAATCCAAACAGAAAAACAGTTGTAAGCATGGGAACCATAGGTCGGGAGGGTGGTCCTTTTACTAGATTGCAGATGGATTTCATTGACATGCCACAACATAACAAGCTGAGGTACGTTCTTGTTATTGTCTGTTTGTTTTCAAGGTGGGTGGAAGCATTCCCAACACGTCACAATGATTCAATTACTGTGGCAAAATTGCTTTTAAGGGAGATCATACCTAGATATGGTTTTCCAGTAACTATTGAAAGTGATCGTGGCACACATTTTGAAAACAGACATTGAATTAATTTGCGAAGCATTTGGCATTAAACAGAAACTGCACTGTGCTTACAGACAAGAGGCATCAGGAGTTGTTGAACAGATCAATGGCACAATTAAAAACAGAATCTGAAAAATGTGTTTAGCTACAGCAATAAAATGGACTGATGCACTTCCACTTGTTTTGATGTCTTTGAGAAGTACTCCAGATAAAATAACAGGTCTTAGCCCTCATGACATACTCATGGGAAGGGTAATGAGACAGGCTTTTGTTCCAGTCGGAAAGTGGTTAGCAATAAATGATAGTGCAATTTTAGACTATTGTAAGCAGCTCTCGGACGTCGTAACTTCTGTATTCCATCAGGTGGGAACAGATGTGATTTCAAAAGAAAAGGAGCAGGCTCATGATCTATTGCCAGGAGATTGTCAGGACAAAGGTTCATCGGAGGAGGAACAGTTTGGTACCCAGGTGGCAAAAAGCAAGACAAGTGATATTAGTTACAACAAATGCTGTAAAGTGCAGAGGTCTGAAAAGGTGGGTGCATGCAAGCCATATCCTTCGTGTACCTGCACCTGATGAAGATGGTGATGACACTACGGCTGATTCAGATTCAGAAGAAGAACATGAAATTCCAGATTCTGAAGTTCGACAGGGAAGTCGACATCTGGAGAACTCAGAACAAAATCAAGCATCAAATGAAAAAGATCTAGACATCGTTGTTGTTGATTCAGAAAATGATGAAGATGCTCTAGAAAAGAGGTCTGAAAAAGAAACTGTGTCAGGAGAGATTCAAGATCAGGAGAGTATTGAAAAGCAGTTTGGAAACTCTGAAAGCAGGAATGGAAATTCTGGAACTGGGAAGCTAGAAGTAATTCCGGAGGAGGAGGACGAATTACCAAGTACCAGCTACAGAGGTGTTGTTCCTAACAGAGTGAAGCTGCCGAGTAAAGAAGTTCCTAGATACAGTATTGAAATCTCTGAAACTGACTCAGATGACAGTGATGAAGACTCTGAGATAAGAAAATTCAGAAAAAGAACTTGGGAAGCTGAATGTAATGAAGTCGAGCCTAAGAAGAAACTCTTGAGAAAAGGTGATGTCTGGCCTAAAGAAGATTTGAAGTTCAAATTTGTGAATAAGTCGAAAGAACAAGTCAACGAAGTGTCAAGTCAGAAGAGTGATTGAGACAAAAGAGAGCAAGCTGGAAAGAAAATTGAAGTAATTACCAGGAAAAGCAAAAGACCCTTAAAGCCAAATCACAAGTACAAATCTCCAGAGTGGGCCTATATTTTGATCCCACCAGTAATTGAGGTTAGCAGTAGCAGCCAAGAAGATTTGGAAGAAAATAGTGACAACGATTAGGGTTTAGCTTTCTTTAGGTTGAGGTTTGCTTTTGGCATAAGGCTGAAGAAATTGTGTTAGTTGGTTACACTTTATGGACGCAAGGTTGAAGAATAGTTGTTAGAGGGTTACTAAAAAAAAAAAAAAAAAAGTGGAGGGTGTTATTTTGACTTGGACTAATTTGATTTTTAAATTTTGTTTTTAGTGAGAGCTGAGTAAACATGCCTAATACTGGTAATTCAAGGTGTGCAATTCTTAGAAGATGTTGTAAAATGTCTTCCATTTGTGTGATTCTAATCATACTAGTTTGGTAATTTTGGCAGTCATTTTTCCTCTTGGCATTGATAAAGAGGACTATAAGATGAACATGACAAGCAAAGCTAAGTCTAAACAAGCTGCTCATGATATTGCAGGCAAAACTATTTATTTATTTATTTATTTGGCATACTTATATAGCGCGATCTGTCACCCAAAGGGCATCCTGGCGCTTTGACTAGATAAGCCACAACTAACGATGCGGGATTAGGCTGCTCTAAGAACAGATACCAAGTTAGGCTATTCTAGGAAACAGATGGGTTTTCAGCCCTTTTTTAAAGGCTAGAAATTCACCCTGGCTTCTTAACGAGAGCGGGAGGGAGTTCCAGAGTCTGGCGGCCGCAAAACTGAACGACCGTCCACCCATCCTTACTCTCTGCACTTTAGGAACCGACACCAAGTATGCCGAGGAGGAGCGCAAGCTCCGGGATGTGGTATACCAAGAGAAAAGGTTCTGTAGCATCACCGGGCCCTGTCTGTGTAAAGCTTTAAAAACAAGGCAGGATGCTTTGAAGAGAATCCGCTGGTGAACCGGCAGCCAATGTAGATCTTGTAGTGCCAAACTAATAGGGTTATTGAGCATAAACCAGAGATCCATCAGGACAGATCTGTTGGAGATTTTTCTACTAATTCTTTTTCTAGACTCTTATCGGAGTATGTTAGAGTCATGGATGTTAAGGACTGTTATGTGTGTGTTAAGCTTCCTACTTCAGTTTCTGAAGGGGTCAAGTATAATATGCTTCCCCTTATTAATGGAATAACATGCAGTGTTATATCAAGCTTGTTTTATCAAACAGGTCGACTGGAGTACTATTACTCAGACTTCGATGAGATTTTTGCTAACTTAAAGGTTGTGCATAGTCTTAACAAAGTTAGGCCTGCTAAGCAGATGAGGGAATTCTTCCTGGTAACAAATGAACTTACCTATGAGTACGCTTACAAGAATAATTTAACTTGCAAAATGAGAGATGAAGAAAGATCTTTCCTTGATCAGGTTGAGGAGAGGAGAGCAATTTACAAAAGGAATGAGATGCTGAAACAAACTAAATCCAAGTTTTGGCAAATCGAGGATGAGAAGCTAAATGGTGTAAATAGATATGCTGCTATTCACATAGATGATCCAGTTAGTGGAAAGCTATGCATTAGAAGCGATAACACGCTTTACGACAATTATTTTGTCGGTGCTAGCCAATGTGAGGACACTTATCGGATTGTAGAGGGATGAGGATTTAAAGGCGGTAAAGACCCAATTTTCCCAGGAATCTATTTTGTGTGTGGAAATAAAGCGTATTTCAGTCACCCAGACCATTGGTATGGTACATGTTACCTTGGTCTTGTCTTTCCTAAAATTTTCCATGTTGACAGAAATGGGGAAGGTTCATTCGAAATTGGCAAACACCTGAACAGATTTAAAAGAGAAAGTTTTTCTGAGATCATGGGAGATATATTTGGCGCAATAATTCCTATGGTAGGAATTACCTTGAATGCAATTAAAATCAGAAAGGTTTCCACAATTGTTGACAGGTTGTCCACTGATACTGCAGGTGGTTTTCAGTTGGTTAATACTGAGCTCATTGCTACCAGAAGCATGGTTATGCAAAACCGCTTGCATTAGATATCCTTCTAGCAAAAGAGGGAGGAGTCTGTGGGATTTTGCATGTTCAGCATTGCTGCACATATATCCCAGACAAGAGTCAGAACATAGAATTATTGATCAAGAATGTTACAGAATTTCACTCAGAAATAGAACCCATGGAAAGTGACAGTTTTTCTGAACGTTTGGCAAAGAGATTTGGGGCAATTAAAGAATGGTTTGCAGATATTGGCAGTTCTATCATTGGCAAAGTGCTTTATCCTGTAATAATCATTGTTATAGTGACACTTTTGTTAAAAATCAGTTGCATGATTCACAAGAGAAAGAAACATGTGAGGGAAAAAAGAAGGATTTATAAACTCAGAAAAGCTCAGGAGAAGGAGATAGAAATGGATGAATTCCGCAGGGCTCAATTTGAGAGTTCCAGACAGAATGATGAAACAGGAGTTTAGGATTACTAACACAGAGAGAGATCATTATATGACATTACTAAAAGTAAAATTTAGAATACATTTTTGGGTTTGTTTGGTGATTTATAAATCACCAGATGAGGGAGTTGATGGAGCGGACTTTTAGAATAAATTTTGAATTAAAGCACGCTGTAATGAAACTCCCACAATTTTTAATACACTAATTAGTGTTGCATGTATTTGTATTAAATCAACCTAGAATAATGTGCACCGACATAAACACGCAGGTTTAATTATTTTTGCTCTTGTCATGTTTGTCATTTTATTTTAAATAATACATTTACCTTGTCTTTCGTTTGTCATTCATTAACTGCGGCTGTTTTAAATAATAGCATGTGCATTTTTCTTTAACCCCTCCGATGCTCATGACGGAACGGTTCCGTCACGAGGCACAGTGGAGCTGTGCTTATGACGGAACCGTTCCGTCATGACCACACCCATTATCATTGACCCTCAGCACAGGAGGGGAATATGTCAAGCAGTGATGGGGTTAAATGTGCTTTTGTTTATGACGTGTCTTTTTATGTCACTGTGCTAAGTTTGTCTTTTGTATGCAAACCTAGGAAACTTAAACTAATGGGTTAACATTAGCAAAAGGGGTGGGTAACAGAATAATTATCATTTCCTGAATTAATTATTGTCTTGTGTTTCCTTGCATACTAGAATCTTGCTAAAAAAAGCCTGTGGCCTATTTCTAAAATGGATGTACGAAGTCCTGTCAAAGTTGGGCCTTGCATAGCAGCGTTTGGAAAAGGAAAAATATTTTCTACAATAATTCTTTGAAAGTCGCTCGTAAAAGCAAGGCTGTGTGGAAGTAGTGAATGTTCTTTTTAACGGAACTTTCATGGTCAAGGACAGGATGTGCAGTGGCGGAAAAGCTTGGACGGAGGAAGCTTTGGATATTTTACCTAATGTTGCGAGTCACGGAAGAGCCTGTGACACTCTTAGTCTATGAACAATGCCGCTCTTGAAAAACGTGGTTTCTGCTATGTGAAAGGCAAATGACTTCATCGGACGACATTTCTCGTCCAATCATACTTCGTGTTGCTCGAATACTTGTATTCTTTTAGTTAGTTTTAGATAGGAAAAAGGTATAAAAATTGCCCCCTTCGAAGGAGCACTGCTGGCTCGTTCCTGTGCTCCAGGGATGCTGTCGGACTTTCGTTTCACGTAAGATCCAATTGAAACTTTACTTTTTCCCTTTAGGCTCTTTAGTTAAGTTAGGGAAATAGGGTTTAGGGAATTTTCCTAAATGTTTGAGCACTTCTCATGCTGATTTTGTTTTGAGCTGAAAGTCAAATGTGCCTTTCTAATAAATAATGTTGCTTAATAAAAATCCTAATAAAAGAATTTAAGCTTTAAAATGCATTCTGCTCTATAATAAAGTTAATAAAATAGATTTTGAAATGACAAGCTGGTCTTGTTTGTTTCCTTGAGTTACCATTAGTTAATCCATTGCCTATGATACTGACGTAATTAAATGTATTATAAAGTGTTACTGATTAATTAGGTCATATGATTCAGTTGGTCAATTCATGTCTCAGTCATTTATGGGCCTAGTGTTAGATTTATGAATAATGGTGAGTATCGGGGGTAGAGTTGTACATATGAGACTGAATTTCTCTTGGCCCGCTGGATCAGGCCAAATTCCTTTTTCACTGCAACCTTTCCTTGAACGAGATCCTCAATTTGTGGCATTCAGCCAGAAGGTGCTGGCTGCTCTTTGAGGCCGATAGAGGCAGACGCTTTCAACTGTCCGTTAGACTAACGATCAGAAGTGTTTAAAATCTTGTAAGACACAGAACTATCATTTATGTCTAAGGGCATGGCTGCTGCCATGATGTCTGGAACATATATTTTAATGCCAAAAAGGACCTTGTATGGGGTCTGGCAAATCGGAGATCATTTAGTGAGATTATTGTATCCCATATAGGTGATAGATCCAGCTACACCCTGAACCTAATACTCTAGCTGTTAAGGATTGTTCTGATAAAGAATTGCAAATCTTTAATAACAGTGCGAGTGTCAGCTGAATGTCGTTGCCACATCCAGGGGAACATTGAGCAAGAATCAAATGCAAGTCGGATACATTTAAAGGCTCCATCTGAATTAAGAGGACCATAATGGTCTAAGTATATGCAGCAAAAGGTTTGTTGGAAATCAACAGGTGTGTCTGTAACTTCTTGACAAATGGCTCAAGAAAGGGCATGTTTCTTGACCTCTTTATATAAGCTATGCCACCAATAACATTCCTGTGGTAGCGAAATTGTGGCTGCCACACATGCGTGCGCAGAAGCAACACCTTCATGCGCAGCTATCACTAAGTCTAGCCTGCGGTCTAAGTTGTGAATCAAATGATTAGCAACCCCTGGAATCATAACAAAGGGAACATTTTGTTTGTTTAAATGGTATGTATATTTAGCAGAAGAGCCAGTAGGCAAAGTGGTGCCGTCGCGTGTAGCAATAACAGCAGGCAATATATCAATATTTACTCTTGTAGGAGAACAAGTAATCGCAGCAACTGTCACAGTGGAAACTGCTAATTTGGCCTCTTCATCTGCCAAAGAATTCCCTACAATGTGTGTTCCTACACGATGATGACTCAATTTATGAATGACATGATTCTGCGGCCACCTATTTTTCAGGTCTACCACCTTCACCCAAAGCGATTTATTCTGTATAGTGTTGCCTTCAGAATCTTTGAAACCATTCTGATGCAAATAATGCAAATTGTCAGAAAAAGATTGGACCCAATAATACGAATCACACACTAGAAGTGTGGGAAATTCAACATCCGTATATTCTAGTGCAAGAAACAATGCTTTTAGTTCAGCCAACTGTTCCGTGCAGTGGCCTAAGAATTCTGCGAGTTTTCTGTGGTTGGAATTTTGAAAATCAATATCACACCATGAACTGAGGCACATGCCGCTAAATATTGGTGCTTGGTCCCTATCGCAGGTTATGCTGAAATATCAGTATAAACAAAATATGTATAGTGTTCAAGGGGCAAAACATTGCTGGGCATGGGATAAACATGCTCATATTGAAGGAATTCATGTGTCTGTAAAGTGGGGTCAAAAACAAAGTCTACATCCATAGCTGTTAAGGATGTTGCCCATTGTATCCATCTAGGATGGAGAGCTTTAGCATTTGGAACACTTGCTTTAGTGACAGATCTAAGGCTGGAATGGGAGTAACAACAATAATGTGTTTCCCTTGCGCAAGTGGCCTTTCTTTAACTATAGTACTGCAGTCAGTATTTTTTCAGCGGATACAAAAGACATCTCTGGGTTAGAAAATAAATGTGATTTATATGCAATCTGCACTGCTTCACCTTCTTTAAATGAAACATATGTAAAGCCAATAGCACCCGAAACTATACAGATGACCAGGTTTGTAGGATTACATGTGTATAGAAGTGTCATGTAGCATGTAAACCAGATTATAGTAATCTGAGTATGTCTGTATGGCCCAATGTCCACTGTAAACTGGAAAAAAGAGGATGAACAAATTCATATAATGATATAATGCGGTGTGCATAATCGGATATGTAAATTCTGCCGAAATTAAGGAATCCTAATCTAAGGATTGCAGTTTCCTAAGAGTGTTTGGTGGTTGTAGCAGAGCTTACTTCTCTAGGAAGTGTGGTGTAAGGCTTTTCTCTCATGGGTAAGTTTGTATCCTAAAAATGGGACACTTAGAAATGCTATATTAGATTTCTTGAAGTTGAACTTGTAGTCCAATTCAGTAAATCCCAATATTATGCAATCTACTCTGGCTAAATGAGTATTTAACTCACCATCTCTCAGGTTGATATCATCTACATATGACAATGCGTTTGGGTCAATATCATGTAGAATTGACATGATGCAGGCAGCAAACAACAGTCCTGGGCTGTTCCTCTACCCCAGAGGGAGTCGACTAAAGCGACGTTTTAAGCCTGGCACCGAGAAGGCGTCCAATCCCAGCTTTCAGTCATTATATTCTGGCAGAAAAAACCCTTGGAAATATCCAAGGTTGTTTAGATATTTTACTAACTATATTATTTATAAGTGCCATATGTGTGTATTTTGTATTGCAAATGTGTGTTTATGACTACTTAAATGTCTGTAGTCCAAGACTGTATAATATGAATGATCCGGTTTTAAGACCGGAAAAAGGGGATTATTCATTTAGGAGACACCAGGTTTAATTACTCCCTGGTACTCCAATTGTGGGAGTAATTCTCTAACAGGTACTTAAGCATCTTGTTTTATGGGTATGGTGGCTGCACTTGTTGGCTGGGCTGTATTGGTATTGATTGATAAGGAGAGTCCTTATCCCAGCTGACATGATTTCTATATAAAGCTGGGGCTTGTGCAAGAGCCCATTCTGCGGCATAGGCTTATTTGCCCTTATCAGGGACCAGCGCAGAAAATGATGGTATTATAACATCTTCCCCTTGTGTGGATGTTTGTAGAAACACTGGGGGCCAATCGACCTCCACTGTTATATAGTAATGTTAGATTTTCGCAGAATATTACCTGAATAATGCGCTGTATGTCGCCCTCAGTTTGTATATCCCAAATATATAAATCTATCTGGAGACCCAGTGCACCTGTCTGTGGCATCAACTGTAACATATTGATCAGTTGCTTTCGCTGTCAAAAACATCTGAACAAATTGTGGTAATACAGCTCAACTGACATATACAGACTGTTAACAATTCCTTACAGTTGTTACACAGTCTACAGTTTGTAGCGGATGTTTCTTTTAACACTTTTGGGGTACATTCAAGAGTTGGTAAACCTCTAAGCTGATATTGAAATGGTAATATGACTAGAAAAAGAAAGGCTCAAGATTGGTTATGTACCAAACTTCGAATAATTGTTTAAAATCAGCCAGGCATGTGCACTCCTTGCCAATTGCCTAGTAAGTAAGTAAGTAAAAGGCTTGTAGAGTGTGTGAATGCCCATAGGCGTCATAGTGCTAACGTCTAAAAGGGGAGCCATCAATACAGAAACCTATTTGGCAAGAGAGGACAAGAAGAGCCAGGTTTTGAGCTGTTTCCTAAAAATAGCAGATTGGACTGAACTCCAAATTGAAATGGCAGTGAGTTCCACAGGTTGAAGGCAGAGTAGGAAAAGCCCCTACATCTCTATCGATCCTTGTTTATTCTGGGGTTACCCACCATTTTGGCTGAACTGGACCAAAGGTTGCAATTGGAAAGGTGCCAGAGAAAAATCTTTTGGAAATAGTCGGGCTGCCTTTCTGAAGTGCTTTCTGAACCAGGCAGAGAGCTTTGAATTTAATCCGCTTGCGGGCTGGAAGGCAGGAAAGTTGATGATGGTTTGTGAGACTGGGATGAATTTGGGGATTTTCATGAGCAGATGAGCTGCTGTGTTTTGAAGGGTATGGATTTTTTTCACCAGACATTGCTGAATGCCAATGTAAAGAGCACTGCAATGGACTATAATTGAAATGACTAGTGCAACAATTACTGTTTTTTTAAGCTTTGAAGGGAAAAATCTTATTCAAAGTTCTTTTCAGAAAAAGACAGGAGGATGTAACTTTAATATTTTGGTAAGAAAGACAGAGCTTGCCATCGAAGAGGACTCCTGTATTGTTTCCTTTTTGCACTAGAGAGGGAAGTGGGCTGAGGTTTTGATGCCAACAGGAGGTATTCCGAAAGGAGGTATTGTTGCCTAATAAGAGTACCTTGCTCTTATCTGAATTTAACTTGTGACAATTATTCTTCCTCCAACAGACAATTTGCACCATGCAGGTATTGAACTGTGTGGCCACCTCTTCGGCATTAATACAAGACAGATACTACTATTGGCGAGTTGTCGACATAGGAGATTACAGAGAAACCACAGGAGTTGATCAAGTTGGCAGAGAGAGTAACATAAACATTAAAAAGTGTGGGACTTAGTGAGGATCCTTGCGGTACCCCACATGGGAGGGAGAAGGGTTCCAGAGTAAAATCTCGAGAGACAACACTTGCTCTCTATCAGAGAGGAATAAGCTTAGTAGGGAAAAAGGTGAGTGAAGTCTTTTATTCCAATACTCTGAAGCCGGTTGATAAGCAGCAAGTGTTTGAAAGGTATCAAATGCTGCCAACATGTTGAGAAGAATCTGTGCCGCTTTCACACTCTTTTTGACTGTGGTTCTAATTTCCTCTGTTGCAGCCAATAGGGTTGACTCGGTACAATGGTTAGGTCTAAAACCATATTAGTCTAAAACCATATTAGCCAACTAGAAGATGGTGTTCATCAAGAAAACCCATGATGCCCGCATTCATAGCCTTTTCCAGTTTATTGGCTGGCAGAGGAAGACGTGAGACGGGCCAGTAATTCTTCACATCATAGGGCTTAAGGAATGGCTTTTTAAGCAGAGGAAGCACTGAAGCCTTTTACCACGCTGCAGGAGTGTCCCGAAATCTATTTTATTCAGAGAGGTGGACTGATACTGTGTCTAAAACCCCATGGAGAACAGAAGGAAGGCAGGGGTTGGAGGGTGCACCAGATTTGGTGCGCTCCAACCAAATGATTCTCTAACCAATATTGTTGTATATGTTTTGTTGATAGTTTTTTGAAGGTGTTGAAGGAAACAGGCACAGACCATAGATTCTTTAACTGAAGAAGTTATGTAAGGAATTTCCGCTGTCTTCATATTTCAATTTCATGACTTGACCCTTTCGTCCCATGGAGCCCTTCATTTGAAGATTCAGTCGATGTGGTATATTCCACTGTTCCTCCTGTAACAGCAATATATCATCTTCATAGGGGGAATAAAATAGATTACTGTTGAAATCTCATGTTAATATTATTGGGGCACTGTCATATTTTGACTAACTTTAATAATTAGTACTTGCAGTGTTAAGATGACGTTGCTATTCTGAGATAGAAGAGTGTTGATATAGATGTTCCCTAGATGAGAAATATTTGATTATCCTGTGACCAGTTTTCCAATTGGAACTCAAGGGACCATGGTTCTTCTGAAATGATTTGATTGACTTTTAAAGCTAGATCCGGGGAGATGTAGATGGCCAGCCCCCTTTAGGCCTACCTTTCATCTTTGATTTATGTGCCAAGTTGGTGAATTCTATATACTCAATTAGCGGGAGCTAAGTCAGAGTCCAAGTTTCTTGCACAATATTTACATTAAACTGTTGCCAGTACGCCATTACATCTGGATCACTTATTAAATGGCTTGGGTCAACCACATTCCTATAGCATATTTTTAGGTCCATTGCTTGTCGACCTGATGTTAGCTACGTTTTGAGTCAATTTCCTGACCTGGTTGATAATACGGAAGGCAGCCATGGCCAATTGGCCCAATAATCAGTTTGAATAGTTTTTGTATTTTTAACACTTGTGCTAACCATTTGGTGCTGTAGCCTGTGTTCTGGGTCACATGACAGTAAATAGTTGGCATGTGGCCTTTATGTATTCCTCTGAGATAATAAAACGTGAGGACTAGGTGTTGGCAAGATGGAGGGGAGGAGCTGCTCCCTGCCCCGCTTAACATTTCAAAGTGTTGCCTCAGCACAATTACAAAGAAACTTGAAACCAGTCTTTTATCACCCTAGACTTACTGGAGCACGGGCAAGAGAAGGAGTGAACTTTCAAGAACCACAATGTGAGGGTGCTTAGAGGTTTCCCCCACATCAAAGACTGGCAGCAGGTAAAAATATTGGACCCTCCGGCCGGTTCTTCACTGTACTCCTGCACCTGTGGACACTACAGAAGAAGTACTCTCTTGTTCCCCAGAGGTTTGCCCTGCTGCTTGAGGCCTGCCATGTTCTCCAGAGGTCTGCCTTGCTGCTTTAGGCCTTCCCTGCACTCTGTGAAGGAAGACTGGACCTGATCCCTTCATTCCAGACTAACCTGAGTGATTCCAAAGGCTGACCGCCAGTTCTGAGCTACAGGAACACAATAAGCTGTAGAGGCCTCTCTGGAACTGCCCAACTGACCTGCCTCAGTCATGTGTCTCTGATCCCAAAGCAGTGCCTCCCCACATCCTGGGTCCTTGGCTGGAGTTTTGGGTTGTTTGTGACCTTGAACAGGCTGGTTCACGTGGAGACTCTGTCACCAGCAACAATCGCCAACAAAAAGCTCCTGTGAAACCCCACTCTTTACTCTTGCAACGACCGCCAGCGACGACCTGCCATATGAGATCTACACTTCGCGCTACAGCAACAGCCCGCTGTGATTGCCAATGCAACGCTCCAGCGACTACCATCAGTAGTGCCCGACCAGAACCTCAAGCTACAGTGACGACCTTCCACGATGCTCTCTTTGCTCCTCTTGTCTCCTGCACCGTGAACTGGACTCCGAGAAGGTAACTTTTTCAGCAGGACTAACCTGGTCCCTATTTCCAGCCAGTACTCCATGTGTTTGGCCAGAACTTGTGACTTTCCCCCAACCTAGAACAGCCAGATGACCCGCAAGCTGTGCTTTGTGCTTTTAGGCTCTATATTTACCTAAAACTTTAAAACTGTATATCTTTTGTTCCACTGATTGGATTTTTGTTGTTCTGGTACCATTCTATTTATTATAAAATGCTATATTTTTCTGAATTAGTGTGGGTGTTTTCTTGTGTTGTGTTTTCACTATATTACTGCATAAATACTTTAAACATTAACTCTAAGTTAAGCCTGACTACTTTTGTGCCAAGCTGCCAGAGGATTAAGCACAGGTTAATTTAGTGATGTTTGCGGTTGTTGCTTGAGAAAGGTCTTCACCAGCTCAATCAACAACCCAATTTCTGACAAACCCCTACTTATTAGGGCACACATGCCTGACTACTTTTAATGATTACTGGTTTAAGAAAATACCAATAACTGTAGAAACCAGAAAGAAGTGATCTATTCAGTTCAAGAACATCAATTTAAAATGTTGGGTACCAAAACCAATGGACTGGATCAAGAGGTGTTGGAGTGCTCAGTCACCCTTACCTCTAGCATTTTGAACACCCCATCCTGAATACTGGCCCTCGCTTTGTCAGACAGCCTAAACATTTTGTTTTTGACAGAAATGCTGTCCCCGGTGTCAATGTCATGGGTGTTCAAAGTGTTGGGCCCTGGGGTGAGAAAAGAGAGGCAACCTGACCCAGCAAGTGGGAACAACCCCTCTGCTACCCAGGAGTCAGGGTAGGAGAGAAGACAGCTCTTTCCACTGACCATTACCGCTCCTTGGAAAATAAGAGGTTGAGAGAGGTTCACTGTTCTCTACCACCACATCATTCATCACCAGGAGCATAGTTAACTCAGACCTCTCAAAGTGAGCTTAAAGCCATTGACAATGCCGACCTTTAAAGGTTTCCTGTCGGTCTTGAGATCCATCAGATAGGTAACCTCCACCTTGAGCTCCTTCACCTCATAGGTCCTGTAAGGCCCGGGGATCCACTGGATCCATCACTCATTCTTTCTGACCAGGCTGAAGCTCAACCAGAGTGCCCTTCTTGCCATGACAGAGTTTCATGACTTCCTGGCTGGCTTCCAGGTTCTCAGTGACATTCTTCCAAAAGCACTACTTCTGAGTCTGGAGAGCCAACATGTAGCTGACTACATAGTGAAGGGGGAGGTGGTTTCTTGGAGCCCGCTCTCACCCCTCCTTCACAAGGTTTAGAAGCTCTCTGACAGGGTAGCCATTCAGAACCTCAAAGGGACTGAACTTTACTTCCTGCTGCATCACCTCCCTGTAAGCAAACAGGCAAGGCAAGATAGCGTCCCACTTACACCTCAAGGGCTCTGACATGCCCATGATCATGTCTTTGAGGCTTCTGATGAATTTTCCAATAAGCCCATTGGTCTGGAGATGATGGGGTTTGGAGACATTTTAGGTTACTCCACACTCATCCCTCATTGACCTTATGTATGCTGACATGTATTTGGTACATTGGTCGAACACCGCATCTTTGGGGAACTCACTAGTGTAAAGATCCCCATCAGTGCCCTGGCCATTGCAGGTCTCATAGATATGGCCTAGATGCACCGAGTTGCATGGTCCAGCAAGACCAAGATGACCTGCTGCCTAAGGCAGTCTTGGAGTCCAGGGGCCCAACAATGTCTATGCCCACCCTCTCAAAGCAGGTGCCTCCAACAGCAAAGGAAATGAGGGGAACCTTCCTTCCCCCCACCTCCTCAACCTCCCCAACTTCCCACTGGCCTGATAGGTAGGACAATACCTGCAGAATGCATCAGAGTTCACTCTCATCAGGAACCAGTAGAGGTTGGGAGGAAGATGGCGTCCGGCTAGTCGCACGGCAGCGATGCTCTGCCGAGCATCCCTGAAAACTCACGAACATTAATAATAAATAATAATAAAGACATTTATAAAGCGCTATGGTTACGCCATCCCGGCGTGTCCCCGCGCTAAAGAGAGAAGGAGCTCGCCAGAGGAGAGGTCAGTACATGGCCAGAAACACTAATTTAGACTTACAAGGAGAACAGGTGTGTTTTCAGTTGACGGCGGAATTTGGTTTCAGATGGCTCCAGGCGGAGACTGGTGGGAAGTTTGTTCCAGCCTATCGCCGCCGCCACTCTAAAGGACCGACCTCCCATTTTTACTCTCCTGTAGCGGTGGGTCACAAGCGTGCCCATTCCGCCCGACCTAAGCGGTCTGCGTAGCTCATACCAGGTAACCAGACCCGCCAGATAGCTGGGAGCTTTATGCCAAAGGATCCGATAACATATTAGGAGGGCTTTGTACATTATTCTTTTTTTCACTGGGAGCCAGTGGAGGGTCTCCATGGCGGCTCTGGAATTGGCTCTTCTTGGGAGTCTAAGTACTAGGCGAGCTGCAGTGTTTTGCAGTATCTGGAGTCGTCCTATACTTTTACTTTTACCCCTGTAACCCTGTAAATCGCCTCGAAACTATCTCCGAGGGGCAACTACAGACTAGGAAGGCATGCGGGGACTACAACGGAAAACAAAGCTGTCTGTGGCTCTTACCTGCATCGTAACATTCAGCCACAGCTTTCTACACACGCCGCTGTATCACCGTGAACGGGCACCGTCTCCTGCTCCGTGGATGCTGATCGGGCTGCGTAAGCCTCGCACAAGCAAACCGAGCAGCAGATCGAGCCACAGCAAGCTGAGTCACGGCTCTCAGCAAGACAACGGAGCGGGCAGATCAAGGAGGACACTGACAGGCCTGGCGCATTACTATCGGCTCTGGCAGAGCGCTGTATGCATGAAAGACGGCGAAAACGCTACGGAGCAAGAAAAGCCCAACAGTCCCGGATCCCGGGCCACAGAGCTAACAGCAGACATGTCGGGTAAGGGGGGCCGAGGGGGGAAAGCTTAAAAATACAGTCCACACTACTGGCGCTGTGAATAAGAATGGGAGCAATGTGAACCCTGCCTCCCAGCAGACCTTAACTTCAATATCTCTTCGGCAGAGGAAAGCGGAGGCTTCTCGGCAGGATGTATCAAAAACAGAGGCCCCAATTACTAAAGGCAGAGCAGGCACAGATAAAATCCTAAAAAAGGATCTTACACCAGCCAGATTACCTGTGGAAGGTTCCTCGGCCCCTATTGCACCCTCACAGAAAAAACCTATTGGCTGCCAGCCTCTAATTACTGCCAGCTTCGAGGCGGTGAGCAGCGAAGTGGCTGCAGCAAGACTGGACAAACTAACCGAAGGGGCAGCAACCAGCCCAATTAAACAGATTATTGCAACATCAACCCCACAGGGAGTCAATACTGCTGCACCCTCATGCCCATCTATATCGGCAAACCTCTTGCCACCCAGCATCCAGAGATCCATGCCTCCTCCAGACACATCCCCAAGAGCTGAAGGGGCTATCCCTCGGCAACTTTCCGAGGCGGTGGGGGGAGAGCTGCAAGGAGGGTTAAAGAACACACTAGACAATACCAATCTCTACTACTCCCTTACCGATGACTCTGTAATTTCAGACCTGAGCATCTCCTTATCCAGTGAGGAGGATGGTGGTAACTGGTATAAAAGCTCAAATTCAGAGCAGTAGGAACAGCACGCGTCCCATAAGAAACTTTTTAAAAAGAAAAAGGAAAGGAGGCGCCACTGCAAAGACCCAGACTCCTCTGAAAAAGAAGCCATCCCCGAACTAAAATGGGATTATACTGGAACCCCACCTCTGCTGGCGCACTCAAATTCTGCGGACCTGTCTGGGGGGAACCAGACCATTATTAATGCTAACACTGATACAGAGGATGTGCAAGGGAAACATGATAGAGAACCCGCCCTGGCAAATATCCTGGGGTCCATCAAAAGCTTTCAAGCTGAAGCCAAAGCAGACAGCCGGAGATCTCGCATGGCAGCAAAGAAACTTCAAGGGGCTGTGAGGAAGGTGGGCAGAACTTGTGCGGAGATTGTAGATCGGATGGCGGCAGTGGAGGAGAGGACGGAGCAGCTCGAGAAAAATGTCACATCAATCCAGAGCAAATCTGAGGAACATGAGGAGGCTGTCAAGGATATTATGTGGAAACTCGAGGAGCAGGAAAATCGGCAACGATGGAACAATTTCCGCTTCCTTGGTATACCGGAAGGGGCTGAAAAAGATGATGCAAGGAAATATATGATTGCCCTCCTCAAAAATTCTTTTCCCGAACTTCAATCCTGGGACTGGGAGAAAGAGGTCCAATGGGCACATAGGTTTCCCTTAATGATAAAAACTCAGAAAGCATCATCTCAACAACATCCTAGAGCCTTGCTTGTATTCTTTGGAAATTTCCTACTTCGACAGGCTCTCAATGACTTAGCCCGACCCACCAACAAGAGAACATTTTAAGGGGCAACTTTTTCCACCAGGCCAGACTTTGCTCATGCAACTGTGGAGAGGAGATGGCAGTTGAGGCAACTGTTTGACCCCTTGCAAAACTTAGGAGCCTTAGTGTTTCTTCAGAATCCGGCAAGATTAAAGTTTGTCTACCAAGGTCATACTCGTAGCTTTGTCTCTGAGATTCAAGCTAAAAACTATCTGGAGGAGATCTCAGGACATAAAAAAAGCTTATGAATGTAGATCAGAACGACCAATGCATAAGGCATAGAATAGAGTGGTAACATATGGCTACACTCTTCTTCAGCTATTTTTTCTTTATTATGCTCCTTTCCCTTTCTCTTCCTTTTGTTAGGCCTATAACTCATTGGGTAAATATAGAATATATTGCTTCCTTTCTTGTGTGTGTTTTCCTTTCCCTACTCTGCTCAATTTTCTTGCTCCATGAAAGACTGCTGATATTTTTCAGACTTCATGTTGATAGAGAGGCTTCTCTAAGATGTATGGACTGTACTAATAAGCGTTTAGGGGAAATCTTATTTTTACACTGTTTACGGGGGGATTCTCGGCGGGGTTGCTGGAGCGGTCTCAACGGATGTCACGCCGCTGGCTCTTCCAGGGCCAGGTAACCTCTAGTGGTGGTGGTGGGTGGGGGGATGGGTTTCTTGGGTGGGGGGGGTTCTAAGGGGAGGGTCAGACAGGAACTTTAAAATTCACAGAGAAAATGGAAATTATAAAGTTATAGCTAACACTTTATCTATGGGAAAGTTTCTTTCTAAGATACGTAATACAAACAAATGGGGACACTGAAGATTATGTCACTTAATATCTGTGGTCTAAATGATATTAAGAAGAGACAAGCAGTTGCGGTGGGCTTACAAACTTCAGGCACTGATATAGTATGTATGCAGGAGACGCATATCGAGGGCTCACAGCTACCCCTTTTAAAAACATTGGGGTACAAATTAATCTGCGCTACTACTCAGGGAGCCCATGTTAGGGGGGTGGCAATCTTAGCTAAAGGCGGAGGGTGTAGCTTCAATCGATGCAAAGCAGATAAATTCAGCAGATGGGCAATCACAGAATGCCAGCGTGAACAATCACAGCTGGTAACCATATGCTCAATCTATGGAAGCAACTGTGACGATCCCACCTTGATCAACGAGGTTTCTAGTGAACTTGCACATTGGCCACTACCAGTACTTATTTGTGGGGAACTTAATATCAATTTACCTTCCGACTGGTCAATGAATGATAATTGGGTGTATCATGGAAGGAAACCCAAAGTGTTTAAAGCCTTAAAACAAAAGCCTGTTCCCATGATGCACTGGGCCAGGGTCAGACTAATTTGCATATAGCCAAGATCTGAGCTGGGATGGTGCAGTGAGCTAAAAAACGGTGATGGATCAAGCCCTGATCTTTGGACTGGGTAAGAGTGGTCTGCTTAATTCAGACACTCTGTTCATCACCACCCCCTTTTCTGAATCATTTTTGTCCACCATAAGCGTGGAAGGGTATACTCAGATGTGAGTCCCTAGCTCATTGCACCATCAGGATTCAAGCAAGCCGGGCCGAAGACGGCTGAAATGCCAGAAACCGGTCCCCGGTAGCTTGTTTCCTTCCCAGTATAAGAATTGGCTTGGTAGTTGGGTCTGCCCTGTTCCCATGATGCACTGGGCAAGGGTCAGACTAATTTGCATATAGCCAAGTTCTGAGCTGGGATGGTGCAGTGAGCTAAAAAACGGTGATGTATCAAGCCCTGATCTTTGGCCTGGGTAAGAGTGGTCTGCTTAATTCAGACACTCTGTTCATCACCACCCCCTTTTCTGAATCATTTTTGTCCACCATATGCGTGGAAGGGTATACTTAGATGTGAGTCCCTAGCTCATTGCACCATCAGGATTCAAGCAAGCCGGGCCGAAGACGGCTGAAATGCCAGAAACCGGTCCCCGGTAGCTTGTTTCCTTCCCAGTATAAGAATTGGCTTGGTAGTTTGGTCTGCCCTGTTCCCATGATGCACTGAGCCAGGGTCAGACTAATTTGCATATAGCCAAGTTCTGAGCTGGGATGGTGCAGTGAGCTAAAAAACGGTGATGGATCAAGCCCTGATCTTTGGACTGGGTAAGAGTGGTCTGCTTAATTCAGACACTCTGTTCATCACCACCCCCTTTTCTGAATCATTTTTGTCCACCATAAGCGTGGAAGGGTATACTCAGATGTGAGTCCTTAGCTCATTGCACCATCAGGATTCAAGCAAGCCGGGCCGAAGACGGCTGAAATGCCAGAAACCGGTCCCCGGTAGCTTGTTTCCTTCCCAGTATAAGAATTGGCTTGGTAGTTTGGTCTGCCCTGTTCCCATGATGCACTGGGTCAGGGTCAGACTAATTTGCATATAGCCAAGTTCTGAGCTGGGATGGTGCAGTGAGCTAAAAAACGGTGATGGATCAAGCCCTGATCTTTGGACTGGGTAAGAGTGGTCTGCTTAATTCAGACACTCTGTTCATCACCACCCCCTTTTCTGAATCATTTTTGTCCACCATAAGCGTGGAAGGGTATACTCAGATGTGAGTCCCTAGCTCATTGCACCATCAGGATTCAAGCAAGCCGGGCCGAAGACGGCTGAAATGCCAGAAACCGGTCCCCGGTAGCTTGTTTCCTTCCCAGTATAAGAATTAGCTTGGTAGTTTGGTCTGCCCTGTTCCCATGATGCACTGGGCCAGGGTCAGACTAATTTGCATATAGCCAAGTTCTGAGCTGGGATGGTGCAGTGAGCTAAAAAACGGTGATGGATCAAGCCCTGATCTTTGGACTGGGTAAGAGTGGTCTGCTTAATTCAGACACTCTATTCATCACCACCCCCTTTTTTAAAACATCTATGTCATATGCACGGACTTCTGGATGGGTGGCAGATCTCTAATTTTGAGGATCCTGGTTACACTTTTTTTTCAAATCCACACTGGGTTCTTGCTAGGCTTGATTATTTTCTTCTATCACAGACATTAAGCTCTATCACACAAATAGAAAAATTGCCCCGAATACTCTCTGACCACAACCCGTTAGTATGCACCCTAGAGCTAACACAAATGGGCCAGAAGCCAAGGAATTGGACCTTCGAGAAATCCCTGCTTTTTGAAGAAGATTATTGTAATCACATGCGAGCATGGATTTCCAATTTTTTAGGAAATAATGTAGGGAGCACCTCTATAGAAACAGTGTGGGACGCTTTAAAAGCAGGAATCCGAGGGGAAACCACACAATATTCAATGAGAGCTAATAAATTTGCCAGAGACCTGTATAAATCGCTATTGGAAAAATTACAGAGTTCAGAAGAAGAACTCATCAGGGCAACTCATGACTCTTTAACGGTAGAAGACCTCACCAAAATTCAATATCAGGTGGCAATTGATAAGGCTGCTATAATGAATACATTTACCACCAAAGCGGTTAAAAAAGCCACCGCTCATAGTGAGAAAATCTATGAAGTAAGTGAATTAGTTGGCCATCAATTGGCTGTACGCATGAGACCACACACATCTCAGAACCTCATACGGGAAATATCAGACCCAGTGGAAGGCTTAATCTCAGAAAGTAATAAAATTAGAGAGGCATTCTGGCGCTTCTTGTTCTGGGCCAATACTACTCCTCAGGATTGAAGCGATGCTCAAATGGTATCCACCTCTCAACCGCCCTAAATCTGCATTTACACAATAAGCAGACTTATAGATGGTTAAGCGAGGGAATTTTGTGAATATCAAGGAAGGAAAGGATGGGGACAGCGGGGAGGGAGAGCTGTCAGAAGACACAAGACAGAAAGGATAATTAGCTTAACTCCTTAATCCCTTCCTTTCTATATTCATACACAATTCTACATTACTAACCTGTTAAGAAAAATACAATAATCAGGTATGCAGAAGAAGTGTACATAGTATCTTTCCTGGTCATGAAGCTGAAACAACAACAAAATACGTAAGGATCCTATATAAGATTCTTAGCACATATCCTTACTGATGGAGAAACCCAAATACCTTTCATGCCGAAAGAAACCTCTTTATCCATACACACTCCTGCATATAAGAGAAGAAAACAGCAGGCAACGGTTAACCCCTTCCATGCTGATGACGAACCCCAGCCGTCATGCACTACGGTGCTCGTGTGCTGATGACGGCTGGGGTTCGTCATGGCCCGCCCCTGTTCCTTTGTTTACCGCACAGCGGCGGAAACGGGCCAGCAGGGAAGGGGTTAAAACAATTGCTTGTAGCAATAACATCTTTTCGCTGACCACAGCCACAATGAACATGAAACTTCACTTGAATTTCAGTTTGTACATAACCATGTGATTTGTCTCACTGATTAAAGAAGAGAAATCCTTTATCTTCTTTCTCCTCCACAAAACCTCTAATACTTTAATTCCGTTTCCTAAGACATTGTGCACCATGCCATATTAGAGGTAAACATTTTCTTCATCCACAAACCGAAATAATAATCAAGCTTATTTCAAATTTAGCAGTGATGGCCATAAGTCAATACCATAACCTGCCACCACGATTCTCTCCCTCGCATGAACTTCATAAACCAGTCGGTCTTGCAAAGCCCGCCAACGAAGGGAAAGAAGGCACCTAAAAGAATCCAATGTACATTTCCATGTGTTCCCTTAACAAGAACACTGATGCATCAAGATGTCTGGCATCTATTTCACTGTCCACAAACGCAGTCTCGAAATTTCCAAAGATACACAAGAGTATAGTCCAGACTGTTAAACTTGGATTGCAGAGTTACCAGTTCGACCGCATCAGGTACAAAACAACCATGCCCAATCCTGGCGCACACAACAGAAGTCCGGATACCAACTGATGCCGACTCAGGGGAGTGAAATATAATGGATCCTTGGTGTAACAACACCCTTACCGCACCAGGAACTCTGTCTTACATCACGGGAACCGCAGGGCAAGAATAATCGGCAGCGTCCTGCCCGACTCCACCAGCAATATGCGTTTCCACCCACGTGACCCGGATACAATCCGATCACGTCGTGCGCGGCGCACCTCGTACTGGGAAATGTAGTCTGCGGCCAGTATTTCGCCGTCTGTGCCCCGTAATGCCTCAATGCCCCCTAACACTTCTACAGGACTCTATATTCAGAGGAAGGAGGGGCCGATACAGACAGTATGAGAGAATACCTAAACCAAGGAACACCCAGTAGACTTGCTGAGGAAGATCAAGATAATCTAGAGGAAACACCAGTTTTGGAAGAAATTTTAGAGACACTGAAGGCTCTGCCTAGAGGAAAGGCAACCGGCCTGGACTCTATCCCTCTAGAATTCTATATCACATTTTTAGATCAAATTAAAGAGACTTTCTTAGGATTATGTGTGCACATATTTAACGGGGGACAACCACCAAGGTCATGGTCAAAAGCCAAAATAGTAGTGTTCCTGAAGAAAGATAAACCTCCGGATCAGATGGGCTCCTATCGTCCCATCACCTTAATCAACGTAGATTCAAAAATTTCCTATAAATTAGTAGCGAATCGTATGGCACCATTAATCCACAAACCTGTTTCAAATTCCCGGCACGGGTTTGTACCTGGAAGAGGAACCACAGATCACATTCATAGAGTGATCACCCTATTTGACAACACAGAGGTGACGGAAGACCCAATGGCGCTTATTCTCCTAGACGCCGAAAAGGCAATTGATCGGGTCTCCTGGTCATTTCTGTAGCTGGCAATGGGTCATCTGGGCTTTAAACAAAGATTCATTCAGGCAGTACAAAAACTATACATCGACCCTAAAGCTGTAGTGATGGTAAATGGCGATCTTTCCAAAGAACTAACAATATCAAGGGGAACTCGACAGGGATGCCCATGCTCCCCTTTGCTGTTTGCTATTTACATTGATCCCTTTATTCGCAGTCTGGAATCTAATGCAGGTATTACTCCTATATTGACCCAAGGCTACATGACTAAAACCCTCGCTTATGCCGACGATATCGCCATAGTAACACCAGATCCAGCCTTAGCCTTACCTATAATTGAAATTGAGGCTAAAAACTTTGGTAAAGTGGCCGGCTACGCTCTCAACCAGAGTAAAACCCAAGTAGTCTTAAATGATAAATGTACCATGGTAGATCCTCGCGTAACAACAAAAGCGACCTACCTAGGGGTATGTATCACCTCCAAACTTGATAAAGTGGTCGAAACAAATCTGAACCCCCTACTAGATAAAATGCAGAAAGATCTTCGCGGTATAAATAACCTACACTTATCCTTGATTGGTCGTGTAAATGCCTTAAAAATGGTTTACTTCCCTAAACTGCTTTATATGTTCAGAGCAATTAATCTGGAAATCTCCGAATATTGGTTCAAACTGATAGAGTGCACCTTTTCTAGTTTTATTTGGTCCTATTCACAACCCCGAAGAGCCTACAAGCTCTTGACTCTTCCCAAAGAAAAAGGAGGCCTAGCCCTCCCTAACCTTCAGTTATATTATTGGGCAAGTATGCTCTCATATAACCATGAACTCTTTTTTCCATTAGATAACAATGAGATAGTCTCAGGGGAAGGCCAACCATCAATTCATCTAGTTAGTACTAGGCAGTAAGAGCAAAGGTTATCTGTGGCGATTTCTCTATGATAGCTACCACAAAAAGGTCCGCCTAAAGACCTTACTGGGGGGGTTTAAAGCCTGGAAAGCTGTGAGGATATTACTGGGTATAGGTCGACTTTCGTTCTACTCTCCTCTAGGCAACAATACGGTTCTTCCTGAAATCTTTAAGGGAGCTTGTATTGATAGATGGATTTCGGCAGGAATTACACATCTTGGATGCCTTTTCTCAAATGAAGGGTTACACTCTTTTGAAACTTTGAGGGAAATATATCAATTGGAGTGGAGGGACTTTTTAAAATATCTGCAAATCAGAGACTTTTTAACATGAAGGATTAGGGAAAATACCTCATTTGATAAAAAACTGACAGCAGAGACCTTAAAAAAAACCAAGAAATTCACAATTGGTGAGATATACTCTCTCTTGTTATCCCTCCTCCCGGACAATCTTGAGAAAACAGCACAGAAGTGGCAGGAAAAATTAGCAATCACCACAGAAGAATTTAATTATGCCTATGATCTATCCCAAACACAGTTCTATAAAACCAGCTTTTTTATGTACTATACCCCTGATAGAATTGCTAAATGGAGGAGTGGGAGGGGTACATGCTGTTTTAGATGTACATTATCAAATGCGGATAGCGTACACATATTTTCCTCCTGTGCAAATCTATCCTCCTTAAAACAAAGTATTGAACGGTTTTTAACTAATGTCCTAAAGATCGAAATAGTCCTCTCTAATGAAATGATTTTGCTTGGGGCAATTAATCTCGCAGAACCATCCCCCGGACAGGAACTAGTATTTATTGCCATGGCGGTCTTAAGAATCTGTATTGCCTCCGCCTGGCTTGACCCTAACCCATCTTCTTTCCAACAGTGGTTCTCTAGACTGTTAGCTATATTTAACTTGGAAATGGCTATATATAAAAGAAAAGGTAGAATACGGAGGGCCAGGGGATTGAAAATCTGGAACCCCTTACTTGAGTGGTCTCAATCCCAAGGTAATTCCCTGTAATATAAAGGCATAACCAGATTTAAAAACTGCTGAATTAAAAGAAGGGGAAAGGAAAAAAAACACAAAAAAAACTCTCATTTGTTATGGATGTAAGTCGCCATAAATCTATAATCACTCAGACGCTTCCTGTATCTTTTCAAATTGAAGAGAAATGTGTTTTTCTTTTGTTGTTTGATTAATTTATTCAGCCATTAATGTATGAATTATGAATCCAAATCTCCTAATTTCTCTGTGTTTATATGTGAAGTATTCTTTTGTTGAACCTGTCTGACTTGGGGGGTGGGGGGGGGGGGTACTTTGTAAATCAAAAAACCCAATAAAGTTATTTTTTTTAAAAGGAACCAGTAGAAGTGGGTGACAAGCCTGGCAAAGGTATTGTCATGCCCCAGATGTCCTGCCAGGGTACATTGTGGAACAATCCCATTAGGAAGGTGCTATGGCTCTGGAGGACCACCGACACATGGGTCGCCACAATCTCAGAAATCATAGGCACCCTATACATTCTCCCAGTAAGTCCAGTGATCACCAGAGGTGTCGCCAGCTGCCTGGACCTCGGCCGGGTGTTGTAGACCCTCAAGAGAACAGCACCCTTTCTGGGCTTTACAGAATTCTGCCCTGGGTGCTCACCTTCAGCTTGCCAGCTAATCTAGGTCCCATATGCAGCAATGTCCTACCCTTTTGGGTCTGGTCAGTCACCCTCCGGTTCCACCTCCTCCTGGGCTGTGGGAGTCTCAGGAGAGTGTTTTTCCCACCCCTTCCTCCTTTTGTCGGGTACATAGGCCATACTACCAGGCTCCAAGTCCTCTTGACTTCGTTGTTGGGCTGCCATGGAAGTGTGGTCAATCACACTCATCAGGCAACCCTAATATATCCAGGTGGGACCAGAGCTCCACCTCCTTCCAGATGGTGTTCTACATGTCCTTTCCAAACAAACAATCCGCAGGCATGGCTGGACTTACAGCTACTCTGAAGGAACCTGAGACCCCCACCCCCTGCCATTCAAAGTGAACTCGTGCCACGGATGACTTGCAGTTGTCTTCTACTACAACCTGGTGTGTGGTATTAGGAATTACCTGCTCTGCGGACACCGGATGATTCCTAGCAGTTGTCATACTGGCTCCTGTGCCTTTCAGAGCCTCCACCCACTGCCAGTTGATGGTGACCCACTGCCTATATTTACTTATATTGTTTGGCATGTGGGCTTTTGGTACCATCTCTCTCTGTCACCCAGGAACACTAAGACACTCCTACCTCTCACCAATTCTAACTCGGACAACCTCCTCACCAAGCTCTCCACTGGCCATCCCTGGTGTTTGTCCACCAATGGGGGCGTCAGCCTTATAGGGCAGCGGGGCCCCCTTGACGTACTCCTGTACCTATATCATGTATAGCCTTTACACAAACACGGTACAAAAGGGGGTGGTGATGGACGGAGCATCTGAATCAATCAAACACTCGCATCCAGTCAAAAGATCTGGGTTTAATCCATCACCGTTCTTTAGCCCACTCTGCCACCCCAGTTCAGACATGGCTATATGCAAATCAGTCTGACCCTGTGCCTCATGGGAACAATTCAGCCCGAACTGCCAAGCCATGCCTTCCCTGGACCGGAAACAAGCTTCCGAGGACCGGTTTCTGGCATTCCAGCTGTCTTCAGCCCGGCTTGCTTGAATCCAGTGGCAAAGTGAGCAAGGGACTCACGTCTAAGCATACCCTGCCACACTTATGGCGGCCAAAAGCGGTACAAAAGGGGGTGGTGATGGACGGAGCATCTGAATCAATCAAACACTCACACCCAGTCAAAAGATCTGGGTTTAATCCATCACCGTTCTTTAGCCCACTCTGCCACCCCAGTTCAGACATGGCTATATGCAAATCAGTCTGACCCTGTGCCTTTCTATCGCTTTGTTTGCCCTAAGTTGGCAGGGTATGCTCAGACGTGAGTCCCTTGCTCACTTGGCCACTGGATTAAAGATAGCCTGGCTGATGAGGATTATGAATCCGAAAACGGTCCCAGGATGCTTGTTTCCGGTCCAGGAAAGACATGGCTTGGCAGTTCAGGCTGGACTGTTCCCATGAGGCACAGGGTCAGACTGATTTGCATATGGCCATGTCTGAACTAGGGTGGCTGAGTGAGCTAAAGAATGGTGATGGATTAAACCCAGATCAGTTGACTGGGGGTGAGTGTTTTATTCGCTCAAACGCTCCGTCCATCATCCGCTTTTGTATCGCTTTACACAAACACAGCACCGAAGCACACACAGTCCAGTTTACGTGTCTTGGTCTTTTCTTTCTGAAGTTCCACACGTGTTTCATCCTCTTGGACTTTTTCAAGGCTGCAAGGTATGTATGACAATTATTTGTACTCATTTGTACATGATTTTATGAACACAATTTAGTAGTGCCATCACCTTGTGGGTGTACTATCACCTGTTCACCTTGAGTGAATCATGTGTTTGTGTCCATGTGGAAGGGCATATGTTTAGACAGTCCGAATTAGTAAGAGGACCTGGCTTGGGCTATACTGTTCAGTTTAGAGCAGGGTCAAGACTAACTTGCATATGGCTGGGTTCAAACTGAGATTACATGGTGTGCAAAAAACAATGATTGAGATGCGGCCCAAGTAATTACTAGTGGCAGAGATTAATTCAACCATTCCATCCATCACTTTTTTTTATGCTTTAGTAAATTATTTATGCAGCACACAGTTATGAAGCAAAAAGGTAACACAAGAAAAATTCCAACATTTTAAATAATAATAAATGAAAAAAGTTATACCAGAACGACAAAAATCCAATCAGTAGAACCGGAGATATTCAAGTTTGAAGTATTTAGTGACAATGGCACTGAAAAACACAAAAGGCTAACTGTGGTTTTCTAGTTGCGCCAGGACAAAGTCACATGTTCAGGCTGACCATGATGCGGCATGGGCTGAACACAAGGACCAGATTAGTCCCACTAAGAGTTGTACCTTATGTCCTTGATGCAAAGCTTTGTAGCGCTCGGGGTAGGTTCCTTTTAGGAGCTATGCAGCTCTGTGATGCGAAGTCCTGCATCGCGTTGTACCTTGCTGCATCTGTTCCGATCAGGAGGTGCGAGATCCTATGTCAAGTTGCCTTGCTCTGCCTCTCATTCGAATAGAACTTGCAGTTAGGCAGGAGGAGTACACTCATTCCAGGCAAGAACCAGGACCACTGACGTAGCTCCTGGGGATCAGGGACTCACCCCAGCAAAGAAATGCAGGGCTCGGAGGAGTCCAGTTGCGTGGGTCAGCTGGGTAGTTGCAGAGACGACTCTGGAACTTATGTCCCTGTAGTTCACACAAGAGGTTATCCAAATGACCCTTGGAGTCACTCTGACTTAGCCTGAGAAGAAGGTAAGTAGGTCATGACTTCCTTATCAGACAACAAGGGAGTCCTCAAGCAGCAGGCCAGTCCTTCCTTAACTTCCACAGGTCCAGGAATGTTCCAAAGAGTGACTCAGAACGTCCAATATTTATACCTGGTGCCAGCCTTTCTGTGGGGGTGGTTAGGGGCCTCCCTGTCCTACCCTCCCTCCTGGTTCTGGAAAGTTCTTCCTCTTTCCCTATCAAGGCTGAAAACTTTCTGGGGGTGACAAAAGGCAGGCAGGTCTCAGGTCAGGTTTCTTTGTGTGTGTAGCATTCAAAGCCCTTTGAAGTGTAAGTGGGCTGGTAGAGACCCTCCCAGTCACCCTGCTAGGATGGCCCATCTTGTCCAAACCTAAGCCCCCTTTGTGTCGCTGTCTGGTATCAATACAAGAAATATGTAAACTTTCCAAAAGTTATATTTTCAGAATTAAGAAGTAAAGCAATTAGCATTAAAAAGGACTTTAAATTGCAACTCATTTGAGTGTGTTGCAGGGATTCTGCGGAGTCACAGAACTTTGCTTGGGACCATAGAACCTTAGTAGGCAGGGACTGAGTTATGCTACCACCTTAGTACCCATGAGCCCGGGACCGACTAGCTACAGAGTCTCACTAGCCCTCCTACTTACTCACAGAGGAACAAGCGATTAGACACCCTAGAATATAACACTCCCGACTCTCTCAGGAATTGCGGTGACAGGACACACCCTTTCGCTCTCATACTTGTCCACAATGGGATCTGACAGAGACACAAGAAAAGTTTAAAAATATTCAATTTACCTATTGTGCTCTAGTATGCAGTATATGTCCCACAAAAAGTAAGAAGACCTAACACAAATATGGTCAGCATAGTAAGCAATCCATAAACCATAAAAGGAGCATTCATGATATTAGACAGGGTATACTAACCTCCCTCCCCTTCTACAGAAGCGAAGTGATTATATATCAGAAGATCTCGGGATGTTTGCAGCGGTCCCCGTACCTTAGCATGCACAGATGAATGTTCTACATATCAGGTGTAGTCGCTATCTCTTCTCTGAAAAAGCTCTCTCCAAGTGTGTATTTGCATGTCTGTGCATACCTATATGACATAGAGTATGTGTTCCCAAACAACAGCTGCATTTGTGTGTTGTGTCTAGGTGCTAGAGCCTAACTAAAACTGAATAACAAGGGGCATTGTTGTTTGACTTTGTCTACTGTGTTCAGACTAAATCGCAGGAGAGAACAGAATGTAAAAACAACAGTAGGTTCTGTGTGAAAGTACAGCGTGACATGTGGAAAAATACATTTGTATGGTAACGTGTGCAAAGCAGAGAACAGCCTGCAACGTGCTCAAGCTAACATTTTTTTTAAACTTATTTTTATTGGCATTTAAAGATTACATTGACAGAGTATGCGTGGACATAGTACATTGTATTGTTATACTCTCCATTAGCATATGGTACCGTGATATTCAGTCTCTGCTTAGTCCATTATTTTGGCAACAGTGGGATGTCGCTTCGAGTGGTTGCAATATAAAACTGGGGGTACAAAAACTGGGGGTGTTTCTGAACTTCTGGATACTGTTATCTAGTGATGTATCTGGGCATTGTATACACAGAGGTCAGTGCAATTATACCCCACATGGGGAGAATGGAAGATACGAAGTCTGACTCATCCTGATGGCTGGTATTTATATGTGATGTGCTGTGTGGCCCTATGCGCTAGAGGCCCTGTGTGGGCGCCTCAGGGTGAAATGTGGGATGTGAATTTGTGGGTTGGACCAGTGGTTGTGAGGCACTAGATACCTATGTGTCGTGGTCTGGGTTGTCATGGAGCTGGACCTGTTTGAATTGATGTAGCAACAGCGCCCATTCCATGGATATGGGTAGTTTGCGTATTCCTTTTACCTCCTCCTCGCGCAGTGCCTCTTCTTCTGCCGCAGCCCATTTGAGTACTGCTCCCACCCATGACATGATTGGGGGACCTGTTTGGGATCGCCAGTGCATGGCTATGTCCTGTTTGGCCAGTAGGATGGCCAGTGAAACAATCCTGGTGGGTATTTTGTGTTGCTTCTGTTTCCGGAATATTCCTAGGGCACAGGATTCCCAGGTGGTTAGGTGTGTGAGCCCGGTGAGCTCTCTGAGTGATTTGTGTATATGGTGCCAGTATGCTTGTATAGTTGGGCAGCTCCAGAACATATGGTAGAAATCCGCTTCCTACGCGTGACATCTAGGGCAGAGGAATTGAGTAGCGGGGTAAAATCTTTGGAGACGAGCCGGTGTCAAATACGCCCTGTATATTTTTAAAACGTGTGTTTCTAGAGACCTTCTTGGGAAATTCAAGTACCCTCTCCCATTCTTTCTCATGTAGGGGCCGCCCAAATTCTCCCTCCCAGGTGTTCCGTAGGGCCTCTAAGGGTCTGTTTGTGAGGTCCTGTATGGCTTTGTACAGCCACGTGGTTAGGTGCCGTCCCACCCCCATGTGTAATATTGTATGGATGACTGGGTGTGCGGTAGGTTCTCCTAAAGATAGGTTGTGGTATCGTCGGTAGCTTTTGAGTAACTGGCGATGGAGTAAAAACTGTCCAGGGGGGGATCGTAGTCATCTACGAGTTGTTGGAGCGGTCGTAGTTGTCGCCCTCAAATAGTGACTCTGCTTCAGTGATACCGCATGCCGTCCATGTGCAGAGCAGTGCTCGGGCTAACATAAGGGAAAACGACAATGGGCCTGCATGGCACATATGGCAGGTGTAAATACCATATCTCTATCTGCTCCCAATCTAAAGGTATCACTTAAAGGGAGTAAGGTAACCAGCGTTAGTCAATGGGAGAGATAGGCCTTACAGCAGTAAAAACGACTTTAGGACGTGTAAAACTTTTGGTCATGTAAAACTTAACTACACCTTGCCTACGCCAATTGACTTTACTCTGTAACACTCATCTCAATGCTCCTGCATTTTCTGCCATTCCACTGTACGTCACTCTATCCTACTCTATGCCACTGCACTCTACATCACTGCACTCTACACCACTGCACTCTACACAATTCCACTGTACTCTACACCACACCACTGCACTCCATCCTGCACCACTCCACTCTGTGTCACTGCACTCTACCCAACTGCACTCTCCTCTGCACCCTTGCACTATAGGCCACTGAACTATACACCACTGCACTTTACGACACTCTAGTCTGCAACACTGCACTCTACTCCAATGCACTCTCCGCCTCTCTACTCTGCAGCACTGCACTCTATGCCAAAGCATTTTATCCCACTCTACATTACTGCACTCTACGCAACTGCACTCCGTGTCCCTCCATGCTATGCCACTGCACTGTTCGCCTCTCCGTTCTAGACTATTGCAGTCTATGTGAATGCACTCTACTCTGCACCACTGTACTCTACCCCACTGCACTCTATGCCACTCTAAACCACTGCACTTTACAACTCTAATCTGCAACACTGCACTCTACTCTTCAAAATTGCACTCTACGCCACTGCACTCTGCATTGCATGCCGCTGAATTCTATGCCGCTGCATTCTGCAACACTCTACACCTATGCAATCTTTACCACTCCACTCTACACTATGTCACTCCACTGCACTCTATACCACTTCACTCTACTCTGCATCACTGTACTCAATGCAACTCTATGACAAAGCACTCTAAGCCACTGCACTATACACCACTGCACTCTACACTACTGCACTCTACTCCAATCCACTCCATTCCAATCTATACCACTGCACTCTACAACACTCTACTCGGGACTACTGCATTCTATGCCAATGCACTCTACGCCACTTTACTCTGCATCGATCCACTCTACACAGCTGTCCTCTATGGCACAATATTCTACTCTGCACCACACTACGCCACTGCAGTCTGTGCCACTCTACTCTGCTATATGAGTAGTCACCGTTCCACATAAAATATTCAGTTCCAGCTCTAGAGTGCACTCTCCGAGTCAGAGTGCGTGGAAATCAGCCAAAAATATCATGTCCCCTATGGGAGACGTCCCCTAGTCACAGCTCACTAACCCTGAATGGGTATTTCAACTTTCAATTAAGTTCGTCAATGAAAAAAGCTGTTTTAGTTCACAACCATTTTTTTCTTTATTTTTCTTTTCTGATATGACTTGTTATCCAAAGAATTTTAATCAATTCGAATGGAAAGGTCAAATTTAGATCCATAAAATCCAACACATCCAATGCATTTCGCCTATGGATTAGGCTTCATCAGGGATACATTTCTATAAACAAAATGATATGATAATACATGAGGTCACATAAGCACAGAGAATAAGTACACTGTAGCATGGAGTTGAAAAAGAGAGTGTAATAGACCAATGCCACCAGATCAAGAGGGGAGAATTCATGTGGGCAACAACAAGAAAAAACGACGGTCCTACCAATGAAAACACGCAGAAAGGCTAAATAATCAAGTTAACCCGTGATGAAGTGCAGATGCTCTATCAATGAGACTCGAATATAGCTAAAATGCGCTATTTTCCAATGCTATCAGCACTTTCATTAAACAACTAAATTAATGCTTTCGCAGATTATAGATACTAGAAGCGGCAATGTTTACGCGTACAAAGCAGACTACACATGTCCGAGCAATTATTCAAAGAAACGCTGCTCTGCAAGCTAAAAAGCGACATCGCATTCGCGCTCAAAGTCAGCTAGTTCAGCAAGGACTAAGAACGTCCCTCCACCAGTCCCGAATAGGACAAGAGAATAAACTTAAGTCCAATGACACAATATCGCTGCTAAACCGTTAAAAGCCTCCGCATGGTAAACGCTGCAGAATGGTTTCAACCAGCGTTCCGATTCCCAGCATATAAATTGTGTACACATAGAGAAAGGACTAAGGGAAAGGTCTAAACGGGCGCCATCTTAGAGGGGTGTATTCTAGCATTCATCAGCCTCATACAAAAACAAATAGGTAAAAAGGCAGTAAACAGTGCGAAAAAAAGTGAGAAAAAGTAAAACATATTGCAGGATATTAGCTACAGCATGCATTGCATTTATAAGAAGCCTGTTATAAATAAAAACGGTCAATCAATGGTGCAAGCAATGTCAATAAAGTTTTTTTTATATAGGGTTCCTATTCCTATAGGTAACAACTAAATTCAACCCTGTCGTTCATTCCTATGGGTTTCAAAGTTTCCAATCTGTAAATCCAGTAATTTCCGCGCCGTAGCAGTTGTTTATTGTTATCCACTCCTTCTTTTTTCGGCACAATTTCCAGAATTAAGAAGCGTAGTTGGCTAATGTTATGTGATGCCTCTTGAAAATGATTAGCCACCATGGATTTTAAAGATTTATTTTGAATGTTAGACTTATGTTCATTCAAACGCACCTTCATTGTAGTGTAGTTCCTAGTTTCCCACTAGGCCCTGCGCATTGGAATAACATAAACAGTAGTATCGACGTGGAACTGCTTATATTCCAGGCCTCCACTGACTATGCTAAACTTAATTGGGTTGTGTTACCAACTAGCTCAGAGGTCACTGGAAACTTTCTTCTCTGCATAGGAAGTGATCAGCTTCCTTGGCACAGACAAGAAGGGATTCAGCTTTCCAACAACCGTGCAACATGACAACTTTGCTCCTCAGATCAAGAGTCGATCTCTAGGGTCGTGTGAAACAATAGACATAGATTTCACTCAGTCAGTCTAGTGCAGTTTACTTTCACAGTATGTAGAGAATAGAGAGACGGGCGTGTATCAATAAAGGTTAACATTTATTGAACAGTCTTTCTTCTCATACAAGAGAAATGTATTGCCACAATTGCAATAATTGTTATTATAAAAAGTACGTACAGTAAGATAAGAATAGCAAAATAGAACTGTAAAAGCATTGATATGGTTTCTTAGCCATACAATGGTTTAAAAGTAATAAAACATATATACAGTCATATATACATTAGGCTAACATACTCAACTGGTGCTTCTAACTAAGCCTACCCCAGTGTGCCTGACCTAAGCCTAACACGTGAAAAGGGGAGTAAGTAAGTAGCTTAAGTTAAGTTGGTTTTGCCAAGGTTTGTTTCAAGAATTCTCTTCTAAGGGTTTAGTCAACACCATACCTCTGAATAGAATGATGGAGGATTGGTATCTCCTTCAGGGGTCTCTCTCGATATCCCAGTCACCTGCGAGGGTAAACTGGAAGCGCCGGGACTGGATTTCTCTGCACGAGAAAGGCAGCGGCTTCTCTCAGCGCGTCTGGAGGAAGGAGGGGTGACAGCGTCCGCGGGCAGCTGGGCTGGATGTCTTCGCAGAGGACGGCTGCACGGCTCCTCAAGCGTACTGCACCATAGTTCGCGCTGTAGCGGCGATAATGGTAATCAGTAGCTTCACCACCACAGGATAGCAGGCTGCAGCGACAGGCAACGCTCAACAGCAGTTAGCTTCGCTCTCACAGCTCACAGCTTCGCATTGCTTAAGGCAACGTTGGTAATATTTATACCTGACAGGTGCCGGGTTTGACGCAAGTTTGCTGGACATAAGACGTCAATTAAAGATGTCACTAGGAAGTGGCAGCTATCAGTTGCTCATTAGAGTTCTATTACTAATCAAAACATAGCAAGCGGGGATTTCCAGGTTTGCTAAGTTTTTATCTTGTTGAAGAACTCGGAGTGTTATCTAGGAATATCAGATAGTGACTGCTGCTCTGTCATTGCACTAATTGGTCGCAAAGGAAGTAGCAGAGAGTCATGCTGGAATGTGGCTCTGTGGCTCTGCTCGTGTGAGGCCAGAGATGACTTTACAGAAAATCGTACTTGAACGGTTATGCCAATATAGGGAACAAAGGGCTTTATAGCCGAATAGGGGCATAAGGTCACAGTATCGATCAGGAACCTAGATAAGCACATGACACCCACTCCACGAATTCATGTCCATCAAAATCACTAAAACTAAGCAATTTAGATGTATGTGTAACATTGTGTAACATAGCCCACCCCAAAATACATAAATGCATTCGAAATAGGCGTACTTGTAATACATGGAATTTAGGTACTGTACGTTTTTTAAAGCATAGTAATCATTCAAAAGGTATTGCATATGAAGTCAATGAACGATTATGCAAAAAGAATTACACATGAAGTATCTCTGACAGAAGAAATGCGAGATAAATCATCACATAAAAATGCATTGTAATAACATGTGTGCTAGAGGCTGGTGTTATGTTGTTATGTCTCTAGATGTGTTTTTTAGAAATAGAAGTGTGAAGCTTCTGTTCTCTAAGAATAGTTTTTACGTTAAGCAAAGAATTGTTCGTGCCAAAAGGAGAGGGTCAATATTAAAAAGATTGTCCAATTCAAAGAAAAAATCAGTTTACCAAAGCTCCTGGCAGTTTTATGTTGATCAAAACTGAAGGCCGAATTCAGAGTTCATGGGAACGCTGTGTGTCGGAAAGCTTCTCAAAAGTTATTGTTTCTCTATGGGTGAGAACATCGTATCAGACAGGCTCGCAAAGAATTGGTCTACAAAATCAGGTGATAGTTCAACCAAATTAGATAGCGCTGAAACTTGGCAGGTGTGAGAATGATTGCTGTCATCGAATGCAGGATCAGCAATGCTCACAGAACGTTGTACCTGGATGATGTTGCTTTTGTCACTCGCTCCACTGTTACCACTTGGCTGTAGTACAGGAGTCTCCACGAATGCCGTCATCAGGATTGGTAGCCGCTGGGGACAACACAATGCGTGAGCCGTTATTGGACTTAGCAAAGTATCGACGTCCATTGGTACTGCTGATGGAAGTGAAAGACAGATGTCCAACACGCATTCCTCGCCGCAAAGCATACACCGTAGCACAGGTAAAATGCAATTTTGCCATATCGGTCTGAATGAAAGGAACCAGGTCATATTTAGATCTCTCAGCCTGGCCAATCCGAGGACGTTAGTTATCCTGTCCCTGTAGCGCATTGCTAGGATTGTCTCTTCCATTCCCATGGGAGCTATGTCTGAGCCGAGGCTTGCCATAACGTAGCAGGAGGGTCAAAAATAGAATCCCTGCGATGAGTCCAAAAAATAGTGGAATACCACCAAAGATGGAGTGCACAAAATTAGGAAAGATTCCCAAAATTGCCTGGAAGGGTGTTAGCAGTCCCGTAAAGACTGTCTTAAATATGCCTGGGATGCTTGTAGCACTAGACATGTTAAGGAGTTGGTCGAGCATTTGTACGAAATGCACGGGGCAATTTGTTGATAAAAGGTCATGAACTTCAGTAGCCGTCCTTGCGACTAGAAGATCATACGTCTCTTTAGATGACGTTATAGGCACTGTTGTCTGTAAAAGCACAGATTTCATTTTGCTTAATGTATCAATTCGTATAGAATAGAGATTCAGACGAGGCCAGAGGGGAGTCACTATGTCTGGAGGCCCGCTCGGGAACAATGCTTGCATACAGCATTTGACCATGGACGTTACTTCTACTAGATAACTTAGTCCGGGCGCGAGGCCACAGCACCTGTGATCCGTTCTTAGAATGTAACTCCCGTTTGCGAGTTGCATAAAGAAGGGCTCTATCTGAGTTGCAGGTGTGACTAGCTGGTGGCATGAAAGGTTGTTTGAATTACCATCGCATGCTCCGTGTAAATTAATACCCTGACACAAAAGTATACCGCTTAGTGAGTGTTTACAGTTGTCACCACTAAGAAATACATTTTTGTCGCTGTCACTATAGCAAGAATGAGTGTATGGTAATTTCCATTCGGATTTAACATATCCCTTACCCAATTGTTCATATTGGCCAGCAGGTATGTACTCAAGGCATTTATGAAATCGGAAAGTTGTTATCGGAATTGTGATAATTCCGTGTATTATCCATTCAATGACAGGGCTCTCTGACATTGTCAATGATAATCTCTCGAGTTTCTCGATGCTCAAAATTGTATAGTCTGCTCCTTTCTGTGCCAAACTGATCTGTTTATCAGTAAGGTTAAAAATGGAAAATAATGACGTTGTGTTGATTAAACGCCAAGGCACATAGCCTGAACGAAGATTTTGCAGCGTCCAGCCTAGTTCTATAATAGAGCGTAATTGAGACTGGCCATGTTGTAACATTAGCAAATCTCTGTCTATCACATCAAAGGCAGAGGATACAATATTGTCCAAAGAATATATTCTGGAAGACAGAGTCATTAACCCATTGTCTACTACAGAAAGTGATTTTTCCAAATTAATACGATCAATTTCTCGTATCTTTTCAGCAGTTTCAATTTGCTTTACTTTCCAAGCCTCGTTGTAAGCAGCATAGATACTGGTCGCTATGAAACGCTTTTGACGCTGTTTGCGTGGTCCAAGAATGAAATCGCGCAAATCAGCACCATCTTTTAACAAAGATAAGTGTTGCTTAATTTCAGCCAGTGTGGATGTAGTTAGCCATTCTAGGCAGAGTTTGCCTACACTGTATGTGGTTATAATTCCTGGATGTTGTCTCTGGGAATATCTTGAGTCTAATCTGGTCATTTTTAAACCCTGTGTTTTGTTCAGGAACCTATCTTGACAGCTATTTGTGTCTGTAGGCCAGATTAACCACTTTTTCCAATCAGGATGTGTTCTGTTGAAATGTAAAATGTGTGACACGTCTAACTCATTATCTGCAGTTGTATTCTCAGGTATTGGCTTCGGTATAGACGGTGTTTTCATTTCTTTGTTCTTAGCTAGGCCAAGACAAGATGTTTGGTGTACAGTGTCATTTAAAAATAACATTTGTTCTGGTATCATGCAGGTTCTAAACAGTGCTTCTATGCCTTGCACCTGCCAATCTTTTGTACCCCAAATTGATTTCGTTTCAATATTATTTTTCCAATAATCAAAACCAAATGTCATCATTTTGTCATAAAATGCTTCTGAATATATCAATTTAGAATTTGTCAGCATTGTTTTCATGCCTGTTTTATCTAACAGTTTATAATAGAACGTTTCTGCATCACTGGTGTTAAACCCTGAAAAATATTTGAATTTCTCAAAAAATGCTTTAGAACTGCTTTTAGGTGGTGTAGAACAATGTTCCCATTGATTATACATAAAAACATTTCTAGGCTGTGCAGATTTATGCAAGTAATGATCCCCATAGTGGGTGTAACAGAATAACTGCTCATAACTAGATGAACCTTGTAAATAATCATGATCTGTGAATCTAGCTGACATTACTAAATCAGACATCATGTCATTAATACTGTTAAAGTCCCAATCATCAGAGAGTGTACTTGGTGTCAAAAAGTCACTTAAGGAAACCTTTAGTTGATGAGGATACTTCAGGATTTCGACCGGACCATAGATCTCATAGTCTGTTTTCTCCCATACTACCCCACCAGGTATTGGAATTGCTGTGACATTTACTGTTGACAGTTCTCTTTTCTTCACGTGGGATGATCTGTGTGGTTTCAGGACTAGGTTGATGTTCTGACTTGCTGTGTCCATTCAATTGTAATGAACTTTCCTAAAATTAAAACTAAAATTAGGCATAGTAGGAGTATGAATACCCCTGAGATGATCCAATGCTCAATCAACGGTGAATCCAGATATAGTTCTTTGATTTGTTGAAGGAGTCCTGTTGTATTTTCTTTAAAAGACTTTTTTGTTTCTGGCATCACTTCCGGGTCATTTAAATCTTCAGAGAAGTTGTCGAAGTTGATGAAATAACCAGAGGCAGTTCTGTCAATTGATGGGATTGTTTTTTCAATCTGTCTCTCGGTAGCACTTTCTGATGCCACATCATTGTAGACTGGTGTTGTTTCTTGACGAACTGTTTCAATCTGTGTTTCAAGAGGCACGAGTTCCATGGCTGTATTGCATAGTCCTTCATTGTGCACTGCAGGCTGATCGAATGTGATTAGTCTTTCAGTTTGAACCTCTTGGATTGTTGCAAGTTTGGGTATTCTGTTGTTTCTTGGGAGTCCACTGGGCCTACTGTTGATTATAGGCCACATGCATGTGGTTTTACCAGATCGATGGACACGACTCTGTTCTCCTTTTTACCAGCAAGGGGCGGTAGCACAACTGATCTTGTTCCGGTGACTGCCAAGACAGGTACTGCTTTTCTGTAAGAAGGCCCAAATTCCTTCTTAACCGCGATCTTTTCTCTGACTAGATCCCCAATCTTTGGAATCCAGACAGGCCTTGCTGGGGCTGTTGCGGGTGGTGCCTCGTCAGTGGTATTTGGCTGTTGCTTTAACTTTATGTTGCTTAATGATTTTCTTGTTTCATTCAGTTCCTGTAAAACAGCCAAACGGTCTTTTACTTCAAACTGCTTTGTTTCTTTTTGTACCACTGACATCTGACTATCGAGGTCCTGAACGCGCATTCTTATTCCGAACAATAGTTCGTATGGGCTGAAACCTTTTAGAGAATTTCTTGGCATGTTGTTAAGACTAGTCTGGACACTTATTAAATGTTTGACCCACCCAGCGCCTGAACCTAATACCTTCGCTGTTATAGATTGCTTTATGTCCCGGTTTTTTCTTTCTACCACACTATTCCCTTCGGGATGCGACGGACAAGAATACCGCAACCCAATTCCCATGCTGGCCATGGCCTCCTTATAGGCTCGAGAGCTGAAAGCAGGACCCTGGTCAGAATGGAACGTGGTAATTGCGTATGTGCCGATAAAGACTCGCTAATCTTTTATAACCGTTCTAGCGTCAGCCGAGCGCTGGGGGCCTCATTTTTTTAAGTGCTTTTCGTCTAAACTGTGTACACTGGGACGCGCTTCTCTTCTTTGATTGCGCAGATAGACCGCCTTATGCTGTCTAGTAGGGATCCTGAAACTACTCTGGCCTGTTCATTCCTGCGATCTCTATTGCAGTCTTCACAATTTTGAGCAAAACATTGAATATCTATACTCATTCCTGGCCACCAGTACTCTGATTGCAATTCTTTCAGAGAGGCTTTGATTGTTTGGTGTTTCAGACCCAACCCCATGTGTGCTTCCAGTAGGAGGAAGCCCCTCCTGCTCCTGTTTGGAATTACTCTATCCCCCACTCCAGGGATTCGAGCAAAAGGAACGGAGTTTGCATCGATTATGTATGCATAATTGAGTGGATAGTTTACGGGTAGTGCTGCACAGTCGCCTTTTACGGTCGTTTTTACTGCTAGCATAGTTTCCCCGTCTATATACTTATCTGTACGCTTTTTTGTGGCTACGGAAGCCGGTTTAGTTGCTTCCGTGGTGGCTGTATTAGCCAATGAATTCCCTGCAACGTGAACGCCATCACGTTGAAGACTCTGTGCGTGAATCACGTGAGTCTTTTGTAGTTCTTTGTGTAAAAGAGCTACTTGTTCCCAAAGCAATTTATGCTTTATTGTGGCACCTGTGTCATCTTTGTAGTCGTTTTCGATCCAACTCTGCAGTTTGTTGTTGTAAGAATTGACGCAAAAATGAGAATCGCACACGATAAGTGTGGGGAATTCGCGTTCTGCATTTTCGAGCGCCATCTTTAAAGATCTGATCTCAGTTCTTTGAACGGAACAGTACTTTACTGATTCAGTTTTTGTTACTTTCGGTCTGAATTTACCGCACAGCCAACGACCTTTAATGATCGCACATGCTGCATCGTAGGATTTTCTCTCTACGTTGAAATGCTGTACAAAGCTATCTGTATAGATTATACATGCGTATTGTGGGAGAGGCAGGATTTCGATTGGCAGAGGATATTCTTCTTCATATTCTAAATCATTCAGTTCTTCGTATTGCGGGGCGAAATAGTATTTCACGTCTTCCGCTGCTAGAGAATCTATGCACTGTATCCATTTTGGATCCAGTGACACTGTAGGCAGGTTTACTGGGCTGAATAGCGCCTCGAAGGCGGATTCCGCTGTAAGGATATTAATCCGTTTGCCGTGTGCTAGTTCTCTTTCATTTGCTAATGCGATTTGCACTGCGTTCACAGTTCTTTCTGTGTGACTGAATGTTTTTTCTGCTTGTGTGTACAAGTGAGATTTAATTGAAATTGGTACCTTTTCTCCCTCATTAGAGGTTAGGTACGTGAATCCGCATCTTCCTGGGATGACTCGGATTACAAGATCGATCGTGTTGTCACGTGTATCTAATTTTGTTTTTGCTAACATGTCTGTTTGCAGTGATCTCAAAATTTCTGTGTGTTTTTGAGTCCAATTGATTTGTTTTAAATCAGGTTTTATTAGTTCGTAGAGAGGTTTAACCCTCTCTGCGTAATTTAGGATGTAAGTTCTTCCGAAATTCAGAAAACCTAGTATTGATTGTAAATTCTTCAGCGTTTTTGGAGCTTGGAGTACAGCGCACTTCTCTAAGAAGTTGTCCGCTAGGCTTTTCCCTTCACTTGATAATTCGTACCCTAAAAACAGTACTGTCAGATGGGCAATTCGGGACTTTTTAAAGTTGAATTTGTAACCCTCTGCTGCGAACCCAAGTATAATGGTGTTCACTCTTTTCAAGTGAGTATCCAAGTCGTCGTCTGTGAGATAAATATCATCTACGTAAGATAATGCTTCATCATCATATATTTGTAGTAACTCTGTTACCCTAGCTGAGAATAGTCCTGGGCTGTTCTTGAACCCCTGTGGGAGTCGACAGAATTTTTTCTGCGACCCAAATGCGGAGAAAGCGGTCAAGTATCTGCTTTCTGGTGCAATGTTTTGACAAAAGAAACCATTAGAAATGTCTAATGTCGTTTTGTATTTTTTCCTAACTATGTTATTCATTAGGGCTGCACTATGCGAGTTTTGTACTGCAAAAGTTTTGCAACATGTATTAAGGTGTCTGTAGTCCAAAACTAGACGATATGAATTGTCTGGCTTGGAGACAGGAAACAAAGGATTGTTCATTTGAGAGGTGCATGTTTCAATCACCCCCTGGTACTCAAGTTGATCTAAGATCTCCCTGACCTGTTTTTTAGCTTCTTGCTTTATGGGATACTGCCGTTGGGCAGTTGGTTCACTTTTTAGTTGGATTTTGTGAGGAGGTGAATCCTCATCCCATCCTACATGATTTTTATACAATGCAGGTGCCTGGGCTACAGCCCATTTCCTTGCATATGTGTATTTTTTGTGAATCGGTATGTGATTCGAGAAGGCAGGCATAATCACCTCTTCGCCACGAGGGCACTCCCTGAAACTCCGGGGGCCAATCTTTTTCAGCTAACAGAATATCATAGCCTTTTGAGAGCTTATCCCAAAATAGACCCTTAATTTTCCTAGTCTTATCACCCTCTATACGCAATGTTATTTCGTATATTTTATGGGGCTCGCTAAGCCTGGCGTCGGCAGTTTCAACCTGAATGTATTCATTCGTGTCCACTGTCTCCAGATGACTCATCAAGATCTTGCGCGCTATACTGATTTCTGCTGCACTGTCCAACATTGTCAATGCCCACTCCCCGTTTTTCAACTGTGTCCTCAGTATTCTCGGCATGGTTGATTACTCTAATACTGGCTACCTTCTTTTTAGGAAATTGAGATTTCTTATTTTGAGCAGGTTCCTTGTCTTTGGACTTGGTGTGCTCTCCTGGGTCTGACCGTCCTCTTCTTTCCGAATTCTGTGGAAAAGATCGAGAGGGACGTGTATCAATACTTTGATATCTATCAGGTCTTTTTATATTATCCCTATTTCTAAGGTTATATCTTTTCTCAGAGGGCTCCCGTTGGGGAGACTGGCGTTCTCGAGTCGGAGTTCTATCCCTCCGTCGAGGAGACCTTCCTCTGGACTGGAAAACTTTTTCCTTGGGAGTGGATTGTTTATTTCCATCCCAGCTCTTTTTAGGAGTGTTTGAATTATTTTTAATAAATAATTTTTCTGGATTTTCGAGCAGTTGGGGCTTAACTGGTTTCCCACCCAAGCTGTCTCTACCTAATTCTTCATAGCATTTTTCTATGATTTTTGCAAGCTCAACAGGATCTTTTATATCTGTTTCCCTCAACTTCTGGCGAATCGCCACAGATGCTGCTTCTCCCTTTACATTGGCTAATAATATAGCCGTGACCTGCTTGAAGTCTTTCAGTAATTTCATACCTAGATTTAAAGCTGGTTCTGGACCGAATTCATTTTGAATCTGTTTTAGCACGTCTGGTATTACCGCCATGGACGGAACACCGTGTGTTTTTGTGTAAATGGAAGCAAAGACTGTACCCCAAGTGTCGCAGTCCTCCACGTGTGGTGCGATTCCCATAGGAAGGCAGATGGTCAAGATTCTGTGTTTCTCAATAGGGGTAGTATCAGGAAATACTGCCTCTATTTGAGTGATTTTCTGGGCTAACCAGAAAGGAATTTGTTCCCGTTTTACGGGTGTTTTACCAAGACATGACTGTATGTTCTGTGGTGTAATTTTATTTGTGTTCCCCTGATGAGGGGTCAGCTGGTGTGAATTAACAGCTGGCTGGACTGTTGCAGTCCGTATTACATATTGGACTAATTGCCTATGTATTTTTATTAATGTGTTTAGCTGTGCTAACAGCTCTTCTCTAGACATTTTTACAATGTCAGGATGTGGTGTGTAGCTGGCTAGAACCGGCCACGTGGCTCCTGGTCTACCTAGTGGACCGAGCCTGGTAATGTGATCATTGTGTTTTAGGGCGCCATTAAACCAGAGCAGGTGCTCTTGAAATTTAAGTGGAATTTCAACCTCCTCGAAAGGGGCGTACTCATCCGGAGGTTCCTCTATTTTGTAATAGTGAAACTCTTGTGTTATAGCGTTTACCGCTGGAAAGTTTATCCATGAATAGAATACCTCTGTCTGCCGATACTCGTGAGCCTCTATCACGAAAATTACTGTACCACCTTGAGGTGGCAGTCCGTTTTCTATAAGTTTTAAAGTTATAGATCTTCTTAACTGGACCGGGATGATAATAGCATCCGGGTCTGCCTGTAGGAGACTCGAGTCCTCCTCTATTAGTATGGAAGCCAGCCTAGCTGCTTCTTCATTGTCTGACATTTTAAAAATGCAGTTTTGCAGAGTAGGTCTCCAAGGAGACAAAGATTAGATGCACAATATTTTGGAACACTGTATCCTTCAACGTTGAATAAACCAGAGCTTTACATAGGAATCTCTTCCTACTAAGGTCGGGCGGATTTTAACCTTTCACCCACTCCAGACGTCTATTGGAGTATTTACGGGAGAAAGGGGTCTGTGAAATATGCACGACTGAGTTACTCTACAAGTCTTACGTTAGTTTATCGCCTTACCAAACGTTGGGCGCCATGTAGTGTAGTTCCTAGTTTCCCACTAGGCCCTGCGCATTGGAATAACATAAACAGTAGTATCGACGTGGAACTGCTTATATTCCAGGCCTCCACTGACTATGCTAAACTTAATTGGGTTGTGTTACCAACTAGCTCAGAGGTCACTGGAAACTTTCTTCTCTGCATAGGAAGTGATCAGCTTCCTTGGCACAGACAAGAAGGGATTCAGCTTTCCAACAACCGTGCAACATGACAACTTTGCTCCTCAGATCAAGAGTCGATCTCTAGGGTCGTGTGAAACAATAGACATAGATTTCACTCAGTCAGTCTAGTGCAGTTTACTTTCACAGTATGTAGAGAATAGAGAGACGGGCGTGTATCAATAAAGGTTAACATTTATTGAACAGTCTTTCTTCTCATACAAGAGAAATGTATTGCCACAATTGCAATAATTGTTATTATAAAAAGTACGTACAGTAAGATAAGAATAGCAAAATAGAACTGTAAAAGCATTGATATGGTTTCTTAGCCATACAATGGTTTAAAAGTAATAAAACATATATACAGTCATATATACATTAGGCTAACATACTCAACTGGTGCTTCTAACTAAGCCTACCCCAGTGTGCCTGACCTAAGCCTAACACGTGAAAAGGGGAGTAAGTAAGTAGCTTAAGTTAAGTTGGTTTTGCCAAGGTTTGTTTCAAGAATTCTCTTCTAAGGGTTTAGTCAACACCATACCTCTGAATAGAATGATGGAGGATTGGTATCTCCTTCAGGGGTCTCTCTCGATATCCCAGTCACCTGCGAGGGTAAACTGGAAGCGCCGGGACTGGATTTCTCTGCATGAGAAAGGCAGCGGCTTCTCTCAGCGCGTCTGGAGGAAGGAGGGGTGACAGCGTCCGCGGGCAGCTGGGCTGGATGTCTTCGCAGAGGACGGCTGCACGGCTCCTCAAGCGTACTGCACCATAGTTCGCGCTGTAGCGGCGATAATGGTAATCAGTAGCTTCACCACCACAGGATAGCAGGCTGCAGCGACAGGCAACGCTCAACAGCAGTTAGCTTCGCTCTCACAGCTCACAGCTTCGCATTGCTTAAGGCAACGTTGGTAATATTTATACCTGACAGGTGCCGGGTTTGACGCAAGTTTGCTGGACATAAGTCGTCAATTAAAGATGTCACTAGGAAGTGGCAGCTATCAGTCTATTACTAATCAAAACATAGCAAGCGGGGATTTCCAGGTTTGCTAAGTTTTTATCTTGTTGAAGAACTCGGAGTGTTATCTAGGAATATCAGATAGTGACTGCTGCTCTGTCATTGCACTAATTGGTCGCAAAGGAAGTAGCAGAGAGTCATGCTGGAATGTGGCTCTGTGGCTCTGCTCGTGTGAGGCCAGAGATGACTTTACAGAAAATCGTACTTGAACGGTTATGCCAATATAGGGAACAAAGGGCTTTATAGCCGAATAGGGGCATAAGGTCACAGTATCGATCAGGAACCTAGATAAGCACATGACATCATTTTCCTTTCTGTCTTTCCTACATATCCTTGACCGCAAGGACATTTGAGAAGATAAATAACATTAGAACTGTCACACGTCGCTGTAACTCTCAACTTAATTTTGTGTCCTTTACTGGGATGTGTAATTACGTTCCCCTTAATCACACAGTTGCAATGACTGCAATTGTAGCAAGGTAGAGTTCCTTGAAACGTTTGAACAAGTGCAGTTTCTTTGGTTTTTATTAAGCACCCCAGATTCGGGGCCCGTTGGTAGGCGAGCAGTGGCATCTCCTTAAATATGTTAGTGAACTCAGATTCCTGTGATAATAATACCCAATGTCTTTTAATGATATTTTTAAAGATCTTGCTCTTAGTTGTATATTTAGACACTATAACCATCCGGGTGGTGTCTTTAGTCTTTCGTGTCATTTGTAAAAGTTCCTTCCTCTTTTTTAATGAGCAGCGTACTTGAGCTTCTTCCAAAGTACTGTGAGGGTATCCTCTATCCTTGAATCTTCGTTCCATTTCTTGAATTCTTAGTTCAATCAATCAATCAATCAAGGCATTTATATAGCGCACTACTCACCCGGAGGGTCTCAAGGCGCTTGGGGGAGGGGGGTCTGCTACTGCTCGAACAGCCAGGTCTTGAGTTGCTTCCTGAAGGAGAGGTGATCTTGGGTCAGGCGGAGGTGGATGGGGAGGGAGTTCCAAGTCTTGGCTGCCAGGTAGGAGAAGGATCTTCTCTCTTCGGATGCGTAGAACGGCGGCGAGGGCGTGGCTGGTTGATCGTAGCTGGCGGGTGGGAGTGTAGAAGGTCAGGTGGTTGTTGTGGTATCTGGGGCCTAGGTCGTGGAGGGCCTTGTGTGCGTGGGTGAGGAGTCGGAACGTGGTTCTCTTGCTGACTAGGGAGCCAGTGCAGGTCTCTCAGGTGTCCGGAGATGAATGGCTGTGTCGGGGTATGTCCAGGATGAGTACTGCAGATGGGGTTCTGGATGCGTTGGAGTCTTTTCTGCGATTTGGCTGTGGTTCCGATGTAGAGGGTGTTTCCGTAGTCCAGTCGGCTGGTGACGAGTGCCTGGGTGACCGTCTTCCTGGTTTCGGTGGGGATCCATCGGAAGATCTTTCGGAGCATGCGTAGGATGTTGAAACATGATGATGAGACAGCGTTGACTTGTCTGGTCATCGAGGGAGGAGTCCAGGATGAAGCCCAGGTTGCGTGCGTGGTCCGTAGGTTTGGGTGCGCTGCCCAGGGCAGGGGGTCACCAGGAGTCATCCCAGGCAGAGGGTGATGATCCAAGGATGAGGACTTCCGTCTTGTCTGAGTTCAGTTTCAGGCGGCTGTTCATCATCCACTCGGCTACGTCTTTCATCCCTTCGTGTAGGTTGGTTCTGGCGGTGGCTGGGTCGTTGGTGAGGGAGAGGATCAGCTGGGGGTCGTCGGCGTAGGAGATGATGTTGAGGTTGTGTTGGCGTTCGATGGCTGCGAGGGGGCTCATGTAGACGTTGAAGAGGGTGGGGCTGAGTGAAGATCCTTGTGGTACGCCGCAGATGACTTCGGTGGCCTCGGATCTGAACGGGGGGAGGCGGACTCTCTGGATTCTTCCGGCGAGGAACGAGATGATCCACTCCAGTGCCTTCTCTTGGATTCCGATGTTGCTGAGGCGTTGCTCTAGGGTGCGGTGGCAGACAGTGTCGAACGCTGCGGAGAGGTCCAGGAGGATGAGGCCCGCTGTTTCCCCGTTGTCGAGCAGGGCTCGGATGTCGTCAGTGGCTGCGATGAGGGCGGTCTCGGTGCTGTGGTTGGCTCGGAAGCCGGACTGCGAGTGCTCGAGGGATTCGTTTGTCTCGAGGAAGGCGGCAAGCTGTCTGTTGACGGTCTTCTCGATGACTTTCGCAGGAAACAGGAGGAGCGAGGTGGGGCGGTAGTTCTTGAGGTCGGTGGGGTCTGTTGATGGTTTCTTCAGGAGGGCGCTGAGTTCGGCATGCTTCCAGCTCTCCGGGAAGGTGGCGGTGTTGAAGGAGCAGTTGATGAAGTCCCAGAGTTAGGGTGCGATGACAGAGTCGGCCTTGTTGAAGACGTGGTGGGGGCAAGGGTTGGTTGGCGATCCGGAGTGGATGATGTTCCTCGTGTGGATGGTGTCTTCGGGGCTGACCGGGGTCCAGGCGCGGAGGGTGGTGGTGGGGGGCGTTGGTACTGTGGTTGGGTGCGTGGTCTGTGCGCCGAAGCTGTTGTGTATGTCTGCGATCTTGCTGTGGAAGAATGAGGCGAGTGAGTCGCAGAGGTCTTGTGAGGGAGTGATGTCGTTGTTTACGGGGTTGGAGAGCTCTTCGACGATGCTGAAGAGTTCCTTGCTGTTGTGTGCGTTGTTGTCTAGTCTGTCCTTGAATGCTGTCTTTTAGGTGGTGTGGATCTGCTGGTGGTGTTTGCGGGAGGCGTGCTTGAGGGCGGTCATGTTGTCTGTAGTCGGGTCTATGCGCCAGGCTTTCTCGAGGGTACGGCAGTTCTTCTTAGATTTCTTAAGGTCATCGTTGAACCAGGAGGCTTTCTTCCTGCAGGGCCTGCTGGAATGGTTTTTCAGGGGTGCGAGGTCGTCAGCGCAGTTGGTGATCCACTGAGCGAGGTTGCTGGCTGCTTGGTTGGGGTCCGTTGAGCTGGCGGGGGGGTTCTGGTTCAGAGATGTGGTGAGCTGGTCGGTGGTGATCTTGTTCCAGTTCCTGCGGGGAACCTGTTGCGGGTAGTGGTGAGTCGTGGTTCTCCTGAAGCTGAAATGGACGCAGCTGTGGTCTGTCCAGTGGAGTCCGGTGGAGTGGCTGAAGGAGATGTACTTGCTGGAGGAGAAGATAGGGTCCAGCGTGTGTCCGGCGTAGTGGGTGGGGGTGTTCACCAGTTGCTTGAGTCCGAGGTTGGTGAGGTTGTCCAGCAGGGTGGTGGTGTTGTCGTTGTTGTTCTCCAGGTGGAAGTTGAGGTCTCCTAGGAGGATGTAGTCGGGGGAGGCGAGGGCGTGCGGGCTGATGAAGTCTGCGATGTCTTCGCTGAATGGTGCGCGAGGTCCTGGGGGTCTGTAGATGAGGGTGCCCCTGAGTGTGGTCTTGGGGTCGGTGTGTATCTGGAAGTGAAGATGTTCGGCGGCTGAGAGGGTGTCGTCGGAGTTGGTCGTGATGCGGATGGTGTTCTTGTGGATGATGACGATGCCTCCTCCTGTCTGGTTGACGCGGTCCTTCTGGGTGATCTTGTATCCGTCTGGGATGGCGATGGCGATGTTGGACGCTGAGGAGGCGTTCATCCATGTTTCCGTGAGGAAGGCGACGTCTGGGGATGTGCTGTCGAGCAGGTTCCAGAGTTCTACGGCGTATCTGTGGACGGAGCGGGCGTTTAGCAGGATGCACTTCAGGTGGTTGCTGCTGGTGCTCAGCTTGGCGGGTGCGGTGCCGGTCTGGATGCAGGAGAATTTGCAGGATTGGCAAGCGAAGGGTCCGTGGGTGCGTCCAGTGGTGGCTCGGTGGCAGCTGGGGATCGGGCCGGTGTTGAGTGCGTTGAGTGTGGCGGCGTCGTAAGTGCGGTGGGTGGGCTGGCGTCTGCGGGGGCCAGGGGTCCTGGCGCTGGGCGCGTTCCAGGCGCGGACGGGCGCAGACGGGCTTGCCTTTGGTGCGCCTTCGGCGAGCAAAGGGCTCGCCCGCTGCGCGTGAACTCTGCACGTACGTGCGGACTCCGCCATAAGTGGCGTAGTGGGAGGGGTGGAGTGGGAGGGAGGAGCAGGTGGGAGGCAGGAGCGGGGTGGCGCGGGGAGGGGATCGGGTACACGGCAAAAGGGGGGGCCGCAGGGGAGCAGCGGCAGGGAGCGGGGAGGGCGAGAAGACGACGTGAAGCGAACTAGCTCAGGGAAGAAACAAGCTCAGGGAAAGAAACAAGCACTGGAGCGAGCAGGGACAGGTAGGTAGGTAGACCGGGCACACTCACGGGGAGGCGCGCGGCGGGTGGAGCGACCGTCACCGACCAGAGTCAGGTCAGGTCACAGCTCCCCGTCGCGCTACCACCACTTAAGTATCCGGGGGGAGGGAGGAGCAGCTGGGAGGCGGTAGCGGGTTGGGGAGGGGATCGGGTACCCGGCAAAAGGGGGGCAGGGGCCGCAGGGGAGCAGCGGCAGGGAGCGGGGAGGGCGAGAAGATGGCGTGAAGCGTGAAGCGAACTAGCCCAGGGAAGAAACAAGCTCAGGGAAAGAAACAAGCACTGGAGCGAGCAGGGACAGGCAGGTAGGGAGACCGGGCACACTCACGGAGAGGCGCGCGGCGGGTGGAGCGAACGTCACTGACCAGAGTCAGGTCAGGTCACAGCTCCCCGTCGCGCTACCACCACTTAAGTATCCAGAGGGAGGGAGGAGCAGCTGGGAGGCGGGAGCAAGGTGGCGCGGGGAGGGGATCGGGTACACGGCAAAAGGGGGAGCGGGGGCTGCAGGGGAGCAGCGACAGGGAGCGGGGAGGGCGAGAAGACGGCGTGAAGCGTGAAGCGAACTAGCCCAGGGAAGAAACAAGCTCAGGGAAAGAAACAAGTACTGGAGCAAGCAGGGACAGGCAGGTAGGGAGACCGGGCACACTCACGGGGAGGCGCGCGGCGGGTGGAGCGACCGTCACCGACCAGAGTCAGGTCAGGTCACAGCTCCCCGTCGCGCTACCACCACTTAAGTATCCGGAGGGAGGGAGGAGCAGCTGGGAGGCGGGAGCGGGGTGGCGCGGGGAGGGGATCGGGTACACGGCAAAAGGGGGGGCGGGGGCCACAGGGGAGCAGCAGCAGGGAGCAGGGAGGGCGAGAAGACGGCGTGAAGCGTGAAGCAAACTAGCCCATGGAAGAAACAAGCTCAGGGAAAGAAACAAGCACTGGAGCGAGCAGGGACAGGCAGGTTGGGAGACCGGGCACACTCACGGGGAGGCGCGCGACGGATGGAGCGACCGTCACCGACCGGAGTCCAGGTCAGTTCAGATTGTTCCACAGAAGATACAATTCGCTTGACCCTAATCATTTGGGAGTAAGGCAGGTGTTTTTTTAGGGAATCCTGGTGGAAACTATTGTGATATAGGAGATTGTTGCGATCTGTAGGTTTTCTATAGATATCAGTCTCAAATCTAGTGTTCTTTTTAGTGATTTCTACATCCAAAAATGTGATTTTCTCTCTGTTCACTTCTGATGTTAATTGGATGCGGTCATCCTTGATGTTCAATGTTGTTATGGCTTCTATTAGAGACTCTTAAGAGCCGATCCAGATGATAAACATATCATCTATGTAGCGTAATATGAGCCTGGTGTGTGATTTCCAAGGTTCTTGGTTCAGAATATGTTCCTCTTCGAAGTTCTCCATGAAAATATTAGCGTACCCTGGGGCTGCCGAATTTCCCATGGCAGTCCCGGTCTGTTGAAGGTAGTATTGGTTCTTCCAGTGAAAATAACTGTGGTAGAGGGTGAAATATAGAAGTTCCATCAGGAAGACTTTGAATTGCTCTTCTAGTTCAGTGTTAAGTAACGCATGTTCTATGGCTTCAATGCCTTTCTGGTGTGGTATAGATGTGTATAAGGATTTAACATCCAGACTACACATCACAACTTGTTCCTCAGGTAAAATTTTTACCTGCTTCAAGATTTCAAGAAAGTGGGTCATATCCCTGACGTACGTCCTCATTCTCATCACACAGGGTTGGAGATATCTGTCAAGTAATTGTCCAATAGGTTGGTGGATGCTGCCCACAGTAGAAACAATCGGTCGGAAGGGTGGCTTTAACAGAGACTTATGAACTTTAGGTAACATATATATTATAGGACTCCTGGGGTTGCACGTAATCAAAAACTTTCTAGTTGTGTCGTTTATGATGCCGTTCAGATGAGCTTGATTGATGAGATTTTCCAGATGTTTAGAAAATTGCTCTGTGGGGTTTGTTTCCAATGGCAAATAGACTGATTGATCATTGAGGTGTATTTCAACTTCTTGTTCATAATATGAGGTATTCATTATCACAATTGCTCCGCCTTTGTCCGCCTTTTGGCAGGTTATATTGGGGTTCTTAGCAATGTTTCTCAAAGCTTCCATTTGTTTGTTAGTCAGATTATGTTGTCTGGTTTTCTTTTTTAAATTAAGTTTGGATATATTTCTAGTTTAACTATGTTTTCAAAAGTGTTTAAGGTTTTGTGAGATAATGGAGCAATATATGTGCTTCGAGGTGATAATCCCAGTAGTTGATCTTCTTTTTCCTCTTTTTTGTCTGCTATAAAATTATCAAAAACATGTCTTAGTCGGAGTTTTCTCATTAGCTTGTAAAAGCTCACTTCCATATCAAGTTTATCTGCCTCAGTCGTCGGGACGAATGACAATCCTTTTTGTAAAGCATCAATTGTAGTATTATTCAGGAATTCATCAGAAATGTTAATCACCAAGTTTTTGTTATTAGTGGTTAGTTATTCTTCGTCTTGTCCTTCTTCTTGTCTGTTACACTCCGAGTTGTAGGTGCGTCCTTTTCCTTCTCTTTTCCCTTTGCTCCTCCTGGTTCTTCTCTGTCTGGGTGGCCTCTCTCTAAAAAAGATTCCCCATTCCTTTGTTGTTGTTGCTGCTCAATGTTTTGTCTTTGGTTTGACACAGTGGATTGTTGTTCCGATGTCTCCAATCTTTGTTCAGTGACGAAGGCTGTTGATATCTTGGTTTTCCAGTGGTTTTCGGGCGAGAATGTGGATCACTATCGGTGGAGGAGGTATCTGTACTCTGGGTGTACGGTCTCTGTTGTCGGCGGTGGGCATACACCTCTGCCCAGGTGTATACCTCCCCGAGTTTATAGTCCATAGTGTCCCTGCGTAGTTTTCTTATTTTACGGTCATTGATTTCCTGTGTGTGTTTTGCCAATTGAGTGTTAATGTCTTCCAAAATATTTGCCCAATCTTCCGTTGCCATACTTTTACTAAGTTCTTCGGTCACAGTTTGAATATCCTTTTGTAATTCTTCCAAAATCATTGATAGCTCTTCTATTATTAATAGGATGAGATCTAAGGAACATTTGTTCAGGATAGCGAGCCACTTTTCCTTGAATTTAAGAGAGTTCTTACAAAGTGACAGTTTCAGGGCAATCCTCAAGCCTCTGGGTATACGAAGAGCTTTGTGGTATTTTACCAGTGTGCTTGCATGCAACCTTTGATTGTTCTCACGTTTTGAGAGATAAATGAGTTGTCGTATGTTTTGTTCCATATTCTTTATTGTGGGAGTTTCCGTTGTGTCCTCATGTATTAAGGCATGTATTTGCGATGCTTCATCAGTTGAATAAGCAAAGATATCGGCCCTTTGGTCTTTTAAGTTTGTGATGGTATCAAATTCCATGTTTCAAAAAAAAGGTCGGGTGCTAAGCGTGTTGTATTCGGAAAAAGTATCAAAGATATGAGTAGTCACACTAGCACACACAGTTCCACATAAAATATTCAGTTCCAGCGTGCTCTAGTGTGAACTCTCCGAGTCACAGTGTGTGGAAATCAGCCAAAAATCTGCGTGTCCCCTATGGGAGACGTCCCCTAGTCACAGCTCACTAACCCTGAATGGGTATTTCAACTTTCAATTAAGTTAGTCAATGAAAAAAGCTGTTTCAGTTCACAACCATTTTTTTCTTTATTTTTCTTTTCTGATATGACTTGTTATCCAAAGAATTTTAATCATTCGAATGGAAAGGTCAAATTTAGATCTAAAAAATCCAACACATCCAATGCATTTCACCTATGGATTAGGCTTCATCAGGGATACATTTCTATAAACAAAATGATATGATAATACATGAGGTCACATAAGCACAGAGAATAAGTACACTGTAGCATGGAGTTGAAAAAGAGAGTGTAATAGACCAATGCCACCAGATCAAGAGGGGAGAATTCATGTGGGTAACAACAAGAAAAAACGACGGTCCTACCAATGAAAGCATGCAGAAAGGCTAAATAATCAAGTTCACTCGTGATGTAGTGCTGATTCTCTATCAACGAGACTCGAATATAGCTGAAACGCGCTATTTTCCAATGCTATCAGCACTTTCATTAAAAAACAAAGTTAATGCTTTCGCAGATTATAGATACTAGAAGCGGCAATGTTTACGCGTACAAAGCAGACTACACGTGTCTGAGCAATCATTCAAAGAAATGCTGCTCTGCAAGCTAAAAAGCGACATCGCATACGCGCTCAAAGTCAGCTAGTTCAGCAAGGACTAAGAACGTCCCTCCACCAGTCCCGAATAGTACAAGAGAATAAACTTACGTCCAATGACACAATATCGCTGCTAAACCGTTAAAAGCCTCTGCATGGTAAACGCTGCAGTTGTTTATTGTTATCCACTCCTTTTTTCGGCACAATTTCCAGAATTAAGAAGCGTAGTTGGCTAATGTTATGTGATGCCTCTTGAAAATGATTAGCCACCATGGATTTTAAATATTTATTTCGAATGTTAGACTTATGTTCATTCAAAAGCACCTTCATTTTCCTTTCTACTTTCTCCTTTTCCTTTCACGTCGCTGTAACTCTCAACTTAATTTTGTGTCCTTTACACATTCCAGTTAAGGACACAAAATTAAGTTGAGAGTTATAGCGACGTGCGACAGTTCTAATGTTATTTATCTTCTCAAATGTCCTTGCGGTCAAGGATATGTAGGAAAGACAGACTTATGTTCATTCAAACGCACCTTCATTTTCCTTTCTAACATTCAAAATAAATCTTTAAAATCCATGGTGGCTAATCATTTTCAAGAGGCATCACATAACATTAGCCAACTACGCTTCTTAATTCTGGAAATTGTGCCGAAAAAAGAAGGAGTGGATAACAATAAACAACTGCTACGGCGCGAAAATTACTGGATTTACAGATTGGAAACTTTGAAACCCATAAGAATAAACGACAGGGTTGAATTTAGTTGTTACCTATAGGAATAGGATCCCTATATAAAAAAAACTTTATTGACATTGCTTTCACCATTGATTGACCATTTTTATTTATAACAGGCTTCTTATAAATCTAATGCATGCTGTAGCTAATATCCTGCAATATGTTTTACTTTTTCTCACTTTTTTCGCACTGTTTACTGCCTTTTTACCTATTTGTTTTTGTATGAGGCTGATGAATACTAGAATACACCCCTCTAAGATGGCGCCCGTTTAGACCTTTCCCTTAGTCCTTTCTCTATGTGTACACAATTTATATGCTGGGATTCGGAACGCTGGTTTAAACCATTCTGCAGCGTTTACCATGCGGCGGCTTTTAACGGTTTAGCAGCGATATTGTGTCATTGGACGTACGTTTATTCTCTTGTACTATTCGGGACTGGTGGAGGGACGTTCTTAGTCCTTGCTGAACTAGCTGACTTTGAGCGCGAATGCGATGTCGCTTTTTAGCTTGCAGAGCAGCGTTTCTTTGAATAATTGCTCGGACACGTGTAGTCTGCTTTGTACGCGTAAACATTGCCGCTTCTAGTATCTATAATCTGCGAAAGCATTAACTTCGTTGTTTAATGAAAGATCTGATAGCATTGGAAAATAGCGCGTTTTAGCTATATTCGAGTCTCGTTGATAGGGCATCTGCACTACATCACGGGTGAACTTGAATATTTAGCCTTTCTGCATGTTTTCATTGGTAGGACCGTAGTTTTTTCTTGTTGTTACCCACATGAATTCTCCCCTCTTGATCTGGTGGCATTGGTCTATTACACTCTCTTTTTCAACTCCATGCTACAGTGTACTTATTCTCTGTGCTTAAGTGACCTCATGTATTATCATATCATTTTGTTTATAGAAATGTATCCCTGATAAAGCCTAATCCATAGGCGAAATGCATTGGATGTGTTGGATTTTTTGGATCTAAATTTGACCTTTCCATTTGAATGATTAAAATTCTTTGGATAACAAGTCATATCAGAAAAGAAAAATAAAGAAAAAAATGGTTGTGAACTGAAACAGCTTGCCCACATAGCTTAAAACACTGCCTCATTTTGGAATGTAGCACGTCCATCTAAAAAATACCCTGAAATTCAGCAATCCGGGGATTCCGATTCACGTGTTCAGCTTGGATATCATTTTAGAATACATGCAGTGATAGAACTAACCTCATCCCGAAAAGCAAACGTGCCCAGGTACTGTACAGCTGGCAGGAGACATGTGGCGTTTAACCTCCTAGTGACTGGTACTCATGGTGTAGTCATGTTGTAGGCTGTGGTACTAGTATCTGTTTTATGTGGTTTATTCAAAACTTTAATTATACAGAAGTTATTAAATGTCATGGTTCCCCAAATCACACTAGAGAATATATTAAACATAATGTTGAAAGTTTTAGTGGCTATTTATGTAAACGGGTACGTTTAAAGCTGTCATTACATCCCAAGCGGTTGCTGGTAGCTTAACTGAGGATCCTTTACTCCACCCAAGCTGCTTTTCTGTGCTGCTCCTCCTTTCTCCCAGCTATTTGGCATTCTCCTTCCTACAATCAACAAACGTCTTTATGTTGGCATATATTGTTAAAATACATTCTACAACAAGCAGAGCGCATGAAAGGGGCTTTAGGCCAGTGGAGAGAGACGAATGAAGATTGGTAGGGGTACTAAGAAAGAGAAAAAACAATATTTTGTTAAATAACCAACTTTTTTTAAGACTTTAAAAACAAGAAGGAAGAGAGTGTGTGTGTGTGCACTTTTGTCTGTTTCCATGTAAACATTCCTGGAGAAACTCGACAGACAATTTAAACCCGACTTGAACATCTGTAACCAAAAATTTAGCAGAGAAAATATTTATTATGGAGGTGTAACACCCCAAACTAACACCCACCTCCATCCCCCGAAGCTACGCTCCTGTAGCTTATCGTATGTTATCCTGTACTATTTCTGACAGACCATGTAGCTTACATGGCGGAGTGTTTTTGTCTTGGGAAGATGAGGGGGGCCGGGTGTGGGTCCACCATGTGACTTCACATAATCTCATACTACTGGAGCTCTGTAGAAATCGGCTCCATTCGTCAGGGGGCCCGACACCCCAACTATGAAGACTATTGAGTTCTGAGCATCTTTCTTTACTGGTGTCCGATTAGACAACTCGCATTAGGAACTGTTTTTTATTGGCCCGGGGTCTTGAAAACCTTTTGAGGGAAAAAATATAAGCCATTGTAATAAGATGATCTGTAGCCGAGTAGTATTGATTGATGAGGTTTATTAGATGTATTTCAGGTTAAATCAAGCAATCATTTAAGTATCATTCAAGTCTCTCCTAAGCCCCACCAGGAGCAGCTCTCTTGCTACTCAGCCCTCTCTTCCAACTGTCATCCATCCACCAGGCACACCACACATTCCATATTACCTCACACACTCAACATTCCACCATTCACCCAGATAGGCTGAGTAGCAAGACAGGTTAATGGGAAAGGCACATGGCATCCAAACCAGGATACTACACCACCTTCCCCCTTAGAAGGAACAAACAAATGAACAGTGTAAAAATGAGAATGGTCATTCAACAATTAAGCTTGCATTGAAAACGTAACTATCATAAAACATAAAATTATACAATGCGACCACTCCTTCCCCCTTTACACGTAAAACAGAAATAGATTGATAATAAATATTTTCGCAATGAATTTCACAAGATGTAATGAATAGAATTGACCGTAACCCACACACATGCCAGTTGGCCAGACCAGCAAAGTGAAAGAAACAGAGAAGTCAACAATTAAAATATGTGAACGAGAAAATCACCACAAAAAAAAATACTTGATAAAATTATAATTCCTATAAAGTGACGTGTGCACAACGTACACCAAATAGGAATATGAAAGTGACTATAGAGTCACATGCAATGTATGCAGCACATATGCTAACGTGTAGCATTTAACTATAAAGAATACATATGTGTATAGCATTGAATTTACTATACAAAACAGCAAATTAACTTTAGAATGCTTTTAAAATTCTTGTAATAATCTTCTAGGATAGCAAATTAACTTTAGAATGCTATTAAAATTCATGTAAAATCTTCTAGGATAGCAAATTAACTTTAGAATGCTATTAAAATTCATGTAAAATCTTCTAGGATAGCAAATTAACTTTAGTATGCTATTAAAATTCATGTAAAAATCTTCAAGCATAGCAAATTAACTTTAGAATGCTATTCTTCCGCTCCTTCATGTCACCAATGTTTTTTACATGTTTAACACAGGCTAGCACTTTAACATTCAAAATAGCAAATTAATTTTTGAATTAATTTTAGAATGCCATTCTTCCGTTCATGCTACATTTAAAACTTATGTAAACAAACCATTAAAAATAGCTAATTACCTTTAGAATGCTATACCTACATTGTGTTATCCTTGAAGAACACGGGCTAAATTTGATAAACAGATCATAAAGAGTGTTCAAAACATATTAACAGTGCATATTAAAAATGCAATGCATTAAACACATGCCACATAACCATTCCAAATCCTATGCAGCAATAGGCATTAAAGTAATAAGGTATCATATAAAATAAATGATGTACAATACATATTCAAATCTTAAAATTCAGTCTCCTTTTAAAACTACAAATTAAAATAAATAAAGTAGACACCGCTGTCATAATGAGATGAAGATTAGATATCATAAACTTGAGGCAGGCTTAAATCTTGAAGACTGCTGTATTTAATTAATTATAGGAAAGCGTGCGCGTCGCTGAAGTAAAACGCGCTGTATAGAAGCCATTATAACAGCGTGAGCGTTGTTGAACTGTAAAGCGCAAAATGAAATAATTAACAAATAGCGTGCGCATCGCTGAAGAGTTGGACGCGCTGTATTTAAATGCCAATGTAGACTATAACTACAATAAATCATGAAGCGTGCCCATCGCTGTAGAACATGACGCCTTTGGGATAAAAGATGCACTAAGCAGGATGAAGAAACTAAAAGTAACAGTACCTGCTGATCCAATACGATAATCTGAAGAATAACACCGGTGCCCTGGGAATAAAAGTTGCAAACAGAAATATCTGCGTGGTGAACTTCAGGAGACTGCTTGGCTCAGAGTAGAGTTGTGGTGTAAACCAAAGATGGCGGCACGTTATTCACGTAAGGCCGGGTGGTTCAAGGTGTGTAAACGTCCTCAAACGTCGTGAATCAGCCCACAGACTTGCCACAAAGAAGACGTCACTGAAGCCTCGGACACCGTCAGAGGACTGACGAAAGGACAATGACGAGAAGGTGAGGCTGCTCGCACGAGCTGCATGCTGTGTTTTGAAAAGAAAAGCGGCGGAGCAACTGCCAATGTGTGAATACATGGTCCGTCAGATTGAGTTTACTTTTAACACTCCCAGGAGATTAATTACACGCGCTGCCTGTTATCTTTTGAATTCTTAACAGGACTGCTCCAGCTCTCGTCTTTCAAGCGCTTTGCCACACGTGTTGTGTTTATTCTTAAACAGCATGTAAAACAACATTTAATCACACTCTGTCTCATGCGCGTGAATAACCGGCAGTTCACATAACCATTTCAACTTCAGTTATGGTATAAACATTTCCATGTTTTTTATTTTCACTGATCTTCGCTTTCAGAGCAAATAAATAAATCTCTTTAAAGATGTACGGTAGCCTCCCTCTGTCCTGACTTGCTCATTTAGACAAAATTATCACGTTAGGCAGTTCTTTCAAAATAAAATCTTCACTCTTCTTGCGCAGATTATGCCCTAACTCGCTCATTTAGACAAAATAAATTATCATGTTATCACGTTAGGCAGTTCTTTTCCAAATAAAATCTACACTCTAACTGCGCAGATTACAATGAGAATGTTCTACACATCCAGCGCTGATAACATTAACGATGTTTTAGAAATACAGTATTTTCTTACAGATCTTCTTTTCCTCTCTTTTTTTTTTAAATGCTGAACAAAGATTAATGACTCTTACCAGCACAGTAGTCCCTGATGCTCTTCAGTATTAACTAAGCAATGCTCGCAATAACAAGTAGGAGCTGGAAGAAGCATTGTACAGGGACTGGCACACTTAAGTTGTATGCAGGAATAGACTGGCACATCCAATTTGGAGGGCGACCGGTGATAGGTCACTGGTGGGGCTAACTAAGGGGTGCCAGTAAACTACGAGAAACTTTAAATAAATTCTTTTTTCTTACTTGATGCTTTAAATCTTTGTCATGAAGTTCCTTGATGATCCTAGATGTTTCAAGCCATGTAGGTAAGTCCAAACGTCGCCAAATGTAATAAGATGATCTGTAGCCGAGTAGTATTGATTGATGAGGTTTATTAGATGTATTTCAGGTTAAATCAAGTAATCATTTAAGTATCATTCAAGTCTCTCCTAAGCCCCACCAGGAGCAGCTCTCTTGCTACTCAGCCCTCTCTTCCAACTGTCATCCATCCACCAGGCACACCACACATTCCATATTACCTCACACACTCAACATTCCACCATTCACCCAGATAGGCTGAGTAGCAAGACAGGTTAATGGGAAAGGCACATGGCATCCAAACCAGGATACTACAGCCATGTGTTTGCAATCAATCGCTATTGCCTTTGTCAGTCAAGGAAAAATTACAGCTATACATGTAGACTTTTATGGGACACCTTAGCAGTCTACCAACTACGCAGGTCGTTTTTTTTAAATTGTACTCGTTTATTTTAAAATTTAACTGCACTGCTAGGATTGTACACTGTGCCACGTTTTATTAAATCCATCCTGTACCTCACCTAATAGGCGAACAGCACCTCATACGCCCGTAATCTTCCCGGTCCACCGCAGTCATTAGCGGGCTGTTTGTGTGGAGGCTTAATTCACAGAGGTGACTCACTTCCTGCTTGGGACACCAAAACCGCCATTTTGCAACAGAGCGGTCTAGTTTTTTCGCAGCACCTAAATGAAACCACTGAATAACAAGCATTTACAATGCAACGGTCTCGCCTTTGCAAAAGTTAGAGCTATTGGCATTGTAAATGACAAATTTTTAATTTATGTTTTGGATTTCAAAATAGATAAATAAATGCCATTGTCATTTACAATGCCAATGGCTTAATCTCTCGCAAATGCTAGACCTATTGCATTTGCACTCACCCACACACACACACATGTGATGGAAGTGGGGGTGGTGGATCTGGTGGATGTGGTGGTGGTGAATGTGGTGGTGGTGGTGGGTGTGGTGATGGATGTGGTGGTGTATGTGGTGGTGTATGTGGTGATGTATGTGGTGGTGGATGTGGTGGCGATGGATGTGGTGGTGGATGTCGTGGTGGTGGATGTCTTGGTGGTGGATGTGGTGGTGGTGGATGTCGTAGTGGTGGATGTCGTGGTGGTGGATGTCGTGGTGGTGGATGTCGTGGTGGTGGATGTTGTGGTGGTGGATGTGGTGGTGTTGGTGGTTGTGGTGGTGGTGGATGTGGTGGTGGTGGATGTGGTGGTGTATGTGGTGGTGGTGGATGTCGTGGTGGTAGATGTCGTGGTGGTGGATGTCGTGGTGGTGGATGTCGTGGTGGTGGATGTCATGGTGTTGGTGGATGTGGTGGATGTGGTCGTGGATGTGGTGGGGTAGTTTGTAAACTACAGCATATAATGTTACGAATCCAGAACATCTGAAACATACAGGAAAGATGCAAAGTGAAGGCTTTGGCGAGCGGGGGCAAGTGACCGCCATTGTTTTAGTCGTGGATAGTGTATTTTTTTCAATATGCCAGTATAAGGGTGCCACTGAGACACAGCATTGTGTATTCTATGTCTTTACCAAGTGATGGAAACCACTGTTGTAGAGTCCGAGCGCTTCCAAATTTACATCGTATCGTATGAGCCTAACGGGTAAAAAAAGGACAAGCTGCCTTCAACGGCCCTTAAAATAAATAAAGCTAGTACTAGCACAAATAACGACTTAGGTCATTTATGACTGCTGTGATGTTTATATGTTTCTCCAACCTAACAAACCGAAACTATGCTTTATTATACTGATACCACTTCGGCCAACAAACTCGACATGCGACTGCTCTTACTCTATGCTAAAATCCATCAAGTGTCTGTCCTCGCATGCAGGTGCTCGAACTGCCTCAGTGCTAGCTGAATGGTGGACAGGAAGTTGGGGGTTTAACTTTCCTGGCACACCCAGTGCGAAGGACGACTGTTTGTAAGAAAGTTGAATCCATTAACGCTGTATTTACCTCCATGAACTTCCCTTGTTCTTATTGTGGTCCTCGTGGGTTATTGATTGTCAGTCAGCTGTCTCCTAGCTGACTGCACGAAATATCAACCCCAGGCACTGAGAGAAAAGAAAGAATGATACTCCTGCGTGTAAACCATCAGCCAGCGATGTGTAAACCGAGGGATAGCTCTGCTGCCTATGACTGGGCCGCCTCGTTCATTGGCTGCGTCTTGAGAGACTCTTAAGCCAAGACACTATGATTATATGAACAACGGAACCCAAACAATCACTGCAAACAGACACAAGCCATTTCCAGCTCTCCTCAGGAATCCGCCCCGAGCCCGAATGGCTGGCATCACAAACACACCAGAATGCACTGAATGCTGATAACAGAGGCAACCACCAACAGCATTGTGCACAGCGTTCCTCCATTGTAAAATGGAGTCCCCACAAACACCAATACAATGGCCCTCCACTGCTCAGAATATACAGCTTGATAAGACACGCCATCTCTGCGAGTAAACACCGTGCAACCAGAACACGCCTGGATGCAAATACAGCCACTGCAAGTTGAACGTATATCCCGAGCGATCCCCACATGCAGCAAATACCCAAGCAAAGATAACACACATGAGTGCTGCAAATACAGATGAAAATGTACAGCATGCTGCTAATGCAACCGTATTGCAAATACAGATACAACATACATGATCCAAGTACCTACCACAGCAAACCTCACTCCCGCACGCACGCTCGGCAGCAGCAAGGCGAGGATCTGATAAGTCGCCCCCAGGTACTCACCGTCGCCGGAGGCCAGCAGGGCGAGGAGCAGGAGGGGAGGCGGGAGCAGAGTGCGAGCCGAGACATCTTCACCGCGTGAGGCAGGGAGAGAAGTGAGGAGCCTGGGCGCGAGCAGGGGAGGAGGGGTGGGGAAGAGGGACCGAGGGGAGGGCAATAGAGGGAAGGAACGAGACCAGCTCCATGAAAAAAATGGCGGCCGCAAACATAGTGAGAAAAAAAAAATAAGACCACACCCACAATGGCCCACCGCTGCATGACGTCAAAAAAGGGGTGGAGCTTAAAAAAACACAGGAACGCCCACAAATCTGCTCCGAGAATGATTGCCACATCTCTCTTACAATGGCTAGCCTCCATTTATGGAGCTAGCCAATGGAAGAGCGAGGCGGGTCAAACCCCATACTCTTGAAAACAAAATTTCTCGAGCTGCGCGACACTGCAGCGCAATGTACGCCAGTCGAGACCTAAAAAGGGAGAGACGGAGGGAGCGCACAAATCAGGCAAGGAAAAATTACAGCGTTACAGGTAGACTTTTGTGGGACACCTTAGCGGTCTACCAACTACGCAGGTCGTTTTTTAAAATTGTACTCGTTTTTATGTTCAAATTTAACTGCACTGCTAGGATTGTACACTGTGCCACTTTGTAATAAATACATCCTGTACCTCACCTAGTAGGCGAACAGCACCTCATACGCCTGTAATCTCCCCGGTCCACTCTCCACACTGTTTGTGTGGAGAGAGATACCGGCTTAATTCACAGAGGTGACTCACTTCTCCTGCTAGGAACACTAAAAACTGCCACAAGTCCCTAGTAGGGAATAGTCCTTCCATCATGAAAGCCCTGATTCGCCCCCATAAAACCACTAGAAACCTTTGCTCAGATTCACTTCACCGAGCCGTAGTTCCTAGGATCAGAAAGGCAAGGAGTGGAGGTAGGCTCTTTTCATACAATGTTCCCAAACTGTGGAATGCTCTCCCACTGCACCTTCGCAGAGAACCTAACCACCTCGCTTTTCGGAAGCACTTAAAGACTTGGCTTTTCCGTTAAATCCTTTGATCCTGTTCTTCTTATGATTGATTAGCGCTGGGACACTTCCGGGTAGCCATGCGCTCTATAAAACCCTTTTTCATTTCATTTGAGGGAAACAAACATGAAACGTCAGGGTGCCATCTGTGAGCAGTTTTAGTTCGCAGACCCATCGCATAAGAGGGAGAATAAGAAAACAATGGCAGAGATTTGTGTTTAGCTCCCTAATTACATGTCTCGAAACAAGTGTGTTATGTTAATTTAGGAACATCGCCTCACTGTTTCCCCAAGGTTACATGGGGCATGGTTACAAGAGACCGCATCCAGTATTTGGGGAACTCCGAGTTAATGGAGTATGCTGAATGCCATGCTGAAAGTAATAAACCACAACAATATTAACATTTATTTCGCACGTGCATGCAGATGAAAGCTTTGCCTAACGTGTTGCGTTTGCACAGTTTCGATAATTGAGCATCACATTCACTGCAGCACATCAGAGTGGTTAGTGTAGAACTGAATTTGCCACCAGGAGGCGCTTTTTGATAAACACGTTGCGGGCTCAGATTTTGTTTGGGTGAAGGGTGGAGCCTGTTTGATGGAAGGTGGAAAATATGAAGCTGAGTGTCAAACTATAATGAGAGCAGCTTATAGACCATTCTTGGCCTGCTTGTCTCAGGTAATTAAAGAGGAAGGGCTGTGTGTGGCTTTCAGCTGAAGGTGCAGCAGAATGAAGGAGAAAAACAAACGCCCACCCAGAATATTTATTTGTCTTTATCGATACCTATGACTTTATCAATTCAGAAGCAATGTGCAATCAATATGGATTTGTATAGCGCGGCTAATCACCTGTATGAGTACTGCGCAGGGGGCTCAGTTGAACATCCAGGTCTTGAGTCCTTTCCTGATTTCTAGCAGAGAGAGTGCTGTCCATAGGTGAAGTGTGAGGTCACCCCAGGACTTTCATCTCCTAGCTCGCATTCCAGGACTTCCAGGGCTGCGAGGCAGGGCCGGACTGGGAACCAAACCGGCCCTGGCAAAGTGCTCGGCCGGCCCGGGAGGGGGGCGGAGGTTGTGGGTGCCGCCAAGCACTTTGACAGGGCCAGTTTTCGGCCGATTTTGTTTCAGGGCCGATTTTGCAGCCGGCACCGTTGGATTGCCCGGTGCCTGCAACGGCCAGTCCGGCCCTGCTGGGAGGTAGGAGATGGAGCGTTCGCCACTGTTTCTGCAGCGGAAGCAAGGGGTGCCAGCGAGGAAGAGGGAGGCGGAGTGCAGGTGCCTGGAGGGAATGTAGCAGTTCAGTCAGTGTTTGATGTACGGTGGTCCCTGGTTATGGGGGGCATTGAAGGTGTGGATCAGCATCTTGAACTGGTATCTCTTGTAAAGGAGATCTAGTGGAGCTTCTTGATGTTGGGGGGGTGATGAGGGTCCGCTTGGGAAAGTCTGGGATGATTCTGGCTGCTGCGTTCTGTATTGTCTGTAGTCTCTTGAGGAGGTGTGCTGACATAAATTGAGCATATAAACACAACTGTGGCAGAGCAATAAAACTTTGCCACTACCTAGTGAAATTGAACCTATCCTGAAGTTTGTGATGAAATTAGTTCGAATGGTAACAAGGGTGAAAGGAAAATAGTCTTGAAAGCAATTACAGCTCTCCTGTGGAAAGGAAGCTGTCGGGTGGCACTGCTTTGTTTTTAGAGACTGTTTTCTGTTGCTTTGTAGGCGATGTTGAACTTCTGTGCGCCGCAAACTGGGTGTCTTCTATGTAACAGAAAAGGCAATCATGTTGATTTAGTTTTTGAATGTACAGTACAGTGGCTGTATTCAGAAAGTCAAGTTTTCAGTAATTCAACACAGTTCTTTAAAAAAGTTGTTAACATGTTGAATGTGCTGCAGGTTCTTTAGCTTGCCAGACACTATTGTTTACAATAAAGGGCTTGGAGCCCACCCATTGCTTCCCATTTGTTGGCTTCAGTTTCACTCTTCTTTGCAGCTCGTCTCCTAACAATTCTTTTTAAATTATCTCCTCTCTATTAATGCAGGTGTTGGCAGTGATTGAGTTGGGGACCTGCACAGCTCCTCCCCTCCCCCAAGTCTGGGTGAGAAGCGGGGCGTGCATTGTGGAAGCAATTTTTGCATATCACCACACCTGTAGTTTTTCTATGTAGGAGAGTCCTGTTTCAAGAGCGTGTTTAGTTATTTTCTCCGCTCTAGTCCATTCCATTTCATAATTAGCCACACTTTAACCTCTGATGAGCCCACGCTTTCAGAGCTGGTTGGTTCAACAATTAGTTGTAGCTCATAGTAGAAAGAGGCAGAATGCAGCCTCTCGAGTACAGCTTCTAATGGGCACTGCAAGGATACGGTTCAGTATAGGTTTGCTACAGGTTTGAAGTAGACACAGCGCTGGTGGCACCCGGTGCAAAATGTTTGTTGGTGCCCCCCCATCCATGGTGGAGGTGGTGATCACCTCCACCACGGATTCCCTCACTACCACCTTTTAACATGCCCCTTAAGTCTCCATAACCACTCTCAGATGCATTTAATTAGTTATATATAGCCCAATACCAGCCTCATACCAGTGTATCACACACACATTACACAGAGACAATCAATCATACATGTGTAAATCAGCGGATAGGAAATGTTACATAAGTCAGAGGACTACAAGGTGTAGGAGTGACATGCATCCATACTTGTTGGCAATATAGTTTAAGAGTGCTTTATCTGGAGAGGCATCAACTCAGAATTGAAAATTGAACACCATAGTTGGGGTTCTCTTCAATAATAAGAATTGATTTCTACCCAAATGAACTTTTTTTGCAACATAATCTATGCTCTCATCTACACATTGCAGTGTGCATACAGTTTTTTGATGACAGTTAACAATTCACTGTTCTATATTAGGATTTTAATTTAAAAACTGCAAGTAACACATGGATGTCTTTTAGAATAGCAGGAACCCCTTGACCTATTTATATTATATGCACTTTGTGCTCTGCATAGTACATGTATTTTGCAGCAGGCATATTAATCACATGTGCTATTTTATGATCAGTCAAAACCTCAAGTAAAAAACAAAACTCTGATCTCTCAGAACATTAATCACCGTAGCTATCTTGACATTTTTATTGTTGCCTGGCCATTGCTGGAGGCAAGGAATTTGGCTGCAGGTGCTTGAAAAACCAAATGAAACTTGCAAACCTGGCACCCCCGGACGTCAGCAACCCATCCGGTGGCACCAGTCGCATCCCCCTCAAGCCAACACTGTGTCTCACATCCACTTGGGTATTTGGTCGTGGCATTGCAGAAGTTAGTTCTGGTGGTGGAGGAGTCTACGGTGAGCAAGAGGATAAGTTGTGTGTCATCTGCCTAGGAAATTATGTTGAGGCTGTGGGCTCTGACAACGTCTGTGAGAGGGGTCATTTAGGTGTTGAACACGGTGGGGCTGAGGAATGATCCTTGATGTACGCAGCATATGATTTCCTTGGGTTCGAAGGTAAAGGGAGGCAGCCGGATGGAGATTTGTGCTTGGAAAGGTCATCGACAAGTGATTTGCTTTGGTTCGGCCAAGGATCTTGGAATTTGGAAATATATGAATTGCAATTTGTGTAGGCAGGTAATGAGGAGACTTTTCTCTAACTTTTGAATAACGGCACATATTGTGTGAAGTGCCACTGCTGTATAATATTGTTTATGCTACAATATTTTTGGCATGCCTGTTTCAAGCGCACATCGTAGAATGTGTTGCTTTCTTGGAGGTACCCTTATGGAACTTGAATGGAATCAGTCGGCTCCCCTAGAGGGGATACCTAAATAGGTTTAGGTATAAAAACGTATTTCTTCTTTGGTGACTAAGTACCCCATGGAATTAAAATATGTACATAAAAAAAGGTTCTGTAGTAGGGGATCTCTGTGTATAGTCATAATCTAGTGAATAGTCCCGCCCATGTGCGTGGACCCTGGAGCAATCAAAAATAATCTCTTAATTTGTCTTCATTGCAGTCCTGCATAGACACTTAAGAGAAAATTAAAGACAATAATGCAGCCTGTACCTACAAGGCTACACTGTCCAGTACTTCAACTAGAAATGCCAAGGATATAACACCAATAACACATTCAACACAATCTGTCAAGTTTCACCTATAGAGAAACTTTCCTCTCCTCACCAAATCCTTGGAATGATAGAGAGGAAGGTAAGGACAGACAAGCCTCCATAGGCTGCCATTATGTGTCTGGAAAAGGGATACCGTGCCTTTAAGGAACTCTCTGGAGACCCTCGGTATCCCAGCATGCTCAGCCCCTTCCTTTTACTTTCAGTTCTTTTTTCCGGCTCCTGCCAGCAGTACCCTGGAACATTGAGCTCTCTCTTTTTGGGTAATTTGTTAACTTTTTGGCACTTTTAAAGTGTTAGTGTGTTCACTCGACGTATTTTTGCCTCTTCACTTTTTTGGTGATTTGGCCACTCTTTTATCAAATATGCCTGCCTTATTTGAGAAATCTCCAGGGTGTGCCAGGAAGAAGGCAGGATCTGATCCACACAGGGTTTGTATCCTGTGTCTCCCTTCTTCTCATTTCCTGGGACTTGTGAGATCTGCCTGCAGTTTTCAAGTAGGACCCTGAAGGACAGAGAGAAGATCAGGCTCCAAGGACTGAAGCAAAGAAGTCAGCAAGGTCAAGGTGGGTCTGGGCAGGTAGGGGCTTCTTCCTCTGCCCGTGCTGAGGCCTCTGGGGGGCTCCCCAGTAAGAAGAAGGTCAGAAAACACCACCGGTTTCTCTCAACGTCGACACCCTTGACATCGGCGTCAAGAGGAATGACCACAGTCTGCTCCCCGTCTCCCAAGGGCTCTGGATCGAAGCGACGTCGACGGGATTGACGTTGAGACCTCCGACGAGGTCGAGGTCGAGAACGGCTTCATCGTCGAGTCATCATCGACGTCGAGAGGGTTCGAGACGCAGGCGGTCGAGGCGTCGCCGTCGTTCGACGTCGACTTGACGTTCGACGTCGAGAAGATCATCGACGTCGAGAAGGAGATCATCGACGTCGAGAAGGAAATCGTCGGCATCGAGAAGGAGATCATCGTCTATGTCGAGGAGGCATTCCTCGACGTCGAGACGGCGTTCGTCGACGTCAAAATAGCATTCGTCGACGTCGAGACGGCGTTCATCACTGTCGAAAAGGCGTTCCACGTCAAAGATGAGAGCATCGCCCTCCCGGAGGCGTTCCAAGACCAGGACTGTGTCTTCGGTCACCACAAGTCCACGGTCGCGATGGCGCCGTCGCTTGGCTACCAGGGGTACGGCTTCTAGGTCCCCCCCTTCAGGTCAGGCGAAGAGAAGGAAGAGAGGGGAAGAGACTCCAGGCTCGGAGCATTCAAGTTTATTCCCCCGCCAAGCCAAAGTCACCTACACCGCCTCCGTTACCTAAGGACCCTCCTCCACGTAACCCGCCGCCGCCTCCGCCGCCGGTTCCTCCTAATCGTCCTCCACCTCTTACACTACCACCTCCGCCAAGGTCTGCCTCATTACCACATCTTCCGACACCGCCTACGGGGCCACCGCAACCTAGGCTCCCGTTTAGGCCTCCACAGCGCCCTCAGCTGCGGCCTGTGGAACGTCGACGCCGCGGAGGTTGAGATCTTGCTCCAGACAGAGGGATAGATCCAGGAGTCGCTGTCGCTCTTCTTCGAGATCCAGACGGCGCCACAGGAGGGACAGGTCGAGGTCCCGCTACACGGATAGCTCTAGTGCCAGGGACTATTCACCTACCCTGATGGATTCCCCTCGGAGGAGGGTGTCTCCAGTAGACGACATAGTGTCCTTCCAGGATGTGTTGCTACGAGGGGCGGCTACGCTGGGCATCATGCTCACTGTGCCCACGCCACTGACATCCGTCATCTTTGAAACGCTGCACAAGAAACAATTGTCTCGTCCTTTGCTGCCCTTGGTGCCTGGGCTGGTAGACCCAGCCATGGAACTGTTCCTCACGCCTCCGTCTACGAGATCAGCACCTTCAAGGCTCCAGAAGAAATATAAGGCTCCTGACTCAGACCCAGCATTTCTTCGGGTGGATCCCACACCTGACTCGATGATCGTGACGGCGGCAAGAAAACAACACGCCACCACCCCATCATCAACAGTGCCTCCTGACAAGGAGAGCCGCTGGATGGATTCAGCAGGCAGGAAGGTTTGCGGGACTGCCTTCACATCGATGAAGGCCGCGAGTGCCTCAGCCCTGTTGGGACGTTACGATCGGGCTCTGTGGGCATCCCTCCAACAGTTTGTGGAACACCTTCCCCGGGAGAAGAGGGAAGATTTCCAAGAGATTCTCGCTGAAGGGCTGCTGGTTTCCAACCAGGTAATAAGTTCTGCTGCGGATTCTTCCTTCTTGGCAGCCCACTGGTACTGCCATGGGGTCAACCTGAGGCACCCCGCCTGGCTGCGTCTTACATCCTTGAAGCCCGAGGCACAGCAGAGGGTTGCTAACCTACCCTTTTTGGGCGAGACCCTCCTTGGGAAATATGCAGACGACGAGATGGCCCGCATGAAGGGGGAGGCGGAAACCCTGAAGGCTGTCGGGTTGGAAAAGCCTAAGGAACAGAAAAAAACCTTCCACCTGTTCCAGAGGCGGTACGGGGCGCAAGGCAGAGGGCAAGGTCGACAGGCTGGACAGCAACATCAGCTGCAGCAGTTCCAGTGGAAACCGTTCCAAAAGCGCCAGAGGGGCCGAGGTGGTCAACAGTCTTCTGCCGCGACCAAAGGACCGGCTGGGTCTAGGCCCTGAGCTGTTACTTCCCCTTCATCTGTTACCCGCTCCGGTGGGGGGAAGCATTCAACATTACTTGGCAAAGTGGAGAAACATTACTCAGGACAAGTGGGTGCTGAATATTGTTTGCAATGGATACAGTCTTCGTTTCACCAGCCCGCCTCCAGCGATTCCACCGGTCGGCTCGCAGTTTCAACTGCGCGAGCTCCAGGCGGAGGCGATACCCTGTTAAGAAAAAGGGCGATAGAAGACGTCCCTCTGTCTCAAAGGGGAAAGGGTCTTTACTCACGCTTCTTACTAGTACAGAAGAAGGACAAGAACGAGTTCAGACCCATTCTGGATTTGCGACAAGCAAACAAGTGGATTCGCAGGGAAAAGTTTTGCATGCTGTATTTGCACCCGATTTATCCTCCGCTGCAGAGGGGAGACTGGCTGTGTGCGATAGATCTGCAAGATGCGTACTTCCATGTATCCATTACACGGAAACATCGGAAGTTCCTGCGCTTCCTTGTCGGCGACAATCACTATCAATACACCGTACTACCGTTTGGACTGAAGTCTGCACCCAGGACTTTTTCTAAATGAATGGCTGTGGTAGCAGGGCACCTGAGAAAGAACAAGGTGTTTGTCTACCCGTACCTGGACGATTGGTTGAACAAGGCCTCCACCTTCCAGGAAGCACAATTGCACTTCAACAGGACGGCCGTCCTTTTGAACCATCTGGGGTTGCACATAAATCTGTCCAAGTCTGTCCCGATTCCTGTACAGTGCCTGCAGTACTTGGGATCCTCCATCAATACGCTGTCGGCAAGCGTGTCTCCTTCAGAGGAGAGACGCTTATCCATCCTTCGGAAGGCTCAGGCTCTCATAGCTGCTCCATCTACAACAGTGAGGACGGTGTCTTCTCTACTGGGATCGATGGCCTCTTGTATCTTCCTCACTCCGCACGCGCGCCTATACATGAGGCCGCTACAGGAATGTTTGGAGGACCAGTGGGACCAGAGGAAAGGGTGTTGGGACGACCGGATTCAGTTGTCTCTTCACGCCCAACAGTCCCTGAGATGGTGATGCTCAACAGAGAATCTCCTCAGAGGGGTTCCTTTCCACAAGGACGTCCCGACTCAGACTATCGTTACGGATGCGTCTCTCCTGGGACGAGAGCGCATTCAGACCATCTACAGATCCAGGGAACGTGGTCTCCGACAGAGTCCACGTATCGCATCAATTTCCTGGAACTCCGAGCTGTGCACTTGGCACTGAAGGCCTTTCATCCGTCCTTCCAGACCAACTCCTTGCTTGTGCAGACGGACACGATGTATTACCTCAACAAGCAAGGGGGCTCGAGATCGCGCACACTGTCACAGGAAGCGCAGGCGATCTGGCACTGGCTGCTAGCCAGAGGATTGACGATGACGGCGATTCATCTGCCAGGTGTGCAGAATGTTTAGGCGGATGCCCTCAGCAGGTTGCTTCACGAAAACCACGAGTGGGTCATAAACGACGAGGTGCTCGACGACATCTTCGCCATGTGGGGCACTCCAGACGTGGATCTATTCGCCACCGCATAAAACAGCAAATGCTGCGCCTTCGCCTCGAGGTATTACCAGCCGGGGACTCTGGGGAACGCGTTATGGATCAGCTGGTCGAACAGCTTTCTGTACGCTTTTCCTCACATTCCCCTGATTCCAGCGGTGCTCATCAAGCTGGCCCGGATGATCCTCATTGCGCCGGAATGGCCCAGACAGTGGTGGTTCACGAACCTGCTTCACCGGTTGATACTACCTCATCGGCGGCTGCCGTGTCGGCCAGACCTTCTCACGAAGTTCGGGGGCAGATGGTGCACCCCAACCTCTCATCGTTGAATTTGGCGGCATGGCTCCTGAGATAGTGCAATATGGTCACCTGAATCTTCCTGAGGATTGCATGGACATATTGAAGGAGGCTAAGAGGCCATCCACTAGAACCTGGTGAATTTGGTGTATTTTGGCTTCTTAAACAGTCTTTGGGCTGTTTTTGTGCAGTCTTTTTGGGCTATTTCTGAGTTCTTTTCTTGTAACTATGACTTACAACTATTATTTACAAATGGTTTGGTTTCAGTATAGTCTGAGGGCTGTCTCTTGTTTCTGTCTAAAGTGTTGATTTGTGGGTTAATTATGTGTTTAAATGTCTATGTGGTTTGTGATTTGACATCGGTGGTACTTGTGTGAGTAAGTAGCGATTGTGCTTTTTGTGTAAGAATGGCTAGCCTTAAGCGCACTGTATTGTGTGTTCTGAGTGTATGACCCCCTTCTGTAAATGTCTGGAATGAGCTCCTTGTGTTTTTTTTGTTTATCATTCTGTTATGCAAAATGTCATTTAACCTCTTCCATGCTGGTGACAGAACCGCTCCATCACCAGCCTCGGTCGCGCTGTGCTGGTCATGGAGCGGTTCTGTCACGGCCCGCTCGGAGCCCCTGCGCGGTGCTGATTTCGCACCTGCGCGGCGCTGATTTTGCGCTTGCGCAGCACGTTCTATTGAGCGGGCAGGGCCGTGACGGAACCGCTCCGTCACAAGCACAGCGCACCCGAGGCTCGTGATGGAGCGGTTCCGTCACGAGCATGGGAGCGCTGTGCGGCCCCCCTCACCCTAGCGCTGCGGCAGAATTGCCTCCGCAGTGAAGGTGTTAATTAATTACATAATAAATAAAAATCCAGAAATTAGTTATATACCATATGCTAAATAGCTGCATGCTACTATTAAAATTGACAAAGTAAGACATTATAGATATGTGCAAATTGCCACAATGCTCCTGATAAAATTAGAATTCACATTCAATAGGATTAAAATACGTCTCATACAGAGAAAGAAAAACGAAATTGTGTGCTTTGCAATAATTAGGATTATGATACAAAATGTTACAGAATTTTCCTTAGATACATTGTCTTAGACATTAAAAGGCATTCACATCATCTGAGTGAACTTGGTTGTTGCTGAACTAAATACGACATTACAGAACAATAGATTTGTGATGGCGGGAAAGGCATGAGAATTTGACGCCTGCTGGTCAGAAGCAACAGCTGCGTCAATAACACATGGCTATTCCTGACCGCAGGCCACAAAGGGGAAATGCTGAGTTAACTAGATTTTAAGTCCGTGTAAACCTGGTATAAAAGCCTGCATTACAGATTAATCTTAAAAGTTACAAAAAACAGTTTCTTTATTTAGGATAATAGAGAAAAAAATTGAAAGTAGGGATTTTTCTTTCTTAATGCCTTTTTACATAAGCACATCTGTGGTTTTGATGTTAAATAATTACTGTCCTTTAAAAAGTGTTGCAGACTTTTCATATTTCAAGTAAGGCTCCTGTGCTTAGGGTTATAAATAAATGTGTTTAAATATGATAGGAAAGGAATTAAGCTTGCTTTTCATACGTGGAACCATCAAAAGGGTTGGTGTTATTAGAAGAAAAAAAAGGGGGAATTTTAACGATATGAATTTTTTTTTTTTATTAAAAATAAGTGCACTATATCGTTTTTTCATCTTTATAGTGCCTAAATATCATACTGTGAACTCCTAGCATCAAAGTTGAATTTAAGCAATGCTTTATCACAATGGGGTGAAACTAACATGTGAAATGTCACTTTACCCAGGCGTACAAAACTCATTTTTTAAGGGTGTACCTTATACTTCTTTTTGTATGCTTCCTTTTGTAGTTGTGCTGTGGGTTAGAAAGCGCCGGGACACTGCTCGGAGTGGCCGAGCGCTATATAAGACACCCATAATATAACAACATAACATAACATTTCTGATCCACCATCTCTGGGATATGTAGAGGACTTTCTGGGGATGACTAATGTGCCAAAACATTGTAGGTTATTCATTTTTAACTGCCCCTAACACTAAAGTCGAAATTGGGCAACATTCACTGTTTAAAAGCTGCTCTGCCACTCAGAGCAGCTTTTAAACTGCTCTTAGGCTTTAGTAAATGCACACATTTAAGTATAACACAAATAGCTGACCTCTATACTGCTAGAAAATCACACCGCATATTGCACACAAATGAAACTAAATATAAAAAACCAGCAGAAGTTATTAAGCCTTCCTCTAAATTACTGGCAAACAGAAATGGAATAGGACTGCTTTTCAGCTATCGGTCTCCAGGGTCAATCTGAATTGGAAAACCGCATGGAAAGCCTTGCACACAAATAGGACAGCTGGTAAGGGTTACAGGTCGAGTTCTGCATTTAGCAGCCTAGCAGGGCTCAGAGCAAGGTTTGCTTTGACACTTCAACCTCTGAAACTTTTTGAAAGACGAGATGGCAGCGCAGGGAGAGAAAGAGAACTTTTGCTTACTATTTTTGGCAAAAGCAAGTTTTTGTGCACTCATATGAACAGAAGGAAATATAATGGTATATGTGAGCTCTGATTAAGAGAATAGCTCTGCCATGTATATAGCACTAATGCTTTTAGTTTGAAGATTACTGTGTAAGGGCTGAGATAAGGAGGCAATGGGATTTCGTTTGAATTCATGTGCCCTCATGTTACAACTAGTATATTTGCTAAAGGAATTGGTGGTTGGTTATTAATGTTTTTTAGCTAGCTACATGTGCTATTTACCTCCTACAAGTGTATTTGTGTCCAGCAGCCACAAATAAAAGTAGTGTCGACAGAAGTGAAACCTGCTTCCTACTGTCGAAATAGGCGAAGGAGGCTAGCCCCTCTACAAATTAAGGGTAGGCAAACTTATGTTTTTGCTCTCTTTTTCTCAATCTCTTTTGAGCCTGTCTAAGCTGTCTGTGAAACAGCCATGAAACATTTAATTGGTTATTCAGTACTTCTGTTTTAAAATTGTTAGCATTAATAAAATGAATATATATATATATATATATATATATATATATATATATATATATATATATATATATATATATATATATATATATATATCTATCTATATATATCCGTCTTACACCCAAAATGTCGTGCGCTCCCAGTAACAAGGTCCCACAGCCAAGAATCAGTTCCAAGGGTGTTTATTCAAAAACAACATGTTTTGGCTTTCCTCGAAGCCTAGATTAATTACAGGCGTGCTCCGCCGGGGTGTGTGCCAATTCCCTCGAGGCCATCGCCAGTCAGAAGGAGCATGAAGCTGTATGGATATATATATATATATATATATATATATATATATATATATATATATATATATATATATATAGGACAATCCCTGCTTACTCTCGTCTGGAGCCCAATCCTGGACCGCAGCGCAGAAGAAGAGAGGAGACCCAAGTGCAGGTGAGCAGTGTATTTTATTTCGTCGGGGAGACGGCACACCTCAGCATGACGTTTCGGCCTTCACAGAGGCCTTGATCACATGACGCATGCTAGGGAGGAGGCAACTTTTAAAGTGCTAATGCTGGTTTTAGTGTAAACTCATTGGTGGGACATGGTCACATGTAAAATGATTCGTATCATAGACATAGACAACATTTGCATACAAAGCTCATCATGGGATAATCCCTGATTCCAGCCTATATCGCAATGTGCAAACAACAGTAAATAAAGTGCAAATGCCATATTGTCGTTGTAAGCAATACACTTAAAAAATCACTGGATAATCCAAGTTTAAAAATTCAAAATGCAGTGCAAAATAGGCAAAGTGCAACACGTCATTAAAGTGCAAATAGTGTCTTGTAAACAATTGTCATCGCTATAAATAACCGAAATATACTTGATTTACAATATCATGTTAAAATCAGGTGTAGAAAAATAGACTATAAATTATTCATATATGAATATAAGTATAAAAACATGAATGTACAAGCATATTCCAAATAAATATATATACACCAGACATACACTATTTACACAGGATGAGACCTCAGGTGAACTTGAAACATTGCTGCATAAATGCATGTTAAGCCTTTACACCGAGATCGCAGCATCCTGATTGTATTCTACGCACTAGCCTATCATGTGTCTATGTACTGCTGGAGGGTTGGGAGGAGAGGAGATGTTAACCCACCGCTAGGTTTGGAGAACATCGCAGCCTCACCTCCCATACCTCCATACTAGAACAAGTGACCATAGATTGAACAACACCATACCAGTAATCAACATAAGAGTGAAAAGTGAAGAAAGACGTTATCATGTGCATTTTTTTAGGTTTTTATAAAGTTTTTTATATATGGATCTTCTTGTTTTCTATGCAATCATAGTTTATCATTGTCGATGTTGTGCTACGCATTTGATACATCCTCATGCAGCCTAAGCCTAGGCTGCACTGCACACTGAAACCATCCGCAGAACTAGACATGTACTGGTCAATGAAAAAAAATTGATCAACTAACCACTACCAGTTGGATAACTTGACAAAAACTTCTAGGTGGTTGAATTTATATTGGATCAGACAGAACCTCAGGTTACACTTCTGTTGGTAATTCAGAGACAAGTGTAAAAATCTTCTGTGGAATTTAATCCCCACGGGGCTCGACTGTCCATTTCCAGTATGTACCTGGTCTCCAATTTTCTAAGGGCACCATCCCTGTCACCTCCTCTTCTTAAAGGGCCCACACAGTCTACAGCATAATAACGTAGAAGGGTGCTATCATTGTTGTGGTGCTCTTTAAAATGGCGGGCCACCGGGTAAGCCGGGTCATTGGTGTTAATGGCCCTTATGTGCTGGAGTATCCTCTTGTGCACCTGCAGCTTGGTACTCCCCACATACCGCAGGGCACACGGACACTCCAGCACATAAACCACATATTCACTCTTGCAAGTCAGTTGTTTTTTGATCTTGCGCGCACTGGGGGTGAATGGTACTGCATATTCAGTTTTGTTTAACCCATGCTGGCATGCCTTGCAGGAAGAGCCCTTCCTGAAGCCCTTGCTCTTATCCAGCCAATTCTTTCGTATAGAAACTTCTGGGCTGGATTTAACTAAGGCATTTTGCAAAGAGTATGCTCTCCTATAGGTGATTGAAGGCGTGGTTGGAATTTTGTCACCTATAACGGGATCACATTTAATCAAACCCCAGTGTTTAGAGATGATTTTGCCAAGCGCCCCATGCTGCCTATTGTAAGCCCAGATCAATCTAACTTTTTGATCCTGGGAAGTAGTAGGCGCATCCGTGACTTTGCGCTGCAAGGCTTCACTGCGTGACAGGGCATTTGCCTTAGTTATGGCCTTATCAACCACTGCAGCCTTGTACCCTCTTGCCAAAAATCTCGACCTACTGGCTTGCTGAGCTAGATGGCATTGAGCTTCAGTACTGCTCAATCGTCTAATACGCAGCATCTCGCCATACGGGATACTACGTATGAGGTGAGCAGGGTTATGACTGCTGGCATGGAGTATTGTATTTCCAGCCGTTGGCTTTCGGTACAACCTGGTTTCAAGTTTGTCTCCTCCTGGTGAAACTGTCATGTCTAAAAAATGTACCTGGTCTTTACTGATTGTCGAGGTAAACTTCAAGTTGTAATCATTACAGTTTAACATATCAACAAATTGCTCAGCTTCTAGACGAGTGCCCTTCCAGACTAGGAACACATCGTCTATATAACGATACCATCGTGTAATAGACCGCCTAGCAATGTCGGAGTGTTTGCCAAAGAGGACCTGTCTCTCCCAGTAGCCCATGTGGAGACAGGCATAACTGGGAGAGAAGCAGGCCCCCATGGCTACACCCCTGACTTGCTGGTAGTATCTGTTGTTAAACATAAAGAAATTATGGTGTAAACAGAATGAAATATATATATACATATATATATATATATATATATCATATTATATTATATATATGTATATATATAATGTTACTGCCCATCCTGTCTACTGAAATTATGAAGGGATGAGTAGTCTAGATTGCTGTTCCCTTATTTAACCTTTAAGGGGAACTAGATGTGGGTAGTTTTTGTTCTAAAATTCTCAGGTGATAACACCATTATTATTAGCTAGTCTGTGTAAATAAACAGACAGTCCTTATTAGAGCTGATGTTGCATAGTCCGGATCGTGAAAAGTAGAATGCAGGAAAGACTCCCATGTAATCCTTAGCAAACATTTTTGAAGAAAATATTGTTTTTAGAGGAGTTTGTTTGTCACAACATGTTCTGCTGAAGAAAGGTATGTACCCACTATGTTGAAGTTTTTTTAGTTCTTTATGTAATACGAATCCCTGTTAAATTAGCAGGTTTAGATTTTCCTGCTGCACCTATAACATGAGAGCATGGTCCTAAGCTTACAACATAGGTGTTTTTATTAAGAAAAATCATTTTAGAAGTGTCTGCAGTCCTGTACGAGTAATGTAAAGTCTATGAGTAAAAGTGTAGAACATTTCCTTTTTTCTTGAGGGTCTTCAGATGAATAATATATGAATACACAAATTTAAGGATTTGGAGTATGTCTGCATTGTTTTTCTCTTTTCCTCATTATTTATTAAATGAGCACAGACTTCTTTAGCTGCTTCAAATAGAGTAATAGGTCCAGGTTTTTTTTTACTCTAAGATAGATGAAGTGGTTCTTGGGTGCCTTGCTAATATATGGGGCGTCCCAAGACTAGGAAGTATTCTGAGACTATCCTCTCTGTTGATAGATTTTTTCTGTGCCTTGTCTAAAGACCTTTTGTTGTGTCCACCAATAGATATTTGCTGCCTTACAACCATTGCCAGAGGGGCCCGGACATCAGATCCTTCCTGTGTAGTCAGCACCAGTCCAGCTTGAAGCCAAGGTGAAGGTAACCAGCACAGACGTTGCTGTCAACTAGGACCTCAGTGTAGGCCAAAGCACTGGGATGTGAAGTGTGTATCCCTGCCACTGTCTTGGGTGAAAGATGGGGTCACAAATCAGAAAGGAGAAATTGTGGATCAAGTTTTTGATGCCCAGCTGAGAGAGTCACAGACTGACCAGAACGGTGAGGAGGCTTTGCTTGAGGTGACCCCTTTTGAAGCAAGGGTTGCTTCAGAGATCCTAGGATCAGGCATCTGAATCCTGGTTCCAAAGTGAATGCAAGTTTGCACTTTTGTTTGTTGATCAAGATACCTGGGCACACTGGATACAATTAGTGGCCCCAACAAAGGAACAGTGCACCAGCAGAGTAATAGAGGAGTTAAGGAAGGACTTGAGTTCAGGGTACAGGTGCTGTGTCTCTGGTGGCTGTTAGATTGAAGTGAAGAAAACTGGTGCACTGCCTGAGACACTGGACAGGATCGTTGAAAGACTTTTCTTCTCAAACTGGTCCGTGATTCCTGATTTGCGAGTTGTGCAGCTCCACCGTGGCAACAACAAGAGCCTGCCCGTGAGGCTCAAACGGACACAGGGAGAAGACTCCCCTCTGGCTGGTTGTACAGCGGCTTCAATTTCCCAAGGACTTATTTTTGTTAGTAATGTACCCCTTTGGACGTCCCATTTTTGAGGAGGAGCAGCCCTTTGCGACTCCTCGTCCTAATTCCTATGACCATGTGTGGTCCTCCCGGAGCCAGGATTGTTTTTGTAATGATCTGTTTGACTTGCTTTAATATTTGTATTAGGTATAATGTTTTTTTGCAAGAGAAACATTCTTCTGAGCAGTTAACAAATATTACTTTGCGCTTTCCTTGAATATATTAATTTATACTCTAGCCCTTATAAAAGGAACATTGGAAAAGACTATTGAAAATGTTGCTTTTTACATAGAATTGAACTAGATGGTTCTAGGATTTGCTTTTTGCTTAGGGCTAGAAGAATATTGATAATTCTGTTTGTGATAATAGTCATTTCTCTTTCCTGCTATCTGTATGAGCCAATGCTCTGTTCCCTTTGTACTCCTGCTTGTACCTTATTATACCCGTTTAATGAAATGTTTAGAATGAAAAATGCCCACCTAGCAATAAATTAGGATATTGATAAATTTATGAGAATAAATGTGCAAAATAGTTTCTATGTTCCAACTAGATCATAGGAATGTCTTTAGCTCATGCTAAAAGGACTATCTGGTAAAGATTGCAGGAATCTGTTAGCATGAGCTGAAAGCCATTTTGTACTTGGCAGCCATCTTAGTTAGTCATGTGCTTGCTCCCTCTTCCAGAGCCTTGCCCGTGCTCAAAAAGCCTAGCTCTTAGAATGCACCTGCTCCTAGTATAGAACTGTCAGGCTATTCTTGCTGATGTAACGAGAAATGTCTCTCCTCCCACTTTGTTGAGCAAGCAAATTTTGTATAGCCATATTAGTCATTTTGCATGCTGGTATGTGCCAGGACCTCCCCTTGGTTTTATGCTGAAAAATTTAACCTATGCATATATAAGGCCCCTGTTCTCTGCACTCCTTAGGATGCCTCCTACAGTGGCATGAGGGTACTGTGTGAACCAATCTCCCTCATCTGAGGTTAATAAACCGTTATTTTTATATTACAGCTTCTGAGCCAATCTCTTCTTTGTTGGTTAAAAGAACCAGGTGTATCAGTGAACCCCATAGGAGGTGTTTATTCCTTCAAATGCAGTCTAATTTATTCTAACCTCAATGAAGATCTGATGTGGGTCATTTATTATTTTTAGGTCTTGCCTATGCAGCACTCATGGGCTGCATAGGAGACCTTTAGCTGTCGATCTTCTCTTTTTGGAAGCACACACTCGTGCTTGTGGTGGCATCCATCTTGCGGGAGCGTGCAGGGTCGCAGCACAATCACGAGTATGTGATACCAAAAAGAGCAGACTGCTCTCCCAAACATGCGCCTCTCTCCTCACCCACACGTCCTTCCCGGCCACTCACTGGCTCCGCACTCTCTGTCTCGCATCTCGGCGTCTGCTCAACTATCTGTGATTCTAGGCAGATCACTGTATGGTCCGGTGCTTGCTCTCGCGTGCACTGGCTTGTTTGTTTTGCTTCAGCTCCCTCGCCGTCCTTAAACCACCTAGCGCCCGTTGCTGCCTTTCATGCTTTTGTCAAACACCCCTTCCCCCCTCCTCCCACAGCCAGTGTGCTGGCTCGGGGCTTGAACATGCCTGCTTCTCACCGAAGCAATGTCAGGGACTTTAATTGCAGTCCAGTACCGCTATGATTGCCCTGTCCTGATTCACTTTCCCGATGCCGTTTACACACCCATGCTGTTGCTCGCTTCTATTTCACCCATCCTTCCCCGTGTCCACCACTCCTCCCAGTCATTGCTTGTTGTTTTTCTGGTTGAGGTGAGTGAACGCGTCTGCCATGTGATGTGTAATGCACTCTCGAGAGGGCGGAGCAGGGTTTGTGTTTTTTTTCCCAATGTGGTGTTTTTCTGCCCATGGAGGCGGCCATTGATTCGCGTGTCACGGGATGGGCACCGTTTTTTATTTGTAGTATAAATTGCACTGCTTTGCTCGACTGGCTGCAGCAACAGTTGTGCTTGTGTGTATCAAACATCCAGGTCCCCAGGAGTGCACGCATACTGTGCGGCCACCATGCCAGTCGCAACCCAGCACTGTGTTTACACTTCTTGTTTTGGAACAAACACTGCTGTCTTTATAGAGCTGTGTTGAGAAGGAATTTTGGCTTGTTGGGTGACTCTGAATGGTGAGTAGCTTTTGTCCGGTGGCTGCTTTTTTTTAAAAGCAGTTTGTGTTCCCTTGGTAGTGGTAGCATGGGCCCCGGCTCAGCTGCCTTCCTTGGGATTGGCAAAGCCTTGCTTTAATTCCAAGGGACCACCAGTGTGTTGAAAAGTATCATCCCCTCTTGCAGGCATACAGTGAGCCTAGAGAAATCTGCCCTGCCTTCCTTTGATCCCCAGGAGACAAAGAGCCACCCCCTGTAGTGGGGGTGCCCTTCACTGGACCATCAGCCATCACTAGTATCTGGGTGCCACATCCCTGAGCAGCAGTTTACTTCTGGATAATCCCACCTGATGCTATATTATCGCACTGGTAATTTCCATCCTAGCAACCAGGAGTGGTGGATGTTAGGCTGCGGTGGGGTGAGGGTCGTCGGAGCAGGGGTACTTTTTTCCTCTAATACATTATGCACTGTCTGCATGCTAATAAAAGTAAGTCTGAGTACTGCGGATGAGCTTCACTGGGGAAGTCTCAGTTGAAGCACAGTGGCCGGAGTCTTCTGTACAAACTGTTATGTAATATGCAGCCTGGGCCCTGAATGCAGTCCTTTTCAAGGGAGAGGTGCGTTATACCTATAATATCCCTTGTTATCCAGTCGCTTTTTCCCTTCTAGTAATGAATGATAGGGAAACAACTTTGTGGTGCTTATCCTGTATTTCCACCAGTGGCTTCTTAAAATGTTTCTTCTCACCCCACTTAAATATCTTCTGAAAACTCCTTGTAAAACCATCCGTCTATGAGCACCCCAGTCAGGGGCGGCCTTAGGCATGTGCAAGCTGTGCACCTGCACAGGGCCACCAAACCCCAGGGGCCACCACACCAAAATATATCCTTAATATAATAATCCTCTGAGGATGGATAAATATTTGCGTTGCGGCTCCTGGCAGGTATTTGGCGGCCTCCGGCTGTTCCACTTCCAAACACCCTGACCTCCCCACTCTTCATTAGCCTCCGTGCTCCGTCCCGCCCGGAACCCCTCTTCCGGGGCCCCCTACCTACGCTCCCTGCCCAGGGCCGCCATGAGCCTAGAGCCACCCCTGCCCCAGTGCTATATGGATACAGTTGGAACACTGAAATACAGAAGTCCTCGATAATAATGTGCTATAGGAGATTATCAGCCTGCTTTCACCTCTATCATTTTGCAATCTTCACCATTAATATCTCTTAACTAAAGGTCTCCAAACCGTGAGGCACATCCCCTGGAGAGTGTGGTGATTCCCTTTGAGGGGTCAGAGTTCCCACAGCCTTTTTAATAGGCTTCTGCAGTCCTGTAGGAGTAGGCTTAGACTTGGAAGTCTAGTTAAACATCTAGCTTGTATACAATCTGGGTGCTAGCCTGCTGCATCAAGGACCAAGCTTTGGTAAAGCCAGTAGGTCTCTCCTTTTGATTTGGCTAACGATTGTGTGCATATGCTGAACACCGTTAGCAAAGAAAATGAAAGTAAATCAAGTCTGGTGTGTAACCACAGATGCACCATCATACATCCAAGTGTGTGCGCCAAGAGGCTTTTGCTCTTGTTCCTCATCTTAAGTGAGGAATGCTGCTGGACTGTTATTAGCATACAGTGAAGCGCATTAAACAGATGACTCTCTGACTGGTCCTATGTGCATGCTGTCACTGGGGTGAGAGAAAGTTAACCCCTTAAGTGCTGATGACGGAACCGCTCCGTCATCAGCTACGGGTGAGCTGTGCTGATGACGGAGCGGTTCCGTCATGGCCCGCTCGGCGCGCCTGCGCTGAGCGTTCTATTGAGTGGGGCGGGCCATGACGGAACCGCTCCGTTACAAGCACAGCTCAACCAACGCTGGTGACGGAGCGGTTCCGTCACCAGCATGCGGCCGCCCCGCCCCCTTAGCACTGCGGCCGAATAGCCGCCGCAGTGAAGGGGTTAAATAACAACAGCACTTCCTGCTATTACTTGTGAAGGAAGCTTCTTTCTGTTGACCTACCTATCTGCTGAGGTAATTGTCCACCAACTTCTCACCTTGACAACATTATGCTGTCTACATCTTAAACTCTTTAGATTTTCTGAATATTCACCCTCTGTTAAAGGCAGTTTACTGATTCTATGTGTTGTCTTTGGAAGGCCTGGTTTTCACTCCCTGAAGGGTGCTAACAGGGCCAGACTGGGATTCCAAAGCTGCCCTGGCAAATTTTGGCTGGCCAGCCCCCATATGGTGCATAGCGAGAGCAGCGGGCGAGCCTGACCACTACAAGGGGGCTTGGGGGCTTTTCCACCTAAGAAGATTTGGGGGAAATTGTGTATTCCACAACACATTTGTCATTGTATATTGTATATTGTATTGGCTTTTAAATCATAGCAAATTATGACCTTACTGTGCACCAGGATACGCCCATCTTTGTTGGGGTTCTTCAATGATTCCCTTACTGTCCATCTCTAGAAGTGCCTCTCATCTCTCTATAGCCCCTTTCTCACATGTATTTCATTTGTTTTATAGCACCTCTTGTACCAGTGTGGGGTATCGGAGCACTTTACAACACACAAACTAACACACACACACACTCGTAAATCAGTGTCTAGAAAATGTTACATAAGGCAAAGGGGACTCCATGGTGTAGGATTCACGTCATACATACTGGTAGGCCTTTTTTAAGAATGCTTGGTCTGCAGATGCATAAACCTAGGATTCAGAGCGTACACAGTGGTTATTGTTGACTGTATTAAGAAGAATTGATTTCTTCCCAAACAAACCTTTTTTAGCAACATAAGGATAATGAAAGACTGGGAAAAAACAAAACTTTCTTACCTGTACCATGCAGTTTGCATGCAGCTCTTTGATGGCAGTTCATAGTTAATTTGGCCAGATTACGATTGTAATTTATGAACTGCACAATAGTGAAAAATCTCTGTGACAAAAGCAGTAACCCACCATGCTATTCACCTAAAATACTCTTCTTTGACATGCATGCTAGACGTTCTTTATAGAAGGTATATTAACCCTATGCGCTACCTTAGATGAGTAAAAACTGCCATCAGAAAAAAATCTCATCTCTGTCCAAAGGTGCATTAGTCACCAGAGTTATTTTGACACATTTATTGTTGCCTGAGAACTGCTGGATATACAAGAATTTTGCAGTGGGTTTACAATTGCTGCACTGCTACAAAACCGCCCTTCGCCCTTCCAGCCTCGCCGGAAAAAAACACGATGCACAGTCCGGCCTTGGTTCCTTGGGTAACAAATGCAATCTTAAAGTTTGTTCTACAAAAGTCCTCTTTCCACCTGCTGTAGGAAAGACTGCTTGCTACTCTGTACCAGCACAGCCTTGGGTGGCCCTTCTAAGTTCGGCATGCAGAGGAGATAGAGCCTGGATGTGAGATGCTCAGAGAGCTGCCTGGTCAAGGTCAGTTCTCTGACTGACTGTACCTCATAAAATTAGAATTATATACTTCAAATTTGTTAAAATCTGCAATTTTTACTACTTTTCATTTTACTTAATTTCTCTTGAACTTTTTTCTCTTCTAAATGGTGCATGTTGTATATTCAATGTGGTATTTTCCATGCATCCCCTGCTTCTTGCCTTTCTTTCTTTCTTTTTCCCCCTGCATTTTTCCTTACAGGGGTAACCTCCCTCTTCATCTTACTGCTTGCTTCCTCTTCCCTTACTCTCCCTTTTATTTTTTCCACTTCAACTATCTACTAAGCATGGGCGAATTTTGCGAATCTGGCGTTCGCGAATTTGCGTATTTGCGAACTCGCAATCCGCAAAATCAGCGAATTCTCGCGAATTTGCGGATTTTTTATTTTTTTTGTGTTCGCAAGGGTTTCTGCCAGTTCGCGAGGGTTTGGTACCAGTTCGCAATTGCGAACTTACTTGTCGGCTCGCAACGGTCGCGACTATGTTGTTTCTACGTCTGGTTCATCATCACAGGTTCCCAGCACCCTCTGTTTCACCACTGCCACCCTCTGTTTCACCCATGCCACCCTCTGTTACATCAATGCCACCCTCTGGTTCATCATCACTGTAGATTATGGGGGGGAAAAGCAAGCACACCTGCCCTGCTTCAACTGACATGAATTAATTTGGGGTTAGTTTATTAATGTGTCACTGTTTTAAAATTCCAGGTCTGGCACCTGCTTCCTTATCTGTAATTTGCTTTCTGTTGCAGTGCAATTTTTTTTTCCAGGACCTTTGTGGCCTACTTGTAGCTATTCTATGAGCCTGCTGTGAGGGTCAGAGCAGGGTCATACAATTGTTGCAACTAGCAACTGAACTCTGGAGGGGCCCCAGTCAGGAAGCACTACAGGGAATGGTTACTAATGATGAGTTGAACTCTTGCACCTGCTCAGTGCTTTCAATTTTGCAAAACTCGTTTTTCTGCAATTTCGCGGGATTCGGGGGCGCGAACTTGCGCGAGATCGGATTCGGAAGCCGCGAATTCGTGCGAATACGCGATTTGTTTTTTTGCTGCGGGTTAGTTCGCAAGGTTTTGTGCGTTTTAGCGAGCCGCTTGTAGCGCAAGGCGCAAAGTTACCCTTGCGGTCGTTCAAGGGCGCGGCCATCTTGTTGGCATGACGTATTTCCGTTTCCGGGCGTGAAGTGTATTCTCACAAAGTGTGCGGCTCGCTAGTACAATTTTGTGGGTGTTCGCGAGGAAAATCTTGCGCGAACTTACCCGCGCGGTCGTAAACGGGCGCGGCCATCTTGTTTCTCATTCATTGCTATGGTTCTGGGCATGCTTTTGGTATCCTCTCTGTATCTCTGCCATCCTTTGCTTGTTTGAAGTTTTTTTTGATCTATTTTACTTATTATCTATCTCTCTATTTTTCTTGCTCTATATTTTTGTGTTTTCTGCTACTTTTGGTTAATTTTAAACTACTTTTTTTCAACTCTTTACTTTTCTTCTCTTCCCTATTCTATTTTCTTTTTAATTTACCTTCCTTTCTGCCCAGACCATGGTGAAGGGAGCCGGGAAGCATCCCGAGAAGGGGAAGGGTCCCGCACCCCGTGCCCGGCTCCCGTGCGAGCGTTTGAGGGGGGAGCAGGTCGTACCCCGGGAGATCTTCAGCCCGGAGGAGGTGGCCGCACTAATTTTTTATGTTCAGCGCCGCCTCCCCAGGACCATCATGGCAGGCGGCAGGATCGGTAGCGGGTACGGGATCCGGGAGCGGTGGGAGAAGGTGTGCCGGGACATGTACCACCACTCTCGGGTCCGGCGCACCTACAACCAGGCCACCCAACGCTGGACGGATGTCCGGACCGTGAACGCGATCTGCTCGACCTGCTTGGCCTTGAGATCCCCGGGCTTGGTGAGTATTAGTAGCTATTTCTTTACTACTCTGTTCTCTCCTGCTCCGTGTGTTATTATATTGCAAATTTTAGTTTTTTACCAAGAGCAATAATGCTGCTCATTACATTGTAGGTAAATTATATTTCAAAATCTTCTGTGCATTTCAGGTGCACTGCTCTCCTTCTCAGTAGTGTTGCTACTATGCTTATTTGTTTTCGATTTTGTGTTCATTTCATTGGCCTGTGAAATTATGTATGAGTGTAGTTTAAAGAACTGCCTAATGCTAGACACTAAGGTTCAGATTTTTAATTACCGGCGCATCCCTGCAAAGTAGCAGGGATGCGCCATGGGCCCAAAACGTCACCAAAGCGTTACGCATCTGTGCCGTAAAGGCGGCGCATTGCTGGAGTTGCGTCGCAACGATGGCGCAGCTCCATCAATGCTCTGGGGTGCCCTATCTCCCCAATGCTGCGTCAAGCCGTACGTCTGCTTCAAGCAGGCGCAGGGTTTGAGTCACGTATCATTGTCCTTAAAGTGACTGATTGAAATCTTGTAGATTTCCCTCAGCCACTTTTAGGATGCGTTCCTGCGCAGGAACGCCCTCCCTTGCGCCGGAACGCCCCCTGATGGCGCAGGGCTTTACAACGTGATGCATCTCCCATATGCGTCACGTTGTTAATATACGCCGCACCATTGCGCCTCTTTTGTCCTGCCGCTGCGTCACAAAAGTCACGCAACAATGGAGCAAAAGAGCCGCAAGGGGCTTCTAAATCAGCCCCTACAGACTGCAGTCCTTCCTTTGTACACATGGCGATAAGAAGAAATAGTGGTGGTGGATTGATAGTTTGAGTATTTTAATGACTGGTTAATGTAGTAGGAAACTTTAGTGTTGTCGCTGATCTGCAATCACGATGGACTTTGTCTGTCACTTCGCGTGCTGCGGACTGCTGCCTGCCAATCTTAGACAAACCTTTTTAGTACTTTGTTTAGTGAGTTACATAAGAAGTTTCCAATTCGACGGTCTGCAAATCAAGCAATACTAATAACGTAGTAGACCACATGAGATCGGTCAATATAGCCCGTGGAATAGTTGTCTATTTGCTATTTCGCCAAAATATTTTGTTATTGTTCTTTTGAAATGTTTGATTTGGTTGACAAATATCGTCCATGTTTTCTGGTCTTTCTTTCTTTCATTTGTACATCAGCTCCCCCCAGGGGCAAGAGGACACAGGAGGAGGAGGAGGGTGCTGTTCAGGATGCAGGCCAGGATTGGGCAGGCGAGGGCTCCTTTGCTGGCCCCAGTAAGTTTTAATTTTAATATAGAGTACTTATTTTTTCCTAGCGTTCCTCATTCGATTTTTTCTAAATGTTATGTTATGTTACGAGTTTGTTGAAGCGCGACAGCTGCCCCAGCAACGGGGCGTCCCGGCGCTGAGAGACCATAGCATAACCTACTGAGGGGGTTGGGGGTCATGGTTTAAGGAAGTGGGAACAAGTGAGTTTTTATTGCCTTACGGAAAGCTGGTAGACTGTCAAGGCAGCGGATGTTCGGGGGAAGGGAATTCCAGAGTTTTGCTCCTATGGCTCTAAAGGAGCGACCCCCGACACGGCAGAGTTTTGTGCGGGGAACCACAACAAGATGTTGACCTAGGGAGCGCAAGTTGCGCTAGGGGGTGTAGGGTGTTAGGAGCGGGCGGAGGAGTTCGGGGCCCTCGGTTTTGAGAATTTTAAAGGCAGTGGTGAGTGCCTTAAATTGGATTTGTGCTTCCACTGGAAGCCAGTGGAGTTTTCGTATGGTGGCTCTAGCAGAGCATCTCCTTGGAAGGCCCACTATAGCTCTGGCCGCAGAATTCTGAATACGTTGGAGCCTCATAGTCTCTGCTAACAGTAGGACGCTAGCATAGTCCAGCCGGGAGAGGATGATGGATTGGACTATGTGTTGACGTGTTTTGGGATCAAAGAACCCAAGGATGGGATTGAGGCTTCTTAGTAGGCCAACACACGTAGCTGCTACTCTTTTGGTGTGAGTTTGGTAGCTCAGCGAGGAGTCCAGCCAGACTCCCAGGTTTTTTACCAGGGATTTAGGGGGGGGAGTGGGGCCTAGCGATGATGGCCACCATTGTTCGTTCCAACAGCTGATGTTCTTGCCAAGGAGCAGGACCTCGGTTTTCCCAGCATTGAGTTGTAAGCAGTTACCTGTCATCCAATGGGCAACTGCAGCCAGTCCATCCCTGAATCTCTTGGCAGAGGTTGAGGGGGCCTCAGTGAGGGTGATAACCAGCTGTGTGTCGTCGGCGTACGACACCAGCGTGAGGTCCCATTCTCTAGCCACTGCCGCGAGGGGCTGTACATACAGGTTAAAAAGGGATGGACTGAGAGCTGAACCCTGCGGGACTCCTTGGCCGATAGGGTGAGATAGGGAGGTGAACGGGGGTGCTGAGACACGGAAGGATCTGCCCGTCAAAAACGAGCGGAACCAGTCGAGGGCCCGGTCTAGACTGGATCTAAATTCTTATCCTGCCTCGACTATGACTCCCTGTGGTATTACTAGATTATTCCTATTAGTCTGTCTGTGTAGCTAACTAAGATTGCACATTTGGCAATTCCATTGGACTCCCATTCTAGTCAGCAATAGCTCTATGCACTGAGTGCAGTCCTCTGGGATTGTACATAATGTCTTTTAAAGTCTTCAAAATGTTTATGCTTTGACAATTGCCAACAATAAAAAAGTGAATGACCACCAAGAAAGAATAAGATACTACTTTACTTTTGGTTTGGATAGTAGGACAATCCATTCTACTACTGTTGCAGGGACAATTCTGCACAAACAGAACTATGGACACTAAATAATGCATTGCTTAGCTTATCAATTATAATAGGTGCTGTTAGACTTTCAACATACCTCAGTGATAACAGACTTTGTAGTTGAACCCCCAATCTACTTACTGACTAGATAGTGTGGCAGAGTCATTTAGCTCCCAAAGTCACCGATGATTGATCCCCAATGATGTCAGAGGCACGGACTCATGCTTGCAAAAATTCCAAAACCTTTAGCTCACCCACTCTAGTCTGGAGGACCAAAAACCGCAGAGTCTATTTAAGTTTAAAAGCTTTATTAAAAGTAAACACATTTATTAAAATCAAGTTTGTCATAAAAGTAAACGTTTAACTGAAAATGGAAAAGTGCTTAGTGCTGACGATTAATTGGACACATTTCTTGTGGTCGAGCCGAGCTCTCACCTGGTTTGAACTTGATCCTGCTCGTGTTCTTAGAAGTCAAGCTTCTGTCTGTTAGGAGAAAAAGTGGTGCGTGTTAAAAATAAAAAGCAAGCATTCATCAGTTGTGCCAAAAAGTGCAGCAAGACAACAGCCTTCCCTGGAAAAAGGGACATTTTTACTTTAGAGTAGACAGTCACAATTTATTACATTGTATTCTGTTTTTTACACATTTCTTTCTTCCTCCTAGACCAAATATTATATAGTAGTGAGTGGTGTATTCTAACATTCTTAAATGTACTTTGTAGGTGGAACATCTGGAGGCGGGGCCAACGCGGAGGTGCTGGTATTGGACGAGGGGAACAACTCTGGGGAGGAGGCGGTGCAAGTGCCGGACAAGGACATGCCTGTGAGGGATAACACGGTGGTGGCGGGCAGAGGTAAGCTATATATTCCTTACTTATTGAGATTGAAGACTGCAGAGTGTGCTTTCTGCACGGGTGTATTATAAATCAACCAGGTAGTAGCCTCCTCTAAATGTACTTCGACTTAGCTGTGAGGTTTTTGGCGAGAAGAATCCCAATCAGATCTGAGATGAACTTGATGGATGGGATGAACGAAAAGCGAAAGAAGGGTGTAAGTAAGTGTGGAAGGACGAGAAATGTAATGATGACTGGCAAAGAAGAATGATATGTGTTTGCTTGGTCCCCGAGGTGGCTGGGAAGAAAAGAATATGGTATGGTGCATGGCTGGGTGAATGATGAAGCAAGGATGGGTGGAAGGAGAACAGCCTGGGTGGGTGAAATATAAACTGTATGTGTGCATATACTTTGAATGGATGGATGCCTGGATCATGGTACTACCTGACTCTTAGATAGCATATGTGTATCTAGAGAGAGTAGACGGTCACTGGATGAACTAAGTGTTACTTTGAAGAGCATGTAACACCGCACCCGCACGTCCGTTCCAGTGTAGGAAAGGCAAGGAAAAGAAGTTGTAATTTTGTCCAAATACTACCATGAATAGTAGCAGTAGTTTGTATTGCAACTGCAAGCACAGCATATATCCGGTTATTACGGTGGACACTCCCTACCTCTCTTAATAACTTTAGTTTAGTAGTAGTACGTCATTCATGTGTGGGTGTATCACTGTTCACTCAATAATAAGCAAAGCACCTAAAGTCATCCCATATGTCATCAAATACATCCCATGTGAAGTGATAGATAATCAGATTATTTAGCTTCTTCATTTTCCTTTTCTAGTACTCATTTGCACTGTAGGGTGAAAGCTAAATTAATTAAGCAGTAGCCCTTTTAACAGAGTATTCTCAGTGCCACGCGTAATAGAAAAGTAAGAGCTTCACCACCTGCATGTACTGGACCGGTACAGTAACGCAAGTCTGTCTCACTCATCATGGTGTGTGTCTGTTTTTCTCGGGTGCAAGTTCACTGCGCTGGCATTATGCCGGCTTGCATAAGATAACGTACCAATTTTCCTAAACAAGAGAGAAGAAGAAGAATAAGACTGGTGTACTGTCATAGTCGACTGTAATGGAAGTCCATAGTGCTCGTAAAATTTGTTCCTTAAACTCCCACTAATGTTAGAGCAAGGATGAAGAAGTCGGAGGTTACATAGATACTGTCCTCAATAGTTATGTACTGTGCTTTCAATTTGCTACTTGTACTGTGACACAACTTTCTGCTCAATCATTTTGTGTTAATCTTAAGGAGCATTGGTTACAGACTATGTCTTTCTTTCTTCATATAATTGCTCCTTTCAAATCCAACAGACCCTCAAGGAGGAGGGAGCTGGCTCGAATGGCCCGGCAACGGAGGCTGGATGCCACTGTCGCCGAATATCGGCGGCTGGTGGCCCTGGAAGAGGAGGAGACGCAGTCTCCCGGTACAACAACATCCACTGGGACAGCTGCATCCTCCTCCGTGCCCCCACGGGCTGCCAGCCAGCGCAGTGCTCCAGCGGTACGGAGCCGGGCTACCAAAGCCAACCGCCACCGCCGAGCAGCAAAGACAGCAGCTGCCCCCCACAGGATTTGCAAGGCACGCCAGCGCCGCTTATGCCTCAGAGTGTCCTACCTGGAGCAGGAGGTCCTAACCTATAAGAACTTGGTGGAGGGCCTCCACTTCGACCATGCCACCCTCCGCAAGGAGCATGATGCCCTGGCCGCTAAAGTCAACAGCACCCTGCCGTAGTGTCCCTTGCCCCTTTTTTAGAGACTTTTGGGGGGTGGGAATGGGGAGTTGGGTTGTTTTTAGGACTTTTGAAGGACAATCGTTGGGGTTAGGGAGGGTCTTGCGGTAGATTATTTTTTTAGGGCTACAAAAATATACTTTTTGAAACTTTATCTGACCATACCTGTTTTTTACTGCTTTTGAGTCTGGTGGGTGGGGGTTTAACAGTAAGTTTGTTTTCCTGAATAGTCCTAGGACTTTAGTAGTACTACCGTCAATCTCTCGTCTGTCCTAATACTCCATTATACTACCTCCAACCAAACGCTTATCTTACCTGTAATTTGTGTTTGAAAGTAGGGCTAGGCCCAGGGCTGGCTCCACGGGAAATGGCGATTAAGTTTGGCAATCCTGGGCGGATGAAATGTCCTCCTCATTGCGGTGGTACTAGTGGTGTGACACAGTGGCAGTTGCATGCCTACTGAAAAAAAGAAAATGAAACCTGGTTTGTCCTTACTGTAGCATTACAAAGGTACGATAGAGAATATAGCAGGTGACAGTACACTAGAACAGTGCCACAATGTAGCCTAACAAATGGTAAAGTATTGAAAGTATAACTTGTACTTGTGTTGGATTTCTTTGACATTGGCTACTACAACAAGAAATAGTACTGAAGCTGAGTAAGTCTAGAATATATCCTCGGATTCCTTCACCAGCCTGTTGCTATGACCTTATCCTCCCCAGCAAGTGTGTGGAATTATTGATGTCATTTAGTCACACATCAAGCAAAACCACACAGCCCGGGGGAAGAGGGTTAAGGTTTGGAAAATGGATGGGAATAGGGGTTTCTTTTTGGGTAGGTTTTGTTGAGAGAAGAAAAAAAAAAGCACAGCATGGACAAACAATAATTGAAGATAAAGAAATCTTTGGGTACAAAGCTAACCATAAATCTTTTAAGTGACATAAAGGAAGTGCATGCACTACTGCATGCATTGTTACTGAAAAGTAAGTAGTACTAGAATGCAACAGTACAGGGCTGCAGCGTTTTCACTTGCCTATCTCTGCACTCAGAGAAACACTTCTTACATTAAATTAGGTTTAAAAAATAGCCGAAGTAAAACCTATAGAATGGCTGTAGGGATCAATTTAGAAGCAGAGAGAGATCCAAGCAATGCAGTCACACTCATAGAAGAAAACAATGGATACTGTATCTGTATGTTGTTGTAGTTGTCCTGTTGAATTTGGTAACTAAGTTGCATGCAGCAAACAATTCCTCTTATTAGTGGCACTCCTCCATTCCAGCTGACGCTTCGTCCATCAATGTTGGTGACCAGAAGACACCCTGTCCACTGCCTGCCTGGCGGATGATGAATTGCTGCTCGCTAATGTAAAGCCTGACTCCATCCTTTTTTCCCCATTGCACAGACTGAAACCCGGCCTGTAATTATTGAACGAAAAACAGGAAGTGATATATTACAACACCACTGATAAATAAATGTAAGGTATGTACGCTGTGTAGAGCAAAAAGTCACACTTTGATTTTCCTAATAGACAGTACAATATTTTTGAAAGTGCGTACTCTGTCTGAGTCACCTTTTGAAGGATAAATAAGTATGGGCAAATTAATTTAGCGGATCTTTCCCCTCAAGCTAGGTGTACTGTAAACTGTGTTTTAGAACAAAATTAGACCTTCCCAGCAGTGCTCCCACCCAGACCCTTACTAAAGCCAGTCGCAAAAATGTAGAAGACCCCCAATCAGATCTCAAAAAACGAGGCCTAGCAGAAAACAGGTGACAAAACGTACTTTGAAAGTAAAAGTAGGCCCAAATACCCCCTTACCCACTGTGGATTGTATTCAAACCACTTGCAAGCAAGCGAAAGTATCCACATCGCTCCAAGACTGGAAACCCCCCCCACCCAAACACATGCAATAGAAATACTGCTAACCCTAACGAGCCCTAAGTTAAGAATAGTGGCAAAGGCTTTCTTTAACTATGCCAAATCCCCCCTTTCCCACCATGGATTTTCTTCAAATGACTTGCAACCAAAATTACACATTCTCACGAGTGCTCTAAGACCCCAGAACTCAGTTGCAAAAATCTAGAACACCCCGAAACACATGCAATCCTGCTGCTAGGGCTAACCCTAATAAACCCTAAGTTACAAAAAGTGGCAAAAGGCTTTTCCTTATGGATTTTGTCCAAACCACTTCTATCCGGTATTAGACCTTCCCAGGAATGCCCCAAGACCCGCCAACCCACCCGCCAAAAAGCACAACACCCCCAAACAGCCAAAAAGGAAAATCTCATACTTACAATATTTCTCGGCCTTCGGTCCAAACGCGCTGTGCAACTAGGTCATAACTCCCGTTTTTCACCACGGATTTCCTGAAAAGCAAATGCAATCAAGATTAGACTGTCCCAGCAGTGCTCCCAGACCCCAAAACTCACCCACAAACACCCGGAACCCCCCCAAAGAGCACCTGAAAGACAAGCAAGTCAGCAAATACGCAAATAAAATTCCGCCTCCGATTTGGTCCAAACCACTTTTATCCGGTATTAGAGCTTCCCAGCAATGGCCCCAGGGCCGTCAACCCAGGAGAAAACTAGTAGAAGACCCCCAAACAGCCAAAAAGCAAAAGTACAAAAATGTGGACTTAGTCATATTCTTGCCAATTTCCCAAATCACTCGGTGCGCGCTCTGCAGCTAGGCCCTAACTCCCCTTTGCCACCATGGATTTGCTTCAAACCTCTTGCAAACTAAAGTATCCATAGCCAGCAGTGCTCCCAGACCCCGAAACCCACCCACAAACACCAGGAAGCCCCCCCAAACAGGCCCCCGAAAACGCTACATTGAGCAAAATGTCAGAAATAGCAAAAAGAAATTCTGCATGGATTTTGTCCAAACCACTTCTATCAGGTATTAGACTTCCCAGGAATGCCCCAAGACCAGCCAACCCACCCGCCAAAAAGCACAACACCCCCAAACAGCCAAAAAGGAAAATCTCATACTTACAATATTTCTCGGCCTTCAGTTCAAACGCGCTGTGCAGCTAGGTCATAACTCCCGTTTTCCACCACGTATTTCCTGAAAAGCAAATGCAATCAAGGTTAGACTGTCCCAGCAGTGCTCCCAGACCCCAAAACTCACCCACAAACACCCGGAACCCCTGCAAAGAGCACCTGAAAGGCAAACAAGTCAGCAAAAACGCAAAATTTCCGCCTCCGATTTGGTATAAACCACTTTTATCCGGTATTAGAGCTTCCCAGCAATGGCCCCAGAGCTGTCAACCCAGGAGAAAACTAGTAGAAGACCCCCAAACAGCCAAAAAGCAAAAGTACAAAAATGTGGACTTAGTATTTTCTTGCCAATTTCCAAAATCACTCCGCGCGCGCTCTGCAGCTAGGCCCTAACTCCCCTCTGCCACCATGGATTTGCTTCAAACCTCTTGAAAACTAAAGTATCCATAGCCAGCAGTGCTCCCAGACCCCGAAACCCACCCACAAACACCAGGAAGCCCCCCAAACATGCCCCCGAAAACGCCACATTGAGCAAAATGTCAGAAATAGCAAAAAAAAATTCTGCATGGATTTTGTCCAAACCACTTCTATCCAGTATTAGACCTTCCCAGGAATGCCCCAAGACCCGCCAACCCACCCGCCAAAAAGCACAACACCCCCAAACAGCCTAAAAGGAAAATCTCATATTTAAAATATTTCTCGGCCTTCGGTCCAAACGCGCTGTGCAGCTAGGTCATAACTCCCGTTTTCCACCACGGATTTCCTGAAAAGCAAATGCAATCAAGATTAGACTGTCCCAGCAGTGCTCCCAGACCCCAAAACTCACCCACAAACACCCGGAACCCCCCCAAAGAGCACCTGAAAGGCAAGCAAGTAAGCAAAAACGCCAAAAAAAATCCGCCTCCGATTTGGTCCAAACCTCTTTTATCCGGTATTACAGCTTCCCAGCAATGGCCCCAAAGACGGCAACTCACCCGCAAAGAAGTAGCACACCCCCACAAGTGCTGAGTCTTTCTTCATTGGCGTAATCCAGCCCTCTGCTTTGAGGGAAATAGGAGTCTGGAGGAGGAGGATAGAGGAGCATGTTCTTCTGAACTTGTGAACCGGAGGAATGCAGACTGCGGCACCTTCAAATCAATAAGCAAACAAGTGAAGACAGTTCTGCTGATGGGCTTGTTTTTGTGATTAGGTGATTAAAGTTTGAATTATATTAACTGTGCACAACAAAGGAAGACAGACACACAGGAATAAAAGTGAATAAGGACGAAAAAGAAAGTTATTGATTCACTGCCTCATTTTCAGGGCTCTGTGTCAGGGAATAAGAATAAGGCTTTGTCATCATACTCTGCGAATTCAGGCAGGGTGAGCTCAGTGTCACATAACAGAGAGAAATTCCCTCATCTACGTTGCTGTCCACCTCGTCTTCATCCGGCGTGCTTTCTCGTACTTTGTAATCTGGTGGTATGAGGTGCTGATTCATCTTGATCATTGTTAACCTCTCCACATTTTTGGGCGAGAGGCGGCTCCGTTTGTGAGTTACAATGCCACCAGCAGCACTGAAAACACGTTCAGAAGACACACTTGCGAGTGGGCAAGACAAGTAGTTTAAAGCCAGGTTGGAGAGCTGTGGCCACAATTCTTTTTTCCCATGCCAATACGCCAATGGGTCAGCATTAACATAGACCTCTGTTGAGTCATTCAGATAGTCCTGCACCATCGACTCAAGGTCCTCTAAGGTTCCTCCACTTTGCTTAGCTGTTGCAGTGACCTTTTGAGAACCAAACCCAAGCAGAGTTAGCCAATCCTCTTCAGCATCCAATGTTACTGTTGTGTCTGGTGCAGATGATCCGGTTGCCGGTGTCTTTAACGGCTGAGAGGTCACTTGTGCCACAGCCACAGGTGCAGAAGTGGATTGTTTTGACTGGGGATGGCTTGCTGATGCTTATGCTGATGTACTGCCTTTTCGTTCAATGAGCTGCCGTTCTCTTTCAAACCTCTTGGCTGACAAGGCTAGCCAACGTTTGTACTTTGTAACATCTTCATCATCTAAAGGAAAGAATGAAAGAATGCTCGGCCTGCCAGCCCCTTTTTGTAGCGTGGATCCAGAATAGTAGCACAAATGTAATGCTGTTCTGAGTGGATCATTTTAAGACGTTCATCACCTTGTAGGCGCTCTAATAATTTCTCCGCCAAAACAAAAGGGTCTTGGTTTTTTTCATCCTTTTGAAACACAGAAGACACCGCCTTCAGTTAGTGCTCCAGCATGTACAACAATGGGATAGCTTTTCCCAAATTACAGTCCTCCTTGCTGACTGCACGCGTGAAGACCTCAAAAGGACGAAGCATGTCTGTCAGGCTTTTAACTATTTCCCATTGCGCCGCATCCATCCTCAGGTCCTTCGTAGCTGTACCCTGTTTAAGAAATAGTGATCGAGTACCGTATACTGCTCATACAGACGCTCAAGCATGTAGAAGGTTGAGTTCCAACGTGTTGCCACCTCCTGGATGAGTGCTTTCACTGGCATTCAACGATCATGTAGCAGGCTCCTCAGATGCTTCCGGGCCTTAAAAGAATGGCTGAAATGGTTGCACATTTTTCGGCAGGTGTCCACTACCTCGCACGCTGGACTGTCTTTATCACTCAAGAATTTTTTAACAACCAGGTTTATACAGTGCGCCAAACACGGCACTCTGAAATAGTCACCCAGCTCCATGGCCTTAACTACATTGGCGCTATTATCTGTGGAAACATAACCAATCTGGCGTTTTTTTGGGGACAGCCAGTGAAGGACCTTTGTGTTAAACTCATCCAAAATGTTTTGTGCTGTGTGACGTTTCTCCAATCCAAACATGGCTAGTGTTGCAGGTTTCCGAGCAGCTTTAAAAACTTGGTCCGGGTCAACACCTGCGTTTAGCTTTGCTTTAACCCCTAAAAAAGGGACCCAGTGTGCAGTGATGCACATGTAATCAGCGCCTGCGCCACTGGTCCACATGTCTGTTGTCAGATGTATAGTGTGAACAGCACTCTTCTGCAAAGCTGCCCCAATCACCTCCAGCACATCTTCATGTAGTGCTGGAACCGCAACTCTGGCAAAATAGAACCGGCTAGGAACCTTCCATTTAGGGCAGAGCGCTGCCACTAATTCTAGAAAACCAACCCTTTCTCCAAAAGAAAAAGGGAGAAGGTCCAGAGCTAGCATTTTAGCCAGCTTAGTGTTATAGAGACGTGTCAGTGGGTGGTTGCGTTCATATGGCGCTTCTGTAAACAACATGTTTCTAATGTTGCCCTGGACCAAGCATTTACGGGATGATGATGATTTCTTCGACCCAGTTACGCTCGCTGATGAACTTTATCGCATTGGTGTCTCACTCTCTCCCACACTCTTAGTGTGGCTCACATGGGGTGTGCTGCTGACAGGGGTACTGGGTGTAAGTGAAGTGTTTGACACGTCTTCTTCCTCCTCGTCATCATCAGATGAAACATCAACGTTTTCTTGACGTGCCTTGATCGCCTGTAGTTGCGCAAACCATTGGACAGCGTGCTGTCTCTTAAGATGACCTCTCTGGCCTCCGGTACCATAGTTGGTACTAAACTTACCACGACTAACTGCAAGCTTACAAATGCTACAAATGGCGAAGTTTTCCTTTTTGGGCAAACACTAAAGAAGTCCCAAGCTGGGGACTTAAATTGTCTGTGGGGGCCGGAGCAGGCGGCGATACTGGTGGTGGTGGCACTGGTCATGCTGCTAATGCCAGATGAAGTGGAGGATGTGGATTGCCGAACTTTAGTACGTTGTGCACTTTCACCACCACTAATTGAGGTCGAGGTAGATGGAGGTCCCTTCTGGCGAGGAAGAAATATGGAAGCGGTACGTGTTGGTGTACTAGTTAACTCCAATGATTGTTGTGTTTCCTTTGCCTCCTCGTCGACATCATCATCACGCTCAGCAGCTTCTCGGGCTAGGGTCAAAATGTCTGTTTGCTGCATGCCCGCTGGGGCTGCAGTGACCTTTATGATGACTGGGTCGTCGTCGTGAGAGCCTTCATCAGCAGCAGTATCCGCCACTTCTTGTTGAGCCTCATCACACTCCATAACTATGAGTTTTTCGACGACCTTCCTTTTACGCTTAACTACCTTTGTCAGATCATGGTGTGCCTCACTCTCAGACGGCCGTGGTGGTTCCCAATTTTCATCCATATCATCAGAAGGAGGTGGGCTTGAAGAAGATGTAGACACCACCCTTGATCTTTTCCTTGCTAGGGATGTGAAAGACAATGAATGATCATCAGTAGGAGTGGCTTCCTCAAATGATGCCTCGGCTTGATTGTCGATTTCCTGATGTGCCCCTACTTCGGGAGGAACAACTATTGTGGGCACTTGTGACCCTCCATGCACCTCTGCTTGCGCATCTCCTTGCGCTGCCTCTCCTTCCACATGTACTTGGGCTTGTACTTGCACATGTGGTTGTTGTTGCGGCTGTGGTTGTTCAACACTCGTCAGATGAGTTACAACAACCTGTGTTGATTCAGGGACATTGCTGCTACTTTCTTGCGATGAGCCAACATCACTGGTCGATGGTGATTGAACAACTAGACTAAGTGCCTCTGCAGCACTCAAGGGCTTGGACTTAAGTTGGCGTGGTGGTGGTGGTGGCACTGAGCCCAATGGAGCGGGGGTGCTGCTCCCAGCTTGGTCCCCAGCAGATCCCGCTGCTGCTGCAGGCGCACTTTTTTTTTTACTCCCAAAAAATGTGGCGGGCGGCACACCAGTCTCCTTGGTAACTTGCTTCTTCTGCTCCTTACTGGCAACTTTCTTGCTAGAGGAGCTACGGGGAACTTTTTTTGGGGCCATCTTCTTCAGAGCAGGTCAGAACAGCAGGCCGCAGTTGCAGAGTTGTCTGTGGCCAGACGTGACGTCGCGTGACGTTATGCTGCACACACACACACCGCTGCAGGACTTCTTCCTGGCACTGGTGGTTCTCTTGAGTCTTGTGCACCTAAAAGCAATGGCAGACAGAGGAACATCAGTTCAGTTAAACACCCCAAAAATAACGAAAATCACAGAAAAATCAGCACAATCCCAAGCCCTCCATGATGTTTAAATTCAAGACACCCCACAGAAAGACTAGGCCTATGCACCACTAACTACCCCTGGGCATAAAGGTTGAAAGCTAGGCAAAATGGTTGCAGACCTAAGAACACTGCCTGCATTCAAAATGCCCCCCTCCCTCCCAGCACATGGCCAGGGCCTGTAGCAGCACTCAAAATTGCCCCCACCCACATGGCCTGTCCCCATGAACACCCCCAAAAATCGAAAAACACAGAAAAATCAGCACTATCCCATGCCATCCAGGCCCTCCATGATGTTGAAATTCAAGACACCCCACAGAAAGACTAGGCACATGCACCACACACTACCCCTGGTGAAAAGGCCACAACAACGGCCCAAAAAACCGAAAATCACAGAAAAATCAACACAATCCCAAGCCCTCCATGATGTTTAAATTCAAGACACCCCACAGAAAGACTTGGCCTATGCACCACTCACTACCCCTGGGCATAAAGGCTGAAAGCTAGGCAAAATGGTTGCAGACCTAAGAACACTGCCTGCATTCAAAATGGCCCCCTCCCTCCCAGCACATGCCCAGGGCCTGTAGCAGCACTCAAAATGGCCCCCACCCACATGGCCTGTCCCCATGAACACCCCAAAAAATCGAAAAACACAGAAAAATCAGCACAATCCCATGCCACCCAGGCCCTCCATGATGTTTAAATTCAAGACACCCCACAGAAAGACTAGGCACATGCACCACTCACTACCCCTGGTGAAAAGGCCACAACAACAGCCCAAAAAAACGAAAATCACAGAAAAATCAGCACATCCCAAGCCATCCAGGCCCTCCATGATGTTTTTATTAAAGAGACCCCACAGAGAGACTCAGTCCACCCACCACTGAGTACCCCTGGGCAAAAGGCCCCAACAACAGCCCAAAAATCGAAAATTACAAAATTGTAGTTGCAGCAACTGTAATGCCCCAAACAAACTTACTTCTGAAATTTCTAATCCAAAAGTGATCCAAAGAAAGTCAAAAAGGCCTCAAATCCAAATATCCAGCAGCATCCACGAAAAGTAATCCTTCCAGGTGAAGAATCCGAATGAAAGTGACCAGCACTTGAAGAAAGCACTGGGAGGAGCCTGCTGGACAGGAACAGGAAGTTGGAGACTGTGGGGCACTTCCTTCCTCCCACCCACCCCCCCAAAAATGGACTCCTTGCAAAAAAAGTGCAGGCAAATGTCAACTTGAGGAGTTATTCTGATAAAAATCATCATTTTCAGGAGGTTTATGCTGCTTGCTGGTGGATTTCTTGTGCAGAATTGCAAATTTTGTATTTTCGCAAGTGCGAGATTGTTGCTGTCTGCCGCATGTACGGGTTCGCAATTGCGAACTCCCGCGATACGTGATCACGGCGTACTCGCGTTGACAAACTCTCGCTGTGCAAGGTGGCGGGCGCGATGACGTAATCGCGGTCGCCAAACTCCCGCGGGATCTCGCAGCAAGATCCAAAATGGCGCAGCACTCGCAAAATATCGAGAAAAACAACTCGGCAAACGCTGAATGACGGTAAGTGAACGCCGCGCGCCGCAAAATTGTATCACCAAGAAAAAAAATCTGCTGCGTGCGAATTTGCGGATTTTCGGTAAATTCGCGAGCGTTCGCAGATTGCGAATTTACCGAAAATCCGCAAAATCCGCGAGCGGAACGGATTTTCCGCCCATGCTTACTATCTACCCTAAAGCAATCATTCATAAAGTGTTAAATCTTCTCTCTGTTTCTAGCAATTTACGTTCGCTCTACTTCATGAGAAGAACAAGCATTGGCATAGCCAATAGGTCTGGCCTTTGGGACCTTATAAGTGTTTAGCCATGCAACAGTTGATGTTGTTTCACCAAGGATATTGTGCTGGATAACTAAACACTTAAAAGGTCCCAATGTCAATGCTTGTTAGTATTGGGCGGACGTGAGCGAATTTGAGGTGCTGGAGATTAAGCAGGCTGTGGATCCAGAGCGCCCTCAAGGGGTGTAGAGAGTATTTACAGTCACAAATGAGAATTGGGTTTCCATAGTTGATGTGGGACAAAACCATGGGTTGGAAGACCAGGCGGGAGTCATTTGGTAAGTTCTGAGTATTTTCAGGGAGGGTAGCAATAGTAAGGCAGATTTGGTGATATGGTTGATGATGTGGGATGTCATAGAACAAGAGCGGCCAATCCAAATGCCTATGATTTTACTTCAGATGATAGGAACGGGATGCAGCCGGAGGCTTCAAGTTCCTTGAGCCATTCAAGGTTGCATTCAGGGAGGTGTTGTTTGTGCAGAATTAATTTAGTTTTGCCCGGATTAGGTTTGAGGAATGCGTGGCTATCCAGTCTTGCAGCTTTTCTAAGCAGTGTTTCAGAATAGAGATATCACAAAGGGAGTGAGTTTTGATGTAAATCTGGGTATTGTTCACACATTGGTTGATTTTGACACCTATATAAATTATCAGGTCTCTTACCTGCTCTGTACTCTGTGTACATAGTATAGGAGAAAGTAGGGAACCCAAGGGAACACCACAGGTGATGTTAAATGTGTTGGATGAGGCAGCACCAAGTCTCACGATTTGTTTGCGATTGGCGCAAAAAGAAAGTGAACCATCTGAGGACTTATCCCCAGGTGCACACATGGATCATGATGAGCGTTTGGCAGTCAATACTGTCAAATGCTGTGACTCTAAGCGGGGGGTAAGGCAAGGGTGTATCTTGGCCCCTCTGCTCTTTACACTCTACATAAATTCCATTGATAAACATCTGGAAATGGCCACCCAGGATACTCCCTTTGTGGGAAACTCTGCAGTCCCGGTCCTCCTTTATGCCGATGATGCGGTACTGTTGGCACGCACAGGACTGGGGCTGCAGAGACTTTTAGACTCCTTTGGTGGCTTCATGGAATCGTTAGATCTGAGGGTGAATAGTAAGAAATCCCATGTCATGGTGGTAGGAAAGCGCCCAAAAACATACAGAATAGTGCCCTTTTCCTGTAATGGTGTTGTCTTATCAACTGTCCCTGTATTTACGTACCTTGGTGTAATTTTTGATTTAAAGGGAAGCTGGGCCCCTCAAATTAATGCGAAATGTTTAGCGGTTGCTAGATCATCCTCTGCTTTAATGGACTTTGTAAAGAGTTTAGGATCCAGGCCTATGGAGGCACTTTTAACCATTTATAAATCTAAATGCCTATCTATCGCACTGTACGGGGCCTCACTATGGGGATACTTGCAACAGGAAAAACTCCAAAAAAATAGAGAATACGTTTTTACGGACCCTCTTAGCTGTTCCCTGTAGCCTGTGTATACAATTCACACTGAGCTGGGACTGAGCTATATTTCCGATCTTATTCGTTTAGCCCCTGTAACGTGCTGGGTTAAAACTTGGACTAACAAGGAGATCACATTGAATCATGCTATCCTTAAAGATGTAATGGCACTTGATAAAGCACACAAAATACCCTGGCTATGCTACATTAGAGATGTCTTTGCTAAACTGGGACGCCTAGAGCTTTTTCACTCTCCGCACTTGTTGCATAAAAATGATTTGAAGTGGATAAAAACGAACTTCATGAGGATGGTAGAACAAGAGCGGGAATACGTGGAGAAGTATAAACCCCTTGTTAGATCTAACTATGTTTTAAAAACTACTCCACATATAGAACCTTACCTCAGAATTGTATCCATTCCACAGCATCGACATCTTCTGATTAGATTCAGATTAAGTATTGTTAAATATACCCTGGGTATTTCTTGTGTGTGGGGGAAACCGGACCTTACACCTCCTTGTAGCTGTGATAGTGTCTCTCCCCAAAGCCTTTTGCACTTTATTATGTTTTGCCAACATTTCTCGGATATCAGGAAGCAATACCTAGTGCCAATACTAAGAGAAGCGGGATTCACCCAGGTCAAACCAGCACTGATGTTTTTACAAATGTTAAGCACTCCGAAGGTGATGTTCGGGGTTGCCAGCTTCCTGGTGGCTGCTGTCCGTAATAAGAATAAGTGGGTGGCATTTAGGCAACTGGAGAACTGATTATATCCCCTTCTCAATGAACTGATTATACCCCTCTGCAAATGAATTTTGAGATTTTTTTTAACTTTTGAATGAGCCCATTACCAATACCTGATTTTATGTCTTTTTTACATGTTACATGTATATATTTTAATGTTTTTAATATTCTTGTGTGTAATATAATTGTGTGATCGCTTTTAAGATTTTAAGTAATCGAAATAAAGTGCTATTGACTTGACTTGACTGGCTGTGGAAAGGTCGAAGACAAGCAGACATGCATTTCCTTTGTAGAGTATGCTGTGGATGTTGTCGAGTATTTTTAAAGTGGCCCTTTCAGTGCTGTAATCTTTCTGGAATCCGATTGATAGGGGGTATTACAATTGTTTTGATGAGTTGAGAAGATAATTGTGTTTCAACACATTTTCCAATGACTTTGCAAAGCCAAGGGAGGTTTGTAATAGGCCTATTATCATTCGACCGTAAGTCTGGGTTTCCTTCTGGTTTCTTTAAAAGAAGCGTTATTCGACCCACATTTAGCCAATCGGGGAAAATGCCTTCATGGAGGGATGTATTGAGAAGATGGCACCAAGTTTTACTATAGAGTTGGAAATGCTTTGTAATGGTTATTGCTGGGATGATGTCATCCTGGTAGTAGGTCAGTTTTATGTTTATGACGATCTTGAGTAAGCCATCTTTAGAGCTGTAATCAAATTCAGATCAAGAGGTTGAGTGAGAGGAGGAATTCATGCTGTGGAAGCTTTTATAGGGGAGAGCTATGAACGCTCCTAATGAGCATCAATAACACTTCCTTCACACCGATACTGATGTAAGCGATGGGGAAGGCCATTGGCATTTTTGCAAGTCACTGAACATGACTTGGTCTACAACGCCTTCAGGGAATGGTCGTCAACCTGCTTTGTTATGTTACACATATTTATATAGTGCAATTCAGCCATTATTATGACCTTTCAGATCTAACAGGGTCTTACCCTGATTTGAAGGATTTAAAAACAGACCGGAATGTAATTTGGTCTCTGAGCATGCAGTGGAAGGTAAGGAGAGAGTCATTCAATAGGACAAAGGAGAGGAAAGCAATAATTTTAAGTCACAGGCAATATTTCATGCAGTGTTTTAGGAATGTAGTGGCAGGGGGTCTTTTGAGATATCATGCAAATCGAGGATGTAAAACTAGAAAGAAAGAGCGTTTGCATGTGAGATAGAGTACAGTATTGTAGCATTTGTATAGCACTTACTACCCGCCTTCTGTGAAAATGTGAAACACGTGTTCACATGGAAAGCACACTACATCATGCAGTTGTGTCATTGGAAGGGTGTTGTATTTGCGTTGACCATATGTGGGAAGCGATTCCATACCATTCATGATGATCACTGAGGTGCAGTTATAGTGCTATGGAGCATAGCAGTTGGTTGTCTGGTGATAAGGAAGTGTGAGAGGTAGTCTTGGATTTTTATAGTTTGTGGAATGCTGGCAGCACTTATTAACTCTGCAGGTCCTGTATTGTGTTGGTGATTTTTGTATGTTCTCAGTCTCATTTCCTGTGGTGGTTGTGTCTGGTGGAGGTCATCAGGGGAAATAACAGATGTGGAGGAGGAGTGAGCGGGAATCAGAAATCTTCCAAGATAGAATATAATACAGTATTCCTCTATTTGATTGCTATTATGAAACATCAGTTAAGGACATCTGAAGATTCACTGTGTTGTAAACATCCTTTTGTCATATCTGGATGTTGGTGTTCAGGGTACATTATTATTTGAGACCTGCAGGTAGGACTTTGTTAGGATGTTAGATACATCCCGCAATCCGCAATGTGAAGCAGATCTTTATAGTCACAGACCTGTTAAATTACTATTGAGTGGTTAGTTAGGTGAATTGTGCTGTGTTGCTCCTAACAAGGTTCCACGGGGCCTTACAAACACTATACACCTGTCTCATTGAAGATGAGGGATCAGGTAGAGAATTGGTATAGGGTATCATGTGGTTACACAAATTAAATAAGATTGAGACCGGGAGGACTGTAAGAAAGAGAATTTCTCAAAAGCAGTTATTTTCTGTCGTGGTGAGTAGCTGCTTTTCTGGTTGTCTGAATGTAAAAAGGCAGATTTGTTGGATATATGCCTCTTCCAGGTCGTAACAGTCCCAAACAGGCAGCATAACATGTTGCACTTTACCTCAACGCCTGGGCTGGATATCCTAAAGCAGCGGTTCTTAACCATTTGACTTCTGTGGACCCTCACTGAAGCATTACTGGAGTCAATATTGCAAACCGGAGACCCCCCGCCTAGCAATTTCTATGATTTGAACCTCAAATAATTCACAAAAATACAAAAACAAGTGTACACCAAACAAATGTCCAAATATTAAAATGTATTGCAACTCAGCAAAGTGCATTGAGACCTGCACCGCGCTCTGGGGGCTTACTCACCTTTTCTCCACCGCATTCTACCCCGGACTCCCTCGCAGCCGATTAGGTGCTGAGGCGGCAGCAGCCAGGGGTAAGCCGCCATCTTGGGGGGGATTGTGAAGGTTGCGGACCAGCCGTTGTCCTCCTCCCACCCCCCTTCTGCCCTATAAATTGCCACCAGCATTTGTACGCGCCCGTCTGCGCCAGTCCGTCGCCCCTCGCCAGAGACGCTGGCCAAAATTTGCAGGGTCAAGGGTATTATTCCAGATAGGGTCTGCTTAATCTACGCCCTGCGAAACATCATGGCTGCATGGCCCCTCTACACCCCTTGAGTGGCCCGCTAACCTGCCCGTGTGGCTTGTTCTTTTTTTCTACACCCACTGCCATAGGAACCTCCCTTAAACCTCCCATGCAACAACAGTTAAAGGTGATACAGCTGAATGTGCGGTCGCTGGTTAAGCATCATGCGAAAATACTCGACCTTATAATTGATGAGGTGCCTGACATATTCTTTTTAACTGAAACATGGATGAGTGACGATATGTCCACTATTTCAAACCTAGCTCTCCCCCCTGACTATTCGATTTTTATGGTAAATAGAGCTACCAGAGGAGGCGATATAGCCGTGATCATGAGATCTGCCTATTCCTGCCTTTTTGAGAAGGTCAATATGGAAGGGGGGGGAATGTACACATTTCAGCATCTCCATAAATACACATTTCACCTTCTCAGGACTGCTAATATACAGGCCCCCTGGACCCACCTCCGGATTTAATAATGCTCTTCTGGAGATAATAGAAGCGTTCGCTATGGGATCAGCCAACTTTAGCGTGTTGGGTGATCTTAACCTCCACTTTGAATTAGAACACAATTCGACCATCCGCACCCTGACGGCTGACCTGGCTGCCTTCCAGCTTCATCAAATAATTAAGGGTCCCACTCATATAGGCGGTCATGTGTTGGATCCCATCTTTACCAATATCAAGATACCCAACACTACTTCTCCCATCCCAATAGTCTGGTCCGATCACTTCTTAGTTGATATGACCTTTGACATTCCTATATCTAATCCTGCCAAAACCTAACATTCTATTTTTAAAAGACCCTGGCGCAAGTTTCGGCTAGAAGACTTTCACACTCTGTTGGAATCCGACCCGTTGGGTCCTTATACTAATGTTGAGACAGGATATGACTCCTTTTGTGCGTGGCTTACCCGAGCACTCGATACTCTTATACCAGCTACCTGGGTCAAAGGGTGTACTCAAGAGACTAATCCCTGGTACAATGATACCTTGGCGGGCCAGAAGAAGACCTGCAAAAGGTATGAACGTGATTGGAGGAAAGACTATTCCTCTGATAAAAAAGCTTGTTATCTAACGGAGCTTAAAGCATATCATAGAGCGATATGCACGAAACAGGCGGAGTACTATGCCTCCGAAATAAAAATGAGTTCCAACCCCTCTAAAGTCCTTTTTAAAATTCTTAAAGAGCTTAGCACTAAAAAATCTCCGAAAATCATCCCTACGTCTGCAGATAAATGTGAGGAATTGGCTACTTTTTTGTGGTAAAAAATTGTGGTATATATCAATCCTTCACTCCCCCTTCTGTGTCTTGTTCCATCTCCCCCACTAGGCCTAGCCTTGCCTCCCAACTGTCGGTTATCCCGGAAATTTCTTGGGAAGATTTCATTAAATTAATTGGGCACATTAAGTCTGGCTCTCCGGCTGATCCTCTTAAGCCCACCCAGTTTAGAGAATCCTCTCTGCACTGCCTGGCCCCCCTGCACAGTCTTATTAACACCTCTTTTTCATCTGCCCCTGTCCCAGCTAAATGGAAACAGGCATGGGTCTCTCCCATACTAAAAAAAACGACCCTAGACCCTTTGAACCCGGAAACTTTCAGACATATCTCCCTGCTTCCCTGGGCGGCTAAGATCGCTGAATCCCATGTTAATTCAATCCTCACTAACATTCTGAACGCCAATAACATTCTGGACGAAGCGCAACATGGGTTCCGCGCCGGACATAGTATAGAGACGGCTCTCCTGGCTATGACGGAACACCTTTGTTCCACTCTTGATCACGGTCAAACGGTGGCACTGATCTTACTGGATCTCAGTGCCGCCTTTGACACCGTCTCCCATCAGATCTTGCTCCACCGGCTTGAAGAAGCAGGTGTCACGGATTTGGCCTTGGCTTGGTTCAGGTCCTTCCTGACCGAGAGGTCATTCCGTGTTTCTACCCCTCCCTTTCTTTCCAGGGCGCACGCTATTTAGCAGGGTGTTTCGCAGGGCTCTGCACTGAGCTCCACCCTGTTCAATCTTTACGTCCAACCACTAGCTGCGGTCGCCAAAATATGGGACCTTAACATCATCACTTACGCTGACGACACGCAGCTGGTGGTCGCCCTTACGGAAGGTACCACCCCTGACCCTGCCAGATTCAAGGCTGGCTTGGCTGCTGTGGCAGAATGGATGACATCTAACTGCCTCCAGCTGAATGCCGTCAAAACCGAGGTCTTACTGGTCGGAAAGAACACCCATTTATGGGGAGACCACTGGTGGTCTAATATCTTGGGTAATGCCCCTACACCTAAGACGGAAGTAAAAAACCTGGGAGTCTGGCTAGAATCAGCTCTCAGCTTTTGTACCCATATGAAAAAAGTCGCTGCCACGTGCTTTGGCATAATACGCTGCTTGAAACCAGCTCTAAATTTTTTTGATCCCGCCACAAGACAGCTTATTATCCAATCTACGGTTATGTCCATACTGGAGTACGCCTGTTCTCTGCTGCTGGGTGCCAACTAAGCAGAAATTGTCCGAATGCAACGCATTAAAAATGCGGCGGCCAGAGCCTTAGTGGGCCTGACCCGGTTTAGTTCCATCTCTGCTACCATCCGGAGGCTCCATTGGCTCCCAGTAGTCCAGCATATACAATTCAAGACCCTTTGCATCTTGTTTAAAATCCTGAGATATAACCACCCCAAAATGCTTGGTACCCTGCTGGAAATGTATGTTCCCACCCGTGCCTTACGCTCGGCCGGACTAAACTAGGTTATAGTACCCCGGATTAATCGAAGCCGAGCGGGCGGCCGCTCATTCCACCTTCTAGCAGCTAAACTTTGGAATGCATTACCAGCCCGCATTTGCGAGGTTAAAGGACTACTAGAGTTCAGGAAAGCCATCAAGACTCATTTATTTCCCCTGACCTAATCCCTTCTGTTTGCTTCCATGCTGCCTGCCTATTTTTCCTTTAAGCTGGATACAGCGCCGGGACGCCCCTTTGCTGGGGCAGCTGAGCGCTTTACAAGTCTGATTAACATAACATAACAAATCACAATCAAATATAGAAAAAGGTTTTACATTTTTAGTTTTGCTTCTTTATTTGTATATACTTTATAAAAAAGGTTTTATTCATTTTAGTATTATTTAATTTTTGTAAAGCAGTCGCAGGCCCACTCAATATGCCTCGCGGACCCCAGGTTAATAACCACGGATCTAAAGAATATGTTTAAATAGGGGAGAAAGCGCTATTGGTCAGCAGACCTGGCTCCAATGGCAGATCTATGAGTCACAGCTGAGGCCACCTAAAGCTAGGTCAAGTTTGTACCCAATGCATATGTTTACAAAGTAGAGAAAAGGGGGTGAGGTTTGGTCAGATATGTGCCAAATGCTCAGAAACACATTTTAAATACAGTGCCATCAAAAATGCCTTTTTGTCGCGCTCCAAATTGGCTGATCTATTAAATAAAGCTTGTTTCTGGTGTTAAAACGTTGTGCTTTAAAATCAAATGTACATTATTGATAGTGTGCAGAGCAAATAATCTACACTTGAATGCACATGTGTATACTGACATGGAGCAATTACAATTGAAATGAATTTGAACATGTTGAAGTGTGTTTTTCTGGCTTAGGCTAATTATGTCTCCGAGAGGTCTCAACACCATCTTGTCCAAAATGGGTGTTATATCATGAAATGTATTCTCTGTTTATATTCCTGCATGACACTGCATGCAGCAAGATGTAAATTGGTTTATTTCTTAATGGTTCTGATCTCAAAGACAGCCTGCTAGAGGAAGCTTTAGTAAATATGTTCAAGGAACTTAAGGTTGCACATGGTAATGCAACCTTAAAGTCACAATGGTTCACTGTTGTTTATGTAACTAGTTTGTTCTGAGACCTCCAGACGACATTAGGTCAGAAGGGCTGAATCAAAATTCATGTATTTCGGTTGGTGCTAAGAAGAAATGGTTATATGGCGATGCAAAGTACAGTAATATGATTTGTTTGTAGTGCAATTATTTGCTGCAGACTTTGCAATTTCAGTGCACGCCCAAACTGGTAAACTTGCTAGCTCAGGATCGAGTAGGCAAAGTTTCTAAGTCTGTCCTCTGCAGCATGGCAGCACTCCAAAATGGGGCCTGCAGATTACAATTGTGAGCCGCCTGTGGCTGTGGGAGTATGAGAGGGGTGCATGGTGATCACGTGGCCTGGGTCCAATGGCAGTCTTAGGAGTCATAAACTGGGCAGCCAACGCAAGCTTACCAAGTGGAGTCCTGCTGCTTGGAGGGGGCAGGGAGAAAAGAGGGTGAAGTTTATCCAAATATGTACCAATCGTTCAGAAACCAATTCAAACACAATATTCACTGCTATTATGGCACTGTTTGCAGCCATAAAAGCAAACATTGTTTCTCATTGTTGTGCCATAACAATGAATTCCAGACAGCGTGTCAGCTTCACACTGGCTCTCTGCTCTGATAAAGAGCGGAGAGGGCAGCTTCGAGATAGGAGAGGAAAGGAAGACACAGAGGGTGGTGGAGATGGGTGGAAATAGACCAGGAATTATTTTTATATATTTGGGGAGAAGAGTGGTTTGGAGTAAAGGGGGACCGAAGGTCACCAGGTATGGTTTGTCAATATTTGAGATGGGGAGGGTAATGATGAAGGTGGCGGTGAAGGCCATATAATAATTTATTATTGTTTGGGTGCGGGAGTTGGTGGAATTAGGGAGAGGGCTGTGGCAGGATACTAGGTTTTGTAACATTTGGGAGGGGAAAAGTGGGTAATGCTGTTGGCGGGAAGACAGTTACTGTTTTTAAAATTGGGGTGGTGGAGGGAAGAGGTGGGCTGTGGGTGTGCAGGGCATGAGGTTTAATACAGGGCAGAGGCAGGCACAGGTGAGGCCGCATTATTGTAGTGCTGTCCCATAATACCTTCAATCCTGCTGAGCTGATGACCGCATTGGGAGAAGAAATAGAGGAGCCATGCATAACAAACTTAAAGATGGGTAACTGTTTTGCTCTTGTTTTCTATTTCATGTCACTCAGAAAAAAAATCCCTTTAACTCAGTTACCCATGTACAATATATGCGCTGTAACCACATCTGTCACCTGATAAGCGTTGTCTTGCTCCGAATTTTCTCCTACTAAGCAGATCTGCGACCTGCTGTATAGAGGAATAAGGCCAAGGGGCATCCTCAGAGCTCAAGCAAAGCTATAAGCCCTTCCAGTCGGATAAACACTGACAGCCTTTATGGGGCACTTTCCTGTGTTTCTTCCTCAACGGTCTCCCCTGGTGTGTCTATTTAGGTGCAGGGCGAGCTGGAGCTGTGTACTGGCTGAGATGGCTTCTCTCTGTGACAGACAGTCATCCAGTTTATGTTGTAATTTATTTACATGGTATGTTGCAATACATGCTACTTTCAAGTTACTTCAAGAAACGATGGGGCATCCGTTGTGCACATAAATGCCAACAGACTTGAAGCGCATGAGAGAATCACAAAGTCAAAAATGGTTTTATTCAGTTGTCTACCCCATAAAATTGCCTCGGCTTCAATATGCCCCCCGACTGTTTTCAAAGTCTTCTATTCTGCAGTTTTAAAGTTTTGGCATGTATGGTGGTGCCTCACAACATGCACAGGGCGAAAGATGAGCGGGTTTCAAGGTGCACCCCTTTGCACTCCCATTTTACCATAGAAAGCAATGGCAGAAACAGACTATAAACCTAATCTGTGCGTTTCTTCGCGCAGATTGCAGGACCAGTCCTCCTATCTTTAGTACATCAGAAAGGAACAGCTTACTCGTCTGCTGGATCCAATCACAGAAGCAGGAGGCAGAGAAGCCACATCCACACGGGTTCAGTTCCCGATGGGCAGCAGAGACGTCCACAGTGGCCCCTAGCAAAGCTGGTCCCGTCTAGCACAGCTGGTCCCGTCTAGCACAGCTGGTCCCTTCTAGCACAGCTGGTCCCTTCTAGCACAGGTGGTCCCTTCTAGCACAGCTGTTCCCTTCTAGCACTGCTGGTCCCGTCTAGCACAGCTGGTCCCTTCTAGCACAGCTGGTCCCTTCTAGCACAGCTGTTCCCTTCTAGCACAGCTGTTCCCTTCTAGCACTGCTGGTCCCGTCTAGCACAGCTGGTCCCTTCTAGCACAGCTGGTCCCTTCTAGCACAGCTGGTCCCTTCTAGCACAGCTGTTCCCTTCTAGCACAGCTGGTCCCGTCTAGCACAGCTGGTCCCTTCTAGCACAGCTGGTCCCTTCTAGCACAGCTGGTCCCTTCTAGCACAGCTGGTCCCGTCTAGCACAGCTGGTCCCGTCTAGCACAGCTGGTCCCTTCTAGCACACGTGGTCCCTTCTAGCACAGCTGTTCCCTTCTAGCACTGCTGGTCCCGTCTAGCACAGCTGGTCCCTTCTAGCACAGCTGGTCCCTTCTAGCACAGCTGTTCCCTTCTAGCACTGCTGGTCCCGTCTAGCACAGCTGGTCCCTTCTAGCACAGCTGGTCCCTTCTAGCACAGGTGGTCCCTTCTAGCACAGCTGTTCCCTTCTAGCACTGCTGGTCCCGTCTAGCACAGCTGGTCCCTTCTAGCACTGCTGGTCCCGTCTAGCACAGCTGGTCCCTTCTAGCACAGCTGGTCCCTTCTAGCACAGGTGGTCCCTTCTAGCACAGCTGTTCCCTTCTAGCACAGCTGGTCCCGTCTAGCACAGCTGGTCCCTTCTAGCACTGCTGGCCCCTTCAAGACAGTTTCCAGTGCATACAGCAGGACAGATATCGCATGTAAGGCCTCCGGCTTCACTTGGGCTGGCGCTCCCATCGGTTACATTATGGGATGGTCCGTTGTATTCCCCAGTCAGATCTGTCCTGCCTCTCACTGAACTTGTGGGTCGAAGCCACGCGCACAATGCCGGGAACTTCTTCTTTGTCACACGAGCCCCGGGGAGAGAGAGCCGCGGGGAGTGTACGTCCAAGGCGAGGCCGGGGCAGCTGTAAAATCTCAAGGTCTGAGAAGAGAACCAGGAAGCCGGAGGTTGGCAGGGCGCACACAGAAGGCACGCCCTGCCTTGCGGGGAAGTCCTGCACTCTCTCCTGGGGGCTGGTGACGAGACTGCGCCTTCCTAATACAGGCCCTTACACAGGAGGGTTAGTAAAGACCTGCCCATTCTTAATACCTGCCATTCTCTTCAGAGGATAGCAGTAAGAGGCGCTTCCTGGTTGACTCACCTAGCCCCTGACAGGACAGGGACATTCCAAGCCCAACGCCCTCTGCTCTGGATAGGGTTGCTCTCCTCAGTGACAGGTCATTAACTCACTGACACCTGCCCATGTCACTGCTGGAATTTCTCCTTGCTCTGAGCCACATTCTTTGTATGCGACGTTCGACCTGCATTTTTACAGCCGTATTTTCCTGTGGGGAGTTGAACTGAAAAGACTTGTTTCCTAAGACTTCGCTGAGGACTCTTGAAGGGTGTGAAAGGACATCGCTCCATCGCGCTCCGGTGGCTGCGACAGCCAGTCTCAGCCACCACTGGATACCTACGTCCTGCCAAGAGTCTGGGACTGGGTGGGATGTTGGTGACATGACTGAAGGGAGGATGAGGAAAGGCTCCAAAGGGTATCAGGAAGGGGAGAGGCCCACAGGAGGTGGGCCTCGCCTGGACCGTTTCCAGAGGGGCAACCAAGAAAACCTCTTCAAAGTGCTGATCCTGGGGGACTTCGAGGTGGGGAAATCTTCGTTGGTGGATCGCTATGTCCATGGCAACTTTCGCAGCCAATACAAAGCCACGCATGGAGGTAAGTGAGAATCGATGCTATGTCTCTCCCTGCATGGTCTAACGCAGAGTCCTTCTTTGGAACTATTGTAAGCAACAGAACCTGGCACGTCTGTGAGATGTAGCCCAATGCTGACCGCCCTGCCTTGACTAAGACTAGTCAGTTGATCCTGGCTTTACCCTGTCTTGCAGCGTTTGTATGTCTCATGTTCAATAGATCAGTAGGTGGGACATGGTTCACAACACAATTAAACTGATGTTGGTAAATGTTCAATGCCCTAGGGTTCAGCCACTGGAAAAATACCATCCCTGGGCTGTAACTTTTAAGCGTAAATATGCATTTGCTGTTCTAGCCACATCAGCCAATATCTGTTGCATATTTACTCTTGAAAATAATTCAACAGGGTAACAACAATGACTCCACCTTTGCCATGAGTGCATCTTTTTTTTTTTAAGGAGTTTTGTACAGCGTGAACTTGACCCGATTACACAAGCACCAGTTGCGTTACACGAGGACACAATCATTTTTTGTTAGGCACGAGGAGATTACGTTATTTGCCCAGAATCACAGGATGTTGCGTGTCTTTCCCAAGACTCAAACCCGGTTCCCTAGATTTGAGTTTGACGCCCTCGCCGTTAGGCCAAGTCCTCTCCTTTCAAAAACACTTTTCTCAAAATAGCAGTTATTTGAAGGTGGTCTTCAACCTTAGAAGATCTCCACCGTTGCATCTCTAGTTAAGGTCCTGTGTCTTCAACCTAAAGAGCCTCCTGGTGAGACAGGTACTTAGTATGAAATGCGCTCTACTGCTTCTTAGTGTAAAGAAATACTTCCAGGGGCCGCCCGGCCCTGTCAGCTCAGGGTAAACCCAAAACAAGAGAATCTGAACAGACCTGGGATGCATCAACGCAGCACGCTTACAAGGAGTGTGCATGCATGTGCTTGTTTTACTCCTATTGTGACATTGTGTGTGTTCTTCACAATCCACTTCACTCTGGGAGGTGGAGAGGATAGTGCTAGTGAAATGTCCATGTGCTTCCAGAGAAAACAGCGCTATGAATTGCTGCCGAGTAACAGTTTGAACAGAGTCGAATGCTCACACTTTTCATTCCAAAGAACCTGCTCTCATTTTTTTTTTATCTCACATGGATGTTTTTTTTAATAATGTTCCCGGATTTTTTCCTTAATGTGCCATTCATTTCATATTGATGCTGCATTTATTGTTTCGGCTCCATAGTATCTGTTTTGCTACAAAATTCAGCTATACCTGCCGCATAATTTCAGTGGTTCCACTTGTAATGACTTCTGTACATTTTCCTACTGGTCAATGCATCTGATAGGCCAGCGGCTTTAGGGGAGTCAGTGTCGTTTATAAGTCCTGTTTCGCAAGCAAGAGTAACCGTGTTCAGAGTCTGCCCTAGCTCCCTCCTTGTTAATCTCCAAGTAGTTTCTACGTTTTCAATCCTGGCAAAAGTCTTACGGTCTGACTCACCAAATGGCTGCGATGAAGCTATTGAAATGAAGAATGCGTTTTGTCCGTGCCTAAAAAAGAATGGTCATGTTATACTTAATTTGTCTAGCCCTAGTGCTGTCCGACCATCGGCTGCTTCGAAGCGCTTAAAGCTCATTATAGCCGTGCGGATGCAGAAGTGAAGTTGAGTTATGTTTTGTGTTTTAATGCTACTTGCCGTCATGGAGCAATAGATCAGGTCAAAACTACAAATTCGACCAGCAAACCAAGGTGAATAATTTTATATACATATGCGATTACCAAACACAGTAGCTAATGCACAACATGAAGTGTGAGGTATATGCAGTGGGTAAGAAGGTGAAATCGCAACTAGGTGAATTCAGGGTGTGGATGGACGTTCATGATGGGGATTCCTGGAGCTGAGGATTAAGGCAGTAAGGTTCTGACAGTGGCTCTCACTGTGCTGTAAAGGTGTTCAGACTACCTGCCCATCCAATTCTTGTCCTCTCTGTGGGGTACGCAGAACCATGGCGATATATACATGCCAGTTGTAATTAAAATCAGGCGCTAAAGTGCCTAATGAAGAAGAGAGTAAAAAGGCAGCTATGGAAAACAAGTACTGGCAGAGCCATTGCAGTCCGACTTTTGGGTTTACCTGCAGACGAGTTAAAGTAGAGCACATCATCTTCCGATTCGAAGATGTATTCGTAGCCCGGGCCTACTTAAGAAACAACAAGTGATCAGATCCGTGCGGATCCGCCGTGCTGAGAGCATAAGTGAGCAGCCTTCCTCGGACACCCTGCAAGTGAAAACGTTTGTTTTTTTCTCCAAAAGTACTCTTAGTGATTTCACAACAAACCGCACTCCGCGCTGTGAACTGAATTACACAACACACATTATTCTTGGGCAACTCACCCTGGTACGGAGTTACACTCAGGGCTTTAAATGGGCCGGGTCTCGCCGGTGCTGAGCACCAGCAGTATTTTAAAGGGGTGCTCCAAAGGGTGTCTATCGGGCTCTGTTTTGTGCCTTGGCACAGGGTGTCCGTTTTTTTCCGGACTGCAGTGACTGGAGGCACATGATGTAGCTGCTCACACTGCTCACTTCTCACTAGTAAAAAAGTTATGGCATGAGGTCATGCCAGGTGAGCATTGTAGGGATGGGGAAATCCTTCAGAGAGAGTCATTTTCTCTCTGGATTTCCCTTCTCTTTTTGAAACTCAGGAGCAGCAACGTGTCATCAGGGCTTTACGTGGAAGCTTTTTGAACATTATACAAGCCATAGTTGCTGCTTATTTATCTTATGCAACCAACCACCATTGACAAAGCCAATAGTCCCGACTTGTTGTAGGTATGTTACTTGTTGTATCATATATCTGGATGCAATGAAAGAAACAGGAAAATACACGCCGGGAGGCACACTATGCAAAGCACAGATTTTTAGGGGGGCGTGGCCACTCAGGCAACCAAGATGGCCGCCCGTGCTTGACGCTCCGCCGGCCGGGCACCGTTCCTGCTGATTTTCCCCGATGCAGGAGATGTAGACAGCAGCGGACACTTTCCCATCATGTCGGGGAGGCACTGCGGAGTGGTTCGAGGCACTGATTTGCCCGCTGCGAGGAGCGACACAGCCTTCCCCCGAGCCCGCACTGCTGGGCCATGAGAGCGGACCAAACAGCCTCTCTAACTGCAGGTGCTCCTGGGAGGTGCAGCCTTGGTGGGTGCCCGGTGCTGGATTTGGCCCCACCCTGCCCCACTTGCTTGGTTTCCCTCCCCCCGTCTCCCCTGCTGGGGCTGAGTGCCGGTTCCTGTTGTGCCCGTGGCTGTCGCAAGGCTCATTAGGCCTCGTGGGGGCAACTGCGCCGGGCCTCCGTGTGTTTGCTTTTGGCGGGTGGGTGGCGGGCTAGAGAGGGGGGCCCTGGGTTTTGTCGGGGGGGGCCGCATCTGCGTTGGGCCCCATTAGGCTTGCTGGCTGACCTACTTTGCACATATGTGGACTTTGCTGTGGTGGAGGCCGCTTAAGATGGCGCTACATTGCTGCTTCCCCAGACCCACGAACACCTTTGGGCCGGGCCGATATCTGCTTGCTTGATCTCACTGCACTTCCCGGCGCCTATGTGGGCTGCGATCTTTGCAGGAGGCACTACGCTGCTGCTGCACCACCATGGAGGGGCTCACGTTTTGTGCGCTGTCTCTGTTGCACTTTGGGGACTCTGCACCTGTGTCGTATTTGCCACAAGTACTCCTGGGGGAGGGAGCAACATACGCTCTCAATTGCCCTTGCCTTTTGGTGATGGACTGGCTGGAGCTACTTGCCTTTCGAACCTAGAGGCATTGTTCACAATCCTTCGCCTGGCCAGTGTTGCTGCGTGCGCTGTGTTGATGAAGCGCGTGCTGTGGGGCCGCTCTCTATGTTGCTCTGCTCTTGAGGTGGGGCCGGGCAAACACATTACACTCCTCTAACCCACCTCCCTTTCGCGCTCTGCTTTGCTCCATTTGTGTCTTCAGACGCAGTTGTTTTTCCCTGCAGTTTGGGGAGGAAAGATCCTAAGCAGCGCACGCTGCAATTTGAAAAGGCTCCTGACACTACCTCCGAAAACCCTTCCGATGGGGCGGATGGGGCGCATGGCTCAGATGATGCGAATGACCCTGCCTCCCTTACAGCAGCCATGCTTAAAGTGATGAGAGCTGCGTTTAGAGTTCTGGACGGCAGATTTGATGCGCTAGACAAGAAATTGGCAGACATAGACGTGAAGGTCCAGGCGCATGACCGGCGGTTGGATGTGGTGGAGGCAAGGGTCTCGGACATCGAAGACGGAGCGGCGACAACGCAAAAACGGCTTGAGAGGGTGGAAAAGATCTTGAAAGACGTAACAATAAAGAATGAGGATTTGGAAGCACGCAATTAGCGAAACAACATCCGCATTATTGGTGTGCCGGAGACCGCTACCACCGGTCGAGTGGATATCTTAGTTGAGCAAGTATTAAGAGACTTGTTCGGTAGGGAGGCCTTCACGCAGGGGTTTGTGGTGGAGCGGGCCCACAGGTCTTTGGGCCCACGCCGCAAGCCGGGTCAGCCTCTGAGACCCATTATCGCCAGACTTATGAACTTCAGGGACAAGGATACAGCTCTCCGCTCCCCTCGTGAACGAGGAGAGGTCCAATGGCAGGGGAGTAAATTGTCATTTTTCCCTGATTTTACCATCATGGTCTAGGATGCAAGACGCAAGTTCAATGGAGTTAAGGCCACCCTGAAATACCTGGGGCTTAGATATGGCATGCTTTATCTGGATAGGTTGAAAGTGGATGTGGACGGGCGATTCCGCATCTTCGAGTCCCCGACGGAGGCACAGGAGTTGTGCCAAGATTATAAAAAGAAACAAAGCGCAATGGTGTCCAGTCCTCGTGCTGCTTCTCCTCCTCAAAGTGGGTCACAGGCCAGCGTTGACCTCTTCTCCGATCCCCAAACTGGTTGATCCGTTATTGTATTTATTCTCTCTGTTCTGCTGTGTTAGTGTTATATATATTTTTTTTGTTTTTTTTGTTTTCAAAAACCTTATTGAGAAAAATCAAGGCAGACACAGTACAGCATGCAAGAGTACAGTGCAATACACAACATAAAAGGCAGAACATGCGCTCCATGATACATTGGCGTCAATTGGCAACACAGTGAATACACATAAAGAGAATATCTCAGCTCCATCACAGCAAGATCCCTCCCATATGGGGTGTTAGTGTTATATATGGAATTATATCCTGATTGTTATTGCAACATTTAATAATGCCTGGCTGGCATGGCGTTGCTGCGCCTCATGGTGAACACCAAGGTTTCTTTATTGTATATGCCAAGTTTCCGGTGTGTAAATTTACTTTCAGCATTGGTATAGTTGTCTACATTGCACCATCCTTTGGTTAGATGGGTTGGGTTCTGCCTCGTGAGGGTTGGAACGAGGCTGGGCGGTGGGTGGTGGGGGGAAATTTGCTGGTTTTTCATAGATTTTTAGCGAATGTTACACAGTTTATTGGTACATGGCACCGGTTTGTTTTGACTCGCTATATACTTGTTGTGCTTGCTTTTAAATTGTGCAGTTAGGTTGGCAGCCCGGTCCCTCCAGGCTCTCTTTGATTTCCTGGAATGTCAGGGGGTTTAACAATACCCCAAAACGGAGACAGGTCCCTAATTATATTACTCGCATACTATTGACATTGTCTACATGCAGGAGACCCACCTGTCCAGATCCACTGAGTCACCTGTGGCGGTGAGCTGGGGTTCCCTTAGATATTTTTCTAACTACAGTAGTTATGCTAGGGGAGTGGCTATATTTATACACAGAAGAGTTCCTTTCTCTCTACACAAGACGGTGGAGGACAGGGAGGGCCGCACGCTGATTGTGACTGGCTCGTTGATGGGATATAATGTTGCACTGGTCTGTGTTTATGGTCCCAATGTGGGTTCGCCTGACTTCTATCATGAGTTACATGTGCGCTTACTGGCCCTGGACCCTTGCTTGGTGATAATGGGTGGGGATTTTGATTTATAACTAGATCCCACTAGAGACAGCAAATGCTCCTCACCTGACACAAAACCCCGCCCACGCCGTACGCTCCAGGACATTTGTGGGTATTTCTCCTGACAATACCTGGACTAGGATAGACTATTGGTTGATTTCACCTGAAGTTGCTGGGAGGTTGGGTGGGTTGGTTACCTTGCCACGCACGTTTTCTGAATACTCTCCGATTGTGCTTAAGATTAACATTCCCAGGCCTGGAGGGTACGAGAGACAGTGGCGCTTCCGTGGGAGAGCTCTGCTGGATCAGGTTTTCCTTGAGGAAGTGCGAGAGGCCATTGAGGATTACTTCAAACACAACACCGTGTCGGTGGATACTTGGGCTGTGCTCTGGGAAGGATTCAAGGCCTATATCAGGTGCGTCTGCATTGCCAAAAATGCAGGGGTACTGAGAGATCTCTGTTCCACTTTGAGCCGCATTGAGACAGAAATCGCTGCTTTAGTTCGAGATTTGGTGGGGTCTGGATCAGAGTCTGGGGAGGCCCGCTGTTTGGCTTTGATGCTTGAGTTTAGAGAAATCGCTAAACGAGAGTTGTTATTCCTCAACAAACAACATGTCGCTAGACGATATGGTGAGGGCGAACGACCCGGTAAGATTCTGGCACATACGCTCCGACCCCGCGTGATAAAATCCACTATACATTCCACCCCGGACATATGTAACACATTCCTAGTTTAAAGCCTTATACACGTCCAAGGTCACGGGGAATCTGTGCGAACAAGGGAAATACCGCGCGGAAATCACGCTGGTATACTTAGAAGACCTATGCAGGATTTCCTGTCCATTCCCATATCCCAGGCGAGCATAATTGAGGCAATCGAGGCGTTGCGGGGCTCCTCGGCGCCCGGTCTCAACAGGTTCTCTGCAGATTTTTATGAAGCATATAAGGATATATTGGTCCCGAGATTGGTAGATGTTTATGCTGAGGCGCTTGAGGTAGGTATCCTTCCTCCTATGTTCAGGGAAGCGGTCATCATCCTTCTCCCCAAGCAGGGCAAGGACCCCCAACTCTGTGGCTCCTATAGGCCGTTATCCCTGCTAAATCGTGACTATAAAATACTCGCAAAGGTGATAGCTATCCAGTTGTCTCTATTGATGGAATAAATAATTTTTCCAGACCATTCTGATTTCATCCTTCATAGATCCACCTCACTCAACATGCGAACTCTGTTCACGGTGTTGCATAGAATTGATCCTAACGTACCTGCCGTGGCAGTGCTCCTTGACGCCAAGAAGGCATCGACTCCCTGGAGTGGCCGTTTTTTCTGTCTGTTATGCGTCGTAAGGGAATGCCCGAGTGTTTTGTCTCTACCGTTGCTTTATTGTACACCCCACCCACAGCTCGGTTGCGTCTGAAGGGTACCATTTCTGAAAAAAAGCACAGATTTTTAGCTTTTTAAGCCACGCCCATAATTACATTGGCCAAGCCCCTTAGAGAGACCCCTCAGATTTTTCATCCCACTTAAAGCCCTGGTTACACTTCACCACAGGGGACAAGACAGTACCGTCCTAGTAGTCACACCCTGTGTGCAAGAGAGGGGAGATCTCTCCACTGTTGGCCAGCTAGTGCCAAGTTCTGAAAAGAAGAGTAGGGCGTGGGTGGGGGGGGGGGGGGGGGCGGGGGTGGAGGATTCTCACCCTAGCCAAGGGCAGAAATGCACCGACTTTATCCAAGGGAGCCGCTGTGAACGCACCTGTCCCGGCCCTCGTTCACCCAAGAACATTGCTTGGAGCTGGACGCTGTGCTCTGTAGAAGGCCGCCATTATACAATGTTAATTGGTCAGTGGGCTGTGTAAGGGCACGGTAAGAAAGAAGTTTCTGGTGCGGGTAGCCCTCATCTGGCCAATTGCGCATTGACTGCTTGGCCCATGACGAGGCTAGTCATGTGCATATTATGTAATTAGTGCACGTTGTTATGTACAAGAAGTGGAAGTGTGTAGACTTGAGTAAAGCTGTGGGCCTGGAGAAATGACAGCCCTCATCCTATTGCACAGAAGAATAAAGCTGTAATTATAATGGGATCTGTGTCAAATTCTATGGCTCATATTTAAAATGATTAAACAGCAAGTAAACATAAGATAACCTTGAAAATCAAAGTAATTTACTAAAACATTAAAATTATGCTTCAGAAGGGTCAATTAAAAAGTAAAACTGATAATGGTTGGTTGTGTACTAGCAAATCTAGTGCATTATGTGCGCCTGGATAGCCTTGTAGGTGATAATGCTCTCTACAAATACACATAAGATAACATCTGGCACATATACACTACGCACACATCATAAATCACCTTATCGTTTCGGTCTCAAAATAGCCAGCCAGATAACAGTAGCACAGCAACATCAACCTCGAGTGTTTGGAACTGTTGTTGAAAGACCAGTGAAGGTCGATACTGCCTTAAATTACAGTTCTGTGATAAAGGTTAAATTATTCTCCTTCTTGGACCATCATAAAACTTGCACACAAAAAATTGCATGATGCGTTGTGTCGAATGCCCATCACATGGGCAGCTGGGGAGGGCTCTAGGCCAATCATTCTGTCTGGGGGAAGTCACAAGATAGTGAGTCATATCGTACCTAAATCTAGTCAGCAGAAATCTATGTTATGCATTGGCTACCCTCTCCACATATGGTTGTAAAGTAAATAATTTCCAAATAGTAGTGCTTCTTCAAATAAGTTTTAAAATAAAACATTTAAAATCCCCTTTGCTAATCTCCTTTAGCGACTCTTGTTCCCCCATAGAATTCAGGTCCACCAAGCCTCTCGCATAGCATTTATGATTTTAATATAGTTTAACATTTGAATGTGTGAGGTTAAAACCAGGGTAAAACAGTCTTGGACAATCTGTCTGTTTAAATAGTTCTGCTGTGTCCATCTACTCTGCTACAAGGGGAGTGGGCGCAGGTCTGTAAGATCTTCTAGAAAGCCTGCAATCTTCTTAAACAGGTGTTTTCCAATAGCCCTACATTTGTATCATTGGTATAACCCCAAACACCATCCCCACATGTTGCCTTATATATTCTACCTATCTCTCTTAAGGGGTTCATACCCTGTTTTTATAGAAAAGCTAAAGAGCACATCTATAGCCTTATCAAGCTGCTGTTTTCTTGAATTCTTGATCAGGACCCATTTTCCAAGTGTATCTAATAGAATTCCCCAGATAAGCAAAGGAATTCAAATTGCATCATTTGATAATGTTCGCTGTGAGAGTGTGTGATTTAATCCTATTGGTCTCACACATCATAATAAAACTTTTACCAAAATTAACTGTACGATGCAGCTCATGCGCAAAATTAACTGTATGCTCCAGCTCATATACAAAATTAACAAATACATTCAATAACGACTGAAGACCATTTAGATACAGAAGCGCTGGGACAGAGCATTTGCCAACCTTTGGCATATCCTTACATTTCTCAACTAACAATTTCTCGAAATTATTAATATTTAGTGTAAACGGAAATGGTGCAAGGATGCATCCCTGCCTCACACTTGTACTATATTAAAAGACTCAGAAAATTGACCATTAATTCCATGACCTTGGCTGTTGAACCTGCATAAATTAGTTTAAATAGATTTACTATTTTAACGTCAATCCCTATCTCCGTCATAAAGGACCATCATTTATCATGGTTAACACAGTCAAACCGACTCAACAAATCCATGACAGCTATACAGATGGTACCTTTTTTGGCCAGAGTATATTTGCTTACTATTAGGTTCATTTTCAAACACTGCTTGACTCTCCAAATCCCCTTATGGAAACTATATTGTATATCAGATAAAACTGAACAATCCTCTACCCATTACGGAAACTATATTGTATATCAGATAAAACTGAATGATCCTCTACCCAATATTCCAGCCTTGATAATTAAACTCTACCTGTTACCTTAACCAGGAAATCAAATAGTAAAATCAGGTGGTAACACTTGGGATCCCTTCAGTTTCCCCTTTTGAAAATTGGCACAATCAAATAGAGAGACTAGGTATGCAATTTTCCAGAATTATATCCTGTTTTTAATATATCCCATTAGGGTTGGGCACTTTTCTGCTCCAACTCCTGTCTATGGCCGAGGTCACTTCGTCAAGCATAAAGTGTAAGGGCTAAAAGCTACCCACATTCACTACAAGAGTAGTGTCTGGCAGGCACTCATCCCTTACCAGTCTCTCTCAGCTTGGGTTAGCATAGATGTTGCCGAAATAAGAAACCCGATCCTGTGAAGGAAAAGGCAAACCTAGCACATAATTCTCAATTATTAGATTTTGTACATCTTGTGTCAAACGAGCCAGACTGCTGAAACCTCCTACTCGGATTTGATGTAATTAGCTTTGGTTTAATGGCTCTAGGAATTACGGTAATGGTGTTCTTAAAGTCACTAGCTGTCGCTGACTCATCTAAATGAACATTAAAGTGTTTCTTGTTGTCAATTATTAATTTTGACAGAAGGCCCTCGGTATTTACCATATTCCAATTAAAATTAATTACCTATGCATAATTTATACGGTAAAATCAATAAGAATAACTCAGGTAAATAAGAGGCAAAATCCGGGATATTGAGGTTTACTCAAAAGGGTTTTATTCCTTAAAAAGGAATTGGGTTATTGGCTCGAGCCAAGGTGGCATACCATTCCGTCACCACATAGGTTCGGGAAGGGACAGACAGACAACATTTTATTTACAGAAGTTCATATATATAGTCAATGCATTACAATAAACGAATAGGCAGTAGGCGTAACAGCTGGAAAAGGGAGAGATAACATATGAATACGTCATAGAAAAGGCGTTGCAATAGGCGTGCATAAAGGCGTGTACTAGAGACGTCATTCATCATGAGGTCACAAATGGGTGGATTCATAGGAGAATCTTGCAATGTCAGCAGAAATTCATGGCAGAGATGCGCGCGCAGCAGCTTGACGTGTGTCTGACGTGTAACTGGAGGGTGAAGGGGACTTGACATTTGAACACTACAAGTGTAGACATAAGTCTGGGATGTCAGATCAACCTAATCCCAAATCGTATCTGATATCGTATGTTTAAGGAACTGTAGTGTCTAGAAGGGAAAAGGTCTCTCGGGCGGAGGCTACCCTATACTGGTTGTGAGTGCGTGTATATATGTCTACGTGTCGGCATGCGGGGTGAGGGGGCATGGGCCTCCCATGGCAACGGAGTCTATGAATTACTTGCACGGAGACAGAAAGACCGGGCCCATTGCTCCTGCAGCTGGGAGGATGTTTACTTGAACTACGAGACAGGAATGTATTTTCGAGGAGTGGAGCAGATTATTCGAAGGTCGAATACAGTCTTGGCAGGCAGGTGGCTGAGCTATGCGCCGGAGCCGCGCAAGGAGTAAGGCAGGGATCACTGGTACAGAGGCAGCCTGGGTTGAGGCCCTCAGAGTCGGAAGGCAGGAAGAGGCTCGATGGCAGAATCAGGGCCTACTTCGCCTGAGCTGAAAAACGTGTAAAGTGTACCACAAAAAGACGGTGGTACGGCATATATAGGAACTGAATATTCAATCCGTTCATGGCGGATCTGAAAGAGGACATGTTAAAGATGGACGCAAATGTATTTGCGTCTTCATAGCTGGCATAGGAGGGAAATCACATGCACTGCAAGCTAGTACATGGAGACGGTGGGGTACGCGCTGGGGAACACTACTCGATCAAAAATTATATTTCCTCATTCCCTCCTTGTTCCCCACGGACCCTTCATGATACATCGATTCTCATCAATTGATCAATCTGTTCACTTAACATCATTTGCTCTTCTTTCTTTTCGCGTTTTGAATGGGAACTTGGATGTGGAATGCATGAAGTGGCACACAGGCCGCAAATCGCCGGTCCACATTGGAGACACAGGCAACAACTGAGTACTATGAGAAGGCCAATACCTAGGAGGGATAGGATCTTCCACCCCCAGGCAGATAACGTTGTCCAGAACCAACCGGACCAAGTCCAGGTGCCTGGAGTCTGATGTATTAAACTTGCAATTTTATGGAGACGTGTAATAGCTTTGTACACGGTTGGCGCGTTATTTGGAATGAAAACACAGCAACTTGACCCGATGACCTTACAAGCTCTACCCCTATCTGCCAAGATGACGTCAATAACGAGACGATTTTGAAGAACAACAACCCGCATGGCGGACTGCTCCTCCGTCAAGTTACCTAGAGCTGAAGTGGTCTCAAGCACCACTGCTTCGAGAGTTCTGGTTAATCTACGGATCAGTTTACTATTAGAAACAGTACCTAGGTAGGGGAAGAAACCTTTATTAAAATCGGTATATTGCTCCCATGTTGTTTCAGTATAATCGACAAGCGGGAGATCTCTTCGGAGTCTATGCTTTACCAAATTAGTGTTTCTATGGTAGTCAGGAGGGGCTAGGAAAACAGGCGGCAGAAGGAATGCAATGTAACAAGTACCATCCCAATCTAGAGGTAAACGGACATATGCAGTATGGCCGCAAACAAAATAGGAATGACGTAAAGCCCTAAACGTGGATCTACCATAATCACTGAAATCGACCACAGTAGTACATTTACTATGACCTAAGTGTACGGAACCATTCTTGCGAACACAGAGTTCACCAGTAACTGGCAATACTGCCATAGCAGGTAGAACAGGAGCAGCTTCGGATTCGACAGATAAAATCATGAATGTAACTGTGTAATTACCTAATCCATATACTTCATTTTCTAGATCAGTTCCAGTATCTACGGGGAATCCCTCCTTGTCAGGGTAGCATACTTTGAGCAAAACTAAGTTCAGGTTTCCCCAAACCCAGTTACCTTCGTAAATAGCAGCATCAGAAACTAGGGAATTGAGTATTTTGAACCATGCACCACATGTGCCATTGTGAGTGAACGGGTACGGAAAAAGGGGCAGAACTCCCTTGTTTTCCTGGTAGGGAGGGAGTCGACCACATATCCAACAGTTTGTAGCATTGGTAGTCTGATGGGAGTGATGTAACATACTAATGAAAGTGTTATTGCGCAGCGCAAGTCTGTAGGACAATTCGTGTGGGGGTAATTCACTAAAGGAATGTTCGTCAGTAACATTATGAGCAGATTGTGCACGCTTGAATATAGGATAATATATGTGCAATAAAACACTAGCAATAATAATCAGAAGACTTAAAAAAAACATAATAAGTAGTGTCACTATACAGCGACTGCGAAGTGATTTACAATATGCATTCTTCTTATGTTGTCTTTGTCTATCTCTCTCTCTATCTCGATCTAGGGGATACATGTCAGAAACTAATTTAACCGATTCACCTAGGGGAGGACTTAAACAATTAAACTGTCTGACTTGCTAGATCGTAATTTCAATCTGTATTCCTCAGAAGCGGATTTCTCAACCAAAGGGAGTTTTGAGTCAGTTTGTGTAGGAGGGCAGGGCTTAGAGTCCAAGTCCGAAGGAAGTCCGTAGAACTTCTTAACGTGGCTGGAATGCAGCCATCCCTTCCTGCCCTCTATCTTCACGGCTGTCCTCGTTGTGAGCAGAACCAATTTCGGGGTTTGCCAGCGGGGCTCCAATGGGCTTCTCCGATCAAAGTTGCGGATGAATACGTAGTCACCCGGGACCACCTCGTGGGGCTTCACCTCGGTGTTGTCGGGAAAGGCTGCAGCTACCTGTGAACGACAAGATTGTAGTGCAGACATCAAGGAGGCAAGGTAATCTGTCAGCATAAGACAATCAACATCAGTTATTTTTCGTGGAATAGGCGTCCCCCACATATTCGGTGGTCTACCAAAAACCACTTCGTACGGGGATAGCCCAGATCGGGAATGGACCACCATCCTCATATAGAAGAGGGCGACCGGCAAGGCAACTATCCAGTCCACACCCTTCTCTCTACAGATCTTGGAAAGTCGGATTTTTAAAGTCTGATTATGGCGCTCCACGAGACCTGCTGCCTCAGGATGCCGGACACAATGGAACTTCCACTGATAGCCTAACAAAAGTGTAATGTGTTTCACGAGCTCGGATGAGAATGGCTGGCCATTATCTGAGTACACAATACGGGGCAAACCATACCGGGGGAAGTATTCACGAACCAGCTGCTTGGCAGTGGTCGGAGCAGTGTAATCGGGAACTGGGTATGCTTCTATCCAACGGGAAAGAGCACATACGACTACGAGGACATACTTGAATCCTCGACAGCGTTCCATCTGGATATAATCCATCTGGAGTATTTCAAAAGGGTGTTCGGGAGGCTGAAATCCACCTTGTTCTACGGGGATGCTTTTACCTGGATTGAACTGACCACAAATCATACAAGTACGCACTTTCTGTTTGGCTGCTGCCCGTAAGTTTTTATTGGACCATATGTGTTGAATACTGTCTAGCATTGCTTTCTCTCCTAGGTGTGCGGGACTATGTATCGTGTTAATGATGACTTGTACCATAGAGTCGGGGAGAAGAGCACATACGACTACGAGGACATACTTGAATCCTCGACAGCGTTCCATCTGGATATAATCCATCTGGAGTATTTCAAAAGGGTGTTCGGGAGGCTGAAATCCACCTTGTTCTACGGGGATGCTTTTACCTGGATTGAACTGACCACAAATCATACAAGTACGCACTTTCTGTTTGGCTGCTGCCCGTAAGTTTTTATTGGACCATATGTGTTGAATACTGTCTAGCATTGCTTTCTCTCCTAGGTGTGCGGGACTATGTATCGTGTTAATGATGACTTGTACCATAGAGTCGGGGAGAAACCATGTAGATTTTCCCTTCGTCATCCAACCCTGGTCTGTTTGGATCCCTCCTAGTTTAGTCCATTCCTTAATTTCATCTGGTGTTGCATGTGTCTGTATGTCAATCACATCATGTGCGGGATCCCTGACTGTCATGCAGTGTGATGGTACAACTATTTGTGTCTGGTCAGTTACATGAGTTCGGTTCTGAGCAGTTTGCTTTGCTGTTCGGTCTGCCAGGTCGTTACCCTGGGAGATGATATCAGTAACCTTTGTATGTGCCTTACATTTCATGATAGAGATTGCAGTGGGTAGATGTATTGCATCTAACAGAGCTTGAATGAGGGGACCGTGTTGGATGTTGGCACCGTGAGAAGTTAAGTAACCTCTCTCTCGCCAGAGGACTCCAAAATCGTGAACGACTCCGAATGCATAACGTGAATCAGTATATATGTTGACTTTCTTATTTCTAGCTTGAATACATGCTTGTGTCAGAGCAATAAGCTCTGCTGCTTGAGCTGACAAAGTGTCAATACAATTGGTTTCAACGATTTCCGTGTCTGTCGTGACAGCGTAGGCTGCCACTAATTCACCTGTCCTTGTTCTCATACAGGAACCATCCACATAAAGCGTCAGGTCTGAATCTGGTAACGGAACATCTGTCAAGTCTTGTCTGGGTTTTGTTGTGATAGTAATAACTTCAATACAATCATGTGCCAATGGATCTACTCCATTTAGTGGCAATAACGTGGCAGGATTTAATGTGCTGCAGCGTCTGATTTCGATGTGTGGTTGAAACAACGTCAGTTCGTAACCTGTCAATCTTGCTATGGTCAGGTGTTGGGTCTGAGTTCGATTTAAAAGGACTTCCACGGCATGTGGAACCTGTACTGTCAATGGATGACCTAACACAATGGAATCACTCTGTCTGATTGCTAAAGCTGTTGCTGCAACTGATTTCAAACACGCCGGAAGGGCCTGGGCTACTGGATCTAATGTGCTAAAAAGTAAGCACAAGGCTTGTGTGAACCTGCTTGTTCCTGAGTGAGGACTGACAAGGCAGTACCCTCACGTTCTGTGACAAAAAGTGTAAAAGGCTTACTGTAACATGGTGTTGCTAAAACAGGTGCTTGACATAAGGCTTTCTTCAAGTCTTCAAAAGCTTGTGTATGTTCCTGAGTCCAAGGGAGGACAGTCGAAGTCGCTGCCTCCTGTGTCGTTAACTGAATGAGTGGTTTCGCTAGAAATGCATATTGGGGAATCCATTGTCTGCAGTATGAAGTTAGGCCTATGAAAGCCCGTACTTCCTTTTGTGTTCTGGGTGGTGCCATATTTATAATTAACTGAATGCGATCAGGTGTGAGCTGCCTCCCCACTTTGGACAGCAAGTGACCCAGGTACACAACTTGCTGAACACAGAATTGTAGCTTCGAAGGGGACACCTTGTGTCCCTTGTCGGCCAGGAAGTTCAAAACAATCAGTGAAGCATTTTCACATTCGGGTTCGCTTCGAGCGGTGATCAGCAGATCATCGACATATTGAAGCAGGGCAGTGTGAACTGGCATGTGGATACTGTCGAGTTGCTTTTTCAATGCTTGACTATAGATGCTGGGGCTTTCTGTGAATCCTTGAGGTGCACGGGCAAATTTGAAAGATCGTCCATTTAAACTGAATCCGAACAAATATTGGCTTTCCGGATCAATAGGGACACTGAAGAAAGCGTTCTTGAGGTCAATTACAGTGAAGAACGTCGCTTCTGAATCAATAGCAGTTAGTAATGAAGAGATATCTGGGACCACGGGGTACTGTGGTACAATACATTTATTCAATTCGCGCAGATCAATAACCAATCGATAAACAGGTGGAGCATTTGGGTCAGTACGTTTAAGAACAGGAATGATAGGAGAATTACACACATTGGAGTCAGTTTCCACAACCACTCCTTGTGCAATCAGCTCGTCAATGATTCTCAGTAAAGCCACTACAGCATCTGGGGTAACTTGTATTGTCGAATTCGTGGTAATACCACTCCTGCCTTGAGTGTGACTCGATATGGGGTAATGTGCATGCAACCTACATCAGTGGGGCCCTGCGCCCACAAGTGTGCAGGGACGTTCTGTAGCCGGGGATCCATATCTCTCAATACATAATGGCCTTTGAAATCTCGCAAAAACAATCGTACTCCCTCCGGAGAACAGCATATAATAGCTCCTAGAGCTTTCAATGTTTTTATGCCTAACAGGTTTTCTGGACATGATTTCGTGAGCAATAGATCTGTAGTCCGTGTCAAAGGACCTACTGCAAGAGGGAGGGGTTGTGATACTTCATTAATAATGGGTTTTCCTGAAAATCCAAGGGACACGTTCTGTGAGCCTGAGAGGGGTGCCCCTGGTACTTCGTTGTGGCTTATCGTAGTTCTGCTTGCCCCTGTATCAATGAGAAACTTTCTGTCTTTTCCTAATACTTGACTATGTACATAAGGACCATTTTGATCTACTGGAACCTCAATAAGAGGCAAGCGGAATTCCCTCTCCAGGCTATTTCATGTGTATCGCTGGTAATCAGGGTAATCGTTCTGTGCATACTGGTACATCTGCTGTGTTGTGTTTTGTGTTGCGGTAATGGGCTGTTGTTGTGGTATCGCTACGGTCTGTGTGGAGGCTGGCATAGGTGCAATATGTTGTATGTTCTGGGGCACTTGTTGTAAAGTCTGATCTTGTCTAGGAGGACGGGGTCTCTCTTTGGTCTTACCCGTGGCGATATTATGTTTCAGAACTGCACAATCATTTATATAATGACCTGGCTGTTTACAATAGTTACATACACCCTTTACAGGAACTGTCGAATTACTGTGTTGGGTCGCACCCTTTTTCTGACCGTCGGCGGGAACCGACTGAGCAACTAACATTTTCATTTTTGTGTCCTTCATACGTCTCTGTTCATGTTCTTGTTCTTCTCTAAGTCTATTCTGGTGGTACTGTAACATTTGTAACATTTGTGAAGGAGTATTAGCTTGCCAAGTGCTTTCTACTTTCAGTACTCTATTCTTAACCTGGGGCAAAGAATTCTCAACTAATTTCGTTACAAAAAGATGTGGATATGACTCGCTACTTGCTTTCAGACCGCTGTTAATACCAAAACATTTCTCAAATCGTGTATAAAAATCACTAGTGTCTTCATCAGGTTTCTGTTTGCATGCTGAGAGTGCACCCCAGTCTTCCTTTTTCGTACTCAATAAACGTGGCAACACTTGTACTAATAAACCTGGTAACGCTTTAACTTTGTCTCCAAGCCCTAGGCCTGGCACTCGGGTATCTTCTTCATTTTGTCATCCAGCCCAATCAATCTTTGCCTCTCCCACCTCCCACTCTTTTTCTTTGAGTTTCTCGTATATGCCTGGAGGTAGTAATACTTTCAGTATTTTCATAAGATCGGGATAAGTGTAATCGCCCATTAATAACATATCTTTTATTTCGCGGTGAAACCCTGCGGGATCTTTATCGTGACTGGGTACTAGTTTCTTCATTTCCAATAATTCCATTTTAGTTACAGGTGTATACACGAACACACGTCTAAGCGTGCTGTCTGCGTTCTGTACGGGGTGCACTTCTCGCAACGGATTCTGTCTATCCATATAATACATGGTTTTTCGTTCCATAACGGGTGCTGAATTGATCTGCGGACATAAGAATGTACTATACTTGTGGCGATGTTCTAGAATTACTCTAATTAGATCGGTACCTAGACCTTTCCATCTGTTCGTGACCAGTTCTATTAATATGTCAGGCAGAGGGCCTGGATCAGAATGTTGGCTTTTATACAATAAGAGCAGATGTTGTATCATGTACATACCAGCTAAACGCTGTTCACTCGGTGTCAAGTTCAAGAACGTATGTGCTAACGCATCATCACCATATTTCTCAGAGCTGTCAGCCCATTGCACGGCTGACCTGGCTAATTCTTGTTCATCCATAGAATCGAGTACATGGTACCCCATTCGTTCTTGAAGTATTCTATCAGTGGCTTGGAATAAGTGTTCGGGGCTTCTCGTATTACACATGGCTTCCTGATATATCCTTTTACTTTCTGGGCGCACTGGGCGCATCGAATTATTATATGGTCTTCCTTTACCTACATAAGCTATCATTTCTCTGGCCGGCAACTGTGTGTGTTCCGGTGTCTCGGCTTCCTCCTCTGCCTCCTCCTCCGTGGACTCATGTTTGTCTGAATCTACTTCCGGTGTGGGCTGTCTTTTCTCATGCATCTTATTTATTGCAGTTCTGATTCTTCGGTACATATTATCTACACAGGCCTCTTTGTCATGCTGTCCATCTGCTATATTCTGACCCCATCTGTGGAGTGCTTTTACGTCTTCCGGGTTCATACCCGGCCTATCCACTTCTCTAATTAAGCAGTTTATAAGAAACCGCAATATCTTGGCTTTAGTATCCACTTTCTGATAGGCCATGGCCTCCTTAATACTTTCAGGCCCTACTCCTGTCTGGACAAACCTATATATTCGATCTAGGTGATCTGTCATTCCAGGTAGTGTCATTAGGAAGTTCGTGACTCGCCGTAAACGTACCGATGCGAGTAACATTCTCTCGTCATTCTTTTTACCAGGTACTGGATCATATCTACAGTCTGCAAGGCGATCTCCATAAATTGTAATATCTGTTCTAGGTGTACGCTGTTGCGCTATTTCTCTAAAGGTCATGCGGTGGGTGGGTGGCGGGGTCTGGAAACCTATCGCTCCTCCGGACGCGCCTCCTGAGGCGCCGGCTCCGAAGGGGTTTGTCGGGTTTGTATCGAGGGAAGTAGGGGGTGCAGGGATCGGGGGAGGAGTAGCTTGTCGGGGAAGAAGTGCATAATCGTCCTGACCGTTGGGCGCAGGCACTCGTGGCAATGCGGTATTAACATATGCGGGAGCTACATCGTCTAGATAGGAGGAAAGAAAAATGTCCTTTGCTGTCCTCTGGTGTTTTTTAGTCGGAAGCAATGGGGGTGGTAGGTCGTTCGGTACTTCCGGAGAGGCCTTAGGCAAGCCCTCAGACAAGATGGGGAACATGCCATTCACGAGTGTATTTCGCTGTCTGTCTACTTGTTCTAATTTTACTCTGATACCTTCCTCAACTAATGCGTTTTCTCGGGTCTTGTCAGATTCCTCCTTACTCTTTTCTTCTAGTCTGTGTGCTTTTTCTGTGCGCCTATGCGATTCTTTACGCCATAACTCGATGGCATCCTTCTGTGACTGTCTGGCTTTCTTTTTCCATAAAGCTTCTTCTACTCTCATGATGCAATCTGCATCCCATGTCCCAGCAGCGGGCCATCTCTGATTCTCTGACAGTTCTTTAGTGTAGTCCACCCATAAGTCGAGAAATAAAACGGCATCTAGGCCGTGCTTATGGTACATAAAGTACCCTGGAGTGTCCCTAGGTGGAATGGGAACAGCTTCTTCTAGAACCCCTTTACGGGTTTTTATTTGTCTTAGTTTGGAGAACAACGGCATTCTTTAATCTGGCTACTTGGTTCTTACTCAGATATGAACACACTGAACATGAACACGTTTAAGCACAATAGATGATCGAACATTCACTCATACCACGACATTTGAATGACACATCAAAAACATTTCAAGAACGAAGCGCATTGATTACAATGAAAACCTACCAACTACGGGAAAAAGGATGTACCGCTAAACAGTACAGATACACCTTACAGATGCAAACTAGATATACTGCTAAACAGTACAGATACACTGCTAAACAGTGCAGACCAGGCTCGTGTACCCGAACCCGTCTTGACCGGCACAAGTTAATGCGCACGTCAGGATGCGTCCCTAGCAACGGTACTCACCAGGAAGCACGGAAACAGAAGGCCTCGGAAACCCTGGACTGGACTGGGCTCGGACTGGATTCGGACTCGACTCGTGACGCAGATACTTCGGAACTTCGGAACCTGGTGGGCCTCCGTATACCTCGGATCTTGCTCTCTCAGCTAGGCTCAGGTCGGGATCCTCCGCACTCCTCACCGCCTCGTCTGGGTGTCGATCGCAGCCTCAGTCACCTCCGTTGGCCTGAGGGAGATACAGGAAATCCTGCGGGTACGCGTAGTTGTCCTTCCGGCTGTGGCAGGGGGCTAGGCCTGCAACGCACCTCCGGCGCGTGGGGTGGGGAAGGGGTCCCTATTCGGGCGCCAGAACTGTGGTAAAATTAATTACCTATGCATAATTTATACGGTAAAATCAATAAGAATAACTCAGGTAAATAAGAGGCAAAATCCGGGATATTGAGGTTTACTCAAAAGGGTTTTATTCCTTAAAAAGGAATTGGGTTATTGGCTCGAGCCAAGGTGGCATACCATTCCGTCACCACATAGGTTCGGGAAGGGACAGACAGACAACATTTTATTTACAGAAGTTCATATATATAGTCAATGCATTACAATAAACGAATAGGCAGTAGGCGTAACAGCTGGAAAAGGGAGAGATAACATATGAATACGTCATAGAAAAGGCGTTGCAATAGGCGTGCATAAAGGCGTGTACTAGAGACGTCATTCATCATGAGGTCACAAATGGGTGGATTCATAGGAGAATCTTGCAATGTCAGCAGAAATTCATGGCAGAGATGCGCGCGCAGCAGCTTGACGTGTGTCTGACGTGTAACTGGAGGGTAAAGGGGACTTGACATTTGAACACTACAAGTGTAGACATAAGTCTGGGATGTCAGATCAACCTAATCCCAAATCGTATCTGATATCGTATGTTTAAGGAACTGTAGTGTCTAGAAGGGAAAAGGTCTCTCGGGCGGAGGCTACCCTATACTGGTTGTGAGTGCGTGTATATATGTCTACGTGTCGGCATGCGGGGTGAGGGGGCATGGGCCTCCCATGGCAACGGAGTCTATGAATTACTTGCACGGAGACAGAAAGACCGGGCCCATTGCTCCTGCAGCTGGGAGGATGTTTACTTGAACTACGAGACAGGAATGTATTTTCGAGGAGTGGAGCAGATTATTCGAAGGTCGAATACAGTCTTGGCAGGCAGGTGGCTGAGCTATGCGCCGGAGCCGCGCAAGGAGTAAGGCAGGGATCACTGGTACAGAGGCAGCCTGGGTTGAGGCCCTCAGAGTCGGAAGGCAGGAAGAGGCTCGATGGCAGAATCAGGGCCTACTTCGCCTGAGCTGAAAAACGTGTAAAGTGTACCACAAAAAGACGGTGGTACGGCATATATAGGAACTGAATATTCAATCCGTTCATGGCGGATCTGAAAGAGGACATGTTAAAGATGGACGCAAATGTATTTGCGTCTTCATAGCTGGCATAGGAGGGAAATCACATGCACTGCAAGCTAGTACATGGAGACGGTGGGGTACGCGCTGGGGAACACTACTCGATCAAAAATTATATTTCCTCATAACAGTGGGACCGTTAATACATACTGTCGCAATATCCTCTACATACTTTCAGGGATTTAGTGTCTCAAAATTATTTTCTAAATTTAATATCCAAACTGAGAGCATTGTGATCACAAACACAACTATTATGAGTTCTAAAATTGAGATTAAATGAACTTAGATTTTCAGTAAGCATTATATAATTAATCGTGCTCCCTTCACTTCTCCTTGTAAATGTATTTTTAAATGGGGCAGGCAAAGCACAGACCTTATTGGCAAAGACAAAACGTTTTTTAATAAAAAAAAATATTAAGGGCCTTCCCATCACCACCATGGACAAAATGAGAGTGACCATTTTCATCTCAATCACAAATTCCACATACTGCCTTAGATGGTAATAAACACAAGCTGGAGTTAAAGTCTCTAGCACTAAAACGGCTTCTGATATCCGCCAATAGAAGATGTTATAATAGAAATTCATAAACACAAGGAAAAATAACCCTGGGAATCAGCAGTCCTAAAATGTGAAAGTAAGGGGAGTTTGAACTCTTGGTGAACAATTTATCAGGAATCAATATCAAAATACATGTAAATATACCACTCTTGGCTCTTCCAATCCAGCCCTGTATGTTGTTGACAGTGTGTCATAGGTCAATTAGCTGTTTAAATACAATCTGTAGCTAACCCATGTTTCCTGAAAACAAAGTTTAAAAAAATCAATTTCTTAATGTTAAACAGCCTGGATTATCCATTTCACCCCTTACGCCAGCCAAGTTCAAGCTGATAATATTTATATGGGACCCAGACAGGACAAATTGAAATTTACCACCATAATGATATTAACACTATTCCCTGCTTGACCATCCTTAAAGACCAGAGAGAAGGAGAGACCTAAAGACTAAAAAACCCCAGCATTTTTCGGGAATATATCCCAAAAACAGAATTTACATATCTTCCATAGTGCTAATTGGGGAAAAAAAACGATTAGAAGTTTGAACATAGTTCCCAACCGTGAGAAGATTATGGGTGAAATACTTGTCTTGGGGTCAGAATGCACTAACACAATCCTATGGCCTCTAAAAACAAAATCCCAAAGATATTGCTTTAATCTGGCTATGTTCAATCATTGGGCGTTCAAGTTGAACAATGTAATTTTCAACATCCTAATGGGTTTTCAAATTAAGTACCTCACATTCACTCTTACAAGTGTTTTCACCCTGGTCCACCCAGGAAACCCTGCACACCATTATTATGCCTTCATAAAACTGTTTAGTGTGGCTTACCCTAATTACCCACCCAAAGTACCACCTTGTTTTTAGATCTTTTCCTAAATTTACCAAATGTTTCCCTGTGCGTAGCCTCCTGATGCAGTACATTTGTTAATATTACCACATAAGGTGTTGTTCAGTGCCTGCATACCCTCACGGGACAAGGAGTGCTCTACAAATCTTCTGAATGAAGGATGGATTGATTGATTGGTTCTTGGCGTAGGTGCAAGTTGTTAAGGTACTTGGTGATTCTGTAACCGGAGTACTTGGTGATTCTGTGACCGGAGTACTTGGTAAATATGTGCAGGGAACTTGGTGAATCTGTGTCCTGGGTCCGGGGGCTTGACAGGCTAAAAGTAACAGCCTATGTGTGCCCCATAATTTCCCCATCCTTTATATCCTACCGCTGCTGAGCCAACAGACCGCCGACATTCAAACGAATGCTGTACCTTCCTTAAAATTATATCATTCACATTTGCAGACTGTGATTGATTAATTTAATCTTTTCTAGTATCTCAAGGCAGTTGGTCAAAGTATTTTCCATTGACCTCAATCTGTCATTCAGAGTGTTGAACATACCCCTCACAAAAGTTTTCCTAGGCTGTCTTAGAACATTCTATCTTATCAAAGATAGCTTTTTGGAAAATGAAAAACTCCTCTTTCCCAAATCCTCCCAACAACCCTTACATTGATGTGCATTCAAATCATTATATAGTGATGTTTTATTTCTAGACCAGGTTTCCTTTGGGTCGGCTTTTTACTTTTTTTGCTGGAGGTACTTTATCCACAGATGAAGGTGAAGCAGGGTTGATTATTAAAGGTTCCCGTGAAGCATGTGGGTTCCCTGTGCCAATACTGTTGGACTCCTGCTGATTTGTGTACTGGACTGACCCACTTCTATCTATAGGTGTCTGGGACTTTCGAGGCTCACTTATGGTATGGGGCGTAGCCTTTCTTCATCATTAGTGATTTCCCTGTTTATTCCACCCATGACAGTAGGTAAAAATATAGCAATGAAGGATGATAGATTGCAAGCCGTTCCCATTATATCCCTCTAGATAATTTTAAGGGAAAAAACAACATCCCTCAGACTTGGATTATCAAGTGTACCCTTACATATGTTGTGCCCATCCAGATGCACCTTCACTCTGGATAACAGACTCCATGAAAATCCTTTTACAGCCTCCCTGTTGCTGTCAGCAGGATTTATAGAACCAGATCGCGATTGTAACGGATTCGATCACTTTTTGTCTCTTACGTAGGCCTCATTTCTGTTTATACAAAATACCTGTTTGGCTTTGTCAATGTTTGCTTTGTTTTGTGAAGGCTTTTGCAAAGCTTTATTGTTTTGAGAATTGCTGGGTCCTCAGCAATATAAAACAAGCATTTGCAATGCAATAGGTCTCGCATTAGGAAAGTTTGAGCTATTGGTATTGTAAATGACAAATTTTGTATTTATGTGTTGGTTTTGAAAATAGGGAAATTAATAGCTTTGTCATTTACAATGCCAATAGTTTTAACTTTCGCAAATGTGACACGTATAGCATTTGTAATGCAATATGTGTTGTATTTACGTGACTTAGATATATTGATATTACAAATACAAAATGGCTTTTAATTTTTTTTATAATTATACTTAAATAAAAGTTATTGTAATTTATAATGGCAATAGCTTTTGTAAATAACTTTTGTGAAGATTTCGTTCATTGTATTTTATTGTGACGAAAATCCAAGAACAGACGTGAAATATTAACATCTTTTTGTGACATTTGTAATAAAGCTTGAAACATTGAGAGAACATATTTGAACCAGTTGTTGTTGAATGGTTGCACTGATTGATGCTGTGGTGGCACTCAGTGATGTTGTGGTGGCGACGAGTGGTGCTGTGGCATTCAGTGATGCTGTGGTAGCGCATAGTGATGTTGTGGTGCCCCTGAGTGATGCTGTGGGGGTGCTAAGTGATGCTGTGGTGATGCGATAGATAGGTAGAGTGAGTGCGATAGATAGATGGAGGGAGGGCGATAGAGTGAGGGCGATAGATGGACAGATAGAGTGATGGCGATAGATAGAGTGAGTGCGATAGATAGACAGATAGATAAAGTGTATTTATGTTGCATTGAGTAGAATGTAAGTATGAGGTGTGTAATTATATGGCACTGAGTGGTATTATGTGGAGTGTATTTACGTTGCATTGAGAAGACTGTAATTATGTGGCATGTAATTATGTGGCACTGAGTTGTAATATGGAGTGTATGTTGTATTCAGTAGAGTGTAATTTTGTGGCGTGTAATTATGTGGCACTGAGTGGTATTTGGAGTGTATGTTGCATTGAGTGCAGTGGAATTATGTAGCATATAATTATATGGCACTGAGTGGTATTGTTTGGAGTGTATGTTGCATTGAGTGCATTGTAATTATGTAGCATATAATTATTTGGCACTGAGTGGTATTGTGTGGAGTGTGTTGCAATCAGTAGAGTGTAATTATGTGGTGTGTAATTATCTGGCACTGAGTGGTGTTTGGAGTGTATGTTGCATTGAGTGCAGTGTAATTATGTTGCATTTAATTATGGGGCACTGAGTGGTATTATGAAGAGGTTATGTTGTATTCAGTAGAGTGTAATTATGTGGCGTGTAATTATGTGGCACTGAGTGGTATTATTTGCAGTGTAATTATGTAGCATATAATTATGTGGCACTGAGTGGTATTGTGTGGAGTCTGTGTTGCATTCAGTAGAGTGTAATTATGTGGCACTGAGTGATATTTGGAGTGTATGTTGCATATGTTGCATGTGGTGACTGCTCAGCTATGTCTGCAAAATACAGCTGAGGGCTTAATATCAATATCAACTACACCCCCAAATTCAGGCATAGATACTGCATCTAGTGTGTCCACTGCTGTCTTAGAGAGTCAGTCAATTTCCTGAATGTCTGGGAGGGAGGCATAGTGATGATGGGAGAAAGATGACAATACTGCAGCTGTTTAGCACTTAGATGGTTGGAGAACCTCCAAACTGGCAGGAGAACAAATAATAACAAGCCAATGAGTGGCAGGGGGAAGAGCCATTCTCGTGCAGCCGAGGATCATTGCCCCAGCAGAAGTGCGGTGCTGACGGGCCCCCTGGAGGGTGAGGGCCCCCGCACCATGGGGGCTGCAGGGGCCTGTGTTACGCCCCCGTCTCTTACCCGCTCTCTCGCTACACCATGTTATTCCAGTAGATAGCAAAACCAGAGGCAGGAATGCTATGGCGAGTTTACGTCATACTTATGCAAATCTCCAGGCAGGGCTTGCACTAATAGCTGCACCATTCTGATAGCACTGTAAGCAGTGGCGTAGCAAGTGGGGGTGGAGGGGGCAGGCCACTTCAGGCGGCGCGAATTGTAGGGGCGGCGGCCACATGAACAGCCAGCACCCCCTCTTAGACACGCAGCGGCCTCCCCCGGCGGCCAAAGGCCTAGCTACGCCACTGACTGTAAGGCGGCTGCCTTACCTTAAGTGCGTCCCACAACTACGTTAACGAGTTGCACCACAGAAAGCAGTCTCTTTCTGTGCATCCATCCTGCCCACTCGAAAAGGGTAAAAGTATTAAAATATGTAACCAAGCTCATTAAGGGAAAAGGAGCCCCGGAAACTCGATCTCACCAGTGCACGCGATGACTGCTCATAACAGCCCATCTCAGCTCAAGCGACGCAGCTATGTTGTGTCCCCTCCCCATTCTCCCCCCCCGACCTGGGATTATCGTTACTGATTGGGTAAAGATCACCCCAGCCATAAATGCACAAACACATCATACTAGCTGAAAATGCGCAGCAGGAAGGCCAATTACCTCGCAATTAGATCCTTAGCGGCATAATGTTGACCTACTTGGGCCTAGCGAAATAGGCCTGCACTATTAATAAAATAAATGTATAAGCACTATAGTTAGAGCGGACGCACTATAATTTAAATAAATACATTAGTAACAAGCATTTGCCCGCGAAATGAAAAGAAAACAAAAAAGCATTAGACATTGCAATTAGGGTAGTAAAACGGCCTCACGCGTTATCCACTGGGTGTATTACGTGTTCTGTGACGAGACCTAGGATGGCGGGGGCTGCCCGCGCATGCGCGGCATTTCTAACTTTCATTCTGAGAGCCCCGGCTAGAAATGCCGCGCATGCGTGGGCAGCCCCCGCTCTACCAGGTCCGGCAGCTCCATTCCCGTCATGAAGAACATTGGCGGCCAGCCCCCGCTCTACCAGGTCCGGCAGCTCCCGTCGTGAAGAACATTGGAAAGGGGCGAACATGCCTGAGGGGAGAGGAGCCCGGTGAGTGGGGGTGAGGGTGGGGGTGTACGAGCGTGCGTCTGTTCGAGTGTGACGGTGCGTGCGTGCGTCTGTCTGTGTGTGCGTGTGTCTGTTTAAGGGGGGGTGCGTGTGTGTATGCAGTGTGTGTTTGCCTGTGTATGGCTGTGTATGTGCGCATGCGTGAATGTGGCTGTGTGAGTGTGATTGCGCATGGGAATATGAGGCACGAGAGGGGCACGGCGCTGTGCGCGCCCACGAGGTGAAATCTGCGCTCTGCGCTCGTGCCCCTCACGTGTCCACATTCCCAAATATGGGCAGCAATAGGTCTTTCGGTGACGCGAGACCTAAAAAGCACTTGCAAAGCTAATATGTCTGCCGTTGTCTGCCAGCATTCTGACTTTGTCAACGCTTATTTTTTTATGGTATTTGTAAAATGTTATTGTTATTGAGCTGACAAGCTTTTGCCAATATAAAAAATAAACATTGGCTAAAATAAAAAATATTCCTTTGTTTAAAAAAAAACACATTTTGTCACAGGAATCCCTGCTTTTGGGAACTACTTTGTGTGGATATGCTGTTTGTGAAATAGCAGAATTGTCACTCATAGTCAAGTTAGCCAGTGAGTGGGCTGAATCACTGCCTCGTGCTTTAGAAAAATGTGAATGACACAACAACAGACGAACAGATCAAGAAGGCTAGCTGAATGTCCCTACATGGAAGCATATTCTGTATATAATTTTAGTAAAACCGAAAGGTCTACCAAAGCCAGACCAAAAAAACAATTGGCTAAAAGGAAGAACAATCTTTGGGTCTCAAAAAGTAAACATTGTTGATGTAGGTTCTAGAACTGAATGGCACCATTTTGGGCCATGCTATATACTGTGGAGGGTGGGTATTAATTGTGAATGGCATAACAACAGATGGATGGATGAATAGGTTTGATGGAAAGCCCCTCTAAATGAGTGTATTATACATATAATTTTAGTAAAATCAAAAACTCTTGGCTAATGCCAGACCTAAAAAGAAAATGTGAGACATCAGATGAGACAAAGGAGGTGTGACGTGAGAAGACAGGTTGTTATGTTGTTATGTGTGTATTTGTAAAGTGCCCTATCACTCGCAAGGGGTGTGTTACCGCTACAACGCATCTTTTACAACGCGTTCCGTTACAACGCGATTTTTACATCGCAAATACCATTACAATGCATGCCATTACAACGCATGGCATTACATAGCAGATGCTATTACAACGCATGGCATTACATCGTAAGTATTGGTAAGTATTTAATTTTTTTTTTTATTTTATTTTATATTTTATATTTGATTTAATTATTATTAATTATTTAAAAATATTTCTTTCGTTTTTAAATATTATAAATTAAATATATTAATTTAAGTATTTTTTAAAATAAGTATGAGTATAGGAGTATATGTTTTGGGGTACTGATGTATATGTTTTGGGGTGTTTGGGTATTTTTAGGTTTTAGGGCAGTGTTTGGGTTTTGGGGTACAGGGGTGTTTTTAGGTTTTAGGGCAGTGTTTGGGTTTTGGGGTACAGGGGTGTTTTTAGGTTTTAGGGCAGTGTTTGGGTTTTGGGGTACAGGGGTGTTTTTAGGTTTTAGGGCAGGGTTTGGGTTTTGGGGTACAGGGGTGTTTTTAGGTTTTAGGGCAGGGTTTGGGTTTTGGGGGTACAGGGGTGTTTTTAGGTTTTAGGGCAGGGTTTGGGTTTTGGGGTACAGGGGTGTTTTTAGGTTTTAGGGCAGGGTTTGGGTTTTGGGGTACAGGGGTGTTTTTAGGTTTTTGGGCAGGGTTTGGGTTTTGGGGTACAGGGGTGTTTTTAGGTTTTAGGGCAGGGTTTGGGTTTTGGGGTACAGGGGTGTTTTTAGGTTTTAGGGCAGGGTTTGGGTTTTGGGGTACAGGGGTGTTTTTAGGTTTTAGGGCTGGGTTTGGGTTTTGGGGTACAGGGGTGTTTTTAGGTTTTAGGGCAGGGTTTGGGTTTTGGGGTACAGGGGTGTTTTTAGGTTTTAGGGCAGGGTTTGGGTTTTGGGGTACAGGGGGGGTTTTAGGTTTTAGGGCAGGGTTTGGGTTTTGGGGTACAGGGGGGTTTTTAGGTTTTTGGGCAGGGTTTGGGTTTTGGGGTACAGGGGTGTTTTTAGGTTTTAGGGCAGGGTTTGGGTTTTGGGGTACAGGGGTGTTTTTAGGTTTTAGGGCTGGGTTTGTTTTTTGGGGTACAGGGGTATTACGACTTTATATAAATTAAATTAATTAAATTAATTTTATTTAATTTAATTAAAATAACTATATTTACAATTATTAATTTAATTGTATTAATAAACGATTATAATTAAAGTATATTATTTAAAAATGTTTAATTTATTAAATTCTTTTAATTTTATTAAATATAATTATATTATGTATTATTTATAACTTAATTAAATTATAATTATATTTATTGTTATTAATTACAATATATTATTTTCTATTTATAAATTATTTATATATCATTAATTATATTATTTTAAATATATTATATTAATATCAATTTTAATATTAATTAAATTACTATAATTAAATTAATTACTGTTTTAAAAATGTTATATTATTTTTATTATTTTAAATTAATTTAATTAACTTTATTACATTTTTTTTAAAAAAGATATACTTACCTATACTTACGATGTAATGCCATGCGTTGTAAAAGTATCTGCTATGTAATGCCATGCGTTGTAATGGCATGCATTGTAATGGTATTTGCGATGTAAAAAACGCGTTGTAACGGAACGCGTTGTAATACATCGCGTTGTACTGACACCAATCCCTCGCAAGGGTATCCTAGCGCTGAACAGTTGTGTGAGCCTAGCACTACTTATGGTAATTGAATTAATTGAAAGGCCAGGTCATCAGCTTCTTACAGAATTAGAGTGAGGTTTCGTTCCACACTTTAACAGCGATATAAGAGAACACCCGTCCTCCTTATGTGGTTCTTTGTTTAAGTGGAATATGTGTGAGTAAGAGCCCTACGGAGCAGAGGTGTCTTGGTTGTTGGTGGAAGGAAAGACAACTGTCCAGGTAGGCAGGGCTTAAGTTGTGCAGTGCCTTGAATTTGTGCATAAGGAGTTTGAAATTAGTATGTTTGTGTATCAGGATCCCGTCAAGCTCCCTGAAGTATGGTGTGATGCAAGTTCTTCTGTTTGAAATTGAGGATGAGTGTGACTGCCTAGTTCTGGATGGTTTGTAGTATTCCAGTGAGTTGCTTGGTGATCATAGCATAGAGGGTGTTCCCGTAGTGCAATTTGCTTGTGACTAGGGGGTGAGTGATGATTTTTCCTTGTGTTGTTTTGGAGCCCTTTGAAGATCTTCCTCCTCATCTTCATGGTGTGGAAACAGCATGCAATGACATTGTTGACTTGTGCGCTCATGTCCATTTTTCTGTTGATGATGATTCCGATGTTCCTGGCTTGGGTGCTGGTTGTGGGTCAGAGTTTGGCCGACAACTAGCCAGATGTGTCTTTTAAAGAAAGAGACCATGGTGGTGTGAATGGAAGAATGGGAGTTCTTAATTATTTATCTGATACTGAATAAGAATCACTGGTTACATGATTTGGTAAGGCCAATTGGACTAACTTGTTTTAGATGTATGCATTAGTTGTTGCATGGCGCATTAACAGAAAATACAGATAGAGGCACCCAAATACCTGTCAATTGTGCAAAGCAGAGGACTCTATTCACATGTTTTAGTCCATGCCTAGAAAGAATTCCTACTTATGCTTCACTGGCCATGCCCCTTTCAATGACCTCTTCCTCTCACTCTTACCAACAAAGTTATCAGCAGTAGGTCTATTGACCTATTCAAATGTCTTACTGAGATTAGAATACGTGACTTACATGATTCACATAGAAATCAGCTGTTGACGTGTTATCACGTGTGAGCTTACACACTTGTTATTGAAGGATAAGATATTTCCTCTATCTGCGCCTTGACCAACCAACCGCTCATTTCCACATTATAGGGCTGTCTGCCTATTTCACAATGCTCTCTTCCTATAAAGACATGATTCATTCTCACAAAGTTCCTGGTTTTTTTCTTTCCTCTCAGCATTTGGGTTGAGGGTGAGTGGGCGGTGGGGTCATGTCCTTATAGTAGAATGTATGGCTCTGTTGAACCCTTGTTGTGTACTCACTTTAGGTTTGGTGTGCAATGAGTGCCCTATGCTAAGAACAGAGGAAGAAGGGGAGAAAGCATGTTGTTTTTTGGGGGATTGGTGGAGGCCCCTGAATGAATAGGTGCAGAGGGAAAATCAAGACCCATGTCCACAGAGAGCACTATGACGGTCTGTGTGATGCGCCGTGGAGTGTTCAAATGTGGCTGCAAGCCTGTGACCCTACAGGAATCTGTGAGAGTATGTGCAGAGGTTAGGAACAGGCTGATATTCTGTGATGAGAGAGGAATCTGTGTGTATGTGTTCTGGGAACTTGAAGAAATATGTCCGGTCCTCAGGTGTGTGTTGAGGGCAGGTGGAGGACCATATCCTGTGTACAGGGAAGAAACTGTGAGTGTGTGTTTACGGTAGGTTGAGAAATGTATCTGTCAGTGAGCAAAGGCAGAGCTGAGTGATTCTAGAGGTAACACTTAGCAAGGAGACAAGGCAAGGTAAAACCAAGCAACTCAAAGCATAACGGAAGCCAATGAACACCACAAGACATAGACAAGAACAAAGTAGGGTCAAAGGAAGGGGAGTACTGGTATATGAACAAGAAGTCTCTTGGTAGCTCAGGGAAAGCAATTTGGACTGACACCAGCAGATTGGCATCCTGTATGTAGACTGTTGCACTCAGTGCAAGATGGACTGAGACCGACAACAACACAGAGACAGGTAAGACTTTAGAGGAACTGGGCGCAAAAACAGAAGTCCTTCCCTTACCTGATTGGAACGGAGACCAAGCCAGAGCTCACACTGTAAGTGGATATGGACTGTAACAGACAGTGGACCGAATTTGGAGTGAAACAGAAAACCAGAGTGGAAAGAATAACTAGAATACAGGACAGACAAAGCAGCAATCAGACCAGGAGTAAAACAAGACAAGGAATAATAAACAGGGATTCAGATATCAAGAACAGGAATGCAGGAATAGAGGGCAGGCTGCACCTAAAAGACACTAGAAGCAAGTACTGCCCCCCAGGCACAGGGAAACTGAAACTAGGTGCCAGAGCAAGGAACTTAAAGCTGTACCTAACAGGCACTGGAAATACCCTGTTGGTACAGGGAAACTGGAACTAGGATTGAGAGTAAGGAACTCGAGGATGTACACAAGCGGCAATGGAACAAGTTATGCCATGCTGGTACATGAGATGAACACAAGAATTCAGAACAAGGAAAAAAAGGGATCCGCTGCTAACTCAGCCAATACTTGGTCAGAAGTCCATCAGGGAAAACACAGAAATCAGGCTAGTAAGGAAGGTGAGACTGAGAAACGAATGGGCACCTTGCTGCTCAGAGCAACCACAGGAAAGCAGGACAATGAAAAAAGCAGTAGCAGGAATCGGAAGTCCTCTCAAGGTTTCAAAGATTCAGCAGTGTGGGCAGCTGGAGAAGAAGGCAGGAACTCAGAGCAATGGCAGCTGAGGCCAAAGCCTGAAGGCAGAAGCCATGCTTAAATCCCTCCTCCCAGCTCACAGCCACAACGGGTGATTTGAATTCAGAATAGATGTGAGCAGGCTACAGCACAGTGCAGTTGAGAGCGGACAAAGTCCTTTCTCAAGGTCCCTGCCTGAAGGAGTGCACAGAGTTTCCAGGAGGCACAGTGGCGTAGCTAGAGCTTGTGGCGCCCGGGGCTATCCCTCAGATTGCCGCCCCTTGAATACGCAGTCCTGTGATTGTGTGAGGTTAAGTCTCGACTCAAATTTTGAATCTCACCTCATTGTCAATTTTCGGGCACAGATATTTCTCACATGTATCATTGGAATGCTAGTTTTACATTGATCTATTAACTAGTGCAAGTAAGTGTTAACTATCTGAAATCGCAGTTGTGGAGGGATACCAAATACATTTATACAAAAACCTGTGCACACAGGCGTGCTGTAAAATTGTAATTGCATTTATATAGCACTTACTACCCCTGACGAGGCGTCAAAGTGCTTTTTTGGCGTGTAGCACGCTATTCCGGGACCCATAGAGGATTAGTGTTGAATTAGTATAGTGAAACATGCAAGTAAATTTTAAGTGGTGGATAAGTAAGTCAGTTATTTTGATTCGGAAGGATATCAGAAGGGTAGCAGGGCAAAAACAAGGTTTGTATTTATGTATAATGGAGATATGCAAGGAAGGATTAAGATAAATGTGTAGGAGACGAGGGAAAAGTGGAGAGATAAGGGGTAGAGTACGGGAGAAAAGGGAGATGAAGAAGGAGAGAGGGAATCATGGAATGTAGCCATCAATGGAGAATGAAGGGAGGGAGGAAAGTGGAGAGATAAAAACAGGGGCGGGGTGTGGAATGTACCATGGTAGAAAGGAAAAATAGGAAAGAGAGGGACTGGGATATTCAGACAGTGATGCAGGCACCTGGGGAAGTAAAAAGGTACAGAGAAGCAGACGCATTACTATTATTAGTGCAGCGGGTGCAGTGGCGCCTTTGCTTGAGGGTGTTTGAGACCCCCTGCACCCCAATTGGACTGTTCTATTTTTTTACCACCTAATCACAGGGTTAGGGAGCCATTTTCTTAACTTGGATTAGGGCCCTTGGCAACATTGCTACTCCACTGGCTACATGAGAATGACTACCTGTAATCTATCAATCACGATCACGTGACAAAAATTACTCATTTGTTGATCATCGTTTTATTTGTTCAGAGCAAGCAATCCCTTGACGTTAAGTCTATTTCCACACATATAGGTTTATTTCCGTGTCAGTAAACTGTTGAGGAAGAAACTGGTCAAAATAAAACAGGCTTTCATCCTCGGAGCTGCCTGATAGTCAAACCCTCTGCAGATGAGAGATTCACTTCTTGCCGCCATGACAGCCCCGGGGACAGGAACATTCTGTTGTGTCAAGAAGGAAGTACAGTGCCACCTATGTTTTCCTGGCCAGCTAGCAGTTAAAGATTCTGTTGAATAAACGATAGTCTTTAAACAAAAACAATGCAGGGGTAGTCGTCCGAATGGCCAAAGAGATGAAGGAATAGGTGAACCGAAATAACCAGCAGCTTGGTAAATAATTTAGACGCCTGTGGCATCCTGTTTTTTTGCATTTAATTCCCAAGTGAGTTATCAATTTATAATCTAGTTTAAACTCGTTTTAAAAATACCTAGGCCTGAAAATCTGTTTGTACTTCGCAAGAGTGAATGGCTTGTATTTCGTCATAACTTCCAACACAGGAATCCTTGTTACGAAATCTTGTGAAAAACGTACACAAACCCTACTCGCTCCAAATCACTTACAGAGAATAAAAGGGAATGAGAAAAAGAAACAAAGGTTGACAGAGAGGAGTTGTGTGTGAAAGGCATTAAAATTCGAGTAATAAACAAGAACAAGCATTTGCAATGCAATAGGTCTCGCATTAGGAAAGTTTGATCTATTGGTATTGTAAATGACAAATATTTTATTTATGTGTTGGTTTTGAAAATAGCGAAATTAATAGCTTTGTCATTTACAACGCCAATAGTTTTAACTTTCGAAAGCTTGACACCTATAGCATTTGTAATGCAATATGTGTTGATGTATTAATATTACAAATAACAATGGCTTTTATTTTTTTGATAACTAATACTTAAATAAAAGTTATTGTAATTTATAATGGCAATAGCTTAAACTTTTGTAAATAACTTCTGGGAAGATTATGTTCAGTGTATTTTATTGTGATGAAAAGCCAAGAACAGCAGTGAAATATTAACATCTTTTTGTGACATTTGTAATAAAGCTTGAAACATTGAGAGAACATATTAGAACCAGTTGTTGTTGAATGTTGCACAGAGTGATGCTGTGGCGTTCAGTGGTGCTGAGTGATGCTGTGGCCTTCAGTGGTGCTGAGTGATGCTGTGGCCTTCAGTGGTGCTGAGTGATGCTGTGGCCTTCAGTGGTGCTGAGTGATACTGTGGCCTTCAGTGGTGCTGAGTGATGCTGTGGCGTTGAGTGGTGCTGAGTGATGCTGAGGCATTCAGTGGTGCTGAGTGATGCTGTGGCATTCAGTGGTGCTGTGGCGTTGAGTGGTGCTGAGTAATACTGTGGCGTTGAGTGATGTTGTGGCATTGAGTGATGCTGTGTCCTTGAGTGATGCTGTGACGTTGAGTGATGCTGTGACGTTGAGTGATGCTGTCGCGTTGAGTGGTGCTGTGGTGTTGAGTGGTTCTGTGGCGTAGAGTGGTGCTGAGTGATGCTGTGGTGTTGAGTGATGCTGTGGTGGTGCTGAGTGATGCTGTGGTGGTGCCGAGTGGGAGATGGGGATAGGGAGAAACAGGACAGCAGGGAGAGGGAGAGGGTAAAGAGAGAGAGAGAGAGGAGAGAGGGGGAGAGATGAGAGAGAGAGGGGGAGAGAGGAGAGGGAAGAGAGGGAAAGGGAGAGAGAGAGAGGGAAGTGAGGGAAAGGGAGAGAGAGAAAGGGAGAGAGGGTAGAGGGAGAGAGGGGGGGTAAGAAGAGAGGGGGAGGACGAGAGCGAAGGACGGAGGGGAGAGAGAGGGGAGAGAGAGGGGAGAGAGAGAGGAGAGCAGGCAGAGGGGGAGATGGAGAAAAAGGAGAGCAGGGGGAAGGTAAAGAGGGAGAGAGGAGAGAGGGGGAGAGGAGAGAGAGAGGGAGAGGGTGAGAGAAGAGAGAGGAGAGAGGGAGAGGGAAGTGAGGGAAAGGGAGAGAGGTAGAGGGAGGGAGAGTGAGGGGAGGGAGGGAGAGTGAGGACGAGAGGGAAGGAGGGAGAGGAGGGGAGATAGAAGGCAGAAACTGCCTGAGAAACAGACACAAAGAAGGAGTAAGAGAGAAAGGATGGCAGGCTTTGAGGAAGAAGAGCGCCGCAGACAGAGATCATGCGGTGAGAAACAGGAGGGGCAAAGGCAGATATGGAAGACGACGATCCACCGAACAGGTCAAGCCGCGGAGAGGCACGGGCATAGAACAGGCAGAGCACGGGGAGAGGAGGGGCACAGAGAGACTGAAGGGCAGTGGCAGCTAGATTGTAGGTGCTATGAAAGAAGGAGATAGTGAGTCTGAAAAAGGTACGAGTGGGCCAGAGAGATTGCGAGAGAGAAAGACGAGAGCAGACAATATGAATGAAAGGGAGAGAAAGAGTAAGACAAACTGGAGGGAGACAACGAGAAGTTGGGGAAAAATGAATGCATGGGGCTAGCAAATGAGGGACTGGGAAGTACGTAATACAGACGAGATAGTGGTAGTAGATGGACGAGTTGAAAAAAAGAGATGGGCAAAAGGCAGTACAGTGAGACACAGGGAGAACGAAAGAGAAAGAAGAGGGCATCATTGGGTAAAAGTGACAGAGAGAGAGAGGCAAGAGGAAGCGTAAAGTTTGAGTCAAGAGAGGAGAGCTATACAGACAATAAAAGCATGGGTGCACAAACAGACACAGGCAAGAGATAGAATACTCAGGGAGAAATATAGCAATGAGAGATAGAGTGACAGCAATAAAGAGACTAGGAGAGTGAATGGGAAACTCGGAATTCCAATATTTTAAGGGCAGAGTAGGAAAGAGACATGCATTAGACAGGCAATGAGGATGAGAAACACGAAGATCAATTCTGAGAGGAAGAGAGCAATAAAGACACTTAGTGGAGACAATGAGAAATTATAGAGAAATGTAAGTGCACCCACGGGAGAGACTGGGTGGGGCAGGACAGACAAAGTGCGATACAGAAAAGAGACATGCATCATACAGAAGGGAAGGGGCAAAAAAGAGATAGAGACAGTAGAAAGAGATGAGCAAAAGGCAGTACAGTGAGAAAACAAAGATTAGAAACCATAGAAAAGGGTAGCGAAGAGAAAAGGAGGCTGGCAGAAGACAAACAACGGGTAAAATAAAAAAAAGTTAAAATAAAAGGAGACACGGCCTGGAGGCCGTGAAACTGAAAGTACGGCCGGCGGGCCGTGAATAATTAGGGGAGCCTTTGATGCAGCAGGGGGCGGAGCGGGAAGAGCTGCTGGCGGCACCAAGCTGTGAGTGAGATGCAGAGCGTGAAGGGGTAAAACAGACAGAAGAGGGCCTGGGAGGGGGGCTGGGCAGAAATGCGAGTCACGGCCTGGCGGCCGTGAAGTGTGAAGCAGTGGGCGGGGAGGCAGGAGCAAATAGTAAGGGGAGCCTTTGAAGAGCAAGGAAGGGGGATAATAGACTTGGCTCAGGTGGGAAGGTGGACTGAAAACTTCTGAAAGACAAACAACGGAGCAAACAAAATAATGAGATCTGAGAACTATAAGGAAGAACTTTTGGGGCCTTTCTCAGAGGCTCTCGCACACATGAGCCAATACGTGCAAATATGGCACTTGAAAAGGGCTAAGAAAGTTTACAAATCTGGCCAGGTCATCTTGGAGGAGAGTGGCACTTTATAGTGCAGAGAAAGCCCTGCTGCCATGAAACGAACATTACACAACATTAGACGCACATGACATCAATTGTGCCTATCTGAAAACATTGTTCGATTGCGTCAACCAAACAGCTGTGTTCTAACAAATAACTGCGCAGATCATGGTTTTTTAGAAAAATTAAAACATATATTGTGCCATTAGAACAGGTTTAAACAGAGAGCAGAGAAAGGTCGGGAACATGGACACAGAGATCAAGAAGGCTGCGAGTGGGAGAGAGAAAGGTGGGGGTGAAAGGCTCAGAGTGGATGTGGGGGGGACAGTGGGCATGAGAAAGAGTCTTAGGCGGGTGCGAGTGGTTTGCAAGGCCACGAAAGATAGTGTTTTTGAGAAAATGAGATTGAAAATGAGTAAGAAAAAGAGTGAAAGAGAAAGGTTAAAAGCATGTGAGAGATTAGGTGGCAATGAAGAAAGCGAGTAAGAGATACAGGGAGAGGAAAAGCGAGGGTGAAGGGGAGGTGTGTGTGTGCATTCGTAAAATAAAGATAGTGGCAGTCTAAGAGTGGGAAAGCATGAAATACAGCTCTAAACTAACGCAAAAGGACTAACAGTTGTAAATAAGAGGTTGGGCTGGGCAGAAATGCGAGTCACGGCCTGGCGGCCATGAAGTGTGAAGCAGTGGGCGGGGAGGCAGGAGCAAATGGTAAGGGGAGCCTTTGAAGAGCAAGGCAGGGGGATAGAAGCGCGTTCACGAGCACGTGCACTTCTACAAATCCGCATCGTGAACTCAGCTTTCTGGTTTGACTGCAATAGGTCTCTCTGCGAGACCTAAAAAAGGAAGCAACAGAAAACAAAACCAACAAACAAGTCAAGGGTGCAAGAATGGAAGCAACAGAAATAAGATATGTATGAATAAAAATCAGCAACGCAGTGGGCAAGTGTCCAAGAAATTAAGTAAATGAAAGTATCAAGGCATGACTGATGACAAAAGACAAGTCAGAGAGTGGAGGTGCTTGTACAGTCCCCATTTCTTTCCCCTACCATCCCCCGTACCGTCTCCTTGCCCACCTCTAGTCTTCTGGAATGACATTACCTTATCACAGAAGACTTTAATCTGGCAGTAGGCCCGGTGGACTGGCTTGTTACTCCTGTTGTTGTAACTGTCTGTTTGAAGCCCTGATCCAGTCACTGAATAAAATAATATGCTGATGCCTTCACTGCAATAGCATTCCGTCTAGGCACTCTCGACTAACAATGAGAGTTCTTCACAGTTTTTCCAGCAACAAATGCTTCTATATATATATGGCTCTATTTATCCCATTCCCAGGACCCCGACTCCTACCTTCCTGCATTTCTCTGTATTTCCTGAGCGATTGAAAGCCTCGCGCGACGGCGGGGCTGGCCAAACATTACACCCAGGGCCGTCATTGGTAGCGCTTTCGCCCGCTCCAAGATTGACGGCCCTGGGACGTAACAGGACCAGACCCACAACCACAAACGGGGTACTTCGCGCACCGGTGGTGCGTGCACTGCAGGCAAGCTTTACAAGCTGAAGCAGGTGCGTTTGCCTTGCACAAGTGTCCCCCACATAAATTATAAAGGCCGCCTCCACGGGCCACAAGTGCCTCGTGGCACAAGGAGACACTCTTTAAAATAAATTCAAGTGTCATTACTCATGTTGCTACCTTTTGCGGCCGCCGCCCACAAGTTAGTGCCGGCTGAGGCGGACCGCCCCCCTCGCCCCCCCTAGCTACGCCACTGAGGAAGCAACTACTAGGCAGAATGAAAATTCGGAGTGAAAAATGAATCAGAATTAGTTTTGTAATATGTCCAGAATTTGTGCAAGAAAGCCCATGCACATACTGAAAGAGCTAAGACAGAGTTTTAAGTATAATACAACTCACCAAAGTATCCTCTCCAATATGCATGGTAAGGTAAGGCACAGAAGTACCATAATGCATTCATGGTTGATAAGTAAACCCTGTAATTGAATCTGGAGTGAATCTGATTTCCAAGAGGGTTTGAACACTGAAGTTCAGCACAGGTTCCAAACTAGTATTCATGACAGAAGTAGGATCACAGAAAGTCCTCAAGTAGAGCCATCTGATGGCATGAGTGTAGGATCCTGACAGTATCCTGTGTAGAGGGAGGAGACTGTGAATGGGTGTTGTGGATAGGTGGAGGCCTGTGTCTTGTGCCCAGAGTAGTATGTGATTGTACTTTGAGGGTGGGTGGATGTTCGTGTTCTGTGCTCAAAGAGGAGCCTGTGACAGTCTTTTGAGTAGGGATGCAACTAGACCTGAACTTTAAGTGGCAGGGAGATAACAGTTCACCTAATGGAGGTGCGTCTAACATGTCGGACAATGGGGTGAAGCTATCCTTACAGCCAATACAAGAAAACAGAGGGATAAATTGTGCATTTTCTAACATATTGGTCCAACCTTATAACGTTTAGAACTAACATGTTTTAGTGAATTTGACTATGTTTATAGACTACTGACAGACATCTATGTAAAGGGAATGCGTGATTTGATAACTAAAAAGCAACTTTTACAGATTTAGGTACAAATCAATTGAGAGCCAGTTTTCGCAAAGTTATTTCAAAACGATGACCATTTTTGCCAATTATCCCAAAACATAATCTGTGAATAGACAAGCTCATAAAATATTTTAAATTTATCATCAGAAAGGCGTTCTTGTCCGACTGTTGGCCAAAGGTATGTTTTCAGTCTAGTGCAGCATTTACTTGTTTGAGGCTGCACACATGTATAGGTCTCACAATATTGAACTTAGAGGGTTAACAACTCAGATTTTAGGATTGTTGTCTGGCAAGTATTGCTTTTAATTCCTAATGCATCATCCATTCCTCCACAGACTGAGTGAGTGCTAATAAGTTGACATTATCAATGCCTGTTGATTACTCCGCCAGCAATCATGTGCTAAATTAATAATAAAATAGTTATTGTTAGCACTCCACATTGAGCAGTTCTGATATAAGAAGACAGCTACAACCGTGGGAGAAGCCACCAAGTCTAAACAGCTTGCAACAAAGGTAGTTGCCTTACTTTGCATTGACTGGTGTTCTAGCATACAAAGAATGCAGGCATTTCTTCAAGCCCCATATCTGGTAGAATGGGTGGCTGGTGGGAAATGTCTAGATCAGAGATCACTCCAAAAGAAATAGAAATAATTCCTGTTAATAACAACAACCATGCTTTCAGTTATTTTCTGAAGCCCTCAAAACTTAAAATGTGAAATATTCTAACATATTAATGTTGTTTTTAAATCATGGCGGGGCAATGTGCATTATAAATTGCAACATTTCTTTTTAATTTCTCCAAAATTCCTTTGAGAAGATTGACTATATTCTTTATAATGTTTTTCTCAAATGTCTATATTGATATAGCAGTTAGTCTGACCTGTTTGGAGAAAGGTACACCTCTGAAAGGGACACAAGAGACATACCAGGCAGACAACATGGTTACCAGTTTGTCACTCTAACACTGGAATAAGTAGTGCACAAAGTGGTGTTATCATTCTGCAGAGCTTTTGCATTTCTAACCTATTATACCCAATATCAGATTTATGCTGCTTTTGACAGATCAAGGTTTAGTCTGACAGTAGAATAAGGTAACTGGAAGTATGCCTCTGCCTAGACAGCAACCATGGAAAGAAACCACAGAAGGCATACGGTAAAGAAAATTCAACATCATTCTTACAGTGCCCTCTTAAAAACTAATCAAATAGGCATTTGCTTTAGGTGACAGAGTTATGCATCTGATTAGACATAAATGATATGTTCAGACTTCACAAAGCTGAGCTACCTCTTGGTCTACCCACTGGTTAGGCATTAAACACTTGAGCAATCCCTCAGGTGGCAATGCTCCATTACCAAAGGAAACGAGCCAAAAAACATCTCTGCTCAAATTCTTCTAAAATTGCCACCAGCCATGCGTTTAGTGCCCGAGGGCACCCACTAAATATACTGAAAATCTATTCATGCAAGATATGAGTTGAGTCGAGTTATTGCTTATTAATAAAGTGCAACAAACACATCAAAGGCATCTTGAATCTGAACCAACAGAGAAAATATATGAAGATAATCGAAAACATGGTCACTGTTTAGGAGCCTTCTAAATGTAGAATGACCTTATTTTGCTCAGGTGTAGATTTAGTACTTCCAAGTATAGGATTCAATGAGAGAAGGGACAACCCCAGTTACCCCTGCACTCCCCCCACCCACAGACACACACAAGCCTGTCTTAATTGAGCGACTGATAGCAGAAGAGCCAACAATAAACTGATCGTTTAAACTTAGCAGAAAACACATAATCAGTTTGGAGCCTGTTTCAGCTCTGTGGCCAAAGCAAAAATGTTTCTTGTAGAACCTGCTAAACCAGTGCAGCTAATGGCAAGCCTTGGAGATATTATCGTAGTAGTAGATAAGCTTTGTTCGATAAAAGATTTATCATAAAAGCATAGCAAAAACATCCATTTTATGTCCATAATAACATTTGTCATTTAAAAGCCATCATAGTATAAAATCGATTCTGAGCCATTAAAAAACTACAACATATACAAATTAATAATAGAAATTATATACAGTAGTTAAAGAAAAAGCACTGTGCATATTAGCAATAAGGAATAGGATAGCAGCTTTTGGATCGATAATTATGGTCGACATTCAATTTACAGGTCTTTCTCCCTAAAGTCCATCGAGTGTTGGGACCTGCTGCATTCTTGCCTGGAGCTTTGTTCGCAACAACTAGGCGCAACCCAGAAATTTTGCTACTCTACATACTAATGTCAAGGAGGAAGTATCAGTTTTCAGGATGCGTAATGCAGCACGGTAATCTGTAAGGCCCAACATTTTACATACTGGTTTAAGCCACTTAGCTCTGGCCCTCTCGTAAACCGGGCATGCCAGAATAAAGTGGGCAATGGATTCAGTGTGGTGTGCACAGCATGGGCAAGGTGCAGGCACTAAACTAGGCCCCTTCCATGATGCTATCACATTGTTGAGTGGCAGGGTCCCTAATCTCATCTTCATATTTAGGGCCCTGTCCCTGGGAACCTGTATGAAGTCAAGATAGGGTTCCAATCTAGAGATGTTTTTATGTTCAAAGAACCCTTCAGTAAGTTTCCCAGTTTTTGGGTTGGATAGATCACACGTCGGCACCCAGTCCCAGTAGGCACGCTTTAATACCTGCTTGGGAGGTGGGGTCTGACATAACCATGACTCTCCAAGACCAATATCAACCAAGAGCTGTCTAATATCCACTATCCATTTTACTCTACTCCCTTAATCAATAGATATCATCTCATCAAGGGCAGCAGCATAATTGGACAGCTCAGTAGTTCTTCTTAAGCGTGCCCAAACAGCAAGGGGCGTAGGCGTGCAATATCTTGGATAGAACGCCTCCCCAAATCATAAAATAAGGGCTTCAGGGGAGTAGAGGTGGGGAGCGAGGTGAGATCTCTTAGAAATTTGTTCTCAGACCTAGCCAATTCGCTGGTGTTCTCCATGCCCAGATTTCTCCCCCATAGAGGGCCGAAGTTAGTGCTTTACCATCATAAATAGCGAGCGCCGGGGCGATTGGTCTCCTTACAGACCGATGTTGTTCTATCGCAATCACAATCACCCCGGAAACCCACTTATGATTTAAAAGCATCTTGGCCAGATGGAAAGACCATTTCATGTTTTTCGAGACCCTGATTCCCAAGTAATCAAAGGAGTCCACCACATCCAAAGGGGCACCATTCAGAGTGATGTTATTTCTGAAGCGTTTCGAGGGAATGATAGTCATTAATTTGGTTTTACTAGACTATCAACCCTTGTTCATTACAGAATGAGCTAAATCTGTTTAGGAGCTTCTGGAGGTCGCCAGGGGACTTGGAGATCAAGAGAGTACCACGATCCTCTTTGTCAACTCCCCTTGGGAACCCCACCTAACTCTTGCATAATTACCATTATGCATCCTCTTTAAGAAATCAAGGATCTGAGGGGGGATACCCAGTTGGTGGACAACATGCCAGAGCTTGTCCCGTGGCACCAGGTCGAATGGAGTCTTCAGATCTATGAAGGCCAGGTACAAACTACCTTTCCATACAGTAATTGCCTTCCAATAGATCATGAAGAATCTAAACACCTGGTCCATAGTTCCCACCTTCTGCCTGAAGCCTGCTTGGAAGTGGGACAGGATATTTTCATCTTCTATCCAGGTTCTAATCCTCATAAGGAGGACCCTGCCAACCACCTTTGGCATCACGTCGATCAAACTGATCGGTCTGTTGTTAGCAGGGTCCTCCCTATTCCCTTTCTTAAATATTGGCACCACCTCCGCACCTTTCCAGGAATCTGGAACAGGAAATCCTCTTGCTATCAGGTTCATAATTAGTAGGATGAATTGGGCCCAAGGCTTGGGATCATATAAGAATAGATCCCCGGGAAATCCATCGGGACCTGCTGCCTTACCCGGAGCAATACGGTTTAAAGCTAGCTCCTCCTCGTGGAGCTCAAAACTGTCCGCTATCTCAGAGGCATCTATAATATCTGGGGGAATCCCACCAATAGGAGGTACAAGGCATTCGTCCTCTAAATGTAAGTTAGAGAAATGCTCTTGCCATTGCTGGCCCGTTATATGATTAGGGATTGGATCAGATATTTTCCTATCCCTACGATGAATAAGATCCCAAAATAGGGTAACGTCCCTCTGTACTGAGGCCTGCTTTAATTCCTGCCAATGGTCCTCCTCTCAGTTACGTATTGCCTCCACCAATGCCTTGGAATAATCTTTCCTAGCGATTTTAATTGCAGGTGGATCCTTTATCCTGATTGCAAGAGCTAATGCCACCCTTTTTTCCCTACAACTAGGAGAGTAACATGGGTTCGTGGACCTTTGACTATCATGCTTCAGGGCCGATTTCACTTTTATAATAAAAAGGAACTTAGCTTATCAATTGTGTTTCGATAAAAAAGGGTAAAATTGAATTGCTTCCCCGTTCCGCTATAGAATGACGTTAACTCTCTATTCTTAGATTCAACCGTCTCCCTAATAGTTCACAACTTGTCTTCTTGTTGGGAGACTTTGTGCCATTTCAGTCGACGCTTACAATTGGTGGGGATTACCTCTCTAGATGTCATCAATGGGCGGTTACATTCCTTCAACCTACACGATAGCCATGTATTATTTAATTGGAGACAAAGCGGAATATGATCGCTGTCTATTGATGGCACAACTACCATGTCTTCTAGATCCCCCCAAAGTCGGACATCAATATGGATATAGTCTATTCTGGATGGGGAGCTTATCTTATTAAAAGTATTAGAACCATGTGGGTCAGAGCGCGTTCTGCCATTCACTGCTCTTAGGCCATATTCCATATTAAGGGCATTAATTTGAATGGCTCTCTGGAACCACTTTTTAATGGGAACCAGACTAAGAGGCGGGATTGCCCATTTTGCATCTTCTTCAGCAGTTCCCAATAAATCACCCATACTCAAGGGTTCGTATGTAACGTTAAAATCCCCAGCCAGTATGACATTCGAATCTGGTGAAATTAACGATAACATATTTTTTAGGGAGGATATGGTAGATGATGTCTGGGCACCCGGAGAACCCTTGCATACATTTTGAATAATTCTAGGACTGGGCCATTGTGTGGACTTTTTACAGACAAATGCAAAATATCCTGTGAGGGACAAGAATAGTTAAGGATGGTCCAGTTAAGTGCAATACTTATCCAAATTTGCAATCCCCCAGATGGGCGCCTTCTACCTGAATGTATTGCATGGATACAATGAGAAGTGTAGCCAGACTTGTGTAGGGGAATTAAGCTCCATGTCTCCTGAAATAGACCTACCTCGTGTTTCTCAACAAATCTATTCCACTCAGGGAGCTGTAACTTCTTCTCTAACCCAGCTACATTCCACAAGAGAATATTAAGAGTTGATGGATTTATCTTTATACTAGTGGTTTCCCCTGCTACACTATCTACATCAATAGATATTGCCTGGGCACTACCTACTTTCATCCCCTGACCTAACAAAATTCCTGTAGGCAATGGTGTGGCCTAGACTTCTAACTCCCTTGACCCTCCTTGAATTATGATTGGGGTACTGCTCTCACTGTCCCTGCATTTTAGTCAGTCAACCCTGTTCAACCCAGACCCCCTTCCCCTGTGCCCAAATTCCTCTTGGGCTGCCCCCCGATGGCGGCCAGAGTGGAAGGTGTCTAATCTGAATTGCTGAATGTTCGGGAGCGGAGGTGCAGAACTCCAAGGCCAGCAAGTTATCAACCAGAGATGCATCTGTTAGCTTTAGCTCAATACAGTCTAGCTCTGAGTTTCGCGAGGTAATCCTCCTGGCTCTGAGGATGTCCTAGCGGATTATGGACTTGCAGCCCCTTACGTAGCATAGCCAGTGTATTCCCTTGTTACATATAGACTCACTACTTTCGTAGACCTGTCTACTCCGGGGTTTAGGGACTTTCACCATATAAACTGTTGCCCGGGAGTCCTCAAATGTGGCCAAAGGGAGTTGCGCCTCATACTTCGTAATGCTAGGGGGAGATGGAGATTGTCGAGCCCCCGATATTTTTAGCACATCAACTTGGTTTTTTTAAAACTCAAATTCAAATCTGGGACTCGAGGTAGGGTAGCTTTATTTATGTCACATGACTTAGAAGGCATACCTTCCCACCTTTCCAGAGATGCACCATTTGTCGAATTACCCCAATAGGAAGGCCGTTTCAAGGTAACAGAATGAGATGATTGGGTTTTTGCAGCTTTGAGAGAATCGGATCTTGAATTTAAAGCAGCCCCCATTTTCTTTAAGACTTCCACCTGAAGTAGCTCCACTTTCCGTTGGAGATCCTCATTTAAACCCCTACAGGCACAACTATTTGCCAGGGTGCCAGAACCAGCAGAATTACAGTTAATCAATTCCGTGGTAGGTAATCTCTCAGACATATGCTCCAATACTGCAAATCTGTTAACACAATGGATTGGGGAGAGAATTGCCTTTTCTTGGTTATCACTTATTGCCACTGAATTATTTTGATTCAGTGTTAGAATGGGAGGTAAGAGCTCACTGGGTTTCCCTATGCCTTTAACCACAGGGCTATGAATGATTGGGTTTGTAGTTGAACCAGCCTGTTTCCTAAACATTGATGGAATTATACACTGGGGATGGCTAACTGGTCCATTCTCTTGCAGGTCTGTGCCAATATTAATTGCTACATTGTTAGACCCCAGGATCTCTTCACATTCAGAAACTATAACGTCTATTCTGTCTAGGACACAATTGTTCCCCCCATGATTTGCTTTCTTAACTTTTTTCCCTTTCTTGTTTCCAACTAAAACCCCACCCTCCATTGCTTTCCTTTTCCCCATAGAATTTGTGGCCCAGCTGCCTTTTACAATAAATCAATGGTCCCCCACCAAACTGGAAGCAGCTGTTAGAATAGTTCAGAGATTGTTCCACAAACAGGCCCACCGATAGGCGTAGTAACAGTATCTTGTAGTTTGAGTAAAAGTGACAGGGGGTGGGTGGCCCAGCCCAGCCCAGCCCAGCCCAGCCCAGCCCAGCCCAGCCCAGCCTCTGCCAGCCGCTGATGGGCCCGCTCTTGGCCCAGGCAAGCCCGCGCGCGTCCTGCGCTGCGGGAGCCCAGATGCTCTTAAATGCGCCGCCTGGCTCTACCCCCGTGACGCGTGAACGTGTGCAACACGGGGGGAGCTGGGAGATGTAGTCCGTGGCAAAAGGCAGCGGGTCCGGCGGCGGGAGCAGGAGCGCGGGCAGCAGCAGGTCCGGTATCAGAAGCAGACTCAGGATGCCAGTGTATCTGTTGAAAAATTATATTATTGATATTATCAAATTTCATGACATTCAAGACAAGTGGCGCCCCCATATTCTCAATGCCTTGAAGCTTGCAGTTTCAGTTTAAATTGTGCTTGATGTGTACGAGTTTAAAGCACACAGAAAATAAAACAAAGCAATGTTTCTTCCATAGCTGCTTTTTAGGTGTCTCAAAGAATAGGAAAGTGCTGTACAAATGACTATACAATATCGCTGCCTCTCTATTACATTCTTAGCAGAGCTTACATTCATTGTCTTGTTCTGATGTTAAAGTGTGGTGAAGTACTCTTGCTGTCTTTCTGCAGATCTGGTGGGATGTTGTAACTGGGCTTTTTATCCCTGTTGATCTATCACCAGGCACTTAAAGTAGTCCACCATTTCCCTGATTGCAAATTGAATGGTACTGGCGGGGTGCAAACTAAGCACCTGCAATTACCAGTGCCCTGAGATAAGAACCCGCTAGTACTGTGCAATTATAAGTTAAACCCCATGTAATAGGGTATTACTGTGCAGATCTGATTTACCTGGAAGTATTCTGCATAGTATTTCACTTTTCCGTGGGGTTAAACCCACCTGCCCTAAGAAGTTGGTAAAAGTGTACAGGGGCTGCTGTAACTGAGGCAACGCTGGAAGAAGGAGATGAGGAGGGAGAAGTACGGTGTGGAGAATTGTGACTGGTAGGTCAGGGATGAGCATGTAATATCTGAGGTTTGGGAAGAGGTCATAGAAGGGGTGCAGTCTACAGTGCAGATTTTCCCATAGTGACTTTACCTGTTGGATTCCCCCCCTGTAAAATGAGATACATTATTTCGGCACCTAGTAAACCCATGTACAGAAACACTGAATCTCTCATGATTGTGCGGAACAGAATTCAACAGTGGAATTGTGCTACTTGCAGTTCTAAATCAGGTCTCATATTTTGTGTGGGAGCCTTGCAAGAGGGCTTATTAGGCAGGCAGAGCTCAGTACCACGAAGCACAAAAAGAAATTTAAAAAAAAAAGAAAAGCCTCCTATACGGCTTTTGGATGACATCATTGGTTGAAGTGGGTGGTAACTATTAGGAACAAAGGTGTTATCAGCTGCGTTCTGTAGTGTGTCCGTCTAATATAAACTTATAAAAAATATATTTTTTAACTAACAATTCGCGCTGAGTTTTTTCTTTCCCAAAAGTGAAGCAAACTGTTGATTTAGTATTTACTTCCAGTTCCAAACTTTATTTGCCCAGGAAAGTTCTCCTAAAGTAATTCAAAGAAGGAGTACTGCTGCTTTACGTTGCTTTGAGTCAAGGGGGCCTAGCATCGGTGGTAAATGGGTGTTCTCAATCAACCACCCAAGGTTTTTGACACAAAGACATATCTGCTAACATCCGTAGCAAGAGTTATGTGCCAAAAAATGATGTAACTTGGAGAAATGTTTTTATCTCTCCAAACATTTCCATCTTTGCATGTGAGCTGCTCTATATAGCACACATACCACCTAGGTCTAAGCATAGCCTTTCGTAATTGAAGAGTATTGTTACACTACAAAACGTATGCTTGACAGAATGCACACACATTAATGCAATAGTGTTTGAATAAGCTCTGGGCAGCATAAATTGTGCCTAGTGGAGGGAGACAGGAAATCAGTGCCATATCTTTTTAGATATGCTCTCTCCCTTTCACACAATAGAGTGCAGTAACTTTGATTTTTGCACTTTGTTTCGTGAATTGTTTGCAAACCTGCCTCTTATCTCTTTGCACAGTTTGCAGGAGCCTATCTTTTACTGTGTGTAATACAATTTTAAAATAATGACTTGTAGGCTGGAACCTCATAGGACTAAAAATACATGCCACTATTTTCCGGCACGCCAACCAGTTTTCCGTTGTGTGACTGTCTAGCTACAGACCTCTACAGTGACTGCATTAACCAACTGGGATTTCATAACGTAAAATAATCAATTTCCTTCTGATTACTTTAAGATTTTATTTTCATTTACGGCACGTGCGTGTATGCATACTTTATATGTATTTATCTGAAGTTGAAAGGCCAACAAAATAGTTGCAGGATATATATTTTTTTCTTTTTTAGCTATGTCTCTGGCCCCACTCAGGATCACTGTTCTTAAGTTTGTTTATGCGTTTTAAATCTTGGCCAGCAATAAGGGCACATCTTCAGCATGTGTGTCCTGCAAACTACACCAGCCAGGGCTAAAACAAATAAGGACAGTGCGAATGATTTGTAATTCGGCCAAGGATGTTTTTTTAGGTTAGGGACTGAATGAGAACAACTCCTGTGTCGTTCTCCCCCACAGGAAATAGAGCCTGAATACCACACGCATCCACATGGCAAGTGAGAGGATTTTTGGATTCCTTTAGGTGCAGTTTTGACATATAGGTCGGAAGAGTAGGGGTAGCTCCCTCCAATGTGCCTCCCTGAGTGGCAGAGAGACTATCTCGTGCCTTGAGGTAGGGCTCAATACCAAAATGGACCTACACATCTCCAAGGAAATTCCAACAGGGGTGGCTCTAGGCTCATGGCGGCCCTGGGCAGGGAGCGTAGGTAGGGGGCCCGGAAGAGGGGGTCCAGGCGGGACGGAGCACGGAGGCCAGTGAACAGGGGGGAAGTCAGGGTGTTTGGAAGTGGAACAGAGCCAGAGGCCGCCAAATACCTGCCAGGAGCCGCAACACAAATATTTATCCATCCTCAGAGGATTATTATATTAAGGATATATTTTGGTGTGGTGGCCCCTGGGGTTTGGTGGCCATGTGCAGGTGCACAGCTTGCACATGCCTAAGGCCGCCTCTGATTCTAAGGAAAAATTGTGAAGTTTCTACATTACATTTTGAGGCCCTTCCTGTCGGGGTGATCAGCCTACCCACACAAACGGGATACTGTTTTTTTATCACAAACAGTGTGGGAGTGCTGTGCAGATTCTGGAACTTTCCCGTTTCAAAAACCTGTTGAAAATATGTTATTTTATCCAAACATTCATGGTTCCCGGGTATTCTGGATAAGAAAAAATGGAGGGATCTATGCAAGTCTCACCAACCTGGGCATCACCAAATGCGTAGTTTTCAAAAATGTTTGAAGCTGGTAACTTTCCCTGGTTGCAAACCAACCCCGGACTCAAATACTCCACATATTCAGAAAGTCTGAAATTTCAAGGAAAAATCTTGATGTCCCCATGTTGCTTTTTTGCGCCATTCTTGTCACGGGTGATAAGCCCACCCAAACAAGCAGGTAACATTTTTATAGGGAGAAGTGTGAGAATGCTGGGTGGTAGGGCTTTTGTCAATTCTTGCAGATTACGGAACATTCCCTCTCTGAAATATGAGGAAAATTATTATTTTATGTGAAGTTTGATGGTTTCAGGGCGTCCTAGTAAGAGAAAACTGTTGGGTCCACGTAACTCTACCCCTCTGGATTTTTCTGGTATTCAGAAATGGCTGGGTTTGGTAGGTGTTTAGGAAAAAGGGGACCGCTATATACTAATAATGCACTTGCTATACATAGGGAAAACGAATTAATTTGAGAACAGTCTATAGCCAAGTGGAAAGTTCCGAAAATACAAAACAAATTCCATAACAAAAACACTGTTAGAATGTGGAATAATATCATCCAACAATATGAAGACTCACCACCCAGATAGTAAGTCAATTATTCAATTTATTATTCATAAATAGTATAAATATTGTATCTTTTTATAAGATTTTCTTATCCTTTTCCATTTGTATACTTCTTTTTTCTTATAAGGCTAGTTTACAATTCATATACATAAACTCATAAAATCACAAAGCAAACAGACAATTAGCACTAGACATGGCAGATGATGGAGGCAATGCGGCGGGGTAATTCACTACGCGCGTTTCGGCCAAATAGCCTTCCTCAGGTGATCGTCTATTGCAAAAAAAGAGTTAAATCCAGATCATACCACGAAAAAGAGAGAGCGTGTAATGCCGCCAGTTATCAACATGCTAACTTTCCTGATGAAGCTATTATTGGATGCTCATAGGTATGATAGTCATAGCCACAACATGGAGTGCCGATAATGGTGATACCTCAAAATGGGCTTGTTGTATGTAGCGTATACATATCCATGGGCGATGATATAGGCGACAGGGATAAGAATAGTGACTCTTCAAATACGGGCTCTGTGTATGTCCCGTATGTGCACTCCCAGAGGATTCTGTGGGCGTGAAACTTTTTGCGGGGAGAAGCGATTCAGACGGTGATATTGTAAGAAGGGGAAAAATCTTCTAACCTAAAACTGACGGCTGGCGGGTAGCCGAGAGCCGGGGTTCTGTTGGTACTTCATAATTGATATTTTTAGATTGAGATAATGGTCTCGGGATACGGCTCTCGATAAAAACAAAACACCACGTAAGTGTTGGTGTTTGTCTGGGGAGAAGCGATTCAGACGGTGATAGTGTAAGAAGGGGAAAAATCTTCTAACCTAAAACTGACGGCTGGCGGGTAGCCGAGAGCCGGGGTTCTGTTGGTACTTCATAATTGATATTTTTAGATTGAGATAATGGTCTCGGGATACGGCTCTCGATAAAAACAAAACACCACGTAAGTGTCGGTGTTTGTCTGGTCCACTGCAGTGGGAATTCTAGGTTTACTTGCCATATGCATGGGGTCAAAGGGAAAATTAAAGATTTGGTCCAATTAATCTTAAGGCCAGATAATTGTCCAAAGGACAGGGGTGAGATGCTGCTCAGGTTCCCTGACAAAGAGGAGCATGTCATCCACATATACAGATGCAATCAAACAATAGCCTGGGAATCTCACGCCTCTGTGTCCATGATACTGTCTCAATGCACACAGTAGAGGTTCTGCTATCAATGCAGTCATTGAGTGTAGTGTAGAAGTGTGGCTCACTGGTTAGAAGTGGCAGACCCTGAAGCAGAAGTCAGCCCGGGACCAGGGTTCAATTCCCGACGCGGCAGGGGTCTTGGGTCAATATCCGCGGACTCGATAATTCTTGCCTAGGTGCCTACGCTAACCATGGGTCCCACTCTGCAACTCTGGGCAATAGCTGGCTTAATATCCACAACGGCCCTAGCAGGGGATGCCTGGCTTCACCTTGGGCGTGCCCTCTCACAGGGAAAGCCAGGACTGGTTCCCCAGCGGTATACAGCGCCAGGACGCCACGTAACGAGGTAACAGTGCGCTTTACAAGTATACATACATTACATTACATTACATACAGCATTGAGGACAGGGAGCATCCCTGCTGAGTACCCTGAGAGATGGATATAGGATATGTAACTTTATTTCCAAGTATAATTCTAGCAATCTGAGCATTGCACAGTAACATTACCAGCTGGATAAAATCTCTCCCACACCTTCACGCCATAATACTGCTTCCATAAAAGACCATTCCACAGAGGCAAACTATTCTCAGCCTCTAGAAAGACTCCTGCCCCCTTAACCGCTGGGTTGATGTTTTAGATGGTGCCGAACAATGTCCTGAGATTGTATGTGAGATGATGCCCGGGCAGAGAGCCAGCCCGTTCTGCTCCTACTAGTAGGGGGACCATGGGAGCCAATCGGTTGGCAAGTATACTGGCAAAAGAAATTCTATCCAAATTCAATAATGATAGAGGCCTGTACGATGAGCAGTCATTTGGGGGTTTCCGTGGTTTAAGAAGAATACAAATATGGCCTCTCTCGTAGATGGGGGAATAGTTATGTTTATGACCATTTCCTCATATAGTGTGATTAGATGTGGAATCAACAGGTCTTGGTAGGCTTTGTAAGTCGCAACAGTTAATCGGTCTATGCCAAGGGCGGTTCCCAATCGCATTGTTTTCAGTGCAGCTCTGACCTCTCCAGGGTCTAGTGGGGCCATCAGATGTTCTCTGTGTGAGTCAGTGAGCCAGGAAATCTGAATATGCTTCAAGTAGTCTTTAACTGCTGCATGGGCCAGCATTATCCGTGACCTATTGTGAGTGGGATGGGCGAAAGAAGAAGTGAGGAGGCCGAATTTGTGGATCAATGATGTCAGAATTTATTCAAATAGTTGAAGATTGTAGATTGAGGATACTTTGTGCCCTATCACAATGAGGGACACACGTAATGAGTTAATAAGAAAGCCGATAGATCACACAATTTAAAAACCTTGCAACAGAGATAAAGAACAACAAGAGGTGTGAGTTCAGTGATGCTCAACCCAAAATAATAGGCACTGTACACTCGTATTCAAGAGAATTAGCACTAGAAATAAGAACATATGCCTAATACATAAAAAAAGAGTGAGCACGCCAGGGAGACCATCATAGTGAAGTCTTTTTGCCACAGGGAGGAGATTATGTCGAACAAGTGGTTTCCCATGTGAGAAGTTGGCCTGATATGCAGTGTTTCCAATTCTGGAACCACTTGGTATCAGTCCAAACAAACCCCAAAGATGTCTGGTTGTAAGTCAACCTTGCTAGACAAGCTATCCTAGTGGTAGCATGGACTAAGCAGCCTTAAAGGCTTAACTTAAGAGGTCGTGTTAAGCGAGCTGTTTTACCACATACAATCCTGTAATCAAATGAAAGGACACCACACAAGTATATATTATAAAAATATATGTATTTATTTCTAAATTACTCCCCAGTACTCTTTATGAGGAAAGGGGCACAAGCGTTAAATCAAAAGCACAGTATAACATACAAAGTTGCACAATTTTGGATGAGGGCCGGTGGCCACTCAAACCATATACTAAAAAAATGGTATAAGAGATACCAATCGAACAGTGGTTAGGCCTAGGGCCTAGGGAATCGCTGGGAGCACTCAGGACTAGCAATGCTAAAGTCGGGAGTAGCCCACGGAATTCGGGTGCAGCACGGAAAGTGCGGCTTGCACCAATGCAATGTCAATGGTGCGTAAAAGTTACACAAAGTGAGTTAAAAGATACTTCCGCTGAACCTAGAGGAACAAAACATAAGACACAGACCCTAGAGGTGTGTACCAGTGTAGGAACACCGGCGTTGCAATGTTACCTCACCCACAGGAAGTGGGTGCACAGGGTCGAAGTGGCGTCGGGTTTTGACACGCAGGCTCTTGGTGCTTGGAGCTGAAGAAGCTGCAGGCGATGGAAAGTGGAAGTGTCCGGTGTGATCCAAGGGCGGATCGAAGTCGAGATGTACCTGAAAGCAGAGGGGACAGAGTCTGGGTCACTCAGCAGTGACCAGGGTGGAACCAGGACGGAACCAGGACGGAACCAGGCAATGTCGGGCGCAATCAGGTGGTTGTCGAGAGGCTTCTCTCCGCTGTCACGTGGGCTCTGGGGCATCTGCGATGTCCAGGAGCAGGTCACGATCTGTCCCACGTAGGCTCTCGCCGTCAGCACTGTCGGCTTCAAGATTGCAGCAAACAGCACTTGGCAAAAGCAATCCACGCGGAACCGGGAGATTGCTTCTCACTCGAACCAGGAGGGTCAGAGTGGGGGCTCCTTTTCACAGGAGCTGGTGCAGATCTGGAGCAACCAGAAAAGCAAGTCGTATTCAAGGTTTCGTCGGCACAGGGGCCACAAGCCAGCTGGCAAGTGACCGGGCCACCGCGTCGAGCCAACACAAGCAGAAGGGCCCCACGCAGCACTCGTCAAGTGTGGAGGGGGTAGCTTTGGTGCAAGTGTAGCTCGGGGTGGGGGCTTCTCAAACCCCGGTGTACAGCTTCGAGGGTCACTCGTGGGCTGCACGGTCAGCGTCTCGTGGCCTTTTCAAGATGGCGTGCCCCACGCTTCCGGTCGCCTCCACTGGTCTCAGCTCTGCAGGGACTGTGGATCGGGCTGGGAGAAGGCAGGCAAGTTGATCTCGTCGATCTCTGTCGCTCGAGTTCCGGCGGGAACTGCAACAAAGCAAGGGTCGAGGGCTGGATGGTGCCTGTTTGCACAGGGTGGTCACTCCTTGACCACAAGGGAGATTCTTCAGTCTTCTATGTTGAGTAGAATGTCGAAGGGTCCAGAATTCGTTTCTTATGTTTCTTCAGGATGATCTGAGTTGCATTGGCACTGCTCCCACTCTTATTCGAATCTGGTGGGCTGGACATCCTGCTAGGTCCCCTCCTATGGGTGGGACCCAGGAAGGGGGTGGTTACACCCCTTTCCTTTGATCCAGGCCGCGCTGGGACTGGGGCTGGAAGGCCCCAGAACCGGTTTGGCCGGATTATGCAAGGGGCAGCCTTGTGCTCCCCAGGCAGTGTCTGGTTTCTTTGAAACCTCCCTGCTACAATCCACTATCTCCTGTCTGGGGGGGTTTAACACCGCCCTTCGACAGGAAACCCTTTGTCCAGGCCACCATTTGCTGAGTTTCGGTCAGCAGCAGGAGGCCAGACCCGCGTCTGTGGCAGAGGCATCCATTTTGTGGATCTGAGGCTCATTTTAAATCAACCGCGTTTCAGTAAAGTAACATGTCTTATCCCTCTAGAAGGGTGGAATGCTACCCCCGTCGCCAGAACTGGCGAGGGGGTAGTATTCCAATTCGTATGACACCTTACACAACATGTTTTGATAAAGCCAAACCAAAGTTGCTATATAACCGCGAGGATTATAAGGCGCTTAAGAGTATATGGTATGGCATTATCCCGGATCAGCTTAGGGAGTTGTTCCCGACAGCTGCAGACAGGCTCAGCTCATGCCAGAGCTCCATCTCACATAAAACCACGCACTCTGCCCCCAGGATTGATGAGGCCTTCCATAGGAGTGGTTTACAGGCTTATATATGTGTCCAGATATAGGTATACTATATCTAAGCAAGGGGTGATTACACCCACTTGTCCCAGCTGAGTGATCAGCCAGTTGTGTCAATTTAAGAACCAGCCAGGGGTGGCAAAAGCTATGCTTCAGCCCCTGGTAGGCCTTGGTGGCACCTATGCCCTGAGCACCTATAGTGCATGGTACAGGGGCTGACAAGGAGTCCATTTCCAATTGTGGTATGTACCTATAGCACATGTATTATAAATTTAGAGAGAGAACAGCAAGCTGGGGGTCTGATTAGCAGGCCCACAGCCTCAGTAAGTCGAAAACCAGTGAAGCAAAAAGCAAAAATTGGGGTGACCATAGGATAGCAGACCCTACTCTCCTACACCCATAATTGTTTCATGCCGCATAAATCCGGTACGTCAATACCTAATGAAATATATTTTGATAAGATCCCAAAATGATGGAGAGATAGACAATATGATCGGAGGAGACGCGATTACATATGAAGACATATTCGAGAGGGACTAGGAAATATATAACGAAGTCCTCACTGATAAGCAATAATTTCAAGTTTCATAAACTATTACAAGACTTTTATAAATAGTTGCTGGATATAGAAATTAGGTAAGGCAGAGGGCCATTATCAATATGAGGAGTACGTTCGTTCCCATGGGAGAAATAACTAGGCTAAGATGGCGGCCATGCTGATGTAAAAGTGAGCCTGCCTTTAACGAGATAGGAAAGACGGGAACACGTGACCGTGTTTGAGCAATTTAAAAGAAGGGAGTGAAACGTAACGTCTGTTTGCTCCAGCCACTGTATTTTTGACGAGGACGTACTAGGTGAGACTATCCGCTTCTGGGTCAACGTAGGCGAGTCCGTAGATTTGCAGGGACTTGGGTGGTATTGAGCACCTGCGTAATTAACGAGAAATCATCGGGGCTTTGAGTTTTATATTTTAATTTTAATTTTAATTCAAACCTGGTAACCGATGAGGGATTCACCCACAGGCATTTTTGACAGCAACCGAGCGTAATTTGTAGTTTGGCGGCCACATATGCTTGGGCTGGGCTGGACGAGGTGCAGTCCTGAGTGGCGTAAAGTCATTGGCTCTATTGGTAGTCATAACCTCGTGGGCAGCATGAAATTAAATGGACCTCGGTTAAAGTGGTCATAACGGCTTGCCCTGTATAAACATATTGTAATAAATGCCATAAAAAGAGGTTGTGCGGTTAAATGATATATAGATACGAATTTGAGCAAACGTTATATTGGAGCTCCAACTAGAGACACTAATGAGATAATGTGTGTGATAAAACTGAGATATGTGTGTAAATCACAGAGGAATAAGTAACCTTAGGTTTTACTGTTTATTCTTAGAACCCTCAAACTGGGATAATTGAATAAATCCCTCGATAAAAGACAAGAAGGAATGAAGACTCTTTGGTTTTAACGTGATATTATTAAGAACTAACAACATAATACAGACGGGTAAGCTACACTCTATGTAATGTTAGAAGAATAGTCTAACGAATAAATGTGTCCTACACTGAAAGGTTTTTCATTATAATCTGATAGGTGCAATTACGGACACCAAGATATTATAAAGGGCTGGCCATTGCGCGAAGTAAACAAGCCGCAGGACCGGGAAGATAACTACCCCATGTATAAAAATGTTTGATTAAAAGTAAGTAGTACTCATCTCAGGTAAAGAGAATTTAATATGAGAAACCAAGTCAAGTCAAGTCAATCAATTTATATAGCGCGCTAAATACCCAGTGGGTCTCAAGGCGCTTGAAGAAGGGTGGGGAATTACTTGTCAAATATCCACGTTTTAAGTTGCTTTCTGAACGCTAGGTGATTCTGAGTAAGGCGAAGGTGAGTGGGGAGTGAGTTCCAGGTTTTAGCTGCCAGGTAGGAGAAGGATCTACCTCCCATGGTGGTTTTGTTGATGCGAGGTACAGTGGCAAGGGCTTGGTTGGAGGATCGTAGCTGGCGGGAGGGGGTGTAGAAGGACAGTCGTGTGTTGAGGCATTCGGGTCCGATTTCGTAGAGTGCTTTGTGTGCGTGGGTTAGGAGCCGGAAAGTCATCCTCTTATTGACGGGGAGCCAGTGGAGGTTTTTCAGGTGACCAGAGATGTGTTCTTTACGCGGGATGTCTAATATGAGCCTGGCTGAAGCGTTCTGGATGCGTTGGAGTTTTTTCTGGAGTTTTGCGGTGGTACCGGCGTAGAGGGTGTTACAATGACCAATAGTAGCCTATGATCACTGTCACAGTAACAACTAGAGTGAATGGTGGTGGATATTAAGGTATGCTGGAAAAGTTTTTTAACTTAATGAAGTGTAGATCATGCATGAATGTTCTGTTTTAGATAAGATGAGGGTGATGTACTAGATGCCCCTCCTAGGAACCAACTGTCTTAATTAGAGAGTTGTTTATCCTGACGACATGTGGAATGCACAAACAGCACAGGATTTAATATGCAATTAGTTTAAATAGACCATGGGGGACAGTTATTAATAATATATGATCCCTATAATGTTATTTATAGTTAGGAATTTATGAAAATGAGTTGTTCGACATATAAAAAAATTGTGTGGAACATGTCAACTAATGTGGAGATGATGTCATCAAATATAATATGCATTGTTGTTTATGTAAACGTATACCAAGGATGGATAGTGATTATGTCTTTTTTCCCTCTTTTTTGCCCTTTATTATCTATTACATCTTTTCTCACAGAAACTTGTGTTTTAAATTTGTCCTGAGGAAGGTGGTGCGCATAGCAGGATCCACCAAAACGCGTCGACTTGGATTAACTTGATTGTTTTTAATGTGTTGTAGTATTTTCGTCTGAAGATACATGAATTGTTTAACTGATACTTTGATAAGAAACACGTGTATATTTGAGGGATATTTGCCAATGTTTTTAATACCATTTTAAAAATAAAAATACTTTTAATGACACTTCACGCCTTGGTAACGTATTATATATAACATTTCATTAGATTGTAAGTGCTTTTGTGGTTTCACTTGACCCGAGGGGCTAGGAATGTATGAAAGAGTGTATGAGGATAATCGTATAAGGGAGATCTCCTGACCACTGCAGGAAAGGTGCAGAATAGGTGGTTATTCGATTTATATGTAGATAACATAAGCAAGGGAACCCTCTTGGTTTTGAGAATTTATTCAAATACACCAAAGGGGGATCACTGAATGTCCGGGAGTTAATTCACTGGGTGACACTGAGGGCTTCTTCTTTCTAGGGCTTCTGCAATGCTCTCGGGGTCCTTCTCCCTTTTGGCTGGTAATCTTGATGTGATCACGCACCCCGGCAGCCTCAGAAAAACAGAGACAGAAAGGGCGGTAAATTAACTGGTCTTAGTCCCTAATTGAGAGTGTAGGATGAGTTGCACCCTTCGTGGTTTGGTGAGGTTTGGCCAGTGACAGCTTAACAGGTTTACAGGAGATGTCGGGATAGGAAAGGGGGTTTAAACTGAGAGAAGCGTTCAACAGTCTGGTGAGATAATTAAACGGAGAAGTGCAGTAGCTAAGAGGAACTAGCGTGAGAGTCACAAGTGCTCATGAGCGTGGGGCTCAACAAACAAAACGTGAAAAGTGGTTGTGCACGCAAGTATTTACAGTGCCCCGCCGTATATCTTCGACCCCCTCCCTTATTTGTCCCCCCCTCCCGAGTCACGTACCGCGTCAGACGCAATCCTCCTGGATTGCGGCAGCTCATCAGCATCCACGGGGGGCGTCCACCACTCCTCAGTCCAAAGCTCCGGTTCTTCCTCTGGCTCGTGGACGTCGTCGGGGCTGGTCTTCACGCTCTCCCTTCCGCTGTTCTCCTTACTCTCGTCCTCCGTCGATTCCTTCGCCTCGCTGCTCTGTGCTCCTCCTTCCGGTTCGAGAGCGCCGAGTAGTTCTCCTGTGACTCTTTCATACTCCGCGGGTCCCGCCTCACTGTTCGCCCATTGGCTCTCGCGTACCTCCAATGTGACTCCTTCCTGTGTGTAAGAGGCAGGGGAAGAGATGAACTCTTTCTCTCCCGGCCTCCGAGAAATGGAACTGTTCGGGTTCAGGTAAGATGGGAGGCATGGCGGGAGGAGGGGCAAAGAGTTTACCGAGGCCACCTCCTCACACCTACATAAGTTCGCATAGTAATTGCAGAATCGGTCAGCGATACCTTCAGTATCATGCACCAGACTTCAATCTTCGTTTTTTAGTTCAATAATTGTGCTAGCCTCCCTTTTGGGATGTTGTAAACCAGCTAACGTTGCTCCGGGGCGTTCGCCCTCCCCATATATTCGTGCATTAGCGTATTTGCCTATGTGCTTAACCTTACTATCTGCCACGTCATGGTACTCCTCAAGGCCTTGCCTAATGACATTTAAGCGTTTGATATCATCAGTCTGCATATCTGTTTGTTCCATCTGTACTATTTCAGTTTCTAACTTCGAGAGCCTATCGAATATTGAAGGAAGTACCCCTGTGTGTTTTGAGATGACAACTCCCCTTATGTATAGTTTAAACGACTCCCAGACTGTAGTGAAAGTAGTGACTGATCATATATTGTGCTCAAGGAAGCTCTCTATGGAGGAGGCTGTTTCAGCATGAAACACTGGGTCCAGCAGAGAGTAGGGAGGGACCCCCCAAGTAAAGGGGACAACACTGCCCACACTAATTTCTTGTCACGATCTCCGAACTCCTCAGGATCAGGGTGATGCTTAGAGGGGTCCACCTCCTGATTTCCCCACACTCTGACCAGACAAGCATACACAGAGTATAGAGGCAATCAAGCGAGGGATGGGTAAGGTAGGGAACAGCAATGGAAGGGAGACCTGAAACGAGAAGACGCAAGGTCATTAACAACCTGAATTCACTGGCTACTCTCATATAATTCCCGCTAGACTTTTACACACACCTATAGTATGTTGTTCCGGGGTGAACCCTTCCTCTGACTTCTCTGGACAGTAAGATACATCTCTCACCACATTACTCAGAAGAATCCTACAAAAAGGTCAAAACATAAATGTGACGGGCACGGGGGCCGGAACCTCAGACTACTGCCGAATGGTGGACAGCCACACCTCTTTTACCCTGCACCTTGTCCCCACAGAATACCTCAGCATCGTGGACCGAAGAGGACGACTCAGGTTGGATTCCGATTAGTAATTCGGAAGGTCCCTTTAAAACTTCTGAGCCAGGCAACGAGTCTCCACCCCCTGAGGGCGTAACGGAGTCAAAAGCCGGAAAGGCAGGATCCTCAACGGACGGCGTTTCCCAAGGAGCGGAGGCCCACGTGGAAGACGACGGGAGATTCCAGGTCTCGGAGCAGAAGGAGAACGACACGCCAGGAGGCCAACGGTTTCACGCTTCGCCCCGCCACGTTCCCACGGGAGGAGCGTGGCTCCAAGAGGTACGGGGCCGGGTAGCGGGTTGGGTCGGGCGGAAGAAACAGTAGTGAATGTTTCTGTAGAAAAGCCCTCTATCCTCTACCCCTGCACGAGCACTTCCTTTCCCCACCTGTTAGGGGTAGATTAAGTAGTGCACGAATTCACGACGGTTACTCCCTCACTCCCGGTCCCTTGAGAACGTATCACAACATTATTTGGTCCTGACCCTCGTTTCTTTTCCTTTGCCGGTACCGGAGCGGAACTAAAAGACGACTCCCGGTGTGGACCTCGACCACCTGACGTCCCGAAGCCAAAGAGTCAACGCCGGAGGATTACTTTTCTTTGTCCCAATTCTAAAGACTGTTTCATGAAAAAGACTTACTTCCCAATAAAGCCTTCGTTAAAACCGTTACTGAAGGCGCCTGTGTTCCTCTTTTCATCAGCCCCACCTGTAGAACCAACAACCCCCAGTTCAAACCCCAACGTCCCATCCACCTCGGGACAACTGGTGTCAGAAGTGGGATCACCATCCGTCTGTAAAGAAAAGATGGAGGCCCTAATTGACCATATCATTAAAGGACAGGAGAAATTGGAAAAAGCGATGGAAAACCAAATGACGTCCGCACAGGCAGACCGGGACATGTTCACTTCCACGATAACAGCTCAACTGGAAAGTCTAAAGAGTATAACCCCTGCGCCACAAGTCGTCCAAGGGGAGGTTAGAGTACATACCCCCCATCCCCCAGGGGTGCCTCTCCAGAAATACGTTTCAGGTGAAGATCCGGACGCCTTCCTGATTAACTTTGAAAGGGCGGCACGTGCACTGAGTTGGCCAGAAGAGAAATGGCTGTTTTTTCTAGCACCTCTTCTCACCGGCGAAGCCCAGTCTGCCTATCAAGCTGCTAATCCCCTCGGTACAACCCCTTACGCCACCATCAAAATGGTGATCCTGGACCATTTAGGTTTGGATCAGGAGGCCCATCGTGTGCGATTCAGGAAAGAAAGAGGCATTCCCGGGGAGAACCCAAAGACTCTTTTTTTTAGGCTAAAGATGTCAGCCGACAAATGGTTGCGCCCGGACCTCTGTAGTAAAGAGGACATTCTAAAGAAAATCTATTTGGAGCAGTTCATGGAAGCCCTGCCTTACGCTACACAGCGTTGGTTGCACCAACATGTGGGACTTACTGTAGAACACGCAATCGAAATGGCTTCCCAATATGCTAGAGCTCAACCAAAAACCCTCACGTGGGAGCCGGAAAAAACTCAGAAAGTGCTTCCGCCATCCAAACTGGAGAAAAAACCTAAGGGCGGAGTAGAACTGCCCCGACTACTACGCCCCACAAGTATGGTCCTTCCACCAAACAAAGGTCCTCAGTGTTTCGAATGCGGAGAGTGGGGCCATATCGCAAGAATGTGTCACAAACGTAAGCCACCAGAGGAACCGATGGAAGTCGGCTATCTCCCGAGGACAGTGATGTACTCCGCCGAAATGGGCAGCACCTTCTACGTGAGTATGAGGATGAATGGTTACTCTGTAAAGGCCTTGCTAGATTCAGGGTGAAGGCAGCCAGTGATTCAAACCCGATTTGTTAAACCAGAACAGATGAATCCAAAGGGGCCCGTTTATATAAGGTGTGTCCACGGAGATGTAAAACCATACCCCGTAGCATCTATTACGATAGCCCTTCCAAATAGGGAACCTTGTAAGGTCTGGGTAGGGGTGGTGGACTCACTTCCTGAAGACATGATCTTAGGAACAGATAACCCTGAGTTCTTGTCCCTTTTCAAAGAGACCCTTTCCCAAACAAAGCAGAATAGTAGCCTTCCTGCATACCTGTCCCCCGAACCCTGGGTTATTGATCGAAACTTCCGTTTTGCTCAGAGTGAGGACAGGACCTTAGTCAATGCCTGGGAAGCTGCCCATACTGCGGGTGATCTAGCCCCTTCCTCTTATCCGCGTTTTGTGATAAAAAAACGACCTACTGTATAGACAAAACAGAGCGGAAGGAGAACTACAACTGCTGGTACCCCAGTCCTTTAGAGAGCAGGTTCTTTTCTTTGCCCATGCACATTTGATGGCCGGTCACGCAGGAAAAGAAAAAACTACTGACAGCATAACCAGACATTTCTTTTGGCCCGGGATATATAAAGACGTGCAGGAATATTGTGCGAAATGTGAAGTGTGTCAATGACAAAATACACGTCGACCACCCATGGCTCCCCTACAAAAGATGCCCATTATTGGAGTACCATTCGAAAGGGTCGGCATGGACATCATAGGCCCCTTGCCAAAGTCGAGCCGAGGGTACCTGTATGCCCTAGTCATAGTTGACTACGCCACCAGGTTTGTTGAAGCCTTCCCGCTGCGAACCACCACCACAGCAGCCATCGCTGAAAAATTTGTAGAATTGTTTTCAAGAGTGGGGTTTCCTAAGGAAGTACTGACTGATCAGGGAACTCCCTTTACTTCCAAGTTAATGAAAGAGGTCTGTGCTTCCCTTGACATAAAACATCTAAAGACCTCGGTGTACCATCCACAGACCGACGGTCTGGTGGAACGGTATAATCAGACCCTTAAATCAACCCTGAAGAAAATGTTGTCTGCCGAAGGACCCTCCTGGGACAGGCTCTTACCAATAGCCCTTTATGTTATTAGTATTTACAACAAGGGGTGGTGAGGGACAGAGTCTCTGAATTAAACAGAATACTCTCACCCAGTCAAGAGATCAGGGCTAGATCCAACACCGTTTTTTAGCTCACTGCACCATCCCAGTTTCAGAACCTGGCTGTATGCAAATTAGTCTGTTCCTGTCCCAGTGCATGATGGGAACAGGGCAAACCAAACTACAAAAGCCAATTCTTACACTGGGAAGGAAACAAGCTACCGGGGACCGGTTTCTGGCATTTCAGCCGTCTTCGGCCCGGCTTGCTTGAATCCTGATGGTGCAATGAGCAAGGGACTCACATCTGAGTATACCCTTCCACGCTTAGGGTGGACAAAAATATTTACAACAAGGGGTGGTGAGGGACAGAGTCTCTGAATTAAACAGAATACTCTCACCCAGTCAAGAGATCAGGGCTAGATCCAACACCGTTTTTTAGCTCACTGCACCATCCCAGTTTCAGAACCTGGCTGTATGCAAATTAGTCTGTTCCTGTCCCAGTGCATGATGGGAACAGGGCAAACCAAACTACAAAAGCCAATTCTTACACTGGGAAGGAAACAAGCTACCGGGGACCGGTTTCTGGCATTTCAGCCGTCTTCGGCCCGGCTTGCTTGAATCCTGATGGTGCAATGAGCAAGGGACTCACATCTGAGTATACCCTTCCACGCTTAGGGTGGACAAAAATATTTACAACAAGGGGTGGTGAGGGACAGAGTCTCTGAATTAAACAGAATACTCTCACCCAGTCAAGAGATCAGGGCTAGATCCAACACCGTTTTTTAGCTCACTGCACCATCCCAGTTTCAGAACCTGGCTGTATGCAAATTAGTCTGTTCCTGTCCCAGTGCATGATGGGAACAGGGCAAACCAAACTACAAAAGCCAATTCTTACACTGGGAAGGAAACAAGCTACCGGGGACCAGTTTCTGGCATTTCAGCCGTCTTCGGCCCGGCTTGCTTGAATCCTGATGGTGCAATGAGCAAGGGACTCACATCTGAGTATACCCTTCCACGCTTAGGGTGGACAAAAATATTTACAACAAGGGGTGGTGAGGGACAGAGTCTCTGAATTAAACAGAATACTCTCACCCAGTCAAGAGATCAGGGCTAGATCCAACACCGTTTTTTAGCTCACTGCACCATCCCAGTTTCAGAACCTGGCTGTATGCAAATTAGTCTGTTCCTGTCCCAGTGCATGATGGGAACAGGGCAAACCAAACTACAAAAGCCAATTCTTACACTGGGAAGGAAACAAGCTACCGGGGACCGGTTTCTGGCATTTCAGCCGTCTTCGGCCCGGCTTGCTTGAATCCTGATGGTGCAATGAGCAAGGGACTCACATCTGAGTATACCCTTCCACGCTTAGGGTGGACAAAAATATTTACAACAAGGGGTGGTGAGGGACAGAGTCTCTGAATTAAACAGAATACTCTGACCCAGTCAAGAGATCAGGGCTAGATCCAACACCGTTTTTTAGCTCACTGCACCATCCCAGTTTCAGAACCTGGCTGTATGCAAATTAGTCTGTTCCTGTCCCAGTGCATGATGGGAACAGGGCAAACCAAACTACAAAAGCCAATTCTTACACTGGGAAGGAAACAAGCTACCGGGGACCGGTTTCTGGCATTTCAGCCGTCTTCGGCCCGGCTTGCTTGAATCCTGATGGTGCAATGAGCAAGGGACTCACATCTGAGTATACCCTTCCACGCTTAGGGTGGACAAAAATATTTACAACAAGGGGTGGTGAGGGACAGAGTCTCTGAATTAAACAGAATACTCTCACCCAGTCAAGAGATCAGGGCTAGATCCAACACCGTTTTTTAGCTCACTGCACCATCCCAGTTTCAGAACCTGGCTGTATGCAAATTAGTCTGTTCCTGTCCCAGTGCATGATGGGAACAGGGCAAACCAAACTACAAAAGCCAATTCTTACACTGGGAAGGAAACAAGCTACCGGGGACCGGTTTCTGGCATTTCAGCCGTCTTCGGCCCGGCTTGCTTGAATCCTGATGGTGCAATGAGCAAGGGACTCACATCTGAGTATACCCTTCCACGCTTAGGGTGGACAAAAATATTTACAACAAGGGGTGGTGAGGGACAGAGTCTCTGAATTAAACAGAATACTCTCACCCAGTCAAGAGATCAGGGCTAGATCCAACACCGTTTTTTAGCTCACTGCACCATCCCAGTTTCAGAACCTGGCTGTATGCAAATTAGTCTGTTCCTGTCCCAGTGCATGATGGGAACAGGGCAAACCAAACTACTTTATGTTATTAGGGCACAGAAACAAAGCAGCCTGGGATGCTCCTCCTTTGAACTCCTAAATGGAAGGATGCCACGTTCCTTGTTGGAAATAACTAAGGACATGTGGGAGAGTGAGGAAGTAGAAGAACAGAAATCAATGTTAGAGTACACAAGCAACTTAAGATCCAAGCTGGGAAAGCTACAAGAGCTAGCCTATACTAATCTGGAAGCCCAGCAGAACAGGTACAAACAAACGTATGATAAAGGAAAGAAGTTGAGAACACTGAAAAAAGGAAGCTGGGCCCTTGTACTCTTACCTTCTAGCATGAGCAAACAAAAACATGAATGGCAAGGACCCTATCAGATAGTTGATACCATTGGACTTACTACCTACAGGTTACAGATGTCCCCATCCAAGACACAAACCTATCTCATTAACATGCTCAAGGAAGGGCTGGGACCAGTGCCACGGGAAGGACATTTGGACGCACAAACGGTTGTGGCCCAGACGTCAACCCTGGACCAGTTAGGGGTAAACACAGAGCTGACCAATCAAGAAAAGGAGGAGTTAACAGAAACACTGAAACCCTTTTCTGACGTCTTTTCCGACTTGCCCGGAAGAACTAATCTTGCTGAACATCGCATAGAGACCTTACCGGGTAAAGTTGTAAAGCAAAGACCCTATAGGATCCCAGCTGCCCGAAAAGATGCGGTCCGCAAAGAAGTCCAAGATATGCTACGACTCGGTGTCATACGGCCATCCCAGAGCCATTGGTCTTCACCCATAGTGATGATCCCCAAACCGGATGGGTCCAAACGGTTTTGTATGGACTTCCGTGCTCTAAATGCGGTGTCACATTTCGATACCTACCCCATCCCAAGGGTTGATGACCTGATAGAAAAGATAGGTGATGCCCGTTACATAACCACTATCGACCTCACAAAGGGGTATTGGCAAGTGCCCCTTCGGGAGGAAGATCGGAAGAAAGCGGCCTTTGTAACAGACGATGGAGCTTGCGAATTTACAGTGTTGCCCTTTGGGTTGCATGGGGCCCCAGCAACCTTTTAACGTTTAATGAACCTGGTGCTACAGCCCTACACCGCTTTCAGCTCGGTCTATTTGGATGATATAGTCATTTACAGCCGAGATTGGAAAGAACATCTTGTGCATCTGACAACCATCCTTTCTGCATTGAAGAAAGCGGGACTGCACATTAATGCAAAAAAATCAAGAGCCGCCTTTCATACTGTAAACTACCTGGGGTATGTCTTGGGTGAAGGGTCCATAACTCCCCAAAGTGAGAAAGTAAGAGCAATAGCGGCCGTACCTTTTCCTTCTAACAAAAGAGACCTACGAGCTTTTCTGGGACTGGTGGGGTACTACCGCAGGTTTATACCTCATTTTGCGGAGATAGCAGCCCCTTTGACCGATCTCCTTCGAAAAGACACCAGGCCTAGCGTGTTTAAGCAGCCCTCACCTGAGTCAGTAAAAGCCTTTCAGTTCTTAAAAACCACCATGACTACGGCACCCGTATTGACCTCTCCTGATCATGCTAAACCATATATTCTAGCTACAGATGCCTCCAATGTGGGTATTGGTGCAGTTCTGTCCCAAGTCAGTAAAGATGGCATTGAGCATCCTGTGTTGTATGTAAGTAGGAAGCTGTTTCCAAGAGAATGCAGGTATTCCACTATCGAAAGGGAGGCCCTGGCTATAAAGTGGGCTGTAAAGAAGCTTAGATATTATCTCGAGGGAAAACCATTCATCCTTCATACAGACCACGCGCCCCTGAGATGGATACATCAAAACAGTAGCCATAATCCCAGAGTCTTGAGGTGGTTCCTGTCTCTTCAACCGTATGCCTTTACCATTCAACACCGTAAAGGAAAAGACAATGGTAACGCGGACTTCCTTTCAAGGGTGTTTCCTCTCCCCGAACGGGAGAAGCCAGGGGGGGAGGAATGTGACGGGGCACGGGGGCCGGAACCTCAGACTACTGCCGAATGGTGGACAGCCACACCTCTTTTACCCTGCACCTTGTCACCACAGAATACCTCAGCATCGTGGACCGACTCAGGTTGGATTCCGATTAGTAATTCGGAAGGTCCCTTTAAAACTTCTGAGCCAGGCAACGAGTCTCCACCCCCTGAGGGCGTAACGGAGTCAAAAGCCGGAAAGGCAGGATCCTCAACGGACAGCGTTTCCCAAGGAGCGGAGGCCCACGTGGAAGACGACGGGAGATTCCAGGTCTCGGAGCAGAAGGAGAACGACACGCCAGGAGGCCAACAGTTTCACGCTTCACCCCGCCACGTTCCCACGGGAGGAGAGTGGCTCCAAGAGGTACGGGGCCGGGTAGCGGGTTGGGTCGGGCGGAAGAAACAGTAGTGAATGTTTCTGTAGAAAAGCCCTCTATCCTCTACCCCTGCACGAGCACTTCCTTTCCCCACCCGTTAGGGGTAGATTAAGTAGTGCACAAATTCACGACGGTTACTCCCTCACTCCCGGTCCCTTGAGAACGTATCACAACATTATTTGGTCCTGACCCTCGTTTCTTTTCCTTTGCCGGTACCGGAGCGGAACCAAAAGACGACTCCCGGTGTGGACCTCGACCACCTGACGTCCCGAAGCCAAAGAGTCAACGCCGGAGGATTACTTTTCTTTGTCCCAATTCTAAAGACTGTGTTTCATGAAAAAGACTTACGTCCCAATAAAGCCTTCGTTAAAACCGTTACTGAAGGCGCCTGTGTTCCTCTTTTCATCAGCCCCACCTGTAGAACCAACAACCCCCAGTTCAAACCCCAACGTCCCATCCACCTCGGGACAATAGATTAACAACTTCTAAACTCTCACCATGTAATTACAGTAGAAACACCACTGTCACCATACATACCCTCTTGCACACTCCCTTTAATCCAAGGAAGGCCCTCTCCAAAACACAATAGGTATTATTGAGGCAAGGATGAAAGGGGATTACCAGCATAGCAAAAGGTTCTTCTCCAGAGAATAAATGCTGCTCCAAATCAAGGGAAATAATATAAGCAAAGAAAACTCCAAAATGGAATGACTAGCTGGTTCCAGCAATCAAGTCAGGGTAAGTCTGTGCCCAAAGTTTTAGCTCATCATGACACAAAAATGTCTGGGATATAGATAACCCAAGGATGGTCCAAGTCTTACCAGAACTCCGGTTCTTTCTTACTCCAAAGCTCGGCACCACCATAAATCCTCTGAGCTACTTCTGCCACGAATGAGGAAGGGTTGAGCTGACTGCCTTCAGCCGGTCCTTGGAAGGAGATATAAACCTGCCCGTGTTCGCGCTCAGCCGAGGGGAACAGAAAACAAGGTTCCAATCGAGTCACACATAACTCGATTATCTGAATCTCCTTTCCCCCCTGTCACCGCAAGCGGGAAGGATAACAACGAGAGGGTTCCTGCTCAGCCGAGCAGGCGCGCAGTTCGGGGCTCGACCTGAACCCCCACAGCGAGGTAACGTAGAAGGTGTATCTCAGCCGAGAACGCAAGGAAATCCAACGCCGCAACGAGCCTCAGGAAAACCGAGACGACGACTCGCCACAAATGATCCAAAGACTTCTGGGACTGGAATCACGTACGTCGCAGCCTGCGCGTAATGTGATTAAATAACTTCAGTACTTCCCAGAAGGAAGGCCTTCTGGGAAGTGTAGGCTGGCGATTCCGCCGGTGATGTAGGCGCCTACTGTCGATTCCTGACATTTTTACGTCTAATATGATTGATTGATTGATTGGAGTGATCTGAGTACGCTTTCGGTAGTGACTCACAGGAAGTAACCTTGGGTAGAAGACTTTTGGATAACAACCAGTAATCCTGGTATGTGTATCATGTGGTACCGAGTAGTGTGTGAATACTGGAGTGGCGTGATTGCGCTGCCTCAAAAAATCTAGTAAACCAAGCCTATCCATGATGTTGGTTATTGCCCCTGCAGACGCGCAGGCCTTCTGGTCAGCCCATTGGAACAGTCACAAGAGGGATTTAATATACAATTAAAATCTCCACCCCAAATCTACGGGCAGTCTGTAACTTTAAGTAGGCGAGAAGCAAGCTTGTGATAAAACTGAGAGTCACTTTAATTGGGGCCATAAACGTTCACTAGCCTCACATGAAATCCCTGTTTATAGCATTTAGTGATGACATACCTGCTGTTAGGATCTATAGCAGCGTCCTGCAACGTAAGGCCGGATTTAGAATTAACCCATGTAAGAATGCTTCTAGCATGAGAAGTAAAGCCTGCGGTGCAGTATCGCCCCTGCAGCCGTCTGGGGGTTAGCATGTAACTGTTAGAGACTAAGTGCGTCTCCTGAATCATTGTGTTGTCAACTTGGTGTCTTTTTAGGTCGAGCAGACCTACCCTCAATGCGTGAGCATTGAAGGTGTCTGCTTCAGACCTATTGTGACCCGTATTTAGGAATGTGGACAGTAATCAGACGCGCGCTTTGACATTGTCAGATTTCACCTCGGGAGCGCGCGTCTGAGCTGCGCTTGCGCGGAGTAACACAGCCCTTGCTCACATACAGACACAGGCAGCCCCCACCCCTCTGCATGCACGCACACACACACAGGTGCGCACATGCACACGCAGGCACACGGCACACATACAGGCACACGGCACACTATCCCCTGCCTCGCATTCTCTCTCAATCACACACAGTCACGCATGCGCACACACATTCCCTCGCGCACACATGCACACGCGCACACACTCCCCCCCCTCCCCCACAGGCATACACACAGGCACGCACGGACTTCACATCAGCCCTGGGCCCCACTCACCGGCTGCGCTCTTCCGGCGGGGCTCCTCTCGCGCTCCGCTCCTCACGGCGCGTCTCCTCTTCTGGATCGGGGCTCCCTCAGGTCAGAGGAGCCCCGCAATAGGCGCCACACTCCTCCTTCTCCCCGGCCCCCTCCTGGGGACCCGGGCTACCCAGGACCGGCAGGGCGCTCCATGCGCCGGCAGGCCTTCTTCTCACGGACCTCAGGAGGCGGGACTTTCGGTCGGCCGCGAGCGGATTGGCCGGCCGGCCAAGAGCTTCCCGATCCCTACTAGGACAGGAGATGTGCACGCGAGTGGCCGCTGGCGTCTCGCGTCTCTTCCGCCTTGTTTTGTAGGGGTGTGGAATGGCCAAAGCAGGACATATTGTTTGTGCTCATGAACAAATCCAAATGTTTATTTTGTCTACAGGACAAGGAGTGTCAGTTGCTAAGGCAAGTTATACATCCAAATGTATAAGATGTTTAAGGTGGTATGTATACAAGTTTCAATCGTGCAACACCTTTAATGTTAGGGTGAGAGCTGTAAGAAATACACCAAGTTGTAAGCTCAGCTTGCATTAATGACAGTGGTTCCAATATGTGTTTGCAAATTTTAATATTTATAATACTACCAGTATGACCCTTTATTAAATGTCAATGCATGCAGAAGAACGTAAGCAAAACCGCATGAAGATTGAAGAGGATTAATCGAATGTGCAAATTATTTGCTTCCATAATAAAATGTACCATACGCATTTTACTTTAAAAAAAAAATGGTTAGAGAAAAAGTGTTACTAAACTACTACAGTGTGCTTTCTTTTTAGAACATTGTTAAATATCACTTCTCTAAAGCAATATTTAATTAAATGGGTTTGGTGAAAGGGAATATTAAAAATAAAATAACGGCGAATCAGTGTAAAACTAATATGGGCACCAATCTTTAATAACTTCATTCATAAATCTGCACCAAAGCAAGGTCTAGGACCTCGCATTGGAGCAGAGATAGGACTGTCAGAAATGTACTATAGTTAGCAGAAGCAGGCCTGGAAACCTGTGACAGTTGCTGATTTACAGGCATCGTACTGGCAACTTTTGTGAATTCTATTTTCACGTAACTACATATGTCCTGAATACCCATAAACAGGCAGGTCTGAGTGAGCACAAGCTCGCAGGGCATCCCAACATTGGAACAACCACTTGCCACCTCCTTCCAGATATTGCGAGTCGATTTGTTCACGCAAAAACTTTCATGCCAGTAAATCTTTTTTTGTAAGAGTGAAAAAACAACTGCGTGTAAACCAACCTTACATGTGCACCTAGTCCATAACATTTGATAAGACTTTCCATTGTTTATATAGCTTTAAAATATAAATGCCCAGTCACTGATGCAGCATTTAGTATGTGGTCACTATTATGCAAAAAAAAAAAGAGAGATCTTTGGCACAGTGAGGAGTATTCGGTCTAAGAATTTTGCAATTTGATGACGTGCAGAATGTCAGACTGGGGGCAAGCTCCTTTTCTTTAATGTAACATTTTGTGATATTATGTGAATGCTTAAAGAGTAAATTTGCCAGAAAAATTCACAGGACACTTCCTCAGAAACGAACATAAGAAACAGAACCGTGATATATTCTGTCCTCTGCTATACTTAGAACTCAGGAAGTTAAGAAATAGTGATTTCTAATACAATTATCAAAGCAACCTATTAAGCAAGCCAAATATACCACAGGTCCCTAGTGTTTTTTTCATTCCCCTGGTATGTTTAGAAGTACCATAATTGAATTTCGGCATACTTCGTAATTAATAAGTTTGCATACAGAGGGCCTATTTCAATATTAAACAAGCATTTACAGTGCAATAGGTCTCGCATTATTAAAGTTTGAGCTATTGGCATTGTAAATGAAAATGCCTTTTATTCATTTGATTTTAAAACCTGCAATCAGTGCATAAACACTCACTTTGAACGTATAGTCCTTGCTTACGATGAGCAAGGCTGGCAGTAAAAGAGACTGCCAGCCTTGCTTCTCATACGCATGGACTATAAGTACAAAGTGCTTGTTTACGCACCGATGCAAATTAATAAAAGGCATTGTCATTTACAATGACAATAGCTCAAACTTTAATAATGCGAGACCTATTGCATTGTAAATGCTTGTTTAGATATGCCACTACTTTACGTAGCTTTCTATGATCATTCAGACCTCTGATGTTCCATGTGAGAAGTCTGATACTGTTACTCATATGTCCTGGAGTCCTAAGTGTGGTCATACCGTCTATAAATAAATGTCGCTATACCTATGAGTATAGTGTGCTGCCATTGAACTCTGAAGAACATGTACCTTCTTACATTGAATAAAAACATTTCCCTCTAAGAAACCCCCTCCCATCCTATGCAATCCCAAATTAACAATAGTCAAGCTCATACCCTCCCCACCCACCATACCAAAACTCACCACTAGGGCGAAAAAATAATACCAGTAACACAGTGTGGATAACACGCAGGGGCAAATGTTGCCAGCAATAGATCTTATTCACTGCCTGCCCACCGGTATTATAATTGTTGTCTGAAACAGTGGTTCCTGTGGAATAAAAGAATCAATATAGATAATAAGATGCACAATCGCAATAGAAGGGTTACAATGATGTCAGAGGGCGAAGAAACCACATACACCTATGGTTTTAGTTTGATACAATCATATTTTATATTTTACAAACACAATTCTATATTGATTCTATTATTCCACAGGAACCACTGTTTCTGACAATAATTTACCCACCCAGGTTCCTTAGTGAGTTGTGTTCCCTTGTCCATTTTCACTGCCCGTATCATAAAGCATGAAGAATACTACCCTTCTATGTAGGATAACATTTCTTGCATAATCCAACTCCATTGACCCATCCCCCCTACCCACCAACATCCTTAGAGTTAATTTGTCCTTTACGCCATCCGAAGGAGCAATTACGAAAAAATTGCATATTATGTTCTTACGCCAGGGATATATATATAATTGCCCACTATTGCAAGAGACACTCAGGAAAAAAAAATATATATATATAAAACTATTTTCCTGAGTGTCTCTTGCAATAGTGGGTAATTGGGCAATCAGTGTCCATAGTCTCAGCAGCCCAGCAATCCAACCAAAAAATACAAACATCAAACAAATGATTCACTTTCCTGAGGATAAGAGTTTCCTAGATAGTAGCAGGCAGGAAAAACCCATCACCCGTCCATCTCAGCCTCTATAATCTCTTTGTTAAGTCGATTATGAGGAGCTACCCCCAGACCCTCGACTGTTATGATGCTGGCGGCCCCCACTTATTGTTCCCCGGAATCTGGGGCGCTGTCATCTTGAACTGTATGGGTTCTCGGTGATCCCTTCCAAAGACTGTCGCTCTCTCTCTTTTTCAAGAATTGCAACGCCTGCTTTGGTTCCGTAAAGATAAGTTCCTAAAGATCCGCTGAAAGCTAAGCCTTCACTATTAATTGCGAGAGTGTGAGAAGCTTATCGCTTGTTTTAAAATTGAATTGTTTGTTACCTGGTTTTATTTTGTGCACTCACCTGCATTCTGTTCTTTTGTATCCCGCTCCCTGGTCCACCGCAAGACTAGCTCGTTTGAGTGGAGGGAGGCAGGGAGCTCTTCCGGTCCGAGAGGGAGGTTAGCGCTCTAGTGGCTACCCCCTCTATAAAACAGGATGCTAGCTACGACGTGCAGCGGGCGCGCTGGCGGCGTGCCAAAGGCAAGCCCGTCTGCGCCCGTCCGCGCCCGGGAGTCGCCAGGAATCCTGGCCTTTTTTGTTCAGGCCAGGGTCTCCCCATGAGGCGGACATATTCCTCTGAAGAAATAGTAAGAATGAGGTCCTCCCCCTGCTCTGCTGATGGGTTGGGTGTGTGGACCTTATGTGAGGGTCCTTTTTCATGTCGGACTTGTGGCTTTCAGGCCACTACTGACTGTAAGACTCTTACCGTTACTGGTGGGACTAACCCACTATCTCACACCCCCACAGTTAATTCTAGCACTATCCCCACCTACTTGCAGCAGGGGTGGAGAGGTTTACTGTGCAATGTGCGATCCCTCCCTAAACACTCCGCCGAGGTTTGGGATCTCCTCTCCTCAGTGCAGCCTGACTTTGGGTTTCTAACCGAAACCTGGCTGAAACCCCATTCGGTCCCCTCCATAGCCCTTGCTGTGCCAGAGGGATACATATTCATCCGCATGGACTGACAAAATAAAATAGGTGGTGGAGTCGCCATTGTGCACAGGGACAACATCATAACTACTGTACTGGAACAACATAGTGACCCAACTATGGAAGTGCTGATCTTTCGTATTGACCTTTCGTCCCGTACAAATTTAAAGGGAGCCCTGGTATACCATCCTCCCGGCCCACTAAACAGTTTCCCTCTCCATCTTGTTGAGCTCATTGCCCCGCATGTAATCGCGGGTAGCAGTTTTTTGCTACTAGCCGATTTTAATATACATAGTGAATGTAGCTCCAATGTGGAAGCAGGGACACTTGTAACAGAGTTAGCCACTCTTGGGTTAATCAAGCTCAACAAGGGCCCTACACACATAGCGGGTCATACTTTGGACATTGTTTTTTCCAACTGTCCCAATGTCTCTGTAATTCCCCTCAGCTCCTCCCCTGTTCTGACCATGCATCAATTGAGTTCCTTATTCAGGTACCTAGGAAGAAGAATCAAGTCACTAAGGATTCTTCTGGCTCTTTCAGACAGTGGAAGAGAGTCACCCAGGAAGGCTTTAAAACTACCTTTGTAGAGCCACGGATATTAGAGTCGGCCGGCACTGAAGAGGCGCTAGCCAAGTATAACCTAGCTGTCTCTAGTGCAGTGGACCAATTAGCCACCTTGAAATCCCTCCCTATTACGCCCAGGCTCCCTCAGAACGCCTGGTATTCTCCCCTACTTTGTATACAGAAATGCATCTGCAGGAAGTATGAAAAGCGGTGGCGTCTCACTCATGAGGAGGAGGATAAAGCCCGGTTTTATGTGGCCCTAGCTGAGTACCATGGGAAAATTAGGGCGGCACATAAAGATCATATAGCCCTACAATTACCCCAGGCCAACAATGACTCCAAGGTGCTATACCGCATCTTAAAGTCCTTGACGGACCCCAAGGTGTGCGAAAACCCGATGGTCCCTTCACAAAAATTGTGCGATGAAATTGGCACATTTTTGTTCGCAAAATATTGAGTCCATATATGATAAAATTGTTCAATCAGGAGAGCATTCTGCCAACATTATGATTCCTGTAGAATCTGGACAGGTAACCACTCAACTGCTAGTAAGCTTTCCCCCGGTGACGCAAGAGGAGACTGAGTCACTGATCCGCTCAGTAAAATCTGGATCACCACGGGATTTTATGCCAGCGCAAATTACTATTTCTCTTGCTAGCCACCTATCCCCTTCCATTGCCCATCTCCTCAATCTCTCCCTGCAAGAAGGTCTGGTCCCACTGGAATGGAAGGCAGCACAGGTTATGCATATTCGGAAGAATTCCAAGGCCCCGCTTACTGAGTTTTCCAATCTTCGCCCTATCTCTCTCCTCCCCTTCCTGGGCAAGCTTCTGGAGAAGCATATAAATACCCATCTCTCCAACCATGTTGAACGGACGGGCAGCCTTGATTCATCTCAATCAGGCTATCGTCCAAAATACAGCACAGAATCAGCCCTACTCGAGGTAACTGATAACATAAGGATGACCTTAGATAGAGGCCATTCCACGATTCTGGTGCTGTTGGATTTGTCCGCCGCGTTCAACACGGTTTCCCATGAGATCTTGCTCAGGAGATTGGAGGAGGTTGGATTCGGCCCTCCAGTGGTTGACAAGTTTTCTATGTTCTCGCTCCCAGGCGGTCAACCTTGGATCTTATCGTTCAGCTGCGACAGAGTTGTCCAAGGGAGTCCCTCAGGGCTCTTGTTTGAGCCCTACTTTGTTTAATATCTATATGGCTCTCTTGGCCAATCTATTGAGGAACAGTGGGTTTATCCCTGTTTCTTATGCAGACGATACCGAATTGCTCTTCCCATTTGCTAAGTTTACCCCCTCAGTACAGGCCGCCTTCTCCATGGGAATGAGAAACATCTCTCAGTGGATGAGGACTAATTTCCTTCAGTGCAATGTAGGGAAAACTGAAATAATGCTTTTTGGGGAAGCACAACTACTGTGGACCCCTGATTGGTGGCCTTCAGATCTAGGTTCTCCTCCTGCACCAAAAACCTGTGTGAAAAACGTAGGTGTTCGCCTCGAACAGTCCCTCACCATGAAAGAGCATGCCACCCACACAGCTGGCTCATGCTTTCATGTGTTGGGTCTATTGCGCCGTATCCTCCCTTTGCTCCCTGATTCCTCCAAGAAGATGCTAACCCAGGCACTTCTATTAAGCCGCCTGGATTATTGCAATAGCCTTCTGCTGTCCGCCAATGAGGCCGGCCTGGACAGACAACAGGTCGTCCAGAATACGGGAGCTCGTCTGATTCTGAACGCGCCACCAAGGACGGCCTCTCAGCCCCTGCTTGTTCAGCTCCATTGGCTCCCGATACGGAAGCGTGTACTGTTCAAGGTGTACTGCTTCATTCACAAGGCCTTGTTTAACCCCGGCCCTAGTTATCTGGCAGATAAATTTACTCCCTACGTTCCTCAGTGGTCTTTCCGCTCACAAGCGAAACATCTGCTCTCAGTGCCTAGAATCAAACCAGCCATGCAAGGTGGGAAGGCCCTATCCTATCTGGGCCCTTGCCACTGGAACAAGCTTCCTGCACAAATAAAACAATGCACGGAGCACCTCTTTTTCAGGAAACAGCTGAAGACCTTCCTGTTCACCTCCAACCCTTTGTTGTTAGGCTTTGTTACCTGGTCCATCTACAGTGCAGAGATACCCCTTCGGGGGTCGATTCTGCCGCTCTACAAATAAATAAATACATAAATAAATAAACGCTTTCCCATCTGTTTGTATCTTCAGCTTTGCAAGGTACATCATGTTGTATTCCAGTTTGAGATACCGAAGCTTCCGTTTTACTGACAGAAACTGTTGCTGTGCCTCTTTAACCTGTTGTGTGAAGTCTGGGTATAGGGAAACGTCCATCCCTTCGTATCGGAGTGATTGTAATTCTTGAGCCTTCCCGAGAGCTGCATTCCTATCCCTATAATTGAGCACTTCCATCCCTTCATATCGGAGTGATTGTAATTCCAGAGTATTCCGGAGAGATGCATCCCTATCCGTATAATCGGCAATGATGGGCACGGGGGAGCACCAGGTACCCCACTGGGGGCTAATGAATGGCGCGCATGTTCTGCAATATAAATGTTTGAACATGTGTCCTTTCCCAAGGGAGAGTGGTGATCAGTAGCTGTTCGAAAAATAGCTGCATGTTCGGAATGTTCGTGGACTTGGCAATTCCAACTATTCGCAGGTTCTTTCTCCTGGTACGTGCTTCCAACTCCTCCGTCCTGGCCTGCATATTGTAGATGTTTGTCCATTTTTGTGGACGTGAGTTGGTTGGAGTTTAGCACATCTTCCGCATCTGAGACTCTTTGATCTACTGGGTACAAACGTTCTGTGTGCTTATCCAGGCATTCAGACCTTCTGTCCATATGGAAGGTAAGAGCGACGATCTTCCCATCTATCTTGGTGAAACTACGCTGCATTGCCGCTAATATTTGCTTTAGATCAGGGTCTCCAGACGAATCCCCTAGCTCCGAGCCCAATTCTGAGGCATTTTTCTCTATGTCCTGCTACCTGGGGGTCTTACGTATTGATCATATATATATTTTGATTAGGATTAACTTGTGTTTTAAATTGAAAGAGAACATTTTTTATAAACACTGTCCTGAAGAAGGTGGCGCATATTCACACAAAGGCCATCGAAACGCGTCGACGCATTTTTGGTTGTTACATCCAAGGATCAAATTGGGTAGTGACTAAATGAAATGATTCAAGGACACCCAAGAGATAATACAACAATGAATCCTAAACTGAGTAACGAATTTTTGATGTTTTTATGAGCACATTTTGTTTTTTGTTGTTCTCTTAACTTTCTTTTTATTTATTTATCTTGCTAGCATATTGGTGTTTTCGATTACGTATGCATTTGATGAAAATTTTTTCTTTGAAAGCACTTTTTAATCATTGTATAAGTTTTATATATTACATTAAATTTGTTTACTTTTGTATATCATGTGTTTATGAGTATTGTTCTGCCTAGCTGACTATCGGGGCCTTGGTTGTCTCTATTTGAGGGTACGAGTGGAAACGTGAACGTTTGGAGGATAAATGAGGTTGAATACATGGACATGTATGGTTAGGATACTTTAGCAAAGCGAAATCTATTTCCCAAGAGAGACTTGCTCTTTTCTTACGTGGCTCAAACTGAAGTTTGGATTGAGATTTTTCCATTCTGCCTATGATGAGGTAGTATTGGAACTCCAAGCGTCACAGGTAACACTAGGTTGAGTGCAAGGCAGGCGACTTTCGTAGACATACACTGTGCTACGATGGGAGCTATGCGAATCCCAAGCAATACCACCACACCATCCCTGAGATGACTGAATATAATAAGCAAGAGCAACATCAGCAGACCTCAGGCTGTGAAAACGCGGAGGCCCCCGTGACAGATCACTCTTCAATTCACCTGGCAAGGCAACTAGAGCGCCTCCTGGTCCAGCACTCCAGGGACCACCACTTTGTCTCTGTTATGCGCTACACGATCTCCACACGGCCCAACTCTGACATATGGTCGACCAAAGGATCTTTGAAGATCGCCCGGTGACCAAACCCCACATCCAGACCACCCCGTACCTTAATCGCAGAGCCTCAGGGGACCATCAACTCCAGTCGGGCCCTCCTCAGATGCAGGCGATTTGGTTGTGCTTGTCTCCTCTGCGGCACCTCATATGCGGAAGATCTCAGAGTCCACAAAGCCTCCCTGTCCCTGGGCAGCTGGTCCAACACCTCCAAGGGCTGTTGCCACCACTGAGGCCAATCAGCAGCCTGAACCGCACTGACCCCCGGGGCGCCAAGGATCCGCGTCTGTCCAGAATCCAGGGCCCCCTCCATCTGCCGGTCTATGCCTGCAGGTTCTCCACTGGGGGACACCTGGGACATGCCGATAATCAGAAGGCGCTTCTAACCTTGGGACTCCGAGCATCAGGTGCGCAGACCAGACCGGGCCGTTGCGGTGCACGTTCCGGCCGGCCCGCAAGCCCCTGCTGCAGTGGCTGGCCTCTGTCATGTCTGGCCGGAGCGGGCACCCAGCGTATTCCCGGTGGGCCGGCAGGGTGGGGGCCTATTGTGGTTCACTGAGAGCCGTTTTTGTTACAGGGCGGTTTTTCCAGCATAGTTGCAAAATCGGCCCCTGTATGAAAATCGCCCGAAACCGGCTGTTTTTTGTTCCCAAGCCGGCCCGGGTCGTGTCCCGCTCACAGCATGACATTCACTCCCACTGGCATTGCGAAGGCCACACCTCGATCCGCACCATCATGGGGTCCCAGCCGCCTCATGTCTTGCTACAGCTACCTTCACTCTGCAACGATTTTAGCCACAATTCGGGAGGGTCTCAATTACTGTGTAGATATAGGATACCAAGAGTGAGTAAAGCAGAGGAAATTGCAAACGTGGGAAGAAGGATCGTGAATAGGGTGACCAGGCGTCTCGGATTTGCCAGGCCGGTCCCCGTTTTTCACCTGCTGTCTGGGCAAATTTTGAGAAATTTAGCTCATGTCCCGGTTTTTGGAGAGGGTCGACAAAAAACGGGGGGAGGTGTTTTTTTATGTTGTACAAGGCGGGGATAGTTAGCAGTTGTTCCAAGAAAGCAATTTAATTCACAGGCAAGCTACTGGGTTTAAAAATAGCATCTTATGCATGTTCTTACTGCCTGTTTTGTAATTCTCTGCTGAGGAGCGCTGTCATTCTGTGCGCTCGCTTGACGTAAAATTATAGTCCTTCTTCTATTTTTGTGAATTGTCACGGTTTTTTGCTTTAAAATTCTGGTCACCCTAATCGTGAAGGATTAATAGAAGGGTTCACGGAGCTATTCTATAATGCGGCCATCTTAGGGCCAGGCAAGCTCTGTCCCTTAAGTATACATATATCTCAATTAGAATCTTTCAGCATGGCAAGAAGAGCGAGTCGTTTCACTGGTGCGTTAAGGCTGCTTACATTCAGGCTGAGAATCTTGACCTTGGAGTCATATTTTGAGGTATGCATGCCTTAGCGGAGCATATGTGGCAACATATGGGGTGCTCACTTAATCTTGCCAAACAGTCCAGCCCTTGTAGAATAGACAAAAGTAGTGTGATCATCAAGCAGGGGATACGTATGTGAACAATAAAACTGGGATAAGCAGTTGCTCAGTTTAGCAGAGCCAAACAGGGTGTGTGATCGAGGTCCATGTCTCAGTCGCGAGAATACGAGTAGGTGTGCAAAGGGGTGATGGAGTACCACCACATGAAGGCTAGACAACTGCGTAAGGAGCGGCGGGGAGGATGCACCCCGTCTGGCTTTTCCCCTGGTGAAGCAGGTGGCAGTGGCCGCATTCCTAGCTCCAGCGTTCTGGGCAGAGTCCTAGTTTCCATGCTGGGTGTGCTCCTCAGCTCTGGTGGTGAGGTTCCCCACAACCCCGGCTGCGGAAACTCTCTCGCCTAGTATCCAGCATTAGGAATGATTGGTTCTACTCAAGGCTGCACACCACATGCGCCTCATTATTCCAGATGAAGATACGGTGGAACGGGTGCCCCCACTTGTATCTGACTCCTTTCTCTCTGAGGAACTTGGTGGCTGGTTTCAGTGCCCTGTGATAATGCAGGGTGATGACTGACAAGTACTGTTAAAGTCACACCTTTGTCCCTTCAAAAATGACTGAGCCCTGGTCTCTCACCACTGACATTATAGCTTCGTTCTGATGGTAGTGGTGGAAACAAGTCATACTATTTTGGTGGGTGCTTGGGCAGCAGAGGGGCAGCTTGCTCTGTGGGTGCAGTCAAGAATGATTTCCTTTTCTGTGTGTTCCGGCACTGTGTGACGGAATAGGGGAATTACATAGTCCTCCAGCCTCCTGGAGTCAACCTGAAGTGAGACCCCTTAATTTGGATGCTAGATCGATAGGATCTATTCTCCAGGTCCTCCAGATGAGGCTGGAGGTTTGCAGTCCTATTTTGCAAGTTTGCCAACTCCCACTGGTATGCGTCGAGTTCCTCTTCCTCGCTACCACAGCTCTACTCCAGGGCATAGATCCTCTGGCCCATCTCCCACCATCTTGCTTCTGACTTATTGAATATCCATTGCTACACCCCCTGCTTCAAGGCTGCAATGTCATTGCGCAGTATGTGGAATAGGGTCTCCATGAATGCGCGGATGACCGGAGTGTCATCCTCTGGCTGGCCTTCCATTTCAGTGATGAGTGAAGATTTCTGTGGTGGCAATGGTCCTTGGGCTTTGTCAGCCTTTTTGATGACCGACTTTGAAATCATGTCCTTGAAGGTAGTGCCTTTGTATCCTGTTTTGCACCCATACAGGCAGCTATCCAATGCCCCAGGGGGCGCTCTATGGTTGGAGGGTGCACGGTTCTGTTTGCAGCTCCCTTCTGGCACGTTCTAGTCAGGTGATTACCTTGTTTAGATTGGTCTACAGTTGAGTCACACCAGGCTGTGTCCACCCTCCCACCCCCCCACCCCCCCCAGGCCCAATGGAAAGCATACGTTGTCTCTACCGCACATATTTCTCTGGTGTGCCCACACTTTGGCTCACCTCCTCTCTGCGGGGTTCAGCTCCTCCAAAAACAATTGGGACCAGGCGTGCCTCCACCACTCCACTCACACTCCTCCTCTGTACTCGCTGCTGTTCCCTGTGATGGTAAGGTTGCCTGGCTCTCTGCAGATAGCGGTATCTTGTTAGCTGCCCTTGTGTCTCATTGCCTGCCCGCACTGTGCCCCCGGGGCATCTACAACACAGCCCAGGCCAACCCACTTTGCTGAGGCCCTCCGGCCCTATCTTCCCCATTCGCTGAGCAGAGGGGACACAGCTGCTGTCCCCTCTGTACTTTAAGGGATACAGGCCTCTGTAGCGTCACCACAGGGAGAAGCATGCACTCCAGCCCGCTTTCACCCCGTCCCGAGATTGATCACCCTCACCGCGGACAGTCACATCTCCCTGTGGCCACCATTTTGTAAATGCTCAAGGGCTCTGTGGCCACCAAAATGTTAGTAATGCGGCTGCTCCAATTTCAGGCTGCAAATCCGGCTACCCTTCAGGTCCGTGAGTGTCCCCCTCCAAGTCCATACAGTGGGCAGCTGGGGGACACCTAAAATAGCTTGCGACAGATTCAATCTGATGGTAACCAATTTGCTAATGGGAAGGGGTCAATGAGCAACCACTTCTCCTTTGTGAATGTATGCGGAACCCTTTTTCAGAGCAGGCAGTGGTCCCACAGATAAGTAATCGCTCTTCCTAATATTGATACATGTGGCCCTAAATCACCTAAAATTACAAACTATATGTTTTTAAATGAATAACAATTATACTAACAATACTAAGACATACAATTAATATGTTAAATAAAACACAATAAAATTACTAAAACCGATACTAAAACAACTATATTCTATACAACAATATTTTGGCATCATGATATTTGTTTGCCAATATTTACGTTTTCTGATATTCTAAACTTGATATTTTGTCCAAACACTCTGAGGAGGGGATACTCCACAGAGTAATGAAGGACCTCGGGTTGGTGTCACACTGATAGCCAAATCCCTGGAGGAGAGGAAATGTTGCCAGGAGTCAGATCTGAAGGAAGAATTCCTGGAATGCACTGGGTGCCAAGGTATCTTACCTGTGAGCAAGTACAGAAAGCAAAACCCAACAAAAGGAGCGGATCGTTGAAGGGACTGCTGTAATTGACCTTGACATGGACCTGGCCCTGACCCTGGCGTAGGGCCTGTCCAGCAGGTGCATCCAAGGACTCATCGCACTTGGGCAGGTGCTACCTTTGTCATTTAGTCCTATAGTAGCCGGCAGGCACCTGGAGAGATATATCTGTATGGTAGGTCAGACTGAAGTCGGTATAAGCGCCTGCTGATGGCTCATCAGCCCTACAAGTGGACTGCGTGACTGTTGCTGAGGACGAGGGTGAGGACTGTCCACAGCCAGAGCACAGCGCAGCAGGTGTGGCAGCAGCACCGGATGGGGGAGACAGACAGGCTGAGATAACACGCAACTATGTCTGAGTAAGTAAGGAGACATAGCCAGTTACTGTATGTGAGTGATGGTGTTTAATGACCATAGCACACCACCACAACTTGAAGTGCGTCCTATGTTAGGCCTAAATCAAATGCAGTGTCCATACAAAAAATGGGTTACGTCAGCCATTTGAGGAAAACCATGTTATGGCTGGCTCTACTTCCTACGCCACACTGTTGCACTCCTAGCTCCCACTGTCCTCACTGCCAGTCTGTCCTGTGGCAACGCTGTGGCGTCCGCTGTGCCTCCTGGACTCTGTGGGAGGGGGGGGGCGTGATGCTACTGCGGCTAGTAGCCTCTTCAGCCTCACTGCCTCGGACACATCCCTCATGCCCTCAGCCACAGTAGTAAATGTAAATGTTGTATACTTGTAAAGCGCACAGCTGCCCCAGCAAAGGAGCGTCCCGGCGCTGTATACCGCTGGGGAACCCATCCTGGCTTTCCCTGTGAGATGGTCCCTCCTGGGCATCTCCAGGGTGAAGTCAAGCATCCCCGGCGCTGATGGGGCCGTTAGTAAAGATTAAGCAAGTTATTGCCCAGAGTTGCTGAGTGGGACCCATGGTTGGAGTAGGCACCGAGGCGGGATTATCGAGTCCGCTGACCATGGCCCAAGACCCAGCCGCGTCGGGAATCGAACCCTGGTCCCGGGGCGACCTCTGCTTCCGGGTCTGCCGCCTCTAACCAGTGAGCCACACCACTCCACACCACTCCAGTGTTCATGGAACAGATGCCCTTCTCAATACGCTGCATGTGGCCATTCATCTGTGCCATCTGCCGCTGCACTGACCTAATGGCTTTTCCTTGCATGCGCTGGACCTTCTACATGTTCTCCTCAAGGCCAGTGAACACACTCTCATCTTCGCCCTGAGAAGGAGGACTGGCTGCCCTTGCCATGCGGCGTCTGGAACGTGTGTGGGCGCACTCTGTGGGGGACTGTGAGCCTGCCCCGTTGGCATCCTCAGCCGCCGTGGACTGTTGTCCTCCTGTGCTGTCTTCCTCGGACACCTCCATCTGCTGGAGGGTGCCCATGCATTCCTCCTGCCTCTCGGTGCTGGTGGTGTTGATGGTGGTGGTGGTGGTGGTGGTGGTGGTGGTGGTGGTGGTGATGGTGGAGGTGGTGGTGATGGTGGCGGTGGGGTTGTGTGCCTCGCAGGCGACTGGACCTCCTCCTCTTGTGTCCTCTCTGTCCTGGGTGCCTTTCATTTGCTCCCCTCTGCTGCCCTGCTAGATGGCTTGCCTGTGAAGACAGAATGTGCTCACTTATCTAACAGCATTTGCATTGTAATAAATGTCATGCCTGCCAATCACACTGACTTGCTAATTGGTGTCACATGCCTTTGGGTTCAGTGGACTGACTGTTCTGATATGTGTTACTTCTGACTACATCTCTCACAATGCATTGCAGGTTTTAAGTAAAACATGTACTGGAGTGGGAGTCCCTATGCCTCTTTGGGGATTGGGGGTAGGGAGTGGGGGGCACAGCATGCTGTGAAGGCATCTTACCTTGTTTGTTGGCAGCTCTGGCTGAGCTGTCTGCATCCCCAATACCACTCACACTCTCCGGCTGAGGGTGGACTCGACCAGGAGATCCAGGGCAGTTGGTGCAGGTGCTGTGTTCCTCCATCCACCTGTATGGTTGGCTTTCTTCTGCCTCTCCGCCAGCCTCACCTTAGCAGACTTCCTCGGATCATACCATCTTTTTGTAGGTCCTCAATGGAGCGCTGGGTGACTCCAATGGCATTTATTTTTTCTTGAATTGCAAGCCACAGCTGCCTTTTCTGTGACTCAGGCACGTGCAGGGACTGTTTGCCAAATAATTTGTTGTGGTCCTTGGTCACATCCTCAATAAGGACCTCCAGCTCCCTCTCACTGAATTTGTGCTTCCTTTTTCTTCACCTGCCTCCTTCTCCCTCTCCTGCTTGTTCATTTTGCTCAGTTTTGTTTGCAAAATTCAGTTGAGTTGCTCCTCGCTTCTCTGCTCTGCTCCCTGCTTCACAATTAGCTCCAGGTTCAGTGCAGCTGCATGGGTGTAGCCACTTCCTGTTTGGGAGGTAATGAGGATGCACAGGATTGGCTGATTCGACAATTACCGATTTTTTAAATTACCTAATCGCTAATTACCGCTGCCCTTCGTCGTGGAAGATCGGACCACCCGAATTACACTTTATCCGGATATATACTTAACAGGGAATGTTACCTCGAACAAAACAGATCTTAATGTGGGACGTTTCAAATTGACTCTAAAAACCATTTGGTCTTAACACCTGGGGAATATTCACAGGAAGCGCATGACATACATACTGTAAGCCCTGAAGAAGTCTGTGTATGGACAAAACTCGTTGGCGGTTTCAAAAGGTTTTAAAAAAATAAAAATAAAGGATCAAATTGAAAATGAATACAACATCGACTCTTCTTTGGAATAATTTTGCATTTGATTGTTTAATTGTTATATTGACCTGTAAAGTGTGCTGGGCTACTTTTTGCTAATGGCTAATTACCGAATCGGTATTAAGGATTCTGTGATAACGATTCGGTAATGGGGAATCGGCATTTATTTTTACCAATTCATTCCGAATTGCTATTTTTTAGCGATTATTACAGAATCTGTAATTTTTACCGATTTATTACGCACATTTGGAATACCAAGTTCTTAATAACGAATCGGTAAAATTTGCTATTAAGGACTTGATATTTCAGGATTACCTACTTCTGGCCCTTTGTGAGGCTGAATGGAACTAGGCCCAACAGACTGAGTGATTTCACTGGATCAAAGGGAAGAAGAGTACAAGTTGCACCCAACAATTTACCTAAAAACGCTGAACGTTAGTGGGAGAGACAGTGGAACCCATGAGGGGCAGGTGAAGGATGGAGGACTAGTTGACAAAAGCCTCTAGATCACAAAGACTCACACCCGTGAACATTCATTATTGATTGTGTAGTGGATATTCTATGTTTCCTGTGTAATAAAGTACTTATCTATTCTACAAAGAGGGGTACTTGGCTGGATATTGATTGTATTGTGTTGTTAGAGGGAGTGGTACTGATCTTTGAGTCTGAGCAACCCCCACAAATCACCTCCTTAAGGAGACTACTATTGAGATTCAAGTGCAGAAACGGTTCCAGTTTACAGAGACATAGCAAAGCAGACCTCGGGACAACAGTTGGTAAAAGGTCTCATCACCCACAGCTGTGGCTCATTAACTACTGCCTGCCCTGTGGCCCCCTGAACAGGGTCTGACATTTGCAGCAAGAGTTGTGAGATCCTACAATTGCCAATTTCAAGCCACTACAGCAGTATAATAAGTCCAACCTTATTCCATTAAAACCTACCAGCAAGAATGTTCGATACAAGTCCTGTCCTTAGATCAGTTTAGGGATCTGTGTTTGGATAGAAGGTGGAGGGCTCCCAGAAAGCAAGGATATGAAGATCCTTGTGTTTTGTGAAAGCCCAGTTCGAAAAACTAGAGGGAACAGAAGAAATTGAAGTAGACTCTGCAGAGGGTTATTTGATACAAACCCAGTTAGGGAGTGTTGGAGATGCTAATTCTTTTAGCCCCAAATTTCAGTTATCCTTAGAGACACTGTGTGCATTTGCCAACATTTGCTTACCTCAAATTCCCCAAGGCAATCCCTGCCACTGATTGTTAGGGTCCACTATACATCGACTACAGGAATGATACTCTTGGGGACACTTGCTGGGGTGTACGAGCGGCATACCTTGTTCCCGGACCCTGGACCTTGGGTTCTGTGCTTCAGACCACCGGCCCACTTTGTCTCCCTCCCGCCGCCGCAGTGCTCATCTCTTGCGGCAGCAGTGCGGAGGGGGGCAGTAAAGACTACACTTCCCAGGCTCCCTCAGCGGCGGACAGATGCCAAACCATCGCGCCGGGTGACGCATAAAGCAGGCGTCACATCAGCTTCGCGGGACGCCGGGCAAAGCCCGGGCAAAGGGCGGACCCTCTTAGGCCCTCAGAGGCTAGAAGAGGCTGGGCTGGGCCACCCCCCCTGGCAGGCTTTTTTGCATCTTTACCATCTTCTCCCGGGATTGTTATCAGGTCAGTAAAAAAGCATACTCTACTGCACATACATTTGTCACACAACTGATTTAGCCTAAACGCAACCTTGGGGAAAAGGATACAGGCAGCGCCCAGGCCAAAAGACGTGCACAAACTGGCTTTACCAACCTCCACTACCCCGCGGCCAAGTTTGACTGCCATTGACAAAATGCTTCAGAAGACCATCGATATTGTTGCTACTGCCATTCAGAACACGGAACAGCGCTTTTCGCTTCCATCAAGTCTGCCCCCTCCTCCTCTGAATCAAGATAACTCACTGGATTCCTTACTTGCCACATCCTATGCAGGGCTTCCAGGCACAGACTCTAATGAGAACTGCATAATTGTGGACAAGGCCACCCTGGCACAATTTACCCCAAGTAGCAGGTTATCATCAACTCCCACTATGCTCAGATCTGACATGAACATTAGTCAAGACTCTTGCACACCACTGGTAAACGACCATGCACATTTAGAGGGTAGCGATCCATGTGCGGATCTTGACATAACAAACACTGAGGGGGACAAAAGTGACAGCATTCCTGTGCGAACCAGGGGCCAAAAAGCTAAAAGAAAACTGAAGCACTTAGATACCGAGTCATCGCTAAAAACACAGAGAAACAAGGGTGAGCGCAAGCAACTTCGGAGGATTCCTGCCCCCGTAGAGTGGCAAAGGGATAAGGGGGAAGACCAACTTATTGGAAGTGATACTCCTGCCATAGAAGCTAGTGTAGCATTGGGGAACGAAGGATTTTGGGGTAGGATGGAGACATTATTGTGTACCCTCTTAGATCCCATTAATCAACAAATCCTAAATATGGATAAGAGGTTGAGAGTGCTGGATGACCATGTAACAAAGTTGGGCTTAGGGCAGACCATAATAAATAACCCCAACATGGGAACACTAGGTGGAACTAAGGCCAAAAGCAACGGAGCTAACACAAACACAGCTGACCATAACAAACCAACTCCAACAATGCCCGCACCTAGCACAAGCAAAAGCCAACCTCTAGCTACACATGCCCCTAATCCAAACACGACTAAGGTAGCTAGTTTGGAAGGGACGGATCATAATGCTGATAAAAGCAAAAGGGTCCCATCTCGACAAACTAAGAATGATGCCCAAAACCGCCCCATAGTTCAATCCGAACTAAACACGGCAACCAACACGAGGAATATTCCCACCCGCATCAGCCTGCCGCCTGAATGTGGGGCATACGTGCTGGTTTTAGTTAACGTGCCCAAATTGAAGAACGACCAAGAGGAAAACCACATCAATCTTAAAAACAGGATTCTCCACTGGCTATCTATAAATTGTAATTTCCCAATGGAAGGAGCAAGGGAGATTATTCAAACACAAAGAGTCGGGTGGGTGGGCCCGCTGAGAAAAAAGTTAGATGGGGAGTGCATAGTTATAAACTTTAGGTCCCCTCAATGGGCTCAAAAAACCCTTGCTAATGCGCCACTGCCCTCACCGTGGGAATTTAACACAACCCTGCTTCCCCTGGGTTACTTTTACAGACACCTAGCCCCAAACTCCAACCCCATGAATAACCCGGCTGTGCGATATCAGGATCCAAATCTTGGTATCAGGGATCTATTCCCATCTCACCAACTGAATCAAGATTTTGGCTCAATAAATGGCTCAGCTCAACGCTACCAGGCCACATTCCTGGGACACTCGATGCCACACCCATACTTCTCCATCATGCCTCCGCTCAACCATAGTGAGAGGCCATATTTAAGCTCAAATTTAAACCTGAATTTGCGTCAGAATGAGTTGAGGCCCCTGTATAACATCCCAACCTATAACCGGTTTGAACACGCCTTCTCAAACTTAGAAGATCAGGACTGACTGGGGAAAAGGGGAAGTAACATCGGATGTCAAGATGAAAGTAATGATAATGAGGAACACTTACCCCCAACACTAACTAACACAACTCAGGAAACAACAATACAACATCATATTATCATACCTGTAACAACACAAGAGGTTGCACCTCCCATACCAATTAACCCCAAGCGAAGCAGAGTAATGAGTGTTAGAAGCAAGTCAATCAAACACACCAATCACTGTGACTTGTCCATTCTTAGCTGGAATGTAGCAGGGCTAGAACAAAGATTGTCAAATCCACAATGGGTCCAGCTACTGGATGGTAAAGACATTGTTATGTTTCAGGAGACATGGGCAGTTGAGAATTTATATATAGAGGGCTACCACTGCTTTAGCGTGACAGCACCCAAGCCTGATTCAGGGCGTGCAGTAGGAGGTCTGTTTATTGGTATCAAGATACTGGCTGGTGGCACAATTAGAGACCTCTCTAGAGGAAACCCGAACATACAGATTTTAGAGTTCAAGCGAAAGACCCGGATTTATTTAATCAACTTTTATAACAATGATTTTTAAGCACTCTAAAACTTTACGGAATCTTGAAACCAGCTTAGAAACTGGGGAGGAAACAGGGATTTTAATTGGGGGGGACTTTAATGCGAAAATCCCAAAGAACTGCAGGACTGAGGATAGAAATCACTCAGATCAAGCTGAACGAAGGGGCATTGAATTGGCCAATATACTAACTGAGCATACTCTCAGCAATGCTATGGATACAAGTCACATTCCTAGTACATTTCACGCCCCTACGTTCAGAGGCAGGGATTGTTCTTCCACCATTGATTTTATTTTTCTGTCTCCCCATTTATTAGACCGTGTGATAAAATTTACAGTGGTAGAAACATCGTTTGGCGATCACAACCCCCTAACTGTAACTTTAAAATTAGGCCCTAGCCAGGTATACACCAACTTAAATGGCGCAAGAGATATCACACCCACGGGTTACGGCTTGCGTCTAAAATGGAGGGGAGTTGACAGCGGGGCAATATTGGAAGATGTAAACAGAGAACACCCCCGGTTAATCAATTCTTGTTTAACAATGGATGGGAACTGTCATAGGATAATCGATGATTTTGGTAAACTGTGCTTAGCCATAAAAACCTCCCTGTCAGTTCCATTACCAAAGGAAGGGAAAGAACCAAGGTGGTTTGACTCGGCCTGCTCATTAGCAAACAGGGAATTGCGCAGGGCATTAACCACTAAACCAAGGCGCGTAACGGAGGTACAGGCAGCCAGGAAATTGTATAAACTCAAAATAGCTGAAAGGAAGGCTGCATTATTAACAGAACAATGGGAGTCGCTGGTTGGGAGCGCAAATTTGAAAAGCAGCGGCCCCCTTTTGGTCAGCTGTTAGGAAAACGCGAGAAATGGGCAAACAACTAACCCCAATAAGCTGCAACATAACCAGCAGCTCCTGGGAGGCCCATTTTTCCAAAATTTATGCTGCCCCACTTGAGGAATTAACTAGTTTTATCCCTGGTCAGCCCCGCGGCTTAGGAATAGATCTCCATGAGGTGAAGACAGCCATCAAAGAGAGCCTTGAAAACAAGGCTCCAGGCCCCGATGGACTGCCCATAGATATAATTAAGCATAGTCCGGATCTATGGGCACCAATCCTCCTCAGTGCTTTTAATAGCCTGCCAATAGTACCCATGCCCACTACTTGGGCTACTAGTACTATAGTTCCAATTTTTAAAAAGGGCGAAAGGTCGGACCCAGTGAATTACCGTCCGATTTCTCTCTTGGATAACACCTTAAACATTTTGGGACGAGTAATCTATAATAGGGTGGTAGAGTGGACCGAAGATACGGGCCTATTGGACCCGTGTCAGATGGGATTCAGGAGCAAGGTGGGGACGGTCGAGCAATGCTTGAACCTGAAACTGATTATTGATAAGTATAGCGTTGCTCGATAATCCCCTATCTACCTTGCGTTCATGGATCTTTCATCCACCTTTGATCTAGTGAATAGATTTAAATTATGGGCAATTCTTTTGAATTATGGACTGGACGAGGCCCTTGTTAATTTCCTGGCGTATCTCCACACCAATCTTAAAGCACAGGTTAGGATAGGGATGGGTGGAGAAGTTTCTGGACTCATCAACATTGGTAGAGGGGTAAGACAGGGGTGCGTTTTAGCACCCCTGTTGTTTATCATCTACATTAATGGTTTGGCCAAAACCCTAAAGCAAGTGACTAGTGATGTACCAATAATCCAGGGGCAACCATTGCCAGTTTTATTATACGCAAACGATGCGGTCCTTATGGGACGAACACCAAATGCCCTTCGCTTACTTGTTAAAGGTTTTGTCCAATACAAGGAGGGCTTAGACCTGCGCGTCAATTTTAAAAAATCTTTTATTATGCCATGTGGACCCGGGAAACGATAGCTCAACACTATACAGATAGGGACAGATAAATTAGAATCTGTAACTACGTTCCCATACTTAGATTTGGTTTTCGCTGCGAACGGCTCATGGAGTGGGCATACGGCCCACGCCATGGGCAAGTTCTCGAAAGCCACCAATTTCATTTTGAGTTTGCCCCGCCCAAAGAAAATAGGTGCCACTAGAGCTATTTTAAAAATGTTTAGGTTACAGTGCTTACCGGTAGCCACATACGGGGCTGAGGTCTAGGGATTGAGGAATAATCCAAGTATCCAGCGAGAAGAAGGTCGATTTTTCAGGAAAATACTGGGTGCCCCAATTTCATCTTCCGAATTTATTTGCCACGAGGAACTAAACCTCCCCTATGTATGTGACTTTATCAGATCTAGACCCGTTCTTTTCTGGTTTAGGATGTGGAGGAATAACTCAGCCACTTTAACGCAAAACATTATAAAAGACTGTCTCAAATGTGAACATGGTATGTTGATCCCCTGGCTCGCGGGAGTCCTAAAAACACTGAGTACCGTGAACAGGGAAGATCTTTTCTCCGACCCAAGTAGGATTGAACTTAAAGATAAAATCGAGGTCAAACAAGCACTGTATGCACTTTATAACTCCGAACGAATGGAAAGGGAAATCCTTAAATCAACTGTTGCGAGTTACATGAGGAATGATTTAAGCAGGAGAACACTTGTACCATACCTCACCCTACCCATGACTAACTGGGAGAGATCACTGTTGTTTCGGCTAAGGGCAGGTTCAGTAAAATTTTTGCTGGGCTTTCCCTTGGGCCATCATCATACAACAGATTACAATCCGTGTCCGTGTGATGGTATCAGTAAACAAAATGATTTGCACTTTCTATTCTTCTGTAAATTTTACTTAAAATATATTAATTGGTTTTTAACACCTTATTTTAGAAAACAGTGACCCCTTTCATTAGGGGAGTCTTATTCAATGTTACTTTCCCTGGACACAGACGAACTAATTTATCGCACTAGCACTTTTTTGAGACTTATAACACGTGTACGTAAAATGATGGAAAATCCCTGCAAATAGTCTTATGAGAGTTGTATCAGATCTTTTTAATAATTATGAATTTTGTAAATCTGTATTTGTCATGTAATTGAATTGTTTTTAATGTGGTACTTTTATGAATTTTATGAAATTCGAATAAAGGTCTTTTGAACTTGATACTCTTGGGGTGGTTACGTCTAGCAGAGGCCCTGAGCTTGCAATTGGTTCTCCAAAAAGCAAAGGCTGAAGAAAATGAGATGGTCAGAGAGCTCAAGAGGGAAAAGTTAAGATTAGTTTGCCAGTAACAAGTGGACAGGAGGAGGGAGAAAAGGGAAGAATGGACTCATGCTGAGAAAATGAGGGAGAGGGAAAGGCCAGACAAGGAAAATGAGAGGGAATTGGAAAGGGAGAAATTAGCTCTCTAGAGGGAAAGTCTCAGGATGGCAGCAGAGGCAGTTGTCCTATGGAAAAAGGATTCCACACCAAACTCTTCTGGTGTGCTTGCCAAGGTTCCAAAATGAATTGTACACATCTATGTGAAAGGGCAAGATATCTTGGAATGTTTTTTAAGTTTTGAGATTGCTTGTGAGGCTCAAGCTCTGAATGATGTGTCTAAGGCCGCAATGTTATTGGTAGAAGGAAATTGAAGGACGTATGTGGCTGAGCAAATGGTGTTTGAGCGGATGAAAGAAGCTCTGTATGGGAGATTTGGGATGAATCCAGCTCAGTACCTACAGAAGGTTAAAGACGGCAAGCGAGTGGATGGTGTTCTGTTTGAAACTTGGGTTCACTAAGTATTGCACAATTGGAATGTTATGTTATGTTATGTTATGTTAATTTAACTTATATAGCGCATGGCTACACCAGCGACGGGGCGTCCCAGCGCTTGCGGACGTGCCTAAGGACAGGGCAACCTAGCGCGTGATAGTGATGTGTAACGCCTCGTAGGTACCCTAGATGGAGGGGAACAACCAGGTTTTGATTTGTTTTCTAAAGGACAGATAGTTCTTTGTAGCACGCATTTCCGAGGGGATCCAATTCCACAGTTTCGGGGCCAAATACCTGAAGGAACGGCCGCCAGCTCTGCTCCTCCGAATTTTGATAGTACAGGCAAGGTGAAGGTCCGCCGAGCGGAGAGCACGTGTAGGAACATAGAAGGAACCCAGACCTCGCAAGATTTGAGGGCCAGAAAAATGAAGAATTTTGTGAATTAGACAGAGGGTCTGTAAGTGGATACGTTGTTGTACAGGTAGCCAATGTATACGCCGCAGAATCTGGGGCGTATGACAGTGTTTTGGTAGTGCAAACAGAATGCGAGCGGCTGCATTCTGGGCCCTTTGGAGTCTGTTAATAGCTGTCCAGTTGGAGCCAAGCATTGAGACATTACAATAGTCTATATGCGATAGAACCAGGGCTTGGACAATCGCCTGGCGTACAGGTGGTTCAAAAAATCCCAAAATGGGTTTGAGAGACCGTAAACGACCATAACACGTGCCAGCCACACTTTTTGCGTGGAACTCTAGAGCGAGTGAGTTATCCACAGTCACGCCCAAGTTTTTAACTTCCTTCTTAGGGATGGGAGGTGGGCCTAACGTGGGGGGCCACCAGTGATCATCCCACTTGTGTGTATCCTTGCCAATCAGAAGTACCTCAGTTTTTGATAAATTTAGCTGCAGGCAGTTCACGGTCATCCAGCTTGAAATGGCCAGAATATCTTCTTGGAATTTGGCTCGGTCCATATCGGTGTTATTGGAAAAGGAGAAAATGAGTTGCGTATCGTCCGCGTATGAGATTAATTTGATCGTACGTTCTCTAGCCAACACAGCCAGAGGGCGGACATACACGTTAAACAACGTGGGGCTGAGAGCCGACCCCTGCGGAACACCACAGCACAGCGGAAGCCTGCTGGATGAGTACGGCGGAGCATGGACCTGGAAGGAACGGTCCGATAGAAACGACGCAAACCAATCCAGGGCTCCATCTCGGACTCCGGTCTCCCAGAGTCTTCTAAGTAGGATCTCATGGGAGACCGTGTCAAATGCCGCACTCAAATCCAGCAGGACTAGAGCCGACGTGCCACCCAGATCCTGTGTCGCCCTCAGTTGTTCCGTGACGGACAACCGGGCGAATTCCGTGCTGTGGTTAAACCTGAATCTGTTTTGCGAATCATCCAGAATCCCGGTAATCTCCAAGTAGTCGGTCAGGATGGAAATCACGTGCGCTTCTGCCACCTTGGCCAAGTAAGGTAACAGGGAGAAAGGTCTGAAGCTTTCAGGCCTGGAAGGGTCTAAGGTGGGCTTTTTTAATAGAGGGACAACCTTGGCGTGTTTCCACGAGTTAGGGATGGTGGCTGACTGAAAAGATCTATTAATCAGTTCCCGACCCTCCACAAGGATAGGATCCTGCAATAATTTAAACATTTCTGGTTTAACGGGGTCTTCCGGGGACCCAGACTTAACTTTTACAGCCAGAAGTTCCATATTGGCCTGCGAGATAAGGGGCAGAGCGTGTAGTGAATAGGAAAGTTCTGGTGAATCTGAGGCTCGGTGGGAAGTATGGACAGACCCGCCAGATTTAAAAGAGTTATAAATCCATTGGACTTTATTGACGAAAAAGCAGGTTATCTCTTCGCATTGCAAGTCAGATGTTATCGTACAGCTAAGTCCCTCCGGTGGCTTAGTCATGTCCTTCACTAAAGAGAAGATAGTTTTGGATCGGTTTGTGCTGGAGCTGATCAGTTCAGTATAGTAATTAGCCTTAACTTTCTTTATAAGTCTGTGTTAAGCTTTGGTAGCGGACCTGAAGTTGGTTTTGGCCCGAAGATCATAAGATCGCATCCAGATACGTTCCAATAGCTTACATTGCTTTTTCTGATCTGCATGTGCCTCAGAGTACATGGGGTGGGACTGCTCGTGCTTGGGCCTGGACAGTTTCTTGGGGATGAGGTAGTCCAGTGACTTGTTAACCCACTCTCTGTATACTGTGTCAGCTTCCTCCAGATTCTCTGGCCAGTCTGGACGGGAGTTTTTTAGTCTGGTCTCGAACAGGGCACCGTCTAATTTATGCCATGGGCGCCTCCAAAGAGGGGGGAAGCTGTCTCCTGGAGCTAACTGGGATCTTAATAAAAATTTGGACCAGGAAATGATCCGACCAGCTAAGGGGGCTGGGGATAGAGGCCGCGATTCCTGAAATGTTCGAAAATACCGGGTCGAGCAGATGGCCTGCCAGGTGAGAGGGCCCTTTGACCAGCTGAGTGAGTTGGCAGGCCTCTAGATCACCCAGAAGCTCTAGATCACCCAGAATGAGTGGATGAGAGGAATAGAGTCTATGGATTTTCATGTCCTGAACCAGCTGGTGTTAGAGAGAGTTTCATGGCGAAGTGCTGGACCCACTTAGGCAATACTTATCAGATCTGGCAGAGAAGAATCCTGTGAAACTTGCTGTGTTGGCTGACAATTATCTAGCCAACCGGGTTAACAAAGGCTGGAGCAGCATGACTCTGAGGAGTCAAAAGGGGAGAGGAACTCTCCACAGCCTGGTTCTAAACCAGAAGGTAATGGCCAGAGCAAGTCCCAAGGTGCCAGAGGGGGACTGACGCAAAATGGCAATTGGGTTCCTAGTCATGAACAAAGGAAGGAAAAAGAGGGACAGGAACATTCTCCCAAGTCCAAAGTGACAACTTGATTCAGGTGTCACAAGGAGGCACATTTCCAGAGAGACTGTGAGAAACACCTTGTGTCAGGCACACCTGTTATAGCTAGTATACCAACTATGGGATAAAGGACCCGAGTGGGACCCGATGCTCTTAACTCATTTGCTATACACATTTAGGAGAGAGTCTCAGATGCTCTGAAGCACATACACTGTAACACGTTGGAGTTTTTGCTGGAATCTAAATCAATGGGAAGAATGTGCTTTCCGTAAGGAATACAGGAACTGTGGTAGAAAGGAAGTATTCCAAACCCAAACAGTTCCTACCAGGTACTAACAGCAGAGGTTTAGTAGCCAGTAAAGAGAATATGGAGTATCCCAGTGCCCTCGTTGAGCTGAAGCTTAAAGATAGATCAGCTATGATAGATGTAGGGGTCCGAGAGAAGCAAGGTGGTGGATGTCTCTTAGGCAAGGATTTGAATGCCTCTGATTTAGTACCAGACCCGCAAGCCTATATGGCATGGCTAACGTCAGCTATGTTGACCAGAGTACTGGCTTCATGTCAGTCTCAGCAAGAGACTGGGATAATTCTCAATTCACAGAACATGGAACAAGGTAAATAGCAGATCAGGACATGCTCCTGAAGGACACTGGCCATTTCATCCACTGCCCCTGCTCTATATGGAGAGGAGAGTCAGATACCCGAAGCAGACCAAGTGTGGGTGTTAGACCACAGCTGTAGAGATTGTTAGCTGCTGGAGGACATATATGGGAGGAATTCTAAAAGGCACAGGTCAGGTGCCTTTTTGCTTGTGGAACTTCGGAAGGAAGCTCAGGAATAGATTAGTAGAGGACTGGTCGGGAGACACAATAGGGGATATGTACAAGGAAGTGGAAGAGGAGGCGATAGCCTTCCTGGCTTAACGTCTCTCTCCTCCACTTCGAAAACGCAAGGCTTTACCATGTTTATAAGAATGTGGTGCAATCTTGCGTTTTGCAGTGATGGTGCTAACTTTAGCAACTTAGCGCCAATGCAGGCATCCTTGCACCAGAGTTCAAGGGTGTCTGAGTACAGGGGAGGATTGTTTATGTGTAATAAGGTGTCCCTTCCTGCACATAAACAATCCTAAAATGAAATTCTGTCACTTTCATGTGTGCTACTTCATGTTGCACACATGAAAGTGACAAAATGGCATTATTTTTTAAGTTTGTTTATGCGCCGGAAGGAACACCATCCTGTACAGACACACACAGTGGCATTTTGCTTTATCCATGTGTTCTGTACAAGGCAGCACAGATGGAAAAAGCAAAAACTAGGAGAAATAATGCATTTATCCTCGATTCGCCATGTTAAGACCAGTTTTTACTGGGCCTTAATTCTCCTCCAATGTACACCACCCTTGTACATAGGGGCAGCGTCAAAATGAATGGGTGTTGCGGTGGCACGCCAACCGCTCCACCCACTGCCCACCACTTTCATGCTAACCATAGCGAGGGTGGAAGACCAAGGCACCATTAGTGCCTCCACCCGTTGTGGGTGTTTCAATCATGCAGGAAGATAATACACTTTGTTGGTCCATTTAATCCACCTTCTACATCAGGCAAAAAGTACATTTTGGTTGTGATGGATCGTGTGATTCCCTAACTGCGATTCCCTAACTGCATTCGTAATTAAGGGAATCGCAAACAATTGCCATTTCCTTAAGTGTGAATTGCTTAAAAGGTACATGTATCTCAAAAGGCCATTTTGCGATCGCAAAAGGCCAAATTTCGCGATTTGCACTATTTGCAATCGCAAAATCGTTTGATGCATGTCCCCCTAAGTCTCCAGTGTGATGATATCCCTACAGTAGATGTGTCCAAAACCACCAGAGATGTTGAGCTTTTCTCCAAGATAAGTGGGGGTGCTAGTTCTGATGACTTGGTAATCCATCAGAATGGGGATGAATTGATCACATTTATTTAAGCCCTGAAAGAGACATGCTGTGGTAAGATTCACTTGCAAGGGGCCAACGTGGGGTCTGTGACACCATGGAGCAAGGTGTTACCATCATCCAGATGTGGGAGATGAAAGGGCTTAAACAGCAGTTCTGAAAGCGCTTCCTTGAAAATACAGTTTCAATTTCTTCAGGCGAGAAGACAGGTACCAGGCTATCTTTGTTTTTTGGCAATATGCTGCCTGAGAGTAGGATTGGTGTCTACAGTGCATCCTAGTGAGTTGACATTCGGAAAAAGTTGGGGTTCAAAGCCATCAAGGTTCATGTCACTGAGCCAGGTTTATACTATTTGTTGCTTGTTGTTATTGACAAATAACGGAAATTCTGTTTTGATGGGGTAAGCTTCAGGTAGGTGCTAGATATCCAGGTCTTGATGAGGTGCAGGCAGTGTCTGCCGCGCTGGATGAGTCGAGCAGAGAATAACTTCAAGTAGAATTGTGTATCATCTGCAGATCAGTAAAGGTTGATGCTGTTATCTGTGTGTAGAGCCCAAAGGTGCCTCATTTAGAGTCTGAAGATGAAAGAGGATAGTATGGAACTCTGGTGGGGGCTCCACAGGTGATAGGAATTTTATGGGATCTTGAGGTGCACATGTGAACAAACTGGTGTTGGTTGGAAAGGTAGGAAGGGAACCAATGAAGGCCATTGTTAATGAATTCCATTGCAGACTTCAGGGTCTGGATGAGAATGGGATGATCAACTGTATCAAAGGCAGATTGAGATACAGTATCAGGATATCAAGAGGCAAGAGTCATTTTTATCTGAGGTCAGAATGGCGTAGTCTACAAAATGTAAGGTAGTGGTCTCCGTTCTGCAAGGTGATCTGGAGCCAGATTGCAAGTAGGTGTGGTTTGAAGAAGGCTATCAAAGAAGTTGTTTGAAGCAAGACCAGTTAGGACATTGATTTAGTAACATTTGCAGGCCCTAGTTTTGGGAGAGAGAGAGCTGGGTTTGTGGTTGTATTCTGAGGTTGGGAAATGGCTCAGTTCATTGCACAGATTTCGGCTGGCAATCTTTATAACCATGTCTAATGGGGTAAACAATAATCGAAATGTCAAAGAGTAATGGAGGAGGCCAAGTAAAAGAGTAGTACAGCTGTCCCGTCTACTGAAAAGTAAGGAGTTTATTAGTGCTTCAGCTGTTCTCAATGGTATAAGAGAATTGTTAAATCATGTAGCTGTGCTGGGTATAAAGACTTCCATTTTCAATGATAGACTGAAAAGAAACTTTAGATTTCTGGTGAGTGTGAGGGGTATATTCAGTGAATTAGTGGATAAGTAGATGGAGTCATTAAAAGATGGGTGCTGCTAATGAAGGAAGGAGGATTTTAGATGAGTTCAGTACGAGAGAGCTTATAGTGTCATTCATACCTGGATGGATGAGAGGAAGCTTGTCATGCATGACTGAACATGAGGTATAAACGAAGAAGCCTAGGAAGACGCCTTAACTCCCCATTGCCCATCTGCACAGGAAGTGACACAACTGCATTTCCCATCATCCAAATGCTAGGAAGTGACATCACTGCATTTTCCATCATTCCATCATCTGTCTGCACAGGAAGGGACATCACTTCAAGTGGGATTTTCGTTTTGAAAATAAAAAAAGCAATGAGTCACTCGCTATTGGATCTTTCTCCCATGGACCGGGGTAGGTCAATTTTTTTACTTGCACTTACCACCATGTTTTGGATGGCGGAAGCAAAAGTAAAAACTTGCCATTTATTCGCCCACTCTACAAAGGACGGTCATACGAATGGCAAAACCTCTGTCGGGCTTACTCTGTCGGATCTCCTGGGGTATGTGTCAGTGGCCGAGACAGAGTAGTCTCCGCCACTGACATACTGAAGGTCCACCCGACTCTAAATGTGGTGGGCGACGGCAGAAAGGGTGCCCCGTTGAGATGGAGTACCCTTTCCGCTACATTCTCGATCAGGCCCTTCATTTGGTTATTACTTATTAATAATGTAAAAGATGTGGGCGTTGAATACGACTGAGGTTCCTACAAACCACTGGCTGTGGATTTCTGTGATGGTTTGTTGTAAAACATAAAACAATTACAATTTAATAATGATAATTATGTTCACTGGATCCAAAAGGTTTTTTTTAAGTATGGTCTTTTTTCCATTTCTTGTCACACAGAATAGGGCTCTCTTCAGGAAGAATATTGAGATGATGTCTGCCCTATAGATAATGTGACAGTGTTGAGGTTTCGAGCCTCTACCGAGCGCAACATATCATTTTTCTCTGATTGCATTACGATGCCAGTTTCCAGCCCCTCAGGGCGGTCTCATTTTGATGTATCGAAGCTCCATTTATGTTTTCTACTGATTAATTCAGCTTACGTTTTTCCATCTATACTAGTTGCTACCAATTTTTTGTCCTGATGATGACCCAGCTCATTATGCTATAGGGTTAAAACGTTGAGAAAAATAAACTAGTGGACTCCTTTAATGTATCAGAATACACACAATGTACTCCTACTTTGAGTCCTGTTGAAGAATCAGCATTCCATCAGCCATTAATTATATGTGTATATATGTTGTATATAATCCAATGTGTTGAAGATCACTTTTTGTACAACACCCTATGCACTACTTTTCCCTATTGTCACCACTCATGTTCACTGCTTCGTTTTTTGGAGCACCTGACATGTTATACGATATGTTGAATTAAACGTGCTTGACAACTTTATCCAATTGGTTTGGATGACTATATTTAGCCTATGAGGTTTAGGCTTATATCCTCCTTCAAGGGGACCATTGTGATTTTTCGCATGTAGATAATGTGTGCATACATTCAAGTAAACAGGTCATATTTATGCTAGTGTTAAAAACAAGCACTAGTTGTCTCCTGTACCCTTTGCAACATCTTTCAACACCTTGCAACCCTTACTGCAGTGCAAGATACCTTAATCAGCTATTTACTCCCAGCAGTGCCTGATACACCTCCCTTCCCCTCAGATACCCGTCAACGTCTGTCATAGGGTGACCAGATTTTCAAAATCGAAACCCTGGTTGGAGCACAGACGGAGGACTCGCAATCACAAAACTGATTAGCATCAAACTACAATAGGACAAAGAAGTCTGGAGACTTACATTTTGTGATAATCACACAGAGAAAGTCAATGGATTACATTTATAAGACTGAGTTCATGCTAAATATTGAATTTACTATTTTAATTATTATTTTACTATTCTAATTATATTTATGTCTCTGGCTTCATTTCATTGTAATACTTGTACATAAGTGCTGTCTTAGTACCCCATATATAGTCCTCCCCAGCTCAGGAGCATGTAACAGACCATGCCACACACAGAGCTCTGGTTTACTCACCTGCATGCAACCGTTCATGAACGCATGGCGTCACAAACTGTATTAGCTGCACCCACCAGATTATGTAATACTTGTAAGGAGTCTGCAGAGGAACACTAGAGGTCTCATACACACAAACACTAGACACAACATCTCCCCCTTTGTTAAATAAAAAGTACAAACAAATATATGCACATATGCTCATTATAACTCCTTGATGAGTCGTTGAGGTGCTCACACCAGTCCTTCAGATCTAGTTGTGCAAGATAGAAGAGGGGGGCCTTCATCTGGCATCTCTGGAGAATATTCGGATGCTTGGGTTGGGCACTCAGGTGGACTTGCCTCACTCATGAGGTCTGGATCTGATGAATACCGAGGCAAAGGCGTAAAGTGTGACGAGTGTCTGGTATGGATTTTCCAGGTCGTTGGGCAGAGTCCATATGTCCTTTGCTCGTCAGAAGTCTTAGCGGTTCAGCAGCAGATGGAGCATCAGTCTTGCATGTTTGCTTTTGCTTGACAAGAACTCTGTTTCCTTTCTCGAGACCATGTGCTGAGGGCATTGGCACTTATTGGCATAAGCCTTCATTTTGCATTTGCGAGAGGTGTCGGTAACACAAATCTCATCAAGGTCTGTTGATCGACTGGTGGTCCATTGTGCTAGCTTCGTTCCCAGACCTCTTCCGAACAGCAAGGTGGCAGGACTTTCTCCTGGTATGGAATGAGTAGTGCAATGGTAGGCATGGAGGGATGGGTGTAAAGCTGACTTGAGGGCAATGCCTTCTAGCGCAGCACGGTGAACCACCCTTTTCAAAGCACTCATAAATTGTTCAACAACACCATTTGCCTGTGGCCAGAGAGGTGTACTTTTCTGATGTTTAATGTTTAAGTGATTAAGAAAGTTTTTTAATTCTCTGCTATTGAAGGGGGACCGTTGTCAGATTTGAGAATGGAGGAAGCACCTCATGTTTTGAACTCTGTCAAGTGGGATTGATGATAAGTCTAGCACTAGATTAAAGCGTGAGTGCTTATTGACAACTACTATGAGATGATGTCTATTACTGAGGGGTCTAAAGAAGTCAACTGCAATCCTCTTAGGAAGATCAAACATGTTCTGTGGGTACTAAGTCATTTTGGGAGACAGCTGCCCAGATGACAAGCTCAAAGCTCCTTTTCAACTCATTCATCAAGGCGCAGGAAGCACACACGATCCCTGAGGGTTCTTTTAAATGCAGCAATGCCATGATGTCCTCTGTGTTCCAGTTCAATGGCTTCTTACCTCAGGCTGTCAGGGATAACTATTCTTGCCCCTCTTACTATGACACCATCAAGTGTAACAGAAAGTTTTTCTGGAACATTCTTGAAGTTCTGGTACTCAACATTATCTGTAAGAGGTTGAGTATGTTTCCTCCATGATTGCATTGTAATGATTTCTTTTAGCTTAAGCATAACTTTGTCAGTATTAGCAGTTGTCAGAATCTGTTCAATAGAAAACGCTGCAGACACACTTGACTTTATTATGAAATTAATGTAGGCCTCGGCCGTTTTGCACGTTGTACTAGGTTGCTGTAGCGGCACGCATGAAAAGTAGTCTGCAGGGTTTTGATCAACCGCTGGTTTGTGCACAATAGTCTAATCATATTCCTGCAGACGAAACCCTAACCTCTAGATGCAAGGTGGCATCTTGGATTGTGGATTTCCGAAGATGGTGTGCAACGCCTGATGATCTGAGACAAGGATGACATGCTTTCTGTACAGAAACACATGGAAGTGTTCACATGTCCATACTACACCTAAGCTTTCTTTCTCAGGTTGAGAATAGGCACATTCAGTCTGAGATAGGCTCCGGCTAGCATAGGTCACAATGTGTCTCTGAGCATCGGGCTGGCCACTGTGTTGGACAAGTATCACGCCCAACCCCCAACAGGCTTACATCCACCACAGTCTCTCTATGCAATTTCAGATCAAAGTAAGCCATTTCAATTGCATTTTCAATTTCCTTGCGTTCCCCTACGGACCCGGTCCCTCAAAAGATCTGGAAAGAATATGAGGAGGAATTATTCCCTACTCTTCGCCTGATATGTAACCAGTCTTTGGCCAGTGGTATAGTCCCCTCCCACTGGAAGCAGGCCCTGGTATCCCCGCTGCTGAAAAAACCATCCTTGGATCCCGAATGTGAAACAAATGACAGGCCTATTTCCTTATTACCTTTTCCTGCTAAAATTGTTGAACGCATGGTTAGTGTATCCCTTTCTAAACATCTGGAGCGGCATCAGTTGCTGGAGGAGGTGCAATTTGGATTTCGGCCCGCCCATGGGACCGAGACGGCCTTGGTGACCGCTGTGGACGAGCTTCAAAGGCGCGCAGACAGGGGACAGGCAGTTGCCCTGATCCTGCTCGACCTATCTGCTGCCTCTGATACAGTTAACCACAAAATCCTATTGCGTAGATTGAGTGAGGCAGGGGTAAGAGGCTGCGTTTCCCAAGTCCTAGTCTCCTGTGCTCACCCGATATACACTCTGCGTTCTCTCATGTAGCCACCAGCGCCAGGATGCCTGCAAGGTGATAGTGCGCTTTATAAGCTTTATAAATAAATAAATAATAAATAATTGCATGTTTTATTTTCTTGAAACTTCAGTCACATTCAGATGACCATTCAAATGGGACATCTTGCTTTGTTAGTTCTCTTAGAGGGGCACTCACAGTAGCAAAATCACGAATATACCTAGAGCAGTAGCTGGCCATGCCGAAGAAGGATCGCCACATGGTCACATCTTCTGGAGTCATTCATGGCATTATGTTTATCAAAAACCGCTGTCAATAATAAAAGTTGTAGGGCCACCTTTCAACTTGAGCATGATTTTGGGACAATGTCCACATAACCGCTGTTGCTTCGTGCAGCAATTCTTTACATCTTACCTTCGGACATCGTTCTGTGACTTACATCACCATCTTACATCCATCTTCTTCACTGTCACTCGATGATCACGTTAACGAGCCTTTCAAAGATGAATTTGATAAGGATCGACTTTGTTTAATTTCCACTTGCCTTGGTCAAAGTGCTGTTTGGCCTGGTGGGAGTGGCTAGAGTGCTTCTGGAATTTTCTGAGGTCCATCTTCTTGTCTCTCAGTGACACACTTAGTTTCTCTTTCGCTTTGCAAACCATTATGTAATTGTTTTCCTTCCCACAACCTTTGCATATTTGTCCGATGGTGGGACATTTACATTCATTAGGAAAGGAGAATCCACAGCGGAAAAACAATTTAATTTTCTTCTGAGATATCACTCTGTGGGCCTCTGCCTTGTGTTTCTGCTTGCTTTTCATATACAATACTGATTCATTTTGGGTTATTCCAACTTCCATATCAGCAGCTTGTTGATTGGCACATTCCTCTGCTTTTGCAGCCAGAGCACTTTTTTCAAACTGAGCGTATCTTGCAGCATGCGTCGTTGGAATGAATCGGAGAGGTAACCATCGATAACTCTAAGACGCATGGCTTCTTCATCATTGAATTCACAGAACATGCAGTGCTTTATAAGTGTATCAAGTGTCCCAAAAAACTCATTGTTCATCACACCAGGCTGTTGTCTTGCTTGGTTGAAAGAGTACCTTTCATAGTTGACATTCGGAATTGGATTAAACTTGGCCTCCAACGTCTTCCTGAATTGACGGAAGGATACTTCATCAGCTTGTGATATCTTCTTTATCACTTCTTTTACTGTGTCACCTACAAGGTTCTTTAAGTATTTGATGATCTTTTTGTCATCTGCTTCTTCTATAGCATCTATGAGTCATCAAGCGTTTCAATCCAGGCAGTCCATCTAGCACCAATAATCTGCTTTTTGGTAGGATCGTAAGTAGGCGATGGTTGCAGGGGCATGGCTGCGCTGTATTTGTCACTTTTCCCATTCTCCATTTGGTCTAGTGTGTGCTGTTCAGACAGCATTTGTCCTTCAGCGTCTCTTCGCCCTGTGGCACCTCTGCAAGCATCAGCCTGCTCACTTGTATTCAGGTCATCAAGACCAAACTGAGGTCGGCAGGCGCCATCTTCCTTCTTGACAGTGAGTAATGGTTTCCCTTCTTGCACATGCACTTCACCACTCTCACATTATACCTGGCTGTCGCTGCCTTTAGTGTTCCTTCATACCTGGTTGTCATTGTCTTTAGCATTCTGCTTTGTATTGGTGCTGGCTATGTGTTATGCTGTGGCACAGTATCTTTTCTTTCAGCCTTACCAGTAGATTATTGACAGGCTTACTGATTGTGCCCCTCCATAGGGCCTTCGCCTTCTTTCGAGGGCCTCTCAAAAGCTGGAGTTGTGCTTGGACTCCACATTCATCAACCATAAAACGCTCTTGAGGCGCATGTGACACACACAAGCAGTTTACTGGACCACAAAAAAATCTCAAGGAGAGTAGTCTAGTATCCTTGGGTGCACGTATCCCCTATCTTGTTGCCAGTTGTAGTTTCCTTCCCAGCCTGGGAGCATGTAACAGACCACGTCGTTAACTGAACGTACTGCGTCACAAACTTTATCACCACATCCAGTTACACCCACCAGATTGCGTAATACTTGGGAGGAGTATGCTTAGGACCATTAGAGGCTTCATACACACAAAAACAGGACATGACACCCCATTTAGGCCTTCAGACCCTCTAACAATTCCTAGCAGACTTGCACATTATGTGCCGAGCTTTACAGTGGATTAAATCTTTTCTCTTTAAAAAAGTCACATCAGCACAGAGTCCCTCCTATTTCTCATGCTCCAAACCTGTATTAGTGTAATGTGGAGTGCTCCTCGCGGCCCTCTTTATTGTGCAATCTGCAGCTGACTCTTCTAGTGCCTCTGCTGAAAGGGTTGATCCTTTCACAGGTGCCAAGATTAAATTAAAATTCTTTTGACGGTTCAGCGAAAAGAAGAAATGGCATTTCAGATGTTTCCTCTAGCACTGAAAGCTGTATGTTGGTGGTGAGCCAAAACTGCTTGATAATCAATCATTTTAAGTTGGATATTCGGCTGATTAACAATTCTCCTTAGATTTGGGATTCTAGCCTTTGGCATTACACGTTAGAAAGCTAACAGTCTTGACTAACTTAGAACCATGCCTTCCCTCCTGATCTGTTGAAGTGTCTGTTACTTCAGGATCCTTTATTGTGAGTTATCTATTGCGACTCTTCTGCAAAAAAAAGTGGTGGTGGAATATGACTTGTACACCCAAGTTTAGATTTTGTCAGCCAGACTGCAACTTATTAAAAGGGAGGCATCGTGAGTTCTCCATGGTATTAAAAAATGTGGCCACATTGTATCCAATCTCATTGAGCTGCATTTGCTGCATGTGGAAAAGAGGTTCACCTTTAAAGTCTTCTATTGTATTGATCAGATTTTCAATGATTCAAGTCCCTAGCTCACAATTGGGGTCTGGTAATGGACTATAAGAAGGGGTGCTGGTCGCCCTCAAAATTGTCAACTGTCAAGCAGCCAGTCAGGCTGTGAAAAAGAGACTCTACAAGACTTCTGCCAGTGATTAGGACTGGAGGTTACGGCCTGCCAGTCTCCCAGCTGGGTGAGGGGATATCCCCCAGGGGAAACTCAAGGATCACCTGCCCCTGGAGCCTAAAGCACCATTGCATGTCTGTTGGCTAGGGTACCCTGTGAGGAAGGTGAGCTTGCTGGAGAGAGCGAGGTCCAGTGGGGGATCCTGGTGTATGGGTCTCTGTAGCAAGCTGTGAGGAGAGGGCTACTGTGACGATTGGGCCTTAGCCCATGTGTGGTGTGTAAGTAGGTGACCCTGAATGCCAGAGGGCGGCACCATAAAGTTACCTGTGCCAATTAGGCTGGTGCCCTGTGCGGCTTAGAGAGTCAGAGAAACTGTATGCCAGAGGGGGGTGCAGTGAACAGTAGGGGCCAGTGTAAGGATAGAATGGTGGGGTGGGGAGACGACAGACAAATTAAACATATTCAAAAAATAAAAAGAACACTTACGTGCATCGCTGCATTGCCCACTTACCTTCTACAGGCTCCCCGAATGCACTGCGGTCAATCCTGACACTCCGTTCATGTTGCTGAAAGCAGTGTCAGGATTGGCCTGAGTTCCAATGATTTGCGCTCCCAGTTAGACTGGGAGCTTGTGCTTGCTCTCTCCAACCTGGCAATGCAGCTGGTGTTGGAGAGAGCTTCAGTGCACATGACGGTTTGGCTGGCCTGAGACTATCTAGCGCACTGAGCTGCAGTGCAAAACACTCCACCAGCCTGTCATCCCCCTGGCCCCGCCCCCAAGCCTCGGCTCCAGAGCAAAAATAAAATGATAATAAAGCAGGGTTTATAATCATTTTATGTTTTGACAGCTAGCAGGTGGGGGGACGCTCTTCCTCCATAGCGGAGGAGCAGATGCTGGTAGTGAGGATGATCGTGCTGCCATGCCGATTGGGCGTGGAGTAGACGTGGTGACCCTGTATGCCATAGGGTGCCACCTGAAAGGGCAAAGATAGTAGCCTAGTTGATTTGGTTGTTGAGAGAAGAGACTGCTGTGGTACCTGTGTGGTCCAGAGCTCTGATTGAGGATTGGAATAAAAAGCCATCTAATCCCCCACCCCAAAGGAAACATACTGTTGCTTCCGAGGAGCGCCAAGGACACCCAGCTGCTGCCTCTGCACAGCTATGAGTGTTACTCACCAAAGGCAGCGGCTGCATCCTCTGCGCGCGACTAAGATGCTCTTAGAGATTTAGTTTGTGCAATACCTCCTGGTGCGGATAAGACTGATGGAAGGGGGAAAGGCCCTGTGGGAATGTGTCTGCTAGATAGTGCTTCAGGACTAGAACACTTTCGACTTTTTTAAAAGAGTCAGAGTGGGAATCTTGAGACTCTGACTACTAATGGGGCCTAACCCGAATGTTGCCTATAGTTTGGGGGGAATTGTCACTACTGCCAGTGAGACAGAATTGGGACTCAGGCCCCGCCTATTAAACACTAGAGCCTTCACTTCAGGGGCCTGTGTGTATTATTTGTGCGTGCCGTATTTCACTTTGTGTTCATATATAAATTTGAGGTGTGAGCTATTAGCATAGCAAGGATCAGTGGTGCCCGACACAATAAAGAGGTGCTGCGGTGGGTGGACAAGGTTCGGGAGAGCGCATGTGGGGGTTAATAATAAAAACCCACTTACCTGGAGCTGCGGTTGCGTCCTGTATTGAGCCTCCATCTTCTCTTCCTGATCCCAGGCTCCCAGCATACACCGGGACATACTCCTTGTGCAATCCCCATGCTACTCTCATGTGGGAGCAGCACAGAGATTGGTCTGAACGGGCTGAAAAGACGCTCCGCTCAGACCAGGGAGTTTGTGGGGTTTCTCCAGCACGGCTGTTCAATGCAGTCGGACTAGAGAAACCTAAGTGTGCATATGTGTTTGGCGGGCCTGAGACGGCCGGCCAACAAATATATGCACTTGGAGAGTGCACATAGCCTTGCTCCTCCCCTCTCCCATACCTCGCCCCCACCCCTCCCCCATACCTCGCCCCCACCCCTCCATGAACGGGCTGAGAGCCGGCAAATGAAAAGTAAAACGATTTAGGTAATTGTTTTATTTTTCACCTGCTGTCTCAGAGCAAGTGGGGTGAAGCCACTCCTGCAAAGGATGCAATGGGAATTGGTGCAAGTCAGGAAAATTGGCCCCTTTGACTACAGTTGGTATACTAAAATACAGAATCAACAGGGTTCACTGGGCCCTGGTGCACTGCACCTGCTACACTAATGGTAGCCACGCCCCTTTTGTAAGCCTGTGATCAGCAACCTGTATCTAATCCTGGGCTGGATCTACTTTCATTCCAATACTGTATCCACCCCTTCCCACAGGTATTGATCTGTAAACCATCTCACCAATATACTCCTTTCCATATGCACTTCTCAATTGTCCCTTTCAGCCGGGGCTTATGGTGTGTAACATCATAAGACAGTAAAGACCCTTTAGCCCATAAGACATCAGTCAGGGACTTGTTGTTTCACTTATCTCATTATATGTATGGGCGTAGAAGACCAATCACGCCAAGTGCTACTGAAAAAGAATATGAAGCCATTAGCTGTTTGAAGGTCCTGCATTGGCATACTGGTATTGCTAAAGCATGGCACTGTGCAATACTTCATTCACGAGTTCTTAAAAAACCATGTATACACTAAGGAATGTTCCATGTAAAAGCAATTGGAAATACATTTATTCAGCAGTTTTGAGTTGAAATAAATTCTGCATTAAAATAAAAAAAAAATGCGAATAAGTCTCTGTGTGAGCACAAGTCCAACTCTGAAAATTCTGGTGCAGAAATCGCTAGGTGTAAATAAATTCTGGATTTGTGTAAGAAAGGAATTAACAGCAGCTTAGAGCTTCTGTTACATGGTTCTGTGCAGTGATGTTGTATGATCTTTGTTTATGCCCTACGGCTTTAAAACTCATTTTTTCCGTGGTCAGTGGTTTCTCAATTAAACTTAGCTCCCCCGCCCCCCATGGAAATTGCATCCGTATTTTTCATGTACATTTTATTCAGTCCTTATTGGTGGAGAGCAGATAAAATAGTTACAGAATATTTCATTGTCTTTGGCTACGACACTCGTCCCTCGACCCCCGCCCCCTACCTCCTATTTTCAGGATCATAGTTCCCTTACTTTTTTATGCACTTCAACTGCTTCAGACAGCAAAGGGTGCCATGTCTGTAAACGAGGCCAAAATAATGCACTTCTGACGAGGAGCAAGACCAGCACGTTCTAAACTCCTCCCCCGCGTCATTGCGGCCTTCCTAGTCAGCTCCGCCCTCTCTGTTCAGGTTAAATTATAGCAGCGCCCGTTGTGTTGTGGGAAATGTAGTTTGAATGGGAAGGAACAAAAGAAAGATGTCGGCTTCACTTCAGTCACCTGACCGCCCGAGGCTTCATAGATCACGAGACAGGAGTTAGAAGCCGAGATGTTTGTTTTACGAGAGAGGCTGGTTCTGCGGGTGGCAAGTGTAGAGGGGGGTGGGGTGTGACGGAGACTAATCGCTCTTGCTGCTTTGTTGCCAAGGAGCTCTGTAGCTGGTGAATGTTGGGTAGTCGAGCCAGGACGACCACCACGGGAGAACCGTACATGGGTACAAGTGTCGCCGCACTGGGCAGAGCGGGAAGTGCTTCGCGTTCCTAGTGCTGAGACAATTTAACTACAAGACCTACTTCAATTTAACAGGGAAGACTTCTCTCGGGTGCGCTGGTAGAATGTATACTGACACTCGGCGGGACACGCCGGTTGCCCCCAGTACTCGGACAAAGGAATCGCTTTATTTATAGCTAGGTACATGTAATCACCACATAATTGAGACAGGGTTGGTGACACCCCTGCTGTCTTCTGGGAGGAAAAGAGTAGCAGTGCATGTCCTTGCATGCATTTTCCCTTAAATAACTCGTGCGCTGACTTCCCATGCCAATGAGGAAGTTCCCTCAATGAGTATAAAGGGAACACGTCCTTAAGACTGAGTATTCGTGGAGGGGTTCGTGGCAGCAGATCCGAGTTGTGGTTCGATGATGTGTCTGAGGAAATAGCATTGAATAGGAGGTGGTTTTGATTCACCGAGGTATGTGACTGGATTTGTAATGGGCAGCCACGACCACTTGTTCAAAGTACTGATTGTGGGCGATGCCACCGTGGGCAAAACCTCCCTGGTACAGCGCTACTCCAACGACTCCTTCACCAAACATTACAAGTCCACCGTGGGAGGTAAGCAGACGTTATCCGATTTTATGTGTTAAATCGAGTCAGTGATTGAATTTCACAGCTAGTAAGAGCTCAATATTTGTGGTGCGCTTCCTGCACAAATGTGCATGTACCCTGCACTCAGCTGTCCTAGTCTGACGGGTAATGACTTAATTATTTTACTTATATGATTAGTTGTGTTATTGAATCTCATGCATTTACTCCAGTGGTTTGAAAAGGGATAGACTAACTGAAGTGGATTAGAAAAGAAAAGAGATGCAATTTTATTGGGAGTGGTGGATGTGTGCACGTGTTAGTCGGATGAATTGGGCAGATCAGAAGAAAACGTTTAGAAAGCATATTTGAGAGTCCATAGTAGTCTAAAACCTCTGGGAAGGGTCAGAGTGGACGGAAAGAAAGAGGTGGAGATTTTTTAACATCAAAATAAACATGTATACAGACACACTCGCCAAACTATATAGATAAACGTATACTACATCTATACAGACACCCATGTACAATAACATTTAGTCCCATCCCTGTACAAGGCATAAACCCAAATATATCCATCCATTTCTAATATGTTTATGTCTAGACATACACGTGTATGTTGCGCATAAATATATATGTTTTATTTATATATACCGTTTTAAACTGAAGCATAAACTCCTATACATACACACAGGTATATAGAAAACCTTCTCTATATGGCCAGACATCGATATTTTGTCTGTCAAAGGCCATGACAATTTATTGGCAGCAAAGCTTCTTGTGGTAACCAAAGTCCTACACAAATGACTCGTCAGGTACTGCTGTTCCACACATTCAAACTGTTTCCAATAAAGCATTATGTAGCCAGAAATCAGAAGGCAGCTGATACCCAAAGGGAAGACGATTGACCCAGATAGTCTGCTGCTGAAGAAACAAACGCCAGCACACCCCTGCCCTCTATTTATCCCTACGAGTAGATGAATGAAGCAGAAAACACACAAATCAGTTTGTTGCACGGCATAAGATGTTCCAGAATGGCCAGTCTAAATTTTCACTTATAAAACCATAATTAGCTCCAGGCTGGTTCACTGTAACAAGCTTTACCTTTGTGTCCCAGCCAAGCTGCCAGAATCAAAAGCAAAGGGCGCCCAGCAAACGTAGAATGGCCCTTATTATCCAACTACCGGGGAAAAGCTGCCACCCTTTAGGAAAAAAGCAAATCAATTAGGAGCAACAACATTTTTACACCCTCGAAAGTTTAAATACAAAGAATAAAACAAATGCACCATTGTTTAATCTGCGGTATACAATTTAAACCATGGGGCAGTATGAAAAGACGATAATGGACCAATTGTTGTTCTCAAAAGTAATAACAAATCAAAAATAATTCCGTTCAAGGCTATTACCATTTGATTATCAGATTGTCCAACTAGCTCCCCTGTGGAAAGGCAAAAGCATGGCTGGCTTGCCAAGGACTTGAGCCAGTCATAAATAACTAACCTAGTGCCTTCAGTGAAAAGGGTCCTATGTTTGCCGTCAATGACTCAAACGGTTGCACCGAGTTCAGCCCAATAGTGAAGGGACTTGCTTGAAAACAGAAGACAATAGAGAAACTTTGGGAAGAAGGTGGACAAACGGCATCGAGTCATAGAAGGAAGACCAAGCAGAATCATTGTTTAATGATGAAACTCGTAGAAAAAGCTTCCATAAAACCCACCGCCACTGAAATAAGTCTATCGAACTCATACCCTCTTAGCAGAAATGTCTTTTAGTATTAGGAAAATTACGTGCAAGATCTTAGAACCTATTCTTTCAACTTTCATCAAGGCATTAGCAAAATTCATAGAACTAACAAAATGCAACTGTTTCTCTGTCCCAAGAACATCATACAAACAGACTCATGCTAAATAACATTAACAGCACCCTAACATACCATGAGTTTAAGGAAATCACTGCATGTTGATACATTTTTCTTCAGCTGTGTCCTCTTTATACCAGACACCAATGCTATCATCCAATTTCAAAGGGCAATGCGATGGAACATCTCAAATTAAAAGCCCGGGTCTTTAATAGCACTAACCATTTGAGACCAAACTTAATGAGTGGTAGATTCAAACCACATTTACAAGTTCTGATCACATGGCAAGAGAAGGGACCACTGCACGTAATCAGAATATGCAGCTCATCATCCAGAGAAGCATAAGTACCCGAGTATTGTCCTCAAGCACTTAAAATTAAAAGATGAAGTAGATCTATTTGGACCAATTAGTTAATAAATGTGGGAGAGAAAGTAAGCAAAAAGAACTACAATTAGCAAGGAAAGATATATTTGATGAAGTGAATCAATCATTAACTACAAATTTAGCACAGTCACACATTTATATAGACTATTGCAAAAAAAGATAAGAGAAGGAGATGTTTAGGGTAAAGGCATAATTCATGTGAAGAAAAAGTACCTGCAGATGGAAGCAGTAATCGGCCTTAATGCACTGTCAAACAGGACCATCTTCTGAGGGAAAAACAGGGGGGGGAGGGGAGGGCGGGGGCTCATGAATTTTTCTGTTTTGAGGGAAAAGGTGCAGTTTTGTTCTTGGATTGCAGGTATTTATTATACTTCTGTTTAAGCCCCAAACTCCTTTCTAACTTCTGCCGATGACCCAAAGCACATTCTCGGTTGTCGAGCAAATAGCTGCTCAATTTGTTGTACATGGTTGAAAAATTGATGGTTGAGGTGTAACCTATGATTAGTTAATTATGGTGACCTGCATGAAGTTCGGAGGTATGCTCCAAATAGGTAGTGGATGCATGCTCTTAACCAATCTGATATACTAGTTGGCACATGCCAAGGTGGAGGCATGATGAAAAGGTTATTTAAATAATCCCTTGTCTTCCAGTATCTGTACATTAAACATGTTTCTAACACATTCTGGGTTAGTAACTCGTCCATGGCTGTTTTTTTTCCTTTATTGTTCTACTGCTTGTGGTTTTGCTATGCTAGCATCAACTGTACTGTACCGGAGGCCGACCCAAAACCTCCCATTTTCTGATACCATTTTGTTGTAGGTGGGTGTGACGGGGGAATATATGTGTGTGTGTATATGTGTGTGTGTGTGTGTGTGTGTGTGTGTGTGTGTGTGTGTGTGTGTGTGTGTGTATATGTGTGTGTGTGTGTGTGTATTTATATGTATATAGATATAGATGTATCACAAACAACCTCCTTGCAAGAAAAAGCAGAGACCGCATTGGGGGAGAACAGGAGCACACCTTTAATTCAATTCTGCAGGCGAATGCATTTCGGCCATCTCGGTCTTCGTCAGCGCCAAATAATTAACAGGTGGCTTTTTCAACAGCCGCTTTGTATGTGTCCCGCCCCTTGCAGGTAGAGCAAGGTTCACCTCCTCCTTAAAGTTGTAACTCACCAACAGTAGCTCACGCGTACTTCGTGAACTACCAGTCCCAGAAAGCATGTGTTTTTCAGGTAAGTGGTGCCGGAGCGGACAAAACCAAATGATTTTTCCGGCTTTGGCAGGGCACTGCGTGGTGTGAAGAGAGGCAACTGTCTGTGATGCAGCAAGAACCTGGGCGTCCTCCTGTGTCCCCACACCGCACCAACCACCAGGTCCGCAAAACATATCAGCGGGGGCTTTAAACGGCACTCCGATTTAGCCCAGCGTGGAGTCAATGACCCCCTCACCGCTCCATCTTCCTCGAGCCCGGGGTGGACCTGAGTGATCCAATCCTTTAAAGAGCAAAAAGTAGCCGAAGCAGTTTGCCAGCAAGACTCAGGCCAGCTTGTAGTGCATGGGTCTCTGAAACGCGCCACTGGCATGCGCGTGAAAATGTCACAAACAACCTCCTTGCAAGAAAGAGCAGAGACCGCGTTGGGGGAGAACAGGAGCACACCTTTCATTCAATTCTGCAGGCAAATGCATTTCGGCCATCTCTACCTTTGTCAGCGCCAAATAATTAACAGGTGGCATTTTCAACAGCCGCTTTGTATGTGTCCCCCCCCCCCCCCCCCCCTTTGCAGGTAGAGCAAGGTTCACCTCCTCCTTAAAGTTGTAACTCACCAACAGTAGCTCACGCATACTTCGTGAACTACCAGTCCCAGAAAGCATGTGTTTTTCAGGTAAGTGGTGCCGGAGCGGACAAAATCAAATGATTTTTCAGGCTTTGGCAGGGCACTGCGTGGTGTGAAGAGAGCCAACTGTCTGTGTGTAGTGGGTAAGTCCCACAGGTACAGGTGTAGATAAGTAGACACCGTAGACCAATTCAGGTACTTGTAGTTGATATTTATTAGCAAAAGTGAAGGTCAAGATTACAGCCCCATCAGGAGCAGCCCACTGGCCGCTCAGCCCATCCTTAACTGACACTCTGATGCATCCAACATTCCACACAGACTAGGATTCCAATAAGAATACACACACACAGGGCTGAGCAGCTGGATACAAGTACATATACATTACATGAGAATACTACACTGTGATGCAGCAAGAACCTGGGCTTCCTCCTGTGTCCCCACACCGCACCAACCACCAGGTCCGGAAATCATATCAGCGGGGGCTTTAAACGGCACTCCGATGTAGCCCAGCGCGGAGTCAATGACCCCCTCACCGCTCCATCTTCCTCCGAGCCCGGGGTGGACCTGAGTGATCCAATCCTTTGGAGAGCAAAAATATAGATATAGATGTATGCGCAACAAGAAATCTCTGCCAATAGTGCAGAAAAGATGGGCCACACCAGGCTGCAGTTTGTATAATATGCAGGTTTATTCAGCAAGCAAAGGACGACCCGTTTAGTTCTCAGCCGAGATCTTGGTCACATGACCTTCTGTAGAATCCACACAACATTTAAAGGTGCAGTACTTTTGCACGACGCAGCGTGCATAAACCTAAAAGAAACACTGTGAAAATTAAGTCATCTTATGTTCAGTTGACTTTGTAAATAAAATTTTATACAAAATAAGTATACACAAAAATAATTTTATAAGTATTAAACATCTAGTTGATTGCTGTGTGCTTGTACATTAGTGAATGTATAGTACAATAGCTATTGATTCCATAGTGTGTTTGGGGCTGAGATTAAGGCTTAGTAAGAGCCCACATAGTACAGCGGAGAACGTCAGGAGACAAAGGGTCTAGTACCAATATGTTGTCACCCTCAGGATATGGCTGTGATTGTGGTTGGGATCAGTTAATGGTAAAGTGATATCCTTCTTGGTTATAACCAATGTGAGGGACCCAGTTGGAAGACTTTAGTAGTCGCATGTGAAAAAGCTCAAAACAATTGAGCTAAACAAATGAGGTGTTGAAGAAACGAAAGTTTAGTGGAACTTGTTGGTTCTCATGTGCTCTTAAACTTTAAGTAAGTGACTACTCTTCATTCGCGGTGAATTCATCAATCTGTTAAACTATAAACATACAGGTCAGTCACAAGGAAATATACATGCTTCATTTATCACACACCAATTTCATAATTAGCAATAATCACATTCTTACATCAATGTACTTGGCCTTGCTCTGTATCAAAACTCTCCCACTATAGTTACAGAAAAAATGGCTAGCAAAACTCTGAATGAATCACAATCAAACAGTGACGTTTGTGCACTGTCATACCTTGTCAACTGAAAAAACATAAGGTCACTAAAGAAAACGTGAAGATGGACAACAGTGATAGTTCAATTATAATTTTCTAAAATATTTTTTAGAAAAAACGTATAAGGGAATTCAGAATAGGTTGAAGAGAAGCTTATGGGAACATTAAAGATGTACATATAATTCCTTGTCATTATATTCATGCCATGTGGTTACATACTGCCTGCCAATAAGATTAACCCCTTCGCTGCGGCGGCAATTCCGCCGCAGCGCTAGGGGGCGGGGGGGGGGGGCCGAGCGGCGCTCGCATGCTCGTGACGGAGCCGCTCCATCACGAGCCGCGGTTGCGCTGTGCTCATGACGGAGCGGTTCCGTCATGGCCCCGCCCGCTTAATAGAATGCGGCGCGAAATCAGCGCCGTGCAGGCGCGGCGGCAGGGCCATGACGGAACCGCTCCGTCATGAGCACAGCTCAGCCGATGCTCATGACGGAGCGGCTCCGTTATGAGCATACAAGGGGTTAATCTGGATTCTATTCTGCGCAAGGCCTGAATTCGATTGCCACCTCTCGGGTTTCTTGGGGCCGTGGCTAGGCCAAAGTATTTACCCATGGTCCAGTCCCCCTCATGTGCATCGCTGAAGTGTCTAGCAGTGCTGTAACTGAAGTCACGGTTGGTCACCGCTCTCCAGTGTTCCAGGATTTTTTTTTGACTGGAAAGGTGGTTAAACCAACATACCACTTGTCGCACGGACAAGTGATCACATAGACCACGACGTCAGTGCCACAAGTGATAGGCTTAGTGATCCTCCATTTCTTACTGGACCTACTCAGGGAAACTTCTTTGACATTTGCACTTGTTGCATTTGTAGAATCCTTCCCTCTGTTCCAACTATGTTTTCTTATTGATTGTGTGCAAATGCCTACTCACTAGGACGTCTTTGAGTGATGTGGTTTTCCTGTATGTCACTGCGGGCGAGTGGCCTAGCTTTGTTTTAAGGAGAGTGTCTTGTGTGAGAATGTGCCATCTTCTCTTGATAATGTTTCTGAGTTTGCTTGCTTGTGTACTGTACGTGGCGATGAATCTGACTGGTGTCTCAGTGCTTTCGGTTTTAGTGAGGGTTTTAGATGGCGCATAGAGGGTGTCATTATGGCTGATGGAATCGGCTTTCATTGCGCATTTGCGTAACATCTTGGTGGGGTAGCCTCTTTTGTTAAATCTGGTCATATATACATATATTTAGGAAATAGAAAGAAAAAAACCTGAGAAAACTCAAAGGTTACAGGGACGTTATAGTTAGGTTCAGACTTCACTCGTAGATAACCAGTGAAAGTCAGCAGTTCTAGTTACCTGAGCCAACTATAACTTGCGATCCTGCAAGGCACTGCTTCTAACATCACATATTGCATCACTCATGACATGGTCAGTGGCATCGCTGATGACCACTCAAATGCCTGGATCCGCTGATCCATTTGCGGCAAAATTGAATTATAAATAATGCTTTTAATCCTCGCCACCACTCCTAAGTGGTCAGGGTATTCCTACCATGCCCCCTTCTCTTTATTATTTACATTTGTTTACATTTGTTTGAAGCCCAGGCCCAAGATTGCTGCAACACTTTCTGGTAGAAGTATTGACAGCCAATTGGATGTCAGCACTGGGAATGTGGATCCACAAGTCTACTGCAAGGATTCACGCCCCTAGATATATCTATATTTATTGTCCTTTAATATCTTAAAAATTACTGAACGGATTTACAATGAATCACAAAAAGCATACTTTCTGGACCAATTTCCAGCATTTTGCTAAATGTGGTGTAATTCAAATTAGCGATTTGGGCTGAAGTAGTGTTCAAAATCACTATGGGAAAATGCATGGGGAAAACCCGTTGACGGCCCCCCATCGCCCCCCTATTTTTCTCGGCCCTTGCTTAACGGATCACCCTGAAACTTTCAACAATCCAGCTGAACCGACTAAAGAACCATTTTGAAAATTTAGTGAAGACTCGCTAAGCAGTGCTAAAGTTATTGTCAAAACAAAAAATGCTCTTCCTATGGAAACTAGTTCTTAACTATAAATACACACACACATACACAGCTCTGTAATTTCATAAAAATCCTTTTTATATTTTCTCCAGAAAGTGCAACAGTGAGGCCAATTATTTTTGGCTGTCGCCTTCAAAAGGGTCATAGTGTTACATTGTGTAGAGTGTGCTATTTAAAGGGAAATATCTTTTACCCCCATTACCATACTTTGAGTTTGGAAACAAACTAGACTGCTGGACGTGAAAAACTAGACTGCTTACATTCCTTTCTAGTTTCCCATTATTATATCACGTTTTAGCCACCATTTTCTTTCTGTCTTGTCACAAGGCAAACTTCAAAATAATAAGAACCCTGCATAGTGCAATTTACATATGTAAGGCTGGAGCGGCTATAAAATGGAAATACATGTGATATTACATAAACACGTTAAACTGAATTTAAAATGTCTGTTATTATTCTGTAGGTAAAGTACTGTAAGGATGACCTCTCAAAGCCTCATATAGCCATAGTATTCCATTTAGAGACTGACAATATTTATAATGCACAGTGATAATGGGTTACATTCGGAGTATCCATATGAAGTCTTCGTTTGGTCTAGTATTCACTCTAAAACCACATTAATAGCTTGAGTACAGGATCTGTACAGTTGTCTAAAGCTTTGATAACATGTCTTTCCATATTGTGTAGTACGGTAATCTCTCTCTCTCTTTGTTGTATACTAATGCATTCACTGTCGGATGAGTCTGTTATCTTTTATAAGTTCTATAACTACTAGTTCTGTACTGCTATATAAGTTGCATAAGTAGTTCATTAGGATTTCTGAAGCGCTAGTGCAGACCCTGTTGCTTACAACCGTGTTTAGAGTCTTTTCAAAGTGCAATGCAAGTAGTTTCACTGTTATTGTGCAGGAGATGCAAGTACTCAAAGTTAAACTAAAGTGCAAATGTTGTAGATGTAAAGTACTCTAAACAGTTATATCTATTTGTCAATTATTAGAACTACTAAATAATCGGGTTAACAATTCGTATTCCAGTTTTATTCAAGTGCAAATGAAAGTATCATTGTGTAAATAAGTAGTACTCCAGATTCTTTTAAAGTGCAAATTCTATGATGGTGAAGTACATGTGTAGTATTACTCTGCAGTTAATTCCACAAACCATATTCAATTACAAACATCCTCAACCCTGTTCATCTGATGTTGTCTCGGTCATTGTGTAAAACATGTAAGTTGTTATACAGTGAAGATGCGTCACATAGTTGACTCAATTCGAGGTTCCCTCTAATCTGACATAACCTTTTTGTTAAATGTAAAATCCTAATATTACGTTATGAAGTGCACATGCAAATATTTTTAACCCATGTATCAAACATCTTCGTTGTCATTATGAAAGCCATGCACATTGTTATAAAGTGCAGGTTACATTAATGTACAGTACACGTTTTGAGATCACATTCTATCCCTTTCAGGAATTGCTTTCATTGTTCAAGAATTCCTTGCTGGAAGCACACTTATAAATGAAAATGAAACTCAGTGTTCAAATTCAGACCCCAAGGATGGTCTGTTCCCACCAGAATTAGCCATCTGGACTCCGCTCTCTGCCATTTCTCAACTGCCACCTCGGTTTTTAGGTCGAGCTGGTGTAGCAATGTGAAGCATTGCGTCCAGCGAAGTATCTATTGTTGGCCACTTTCTGGGAATCTGAGACAGGGGATGTGCACGCGCAAGCCCTCGGCGATTTCACTTCGTGGGCGCGCACGCTCAGCCCGGCGCCGTGCACATCTCCGGTCTCACATTCACAATAAGTCAACCTCTCTCAATCGCGTGCACACACAGCCACACTCACGCATGCGCACGCAGGCACACACACACATGCAGGCACACACTGCATACACACAGGCACACACACACGCAGCCATCCCCCACTCACCTGGCTCTTTTGTCGACACTCCCCTTGTATCTCCGCCGCATCACCTGGCACAGCGCTGTAACCATCGTTCCTGGATTGCATAATTCAAACGGCACCCAACAGCCGTGCGCCGGGACTGAGTGGAAGCGGACGCCGCGTCCCCGGTGCACCCCTTGCCTGTATCAGCCGCCTCTGCTGACCCGGAGACGCTCCAGCCGGCTCCCCGCCCCCAGTACCCGGATGTGGGAGGTAGCCATGGGTACGTCATTGTTTGAAGACGGGGACGCATTGTAATGGGGTGAACTGAATGGGGGCAAATCCAGGTAATATATGGGTTTTACTTGTTTTTATTGCCATCTCTTCTGGTCCCTGTCAAGCGAAAGACTGACCCGCCTTTGTCCCAGGAGCGTCCCAGCCACGGAAAGCTTAAAGAGCTTTTAAGCACGTTTTTGCGACGTGGCCCCTCCTCACCACCACTGAGGGTAAACAGGAAGTGTAGGAATGCTGGGGGACGTAGTCCCGCCACAGCAGAAGTCAAGTTTATGCCCGGGGAGCTTTAAACACTTTTAATCACGTTGTTTCGGCATGCCCCCTCCTATCAGCCACCGAGGGCAAACCGGAAGTGCAGGAATGATCGTGGGCGGAGATTGACCGCAGACTAAGACATATGTTGGACCCGGCCTCGTGGCGTGGCCCTCGCTGACCCCCATAAACCCAGAACGACTGACAGAACTGATTTCCGTCCACCCAGGACTATACACGAGACTCCTACATCGGACCTGAAACGACCTCCAGACCGCGTGCCTGCACCCATGCACGTGACCATCAGACTCCATGTTTGGCCACCCCGGCCAGTCGGCGGCCTTCTTCCCTTTCGGCAGCCTCTGGCCGCTCCCGGCTGCAGCTGGGCGTGCGCGTCCGGCGCGCCCCGACCTGCCCAGGGGGTGAACGACTCACCAAGTACCCGAAACCAAGGCTTCCATCACACCTCCGGCCCCCTCCAGAGGAATTGGTTGTTCTCACACCTCCGAACCATCCCTGGGGGCTGGTTTCGATCGCACCTTTTGGCTTCCTAGCGAGCTGGCTCCAGGCCTTGATGAGCGTCTGGGATTCCCTGGACGCATGGTCCAAAAGCATCAAAGACACAGCCGCCCAGACAATCAGGCGCCTGGCCCTCGGACCTCCGGCCTCCTGCCTCTGAGGGTCCGGACATCAAAGAGCTCCTGGACTATAAGACAGCCTGCCTTCCATCTAGCCAGCAGTTGTATCTTGGACAAGAAAGCCCTGCTGATCTGATCGCGGCTGACCTTGAGGAGAACAGACTCTGACCCACCGAGCCCTGCTGACGTCGTCGCGGCTCATCCTCGAATCTACGGAACGGAACCATTGGAGCCCTGCTGACGCTGTCGCGGCTCCCTCTCGAAGAGACAGACCTGAACCATCGGAGCCCTGCTGACCTCGTCGCGGCCCACTCTTGAGAACGAGAGACCTTTGCTACCATCCAGAGCCCTGCGGACGCTGTCGCGGCTCTACCTGCCTACGAGTACGACGGAGTAGTCCTGACCAAGCCCTGCTGACCTCGTCGCGGCTTGAAGAACTCTGGTCCGGCTGGACCATCGGCGCTACCCTCACGACCATCTTGAACAAGAAGTGAGTAGGACAGCAAGTCCCATCGCCAGCCCCCGTACCCCCCAGTTCGTGGATTGAGAACTGTGCGCAGGGTGCGTGGCGTGACAACTGGCCCTCTAAGACTGTCCTTCTTCCCCGTTCCCTTGTTACGAGACTTTCGCGATCCCTCGATTGCTGTGTATTGCTCCTTATTTTTATGCTGATAAAGTTCATACTTGATAAAGGTTCACAGTGTGGTGTCCGTTCGTAAGTGTGGTGTGTCGACAGTGGGTACGATCAGTCCTCCCCGGCGGGGACTCCCCCTCGATAAGACTCGGCAGTAATTGTGGGAGAGGAGGTCTCGGGTGGTTAGGAGAGTCATCTTGACCCCTGGGGTCACCGCCTTCCAACATTGGTGGCAGCGACGCGATACGAACCTACGTCTGAAGATCGTACCACTGACACACTACCTGAACCCACACGCAGCAAACGCACGAGAAAGAAAGAGCAATAATGACGTCCACAGAATCTGGTGTGAAGACTACATTCGATAAAGACCTCTTGGAAGACCACACCCATAGAGAGCTAAAGCAGTTCTGCAGAGAAATGAGTACTAAGGAAGATTTCCAGAAAGCGCGAAACGCTTGGGTAGAGTCCGGAGCACCTCTCCCCGCGACCGAAGACGAGGGAGGGAGGCCACAGACCGAACCCGGTACACCGGCCGGTGAGAGAATCCAGCAGCCAACCCGGAGCCCAGCAACCCGAAGAGATCGGTCATCGGAAGAGATGGCCGACCGAGAACGTGACCAAAGCCATGAACTCGAACTGGCGCGCCTCAAATTGGAGGGCGAACTCAAACTTGCAGAGAAGAAGTTGGCAGTTGAGCTGTTGCGGCTCCAGGGAGAGCTAGAGGAGAAGAGGCTCCAGAGGGAGCATGAAGGCCGGAAACTCCAGCTAGAGCACGAGCACAGCCTCAAAGAACTAGAGTTGAAAGCCAGAGCAGAAGCAACCGGATCACCGGGACTCGGAGAGCAGGTGGTCCCCAAAGAAACGAAGGTTGACATCCCCAAAGACGTCGTGAAGGAGTTTTACAAAGGGGACGACATCCAGCAGTGGTTCAAGGCCTACGAGGTTGCCATGTCCGCCCACCGGGTCCCCGAGAAGGACTGGGGGGCCCGCCTGTGGAGCCGCTTCCTCAGCGAGGGAAGAGACAACCTGCTGGACCTACCGACCGCCCACATGAACGCCTACCCCCACATGAAAGACGCTTTCTTATTCCGCTACGGCCTAGCGCCAGAAATGTATCGCCAGCGGTTTAGGGAGTGCAAGAAGATTCCTGGCACCACATGGGTGGACTATGTGAACTACTACACCCGGGCCCTAGATGGGTGGATCAAGGGCAGCAATGTGACGACCTTCTAGTCGACCTAGTCACTTACGAGCACCTGTCCGCCAATTGCTTTGTGGAACTAAGACAGCATCTCCTGGACAGCAAGCTCGCCAATCGCGGAAACTGGCTGTTGAAGCCGATCGCTGGGTGGCCACCCGAGTCCAGAAGGGGCCCGGGGGAGACCCCCCACGGAACGACCAAGGATCTTCCCGCCAGCGGGGTGGGGGAGGTCGAGGCAGATAGCAAGTAACCCAGTCAGGGCCCCAGCGTAGTCCTCCCAGAAACCAGGCCCCACGCTCTCCTCCTGCGACGAGAGCCGTCCCGGGGCAGGACCCCCGGGGCTCCACCCCAGCTCCACATGCTACAAGTGTCAGCAACCCGGGCACTATGCCGGTGATCCCCGATGTCCCATGACTCAGAAATCCACTCCCACTGGCCCCTCCACCAGACAGATATTCTCAGTGGGCCTAGAAGAGGAAGAAATAGAAGAACAGGGGGAGTGGGAGCCCACAGCCATGGTCTTAGCCTCCCTGGGGAATAGCGAGATGATCCCAGGAGATTACCTGCCCGACAACACAGAAAAGTATCGCCAGACAGTTAAGGTTAACGGGCGCAGCATAGGAGCCCTTAGGGACACAGGAGCCAGCATCACGTCTGTTAGATACACGCTAGTCCGTGATCATCCCCCACACCTCCTGTAGAGTGATAGCAGCTGACAACTCCGTCCGCACCTGCTGGATAGCACAGGTCCCGTTTGAGTGGGAGGGAGTTTCGGGCGATCTACGGTTAGCGGTCCGCACGGATATGCCTGTAGACTGCCTCCTGGGGAATGACCTAGAGAGTTCCAAGTGGAAAGAGGTAGAAAGAAGGACCCATTTAGAGATGTTGGGTCTGCCCCAATGGGCCTGTGTGAGCACCCGAGCCATGACCGCCAGAATGTCCAACCCCGGGAACGAAGAGTCAGAGTTCCCCAGTGCAGCCCCTGATGTCCCCGAGGGAAGCGAGCACCCCACGGTCCTCGACCAGCCCTCCACCGAAAGAAGCGAATCCGACGAAGGTCCCCTCTGACCCACCGTCGAGCCAGTCCCCACCCTAGCAGATATCCCCGAGTTGACCCAGTGGCGCCAAGAAGGGGGACCGTCCCGAGAGGAGTTCCGCCAAGAGCAGACCTCCTGCCCTGCCCTGCCCTTGAGGGGCTCCGGCGACAGGCCGCAGCCCAGGCCGCCGGAGACCAGTCCGGCTCCCATTATCTTTACTGGGAAAACGGCCTACTGTACAGTGAACAGAAGACCGCCGAACTAGGGTCAGCCCGCGTGCTGGTGGTACCCCTACGTTTCCGCGGCCTCCTCCTCAACCTGGCCCACGATGTGCCCCTGGCGGGACATCTGGGCCAAGATAAAACATTCCAGCGGTTAGTGACCCATTTCTACTGGCCCCACATGCGGGCCGATGTGGAACACCACTGTAAGTCCTGCCCCACGTGTCAGGCTAGTGGCAAAAGGGGAGGCAAGCGCAAGGCTCCCCTCCAGCCCTTTCCAGTTGTCAGTACCACCTTTGAGAGGGTGGGGATCGACATCGTCGGACCTCTGGACCCCTGGACCTCCTCACTGGTTCATTTTGGTTCTGGTCGATCACGCCACCCGATACCCCGAAGCCATCCCCCTCCGGACCGTGACGGCCCCGGTCGTGGGCCGGGCCCTCATGGGGATCTTCTCCCGGGTGGGATTCCCGCAGGAAGTGGTGAGCGACCGAGGCACAAACTTTATTTCCCGGTACATGAAGTCCCTTTGGCAACAGTGTGGGGTGTCATACAGGTTCACCACCCATACCATCCCCAGGGTAACGGCCTGGTTGAGCGGTTCAACCGCACTCTGAAAGGGATGATCATGGGTCTCGAGGAGCCCTTGCGACGCAAGTGGGACGTCCTCCTGCCCTGCCTCCTGTTCGCACACCGAGAGGTTCCCCAGAAATCCTTGGGGTTCAGCCCATTCGAGCTGCTCTATGGGCACCCCGTCCGGGGTCCCCTCAGCCTGGTCTAGGAAGGCTGGGAGACAGCCCCCCCCGAGCACACCCCCCGATATGTTCTCCTACGTCCTGGCCCTCCGGAACTAGACGCTGAAGTTTCGCGAGCTGGCCGAGGCCAGCCAAGAGGAGATGAAACGCTGGTACGACCAGAATGCCACTCTGGTCGAGTTTCAACCAGGCCAACAGGTTTGGGTCATGTCCCCAGTGGAACCTTGTGCCCTACAGGACAAGTGGACTGGACCCTTTAAGGTGATAGAGCGCAAGAGCCAGGTCACCTACCTCGTTGATACGAAATCAGCCAGGAACGCCCTGAAAGTCTTACACGTGAACCGGCTCAAACCCCACTTTGTGCGTTCTGAGTTGGGATTACTCCTTGCCACCGACGACGGAGAGGAAGAGGAAACGGACCCTCTGCCAGATCTCCTATGTGCAAAGGATCAAGATGGCTCCGTAGAGGGAGCGAGCCTCTCCTCCTCCCTCACCCCCTTGCAGCGTGAAGAATGTCGCCACTTGTTGGGACAATTCTCAGACCTCGTCTCCCTCACCCCCGGCGTCACCAGTTGGTGCGTCCACAACGTGGACACCAGGGACAGCCCTCCCGTACGACACAGAGCCTACCGAGTCCCTGACCGAGCTCGAGCCTGCATCAAGGCCGAAGTCGACAAAATGTTGGACCTAGGAGTGGTAGAAGCCTCTGACAGCCCATGGGCTAGCCCCGTGGTCCTGGTTCCGAAGGCATCCGCCCCCGGCACCGTTCCTGAGCTTAGGTTCTGTGTGGACTACCGCGGACTCAACGCAGTCACCCGAACCGATGCACACCCCATCCCTGAGCCGACGAACTCATTGACCGCTTAGGGTCGGCTCAGTACCTCAGTACCTTCGATCTCACCAGTGGCTACTGGCAGATCGGCCTCACGGAGAGGGCCCAAGAAAGGTCTGCTTTCTCCACTCCAGATGGCCACTTCCACTTCAGAGTGATGCCCTTCGGCATGAAAAACGCCCCCGCCACCTTCCAGCGACTGGTCAATCAGGTCCTGGCCGGGTTGGAAAGTTTCAGCTCAGCGTATCTCGACGACATTGCGGTGTTTAGTGCCCACTGGCCCGAGCACCTGCACCACCTCTGGGAGGTGTTGGATGCCCTGCGCCGGGCTCACCATTAAAGCTAGCAAGTGCCAAATATGACAAAGCTCCGTAGTGTACCTCGGGCACCAGGTCGGGAGCGGCCTCGTAGCCCCCCTCCAACCCAAGATAGACGCTATCAATGCCTGGGAGACCCCCACGACCCAGACCGAGGTGCGGGCCTTCCTAGGACTCACAGGGTACTACTGTAGATTCATCAAGGGTTACGGGAGTATTGTAGGCCCCCCTCACAGAGTTGACAGCCAAGGCCAACCCCAAGAAGGTTAGTTGGACCCCCGCCTGCCAGAAGGCATTCGAGGAATTGAAACAGGCCATGTGCACCACTCCAGTGCTACAGGCCCCGGACTACTCCAGAGAGTTCGTGGTCCAGACCGACGCCTCCGAACATGGCATCGGAGCTGTGCTCTCCCAGGTGGCGACCAGGGGATTGATCATCCAGTAGCCTTTATCAGCCGGAGGCTACTACCCCGGGAGCAGAGATGGAGCACCATCGAGCGAGAGGCCTTCGCAGTAGTCTGGGCCTTGAAGAAGCTGAGGCCCTAACTATTTGGTACCCACTTCCTGGTCCAGACCGATCACCGTCCTCTCCGGTGGCTCATGCAGATGAGAGGAGAGAACCCTAAACTGCTACGCTGGTCCATCTCCCTCCAAGGGATGGATTTCACTGTGGAACACAGGCCTGGTGCCGACCACGCCAACGCCGACGGCCTGTCCCGCTTCTTCCGCCTCAGCGAAGAGAACCCCCAAGAGGATGGGTAGTTCTCCTCGTCTTTCAGCTGTAGGGGACACATGTTGGACCCGGCCTCGTGGCGTGGCCCTCGCTGACCCCCATAAACCCAGAACGACGGACAGAACTGATTTCCGTCCACCCAGGACTATACACAAGACTCCTACATCGGACCTGAAACGACCTCCAGACCGCGTGCCTGCACCCATGCACGTGACCATCAGACTCCATGTTTGGCCACCCTGGCCAGCCGGCCGCCTTCTTCCCTTTCGGCAGCCTCTGGCCGCTCCCGGCTGCAGCTGGGCGTGCGCGTCCGGCACGCCCCGCCTCACCCAGGGGGTGAACGACTCACCAAGTACCCGAAACCAAGGCTTCCATCACACCTCCGGCCCCCTCCAGAGGAACTGGTTGTCCTCATACCTCCGAACCATCCCTGGGGGCTGGTTTCGATCGCACCTTTTGGCTTCCTAGCGAGCTGGCTCCAGGCCTTGATGAGCGTCTGGGATTCCCTGGACGCATGGTCCAAAAGCATCAAAGACACAGCCGCCCAGACAATCAGGCTCCTGGCCCTCGGACCTCCGGCCTCCTGCCTCTGAGGGTCTGGACATCAAAGAGCTCCTGGACTATAAGACCGCCTGCCTTCCATCTAGCCGGCAGTTGTATCTTGGACAAGAAAGCCCTGCTGATCTGATCGCGGCTGACCTTGAGAAGAACAGACACTGACCCACCGAGCCCTGCTGACGTCGTCGCGGCTCATCCTCTAATCTACGGAACGGAACCATCGGAGCCCTGCTGACACTGTCGCGGCTCACTCGAAGAGTAAGACCTGAACCATCGAAGCCCTGCTGATGCTGTCGCGGCTCCCTCTCGAAGAGACAGACTTGAACCATCGGAGCCCTGCTGACCTCGTCGCGGCCCACTCTTGAGAGCGAGAGACATTTGCTACCATCCAGAGCCCTGCGGACGCTGTCGCGGCTCTACCTGCCTACGAGTACGACGGAGTACTCCTGACCAAGCCCTGCCGACCTTGTCGCGGCTTGAAGAACTCTCTGGTCCGGCTGGACCATCGGCGCTACCCTCACGACCATCTTGGACAAGAAGTGAGTAGGACAGCAAGTCCCATCGCCAGCCCCGTACCCCCCAGTTCGAGGATTGAGAACTGTGCGCAAGGTGCGTGGCGTGCCAACTGGCCCTCTAAGACTGTCCCGCTTCCCCGTTCCCTTGATACGAGACTTTTGCGATTCCCTCGATTGCTGTGTATTGCTCCTTATTTTTATGCTGATAAAGTTCATACTCGATAAAGATTCACGGTGTGGTGTCCGTTCGTAAGTGTGGTGTGTCGACAGTGGGTACGATCAGTCCTCCCCGGCGAGGACTCCCCCTCGATAAGACTCGGCAGTAATTGTGGGAGAGGAGGTCTCGGGTGGTTAGGAGAGTCATCTTGACCCCTGGGGTCACCGCCTTCCAACAACATGTTTATGTCCAATAATTAGTCACCACATGTGGACTCACTTCGTCGGCCAGAGTGGTTTGTTCACGGTCCCTGAGAGCACCTGGACACCTAACTACTACTGACTGTGCAGCTGAGCCGGCCTGAGCGAACTTGATGCTCAGCGGGCGGCCAGCCACCAGAGAGGCGAATACAGCCTTGGAAATGCAGCTGCTCTCGAGCTAGCTGCCTGGGCCCGTCGCTGCTATTGAATCATTTCATCAAGTAGGTGTGTGCCTAGTCCTGGAATCAGCGAGGGGCATTCACTAAGTTGTGGGTAATAAAGTTCAAAGTATGTGCTAGGCTTGCCGGTTTTCTCCTCCAAAGGTTCCACGCAAACGCATACACGAAGTCACACACCCCACCCTCATTCACAGACTTCCAGCACATAGCGCTGCAAGTCACAGACAACTAGTATCACACATGGCACAACACCTTTCTCAGGCCAGCGGGCTAAAATAATCATGCTGCACTGTGCAGCTTTTGAAAATTCGGATCACGTTGCAAGTCCACTACGATACAAATGGGCATAACAAAGTTGATTTACATTGAGTGTACTGACTGTTTTGCACCGATATGTGCTCTGACAAAAAAAAATATGACGTCATGCACCGGTACCTGTTTATCATGGGGCTTGTTTCACTATCTGCCCTGTGTAAGGGGCTGTTCAGTATCAAATGTTTTCTGCTACTGTTCAAGCTCTGTGTTCTGCTTATTATTCTCTATGAAAGGGAAGCATGCACTCTTTCACTGTGTGTGTGTTTGTGTCTCTTTGTCTGTCGGTGTGTGTGCCTCTGTGTGTCTGTCGGTCGTCGTGTATCTCTGTCTGTTCTTAATGTTGACGAATCTTTTGATGCTGCTGGCAATGCACATGCAGTTTCTGTGCTCCTCATAGTGCTGTGTGCGTAGCACCCAATGTAACTCATGCTGCTGTCTCTCACTCACTGGGCAGTCTCTGCATCACTGACTCGCAGTCTCTCGACCACTCATCGTGCAGTCTCTGTGTAGTTGACAGTAGCCTGTGTGTCAGTTTTAGTGCAGTCTCTGTATTGTCTCTGTTACACTCACTCTCCTGCCCTATCTCTGTGTCAGTATTTGTGCTATCCTAGTGTCACTCAAGAATCCGCATCTGCAACCCTACTGTGCGGACCCTGTAGCACTCACAGTCCAGTCTGTATACCACTCATGCTGCTGTCTCTGGGTGTCTCACTCTACAGTTTCCAAATAACTCCCAATACAGCCTCTGTGGCTCAGTCCCTTTATCCCTCACAGTGTGGTTTCTGCATCACTCACAACTCACTCCCTTTGCCACTCATGCTGCTGTCTCTGTGTTCCTCACTCTACAGTTCCCCTGTGAAATCTCTGCGTCACTCATGGTAAGTCTCGGTACCACAGGGGGGACAGTCCTCTTGTTCTTTTCGTTGTCGCTTTACAACTCATTGTGCAGTCTCTGCAACGTTCCCTGTGCTCTCTCTTATTCGCGCGTTGAGCAGTTTCGGTATCACTCACTGCGTGAGCAGGTCCACATTACATTTGCTTGAGTGGCTATGCCACAGGAGGCGTCTGCATTGCTTTTGTTCACTTTTCACGTCCTCATTCATTTGCTAAATATAAGGGGACAACATTTGCATAAAATAGAAAGTGAATTGTGGATGTAGGCCTACGGCTTTATCACATGGCCTAAGTATGGAAATCTACAAAGATGTTGTGTCTACGCCTACTGTGCACCTACTTAGCCCCCACCACACCGTGCCCAGCAACTTAAAAAAAAAAAAACAACCATCAAAGCAGTGTTAGCAACACGCCTAACAGAATAAACAACTAAGTGTTTATTTAGAATATAATATGGCATTCCTACCTTTCAACATCACTTAGAAGGTGGAGGTTAAATCTTGTTAACTGCCACAATCTTGTGGTCTAGATTTGTGTTTTTTTACAGTGCCCCATGGCACTGTAGAGCATTTGTTTCTTTTGCTTCCATCCTCCTTGGGGTGAGACTGCCTGTTTTTTTAGGTCATTTTGCCCTGAAGGTGGGGCAGGCGGTTGCAAACTCGCAAAGCACATGGGAATACGTTTCTGTATCTGGGGGGAGCTGCCCGTGAGGTAAAGGTTGGTTTCATTTTAGGGTGCCAATATTTTGCCTTCACTTTGTGCCCCCCTTGGATGTAGATCAGCCAATTTTGACTCCTACATAATTACACTGCGCTCAACGCAACATACACTCCAAATACCACTCAGTGCCACATAAGTATATGCTACATATTTACACTGCGTTCAATGCAACATACACTCCAAATACCACTCAGTGCCACATAATTTACACACCAAATAATTACACTGCAGTCAATGCAACATACACTCCAAATGCCACTTAGTACCACATAGTTACACACCACATAATCACACTCTATCTATCGTATCACCACAGCATCACTCAGCACCACCACAGCATCACTCAGCACCACCACAGCATCACTCAGCACCACCACAGCATCGCTCAGGGACACCACAACATCACTATGCGCTACCACAGCATCACTGAAGGCCACAGCATCACTCGTCGCCACCATAACATCACTCAGCGCCAACACAGCAGCAGTCAGTACAACCATTCAACAACTGATTCAAATTTGTTCTCTCAATGTTTCAAGCTTTTTATTACAAATGTCACAAAAAGATATTATTTCACTTCTATTCTTGGATTTTCGTCGCAATAAAATACACTCAACATAATCTTCACAAAAGTTATTTACAAAAGTTTAAGCTATTGCAATTATAAATTACAACAACTTTTATTTAAGTATTAATTATTACAAAACATTAAAAGCAATTGTTATTTGTAATATCAATACATCTAAGTCACGTAAATACAACACATATTTCATTACAAATGCTATAGGTGTCACATTTGCAAAAGTTAAATGTATTGGCATTGTAAATGACAAAGCTATTAATTTCGCTATTTTCAAAACCAACACAGATATAAAACATTTGTCATTTACAATACCAATAGCTCAAACTTTCCTAATGCGAGACCTATTGCATTGCAAATGCTTGTTCTTTTTGTTGCAACATTTTGTATGCCGTAGAATTTCATTTGTTTGACATTGACGTCATGCACTTCCCAAATGTGTTTGGCCATGGCATACGAGAAGTCTTTGTTTTTAATTGCACATAGATGTTTCAGAATGCGAGGCTTCAGTTTATTCATAGTGCTACCCACGTACTTTTTCCCACGTCTACTTAAGAAAGTACACTACAAACGTTGTTTCACAAGGTATCCTTTCCTTTACCTTGGTGACTTTTCCTTGCAGGTTTACAAATTCAGTTATATTTTGACCATAAGTACACGCTTTTCACTTAAGACATCTCCAAAACCCTCTCTTCCTGCTGAAGATGCTATTCTCAATCTCTGACTTTCCAGAGTTGTCCGAAATCATGAAACTTCTAGTCAACAAGTCCATTAAAGATGCTGTTTTTTTGTATGTTCTACTCTGATATTTAGGCAAGTGCTTCTTAAGGTTTAGGTCCATTCTTAGGAGTGTCCAGTTCTGTTTCATCAACTTCCATGTCTCATAATTAGATATATCATAATCCATTGTATATCTGATATCTTCAGTATGATTTTTAGGTCTCGCCTGTCGATGCGCATGCGCATCGAGCAAGCGAGACTATAGGGGCTCATCGACTCTTTATCTAACTTGCAAGGAATCGTGGCGATTCCTTGCAGTGCCCGTGACTTTTAAGGTCAATGCGCATGCGCATTAAGCTTATGCGCATGCGCATTGACCTTAAAAGCGCGTGCGCGTGCACGTCCGTCTCCTAACAACACACACACACCCTCTCCCCCGCTCCGCCCCCTCCCGCCGTGTCGCATTTCTCTTTCTCCTCCCCCTCCCCTCTCTTCCTTCCGTCTAACGCCGTGTCGCACCTCTCCCCTCTCCGCCCCCTCCCCGCTCCGCCCCCTCCCCTTCCCTCCGTGTCGCATTTCTCCTCTCCCCTCTCCGCCCCCTCCCCTGCCCGCTGTGTTATTTGTTTATTTTACCCGCCGTGTCTCTGCTGCTTCCCCCTGTCCTGTCTCTCCTCCTCTCTCTCTCTATACCCTCCCCCTCCTCCCCACCACTCCCATCAAGTCCCTCTGGCCCTTCCCTCCTCCCCGGACCCCACCATAATTACAGCGTGCGTATGGCTCTAGAAACCGGTCTGAAATTTTGAATCAATGACAGAGTAACCTGCAAAACAGTGTTATTATTTGAAGAGCGCAAATCACAATCTCAGACCGTCAATCAAAACAAATTGTAATTAAGTGTGCACGCCACTGTTCTAACACGCTACTCCCAACACTAGTAAGCTACAAAAAGTGTGTTACTGATAAAACGGGTAAGAAAGTGTACTAGTCACTGACCGGATAACCCGCAAAGTAGTGAACGTAGATAGTGTTCACGTCACTGACTCAGACGTTCAGCTAAAACAATATGCAAATAAGTGTGCACATCACTGTTCCAGTGCGCTGCATTAAATACTGCAAACTTTTGCTTTCAAAATGGCTGTGCGCTTTGACGTCATGCATGCACCCCGTCCGGAACACAGCGCTCCTTTGGCACTCCGACACACTGGCATGCTGCTTGGAATCTCCTGATTGTTATGCACGCAAAAAGAAACTCCCACGCGGCAGCGCTGACAGAGATGCGTGTTAGCCGATGAGGTACTATACAGTTTGCGTGGATTTACCCATGTAAACCCGGGGTCTGGGGTATAGATTGAGCAGACGTCCGATAATTTGAATACTGCTGATGTCTGCCTCATATCGCTGTTCCCCTTTTGTTTTCCTGTTGTTGAAGGCTTCGCCTCCCCTACTCCTCCTACTCTCCTCCCACTCTCCTCCCGTCTGTTCCCGCACTCCTCCCCGGCTCCCCGGCCGCCTCACACGCCTGCTGGCTTCACTCCCCGCTGCAGGCGGCCCTGCGCACTCTAACCGCCGGCAAATCTACACAACCGCACTAAATAGGCTCACCAATGAGCAATGTACAATATGCAAATTTCATCTTGACATGTACACCCCACTGGCAATGACAGACGTTGTACACCTACTCAGTACATTTGTAAACGCTGCAAATACCTCAAAAACTGTTTAGTGTCGAAATGGTCCTCAATTTTGAATCCTATGCAGTTGCAATGTACACCATAATTACAGCGTGCGTATGGCTCTAGAAACCGGTCTGAAATTTTGAATCAATGACAGAGTAACCTGCAAAACAGTGTTATTATTTGAACAACGCTGACATTCTCTCTCTCACACACTAATACACAATCAAGCTAACGTACATATTACACAAACATATACACCGGCACACACTCAGATATACACAAAAACGAATACACACATATATAGCAAATCACGCCCCCAAAGACACAAATAAACAAACAAGTACCCAGACACACACCCAAAGACACACTCACACACGAATACATACACCTACCCTCTACGACACGCAGATACACACAAACATCCTCACACTGACACACACATATATCGATACACAATCACGCAAACGCAGATGATCTTATTAACAAACACACATGCACTCACACAAAAACACAGACGTACACACATTGCCCTCACACGCTCAAACACAGATATAAACACGCACTTAGATACACACTCAGACACGCACGCTTACACACACACATTCTTACATTTCTGTACCATGCCCCTACCAGACAAGCACACGTATACAGACACACACCACGCAAGTTCACACCCGCCTCTCCCACAATTGCCACTGTTTACGTTCATACATCAGCCGTCACGTAATGTACGTTTCGCCCTTAAAATAAATCAAAATGTACTGAGTGTGATCAAATATAGGAGTCTTCAAACCTAAATGCAGCATAAATGCATAAAGACAGTGAAGCAACACAAAGAGATGTCTGTCAGCTGTCCCCGTCTATCATGGGTTGTGTGTACACACTGTCTAGATAAGTGCACATAACCGATCCGTTATTAATGGTTTCCTATCTCAACAGAGACGCTACTGTTCGTATATGATATATAAGCATCAGTGACGCGCTTCGTGCACGCAGCTTCCGTCCGTCGGTCGCTCCAGCCCTCTGGCTGAGATATTCCTAGAATGTACAACGCATCTGACAGAGCCATGGGAGCCCGGGCCTATGCTGAGGGAGTCTGAGCGGGACAGATCCATCGAGGCTCGAGGGTGAGGGGTGCACGTCCTTCACACGCCCTCGGGTGCGAGGAGGACCGTGCTGCACCCTGGTTACTGGGCCTCCTTATTCTAGGCCCTGTTGTCTGAATTGCAAGAGTGTACTTAGATACAAACAAATGGTCACAGCAGTAAGTCCTATTTATTCCTACTAATATGGCAAAGGAACACCATCTTTCTACACATTAGTTATTTCCTTTCTGTATGCAACTTTTCATGAGGAATATGGAATGAAGTGATAGTGTCGAAGTGAACGCACATTTTGGAAGGTGTGAACACTGAGCAATATACACATGTTTATGCGGGCAAGCAGTTAGTCCCTTAATTCATATCGCTCCACACACACACTCACCCTCACTCACACTCACCCACCCTCACTCACCCTCACCCTCACTCACCTTCACCCCCACTCACCCTCAACCCCTCACCCTCAACCCCTCACCCTCCCTCACCCTCATTCACCCTCAACCCCTCACCCTCACTCACCCTCAACCCCTCACCCTCACTCACCCTCAACCCCTCACCCTCACTCACCCTCAACCCCTCACCCACTCACCCACACTCACCCTCACTCACACTCACACTCACCCACCCTCACTCACCCTCACTCACCCTCACTCACCCTCACCCTCCCTCACTCACCCTCACCCTCACTCACCCTCAACCCCTCACCCTCACCCACCCTCAACCCCTCACCCACCCTCAACCCCTCACCCTCAACCCCTCACCCTCAACCCCTCACCCACCCTCACTCACCCTCACCCTCACCCTCAGCCTCACCCTCACTCACCCTCAACCCCTCACCCTCGACCCCTCCCCCTCAACCCCTCACTCACCCTCAACCCCTCACTCACCCTCAACCCCTCACCCTCAACCCCTCACCCTCAACCCCTCACTCACCCTCACTCTCACTCATCCTCACTCACCCTCAACCCCTCACCCTCACTCACCCTCACTCACCCTCAACCCCTCACCCTCACTCACCCTCACTCTGACTCACCCTCACTCAGCCTCAACTACTCCCCCTCACTCACCCTCACTCACCCTCACTCTCACTCATCCTCACTCACCCTCAACCCCTCACCCTCACTCACCCTCACTCACCCTCAACTCCTCACCCTCACTCACCCTCACTCACCCTCAACTCCTCACCCTCACTCACCCTCACTCACCCTCAACCCCTCACCCTCACTCACCCTCAACCCCTCACCTTCAACCCCTCACTCACCCTCACTCTGACTCACCCTCACTCAGCCTCAACTACTCCCCCTCACTCACCCAAAACCCCTCACTCACCCTCACCCTCACCCTCACTCACCCTCACCCTCACTCACCCTCAACACCTCACCCTCAACCCCTCACCCTCACTCACCCTCGCTCACCCTCACTCACCCTCACCCTCAACCCCTCACCCTCAACCCCTCACCCTCAACCCCTCACCCTCAACCCCTCACCCTCAACCCCTCACACTCACCCTCACTCACCCTCACCCTCACTCACCCTCACCCTCACTCACCCTCAACCCCTCACCCTCAACCCCTCACTCACCCTCACTCACCCTCACCCTCAACCCCTCAGCCTCACCCTCACTCACCCTCAACCCCTCACCCTCACTCACCCTCACTCACCCTCAACCTCATGCTAAAGATTTACAAAAAAACCCATAAACAATTCTAAAAGCACTAACTCTAATGCTGCGAGACCTATTGCATTTCTAATGCTTGTTATATTTCGGTTCCATTCTTTACTATATATATAGTATATTTGTGCAACACTTCGAACAGTAATGCAGGGAAAACACCACAAAAGGATTCCACACCAGATTTAGAAAAATAGATTAAACTTTAAGAAATAAATAAAACCAAATCAAAATGACAAAACTATAATCAGTAGAAACGAAGATATGCCATCTTAAAGATTTCAGTGAAAATAGTGTGAGAACACCAAGCGCCAACTGTGGATATCTGGTCGTGCCGCACCGGAACAAAGTCACAAGTTCAGGCTGACAGCATTGGAGCATCGGCCGGTGACAGGGATCAAATTAGGCCCGCTGAACAAGAGAACTAAAAATTCTGGTTGTAGAGCGTTGGTGGTCCCGCGTCAAGAATCCGTGGCAAGGCTGATGTGATGCGTTGTTTCTTAGGACCCTCAAAGCTATGATGCGAGATCTCACACCACCGTTAAGGATCTCATTAATCAGGGCTTGCGATGTGAAGTCTGGCATAGTTGATGTATTGCGCAGTCAAGGCAATGTCTTTGTTCCCAGGATCTGTGATGCAAAAACCTGCGTCATTGTAGAGGCTGCCGTTTACAAGAGATTTATGATGCAGGTGCCTGCGTTAGGGAAGTTTCGTGCAGTGGTGGTTCCGGTGCGGGACTGTGGGGTCGATGCTCAGTCCCTCCACTGAGAGAACGCTTGCAGCAGAGGAGATGCGTCGGTTCTGCTGGGCGTACGGATGACCTGGCATATCACCTTCAGGCCCACCTCCAAGGGTCCAGGACTGGGCTGGCACCACTTGGCAGGGTAGGACTCCGATGGCAGAACTCAGGCATTGGGAGCCTTCTGTCGCTGAGCCTCTAGTCAGTAGGCCAGCCAGCTAGCCCTTGGAGGCCCTCTGCGGTCCTGGGTTCAACAGATGCAGTTCCAGTCCTTCTTACCCAGGCAAGAGGGCAGCAGGTCACAACAGCAGGGCATCAGTCCTTCAGAGCAGGAGTCCAGCAGAGTTGATGTCCTTTCTGCAGCACAGCAGTCATCCTTCCTGGCAGTGTATCAACAGGTCCATAAGTGTACTGAAGAGTTGGTGGCTGAGGTCCAATATTTATACTTGGGCCTTCTTTTGAAGTGGGGTAGATTCTAGAGGTTTCCATTTTGAACTGCATAGGTATCCTGCCTTCCCTGGCTCCTGACTAACTGCAGGGGTTATGCATCCCTTTGTGTGGAGGCAGGACACAACCTATTCAAGTGTGAGTAGGGCTGTGCCACCTCTGCCATCCCATCGAGGCACATCTAAGCTCTCTATTGTGCCTAGCTTGCTACAATAAATACACAAAGCCAAATTGTCAGCTATAACCACTCATGTGACCCTGAGACAGGCCACAGGTATTAAATGTCTAAGGCAGGAAAATGTCAACTTTCTAAAAGTTGCACTTTCAAAACTCTGGTTACCTGTTCCCATCTGGAAGTTACAGCGTTTTAAACAAAATTACTCCTTGCATTAGTGAAAAACGAACTTAGGAGTTTTTCACCAGCAGGACATGCAAAACTTGAAAGTACATGTCCAACTCTTTTGAATACCCTGCACCCTACTGTTGGAAGGTGGAGCAATATGTGGTGAAAGTATAACTGGAGTGTTGGATTTTAGAAGCAAAATTCAATCCGCGCAAAGCAGTACTGCAAAATATTATCATTGTGGTCAATACGAAAAAGCAAAAGTGATTATTGGTCACTTGCAGGTCGATTTGTGCAGAACACAAGGGGGGTAAATGTGACACAGGTCCCAGGATCAAGCTTTAACTGTAGGTTTGATTTTACCTGGCTCAAGAAACCCGGGTGCAGAATTGTTCTGGCTGGTGCTGTAGCAAGAGCCACTTTTTTACTGTTTACATGTGCTGGTGGGGAACTGGGTGCAAAAAATCTACAAAGCCACTGCTGACATTTAATGAAGGTTTTGCAGAGTTCCCTCGAGGTGCAGTATTGAGTAAAGGTGGTGGTTGCTGGACTGACTACCAACAAGCCTTGGCAGAAGTAAGCTCAACAGAAAAAAATATTTTTTGTTCTCAAAAGCACATCTTGCCAAATAAGTCCCTAGCACTGTAGGGAACTACTTTGTATTTGGATGGTCTTGTAGAAAAGAGCAGAACAACATAACTCACAGCAAATTTGGCTGGAGGCTTCAGGGGCTAATCCAATGGCCCAAGCTGTATGCTATAGAGCACAAATGAAAGAAAGAAATATGCCCAACCAATGGATTTGGAGAGCTGGCTCAAAGCCCCTGATGGTGAGTATATCAGAGACAGCAAAAGACCTACAAGAAAATGTTCTAAGACACCAAAGGGTGGCCGAGAAGCAGTAATATCTGTTTTATGGGGCTTAAGGAGAAGACTGAAGGGTGATAAAAAAATATATATATGATGGTAGTTGCCCTACTTTTTTCTTGGTAGAAAAGCCAAATAGAGAGAAGTGCTAACGTGAAGCTCAAGAGTGCCCTTAGGAGTGGCAAATCAGAATGACTACGATGCCCTAGGTACCCTGTATGTTTTCATTAAAAATAGACTTTTCAGAGGGAGATGGGAGAACGGTTACCAGACCAAGGCTAATTAGTGAAGGTAAAGGGGTGGTTGGATACAACAGCAAAGGTAACATGCCTCTGTAATAAGGAACATGCCCTGCATCCCTCCATTAATAGGAAGCAGGGCTTCTTAACCCAGGCCTCAGAATAATATCTGAGGGGATAGGTATAGCTCCTAGCTTCACAGCCCATCCCATTTGAATGTGAAAGACATATAGAATTTTATTACAAGGATTATTAGATCAATGGGCTCTCCAACTAAAAAAGTACAGGTTACACACATTTCTGAAGCACAGGAAAATGCACATAGCACTCCAAGAAACACATCTCACTAAGCCTGAACTAAAAAAGATACGCAAGGGGTGGAGGGGGCAATTGATAGGTACTGTGTACTCTGCCGGAGATTTTACCTCCTGACCATAGTCCTTTAAGTCCCAATCCACCACAGGAGCACACTCGGCAGGCAGAGGCCACAGCAGGGACCAGTTGTCACTAGTCAGCTGGGCTGTTGCAGGAAAAGGCCCCTTGTAGCTTTTTGTGTACTTCTGGCTTTAACAAGAGGTCAGCCGTATGACCCTTGCAGTACACTTCTTTGCCCTGGGTACAAGAGGGGAGGAGGTTCAGCCCTTCTGGGTTCTTCTCAGGTTGTAGACAGAAGGTTCAGTCCTCCTTTGATCTTCTTTGGGTCCAGGAGTTTTCTGAAGTGGGTGGCTGGGTGTGCCACACGTATGCCTGGTATGAGCTAATGGGTTGGAATTATCACTGTAGATGCCCTGACCAATGGGGTAAAGTTTCCCTGGGCTAACAGTTCCCATTTGTGGGCATTTTCAAGTTGGCCAATGTCTTTAGCCACATTAATATTGTGCTCTGATGGCTGGGTGCATGTGTGGGGAGTGTAACTATGATCTTCACAGTGTGCTCCCACATCCAATAGCAAAATCCAGTTTGACGCAGTCCCTGCACCCACAGTGACCGCAGCACAGAAGTCTGGTCTAACAAACCTCAGCTTTCGGTAACCAGACCGAGAAAACGCTCAACTTGTTGTTCCCTTCTGCTTCCCTCCTTTGAAGTGTGCCCTTAACATTGTGTAAATCGAGCAGACTTGTCAAACACTGTGACACTGGAATTGGGCTCTTACTGGCTGGGAAGACAACAGAAGGGCCCTGCCCAAGTGTCGGCTCACATTTTCCTGTGACGGGGAAGGCCTCTTTGAAGAACCCCCCAATTGTCATATGAAAAACCCCAGCAGACTTGTCAAGCAGGAAGTGGCATTCATGCAGGTTCTGACACTTTAATGTAAAAAAAGGATCTCCCCAGCCCTCACTGCATATTTGAACATGTTGTGCTCATGATCTGATTTGGCAGAGATTACCCATCTGAACCTATTATTTGATCATTGGAGCCGTTCTTACCTCGGTAGGGGGGTGTATGAGCTGCCAGGTGACAGTTGAAAGACAGTGAATGGTTTTAGAAGCTTCAGGGAGGCGAAAGGTAATTTTTCTAAAGTATTTTTTCTGTAATAGACAACATTTGATTTTACCATTAAATTGGAATTTAACTCATAAAATCATAGAAATATTTCTGTTTCCTGAGTGAAGATAACATTTATAAAACATTATCTTGTTTCCCAAAGCTTTCCTAAGGAACAGCTAACCCTGGTCCTCTATCCTTTTGGGCCTTTTTTCCTGTAAGGACACGTTTACTATTAAACTTTTACCTGTCCTACTATCAAATACCATGCACCCTGCCTTAATGGACAGCAGGGCTTACTTGGGGTGACATTAATATTTATGAGTATTAGGGTTGTCAAAAGGGGTAATTTAGACTTGTCGAGTTTGCAGTTGTAAACCTGCACAGCCAGCCTGGTGCTGGCAGGCCTGCAGTCATGTTTGCCTTGTCATTGCAGTGGGTGGCACAATGACTACTGCAGCCCGCGGTTGCGTTTAGCTTAGAGGCCCTGTGTACCCTATGGGTACTATATATTGAGGACCTATATGTATGTTAAATATGCCGATCAGGGGTCTGCCAACTGTATCATGTTGAAAGGAGAGCACAAGCACTTTGCCACTGGATAGCAAGGGTGAAATGAAGAGATTTCTGTAGCCAGCAAATAATCATCTTATCAAAAAATTTGTTGTATCCCTGCAGAAATTGAAGATTTCCAACAATGCGATATCCCTGTATGCTGATGATCAGGTGATTTATCAGAAAGATTCCATTGCCAGACTGCCAGATGTAATGTCCAAACTAACAAAGTTCGAGTACCTAGGTGGACTCAGACTCAATCTGAATAAATGTTCTCTGTGTCCTCTGAAGCCGATACCAACTTCAGCTGGCAATAATACTGAGAGGAGACTTTCTGATACATGAACGTGAAGTATATCACTGGAAAGTAGGCCTTAAAAATCAAAATTTCAGCGTTGATTCCCTAGTCTGTCTCAATAGAGCACACTTTTTTTCAGCATGTTGTAAGAAAGAGTCACAGGGGTGCAGAAGGAGATGAAGATAAGTTATGCAGCCTATGGAAAGGTTTCAATTGGTGCAGAAAGGCAGGTGGCGGGCTACCTGGGGGAAAGCGGCAGATAAAGGCGTGAGGTGAGATTAAGATGGGTGTTCCAAACAGGAGGCAACCAGAGAAGGATTTAACAGTTCAGGATGACAAAAAGGAAACCCTCATCTCCTGGCTACCCTCAGACTTGCTAGGTGCCACAAGATTACGTTGCATGAAATTGGAAAGTTGTTGATCGGTTAACGTGTTAATAGTCTGCAGGAGAGACACGTCAACAATAGACACTTATCTCCAATTTATCTAGCATTTGCACTGCATACAAATATGCTCAAAACCATTGAAAACAGACACCTTTTTAATATACCAACAATCCATATCTCCCATTTGTTTTAAAAAGTAACTTAAAAATGAACTTTTTCCCTAAACATAGGGAAAAGATACAACTGACTTCACAGTAAGTACAATTCAAATTTATTTTCACAGTTCTGTGTATGATCATATCTGACTTTCCTTGTTTCACAGGATGTTAATTTAATGAGACGAGAAATCTCAAGCTCTCATGGCTCAGCAGTTGTCTGTTTTAGTGAATCCACTTTGAACAACGTTTGTTAAAAAATACACCTTTTATTCATTGACAATAACTTCCAGTTATTGATTTTCAGAAATATTATTATACAAATCCCTTATAACTACACAAGTGTTACTCTTGCCAAATAATAGATACCGTAATTATGTTCAATTGCCTTCGTTCTTGAATTATACGAAAACACAAACTCTGCACTGGCAAAGAAAAGTTGGCCATTTCAGTTATTGACATTACTGTTTGCTCGTTGGTAAGGTCCTGTTAATATATTAACTTTGTTATGAACTGTGCTTTAGTGATTTGAGAAAAAATGAAGGCTTTGTTCATAAATCCAAAGTCAAGTTAAACTTCTGGTAAACAAAACGTTTTATTGTGGCTGGCCGCGCCATTTTGTTGTTTTTATGTTCATTACGCTCGTGCACACGTTGTACGGAGACCATGTCCGGAACAAACAGCCAGGTTCATCATTGTCCCGTTTTGCGAGTCCTTAATAGCGATTATTAAGGAATCGCTATTAAGGACTTGCAAAACGCGATTCATATAGGAATCGCAAACTAAATTGCAATTCCTACAGCTTCCTTATTTGCGATTAGCAAATTGCTAATCGCAAATAAGGAATAACTCCCCATTCATTCCTATGGGCTAATCGCAAATAAGGATGCGATTTCAAGGTGCTAGGGGTGTCCAAAGACACCTTGTAGCACCCCTAAAATGAAAATGTAGACTGATGTTGCGCGCACACACATGTCCAAAGGACGTGTGTGTGTGTAACATACAACTTAGAAAAATGCACTAAAGTGCATTTTTCTAAGTTTTCGCTATTTACCACGAAGTCAGACTTCGCGGTAAATAGCGGCCAAAAATTGCGAATGATGAATCCCAAATGCAAAAATTGCGCTTGCAAAGGGCCAGATTCTCAGAATCTGGCCCTTTGCGAGCGCAATTTTCAATGATGAATCTGGCTAAGTGTTTCATTAATCTAATTGTTCACAGATGAACCTGCTGTACTCTTTCTCCTGACGCTGTTGTCCTCTTGTAGACCTCAAGTTCTGTGGCTTCAGCACTGGAATTCCTCTTGGTTTTTAATAGAAAGATTTTTTTTAATAACATTTTGTTTTCCTAAATGGTCTGGGCATCCGAAAATGGCATTGATGTGTTGATATATTTTTATAAGTTGGTACATATCGATATTTTTTTAATGTCCAACCGGGGCATTCAAGGTTTATAGCTTACCATAAAGATTAGATCACTTGCATGGTTAAGCGGTGTGATTAGTGTGAAGCTGCCTTTGTTTCTTCGTTGATATGACCCTTTAAAGTATTCTGGATTATTAAGCGTCACTTGTTCTAGGTATGCAAGTGTTTAACTTTAAAGTTCAATTCAGGGCATGTGGGTTTGTAGTGTAATTGACCTAAAAAATCTTGGATCTCAGTTGGCTAACATTGTGCTCTTTCAATGTGTTTCTCCGTTTCCTTTCGGTTTGCACCATATCCAAAGCAAGGACACTTAAAAAATATATGCAGCCGGTGGAGTTGCAATTCGATGTATCCTTTATTTTGTTTTTTTTGTCTCCTATTTGCGGAGGAAGCTCTACATTATCTTTTATTAAATTCTTGTATTGACTGCAATTTAGGTGTGGTTAAAGCCCTGCTCCTTTTTTATGAAGCAATTCTTTTTTTTTTGTGTGTTGAGAACTATGTGGTTGATATTTGCACTTTTCGAGAAAACAAAAAGTGGTCTACCAGGAAATAATGTTTTCAATTCCTTGTCTTCTTTTACCACTTCCTAAAGTTTGTGGATTTACCGCCTGTTTTTTGTTTTTTTCTCGATTTGCATCACAAATTTGCTTTAAAATACTGGTCGTCTAGAAGTGTATTCACTTTTCTTCAAGCAAGTGAACTCTCTCTATTTTTTTCAATCTGTTATTTTGTTTTTTTCTCAGTATTTCACCTGTTTATCCTCTGTCATTGAACTTTTGTTTCAGTATTTGTTTTCTCTTAACATAGTTGTCATTGGTGGTTGTCCTTTTAACTCTTGTAAACTGAAAGAATGGCAAATGTACTTTGAGTGACCAATCGTGAAAACTGCCAAAATGCAATATCCTATTTCTGTCTGTTGGTTTATCATCTTCTTCCTTTTTTTTTTTTTTTTTTTTTTTTTTTTTTTTAAACCATTTTTTATTGACATACCAACTATTGTGTTACAGCAGCATACATCCACAGGGCAGAGTACAGTTAGAACAGGCTAATGTTCAATATCAAATTCTTATGACTGGTGGCCGAGTGTTCATGTGTTTGTTGGTTTATGAGTGATAGTCTAGTCTGGACTCTATCCCCAGCTTGATTGTATCTGGCATTGACTTAATGTGTGGGTGAATTTGATGTTAGTGGGCATTTCTTTGAGATTTTGGGCCAGATGTAGGAGCCCAAATACTGGTCGGTAACGGCCGAATTTGGCAGTTACCGACCGGTATTTGGTGATTGGGATGTAGGGGCATCATTTTGCAGATTCGGTAAATTTACTGAATCAGTAAATTTACCGATTCTGTAAAATACCGAATCGGTAATTTTACCGATTCGGTAAAACCCAGATGTAGGTGGGACTCTTCTGAGTCCCAAAGGCCTTACAGATTCGGTATTTTACCACCCAATCCAATTGGGTGGTAAAATACCGAATTCAGGTGTGCATGCACATCTGTGCATGCACACCTGTGCAATGTGACACACAGACATGCCCTTAGGGCATGTCTGTGTGCCACATGGCACACAAGTCCGGAATTGGGGTGCTAGAGGGTGTCAAAGTGACACCCCCTGCACCCTTGCAGGATTCGGTATTTACCGATTCGGTAAATACCGAATCGGTATTGCCTATTGATTCCTATGGGCTTCAGGGCCCATAGGAATCAATGGGCAATACCGATTTGGTATTTACCGAATCGGAAAATACCGAATCCTACCGATTCGGTAATTCTCAATTTGGAATTACCTAAATCTCCCCCCTTCATATTTACCGACTCTTAAATACCGAATCGGTAAAATTTGGTATTTAAGAGTCTGTAAATATGAATTACCTACATCTGGCCCTTTGTATGTATTTTCTTGCTTTCTGAGTCCTAAATATCAGAAACCTATTCTAAATGTAACCTTAGACCATTTTTCCATTCTCTTGTGTTGTAGATGAGTACAGTCTTGAATGTGTACATACATTTTCATTGGCTGGTGTTGCGCCAAAGGCCATTGGAGTGTCCTTGACCTATAAAGAATCTGTACCATTTGCTTTACAAGCGTTAAAACTTTATTAAGTATCTCCATTAGTAATATCACATTTACTTCTCAAGATTGGTCTGAAAGATTGATCATTCAACAGTTTCAATATCTTCCTTTTGTGGAATTGATGTAAATAGAGAATTCACCTTTAGTATGCACAGTATGTGTGAAAAATTTGTTGTATAGTTTCCTTAGGAAATCTCCATTCTCTTTTTAACAGAAGAGCATTTTGGCCCCCAATTGTAGTAGAAAGTGATCTAAGATTTTGCCCAAAGATACTTAGATGGAGTCAACTGCTACAGTTGGCCTCATAGGGCCCTCTTGTAAGTATTTATGGACCTTGGGCAGCACATAGATGTGCCACGTTCTCAGAAATTCGGTTTAAGAATTCACCTATCCATAGTCCAGTTAAGATTTAAAGGTGTTGTGAGGATCGTCATTAATATCTGTTGATATTCTGTTGTAGGTTTTAACATAAAATGGTGTATCCTTGGGGGCGTGGCCAAGTCGGCAGATGTCACTCCGTGAGCTCTCGGCTCCCCGGTTGAGACTCCTCATTCATCTTGCTGCTGGCACCAGTTTTCACCCCGACAAGGGGGTCTGTTAGCCTTCCCTTGGGGGTTCGGATCCTGTTGGTGCTGTCTGCTCCCCACAGGGCTGTAGTGGGGATGAAGAGTGGTCCGGACCTATGCCGCAGTGCAGTGCAGCACAGCACAGCACACATTTGGCATTCCTGGGGTGCCTTCTCGGGCTGTGACCCAAGCCACGGTTCTCCCGATGGACAGGCACGAGGCCTGTAGAAAGCTGCTAAACTGTTGCGACTGCCCCCCCCCCCTCTCACACACGGACTTCCCAGCAGCTGGGTGGTTCTGCGAGGCCCCAATTGCCAGGGAGTAAATTCGGACTTGTGCACCTCGAGGTTCATTGCTCTGGCCTCTGATGGCCATAGGAGCTTGCATCAGCATGGCTGTCTCTGCAAGGCATCAGAGTCTTGTGACATATCGCCTGTGTTGGGTCTGGGTGGAAGTCAGCAGGGTCGCAGACTGGTATTTCGCCCCTATTCACCCCTCTGGCCCCCCTGCCCCCACTTTTTCTTTGTCTCCCTTACCCATTTAACCTGGGACACGGTGGCCTGGTTGGGGACTCCCAGACAAACCAACCTGTAGACTTCAGCATCACTGAAGGCCCGAAGGCCAAACATAACTCTTTCTGCCTCCTCCGCAACCAGGCCTGAGGGGGTGATTTCTGGGTGTAGTGGGTCACGTCTTTCACCCATGGACAGCGCAGTGGGATCTGACTGCTCGTGCTGCCATGGGGGTGGCCGCGGCCCGGTGCAAGCTAGTCCTCTTCCACTTAGTGACCAGGACTGTGCACTGATGCTGCTCTGGGGAATGGGGCATCAACTCAGGATTGATAAATACACAGCCCGTGCCCCCCCTGCATCGAAGCAGGACACTGTGGAAACTACCCCTTCCTCACTGGCAGCCCAACCGAACATCATGGACATCCTTCTAGCTATCCAGGCCTCCCAGTCCGCTTTGAAGACTAGGATTGGAGAAGTCAGAGTGAATGTCACTCCAGGGCCTTCGCAATGTCACAAAGTGTCACAAACCTTGCTCTGAGGGACACCTCTTGGATCTAGAGGACTTTGTGTTCACGTTGAAATCGGAGATCGGAGGTGGCTCATCTGACTACGGCACCTCATAGCTTTGTACAATGTATTTCCCTGTTTTTATCCTAACTGTACCCCTCCCCCCCCCCCAAAGTCCTTTGTTTACCTCCTATCTATACTGTAAAGCCCTCTGATAACCTCACAGGTCTGGTTTGCGCTCTATAAAACTCTAAATAAATGAATAAATAGCATGGTGATTTGGGACGAATACGTCCTCCGTTATGCTTGCGAGCTGGCCTTTACAAACTTTGTCCACCAAGATCCTAATCTTTCCCGACTATACTAGTCTAGTGCAGCGTCATCGCAAATCCGTCAAAGCTGTTAAGCAAAATCTGTGTGCGATGAACTTCTCTTCTCAGCCCACCTCCGAGTGATTCACACATCTAAGTCCTTCTTTTTTTTTTTTCACACTTCTGAGGCCACATGGGAAAGGGAACCGTAGAACTGGCTCGTGTGCAGGCACTCGTTCCCTCCATGGGGGAACAACCCCTTTAGAAGACCGCTAATGGTGGGACCTGCAGACGACCGTGTTCCCACAAATGATGAATAAGGGTTGGTGGGTCTCCCACCACTCACGCTCACAGTCCCTTGCGGAACAATGATGATGGGGCTGCTGTTGCTGACGGCCCTTTTCAGGCTTGATGGCCTTGATTTCTGCTTCGAGGGGGAAGGGGAGGTGGCGGCTTTGGGCCTGACGTGGCTCCCATGGCTACCCTTAGGATTCAACTGTATCAATGTACCAGCAGCATCAGATCCTCTTTGAGTTTTTCCGGGGGGGCAGGAGATATAGGTTGTTTCGCTCCAAAAGTTGGTTTTTCAATGTCTGTGACTTTTATTTTATGGGGGAATAGATTCTTCAGGGGTGGAAGTGTTTGGGTGGAGGCATGCTGGCACATTGGTTTGTGGTGGTTTTGCCAGTTTGGACATGTTTGCTCCTGTTTTATACTATTCCAAGGCTCTCCTTTCCTGAGAATGCCCGAGTGGGTATTGCCCAGACCTGTATTTCCAGTCCTGAACCTGATGGCTCTTAAACTAATGATGTGGAGTGTCAGCGTTTTAAATGACTGCTTCAAGCAGGAGTGCAGTGTTGGGTTTTGCGAAACAACATGCCTCCCGGTTCCCGATGCCCTTTCTGGGACACTATGGCTAAGATTGGGTATACTTTGCCAGCTATATTAGGGCTAGTAGGTAGCCATCCTGATCCACAAACGGTTGCCAATAGTGGTTACTCGTAGTGTGACCAGCCCACAAGGCAGATAGGTTGCGGTAGAGGGGGCGGTCAATGGGCAGGCCCTTAATTTGCAGTGTCCCTGTTGCTACCCAACTGTTGGGTCCTATGCTCAATTCAGTGAGAGAGGTGTTGTCAGGCCTCTCCAGTGGTATCACCATAGTGGGTGAGGGTTTAATATGACTATGTCTTCTGATATTGACTGCTTGAGGGCCTTGAATAGTATTCGGCCCGGGCTTCCTGTCTCCGGGTGGGCTTCCTGCCTTGGTCTTTGCGATGATTGGCGCACCTGGAATCCTAGCATGCATGCTTACACTTCTGTGGCATAGAAAACCAGGTCATGCATCGATTGTTTTCATGCCTGCCCCTGACCTGCTTCGTACCATGTGGTCGGAAATCCTCCCTATGGGCATTTCAGACATTGCCCCAGTTACTATTTACCTGGGCGGAGGTAGCTGAGGGAGTGACTGATTTGATGCCTCAGTGCGTTGCAGGAACTCAGTGTCTTTCTGGAGCTCAACGTAGATTCAGTGGACTCCCTGGGTACCCTTTGGGCTGCCGGCAAGGCATTCATGCAGGGGGTCCCTCCACACATTTCCGAGCCCAGGACCAGCAGAGATCACCTCCGATTGAGGGGTTGGAAGCCCACATAGCACTGGCAGAACAGTGCTCCTCTGTAGAAAAGACTGAACCGCGGCCATTAGCGCTCGATAGGCTTCCTCTGCGACAGCTCTGCCAATGACTAGGCGAGTTTGTTCTGGGTGGCCTCCAAGAGTAGGGTCTTTGCTGGGGTTATAAATCGAGCAAGTTTCTGTACTGGCTGACAACTAGCGGTCTAGTGGACTGGGTAGTGCCTAATGTCCGGTACCCAAGCGGGAACTGGCTACTGAGGCCCTGGTTGCTTCAGTGTTCGCCGACTAGTATCGTACTTTATATGCTCGGCTGCCGCGCAAAAGCTCTTCCCCTGTAATAGAGGACTTGCTGTTGTGCACTCTTTTGATGGCAGATGCAGCCAATCTAGACTAACTGATTACTCTTGCATAGGTTGACAAAGCCCCCTCGGAAATGAACCCCAGCAAGATTCCGGGACCAGATGGCTTCCCCGTCGGATATTACAAGAAATTCTGGGAGTCCTGTTGCCCCATTTATTAGCGCTCTATAGCCACAGGCCACGGCCCAGCAGATTTGAAAGAGGAGAAAATAGTTGTCATTCATGCTCTATCGCCCGATCTCCCTTGTTAATCCGGAGCGTACAATTTTTGACAAATTTCCAGCTAGCTGTCTTCTCCGGTTCATGTACACACTAGTCTATCTCAATCAACGCAAGTGTATGCCACGCCGCTGCACATGCCACTATATACGCAGGATACAAGCAGTGGTGGCATATCATTAGCTGCTGCTGGTGTCTAACGCCTTTCTCCTCATAGGCTTCAAAAAGACTTCAGTTTCCCTTGATTGGGAATTTCTCTGGGACATGCTTGTTCGTTTAGGCTTTGGCCCTTGCATTATCTCCTATGTGTTAACTCTTTGTGCCTGGCCCATGGCTAGGATTCAAGTAAACAGTCTTTTCGCGGGTGATCCTAATTCAGCTGGGCACCAGGTAGGGTTGTCCCTTATCACCCCTTCTTTTCACTCTTGCGGTCAAATCTCTGGTGACATGAGTGTGCTGCGATGCTCAATTGCAAGAATTCCAGTTGGGGGATGAAATTGAGGAGGATCGTATTTCTTTCTACACCAAAGATAACGCTATTCCTGTATTCCTGAGTGACCCTGCATTCGAGTGCCCTAGAGCGCAACGCATGCTTGATCTCTAGTGCCAGGCCTCCAGCCTGCTGGTTAACTATCCCAAGTGCTTATTGCTCCCACTTACGGGCGCTATGCAGGACAATGGCTGGCAGGACCGTATACCTCTTAGTAGATTAAGCTTCCTTTATCTCATTGTAGACCGCTTGCATGGGTCGCCGATTTCCCCGCACCCACCTTCTCTCTCAGACCTGACTAAACTTGTATTTGGAGTTTTGAAGTCGGGTGCAAGATGGACTGGGTGGGGAGCAGGGTCACTCTCCAGACCCCCTTTGGAGGGGCACACAGTTCCGCCAGGTGGCCAGCTTGGCGGGGTTCGGGAAGTAGCACCTGATCAATATTTTATGTTTAGGCCATGCATGGCGGGTATCACAGACTTGCACGTTGACTTCCAGTTACTTCGCTCCCTGTTGTTCAAATTCCTACAACTCTGATATGCCCTCCTGTCTGGGCATGACCCATCATACACGGGTACTGGTCCCGACTCCGGAGTGTTCTGTTGTGGTATGGGGAAAGCCAGTGGATTGCTTACCCTGAGTTGCTCTGCTAGGATTGCTGTAGGACGTGGGTAGGCTTTCTAGCGCTCAAAGAGGTATTTGGTGGGTCTGGGAACTCTGCTCACCAAGCAAAATATAGTCCCGAATTGGATCTCCACTACCACACCAGACTTGCACGCCTGGCAACAGACTATGGATTGGTGTGCTGAGATAGAAGAACTAGTGTATGCAGCACAGAGTTGCCCTCACAAACATTGCAAGATATGTAGCATTTGGTAAGACTACTTTGGGCTTAAGGAATTGATCTGAACATCCTTGTGTTGACATGTGGACACGAAGTCGGGGCTGGTTGTACGCTTCCTGTCATGTTTATTATGTTTAATTTCTGTTGAAAAAACAATAAAAATATCTCATTAAAAAAAATGTTGTACCTTAATCACTTATGCCCCTCTTTGATCACCAGATGACCATTCCTTTGTTTTTTGCCGATTTAAGTGTGCTTTTTCAGAGCCCCTGTTGACTTAATTTGCGGAATACTTCCTCTGACGGACCCACAGAGTAGGGGGCCATCGGAGGAAGGACATTACACTGTTTGCTCTATTTAAGATAGACTGTGCAATGCCCCTCCCCCCCCCCTCAACCCCACCCGTCACTGCCAAGAAGAATCTGACTGTGAGGAGTAGGAAAAAAAACAATGAGTCCTACACCATAAGAGCTTCCTCCTAGGTTGTTAACCATAATTTTTCGCAACTTGTTGCTAGCTTCCTCCAAGCCCTGCCAGGTCCACTTCATCCACTGTTTCTTTTTGTTTGGCGACCCACTACTCTCCTTTCCCTTTTTGCCATCTGGCTTTATACTTCGTTTCTGTAAGGCACCAAAATACTTTAGCATTAGCCTCAACCCATCGGCTCCTTATTGCTAAACACCTTCCTCTTGCCACTCAAAATCCCTGCATATCCTTTGCCATTCATTTGCCAATTTGTCTTTCTAGTTGCTCCTTCGCTTCCTCGTCATAATACAGATCAGTTGCATCTAATTCCAGGTTGTCGGAGCTATCCAATCCTCACTATCCACGTACCCCGCATTTCTCCATCCCTAGCCAATCACAAAGCTCGTAGTGAGGGAAATCCACCAATAATCCTATTGGCACCTGCAATGCCAGAAAAGCTGCTCTAGACTGCTTTTTCCCTTCAGGTAGGCACCCTCTTGCTGCCCTGTGCTCCACCAGCTACAACATCCTTTCCCTAGCCTCAAGTTCAAGGATAGTCTTCCTTCTCCCTTCTAGGCTGCTCCTGCCTAAAAGATCTCTGCCCTTGTGGGCCTCACAAGCCATTCTACTACACCTCCTCCCCCACTGGAAACCAAAACGCCATTCTTAGCCCTTTCCACACACACGCACACATGACCTCACCTGCTGGCCTTTACCCTTAACCTCTGTCCTCCTGAATTCATATCCCTACTGGTCACCAGCCCAGTCAACTCGCCCATTTCTGCAACACTTCAACTTGGTTTTCCTTCCCTTCCAAAAACCCTTTCGTTTGCATTTTTTTTTTAATTCCCTTCTTGTTGAGTCTACCATTCTATTTTAATTCCTCCCTTTTACATTTTTTTCGTGCACCCTCTTCTTTCTCTAGATTCTTCTTTGTTGAATTCATTATATGTCTATTTCTTGCCTGACCTTTCCCCTTCTTTCTTCTTTGCAGTGGATTTTGCCCTGAAGGTTTTGCAATGGTCTAGTTCCGAGACAGTCCGGCTCCAGCTCTGGGACATTGCAGGTAAGAACGTTCTCATTACTTTCTAGGCAGCGATGTTTTTGTTTGGCTTAAGAATCAATGGAGAATAAGTTACAAATATTTAACGTTAATTCTGTTGTTCAAAGACAAGGTTAAGATATTTCCTAAATACTTATTTAATTCATGGACTTATACAACAAAAAATAAGTGTAAAGAAGCTGGTCCTTGAATCAGAAATTCAAGTATGCCCTATAATTGCACATTCGTTCTTCACGGAAGCAATTTAGTGAACAGTAAAAAATAACAAATGTATAACTAGCCTAGGAAAGACTAGCAGGGACCCACGGTCTGCACGTCTTGCCCACCTGGGAGGAGTCGTCTGACGGCAGACCACTACGCTGTTTATTGCCGAGTCAGCTTTTTCAGCCAGAAGATGGATTTTGGAGATCGCTTTGTCTCACGACCTATGCGGTGATGGACTTTGCAGGATACTGAGCAATGCCATAAAAATACTATTTTACTCTTATTTATTAGGTGTTGCCTAAGACAGCATAAGACAATATTTTCTGTAAATGTGCCACCTATTGCTTACCATTAGTTGGCTTCATTGTCACTCTATTTTGCTTGCTTCTTGTGGGTCACTTGCTTCTGATTGGTCAGCTGCTATGGGATTCCTGGAGCTTGGACGCAATTTTAGGCGCTGCTTTTTCTTTCTCTTTAAGTACTCTACCAGGGGGGTTTTATTCTAGCTGGCTCCCTCGGGTACTTCTCCCCCCTTTGCCTTCCTCCGACCCTCCTTCCCTTCCCTTGTCTGTGCTGTTGTTGGCGGATGGCATGGCTTGTGGGTGACCGGGCTGGTCGCGCTCTTGTGGGGTGTAATGGCGGGGGTCGCGTGAGACGTAATGGCGACAAAGTTATGGGTGGCACATATCTTCTATATATATAAAAACGAAAGTATGTCTGTTTGTCCTTTATACATTACTACACTATTCATCCGATCACCTTGAAACTTTGGGAAGTTGTTGAGTACACTCACGCGAAGGTTTCTGGCAAAAAAAAAAACATTGTTAAATATCGGCACCCCAGGGCCCTCCTAATCTTTCCAATACTGAACGTTTACAGTTTACGGTGCGACTCGCTTTTGCAATGACCATCAACAAAGCACAAGGACAATCGCTGCAAGTGTGTGGACTAGATTTGGAGAATCTGTGCTTCTCACATGGACAACTGTATGTGGCCAGCTCACGTGTCGGAAAACCTTCTGATTTATTCGTGTACGCACCAGACGGAAAAACAAAAAATACCATGTATCCACAAGCACTCAAATAAATAAACAGAATTAAAACAACATTTTAAAATGATTTCCATATTAAAATGAATAAGTTTCAATAAAAATGACACAATGTAAATTGAATGTTAGCATAACAAGTTTCCTTAAATTTCCTTTCTTCTGAGATCGCAGCAACGCGCGACTGGTAACCTAGTTGAAAATAAAAAATATAATGTACCTTTGCGCCTGGTCCCGCATCTCTCCTCCTGCTCTCTTTGTGTAACTCACAGCAATGCAGCGTTGTGCTTGGAAAGCACCCAGGTGAAGTACCGAAAAAATATTTACCACCTCCCAATTAGAGTTATATTCACAACCAATCCCATTCCCATTACCAATAATCAGTCGGTTGGCAGTGTAGAAGGTCCAATCGTTTAGTATAACAAACAAACTCTGCCAGAGGAGCTCCTTGCGACCTAACCCCACGAGGTCCGCCAAGAAGACTGCTGGCACATTGTCAGAACATCACATATATACAGTTGTATTCTCGAAACCGTTAACCAAGATGGAAAAGTACAAGTTGGGCGGAGTCTGGAATATATACACAGCAAGAGCTGACAATCACTCGGCATGCTCCACCTCGATCAGCCAAGATAACGGTTTTGGAGCGCAACAAGCCTGGTCGCCTGAAGCTCAACCGTAATATTGGCCAGGATATTAGCAGTGATGTTAATGACATTTTCTACTATTCTGGACAACCTTCTTATTTCTCTGCTATTAAATATAGGCCCCCAGAATGGGACCAAACCCTTGCTAAAATCCGTGAACTGCTGCAAGGAGGTGTCAGTCTGATCGACTTCTGTGGCGATGAGCTGTCTACGTTGCCTATTGGGTACTGCGCTTGCTGAGTGTAGCCGATGTGCTCTGTGATAGTCGGACGGTGCTATGTATACAGGCGGGTACAGGAAGGACAGATAGCAGTGCCCAGCCCAAACACGGGGTAACCCGGTGTAAGCATTTTCCCCACATACGAAGTACACATTGGGTGGCGTTAACAGGGGGGGACTGCTAGGTATCTTCATACGATAGGTATAATTGCAAAGACTGTCACCAACCTGTACATGCCCCATCCCCTGTACACAGAAATCAGAGGAAGTATTTAAAATGGGAATGGGTACAATGCGGTCGCTTGTAACATTTCATTCAACAAAAAGCTGGAAATATTGGGAAGCATTAAAATAGTTAAAATCCTAGAGTTCATCCTGCAACCAGGTACTGTTTCTAACCTCCATGTACCTATTCAAACACGCCTGAGGGTCTAACGATCCCCGTCCCCCGTTACCTTGTGGGTCAAATCCCTGATGCTCCTCGATGTATACTAGGATCATATCTTAATCTTTTGCAGTGTAATGTTTGTGATTTTCTATATAATGATTGTACAAGGCGGAAAACATTTTGAACCATGCTTCACAACTCCCTAAGTAGGACAGGGGTAGTGAGAGGAACAGATCATGATTGTGCACAACAGAAGGCAGAAGCCAACAAACCCAGCAGTCGGTAGTGTTGGTAGTACTGTGCGTCTGATGAAGCATTTCTACAAATACATTTTTAGCATAGGTCTGGCGATGTCGTTCTTTGTGGGGTGCTAAGGTGTACATCAAATGCTCAGGCGGTGCCACAGTAAAGGGTAAAAATGTTTGCAAAGGGTATTTATGCTCTAGATATACGAATAAGCCCATGAAAATAGCGATTATACCAGTTCTAACCAACACAAAGGCTACTTTGACCCTCGTGGTCCAGGTTGAAAACATTTGGTTCATAGAACGGTACGTATCGAGGTGCAATGGGAAATTCTTCTTCAAGTACAATACGACCAAAAGGGTACATTCCTAGCTAAAAGTCCAGAAATAAACTCGGGCCTAGCAGTCCGTTCTGCCAGAGGGTTCTTCTCCCTGTGTCCGTCAGAGTCTCACAGGTAGACTCCTATTGTTCATCACAAGAAAACAAAGAGTGAGGAGGAGCTTCACGGGCAAGCAAGATGGCCGCGTAAGCTCGGGGCTCCGAAGACACTCCGACCCTCCGCATTAATCCTGGAAGAAATCCTGATCCACGGTGGTGGATTCTAATTGGCGAGTGGTCGTAGACACGGGATCCAATTTCCGTTTCCAAATCCGACACTCCTTGACGAAGTTATGTTGTGTTGAAATCCGTGCCAGGGGCGCACCATTGTTCCGGAGATGGCCGACGGCTGCGATGACGCAGGGCATGATCGATATGCTGAGTGAGCGCCTCCTGTTTCGGCTGGCGTAGCGAACGTAGCCGCGGAGTGGCCTGTTGCTGACTGGACATTTGTGGTGGCTACGCTCCGCACTCTCTTGAGTGCCTGAAGTGACATTGGAGTACTACCCTTTGTTCTGCCTAGATCCAACATGGCTGGCAGTGGTGATCCTGATAGAACGGCGAACCGGGCCAGCAGGAAACCGGTCCAACCTCAGACCAACAAGATCGACCGGTACGCCCAGCAAAGGACCTCACCAACTTTTGTCGCTCAATCTAAAGACTCTCTACGTGCGGGCTCGCCCGACGGGTCGGAGCCCACTCTCCGTGACATCATGGGGCTATCGCTGGCATCAGAACTGAGATGCACAAACAGCACGAGGTCCTGGCGCACAAAGTGGACACCCTGGCGATCGACCTCAACTTGATTAGGGCCGACCTTGGCAAAACAAACAATAGAGTGAAATCGCTTGATATTAAAACTGCCAGCCTCACGACCGATGTCTCGGACCTGCAAACGGAGGTCCGTAACCTGCGGTCGGTTAATGACCTGTTCTCAAGGCGGCTGGAGGATTTTGAGGGACGTGCCAGGCGGCAGAATGTGCGCATTATTGGGGTACCGGAGGGTGCGGAGGAATCGTCCGCCGACCTCTTTGTCGAGGACCTGATTAAGACTCATCTGGCTCCAGCGGGCCTCAGCCACTTCTTCTCGGTCGAGTGGGCCCATAGAATACCGGGCGGCCCTCCGAAGACGGGCGTTGCACCGAGACCCATCATCGCCCGCCTATTCAACTTTAGAGATCGAGATGCGATCCTCCAGGCTTCGAGGCGACATGGGCCTCTCAAGTTCCAGAACGCGGATGTTAACTTTTACCCGGACTTCACTAGGGCTGTTCAGAGACGGCGCCAAAGTTTTGCAGGAGTGAAGCGGCGCCTCAGAGACTTGGGGCTGAAATACTCTATGATGTTACCCGCTAAACTGCGTATTGAACGTGATGGCCGCGCTCTGTTTTTCGACATGCCTGAGACTGCGAGTGACTGGCTGGACACTTTGCCGCACCGACGCGAGGAACGGGAGGAACATTCCGAAGGTGCCTCTGGAGGCCCCGATCATCAGGATTAGTACTTATCACACTACCTTTGTCGGTTGGTGTGCCTGTTGACTATGACCAATAATGCCAAGCTATTGCACTTTATTGGGTATATCCTTTTTCTTTCATGGAGGGTGGCAGGGGGGGACTACATGGTCTTTCTCCTCTAGGGTCTTCTTGTAGCTTAGTTTATGGGGCGACAGGCACACTGCTGGTTGGGGGGGCTTTTTAGTCTACTGCAGGGGTGCAGGGTGCAGGGTGGGGGGTGGTGTGAGGGGTGGTTTTGTGTGTTTTCTTTGTTTCTTTCTTCTTTCTCTTAGGCAATGTGTTGTATGCTCTGATTCGTTTAATGCATCGGTGGGGTCTTTAGGGGGTCGGCGAAGGCTTGAGGTACGACGATGGGGGGTAGGAAATTGAAAGTCCTGTGTTGGAATGTTAATGGCTTGGGTGATCGTATTAAGAGAGGGGTGGTATTGCAACTGTTCAAAAGACATATGCCTGATGTTGTTCTGTTACAGGAGACACACTTGGTGGGGAATACGTGCCGGGCGCTCAACAGGAAGGGTTTCAAGATGGTGGCACATTCAGGGTTCTCTTCGGGGTCCCGGGGGGTGGGTGTTATGGTGCGCACGTCTCTCCCTTTCGAGATTGACTCCACTGTTGTGGACGAGAGGGGGCGGTATGCTGCCGTCGCAGGGCGGTGGGAGGGGCGTGTCTTGATTCTGGTTTCGGTTTATGTTCCCCCGGGGCTGCAAAACAACACTTTTCAGGACCTTGGAAGCGCCATTTTGAATCTGCCTGCGGGGTTGCTTATTGTGGGAGGTGACTTTAATTCGGTCTGCTCCGGGACCTTGGACAGGCATCCGCCTAGAGACCTCCGTAGTTCACAATTGTGGCTGCCCGACTTCCTTGATACTATGGGGTTGGTAGATTGCTGGAGACTCCTACATCCCACCCAAAGCCAATATTCGTTTCATTCTGGAGCACATGGTAGTCTCTCGAGAATAGATGATCATCTCGGACCACTCCCCGGTGTGGGTGTCCTTCGATTTTAACATTGTGGTTGCAGAGCGGCCTGTGGTGGTCAACCCGTGGTACTTTCGAAACCCAAAGACACGTGGACTCTTGGACAAGGCTATTGAGCTCTATTTCACTGAGAATGTGGGGTCGGTTACATCAGCCGCCACCTTATGGGAGGCGTTTAAGGCGGTCTTGCGAGGTGAGGCCTTTGCCCTCATAGCGGACGTTCGCAGAAACAGAGACGCCGACATGGTGCACATTGAGGCTGAGATCATGGAGTTGGACTCTCAATTGGAGGCGGGCCCTGTGCCCGAGCTGCTCCATACCCTCTCTCTTAAGCAACTGGAATACCGCGATCTTGCCACCGACGCTGCTATCGTCATGGGTAGGGAACAGGGTCGGATTTATGATGTCGGTGACAAGGCGGGCAAGCTACTAGCTTGGCTTGATAAGGAGAGAGCCAGTCGCGTAGTTCCGGAGGTGTTGGGGGACGACGGCTTGTTGGTCACTGATCCAAGTGCAATCGTTGAGCCGTTCTCGGATTACTTTCGGGGCATCTACTCCTCTGTCTCGGACCGGTCTGAGGCCGACTCGTGCGCTCTCCTAGCAGATATTGATCTCCCGTGCCTGTCGGAGGCGGATCATGACGATCTGGACAGGGACATTACTGCGGACGAGGTTGCCCTCGCCATTCGCTCCCTAAGGTCTGGCAAGGCGCCTGGCCCTAATGGTATTCTGGTGGAACTTTCATCAAATCAAACCGGAAGTAGTTTCCCCGCACTTGCGGAACATGTTCCTGGAGGCGCGGGAGGCTGGCATACTTCCCCACGACCAGAGGTTGGCCACCATTGTGGTTATCCATAAGGAAGGGAAGCCAAGAGATTTGTGCCGATCGTATCGCCCCATTTCTCTGTTAAACGCGGAGCCTAAGATTCTAGTCAAAATGCTCGCCAACCGACTGATTGGCGTCATCAGCGACTTAGTGCATCCGGACCAGTCGGGCTTTATTCCACACCGCAACACTGCTCTTAACCTTCGGAGACTTCACGGAGCCCTGGCTAGGGCCCACACGCTTGAGGAGCCGGCTGTCCTGGCGTCGTTGGATGCCACGATGGCTTTTGACTCCCTTGAATGGAGTTACCTGTGGGCAGTGTTGGCGAAGCTCGGTTTCGGTCCGGAATTTGTAGGGTGGGTCAAACTTCTATACGCCGGTCCGCTGGCTAATGTAGCGGTCAATGGTCGAGTTTCAACACCCTTTGTTCTTCAGAGGGGCACCAGGCAGGGCTGTCCTCTGTCGCCCCTCCTGTTCGCACTTGCACTCGAACCATTGGCGGCCTGGCTACGCAGCCACCCTGACTTACATGGCATCCGATGGTCCCCTGATTTCGAGGACCGAGTGTCGTTATATGCAGATGACATCCTTCTGTACCTCACTTCCCCTTGCAAGTCCCTCATTGTGGCCTGCGACGTGCTACGACTTTTTGGTCAGTACTCCGGCTTGGTTATTAACTGGTCAAAGTCGCATTTGTACGTTCTGAAAGAGGGGACGCCTCGCATCCCGAGAGGCTGCGGCATACAGGTGGCGAGACGGGGATTCAAATACTTGGGGATTTACATCTCCACTGACTCCAAAGCGCGCTATGAGAATAATTTGCTTCCCCCTCTTCTTCGCCTCCGGCGAGACGTGGAGGGATGGCGTAAACTTCCGCTTTCTCTGCTTGGGCGCGCGGCGCTGTTCAAAATGATGTCCTTGCCCAGATTCCTCTATGCCCTGCAAAACACTCAAGACCCGGTCCCGGCCCGATACTTTGGTGAGATTGAGAGCTTGCAACGCGCCCTACTTTGGGATGGTCGGCCCCGCATTGCTATCACGAAGCTTACGCTCCCGTGGTATGATGGGGGGATAGTGCTGCCTGACGTGCGAAGATATTACTGGGCCTCCCAGTTGGCAGCCATTAATCATGGCCTATATGGACCAGTGGACAATCCGGGGTACGCCATGGATCGGTGGCTTCTGGGTGGCGGGAAATATCATAGGGCACTGTACACGAGGTCTCTTGACAGGCGGATGTCCGGACCAACGAAAACCGCGGTACACATCTGGAGAGCGATTACAAAGGCACAGGGGTGGAAAGGCAGGCTAACAAAGGTGACCCCACTCTATGATTCTGACATACTGGGCAGACTATGGCACACTAAAGGCTTTGATAAGTGGGACTTGATTGGCATTTCCAGGGTGGAGGACATGCTGCTACGAGGGGAGGTAAAATCTTTTGCCCAACTACAGACAGAGTTTCAGCTGGGTGAGACGGAATATTTCCGGTACGCTCAGCTGAGACATGCACTATTGTCCGCCATGCCGGAGGGTGAGGTGACTCCCGACAGTTCTCCCTTGGAGGATAGGGTACTGGATGGCCACATGCCGGACAGTGCCATCTCCTTGACATATAAGAAGCTGATCAATGCTCGCACAGACCTCCTCCTGGGGGTGAGAGATCAGTGGGTGCGGTACGGGATAGAGATTGACGATGAAGACTGGCAATGTGCTGTATCATCCCCCAAGGAGGTCGCTATTTCCTCCCGTCTTCGGTTGGTGCAGCTAAAGATCTTGCACAGAGTCTATGTCACTGGCCCCAGGCTTATACATATGGGACACTCTGTTGATGGCCTCTGTAGGCGTGGTTGTGGTGCTCTCGCCACCTTCATGCACATCATTTGGGAATGCAATGCAATAGCTTCCTACTGGAGGCGAGTGCACATGATTATGAGCGAGGTGACCGGAGTGGAAGTACATGCGGAGGCCCGAAGATGCCTCTTGAATATCTGGGGCCCGACAGATCATAATGTGGCCCAGACCCATTGGGTGACCCTTGGGAATATGGCTGGCGTAAGGTTTCTTGGGCAATAAACGACTAAAATTGCTCAAACAGAAGAATTGAAATATTATGTTCTAGGACCAAACCAAATTGTTGCTTGTTCATAATACGTTGTACCGGAATTGATATGTTGTGTGCATAGGAAGTTGTTTACCCTTGGGAATATGGTTGCGAAACGGGACATCGCACAGATGTGGGGAGCTACAATGGCCCCGAAGGTGGTACAGTGGAAGGCCAATATGGATTGGTGTATGTTCCGGGAAAAGACTGTGTACGTTGCCAGGGGTAAGCAGAAAATATGGGGGGCTTGGAATGAGTACAGGGGTGACATTTGCGTACCTCCAGAATCCGCTCCACAGGAAGAACACTTGTCCCCATAGCCTATGATTCCAACTGACGGTTTGATATCTTGTTCTCCTGTGTTTCCCTCCCCCAACGTTCCTAGTATCTCTATTGTACTGATTATTACAGTGGTCATTGTGCTTGACCAGCTCATTGATTACGCCTCACTGTGCATTGGTTTCATTGCCTTCTTCCTTGCGCCCGTTTTGGCGCCTCTTTCTGTATCTTTCTTTCTTTCTTTCTTCTTTTTGTTATAAAAACTTGAAAACTCAACCTTCATTCGTTCTGACATACTGTTTCTTGCACTTTGATTTACTGCGTTCCACTCTGCTGCCTAGCCTCCGGGATGTAAGGCTGAATAGCTGTGTGCACTGTTTGAAAATAAAGGTTTTAAAAATTAAAAAAAGAAAAGAAAACAGAGTGGTGGTCAGAATGATTCCGTTGTACAACCTGGCCGTTCACAATAGTTGGTCTTTCATTCTGAACAGAGCACAGTGATCAAAGTTCCAGCTCTCAACGGGTTCAGTCCAGTGTCTCGCTCAGTACCTCAGACCTGCAAACTAGCAAACCCTATCTATTCAATCGAGTCTTTCCTTATCTCCTAGTGGTGGGGTCTGAGGCACCGTGATGTTTTCTCGGCCGCAGGTTGTATCGCACATGAACCGGAACGTCCTGATCAGAAAATAGTACTGCAGGTATTTCTCTCGCATTAGAACTTTCGCTTGCCGGGGTACTTAAAACAGGATTCAAAGCAATTGCAGATTCAGCAGAGACCGGTTCACCCGATCTCGTCACTCCCTCCTCTTGCCTTTGTTCGGTCTTGCAGGCGTCTGAGAAGGGTACGAACGCAGCAGCTCTCTCAGTTTCCTGTGTCAGAATTCCCCTTGGGTGTTGCTGATCATATGGACGTGGAAGCGGCAGCTTTTTCAGATGGGAGACCTGAATCCAATGCTTTCTCCCATCCACTTTGACAGCCGTCCGGGTGGCGAGTAGGATCTGTCGTGGCTCGGACCACCTTGGAGCCAGGCTGGTGTCTCGTTCAAACTTCTTGACTAGAACCCACTGGCTGGGTTGTAGTCTATGTCTGGGGCCCTCTGGCGGAGGATGCAGCACAGATGCTACCTGCTGATGAATAGAACGGAGATCTTTAGTCAGGGCATACAGATAATCAATCAATATAGGATATTCAATATCAGAAAAGGATCGTGGTCTGGGTACCCCCCATATATTAGCGGGCCGGCCGAAGGTGATCTCATAAGGAGAAAGGCCGGAGCGAGAATGTGGGGTAACCCGTAGTGACATGAGGGCCAAGGGCAAGGTGTCAGGCCATTTCAACCCTGTGCTTTCCTGAATCTTAGCCATCTTGAGCTTCAGAATCCCATTGTATTTTTCCACGAGCCCTGCTGATTGTGGATGTCGGGCTGCGTGAAATTTCTGCTTTATTTGTAAACCATCACAAATATGCTTGCCATGGAAATGTCTGACCAGATCAAACGGGGCAAACAGAATCGTGGCACAAATTCCTTGAGAATGGCTTTTGCTGTGGCCAGAGCAGTATTCTCCTTGGTAGGGTAGGCCTCAACCCATTTGCTAAAAGCACAAACTACCACCAAAACTTATTTTAAATTATTAACACGCTCCATGTGGATGTAATCCATCTGGAGCACTTCAAAAGGTAACGTTGGAGGTGCAAAATTCCCACTCAGGACATTTTCTCCCTTCCCCGGATTGTGTTGCAAGCAGACCATGCAGTATTGGACCAACCGGACAGCCGTCCTTTGTATGTTAGGGTTATTCCATATTGGGTCCGGGAGCCCGCAAATACCTTTTGCTCCTACATGGGCAGGGCCGTGAGCCATAGTCACAACGGCCTGCACTAATGCATTGGGTAGTAACCACCTCCGTTTTTCTGTCAGATCAACCCAGCAATTGTTTTCGTCCAGTCTTCCTACTTCCTTTTCCCTTTTCCCATTTCTCTAATTCTGCGGGGGTGGCTTCCTTCTGTAATTCTCTCACACTCTCCATAGTATTACCAAACAATTCAGATTCCTCCACCCATCTTGCGGAGGATGTTACGAACATAGCTGACATTGGGGATTGAGCTGTCTGTTTGGCCACCTGATCTTCGAAAGCATTCCCTTCCCCCACTTCATCCACTATTGCCTTGTGTGCACTACATTTGATGATGGCTAATTTCTTGGGCAGAGTGAGGGCATCTAACAACCGTAATACCAGGGGGCCGTTCTGTATTTTCTGACCATGGGAAGTAAGGAAACCCTGCTCCCTCCACAGCCGCCCAAAACTATGGGCCACGCCGAAGACTTATTGGCTGTCTGTATAGATGTTAACTTCGAGACCTTCACACAATTCACAGGCTCGTAGTAAAGCCATTAGTTCAGCGGCTTGGGCTGACCGGTGGGGTACTCGAAATGTTTCGACTACTGTCTTCAAAGTCGTAATTGCATATGCAGCTGTTGTTGTTCCATCTGCTAATTTAAAACAGGACCCATCCACATATAACTCCCCTTGAGGGTCAGATAGAGGAATGTCGGTAAGGTCAATTCTTTCTTTTGTCTCTTCCTCGGTACAGTAAATGCAATCATGTGTATCATTGGTAGTTTCACTCGGAGGAGTGGTAACAGTGTAGGTGGATTTAGTGTTGCACATCGTGTGATCGTGATGTGTGGTGCAAACAATGTCAATTCATACCCAGTGAGGCGTGCACTTGTGAGATGCTGTGTTTTTGTTTTATTTAGCAATGTGTCCACTGCATGCGGCACCATCACTGTCAGATTGGAATTTAGAACGAGTCCTTCCGACTGCCGGATGGCCACCGCAACAGCTGCTGTGGCCCTCAGACAGCTAGGAAGAGCTCTGGCGACATTATCCAATGTGGCCGACAAATAAGCGTAAGGTCTTTGCTTACCACCAAAATCCTGCGTTAACACTGAGTGAGCAACCGTTGACCTCATGCACGTATAGTACAAAAGGTTTACGGTAGTCAGGAGTGCCCAAGACAGGAGCAGAACATAAAGCAGTTTTTAAAGAGTCGAAAGAGTGCTGACATTCATCCGTCCAGGGGAGGGGTTCATGCACGTCCTTAGTAGTCAGATGCAACAGAGGTTTAGCAAGCAGTGAAAAGTTAGGTATCCATTGGCGACAGTAAGAAGTGATGCCAAGAAAAGCACCAACTTCGCGCTGCGTGCAAGGAACAGACATATTAGAGATGGTGGTAATACGTTCAGGGGTTAGTCGCCTACCCTCCTTCGACAGTAGATGACCTAGGTAGGTTACCTCCTGTCGACAGTATTGGAACTTAGACAAGGACACCTTATTCCCCTTTGCTGCCAAATGGTGTAACAATTTAACAGTGGCAGCCTTGCAGCCTTCCTCTGTGTCCGAAGCAATTAACAGGTCATCCACGTATTGCAACAGTACGTTGCCTTCTGGCAGGGCCAGGTCATCAATTAGAGCCTTAAGGGCTTGGCTATATATGCTCGGACTTTCAGTATGGCCTTGAGGTGCATGACAGAAGCGGAAGCTTCGGCCAGATAACGAGAATCCGAAGATCTGTCTGCTATCGGGATGGATAGGGATATTGAAGAAGGCATTCTTCAGATCTATGACCGAAAAATACTGGGCAGTTGGTGGAATCCTTGTGAGGATCGTGGTGATGTCCGTCACCACAGGATACTGTGGCACAACAATTTTATTAACGGCTCTAAGATCAATCACAAAACTGTAAGCATCACCATGCCCCTGTGTACCAGAATCAGAATTATTTTTCAAAATCGGGAGAATCTGGCTATTACAAACATTAGCAGCAGTTTCTTCCACCACCCCTTTGTCAATGAGATCTTGAATAATAGACAGCAGAGCCCGTTCACCAGCTGGTGCTATTTTATACTGCGGGATGCGTGGTAATTTCGCACCAGTTTTCAATGTAATATGAACTGGGGGAATATCCAACTTACTCACGTCCGCATCCCCAGTTGCCCATAGGGTCGCGGGAATGCCATCAAACTCAGGGGGAAGAGGTTCGTTTTTAGCAAAACATTGTTTCATGCAGTCAGCGTAGGGTTGTATTGTTACATAAACCCCATCAGCGGAGCAATGTATTGTGGCATTCAATTTTTTCAGCATATCTAAGCCCAGCAAATTCTCCCCACAATGTGAAGTTAGCAGAAAAGGTGTGTCGACAGTGGCAGGACCAATTGTGAAGGGGAAAGGTTTTGAGATGGGACTGACAACCGGGACTCCCGAGAATCCCACTGAAACATTATTTTGCCCGGACAGAGCCGCCCCTGGAACCAATGATCGAGCAACTAAACTATTCATTGCTTCCGTGTCAATTAGGAAATTCTCAGAAGTCCCCATCAATTCCCCTTTTACATAAGGTCCCTGTTGATTGACCCGGATCGACACTTGGCCCCTACTATTTCCCTGGCTGTCCTATGCGTGGACATACGCATCCTGATCCTCATATGCATAATCCTTGTGATAATATTGCTTGCCTTGGTGACCATCGAAATGATTTCGTTCAGACTTGCCTGATCCTTCCTCTCTGCGCATATCACTCCGATCGGGCCGCTTCGTCCTCGTCCCCGCCCTCGGACTGCACCGTTCTGGGCAAGCAACAACGGACACTGCGCTTTCCAATGTCCTTCCTCTTTACAATATGAACATTGGTTTAACCCTGCCATCGCAGCCCCGCCTGTGCCTTGGCCTGCGCCCGCCCTCTGGACATGGGCCCTCTGGCCCCTCTCCCACCCCCTCCTTGTCCTCGGCCAACTTGCTGAAGCAGCACCCGAGTTTTGAGGTCTTTGGCCTTTTTCTCTACCTTATCCTTGCTCTCGTTTTCTCTATTTTCGTAGTACTGAGCCATGCTCAAAATTACGGAAGGGGTGGAGGTAGTCCAGGTACTTTCTGCAGCCTGTAACTGCGCAGAAGTTTCCGGGGCCAAGTTTGTTACGAACCTGTTCACAAACCATCTAATTCCACCCTCCCTGGCCCACTAAAGTCAATGAAGACTCCTTCGAACCTAGTGAAGAAGTCTGATACCTTTTCCTCCTTTTTCTGTCTACAAGCTGTCAATTTTTCGCGGAGGTATCAAAGTGGAGGTATCAAAGTGTGCATATATGCTATTATTTTTGCCGGCAGAGAAGTTATTTCATTCCTAGGCTTATCTCCTGGTTTACGATCTCGGTCCCAACCTCTCAATTCTTCCCAGGTCCCCCCTAGTTCAGCATGATCAGCGTCATGTACCTGCCGCCATATATCAACGGGAACTAGTAACCCGAAGAATAAATCGACATCTGCCAGGGTCATTTTAGCAGAGGCCGCAGCCTTTGTCAATTCTTTATAGTAGGCGGTGGGATTCTTACGGGGGTCAGGTAGTTGGGATTTCAGTGCAAGGACTTCGCTTCTTTTCTACGGAGTGTATACCCATTGCTCCTGAAACCGGGCATCCATCCGAGCCCGTATTACCCGTTGGGCATCATTGCGTTCTTCGGGAATTTCGGGATGGTAGATAGGGTGCACCTCTTGCATGGGATGTTGAGAAGTCCAAATGGGGCTCTTTAAAAACATCCTGCCTCGATATTTAACCAAGGTGTCTACGTTCTTATACACATCCTGTGGATACATGTTGAATTTATGGGTCCAATCTCGGATGTTATATAGTATCTGAGGGGCACTTCCATTGTCGAAGCTGACTTCCCAGGCTCCTATAAGGGAATTGGACATTTGGAACAACACGTGTTGCTGCATCACCGGCTGTAGATCCTTAAGAGTGCTCCATATGTCGGCTACAGTATATATAAATCGTTCCACATCCATTTGACGGCCTAATCTGCTAATGCTTCCTTTTCGCCATACTCCACAGATGACCTAGTAAATAATCTTTTACCGTCCAAACCTCCCGGTCCCTCTTTTGGTGTCTGTCCCGATTCCCCGGGCGTTGTGCTGGCTGATTGGGAGGTCCATACAGGACTCTGGACACTTAACAGTGCCTGAGGTGATTCCAGGGCCTGTCTGGGATTAGGGATGAGGGTGGCCAGGTCTCTCACTGAAGTAGATGGGGCACTGACATTCCCCTGAAGGGTGAGAGACCCGTGTTCCTCCGGAGCCGAGGCTTGGGGCGCAGCCACCACTTTAACGGGTACCGCAGGATATATGCGCTGTGGAGCATACGGTGGGGGTGGTCTCTTATCTAACAGATCCTCTATCTCATCTTCGGTCTCATTGCGTGTTACATAACTCTTATCCACTTGCAACCTAAACTGCCTATCCGCGTACTCAATATTTTTCTCTGTCTTATTTTTGTCATGTGCAATGGCTTTCTGAGTTAGTTTGCCCTTGCTGTATTTTTAGGACTTTCTCGGACCGAATGCGTCTCCTCTTTGCTTCTTTCTGCCATTTGTTAAGGGTGTCAAACATAGCCTGTCTACTGCGCTTAGCAAAGAGACGCTCTTGTAAATACTGAATCTTTTTCTCATCGAAAGACCCAGTTTTCGGCCATTGCAGTTCCACATTATCTTTGGTGTACTTATGCCATGATCATTAATCATATCACTCTCATACACATGGCCATGTTTTCATTCAAAGTCACTCTTTCATTGCAAAACAAACCTTCAATTTGACATGAAAACGAAAACAGATATTTGTAAACGAGAGGTGGAGCCCGTCGACTCCCACCTGTGGAGAACCCTTTTTCAAATATTCAAAGCTGCAAAACGTCTTCTTACAACAGTCTTGTCCTTGGACTGCCTAGAGATAGCTACACAGGTTTCTAAACCACAGACCGACCTACAGGCCATCCGACAGCATTCATGGTTTACCTCCCGAACTATGCTGGGTTAGCCCGCTTTTTCAAGCGCCGCTCCAGATCTGTCCGGGTGCTACCCAATCTCACTGCCGGCGTTCCCGAGAGCAGTCCAGTCGAGTGAGAACCGCAATTCCCACAAAGGCGTCTAGTCTCTATCTCCCACACAAACCAAACCAGAGGCATCTGCTCGTGCAATTTCAATGTTGCCCCGCCAGACCCCCTATTCAGAGTTTCTCCGTGACCACAGGTCACCAGATGCCAAGTACCAAGTCCAAAATTGCAAAAACGTTATCCAACACAAAACGAGACAAGACCCTCACCTGGTGCACGCAGGTCAGATTGTATGTTCTTCACCGCCAACTCCTGTTAAGGCCAACGTGGCTGGTTCTCGGGTTACACCCGAAGGACTCCGGCGTGGGGCCACTAGCAGCTGGGGGTTCTCGGGATCGGGAGAGCGGAGCAAACCCCAAATTCTCGTTGGTCTATTTTTCAACCCCCCGATCAAGATCACCCCTTTCAATGTCCCGCTTCTCATCTGATTACAGAGGGACGACCCCAACGCGGAGTCCCGGCGGTGTCGCCAACTGAAGTACCGAAAAAATATTTACCACCTCCCAATAAGAGTTATATTCACAACCAATCCCATTCCCATTCCCAATAATCAGTCGGTTGGCAGTGTAGAAGGTCCAATCGTTTATTATAACAAACAAACTCTGCCAGAGGAGCTCCTTGCGACTTAACCCCAACGAGGTCCCCCAAGAAGACTGCTGGCACATTGTCAGAACATCACATATATACAGTTGTATTCTCGAAACCCTTACCCAAGATGGAAAAGTACAAGTTGGTGCAGGGGGAAAGACCATATATGGGAGACAAAGCGCTCTTGGTTTAGCTCATCCTAGATTAGCAAGGTCGTACGGGTGACTCCCTTCTGCTAGCTCCGAGACAGTCCCCCCCGCACCCCTCCCGGAATGTGCCTATCGGGCCTCCTCCTGCTACCTATAACCTTGACAGGCCTAATGAGCTGAAGCAGCAGTATTGCAACCGTTGGGCTATTTCTCAGGAGAACGACTTCGGTAGAGAGAATGAATGGAGTCTGTTAACGTAGGACTTCGAGTGAGGGCACAAAATGGCGTCGGTCAAGTCAAGCAAGTGTAAAACGTGCAAAGCAGTGTATGTTAGAAATCTAAATTACTGCAATTCGGGTTTGTTAGTGTTTGCGTACTTGTGGTAAGTAATTTAGATACATCATGCTAATTCTAAAACCTTGATTATATGCTTTGCATAACCGGAAATCAATTCCGGTTCCTCACAGGCTCCCCTGACCAATCACACCTCGGCAATGCAACGTTTTGAAGCAGGCTCTTATGCAGCCTGCATGGAGAACCGGGAAAGTGCACATGACTGATTTGGGCACCGCGAGAGGGCCAACCAAAATCATTGCGACTTAGAAGTGGGCAAACCACTCCTCCCCTGCCCTGCTCCGAGAGCAGAGCAGCCCGCCCACCGCAAAGCAGCACAAAGCATAAAATGATAATAACTTGAAGTTATTATCATTTTATGTTTTCTTTTTTCCACTGCTTAAAAGAATTGGAGCAACGTTCCTCCGCCATAGAGAAGGAGCCACCACTAGCTGTTGCCCCTTCCCGCTAGGGCGGTGCGGCCGGTGCAACCACACCAGGCGATGACTTCAGGTGTGGTTTTAAAAGCACTAGCTACTGCTTTCCTGGCCTCCAGTAATTTTAAGGAAACAATAAAAATGTCAAGATAACTATAGTGATTAATGTGCTTCCTAGAGAGATCGAAGGTTTTCTAGTGGAAGTTTTGACTCATGGTAAGGTAGCACAGAGTGTTAATGTGCCTGCTGCAAAGAACGTGTACCATTCAGATCACAAAGTGCATATAATGTAGATAGGTCAATGGATTACTGCTTTTGTCTGAGAAATCCTTTGTTCCTTGCAATTTGTAAGTTATAATCCTAACATAGAACAGTGAGCTATTCACTATCATCAAAGAGCTACATGCAAATTGCAAGGTATAGATTGGAGCGTTATGATTTTTTCCTAATCTTTAGTTATCCGAATGTTGGAAAAAGAGTTCCTCCGGAGAGAAATCAATTCTGATTATTGAAGAGAAACCCCAGCTATAGTGTTGCATTTTTAATTCTGATTTGGTGTTTCTCCAGACTGAGCACTCTTTAATTATCCTGCCTACCAGTATGGATGACTTGTGACTCGTTCACCTTGCAGTGCTCTATCTTAGTTAACATTTCCTAAACACTGATTTACACACCTATGATTGATTTTTTCTGTGTAGTGTGTGTGACATAAAGTGCTCTGATACTCTACACTGATATGAGTGGCGGCGGCACTAGACAACAAATTAAATGCATTAAATTAAAGAGAGCACGTGTGGTAGTGAGGGAATCCGTGGCACCAATGACTCAATGAAAGTGCCTCATGCATGGTGATTGATATGTGTTCAGTGGAGAACGAGAACTTTGTTTAACCCTTTCCATGCTCATGACGAGCTCAGCTCGTCATGATGCACGGGTGAGCTGTGCTGATGACGAGCTGAGCTCGTCATGAACCATGGGAATAAAGCAAAGCCAGCACAGCAGGGGAAAACACCTAGCAGCCAAGGTGTTAAAAGTTATTGAGTGCCAGAGTACAGGGACTGAGTCAAATGAGATGCTGGGGAGTACCAGAGAGTAAGAACTGTTTTCTTGAGAGATCGTAGAGTGCCTAGAAAAGATGAACTTTGTCTACTGAAAGACCACTGCGATGTGTCTGATCCAGCGCAACACCAAATAATTGATCAATACTCAATACCCTCCTACTACAATGGCCCATATACATTCACCCATAATACCTGATGCGCTGGGGTCAATTTATATGTGCGTTCAATTCTTCCTTCTCATAGATTCAGTAGGAGACCTCTTTTAATAACCAATCCTTTATATCCACTTCCTTCCACTTGGTCGATGGACCAATTAGTTGAATAGTTGATGACAATGATAACTACTAAGTTACCAGCCATTTAGTCAATTAAATGATCACAGACTCTCGGTAAAAGTTAACAATCAATTTTATCTCCAATATTAAAGGTAATGCTCAACTACATTTGGTCACAAATTACAAACACTAGATCTCATGAAAGGAAAAATTACATATGCAACTTAAAATGAATACAAACTCATCCAAACAAGCAATGACTTTCTGCAATGAAGGAGTGGATCGAGTAAGAGATAAAAGTTTCAGCACAAATATATGCGAAACATAATACACCTATCGGAGGGGATATATTAAGACAATAGTTTCATCTAAATAATACATATCAATATATCGTTGATGGAGTGTATAGGTGGAGAGACAAAAGTTTCAGAGTCAAAATACATCTATAAGTAAAATTCTGAGTTCGAGTTAGACTAAATACAAATCTATCAGTCTGTAGTGAAAACCACCCCCTCGGCCAAGGAGATGGTGGAGGTTCCCTGAAATAGAATCAGGGAACAAAGGGTAAAGGGACAGGAAAAGGACAGGTCAGGAACAGCTAGGCCTTTCTGCAAACTGACGGATCTCTCCTCTTTCTATCCTGCCAGCCTAAGTTCTAACCACACCCCTAAAGGCACCCCAATTATACCCTAAAACTAACCTGTCCATCCCACAATTGTTGCAAACTTTCATAAAACTCGCAAAGGGATTGGTGGGCTTGGGAGGTGGTGTTGTCACACTACTATGACTTCACCTTTAATTCAACTAATTTATTGTTCAGCATTTATTCCCAAGTAATGATTCCCAGCTCGTTCTCACTTTATTTACATACGATACAAAATGTAACATTCTCTATTCATTACTTTAATATTGTGCACGGAATGTGTCTCTGGTATCACGCCTGGGCACTTCATTTGGCAGTTGTTCGACGTTCAGGCCCTCAACTTTCTCATGTCATCTGCGGTGCACAGCACGTCTGTTTTGCTTCTGACAGAGCAGACTCACTCCTCTTATTTCCCACTCCCACTTCACCCAAGTTTAGGAAGATGGCTGTTTCACCCAGGAAGCTAAATTAAATAACTATGAACAATTATTAATTATGTGATAATGAAACCTTCCCTGTTTAACACCCACCTTACTTTTATTTTATTTATGTGTTCAGGCATGCGCAAAGCAATTTCTCTTGTGTTCATGTTGGGTGTTTGTTAGTTTTTTATACAACTTCTTACTGTTGGTACGTAGTAAGGGGGTATCCATTCGAGCAGGTTTAATTTTTGCGAAACCCTGCTCCTTCATGTCCAATGAATGGCAGGTTGGTGCTGGAGAAGATGAGAGATGTCCAAGAAGAACGTACCGGATACCAGAAGACATTCATGCGTTGACTGGTGTTCTGCAAGATATCGTTGACCGCCACAGAAGAGCAGTGCCCACTCAAAGACCTCAGACTGCTGGAAAAGCAATGTGCTTAGTAACACTACTGAGTGCCGCCTAAAGAGGCAATGTGTGTTTCAGCGGTGTTACCGGATTGTTGTGTACACAGGAAAGTCATATATCCACAGGCACTGTATACATAGACTGACACTGTACTGCCAGCTACTGTGTGCACTGGCAAGTCCTACACCAGAGTCAGGTTGTGCACACCAAGCAAGCTATGCGGCAAAAACACAGATGATTCTCCAGCACTGTGGGCACGGTGCTGCATTGATGTGGTGGTAAAGGCATTAGGTTTTGCCCGTGTGATTAATAAGCTATTTTGAAGCACAAAATTACTTTGAGGATACAGCGGTTACTGCTTTCTACGTACGGCATCAATGGTGCTAGACTCTGCTCGAACAGGGACACGCTGAGGAATCCACAGAATGTGTTATAAGTGATAGTGTCCTAAGTGTCTTGTGGCCCATTCTACACTGCGCTAATAAGATCATGCTGCCATCTATAAGCGTTGCTGGACATGCACCTACACAGAACGTGTGCAGGTCCTGTTGGATAGGATTATACGGCTGCAGATGGCCGACTCTACCTTGTCACTGGCGCTGCGTGCAGTTAATGTGCAAAGTGCCAGAAAAATGCAACGCAGTGAGTGTTCCCTCACCTGTTTAAAACATGTGTCTTCTATGCCTCGAACACAAAACTGACTGAAAGTAGGTTAAAAAAGAATGAAGCTGGGGTTGACATGTGTAGCTCAACTTTTTAAAGAGGTGCACAGGATCCACCTGTTTGAAATTGTCGACATGTGGGTGATCTAAAAAGGTGGGTGTAACCCCACACATATTGGGCACCAGCTTGGAATGGGTACTACTAACACTTTGTGGCCTCCAGGAGTATTTCTGTACCCAAACCCAGCCACCAGCCTCATAAATTAAAGAATCTTTAGCAGAGGGCTTCTCTTGATGTTGAATGCACAACTGAGCAATAAAGATGTACTTCGTGTACCTGGGGTGGAGATAGGCCGTCCTTATTGTATGCGAAAGGAAAAGCATAGTTTAGGAAGATACGGGCACCATCTTTAAAAAAAAAAAAAAAAACCTTATTAAAGGCTTACAGACCATAAACGGTAAACAGTCGCTCACGAGAGTCACTTTGTTGCACCAGAAACAACACAGAGTTCACAGCATGCCATAGGTGTCAGAGTGAATAAGTCAGTTCAGCAGTTAACAATTTACACTTCTACCTCAATTACTGTATGTCTGGGCTGAGGGGGCTCACAGATGTTGCCTTTGTAGTCATTCCAGTTAGACCACACCGCCCCCCATTTTCTGGGGCAAACGGGCACCATCTTAAGATGGTTACTAACGACCAATTGTGGAAATAAACGTACCTAGTCAAAAGGCAGCTCAACGCAACATATGTATTTGGTTTTAAACTAAATTGTCAACAGGTCAGCACTTGGAGCTCCTTAAGCAGCCATTTAAAAGATACAGGTTGTGTGGGATGTTGAAAATGATGCAAGCGCTGTGCATGCAAAACCTTAAAAAAATAGTTCCACAAAAGCGGATGGAAACAGTACTTGGTCGACAGGAAGCTGATAAGAGAAGCATACCAGGAGCAATGCGAGGAGAGTATGCTACAGCTCATAGAAACGGAGGACAAGAAAGTGACTAGTATAGGAACCAATGAAAAGCAAGAAAAGTAAGGGGACAGGATGTAAGATTTTCATTTAATACAATAGATCTCACAACAGCGCTTGTGCAGGTGAAACCTAAAAAATAGTTAAATACAAGCAGAGAGGCATTTTAAAGTGTCACCTGCAGACAATCTCATACTCCCAGATGTGATGTAAGTAGGAAAGAACTGGCTAGGAATTTCCAATTCGATTGTGGTCATTGGCTTAGTAGGAATGTCAAGTGATCACCTATCATGTGGCATGTAGGAGGGAATAGGGTACCCTACAAGAAGCATGATCCATTGTCATCCTTGCTGCATGTTGTGTTTGGAGTAATCAGCCACCAGGCTGGCCACATATTAATTCCTAATGTCTGTCCAGGTTAAGGAGGTTCAACTTGGTAGAAATCTATTCTCTAGAATCTATTTTACCTCCTTGAACATAACAGCCTAAGGGTTTTTACAGATCTCAGGCAGAAGGGACTTCTGTATTCTAGGTTGGGCTGGACTGGCCATACTAGGCATCAGGTGTTTTCCGGGAGGCTGGAAGGGTGGGTGCCAGTTTTGCCGCAGTAGGGCCCAGTTTTGTTAATGGGAGCCGGTTTTTTTAGCTGTGCTGCAATATCGACCCGCAACAAAAGCAGCAAGCAAGCCTTTCCAACCTCCCAGGGCCAGGCTGTGCTTTCCATGGGGCTGGTCTGAGAAAATTGTCAGGGTTACTTTGGGTTCCCAGTCCGGCCCTTTTTCTGGGGGCTGAGGCACAGAAGGTGCAAGTATATGTCCTGTTTGGTCCTTGAATTTGGTGGTTCCAGTTCCAAGGAGTTAGAACTTCGTTGGGATCAACTTCCTTAAGAGATTGTTGAGACTGTGCGCCAAGTGCACAGGGGTAACAGAGTGTAGTGCTTTGTGCTTTAAGCATGCTATCGTAAATGCATCTGTCTTCAATGGGATGCCACTGGAACGGTACAGGAGAAGTTATGTGGTCAGAGCATCTAGCCCCAGTTACCATCCCTGCTGCAGCATTGAGGGTTGCCCTTCGAGGCGTGAAGTATTTTATAGGTATTCCATTTAGGGTAGCGATTCCATAGTCTACTCTGGATACTACCAAAGCTTGCCCTGCATTCTTGGGATCTGGTGACGTGAAGAATGATTTAACTTTCTCGGGGAGACTGAGTTGGTATAGAGCCCTGCATGTGGATACACTGATTGGGCATCCATGTATAGGTTTTGGTCTATGGTTATCACAAGGGATTTCTTAGATTTGAGGATTTTAAGTTAGTATTGGAGTGTAGATCACTCCTGTACCATTGGGGAACTGTGCGGAAGGGTGATGAGGAGAAATTCAGTCTTCAAGAAGTTTAGTTTGAGGCGGTTTTGGTTAAGACATTTTTAGACTTTTGTGAATGTTGACAGAGATAAGGTCCTCTAAGGAGGTTATTTTGTAGTACAGTTTGGTGTCATCTGTGTACATTTGGGAGACAAGATTTGATTGATGGGGGGTAGACATCAATGGTTCGATAAAGAGATAGAAGATTGTAGAGAGTGTTGAGCCTTGGGGTACTCCAAGCCTGATCAGTAATTGGTTGGATCAGGATCCTTCCAGTTTGATTAGTTGTGAGCAGATTATTTACATAGCAGGAGAACCAATTGAGTACATTTCCTAAGTAAGCCATCCTGTGTTCACGTCTCTCTAGCAGAGTGACATGGCTGATCGTGTCATATGCCAAAGAAATATTTAGGAAAATAAGAAGACAAGTTGTTTTGATCCAGTATTCTGGGAGCCTTGTCCATAATGTTAGATTTTTGCATCTGTACTGTAGCTTGGCAAAGAGCCAGACTGGAAATTGTCAAGCAGATTGAATTGATAGATGTCTTGACAGAGTTGGTTATGGGCACATTCTTGGAGAACCTGTGCCCAGAAAGGGTTGTTGGTTACTGCATGACAGTTGTTTAGATCTGTTGAGTCAGCTCTAGCTTTTTCAGTAGAGGTGTCACTTTTCCAATTTTTAAAAAGAGCAGAAGAGGTGAAGTAGGTTTTAGGGATGCTGTGACCATGTGGATGCCTTGTTCTTTGAGGATTTTTAATTTGTTCATGTGGCACGAATAAAATTGAATTCGCACTTAACACCTCCAAGGAGCTCTTCTCCGAGGTGTCATATCTGAGTAAGCTACCTGAATCTAAAAATACTCTGGCCGATCAGTCCTTTTGTGACAAGCTATCAATTGTTTTCCAAAACAAAGTCGAGGTAATCTACAACACGTTTCTCTGCAACAACCGCTGCCATTCCTCTTCTAATTCCAGTGATAACTGGGTTTCTGCAAAGGGCACTATATGCTTTTTCATTTCATGTTAATTTTCTGTAGGTGTTTCTTGTGGCTTGGAAGTGAAATAGATGTATGGGGGCGTATTTGTGTTTCCATTTATTTCTGCTGTCTGGGTTTTCTTATTTCTTCTTTATTGTTTAGGTTGTACTAGAGGTATGCCAATTTCTGTCTTTTGAGATGCAGTGAAGCTACTTCATCCATGATGTCTGTCATTGTGTGGTTGTAGTATGCGGTTAGCTCGTGTACCTTCTGCATCTCCCTTGGGGGTTAGAGGTTGTTCAGTGAAGATTCATTACCGTTCATTCTTATTTGATGTCTCCTATCCAGCGTTTGGATTCAATACCTCGGTCTTTAGTCCTTTGTCTTAGTGTGTGGAGTGGAACATGATTGGGTCGTGGTCTGACCAGTAACTTGGTAATATGACGTCTATGCTCAGTGCTCCTTATTTGGATATAAACACATGCTTGTGCAAGTTTGACTTGCCAAGAAGTCTGGTAAAGTGGCTACTTGTAGCATCATAATCATTCCAGTGAAGGTTGAAGTACCCCCGAAAAATGGCATTGGGGTGTAGAAGGGAGGTAATAATTGCCTTTAGCAAATCTGTAAAAGCTGGTTTTCTCCAGGCGGACGGTAGAAGAGGTGCAATTTAATGAATTATTTTCCAGTTGAGAGGAGTATGGCTCGCAGATGGAGAGACTACCCACCAAGAAGGATGAAATGTTTAATGAATTGTAAATGCCTGGTATCCCTCCTCCCAGATGATCCACCCAGTCAATTTGCTGATGAAGAAGTTGGATGAGTACTAAGATATCCTTCATTGTGGTGGATAAGCCAGTTTTCCCTTAACACGATCATGTTTAGCTCTTGCAAGATGACTGATTCAGCAATGCCAGTGGCGTGTTTGTAGGCTGATATGCAGTTGTGAATCATCCATTTAAAGGACAAGATCTGACGCCATGGAATGAATTGTTCAAACAGGGATTGACAAGAGTAAGATTGGGTTCGATTGGTGGGTTCTCACAACAAGTATTAGTGTGTTATCTGCGTGTGTTGGAGTCAGCAAGTAGTTTTATGTCCTGCCATGGTTGCATAAGTAGATAGGGAAATGTCCATTATAGGACTATATGGATGGAGCCCGCTATATGCTCTCTTGGTACGTTGGCTGTTGGTTGCTGGTGTAGAGATCAAGGGGTGAGTGGCTCCTAGTTTATCTGATAACAGTGTTTCCAATTGGTCCAGGCACCTCTATATGACCCAATTTGATGGCATGGTTTCACTGAGGTTTGTAGAGCCGCATTTTAACTTCTCCCTCATTTTGTCCAGTTTGCAGTTTAGGTAGTGAAGATGGGAGTGTGAATGTTAGGTGGATGGGGTAGATGATCTGTGGTCTATTATTATTATTATTATTATTATTATTATTATTATTATTATTATTATCATCATCATCATCATCTGGCAGGTAGTCAGAAGAGAGGGAACATTGGGCTGTCTGTAGTACTCTTCTGTATTATTCTTGTAGTTGTGGGTCAAGGCTGGTGTCGTGTGGAGCGAGGGAAAGAAGAGGACAATGGGGTTGGGTGATTTTGTGGGGCAAGGGGTGGGTGGACCATTGTGAACCAAACTATAATGATTTGTCCAGTGGTAGATTGCAACTCAGTGGTGGTTTGAGCCAAGAGTCATGGGTGGTGCTTGTGCCCAAAATTGTTTTGGAGACAGGACAATGGGCGGGTATAGACTTCGTCATGGACTGGTATTTGGAGCCCCGTCAACCCTTGATATACAGTGGTAAGTTGGGGATGTAGAAAACGTTGCTTAGTTTTATGTGGAGAGCTGATTGTGAAGGAGTTTGGCTGGCAATAAAGGTTTAAAAATATATATATATTTTAATAAAGGGTTGTGGTCTTTGGCACGGTTATGGTTTAAAGTCCATATTTTGCTGCAGTTCAGACCTGGTGCAGGTTGGGGTACCGGATTATCATCCTTCAAGGAGGTGCATCCATCAGTGCAGTGTGTGATGTATTCACCATACAGTGGGATATGGGGCTGGGTTGATGGTCTCCCCAACGTCAAACTTTACAATCATTCTGTACGCTTGACAATTTGTCCTAATGTGTTGCGTAGGGAGCAGTGGAGAGGATTTCCTGAAAGGATCTGATTTTTTAGGATGAGCAAACCATGCCAAGAGCTACCTCATCATAGACATAATTTCGGGGCTAGGGAGTCACCCAATCAGTCCAGTTGTAGTGTGTCAATTAATTGAGGGTCTTAGGCGGGTGGATAATGATCTTCTGAGAGGTCATCCCATGTGTAGTTTTTCAGCGTCTCGGAGTTACTTCCTTGACTTTGAGAATAAATCCATACTTTTTCAGTGGTCAATGGTAGTTCCAGAGACAAAAATCTTCGAACCAGATCACCGGTTAATGTGCCAGTTCACAGTTAAACAATTGATGAATGGCCATTTAAGGAGTACCCTCGTGTCAAGCCTATCCATGACTGACAACTTCCACCTGGCCTTCTGCTTGGCCACTGTGTGTCTAGTCTGCTTCTAAATTGCACTTAGCAGACTGCACTGTGTATCTGGTCTTATAATGACTATCCATTCCCCTTGAGTGAGAGGGGGTCTTTCAACTTTTACACTAGTCTGCCAGATTCGATCCTTTTTCTATGTTTCATGTGTATCCCTACCAGCTCGGGTTCCATTTCTATGTAGATGTGGATCTCTTCTTAATGTAGCCCTTTCAGGGCAGACTGGGTTGTAAGATCTCTATGATGTTAGCCCCGAGTAGGGAGATAATTTCCTGTCTGTTTGTGGGTTTGGAGGCCCACGGAGACAGTGTGTTCCTGATGTTGATAGAGGGGAGAGGTTGCCAAGAAAACTTTATTTTGAAAACTCCTGCGCCCATCCCACCTACCATGCTGCAAAGTAATTTCTTAATTTGTTTTACGGGCCCCCATGGGTGTATGGTTGCAGCCTGTGAGGCTCCCACTTTGCAGCTGAATAAGGAGCTGTGATCCCAGAGGGGTGGCACCAGCACCAATAATCCCGATTAGGCTCTGGAGCACCAAAAGCAGCATACCTAATTATCGAGGAAAGCAGAGTGGGGTCGCAACCCTGTGCCCAGTTGCCGCTCGTTTTTCAGGCAGTCATTTGCTGTGCAGAACCGAACTCACCCTTTTTGGGGAGATTGTCCTCACAGTGGGGCCCATGTGTGCACAACTCCTCCACTCAGGTTTTTGTGTACCATTGAAGCCAATACTGCGTTGATGTGAAATTGTTATTAACATGACCAATATGGGCAAACTAAATACTGTTAGTGAAATCCTACACAAATGACAGCTTCAGGTTGTTTCGCAAATGGAGTGATCTTGATTTTTAGTTTTTTCAAGTACTTGAAAAATAAACCCACACATAGGTCTGACTCAAGTCACTGAGAGCTCTTTTAGGGTTTACGCCTACAAATTTGCTAGAAGTTGAAGGGGACACTACCACTAACAAATTAATTTACTTGCCTCTCGGGTCAAGTAGAGAGATCAAACCATGCAATCTTTCAATAAATATTCTTGTTATTGCAAGCCGATGAAGAGATATTTTGAAACCTGGTCATTTGTTGATTTCTCGTGACCAAGTACATTCATTTTATCATCCTGGTAATAGCACAATTTAAAATATATATATATAACCGTCCTAAATACTGTTCTTATGACTATAAATTTTTATCTTACATCTACGGATTGAATTTCACTTGGTGAGCCCAGGGAAAAAGTCATCTACTCACACCTATTTAATTTGCATCAATTGTCTTTGTAGTGCAAAACTGTATGTCAGCTAATACTACCACTGGTTGGTTTTAACCCTAAATATTTTTATTTTTAAAACATTTATATTTTTGATTGGGTTTTGTAGGTCATGACGAGGCACCAACGAGTGCCTGATACTAACCAATAAACAGAGCAGAAGGACATCCGTACATCAAATGTTTCCATAAAAATGAATTAAAACAATATAGGAGAAGGCATAAGTATGTCAACAATTTAGCAGGCACGATGAGTCAGATCACATACATTAGAGGTTTTAAGATGAAAACACACCAACAGCTTCATGTTGTATATCTAGACCATAGTAATTGATCAGGCTAACCCACACTTTGTGGAACTTGCGTAGGCAGCCCCTGCTCTTATATGTTACTCTTTCCGCTGCTATGTATAGGTCCATTCCTTTTTTCCATTCAGTCATGGTTTGTGTCTCAGCCCCCCCCTGTGTTTGGCCCGATCCCTCTTCCCCACCACTAAGCCCAAATTACATAGTAATAGTTTCCTCTGTGGGAGGTCTAGATCTTTGGGTATGACTAAGAGAATATATTTGGAGTTTTCAGGTAGGGTCATCCCCAGAACCAAGCTCAACTCAAGGAGTGCTTTTTGCCAGAATGAATGTATAGCTGGGTATGTCCAAAGTGTGAAGAAAATCCCCTAGTTGTCCTCTACATCTCAGGCACTCTGGGAAGGCCGCTCTACCCATTTTGTGAAGGCAAGCTCTAGCATAGTCCGTTTGATGTCGGATTTTAAGCTGGATGAGCCTGTCTAGATGTAATCACTACCCTCGTGGGAACATTAGCGCAGCTTTCGAGTACAGGTTGTCCAAATCACCTATATTATTTTCCCAATTTTGTCTCAGTTTCAAGAGGGTATTGGCCATATTATTATTAATTGTTTTATATATGGTGGAGATTGCCTTCTCCTGTATCCCCACTGCCCCCAACCAAAAGCCTACCTTCTAAGGGTGCATACTTCGGTAGTGGTGTATGAAAGTTTTCAGCTCTCCAGGCACGGGCAAGCTGCAAATATCTATAGCATTGCATATCATCAAGTTGGATTTCCTCTTGAGAGAGGAAAAGGGCATAGGGCACCCTCCTCAAGTAGATCACCCACTTTGGATATATCAGTCCGGTCCGGATGTATGACGTTACAATGCATACTTTTACAACGCCTACCTTTACAACGCGGTTTTTACCACGCATACCACTACAACGCATAATGCTTTTAGGCGCTGGATAGTGAATAGTTTAATTTACTATTCCAACTCCAATCCCCGTGGATAGTAGGGAAGGTTATTGGATAGTAAATTAACCTATTCCCTATCCTAGAGCGCCCCCCAGAGCAATGCGTTGTAATAGTTTGCGTGGTAAAAGTTGCGTTGTAATGGTAGGTCGTTGTAAAAGTTTCGTTGTAAAGGTTGTATACCGTTGGGTCCCAGACTTCAAGCCCTTTCAGCTTTCCAATTTCTTTAATGTATCGTCCCAGTCAAAGTTGGGTCTCCCGGGGGATTTTCTTTTTTTCTTTTTGTGCCCACCCCAGACATTTACTAGTCTTGCACCACACATCAAGATTCACTTGAGTAACAGGAAGTAGGCCTCTAATTTCTTTCCCACAATAGAGATAGTTGTGGTAGGTACGTGTTTCAAACTGTCCTTTTCAACGCGTAAGTGGGCTGATAGCCATCTGTGTGTCCCCAGGCATTTATGGGTATCAGATGAGAAGTCCAGTTGTAAGCCCTGATATCTGGAAGAGCTATTCCTCCGTTAAATGGATTGCGCTGTAATGTTCTGACATCTATTCTGGAGTGTGTGTTATTCCATATTAAGTTCCTCAGTTCGTAGTCTGTTTTTGGGAATACATCATCCGTGATTTTGTAGTAGGTATTTTGTGGGGCATATAGGAATTGTGGGAGGCTAATCATCTTAAACATCGCTGCCCTGCCTAAATCGTAAGAAGTTTCCTCCAGCACTCAGCATCCATATGGAATTCGGCCAGCACCCTTCTCACATTATGATCTAAGCACTACTCCTGCTCAATCGTGGCAATAGGCAATGGCATCCCTCCTGATTCACTTGTACCCCCTTGAAGCCCGGTAGGTCTAAGTGGCCACCAACAGGAAAAATAACAGATTTATTCCAGTTTATGATGTATCCTACATGGCAATTTGGTAGTGGGCGGATGCACAGCTGGTTGTGAGTAACATACAGTTCCTTAAGGTTAAAAAGTTTTGCTAAAGTTTTTATAGGTGCTCCACAAGGTGGCGCCAGGAGTCCAGTGGCGTCAAGTAGTTAAGTGCAAAATTGTGGACCTAGAGGATCTCTAGGGACATCCCTTGTTGGGCACACTGTGCCTTTATCTTTCTACTGAGAAAAAGATTTCCATTCTTGTTGATTTGTTGTTCAATAGAGAAATGTATTCAATGTTAACATATTCATTTAACTTTTCATGATTTTTGACTTCTCAATACTTTCAAAATACAGGCAATGTCATTCTATTGCTCAAATCCAATGCATTTCGGGCATTATGGGGTCATGCCCTTCATCAGGGAAATAGACACTGAAAAAACGAAAATGAGGTGGCATTTACTAATTTCAAAGATATAGCAAATCAAAAAACAAAACAACTGAATACTTTGCCTCTCAATCATATCACTGTTTCTCAGGCAACGAAATATGCCACCCCACACAAGGTTACCCCATCAAACTGAAGGTAAACGGTACCTGTGAATCATCTAATCTAATATACGGAATCAGATGCCCATGTGGCAAAATGTACGTGGGCAAAACAGAACGTCGAATTAAGACACGCTTGATTGAGCATAAATCAAATATTCGCTTGAAGAACACTAAATCATCTTTAGCATCTCATTTTGTGGAAGCCCAACACAATGTTTCCCAAATCAAGTACATTATCCTTGAAATTATCCAGAAAACTGAGGGAAGAGACAATACGAAATTCTTACTGAGAAGAGAGAATTACTGGATCTATAAATTATTTACCCAAAAACCAATGGGTCTCAACGACAGAATTGAATTTGCATGTTACCTTTAAATTATTTGCTCTACAGATTGTTGCTTGTGCATACTGTACTGGGTTCTTAACATCAGACACATGTATACACATGTATCCTCACTTTCATCCTACCCCCTCCAACCCACACCCATAGCACCATTGCTTACGACACCGACCCTGACACCAGGACCCCACCAGTTCGAGGCTTCCATTGACTTTTTTATTCGACCAAAAAAAAAATTTTTTTTCTTCCTTATCATTTTATTATTCCAAACTCCATCAGTATTACTGTTCGTTTAGCTTACAGCATTATTAAGATACTGCCCAAATATCACAGTCTAATCCATAGCGATATCGCTGTAGTCTTGTTTCACTGACCATTGTCACGTGATACAACACATGACCGCTACCTTTTTTTAAAACAGGAAAGCGCGGACTGTTTCCCGCAGCCGCTGCTACGTGGAACCGCTACGGCGAAAGAAATAACCCATAACGAGTTGAATCCACATCGGACTAGGTCAGTTTCAGATGCGCACTCGTACGCGGTCTTTTTGACTCGCGCACAACCCGTTTTTCTCTAGTTCTCGCACAACAACCTAAACCATACCTTCCATATTTTTTCTAGACTCCGAAACTTACATGAAGAAAGGCATGTAAGTAACCGTGTACTTATACCCCTGCACGTATACCCTTACCCACAGCACACCCCCACACGATTATTATGCACTATTATTATGCACGTTTGAATTTGTATGCTTCACTTACACTGAGAAACAGTGATATGATTGAGAGGCAAAGTATTCAGTTGTTTTGTTTTTTGATTTGCTATATCTTTGAAATTAGTAAATGCCACCTCATTTTCGTTTTTTCAGTGTCTATTTCCCTGATGAAGGGCATGACCCCATAATGCCCGAAATGCATTGGATTTGAGCAATAGAATGACATTGCCTGTATTTTGAAAGTATTGAGAAGTCAAAAATCATGAAAAGTTAAATGAATATGTTAACATTGAATAAATTTCTCTATTGAACAACAAATCAACAAGAATGGAAATCTTTTTCTCAGTAGAAAGATAAAGGCACAGTGTGCCCAACAAGGGATGTCCCTAGGTATCCTACATGGCCCCATAGTTTCAAAGACCTGAAGGACTGTGGGAAGCGAATACTCCTGTCGGGTCAAGAATAGGACGATTTCAAACGCTTATAATGAGAACTTTTCTTTATGGATCAGCGATCTATTTGTCTCAAAGCCTCTGATGTTTGGGTGTGTGCGAACCACACATGCCAGAGACTCCAGGGTCCAGGAGAATAGGAGTGGATTTTAACCCTAAATATTATACTTTCTCTAAAAAATAATGTCTTAGGTCAATAGTAGTCAGTTTTGCCTCAATCATTGTCAAGTAAAGTAACTAGCTCTTCGTTAAGGAATATAGTGTAAATAAGTAAAAAAATACTGTTTTTTAATTATGGATGTTCTGCTCAGAGAACTCGCTCACATGCTGTTTGTTCCTCATCACTTATTGTTTTTGGGATATAATTTACCAATCAACCATAAAAATCTGCTGCATTGGTCCATAAGGTTTGAGGAGGCCTGGAGTAAGGATTGAGAAGGCCATCATGTCAGTGGAGAAAGACTTCGAGAGGGTGCGGCCCTCAGTAACGAGGGACCAGAGCTCGCAGAGGAATGTCATGGGTCTCCCCAGATTGTTGGTTGCTATCAGGTCGGGTAAGACTCTGGCCTGCTGGGGTCTTGCTCGAACTTAGCTCTAGGTGATGCTAAACCTGACCTCTCAAAGCATAAAACTTTGAGGTGCATGGGACTAGTGTGGGCTGCATCAGGGAGTCCCCTCTAGTATAAAATGGGGAATAATCACCCATACTGAAATGGTCAGAGGTATTTGAGTGATGAATCCAATTGTTTCTTCTACTGTCTTGGTCTTGTATGCTATGAGCCAGTTTTTCCTAACACTTACCTCCCCTTGAAGTCTTTTTTTTTTATTAATCAAATTTTATTTGTCAAAACATCACATATGACACAGAGTTCTGTGACCCAGAAGCTTTTGATACATCAATATACATCAATCAATACATGAATGTATTTCCAGGAGATAACGAAAAGCAATACAAATAAAACAAGAACCCTAGAAATGTAGCCCCCCAACCCACACCCCACCGCACTATCGTCCATTCCAGAGCAACACATCATATCAATAACCACAATTGTACAATTGTAACATGTCATCACCTACAAGGCTGCTTTCCCGCCGAACATCTGTGAGAGAGAAAATAACAAAGAACAAAGAAAAGTGGGGGGGATAATTCTGGGTCCACCTGTGCCGGCTCGAGCACCAGGCTACGATACTCTGCCCAGCGCTTCCAGATCTTAAAGTGCTTCCGGGGACACCCCCTGGCCACAAAGATTGGAGTCTCTATACCCATACATAAGTCCAGGCCATTTTTCCAGGCAGAGACTGAGGGTGCCACCGCTGCCTTCCAGGCCCTAGCAATATCCCTTTTAGCCAGGGTAAATCCCAGAAGCATAAGATGGTGCTTGTAAATGTTGCCCCCGATCGCTTCCATGACATGCAGGAGGACCAGCTTCGGTGAGCTGCGAAGGTCCCACCCCAACACTTCAGAGAGCCATTATCAAAAATGGGGTGACCCAAGTAGTCCTGGACCTGGGTACAATCCGGCATCAAAAACAGTGGTCCTCGACCTAGATTTATAGTAGAACAAATCGAACTTATAATTGTGAGTTCATTATTATGAGCTTTCCCTCACTTGCTCACAGTATTCAATATAAACATTTAGACTGAAAATGCACCAACCCAGACTAACATGCCAGAGAATAAACACATTTTTATTCCACCAAATTTCAACAATTATTTCGAAATTCAAATAGTTTTTGACACTTTTGGTACATCAAGAGGATGCTTTTTAAGAACGTGCAAAAGGAGAAGTGCTCGAGAGTTGAAGTGGTGAGTGAAAAGAGCAAAGGTTAGTGACTTTTTTTTTTAAACCGAGGGAAACAAGTACTGGTTCACTGATTCTGTCACTTCTATCTTGGCCACATTTAGTATTCACACACAGTACTTTTTCACTAATGTTACACAATCAAAATTGTTCTGTCGCACGTTTTCACAGGTTAGAGCTATATGTGGTCCAAGAAGGTATATAGGGGCGTCGACGTTTCGACCCGACTTATGCCTAGGGGTTAGTAGGAGCCTCAGCCTGCGGGTCTTCAGGACGGGAGGGCAACCTCAGTACCAGAGTGGTGTCATACTCCCATGTGTAGATCAGGGCAGTCAGTGTAATCAATACTTGATGCAAGGCATCGTAGGATCACTCCAAGGTTTATCATAAGGGTCGCCAAGTCCCACGTATCCATCCATGGTTGCTTCCTAATCCCATTCAAAAGGTCTGATCCTTTTTAGGTGCTTGGCGTGGTCACTGCAAGTGTGTAGGAGTTTCAATGCTGTCTTTTCAATGTTTCATTAGGGAGAGCGGCGGCCTCATTCCAATATGAAGGGGTTGGATTCCTCTTCCTCAGTTGTGCCGGTAAGTCACAGCTGTGACAATCGTTCTCGATCCCGAAGGCGGAGTATAGACGCCCGTTGTCACAGCTGTGACCTACCGGCACGACTGAGGAAGAGGAATCCAACCCCTTCATATTGGGATGAGGCTGCATGCATGTTAATCTGGGTTGGTGCATTTTCAGTCTAAATGATTATATTGAATACTGTGAGCAAGTGAGGGAAAGCTCATAATAAGGAACTCACAATTAGTTCGATTTGTTCTACTATAAATCTAGGTCTAGGACCACTGTTTTTGATACCAACACTTCAGAGAGACAGGCCTGCACCCCCCTCCAGAATCACGCTAATGCGGAGCAGTGCCAGACAGAATGCAACAGGGTTCCCTCCTCATGTTCACATCGGAGGGACACTGGGGAAGACACCAAACCTGCCCTCCACAGCCTAACCCTGGTATAATATACCCGGTGAAGGTATTTGAACTGGATAAGTCATAGGCTCTTGCGATGGCTGCCCCTCGTGGTGAGGCCAAAGCCACTGTCCAGTCTTCCTCCTCCATCAGACCTATGTCGCCCTCCCTAGTCTCCCTCAGATGCTGTAGCTATGGGGAACAATGTGTGACCAAAGACTGGTATATTTTAGAAATCTTGTGATCGTGGAGGTCTCCCATAAATGCCTGGCCTCTACCGGACTGAACTCTGCCAGTGTCTCTGACCCCTCCAGGCTAGGGGAAATGGCATGTCGGAACTGTAAATAATTTAAAGAATTGGGTTTTCGTCATCTGGAAGTTTTTCTGGATATCTTGGAAGGATTTCAAAACAGGTCCCCGCATGACGTCGCCCAGGGTGGAGAACCAAATGTTATCCCAGTCGCGAAATCCAGACAGCGCCGCCAAGTGTGGTAGGCGTCCATTGTGCCAAAGAGAGGTTTCCCGGGTCCACCTGTTCCACCAACATATCCTCCGTAATGCCTGCCTCCAGATCTGGAAAACAGTCTGCGTGGCAGACGGTAGGGTGCGTCTCAACGGGGCAGAGTAGAAAATTGTATGCATGTTGTGTTCCCCCATGCATTGTCCTTTGACAGCGTATGCCGGATCCGTCCTGTCCCCATACCACCACTTGTTCAGGACGAGCAAGTGCAAGGCCATATAATAGGACAAAATGTCTGAGGTCGCCAATCCTCCACAGCACGTAGACTGAAAGCAAGTCTGCAGCGCCGCCCTTGCCGCTCCACCATCCTAGAGAAACTGACCCAGGGCTGCATTTACCTGAAGGAACCACCTAGGGGGAATTGGGTACGGATGATTCTGCAGTTGGTACAGTAGGCGTGGGAGCACAACCATCTTAAAAATGGCCTACCGCTCATAAATAGACAAGGGCATGTGAGACCAGGTCCTAATGTCCTCAAGCACACAATCCCATACAGGCGGCAAGTTCCGATCCCAGGAAGTGGAGGTAGAATCCGACATGAATACCCCCATGAACCACCTGAACCGAAGATGCCCAGGAGCCTAGCTCTCCCCCACCACCCAAAACCCAAAGGGTGGACTTTCGAGGTTTCATGTATAGGCCCGAGGTTTCCCCAAAGACCTGCATTGTGCGCATCAGCCGTGGCCCCGTCCTATCCAGATTAGTGAGGAAGAACAGCACATAGTCGGTGTATAAGGCAATACGATCTGACAGTCCGTGTGCCCATTTGAGACCGGTCACTTGAGCGTCAATCCGCACCCAGGGGGCTAGGGGCTCCACTGGTAGTGTGAACAAGTAGGGGGCCAGTGGACACCCCTTTCTGGTGCCCCGCCCAGTAGAGAATGGAGAGGAGACGAAGCCCGCCACGCGCACGGATGCAGTTAGGTCTGTATACAGCAGGGTTAGATACTACAAGAAACGAGGCCCTATATTTAACCTACGCAGCAGTGCAAATAAGTCCACCCAGCTTAAAGGGTCAAATGCCCTGTCCATATCCGCTAGCAATAGCGCCGCCCGTTCCCCCGGTCCCTAAACAGTCGTAACCGCAACATGCACCAGACGAATGTTGTGGCGTGTCGCCCGTTGGGGCATAAACCCAGCCTGATCCGGATGTACTAATGAAGCTGCATGTGGTCGGAGACTATTTGCCAATGCCTTAGCCAGAATCTTGGCCTCGACGTTCACTATCACTAGGCAGGCAACCCTGTTCCCTGGCCTCCTCCACCACTTTGTGATAGTGGGGACCCAGCTGCAGGACATATGTTTAAAGAATTTGTTCGGGAAACCGTTCGGACCCGGGGCCTTGCCGGGATTCAAATCCCCTAGGGAAGCTCCCAGTTCGTCCTCCGTGAGCGGGCGATCTAACTCCACATGTACTTTGTCAGAAAGGGCCTTAGGCGGAAGGTCATCTAATATTCCCACTGTAAGGAACTAAAGGAGATCAGTGTGCCATCCTCCCTGTGGTCACCCAGCTTAGAGATTCCGATGGTGTCCCAGTGTCCAAAACCCTTCTGCTTCCCAAATTCCTTAAAACGTGTTCCCCCCCCCCCCCCCCCCCCTTATAGGGGTGTCTCCTGGGTCACCTATGTGCTCCATTTCGGCAGTCTTTTCCAGGAGTCACTGGTCATCTGGGTTGCTGCTAGTATGTTCTTTGACCCCTTACCCCTGTACAGATAATGCAAGTATGAGTGGCTTTGGAATTGTGTCCCCTCCAGTGCATATGCTGGTTGATCACCGGGAATATTGAAAACTATTTAGTGCACTGCCCAGTAGCATGTCGGGATGTTTGGGAGGGAAATGTCTCTTTTATATTGATTCCTCTGCAGTGTCCTCAGTGCCACCCTAAGGTGTCCCCCACTCTATAGCAGCGTCTGGACTTCATTATCTATTCATATAAAACTGTCGTCTGGGATCTTATGGTAGGTATTTTGAAGGATATACAAGAGCCTCAAGAGTGTAATCATCTTATACACAGCCGCCGTTCCTACTAGCATCTGAGGCAGCGTCCTCCACCTTTCAACGTCCCCATGGAAGTCTGCGAATACCCGCCAAATGTTTTGGTCTGGGCTTCTTTATTGGAGGTCACATAAACACCCAGGTATTTAAACCCTTGCCAATCAATTCACAACTGCCCAGGACAGCCCCGCTGAGCGAAGGGACCTCTAGCTGGGTAAAGGCTAGTCTTGTCCCTTTTGATGTGGTAGCCCACGTAGGCTCTGTATTTTTTGAATATCTGGAATATACCAGGTAGCCTCTCAGTTGACCTGTTACATGTGGGAGGTTATCATTGGTGTACAATGATATCTGTTAGTCTCCCGACTCCCCCTCCCTCCCTCTCTCTCAAACCTGGTAGGTCTGGATGTGCTCTAATTAATCAGGCTAGGGGTTCAAGTACGGGGGCAAACAAAAGGGGTGATAGAGGGCACCCTTGTCTCACACCCCTCTTGATGGAGAATTGGATAACAACTTCGCCATTTACTCCGACTCTGCCGACCGGGTTTTTGCAGATGTCTATCCAGGTAATAAATTTGGGGCCAAACCACACCAGACCCTGTTTGAGGAAGAGCCAGTGGACAGCATCAAATGTCTTCACAGCATCTACGGACATGGATATGTGGGGATCTTTCAGAAATTGAACTGCCTCAAGCCAGTTGTAGAGTCTGCGGAGGTTGAGCCTAGTTGACCTTTTGGGCATAAAGCCCGATTGGTCCATTTGTATTAAAATGGTAATCACCGGTATAAGTCTGTTGGCCAATATTACAGCCAGTATTTTCATCTCATTGTTCAAAAGAGATCAGACGATAGAAACTGTTTTGTGTTGTAGGTTTACCCAGTTTATGAATCACTTTTATAGTAGTGCTGCGGAGGTCAAGCGGGAGGGCACCCACCTCCTTGGCCTCCCTGAACATTTTGAGCAAGTATGGACCCAGGAGTCAGTTTTTCTTTAAAGGTTTGGCAAGTATGTCAATAGGACCCTGGGTTTTTCCTGTCTTTAGACTGAAAATGGCAGTCAGCACCTCCGAGAGTCCTATGTCCTGCTCCAGGGCCTGTCGTTCTTCCACCGTCAGGGTTGGGATTGTCCATTCTCCCTGGTAGTTTTCTATTTGAGTGGTGTCGGCCTATGGCCAAGCCTTACAGAAGGCGGCATAGTTTTGTGCGAGCTAGTTTGCAATTTCCAAAGACGTGACATAGGAAACTCCATCCTCTCCTATTCTATTAGTCACCCATCGAGTGGGAGGGCATGGTGACAGATGTGTGAGTATGAAGGGTGACCGGCGGGTGATTGAAGGATTGGTGGAAGTGGTGTTTTAGTGATGAGAGAGTATGTTATGAGTGAGTGATGGGTGTGTGTTGTAAGAGTGCAGGGTATGTGAAGTGTGAGTACAGAGTAAGAGCTGGGTGTATTGTAGATGGGAGGCGTAGGAGTGCTGGGTGGGCAGTTTGTTTGCCGCGGCGAGCGGGAATGCCTGCATAAATGTATGGTGCGCACTAAATCTGTATAAGTGCAGGCTGTGAGATGCTCCCTAGTGAAGGCAGAGTGAGCTAGCTGCATGCTTTTGTGACTGCAGGATGCAGCACATTGAAGCCACACCTATTGCATGCCCATGCTTGGTATGGTATTTTGTCATATTGTGTTTTTCTATTGTATTGTATCCGTATCTGTGTTTTTTGGTCTGTGCTTTATTTCGTTGTGACTTGCATGGCAAAGTCTGATTTTTGTTTTTATAATGCCATCAAGTGATTTTTCAGCAAAAAGACTAGACCCCTGACCAACGCAGTTTGACTGATTTTTAGACATTTGTGTAGTTTATATGAAATGCTTTAATGCTTATATAAGAATATTAGTGTGCGTTTTTATACACCCTATTGTCATAATTAGTATACATTTACTTTAATACGTTTTGTGCTACCTTATGAGTTAACAGAACTCCATCAATTACAATGGCATTTGTATTGAATTCTGGATGCAGGGGCGTGGTGGTGTGTTTTGGGTGAGCACGGTGTACCCATGATGCATGCTTGATTGCGTTGTGCTCTTTTCCGAAGGCCAAGAACGCTTTACTTCGATGACCCGCCTGTACTACAGGGAGGCCGCAGCCTGTGTGATCATGTTTGACGTCACCAACCGGGCCTCCTTCTTGAGCAGCCAGAAATGGAAAGAGGATCTGGACAGCAAGACCTCGCTGCCTAATGGCGCTCCAGTGCCCTGCATCCTGCTAGCCAATAAGGTGAGAATGGGGCTCCATAGGTCCAGATGGCAGTGTTTTTGGGTTGACACTCCTCTAGGGTTCGGACAGGCACTGAGACTGTTCCACAGAGTGATGGTTCACAGAGAACCAAATTTCCTTACGTTGATGATTGATGTTTAATATTGCCCATCTCCATGGTGCTAATTTTACTGAATTCAAAGGATGAATGTGTTAGCCCAGACCAGTGGCCCCATTGTTACACAGAAAACCCTGAAAGTGTGGACGCAGTAGCCCGCTGCGCCACCTGGTTAGTGTTCACATGTGACGCGGCAGGGTACTCCATACAAGGTATTCTAGAAAACTTCTTTGTTGTTGGCCCCACAAAGAGGCTGGCCACTACCACCTCTAATTGCTCTAAGTTTAAATTCCAACATTCCAAAATGTTCTAGGTCCACCTATGGAGTAAACGGGGATTAATACTAGAACATCTGATGCAATGACAAACTGCACTTTAACGCAACATATCCGCTCTCTTTGGGGAAAGACAAAAGAAAAAGCAACACACATACAGCATACAAAAAAGTGCACCACAACAAAATAGCAAAGCAATAAATAGCATGGACATAAATACACTATAGAAAGGCCCACTGAAAAGTGTTATGCCACCACACAGATCTCACACTTTTCTGGATCCTTCATGAACTTCCAGCTTTACTAATCTTCATTCCACCAGGCTCTGACCCACCGGAACCACTCTCGATCCTGTCTCTTTTAGATAGATTATATCCTTTATTTATTCTGTCCACCATCTCAACGTGAAACAATCACTACATTGTACCACAATACTATTGTAACAATTAAACCACTCATTAAATTACAGCAACACACCTATTATCATAGACCGACACAGCATGTAATGTAACACCACGCTACCATGATATGTGCACTCTGAATAGAAAACTGTAAATACACCAATGGAGGGGAGACACAGCATTCATGAGGTGCATGTGTGCAGTGTATCCGAGATTGGTAAATTGGTGCTCTACTCAAATTTCCTTAGATTTTCCGTGTTGTGGTAGTCCATTACCGTTTGTAATATTTTCTTGTGTCATTATAGATATAAATTCTATCCTCACCCACAGGTACCACTCGTGGCATGCTTCATCATTGGGCCCTCACCCAAACACTGAATGTGTCTGGGTGGACAAAGAAGTTCTTGGTGTGGTAGCAGTGAGTAAAGGCATGGGATGTGGGGGGAATTAAAATGAACTTCAAATCTTAAATGTGAAATTTTGTAATGACATAGGATTAGGGGCTAGGCTAAAGTTCTGACTCTCTTAAGATTTATCGTTTCCAGGTGCATGATACCCTATGGTAGCTTTTTTCTTAATTCAGTTAATTAAATTAAAGATATGCACATTATCATACAGACCATACTTGAGGGACCTTTTCTTTGTATGGTCATAGATGTCTAGTTAAATTTACCGGCATCCTAGGGAATACTTCAAAAACTCTGAATAGAAACACAAAACTTACACCAAAGTTACAACAAGCATGAACAGATATAGCATTATATTCAGTGTTTCCCTGTAACTAAGAGTAGGAGTTGCATTACCATACAGCCACAATAGTGACAAAGACATATACTTCTGCTGCAAAATGTAATGAAACACAATGCACTTGATAGCTATAAACGATTACATAAAAATCCGATTACAAAACAAGACATTGCAAATTAACACAGATGACCGATAATCTACACAGCACTATTTGTTTCACTATATTATATCAAAAGAATAACCCAAACAATAAGTCCATAACAGCTCATTGCAGAGAATATATATATTAAAGATGTCCATGAAAAAAGTAGTGTCTATTGTAATATCGTGGATGATCTCATTGGGTATGCCATCAATAAGACTGTCTGAGATGTCCTCGGGGATATCCATTAACATGCTGTCAGTGATGTCATATGTGAGGTCATGAGCAGTGTATGATTGGAGCACCAGTTATAGTTAGTTTACCTTATAACTGGCGAAGTTCAGTGCTCTTGTGGTTTTTAGGCGACGTTTTGTAACAACTACTTGCACTTAAATCGTTTTTTTTCAGTAGATGCATACATCATTTTTAGCTTTACTGTTTTTTTAATGTTCTTATTTTGGAACTTTTTCTTTTAAAACAGTTGAACTCTATTTGTTTTATCTTTTTTTTTTTTAAAGACTATATGGTTTTGTGTGATTCATCTTACGATGCAAATCCGCATTGCTTGACAAACAACAAATGTGGTCCACTCAAGAACAAATCTTCATGCACTGATTGTAGTATATCACAGATACTGCAGCTGGTGATCCTTACCTCCTGTGCTTGCTGTTCTTCTGGGGGCACAGTGTCTGTTTCTTCCTTCTCGTGACGTTGCCTGCCTCCCCTTTTCTGCCCTTGAGTACTCATTTGGGTGCATAGCAGAGAGAAAGTCATGCCAAATGAGTACTTTCCAGGATGACGTCCATGCAGGACTTGGTCACTTAATGAACATGTGACCTTTGCAGTGTTTTTTCTACCCTGCGAGTAAAAACATTAGGCCAGCTCTGCCTGGCCTTGCCTGCGCTACATGCCAGTTGCCAGTGCCCGGTTCTCGGACCAGGCATAGATCAAGCTCAGTTGCTGTAGTGAGGTATGCTGCTCCTCAACCTTGTACTTCTTTCCTTTCTTCTTCGACATCTTGCTCTCTCTCACTTGCACCCCTGCTCTCACAAGTTCTACTTTCTCTGCTGTTTTTACCCTTTACATATTTTTCATTGATCTTATTGCTTCCCCTCTCAATATTTGCCTCCTTGACTTTTTGCTCTCTCACTTGTATCCTGCCTCTTTACCATGTTGCCTCTTAGCAGGGCTCGAGTCGGGGGTACACGCTGGTGGACAGCATCCGCCCACTATTTTCACAGGTTAGAAGCCACCCACCCTGCCAAGAAGTTGGGCCCCACTGAAAGATATGCTGAATTCGTCACTGTGTAATTTGCAAACACCAGGACACATTTGGCAGCGCCTGCATTTTAGTTCCTTGCTTTAGATCCAAAGCAACTAGCAGGCTGCTTTCTTAGTTCAGACTCCTGCTGGGCCCATAACAAAGGCCGAATCTAAGGGGTCATCAGGCCTCCTTTTGTTGGAGTCTCCTGGCTGAGAGCAGTCAGGAGCCTCACACCTAGAAGCAAACGCTGCAGAGGGGAAACAAAGGCTCACCTTGTTAGCACATCACACATACTTGAAAGGCAGCTTTTCACTTTGTTCAGTCCCTGTTTAGGAAATATGCATGCACTATAAGAATGACAGATGTGTTGGCGTGACCCTGTATTTACACAAAATAAATGTAATTTAAATAGGGCTTTCTACCCATGAGGAGGCGTTCAAATAATTTAAGTGCCACTATTTTTTCTTTAAAAGCACTATGGGTAGAGGAAGTTTACACTGACAAAGGGCAACACTGGTTTATGTGTAACTTACAAAAGTGTGAATCTTATGCCTAAATCAGGAGGGTTTCCCTATATACTCGAACTATGCTCCAATGTACTCATGATAGACATGTTAAACATATACTTGAGGGCCTAAGATCTGATGTCACTTCTTAAGATGCCACTTTCTGTGATGTCTTGTGCTGTGATGTCAAATGCCATGATTTCACGTGCCCTTTGTCACACGCTGTGATGTTGCGTCCCGTGATGCCACTTGCATTCTGATTAACTAGGTCCGTCACCCCACTTTTTTTTTACATTTATTTTTTTAAGACTTGTACCCTGCCTTTGAGTCTCTCACTCGTTCTTTGCCACTTTTGACCTTTTATTCTTTCACTTGCTCTCGTTGCCACTTTGATCTTTAGCCCTCTTTTAGGTACTTTTGCCTCTTTATTTGATTTTTGTCTCTTTATCCTTTTGTCTCTGTCTGCCAGATTTTGCCCCTTGCATCCACTCTTACCTCCTTATTTTCTTCTACCTCTGCATCCTCTTAATTCACATGCCTTCTTACGCGACTTTTTTCCCCATGCGCTCTCTCTATGCTCCCCGCAGCTGCCTTTCCTGCTTCTGCTGCGCTGCTGTTCCTCCTGCTTCCTGTCACTCGCTCCAGCCCTCCCACCATCTTTGATCTCTTGTCCCTCCCGCTCCTATTTAATGGCAACTGCAGCGGAGAGCAGCCATTAAGCATGCTGTGCCTGGCCCTGTCTGCGCCTCTTACTTGTGCCTAATTTTCAGACCAGGGCTCGCCCTTTTGGACCCAGGTCTATCACAGGAGCTAAGCAATCCCGCCTTGCTCCTCCTCCAGATACTTTTTTCTTTGAAGTCGAAGGAAATTTTCGCCACAGTGCACGAGCTCGCGTCATCCAACAGAGTCTCGGCCTCTATTCCACCCTCCCAATTTCTCTGTGACTCGCTTAACGACTTCTTTGTGGACAAGGTGATAAAGATTAAGGCCAACATCCCTCCCCCATCCCCCACTTTCACCAATCCTTCCCCCCCCCCGCTTCTTCTAAACTCACCTCCATCCCCCCCTTGACCACAGCCACGCTTCTCCCCCTGCTTCACAGGGTGAAATCAGGTTCCCCCCTAGATTTCGCCCCCGCCCACATCTTGAGAGAAATCTTTCTAACATGCCCATCCCCACCCCTCACACTTCTAAATGATTCTCTCAGTAATGGAGTGGTACCCGCCCCCCACAAATTTGCAGCCGTTATTCCCATTCTAAAAAAGGCTGGTGCGGACCCTTCATCCCCTTCCAACTATCGCCCTATCTCCCTCCTTCCCTACCTGGGAAAGGTTCTAGAAACCCACGTCACCGCCACTCTGAGCTCCCACGTGGAAATCAACCACTGCCTTTCCCCTCGGCAGGCGGGCTTTCGCCCCCTCCATTCCACGGAAAAGGTAGTGGTCTCAGTTATGGACAGCCTACGCGAGGGCATCGACACCAATCTCCCTCAGGCCCTCATTCTTTTAGATCTGTCCGCCGCTTTTGACACGGTGGACCATTCCACCTTACTTACCCGTGTCAAGGCGGCGGGCATAGAGGGTCTAGCCTTCGCTTGGCTTGAGTCCTTTCTAAGCGGCAGAGCTCAGGCAGTCCATCTTACCGGTTTCACTGCGGCCTCTCACAAGGTGACGTGTGGGGTCCCCCAGGGTTCCTCACTTTCCCCCCTTTTGTTTAACTTATACATTTTCCCCCTCATTTTTATGTTACAGCAGCTCGAGGTCACGGTGTACAACTACGCCGATGACCTCCAGCTTATTTTCAACCTTTCTCATTCCCCTTCATCCTTCCAGAATGTCCAATCTGTCATGCTGTTCATTCAGGATTGGATGAACTGCAACCACCTCAAACTCAATCCGGACAAGACCGAACTAGTCTTGACCGGAGGTGGTTGCAGTCCTTGGTCCCCTTCTCACTGGCCCTCCCCACTTGGTGCTCCCCCACTCCCTGTCCCCAAAGTCAAAACCCTTGGTATCTTCCTCAATCCCTCACTTTCTGTTCACTCACAGGTTAGTTCTGTTGTTTCTTCTTGTTTCTTCTCCCTCAGAACCATCAGGAAGATCTCTCGGTTCTTTTCACTCCCTGCCCTAAAGATCATAGTGCTGGCGATGGTGTTGTCGCGCCTCGACTACGGCAACATCATTTACAATGGCGCGCCTGCCTACGCCATTCACCGGCTGCAACTAGTGCAGAACCAGGCGGCCCGACTTATCTATGGCCTGCCTAAATATCATCGGGCCACCCCTTTACTGCAGGCACTGCACTGGCTGCCGGTGAAAGAGCGGGCCCTGTTCAAGCTCGGGTGCCTCACCTTTCAGGCTAGAATGGGCACTGCACCAGAGTTTATCTGCTCGGCTATCAAGCCTTACACCCCAGGGAGAGTACTTCGCTCCTCCCACCTGGCCCTCTTAACTGTTCCCCGATTCAAAAAGAAAAAGGCTGGCGGCACCAAGTTTTCTGTTCTGGCCCCTGTGTTTTGGAACTCCCTGCCCGCGGCACTCCGCACAACACCCTCCTACACTGAATTTAGGAAAAACCTCAAAACCTTCCTTTTTTCTCGTGCTTTTGCTGCCTAACTCTCCGCGTTTGCCATCCCCTCGCAATCTGAAGCGCCATGAAACCGCATGGTATAAGTGCGCTATATAAATGTTTTTAAATTCAAATTAAATTAAATTCAAATTGACCTCTTGCTCTCCCTATCCCTCTTGCACCTCTGCTCTCTCACCTGTTCTCCACTTTCGTTACGGTTTTTACCCTTTGACCTCTTTTTCTTTGATCGTATTGCTCTCCCTTTATTCATCTTTGCATCCTTGACCTTTTGCTCTCACTCAATTGTTGCCTCTTCGCCACTTGTCCTTTTCCTCTCTTGCTCATACTTTTGCCTATTCGCCAGTTTGACCTTGTTCCCTCACACCCATTCTTTGTCATTTGGCCTTTCTGCTTGCTCACTCGTTCTATGGCCTTGTGCTTACTTACCGCCCTTTGCATCTTTGCCACCTTTGACCTTTTTCGCTTTTATTTGCTCTTGTTGCCAGTTTGGCCTTCTGCCATCTTCCCTCTCTTTATATGCTTCATGTCTTCCTTTATCCTCTTCATGTCTTCCTTTAGTGGAGTGGTGTGGCTCACTGGTTAGAGGCGGCAGACCCAGAAGCAGAGAACGGCCCGGGACCAGGGTTCAATTCCCGACGCAGCAGGGTCGTGGACCAGGGTCAGCGGACTCGATAATTCTCGCCTCGGTGCCTACTCTAACCAGGGATCACACTCGGCAACTCTGGGCATTAGCTTGCCTCATCTCTACAACGGCCCCCCACATTCGCCGGGGATGCCTGGTTTCACCTTGGAGATACCCAGTAGGGACCATCTCACAGGGATAGCCAGGACAGGTTCCCCAGCGGTCTACAGCGCCACGACGCCTCAGGGCAGCAGTGCGCTTTACAAGAACACATACATTACATACATTACTTTATCAATTGCTTCCGCCAGCTTTTGCCTCTTGCAGCTGCTATAACTGCCTCCTTTTCGTACCCTTTTGCTTCCTCTTTCCCCTTTACCTGCAAGCATTCTTTCACTGCTTTTTCCCCTTCCTTGGCTTCCTCCCTTAATGCACTTACCCTCTCTGGCTCTCCTTCCTGCTTCCCACCACTGGCTCCAGACCACCCACCACTCCCGAAATTTCTCCTCTCCTCCCGCTCCTACTTAATGGTGGCCACAGAGTAGACTCCAAAGGTCAGGACTCCTGGTCCTCTTCCCATCACCGCTCCTCCAAATGACACTCCATTGCAGTCCTCTGTGCCCTGAACCCTGGGCACAGCTCTTAGCACTGCTGTGGGGCCTTGCCAGCCAACTTTGAAGACACGGTGTCCTACTCTACCTGCCACTTTTCCTGCACTTCCCTGCACATGCCCCCTCCCCCTGCCCCAATCACCCTGCACACGACCCGATGCCACACCACCGGCCCACCCACCCCTGTCATTCTTCCTCCTCAACACCAGTTTCCTCACAACACATGCCACTGAAGTCTGGAACCTCCTTGCCTGACTTCTTATTAGGCCTACTCTTCCTGACCGAAACCTGGCGGATTCCCAACATCGGCCCCCGACATTGCTAAAGCAATGACCTAACGTATACAAGATCTTAAGGGGGGACGGAATCGACAAACCTAGAGACTGTCCGATTCTCCGCCACATCCGTGAACACCAGCTGACCCTCAAACTTCACTTCATTATTAACTGCACCATGAGTAGCACCCTCATCTACTGACCACCTGGATTGCACACCAACTTCGGCAGCACCATGGCTGACTTTGTTGCTCTTCTGGCACTCTACCACAGAACTTTCATCCTCCTTGGCGATCTAAACTACCATCAGGAGCACCTAACCTCCCCCTCTCCCCCCCCCCCCCCCCCCCCCATACCCAACAGGAACAACCTCCTAAAGGACCGAAAATTGTCAAACTCACCCAATGAGTGAATAACCCCACCAGACAACTACTGAACCCCATCTTCACCAACTTCAATAACCTCCTATTGAACAAAGTCAAACCTCTCACCTGGGTTGATCTTGTGCTCGTCAAATTCAACATATCTATCCCTCACCACCACAGAACTGCTCCAGTGAAATTCACAGTAAAACTAGAGTAGGATTCCAAAAGAAAACTGGCCTGTCTGCAATTCTACCCACCAGCCACAACACCACAACAAAGGCATAATCTTTTCAGGAGGAGCATCTATACGAATTAAAGTACCCGCCACCTGGGTCCGATGACCCCAAAGGTTCACCACGTGTTTGGAAGAGGGGTGGTGTAGAACCATGGTGGATTATACAGTGATATCTGTTAAGTTCACTACGTATTGTGGCGGGAAGTCACCTACTTGGTGACATGTGCTATAAATAGGAAGTGTGCTCTAAATCAAACCTGCGAAGATTCTACACACCACGTGCTGTGGTGGGGAATCACCCAGAAAGTAATAGACATGTGTATTTTTATTATCAAACACATGGTGAACCTTTGGGGTCATCTGACCCAGGTGGCAGGTACATTAATTCATTTAGATGCTCCTCCTGAATAGATTATGCCTTTATTGTAGATGTAAAGCCCTGACAAAGTTTGCTGTGACTGGAACAGCCAGAGATAAAAAACTTGTTGGCGAAGGGGCTTGTAAAATAGGAATGGAATAAAAAAAACTGTTGATACCACGACCTCCACTTTGAATTTCTGTGTGCTTGAAGGCTCTTTTTTTGTTAACTTCTGGATTTTTTTCCCATTGAGAAAGAATGGATGGCTCTTTTTCCTCCTGAGCACCAGAAGATATTTGAACACTAAACAAGTAAGACATATACTCCTTATTGGACTAGTGCAGTTGAGTGCGCCTTCTTACTCAGCCATCGCTTTTATTGTCTTCCAATAACCTTACTAACTCTAGCGCCAGGACCACCTTGTACATCAACACCCTGGCCCCATCCAAGGCCACCAGGACTAGACCACAACCAAGTTGGTATACAGAAGACCTCCTCCTTCCGCATCTGGAACAAAGTAACACGGACCCAATGGACGGATGCCCTCAACTCCACCTAGCCTATCCATGTAACTGACCTGGAACAAGCAGTTTACAAAACTTCACCACCTGGATCACGAATGCCACCAACCTAGTCGCCCCACCAAACCTGCCAAGACCCTCAGATCTACACAAACAAGCCAGCTTGTACACACCAGAATTCAGGACATTGTACACACCAGAATTCAGGACAATGAAAGGCAGCTGCAAACAACTGGAAAGGCGTTGGCACCAGCAAAGACACCACAGATAGAGAAACCTTCAAGTCAGCCTTTAACAATTACCACCAAAGATTCTGACATAAAAAAGGACGCCTTAACAGTCCACATTGAAGCAAGCATCAACTAAATCAAGGAACTGTTCATCGTACGAGTTCTCCTTCCCAACGACAACCAAGAACACAACCCCCCACCTCACAGGAACTCTGCAAGGCTCTTGTGATCCATTTCCACAACAAAATATACACCATCTACCAGGACTCTGATCCCCAACACACCAATCTCCACAGCCTGCTCTCTCCATTGGATGCCTCTCCAAACCAGCCACTCACTGCTTGGGAACAGAACCCCCCCACAGAACACCACAGCCATCATGAGCTCAATCCACTCCGAAGCACCCACGGACCCCTTCCCCCGCCTCTTCAACCAAGGAAAAATGGACATCATCCGAAAACTCACCAACATCCTCAACACATCCACAGCCACATTTCCCGACACATTGAAACACATAGAAGTCAGACCCCTCCTCAAGAAAGCTGCCGCCATCTGGACTTCTTCATCACCACAAACCCCGATGTATTTGCGGCCAGAAACCGCAAAGCCCTCTGATCCGCCTCAAAAGCGATGTCCATCACTGGAGGTCTCTCCCGATATCCCTATTGGGAAGAGTGGAACTGTTCATAATTATGGCGCTACTGCGCTTTCTCTATTTTGCAGAACACTCTTTTCCCTGTGCCTGATACCTATTTCAAGGTGACAGAGGGTGAGATTAGGACCCTGCGCATCGCCCTGGTAAAGTTGACAAATGGGACCTAATTGGGCTTTTTACAGTGGGAGAACTTTGTCCTTTGCCGATTTGCAGAAGACTTAAAACTTGGCTCCATCTGAGACCTTCAGATGCATACAAATTCGCCATGCTCTGTAGGTGGTGCTACCCCGCAGGGAGGACCTTCCGGAGTCATTTCCACAAGAAAATAGATTATTGGAAGAACACCTCACCAGTATAGTTACCTCCCTCACATACCAGAAACATATTAATAACTCCCCTCATAACTTTTGCAATTACAGGAACACTGGGAGTTGGATTTAATTGATATGCAAGAAGAAGACTGGCCAGAGGCTTTGGCTTCACCCAGAGAGGTGGCCATTAGGACACGTTTCCGACTGGTGCAGCTCAAAATACTGCACAGAATTTACATGTCCTGCAACACATTGGTAACAATGGGTAGGAGGCCAGATGCAATATGCCTCAGACATTGTGGGCAAGAAGGTAAATTTTGTCATATAATTTGGAAATGCCCAAAGATTCAGTCTTATTTGGAAATGGTGGTGCCGTGTGTGAATGAGGTCTGTGGTGTGACCCTGTCACTATCTGCTAAGTTGTGCCATCTTAATGAATGGAAGGCCGCCAACCTAGTGCGGGCTGACCAGTCCTGGGTAACATTGGACATTATGATAGCTAAGCGAAAAATAGCTCGATTGTGGGGGGCGGAGCACGCACCAACTCTCGGGGACTGGAAGAGAGATCTGGACTGGTACATGGTGGCAGAAAAGACAGTGTATGAAAGTAGAGGCTGTTCCCGGAAGGGGGAAAGAATTTGGGGAAAGTGGAATATGTACAGGGAAAGTCCATGTGTCATCCCGGCCCCTGTGACAAAGGTTTCTCTTGCGCACAAGGGCGCAGAGTAACCAAAGCCCAGGGCACAGTGAGAACTGCATCACCCTCTTGGGTTTCGATCAAAACTGTGGTACTTGTTAATGGTCTCCAGGGCTCGAAAAATTCAATTTTTTTTACTAGACCTGCAGGTTTAGTGACTTAAATAATTTACTCGACCTAATTATAATCCTCTTGACCCTGGGCAAGTATTGTAATGCATTGAGACGCCATTTTAATCTTTATCACATATGAAAGCACCTTCAAATACGCTAGTTCAACATGTCTGCAGTACAGAAAACACTTTTGTTTGATTTAATAGGCTAAACATTGGCTCCATGTAGAATGCAAATCTAGCCACATATTACATCCGCTTGACTGCAGACTTGCCTCTTAGTTTATTAAATGCATTGTCATCAGGGCTTGGATAGGAATGTCTCTCACATCAAGTTTAAAAACCATCACTTTTAATAAATGCATTACTAAAGCATAATGAAGCATCCAACTGTTATTTGGAATCAGCAGTTTTAACATTGAACTGGCCACAGAATTTGTCACTGACGTGGTTTTAAAACTATATAGTGTACAATGTTTGGAAATAAAGTTCTGCAGATATTTGTCTTTGCACATCACCAAGTAGAGTGTTCTGATATGTTTTCCTCTAATTTAAATATTTATTTGCATCACACTTCTGAATTACAGAAAACCGTTTTTATAATTTCTGATGTAATTGTACTATTCATTTACAAGCTGTTCAAATATCCGTTTTAGAAAGAAAAAACGGACATTGTACTGCATTTTGTTTCACAATTATTGTCAAATAGCTCACTTGATAAAATGCATTAACTGTAAAAAGAGAGAGACATATAAACATCATTTTCCTGGAACTCATGAGCAAAAATTAGTAAAAAGACAAAATGACATTTGACCTCAGTCCTTGAGCAATTGGCAAATGTGTCAAGATGAAACAAGATTTAAAGGCGTTTTAATTGCTCATTCATTTTCTTAAGGAACAGAACACCAGTTTCTTCCAGTTTAAGTTTATTAGCCTGCAGGGTCGAGTAAGTGCTAAAAATAGCTCAATCTGCTAAAATTTCACTTGCAATTGCGAGTGGATTTTTCGAGGCCTGGTCTCCCAGGCACTGTTGGCCATATGTATAGGAATGTGGTAATGTGATAAACTGCTTTAATCTAATGAACAGAAGTTATTAAAAAAAAAAAGAAAAACTCGCCGCTGACCTGAGCATTTTGTAGAACTACCGCCCTATCCCGCTGCTCCTTTTCCCTGCCAAAGTTCTAGAGAAGGCCATCAACCAGCAGCTCATCGAGCACCTGGAGAGAGAGACCATTTGCTAGACGCCTCACAATCTAGTTTCCACGGCAACCACAGCACCAAGATCGCTGCCATTGACCATATTCGCACCATAGTCATCAGGAGAATCGGCATCCCTGATCCTTCTCGACCTCTCTGCAGCGTTTGACACCGTATTGCACTACACACTCATCAAGAGACTGCATCACATCGGAATCCAGGGAAACGTGCTCAGATGGATTGCATCTTTCCTCATGGAATGAGCTCCGAGAAACTGCCTCCCTCCAAACCCAAGAACACCATCTGTGTTGTCCCTCAAGGTTAAGCCATCAGCCCCACCCTCTTCAACAACTATGAAAGTGAGAGAATGGTTTTGAAGAGTGTCAGGAAGATTGGCGCTCAGCGAGTTCCCAGTATGTAGGAGGTGGTTACACAATTTTTTGTCCGGTGCAAAACAGGTCAGGGGAACAAAACTAGCAGAAAACAACCCCTGCAAAGACAGAGACGTATCCCCTGTCAAATGAAATGCAAAGAGACACCAAAGAGACTGTGCACATGAATTTCTCATGTAGTTCCAGGTGAGAACCAGAATGTAGTAAGCCTTCAAGAAAGGATTTCACTGTCCATCAGTGTGGAGTGAAAATTATTTAATAGTTCAGAATGAATCAGTACAAACAAGAGCAAGTAGCTGACACGTGTTTCGTCACACCGTGTGCGGGTACTGACTCATCAGGGCTGTGCGTAAAATAGTGGCCTCATGTTAAATGGCGCGCCTAGCATGGTTAGAGTAGGGGTAAGGTGGTATCGGAGGAAACTTCCTTGGTAAGGAAATGAAAATCAAGGGCACGTATCAGGACTGATCTGTCCTATTCAGGGTGCTTAGGTCGAGAGCGAAGCACAGGTGTGTGCAACTTTGCTCTTCAACAACTACATGGGATTGGTGTCAGTACAACGCGGATTTTTACAACGTATTCCGTTACAACGGAATTTTTACAACGCAGGATCCATTACATCGGATGCCATTACAACGCATGGCATTACATAGCAGATGGTATTACAACGCATGGCATTACATCGTAAATATAGGTAAGTATACCTTTTTTAAAAAAATGTTATTAAGTTAATTTAATTAATTTAATATAAATAATTTAATTAAAATACATTTTAAAATAGCCATTAATTTAATTTAATAAAATAATATCTATTTAATAAATGTAATTTCAATAAAAAATGGAAATAATGTAATTGAATTAAAATAATAAAATTAACTTAATGTACATATTTTTATAATTGAAATTAAATTAAATTAAAATAAATAATTTATTTAATTTAATTAATTTAATTTAAAAATGTAATTAATGTAATAACATTAATTTTATTTATTAAATATATTTTAATTAATTTAAAAAAGGTAAATATAATTTAATTAACCCAAAACACAAACCTACCCCTGAACCCTAAAAACACCCCTGTACCCCAAAACACAAACCCTGCCCTGAACCCTAAAAACACCCCTGTACCCCAAAACCCAAACCCTGCCCTAAAACCTAAAATCACCCCTGTACCCCAAAACCCAAACCCTGCCCTAAAACCTAAAAACACCCCTGTACCCCAAAACCCAAACCCTGCCCTAAAACCTAAAAACACCCCTGTATCCCAAAACACAAACCCTGCCCTAAAACCTAAAAACACCCCTGTACCCCAAAACCCAAACCCTGCCCTAAAACCTAAAAACACCCCTGTACCCCAAAACCCAAACCCTGCCCTAAAACCTAAAAATACCCAAACACCCCAAAACATATACCTCAGTACCCCAAAACATATACTCCTTTAAAAAATTACTTAAATTAATATATTTAATTTATAATATTTAAAAACATAAATAAATATTTTTATTTATTTTTATTTATAATTAATAATAATTAAATCAATTATATAATATTAAATAAAATAAAAAAAATTATATACTTACCAATACTTACGATGTAATGGTATGCGTTGTAATACCATCTGCTATGTAATGCCATGCGTTGTAATGGCATCCGATGTAATGGATCCTGCGTTGTAATAGCTGCGTTGTAACAGCATTACGACGTAAAAGTTGCGTTGTAAGGGATACATACCACTACATGACACCGCTAGCAGACATCATCAGAATCAACAATCTCAATGTTATATCGTACGCCAGTGGTACCCAGTTTATCCGCTCGCTTTGAGCAGACCCCACCACCACGGAGAAAATCTTTCACAAATGCATGAAGAATGTCGCTGACTGGGTGAAGGCCAACAGTCTAAAGCTCAACACTGACAAGACTGAAGTGCTTATCTTTGGCAACAACACATCCCCCTGGAATGACACCTGGTGGCCCACCAAACTCTGACCCACTCTCACACCGCCAGCCCAAGCCCAAATTCTTGGCATCATCCTTGACCGCAAACTCACCATGAAATGGGGAAACGAGTTAGCCTAACGGCTAGGGCGGTCGACCTTGAATCTGGGGAACCGGGTTCGAGTCTCGGCAATGACGCTGAACATCCTGTGATTCTGGGCAAGTCACTTAATCTCTCCGTGCCTAACAAAAATTAATGTCCTCATGTAACGCAACTGGTGCTATGTACAGCGGTCTATCCGATACCTTCGGTTTAAGTTGGTGCTTTATAAAACTCTGTTTAAAAAAGAAAGTCAGATCACCTTCGTCTCCTATGCCTGCTTTCGCCACCTCCACTTGCGCCGAACAATTTCAAAATGGCTCCTCATCGGCACGAGAAAAAACGTCAGTCAAGCCCTAATCAACAGCCGCCTGTACTACGGCAATGTACTAGGTAGGAACCACCACTGAGCTCATGAGAAGACTCCAGATAATACAGATCTCCGCGGCCAGACTCCTCATCAACCTGCCAAAGTAACCCACATCACCCCTCCCCTCATGAACCTGCACTGGCTCCCCATCCATAACAGATGCCAATTCAAGATATTGATGCATGTCTACAAAGCCCTCCACGACCAAAGATCCGCATACATGAACCAATGCCTGAACTTCGACCAGCCATCCAGAGACCTGGGCTCTGCCTCCCTTGGCCTCGCACAGATGCCGCACATATGCTGAAGTCCCAGCTAAGGATGTTCCTTTTCCTACCTCTCCGTCAAGTACTAGAATGGCCTTCCACTCCACCTCCTAACATCATCCTCACTAGCGGACTTCAGGAGGAGATTCAAGAACTGGCTTTTCAACAGACCGCACCCAAGGGCCTGGATACCCTCACGTGTGAATTTTAGCGCTCTACAGATACTGATTGTCTAACTTCAACGCCTGGATCACCTTGTACGTCAACACCCTGGCCCCATCCAATGCCCCTAGGACTAGGTCACAAGCAAGTTGTTATATAGAAGTCTCGCCAAACGCCACTACAAGCAATTTAAACATAGATGTTGGCAAACCTACGACAACACAGACAAAAGCACCTACAGGTCATCCCTCAGATTCTACCATAAATAAATCTGATCAACCAATTGCTCAGCTCTCACTGAGCACATCAAAAATAGAACAAACACCACTATTTCACCCACAGCGCAATCTTGCCAGCTTTATCCTCAGATCATCTGGGTCTTGACTAAAGTGTTCTGATCAGTATGTGGCTTCAGAATCCAGTTTCAAAACACAGCAAGCCTTGTGGATGCCAGAGGCAGTCATTAACTAACCATTAGCATTTATAAAACCCAGTAGGACTTACCCATTGAGTCAAACCTCATCTCGCCTGTGCCCAGTGCATTCAGCCCCTGCCTGTACAACATCTCGTTTGGAAATGAGTACCGGGAGAGGCAGAGGGAGAAGAGAAACAGACCTGAAGGAGCACGAAGGGGACAGGAGAAAGAAGAGATGCAGAACCTGGGCACTGTAAATGCAGGGAAGGCAGCTAAAAATAATGCTGGGGGCTGCAGACCAGTATTCCATGTAACTTTATGCAGCGTCTGCTCATCGGCCCATCTCATCTCTGGTAGCAGCATCTTAGCCAGACTGAAATGCTGAGCTTAGGTTGTAAAATGCAAGGTCGCTGCTCAACGAGCACCAGCTTTTTTAAGGGCATGGAAGTGGAAGAGGCAGATAACCGAGAGCAATGCAGGGGGAGAGACTTGCATGAGGAACACCGCTAAATAACAAATTCCTTGAGTCCTCAATAGAAGATGTGTTGTAATGTACAGAGCTGCCGACTTAGAAATTTGGAATCCGGTTTGGGTTGTGGCGCCAGCACTCTTGTGTCTACTAAAATGTTTTTTATATATAAGGGATCGGAATGGAACTAAAATCACAAATACCAGTTTGTGCTATGGCAATGATTAAAACCCCTTTGAGTGTGTTCGTACAAGATTGGGTGAGCACATACAGTAAGAATAGTCCTTTAAAAAAAAAAAACTGTCAGAAAAAAAATAAAACCAGCCTTAAACGGCGGAGGACAAACTCAAAGAGAGTACGCTGAACAAACCATAAGTAAACAAAAGAGAAGGCGGACATGTAACGAGGGCAGTAGCCATGTAACAAGGGCAGTAGCCATGAAAATGAAAAACACTCCCAAAGGCGGGACAAATAGCAACATTTCACCAATGAAAAGAAAGGAATTTTGAAAGACAGTCTAAAGAACCAATGAAAATTGATGGGCATGATGAAAGCCCACAGATTAGATATAGAATATTTTTGGTCAAACTTTGATTAATTTGCCTGCAAAGTAATGCACATCAACCAGACTCGATAAAGCGAACTGTTAGACCTGGCACCTTGGCGTGAGTCTCCCTTCCACTTTTTGCTGATGTGCCTCCGATGTTTTGCTGGTTTTCCGATACTCAGGGCACTGCGCCACGGCTGACCCGTGCCGCAGTGCAAGTGCTCCCTACTGTAAATTGTACATGCGATTGGTATCCATGATTGGTTCATTGGATTTACTGTTAGTCCCTAGTAAAGCGCACTAGAGAGTGCCGGGGCTTGTAGATGCCAATACTGCTGGTGGGCCTGCAGCGCTGGTTGCGCCACCCACCGAAGCAGCCGTAAAGATGTGTCTGGGAACTGCGACCGCAGAACCCGCGTGCGGTCTCGTACCGTCACGCTAGCTGGGCAAGTGCACCCACTTGCCAGCACCGACCCTTCCCTTGACTACATATTAGTCACCCCTATGGTAGGCCTGCGGGCAGGGTGCGTTGTAGGTGTAAGGTAGGACAAGCCCTGATGTGCGTGGCATGTCCTAGTAGTGACTTACAACCAAGACCGTATTTCACTATTGAAGGCTACCTGCTCCATTAGGCCAGACTGAGCTGCGAGAATTATTACACCCTATAATCCCCGCAGGCTCAAGGAGCATGGTAGCGAGTCATGTTTAGTATGCCTGAACTCAGGATGATAAAATATTTCTTGTAGTCAAGTTTATTTTAGTTTCCTGGTTTGCAAATGCTACTTTTAGAAAGTTAGCATTTGCTTGCTTAACCATTTCAGCCCGCCTCTGCTGGTATGTGTATCTGACTGTCTGGGATGTGTGAGTGACAGGGCTGGAGGGATGACAGGTGGTGAATGCGCAGATTACCCCTTAGTGGGAGGTAGGAGTGCCTCTTGACTCGAACTGTAGCTGGGCTCGGCCACCACAATGCTGGCTCCACCCTCCTGGGGAGCGGCGGATGACTCTGCCGGCACCTGGCCCAGGAAGGGCGAAGCCCCCATCAACAGGGTACTCTGGCCACCCCTGTCCGCACAATGCTGGCTCCACCTCCTGTGGGGCGTCTGATGCGCCTGCCCCTCACACTGAAAGCAGAAGCCGGAGTACACCCACCGGGGTACTCAAGGATTGAGAGTGGCTATGCAAAGGCCCCCCTGGCCTGCGAGAACAAAAGAATTGGCCTATAAAAGAAGGAGCCCTGCTCCTTGAAAATTAGATCCTGTTTGGGCCACAGAAGGACTCTGCCCTACGAGAAGGACCGTGAGAGACAAGGAAGGGTGCTGACTCTTGCCTGTGTCTGGTGCCTTGCTGCTGAAGGAGAGGAAGAAGAAAAGACTACGAGAAGACTTTTGCTTTACTTTGTGCCAAACTCTGCTAAAGAGATCTCCAAGGGCTTGCAACTGAACTTGCCCCCTGACCAGCGTCCCAGGACCAGTGGACGCTACTCCCCTTGGAAGGAAGCGACTGCGGGTGCTGGCCATCGCCGCAGCACCGACGGAGGAATCTCCTCCAAGGCAACGACATCCACCTGACCACCGTGACCGGGGCCCAACGCAACAGCGAGAGCAAAGTAAGGACCAGCCGCCGCTGGCCCGAACACCGTGACCGCAACTGCACAGGGAGCCCGAGAGCAAAGCGAAGGAGGACCCGTCCGGTCCGAGCTCTCGAGGTGACTGCATAACGAGCAGCCACTCACTTGCAAAGACGGACAGTTGCCCTGTGAGAATCCGCAAGGTCGGTAGCCTGCCCGACAGCCCAGCTGTGAGTCTACAGCTGCACCGGCACTTGGCTGGGTACGTCCTGCACTTGGGGACCGTACTGCCACTTGCCACCGCCGCACAGCCGCCGCCTCTAAGGTCGGAGCGGACGACCAGGAGAGGACCCTGCCGCCACAGAACACCGCTGCCCCGGATGACGCGTGACCTGCTCGGCTGAAGAGCCGCAACGATCAGCGACCCCGGGAAGGCAACGCGACGTGGGACAGATCCCCTGGAAGCCGCCGGCTCCACAAGAACTTTGGTTAACACCGGCCTACGGGCCTCAAAAGAACTGCATAAGAACTGTGGTAACCTGAACTGAGTAAACCTGCAACCGTTATCATAAAGTACGTTGACTGTATTCACAAGCCTGCTTAAAATCTATATAAAGATATATATTTTTACAGAATACAGTCTGGTCTCGTTGTGTGGTGGGTTGGTTGTAAAGGTGTACTATTGCAAGTGTTTAACCCTATGTGCCCCAAAGATTAGCCTACGACTGCTTAAGCCACACTACCTAGAGGGTAAGCAGAGGTTGTCTGGAAGGTAACCCTCAGCCCTGACGAGGAAGAGAGAGTCCCTGCTTGTCGCTAGTGTTGCACTGCGCCAACTAGAGCCTCCCCCTTCCTACATTGGACGCAGCGGTGAGGATTTCGAATTTACACTTGCGATATCTATACCTGAGCTTCTGACCACTACACAAGGATTACGGTCCAGTTACTTAGCCACAGACTTTGCCTTTTGAATTTTGCCGAAAGAAGATTCCGAGTGTGAGAACCATGCCGGGCACGAAGAGCCTGGATGGAGCGGAGTCCACGACCTCGGAGGTGTTGGAGGTCGAGTGGGACGCCGCGAAGCTGGATAAATACTCAAAGACCGAGCTGAAGTTTTTTTGCAGGAAACTCAAGGTTCCGCACGCTGGTTGCAAGAATAAGCCAGAACTCTACAAGGCCCTGAAAGCCTGGATAGAGTCCAGAAAGGCCCCGGAGGATCAAGACGCCCTCGCGGAACAAGATGCAACGGAGGAGCAGAATGCACTTGGGGATCTGGTTGATCTCGAACGACGAGACAGCGAGCACAGCTTTGGTAAAGGCCTGTCGCCAGAGGAGCTGGCGGACAGGAAGGAAACGAGGAATCACGAAAGAAAGCTGGCAGAATTGAAAATCCAACTGGAGCTTGAAACGAAAAGAATGGCGCTGGAAGAGCGAAAGCACCAAATGGATTATGAAGTGAAAATGAGGGAGATAAGTCTCAAAGAGAGAGACTTGGATCGTCCTCCCTCTGGTGGCAGCACATCGCCAGTGCAGGTAGAGTCAAGAGTGCACATCCCGAAGGACGTAGTTAAGGAGTTCTTTAAGGGGGATGACATAGGACAGTGGTTTAGGGCATACGAGGTAGCCATGTCCTCCCACCGGGTCCCTGACAAGGATTGGGGAGCGGGGTTGTGGGGAAGGTTCCTTAGCGAAGGGAGAGATACCTTGCTAGATTTGCCCGTTGAGAATCAGAGATCCTATGCCCACATGAAAGAAGCTTTAATGAACAGGTACGGGCTTACCCCTGAAATGTATAGACAAAAGTTTAGGGGATGTACTAAGCGGCCTGGGAATACGTATGTGGAGTATGTGACTTACTTTTGCAGAGCACTAGATGGTTGGGTGAAGGGTAGCAAAGTTAATGATTTTCAAGGTCTCTTTGATTTAATTGCATGGGAGCACTTGTCTGATCACTGTTTTCCTGAGTTACGCCAACACCTGATCGATAGCAAGCTGTCCAACCCGAGGAAGCTTGCTGAGGAGGCGGACCGCTGGCTCAGCACCAGGGTCCACAAGGGTCCCGTGGGAGACTCCGCCAAGAGTGGGCAGGGTCCCCAGCAGAAGAGTGGGGGGGACAAAGGGGGAAAACAGAAAGGGTTCCAAAAAGGCCCCCAAAGTAGTTCCCAAGGGAGCCCGCAGCAGGGTTCTCAGCCTCCCCCACCTCCGAAGCAGAATGGGGCCCGACAGGTAAACCTGTTCCAAAGGGGCCCTTCAATTGTTTCAAATGTGGCGAGCCTGGGCACATATCCAGTGACCCCAAGTGTCGCCTGTTTGGAAAACCCGCACCCACTGGTGCTCCGCCCCGACAAGTGACTAGCGTTCACCTGGGAGAAGAAATGATGGTCCCGGGGGGTGGAGATCCCGTTCAGATGACCCTAGTCTCGCTAGGAGACAGTGAGATGATCCCTACGAACTACCTGCCCTCTAACACTAAGAAATATGGGCAGGTGGTGATCATCAATGGTAAGGAAGCTGAGGCTCTTAGAGACACAGGAGCCAGTGTGACTGCAGTGAGGCAGCACCTGGTGTCTCAAGAGCAGGTTGTACCCCATGCCTACTGTAGGGTTATCAACGCTGATAATTCAGAGAGTCAGTGTCCGATGGCTCAAGTTCCCTTCGAGTGGGGGGGGGGTCTCTGGTACTCTGCAGGTCTGTGTAAGAAAAACCATGCCTGTTGACTGTTTGCTAGGGAATGACTTGGAGCACTCCCCTTGGGAAAAGGTGGAGAAGACGACTCACCTGCGGATGGTGGGTCTGCCTGACTGGGCGTGCGTGACCACCCGGTCGATGGCAGCCAGTAGGGGTGATCAAGAGGTCCTGGGGCCTGAAGGAGAGGTCCAGGAACCGGCCTTAGGGAGAAGGCGCAGGGGGCGCGGGAAACCGGCTCCTGAAGTTCCCACGGTCCAGGAGGAAGCAGACCTTGAGGGGGATGCCCTGGAGCCTACAGGGGAACAGATCGCCGAACTGGGGGACCTGCCTGAGCTGACCCATTGGCAGCAAGAAGGAGGACCCTCCAGGGAGGAATTCTGCAAGGAGCAGAAAGAATGCCCTTCTCTCGTGGGTATGCGGCAGCAGGCTGCAGACCAGGCCAATGGTGTTCAGGCCAAAACACATTACGTGTACTGGGAGAACGACCTCCTGTATTCAGAGCCTAAGGCTGCTGAACCTGGGTCAGCCCGTGTGCTGGTGGTACCCCAGAAGTTCAGAGCCTTCCTACTGGGTCTGGCTCACGATGTGCCTTTAGCAGGACATTTGGGGATGGACAAGACCTATGACAGGCTTGTCACCCACTTTTACTGGCCCCAAATGCATAAGAGTTCAGACGCTCATTGCAGAACCTGTCCGACTTGCCAGGCAAGTGGGAAGACCGGAGGGAAGAACAAGGCTCCCCTCCAACCCTTCCCTGTGGTCGGTACGCCATTCCAGCGAGTGGGTATTGACATCGTTGGGCCTCTGGACCCCAAGACAGCCATGGGCAACAGGTTCATCCTGGTCTTGGTGGACCATGCCACCCGGTACCCTGAAGCCATCCCTCTGAGGACAGTGACGGCTCCCGTGGTGGGGCGTGCACTGATGGGAATTTTCTCACGAGTGGGATTCCCTCTAGAGGTGGTGAGCGACAGGGGGACCAATTTCATATCGAAGTATATGAAGTCCCTTTGGCAAGAGTGTGGCGTAACGTATAAGTTCACCACGCCTTACCATCCCCAAGGTAACGGGTTGGTTGAGAGATTCAACCGAACCCTAAAAGGCATGATCATGGGCCTGGAAGGTCCGATGAGGCGTAAGTGGGACGTCCTCTTGCCATGCCTACTCTTTGCATATCGCGAGGTGCCGCAGAAGTCCCTAGGGTTCAGCCCCTTTGAACTACTGTACGGCCACCCCGTGAGAGGACCACTGAGTTTGGTAAAGGAAGGCTGGGAGCAATCTCCCAGGAAACCTCCCCAGAATGTATATAGCTACATGCTGGCCTTCAGAAACCAAACCAGACGCTTCAGACAACTTGCCGAGGCAAATCTGGAAGCGAGCCAGGAAGAAATGAAGCGGTGGTACGATCAGAATGCCACTCTGGTCGAGCTTCAACCTGGACAAGAGGTGTATGTCCTGGCCCCAGTGGAGCCCTGTGCCCTTCAAGATAAGTGGACAGGCCCATTTGAGGTTGTGGAGTGCAAGAGCCCCGTGACATACTTGGTAGACATGAAGACGCCCAGAAACCCTTTGCGGGTCCTACATGTCAACCGCCTCAAGCCCCACTTGCGAAGGTCCGAAGTGGGTATGCTGTTGGCAACCGATGACGGAATGGAGGAGGAGTCGGAGCCTCTTCCTGACCTCTTGGTGGCCTGTGAGAAAGATGGGTCAGTGGATGGAGTTAACCTCTCACCCACCCTGACCGCCGAACAACAGGAGGACTGCCGCCAGTTGCTGGGGCAGTTTCCAGACCTGTTTTCCCTGGTTCCGAGTGTCACAGATTGGTGCGTCCATGATGTGGACACTGGAGACAGCTTACCTGTGAAGCATAAGGCTTACAGGGTGACTGACAGGGTCCGGGCCTGCATCAAGGAGGAGGTCTCCAAGATGCTTGCCCTCGGGGTGGTTGAGTCTTCCAGCAGTCCTTGGTCCAGCCCCGTGGTCTTGGTTCCGAAGGCTGCTGCGCCGGGAGCCACACCCGAACTCCGGTTCTGTGTGGACTACAGAGGACTCAATTCAGTCACGAAGACTGACGCGCACCCCATCCCCAGAGCTGATGAGCTCATTGATCGGCTGGGGGCTGCTAGGTTCCTTAGTACGTTTGATTTAACGTCTGGGTACTGGCAGATCGCCTTGACCGATGGGGCAAAGGAGAGGTCGGCATTCTCTACACCAGATGGGCATTTCCAGTTCCGGGTTATGCCATTTGGAATGAAGAATGCCCCTGCCACCTTTCAGAGATTGGTCAACCAGGTGTTGGCTGGACTGGACGAGTTCAGTGCCGCCTACCTGGATGACATCGCGGTGTTCAGTGGCACCTGGCCAGAACACCTGCGACACCTCTGGGAAGTGTTGATGGCCCTGCGCAGAGCAGGCCTCACAATCAAGGCAAGCAAGTGCCAGATTGGGCAGGGTTCAGTGGTGTACTTGGGACACCAAGTTGGGAGTGGCAAGGTAGCACCCTTGCAGCCCAAAATCAAGACCATCCTGGCTTGGGAACCCCCCAAGACCCAGACTGCAGTGAGAGCCTTCCTGGGGCTCACTGGGTATTACAGGAGGTTTGTCAAGGGCTATGGCACGATCGTGACCCCCTTGACAGAGCTGACTTCGAAGAAGCAGCCCAGAAATGTGATTTGAACTGACACCTGTCAGAAGGCTTTTGACACCCTGAAGACTGCCATGTGCACGGCGCCCGTGCTCCTGGCTCCTGATTTCTCCAAGGAATTCATAGTGCAAACAGACGCTTCAGAGCATGGTGTAGGGGCTGTTCTTTCACAGATGACTGAGGAGGGCTTTGACCAACCCGTAGCCTTCATAAGTAGGAGGTTACTTCCACGGGAAAGTAGGTGGAGTGCAATAGAGCGTGAAGCATTTGCTGTGGTCTGGGCGCTGAAGAAGCTAAGACCCTACTTGTTTGGGTCTCACTTCCGAGTTCAGACGGACCACAGGCCCCTCAGATGGTTGATGCAAATGAGGGGTGAGAACCCGAAACTGTTGAGGTGGTCCATTTCTCTACAGAGTATGGACTTTACGGTGGAACACCGCCCTGGCACCGATCACGCCAACGCTGACGGTCTGTCCAGATTTTTCCGCCTTAGTGATGTGGAACTCCCTGGGGAAGGGTAGTTCCCCCCACATTTCAGCTGGAGGGGACACATGTTAGACCTGGCACCTTGGCGTGAGTCTCCCTTCCACTTTTTGCTGATGTGCCTCCGATGTTTTGCTGGTTTTCCGATACTCAGGGCACTGCGCCACGGCTGACCCGTGCCGCAGTGCAAGTGCTCCCTACTGTAAATTGTACATGCGATTGGTATCCATGATTGGTTCATTGGATTTACTGTTAGTCCCTAGTAAAGCGCACTAGAGAGTGCCGGGGCTTGTAGATGCCAATACTGCTGGTGGGCCTGCAGCGCTGGTTGCGCCACCCACCGAAGCAGCCGTAAAGATGTGTCTGGGAACTGCGACCGCAGAACCCGCGTGCGGTCTCGTACCGTCACGCTAGCTGGGCAAGTGCACCCACTTGCCAGCACCGACCCTTCCCTTGACTACATATTAGTCACCCCTATGGTAGGCCTGCGGGCAGGGTGCGTTGTAGGTGTAAGGTAGGACAAGCCCTGATGTGCGTGGCATGTCCTAGTAGTGACTTACAACCAAGACCGTATTTCACTATTGAAGGCTACCTGCTCCATTAGGCCAGACTGAGCTGCGAGAATTATTACACCCTATAATCCCCGCAGGCTCAAGGAGCATGGTAGCGAGTCATGTTTAGTATGCCTGAACTCAGGATGATAAAATATTTCTTGTAGTCAAGTTTATTTTAGTTTCCTGGTTTGCAAATGCTACTTTTAGAAAGTTAGCATTTGCTTGCTTAACCATTTCAGCCCGCCTCTGCTGGTATGTGTATCTGACTGTCTGGGATGTGTGAGTGACAGGGCTGGAGGGATGACAGGTGGTGAATGCGCAGATTACCCCTTAGTGGGAGGTAGGAGTGCCTCTTGACTCGAACTGTAGCTGGGCTCGGCCACCACAATGCTGGCTCCACCCTCCTGGGGAGCGGCGGATGACTCTGCCGCACCTGGCCCAGGAAGGGCGAAGCCCCCATCAACAGGGTACTCTGGCCACCCCTGTCCGCACAATGCTGGCTCCACCTCCTGTGGGGCGTCTGATGCGCCTGCCCCTCACACTGAAAGCAGAAGCCGGAGTACACCCACCGGGGTACTCAAGGATTGAGAGTGGCTATGCAAAGGCCCCCCTGGCCTGCGAGAACAAAAGAATTGGCCTATAAAAGAAGGAGCCCTGCTCCTTGAAAATTAGATCCTGTTTGGGCCACAGAAGGACTCTGCCCTACGAGAAGGACCGTGAGAGACAAGGAAGGGTGCTGACTCTTGCCTGTGTCTGGTGCCTTGCTGCTGAAGGAGAGGAAGAAGAAAAGACTACGAGAAGACTTTTGCTTTACTTTGTGCCAAACTCTGCTAAAGAGATCTCCAAGGGCTTGCAACTGAACTTGCCCCCTGACCAGCGTCCCAGGACCAGTGGACGCTACCCCCCTTGGAAGGAAGCGACTGCGGGTGCTGGCCATCGCCGCAGCACCGACGGAGGAATCTCCTCCAAGGCAACGACATCCACCTGACCACCGTGACCGGGGCCCAACGCAACAGCGAGAGCAAAGTAAGGACCAGCCGCCGCTGGCCCGAACACCGTGACCGCAACTGCACCGGGAGCCCGAGAGCAAAGCGAAGGAGGACCCGTCCGGTCCGAGCTCTCGAGGTGACTGCATAACGAGCAGCCACTCACCTGCAAAGACGGACAGTTGCCCTGTGAGAATCCGCAAGGTCGGTAGCCTGCCCGACAGCCCAGCTGTGAGTCTACAGCTGCACCGGCACTTGGCTGGGTACGTCCTGCACTTGGGGACCGTACTGCCACTTGCCACCGCCGCACAGCCGCCGCCTCTAAGGTCGGAGCGGACGACAAGGAGAGGACCCTGCCGCCACAGAACACCGCTGCCCCGGATGACGCGTGACCTGCTCGGCTGAAGAGCCGCAACGATCAGCGACCCCGGGAAGGCAACGCGACGTGGGACAGATCCCCTGGAAGCCGCCGGCTCCACAAGAACTTTGGTTAACACCGGCCTACGGGCCTCAAAAGAACTGCATAAGAACTGTGGTAACCTGAACTGAGTAAACCTGCAACCGTTATCATAAAGTACGTTGACTGTATTCACAAGCCTGCTTAAAATCTATATAAAGATATATATTTTTACAGAATACAGTCTGGTCTCGTTGTGTGGTGGGTTGGTTGTAAAGGTGTACTATTGCAAGTGTTTAACCCTATGTGCCCCAAAGATTAGCCTACGACTGCTTAAGCCACACTACCTAGAGGGTAAGCAGAGGTTGTCTGGAAGGTAACCCTCAGCCCTGACGAGGAAGAGAGAGTCCCTGCTTGTCGCTAGTGTTGCACTGCGCCAACTAGAGCCTCCCCCTTCCTACACAAACTATTGACAGTAAGAAAAATAAAAAGAATTCCAGTCTGAAAGATGTGGCTTTTGGTTGGTGTTGCAAGGAACTGAAGATCTGTAAAGCACATGCATTTCTTATCACCTGTCTGCCCCCATCAATGTGATTTGTTCTTTTTATAGTGTGACCTGTCCCCTTGGGCTATGACAAAGGATGAGGTTGACCTTTTCAGCAGAGAAAACTTGTTCATTGGCTGGACAGAAACTTCAGTAAAAGAGAATAAGAATATCAATGAATCAATGAGGTGAGTCTGGGGCTAGGGTGCAGTTTGTAAGAAAGCTGAATTGTTTTACAGATGTTAATTTAATTAAATGTTTTGTAAGGTTCTGTAAAGACCTGCCTGGGCAGTCTAACACAATGCTTGTTCAATACAGATTGTTGTGGTGATCACACTTTTATGGAGTGCTCAATAATGTTGTTCACTCAGTTTGTTGATATTATGTTTTTCCAAATTGAGCTTCTGAAGCACAGGGAGATCATGTGATTTTCTCTAAACCTCAAAAGTTGGCCAAATGACAAAGTTAAACTGATGAGCCAGCACATTCGTTCATGAGTGGCTCCAAGCAACGCAATATTATGGTCTAAGTGAAATGCTGAATAACCGTTCCTGTAGCCATAGGCACTGTAACAGTAGACCCCAATGGGGATGCAGAGTTCAGACCCTTCTCCAACCACAAACCCTTCCAAGCAGTGGCTGTTGGCAAATTCTTCTATTCCATTTCCTCCTCTCTGAACGTCACCTCATGACGAAAGATTACAGGGTTGCGTTGAATGATCCACTTCGTTTGAATAACAAAGTTCTGTTGCCATTCTGCTGTCTGTGCGCTTCACTTCTCTTTAAAAGCTGTTTAACAAGGCAGGGAATTGTATCCTGACTGTATCAATAAATGGGATCTAAATATTTGTGAAAAAGGCATCAGTTGAATTGTTTTACCATGCATGCATTACTTTTGATGGGTAATTTACGAAGTAAAGAAATCCTGTAACCTTTCCTTGTAAGTTAATGTTCATGTGGGCTATATAGCAGTCTTGGCACCTGAGTGCTTAGTTGATTTAATTATAGGTACAAAGTACCTAGTGAGTGGTCGGTAAACATGTTTTTTTTTTTTGTTAAAGATATTTTTATTGAAAGTACAATAAGGAAAAAGAAGAAAGTGAGAGGAAAGATAGAAACACAGTAAATGCGACAAGGGCCCTTGCAGGAGCTCACTTTACATGGCAGAGGAGGCTGAGCATTGCTGAGGATTGTTCAACGTGGCCACCCTAGCCAGGATGGCTCTCAAAGTTCGCCAGCGAATAATGTTGCCCCAAGGGGGAGTCCATATGAAGGCACCGGCTCACAGTGGCGCCAGGTACAAGCCACCCAATTCGGGAGCTCAGTCGATCAGTCTAATTTGCGCCTCTTCGTCTCTCCGCCAAAAGAAAAACAATGCAGCGAGATGAAACACAGAAAGAAAAAATGAACCCACCCCCCATAGAGATAAAAGGAACAGAAGGTAAACATGTTTTAGCCTGCGTTACCCAATCCTGCTGTGTTGGATTACAAGCCGTAGTGCCGGCCTCATGGAACTGAAATGCGGGTTATAGATTTTAGCAATAGACCAAATTGAGGCCTATTACCACATGACCATAATAGGCATTAAATACAACCTTTTAATAGGGTGAGTGATCCACTCACCTTGCATATCACATACACAGTCCCTCAAAATTTGAGACAGCTGGATCCTTTGGTCCTGAAGAAAGCCATCCAACCCTTTTGGTCGACACAGGCTGAAACCTTTCGACCGTCCACTCATCAGGTGCTTTGGACCTATAATTATCAAATTAGGCACCGCCCACTTTTTTAACCTTATCCCTCTCCTGTGAAAATAAGCGCAAACTACAGAGAGAGGAGATATTTTTAATAATTTTTTATTATTAGAACACTGTTCCCACTCACGACTGTCGCACACAAGACAGACTCCCTCCTGGTGGAGCATGATGAACACCTGGAGAACGGGACACTCTGGTGCCAGGACCCTATAATGATTCTTCCCACTTAATCAAATAAGCGCAGAACCAGGATATATTGCTGCTGTCTGTGTGGCTGAGGGTCCTCATCAAATATTTTCCAAGAGACTCTGGAAAACGTCCTAAGTGATTTATTCTTTTTGATTGTTTAATCATCAAGAATTTGCTAACAGCATCCACCTTGCTGCTGTAGCTGACATGCTTTGCACATTCCTACCATCTTGTGTTAGGTGCAGACATTGTGAGTACAGTTTCAATTTTGAGTTAACTTGTGATCCCTTCCTGACACCCACAATTCAGCCATGCAGACTCAACCTTAGACTGTTTAAAAAAAAAAAATGATGTGCCACCGGGATCACATGTGCCCTTTTTAGAGCTCTGGAGCCATTGTGCTAAGAAAGTCCATTGTTTAGCTCTAAGGACTTAATTCACCTCCTGCAAGACACCAGACAACCGTCAAACACTTCAGAACTGATCCTGACCAGAAGATTTCGAGGTCTGGGTCATATGAGAATGACTCATCATTGGGGGGGGATAATGCACTTCCAGTTTTGCCCTAAATGCATCCCCAAGTTCCTGTGGTCAGACCAGCATAGAGTCTGTAGCCTTTGCCTACCAGGGGGGTGAGGGGGCCAGGAATGTTCTAACTGTTCAGCCTTCAAAAATAAGACTGTCCATTATAAGTGGAAACTTCTGTGGGTGCACTAGAAAATGCAGTACCAAAGCTCTTTGGAGACATCGGTTCAGTCTGGTGTCAAAGATAGAGCAGAGGGATGGCCCTCAACATATCTAGGAAACACTCCCACCATTGACGCACATATTTTGGATTTTTTCTTTAGTGGTATTATTTTTAGGATAAATAACCTTCTCAATTTGAATTGTGCAGATTCCCCATATTTAATTGGTTCCATTGATGAGAATGGACTCATTCTGAAAATCTACCTCAATTCCATTTCTAGCTTTATTTTCAAATAAACAATCCGGATTTATAAAGTGCAGCTAATCACCGACTAGGGTATCTAGGTGCTTGCAGGTCCTGGAGGCTTATTCGAACAGCCAGTTCTTGAGGGTCTTTCGAAATCCGGAAGCGAGGTGATGGTTCAGAGTTGCTTGGGGATGCTGTTCCGGGTCTTTTTTGCAATGTGGGAGAAGGAGCATCCTCCACTTCTGCTTTGGTAGATGCGGGTAATATGGGCAAGTGAAAGGAAGGCGGAGCGTAGTCTCCTTCATCGTTGTTGGAAGTTCAGGCAGTGGTTAAAGTAGATGGGTCTTTGATTGTGTAGAGCCTTGTGTGCTTGGGTCAGCAACTTGAATTGGCATCTCTTCTGTACGGGAAGCCAGTGTAGTTGCCTGAGATGCGGTGTGATGTGGATTCATCAGAGAAGGCTGAGGGTAAGTCTGTCTGCAGCATTCTGTATGGTCTTAAGTCCCTGTATTCCTATGTAGAGGGTGTTGCCGTAATCCAGTCGGCTGGTGATGAGTGCATGTGTCACAGTGCATCGTTTGTGTGTATGTAGCATGCACAGAATGAGGAAGCAGACGGAGGAGACGACGTTTATCTGTGATTTCAAAATGAGCTTGTTGTCCATGATTCCGGGTTTTCTGGTATGCTCAGATGGAGTGGGTGCAATTCCTAGGTCCGATAGCCACCAGGAGTCGTTACTGTTGTTGCCGAAGATCAGTACTCTTGTCTTGTCTGTGTTCGGCTGCAGGCAGTTGTTGTTCATCCAGTCAGCAATGCTTTTCATGCATCTGTGGAAGTTAGTTCTGGTGGTTCCCGGTGAGTGAGAGGATGAGTTTTGTGTCGTCGTTTTAGGAAATTATGTTGAGATTGTGGGATCTGGTGATGTTGGCCAACTTGGGTCATGTGTTGTAGAGAGTGGGCCTGAGGGATGAACCCTGGAGTACACTGCAGGTGATCTCCTTGTGTTCAAAAGTGAGAGGTGGATCCTCTGGGTTCTTCTGGTGAGGAAGGAGGTTATTCATTTGAGTGCTTTCGCTTGGATGCCGATGTGGTAGTGACTTTCGATCAGCGTGTGGTAGGATACTGTGTCGAAGGCTGCAGAGAGGTTGAGGAGGATCAAAGCTGCTGTTTCTCCTTTGTCGAAAAGGGTTCAGATGATGATGGTCACTGAGATTAGGACAGGTTTGGTGATGTTACTGTGGAAGCCAGACTGGGAGACGTCGAGTAGCTGGTTATGCTCCAGATGTGTCATGAGTTGCTTGTTGATGATCTTTTCCAGTACCTTTGCTGGGAATGGGCGTAGGGAGATTAGTCTATAGTTTTTGAGTTTGCTGGGGTCGGTGAGGTTGTCTCAACTCCTGTGAGGGTGTGATGTTGTTTTCATTGGCAGCCAGATTCAAGAATTCCTTAACAATGTTGAAAAGTTTCTTGTTGTTGGCGCTGGTTTCGATGCGTGCGGTGAGGGCTGTCTTCTTTGTTGCCTTCAGCAGGCAGTGGTAAACGTTGAGTTAGCTCTTAAAGGCTGCCCGGTTGGAGCTGTCCTTGCTGACGTGCCATCTCCTCTCCAGCTGTTTGCTGTCTCATTTCATTTTTGGGTGTACCAGCTGGCCTTTTTGGAGGCTTTTCTCTGGATATTACACTTGCCGCAATTGGTGATCTGGGCATTGAAGTTCTTCACTTCCCTGTTTGAGGTTGGTGGCGGTAGCAGGGTTGGAGGTGTTGAGGACATCTGTCCAGCTGGTTTTTGAGATTTTGTTCCACCACCGTTGGGGGCGCTGGTCGCCTTGGGGCTGGCAGTGCTGAGCTGGAGATGCTGAACTGGATGATGTAGTGATCAGTTCATGTAAGTTCTCTGACATGTCTGTATTTGACGCTGTTGCTGGAGTTGAAAATGGGGTCCAGCATATGTCCTGCGGTGTGTGTGTTGGGTTGTGGACAATCTGGGTCAATCTGAGGCTGCTCATACTGTCAAGGAGGTGTGCAGTGTTATTGTTTGGGTTGTCAATGTGGAAATTTAGGTCGCTGTGGAAGATTTAGTCCTAAGAGTCAAAGACTAGAGGCGCAATGAAGTCTGCCATGGGGTTGCAGAAGCTGGATTATGGGCCTTAGGGTCGGTATGTAAGGATGTCTCTGATGATTGTCTTGTAGTCAGTGTGGAGCTTTGTTGTTGAGATGTTCCATGGGTGGTGGTGGTGATGATGTCTGTGCTGGTGCACTGTATGGTCTTTTTCTGGAGGATGCCTTTTCCTTCTCCAGGCTTGTTGTTGCGGTTCTGGGAGTAATTTTATATCCGCCGGGGATCGCTGTGGCAATGTTCGAGGTGGATGTGGAGTTGAGCCAGGTCTCGGTGAGGAAGATTTGGTGGAATGCTTGCATAGGGAGCATGTATTAAGAAGGGTGCATGCCAGTAGGTGTTTTTGTTCAGGTTGTGTCTGTGGTGTGTTCAGGTTGTGTCTGTAGTTTGTTCGGGGCTGGGGCTGGTCGGTAGGCTGGTATGTGTGCTGTGGCAATGGGTGCAGGTGAAAAGTCCTACTGTGGAGCATGGGTGGGCACGGTGGCACTGTTTGTTGCAGAATCCTGGGTCGAGGGTGTAGAGCTCTGCAATGGTGTCTTCATGTGGCGGGAGGGCCAGGGTGTCATGCTGAGGCCATGGTCCAGGCACGGACGGGCTTGCTTTTGGTGCTACAGTGATGCACCAGATCAGCATTCACGCTGCAGCATGCATGAAGTAGGTCCGGGGTGGGCAGTCTTTTTAATGGCAGTAAGAACTGAGAGTGGGGAATCCCACCTAGGAAAATATGGGCAGCGGTGGTGTCATTGGATCAGTCTGGAACAAGCAGGAACTGAAGGCCACAGGAAAGTGGCAGGATTTGTGACCAGGTGTTTACTGATTCAGGCGCGCTGCTGCCTGCATTAAGTAGGTCCTGGGGTGGGTTGGCTTCGGTTGGCAGGAAGATTGGTTAGTGGGGAAACTCCGGCGGAAAACTCTGGGCAGCGGTGGTGTCTTGGATCGCTCTGAAACAAGCAGAAAGTCACCTGCCAGTGGCAGGCTATGGGTTAAGCTGCCAACTCATGCGGTCACACTGTGGCCTGCATTAAGTAGGTCCTGGAGTGGGTAGAGCTTCTGCTGGTGGGGAAAAGTGAGCGGGAAAACTTGGGCAGCGGTGGTGTCACTAGATCAGTCTGGCACAAACAGGAACCAAAGGCCACAGCCAACTTGCAGGCTAGGTGTTCAGGTGCCTACTTGGAGTGTGGTATTTTATATTTTGAATATTTTTTGTTGATTGGTGTACAAATGCATGTGAATTTGTTACTATATATTGTTTAATATAAATAAATTATTTTTAACAAAGCTTTGTTTGCTCTATTTGGTATGGTAAATTTATTAATTTTGTTTGTTTCTTATTGATTTCATGGTGCATTGCTAATAATAAGCAATCCACCTTTGTTAATTTCAAATTTTTCTCCTTGAAAGTATGTTTTTGTTTCATACTCCTACAAGGAGCCGAATGAGGCACATTAACAGGTGTGTAGGACAATACACCATGGGTGAGTACCAGGTTGGACAAGTGGCTATATGTGTGAAGTTTAAGCATATTTTATGATAGCCTGCAACTCTTTACTATTACAGTCCTCACAATGCAATCGCTTCATATTTCTGGTACTGCTGCGGCCTTGTTTGAGTCCGTTAGGTACATAAAACTCGTAACATGTCTATTAATCAGTGTACTTTGTGTATTGCAAAGTATGTTTGTTGAGTCATTTCAATTAACTGGTCAATAGTTTATTATCTTATTTGTTGACCATAATTGTAGAACCGACTCTATCAGTGGGATGGTGCTCTACTGTAGGTGTTCTTCTCCGCTGTCTTACATTATCAGGGAAGCTCAAATTTGCCTGTACTGCGCTCTCTGGGTATAACGCTAACCCGCTTCTTCTTTTTCTCCAGAGTCCTTGTGGCAAAAATGATGGACAATGGCGAGGGGGTAGCCGCGTTGCCAGGGAACGGAGATTACATTAACCTGCGGGATGTTGCTACACCTGGATATGGCTGCTGCTGATTAATGAAACTTTCCTGAGGACAAGAATGTTCTACCTTGCTATTTAAAAAAAGAACAACCTGCACGTCGATCAAGGACATTAGAATCGGAAAAAGGGAAGTTGTAAAAATACGACATTGCTAGGATTTACTAATCAAGATTACTTTCTGTGGTCTAAATCCTTGCCAATCCGGCAGATGGATTTGTAATATGTTCATCATCATGTCTTCTCCTCATTAATTGTAAGGGTTGCAGTGGACAGAAGCTTATGGAGTACTGAGGAAGAAGGGTTTGGGGCACCCTCTCAATTAGGCATTCTTTGGAATGAACAAGGTACATCCGTTCATGGTAGATGACTACCGGACACTCTACGACCAGGATCTGTTAGTGTTTTTTTTTTTTATTTCCATAGTACTGTCTTGTGGCAAAACCTACCTTTTTCATTGCACGTAAAATGAGAAAGTGAATCATTTCGGATTCCTTGAAAGCACTGGTATCTTGGTATTAAGGAGCTCTACGCTGCACACTGGCATATATTCTATACTCGATAAGGGCATGGGCTCTAATCACCTGGAAGGAATTTTTAAGTATAAGCACCAACCAGTCACGAAATAGTTATTTGTTGTTTGAGGCTTCTTGTCGACAAAACAAGTCATGAGAACATCTTATTGAATCAACTTGCTATGGTGCTGTACACAGCATATTGTTGTCTTGTCTACCAGGCACAGAGTTGAAGTCCATTTGGAACAGATTTGTCACCATCTTTTCAAGTAACCAGCCCTAATTTTCAGTAAACTCCACTATGATCATTGTGCAATTCTGAATGTTTTGTTGTGTATGCAATAGTGAGTCAGTTTTGTGAATCTGTCAGGAAAACATTCTCGCTTAAAATATGCAGGGGCTCTGGGTCAAATTCGACCAGCATTTATGAAGCCAGAATAACTCGGTGCTTCGTGCAGATTTTTCATATTTTTTAAGACTGATGCCAGTAGTGAAATCTGTTCTGTCTAAAAATAAATTCCATCTTAATTTGTGTAGAGATTGCCAATGTTCAACAGCGCAAAGCCCGCTTTCACACCCTCAGTCACAACAGCGCTTTAGTACATAAATCTTTTTTTTCTTAACCTGATGTCAGGCTATGTCACGCTGTGTTTTCTAATTATGTAACCCCAGCGAAGCAAATGCACTTTTAAGTTTTTTTATGTGTTGGTCTTCAGCATTACTGCCTACAAATGCTTTCTTTTCCAATTAAATGATCTCTCAGTGGCAGCCTCTCCCTCACTCCTCTATTCAGGTGAGTTTGTTTTATCCGTTTTCATTTCCGTATTCCGACTTTTTTTATATGTTGGTTAGATAATGTCATTTTTAAGGTAAAACTAGATCCCAAAACTACCAAAAAAGGGTATTATTTTGCCTAAATGGAGCCTGCTATTTGCACTACGACAGAATGCTTGTTTAGGGGGCCCAATTTAGATTTCGGTGGACAGGGTACTCCATTATAAATACGGTGGAATTTGTAGTGGACAACAATTTAGCTGTCTGCCAAATTGTTGGTCTGGCTGCTTTGTATAGAGTCGAGTAGACTGTCAAGTGTCCAGCCGATAGAAACCTACACCGGTGTTGTCACGGAGCAGGAGCCATCGGTTTAAGAACATTGGACCGTCTGCCCTATTTCAGCAGATAATCGGGTGCTAATTTTTGTGTTCAGTACATCCGGGCAAAGCCTAGTGATCCTGAAAAAAAATTGTGGTCATGACTATTTTGGTTTTGAAAACAGACTCCCTCTTGGGAGTTTCTTTTAAAAGACAGAACGTTTGTTCAGCCATTGCCTTAAATGTGATGGACTCTCACCTGATGTTCGGTGCTTTTACAGGAACAGCTGTGGCAGAGGGTCCTCTGAAGACAGATTACTACAGGACCAGCGATGATCTCTAGATCTAGCAGGCAGTAGGTCCATCCAGGTGGTAGGCCTACTGTCCTTGGCCACCCTCATTAATGGCAGGCCACGTACAAGCTATAAAGCCGGCCCTGAGTTTGTTCTTTTTTCTCCTTGCCTGTTTATTGTCCTCTTTTTTTTCTTTTTGAATAATTATTTTTATTTTCTAAATGCAAGCCCTTGTGGAATAAAAGGCCCTCCCTTTTTATGCGCCCTGCTACAGCACTTAAACACGTTTTCTTCAGATCTACTTGCTGAGTTGTTTGGTATGTTCAGACATTGGTTAGTTTATGCTGAATGTGTGGTGGTTTTGTCCCCACTACCTTGTGGGTTATCAGGATATTAGTGCAAGAAATGAGGTTCATTGAGGCGATTTTTAACAAACTTGAAACATTGCTTTCTTCTCGATGAAATCAACACTTAGCAATCCTATATTAGATATTGTGCCTGTTGAATGTTTTTTTTTTTTCATTCTTACGCTTGCTTTACACATGAACATTTTTTTTAAAACAACATTTTTATTTATTTTATCCTTTTACAACAATTTTATAGCATTACGACAGTGGCAAGCACAGGTCCCACAGTGATAAAGATCTGTCCTGCTGGAATTCCTTCTACTCTAGGATCATTATTCAGTTCACAAATGTCCAACACTTTTCCACCTGCTCTTCTCTATCTGGTGGCAAGGGTGACCAAAGCTATCCCCACCCTGTTCTTACGATCATTCCCCCTACTTTCATTTCCTATTCCATCCTCCCCTTATTTGTTAAATTTTTTTCATGCATCCATGCGCTTTAGAAATTTCCCTTTCCATCGCTTTACAAAATTCCATTCAGTTACCCAGTTTTGGTGAGTCCGGGGGACCCCTGTACCCCACCTCTGCGCAAGGTCCCTCTACACAACTAGACAGCCCATACTTGTTAGTTGCTTATGGTATCTGGAGTGGTAAGTTAATTCTAATAGCAACCCTGTTGCTGCCTACAGTGAGATTCCTATCGCCTCCCAGTATGATTGAATGTGAGGGCAGCTCCAGAGTGTATGCATGAAGGTGCCCTCCAAACCACAACCTCAAAGGCAGTCCCAGTATCCACTCTACCTATTTGGTACAACAGAATGTTTATCAGAATCAATCTAAAACTGGCCTTTATTGCCACCTGTGCCGGGAACTCCATCTCCTGCAAGTGATCTTCCTCTAGTCCCTCCTGGTCCTTTTCTCATTTACCTCATTAGAGCAGGTTGGGTGTTTATCATTAGGCATGGCGTAGTCTAGCATAGTTAAGTCACTGATTGTCTGAAATCTTATATTCTTTCCTTAAGTGTGCAAAGGGGACCCCTCTATTGGCATCCCAGACATCTGCCAAGTGGGACATACCAGTTACATCCCAGCCCTGAAACCCCTGTTATATCGACACTGACTGAAGTTTGGAGCACTCCCCCAGTGGTGTTTTAAGAGTGAGTCTGTGATGCCAGCCCGTTCACCACATTGACTTGTGTGGCCTCGTAATATTTTTGTATGTTTAGCAGGGCCATACCCCCTTTGTATTTGGACCATTGGAGAACTCTCCGGGCTATCCAGGGTTGACCAACAGAGCAGAGCAAAATCCAGACTAATGTGTCAAGCCATGCTTTTGTTCTTGTATGGGCTATTTTGAAGGATATATAAGAACCTCTGGAGTACCACCATTTTGAGCATTGCAGTTCTTTCCAATAATTAAATTGGAAGCGATCGCCAATGTTTCACTTCGTGTTCCAATCGTTTGAGCTGGGGTTCTAGGTTAGCCTCATAAAATGTGACTGGAGTTTGTGTTATCCAGAGCTCCAGGTATTTGAATTGTGAAGTTTCCATCCTTAATGGTAGCATAAGTATGCTCTCCCAGTTATGCCCCGCCCATCGGTAACAACAGCGACCTGTCCCAGTTAATGGCAAATTGCAAGTATTTCCCAAAGATGTGGAACATTTTCCTAGTCTATCTGGGGGCATGGTTGGCATTACAGTAAAGTATCATCTGCGAAGAGTGTGATAATTTCATCTTCACCAGGCCAACAGGAGCATCTACTCATTCCCACTCCGACTCGACCTCTATAGCCAGTGCAAACAGCATTGGCCAGAGCAGGCATCCCTGCCTCATAACCCTGCGTATGTCGAATTCCCTTAATGTGTGGCCATTAACCCGTAATCGTGCCTTAGGACAGTCGTAGAGGAGTCTAACCTATCGTACACATTGGGGGCAAATCCCATTTTAGTGATAACATACAAAGGTAGGGCCATTCAACTGAATTAAATACTTTATTCGCGTCCAGGGAAGTTATCACGTTCCATATCTGCTTGCTACGGACAACCGCCAAATTATTATATAGCATACTTAAATTGAATTTATTGGAGTGGCCAGTATAAACCCATTTTTGTCAGGGTGAACCAGCTCCAGCATTAGTCTATTTGCTAAGAGTTTTGCAAGTATCTTATCTGCATTTAGCAGAGATATGAGCCTATGTGAGTGTTGCCTGACCACGGGCTTACCTTCTTTCGGTATCAGAATAACCTTTGCAGCATGCAAACCATCCGGTAGTTTCCCATCATGAAATGCCTTCTTATATGCCGCCTGGAGGGAAACCACCGTCCGCCTTCTAAGTTTCTTAAAGAACTGAACCGGGAAACTATTCGATCCCAGGGCCATTCTGGATTGCATTTGACACATTGCTGTGAAGGCTTCGTCCTCTGTGATATCCTACTCCAGGTCTGCCACCCTGTCCGCTCATAGCTGTTTCATAGGACAATCTCGTAAGAAGTCTAGCATCACCCACTGAAGGGGGGGGCATACAAATGGAGTGTATAAAAGGATTCCAGATACCTGGCAAACCCATCACTACCATGCACTTTCTCCAGTTTTTGTTTCACATGCCTAAGTGCCATGCTCTACCTCTCTTTATGCTCAAACCATATTAACAGTTTGCCTGTCTTGTTCCCTCCTTCATATATGCGCTTTTGTTTCCCTAGGTAGGATGTCCTTGACTCAGTGCTTAGCGACCGCCTGGTACTCTGCCCTTTTTAGTAGCATATCTGATGTGCCGGGAGTGAACAGGTTGTCTGCATATTCCCACTCTAGCTTGTGTAATTCTTCTTCCAGAGTGTTTAGCCCAGCACGTCTCACCCTTCTGTCTCCTACCTCACCCCAAAGATGATGGCACCCTAATCGTGGCCTGATATGGTTCCCATACCACCACTGGACCCTGCAAAGAGGCTGTGTTTTCTCTAAAGTAGAGTTTGGTGGCCTGATATAGTCTTTGATCTGCCTGCCTGTTAGTAAGGTGCCAATCTCAGTTTTCCAGCCTCTGACTGGGTCGGCGCTTTGCCGGCAAATGTTGCCAATATGGGAGTGATCACTAAGGCCCCTAGCCAAGTATGGCACCTCCTGAAACCAGGTATGTGAATCTCCTGTTGTGAAAAAGGTAATCAATCCGTGAATGTATATTATGTGCCCTGAAATATAAAGAGTAGCCTCTCTCCAAGGGGTGTAGAGCTCTCCACACGTCGTTTAAGCCCAACGCCAGTGTAAAACCCTCCAGTTTCCCTCTAGTCACCTCCCCTTCTACCTTAGCACTCATCCTATTTAAGTATGGGCCCAGCACCAAGTTAAAGTCTCCCCATAACAACATCAGTTCTGACCCAACCTTCAACAACGTTGCCCACTTCTGGCAGGGTGTCCATTTGAAGGCTCAGAGGGGCATAGACTTTAGCAAATAGGATGTCTTCACTCTCATGTTATCCCTGAATTGCTACATATCGGTCTTGTGTAACTGCGCTGGTGCGTCCAGTGTGGAATGGGAGGGCTTTCCATATCCAAATCATTATGCCTCGGGATCCCGAGGTACCCTGCTAGCCTATATCTCCCATGGTCCATACTACTATGTTGATTAGGTGTCTCTCTTGCAGGTATAGAATGTCTGGTTTAAGTCTATTGATGACCCTGTGTACCAGACTTCTTTCAACTCCATCTCCCAGGCCATTAATATTCCATGATAGTAACATCCGAGAGTGTGTGTGCCTCATGGTGGATACCAACAACCCCTCTGTATGCTGGTGCTGACTCCCATGTGTGGCATTTATATCTGACCCCTATGCTCGTAGGCATAAAGGCTGTCGGTAACACCTTCAAACTAACACCCTACCTCACTGTGCAGCGAGTCTAAAACTGACCACCCCCCTGATCCTAATTCACAGTATGTGTGGATCCTAAACATTTACAACTAATTTATCCAATTTCCACTGGGGCTTGGCTGTCCGGCTCTCGTGTGACGCAGTTCAACCAATAAAGTTCACAATGGGTAGTCTCTTGTGTTTGAGTTTTTCACCCGCCCGCGCCCCTGGCCACTCTCATCCGTGGCCTTGTTTATCCTTACCGAACCCTGCCATTGAATTTGATCCGTTACCCCAGGTAGTCCACCTTCGTAGCGGTCCCCTTCGTCAGCTGGTCTTCGTCAGTCTTGTACTGGTTCTGTGCTCTCTGGGCTACTGCCCCCTTCCCTCCCCTCGTAGGCGAGGGACCTCCACTTATTAGTGTTGAGAACTGCTGAATGATGCTGTAAATCCTTGCTTGTTTGCTCTTGCACTGCCTTTATCTGGGCCTTTGTAGGGAGGGGACAATTAGTTTCATTCTCTCCTTTGTGCTCTTTTTCGACACACAAGTCCAGCCCTTCTCTCTGTGTCCCCTCCCGGTGGAGGTCCCGACCAAAGGCCTTTGTTACAAACCACGACCAGGCATCTCGTGAGGTGTCCCCTCATGCTCCAATCTCAGTTTAGCTGGGCACAAAAGTGAGTACCTAAGGCAGAGGTCTTCAAACTTTATGATGCCGAGACCCCCCTGTCAAAAAAAGTTAGGCGTGAGGACCCCCTCCGACAAAAAATTCTAGAACTTTGTACTCATCATCATAGACAACCAAAAGCGCCCCCAATTATTACTGCCCTTATGTGTTTGTTATGTGCAGAGAAGGATGCTTCAGATTTATTTAGCTGGGGCACAGGGTCATGCTAATTCACCCGATATTTTTTGGGGTTTTGTTATTTGTTTCAGTTTTTGGTATCATTTTGACCAAGTGAACTGTAACTTCAGAAAATGCTAAGAGGCTGGCTGCCCTGGTGTCCAGTAACCTGGGCTATAATTATGTTCATGAGGTGAACGAACGACCATGGGGTATGCCCTTGTGATGTGTGTGCTTGGGCTATACACAAAGGTCATCTTGAAGTAGACTACCTATGCTCACGGTGTATCTCCTGTCCCTTGCAGGTGACCTATGACCTTGTTCATGTCAGTGCCCCTAGAAGTGCCCTGCTATGCAGGCCAGATATTCAGTACAGTGGGAGGCTTAGTGTCTGGAAGGAGAATGGCACCCATTGTAAACACGTGTTTCCATGCATTTGGTGCAGGTGGAGGACAACATGTTGCACGGTCAAAATGGCTCAACTGAGCCTTCTTCTTGGAAAGGCCTTTGCAGGGTGAGGGTCAGAAGAGAGGTTGTGAAAGGTAGCAAAACACAGTCTAGAGATGGAAGCCAAAAGACACCAGTTGTTTCTTTTTTGTGGGTGAAGTTCATTGTACCCAGAGGTCGGTAATCTAACAGACAGGTAAACTAGATCATTCATGATCACACAGGCAGTCGGTGAGGAGCGGAGTAGCCTCCAAATTAGCACACACAGCAATTCCATGAGAGCCTGTCCTTGACATGAGACAGACAACTATTTACCTCACACCCTTGTGGCCTCCTTCTCCCCTCCCTGGTATCTGGGTGATTTATTACAATTTATTGCTGACAAACTTATAGACCAGTCATGGAAAATTATGCCACGAGAGAACAGTTTTGGCACACATTGGTATTCAATACCACAATGACAACAGCATATATGCGGAGGCTCCATTCAGCGTTGAGTCACTAGTGCTTAGTTTAGGACACAAAATCTCATTGCAAACAAAATGGCGGGATGTGTTCTATATGAACTGAAGACCCACAGAGCATTCACTGCTGCAGTATGTCAAAGATATTGTATTTTATTGTAATTGCATTTATATAGCGCTTATTACCCCTGAAGAAATGTCAGATCGCTTTTTCAGCAAGTAGCATGCTTCTCCAGAACCCATAAAGCATTAGTGGTAAAATTAGTATAGTGAAAAAGGCAAGTAATTTGAGTGGTGGATATGGTATTATGTTATTTGGATTGAGAAGGATAGTGGAGGGATGTTTTGGAGCTCACTGCAGTGGTAGGAGGCTTGGGATGAGTAAAAGGGAGACGGAGGGGGAAGAGTTTAGAAAGACTTGTTTTTTGGGGGGGGCAGAATAGTAAAAGAGGTATGAAAAAGTTAAGAATTAACTAAATGGACATTTCTAGAGTTAGTGCTTGGCCACGTTTGCTGACTAATGCTATGGTTTTACTCATGAGAAGATACTTCTGCATTAAAACTGAAGTTGTAGCTACATGCCTGACTAAATGTTCTGGCATATTCTTATTTTTTGCTGTATTACCGCAAAAAGTACTTCTATTGCTCGTCATTTATAGAAGCTGTCAATACATTTGAACTACACAATTTTAAATACTCCATGTCTTGGAATCTTGTTTCTTTGCAAAACACATGTCATAATTTTTCTAATGTGTATAGCACCAATATCTTTCTTTGCAGGACATAATTATCTGTTTCTAACCACAGCTGAAATTCAGAAGGCTATTCAGGATTCTATGAGGTTTCTATGAGCTCATATTCACCAATCTATTTAGAACTTTTTGACAAAAAATGATGTCCTTTGATGAACTCTTCCCCAGACAGGTTTTAAATGATTCCTCCACGTTATAACGTTTTTTGTACTACAAAAACCACATCAAGTAAGGTGCAATCATGGATGCTTTACACATGAACAAATAACCATCATTTTTGTTTCGAGTGTGTCAACTGTAGTTGCACAAAGGCATCATATTAATCTCCTGTGTCAAAAATAAAAAAACGGAAAGAACATGGAAAATAAACATTTCAATGTTACAAAAATGAATATGAAACTGCTGCAACAAAAACAGAAAGTACACCGAAAACAAACACAATTCCACAGTCATGAAATTTAACTGGAGCCTTTTTCCTGTCCCCCTCCCACCCCCACCCACATTGCTCAATCGAAGAAACAGATAATAATCACAGATAATAATCTGTGTGTGTCTTTGCGTGGTGCGTGCAAGATTCAATGTACGTTTTCTGCAACTGAAAAGCCAGGGCATTGTGGACGAGGAGGGGGCTTACCTAATTATTCCTGGAAGCTTCGGGTTGCCTTGGGAACCAGCCGGGAAGGAGAACCTAATGCAGAGGCAGCCACGAAGAAGTGTTGGAAAAAGGGACACGAGGTGAAAGCGGCCAGGGGCAAGACAGGCAGCTGGGTCCAGTGAAAGGCAGCAGTGACTGCGCAGAACTACGTGGAAATAAAGGCTGCATTGTCGAAGGTGCTGGTCCATCTTTTTGGACAAAGTTCGCGGGCATTTCCTGGTGTGCATGCTGCAGTCTCTGATTGGAGGACAGGCATTAAAGACGTAGCCACATTCTGATTGGCTTATTTTGCCCTGTCCTCCAATCAGAGAGGTTTCTGAGTGTAATTATTTCGAATCCAAAACGAAAGGTAAACGTTTTGGATTCGAGGCAGCAGCGAGGCAGGTGAATGCGCGACCCCCTTCCAATGACTCCACGCCCCCCCTGGGGGTCGCGCCCCATAGATTGAAGACCTATGACCTAAGGTCATGTTGTCTTGGCACCGTCTTGATAGGAATAAAGGTACTGTCACGTCGTCTCGCCTGACCTTTGAGACAGGACAGGCGAGCAGGAAAAGGAAGTGAGGCAACAGGAAGCAGTATTAGTTTGTAAGGCAGTCTGAGGCTGTCAGGCAATAAAGCAAGACGTAAAATAGAGCCTCTGCCTCGGTGTGTTTATTTCGTGAAAGGGTGATCTTGACAATGGCGACGAGGGTGGGATGCCTCTAACACCCACCAACCTTATCACCACCCAGCCGAACAGAGCGGCCGACACCGAGCCCAGCAGCCTGCTTGCCGGTAGCGCGAAGAGCGCGAAAATTCGAATCGACGCCGGCGCTGCCAACATCGATACAACGCCAGAGGCGCCGATTTACACATCCGCCGAGTGGCCCAAGCAAGTCCTGCTTACTGAAACGTGAGCCGACCATCACCCACGAAGGAAGGGGAGCGCATATGCCAGAGCGCTACCCCACGTGGTCCCGACTCGAGCACAAGCCCGACTCGACTAACCTGAGGATCCTGGGGCGAGGAAGAAGCTGCCTGTGTCCGCAGTTGAAAACGGAGGGTGAGTCCTACCCAGCAGCTCCCAGCGACGCCGAACCTGAAGGAAGGCAAGGCCCTCAGCAAGATCCTCGGCACAAGTAAGACGCGAGACGTCCCGCGCGGCGGCCATTTTGAAGTCAGGCGCCGGCGCTTTACACAGCACACGTTTAAATAATGGCGGCCATCTTGAGGTCAGGCGCCATACACTAAGAACTACAGATCCTAGTCAGGAAAGAGCACGAAGACCTAAATACACATAAACGAAGGCCTGGATGTTCTTGAAGCCTACAATTGATGTGCAACACGTGCAAACTACACTACATAGTGCACACAGAGTCACAGAAGACCAACACGCACAACTTACAATACAAAGAGTGCACAGAGCCACAGAAGACCCTGAAAATTCCTGAAAATTCTCTAAAGGGATTGCAATCACTGCACATCCAGGCAAGCTCACCCATTCCTCCGAGGGGACAGTACAGATGTCCGACATACCTCCTGATAGCTCATCCAGTAGCACGAGCCCAACTCAAGCAGCCACAGCGGCTCCACAGCCCAATCCAGGAGGTTCGTCCACTCCGTCCACTCAGGGCGACGCACCAACTATGGCCAACAACCCCATCGGAGCATCCTTCATGCGCCAGCCGCTGCCCCTACCCCTAACACCAGGCAACAGCATGGGCCCCACGTGGAAACGGTGGAGTGAAGACTTCGAGGACTACATGATAGGGTCCCGAGTGGAAGACTCAAAACAAAAAATAGTAGCCCTAAGAAACCTCATTGGTCCAGATATTGCACAGATCATCAAAGAATTACCAAATATAGCGACCGCCACCTATGATGAAGTAAAACTTGCTCTTGACAGACGATTCCTTCACAAACGCAATGTGGACTATGAACGACACACCTTTCATCTAGCCACGCAAGACAAAGACGAATGCATGAGTGATTTCATCATGCGCATCAGGAGGTTAGCCCAATATTGCGACTTCGACAACTTCAAAACTGAGGATGCCCTGAGACTCCGCATCATCAGTGGATGCCATTCCGAAACCCTCCGTCGACGACTGCTCAAGAAACCGCATTCGCTGGAGGAAATTGAGGAGTTGACCCGGATAAACGATCAGGCAGAAGACTATGCCAAGCGAATGGGCACGCATAAATCCGACCACAAAGACCACCACGCACTACGCGTTTAGTCACACAGAACATCCAAATCGTCCAGACCAACGTCGAGCTCCCACAAATCTCATCCTTCCCGAAAGGCACCATCCAAAGGAAGCTCGCGTCATTCCATGTCTGCCAAGTCTGCGCCCACCTGCTACCGATGTGGTCAGGACTACCCACATTCAGGACAGTGCCCAGCAATTGGCCAGCGGTGTCATCGCTGCGGGCGAGACAATCATTTCGAAGTGGCGTGCCAAGCCAAGCGGTCACCCCACACCTCATCGACCAGAGGCCGTGACACTCGCCATCGTGACACCCGCCATCATGCAAGAGCTATCAAAGGGAGAGACAGCCGATCCTCCAGCTCATCAAACTCCAGCGCCCAGTCCGCCTACTCTGGCCAGTCACGAAGCCGTTCCGAGAGCACTCATCGGACCAGGCATCACGCATCCGACTCCTATCGATCACGCAGAGACACATCCAGCGGGTCTTCCTCATCGCGCACCCCGACATCTCAAGATAGCGATGAATACATTTGCATGGTATCTGACCCGGACCGCCTAAAGCGATACCCGAAACTGGACATCCTCATAGGCGATCATCCAGCGAAATTTGTCCTGGACTCAGGAGCGTCATTAAATTACATTTGCGCTCTGGAATACTATAACATGAAACAAAGGCCTAAATTGTCTCCTGCTGCTGTCCGCATCTTTACCTGGATGTCACGCAAGCCCTTGCCGTGCCTAGGTCGATTCCACACCACCCTCACCTTCAAAGACCGGACAGTTGACGCATATATCCATGTGGTAGAGGGTCCAGATGTGGCGGATTGCCTCCTCAGCCTACCAACGGCAGAAAGACTCAAACTAGTAGAGCTCCTCTACATGACAGAAGACGCTCCAGACATCACAGCAAAATTCCCAAACCTCTTCAAGGGCCTTGGAAAGCTAAACCATTTCAAAGTAAAGCTCCACATCAACGAGAAGGTGACGCCCATCGCTCAACACCATAGAAAGGTACCGTTCCACCTTCAACAAGCCGTGGATGACGAGCTACAGGATCTACTCCAGACTGACATTATCGAACGCACGTCAGGACCCACGCCATGGGTGTCCCCGGTTGTGGTAGTCCCCAAGAAAGGACAAGACAATAAAGTCCGCCTGTGTGTTGACATGCGCGCACCCAACACCGCCATCGAGCGGGAGCGTCATCCTGGGCCACACATCAGTGATATGATTACGAAGCTAAACGGCGCCACTGTCTTCTCAAAACTTGACCTTAACAAAGGCTACCACCAACTGGAGCTCCATGAAAAATCAAGATACATCACCACATTCACTACGCACCAAGGCCTGTTCCGATACAAACGGCTAAACTTCGGCATCTCTTCGGCTGCCGAGATCTTCCAAGAAGCCATCAGACGAGTCATTCAAGGCATCCCCAATGCCTTTAATTACAGTGATGACCTACTGGTATTCGGAAAAGACCAAACCGAACATGACACGGCGCTAGACAGAGTCTGCCACGCCCTGCTGACCGCGAACCTGACTCTCAACGCCAACAAATGTGAATTTCACAGAGACACTCTGAAATTCTACGGACATATCTTCTCCAAGGAGGGGATGCGACCCGATCCAGAGAAGGTAGTGGCACTTGCAGACACTCCGAAACCTCGAGACGTAAGTGACCTTCGCTCCTTCTTAGGCATGGCGAGCTACTGTGCGCGATATATTCGCGACTACGCCACGATCAGCTACCCCTTACGTGAACTTACTCGCCAGGGCCAACCTTTCAACTGGACCGACCCGTGCCAACTAGCCTTCGCTACCATCAAGCAAGCTGTGGGGTCCGCCACGAACCTGGCATATTTTGACACCAAGAAAAAGACAGAGATCACAGTCGATGCCAGCCCAGTGGGCCTGGGCGCCATCTTAGCCCAATACCGGGATGATTCAGACCAACGCCACATCATCGCATATGCAAGCCGCAGCCTCACGGACACTGAAAAAGCCTACTCCCAACCGGAAAAAGAAAGCCTAGCTGTAGTGTGGGCCTGTGAACATTTTCACTTGTTTGTGTACGGCAAGCACTTCACAATCATCACGGACCACCAAGCCCTCATCACCATCTTCGGCAATCCCAACGCCAAGATGCCACCACGCATCGAACGGTGGGGCCTACGCTTGCAAGACTACATTTTCACGATCATACATAAACCTGGCAAAGCTGAAAACCCGGCTGATTTCATGTCACGCCACCCCATGGCTGGAGCCCGGAACGCCCTGTCTGTCGCTGACGAATACCTCCATTTTGTCGTTGATGCAGCCTGTCCACCCACAGTCCCCATTGCCGCAATTCAAGAAGCGTCCATGGCTGACCCGCTCATCCAAGCCGTCATGGCTCGCATCCGCACGAACTCCTGGAGGGATGTGAAACACTCACCACAGGACTCCGACCCCATGCGGCAGGATTTGGCCGCATTCCAACGAGTGCGTGACAAACTTTCCATCAGTGACAACGGCCTTCTTCTGCGGGGGGGAAGGATTGTGATTCCACTCAACTTGCGTCAAGGGGTCGTCAATCTGGCACACGAGGGACACCGAGGCATCAACGCGACTAAGAAAGCCTTAAGAGAACGCGTGTGGTTCCCCACACTTGACCGCATGGTAGAAACAACCCTGAAAGACTGTATGACTTGCCAGGTGGTCAGTCGGGAAGAGCCCCCAGCACCACTACAAATGTCAGACCTCCCGGAAGGGGTATGGCAGCAAGTAGCAGTTGACTTTTTCGGACCACTGCAATCAGGACAAGACATCATTGTCATCATGGATGAATACTCCCGATTCCCCTTTGCACAGCTAATACCATCAACTCGAGCAACGACAGTAATCCCAGTGCTGGATGAAACCTTTGCCGCATGGGGCATTCCACTCCGAGTAAAAACAGATAACGGACCACCTTTCAATGGACATGAGTTTGCAAACTTTGCAACACATCTTAATTTCAAACACAAGAAAATCACCCCACTATGGCCACAAGCCAATGGCATGGTGGAGCGATTCATGGGAACGCTCAAAAGGGCGATTCAACAGACTGAACTAACCCACAGAGATGTCCAACAGACACTAAATGAAGTACTACGAGCATATCGGAATACTCCACACAGCACCACCAACCAATGCCCAGCTACCGTGATGCTAGGTAGGACACCTCGGACTCGACTTCCCATGGCAGATCCCGCGCCCCAACAGCGGCCTGTCACCGTCGATCACAACACGCTAGTCGAGATAGATCACAGGAACAAACACCGAATGAAGACCTACGCTGACCAACGAAGACATGCCAAGGACACTAACATCCAAGAAAGAGACTGGGTGATTGTCCGGAGTGATCGGCGCGCCAAGGCAGACAGCCGGTATCTCGACATCCCCTTCCAAGTCGTCAAAAAGAAAGGGACCATGATTACAGCCAAATCAGATCACAAACAGATAACGAGAAACATCTCGCACTTCAAGAAATGCAACCAGAATTCCCGACGAGGGACCTCGTCGAGCCAAACCTCAAGTGAGTCTCACAACCACAGCGACAGCAGCGACCAAAGTCTTCACAGCCCGGCCAGGACCGTGGAAGTCACAAGACGTCAGAGTTCACCGCCGAAGCAAGAGAGACGCCCCCAGCGTCTCATCAGGAAACCTCGACGATTAGTAGAGGAGATGTAGCAGAAGCAAGACTTTGTGAAACAGGGGAGATGTCACGTCGTCTCGCCTGACCTTTGAGACAGGACAGGCGAGCAGGAAAAGGAAGTGAGGCAACAGGAAGCAGTATTAGTTTGTAAGGCAGTCTGAGGCTGTCAGGCAATAAAGCAAGACGTAAAATAGAGCCTCTGCCTCGGTGTGTTTATTTCGTGAAAGGGTGATCTTGACAGGTACCTAGTTGGATCTGTAACAGGTTCATGTAGTCCACGTATAGGTCTCCCTCATGTCCATCTATCTGCCAGAGGCCGTGTTTGTTTGCTGCCTGAAGGAGCACATCTCTATCCCGGAAGTTCATTAGCCTTGCTATAATCTGGTGGGGGTACACCCCTGGTTGCGGCGGATACGACAGGACCCTGTGGGCTCTTTCCAATGAGAAGATTCTAGATGATTTCCCCTGGAGCACTGTCTTCTCCAACCATTCCTCAACAAACAGTTTGATGTTTGGCCCCTCCCATTTTATTCAGATATTCCTATTATTCAGACGTTGTGGCAGCGCGACCTGAATTCAGCGTCCTCCAGTCTGTGAGCCAGACACCTCCTCTCCTTTTCCATGTCTGCGCATTTCTATGTGAAGTCCCTGCCCCCAGGCAGTGTAATGCCCATTTGGTCCTCCTTTTCCTTGACTCGATCAGTAAGTTTCTTGTGGTCCCCACACAGGAGCTACACCTTGTTCACTACGCTGCTATTTGTATCTTTAGGGCCAGTTTAGTATCTTTATTGCTTGTATGATAGTCTCCATGTGTGCAGCCAAAGGTGTTCCATCCTCACTGGTCCTTCTTTACCCAGCTTCTAAGCTGATATCCCCTCGCCAGTGGGGTTCTCCTTCAATCCTTTAGAGTGCCCCATTGTCTTGTGGGGTTCTCTTCTGCTATGTGCGTTTCACCCCCCCTGTGCTATGTGGTGAGGGGTAAAAAAGTGGGGGGGGGGCCGTGCCTCAGTTTGTCCTCTGACCCTCCTGGGGCCAATGTGCACCGCAATTCTCTACTTGTGGGGGGCTCTTATGATGGTTCCATCGCCCCCCAATGTTGCACCCCCGACAGCCTCTCTACCTCACTTCAGCCGCTGTTCTTCCTCAGACCTCTGTCACATGGAGCACTAATGCAGGCGCTAAAAACTCTTTTCTCTTTCCCCCTTTACTGTTAGGCCCCGCGGCTGCCCGCTCACAATTTCGGCAAGTGGGTCCATGGAGGGTGCCGGCTCAGTCACTGCGCTTTTGCCTCCCTGCCTCTACCCCACCAGTCAGCAGGACATCTCACGCTCCCTGTCTGCAGTTGCCACTCACTTCGGGGCCAGCCAGTCCATCCGATGCAGACTGCCAAGAGGGGCTGCTGCACCACAGGCGAGAGCCCATGCTCGTTGGATGTGCATTCCCACTTCACTCCGCACTTCCCGGGGCCCCATGCAGAGATGTGCGGGCGGGAGGAGGTCATGGCGAGTCTTTCAATTTGGCAGGCTCTGCTCCTCTTGCAGCAGACATGTTGCATTCTCTATCCGGTTCTCCGGCGTCCCGAAGTTGTTGTAGCTTCCCTGGCGGGTGCCATTTTGCCCATTGGGGCAACCGCTATGCTGGGGCCTTATAACATCTCCGATGACCTCAGGACGGGGCAAAGTGACCCCAAAATCGCCTCACGGTCAAAGTTCCTGCTATCTGCATGGTTGGTCGCTGGCTTAAAAATCAGGATTATGGAGGCCTCAGAGCTCGAGAACCTGGAAGCCCAAGTTTTGCATCTATTGCATGGACGCCGAGGCCACGTCCCCGAACACACATGAACAAAATTCTCCTTTTGTAAATGATCAACCAAGATCTGCAAATTAATCCTAGTTGATTTAATGTGTTACCGTATCTTATCTTAGAAAAAAAATATTTAAATGATCTCTTGCAGGGATTGTTAGAGGGGCTGTAAATTAAAAATAACTAACTTTTAAAAAGGAAAAAGGACTAGTGTTGCGCTGGTATAATTGTTTAACACTACACCATACTATTGTTGCTTCAAAGTGATGAGAGATAGAAAAGAGGGCCCAGTTGAAAAAGAACGAAGAGTATATTATGGAGGGTCTGAAGAGGGAGACTAGTGGATGAAGTGGTCTACGTCAAACTTTCATTGTCTCACCAGACATAATGACAATGTGTTATGTGTTTCTGGTCTTGGGAGGTTGGTTGGCATGTTGGGGTAGGAAGAGCAGTAGTAGTGATGGAATAGTTGTAGTGTACAGAATAGGAGAGGAGATGGAAGTCCAGGAGATTGATGGGGCGATGAGAGAAATCAGGCCATGACTAATCTGGAACTCACTGTCCACTTTGAGATTCTAGGGCAGGGCACACATTGCTCTGGGAGGCAGAAGACCGCTTCTTTGTTGTCCTTCCGTGCAGTTCTCTAATTTAGCCTGTCTAAATGTACACTTTTATTTGCACACATTTAAAGGAGTTTGAGTAAGGGGGGAATCAAAGGGAATACGCAAATACAGAAATGACTAGGTTTCTAGAAGTGATAAAGTTCAGGGCGTTGAAGCATGCTGATGACTTGGTCCTAGCTCTCGTCTAGCCTAGTGTAAACTGGACCGGGGCTTCAGTGCTCAAGACATTTAGATTTAGATTCATACACCTGCTTTGTATGTTGTCTTCCTATTCTGTTGCTTGTGAAATGCTGTGTGCTTTTTGTTGTCTCTCTCTTCTGGAGATGCACAGAAACAAATATTGAGTATCTTTCCTAACTGATGGCAGTCACCTATACCCTGCATAGCTGCCTAGCACATGTAGATATGCACAATGTCGAGACTAGCTTACCAATCCTTTCAAAAAGAACCCAGCTCACCAAGCCCCAGTGCTCCTCCTTACCCCTTTTGCCCTGTCCTCCATGACCTACCTTCAGAGGCTTGAGTTATGATCCAGGGATTGTTGATTGTAAGTAAGCAAAATGTCCAAAGGGCTGTAGAGCAGCATTGCGTTGTTCACTGTGTCTTATAAGATGACAATAGGGCTTGGGCAAAGTCCGTTGTGCTTTTTTTTTTTTTTTTAAGTCATATGGAACAGAAGCAGAGCTGGTTGCATGTCCTGTGGGTTCCTTTTAAAAAGGTCGGCAGAGCACGTTCTGGTGACTTACGTGGAAGTTAGTAGGCCTGTGGAAAGACCAGTTGCATTACACGGTCTTTTAAAACTGTATCCTTGAAACGAAACAAAGTCACATCTCACAAATGAATCTATAAAAGAGCCAGCGAATTAGAGTAGTGTTGGTTCTATATTAATATATGCCTGTGGGAGGTAAAAAGAAGTGCAGCAGAGTTAGCCAAATGTCAGGCTTGCAAAATGCTATTAAATAAAATCCCCATCCCCTTATATTGAGTGATAATAGACCAGCACTGTCCACTCGCCAATTTGTTTGCATTTTATGTACAACTGTTGACACAACATCCCATGGAGGATTTGGCTGCACAAATCATCGGGAAATGTGTGCGATGGGATTTATAAATGAATGAATTGATTGCCTTTTTGAGGGAATGGCCAGACAAACGCCCACTTAGGACAAGCTTGTGTCCCACTCCTATGCAAATGTCTACATATAGATTTGTCTGCTGGGAGCATCTAAGCTATCTACCCTCTAGTTTTAATAGGATCCCAATGTTGACTCATTGCTGCTCACTAATATATGTATAGATGTTGATTTTAGGCACCAAATAATCGTTTTTTAAATGTTATAGAAAATCTTTATTTGACATTTCTGAACCCAGTAACCTCCAAGAAATCAGATAGTTTAAATTTAGTTCTTGATTTATTTCCACAAGAAAGAAAAACTATTTGTTAATCCTATTCAGAATTTTACAATTCTGTGTGTATTGAGGCTTAAATTGGATTTCTGTTTGGTCCCACTTTTACTACAAACAAAACAAAATCATCAATTCACTTAACTGCAGGCAGGCAAAATGTGAAGTTTCTATAGTCCACAAGTCCCAGCTCAAAACGACATCTCAGTAACATTAGTTTCCAGAATCCAAACCATAGAAACTACATTTGTCGAACTAAAACTTCTATATAAAGGCTCTTTTTGGTTGGCATTTATGCATGAACCAGTCTTGTTAGAATAAACACACTTCTAGTGTCTAATCAAGCGTTCTTTTAGTTTGGCCTAGATGCATATAAGTGAGGCACCGGACTCTTGAGAACTTGAAATGAGTGACCACCTGTCCTGTTCAGTTGTTTGGGTTGAATCACAGTTGTTCTGGCTGTGCGTTTAACTTGGTTCTGGGTTCCAAACACCTTAAATTTTTTCCTGCTGCACTAGCTTGTGAGCTCCGTAGCTTTGTCTAATTAGGGAAAATAAAATGTGCTTTCAGACTAGAAAAATTACTTCTCCTGACTGGTCTATTAAAAATCACTATAAATAAGTCGGTCAGATTGTGAGAGCTAATTCCCTGGATCCTCCTGGTCCCCAAATACAGGGCACATAGAGGTGAGTCCACTAAGAACAGCATCCAGCAGCATCACAGGTCAAAAGGTGTGTACTCTTTCTTTTTCTGCAATTAGTCAATTCAATTCAGAAATCTTTATTTCGATATTGAAATCATAAAAGATGCACATATATATAAAAAAGAAAAATTGAAAGCATAGCATTCACTCTATCCAATTGTATTGCATATGATAATTAACGTATGGGGATATGATAATTAACTTCATCCATTAAAAATATAATTTAAATACATTTAGTTTATAAAACATCCATAATAGCACTTTTACATAGGGTTAAAAAGATAAAAAACCAGGGTCCAAATACAATTTGTATCCCAGATGGGGTTCATAGCAACAAAGTCATAAAACATTTCTAAAACACAAGATCTCGTTGTAAACTTAATTTGCGTGCGCGTATTATCGACATCCAGTGTAAGAATTTGGCAACGGATATGGCCACGGGCTCAGTGCTGTTGGTTTTGAGAATTCTTAATGCCTCGCAGCCAGTGGTGATGCCCATCTGTAAACAGATGGGTTTCAACCACATCTGCCTTGGAGAATTGTATTCGGGGCAGATAAAATTTTATGATATCACGGCCCCTCTTGGCTTAGCCCCTTATCTTTTCGAGCCAACACATGATAAAGGCCATAACTTAGATCAGGTCTTTTCTATGGTCCATATTGAAGTGGCGGCACTTCTGCCGGTCCTGTGGACGGACCATCGGCTGGTTAATTTCTTCATACTGGGCAATATGAAACCCTTGACTAGCACCCCAAGACAGCTGGGATCTGCGTCTCGGGAATTTCATAAGGTGACTCCAGAAATGTTATCACAGGCACTGTGTGATCATCCCTGCCTTTTGACGGGGGTTTTGGAGAGAGACTTGGAGTCTTTACAGTCCTGGTTTGAGGACAGGCTGAACGACCTGGCCCCTGTGAGGGCTCCTCGGGCTGCACCAAAGCGGGTGTCTGCTCCTTGGTTTACCGGAGCGCTGCTGGCTTCTCGGAGGCAGTGCAAGGTGGCGGAAAGGGCCTGGCGTGCTAAGTACGACCCTGCTGCAAGACTTGAATACAAAGCCTTGGTTAAAATCCATCATCGAGACATTCTCCTTGAAAAGAAAAACTACTTTGCGAGGAGGATCGATGATGCCTCAAACTCCAGCAAAGAGATCTTTACAATTGTCAGGGAATTTATTGCCCCTCGGTCTAATGTAAGTCAAGCTGCCCCCACTAAGACCTGGGCATCGGATCTGGCACTTTTCTTTACTACAAAGATCAAGTTAATTCAGGACTCTTTTCCTCCTCGGCCGGTCTGTGCCTCTTTGGGTTCTGAGGCTAGTCCCGCCTCATCGGTGCTTTTAGGTCCAGTCCTGTCAGATTTTCTGCCTCTCTCAACTGCCTCGTCACTGTCGCTTTTGGCCAGTCTTAAATCTGGTTCACCACTTGATCCATTTCCGGCCACATTTTTGGCGAAAATGGCGGAAGTGGTAAATCCGTTGTTTAATCCCCTCCTGAATCTTTCCCTAAGTCAGGGTGAGGTTCCATCGGCGTGGAAACAGGCCATGGTGATTCCCCTTATTAAGAAGCCTGGTCTGGCTCCTGAGGTCTTAGCCAACTATAGACCTATCTCTTTGCTTCCTACGCTGGCTAAGACCCTGGAGAAGCATGTCCACAGCGTTCTTTCCAATTTTCTGGAATCGCACGACCTGTTACATCCTACCCAGTCGGGTTTTCGCCCCAATCTTAGCACGGAGACTGCGCTTCTGGAGGTCTCCGAGGCCATCAAGGAGACACTGGACGCGGGTGGCAGAGCTATGCTCATTATGCTGGACTTGTCGGCGGCCTTCGACACCGTCCCCCATGAAGATCTGTTGGTCAGACTCTATGAGATCGGTCTGAGGGGGACGGTGCTCAGCTGGTTTACTTCCTTCCTGGCTGGCCGTCGACAAACGGTCTGGGCCTCCTCCAGCTCTGCTGAGATGCCGCCATTGGGAGTCGGAGTCCCGCAGGGCTCGGTATTGAGCCCGACTCTTTTTAACATCTTTATGACCCCTCTGGCGGCTCTGGCCGAGTCTTTTGGGCCCAGATCGTATCCTATGCAGATGACGCTCAGCTGCTTTTTACCTGCCGGAAAGGAGAGGTTTTTGACGGAGAGAGCATCCGTGAGTGCCTGAGTGCTGTTTTTAACTGGCTCCAACTGAACAGCCTCAAGTGCAACTCTGACAAATCAGAGGTGCTTTTCTTCGGCTGTCAATCCGATCCCGACTGGCAGGTATGGTGGCCGGCTGATATGTCTCCTCCCGGACGATCGTCTCCGCTCGCTAAGAACCTGGGGATTAAGATAGACAACGGTCTAACCCTCAGATCACAGGTCCTGGCCCTCACTGGCACTTGTTTTGGCCAGCTCCGCATGCTTCGGAAGTTTTTCCCTCTGCTCTCCGAGGATCACAGGAGGGTGACGGTACAGGCCTTGATTGGCTCACGTTTGGATTATTCAAACGTCTTATATCTGGGCCTGCCGGAATATCTCCTGCAACGTATGCAGGCGGTACAGAATGCAGCAGCACGTGCCATTTTTGGCCTGCATAGGCGAACTAGAGTCTCTGGCTTATTACAATCACTCCACTGGATGCCTATTCGCCAGAGGATAGTTTTTAAAGCCTTAACGCTCGCCCATAAGGCCTTCTATGCTACAGGGGCGAAATATCTGCGGAAGAAGTTTTTTGAGGAAGACACGCATGGGAGGGCGCTCTTTTAAGCTCCGGGCCCCTCAACTCTGGAACTCTTTGCCCCTGACTCTTCGCAGCACTTCTAATCTGCTGACTTTTAGGAAGGGCCTGAAAACCTGGCTCTTTGCCTCTTAGATCTCTGCCCTCCTGACCTGCTTTTAGCTGTTTGTTGTGTTTAGCGTTGTCAGACTGTCCAACAAAGCGCCGGGACACTCATCTGAGTAGCCGAGCGCTATAAAAGACACAAAATAACATAACATAACATAAACAAAATGTGGGCTATGCTTTCCCGTTGTGTAGGGCAAAAGGGACAACTGGGGTTATAATTTGCGTTCCATTTAGAAGTAAACGAGTTTACAGGAAGCGTCCCAACCCTAAACTGATGGTACCTCTTCCTGTCCCCAGGAACTGTAATAAAGTACCAGTATCCCTCAAGAGCCGTTAAATGCTTTATTTCCAGGAAGTCAGCTGTGAGTGAAGGGCCAGTACAGTTCCTGAACCCTCTCGATGTAACCAAGCTCCAATATAGCTCTCTAAAAACTTTCCTAGGCAGGAAAGAATTTGCTATAGGATCTTCCCATAAAGGGGGGAAGGCAAGATGGCGGTCTGACTCAGGACCGCGTAGCAGCAGCTCGCCTGAGCTCCGATGACCGAACGGAAACAAAGTGATCACCCCCTCGAGCAAACGATGCAATAACGGTCTAATTACCTTTTACGCTCCAATATGGGACTACACGTTATTCGAGCTCTAACGCATAGTTATGTGAAGGTTGTTGAAGGTACTTTTTGAAAGAAAGAAAACGGAGCACTTATCTTCTCCATTGATGTCAAGCGACGTCAAAGGCTTACCGTTATGTGAATCGTGTGCCGTAAGCAAGCAGCAGCAGATAATTCTTGTCCTCCTTAACCGTGCGATCTTGAAAACTTTGAGTGCCGTCCCGCTCGGGAGCTCTCTGTGTGCTCCCTGCTCGTTGGGTTCAATTCAAACGCTACAGCCGCAGGTACTTAGCTCTATTCTCGAGCCGAATCCAATAATTCAAACGGACTCAGAGGTTTGCAGCAAAGTACTACGAATATTGTGCCGCATCAATTCCTCTCTTGACTGCCTAGCAGAGCCCAGCGATATGCCCCCGAAAACGGCATCAGCGGTATAATCCGCTGCAGCTCGAGCAAGACTCGCGAAAGCAGCACGAACACTTCGGGAAGAGACGGACCGGATTCAGAGGGATGGAGTTGGATCCAAGAGCATTTCCACTCCTGCAGGGAAGCGCAGAGGAAAGACAAAGAAGCCCCCGCCAACCGAATGATCCCGAAGGCAGGAGGCACTCGCCGTGAGAAGGAAAATGAATCATCAATCACAGCTCTCCTCCGGTGGATCAGTTCTGGATCTTTTAATGAGAAAACAAGGTATTAAAGACAGAAATCAGCCTGGATTGAGCCCTTTAAACCTGACTGAACCTGTGATTGATATCCACCCCTCGCAGACTCCATCGACCGATGAGCCCTCTGCCTCATCTCTTTCGACTCTGCCAACTGTAAGTACTTTGAGTAGTGGGGTGGTGATAGAGCCTAGAGACTCCAGTGAGGCCTGTAAGAGTACAGGGACAGCTCCCAATGGTGTTCTGAATGGTGAACTGAATGAGCACGATACAGCGGGGCTTTGTATGTCCTTTTCTGGTGAAAGTGCAAATGTACTTGGAGTCGAAGTGCAAGATGAATTAGGGGGTCAAGCTGGGGGTCAAGCTGGTGATTTGACCACCCCTATCTTGGAACAAACTTTGATCCTGACGCCGACCAATCCCACGGCGATTTCAGAACTCTGCACTACTAGTCCATCAAATATCGTTGTAAAACCCACCCTGCCCCCCGCTATCTCAGAACCCGAATTACCACCAAACATTATGCTGGAAATGCGCTCTATGGTAGAAGGGATAAAGAACCTTCTGAATTCTATTCTTTTTCTGATGAAGCGGGGGTAGAGTTAGAAACAGAGGGCTCTGTAGAATCTGAGATTAAGTCGGACTTGGAGTCTTCATGTGAGTCTGATGTGGAGCATGGGTCAGAGTACATATGCAGCTCCTCCGTAGGTAACCCTGAAGAAAATTTAAAGACCAACACAGTACGGACCAAGCCAATCTTTAGCTCTAGACCGCTGCAAAGCTGCACCGAGGAGGATCATCCCCCTTCAAAGCTGTCCCTCTCCCCCACACAAGAGTCCGAGCACCCTAATTCTAGTGAATTTTCACCAACAGCGGTGGAGACCATTCTGCAAGCCATCGCAGCTCATAGGGAGGAGACTACCCTTGACAGTAAAAGATCTAGAGCTGCGCTTCGGAAAGTCCAAGGGTTAGTTAGAAAGCTCACAAAGTGTTGTACTGCATTTGGGGAGAGAGTAACTGAGATTGTCAAGAGTGCTCCTCAACGAGAATGAGGTAATGGTTAATTCAGAAAAAATTAAGTTGCAAGAAGCCGAATTAGTGGACGTGAAATGGAAACTCGAAGACTTTGAGAATCGGCAACGCCGCAGTAACCTACGCATTTTAGGAATCCCTGAAAATATTGAGGGCGAGAATATCCGTACTTTTGTAGTGAAAATGTTCAGAGAATCAATGCCCGAATTAAATGATTGGAACTGGGATGTGGAAATACAGCGAGCACATCGGATTCCTTTTAAACCACCTACTAAACCTGGTGTATATCCACGAGCCATTTTGGTTTATTTTGGAAATTTTTTGTTGAGGCAGATAGTTGCTGAGAAAGCCAGGCCTGATCGTAAGCTGAAGTTTAATGATTGTTCTTTTTTTACAAGGCCAGACTTCTGTCATGCAACGGTTGAGCGGCGATGGCGATTACGCTCATTGATCAAGCCCTTTCAGGATAAAGGAGCCCAGGCCTTTCTGAATAATCCAGCTAAACTAAAGGTTGTGCGTGGAGGACAGACCAAAGTATTTACTTCAGAGATTAAAGCCAAAGCTTATCTAGATGAGATTTAAAACGAGATTATTAACTAGATCTTTGGCCATAACTCTGTTGTTTTTTTTCTTCTCTTTGTATTTTCACTCTCGCTCTTGCGGTTGGTGATCCTATGGTGATTGTATATATATTATAAATTCAAGTAGGTAGCTCAGGTGTAGCTCTGCTTTCCATCACCCAGACTCTGGTAGAGTCTGAATGCCTTTGGTTGGGGGGAGGGTGTTCAGGGGGAGGGTTGTTCAGGGGTGGCAGGGAAGGGTGGGGGTTGGAGGGGGGGGGGAGCAGCTAAATTAAAAAAAGAACCAGGCCAGTTAAAAGGAAACACAGTATGTATGAAGTACAATAAAATAAGTGTCAAACAAAATAAGCTACTGTTGCATATTCAGTTATTTTTTGGTAATACATGTTGGCCAATCTACAGCTATGATAATGGGTAAGCTAACTATACAAACATTGAACGTAGGGGGGTTACTGACTGCTAACAAACGACAGCTCCTGGCTGAATTAATTCGTTTAAACCCAGTCGACATCCTGTGTCTCCAGGAGACACACATACCCTGGGAGAAAAGATCTCTCTATAAACTGAGGGGATATAACTTATTAGCAAGTTCAACTCAAATTTCAAATATAAGGGGTGTGGCGATTATGGCAAAAACCCATCTCGGGGCGGCTATCCGCCAACTGTCAGATCCTCATGGTAGGTGGGCGGTGGTTAAATTGGCCCTGGTAATTACAATCTGTACCATATATGGTTCAAATCAAGATGAACCAGCTATTTTTGAATTTTTAGAAACAGAGCTTCCAACCTGGCAGGGACCAGTTATTGTTTGAGGGGACTTTAACATCTCCCTTAAAGTACAACCAGCCATAACTCCCCTTCAACAGAAATATATAGGCCGCAAACCTAAGGTGTTCAAAGCACTTACCAGATTGGCTAATAGTTTGGGTCTAGTCGATTTTTGGAATCATATAAACAAAGATGATCCAGGGTATACATACTTCTCGAATCCTCATCAGAAACATGCCAGGATTGACGATTTCTTTGTTTCACACGATCTTCTTGCACAATCTTCAATTAGCAAACATCCCAAGATGTAGCACAATTTTGTGCTTTTCTGCCTATCAGTTTAGAAGACTCACGGCAATTGATCCTGTCCACCAAATCTGGTTCTCCTTTCGACCCCTGCCCTCCTATGATGTTACACGCCCTAGTAGATACAGTTAATCCCACCATAAATAACATCATCAACTCATCTTTATCCTCTGCTGAGATTCCCTCGGAATGGAAATTAGCGGCAGTGAAACCCCTGCAAAAAAAATCTTTGCCCGATCCATCAACACTCTCCAACCTCCGTCCAATTTCCTTGCTCCCGATGCTTTTTAAAATGACCGAAAGGGTGGCGAATAAACAGCTGACCAAATTCCTAGAGGACGAGGATATCCTGCACCCTAATCAATCTGGGTTTCGGGCCTCACACTCAACGGAATCCGCCCTTCTGTACACCGTGGAGACACTGAAGACCGCCATGGATCAGGGGAAGAAGGCCGTCCTTATCCTACTAGATCTATCGGCGGCCTTCGATACGGTGTCCCACTCAATACTAATCAGGCGTTTGAGGGCTGCAAGGATTGGGGGCTCCGTGCTGGACTGGCTGAGGAACTTCCTCGACCACCGTAGGCAGGTCACGGTGCTGGGAGAATACCGCTCTGAGGAAAAAATCACACAAACAGGGGTACCGCAGGGCTCCAGTCTAAGCCCGGTACTGTTTAATATATACATGATCCCCTTGATTGAGCTGATTTCGTCTTTTAACATCAGTACCATATCATACGCTGACGATACGCAGCTCATTCTAGTGCTAGACAGGGAAAATGGAAAGGCAGAGGAAAATCTAAAAGCCTGCCTCACTGCAACTTTCATTTGGATGCGTGACAACCATCTCAAATGTAATGCCGGGAAGACCGAAATCATACCCTTCGGCCCGCAAAACCCTTTCTCCCCCAGCCTATGGTGGCCACTGGGGGTGGAGTCCCCCCCGGACACCATCACTGCGGCCCGGAACCTAGGGATTAGATTTGACAGTGCCCTATTTTTCAAACAGCAAGCAGGGGCAGTGGCAGGGTCTTGTTTCAACATCATCAGAGGGCTTAGAAAGTTTTTTGATTTTCTTCCTCTGACAGCCAGGAAGACGGTGACAGTAGCACTTGTAACATCTCGCTTGGACTACTGCAACAGCTTATATGCAGGATTAAATCGATCTGTCCTGCATAGGTTGCAGGTTGTCCAAAATGCTGCTGCCCGTCTGGTCCTGAAATGGCCGAGGAGGTCATCTGCCTCAGCCGCCCTCAAGGCCCTACACTGGTTACCTATTCACAAACGCATACTTTTCAAAATCTTACTGATTACCTTTAGGGCATATCACCAAAAAGGACCCAAATACTTCCTCCCCTGGTTCAAACAGTATGCACCAACACGCTCCCTAAGATCAGCCAACATGAATTTACTACAGACCCCTAAATTCAGACTCTCAACTAGAGGAGGGAAATCTCTCGCAACACTAGGCGCAAAAGCGTGGAATAAACTTCCTCCCAACTTGCGCTTGATCTCTGCTGAGAAGAATTTCCGTAAGGCCCTGAAAACTTGGATTTTCAACCTTCCAGACTCGATCTGTATGACTCTGGTTTAGACACAGTGTTCTGTTTAGATGAGATAGATGTGTGAGCTGACGTTTCCGGCCTTCCATCTAGGCTACGGGCTACAAGCGCCAGGATGCTCCTTGGAGCGACAGTCGCGCTATAGAAGTGCATAAAACACATAAACACACAAGATTATTTCGGACCACAATCCGCTTATCTTGATAACAAAAACACCTGACACCGCTAGTCAACGCAGGCCTTGGACATTTGACCGCAAATTGTTGGTGAATAGTGAATACATTACTCATATCAAACATTGGACGAATCAATTTTTTGAGGTCAACCGTTTTAGTGCATCGAGGAATATAATCTGGGATAGTTTTAAAGCATCTCTTAGAGGCGAAACTATTAGCTTTCAAAATAAAGCTAGGAAACAGCAAGTCAACGAATATAATCTAAAGATGCAAGCCCTAGTGAAAGCAGAAGAAAAACATATTACACAAATTTCACGGGGCTGTGATGCGAAGCATGAGATGTATCAGGTGACAGCACTAAAATCTGATCTTAATCATAGTCTTAGTCAGAGAGCGGCCCAAACTTACAGAACACATAGAAAGGATGTATGAGAGTGGAGAAAAGGTTTGTAGACAGTTAGCACTACGTACGCGCCAGAAGAGTGTCACTAAAAATAACACCTCTATTCATGATAACGGTCCGATATATACCCAAACGGAGGATATTGCTACGAGATTTCAACAATATTATCAGAAATTATATACTGAGGACGTAGCATATACTGAAAGAGATTCTTCTGTTTATTTAGACAATCTACTTAACTCCCCAGGAGGAAATGCGTCTTGATGATCTCTCTCGCAACGATCTAGAAAAAGAAATTACAATAGAGGAGGTGCTGGCTGCTTTGTCGGCACTCTCTCCTGGTAAGGCTGCAGGTCCTGATAAAATTCCAATCGACTTATATAAAATATTGACCCACCAGCTTGGGCCGCTTCTCCACGACCTATTCTTAGGCATCCAATATAATGGGATCCCCCCTCAATCCTGGAACGAAGCCAATATAGTTGTATTCCCAAAGAAAGGTAAACCTCCGGAACTTGTTACTTCTTATCGTCCAATTTTGCTCATTAATTCGGACTCCAAATTATACGCTAAAGTGATGGCCGCCAGACCGAGCGGGGTCATTGAACATCTGGTCTCCCCGTGGCAACATGGTTTCGTCCGGGGGAAGGGGACTACTGACCATGTCAACAGGGTTATTACTCTATTCAATGCCATGTCTGTTACGGGGGGTCAGATGTCAATGATCCTATTGGACGCAGAAAAAGCCTTTGACCGCGTCTCTTGGTCATTTTTATGGGCGGTCATGTCACGTCTTAATTTCGGCCCTACATTTTTAAAATCAATTAAATCTATGTATTTATCTCCCAAAGCAAAGATTCAGGTATTAGGGCATGACTCCGGCCACATAAATATCTATAGGGGCACTAGGCAGGGCTGCCCTTGTTCCCCCCTTTTATTTGCACTATATATTAACCCCTTAATTCTAAAACTTTTAGAGAGTCACTTAATTAAGCCAGTGATCTGCGGTCAATATAATACGAAAGTGCTAGCATATGCAGACGACATAGCTGTTGTCACTCCTGATCCTTCCGAGGCTATCATCACAATTGAGAATGTGACCTCTGAGTATGGTAATTACTCGGGGTATTCTCTCAATAAAGGGAAAACAGTAATAGTATGCACTGACAATGTTGATTGTATCGATGCTAGGGTAGCTAATAAAGCTAAATACTTGGGAGTTGTGATCAGTCCAGATACCAAAAGTATCAGAAAACTAAATTATGATCCTCTCCTGGACAGAATTAAATCTGACTTAGATCGTGTGAATAGTCTGCATCTCTCAATCATTGGCAGAGCCAATTTTTTTAAAATGAACGTGCTCCCTAGGTTTCTATACCTATTCCGGGCCATTCCTCTAGCCATTGACGATAAGATTCTAAAACTGTTACACTCTTTTATGTCCAAATTTATTTGGCAGCACGGTAAAATTAGGAGGTCACATAAATTGCTGTCTCTACCACTGGAGAGAGGAGGGCTTGCCACCCCCAACACTACTTTGTATCATTGGGCCGCTGTGAGAAGTTGGCCTGGTATATAATGCTCACTAATTCTTAGTGATCACTTTGTACCATGCCAAGCAACCCTTATGATGATGGTTGTAATTCAACCTTGTAGACCAGTTATCCTAGTGGTAACGTGGACAAAGCAGTCTTAGGCTAAACTCTGAAAGGCATGTGAAGCCAGCTGTTATACCATACACAACCCCCTTGAATACCAAATGAAAGGGACACCACACAGATATATATTGAAAATATATATTGATTTATTAACTATAAAATCCCCTGGACTCTTTATGAGCACAGAAGCACAAGCGTTAAATCACAAGACAGTTTAAAATACACAAAAGTTGCACAATATGGATGAGCCCTAGGGGCCACCTAAACCATATACTAAGAAAGTGGTATAAGAGATACCAGGAGGAAAGTGAAGAGGCCTAGGGCCTTGGGAATCGCTGGAGCTATTCGGGACTGGCAATGACTAAGTCAGGAAAGGCCCACGGGACTCGGGTGCAGTGTTCAAAGTGCACGCACTTTCCAATGCAAAGTCTATGGTGCTTAAAAAGTACAAAGTTAGTTTAAGGGCACTTCCGCTGAACCTAGAGGAACAAAACTTAAGACACAGACCCTAGAGGTGTGTACCAGTGTAGGGACACCGGCGTTGCAATGTTACCTCACCCACAGGAAGTGGGTGCACAGGGTCGAAGTGGCGTCGGTTTTGACACGCAGGTTCTTGGCGCTTGAAGCTGAAGATGCTGCAGGCGATGTGAAGGAGAAGTGTCCGGTGGATCCAAGGGTGGATCTGAAGTGGTGAAGACCTGAAAGCAGAGGGGACAATGTTCAAAGTCACTGACCAGTGACCACCGTGGAACCAGATTGGAACCAGGCAAAGTCGGGTGCAAACAGGTGATGAGGTGTTGCTTCTCTCTGCAGCCACGTGGACACGAAGAGGTCAAGGACGTCCAGGAGTCGATCACGAGCTGTCCCTCGAAGGCTCTAGCTGATGGCGGTGTCGGCAACTCGATTAAAGCACACAAGCCTTGGCTAATGCAAGCCACGGGGAAAGTGAAAAAGGCTTATTACTCGGACCAGCAAGGTCAGAGTGGGTACTCCTTTCTACAGGAGCGAGGGCAGGTCTGGAGCAACCAGACCCACAGTGTAAATTGTAGGTTTCGTCGCCAAGATGGCCGCTGACCACGTGACAAGCGGCCGGGATGGCGAGTCGAGTGGCACAAAGCAAAAGGGCCCCACGCAGATCGTGGAGATGCTGGAGGGCTGATCTTTAGTGCAAATGCTGCTCGGTTGTGGGGCTTCTCAAACCCCAAAGCACAGAGTCGAGGGTGCCTCGGGTGCTGCGCAGTCAGCGTCTCAGGGGTCTTTCAAGATGGCCGCTCCCACGTCTCTCGGTGCCTCCACGGGTCCCTTCTTTGCAGGGACTGTGGATCGGGCTGTGAGAAGTCTGGGAAGCTGGGTCTTGTCAGGCTCTGGGCTCGGGCTCCGGCGGGAGGCGGCGGCAAAGCAGACGTCGAGGTGCTGGGTGATGCCTGTGTTCACAGGGTGGCCCCTCCTAGGCCACTAGGGAGATTCTCTTCAGTCTTCTGTGCAGCAGAATGTCGAAGTCCAGTCTTCTTCTTGTTTAAAGTTGATTTCAGGATGATCTGCTGTGCAATGGCACTGCTCCCTCTCTTATTCCAATCTGAGGGGTGGATCTCCTGCTAGGTCCCTCCCCTATGGGTGGGACCAGGAAGGGGGGTGGTTACACCCCCTCTCCTTTGTCCAGCTCCTCGCCAGGACTGGGGCTGGAAAGCCCCAGAACCGGTTTGGGCTGGCTTATGCACAGGGACACCTTGTGTGCCCCAGGCATGTCTCAATCTATTCAGCCCTGTCCTACCCAATACACAAAACCCTGTCTGGGGTGGTGCTCGCACCTCCCCAGGCAGGAAACCCTTTGTCCAGGCCCTCCTCGCTGGAAGGACTCCCAGCAGCAGGAGGTCAGACATGTGTCTGTGGTGGCAGCATCCATTTTGTGATGCTGAGGCTCTGTTTAACTTTAACCGGGGTTAAGGCTACACACATGTCGTGTCCCTCTAGAAGGGTGGAATGCTATCCCCGTCGCCAGAACTGGCGAGGGGATAGTATTCCAATTCGTATGACACCTTACTCGACATGTTTTGATAAAGCCAAACCAAAGATAGCATTTAACCGCGAGGATTATAATGCACTTAAGAGTATATGGTATGGCAATATCCCGGAACAGCTTAGGGAGTGGTTCCCGACAGCTGCAGACAGGCTCAGCTCATGCTAGAGCACCATCTCACATATTTCCAAGCACTCTGCCTCCAGGATTGATGAGGCCTTCCATAGGAGTGGCTGATAGGAACATATGTGTCCAGTTTAGGGTTAGGCACAGGCATACTGTACCTAAGTAAGAGGTGATTACACCAACTTACCCCAGCTGAGTGATCAGCCAGTTGTGTCAAATATGGAGGCCAGGCCAGAGGTGGCACAATACATGCTGCAGCCCCTGGTAGGCCTTGGCTACACCTATGCCCTGGGTACCTATGGTACACTGTTACAGGGGCCTATAAGGTGAACCAATTCCAATTGTGTTATGCACCTAAGGTACATGGAGTCCATTTTAAGGAGAGAGCAATCAGCCTGGGGCCCTGAATAGCAGGATCCCAGGCCAACTAAGTCAAAAACCAGCTAAACACCAGGCAAAAAGTTTGGGGGTAACCATAGTCAGATATCCACCTTCCTACATAACCCCCCCCCAAACGAAAGGAGATAAGGCTATCCTTGACCAGGTAAGCCTATATTGCCTAAGTGGCCATATAAGGAAGTACCAGCTCTGGCTTGGTAACCCCCTGTCTCATGGTCCACTAAGCAATCCCTCACCCCAAGGGTATCTGAGGGTCTCCACCATAGGGAATCTCTACCTGTGGTGTGTCTTTGCAAAGTCAAAGGCTGGTGTTGAGATGGAGTACTGAAGTGACTTTCCTCTGTAGGGCTCAGCTTCCTCCAATCACTCTCCACCATGTGTGCCTTTCTTTCTCTGACTGAGTTGCACTGTGCTCTCAGGGTCAACCTCTGGCTACCTAAAGCTGGAGGCTGGGTCCCTCTGTTTGGCTTACTGGAGGGACAGTTCAGGTTTGGGCCCTTAGGGTCCCAGGTTTGGCTGTGCCCAACAATATCCATCTGGGGGAGGTCCCTAACTACTTTTAAGGGGGATCCCTCAGGAGTTTTTAAAGCTTGCACCTCACTAGGGCTACTAGTTTCGGTGCCCCTAATCTGCTGATGGGGGTGCTTTATTTGAAAGGGGGCCCTTTGGGTCTCACTGTCCTTCTTGTCCTCTGCAGCCCTGGGCTGAGTAAGGCAAGGTAGAGAGGGGCAGGTTACCTGCTCCAGACTGGGTCCCACCTGAGAAGGGTCCACTGCCATCAGAGGCTCTGTTAGGCCAGGCCTAACAACCTCTGGGACAGTTCCTTCATCAGGGGTAAGATCAGTTCCCTGAGGAGGCTGATCCTTTCCTAAAGTCTGGTGGGAGGGAGATTTCTCTTCCTCCTCAATGCTCTCTGTTTGGGTGGAGTGATCCATCATTTCAGGCTTCACTACCCATGTATCAGTTTGAGTTTGGGCTGTGGCCATCACAGCCCCACCAACCTTTTCAGGAGGAGACTCAGTTTGGGTATGGGCTGTTACTAGTACAGCCCTGCTACTCTTTCCAGGAGGGAAGTTATCTAAAGATGGGGCTGAGGTTTGCTCAGCCCTCCCAACCTTTTCAGGAAGGACATCTTGAATTGGGGCTGTAGCCATTACAGCCCCACTAACCTTTCCATGGAGATTTACCATTCTAGAATGGGTTTGCTGTTCAACCTCAGCCCAGGCTGAGATTTCCAAATCATTACCCAGTAGGCAATCTACAGGCAAGTTTGCTGACACTGCCACTCTCTTTGGGCCAGTGACACCTCCCCAGCTAAGATTGACTACTGCCATGGGATGATTGGTTTCTATGCCATCAATGTTTGTCACCTGATATCTGGCATCAGGTAAAAGTTGCCTTGAGGGGACTAGACATTCAGCCACCATGGTGATGCTAGCCCCTGTGTCTCTGAAGGCCTCAACTTTCAAGCCATTGATGAGGGGCTCCTGTCTATACTTGCTCAAAGTGTTTGGGCAAGCTGTGAAATTGGCAAACCCCATGCCAGTCTCATAGACAAGAGTATCTGAGTTAGGGGACCTGGATAGGCCAGAGTCCACCTGTCCTCCAAAAGTAAACCCACCCAAATTCTTGGGGGTGCTCCCACCACCTGGGGGACCACTGCTAACAGTGACAGGAGGTGTTGGAGCCTTACCTGGAGGTATATTCTCCTTATTGCCATTCTTGGGACAACAGCTATCTGTTTTGTAATGCCCCACCTGTTTACAGGTATGACAATAAGGCTTTTTCTGGGATGTAGAAGTGTCTTGGGACCCACCCCCATTCTTGGAGTTTTGGGGCCCTGGGGAAGTCTTTTCCTTACTTTTATCCCCACCCTTCTCTTGAGGCTTGGTAGTCTCTTTCTTTTGGTCACCACCCTGGTTCTTAGGCCTGATCCTGGTTCTGACCCATTTGTCTGCCCTCCTACCCAATTCTTGTGGGGAGGTCAGATCAGAGTCAACCAGGTGCTGATGTAGAAGCTGATTTTGACAATTACTTAAGATTTGCTCTCTCATAATTAAATTATACAATCCTGTATAGTCAGTAACCTTACTTCCCAGCAACCAGCCCTCCAGAGCCTTAGTGGCACACTCAACAAATTCAGACCAGTCCTGAGTCTGTGTCTTCTGGGTATCTCTGAACATTAACCTGTACTGTTCAGTGGTTAAGCCTAACCCATCAATCAGAGCACTCTTCAGGACCATGTAGTTTCTAGAATCCTCATCACTAACTGTGAGGAGTCTGTCTCTGCCTCTACCTTCAAAGGAGAGCCACAAGATTGCTGCCCACTGCTCCTGAGGGATCTGCTGTACTCTGCAGGCTCTCTCCATTGCAGTAATCCATTTATGGATATCATCCCCAGCTTTGTAGGGGGGCACAATCTTACTCAGGTTTCTATTATCAAAAGACCTGTCTTTATCCTTGTGGATATTGCTGCCACCAGTGGGTTCTATTACCCCACTCTCTCTAGGCTGTCTTGCTCTAGCAAGTTTCTCCTTGGCCAGGGCAACCTCTAACTCTTGCCTCTGGATCCTAAGCTCAGCCTCTCTCATCTTGGCCTCATGTTCCCTTCTCTGGGGGCTAGTCATCTCCTTCCTGGAGTGACCATGAGAGCCTCTAGAGACATGGGAGGTATTGGATTCACCTGAGTGATTCCTCCTCCTCCTATGCCCCTGGTTAAGTCCACCTGGGGGTCTGAATGGGTTGTTACCTGATTCATTCCCAAGTAAGCTTAAGTTAGCCTGGTTCAGTCTACTGACCAGCACCTGACTATCTCTGTCATCATCTGACTCACTGCTTTCCACCTCCTCCTCCTCTTCTTCCTCTACATCTACCTGAGGAGCTCCAGTGGTGGAGGCTTCCTCATCTACCAGGATGATAGGGGCAGGGGTGTCTACAGTGTCATCCTCTGAAGGATGGCCTCCTTCAGCATCCCCTGTGGGGTTTGCCTTAGAGGGCTTTAGAGTCTCAGACTGGTCTAAGAGCTCTCTTAGGTGGTCTGTAGTAGGGGAAGGCCCTGTCTTCAGACCCCTTAAGACACAAAGCTGTCTTAATTCCTTAAAGGAAAAAATAGCAAATTTGGATGGTGCCCTTGGAGGGTCACTCTCAACAGGAGTAAGTCCACTGGACCCCTCTGCTCCAGACATTGCTCTAGTGTGGGTGGATGTGTTGCAATCTACCTACACTGGTGTTTACCTACTAAACCTATCTAGTAGTTGTAGCTAGGGTGTGCTACTCCCTTTGCTCTACAACAACTAAGTTCAGTAGAACTTAAGTATACTAGTCTTGTTTTATATGTACCTAGCAGGTACCTGTATGATCTTTCAAATGATAATCTCAAAGATTGTAATGGTAAAACAACAGCAAGCTCAGATCCCAATCCACTGCCCACCAATGTGAGAAGTTGGCCTGGTATATAATGCTCACTAATTCTTAGTGATCACTTTGTACCATGCCAAGCAACCCTTATGATGATGGTTGTAATTCAACCTTGTAGACCAGTTATCCTAGTGGTAACGTGGACAAAGCAGTCTTAGGCTAAACTCTGAAAGGCATGTGAAGCCAGCTGTTATACCATACACAACCCCCTTGAATACCAAATGAAAGGGACACCACACAGATATATATTGAAAATATATATTGATTTATTAACTATAAAATCCCCTGGACTCTTTATGAGCACAGAAGCACAAGCGTTAAATCACAAGACAGTTTAAAATACACAAAAGTTGCACAATATGGATGAGCCCTAGGGGCCACCTAAACCATATACTAAGAAAGTGGTATAAGAGATACCAGGAGGAAAGTGAAGAGGCCTAGGGCCTTGGGAATCGCTGGAGCTATTCGGGACTGGCAATGACTAAGTCAGGAAAGGCCCACGGGACTCGGGTGCAGTGTTCAAAGTGCACGCACTTTCCAATGCAAAGTCTATGGTGCTTAAAAAGTACAAAGTTAGTTTAAGGGCACTTCCGCTGAACCTAGAGGAACAAAACTTAAGACACAGACCCTAGAGGTGTGTACCAGTGTAGGGACACCGGCGTTGCAATGTTACCTCACCCACAGGAAGTGGGTGCACAGGGTCGAAGTGGCGTCGGTTTTGACACGCAGGTTCTTGGCGCTTGAAGCTGAAGATGCTGCAGGCGATGTGAAGGAGAAGTGTCCGGTGGATCCAAGGGTGGATCTGAAGTGGTGAAGACCTGAAAGCAGAGGGGACAATGTTCAAAGTCACTGACCAGTGACCACCGTGGAACCAGATTGGAACCAGGCAAAGTCGGGTGCAAACAGGTGATGAGGTGTTGCTTCTCTCTGCAGCCACGTGGACACGAAGAGGTCAAGGACGTCCAGGAGTCGATCACGAGCTGTCCCTCGAAGGCTCTAGCTGATGGCGGTGTCGGCAACTCGATTAAAGCACACAAGCCTTGGCTAATGCAAGCCACGGGGAAAGTGAAAAAGGCTTATTACTCGGACCAGCAAGGTCAGAGTGGGTACTCCTTTCTACAGGAGCGAGGGCAGGTCTGGAGCAACCAGACCCACAGTGTAAATTGTAGGTTTCGTCGCCAAGATGGCCGCTGACCACGTGACAAGCGGCCGGGATGGCGAGTCGAGTGGCACAAAGCAAAAGGGCCCCACGCAGATCGTGGAGATGCTGGAGGGCTGATCTTTAGTGCAAATGCTGCTCGGTTGTGGGGCTTCTCAAACCCCAAAGCACAGAGTCGAGGGTGCCTCGGGTGCTGCGCAGTCAGCGTCTCAGGGGTCTTTCAAGATGGCCGCTCCCACGTCTCTCGGTGCCTCCACGGGTCCCTTCTTTGCAGGGACTGTGGATCGGGCTGTGAGAAGTCTGGGAAGCTGGGTCTTGTCAGGCTCTGGGCTCGGGCTCCGGCGGGAGGCGGCGGCAAAGCAGACGTCGAGGTGCTGGGTGATGCCTGTGTTCACAGGGTGGCCCCTCCTAGGCCACTAGGGAGATTCTCTTCAGTCTTCTGTGCAGCAGAATGTCGAAGTCCAGTCTTCTTCTTGTTTAAAGTTGATTTCAGGATGATCTGCTGTGCAATGGCACTGCTCCCTCTCTTATTCCAATCTGAGGGGTGGATCTCCTGCTAGGTCCCTCCCCTATGGGTGGGACCAGGAAGGGGGGTGGTTACACCCCCTCTCCTTTGTCCAGCTCCTCGCCAGGACTGGGGCTGGAAAGCCCCAGAACCGGTTTGGGCTGGCTTATGCACAGGGACACCTTGTGTGCCCCAGGCATGTCTCAATCTATTCAGCCCTGTCCTACCCAATACACAAAACCCTGTCTGGGGTGGTGCTCGCACCTCCCCAGGCAGGAAACCCTTTGTCCAGGCCCTCCTCGCTGGAAGGACTCCCAGCAGCAGGAGGTCAGACATGTGTCTGTGGTGGCAGCATCCATTTTGTGATGCTGAGGCTCTGTTTAACTTTAACCGGGGTTAAGGCTACACACATGTCGTGTCCCTCTAGAAGGGTGGAATGCTATCCCCGTCGCCAGAACTGGCGAGGGGATAGTATTCCAATTCGTATGACACCTTACTCGACATGTTTTGATAAAGCCAAACCAAAGATAGCATTTAACCGCGAGGATTATAATGCACTTAAGAGTATATGGTATGGCAATATCCCGGAACAGCTTAGGGAGTGGTTCCCGACAGCTGCAGACAGGCTCAGCTCATGCTAGAGCACCATCTCACATATTTCCAAGCACTCTGCCTCCAGGATTGATGAGGCCTTCCATAGGAGTGGCTGATAGGAACATATGTGTCCAGTTTAGGGTTAGGCACAGGCATACTGTACCTAAGTAAGAGGTGATTACACCAACTTACCCCAGCTGAGTGATCAGCCAGTTGTGTCAAATATGGAGGCCAGGCCAGGGGTGGCACAATACATGCTGCAGCCCCTGGTAGGCCTTGGCTACACCTATGCCCTGGGTACCTATGGTACACTGTTACAGGGGCCTATAAGGTGAACCAATTCCAATTGTGTTATGCACCTAAGGTACATGGAGTCCATTTTAAGGAGAGAGCAATCAGCCTGGGGCCCTGAATAGCAGGATCCCAGGCCAACTAAGTCAAAAACCAGCTAAACACCAGGCAAAAAGTTTGGGGGTAACCATAGTCAGATATCCACCTTCCTACATAACCCCCCCCCAAACGAAAGGAGATAAGGCTATCCTTGACCAGGTAAGCCTATATTGCCTAAGTGGCCATATAAGGAAGTACCAGCTCTGGCTTGGTAACCCCCTGTCTCATGGTCCACTAAGCAATCCCTCACCCCAAGGGTATCTGAGGGTCTCCACCATAGGGAATCTCTACCTGTGGTGTGTCTTTGCAAAGTCAAAGGCTGGTGTTGAGATGGAGTACTGAAGTGACTTTCCTCTGTAGGGCTCAGCTTCCTCCAATCACTCTCCACCATGTGTGCCTTTCTTTCTCTGACTGAGTTGCACTGTGCTCTCAGGGTCAACCTCTGGCTACCTAAAGCTGGAGGCTGGGTCCCTCTGTTTGGCTTACTGGAGGGACAGTTCAGGTTTGGGCCCTTAGGGTCCCAGGTTTGGCTGTGCCCAACAATATCCATCTGGGGGAGGTCCCTAACTACTTTTAAGGGGGATCCCTCAGGAGTTTTTAAAGCTTGCACCTCACTAGGGCTACTAGTTTCGGTGCCCCTAATCTGCTGATGGGGGTGCTTTATTTGAAAGGGGGCCCTTTGGGTCTCACTGTCCTTCTTGTCCTCTGCAGCCCTGGGCTGAGTAAGGCAAGGTAGAGAGGGGCAGGTTACCTGCTCCAGACTGGGTCCCACCTGAGAAGGGTCCACTGCCATCAGAGGCTCTGTTAGGCCAGGCCTAACAACCTCTGGGACAGTTCCTTCATCAGGGGTAAGATCAGTTCCCTGAGGAGGCTGATCCTTTCCTAAAGTCTGGTGGGAGGGAGATTTCTCTTCCTCCTCAATGCTCTCTGTTTGGGTGGAGTGATCCATCATTTCAGGCTTCACTACCCATGTATCAGTTTGAGTTTGGGCTGTGGCCATCACAGCCCCACCAACCTTTTCAGGAGGAGACTCAGTTTGGGTATGGGCTGTTACTAGTACAGCCCTGCTACTCTTTCCAGGAGGGAAGTTATCTAAAGATGGGGCTGAGGTTTGCTCAGCCCTCCCAACCTTTTCAGGAAGGACATCTTGAATTGGGGCTGTAGCCATTACAGCCCCACTAACCTTTCCATGGAGATTTACCATTCTAGAATGGGTTTGCTGTTCAACCTCAGCCCAGGCTGAGATTTCCAAATCATTACCCAGTAGGCAATCTACAGGCAAGTTTGCTGACACTGCCACTCTCTTTGGGCCAGTGACACCTCCCCAGCTAAGATTGACTACTGCCATGGGATGATTGGTTTCTATGCCATCAATGTTTGTCACCTGATATCTGGCATCAGGTAAAAGTTGCCTTGAGGGGACTAGACATTCAGCCACCATGGTGATGCTAGCCCCTGTGTCTCTGAAGGCCTCAACTTTCAAGCCATTGATGAGGGGCTCCTGTCTATACTTGCTCAAAGTGTTTGGGCAAGCTGTGAAATTGGCAAACCCCATGCCAGTCTCATAGACAAGAGTATCTGAGTTAGGGGACCTGGATAGGCCAGAGTCCACCTGTCCTCCAAAAGTAAACCCACCCAAATTCTTGGGGGTGCTCCCACCACCTGGGGGACCACTGCTAACAGTGACAGGAGGTGTTGGAGCCTTACCTGGAGGTATATTCTCCTTATTGCCATTCTTGGGACAACAGCTATCTGTTTTGTAATGCCCCACCTGTTTACAGGTATGACAATAAGGCTTTTTCTGGGATGTAGAAGTGTCTTGGGACCCACCCCCATTCTTGGAGTTTTGGGGCCCTGGGGAAGTCTTTTCCTTACTTTTATCCCCACCCTTCTCTTGAGGCTTGGTAGTCTCTTTCTTTTGGTCACCACCCTGGTTCTTAGGCCTGATCCTGGTTCTGACCCATTTGTCTGCCCTCCTACCCAATTCTTGTGGGGAGGTCAGATCAGAGTCAACCAGGTGCTGATGTAGAAGCTGATTTTGACAATTACTTAAGATTTGCTCTCTCATAATTAAATTATACAATCCTGTATAGTCAGTAACCTTACTTCCCAGCAACCAGCCCTCCAGAGCCTTAGTGGCACACTCAACAAATTCAGACCAGTCCTGAGTCTGTGTCTTCTGGGTATCTCTGAACATTAACCTGTACTGTTCAGTGGTTAAGCCTAACCCATCAATCAGAGCACTCTTCAGGACCATGTAGTTTCTAGAATCCTCATCACTAACTGTGAGGAGTCTGTCTCTGCCTCTACCTTCAAAGGAGAGCCACAAGATTGCTGCCCACTGCTCCTGAGGGATCTGCTGTACTCTGCAGGCTCTCTCCATTGCAGTAATCCATTTATGGATATCATCCCCAGCTTTGTAGGGGGGCACAATCTTACTCAGGTTTCTATTATCAAAAGACCTGTCTTTATCCTTGTGGATATTGCTGCCACCAGTGGGTTCTATTACCCCACTCTCTCTAGGCTGTCTTGCTCTAGCAAGTTTCTCCTTGGCCAGGGCAACCTCTAACTCTTGCCTCTGGATCCTAAGCTCAGCCTCTCTCATCTTGGCCTCATGTTCCCTTCTCTGGGGGCTAGTCATCTCCTTCCTGGAGTGACCATGAGAGCCTCTAGAGACATGGGAGGTATTGGATTCACCTGAGTGATTCCTCCTCCTCCTATGCCCCTGGTTAAGTCCACCTGGGGGTCTGAATGGGTTGTTACCTGATTCATTCCCAAGTAAGCTTAAGTTAGCCTGGTTCAGTCTACTGACCAGCACCTGACTATCTCTGTCATCATCTGACTCACTGCTTTCCACCTCCTCCTCCTCTTCTTCCTCTACATCTACCTGAGGAGCTCCAGTGGTGGAGGCTTCCTCATCTACCAGGATGATAGGGGCAGGGGTGTCTACAGTGTCATCCTCTGAAGGATGGCCTCCTTCAGCATCCCCTGTGGGGTTTGCCTTAGAGGGCTTTAGAGTCTCAGACTGGTCTAAGAGCTCTCTTAGGTGGTCTGTAGTAGGGGAAGGCCCTGTCTTCAGACCCCTTAAGACACAAAGCTGTCTTAATTCCTTAAAGGAAAAAATAGCAAATTTGGATGGTGCCCTTGGAGGGTCACTCTCAACAGGAGTAAGTCCACTGGACCCCTCTGCTCCAGACATTGCTCTAGTGTGGGTGGATGTGTTGCAATCTACCTACACTGGTGTTTACCTACTAAACCTATCTAGTAGTTGTAGCTAGGGTGTGCTACTCCCTTTGCTCTACAACAACTAAGTTCAGTAGAACTTAAGTATACTAGTCTTGTTTTATATGTACCTAGCAGGTACCTGTATGATCTTTCAAATGATAATCTCAAAGATTGTAATGGTAAAACAACAGCAAGCTCAGATCCCAATCCACTGCCCACCAATGTGAGAAGTTGGCCTGGTATATAATGCTCACTAATTCTTAGTGATCACTTTGTACCATGCCAAGCAACCCTTATGATGATGGTTGTAATTCAACCTTGTAGACCAGTTATCCTAGTGGTAACGTGGACAAAGCAGTCTTAGGCTAAACTCTGAAAGGCATGTGAAGCCAGCTGTTATACCATACACAACCCCCTTGAATACCAAATGAAAGGGACACCACACAGATATATATTGAAAATATATATTGATTTATTAACTATAAAATCCCCTGGACTCTTTATGAGCACAGAAGCACAAGCGTTAAATCACAAGACAGTTTAAAATACACAAAAGTTGCACAATATGGATGAGCCCTAGGGGCCACCTAAACCATATACTAAGAAAGTGGTATAAGAGATACCAGGAGGAAAGTGAAGAGGCCTAGGGCCTTGGGAATCGCTGGAGCTATTCGGGACTGGCAATGACTAAGTCAGGAAAGGCCCACGGGACTCGGGTGCAGTGTTCAAAGTGCACGCACTTTCCAATGCAAAGTCTATGGTGCTTAAAAAGTACAAAGTTAGTTTAAGGGCACTTCCGCTGAACCTAGAGGAACAAAACTTAAGACACAGACCCTAGAGGTGTGTACCAGTGTAGGGACACCGGCGTTGCAATGTTACCTCACCCACAGGAAGTGGGTGCACAGGGTCGAAGTGGCGTCGGTTTTGACACGCAGGTTCTTGGCGCTTGAAGCTGAAGATGCTGCAGGCGATGTGAAGGAGAAGTGTCCGGTGGATCCAAGGGTGGATCTGAAGTGGTGAAGACCTGAAAGCAGAGGGGACAATGTTCAAAGTCACTGACCAGTGACCACCGTGGAACCAGATTGGAACCAGGCAAAGTCGGGTGCAAACAGGTGATGAGGTGTTGCTTCTCTCTGCAGCCACGTGGACACGAAGAGGTCAAGGACGTCCAGGAGTCGATCACGAGCTGTCCCTCGAAGGCTCTAGCTGATGGCGGTGTCGGCAACTCGATTAAAGCACACAAGCCTTGGCTAATGCAAGCCACGGGGAAAGTGAAAAAGGCTTATTACTCGGACCAGCAAGGTCAGAGTGGGTACTCCTTTCTACAGGAGCGAGGGCAGGTCTGGAGCAACCAGACCCACAGTGTAAATTGTAGGTTTCGTCGCCAAGATGGCCGCTGACCACGTGACAAGCGGCCGGGATGGCGAGTCGAGTGGCACAAAGCAAAAGGGCCCCACGCAGATCGTGGAGATGCTGGAGGGCTGATCTTTAGTGCAAATGCTGCTCGGTTGTGGGGCTTCTCAAACCCCAAAGCACAGAGTCGAGGGTGCCTCGGGTGCTGCGCAGTCAGCGTCTCAGGGGTCTTTCAAGATGGCCGCTCCCACGTCTCTCGGTGCCTCCACGGGTCCCTTCTTTGCAGGGACTGTGGATCGGGCTGTGAGAAGTCTGGGAAGCTGGGTCTTGTCAGGCTCTGGGCTCGGGCTCCGGCGGGAGGCGGCGGCAAAGCAGACGTCGAGGTGCTGGGTGATGCCTGTGTTCACAGGGTGGCCCCTCCTAGGCCACTAGGGAGATTCTCTTCAGTCTTCTGTGCAGCAGAATGTCGAAGTCCAGTCTTCTTCTTGTTTAAAGTTGATTTCAGGATGATCTGCTGTGCAATGGCACTGCTCCCTCTCTTATTCCAATCTGAGGGGTGGATCTCCTGCTAGGTCCCTCCCCTATGGGTGGGACCAGGAAGGGGGGTGGTTACACCCCCTCTCCTTTGTCCAGCTCCTCGCCAGGACTGGGGCTGGAAAGCCCCAGAACCGGTTTGGGCTGGCTTATGCACAGGGACACCTTGTGTGCCCCAGGCATGTCTCAATCTATTCAGCCCTGTCCTACCCAATACACAAAACCCTGTCTGGGGTGGTGCTCGCACCTCCCCAGGCAGGAAACCCTTTGTCCAGGCCCTCCTCGCTGGAAGGACTCCCAGCAGCAGGAGGTCAGACATGTGTCTGTGGTGGCAGCATCCATTTTGTGATGCTGAGGCTCTGTTTAACTTTAACCGGGGTTAAGGCTACACACATGTCGTGTCCCTCTAGAAGGGTGGAATGCTATCCCCGTCGCCAGAACTGGCGAGGGGATAGTATTCCAATTCGTATGACACCTTACTCGACATGTTTTGATAAAGCCAAACCAAAGATAGCATTTAACCGCGAGGATTATAATGCACTTAAGAGTATATGGTATGGCAATATCCCGGAACAGCTTAGGGAGTGGTTCCCGACAGCTGCAGACAGGCTCAGCTCATGCTAGAGCACCATCTCACATATTTCCAAGCACTCTGCCTCCAGGATTGATGAGGCCTTCCATAGGAGTGGCTGATAGGAACATATGTGTCCAGTTTAGGGTTAGGCACAGGCATACTGTACCTAAGTAAGAGGTGATTACACCAACTTACCCCAGCTGAGTGATCAGCCAGTTGTGTCAAATATGGAGGCCAGGCCAGGGGTGGCACAATACATGCTGCAGCCCCTGGTAGGCCTTGGCTACACCTATGCCCTGGGTACCTATGGTACACTGTTACAGGGGCCTATAAGGTGAACCAATTCCAATTGTGTTATGCACCTAAGGTACATGGAGTCCATTTTAAGGAGAGAGCAATCAGCCTGGGGCCCTGAATAGCAGGATCCCAGGCCAACTAAGTCAAAAACCAGCTAAACACCAGGCAAAAAGTTTGGGGGTAACCATAGTCAGATATCCACCTTCCTACAGCCGCCTTTTTACAAATTTTTGCTATTTTGATCAAACCAAAATCCGTAATTGACAATAGGGAAATCAAACCAATACCATCGATATATGAGCTTCTGCTTGGGAGTAATGCGGAAGGCTTGTTTCTGCGATACACAGATTCTTCTTATTATAGAAATAATTGTCAATTTGCAACTATAATCAGTGCCCTTAAAGTCTGGAATAAGATTCATAAACATATGCATATTAGTAAGATTAATAGATATACACCCTTGTGGCATTCGACTCTCACATCTGGTTTAGGTTTTGATGCCATAGCAAAAAAATGTAAATCCCTTGGTATCCAAACGGTCAATGATTTTTTGGTTAAGGGTTTTGAAACTACCTTTCTTGATTTGAAAACGAAATATAATTTACTTAATGGAGACTATCTTAAATTTGTTCAACTGTTTGCTAAGCTTAAAGCTAATGTATCATCAGTTGACTTGTCAAGCATTGAACTGCTTGAGTTAATGGGGAGATCCAAGATCAGAATTGGTAGACTGTATGATATTTTAATGACCAAAATTCAGGATGACCTTGAGAAAATTGAAGTAATGTGGGCAGGGAAGCTTGAAAATCCAAATATTGATTTGTATAAATGTATTGAGTTGTCAAATTGCCTTTTTATGTCTAGCAACCTCAAAGCCCAGTTGTACAAAACTATGTTTAGTCTGTATTATACCCCGGCTAAGTTACATGCTTGGGGAAAAAGAGAAAACGATCTTTGTCCCAGATGTGCAGTGGATCCCGCAGACCGTATCCATATATTCAGTAGTTGTTGCAAGCTTGATTCAATTAAAAGTATGATGGCAGATTACTGGGAGGCACTATTTGGTCACAGACTCTCCGAATCTGATTGTTTATATTTAATGGGCTATGATAGTTCTCTAAAGCTGTCAAGAAGGGAAAAAAGACTTGTATTTATCGGTACAGCAGTACTAAGAATTATTCTATCCGCACGATGGAATGATTCGGATCCTCCCAGCTTCCAGATGTGGTTAGCCCGCTTTTTAGCGGTATATAGCTATGAGACTTCAATTTATACTACAAGAGGACTGAAAGCCAGGAAGCTGGGAGATGCAATCTGGAGTCCGGTATTACACTGGAAGGATGGAATAAATCCACTATAAGCGACAGCATTTAGTTTATAGGGTAAATGCTGCTGGTTTTGTGTAATTTGCTATTTGTTTTCTCTTTATTGTTCTTTTTGTAATGGAAACCACAATAATTTGATTATATGTTCTGTTCTCATTATAACTTGCTGTGTATCCTATGTACTGTTCTGGTTTAAAATAAGAAAAAAGGATCTTCCCATAAAGAGCCCAAGCCCATGGCAATGTACACTGCCCTTGCCTCCCTCATCCATGGGATTTTATGTGCCCTATCGGCGTCTCTGACTTCGAGGAATGCCCGGGCATACTGGGAGAGCTCTGGGGTAACCCACAGTCTCCTCCAGTATGCCGCTGGTCTATACCGAGCTAAATCCTCTACTCTTTTACATCCCAAGTCATAAAAGAGGGGAACTAATGGGGTGGATACTGGGAGACCCGTTATTCCCCTAAGAAACTTGTTTTGGGCACTGGTCAATTGGGCAAGATTACTATACCCCCATAATTCTGCCTCTTAGAGAAACGCCGCACTAACATTGGTGTCATAGATTTTTAATACTGGGGCAATTGGGTGTGTTTGGGAGAGAAAAAGCTCCTTATTTAGTGCACATGCTAATTGGGCATGCTTAATAACTAGCTGGTTGGTATGGTATTTCCAGTCTACTTTCGAGCCCAGCGTTATGCCCAGATAAGAGAAGACTTGGGTCTGTTCTAATTGAGTGCCATTCATGACAACCCTCCCTCTTACATACGCTTATGCAGGACCATGAATTTGGTCTTGCTCACATTAATGGAAAGGACAAAGTCCTTACAGAATACATCAAATATTTCAATGGCCCTCTAGAGGCCCTGCTGTGTCTTAGAAATTAGCATAGTGTCGTCTGCAAACATCAACAGGGGAATCAGTTTACCATCCAACTTAGGAGCATCAGTTGGATGGTGCTACTGAGAAGAGAGTTGGTGCTAATACGCATCCTTGGCGTACCCCCCATAAAATTGGGAACCTATCTGTAACCTTCCCTTGTTGGTTCCACCAGACCTGGGCAAAATTATCCTTATGTAATTTGATTAAGAAAGCCAGTATGTCCAGTGGCATACCCTGACCTGCAAAAACATTCCACATTTTGGCCCGCGGCACCAGGTCAAAGGCTGACTTAAGGTCAACAAATGCCGCAAAGAGTGTGCCTCCTCCTAAAAATACCACACGCCAGTATATTAAACAAATCTAAAAACTTGATCTATTGTGCTTGTGTGACTACGGAACCCTGCCTGGAGAGGTGACAATATTTCTTCCTCCTCAATCCACCCTTGGATTCTCTGCAAAACAAGCCTAGCTATCACCTTCTGTATACAATCTATTAGGCTTATCGGCCTATAATTCCGTGGGTCAGAGCTCTCCCCCTTCTTAAAGATCGGAATGATCTCAGCGCCTCTCCAAGTATCAGGTATGGGTGAGCCGTTGGCAATACTATTAGCAAGGGACTGTATATACGGAGCCCATACCTCCTTATCATGCATAAACAAACCTGCTGGGACTTGATCAAACCCAGGTGCTCTTCCCTTTGGGATGAGTTTCAGTATTCTTTCAACCTCGGTTCTTTCAAAGTGTAACTGAATAACATCATTAGGAATAGAAACAAGATCAACATCCATCTCCCTATCAGGATCCGGAAGGGCAAACTGTTTTGCAAAATGTGAGACCCAGAGATCGGGCTGGACATGGTTAGTGGACAGCTCCCTCCAATACTCCTCATCCCAAGCCCGTTTAGCGTCATATTGGGCTTTCTTATATGAAGCTTGGGCATACCTAATTCCGTCCCTATCTTTCAGTTTTACTGCTTTTGCCAAGTCTTTGTACGCAACCCTGCATGATTTCCCATACCATTGTTCTTCCCTATTTATAGGACTATTCTGCTTGTTGGAAACCTTCTTAGTAAAATATCCCCCAAGTTGATTAAAAAGTTTAGTATGGATGGAAATAACGTTAACTACCACATCCTCCTGTGTAATACATTGCTGGAGCTCAAGTGTTTCCTCTAATGTTAATTCCCTCATTGCCGCTATGTTGTCATCTCTCGAGAGGTAATTTGCCCATTTAATTCTCCTTGTATCATTAGAGAGGAGAATATCGGCACCATCTATGCAAGCCTCCCGATGATTAAATGAAAACTGAAATAATAGAACTAGCGGATCATGATCACTTTCTACTCGTTCGACCACAGACATGTCCTTGACAGAGGGCCAATTATCCTTATTAATAAGGATATAATCTATTCGGCTCCTACATAAGCCATTATTAAAGGTAGTAGCCCCCAATTTATCCGAAGCCGTTCTACCATTCACCGCCCTTAACCCTTGCTCAATGCATAACACTTTGAGCAGTAGGGACAGCTGTGGAATATTCCATGAAAGGTCTTCTTCCATGGTAAGATTTATGTCATTACTATCAAGGGGTTCGAAGCAACAATTAAAATCTCCCGCAACTAGAATGTTCCCTTTCCCATTGTAAAAAGCAAGGAGCACTTCTAACTGAACAATAATATCCGAGGCTTTACCCCTTGGCAGGCCCCTTGCTTAAATTTTAAAAATATAGAGATCCTTAGACTCCGAACACTGGATTTGTATTAATAGAATTACATTACTTTTGGAGTCCAGTTGTTTGACTTTATAACTGCCATCCTGTCTTACCCAAGTTGTTAAGCCCCCCTTTGGCCTCCCCCGCAGACTGGGAGTCGCTGGATTTGAAAAATTTAAGTAACCCAGTCTATACTGAGTTAATCAACCATATCTCCTGAAGCATTATAGGGTCATAACTATCTATAAATGACAACCAATCTTCAGATGTTACCTTACTTCTTAATCCGGCAAGGTTCCAGGAGACCAGAGATGTTACACTAGGACCAATACAGGTAGTAGAGCGTCCCGGATACCCACTATCGCCTGGCCCCCTATCTAAATCTATTCTCCCTATTTCAGGGTGTACTTGACACAAGCTTGGGGCTATATTTAAATTTAAATTATTTTCCCTCTCCAGACACGATACCATATTATTGATAGGGGCACTACCTAATGGTGCATCCTTTACCAGGACTACAGGCTTCCCTATTTTGGTATTAGGTCCTAGGACTATTGATTCTCTAAGAGCTTGTGATGGTCTAGCCCCTGTAAGTTTCTTGTCTAGTCTACATGGTAGTCAGTCGTTGGTGTCTAGCGTACTCAAAACCTCAAACCTGTTATTCAATGGGGTCAAACTATTTGTAGGACCCTCCTGAATAAATTGTTGTCTTTCTACATTGCCCCCAAAAGGGGTACACAATTGGTAAAAGTAACCCAAGGGTAATACACCAATACCATCGGAGCCGATCCTAAATGTACCCGCCTGCCTCAGGATATGCCCCACCATCTCGGGAGACCTGAAACTTAAAACTACACAGTCTCCTGCCATACCCTTTCGCGATTGGCCAACCCATGCCACCCTCCTCACCATTTTAAACTCCTTGAAAAGATGATCCCCGAGCCCTGTTTTCCCATTCAAGAAGTGGAGTGCCTTATTTTTAAGAGTCGACCAATGCTCCTCTTCATGATCTGGCATTTTAGGGACATTTGCTAAAATAATAGAATAGGGACTTGCCTCGGGAGGAAGATGAAGAAACACCCCTGGAGGCCTACAATTTCCCACTCCCTGTAATCTCCCTGTAGGGCACTGTGGCCCTGACCTAACTCTGTGGTCAATATGTATTGGAGGGGTCTGTAGGTTTACCATTGTAGTCGTTAGGGGGCGTTTCGGGTCAATATTAGAAGTTCTAACAACACCAGTAGACCGCTCGCCAATTGTTTGTTCGGCGACAGGTTGAGTCCTGGTTGGGATATGGTACTCTTTCAGTAGATGTTTTTCTATTTGATTTAAACTTAGGTCGATTGCTTCGAGTTTTGCCATAACTGGGTTGATTAATACGAGAAACTTTTCCTCCAACTGCTTTATTAAATCTTGATTGTCGCAGGGGGAGCTATAACCTCGTATGGATACAGGGAGTTTATTCCCACCCTTGGCCCTAGGATTGTTTTCCGTGTTCACTGCTATATCCATTTGTACCCCTAACCCATGAGCAGGAGTTTTATTCCTAGCCTGCTTTGAATTCTGATAGCTTCCTTTGGGTGCACTACGTGCTTTTCTCTTCATAGGCAGATCTCTTCCTATACTAGCTTGTGGAGCCCTTGACTGCCTAGTGCGTGTAAAGGGAGGGGAAGTGGATGGGGATGAGCATGGAGTGTTAACCACTTGTTTAGGTTGTAAAGAACCCTGCTGTGGGGAGGATATAATCACATGCAGGGTTAAGGGACAGGCTTGTATTACCGCAGTTAACTCTGACGCAGATACCGGGTTTACAAGCAGGTTACGTGGGTCTAATGAGAGCCTCCTCTCAGTGAGCTCTATCTCCTTTATTAGCACCGATTCGGCCCGCTGGAGGAAGGCATCTAATGTCCCCACAACCCCTGCCCCTACAACAGTACCCCCCTTACGTGTGGTTTTGCTCATAATACAAACTATGTTCTAAATAAAAAGGAGAAGACAAACACTTAGAGCAAAACGCCTCAGCTAAAACCACTTAGCACACAATATGAAAAGCTGTATGCAAATCAACCAAACTGCTTAATCTCCCAGTGTCACAATTAAAAGGAAATATCTGCGGCTTACTTAAGTCCCAGTTCATAAGTGAGGAAGTAGAGGACTGGCCCAGCCAGCCTCTGTCGGGCGCAGGACGGGCCCGCCCTTTGCCCGGGCTTTGCCCGCGTGTTCTAAAACGGGTTGGGAATTTTCTCCCAGGGCGCCTGTTCTTTAGGATAACCGGGGTTCCCTGCGTCATCTTCTTCACAGCTGCTCCTCGGCGACAGCTGGCTCGCTGATTGCCTTGTCTCCTCCTCTCCTGAGCTTCCTCATAGACGGCTGGGGCTGGTATTCCCCCCGGTCTGGTAGGGAGAAGATCTCGTCGGGACCCCTGAAACATGAGGCTCCAGGGACTCCTCTGAATGGTGCAGTGAGGAGTGCTTCGATACTCGCGCAAAAACTCATGCAGTCTCTGTTCGGGGTTAGCATGCTCTACAAGGGCGATGCGAAAAGTCTTGTTAAGTGTGCGCATAAATCTTTCTACGTCTCCGTTGGCTTGAGGCCATTGGGGTGTTATGCGTCGATGATGGATTCCCCGCTGTTGGAGGAAGGTGGCAAAATTAGTTCCTTGGAATGGAGGGCCGTTATCGCTGCGCACCTCCTGTGGGTATCCAAACATCGCGAAAACCTTCTCTAGCGCTGGTCCAACATGGCTGAAAGCAGTGGAGGCCACTTTTTCTACCACTGGATATTTAGAATAAGTGTCCAGGATTACCAGGGTGTGTCCTTCCCCCGGGAAGCTCCCAAAATCTACACTCACTTTGGTCCATGGCATTGAGCAGGCCTCTTCGGTGATGACAGGGTAGGGCCTGTCGGGGTCGCTTGTCAATTGGCAGGGCATGCATCCTCGCACATATTCTTCCACCATCGCTTCCAGGTCCGGGAACCACATCTTTTCCCTCATTCTCGTTTTCATTTTTGTGATCCCCTGGTGCCCTCCATGGGCAAGTTGTACCGCTCGGTGCCTCAGGGACTGTGGGATGACTAGTCGAGATCCTCGCAGCAGGATGTTGTCTGCGGTGGCACTCGGCTCATGTCGAATCTGCCACATGTTTGTGAGTGCCTCTTTGTCTTCCGTGACCCAGGAATTGGTGTGACGAAGATATTCAGCCCATGATCCCTCCTGTACGGCTCTCAACGTCCGGGCGTACTCTGCGTCAGTGGCAGCTGCTTCCTTGATTTCGTTCAGGGCCATTCTTTGGGGGCACGAGGTAAGCGCCACCCACTGGGCAAACTCGTCACAGTCCCCATCTTCCCCCTTTTGGCTTTGTTTATCCGGATGGCGGGAGAGGAAGTCCGCTGGGTTTTTGGCACCCGGACGATACATTACCTCCATCTCATAGGGTTGTAGTTGAATCACCCATCGTTCTATGCACGGAGGTGGGTGTGGGGCCGTCCCTTTTGAAGAGGGATACCAGTGGCTGATGGTCGGTGACCATGACAAATGGGTGGCCCCTCAGGTATAGGTGGAAGTGACTGCATGCCCATTTGATAGCGAGGGCCTCGCGTTCAATTTGCGCATATCTGGTCTCTGTAGGGGTGAGAGCCTTGCTGGCAAAAGCTAAGGCCGTCCATTGGCTGGGTTCTTGTTCTTGTGTTAGTACCACGCCCAAACCTACGGGACTGGCCTCGACTAACACTTCTGTCCGCTTGTCAGGGTCAGAATAAGTCAGAGTGGCTTTTTCTAACAGGGCGTCCTTTATCCCTTGAAAAGCTTCGTCCTCTTTCGGTCCCCATTGCCATGCAGTGTCAGTCTTGGTCAATGCCCGTAGTGGCTCACTCCATGTGGCTAGTATGAAACGGCCACAATAAGTGGCCATGCCTAGGAAACTCCTAACTTCCGTCGGGGATTGTGGCGCTGGGGTATTCTTGATTGCCTTAGATTTTCTGGGATCCACCTGGATACCCTTCTGGCTGAAAACCTAACCAAAGAACTCAATTGTGGATTGGAAAAACTGGCATTTTTCTTTGTGAAGCGTTGCCCCATAGTCACGCAGTCTTTTCAGTGTATCTCGTAGGTGTTTGTGGTGTTCCGTCGCAGTTTTGGAATGGATAAGAATGTCATCGCTGACATTGATGACACCGGGTAAACCAGACAGCAGCTCTCTGATAGGGTTCTGAAATACCTCTGCCGCTGAGGAAATGCCAAAATGTAATCGTTTATAGCGCCGTAGCCCAAGGTGGGTGCTGAATGTGGTAATGAAACGACTCTCCTCAGCCAGGGGCAACTGGTGGTTTCCTGCATTTAGGTCGATTTTACAAAACCACCTCGACCCATTCACGTCTGCGATGTTGTCCATGGTAGGCGTTTGGTGACGTTCCCTTCTGATCGCCTTATTTGGTAGTCGCATATCAATGCACAGACGAATCACTCCTGGTTGCCGGGGTTTCTCCATGATCACCATCGGGGACACCCATGGTGTAGGTCCTGAGACCTTTTCAATGACCCCTTGGCTTTCCAGTTTTTCTAGTTCTTTTTCCACCAGTGGCCTCAAGTGGAAAGGAATCCGGCGATGTCGTAATGCGATAGGTGTCACCGTCTTGTCAATATGCAATCTCACTGGCTTGCATTTAATGCAACCCAGTCCCGCAAAGAGTTCGGGAAATTGTCCTAAAAGTTCATCTACCTGATGATCTCGGATCCGGTTGGCAAAAGCTATCAGTTTGAGGTCCTCCGCTGTGTGGCTGCTCAGAAGGGTGTCAGCCTCTCTATCAATTACTTGAATGGTCGCCATCACTTCCAGTTCATCCGCTTTGATGGGGACCGTAATTTTTCCCTTTAGGGGAAGTGGAGTATCCGCTCCATAGGCGAAGATTCGGGTTTTGGAAGGTAGTATCGATGGACGGGGACGCAGTTTTTTGAATTGTTGCAAACCCATAACATTTACTGTGGCTCCCGTGTCGATCACCGCCTTGACTTCATTTCCCCCCATCTGGACGATGCACGTGGGCTGTGGTCACCAGCGTTGCTTCAACTCTCTTGCAAACGAGATGACATGTACCTCTTCATCCTCCGAGTCTGATGATTCGTCATCTACAGTTGGTAGGTACCTCCCTGAATTCCTTTGGGCTCCTTCTGTGGGTGGTGTCATTCAAGGATAGCTGTCTTATTGCCCTTGTTGGTGGATTTGGTTTCCTTGACGTTCTCGCGTAGCCACGTCGTCTACACACCGATGCAAAATGGTTTGGAATCCCACAATGTGCACAAATTTTTCCTTGGGCAGGGCAGTCCTTGTCGGCATGGGGCTCGTGTCCACAGTATCCACACTTGGTTCGAGGACTCTCCCTCTTGGCCTCCTTGGGGTAGCGACCTCGTGTCTGTGTCTTCACTGCGTCAGCTCGTTCAGTCTTGACCGTGTCAGCTTTTCCCTGAGGTTTGTTTAACGCTTGATCCATCGCTGTGGCTATGACCGCTGATAGGTCATGCGACCTGGCCAGGATTAGAATGTCTTCTAATGTGATCCCTGGTTTCCGTAGGATTAGTGCTCGTAGCGTTTTGTCCCTGCACCCTTGAATCAGCTGTCGCCGTATAGCTTTGGGTTGATCTTCATCCGTGCAGGTGCTGGCGAGCTCCCTCACTCGGGCATAGAACTGGTCCATGGACTCGCCCTCCCTTTGCCTGGCTTGCCCCAGCTTGAAGATCTCAAAATCAAGATTTAGTTGCGGGTCAAAGTGTCCATTGAGGGCGTTTACTGCTGCGTTGTGGTCTCCTGCAGCGCCGGTATTTGACAGGTGTTTGAATAATTTAAATATTTCATTTCCCGCATAGTGGAGTAACAGAGACCTCTTGACTGCATTGTCCGTCTCCCTAGTGGCCATAAAATAGTTCTCTAGTCGCTCTAACCATATTTTCCAGCGCGGGGATGCAGTGGATGGGTCCTCCATTTCGCTAAAAGGTGGTAGTACCCCAGACGCAGCATGTTGGTAAGGGACATGTATCTGGGCAGTGGGCGCTTCCTCATCTACCATGGCTAGTTGTCAGGGGTTTTATCCTCCTTCCTTACTCCTTGCTCCGGTGGCTACTCGTCCTGAGTTGACCGTCCCTTGTGTTGCTTGTGACTTCCACTGGTTGTTGGGCCTTTCCTTGTGGTTGGGCTTCTTGTAGCTGCCGATGCTTTTTTTTTTTCTCTGGCTATTTTACTTGCGCGGGTGTTCTGCCCCTTGTTTCCCAGTGTCCTGGGCTTCAGGGTTCCTTCAGTGCTGCCTCACGCGATTCGCGTGTCTGTGGTAGGCCGCATTTTCTTGTGCGCATGTGCGCCCTTTTCTGTCCGCAATAGGCGTCTCCTGACGTACCACCCGCTTCTCGTTTTCGCGCTCTTTTTGGGCCCTTCCTAGTCGTGCCGTCTCGCCGCTCCTCACGCCCCCTGCTTACCGGTGGAGAGGGGATTCCTCCCAGGCGAGTGCTTCACTTCAAGCACTTCTACAGTCAGCGCCGACACGCGGCTTTCAGTGTGCCGCTCCTGCGGAGCCCAGGTACGAACCTTCGTTTCTTCGTCCTGTGGGTGCCAGGGTGCTTGCTAGCATCCCGTCCTCGTCGCCAGTGTTATGTTTGCTTTTGTGGGGTGAATGCCTATGGCCACTGGCATAGGCCGCAGGGGCAAGAGCGCGCAGCGGCAGTAAATGACCCTCTGACACTCGTAGTTTTGTCCGGAAGTGACTCCTCCGTGCAGGGACCCCCCTTTGATTACTTCCCCGAAGGCCACGCCTGGCCTGCGGATGTGTGGGTGCATGAGGGTGTAAAACTAGACCGCTGACCATTACATCTCGCACGTCCCGTGTGAGGGCTCGGGTGCTTTTGAGCACCTCACGGCGCTCCCGATGTCGCAGTGAGCCTGCGCCTGCAGGAGGTCTGGGAACTAAAGTCCGTGCTGGAGCCTCGTTCGTCTCAGCGGTCTCCTTCCGGCACAGCAGTCTCCCCTTGTTCTGTGGGCGAAGGAGGAATCCACACAATGGCCACAGGTAATGGTAAATTTCACAATGAACGGCGTCCCGCACTGCGTGAGGGCTCGGGTGCTTTTGAGCGCCTCACGGCGCTCCCGATGACGCGGTGAGCCTGCGCCTGCAGGAGGTCTGGGAAATGAAGTCCCTCAGTCTGTGCTGGAGCCGCGCTCGTCCCGGAGGTCTCCTTCCGGCACAGCAGTCTCCCCTTGTTCTGTGGACGAAGGAGGAATCTACACAATGGCCACAGGTAATGGTCAATTTCACAATGAACGGCGACTGCAATTAGTCTTATGAGGGCACACACATTAATTTAGTCGCTTTGACTACCAGTAGGAGCTCCCTACCCTCGTAGAAAGACTCTCTGAAACGACTGCACCAATTATGGCAAGCAGTTCATAAAATACATGTTCAAATAATGCAGATTGTTTACCTAATCGACATTTCAATAACAGCTGAAAATGTTTGCTCCTGTTCCGGCACGTGTTTTGTAGAACATTCAGTTGCAAATCCTCTTTATGTGGCCTGCATGTGCTTATCGGTGAAAAAATCACTGTCCATGAATATTTCATACTATTTTTCATGAGCCGATTTTTGCACCTTTTATATGAATGGAAGTTTGGGGTTTTTTAGGTTCTAGAATGAAGGTGAGGGGTGACAGTTGCAGGAAGTCTTCTTCCCAGTCAGAGGTGAATAAATAACCTCAGCACTTACATTGAAGAGTTGGCTTCACTTTTTTCACTGGCAGCGAGGATGGGATAGACATCCCCTGCCCAATATAGGTAAAATGCTGACTACCATCTAGGGGGCCAAAGGTGTTTTCTACTTTACATCGGTCATCAGCATACCTCCCGATTGTATTATATCCTGATTCTCGTCCATTGACCTCTTTTGTTACGCCAGAGGGGGTATATAGGTACAAGGGATGCCAGGGCCAACCCTCGGCAGCTGCAGTATTTCAACGAACTATGTACCATTTGCTTAAATATACACCCATGTGACATATTTTCAGAACCATATTCTAGTGTTTGGTGAGAATGTGATGGAACATGACATGACTTTGAGAATAGAACTAGAAATGTTAAAAAAAAAAGCGGTTTAAGAATCCAGAAAGAGAAAAGTTTAGAGTGGCTGGTATAGAATATTTAGGTAGGACATTGAATTGGTGAGAATGGAATTACCCTGGAAATTAGATTGGTTTCATTCATAGAAAAAGGTTCTTCTCTTGCATACAAGGACCTGTTGAGGTCCTTCTTGGGCCTAGCAGAATATTATTCTAGGTTTGTTCCCATGTTTTCAGATAAGACAAAACATATGCGCAAACTGAGGGTGAAGAATGAGAAGTTTGTTTGGTGTGAAAAATGTCAAAGTGAGTTCAAAGAACTGAGAGGGAGCATTACATCTGCACCAGCACTTGAGCATTTCGACATCAATGATGCTACCATAATGATCACTGATGACAATTCGGTTGGTAATGTGCCGTGTTACTGCAGAGAAGGAATGGCAAGGAGGTTACCATTGCCTACGCATCCAGGCCGTTGAGGATGCAGATTTGTTTTTGCCACCATTGAGAGAGAGGCGTTGACTATTTGGTTGGGTGTGAACCACTTCATAACATATGTTCACCATTTAGACTGACCACCACCCTTTGGATGTTTTTTCAGCCAGGGGACGAAAGAAAGCTTCACGTTGGATGAGGAGTATTTAGAGTACAACTATTGGATGGAGCATGTTCCCGGGAAGCAAAATGTTTTGGCTGATTGTTTGTCCCTGTTGCCAGTTAATGAGAGTTCAGGGGTAGAGTGCAAGCAGTATGAATGGTTGATGGCTAATGTGAATGTGATCACAGAAGACAGAATTTCCTATGAGGATAGATAGTTGCCTCCATGAATGATACTGCATTCCAAGAAGTAGAAAAATATCTTCACGACGGTTGGCCAGCAAGAGGAAAAAGGGATGCAGAGTGTTTCCACCAAGTGAGTGGAGCGTTGTCCGTGGTGGTATAAGAGGTACTGATGCAAGGGGAATCGTTGGTTACACCTGCAGAGTTTAACCCCTTCCAGGCTCATGACGAGCTGGGCTCGTCATGGCGTAGCCTCCTCGCACGCTGATGCCGAGCCCAGCTCGTCATGAAACATGGGATTTTGTAAATCTGAGCACAGGAGGAGAATTCTCTGAGCGCGGATGTGGTTAAAGAATGTGCAATTAGACTGTTGCATGAGGGACACATAAGTATGAGCACTACCAAAAGACAGGTCTGAGCTGAGTACTGTGGCCTGGGGTTGAATGTGATTGGAGAGGGACAGCAGATAATGCATGCTGTGTTCATGGAATGACTAGTTGCAGACCACTGTAAAGTACCCTCCTGTGGTAAGTGAGAAATCTGATGGACCATGGAAAAAGGTTGCAATTGACGTCACAGGTCCATTACGTGTGTTAGGTAACCGCCCTAAGTATGCTAAAGTAGTAGAGGATGAATGTTCACGAAATGCCCGAGGTGAAATTTACAGGGCACGTCAACTATGATACTGTGACAGAGTTTTTGAAGTAATTGTTTGTGAGAGAGGGTGTACCCGAGATCAATGTTTTGGATAATGGAGTTCAATTTGTTTCCGGACTCATGAGAAAGTTTCTCATGGAGTATGGGGTGGAGCACATTCATTCATCAGTCTACTACCATCAAAGCAACAGTCTCGTTGAGAGGTGGAACAGGATGCTGAAAGAAGGTTTGCAGTTGGCATTGAGTGGTTTAAAACACTGGAGAACGGGCATGGGAAATTAATTTGGTCCTATCGTACCATACTCCGTTGTGTGACTGGCAGAACACCTCTCTAAGTGATGAGAGGTTGCAACTCTCGAGCCTTGTTGTCTAAGGGGGTTAAAGAGGGACTAGTCTGCTAGGGAGAGAGTTGCAGTAAAAGATCGTGATAAGGTTGGAGATTGAGTCCGTATGTGGAAGAGACACAGAGTTAACAAATGGGAATCCAAGTATTAGAGTACTCACCAACTAAGAAGGTTGCACGAATATACACTTTCATTGAGCAATGGCAAAGATTGGAATTGCAAGAAGGTGGTGAAGGTCCCATGTGGTTTGGAATGGAAAGATCTGACGAAGCAAGAGAACAGTGAAAAAGGGTTGCATGGAAATGAGGCCGGATCCATGATTTAAATTCAGAGTAAGTTTGATGAGCTCTTTGCGTTTAGTTATATATAGTTAAATTGTATTTTCTTTTGAGTTACATTTTAATGCTCTGTATGTATTTTTGTGGTCTTTGCTCTGCAGTTATCGGGCATTTTTTCTGTTTACTTTTTTTCTTTATGCCCGTACATTTTTGTACCGATGAGTTATGCAAATTGTAGTAAATGTCCTCTCCACTGTTCTTCTCTGGCTAGACTGTACTATGTTATCTGTGACATCATAGAATGCCTGGGTGTCCCTCTAGCTCACTGTGCCTTTCTATCACTTACTGTGGCAGTTGGTCATCTCAGGCTGAGCTGCTAACAGCTGGCTCCTGGTGGGGTTTTCCTTACAATCTTAACCTGTCTATCTAACCTGGAAGGAACCTGCAATAAAGGATCTTAACCTACTAAGCGGACTCTGCATCTTTCCTTTACCACACAAATGTTGTAGTAATTTTTCCTTCTTGTCGATGTTTAGGGAGGAAGATGGATTGCAACTTTTGTAAGAGTGGATGGTTGGGGTTTTTAGGTTCTAGAATGAACGTGAGAGGTGACAGAAGATGGAAGTCTCCCTCCCGGTCAGGTGTGAATAAATAACCTCTGTACTTACCTTAGTTTGCTTCACTTTGTTCACCTCTCTTACATGGAAAGAAAGTGTAAGTCTTTAGAAAAAATTAGATACGTTTTTTATTTAAAGGACAAAGTTATGATAAATACATGCGTGTCTGAGGCAGTCGTACATCTGCCTCCAGTGCAGCTTAGTGACCTCCTTACTCAATAACGGAAGAACGCCACGGTCACCAGATTGCGTCATTGCCTTTCATTTTACAAATTGGATGTATTAGCCCATTGATTGAACTGAAGAGAAACAAGAACTGTAGCTTCCAGGACACATGAAGGTAGCCAGTCGGTGGTGTCTTTCTGATATGTTGTGATGTTGGAACACTAACATTGGCCTCTAACAATGGGCTAATCGCAATATTAGCACTGTTTCCCAGTTCAAGCTCTATGCCGCTTTCAAAACAATCAATAATAAACTTCACTTACACTTGTTATGTTAGAGATCCTAGGAATGTTCTGAATAAGATCTCTACCTTTACTTTAACCAATCCTAACAATTATATTTTTCTTGTATACCTCATTATTAATGCCACTGACCATAATAACTTCAGAGGCCTAAAAGTTGTGTGATCTCCTGATTTACAGGTGACCTAGATAATATTTTACACACTTAGCGTTACACTTTTGTTATTTGTAAGCACTTGAAATAACTGGTGTTACTATTACCAAATGTAATGGGATTCGATTTACTGATCTCAGAAAGATGGAAGATTGAGTGGCTTTGCTAGGAGAGAAAAGTATGGCCAAGAGATCATAGTTCATGTCATAGTGAATTAAAGGTGCCTATGATATGGTGTCGAAGTATCTTATGTCACAAACAAGTGTTTAACTTGATGAGCCGTTTTGATTCCATATATCCTAATTCATTCAACTGTTAACCCATAATATCCTTCTTTCTTCCATCTGGAGTATTTAACCGACATTTGGATCCAACCTATACCAAATCATAATGAATATGCAGATGACTCTTAAGTGCATGCTCTTATTACTTATTATCATAAGCTGGACATTCAGTGAGGTCCATGCACTATTGCCAACCACAAACCTCTGTTGCAGTTTGAGACAGGTAGTCAAAGAGGACTGAATTGTCAGATTTTGTAGTCTTATTATGCATTTTTCAGAGTTCCTTATTGATGCAAGTACACCATTGATGGTAATTCCCATTAGCCATTCCATGGTATCACCTTTCTACAGCTCTAGAGAATCTAGCAACTTTTAGCATTTCATGAGAGTGGCTAATAACAATAACCATCAGGGCCGGACTGGCCGTAGCAGGCACCGGGCAACCCCCCGGTGCGCCGCACGGGTGGTGGGCCGGTTTGGGGCCTCTGGGGGCCGTTTTTGTTACAGGGACGATTTTGCAGCATCGGCCCTGTAACAAAATCGGCCGAAAACCAGCCCTGGCAAAGAGCTCGGCGGCACCCACACCCCCCTGGGGGGGGGGCTGAGCATTTTGCCAGGACCGGTTTTGGTTCCCAGTCCGGCCCTGATAACCATGCTCTGATGAGTATTCCTACAACATAATCACGTCGATCCCCAGGAACAGACCATCGTGGAATTGAAGTAAAATGGCAGACAAAGACTTGATTGGAGCATAGAGCTCTACTCTTTTAATTGTTGCTTAGCTGCTTATGTGTTCTTTATGGTAGAATGGCAAGTTGTTATACCTGCACAGTGCTTATCCTTGCATGATTGGGTGTTGTTACCTGGTGATGAAGAGAACACTACCACTCCAGTAAGCTGCTGAACTGATGCCATAACTCCAATACACACCAGAAGATGTGAGGGTGAGGTACAGTAGTCACAGCATAAGTCATAATCAGTAGGATTTGGTGAGTCTGACACCGGAAATGGTCGTGTGATTTAGTGCTTCCAATAGAAGTGCCTAATGTCCGGCATTGTAAGAGGGCTGGTTTTATAAACAGGTGTGGAGGCGGTAGAGGTGGTTTAAAGGAAGAAGGTTTATTGAAAACAAATGAAGATGTGACAGGGATTGGTAAAGGTTCTTCAGTATTTTCTTCTTCTTCTGATGTCTCCGGGGATGTGGTGGGTGATGAAGGTTCTCTGGTGGTCTTCGCCTTGTCTTCAGGACGTGGTTGGTCTCCCCGTTGGCTCATAAGAGAAGGGGGGAAATAAATGAGGGAACCGTGAGAATGGCAGTAACAAAATATGTAGGATGAGTTTCCCTTCACCACACCTTTGGTGTTTTGTGATAATCAGTAGGGAAGTGACGGAGAAAACAGACACTAGTGAATACGGAGGTAGATCCAGGCTAGGAAATTAGGGACTAAGGAGCAATGTCTTACTGTGCCTAGGGTGGAGGAAAGAAAAGAGTGCTCACAATTCGCATGTCATGGAAAAGAAACAGGAGCGCGTCGTGCAATTTACAAGGTGTAAATATAGTTGTTACCCAGCCCACACGGCACTACCATGGTGCAGTCCGAGTATTTGCATCAAACTTTCCTTAGTCAACACGCAGCTGGCACCGATAACATAACCAAGAGAACAACACTAAACAATCCCTCCCAGTCTCCTTTTCCACCCGCTTCCCCAAATCTCCCGATGTCACTCACCGACCCCGCCGCAACTCTTCTTAGAGTCACGGCCGCTCTCCAGCATCCACCAGACACCACCAGTCCTCGCATCAGCTGTCTTCGTCGACGTCCTGGTTGTTGGCTGTCTCGGTCTCCAAGTCCTCGGGTCCCGCGTCTTCCTGTACAGGGTCCACCAAGTCTTCTATGGCTCCTGCCTCTTCTACGGGTCCCGCGTCTTCTTTCTCCGTCTGCACACTGTGACTTCCGTCTTCGGCGTGTGTGTGTGCGCTTTCTCCACCCCCGCCTCTTTGTAGCCGCCTCTCATTCGTCTCACCGTACTGCTTCCGGGTTTTGCCTAACCCACTTCCGGGTCATCCCCGTCATCGCGTCCGTGTGCCTGAGGAGAGACAGCAAAGGAGCTTGGTTGCTGAAGTCCACTTTCAGGGCAGCGAGAGGATGTTACTTGGGTACAGTCCTCCTCTATTCCGGTATCTTCCTCACATCCCCTTTCCCTTGCTGTCCTTCTTCTAGAGTCTGTACCTTGGGGATATCTGGACAGGTAATCGGCATTGCCTTGTTCTTTCCCTTTTCTATGCTTAGTATGGAATCTATATGGCTGTAAGGACAGAAACCATCTAAGTACCCTTTTGTTATGACCTTTATTTCTAGCGAACCATTCTAGGGGTGCATGGTCAGTAAAAAGAGTAAACTCTCTTCCTTCCAGATAGTATCTCAAGGAGTCAACGGCCAATTTGATGGCCAGGGCCTCTTTTTCAATAGTCGCATAGTTTTTCTCTCGGGGAAACAGTTTGCGACTAATGTATAGGATCGGTTTCTCTCCATGGGGTGTTTCCTGTGATAGAACCCCAAGCCCTGGTCAGAAGCATCTGTCTGCAAGATGAAGGGACGGGTGTAATTGGGACTTATCAGAACAGCATCTGAAGTTAGAGAATGTTTTAGGACTTCGAAAGAATGCACTACGTCAGCAGGAGGGGGATCTCAAAATTGCTTCTGTTTGACTGTTTTTTTGGAGGAGGTCAGTTAGGGGGGCCGCTAGTTGGGAAAAACTAGGGATGAACCGTCTATAGTACCCTAATAACCCCAAAAAAGCTCTCAAATCTTTTTTTGTTCGGGGCATTGGGATTTGTGAAATGGCTGTTAGTTTAGACGTCTAAGGTCTTATCACTCCTTCCCCTAACAGGTAACCTAGGTATTTCATGGTCTGTGCAGCCAAATGACTTTTGGCAGGATTTATTCTTAACCCGTATGATCCTAAAGTCTGAACAACTTGAGAAAGGTGTGATAGGTGTTGACCCCAGGTTTCGCTATATATCACAATATCGTCGATATAAGCCCCAGCCTAATTGCCATGGGGTCTCAATACTATGTTCATGGCTCTCTGAAATGTTGCTGGGGCCCCATGTAAGCCGAATGGCATTACCTTGAATTGATATAACCCATCAGGGGTAGAAAAAGCAGTTTTTTCTCTGTCTTCCTTCTTGAGAGGTATTTGCCAGTACCCCTTACATAAATCCAGGGTACTAATGTACTTGGCTCTTCCTATCCTTTCTACCATTTCGTCCACCCGTGGAAGGGGGTAGGTGTCAAAATCAGAAATCTTATTTACTTCGCGAAAATCTATGCAAAATCTGACTGAACCATCAGGTTTGGGTACAAGTACAATGGGTGAATTGCATTCGCTCATAGATGGTTCAATAATGTCCATCTGTAACATTTTCTGTATCTCTTATCACTTGACGGCATGACTCAGGGATACGGTATGGTCTTAATTTGACCCGTTTACCCGGTGGAGTTTTAATGATGTGTTCAATGAGAGTAACCCTCCCGGGAGAGGTAGAAAAGACATGGGACAAAGACTGTAACTTCTGAATCAACTCTTCTTTCTGAGGAACTGGTAGTTCCATATCAATACTCTGCTGGAATAAAGGGTCTGGAGATTCTACCATATTCACTGTCGCTGGTACAGGTCCCCTCCAATTTTTTAATGAAATTAATGTGGTATATCTGGGTTACATGTTTGTTAGCATCGGTTTCAATGCCATAGGTAACTGGAGTGACCTGAGCAATGACTTTATAGGGTCCCTGCCATTGTCCCAACAACTTTTGGTCTGAGGAAGCCATCCTGAGTAAAACGAGGTCTCCTATTTGGAATGATATATTCTTAGTCCCTTTGTCATATTTACCCTTTTGGACACTCTGGGCGTTTTCCAGGTTAGTTCGTACAATATCCCAAATCTGTCTCAAATGTGTCTTTAAGTTGGAGACATATTCCGGGAGAGGTTTCGTATTGTCAGGTTCATTTTCCCACTGTTCTTGGGCCATGTCAAGTAAGGTGCGAGGTTTATGCCCGTACAACAACTCAAAAGGAGAATATCCAGTACTTCTCTGCTCCTTGCACCTAATGGCGAAGAGGGCTAGAGGGAGAATATCTTACCACTTCCGCGCTTCTAACGCCAGTAGTTTTTTAAATGTGATCTTAATAGTGGCATTGTATCTTTCAACTAAGCCATCCGTCCGGGGGTGATAGGCTGCTGTTTTTATTTTCTTCACCCCCAACTGAGTACAAATGTCTCGCATCATTTTGGAGACAAAAGGGGTTCCTTGGTCCGTCAGAATCTCTTTGGGGATTCCTTCTCTAGAGAAAATTCCAATCATAGCCTTGGCAATGTTGGCAGTGTCTGGACGGCGAAGGGGTATGGCTTCGGGAAATCGCGTAGCATAATCAACAAGTACCAGAACATAGCGACAACCACTACGCGAGGGTAGCAGGGGGCCTATTCTGTCCATGCCCACTCAACTGAACGGTTCATCAATAATAGGGAGGGGATGCAAAGGTACCCTCGGGGTTTGATATCGGCAGTGTTTCTGGCAAATCGGGCATTCCCTACAGTATTGTTTCACATGATGGGATACCCCTGGCAAGTAAAACCTCTCTAGAATGGTTGTCTCTGTTTTATCTGCCCCAAAATGTCCCCCTAAAAGATGGCTATGGGCTAGGTATAACACTTTGTCTCGAAACTGCTTAGGGATTAGTAACTGGGCTTTCTGATTAGGACCTCCTTTTCTATATAATAAACCCTGTTTAACAAAGAAGTAAGGACATACACGGTGTGGTTCTTCGTTTTCAAGAGCCTTGCTCCATGCTTCTTGAAGTAGAGGGTCCTCTCTTTGGGCAGTATGGAAATTCCTGTCTGTTTCCCATGGATTCTCTTCGGGTATAATGGGCATTACCACGGGTTCTTTCCCTTTTTCCGCCCTTCTTTGCCTTCGACTTTTCCTTGGTTTGGCTGAAGGCCATTCTTTCCCTGTGTTAGTGGAAAAAGGAGCGGCGGACAGCCATTCTTCTTCAGGTACGGGAGCATTTTGCAATAAGTGAGTCAACTTGGGATAATCGTTTCCTAAGATTACTGGTTCTGGTAGTCGGGGTATAAGGCCTACAGTCATAGATGTTCCAGCATCATGAGGATGTTGAATCTGAACCCGAGGAGTGGGGTAGGGTTTCGTGTCCCCATGTACACATTTAATGGCCACCATTCCGTCTATAGGTCCTAGGTTTTTACCAAGATCTTGGGGCCTGACTACGCAATGTAAACAACCCGTGTCAGCCAAAGCAGTTAAAGGTTGTCCATTCACTGAAACAGTGCACCTATATGGGGGTGGCTTCTTTTCGGTAGGTGAACAGTAATAATTATGGGCCAACCCGATCTCCATAGGTTCCTATTTCTGTGTACAGAACCTGGCTATATCAAGTCAAGTCAAAAGATCTTTATTCGGATTCAACATCCATAAAAGTACATAAAATCTCAACATCATGGAATATCATACAGGAAACCAAGTCCAGTGCACTTACATGAAGAATTATTAAAATCACATAATAAAATCAGCAAGTTCATCATAGTGCGTGTGTGCAATTAACTTCAAAAATAGAAATATCGAGTTTTTAAGTTTATGTTAAAAAGAACTACGATTGGCAACACTACAAAAGGTAATTCTATAATGTGTGCAAAATGCAATTATTTGTGCAAAATAAGGCAAAATCAGCAATTCACAGTACAAAACTTTTCAAGGCAAGTTCAATGACACTTTTGAGCGGATTGCAGATTTAAGAAAGCAACTGACTCTAAAAATTACTTCGTCACAGCTTAACCGTAATAAATCTTCAAAGGCTAATTCAAAGTCAAATTGGTCAGTATTACGAAAGTATGGCATTAAAAAATGTTTGGTATATTTGACATAAAAACCACAAAAAAGTGTAAAGTGCAAAAGGCTTTGTTTGCCACCTTGGCTACATGGACAAATTAGATGCTCCAAATTCCTATTAAATCCTATTGGGAAGCATAATAGGTTTTTAATGCTCCCGTCCCTGAACGGGAACAGCAAGCTCCTGTTCCATCTACTCATCTTTCTGCACAGGTAGCTTTCAGGTAAATTAGGAGGCCTGTCACTTGGTGTCCAAAATGATAGATACCTTATGACGGCCGGTTTTGTAAGGTCTTTCTTTTCTCTCTCACAGTTGTAGTGGCTATACAAGGCCCTTTTTACTAGGTTCTTATGTGAGGAGCCTATTATGTGGGGAGATGTGAATAAATGTTCCTGCTCCACACTCAGTAGGCTTTTTTCCACCGCCGCGAGCCATGGTATCTGGGTGGCCCGGTCACATTTCAAGCAGTCCTTAATGATGTCACGGGTCAGGGACGCGACTTGATTCCTCCATATTTTCAGCCAAAACAGAGCAGGTCTGGCTTTTATAAAATCCTCTGTGTATTTAATGCGCAGTTCTTGGTGGCACAAGTAAGTTGGGGCAGAGATGACCCCTCCCAAGATCTTCCTGCAAAACCGGTTCTCCTCTGTTTGTATGTTGGTACAATTTGTATAGCCCCATACCTCAGCGCCATAAGTTCCTGTGGGTAAGCATTGGGTCTTATAAATATGTAACATTGATGCGATGACCTCAGCGCTTTTTGGTTGGTGGAGGGAGGTAACAGAGTTTATGGCTTTTGCTCAGTTTATTTCTACCCTGTGCTACATGCGGTTGCCATGAACCAGAGTCAGCAAACAACAAGCCTAGGTAAGGAAAAGTGTTAGTGCATTTTAAAACATTATCCCCTATTGAAATACAATTAATCTTATGCTTTTTTGGACCACAACACATTATTAATGATTTCTTAAAATTTGTTCAGAGCCCCAGATCTGCCATATAGGCAACAAATCCTGAAATTAAAATTTTTAGTGCGTTGGGTGTGCGGGCCATAAGTACTGCGTCATCCGCGTAGAGTAGAGCTGCAAGTGGTCTGCCATTCACTTCAGGGGCGTAACAAACGCCCCCGCAGCCCCCGCAATGCGGGGGGGCCCACTCTTCAGCAAATGAAGGGGGCCCCGGGCCCCTCAGCACTTCAGAGAGCTGTGAGAGAGTCTTGCGCTGAAGCAAGCCTCTCTCCCTCTAAAGCAGGTGCAGGCTGTCTGCAGCCTCGCTCCCTCCCTCTGACTGAAGAGAAACAAAGTAACAAGTTGCAATGTTTCTCTTCAGTCAGAGCTAGCAAGGCCCAGAAGGAGGATGGGGTGGGTGGGGGTCCCCGAGCAGGAGGCAGCACAGAGCAATTAGGACACAGAACAAGTCATGAGGTCAGGTCTACCTAGTTGTGAGAGGGGAAATGGAGATGGTGTTCTTCCGACCGGTTTTGAAGGCACCCCCCACACTCATGACAAGAGTATGGATGCAAATATGCATGTTATTCATGAACTGGTTGCCATTTCCTAAGGAAGAATGGGCAGACGGGTAACACGCTGTCCCACACACTTGCAAGACTATGTTTTGAATTAATGGTTTCAAGATCCTATCTTCTCAATGTTGTCAAATATTGTAGTACTATTTCACAACTTTGGTTGTCATTTAACACCGCACCTTTAGCTGCAGCTCTCCACTGTGAAGTATTTTAAACAATAGCTTGATTCCTATAGGAAATCTTTGGGTTGGATATTTTTGAGCTTTCTAGTGAGGGTGGTGTGGAAAGTTGGTATTCTTTAGTGAATTTGCCTCTATAACATCAGTATATGGTTTCTCTGAATTTAAACTGTGAGAAAGGTGGAGTATGTCTTGAGTCGGTATCCCCTTTGGGAGTGGGGGCCCTCAGAGTCAGACTGTCAGCATTCTCAAGGGCAATGCGCATATGAGAAGGGATGAGGCAGCAAAATGGTGCCCTCAGGTAAGCACTCTTGTTAGCACGCACCATGTGGGCGTCCGCAGGTGGGTTTGTAAGGGGGGGGGGGGGCAGAGAAGGGTGCAAGGTAGAGAGGAGATGAGTGCAAGGCAGAGAGGAGATGGGTTCCAGGTCTTGTGAGAAGGGTGCAAGGGGGAGGGGAGAAGGGTGCAAGGTAGAGAGGAGAAGGGTGCAAGGCAGAGAGGAGATGGGTGCAAGGCGGAGGGGAGAAGAGTGCAAGGGGGAGGGGAGAAGGGTGCAAGGTAGAGAGAAGGGTGCAAGGTAGAGAGGAGATGGGTGCAAGGCAGAGAGGAGAAGGGTGCAAGGCGGAGGGGAGAAGGGTGCAAGGCGGAGGGGAGAAGGGTGCAAGGTGGAGGGGAGAAGGGTGCAAGGCGGAGGGGAGAAGGGTGCACAGCGGACAGGAGATGGGTGCAAGGCAAAGGGGAAAAGGGTGCAAGGTAGAGGGGAGAAGAGTGCAAGGCGGAGAGGAGATGGGTGCAAGGTGGAGAGGAGATGGTGCAAGGCAAAGGGGAGAAGGGTGCAAGGTAGAGAGGAGAAGGGTGCAAGGCAGAGGAGAGAAGAGTACAAGGCGGAGGGGAGAAGGATGCAAGGCAGAGGGGAGAAGGGTGCAAGGCAGAGGGGAGAAGGGTGCAAGGCAGAGGGGAGAAAGGTGCAAGGCGGAGGGGAGAAAGGTGCAAGGCGGAGGGGAGAAGAGTGCAAGGCAGAGGGGAGAAGGGGGGAGGGGAGAAGGGTGCAAGACAGAGGGGAGAAGGGTGCAAGGCAGAGGGGAGAAGGGTGCAAGGCAGAGGGGAGAAGGGTGCAAGGCAGAGGGGAGAAGGGTGCAAGGCAGAGGGGAGAAGGGTGCAAGGCAGAGGGGAGAAAGGTGCAAGGCAGAGGGGAGAAAGGTGCAAGGCGGAGGGGAGAAAGGTGCAAGGCGGAGGGGAGAAGGGGGGAGGGGAGAAGGGTGCAAGACAGAGGGGAGAAGGGTGCAAGGCAGAGGGGAGAAGGGTGCAAGGCAGAGGGGAGAAGGGTGCAAGGCAGAGGGGAGAAGGGTGCAAGGTAGAGGGGAGAAAGGTGCAAGGCAGAGGGGAGAACGGTGCAAGGTAGAGAGAAGATGGGTGCAAGGTAGAGAGAAGATGGGTGCAAGGCAGAGGGGAGAAGGGTGTAAGGCAGAGGGGAAAAGGGTGTAAGGCAGAGAGGAGAAGGGTGCAAAGCGGAGGGGAGAAGAGTGCAAGGTGGAGGGGAGAAGGGGAGCAGGGTGCAAGGCAGAGGGGAGAAGGGTGCAAGGCAGAGGGGAGAAGGGCACAAGGTGGAGGGGAGAAGGGTGCAAGAGAGAGGGGAGAAAGGTGCAAGGGAGAGGGGAGAAGGGTGCATGGCAGAGGGGAGAAGGGTGCATGGCAGAGGGGAGAAGGGTGCATGGCAGAGGGGAGAAGGGTGCAAGGCAGAGAGGAGATGGGTGCAAGGCAGAGGGGAGATGGGTGCAAGGCAGAGGGGAGATGGGTGCAAGGCAGAGGGGAGAAGGGTGCAAAGCGTAGGGGAGAAGGGTGCAAAGCGTAGGGGAGATGGGTGCAAGGCAGAGGGGAGAAGGGTGCAAGGCAGAGAGGAGAAGGGTGCAAGGTAGAGGGGAGAAAGGTGTAAGGTAGAGGGGAGAAAGGTGCAAGGCAGAGGGGAGAACGGTGCAAGGTAGAGAGAAGATGGGTGCAAGGTAGAGAGAAGATGGGTGCAAGGCAGAGGGGAGAAGGGTGCAAGGCAGAGGGGAGAAGGGTGTAAGGCAGAGGGGAGAAGGGTGTAAGGCAGAGAGGAGAAGGGTGCAAAGCGGAGGGGAGAAGAGTGCAAGGCGGAGGGGAGAAGGGGAGCAGGGTGCAAGGCAGAGGGGAGCAGGATGCAAGGCAGAGGGGAGCAGGGTGCAAGGCAGAGGGGAGAAGGGCACAAGGTGGAGGGGAGAAGGGTGCAAGGCAGAGGAGAGAAGGGTGCAAGGCAGAGGGGAGCAGGGTGCATGGCAGAGGGGAGAAGGGTGCATGGCAGAGGGGAGAATGGTGCAAGGCAGAGGGGAGAATGGTGCAAGGTAGAAAGGGTTCAAGGCGGAGGAGGAGAAGGGTGCAAGGGGAAGGGGGAGAAGGGTGCAAGGCAGAGGGGAGAAGGGTGCAAGGGGGATGGTGATGAAGTTAAAAATGTGCCCCCCCCCCTCAGAAATATTTCTGCGTACGCCCATGGCAACACACACTACTTTGTGAGAGAGTGGAGTGAGAGAGAGAGTTGAGAGAGAGAGTTGAGAGAGAGAGAGAGTTAGAGTGGAGAGAGAGAGAGTTGAGAGAGAGAGTTGAGAGAGAGAGAAAGTTGAGAGAGAGAGAAAGTTGAGAGAGAGAGTGGAGAGAGAGAGAGTGGAGACAGAGTGGAGAGAGACAGTGGAGAGGGAGAGAGAGCGAGAGTGTATTGAGACAGTGGAGAGAGAGTGGAGAGGGAGAGAGTGGAAAGAGAGAGAGTAGAGAGAGAGTAGAGAAAGACAGCGGAGAGAGAGTGGCAAGAGAGTAGAAAGAGAGTGGAGGGAGAGAGTGTGGAGAAAGTAGAGAGAGACAGTGGAGAGAGTGGAGGGAGAGAGAGTGAATAGAGAGTGAATAGAGAGTGGAGAGGTGGAGGGAGACAGTGTAGAGAGAGAGAATAGAGGGTGGAGGGAGACAGTGGAGAGAGAGTGGAGAGAGAGGGAGAGTGAGAGAGTGGAGAGAGAATAGAGAGAGAAAGTGGAGAGAGAGACCGTGGAAAGACAGTGGAGAGAGAGAGAGAGTAGAGATAGAGTTGACAGAGTTGAGAGAGAGAATGGAGAGAGAGAGTGGAGAGAGAGTAGAGACTGACTGACTCAGAATGAAGACTGACTGACTGAGAGACTGACTGGCTGAGAAACTGAGAGAGAGAGAGAGAAAGAGAGAGAGACTGACGGAGAGAGAGAGAGAGAGAGAGAGAGAGACTGACTGACTGACTGACAGACTGACAGAAAGAGAGAGAGACTGGCAGACTGACTGACTGACAGACTGACTGAGAGAGACTGACTGACTGAGAGACTGAATGACAGAGAGAGAGAGAGAGAGAGAGAGAGAGAGACTGACTCACTGAGAGAGACTGTGATGGAATTGGGGTCACGGTGTGTATGCAGCTATGCAATGCCTCTTAAGATTGCTATTGTCTACTAATAAAAATGTATTATCAAAATGTGCTCTTTGTAGTTACATCTGCTTTTGAAATACTGCATTGTCGCATTGTCTAATGTTTTAAAACGGAAATGAAAAGGAGTAGTGGATGCACTTTTGTCGAAACTGAACGATGAGTGGGCCCGATGTTGTATATCATGACAGGAGTCTGCATCCGGACACTCACCTAGAATTGGGCAAACTTCCCTGGCGTACTGATTGCAGGGACCCTGTAATGAATGAACCACCACCTATGATAGCCTGCTGGCAGACTAAGCCCAACCTTTGACTCCACCATCCAGTGTTACTTATAACGGCTGGATTAGTTACAGTGGTGTAACAATAGCCCCTCATCCCCCGCAGTATGGCGGGTCGCTGGCCTGAGAGCTCTAGACTGGCACGGAGGATGGGAGGGGGGCCCCCTCCATGTAGTTTGCAGGGGGGCCCCCTCATGTTTCGTTACGCCACTGCACAATACAGAACTCCAGCAGACGTCAACCAGGCTGTCCAGAACTTCCCCACCTAGAGCAACAAATGCACCAACAGCAGTCTCGCAGAAACCAGCAAAACCTCAAAACAAGCCAGCTGGTACAGCCCGGAGCTCAGAACCACCAAGCGCAGTTGCCACCAACTCGAGAAGCGATGGCACATCACCAGGAACCCTTTCGAGAGAGCCACCCACTAAGCAACATTCAGCAACTACCACCTGGCATCAAGGAGGCCACAAGAGCAGCTATCACCCACTGCATCGACACCCCGGCCAACCACACGACGGAACTCTTCAAAATTGTCAAGGAATTCTCCAGTCCAGCTGCCACATAGAACACAATTCACCCCTCCCAAGAACTCTGCGGCACCCTCTCAGACTATTTCCTCAGCAAGATCATCACCATCTACAACAACTTCGAACCAGCGAACACCAGCCGAATGATAACAATCTGGTTACCACTCAGACCACCACAACCATCATGTCGTTCATTCACTACTGGGCACCCACTGCCCCCTGTCTCCAACCTCTGAGCAAACCCAATCAGCATATAACTCACCAGCATCTTCAACACCTCCATCTCCACAGCCACTGAAGTAAGACACGGAGGCAAGTGAAAGGTCAAGTGGGTTTATTTTGGTAAAGTAGAAACACCCATGACCGGGAGCGTCCAGCAGCTGCGAATCCAAGGAGCAACTGACCCACGTTGCTAAGGAGCTCACAGCTGCTTTTACACCCGAGCGTGGAATACAAGTTAAACATAAACAACTTCACATGTAATGACAGCGGGCTCGAGGAAGTGCGAGACCGCTGTCAATGCCAGGAAAATGCGGACTTGCAGCAAAGCTGAGAACTGCAATATAATACATATTACAACATTTCCCACCAAAACAGAGGATGGGAAAACCATAACAAAATGCAAACATTTAAATAAACGAGGGTCTTTGTGGAAAGACACAGCAACATCTATGAATACTAACAGCAAATTAAATTATGTAAAGCCAGGTGTAATGTGGCAGGAAATACCACAGGATAAATACAAAAATGTACCCCAAAACATAGTCTTTGAATTTGTTGGACATCAGTCTTTGACGCCCCTTAGACATTGCATCAGTATCATGCGTTAAAGCAGCTTGTTGTTCCAAGTTCCGTGCCGATCCCATAGGACTCACTTCATCTCTGTGGAGCACCTCCTTCTTTTGACGCCAATCAAACCATTCACAACGATCATCACTGTCCACACAATGTTTATGTATAATATCGGCTTGTGAACTAGTAATGCGGACCAGGCATCATTCCACCATCCTTTGTTATCAAGGAGGGCTGACCCTGGGCTCACCTGCCTTACCAGCACAGGCAAAGAAAACTTAGATTTCCCTTTTGCCACTTTTCTTGGACTGTTTATGAGTACCCACTCACCTTTATGTAAAGGTAAGACTTCAAAGTACTTCCCTGAATCAAATTGAGTTTTCTTATTCTCTTGTTACTGCTGTACTCGAAATGTAAGTGTTTCTAGTGAGGTGTCCATAGATTCCGCTTTCTGGTCCGTTTTCTCACGAAGCCAATTTGGAGACCAACCAGTATGCACCTTCCTACCTCTGATTAGTGTAAAAAGGGCTATCCCTGTTGTGGAGTTCAGAGTCGTGTTATGGAATCAAACTTTCCTGCGTACAAATTCTAGACAGTCTTGTCCAGATGATAGAGCGGTTTGTATCCCTTCTTTCACAATGTTATTTCCTCTCTCAACTAGGGCGTTGGAAGTAGGAGAATATAATGCCACCTTTAAGTGTCTGATATCATGCAGTTTGAGAAAGGAACACATATGCTGTGAACACAGTGTGTCCCGTTATCGGTGACATTAACTTTCAGCAAACCCTCCACTATAAAAATACTTTGCATAAATGTAATAGCATTATCAGTAGTTGCCCCATCACAAAAACAGTAATACATCCATTTGGTGTAATAATCCACAAGCAGAATCAAATACCTATGGCCAGATGATAAAACTTCATAGGGGCCAGAGAAGTTTAGACCCACTTAATCCCAAGGATTTAGGGGGAAGAGGGACTGGTTGAAGTGGTGTGACCAATGTTCTCAAATGTTTATCTGACAATAAACATTCTGCCCATTTCTCAATTATATTCTGACTTTAGATTCTTTGGAGTGCCACCTCTTATACGGTTTCAACTGTTGACAAGTTTTGGCGACACCAAGGTGTCTTTGATGGGCTGACTGAATGATAGTTCTGTGTGAACTTTCTGGTGGAACAAAAAGATCATGGCGCATAACCATACTTTGAACAACAGACAATTCATCAGCTACATTAACCTCCGTAGAAAGAGTTCTGTGCTCCGGTCAGATCCCAGTAACAAACTCTTTGACCTGGGATAAGGTTACATCTTCAGCATAGATGTTGTTCCGTTAATCTTCTGAAATAGGTGAACATTCCAATATAGCATCCACCTCTGCAACCACACACTCAAAAGCATCAGTTCCATATGATTCGTCATCCAATGCCATCCAAGATAAGCATTCTGCACTGAAATTCTTGCATCAAGGTATGTGTTTGATGACGAAATGATATTTTTGTAACTTGGATAGCAACCAAACTAACCAGGCCGAGGCCTTGTTAGCACTGCCGCTACTAAGCAAGTGCATGAGTGGTTTGTGATCAGTGTATAATTCAAATTCCTGTCCCCTAATTTAATTCATGAATTGCCCACATACACATGCAAGGACCTCGTGCTCGATAATGCTGTAATGTGTTTCTGCAGGAACCAAGGCCCTAGAAGCAAAAGCAACTGTGTGTGCTCTACAGCAACCCACTGCCCAAGACTGAACTATGACCAGTGAGGCTTGCATCAACATTCACAAAACATTTGTGACCATCCTGAAACTGACTTAAAGCAGGGAAAACTTCTATAAGGTTCTTTACACTTTCAAAAGTACCCAGAAGCGTGTTGGTCCAAATAAACTTCAGTTTGTGCATAACCCTGCACGAACCGGGCATTATATTCTGCGAGCCCTAGAAAAGAGCAAAGAGCAGCTGTATCTTTAGGTGGTGCGGAATCTCTGATTGCCTTGATAAGTGAAAATGTGGACTTACAGCCTGATTCATGAAAACCGAATTCTGCGATTTTTAAATTGCGATTTACAGCGAATCGCAATTTAGAAATCGCAGACCGGCATTCATCAAAATTAGCGTTACAGGGCTAGACCTCTGCACTGGGCTAGTGTACATGCTGTTATGTTATGTTATATGGTTCTTGTATAGCGCAACGGCTACTCCAAAGGAGTGTCCCGGCGCTTTGTGCTCCAGACCTAGGAAAAGACTGGAAAACATAACAGTAAAAAAGACAGAGACCAAAAAGGGAAAGGCGCACTAACCAGAAAACAGCCAAGTCTTTAGACCCTTCCTAAAGGCAAGCAGATTAGATGTGGCCTGCAGGGACAGCGGTAAGGAGTTCCATAGCTGGGGGGCAAGGAATCTGAAGGACCGACCGCCCAGTCGGGCCCTTTTTATACGTGGCACCACCGCCAGAGCCAATGACTCCGATCTTAAAGATCGTGCAGGCCGGTAAAAGTCCAGCCTCTTCTGGAGGTATTTTGCACCATTGGCATGCAGGGCTTTATGGGCTAAGGTCATAGCCTTGAACATTATCCTCTTCTGTATAGGAAGCCAATGGAGGGATAGAAGTAGGTTTGAGGCACTAGTACGGCGATGCAGGCCAAAAATCGCTCGTGCTGCAGCGTTCTGGGTCACCTGCATGCGCTGTAAGAGATATTCTGGCAGACCCAGATACAGAACATTTGCATAATCCAATCTGGATCCTATGAGTGCCTGGACAGTTATCCTCCGATGTTCCTCGGAAAGCAGAGGAAAGAACTTTCGAAGCATCCTGAGGACCCCGAAACACGTTCCTGTAAGAGTAGCCACCTGCGATTTGAGCGTGAGCTCGTTGTCAATTTTAACTCCCAGGTTCTTAGCCCATTTAGATGACTGAGCTGGGGGGAACATGTCAGCGGGCCACCAGCCATGCCAATCCGGTTCCGATGGGCATCCGAAGAAGAGTATCTCGGATTTATCCGAGTTGCACTTGAGGCTGTTAAGTTGGAACCAGTTAAAAACAGCCCCAAGGCACTCACGGATACTTTCTCCATCGAAATCTTCGCTCTTGCGGCAGGTGAACAGAAGCTGGGTGTCGTCAGCATAAGAGACGATCCGGGCCCCATAGGATTCCGCCAATGTCGCCAGAGGGGTCATGAGGATGTTAAATAGAGTAGGGCTCAATACTGAGCCCTGAGGGACTCCAACTCCCAATGGCGGCATTTCGGCAGATCCAGATGAGACCCAGACCGTCTGTCGGCGGTTGGCTAAGAAGGAGCGAAACCAGTTGAGCACCGTCCCCCCTAGACCGATGTCATGTAGCCTAGTGAGGAGATCCTCATGGGGGACGGTGTCGAACGCCGCCGACAGGTCTAACATAACTAACATCACCCTGCCTCCGGTGTCCAGCACCTCCTTCACAATCTCAGAGACCTCCAGGAGCGCCGTCTCGGTGCTTAGGTTCGATCGAAAGCCCGATTGGGACTCATGGAGTAGCTCGTTCGACTCCAGGAAGTTGGAGAGCACGCTATGAACGTGTTTCTCTAAGATTTTGGTAAGTGCTGGGAGGAGCGAGATCGGTCTGTAATTGGATGGCACTTCTGGGTCCAGGTTGGGCTTCTTAAGGAGAGAAATAACCATAGCCTGTTTCCAAGAGTGAGGCAAAGCTCCCTGACTCAGGGAGAGGTTAAGAATGGGATTGGCTAAGGAGTTGACAACATCTGCCATTCTCGCTAGAATTTTTGCTGGGCAAGGATCGCGCGGTGAGCCCAATTTAAGGTTCCTCTTCAAAGCTAGGGATGAGGATACCGTAAGGGGCGGGAAGTCTAGCAGGACTGGGCCCGAGGTCGACAGAAGAGCTGTCTCGTTCGGCGGAGTCAGAGGGTCAGCTATTGGTCTGGGAGGAAAAGAGTCCTGTATTTGCCTAATTTTGGTGGTGAAAAAATTAGCAATGGTGTTGGCCCAGGTCTCAGCCGGAGCGTCCTGAGCTGAGGGTGAGCGCGGGGTGGTAAATTCTCGAACAATTGAGAAAATCTCCTTGCAGGAGTTTGCCGCTTCCTCAATTCTTTTGGCAAAGTAGCATTTCTTGCCCTGAAGGATTAGATCATGATAGGATTTCATCATGGATTTATAGATCTGTTTAGCCTCAGTATCATAATGGGCTCTCCATGCCCGTTCGGCGACTTTACATTGTCTACGGGAATGGGCCAGTTCCTCCGTAAACCAGGGGGCCGAAATCCGTTGGGTAGCAGATCTAGGTGGCTGTAATGGGGCTAGCTCATTCAATCTAGCTAGGAGCCAGGACTGCAGACTCTCAAGGTCATTATCCAGATCACCCGTGTAGGACAGAGGATGGTCCACCAGAGCCTGAGCTAACAGATCTGGTGTCACCCGATGGTACGCCCTCTGACTACTGCCCTGTAGTCTCATAGCACTGACCGTTGGTCTCACAGTGGCAGATATTTCGAAATGGACGAGACAATGGTCAGACCATAATACTGGCAGAAGTGTAACAGCCATAATAGGTGAAGTGGAAAAGACCTGGTCAAGCGTATGACCTTTGTCATGGGTCGGGCCGAAGAGATAAGGGGACAGGCCCAGGGTAGATGTAATATCCAGCAGCTTAATAGCATCTTGATCTTGATGATCATCCATGTGGAAGTTAAAATCTCCAGCCAATAGACACTGCTCAGATCTTAGAACTAGAGCAGACAGAGCCTGCTGGAGATCATCGAAAAACGATCCCACAGGACCCGGAGGTCTGTAAACGACGAGACCCTTCACCGCTTGATGGGGTGATAGGGAAAGGGTAAAGGCGAGGGAGTCGGCCCCTGCGATGGTGTCTGTGTGCGTAACCGTACACGTGAAAGATTTTTTCACAACTAGGGCGACTCCTCCTCCTCTTCCCTTGTCTCTATCTTGTCGATGGATGATATAGTCAGAGGGAATGGCTGCCATTATGTCCGGATGGGAGGACTCATTGAGCCAAGTCTCAGTGAGCATCAGACAAGTAGGACTGGTCGTAGAGAGGAGATCGAAGATCTCCTGAGTGTGTCTATGCAACGACCTCGTATTAAGGAGTAGGCAAAGATGTTTAATGCTACAGTCCTTAATAGGACGGGTGGAAGGGAGGTTGCTGGTAGGATGCCATTTACAAACAGGGCACTTATGTTTACCCCTATAACGGCCAGGAAATACTGAGTGACAGGCAGCATCCACGGCGCGCAGGGAGTAGAGCTCTTGAGCGGAGTAGGAAAGCATAATGGCCAGAAGTACCTGCCACGCCGAACGCCTCCGGGACGCTGACGGGCAGGACTCTGGCACGACTCCGGCGCAGGTCCGGCGCAGGTCCGGCGCGTCCGCAGTACGCGTCCGCTGCGCGGAGGGAGGGGGGAGCTTTTTATAGCGCTACTAGAGCGCGAGGGCGGAGAGTCCTACCCCCAAGATGGCGGCCGAAATGAGATCCCAGCCCGCCATGCAGCGGTTCTGCTTTGCCCTCGACTTATATTTATAATTATTATATTTACTGTACGGGCGCCCGCCCCCTTGCTCCATTCCCCCGCCACCATGGGGGATTCTCCTCTAGCAAAACATAACACGCACTCCTTTCCCGCTCCTACCAACATGGCCCCCACTCCGAGCCATCCGGAAATGTACACAGTACTGGGCTAGTGGATCAAGTTTGCGCACGCGCATTAGGCGCGAGGGACGTGCCACTAACGCCGCCAGTCCGACGTCATCAGGCTTCCACCTTCATAATGGCGGACACCGGTGTGAACCCTCATCAGCTGCTCCGCACCCTGACCAGGTGCCGCGAGCGTGAGGGGTAGGTGTCCCGCCGTTCCAGCGCCTTAATGAAGGTAAGCTTGTTGTTGTTCTTCCAACCCCCGAGCCTCTTGTTGTGGACGTGAGCCCAGCGCGAGTTCCCATACTCGGTGATGCTTACACCGCCTCGACCATACCCGCTGCGATTCCCCCGAGGCTTAACACAAGTTCCCTTTACCCCGTTAGGCAGTGGCCTTGCACCTAATTCCATAGCATGCCCATCCCTGCCTGCACCTTTTGCAACATGTGAGCACTACACATGGTTAGCCCGACATTCTTTACCTTTACATTTATTCAGAATGTTGCTCCCCTCACGGAGTGCCCAATCTCTATGGTACCGGTCTCAACCTTGTGTTGAACACTGACTGATGCGGTGTGAACCTAGCATTAGATTAATGTTTGCCCTATGCTAGAAGTAGTGGGGATCCCTCCTCCAAGTATCCCTCATTCCAATTCATTGCGAGATTCCTTCTGGCTAGTAACTTCTATTTCAGGGGTGTCACCATGGAGGCCACTCTCCCTATCAGCTTACAGTGCTTTACCTTCCTGATTCTTTATCCCACCTTAAACTGCTGGACCAATTGCCAACCCTGACCTCCCTTCCATACTCAACAGGTTCCAGTAACCTAATAGCGCTGGCCTCACGGGAGTACGCTGCGAGGCCTTATCCAATACTCCTAGGGTAAGAACATGCTCGCTTTTTTCTATGATTGGGTGTTTTTATGATAGGTTTTGGCTTCACTCCTTAGTTCTGTTTTTAGCGCACGATGGTCACCTTCCAGTGTGAGATCCACCTGCGTCAGATTTAGAAGGGATTTTGCAACCACATCTTGGTACAATTAATTTCCCTTCACACAGAAATATCCCCGTCACCCCTCATAAAGTGGAGATCTGTCACCATAGTCACGATATACCTTGGGAGCATAAAAGTCACTGATATTGTATGTGACTTGACCTGTTCTTTCTTTGTTAATCCTTTTTTCCCTTACCTCTAGGTCGCCTAAATAGAGCAGGACCCCGTGGCCCTCTTTTTCTCCGACTGAGAGAGGTTGTATTTACCTTCTACATAATGAATGAGCATTTAGTTCATATGTGTTTTTCTGTGTAGTACTGTATTTAGGTCCTGACGAATCTCTGTTCGGCGAGAAACATGTTGACCACACCAGGGGGTTGAGTTAGAGTTCTGTACACTTTTACGGTCTCTAGTTCCCCTCTCACCCTTTTTAACCAGGGAACCAGCCGCGTTAATAAAATTCAGTGTGGACTGTTTTACCCTTTTTACTTTCACTCACGTTTACACTGACTACACTCCTCCATCTCCTCACTCACACCCACCATCGGCAAGGAACTAAAGAACCCCGCTAAAAGAGTACCTGTGGGTACTCCGGCAGACATTGCAGCGCCGGTCTGTCGAGGGGCAGTGAGTCGATGATGACACTGGATACCCTCCAGTAAGGGTGTGTTTCACACCTAATACTCTGGGTGTATGAGGCTCTCCAAGTTCGACTAGGGAACCCCTCCAGTCACGGTATTAACTATACCCACCCTTATCTCCACGCTTTCACACCATCTCTGGGGAACTTTGTACTCTGCTGCTAGCTTGCTTGCTCTACAGCAACCCACTGCCCAAGACTGAACTATGACCAGTGAGGCTTGCATCCCTTGCTATGCAGCAGCAGATGGTGCAATGCTGCGAGGATGTGGCACGAGTCTTGGAGCAGGTCACCAGTGCCGTACTGTCACTCCATCCTACTGGGCCAGGCAATGTCGGTGGGGACGACACCAGTGAGGGCACCTCCAGTGTCAGCAGCCTGTCTGCCTCACAGGTTGGCGTGTTACGCCGCAGCACCAGGCCCACTGCAGGGTCACGTGCCGTCCCAGAGGAAGAGCCAGAGAGGCGATTGGGTGCTGCGCGCCGGAGGCGCACTTGACTTCAATGTACATTGGCTGGGACATGCTAATGATACAAGCATGTCCTGTGTATTGTTTGGAGCAGTATGGCGCAATACTGCTTGCATGTAAAGAATAGAAACATTACATTATTATTGTGCCTTCAACAATAATATTTATTCTAGCATCATACATCGGCCTCCTGTCATTATTTCCATTGGCATGCAATTGTGATTTGTTGGGTGAGGGGAGTGGGTGCACTAGAAACTGTTCATTGTGATGTGGTTGCGGCGTCTGTGTCCTTCAGCTGGGTTCTCCCCGTGTGCATGACGCACATGTGCAGGTGGCCGGTCGTCCCCTTCCGACTCACTGCCAGAGATCTCTACAGGTATCCGGCGCTTGGTAGCAATGTTGTGTAGCATTGCACACACAGCCACAAAGCGGCAGCACACATCAGGACTTTAGTACATGGCCTCACCAGTCTTGTGCAGTATGTGGAATCTGCTGTTCAGTAGCCCAAATGTCCTCTCAATGCAATTCCTTGTGCGTATGTGTGCTACATTGTAACGCCGTTGCTGTGGTGTAGCAGGGTTGAGGTATGGGGTGAGGAGGTATTCACAGAGGGCGTAGCCACTGTCACCTGAATGAGAGGAGCAGAGGGTGAGTGCCTGTGCAGCGCAGCTACTTCATCGCAGTGTAACATTGTGGGCCAAGTGTACTTACCAAGTAGGTGTCCTTCACCAAAGTCTCCACTGGCCAGTCGTGTGTGGAGGCCACAGTGCCGGAATATGAAGGAGTCATGTGTACTCCCCGGGTACTGTGCCACTATGTCCGTGATGTATGTCTTAGCATTGCAGACCATCTGGATGTTGAGGGAGTGGTAGGACTTGCGATTGCGGTACATGTACTCCGTTGCAGCTGGTGGGCAGATGTGGATGTGGGTACAGTCTATGCATCCTATCACAAGTGGGAAATGCGCAACATTGTAGAATTGATGCTTGGTCTCATCCAAATCCTGTTGGCTGGTGGGAAATTTGATGTGGTGGTGTAGCTGGGTCAGCATTGCGTCAAGGAAACTCCCTAGGCAGCGGGACATGGTGGGCTGGGATATCCCCCCAGCGGCCGCAACTATCCCCTGGAAGCTCCCGGAGGCCAGGAGGTGCAGGCTACACAATACCTGGACATGTGTGGGCACGGCATTGGTCCGCCTTGTTGGGTGCTGCATCAGGGGGTCAAGGTCCTGAATTAGCTTGATGATCATTGGCTCATTCAGGCGGTACTTTGCGTATATTTTCTCTCTGGTTTGGCCCAGCAGGGTGACCCGCTGGCGGAATATCCTGTCCTGGATTCTGCGTCTCCTCCGTGCTGCTCGCTGTAGCCTTCGCCGCCTGACCACCATGTAGAGTCCTGGCATTCTGAGACTCCTTATGCTGATGCTGCATCTCCTTAAGTGTGTTTGTTCAGGCCTGCACCTGTTACTGATTGGGCAACGGATTTTCAATTTTTTTTTTACAATGACTTTGATGGTTACCACCTGCCTTGGGTTGTCCTTAAATTGCGCCTCGCAAACAGCGATTTAGGGGTTTTCGCTATTTGCGATTTTTTATGATTACCGATTGTGATTTTATTGCGAATTCGCTATTTTATTCGCAGAATCCGCGGTTTATCGCAAATTCCAATTCGCTAATGGTCTACTGCCGGGATTCTGCGAATCTTTTAGCGATTTCGCTATTCTGTGTTTGCGATTTCGCACTTTTCTTGGAGAATACCGAATTATGAAATTGCGCTCGCAATAGCATTTTCGCAGCTATTGCGCTCGCAATTTTGCTTCATGAATCAGGCTGTTAATACCTTCAGGTGAGTGTGTGTGGGGATTCTGTAACCCGGAGGACTTCAACGGACCTGTCGTTTGCAACAGAAAGAGGGAGCCGAGGGTGCTTGTTGCTGCCTGCCTCACCTGTCGCCTGTTGCCTGCTCCCGCCGCTGCACCTCGCCGGACCCGCTTCGCGGGTCCCGCTTCGCGGCCAGGAGTGTGTCCAAGGCTTTAGGGGTTTGCTGACTGTTTGACCACCGACCGGCAGGGCTGCGAGCTTAGGCGGGGGACTCCAAGTTCCAGGAGCCCCCGCGCGCCCGTGGTCATCTGGGCTGCTCTCCCTGCCGGCTCCGCCCCCACCTGGACAGTGAAAGCGGCGTCCCTCGACGCTTTCAGCGGATTCTGTAACCCGGAGGACTTCAACGGACCCGTCGTTTGCAACAGAAAGAGGGAGCCGAGGGTGCTTGTTGCTGCCTGCCTCACCTGTCGCCTGTTGCCTGCTCCCGCCGCTGCACCTCGCCGGACCCGCTTCGCGGGTCCCGCTTCGCGGCCAGGAGTGTGTCCAAGGCTTTAGGGGTTTGCTGACTGTTTGACCACCGACCGGCAGGGCTGCGAGCTTAGGCGGGGGACTCCAAGTTCCAGGAGCCCCCGCGCGCCCGTGGTCATCTGGGCTGCTCTCCCTGCCGGCTCCGCCCCCACCTGGACAGTGAAAGCGGCGTCCCTCGACGCTTTCAGCGGATTCTGTAACCCGGAGGACTTCAACGGACCCGTCGTTTGCAACAGAAAGAGGGAGCCGAGGGTGCTTGTTGCTGCCTGCCTCACCTGTCGCCTGTTGCCTGCTCCCGCCGCTGCACCTCGCCGGACCCGCTTCGCGGGTCCCGCTTCGCGGCCAGGAGTGTGTCCAAGGCTTTAGGGGTTTGCTGACTGTTTGACCACCGACCGGCAGGGCTGCGAGCTTAGGCGGGGGACTCCAAGTTCCAGGAGCCCCCGCGCGCCCGTGGTCATCTGGGCTGCTCTCCCTGCCGGCTCCGCCCCTATAGCCCAATCAACCAACCATAAAAGAGGAGTATCACCCCCGCTGCGCGGGAGCGCGCGGGAGGGCGCCGGGAGAAGCCCGGGACAAGGGCGGGACCGTTTGTGGCCGTTCGTGACCCGGAGAGACCGGACCGGGCCACCCCTCTAACCAGTGAGAGCCCCCATCCTTAAGGACTATGGCCAGCAGAGACAATAGGATTAAATCCTCCCTAACTGGTAGCCTGTCAACCGCCGGAGGTATGGAGAAATTCCTCATTAGGGCTAATAACATCATAGACAAGGAGATCGTCATATTGGAAAAGCGTTTATCTACTGAACTTATTTCCTTGAAACGATCATCCATAGGACCCCTTGCCAATGTCAAAACGCCGACTAGAGATAGCAATCAGTCTCCTATTGCGGATAAAATATGCCTGCCCATAGAAGACCCTATCCACCTAGCCCCCGCGGGTATATCAACTGACATTGTGGCGGACCCTACTTGTGTACTTATAAGTGAAAATGTTTCTATTTTATCTAATCCTGATGTAAGTACTACTGAGTCTAAGAGCTATGGGGAAAAAGAGGGTGCCGTGAGGAAACGAAAAAGAGTGTACAATAAAAAAGAAGTTAAAATGGGAAGGGCTACAAAAACAGCTAAAGTACGGGAGGAACCACTACCCCAGACCACATTTACCCCCCGTGAGGCCCAATCCCCGAATAGGGAAATATCTATGGAATGGGCCGTGGCACTACTTAAATCAATGATATCCCCATTAGAGGCTAAACTGGATAGGCTTTGCTCCAGAATTTTAAATGTAGAGAAAACATCTGCCTCCATTCTAGCTGCCCTTGGTAACCTCCAGAACCAACACACCCCAACCACTACCTTAACCCCTGCTATTCCCGCTCCTCCTAATCCGGTCATGAACCAACCTAATATCCCCCCACCAAATATCTGTATACCACCCCTTACTCAATCCCAGCCCAATAATTTAATAACTGATAATGGGGAGAGTCAACTACTAAGCCAAACTAACCCGCCAGACCATACGGCTGGGGGGAACCAGGGAGTAACAAGCGAGGCACTTAATACCCCTAGAGTTAGGCGGCCCGATTTACCACCGGAGGCTAACCGGTTCACTGTCATCTTAGCCGGTGTACCACCATTAGAAACAGGGGAATCTGAAACCTTTAGCTCCCTGAAGAGCAAAGTAATAAAATGGCTTAATTGGAATAGACCACTCCCGGGCCACCTGCACAATGAAATAATCATGGTAAGGAGGGTCCCCTGGGTAGGCAAGACCCCTAAAAACATCATTGGGGATTGCCTAACTGTTAGTTTTAGAGACCCTCGTACAGTATCCCATATTTGTGCAGGCTTTAACAGGTCTTTTGACTCAACGATCCAAACCCTCCCCGTTTCCTATTTTTTTCCACCAACTAACTTTCGCCACCAACAAAGAAGAGGGGATTGGTCCGTTGTGGAACGGAGGGGCAGACAAAGAGCATATGATCCTAGACCGCCAAGACAATCTCAATATGCACCCCAATTCCACTCCTTTATGGATCCCAACCGCTATAGCTGCTTAGATGGCTTAGAGGGAATAGACTGACTACACCCCGTCCTTTGCCCTCCGAAGCTGACTAACATTCAGGTTATACCTGATGTTTTGCCTACGGCCTATTTAACCACCCCTAATGAAGCTATTCCCACTAATTCACCTCTGATTACACCCGTCACAACCCCTACTACACAATGTTCCGAATTCACCCCCATTACCCCTGCCCCAGCTACTATCATTGTACCGGATTTGATTTCGTTAGATATGACCCCCGCCATACCTCCTGTCTCAACTATCCACATCAATACAGTCAAGGATCAAAGGGTTAAGGGTTATTCATTGATGAGCTGGAACATCGCCGGGTGGCGGCAGAAGGTTTCAGCACTGGGCTGGAGGGAACTTACCTTGGTTTATGATATTCTATGTTTGCAGGAAACGTGGTCAGTGGAAGATATTGCCTATGATGGTTTTGTTGCCTATAACTGTAATGCGGTGGAATCTCCAATGGGGAGGGCCAAAGGGGGATTGTTGATTTTACTCTCTGTACATCTACCTTTACGAGTAAGAAAAAGCCATATTGTGGGGTCCCACTCGCAAATTTTGGAAATTCTGATAGGCAGGGACCGTAATCTATTGTTGATCAACCACTACAATAATACTTTCGACCCCTCCAACACCACTGTAGTAGACGAACTTGAATCGGCTCTGGATTCTATTCTCTGTAAAACAGCTGTACCTTATGATATTGTTTGGGGAGGAGATTTTAATATTAGAACTTGCCCCCTCTCATATTCTACTACTTGTGGTTATGCTGGGGAAAATGGGGAAAATTTACTGCATTTTCTACACTCTCCATATGGCACTTCCCTTAACAATTTGATGTTAAAAATTGATATATCAATCCATCAACATGCACCAGATAATGAGGGCAACCTGGCGCCTACCTTCACGGGGAGAAACACCACCTCCATTATTGACTTCCTGATCATCTCTAATCGGGTAGCTCCCCATTGTTCGGTTACCCAGATCATAGATCACGACCTGAGTGACCACAATGCACTTACCATGGTTTTATATTGTGAGCTCCATAGGGATGTATTTTCAGGTAGGGTTGTAGATGACATCAGGCCATGCAGACCTAATGGGATCCGCATAAAATGGAGTGGGGAAAAAGCAGAGAATTTGCATCAGAGGGTGGTGAAAGCTGGCCTTAACATGATACTCAGTTGTCTTGATATGGAAGCCCCCGCCGCACAATCCATAAATAACTTCGAGAATCTGGGTGTCATAATCAAGAATACACTCACTACAAAGAAGGTTAAATCAGGGCAGGCTACACAGGGCTGGTTTAACCAAGCATGTACAAGGGCATTAAAATCCCTCAAACTCGCCCTTTCAAGTATTCCGAGAGACAGGGAGGCGGTTAAATCCCTAAGGGCCATTTATAAAAATGTGCTCAAAACCAGGAAACAAGAACTTAGAGAAACAGCCTGGGAAGATCTGAATAAAGCCGCAGCACTCCGGGATAGTAAACTATTCTGGAGCACAATCAATAGCCCATTCCTGCAAAAAGAGGAATTCCCTGTCCTCACCGCCCAAGTTAGTGAAGAGGGATGGGTGGCCCATTTCTCAGGGATCTTTGATCCAACTGGAGAGTCCCTAGCCAATGATAACATCATCTGCACCACCCGAGTTGATTTCCCGAGAATAACGACCGATGAGGTGGATTTGGCTCTAAGGAATAGCAAAGGGGGAAAAGCCCCCGGCCCAGACGGGGTGCCGATCGACCTATACAAATATGATCCGGCACTCTGGAGCCCACTACTGACCATAGCCTTTAATGCTGCTATGGATAACAGGACCCCTTCTACGTGGGGCGAATCCATCATCATTCCAATCTATAAAAAGGGGGATAGAGGAGAGGCTAAGAACTACCGCCCTATCTCCCTTTTGGATTCCTCACTTAAAATCCTGAGTAGGGTCCTGTTAGCACGCTTGGAAGATTGGGCTGTAGATAATAACATTCTTGCCCCATCCCAATACGGCTTTAGAAAGGGCCTTGGCACGATCGAACAATGTATTAACTTGAACCTTTTAATAGGGAAGTATACCAAGGCCAAGCCGGGATCATTATTTCTGTGCTTTGCAGATCTTTCAAGCGCATTTGATTTGGTCGACCATGCCCTGTTATGGACAACTCTGCTGGGCATGGGAGCCCCCCCCGATATTATCTATTTCCTGGCCACACTTTATTCTAAGTTATCCGCCCAAATTCGTTATGGCCCGGAGGGTGAGTGCACTCGGAAGATCAGAGTAAGATCTGGCATTAGACAGGGCTGTGTATTAGCCCCGTTGCTTTTTTCCCTCTTCATTAACTCGGTTGAACAAGAACTAAAACAAATTCATGCTGATGCCCCCCATGTTGGAGGTTCCCCTATACCGGTATTATTGTATGCCGATGATACAGTTCTTCTTTCTAGGACTCCTATAGGCCTACAAAAATTGATGGATGGGTTCTATGATTTTATATTGAAACGGAAACTCAAAATTAATAATTCTAAAACGTTCGTCATGGTGTGTGGGAAAAAGCCGAAACTTTTTAAACCTTTCTCTTTTAAGGAAAACCATATTGCAATTGTCACAAATTTTTGCTATCTGGGGGTCACATTTAACGATAGAGGATCTTGGGCCCCTGAGGAAACAAACGTTAAAGCGAGAATGGGGAAAGCTTCCTCGGGCGTCTTCCGCTTTGCTACCAAAGTAGGAAGCCGCCGCATTGTTGATATGTTGACTATATACAAGCACAGATGTACTTCGATAGCTTTGTATGGCTCCGGGGTATGGGGACATTGCAATGCTAAGGCCCTGCAAAATGAAGAAAACAAATTCATTAAACGGCTGCTTTGTCTCCCCACCTCGGCATCTACTGTTTTAACCCATTCGGAATTGGATCTGGATTACCTGTCCGACCTTACAGGGTTAAGGCCATTGATGGTATGGAAATCCATTTTCTCCAAGCCGGAAACAGCATTCACCAGAAATATCATCAATGACTGTTTGCTCTTGGATAAAGCTCTAAGTATTCCATGGTTAAAATACGTAGTTATGATTGTTAAAGATCTGTTCGACATGGACCTAGGAAATGACCCTACTAGTATGAATACCTTAGACAAACTGGAAGTAAAAAATGTTTATTTTAGGGCGAGATCGGATGTGCGAAGTCATGCCACTAGGGAATACTCCACACATATTTTCCACCTGGCCTTGAATGATGATAGCCGGGGTATTCCAATGTACCTCAAAGTTATCCATAGACAGTCCCATCAGTTCGTTCTTTCAAGGCTAAGACTAGGTATAGTGCATAACCTGGTCGCTTTCCCGACTATGAAATTACATCCAGTAATCCCATGTCCATGTGATGACTCTACCAAACAAAGCACAATGCACTTTCTATTATTCTGTCCTCTGTATAAAGCACTACGCATCTGTTACCTCAAGCCTATGTTCCTTAAATATAATATGTACACCACCGATAGCGCTCTGAGACTTCTTTTTTCACTTTCAAGTCCAGATATCTGTTTTTATACTGCTACTTTTATTCTGAAATCGATTAGAGCTAGACTTAGCATGGTTTTCCCGTAATTTTATGTGCAGCTATTCCCACAACATGTGACTATGTTATTTTTTGTTTCTGTATTTTGAGTATCATGTGTACGTAATGTTTTAAACTGTATACTTTTATGATGTTTTTTAAACATTCGAATAAAGTTATAAACTAACTGAGTGTGTGTGGCCTAAATACTCTAGCTCTGTAACAGCAAACTTACATTTTTCATGCCTGACAGTCATACCATACTTATCAAGTTTGGTGAGAATTCTAGTAAGGGTGCGATCATGTTCCGCTCGACTGCCAGCATAACTCAGAATATCATCCTGATAAGCTTGCACCCCAGAAATGTCTCCAAGTAGCGTGTCCATGAGCTTCTGGAATACGCTGGCAACGGATGGGAGTCCAAAAGGTAGTACTTGTAGGCACTGAATGGAAAACACAAAAGTAGTGAGTTCTTGTGACTCAATTGAAAGTAGGAATTTGGTAGTAAGCCGCTCTGATGTGTATAATGAAGAAAAAAATTGCATCACCCGAATTAGCCAGGAAATTTTGAATTTTTGGGCAGGGTGGCAATCCACCAATATATTACGGTTAAGTGAGCGCAAGTCAGCACACAATCTGACCTCTTGTGTGCTAAAACTATGTGAGAGACCCACTCAGAAGAGCTGCAAGGTGCGATGATTCCCTCAACACACAATCTCTTGAGTACATCTTTCAGTTCTTCTCTGGCATTTAGTGGTAAAGGGCTTACTTTATGCAGCACAGGTTGAGCATTAGTTTTTTAGGCTAATTTGATGTTCAAAACTTATAACTTTGCTTACTTTGTTACTGAATCCTGAAGGGAATTGAATGAGAATGTTATCAAAATTGGTCTCTGAAAAGGAAGAGTTATTAATGTTATTTGCATTATACTCATGTATGTAAATCAGCAGGAAATTCCCTTACGACCACAGGCTGATCAGCACCAGGTTTAAGATATAAACCCATCTTGGCCAAAACCTGCCACCCAATGATGTTCCTTCCTCTAAGAGCAACGTATATCTTGCTAAATGTGTTCCCGCACTAAACATTCTAGTCTGGAGTGAAAATACCCAAGCATTCCAATTTCCGTCTCCCCAAATGCTTTGGGATTGACGTCGGATTGTGTGAGAACATCACTACTACTCCAATTCTGATAAAAGGCAACATCTGATAAAATGGTTATTGGAGAACCAGAGTTGGCCATGACTTGAACAGGAATTTGTCAGGATCCGACCTGTGCCTACCCAATGATGAACTAGAAACTACATGTCCCAGAAAGCCCGTAGTGCACAAGGCAAAGGAAGAGGACATAAAACTCCGCGAGACTGTGAGTGCGATGCACGTGATTTTGTCCTTGTTGTGTAGATTGGGAATTCGGAGGGGGAAGTTGTTTCCCCGTGACTGTCTTCCGGATAAAGCGTTCTCGCTTTCCGTAACCCGCGGCTGCGGGGTTACCTTATGGGAATTGACCTTTGCATTGAGTTCGTGGAGGGGAGCTCCGCTATTAGGTGACTTCGCCGGTGAGTCAGGATTTGAATCCGTGTTGCCTTACTCGGAGAGACGCCGGATTTCACCCTCTCGAGTACGGCACCGTGTTTGTTTGTTTTGTAGTTGTTTCCGACACGAGAGACGCTGGATTTGCCCCCTCTCGTGTTCGGAAGCATTGTGGGAACTCTTTTCAGTGCTCGGAGAGACGCCGGATTTCACCCTCTCGAGTACGGTATCGGGTTGAGCTGGTAATCGAGTTCTTCCGACGAGAGAGACGCTGGATTTGCCCCCTCTCATTGTCGGAAACGTTTTGTGCAACCTTATTCCAACTCGGAGAGAGACCGAGTGGCACTCTCAACAGTAAGGGCGCTGTTATATAAAAGGAGTTCGAATCCAGGAAGAATCCACAGCAGGAAGGAAGAGGTATTCCTGGTATGACAAGTAATTCCTACTTCTGAGAAGGCGCCTGGTAAGAACAGTCGTGGTGCACAGACAAAATATTGACTCCAAAATATCGACTGGACATAATATCGAGTTTTAAATATAGACTGGACAAAATATCGACTGGACATAATATCGACTACAAAAATATTGTTTTTCAGGTAAGTGAAGTAATATCGACTGTGTAAAATATAGATAGCAAAAATATCGAATTTTTAATAATATATAATATTTTATAGTGTATTTTAATGTAATAATATGTGTGAAAAGTGTGTATTAATGTTATAAAATATTTTATTAAATGAATTTTGTTTTTTTAATAATTGCGTAATGTAATTCTGTAGCGGGTTGTGGGTTTATAGGGGAATAGGGTGGGAAGTAATTTAATAATAATTAATTAATTAATATATGTTTGTAAATATGTATAATTAATAATTAATTGATAATTAATTAATAATAATTAGTTAATTAATTTATATAATTTTGTACATATTTTGTATTAGTAATTAATTGGTAATTAATTAATTATAATTAGTTAATTACATTAATTAGAGTACATTTTAATATATATTATTTTTTGTTATTGTTAAGTAATTAATTGGGAAAAAATAATATTAATTATTAAAATAATTACAGCTAATGTGCTAATATATTTACTTTATTATTATTGTTAATTAATAATTATTTGGTAATTAAATAATATTGATACATTTTGGGTAAAGGAGTATTTTTAGGGTTCAGGGTCAGTTTTCAGTTTTTGGGTAAAGGGGCATTTTTAGGGTTCAGGGTCAGTTTTCAGTTTTTGGGTAAAGGGACATTTTTAGGGTTCAGGGTCAGTTTTCAGTTTTTGGGTAAAGGGGCATTTTTAGGGTTCAGGGTCAGTTTTCAGTTTTTGGGTAAAGGGGCATTTTTAGGGTTCAGGGTCAGTTTTCAGTTTTTGGGTAAAGGGACATTTTTAGGGTTCAGGGTCAGTTTTCAGTTTTTGGGTAAAGGGGCATTTTTAGGGTTCAGGGTCAGTTTTCAGTTTTTGGGTAAAGGGACATTTTTAGGGTTCAGGGTCAGTTTTCAGTTTTTGGGTAAAGGGGCATTTTTAGGGTTCAGGGTCAGTTTTCAGTTTTTGGGTAAAGGGGCATTTTTAGGGTTCAGTGTCAGTTTTTAGTTTTTGGGTAAAGGGGCATTTTTAGGGTTCAGGGTCAGTTTTCAGTTTTTGGGTAAAGGGGCATTTTTAGGGTTCAGGGTCAGTTTTTAGTTTTTGGCTAAAGGGGTATTTTTAGGGTTCAGGGTCAGTTTTCAGTTTTTGGGTAAAGGGGCATTTTTAGGGTTCAGGGTCAGTTTTTAGTTTTTGGCTAAAGGGGTATTTTTAGGGTTCAGGGTCAGTTTTGGGTTTTTGGGTAAAGGGGTATATTTTAGGGTTCAGGGTCAACAAATAAGATTGTAAAAAATTATTTTTATTATTTTCATTTATTATTTAATTATTATAATTTAATTTAAGTATTTGTAAGTATATTTTAGTAATTAAAATTTAATATTAATTTAATTTAACACTGTTTTTAATAAAGTCGATATTTTTTACATCTATATTATTGTTAACGATATTTTGTACTCGATATTTTTGTACTTACCTGTTTGTAGATACAAACTCGATATTTTGACTGTCGATATTTTGTCCACGATATTTTGGCAAGTCGATATTTTGTCCCTCGATATTATTTCAGTGATCCAACAGTCGTATCTAATCAGAAAGTTGCCTTTTGATTAACGCTTAGTTTCTGGAAGAGAAGGAACATTAGAACGATCTAGAGCAGTACTGTCTTTTTAACGTTTTTTGTTATGAATACCCAGTGACTTACACGCAGCAAATATGAGCTGAGTAGAACTTATTCATAAATAAGGGACGGAGAATGCAGGGTATGTATGGTAAACAGGACAGGGGCCAGTAGTCATTGTCAAGGGAGGGAAGTAGATTAACTCCATGCCTGTTTCTTGTATTTCAGGGAACAATCCCCGGTGGTGAGAGAAGTTATCTCATATACTGTCACACGTAGAAGGGAGAGGTGCCTGAGACGAATCAGGTAGGAAGGGTGATCAGAGGGGAATCAGGTTTAGTGGAAGAAGGGTAGGACTCTCCACTTACAGCTTGTTTTTGTGTCATTGCAGATATCCCTTCTACAGCCGTTTCCCGTCCCGGACCTTTTTTCCCTCGCCTGCTTACTATCATGCTCGGTGGTATTTATTCCTAGAGCACGGAGAAAGCTGGAGGTGGACCCCATTTAGCATCACCTCGATCCTGAGGAGCCGTTGGACCGTGACAGAATCACGTGCCCACGAAATAGTCTCCTCCCGATCGGGTATTCAGGGTATGGCTACCTTGGAAGATGTATTGGCCGCCTTAGTACTGGTGCAACAGGAGTTGGTTGCTTCACGAGCAGAAACTGCTGCTCTGAAGGAACAGGTGGATAGACAGGCCAGGAATCCTTTCAATGCTTCGGCAGGTGTTCAGCAGGTACAGGTCACGGTCCCTCCTCCCATCCCATTGGCCAGTCCGGAGAGATACGCCGGTAGTCCTACTTCAGTACAGAATTTTTTGACACAAATAACCTTGCATTTTTCATGTCGTCCAGCGTCTTTTCCTACTAATCTGTCTAGAGTAGCATTCGCTGTCTCATATTTAACTGGGGATGCAGCGAATTGGGCAGGACCTCTGTTGAGGAACGACGATCCGCGCTTGTCTGACTGGAGTGCCTTTCGGAGAGAATTCGAAAGAGTGTTTGATAGGAGAGCCACTACTTTAAGTGCAGATCGTGAACTCCTTGAGCTGAAACAAGGCCGAAAAGAACTGGTCACCTATATGACTACCTTTAACAGACTGATCGCGGAAACGGCGTGGCGGGAGGAAAAAAGAAAGGCATTATATTATCAAGGTCTCTCCGATGAGCTGAAAGATGTTCTGGCTCAGATCGATCCGCAACCAGTTACATGTACAGATCTAATTAATCTGACGCTGAGATTAGATCATCGGCTGGCGGATCGCACTGGAGAACGGAGAAGAGGTTATCGTCCTCCTGGGGGTCCAGGGAGGGCTGAAGGGGGGACTTCCACAGAGAAAGCTGGAGGTGGGGTGGAACCTATGGAAGTGGGTGCAATCCGGGCACCATTGTCTAGAGTAGAAAGAGAAAGCCGCCGCACTTTGGGTCTCTGCATGTACTGCGGCAAAAAGGGACATTACGTAAAGGACTGTACGGTGAAACCTAAGAAAGGCCGACCTTTTCTGGTTGGAAAGAATCATGCTATTCCGGTAGTGTTGGGGAACACTGAGAGAGAATCGTTGTTACCAGAGGCGAAGCCCGAGGAACAGGGATGGCGGCTGCCGTCTCTTGCTGGGGTTTCTGCCACGGATACGGAAGCACATATAGTGTTGTCCATGATGTTGCAGGTACGAGGACAACAACACCCGGTACATAGCAAGGTGGACTCCGGGGCTACCGGAAACTTTATTGACGAAGGGTTGGTAAGACGGCTTGGCGAGAGTGGCTATTCTGAAACGTGATTTTGTCCTTGTTGTGTAGATTGGGAATTCGGAGGGGGAAGTTGTTTCCCCGTGACTTTCTTCCGGATAAAGCGTTCTCGCTTTCCGTAACCCGCGGCTGCGGGGTTACCTTATGGGAATTGACCTTTGCATTGAGTTCGTGGAGGGGAGCTCCGCTATTAGGTGACTTCGCCGGTGAGTCAGGATTTGAATCCGTGTTGCCTTACTCGGAGAGACGCCGGATTTCACCCTCTAGAGTACGGCACCGTGTTTGTTTGTTTTGTAGTTGTTTCCGACACGAGAGACGCTGGATTTGCCCCCTCTCGTGTTCGGAAGCATTGTGGGAACTCTTTTCAGTGCTCGGAGAGACGCCGGATTTCACCCTCTCGAGTACGGTATCGGGTTGAGCTGGTAATCGAGTTCTTCCGACGAGAGAGACGCTGGATTTGCCCCCTCTCATTGTCGGAAACGTTTTGTGCAACCTTATTCCAACTCGGAGAGAGACCGAGTGGCACTCTCAACAGTAAGGGCGCTGTTATATAAAAGGAGTTCGAATCCAGGAAGAATCCACAGCAGGAAGGAAGAGGTATTCCTGGTATGACAAGTAATTCCTACTTCTGAGAAGGCGCCTGGTAAGAACAGTCGTATCTAATCAGAAAGTTGCCTTTTGATTAACGCTTAGTTTCTGGAAGAGAAGGAACATTAGAACGATCTAGAGCAGTACTGTCTTTTTAACGTTTTTTGTTATGAATACCCGGTGACTTACACGCAGCAAATAAGAGCTGAGTAGAACTTATTCATAAATAAGGGACGGAGAATGCAGGGTATGTATGGTAAACAGGACAGGGGCCAGTAGTCATTGTCAAGGGAGGGAAGTAGATTAACTCCATGCCTGTTTCTTGTATTTCAGGGAACAATCCCCGGTGGTGAGAGAAGTTATCTCATATACTGTCACACGTAGAAGGGAGAGGTGCCTGAGACGAATCAGGTAGGAAGGGTGATCAGAGGGGAATCAGGTTTAGTGGAAGAAGGGTAGGACTCTCCACTTACAGCTTGTTTTTGTGTCATTGCAGATATCCCTTCTACAGCCGTTTCCCGTCCCGGACCTTTTTTCCCTCGCCTGCTTACTATCGTGCTCGGTGGTATTTATTCCTAGAGCACGGAGAAAGCTGGAGGTGGACCCCATTTAGCATCACCTCGATCCTGAGGAGCCGTTGGACCGTGACAGAATCACGTGCCCACGAAATAGTCTCCTCCCGATCGGGTATTCAGGGTATGGCTACCTTGGAAGATGTATTGGCCGCCTTAGTACTGGTGCAACAGGAGTTGGTTGCTTCACGAGCAGAAACTGCTGCTCTGAAGGAACAGGTGGATAGACAGGCCAGGAATCCTTTCAATGCTTCGGCAGGTGTTCAGCAGGTACAGGTCACGGTCCCTCCTCCCATCCCATTGGCCAGTCCGGAGAGATACGCCGGTAGTCCTACTTCAGTACAGAATTTTTTGACACAAATAACCTTGCATTTTTCATGTCGTCCAGCGTCTTTCCCTACTAATCTGTCTAGAGTAGCATTCGCGGTCTCATATTTAACTGGGGATGCAGCGAATTGGGCAGGACCTCTGTTGAGGAACGACGATCCGCGCTTGTCTGACTGGAGTGCCTTTCGGAGAGAATTCGAAAGAGTGTTTGATAGGAGAGCCACTACTTTAAGTGCAGATCGTGAACTCCTTGAGCTGAAACAAGGCCGAAAAGAACTGGTCACCTATATGACTACCTTTAACAGACTGATCGCGGAAACGGCGTGGCGGGAGGAAAAAAGAAAGGCATTATATTATCAAGGTCTCTCCGATGAGCTGAAAGATGTTCTGGCTCAGATCGATCCGCAACCAGTTACATGTACAGATCTAATTAATCTGACGCTGAGATTAGATCATCGGCTGGCGGATCGCACTGGAGAACGGAGAAGAGGTTATCGTCCTCCTGGGGGTCCAGGGAGGGCTGAAGGGGGGACTTCCACAGAGAAAGCTGGAGGTGGGGTGGAACCTATGGAAGTGGGTGCAATCCGGGCACCATTGTCTAGAGTAGAAAGAGAAAGCCGCCGCACTTTGGGTCTCTGCATGTACTGCGGCAAAAAGGGACATTACGTAAAGGACTGTACGGTGAAACCTAAGAAAGGCCGACCTTTTCTGGTTGGAAAGAATCATGCTATTCCGGTAGTGTTGGGGAACACTGAGAGAGAATCGTTGTTACCAGAGGCGAAGCCCGAGGAACAGGGATGGCGGCTGCCGTCTCTTGCTGGGGTTTCTGCCACGGATACGGAAGCACATATAGTGTTGTCCATGATGTTGCAGGTACGAGGACAACAACACCCGGTACATAGCATGGTGGACTCCGGGGCTACCGGAAACTTTATTGACGAAGGGTTGGTAAGACGGCTTGGCGAGAGTGGCTATTCTGAAACCCGAGAGGGTGCTGGCCGTGAACGGCACCCCGTTGAAGTCCGGTCCAATTACGGAACATACCGAAACAGTGGAAAAACATCTCCCAGGGAATCCATTGGAGCTTGTGGAGACTATAGTGCTGAATATCATAGAAGCACCTCAATATGAGGTTATCCTGGGCATGCCCTGGTTAGGTCTGCATAATCCTACCATGGATTGGAGACTAAAAACCATCAGTTTTCTGTCGGATGAATGCCAGGCTTCATGCATGAAGGAAACAGTACAACATTTGATTGCCTTAGCACAGGTATTTCAGGTGGCCACGGCCGTGGAAAAAGATGTATGTTTGCCATCTGTCTATGAGGAGTATCGTGAGGTGTTTAGTGAAATTAAGGCTGCATCGTTGCCACCACATTGCGAATACGATTGTCGCATAGATCTAGTATACGGTGCAGTGATACCCTCGTGTAGAGTATATGCCCTTTCAAAGCCTGAGACAAAACACCTGCAGGAGTATTTGAAAGAATTCTGTGCAATGGGGTTTATTCGTCCCTCTCGGTACCCTGCGGCTTCGCCCTTGTTTTTTACGGCAAAAGCCAACGGGGAGCTGCGAACCTGCATCGACTACCGCCTATTGAATAGGCAGACAGTCAAGAACCGTTATCCGTTGCCACTCATCCCCGTATTGTTGGACCAAGTACGGGAGGCCAACATTTACACCCGGTTGGATCTCCGGGGAGCATACCATCTGGTAAGGATCCGCAGCGGAGATGAGTGGAAAACGGCCTTCAAGACTAGGTACGGTTTATTTGAGTACTTGGTAATGCCGTTTGGGCTATGTAACGCCCTGGCGGCGTTCCAGTACTTTTTAAACGACGTACTGAAAGAATATATAGACCAGTTTGTCATTGTCTACATCGATGACATCCTGGTTTATTCCAGGTCTATTCCGCAACATGCTGGTCATGTCATCTTGGTTTTGAAGAGGCTATTGGATAATTGTTTGTATTGCAAACTCAGCAAGTGCGAGTTCGGAGTGGCAGAGGTGGAGTTTTTGGGTGTCATATTGAGCCCCCTGGGGTTCTGCATGGCGGATCGCAAGGTGGAGGCAGTACAACATTGGCCAGCCCCTAAAAGCATAAAAGAGGTACAATGCTTCCTCGGTTTTTCCAACTACTATCGGAGGTTCATAGCACAGTTCTCATCAGTAGCAGCCCCGATCACTCGTTTGCTCAGAAAAGGGGTATCTTTTGAATGGACGGTTGAGGCAGATGAGGCATTTAACAGTTTGAAAACTGCTTTTAGTTCAGCCCCCATATTGAAACATCCTCAAATGGATGTGCCGTTTGTGGTAGAGGCGGACGCCTCGGACACAGCGGTGGGAGCGATCCTCTCTCAAAGGGACAAGGGTACTGGACAATTGCACCCGGTGGCTTTTTTGTCGAAAAAGTTGTCCTCCGCTGAAATCAATTATACAGTGGCGGAGAAGGAATTGTTCGCCATAAAGAAGGCCTTCATGGAGTGGAGGCATTATTTATGGGGAGCGCAACACACCATCACGGTGTATTCAGACCACCGGAACCTCGTCTATATGAAGACAGCTCGCCACTTATCCCAAAGGCAGATGAGGTGGATGTTGTTTTTTGCCGGTTTCGACTTTGTTGTTACATTCCGTCCAGGAGTGGACAATAAGAAGGCTGACTCACTGTCTAGACAGACAGAGAGAGAAACATCGACACAAGACATCCAGCAGGCCATCATTCCCTCCGAGAAAGTGCTGTGTGAAAGTGCAGTTGACCAATTCATGACACAAGTAGGGGAGCAGAGGAGTCCGATACAGTGGAAAGCATGGGCTAGGCAGGATCAAAATAGGGCATTGAAGCATGGCGTGCCCTTATGTAACGGAAAGCTGTATCTACCCACACACTCACTCAGGTTGCAAGCCTTTAACTGGTGTCACAATGCAGTGGTGGCCGGTCATCCTGGTAACAAGAAAACGCTTATCCTGATACAGCGACATTTCTGGTGGGAAGGCATGGTTAAGGAGGTGGAGGACTTGGTACGACAATGTGAGGTGTGTGCTCGAGCAAAGGGAGAGCAATGTAGGTTGAGGGGGAAATTGTTACCGCTGCCAACGCCGGCTCATCCTTGGCATACCATTAGCGTTGATTTCATTGTGGGGTTGCCAAGTGATCAGAAATGCAATGCAATATTGGTGGTAGTGGATAGTCTTACCAAAATGGCTCATTTTATACCCTGTCACAACCTTCCAACGGCCAGACAAGCTGCCCAACTATTGTTAACACATGTGGTGCGACTGCATGGGATCCCACGAGTCATAGTGTCAGATAGAGGGCCTCAGATCATAGCCCGATTCTGGCTCATGTGGTGCAAAGCCTTACAAGTGGAGGATGCCTTGTCCACTAGTTTTCACCCTCAATCGGATAGCCAAACCGAGAGGATGAACCAAACCCTTAAGAAATATCTGAGGTGTTATGCGAAGGAAGCGGAACAATCGTGGTCCCTATGCTGTGGCTGGCGGAACTGTCGTACAATAACACCTGGCATAGTTCCATCAAGGAAACACCATTAAGAGCAAATAATGGATACCATGCAAAAACCCTGCCAATAGTAGTACCTGGTGAAGTGCAAAATCACCCATCCGTTGCAGCTCATGTGGAAGAACTACTAAAAATCCACAAAACAATACGGAAGACTCTGGATCAGTCCAAAGTTATCTACCAAAAATGGGCTGACAAACATCGACAGGAAGGACCGGAGTATAAGGTGGGTGACAGGGTGTGGCTCTCCACTCGGAATATCCGGTTTCGCTATTATAGCGTTTTTCATCCGCGCTTTATTGGACCCTATACCATCATCCGAAAGATCAACCCAGTGGCATACAAACTAAAGTTGCATGTCCATATGCGGATACATCCTGTATTCCATTGTAGCTTGCTGAAGCCGGCAGGTAGGGCGAAGCTGGTTGCGGTCCCCCCGATATTAAGGGAAGGTCAGTTGGAGTTCGAGGTCCGGAAGATACTGGACTCGAGGTTTCGCCAGGGCAAACTGTGGTTCCTGATATCGTGGAAAGGGTATCAACCGGAAGATGATTCCTGGGAGCCGAGTGATGCCGTCCATGCTTCCAGAGCGATCCGTGTCTTCTACCGACTGCATCCCGGGAAGCCGGGTGCTAGGAGGCACAGGGGCGGGGGGCATTCTGTCAGGATCCGACCTGTGCCTACCCAATGATGAACTAGAAACTACATGTCCCAGAAAGCCCGGAGTGCACAAGGCAAAGGAAGAGGACATAAAACTCCGCGAGACTGTGAGTGCGATGCACGTGATTTTGTCCTTGTTGTGTAGAGTGGGAATTCGGAGGGGGAAGTTGTTTCCCCGTGACTGTCTTCCGGATAAAGCGTTCTCGCTTTCCGTAACCCGCGGCTGCGGGGTTACCTTATGGGAATTGACCTTTGGATTGAGTTCGTGGAGGGGAGCTCCGCTATTAGGTGACTTCGCCGGTGAGTCAGGATTTGAATCAGTGTTGCCTTACTCGGAGAGACGCCGGATTTCACCCTCTCGAGTACGGCACCGTGTTTGTTTGTTTTGTAGTTGTTTCCGACGCGAGAGACGCTGGATTTGCCCCCTCTCGTGTTCGGAAGCATTGTGGGAACTCTTTTCAGTGCTCGGAGAGACGCCGGATTTCACCCTCTCGAGTACGGTATCGGGTTGAGCTGGTAATCGAGTTCTTCCGACGAGAGAGACGCTGGATTTGCCCCCTCTCATTGTCGGAAACGTTTTGTGCAACCTTATTCCAACTCGGAGAGAGACCGAGTGGCACTCTCAACAGTAAGGGCGCTGTTATATAAAAGGAGTTCGAATCCAGGAAGAATCCACAGCAGGAAGGAAGAGGTATTCCTGGTATGACAAGTAATTCCTACTTCTGAGAAGGCGCCTGGTAAGAACAGTCGTATCTAATGTGAAGTTGCCTTTTGATTAACGCTTAGTTTCTGGAAGAGAAGGAACATTAGAACGATCTAGAGCAGTACTGTCTTTTTAACGTTTTTTGTTATGAATACCCAGTGACTTACACGCAGCAAATAAGAGCTGAGTAGAACTTATTCATAAATAAGGGACGGAGAATGCAGGGTATGTATGGTAAACAGGACAGGGGCCAGTAGTCATTGTCAAGGGAGGGAAGTAGATTAACTCCATGCCTGTTTCTTGTATTTCAGGGAACAATCCCCGGTGGTGAGAGAAGTTATCTCATATACTGTCACACGTAGAAGGGAGAGGTGCCTGAGACGAATCAGGTAGGAAGGGTGATCAGAGGGGAATCAGGTTTAGTGGAAGAAGGGTAGGACTCTCCACTTACAACTTGTTTTTGTGTCATTGCAGATATCCCTTCTACAGCCGTTTCCCATCCCGGACCTTTTTTCCCTCGCCTGCTTACTATCGTGCTCGGTGGTATTTATTCCTAGAGCACGGAGAAAGCTGGAGGTGGACCCCATTTAGCATCACCTCGATCCTGAGGAGCCGTTGGACCGTGACAGAATGATTCCAACAATCATTTCACTCCAAGGCCCTTTCGCTTTGCATAAATCAATTGAGTTGCATTCCATAGTTAACACGACATTACTGAGCTTTTCAGAACAACTGTCTAAGTCTTCAGTGACTTCAATACTGTTGTTTTTGCAAACCTTTTACCACCCCTGCATACTGCCTGAAAGTTACCCACTTTTTTGCAGGTCATGCATCTTTTACCAACTGCAGGACAATTTGAAAAATTTCCAAAAGTGATTTCTTGCACCACATCAAAGCGCACACATGATTTTTTTAAAGGCTGTTTGATGGACTTGTTCACAATTTCACTGCACAGAGGGAGTTGTCTTCCACCATGTGTACAGCGTGTGATACTTGCTTTCCTGAAGTACTTTAGACAAAATCATGGAGTGTTCAATTCCTTTAGCTATGTCAACAGTTTCAGATAAAGTAGGGTTCCAGCAACTAAGCAATCTTTCTAGATTTTTGTTGGGAGAAGCAAGAAAAGATAAATTGATCCCAGATACAAATACCTGTGGTTGCGCCGAAATCACAAGGTGCAGCTAAGGTCCTTAACTCTGCAATTTAACCTTCCAATCCTTCATCAGCACTCTGCGCTTAAAGAAATTGTGCCGCTCAAGTACAACGCTAGGTTCTTCGGAATATTGCTCCCCCATGCACGCTAGAGCCTCATTGAGCTGGTGCTACATCTTCAGGGAGATTGTCATAAACTTGTTGAGCTGCTATTCCAATGCAACTGTATAAAATAGCTACTTTGCGTGCAGGTAAAAATTTGACAGCATCTATTGCAACCAAGTAGTTTTTAAATATTCTTAGCCACTGACCCCATTTAATTAAGGGCTTGCCTGGAGTCTGCAAAAAATGGAGGAGGTTGTTAGAACTGTTGGGAATAAGACTTTAAAAAAAGTAAAAGGAAAAATGTAAAAGGAAATAGAATTTGAGGAAGATGAATTGTATTAAAGATATTAAAGAATATCAACAATGTGGCAACCTCTGTAACCACATTACTTTAACTGGCACACTTCAAATAAAAAATTAGCTAGGTTAAAAGACCAGTAGTCCGCCTTTAAGAAATTACTTAGCAAATACTAAAATGTTTTTCAACTGCACACACGCAGCTTCAGTAATCTCCAAGGGCTCTGTAAATGAGCAGCGCGTTGATGGTAATTATGGCAACGGTTGAAGTAACATGCGTTGTCCGCAGGGGGTCTGCAGGGGCACTTGTGATAGGCTACAACACACGACAGGGAAACGAGCGCAAGTGCACATTACTTGAGGGGTGTAGGCGCTCTGAAAATTGGTTTTAACAGTACCTATCTTCTTGTTGAAGATCGCCCGCAAGGTTGGAGTGGTAAATCTTTGAAGGTGAAGGTCAGAAAGGATTCAGAGGACTCGGACATCCAAAAACAGGATAACGGGCGAAAATTCTCGGCGGTGAGTGTAATTTCTCCACTTGTTGTCAAGACAAAGGGGGGGTTGAGGGGGGCGGCCGACGACCGGGAGGCTCCTACCCCCCCCCCCCCCCCCCCCGGGCTGTTTAAGAGGGGCGGGGGGGGGAGGGGTGGTTTCGGACCATCAGAGTCCATTTTGGGTTTTGGGCTTGTTTTTTTATAGCCCAATTGCAGCCAAACGTATAAATGCGTTGGGCTGCCTCTCCCGGCCACCATTTTGTCATTGGTGACTTGGTGGCTGGGAGAGTAGCGCAGGGATTTTTGTGTCAGAGTTTAGGTATCAGCGAGTTTAGGTGGTTTTGTGCAGTTGGTTTGGTCAGCGAGTTTAGGTACGGGTTTGTAACAGAGTAGGCGATATGTCGGCCGAATATGCTCGCGTCCTCGAAGCTATTCGCTTGTTAAGCGAGGCTGGCAGGTTGTACCTGGTGTTGGGCGATCTACCTGGGCCTTCGCGCCCAGTGCGTCTAGCTTCGGCTGGGGTTGCCGCAGCGGTAGCGGCGTGTACATCGCCAAAGCGCCCGAAGTTGGTTGCGGCAGGAGAGAGGGGCCGCCCGTGGGGGAGGAAGACGGCTCCTCTGAAGCGCGGCTGTCTGTTGAAGCCTTTAGAGTTTGCGGAGGTAACCGGGGGGGGTACGGCGGGGAGGCGGGTGGTGAGCGGAGTCGGCAACGCTTTTTGAGCGGCGGGCTCTCTCTGCGCCGGGGGAGGTGAGGAAGCGGGGCGGGGCCCGTGGGGGGGAAGCGCACGGTTTCTGCGGCGGCGGGAGCGTTGGTTGGCGCCCGGAGTGCGGAGCAGGTCTGTGGTGATGGCCGAGGCCCCAGAGTTGTCGGGTGTGTGGCGGCAGGAGGAGCGGGGGGAGCGCCCTGTCACGGGCATTACAGAGGAGGACCTGGAAGCCATTCGGAGGGTAAGGAGAGTGGTGACAGGGGAGCCCCCGGTTGTGGGGCCCCCCTTGGTTAAGAGGATGACGCAGGGGGATGGGTCAGTGGTGAGGAGTGGGGGAGGGGAGTGGGCGGCGGAGGAAGGGGCAATTTTGGTTGGTGAGGAGCTGTCTTTGGATATGGCGGGGTGATGGGGTTTTCAGGCTGGGTGGGGAGAGCAGGAGTGGGGGGTTTCGGTTAGCCCGCTTCTTTTCTCTTCCCCTTCTCCGCCCAGGCAGCAGGTGGTTTCAGTAGGGGGCAGTTCTTTAGAGGAGGGGGAGTGGGCGCAGGTGGGAGGGTGGGGGGATTCATGTTTCCGGTCGGCTTGCAAGGTCAGGTGTTGGGGGGCGGGGAGGGGGGCCGGTATGAGCATGTTATCGGACGAAGAGATGGAACCGGCAGTGGGGGGTCAGGCATGGGAGGGTTTGGTTGTGTTTCCGGCGTGGGAGGAGGGGGTGCGGGAGTCAGTTGAGACCGGATTGGGAGGGCAGGTGGGGGTTTCCCGTAGTCAGGATCCTCGTAGGGGTGGGATGGTGGTGGGGGGGCAAGATTCTGCACCGTTGGTGCGGATTGTCCAGGAAGGGTTTGGGGATGAGCTGCCAGGTTCAGGTTCAGGTGAGCAAGAACAGTTTGGAAGGGGCATGTGCGGGCGGGTGGGGTAGAGGAGGGGGCTGGTTTCGAGGCAGTTGGGGCGGTAGGTCAGCGAGTTTTGGTCGTGCTCCCAGCACTCCAGTCCAATGTTTTTCTTTACAGGGTAGGGGACGTGGAGCTTCCGCTGACTCGGTAGGGCGTTGTACGGCCCAGCGGCGCCGAGGAGAAGGGAGGGTGGAGCCTTGCGCGGCACGTCCCGTACCGGCGGGGGATCCCGACGCGGCTAGTGCACGAAAGTCCGGCGTGACTTCACTGGCCCCAACAACCAGCAGGGGCCGACGGCCCGCTGGCAACGTGGATGGACATCTTCAATTCAGTCAGCGCAATGTGGGGGAGTATCGGCGGGTACAGCCAGCTCCCTCCATGAGAGCAGTGTCTGAAGCTAGTGTGCGTAACGTGGGGTTGAGTAAGGCCCGGAATGTCAGTTTTGTGCAGGAGCCTCTTGAGGTGGAGGACGTAATCGTTTTGGATTACGATGATGACAGCCCAGAAGAAGGGGAAGTGAGGGAGGATGAGGAGGGGGGGGGGCCTTCTCACATGTCCTCTAGTGTTTTACAGGCAAAGCATGTTGGGCAGCCGGCCACGACGTTGGCCTCCAGGAGAGAATACGGCCCGCAGCAGGGGCTCCTCGAGCGGTGGACCCAGTCGGATGTGTAGCTTGGAAAGTAGCGCCGGGACGAGCGCCGTTGCTTGAGCCAGGTGAGCATGTTGCCCCACGGGCCAGACCAAAGATGGGGTCGGTGGGGACTGGAGGGGATGGTGTTCGTATGGAGCCGGGTGGTAAGCTCCGGGCCAGCCCACAGATGGTGTCGGTGGGGACTGGTGAGGGCTGTGTTGGGGAGAAGCCGGGTGGTAGGCTCCATAAAGGTAAATACGTTAAGGATCAAGCAGTTGGGACGGGGGGAAGGTGTGGCCTGGGTCACAAGTGGAGTCGGGGATGAATACTGACCCTGAAATGTCAAGTAAGGACCCAGTGCCAAGCAAGGAATTGAAGTTTAAAAAACTACCTTATATGGGAGTGACTAAGCCTTTGGGAGCACATCTGATGCTGGCCACAAAAGAGAGGATATGGAAAGGTGAATATGTTGAGATTTTGAAGCTCCTGCATAGGGAGGTGCGGTCTAAGGAAGGGTCTAAAGAGGAAGAGTATGAGTTGGCCAAAAGACCAAAAGTGCCGCTTACGATTGAAAATTGGACGGCGGCATTTTTAATATATGCTAGTGTCTATTGTGAGAGGTTTCCTGAACGTTGTGTGGCCATCTTTAAGTATATGGACGTGATTCGGAAGGGTAGATTACGGGGGGTGGGTATGCCTGGGCCCAGTATGATGAGGAGTTTAGGGCCAGGATGGCTTGGGATTCTGAGGCGAAGTGGGGTGAGTTGGACTCGGATTTGTGGCAGCACACAATGGGGGCGTCTGCTGGGGGGAAAACGATATTCACAGCCAGTGGTTTACCTCTAGTCTACCGGCCCTTTCCAGGGAAGCCCACCCGGGGAGGGGTGGGGTCTGCAGCTGCCTCTTCAGGGCGGTCAGGAGCGTGCTGGGAGTCAATAAGGGCATGTGCACGCGAGAGTATTGTAAATTCAGTCATGAATGCTCTCAGTGGGGGAGGAAACACCCTTTGGTCAGATGTTGGGGACTCGAGCTGCAGGGAGGCCAGCAGTGGCATCAGACAGGGGGAAATACAGCAGGGCCGTCACAGCAGTCACAGGGGACTAGAGGAGGTAATGGACCTCAAGGGTCTGGGCCCAAGGGCTCCTACGCCAGTTAAACTGGCGTCCCTGAGGGCTGCTTTGCATGAGTATGGTGATCTGGGAGCAAAGCAGGTACTGTTGGAAGGGTTTGCAGAGGGTTTCTGTTTGGGGTCTGAAGGGCCTCGTCAGCGGCGATGAGCAAGGAATTTGAAGTCAGCATTTGAACATAGGTCAGTGGTCCAGGATAAGTTAGACAAAGAGGTGCGTGAGGGCAGGATGGCGGGTCCGTTTCAGGACTGGCCATTGCAGGACTTGATTGTGTCTCCAGTTGGGGTGGTGCCCAAGAAGGAAGTAGGGCAGTACAGGCTCATTCAACACCTATCGTGGCCTGAGGGATCTTCTGTCAATGATTTTATTGATGGGGAGGCAGCCTCAGTGTCATATTCCTCAGTTGACGTTTCAATGTCCCTAGTGGTGACCGCGGGCGCAACTGCAGAGATGGCGAAATGCGACATCAAATCTGCATTTCGTTTGCTTCCCGTACATCCGGACGATTGGAGTCTTTTGGGCATTCAGTTTGATGGGCAATGGTACGTGGATAAGGCGTTACTGATGGGCTGTTCAATGTCTTGTGCTCTCTTCGAGTGTTTCAGTACCTTTTTGCAGTGGCATTTTACACATCAGACTGGTTTGGGGCTGATTACACATTACTTGGACGACTTCTTTTTTGTGGGCTCCCCGGGCACTGCGGAATGTCGGTGGGCATTGGACACATTTCAGGAGTTGATGGGGGAGTTGGCGGTGCCCTTAGCCCCAGAGAAAACCATGGGCCCATGTACAACGATGTCCTTTTTGGGCATTGAGATTGATTCTGTCAGGATGCAGGCGCGATTGCCGCCTGAGAAGAAGGAGGCCATGTTGGTTATGCTGAAAGATACGCTTGCAAAAGCTAAGGTGACTGTGAGGGACATACAGGTTTTGCTGGGACATCTCAATTTTACCTGCAGAGTGGTGAGAGCTGGGAGGATGTTTTGCAGAAGGTTGAGGCGGGCATTGTCAGGTCACCATTTGCCTCATCATCAGGTGCGCTGGTCGGCAGGTGTGAAAGAGGACATGCGGATGTGGAGCGTTTTCCTGCACTCGTTCAATGGTATTCCACTGGTCAGGGAGGAGGACTTTCCATGGGATGTTCAGATTTTCTCAGATGCAGCAGGCAGCGAGGGCTTTGGTGTTTACTGGCAGGGAAGGTGGTGTGCTGAGAGCTGGCCTGAGCTCTTTCCGGTTGTGGTGGCTTTGACTTTGTGGGGCAAGGACCTGGCGCATAAGAGAGTGTTGTTCAGGATTGATAACATGGCAGTGGTGCAGGTCATCAACAGACAGTCAGACAGGGACGAACAGGTGTTGAAGCTGTTGCGGGTGTTTGTTCTTGGTTGCTTGAGGCATGACATTGCTTTTAAGGCCCTGCATATTCCTGGTGTGGACAATGACATTGCGGATGCTTTGTCTTGTTCGCAGTGGGAGAGATTCCGTGGGCTGGCCAAGGCGGCGTACAGGACATCGACGCCAATGCTGGAGCAGCTGTGGTATGTAGGCAACGTAGGGTTGTACAACTGGTAGTAGGTTCTTTGTCGGTTTCTACCCGCAAGGCGTATGCTTTGGCATGGTAGGAATTCTTAGCTTCAGGTGCCTCTAGGAGGGTGGAGTTGTGGAAACGCTCAGAGGATGTGATTCGGTTTTTACTTGGTTTGATGGATAAGGGCCTTTCGAAAGTTACCATTGCTGGGAAGTTGGCAGGCATCTCCTTTATGGGTAAGCTGTGGTGGGGTTATGCTCCTTCTGCGGGTGAATTGGGGAAAAGGATGTTGGAAGGTTGGGACAGGGAACGGGGCAGGTCGGCTTTGTCTCGTAGGCCTGTATCGTGGCAGGTGTTGGTGCGCTTGTTGGCGGTTCTTCCTGCGGTGTGGTGCAGGGATGTTTTTGAGGTTTGTTTGTTTTCCACGCTCATGGTTTGGATGTTCTTCGTGGCTTTTCGAGTTTCAGAATTGTTGGGTTCCAGGTTGAAGGTTGGGTTATTGTGGCAGGATGTTTTATTCGCGGAACAGGGGGTTCATATTTGGTTAGCTAGTGCGAAAACTAATCAGAGGTGTCGTGGTAAAGGGGTTTGGATGGAAGCTGCTTCGTCTGGTTCTACACGCCCGTTACATTGGGCGAGGCGCTGGAAAGGATTGTGTGGCGGGGATGCTGGCACGCAGGTGTTTCTTCACGCGGATGGCGGCAGAGTGACCGATTATCCGCTGCGCATGGTGATGCGGAAGGCGTTGAAGGAAGTGGGCTTTGATGGGGCTCAGTTTGGGACTCATTCGTTCAGGATCGGGGCCGCTACAGAAGCTAGTAATCGAGGGTGGTCTAGGGGGGATATCATGCGGCTGGGGCGCTGGTCTTCCAATTGTTTTCAGCACTATGTGCGGAGCGATGTAGATGATGAGCTTGCAACTTCATCCTTTTCATGATGCTCATATTGTTTTTCTTGTTTCAGGTTCCGTAGAGGGCCCCCTCTCCCCGGCCTTGACTATTTGGATCGTGGGGCATTCGTTTGTTAAGTGGGCCCAGGTGCAAGCTCACGAGTGCTATTTTGGACAGATGTTGGGATTTAATCAATGCTTTTTCAATGTTGTGTGGAAAGGCAAAGGGGGAATGTTATGGAGGGAGTTGGTTCCATCTTTAAATTTGTGGTTGGTTGGGGGGCACTGTCCTGATGTGTTGTTACTACACTTGGGGGAGAATGATCTTTGTGGGGTGAAGGGGGTTGTGTTGTTGCGGGCCATAAAGCGGGATTTGGCCCTGTTGAAGGAGCAGTGGGCGGGGTGCCATGTTTTGTGGACAGAGTTGGTGCAGCGGAGGTCATGGAGGGATGCGCGTAATCCCAGAGCGATTGACAGAGCGCACAGGACAGTTAATTTGGAGGTTTCTCGTTTTTTTAGGTCATTAGGTTTTGGTAGAGTTTGCCACAGGGACATTAAGTTTGAGACTGTGGAGTTTTTCCGGGGCGATGGGGTCCATCTATCCAGGTTGGGGATGGATTTGTATTTACTGGAGTTGAGAGAGGTTCTTTCCAGGTGTCTCACTGTTCAGGAACATTCCAGGGTGGGCTGATTCGTTATGTCCAGTTGTAGGGTCGGTCAGTTATGGTAGGCATGTTTCTGGGTCGGTTTGTGGGGGGGGCAGAAAGGTGGGGGGTAGTTTTCCTCCCCCCCGGATTTCTGGGTGGCGGGATTGGTGGAAGTTTTGCCAGGGTTGGCTGAGTTTTTGGATTGGTTTGTTATTGTGGGGCAGGTTATGGTTGGGTCATTTTACAGTGTTTGGGTGTTCGTAAATGGTGAAAGGGCAGGCAGGCGATTTGTGTTTTAATAGATGTTAATTGTATAAGCATATATGTTGTTCTTAAATTATGATATTGTATGATGTAATGTTGTAAGGCTGGGGTGGGGGGCGGGGCTCAAAGATCTGTTAGGGGTGGGGGGAGGGGATGCGGGGTGAGTTATACGTCATAGTTAGTGAGGTTTAGTTTTGTAAGGCTTAGCCGAGGAATTTGTGTTGTAATGGGTACCTGTTCTAATAAAGCGGCCTTTTTCACACTTAGAAGTTGTCTGTGGTCTTCTCCCCCCCCCCACTCCTCCCTCCCAAGTAAGATGGGAGGCGAGTGAAAGGTCAAGTGGGGTTTATTTCGGTAAAGTAGAAACACCCAAGAACGGGAGCATTCAGCAACTGTGAATCCAAGTAACAACTGACCCACATTTTGCTAAGAAGCTCACAGCTATTGTTACACCAGAGCGTGGAATACAAGTTAAACATAAACAACTTCACATGTAACGACAGCGGCCTCGAGGAAGTGGTAGACCTCTGTAAATGCCAGGAAAATGCAGTCTCAAGGCAAAGATGAGAACCACCATAGAATACATATTATAGCAACCTTCCCAGACAGATCAGCGACCTCAAAAACTACGGAATTATCTCCCTGCTAAGACAGGGAGAAGATGCCCGCAGACTGCAGCAGCGCATCATGAGGTCAGACGCGAGCAGTTGAAGGTGGACTCTGCTGGTGCTCAAAGGGGGGCCATCGCGTTTTGCTGGGGGAGAGAAGCGCACCACTATAGGCTGCAGGAATACGTGGTAGGCGCCCTGCTGTGCACAGTGTGGTAAACTGTGGTGAGCGCCGAAGCTGGAGGCGCTGTGGCTGCTGAGATCCTGTTGCGATCATCTGTCCCAGGCTGGACCACAGACCAAGCAACAGCGGTGCATCCAGGCCATTGTGCATCCGTCGCTTTAAGAAAGCATGGGCGACTGTTCTGCGTGACCAGGTTGTGACAATAACTGGTAGCCAGATGCATTTGATTCATGTCGAGGCCTACCAGCCTTCTTCCAGTGTTCCTTTCCCTGCAGTACAGTGTGGCTGGCTCAATTCATAAGACACAACTCTAATACAGAACAATGACTGTCACGAACTGCTGAGAGAGACCGTATCCGCCATGGCCCGCACCAAGCAGACAGCCCACAAGTCCACTGGCGACAAAGCGCCTCGCAAGCAGCTGGCCACCAAGGCTTGCCCGCAAGAGCGAGCCTGCCACCGGCGGAGTCAAGAAGCCTCACTGCTACCGGCCCGGCACTGTGGCTCTCCGTGAGATCCGCCTCTACTAGAAGTCCACTGAGCTCCTCATCCGCAATGATGGCTTCCATCGCTGCTAAGTCTAATTAATACAGACTGTACTACACTGTTAAATTCAGATCACCAAACAAATCCCTTGCTGGCAACTCTCTCCTTAAAATATTCTGCCACGGGCGACATCAGAAGTCTCCTCGGCTGTGGAGAGACTGTGTCACTGATCCTACTCTGCTTCTCTGGTGCATTCGACACAGTCTCCCACCACATCCTCATCAACAGACTCCACACCATCGGAATACAGCAAAACATCCTAAAGTGGATCGCTTCCTTCCTTCCAGGATGTACACAGAGCATCCTGCTGCCTCCCTTCACCTCAGCACCCACGGACATTATATGAGGCGTACCACATGGATCTTCCCTCAACCCCACCCTGTTTACCATCTGCATGACCCCCCTCGCAGACGTCATCAGATCCCATGGACTCAACAAATATCCTACACTGACGACACCCAACTTATCCTCTCACTCATCGAAGACCCTTCTAACGACAAAATCAACTTCTGCAATATAATGACTGACATAGCCAAGTGGATGAGAGACAGCTGCCTTAAACTCAACTCCGACAAGACAGAATAAATAATCTTTGGGAAGAATACCTTCACAAGGGACCACAGCTGGTGGCCAGCAGAACTCAAACCCACATTGACAGACCATGCATGTAACCTTGGCATCATTCTCTACAGCCAGCTGACCATGAAACAAGTTAACGCAGTCACCTCCTCTTGCTTCCGCATGCTCCGCAGAATCTTCAGATGGATCCCAGTCAACATCAGAAAGACTGTCACGCAGGCCCTCGTCACCAGCCGCCTCAACTCTGGACATGCTCACTATGCCGGAGTTTTCACCCAGCTCCTCCAAAGACTCCAAACCAAGCACACAGAGCACCTCAGCCAGACACATTCTGGACCTCTGTCGAAGTGACTACACCACACACGTTATTCCAACTGAAAGGGTTTATTTATCGACACCTGACATGGCATGATTCTTCCCTCACCAGCCACGGAGCAACTGACGCGGGCAGAATCTTGCACGCCAAACTTTTGAAATGACAAGAGGTAATGACTGTTAAGATGGCACCTTCCTTCTGGAGTCAAACAAAGGTCTCTGTTTCCAGATACCTAAGAGCCTTGCTAGATCGCAGTCAGCACACACTGGGGTTGACTGTGGAAATATGTTATTGTGTACAAAAAAGGAGAATTGCTCCTTTTTTAGGTGTCCCCTCACTCACCGGGGTTGCCCCACGGTGACATGCTTCATCATTGGGGCCATCCCAGTCCTCTACGGGCTGGGGCGTGCTGCGACTTGCGAAGTTACGTAGGAGCACTTTTCAGGACTATGTGTGGTGCATGTGTAATTGTGGGGAGTGGACTATGTGATGTGTGTTAAAAAATACCTGCCCAGTAGGTTTTCAATAAACTTTATTCTTGCCTCTAGGTGGTAACATTAAAAACGGGGTGGAAGGATAGGCTGCCCTAAACTTAATGTGTCCAGATGTACCTATCAACTCCTATAGTCGACATGTTTTGTGCATACCCCAAGCACTTCTTCGGGACTACACAGGGACCAGCCCTGTGTTCGCCACTCCTTAACTCTTCAATGAGATATTAAATTTTTTTTATTAACTCTTAACTGCAGCAAACTCTATTAAGTGCATGCAATGATACCTACGTATTTTGTTCCAAAAAACACGTGGTTCCTGAAAAATAAAAGACAACTTGAAAAGTCACGGGGTGAATACCCCCATATCTTATCACACATAGTTTGCAAGCAGAAAATGTGATGATTTCCTGTGATCTATAAACGGACATGTTGACCGTGGTTGTATTCATGCACAAAACGTGATTCATTTCGTGCATCGTAACGTGATTAAAAAAGCACCTCTCTTAGTGACACACCCAAGCATTCATTTGTCATTCACACTCATACATACATTTCCTGAGACCTAACTGGGCCCCATGGAGTCGGAGGGGTTCGATATCCTAGCAACTCTGGTGGGAGAAAAGCGGAGTTTGTAAATAACCAAAATGCGGGCCGATTAGCAATGTTAAACTGACCCATTGGTGGTCTTCGCGGCCCCGTTTTGACTTACTTGTGCACCGGATACCTCCTACATTTAGGCACCTACTTGTGTCCCTCCGGTCCGGATGTTATCGGACCGAGGGTTTCAAGTTTGTTTTTAAGGAAATGCCGTTCGCGGTCTGCTCGCGCTAGCGTGGCTACGCCCATACGGGAACTAGAGCGTGCAGACCTTGGTCATGATTCATGACGTGTGGATGGCGGCCATCTTTGGTGTACCGTTTCCGTATTTATAATATAGAAACGCTCTTAAATAGGATTAAACGAGCACAATCACACCTTAGGTCTAATTTCGGGTGTTGTATAAAGTGTTTGCCAAATTATCAAGCTATTTGTTAACATGGTAATTTTTAGGCATATAAGTTAATTTCTAGCTTGAACTACTTGAGAAAACGGGGGGGGTATTTTGGCAGACCAAGACAACCAGTTCTGCCCTATTGATTATTTCCAGTCTCTCGAATTAATTCCAGAGGTTGCCAGAGACGACTCTTAGGAGTCAGGTTAGACCATCATAGATCCTGAACAGTATTGAGTCGGTGGTATTATTTACATTGAGGACAGTCAATTTATTTTTATTTTTTATTTTTTGGGTTTTATAGAGCGCACGGCTACCCCCAAGGGGGTGTCCCGGCGCTAACAACTAACAAGCCCAAGAATGAAAAAGTGAAAACAGAAATTTAAGAGGAGAACAGCCAAGTATTAAGTTTGCGGCGAAAGATGGGTTCAGTGGGGACAAATCTAAGATCCAAGGGAAGGTTGTTCCAAAATCTGGCGGCTGATACTCCAAAAGCTCTACCGCCCACTCTAGAAAGACGGAAGCGTGGCACAACCAAAAGGCGTAGACTGTTGGAACGTAAGGCTCTGACAGATTGAGATAAGACAAGCCGTTTTTTCAAATAGCCTGGGCCGAGGTTGTTCAAGGCTCGAAAAGCAAGTATTAAAATCTTAAAATGGATACGTCGTGCAATAGGGAGCCAGTGCAATTTTTTGCAATAAGATGCTACAGATTGACGATATGGAATGTTTCCAATCAGTCTTGCCGCAGCATTCTGCACAATCTGCAGCCGTTCAATCTGGTACAGGGGAGCACCAGCGTAGAGACTGTTAGCATAGTCCAAGTGAGACGTGATTAATGCCTGGACCACAGTTCTACGAGCATTTAGAGGGAGATATGGAAGAATCTTTTTAATCATACACAATTTCGCAAAGCATGCAGAGGTAGTTTTGTTAATGTGGGGAGTGCAGGAAAGGGTGTTATCAAACTGGAAACCCAGATTGCGAACAGTGAGAGCTGGAATAGGGGGGGGGGTCAAGAGCCGTTGGCCACCAAAGGCTAGAGGGAATAGTTATTTTCTGATTAAAAAACATTACCTCCGTCTTATCAGTATTAAGCCTGAGATGGTTGGTGGTCATCCAATTACATATGTTATTCAGACACTGGCGAAAGTTGGCAAAGGAGGTGTCAGAGTGATTCCTAAAAGAAAACACCAGCTGAGTATCATCAGCATAGGAGATCACTCTGACTCCCCAAGATTCTACCACTTTGGCCAGTGGAGCAAGGTACACATTAAATAACAGAGGGCTTAAGGCCGAGCCCTGGGGGACACCACAGAGAAGGGGTTTCCCAGCAGATTTAAAAGGCCTTAAAAAAACCCTCTGAGAACGATCTTTCAAAAAAGAGCTGATCCAGGTCAACACTGTACCACCTATACCCACCTGGCTCAGGCGATCCAATAAAATCGCATGGGAAACCGTATCAAAGGCGGCGGATAGGTCGAGGAGGACTAACATAGCCTCCTCGCCCCTATCCACACACTCTCTGATAGTCTCGGAGGCCTCCAGGAGAGCCGTCTCCGTACTAAAGCCCGTTCTAAATCCCGACTGAGAATCGTGTAGGAGCATGTTAGTCTCCAAAAATTCTGCCAATTGCAGTTGAACAGCTTTCTCCAAGATCTAAGCTGAATGAGGGAGAAGGGAGATGGGGCAATAGTTAGTAAATTGGCCAGGGTCTGAATTCGCCTTTTTCAGGATGGGGACGAGCATAGCCTCCTTCCAGACAGAGGGGAACTGACCTAAGCCAAGAGAACAGTTCCAAATGGAAAGGAGAGGTGCAATCAATATAGGGGCTAAATTTCCCATCATTTTAGCCGGAATAAGGTCAAGAGGGGAACCGGATTTACATTGGGTAATTAATCTCTGAGAGGACTCAATAGTCATCTCTTTAAAGGACTCAAGGGAGGGAATATCCTTGTCTATCTCACAAGGGGTCGGTAAAGTTCCCTCCTCTGGGAAGGAAGATCTGATGGTCACAATCTTCTCCTGAAAGTAGTCAGACAGACCATTACATAGTGCCTGGCTAGCCGGGATCTGGGAGGACAAAGCGGCTGGATGCGAAAAGTCCTTCACAATTTTAAAAAGGGATTTGGAAGAGTTCTTAGATTTCTCGATTTGAAGGGAGAAGAAATCTCTCATTGTCGACCGTTTTAAGGACAAAAATTTTCTTAGGGCGACTTTATAGATAGATTTGGCCTCTGAATCATAGCCTTTCCGCCATAGGCGTTCAAGTTTTTTACAGCGGCTCTTCTCTTCCCGGAGAGTCGAGGAAAACCAGGGAGCCGAAGGACGAGATCTAGCAGAAGTGATTGGTCGGAGGGGCGCAATAGAATCTATGGCACGCAGCAGAGTTGAGTTAAGCTTAGACACTTTTTCATCAATATTACAAGACAAGGGTTCCGCATAGAGGAATAAGGGACTCAAAGTGGCGCAAGTAACTTTATGCCACTTTCTCCCGTACTCAATGAGTTTTTATCATTATGATTCAGTTCTTCTGTAACAGACATCTCACAGCTAAGTAAACTGCCCCCAAGGGATATCATCATTTAGTCCCACTATGTGAGAGCGGAGTCTGAACACCCAACGTTGTTCTTTTTCAAGTAGTTTCTTTTCCATGTCAGCATGGGGCTGTTGGATTTCCAAAACTACCCAACGCATGTCATTAGGCGTGTGTGCCTTTTCCAGAAAGTGTGTGGTCATTTTTGTATTCGAGTGTTTGCACCTAAAGTTACTGCGGTGTTCCACCATTCTCGTGTTGACCTTCCTGGTTGTCATTCCTATGTAGTGCAAATTGCACACACATGTGATCATGTATACGACCCCTGACGTATTGCAATTTGAAAAGTTTTTCAGATCCCAGACGAGGCCTGTATTACATGTCACCTGTTTCGTAGTTTCAGTTAGGTGGCATACGCTGCAATTAGAACACGGGTGGTGACCTAGTGGCAACGGATGTAAACGTCGAATAGGACCTTCCATATTCCTTGGACGTGTGTGTACCACTAGATCTTTTAGATTTTTCCCTTTCCGGTGACTGAACATTGGTTGGGTGATGTTCAAACCTCCACTATTCAGCGTTTTCCAATGTTTTTTCACAATTTTTGTTACCTGCTGTGAGGCTACCGTATAGGTAGTGATACAGATAGGTCTTCTTTCAGAGGTATCTGTGGGTGGTTCCTTGGGTTTTGATTCCAGCAGTGCATCTCTGTTATTATTCGATGCTCTTTTTTTCGCTTTTTGGACAATTCTTTGCGGATATTGTCTTTGGTGTAGTTTTGTACACAGCTCTTTGGCCTGCACTTCATAATCACATTTCTCAGAACAATTTCTCCTTAGCCGTAGAAACTGTCCAAAGGGCAGATTTTCCCGGAGTTGTCGTGGGTGAAAGCTTTCAAAGCTTAGTAGGCAGTTTCTTGATGTCGGTTTAAAATGTGTTGTGGTTGTCAGTATCCCTCTTTCAGCCTTGATGTTTAGATCCAGAAAGACTAGTTGTTCTCGGCTCATTGTTGAGGTGAACTTTAGAAAGGGGTCCTGTAAGTTTAGCCAGTCAAGGAAGGCATTTGCCTCCTGCTCATTCCCATTCCAGATGAGGATGACGTCATCAATATAACGTCTCCACATCTGGATCTTGGTGGAATAGGGGTTGTCTGTACTCAAGATTTTCTTCTTCTCTAACCAATGGACATACAGTCCCGCCACGCTCGGCGCGAATGTGCTTCCCATGCTTGTTCCATGGGTCTGTTTATATATTGTTTGTTGGAAGAGGAAGAAATTCTCGGTCAGTGCAAGGCGACAGCACTCTAGCACCACATGCCTTGGTGCTTTGTAATCCCACTCATTCTCGAATAGGATATCCTCCAGAATTTGTAGCGTCTCCCTGTGGGGCAGACTCGTATAGAGGCTCTCCACGTCGAGACCGATCAATATCTGCATGGAGGGGTCAAAGGTGAGGTCCTTTATGAGGCACAATACTGATTTCGTGTCCTGTAGGTATGTCTCTGTTTTTTGTACGAGTGGTCTTAAGAATGCATCCGCAAACTTAGACAGGGGCTCTAGTATTGATCCGATCCCTGAGACGATAGGTCTCCCGGGTGGTTTTTCCAGTCTTTTATGGATCTTTGGAATCGTATAAAAATACGGAGTCCTTGGGTGTTTATTATCCAGAAAATCTGCTTCCTTTTTGGATAGCCAATCGTTTATCAGACATTCTTCCACCATTCCTGCAATCTCAATTCTTAGGCGTTCTGTCGGGTCTGCCCTCAGAATCTCATAATTCCGTTGGTCAGCTAGTAGTCTCAGACACTCATTTTCATAATCTGTTGAATTCTGTATCACAATAGCTCCGCCCTTATCGGCTGGTTTTATTGTAATGTTTGTGTCATTAGCTAGTTCATGTACAACAGATTAATTAATTCGAGAGACTGGAAATAATCAATAGGGCAGAACTGGTTGTCTTGGTCTGCCAAAATACCCCCCCCGTTTTCTCAAGTAGTTCAAGCTAGAAATTAACTTATATGCCTAAAAATTAACATGTTAACAAATAGCTTGATAATTTGGCAAACACTTTATACAACACCCGAAATTAGACCTAAGGTGTGATTGTGCTCGTTTAATCCTATTTAAGAGCGTTTCTATATTATAAATACGGAAACGGTACACCAAAGATGGCCGCCATCCACACGTCATGAATCATGACCAAGGTCTGCACGCTCTAGTTCCCGTATGGGCGTAGCCACGCTAGCGCGAGCAGACCGCGAACGGCATTTCCTTAAAAACAAACTTGAAACCCTCGGTCCGATAACATCCGGACCGGAGGGACACAAGTAGGTGCCTAAATGTAGGAGGTATCCGGTGCACAAGTAAGTCAAAACGGGGCCGCGAAGACCACCAATGGGTCAGTTTAACATTGCTAATCGGCCCGCATTTTGGTTATTTACAAACTCCGCTTTTCTCCCACCAGAGTTGCTAGGATATCGAACCCCTCCGACTCCATGGGGCCCAGTTAGGTCTCAGGAAATGTATGTATGAGTGTGAATGACAAATGAATGCTTGGGTGTGTCACTAAGAGAGGTGCTTTTTTAATCACGTTACGATGCACGAAATGAATCACGTTTTGTGCATGAATACAACCACGGTCAACATGTCCGTTTATAGATCACAGGAAATCATCACATTTTCTGCTTGCAAACTATGTGTGATAAGATATGGGGGTATTCACCCCGTGACTTTTCAAGTTGTCTTTTATTTTTCAGGAACCACGTGTTTTTTGGAACAAAATACGTAGGTATCATTGCATGCACTTAATAGAGTTTGCTGCAGTTAAGAGTTAATAAAAAAATGTTAATATCTCATTGAAGAGTTAAGGAGTGGCGAACACAGGGCTGGTCCCTGTGTAGTCCCGAAGAAGTGCTTGGGGTATGCACAAAACATGTCGACTATAGGAGTTGATAGGTACATCTGGACACATTAAGTTTAGGGCAGCCTATCCTTCCACCCCGTTTTTAATGTTACCACCTAGAGGCAAGAATAAAGTTTATTGAAAACCTACTGGGCAGGTATTTTTTAACACACATCACATAGTCCACTCCCCACAATTACACATGCACCACACATAGTCCTGAAAAGTGCTCCTACGTAACTTCGCAAGTCGCAGCACGCCCCAGCCCGTAGAGGACTGGGATGGCCCCAATGATGAAGCATGTCACCGTGGGGCAACCCCGGTGAGTGAGGGGACACCTAAAAAAGGAGCAATTCTCCTTTTTTGTACACAATAACATATTTCCACAGTCAACCCCAGTGTGTGCTGACTGCGATCTAGCAAGGCTCTTAGGTATCTGGAAACAGAGACCTTTGTTTGACTTAATTTTTGGAGGGCGAGCCTAGCTAAAGTTCCTCTAACTCCCTTTCTTATTTGTTGACCTTCCTTCTGGAGCCATCCGCCCCTTAGGCACCCGTACTCATCTCGTACACTCACCTCTATTATGATTTAATCAGCTGGCGCTCTAGACTGCCAGCTGAACGTTGGTCATTTCAAGGACTGTCGTTAGAGAGTTGACACAATGTGGTTACTGCAGAGTCCTCCCACTTGGTGTGTGTCATGTTTGGCCCATTTTACCCTCTGTTAAGCTACCACCACAGGAGAAGGTTGTTTTAATTATCGTTGGAATCGGCTTCGCCGATTCTTGCCATAGCGTCTTCCTTTGCTATGCTCAGCCATTATATGGCGGCCTTTGCAGAGCGTTTTTCCCTTAGCCTTTAGGGTTACTGTGGAGATGCAATAGGCAGGGGTAGAAAAGAGTTGGGGTACAGGGAGGAAAGGAAGTTTGTAATGTTGTTTTTGCTATTGCAGATGCCGAACTAAATTCCCGGAATTCCCTTGCGGAAGAGGTGTAGCAATGGAGTTTCTCTTTTATCCCATTCCCCTTTCCCCCTCTCTACTGGTGGTGGAACGGACGTCCGCTCCCATTGGAGTTTGGCATTTGGAGATCAGTCATCTGCTCCAGTGGAAGACCAAGTTAGAAGGTGAATGGTACTTGGCCGATTGAAGTGCCAAACTCCAACTTCCACCTGGGCAGGATCGTGGAAGGATTAGATGTTAAGGCATTAGCTGCATTCCTGTAAGGAATACAAGAACAACTTAGTGAAACCAGGGAAGGAAATAAGAACCTACTAGAGGAGGTTAGAAAGTCAAGTCAGAAGGCTATTATTTTCAAACAGCGTTTTGAAGATTTTGTTGCAGGGGCTAACCTAACCCATTGACTAAAGAGAATAAATCTCAAACTTTTTCCCCCTCTTCCCCAGCAGCTGAATTAACCACGCAATTCATTCATGCTATTTCCCCTACCATTACTTTAGCCTCACCCAAGAGATTTAATGGTGACCCACATAAGGCCCAAGTGTTCCTCACTCAATGCTCTTTACACTTCCTTTGTAGACCCATAATTTTTAAGGAGGACCAATCAAAGGTTCCTTTCTTATGGTCTTACCTGAGTGGGTATGCTGCAGCGTGGTCCATGCCACTGGTGAATTGTTACGACCCTATTCTTTACAAATTTGAAGACGTCAGGGCCGAGTTCCTTCGAATATTTGATCGGAGAACCATAGCACAGACCACCGATAATGAACTCTTAGATTTAAAACAAGGCAATCAGGAATTGGTGGCATACCTAGCACAATTAAAAAAATTCATTGTCAAAACCCAATGGCCAGAGGCAAAGAGAGCTGCTGGTTTTTATAGGGAGGTTAAGGATGAATTGAAGAATGGGTTGATTCCCAAAAGACCTACGGAGGTTTCTGAGTTAATTGACTTAGTACTTCAAATCGATCCCTCCTCGCTTTGGCCGGGTCAGATCTGTATCTACCAAACCAAGTGAGACAGTGGTTGGTAAAGAATCTATGCAGATTGGTTCCCTGAGAGGGCCTCTCACTAAGGAGGAAAGAGAGAAATGTAGGAATGGAAGACTGTGCATGTAGTGCGGAAACCCGGGACATTTAGTCAAATAATGCCAGGAGACGCCCAAGTCCCAGTGCGTGGGTAAAAGACAGGTCCCACCAGTAAGAGGAGATGCTCTGGTGGGTGTGTCTGACAAGACAACTCCTGATTGGCAGCTAGTGGCAAACATGTTACAATCGGCAGCCCCTCATTTGATCATTTCCAGTTTGATTACGTTTGGACCCACCGAGGTTGATGAGATCTCAGTAATGATCGATTCTGGAGCAACTGAAAATGTTTGCAACATCAAGTTTGCTCATTCGTGGGTATCCAATTTGTAAAGAAGGACAAACCAGAACCTGTGCATGCAGTAGATGGTACTAACCTGTCTTCTGGACCTATTGTTATGGATACAGAAGAATTAACTCTGATTTGCCCATGTTTGCATCACAGTTACTTGAGGTTCAGGGTCATTGATGCCCCACAGTTTCAGTTGATCTTGGGGCTTCCGTGGTTGACAGAACACAATCCAAGAACAGACTGGGCAAGAAGAATGGTGGAATTGAATTCTGAGTATTGTAAGGAGAATTGCTTTCATTCCAGGGTTGTGGATCATCTTTCTTCTCAATTGTCTCTTTTGGCTGAAACTGCCCTTGTTATTTGTGCTGTTGAGGTTCCTAAAACCCCTGTGAAGTATCAAAAATTTAAGGCAGTTTTCGATGAACAAGAGTTACAACGGCTCCCTCCTCATCTGGAGTATGACTGCAAGATCGAGTTGGAACCCGGAGCTTCTTTACTGTGCAGCCGAATTTATGCGCTCTCGGAAAATGAAAATGGTCATTTAAAGGAGTACCTAGATCAATATTTGGCCAATGGTTTTATCTGGCCTTCCCAGTCCCTTGTTTCCTCTCCACTTATTTTTATCCCAAAGAAGGATGGGAATCTTAAGACCTGCATTGATTATTGCTCCTTCAATGCTGTCACCATAAAGAATCGCTACCCTTTACCTTTGATCTCCGAATTGCTTGACCAGGTAAAGGAAGCTAGAGTTTACACTAAACTGGATTTGCGAGGGACCTATCACTTAGTATGAATGGCCGAAGGTGAAGAGTGGAAGACAGCCTTTAGAACCCGATTCGGTCTTTTTGAGTATCAGGTTATGCCCGTCTGTCTATGTAATGCCTCTGCAGCTTTCCAGCACTTTGTGAACAATGTGCTCCGTGAATTCTTGGACTGCTGTGCAGTGGTTTACATAGATGATGTCCTTATCTTTTCGGCAAACCAGGAAGAACATGTTTTGCATGTACGCGCAATCTTGAAAGAATTACTCGATCACCAGCTTTATGTGAAACTGGGAAAGTGTGTTTTTCACACCATTCAGGTGGAATTTTTGGGTTACGTATTATCCCCAGAAGGAGTGTCGATGGATGAATCCAAAGTGAAGGCATTTAAAGACTGGCCACCTCCTTGTACTGTGAAAGAGATACAAAGTTTCCTGGACTTCGCCTACTTTTATAGGCGTTTTATCAGCAACTTTTCAGAGAAAGTAGCTCCAATTACTAGGCTCTTAAGAAGAAAGAAAAATATGTGTGGAGTCCAGAAACTGAGAAGGCGTTCCAGTATTTAAAGGAAATGTTCACCACAGCACCCATTTTGCAACATACGAACCCAGAAGAACCTTTTTTTGAGGAAGCTGATGTATCCAATTTGGCTATTGGGGGGAATCTTGTCTCAAAAGTAATAAGACCACTGGGGAACTGCATCCTGAAACTTATCGGTCTTGAAAGTTGTCAGCAGCTGAAATGAATTAGTCTATTGCGGATAGTGTTGGCCTTACTAGGTCCAGAGAGAGAGAGAGAGACACACTCTGTGTCTATATATTTACCATTGTGGGAATGGGTGCGATCAATTTAGGTTAGATACTTAATCAAAATAGGGAGCAGGTTTGCTGGGCAACATTTAGGGCTTATTTTTCATTTAAACATATTAAAGCTCAAAAATACATTCAGGTGCTCACATAAGTGGGCAAGTGCATATGGTGACTAAGTGAAAAATTAAACAGGAAATATAGCATCACATTGACAACAGATATGTACTCCAAATGAATATATACCTTAGATGGAGTCCCGGTTGTGGGGGTCGACAATGTTTTGATCTTTATCTTAGATCTTCTTCAGGACAAGGAGTGAGCAATCTGAAATTAGCAGTATGTGGATCTGGAGATTCACAAGAGTAGGGGATGAGTCCAGCTCGTGTGCTGGCTGTGGGTACAAGCCAGGGTAGAGGTTGTGAATAGCCTTGCCTGGTGTGCTATTTGGGCATTTGCGCTTTTCTGAGGCTTGCGTCTGTAAATGCTTGAAATCTAGGCGCTTATGAGTGGGTGCAGGATCCTTTCAGTGGTATCTGGGGAGAGGGTTCCGGATTTCGGAAGTAGGAGCAGTAATGTACATCAGAATGGATCATGGAGGATCAATGGTTCTAATTACAAAGGGCGGGGTTGCTTATTTCCAGATTGTGTGGGTGTGTCGTCTGGGAAGCCAGGGTGCATCGTCAAGCGTAGTCTGATGGTGGATGGATAGGCCTTACTGGTCAGGCCTGGGCGTTCACGTTAAATATAAAACGTTTTAAGTTACACAGTTAATCACGGTGTTGTAGTGCTGGGACTAAGTCAAGGCGACCTCAGTCCGTGTATATCCTTCCTGCTCGCGCGCTGCAGTCAATGCGTGCTTTGGCCTGACCAGTAAGGCCTATCCATCCACCGTCAGACTACGCTTGATGATGCACCCTGGTCACAGAATCTGATGAAAGCTAAGGAAGCACAAAAGAAACAGGCCGACAAGAAAAGAAGAGGGTACCCAGTTTTGAGCCAGGAGATGAGGTTTGGGTTTCCACTAGTCCCATATGGTTGGAAGGGTATAGGAAATTCCAACATAGATTTGTGGGTCCTTACATTGTAGATCAGATGGTAAATCCCGTTAGTGTGAAGGTTAGACTCCCCACTAATGTTAGGGTACACCCAGTGTTCCATGTTTCATTAGTCAAAAGAAATCTGTCTAATTTGAGGAAGAATCATCCACCAGTCCCAATTCAGTGTCAGTCTGGAGAGGAGTTTGAGGTCAAACGCATTCTTGATTCTAAGTCAAAGAAAGGGAAGATTTTTTACTTAGTGGATTGGAAGGGTTTAGGTCCCAAAGGCAGATTCTGGGAACCAGCTTCTAATGTTCATGCCCCAAGATTGGTGCGTAAATGCAATGAGACTCACCCTTACAAACCCGAGAAGGGAGGACGGGTTTTGGTGGGGGTACTGTTAGGTTTGGCCCAGTTTACCCTCTGGTAAACTCCCAGCTCAGGAGAAGGTTTTTAAATTATCCTTGGAATTGGCTTAGCTGATTCTTGCCAAAGCGTCTTCCTTTGCTACGCTCAGCCATTATACAGCTACCTTTGCAGAGCATTTTTTCCTTACGGTTGGCAGTTTAGTGTTTAGGGTTACTGTGGAGGAACCAGGTGTTCGCCCTCGTGCGTTAAATCGCACGCCGCACTTCAACCGTCACTTTGGAACTTACGGATTGTTTCTGTTCCGCGCTTCAGATTAAACATAGAATTTTAGTCAGGGTAGTTACTTAGTAATCATATCTCCGCCTGACACTTTCTGGCAGTGTGTTCCTGCAGCTGAATCTTTCGTCACTGTCAGGTGACCAAATTCTTCGTAGGAGTTCCAGTTTGTTCCAATAACTTCATGAGTGGCATATCTGTATATCTGTTCTGCTCCTCAATCAATCAATCAATCAATCAAAGCATTTATATAGCGCACTACTCACCCAGAGGGTCTCAAGGCGCTGGGGGAGGGGGGTCCGCTACTGCTCGAACAGCCAGGTCTTGAGTTGCTTCCTGAAGGCGAGGTGGTCCTGGGTCAGGCGGAGGTGGGTTGGGAGGGAGTTCCATGTCTTGGCGGCGAGGTAGGACCGTCCCCCTGTGGTGGCTCTTCGGATGCGGGGGACGGCGGCGAGGGCGTGGCCGGTCGATCGAAGCTGGCGTTTGGGAGCGTAGAAGTTGAGGCGGCTGTTGAGGTATCCTGGGCCTTGGTTGTGTAGGGCTTTGTGTGCGTGGGTGAGGAGTCGGAAGGTGATTCTCTTGTTGACCGGGAGCCAGTGCAGGTCTCTCAGGTGTCCGGAGATGTGGCTGCGACGGGGGATGTCCAGGATGAGTCTTGCTGAGGCGTTCTGGATCCGCTGGAGTCTCTTCTGGAGTTTGGCGGTGGTTCCGGCGTAGAGGGAGTTGCCGTAGTCCAGACGGCTGGTGACGAGGACCTGGGTGACCGTTTTCCTGGTCTTGGTGGGGATCCACCGGAAGATCTTACGTAGCATGCGCAGGATGTTGAAGCACGACGAGGAGACGGCGTTGACTTGTCTGGTCATGGAGAGGGAGGAGTCCAGGATGAAGCCCAGGTTGCGTGCGTGGTCTGTTGGTTTGGGTGCGCTGCCTAGGGTGGGGGGCCACCAGGAGTCGTCCCAGGCGGAGGGTGAGGATCCCAGGATGAGTACTTGTCCGAGTTCAGTTTCAGGCGGCTGTTCTTCATCCATTCGGCTACCTCTTTCATCCCTTCGTGAAGGTTGGCTCTGGCGGTGGCGGGGTCGTTGGTGAGGGAGAGAATCAGCTGGGTGTCGTCGGCGTAGGAGATGATGTTGAGGTTGTGCTGGCGTGCGATGTCTGCGAGGGGGCTCATGTAGACGTTGAAGAGGGTTGGACTGAGCGAGGAGCCTTGAGGAACGCCGCAGATGACTGAAGTAAGTTATTTATTCTTTTGAGACAGCGCGCTGCCTATTCTTTTAGAGATTGGAAGTCTCTTGCTTAAGGTCCTGTATCAGTGCGTCTCTCTAATTCTGCCAAAGACTTATAAATTGCATTGGGTTCTGTTTACTGAGCGAAGCTCTTGGATAGGAGCCTTACTCGGAGTGTTTTTAAATATTTTTAGGTACTGTGACTCAACAGTAGCTACAAGGAGAGAACTGCATGTTGGAGATTTAATCTTCAACTTCAGTGCTAGCAAAGTTAACTCTTACTAACCTTTAACTCAAATCTACTAAACACAGAAGGCTTCACTAATTTGGCTGTTTCTATCTCACCTCCAATTCAGTGTATGTATCTATATCTATCTATATATCTATCTAACTATCTATCTATCTATCTATCTATCTATCTATCTATATATATATATATATATATATCAAGAACTCCGTATCGCTTAAGCACACGCTGCTTCCTCAGCCAGCAAGTAGGACACCGGACACGGACCTCGAGGTGTTTACAACTTTTATTCAGCAGAAAGTGTCACAGACGTTTCGGCTCAGCGGAGCCTTGATCACATGACAGCGATTGAACTTCAAGGACCGTCAGCTTTCGCGCTTCTTCAGCTGGAGGCCAGAGCCTCCTGCGGAGACCCCAGATACGTTTCTCCAAGACTGGGCTCTGGAGAAGGGTTACGCCTTTCCCCCGTTTGCCGATGGTGGTATGAACAGCGGCCCGAATCAGTCTGTTGAAGGCGGATGTGGTGGTGGTGACTCCATATTGGAAGTCTCAAGTCTGGTATCCAGTTCTTCTGGAACTTTCTTGGGATTTTCCAATCCTACTTCCCCCGCTCCCTCATCTTCTTCTGAATCCGGATGGGGAGCGTCACCACCTCATTTTCCAAGGATCTCTCTGCCTCATGGCATGGAGGCTTTCAGGAGACGCTGGTTGCTCCCGGGCTCAAGGTTTCTTGGCAAAGGCCTGGACAGAGAGTACATCTAAACGCTACAGGTCCGCGTGCAGTAAGTGGATGCGTTGGTGTCTTCAACCGGATTTGGATCCCGTGGTCGCAGGCGTCGTTCCCGTGTTGAATTTTCTGGCCGAGTTGGCTACGGATGGCCTGGCTTACAGATCTATCAACGCGATAAGATCGGCGATCTCAGCAGCTCACTGCCCGGTGGACGGTTCCCCGATTGGTGAACACCCATTTGTCTGTAGGCTCCTGAGAGGGATCCCTTTGTCTTTGCCCCCGGAGCCTCGTTACTCAGTTCTTTGGGATGTCAATTTAGTTCTGAACCTTTTTTTGTCCTGGCAACCTAATAAATACCTTTCTTTGAAGGAGCTTTTGGCTAAATTGGCCATGCTTTTGTGCTTAGTGTCCTCTCGTAGGGTCTCGGACGTCCGAGCTTTGGACATTACGGCAAGAGTCTTCTCCCCAGAAGGGGTTACGTTTACTCTAGGTTCCCGCACCAAGTCAGATTCCAGGACGATCTCTTAACCGGCCTTTGCGGATGTGCCCAAGCTCTGTGTGGTACACTGTCTGAAATCCTTGGAGGCAATGACGATTGAATTTCACCCTCCGGGCGAACGGCAGCTCCTTATTGCCTTGCAAAAACTGCACCAGGCTGTCTCTTCCCCCACGATAGCCAGGTGGGTGAGATGGGTCATGCAAGAGGTGCGATGGCCTCGAAGGCATTTTCTTTAGGAGCTCGGTTAGAAGACCTTATGCATGCGGCAGATTGGTCTTCTGATTCCACCTTCAAGAGGTTTTATTTCAAACCGGTGGTGGAGGTTGCTCAGTTGGTGGTAAGTAAGCTTTGAACTAGCATAATTGAAGCCTCCGGTCCTGACATAGAATCGAAATTTGCCTAGCTTAGTAACGGTAAGTTTCAATTCTATTAAGGACACAGAGGTGAGGATTATCCCTCCCGTTGCACACTTAGGTGCAAATCCACCTGTACTTACGTAGGTAAACTGGTTTAATGTTTCCGATACAGTACTTGTTTCCTGCATACTACTGTTCTTAGGGGGGAACATCCTTTTCAACGTGGATGTTACCCCGCAGTGCTTTTACGACACGTCCTTTACAACGCAAGTCGTAACCACAACTTGCGCTGGAGGGCGCTAAAGGATAAAGAATAGTATATTTGCTATTCCAACACCTTCCCTACTATCCACGGGGACTGGTGTTAGAATAGTAAATTATATTATTTACTTTCCGCGCCCAACAACGCAAGTCGTTGTAACGACTTGTGTTGTTAAAGACACGTTGTAAAGGCACGCGTTGAACGGTATGCGTTGTACCGTCATACATCCGTTCTTAGGAGATGTGGTGTTGACTTTAGGGAGGTGACTTGAAATAAGCTCACAGGCTGTTCTTACATTGCAGGACATGATGGAGCCAAGCAGGACCAATGACGTGAAGGCGTGACTTGCGCGAAGAAAGAGGAGGTCTTCACAAGATGGTAGAGCTTTCTAGGAGCCATGGACAGTGTGGAAGGACTCTGTTATGGTGTTATCCCTAGGACTTATGGGAATTGATGTTTATGGACTGTATTCATTAGTTTATGAGAGCAAATTATGTTTTTTTCTATCTGTTTCTAAGAAAAAGTCCTTTTATTGCTTTTGTGGCTGCTGTGATTTTTGTTATAGGAATAAAGTGAAGGAAGAAAAGCATAATCCTCGCCTCTGTGTCCTTAATAGAATTGAAACTTACCATTACTAAGCTAGGCAAATTTCGATTCAAGGGGACTTTATCTCCCAAATGGAAACGGCCACGGGGCGTGTTTGCACACGTCAGCTCAGCCCCCTCCCTTCCCCAGTGTGCAAATGCACCCTGTGGTGCGTTTTAAGAGTTAGTTTTAATCCCCCTGCCCTATTATATACTAGGGGCTTACAGAGGAGGTCATGCTAATAACAGGGGTACCCCAACGCATAGTGTTCCCTAGTGTATGTTGGTGTTTTAACTGTATTCTAAGTGTATTTTAGCATAGCACTGGCCCTAGGACCGGGTAGTCTGAGTCAGTTACCACCAGTACCCTTCTGAAATGGTTGAGGGTACAGGATGATTTTTGCAACAAGGCCTCTTTCTGCTCCTCTGTTTGTTCTTTCTGCACGTCTTCCTACTTCCTGCACTTTTCTTCGTCTTTGAGGACTTCTGTTGCTTCTTTCTGTATTTCTTTTTATTCTTTCTATGTGTTTTTCTTCTGTCTTCACATGTCCTGTCTCTGTAGGCATAGTTAAAAACTAGCATTTAAAAAATGTTTAAAATTTACTTAAAAATCCATAGGTTTCAGTTACGTTCAAGTTAGAAATTAGCATTTGAAAAACCTTTGAAATTCACTGAAAAAACCATAGGTTTCAGGCACGTTATAGTTAGGAATAAGCATTTAAAAAAACCTTTGAAATCACTGAAAAAACCATAGGTTTCAGGCACGTTCTAGTTAGGAATTGGCATTTAAAAAACCTTATAAATTAACTGAAAAAACAATAGGTTTCAAGGGCGTTATAGTTAGCTGGACATTTCACTCGTACAAAACTATTGAAATTCCCCCGTTATAGTTAGTTCAGCTAACTATAACTCACGCGCCCGCAATGCACTACTGATGACGTCACATATTACATCACTCATGAAATGGTCAGTGACATCACTCATGACATCACTGATGACATCAACCTTGCAATAGAGTGGCAGACTTCCTCTCACCCTAACATAACCTTTAATACACACATTCAAAAATAGAAACGAAAGATTTTTTAAAATGGGCATACCAATACCAGTTACAACAACCTATTCAGTAATTCCAAGATCTACATACCTATCCACTCATTCACCAACAGTCCTATATAGTCACTCATACATGTACTCACTCATCATACGTACTCATACACCTATACATCCAGTTACACACCGCCACTTAATCATAGAGTTAGTCACACACATAGTCACTCATGCTAATAAAGAATAAAACATCCATTTACTTGCATATACAGTTATACACACACCACTACACTTACTTCTACAGAAACATACACATACTTACTCTCTTAAACAATCACTTATAGAAACACATACTTATTTATACAGGAACTCTTCCAATCTCTCACCACTGGCACATATACTCACTTATATACACCAATACTCACATATACTAGTTTTAAGCATATGTAGTTACTCATAAATACACTATTGGTACAGTCATTCACTCACTAATACACCCATACACACACTCATCCACCCATAGAGTCCTGCACACATGCTGTTTTCAAAACACATACAAACAGTGAATCACTCATTCATGCATCTATGCGCCAAGTAATACCCCCATCGAACCATACAGACACTCAAAAAACAACTAATAACCCATATAGACACTCATGTAGCTACTCACCAACCCATGCAGCCACTTATACACAAAGTGAGAGACTGATACAGATATTTATATATTTAAACATTACTCGCTAACCCATGTATTCACTAAGATACACTTAATCAGTCCGTTATACAATCAATTTTACAAAAAAAACATCCATTTAGACACTTATTTACCCTTTTATTCTTCCATCGACCTTGAGATATACATATATAAAACATATTTAATTTTCAGAAAAACACACATTCACTGGATGATGTCATCAGTGATGTCATTTGAGATGTCATCAGTGATGTCATGAGTGATATCACTGACCATGTCATGAGTGATAGAATATGTGACGTCATCAGCAGTGCATTGCAGGCGCGCGAGTTATAGTTAGCTGAACTAACTATAACAGGGGAATTTCAATGGTTTTGTGTGAGTGAAATGTCCAGCAACTATAACGCCCCTGAAACCTATGCTTTTTTCAGTGGATATATATACTTACCATGAGTCCAGGTGATTTGTCAATTGCAAAGAAGGAAAACAAAGACTGTATTAACAATTATTCTACAAAAGAAACTAACTATTTAAACTGCCATACAAGAGAGAAGAAAGCCACTGCAGAGGTTAAGGTCGGAGAAGCGATAGGGCAGGGGTAGAATAGAGTTGGGGTACAGAAAGGAAGGTTGTAATGTTGTTTTTGCTATTGCAGATGCCAAACTAAATTACCGTGATTCCCTTGCGGAAGAGGTGTAGCAGTGGGGTCTCTCTTTTATCCCATTCCCCTCTCTACTGGTGGTGGAATGGACATCTGCTCCCAGTGGAGTTTGGGATTTGGGGATCAGTCCTCTGGTCCTGTGGAAGACCAAGTTAGAAGGTGCATGGTACTTGACAGTGTGCTGCAGCTTATACAATAAAGCCTTCTTCAAGTACCCGGTCTACTCATCTTAAGCGCATGTGCCTAAGCCTCCTCTTCTTCGAGTCCACGCACCGCTGTACTGGCCCTGGTGGCATCGATAAGGTGGTTCCTGTTCCCTCCTGGCCTGTGTCTGGCAAGTGTGTTGGAGCCTTCAGCGTACGACTGGCGGCATCTGCTAAGAAGTTCAAGTTCACTCCCAGTCAGTGACTGGCAAGGATGTCGGAGTGTACTACAGTGACAGTCTCCTCTTGCATGTGATGGCTGCAACACCATCATTTTACCGCCTCACTCTCCCCGGCGCGTCACTGAGAGGTTTGAAATCATGTGAGTTTTTACTTGCAATACCATTGCTTGAAACCTCTACACGCTTCCATTTGCGGCCCTTTGGTAACCTCGTAACGTCAGTGACGCGATGCGTGTCACTGTACGCCTAAGTGCCGCCATCTTAGGAATCTCTTTTGCCCGTCTGAGGCCCGGTTTTCTACGCGCTGACAGCAGTTTGTTCATATCAGCTGTGCATATCCGGCTCAAGACTCGCAAAGGCTCCCGCTCTGCTACACGCTTCATGCCAAAAAACTAGTAAGGTACATTGTGAGCACATTACTATTGACAGTTGATCTCAAGTCTGCCACTAACTTTCCTCCTCCAGTAAATGTTGTTGTGTATTGAGGATACCTTAGTCTTGATGCATATTTGTGAGCAAGACTATTTCACATTCCTCTAACTCGCGCTTCAGGTGGCTATAGTAGGAATTAACCCTCATTAATTCTTAAGGCTTATGCTTTAAATAACAAATAAATATACAGCCACCTTATCCTCATGGCATTAGGAAATGTTTATAATTTAGCTCCGCCACAAGCATTTTAGCCAGCTGTTGGAGAGCCGGCATTAAAGTGGGAATTTTGGTGTGAATATTTCACAAATTATATATCGACCTTTGATGATGAAAACAATGACTTATTACCAGAAAAGAACAAGAAAATTCTACTGCATTGTTTAGGTGTTGGCCCGCTTAAAGTATACAATCGCATTAATAAAATAATCCATGCCAGTGGGCAAGGAGATATGTACACTAATGCATTAGTAGATTTAGAAAGTTACTACAAACCTTCTGTGTGCGTTGCGGTGGATAGATTCAAATTCTTTCACCCTAAACAAGGTAAAGAGGAAACGATAGAGGATTATGTTGCATTTCTGAAGAATCTAGCACTAACCTAAAGTTTTGGGGAGCTGCACGATGAATTGATAAGGAATCAAATTGTCATGCTCGCACTTAGCCCTTCTAATTAGGATTCCCTATGGGCAAAGGGTGAACAATCCTTACAAGATGTGATTGATATTGTTAAAAGACAGAACAGATAGATGCGCAAAAGCAGTACTTTCAGAAAACAAAATGAAGCAAGAAGAACCAGTTGTGGTAGCCAAAACAAGTGGTGTGAAGTCACAACAGCAAACCTCTATACAAAATAGGAACAAAGGCGTGTATGAGAACGAGCAGAAATACAAAAGCAAATGTTACCCTCAAAGGAAGTGCTACAGGTGCGGAAGCATGAAACATCTGACCAATGACAAGAGGTGCCTGACTTGCAATCAGAAATGCTCAAAAGTTTGTCAAAGAAAAACAGGGACTAGAGTAAAATAGGTGGAGCAAGCTGAAGAATACAATTCTGATTTGTCAAGTGACTTTGACGTTAACATGTGTGTGTTTAATGTGAATGACGTTCAAAAGCAAGACATAAATACGGATGGAAAAGCTAGAAGGAAGAAACCTAGGTGTGAAAATGTCTACTGGGGGTGTCAACAATTCCATTGTTGCGGACTCTGGCTCCCCTTACACAATAATTAATAAGGAGATGTGGGACAGTAAATGTGTTCATGCATTAGGACAAAAGTTGGTCTCACCCGACATTTCTTTAAAAACTTTCACCTGTGAAAATATTGATCTGGGGTGTTACAGGAAATTGAAGTTTGTTTTTAAAAGTAGGGAAGCCATGAGCAATTTATATGCTTCTGTTACAGGTCCATCGGTTTTGGGGTGAAAAGATCAAGGCAAGTTAGGCATTACTCTTAATCCGAACAGCCCGAACCTGTTTTGTTAATGCAAGTTGATGAGGAATGGAGTACTACTATAGCCCAAAAATTCCCTAGAGTATTCAATGGTAACATTGGCAAGTTGAAGAGTTTCCAACAAAGAATGCAACTAAAATCCAATTCTAAACCTTGTGTACACAAAGTGAGAAACATCCCTTTCTCATTAAAAGAGGAAGTAAGGGTACAACTGGAAACTTTACACAAGGCTGGGGTCATAGAACATGCAGAATCTTCCGACTGGATTGCGCCCTTGGTTGTAGCTAGGAAAGCTAATGGTAAGTTAAGATTGTGCATTGACTTAAACCAAAGCATTCTGGTGGACCAGTTTCCCCTACCCAAGATTAATGAAATGCCGACTCTCACCAAAAACATGAGGGGTTTTCTACCATCGATCTCACCGCATCCCACCATCAGGTTTCCCTGCATCCGCACAGTAGGAAGTTTACTACCTTTATTTCTCTGTTTGGATGCTTTAGGTTCAAATGAGTTCCTTTCGGATTAGCGTCCGCAGACGCAAACTTCCAAAGTCTTATTCATGTGATATTCAGAGGGTTTGATAACTTGCTCATCTTCAGGACGATATCTTGGTGATAGGTAGAAGGAGAGCGAACACAAACGGAATGTGTTCAAAGTGTTAAGCACATTGCAAGAGAAAGGTATGACTGCTGAATACAAATAGTGTACATTTGCCAGGACACAAGGAACATATTTAGATCACAAAATTACACAAGAAAGCATAAAACCAAAAAAAGAATTGTTGATGGCCATAAGGGATCCACCAGTTCACAAAAATAGAGATGAAGTATGGGCATTCTTGGGTTGGGTGGAATTCTATTCCAAATTTATGAAGGATTTTTCATCCAAAACATATGACATCAGACAACAGCCAAAACCTAAAAATAAGTTTGAATGGTCTCCTAATTTTCAGAGAATGTTCATCTCCCTTAAGGAGAACATTTGTAATGCCCTCACAAGGTTTTGACCCAAATTTAGCCAACATTATCAGTACTGATGCCAGCGGGAGGGGCACAGGTGCTGTCCTCAGCCAAATAAACAAAGGTGGCACAAAGGATACCATTACCTTCACCTCACGCTCCTTAACGCCTACAGAGGAAAAATATTCTGTAATAGTGTGAGGTCCTGGCGTGCGTGTGGGGACTAGAGCAGTTCCGACAGTTTGTGTGCGGTAAGAAAATGTTATTACATAGTGAGCACAAGCCACTCACTAGATTATTAACCACAAAAGGATTGTACACCGCTTCACCCAGACTAGCTCATATGTCAGTGAGATTGCTAGATTTGGACTACGAATTGCAGTATGTACCGGGTGTGATGAAGGTTGTTGCTTATTTTCTCAGTAGGTTACATCTTCCCATGTGTGATATTGCGGAAGACATGGGGGAAGAGTTTTGCATGGCCAATATCGTTGAGGAATTCCCCGGCATTACAAAACAAGACTGGGAAAAAGCAATGGAACAAGATGAAAGTCTACAAGATGTAAGCAAAATGATACAGGATGGTTGGCCTAAAAAAGAAAATGAATGCAAAGAACTAAGATTTTTTGGGGAGTTGAGACACGATTGTCTGTAGAAGGAGGGCTGGTGTTAAAACAAGGGAAGGTGGTGCTCCCTAAAGCATTGAGAGCTAAAATCCTAGAGATTTGTCATAAGGGACAATTAGGTATCAATAAAACTATGGGCAGAATTAAACATTGGTATTGGTGGCTGAGTTGTGACTTAGCAGTTGAAAGGAAAGTGAGACTTCTCTGAATTGTCACCCTGCATATCATTTCTCAAGTTACTTTCAGGTCAACGTTACATCCCTTGCCTAGTCCTAGTATGCAGTGGGAGAGTGTAGGTATGGATTTGATGGGACCACTATGGGAGCATGGTGAACAAGTGTACATTGCTATACTTGTTGATCACTTCTCCAAATGGCCTGAAATAGAGATAATCTGCAGGATGGATTCAGGAAACATCATTAGGCTCCTTGACAAAGTTTTCACGAGAGAAGGGTTACCAAAGTACATTTTGAGTAACAAGGGTCCATAGTTTACCTCAAATAACTTCAAAAAATACCTTTCAAGGAATGATATTACGCATAAAACTACTTCTGTGTACCATCCTGCTGGTAATGGGGCGGTGGAACGTTTTAATTGCGTCATTAAAGGTATTGTGCAATTGGCTAACAACAATGGATTGCACAGGAGAAATGAATTGTTCAAAATGAGATGGGCATAATATTATTAAGCTTGTAGAGTGCCGGGTTACTCCAACGGAGTGTTCCTGTGCTAGGACAACTTAAAACCACAGCAACCGGCTCGGACACCCCATCCCCCTAGCCTCAAGGCCCTAAGATGCGAGAAGGCCTAATACCAGTCCCCTCGAGGATATTGGAAGAGCCAGGTTTTCAATTTTCTCCGTTGGACAAGTCCTCAATTCCACAGGTAGGTAATTCCAGGCCTTAGCCGTGAGAAAGCTAAAGGAACTACCTCCTGCCCGTACCTTACGAACCTTAGGCGCGAAAATATTCGCTGTGCCCAACGACCTCAGAATCAGAGCAGGTCTGTAGGCAGAAAGAAGGGGGCACAGACATCTGGGCCCCTTCTCGTTGAGGATCCTATGACAAAAACACAAAGCCTTAAAGGTGACTCTAGCCAGTATAGGGAGCCAATGTAATTCCTTCAAGGCAGCCCCCACCGATGCCCGCCTAGGGATATTCAGTATCAGCCGAGCCGCAGTATTCTGAACCTTCTGCAAAATGTTCAGATTTCTTTTGGTCACCTCTAGGTAAAGGATGTTACAGTAATCCAAGTGGGACGTAATAAGGGCCTGTACAATGGTTCTTTTGGCGTCTAGTGGTAGTAGGTCCAGGATTTTCCGTAACATTTTTAGAATGCCAAAGCAGGCTCTGACCACAGCTGATATCTGCTCTGAATAAGATAGGGTGTTGTTGAACCATACTCTCAAATTCTTGACCTTAGCCTTGGGAGTCGGAGAAGGTCCCAGCTCATCCGGCCACCACAAATGTGACCAGATGTAGGGCTGTTTGCCAGCTACCATCACCTCCGTTTTTCCCGCATTCAGCTGCAAGCAGCTGAACTTCATCCAGTTAGCAAGATCACTCAAACAGACCTTGAAATCAGATGCCGTTCCTGCCCCCTTTTGCTCCAGTATAACAATCAACTGAGTGTTTTGGCATATGACACCAGTTTCACCCCAAGTCTCAGCACAATGTCGGCCAGGGGGCGCATGAAAACATTAAATAAAGTAGGGATAAGGGCTGAGCCTTGTGGTACCCCTTGAGATAGAGGACATACTTTGGATTTAAAAGGATGCTGTAAGACCAGGAAGGATCTGTTCTGCAAGAAGTGTTTGATCCATTCCCATGTGTTGCTACCGACCCCGGCCTCCCCCAACCATTCCAACAGTAGGCCCTGGGAGACCGTGTCAACCGCAGCACTCAGATCCAGTAAGATCAGTGTAGTTGTTCTTCCCTAATCAACTGCGGTTTTCAAGGTGTCAGAACCCTAACTCCTCGCTTATCTACAATCACGCATTACAAGTCTGAAGAGGGAAGCTCACAACTAGAAAAGGTCTCTTGGTCCTCTTTAACGCGACTTCGGCACTCCAAGATGTCCGCCGGGGTTGCATGGTGTTAGCGGTCTAGTGTTTCAAGAAAATCGCTACCGTAGCTCAGGTGAAGCGCGCTCAGACAACAAGCTGCGTACTTCACCGAAGATGTCAACCCGAACGGAAGCGCAAATCTTGAGAACCGAATTCTGAGAAGAAATATTTCCCTAGAAACATTTTAGTTCCGAGCCAAAGTATTACAAACCTAAGTCTATTACGTTCGCTTCTCAGTCGCGAATTAATATTGCATTCCTTACATGAGGAGAAGACAAGAATTCGCTCAGTTCCAGTCAACGCCGAAGTAGGCAGCTGTAGCAGCAGTCTTAGTTAGTGTGACAGAGAAAGGAAAAGACGAGAATATATATTGAATTCCTTACCTGCGGAGAAGACAAGAATTCCATTCCGTTTCAGTCAACGCCGAAGAAAGAAGCTTGAGCAGCTGTCTTCATTTGTTTGACAAGAGAAAGGAGAAGACGAGAAAATAAGATAAGTGACTAATTGTAGACACTAACAATTTAAGGTCTGAGTAAAGTTACAGTGAATTTCAACAGAGAATTGAACTTACCTTAAAGTCAAGTGTGATGTCGACAGAACTAAAAGAAAGCAGAAAGAGATAATTAGTTCGGTGTGAAGACGGAAGACACATTCTTTAAGGCACAATTGGGTATCATTAATAAGATTCCAAAAGATAAATAATAAGTAAGTACAACACACTCAAATAATATTAAGGAGCTAAGAAATAATACAGGCAATAACGGTCTTTGTTTAATTACCAGGAATAAACTATAAGAGGAGAGAAGGTGTAGCAGCATATATAAAATCCACAAGCTAACTACGCAGAGGAGAAGCGAGTTCCAGAAGAGTTATAGGTGGGTCAGTAAGCATAAGTAGTAGTAAGAGTAGAGATAGAGTAGAATAGAGTAGGTGGATACTAATCATCTTTATTCCCTTCAGGTTCCAGTACAATACGTTCTGCAGGTCGGACAATGAGAAGGAACCAACATGAACAGTCTCTTCTCTTCTCTCTCATCTGTTATTTTATCCAAATCCCTCTTCCCTTCGGGATAACTATTTAGACACTCGTTTGAAATCGAGGTCTGGTTGTTGTTCAGGGATGATTGGGGAATAAGCATCTCTATTCCTGTGCAGTCTAGAACTAAAGAGTTTTCTCAGGATCTGACAGAGTGAAGTGCCCAAGTTGCACATAGCACCCGAACAGAGATGGCAGAAGGAATAGATATGCAAAGCTTAGGTGCAATTTTTGACACGATCCAAAAGGAGTTGAGTGCAGTTAGAGAAGAAAATTAAAGTCTTAGGTCAGAGGTAATAAACTCCAGAAAAGAAACCGCTGAATTGGCACAAAGGTTTCGTCAGCCTTCTGGTTCTGGACAGGAAATACCGGGGTCTCTATCAGAGAGTTCTAATAGGATGACTACTCAAGTAATTCATTCCCTATCCCCAGTTATTCCTCTAGCTGCCCCAGAAAGATTTTGCGGGGACCCACAAAAGACGCAAATATTTATAACACAGTGTTCTCTGCATTTTCTATGCCGCCCTTCGATTTTTCCAGACGCACAGTCAAGAGTCGCCTTCGTGTTGTCATACTTGAGCGGTGACGCAGCATCGTGGTCTTTGCCTTTAATCACCAAAAATGACCCGATTCTACGGAACTACGAAGAATTTAAAAAAGAGTTTCTTTGGATCTTCGATAGAAGAAGAAATTCCCAAGCTGTTGACAATGAACTGCTTGACTTAAAACAAGGGAATCGGGACATAGTGTCCTATCTGGCTCAGTTTAACAAACTTGTGGTTGAGACAGATTGGCTGAAGAGCAAGAGAGCTGCAGTATTTTACCGTGGTCTAAGGGACGAGCTAAAAGATGTTCTGGCGGGAATACCGAATAGACCAACTGAGATTTCAGCGCTCGTGGACTTAGTGCTAGAAATAGATTTTCGACAAGGGGAGAGAAAAGGTGAGAAACGAAAAGACTTCAGGCCAGCAGTTCCTAGATTTGACAGAGTCCGTTCTGAGAGTAATCGAAGTCATGATGGAGATTTAGGGACGGAACCTATGCAGATTGGAACAATTCGTGGTCCCCTGTCAAAAGAAGAGAAGGAGAAAAGAAGAGTTAATAATCTCTGTATGTACTGTGGTGCTGGAAACCATTTAGTTAGAAACTGTCCAAAGAAACCCAAGACAAACTTCAAACCGAAGGAAAACTAGAGGCACCACCTGTTGGAGGAGTTGAACATGTGGATGCGTTACAAAAGAAGACTACGGAGTAACACAGAGTGGCCAACACATTGCAGTCAGCAGCACCTCATTTAATTCTGTCAATGGAAATAAGATTCAGAGACATAGTTTTGACAGAGGTTTCAGTGATGATAGATTCGGGTGCCACAGGAAATTTCTGTGACTTGAAGTTTGCGGAAAGAGTGGGGTTACAAGCGATCAAAAAATCCAAGAGTGAACCCGTCAGAGATGTGGATGGAACCAACCTATCTTCAGGTCCCATAGTGAGTCATACCGAAATAATTCATCTTGTTTCGAACAACGGACATGAAGAGAAAATCCAATTCAATCTGATTGACGCACCTCAATTTGAATTAATTTTGGGACTCCCGTGGCTCTCAGATCACAATCCGACGATTAACTGGAGCTCAAGAACATTTAGAATGGACTCGAATTACTTTGTGGAAAACTGCTTCGGGGGACATCAAGAAGTTCCGGAATTAAATCCAGCATATCCATTGTGCCAAACGGGAGGTCCATCTGTGTCATTGATGTTCAAGATAGCCCAGAAGAATATAAAGACTTTAAAGAAGTGTTCAATGAGGTGGAGGCTGAGCAACTCCCTCCCCATCGAGTTTATGACTGCAAAATTGAGATTGAACCCGGTGCAAACCTACCCTGTAGTAGAGTTTACGCTCTAACTGAAAAGGAACATCAACATTTGAGGGAGTACCTAGACAAATACCTAGCCAATGGATTTATTCGACCCTCACAATCCCCTGTGTCGTTGCCGTTGTTTTTCGTTCCAAAGAAGGAAGGGGACTTGAGAACATGCATCGACTATCGTAAAAAGAACCGATACCCTTTGCCGCTTATTTCGGTTTTGTTAGATTAAGTTAAAGGAGCCCAGATATTCACCAAACTCGATCTTCGAGGAGCCTACCATTTGGTTAGAATGCGGGAGGGCGATGGATGGAAGACTGCCTTTCGGACAAGGTTTGGATTATTTGAATACCAGGTCATGCCTTATGGTCTGTGTAATGCCCCGGCGGCCTTTCAACATTTTATAAATGACATCCTGAAGGAATTCATCGATCAATGTTCTATCGTATACATTGACGATATTTTAATTTATTCCTCAAATACTGATGAACATCAAGCACAAGTCAAAGGAATCTTACAGAAATTGAAGGACAACCGATTGTTTGTGAAAGTAGAAAAATGTGCGTTCAGTGTAACCCGAGTAGAGTTCTTGGGTTTTGTTATATCTCCAAATGGAATCCTTATGGATAAGAAGAAGATTGAGGCAGTAGTCAACCGAAGGCCCCAACCAGTGTCAAGGAGGTGCAGAGTTTTATTGGGTTTGCGAACTTCTACCGGAGATTTATTAGTGAGTTCTCAAGGAAGATATTGCCGCTCACTAAACTACTGAAGAAAGGAGCTCAATTTGAATGGTCCAGCGAAGCAGAAGAAGCCTTTGAAAACCTGAAGCGAGACTTTACATCGGCACCTATTCTGCAACATCCTGATTCCACTGAACCTTTTTATGTAGAAACTGATGCCTCGGACCAGGCGGTTGGAGGGGTCTTGTCCCAAAGAAACAAAACAACAGGGCAATTGCACCTGGTGGCCTATCGATCACGGAAACTGACCCCCGCAGAGATAAACTATACCATCACCGAGAAGGAATTATTGGCAATAAAAGATGCCTTTAAGGAATGGCGCCACTACCTTATGGGAGCACAGCATCAAGTGACAGTGTTCACAGATCATCGTAATCTTAAGTTCTTAAAGACCGCCAGAACTCTTACACCAAGGCAATTGAGATGGTCACTGTATTTTGCAGACTATGATTTCGTAATTACATACAGACCTGGCGCTCAAAACGGTAAGGCTGACGCCTTATCCAGGAGCGATACAGAAAATCAGAAAACCCCCCTGGAGAATCAATCAATCATTCCAAATGAGAAGATAATTGGAGTCGCTTTGTCTGTCAGTCTTGAAAAAGATATCTCAGAAGAGATGGATTTAGAGGCTATGCAGAGATGGGTGAAGGAAGGAGATGAAAGACAAATCATCCGTAAACTTCCATACTTCCGAGATACAATATATATCCCCACCAAGAATTTACGGGAGCAAGTCCTGTGAGAATGCCATGATGCAAAGTTAGCAGGACATAAAGGGGAAGCAAAGACAAAGGAACTAATCAAGAGACATTATTGGTGGCCAGAAATATCTAAGGATATTGAAGAGTATGTTAAGACGTGTGAGACTTGTGCTCTGGGAAAATCTGAACGGCAGGCCCCGAAAGGCCTACTTCAGCCTTTGCCCATTCCACCCTACCCCTGGCATACTGTCATGCTAGATTTGATTACTGATTTACCACTTAGTCAGGGTTACAACACCATATTAGTAGTAGTGGATTCATTTACGAAAATGACCCACTTCACCGCACTAAAGGGGGTTCCAAGTGCTAAACAGTTAGCAACCCAATTCAGCACCCAAATAGTAAGGATACATGGAATTCCTAAAATTATCATCTCGGATAGAGGGCCTCAATTTATTTTCCATTTCTGGAAATCTTTCATGGAGGGTTTGGGAACTGAAGTGAGGTACTCCACAAGTTACCACCCCGAGACAGACGGTCAAACGGAGAGGGTTAATCAAGAAATTGAACAGTATCTGAGATTGTTCCTTTTGAAACAAGAAGGGAATTGGCCAGATTATTTGTGGGCGGCAGAGTTTGCCCATAATAATGCCAAGAATGTATCTACCGGTTATGCACCATTCTATATGAACTATGGCAAACACCCTAACTCCACCATCAGACAGACTGAGATATCGGTTCTAGTAGTAGCAGAAATCGTATCCCATCTGGAACAGGTTCATCAGAGTGCAAAAGAGAACTTGAATATGGCTAAAGAAAAGTATAAGACTTATTCGGATAGAAAAAGACGAGAAGGTCCTCTCATTGAGATTGGAGATCAGGTTTGGCTGAACGCTAAGAATCTGAGACTAAGAGGAAACAGAAAATTCCAACCAAGATTCATAGGTCCCTATCCAGTGGCAGAAAGAATAAACCAAATAACTTATCGACTCATACTGCGGCCCAACCTAAAGATCCATCCAGTGTTCCATGTTTCCTTGTTGAAGAAGACTCCAATTAACGTACGCAAGACATTACCGCCTAAATCCGTGCAGTTGGAAACTGGACAGGAGTTTGAGGTGAAAGAGATTTTAGACTCAAGGAGAACCAAAGATTAATTGTACTATCTGGTAGATTGGAAAGGATATGAACCAGAGGAAAGATCCTGGGAAAAAGAAGATGTTCATGCCCCCAGGTTAATAAAGGTTTTCCACCAACGATTCCCTACCAAACCCAGAGGGAAGGAATCTGCCTTGTTGGGGGGGTACTGTCAGAACCCTAACTCCTTGCTTATCTACAGTCACGCATTACAAGTCTGAGGAGGGAAGCTCACAACTAGAAAAGGTCTCTTGGTCCACTTTGACGCGACTTCGGCACTCCAAGATGTCCGCCGAGGTCGCATGGTGTTAGCGGTCTAGTGTTTCAAGAAAATCGCTACCGTAGCTCAGGTGAAGCGCGCTCAGACAACAAGCTGCGCACTTCACCGAAGATGTCAACCCGAACTGAAGCGCAAATCTTGAGAACCGAATTCTGAGAAGAAATATTTCCCTAGAAACATTTTAGTTCCGAGCCAAAGTATTACAAACCTAAGTCTATTACGTTCGCTTCTCAGTCGCAAATTAATATTGAATTCCTTACCTGAGGAGAAGACAAGAATTTGCTCAGTTCCAGTCAACGCCGAAGTAGGCAGCTTTAGCAGCAGTCTTAGTTTGTGTGACAGAGAAAGGAAAAGACGAGAATATATATTGAATTCCTTACCTGCGGAGAAGACAAGAATTCCGTTCCGTTTCAGTCAACGCCGAAGAAAGAAGCTTGAGCAGCTGTCTTCATTTGTGTGACAAGAGAAAGGAGAAGACGAGAAAATAAGATAAGTGACTAATTGTAGACACAATAACAATTTACGGTCTGAGTAAAGTTACAGTGAATTTCAACAGAGAATTGAACTTACCTTAAAGTCAAGTGTGATGTCGACAGAACTAAAAGAAAGCAGAAAGAGATAATTAGTTCTGTGTGAAGACGGAAGACACATTCTTAAAAAATCCACAAGCTACGCAGAGGAGAAGCGAGTTCCAGAAGAGTTATAGGTGGGTCAGTAAGCATAAGTAGTAGTAAGAGTAGAGATAGAGTAGAATAGAGTAGGTGGATACTAATCATCTTCATTCCCTTCAGGTTCCAGTACAATACGGTCTGCAGGTCGGACACTGAGAAGGAACCAACAGGAACAGTCTCTTCTCTTCTCTCTCATTTGTTATTTTATCCAAATCCCCCTTCCCTCAGGGATAACGATTTAGACACTCGTTTGAAATCGAGGTCTGGTTGTTGTTCAGGGGTGATTGGGGAATAAGCATCTCTGTTCCTGTGCAGTCTAGAACTAAAGAGTTTTCTCTTGATCTGAAACAAGGCCACTGAAGCTAGAAGTAAGGCTGATTCGGTGGTGTGAAGAGGCCTGAAACCAGACTGGGTTTTATCTTTCTTCCAAAAACGTGGTCAATTGAATATTTAGATGTTTCTAAGCAATTTTAGCAAACTAGGGAAGCAACAATACAGGTCTCAGATTCTCTGGGAGAGCTGGGTCTAGAGATGGGTTCTTTAGCAGTGGTACCACCATAGCATGTTTCCAATTGCTAGGAACCTGCCCTGAACTGAAGGACATGTTCAGAAGTTTGGTAAGAACCGGTTGTTAGAATTGGGGGTCTCTAGTTGGCACAGGTAGGTACTTGTGACAATTAGGGACCCTCTCCTCTAGTCGGGGTAAGGGGGGTACACTCCTAAAATAACCCCTGCTCACCCCCTTGGTAGCTTGGCACGAGCAGACAGGCTTATCTCAGAGGCAGTGTGTAAAGCATTTGTGAACACATACAGTAATCAAGTGACAACACTACAAATAGACACCATACTGGTTGTATATTTATAAAAATAAGTATCTTTTATATAGAGAGTTACCACAAGCCCATAAACGACAAAAATAACCCACAGTACTATCAAGAGTTCTTGTTAAAAAGGCTTAAATCAAAGTTCTGTGCGAGTCAGTAGCCCTGTCCAAAAACGGGGATGCTGAAATAACACAGAGTCTAACAAATCCAGCGGACCACGTCGTTACGGGCCCACTCAAGTGTAGACAGACTCAGTCACAGTACCTTTACTTGAAGCGGCAGGCATGGGCGTGTGAGTCGGTTCCGGCGTTCTTCGCGTTGCAGAAAAGAAAGCGTTGCAGGATACAGTGTGCTTCGATGCGGTACAGGTGTACGTTGCAGGGAGAGACGGTGCTTTGTTGCGGTGCTTGCAGCTTGCTGTGTGGAGACAGAGCCGGGTTCGGGAGCTGGCGTCGATCAGTCCAGCCAGCGGTACGAGTCGGGCGGTGCGTCACAAAGCTTGCGAGGCAGTACCCAACTCCAATGCGTTCACAGGCCTCGAAGTCAGCAACAGTGACTGTGTCGGTCAGACCAGTTTGAATCGGTGTAGCGAGGCTTTGCACGTCGTGGTGCAGGCAACGGCTTGATGACGGCGGCAGGACGGAGTCAGTGAGCTCAGAGCTTACGTTGTTCGATGCGGTGCCTACAGGACACCGGACCGGTCATGAGAGTCGGTCACAGCTCCCTGCCTCTGTAGCCACTGAAACAGTGTTTCCAGCAGCAATCCACAAAGGCTGGTGAAGTCTACTGGTCCTAAGACTTCGGTCGGGGGAAAGCTCTTTTCCAAGCCCTTGGAGATCCTTCACAAGTCGAATAAAGTGCACACGAAGTCATTTCTCCTTTCTTATAGTCCAAAAGTGATCTAATTTCTTGGGATCAGGGTCCCAATATTTATACCCCAAAATCCTTTGTCCTCTGAGGGCAGAGGGGCCTTTGCCTAGTCCAAACCAGTTCTGGAGCACTCTGTTTACATGACTCCTTCTTTCCTTTTACAGTGCAGGGCAGTAACATCAGATACCCCACAGGAGGTGGAGCCAGCATTGTGGAGGAAAGGCACAGCCCTGGAGCACTTTTTTGACATGATTCCTTCCCTTCTATCACAGTGCAGGGCAGAGACATCAGACGCACCACAGGGGGTAGAGCCATCACTGTGGGGAGCAGGCATAGTCCTAATCAAGTTCCAGGTGCAACTCCTCCCTCCCATCTAGATACAGATCTCTCTATTCACCACTGGGCTGACTCATTCTGTCTCTTGGCATCCCCCAGCCCTGTCACTCAAAACTCCAGACAAGGAATACACAACCTAGCAGAGGCAGGCCTGGATAGTTAGAAAAGAAAATACCTACTTTCTAAAAGTGGTATTTACAAACACAGAATGTTAAAAATAACATCACTAAAAGATGTATTTTATCATTCTGAGTTCGGGGATACTAAACTCGAATTTCTACAGTGTTCCCTGAGTCAGTTAGGATTAGAAGATGTAATTATCTAACTGTCCATTCTGGCCTATAGAGAACAGGTAGCCTTGCAATAGTGAAAAATTAAAATGACTGTAATTCACTTTTAGGACATGCCACACACACCAGGGCATGTCCTACCTTATACTTACAATGCACCCTGCACTGGGGCCTACCATAGGGGTGTCTGATATGAAGAAAAGGGAAGGTTTAGGGACTGGCAAGTGGGTGCACTTGCCCAGTCAGCATGACAGTACCAGACTGCACACAGGCTCTGCAATGGCAGGCATTAGACACATTTTACAAGTCTGCTTCTGTGGGTGGCACAGCCGGTGCTGCAAGCCCACCAGCAGCATTTGGACTTACAAGCCCTGGGCACACTCAGTGCACTGTACTAGGGTCTAACAAGTAAACCAAACAAGCCAATCATGGAGTCTCTAATTCAGATATCAATTTACAATAGGGAGAGCATATGCACTTTAGCACTGATCAGCAGTGGTAAAGTGCCCAGAGTCATAAAATAGCCAACAACAGGTCAGAAAAAATACAGGAGGAAAGCAAAATGTTCAGGGATGACTCTACAAAAAGGGCCAAGTCCAACACCGGTGCAATGGCTTCTTTCCCTCGTAATCAAAATTTCAGGGGATCAAATCCAGGGGAGACCCAGATTTAACTGCTTCCATACATTTTAGGACGTCACTTTCTACAGGCGAGAGGAAAGAAAACCTATCCTTAACCCCGGAATCCTCTATAGCTGGAGCAGAGATATAATTTCTGCTACTTTCAGGGAAGGCTGCATATATTTTTTCTATCTTTCCCAAGAAGAAATCCGCTACTTTATTACAATAGTCAGTGTAGGCAGGCAATATTGCTGTGACACATTCTAAAGAAGTTAATTGTTTGACTACACAAAAAATATTCTTAGTGAAATTTTTTACTGATTCGATTTGCTCAGTATAAAATCCCCTACGTGCTCTCCTAATTTGTTGATGGTAAGACTTGAGTGCTGCTAAGTATTTAATCCTATTTTCATTCAGGTACTACCCCTCCAACAGCGTTCAAGACGTTTACATTCGGTTTTCAGGAATGCCAGTTCCTCTGAAAACCATTTTGCTGAAGGGATAAGACGGGTACTTTTGCAGGCTTTCAGAAGTATTATGGAGTTCTCTACCTCCTTAATCCATAGAGAGACTTGGTTCTCTATCTGAGTTTCAGCCCTTCATTCTGGAACACTTGAAGTCAACTTATCCCTAATAGTATCATGGGTTAAAGCGGCAGATTTTCAGATCATTGTGGGCTCTGAAAGCTTTTGCAGATTGCAGGGGGCCTTTCTTGGATTCACAATCCTGAAAGGGAGGATTGAGTGGTTGGACCAGACTACGGGCACAGGTAACACCGCTTTTACCTGAGCAGTGTTTGTGAAAATATTGTCCAAAATATGGCCCCTAGTGTGCGTGGGGGTGTGGAATAATTGTTCTCAACCTGTGGCTTGTAGTCCACAAGTAAGTCCTAGATTTCCTGGCTATGTTTACTCAGAGACCTACAGTTTAGAGATAGACAGAGTAAGGGGTATTTTACTGATCCCAATGCCTCCCTCCTCTCCCTTTCCTCTGCAACTGATGTCAGCGAGAAGTTACAGTTCCTGCAGCCCTTCATAAGGGTATAGACCGCAATTGAAGGAAGGCAGTCAGTATCCACTGCATTTCTGAGAGCCAACAGCTCTGCTGAGAAGTAAAAGCCTGTATATTTTATGGAAGAGCCAGGGGTCCTGGCCCCTGGTGCCGTCCAGCCGCAGACGGGCGCAGACGGGCTTGCCTTTGGCACACCCGCTTCATCATGGGTCTAAGTAGTGTGTGTGTGCTGGGAGGACTAGATCGATCCATCAGCACCACACACTCTGCGCCAGAAGTGAGGAAGCCGGAAGTGAAGTCAATAAGCCGAGGGTACGTTGCAACGCCCTACGCACAAACAACACCAGCTGCGGCAGACCAGGGCAAGAGTACCCTCGGCAAGATCAAGCCTGTGCAATCAGGCTCACAGTGAGTAGCTCCCTGCTCTTCCCAGCACTCCCCTTCATAATGGCAGAGTTATTAAAACTGTTATAAAATAACGTTTTAAAACCGTTAAAACCACTCAAAAGTTAGGCAGTTAAGCACTCAACAGTACACGGGCAGCACCACGAAGTTACTGGGTAACCCCCAGTGAGAGCACTACTTCTAGTCCACTTGAACTTCTGAGAGGCAGAACTCCCATGTCTAAAGACAATATTGGAAGGATGGAATCAGCTAAAAGAGTCGAGTGGTCACCTAAAAGTGTAAAGGAGAAGTTGTTATACGCTCCGAGTAGATGCAAGGAACGACACGACTTGAAATACAAGTGTACTCCAGTCACCCTCATGGTGGGTGATTTGGTAAGAGTCAAATGTAGTGGATTCATTGAGAAAGGGCAGAGCTGTTATACTAAGTCTTTGGATGTGAAACAAATGTTTTGCAATTCTGCTCTACTTAGCGATGGTAAGTATGGCAAGTGTCTGTGCTTTCTGTGTGCAAGAAAAAGGACAGTGAAGCAATTTATAAGGATGAATCAGGTACCTCACAGGGACAGATTCTGTTTTGGCCAGATGATGTTGAACACGGAAAACGGTGCACTGAGTGGCTGTACGATGGAGAGACCGATATAAATGATGTTAATTGTGACATAGCCCCTTCCCAAACTCTAGAGGTTGAGCAAAAAGAGAGTTCAACCAACTGTTCCAGAGTACCAGTTGACGGTTCCCTAAGTCAGGCTGCAAGACAGGAATGTCCATCTAGAGGTCGCGACAAAGAAGAAAACAGTACCAGCAGTCGAGTTAGGGTGATAGTCAAACCATGTTGGTATAAGGGTTTTGAGGGCTACTAATGCTTTACTCCGAGTTCCCTGTTGGTACTTGTGGTGTTGATATTTATCTTTGCCTTTCCCATAGTCTTGTCCCCCCTAGGTTCCAGTCCCCTCGCGCCAGCTTCTTGTTCTTATTGTGATGTAATCAGCTGGCATTCTAGAATGCCAGCCGATTCTAATGACAGTTGGGATGACCGTTGTCAATTTCTACCCAGCTGCCTACTGCTACGCACCGCTCCTGCATTTCTGGTATGTTGTCTACTTATCCTTTCTACAAATAAAGGAATTTAATCAACATTGTGTCTGAAGCATTTTTACAATTATGGTGACGAGATGACGTAATAGACAACACACCGAAGAATCCACGTGTGACAAGCTGATATGGTAATAGCTTCACACCAACGTTGCAAGACATACAACAGCAGACAATTATTAAAGTCAAAGAACAAGTTTGAATGGTCACCTTGTTGTGATAAAACATTCAGAGCACTCAAAGAGGAAATTTCTGATGCCCCTCCTCTGCAGGGTTTTGACCCAGAACTTATCAGTATAGTCACTACAGATGCCAGTGGGAGGGGTATCAGAGCTGTTATTATGCAAACTAGTGAGGCAGGAGTAGAGGTAACCATTGCATTTTCTTTGCGCTCACTTACCCCCAACGGAGAGAGGTACTCAGTCATTGAGCGCAATGCACTAGCGTGTGTATGGGTCCTGGAACACTTCTGCCAGTACATTTGGGGCAAGAGAGTCATTCTACGGAGTGATCACAAACCCCTCACCTGAGTACTTACTGCAAATGGGTTGTAGGCTGCGTCACCCAGACTGTATAGATGTCTGTAAGATTGTTAGACTTCAATTATGATGTACAGTATCTGCCAGGAGCCAAGAATGTGGTCACTGATTTTCTCTGCCGTTTACCTCTCCCCAATTGTGGTGATGTTGAATGCAAGGAGGAGGAATTCTGTGTGTCCAGCATCACTGAGGAATTTCCCAGCAATTCCAGAGAGTAGTGGTTAAGAGCATATGAACAAGACAACATTTTGCAAGAAGTTAACAGACTCATTCTTCCCAGTTGGCCTAAAAAGAAAACAGTCAAAAATGAACTGAGGACATACTGGGAACTTAGAAATGAGTTGTCAGTGGAGGGTGGACTCATTGTGAGGCAAGGGAAGGTTATACCTCCTGAAGCACTAAGGGATAGCATTATAGAAATTTGCCACGAAAGCCAACTTGGTATCAATAAAACCAAACACAGAATTAGATATTGGTACTGGTGGCGAGGTTGTGACATATAAATTGAGAGGAAGGTCAGGAACTGTGTGCATTGTGAAAACTCAGACAAGTATCCAGTCACCCTTAGAACCCCGTTGCAACCCCTGTCCTGGCAAACCCTGGGAAAGGGTTGGCATTGACATCAGGGACCTATAAAGGACCAGGATAGCAGATGTATGTGGCAGTACTTGTTGACCATTTTTCTAAGTGTCCGGAGATAGATATACTCCACAAGACTGAAGCCATCAACATTGTCAAATTTCTTGACGGGGTTTTCAAGAGGGAAGGCCTAAATCCATTGTAAGTGACAATGGTACACAGTTCATCTCTGAAGTCTTCAAGAAGAACTTAGAAAGGAATGGCATCACCCATAAGACCACACCTGTATATCATCCAGCAGGGAACAGAGCGGTGGAACGGTTTAACCGGGTGGTTAAAGGTACCATAAAGTTAGCCAACAATGATGGGTTGAGTTGGAGGAAGGAATTGAACAAAATGATATGTGCTTACAGAATCACCCCCAGTGTGATTACGTCCTTTAGCCCATTTGAATTGATGAGGCAGTACCCCCATGTCCAAAGACAATGTAGGTTGGCTTAAAGCAGTTAGGAAATCGGAGTGGTCTGCAGATGTGGTAAGGAGTAATGTTCAAAACGCACAGAGTGAGTTCAAGAAGCGATTCGACTCCAAGTATAAATGCAAACCACATAGTCTCAGGGTAGGAGACAGAGTGAGTGTGAGAAGGGGCGGATTCATTAAAAAAGGGCAGAATCGATATTCACAACCCCTGGTTGTCGAAAAAATGATCTGCAATTCGGCTCATCTTAGTTATGGCAAGGTGTGGCATGTTACAGCACTCTCCTTGTGTGGGAAAACCGATGTCGGCAGGGGTGAGTGTGGTATATCTCAGGACATTGTGAAATGTGCAGTACTCTGCTCTCACAAATAGCAGATTGTGGACCACATAGCCCCAATTGGTTGCTAGACGATATGTCAGAATCTGAGGAAGATAGTAACAGGTCTGCAATGCATTCCCAGTCCACTGGTGATTGTGTCCGCTTAACTCAGGGGCGCAATGAAACTAGGGGTGAACACCTTACCCTGGATAGCAGAGATTCTAGTGATGTACCATGCATGAGTAGTGCCAACCTATCAGCAGAAGATGATCCCGCAGGTGATTCTGTAATGGTGGGTGGTGGCACTGGCAGGTTTGGACGTGTTATTGTTAAACCCAGCAAGTTTAAAGACTTTGTATGTGGTTAATGTTTATGCACTTTACAGGTCATTCTGTTCTCATTCCTTATGCACCTTTTTCGTATTGTGATGTAATCAGCTGACATTCTGGAATGCAAGCTGATTTTAATGACAGTTGGGATGACCGTTGACAGTTTCTACCCAGCTGCTATGCACCGCTCCTGCATTTCTGGTGTGTTGTCTACTTATCCTTTCTACAAATAAAGGATTGTAATCAACAGCGTGTCTGAAGCATTTTTACAGTACTTAATTCTTGTTTTCGCCCAGGGTTGTTTCCCTGCACATTTATTCATTATTGTAACTCTCATTGTTCTCTTCATTCCTCCCACCCTCCTTACTTTCCCTTACCCTCCTTTAGGGAGATGTGTTAAGATGGCACCTTCCTTCTGGAACCTTCCCCCCTTAGGCACCCGTACTCCTCTCGTGCACTCACCTCTATTATGATGCAATCAGCTGGCGTTCTAGAACACCAGCTGAACGTTGGTCATTTGAAGGAATGTTGTTAGGGAGTTGACAAGTCGTGGTTACTGCGGGTCCTCCCACTTGGTGTGCAGCTGCTCATACAATAAAGCCTTCTTCAAGTATCCGGTGGAGCTGGGGAAAGACAACATTTTTTGTGTACCCCTTGTAAAGTCATTCTCTCATAACCGTAATAATATTAATTGTGTGAAGAATGCAAACTAATCAACCAAGTGCACCTGAATTTGACATAACATGCTGGAAAACTGACTGATGTTTTGCAAAACACTAATTTACTAATAAAAACAATGTGTCATACTAATATAGAGCTGTGATATTGTAGATATAACTGAATAAACGAATGTGCTTTGTGCTTATATTAGAAGTTTTTGTGGCAAAAGAATGCAGATGGTAAGTAAATAACGCCTATATGTTCGCTTTGCTAGGTAACACTTAACATGGGAAAAATAGAATGGTGGGAGGTAAACAGAAGGGTTAAATTTCTAAATCTAAATTCTGTTGTGTTTGTTTTCATATTAGTTCCCATTGTGGCCTGCGCGGCCTAATCTGAAAGTGGCTGTTTAAACGCAATGGTGGAAATAGAATCCAAAGATGGCCCCCACGCATTCGCAATTCAAATAACAAGTTACGAGTGCATGGCCTATGCCCTGCCCAAGAGATGTCAAGGCCAGCCTGGCCTATGAACGGGAGTTGTGCCAAAGTTGCCTGCATTTAAAAGTCTGGGAAAGGAAGAAGTTGAAACTTGAATGTTTGGAATGGATACAAGAAATGAACGACAAGTACAAATGTGAACATTAAGTCATGAGAAAGCCTTGAAATGACTGTGCAAATTCATGAACTGGTTTAAACAAGGAGGACATGAGGTGATCATCACCACCCCTCTAATGGACCAATGAGAAATGAGTGCGGACCCTAAAAGTTTCAATTTGGGTTTAGATAGTTAGTAAAAAGGTTATAAAAGAGCCTGTACGAATGAGGTATTAAGTTTTTGCTTCCGTGGACTTTATTTTCGCACCTTGACATGCTGTTAGTTTGAACAATGCTATGGTGCAAGAGACTTTAAAATATTTTGGACTTTAAAATTTTGATGGGGAAAAGAGACGAGATCTGTTGCGGAGATTTTATGTCGGGAGGGAGACATCGAGGAGGTTAGAAAGACAGTCAGCTTGGGAACCTGTTATATGCAGTCCTGTCATCTTCCTATGGCAGATTGGTAATGCGTTCTTCTAACTTTTGTTTTCTTAAATGTACTCAATAATGTCTTAGAATGTGCTTGTCTAATAAGATATTGCAACATAAAAATTTCTTTCCTAATGAATCTAGATAAAATTCTGTAAAATATAAACTAGAGTCTGTTTTTATTAGAATAAAAAGTCATGACAATCAAATGTTAAGAAGTTATGGGAATATTGTGATTAGCTGGACTTAATCGCCATCAACTGATTCCTACTAGTTGGTCCATCGATCAAGTAGCAGAGTACCTTGATGTTTTATTCCTTATGACTGTTGAGTATTTGAACTGTATATAATGTATAGAAATAGAGTATAGATTAATGAGGTATCCCGCTTATCCAGCAGCTCGCCTTCTTTTTACTGATTCAGGGGCAGTGTGTTCTTGTGTGTGAATGTGTGACTCGCGGTGCTATGGGGCCCACCGTTGCGTAAAAAAAGTGCTCCTGGGTTAGTGAGATGAGTTGGAGGTTTGTTTGAAAGTCGCATTACGTCAGATTTCTTGGTAGCAGGAGTCTGGTTACTATAGGTCAGTTTGGAGATTAATGATTATTGATGTTTTATGTTAAACACTATATGTTGAGTCTATATCATTTTATATGTAGTCTGGAAATTTTGAAGCTTCCGGAAAGTAGGGAGTGGAATCTGTAACATGGTAGTTACATGCAATTGTGCATTGTCTAGTTTCAATATTGATAACACAGGAAGGTGTTATGTCAGGGAATTGTTGTGTGAGCCACGTTGAATGAATAGCATTAGGTATCCTTTAAAACTATGGCCTTAATTCTCAGGAGCAATATAGTCTCTACATGTGTTTTATCCCCAGAGAAAACAGGTTTTACTTCTGCTTGATAGAAGGTAGAGGGAAGTGCTGCTTTATCGGTGAAATGAAAATCTGTGGTAGGGTAGAGGTAAGCGCTGCCTACTGGAAATATAGACTTCTTGTATGCTCGGACAAACTATCTCTTTGGTTTAGTGAAATGGACAATGGAAATATGTTTTGTGTTGTAACTAACTGATTTTAGTAGTATAAAATATATAAATACTGTGCCAATACATTTTGTAAAGGAGGGGTCAGCAGAAGCGAGAATAGAGCTGACATCAGCAAGAGTCGCGCTGGGATAGGTCCACATGACTGTGGCTTGTACATTTCTGGTTGGTGCATTAGTGTGAGTCGCGCTGGAATAGGTCAGAATATCGGAACAGATTGAAAATGAGCATACGATTTTGTTTTGAGTAAAAACTGTGAAAATTGATTACTATTATTATGAACAAGACAAGGAGAAACCTTCATGGTTCAAAAAAATAAAAAAACAAATTTAAGAAAGGCAAAGAAATAGTCACTAGAAAAGGGAAAACTTTTTCCTCAGCCTATAACTCCTGCATCATATATGATGACGAAATATGGCTATCATACTTGTATATGGCTAGAGAATAGGGTGAAATATACTAAAAATGATGGAGTATTGATCTTTCCAGAAATAGGTTCATTTAGCACAGCGGTGTTACGAACTCTAAGAGGGAAAATGATGAAATTTGAGCCAAGACATAGACCAACACAATTTGAAGCTTTGATGGAATGGGAAGTTGAGATGCATGAAAGCGAAAGATAGAGATTCAGAGATACAAAAGAAAACCGATGTAGTCCAAGAGGATTATGGGGAACTACCCATGAGAGTAAGATGAAAAGATGGAGGTGTGCTGATATGTTGGATGGAATGTATCCTATGCGAAAGTTTGATGAGACAGTAGGGAGAAAATGTACAGAGAAAAGAAAACATCAAATACCAGAAAAGGGTGGTTGTGGAATTAGTGACACAGAAGACGAGGTTTTGGAAGACATTCTTAAATAGGAGAACCTCTCTTTATCAACCAACTTCTGCAAGGGGTGACCCCGAATGCACCGCCAATGGAGATTGGAATAACAGAAACCCAAAAACAATATTCCGAAGTAAAAAGTACCTCTTAAAAGCAGGAGATAATAAAAATTGAAAAACCTAGTACTTCAGAATTAGAAAGATCGACAAAAGAATAAGCTGAGAAAATAAAAGAATTAACGAAAAATGTAGAAGATGTAACTGTGCCAGTAACTATAGGTCCTGTCATACCGGTCTTTGAGAATCAGAAAATAGATGACTATTCGTTAACGATTCCTTTGAATTCCAGTATGCAAAAAGTAAGAGAAATAATGTATCCTGACCTTAATGAAACAAAGAGTACAATTAGAATGACACCACCTGATTTAAATATGAATCAAAGTCCAATATATAGAATTCCTGTGGGAGCAGAATCAGCAACTGAAATTTCGGAAAGAAGTATAGATAAAATAGATTTGTCTAAAACTCCAGTAGAACCAACAGCAGAACAATTAAATGATTGGGTTAAAACTTTACAAAATAAAGATTCAGAACCTAAACTCTTGGTCAGATTAAAAATAGACATGGAAGAACTGATTATTGGAACAATTGGGACAGATAGGCTAAAATCATATCAGGATGAAGAAATGATGTCCATGTGTAAAAGTATAACTTGGAGAGCTAAAAATGTACATGATAAACTAGAAGAAACAGCAAATTAATTAGGGGCAGAAATAGCAAAAATAAAAATATTACAGAAACCTTACAGAGGGGATTTCACTGAAAAGGATATAGATAATTTGAACACAGCAGGAAGATTGACACAGATAAAAGAATTATTTGTATTGCTGAGAAAATGGGGTGATGTAGATCGTTGGAGAAGCAGGTGGATAAAGAAAAAGGCAGAGACAAATGATAAAACATCCTTAGCTTTTCCTGTTAAAGAAAAGGAACTAGTGGTAGCAGAATATCCGATGAGAGAAATACCGGGAGGAGGTTATGTACATGTACCATGGACTAGACAAGATATATTATCATTTACAAATGATTTTCCAAGATTACGAGAAAACCTGTAGAATGGTATAGACAAGTAGATAGGTTTGTGAAGGTTTCAAAGGTGTTGTGGGAAGACTTAGATGGATTGTTTTACATAGTTGGAACTGCAGATTTGTGGACGGAATGTAAAATTACAATTGATTGGACAAAGGAGGAATATCCAAGAGATGCAAAAATAGTTATTCCAGGTCCAGAGGTAATGAGGAAATATGGCCAGGTCATAACATTTTTGAAAAATAAAATTCCTCCAAAAGAAAAGGATTGGGTAAAGATTGATAGAACTACTCAAGAGCCTAAATAATCTGTACATGCTTATTATGAAAGATTACTTCTAATTTTCAAACAATATAGTGGATATGAGAACTTGAGTGAGAAGGATATGAGTCACTTTGTATATCGATTTGTGTTTGGTTTGAGACCTGAAATAGGTGACATGATAAAACATCACATGATGTGTTGGCAATCCAGTACAGTTGATGAGCTATTGAGGTATGCAAAATATTGTAGTGATGATATAGAAGCTAGACAATGTAAGCTTAAAGAAAAGGCTATGTGGGCACAAGTAAAAGTTGCAGAACAACAAAATGCGCAAATGACTAATCAGACTAATGAAATGGGTCAAGCGAAAATTAAAGTGAATAATAATAAAGGAAAGGGGCAAATTAATATAGATGTGGCTAAAAAGAAATGGCCATGTCATAATTGCGGAAAGATAGGGCATTGGAAGAACGAGTGTAAGTTACCTCCAAAAGTTAATCCTGAAAATAAATCATTGAATCCACAGGTGCAGAATGAGGTGAATCAACAATCATCGCCACAGCAACAGGTAGTTACTCAACAGAGTAAGGTGCCAGTACCACCTCTCCCACAGAGTGTAAATTCTCAGAAATACAGTGCAGAGACAGGATTCTACGGAGGAGAGCAGGTAAAAAGATTGCTGGATGCGGCTGCTGTTTTGCAGTATTGGTTGAGACCGGATGGAAATGACTCAGATGATAGTTATTGACTGTGCCCAGGAGAGGAAGTGGAGAGTGTGCTTGGCGCAACTCTAGAGGTAGATCAGTCTGGTCCCTTTGTGGATGGAAAGGTGAATGGTGTAAATGTTACTTTCCTAGTGGACACAGGGGCTACACGTTCTACAGTTAGATCAGTATAAATTCGAAACCTTCCTCTCTCAGGAGAATTCATCCAAGTTGTAGGTGTAACAAACAGACATATTAAAACCCCTCTCACACAATCAGTGGAGGTGGAAATTGGTTCTTTTTAAAGAAATGCATCGCTTTGTAGTGTGTGATATCAGCAGTCCTGTAAATTTGTTTGGATGCGAAATATTCTGCAAAATGAATTGTGCATTACACCAGATGGCATTGCTTTCCAGACAGCAGATAATGATGTTTTGTATAAAACGACAAATGTCGATAATTACCTGTGTTCGACAAAGAGACAATTACCATTGAATTGAAAAGAAAAGTTAAAGATGAGGTGTGGGATTTTACAGGAGAAGAGAAAGATCTAATGAAAGGATTAAGCCCAGTAAAAATTACTGTGAAAGAAGATGCCATTTATCTAAATACCCCACAGTATAAACGGACACCAGAAATCATTGAAGGGGTAACTCCAGTAATTAACAAAATGATTGAGCAAGGGATCCTCAAAGAAATAATGAGTAGTCCATGTAATTCACCTATAATGGGGCTGAAAAAGCCAAATGGAACTTTTAGAATAGTGCAGGATTCAAGAAAGGTAAATAAAATTGTTCCATGTTGTCCAATTGTACCAAATTCGGCTGTGATATTATATCAAATTCCGCATGATGCAGAAGGTTACACAGTCATTGATTTGTGTAATGCATTCTTTACAGTTCCATTACACCCTGACAGCCACCAAATATTTGCCTTTAGGTTTGGCGAGCATATTGGGGCATGGTCCGAATTCCTCAAGGGTATACTGAAAGTACTTCTATTTTTAATCAGATTGTTGAAGAAATCATTAGAAAATTTTAAAATGCCTGAAAAATCTGTTTTGGTTCAATATATTGATGACTTATTAGTGGCATCAAGGGCCAAAGAAGCTTGCATTTCTGATACCATGGCATTGCTGAACCATTTGGCAGAAGGAGGACATGAAGTGTCTCCATAAAAATTACAGTTTTGTCAACAAGAAGTGCTTTATAGAGGTCATAAGATTGGAAAAGGCATGAAAAAAGTGACTATTGAAAGAATCAGGATTATAAAAGGAATGAGCCCCCAAAGACACAGAAACAGGTGAGAACGTTTCTTGGAATGGTTGGTTACTGCAGACAGTGGATAAGTGGATTTTCATTAATTGCAACGCCTTTACAGCGATTAACTAAAGGGGATGTGAAAGACCCTATAGTGCTGAATGAAAAAGAAATAGAAGCTTTTGAACAATTGAAAAACAGTTTTCTGAAGCACCAGCGTTAGGCATGCCTGATTATGAAAAGGAATTTGAACTGTATTGCAGTGAAAGAGATGGATGTGCAATATCAGTTCTGATTCAAAGGCATGGAAGAATGAGACGACCAATTGCATACTTTTCAGCTGTTTTGGATCCAGTAGCCAGAGCATTGCCTGGATGTCTGAAAGCTGTAGCTGCTACAAGTGTGAGTTTGGAACAGTGTGAAGGCATTGTGATGGGATATCTGGTGAAGGTTTAGTGACACATTCAGTTGAAATACTTCTGACCCGTACGAGAACGTAGTTCATGACCAATAGTCGTTTGACCAGATATGAGAAAATGATTCTGGGTGCAGACAATGTGACGGTTGCAAGATGTGTAAATGTGAATCCTTCCACTTTATTGCTTGATGCATTGGATGCTGAAGTCAAAAATGACATTGATCATAAATGTTTGCATGTGCTTGAGAATTGCACAGACCTGACTTCAAGGATGAACCTTTGCAAGAATCGGATTATGTGATGTTTGTGAATGGTTCATGTTTGAAAACAGATGAAGGAATTTTGAGTGCTGCATATGCTTTATGCACAGTGGCAGCTATCATGAAAGCATCTTGTTTGAAAGGAATACGTTCCGCCCAAGTGGGTGAGCTTATTGCTTTGATTCGAGCATGTAAATTGGGAAAAGATGTCCGAATCACTGTAGTGACTGATAGTCAGTACGGATTCTGAGTTGTCCACGATTATGGACAAATATGGTCCCAAAAAGGATATATGAGTTCTGTGGGATCGCCAATAAGAAATGGAGAATGTGTGAAAATGTTGCTTGAGGCGATACAGTTACCTAAAATGATTGCGGTTGTAAAGTGTGCTGCACACAGAAATGGAGATGAGTACATCACTGAAGGAAACAAGTTTGCAGATGCTATAGCCCAATATTGTGCTAGGCACATGACATCTATGAATAGGGAAAAAAAAACATGTTTCAAGTCCTTTAATGCAGGCTAACATAGTTGAAACTTGGCAGGATGTGAGACAATTACATGAAGAAGCGAGTGATGAGGAAAAAGATAAATGGATAAAAGCAGGTTGTAGACAAAGAGAAGATCAAATCTGGGTTTACAAGGATGCGAGACCAGTTATGCCCGATAGCATGATCTCTAACATGGCCCAGATGTACCATGGACAGGCACACATTGGCAGGGATGCAATGATTTGACTTTTCAAACAGACTTGGTATAATCCAAAGTTTCGCATAATTGAGGAAAGCTTGTGTCAAAGATATCTAATATGTCAACAATTGAATCCAGGAAGAAAAACAGTCTGGGAACCATAGGACGGGAGAGAGGTCCTTTTATCAGAATGCAATTAGATTTCATCAAAATGCCACCATTGCATTCAATTACATTATGTTCTAATGGTTGTCAGTTTGTTTTCTTGTTGGGTGGAGGCATACCGAATCAGAAATGATGGAGTCACAGTAGCAAAACTCTTATTGAGAGAAATTATCCCTAGATTTGGATTTCCAGTAACAATTGAAACAGACAGAGGAAGTCACTTTCAAAATGAGATCATACAAATGATATGTAAAGCATTGGACATTCAACAGAAATTGCATTGTGCTTACTGACCAGAGGCTTCTGGGGTAGTCGAACAAGTAAATGGAACAATCAAAAACAGACTGGGAAAATGTGTTTGGCCACAGGACTCAAATGGCCTGATGCTTTGGCACTTAAGAAGCAAACCAAGCAGAAAAACAGGTTTGAGTCCTCATGAAATACTGATGGGATGAGTAATGAGACAAACATTTGTACCTGTCAACAAATTTTTGACTATAAATGATGATCTTATACTGGATTATTGTAAGGGACTGGCTGATGTAGTGACTTCTTGGTTTCAACAGGTTGGAATTGATGGGAGTACTCAGGAAAATCAATTTATAACAGTGCAGTTTTGTATAACGTGTCATTTGAGTCGACGGCGTTTCGATCTGTTAGCTAGATACACAGATCATCATCAGGACATAATTATTATGCCTAATATTAGAAGCCTCTGATGCCGAGAACCGATTAGATGCGGTTCGGATTCATTATTGCGTAATGGTATTTGAGGGCTGCCCGTCGGCGTGGTAGCCGGGTGCAGGGCATATGCAGTGTCTCAATCGTGGCGTGACCAGCGTCTCACCTGTTGACCAGCGAGCTCCGTGAGGGAAACGGCCGGTCCACCAGCAGTCCACGCCACCAGCAGACCACAGTTCCCAGGTGCCCCAGCGACAGAGGCGCACCCGGGACGTCAGAGGCAGCGCCCGGAGGCGCCAATAAAGACCGGCGCGCCGAGCGCTCTGTTGGGGGCAATTCTTGACCGGCAGGCATCGCCGTGAGGGCAACGGCTTGGTACTTTTCTCACCTGTTGACCAGCGAGCACCGTGAGGGAAGCGGCCGGTCCACCAGAAGTCCACGCCACCAGCAGACCACAGTTCCCAGGTGCCCCAGCGATAGAGGCGCACCTGGGACGTCAGAGGCAGCGCCCGGAGGCGCCAATAAAGACCGGAGCGCCGAGCGCTCTGTTGGGGGCAATTCTTGACCGGCAGGCATCGCCGTGAGGTCAACGGCTCGGTACTTTTCTCACCTGTTGACCAGCGAGCGCCGTGAGGGAAACAGCCGGTCCACCAGCAGTCCACGCCACCAGCAGACCACAGTTCCCAGGTGCCCCAGCGATAGAGGCGCACCCGGGACGTCAGAGGCAGCGCCCGGAGGCGCCAATAAAGACCGGAGCGCCGAGCGCTCTGTTGGGGGCAACTCTTGACCGGCAGGCATCGCCGTGAGGGCAACGGCTCGGTACTTTTCTCACCTGTTGACCAGCAAGCGCCGTGAGGGAAACGGCCGGTCCACCAGCAGTCCACGCCACCAGCAGACCACAGTTCCCAGGTGCCCCAGCGATAGAGGCGCACCCGGGACGTTCAGAGGCAGCGCCCGGAGGCACCAATAAAGACCGGAGCGCCGAGCGCTCTGTTGGGGGCAATTCTTGACCGGCAGGCATCGCCGTGAGGGCAACGGCTCTGTACTTTTCTCACCTGTTGACCAGCGAGCGCCGTGAGGGAAACGGCCGGTCCACCAGCAGTCCACGCCACCAGCAGACCACAGTTCCCAGGTGCCCCAGCGATAGAGGCGCACCCGGGACGTCAGAGGCAGCGCCCGGAGGCGCCAATAAAGACCGGAACGCCTCCCGTCCCGCGGGACGCGCGCGGGCAGCGCCGGGCTAAGCCCGGGCAAAGGGCGGGCCCTCTGTGGCCCTCGGAGGCCGGAGGAGGACGGGACGGGCGCACCCCCTAACACTTCCATTTTAAGGTACCTGACTGTTTCCTGACTACGTGTTTGGGCTGATGCTTTGAGGATCACTGACACTACTTTTCCATATTTGTGTTGGGAGCTTTACCATACTTATATCTAGTAAACTGTGCTGCTTTGCTATGCAATTCGTGAGGTAGCCTATATTTTCTCCCACGCATCTGTTGATTGATTTGCCCTACAGATTTGACATTTGATCCCACTTTGTGACCGGCTAAGTATACTACCTGCTATTATTGACATGTCTCCAAGGGGCAGTCGCAGCAAAACAGCTGCTGTTGGGGTGGTTCAGTAATTGGCCCTATTGACAATTTTATAATTAAGGCCAATGATGCTATAAACCAGGGTATTTCTCTTTTAGAACGTAGGGTCTCACAAGATCTGGCCCATGCCAAACGTTCATCCCTTGGTCTTATTGCTTCTGCTACCACACCTACCCAGATCATGCCTAACAATATCAGACCCTTAGTAAATGTATGCGCAGATATTCATACCATCCCAAGTGAGGTTAATTTATCTGCCTCAATTCCTCTGATAGACTCTGAGACAGATATTAGCATGGATTTGGAGAACACTCCAGACCTGCATATCAACCCCACCCCTGAAGTAACCCCAGCAGACAACACGGGGCAATTAAGAGGCAGACGTGAGGGTGCCATCCAAAAACATAAACAATATGCACCGAAGCCACGGTCCCCAAAGGTCAGAAAACATGGCCTGCCCAAAAAGAAAACTAGGAAAGGTGTTAACTCCAACTCCCACCCAAATATGAGTAAGACAAAGGAGACCATTGAGGAGGATGAAAGAGAGGAGGAGCAGCAGGGTGGGACATCAGACAAGGATGGTAAAATTAATGATAACATTGAAACTGTAAATGATCACATGCTGGAAAGGTTGGGTGAGCTACTTAGTATTTATTTGTCCCCCATTGAAAGCAGGCTCACTCGGATAGAAAAGCAAATAGCCGAATTAAGCATTCCAATTAAGAGTCTATCTAAAGATGGTGCTGTAAATGGTGCACTCAAACCTACTTCTATTAAAATAGTAGGCACCAAACCTAACATCTCACAAGCACCAATTACAATTACAAATACAAACACTGTACCTAAACCCCCATCAGTCCCACCTAAAGGGACTATTGCTAGCCAGTCAACAGTTAATCCCAGTACTAATAATGCAGCCCCAGATATAAGGAAGGACCAGAACACTAAACAACTAAATGGGACTACTGTGAGCCAATCTCTGAATCTCGCAAGTAGTTCCCCTATGGTCCAACCGCCACAGAAAACAATAAGGCAAGTTCCTTCCCGTATTAACCTTCCACCGGAATGTGGGGCATATGTGCTAGTCCTGGTTAATGTATCTAAACTGAGGAAGGACCAAGATGAAACTCCCACATCCCTCAAAAACAAAACCTTACACTGGTTAATTGCAAATTGCAATTTTCCTATAGAAGGTGCAAGGGAGATCATCAATACCCAGAGAGTGGGCTGGATAGGCCCACTCAGGAAAAAGTTTGAGGGTGATTGTGTTACAATAAATTTTAAAAACCCCCAATGGGCAGAGAAAACACTAGCTAATGCTCCATTACCCTCACCATGGGAATTTAATACTACACTCCTTCCACTAGGATATTTTTACAGACATTTGATACCCCCTAAACAAGCTATGGCGAATCAACCCACAATTCCTTATCAAGATTTGAATTTTGGAGCAAGGATTAAATCACCGCTCTTTACCCAAAACCAGGATTTTAATCCTAATTACATGAACGGCCGCAATCGGCGGAATCAGGCCCCTATGTCAGTACCTTTCTCCCACCCCCTCCATCATCCGCAATTCTCAACCATGCACCAACATAACTATAGAGATAGGTCTTACCCTGTCCCTGATCCTCATCAGTTTACACCGATAATTGAAGCTAGGTCAATATTCAACATCCCTACTCACAATCGGTTTGAATACTTTTCTAACTTAGATGAGCAGGACTGACTGGATACAATGGCTAAAAGTAACATTCACACTCAAGTCACAGTTAGCAAACCAAAGGGACATTCAGCACCAGTTGTAGATTGTCAGGATCTGAATGGTCCTGCGGAAATTATGCCCGTTAACAGTATTTTGCCTGTTGTTACCAATACCGTCTATGATAAAACAGGGAGTACTAGGGGCAGGCCTGGTAAACGTTGCACTACCCATGGTCTATCAATTCTAAGCTGGAATGTTGCAGGACTGGAATCTAAGTTATTGGACCCTGCATGGATTGAGATAATTAATGATGTGGATATTCTTATGTTCGAAGAAACATGGGCTGTTGAGAATTTGTACATTGAGGGCTATCACTGTTTCAGCTTAACATCACCCAAACCCAGTTTCGGCCGAGCAGTGGGATTAGGATTCATTGGGATTAGGATCTTGGCAGGTGGTACAATTAGAGACCTGCAGAGTGATAATTATGATAATCCCAATATTCAAATTCTGGAATATAAGTTAAAGTCAAAGACCACAGTTTATTTAATTAATTTTTATAATAATGATTTTTATTGTGTACCGAATAAGAATCTGTTGACATTATCAAAGGTTTTAAGCAAATTGGAATGCTTCTCATCAGTAGATACTGAGTCAGGTATCCTAATAGGGGGTGATTTTAATGCGAAATTAACAGAGAGTCATGGGTCCGGAAACCAGATCTACCTTGACCCAGCGGAACGCAGGGGTTCGGAACTGTCTAAAATATTAACCGAATTTGACCTTGCTGACGCCATGAGAGTAGGGTATAATCCTAACTCCCCTTATGCCTCCACGTTTATTAGCAGGGATAGCAGCTCTACTATTGATTATGTATTCACGTCACCACTGCTAACAGATTGTATAGTTAAAACTTCTGTGGTGCAACCATCTTTTAGTGATCATAATCCACTGGTTGTAATTCTGAATCTCGCACCAAGCCCGATTTTTATGAATTTAATTGGTGCAAGGGACATCACACTGTCAATTGACGGCCTTCGACTAAAATGGAGAGGAGTTGACTGTGGGGCCATTTTAGATAGCGTACAAACGCTACACTCACATTTGCTTGTCTCTTGTTTGTTCCCAAGTGGTAACCATGATAAATTAATTGCTGATTTTGAAGTATTGTGTTCAACCATTAAAACTCTTCTGTCAGTTCCATTATCCAAGGAAGGCAAAGAGCCAAGGTGGTTTGATTCATCTTGCTCCTTGGCAAACAGGGAGCTAAGAAAGGCACTTTCTGCCAAACCTAGGTGTAAACCTAGGTGTAAAGCTACTGTTCAATCTGCCAGAAAAAATTATAAAGTTATAATATCTGAAAGGAAGGCTAATTTACTCTCCAAACAGCGGGACTCTTTGGTGATCAGCGCAAATTTGGGTGGCAGTGGCCCATTTTGGTCTGCTGTCAGAAAAACGAGGGAAATGGGAAAGAAGCTCACCCAAATTAGCTGTAATATAACAAGCGCAGTTTGGGAGACCCACTTTCCAAGAATCTATGCAGCCCCACCTGAGGAGCATCCTTTTTCTAATCTAGGACAATCAGGCGGCCTACAGATTCTTGATCACGAAGTTAAAATAGCCATCAAAGAGAGTCTGAGAAATAAGGCGCCCGGCCCTGATGGCCTCCCCATAGATATTATTAAACATAACGTTGATTTGTGGACACCAATACTTCTTAATGTTTTTAATAGTCTTCCAAAAGCAACCATGCCGGCCACATGGGCAACCAGTATTATCGTCCCAATCTATAAAAAGGGAGACAGGTCAGATCCTGCTAATTATCGCCCTATCTCCCTTTTGGATAACACCTTAAAAGTCTTGGGACGTATAATTTACAATAGAGTATTGGAATGGGCGGTTGACACAGACTTTTTAGACCCTTGCCAGATGGGGTTCCGGAGTGGGGTGGGAACAGTGGAGCAATGTCTAAATTTGAAATTAATAATTGACAAATATAGTGTTGCCCGCTCATCTCCCACCTACCTTGCTTTTATGGATCTTTCATCCGCTTTTGATCTTGTGAATAGATCCAAACTCTGGTTAATCCTTTCACTCAATGGCCTTGATGACACTCTTGTAAGGTTCCTAGCCTACCTCCATACTGACCTGAAAGCACGGGTACGTATCGGGATGGGGGGAGAGGTCTCAGGAGCCATCGATATAGAGAGAGGGGTGAGACAGGGGTGCATTTTAGCACCCCTGTTGTTCATCATTTATATTAATGGTTTATCTAACTGTCTGAAAAAAGTCACCACAGATGTTCCAACAATTTCAGGGAAACCCCAACCTGTGCTTTTATACGCAGACGATGCGGTGCTTATGGCCCGCACTCCTAACGCTCTTCGTCTCCTTGTATATAGTTTTGTTAATTTTATGGAGGGTCTGGATTTGAGGGTAAATTAAAAAAAATCTTTTATTATGTCCTGTGGCCCTGGCAAAAGGAAACTCAATACTATACAGATAGGTACAGATAAACTCGAATCTGTCCCTAAATTCCCTTATCTAGGGTTGGTTTTTGCTGCGAACGGCTCGTGGAGTGGGCATCTGGCCCACGCCACGAGCAAGTTCTTGAAAGCCAACAATTCTGTTTTGAGCCTCCCTCGCCCAAAGAAAATCGGTGCCACTAAGGCTAGTTTAAAGATTTTTAAATTGCAGTGCTCACCTGTTGCCTCGTATGGAGCGGAGGTATGGGGGTCGGGTAGTAGCCTCTGCATTCAAAGGGAGGAAAATCGCTTTTGCAGAAAAGTGTTGGGCGCACCAATCTCCTCATCTGATTTTATCTGTCACAGTGAATTAAATCTTCCTTATATAAGTGACTTTATTAGAGCAAGACCAGCACTTTTCTGGATTAGAATCTGGAGGAACGATGCTGCTGTCCTTACACAAAATATTATAAAGGACTGTTTAAATTGTGATCATGGAATGGAGATTCCATGGCTCTTAGAAGTTTTTAAATCACTTAATGAAGTTGATAGAGGTATTTTGTTTACCAACCCTTTGACAATCGAAACAAAGGATAAAGTCGAGGTCAAAAACGCACTGTATGCACTTTACAATAATGAACGGATAGGAAGTGAATCACAGAAATCAAGTGTTATGAAATATATAGGGAATGAATTGTGTAGACAAACTTTGCCGCCCTATCTCTCCCTTCCTATGACCAGCTGGGAGCGATCACTATTGTTTCCCCTAAGGGCGGGTACTGTAAAAGTTTTGTTGTCTTTTCCTTTGGGGTATCGTCATAGCGCTGATTTCACTCCATGCCCCTGTGATGGTGTGAGTACACAGGATGATTTGCACTTTCTATTTTTCTGTAAATTTTATCTTAGATTTATCAAATGGTTTTTAACTCCTTATTTTAAAAAATACAGAACACTCACACTTAAAGATTCATACAGCATGTTGGTTACTCTGGATACTGATGAACTAACTTTTCGCACCAGCACTTTTCTAAGATCGGCTATACGAGCTCGGAAAACGATGGAAAATCCCTGAACACAGAAATTAGTCCCAATGATGCTATAATGAAAATAATATAACGAAATGAAATGCATTGTATTGTTACTGTATGGAATCCCTACTATGAAATTATGAAATGTCTTTCTGTACAACATTGTTTTTTATCTGTTTGTATATATGAATTGTTGTTGTTATCGGTACTTTTATGAATTTTATGAAATTCGAATAAAGGTCTTTTGAACTTGAACTTGACAGAGACGTGGCTAATGAGGCATCAGATCCGGATGTTGTCCGGGCCCTACCGCCCAACTATTCTATCATTAGGCAGGATCGCCAAACTGGACGTGGGGGAGGAGTGGCTATTATCTTTAAGAACACTCTTTCTTGTAGAACCTCAGAGAGTCCACTTCTGGAATGTGAGAGCTTAGGATTTTCACTATCCTTCTCTCCCTCCTGCACTTTTGCAGGCATTCTTGTCTATAGACCTCCGGGTGACCACCACGGTTTTTGTAACAATTTATTGGATAAGATCTCTTTTGCCATCAGCAGTACACCCAATTTCTCAATCCTAGGCGACCTCAACATACATCTTGATGAGGCAGATGCCGTGTCATCTCAGTGTCTGTTGGACACCCTGGGAGTAGTTCACTTGGAACAAATCGCGGTTGGCCCTACACATACAGCAGGACTTCTACTAGACCATCTCTTCACCAATCATGGTAACATCAGGTGTGATCAGCCCAGTTTTCTTCCGTGGTCAGACCACGCCCTGCTCTCTTTTGTCTGGGCTCCATCGGACCAAATTCATATAGCCAGCCTCTTAAAGAAATTCAGCCGAACATGGTCGAGGCTATCTGTGGAGGACTGGGAGGCTGCCTTGAAGAGGTCCACTCCGGCTCCTCATGATAATCCCGTCATCGCCAATGAGGCCTTCAATAAGTGGCTAACCTCAACATTAGATGTCACTCTTCCCAAAAAAGTGGTCAGCCATTGGACTGGCCCAAACAAACAACCTTGGTATTCTGGGGAACTCAAGGAGCTAAAGCAACGCTGCAAAAGGGCAGAGAGGAAATGGAGGAAAGATTTCGCAACTGCCTCCAAAAATGAATATAGGTCAGAGCTCAGATTATACAAAAAACAACTAAAAACTGCGCAATCAGTGTATTTTCAGGACAAAATCGAGGAAGCAGCTAATAGGCCAAGAGAAATTTTTTAAATATTTCAAGCCCGGGTCCCCCCCCCCCGGCCATTACGGCTTCGCCCGATCCCCAGAAACAATGTAATGATCTGGCCGCTTTCTTCGCTGCCAAGGTGTCTAACATCTATGCTGGCTTTGAGCCAACAGTACAGGCCACCGGCCCTACGGAGAGCGAGACGCCTCTGAAGGACTCGTCGCCTTCCCGCCTCTTGAATTGGCCACTGTGGAAAGAATCCTTGGTGCTCTCAAATCGGGTTCCCCTCTGGATGCTGCGCCGCCTGCAGCACTCAAACAAGTCTCAAGGACGGTGTGCCCGGCCATAATGCGGGTAATCAACTCGTCCTTGGAATCAGGTGTGGTGCCCCCCATCTGGAAGATGCCGAAAGTGAAGGCCCTTCTAAAAAAAAAAACCTTGGACCCCGAAGACTTAGCTAATTACAGGCCCATTTTGTTATTACCGGCCCTTACTAAAATAGCTGAAAAACACGTCAATCAGATCCTTTCCTCGTTTGTTGAGACCACGGGTGCACTCCATTCCTCTCAGACGGGATTTAGAGCCAAGCAGGGTACGGAGACTGCCCTGGTGGCAGTGGTGGAGGCGACCAGGAATATTGTGGACGCCGGAGGCTGCGCTGCGGTGGTACTGCTGGACCTGAGCGTAGCCTTCGACACTGTCAATCATCCACTTCTGCTTCATCGTCTCCGCCAGGCAGGTGTCTTCGGAATGGCCCTTAAATGGCTCCAGTCCTTTCTAGCAGAGAGATGCTTCTCCGTTTTTGAGGAGGAGTTTTCATCAGACCAACTGCAACTGTATCACGGCGTTCCCCAGGGATCTTCACTTAGTCCTACCATGTTTAACATTTACATGCGACCACTGGCTGAGGTGGTGCTTCCCTGGGGAATTCAGCTTATCACCTACGTGGATGATACGCAGTTGGTCATCTCCCTGGCGAGGGATGACACGGTAGATCAGGGGAGCAGTAATCTGACCCCATGTCTCACCAAAGTTTGGGAGTGGATGACCGCCTCCTTCTTAAAACTAAATGGGGCCCAAACCGACATTATGCTCTTGGGTTATAAAGCCTCCATTAATCTTGACCCATGGTGGCCACATTGTTTGGGTCCCCCTCTTATCCCAAAAACCCAAATAAAGAGCCTTGGGGTGTGGCTGGACACCTCCCAGGGATTCAAGGTCCAGGCTAAGAAGGTTGGGGCTACCTGCTATGCACTGCTCAGGGTCCTCAGGAAAGTTCTGTCCCTCCTTCCTTTTCCTGGCTGGTCCAGTCACTGATTCGATCGCGGCTGGACTATGCAAACGCTATCTATTTGGGTGATCCAGCAGGTACCATTCAAATCCTGAAATCTGTGCAAAATTGTGCAGCCCGGCTCCTTATGAATTCACCCAGACGTGGCTCAGCGAAGGCGGCACTTCGATCGCTCCACTGGCTGCCGATTCAGGAAAGAATCATATTTAAGACGTTGTGCATGGCGCATAAGTCCATCGGTAATATCGGCTCTATCATTCTTCAGCCCTTGTTTCGCCGTCATCAATCTCATAGATCCTTGAGATCTAATCAGCGAAATTTGCTGGTAGTACCTAGGGTGAAGCGAGCCCGTATGGGCGGCCGCCAGCTCTCCTTCCAGGCAGCCAAGGGTTGGAACAAACTCTCAGATAACATCAGGCTTGAAATTAATCATCTTGCTTTCAGGAAGTTATTGAAGACAGTTTTGTTCCATTGATTGTCTTCTTCTTGTCCTCTGGTCTTACAGCGCTGGGATGCCTAAGGGTAGCCATGCGCTATAGAAGAGCGTACTCATTCATTCATTCATGTAAAGACATGTACATAATCAAAGAGGGATGGGGATTTAAAGGTGGAAATTATCCTGTATTTCCAGGGATTTATTTTATATGTGTAAACAAAGCTTTTTATAGGTTGCCTGATCATTGGTACGGGACTTGTTATGTGGGTCTGGTCTTTCCAAAAATATTTCATGTAGATAGAGGAACTAAAGGAATTCATGAGATAGGTAAACTATTAACACGCAGAAGAAGGGAAAGTTTTGCAGAGATAATAGGTGACATTTTTATCCAGCAGCTCGCCTTTTTTTTCACTGATTCAGGGGCAGTGTGTGCTTGTGTGTGAATGTGTGATTTGCGGTGCTATGAGCCCCACCGTCGAGTAAAATAAGTACTCCTGGGTTAGTGAGATGAGGTTGAGGGTTGTTTGTAAAGCCGCACTGCATCATATCCAGTCTACCCGTCTAACTAATGACCTCACAATACATTGTGAAACAGAGTACCCCAGGTCAAACAGGATTACTTTAGAAGCCATCCGAGAGTCATTCGAAGGTCATCCAACTACATTAGAAGTCATTTTCACATCATCAGACATCATCAAGCTCTTGAAGTCATCAGCAAAGCTGAAAAGTTCAGCCTGATGATTTGAGGATGACTTGAAAAGGAGTACCTGTTGACTTTAATAGGTGAAATTATTCGTAATGATTTAAGGATGACTTGAAGATGAGTATCCAATAACTTTACAATATGAGATTGTTCCTGATGACTTTGGGATGATTTCAAAAAAAGTATCTGATTACTTCAAAGGTACTATTGTCTTTTCAATTAGATGTTTTTGCTTCTGGTGATTTTAACAGGATTTTCTTGTCTATTTAGAGAGCATGTCCACCCCTTTTGTTTCAGTTTTTCTAGAAAAATGCAAACTGTTGGATGATTGCATGATTAATTGCGGATAAACGCAAAACGACATATACGTTTTCTATTATACACAAATGAGCATACAATGTGCTTAACACATTTTTTTTTTTTTGTCACTTTCTCTTTGTACAAAACATGTAAAATAAGTATGCACTGTGAAAGGATCAATGCCTAACATTAATAAAGATGAACATTGGCCATTATATGCATAGTCACTGAAGTTAAGGGACAATGAAGTATGAAAATATGTGGCAGGATAGACTAAATAACGTAACAAAAATAAATGCTGCACATTATGCAATCATTGAAGGCACAATATGCAGCAGAATCTTTATTTAGCCATCTGATATTTATTGATTTGCATCGCAAAATAATACACAAAGTGACAGAAACAAGCATCCATCAAACAAATACACAAATTATTAAATATTTTATTTAATTCACAAACAAATGCAAAGATTTTTTCTTTACTTTTAATGGGAAGGTGAAGCTTTTCTAAACTCAATTGAGACCACCCATTGGCCGTACTGTATTGTATTTGATGTACTTGCACTGCTTCCAAAAACCAATGTGAGGATACCAAATGAATTATTAGCTGCACATTTATAAAAATGTTTTGATATTTCAGTTGTACATTTTGATTCTAAATTGATATACACTTTATTATTTGGCCAACATTTCTATGTTTTATGAGCTGTCTAGGACACCTGCGTAAGTGTCGTGGACCCCTAGGTATCCTTGGAGCACAGTTTAAGAATGCTTATCGAGATGATTTCTAATCAAATGTGCTATAAAAAGAGACGTGCATGTAGGAGAACTTTCTGTCATGATTTGACTTAATCTATTTCAAATCAATTTGGCATTTCACTTACAGATGATTCATTTTCTACATGAATGTAAAAACAGGCACATTTTATCATTGATGAACTGGTTCCCTGGTATCATAGGATTCACACTTAAGTGGAACCATAAGTGCTTACACTGAATGACTCTACCATAGGCAAACACTTGAGGTTCTGTTTTATATTTTATTACACTTTGGTCTCTCCTCTGAATCAGAGTGTAATTTGAGCAGTAAACAAGAAGATTGCTTTGTTCTAAAAATATTTTGTTATATGCTACTACATCCGAGCCTAAAATACGAGTGATCTGAGTTACTGCTATATATTCATTCTCGGTTAAGCTGTAAGGGTATGTAGAACCAACACTGTAAAATGCATTTTTCTATGTTTAAGTATCGCTGTCTCTTTCTATTATATAAACACATCCTACTCTAGTAAATCAGCCCCAACACTATCAGGAGGCAAATGATTTTCCATTAACACAGGTATTAATTGTATCATATTTACTGCATCTAGAATTTGTGTTTTTATGCCTACTGTACTATGCACATGTTGTAAGAGAAAACCACTAAGATCTTCAAAAACAAAACAATTAGCAGTAAACAGAGGCCCTGCTGCTCCTACACTGTCTACTAAGTCAACCAATTGATGAACGTACATTCATTGTTAAAATTATTTTTTCATATTAATCATTAAACAGTTGCACAAGCAAAAGTAAACACTGTTCTGCTATATTTAAACCTTCCTGGCTAATGGCATCATTTAATAGCTTATGAATTGCTTTCATAAGTACACAAAAGTGTAAGTAGCGTGATCTATCTAAAACATGTTTTAACACAGGCATTCCATAAAAGAAAAGAAAGTTTCGAAACTCTGCGGCCTTCCAATATGGTAGTTTATCAACAGGCCGTGGAACTCTACTAACGTCCAGTGCGGGTTTTATCTGTTTCAAATATACATTAACTACACAAAAAAAGTATGAATGATGCTTATATTCTTTAGTGAACCAGATGGTCATCAACAATTTCATAATGCCACTACAGACACCATGCATGTAATCAATCACAAACCCTCTGGTTACAAAAAAATGTTTCAAAAACATGAACCACATGGGAACTTTGATCCCTCTTACACTGTAATCAGAAAGTCCACTCTCGATATTAGCTATTGCACTGTTTACATCAGATTTAATAGTATTGAGTGTCCTTGGTGGGCCTTTTGGGGTTTCAGCATTGTAAGGAAATACTCTACAGTGCCCGTTTCCTGAAACAGTCACTTTACCCTCTTGTAGACAATGCCAGCACCCAAACTTCCCATTAAACTGGGTACTGTTTGAAACAAGACAACGAGCTGGTAAATCACATGTGATTGTCAGAAGTGTAGCGTGGCAAGTAAAACTACAATTGTTATGATCTTTAAATGACACTCCACTTTCCAGCTGTGCAAGTTCCTTATATAATGGTTTTAAGAAAGACAACATTATTGGCTTTTTTGTGGAAACCCAAATACCATACAGTAATATATTTTCACTCTGCTTTCTTTGAGATACAGGCAGCTCATTTACCAATAAGTACACTTACCACATTGATATTTTGGAACTTTTGAATACAGGAACACCATCTGTGTTCATTGCAAATGAAAGGCTGTTAGGGTTTTTCAGGAATCCACTCTTGATTAAATCCAAATACATTTCCCCATCATATACATCTTTCATTGTTTGTTTCTCATTCTCCATATAGTGATCAAATCGATGTTTCCTTATCTTTTCTGTGAAATGATTTCGCCTAAACATAGTCTGTACCTGTGCAATTAGGCTATGCTGAATGAAATAAGACACTGAGTCACTTTGAATCAAATCTTTCAAACAATGTTGGTTAGGACACGTCTGAGTGTTTTTATCAACATGTGTATAGCAAGTGGCACAATAGTAAGTAATATTTGGGGCATTAACACTTTTTTGATATATTTGTGAAGGTGATACATAGTTTTGAACATTCTATTATCACGTGGCAAGAGCAAATAGATGAGATTCAGCATATTGCCAGCTGCCTCATCACTCAATCGAAAACGAATAATAAAGCAACAAAGCAATCGTATGACCACCCATAAACATTTGTTGGAGCCCTCAAAAATTGGTGAGGATTCATCTGTGGTATTAGTTTGATCAGAACAAATTTTAAATTCTTCGTACTCATTTTGAATGGTATATCCAACTTGATCTATAAGTTGTTCAAAACCAGAATCCGAGTCATTAATTAAATCATCTTTAAGCTGAGCATCCATTTCACCTTTAAGCTGCTACAAAGTGTATCCCAAACAGCATCAATTGGATCTTCATCTGTGTCATATACTGGTGGGGTATAATCTGGTAATGCAGTACTGTTGTCTGAATGCAATGTACACTTCTTTGCAGAAGGTGATGTATGAAGAACTGTAACAAAAGAAAATATGTTATTGTACATTTAGTAAGCAAAATATGTTTAATTAGATTGTAAATGTGTTATGTGTCAATAACCAAATACATTTTCTGTGGCATAAACTCAATGTGGGTTGATGAGGAACTTCATTTTTGCAGGTGATGCGCTTTCAAACTCTATACTTTTATGCATCAAATTGTTAATGCAAGCGGTATAAAAGTGAGTATATAATTTCATACTGTACCTTTGGGGATAATGTCATCTGCTGTGCTTAAAGTCTGCAAGGATCCTTCTTTTACTTTCTTTGGTGCTGCATATTGTATAATTTTGTCATCTGCTTCCTTAATGAAATGTTCTGTCTACTCTCATGCAGAAAAAGACCAATTAATTCAATTTTGCACTTGGTAACGTGTAGCACAGGACTTTGTGCAACTTCTAAAAGTCAAATCAGACAAGCTAGTTTGGTGACTTATTAGGTTAATAATTTATTCTCAAAACTGGACAATTTAACTTTGTGATCATGTTAAACTTACTGCGCCATTTGATTCCCAAACGCATTGCTTTGTCTCTGCGGAACATGAATTTGAAGATGAATACAGTAATATATTAAGTGTATCGATAACATTTAATTACTTACTTACATTTTTTCTTCTGTTATGGCTTGCCTAACTAAACGACCACAAGAAAGAAAACAGCATGGTACGTCAAAAATCATGAAGAGCAGACTATTCTCTTTGCAAGGAAGCCTGTTTCACGCTGCTGCCTCAAAAAGAAAGATGAGCCATCTGAAGTACTATTAACTGCATCTTAGAGTCTCTGTATGTTGGACAATTGATATCACCCTAATCTCTTAACACAAACCTCTATGCAATTTGAGGCAAATGTTCAGTTGAAAGTGACTAGTGTAGAAAGCAGACTTTAATACAATTGTCATTATAGAAGAGAGTGTCTTCTGATGTTACTGGCCGTGTGAGTAAATATTGTTTTGTAGAGTGAAGTGTCCTCTGAACAGATTTAGTGTCATGTTTTACAATGTGCGATTACCTCTAATAACCATTTTTTGTATGGCCCACATTTCTTTCCTTTTCTAAGTTGTCCTCCTTCATTCACCTGCATCATTTTTTCTGCTTCCAATAGTCTTGAATAATTATTTGCACATTCAACAGATGTACATACTGTGGAGTACAGATTGAAATACACTTTAAATATGGAAATTGAGCTGTGGGTCTTTCTCGCAGAGACAATACTTTGAGTTCCTCGCCTGGTATTATTCCACTTCGACTTGGCATTTAAAACTACTTGCCAAGCCTCAAAATCCCCTTTTATTTCATATGTCACCCCAGACAACCCTTAGGAGCAGGGAGTCATTTAAATAAAGGTCCGACATGTGTGCTTAATCATTACACATCCTGTTTCCACAAAGAAGGACTAAATGTCAAGTCAGTGAATATATATGACTCCAACCACGATCATCCGCAGTGTTGCCATTCACTCGGCCACCTACTTAAAGTGGATGATCTTCCGTAAATTTGGGGAGGCAACTTTAATTGTATATTGGACCCTAACAGTTACCGCTTCAAGGGCCATTCACATTGCCCTTCTGCTGCCGCTGGAGGAACAGTCGATATTATCGACCCGTACAACTGCAACAATCACATTCGAGATCAGGTTACTCAAAGATCCTAGAGGATATTAAACACTTTATAAGTATTTAGCCAGAGATATTGACTTTGCTTATGTCTTTAAGCTGTGCCTTACAGAAGTTTGCAGCATGCTGAAAAGTTATAATAAGGAAGTGTCAAAAGCATTTTTGTTACCTTATATATTACCAAGAAAGCATTATGTACAACTGAACGACCATATTAAAAAACTATTAACAAGAAATAATGTTTTTAGTTTTTTTTTTCCTTTCCATACTGGCCACTTCCATCTGTCTCTCCCAATGGTTGCCTGTTATGGTTTTTTTTTCTTATTGGGGGCATAAATACCAGGAGGGCGAAGGTTGCGAAGTAGTACCTATATAACAGTCAGAGAGAGAATCAGTCAGTGAGTGACAGAGTCAGTCGGTGAGAGAGTGAGTGAGAGAGAGCGTCAGTCAGTCAGAGAGTCAGTCAGTCAGTGAGAGAGACAGTCAGTCAGTGAGAGAGACAGTCAGTCAGCGAGAGAGTCAGTCAGTGAGAGGGTCAGTCAGTCAGTCAGTGAGAGCCAGTCAGTCAGTGAGAGAGATTGAAAGAGTCATTCAGTCAGTCAGTGAGAGAGAGTGGGAGAGTCAGTCAGTCAGTGAGTGAGAGAGCCAGTCAGTCAGCGAGAGAGAGATTGAAAGAGTCATTCAGTCAGTTAGTCAGTAAGAAAGAGAGAGAGAGAGTGGGAAGGTCAGTCAGTCAGTGAAAGAGCCAGTCAGTCAGTGAGAGAGTCAGTCAGTGAGAGAGTTAGTCAGTGAGTGAGTTAGTCAGTGAGTGAGAGAGAGAGATTAAAAGAGTCATTCAGTCAGTAAGTCAGTGAGAGAGAGAGAGTCAGTCAGTGAGAGAGAGTGGGGGAGTCAGTCAGTGAGAGAGTCAGCCAGTCAGTGAGAGAGTCAGTCAGTCAGTCAGTGAGAGTCAGTCAGTGAGAAAGAGTGAGAGTCAGTCAGTGAGAGAGAGTGGGGGAGTCAGTGAGAGAGTCAGTCAGTGAGAGAGAGATTGAAAGAGTCATTCAGACAGTCAGTAAGAGAGAGAGGGTCAGTCAGTGAGAGAGTGGGAGAGTTAGTCGGTCAGTGAGAGCCAGTCAGTGAGAGCGAGATTAGAAGAGTCAGTGAGAGAGAGAGAGAGAGAGAGAGAGAGAGAGAGAGAGAGAGTCAGTCAGTGAGATATAGTGGGACAGTCAGTCAGTCAGTGAGAGAGTCAGTCAGTCAGTGAGAGAGAGAGTCAGTCAGTCAGAGAGAGAGAGAGAATCAGTCAGTGAACGAGTGAGAGTCAGTCAGTCAATCAGTGAGAGTCAGTCAGTGAGAGAGTCAGTCAGTCAGTGAGAGAGTGGGAGAGTCAGTCAGTGAGAGAAAGAGTGAGAGTCAGTCAGTCAGTCAATCAGCAAGAGTCAGTCAGTGAGAGAGTCAGTCAGTCAGTCAGTCGGAGAGAGATTGAAAGAGTCAGTCAGTGAGAGAGAGAGAGTCAGTCAGTGAGAGAGTGCGAGAGTCAGTCAGTGAGAGAAAGATTGAGAGAGTCAGTCAGTCAGTGAGAGAGTCAGTCAGTCAGTGAGAGGGAGAGAGTGAGTGAGTGAGTCAGTCAGTGAGAGGAGAGTCATCCGGATCATTGGGAGAGAGCCTGGTACGTTCAGGCACCTGCTGCATGGTATGCAGAGAAAATGGGGAAGTGGAGAGAGAAGGGGGGCTGTGCATCCTCAGCAGACAGCCAGGTGGATATATGTACCTGCTGCATGTTATGCAGCGATTGATGGTGGGATAACACTGCCCTACCCAACTACAACAGTACTTGAGCTGTCAAGGCTCCTTGACAATATTCAAGGCTGAGAATAGGAAAAAGCCTGGATGTAAGGATTAACTTTCTTTTTAGAAGTGTATAGGGTGTGAGCTGGGCGTGATTTCTGTGAGGTCAGTGACAGTGATGTGCACTAAGCAGTTGCAAAGATGTAAATGACGGTTTTTAAAGTGGAATTTTAGTAGTGGCACTTATTGGTATAGCACTGTTCATACATAATACGATTTCACAATCTAAATTGTATGATTTATTGTCTTGGGTGAGAAAGCGATCAGTGGGAATTTAAACCTATATTCTTAAGCCTAGTGGTGCAGATTTACAATAACTGGTGCATCCCTGCATATCAGCAGGGATGCGCCAGTTATTGTGCGTCACGGCTGCGCCACCATGGATGCTAATGGACAGATGCGTGACACGTCTGCTGCCGTAAAGGCAGCGCATTGAAGGAGTTGCGTCGCAAGAGCGACGCTGCTCCAGCAAGGCTCGGGGGTGCCCTATCTTTAAAATGTTGTGTCAATCCTTACGCCTGCTTCCACAGGCGCAGGGTTTTGATGCAGCATGGCCTCAAAAGTGAAAGAGTGAAATCTTGTAGATTTCACTCAGTCACTTTAAGGAGGTGTTCCTGCGCCGGAACGCCCCCCACCCCCCACCCTGCGCCGGAACGCCTACATGTGGCGCAGGGCTTTACAACGTGACGCATCTCCCAGATGCGTCACGTTGTAAATACCCCACAGCATGGTGCGGGCTTTGCGCCACGGCTGCGTCACAAAAGTGACGCAACAGCGGCGTAAAAGAGGCGCAAGGGGCTTGTAAATCTGCCCAAAGAATCTTGTCCACAACATAGTAGAAGTTTGAAAGAGGAGTGTTTTAATTATTTGTCTACCAAGTTTAAAACTTAAAGCCCTATTTTTGTTCGGAAAGTCATGTAAAAAAGTGCCTTGTAAAAATTGTGGGGAATGAAAGAATTCAAATTAGAAGGAGATAATATAACGCACTCTGAAAGAACGAACCCATGTAATAATAAAAATAATACACAATGTTCGCAATCTCATGGCTTTATATGTTAACGTTGCTCAGCAAGAAGGACATTTTAAATGTGCAGAAAATTATGTTTCAAAAACATTTCCACATCAAGCTGTTCGGCCTACCCGTGCAAACTTTAAAGGCTGTTGTGTTCTATCTAGGACCCCGATCAATATTGTGATCCTATGCCCCTAATACGGCTATAATCCATCCATACCCCTATAATGGCATAAACGATCAGAGCCATATTTCAGAAACTCGCCTCTGCAGCTCATTACAGTATATGACACAGCAGAAGCCACTATCTAAGATTCCTAGATTACACACCGAGTTCTTTCACCAGATAAAACCCCCAGCAACCTGGGAAAGCCCCGCTTGCTATGTTTTGATTAGTAATAGAACTCTAATGAGCACTGTAAGAACGACCGGTTCTTAGTGACATCTTTATTGACGTCTTATGTCCAAAAACTTACATCAAACAAGGCACCAACCTAAGCAAACACAGCGGTGGTGATAGAGAATACAGGAGCAGAACAGTTGTCCCTTGCAGAGCCCAGCAGATGCGAGAAGCCCACGGACGCTGCCCCTTCTCCTCCTTGACGCGCTGAGAAAGACGCTGTCTTTTCTCCTGCCGAGAAAATCCAGCTCCGGTGTTTCCAGCCTACCCTTGCGGGTGACTGGGATATCGAGTCCTGAGAGGAGATACAAGACCTCCAACATTCTATTCCAGAGGTACAGTGTTGACTAAACCCTTAGAGAGAATTCTTGAAGCAAACTCTTGGCAAAACCAACTTAACTTAAACTGCTACTTACTTACTCCCTTCCACGTATTAGGCTTAGGTCAGGTACACTGGGCGTAGTTAGAAGCACCAGTTGAGTACGTTAGCTAAATGTATATATGAATGTATATATTTTACTCATTTTAAACCATTGTATGGCTAAGAAACCATATCAATGCTTTTACAGTATTATTTCGCAATCCTCCTTTTACTGTACGCACTTTTTATAATAACAAGTCTTGCAATTGTGGCAATTCATTTCTCTTGCATGAGAAGAACGACTGTTCAATAAATAATACCTTTTTATTGAAAACGCCCGTCTCTCTATTCTCTGCATCCTGTGAAAGTAATTATTGCACAACTGACTGAGTGAAATAGCTGTCTATTGTTTCACACGACTCTAGAGATTGACTCTTATTCTAAGGAGCAAAGTTGTCATGTTTATGCGGTTGTTGGAAAATTGAATCCCTTCTTGTCTGAGTCAGGGGAGCTGATCACTTCTTATTCAGTCAAGAAAGTTTACAGTGACCTCTGAGCTAGTTGGTACAAACCCAATTAAGTTTAGCATAGTCAGTAAAGACCTGGAAGACCGCACTTCTACGTCTACACTGCTGTTTATGTTATTCCAATGTGTAGGGCCTATAGGGAAAATAGGAACTACACTACAAGGCTAGGAGGATACATTTATTGCATGCTGCTTACTTTTAAAATCAAAGAAAATAAGAGGCTGTCCAACCACAAATCAAGATGAGTTATCGTAGTTGGCCAGATGACTCGAGTAAACTCAAGAGTACTGGGGCTTAATCTGTTTAAGAAACCCTGCATACATCGGAACGCCTGATTTCCCACTAACGCCTCCGACGCCTGCCACCTCTGGGAGCTGTGGAGTCAGCTCCCAGAGGTGAGCCAATCAGATGCAACTGTTTCAATAAGGAAAGCGGCTAAGCTCAGCAAGAGTAATTCAAGGCCTTGCACATCATATTTATCAGTTACATATTACATCACACAACATTCCCCACAAACAAACTGAAATAACTTACAGATCGCATCCCACTGAAAAGCTATGCCTGCCATAGCTGGGACTAAATGGACAGCAGCTCCCTGCTCCGTTAACTGTAGCATCCAAATACACACATAACCATTAAATAACCAAAATGTTAACATTCACAGCATGTCCTGCTTGCACACACCTTTAGGCATATACATGAAGTAATCAGGTAGACTCGCAAAGCCTACGCACATCCGGGAGCGCAGGAAGTGACGTCATTGCTTTGCAGCAAGAACGAATGCAGCTAGGGCGCAATGGCCATAAAAAGGGCACGATGGATCAGCCTCGGTTTCTTTATTTTCCAACTTTACCTTCTGAAAGCAAGAAAACTTCATGGATTCCACATATCTCAGGTAAGGCATGCTGCAGCTGAGGTTCAGCTTAAACACTCGAGATAGGCCGAGGTGCATATTGACGCGGTACCAGCACATACGTCCCATGCAGTCAACCGCACCCCCGAGCTACTGGAGAGCCCACTAGCCAGTGTTAATTACCCGGATTCTGAGCATGGGGCCTTGCCTAAAAACAGAGCAGGCAGTCCTAGACTCCCGGCCCCTGGGCTTAGTGTGCTGAGTCCTGCCAGTAATGTTTAGCTGCCCCTCTACCCAGTGCCACAAGGACTAGATTTTGTTTTAAATATATCGCAGGGTGGGAGCCCACTAAATCGAGCCACATTTAAAATATGAAAGGGAAACAATTTTAAAATCGGGGGAGGTACAGGCTCGAACCTGCGTTCATAACTTGAGAGTTGATTGCTCCAACATTAGGCCACAGCGTTTCCCACCAAAAACGAGTGAAATATTTTGTATTGTATACAACAAAGTGTGAGTTGATGTTTATGTATCTGAAACAGATAACACCCATTGACAAAGCCAATAGTCCTGGCTTGTTGTAGGTGTAATGTTACTTGTGTTTTATTGCACATGAATGGACAGAAGCAGCTTAATTTGAGTGGGGCAGCTCTGTGCAAATGAAAGATCTTTGACCTCAGTGAAATCCTGTTTGTTTTGTGCTTTGCAATGAAGGGGGAGCCTGCAGGCCAGGGTCAACCCCAATTCTGAGCCCCGGGCCTCACATAAAAAACAGAGCAGGGAGTCCTAGACTCCCGGCCCCTGGGCTTAGTGAGCTGGGTCCTGCCAGTAATGTTTAGGCGCCCTTCTACCCAGTGCCACAAGGACAGGAAATATAGCGCAGGGTGGAAGCTGTTGGACTTGGCCCTTTTGGCAGGTTCACCCCAAAACTTTTTGCGTGCTCCTAGGCTGTTTCTATACCATGGTGTTGGTGATTTTAGGCCTCTGCGCACATTTTCACTGTGGTGCAGTGTAGAGTGCGTGCTGTCTCTGTGTATTTGAGGTGAGACTGACCTGCCCTCCCATAGGAATGCGTGGGGGATATGTGTGTCCCTGGTAGTTCCTGATGTGGGAGGAGTGTATGGGAAAGTTTGGTATGTGCAGACTCGTGAGAATAAATGCTGCACAATGGTGTGCACAGATTTATTGTGACTAGTGGAGAAGTGCCACTTTTAGAAGTTAGCATTTCTGTGTGCAGTGTCTGCCTGCCTGATGTGAATTGTATGTCTGGCTTGTGATTGACAGGGGCTGGCTGGTGTGCTTGGCTCCAGGAGCTAGGATGGGTCTACCTGGTGGTGAATAGGCAGGGGCGGCAGGTGACATTTGAAAGTGGTGAGTCGTAAACTAATTTGCATATTGCACCGCAGCGAGCGAGCCCGAACCACCTTGCATCCATCCATACATCATTCATGCATCCACCCATCCATCCACCCACCCTGCATCCATACATCATCCATTCATGCATCCACCCATCCATCCATCATGCATGCATCCATGCATCCATCCATACATCATACATGCATCCACCCATCCATCCACCCACCCATCCTGCATCCATACATCATTCATTCATGCATCCACCCATCCATCCATCCATCCACCCACCCACCCTGCATCCATACATCATTCATTCATGCATCCACCCATCATGCATGCATCCATCCATACATCATTCATTCATGCATCCACCCATCCATCCACCCATCCACCCACCCACCCATCCTGCATCATACATCATTCATTCATGCATCCACCCATCCATCCACCCACCCACCCATCCTGCATCCATACATCATTCATTCATGCATCCACCCATCCATCCATCATGCATCCACCCATCATGCATGCATCCATCCATACATCATTCATGCATCCACCCATCCATGAGGGAGAGTTTGAACCTGAAGCCAGTCGCATCGGGTGGCCGATCCTCTCGGCTCTCCTTAATTGCTTTCTACAGATCTTAGAGTTCTTTTGCCGCACCCGCACTCCACAAGCTAGTGTCAGGCGACAGGCGTCAGCTTCATTCCATCACACCATTGCGCAGCTCCACTATTGTAGCTCCACTGTCACAGTGATGACACGCCGGAGACACGTGAGTCTGTGTGAATCTTGCCGCAGGATTAGCAGTTACCGCGGCGACGGCTGTGATAGTGATGTGGCAGTGAAGAAGGACGGAGGAGGGTAGAGGCGAGTGGCGGGTGGTAGTTTTTTGTGGTATTACAAACAGCAGCAATAAGCAATAAGCGGAGAAAAGAGATAAGACTGAAGCCCCTTAGTGCTCGCTGAGCACCTCGCACCCACCACGCCTCACCTCTCCTCCTAGTTGATCACAGATCGCAGGTTACAGGTGCAGGTTGCGTGTAGTAGTAGGCAGGCAGCAGATCGCAGATCAATGGACGACGGATCAAGATTTCAGCTGAGACTTTCAGAGTCTTTGAGTTATAGTTATAGGCTATAGGCTATAGGTCGTCTGTAGACTGCAGGCACTGCTTCACCACAGCTTCTCCATAGGGTCTCCTTTTTGCAAGCAGGATCGGCCGAGCTGGGCGAGGCTAGGCATGGTTCTCGTCATGCAGGTCTCATCCTGGTGCTGTATGCAGCGCCGGGATTGGCTGGGGGGGCACCATGACTGCTCGCCCAGTTGCCCTGTGCAACCCCGGGGGCTGCGGCCCACCCCCTGGTCCTCTCTCTAAGGGGAACTGCACAGGGGAAACAATCTGCGCATGCGCGGGCTAGTTTCTGCCCAAAAATCCACTTGCGCAGCTGCCGCAGGCCCAGCCTCCCCCACCTCCTCCCCCTCCCTCCCCTGCGCTGGAAAAGTCGGGTTTCTCCCGGATTCCCGGCTGGCGGGTAGCGCGAATATTTTAATATTTGCATTTGTATTTTAGTGACGACGCGGTGGGTCCATGGGGCTTAGTGGGGCTACACCCCTACGCCCCAATGGACGCACCGCGCCTGTGAATAGCGAGATCTGCATGTAGATGGGAGGGAGGATTTGCACCTAGGACCAGAATAGGGCTGTGCCTTCCCTCCACAATGCTGGCTTCACCCCCTGTGGTGCGTCTGATGTCCCTGGCCTGTCTTGTGAATAGGAGAGGAGCTGAGCAAAACAAAGTGCTCAGGAGTTCCCCTGAACCAGTTGTATCTGGTTCTCCCATGCCCTGCACCTTCTAACAAAGGAAAATGTCATATAAATATAGGGGCTGTGTCCCCATGATGGTGTGCAGTTCTTGGTGTGTGCTGTTCCAGCGGGGCGTGCTGCTGCTGGGGCCCAGGGGGGGCTGCCGGGAGGGCTTGCCTCCCTGGGCCCTGCATTGCCCCTGAATACTTCAAAAGCTTCTGGGACCTTTTTGTTTTACCTTTGCCAAGGCTTGTTATAGCCTAAGCGGCTTGGGAGCGCTGTATTTTAAATGCCCCAGGGAAGGAGAAATGCGTGGGTTTGGCAGGGCGGCACTGCCTGACGAGGAAAGGGAATCCCCGGCGAGGGATTCCCCCCGAGATTGCCTTTGTGTCAGCTGCGGGTGCCCACCCCGCTTATTTAATTATTTAGTCACGAGTGCCCAACCCGTTTTGGGTGCCAATGGTTCAGCAGGAGCCCACCCTGCTTTATGTTTTTAGTTCCGAGGGAGCCTACCTCTCATTAAAAGTTGACAAAATTGCCACTGCAGTCCCGCAACGGCCGCCCCAGAAGTCAGGCAAGTCCTCCTGTGACATGGGCGGGGCCACGGCAGGCCCGGAAGAGGAAGGAGAGCAACCAACATGGCGGCGTCGGGTCCAGCAGGGCTCCCGTGTGCTGTTGAGAGCCCTGCCGGTGCACAGTAAAGCCCTGGGTCCCAGGAGGGGCCCGGGTGAAGGAGCAATGCAGGCGAAGAGTCCAGAGCAGGATTCCCAGTGGGGCTCCTGGAACGAAGACGGAGTCCCGTATGCTGCCCCGGTGAGTAGTGCTGAGGAGGGGGTAGCAGCCTTGCGGGAAGTCGGGAGTCCCCATGGGTGGGGGGCTCACTGTGCCCAGTGCGGTGCCTTGTGATCTAATTTGGGGTTGATTTTGTTCAGGATAGATCTTGTGACCTAATTTGGGGTTGATTTTGTTCAGGATAGATCTCCTCCTCTCAATGTTCAAACTAGAATTGGCGTTGCCAAGGAGGACGATAGCCCTTTGGCTCCAACCTCGAACGAGGTCGACGTTCAAGGGGGTAGAGGAGAGGTGGGACTGTTCCGCCATATCTAGGATTCTAACCAAGGGTCCTAGGACGTCTAAGAGTCGGTCTTGGCAGCCCTTGAGGGCCCTCTCCAAACCTTTTCTGGGGTCACGTCCTAATTTAAATAGGAATTTAATGAGGCTAGGGTCTAGGTTTGGAGTTTGACAGACTCTGTCATCAATGGTAGGTCTGGGGGATTCAGACCTCATTGTGTTTCTGGTGTTTCTATCCAGAAGGTTTCTCAACCAGCGTGCAACAAATTTGGAAACATGATCCTGCGGGAACCATTTAGAGCTGTTGGGGTGAGAAATGTTTAGGGGGGAAAACATTTCCTCCCCAATAGGGTTTAAAATAATATTCTTTGGAGTAGGTTCCGGATCGAAATGGGAGTTGAGATCATGTTGGACCTCATCCAGGTCAAAGACGAACTCGTCTGAGGGGTCTTTGGAGGAGTTGTCATCCAAGGAGGAGGGAGAGGAGTCAAGACCAACATTTCTATTTGTTTGATTAGCACTATTCCAAAGTGTGCCGCGAGGGGCACCGTACACATTTGTGCCGCCATGGGCACCGGTCAAAAGAGTGTCCCGAGGGACATCAGGTTCAAGTGGGGCGCGGTGGCCTCCCATCCAAAGTGAGGTGCTAGGACCTTCTATGTTTTGAAAGGCGCTAGGGCCTGTAGTGCTTTCGCAATGTTTGGTCTTTTTGGGTCTCTTACCGTGTAAGGGGAGATCCTGGGGGTCACCCGGTCTTTTAGAGAGCATGACATCTCTGAGGGAGGACATCATGCAAGACTTAATTTCTTGTTGCAGAAATTTTTTAAGCGAATCGTCAATGGGGGCAGGTGAGCTAGCAGTGGCGTCATCAGAATCCACGTCAGACATGGTGTGGTGATGAAAGACTATTAACAGGTAAGATAATAATCAAATCCCCCTTTTACTCCTCTTTTTTTTTTTTTTTTTAATTAAAAGGTAATTATTTTATAGGTAAAGGGGTATAATTATGGTGAACAGGATAATCAAAATGAAGTAATGGGAGAAGTTAAAGTTTAAGGCTACAGCAGAGTATTGATGAAATGAAGGGAAGTATTTATTAAGTATATAAGGAAAGCGTGTTTAGAAATATTCCTAGATGAGTCAGGGAGACGAGCGCAGTGGTCGTAGGTCCCCGGCGGCTGAAGCAGAGCAACTGACAAGCTAAATCAGTCGTGCTCGAGCTCAGCCGCCGGAGGAAAGGAAAGTGGCTTGGCAGGGAAGGCACGCAACGCGGGTGTCGCGAGCGTGCTTTCCTCTAATCCAAAAGGTAGGAAATGGAGTGAAATCACAGGCGCGCCTCTGCTGAATGAAGCGGAGATCCGCGTTTAAGGCGGCGGAAAGAGAGAAGGACGGTCAGAAAGACGGTATGAAGGGAAGCGCGGTCGCGCGTTTTATAGGGAAGAAGGGGGGTGGACAACCATAAATTGGAAGTCCATTAGTAGGGAGGGTGGGATGGGAGGGGGGAAGCCTGCGCCACCCACCACCATTAAGATCTGTGCTGAGACACGGAGTTAAAGGAAAAACATGTCGAGGTTGCCAGAAAAACGCTGAAAACAGGTTTAAAACGCTGAAAATAGGTTCAAATAGGCATAAAAGTACCTGGGTTGAAAGGGTAGTACAATACAATGAAAATAAAGCGACATAGAGATATAGAGTAAAACAAAATACAAGTCTAGGCTTAAAAACAAGGAGCAAGTAATAGTAGTGACTTATCTGCTGGCGAGCCGCTTTTAAAAGAGGCAGATCATCTCCTAGATACATCCTTTGTTATGACTCTAGAACTTTATCCTTTGTGATGTAGTGCGGCTGTGTGAGTTGCTATTAAAGGATAAATGCATAATGTCAGCCTCCGTGTCTTTAATGAAATCCAGATTCTCTGGTCATGTTAATAGGAGAATCGCAATTCCCCTGTTTTTGAGCGGGCCTGCTGCTCCAACATAATTAGGCATAGTGAATTAATAGGCCCCAGTGGGGGCCCAAGTTCCATGGTGGCCATACCTTCAGAGTGGCCCGGTCTGGCAGCGGACTGCTTGGGGGACCTGAATTACCTCCAGAGCCGGTGCATGGCTCCCACGACATGGCAATTGTTTTCAGAGCCTACGTGGCTCCACCGAGGGGCCAAGTTTATTCAAAACCCCTGTGGGGGCCAGAGGGCACTGTGTGCCGGTTCCCTAGTATAATTTACAGCCGCCCCGCTTGCGAGAGGGCAGCTGTCACGTTTCAGGGGACAAGGTGATTCCGAGCCTAGATGGCTCCAACGTGTGCATGATTCCAGAGCCTATGTGGCTCCAACGGTTTGCCAGTGACTTGAGAGATCGACGGAAGTGGCACAGAGGTGCCAGGCCTTCCCCAGCTGCACAGTACTTAAGTGCCAGCTGCATCGTTTAGGCCTCCATGTTATTGTTCTCAGCGGCCCAGCAAGTAGTAGACAGCTGCAATGTTTAGGTCTCTCTTGACTTCGAGGGCATGTCTGAGTAGGAGTGAGTTGCGCTCCTTTGCCCCAGACACAGCTGCGCAGCACTTAGTGCCAGCTGCACCGTTTAGGTTGGCGCAGTGGCGTAATTGGATTTCGCTGCCTAGGCAGCGCGCCCTGACATTTTGGACTCAGGGAATTGGAGCCCCTTTGCAGATGGCCAGTTGGCCAGGGGGACTGGTAGATGTATAGGGCGCAAGGCCCTAATGGGATTGATGTGCTCATGCGATGTGGTGCTAGGAAATGTAATGCATTTAGTATGTTTTACGCACCGTGTTTTGATACCTCTACATATGGTTTATGATTATGAGGTTGCTTTGCATTTCATGTGGTTATGTTAGTGAGATTATGTTTCACTGTGTGAGGTACGCCCCTAATGTGAGTTATACTTAGGAGGTAGAGTCTAATGTGTTTAGACTGTTGAGGAGATTGCATAATGTGTTTATGCTGGTGAGGTTGGCGCAGAATGTAGTTCGCGCCTGATGCGACTGTGCATAATGTAGTTTATGTTTCAGGTTGAGGTGGAGTACAGTGATTGCCAGTGGTTACTGGTTATACGTTTATGATCTGATTTACTTTTACTAAGTTCACTTTGTGATGGTCCTGACAGTGGTGCATGTGGCCCTGTCAGGTGTACATAATCCCTTGTAAATATTGCCCAGTGCCAGTTGGCACAGTGTATGTTATGTGTTTACTATTCTAATGTGTTACGAGAATACAAAGGCTATTCTTATATAACCTTGTATGGATTTTCTTTTGTAGTGTGCCTGGGATGTTGTTGTTGTGTGCATGCGCAAATACCATACACATTGCCTCCGGGATAAGCCTGAATGCTCGTGCCAAGCTACCAAGGGGTGAGGAGGGGTTATCTTTGGCGTGTAACTCCCTTGCCCTGACTAGAGTGGTGGTTTCTGCCTGGCTTTGGTGCAAGCCTTAGCCAACCAGAAATCCCTTTTCTAACAGGGGCCCATTAAATCGAGCCACAGTTAAAATATGAAAGGGAAACGTTTTTAAAATCACGGGAGGTGCACGCTTGAACCTGCGTTCATAATTTGAGAGTCGATTGCTCTAACATTAGGCCACAGCATTTCAAACCAAAAACGATTAAAATATTTAGCATTGTATACAACAAAATGAGGGTTGTTGCTTATTTATATGAAGCACATTACACCCATTGACAAAGCCAATAGTCCTGGCTTGTTGTAGGTGTAATGTTACTTGTGTTTTATTGCACACTATGCTAAGCACAGATTTTAGGCTTAAGCATTAGTTACTTTATACATGGACCTGTTCATTTTTTTGCTTTTGTGACACCTTCAACCTCACGGTATGCCCCAGTGCGCACTGATGCGGTGCCAGATGCATGTATATTTGAATGCATACTGCATAATAGCTTAGTGTATTTGTATAGTGACATGGACTGCAAGGCCTGTGTTACACCCACCCGAGTCGGGGTGCCTTCATCACTGCTGCTGTATGAATGTTGATGTTTAGTTTTACTTCAATTGAAGGGGATTTGCTTCGTATGACCAGGTTCACAGCAGGTTTTTATGTCCCACTAATTTTCTAATTAGCCAGCTGGTTCTGAGCAAACAGGAGGCTGTTGTGTAACTAAGGTCAAATGATGCCAATTGTCACTTCTATAAATCCAGGTGTTTAGATGGGAGAGGGTGGGTATTTACAATAAAATGTCTGAATTTCCCACATTGGTAACTCCAAGCTCTGGCAGTTTTTTTAAACACTTCCTGTCCTCTTCCTGGTTTCTACTTTGCCTTCCAACTTCTTTCTTTGCTCCTGGTGCCTTGAAATACCTGGGTAGGGTGGCTTAGTGAAATAAAGCATCAAAGCGTCAAAGGTTCAGATTATGGTGGGTCTACTCAACCATTCGCCCTTCTAAGGTCGACAAAATGAGTAACATTGAATTGGGCAATGATAAACATGTTGTTCAGCTGCCAGATACCTCTAGGTGAAAGTGCACTTTACAGATGCATGTTATGTTAAACTCAAATGTGGCCGGCATATAATGCTTTGTGCATGAGACCACTAGGAACAACTTATTTAAGTATTTCTATGACATTTACCACACTGTCTACAGTCTCCAAATCTCTCTTTGCTCCTGTTGCCTTGAGGTGCATGTGGTTTGCAAATGGTGCAGATACATGTGTGAGCTCCCTTGCCCCAACTACCGTTTAGTCGCCTTTCTTCCAAGAAATCCCCACTCTAGCTTTTTCCCCGGGCAAACAGAATCAGAAGTCTTCCCATAGTCCTATTGGGTTCACAGTGGTAACTTTCTACCGTTAGAAGCATGTGATAGAACGGATGAGATGGGGCATGGTTAATGGTGTGTACAGCTGTATTGCGCTACCAAGCAATGCCAATTGAATTGCTTTCCGTATGATGGCAATGAGTCAAATTATTGCAGCTCCATAGGGAGCTGCCTACCATTATATCATAAGAATGTAATCCCTTTAGCACGTAATGGCTAGGGCGGTCAACATCGAATCTGGGGAACTAGGTTAGAGTCTAGGCAATGACGTTGAACATTCTGTGATTCTGGGCAAATCACTTAATCTCCTCATGCCTAACAAAATAAAAAAACTACAAAAAAAAATGAATGTGTCGTCATGTAATGCAACTGGTACTATGTTACGCGCTCTGATACCCGATTCGGGTCAAATTTGCGCTATATAAAACTCTGTAAAATATATATTTTTTTTAAACTGGATAATTATGCAATTTCCTCAATTGCCTTCAGTGAATGCTTGACACTTCTTTGTATTCCAAAATATACTCATATTAGTTATAAATTGCACCAGGTCAGTGTACTTTTTGTGATGCTTTTCTCCAATTAAATAATCTGTGAATCAGTTAGATATGCTTTGTATTATACCTCCGAAACTTAAACCAGTCACAAATGAATTCCTGGTTTTTATATCTAGCAGGACATAATCATGGTTTCTTTCAACGTCCTATTTTTTCACTTGGAATACTCCGTGTGTGTTAGAAAATATAGAGACTTTCTGCTTTTGGACAATTCCGGAGAAGTTCTTTGTAAATGGCTGGTAGAAAATATAGATGAAACTGGTCGGCCAATCACCGAAGAGAGAGATTTTAAAGCTATGATTCTTTTCCAATCATCTGGTAAGCACAATATGTAAACTTTTATATTAGGATTGCAACTGCAGGATATTAGTACTAATTACCAACATGATTCAGTAAAATCCTACATTTGAGAGTAAGTTAATCCAATAATGGTCGGTAAAAATTAACATGAATGTCCTCACATATACCTTGCATTGCTCTCCAATGACAAATGTACCACTTATGAAAAGGGCTGAAACTTTTAGCTTGTGGCACTACTATAAGGCAGCCATTTGTGGATAAACTATTTTATTTAGGCAACTTTTTTCAGGAGGTTCAAGTTCAGGCTTACAATGTGTACTGTCTAATAAGGAAAACTTACTTTGTTATGGATAGATTATACATTTGTCCTTTAATATCAATACCTGTTTATTTATATATTCTGGCTAGCGCTTGAAGATATATTGCAAGTGATCAATGTGTTATCTCTGTTTTGAAGTTTATTTATAAATGTTTTTTTTTCATTTTTTAGTGAAGAAACAGTGTCTTATTTTTGAAGACTTAATTGCAAGCTATTCAACTCCAAGAGGAAGAAACTGCAGAGAAAAGATGCAAGGACAAAAAAGCAAAGCAGAGTGGGCAGGATCACATAAGAGTTGCTAACCATACTCATGCCGAAAGCACAGCTTCTCAGCCTGGAGATGCGAGTTCGCGGGTGAATTTGCAGAAACTTGAAAACTTGGCCCTTTTAGCAGGGATGGCTAGTGTCCTTCATCTAAAATCTACAAGTAAATATGACGAAGTAGAACGTGAAAAAGAACTTGTCTTGGAGTCCCCACTTAAATCCAAATATCAAGGACAAAAACATGCCTCCCTTTCACCACCACACCAGTTAATACCCAAAAAATGATTTCCTACACAGGAGCTGGCTATTTCGAGCAATGGAGTAACATCTACTAGACCCTGCAAACAAAATCCCAAAATGATGGTACACTTTGCAACACATAGTTTGACACCACAAGGTTTTGTGGCTCACGGCTCAGTCACACAGCCCGGCCTACAGTGACTTTCCATCGGCAGTAACGCATGTGGATGTGAACCGTACCGCTTGCCATGATGACCCGTTTGCAAGCAACGTAATCTGTGAACTTAATGTAAGCAGAGCTAAATGAGTGCTGCCATTATACACATTTGCATATTATTAGGCCTGTATGCCAGCCTTTTTTGCTCAGTGAACGTAACGTAACATGCCCTTTGTTGCCAAAACCACATAAGTTCTACCGGTTATCTCTGCAAAAAGCCTTCATACTTTTTAAAACATTGAATTAATATAGTGCATTCATTTACTCAACAATAGGGCACATATACCTACCTATTAAAATGTGAGTAAACAAATGGAAAACTGTTTGATATGATCAGTATAAATGATGGACTAATGGTTGCTTTTCTTTTTTTCCCCTCAGGACAACCAAGAATCATTTCATTTGATGACGGAGGAAAGTCCATCATTCAACACTGGGGTAATTTTTTTAAAGGTACATAGGAAATAGCATTTCCACTTGTATGCCCTAATTATGATTTGCTTTCTCTCTAAGGAAATGGTATATTACTCCTTGTCCTTAATTTATCAAAACAAAAGCTTTTCTGTTGGCCCTGGTTCCTGTCTGGATGAGGAGTGTATACGGTTACAAGCCGAAAACGAACACTATGATATTCTACCTTTCCACGTAAACTGCAACAAATTCCCATTAATAATCCTTTTTACCATCCAAACACATGCATTGCTAAAAAGTATGCTTGTTTAGTGTATATTGTATTTATTATCTGCTGCCTTTAACAACTGTATTTATTTGATTATAGCACAGTTGCAAGGCACTTGCAATAGTGGGTTGGCTATACAGTATTTGCAAGCTGGGCTGTCTGCTTTGACCAATTCAAGGAATTTAACAGATACAACAGTATCAAAAATATGCAGTTGATCATTCACTGTACAAAAGGTACTTCTTTGCCACTCTTTTAACACAGTTAAAGTTTATATAGGACAAACCTTGTAGAGTTCCAGCATGAGGACTTTGAAATCTTTCTGCATGCAATGTTTTTAAATATGGCTGCTTTATACTCCTGGAGCTAACCTAGCAAATATTACATTGTTAGCCATTTACAGATGGCAAATCAAAATAAAAAAAACACTCTCTCCTATACATATTTTTTAGCATGTAACCTAACATAATGGCAAATAGTTAATAGTTGTGTTATTTTGAAGACTGATATGCAGCAGTTGGTAAAGGACTCAAACAATCCTTCACGGTTCAGAGATGTACTTGTTCAAAGAGAAATTTGCATAGACTCTTGGATGAAGTCATGGCAGCTCGGGACAGTGCAGGTTTTCTTCTCAATAGTATCAGCAAAATACTTTTTTCTCCTAAAGAACTTGCATCTGCAAAAGTTGTAACGAAGGCTCGTGCTGAAACAGCTGTCCTTGATGAGGAGAAGGTTGATGCATTGTTTGGTAAGATATTACTGGGATTGTGAAAATTCATTATACACTGTGTTAAGTTATGTTTGCCTATGTGGTTTTGTATCATAATTGAACGATGACTCCATCATTACTGAACAGCTGTCTGCAAAAAACAATATGGGGGTGGCTTGTAATTTCTTAACAGTTTGTGCTGAGCTTGTGCTACAAATGGCATGCAAATCTGGCGCAAAGCCTTGAGTTGGGATTTCATTTGTAAATCTGTAGTTCCAGGTGTGAGGTGCTGAAACTGGATGAATGGGTGATAGCAAACTGCACGGAGGCATTATTCTTTGGAAATATTTGCCCTCCACCCACGGAGCTTTGGTGGCCACAGGTAATGGGCCATCCACCTATCCCAGCAGCATCGCCAAAAAATCTAGGGGTTCTATGGGAGACAGACCTCTCCCTTTCTGCCCAGATCACGCAGGTGTCAGCGGCCTTTTTTGGGAAATTAAAAGGTCTGCGTAAAGTCATCCAACTTCTGCCTGAGGAATGTCGTCGGGTGATCATACATGCCACAGTGACGTCAAGACTGGATTATGCCAACAGCCTATATGTAGGGCTGTTGGCCTACCAAATTAAAAGACTGCATCTAGTCCAAAATGCAGCAGCAAGAATTATTAGGAGAGTACCCTTCCGGCATCACATCTCGCCACATATTAAGTTACTCCATTGGCTGCCCGTGGCTAGGAGAATAGAATTCAATGCACTTACCCTTGCTTTCCGGTCTCTCAATGGAAAATGCCCTAACTATTTGAAACTACATCTGTGTAGCTACAAACAAAATAGGACTCTAAGATCTAATGCCCTGAACCTGTTGAGCGTCCCCAGGTTCAAGAAGACTCACATTGGAGGCAGATCCTTTTAGACCGTGACCTCAAAGCTCTGGAATGCGCTGCCCAGCTCTCTGAGGCAGATCAAATTGGAGCCCGTCTTTAGGAAGGCCCTGAAGACTCTGCTTTTTAATCTAGATCCTTAGCTCAGCACCACAACTGCCGGTCTAGCGGTTGCACCCGGGGTTCTTTCTTAGTGCCGGGACACCTCTGTTTGAGGTAGCTGTTCACGCTCTTATAAATTCTGCTATTATTATATTAAAATATACCGTGCTCGCAGCTTTTATTTAGACCTGATCAACTCCCTAATAATTAGATCAGTTGGTCCTGGTCCTAACACTTCGTTGTAAGCTCCTATTTTGATTTCTGGTCACTATGCTAGTTTCTTAGACTGTTTTCCAAATATGAATATTGCAAGTACAGTTCAGACTCACCGTGGCTGCCTCCAGGATGGTTTTGTAAAGAAATCTGGCACTGATTACTTTCTGTTTGCAGAGGAAGCATGACAGCGTCTAGTGAACATGACTATGGCATGTTTGTTTTAATGCATCTACATGTGTACAGTCTTTCTTCCAAGTAGCCCAGCATTTCAAAAGGGTGAAAGAGGCAGAAGACCGACTACTACTTGGGGCTAGAACTGTCATTACGGATCAGGGGCTCATAGTTCATAAAGGAACTTTATCTTTTTTGTCCTTCTGCCCCCCTCTTCATCAATGCTTTGCTCTCACCTGAGCCTCTTTGACCAAGTGGCCTTAATGTTTCACTTAGGAACCCTGTAACCCTAACCATATTGCATCTGGCACACTGTATGAAATAATGGAATTGGAACTTTTTATAGGCAGCCCAGCCCTATTCAAAACCAAAAATAAAGGTGCAACATGATACTGATGTATGTTATTTTCTTTTTCCAGAGCTTATGAAGTATGTGTGCAGTGCCAACGGCTGGCAATTACTGGACAAGAGAAGTATGAGAAGGAAGCTGGCTATAAAAATTGGCAATGCCAGAAGAGGATTAAGGAAATCTCCGCATCTAGAATCAAACCACGAAGTTGCTGGTTTTAGTTAAGCCAGTTGTTTTTGTTGCAGTAGTCTGGGCTCTTTTCCCTGGATTTTTTTTGTTCTAGAATTTTTCTCTTGTTTGGTATCCTGGCCCCTGTGGGGCCAAATATGTGCTTTAGATATATAAAATTACATGTTGACACATCCCTTTTGATAATTTTTCCTTTACCACTGTTTTGTTTAGTCTTTTACAAATGGTCACCATGTCAAACAGCGTCAGAAAATGCACTGTACTTCAAAAAAAGGGAAATCCTAGTGAGTCAGGAGTATGGGAGTAGCGGCACACGTTAAGCTTATCTGAATGCAAAGGTATAACACTGCTGCAGACCACTTCTTTTGTATGAAGGTGCTTGTGGTATTTCTGCAGCACAAACCTAGCCAAAAATAGCAACTTGTATTTTATACAAGTGTCTACCTCTCGCAGTAGAGTTTAAAAAGTAATCTTTCCAAAGCAGGAGAAAAACAATCTGATTATTAGGACCAGATTTATAGAAGTTTTGTGTCTGCTTTGCTTGAGTTTTATAATGCAGACCTGAATCAAAATCATTTTCAGGACTTGCAAACAAGAGCAAATTGGTATTTGGTACAACACTCATCCGAAATGGGAAAAGTTTCACGTGTGTCTAGACATAGTATTTTTTTGGTAATGGAAGGGTACCCTTCCATTACAAAACCTAAGTTAGACTCTCACAGACAACATTGCATTATAGTGCCAGTGTGGTCGCATGGCTCTCCGCCCCTAATGGTGCAGTGGTGCTAGTGAAAGGGATAGACATGACACTTTCCTACTCTCCCTGTTATGCAACACATCCAATTAGGGTGCTGCACTTCGTTCAGCGACAGTTTTGTACATTTGGGCCTTACTTTAGAACTTGTGGCATTGCAAAAAAATCTTGGTATTGTGTAAAAAGGCATATTACATCCAAGTTACCTGTTTTTGACAAGAAAGTACATTGTGGAGGTGGTCCTCCAAATGTTTTCCTACCAGCAAATACATATTCCTAAACTACTAGTGGGACCCTGCAAGGCAATATTGGCAGTTGGCTAACATGCTCCTAACATGGAATTGTTAAGGTTTAATCCAACCTGAAAAGATTTATTAGTGATCCAAAGGCATTCTATATTAATTAGATCATCTGGGAGTAATCTATACTTGGCCTTCAATTGGCTTAAGAGTATTTCACAATCATCTGAAAGTCCTTATGTAGTCATCATTTAGCAATCTACAGATTTTGTAGTTGTCCTTAAATAATCCTGAGTAATCCATGCTAATTTTTGAGTGGTCATGAAATAATCCTAGAGTAATCTACACTCATACTGAAAATGTCATAGGGCCATTCTAAAGTAATTAATAGCCATCTTGAAGCGGTCATAGGATCTTCCAGGAATAATCCACACTCATCCTGAAAATGTCATGGGATCATTCCAGAGTAATCAACTTCCATCCTGAAGCGGTTATAGGATCATCCAGGAATAATCAACAGTCATCCTTAAATTGTTTAGAGCCCATCCTGGAGTAATTGTCACTCATCCTGAAGATGTCAATTAGTATTTGTGGAGTTGTAAAAGGTAATCACTTCCTGCCAGTGGAAGTCATCAGAACACCATCCGAGTGTAGTTTTTGTGATTACAGTAAAAGTCATCTCATTTAAATATTTTGCCCTATGGGCATACTTCAGGATGGCTTGGGATGACTTCCCCTGATAATTACAGGAATAGCCTGGATGAAGTCATCAGATGACAACAGAATCGTTCCAGGATGATCTTCCTTTTTGACTAGGGACTACAACCTCCCCAAACAGGCCCACACCTTCGAAACCTTCACAGGCGCCCCATCCAGAAGAGATGCCAGTTCAAGATCCTCACCACAGATGCATACAAACCTCTACACAACTAAGGACCATCTTACATCAACTGAACTTCCACATGCGCACAAGATTTCTGCGCTCCACCTTGCACACTCAACCCATATCTACCACACCCAGGCAGCTTCTCCTACCTCATGGCCAAAACCTGGAACAACCTGCCCCTCCACCTCTAAACAGCATCTTTCCTGGCAGCCTCCAGAATGAAACTCACGACTTGGATTTCCATCAGAAACAATGCACCCCCAGCGCCAAGATACCCTTAGCAGTGACAATGCTGGCTTTAAATGCTGATTGATTTAAAGAGAGCTTTAGTAGTTCCATGGTTATACTAAATAAGTGTAGCAATCACACTTAATATGTAAAAAAAGTAATCAATTTATTTTAAGTAGAAGAGTACAAAAATGCATGCAGCTCAGTGGGGAATAGCTCGCAGAATGAATCATAACATTCTTACAATCCTGTTGGAACCAAGACATTCCATTACATCCCTAACACTCTTTTACATACTAGGAATTCTAACAAGAGATATGTTAAAGCGATATACCCTTTACTACACATTCCTCTTCTTAATAAATTTTTTTAAATATACAATTTCTTTAAAACAATAAAAATAATAAAGGTAAAACAAAAAGAAAAACAACTGAAACCTTATATGAACAAATACATTAAAAACGAACAAACTCATCCAACTTCTTCGGAGTAATAATTTGTCTACCAAATTTGCTAGCTCTATTTTCCACAACATTGTCTTTAGTCACATTACCACTCTTTGAACTTGATTTCGCAACAGACACTTGATTGTGAGATTCAATGTGTTGCGACTCATTGCAAGAGTGATTACCAGTACCAGTTTCCTCTTGAGAGTCATCAGCATTCACACTCAACTCAGAACTTTGTACATTTTGAGGAGAATCCAAAAAACGAGAACTTTGTGCCTGCACTCCAGATTCATAATTCCTCATCATCTCATTTCCTTTCTCAAAAGACGGTAAAACTTCTAACCACCAATAATCTCTTTTTCTATCCAAAACAGATTTTTTTTTGGGACTAAAGTATCATTTGACAAGGCAATGCGACTCATATGATGTACACTGCCATCGTCAAGTTCTAAAGTGTTCCTCATGACTTTAATAACAATTCTAGGTTCTGAAAAGTTAGATTGAACTTTGCCCAATTTTTTTCCAGATTTTACTCTAACGCATTGTCCAATTTTCACATTCACTTCTTTGGTACCATAATATTCTTAAGTCCAGCACTCTACAAAAAAGTAACAGTTCTCTATATCACACAAAATTATTTCAATTTCTTCAGTTATTAATATACCTAAATCACGGCAAATGATGAATCTTCAGTGGAGTAGTAGTAAATTCTTTATTTATTCCAAAAACTCTTTCTTTCATAAAAACAGACTGTAGCCGATCCCAACGCGTTTCGTCCGACAAGGACTTCTTCAGGGCTACAAATGATACATATATACATTATTTATACACTGCACATATCGTAAAGTTTATCTACACAAATTTCACAAACATTGTACACTATTTACAAACTTTTTACATAATTTTAGCCTATCACACAATTATTCAAAACATTTTTACAATTCCACTGAAGCATTTCCCTCCTAAGTATATACAAACTCTATCAGTTTCTATACTCTAATCATATTATATCTAAGGGTGTTACTTTCCATCTTACTAATTCATTCCTAAGTCTTTATTGGGTCTGGTGGGTTGTAGTTGATTTATCCAAGCAAGGACGATTGGATTCTAAGGAAGTCAGCATTCCTTACCTAAGATTGTAAAGTTCAGTCGGTCTCTAGGATTCAAATGGATCACCACTCTGCTAACGCAAATGTTGATTCAATTCTCTATTTTTTTTTAAAAAAGGATATGAAATTTCATTTTTTTTAATTTATCCTGATCTTAAGTGCATCACCTGTTAGAGAAAATGTTTAGTATTCCTTACCAATGGAATCAATTTCTTGATTCCTGGTGTACCAGAAAATTCACTCCTTCAATGTAATTAATCTATACTACTATAATAAAGGAGAAACTTTCAGGCATTGAGGCGGGTAAACTCCGGAACCACTGCGCCAATCTAGGCTATATAAAGTTTAAAAATAAACCTTATTTAAAAAAAAATGTAAAAAAAAGTAGTCCCCCCAAAGTAGCGCCGCCCACGACGTGTGTGCTCACGTCGAGGAGCGGCGTCAGAGCGGCGTCAGAGGAGCGGCGGACATGGCGCGGGGGAGGAGCGGCTCCCTAACTGCTTCTTGCAAATTTGGCTGTCTAAATAGTGATGATTCTCAACAATTAAATAGCGTGGGCTCTCACAAAATTTGTACAACCTCTCTCTTTCTCTAAAGAGATTTTAATGCAGTATTACACTGACCATACTGAGGAAGTGACTTATTTATAATAATTACATTGAAGGAGTGAATTTTCTGGTACACCAGGAATCAAGAAATGTATTCCATTGGTAAGGATTACTAAACATTTTCTCTTGACAGGTGATGCACTTAAGAGCAGGATAAATTTAAAAAAATGAAATTTCATATTCTTTTTCTTTTAAATAGAGAATTGAATCAACATTTGCGTTAGCAGAGTGGTGATCCATTTGAATCCTAGAGACCGACCGAACTTTACAATCTTAGGTAAGGAATGCTGACTTCCTTAGAATCCAATCGTCCTTGCTTGGATAAATCATCTACAACCCACCAGACCCAATAAGGACTTAGGAATGAATTAGTAAGATGAAAAGTAACACCCTTAGATATAATATGATTAGAGTATAGAAACTGATAGAGTTTGTATATACTTAGGAGGGAAATGCTTCAGTGAAATTGTAAAAAGGTTTTGAATAATTGTGTGACAGGCTAAAATTATGTAAAAAGTTTGTAAATATTGTACAATTTTTGTGAAATGTGTGTAGATAGACTTTATGATATGTGCAGTGTGTAAATAATGTATATATGTATCATTTGTAGCCCTGAAGAAGTCCTTGTTGGACGAAACGCGTTGGCATCGGCTACAGTCTGTTTTTATGGAAGAAAGAGTTTTTGGAATAAATAAAGAATTTACTACTACTCCACTGAAGATTCATCATTTGCCGTGATTTAGTTATATTAATAACTGAAGAAATTGAAATAAATTTGTGTGATATAGAGAACTGTTGCTTTTTTGTAGAGTGCTGGACTTAAGAATATTGTGTTTTGATCGAGACTTGCTAGTCTTAGGAAATCTAGGGGTTTTGGATCTCTAGTCCGTTGCACCAAGAGCTCAAGACAAAACGTGACACTAATGGATAGGTGCAACTGCATGTAGCCCCAAACCCCAGGGTTCTGTGTGTGTTAAACTACTTTGGTACCATGTTTCACGTCAAAATATACTTTGTTTCTATACTGAGACTTGATGATGGAATCCTCAACTTGTTACAATCCCACTCATATTTCCTGCTTCTACCAATACATCCCGGATTAATTTTGTAATGAGGAAACCTACCACGCATCAAACCAAAAGGACTTTCTCCAACTTTAATGTGGTAAATAAATAACTTATTATTTACGCTGTCGGAATTTCTATAGTTACCCAAGAAAGGTAATACATAAAATGAGGAGCAGAGTCCGTGATCTTCGAGTTTAAAAGGGCTTTATTCCAGAACTCGAGTTAAGGGAGAGCTCCTTCACCAAGCGGGTTCAGGAGTAGTCTGATTTACTTGGAACATAACAGCACTTATATACATTTACGAGTACAATCAAAAGAAGGAGTTCCCCGGACTTTGATTCAATCATCCATGATGTAATCATACGGAAGACATGGCATGCTTGTTCTCGTTTAAAGAATAACTTGAATTTACATTTGGACATAGACAAACACATTGCATCAGGGTGATTGTGGTGACAAGTTACAGAGTTACTAGTGTGTGGGGACAGAGAATCGAGGCATTGTTACAGGGTCATTTCTGTCGGAAAGGTAAAGAGGACGAGGCATTGTGCGTTCCTTGCTTCCACACAAGGGCGGTGATGTTTCACAATGGTATGTGTGTGCAGCTGGGAAGAAGGAGAATGGGCTGTGGTTAACTATTCTTCTTCGTGGCTGTCTCGTGTGCTTGTTTAGGATTTCCCTTGATTGTTGACCCAACCCGTGGCTGTCCCCGCAAGCTGAGAGATCATTGATGAGCGAGAGCTGCTCGTTCTTTGGTAAAGTTAGGGAGGGGGGGTTTTGGCGAGGCAACCATCTAACTGACTCCGTTCTGATCTAAGGGAAAATATCGAACGGGACGGAAAACCCGTAAGATACATGATGGCTGGCCATCATTCTTTGCATGTGCCAGTACAACGAAAAAGGAAAACAGGCAAGAGGGGGGTATAACAGGATTCGTGCTTGAAGTAAAAAAAATCGGCTTGCCTGGTCGGTGTTAGGGTGGATAGGGTGTATGATGGGACACCCGGAAGAAAAAGGGAGTTTTTAGTCAACTTTCCACATTCCCTCCTTGTCCCATGGAAACCCTATTACAGAAATTCTTAATCAATTTCTATATTCATTAGGTCGTATACTTGTTCTTGCAACATGATCATTTCATTTTTATTTCCTCTGTTTCGTGGACGAGGAGTACAGGTAGTGGCACACAGTCCACAAAGGGCGGGGCCACACTGGACACAGAGGCAACAGGTGAAAATAGTGGCCAAGACGAGGCCCAGGACTGTTAGTGCCTTCCACCCCCTGGTGGACAGGAGGTCCCACAACCAGCCGGTCAGGGACCATGTACCAGTGTCCATATCCAATTTATCGGATAGTACATGGAGGCGGGATATAGCAGAATAAACTGATGGGGCGTTGTCTGGAATAAATACACAACAACTGGACCCTATTACCTTACACACACCACCACGGTCGGCTAACAGGACATCTAAAACTATATGGTGCTGCAGTGTCATGAGTCTGTCTGCAGCTACTTCAGCTGTAATGTTATTTAAGGCGCCAGTTGTTTCATCTATGGCGGCCTGAACTACACGAGTTAGTTGCCGGATGTGGCGACTATTTGCCATAGGTCCCCAGAAAGGGAGGAAACCTTTAAAGAAATCTCCAGCTTCTTGTCCTGCAGTATCTTCTGCATCTATGACCCCCCTTCGTTGTCTTCTAACTTGGGTTAGAGGGTCAATCAGGTGGTAATTGGCAGGGGCTGTGTAAGTTGGTGGTAAAAGGAATGCAATGTAGCACTTTCCAGACCAGCCTTGAGGCAACCAAGTGCGCGCATGGGGTCCACAGATGAAATAGGTGTTTGGGGCAGTTACTATGGTCGGAAAATCGGGAGCGGGTAGTGTATATGTCCTATCACACTCGCTGTTCCCCATTACTTCCCCCTTTCCTTTTCCTCTTATACAAAACAGGCCGTTTTGTGGTACTACCCAACCTCCTTGATCTGTCTGTCTTTGATTGACGGAAAACATTTCCCTGAAGGAAGCGATGTCATGGAACTGAGAGTAACTGATATTTTCGTGATCTTCGGCCCTCCCCCAGGTCACAGTAAGATCCACCATTTTAGAAACAGCCTTTACTATTTTTGTCTTTACTTCGTTCCAATTACTCTCGTTTTTCAATTTTGTCGGGGGAATGTTTCTGACTGAGGCAAAAAATATCATGGCTAATGCATAGGCGGACCCTGAATAACCGAACGGGAGGGAGAAAAAGGGCATTCCCTTATGTACGGAATGTGGCATCAAGCCACAAACCCAACAGTTTGTCTTGTTGACTATGAGTTGGTGTTTATGGAGTGTGGAAATGAATGTATTATTTATGAATTCCTTTCTTCTGTCCTCGAGGTGTGGGGGAAGATCAACATGGGAATACATAGTCGTATTCTTTACAAGCGTGAAAGAGGGTGGAGGGAAAACTGTATATAAGATCCAACCCAGACAGGCCGCTAAACAGCAAACAAGTAACATTATTAATAAAAAAATTGAGAATCTGCTAGGCAATAATTTCACATAATTAGTCCTTTTCAATTTGCGCATCATGTCATTTCTCCTCATATTGTCTATTAATTTAATACTAAAATGTATCGGTACACGAGATCAAAACGCCTCCCAGCAGCCGCTTCACCAAGAGCTTGTTCCTGGGCTTAATTAGCCACCGGTTCGTTATGATCAGGTGTAATGTCTTTAGTCTATTTTTGGTGAGATCGCAGCCGCGATCTGTATTCCTGTTGAGGAGTGAGTTCTGGAAGTGGTGAAATGTTATTTACATCCCGGGCATTTATAGCCGTTGAACAGGGTGCATTGTCTGTTGGTATTGGTCCCAAAATTTTTTTGCAATGGCTGGCGTGGAGCCAACCTTTTCTTCCTTCCACTTTGACGGCCGTCCTCGTGGTCAGGAGAACCAACTTGGGAGATGTCCACCTTTTCTCCAGGGGGCTGGTACGATCGAAGTTCCGCACAAGTATCCAATCACCAGGCTTGACGGTGTGTTCCTCAGGTGTGGTGTGATCTGGAAAAGCTGCTGCAACCTGTGAACGACAAGAGTGGAGTGCAGACATCAAGGAAACCAAGTAATCTGTCAACATGTTAAAGTCAATTTCAGTTAGTTTCCTAGGAGAAGGGACACCCCAAATGTTAGGAGGTCTCCCGAACGTTATTTCGAAAGGGGACAGTCCCGTCCGGGAATCTGCCACCATCTGCATGTAAAAGAGAGCGACCGGGAGGGCAGTGACCCAGTCTATCCCTTTTTCTGCACATACTTTGGCTAGTTTCGTTTTCAAGGTTTGGTTGTGTCGCTCTACCAGGCCAGCTGCTTGAGGGTGTCGGACACAATGAAATCTCCAGGAATATCCCAGTAGAAGAGAAACAGCCTCCATTAGTTTGGAAGAGAAAGGCTGTCCATTGTCTGAATAGATGACCCTTGGTAACCCATACCAGGGGAAAAATTCTCTGACTAATTGCTTAGCGGTTGTCTGGGCACCATAGTCTGCTTCAGTCCATCGTGTCAGTGTACACACTACCACTAGTACATATTTGTATCCTCTACATCTGTCCATTTGGATATAATCCATTTGGAGGACTTCGAAAGGATGATCAGGAGGCTGGAATCCACCCTGTTCTACTGGTACTCCTTTACCAGGATTAAATTGGCAACATATCATGCAAGTTTTCACTTTTTGCTTGGCTGCAGCTCTCAGATGTTTGTTAAACCAGATGTTCCGTAAACTGTCTAGCATACCTTTCTCGCCTAGGTGAGCGGGGCTATGGACCGTGTCAATTATGACTTGTACCATGGAGTCAGGGAGAAACCACACTGTTCGGTCTTTAGTCTTCCAACCCTGATCAGTCTGGACCCCTCCTTGTTCAGTCCATTTCTTTATTTCATCTGCGGTGGCATGTGTCTGTATGTCTTGCACATCTTTCAAGGGGTCCCTTACTATCATCGTGACGGTCTGTGTTGGTACCTGAGAGTCTGTTGTATTCACTGCGCTCTGGGCTGTCTGTTTAGCAGTCCGGTCCGCTAAGTCATTCCCTTTGGATATGGTGTCTGTAGCTTTGGTATGTGCTTTGCACTTCAGAATAGCTATGGCTGTAGGTAGGTGTATGGCATCTAGTAGGGCTTGAATCAGGGGGCCATGTTGTATTCTGGCCCCATGTGAGGTACGGAAACCTCTTTCTCGCCACAACACTCCAAAATTATGAACTACACCGAATGCATATTGGGAATCGGTGTAGATGTTAACTTTCAATTGTTTTGCCCATATGCAGGCCTGTGTCAGAGCGATGAGCTCTGCTGCTTGGGCTGACAGGATGTCTATTCTTTGTGTCTCTATAATCTTACAGTCCGTTGTTTCTGCATAGGCTGCTACTAACTCCCCAGCGCTTGTTCTCATGCACGATCCATCCACATAAAGTGTTACATCAGGATTTGGGAGTGCAACATCTGTTAGGTCTTGTCTAGGTTTTGTCACTACATCGATCATCTCCACACAGTCATGTTGTGTCGTGTCATCTGAGCTTGAGGGCAGAAGGGTAGCGGGATTCAATATGTTGCATCGTCTTATCTCTATGTGTGGCTGGAATAGCGTTAGTTCGTATCCTGTCAGTCTTGCTACAGTCAGATGTTGTGTCTGTGTTCTGTTTAGAAGGACTTCCACAGCATGTGGCACTTGTACTATCAGGGGATGTCCTAGCACTATTGAATCACTTTGTCTTATGGCCAGGGCTGTAGCCGCAACGGATTTCAGACATGCAGGCAAAGCTTGTGCTACGGGGTCCAATGTGCTAGAAAAATAAGCACAGGGTCTATTTCTTCCTGCTTGGTCTTTTGTGAGGACGGATAGTGCTGTTCCGTCACGTTCTGTCACGAACAGGGTAAAATGCTTGCTGTAATTTGGGGTGGCTAAAACTGGTGCTTGACACAGAGCTAGTTTTAGAGCTTCAAATGCTTGGGAGTGTTCTGATGTCCAAGGGAGAGTTGTATGAGTGGCTGCTTCCACTGTAGTTAACTGTATGAGTGGCTTAACTATGTAGGCATACTGAGGGATCCATTGTCTGCAATATGAGGTGAGACCAATGAATGCACACACTTCTTTTTGTGACTTTGGCTGTGAAATTGTTGAAATCAATTGGATTCGTTCTTGTGTCAGTTGCCTACCCTCCTTGGACAGCAAATGTCCTAAGTAAGCCACTTGCTGTGCGCAGAACTGCAATTTTGAGGGAGACACCTTGTGACCTTTGTCTGTCAGGAAATGTAGAACTGTGAGAGATGCCTTTTCATAGTCTTGTTCTGTCCTTGCTGTGATGAGAATGTCATCTACATACTGTATCAATGCTGTGTTGGTAGGCATATTGATACTGTCAAGTTGTCTTTTCAGTGCTTGGCTGTAAATGCTTGGGCTTTCCGTATAGCCTTGGGGAGCTCTAGTGAACCTGAAACTCCGTCCTTTTAAACTGAACCCGAAAAGATATTGACTGTCGGGATGTATAGGAATGCTGAAAAACGTATTCTTCAAGTCGATGACTGTGAAAAATGCAGCTTCGGGGTCTATGGCAGTCAATAGTGAGGAAATATCTGGGACCAATGGATATTGTGGGATCACACATTTGTTCAGTTCTCGAAGATCAACCACCAGTCGGTAGACCGGGGTTGCCTGAGGGTCGGTCCTTTTGAGGACTGGAAGAACTGGAGAATTGCAAACATTTGAATCTGTCTCTACCACTCCTCCATATTCTATGAGTTCTTGAATTATTTTTAGTACGGCTTGTTCAGCCTCGGGTGGAATCTTATATTGTCGTATACGGGGTAGGACTACTCCCTCCTTGAGTGTGACCTGGTGTGGGGTAATGTCCATGTATCCGACATCAGTCGAGCTTTTTGCCCACAGGTGTTGTGGGATGTCATTTAATCTGGGGTCGAATTCTTTGACGGTGAAATGTCCTTTGAAGTCTCGTAGAAACAATTTTATTCCTTCCAGTGAACAGCATATTACTGCTCCTAGTTCTTTAAGTGTCTTAATTCCTAGTAAATTCTCTGGACACGTTTCTGTAAGGACTAGATCAGTAGTACGTGTCAGAGGACCCACTCCTAAAGAGACTTGTTCAGATACTTTGTTTATGATTGGTTTTCCTGAAAAGCCCAGAGATATATTATGTGAGCCAGAGAGAGGAACCTCTGGGACTTCCTTATGACTTATGGTAGTCCTACTTGCCCCCGTGTCTATAAGGAATTTTCTGTCTTGTCCCAGTAAGTGGGCTTGTACATATGGACCTTTCTGATCCACTGGAACTGGGATAAGGGGCAAGTCACTTTCTCTCTCAAGGCTATCTCATGCATATGGTTCAAACTCGGGGTAATCTGACTGTGCGTATTGGTACATCTGTGTGGCAGCGGCAGCAGGCGTCTGAACCTGTGGAGGCATAATAGTCTGAGGCTGCTGAGTGTTACCTGGTCTGGGAGTGTGAGGGCATTCTTTCGTCTTTCCTGTCGCTATGTTATGTTTCAGGACTGGATATTCCCTCACAAAATGGCCCTGCTGCTTGCAGTAGTTGCAAGTACCTTTATTGGCCCCCACATTACCTTTGGGGCCCGTATTTACTGGTGCCGTCTGTGCAACCAGTACTTTCATTTTTGTGTCTTTTACTCGTTTCTTTTCTTGTTCCTGTTCTTCCCTTATTCTGTTGTGGTGGTACTGTAACATTTGTAACATTTGTGAAGGACTATTTGCTTGCCAGGTACTCTCAATTTTTAACACTATTTCTGATGGGGGGGTAAGGCGTTGTCCACCAATTTAGACACAAAAAGATGAGGATATGCCTCGCTACTATGTGCGAGTCCACTATTTATAGAGAAACATTTCTCCAATCTGGTGTAATAATCACCCGTATCCTCGTCTGGCTTTTGTTTACAGGCAGAAATGGCATCCCAATCTTCCTTTTTCGTTGTCAATAATAGAGGCAAGACCTGTATGAGGAGACTGGGCAATTCTTTTACGCATTCACCTAGACCTTCACCTGGTTTTCTGTCTGTCTCTTCTTTTTCTAGGGCAGTCCACGTAATCTTTTTACCACCCACCTCCCAGTCCTTTTCCTTTAATTTGTCAAATATGCCTGTAGGTAGAATTACTTTAAGCAGTATTATTATATCTGGATATGTAAAACTACCCATTTGGAGGATATCCTTCAACTCTCTATGAAATCCTCCGGGATCTTTTTCGTTAGAGGGCACCATTTTCTTCATTTCCAATATTTCTAACTTGGTGAGGGGAGTGTACACATGTATTCGTTGCAGTGTACCATCTGGCTGTGGTATGGGGTGGACTTCTTGTAAGGGGTATTGGCCTATACTGTAAGTTTCATGATCTGATGTAGCTAAGGTAAGTTGTAGGTAATGGAGGCGCAGGTCCAGAATGGTATTGATCAATTCCGGTCCCGAGACCTCCATCTATCTGTCACTACTTCTTGTAACAATTTGTATAGCTTATCTGGTCGGTGGAAGTTATTCTTGTATAAGGTAGCCAGGTGTTGGACCATATAAATACCTGCTAGCCGTTGTTCTGCTCGGGGAAGAGCCAGAAACATTTGCGCTACTATATCTGGGCCGTATACCCGGTGCTGTGATATCCAATGGGTGGCAGACCGGGCCAATTCTTTTTCTTGTTGGGTAAGGGGAGGCTCATTGTCAATCCATTCATCTAGGGCTCTTTCTGTGGACTAGAAGAGGTCTTCCGAAGAAGGATCTAATCTTTTAACTTTCTGTGACATTCGCGGGGTTCGCCACTTGGAGCCATGACAATGTTGCGCTACACCCAGGAAATTCATTCTACCTAGTGTCGGACCCTCATCTTCCTCTGAGTCGTCTTCCTCTTCCTGTGTAATTTTCTCAGAGTGAATAGTGACAATTTTCTTAACCAGTCTTTTAGGTATTTTGTCGATCTGATGTCCCAGATCGTGTGCCCCTCTGTGCACCTGATCACTAAGGTCTATTAACTCAGAGTCTACGCTTCCATTACCCGGGTCTAGTTCCCGGATCAGACAATTTATGATGAACTGCAGGAGCAGTCCTCTGATGGGAACTTTTCTGTTTTTCATGACTTGGGCCAGAGTATCCGGACCTTCACCTGTTCGTATGAATTCATAAATTCTATCCAAATGCTTCGTTATATCAGGGACCTTTTGGAGTTGACTCAGGGCTTGTCTTAATCTCTCTGATATCGTGGCCATTGTGCCACTACCGGGTTCGGGGTCGTAAGGACACTCAAGAGGCGGGACATCGTCTTTATCCTCAGCCCCGTTCCCGGACACTACTAAATCAGAGGTGGAACCACCGGCTACTAGTTCAGGAGCACGTGTAGACGGGCATGCTCTAGGCATGTTAACATAAACGGGGGGTGGTTCGGACAGATAGGCAGGGAGAAAATTGTCGGGAGCAGTGGGAATTACTTTCACTGGGGATTTGGGATGTTCTTCTAAAATTTCTTCTGACAAAACGGGATAAATGCCAGTAACAAGGGTGCTTCTCTCTCTATCTGCCTGTTCAGCTAAAACCTTCTCGTCTTCTTCCTGTAATTGCTTTTCTTTAGCCTGTTCCGACATTCTCTTACTTTTCTCGACTTTCCCTAGTTCCTTCTGGGCCCTCCTATGTGCTTCCTTACGCCATAACTCAATGGCTTCTGTCTGTGAGGGCCTCGCCTTTCTTTTCCATAACTCTTCTTCTACTCTCATAATACATTCCATATCCCATGTACCCATGGCAGGCCACCTATACATCATTTCTAATTTATCGGTATAGTCTACCCAAAGGTCTAAGAACAATATGGCACCCAATCCATGTTTGTTATACATGAAATGTCCAGGCGTATCTCTAGGCGGGACTTTAACTGGTTTCTCTAATAGATTCTTTTTGGTGCCTATTGTACGTAATTTGGAAAACAGAGGCATTCTTAAACTCAAATAATTACGGAAAAAAGACTTGAAATATACAAAAAAACAAACACTTTATACACTAGAGTATAGTGCAACCATACCGGTCTCACGAATGAGACTCGTCTTTACCGTTTTCCAAAAATGGAACCCGTCTTTATACTTTCCCAGTGGTACTCACCAAGAAGCAAAACTTGAAGACCTGGTCATCGGACTCTTGACGCTTGCGCAGGAATATTCGGGGCTCCAAAGACCTCGGACTCGGCGCTCTCACTGGTCGGGCTCTGGGTTGGGACGCTCCGCTATCTTCTTTACCGCCTCGTGTGGATGATCAGTCGCAGTCTGTCTCCTCCTCGTCTCGAGGGAGTTAGCGGGAACACCCCGCTGTTGTGCACTTGAAGTCCGTCGAAAGTATGGAAGGGACAAGGACCCGACTTACATCGCCGGCGCGTAGGGAAGAGGGAGCGTCCCTGTTCAGCCGCCAATTAATGTGGTAAATAAAAAACTTATTATTTACGCTGTCGGAATTTCTATAGTTACCCAAGAAAGGTAATACATAAAATGAGGAGCAGAGTCTGTGGTCTTCGAGTTTAAAAGGGCTTTATTCCAGAACTCGAGTTAAGGGAGAGGTCCTTCACCAAGCGGGTTCAGGAGTAGTCTGATTTACTTGGAACATAACAGCACTTATATACATTTACGAGTACAATCAAAAGAAGGAGTTCCCCGGACTTTGATTCAATCATCCATGATGTAATCATACGGAAGACATGGCATGCTTGTTCTCGTTTAAAGAATAACTTGAATTTACATTTGGACATAGACAAACACATTGCATCAGGGTGATTGTGGTGACAAGTTACAGAGTTACTAGTGTCTGGGAACAGAGAATTGAGGCATTGTTACAGGGTCATTTCTGTCGGAAAGGTAAAGAGGACGAGGCATTGTGCGTTCCTTGCTTCGACACAAGGGCGGTGATGTTTCACAATGATATGTGTGTGCAGCTGGGAAGGAGAATGGGCCGTGGTTAACTATTCTTCTTCGTGGCTGTCTCGTGTGCTTGTTTAGGATTTCCCTTGATTGTTGACCCAACCCGTGGCTGTCCCCGCAAGCTGAGAGATCATTGATGAGCGAGGGCTGCTCGTTCTTTGGTAAAGTTAGGGAGGGGGGGGGGGGTTGGCAAGGCAACCATCTAACTGACTCGGTTCTGATCTAAGGGAAAATATCGAACGGGACGGAAAACCCGTAAGATACATGATGGCTGGCCATCATTCTTTGCATGTGCCAGTACAACGAAAAAGGAAAACAGGCAAGAGGGGGGTATAACAGGATTCGTGCTTGAAGTAAATAAAATCGGCTTGCCTGGTCGGTGTTAGGGTGGATAGGGTGTATGATGGGACACCCGGAAGAAAAAGGGAGTTTTTAGTCAACTTTCCACAGTATCATGTGTAGTTATTCTATATGACCAGATCAATTTGTTAAGTTCATCATCCCAATTCTTATTGCCTTTTTTTGCCAATTGTAAAACACCCTTTAAAACCCTGTTCACTCTTTCAACAACAGAATTACCCCTAGGATGATACAGAGCTGTAAACTTCTGTTCTATACCAGTTTTGATTAGGAATTCTTTCATTAGTTCGGATTTGAATTGGACACCGTTTTCCGTTCATATGGAAGCCAGAAAGCCCTCTCTCAAAAAACTATTTTTTCAAAAAACGAATAAGACGTGGGTATCTACTTTAGTGACCACATCTATCTCAATCCATCCAGAAAACAGGTGAACAAGTACCAAGATATACTTAGTGAAACCATCTTGCCGGATTAGGTGACCCATTATATCTAAAGCGACATTATCCCCTGGTAAATTTGGGCAACCAAGTGACGACATGGGTGGATTAAGAGTTTTTTATGCTTTGTCTGAACTTTCACAATCGATACATGCATGTACATGCCTTTCTATTTCCAAGTCAACTCTCGGCCACCAGTACAATGCTTTAATATTTCTTTTGGTGTGAGAAACACCTGGATGTACTTCGTGGCCTATGTCCACTACTTTTGTTCTCATGCCTAAAGGAGGTACAATTTTTCCTCCTCTACAAACAAAATCACCATCCAGACTTAACTTATCACGAACTTCCCAAAAAGCTCTTAGTTTAGGATTGAGCTTGCAATCATTGGACCACCGTCTATGATCCTATTTTTGACTGTTGATAAAATGTCATCTTTCTATTATTCTTCTTCCCATTCGCTCCTAGATAAACCAGCGGTGTCGCTAAACACTCCAGCCACACAGAAATCACACCATGGATCAGGATCAATCTCCCTTAGAGGTAATGAAAGCATACTGAGGAAATCAGCAATAAAATGTTTTGCTCCAGGGACATATTGCACTTCATACACAAAATCCTGAAGTCTCATAGACATTCTAGCAATTCTTGCTGACACCCTAGAGCAGAGGTCTTCAAACTGTGGGGCGCGACCCCCTGGGGGGCCGTGGATGTGCTGCCAGGGGGGCGCAAATAGGTCTGCAATTACATGTAAATGAAGATAGCCTGGGAGCGTGAAAGGCGCAATTTTTGGCTGTCTTCATTTACATGCAGCAGAAAAACACCATAATAAAAGTGGCAGTGAGTGTGAAGGTGAAAGGCAAAGAAAACAAAATGCATTTTATAGTTTTCTGTTAACCTACGAAAAACGGCATATAAAAGCATGCACACACCTCGACGAAAAATCGCCAATTAATCGTCAATTAAGCCTAGAGGGAGTGGTGTAGTGCCTTGGTCAGAAGGCAATGCCGTAAACCTGGAGAGGAAGGGAATGGAAGGTTTGCAGAGAAACTAAAACCCAATCCCATTTAAACAGTGGAAGTGCTTAACAACTCTGGAAGTGAGGTGGGTGATATAAACAGAAACGTTCTGTTTAAAGTGCCAGTGGTCGTGGAACGCTATAAAAGGGAAAAGTACTTGCCGGTTTTTGACAAAAGGAAATTTCTTGTTCCCAAAAGGCTGACAATGACGAAATTTAAAACTATTGTTTGATGCTGAATGGTGTTATGCAAAACACATGCTTTTTTACTTTATAGTGAACAAGACATTATGTCAATGACAATGTCAGAAGTGGATCGGGATCACAAGGATAAAGATGGCTTCCTGTACATGGCCTATGCATCACAGGAGATGTTTGGCTGCAATCTGACCAGTGACTAGCGGAAACAGACAGACTGCCACTCACTAATACTGAATGTCTAAATTTAAAGCATGTTTTATCCATTGAACACATTTGAGGATTGTGAACACTTGCTTCCAAAAAAAATACTTTGTATGTCTTATAAGCTACTACTGACATGAGTTTGAATGAAGTCTTTGAGAACTACTTGTTGGAAGGTCAACAAGCAGGGATTTTTCTTTTTTGTGTAAAATAAACTTCATACTAATACATCCTCACAGGACTTACTGCTGCATGTTTGTATTTTGAAGCTCGTGAAGATAAGATGCTCTTAACATATCCGATTTTGTTTTCAAGTGTGGAGATTTCAGGCAGGAGAGAGGTAAACTGAAGGCATTTTTCATCTAACATGCTCTTTGGTGCATTACAGACATGATGGTCACTTTTCATACACACAATTAGTGCACCACCACAGTGACCATCCTAAAAGGACTTTGAGGTTATGCAGGTAGAGACATATGTTTTGTCATAGAAAAGACATCTTAGTATCTGCGACTCTGTACATTACATTTTTTTAAACGTAATATCTAATTTATGTTCTATTTTTAAGGATGTAATTATATTTGTGATAAAGACACACACACCTCAAAGAAAAAACAAATGCAAGTTAAACTAATTGAAAGGAAATATACTCTTATACCTTATGAAATCTCAGTTAGCTAATGTGATCACTGCAGATGTCTTCGTGTTTGACTACAGAGTGACAGAATTAAATTCTGATTAGCGCAGTGAGGAATAGTGACTTGTTTATAGTGCTACGAGGTCCCAATCTGTGACAGAAAGCACTGTGAATGTCATTATTTTAAAATTGTATCATACTGTATGAAACAGACTGCTACAAAATACTGTTTAAGATAAAAACAAGTACTTAAAAAATATACATTGTAGTGCTAAGAATCCAGACTATATCTAATGTAAATATTTTTATGTATGCCTTTCAAAAGGGTGTACTCCTTTTAATGGACTCATATTAGCTCTCAAAAAGAATACATATTTGTTACCATGAAACTTAGGGCCAGATGTATCAAGGCTTTTGCGACTCGCAAACGGCCGATTTGCATTTTTTCATATGTATGAAAAAAATGGCAATTTAAGGAATCGCAATTGTTTGCGATTCCTTATTTTGCCATAGCATTTAAGGAATCGCAAATTTTGCGATTCCTTAAATGATATGTATGACACATTTTGAAATTGCGATTTTGTGTTAAGAAATCGCAAATTACCACCAGCTTGTACTTGGTGGTAATTTGCGATTTCTTTTAAAAATGCCCTATTTGGCATTTGTGAGGGTGGCATGTGACACACATACATGCCCACAGGGCATGTATGTGTGCCACATGCACACACATGTAAATTTCAGGGGTGCAGCAGGGTGTCTATGAGACACCCCTGCACCCTTGAAATAATTCTCAAATTGCGATTAGCAAATTGCGAATTCGCAATTTGAGAATTTTTGCACTATCATTCCTATGGGCCTCCTGGCCCATAGGAATGCATTGGAAATTATTCTTTATTTGCGAATTCGCAAAATGCAAATTCGCAAATAAAGAATAATAAGGAATCGCTAAAAAATAGCGATTTTGTACATACATTCCGTTTTGTGAATTCTAAATAGCGATTCGCAAAAAATCGCTATTTAGGATTCGCAAAACGGAATCTTGATACATCTGGCCCTTAGTGACTCTCTTAATTAAGCCTACACTAGCTCCAACCATTGCATACATTTACATTTCTTTCAGGCAGTGTGTACCTTGGTGAGAAGGCATGTTCTTTAGTTCTCAATCTGTTTTGCACCACAGGAACCCCCACCCCCCACACTCTGAGTGGGCACTAGTCTTACTTTGAATAACAGGGGTACTTTTTCCTTGCCAGCATTAGGGTCCAGGACACCACTGTTCTGCACCAAACAGGACCCAAGCAACAGGAGGAGATGGGCTAAATGTGCTATTTGTGTGTTTTTCTTTTGCAGAAAGCCTGCTTTGGGCATCTGACCTACTAGTAATTGCCCAGATGAGTGGGTAGAGTAGAGAGCCTGCTTTGCAGAGCTGTAGGTATCATTGCTGCTGCAGCAGCATACAAGGTCTACAGCACGCTTCCTGTGCCAGGGTTTCTTTGAGCCTTGGAGCAATGACCCATGAAGGGGAACAATTAAACAGAGGTGACACCTTGATTTGGGCATCAGAGTGATAGGGTGATAAGGGATGGGAAGAAGAGGGTTGGTGTGAGAGCTCAGAGGCGACAGCAAGGAAGCAGTTTTCATTAGTGAAATAAGTGCAGTAACACTTCGCCAAGGGGGCCACTGCTTCACAATTATGAATGTATTACAATATAAAGTGGGCATCTGAGCTCATTTTTCTCTGCTAGCATTAGGGCAGATGGCACATGGTACCCTAGGTGCAAAAAACAGGGGCAGCATGCAGTAGTTTAATTTCTTTCAGAATGAAACGGGACTTGTTTTGAGTTTGAAGTGATGGTCAGACATGGTTGGGAAGGAGCGAAAGAAGAGGAAATATCATGCTTCTCGGGGCTACACCATCATACGCGCAGCAGGTGGAGTGCATTGGTGCCCACAGCACCCCAATTATTGGCAGTAGTGTTTGTGGTCAATTCTGTTCTTGTTTGATGCTGGTTTTTTTGTAAGTCCCATATTTAGTGTGGATTGCGAGCTACAGAAATGCACCCCTGAAATCACATTCCCTAAATCCTTGCCATATAGTTTTCGAGGGGGGCCCAACTTCAAAACATTTTGCTTAGGGGGGGCTCCGAGCAAAAAAGTTTGAAGACCTCTGCCCTAGAGAGTCCCTCAGTGGAGAGTAGTTTAGTAAGGGGTTTATGGTCAGATCTCAGAACAAATTTTTTCCCCCATATTAACTTCCTAAAATGCTCCATGGCCCAAACACACGCTAATGCCTCTCGTTCTATAACTGCATATTTCCTTCCGATGGAGAGAGAGAGAGAACAAGAAGCAAAAGCTATCTGTTGTATTCTATGTTTTATTTATTTTCCTCACAACTTCTTTTCCATGTTCAGACACTTGAGACAGAACACCCCCTAGACCAGTGCCACTGGCATCAGTTGTAACAATCGTATTTGCGTGTGGTTCAAAAACCTGTAATGTGGGAGCATAAGCAATGGCTTCCCTAATGCTGTTAAAAGATTTCTGACATGTCACCATTTGCAAAAGTAGCTTTGTTTTTCATCAGTAAACGCATTTCATACGTTTTTTGTGAGAAGTTGTTGACAAACTTCTAGTAGAATTCTGCTAACCCTAGGAAAGATCGCAATTCGTCCTTTGACTTAGGTGCAGGTGCATGGAGTATGACTTCAACCAAACTGCTCTTGGGTTTAATGCCAGAGCCCCCAATTTCATGGCCCAAGTACGTGACAGATTTTTCAGCAAATTTGCACTTACTGCTTTCATCAATTAACCCATTGTTCTCGAGGATGGACAAAACTTCTCTCAGGATGGAATCATGTTGCGTTTTGTTCTTTCCCATTATTAAAATGTCGTCTTGAAAGAAAACGACCTCACAAATGTGTCTAAATAGGTTCGACATCAGTCTCTGAAATACCGCAGCGGCTGATGCCAACCCAAACTGCATTTGTTTAAACCTATAGCAACTAAATGGTGTGCAGAAAGATGTGAATTGTCTGCTGCTTTTGTCTAACACCACTTGATGATGCGCAGCCGAAAGATCCAAAGTAGAAAACCATTTGGCATTCCGTGTCAAAGAGAGCATTTCATCATTTCTGGGGAGTGGAAACTGGTCGACTAAAATATTTCTGTTAAGATACCTTACGTCCACACACAAAAGGGCTTTGCCATTCGATTTTCGGAGAAACCCATTCGGCTGCTTCTACAGGTTCAATAACTTTGTTAGCAAGCATTTTGTCCAACTCCCCATTGACTTCATCCCTAATAATGAAAGGAATGTTCCTTGCTTTATGTATTTGAGGAATTGCTCCCTCCTTTAAACGAATCTGATGGGTGAAACCCTTTAATTTTCCCATACGATTCGCAATTACCTCTGGAAATTCCTGTAAAACCCATTTCTTAGTGTCTTCTCCATCACACCACACTAAGACCTGCTCCTTACTATTAGGGTTGAGGATGATATCCAATAACTTTTGGTCTTTCCACCCCAAAACCGATGGTCCTTCCTTAGCTATCTATAACTTCCCCACAGATTGTCTCTCTTTAAAACGGAAAATGAATGCTCTATACCGTAACATTTCGATTTTTTCACCAGTGAAACTTTCAGCAGAAACATCGTTAGGCTCTAACCATTCTGCAATATTGTTGACTAACTGATTTTTCCACACATCTTGTGACACAATAGTAAAGGGAGAACCTGAATCTACGGCTAGTTGGACTGTGATTCCACCAAGCGAAACATGACAACAGTTTTGAAGAGGAATTACTCGTGATGTTTAGTATTACTTTCTTTTTAGGGCTCGGCCTACGTCACCACTGCGTCAGCAGTGGGACGGAGCTCCGAGCCGTATTGTTAAGGGGCTCAGAATAGTGAAGTAGAAATTCCTCAGTGCGCGAGAATTTTCGTGGTGTTCTGTGCCATCTGCATGGCAATTAGTCCTCCCACGGCTGTGTTTTTGTAAGGCTTCACGCAATAGGCCCTAGGAATTTTGCTCTCTGTACCACCTGCATATTCCGTGCTAGAACGCGCATGAGAATGCCATAAATTCCCAATTACCAGATGTCAGGGTCTGTTCGCGCATTCACGACTCTGTAGTTTTCTTGAGCTGTAAGTGCGCGCATGCTGTCTCCCTGTCCAGGAGAATGCCATAAATGTACAATTACGAGCTGTCAGAGGTGCCGGTAATTGAAGGCAGATCCCAGGCTTTTCGCGATTTTGTGCCATTGGAAAAGCATAGTTTTTCATCTACACCATTCTGCATCGACCCTCTGCATTGCCTTCGCGAATCGTCCCCACCACGGAACTTTTCATGAGCACGCGCCGGCCTTTCCTCCACAGGCAGGCAATCCGTCCCCGAGAGCCGTCATAACCTGTTTTGTTACGTATTTATTTAAGGTAGGGGGCGGGGAAGAGGGTGCTAAGCACATTATGAATTACTCAAGAAGCAAGGGATAGGTGCATACATTGCTTCGTTGTCATGTAAAATAAAAGCGAGCCCTGGAAAACTGGGGGACCGACATAATGAAGTGGGTCAAAAACAGTTAATGTTCTGTGCTCACGGATAACTTTATGACCGGCTTGAGTTTTGAACTCCAATATACTGATCAATTACAAGATGCAGCAATGGAGGGGGAGGGCGAGCAGACTTCCATCCGTGCACTTGCACCCACTGAAAGCACACTTTAAGCTAGTATTATCCACTTGATTATAATCCTCACTTACCAGTCCTGTTTAATTACTGCCCTCTGATGTCAGGCGCTCAAATCCTTAAAAAAAAGTCTGATGAAAAACATGCGTAGTTTTGCGGATAGCTATACTCTTTCGAACTCAAGTGGCATTTTGTTTAGCACAGTGACTGCAGTTCAGGATCTAAGATGTATTGAAACTATGTTTGCAGTCAAAGGTTGACCCCTTTTGGAAGAAACAAAAACGTTTTTAAAAGAGGAGTCTTTATTCCCATTAATACATAAAAGGAAATTGTGCTGTGTGCTGTAGAGTGCTGTGTGCTGTAGAGTGCTGTGTGCTGTAGAGTGCTGTGTGCTGAGAAGTGCTGTAGAGTGCTGTGTGCTGTGGAGTGCTGTGTGCTGTAGAGTGCTGTGTGCTGTAGAGTGCTGTGTGCTGTAGAGTGCTGTGTCCTGAGAAGTGCTGTGTGCTGTATACTGTAGAGTGCTGTGTGCTGTAGAGTGCTGTGTGCTGAGAAGTGCTGTGTGCTGAGAAATGCTGTAGAGTGCTGTGTGCTGTAGAGTGCTGTGTGCTGTAGAGTGCAGAGTTCTGTGTGCTGTTGATTCCAGAGTGCTGTGTGCAATTGAGTGCAGGGTGATGTGTGCTGTAGAGTGCTCTGTGCTGTGTGCTATAGAGTGCTGTGTGCTGTAGAGTGCTGTGTGCTGTAGAGTGCTGTGTGCTGAAGAGTGCTGTGGGCTGAAGAGTGCTGTGTGCTGTAGAGTGCTGTGTGTAGATAAGTGCCAATAGTCAGTACAGAATGAGTGCAGAGTGGCAGTGAGTGCAGAATGCTGAGTGCGGAGTGAGTGCAGGGGCAAAGTGAATGCAGTTGCAGAGTGAGTGCAGGGTGAGTGCAGGTGCACAGTGAGTGAGTGCAAAGTGAGAGCAGGTGCACACATTTTTCCAACACACACTACATGCTCACACTCCCAAGACACATGCATAAAATACATTGCCATTTACAAGGCCATTTTCTCTAACTCAAAAAACCCCGAGACCTATTGCATTTCTAATGCTTGTTTTGAATATAGTTAATTTGTACATCGTTATCACTAGATGTTGGTGAACTATCATCATCCACTTCTTGTAAACACGCAACTTTTCCTTTCGCTATTTTTTTAGGATTTGCGGTTACACACCCTAGAGAAGTGTCCAATTAGACCGCATTCCATACATTTTGCGGACTTAGCCCGGCACTTCTCGTAAGCTGCATAGTGTGAATAACTGCCACACCTGTAACAAATCAAATGGCTAAACCAATCCAATCCAAAAATTCTTTATTTCGATCATTTAGACCATAAAAGATACAATAAAACATTCAACATTTAAAACGTTCACCATTAAAAAAGAACATTCCCTAATATAAACAACATTACAATTCCTTAGAAAACTGTTCATGAGATTAGTACTTTACAGTTCATATCAGTGGTCAGACTTTTAAGAGTTTATTTCTTATCTGGTACATGCCTAGTATGTATTTGGCAACTGCAAAGACTATGTGAGGCAAAGTGCTGGTTTTCAATATTCTGTAAGAGTGCAAATGGCTCCTTATGCCCAAATTCCTGCACAATGGCACAAGCCAATATTTCCTAGGTCTATTGTAGGCTGGGCAGAAGAACAGAACATGAATTTCCTCCTCATCGTGATCAGCGCACCCCTGACAGATTTTATCATCACTCTTTGTCCATTTACAGGTAAAAGTTTTGATAGGCAGGTGCCTAACCTCCATTGGATGAACAGTTTCCGTGCTAAAATGGGGAAAATAATGTCCATAAAACCTTCAAAATTATAGGAATTTTTGGAGTCTAAGAAACGATCTGTTAAGGTGCCCGTTATTGGGTGGAGATACCTGAATAAATAAGCTTTTTTCCTTATGTATCTCCACCAGTCTTTTACGGGAAACCCTTTGGCAGCCTTGTTCAGGAACGAGATTGACTCGAGATCGCTCGAGATTGACTGTGTCCCTGTGGAGGTGAGCTCGCTACAGGAGTAGCTGGGAGCCTACGCGCTGTTTGTTTGGGGCATTCCTTGTCTTGGTGAACCGGCCGCAGAGGAGGTGAGAGGCGCGGCGAGCGGGACTGCGAGGTCCAGCATCCATAGTAACATCGTCAGCTGGTTCCTCTTCCCGCCACGCCCCCCCCGCCTGGAAAGCTCTTTACTTCTCGCGGCCCCCGCTTCGCGGGTGCCGCTCGAGATTGACTGTGTCCCTGTGGAGGTGAGCTCGCTACAGGAGTAGCTGGGAGCCTACGCGCTGTTTGTTTGGGGCATTCCTTGTCTTGGTGAACCGGCCGCAGAGGAGGTGAGAGGCGCGGCGAGCGGGACTGCGAGGTCCAGCATCCATAGTAACATCGTCAGCTGGTTCCTCTTCCCGCCGCGCCGCGCCCCCTCCCAGTGCCACACCCCCCTGTCATACTTAGGCGCACCTAGGCACGCGCATCGCGGGACGCGCGCGGGGCGATGACCGGGCAAAGAGCGGGCCGTTTTAGGCCGTTAGAGGCCGGCAGAGACCGGACCGGGCCACCCCTCTGACGCTCTCTTCCCCCCAGCCCCACTACATTTACTCTGCAATGGCGACCAGAACCTCACGGAGTAAGTCTGCTCAGCAAGGATTAAGTACTTTGGAAAAATTCTTCCCAAAGGCGAGTGTTCTAGTTAGCAAATGCCAATCAGTCACAGAAACGCACCTTGAGATGGGTTCCGAAAGCGTGTTTCTGGATCAAGGGGATGCCTTTTCTACAGATGCTAGTACATCTATGCCACCGGACGCCACTCATATGTCTCTAATGGACAGTATTGATCAGACCATAGAGTCGGTCCTCCAGCAGTTGAGGACTCCCTTAGCGCAGAGGGATAGGAACTCTTCCCGGCCATCTGGGATTTCTGAACACTCTGCCACTCCGGACAATATGGGAGCAGACATGCAGGAAACGGGACAGGCTGTCCTGCTCATAGAGCCTGCAGGCAGTGGAATGGTACAACCCCCAAAAAGGAAAAGGCCCAGGAAACTAAGGAAGGCAAAAAGGGCCAAAGTTGATATTATCGAGCCTAACCAGGATGTCAGTACAGACATTTCGGCCTCCCCTGACCTTACCCTGTCAGGGTCTAGGTCAGATCACCTGGCCTCCCCAGCACCTGAGACCCCATCTTTAACCTCGGGCCCATTCATCTTTGGTGGGGTAACTCCAAATAGTACTGATACAATAATCAACTCACTTATAGTAACCATTAAGGAATTGCTAACCCCTATTTCAGCCAAATTGGACGCCATAGAGAGTAGACTTAAGTCCTTGGAAAACCTCCAAACAAGGAAGAGCCCTGGGTCAGCTACTGATGTACCTGTGGCTGCCCAGGTCTGTTCTGGGAATAGACCGCTGTCCCCTGTATTGTCCCAGGTCCCTAATACGGTACTGCAGAGTACAAATGGTGCGTCTGCTTCTCAGAAGCACACAGTGCCACCTCCAGTGCCTAGGCCCCCTGTCCCGGCTCCTAGGAGATCTAAGCAACCTCCTGCGCCATTACCAGGGGTGGCAGTGAATTCCACTAATGGCCCCATTGGTGGTACCACTCCCCTCCCTGATAGGCGCAGGGTGGTCAATTTGCCCCCAGAAGCAGTCCCATATACAGCAATTATGGTGGGAGTACCTGAGTTAACTGGTGATACTAGGGAGCCTCAAGACTCCTTACGAAATAAAGTCTTAAGCTGGCTTAGTATTAATAGGCCGCTCCCACCAAACCTGAAAGGTGAGGTCTTGATGGTCAGGAGGATCCCTTGGATTGGCCTTACCCCAAAGAATAGGGCAGGGGATTGCATTATCGTAAGTTTCAAAAGCCCACATGTCGCCAACTACATTTGCAATTGGCTTGTAAGGCCTGACAAGTCCAATATTGAGTTAGTACCCCTATCACACTTCTACCCTAATGTTGGTAGCACTGAGGGAGGGTGTGAGAAGGGGTGGACTAGAGTAGGCTTTGCTGTAGATGGCTCACGTTATAGACCAAGGCATTACTTACCACCTGGACAGGCCAATTTCATTCATCATAACAGATTTTCTTGCCTAGATCAGGTCGACTGACCACAAACCGGGGAGATCTCCTTCAGCCCTGGGAAGATGGTGGACGAGGTGCAAAGTTGGGGGGGACCGAGAATAGCCCCAGTAACTGAACATGACCCACAGGATATTGCTAAAGATCGAACGGCTAACATGGATGATAGTCTGGGCCAGCAGGGGCCCCCACCAAACACCGGGTTTGGCCACATTTTGCAACCTGGGGTCGCGGAATTGGTTGGGCCATCGTCCTCTGAGGTGTGCAACATTGCTCCCCTAGACATCTACCCACCCCTAGCCGCTGTGCAAATTCCTACCATAGATCAAGGTACTATACCATCAGACCCGGGGCTGAGAATTCTCTCCTGGAATGTGGCAGGAATTGCAAATAAGGAAGGCTCACCGGAGTGGGATCTGCTAGTGGGTAGCAGTGATATCCTCCTTTTGCAGGAAACATGGGCGAGGGGTAGCCAAACCAGGAGAGGGTTTGAAATATTTGAAATCCCTGCTAAATGGAGTGGGAAGGGGAGACCGTCAGGTGGCTTGGCAATCTGGATTGCGAGTCACACTGGATGTCAGGCAGAACAGGTCCCTACGTTCTCGCAGGACATTCAGTGTGTTCGGCTCAAGTGGCCTGGCAAACCTCCGTGGGCTATTGTTAATGTCTACTCGCGACCAGTTGCCGCTCTAAATGAATCACCGACCCTACATGATCTATCCTCCTTTTTGGGTCAACTTCCGGGAGACTTCAAGGTGGTGCTTGGAGGAGACTTCAACTGCCACTTTGAACCCCTGGAGGGTCTTCTGGAGGGTGCCCTCACGACCGAGGATGATTACTGGGGGGTTCCACCCTCGTCTTCCCCCCACCCCAAAGCCTGGTCCCCCCTAGCAATACAACTCATGTCCCTTACCCTGAACTACGCACTGAGGGCTTGTAATGGTCGTACCCCTTCCGACACCCCCTCAGTGTGTACTTTTAACAGGAGGGGCCATGAGTCGAGGCTTGATTACATCATGCTAGATATTACGCTCTGGCCAAAAGTCCTCGACTTTAGGGTAATAAAGAGGTCTGATAGTGACCACAACGCCCTCTGTTTAAACATCCAGTGGCCCTTGCCCCCAGCGGGCATATCCGTAGAAAGTGGAGGAGAAGATACGGGGGATTTGCTCCTTACAACAAACAGGCGTCGGGTTAAGTGGGGGAAGATTGTGAGTTCAGAAGAGGCTATTAGCAAGCTATACGAGTTGGCACTCCCCAGGTTCATGGAGGTGGAAGCACTTCTAAATGAATCATGTACCCCGGAATATAATGAGAAACTGGGCAACATACATCTGGATTTAGTGAGGGACTTGGCCGAGTTATTTCATCCAGAGGTGCCAATCAGAAAGAAAAGGACCCACGCTCCCACTTGGTATACCTCCTCCTGTAGGGCAGCAAAATCTGAACTTATTGCTGCAATAAAAGAGGGGTCCAATAAGGACAAGGTACGTGACCTTAGGAAGCATTACAAATCAGTGATGGCGACTGCCAGGACTGAGTGGGACTGGAACCACTGGCAGGACCTTCACGATGCCCTAAAAGTCAGGGACTCTAGGAAATTTTGGGCCCTTGTAAATAATGGGATAGGGCAACTAAAAGAAGCAACTGAACCCAACATTGCCCCTGTGGTGTGGGAGGCCCACTTTGGGGCTCTTTACCAAGACACTAATTCCTGCCCTGACTCAGCTGTGTTGGCTCCCTTAGGCTCCCATGACTCTCGCATGGAACTATCCCTGGGGGAAGTGAAGGTGGCCCTAGAGCACTTATCGTTGGGGAAGGCACCAGGTCTGGATAGGTTACCCGGGGATCTTTTTAGGCATCACCCGGACATCTGGGGCCCTTACCTCCTCATCCTTTTTAATGCCATTCTAGGAGGTATGGCAATCCCCGGGTCTTGGCTGGGGGCAGAGATTGTCCCGATCCACAAGAAAGGTTCCACTCTGCTCCCCGCCAATTACAGGCCTATTAGCCTAATAGATGTACCCCAAAAGCTTTTTGCGCGCCTCATCCTTAACCACCTCTTGGACTGGGCGGAGGACAATGACATCATGAGCCCCCTTCAGGCTGGCTTCAGAAAGAACACGTCGACCATGGACCAGATCTTCCGACTCCTTCTCCTATATTGGAAGACGGTCACGCTAGAGGGAGGAAGGCTGTACATGGTCTTCGTGGATCTGAGGTCAGCCTTTGACCTAGTCCCAAGAGGGAAACTATGGGAGGTCTTGCAAAATCTAGGAGTACCCCCCCACCTCCTTAGTATTATCATCAGGTTGCACGAGAACAACTATGCACAAGTGAGGTGTGGGAGGGATGGCAAGCTCTCGGGTAAATTCCCGGTCCGTCGAGGAGTCAGGCAGGGCTGTGTACTGGCGCCGACCCTGTTCTGTCTTTTCATTAACAGTGTCATCCAACATCTTGACACTGTTAAGGACAACGATGCTCCGCTCTTGGCAGGCAGGAGGGTCCCGGCAATAATGTTTGCTGACGATACCCTCCTGCTTTCCAAATCCCCCATGGGTATTCAGAGGATTGTGGATGGTTTTGGCCTTTTCTGTCACCAACATGGGCTGGAGGTGAATACGGAAAAAACTAAGTTTATGATTTTTAACCCTCCCGCCAAGGCCAGACCAAACCCTAAACTGGGGGATGTTAGTCTTGAGAGGGTTTCAACTTTTATATATCTAGGGGTCACACTCCAAGAAAATTTGTCCTGGGACTGCCAAATAGCGAGATCTAGGCTGAAACTCTCCCAGCTATCGGGCGCACTCCTGAAGGTGGCTAATAAGTCCACCTTTAAGCCCGTAAGCCCGGCCTTGGAAACATACAGGTCACAAGCAAAGGCAGCAGCCATGTATGGTAGTGAGTTGTGGGGACACAAAGCAGGGAAGGCTCTGGCAGGGGTGGAAAATAGTTTTCTGAGACGCTTACTTGCTCTCCCGCAAGGAACACCACTCCTCCCCCTAAGACTTGACCTGGGCCTTCCCTCTATTGCCGAAGACCTCCTGTCAAAACCTGTGAAGTTTTGGCACCGGATATGGAGCACCAAGGAACTGCACCACTACAGACAAGATCTTATGCATGTAATGAGACTGAATGCTAACAGCAACATTCCCTGGCTGGCTTTTATTAAGGCGGAACTCTTTAGCTTGAATCTGTCAGATTTATGGGATGACCCAGTCCAGGGCTGCCAAAGGATCACGCGTAAATCTCTTGTACAGCTGTATAAAAACAAAAACCTCGTTGACATGGACAATGCTCATAATAGCGGCACCTTGACGGGACGTTTTTTAGAATCCAAAAATTCTTATGCTTTTGAACCCTTTATGGATTTTATTTTTCCTTTGCTGGCAAGGAAATTGTTCCTTCAATGGAGGTTTGGTACACTCCCCACCAAAGTATTTACCAGCAAATGGTCCTTAGGGGGTGACAAACTTTGCCCATGCTGTAAAGACCAGGAGGAAGACGACCTACACATAATGTTTGTCTGCCACGCTTATCAGAGACCTAGGAAGCGTTGGATAGCACCGTTGTGTCGGAACCTGGGCTTCAGGAAATACCTGCAGGCCTACAGGGTCATGAAAACTAACACTCTGGGCCACATTGTCTTTGCTATGTCAAAATACTTAATGGCAGCATGGACAATAAGGAAGAAAATGTCCCCATGAACTGGAACTACCTTGCATTTAGTCCATGTGGGTTCAGCAGAAAGCTTTTTTATATGTAAATACTGTCTTTTAAATATATGTATTGTATTTTATTGCATCTTTTATGGCCTATGTGGCCGAAATAAAGAATTTTTGGAATTGGAATTGGAATTGGAATAACTGCCACACCTGTAACAAATCAAATGGCTAAACCAATCCAATCCAAAAATTCTTTATTTCGATCATTTAGACCATAAAAGATACAATAAAACATTCAACATTTAAAACGTTCACCATTAAAAAAGAACATTCCCTAATATAAACAACATTACAATTCCTTAGAAAACTGTTCATGAGATTAGTACTTTACAGTTCATATCAGTGGTCAGACTTTTAAGAGTTTATTTCTTATCTGGTACATGCCTAGTATGTATTTGGCAACTGCAAAGACTATGTGAGGCAAAGTGCTGGTTTTCAATATTCTGTAAGAGTGCAAATGGCTCCTTATGCCCAAATTCCTGCACAATGGCACAAGCCAATATTTCCTAGGTCTATTGTAGGCTGGGCAGAAGAACAGAACATGAATTTCCTCCTCATCGTGATCAGCGCACCCCTGACAGATTTTATCATCACTCTTTGTCCATTTACAGGTAAAAGTTTTGATAGGCAGGTGCCTAACCTCCATTGGATGAACAGTTTCCGTGCTAAAATGGGGAAAATAATGTCCATAAAACCTTCAAAATTATAGGAATTTTTGGAGTCTAAGAAACGATCTGTTAAGGTGCCCGTTATTGGGTGGAGATACCTGAATAAATAAGCTTTTTTCCTTATGTATCTCCACCAGTCTTTTACGGGAAACCCTTTGGCAGCCTTGTTCAGGAACAGCCCATAATTCCTGGAGTCTTAGGTGATAAAGTTATTTCTTAATGAAAGCCAACCAAAGAATTCTGTCTCGCTTATTCAAGTTCATTACGTGTATGAGATCTTTCCTGTAATGAGCAAGCTCGCTAGTGGTCCACAGCCTGTGCCAGAATCTCAGAGGTTTAATTCAAGATCCTCAGCTATGGAGGGAAGACCCACATCAAGTCTCAAGGGGAGCAGGGGTGTGCCACGGGGGAGGGCCAAGAGGCGTCTTAGGAAGTTGTTTTCTACACTTAGAAGTTCTACCCCAGCTTTGTACCCCCACAACTCGCTACCATAAGAAGCGGCCGCTTTGGCTTGAGTTTTATACATTTCTATTGCCGGGCTAATGGGTTTATAGGTAGAAGTATTAGCAACCTTCAAAATTGCACCGGACAATTGACTAAGCTTGAGCCGGGATCTTGCTATTTGTGTCTCGGACAAGACGGAAGTCCTCATCCTGGGATCCTCACCCTCCGCCTGGGACGACTCCTGGTGGCCCCCCGCCCTAGGCAGCGCACCCCAACCAACAGACCACGCACGCAACCTAGGCTTCATCCTGGACTCCTCCCTCTCCATGACCAGACAAGTCAACGCCGTCTCCTCGTCGTGCTTCAACATCCTGCGCATGCTACGTAAGATCTTCCGGTGGATCCCCACCGAGACCAGGAAGACGGTCACCCAGGCCCTCGTCACCAGCCGTCTGGACTACGGCAACTCTCTCTACGCCGGAACCACCGCCAAACTCCAGAAGAGACTCCAATGGATCCAGAACGCCTCAGCACGACTCATCCTGGACATCCCCCGTCGCAGCCACATCTCCGGACACCTGAGAGACCTGCACTGGCTCCCGGTCAACAAGAGAATCACCTTCCGTCTCCTCACCCACGCACACAAAGCCCTACACAACCAAGGCCCAGGATACCTCAATAGCCGCCTCAACTTCTACGTTCCCAAACGCCAGCTTCGATCAACCGGCCACGCCCTCGCCACCGTCCCCCGCATCCGAAGAGCCACCACAGGGGGACGGTCCTTCTCCTACCTCGCCGCCAAGACATGGAACTCCCTCCCGACCCACCTCCGCCAGACCCAGGACCACCTCACCTTCAGGAAACAACTCAAGACCTGGCTGTTCGAGCAGTAGCGGACCCCCCCCCGTAGCGCCTTGAGACCCTCTGGGTGTGTAGTGCGCTATATAAATGCCCTGATTGATTGATTGTATCTCCCAGGAAAGGTTCTCATGTAGGGTTACACCCAGATACTGGAAGGTTTTTACCTTTTCCAGTTTGACTGAGCCCAGGGATGGATTCGGTCTGGTTTTGGGGGAGGGATTAAATATCATGAGTTTGGTCTTCTCTGTATTGATCTCTAGACCATATTTTCTACAGAAAAGACCAAAACCATCTAGGATCCGCCGCATCCCCATTGGTGATTTGGAAAGCAGGAGAGTATCATCGGCAAACATGATGGCCGGTACCCTCCTGCCTGCCAAAAAGGGAGTGTTGTTGTCCCTAACAGTGTCGAGATGGGATATGACACTGTTAACGTAGAGGCAGAACAGGGTTGGCGCCAAGACGCAACCCTGTCTTACCCCTCTAAGGACTGGGAACCTGGATGACAACGCTCCATCCTTCCCACACCTGACCTGTGCAAAATTATTAGTGTGAAGCCTAACAATGGCATGTAGTAAATGGGCGGGAACACCCAGCTCCTTTAGGACCTCCCAGAGCTTCTTGCGAGGGATCAAGTCAAAGGCTGACCTCAGGTCCACGAACACCATGTATAGCCTCCCACCCTCGATCCTCACAGTTTTCCAATAGAGGAGTATGAGGCGGAAAATCTGGTCCATGGTGGACGTGTTTTTCCTGAAGTCAGCCTGGAGGGGACTCAGAATGTCATTTTCCTCCATCCAATCCAGAAGCTGGTCCAGGAGAAGGCGGGAAAATAGTTTTTGGGGGACATCTATGAGGCTGATCGGCCTGTAGTTGGCTGGGAGGAGAGGAGAGCCCTTTTTGAAGATGGGCACTATCTCTGCCCCCAGCCAAGTACTAGGGATCTCCATACCTCCCGCGATAGAATTAAACAAAATGAGGAAGTACGGGCCCCATATCTCTGGATGATGTCTAAAAAGGTCACCGGGCAATCTGTCTAATCCTGGGGCCTTTCCCTTTGCCAATCTCTCTATTGCACAAACCACATCGCCAAGGGTGAATTCTAGTCCAGCTGCAGGATTGGATATAACATCCAGGTCCACATTAATGGTAGGTTCAGTGGTATCTTGATACAATTTGCCAAAGTGATCTTCCCAAACGGAAGATGCAATGTTCGGCTCCACTGCAGCCTTTGGTTCACCTGTACCTATATTTACTAGGGACCAGAATTTTCTAGAGTCCCTCGCTTCTAGCGCTTTGGAGAGATCCTGCCACCTGTTCCAATCCCATTCCGACCTAGCCTCTGCCATGGCTACCCAATAGTTCCGCCTAAGCACAGCGACCTTTCCCTTATCAGGACCTGCTTTTAATGTAGCTATTAATTCTGACTTAATCTTTCTGCAGGAAGAATTATACCAGTTAGAGGTTCGGGTCTTTTTCTTCCGCGGGACTACCACTGGATAAAAAACCTCACTAAGATTTCCCACAAGGTCTACATGAATTTGGGCTACTTTCTCATTATAATTCAGTGGTCTGGGCTGATTAATTAGTGCGTCCAGATCATTGAGTTTAGGGAGAGCTAATTCATAGATTTTAGTTATGCTCTCTTCCGAATTAAACAATTTCCCCCATTTTACCCTACGCCTGTTAGAGCTGAGAATCAGATTCCCTGGATCGTCTCTGGGATTTTCGGATGATGATACACCAACAGGTACAGGATGCACCATATCTAATAGAAGTGCGTTATGGTCGCTGTCTGTTCTTATGATTACCTTAAAGTCTTGGACCTTAGACCACAGACCAATATCCACAAAGATATAGTCCAGCCTCGATTCATGGTCCTTCCTATTGAAGGTACACAATGAAGGGATGTAGGACGGGGTACGTCCATTACAGGCCCTTAATGCATGCTGTAACAACGCAAGTTTTAAAACGCATTCCATTACAACGCATTACACTGGGGGGGTTCTGGATAGTGAATAGTTTAATTTACTATTCCAACAACAGTCCCCGTGGACACTAGGGAAGGTGTTGGATAGTAAATTAAAACTATTCCCTATCCTAGAGCGCCCCCCAGTGTAATGCGTGTAATGGTTTTAGTTTTAAAGTCTGCGTTGTAATAGCACTTCGTGCTAAAAGTTGCGTTATAAAGGTTGTTCCCCAAAATTTAGTGTTATGGTCATGAGTTGTACTGCAAGCGGGGACCAAGATTTGGAGTGAGGGGATTGAAATGGCGGAACGCCCCAGAAGTCATCTTCAGCAGTAAGAGCACCCTCCCTTAGACCTTCCAGTGGTTCAAAGTGGCAGTTAAAATCTCCGCCCATCACCAACTTGTAATCACTGGGAAGTTGACCCAGGAAAGATGATAGTTCTTCTAGAGTTGGTGATTCCGCAGTCACACTAACTGGGCGAGAGTAAACATTAATAATTGCCAGATTTAGCACATTAGGCCACCTGAGTAGAACACACTGTATGTCTTGTGAAGATGTCGGAACATTCTCCGCAATACACCCAATGTGACTAGTTACCCAGATCGCCAAACCACCCGAAGGCCTCCCTTTGCCACTCCATCTGGCTTTCATTTCAAAAACTGCATACCCTACTCTACACAGGGGTTCCCTGGCCCATGTCTCTTGGAAAAGACAAATATCACTACTGCCAACTAAAGAATCCCAGTCATTTGTGTGTAATTTATTAGCAATACCCGCCACATTCCAGGAGAGGACTTTTAGAGTTTCGGTTGTAGGTTTTATTCCCAGCCCCCAATGCTCTCTGGTTCAATATCTGGTAAAGGAACTGCGGGCCCTTGTAGTGATGTTTCTAGTAGGGGTAGGGCAGCAGATGGTATGTTTAGGCCAGACGGGGCTAGACATGATCGACTATGTCCAGATACATTACCCGATAGGTTACTTACTCGGCCCCGGAAGCAGGAAGGGGTTAGGTTTACCTGAGGGGTTGGGACAATTTCTCGAATGATGACATTTGTATCGCCAACAGAAACACTGGTGATATTTCGGGTACATCTTATGGGTGCATCCTTTCGAAGTCAATCAACCTGATCAAGGCAACTAAATCTGTTTGGGTGTACGTAGGTGCCATGGGCAGGAATAACATTACGGGCGGGCCTATATCTTGACCCGTCAACAGCAAACCCAACTCTTGTCCAACCATTGTTCTTCCTTCCGGTCAAATCACGTACATTCGGGTAGAAGTATGACAGTGGGACCAATTCTATAGAAGTATTTCCTGAACCCCCTAGCCAATTACATATATAAGTTGCAACTTGGGGGCTCTTGAAGCTTACAATTATGCAGTCCCCCATACTTTTCTTGGCGGTGTACCCAACCCACGGGACCCTTCTAACCATAAGAACCTCTCCTCTGAGATTAGGTGGTAAGGGCCTTTGGATATGTAACCAACTGATAACCTTATTGCGTAAAGAATCATAAGATTCTACTGCGTCATTGGTAAGTTCAGGTACCCCCATCAGGATCACAGTATAGGCTGCCGCCTCCGGAGGTAGGTTAACTGCTTTACGCCGATTGTTAAAACTAGGCGGCCGAAGTGGGCTGTTTCATTTGTTGGCCTCTCCTGGCCAAGTGAACTGGCCGGAGCAGGTAGCTTCGACCGCCTTACAGTTGGTACAGGAGGCAATTGCCTGGGAAGGGGTACATGGACAGAGTGTGGGACCGGGTCTGTACTCCTATTTTCACCAGTGGTAACTATTATTGGATTAGGGCCCACAGTAGTTGAAACAATAGGGGAATGGGAAGTCCCAGCTTTATCCACATGTCCTCCATGTGAGCTTACTCTTACTCTTGGCCCTATCTGGTCGCCACCACTACCGCCTAGTCTTTCTATAGCTAGAAGTCTGGCCTCTATAGAGTCTAGTTTAAGAGAGAGGGGATCTAGGAGACTTTTAAGGATACCAGTGAGTGTGCTTATAATATGCTCTGAAGTATTGGGAACTACCCCGCCAAAAACAAAAGGACCAGTGTGAGTAGTGATAGGTGTGGGGGGGAAGGATGCTTGCTGTTTCCAAATCGTTCCCCGTTACAGATGTTCCAGGGAAAACTAGGCTGTCCTCTACGGTATTCACAGGGGATTCAACTTTAGTCCTTTTAGCGCCATTGGATTTTCTAGATCTTTTTCTTTTCAGGGCTGCGTCCTTTCTATTACCCATGTGTTCGGTTAACGTGAGACCATCCCCATGAGCCCTAGATGGAACTAACTCCACAATAGGGGAAGATTCCACCTCGTCAGTGTTACGTGGTGAGTCTCGATCCCTTTGGGAGTTAGATGGTGTCCTTAGCCGTTGTAGGACAGTCTCTATGGTTTGGTCAATGCTGTCCATAAGTGATAAATGCGTGGCATTGAGTGATAAAAATGACCTAACATTGGATGATGACCCCGGTGAAGCCAAATGTGATTGCTCTATACCCTCCGCAATTTGGTTCTCCAGCACAGTGAGACCCTTATTGACCACTTTGTTAGCCTTAGCTAGAAAATTATCTAAAGTACCTGAGGCCATATTGTTGGCCTTACTTCTTGTTTCTCTGGTGGCCATTTTATTAGCTCCAAGTATCTCGGGAGCCAGACGGGTCAGTCAGTAAACCAGGGAGTCGGACGTTAGAACGTTAGGGGAGTAGCCCGGTCCGGTCTCTACTGTTCTCTAACGGCCTCAAACGGCCCGGGCTTTGCCCCGCGCGCGTCGGGATTCCACTTAAGTACCGGCAGAGGCTGGAGGCGGAGCACGCCCGGGAAGAGGCACCAGCTGTGGTTGAAAGGGAGAGTGCTGGTCCTCGCAGTCCCGGGCGTCCGCAGTTGCTCCTCGCAATCAGGAACTTCCCCGTTTTCTCCAAGGCACAGCGTAACCGAGTGCAGGTAACTCAGCAATAGTTCCTTTAACCCCAGGCAGGGAAACGAAGTTCAACAATCCAGTGACTGCTGCGAGCGGCTGCCGCGAAGCGGGGGCCGCGAGCAGTAATGAGGCAGAGGCTGGAGGCGGAGCACGCCTGGGAAGAGGCACCAGCTGTGGTTGAAAGGGAGAATGCTGGTCCTCACATATATACTTCATATAATTGTCTTCATAATATATTGAGACATTTTCTTCATGTCTGCCCCATGCATTTCGGGCATCTGCCCTTCATCAGGGGCCTAACTTCTGTATGCTCAAAGTTCGGATCCACATACGGGAAGGTAATAATCGGAATGTATGCGGAGAACGATCATAATCTCTGTGACGGATGGCAGTAGTAGACACCAAGTGAAGGCAGATGCCCGAAATGCATTGGGCAGACATGAAGAAAATGTCTCAAAATATTATGAAGAAAATAATATGAAGCATATAATTCAACTGACAAAGAATAAAAGACAACTACTCTTGAATTACAATTATTGACTTTTTATTGAAAAAACAGAAGAAATTTTCTCTCCGAGTGCTTCAAGGAGACGTTACTCCCAAGGGATCTAACGCTATTTCAGACTTAGTGACTGCAATACACACCGAAGGAGAAAAGTGGTCATCAAGATCCAAAATTGCTAATTTAAATACATCTAAATCCCATTCAGTTCTTTCGTGCCTATGCAATTCATTAAATATGCGTAACCCTTCAGATCCCAAGGAACACAATAGCATTCTTTTTTTCTCTCAGGGGAAAATACACCATTGACATCTTCCAAGTTCGCAATATAATTTAAACAAGCATTTACAATGCAATGGTTTCGCCTTTGGAAAAGTTAGAGTTATTGGCATTGTAAATGACAAAATTTGTATTTATGTGTTGGTTTTGAAAACAGATAAATAAATGGAATTGCCATTTACATTGCCATTAGCTTAATCTCTGCAGTCACTCTGCACTCTCTAGCACTCCCTAGCACTTCCTACTCACTCTGCACTCTCTAGCACTCCCTACTCACTCTGCACTCCCTATGCACTCTGCACTCCCTCTGCACTCCCTATGCACTCCCTCTGCACTCCCTCTGCACTCCCTCTGCACTTCCCATGCACTCCCCATGCACTCCCCATGCACTCTGCACTCCCTATGCACTCTGCACTCCCTATGCACTCTGCACTCCCTATGCACAGTGTTTTAAAAGAATCAAACCAAAGATTAGTGACGTCTAGGGCTAACAAACATTTACAATGCAATGGTTTCGCCTTTGGAAAAGTTAGAGTTATTGGCATTGTAAATGACAAAATCTGTATTTATGTGTTGGTTTTGAAAATAGATAAATAAATGGCATTGCCATTTACATTGCCATTAGCTTAATCTCTGCAGTCACTCTGCACTCTCTAGCACTCCCTAGCACTTCCTACTCACTCTGCACTCTCTAGCACTCCCTAGAACTCCCTACTCACTCTGCACTCTCTAGCACTCCCTACTCACTCTGCACTCTCTAGCACTCCCTACTCACTCTGCACTCTCTAGCACTCCCTACTCACTCTGCACTCCCTATGCATTCTGCACTCCCTATGCACTCTGCACTCCCTATGCACTCTGCACTCCCTATGCACTCTGCACTCCCTATGCACTCTGCACTCCCTATGCACTCTGCACTCCCTATGCACTCTGCACGCCCTATGCACTCGGCACTCCCTATGCACTCTGCACTCCCTATGCACTCTGCACTCCCTATGCACTCTGCCCTCCCTATGCACTCTGCCCTCCCTATGCACTCTGCCCTCCCTATGCACTCTGCCCTCCCTATGCACTCTCTTCAAGTTCCAACAAAATGGAGCGGTCAAATGACCACATCCTAGGAGAGACCTTGGACAAACCTTCCAATCTTAAACAAACTGCAGTGTGATCTGATAAGTGTATAGGAGAATAGTTAATCGATTTTACTACATTCTTCCAAGACTGACTGACCAAAATGAAATCAATCCTTGATTTGTGGTGATATTTATGATTGTAAAATGAAACGCCTAGCTGCTGACCTGACCTAACCCCCCATATGTCCAAAAAACCATACTGTCTCATTCCTTCTACTAGAAAAGACCTAGTTTTAGAGGCTATTTGCGCACAACTGTTAGGAGATTTATCCAAAAAAGGATCTAACACTATATTAAAATCACCTGCAAAAATAATCGGGCTGAGTAGAGCAGTAAATGTAAAAAAATGGACGCGCTGTTGAGCTTGACGGTCTCTGCTTTAGTTTGTTTGCTGGCCTCAATGTATTGAACTTTTGTTAGATCTTCAGTACGGTTTGTGTTCCCTGCGTCCTCAGATGGATGAAGTGACAGAAACAGCTCAGTTAGAAGAGCGTTTCACTGTAGAATTAAAAATCTCCCCGGCTGTAGTGGACACTCCGTTTTCCTACTCTCTCCCACCTCTGCCTGCTGCCCTCCTCGTATCTCTGTGTCCAGCACCCAATACTTCAGTCTCTCCATGGAGTCACCCCCTTCCTTCATGTGGCTAGCTTCACAATTCCCCGTCACTCAATGCTACGGTAACGAAGCACCTTCAAGTTGCAGCAGTAGCCTTTTGACATATAGGCCCTATACAAACGGTAAATGAATAATATAATGTACGTCACCACAGGCCGCTGGTTGAGACACTTTAGAGGTAATGGGTAGACTACACGTGGTACTTACATTGTTCGAGGTTCTAGTTTTGCGCCAATATGTGAGAGATGGGGTGTGACGCAGCAGTGTGTGCGGTATTTACATATCTTCATTGCCTCTCTTGTTCATCCACGCTGCCCCTGGTGCCTCTGGGCGTTGCTTCCAGGCAGTGACAGTGCAGCTGGCCCCTGAAGATGTATTGCACGGTATACACACACTTTTACACATGGCAAGGATGAGACAGGGGGCCCGGCTGCACAGCTGTCAGACCGCCCCCTCCCAAACCCCACCCCCACCCCACTTCTAATCCCTCCAGATCCCAAGCAAGGCCGGTTGGCAGATTTTTATGCCCTCGGGAAGCTCAATACGATAAAGAACCTTGTTGGGGGATGGGGGGAGGACGCCTCCCTTCTCTTCCCTGGAAACAGTTAAAGGTGCTCTGCGAGTTGCCCTGCAGCCGGGTCCATGTGCAGCAGCTGCGCGGCTCTCAAAGCGCTCTTAAAGGCATACACAGAGAGGAATTAGTGACTACTCATCTGCACTGCTGGCAACCCAATGGAGACAACCAACCCCGGAGACTTCTTTCAGGCTTTTTTTTTATCACGGAAGCAACTGTTCGTGATGTTTTAAGAGTGGAGGATACAGCACTGATTCTTTTGCAAAGTAATTATGTTTACAGCCATCTTGCACTGGTTTGCTTTTTGGATTTTTGAAAAATCTCGGATTCGATCCCGAGTTTCGGCAGAACCTTTATGATGAGTAAGAAATCACCCAGTTTTGCTCAAAAACGTGCAAAGAAAAGGTGGATTTAACAACTTTAATATTTTATAATTGGCTTTCATCTGGCCCCGCAAGTGATGATAGAAGCTTGTAGCCAGTACAGTGGTGTGCATCTTCCATTGTGCAAATTTCCAAGGCACACATTTCGATTGTGTCCGTCCTTTTCGTGTTTCCTTCTGGCGTGGGTTTCATTGCACGAGCGGACATTGCGCACGCATATGATTTGTGATAGGCAAATCCTACAAGTGCGATAAGAGAATCCGGGCAGGTTCTGGGTGAGCTTGCATTGTATGTTTGAGCTTGTGAAGGGGGCAGCATGGACGTTTCCGGTTCAAGGAATAGAATGGACACTTTGATAGTGCATTGCACATTCTCGTGCACAACACGCAAGCACCTCTAGGATTCTTCGTTATCTGGCCACCAGATTTTACTGGAACCTTCTTTCTCATCAGAGAAAAAGAAAGGTTCATGCCGGCGAGTTTAAAAAATAAATAAATAAATACATTAAAAAAAAGGAATATTTAAAAGGACTGTGTCGAGTAGGCAGCGCTCCCAACAAGGCGAAATGAAATAAATAAAAGCACCTGCGGGCACACGGACAGGGGGCGCGGGGGGGCGGGAACGGGCACAGGACAGCGAGGGGGGGGGGGAGGGCGGGAACGGCGCACGGACAGGGGGGGCGGGAACGGGCACAGGACAAAATGCATAAACTTACAAAGTGAAAACACATGCTCCTTACCTGATCGCCTTGTGGGAAATTAACATGGAGAAACAACCGACATTGCTAAGAAGAAATATGCGCCTGTAAATTGAGTGACCTACCGCTCCTCTTTCGAAATCGGTGTACATCGCTTTATCAAGAAGGTTTTTCTCGCTGCTTCTCTCGGTGCCGATGAGCGTGGTGTAAACGTAGTCATCGGTGCCTGCAAACCACTGGCTTCCAGTCGCCACGGTCACAGTGTAGGACGGCATTGCAAACTACTCGCCGCAGAGCAGTGGTGCGTCCTCTTCGACTGAAGGGAGTATGCCGAAACTGTGAGGTTTCGCTTTCCTCCTTGAGGCGCTGAGGGTATCTTGCCCTGCCTTAGCACGGCTGCCTGCTGCCTTCAGCTATGCCCTGATATTGGTAATCTCTTTGTTTCCCAGCACCTTTTGCTGCCAGGTCTCACAGAGAAATAATGTCACCAGCGCAGCACTCGCTGTAATGGCAGTAGAGTTATGAAAATAAGCGTGGAGCCCTGAAAAGCAGAAGTTGTCTGCCCCGCCCCCTCTTCCGCCGTACATAGAAAGTTTGGGAAGCATGTTTTAGTTTTACAAGGTGCATTCTGACTGCGCTTAACTGGTAGGTTCTGTCACGTATTGAGTACCTGTACTTTTCTAATTTGAAAAGGAGTAAGTAGAAGCAATAAGAGTTTTTGAAAGATTTTTTTTTTGCCAGCATATGTCACAAAGATAAAAAAAAAAGAAACAGCCTAAATAATGTAGGGGACATAATATTTGCATTAACAGTTTTAAATAAAAAAAAAAAAAAACAAGCACCTACGAGGACACGGGGGGCGGGAGAGGACACGGACGGCGGGAGGGGGCGGGAGAGGACACGGACGGCGGGCGGGAGAGGACACGGACGGCGGGCGGGAGAGGACACGGACGGCGGAAGGGGGGCGGGAGAGGACACGGACGGCGGGAGGGGGGCGGGAGAGGACACGAACGGCGGGAGGGGGGCGGGAGAGGACACGAACGGCGGAAGGGGGGCGGGAGAGGACACGAACGGCGGGAGGGGGGCGGGAGAGGACACGAACGGCGGAAGAGGACACGGACGGCGGAAGGGGGGCGGGAGAGGACACGGGCGGCGGGAGGGGGGCGGGAGAGGGCACGAACGGCGGGAGAGGACACGGACGGCGGAAGGGAGGCGGGAAACGTGCACAGGACAGCGAGGGGGGGGGAAGGATCACGGCGCATGCACATTTCTAAACAAAATGCTCCTTACCTGATCGCCTCGTGGGAACTCGAATCTTGCAGCCAACTCCAACAACAAACACTTAGCAAAAGAAGAAAACAGGCGGACTCCCCCCAAAAAAATAACACACACCCACCACCGTGATGACGAACAGAAGTGGGTGGAGAGGGAAAAAATGTCGGGAATGCCCCCGAATCTGGTCCGGCCTTGACGGACAGATCTCTGTTCCAATGGCTAGCCTCCATTTATGGAGCTAGCCAATGGAACAGAGGGGCGTAATCAAGTCCCCCTAACTGAAGACTAGAGATTTCTCTGGGGGCGGAGCTTACACTCCGTGCCCCAGGCGAAACCTAAAAATATTCTTTCCAGTCCAGCCATGGTACTTCAGGTTCCCCAGTAATTCTTTTGGAGAGTTAATGTATAAGTTAGATAAATTGACATCTCCTGCTGCGTTTGATCTTGAGGAATTTGCTTCAGTTGACATGCTTTACAAACAATTGGTGATAAATATTTGAGAAAAGGAGGCCGTTCTGAAGGTGTAGGTAACACACTATCTAAAGCACAAATGTAAAGGGTGGAGCCAAAATGTGCCAAATAAATAAACAAATGATCGGCTGTGCCCATTGCTTCGCCAAAAATTGTAGTAGTTCCATTGTTATAATAAATAAGTGTAGCAATCACACTTAATATGTAGAAATTTAAACAATTTATTTAAAGTAGAAGAGTACAAAAATGCATGCAGCTCAGTGGGGAATAGCTCGCAGAATGAATCATAACATTCTTCAATCCTGTTGGAACCAATACATTCCATTACATCCCATACACTCTTTTACATACTAGGAATTGTAACAAGAGATATGTTAAAGCGATATACCCATTACTTCAAGAGCCTTCCCGCCAAATTTACGCCGAATCCTCTGACGAATGTGCTGACACAAAGCGGCAACCTTGAAAGTTAAAATATAGCTTTGTGTCGGCTTTACAAACCATGACGAGGGGAATTATATGGAACAGAGTTGCTAACGCCCGGAATATGTTTTCAATCAGCTCAAGCTCGCGTGTCGAACATGCAACAAAAATTGCAAAGACCACCCGTGACCCTCCATGTTGGTGTTTCAGTAGCGCTTTCTCAACTTAACTTAGTGTCTATCCGCGCGCTTCTCTGTCCTGCTCCATGGAAGGCGGGAACAACGCGCCCCCTCCTTTCCCACTGATGGACAGCCGGCCGCCCGATCGGAAATTCGAAGCCGCCAATAGGGCGCGGCGCATCTTACTAGACGGCCCAATGATAACTGAGCGCGAGCACTCTGAGGGGCGGGAGTACTTGATGTAGCAGCAAGGTTAGGCTGAGAAGCTGCAGTTTTCTGTTTGTTTTATTTCCTTCCATTTTACCTACGGGGGCTTGTAAGAACAAGGGAGGAGGAAACGCCATCGCCCCCGGTCCTTTCCCAAGGACCCTCCGTCTTATTGGAAACCTTCGAGTTTTAATCAGAGGCCGACCATCCGTCCAAGGACCAGCAGTATCCGAAACACCGTGAAACAAGCGTGCGCCATGGCGAGGCCCGTCAGGTGAGTCTTCCACGGGAGTGGAGCCTTTTTCGAGTGCTCCGGTACCAGAAGGCCTGGATGCGCCTGAAACTGTGATTAAGTCAAGGCGTGTGTGGCCGAGTCCTTGTGAGACGGGTACTTGTGAGAGATAGTTAGCCCCAACGGTTGAGGCGCTAAAGCCTGTTCGTGTATGTCAGTGTGGTTTGGGGTGCAACTTTGAGGAGGGTGAGGCTGGAGCATGCCATATTGACCTGCTTGAAAGCTTAGCACATACTTTCTGCAGGAGCCTAGGAGGTACATTTGGGTCAAGCTACCTACCTGGATGCGAGATCCGTGAACGCATGATTGGCAGGTACGCTGTCTATTGCGCAAAGTTCGGGCGCTGCGAAAGGTTTTTCTCTCGCCTTTAAATCTATGGCTGGATCTTGGAGGGACGCGACCCCCTTCCCATTGTATACAGGCTCGTATACCTGCCTTAATACGTTTTCATGCCCGCATGTTTCACGATGTGTGCAATCACCTTATCCTAGCTTACGGCTGCATTACCCTGTCTTATCATCTGGCCTTTCCGCACCCGCCTGGTGGTGTCTGTATAGGGAACAATCACACCCGTGTTTTCCAGATTGTCCCCCACAATTGAGAGACATTTTGCAAAGGCAACGCAAGTCCTTGACCTGAAGACATTTTCTCAATTGCAAAGAACACCGTGAACTAGGGTGGGCGTGGCCATATTAAACCCAAGAGGCGGTACTCCTTTACTTAGAAGGCGGACGCTTCTGGTAGGCTAATATCACCATTCGAAAATGTAGGGGCTAATTTACTAGCCCCCATGCGCTGTCACCTTGTATCACGTAATAAGTGTCGCACCGATGGCCCAAGGCGCTTATAAACCAAAATATTTGTAACTGGTGTGTAGATGTGCCAGTTGAATGTAAAATTATTTCCCATTTAAATTTGTGGTCCATGTACTTATTGTGACCATTGTTTAGGTGCGTGAAGCAGTTTATGTTTTCATTTATTTTTTAATTCTATTTTGAAGCCCACCTTCACTCGAAGGCACCTCGGCTATAAATATAGTTCAACTAATAGTTATGACTGGGCTGTAGGCGGAACGGGGTGTGCTGTGCTTCTGTGAGTGGCCCAAATCACCCAATTTGCTGTTGGTGTACAGTGTCCCATTCCTCTTAAGCCCACAGCAGCCTGAGCCACTCGCTGCATCCAGTCGGAGGGAGGTTAGTCATATCTTGGCAACCTCCTTTAAGGTTTACTCTACATCTGTGCTGAATTTTCTTAGTGTCCACAACCGTTAATGAATGATATCGGCAAGCTACCTCTTCACCCGTTTCCATTATTTATTTTGGTACCGCTGTGGAGTTTCAACCCGGATGCTCGCCGTTTGACGACTTGGCATGCCATTTATTTGGTACACTCAGCATCACTTTACTGCTTGTCTTTTTTCTTAGGAACAAGCCTGTACAAGTTTGCCCTTCCACTTGTTCCTCCACGCCGTGCTGAATGCAAGATCATAGTTGACACCATTTCCACTCTCCCAAGACTCTCCTGAAAAATCCTATGAAGTCTCGATTCTATTAACCTTCCAGAGGAAGCATTTGGCATTCCAATACCAGTCAGGTCAAGTTAATTCTAGATGACCCCTATGACTACAGCTCCTGCCTATTACCCACATTCCATGCCCTCGGTTCATTTCCCTACGGGAGCCTCAACAATTCAATCACCCCAAAATTTACCTCCTGGCAACTTGGCTCCAGCACCCTTGATCGTGCTAAGAGAACACCAATCCCAATACATTTAGCACAGTGAATCAAATAGTGACTGGGACTACTGAGTTCTAGATCGATAAAAGTTTTGTTATATCACCAAAGTCTCAAAGTAAACAATACAGGGTCTATATTAAGAAAGAGAAGATCTGAGGACCATGGCAGAAATGTGTGATTGCGTATGTAAGAAAATAGGAAGGGATAAGTGGTATTATTTGGCTTCACATGGATGGGAGAAGATAGAGGGGGTGTATAAGAAGCAGACTTCAAGTTTGGGTGATTTCAAATCTGGTCAAATGTTGAGATGAACTGACGTTGTATGGACTTGTTGGAAACCAAATTAAAATATAAAAAGGACATTTCAGAAGAAAACAAATGCCATGAAGGCACAGATGCAGAGTACAAAGTCAGAGAATGTAGTTTTTCCACAGCTATGGTGGGCTAAAAATCTGGGTTTTGTAAAAGACTCGCAGGCTATTATTATATGGTACATCCTTTGTTGATACCACTCAGCAAGCAGAACCTATAAAGTCAATAGAATTTATGAACGTTTCAATGTTAATAAAGCTCCTCTGTGACCAGTCCCCTTCCTTCTTTTATAAAACCTGAGAACTCCAACTTAAGCATAATGTCCCTTAAAAAAAAAAATGGAACACATTACGAAACCTCTCCAAAAAAATATTCTTTCTTTGTCAAAATCCCATAGCAAAACCAGAACCTTAAACTTGACCTGATAAAGAAACAATCAAATAACTAGGGATTGGTCCTAACTGGGAGGGATAATATTAGCCTCTGTGCCTTTAATAAGATCTACATTTTCAGCCTACCATAGCTTTGGAAAATCTGTATGTAAAGACAGAGAGAGGCCCATATTATGCAAGTTTAAATCTTAACAACCAAGCCACTTGCTGCACTCCCATCAGGTTTTAAATAGAAATGTCTGGACATAGAATCAGAAGACTAATCAGGTCAAAATGTTTTGCAAATTGCCGCCCATCATATACGCCTTAAAGGCAGCAGCTCTCCTTACAGAGTGAGATCCAAACAAATTTACATCCACACAAGATCTTTGCATTATCTCTTTCACCCATCTTGCTAAAGCTGTTGAAGAAACAGGTTTATGATGGTGTCTAAAAGAAATCGGCAGTTGGCCTACCTCAGAAGGTCTACGCAAAGACTTTCTTCCCTCATACTCCTACACACACCGAACCACACACAGTTTTTCTTTCTTCAAACTAAGGATAACAAAATTGAAGCAGTTGTTTTAGTTCTCTGCTTTAAAGAAAACATACGCCTTCTGGTGCTTATAATCTAAAAGACGCCTCCAGAGCACGCACATCTGACACTCAACAAAAAGATACCAGGCATAACATGGGCAACTTTAAGAACAAATCTTTCAAACTAATATTTTGATTTCTGTCCCAAATTTCTAAGAATCTCAAATTCTTTGAAACATCCGATAAGGAAATTTCCAGAACCTGGAGATTTAGTCATCCTGATGCTCCTCAGCAGCCTTTTCACCATCACATCCTGACCCACAGATAACCCATTCACCAGAACTTGCCCAGCTGCAATAGCCGACCTATAAATATTTACAGTCCTGTAAGCCATTCTTTTTGCAAATAATTCATACAAAAAAATAATCACTTGCACTACATCAACTAAAACGAGATCATGGACCCTTTCCACACACCTGCATACCCATTTACTCCATGCCAATTTATATGCTTTCCTTGTCCCTAGAGAACACTACTTCTCAATAAGTCTAGAAGCCTCTGATGAAAGCCTAGGCTTTCTCCAAACCCACCTGAAAGTTTCCATGCCACTAATATTAACTGATCTGCACTGATCAGACTGAATTTCTCCCTGAGGGCTTTGCAGTATTTCTGGAAAAGTTGGCAGCAACACTGGAAAGTCTACAGCCATTTCCAGCATGATTGGATACCACGCCTGAGATCTTCATAACTGAGTTACTACTACCACTTATACCATCAGTCTCTGAATCATTCCTGTCACCCTTCCGCTTACTGCAAAAGGGGGAAAGGCATAAGGGTGAAGTACACTCTATTCCTGGAGAAAAGCATCTATCTTTGCAGCTTCAGGGTCCGGACGCCAGCTGAAAAACTTCTGCACCTGAGCTTTCAGCCTGTTCGCAAAGATATTCACCAGAAACGTACCCCATAACCTGTACTATTCCCTGAAAACACCTCTGTCCAACATCCATTCGCTCAAATCGTGGAAATTCCTTGAAAACCAATCTGATCGTCAACCCTGAGATGTTCTGCTTGTACATTCGGACCCCTTTCCATACAATACTCCCAAAATATTTTTGCCAAATCTGACAGTCCCTTCAATTGTGGACCGCCCAACCTGTTTACACACTGTCCATCCTTAACATAACCAAACTTTTTAAAGTTTGATCTCCAAAATACATTATTGCAAAAGATCCCGCTAATAACTCCAATCAATTTTATATGCAGCACCTTCCGATCCATCCAGCGACCACCAGTCCTTGATTTTTATTATTTTTTATTTTTTTTGTAACATCGTTTTTATTGCAGAACCAAATCATACATATATCATACGGTTATGGGCAGTTCACCACTGCAGCAATGTGACGGAGAATTTGCTCAAGCGTATCACTTACACAGCCAATAAGCCCACACCCCGAAGGCCGGGCGGCGTCAACTCGTTATACAGCTTTAGCAGTTGCCCCCGGGTTCTTGTAGTCCTTATGCCAAGATATCTGCGGTCTGCTTTTGCATTTTCACCCCTCCCTCCCCCTCACTTCCAGCCCACCCAGAGCCCCAACCCCCCCCCCCCCCCCCCCCCCCTCGTGCCTGTGCCTGGATCTCTAAGTAGCATAGGTTCTGGTGGTTGCAAGGAGGAATATATCGTTCGCTAAGAGTGTGTACCTGGTGTGCTGGTGGGGTCTTCAGTTTCTGAAGCAGTGTTCCCCCCCCCCCCCCCTCTTCCTCTCCCGGTCCATCGCGGAGCGCCTGCACTAATGTCTCCCATGCCGTCGCCCTTTCCAGCGCCTTCTCGTCTGCAGTGCGTCTGGCTAGTTGATACCTCAGGGTGCTTTCGCTCGCCGCCCATTTAAGACCTTCATTGTACCACCGTTGGTATGTGGGTCCCTTCCTGGATTTCCAGTTCCTAGTGATTTCCCGCTTGGCTAGGATTAAGCCCATGTCTATAAATTTGCTAGTCGTCTTATTCTTGGGTGTGTGAGGAAACCAGTGCAGTACTCCCACCGCTTTAGTGTATTGCAATTCCCTGTCCGTAGCGTTATTCATTGCCTCTCCTATCTCCCGCCAGTAGTCCCGCAGTTGGGGGCAATCCCACAGCATGTGTCCCAAATCTGCCTCTGCAGTATTGCATCTAGGGCAAGCCGCGTTCTGCACACCAAAGTATTTCCCCAGTTTCCCCGGGGTGAGGTATGCCCTATGGAGGATGTAGAAGTGTATCAATTGAAATCTGGCATTTCTCGTGCTCTTTCTCGCTCGCCGTAGTAGTTGCGCCCAGGTGATGTCAGGGATCTCCATCTGGAGATCCAGTTCCCATTTAGCTTTCAGTGCCGTGAGTGGTTGTAGTGTTTCTCGCGACATTCGGGAATAGAGGCAGGTTACTGCCTTGTAAGTACCAGCTGCCATCATTGTGTACTGACAGGCCATAGACGTAGCGGGTTCTTGCAACCCCTCCCCCCAGTGTTCCTGCATGGCTCTTGTCACAGCGGCATGCATCAGGTAGTCACCTCCTAGGCAGGTCGAAGCGTTCCTGCAGGGTCTGGAACAGGAGTAATACCCCATCCTCATATAGATCACCCAACATCTGCAAACCTTCATCTTCCCAACCCTGCAGTCACGACCAGTCTCCACCGTGAGCGAGTGCCGTCACCATCCCCAGCGTCACCATACCCAGCGGGATCTCCGGTGCGTACATTCGACGAACCCCTGCTCTCCGCCGCGCCCGGTTCCAGCACAGCCTGAACGTCTGCTCCTCCAGGGATAGGTCTCTGACGAGGAGCCTTTGTTGCAAAGTAATGTACGCAAGCACATGCCGTGGGGTGCCCTAGTCTCTGTCCGGTTCCGGACCTCGATACACCTTCGCTACCTCTTGTGTAAAGGCCTGTAACTGAGCCGCCAGGTAGTAACACTCGAAGTCTGGCGCTGCCATGCCCCCCTCATCCTTGGGTCGAAATGAAGTGTCCAGCGCTATCCTGCGTCTGCCTGCTCCCCATAGGAAGGCTATCACCAGTGATCTTAACTGTCGGAAAATAGAGCCCGGTATCCACACCGGCAACGTGCGGAAGTAGTAGAGCAGCCGGGGAAACGCTATCATCTTTAGTAGGGAGAAACGGCCCGTCACCGAGAGCGGAAGAGTGGCCCAAAAGGCCATGCTTCCCTTCAGCGCATTAATACAGCGGACCACATTGCCGTCCAACATGTCTGCCGCCGAGTGGTGTATATGTGTGTATATATATATATATATATATATATATATATGTATGTATGTGTATGTATATATATGTATGTGTATATATATATGTATGTATATATGTGTATATGTGTATGTATGTATATATATATATATATATATATATATATATATATATATATATATATATATATATATATATATATATATATATATATATATATATATACCTAAATATTGTAAACAGCTAGGCTCCCATTTGAGTAACCGGAGATTGGCAGGTCGTCCTCCCCCCTCCGTAGCGGAAATAAGCAGGATTTGGTCCAGTTAACCTTCAAACCCGAAAGCCTCCCGAAAATTCCGAGGAGCAGCTTTGCTCCGTCCAGTTCCTCGTCCGCATTTGCCAAGAACAACAAAAGGTCGTCCGCGTATAATGAGATGGCCTGTGGCATTCCCCTATAAACGAGGCCCTTGTAATAGCGCCCTGCCCGGGCCTCCGCCACGAAAGGTTCCATCGCCAGTGCAAACAGCAGAGGAGATAGCGAGCACCCCTGCCTAGTTCCACGGCCCACTTGATACTGACTCGAGATGAGGGAGCCTAGCCGGACCTGCGCCGTGGCTGCCGTGTACAACACTTTGGTCCAGCCTATATAATTATCTCCCAGGCCGAAACTCTGCATCACCCTGTAGAGATACCCCCACTCCAGACTGTCGAACGCCTTCTCAATATCAATAGAGAACACCAAGGGCATAGTTGTTTCCGACAGTTGATCCTCGAGTAGCCGTGTTAGTCGGCGTATGTTGTTGGTAGTTTTCCGCGTGGGAATGAATCCTGATTGGTCCCTGTGTATCAGCAGCCTGTTGGCCAGTATTTTGCTCAGGATTTTATAGTCCGTCGTCAACATGGACAGCGGACGATATGAGGAGAGTTTACTGCCCTCCCTCCCAGGCTTCAGCAGAGGGATCATTAGCGCTTCACACATGGACTGAGGCAGCCTCCCTCTCGATTTTGCTTCGTTATAGACTGCTTGTAGTTGCGGGGCTAGGAACTCCAGGTATCTGCTATAAAACTCTATAGGCAGGCCATCTAACCCCGGGGTTTTGTTCCGAGCCATCTGTTTCACTGCACTGCTTATTTCCCCTAGTGTGATGTTCCTGCCCAGATCATCCGCCTGTTCCTGTTCCAGGCGCGGCAACCGCAACTCCTCCAGGAAGGAGTCAATGTCAGATTCTTGACCTTCCGACCCGCTCTCATACAACCTTTCGTAATATGCTCGGAACCTATCTAGGATCTCAGTTTGGGTATTGTAGATGTTCCCCCTTTCTCCTCGATAGTCCGGATCGGGTGGCTGCGCCTAGTCGGGTTAGCAAGCCAGGCAAGCATTGTTCCCGCCTTGTCACCCTCTGCATGCGCCTTAGTCAGGTAGATCTTGTGGTCAAAACTCCGTAGCCGTTCCATTTCCACCGCCACTGCTTCCTTGGCCTTGCTTACTGCGTCTTGGAGCTCGGGGTGATTAGGACGCTCCCGTTCAACTTTTCGCAACTCCTTTTCGGCCCTATCAAGGTCATCTAAGAGTGTTTTTGCGGGCACCCGTAGATGCCCCTATGCAATGCCCTCTGACAACAACCTTAAAGGCATCCCATTCCGTTGCCCTGGAGGACGCGGAACCACTGTTTTCCTCAAAATAACGAGTGAGTCTCTCGCCTAAGGCGTCCCTAAACTGTAAGTCGTCCAAGGTGCCCGGTCGCAGTTGCCAGGTCGGGACTCGGGAAGTTTCGGTCATCCAGTTTAGGGACAGCAGTAGGGGGTTGTGGTCAGACAGCGTGCGGGACAAATACTCCGCGGTCGCTACAGTGGGAAGTATGAGCGAGGAGCACAGAAACGCATCTAATCGAACGTGTAGGTCATGTAGACCAGAGTGGAATGAGCAACCCCTCATGGTAGGGTGTTGTGCCCTCCAAGCGTCTTCCAGACCCCATCTCCCCTGCCATTCTAGCCTGCGTTTTGCTATTCTATGTACTGGTGATGCGTTCAGTGGTGGGTGAGATCGATCTAATGTGGTGTCTGTTACTGAATTAAAGTCCCCACCCACGAGTATTGGACCTGTTAAGTAGCTTGCCTGATAACTTCGTCAGAAAGGCGGGTAGATCTATATTGCGGGCGTATACGCTGCATAATGATATGTCCCGACCTCTGAGCTTCCCATCTACGGCCACAAATCTGCCCTCTGGGTCTATCACCTGTTTAGTCATTTGGAAGGGAACCCCAGCCCGCACCCATATCAAAGCACCCCTTGCGAATGCAGAGTATGTCGTGTTGAACAACTGTCCCCTCCATCGCCTCTGCAGCGCTATGCCCTCCTGCTTCGTTAGGTGCGTCTCCTGCAGTAGCGCTATATGAACTCCTCTGCGGACTAAATAAGCATGAATCTTGTGCCTCCGCGCCATGGTGTGTAGGCCCCGCACGTTCCAGGTCACACATTTCAATGCGCCAGCGCTAGCCATTGCCCCTTGCATACCCGAACATGGTAATAACAGTTGTCTTCCAGGCGCTTATGTTGGCACTTCTCTGACTCCTCCTCCCCCCTCCCCCCAACAACTATTCCCCAAACCCCACCTCCCTCGCCTCGAGCCCCCGAACTACTCTCGGCAACCACCCCCCTAGAACAGGACCCATCTTTATCAAAATAGTTCCCATCCAAACTTTTACCAAAAAGGGTAACCGCCCCAGTCGCCAACACTATATTCCGCAGTCTCTACTGCAGTGACCTTAGGGGCCAGCAGGGCACAGCCCGATTCCGAGGGTGTTTGTTACACTATGACACTCCCGTCTCCTCCGCCCCACAATCCCCCCATTAACACTCACGTGTCTCCGAACTTCTACCAATTAGTGTTTTGGCCCCTATGGGCACAGTCCCCCCCCATGTTCAATGTGTGGTGTAGCCCTTGAAAGTCTTTCCCTTCAAGCTTCTACGATTTCCTCCGATGTGGCGTCCCGACCGGACCTCTAGCCCCACCAAGTTCCGAGAGGTACGTTTCTGATCCTGTTGCCTGTTCCTCAGATTCTGAGTCCTTACATGACTGGCTGCGCACTGAACCCGTCAGGTCCACCACCGCTTGAAGTGCTGCCTTCCTCTCCTCCTCCGTTTGCCACACCGTTGGTTTCCCAGTCCTTTGTCAGCGCTTCCAAAGGTGCTGTGATTTCCTGGTTGGTTGCTTCCGCTGTTCCTCCTCAGCTCTGAATCGAGCGCCATCCGTTCCGGCCTTGTAAGTATCCCACCACTCCCAGGCATCCGCTGATGTGGGGAAAAATGGTGTTTTGTTGTCCACCACAATTCTGAGCTTTTGCTGGGAAGAGGAGTGAGTACTTAATGCCCTCCACACGCAGCTCCCGTTTAATCTACAAGAAGGTAGCCGGAAGCTTCTGCGTCTCAAACGTGAAGTCTGGGAACAGTGTCCTTGTTATTGTCCACCTGGAAGGGACCTGCTTCCCTGGCTCTCTGCAACAGCCAGTCCCTGTCCTTATAGTGCAACAGTTTGATCACCACAGGGCGGGGTGGCTGGCCCGGGGCAGGCGGTCTGGCCGGGACCCTGTGCGCCCGTTCCAACGAGAAGAAAGGGGAAAGCCCTTCCGGCGCCACTTCAGTCCGCAACCAGTTATCAAGAAAACCCACCATGTCGTCCCCCTCCTTTTTTTCCGGAAGGCCCACCAAGCGGACGTTGTTGCGCCTACTACGATTTTCAGCATCCTCCGCTCGTCGTTCCAGCGCCTGTATTCGGTCCAGAGCATCGCCCAACCGACCTTCCATGGTTTTAGGCACCGGGACCAACTCTTGCAGGGTCACCTCCGTGCTCTTGACCCTGTCCTTTAGCTTATCATGGTCTGCTCGCAGGAGCCCCAAGCCTGTCGCCACTTGAGCAATGTCTTGTTGCAGGGCTTCCTTCGTGGCTGTGATCGCTTCCAGGATGCGGTCCTGCATTTGCTGTAGGTCCGTGTGACCCTTGTCTGCGCCATCCGTCGGGTCAGAGCTAGTGGCACCGTCCCCTTTCCCCTTCGTCTTCCCCATCTTGGATTGTGCTCTTGGCGATGATTTTCTTCGGAGACCCGAAGAGTAGGAGGGAGGCTCCCCGTTAGGCTGGGGCGAAAGTTAGGTCACACTTTCACTAGCGGCTCCGCCAGTTCTAGGCCGCGAGTTACAGCCAACTCCCACTGTCGCCTCTCCAGGCCGGCACCCTCTCCGCCTAGTGATCAGTTCTCAGTCGGCCTCTCAGCTCACCAGCGCAGGCCATTCCGGGCAGTTGTTCAGGGTAACATCGGGTCCCCTCCAGCCACCTCAAGGTACGCGCCTCACCAGGGAATGGAGGGTTCTCCAACCTATTCCAGCGCGTCGGCTTGTAGGCCCTCAGCAATCGTTGAAGCTCTGGGTTGGGTAGGGTCACTCTCCTCGCCGTTCGGGCTGCTACCCTCGAGGTCCGGCGGCGCAGTAGGCTCTACCACCGTCAGGGTCTCATGGCGAACCTCCAGTGAGCTCTCCTCCTCAGGCCGCAAGTCCCCTCGGGTCCGCGACCGCACTCGGGTCCTCTCCCAGGACTTTCGGGCCTGCTTGCAGCGGGAGTACCGGGTTTCCACCAATCTTCAGTCGAGGTCCTGCATGTCCCCAGTGCAAGCAGAGCGAACGGTCTATTGAGGCCCTCGCAGGTTAACACTTGGGGTGCCGCCCCTCCTAGAACTAGGGTTCATGCGCTCTACGTCCCCTATCCAAATTTGGGCCGCGCTCCGGGTGCAGGGCTCTGTAGAGGCCGTTCCTCTTTGTAATCAGGGGGGAAGTCTCCCCTCTCTAGCTGATGCAGTGTAGTGGGAGTCCTGTTCGTCGTCCTCGCAGCCCTTCTTTGTTCGCGAGGTCTTCAGCTTTGGTTTCCCGGAGTTGCCGCCATCTTAGGTGCGCCTCGGGGAAGCCCGCCAGTCACCTATCACCGTCTCCCCCAAGCGAAGTATGGGATGTCGTGTGCAAGCTCCTCGGTTGCGGGCTCCTAGCGACCCTTCCGGCGACGTCCCCGATTCTGCCGGCTCTCTCAAAGCGGAGATCGTCGAGCTTCCTCTGTCTGCGACAGCGCCAGTTCAGACCTCAAGCCGCCATCTTAGGTCGAAGCGCCTCGTCCCACGGACCATTCACAAAGTCGGGTTTCCGCGTTGATTAGCGGCAGATAACTGCAAACACTGGGTCCCGTCGCTCCACCGATGCCTTCAGCTGACAGAGCAATTGTTTTCCGTCGGAATCCCCCCTAGTGGGGCCTCAAGTGATCTGGGGGGCAGGCGCTGTCCTAAAGAAGCAGCATGCTGATAACAGTGCTTTGTTTTTAGTAACAAAAAAAATGAGCGGCAGTAAGCCGCTCTGTAATGTATTATAACAACTTTTGTCATTTATATTCCGGCTGGCAGAAGGTGTCAAAAGGAAAGGGACTCCAAATATTCCAAACCGCCACCCCCTTTCTAATAATCAAAATGTGGATACTTTCACACGTTCGAAAGGCCTACCTGACCAGAATGGTATGTTTTACAATTCTATATTTAATTGGGTTTGTAAAACGGTAACAACTTAACTGCAATGTTTAAAAATAAGTCTAGATGTTTTTAGGCATTGCCAGTTAAATAGAATAATTGTGAAAAATTAAGGGAGTCCAGTGATTCCTCCCCTGGAGGGGGATAGCATAAAGTTGGAAGACCACTGCTCTAATACCACAGCTCCTTTCGAAATTAACTCCTGTATTTCCATATATATCAATCTGATCCGTGGAGAAAATTAACCTTCTGCATAAATCTCTGTATTGGATTTTCCACAAACTCTATGTGAAACCCTATTACTGTCTCCAAAAGGTTCCCCTGTTATATGCACCCTCTTTGGATAAAACCGGGCAAGTCTGCTGCCCAATTTTAAGGTGCTAACAGAAGGTCTACTCTTACCTGAAGAAAATCTGGGCCTTTTGTCACCCTGGGTACTCCTTCCCATGTGCCCTCTGTCTTTGAGGTTAAAATCTGTCACTGCGATAGGATTGGTGACCTTGGTAATTCCTGTAACCTTGTGCAAAGGAGCCTCTGGTAATGTCCTGTCCACGGCGGAGGTACCAACTCCTTGTTCTCCCAGCCTTCACAAAGACATTCTCCTGAGAGATCTTTCTGGGACTTCTGAAGAGAGCACAAAACCCCAACAGATTTCGAAATATCTTTAATGAAAGCATCACCAAAGAGCAGACCATTTGCTGATGGCTTCTCTTCTTTATGCACCAGAGCCACCAATTTTAGATCGATTTTTAATAAGATGCGTCTATCATTAAAGATTACAGTATTTGCATTGGCTAACAGCAAGCTGCCCTTTGTGTTCACTGACACAACTCATTCTTACAATAAACCTAGGACTCCTCAGCCATACCAAATATTTTTGTGACCGGTCCACAACAGCTAACACTGTCTTGACAAGACCTAATGCCCTTGATCACTGTTGTAAATAGGACGGTGATAGATGACAGGATACTTCTAGTTGATTACATGTAGATTTAATGTAGGACACAGCTGAGTACACAACCTCGCCAGCTGACCTGACCATCAACTGACACAGGTAGAACACTCTGGTACAGGTTAGAACACTCACAGGTATTCAGGAAGGCTGAGAAGGTGAAAACACTAAGGAAGGGCTAATGACTACTGTCAGCCATATTACAAGAAGAATCAATGTACAACACATCTCCCTCCTTTACAGAAAAGAAATGAAACTAACATAAAAATAAAGCTTGATGCATGGGAGACAACAACAATAATAATAACGGAAAGGAGGCCTAAGACGACTTGAACAAATTTTTAGTTCATGAAGGCAAAAGAGCATATTAGGGCAAAGAGTGTAAAAGTGAAGTGTGAGGTGAGACACAACACTTAAAACAACTAATGGGCATCACCACTACCTACTCCCCTTAGACTGACAAAACAGGAAAAAGATAGTGCACTCCCTCCAATCTGTCTTTGACCAGCAAAACAGGAAGAGACAGTCCACTCTCTCAAATCTGTTTCCGTCCACCAACACTTTACACTCTGAGTTGAAGATAGAGAGTTCAACATACGCCTTTGTGCTTTATAGATACCACATTCTTACATAAACTTTGAATATTCCAAACGTAGGTACTCCTGAAGATTACGGAGTGCAGTATCACAAGCGATGTAAAGAAATTCATTTTCCTTCTTGAAGCTTTCACTTCAAAAGATGGATTCGTCCATCCTTACTGTAAATCTTGGAACCTTTGTCCCAAATACGGGCTTTCCGACTTTGCCTCCGTTGTGGACTTTTTGTCCAAACTCTGACCTAGGACCACTGTTCCCGTTGTGGACTTTCTGTCCAGACTCTCACTTGGGACCTTTGTCCCCGTTGTGGACTTTCCGTCCAGAGACTCACGTGGGACCAGGACCTTTGTTCCCGTTGTGGACTTGCCGTCCAGAGTCTCACCTGGGACCTCTGTCCCCGTTGTGGACTTTCCGTCCAGAGTCTCACCTGGGACCACTGTCCCCATTATGGACTTACCGTCCAGAGACTCACGTGGGACCAGGACCTTTGTTCCCGTTGTGGGCTTTCCGTCCAGAGTCTCACCTGGGACCTCTGTCCCCGTTGTGGACTTTCCGTCCAGAGTCTCACCTGGGACCACTGTCCCCATTATGGACTTACCGTCCAGAGACTCATGTGGGACCAGGACCTTTGTTCCCGTTGTGAACTCACTATCCAGAGTCTCACTTGGGACCTCTGTCCCCGATGTGGACCTTCCGTCGAGACTCTCACCTGGGACCTTTGTCCCGGTTGTGAACATTTTGTCCATCTTGCAAACTTGACTCCACTTGCATGACCATTGTCCATTGCTCTGTTTCCATACTTTGTTATCTTTTACTTCTGTCCCCTCGCTACTTTGGCTCAGTTATGGACTAATTTTGCTCTGCACTTTGGCTTTCAAAGGTTACACGCACCGTTAGATATTAGCCATTTGTCCTTAAATTCTCTGTCTTATAGATCCTAAGAAACGACTGCCAGCCATATTACAAGAAGAATCAATGTACAACAATCACCTTTCCCAACAATATACAAATCTTCACATCTAAATCTGGTGTTACTAACAGTCTGTTATCAACCGAGGGTCTGGAGCACTCAGACCTCAACCTTACTCGTACATCTTTTGGGACCTCTCTTCTCATCCAAAACTAAACCTATTCAGCGACATGCTCCGAGGGTGTCCACTATGGATATAATGTAAGCTTAATGAACAAGGGGTCAAATGTATGCAGACCGAAAGGATCCATAAGAGCCTCTTCCATTTTACTCCTATTACGATCTGATGAGATCTTCTCTTCAAAAGATCCCTGCTCCATGACCTCTGAATCAAAATCAGAAGAACTGCTAATCTCCACCTCCGCGCTCCCAGAGGATTAATTACAAACAAGCCTTTTATGCTTACAGCTTTTGGGACCCTTACTCTGATGTTTTCTGGGCCTTTCCCATGCCCAGCTTGTGTACCCTCAGCATCAACATTATCTCTCACCAGTCAGCAATCCTGTTTTATTTGAGCAGATTTCCTCTTTTTTTTTTTTTTGTCAAACCACGGTTAACATGTTTCTTTTTTCGTATTACTTTACCTCCTTTTCAAACATTTAACTCTGCGTCATTGGCAGACCTGAAACAATTTTCCTCACCAGGATTATCCTTACCAATCAAATCTTCCTATTTCTTTTCCATTCTATTTTAAACTTACATGATCCTTTCTGTTGCCAAAATGTATTTTTCCTTGTTCCATTCTTAAAACTATTAAATGTTCTTTAAATTCTGAAAAAGCTATTTAATCTGTTCTACTGCTGTATTGTCTTCATCAAACTTAAAACAGGGAAATTCTTTTGCAACACAAAGCTCCCGTAACATTTGATTAACCCTGTCCATTTCGTTCACATGAAATGATGTCCACAATAATCAGTGACTCGCATAAAAAACCCAAATGTGACTGCTAAAATGCACTTTTAGTGAAATAAGACAGTACCTACTCCAATTGCTGAGACGCATTACACCAAGCAGTTTAACAGTCTATACTCCCTCAAAGATGGCAGCTGGCTGACTGAGCGTGCCACTGTGAGGTGAGGCGACTGTTGCCTCAACCATTCTCCAACGCTCGCACACAGGTCAACAAAAGCGCACTATTGCGATTTTGTCTTTGTTAAATAAATAATAACATTTCCTCCTTTGTAAAACCAAAACAGTCAGTTTAATGCATATTTCCAGTATCGTAGTGTTCTGGATATTGCTCCTGCACGCTCCCCCACAACCCTGCATACTATGCAGAATGCCTAAATGAAACAGTCCCCTGCGCCTCGCCAAAGAGTTCATCACACAACCTGCTAGACAGCTACCTATTCCACTTGAAAAACCTGACAATCTTTCTTCATTACAACAACGCTCCAACACTGCTGTACGGCCTGCTGTGTTCACAGTGCGTCCTACTACCCCAAGACCTGAAATTCAGACAAGCCACACTACAAGGTTTGATAACCTGTACACCCACAAATAGTCCCACGGCTTGGCAGCCTAAAAGGCTATTTTAGACTACTTACCCCTCATGGACTCCAACTCATTGCTCAATTGTGACACAATAAATTATAAAAACTGTAATCATTCCATTTGCAAGAGAAAACAAATATAATAAACTTATCTGAGTTAGCAGCAGCAGTAAAAGAAGCAAGATGACTGGTCTCAGAGGAGTTTTGTTAACATTGAAATGTTCTTGAATTCTGTTGATTTTAAATATGCTGCTTAGTGGTGGCAATAAAGGATGTACTGCATAATATTGGTCTCTGGATCTGATATAAAATCAGACATTTAAATCCAGTCCCAATAAATGGAACTGTCCGCAACTTACGTAGAATGAGAAACCCCTCTAATGTCACTGTTAGAATCGTAAAGAAACCAACAACATCTCTAGTAGGAAAGGGAAGTCTGCCAATAATAGGACAGTAGTGTAAGGAAAAGTAATTTCTCTTCCCAACACCCCCATAATCATGGTTTTTATACACCATTTATCCATAAACAATGAGTGAAACTGCTGATTCATCATAGCATGACTAGCTATAACACACATTAGACCAATCAAAAGTAAGTTCCGTAGTTACATTTTTATAACGCTAACTCCTTTCTAAGGTAGTCGGGAATCTTCCATTTCTGCAGCAAAAGCAGACCGGAAATGTAAAATACAATATGAAGCGTTATCAGAGTGAACCCTTTAGTGTGCTAGCAAGCTTGCATCGCAACTTCATACAGAAATTTCTTTCAGAAAGGTACATCAGAGCACAATGGTAAGTTTAATCCACAATACATGCTCTCAAAGGAAACAAACAAATTGCATCACGTTATGCGGTGCTCTGCGAAAAATGTGGCGAGAGGAGACTCGCACAGGGGCTTTGTTTGGGAGGGGTGAATGAGCAGGGTGAGCAAAACACTAGAAATTGCATCTATCTAAATTTTTCGCTTCACTGAAATATGACATAACTAAACTGTCAATCACACTTCTGAACATTATAACTTGTTTTTAGTGCAACGTTTATACATTTGAAAAAACGTTAACAGACCTATCCCCAGTGAACCTTTGGTGGGCCATGCCATCCTGTCATCCTTCAGATCAGCCCTCTCCACCAGTTTCATTTTATTACTGGGTTTGACTTCATTTTATGTAGAAGTCATTTAAAATGCCATTGGTCCAGACTCCCTGATTATCGCATGGGCCCTTAACACCACATCTGTCATTTTACTCTAGCTACCATGTTCAGTGCCCTTTATTAGGTCCCACTTGGGCCACTTAAAACCATGTCCCCATAAAACAAATTTTGCAGTATGAAAATGGAGGGTACCCTTTTTTGGCCTATATCCCCCCACACCTGAATAACAATCTTGAAAAGTGGGGGCTTGGACGTTACACATCTCAATTGGTAGACCCGGTGATAAACCTAACCTGTCAATTGTAGCTTTCAAGGATGGTTCAGGATGGGGCCTGATAGGTCTTGCCTCCACAAGTGCATAGTTGACCTGGAACCTCCTCCCACTATATGGAATTGAAGAGAAATTATAATTTTGCTTAAAAAATGTGGAGTTGGGTTTGCATTATTTGAGAGTTGTAACTTTAAGCGGCATTTGGCTTGTTTGGGCATATAATTGGGTAGCTTTGGGCTGGGGACAGGTCTCAAATTCTGGCAGCATTGTCTGTCTTCCTGAGGTTTCCACCACTGTTGAGGACTGTACAAGGGGGACCTCTGTTGTATTACACTTGCCACCATTTTCTATCTATGGCGCTGGATTTGATTGTAAATTAGGGAAGAGGAACTCTGTCTGAGAGGATACAGTCTTCTTCTTGCCTGGTTTCTCAAGTCAGTTATCTGTCTCCCACTTAATTTCTTACAGACACTCAGCCTTGGATTCTTCTGCATGCTAGGCTTCCTTGGTCTTCACCAGATTGCGGCTGCCTGCCAAAACAAAAGAAATTGAGCCCAGTGAGCTTCACCGGAATAACATTTCCAAACTCCACTCTTCAGCATCTTTTAGCCCTTCCTCAATCATCTGTAATCATGCTTGATTCCATCCTCCACTCCCTCCCTCGTGTGTGTTGCTGCTTCCCCCCTATATACCATCCTTCGTTGGTGGTCCATGCTCTCCAACTGCCATTAAAAAAGGCAATGATACGGACATCGTTGGTCGCGTCAAAGTACCCTCCCACCCCCACCCCCACACTCCCTGCCTTCCGTGTTGTTTCCCACCCTGTTTCTGCCCCCCAGCAATAAAAAAAAAACGCTGTGACAAATGACTGAATAAATATTATGTTGGCCAAAGATGTTTGATAAATCCTTATTTGTGGTAGGTACTAGCATCCCAAAAAAGTCTTAACGTTGATATGATTTATCACTTTGATTTAATCTGTGAAGCATTGGCGGAAATATTTAACATTGATAGGTCACCCAGTTTTGCTCCATTTTTCTATCCAACCGTATATCATTCACTGCGAAGGAGCTATGCCTCCTCCAAGCAAATAGAGATCCAAGTCAACGTGCCTAGAGTGGCTGCAAGATGTACTTTGCTTTTAGTCCCATAAATAGGGCACTAACTTATTGACGTGTTTTAAAAAAAAATATATATATATATATATATATATATTTACAGTTTATAAAACTCATCTAAAAAATTTGCACTACGGATACACGATCTGTCCACATTCTACTACTGGTAACACTGCTCAGGTGTGAAATAGATTAGTTTGATTTATGTGGTTTTTTTTAGAACACCTAGCTATAGAAGAAGGATTCATCTGCCTAAATTTAGAGGACATTTTAACGTTCATATAACCCCCATAATGGAACCCTCATCACGCTTCAAATTTGTTGGGTCTCAGTTGAGTGTACATCTAATTCAGCCTGACGCTGCCAAATTTACTGTTTTGCTTCTAGTCTTTGTTCTTCACACAACTCTTCTAGTGTGGTATCTTGTCAGGCTACACTTTGCTGCGTCTTTTGTTGTCTGAGTTTCTTCATGGTTGCCAGAATCACAGCTAGATATTTTAAACCGGGCCTTTTAGGACACCACCTCTTGGGTCCCACTTTCTACATGGAAAACCTACTTTCTTCTTGTTGAACTGTGTTCTGAACAACCCAGTCACAATCCAACCAGTATTAGAGTGCCCGTTGGAGACCTCTAAATCCGTACTTTTGTATTTTACGGGTGGTTAAGCTTTTGTTAATTCGAAAGGACATCTCTCCCCATAATTTTCAGCTGTAATAGGCAATATGTCCCTTCACCGAAATCTTTGGCAATTAACCTTGTATGTCTAGCACTGCAAGTAAATGTGGTGAGATGGTGAGGAAGCATGCTGAAACTGAAAGCAAGTCTGTTGACTGATTGGTCAAGAAATATAAACACACACCACCTGCTGCTTTTGCATCAATTTCTTTATATGTCCCACACGTCCAAATAGCATTTTTGCTTGATTTCTCACCCTGTACCAAAACGAAATCCACACTAAAAATATTGTAGATACAGTAATAGTCATGTGTGCATGTAAAACTTAGAAAACTTTTTCCACTCAACAGGAACAGGAAGGTGGTTGATTACTCGATGTACCAGGATTCTGATGGTAAGTGTTAATGCAAATCTCATCAGTTGAGGTACATTTATTACTTTATTTTGTAAGTACCTAGAAAAGTTCCCTAGACGCATGTTTTGCTATTTCTCATCAATCTTTTTATGCCCTATGTATGTAACAGATCAATATAGGTGCACGTTCTAGCCAGTCGCTATAGTCCTACCCGGGTCTGTATTTTCCATGTAATATAAGCTTTTGCGGCAAGACAGAAACTGGGTTCAGTATCTTTGAACGTCATGAATAATTAATGCTCGTGTGATCTATTACATTTAAAACAATTAAAATCCAAATCGATCAATCATAACCCTATATAAACAGGTTTTCCGCTTTTCTCTAATTCTGTCAGGACCTTGAGGCACAGATTGTGCTTTTCTTTCTTTGTTTAATAACATAACAGCCATGTCAACATATTTAAAAAAAAAGTCATTTCTTATAAACCTAGGGAACATAAAGATCAAAGGCAAGTCCAACATCCAATGGGCATCAGGAAGTGACCTCATCTGCTCGCAGCTGAGTGCAAGCTAAGTAGAGGGACTCTGATCCCCTTTGTTGCTCCATGTGATTTATTGTGTGGCTTTCAGTGTATTTGCCCCCTTACAGGTTCGGCAGTGCGCTACCTTTCACTTGGTAGCAGCCGCTTCGTTGTTCCTTTCACGTCCTCTTCGCAACCTTTTTCGGTTTATATGGGCTGGGCGAGCTGCAATACCCTGACCAATAGAGGGTGCGTATCCCTTGTCTCTCGCACCCTGCAAGACACTCCTGCTCAATGTCTCCGGATTGAACATCGCGTTGGACATCCACTTGCTGAGCTCCTCCATCCGCAGTGCTGTTTAGTTGGTTGGCCCGATTTAATGCCTGAAGCATAACACCCTGAGGTGTAAAACAGCCAGCTACAGCTCCCATTTCTTCTGGCAGACACTGCCCAGATGATTTTCTTTACTAGTGAGAGCCCAATGATAACTAAGAGTGAGTAGTGTCTGCTGGGGCCTATAAAGTCTTTAACCCCGAGTGCCTTACTGGGGGGATTGTATATTTTGAAAACAAGGGTACCCCATAAAGCGAACCTGGGGTGGAGACGTATTTTAGAAAAACAATGTTTCAAGGGTGGCCCAATGAGGTCCTTGAGAGAATAGAGCGTATAATTAATTCACGCTGGGGAGCTAAAAGTTAAGGTAAACATAAACTCATTTATTTTAATTTTTAGCATATATCATGGCGTTTCAGGTGCTCATAACGTGACACAAGTGAACATAGTGAAAACGAAACAAAATGTCACACAACAACAAGGTATAAACCACAAAAATATATACAATAGAGTGGGAGTATTTCCTTGGGTGGGTCGACGACGTTTCGATCTATATTAATTTTAGATCATCTTTAGGACTGATGGGAGCTTCCTGAAATCTCTAGCTGGATATGATAGTGGAATAATCCATCTTGACAGAATAGTAGTAGCTTGAATCGGTATAGTTTCTGATTTTGTATACAATTACAATGAGAGTCCAATGGTCATGGTAGTGACTATCCGGCAGTAGCGATAGGGTATTCTGTAAGCACTTGAATGGATCACCTCGTTCCTCACCGGAAGAACCCAGAGAGTCCGCCTTCCTCCATTCAAGTCCGAAGCCTCTGAACTCATCTGCGGAGTACCTCAAGGATCCTCACTCAGCCCCACCCTTTTCAACGTATACATGAGCCCCCTCGCGGCCATCGCACGCCAACACAACCTCAACATCATCTCTTACGCGGACGACACTCAACTGATCCTTTCTCTCACCAATGACCCCAGCACCGCCAAAACTAACCTACACGAAGGAATGAAAGAAGTTGCTGAATGGATGAAACAAAGCCGTCTGAAACTGAACTCAGACAAAACAGAAGTCCTCATCTTAGGTACATCCCCCTCTGCTTGGGACGACTCCTGGTGGCCGGAAGCCCTCGGAAAAGCACCCATCCCGACAGACCACGCACGGAACCTTGGCGTCATCCTGGATTCTTCACTCTCAATGAACAGACAAGTCAGCGCCGTATCCTCTTCCTGCTTCAACATTCTTCGCATGCTCAGAAAAACATTTCGCTGGATCCCCTCCGAAACAAGGAAAACAGTCACCCACGCTCTGGTCACGAGCCGACTGGACTACGGAAACACCCTCTACGCAGGTACCACCGCTAAACTCCAGAAGAAACTCCAACGAATCCAAAACGCCTCAGCCAGGCTCATTTTAGACATCCCACGCAACGAACACATTTCTGGTCACCTTAAAGACCTCCACTGGCTACCCGTCAATAAAAGGATCACTTTCCGTCTGCTTACCCACGCACACAAATCACTCTACGACATCGGACCAGATTGCCTCAACTCTCGACTATCCTTCTACACCCCCTCCCGCCAACTACGTTCTTCCAGCCAAGCCCTCGCCACTGTACCTCGCATCAACAAGACCACCATGGGAGGCAGATCCTTTTCTTACCTGGCTGCTAAAACATGGAACTCACTCCCCGCTTACCTTCGCCTCACCCAGAACCACCTAGCGTTCAGAAAGCAGCTTAAAACATGGTTATTTGACAAATAATCTTCCTCCCCTTCCTAAGCGCCTTGAAACCCTCTGGGTATGTAGTGCGCTATACAAATTTCATGACTTGACTTGACTTGACTTGTAAGTCCGAGTCGTTACAAAATTCTGTGTGTCTGGTCAATTGATCAGAGTTGGTTATATTCGGGTCCTTCTGAAGAGTCTGATCAGAGTTGGTTATATTTGGGTCCTTCTGAAGTGAGTCTGATTTAAAAACGTGGCCCAGAATTGGGGACCCGAATACCGGCTTGCTCGCTGTGGAAGAAGTTAATTGGTCCTTCTTAAACCGAACCGCATGGAGTCAATCTCGGCGGTCTGGCAGCTGAAAACGGGGGTCCGAGTGCCTTGCTGCTTAGCTGCTCATTAATATAAATTATTGGGGATTGTAGCTCCGCTACCTCTTTATCAAGGGTTCTTGGGCTCCACCCCCCCCCCCAGCCTATGTCCAATCTAGATGCTCTTATGGGCCTACGGTTCCTGGGGCCACTGCCTCTGATGGATCTCATACTGGATTCGATGGACTTAGACCACAAAATGATGGTCCTGGAGATCTGTGTCCAATCCTCCTGCGGATCGCAATCCGATCGATTATGCATCCTTGCTCTTCTGTATTGTTACCAGGCGATATCTGTGGCAAGGGTGACTACACAAACCTCTCAATAAGGATATACGGAACCCCAACTCTGGATTGCAAGATGGCAGTCATGCCCGAGATTGACACCGAAATTGGCCCCCTTTTTGGCCAAGTTTCAGGGATCAAATAAAAATTGTAGATAACTCCCAGGGGTGTCATGTCATCGTAATCTGGACATAATGGGTCCATTGATGAAGATATTGGACATGGCGGAAGATGCTAAGGCTTCAGGGGCACTCAATTCCCTAGAGGTGCTATCCAGCTGGGCGCAAGGAGCCATCACTCTCTTTTGTAATGCCAATTGTGCCATCTCAGTGAAGAGGCCCAGGTCATTGCTGATAAAAATAGATCCCAAACTCTGTGAGCTGGAGACGTCTGAGGCCAAGGTAGCACAGGGCAGGCCTGATCCATTCGTCGAGGATCTCGGAAAGTTAGCCTACTTTTCATTCACTTGATAAGGCCCAGTAGTCTATCAAACGGATCTTTAATACTTGTGTTTTTCACCTTGGCCGTCCGCAACAAGGGGTTCTTAGCAAGACGTATTCAATCGCCTGCCTCCAACAGGGGCTAGCCTTCTCAAAGAGCAGTGGCAAGATTCCTCCTGCTTCATAGGCCTCTACCCAACTTAAGGGCGTGCAAGACACTAAAGCGCCGCACAACGTATCAAGGGGTGGAGGCACTTCCACCAGCACACACAGGGTTTCTACCCCTCAACTCCCACAGGCGCTTGAGGGGTCCTCTGGCCCATTTCATGGACAAATGGAGGGCTCTTACATCAGACACCTGGATGCTCCAAACAGTTCAAGAGTTCCACATAGAATTCGATTTGCCTCCTTTCCAACAGGTTTCTCCATGCCCTCTTTACTTCTCCCAACAAGAGACCATCCTTATTCAGGTGGAGATTCAGGAACTCCCCACCCAAGGGGCCGTTTGTCCATCCTCCCCTCACCCTTCTGGGTTCTTAAACAATCTGTTCTGGTGGAAAAACGGGACGGGGTCATTGCCCAGTGATCATCCTCCTGGAATTCAACGAGTATTTGGTCTTCAGCCACTTCAAAATTAAGGACATCTATCTTCTTCTGGATCTGTGGAGACGCAATGATTGGATGGTCAGGCTAGACCTCAAGGACGCTTACCTTACGGACTCGTCAGTTCCTCCCGTTTCAGTGACAGGGCCAAATTTTCAAATTCACCTCTGCCTTTTGACCTCTCGCTAGTGTTTCACCAAGGTTCTCAACCTAGTAGTCGAGCACCTGAGGGCTTCTGGGTGTGCATGTTAGTGTATCTAGAGGATATGCTTCTCATGGATCAATGTCCTCGCACATTGTCCGCACATCTGGAGATGGAGATGGGCCTGCTCCAATCCCTTATGTTCATTGTCATTTGCGAGAAGTCAGCACTCCTTCATCTTGAACCGTCACCTTGCTGGGTTTCGTGACCAACACGGTGGGGGCTACAGAGTCTTCCATCCTGGAAGATGGCCAAAATACAACACGAGGTGCGAAGAACCCTGTTGAAGCCACAGACTACCCTCCGTCAGATTGCCAGGACGTTGGGTCTCTTGTGGTCCTCCAAACGGGCCATTTTCCTAGGCCCCCTTCATTTTTGGGCCTACAACGGTTGAAAGTGTTTCAGCTGCATCATGGTCTAAAGTCCTTCCAGTATGTTCTCCTCTCTGAAGAGGCAAAGGAGAAACTCTGTTTGTGGCTCTCCCACATGGAGGCCTGGAATGGGGCACACCATTTTTGGCTCCCTACCAGATCTAGTGATCACATCCGAAGCCACTGGCACGAGTTGAGGCGCACGTTGTGGGGGGTTCACCACAGGCGGCTGATGGTCCACCTACAAATCTATTGCTTAAAATTGATGGCAGGCTCCTTCTTAGTTAACTGCTGGTCCAAGGGCCGGGCCCAATGCCGCGTTTTTCTGAAAATGGGCAGTGTTGTGGTCCGATACATCAATCATCTGGGGTGGATAGGAGCTAGCAATAAGCCCCTTTCCGGCAAACAATTGTCTGCCAAAATTGCCTTCCTAATATGTCTGATCTTGTGCAGAAGAGTTTCGGATGTCAGGGCCTTTGATATTACGGGGAGGACTTTTACTCTGGATGATGTCTCTTTTCATGTTGCTATACGGCCAAAGTGCAAATGCCGCCTGATCTTGTAACCTGCCTTTTTCGATTCCCCCAAAGTTTTATGCTTGGTCCGATGTATCGAGGCTTATGAAGCCAGGACTGTGGAACTTCGCTCCTATGGGGAAAGGCACTTGGTAATTGCTCTGCGGAAGCAGTTTAGGGCAGTCTTGTCCCCGACCATCGCAAGATGGGTTCAATGGGACGTGCAAGAAGCCAGAATTGATATAAAGTGTTTGGGGCTCATTCTTCCGTAGGAGCTGTGGTTTCAAAAGCTTTTGCTATTGGAGCTCACTTGCAGAATATTTTGAACGCAGCAGACCTGCCTTTGGTTTTGACCTTTCAGAGATTTTATTTCAAACCAGTCTCCTCTATTGCAGCTATGGTGGTGGGTACGCTTTAAACTAGCATAATCCTCGCCTCCTGGCATAGAATTAAACATCTCTAGCTAACTTAATGGAAAGTATCAATTCTATTAAGGACACTGAGACAAGGGTTGTCCTGCCCAATGATACATTGTGATAACCCAAAACGATTGGCTCTTGTTATGGATGTAAGCAATGTGCTTTGAAGTCACAGTAGTACATGTATCCCATTGTGGTTAAGCTTGTAAGTTAGGAATCCTTGATCCATATGTTAATGGCTGTAACGTTAGTAGTATTTTTACTTGAGCGGTCTACATGGGTTAAAATCGACCTGTTGATTATTGCAGGAACAGACTTCTGAAAAGGAGTAGTATCTTTCCTTTCACTGGCTGCATCTGTCTCAGGAAGAAAGAGGGTAAGAGAAGAGTGACAAAGGGTGATGTCACTCCCTGTTGCCTTTTGGATGTTGGGCTTAACCTACTTTGATTATCATTTTCCATTGGTTTATGGGAAATGAAGTTTTTCTTATAATATGTTGACATGGCTGTTATGTTAGTAACGAAGAAAGAAAGCATAATCCTTGCATCCGTGTCCTTACTAGAACGCCAACTTTCCGTTACATTAGCTTGGAAAGTTTTCATTGTGCATAGGAATTTATATACATTTAAGGTATGTGTCACTTAGCGTTTGTTGCTGGGTACATACTCATTTTCGGATTTGGATAGTTTGACACTGTCTGTTTTCACGGACAGTGCTCATAATGGCTCTTTTTAGAATGTCTTCTCCCATCACCCCTAAACTCTACATTGTATGCTTCTCTGCATATACTTTGAAATAAGACATGAAGGTTCCTTACACTAGTATGCACATCACTACAGTTTATGGCCAAGCTTGCACTTAAGAAAATGAGTAGAGGCTTTCCTGTCACTCCTAGAAATGCTAATTGCCCATAGTTTACACAAACACTTTTCTCAATTTTGTTATCTTTAATCTTGACAACCGATGAATTAGACCTGCCAATTCATATTGTGAATGTCCATGGTTTAAGATTACTTTTGTTTTGTAAGATGAGGATACAGCACCACCTGCCAAGAAGGTCAGACCAGCTGCCCGGGATACTAAAAATAAGAAGCGGCCCATTAAGAACTCAAAGGAGGAAAGGTAGGAGCTCACTTCTTTATATAGTCTTTTTATTTAAATTAAGTTGCGATGGTAAGGAAAGTATGCTGGTAATATGGACAGTGCCACCCTTGAGTTGCTTGTGTATGTATAACTGGAAATGTTCTTCTGATTCCCAGTGAAGGTTCAGAGACTGAGGACAAAGATTTGAAGACAAAGGAGGAAGATGATAACTCAGCAGGTATTTCTTAGTTTATCACTCAAACAAGAGACTTATTTTTTTTGCTGACCTCTTAATCTTTCTTGCTCAATACATAGCTTTGTCTCATTTGGCTTTCACAAGCAAAACTTGTGGATTTTTAGAATTCCATGTGTTTGAGTCTGCCAATAAATCTTCAGCTGTTGAGAAACTAGTACGTAGTGTAAAGAGCTGCGATGGTAGGGCTGATTGTGTTGGGCTGAGCTAGATGCTTTAGTGGATGTCAGCTTATGTAGTCTTGGCTCATGGATACAATGAACATGTATTTATGACCGGTTCTATTGTCTAGTGGAATCTCTAGTGCATATATTTTGGGCCATGGCTTCATCCCAGAGTTTGGTGGAAGTTAAAATGAACCAAGCATAGCTCTTTGATTCATTTTTTTTTTTTAAGACTTGCATTTTGGTGGTAGCTACCTGCAAAGGTATTCTGCTTTTCTATTGTAAATTGTACTTTTTGAAATTGTTAATCACTTACATTTTGTGGGGCAACCAATTTTAGTGAACAAAATTTAATCAACCATTTGTTTTTCTGAACTTGGAACCTCTTAACAAGAAGCATGGCGATTTTCAATTAAAGTGTGGATTTGTTTTATATAAAAATGTTACCAGCACCATAAATGTCACCACTCAAAACCATCTCACCTGTCTTTCAGACGATTTTGGCAGTGATGAAGAAGACTTGGCAGGTGATGGGAAAGGTGACAGCGACTATGGAAGCCCTAAGAAGGTTAAAACAAAAGAAAAGAAAGCTAAGCCTGAAAAAGTGAAGAAACCAGTCTCCAAGCCTAAAAAAAAGGCTGACCCAGGTGAGCACTTTAGTCTTAAGTGGTTCTGTGTAAACAGAGGTCCAGTATAATTTGAACAGCAAGTGCCAGAGCAGGGTTTTGCCAGCAGCCTTGGTTTCCTTTACATCTGTAGGGGGTTCTAATTTTTAGATGTAATGGACTCATCTATTTTGATATTATTTTTTTGTACCACAGAAGACAGCGATGAGGATAAGGACCGGAAAATAGTACGCCAGCAGCGTCAGGCTGCTTCCAAAGCAGTGTCCAAGCAGCGGGAGATGCTAATTGAAGATGCAGGAAGTGAAGAGAAGGAAGAAGACGATGAAGCTCAGTTCCTGGATAGTGAGTTAAATGTGCTAAATGTGCTTATTCCTTTAGCCATGGTCCTTTCCCGCCTTGACTATGGCAACCTTTTGTACACTGGTGTTCCTGCCTATGACCTTCGGCGACTACAGCTGGTTCAAAACCAGGCCGCCCGACTGGTCTATAATCTCCCCAAGTCTCATCACGTCACCCCTTTACTTAAAGCCTTGCATTGGCTTCCCATCCGGGAACGCTCCCTCTTCAAGATGGGTTGCATAACGTTCCAGGCCCGGGCAGGGACGGCCCCTGCCTTTATCAATTCTGAAATTAAGGCCTACATCCCCTGCAGAGAGCTGCGCTCCTCCTCCCAATCTCTTCTTTCTGTTCCTCGTTTTAGGGAGAAGAAATCGGGAGGTATGACATTTTCTACCCTTGCCCCGCCTTTTAGAATACTCTTCCCCTTTCCCTCAATTCCTCCCCCCACTACTTAGAGTTCCGAAAAGCTCTCAAGACATTCCTCTTCTCTCAAGCTTTTCCACATTAGCAGCCTCCTTCCCGCCCTGCCCATGGGACTGCAACCGCTTGGTAAACGTGCGCTTTATAAATATTTTTAAATTCAATTCAAATACCCTTTATCAAACAATCTAATGTTGGAGTGCGAGGCAACTTTTGTCCAAGTCATGGGGGCTTACTCTTAATATGAAAGAGTGCATTTTGGGCTAGCATCCTATCTAGTATGTTAAAAGACTTCGTTCTTTCCCTGAAAACTTAAGTTCTGTTTTCCTTAACTAGCATTTGTGTCCCCTCTGACCATGGTTTTCTTTTCTTGCATCTTTTTTTTGATGACAGAGGAGTCTGGCAGTGATGACGACTTCATGATTGAAGATGATGATGACAGTGATTATGGTGGATCCAAGAAGAAGAGTAAGAAAGTGGTGAAGCGACCTAAACCAGAGCGGAAAGAAAAGAAGTTGCCGAAACCTCGGCTAAAAGCCACTGGTAAGAGTGCTTTGGTGAGCTAGAGTTTTCCCACTCTGGTGAAAAAGTTAGAGGTGGTTTGTTTTGGGTCCACTATGGTTCTTCTGCAGAAAGCACTTTAACAACACATCTTAAAAATATTTGCGCCTTTTGTCAGATTGTTTGAATCCGATGAATTTATGGCAGTTAGTATGCCAACAAATTTTTAGGTCTTACCTAAGCAGCGAGTGCACTCTCCCTGCAAGACATCCTGCATTTACAATGTTGGCTTCAAGCACCTCCCATCTTTTTCATTGGTTCCTGTTACTGCTTTTGTAAAGGCCTGCTTTTGTTTGGTGAATACGCTTATTAGTCCAAATGGAGGGACTAATGACATTATAGTGTTTTAGAACCTTCCATGGAGGCTACCCCTGTTACATATGTTCTTACTCTTTTTGGTATTTGTTACTTATTGTGCACTGTTTTGTTTGTTTTGCCTCTGCTCCTTTTGGATTGTAGTTATTTTGGGCTTGACTCCAGCGAAATCGCTTATTTTATCAGCACGGTGCCCGCTTCACAGCCGTCGCACTAAATGTTTCGTGAAGCACAGCGTGATAAAACAAAGGTGCACAGCTGCTTTATTGTCCCGTGCGGCACATGGCGGCTGTCTGCCTTTCTTCTCTATTTATTTACTGTGGCAACATTCATCTTTAACATGGCGGCTGCCTGTGTCTCCTGCTCCCCTGGTACAGAAGGGCATTTTGTTTTGTCATCAAACTTTTTGTACCAAGACTGCTACAAACAACTCTGACCGCACCCACAAAGCTGATCAAGCAGGCCCCACGGGAACTCAGGGTGGTGGAATACAGTGGCTGCACTGCAGAGCGTGTCCTCTAGACTACCCAGGGGCTTGTCAGTACCACACAGACACGCGTTGTCACTAGTATAGTAAAGGTAGCGATGCTACCATTGCCTGTCACTGTCTTGGACATACATTACTCCTTTTTGGTATGTGTTATGCATCATCAAACCTCCCACCCCGCCCCCATCCCGGTATTAAGTCAGGAAGTGTTAGAAGCCGTCCACACGGCACCCGCTGTGCATGGTACTAACCTCACCCACCCAAAAAAAGTGTTAGATTAAAAAGGTGATCAGGGATGTTAATGTAATAGGCTCCAGGTGAAATGCTGGGGGGCAAAAGAGGTTCAGTGCCTAATGTAGGAGAAACCCATTTAAACACAAGTTAATGTCTCCCATAGCTGCTGTGAATGGCAATTAAATAGCAAAGCGAGTTTAAGTGGTCTAATCCGTGGCGCACAATTATAATCTCAACATACAGATTTTACTGTAGCTCATTAAAGGTCCCTATTTTGTGGGAGCGCGTACCAAATCACACTTTTTTTTTCATTATCATTTTTGATTCCTGGATATTTATGCCTCCAGAGACGGCCAATTAAAATGTAACTACATTTCAGCTCGTTTCTGAAGCATACGGTCTTGTGCCCTAATTAAAATGCAACGTATATGGCACCCTATATCAGAAGCAGACTGCCTCGTGTTAAATTGATTGCATGATACAATTGTCTGAGAGGTCAATGGAACTAGAGTGAAGTCCTTCACTCGCGAGGGAGGTCTTTTTTTAAAAGGATATCGCAATATGAGGCTGGCAAAGTCCATTGTATTCTGTCATTGTAAAGACCCAGGGAGTAGGCAGAACAATAAAATACTCCCCACTTTTAGCCATTGTGCAGCAAATGGCAGAGCAAAGCAAGTAATCCTGACCTTTCCTAGGAAGGCCAGTGGAACTCGACACCTCAAAGAAAATTTGCAAATAATAGAGCAGAATGGTATTTTTACAGCATGATTTTAAAAGCACGTGGTCAAAAACTGCACATGTATTCCTTTTATTCTTTCAGTGTTCGTCTGCTTCCTTTCTATTATTACTTATTTTCGCTTTCATTCCTCCTTTTTTCTTTTGTCCTGTTTTCTTTCAGTCCACAGTATGAATTATAGGATTCAGGCATATTAGCAGGTGATATTTGCTGCTTTATGAATCGGCCAGAGGTACAAGGCATATTCTTCCCTCCTCCTGACTCAGTCACTGTCCTGTTATTTTACACGAGCAGATGTTTCTGCAAGTGGTAGCCATCGCCTGTGACAATCAGAAAGTGGGATTGGGTGTGGGGTGGTTCAGCTGCACTACCCATGGCGGGAATTACACCTCTTTAGAGCTGTGTTTTAAGAAATGTGTCTTTTCTAACTTGTCATTGATTAGTTGTCTCTCTGGCCCACGGTTTACTTTGCTGGGAAAACTCGTTATAGGACGCCGATTTATCCTCCTTAAAACCAAGTTTTGGGTTCGGTTGCACTGAAGTTGACCATGAAATTCGATGACCACTCTTTAAGAGGAGGTCTGCGACGTAGAGTGAACAAGTATCACCCGTAAGGGTCTCTAGGTGCTGGTGGCAGTCGGGAAGATTAAGCAAGCTATTGCCCAGAGTCAAATGGTGCTGGGCTAATGTGCCGGGGATCGAACCGTGTTCCCCAGATTCCGGAGTCAGTCGCCCTGGCCGCGGCGCCACACCTGCTCAGCAACACCCCACAGATCTACAGAATCATCCGGTTATTTCCAGCGAGTATATCCGGTTGATCACTCATGGTTAAAATAATCCTTTCATTACAACACCATATCGGTGATTTCAATCCCGGTGACAGGCCATTGCATCTGAGCTTTTACATGACGTCCTCTAACAAAACGCCACTCAGTTGTAGTATTTCAGGTCCCTCTATATTCCACCCAACTGCCCCATATCATGCTCCACTTCCTCTGGTAACCACGGCTTTGGTACAACACCTTTTCAGTTGCACAGCACCATTCACGGTCCGCTTCCCATTCCGTGACCCCTGGGGAATGTCGCGCTCCCCACGCCCAGGCAATATTACTTTTGGCTACGTAACTGCTATCATTCGCCATATCCTTGTGTATTTTGGCCATGGAGTTTCCCATCACACATCATATATGCCATCGAGCTTCTAACATGATCTCCTGACCCATCACCCCAGACATCACCAGTGTTATCCCATTCTATTGCATTTCGGTACTGTTGGATTCAGGGGCCGGCCCAAAGTATGTGAAAATAGGTGCCCATCGTCCAATTGTCAGTGTAGGTACGGCCCATTTGGTGTAGCAGTGCTCTAGAGGTGTATGATCTGTGCAGAATTCGGAGTTTTATAAGGTGAAAATGTGCTCTCGTAGCCACCTCCCGCCAACTACGTTCTTCCAGCCAAGCCCTCGCCACTGTACCTCGCATCAACAAGACCACCATGGGAGGCAGATCCTTCTCATACCTGGCTGCTAAAACATGGAACTCACTCCCCGCTTACCTTCGCCTTACCCAGAACCACCTAGCATTCAGAAAGCAACTTAAAACGTGGATATTTGACAAGTAATCCTCCTCCCCTATCTAAGCGCCTTGAGACCCTCTGGGTATGTAGTGCGCTATATAAATTCTCTGACTTGACTTGACTTGACATTTGCCCAGTCGTCCTCCTCTAGGGTGCCTACTTCAGCCTCCCGGAGTGCCCCAAGGGGGCATAGGGTATTGGTAATTTGTTTTGTCAATGAGGGAAGTGGCCTTCTCTGGGATCGGATATAACACCCTATACTTGAACAGTGTGTGTTCCGGTATCTGTTAGCTCACCGGGATATGGGTTTGCAATGTATGCTTTAGTTGCAAATATCTCATTCCGAATCGGGCATTTACTACTCCGCTTGCATGTCAGCGAACCTCACAATCGTTTGTCCTCACCAAACGTCTCCTAAGTAGTCCATCCTCATTAACAGAAACCCTTCAGTCTACCAGCCTCTTGTAGGAGGTCACTATCCCACAGGGGAGTCCTTTCAGTTAATCTGCCCTCCCAGGCCAGGAATAGGGGGCCATATTATCAAGAACAGGCGCTAAAATTATCGCCGCTTTATCGGCAGGAAACTGCCGCTAAAGAGGCGATAATGGGCTTGATAATGTCCTTGTGAATTCCCATAGCAGCCCAGGTTCTGGTATTAACCTGGGCTGCTATTGGAATTCACAAGGGCATATTATCAAGCCCATTATCGCCGATTTAGCGGCAGATGCCCTCCGATAAAGCGGCGATAATTTTATCGCCTGTTCTTGATAAGCCCCTTAGTCTTTTCCCTCCATATGCGCACTGTTTGTGTGTGCGTCTGTAAGCTGTGTTCTGTTTTTATACGGTAAAGTGTTTCAGGGTACCCCCTCCGCCTCATTGAGTGGTGGTCAACCCTATAGGGGTTTTCGCCCTGCAAACACCCAGTCATTAATTGTGGCCATATTTGCTGCCTAGTAGTACTTCCTGATGTCTGGAATTGCTAGTCCTCCCTCAATCACTCCCCTCTGCAGCTTGTGGAGGGCTACCCTGGAACTTCCCCCATCCCATAGAAGCTGTCTTTTTTTGTTGTCAATCTTTAAAAAAAAAAAAGTCGGACGGTATTGTGCAGAAGGTGTTCTGGAGGACATACACGAGGCGCTGGAGCATCATCATTTTAAACAGGACAACTCTTCCCATCAATGTGACGGGCAGTGTCCTCCAATGTAACTTTACCACTAGATGGCAGGGTCAGAGTGGGCCAGGCCAACACAAACAAAAGGGACTTAGCCCAGTTCATCCGATTGTCAGAGTAACTGCAGAACAATTGGATTATATGAAGTATGCAATTAGTTCATTCAAGACTGGGGGTTTGTGGCATATAACAGTATGCCATCGGCATATAGCAATATTTATCTCCCAATTCCCCCCCCCCCCCAACCCCCTGCTGCCCCTGCCCTCCCCTTTTTATTATACTTCTCAGCAGGTCTCCCTTAACCCACTCCGCCAGGGGATCTACCGCGCCACGTTCACTCATACCCTGGCCAGAGGGTTTGTGTATAGTAGCCAAACCCAGGCACAGAACAGTGGGCCAAATCCAAACCTTTCCAGAACCGCAAACCAGTATGCCCACTCAATACTACTAAACGTCATACGGGCGTCCAACGAGATGAGCACTGCAACTTCGTTGGTAATATGTAGTACACCATACAGACTATAATTAAGCCTGGCACTTCTATGGGGCATAAAACCCGATTGATCGGGTGTGAATTGTGGATGTTAAGTCTGGTCGCTATTACCTTGGCCAGCATATTCTGTAATGAGATTGTCCAATAGGAAGGACAGTAGTCCGTGGGCTTGTCGTGTTTTGGAATGACCACAATTGTGGCTGTTGTTGGTCCACTGGTAGGCTCCCCTGCTCCAATGCCTCCTGAGGTTAAGCATATGTGAGGCCACCAACGACTCCACTCCCTTGTACAGTTCAGCCGGCAGGCAATTTGGTCCAGCTGCCTTTCTAGACTGTCAGTCTCTAATCGCGCTATATATTTCCTTTACCTCAGCCCCTCCCTCTCACTCCCTTCTTTTCCAATTTAGCATCCTAATCAACTCTATTAAATCCGGGTCTCCTCTAGATCCATGTCCCTCTTCTATCCTGTGCGCCTTAAAAGAGGTTATTACTTCCCCTCTCACAGACCTGTGCAATTCCATCTTCCAAACGGGTATATACCCTGAAATCTGGAAAACTGCGATCATCAAGCCCTTGCTAAAGAAACCTTCCCTGGACCCCTCTGATTCAGTCAACTCCCCTTCCAAAATATTCGAAGCCATCATGAATAAACAGCTGGCGAATTTCTTTGATTGCCATCAGCTCCTAGATGACACCCAGTTTGGTTTCAGGAAGGGCCATGGGACTGAGACTGCTTTGATAAAGGCCTCAGATGAGATCGGGACCATACTGGACCAGGCCGGGGCAGCGATCCTGGTTCTTCTAGATCTCTGCCGCCTTTGACACAGTCGATCATTCCATCCTGATCGACCGTGTCACCTCCCTGGGAGTGACCCACCGTGCCAGGGACCTCATTGCCTCCTTTTTGGCTAATCGTACCCAGGCAGTAAAACTAGGCTCCTTCTACTCGCCAACATTTACCCTACCGTGTGGGGTGCCGCAGGGCTATGCACTAAGCCCCACTTTATTTAATATATATGTGGCAGATTTGGCGAGAGTCATTAAAGCTCATGGTCCCCGCTTAACCACCTATGCGGATGATACCTAATTGGTGTTGGCGATACACAAAGATGGGCCAGCTGTGGCTGCAAGATTTCAGGAAGGAATAAGGACCATCAGTTCGTGGATGTCTAGTAATTGCTTGAAGCTAAACACGGACAAGACCGAGGTTATGACCTTTGGCAACCTTGCACCAGAATGGTCCTCTAGCTGGTGGCCCAGTGAAATGGGTCCACCCCCGACCCCGGTTGCCAAGGTCAGAAACCTCGGCGTTGTGTTTGACGATAAGCTGCTGTTCAAACCTCATGTGAACAAGGTGGTCTCTTCATCTTTCTTCATGCTAAGAAAAATCAGAAAACTGCTGCCATACCTCCCGTCGGGAGCTGGGAAAACTTTGATTTCCACCCTTGTCTTCTCAAAATTGGACTATGGCAATGCCCTTTTTCTTGGCACACAGGAACAGATTCTAGCTAAAATGCAGTCTGTGCAAAATGCAGCGGCCAGAATTCTGCTTGATATCCCCAGTCTCCGCTCAACCTCCATGGCCATACACCATTTGCATTGGCTAAGAGTTGAGAATCGCATAAAATTTAAAGCTCTTTGCATTGCTTACAAAGCTATTCATGACACCGGACCAAGGTTCCTCAAAGATGCTTTTCGAATTTATGCCCCAAAGATACCTTCGCTCTGCTAGTACCTATCTTCTTGCTGTCCCGCGTACCAGAACCGCCAGCTGGGGAGACCGGCGTTTCCTAGTAGCCACCCCCAAGCTGTGGAACTCCCTTCCTCTGCCCATTAAAACCAGTCCAACCCTCACTATCTTCCGAAAACTTTGTTATTTGATCAATGATTTTAAGGTAGCTTCATCTCAGGAGTCCGATCTGCGCCGAGACACCCTCGGGTATTTACACGCAATAAAAATCTCATAAACATAATGTCCTTATCCTCCAAATTAAATATGGGGAGGTGAGCATCGTAGAGGATTTCAGCACAGTCTATTCGATGCAGACTTATACAGTTGTTCATTGTAATCCGCAAACACTGCAGCTATCTATTCGCCTGTCTTACAAATCTCTCTGTGCTGTGCACAGATCTCTAATACCCAGTTCCTTTCTTTTGTCCTTTTTGTTTCCAGCCAGGCCATTAGTGTGTTGGCTTTATCTCCAACCTCAAAGATTCTTCTCTTAGTTGCCCTGGCCGGTACCCTGGCTTTCTCTAACGCAGTATCATGCATTTCCTGTTTGATACAGATTTGATGACTAACCTGTACGTCTGGTATCCCAGACTGCCTAGCTGTGGTTTCTAGCCAAATGATTTCCCTCTTCAGTGCTTCATATTGAAGTATTGGCACCTTCTCTCCTGTCCACCCCCATCCCCCTGCCAAGGCCTCTGCATGCACCCTTTGCACCGATTTGTACGCCTCCCGCAACACACACAGCGAGCACACAGTGCCCACATTATCTCTGAAATATTGCTCCGTTCGTTCTCTTAACTTGTCTCGGACCTGTTCATCTTTGAGGAGCCATGGGTTCAGTTGGTGCTGCAAAGTGTATGTTCTAGTTGGTCACTGCAGTCGTACCTTGACAGGAGAGTGGTCAGATATACCGAAGCGTTCATGTCCCCACTCAACACCAGGGCACTGAATAGGGGCTCCTGTAGTAGTGTGCTAAGCATGGGCAAGGGGCCGGCATGCAGTCTCGTGGCACATACACTGAACATACATTTATAACTCGACCCTCGCTTGCGCTCATAAGTTCCACATATCTGTCCATCCGATTGTGCCACACCCTGCTAGGTATAAAGGGAAGGGCTGTTTTGGATAATATCCCTACTCCTTGTGAACCTGTTGTGAACCCCGCGTGTGCCAGTAGTTTGGACCCAAATCTGTCTGGAGCTTTGCACAGGGGTGTGGAGTTTTTAAAATCTACTTGGCCAAGGGACAAAATGCTGCTGAGATCTACATGGCCTGTAAAATCTACTTGTCCCTACATCAATTCTTGCCTTTCACATTTGAACCAGGAGTCTGCTTAATCTGTAAAAAAAAAAAAAAGCACCAAGCTTGTTATGTGAGCCTGGTGCGGGCGTTTATTTTTTTTACACGTTTTTGATATAGAGCAAACATGACCCGAAGGCGAGCACTTCTAATGAACACTGGGTGGGGGGGAGCAGGGTTGTTATGCGTGTGTGTGTGTGTGTGTGATGGGCATAGGGATCGTGGTTGGTAATATGGTGATGAAGCAGCCCCACTCTTTCTTCACAGTATGTGACATTTTTCTCCCTTTGCTCAGTCTTGAGTCTGTTACAGGAGTCCCTGGCCCTACTCCTTCTCATGCACTGTTCTGAATACTGTATGTAGGGGGCAGTGTGAGCATAGCAGATACAGTATGTGAGGCTGGAGAAGGTGCTTTTGGCTCAGTGGTCGAATAAGTGTATTATAAAAGAATGGGAACTGTTAGTTATGCTGCACAAAATGAATACAGGGTGAATGAGTCTGGGGTTGCGGTCAAAGCAGTAGCAAAAAAATATATATATCTATTTAACTTTTTTTGGTCTTTCACCTTCAGGTAGTACAGTAATGGACAGCTTTAATGAAAATTAAATGCAGGTTATAAAAGCATCTGCCAGTTTCTGCAGTTATCCTCCAGTTTTATCACATTCCCGTGGCATGGTTGCACATGTTGCTGCTAACAGAGCAGAAGTGTGAAAGGTGTCACTTCCACTGATGTTTGTTGGGCAGGCACACTACACTGAAGTCTGTGGCCCGCCTTCTGGGTAACTATGAATCGATTTAGAGGTGAAAGACGCAGGAATGCTGGTACATAATTCCAAGAATCTGGACGGGCAAGAAGTGAACACAGTTTGTGCAAATGTTAAAATCTTAGTATCCATGATACGACTTCTGCTCAGGGAGATAACATCATGCAAGATCACTTTTTTCAGTAGTTCAGTTATTGATAACCATGCTACCGAACTCCTAGGCCTTCCCTTCCCTGGATTCTGCTGGCCATTTAAAACAAGGCTGTCTGGGAGCTTTATTATCTGAGGGCTCTGAATTTTTTTCGGGTATGGGAGTGCTTCTATCTGCCCTTTGTTCAAATGAATCCATCATTCTGGAAACCCTCCCACTTACTAGGAATTTTGTCATAGAAAAAGTCAGAGGATGTGGCTCAGAACAAGAATAGCAACACCTCTGTACCTCCACGGCAGCACATTTCCATTTATTGAGCCTTCAGCACTCGTACCTGATGAACAGGCCACGCACACCAAACTGACCTGTCTACTTGAGGGCCTCGAATACTGGGGAAGGGGAATCCTTAAAAAGGAACCAAAAAGTAAAAGAATGAATTGCCACAAATACCCATATTTTCACATTTGAAGGAGGATACCCTTTAGACAAACTGGATGCTGAAGTCTGTCCTTTTTGTGAGAGGAAGGATGAATAGATACGCCGAAACATCTACAAACATTCCAATGACTTACGGGCCACATACATATTTCTGGTTTGGAGTTTAGCAGGCCAGAGAGCAATATGATCTTTCTGGCAGTATATTACACTCCGTTAAAACTTTACAAGGAGTGGAAGCAGAGTCGAAGTCTGCCGCGCCGAAGACTAAAGTCAAGGTGGTCGAGCCGAGTGCGTCGGCGCCGAAGATGGTCGACACCAGCGAAGGACTCGGCGACCCGAAGAAAGCTCTCGGTGACCCGAAGAAAGGACTCAGTGACCCGAAGGTTCTCGAGACTCCGCGTCAACAGGACAGGGCCAAGAGCGGCACACCCCGAGAGTCTACTCCTGGTGAGGCCTCGAAGGATCCCGTCGAACCGGCGCGCCCGTCCGCCCCTTTCACCAAGAAGGTGACTGACTCCTTACAGCGCATCCGGGAGAAGGCCTCATCGGTCGGACCAAAGGATCCTCCGCCTCCGAAGCCGGTCAAGAAACCTCACAAGGCGTCAACGCCCATTCACTTTACATTGCCGCCAAAGGTGGCGCCGAAGGCTTTCACTCCTAAGGCGGTCGCCAGCGTCCCCGAGAAGGTTTCCTCGGCGCCGAAGTCGTCGACGGTGGCCCCCACCCCAAAGCCTCGACGACCTTCAGTAGACGAGCAACAAGAACACTTTATTGATGCGGAAGTGGGCAGGCTTTCCCTCCACAAGCGGAAAATTGCCCCAGAACATCCAATGGAGTCCTACAAGATTCCTCTGAAGAAAAAGAAGGACTCTGCTTCCACTCCTGTCTTGGTGGAACCACTTTCTCCACAGACTCATGTTTCGCCCACTTACTCTGATGTGGACGCTGGGGAGGGCGATGATGAGGATGAGTACAGCTATCCCGTCTATACAGACCCTGAGGATGCCTATGAACCCTGGGCCGCTGGTGCTGACCCAGGTGATCCTCATTCAGGACAAGATCCTCAACTATATTCTGTGAAGACGTCTCCTACAGAAGACTCTGCAGTATTCAATGCCCTCATTGAACGGGCAGCTAACAATCAACGTCCAGCTCCATGCTGACCCTATTGACGTCTATTTCCTTTTTGATACCTTCTTAGTCTCGGAGAGAACTGTCAAGACTCTGCCTATGTTGAAAGGTGTCTTAAAACATGCTGGAGAGATCTTTAAAGAGCCTACCAGGGCGAGGGTGATAAACCCTAGGATAGAAAAGAAGTATAAGTCGGCGCCTACTGATCATACCTACATCAAAGGACAGTTGCCTCTGGACTCTCTTGTCGTCTCGAATGCCCGGAAGAGGGCTAATTCTCAGACTACGGGTGATGCTCCTCCCCCAGACAAAGAATCTTAGGTCTTTGAGGCATCAGGGAAAAGGGTAGCAGCACAAGCGGCCAACATCTGGCGCATTTCAAATACAAAAGCGCTTCTGGCGAGGTATGACAGGGCACACTATGATATTCGAGACCCTGTTGCAGCACCTGCCTGATGAATACAAGGAGGCAGCTGAGATGCTTATTCAGGAAGGGAAGCTGATCTCTAATGCTTTAATTAAGTGCGCTCTGGACGTGGCTGACACCGCAGCCAGGGCTGTCAACACTAGTGTTATGCTACGACGACATGCCTGGCTGAGAATCTCTGGATTTAAGCCAGAGATACAAACCACCATCCTTAATCAAACAGTGAATCCAGATCACCTGTTTGGCCCAGAGGTTGACACCACCTTAGAAAAGATTAAGAAGGGCACTGAAACTGCTAAATCCATCGGTGCCTTACAGTCCCAGTAGTTTCGGGGTGGGTCTTTTCGTCGCTCAAGCACTAGGGGCGTTTCCAGAGGCCTGCTCTCCCAAACCCCGCAGTACTACAAAGGCAACACTCAGTCCACATACACCAACAAGAGTCGAGGTGGATATCGTGGTAACAGCGCCAAGGGCAGAGGTCGTGGGAACAACAACTCCAGATCCTCTGCCACCAACAAACAGTGACGCCTTGTCACTGCCCCCAGGCCACGCAACACCGGTCGGGGGGGGAGACTCCAGCAGTTCCTGCCGGTCTGGAGAACCATCACCACAGACCGGTGGGTCAGAAAACTTATACAATACGATTATTGTCTGGAGTTAACATCCACTCCACCCAACATACCCCCAAGACATCGTCCTATGTCTGCCGAGCATTTGCACTTATTGCAGCAGGAGGTCATCGTCATGCTGCAAAAAGGAGCAATAGAGCTCGTGCCTGTGCAGGAAAGAGGCACAGGGGTCTACTCCCTGTACTTCTTAATACCAAAGAAGGACGGGTCCCTCAGGCCCATCCTGGACCTCAGGCCCCTCAACCAGTACCTCCTGTCGGAGCACTTCCATATGCTGACCCTGCAGCAAGTGCTCCCGTTGCTCAGTCAGGGGGATTTTCTCGCAACTTTAGACCTAAAGGATGCGTATTTTCACATTCCACTGCACCCATCACACAGAAAGTACCTCCGGTTCACCATCCAAAACCAACACTACCAGTTCAATGTTTTACCTTTCGGAGTCACCACGGCACCCAGGGTGTTCACAAAGTGCCTAGCGACAGTGGCAGCGCACCTAAGGAGACGGAACATCCAGGTCTACCCTTATCTGGACGACTGGCTCATCCAGGCGAAGTCAGCCCAGCAGTGTGCCGCTCACGTGTCCCACACCATTCACCTCCTTCACGATCTGGGATTCTCGCTGAATTATCCAAAATCCCACCTCCAGCCCGCCCACATACGACAGTATCTGGGTGCGACGATAAACACTCTGGCAGCCACAGCACAGCCGAATTCAGTGAGGGTCAGCAGCATTCAATCGCTGATACAGTAGTTCAGACCTCAACACTCGCTTCCAGGAAGAGTGTTCATGCAGTTGATAGGCATGATGGCCTCCTGCATCTCCATAGTACCGCACGTGAGACTACATATGCGTCTGCTTCAGGAGTGCTTAGCACGTCAGTGGACTCAGGCTCACGGACAGTTGAAAGACCTAGTGTTGGTGATCGGTCGGGCATACAACTGCATTGGTGGAATCCACAAAACCTTTGCAAGGGACGACTGTTCCAAGAGCCTGTGCCACAGATCATCCTGACAACGGACGCTTCTCTCCAGGGATGGGGAGCTCATGTACTCCATTACACTGTGCAGGGACTATGGACGCAACGGCAACGGAAGATGCATATCAATGTTCTGGAACTGATGGCAATCTTCATGGCACTAAAAGCTTTCAAAGTACATCTGTGCAACAAGGTCGTGTTGATCCGGACAGACAACATGACAGCCATGTACTACGTTCAGAAACAGGGAGGTACCCACTCTCTGCAGCTGTCTCATCTGGCTCAGAGCATGTGGAAGTGGGCCATTCAGAGGAACATCTTCCTCATGGCAGAACACCTCCCAGGCAAGGACAATCAGATGGTGAACCTGCTCAGCAGGTACAGCCACCAAATGCACGAGTGTACTCCACCCGTACTTCCAAAAGTGGGGTCATCCAGAGATAGACCTGTTCGCCACAAGGGAGAACGCAAAATGCCAAAGCTTCGCCGCCAGGTTTCCACACCCACAGTCGCAGGGCAATGCGATATGGATGAACTGGTCAGGCAGATTTGCGTACGCTTTTCCCCCAGCACCTCTGATACCGCTGGTGGCACGCAAACTCAGGCAGCACTCGATGACTCTCATCCTGGTTGCTCCAACGTGGGCTCGCCAACCATGGTACACCACGTTTCTAGAACTGTCCGTGGTACCGCATCAGAGGCTACGCCTCACACCCAGCCTTCTGACGCAGAGCCATGGCGACATTCAGCATCTAGATCTGGCGCAGCTCAACCTGGCGATCTGGCTCCTGAGGTCTTGGGGATTGGCTACCTAAACTTGCCTCCGGACTGCATGGACATCATCCGGGAGGCGATGAAGCCCACCACTAGAGCATGCTACGCGGCGAAGTGGAAGCGGTTTGTCATTTACTGTGCAGACCACAACATTAACCTGCTAGATGCATCTATTCAGAACATCATTTGTTATCTTTTCCATCTGTACAAATGTAATTTGGCTTATGCTTCCATTCGCATACATCTATCTGCGATGGTTGCTTATCTTCAAAACAGGCAGCACCTCTCACTTTTCAGGGTGCCTGCTATTAAAGCCTTTCTAGAAGGGCTCAGGCGAGTTATTCCTCCGCGGACTCTGCCAGCTCTGGAGTGGAACCTCAATGTGGTCCTCACCAGGCTGATGGGTCCCCCCTTTGAACCGCTGCATTCCTGCGAGATTCAATTCTTGACATGGAAAGTGGCTTTCCTTATAGCGATTACATCGCTGCAACGAGTTAGTGAGCTCCAGGCACTAACTATACAAGAGCCATTTATTCAAATTCATTCCAACAGGGTGGTGCTTCGCACTAACCCTAAATTCCTTCCTAAGGTAGTATCTCAATTCCATATTAACCAAACTATTGAATTACCTGTGTTCTTCCAAAATCCTGAGTCATTGGCGGAGAGAATGCTCCACACCCTTGACGTCAAAAGGGCCTTGATGAATTCCATTGATAGGACCAAGGATTTTAGGAAGTTAAACAACTCTTTGTTGCCTTTGCGCCACAAAACAAAGGTAACCCCATTTCCAAAGCTGGTATAGCTAGGTGGATAGTTAAATGTATTCAGATCTGCTATCTGAAAGCCAAACGTACTCTCACCATTCCACCACGGGCCCACTCCACCAGAAAGTTGGGGGCCTCCATGGCTTTCCTTGGAAATATCCCTTTGGAAGACATATGTAGAGCAGCCACATGGTCTACCACACACACACACATTTCCAAAGCATTATTGTGTTGATGTGCACTCCAAACAGCAGGCAGCTGTAGGGCAGGCTGTTCTGAAAACACTTTTCCAAACTGCTGCAGCTGGCACGGGCGGCCGCCGCTAATGGAGGGATTGCTATGTATTCTATGCACAGATATGAATTCAGCAGCCCACATGCCTCGAACCGAATAGGCTACTTACCAGTATGCATCTGTTCTTGGCATGTAGGGCTGCTGACATTCATATCGCCCGCCCTCCTCCCCGGCGCCTGTAGCAGCTGCAGAATTCACACATACTTTTAGCATGGTCATCATTCACTTAGTTTCACTCCATCTTGGTCACAATGGCTAAAAACAATCTGAGGATGGAGTCGATGCCCATGCGCACTGTAGTCCAGGGGAGGAGCCCCCTATCTCGTGATACTTCGAAGACTCTTCCAGGACAACAATGTGCAATCAACCGGACCCAACACTAGGCGGCGATCTATGCACAGATATGAATGTCAGCGCGTGGACACGCCGGTGCGCGTAACTCGGCGCTTTACAAATGTCCCTATTATTATTATTATTATTATTATTATTATTATTATTATTATTATTATTATTATTATTATTACATGCCAAGAACAGATGCATACTGGTAAGAAGCATATTCGTCTTGTCAGCCTACTACAGATTATTATAAGGCACTGCTTTTGTATATATAATTACCGTGGGACTCCCTCCTTGGTGACGGGGAATGATTCAGGCATGTGAATCATATACCAATACTCGATAACCGTAGTTACAGGTAAGTAACTTCTTTTCATATTCAACGTCTACATTCCGGTATCGGAGAGTACTGCCCCACTCGATCCTATGCTGGTTTAGTTTAGTGTCCATTTGGAGGCTTCGCATTTTGCCACCACTGGCTTTGGGGGCTATGCAGTAATTGGCCCCGGGGATGCTGTTGTGATGCTAATCACTACTGCTGTGCGTGATTTCAGTTTAACTGCTCTTAAGGTCACGGGGTGACAGTCACTACTGATAGCCTCTTGCATCTTCCATTACAGAGTAGAGGGGTTGAGAAGGGGGGTAACGAGGCAGGAGTTCTCTTAGTAAAGGGTGGGGGCAGGGGAGCAGCAAGTGCATATACTTCGAGGGAGATCCCCCCCCCCCCCCCCCCCCCCATACATATATTCAACATAAAAGTCTCGTAAATGTGTACCTTAAGTGCAAGTACGGCTCTACAAAGCACTGATGACATGACACAAAGGCAGGCCATCCGGCAGCTGAAGAGATGCTGCACTAAGGTGCTGCTCTAAGGTGCTGGACGTCTGCACACCAGCACTCACAGGCAGTGATGCAGTGCACACACACTGCCGGTCTCCTCTACTGCTCCTATTTGCTGCCGACACTCGCCATAATACCAGGAGAAGCACTGCACACCGACCTGCTCAAAGGCAGCCTCTCAGCCTTCGTTGTGTTAGTATTGTTGCAGCACGCCTGGCGGGAAAGGGGCGTTTGAATCTGCTCTGCGCCGACCAATTAACAGGTGCAGTCAACCCGGCTATGGCACTGCTCCAATAGCAGCGATTAGGTCAATATGAGCCCGCCCTTCCTGCAGCCACAAGAACGCCTCACTTGACGCTTTCCGTGACAGCAGGCAATGAGTTTCTATTGATGATTAGAGCGAGTTGGTTACAAGAAGCTACACCTTCTAAGCGGTCATTATGGCAGTGCTTATTTTTAATCTAAATGTAAGCCTCGCAGCGGTCGGCTACAAACTACCACTAGCTGAGAGAGACGAATGTTTCACTCCCCCAGCCAATCACTGGCTAGGCTCGAGCCCAGTCATGGGTTGCTATCCAATCAGAGGCCTCTAACGGGTCTCTGGCTCTCTTCCAGCCTTTCTGATTGGCTGTGGGTACTATGGGCCTGTGTATTACTTACGTGATTTAATGTCTACTTGTCCGTGGGACAAAATAGACATTAAATCTTCTTGCCCGTCACAAAAAACATGGCTCTGGTGTCGGCGATATGATTTCCCCTCCCCTGTTTGCAGGAGTTGCTTTTCAGATGTGTTTCCTGTAGTAGGATTATATGTGGTTGTGGGACTTCGGACCGGGGTTGCGACAGTATTGCGGGGTTCTCAAAAAGATTCGCACACACTGGGGTACTGGGTAGTGCAGGTTTTATTGCTTTATACAGGCGTCGTTTGCGAATAGGCACTCTGTAAAAGGGTAGGGGTGAGTCCGCCTCCTCCGTTCTGGCCCGACCTCCTATTCCTCGCCAGTCCCAAGGTCTTCTGGGCGTTGTAGGCCTTTTCCCTGCCGTCCTGCTGGCCTTTGGGCTCCGGTATCCCAGAAAGGAAAGAAAGAAAACAAAGTACGCTTCAGTACTAGTGCTGAGCCAAACGTTCCACGGGTAAGGGAGTGAGGGGAATCACACGTGCAAGACCCAAGTCTGACTGTGGGACGTGAACCCTTGAGAAAGCCCCAAGGGTGTGTAGGGGGGGTTTTACTTTATGCGGGTTTCCCTCGGCTACCCGTTTCCCACGCTCTGGTGTCGGACCGTACCTGGGTGAGCCACACTTCCGTGTTAGTGTGGCTGGGCGATGCGCGTCCCGCAGAGCCCCCTGGCTTCTCGCGGTACTCCACCTCAGGTCTGTAGACTGGTCCCGCCGCCGGCTTCCTCCTTGGAATCGTCCCGTAACTCAGACTCGTCTCCGACTCCGTCCGGCTCCACCTTCCTGCTTTCTCTCCGCTCTCCTTGTCCTCCGACCTCCGATCTTGATCTTCCTCCGACCTCCACTCTTGATCTTCCTCCGACCTCCGCTCTTGATCTTCCTCCGACCTCCACTCTTGATCTTCCTCCGACCTCCGCTCTTGATCTTCCTCCGACCTCCGCTCTTGATCTTCCTCCGACCTCCGCTCTTGATCTTCCTCCGACCTCCGCTCTCGATCTTCCTCCTCCTCCGTCCACTCGACTCCGCTCTCTCTCCACTCGCTCCACCAACCTCCAACTCCACCTCCGGGTGTCTCGCACCCCTGGCTGGACTCCGGAATGGGTTTTACTTCGTCGGGACGGGCGTGGCGCCAATCCGTCTCCGCCCCCTTAAAGGTGTAGTCCTGTAGGCTCACGGCTGCAGGGTGTCTCCGGACGATGTCAGGGGTATTCCAGGCCTCGGTGTTCTGTGAAGAGAAAGTAGACACATTACTAGGCAGACCAGGGGGGCCCTCGTCGGGGTCCCCCGCGTCACACATCCCCCCCCTAGGATTCTCCCGATCGGGGAGAGGGTAACGAGACAGAAAGTCCGCATGGACGTTCTCGGCCCCCTTCTGGTGCCGGACCTGAAACCGAAAGGGCTGCAAGGCCAGGAACCAGCGCATGACGCGAGGGTTGTTCGAAATGTTCCGAGCCATCCATATGAGAGGGGCATGGTCCGTGTACAACAGGAAAGAGCGCCCTTCAAGGTAGTAGCGTAGCTTGTCCACCGCCCACCTGATGGCCAGGCACTCCTTTTCAATAGTCGGGTACCTAACCTCCCTTGGAAACAGCTTCCGACTGATGTAGAGAATGGGGCGGAGACCCCCCTCCCCAGAGTCCTGGGACAACACCGCCCCGATACCAAAGTCAGAGGCATCCGTATGCAATACAAAAGGCTTGTTAAAGTTGGGCGAAGTAAGAACCGGCCTGGTGGTGATGGCTTTTTTTAGGGTCTGGAAGGCAGTCCACATGGCCGGCGACGGGTTGTGGAAGTCCAGGCGGGCCTTGGTTTTCCTGAGGGTATTGGTCAGGGGCGCCGCGACCTCAGAAAAGGAGGGAATAAAACGCCGGTAATACCCTACCAAACCCAAAAAGGCACGCATGTCCTTAAGAGACTTCGGAAACGGGGTTTCCGCGATAGCCCGAACCTTTTCTACCTGAGGTTCAATGAGTCCGTGACCTAGAAGGTACCCCAAATATTTCACTTTATGGTACCCGATCCTGGACTTCCTGGAATTGACATGTAGACCCGCCGATTCGAGCAAACTGAACACGGTATCCAGATGTTGCAAGTGTGTCTCCCAGGAGGGACTGAAGATGATGATGTCATCAAGATAAGCGGAGCAATATTGATGATGCCCCCTTAGAACCGTGTTCATGAGTCTCTGGAACGTGGCGGGCGCCCCATGTAGACCGAAGGGCAAAACCGTAAACTCGAACAGCCCCTCCGAGGTGGAAAAGGCCGTCTTTTTCCTGTCCTCTTCGCGCAGGGGCACCTGCCAGTACCCCTTCGTCAGGTCCAGAGTACTGATATATTTTGCCTCCCCGAGTTTCTCGATGAGCTCATCGATCCGGGGTATGGGGTAGGAATCACAAGCCGACACTTCGTTTAATGCCCGGAAGTCCATGCAAAAACGGCTGCTGCCGTCGGGTTTGGGCACCATGACTATGGGCGACGACCACTCACTCCGGGAAGGCCGTATCACCCCTAACCTGAGCATTTCTGCCACCTCTTTCGCTATGGCCTCCCGCTTAGCCTCAGGGATTCTATACGGTCGTTGCTTGACCACGGTACCAGGCGGCGTCTCAATTCGGTGCTCAGCCAAAGAGGTTTTTCCCGGAAGGTCCGAGAAGATGGATGCGTGTTTCCTCAGTACCGGACGGAGGCCCTTCTGCTCAGCCTCAAACAATTCCTCGCTGACAACCAAGTCCTCCATCGTGGAGCTGAGGGACTTGGCGGGATTCAGGACCAGATGGGCCGCCCTGGGTGGGGTTCCCAGCCATTTTTTTAGGAGATTTATGTGAAAAATCTGAGTCTTTCTGCTGGTAAGACGGAGACGATAGGTCGTTTTACCGATCGTCTCAATGACCTCATAGGGGCCCTGCCACTCGTTACTAAACTTTTTGGACATTGATGGCAGCAACACCAGGGCCCAGTCACCTACTTTTAGCGACCTCCACTTTTTCCCCTTGTTATAATGGGTCTGTTGGTGCTTCTGACTGTCCTCCAAGTGTGTAAACGCGAGTTCCCTGATCTTTCCTAATTTGTTCCTCAGATTCGAGCTGTATTCGAGAAGACTTCTTATTTCACCGCCTTGTTCCTTTTCCCACATATCCTTTGTCATATCCAGCAAGCTCCGCGGCTGTCTCCCATACAGCATCTCGAAAGAGGAACACCCCAAGCTGCTTTGTCGCTGGCCCCTGATCACATATAGGGCTACGGGCAACAGGGAGTCCCAGTCGGAGTGGTTTACCTCGACCATTTTCTTCAGGACCGTTTTCAAGGTCCTGTTGTAACGTTCAACCAGCCCATCCGTTTGTGGGTGGTACACGGACGTCTTGATCTGGTGTAAGCCCAACAATTGGCAAACCTCCTGCATAACCTTGGACATGAATGGGGTCCCCTGGTCCGTGAGGATTTCTTTAGGGAACCCAACTCGAGAAAACAACTCGAGGAATTTGTCGGCAATGTTCCTGGAGGTGGGGGACTTTAGAGGAAACGCCTCAGGAAATCTAGTGGCGTAGTCCACGATAACGAGGGCATATCTAAACCCTTTTTTTGTGGTTGTCAAAGGGCCTATTAGATCCATCCCCACTCTCTCGAATGGGGTCCCAATGACTGGCAGAGGTTGTAAGGGCACCGCCACCGGACGTTGGGCATTCTTCCGTTGACATAGGTCACAGGTTTGACAATGTTTTTTTATGTCGCTGTAGATACCCGGCCAGTAGAAGTTCCGGAGGACATTCTGGGTCGTTTTTTCGCTCCCGATGTGTCCCGCCAGTAGGTGGGTATGGGCATAGTACATTATTTGGTCGCGGAAACAGACCGGTACCAGCAGTTGCATCGGGTCATCCTTAGAGGGTACTCTATACAAAAGTTCTTCTTTTATCAGAAAGTGGGGGTAGGAGAGACTAGGATTAGTTAAGTTAGCATGGGCCTGTTCCCAAGCATTGATGAGGGTCTCGTCATTGGCCTGGGCAAACCGGAAAGATCTATCTCCTTCCCAAGGACCCGTGGACAGCAAGTTGGGTAGAGACTCTCCCTGTTCCTTGTCTCGGCCCAGCCGGCGTTTGAAGAGGTTCAGGAAGTTCGGGTTATCGGTGCCCAAGATCAACGGTTCGGGTAGGGCATCCATGACCCCCACTTTCACTACCATCTGTTCCATCCCCTCTAGACCTAGCGGAATGTTAGCCACTGGATACTCCTTTACGTCCCCATGTACGCATTTGATGTACACACTGTTCTCTGGTACTAACTGTTCAGGAGTCACATATATCCCTTGTATGACGGATTGCTTGCAGCCAGAATCAAGAAGGGCCCTAACCATCACCCCATTAACAGAAACACTCACATGAAAGGAGCCTCCTAGCTCAGCCGAGTACAACACTGACTTTGGCAGATAGTTAACGTCCATTGGTTCTTCATGCGCTCTTTTCAGGGGGCACAGACGGGCTATGTGGCCCCACTGGCCACAATCGAAACACTGTGGGCCCCGGAAAGGGGGATGATCGCCAGCCGGGGGTCGGGGTGGAGGAGGGAGGGGTCCCGACGATGCCCTTGGTCTTCGCTCGGGTCTTGTCGGTCCTTTGCTTGGCTTCTCTGGTTCCGCATTATGTAGACGGGGTTGGGCCCGGGCGTAGGTGGTGGCCATCTCCATGGCTTGAGCCGTGTTCAAATTAGAGTGCTGGCGTAGCCACCGCTGTGTCCCATATGGAAGGGCTTCTAAATACTGTTCAAGGTAGATTCTGTCCATGATTTGCTCCTTGGTGCTTGTGGATGGGGTGAGCCACTTGTCGGCCGCGGTTTTTAAACGAAAGAACAAGGTCTTGGGGTTGTCACCAGCTTGTCCCCTCTCCTTACGGAACCTGACCCTATAGGCTTCGGCATCTAAGCCTAGGTGATCCAAAATCACAGTTTTGATTTGGGCATACGGGGTAGTACCGTTGTTGTTCGCGACCTGATAGGCTGCTTGGGCCTCTCCACTCAACAACGGGGCCAGGAAAAACGGCCACTTGTCCACAGTCCATCCACAAGCAAGGGCCACCCTTTCAAAATTAGTCAGAAAAGCGTCTGGGTCCTCCCCCGGGACATATTTTTGCAGGGATATGCCTGCGGGCGTGGGGTTAGCCCTGGTCTCACGTACGGTGACCGTGGCCGGGTCTCCCGTTACTCTCATTCCTTCCAATTGTTGTACTACTGAACTCCGGAACGTATCCCGGTCTAATTGGGCTGCCGCTAGCTGTTGCTCCACTGCCCATGCCAGCTGTTCTTGGCCCTTCACGAGGGCTTGCAGGATCGCATCCATCGTTGTGTCCTCGATGCTGCTCCCGGTTACAATGCCCGCATTCTCCACCACTTGTGGGACTTCGGACCGGGGTTGCGACAGTATTGCGGGGTTCTCAAAAAGATTCGCACACACTGGGGTACTGGGTAGTGCAGGTTTTATTGCTTTATACAGGCGTCGTTTGCGAATAGGCACTCTGTAAAAGGGTAGGGGTGAGTCCGCCTCCTCCGTTCTGGCCCGACCTCCTATTCCTCGCCAGTCCCAAGGTCTTCTGGGCGTTGTAGGCCTTTTCCCTGCCGTCCTGCTGGCCTTTGGGCTCCGGTATCCCAGAAAGGAAAGAAAGAAAACAAAGTACGCTTCAGTACTAGTGCTGAGCCAAACGTTCCACGGGTAAGGGAGTGAGGGGAATCACACGTGCAAGACCCAAGTCTGACTGTGGGACGTGAACCCTTGAGAAAGCCCCAAGGGTGTGTAGGGGGGGTTTTACTTTATGCGGGTTTCCCTCGGCTACCCGTTTCCCACGCTCTGGTGTCGGACCGTACCTGGGTGAGCCACACTTCCGTGTTAGTGTGGCTGGGCGATGCGCGTCCCGCAGAGCCCCCTGGCTTCTCGCGGTACTCCACCTCAGGTCTGTAGACTGGTCCCGCCGCCGGCTTCCTCCTTGGAATCGTCCCGTAACTCAGACTCGTCTCCGACTCCGTCCGGCTCCACCTTCCTGCTTTCTCTCCGCTCTCCTTGTCCTCCGACCTCCGATCTTGATCTTCCTCCGACCTCCACTCTTGATCTTCCTCCGACCTCCGCTCTTGATCTTCCTCCGACCTCCGCTCTTGATCTTCCTCCGACCTCCGCTCTTGATCTTCCTCCGACCTCCGCTCTTGATCTTCCTCCGACCTCCGCTCTTGATCTTCCTCCGACCTCCGCTCTTGATCTTCCTCCGACCTCCGCTCTCGATCTTCCTCCTCCTCCGTCCACTCGACTCCGCTCTCTCTCCACTCGCTCCACCAACCTCCAACTCCACCTCCGGGTGTCTCGCACCCCTGGCTGGACTCCGGAATGGGTTTTACTTCGTCGGGACGGGCGTGGCGCCAATCCGTCTCCGCCCCCTTAAAGGTGTAGTCCTGTAGGCTCACGGCTGCAGGGTGTCTCCGGACGATGTCAGGGGTATTCCAGGCCTCGGTGTTCTGTGAAGAGAAAGTAGACACATTACTAGGCAGACCAGGGGGGCCCTCGTCGGGGTCCCCCGCGTCACAGTGGTGCATGTCTGCGTTGACGGGGCTCGAAAAATCCACTCATTTGCAAGTCACATTCAATAAGGACGAGCTAATTTTAGGTCCTACTGGCCTTTCTGGCGAGTAGGAAGACAAACTGACACCTGACCTCTGCCTCTGAAAGCTGAGCAAATGTGACAAAATAGCAGGATTTAAAGGCATCTTTATTGCTCACAAAGTGCATGAGCAATAAAGTTTTTTAAATCTTGTTAACTTGTCACATTTGCTCAGCTTTCAGAGTCCGAGGTAAAGCGCATTTCAGTTAGGTCGAGTAGATGTTTCACGTTACTAGACCTGCAGGTCTGGTACAATTATGATTTTTCGAGCCCTGTAGTACCATTGTACGCTCAGTTTTATTTCTAAGACTGTTTACGATCCAGGTCGTGATTCTCAAAGCAAATCTGTGTCACTGAAGGAGCGGAGGGTTCGCTCCACTAGCTAAAGGAGTCATATGGATCGTCATGGTGGAAGTTTGATTGGTGTTTGGCTATGCCGGTGGCAATTGAAGGAGTCACTCCCCACCCCCCTCATGCTAGACGGTCCTGTTCCCCTGTGCGCGCCATGCAAAACCTCCTACACAACAGTAAAACTGTGCCAGCTTGAATGTGGCTATCCAACCCCTGGGCATACAACTGCCCCCCTGCCTGCTACCCTGTACTGTGGGCACAAAACCTCCCACCACCCTAATTTGCAGAGTGCCTGTCGCCCCATAACAAAACCACCAAAAATTGGCTAGGCTTGAGCTACTTGCAAGCCCGCTAGACACTCCCTCCAGCCCCCCTGCCCCTTCCAATGCACTGGATTGGTGCACCTACAACATAAGCCAAAGCAATCTATAAAGAAGTCCTATTTTAGAAATGGAAATCTTAAGCTGTGTCTCCAGTCCCAGTCCATGCCTCTGCCTCGTCGGGGTGATATCTTCACCCCTGTCCCACGTGTCTGCTTGGGTCGCCCAATGTTTCGACCATGTCCGATGGTGCTCCAGGTGGTATCCTCATTTCCTTCGGGCTGTTGGGGTATCTGTACTACTAGAAAGTCCTTCTCCATTATCTGCGGTTATGTCTATCTCAGCTGTTGCCGACCTATCTCTGCCTTTATTTGTGTGTTGCGATCGTCCTGCTGTCCTCCATCCATTAAATCCCCTACCTCCTCCAGGAATGGAGAACTACCACACCTTGCCATCCGCTGCAATCTGGAGTGTTGCACGTGAGAGTATAAAGAATTTGACGTTGACTTCTTTGGCCCGAAGGGCCTTCACCTCGAAAAACGGTTGTAGTTTCTGTTGCACCTTCTGTTGGGTGAAGTCTGGGAAGAAAGGGATAACAGCATTTTCATACTTTAGCGCGAAGGGCTCCGAGCAGACTGCAGAATCACATCTCTGTTAAGATGAATATTCTTACTATTATGGGGCACGTTGAATCGCGCAGCTGGGTGTCAAGGAGCCTATGGGCCCGTTCCATGGGAAGTACTTAGACCGGCCCCAGGACTGGAGCGTGTTAATTATGAGATCTTCCACTAATAGGTCCATGGCCGGTCTCTGCGGATTCTGGTACCCCAATGATTCGAACGTTATTGCGTCTGGAGCGGCCCTCCTTGGTCTTCCAACTTGGCCTCCAGCTCCTTGGTTGTGACGGGCAGTTACAGAAACTGTTCTGGATAACCTGTGTCTGATGCTAGTCCAGCTGTGACCACCCCCCACCTGGGATCACATGTTCCGCAGATAAGCCCTCCGCTCAGCAGGGAGACCTTCACCATTACCGAGTCTATGCTCCTGGCCAGGTCAGACTTAACACCCTGCATAGCTCCCAGTACATCTGGCAGCGTGGGAGGACGAGATCCCGGAGTCAAGCCCCACCTCCATCATCCCGTATCCTGGGGCCAGCTCCTTTAGGCAGGGCGGGCTTGCCCAGTTTTGTTTGAGCACAAGGCAGTACTATTAATCAGTAGAGTTACATGATACTAAACCTCGAGGTAGCTGCATTAACATGCTTGTGGTGGTCAATTGATCTGACCCTATTTATTTTAGGGCATAGGTGCTACTTTACACTGACCTTTGTGAAAAAATTATCTTCTCGCATTAAGTGTTTCTCCTCACTACCCCCTGGTGGTGGATTGACTGCACTGCAGTGCTTGATCCACTATGTCCATCATCCCGGGAGCACTGAGCCTCTCTGGCATGCTGACATTTCTTTTTGTTGGAACAGATTTCTCGGATGGCTTGGCGCACTCTCTCCATTACAGCTGCCAGTAATCCAAATTGTGGTTATAAGCCTTATTATTCTAACCTCAAAAATAATGGAGGCTCTGTGGGCACAGTAGTCTCTGGTACTCACTCCTCCAGTTACTAGGAAATGGTCTCGGCTCACGGGGTGAACATGCACTGCGAGGCCAGTTTGCCGTTGTTAGAGAGGCTACCCCCTCTCATCTCGCAATTCCACTGGCCCCTCTCATTCCTCCCTTATACTGCCTTGTCACACATGCTACCTTCATTTACCTCCTCATGCTGTGGACTTGTCCACCTCTTTCCTCCCCCCCACCCCCTCGGGTGCCCCTCCTACTCTTTCCTCCCTCTCGTGTACTCTCACACTTCTCTCGCGCTCTCACCCATTCTTCCTGCCTCTTTCATATTAGTTCACTTCAGGTCTTCACGCACTGTTTCTTTCGTGAGCCTATCGAAGATTTCCGTCCCTCAACCCCACGCTCTCCTCTTCTTGAGGTGTCTTTTGCATACCCAGGCACCCTCTTTATGCGTCTATGGCCTGCTCTCACTTATCTTTCTCACACTTTCTGCTCCTCTGTCTGGAGTTTATTCACCACTTTGTGCACACACTACCTCTCCCTCTCTATCTTCCTTTCTGTCTATTCTGTGCAGCTCACTAATATCTATTCATCATGCCACATAATTCCACTACACAAATACACTACACAGTTCCACCCCACACAATTCTGCTACCAACGATGCAAATTCAACCCACATAGTTCAACTCCAAACCACATACATCCACTCCAAACCAAAACGCATGGGTAAAAGACATTGCCATTTACAATGTCAATATCTCTAACTCTCACAAATGCAAGACTGATTGCATTGCAGATGCTTGTTCTAGATTTATCTTGGTGACAAATAGTCAACTTGCAAATAAGTTCATAATTGCTCCAGTAAATGGAATTCATAAAAGAAATGAAAGCTACACCAGTAGAAAAGATGCACAGGTTGCTATCCGAGACATCAATACTAACATTTATGGGGCGGATGTTAGTTTTCTTCTGAAATTCACTGACAAACTTTATGTAGAATTCAGATTCAGTTTGTTTTAATTACTTAATATAGTTTAAAAAAAATTATACTGAACATCACTCATTGTATTTCAAAGAAAACAATGTTTTCAGGACACCTAAAGAGAATGCTATGAAATGATAAAGATGCTCTAAGTTTGGTGGAAACTTGGAAGCTAACCCAGCCGCACCAAGAGGAAAACTGCATCCGGCTTAACAGATAACAGCGGGTCATTCAGAGAACTATTGCAACCCTCTCAGGGTTAAAAAAAACAAACAAAAAAAAACATTTCGCTTATCTGGCGAGGGGGCTTTGCCTTCACGGATGCGGATTCAGCTCTCTCCGGCCGCGCTGTCCCTGGCAACTCGAGCGCTGAGGGAGCTGAGAGCATCGGCGGTGTCTGTCCGACACGTAACGAGGCTGGATTCAAGGCAGCAGAATACGGCACAAACTTCCCAAACCATCGGACGTCTCTGTAAACATGCCTCCAAAGGGGAATACTGTGAAAGCTGCGGAGGGGCCCGGAGTAGCGAAACCTGTCTCCGTGACCGTCGCACTGGGGCGAAGCAGTCCCTGGAATCCAGCGCCGACTGTGATCTGGATCGACAAGCATGGCTGCTCAAGGCTGGTAGCCAGGGGGAGAGAACAGCACAGAGCGGAGTCAACGAGCAGAGGTCGGAGAAAGGTGCACGTAGCAGAATTCCAATCGTTCCTGGGATGTTTGGAGGTAAGGGAAACAACACCCTCCAAGCGCAGGAACCCAGACTGCCCACTAGCAAGGGCAAAAGCGCCAGCAACGCTATGAGCACTAACATAAATGCCAAAACTCCCAAGGACACGGGGGGAAAAAGAAGACCAGGGGGATAAAAGGGATAATGATACTCAGTGTGCTTTACTTTTCCCCTGAGGCGGAAAGCCGAGGGTTAGGCTGATTATTTTAAAAACGGTTTCAATGGTGTTGTAGTTGCGTCTTCTCTTATCTTGGAAGATTAACTTTCCCCTTTTTAATTACACTTACTCCTGCCCGTGCAGCTCCTAGAACCCTGGTCCACGCGCAGCGATTGGCAGCTGACTCGATCGGACACAGGGACAGCCGCCATCTTGGGTTGGAACATGGGTAGCGCTCCAGTCTTGCGACGCCTCCCGCCCTCCCAGGTACAAAACAGGCCCGCTCTCTCGCGCGCACATGCTCAGTGTGCTTTACTTTTCCCCTGAGGCGGAAAGCCGGGGGTTAGGCTGATTATTTTAAAAACTGTTTCTATGGTGTTGTAGTTGCGTCGTCTCTTTTCTGGGAAGATTAACTTTCCCCATTTTAATTACACTTACTCCTGCCCGTGCAGCTCCTAGAACCCTGGTCCACGCACAGCGATTGGCAGCTGACACGATCGGACACAGGGACGGCCGCCATCTTGGGTTGGAACAAGGGTAGCGCTCCAGTCTTGCGACGCCTCCCACCCTTCTCCACTAGTATATGAATAACAACAGGTCCCGTTCGCGCAGCGGGCGGCCGCGACAATGGCGTGCCAAAGGAAAGCCAGTCTGTGCCCGTCCGCGCCAGGCGCTGTTCAATTACTATCTCCCCGTCCTTACCAGGTAAGCGAGCTTATGAATCTCACTATGCCCATAGGCTGTCCTTGTAGGATTGACATGGCTAAAATTAGAAGACCATACTCGTGCAGATCCTGTCAGTGGTCCTCACCCTGGGCTCCAGTTAAGACACATTCCCCCCCAAATAATACTACTGCGACTACGTCACATTTCAAAGGGGGGCTAATAAATTCTCGCTCCATGGGCTGCCACAGTCAAGATATAAATGATCTTACTGTAGACTCAAATTTAGACTGTCTCTTCATAACCGAGACATGGCTGACAGAGTCCAGCAACCCGGACGTTGCAGCTGCCCTTCCACCTGGCTACACTATCTTCCGACAGGATAGAATGAAAGGAAAAGGAGGAGTAGCGGTGGTGCTCAAAAGCCATATAAAATGTCACACCTTTACTTTAGCTCCCCTAAAAGGGGTTGAAGGTTTGGGCTTTTCTATCAAGCTAAATGATTCATCTTCCTTTTCAGGCGGCTTGATTTATCGCCCTCCAGGTAGTGCCTTGGCGTTTTTAGACTCACTAAGTGACTCCTTAGGACAATTCTTAGTTGGCTATCCACATTTTACATTTTTGGGTGACTTTAATTTACAATTGGAATCTACATCTGACACACAGGCACTGAATTTTCTCCAAACCTTGGAGATTTTCGACCTTCAACAAACAGTCACACAGCTCACCCATAAAGCCGGCCACACCTTGGACGGAATATGCACACATTTTCCCCTCTTAGAGACTCAGCCCCCTGTCCCGCAGATTTGGTCAGACCACTTTTTGGTCCCCTTTCACATTAAGCTCTCACAGCCCCAACCTCTAGTCAAACTGACTCATAATTTAGGGAACCATGTTAACTGGACGCGAGTAGAGGCTAACTTGAAGCTTAACCCTATTGTTGCCGCACTTATCCCCACCATGCCTGGTGATGCTGCCCAGGGCTGCAAATGCTTTCATACGTGGATGCGACAGGAGATTAAGGGCAGAGTTCCACAGAATCGCCCTCAAGGAAAAGGGAAAAAAGGGAAGATAAAATGCCCCTTGGTTTACACCTGAGCTAAGCAAAACTTCGTCTATTGTGCAAAAAAAAAAGAACGTAGCTGGCGAAAAACGAATGACCTGACAGAAAGAAGCCTGTATACCTGGCAGAGGAAAATTGACCTCACGGCGATTAAAATAGCTAAGAAGAACTTTTAGATCAATGCTATTAATACAGCCAAACAAAAGCAAAAAAAGTTATTCTCCATTGTCAAGTAATTTACCCATCCCAGAGCCCTACAACCAGAAATTCCACCTTCCTTAGAATTCTGCAATCAGATTGCGCATTTCTTTGAAGAAAAAATCTCACTAATACAAAAGGACTTCCAAGCTCCTTGTCAAGTCTTGTTCGCTACTCCATCGGACTGTGGAGAGAACCTGAAGGGCTGTCTTAGAACTTTCACGGTCACGCTCCTCCAGACCCGGGAGGCAATCATGTCATGTAAATCTGGTGCCCCCTCGGATTCATGTCCCCCTAGAATCCTCCACCAATTAATTGAGGTGGTCAACCCCATCATAAATGAGATTGTTAATGCTTCCCTGAGCGCAGGCATTGTGCCTAGCGAATGGAAGCATGCTATCGTGAGACCTCTCGAAAAAAGCAAATAAATCCCCTACAGACCTTGGTAACTTGCGCCCGATTTCACTCCTCCCCGTTCTGGGTAAGATCACTGAACAAATGGTCCATAAAGAATTAAAAAATGAGGTAGACCCACATCATATCCTTCATCCTCAACAATCGGGTTTCCGTTCACACCACTCTACGGAATCTGCCCTGATTGAACTCACTGATTCAATAAAGCTTTTACAAGATCAGGGGAAGAATGTCGTCCTGATCTTATTAGATCTTACGGCGGCGTTCGATACCATCTCCCACTCCCTATTGATTGATCTACTTAGAGATCTAGGAATCACAGATGTTGCATTGGATTGGATAATCTCCTTCCTGGCAGACAGGTCTCAGACCATCTCTCTGGGCACTTTTCTTTCCAAAGAGAAGGTACATTCTGGAGTCCCTCAGGGCTCAATATTGAGCCATTTATTGTTCAATATATACATGGTCCCTCTCATCTCCTTAATGGAGTCATACGGCATATTAGTAACATTATATGCCGATGACACTCAGCTTATTGTTCCCTTGGAGAACAATTCTACAGATGCTGAGTTGAATTTGAAGAAATGTTTAAGAGCTGTTTTCTGCTGGATTGATCAAAACCATCTTAAATGCAACACCAGTAAGACTGAAATTCTTCCCATGGGTAAAAACCCCAATTCTGTCCCAGCAAATGGTGGCCTGAGTACATCCCTGCGTCACCGCAAGTAGTTGCATCAGCGAGGAATCTTGGCGTCCTATTTGACGCCGAATTATCCTTCGACCAACATGTCAGGAATGTTGCAGGAAGCTGCTTTAATATCATTAAGTCACTGAAAAAGTTATTAGACTTCCTCCCCATAGACTCAAGAAAGGCAGTGGCAGTGGCCTTAATCCTTGCACGTCTTGATTATTGCAACGGTCTGATGGCAGGCGTTAAAAAGAAAAACACTCTCAGAAAACTCCAAAGCGTGCAACACGTAGCAGCTAGATTTGTTCTCAAGGTACCTAGGAGATCTGCCTCGCCGCCCTCAAAACCCTTCATTGGTTACCACTCCCCTAAAGAATACTGTTTAAAATCTTAATTATAGCATTCCGTGCATTCAATGACACTGGCCCGATTTTTATCTCATCAAACGGTTTCCACACTACAATCCCGTAAGGACCTTAAGATCCTCGGGTCAGAACCTGATCAAGCCGTTAAAATTCAAACTTAAGACTAAAGGAGGCAAGTCTTTGTCTTTTTTTATCTGGTAAAGCGTGGAATTCTATTCCCAACCATCTCAGATCCCTAACCCAGGAAAACCAATTTAGTAAACATCTCAAAACGTGGATTTATTCTCTTTCTGACGATTACGTAATGTCCTTCATATAGTCTCCTCTCTGTTTCCGATCTTTGCACTCTGTTTACTTAGCGCCAGGATGCTCCTTTCGGAGCGATTGTTTGCGATTTAGAAATACAAATATCGAGGCAAAAAATACTATTGGTATGAGCAACTCTGTCAAGACAGCTAGCACAGGGGTTGAGGAAATCAATGGACTTGCTAACGAATTAGCTAACATCTTTACCAATGCCCCCCCTAATACACCCCCAAGTCTAATGGTGACCTGAAACTGTTACTTGCTGAGGAATCTCTTGCGGAGCATGAGGGGCAATCAAGAGATCAGTCGGAGGCTGAGGGCGACAAGCAACCACGTGTTCCATCCGATATACTCCTCCAGGATCAACCCGAACTTAAAGGTACTCCGACCCCAGAAACTGACAGATTCTTCTCAATGACGGATGAATCTGACATCTCAGAAGAGAGCTGGAAAAGCAGCTTGGGGGAGTCCTCTTCAGACAGTGGAAGCCCTACCCAAAAACCCGACACGCAGAGGCGTGTTCCTTTCCGCACCAAAAGGAAAGGTTTAAAAAATCTGGGGGAAGATCAGGGATTTACCTCTGAAGGCAGCCAGTCGAATCGGCTGAAATGGGATTATTCGGGCTCACACCTAACAGAGGCCCAGGGGTCTGAAATGCTACAGGCGCAGGATAGCACCATCGAGGCAAACTGAACAAAAGGCGCTCAAGGTGGTCATCCATCTATGGCTATGATCTACACTACCTTAAAACAAATCCAGTCTGAAGCCCGCCAAGAACCCGAGCACACGCGGCTACCAGAAAACTCCAGGGCGCTGTTAGAAAGGTTAACAAGACTTGCTCAGAGATCAGTGAACGGAGTCCTGCACTGGAGGAACGCATAGTGCACCTGGAAGCAAGCGTGGATAACTCGGACAAACAAACAGCCTCTAACGAAAACCGAATGAACGACGTCCTCTGGAAGTTGGAGGATTTTGTGAACAGACCGAGAAGGAATTATCTACGGCTTTTAGGAATTGCAGAAAAAGAGGAAGGCGATGATCTCCGGGGTTTTGTATTAAAGCTGTTTCGAGGGGCCTTTCCCGAGCTAGCCCAGTGGAACTGGGAGGCCGATATACAAAGGGTCCACAGGTTCCCCCTAATGCTCAAGAAGAGACCAGGCCAAGAAGAAAAGCCAAGAGTCATTTTGATCTTCTTTGGGAACTTTTTACTGCGACAAGCCATCTTTGAGAAAGCAAGGCCGGATGCGAGGATCTGCATCAGGACATTCCTTTTTTGTACGCCCGGACTTTTGTCATCCAACTGTAGAGAGAAGATTGAGACTCCGCTCTCTTATCACTCCTATTCAACAGCAGGGATGTGAGGTTTTTCTTTTGAACCCTGCTAGGTTGAAAGTTAATCGCAAGGGGTCGATCAGAATGTTTACATCAGAAATTCAAGCACAGGAGTATCTGAGTGAACTCACGAATAGGGATGTAAGGAAATATGGGTTAAGTTGGTGAGAAACGGGTGCACACAGGTTGGGCAGGCTTTTTTTTCTTTCTTTGGTATAATTCTGGTTAATTCTCTTTTTCAGATTTATAAGAGTGGTCGTGAGAGGGAGCAGCTAGGGGTGCAACAACATGCAGGAGGCATCCCAAAGGTCTACGGACCTATTTTGCCACTTTGAAGGGAGGGGGTGGGCAGGGCAGGGAGCGGGGTGGGATTCCGGGAAAGGGGAAAGTAGGTTACTCACGGGGCTTGGGATTGCACAATTTTGCTATTATACAGGGTGGTTTGTTTTGGACAGTATCACTAAGGTATAAATGAAGAAAATTAGAATAGCCTCTATTAATATATGTGGTTTAAATGATCCTCAAAAAAGAGTGAGTGTGGCTGTGCAATTCTTCAGCGCCGATATCTTATGTATCCAGGAAACACACATTGAGGGCAGCAGAAAAAGTCTACTCGAGCTGTCTGGGTATTATGTTGTAGCCAACACATCGCAAGAGACTCTCACGAAAGGGGTGGTTATTTTGGCTAGGATTGGGACAAAAAGCTGTCTTACTTTTACACAATGCAAGGCGGATAGTCTGGGCAGATGGGTCAAAGTACAGGGGTATATGGGGAATAAAGGTTCACCCTGTGCTCGGTTTATGGCTAAGTGCTAGATGATCCAGCACTATTTGATTGGCGCAACTCCGAATTAGTAGGTTGGACTTTGCCCATAATCTTTTGCGGAGACCTAAATATGCACTTGAATTGTCAGGTAGCCTCCAGGAAATCAGTTTATCAGGGTAGGAAGCCCAAAGTGTTTAAGTCTTTGTCACAACTGCAAGCAATGCATGGTCTAGAGGACTTGTGGGCATTGCTTAGGGGGTCCGAATTAGGGTATATATATTTCTCAGCACCGCATAGGGTACATGCTAGGTTGGACTATTTTTTGGTATCACAAGAGATCGCCACAAAGAGTAACATTGAACTATTCCCAAAGGTTATGTCCGACCACGACCCCCTGGGGATCGAACTAGAGATTGAGTTCCCTTTCAGGCAGACCCGGTGGACTTTTAACAGACCCAGAATATACCCGGCAGATTAGGGAGTGGATCCCTAGGTTTATGGAGGATAATGTGGGAAGTACTAACCCAAGTAATGTGTGGGACACCATGAAAGCAGGACTAAGAGGTGAATCTAACCGGTTTGGGTGGGAGTCTCAAAGAGGAGAAAAGCCTGCTGCAAACACAATATAGAGATCTAGGCGCGGCAGAGGACCAACTTATACAGGCATTGTCTGCTGGCCTGGCGGCCAAGGCAATGCAGGTAAAAGTTACAATCGCCAGAGCTTCAATTACACAAACCTCAGCCAAGAAAGCAGCTGGCAAATATATGGCGTGGAAAACCCGGGTCTATGAAAGCAGTTAGAGAATAGGTCACATGCTAGCAACACGTAGAAGGGAAAAAATAGCCCACGCAGGAATTAAGGAGATCAGAGACCCGGGGGTGGGTCTGGTTTCAGACTAAAAGGATATCATCTCAGCGTTCCAGGAATTCTATCAAAAGCTGTACACCGAGGATGCCCAGGGAGGTCCACAGGAAATTCAGGAACATCTCTCAGGGATAGCCGTGGACCAGCTCTCGGGGGCAGAACGAGAGATTAGACGAACCAATTACACGGGAAGAGCTCTCAACAGCTATAGATATGTCCCCCTCAGGTAAAGCTACCGGTCCAGACTTAATTCCAGGGGAGTTTTATTAAAAATTTAAAGATCAGATCATGGGTTTGATGCTGGAAGTTTTCCAAAGGGCTCAAAGGGACCTGGCTACCACAGTCTCTTGGAGAGGGGCAAACATTATAGTATTCCCAAAAAAGGGTACACCCCTAGTCGAACTGGGATCCTATAGGCCAATAACACTCTTGAACAGTGACCTTAAGATCTACTCAAAAACGTTGGCTAATAGGCTGTCATCAATCATAGGTAAACTAGTTTCTCCATTCCAGCATGGATTTGTACCTGGGAGGGGCACGGTAGGTCCTATAAGAAGAATTATCACTCTGCTTGACTTGGCAAAGGTGTCTGGAGACAGTGTCGCAGCCATTTTTCTTGATACAGAGAAGGCTTTTGACAGGGTCTCCTGGCTCTTTTTGTGGGCCACTATGGTAAGGCAGGGTCTGGGTAGTCATCAATGCAATAGGCTCCATGTACCAAAACCCCGAAGCTAGGATTACGATATGGGTGGGGAGTCGGATATAATCAAAATCACTCGTGGCTCTACGCAGGTGTGCCCGTGCTCCCCCCTATTGTTCGCGCTATACGCGCTATACATCGACCCATTCACCAGGATAATCATAGTGAATTATAATATCAGGGCATTTCCAATGCCAGGGGGGGGGGGGGTCAAAAATCTTAGCATATGCCGACAATCTAGCCGTAACCGCACTAACCCCGCGATTTCAATAAAGGAAGTGGAACTCGAGGCCCAAAAGTTCGGAGCAGTCTCTGGCTATTTTTTAAACCGGGGTAAAACCATGATTGTTAAAAATTCTTGGGCAGCCTTGGTGGGTAGTAGTTACTGACACGGCTAGATACTTGGGGTGGACATCTCCGCAAATGTAGACGAAATCATGCAATGTAACCTGGAGCCCTTGCTTTGTAAGACTAAAGTGGACTTCAATAGAATGAACAGTTTAAATCTGACATTATTGGGAAGATGTAACGTGATGAAGATGCTGTTTCTGCCTAGAATCCTATACTTCTTTAGGTCAATCCCGCTGGAGGTTAACAAACTTTGGCTCTCCGCCTTTAATCAAGCTATTTCTAAATTTCTCTGGGCTGGGAAACACCAGCGGAGAGCGCTGAAATATATGACATTACTTAAGACGCGAGGCGGGTGGTCTGTCCCAGATATCCAGATATTTTATTGGGCTGTGAATTTATGCCAGATGACTGACCTGCTAGGGAAAGGCTCCTTAGATGTGCCAGTCAGCTCTTATCCATCTATTTACAGGTTGCTGCTCGGAAGTGAGGCAAAAGGCTGCTTGATGCGGCACATCGACTTTGCCTATTTTAAGAGTCAAGTTCAAGGTCTTGCTGGGCGCCTTTAAAATCTGGACGGCGATTAGGAAAAAACTTAAGATGAATAGGATTTATAGGTATACACCCTTACAAAATAATTCACTCCTACCTGAAATTTTTAATGATGGCTATATGGAACTTTGGAGGGAGAAAGGAATCGGATCCATTGGGGACTTAATGAGGGATAATACAATTTTATCATTTGACGCCGTAAAAGGAAAGGGTAACAATCAGTTTTTTAAGTTTCTACAGATTAGCGATTTTTTGTCAAAATTCAGAGCTTTAACATTCCCCTGATGGAGGCTGCATTGGGGACTCCAGGGGTATCTATATCCAACTACTACACACTGCTCAGCGAAACTATGGAGGACGACCTCACTAAACATAAGGATAGATGGCAGGACAAGGTCCAGGCGGATATAGGAGTGTGTGAGGATTCCTTGCTGCTACGCTAACAGCAGCTATTTCCGCCAATATACAGGTTCAATGTTTTAAAACATGGATGAATCTATATATTACACATTCTCGGATCTTTAAAAGGGGGGGCTCTACAGGTATCTACTGTCCTCGTTGTGGAGTGCTCACCGCCGACAGTGTCCATATGATATGTTTGCGACCTGCCCCTGTTTAACTGAATTGATTGACAAATCAAATCATGAACTATAATATTCTGCTGTCTCCGCAAGTTATCTTGCTGGGGGTAAGCAACCAGGCTCTGACGGCGCCTAGCAAGACCTTGCTCTTTATTATGATGGCGGTTTTCTGGCTCTCCATTGCAACTATTTGGCTAGACAAAGATCCCCCCTCAGTGCACTGCTGGCTGGGGAAACTTCTAGCTACTTACTGGTGGGAGAAAGAGATATACAAACGCAGAGGTTTGAGAGCAAGGAAAAGAGGCGGGGGGGGGGGGGATATCTGGCCCCCCAATCAGCACCTGGATTAATGAAGCTATGTTGTAAAACCTTTTTTGAGGAGAACGGTCATACTGGGGTGAAACAATTTGGACACGGCGGTTTTATCTCACCTTTTGCTTTTTCTTCTTTTTTTTTTCCTATTCTTTTTCATTCTTTGTCGCAATCTGACTTTATTTTTTTTATTTTTTTGGCTTTTGTACTCCATGGTCCGGGGGCAAGGGTGTGTGTGTGTGGGGGGGGGGGGTGAAAAACAGAAACTGAACTCAGACATTATGCTTTGCTTGCATGACATGTATCTTGTGTAATTTTTCTTTCTTATTCTCTTGTATATGTAGCTAGCATTTTAATATGATTGACTAAAGAAAAAAAATTATATATAAAAAAAAAGAAATGACTTTGGTTTCAAAATGAGTCTAGCTAGTTTTGCCTCAGCCTAGTTTCCCCATGTTTAGATATTTAATAATTTGTCTCTTTCCTAATGTTGTTTTAAGGCCGTTCTTCATTGCGTTCCTATATTTTAAGTTCATATACCTTCTCAACTTCCACACCCTTCACAGTGGTTTTTAATGCTTCTTAAGTTTTCCTAGTATGAGTAGGAATACGTCAAGCAGGTATCGGTAGGTATTTCTTTTCACCACTTCTGCTACCATCCTTCCATATCCACATTTTTCAACTGCGTATTAGTAGGACATAACTAAATTGTTGCGAACTAACTGCGTTGGTGAGCATAGTGTGAGTATGACCTTTTTAGGCAAAATAAGAGGAGAGAAATGTTTTGGTAGTGACCGTGTCCTTTGGAGCGAGGATTGTGTGCCCCTTCTCTTTTGTCACCAGTTAAGACAGAAAGGTAGTAGCTACCTCTTCCGCAATCTCTACTGCTCATTTGTGCTAACCAAACTAAAATCCTGCCCTAGCACCAAACCATGAAACCGGTTAGGATAGTGGAGTTTAATGTTGAATGAGTGGTTTCTGCCGCTGCAGTTTTTATTGCTTCTTGTTGAGGGGTCCCAGCCTGAGTAGAATTAAATCAAACGTGTCTATCTATGAGACAGACTGCGGAGTACTGTAGTTAAGTGTAAAGATTGTGATTTTGGCACCATTCCTCCTGCTCCCATCCTTCCAAACATTTTTACAACTGTGTGTTAATAGGCCATAACTGTAAATTGTTACAAGTTAACTGCAGTGTCAAGCTTAAAGCAAAAGAACTGGAGGAAAATATTTTGGTATTGAACGTGTGCCCCTTCACTTTTGTCACCAGTTAAGACCGGAATATAGTATCCAGACCTTCTGCAAAATCTTCCTTCTGCGTGTGCTAACCAGATTACTATTGTGCTCTGGCACAAACCAGCTGCACAATTTAGTCCTTGATTTTTAAACAAAACATTGTTTTTTAAATAAACTCTTACTGGCCCAATATTGACGCTGTCTGTTTAGAACAGGGGTCTCCAAACCGGTCCTGGAGGGCCGGATCCATGCCAGATTTTTTAAATAACTACATGTATTTCAATGAGGATATCTAAAAAATCTGGCATGGATCCGGCCCTTCCAGGGCCGGTTTGGAGACCCCTGGTTTAGAACTACAACACCTCTTGTCATTTTCTCCCCCAACTTTTAATACTGTGACAATATTACCCCCCTTCCTTGGTCAAGCAACCCCTACTCCATGCCCATCCTGCAGTAAGATACTATTTAATCTCATTGCAAATAAGTACTAATTATCCATCTGCAATTAGTATTACAGGGCATTTCTGCTGTCAGGGATGTAACGTTCCAAATGTGTCCCTCGAATAATGGAGTTTGATTCGATTTTGGTGTAGTTGAGCATCGATTGTACTTTAATTGTTTATTTTGGGGAGGCAGAGGTGTAATCCAGTAGGCTGAATTGCTTCCTATGTGTTGTAAGTAGCTAGTAACCAGCACTGTGGAATCTTAAATTATACTGACAATTTAATGAAAAACAAACTGCAAGCAACAATCCATACTTGAAGTTTTTGATTTGTAAGTTGGACAAGCCAAAAAAAACTCACTTGAAGAATCAACCTGTTGGTAGACCTTCTAGATCTCCTGAAAGGTCTCTTTTTCATTGCTCCTAATCCCCAATAGAGCAGGAACCAGGCCACTTAAACAGTAAGGCTTAGCTCCAAAATCAAACTGATATATACCACTAGTTTGCTTCACGTGCATCTTTGCTATGCTTTTTCCTTCTATACCCTTCTTTCATGGCTATAGGAGCATTCTTCAGACTACCCTAAATATGATTCCAAAAGGTCATTTAGATTGTTTTGCTGCGTTTATTAACCTACTCTTATCATTTGCTGTCTAATTCTTTTATTGTAGGCACTTTAGATCTTTTTACTTTAGCCTGGTAGAAGTTTGACTGGGTTTGATGTGCCTTCACCAATTTGCCTTGGCTGTAGTAGAATTGCAATAATTGACAATCTGGGTATGTTGCTACTAGTTTTTAGATTGGGGTCTAATTATTATAATTTTTTTTTAAATTCCTAGTTACTCCCAGTCCAGTGAAAAGCAAAGTGAAAGCGCGTCCAGCTCCTACTCCCAAGGCTACAAAGGAGAAGTCTCCTCCTCCGAAAGATGAAGAGGAGGATGAACCAGAGGATGAAGAGGAAGAAGAAGATGAAGAACCAGAAAGCCCACAACCAGAAAAGAAGAAATCTGTAAGCCCCTTAGAAAAAAAGAAATCTGTCGACCCTCCAGCAGAGAAATCTGGAGACGAAGAGGAAGGCTCTGATGAAGAGCCCCAATCCGCTGAGGATTAAGAAGCCACATTGGGCAATAGATGGGGTTTTTATATAAAAAAAAATAAGAAAAAAATATTGAAGGGGAAATGAATTGGCTTTGACTTGACGTTTGGGCTTTAAATGCTGTTTTTTTTTTTTTTTTTTTTTACATTTTAATAAAAGGACTACGCAAGTATTGGAATGATGCCATTGGTCATTTACTGATGGCTGTCATTGCTTTTCCCAATGGCCAATCAAAGCCTCTTCAATGTCTTGTTTAGGTTGCTTATTTGCTATCTAATTTTGTGCTGAAGATACTTGGGCAGACTATTGGGAGGCTATTATATTCCAGTGTATTTGAAGTGCAGGTTATGAGGCGTTTTATTGTTAATGAATTGCGGTTTGACTTGTACATTTCAAAACTTCATGATAAAGATTCTGTCTGCTTCCCTTGTACAAATGGATGATGACTCATGATATTTTGCCACATGAGTTCCTGCTTGCTGTTTTTGGCACTTGGCATAGAGTTTGATAGGGTGACCTTAATAAAGGTAACTCTGTATATGATAGTTGGAGAGATGCAGTATTGCTTCAGATCACCCGTGGCTAATCCAGCCTCCGTTGTTAAATTTAATGCCCACCACCCCTCCCTTTGAGCCGGTTCCTTTTTTATTTTTAACACTACTTCAGTTTCAAAGAAACCTACGCTTGAACCAGAACTACCAATGCTTCTGCCCTCCTCCAGGACATTAAAAAGAACTGAGATTGTAACGCATAGCACAGAATTCTTTTCTGCAGGCTGTTGGGTATGGGCGTTACTTTTTTCAGGTTAACATACGTTTGCTTTTCTTGTACGAAGAACCTATTTACTTCCGGCACCTGTGTACGTAAAACCGAATTGTTATTTAGGCAGTGTACATGGTAAAACGAGAATTTGTGAATAAGGTTGCATAGCTTTGATAATAGTTGGTCAGGCAACCTCATGGTTAGTTTGGACCATCTGTGTTTCAACTTTCTTTTTTTTGGGTTGTGTTCTTTGATCTGAGCTCAAAATTGTAACTGATCATATCTTGTTTTTGTTGTATTTATCTACTTCTTAATTTGTTAGGGATGGGGAGAAGGGCTGGAAATGTGCTTGTAGTTTTACAAGTGCCTATTGGCTAAATGTGAGTAGTTTTTTCGACTTCTTTTTGAAATGGGCCTTGATTGCCAGGCAACAATTTATGGAGTGTATTCCAACGGAATTTATTTTTGTAACCAGGTGTGTACATTGGGGGAGGGGAGATTTAGCATGAAGCAAGCACAACATTAATCATGGAGCGATTTATTAAGGATTTCTTTAATCTGTCACTGATCAAGTTATAGTAGCTGCAGATTATTCAAAGCCTTAATTGTTTGTTAGAAGCTACTCTGTATTCTGATTCAAACCTTTTAAAGCAGACCAAGCTAGTTTTAACCTTGCAATCAGATGTGCCTTGCAGTGCCAAGGGTGTTTGTGACATTGCTGTTTTTCTGTATGCAGTCACAAGGCAAAGAAAGGCCTGTTCGGAGGAAATAGGCATGTATTATAAATGTGTATTGGCAGATGTAGGATTTTCGGAGGTTATGAAAGAAATCACTTTCTAGCCTACTCGCCACCTCCTCCCTCTCAAAAAACGAACTGCCTCGTTGTTGGTGGCGTGGTTGAATATTTGTATTCTATTTAAGGCTTTTGAATAAAGGTATGCACATTCCTCTTCAAAACTGTTTGACGAGACAGAATCAGACTGGCAGTTTTTCAGTTTACCACTAACCTTTGGGTGGCATCCTGGATCGGTTCTCTAGATGCTCCAAAACTGATGAGCTGTTTTTTGTTGTGTTTTAAGTGACTTGCCTTTTTTGTGGTGATGTTGGTCTGCACACATGCAAGTCTGTGCTTCCTGGGTAGAGGTTTAGTTGACTTAGAGAACTGGTTATTTGCTCATTTGAATAATGGTTTAGTAAACAGTCAGCCCTCCAACTGTTATCTGAACTTAATACAGTTATTGCTTTATCTATTGAACAGAGGCATAATTATTGAAGGGATGCAATATTTATTTCTAGAAACTTCTTGATTTCTAGATTGATCCCTCAAATGTTACTCTTAGTGTTGAGATTGTGAGGTAGGCTTGAGGCTGGGCCTGTGACCTAGCTGCAACGATTACTAGCTTTGAGATTCCTTTCCCCGCTTCCTGTGAGGGTGTGTCTAGTCATTGGTCTGCTTTCTTCGGTTTAATTTTTTTAACATTATTTGTGCGGGTGGAAGTATTTGAAGTCTGGGGTGGGGCAGGATAACTTGGGATACCTTGACAGTGCTGAAATCTGACGCATGGTACTAGGAGATCAGTTTCAATGTGATGTTTTTATTTAAAAAAAAAAACTATATATACATTCAAAAATATCGTGGATGGGGATGAAGTAAACCAGAGCTATGTTGGCCAAGTTTGTAAAATTTTAGATGCAGTCCTTGCGTTTGCTTTGAAATTTGTGTGCTAGTCTTTGTGATAGTTTTAATTTTCCCATTCTGTGGTCTGTGTACCTACAAAGAAAATAAAATTGCTTTGCTTTTATTAAAGCGTTTTTAAGGCCATGTACCAGCCCCAGAGCTTCTGTTTTATGTATGTGTACTCTTTGCTTGTATTTTGTATTAAAAAGAAAAGAGAATTGTTTTGTGATGACTCCTAATTTTTTTTAATGGAAAAGCAGTGGCTAGAAGAGATCAGTAGTAAAGGACTACGTGGGACATGTCTTGTTGAACCATGTCCCACTATTTTCCCTTACAAAGAAAGTTTAAGTACTTTGTTGTTGCTGACGGCTGTCCTGTCCAACTTGTTTGTAGCAAATAGCTTTCACTGTATTGCCTTGGGTTTGGCGAAGATATGCCATGTTTATTGTTGTAGATCCTGTGGTAAGAAACTTTGGTCACATATAACAGCAGAAATGATATTAATAGGATCAATTATATATACTTCAGAGGAACCTACCAATGAACTAGAAGTTGGGAGTGCTTGTCTTGATGATGGATGCCATATAATAGCCATAAATCCTCATCGGCCACCCATGTAAAGTACCTGATGCTTCTTTACCATTACTGCTGCATTTGTTGGGGGGGCATGTATGTTTTGCCTAATTGTCAAATATTTTCTGTTCAAGTTTTCCATAAACATTTGAGTCTTCAATTTGGTAGGTATGGCTAGATACTGTGATTGTCACATTTCCAGACGGAGCTATATGGTGACTGGAAACTCAAGTGAGACTTGCAAAAGGCAAACCCAGCAGTAAGATTTGACCATCTTAGAGGTCCAAGGCTTCCTATTGTCGAATTTTGTATTACAGCGGCCCAGTCTTTGCACATCTTTTATCACAGGATCCTCAGTGATGCTAATACATTTTGATTCTCGAAACAGTTAAAACAAAGAACTCCAAATGAAAAGACAAATACCCATGTAAAGGTGATAATTGCTGTGTAAATTACAGTAGAAGGAAGATACCATATGCACATTAAAAGTTGGTCTCTAATACCTAATGCAGAATTGCTGCTCAAAATCCGTTTCCGTTGTCAATGAGAAGATACTACAATGCATGCATTTTCCTTTTTGGTATTTTCTCGTTGACAACGGAAAAGGATTTTGAGCAGCAAATCTGTTTTGGGTATTAGAAACAAACTTTTATGGGCATTTGGTATCTTACTTGTACTGTAATTTACACAGCAATTATCACCTTTCCATGGGAATTTGTCTTTTCATTTGGAGTCTCCTTCGGCTTAAAATGTAGCGGTCATATAAATAAATCTCACAATTGACCTCTAGAAATCCAGCAGGCAATACTTGGAATTTATTTCCATTCCTCTTTTTTTCCAGCCAGTGAAGAATCACTGAACATAGAGTTCTGTTAACTACATTCCTGTTTTGTATTTTTCGCATTTTCTTTTCCCACACCTTGCTCACAGATTGGGTTTTCAGTGAACTGTATATTTTCCTCTCATTTTGATGGTATTGCGTGTGTTTTCGATCACGATTTTGTGTTGAGTATTTGGCAGGTAGCCGGGCTGATGAGAGGTGTTACCTCGAAACCGGTCCGGTCCTCGGATGCTTGATTCCGTTCTGGGAAGGACATGGCTTTTGTAGTTCGGACTGGACCCATGGGGCACAGGGTCAGAGCTGATTTGCATATCGCCATTGTCTAACCCAGGGTGGTGTGGAGTGCAAAAAAACGATGGATTAGGACCCAGATCTTTTGACTGGGTTGAATGTGTGACATTGATCCACATTCGGTCCATCACCTGTTGTTTTTGCAATCAAATTTAGCAGCACAAATATAAAAATTTAGCGGCACAAATATGGATATTTTGCGGCACTTTATTTTACTACTAATAATTCATTTTCAGCTTTAAAACAATGAAACTGTTTTAGCAGAGTATTCCACTTTGAAATAGGCCCTGATGTGATGTGATGATGAGCAAGGGTTTTTTGCTGGGCTGCAAATCAGGATCTTTAGCTCACAGGGGCAGCCTATAATACTAGTGCAGAGTTACATCTTTAAGCACCCATAGTGTGGTGTCGTGGAGATAAAGAGCTGTACCATAGGGATGGGGCGCATTTGTCATCCAGGGGCCACGAGCTCTTCATTCACACAGTCTTATGGGGCCATCACTGAAGCAATCTGGCGAAGGTAGGGTGAGTTGCCAATGAACTCTTTCCCCTGATGTGGAATTTCTAGCAAGCAAAAAAAAAAGGGGGCTATCCAAAACATTTGGGATGATTTCCTGGATTCTGGAGAGGTTGCACTGCAATAGAAAAGACGGTCATCGGTTTTTGCTGTACAATTTTTGCACTGGTTCTTGCGTCTTGTATCCTCCTAACCAATTTCTACTTACCTAAAGTTTTAATTTCTCGCTGGAATAATGTGGAAAAAGGCTAAGTCTTGGTGGAACCACCAGAACCGAAGTTCTCTCTCTCCCTGGGATATGGTTTCAGTGGGGGCAGCGACTGGCCGGTTGTGAGCGCACTGTAAAAAGATCTTCCTTTATATAATGTCGTGAAAGGTACAGCGTATTGCTAAAAACAAAGGTGCAGCATAATGAATGGCACTGTGAAAATTGCAGCCTACAAATAGCGAGTATTCAGCTGCAGTTTTCATAGATGTGGGAAATTTAACTACAGAATTTTCCGGACAGAGCATTCGATACAGTGATAAATCTAGCCCCATCGCATGCTACAGGGCCCACTTCATAGGCAGCAACATAATACTTAATTTAACAGCATGTACAGATACAAGTATTTAATCTTGTGAAAAAAATAAACTCTTATCGACCCAGTACAAACCATATTTTCTGGAGAAATAAATAAAATAGGTGTCATCCTAACATGAAGCAGGCACTTATGTAAAAATCGCGGCATTTTTACAAAAGTGCTGATTTCACGGCAAACAGCGAAATCCTGGAGGGTCTGTTTATTGGCATTTTTATTATACATGAAAATCAACTGTAATGAAATACCAAGTACTCCACTCTCAAATATTATACTAAATAGGATCCCAAAAAGAAACCATCAAAAATGTAACAAAGAATGAAAGAAAATAGGAAAATAAAAACCAATAAGTAATATAAGAACCATCTTGCTTATCAAATATAGTTTAAGCAATGCCTGAGGTAACCTTTCCCCACTTATAACATAACACAACCCACAAAGAAATAAATTGTCACCTGCCTCAAACATTTAATCACGGACTCAGATTACAGATGAAAGCACTCCAATTGCCATCACGGATAAGCGGATAAAAGAAGTATACCCCCTGTAAGAGTTTAACTAGGCTCAACAATGGACCCCCAAACCTTGTGAGTATCTGGATTTGAACTTGAACCTTGTAAATTAGGCGTTCATATGTAGCTACCCGGTAAGCTTCGGCTAGTCATTCTTGATGGGAGGGCACCTGTAATGTACAACAATGCCACAATATGCGGCCACCGGCATCTGAGTCAATGAAAAGTCATATTAACCAAAGCAACAGAATCCTGTAACAAGGCCAGCAGGTCCAACTCTTTAAAATGAATAAAACTAGTTGATTGTAGCATCTACCATACATGGTGCCAATAGAGATCCAAATCAGGGCATGACCAATGAATGTGGCACAAATCATATGCAACATCTGGACACCTCAAACATACCGCACTAGGAAGCAGACGATCCTTATAACTTGGAAAGAGGCTGATACCAATGAAAGAGCATTTCGAAATAGGCTATTTTCCTGTAAATGTAAATTGATACTTGTATAGCGCACTACTCACCCGCAAGGGTCTCAAGGCGCTTGTACGAATACCGCTGTCGAACCCATCCTGGCTTTCCCTGTGAGGCGTCCACTCCTGGGAACCCCCAAGGTGGAGGCCAGGCATCCTTAGCGTTGTGGGGGCTGTTGTGGAGATTAAGCAAGCTTTTGCCCAGAGTTGCAGAGTGGGACTCCATGATTGGAATAGGCACTGAGGCGAGAATTATCAGGTCCGTGCAATTTTTGAGCCCAAGACCCGCCGAGGCGGGGAATTGAACCCTGGTCCCGGGCCAGACCTCTGCATCAGGGTCTACCGCTCTAACCATTGAGCCACACTTCTCCTGGCGGCCTTCTGCCTGGTAATTCTGCAGCATTTAATGCCCCCTTGTGACACCACACTGGGGGTGGGACCACCCCACCCCCCCCAGTGAGCCTTGCGGCTGAATTGTTGTAGGAACTTTAAAAGAGGCACCGCTTCCCGCAGGGAGAGTTATTTTCCTGGCGGCCTCCTGCTCATGAATTCTGCTGCATTCTACACCTGCTTGTTACACTGCACTGGAGTCTTACTATGTCACCCAGTGAGCATTGGGGCTGACTCTCCTCAGGAGGTTTAAAAGCAGCGCCTGCATCCCGCAACGTGGGACGTGCCGGGCGTGTACCAAGGCCAAGACAGACCTGTCATGCACAGAAGAGGCTGGGCCACTCCTCTAGGATTTGCCATCCAGTATTACGCCACATTCTCTTGAGGTCCCTGTCTGAACTTTAAGGTACTGGTTTACTTGAATATTATTGTGAACTTCACCTCCCCTGCGTTACTTAGATTTGTGGTCTTGAGTTTTCAACTTACTCAATGGGGAAAACGAAAAGCTACGTAGCCTATTACACATCACTGATGAGCTATCCACTAACTCCAGACTTGGTTGCTCCGCTTTGAATAATCACCATCTCCACTCACTCCTTCCACTCACTCCCAAAAGAGTGGGTGTACCTGGCTCCCCCCTCACCGCCCATATTCTGAGGTCTCTATCCCACACACCCCATAGGTCGGCCTTTGCTCTGCACCCTAATGACCCTTCTTGCCCCTCCAGATGTAGAGAATCCCTGTCTGATGGGGATATTCATTCTCCTACTTTCAAAAGATCCGGCACATCCCTCCACCATATCAAACTTGCAACACATTTGAATCCATTCCCACAGGGAGGAGTCAAGATGGCGGGTTGAACGCCGCCGAGTGGAGACGCTGCATGTGGGGTCTGCTCCTGTAAACCGCGTTTACGTTGCCCTAATGCACGAATGCACGAATTCTACATAATGGAGCTCTAACGGAGAACGGAGAAGGAGAAGGAAAATTTAACGGGTTCGCTGGCGACTTTTTGTACTTACTGAAAAGGAGCGAGAGGAATAGCTGGAGACCGGCGCCTGGCGGGATCGATGCTGTGGGAGTTGCTGCAGCACAGCAGGAGCTCGCTCCGCTCCTGGAGCCGAGCAGTGAGCTTCATTCGAGCTACACCGCCCTCTACTTTTTCGGTAAGCTGGGCGTTCCCAGCGTTGACTCAGGGCACACACCTGAGAGCTATCCCAGGAACACGGCGAAAGCTGCAAAGGCTGCAGAGATTTACTGAAGCGGCGGAATCGGCGGAATTGGCGGAAACAGCAGTGGTGTACGAGTCGATGTCCTCTCGCCAGACCAGATCCAGGAAGACCGCTCTGGCACTTAAAAAAGCACCTACAGGTACTATGACTGCGGTGGCTGTAGGGGTAACGGTGGTAATCTCCCTGGGGGATAAGAACGAGACTTTACAAACATCTTCAAGTGGGACTTGTAACCCCGGTTTGAATGTTCATGGGGCTAATAATGGTGCTAAAAAAATAGAAAGTGACGTCGGTAAGAGTTTGTGCCCAGGGATGATATTTGATTCCACTGCTGCCGTAAAGGGAAACATCAGGGGCGAGTTAAATGTGGATTCAAGTTTAACAGAGACGCTGCCTGCCGGCAAACATAAGAGGAATGAGAATGGCAAAGGCGATAAAAATAAAAATGAAGAAATACATGCCAGAATTAAAGAACCATGCAATAAATCTGGAGAGGCTCAAGCAGAGAAGAGTACTCAGGAAACTATTCAGGATAACGGGCTTGCTACTGAGAGACGGGGTGGTAAGAAAGGATCGGATAAACTATCCATGGATAAGGGGCCTACAAACTCAGTAATCAAGGAAACTAGTGAAACGAAGCTGGACTATGTTAGTGAAACTGCGAACGATACAGAGACTGATTTAACTAATAAACCACTACATATGGCACAAGATCAACTGGGAGGCTCTGAGCTTTCTAACGCTAGCAATAAGATAGTTGTAAAGACTGATAAACCTAAATCAAAAGAGAAGGAGAAGGAGAGAGAGGGTGTGATTGATTTAGGACAGGAATCTGGGACTAAATCAGATGAAGACTCAAATGTTGACTATGAGGAGATTTCGGAACAAGAAGAGGAAGGGCCTAATGAGACTCCCAAAGCGATAACTAATAAAAAACTGGTTCCAAGGAAAGCTAAGAGAAAGGTTAAGACGAAACAAAAAAACCTCCTATTAAAAGCAACGGGTAAAGAAATGGTAGAAAATAAAAGGAGTCGATTAATTGACGACAGCCCTTTGAGAAGGTGGATAGAAGCTAAAGGCGGAGTAAAGAATATGGCCTTAAGACTCTCGGGGGCCAGTCCTGACGAACTCAATGGGCAGTTGAGTAAAATTCAAGAGGATAATTTAAGTAATGCTATAAGCTTAAATTTGGACAGACCCATGGATCCACTAACCGACTCTAATTTAAATGTACTTCCCTTGAATCAGGAGGTCTCTAGTAATACGACCATAGTCTCTGAAGAAGAGAATGATGACTTAAATGTTGTGACACATTCAGAGACACCTAGAGTTTCTCCTATTCCTAGTGGTACTTCAGATACCTCTATGTTGCATACCATACCAAATGAGGCTGAGAAATCAAGTGTGGAACAAAATCTCGAGCTTTCAAATCTTAATAGCGAGGAGATAAACGAAGTCGAGGAAACTATAGTATCCAGTCTGAGGAAAATGCAGACACAACTAGATCAAATAGATCATAACTCTGATGATAATCCAGGAAAAGTAATGGAATCAGACTCTTTGGTTGATGTGTCAGCAGGTACAAATATAAATCTGCAAGAAACAATACCTGGTGGGTCTATAGTACAAGCTAGAAACTCCTCTCCGCCATGCACTTCTGATACCTCCAATCCCACACCACCAAAAGGCATATCAATGGAGGCAATTATGCAGACTTTGTTAGATCAGAGGGTGGAGAGTCAACAACAATACCTCCAACTAAGAGAGGATAACATTAAAATGCAAGGAACCATGAGGGATATCTGCCAAAATCTAGGAGGAATAAGCAAAGAAATAGAAGATATTAAAACACGAATAGTGGAGGTGGAAGAAGATGTTAACCATGCTACTTCAACTATTAAACAGAATACTTCTAGAGTGTCCCTGCTGGAAACCAAAGTGGAAGATTTGGAAAATAGGGCCCGAAGACAAAATCTTAGATTATTTGGGATACCGGAAGGTATTGAGGGGTCAGACCCGAGAGCTTTTGTGGTCAAACTTTTCCAAAGGGCCTTCGTTGATCTCGCGGATTGGGACTCTCAACTCCAGAGAGTACACAGACTCCCGTTAGTTCAAAGGAATACTAATAGTAAATTTCCAAGACCTTTTTTGATTTACTTTGGCAATTTTCTTTTGCGACAAGCAGTAGCACTAAAAGCAAAACCAAATAATCCTGTAACTGTTGATAATTTCACTTTTTTTGTGAAGTCTGATTTAACTAAGGTAACTATGGATAAACGGTGGGAACTTCGGAAATTAATTGATGCCTTTAAAAATATAGGATGTTTGGCCTTCCTTCAAGAGCCTGCTCGCCTTAAAGTCATTCGGGATGGACAAGTGGCCTTTTTCACCGATCCCCTATCTGCGGAACAATGTTTGGAAAAATTCTCATGTGATAATGAAAGAAGAAAGCAAAAAGAAAAAGAGAATTAGGGCTATACTCTTTTTTTTCCCCTTTTTTTTTCTGCTAAAGTATAGGAAGGTAGATTAGATACAGCCATATGTTTATACCCTCTACTCTCTTTCTTTTTTCTATCCTCTATTTTGTGCGATATTTTGAATGTGAGTTAAAATATAGATACAAAAGGCATGAATCAACTTAGGTTTGAGCAACCACTCATGTATGCTTCTTCACAGAGCTGCCACTCCAGCGGCAGCAATGCTAGAGGGGAGCTCCCCCCCAAGGAACGGGGCGCTGCAAGGGAGGGGGTGGGGTTGCCACAAGGGCAAGGGTGGCAAAGGGAGTCGTGGGTGGGGGCGGTGATAAAAGTGAAAAATGTGTTTGCAAGATTTGACGTTTTATTTTTTTTCAAGAAAAGTAGGAATGTAATGTTAATGAAGGGCAAAACAGGGAGGAATAGGAGTACATTATGTATAAGACTAATATTAAATAAATGCTTAAGTTAAGAATTTTATGTTGGAATGTAGATGGCCTAAATAACAAAAGTAAAAGAAATTTAGTACAAGAAGAGATTAAAATGTATAACCCTAACATAGTGCTGCTGACAGAAACTCATATAAAATATCAAGATAGAAAGTTGCTAACACAACTAGGTTACGAATTGGTTATTTGTACTTCGCTGAATGAGACCATAAGGGGGGTTGCTATTTTAAAACAAAGAACACTTCAATTAGACATAAGGAAAACTGCCACAGATAATAGAGGTAGCTGGGCAATAACACAGATTCAAGGGGCTAAAGCTAAACTAGTATTCTGTGTGGTATATGGCCCAAATATTGATAAGCCTAAAATCTATGAAGATTTAAGTTTAGAACTACTAGAATGGGAAGGGGAAATTATTATTGCTGGAGACTTTAATTGTGTGATGAACTATAAATTGGATTCTACGGGGCCAATGAATTATAAGAGAATGCACAAAGTAAGAGCTGCAATTTTAGAACTTGCAAGACTAAACAATATTAGAGACTTATGGCGATCCAAACATCCAAAGGTGCCAGGTTTTACTTATTATTCTGCCCCGCATAGATCATGTTCTAGGATTGATATGATATGGGCCTCTGAACGTATCTTAGAAAATTGCATGATTGAAATCTGTCCCAAAGTAACATCAGATCATAATCCTCTTCTTGTGGAAATTAATATTGAAAATCAGAATGTAAAATTAAGAAAATTTACTTTTCCTAGACACTTATTGGTTGACCCAACATTCATTACATTAATCAAAAATCATATACAGGAATTTATTGTGCAAAATATTAACTCAGCTAGCATTAATACTGTATGGGACACCTGCAAGTGTAGCATCAGAGGGTGTGTCCAACAGTATGTATATAGGCTTAATGCAGAAAATCGCAATAAGAATAAGGATATGACATCTAAATTATCAGATGTGGAATTACAATTGGCTGAAGCAACATTGCAATCAAAAAATAATATTGATTTGATTAGAACACAATTAGCGGGACTACAAGCAGGACTTAGGAAAACGCTAAGGGAAAGATATGCAGTAAGATTACATAAATACAAATTAGATCAATACGAAGGCGGCGACTGTATTGGAAAAATATTAGCCTTTAAAACTGCAGATAGGAAAGCGAAAACTAGAATAAAGGAAATAATTGGGTCAGATTTAGTGTTATATGGGCAAGAGGATCAAATTTTAAATCAATTTGTTAAATTTTACCAACATTTATATACCCCAGAGGAGTTACCGAGTAAAATAGAGATTGAAAAATATCTTGATCAACATCTAGGCTCATCGCGAGAACTTAACCATGAAATAATTCAACATCTAAACTCAAATATTACTACTGAGGAGATTAAAATAGCTATCGAACATCTACCCTTAGGCAAGGCGGTTGGTGAAGATTGTATACCAGGAGAATTTTATAAACTCTGCTATCAAGAGTTGGCTCCATTACTACAAACAGTTATTAACTCTATTATTGTTTCTAAACAAGCTCCTTCTTCATGGAAACTCGCTAAAATTATATTTTTTCTGAAAAAGGGGAAGCCAGAAAAAGAGTGTGGTTCGTATCGGCCCATATCTCTACTAAATTCCGATGTGAAAATTTTTGCTAAAATCCTAGCTAATCGGCTAGCGCCCCATATGCCTGACATTGTCAATCCCCAACAGCATGGCTTTGTGATGGGTAGAGATACCACTATGCATGTTAATACCTCAATAACCGCCTTGGATGTAGCAGAAACCACTAACACCCCACTCGGTATGATAATGTTAGATGCTGAAAAGGCATTTGACCGAGTGGGGTGGGATTATCTGTGGACGGTATTAAGTAAAATGGGCATAAATGGTTCTTACTTAGACTGGGTTAAGTCAATCTATGATGAACCACGGGCCGTGATTAGCTATGGAGGTACAGATTCTAATAATTTTAAGATTGCTAGAGGTACAAGACAGGGATGCCCCCTCTCACCATTATTATTTGCTTTATCCTTAGAACCTTTTTTAAATGCTTTAAATGACCAAACTAATATAATACCTGCTCAACATGGGGATACAACCCTCAAATTAACTGCCTTTGCGGATGATATCGCAATATATACATCGGATGTTTGTAAGACTATGCCTGCAATTATAGAGGAAGCACACAAGTATGGGAAAATCTCTGGGTATAAATTAAATGTTAACAAAACCCAAATCATACTTAACTATACTCCGGCTACATGCACTTATAAAACCTGTAAAGAAGCCGTATATTTAGGTATAAAGCTCATGGCTAAAGTGGAGAAAATTGTTGAAATAAATTATGGGTCATTTCTCAAAGAAACAACTGCGAGCTTTAAAAAATGGCATAAGATACCTTTGAGTTTATTAGGGAGACTAAATCTGATCAAAATGAAAATTTTACCTAAGCTACTTTATTTGTGTAGAGCTATACCGCTACAGCCAAATAAGCTGTTTTTTAAGAAATTAGATGGCATCTGTAGCAGCTTTATCTGGGGGTATAAAAAGGCACGAAGAGCGGTAAAATTTTTGACATTACCTATTTCTAAGGGGGGACTTACTTTTCCGGATTTTAATCTTTACTTTTTAGCTACTTTTCTTTTGCGCATTAGGAGCCTATTAAAAAATACTCCTTCTTTATTTTTTCACCAGTATATGTTGGGGGCAGATGCCAACCAATTTCTATTACGTGTCCATGACCCTAATTACTTTAAAAGAGTAAAATTCAAGACGGCTAAGCATGCTATTAGAATTTGGGACAAAATACTGCACATTAGTAACTGCTCATTTTACAACGCTGAGCTTAGACTATGGAATAATCCTGGCATTTTTTCGGATGGCTTGGGTAATCGGTGGATGAGACTGGATATAAACACATTAGGAGACCTGTATGGTATCAATGGTTTGATGGATTTTGAGAGTTTAAAAATTATAAATGGGCTTACGGATGATATGCACTTTAAATATAGACAACTTAGAGATTTTTTTGGGAACAAATTGAAGATAATGGAAGTCAAACAATCTGAAATTCTTGAGGGTATTTATTCAGAAAAAACTAAATCACTGATTAAATGGGGATATCAATGGCTCATTAAGGAGAAGGGAGAAAACACAACTCAAATCGCAGCTAAATGGTCTCGTAGATTAGATCAAAATATTAATTCAGTCCACATTGGTAATGCCCTAACCCACTTGAATGATATAGTTCACTCTTCCAATCTGAAAATGCAACTATATAGGACAGTCACTGAACTATATTATACGCCACAAAGAATATCCAGCTGGGCACAAGGTAATTCTTTGACAGATAAATCCAGGTGTGCTAAATGTAACACTGCCGCGGCTGGAATTGAACATATGTTATTTTACTGCCCCGCACTCTCAAATTTTTGGAATCGTATATCATACCATCTTCAATTTAATCAAATAAGTTCAATGGATCTTACGGCACAATGGGTTTTGTTAGATATTCAAGATAGGAACTGTCCCAATAAAGATCTTTTAACGATTTTGCTAGCATGTGCTAGATTAATTATAGCCAGGGTCTGGATTTCTAAAGAACCCCCCAAGGTTGCAGATTGGCTATCATTTGTGTATGAAATTAGAACTATGGAGCTTTCTCTAGCTAAACTTAGAGGTCCTAAAGCCCTTCAGAGGAAAGAAAAGATATGGAAGAGTTTTTTTGATGGTCAAGAGCTGTGATTAGGCCTAATCTGGTTTTTCTGTCTTATTAGTTTATTATTTTATTAGTAGAATCAATGTGAAGTTTGATCTATGAAATACTTTATATTGTTTCCATTCCTCTATTTTATTTGTTGTTTGTAGCGATGGTAATTGTATGTTAATTATGGAACTGATTTGTCATGAATACTGTCACTTCTTGCAAACAATAAAAACGATTTAAAAAAAAAAAGAATCCATTCCCACTGATCCCTTAAGGGAACCTAGGCCAAATACCAGAACTTTAAATGAGCACAACCTCACGAAAGTCACCACCACTCTACCTGAACCAACGGACATCAACAAAAGACTCCAATGCGTGCTCCTAAACTAGATTCTGTTTTTATTTTTTGATTTTTCTGAAAACCTTTATTGAAAAGTTCTGCATCATACAGTATGCATCAGTAACATGGCACAACACCAGAGGGAAGGAATCAAACAAATCAAGGCATTATCCTGTACAGTACTAGAATCACATTGAAAAGCTAAATAGAGCAGGGATACGGTAATAGCGGCACCGCTGAGGAATGAGCAGGACTGACTCCAGAGCACTTGGATTGGAAGAAAGCTACTGACCAGCACCGGCAGCTGCTTTGGGCGAAGTGACGGTGGGGGGTGTGGGAGAGGCAGACTGGCTGGGAGGAGAATAGGCATGAGGGTATGTCACCAGGGGGCCTCCCAATATATATCAGGAGGATGAGATCTGGCAGGCATAAGGTCCCAGAATTCCGATAGTAGGGTCTGACACATAGAGGCGTCCTCGAGCCACTGGGCAAATTTAGGTGCCTGTCTGCACCACACACAATGCCGCGCGAGAATAAGCAGCATTAAAGTCAGATGGTGAGTGGAGTCCGAGCAGAATTTAACTAAGCTCAATGGGCATTACAGTCGGTCAGGCCAAATCGGCGAGGAGGTGATCTCCGATAGCTGCGCAGACCTCCTGCCAGAAATCCGACACTAGGGCATAGCCAGGCCAAATGAGCGAAGTCCGCAGCAGGGGCAGAGCAGCGCAGGCATCGATCATTGGGGATGAGTCCCAGTTTGTGTAGCTGAGCTGGGGTGCGGTAAACCCTGTGTAAATATTTGAAGTGTATTAGACAAAGGCGGTAATTGGGTAATAGCTTTTTAGTCTGTTTGCAACAGTAAAGCCAATCAGCTTGGGGAATGTCCTTACCCCACGTGAGCACGATTGGTGGAGATGGAAGCAGTCGACAAAGTGATTGCATTTCATTTGGGCATCAACGGAGGAGGCTGGGGGAAAGGGATGTAACTCCCTGCAGATAGCCCACAGCTGATAAAAGAGCAAAGTATCCAGACGGCCTGAGGAGGCTGGAAGAGAGTAGAAAGAATATAGAGCCGCCAGTGTCACAAGGCCAAGACGGGTAGCATGCATGGACATGCCAGATGGTTGGAGAGTAGGGAATGTAGGCTGACCTACAATCTGCATGGTGTTGGCAGATAGCATGGTGGAATTAGAGAGGCGACGCAGACCCAGCGAAGTGTCTCAACCGTGTCGACCTCAGCCCGTGGGTGGGCGGCTGGGGCGAACAGAGCAGTATTCAAAGGCCAAGGGGCTGCGAGGTCAGTCTCGGCTGCGACATGTGGCTGAAATAGAGAGGGGTGAATCCAGAAGTGAAGAAAGCTGGCCTGAGCACATAAGGTGTAGAGTTTGAAATCTGAAGCGCCCATACCGCCAACTGACATGGGGAGTGCATGGATGTCGTAGGCAATCCTGGGTTGCTTGCCGGCACACATGAGAGATATGATCAGGGAGCGGAGTCTATCAAAAATAGCAAAGTCAGTAGTAGGGGGATATTCAAAAAGAGGTAAAGAAACTTCGGGAGGACCACCATCATGGCGATAGTGATCTGACCAGCCAGGGATAAGGGAAGTCTGTTCCAGTGAGATTTTAGACTAGCCAATCCACCGTGCGCCCAAAATTTGCACGCCATAGATCATCCAGGTCTCTACTCTGCCAAATACCCAGCTAGCGCGTGGGGCAGGAGGTCCACACGAACGGGAAGTCAGGGGCAAAAGGCTTAGTAGCATCCATAAGAGGGAACAGAACTGACTTGTTCCAGATCGCTGAACTGTGTTATCTCACGCACCAGAGGGCTGAGATTGTCTTGGGGTGGCGGAAGTATAGTGTAATGTCATCCACATACATACATAGAAACCAAAAGGGCAAGGGTAGAAAAGCCAATACCACTCGGAGTGTGGTGTTGCTGAGTGGCCAGTGGCTCCATCGCAATGGTGAAGAGCATAGGGGAAAGTGGGGACCCCTGCCGAGTACCCTGCTCAACCAGAATGGGATTGGAGATCTGGCCGTTGACGGTCAGCGGGGCTGGTGTAGAGGAGTGATATCTTACGAATTAAAATGTCACTAAAGCGGAAGGTGGGGTAAAAGAAAAAGAATAAAAAGGGCCACTCAATGGTATCAAAAGCCTTGGTGGAATCGAGAAGAGCAGTGACAGCTGGAAGGCTAGGGTTAGTCTGATGGAGGACAGAAAATAATTCGAAGATTGAGAAGTGGTGTGACCGGGAATGAAGCCTGACTTGTCAGGAAGCACAATAGTGGGCATAAGGAGGAGAAGTCAGGAGGCCAGTAACTTAGCAAAGATTTTGTTGTCTGTTAATCAAGGACATGAGAGCAGTAATATAAGATGCAGGCCGAGAGGGACGGAGAGGGTTGGCCAGGGTCTTACCAGGCTGGTCACCCTCACTGAAATGGTGAGCCCGGGCCTCCCTACCAAGGAAAGAGTTCCCGATTAGCCTCCTCCGCGAACTCTGTTTTCCGCGCAGGACCATTAGATTCTTGGGGCTTGGATCGTTTGCCTGAACAGCGTCCAGGGCCTTAATCTCTGCCTCGAGCCTCCTTAAAGAGGAACAGATGGAGCAAAGGATGCCAGATTGTTTGGAGATAGTCGCCTCTGATGACGGTCTTGAAATCTTTCCACAGGGTGGATGCCGAATCTATGGAGCCGAGGTTAAAGTCGAAATAGTTAGAAATAGAGGTTTGGATTTCAGCACAGAAAACTGTCTCGGAGCGCTAAGAGGGAGCCTCCTGGAGAAAGCACACTGAGGAGTGGGGAAGGTGTAGCCCGAGCTGGACTGGTGCATGATCAGAGCGAGTAAGAGCCATGTTAGTAGCGGAGGTGAGCCAAGTGAGGACATCCGGGGAGGTGATCCAGAGATCTATGTGAGACCAACAGCCGCGGGGGCCGGTGACGCAAGTACCCTCCCGGGCCTTGGGCCATAAGTGACGCCAGGCATCGAATAGTGAGATGTCGATAAGGATTGATTGAAGGAGAGCAGAGGAGCGGGGTGGGATAAGTGTGGGCCAGAGCGATCCAAGGCAGCAGAAAGCGTGACATTAAAATCTTGTTGGTAACAGATGGGTTTCTTGTAGTCCACTTTATGGCAAATTAAATGGGAGTGAATTAGCCTTGCCTTGCGATGGTCATTGAGCTCGCAAATATTCCAGGTCCAGCATGCAGAGTCAGTCATTAAACGCTATTCAAGGGAGGCGTGGAGTGGCAAGTTCAGTCCGTGACCTAGATCTGGTTTTTGTAGCAATAGTAGGTGTATCTACATACATGTGCTGAGCAGTCATAGTGAAGTGCAATTGAGCCAGCGCCTACATATGTAGTCTGTCCATGAGGAGCGTCAGTGAAATGGGAAGAAGGGTAAAACCAACAGCGTCGAACCAGGAGGTGCGAGCCAACAAAATTGTGAGGTGCATCGTACAGGCATATAACCATAAACTAACATAAAAGTACAGTGTTGTGTGCCGAAGAGAAACACAAAATGAGAACAGGAAAACTTGAGCAGCCCACAAACCCTACCTTCTCCCATGCACCCAAGAAGATGCAATACAATAGTCCAAAAAGGAGAAGACCATTTCCTAACAGACCCTCAATCCCACCCCCACAACCAAAGAACATTACCAAGAGACCCTCCACTCCCGCACCCTCTCCAACCCCCTAATCAGGCTGAGACTCCACCCATTCCCACCCCAGGAACCCACAACTTGGAAAAAGGGAAACCATGGTGAATAAGGGAATTCTCCTGTGAGGGCCTAGCAGGACTCTGCAAACTCCCCTGCAGGAGAGCAGGTTGGCCAAGCTACCGGAGCTTCAGACAACGTAGTGAAATAGAAAGTCATAGGAGCACAACCAGTTAATCATTGTCACAAAGGTGGTCCGGTGCAGCAATTTGGGAGCTAAAAGGCGAGGTGCGGTGAGTTTTATCGAGTTTCTTGGCAAAAACGAGAGCGTCTCTGGGATCTGAAAAAACATGTCTTTGCACCCTACCGGACCCTCAACTTTGCCTGGTATGCCAATGAGTAGGTGACTTGGTGGTTTTGGAGAATTCTCTTGACTGGGAGGAATTCACGTTTGGCCGCTTGTACTGCAATGGTGTAGTCTGGATAGAATGAGAGCGAATTGCCCTGGTGACGTCTTACGCCCTTGTCTCGGGCCGCACGTAAAATAGCATTGCGGTCTCTGAAATTCGAAATCTTTGCAATTATGGGGCGAGTAGGCAATCTGGGGCCCGGACGTGGGCCGAGGGAGTGATGCGCCCGTTCAACAATAAAGACGGGGGAGAGAACGTCACCAAAGAGTTCCCTGAGGAGCTGCTCCACAAAGTCCTCCATGCGGGAGATATTGGTGGATTCGGGCACTCCAGTGATTCGGAGGTTGTTTTGCAGGGAGCGGGCCTCCAAATCCTCATTTTTATTCAGAATAATGTCAAGGATTTTCTCCATTTGCAGCAGCTTCTGGCGATCCTGAGTTGTGGCGTCCTCCGCGTCTGACACCCTGGACTCAACATATAGGAGACTGGAATCGTGAGAGTCCACCCGGGCCTTGACTGAGACCAGACGTGCGGAGAGTTGGTCCAGTTGAGCCGTGAATCTAGTGACCCCGGACTTGACATTGAGCATGGTCTTCGTCACGAGTCAGCTGGGCCTCCATATTGGTTGCGGGATCACCGCAATCTGATCCTGCACCGTCTTAGTGCGTAGATCTACGCTGCTCGAAGCAGATTTTGGGTTGTTTTTCGTCAGACCTCCCCATGGTAGGTTAAGACAGGAAAAAAAGTCAAACCCGGGAATAGGAGAGGAGAGGAGAGGTGAGGTGTGCCAAGGTGTGCAGGCGTAGTTAGCACGGATTGTGAGGGCAGTTGCCCAGCAGACACCAACTGTAAGGGTGGCAGGAACTTTGTCTCTAGGGGGTGGCAGCAGTCAGTCCAGGCCACTAGAAGACTGTTTAATGGCAGAGCGGTGTGGCAGGATTCGCTGGATGCAAAACGACATCCCGCCAAGATAGCACAGGTAGGTTAGAATATGTGACCCGGGGACCCACTGAAAAACCAGCCGGTAGACCAACGGATCACTGAGACTGAGGGAGCAAATTTGATTAGCATAGAAAGCTCCAAAGGGTGCCCCACAATCCATGCTTCCATAGTCACCAGCCAAGGGTATAGGCCTCAGTACCACATCAGCTTGAAACCGGCAGTGCGAAAGAGGTGTCACTACAAGCAGAAGGCAAGGCATGCCCTAGAATTCCAGGTTGACAAAGCACCCCCTGTAAATAGCCACACGCTAGCAGATGCCAGCTGCGAAGAGGAGGGGCAGGCCCCAGGTTATGCGTGACGGTGAAAGGAGCTCAGGGCAAGGCGTGGTGAAATTGTGTTGACGGCCTCTGGGGTGAGGCGCAGAGGCCCGGGTACAGATGTGCGGCTCACCGGCTGATGACTAATCACAGTGCCGAGGCCGGCAGGGACTTCAGCGATTAGAAACGCATCAGGTGCAGGGGGGAGTTACAGCAGGAAGGCCCCTGAAGAACGGGGCTGACGGCAGTAAGTGTGTGCCCTGGGCGGCACGATGACGGTGTGGCAGGCCGCCAAAGGTGTCAGCCAGGGTGGATGCTTTGCGTAGCTTCGCACGCGTCGTGAGGCCCGTAGCCAGTGGCGCCGGAGCAAGAGGAAGTGTAACTGGGCGTTAGATCAGCACAAGGCCCGGGCCAAGCGGCGGTACTACGTGTGTGCCCCTACCCCGCCACAAACTGCCCCGCAACAGCTGCACTCACCGGGAGTAGTCGGGAATCCTCAGGAACCCCCACAGGCAGCTCGAGGTGTCTGGCCACACAGCAGGCCGCAGCGGGAGGAGGACCGGCTCGCCCAGCGCTGCGATCAGACGGCCGTACACGGCCCCTGCAGGCTAAAAGCAGCATCGGACTGTGCCTCAGGCACCAACGGAGCAGGAGATGTTGGTTGTGGGTAAAATAAATGCCGTCATCTGCAGGATTTTAACGGATTATGTGCTTGGCCAGCAAAGCCTGGCCAAGCACATAATCTGGAATCTGGGGCGGAGCCGCGCCGGGCAGTCGTGATCCATCTCGGCTCCCGGCTCCGGCGCTGCTCGGGAGCTTGGTTTGGCGGTTCCCCAGTGGCCCGGGGGCTGTTTTCGGCACCCATAGGAAGCGGAAGGTGCAGGGCACCTGCGGGGCTGCTCCGATCGCCCCTGGTGCCGCTGTAGCGGCTGGATCTGTGAGGAGACGCGAGGAGAGGACGGCCGCGGGCAAAATGGCGGCCGGAGCCCTGATGAGAGCGCCGATGACCTCAACTCTCTGTGGGAGGTACGCTTGACGGGCGAAATCTGAGGGACGCAGGGGCTGCCTCTAGTTGAGGATAGTCTCCGGGGGCCTCTGTAGCGGCAAGATACCGGGGGCGGCCCCGGTTACAATCTGCCTTCCCACGCCTGCCTGACCTTAAAATGGCGGCCGGGTGTGACTTGCAACTATCGGTCGGCGCCTCTACTTGACCATCTGGCCCCAGCGCTTACTGCCTCTCCCATAGGCGAGCCCGCAAGCTCTCTCTGTGTCTCATACCTGCGGGGTGAGCCCTCTTCAAGGATCCCTGGCAGTGACCCTCGCCTGCATCTACCCCTACGATCTACCGGACAGTTGCAGTGCCTTATTGTGAGGTGCCCACCCGACGACAACAACCCGGGAGGTAGGGTCGCTGGCTGCTCGCTGATTCCTAGCGGAGCCTCCCGCTAACATACCTGGGCAGGGGGTGCACAACTGGCCCCTAGTGCTGCGGCGGCTCCCCCTCGCACCACCCTCCTTGCAACTCGCCTGGACCTAAGATGGCGGCCGCCAGTGACCGCAGAGCGAAGATAGCCGCCACGCGGGGCCTGCTCTTAACATGCCTGGGCAGCGCCCCATGGCCAACGCGTGACCGCACCAACACCTCCACCACCTTGCGCACTTTCACGCCCACCGAGCCGGATGACCGCAGGCTCTCCAAGATGGCGACGCACCTGCGGCTGGCCTCCAACTTCATCTCCCACCTGGGCTTCCACCTTCTCTCCTGGACTTCTTGTCTTTTGTTCTGTCCTGACCGACACCCTGCTGCTGTGGTCAGACAGTTTCTCTGGACTCTAGCCCTCCTCCCACTCCCTCATCCTTAACCCTTTTCCCCGTGGATGATCCTCAAATGTTTCTTCCCTTTGCTTCATCTCCCACCTGGGCTCCCACCTTCTCTCCTGGACTTCTGGACTTTTGTTCTGTCCTGACCGACACTTTGCTGCTGTTTTCGGACAGTTTCTCTGGACTCTAGCCCTCCTACCATGCCCTTGGCCTTAACCCTTTTCCCCGTGGATGATCCTCAAATGTTTCCTCTCTGTTGCGCTTCCCCTTCTCTCCATACCCTTGCATCCCTCCCACCCTCCCTTTGTGCTGTGACTGCATCCACACTTATGGAACTCTGCTCTTTGACTTATTGTAATAACACTAATTAATGGTATTTGCTTTAGACCTTGCACCATATACCATTCCTATGTGACTCTTAGAGCTTATCCAGTCATATCCCCTCCCTATGTATATAGAGATAACTCTAATCACTAGTGTATGCAGTAGACCTTTGACCGATTGCAATAATGCTAAGCTTTGGTATTCGCTGAAGACCTTACACCATATACCACCCCTATGCGTCTCCTAGAGTTTAACTAGTCGTATCCCTTCCTATGTGTATGTAGTTGACTCTTATCACTAGTGTTTGCAGTGGACCTTTGTACTCTCTACCACCCCTATGTGACCCTTAGAGTGTTTCCAGTCATATCCCTCTTGTGTAGATAGAAGATAACTCTAATGACTAGTATCCTATGTGATTCTTAGATTGTATCCATGTGTATCCCCTCCCTGTGTTTAGAGTTATAGCTGTAACGACTAGTCGCCTGTTGGAATATAGCCAGGTGTATCCCTTCCCATGTGTGAAGAGATAACCCTACTCACTAGAACAAAAAGAAACGTGCTCCTGAAATGTGTAACGTAACTGATTCTATGTAAAGTGCTTTGATAACATGTAACTGAACTAGTGCTATGTAAAGCGCTTTGATAACCTAATCGGTTCAAGTTCCTGAAATGTGTAACGTAACTGATTCTATGTAAACTGCTGTGATAACATGTAACGGAACTGGTGCTATGTAAAGCGCTCTGATAACCTAATCGGTTCAAGTTCGCGCTATAGAAAACTCTAAAAATAAATAAATAAATAAATAAAATAAATAAAGCCCACTCAGTGCGGCCATCTTGCAGCCGGCCAAGCCACGCCCCCCAACTGTAGATCGTTACAGCAGATAATTGATGGATGGATGCTGACAATGCATTCTCCCCCAGTCAACAAAAGATATGGGTTAAATCAATTGTTCTTTTGCCCACTACGCAACCCCAGTTTGGACCCAGCCATATGCAAATCAGTCTTGACCCTGTGCCCCATGGGAACAGTCTGGACCGAAAACAAGCATCCTGGGACCGGTTTCAGGGTATGTCACCCTTCCTTAGCCAGGCTAGCTAGAATCCAGTGGCACAGTCAGTCAACTGTTGTTTTTGCATTTATCGTCCAGAGTGGGACGCGTATGCCCAGATGTGGGTCCTGTGCTCTCCATGCCACTGGAATCAAGTTATCCTGGCTGAAGAGGGGTGAAACCCTGAAACCGGTCCTAGGATGCTTGTTTCCAGTCCAGAGAGGACCTGACTTGGGAGTTCAGGCTGGACTGTTACCATGAGGCACACGGTCAGGACTGATTTGCATATGACTGAGTTCAAACTGGAATGGCATGGTGAGCAAAAAAGATGGGTTTAGGCCCAGATCTCTGTACTGGGGTGAATGTATGACATTGTTCTGCATTATGTCCATCAACTGTTTTTTTTTTTTTTTGATAACTTTATTTCGGTCAATGACCATAAAAGTGCAATAATATGTACAGGCACAGAAATAAAACCTAAATACATTGAGATAAAAAAGTTATTAAACTTTGGTTATCAAAGATAAGAAAAAAGTGAGAAGCAATAGTCCGTTATTTCTTATTAATAAAAACAGTTCTTCTCCGCCACATGCCAAGTAAAAATCGGGAGACAGCAAAAACAATGGATGGGGCGGTATCGTAGGTTAAAACTCTGCAAGCTTGTACACAATGTCTGAAACCCAGGTTTTTGCATAATGGGATAATCCAGCATTTCCGATTTTCACTATATGCCGGACAGAAAAAGAAGATATGTACAATGTCTTCCCTACAGTATTTACAAGCAGGGCAGTTGGCCTCCATCGTTTTTGCCCATCTGGATGTCAATGCCCCAATCGGTATAGAGCCGTGCCTCAGTTGGATGTATAGTTTTCTTGCAAGCGGAGGCTGCACTAGGTCCAGAAACACCTCTGTCCTGGATTCGGCTTTCATCAGTAGGAACTCAGTAGACAGCCTGCCCAGGGAAGTTGAACAATGTAGCATTTTGAGGTTATGCGATCTTACAGCCGCCACTAATACAGTCCTTTGCATCCTCATGCAGCTGTCCTCCGGTGTATCCCAAAGTTGGGGTAGGCCAATTTGGTAGAGGAGAGCCTTTACATGTGCCAACCAGGGTATGTTCTTATTCTTTAGCTGCACCCAAATTGTAATGAACTCTACTCTAAAGGATACAAGCTCCGGCACAGACCAGAGCCTTCTCCAGTAGAGCAGAGGTCGTGCAGCTACCAAATCGTTAATGGGTTCCAAGCCCAAATCTAAGCGTAGTGGTACGAGGGGCGTACTTTGGGGGAGAGCAACTAGATGTCGCATGAAGGCCTGCTCGACCTTCAGTAAGTTGCATACATTCGTGTGTCTAAAAAGTTCTGCAGCGTACAAAGCTGCAGACCTGACCTGTGTTTTGTATATCTCAAGGGCAGGGGTAACTGGTTTAAAAGTTGAGGCTCTGTGGAGTCTGCCTATGCCTCCCATAATCTGTGCAAGTCTCGGGGAAGATTTAGAAACCTGGTGGTCCCATGTAAAGTGCTCAGTCAAAGTCACCCCCAGGTATATAAAGGTCTTGACTCGCTCTAGTGGAGTTCCATTCATTGTGGGATTTGGGTGGGTGTGCTTCGGGGATTGAAGATCATGAACTTGGTTTTCTCCAAGTTGACCGCCAATCCCTGCGAGGCACAAAAGGAGACAAACCCGTCCAGGACCCGCTGGATGCCCGATGATGTCCGCGACAACAACAAAGTGTCGTCCGCGAACATTAGAGCGGGCACCCTACCAGTAGCCAGGCATGGAGCATCGTTGTCCCTGACACAATTAAGTTTATCTATCAGGCCATTAACATACAAACTGAAAAGAGTGGGGGCCAGTACGCAACCCTGGCGTACGCCCCGGGTGACAGGGAAGCGGGCTGATAATTCCCCACACCTCACCTGAGCGTAATTCCCGGTGTGAAGTCTGATTAGGGCATCTAATAAGTAGGGAGGGAGACCAAGTTCCTCCAGCACCGTCCAGAGCCTCTCCCTAGGAACCAGATCGAATGCGGCCCGCAGGTCCACAAAGACAAGGTAAAGGCTGCCACCCTCTACTCTTGCAGTTTTCCAATATAGGACCTGGAGCCGAAAGATCTGGTCCAAAGTCGAGACCCCTGATCTAAATCCAGCTTGGAGGGTGGTTCAAAGTTTTATTCTCCTCCATCCAGCCCAATAATCTATAGAGTAGGATTCGGCCCATCAGTTTCTGGGTGGTGTCAAGTAAGCTAATTGGTCTGTAGTTGGATGGGACGAGCGGGCAGCCCTTATTAAAGATCGGAACAATCTCAGCTCCTAGCCTGGTCTCAGGTAATGAAGAACCCTGTTAAACCATATTAAACAAGACCATCAGGTATGGAGCCCAGAATTTTGGCTGGGAATGAAAAAGATCTCCCGGGAGCTTGTCAAGACCCGGGGCTTTATTCAGAAGCAGTCTCTCAATTGCCAATTCAACTTCCCTGAGTGAGATGGGGTCTAAGCTATTGGTGGCGGTCCTATTATGGGCATCCTGTTGCTCTAACAGGAATCCAGGGCCCAAGGCCTCCGGCAGTCTACACTCGTGCAGGGGGTCTGGGGCTTTGGAAATCTTGGGAACTTACATGGTGTCCTGTTTTTGCATTTGTCACCCAGAGTGGGACGGGTATGCCCAGATGTGGGTCCTGTGCTCTCCATGTCACTGGAATCCAGCTATCCTGGCTGAAAATGGGTAAAACCCCAACGCCGGTCCTAGGAGGCTTGTTTTCAGTCCAGGGAGGACCTGGCTTGGCAGTTCGGGCTGGACTGTTCCCATGAGGCACAGGGTCAAGACTGATTTCCATATGGCTGAGTTCAAACTGGAATAGCATGGTGAGCAAAAAAAGATGGGTTTAGGCCCAGATCTCTGTACTGGGGTGAATGTATGACATTTTTCTGCATTGTGTCCATCAACTGTTGTTTTTGCATTAGCCCTAAACTGTAGATCGGCTGTTAAACACTCTGCTGACATTGCCGACCTCATCCATGCTCAGGATCTGGACCTTGTCATGTTGACGGAAACCTGCATAAATAACTCGGCTGCTCTCATCCTGGACTTCTTAATGCCTCACAATTCTGATATCATTCGGTTGGGCAGAAAAAGTGGTCAAGCTGGAGGCATTGTATGTTTACATCGTAGCAATCTAACGGTGAAAGTACTTCATGCCGACCTTCTGCCGTCTTGTGAATACCTAGCATTGAAGTGACTGGTTGCAAAAATCACACATGCAAACTGCACATGTTTTACCACCCCCCTCGCGACAACCTCCCCTTCACAGAACAGATCATGGACATCGCAGATTTCCATGGCACTCAGATTTTCCTGGGAGATTTCAACCTTCACTGGAATGATGTAAATGATGTGGTGGTCAATGGCCTTAAATCCTTCCTACTTGACTTCAACCTAATCCAAATCTGTGACAGACCTACTAGTCTCAAAGGAGCTACCTTAGATCTTGTCATTGATAAGCCCAACTCCAGCCTCCTGGATTCAATCCTCTCATGTGATTGGACAGACCACTATTGCATCACCTTCCTTATCCTGTAATCGATAAGAGCAAGTAGACCCCAGCCTAAGAACCCAAAACCGCTCTCTGCGATAACATCCTGCCTCCCCATTGAACATGTCTGATGTCCACGACCTTACGGCCCACTATAACCACTCAATGCTTAATGTACTAGGCTCTGTTGCACCACTACAGCTTAAAAGAATTTCCTCTAAACTCTCAAAACCATGGTTTAAAGATAGTCTTAATTCCGAAAGAAGAAATCTAAGATTTACAGAAAGGCTGTGGCGGCCCTATCCCTTCCTTGAGCATCTCTACCACTCGAGATCCCTGAGAAGCGTATACAATAAACACATCAGATGCTCGAAGGCCACCTTTTTCAGAACTCAACTTGACCAAGCAAAAAACTGTCCAAAAAACTGTTCGAACTCATCAAGTCCCAAGCTAAGTCATCCTAACCTCTCATCACTGGGTCAAGGGACACTGCCGGACTGTGAAGAATTCGCTGATTTCTTCACAGATAAGACTATTAAGATTGAGACTGAATTGCGCTCTGCCCGTGATCACCTGTCAATCAGTCCACTGCTCACCCTCAGTCCCCCAGGCTTGGATATCACAACCCTCTAACTTCTAACCTTTTGCCGGAAGTTGGATCCTCCTTACTAGGATCGTCCGTGCATCACTTCAGCAAGGTGCTATTCTGGATTGCCTAAAATCTGGTCAAGTTACCCCGATTCTAAAGAAACCAACTGCTGATCCCACGGACCTTCATAACTTTCGCCAAATCTCTAATATTCCCACTATGGCAAAGCTCCTGGAGAAATCTGTCCTTGCCCAACCTTGTAATCACATCGACCATTTCCAACTCCTGGACCTATGCTAATCTGATTTCCGCCCGGGCCATAGTACAAAGTCTGCGCTAACCCACATTGTTGATGATGTGCTAAGAATGTTGGACCATAATGAGTCGTGCCTATTCTTGACCTTCCATCCGCTTTTGATACTGTCAAACACAATAACCTAATTGACCTCCTGGAACACCGGATGGGGCTGTCTGGGCCTGTACTAAACTGGTTCTCTTCGTTCTTTCAGAACAGATCCCAAAGCTTCAAGGTGAACCAATGCCAGTCCCATACTGCACCGGTCACTCTGGGGGGTTCCCCAAGGTTCAGCACTCTCCCATGCTCTTTAACTTCTTCATGGAGCCTCTGACAGAAATTCTGAAATTGTCCTGAATGCACTATCATATGTATGTGGACGATACCAAACTATGCTTGAAGATCGCCTCCCCAGAGGACCTACAGTCCCTCAACTCAGTCCTGCTGGAAACACAAAGCTGGCTGACATGTAACAATCTGAAGCTAAATGCTCTAAAAACTGAGTTCCTCCTAATCTCACCCCACAAACCATCTCCGGTCATGGAACAATGGCTGAATCAGCTTACTGCTCTTAACTGTAGACCTCACCTTGTGGATTTGGCATCCTCTCTGGGAATTATATTAGACAAAAGTCTGAACATGCAGAAACACATCAGTTCCCTCACCAAAGGAGCGAACTTCCAACTCAGCATCTCAAGGAAGCTCGAACACTTTCTCCCTGCTTGTGACCTAAAGGTTGCAGTGCAAGCATTTGTGATCTCAAAGCTGGACCATGGTAGTGCAACGCTTTGCGGCCTGCCCAGAGTGTAGACTGCTCCTCTTAGGGTGGCCCTCAATTCTGCTGCTAGGCTCATCACTGGCACCAGAAAATACAACCACATTTCTCTGGCCTTGATCGCCCTGAATTGGCTTCCATATAAAGCTCAGATACATTTAAAAAATGCATGCATGGCACACAAAGTTACCCACTTCAAGACCCAACAGTACCTCGCTCAGAAACTGGAGCTCTCATGTGGTTCGAGAGCCTCCAGAAGCGCCAGCACCCTATTGCTCAAACCATAAAAATTCAAGGAAAAAAATATTTATAATCGAGCCTTCTGCGGTATGGCTCAGAGGATTTGGAACTCACTTCCCACCGATGTAAGGGTGAACCCTTCCACTGTCCTCTTCAAAAAAGAAGTCAAAGGGCTCCTGATTAATACATTTCTCCCTCAGGCTGGCTTGTTCACTTGATTCTGGGGCTATAACCGTTGATTTGTGGCCCAGCTGCCTGGCTCACGAGAAGGTCTGACATAAGACTGAATTTTTCGCTTTGTTTCTGTTTTGTTTGCTTGTACCCCTCTTGCCGCATAATCTGTAAAGTGCTCTGATACCCTCAGTGGTCATGTTCGCCAGCTAGACTCTATCCCAGTGCCTCAGTCTTCCTCCTCTCAAAATGCGGCAGTACTTTGGCTTTACAACCATACTGGATCTAATCACAATCTATGTGACAAAAATTCTCTTTGTTGCAGGATTGGAGGGATTGTGCCGCTGCCTCCACAGTTTTGGGCCGACTGTATCATCGTAAACTTTTGCTACCCCCCAACTGTTAAGGTGACCCTATTTTAGTCCAAGCAAGGTGTCCAATGCCCGACTCAATAAAAGCTCTCTCTTTGGGTCTTTTCTAAAGGCATTTGGTGTCACCTGCCCCTACTGATTGCACGTCTGTTTCCTCACCAAAACCGCTATTTGGATCAGCCTTTGCATTGGAGCAGGTATGTGGTCTTGGCAAACGTTGAGGACATTGACTGACAAAGGGTGAAGGCATGTGCCCACAACAATGCTTTGGCCATGAACTCCCCAACTTCTGTGGGCCCTAATCTGAACTTGCCTCCGCCTGATGGGTGTGAAGTTTATGCAGGCCTTTGAGCTTAGATGAGGCCCCAAAAATGTTGTCACAATGATTAATCTTTATGATAACGATTTTTCCTGCACGGATAATAGGATTCTGTGTAGCTTGTTCTCTTGTATTGATGAATTCGCAATTAATCAAGCTGACCCGAGGGTTTTTTTTAAATTAATTGTTGCTGGTGACTTGAATGCAAAAGGGGACTTTTTGCTTTCTTTATCTTTGTTTTTTCCAACTTTGCCAATAGATTGAAGCCTTGGACCCAAGAGGACACTTGTATGTTTTCTTGTTACCCCATGACCTGAGTAGCGCGGTACCAGCTCAAGCAATTGTCAATACCTCAGCTCATACCGGGAGAGGTGGTGGGTCAATAATAGACTCACAGAGTTTGCAAGCCCTTATTGCTGAAGGGAGAGTTCGCCCCACTCCCCACAATGACCATAACCCCCTTTCCAAGGAACATATATTATCAGGGGGAGTAAACAGCCCTTGGTCACCAAGATGCAGGGCGCAGACTCGTCTGAGACTCTGATGATTTGCATGGTGTAACGATCTAGCTTCCTACTGAATGTGCTGATCTAGTGGCAGTGTACATCTGAGGTATTAGGGCCCCTAGATATATTGACACGTTTTATCAATCTAACTGCATATTAGGGTCCTCTTGTCAAAGCCGATACACACCAAGCTTAGAAATAAGAAGTCCTGGCTTGACAAGGTATGCTGAACATTCAACAAAAAGCTATGCTCAGCATTGAAACAAGTCCCAACGGATCAGAGGGCCATTAGCACTTGCAGAAAGAATTACATTCTGGCCCTAAAAAAAATAGGAGCGCTGAGCTGAGGTTCGAGAAGTGAGATACATTAGTGGTAGCTCGCCAGGCAAGGGACAAACAGGCCTTTTGGAAAACAGTTAGAGCAGCTTCTGCTCCAGGAGACATCCCCGATCTAGTGGCTACCCACATTGGCCCAGACAGGTGGACAGATCATTGTAGTAAAATATACTTGGCTAGCATCCCTTGTAGTGAGGACAGGCTGTTGGTCATACCGGTACCCTTGCACCTCCGCTTTACTGTTGAGGAAGTCCTTAAGGTTATCCAAAATAGCCCTATAAATAAAGGCAGTGGGCCGGTTAGGGTGCCCATGGACATATTCAAAGTTAATCTGGGAACTGGTCACCACTTTTAATGTCTTTAACTGTGTAACTGCGTGCAAAGTAGGCATCCCACCGACTTGGCGCCAGTCAGTTATTGTTCCAGGCCCATTTCTCTCCTTGACTCTGCCACAAAATAATTAGGTGTATTATATGGATCGCCTGCTAGAGTGGACATTGGAGAGAATAATATTTCTGCTGCCCAATATGGCTTTAGAAAAGGCCTTGGCACTATTGATCAGTGTTTAAACCTCTACCTGCTAGTAGCTAAATACAGGGACGCCAAGGGTAGCTCTCCAGCTGGCATTTATGGATTTGTCGAGTGCCTTTAACTCTGTTATTCGGTCAAAGCTGTGGAACATTTGAACATCTTTTGGCCTGGAGGCTGGCCTAGTTGCTTTCTTGCACCATCTTTACAGAGACTTGAAAGCATCTGTTAGCAAACGGTGAGTGTTCCTCTACTTTTTTTGGTCAATTGTGGGGTTAGACAGGTGTGCGTGCTTGCTCCAATCCTGTTTTTGCTCTACATAAATTATCTTGAACTGGCGCTTGTGGATGCACCTTCTGTTAACAACAAGCCCATTTTGGGTCTCCTCTATGCGGATGACCCCGTACTACTGGGCAGGACTGCAAACAGCCTGAAGGTATTCATAACAAGCTTTTTAGCTTTATGGAGAAATTAGATTTGCAGGCCAACTTTTCTATGACTTATATAGTGGTATGCCATCCCAAACACATGCCCTATGAGCATAGGGGAAATGTATTGCAAGAGTGAGCCAGTTTTTTTATTTGGGACCGACATTTGATGAGGCGTGTTCTTGGGCTCAATGCTTTGGGAATAGTATAGGTTGTTACTCTCAAGCAGTTGGTTCTATTTTTTTTCCCCTTGCCAGGACTTGGGGGGTGGGGGAGAGTAAAACAGTTAACCCACTCTTGCAAATATGTGAGCAAGTGCCTCCGTTCTTTGACCTACAGTTCGGGGATATTGGGCTACAGGATCATAAGCAGGGTACAAGTTGAAAGAGAATAGAGTCTTTAGGCGGATTTTGGTAGTACCTCTCACAACCCCCCACTTTATCGCCCAGCAAGAGCTTGGCTTGGAACATGTGGAGGACCAGTTAAATCTTGTCCCTCTAGTATTATGGTGCTCAAAGTACATTGCGCATTAGGCAAATAATGCACTACATTATTATAACTTTAATAGGTACCTTAATAAATCTATGAATTAGCCATGTATTTGATTGTTTAAAGGAATATAAGCAACAACTCAACCACCTGTTTCGGATAGAGACTATTACCCACAGATTCCTGACCTTGTGAATTCCCCCAGATGCCAGCCTGGATCTGGAAAATTTTGATAGCAATTCCCTCTTTCGTTGAAGTGCCATTGTGGTGCATGGGATATGTCTAGCCCTGCCCTGGATGTGACATTGGGGCCACTATATCTGCTCCACCTAAGTGTGCTGACGTTATTTTCCTTTCTTTCCCACCTTGCAACATGGATCTGGAGCTCCATCAAATCTGGTTACGCTGATAGTTTTTCTTTCCCTCAAATCTTTTTCTGTGTGCAAGGTGCATGCCCCCTTACAAACACAATGTTTAAAACTTGCAAGAACTGCAACTGTCAAATGTTGGTAACAGACACTCCTGATTCTTATCTTAGGCGCTTTGACTCCTTGTCTTGCGAGAACGAGTAGGAATGCTTTTTGTGACCATAAAGCTAACCTTGCTGTCGCCGAACTTGGGAGGAAGATGAAGCAGGACTGGGCCTGTTCAAAGGCGAGGAAGCTATCTTACTCCTGTGGCCGATCTTGCAACTTGTCTCCAAGCACAAGAAGTTGAGGCTTGGGTCTCCTTCGTCCTGCTACATCCACGTTAGGAGTCGTATAACATCCTGGGAACCACCAGGACATGGAGTCGCAGTCCCCCACCCCTCTGAATCGGTTTCACAATTGATAACAATGTAACCCAACTTCCTCAGGCCATCAGTGACGCCTCAACAACTCCATGATTTTAATCTCACCTTGGACAATATTTTCACCCCATACATCCCTCTCGAGCACTTTCAGGCCCCAAGCATCCGAGGTGGCCTCCAGTCTGGTTGCTGCCAGTGAATATGTCTGCAACACGGCCTGCACCACCCAACCTCGCTTTGAGGCTGGCCCCATCTCTGAGGTCATCTCCTCATTACACCAGCCCACCAAGACGTTCAGCGACATCTCTGGAACTGCGCAGGACGCTGCAATGGGTCTCAATGCCCGCACCAACGTCATTGATGTCAGAAATGTCGCTGATCGTTTTATTGGACTCAAACTCATTTTCTACCACTCAAGGTTGCACATTGCACACCTGCATTTCTATTTGGACCCAGAAACCTCTCAATCTCATACTGAGTATTTCGATGATGACATTACCTATGATGACGAAAACCTATTTCTGGATCTGCAGGATGCTAATGAACTGGATACATCTCTGGACATTGGTCTTTCCTCCCTTATTCGGAGTATGGCAACAAAGGACTCTGCCTCCTTCACAACAGTGATAAAGAGGGCAGCAAAAGTTTTATTTTTCACTGAGAGTCTTAATGCAGGCCAAATGAGCCAAGAACCTGCGCTTCCCTTCACTGAGGCCCTATCTGATAGTCACTTTGAAGCTCCTAGTTGATAGGCAAGGCAGCATCGACTTGATTCCGGGGACCCATCTGGCACCCCACCCCAGAGAGCTTGGTAGTACAGGTGTCCAAGAGTCACCTTAACCCTAATGCTTTTTTTTTTTTACCACTCCTTCTGACGGGTTGTCAAAATGCATGAAGATGTTCGCCATGTGTATGTTTTCCTCTGTCATCCTTGCCCTCCAGTCTGTCAATACTACTTGTTTCCTGTGGAGGTATTCGCCTGCGTTGTGGGATATAGTGGCAGACATTTTGCTAGCTGTTCCAGATAACATATGGTCAGTCCTCCAATGTCTCATCTCAAATTACCAAGATGCAGCAAATTACTCCATTTGCTCTGGATTTGACAAGGTAGACTGTTGGGTAGGGCAGTTGGGAGCTGCGCTGTACTTTAGTGCCACATCTGGATTTGCTTTACAGGCTTCTCGTCCGATGTTCAACAATCCTTGATGAACATGCCCTTTGGTGGCTCTAGGCTGTTTGGAGCAAAAGCTGACTTAGACAGATTTAAAGGGAAGAAAGCCACTCCACTCTCTATGCCTAGCTTCTCCTGTTCTGCAGTTCCCGCATCAAACTCATCCGTTTGAGGATGCAGCATGGGATAAAAGCACAGGCAACTTCCCTATATATGTTTTGACATCAAGAAGCCTCCTAGTCTTTTTGAGGTAAGACTGGGAAGCCAGAAATCAAGCCAACAGCATCCAGGCCTCCAGGGGTAACATTCTACCCAAATTTAAGCCCCCCCAAACCATCCTAGGATGGCTGTTTCTGGTCCGGAGAGGACCTGGCGAAGCAATTTGGGTTGGATTGTTCCTATGGGGAGCAGGGTCAAGACTGATTTGCAAATTGCTAGGTTCAAACTGGAATGGCGTGGTGAGCAAATAGATTAAGGCCCTAATCTCTGTACTGGGGGTGAGTGTATGACCTTGTTCAGCATTCCATCTATAGTTTGTTCTTTTTGCAAACTCCTTTCAGTCACACCTGGTAGTACACCCTGGCCCAAGTTTGCCTACCTTGGATCCGGGAGACAGGATTGTGGCATTAGGTTTGCTGGATGCACATTTCCAAGTTGCCACCACACAGTCTCACAGACACTGCCTGCAGTTTCAGTTAGATACAAAATACAGTGGTCCTAAACCTTATTTAGATAGGACACAAATCATTAATCCACACCGGTTGGTCAAATGAGTGGGTGAATGTTAAGAACAATTGAATTTGTAAAGTTCACAATACTTAATACCTTATTCATACATTCAATCAAAAGAGTGCAACAAACCAAGACCAAATTCACCATTCAATTTATTTTACTTTTTGTATTTAGCTGGTGATATATAGTATTTCAATATTCTTAGACAGAGAAGGTTGCACCAAGGGGGGAACGTGCGTAGGTAAGTAGTGCTCAGTGTGAATTGGTGAGTAGGAAAGTAATAAGGAAAAAATAGAAGAAGGGCAATTTACATATTTTGTCACAACGAGACAGGTTGTAAATCAGCTGCCTAGCTAGCATAGACACATTTATAATATATGGTAGTGTTCAACTAGTTCGTTCAAGTACACATTAGAAGGTTTATGCACAATATGGGGTACAAAAAGGAGTTCTAGGCCTTCCCAAAGGGCGTTGACGTTTCGACCCGTCTTAGGGCTCAGGAGTAGTTTACGGCCTCGGCCGTGCGGGTCTTCATCAGGACAGGGGCGGGTGGGGGAGAACAACCTTAAACAAGGGGCTTGGTCAGCTAAGAAATAAAGGTTGCGGTCAGGTTTGTTGCATAATTTATTTTATTTATTTATTTATACCATTTATAAAGCGCACTGTTACCGAGCGGTGTCCTGGCGCTGAAATGATATCTCCCCTAGGTGAAAGTCGGTTCCTAAAGGCCAAAAAGCCAGGTTTTAATATTTTTCTTGAAGGCCATCAGGTTCGTACTTTGCTTCAAGGCCAAGGGCAGAGCATTCCAGGCCGAGTAAGCTCCAGAGATGAAGCTTCTGCCTCCCCATCGTGCTTTCCTAGTCCGATTAATCTTAACTAGCCCTTTGTTGGCCGACCTCAACTGTCTGCCTAGTGTGTACAGTTGAAAGTGCTGTTGGAGAAAAGATGGACCCAGTCCATGAACTGCCTTGTACACAATACACAATGATTTAAACATTATCCGTTTGCGCACCAGAAGCCAATGCAGTTTTCTCAGTTCCTGTGCCACCGGCGCAAACTTGGGCAGACCTGTAATCAGACGTACGGCCGCATTTTGCAGCACCTGCAGTTTATTGAGCAGCCCCTGCTGGGCTTCCAGGAAGAGACTGTTGCAGTAATCAAGGCGGGAGAGCACAAGTGCTGTCACCGCCGTTTTCCTGCTACTGTCTGAAAATGACAATGCAAAAGCAAAAAAGTGGGGGGCCCCAGCTAAGGGCCATCGCTTACCCTCCGTGTGGTACCTAACGAGTAAGCCTCAATGAAGCGTGGGTAACGTGCACACCATTAGTGTGAAATAAGCGGCAATCCCAGCCGGTGATTGCGATAGGTAACTGGAAGAATTCAACCAAAAAAGGGGGAGATCAGTAATACTACAAGGTAGGGCCAAAGAAGTACCTAATTCCAACAGTGATTGTGCTGAAAACAAAGTTTGTACCTCTAAGTCAATAGTCTCACGCTGCGGGGAGGCGCCATCATATTCTGCATGAGTTCAATAATTGCGAGTGAATCAGTGAAAAGGAGAGGAACATTAATCACTCTCCAAATGCGGCAATAAGGAGTTAAATAGGAGACCAGCCAAATGTCTCCGATATGAATTACCTTGAATCGTTCAAAACGGCATGCGCGTTCGTAAACTAATCCGGCGTTTAGACGAGTGCAGCTCAATCTGCCTCGTTGATAAAGCCGGCTGCCGCGTGTGTACGTGCGGATGTGCTCACCGGTGTTTGAACAGTGATTGAAAAAAGACTACTGGAGACATAATGGGCAAGGTCCCGGTGGTGATAAATTGAAAGAAAGATGCGAGAGTGAACGGTCACAAGGTGACCACTACAATTATTTACAACATTATGAACAAAACAATTCAACATACAATATAGACCAATACCATCAGATTTCAAATAGCGAACGTGATCAGTATTTACAAGGGATGGTTATTACAATGATTCATAATAGACACATGGTGAAAGAGTAGGGATATTGGTGTATGTACAGTAAGATAATTACAAATAGGTATTTTACAAAGCCCATTGCAGAGAGATTACTCCAAAACACAGAATGGCAATGTATAGAGTAATGTGAATTACTCCAAAACACAGAGAGGCAAAGTAAACAATAATGTGACCTCATAACTTAACGATGTAATGCATAAAGGCTAGGCAGGCCCGGCAGGAGCCTGATGTGCCAAGTAATTCTCTGAGTACACTAGAGCCCTAGTGTCTCGGATTGGGAGTCTAAAGGGCGAAGGTAGCGGTCAGCCTTTGCTTAGGGCAATGGCATGTCTACTGATTTCTTCAGATTCATTCAGGCCCCGTGCAATCGTGTCCAGGGAGTGTATCCACTTACACTCACATTTACTCAATACGCTGGAGAAATTACTACCCCTCGGGTTAGGTCTAACCCTCTCTATTACCCACCATCTGAGACTGTCAGCACTATGTTCGAAGGTAGAGAAATGTTCAACTAGGGGTGCGCCCTGCACCTTGCATCTGATCCGGCTGCAGTGCTGAAGGATGCGGCACTTGATTTTCTGCATTGTCTGCCCTACGTACATGAAGCCACAGGGGCAGCAGATGGCATAGATCACTCCGGCAGAGTTACAATTACTTTGGTCCTGAAGTTTGTATGTCTGACCATTGTGTGTAAATTCATACTTGTCAGTGGTCATATGGCAGGCTTTACAAAGCCACCCTTGTGGTGACCCTTGACCGGTGAAAGGCCCCAGAGTGTGGTTTGTCCCGTAGTGCACGGTAGTGGTAGTAATGATTTAACCACTTAGTCCCTGACACTTTTACCCTTCCTGAAGGCATGGAGTGGGGGGCATGTTGACCAATTCATCCATTAACAGGTGCCAGTGTTTATTGATCGTTTTTTTGATTGCGTTACTTTTGGTATTGAACGTTGTGACGCAGACCAAGCGTTCATCACTGGTATTTTTAGTCTTGGACCAACAAATGCTCTCTATGGTTGTGCCAGGCCCTTCTGAGTGCTTTTTTGAGTAAGCTGATAGGGTAACCCCATTCCAGAAGTCTTGTTAGAAGACCTGCAGATTCAGTGAAATAGTCCTCCTTTTTGGAACAATTCCTCCGTAACCTAAAAAATTGGCCGAAGGGTAAGTTGTCCCTGAGGTTACGGGTGTGATGGCTGGTGTACCTTAGCAGTGTATTGCGCTCACTACTATTTCTTTCCTGGATCGTGTGTAGTTTTCCAGACTCTGCCTTGATCGTAATGTCCAGAAAGTTAATGGCCATTCTGTCATATTCTAATTTAAACTGTATGTCGGTTGAGCAGGAATTGAGCCATGTGTGAAACAGTCCTAGTTGGCCAGAGTCCCCCTCCCAGATAATTAAAACGTCGTCGATATACCGACGCCACAATTTGATGCAATTGTGGTATGGATTGTTGGGGCTCAAGATGAATTCTTGTTCATATTCGTGCATGTAGATGATGGCCAGGTTGGGGGCAAAGCTGGCCTCCATCGCTATGCCCTTGGTTTGCTCATAGTGGTTACCTTGGAAGTAGAAAAAACTCTTAGTCATGGCTATGCTCAGTAGGTCAATGATGAAGTCAGTGGGGACCTTATGTGGTGTAGGCCTGCGGTTCAACACTAGTTCCATGCATTTAAGGTCTGAGGCTTGTGGGATATTCGTGTAAAAGGCAGAAATATCCATAGTAGCTAGTAAGTTCGTGTTGGTGTCGTGTAGGCGCTCGTCCACAATTTGTATGGTTTGCATTGTGTCCCTGCGGTAGGCAGATGTATTCTCAGCTATTAGTTTTAGGAACACATCGATATATTTACATAAAGGTTCCAGGATGGAGCCACAGCCGGAGATTATAGGTGTTCCCGGCGGGTCTTGCATACTTTTGTAGATCTTGGGCAGGGTGTAAATTGTGGGCATCCTGGGGTGTTTGTTGTTAAGGTAATCGAATTCTGGCTTACTGAGATAACCTCAGTCAAGGGCCTTCTGAGTCACACAGGCTATCTTTTTCGCAATACCCTTGGTCGGATCCTTGTTGAGTTTATCATAGTTGCCTCTGATGGCTAACTGACAATATTTCTTTTTTGTAGTCCTCCGTGTTCTGTACCACCCTTGTCAGCAGGCTTTATAACGATCTCACTATTAGTTTTTAAAGATGTCACGGCTTCTCTTTCTTCTTTGCTGACATTATACTTTATATAATGTCGTTCAGCAAGGATGGCATTCACATCCTTCATCACTACTTGTTTGTAGGCTAGAAGCTTGGGTGTCATCAAGTGAGTGGGAGGGTTGAATGTGGAAGGGGGCATACGTCCACTACCTGAGAAACTGTGTTTAGAAGGTATTTTGAGGAAGTAGTGCTTCAGGCTGAGTTTGCAAAAGAATTGGTATAGTTCTAACTTAAGATTGAAATTGTTAGGCATAGATGTGGGGACAAAGGACAGGCCTTTAGCCAGTATCTCTTGTTCGTTAGGCTTGAGTGTGTAGTCAGATAAGTTGACTATGGGGTTGGCAGGTGTGTATGTTACCATCTGTAATGCTGCTGTCGGGTCTGTACGTCCCCGTGTGTCTCCTGTTGGAAATGAATCTGTCTCCTCCCCCTGCCTCTGCCTTGATTCCATCCCGTTGTTCTCGTTCACCTGGGGCGGCCCCAGGAGCGTCCTACTCCTCTCTGTCCCCACCAAGGTTCCTCTCCTAAAAAAGATTGTTGGTCTGTGTTGCTGTGGCTTGAGGTAGATGTTTCTGTACTTGGCCCCGGGCGATCGGTCTTACTATCTGAACCACTCCCTACTGATGATCCAGAGAAGACTAAAAATACCAGTGATGAACGCAGAAAATCAAGTGCCTCATCCATCAGCACAGCAGCCGGATCAGATGCAAGGTTCAGAGCGCACCCCTAGTTGAACATTTCTCCACCTTCAAACATAGTGCTGACAGTCTCAGATGGTGGGTAATAGAGATGTTTAGACCTTACCCGAGGGGTGGTAATTTCTCCAGCGTATTGAGTAAACGTGAGTGTAGGTGGATACACTCCCTAGACACGATTGCACAGGGCCTGAATGAATCTGAGGAAATCAGTAGACAGGTCATTGCCCTAAGCAACGGCTGACCACTACCTTCACCCTTTAGACTCCCAATCCGGGCACTATAGGCCTCCGAGACACTAGGGCTCTAATGTACTCAGAGAATTACTTGGCACATCAGGCTCCTGCCGGGCCTGCCTAGCCTTTACGCATTACATCGTTAATTTATGAGGTCATATTACTGTTTACTTTGCCTCTCTTTGTTTTGGAGTAATTCACATTACTGTATACATTGCCATTCTGTGTTTTGGAGTAATCTCTCTGCAAAATGCTTTGTAAAATACCTATTTGTAATTATCTTACTGTACATACACCAATATCCCTACGCTTTCACCATATGTGTACTATGAATCATTGTAATAACCATCCCTTGTAAATACTGTTCACGTTCGCTATTTGAAATCTGATGGTATTGGTGGTATTTTTCTATATTGTATGTTGAATTGTTTTGTTATTATTGTTGTAAATAATTGTAGTTGTCACCTTGTGACCGTTCGCTCTCGCATCTTTCTTTCAGTTTATCCCCACCAGGACCTTGCCCGTTATGTCTCCGGTAGTCTTTTTTCAATCACTGTTCAAACACCGGTGAGCACGTCCGCACGTACACACGCGGCAGCCGGCTTTATCAACGAGGCAGATTGAGCTGCGCTCGTCTAAGCGCCGGATCAGTTTACGAACATGCATGGCGTTTTGAACGATTCAAGGTATTTGACATCGGAGCCATTTGGCTGGTCTTCTTTTTAACTCCTTATTGCCCCATTTGGAGAGTCATTAATGTCCTCTCCTTTTCACTTTCCAGTTGCCGATTCACTCGCAATCATTGAACTCCTGCAGAACATGAGGGCCCCTCACCGCAGCATGAGACTATTGACTTAGAGGTACGAACTTTGTTTTCAGCCCAGTCGCTGTTGGATTTAGGTACATTTTTGGCCCTACCCTGTAGTATTACTGATCTCCCTTTTTTTGGTTGAATTTCTTCCAGTTACCTATTGCAATCACTGGCTGGGATTGTCGCTTAGTTCACACTAATGGTGTGGACATTACCCACACTTCATTGAGACCTACTCGTTGGGTACCACACGGAGGGTAAGCAATGGCCCTTAACTGGAGCCCCCCACTTTTTTGCTTTAGTATTGTCATTATGCAACAAACCTGACCACAACCTTTATTTCTTAGGTGACCAAGCCCCTTGTTCAAGGTTGTTCTCCCCCACCCCGCCCCTGTCCTGATGAAGACCCGCACGGTCGAGGCACTCAACTACCCCTGAGCTTTAAGCCCGGTCGAAATATCAACACCCTTTAGAAAGGCCTAGACCTCTTTTTTGTACCCTATATCGTGCATAAACTTTCTAATGTGTACTTGAACAAACTAGTTGAACACTAACATATATTATAAATGTGGCTAGGCTAGCTAGGCAGGTGATTTACAACCTGTCTCGTTGTGACAAAATATGTAAAGTGCCCTTCTTTTATTTTTTCCTTATTACTTTCCTACTCACCAATTCACACTGAGCACTACTTACCTACGCACGTTCCCCCCTTGGTGCAACCTTCTCTGTCTAAGAATATTGAAGTATTACAATTGAAATACTATATATATCACCAGCTAAATACAAAAAGTAAAATAATTTGAATGGTGAATTTGGTCTTGGTTTGTTGCACTCTTTTCATTGAATGTATGAATAAGGTATTAAGTTTTGTGAACTTTACCAATTCAATTGTTCTTAACGTTCACCCACTCATTTGACCAACCAGTATGGATTAAGGATTTGTATCCTATCTAAATAAGGTTTAGGACCACTGTATTTTGTATCTAATTGTACCCAGGTCCAGGACCATAGCTGGGTAAACCCCTTTTTTTGAAAGTGCGGTTTCAGTTAAGCAAGATCACTTACAGTTCTCTGTGCTCCTCTTTGGCCTTACTAGGGCACCTGGAGTGTTCACGAAAGTGGTGATGGTGATCGCAGTCCATCTGTGGAGTCTGGGACTACCGGTCTTCCCATACATTGACAACTGACTGTTGAAGAAGGGCTATCCTCAAACAGTCATAAGTCACTTCCAGACGAACTGTTGATGTTGTTTGGGTTTTCCATCAGCATGCTGACATCACACCTGACTCCTTCACAGTGGCCCCCTTTTATCTGAGCCATCCCTTCCGAGTCTTCCCTCTGCCTCAACGCGCCAAGGATTTTCAGGCTATGACGCCTATGTTGCAACCCTTGACCTGGAACTCAGTGAGCGCACCAAGACTTCTGGGCCCCTACATTCTGCTTGTAAAACAACCCAAGTGGCATATATGGACTCTGCAGTGGGCTCAGAAGTGGCATGAGTACCAAGTAGACATGTCAAAGTCTATCCAGGAGGTGAAGGAGACTTCAAAAGACCTGCAGAGGTGGCTACTTGATTGCAGTTGGAGCAGCGGCAGCTCCCTCTCCCTAACCCTCCCAGAGCTGATGGTGGTGACAGATATATTGCTGCCTGGTTGGTGAGATCATCTGAGAGATATGGAGATCAGAAGACTTTGATCTCTGGTGGAAGCTTCCTTTTACATCAACCTGCTCGAATTGCAAGCAATTCGCTTAGCACTTAAAGGCGTTCCTCCTGACCATCAAAGAGGAACAAATACAGGTTCTCACTGACAACATGACTGCCATATGGTATTGCAACACAGGGCAGTGTGGGATCATAAGTTTTGTGCCAGGAGGCTCTTATGTCCCTGGAAGTGGCTGAATGTTCAGGGTATTTCCCAAATTACCCAGCACCTGGCAGGATCTTTAAATACAAGGGCAGCCAAACTCAGCCACTGTTACCTAGCGGATCACGATTGGCAGTGAGACTCGTAGGTGGCACAGGGCATCTTCCAGCAGTGCCCGATCTATTTGCCACCTCAGAGTTGGTGTAATGTCGAAGGTTTCAAGTGTTGGAGTTCCCAAGGCAGTTCTCCCTCGGAGACCTCTTCAGTTTTAGTTAGGGCATCCTGTATCCCTTTTCACCCTATCTCTTTTGCTCAGAGTGCTCACAAGATCAAGGAAGACTGGCCCAAGTCATCCTAGTGGCTCGGGACTAGGCGAGGAGGTACTTGGAACTTCTGGCCATGATCATTTGTCCTCTTATCAGCCTTTAAACACTGGTCACAGCAGCAGGGCTGGGTCCTGGATCCACGCCTGCACAAGTTGCACCTCCATGTGTCAAGATTGATTGGTGACATTTGATTGCTTTTGATCTCATTCCTGAAGTGGTCATCTTGGCAACCTGGCATCCATCCATCCACCAAAACGGTATACTCGGGAGACTGGGATAATTTTGTGGTCTTCTATTCCCTCACCCTGTAACATTCAACCCTTGAATGCAAAGTTGTCTGACATCTTGTTTTCTTTATCTTTAGCCCTGCAAGGCATTGCTGTGGCAACAGTTAAGGGTTATCTTCTGGCCTTTTTACATGTGCCAGATCAGCCATCGTTTTTCAGATCACCTGTTGTGATGTGTTTCTTGAAATGGCTTTCTCGCATGTTTTTGCCAACACCTTTTGTGATGTTGCAGTGGGACCTTAATTTGGTTCTCGCTTACCCATTGTGCACGTCCTTAGAATTGATGCATAGCTGTCCTCTACACCTGTTGATCATTGAGACTGTATTCCTCATCACCATTACATTTGCAAAGAGAGTAGGCGAACACCAGGCCATGTCTGTCCAACAGCGCTACTTCTCCCCAGACAAATTGGTCCTTTGGAGAAAAAACTTGTTGTTACTTTCATATCGGAGAGTCCATCATCCTGCCAGTTTCCTACGCTTGACCTCACCCCTCTGAGGAGGACGAACAGCTCCACCTTCTTGACCATGAGAGGGTCTTCAGTTCTTACTCTGGATGGCCAGAAATGATCTTTTAGAAGATTAACTATTAGTGGGTTTCTCCAGTGTGAAAAATGGGAAAGCAGTGCAAAGGAGAACCATATCACAATGGATTGTGCTATGCATGAAGATCTTTTATGGGCTAGCCAAAAAGTTGCCCCTGCAAGACTTGCATGCACATTCCACCAGAGCGAAGGCTGCTACCACTGCACTGGAGTGCCATGTGCCACTCTTAGACATCTGTCAGGCTGCTATGTTGACATTTCGCCATTTTTTCATGACGCACTATTGCCTTGACAACCAGGTCTGACAGTACAGGCATTTCGCTCAGTCTTTCCTGCAGGATTTCCTGCTCTGAGTCATTCCACAGGCCCACCACCTGGGGTGGTTCTGCTTTGGCATGTATTCAGAAGGTGAAGAATTTGCAGTTAGAAGTCTCTGTCAGAAGCACAGGTTACTTGTTACCTATTCTGGTTGGGAGTCTCTAACCACAGATTCCTTACCGACCCACCTCCTCCCCGTTCTGTGGAATGGTGTCACACAGTCCATTAATAAGATCCCAATCTAGAGATCTGCAAACGTGCATGTTTTGATTTTGATGGGCTCTGCATCCAACAGCGCAGGCAGAGACTGAAAAAAATAAAAAACTGACACCAGTGCGTGGAGGTGGTGCAGATATAATGGCCCCTGCATCACATCCCCTGAATTTGTTCTAATAGGGCTTAATTTAATGTGATAGTCTCACATTCGAATATTTCTGCGTCTGAATCTTGTGTAATATTAATATTGAGACTATTGAAAGATTTCATCTGGTTCCCTTTCGAGTTCTAAAAATGGTGCGGTTGGTATAGTTACATTATCAACCGTTTTTTCACTATTACTTGTTGCTCTGCAAAGAATTGATTGCTCTTAAGTTTTGTGAATTTAGTCTGAGCGAGACTCTGCAACATAATGATCAGTTGCACAGTAATCAGTGATTTCAGGGGTTGCCCTTGTGCTGTATACAGGATGGAGAGTACTGTGTGCCCAGCCCCAATCACATTCTTTTTCTCCTGAGTATTATCACTGTTCGTGTTCCTTTCGACATCCGCACCAGCCAGGATTACAATAAACTGGACTGAACTCTTTCATCAATTCCAATTTTGTATTTGTTGTCTGGCTTAAAACTATCATGTGTAAATTGCAAATACTGCAACAGAATAAGACCCGATTGATCGTGCAACTCTCTCCAGCCTGAGAGGTCTGGCACATATATAACAATGCGGGGGCGGGATTTTGATCGATCTCTTATCACCTTGATCTAAACCCCGTTCTGGTCGGCTGAACCTTTGTTGCCTGTCTTTGAGGAAAGAAGGTGCATCTCTTACCAGGTTAGTTCAGCCAATAATGGACTCCGCTCGGAAGAACCACAAACAACTTCTAGCTTTCAAGGATTTATTATAAAGTTAGGGTGAGTTGCAAGTACAAGCATCTCAGCATAATATTCACCAGATACATGGGTACGATTACATACATGTGCTCTCTGAAAACCCTCAGACGAGCAAAGAAAACTACCAAAACTAGCTCCAATATTAATAGAGCTGCAAGCATAGACACATATTGTGATCTCTCAATCATTTACAGGCGGAGTAAAAGGTCAGGTTAGGCTGTCCCTACCCTGCTCTGGATGGTATCCCTACTTAACAGAATCCCAACCTACCAAAAGGTGTCAGCGGTGAATGACTCCCTAGGGAGATCACCCACTCTTAGTCTCTAGATCAAAACCTATAATTGCCGGTCATGACCCCTCTCTGCCTACCCATCCGCTCTCTAAAGGGTCCTCAGGCGTCTGCTCTAACTCCACCCAGGGGTGCTGTCCCTAATACAAAAACACAATCTCATTTGAGACGCCCCTCGAGAGACGCCCCTCACGTGATGTCGCTTCTGGCTTTTTCCATGGTTTTCTTCATTGGGGCCTCGTGCGTTAGAGTTGACCTTGCTTCTCAGACTCTTCTCCGGCCCGCTGATACCCCTCAAACATTCCTAAACCCTCCTCCAGGTCTGGTTCATTTCCCTGAACAACCTTCTATTCATTCCGCGTATAATTGGATCCCCCTTCCCATTTGTAGACAGACATCTGCAGCCAGGATCCCAATTCTCATAAACTTCTAACAGAAGTTTGCAACATTCCGTCTCGGCGCACTTGGCTCATACTAATACGTGTAAATCAAACATGGCTAAACATTTCAGGCCTACAACATTTCTCATAGTGATTATATTCTTCAAATCCTTCATTAATCAACATCATGTTAATAGTCTGCTTTATGATTATATAAACACATCTATATAATATAAACCTATTGCATACCTAACTACTAAATATCATTTAGTGCAACCCACGTCGTGCAAATGAATACCTTTCCCAAACCCTTTCAGCTCTGGCCCTGAGGCCTACTCCGTTCTGTGCTTACAGCATGTCATTCTTTCATTTTAGCAGCTACACGACATGGATTCAGGATTAATCACGTCTAATAAGGTTATACATGTTCACACATTTCTGCATTAGTTCCACTTCTACGTAAATCTCTGGATTAACTACACATTTCGGAATATAAGTGAATATAATGTTAGCACTCATGGCATTTCTCTTCATGATAGTGCGTACTACGTGTAAGTGTGATGCACTGCTACAATTCGTTCAGTTTGCGCTCTCTCAGTTCCCCCCTTTGATGACCTATAGGGGTCATCACCAACATTTAAACTGAACTAATTGCTAATGTTCCTCGCTTCTGTGTTTCCAGAGCCCTCAGGCTCCTATACTGATTGTCTTGTATTGCAGCTAATCTCTGTAGCTGTTCTCTCTGGGCTCTCTCCAATCTCTTTGATCTATACCATTTGTATGCCCTCCCCAATCCCCACAACATGATCACACAGATCAATATTATGATGATGGGTTTCAGCACATACCATACGAAGCTCTTTCCCAAGTTGGCGAACCAACCTCCAACGTCACCCATTCCATGGCCCACCTTTTCCCAAACATTTTCTCTACTCAGGTCTTCGATCTCCTTGTGGATATTAGTTATATTCATGATAACTTTCTCCAGGGGCTTTGAATTGTCTGGAATGTAAGTACAACATTCCTGGACCTTCAAAGCCTTACAGACTCCGCCCTCCTTTGCTAGCAGGACGTCTAATGCAAGACGGTTTTGGAGTACCATAGCCCTTATCGATTGCATCTCTCCTTCCACCAGCATTAAGGACCTTGCAGTGCTAGCAGACAACCTGTCTACGACTGTTGCCAGTCGTCTAATTTTGACATCATTGAGAATCAGTCCTAAAAGAGGAAATACGGCTCCAAATACATCTCCAACCATTTCCGCATTTCCCAGGTCTCTTCTCCCCCTTACTTAAGCCTTGCCCTCGATGATCTCTAAGTCTTGGGCATGGTATATTTTGGGGAAGATAATTGCCAAATAACATGAGCCATACCAGTTGTCAGGCAGTCTCACGTAAGCATTTCTTCCACACACAAAATATACATTTGGAATCACTTGCATTCCTTTCAAGAAATCTTTGGTATAATATTCTAAATTGAAAGCATGTTCACAACTGACTTCTCCTACGTATACATTTTCATAATACGTTTTGGCTCTATGAAGACATAACTTTCCTCTCTGCGCTTTATCCAAAGCTATTGGACCACTACTACCCTTTCTCTTGTGTGCCTTCTCTTCCTCGGTCCAATCTGTTTTCCATTGTCCTGATTTTTTCAAAATCTTCTGCCTTCTGTATCGATCATCCACCTGCCCTATAAACTTTTTCTCGACCTCTGACACCTTGCATGTCAAATTATTTCTGCGGGCATGTGAAGTATCTAAGGTAATCCAAGGAATGAAAAACTTGGCCAATCTGTCTTCACTCTTCCAGTAGTCCCATTTATTCATTTGTTTGTAATTTGGGACTTCTGGTAACACTGAATCATAATTGGAGAAATAGTATTCAAAACTATCTCTCCCATAAAATATACTAAGCAATAAGCTACATGTAATGCCATAAGTCAGCGGGAGGTGATGGTATCTAATGCCTTCATCTACAGACGCCGGCAACTGCATGCAAACATAGCAGTCCTTAACCTCCATGGCATCCACATATTCATACAGAAGTTTAGCATAAGCGTTTGACCTAAAGTCACCTTGGGACTCATCCATATGTAATCTGCGGGCTTCTGCTGCTAATAACGCCTTTTCCTGTATATTTTCTCCTTTCTCACCAGCAACAGTGGGTTTTGGTGTCACCACAGACTTCTCATCTGGTACCCTTGCCTCCCCCTCATGTCCCACTACATATGAAACTGTTACGACTAAAGCTATCAGAAGTATCACTCCTACAATTAGTGTGCCTATTATACATTTGGCCCTATGACTCGGGGTGCCTGCTTCCATTTCGTCAGACTGTAGGATTCTCTTCCTTATTTCAACACAAAGCTCTTTTCTTCTCGTCCCTTTACAGTCTCTTTTGTTCCTTCAGTCTTTAAAACCCCACAACTGGAAGCTGGCAACTCCTTTGCAAAAGTCTTTTAAAGCTTCAACACAGACAGCCCTAGCCCTTCTCCGTCAACTTATGGGAAGGTCCCTAAGAATTTCTGCTTCCTAGGCGCTAGGTAATCTTCTTCTTCTTAATTATTTACAAAAGTCTTTAAGCATCCACAATCAGGCTTGGGCCTGCGGCTTGAACGGCATAGTTCAGTATTTCCAGGCGAAGAGTGTGCTCTTCATGGCTTGTTATCTTTGTTCCAAAGTCAGGGAATTGCAATTCTGTGAAAAACATGTGCTTTAACTTGCTGAGGCGGGGAGGGCTGGGGAGTGTGAAAGTTAGTGACCCTTCTGCTTCGACTCCGGGTACTAACAGCTATACTTCCACTGTGATGATGGGCTCAGAACTGGACACCACCACCGCTCGTATCCTCCCTGTCTCCCGTTCCAAAGACATTTGTCGCCAGATATGTCCACTCAGGAGTGGCGTATCTTCTGCTGGGCACACGTACTCTTCTTGATCTTCTTAGATCCGGTGCTTCAGAGCCCTGAGCACCTTCTTCCTGGTCTGAATCTTCGGATATTGGAGGGAGGGTTCTCTCTGGAGTCGACCTCAGGCTTGAACTCCTTCTTTGAGGCCAGCTGGCTTCTCCACGTCTCACCCTCCTGCTCCTTGTCCTCCTGCTTTGTTCTCGCTCTCTTTCAGCCGGGTCAGTATCCGATTCGTACTCCCAGCTACTTTCTCCTTCAGTAGCGTCGTCTGTTTCGCTGTTGTACTGACCGTCCTCAGCTTGGTCAGACTCGTTCCCTGCTTCTTCAGGCACCTCTACAGCTTGGCTAGCCCCCTCTATGGCTTCTCGGTCCACAGCTGGACTTCCATCCGAGAGAGGAGCTGTTTCTTCCAGAGGTGCTGGAACCCTCCGCGTATGCGACGCGTGGATCCAATTGGGCAGGCCTCCCACCTTCACTGCGGTGTTCGTGATCAGGATGATCTGGTAGGGTCCTCGCCAGCGAACATCCAGGCAGCTTCTTCTCACGTGCTTTCGTACAAGCACCCAGTCTCCAGGGTACAGGTCATGGCACGGCTCCTGGCACGACGGAACTTCGGCAGCCTGCACCTGAAGGGACACAGAATGAATGGCGTCAGACAGCCCCTTACAATAGTCCAGGATCATATCATCTGTGATGTTTAACAATGCAGCAGTGGGTACAGATGGCAGCCTCATTGCTCTCCCCATTAACACCTCGTGAGGTGACAATCCCGTTCTTCTATCTGGGGTACTACGGAGGCTCATAAGGACCAATGGCAGAGCATCAGGCCAACTCAGGGACGTTGATGAACACATCTTAGCAATTCGAGCTTTAATGGTGCTATTTATCTGCTCCACGATTCCTGATGCTTCTGGTCGGTAACTACAATGCAATTTCTGGTCTATATTCAGGGCTGCACAAATCATCTTCACAAGCTCGCTGTTGAAATGCGTCCCCCTATCTGATTCCAAAGAGGCCGGCACCCCGAATCTGGGGATGAGTTCCCTGAGCAGTAACTTGGCTACTGTGAGGGTGTCACACCTACGTGTAGGGTATGCCTCGACCCATCTGGAAAATACGCAAACCACCACCAAAACATAACGGAGGCCGTTGCACCTTGGCATTTCAATGAAATCTAACTGCATCCGATTGAATGGACCTCCAGACCTCCCTATGTGGCTCAGTGCGACTGGTGTTCTTTTTCCTACATTCAGCTGCTGACAGGTCACACAACGTTGGCACACCGCTTCAGCTGCTACTCTGAATTTAGGGTTGTACCACGTTTGTCTGAATACTCTCATCATAGCGTCTCTCCCTAAGTGTACTGGACCATGGATCTGTCTAGCCATTGGGCTCACCAGCTCATTGGGTAACACTGCCCTTCCATCTGCCGAGACCCAGAAGTGAGCCTCACCCATCACACATCCTGCCTTTTCCCATGTTTGCTTTTCAAAATCGGGTGCGTTATCTTGCATGCACTTCAGCTCGTCCCAAGTGTCGACAGTTTCCAATATCATGGCTAATTCAGTTCTTACATTTATTCCACCCACTTCCACCTCTGTGAAAGAGTATCCTTGCTCCGCGCAGTACCTCGCAACTTCGTCGGCATATCTGTTGCCTTGTGACACGAAGTCCATATTTCGAGTATGAGCGGTGCACTTCACGACTGCAATCCCTGCTGGACATTGCAAAGCTTCTAACAGTAGACGCACAAACTCTCCATTTCGAATGGGAGAGCCTGAAGACGTCATGTAACCTCTCTGAGACCATAACTGCCCGTAATCATGAACTACCCCATAACCGTATTGGCTGTCGGTGTATATGGTGACTCGAATTTGGTTGCTTGCCAGGCAGGCACGCGTTCATGCAATAATCTCGGCTACCTGAGCGGAGTGTACTCCTTCCAGGCATCCAGCTTCCACAATTCCAGAAATTGTACAAACAGCGTAAGCTGCTCTCAACTGCCCAACTTCGTCTCTTACACATGAGCCATCAACGAAGAAAATTTCATCGGGGTCAGTCAGTGGCTCATCCACAATGTCGGGTCTCGGTTTGGTGCATAGTTCAGTCACATCGAGGCAATCATGGTCTGTACATTCATCATCATCGATATCACTTGGGAGAGGCATCAAGGTAGCAGGGTTCAAAACAGAGCATCTCTTGAGGGTCACGTTCTCTGCAGCAAGAATGACTTGCTCATAGCGCGTGAGCCTGCTGTTGGTCAGATGCTGTGTTTTGGTCCTAGTCATCAACAGTTCAACCGAGTGGGGCACGTACACCTCTAACGGGTGCCCCATCACGATGTTCTCGCAACGCTCGATACTGACACCTGTTGCAGCAACGGATTTGAGACATCCGGGCAACGCTGCGGCTACTGGGTCTAACGTAGCCGAGAAATAGGCAACTGGTCTACGGGCATTCCCATGAATTTGGACCAACACAGATAACGCACAACCCTCTCTCTCACAACAGTAAAGCAAGAATGGTTTATCGTAATCAGGCATTCCCAGAGCAGGAGCACGACACAGGTCCTCTCTCAGCTGCAGGAACGCCATCAAACAGTCTTTGTCCCATGGTACCGGATCACTCACCTCCTTGTGCGTCAGTTTTTGCAAGGGTTTTGCTTTCAGTGAAAAGTTCGCGATCCACTGTCGGCAATAACCCACCATCCCTAGAAACATCCTGACTTCTCTCTGTGTCTTTGGCGCATTCATTTTCATGATCGCCTCTATTCGGTCTGGTGACACTTTTCGTTTACCCTTCTCTATTCTGTGTCCCAAGTACTGCACTTCTGTCAAGCAGTACTGCAATTTTCCCGGGGACACCTTGTGCCCATTTACAGCTAGGTGATTTAGCAAAGCAATGGAATCCTCCCTGCAAGCTTCCTCTGTCTCTGACGCCACAAGGAGATCGTCTATGTACTGGACCAGAACTGACTTCTGGGGCAGTACCAGACTTTCAAGATTCTTCTTCAACAGCTGGTTAAAGATCGATGGGCTTTCTGTATACCCCTGGGGGATACGACACCATGTTAATACGCGATTTTCCAGCTTAAAAGCGAAAAGGAAATGGCTATCCTCATCCAATGGGATCGAGAAGAAAGCCTGGCAAAGATCAATCACAGTGAACCATTCGGCTTGGAACGGTATCTGAAACAGTATCACTGATGGATTCGGTACCACTGGACAACATGAGACAACTATGTTATTAATCTTTCGGAGGTCCTGCACTATTCGGAATTTCCCATTTGGTTTCTGCAAGCCCATAATCGGGGAGTTACATGGACTACCCACGATTTCCTTCAGTATTCCCTGCTTAATCATGGACTCGATCACTGGTTTTATGCCTGCAATCGTTTCTGGAGTCAATTTATATTGGGGTGTTCTTGGAAACTCAGCGTGCGGTTTCACTACTATTTTCACTGGGTCTACTCCCTTGACCAGTCCGATCTCTTCCCCAGTGAAATCCCACACTTCTGGTGCTACGGTCTCTCTCAGATCCCATGGGAGCTCATCCACGGTCAAAGTAGGATACAACTCCACACATATTCTGGAATTTGCGACTTTGAAGTCCGCATCGTCATCATTGGTCAACACCTCCACTCCTTGAGGTGTACAATATATTGTGCAATTCAATTTACACAAAAGGTCTCTTCCTAACAGACATACAGGACTAGAATCGCAAACCACAAACTGATGCTCATCGCTGTATTTCCCTATTTTCACCTGCACTGGTTCTGTCAATTGGCTAGTCATTCTCCTGTTCGCGACCCCCACCACTTGTATAGTCTCTCCAGACATGGGCAGGCCTGGAACTGCGGCTGATCTTATCGTGGATCGAGTGGCTCCTGTGTCCACTAGGAAGGTCGTGGGGCACCCTGCCACTTCTGCCTCCACGTAGGGTCCCCTTTGGTCCACATCTAAGGCTGCCCCGAGGGTGCAGTCTTCTCTTTCTACTCTCTGTCCTGTTAGCGGATCGATGTAATAGCATTCCTCTCCTCCTACAAACAGCGGCATCTGTCTATATGTCTTACCCATGGTCCCTACTCTGGGTGGCTGGGGGAACTGGGCTCGTGGAGGTGGAGTCCCCCCTTTGAGCACCTTTCCTTGGTAGGGTATAACCCCTCTCGCTGGAGTTCTCTGAACCTCTTCCTCCTCTATCTCCTGTTCCCCAATTTCAACGTTGTAGGGACACTCGCGTTTCCAATGCCCCACCTCGTTACACTGGTGGCACCGAGTCGTTTTCTTTAATGCGGCTATATCCACCCTTGGTCTAAAGGTGGAGTTCTCCTCATTGCCCTTGCTCTGGCCATACTGTTTCTTACCCCCAGTTCCTGTTCCCTGCTGCTGTTGCTGCTGTCCACCCTTACCAGCTGCCTGCATCTGCACCACCATCAGTTTTTCTTTTAACTTCTTTGCCTTGGAGTCTATCTCATCACAGCAGTACCTGGCATATCTCAGGATTTCATCTAAAGGTTTATTTTGCCAACAAATTAAGTGTTGCTGAATCATTAAGCTAATATCCGGTCTTAGACCCAGGACAAACTTAGACACGAACTGCCCAATGTCTTTCGGGTCCATTACATCCAACCCACTATATTGTTTAAACGCTTTCAGCAATCTCTCATAATATTCATGAACAGTCTCCTTGGGTTCTTGTCTAGTTCGATCTATTTTGACCCAATCTATGTCCTGCATTGGCACCTTGTCCTTCAGCCAAGTCATCACTCTCTCATATTTTACCATTACCGTCTCGGACGGCCCATTAGTCCTTGCATCCCTTTCTGGTTCTGATGTGGGCCACTCGGCGCTAACCTTACATGCGGTCCACAGATCTCCTGGTACTACTATATCAAATAGTGTATTCAGATCTATCCACAGTACCTTGGAGATTTTCACGAACCTCTCCACTTGCTTATACCACTCAACGGGGTTCTCCCTTAATTTTGGGAAAGAGTTAGTAAAGGCTGCTAAGTCCCCCCTACTCCATGGCACATGCACATAGTTCCCATTCGCAACCTCACGCAAAGGGTATGCCTCTACTCTTTGTAATCCTCCTGGTGTCGTACCAAGCATGCTTCTCCTGACGGTCCCCTTCTTGGACCACCTTTCCTCCCACTTATCCAGTGCCCTCCACGTCCTTATTCCCGTGATCAGTTCCCTTATGTGCGTTTTCAATCCTATTGTTCTTCTCTCATCTAAGTCTCGATCTGAGTAATGTAGCCTGTGGTTACCCTGTAACGCTTTAGTCCGTGACAGGTCCACCATATATTTGCCTGCTAGTTCAACTAATTTCTCATGGATCGCTCTCGCCTTCCGGGTGATGTCCTTTGCCATGAACAGTATTTCATCCTGCTCATACATCTCCATTCTTTCTAGGGGCAAGATACCATCTACCATGTCATCCAGATCTGACTTTAAGCTGGCGACATCGAGTCTCTTGGCTTTTATCTCTGCTCGCAGTATGTCTTTTGAAGGGGGTTCACTGGCCTCTCTGCCATCCCAACTCCGAGCCCTACGCTTGGGCTCCGGAGAGTTAAGGAGAGCCCTACCTTCCTCCCATCTCTCTAAATCCCACGCTCGGCCATCCTGCCTGGGGAGGTGATGAAACACAGGCCTGTTTCCCCCTATCCCATTTTGTCCATTCTCTTTGGCTCCCCTTCCTTCATGGCAAGGTTCACCGTGGTTCTCTACCCTGCCCTCATTCTCTCGTAGTCTAGTGTCACTCAGTATCTGGTAAGATCCTTCCCGGTTCCCCATATCCCCTGGACTGCGTTCCTGTCCGTAATCACAGGGGTCTTGGCGAGACCTCTCGCAACTCCCGTTCTGTCCACTATTCCCAGACATATAGTGGGTGCACTTGAAACTGTTTCTATACTCCTGCGTCCTCCGGTCTCCTTCACTGTGTATTGCGCGAGACATCCCCCCACACTCGGGGCCCCTGTTTTCCAGGTCTGACCTCCCTCTCCTTCTGATAGGGCAAGTGTCCCCTCTCCTGTCCTGTTCCTTCCCGTCCCACTCTGGACTGTTTTCACCAGCCCCACAGTGAGTCCGGGTCCTACTATCCTGGCTTTCCCTACCAGCTTCCGCTGTTATGATGCTCTTGTGAGCCTCTACGGCCTCGTCCCACTTCCTCATGTACTCACTTAGCTCCTGGAAGGATTTTCGTCCTGATCCCCTCAGATCCTCCGGCCATCTAGGGCCCCCCGGATCTCCTGTCTGATCTACTGCTGTATGTACTGGGGTGCTCCACTCTCTCGGTCTTGGCAACTGACTTGGGGAGTTGATCGTATCGTTCCTCCTTGCCATCCCTGCTCTTTCCCTGTCCCTCCGTACCTGTTCCTCCCCTCTAGCTCTTTCTGGGTCATAAATCGATACTATAGGGCCTATAGTAACAGGTACTTGCAGGGCATCTGGTAGTGCGTAAGATGTGGCACACTCCGTTTCCGGCCGTTGTACCACAAACCTTCCGACCACCTGCTGCACCGGACTAGGTTGGGGCAGGTCCTTCTTTGCAGTGGGATCCCAATCAGTAATGGGAAGCGGTCCATTCTCCCCTATGCTGGCCCCCCCCCCCCCTTCTGTCCCGTCTTTTCCTGTTTCTTTGTGATGCGGGGGTGGCCTATCTGTCAGTAACCTATTTATTAGGCTATCATCTGTCTCGCTCTCTTCATCTTCTTCTAATGGACTTTTGTTCCCTGGCATTTCCAACACTGGGTACAGTTTATTTACTTCAATGTTATGCACTCTCCATCTTTTAGCATCCGCATCCCATTTGGCATCCTGCACTGCTCTTACCGATCGTTTCACCCTTTCTTGTCGTCTATTCAGGTTCCTCTCGTGCGCTGCCCTAATCCATGCATTGAGAGCTTCAAACTGGGTTGGTCTAGGCATGGGTCTTATTGAGGTCATGACTGCTTTCAATCTATGTAGCACCTCTAATCTGAACGTCCCATACTTTGGAAACGTCAGTTCCTCATTTCCCTCTGTAATCTTACTCCACTCTGATATCCACATTATTGTATGGAGCCCAACATTTGCCGCCATATAATAAGCCGGCGTACCCTCCGGCGGGGCTTCTTCCCCTTCATAAGATCTCCGCCTCTCTCTTTTAAACGCCGCTCTTAACCATTTAAAACACTTCATGATTATACGCACAATTTCCAGCCTCACTATTCTGTTTACTTCCTGATGACAATCCACCAATCCTAGCGCGGCTTTGCTAGCTGGCCTATCACAGCGCGGTCTTGCTCCGGCCGGCCAATCCCAGCGCGGCACTTCCTGACGTCACTCGTCTCCGCTTTGCAGCAGCACCCCTCCTTTCTCAACTCGTCTCCCGGTCATGCATGCGTCCCATTCATACGCCGAAAAATGACTACTTCCGACCAAGCCGTCACTTCTCTTGACTGTACATACACAGTCTATCTGTAATTGTCATACCAATTGACGAAACGTCCTCCGTCTCTCTGATAGGTTGCTTACACACAGTAACTTCCGACCAGCGTCCGTTACTCACACACTCACTCTTACGTTCCCCCTATCACGGTCCTGCGGGCGATCAATGGTACCTCATGACCCCCTTCACTCTGGTTTGACAATTACTCTGGATGTCCGATACACCCGAACCACTTAAGCTCTCCTTGAACTTAAGATTTTCACCGGTTGCGCGCGCTCACAACCTGTTCCACAATCACTCTACAGGCATTCAACTCCGCCAGACATTACAACATAGATACAGCACAAAAACACCGCAATCTAACACGCATGACCCTTTATACTCACTCTCGACCGATACTGCTGCTTTTCTGTCTTACGTCATCCGGACCTTCTTCGGCGGGCGGTTCTTCCGATCATCGATCTCTAGGGACCTTGGGGTAATCTAACCTGGCCTAGGTCACCTTCCTCAAGAAGGCAACCATCCTCTATAGCTACCAACTGCGGGGGCGGGATTTTGATCGATCTCTTATCACCTTGATCTAAACCCCGTTCTGGTCGGCTGAACCTTTGTTGCCTGTCTTTGAGGAAAGAAGGTGCATCTCTTACCAGGTTAGTTCAGCCAATAATGGACTCCGCTCGGAAGAACCACAAACAACTTCTAGCTTTCAAGGATTTATTATAAAGTTAGGGTGAGTTGCAAGCACAAGCATCTCAGCATAATATTCACCAGATACATGGGTACGATTACATACATGTGCTCTCTGAAAACCCTGAGACGAGCAAAGAAAACTACCAAAACTAGCTCCAATATTAATAGAGCTGCAAGCATAGACACATATTGTGATCTCTCAATCATTTACAGGCGGAGTAAAAGGTCAGGTTAGGCTGTCCCTACCCTGCTCTGGATGGTATCCCTACTTAACAGAATCCCAACCTACCAAAAGGTGTCAGCGGTGAATGACTCCCTAGGGAGATCACCCACTCTTAGTCTCTAGATGAAAACCTATAATTGCCGGTCATGACCCCTCTCTGCCTACCCATCCGCTCTCTAAAGGGTCCTCAGGCATCTGCTCTAACTCCACCCAGGGGTGCTGTCCCTAATACAAAAACACAATCTCATTTGAGACGCCCCTCGAGAGACGCCCCTCACGTGATGTCGCTTCTGGCTTTTTCCATGGTTTTCTTCATTGGGGCCTCGTGCGTTAGAGTTGACCTTGCTTCTCAGACTCTTCTCCGGCCCGCTGATACCCCTCAAACATTCCTAAACCCTCCTCCAGGTCTGGTTCATTTCCCTGAACAACCTTCTATTCATTCCGCGTATAATTGGATCCCCCTTCCCATTTGTAGACAGACATCTGCAGCCAGGATCCCAATTCTCATAAACTTCTAACAGAAGTTTGCAACATTCCGTCTCGGCGCACTTGGCTCATACTAATACGTGTAAATCAAACATGGCTAAACATTTCAGGCCTACAACATTTCTCATAGTGATTATATTCTTCAAATCCTTCATTAATCAACATCATGTTAATAGTCTGCTTTATGATTATATAAACACATCTATATAATATAAACCTATTGCATACCTAACTACTAAATATCATTTAGTGCAACCCACGTCGTGCAAATGAATACCTTTCCCAAACCCTTTCAGCTCTGGCCCTGAGGCCTACTCCGTTCTGTGCTTACAGCATGTCATTCTTTCATTTTAGCAGCTACACGACATGGATTCAGGATTAATCACGTCTAATAAGGTTATACATGTTCACACATTTCTGCATTAGTTCCACTTCTACGTAAATCTCTGGATTAACTACACATTTCGGAATATAAGTGAATATAATGTTAGCACTCATGGCATTTCTCTTCATGATAGTGCGTACTACGTGTAAGTGTGATGCACTGCTACAATTCGTTCAGTTTGCGCTCTCTCAACAACATGAAATCGCATTTCATATGGCGCACAGTTCACCGGCATGCCTCTTGGCAAATTATTTAAACCTTAGCTGTCTCAAAGCACCCGCTTGAACTGGGTGTAAAGGGCTGTGTGAATTGGAGACATACTGCAAGCTTTCTAACGGGCCACTGCTGCTACTTAAGATATGATACCAGCACAGCAGATTTCGCAGCTGCAGACCCGTTCCCACTTTTAAACCGGATCAACTACCTTTCTGTAGCGGGCAAAATATTAATGTTTTGCAACCCTATTTCAGGCTCATGGCATTAACACATGCCATAAGGAGTCCCTATCTTGAAGAAATGCCCTAAAACACGCTCCTTCCAAATAGCAAATCCTAAGAGCTTTCTAATCGCATTTAGTAATTTTTGAACACATTACTGAATTGTTAATTGGGTTTAGTACATTCGAACAACAAACGTTCATGTCACAAACAACGAATTGCTGGGTTTGTAACGAGAAAATGTGTTTGTTCAACTCATCTTAATTGATCTAATGGGCTCCAGTGTCCCATGTTTAGTCGCAAGTCATTTTCCTTCACTGGATAATTCATATCCTAAAAATGTTGCATTACAAAAACATACTTTGGATTTCTTGAAATCCAGCTGATAACCTGCCTTAGTTAGCACGAAGAGTGTTCTTTCTACAGGTTGTAATTTTCTATTATGTATGCATGATCAACACATGAGACTACGCTTGTCTCACTGTAAGAATTAAATTATTATAGTTGAGAATGCCCTCTTGCTAGTCTTACTCTTGAGGTGAATGTGCATATCTTTTTTTTTTTTTTTTACAGTGTTTTATATAGGCCAAACTTGACCCGAATCGAGTATCAGAGCGCTTTACGTAGCACCGGTTGCATTCCATGAGGACACATTCATTTTTGTTAGGCACGGGGAGATTAAGTGATTTGCCCAGAATCACAGGATGTTCAGCGTCATTACCGAGACTCTAACCCAATTCCCCAGATTTGAGGTTGGACACCCTAGCCGTTAGGCCAACTTCTCTCCCCATCTAAATTGCATTCCACCTAAGAAGGATGTCAAGTGAAGAGATTTTAGTGCTACTTTTTGTATAAAAAAACACAAATTGCCATATCTAATATGGTCTGGTATTTTATTGTATTTTCTGTTGCCTCATATTCCAGTGCTATGTGTATTTCGTACCCTATCTGTTGAACAATGCAAGTTCTAGTCCAATACAATTCTCTAAGAATTGTCAGAGGTCTCTGGGTAAACAATGACGTTCATTGCTAATGTGCAGGCAATGTCAACTCGCTTATAGTGTTATGCATTCACAATTCATTTGAGATGGTTTTGAGCCTATGACTTTATTGGATGTTAATTTTCAAACTGTGGTTCATCCCTTAAAGAAATCAAATGTGGCGTTGTACCTTTATCTTCACCTGCATGATATTTATATATGGCTGGAGCCAGTTGTAGTGCCAGTTTGTGGCATACTAGTCCTTAAGGGGCTTGGAAACTAATGAAGAAAATGCTCCCATTATAATTTCCTTACCTAATGGAACTTCAACCAGAATTTGTGAGGGACAGTCTTTTTCTGCAAGTATTATGTCTTAGGAACTGGTCAATTGAGTCCAGGTGATGACTGAGAGTACTCACTCAATATCCCCCCTTGATTGTAATTTGAGTCTTAAGCAAGCTTAATCCAGTCCATTCAGATGCTTATCAGGTCTTCCTATTTGTATATAGGCATTAGTCTCTTCTATAATCCGGTGGGGTGTTAGTTTCTGGTGGGATATCTGCTGCATTGTCTAGCATGACCACTGCTAATTACCCGCTTTACCCTACACTTTGCTGCAGTTACTCTTTTCCCAAAGCACAACTATATACTCTTTTATGATGATGGAATTGCCCATGTCAAGTTCTGGGAAAGAATGTTCACCCTTGATCTAATCATATTTCTTCTTTCTACGATTCTTTGAAGAATAATGCTAATGAGAAGACAGTGTTGTGCATTTCCTACAAATCTATATAGGATCTGCGCGTTTAGACAACATAAACCAGTGGATTGATGTCCAGACTGATTCCAGACATCCCCCAAAGGGTATGTTAGACTGTAAAACACACAAGATGATGGACGGAATGTTGCACAATGGCAAAACATTCACCCCCGGTCACAGATCTGGGTTTAATCCATTGTTATTTTGCTCACCAAGCCACCCCAGTTCAGACATGGCCATATGCAAATCAGTCTTGACCCTGTGCCTCATGGGAACAGTCCAGCCCGAACTGCCAAGCCATGTCTTCCCTGGACCGGAATCAAGCATCCTAGGACCGGTTTCTGGCTGTCAGCCATCTTCAGCCAGGATAGCTTGACTCCAGTGGCCTAGTGAGCAAGGGACCCACGTCTGGGCATACCCTTCCCACATAGGGTGAACAACAAAACACACAAGATGATGGACGGGATGTTGCACAATGGCAAAACATTCAACCCCCTTCACAGATCTGGGTTTAATCCATCGTTATTTTGCTCACCAAGCCACCCCAGTTCAGACAAGGCCATATGCAAATCAGTCTTGACCCTGTGCTTCATGGGAACAGTCCAGCCCGAAATGCCAATCCATGTCTCCCCTGGACCGGAATCAAGCATCCTAGGACCGGTTTCTGGCTATCAGCCGTCTTCAGCCAGGATAGCTTGACTCCAGCTGCCTAGTGAGCAAGGGACCCACGTTTGGGCATACTCTGCCCAGATAGGGTGAACAGCAAAACACATAAGATGATGGACGGAATGTTGCACTTTAGACAGGAGGGGATGTTTTCAATAAGCATTTATTGAACCAGCGTCATTCTAATATAAAATACGTGTGCTGCAACCACCTTTACACAGAAATATATGGTTATAAGCACCAACCGAGTAAATAAAAGGTAGAATTCTACCATGGTACAAAAACAATGAATAAATGCAGACATCTGGATACAGGGCAGTAATCATGAGTATCCCTAAGATGCAAACCCTAACTAGATGTACACAAGTGTAACTAGCATGTATGTACGTGCATAGCCATGAATTCCCCTAGGATAGAGCCAACCTCATTACCTGATGGTAGAGAATGAAGGACTCCATCTTGGTCTCGAGTTTGACACCCTGTGAGGGATGTCAGACCATTGCGTGCTGGAGTGTCTGCATACAGGCTCTTCAGGGTATCGTGTCAGCATGGATGCTTCTCCTGTATCTTCCTGAACGAAGATGTGGTACTTATATACCCAAGAGGTACCCTCAGGGGTTTTAACTAGATGTTTCATTGTAATGTGGGCCTGTCGGCCAAGGATGAGGATAGTGGTGACTCTTGCACAGAAAACCACACGACATTTGTTTGGCACATAACTAGGTAAAAAGTCAGCACCAGTGCTATTATGTAGAGCAAGGTAGGACAAATGTAGGTAAAAGGTCATGCAACTACCTAGGCCTATATTGGGGTGCATTGAGGCAAATAACAACTGATCTCTCGCTGGCTCTTTTATTTCCTCCTATCTCTCAGGTTATATTCTCACTGTGCTTAATTTGTGCGGTAAAATTGTGCTTTCCTTTTAAATTTGCTATTAAATTTTCCTTGTTGCCCTTGTTTCTAAGCATTTGGTATCTCTTCCCATGGAGACATAAACTGGAGATATAATGTTTGGCATCTCCTCTTCAGATTCTTCATGATCCTGTGAAGGTGCAGTATATTGTCATGGTATTACCAAAAATTACAGCTGCAACTGTATTTACATTGCTATAAGCATCATTCCTAAGTCCATTGCAGATGAAGCTTCATGCTGTTCTTCTATTTGTTTCTATACTTCTGGCAATACAGCAATTGAAGGCATTCCATGTGTAATATGGTTTCAGTCTGTATTAGATCAACAAACCTTCACAATATAGAGACTGAGTCTACTAATATCAGTGAAGGATGGTTTTTGGCTAGCTCACAGTACTACATCTAAACCCCAAACTTTTCAGAGTTATAGATGTTATTGGTAACCTCGAACATGGCCACTCCGATTCCCACGGAATTTGTGAAAACAGATCTAACCTTTTCTTTTGTCACTTTTATATTCCCAAGATGTCACAAAGACAAAATATGAGAATAAATGTTCAATTATTTATTGAAAAGTTCTAATCCATGTAAATAAAGCGTGAGCTGCGAATATTAAGCAGATGAAATGCATCATTATCAGCATTATTAGAATGGTGAAAAACGCAAATAATTCAACCATGTTTAAAAAAATGCATTTTATTGATTTTATCAAACAGTTCCCAATAGTGATACAGTGCATGAAAACAGACAGACATAAGAGATGGCAGCATGGTTACAACAGAACAATTGAGCATCAAGGCGACAAGGTTCAAGACCTAATGTTACAGCCTATGACTATTTTGCAAGCCTTAAGTCTCCTACCCCATGTGTAAGTCTTTTACTGCAGAGCTATGTGAGCGCATTCCTCCGAAAATGGACCATGGCCAATTCAACCATGTGAATTGTTCCTAATGTTACTCCTATCTATCACTAATACCTCTACACTAGCGAGAATATATCGTGAGTACTCTTCTGCCAGGCCTGTTGGGATGATATCCAGGTATAAAGTGTCTGGAAGACAGCCTAAGTCCATTAACAAATGTACCTGTCTAAATGTGCATGCCTACACACTTCTCTTTCCCGCCTAGCTTCCTTCTTAGGATGCAGGTCGGGGCAAGCTGGGCTGCGTCTTAGTGATAGCTCGCTGCAGTTTCCATGATAACTTTGGCGTGAAGTCACTCACCGAATTCAGAATGGGCGCTTTTTAAATAATAAAACACCATCCTCATCGTACTGTGTCAAAGGTGCAGAACAGCGTCTTTAGTTAGCCTGGGGAGCATGGGCGTCTGCAGGGGGGGGCAAGATGGGGCGCTTGCCCCCCCCTGGATTGAGGCTCTGTTCTAGAGGATGGGCCCACATACCTGGGCCGATTTTCCTACCTGAATGGCTGCTACAGCGCCGAGTGTGACTCTCAGCAGGTCACAGAGTGAGGCCGGTCCATTGCCATGGGCAGAATGACAATGGGCCGGCAGAGGAGGCACAGCATGGAGCATCTCTGTCCATCCCAGGCCTCAGGAGGTGAGCAGCACAATTAGCAAGTCTTAGGCAGGGGACGGGAGCTTTAGTCTCTCACAGCAGGCCACAACAATCAGATAAAAAGCTACGGGGCGCGGGTGGGGGCGTTTGGGGAGCGAGGTTAGTGCAAACATTCTCAGTTTAAAAACTGTGAAGTGACAGACCGGATTGAAATTTAAACTTTATTATTAAATTCCATCCGTTTGTGCAATGGGGAGAATGCTGTATACAGCTAACAGTGAAAAAACTCTGCAAAAAACACTAAGGACTGAAATAACTACATTTAAAGAACTTTCAGCCAGATGCATCAAGCTAAAAACCGGTCGCAATTGGGCAGATTCTCAGAATCTGACGCTTTGCGACCGGTATTTTTGCATTTGGGATGCATCATCCCAAATGCAAAAATCGCAAATTGAGAACTCGCTAAATTGCGATTGTTTGCATTTAAGGAATCTCAAATTGAGATTCCTTAAATGCAATGCATGAAAGTTTCAAAAATTGCGAATTCGCTAATTGGGCACGCAAATTACCACGAAGTACAACTTCATGGTAATTTGCTAAAACTTTGAAAAATGCACTAATGTGCATTTTTCAAGGTTTCATGTTGCGCACACACATGCCATAAGGGCATGTGTGTGCGCAACATATGTGCACAGATCAATTTCAGGGGTGCAACAGGGTGTCCTTTGGACACCCCTGCACCCTTGAAATCGCAATCTCAATTTGCGAATCGCTAATTGCGATTCGCAAATTTAGATTGTCTTCCCATTCATTACTATGGGCCTCTAGGCCCATAGGAATGAATGGGGAGGTATTCCTTAATTGCGACTCGCAATTTGCGACTCGCAATTAAGGAATTCTAAGAAATCGCTATTTTTTATGCGATTTCTTCATGCATAGCATTTTGCTATTCCATATTAGCGAATCCTTAATTTTCGCTAATAAGGAATCGCAAAATGGATGCTTGATGCATCTGGTTGAATATGACTAAAATTGGGAAAAAAATGAAAATTCGATTTTGACAATGTTGTAGTGAAAAATGTAATTACTCCTCCATGTTTTGGCCAAGGGAGACGTAAGAGCAGAGGAGAGATAAAGAGAGAGACAGAGCCAAAAAGAAAAATATGAGACGTAGTGGGGAGTAGAGACAAACGGAGAGGGGGAAAGGGAAGAGGAAGAAATGATTGATGAGAGAAGATAGGAAAAGAGGCGAGAGGGGTGACATAATTATATATAAACACAATGAGGGAAGGAGACGGAGGGAGACAGAGAGAGAGGGAGACCGAGGGAGGGAGACAGAGAGAGAGGGAGACAGATAGGGCGGGAGACAGAGGGAGGGAGACAGAGGGAGGGAGACCGAGGGAGGGAGACCGAAGGAGGGAGACCGAAGGAGGGAGACCGAGGGAGGGAGACAGAGAGAGAGGGAGACCGAGGGAGGGAGACAGAGAGAGAGGGAGACAGATAGGGCGGGAGACAGATAGGGCGGGAGACAGAGGGAGGGAGACAGAGGGAGACAGAGGGAGGGAGACAGAGGAAGGGAGACAGACGAAGGGAGACAGAGGAAGGGAGACAGAGGAAGGGAGACCGAAGGAAGGAGACCAAGGGAGGGAGACAGGGACAGACAGAGGGAGACAGAGAGAGAGGGAGACAGATAGGCGGGAGACAGAGGAAGAGAGAGAGAGAGAGAGAGGGTGGAAGACAGAAGGAGGAAGACAGAGGACGACAGACAGAGGTAGGGGGGTGATAGAGGGAGGGAGACAGACAGGAAGACAGATAGAGGGAGACAGAGACAGACAGAGGGAGGGAGACAGAGAGAGAGACGGAAAGACGGAGAGAGAGGGAGACAGAGAGAGAGAGGAAGACAGAGAGAGGGAGGCAGAGGGAGGGAGGCAGAGGGAGACAGAGAGAGAGGGAGACAGGGAGACAGAGAGAGAGGGAGACATAGAGGGAGGGAGGCAGCGGGAGGGAGGCAGAGGGAGGGAGAATGAGGGACAGAGACTGAGGGAAGGAGACAGAGGGAGGAAGGGAGACAGAGGGAGGGAGTGAGACAGAGGGAGACAGAGAGAGAGAGAGAGTGAGGGAGAAAGTGAGAGAGAGTGAGGGAGGGAGACAGAGAAAGATGGAGACAGGGACAGGGGAAGACACGCAGAGACAGACAGACGGAGAGGGAGATAGAGGGAGGGAAACGGGGATAGATAGAGACAGATAGATAGAGGCAGAGACAGGGACAGACAGGTAGGGGCAGAGACTAAGACAGACAGGTAGGGGCAGAGACTAAGACAGACAGAGAGACATAGAGGGAGACGGAGGGAGAGAGAGGGGGAGGGAACAGAGGGAGACAGAGAGAGGGAGATAGAGGGAGGGAGAAAGACAGAGGGAGACAGAGAAAGGGTGACAAAGGGAGGTAGACAGAGGGAGGTAGACAGAGGGAGGTAGACAGAGGGAGGGAGACAGAGGGAGGGAGACAGAGGGATGGAGACAGACAGAGGGAGACAGACAGAGGGAGACAGACAGAGGGAGACAGACAGAGGGAGACAGGCAGATGGAGACAGACAGAGGGAGACAGTCAGAGGGCGACATACAGAGGGCAACATACAGAGGGCAACATACAGAGGGCAACATACAGAGGGCAACAGACAGAGGGAGACAATCAGAGGGAGGGAGACAGAGGGAGCGAGACAGAGAGGGAGACAGAGAGAGAGAGGAAGACAACGGGAGGGAAACAGAGGGAGGGAGGGAGACAGATAGACAAAAGGCGACAGACAGAGGGCAACAGACAGAGGGAGGAGGGTGACAGAGGGAGGTAGACGGACAGAGGAAGAGAGACAGACAGAGGGAGGGAGACAGAGGGAGAGAGAGGGAGGGAGACAGGGAGAGAGAGCGAGATAGACAGACTGAGTGAGTGAGACAGATGGAGACAGAGAGAGGGAAAGGGAGGGAGAGAGAGAGAGAGATAGAGAGAGAGGGAGGGAGACAGTGAGACAGAGAGGGAGACAGGGAGAGATAGAGGGAGACAGAGGGAAGGAGACAGACAGAGGGCGACAGACAAAGGGAGACAGACAGAGGGAGCTAGACAGAAAGAGGGAGGTAGACAGAAAGAGGGAGAGAGACAGACAAAGGGAGGGAGGGAGACAGAGGGAGGGAGACAGAGGGAGAGAGAGGGAGGGATACAGGGAGAGAGAAGGAGGGAGACAGAGAACGAGCGAGGGAGAGAGAGATAGACCTAGTGAGTGAGACAGAGGGAGACAGGGAGAGGGAGGGAGACAGAGAGATAGAGAGAGGGAGGGAGGCAAAGAGAGAGGGAGAGGGAGACGGAGAGAGAGGGAGGGAGACAGAGAGACAGACAGAGAGAGAGAGAGAGAGAGAGAGAGAGAAAGAAAGATGTGTGTATGCCGGGTCTGGTGGCTACGTGGACGAAGGCGTCCGCTGCAGGGACCTGTGTTCAACCTGATGGTCATAGTTGTTTTTGTTGCTCTAGCCTCTCCCCCCTCCTCCACTGACCCCGCCTCCACCGGTGCAGCCCTCGGCTACAAACAACACTTTAAATTTGGCCCCTGGGAGAAAGTTTGTGAGTTCCCATGCTCTCGAACCGCATCAACCTGATTTAAAATGTTTTTGTTTTTTTCCGGTCATTTTTAGTTTTTCCCTCTGTTTTATTGTAGTTGCCAGGTCGTCTGCTGTGGCGCCTCACAAGATTTTTCTCTTCCCCCTATCGGTTTCTTTTTTTTTTTTTTAATATCTTTATTTGATTTTACAACAAAGAGACAATACAACAGATAATACAACCCCCTCCGGTCGAGCAAGTCACCCTATGGGTTTCTTTGTTTATTTAAGCTCTTTGTCTTATTAGATTTTTTTTAATGTATTTAATGCTTGTGCTCAATCATATCGGAGGATGGTGATGAAGTTCAAATGTTGCCCCCCCTCGAAACATTTCTGCGGATGCCCATGCTGGGGAGATAGTTATCTGATACGAGGACGAAAATATAACAAGGGGATTGCGTTCTAATATGTGTTACCCTGGAAAAAACTGTATGAAAACAGGGCAACATTATCTACTAGTAATAAATGTGTATATGGCACTTGATTGTATTAGGAGACAACGTGCTACCCACCATTAGAAAAATATGGCAAGTTTAAAAGCAAAGCTAACACTTAGGCTAAATGTAAGGTATACAACTGTGCTAATATATACAGCAAACTAATTTCCAGATAACTGCCACTTTTGTACATTTGATGCCATCCTCTTTGGTAGGCACATATCCCAAATACGCATTTATCATGCACAGTGGAATGAGGAAACACTGCTTCTAATTCATAGGTTTTCTTTGCTAACTGAAACAGTATTGCATTTCATTTAGCTAGAAAACCACCCATCATAATAGTGTTCGTCTGTGGTTTATTGGCTGTAGCCTATTTTGGTGTAAGTTTTTGTTTAGTCCTTACTACCTCAGTACTTCCATGATCCTATGTACTGTCTCAGTTGTCTTTAAATGGTTAAAACCTCTGTAAGGCTTTTCCTAGTCTCTGCTACGGGAAGGCGTTCCTGTTCTGGAGATGTTGTGTACATAGCTAGTAGTATTGGCCACGTCTGCCCTGTCAATATCACTGATCCTAACCATGCTTTTTGTACATCATGTGGAATTTGCCCCTGAAACAACTTTATGTTCTCAGTGTAAGTTATAGGCACTTCAGTATTAACCAAAGGGTCATATCAGGATGGAGGATCAATCTTTACATACTTTGCATAGTATAGCCAATGATGAAATGATGAAAATGTTGTTGGTATCTCAGTATTCCCACTTTCAGGATACAATAAATAGATTTTACACTTAGGAATTGCCTAATTATTGTTGTCAGATAAATTTACATAGGTCCTGTGGAAAGCCAAAGACCCACAGGGTTCTGTGAATATGGCTGAAACATTGTAGGCCATTATCAAAGTAAGAGTACTAATAGCCGTATTCCAACACTCTGTTTTTAATCTATTCAAGATAACTAGGAATAAACTATTACACTGGTTTATAAATGACTGTTATACTCATTTTCTCTGGCACAGGGAGAATTTTTCCTCTTCACATGAAACAACCCTTGCTTCCACTAATTGTGGTCGTAGCCCACAGTGTGGGAATGCAGAGTGATGAACATTGCCACAGTTTTGTGAGTGAGGGCCTTGCAATTCCCAGTTAAAAACTGTCCCTAATTGGGGTTAATGAAAATTATTAGTGCTATTCTTCTTAACTTGTTTGATAATTATTGGCATATAACCGGCAATCCTGGTGCTATGGTGAACATCCATGGCGAATGATTGTAATACCTGAAGTAGAATCTGTTCGTGTTAGTCTTTAATTTCTGTAATTTTTTATTTGTGTATGTAAGAACATGATGAAAATGAAAAGCTGATGCTTGGGGACTTAGTATTCCTAAATGTGAAAACTGATATTTTGAGGGGAAAAATGTTTATGCAGGAAAGCTGTATGTTCAGGACAACTGTTTTTTTTTTTTAAATGTGGAGTTGTACTTACTTGAAATAAATATATGTACTTTCAGCAACTGATCTGCTGAAGAAGGCAAAAGGTTGCAATTCCAAAATGCATAGAACTTTGATATTTGAGTGATAGTTTAAGCTGAATTGAGGAGACCTACTGCTGTGGTTACATTGTTTGTGTCAGATTGCATATGATGCTTTGGCTGTTATTTCGTTGCTCGGGTAATATTGATCAGCTTTTTCATGGCGTTTCCGGTTTAAAGAAGGTAATTGGGTAAGCTTGAATGACTGGAGCCATTTGTGGCAAGATGTAGACAGGATGAATGAAAAGTGAAGCGCTTAAGCTCACAACTGAAACAGAGGTCTAGTCGGATGTATTCCTTTTGTACTGGTGATCTGTGTAAGATTGCCCTGAAATATCCTGTCCCCTTGTTTTTGAGGGATTGCCCTCATGTTTCTCTTTTAACTCCATAAGGACTGTCACAGACATGTCTGTGGCAGATCTTCATTCGGTTTACCTGTGGTGCCTGGGATCAAGCCACAACTCTACATCTTGCAATGACTCTGTGTTGATGAACCAAAGGCCATATGAGACCACAAGGTGAATCTCTGTCGTCAAGCACCTAAACAGACTCTACTCCACTCCGAGACTGACCCAAGTTGAAGGTGAATCTCTGTCGCCAACCCCCGAAAAAGACCCCACTACGAGACTGGTCCAAGTCAAAGGGTTGGTCCTTGTCTAGAGGATGTTCTTTTGACAGTCCTCATCGTACTCTGGGTCTTCTGGTACGTTGAAGAAAAAACACAAAAAATCCAATTGGAACTCAGCCTCTTCCTGCCACTCGCACATTCCTGGGAATGTGTGAGGGTCTCACCATGCCACTCGATCTTGCTCTTAAAGTTGCTCAACATCTGAGCCTATCCTGCAACTTGCTTTCACACAACCAGAGTATCTGGGGCCGTCTACAACACTGAGACAAATCCAAGAATTCTGCATTCCACGCCAGTTCCTGGAGCATGAACACCAATGCTGAATCACTTTGATGCTGGAGGATAAGGTGCCTGTTGTGCTCTCTGAGACGGCTACGTTATGACCTCGACCAAGCTGTGTTCAGCTTCCATCGAGGTGCTGCCTCTCCCCCTTGAATTGCCACCCCCACAAGGAAGGACTCTTACGCTTCAGTCCTTATTTAGGACTAATTTAGACAATGATTACGACATGCTGATGAGACTGGGCTACCATACCACAAGGAACATTGGTTTGATGACCTTCAAGAAGCCATTGTCCTTAAAACTTCCCCATAGTCAGGGCTCCTTTAACTCACTGGTCCTGCCACTGAGGAGAGCGTTTCTTACGCCATGGTCATGTGTACAGTGGCCGTAGTTCTTCATCTCAACCCCCCCACCTTTATAAGTGAAAACAAATGTCTAAACAGAAGTAGTCCATTAAGGCCAAACATCTACTTAGTGATGCGCTGGCTCAGGTCCTCCCAGGTGCCCCAGGCAACCTCCAACTTGCCCATACCCAAGCCATACAGGACGGTTGTGATGCATCCAAGTTCAAAATTTGTTTTGGCTTGGACACCACTGATTCCATCAGGCGAGCCATTGGTACCTGCGCACTTCACCTCTGTGCCTGGCTGTGGTCAAAACAGTTTCTCAGGCGATGTCCAATCTTCCACATGCACATGTTCTTTGATGGGACTTGCCTATTTGGCGACACAGCTGATTCTGCTCTAAACGGTTCAAGGAGAGCAGGGCAACTGCATGCTTTCTGGGCTCATCTTCCATGCCTCGCCAGTCGTATCAACTCTACGGTTGATTTTGCAGCTTCGGCAGAGGTACCCCATACTGTCAACCAATTGAGCCTCAGCAGGGTACACAGCAATTTTGTGGTTGCAGCGCCCACCACCCCCAGGCCCGGGCCAATGAGCCACCCTCTGCCCCACCTGCCCCACCTGCCAAATCCGTTTAGTGTGACCTTAATCACGCTGGTTGGAGGCAGGCTCTGACAATTCTTGCTAGGTTGGCTGACCATAACGTTGGACAGGTGGTTCTTGCAGATAATGAAAAATTTCCTAGCTATCGTAAGGGAAAGTTTTAATTCTATTAAGGACTCAGAGGCGAGGATTATGCCTTCTTTCTCCTTTTTATTTAAACAGCAGCCACTACAAGACAACAACAACAAACTTCCTTTCCCATCATCCCTGGGAAGGACTTGAAACAACAATTAAAAGTCCTAGTCCAATCAGGGCCGACCACTCTCTTCACAGTGAGTTGTGCCTCTTTTTTCAACCTCTTGTTTCCTGTGTCCAAGCCGACCACGTAAGATTCTTCATTCCTGTTGCGAGGACTCCGTCACTGCAAATCAGAGAGAGAGCGTCATAATAGGCCCAGTGAGCATTACACTCTGGACAAAAAACATATCCAGGACACCAAGAGAAACATGAACATTCACAAGTCATAGTTTGCAAGAACACTAGATAATCAACAGATAAAGCCTTCCTACTTACTCTCATAAGTTGATCCACGAGTCCGGGTGGGTCTTTAATCCTAGGGAGGGCTAATTCTTGCCTCTGAGGACCTTTTTCATTCTATGGCTGGACCAGAGGCGAAGATTATGCTAGTTTAAAGCTTGCCCACCACCAGGGCCGCAATGGAGGAGACTGGTTTAAAGTGGAACCTTTTGAAGATTGAGTCAGATGACCAGTCAGCTGCATTTATAATAATATCCTCCAAGCCGGCCCCCAAATCAAAGGCTTTGTAGGCCATTGCCCCGAGCACTGAGTGGGCACCAAAACACTTATTGTCAATGCCCGCCTCGTGCATTATCCATTGCACCCATCTGGCAATAGTTGGAAAGGAGATTGCCGTGAAAGGGTTCCTCAAAGCAATCAAAAGCAGTCTCTCTCCGTGTGGACGAAGCTCCGCAGTAGCTGCCTCGTATGCCTTAATACATCTGACCACACACAATTTGGGTGCATCTGGGAATGCTGGGTAGGAGATTTCTCTAGAATTGCATTTGGTTCCATCCGGGGTGAAAGACTGTCCTGAAATATTCAGAGCCCGTACATCGGACACTCTCCTGCATGAGATCAGACACAAAAGAGTGGCCAGCTTGGCCGACAACTGTTTCCTAGAAAGATATCTATTGCCTGGCCAGTCCAAAAGGAGCCTCAAAACCTTATTTTCATCCCAAAGAGTCGAGTATCTCGGTTCTAAGAGGAAGGGATAAATGTATGCCATGAAGTAGCTTCTTGACAAGGGGGTGTTTCCCCATGCGGATGTCTGACGATCTCAAGGCCTTCACTACTGGTTGGAGGACCTTGATGAAGCACCAAGGAGCTAACAGATGGAAAGGTAGCGAGGTGAACTCGAAGGTTTGGCCCTGCCACTGGAACTGGAGGAAGCGCCGGTGTGGAGGGAAGATGGGGACCACCGGGTACACATCTTTGAGATCCAGACGGACCATCCAGTCCCCCGGTTGAAAGAGGTCTCGAAGCAAGTGTATGCCCTCCATCCTGAAGTGGCGGTAGACCAGCCACTCGTTGAACTCCTGGTTATTGATCACTGGGCGCTGACCCTCAACCTGTTTCTGGAAACAGATTGCTGAGGAAACCAGATAGGTGAGGGGTAGTTTGACAGATGGCCCCTTTGTCTAAAAGCTCCTGGACCTCCCATTGGATGAGCGTGGCCTCCTAACCGTAGAAGGAGATGGGACGGGCAGCTACCGCCTGTAAGGGGGACCCGTGGAGCTCTATATGGAACCCTGTTTGGGCAACCCAGGCATTTGAGGTAAGACTTCGCCAATTGTGGATAAACTGCACAAGACGACACCCCAAGCGCTTGCAAGAAGTAAAAGTAAAACTCACTGTGCGCATTGGAATTGTCAGCTCCTGCTCTCGGTCCGTTCCGCTAACCTCTGTGGTGCCCCCGTCCTCTGGTGGGAGAGAAGCCACCGAAGCATGAAGAATCCTGCCACTGGGCGCGTTTTGACTGCTGGTCTCTGCCGGAGACGCTGTTAGAGGAATGGCCAGACGAGCGCCCCAGTCCAGGGCCGGCCCCACTGAAAACACGTGCATTAAAGATGCGCTTAACCGTTGACTGGGCCTTATCCAGTGAATTGAATGTGGAAACAAACTTTCCTAACTCTTTGACAAACTGGTATCCAAAAAGACCCCTTTGCGCCACTTCCATTGCCTCTGACCACAACTTGGGGTCTATCTTGATCATCTGCGATCAGCGCCTCTCTGTGGAGATGGCGCAGTTTGTGTTGCCCAGAAAAATCACAGGCCGCTGGGCCCAGCTAGATAATATTTCAGGAGAGATCAGAGCCCCTGCGCCTTGGCTTCCTCCGCCATTTCAAAAATGTTAACAAGGGAATCTGTGATATCCAGGAGTTTGTCCTGGAATGCACGCCAGGAATGGTCAGTCCCCTTCTTGGGATCCTTGACATATTTGGCCAAGAAAGTGGCCATTTTTGAGTCAATCTCCGGTGTAACAGCCACTTTCCCCTCCAAAGACAGGCGGGGACATTCTGCCCGGAAACGATTTCTGACCTCCTGGTGAAGGGGCTTGCGGAGCCTGCTGAGGACCGGCGTGCACTGGGTGGCCACCCACCAGGTCAGAGGGAAGTGAACAGAGGGAGAGGTCTGAAATTTCACCTGCATAGCAGCACCCCTAAACACTACACGGTTGCTCTCTGGCTAGGAAGCTAAGAACAGGCAACCTAGCCTACAAGGCCTTCAGTGAGAGAAAAAAATAAAAATAATATATATATATATAAATATATATACATGTACATACATACATACATACATACATATTACCTACTGGCGGTCGCCAGTAGGTAGTTATAGTTAGGACCTATTTTCCATCGGAAATCCGCAACATTCTATTTGGAATAACTTTGGCGCCGGTTGACGAATGTTCGCGAAATATTCAAAACTAATGGCCAGCTCCGGTCTGCTCCTATCCTGAAAGTCTTGGGTTGATTCGCGAAGCGGGGACCGAGAAAAAAGGGGGGCCCCAAAATGTGTTTTCCCCATGCAATTTTCCATAGGAACCGTTCATCGCGGCTACAGCCCGAACTGCTGATCAAAATTACACCAAATTTGGCAAAGAGGTGGTCTTTAGTTCAGACTCGTGCCTTTTGCTTAAATGGTGAAATCCGTTCAGTAGTTCCTGAGAAAATGACATTTAAAAGTACATATATATCTATGGCGGCGGTGGATCCGCGCATCCTGAGCGCACCGTCCCGATCGCACGCTGAATGCTTATTGGCTGTCAAGTGGTGGTCAACATTCGAAACCAGGAAGTGTTGGCAGCCATTTTGTGCCTCGGTAGATGCGAGGCTGAAGAGGTTAGTGGAATAAGTGTCCAAAACATATAAAGGGGGCAGGGTAGAAATACCCTTACCCTCTAGACCTGCTTAGGGGGTCCAACAAGGACTCCCAGAGCCTACATTTAAAAAAAAAAAAATTTAAACTGCAAAGTGCGCGCAGGGTGCGCAGATCCTGCCATAAAAAAAAACACAAAAAAAACAGAGTTGCTTTAATAATAAGCCACGGGGGGCCATATCCCGTTGACAAAATTATTCAAATTTATGGGGGGCCCAGAGGGGCCACGGGGACCATAACCCCCCGGGGCTACAAAATAAATGGTTGGGGGGCTCCAAGCCCCCCCAGCAAAATAGGTTGGTGGGGGGCTCAACGCCGCCCCAGGCCGCCGGGGACCACCACCCCCGGGGGCTTTGTGTATTGTTGGAGGGGGCCACATGGCCCCCCTCCTGGTGCCTTGTTGTGGCCCTAGGGACTGCCACCCCCCACGGCCGGCTCCTGCAGTGTCTCAGGGTGCCCACCCCCTCGACACTGTTGTTTGCTATGAGAGAGCTGGAGTCTCGCGGCTCCCGCCCTCCCATAGCAAACTTGGTTTGGATGTGTCTCTCATACAAAATGCAAACCATATTGCTTTTCCGAACTGGGAGCTGCATGTTAGCAGCTCCCCGTGTGGAAAAGCAATGCCGGCTCACGAAGGACGCGGGGAGCCGGCTGGGACCATGGAGGCATTAGGGCTCCCCCCACAGTCCCCAACGTTTTATATAAGCCCCGGAGGATGGGGTCCCCAGGGATATTAGAAATTAGTGATCAGGGCTATTTTGTTTACGGTAAAATTAGGAGTTGCGCACCCAGCGCGGTGCTCAGTGCGGCCACCACGTGTGCATGCGTTGGATGCACGACTCCTAACTTGTAGGGTCCAGGAAAGACATGGCTTGGCAGTTCGGGCTGGACTGTTCCCATGAGGCACAGGGTCAAGGCTGATTTGCATATGGCCATGTCTGAACTGGGGTGGTGTGGAGTGCAAAAAAACAATGGATTTAGGCCCAGATCCTCTGTACTGGGGTGAATGTATGACATTGTTCTGCATTCTGTCCATCAACTGTTGTTTTTGCATTTGTCACCCCGAGTAGGATGGGTATGCTCAGACCTGAGTCCCATGCTCTCCACACCACTGGAGTCAAGCTATCCTGGCTGAAGACGGCTGATAGCCAGAAACCGGTCCTAGGATGCTTGATTCCGGTCCAGGAAAGACATGGCTTGGCAGTTCGGGCTGGACCGTTCCTATGAGGCACAGGGTCAAGGCTGATTTGCATATGGCAATGTCTGAACTGGGGTGGTGTGGAGTGCAAAAAAACGATGGATTTAGGCCCAGATCTCTGTACTGGGGTGAATGTACAACATTGTTCTGCATTCTGTCCATCAACTGTTGTTTTTGCATTTGTCATCCCGAGTGGGATGAGTATGCTCAGACGTGAGTCCCATGCTCTCCACACCACTGGAGTCAAGCTATCCTGGCTGAAGACGGCTGATAGCCAGAAACCGGTCCTAGGATGCTTGATTCCGGTCCAGGAAAGACATGGCTTGGCAGTTCGGGCTGGACTGTTCCTATGAGGCACAGGGTCAAGGCTGATTTGCATATGGCAATGTCTCAACTGGGGTGGTGTGGAATGCAAAAAAACGATGGATTTAGGCCCAGATCTCTGTACTGGGGTGAATGTACAACATTGTTCTGCATTCTGTCCATCAACTGTTGTTTTTGCATTTGTCACCCCGAGTGGGATGAGTATGCTCAGATGTGAGTCCCATGCTCTCCACACCACTGGAGTCAAGCTATCCTGGCTGAAGACGGCTGATAGCCAGAAACCGGTCCTAAGATGCTTGATTCCGGTCCAGGAAAGACATGGCTTGGCAGTTCGGGCTGGACTGTTCCCATGAGGCACAGGGTCAAGGCTGATTTGCATATGGCCATGTCTGAACTGGGGTGGTGTGGAGTGCAAAATAACAATGGATCTCTGTACTGGGGTGAATGTATGACATTGTTCTGCATTCTGTCCATCAACTGTTGTTTTTTAAGAAAAACTGTTTGAAAGGAACATTACATAGGATAAGCTGATATTTTGAAAAGTCAGGCACACTTGCTGTTTGGATTAGCAACATTGGGCCATATGTAGGTAAATACTATTTACCGATTTTTAAATACCCAATTTTACCGATTCGATATTTGAAAATCGGTAAATAGTATGTAGGTAATATTTCGGTAAAATCTACCGAATCGGTAATATTCGGTATTACTGATTCGGTAAATACCTATTCGGTAATTCCCACTCATTCCTATGGGCCTGGAGGCCCATAGGAATGACTGGGAAGCCATTCACTATTACTGATTTGGTAAATACCGAATCGGTAATAGGGGGAACACATCCAAGGGTGGAAGGGTGTCCCATTGACACCCGGTTGCACCCCTGAATCATGCTTGTGTGCACATGTGGCACACATACATGCCCCTGACAAAAAAGCAAAAAAATGCTTTTTTAAAAGGTATTCGTTATTTACCACCAACTAATAGTTGGTGGTAAATAACGAATCCTGAATGAAAAATGCACTCACTTGAGTGCCTCCTACATAGGTTTCAGGGTTTGGTAATTTACCAAATCGGTATTTTATGTATTCGGTAATTTACCGATTCCTTAAATTACTGATTCGGTAAATTACCGAATCCTGAAACCTGCCTCCTAATCCCAAATACGGTCGGTAACAGTGAAATTTACCGAATTTCACCATTACCGACCGTTATTGCCTCTCCTACATATGGCCCATTGTGTGCTAAACTTGTGACCTGTGTGTTCAGTTCAGTGTTCTATGAACTGTTACTATGGTAACAGGCAGTGAGCAGATTGGGGTTAGGGTTCAAACTTATGTCATTTGGAAAGGGCTGAAATGTGTAGCCAATAGAAATGTGTGTTAGCTTTTGAATTAATGTGGGAAGCAATGTGATTTGATATGTACATGTATATGTGTGTAGAATGAGAGGGAAAGTTTGGCATTTTTTTGGTTTTGCTAAGAGCTGCACAGTACAGAGATTCTGTATAAGAAAATCTGGTGTGTGACTGACATACGTCAAATCAATTTGGAAGGTAAGTTATTCATTTGTGAGAGGTTATATGTGGTGTGTTTATTTTTAATAAGATTAATGTGTTTCTCTTGGTAAAGTCCAGGGAGTAGTAATGCTTGTCTAGAATCACTTTGTGAGACTGTGTTCTAAAATATGTGGAATGTGTGCAGTCATCTCACCTGTTCCAGAGTATTACATGGTTTTACTATAGTGCAAGGGATACTGTTATTTGTCTAGAATTACACTGGGAGTCCGTGTGCATTTGGGAAAATTGTGAGAGAAGCATTTGGTTTCTTCATGTGTTTGCAGACACATAAGTGCTTAAAAACCTTTATTGTTGTCAAGTTTTAATAGAATTAGAAAATAGTCATTGCTTATGTATTTACAAAATGAGTTAGGCTTCAAAAGTAAAACGCAGTAATGAAATATGTGGAATGTGTGCACTCACCTTAGTTTTTCTAGATCAGTCAATGTGTTTTGATAAAGTCCAAGGGATAGTATTGCTTGTCTAGAATCACACTGTGAGACTGTGTACATTTTGAAACTGTTGTGAGAGAAGCCTTTGGGTATTTCATGTGTTTGTAGATATATAACTGGTTAAAAACCTATCCTGTTGCCAAGTTTTGGTAGAATTTGAGAGCAGTCATTTTATGTATTTTAAAATGTGACAGGCTTGTACTCTAAAGTGCAGTAATGAAAGTTGTGGAATGTATGCAGTCACCTTAACCCTTCCAGACTACTAAACGTTTTTTGCTAAAGTGCAAGGGATACTGTTATTTGTCTAGAATCACACTGTGAGTCAGTGTGCATTTGGGAAAATTGTGAGAGAAGCATTTGGTTTCTTGATGTGTTTGCAGACACATAAGTGCTTAAAAACCTTTCTTGTTGTCAAATTTTGATAGAATTAGAAAATAGTCATTGCTTATGTATTTATAAAATGAGTTAGGCTTTAACAGTAAAATACAATATTGAAATATGTGGAATGTGTGCAGTTACCTTAGTTTTTCTAGATCAACCAATGTGTTTTGATAAAGTCCAAGGGATAGTCTTACTTGTCTAGAATCACACTGTGAGACTGTGTATATTTTGGAATTGTTGTGAAAGAAGCCTTTGGGTTCTTTATGTGTTTGCAGCTATATAACTGGTTAAAAACCTATCATGTTGCCAAATTTTGGTAGAATTTGAAAGCAGTCATTGCTTATGTATTTTAAAATGTGTCAGGCTTGTACTCTCAAATGCAGTAATGAAATATGTGGAATGTGTGCAGTCAACTCTTCTAGACTAGTGAATAGTGTTGCTTCTCTGGAATCACACTGTGATTGTGTGTGCATTTGTAAAGCATTGTGAGAGAAGCATTTGGTAACTGTATGTGTGGTTGTACTACTGTAATCATTCAGTCATTATCCAAGTACTCATGCAGCGATTCAGAGCCTTAGCACATGTACTGCGTCAAACTCCTATGGACTATGCATGTAGTAGTCTAAACACCTTCACATTTGTGTTTCAGGCCTACAATTCCCTAGTTAGTGTCCATACACTCTAGCAAACACCCTGTGACTGCTCTTGCAATGCCATAGTGTTTCTCTCAGTACTATGTACTAATCCATTCACTAAAGTAAAATTTAATTAATTATAAATTCACCCAGTGTCTCTCCTTATAGCACTGTAATCATTCAGTCAGTGTGCATGTACTCATGCTGTGAGTCAGGCTTTAGGGCACGGAGTGCTGCAAACTCCTATGTACCACCTTCACACTTCTGTTTCAGGCTTACAATTCCCCAGTCAGTATCCATACACTCCAGCAAACACCCTGTGACTGCTCTTGCAATCCCTTAGTGACTCTTCCAGTACCATGTACTATTCCATTCACTAAAGTAAAACTTAACCAATTATAAATTCACCCAGTGTCTCTCCTTATAGTACTATAACCATTCAGTCATTATGCATGAACTCATGCAGTGAGCCAGGCTTTAGGGCATGGAGTGCTGCAAACACCTATGTAGTATGCATGTAGTGTTCTAACCACCTTCACACTTGTGTTTCAGGCCTACAATTCCCCAGTCAGTATCCATACACTCCAGCAAACACCCTGTGACTGCTCTCGCAATGCATAGTGACTCTTTCAGTACCATGTACTAATCCATTCACTAAAGTAAAACTCAACCAATTATCAATTCACCCAGTGTCTCTCCTTATAGTTCTGTAATCATTCAGTCAGTATGCATGTACTCATGCAGTGAGCCTGACTTTAGGGAACGGAGTGCTTCAAACTCCGATGGACTATGTATGTAGTAGTCTAACCCCCTTCACACTTGTGTTTCAGGCCTACAATTCCCCAGTCAGTATCCATACACTCCAGCAAACACCCTGTGACTGCTCTTACAATGCCATAGTGACTCTTTCAGTACCATGTACTAATCCATTCACTAAAGTAAAACTCAACCAATTATGAATTCACCAGGTATCTCTTCCTATAGTTCTGTAATCATTCAGTCAGTATGCATGCACTCATGCTGTGAGCCAGGCTTTAGGGCATGGAGTACTGCAAACACCTTTTGCACTATGCATGTAGTGATTTAACCACCGTCACACTTGTGTTTTAGGCTTACAATTCCCCAGTCAGTATCCATACACTCCAGCTGTGACTGCTCTTGCAATGCCATAGTGACTCTTTCAGCACCATGTACTATTCCATTCACTAAAGTAAAACTCAACCAATTATGAATTCACCCAGTGTCTCTCCTTATAGTTCTGTAATCAGTCAGTATGCATGTACTCATGCAGTGAGCCAGGCTTTAGGGCACGGAGTGCTTCAAACTCCTATGGACTATGCATGTAGTGGTGTAACCACCTTCACACTTGTATTTAGGGTCTAAAATTCATCAGTCAGTATCTATATAGAATGTGTTTGTATAGTAATAGAAAAGTATAATTTCTAAAGTTATTAATATGCATTTATTTATGTTTATTTTTTACAGATATTTTTTATCATCATTAAAATAAAGTTATCATGCCTGAAAAATCAAGAAAGAGAAAAAGAGAGCTAAAGGACGGTTACTTGAAGAAAAATCAACAACAAGTATTGGATGGCCAACATAATGTGGCTAAAAGGACAAAATCTTCTGGTAAGACCACTAAGGAATTTATTAAAAATCTTACTAGGCCCAGAAAGAATGTTCAGAATGTTAAAACCACTGACAATGCTTCAACCAGAAAAAATTGTCACAATAATAGGAAAGGAAAAAAAGCCAATGTATAGTCAAAGGATACAACGTATGGTAAAAGAAGAGAAAATCAGTATAAAGAAATCCGCAAAAAAATATTTTATAATAGAGTAGTACATAATTTGCTGAACGATATGAAGAAATATAAAAAGAGAGCACAATTTTATAAAAAGAAGAAGCATATTGAATCAATTGTTGAAAAGGCTTTTGAAGTAAAAAGGAAACTATTTATTTTAGTTTTAAACAGAATTCGATCACTAGATAAACCAATCCATTTAATGAAGGCCAAAAGTTAGAGGAAAAGAGTAATTGATAGAACTAATGTTTGTGATATTTATGGGGGGAATGGAAACACAGTTCAAGTTCAGAGCCTTTCATTAATGAAGAGAGTTATTTTCAGACCAATGATTTGTTGCATCCAGTTGACACTAGTGGTCGAGCTTATGAGGTTAGAAATGGTTGTCCAATTGAGAAAGAGAAAATGGTTCCCAGAAATGTAGAAGAAGTGATAACTGATGAAGTTCTAGGCAGACGTCCTAAAGCCCCAGTGTACACTTGGGATTGAAGTAGTATTTGTAGTGTACGACAAGAATCTATTGATCTTTTACGCAATTTCTTATGAGCAAATACTAAAAAAAGTGTTAGAAGATTAAGATGTTGCAAGGACTAGGCCCTTGCAGAGTGAGAAAAAATACTGGTTTGCAAGGTCATTTTCTGGCTTGTCTTTCTAGAAAAGTATGTCAAAGTGTTTTTCATCATTTCAGGATGTTAGCAGTACATCATACTCAAATGCGGAAGTTAGTCAGAACATTGTATTATGCAAAAAGTCCAGCACTAAAGTTAAATGAGTTGAACAATGCTCTTTTGCACGGATCAGTATCAGATGTGAAGAAGAATTGTGATTAAATTGAGTTTTGTTACTTTGGTCCTCAACAAGAGAGTGCATAAAAAGTTACATTAATAGAAAAAAATGTTGAAGAGAATGTGGAACATACTATTCCAAAAAACTGTGATGAGCAAATTACAAAGTTTAAGGTGATTTCAGGTGAAAGGCCAAATTTTTCTTGTATTTGTTGTCGGCGAACTCACTATAAAAATCTGACTAGGAGTGTTGATCTGTATTTAAAAAGTGAAAGAGAAAATAATGATATGTGGAAGGAATTTGCAACTTATTTGTTGGTAGAAAATTGTTTTGATTTGGGCTCTGATCAGCGTATTTGTAAATATTGTTATAACAAATTAGATGAGAATAAAATGCCTGTTAGAGCTCTCTATAATAATTTAGAGTAGGTTGCTATTCCTCCAGAACTGATGGATTTAAATACCTATGAGTCTATTCTCATTCATTGTGTGTACCTGTTTCAGGCTATTGTTCGTATGGAGCCTAAAACAGGTAAATTGCCTCCTTCAGATTTACAAAGAGGATTAAAAGGAAGAGTTGTATATTTACCGTTAGATTTAAAGATAAATATTGAAACTATTGGTGTAGAGAGTGTAGAAAATGAACCACTAGTTATTCAATAAATGGCGGTCCTACTAAGAGTAAGAAAATCTGGCAGGAGTTAGTGGATGTTAGGAAAGTACAGAAGGCAACTTTGTATTTGATAAAAAACAATAAGTACTATAAAAATGTTTATATGGGAGAAGATGAAATACTTTTAGCATTAGATACTGAAACGTCAAGTGGACAAATTGGAAAAGTGGACATGTCAAGAAGTGAAGAAATCTATGAACATTACAGTGTACATCCACTTCATTCAAAAGAAGTGATGGGGAACACTATTGAGTTGTTCCAAATGAAAAAAGCAAAGGGAAGTCCCATGAGTGTATAGGAAGAGAGCTTGAAAGCTTGTTGTTTTTCGCAGTTGTTTCCAACAGGAAAAGGTGGACAATATGATGAACGTCCTGTTCAGATTCCTGCATCTAAATATGGGACATCAAGATTATATGCAGAAGATCCAAGATTTCGACACTGTATCCCTTATATATTTCATCTTTTGTTTGAAAGTGACTTGTCTGGACTTTCATATGCAGTTAATCACATATTGAAAACAGGAGTACATCTGCAAAATGTTTCTGCAAAGGATTTTATGGATAAAGTGCACCAGAGAGATGATCATTTAGAATCTCAGCTGATTAATCTGATGGCATGTCAGCGTGGCACTAAGGAATATTGGTACTGTCATCATGGAGAACTTAAATGTATGTTACGGAACTTAGTAACTCTTACATGGTTTTTTACCCTAAGCTGTGCTGAGCACGCTTGGGATGATTTACTTGAATTTCTTCGAGAGGCAAATTCCAATATCAAAAATATTGAATAAAAGACACCTGGAGAATTGTGCTCTTTGGATCCTGTTAATGTATGCAGGTATTTTAATCACAGATTTGAAGCTATGATTTATTTTATCTGCAATAAAAAAATCCTCCTCCTTGCAACTTAGCTTCCTATGATTAATCAAATTTCCTTTTGTTTGTTTTACCAAACATCCTTCAGAACCAATCACTCCATATTTTCCATCTTTGATATTCTCTGTAGTATTCCGTTTAAAAGTGTAGTTTTGCAGCACTTCATAGAGACACATGTTTTCAAGATGATGACTTCTGTTTGGGTAATATGTATCCAACATATTCGTTTAAAAAATATCTGTACTTTCTGGATCTTTTTCTGCTAAATATTCAATTTCTTGAACAGATTTCAGTACCCGATTTCACATTGCAGCAAGACCTAGACTCACCCATATTCTTCTTCTAGATTTGGAGTATAGACTTGCAGATGATAACTGATCTGAGCATTCATATGCTCCGATTTCTCGATGGGATAACATCTTCAAACTGAAACTGTATAATTTCTTACTTAGTCTTCTCGTGAGAAATCCATTACCACATTTCTTTCAGTTCCGTCTTTTCTGACTTTGTAATGTAGGACGTTACATATCGAGCAACAGCAATGGAATTGTCCGCAACGTACTGAATATCCATGCTAGCATTCCACATGGACAGAATAACCGGATTGTAGTCATTTAGGTATTTTGACTCTTCGCGTCTTCTTAAATTGTAGGTATTTTTTGGAGACTTTCTTGTGATGGTATGTCGCATAGCTGACATAAAATTCTTCACTCTTCCTTTGGATATTACAGGACGTGGAAATGCAAAATGACATTTGGTATAGAACTTATCCTTAGACTTGTACTTTCATCGACAGTATTTCCACATTGATGGCTTTGTAATCGTAAAACTTGTCTTACGTTGTTTTCTTCTGTGCTTTTGGGTACAGCACATGTGGCATATTCTTCAATAAAAGACAAAACAGTATCATCCGAATCTGTTCCAAATTTGGGGGCATCCTTGATGTATAACAGCATATGTATATGAGCAGCACCTCTTGCTTGATACTCCTTTCTCCAAAAGAAATCCACAACTTCTCCAAGAGGAGGATTTTTTTGTGCAAGTGTTTTAAATACTGGTTGTCCTTTTACAGGAGTAAGTTGCAGTAGATCTCCCAAAACTATGACGTTTTCCTCCAAATAACACATCGTACTCTGTTTTGAGAATTTGCTGCATTCTTAAATGCACAAAAGCAAGCATTAAGTTTGAGACCATTCTTACCTCATCAATAATCAGAAGCTTAATTTTCTTCAGTACTCTTGAAACTTCACAACAAGCTTCTCCAGATAGCCTGTGATATTCCAATTTGTTTTCATGTTCCACAGGTAGCATCAGAAAACAATGTAATGTAATTCCTTTAATGTTGTGTGCTGCCAACCCAGTTGGAGCAGTTACAACACAAGACAAACGTGACTCAGTTGCTTTCTGTAGATAACTGGCGATTACTTTAATTAAGAACATTTGTCCTGTTCTAGCTTGTCCACTCACATACATTTGGATAGATTGGAATGATGTGCATGTGTATTCTTTCTTTTCATGAAGAAATCCATGGTCAATCTGTTGTCTCACTTGCTGATATATTTCTTTCTGTTCAACATTTAGTTGTTCTTCCAAGTTTGCTAAGTCGTTACATCTTCTTGAGCTTGATACATTGCTTTTTCCACCTCATTCATAGCAATTGCTGTTTCATTTTCAACAATTGGTTGTCCTAGTGGATCTTGACTCAGCGCAGCAGAACTGTGACTGTCTTGAGAACTGTCTCTAGCAATCTCAGCTGCAATAGTAGCTTCCAGATCAATTTCATTGTTCAACATTTTTACATAATTTGCAAAAACAGTACATTCTATGGTATCTTTACAAGCATTGAAGAAATCTTCATAGCTCTGAAAATCTCCAAGTAATTCCAGTTCTGAACGCCACGGTTTGAACAGTTGCAAAAGAGCTGAATAGTAAAATTCCCTTTTATCAGCAGTGTGGCAACTCAGCTTCCTGTGATTAATCAAATTTCCTTTCGTTTGTTTTACCAAACATCCTTTGGAACCAATCACTCCATATTTTCCATTTTTGATGTTCTCTGGAGTATTCTGTTTAAAAGTGTAGTTTTGCAACACTTCATAGAGACACATGTTCTCAGGATGATTACTTCTGTTTGGGTAATATGTACCCAACATATTCGTTTTAAAAATATCTGTACTTTCTGGATCTTTTTCTGCTAAATATTAAATTTCTTGAACAGATTTCAGTACCCGATTTCACATTGCAGCAAGACCTAGAGTCACCCAAATTATTCTTCTAGATTTGGAGTATAGACTTGCAGATGATAACGGATCTGAGCATTTAAATGCTCCAATTTCTCGATGGGATAACATCTTCAAACTGAAACTGTATTATTTCTTACTTAGAGTCTTCTTGTGAGAAACCTACTCCCACATTTCTTTCAATTCCGTCTTTTCTGATTTTGTAATGTAGGACGTTACATATCAAGCAACAGCAATGGAATTGTCCGCAACGTACTGAATATCCATGATAGCATTCCACATGGACAGAATAACCGGATTGTAGTCATTTAAGTATTTTGACTCTTCCCTTCTTCTTAAATTGTAGGTATTTTTTGGAGACTTTCTTGTGATGGTATGTCGCATAGCTGACATAAAACTGTTCACTCTTCCTTTGGATATTACAGTACGTAGAAATTCAAAACGACATTTGGTATAGAACTTATCCTTAGACTTGTACTTTCGTTGACAGTATTTTCCACATCAATGGCTTTGGAATCGTGAGACTTGTTGTCTTAAGTTGTTTTCTTCTGTGCTTTTGGGTACAGCACATGTGGCATATTCTTCAATAAAAGACAAAACAGTATCATCCGAATCTGTTTCAAATTTGGGTGCATCCTTGATCCATAACAGCATATGTATATGAGCAGAACCTCTTGCTTGATACTCCTTTCTCCCCCAAACAAATCCACAACTTCTCCAAGAGGAGGATTTTTTTTATTGCAGATAAAAGATATCATAGCTTCAAATCTATGATTAAAATACCTGCATACAGGATCCAAAGAGCACAATTCTCCAGGTGTCTTGTATTCAATATTTTTTATATTGGAATTTGCCTCTCGAAGAAATTCAAGTAAATCATCCCAAGCGTACTCAGCACAGCTTAGGGTAAGAAACCATGTAGGAGTTCCTAAATTCCTTAACATACATTTAAGTTCTCCATGACGACGGTACCAATATTCATTAGAGCCACGCTAACAAGCCATCAGATTAATCAGCTCAGATTCTAAATGATCATCTCTATGGTGCACTTTATCCATAAAATCCTTTGCAGAAACATTTTGCAGATGTACTCCTGTTTTCAATATGTGATTAACTGCATATGAAAGTCCAGACAAGTCACTTTCAAACAAAAGATGAAATATATAAGGGATACATTGTCAAAATCTTAGATCTTCTGCATATAATCTTGTTGTCCGATATTCAGATGCAGGAATCTGCACAGGACGTTCATCATATCGTCCACCTTTTTCTTATGGAAACAACTGCAGAAAACGAGCTTCCAAGCTCTCTTCCCATATACTCATGGGACTTCCCTTTGCTTTTTTCATTTGGAACAACTCAGTAGTGTTCCCCATCCCTTCTTTTGAATGAAGTGGATGTACACTGTAATGTTCATAGTTTTCTTCACTTCTTGACACTGAAGGACCAGGTTTTAGAACCTAGCGGCGTCAGGGAAAACGCCCGATGCCTTTGAGTTTCCCTGCCTTGGCAAACAGAGACACGGGACGCTTCTTGATGACGTCAAAGACCAAAGTTTATTGGCTGCAACCAGGAACAGAGGTCTACGAAGCACAACACGGGTGGTTCGCTAGAGACTGCACAAATTCAATGAGCGGCATCTGTTACATACAAACTAGCCAATCACATGGTGACATTTTAAACATATCGCATGACAACAATCCCACTTTCCGTTGTCCAGCCCACCAGAAATGACCAAGCAAATTCCAATTTCTTGTTCGATCAGGCCGGACAAACCCATCATAAAACCTCAACCCAAATCAGTGGTTATGTCGTAAAGGAAGGAGCAGAAACAGATTGGAAGCAAGATAGAAAGGTGGGTGCAGTGTACTGTAAACTCCGGCACGTCCTGCTCTTTGATCTTTATCTGACCAGCTGCTTAACAAGGAACTGGCTCAGCGAGGTCAGCCTCGGGCAAGGGAGTCAGTTCGGCCAGGTCATTCAGAAGTCAGCTAAGGTGTACTTGTCCCAAAGACTCGTTCAGCCATAGTCATCGGCCTATGTGAGGGCAACCACACAAAATGGCTGCCACACACAAAATGGAACCTGAAGGTTCAAAACGAAATCTCTGAATACATAGTGTTCTCATTGATCGATTAATGCGAAAACACTCGTACACACCGCACTCGTGATTTGCGGTCCGCTGACACCAAAATCGTCTATTTCCGATGACCTTTATTGAACGGGTTCAGAACCACCGAACCAGACCCTCAAACTATGGAACTACAACATGTCCACTTTTTCTATTTGTCCACTTGACGTTTCAGTATCTTCTGCTAAAAGTATTTCATCTTCTGCCATATAAACATTTTTACAGTGCCTATTGTTTTTTATCAAATACAAAGTTGCCTTCTGTACTTTCCTAACATCCACTACTCCTGCCAGATTTTCTTACTCTTAGTAGGAACGCCATTAATTAGAATAACTAGTGGTTCAATTACTACACTCTCTACACCAGTGTTCTTCAAACTTTTGGATGCCGGGACCCCCCTGTCAACATTTTCAGGCGTAAGGACCCCCTCCTGACAAAAATTTCTAAACCTCGAGGCAGGGCTACTGGAATTATGAGGCAGGTGAGGACCAAATTATGCGACAGGCTTGACTAAATTGTGTGATTAGAAAATGTAAATAATGTTCTGTGATGTTGCGTATTTTGGGATAGCATTGCTTTATTATTTTGAAATTTTTTAAACACAGTAACACTGAGGAAAGATTTCACCCCATCAGTACCAGTTTATAACCAAAATACAGCAATTAACATCAGAAAGATGTCTAGTCAACCTTTGTGAAGGGCCTCCAACTCCACAGGAATATGCGCTGCCACATTAGAAGCTCACCTGGCCATGGCTGGGAGCAGCAAGGGTCCCTCCAAACCCTGGCGATCTTGTGCAGAGTTAAGCAGTTTACCCATGAACTTTTCCTCTCACCGCCTTCCTTCGATCCCTCCCTTCTCTCCTCTCCCAACCCCGGATCCCTCTCTCACATTGCAGGCAGATGGTTATTAGCCCCGGGACAACTTTTGGTAACAGTAGCACACTACAAATGTAAATAATAATAGGCAAAATCAGGGGATCCACTAGACCCGATCTTCGGGGGAGGGGGGGGGTTAACACTCCCAGCCAGGGCTGGCCCTAGCACTAGTCGCACACGGTGCAACAGTCTTTCCACCTTCTCCATGAATTCCCTCACTACCACTCACCAACAATACACCTCATCTCTCTAAAGCACCTGTCTGACAAACATTTCATTTTTTTATAGCGCTACTCATAGTTTACTCACACTCAGTTCTGTGATGTGCATAGTACATCTTCTTTGTACCAGGCACTTTAACCTTCTGCACTGTGTGGGTGACAAGAGTGCCCATGTGACTGCACGGTGAGCAATGCAACAGTGTGAGAGTAGGGTAAAAGGAGTGATTACAGGGTGAGTGAGGTGACCTTATGAATTTGGGTTCGGCTATAAGTGCAGAGTGGGACAAATTAGTGCATGGTTAGTGATGGACTTGTTTGAGTGAGCTACCGATTGAGCAGTGAGGGGGGGACAGGTGAGTGAAGTGCCACATGAATGCAGGGTGAGAAGTGTGCTCATGTGACTGCAGGGTGTGGTACAGAGTGAACAATGCAAGCGCATTTTTAGTGCAGAGTGATCACTGTGAGAGCAGGGTGAGCTGGTGAATGTTGTGAGTGCATGGTGATCAGTGTGAGCGCATTATGATCAGTGTGAGTGCATTGTGACCGCTGTGAGTGCATTGTGATTGCTGTGAGTGCATTGTGATCGTTGTGAGTGCATTGTGATCGCTGTGAGTGCATGGTGATCAGTGTGAGTGCATTGTGATCGCTATGAGTGCACGGTGATCAGTGTGAGTGCATTGTGATCGATGGGTGTGCAGGGCGAGCGTGAAAGTGAAGGCGAAAATGAGAAGTGAGTTGTCTGAAAGCAGGGTGCATTCCCAGAAACTTGAAGCATAGGGTTTCAGTTAATAGTTAAACTATTGCTATAATGGCATTAATCAGGGATCGAGGGTGGAGGAAATAAATAATGTGCTGATCCTGCAACAAACTTCCAGTCTTATGATTAGGGTTACCAGCTCAATATTTTGATAGCCCAGAAATAAGCAGTCACCTAAAGCTGTATTGTTAGCACTTATCTGTGTATACTTAGAACAGAAAATATAAATAGAAAGCACTTTTAATTGTGTTCTAGGGATGCCTCAATGATAATTTGATAATTAAAGAGAACAAAGACAGAAAAGTCACATAACTAATTAATATATACTTTTTTATTTATAACTCTATGTAGTGTCAAGAGCAGGTCTCTTCATAAAACTTTATAAATAAAAACAAATGCTCTTTAAACAACACACAGCAGGCATGTTTCTTTTGGCAATCCAACGTTATATTCCTTTTCATTAAATGCATTCTCACACTACAGCAGTAAGTGTTAAAAAACAAATGTAAGGAATTGGCAGAGTGGGAGCCCAGGGGTACTGGAACCATACAAAAACTAAGCCTTGGTAACCAGTTAACAAAGGCATGTAAATATGCTAATGGTCTTTAAAGACCTGTGAAAAATTCGGGCGTACTGGAGATAAGACTCCAGACACTGCCTAGCCGAGCACCCAGCAGGGCGAGCTGAACTGCAGCAGCCCGGGCTGAGACACAGGACGGGGGAGGAGGGAAGCTGAAGCCCTTGAGGCCAGGGCAGAAATGTGACTGTGTATGCGCGACCCCCTTCACATCACTCCACGGCCCCCTGGGGGTCGCGCCTCACAGTTTGAAGACCCCTGCTCTACACCAATAGTTTCAATATTTTTCTTTAAATCTAACGGTAAATATCCCCCTCTTCCTTTTAATCCTCTTTGTAAATCTAAAGGAGGCAATTTACCTGTTTTAGGCTCCATACGAACAACAGCCTGAAACGGGTGCACACATTGAATGAGAATAGACTCATAGGTATTTCAATCTATCAGTTCTGGAGGAATAGCAACCGACTAATATTCTCATCTAATTTGTTATAACAATATTTACAAATACGCTGATCAGAGCCCAAATCAAAACAATTTTCTACCAACAAATAAGTTGCAAATTCCTTCCACATCTCATTATTTTCTCTTTAACTTTTTAAATACAGATCAACACTCCTAGTCTGATTTTTATAGTGAGTTCGCCGACAACAAATACAAGAAAAATTTGGCCTTTCACCTGAAATCACCTTAAACTTTGTAATTTGCTCATCAAAGTTTTTTGTAATAGTATGTTCCACATTCTCTTCAACATTTTTTTCTATTAATGTAACTTTTTATGCACTCTCTTGTTGAGGACCAAAGTAACAAAACTCAATTTAATCACAATTCTTCTTCACATCTGATACTGATCCGTGCAAAAGAGCATTGTTCAACTCATTTAACTTTAGTGCTGGACTTTTTGCATAATACAACGTTCCGACTAACTTCCGCATTTGAGTATTATGCACTGCTAACATCCTGAAATGGTGAAAAACACTTTGACATACTTTTCTGGAAAGACAAGCCAGAGAATGACCTTGCAAACCAGTATTTTTTCTCACTCCTCAAGGGTCTAGTCCTTGCAACATCTTAATCTTTGGTTTAACACTTTTTTTAGTATATGCTCGTAAGAAATTGCGTAAAAGGTCAATAGATTCTTGTCGTACACTGCAATCCCAAGTGTACACTGGGGCTTTAGGACGTCTGCCTAGAACTTTATTAGCTATCACTTCTTCTGCAATTCTGGGAATCATTTTCTCTTTCTCAATTGGACAACCCTTTCTAACCTCATAAACTCAACCACTGGTGTCAACTGCATGCAACAAATCATTGGTCTGAAAATAACTCTCTTCATTAAAGAAAGGCGCTGACTTGAACTGTGTTTCCATTCCCCCCCAAAAAATCACAAACATTAGTTCTATTAATTACTCTTTTCCTCTTACTTTTGGTCTTCATTAAATGGATTGGTTTATCTAGTGATCGAATTCTGTTTAAAACTAAATAAATAGTTTCCTTTTTACTTCAAAAGCCTTTTCAACAATGGATTCAATCTGCTTTTTCTTTTTTATAAAATTGTGCTCTCTTTTTATATTTCTTCATATCTTTCAGCAAATTATGTACTACTCTATTATAAAATAAATGTTTGCGTATTTCTTTATACTGATTTTCTCTTCTTTTGCCGTACGTTGTATCCTTTGACTGTACATTGGCTTTTTTTCCTTTCCTATTATTTTGAAAAATTTTTCTCGTTGAAGCATTGTCAGTGGTTTTAACATTCTGAACATTATTTCTGGGCCTAGTAAGATTTTTTATAAATTCCTTAGTGGTCTTATCAGAAGATTTTGTCTTTTTAGCCACATTATGTTGGTCATCCAATACTTGTTGTTGATTTTTCTGCAAGTAACTGTCCTTTAGCTCTCTTTTTCTCTTTCTTGATTTTTCAGGCATGATAACTTTATTTTAATGATGATAAAATATATCTGTAAAGAATAAACATAAATAAATGTATATTAATAACTTTAGAAATTATGGGCCATATGTATGAAGGTACCCATTTGCGAATCTCAAATAGCGATTTTTTAGAAAATTCCTAATTGCGATTAGCAAATTGCGAATCGCAATTTAGGAATACTTTCCCATTCATTTCTATGGGCCAGGAGGCCCATAGGAATGAATGGGAAGTTATTCTCAATTTGCGATTCTCAATTTGAGAATCGCAAATTGAGAATAATTTCAAGGGTGCAGGGGTGTCCAAAGGACACCCTGTTGCACCCCTGAAATTAGCATGGGTGCACATGTGGTGCACATACATGCCCTAAGGGCATGTATGTGCTCCACAGTGCACTTTGAAAAATGCAAAAAGGTGCATTTTTCAAGGAATCCGCAAATTACCACCAACTTGAAGTTGGTGGTAATTTGCGAATTCCTTAAGGCCAATTTGCATTTTTTAAATGCTTCTTACATTGCATTTAAGGAATTGCAAAATTTGCGATCCCTTAAATGCAATCGTAAAATAAGGAATCACAAATTTTGCGATTCCTTATTTTGCACGCAGATTTACTTAGTACATACCATTTGGCCAAATTGCATTTGCAAACGCTGAAATTCTGCGAATTTCGGAGTTTGCGAATGCAATTTGGCTTGATACATATGGCCCTATACTTTTCTATTACTATACAAACACATTCTATATAGATACTGACTGACGAATTGTAGACCTTTAATACTACATGCATAGTGCATTGGAGTTTGAAGCACGCCGTGCCCAAAAGCCTGGCTCACTGCATGAGTACATGCATACTGAGTGAATGATTACAGTACTATAAGGAGAGACACTGGGTGAATTCATAATTGGTTGAGTTTTACTTTAGTGAATGGATTAGTACATGGTACTGAAAGAGTCTCTTTAGGATTGCAAGAGCAGTCTCAGAGAGTTTGCTGGAGTGTATGGATACTGACTGGGGAATTGTAGGCCTGAAACACAAGTGTGAAGCTGGTTAGACTACTACATGCATAGTGCAAAGGAGTTTGAAGCACTCCAATCCCTAAAGCCTGGCTCACTGCATGAGTACATGCATACTGATTGAATGATTACAGAACTATAAGAAGAGACACTGGGTGAATTCATAATTGGTTGAGTTTTACTTTAGTGCATGGATTAGTACATGGTACTGAAAGAGTCACTGTGGCATAGCAAGAGCAGTCACAGGGTGTTTACTGGGGTGTATAGATACTGACTCGGGAATTGTAGGCCTGAAACACAAGTGTAAAGGTGGTTAGACCACTACATGCATACTGCATAGGTGTTTGCAGCACTCCATGTCCTAAAGCCTGGCTGACTGCATGAGCACATGCATACTGACTGAATGATTACAGAACTATAAGGAGAGAGACTGGGTGACTTCATAATAGGTTGAGTTTAACTTTAGTGAATGGATTAGTACATGGTACTGAAAGAGTCACTATGGCATTGCAAGAGCAGTCACAGGGTGTTTGCTGGAGTGTATGGATACTGACTGGGGAATTGTAGGCTTGAAACACAAGTGTGAAGGTGGTTAGACCACTACATGGATACTGCACAGGAGTTTGAAACACTCCATGCCCTAAAGCCTGGCTCACTGCATGAGTACATGCATACTGACTGAATGATTACAGAACTATAAGGAGAGGCACTGGGTGAATTGATAATTGGTTGAGTTTTACTTTAGTGAATGGATTAGTACATGGTACTGAAAGAGTCACTTTAGGATTGCAAGAGCAGTCACAGGGTGTTTGCTGGAGTGTATGGATACTAAGTGGGGAATGGATTAGTACAAAGTACTGAAAGAGTCACTATGGGATTGCAAGAGCAGTCACAGGGTGTTTGCTAGAGTGTATGGACACTAACTAGGGAATTGTAGGCCTGAAGCACAAGTGTGAAGTTGGTTAGTCTACTACATGCATAATCCATAGGAGTTTGAAGCAGTACATGTGCTAAGGCTCTGAATCGCTGCATGAGTACTTGGATAATGACTGACTGATTACAGTAGTACAACCACACATAAAGGGCTCAATTAGGATGGCGGACCCACAAAGTCCATCTGCCATCCTGTCGAGGGACTGGACCGTCGGCCACAGGAGCGGAGGTCCCGTGCCTCGAATTAGGATGCACCCGCCACAGTGGCGGGTGCATTCAGTACCGCACGGCGCAATGCTAAATATGCATGTTGTGCGTTTCAAAGCACAACATGACAGGCGCTGCGAGGTGCCTGCCTCGTTGTATATTGAAACGCAGGGGGTACCATAGGTACCCCCCATGTGCACCCCCACTCCCCCTTCACCCTGGGGGCATGCAACAGGCCCCCGAAGCAAAGACCGTATGCCTTTTTGTGGCTGCATTGCCCACAGCACATCCTGATATGGCTGGCGGTGTCTGATAGACACGCCACTATATTAGACCTTTTCCGCCGCGGTCGCAAGGCGACTGCGGTAGAAAAGCGGCGGACAGTCTTCCCGTCCACCGCAGTCCCCCCACCATTGTAATATGGCGGGGGGAAATAGGTGGCGGACAGGCACGGATGGCGGACGGATCGCCACCGCCTGCATGGCGGTGGTGATCCGTCCGCCATCCTAATCGGCTCCTAAGTTACCGAATGCTTCTCTCACAGTGCGTTACAAATGCACACACACTCACAGTGTGATTCCAGAGAAGCAACACTATTCAGTAGTCTAAAAGAGTTAAGATGACTGCACAAATTCCACATATTTCATTACTGCATTTGAGAGTACAAGCCTGACACATTTTAAAATACATAAGCAATGACTACTTTCAAATTCTACCAAAACTTGGCAATATGATAGGTTTTCAACCAGGTATATATCTGCAAACACATGAAGTACCCAAAGGCTTCCTTCCCAACAATTCCAAAATGTACACAGTCTCACAGTGTGATTCTAGACAAGTAAGACTATCCCTTGGACTTTATCAAAACACATTGACTGATCTAGGAAAACTAAGGTGACTTCACACATTCCACATATTTCATTATTGCATTTTACTGTTAAAGCCTAACCAATAACAAACATGCTTTTAAAAAACAGAAACATGCAACCTACTTTTCAGACTAGAATGATCTCAAATAGCCAATCATTTCTTTTCTTTTTTCAAAACTGCATCTTATCCACCATTTTAGAAAAATCTCACTTCTCAAACTGCCATTTCACATACAGACACCTTCTGAGTACATCCAGACATCCCTTCAAGATGCTTAGAGTGTGGATTGTGGGACACAGCTATATTTTCTGGAGCCAGAGGTATGCAAAAAAACAGAGGCATGGACAAAGATCTAGCTTTGCCAAATGTAGACATTAAATGGATTGGACAGAGAGAGTTAAAGTGGCACCAATTGATGCCATTGGTTAAATCCTTTTTGCATCTCCAACAGCCTGATCTCATAATTGTGCAATGTGGTGGCAATGACCTAGGCACTTTGACTGGGGTAGGCCTGGAAATGCTTATGAAGGACACCTTTACAGAATTGATGTCACTTTTCCCCCAAACTGCCTTTGTCTATTCTAACATATGCCAAAGGCAGAAATGGAACTGGTCCAATAAATGTTGTCCACAGATTAAGAAAGCTAGGAAACCTGTCAATACATCTGTTTCATATATATAAACAGACAATGGTTCAACAGCTGTCCAACAGGATCACATCTAAACAGTGAAAGCGTTTTGTAAATTCGCGCTAAGGAGCAAAATACATAGGGAATTTATACAGTATTCATTTATTTGTAATTTAAGTACTAGTAGAAAAGGTTCCAGGTGCTCACAAAAGTGACAGTGTGCAAGGCGTGACATAAGTGACACAGTTTAGATGTGATCCTGTTGGACAGCTGTTGAACCATTGTCTGTTTATATATATTTGCTCACCCCAGGTTCAATTTATGGGGTACCCTTGTTCCTAGAACTACAATATATCTGTTTCTGCTTTTCTCCGAGATTATAAGATGGGGTCCGTTTACCACAACAATCTGCGTTTCAATATGGATGGCATCTGTAGTAGAGACGGTGTACATTTTACAGATGAGGGTAACAGAATCTTCCTCATCAACTTTAGACTCTGCATAGGTACTTACTTGTAGGCACCAAAATCTCTCAATAAACACAAGGGCTCTTTTTGGAGCCACCCAAGATCTAAACACATAAGCTTGATGTATACCTGAAAAATATTATTATTTTGTTGCTTGGAGTCGCGCACCCAACGAGTCAGAGTCGTGCACCCAACGCGTAGAAGTCGTGCGCCAAATGCGCAGGAGTTGCGCACCCTACAAGTTAGGAGTCGTGCATCCAACGTGTGCACACCAGGGGACCGCACTGAGCGCCGTGCTGGGTGCGCGACTCCTAATTTTACGGTTAAAAAAAAATAGCCCCTATCACTAATTTTTATTATCCCCGGGGATCCCATCCCCCGGGGCTTATATAAAACGTTGGGGACCGTGGGGGGGGGGGGCCCTAATGCCCCCATGATCCCAGTTGGCTCCCCGCGTCCTTCGGGAGCCGGCATTGCTTTTCCACAAGGGGAGCTGCTAACATGCAGCTCCCTGTGTGGAAAAGCAATATGGTTTGCATTTTGAAAGAGAGAGCAGGTTTTTTGCATTTTGAAAGAGGACTTTCAAAATCCAAACCAAGTTTGCTATGGGAAGGCAGGAGCCGCGAGACTCCCGCCCTCTCATAGAAAACAACAGTGTCCTGGGGGTGGGCACCCAGAGACACTGCAGGAGCCAGCCCTGGGGTGAAGGCGGTCCCCCAGCACCACAACAACGCTCCATGGGTGGTTGTCCCTGGGGCTTGGGGGGCCGTTGAGCCCCCCCACCCACATATTTTGCTGGGGGACCTTGGTGCCCCCCAACCATTTATTTTGTTGCCCCGGGGGGGACGGTCACCGGGGCTGGGGGGCCCCCTCTGGGCCCCCCATTATTTTTAATAATATTGCCCCTGGGATTTGGCCCCCTGGGGCTAAATGTTAAAGAAGCTCTGTTTTATTTTTATTTTTTTACGACAGGATCCGCGCACCCTGCACGCACTATGCAGTGTAAAAAATAAAATGTTGTTTTGCCCTGGGAGTCCTTGTGGGACCCCCTAAGCAGGTCTAGAGGGTCAGGGTATTTCTACCCTGCCCCCTTTATACGTTTTGCACACTTATTCCACTAACTTCTTCAGCCTCACATCTACAGAGGCACAAAATGGCTGCAAACACTTTCTGGTTTCGAATGTTGACAACCACTTGACAGCCAATTTGCATTCAGCGCGCGATCGGGACGGTGCGCTTAGGGTGCGCTCAGGATGCGCGGATCCATCCCGGCCATAGATATATATGTGCTTTTAAATGTCATTTTCTCAGGAACTACTGAACGGGTTTACAACATTTAAGCAAACGGCACGAGTCTGAACTAAAAACTACCTCTTTGCCAAATTTGGTGTAATTCCGTTCAGCAGTTCGGGCTGTAGCTGCGATGAACGGTTCCTATTGAAAACTGCATGGGAAAAACATGTTTTGGGACCCCCCTTTTTTCTCGGCCCCCATTTCACGAATCACCGAGACTTTCAGGATAGGAGCGGATCCAAGCTGGCCATTAGTTTTGAAAATTTCGCGAAGATTCATCAACCAGCGCTAAAGTTATTCCAAATAGAATGTTGTGGATTTCCTATGGAAAATAGGTCCTAACTATAACTACCTACTGGTGACCGCCAGTAGGTAATATATATATACACACACACACCCAGGCTAGAAACGGGGCGAAGAGCACCTCCGTACGGCCGTGGTTTGAGATGCTCAGTTTGACAGGAAACTGACGCGCTCTGTCTCCGCGTTTCGCCGGCAGATAGAGTGTCCCAACAAAGATGCCCTGGAAGCGTGCGGATTCTAGCGCTCGTGTGTTGCCACACACCTCAGCCCCAAAGCCCTCACACGAGGGAAGGACTAACAGCTGCGACCGGAGCGGAGTAAAATGCTCCCCCGGCCTCCAATGAAACCTCACAAGGTCAATCCACAATTAATAAGCAGTAAATTTCAAAGAGAGCTCAAATAAATAATGCAAAAGAAATTTACACGACACAGTAAAGGGAAAGAAATGGGATCGGTGTCCCGACACTCGTCTTGTCCCGGCTGCAGCAGCGAAGAAAGAGGAAGAGAGAAGAGGGACAACTCACTGTGAAGATGTCGGTCGGCCCTGATTGGACTAGGATTTTTAGTTGTTGTTTGACATTTTTCCCAGTGATGATGGGAAATGACGTTTGTTGTTGTCTTGTTGTGGCTGCTGTTTAAATAAAACGGAGAAAGAAGGCATAATCCTCGCCGCCGGTCCTGCCATAGAATCCGGAATGGGGACATCTTACCTTACCATTGCCATTCCTCCACCACCCCTAGAGTGACTGATGGAAGATCAACCATCCTTATGGCAGGAAGTGTTGGCTCTTTTGACCAATGACTTCCTCGAAAGGGTGTCTATTTCTATATGGCCATCCTGCAGGCCCATCAGCATCACCTGCTGTTCGTGGTCAGACAGTATGCTGTGCTCCCCTTTCACCAGCACCCATCGGATGTTCATGAAAGTGAGATGCCCTTGGTAGCAGTACAGAGGTTTCAGCCTTTCCCTACCTAAATGATTGGTTGTTGAAGGCGGGCTCACTCCAGGCAGTCTTCAACCACATATCATCTTTGAAGCTCACTATCAATGTACCAAAGTCCCACCAGACTCCTTTTCAGACAATCCCCTTCTTCTAAACCATTCTGGATATGGTTCGGTTTTGTGCCTTTCCAATGGAAAGGAGAGTCCAAGACATCAGGCTATGAGCCTGATCTTTTAGCCTCCCTCAGTGAGTTCAACTCTGACGCTGCTGGAACTGATGGCCTCTTCTGTCCTGCTGGTCGAGCACGCCAGGTGGCATATGCAGGCCCTGCAGTGGCATCTGAAGTCTCGGTGGGCCCATCATAAAGGAGACCCCTCAGACCACATCCAGATCTCGGAGGAGACTTCGAAAGATCTGCAGTGGAGGTTACTGGACCACAATTGGGTCAGCGGCAGAGCCCTCTTTCTACCCCACCCAGAGTTGACAGTGGTGACCAATGCGTCTATTCTTGGTTCGGGTGCCTATCTGGGAGTGGGAGATCAGAGGCCTCTGGTCTACTGGGAAGACCCAGCACCATATCAGCCTCCTAGAACTGAGAGCCATTGCTTGGCATTGAAAGCCTTCCTTCCGCTCATCAAAGAGAGGCTGGTGCAGGTGCATATGGACAACTTCACCATCATGTGGTATTATAACAAGTAGGGCGTTGTGGGGTCCTGGACCGTGCGTCAGGAGGCACTACACTGCTGGAAATGGCTGGACCATCAAGGGATCTTCTTATTCGTAGTGAACCGCATGCCAGAATTTTTAATGCCAGGGTGGACGAGCTCAGCCAAGTTTAGTGGATAAGAAGTGACAGTTGCACCCAGAGGGGGCTGAAGGTCTCTTCTGGGAATGTGGAGAACCTTGGCTTGAACTATTTGTCACCACAAAGAACGTTAATCTGCCCTCCCAGGCCAGGAATAGGGGGCCATATTATCAAGAACAGGCGCTAAAATTATCGCCGCTTTATCGGCAGGAAACTGCCGCTAAAGAGGCGATAATGGGCTTGATAATGTCCTTGTGAATTCCCATAGCAGCCCAGGTTCTGGTATTAACCTGGGCTGCTATTGGAATTCACAAGGGCATATTATCAAGCCCATTATCGCTGATTTAGCGGCAGATGCCCTCCGATAAAGCGGCGATAATTTTATCGCCTGTTCTTGATAAGCCCCTTAGTCTTTTCCCTCCATATGCGCACTGTTTGTGTGTGCGTCTGTAAGCTGTGTTCTGTTTTTATACGGTAAAGTGCTTCAGGGTACCCCCTCCGCCTCATTGAGTGGTGGTCAACCCTATAGGGGTTTTCGCCCTGCAAACACCCAGTCATTAATTGTGGCCATATTTGCTGCCTAGTAGTACTTCCTGATGTCTGGAATTGCTAGTCCTCCCTCAAACACTCCCCTCTGCCACTTGTGGAGGGCTACCCTGGAACTTCCCCCATCCCATAGAAGCTGTCTTTTTTTTGTTGTCAATCTTTAAAAATAAAAAAAAAAAGTCGGACGGTATTGTGCAGAAGGTGTTCTGGAGGACATACACGAGGAGCTGGAGCATCATCATTTTAAACAGGACAACTCTTCCCATCAATGTGACGGGCAGTGTCCTCCAATGTAACTTTACCACTAGATGGCAGGGTCAGAGTGGGCCAGGCCAACACAAACAAAAGGGACTTAGCCCAGTTTATCCGATTGTCAGAGTAACTGCAGAACAATTGGATTATATGAAGTATGCAATTAGTTCATTCAAGACTGGGGGTTTGTGGCATATAACAGTATGCCATCGGCATATAGCAATATTTATCTCCCAATTCCCCCCCCAACCCCCTGCTGCCCCTGCCCTCCCCTTTTTATTATACTTCTCAGCAGGTCTCCCTTAACCCACTCCGCCAGGGGATCTACCGCACCACGTTCACTCATACCCTGGCCAGAGGGTTTGTGTATAGTAGCCAAACCCAGGCACAGAACAGTGGGCCAAATCCAAACCTTTCCAGAACCGCAAACCAGTATGCCCACTCAATACTACTAAACGTCATACGGGCGTCCAACGAGATGAGCACTGCAACTTCGTTGGTAATATGTAGTACACCATACAGACTATAATTAAGCCTGGCACTTCTATGGGGCATAAAACCCGATTGATCGGGTGTGAATTGTGGATGTTAAGTCTGGTCGCTATTACCTTGGCCAGCATATTCTGTAATGAGATTGTCCAATAGGAAGGACAGTAGTCCGTGGGCTTGTCGTGTTTTGGAATGACCACAATTGTGGCTGTTGTTGGTCCACTGGTAGGCTCCCCTGCTCCAATGCCTCCTGAGGTTAAGCATATGTGAGGCCACCAACGACTCCACTCCCTTGTACAGTTCAGCCGGCAGGCAATTTGGTCCAGCTGCCTTTCTAGACTGTCAGTCTCTAATCGCGCTATATATTTCCTTTACCTCAGCCCCTCCCTCTCACTCCCTTCTTTTCCAATTTCCATCTGACTACGACAGATCAGATTAGCATCCTAATCAACTCTATTAAATCCGGGTCTCCTCTAGATCCATGTCCCCCTTCTATCCTGTGCGCCTTAAAAGAGGTTATTACTTCCCCTCTCACAGACCTGTGCAATTCCATCTTCCAAACGGGTATATACCCTGAAATCTGGAAAACTGCGATCATCAAGCCCTTGCTAAAGAAACCTTCCCTGGACCCCTCTGATTCAGTCAACTCCCCTTCCAAAATATTCGAAGCCATCATGAATAAACAGCTGGCGAATTTCTTTGATTGCCATCAGCTCCTAGATGACACCCAGTTTGGTTTCAGGAAGGGCCATGGGACTGAGACTGCTTTGATAAAGGCCTCAGATGAGATCAGGACCATACTGGACCAGGCCGGGGCAGCGATCCTGGTTCTTCTAGATCTCTGCCGCCTTTGACACAGTCGATCATTCCATCCTGATCGACCGTGTCACCTCCCTGGGAGTGACCCACCGTGCCAGGGACCTCATTGCCTCCTTTTTGGCTAATCGTACCCAGGCAGTAAAACTAGGCTCCTTCTACTCGCCAACATTTACCCTACCGTGTGGGGTGCCGCAGGGCTATGCACTAAGCCCCACTTTATTTAATATATATGTGGCAGATTTGGCGAGAGTCATTAAAGCTCATGGTCTCCGCTTAACCACCTATGCGGATGATACCTAATTGGTGTTGGCGATACACAAAGATGGGCCAGCTGTGGCTGCAAGATTTCAGGAAGGAATAAGGACCATCAGTTCGTGGATGTCTAGTAATTGCTTGAAGCTAAACACGGACAAGACCGAGGTTATGACCTTTGGCAACCTTCCACCAGAATGGTCCTCTAGCTGGTGGCCCAGTGAAATGGGTCCACCCCCGACCCCGGTTGCCAAGGTCAGAAACCTCGGCGTTGTGTTTGACGATAAGCTGCTGTTCAAACCTCATGTGAACAAGGTGGTCTCTTCATCTTTCTTCATGCTAAGAAAAATCAGAAAACTGCTGCCATACCTCCCGTCAGGAGCTGGGAAAACTTTGATTTCCACCCTTGTCTTCTCAAAATTGGACTATGGCAATGCCCTTTTTCTTGGCACACAGGAACAGATTCTAGCTAAAATGCAGTCTGTGCAAAATGCAGCGGCCAGAATTCTGCTCGATATCCCCAGTCTCCGCTCAACCTCCATGGCCATACACCATTTGCATTGGCTAAGAGTTGAGAATCGCATAAAATTTAAAGCTCTTTGCATTGCTTACAAAGCTATTCATGACTCCGGACCAAGGTTCCTCAAAGATGCTTTTCGAATTTATGCCCCAAAGATACCTTCGCTCTGCTAGTACCTATCTTCTTGCTGTCCCGCGTACCAGAACCGCCAGCTGGGGAGACCGGCGTTTCCTAGTAGCCACCCCCAAGCTGTGGAACTCCCTTCCTCTGCCCATTAAAACCAGTCCAACCCTCACTATCTTCCGAAAACTTTGTTATTTGATCAATGATTTTAAGGTAGCTTCATCTCAGGAGTCCGATCTGCGCCGAGACACCCTCGGGTATTTGCACGCAATAAAAATCTCATAAACATAATGTCCTTATCCTCCAAATTAAATATGGGGAGGTGAGCATCGTAGAGGATTTCAGCACAGTCTATTCGATGCAGACTTATACAGTTGTTCATTGTAATCCGCAAACACTGCAGCTATCTATTCGCCTGTCTTACAAATCTCTCTGTGCTGTGCACAGATCTCTAATACCCAGTTCCTTTCTTTTGTCCTTTTTGTTTCCAGCCAGGCCATTAGTGTGTTGGCTTTATCTCCAACCTCAAAGATTCTTCTCTTAGTTGCCCTGGCCGGTACCCTGGCTTTCTCTAACGCAGTATCATGCATTTCCTGTTTGATACAGATTTGATGACTAACCTGTACGTCTGGTATCCCAGACTGCCTAGCTGTGGTTTCTAGCCAAATGATTTCCCTCTTCAGTGCTTCATATTGAAGTATTGGCACCTTCTCTCCTGTCCACCCCCATCCCCCTGCCAAGGCCTCTGCATGCACCCTTTGCACCGATTTGTACGCCTCCCGCAACACACACAGCGAGCACACAGTGCCCACATTATCTCTGAAATATTGCTCCGTTCGTTCTCTTAACTTGTCTCGGACCTGTTCATCTTTGAGGAGCCATGGGTTCAGTTGGTGCTGCAAAGTGTATGTTCTAGTTGGTCACTGCAGTCGTACCTTGACAGGAGAGTGGTCAGATATACCGAAGCGTTCATGTCCCCACTCAACACCAGGGCACTGAATAGGGGCTCCTGTAGTAGTGTGCTAAGCATGGGCAAGGGGCCGGCATGCAGTCTCGTGGCACATACACTGAACATACATTTATAACTCGACCCTCGCTTGCGCTCATAAGTTCCACATATCTGTCCATCCGATTGTGCCACACCCTGCTAGGTATAAAGGGAAGGGCTGTTTTGGATAATATCCCTACTCCTTGTGAACCTGTTGTGAACCCCGCGTGTGCCAGTAGTTTGGACCCAAATCTGTCTGGAGCTTTGCACAGGGGTGTGGAGTTTTTAAAATCTACTTGGCCAAGGGACAAAATGCTGCTGAGATCTACATGTCCTGTAAAATCTACTTGTCCCTACATCAATTCTTGCCTTTCACATTTGAACCAGGAGTCTGCTTAATCTGTAAAAAAAAAAAAAAGCACCAAGCTTGTTATGTGAGCCTGGTGCGGGCGTTTATTTTTTTTACACGTTTTTGATATAGAGCAAACATGACCCGAAGGCGAGCACTTCTAATGAACACTGGGTGGGGGGGAGCAGGGTTGTTATGCATGTGTGTGTGTGTGTGTGATTGGCATAGGGATCGTGGTTGGTAATATGGTGATGAAGCAGCCCCACTCTTTCTTCACAGTATGTGACATTTTTCTCCCTTTGCTCAGTCTTGAGTCTGTTACAGGAGTCCCTGGCCCTACTCCTTCTCATGCACTGTTCTGAATACTGTATGTAGGGGGCAGTGTGAGCGTAGCAGATACAGTATGTGAGGCTGGAGAAGGTGCTTTTGGCTCAGTGGTCGAATAAGTGTATTATAAAAGAATGGGAACTGTTAGTTATGCTGCACAAAATGAATACAGGGTGAATGAGTCTGGGGTTGCGGTCAAAGCAGTAGCAAAAAAATATATATATATATTTAACTTTTTTTGGTCTTTCACCTTCAGGTAGTACAGTAATGGACAGCTTTAATGAAAATTAAATGCAGGTTATAAAAGCATCTGCCAGTTTCTGCAGTTATCCTCCAGTTTTATCACATTCCCGTGGCATGGTTGCACATGTTGCTGCTAACAGAGCAGAAGTGTGAAAGGTGTCACTTCCACTGATGTTTGTTGGGCAGGCACACTACACTGAAGTCTGTGGCCCGCCTTCTGGGTGACTATGAATCGATTTAGAGGTGAAAGACGCAGGAATGCTGGTACATAATTCCAAGAATCTGGACAGGCAAGAAGTGAACACAGTTTGTGCAAATGTTAAAGTCTTAGTATCCATGATACGACTTCTGCTCAGGGAGATAACATCATGCAAGATCACTTTTTTCAGTAGTTCAGTTATTGATAACCATGCTACCGAACTCCTAGGCCTTCCCTTCCCTGGATTCTGCTGGCCATTTAAAACAAGGCTGTCTGGGAGCTCTATTATCTGAGGGCTCTGAATTTTTTTCGGGTATGGGAGTGCTTCTATCTGCCCTTTGTTCAAATGAATCCATCAGTCTGGAAACCCTCCCACTTACTAGGAATTTCGTCATAGAAAAAGTCAGAGGATGTGGCTCAGAACAAGAATAGCAACACCTCTGTACCTCCACGGCAGCACATTTCCATTTATTGAGCCTTCAGCACTCGTACCTGATGAACAGGCCACGCACACCAAACTGACCTGTCTACATGAGGGCCTCGAATACTGGGGAAGGGGAATCCTTAAAAAGGAACCAAAAAGTAAAAGAATGAATTGCCACAAATCCCCATATTTTCACATTTGAAGGAGGATACCCTTTCAACAAACTGGATGCTGAAGTCTGTCCTTTTTGTGAGAGGAAGGATGAATAGATACGCCGAAACATCTACAAACATTCCAATGACTTACGGGCCACATACATATTTCTGGTTTGGAGTTTAGCAGGCCAGAGAGCAATATGATCTTTCTGGCAGTATATTACACTCCGTTAAAACTTTACAAGGAGTGGAAGCAGAGTCGAAGTCTGCCGCGCCGAAGACTAAAGTCAAGGTGGTCGAGCCGAGTGCGTCGGCGCCGAAGATGGTCGACACCAGCGAAGGACTCGGCGACCCGAAGAAAGCTCTCGGTGACCCGAAGAAAGGACTCAGTGACCCGAAGGTTCTCGAGACTCCGCGTCAACAGGACAGGGCCAAGAGCGGCACACCCCGAGAGTCTACTCCTGGTGAGGCCTCGAAGGATCCCGTCGAACCGGCGCGCCCGTCCGCCCCTTTCACCAAGAAGGTGACTGACTCCTTACAGCGCATCCGGGAGAAGGCCTCATCGGTCGGACCAAAGGATCCTCCGCCTCCGAAGCCGGTCGAGAAACCTCACAAGGCGTCAACGCCCATTCACTTTACATTGCCGCCAAAGGTGGCGCCGAAGGCTTTCACTCCTAAGGCGGTCGCCAGCGTCCCCGAGAAGGTTTCCTCGGCGCCGAAGTCGTCGACGGTGGCCCCCACCCCAAAGCCTCGACGACCTTCAGTAGATGAGCAACAAGAACACTTTATTGATGTGGAAGTGGGCAGGCTTTCCCTCCACAAGCGGAAAATTGCCCCAGAACATCCAATGGAGTCCTACAAGATTCCTCTGAAGAAAAAGAAGGACTCTGCTTCCACTCCTGTCTTGGTGGAACCACTTTCTCCACAGACTCATGTTTCGCCCACCTACTCTGATGTGGACGCTGGGGAGGGCGATGATGAGGATGAGTACAGCTATCCCGTCTATACAGACCCTGAGGATGCCTATGAACCCTGGGCCGCTGGTGCTGACCCAGGTGATCCTCATTCAGGACAAGATCCTCAACTATATTCTGTGAAGACGTCTCCTACAGAAGACTCTGCAGCATTCAATGCCCTCATTGAACGGGCAGCTAACAATCAACGTCCAGCTCCATGCTGACCCTATTGACGTCTATTTCCTTTTTGATACCTTCTCAGTCTCGGAGAGAACTGTCAAGACTCTGCCTATGTTGAAAGGTGTCTTAAAACATGCTGGAGAGATCTTTAAAGAGCCTACCAGGGCGAGGGTGATAAACCCTAGGATAGAAAAGAAGTATAAGTCGGCGCCTACTGATCATACCTACATCAAAGGACAGTTGCCTCTGGACTCTCTTGTCGTCTCGAATGCCCGGAAGAGGGCTAATTCTCAGACTACGGGTGATGCTCCTCCCCCAGACAAAGAATCTTAGGTCTTTGAGGCATCAGGGAAAAGGGTAGCAGCACAAGCGGCCAACATCTGGCGCATTTCAAATACAAAAGCGCTTCTGGCGAGGTCTGACAGGGCACACTATGATATTGGAGACCCTGTTGCAGCACCTGCCTGATGAATACAAGGAGGCAGCTGAGATGCTTATTCAGGAAGGGAAGCTGATCTCTAATGCTTTAATTAAGTGCGCTCTGGACGTGGCTGACACCGCAGCTAGGGCTGTCAACACTAGTGTTATGCTACGACGACATGCCTGGCTGAGAATCTCTGGATTTAAGCCAGAGATACAAACCACCATCCTTAATCAAACAGTGAATCCAGATCACCTGTTTGGCCCAGAGGTTGACACCACCTTAGAAAAGATTGAGAAGGACACTGAAACTGCTAAATCCATCGGTGCCTTACAGTCCCAGTAGTTTCGGGGTGGGTCTTTTCGTCGCTCAAGCACTAGGGGCGTTTCCAGAGGCCAGCTCTCCCAAACCCCACAGTACTACAAAGGCAACACTCAGTCCACATACACCAACAAGAGTCGAGGTGGATATCGTGGTAACAGCGCCAAGGGCAGAGGTCGTGGGAACAACAACTCCAGATCCTCTGCCACCAACAAACAGTGACGCCTTGTCACTGCCCCCAGGCCACGCAACACCGGTCGGGGGGGGGAGACTCCAGCAGTTCCTGCCGGTCTGGAGAACCATCACCACAGACCGGTGGGTCAGAAAACTTATACAATACGATTATTGTCTGGAGTTAACATCCACTCCACCCAACATACCCCCAAGACATCGTCCTATGTCTGCCGAGCATTTGCACTTATTGCAGCAGGAGGTCATCGTCATGCTGCAAAAAGGAGCAATAGAGCTCGTGCCTGTGCAGGAAAGAGGCACAGGGGTCTACTCCCTGTACTTCTTAATACCAAAGAAGGACGGGTCCCTCAGGCCCATCCTGGACCTCAGGCCCCTCAACCAGTACCTCCTGTCGGAGCACTTCCATATGCTGACCCTGCAGCAAGTGCTCCCGTTGCTCAGTCAGGGGGATTTTCTCGCAACTTTAGACCTAAAGGATGCGTATTTTCACATTCCACTGCACCCATCACACAGAAAGTACCTCCGGTTCACCATCCAAAACCAACACTACCAGTTCAAGGTTTTACCTTTCGGAGTCACCACGGCACCCAGGGTGTTCACAAAGTGCCTAGCGACAGTGGCAGCGCACCTAAGGAGACGGAACATCCAGGTCTACCCTTATCTGGACGACTGGCTCATCAAGGCGAAGTCAGCCCAGCAGTGTGCCGCTCACGTGTCCCACACCATTCACCTCCTTCACGATCTGGGATTCTCGCTGAATTATCCAAAATCCCACCTCCAGCCCGCCCACATACGACAGTATCTGGGTGCGACGATAAACACTCTGGCAGCCACAGCACAGCCGAATTCAGTGAGGGTCAGCAGCATTCAATCGCTGATACAGTAGTTCAGACCTCAACACTCGCTTCCAGGAAGAGTGTTCATGCAGTTGATAGGCATGATGGCCTCCTGCATCTCCATAGTACCGCACGTGAGACTACATATGCGTCTGCTTCAGGAGTGCTTAGCACGTCAGTGGACTCAGGCTCACGGACAGTTGAAAGACCTAGTGTTGGTGATCGGTCGGGCATACAACTGCATTGGTGGAATCCACAAAACCTTTGCAAGGGACGACTGTTCCAAGAGCCTGTGCCACAGATCATCCTGACAACGGACGCTTCTCTCCAGGGATGGGGAGCTCATGTACTCCATTACACTGTGCAGGGACTATGGACGCAACGGCAACGGAATATGCATATCAATGTTCTGGAACTGATGGCAATCTTCATGGCACTAAAAGCTTTCAAAGTACATCTGTGCAACAAGGTCGTGTTGATCCGGACAGACAACATGACAGCCATGTACTACGTTCAGAAACAGGGAGGTACCCACTCTCTGCAGCTGTCTCATCTGGCTCAGAGCATGTGGAAGTGGGCCATTCAGAGGAACATCTTCCTCATGGCAGAACACCTCCCAGGCAAGGACAATCAGATGGTGAACCTGCTCAGCAGGTACAGCCACCAAATGCACGAGTGTACTCCACCCGTACTTCCAAAAGTGGGGTCATCCAGAGATAGACCTGTTCGCCACAAGGGAGAACGCAAAATGCCAAAGCTTCGCCGCCAGGTTTCCACACCCACAGTCGCAGGGCAATGCGATATGGATGAACTGGTCAGGCAGATTTGCGTACGCTTTTCCCCCAGCACCTCTGATACCGCTGGTGGCACGCAAACTCAGGCAGCACTCGATGACTCTCATCCTGGTTGCTCCAACGTGGGCTCGCCAACCATGGTACACCACGTTTCTAGAACTGTCCGTGGTACCGCATCAGAGGCTACGCCTCACACCCAGCCTTCTGACGCAGAGCCATGGCGACATTCAGCATCTAGATCTGGCGCAGCTCAACCTGGCGATCTGGCTCCTGAGGTCTTGGGGATTGGCTACCTAAACTTGCCTCCGGACTGCATGGACATCATCCGGGAGGCGATGAAGCCCACCACTAGAGCATGCTACGCGGCGAAGTGGAAGCGGTTTGTCATTTACTGTGCAGACCACAACATTAACCTGCTAGATGCATCTATTCAGAACATCATTTGTTATCTTTTCCATCTGTACAAATGTAATTTGGCTTATGCTTCCATTCGCATACATCTATCTGCGATGGTTGCTTATCTTCAAAACAGGCAGCACCTCTCACTTTTCAGGGTGCCTGCTATTAAAGCCTTTCTAGAAGGGCTCAGGCGAGTTATTCCTCCGCGGACTCTGCCAGCTCTGGAGTGGAACCTCAATGTGGTCCTCACCAGGCTGATGGGTCCCCCCTTTGAACCGCTGCATTCCTGCGAGATTCAATTCTTGACATGGAAAGTGGCTTTCCTTATAGCGATTACATCGCTGCAACGAGTTAGTGAGCTCCAGGCACTAACTATACAAGAGCCATTTATTCAAATTCATTCCAACAGGGTGGTGCTTCGCACTAACCCTAAATTCCTTCCTAAGGTAGTATCTCAATTCCATATTAACCAAACTATTGAATTACCTGTGTTCTTCCAAAATCCTGAGTCATTGGCGGAGAGAATGCTCCACACCCTTGACGTCAAAAGGGCCTTGATGTATTCCATTGATAGGACCAAGGATTTTAGGAAGTTAAACAACTCTTTGTTGCCTTTGCGCCACAAAACAAAGGTAACCCCATTTCCAAAGCTGGTATAGCTAGGTGGATAGTTAAATGTATTCAGATCTGCTATCTGAAAGCCAAACGTACTCTCACCATTCCACCACGGGCCCACTCCACCAGAAAGTTGGGGGCCTCCATGGCTTTCCTTGGAAATATCCCTTTGGAAGACATATGTAGAGCAGCCACATGGTCTACCACACACACACACATTTCCAAAGCATTATTGTGTTGATGTGCACTCCAAACAGCAGGCAGCTGTAGGGCAGGCTGTTCTGAAAACACTTTTCCAAACTGCTGCAGCTGGCACGGGCGGCCGCCGCTAATGGAGGGATTGCTATGTATTCTATGCACAGATATGAATTCAGCAGCCCACATGCCTCGAACCGAATATGCTACTTACCAGTATGCATCTGTTCTTGGCATGTAGGGCTGCTGACATTCATATCGCCCGCCCTCCTCCCCGGCGCCTGTAGCAGCTGCAGAATTCACACATACTTTTAGCATGGTCATCATTCACTTAGTTTCACTCCATCTTGGTCACAATGGCTAAAAACAATCTGAGGATGGAGTCGATGCCCATGCGCACTGTAGTCCAGGGGAGGAGCCCCCTATCTCGTGATACTTCGAAGACTCTTCCAGGACAACAATGTGCAATCAACCGGACCCAACACTAGGCGGCGATCTATGCACAGATATGAATGTCAGCGCGTGGACACGCCGGTGCGCGTAACTCAGCGCTTTACAAATGTCCCTATTATTATTATTATTATTATTACATGCCAAGAACAGATGCATACTGGTAAGAAGCATATTCGTCTTGTCAGCCTACTACAGATTATTATAAGGCACTGCTTTTGTATATATAATTACCGTGGGACTCCCTCCTTGGTGACGGGGAATGATTCAGGCATGTGAATCATATACCAATACTCGATAACCGTAGTTACAGGTAAGTAACTTCTTTTCATATTCAACGTCTACATTCCGGTATCGGAGAGTACTGCCCCACTCGATCCTATGCTGGTTTAGTTTAGTGTCCATTTGGAGGCTTCGCATTTTGCCACCACTGGCTTTGGGGGCTATGCAGTAATTGGCCCCGGGGATGCTGCTGTGATGCTAATCACTACTGCTGTGCGTGATTTCAGTTTAACTGCTCTTAAGGTCACGGGGTGACAGTCACTACTGATAGCCTCTCGCATCTTCCATTACAGAGTAGAGGGGTTGAGAAGGGGGGTAACGAGGCAGGAGTTCTCTTAGTAAAGGGTGGGGGCAGGGGAGCAGCAAGTGCATATACTTCGAGGGAGATCCCCCCCCCCCCCATACATATATTCAACATAAAAGTCTCGTAAATGTGTACCTTAAGTGCAAGTACGGCTCTACAAAGCACTGATGACATGACACAAAGGCAGGCCATCCGGCAGCTGAAGAGATGCTGCACTAAGGTGCTGCTCTAAGGTGCTGGACGTCTGCCCACCAGCACTCACAGGCAGTGATGCAGTGCACACACACTGCCGGTCTCCTCTACTGCTCCTATTTGCTGCCGACACTCGCCATAATACCAGGAGAAGCACTGCACACCGACCTGCTCAAAGGCAGCCTCTCAGCCTTCGTTGTGTTAGTATTGTTGCAGCACGCCTGGCGGGAAAGGGGCGTTTGAATCTGCTCTGCGCCGACCAATTAACAGGTGCAGTCAACCCGGCTATGGCACTGCTCCAATAGCAGCGATTAGGTCAATATGAGCCCGCCCTTCCTGCAGCCACAAGAACGCCTCACTTGACGCTTTCCGTGACAGCAGGCAATGAGTTTCTATTGATGATTAGAGCGAGTTGGTTACAAGAAGCTACACCTTCTAAGCGGTCATTATGGCAGTGCTTATTTTTAATCTAAATGTAAGCCTCGCAGCGGTCGGCTACAAACTACCACTAGCTGAGAGAGACGAATGTTTCACTCCCCCAGCCAATCACTGGCTAGGCTCGAGCCCAGTCATGGGTTGCTATCCAATCAGAGGCCTCTAACGGGTCTCTGGCTCTCTTCCAGCCTTTCTGATTGGCTGTGGGTACTATGGGCCTGTGTATTACTTACGTGATTTAATGTCTACTTGTCCGTGGGACAAAATAGACATTAAATCTTCTTGCCCGTCACAAAAAACATGGCTCTGGTGTCGGGCGATATGATTTCCCCTCCCCTGTTTGCAGGAGTTGCTTTTCAGATGTGTTTCCTGTAGTAGGATTATATGTGGTGCATGTCTGCGTTGACGGGGCTCGAAAAATCCACTCATTTGCAAGTCACATTCAATAAGGACGAGCTAATTTTAGGTCCTACTGGCCTTTCTGGCGAGTAGGAAGACAAACTGACACCTGACCTCTGCCTCTGAAAGCTGAGCAAATGTGACAAAATAGCAGGATTTAAAGGCATCTTTATTGCTCACAAAGTGCATGAGCAATAAAGTTTTTTAAATCTTGTTTACTTGTCACATTTGCTCAGCTTTCAGAGTCCGAGGTAAAGCGCATTTCAGTTAGGTCGAGTAGATGTTTCACGTTACTAGACCTGCAGGTCTGGTACAATTATGATTTTTCGAGCCCTGTAGTACCATTGTACGCTCAGTTTTATTTCTAAGACTGTTTACGATCCAGGTCGTGATTCTCAAAGCAAATCTGTGTCACTGAAGGAGCGGAGGGTTCGCTCCACTAGCTAAAGGAGTCATATGGATCGTCATGGTGGAAGTTTGATTGGTGTTTGGCTATGCCGGTGGCAATTGAAGGAGTCACTCCCCACCCCCCTCATGCTAGACGGTCCTGTTCCCCTGTGCGCGCCATGCAAAACCTCCTACACAACAGTAAAACTGTGCCAGCTTGAATGTGGCTATCCAACCCCTGGGCATACAACTGCACCCCTGCCTGCTACCCTGTACTGTGGGCACAAAACCTCCCACCACCCTAATTTGCAGAGTGCCTGTCGCCCCATAACAAAACCACCAAAAATTGGCTAGGCTTGAGCTACTTGCAAGCCCGCTAGACACTCCCTCCAGCCCCCCTGCCCCTTCCAATGCACTGGATTGGTGCACCTACAACATAAGCCAAAGCAATCTATAAAGAAGTCCTATTTTAGAAATGGAAATCTTAAGCTGTGTCTCCAGTCCCAGTCCATGCCTCTGCCTCGTCGGGGTGATATCTTCACCCCTGTCCCACGTGTCTGCTTGGGTCGCCCAATGTTTCGACCATGTCCGATGGTGCTCCAGGTGGTATCCTCATTCCCTTCGGGCTGTAGGGGTATCTGTACTACTAGAAAGTCCTTCTCCATTATCTGCGGTTATGTCTATCTCAGCTGTTGCCGACCTATCTCTGCCTTTATTTGTGTGTTGCGATCGTCCTGCTGTCCTCCATCCATTAAATCCCCTACCTCCTCCAGGAATGGAGAACTACCACACCTTGCCATCCGCTGCAATCTGGAGTGTTGCACGTGAGAGTATAAAGAATTTGACGTTGACTTCTTTGGCCCTAAGGGCCTTCACCTCGAAAAACGGTTGTAGTTTCTGTTGCACCTTCTGTTGGGTGAAGTCTGGGAAGAAAGTGATAACAGCATTTTCATACTTTAGCGCGAAGGGCTCCGAGCAGACTGCAGAATCACATCTCTGTTAAGATGAATATTCTTACTATTATGGGGCACGTTGAATCGCGCAGCTGGGTGTCAAGGAGCCTATGGGCCCGTTCCATGGGAAGTACTTAGACCGGCCCCAGGACTGGAGCGTGTTAATTATGAGATCTTCCACTAATAGGTCCATGGCCGGTCTCTGCGGATTCTGGTACCCCAATGATTCGAACGTTATTGCGTCTGGAGCGGCCCTCCTTGGTCTTCCAACTTGGCCTCCAGCTCCTTGGTTGTGACGGGCAGTTACAGAACCTGTTCTGGATAACCTGTGTCTGATGCTAGTCCAGCTGTGACCACCCCCCACCTGGGATCACATGTTCCGCAGATAAGCCCTCAGCTCAGCAGGGAGACCTTCACCATTACCGAGTCTATGCTCCTGGCCAGGTCAGACTTAACACCCTGCATAGCTCCCAGTACATCTGGCAGCGTGGGAGGACGAGATCCCGGAGTCAAGCCCCACCTCCATCATTCCGTATCCTGGGGCCAGCTCCTTTAGGCAGGGCGGGCTTGCCCAGTTTTGTTTGAGCACAAGGCAGTACTATTAATCAGTAGAGTTACATGATACTAAACCTCGAGGTAGCTGCATTAACATGCTTGTGGTGGTCAATTGATCTGACCCTATTTATTTTAGGGCATAGGTGCTACTTTACACTGACCTTTGTGAAAAAATTATCTTCTCGCATTAAGTGTTTCTCCTCACTACCCCCTGGTGGTGGATTGACTGCACTGTAGTGCTTGATCCACTATGTCCATCATCCCGGGAGCACTGAGCCTCTCTGGCATGCTGACATTTCTTTTTGTTGGAACAGATTTCTCGGATGGCTTGGCGCACTCTCTCCATTACAGCTGCCAGTAATCCAAATTGTGGTTATAAGCCTTATTATTCTAACCTCAAAAATAATGGAGGCTCTGTGGGCACAGTAGTCTCTGGTACTCACTCCTCCAGTTACTAGGAAATGGTCTCGGCTCACGGGGTGAACATGCACTGCGAGGCCAGTTTGCCGTTGTTAGAGAGGCTACCCCCTCTCATCTCGCAATTCCACTGGCCCCTCTCATTCCTCCCTTATACTGCCTTGTCACACATGCTACCTTCATTTACCTCCTCATGCTGTGGACTTGTCCACCTCTTTCCTCCCCCCCACCCCCTCGGGTGCCCCTCCTACTCTTTCCTCCCTCTCGTGTACTCTCACACTTCTCTCGCGCTCTCACCCATTCTTCCTGCCTCTTTCATATTAGTTCACTTCAGGTCTTCACGCACTGTTTCTTTCGTGAGCCTATCGAAGATTTCCGTCCCTCAACCCCACGCTCTCCTCTTCTTGAGGTGTCTTTTGCATACCCAGGCACCCTCTTTATGCGTCTATGGCCTGCTCTCACTTATCTTTCTCACACTTTCTGCTCCTCTGTCTGGAGTTTATTCACCACTTTGTGCACAAACTACCTCTCCCTCTCTATCTTCCTTTCTGTCTATTCTGTGCAGCTCACTAATAATATCTATTCATCATGCCACATAATTCCACTACACAAATACACTACACAGTTCCACCCCACACAATTCTGCTACCAACGATGCAAATTCAACCCACATAATTCAACTCCAAACCACATACATCCACTCCAAACCAAAACGCATGGGTAAAAGACATTGCCATTTACAATGTCAATATCTCTAACTCTCACAAATGCAAGACTGATTGCATTGCAGATGCTTGTTCTAGATTTATCTTGGTGACAAATAGTCAACTTGCAAATAAGTTCATAATTGCTCCAGTAAATGGAATTCATAAAAGAAATGAAAGCTACACCAGTAGAAAAGATGCACAGGTTGCTATCCGAGACATCAATACTAACATTTATGGGGCGGATGTTAGTTTTCTTCTGAAATTCACTGACAAACTTTATGTAGAATTCAGATTCAGTTTGTTTTAATTACTTAATATAGTTTAAAAAAAATTATACTGAACATCACTCATTGTATTTCAAAGAAAACAATGTTTTCAGGACACCTAAAGAGAATGCTATGAAATGATAAAGATGCTCTAAGTTTGGTGGAAACTTGGAAGCTAACCCAGCCGCACCAAGAGGAAAACTGCATCCGGCTTAACAGATAACAGCGGGTCATTCAGAGAACTATTGCAACCCTCTCAGGGTTAAAAAAAAAAAAACAAAAAAAAACATTTCGCTTATCTGGCGAGGGGGCTTTGCCTTCACGGATGCGGATTCAGCTCTCTCCGGCCGCGCTGTCCCTGGCAACTCGAGCGCTGAGGGAGCTGAGAGCATCGGCGGTGTCTGTCCGACACGTAACGAGGCTGGATTCAAGGCAGCAGAATACGGCACAAACTTCCCAAACCATCGGACGTCTCTGTAAACATGCCTCCAAAGGGGAATACTGTGAAAGCTGCGGAGGGGCCCGGAGTAGCGAAACCTGTCTCCGTGACCGTCGCACTGGGGCGAAGCAATCCCTGGAATCCAGCGCCGACTGTGATCTGGATCGACAAGCATGGCTGCTCAAGGCTGGTAGCCAGGGGGAGAGAACAGCACAGAGCGGAGTCAACGAGCAGAGGTCGGAGAAAGGTGCACGTAGCAGAATTCCAATCGTTCCTGGGATGTTTGGAGGTAAGGGAAACAACACCCTCCAAGCGCAGGAACCCAGACTGCCCACTAGCAAGGGCAAAAGCGCCAGCAACGCTATGAGCACTAACATAAATGCCAAAACTCCCAAGGACACGGGGGGGGAAAAAGAAGACCAGGGGGATAAAAGGGATCTTTACTTTTCCCCTGAGGCGGAAAGCCGAGGGTTAGGCTGATTATTTTAAAAACGGTTTCAATGGTGTTGTAGTTGCGTCTTCTCTTATCTTGGAAGATTAACTTTCCCCTTTTTAATTACACTTACTCCTGCCCGTGCAGCTCCTAGAACCCTGGTCCACGCGCAGCGATTGGCAGCTGACTCGATCGGACACAGGGACAGCCGCCATCTTGGGTTGGAACAAGGGTAGCGCTCCAGTCTTGCGACGCCTCCCGCCCTCCCAGGTACAAAACAGGCCCGCTCTCTCGCGCGCACATGCTCAGTGTGCTTTACTTTTCCCCTGAGGCGGAAAGCCGGGGGTTAGGCTGATTATTTTAAAAACTGTTTCTATGGTGTTGTAGTTGCGTCGTCTCTTTTCTGGGAAGATTAACTTTCCCCATTTTAATTACACTTACTCCTGCCCGTGCAGCTCCTAGAACCCTGGTCCACGCACAGCGATTGGCAGCTGACACGATCGGACACAGGGACGGCCGCCATCTTGGGTTGGAACAAGGGTAGCGCTCCAGTCTTGCGACGCCTCCCACCCTTCTCCACTAGTATATGAATAACAACAGGTCCCGTTCGCGCAGCGGGCGGCCGCGACAATGGCGTGCCAAAGGAAAGCCAGTCTGTGCCCGTCCGCGCCAGGCGCTGTTCAATTACTATCTCCCCGTCCTTACCAGGTAAGCGAGCTTATGAATCTCACTATGCCCATAGGCTGTCCTTGTAGGATTGACATGGCTAAAATTAGAAGACCATACTCGTGCAGATCCTGTCAGTGGTCCTCACCCTGGGCTCCAGTTAAGACACATTCCCCCCCAAATAATACTACTGCGACTACGTCACATTTCAAAGGGGGGCTAATAAATTCTCGCTCCATGGGCTGCCACAGTCAAGATATAAATGATCTTACTGTAGACTCAAATTTAGACTGTCTCTTCATAACCGAGACATGGCTGACAGAGTCCAGCAACCCGGACGTTGCAGCTGCCCTTCCACCTGGCTACACTATCTTCCGACAGGATAGAATGAAAGGAAAAGGAGGAGTAGCGGTGGTGCTCAAAAGCCATATAAAATGTCACACCTTTACTTTAGCTCCCCTAAAAGGGGTTGAAGGTTTGGGCTTTTCTATCAAGCTAAATGATTCATCTTCCTTTTCAGGCGGCTTGATTTATCGCCCTCCAGGTAGTGCCTTGGCGTTTTTAGACTCACTAAGTGACTCCTTAGGACAATTCTTAGTTGGCTATCCACATTTTACATTTTTGGGTGACTTTAATTTACAATTGGAATCTACATCTGACACACAGGCACTGAATTTTCTCCAAACCTTGGAGATTTTCGACCTTCAACAAACAGTCACACAGCTCACCCATAAAGCCGGCCACACCTTGGACGGAATATGCACACATTTTCCCCTCTTAGAGACTCAGCCCCCTGTCCCGCAGATTTGGTCAGACCACTTTTTGGTCCCCTTTCACATTAAGCTCTCACAGCCCCAACCTCTAGTCAAACTGACTCATAATTTAGGGAACCATGTTAACTGGACGCGAGTAGAGGCTAACTTGAAGCTTAACCCTATTGTTGCCGCACTTATCCCCACCATGCCTGGTGATGCTGCCCAGGGCTGCAAATGCTTTCATACGTGGATGCGACAGGAGATTAAGGGCAGAGTTCCACAGAATCGCCCTCAAGGAAAAGGGAAAAAAGGGAAGATAAAATGCCCCTTGGTTTACACCTGAGCTAAGCAAAACTTCGTCTATTGTGCAAAAAAAAAAGAACGTAGCTGGCGAAAAACGAATGACCTGACAGAAAGAAGCCTGTATACCTGGCAGAGGAAAATTGACCTCACGGCGATTAAAATAGCTAAGAAGAACTTTTAGATCAATGCTATTAATACAGCCAAACAAAAGCAAAAAAAGTTATTCTCCATTGTCAAGTAATTTACCCATCCCAGAGCCCTACAACCAGAAATTCCACCTTCCTTAGAATTCTGCAATCAGATTGCGCATTTCTTTGAAGAAAAAATCTCACTAATACAAAAGGACTTCCAAGCTCCTTGTCAAGTCTTGTTCGCTACTCCATCGGACTGTGGAGAGAACCTGAAGGGCTGTCTTAGAACTTTCACGGTCACGCTCCTCCAGACCCGGGAGGCAATCATGTCATGTAAATCTGGTGCCCCCTCGGATTCATGTCCCCCTAGAATCCTCCACCAATTAATTGAGGTGGTCAACCCCATCATAAATGAGATTGTTAATGCTTCCCTGAGCGCAGGCGTTGTGCCTAGCGAATGGAAGCATGCTATCGTGAGACCTCTCGAAAAAAGCAAATAAATCCCCTACAGACCTTGGTAACTTGCGCCCGATTTCACTCCTCCCCGTTCTGGGTAAGATCACTGAACAAATGGTCCATAAAGAATTAAAAAATGAGGTAGACCCACATCATATCCTTCATCCTCAACAATCGGGTTTCCGTTCACACCACTCTACGGAATCTGCCCTGATTGAACTCACTGATTCAATAAAGCTTTTACAAGATCAGGGGAAGAATGTCGTCCTGATCTTATTAGATCTTACGGCGGCGTTCGATACCATCTCCCACTCCCTATTGATTGATCTACTTAGAGATCTAGGAATCACAGATGTTGCATTGGATTGGATAATCTCCTTCCTGGCAGACAGGTCTCAGACCATCTCTCTGGGCACTTTTCTTTCCAAAGAGAAGGTACATTCTGGAGTCCCTCAGGGCTCAATATTGAGCCATTTATTGTTCAATATATACATGGTCCCTCTCATCTCCTTAATGGAGTCATACGGCATATTAGTAACATTATATGCCGATGACACTCAGCTTATTGTTCCCTTGGAGAACAATTCTACAGATGCTGAGTTGAATTTGAAGAAATGTTTAAGAGCTGTTTTCTGCTGGATGGATCAAAACCATCTTAAATGCAACACCAGTAAGACTGAAATTCTTCCCATGGGTAAAAACCCCAATTCTGTCCCAGCAAATGGTGGCCTGAGTACATCCCTGCGTCACCGCAAGTAGTTGCATCAGCGAGGAATCTTGGCGTCCTATTTGACGCCGAATTATCCTTCGACCAACATGTCAGGAATGTTGCAGGAAGCTGCTTTAATATCATTAAGTCACTGAAAAAGTTATTAGACTTCCTCCCCATAGACTCAAGAAAGGCAGTGGCAGTGGCCTTAATCCTTGCACGTCTTGATTATTGCAACGGTCTGATGGCAGGCGTTAAAAAGAAAAACACTCTCAGAAAACTCCAAAGCGTGCAACACGTAGCAGCTAGATTTGTTCTCAAGTTACCTAGGAGATCTGCCTCGCCGCCCTCAAAACCCTTCATTGGTTACCACTCCCCAAAAGAATACTGTTTAAAATCTTAATTATAGCATTCCGTGCATTCAATGACACTGGCCCGATTTTTATCTCATCAAACGGTTTCCACACTACAATCCCGTAAGGACCTTAAGATCCTCGGGTCAGAACCTGATCAAGCCGTTAAAATTCAAACTTAAGACTAAAGGAGGCAAGTCTTTGTCTTTTTTTATCTGGTAAAGCGTGGAATTCTATTCCCAACCATCTCAGATCCCTAACCCAGGAAAACCAATTTAGAAAACATCTCAAAACGTGGATTTATTCTCTTTCTGACGATTACGTAATGTCCTTCATATAGTCTCCTCTCTGTTTCCGATCTTTGCACTCTGTTTACTTAGCGCCAGGATGCTCCTTTCGGAGCGATTGTTTGCGATTTAGAAATACAAATATCGAGGCAAAAAATACTATTGGTATGAGCAACTCTGTCAAGACAGCTAGCACAGGGGTTGAGGAAATCAATGGACTTGCTAACGAATTAGCTAACATCTTTACCAATGCCCCCCCTAATACACCCCCAAGTCTAATGGTGACCTGAAACTGTTACTTGCTGAGGAATCTCTTGCGGAGCATGAGGGGCAATCAAGAGATCAGTCGGAGGCTGAGGGCGACAAGCAACCACGTGTTCCATCCGATATACTCCTCCAGGATCAACCCGAACTTAAAGGTACTCCGACCCCAGAAACTGACAGATTCTTCTCAATGACGGATGAATCAGACATCTCAGAAGAGAGCTGGAAAAGCAGCTTTGGGGAGTCCTCTTCAGACAGTGGAAGCCCTACCCAAAAACCCGACACGCAGAGGCGTGTTCCTTTCCGCACCAAAAGGAAAGGTTTAAAAAATCTGGGGGAAGATCAGGGATTTACCTCTGAAGGCAGCCAGTCGAATCAGCTGAAATGGGATTATTCGGGCTCACACCTAACAGAGGCCCAGGGGTCTGAAATGCTACAGGCGCAGGATAGCACCATCGAGGCAAACTGAACAAAAGGCGCTCAAGGTGGTCATCCATCTATGGCTATGATCTACACTACCTTAAAACAAATCCAGTCTGAAGCCCGCCAAGAACCCGAGCACACGCGGCTACCAGAAAACTCCAGGGCGCTGTTAGAAAGGTTAACAAGACTTGCTCAGAGATCAGCGAACGGAGTCCTGCACTGGAGGAACGCATAGTGCACCTGGAAGCAAGCGTGGATAACTCGGACAAACAAACAGCCTCTAACGAAAACCGAATGAACGACGTCCTCTGGAAGTTGGAGGATTTTGTGAACAGACCGAGAAGGAATTATCTACGGCTTTTAGGAATTGCAGAAAAAGAGGAAGGCGATGATCTCCGGGGTTTTGTATTAAAGCTGTTTCGAGAGGCCTTTCCCGAGCTAGCCCAGTGGAACTGGGAGGCCGATATACAAAGGGCCCACAGGTTCCCCCTAATGCTCAAGAAGAGACCAGGCCAAGAAGAAAAGCCAAGAGTCATTTTGATCTTCTCTGGGAACTTTTTACTGCGACAAGCCATCTTTGAGAAAGCAAGGCCGGATGCGAGGATCTGCATCAGGACATTCCTTTTTTGTACGCCCTGACTTTTGTCATCCAACTGTAGAGAGAAGATTGAGACTCCGCTCTCTTATCACTCCTATTCAACAGCAGGGATGTGAGGTTTTTCTTTTGAACCCAGCTAGGTTGAAAGTTAATCGCAAGGGGTCGATCAGAATGTTTACATCAGAAATTCAAGCACAGGAGTATCTGAGTGAACTCACGAATAGGGATGTAAGGAAATATGGGTTAAGTTGGTGAGAAACGGGTGCACACAGGTTGGGCAGGCTTTTTTTTCTTTCTTTGGTATAATTCTGGTTAATTCTCTTTTTCAGATTTATAAGAGTGGTCGTGAGAGGGAGCAGCTAGGGGTGCAACAACATGCAGGAGGCATCCCAAAGGTCTACGGACCTATTTTGCCACTTTGAAGGGAGGGGGTGGGCAGGGCAGGGAGCGGGGTGGGATTCCGGGAAAGGGGAAAGTAGGTTACTCACGGGGCTTGGGATTGCACAATTTTGCTATTATACAGGGTGGTTTGTTTTGGACAGTATCACTAAGGTATAAATGAAGAAAATTAGAATAGCCTCTATTAATATATGTGGTTTAAATGATCCTCAAAAAAGAGTGAGTGTGGCTGTGCAATTCTTCAGCGCCGATATCTTATGTATCCAGGAAACACACATTGAGGGCAGCAGAAAAAGGCTACTCGAGCTGTCTGGGTATTATGTTGTAGCCAACACATCGCAAGAGACTCTCACGAAAGGGGTGGTTATTTTGGCTAGGATTGGGACAAAAAGCTGTCTTACTTTTACACAATGCAAGGCGGATAGTCTGGGCAGATGGGTCAAAGTACAGGGGTATATGGGGAATAAAGGTTCACCCTGTGCTCGGTTTATGGCTAAGTGCTAGATGATCCAGCACTATTTGATTGGCGCAACTCCGAATTAGTAGGTTGGACTTTGCCCATAATCTTTTGCGGAGACCTAAATATGCACTTGAATTGTCAGGTAGCCTCCAGGAAATCAGTTTATCAGGGTAGGAAGCCCAAAGTGTTTAAGTCTTTGTCACAACTGCAAGCAATGCATGGTCTAGAGGACTTGTGGGCATTGCTTAGGGGGTCCGAATTAGGGTATATATATTTCTCAGCACCGCATAGGGTACATGCTAGGTTGGACTATTTTTTGGTATCACAAGAGATCGCCACAAAGAGTAACATTGAACTATTCCCAAAGGTTATGTCCGACCACGACCCCCTGGGGATCGAACTAGAGATTGAGTTCCCTTTCAGGCAGACCCGGTGGACTTTTAACAGACCCAGAATATACCCGGCAGATTAGGGAGTGGATCCCTAGGTTTATGGAGGATAATGTGGGACGTACTAACCCAAGTAATGTGTGGGACACCATGAAAGCAGGACTAAGAGGTGAATCTAACAGGTTTGGGTGGGAGTCTCAAAGAGGAGAAAAGCCTGCTGCAAACACAATATAGAGATCTAGGCGCGGCAGAGGACCAACTTATACAGGCATTGTCTGCTGGCCTGGCGGCCAAGGCAATGCAGGTAAAAGTTACAATCGCCAGAGCTTCAATTACACAAACCTCAGCCAAGAAAGCAGCTGGCAAATATATGGCGTGGAAAACCCGGGTCTATGAAAGCAGTTAGAGAATAGGTCACATGCTAGCAACACGTAGAAGGGAAAAAATAGCCCACGCAGGAATTAAGGAGATCAGAGACCCGGGGGTGGGTCTGGTTTCAGACTAAAAGGATATCATCTCAGCGTTCCAGGAATTCTATCAAAAGCTGTACACCGAGGATGCCCAGGGAGGTCCACAGGAAATTCAGGAACATCTCTCAGGGATAGCCGTGGACCAGCTCTCGGGGGCAGAACGAGAGATTAGACGAACCAATTACACGGGAAGAGCTCTCAACAGCTATAGATATGTCCCCCTCAGGTAAAGCTACCGGTCCAGACTTAATTCCAGGGGAGTTTTATTAAAAATTTAAAGATCAGATCATGGGTTTGATGCTGGAAGTTTTCCAAAGGGCTCAAAGGGACCTGGCTACCACAGTCTCTTGGAGAGGGGCAAACATTATAGTATTCCCAAAAAAGGGTACACCCCTAGTCGAACTGGGATCCTATAGGCCAATAACACTCTTGAACAGTGACCTTAAGATCAACTCAAAAACGTTGGCTAATAGGCTGTCATCAATCATAGGTAAACTAGTTTCTCCATTCCAGCATGGATTTGTACCTGGGAGGGGCACGGTAGGTCCTATAAGAAGAATTATCACTCTGCTTGACTTGGCAAAGGTGTCTGGAGACAGTGTCGCAGCCATTTTTCTTGATACAGAGAAGGCTTTTGACAGGGTCTCCTGGCTCTTTTTGTGGGCCACTATGGTAAGGCAGGGTCTGGGTAGTCATCAATGCAATAGGCTCCATGTACCAAAACCCCGAAGCTAGGATTACGATATGGGTGGGGAGTCGGATATAATCAAAATCACTCGTGGCTCTACGCAGGTGTGCCCGTGCTCCCCCCTATTGTTCACGCTATACGCGCTATACATCGACCCATTCATCAGGATAATCATAGTGAATTATAATATCAGGGCATTTCCAATGCCAGGGGGGGGGGGTCAAAAATCTTAGCATATGCCGACAATCTAGCCGTAACCGCACTAACCCCGCGATTTCAATAAAGGAAGTGGAACTCGAGGCCCAAAAGTTCGGAGCAGTCTCTGGCTATTTTTTAAACCGGGGTAAAACCATGATTGTTAAAAATTCTTGGGCAGCCTTGGTGGGTAGTAGTTACTGACACGGCTAGATACTTGGGGGTGGACATCTCCGCAAATGTAGACGAAATCATGCAATGTAACCTGGAGCCCTTGCTTTGTAAGACTAAAGTGGACTTCAATAGAATGAACAGTTTAAATCTGACATTATTGGGAAGATGTAACGTGATGAAGATGCTGTTTCTGCCTAGAATCCTATACTTCTTTAGGTCAATCCCGCTGGAGGTTAACAAACTTTGGCTCTCCGCCTTTAATCAAGCTATTTCTAAATTTCTCTGGGCTGGGAAACACCAGCGGAGAGCGCTGAAATATATGACATTACTTAAGACGCGAGGCGGGTGGTCTGTCCCAGATATCCAGATATTTTATTGGGCTGTGAATTTATGCCAGATGACTGACCTGCTAGGGAAAGGCTCCTTAGATGTGCCAGTCAGCTCTTATCCATCTATTTACAGGTTGCTGCTCGGAAGTGAGGCAAAAGGCTGCTTGATGCGGCACATCGACTTTGCCTATTTTAAGAGTCAAGTTCAAGGTCTTGCTGGGCGCCTTTAAAATCTGGACGGCGATTAGGAAAAAACTTAAGATGAATAGGATTTATAGGTATACACCCTTACAAAATAATTCACTCCTACCTGAAATTTTTAATGATGGCTATATGGAACTTTGGAGGGAGAAAGGAATCGGATCCATTGGGGACTTAATGAGGGATAATACAATTTTATCATTTGACGCCGTAAAAGGAAAGGGTAACAATCAGTTTTTTAAGTTTCTACAGATTAGGGATTTTTTGTCAAAATTCAGAGCTTTAACATTCCCCTGATGGAGGCTGCATTGGGGACTCCAGGGGTATCTATATCCAACTACTACACACTGCTCAGCGAAACTATGGAGGACGACCTCACTAAACATAAGGATAGATGGCAGGACAAGGTCCAGGCGGATATAGGAGTGTGTGAGGATTCCTTGCTGCTACGCTAACAGCAGCTATTTCCGCCAATATACAGGTTCAATGTTTTAAAACATGGATGAATCTATATATTACACATTCTCGGATCTTTAAAAGGGGGGGCTCTACAGGTATCTACTGTCCTCGTTGTGGAGTGCTCACCGCCGACAGTGTCCATATGATATGTTTGCGACCTGCCCCTGTTTAACTGAATTGATTGACAAATCAAATCATGAACTATAATATTCTGCTGTCTCCGCAAGTTATCTTGCTGGGGGTAAGCAACCAGGCTCTGACGGCGCCTAGCAAGACCTTGCTCTTTATTATGATGGCGGTTTTCTGGCTCTCCATTGCAACTATTTGGCTAGACAAAGATCCCCCCTCAGTGCACTGCTGGCTGGGGAAGCTTCTAGCTACTTACTGGTGGGAGAAAGAGATATACAAACGCAGAGGTTTGAGAGCAAGGAAAAGAGGGGGGGGGGATATCTGGCCCCCAATCAGCACCTGGATTAATGAAGCTATGTTGTAAAACCTTTTTTGAGGAGAACGGTCATACTGGGGTGAAACAATTTGGACACGGCGGTTTTATCTCACCTTTTGCTTTTTCTTCTTTTTTTTCCTATTCTTTTTCATTCTTTGTCGCAATCTGACTTTATTTTTTTTATTTTTTTGGCTTTTGTACTCCATGGTCCGGGGGCAAGGGTGTGTGTGTGTGTGGGGGGGGGGGGGGGGGTGAAAAACAGAAACTGAACTCAGACATTATGCTTTGCTTGCATGACATGTATCTTGTGTAATTTTTCTTTCTTATTCTCTTGTATATGTAGCTAGCATTTAATATGATTGACTAAAGAAAAAAAATGATATATAAAAAAAAAGAAATGACTTTGGTTTCAAAATGAGTCTAGCTAGTTTTGCCTCAGCCTAGTTTCCCCATGTTTAGATATTTAATCATTTGTCTCTTTCCTAATGTTGTTTTAAGGCCGTTCTTCATTGCGTTCCTATATTTTAAGTTCATATACCTTCTCAACTTCCACACCCTTCACAGTGGTTTTTAATGCTTCTTAAGTTTTCCTAGTATGAGTAGGAATACGTCAAGCAGGTATCGGTAGGTATTTCTTTTCACCACTTCTGCTACCATCCTTCCATATCCACATTTTTCAACTGCGTATTAGTAGGACATAACTAAATTGTTGCGAACTAACTGCGTTGGTGAGCATAGTGTGAGTATGACCTTTTTAGGCAAAATAAGAGGAGAGAAATGTTTTGGTAGTGACCGTGTCCTTTGGAGCGAGGATTGTGTGCCCCTTCTCTTTTGTCACCAGTTAAGACAGAAAGGTAGTAGCTACCTCTTCCGCAATCTCTACTGCTCATTTGTGCTAACCAAACTAAAATCCTGCCCTAGCACCAAACCATGAAACCGGTTAGGATAGTGGAGTTTAATGTTGAATGAGTGGTTTCTGCCGCTGCAGTTTTTATTGCTTCTTGTTGAGGGGTCCCAGCCTGAGTAGAATTAAATCAAACGTGTCTATCTATGAGACAGACTGCGGAGTACTGTAGTTAAGTGTAAAGATTGTGATTTTGGCACCATTCCTCCTGCTCCCATCCTTCCAAACATTTTTACAACTGTGTGTTAATAGGCCATAACTGTAAATTGTTACAAGTTAACTGCAGTGTCAAGCTTAAAGCAAAAGAACTGGAGGAAAATATTTTGGTATTGAACGTGTGCCCCTTCACTTTTGTCACCAGTTAAGACCGGAATATAGTATCCAGACCTTCTGCAAAATCTTCCTTCTGCGTGTGCTAACCAGATTACTATTGTGCTCTGGCACAAACCAGCTGCACAATTTAGTCCTTGATTTTTAAAAAAAACAAAACATTGTTTTTTAAATAAACTCTTACTGGCCCAATATTGACGCTGTCTGTTTAGAACAGGGGTCTCCAAATCGGTCCTGGAGGGCCGGATCCATGCCAGATTTTTTAAAGAACTACATGTATTTCAATGAGGATATCTAAAAAATCTGGCATGGATCCGGCCCTTCCAGGGCCGGTTTGGAGACCCCTGGTTTAGAACTACAACACCTCTTGTCATTTTCTCCCCCAACTTTTAATACTGTGACAATATTACCCCCCTTCCTTGGTCAAGCAACCCCTACTCCATGCCCATCCTGCAGTAAGATACTATTTAATCTCATTGCAAATAAGTACTAATTATCCATCTGCAATTAGTATTACAGGGCATTTCTGCTGTCAGGGATGTAACGTTCCAAATGTGTCCCTCGAATAATGGAGTTTGATTCGATTTTGGTGTAGTTGAGCATCGATTGTACTTTAATTGTTTATTTTGGGGAGGCAGAGGTGTAATCCAGTAGGCTGAATTGCTTACTATGTGTTGTAAGTAGCTAGTAACCAGCACTGTGGAATCTTAAATTATACTGACAATTTAATGAAAAACAAACTGCAAGCAACAATCCATACTTGAAGTTTTTGATTTGTAAGTTGGACAAGCCAAAAAAAACTCACTTGAAGAATCAACCTGTTGGTAGACCTTCTAGATCTCCTGAAAGGTCTCTTTTTCATTGCTCCTAATCCCCAATAGAGCAGGAACCAGGCCACTTAAACAGTAAGGCTTAGCTCCAAAATCAAACTGATATATACCACTAGTTTGCTTCACGTGCATCTTTGCTATGCTTTTTCCTTCTATACCCTTCTTTCATGGCTATAGGAGCATTCTTCAGACTACCCTAAATATGATTCCAAAAGGTCATTTAGATTGTTTTGCTGCGTTTATTAACCCACTCTTATCATTTGCTGTCTAATTCTTTTATTGTAGGCACTTTAGATCTTTTTACTTTAGCCTGGTAGAAGTTTGACTGGGTTTGATGTGCCTTCACCAATTTGCCTTGGCTGTAGTAGAATTGCAATAATTGACAATCTGGGTATGTTGCTACTAGTTTTTAGATTGGGGTCTAATTATTATAATTTTTTTTAAATTCCTAGTTACTCCCAGTCCAGTGAAAAGCAAAGTGAAAGCGCGTCCAGCTCCTACTCCCAAGGCTACAAAGGAGAAGTCTCCTCCTCCGAAAGATGAAGAGGAGGATGAACCAGAGGATGAAGAGGAAGAAGAAGATGAAGAACCAGAAAGCCCACAACCAGAAAAGAAGAAATCTGTAAGCCCCTTAGAAAAAAAGAAATCTGTCGACCCTCCAGCAGAGAAATCTGGAGACGAAGAGGAAGGTTCTGATGAAGAGCCCCAATCCGCTGAGGATTAAGAAGCCACATTGGGCAATAGATGGGGTTTTTATATAAAAAAAATAAGAAAAAAATATTGAAGGGGAAATGAATTGGCTTTGACTTGACGTTTGGGCTTTAAATGCTGTTTTTTTTTTTTTTTTAACATTTTAATAAAAGGACTACGCAAGTATTGGAATGATGCCATTGGTCATTTACTGATGGCTGTCATTGCTTTTCCCAATGGCCAATCAAAGCCTCTTCAATGTCTTGTTTAGGTTGCTTATTTGCTATCTAATTTTGTGCTGAAGATACTTGGGCAGACTATTGGGAGGCTATTATATTCCAGTGTATTTGAAGTGCAGGTTATGAGGCGTTTTATTGTTAATGAATTGCGGTTTGACTTGTACATTTCAAAACTTCATGATAAAGATTCTGTCTGCTTCCCTTGTACAATTGGATGATGACTCATGATATTTTGCCACATGAGTTCCTGCTTGCTGTTTTTGGCACCTGGCATAGAGTTTGATAGGGTGACCTTAATAAAGGTAACTCTGTATATGATAGTTGGAGAGATGCAGTATTGCTTCAGATCACCCGTGGCTAATCCAGCCTCCGTTGTTAAATTTAATGCCCACCACCCCTCCCTTTGAGCCGGTTCCTTTTTTATTTTTAACACTACTTCAGTTTCAAAGAAACCTACGCTTGAACCAGAACTACCAATGCTTCTGCCCTCCTCCAGGACATTAAAAAGAACTGAGATTGTAACGCATAGCACAGAATTCTTTTCTGCAGGCTGTGGGGTATGGGCGTTACTTTTTTCAGGTTAACATACGTTTGCTTTTCTTGTACGAAGAACCTATTTACTTCCGGCACCTGTGTACGTAAAACCGAATTGTTATTTAGGCAGTGTACATGGTAAAACGAGAATTTGTGAATAAGGTTGCATAGCTTTGATAATAGTTGGTCAGGCAACCTCATGGTTAGTTTGGACCATCTGTGTTTCCACTTTCTTTTTTTTGGGTTGTGTTCTTTGATCTGAGCTCAAAATTGTAACTGATCATATCTTGTTTTTGTTGTATTTATCTACTTCTTAATTTGTTAGGGATGGGGAGAAGGGCTGGAAATGTGCTTGCAGTTTTACAAGTGCCTATTGGCTAAATGTGAGTAGTTTTTTCGACTTCTTTTTGAAATGGGCCTTGATTGCCAGGCAACAATTTATGGAGTGTATTCCAACGGAATTTATTTTTGTAACCAGGTGTGTACATTGGGGGAGGGGAGATTTAGCATGAAGCAAGCACAACATTAATCATGGAGCGATTTATTAAGGATTTCTTTAATCTGTCACTGATCAAGTTATAGTAGCTGCAGATTATTCAAAGCCTTAATTGTTTGTTAGAAGCTACTCTGTATTCTGATTCAAACCTTTTAAAGCAGACCAAGCTAGTTTTAACCTTGCAATCAGATGTGCCTTGCAGTGCCAAGGGTGTTTGTGACATTGCTGTTTTTCTGTATGCAGTCACAAGGCAAAGAAAGGCCTGTTCGGAGGAAATAGGCATGTATTATAAATGTGTATTGGCAGATGTAGGATTTTCGGAGGTTATGAAAGAAATCACTTTCTAGCCTACTCGCCACCTCCTCCCTCTCAAAAAACGAACTGCCTCGTTGTTGGTGGCGTGGTTGAATATTTGTATTCTATTTAAGGCTTTTGAATAAAGGTATGCACATTCCTCTTCAAAACTGTTTGACGAGACAGAATCAGACTGGCAGTTTTTCAGTTTACCACTAACCTTTGGGTGGCATCCTGGATCGGTTCTCTAGATGCTCCAAAACTGATGAGCTGTTTTTTGTTGTGTTTTAAGTGACTTGCCTTTTTTGTGGTGATGTTGGTCTGCACACATGCAAGTCTGTGCTTCCTGGGTAGAGGTTTAGTTGACTTAGAGAACTGGTTATTTGCTCATTTGAATAATGGTTTAGTAAACAGTCAGCCCTCCAACTGTTATCTGAACTTAATACAGTTATTGCTTTATCTATTGAACAGAGGCATAATTATTGAAGGGATGCAATATTTATTTCTAGAAACTTCTTGATTTCTAGATTGATCCCTCAAATGTTACTCTTAGTGTTGAGATTGTGAGGTAGGCTTGAGGCTGGGCCTGTGACCTAGCTGCAACGATTACTAGCTTTGAGATTCCTTTCCCCGCTTCCTGTGAGGGTGTGTCTAGTCATTGGTCTGCTTTCTTCGGTTTAATTTTTTTAACATTATTTGTGCGGGTGGAAGTATTTGAAGTCTGGGGTGGGGCAGGATAACTTGGGATACCTTGACAGTGCTGAAATCTGACGCATGGTACTAGGAGATCAGTTTCAATGTGATGTTTTTATTTAAAAAAAAAACTATATATACATTCAAAAATATCGTGGATGGGGATGAAGTAAACCAGAGCTATGTTGGCCAAGTTTGTAAAATTTTAGATGCAGTCCTTGCGTTTGCTTTGAAATTTGTGTGCTAGTCTTTGTGATAGTTTTAATTTTCCCATTCTGTGGTCTGTGTACCTACAAAGAAAATAAAATTGCTTTTCTTTTATTAAAGCGTTTTTAAGGCCATGTACCAGCCCCAGAGCTTCTGTTTTATGTATGTGTACTCTTTGCTTGTATTTTGTATTAAAAAGAAAAGAGAATTGTTTTGTGATGACTCCTAATTTTTTTTAATGGAAAAGCAGTGGCTAGAAGAGATCAGTAGTAAAGGACTACGTGGGACATGTCTTGTTGAACCATGTCCCACTATTTTCCCTTACAAAGAAAGTTTAAGTACTTTGTTGTTGCTGACGGCTGTCCTGTCCAACTTGTTTGTAGCAAATAGCTTTCACTGTATTGCCTTGGGTTTGGCGAAGATATGCCATGTTTATTGTTGTAGATCCTGTGGTAAGAAACTTTGGTCACATATAACAGCAGAAATGATATTAATAGGATCAATTATATATACTTCAGAGGAACCTACCAATGAACTAGAAGTTGGGAGTGCTTGTCTTGATGATGGATGCCATATAATAGCCATAAATCCTCATCGGCCACCCATGTAAAGTACCTGATGCTTCTTTACCATTACTGCTGCATTTGTTGGGGGGGCATGTATGTTTTGCCTAATTGTCAAATATTTTCTGTTCAAGTTTTCCATAAACATTTGAGTCTTCAATTTGGTAGGTATGGCTAGATACTGTGATTGTCACATTTCCAGACGGAGCTATATGGTGACTGGAAACTCAAGTGAGACTTGCAAAAGGCAAACCCAGCAGTAAGATTTGACCATCTTAGAGGTCCAAGGCTTCCTATTGTCGAATTTTGTATTACAGCGGCCCAGTCTTTGCACATCTTTTATCACAGGATCCTCAGTGATGCTAATACATTTTGATTCTCGAAACAGTTAAAACAAAGAACTCCAAATGAAAAGACAAATACCCATGTAAAGGTGATAATTGCTGTGTAAATTACAGTAGAAGGAAGATACCATATGCACATTAAAAGTTGGTCTCTAATACCTAATGCAGAATTGCTGCTCAAAATCCGTTTCCGTTGTCAATGAGAAGATACTACAATGCATGCATTTTCCTTTTTGGTATTTTCTCGTTGACAACGGAAAAGGATTTTGAGCAGCAAATCTGTTTTGGGTATTAGAAACAAACTTTTATGGGCATTTGGTATCTTACTTGTACTGTAATTTACACAGCAATTATCACCTTTCCATGGGAATTTGTCTTTTCATTTGGAGTCTCCTTCGGCTTAAAATGTAGCGGTCATATAAATAAATCTCACAATTGACCTCTAGAAATCCAGCAGGCAATACTTGGAATTTATTTCCATTCCTCTTTTTTTCCAGCCAGTGAAGAATCACTGAACATAGAGTTCTGTTAACTACATTCCTGTTTTGTATTTTTCGCATTTTCTTTTCCCACACCTTGCTCACAGATTGGGTTTTCAGTGAACTGTATATTTTCCTCTCATTTTGATGGTATTGCGTGTGTTTTCGATCACGATTTTGTGTTGAGTATTTGGCAGGTAATTTTGGAGGCAATTGGTCACAGTTTTTTTTTTTTTTTTTTTTTGGTTCTTATCTGCTGTGATCACTGGAAGCCTGAGGCACCAAACATTAAAAAAGCAAAGGGGGGGGGGGGGGGGTTATATGGCTTTCCTGGATCTACTGGGTGCCCACTTTATTTTCTTTATACATTTCTTTATTCAGACCCCCCCCGCTAGGATATAGCGGCATGGGTTATCAAATTTAGCAGCACAAATATAAAAATTTAGCGGCACAAATATGGATATTTTGCGGCACTTTATTTTACTACTAATAATTCATTTTCAGCTTTAAAACAATGAAACTGTTTTAGCAGAGTATTCCACTTTGAAATAGGCCCTGATGTGATGTGATGATGAGCAAGGGTTTTTTGCTGGGCTGCAAATCAGGATCTTTAGCTCACAGGGGCAGCCTATAATACTAGTGCAGAGTTACATCTTTAAGCACCCATAGTGTGGTGTCGTGGAGATAAAGAGCTGTACCATAGGGATGGGGCGCATTTGTCATCCAGGGGCCACGAGCTCTTCATTCACACAGTCTTATGGGGCCATCACTGAAGCAATCTGGCGAAGGTAGGGTGAGTTGCCAATGAACTCTTTCCCCTGATGTGGAATTTCTAGCAAGCAAAAAAAAAAGGGGGCTATCCAAAACATTTGGGATGATTTCCTGGATTCTGGAGAGGTTGCACTGCAATAGAAAAGACAGTCATCGGTTTTTGCTGTACAATTTTTGCACTGGTTCTTGCGTCTTGTATCCTCCTAACCAATTTCTACTTACCTAAAGTTTTAATTTCTCGCTGGAATAATGTGGAAAAAGGCTAAGTCTTGGTGGAACCACCAGAACCGAAGTTCTCTCTCTCCCTGGGATATGGTTTCAGTGGGGGCAGCGACTGGCCGGTTGTGAGCGCACTGTAAAAAGATCTTCCTTTATATAATGTTGTGAAAGGTACAGCGTATTGCTAAAAACAAAGGTGCAGCATAATGAATGGCACTGTGAAAATTGCAGCCTACAAATAGCGAGTATTCAGCTGCAGTTTTCATAGATGTGGGAAATTTAACTACAGAATTTTCCGGACAGAGCATTCGATACAGTGATAAATCTAGCCCCATCGCATGCTACAGGGCCCACTTCATAGGCAGCAACATAATACTTAATTTAACAGCATGTACAGATACAAGTATTTAATCTTGTGAAAAAAATAAACTCTTATCGACCCAGTACAAACCATATTTTCTGGAGAAATAAATAAAATAGGTGTCATCCTAACATGAAGCAGGCACTTATGTAAAAATCGCGGCATTTTTACAAAAGTGCTGATTTCACGGCAAACAGCGAAATCCTGGAGGGTCTGTTTATTGGCATTTTTATTATACATGAAAATCAACTGTAATGAAATACCAAGTACTCCACTCTCAAATATTATACTAAATAGGATCCCAAAAAGAAACCATCAAAAATGTAACAAAGAATGAAAGAAAATAGGAAAATAAAAACCAATAAGTTATATAAGAACCATCTTGCTTATCAAATATAGTTTAAGCAATGCCTGAGGTAACCTTTCCCCACTTATAACATAACACAACCCACAAAGAAATAAATTGTCACCTGCCTCAAACATTTAATCACGGACTCAGATTACAGATGAAAGCACTCCAATTGCCATCACGGATAAGCGGATAAAAGAAGTATACCCCCCGTAAGAGAGTTTAACTAGGCTCAACAATGGACCCCCAAACCTTGTGAGTATCTGGATTTGAACTTGAACCTTGTAAATTAGGCGTTCATATGTAGCTACCCGGTAAGCTTCGGCTAGTCATTCTTGATGGGAGGGCACCTGTAATGTACAACAATGCCACAATATGCGGCCACCGGCATCTGAGTCAATGAAAAGTCATATTAACCAAAGCAACAGAATCCTGTAACAAGGCCAGCAGGTCCAACTCTTTAAAATGAATAAAACTAGTTGATTGTAGCATCTACCATACATGGTGCCAATAGAGATCCAAATCAGGGCATGACCAATGAATGTGGCACAAATCATATGCAACATCTGGACACCTCAAACATACCGCACTAGGAAGCAGACGATCCTTATAACTTGGAAAGAGGCTGATACCAATGAAAGAGCATTTCGAAATAGGCTATTTTCCTGTAAATGTAAATTGATACTTGTATAGCGCACTACTCACCCGCAAGGGTCTCAAGGCGCTTGTACGAATACCGCTGTCGAACCCATCCTGGCTTTCCCTGTGAGGCGTTCACTCCTGGGAACCCCCAAGGTGGAGGCCAGGCATCCTTAGCGTTGTGGGGGCTGTTGTGGAGATTAAGCAAGCTTTTGCCCAGAGTTGCAGAGTGGGACTCCATGATTGGAATAGGCACTGAGGCGAGAATTATCAGGTCCGTGCAATTTTTGAGCCCAAGACCCGCCGAGGCGGGGAATTGAACCCTGGTCCCGGGCCAGACCTCTGCATCAGGGTCTACCGCTCTAACCATTGAGCCACACTTCTCCTGGCGGCCTTCTGCCTGGTAATTCTGCAGCATTTAATGCCCCCTTGTGACACAACACTGGGGGTGGGACCACCCCACCCCCCCCAGTGAGCCTTGCGGCTGAATTGTTGTAGGAACTTTAAAAGAGGCACCGCTTCCCGCAGGGAGAGTTATTTTCCTGGCGGCCTCCTGCTCATGAATTCTGCTGCATTCTACACCTGCTTGTTACACTGCACTGGAGTCTGACTATGTCACCCAGTGAGCATTGGGGCTGACTCTCCTCAGGAGGTTTAAAAGCAGCGCCTGCATCCCGCAACGTGGGACGTGCCGGGCGTGTACCAAGGCCAAGACAGACCTGTCATGCACAGAAGAGGCTGGGCCACTCCTCTAGGATTTGCCATCCAGTATTACGCCACATTCTCTTGAGGTCCCTGTCTGAACTTTAAGGTACTGGTTTACTTGAATATTATTGTGAACTTCACCTCCCCTGCGTTACTTAGATTTGTGGTCTTGAGTTTTCAACTTACTCAATGGGGAAAACGAAAAGCTACGTAGCCTATTACACATCACTGATGAGCTATCCACTAACTCCAGACTTGGTTGCTCCGCTTTGAATAATCACCATCTCCACTCACTCCTTCCACTCACTCCCAAAAGAGTGGGTGTACCTGGCTCCCCCCTCACCGCCCATATTCTGAGGTCTCTATCCCACACACCCCATAGGTCGGCCTTTGCTCTGCACCCTAATGACCCTTCTTGCCCCTCCAGATGTAGAGAATCCCTGTCTGATGGGGATATTCATTCTCCTACTTTCAAAAGATCCGGCACATCCCTCCACCATATCAAACTTGCAACACATTTGAATCCATTCCCACTGATCCCTTAAGGGAACCTAGGCCAAATACCAGAACTTTAAATGAGCACAACTTCACGAAAGTCACCACCACTCTACCTGAACCAACGGACATCAACAAAAGACTCCAATGCGTGCTCCTAAACTAGATTCTGTTTTTATTTTTTGATTTTTCTGAAAACCTTTATTGAAAAGTTCTGCATCATACAGTATGCATCAGTAACATGGCACAACACCAGAGGGAAGGAATCAAACAAATCAAGGCATTATCCTGTACAGTACTAGAATCACATTGAAAAGCTAAATAGAGCAGGGATACGGTAATAGCGGCACCGCTGAGGAATGAGCAGGACTGACTCCAGAGCACTTGGATTGGAAGAAAGCTACTGACCAGCACCGGCAGCTGCTTTGGGCGAAGTGACGGTGGGGGGTGTGGGAGAGGCAGACTGGCTGGGAGGAGAATAGGCATGAGGGTATGTCACCAGGGGGCCTCCCAATATATATCAGGAGGATGAGATCTGGCAGGCATAAGGTCCCAGAATTCCGATAGTAGGGTCTGACACATAGAGGCGTCCTCGAGCCACTGGGCAAATTTAGGTGCCTGTCTGCACCACACACAATGCCGCGCGAGAATAAGAAGCATTAAAGTCAGATGGTGAGTGGAGTCCGAGCAGAATTTAACTAAGCTTAATGGGCATTACAGTCGGTCAGGCCAAATCGGCGAGGAGGTGATCTCCGATAGCTGCGCAGACCTCCTGCCAGAAATCCGACACTAGGGCATAGCCAGGCCAAATGAGCGAAGTCCGCAGCAGGGGCAGAGCAGCGCAGGCATCGATCATTGGGGATGAGTCCCAGTTTGTGTAGCTGAGCTGGGGTGCGGTAAACCCTGTGTAAATATTTGAAGTGTATTAGACAAAGGCGGTAATTGGGTAATAGCTTTTTAGTCTGTTTGCAACAGTAAAGCCAATCAGCTTGGGGAATGTCCTCACCCCACGTGAGCACGATTGGTGGAGATGGAAGCAGTCGACAAAGTGATTGCATTTCATTTGGGCATCAACGGAGGAGGCTGGGGGAAAGGGATGTAACTCCCTGCAGATAGCCCACAGCTGATAAAAGAGCAAAGTATCCAGAGGGCCTGAGGAGGCTGGAAGAGAGTAGAAAGAATATAGAGCCGCCAGTGTCACAAGTCCAAGACGGGTAGCATGCATGGACATGCCAGATGGTTGGAGAGTAGGGAATGTAGGCTGACCTACAATCTGCATGGTGTTGGCAGATAGCATGGTGGAATTAGAGAGGCGACGCAGACCCAGCGAAGTGTCTCAACCGTGTCAACCTCAGCCCGTGGGTGGGCGGCTGGGGCGAACAGAGCAGTATTCAAAGGCCAAGGGGCTGCGAGGTCAGTCTCGGCTGCGACATGTGGCTGAAATAGAGAGGGGTGAATCCAGAAGTGAAGAAAGCTGGCCTGAGCACATAAGGTGTAGAGTTTGAAATCTGAAGCGCCCATACCGCCAACTGACATGGGGAGTGCATGGATGTCGTAGGCAATCCTGGGTTGCTTGCCGGCACACATGAGAGATATGATCAGGGAGCGGAGTCTATCAAAAATAGCAAAGTCAGTAGTAGGGGGATATTCAAAAAGAGGTAAAGAAACTTCGGGAGGACCACCATCATGGCGATAGTGATCTGACCAGCCAGGGATAAGGGAAGTCTGTTCCAGTGAGATTTTAGACTAGCCAATCCACCGTGCGCCCAAAATTTGCACGCCATAGATCATCCAGGTCTCTACTCTGCCAAATACCCAGCTAGCGCGTGGGGCAGGAGGTCCACACGAACGGGAAGTCAGGGGCAAAAGGCTTAGTAGCATCCATAAGAGGGAACAGAACTGACTTGTTCCAGATCGCTGAACTGTGTTATCTCACGCACCAGAGGCTGAGATTGTCTTGGGGTGGCGGAAGTATAGTGTAATGTCATCCACATACATACATAGAAACCAAAAGGGCAAGGGTAGAAAAGCCAATACCACTCGGAGTGTGGTGTTGCTGAGTGGCCAGTGGCTCCATCGCAATGGTGAAGAGCATAGGGGAAAGTGGGGACCCCTGCCGAGTACCCTGCTCAACCAGAATGGGATTGGAGATCTGGCCGTTGACCCGAAGACGGTCAGCGGGGCTGGTGTAGAGGAGTGATATCTTACGAATTAAAATGTCACTAAAGCGGAAGGTGGGGTAAAAGAAAAAGAATAAAAAGGGCCACTCAATGGTATCAAAAGCCTTGGTGGAATCGAGAAGAGCAGTGACAGCTGGAAGGCTAGGGTTAGTCTGATGGAGGACAGAAAATAATTCGAAGATTGAGAAGTGGTGTGACCGGGAATGAAGCCTGACTTGTCAGGAAGCACAATAGTGGGCATAAGGAGGAGAAGTCAGGAGGCCAGTAACTTAGCAAAGATTTTGTTGTCTGTTAATCAAGGACATGAGAGCAGTAATATAAGATGCAGGCCGAGAGGGACGGAGAAGGTTGGCCAGGGTCTTACCAGGCTGGTCACCCTCACTGAAATGGTGAGCCCGGGCCTCCCTACCAAGGAAAGAGTTCCCGATTAGCCTCCTCCGCGAACTCTGTTTTCCGCGCAGGACCATTAGATTCTTGGGGCTTGGATCGTTTGCCTGAACAGCGTCCAGGGCCTTAATCTCTGCCTCGAGCCTCCTTAAAGAGGAACAGATGGAGCAAAGGATGCCAGATTGTTTGGAGATAGTCGCCTCTGATGACGGTCTTGAAATCTTTCCACAGGGTGGATGCCGAATCTATGGAGCCGAGGTTAAAGTCGAAATAGTTAGAAATAGAGGTTTGGATTTCAGCACAGAAAACTGTCTCGGAGCGCTAAGAGGGAGCCTCCTGGAGAAAGCACACTGAGGAGTGGGGAAGGTGTAGCCCGAGCTGGACTGGTGCATGATCAGAGCGAGTAAGAGCCATGTTAGTAGCGGAGGTGAGCCAAGTGAGGACATCCGGGGAGGTGATCCAGAGATCTATGTGAGACCAACAGCCGCGGGGGCCGGTGACGCAAGTACCCTCCCGGGCCTTGGGCCATAAGTGACGCCAGGCATCGAATAGTGAGATGTCGATAAGGATTGATTGAAGGAGAGCAGAGGAGCGGGGTGGGATAAGTGTGGGCCAGAGCGATCCAAGGCAGCAGAAAGCGTGACATTAAAATCTTGTTGGTAACAGATGGGTTTCTTGTAGTCCACTTTATGGCAAATTAAATGGGAGTGAATTAGCCTTGCCTTGCGATGGTCATTGAGCTCGCAAATATTCCAGGTCCAGCATGCAGAGTCAGTCATTAAACGCTATTCAAGGGAGGCGTTGAGTGGCAAGTTCAGTCCGTGACCTAGATCTGGTTTTTGTAGCAATAGTAGGTGTATCTACATACATGTGCTGAGCAGTCATAGTGAAGTGCAATTGAGCCAGCGCCTACATATGTAGTCTGTCCATGAGGAGCGTCAGTGAAATGGGAAGAAGGGTAAAACCAACAGCGTCGAACCAGGAGGTGCGAGCCAACAAAATTGTGAGGTGCATCGTACAGGCATATAACCATAAACTAACATAAAAGTACAGTGTTGTGTGCCGAAGAGAAACACAAAATGAGAACAGGAAAACTTGAGCAGCCCACAAACCCTACCTTCTCCCATGCACCCAAGAAGATGCAATACAATAGTCCAAAAAGGAGAAGACCATTTCCTAACAGACCCTCAATCCCACCCCCACAACCAAAGAACATTACCAAGAGACCCTCCACTCCCGCACCCACTCCAACCCCCTAATCAGGCTGAGACTCCACCCATTCCCACCCCAGGAACCCACAACTTGGAAAAAGGGAAACCATGGTGAATAAGGGAATTCTCCTGTGAGGGCCTAGCAGGACTCTGCAAACTCCCCTGCAGGAGAGCAGGTTGGCCAAGCTACCGGAGCTTCAGACAACGTAGTGAAATAGAAAGTCATAGGAGCACAACCAGTTAATCATTGTCACAAAGGTGGTCCGGTGCAGCAATTTGGGAGCTAAAAGGCGAGGTGCGGTGAGTTTTATCGAGTTTCTTGGCAAAAACGAGAGCGTCTCTGGGATCTGAAAAAACATGTCACCGGACCCTCAACTTTGCCTGGTATGCCAATGAGTAGGTGACTTGGTGGTTTTGGAGAATTCTCTTGACTGGGAGGAATTCACGTTTGGCCGCTTGTACTGCAATGGTGTAGTCTGGATAGAATGAGAGCGAATTGCCCTGGTGACGTCTTACGCCCTTGTCTCGGGCCGCACGTAAAATAGCATTGCGGTCTCTGAAATTCGAAATCTTTGCAATTATGGGGCGAGTAGGCAATCTGGGGCCCGGACGTGGGCCGAGGGAGTGATGCGCCCGTTCAACAATAAAGACTGGGGAGAGAACGTCACCAAAGAGTTCCCTGAGGAGCTGCTCCACAAAGTCCTCCATGCGGGAGATATTGGTGGATTCGGGCACTCCAGTGATTCAGAGGTTGTTTTGCAGGGAGCGGGCCTCCAAATCCTCATTTTTATTCAGAATAATGTCAAGGATTTTCTCAATTTGCAGCAGCTTCTGGCGATCCTGAGTTGTGGCGTCCTCCGCGTCTGACACCCTGGACTCAACATATAGGAGACTGGAATCGTGAGAGTCCACCCGGGCCTTGACTGAGTCCAGACGTGCGGAGAGTTGGTCCAGTTGAGCCGTGAATCTAGTGACCCTGGACTTGACATTGAGCATGGTCTTCGTCACGAGTCAGCTGGGCCTCCATATTGGTTGCGGGATCACCGCAATCTGATCCTGCACCGTCTTAGTGCGTAGATCTACGCTGCTCGAAGCAGATTTTGGGTTGTTTTTGGTCAGACCTCCCCATGGTAGGTTAAGACAGGAAAAAAAGTCAAACCCGGGAATAGGAGAGGAGAGGAGAGGTGAGGTGTGCCAAGGTGTGCAGGCGTAGTTAGCACGGATTGTGAGGGCAGTTGCCCAGCAGACACCAACTGTAAGGGTGGCAGGAACTTTGTCTCTAGGGGGTGGCAGCAGTCAGTCCAGGCCACTAGAAGACTGTTTAATGGCAGAGCGGTGTGGCAGGATTCGCTGGATGCAAAACGACATCCCGCCAAGATAGCACAGGTAGGTTAGAATATGTGACCAGGGGACCCACTGAAAAACCAGCCGGTAGACCAACGGATCACTGAGACTGAGGGAGCAAATTTGATTAGCATAGAAAGCTCCAAAGGGTGCCCCACAATCCATGCTTCCATAGTCACCAGCCAAGGGTATAGGCCTCAGTACCACATCAGCTTGAAACCGGCAGTGCGAAAGAGGTGTCACTACAAGCAGAAGGCAAGGCATGCCCTAGAATTCCAGGTTGACAAAGCACCCCCTGTAAATAGCCACACGCTAGCAGATGCCAGCTGCGAAGAGGAGGGGCAGGCCCCAGGTTATGCGTGACAGTGAAAGGAGCTCAGGGCAAGGCGTGGTGAAATTGTGTTGACGGCCTCTGGGGTGAGGCGCAGAGGCCCGGGTACAGATGTGCGGCTCACCGGCTGATGACTAATCACAGTGCCGAGGCCGGCAGGGACTTCAGCGATTAGAAACGCATCAGGTGCAGGGGGGAGTTACAGCAGGAAGGCCCCTGAAGAACGGGGCTGACGGCAGTAAGTGTGTGCCCTGGGCGGCACGATGACGGTGTGGCAGGCCGCCAAAGGTGTCAGCCAGGGTGGATGCTTTGCGTAGCTTCGCACGCGTCGTGAGGCCCGTAGCCAGTGGCGCCGGAGCAAGAGGAAGTGTAACTGGGCGTTAGATCAGCACAAGGCCCGGGCCAAGCGGCGGTACTACGTGTGTGCCCCTACCCCGCCACAAACTGCCCCGCAACAGCTGCACTCACCGGGAGTAGTCGGGAATCCTCAGGAACCCCCACAGGCAGCTCGAGGTGTCTGGCCACACAGCAGGCCGCAGCGGGAGGAGGACCGGCTCGCCCAGCGCTGCGATCAGACGGCCGTACACGGCCCCTGCAGGCTAAAAGCAGCATCGGACTGTGCCTCAGGCACCAACGGAGCAGGAGATGTTGGTTGTGGGTAAAATAAATGCCGTCATCTGCAGGATTTTAACGGATTATGTGCTTGGCCAGCAAAGCCTGGCCAAGCACATAATCTGGAATCTGGGGCGGAGCCGCGCCGGGCAGTCGTGATCCATCTCGGCTCCCGGCTCCGGCGCTGCTCGGGAGCTTGGTTTGGCGGTTCCCCAGTGGCCCGGGGGCTGTTTTCGGCACCCATAGGAAGCGGAAGGTGCAGGGCACCTGCGGGGCTGCTCCGATCGCCCCTGGTGCCGCTGTAGCGGCTGGATCTGTGAGGAGACGCGAGGAGAGGACGGCCGCGGGCAAAATGGCGGCCGGAGCCCTGATGAGAGCGCCGATGACCTCAACTCTCTGTGGGAGGTACGCTTGACGGGCGAAATCTGAGGGACGCAGGGGCTGCCTCTAGTTGAGGATAGTCTCCGGGGGCCTCTGTAGCGGCAAGACACCGGGGGCGGCCCCGGTTACAATCTGCCTTCCCACGCCTGCCTGACCTTAAAATGGCGGCCGGGTGTGACTTGCAACTATCGGTCGGCGCCTCTACTTGACCATCTGGCCCCAGCGCTTACTGCCTCTCCCATAGGCGAGCCCGCAAGCTCTCTCTGTGTCTCATACCTGCGGGGGTGAGCCCTCTTCAAGGATCCCTGGCAGTGACCCTCGCCTGCATCTACCCCTACGATCTACCGGACAGTTGCAGTGCCTTATTGTGAGGTGCCCACCCGACGACAACAACCCGGGAGGTAGGGTCGCTGGCTGCTCGCTGATTCCTAGCGGAGCCTCCCGCTAACATACCTGGGCAGGGGGTGCACAACTGGCCCCTAGTGCTGCGGCGGCTCCCCCTCGCACCACCCTCCTTGCAACTCGCCTGGACCTAAGATGGCGGCCGCCAGTGACCGCAGAGCGAAGATAGCCGCCACGCGGGGCCTGCTCTTAACATGCCTGGGCAGCGCCCCATGGCCAACGCGTGACCGCACCAACACCTCCACCACCTTGCGCACTTTCACGCCCACCGAGCCGGATGACCGCAGGCTCTCCAAGATGGCGACGCACCTGCGGCTGGCCTCCAACTTCATCTCCCACCTGGGCTTCCACCTTCTCTCCTGGACTTCTTGTCTTTTGTTCTGTCCTGACCGACACCCTGCTGCTGTGGTCAGACAGTTTCTCTGGACTCTAGCCCTCCTCCCACTCCCTCATCCTTAACCCTTTTCCCCGTGGATGATCCTCAAATGTTTCTTCCCTTTGCTTCATCTCCCACCTGGGCTCCCACCTTCTCTCCTGGACTTCTGGACTTTTGTTCTGTCCTGACCGACACTTTGCTGCTGTTTTCGGACAGTTTCTCTGGACTCTAGCCCTCCTACCATGCCCTTAGCCTTAACCCTTTTCCCCGTGGATGATCCTCAAATGTTTCCTCTCTGTTGTGCTTCCCCTTCTCTCCATACCCTTGCATCCCTCCCACCCTCCCTTTGTGCTGTGACTGCATCCACACTTATGGAACTCTGCTCTTTGACTTATTGTAATAACTCTAATTAATGGTATTTGCTTTAGACCTTGCACCATATACCATTCCTATGTGACTCTTAGAGCTTATCCAGTCATATCCCCTCCCTATGTATATAGAGATAACTCTAATCACTAGTGTATGCAGTAGACCTTTGACCGATTGCAATAATGCTAAGCTTTGGTATTCGCTGAAGACCTTACACCATATACCACCCCTATGCGTCTCCTAGAGTTTAACCAGTCATATCCCTTCCTATGTGTATGTAGTTGACTCTTATCACTAGTGTTTGCAGTGGACCTTTGTACTCTCTACCACCCCTATGTGACCCTTAGAGTGTTTCCAGTCATATCCCTCTTGTGTAGATAGAAGATAACTCTAATGACTAGTATCCTATGTGATTCTTAGATTGTATCCATGTGTATCCCCTCCCTGTGTTTAGAGTTATAGCTGTAACGACTAGTCGCCTGTTGGAATATAGCCAGGTGTATCCCTTCCCATGTGTGAAGAGATAACCCTACTCACTAGAACAAAAAGAAACGTGCTCCTGAAATGTGTAACGTAACTGATTCTATGTAAAGTGCTTTGATAACATGTAACTGAACTAGTGCTATGTAAAGCGCTTTGATAACCTAATCGGTTCAAGTTCCTGAAATGTGTAACGTAACTGATTCTATGTAAACTGCTGTGATAACATGTAACGGAACTGGTGCTATGTAAAGCGCTCTGATAACCTAATCGGTTCAAGTTCGCGCTATAGAAAACTCTAAAAATAAATAAATAAATAAATAAAATAAATAAAGCCCACTCAGTGCGGCCATCTTGCAGCCGGCCAAGCCACGCCCCCCAACTGTAGATCGTTACAGCAGATAATTGATGGACGGATGCTGACAATGCATTCTCCCCCAGTCAACAAAAGATATGGGTTAAATCAATTGTTCTTTTGCCCACTACGCAACCCCAGTTTGGACCCAGCCATATGCAAATCAGTCTTGACCCTGTGCCCCATGGGAACAGTCTGGACCGAAAACAAGCATCCTGGGACCGGTTTCAGGGTATGTCACCCTTCCTTAGCCAGGCTAGCTAGAATCCAGTGGCACAGTCAGTCAACTGTTGTTTTTGCATTTATCATCCAGAGTGGGACGCGTATGCCCAGATGTGGGTCCTGTGCTCTCCATGCCACTGGAATCAAGTTATCCTGGCTGAAGAGGGGTGAAACCCTGAAACCGGTCCTAGGATGCTTGTTTCCAGTCCAGAGAGGACCTGACTTGGGAGTTCAGGCTGGACTGTTACCATGAGGCACACGGTCAGGACTGATTTGCGTATGACTGAGTTCAAACTGGAATGGCATGGTGAGCAAAAAAGATGGGTTTAGGCCCAGATCTCTGTACTGGGGTGAATGTATGACATTGTTCTGCATTATGTCCATCAACTGTTTTTTTTTTTTTTGATAACTTTATTTCGGTCAATGACCATAAAAGTGCAATAATATGTACAGGCACAGAAATAAAACCTAAATACATTGAGATAAAAAAGTTATTAAACTTTGGTTATCAAAGATAAGAAAAAAGTGAGAAGCAATAGTCCGTTATTTCTTATTAATAAAAACAGTTCTTCTCCGCCACATGCCAAGTAAAAATCGGGAGACAGCAAAAACAATGGATGGGGCGGTATCGTAGGTTAAAACTCTGCAAGCTTGTACACAATGTCTGAAACCCAGGTTTTTGCATAATGGGATAATCCAGCATTTCCGATTTTCACTATATGCCGGACAGAAAAAGAAGATATGTACAATGTCTTCCCTACAGTATTTACAAGCAGGGCAGTTGGCCTCCATCGTTTTTGCCCATCTGGATGTCAATGCCCCAATCGGTATAGAGCCGTGCCTCAGTTGGATGTATAGTTTTCTTGCAAGTGGAGGCTGCACTAGGTCCAGAAACACCTCTGTCCTGGATTCGGCTTTCATCAGTAGGAACTCAGTAGACAGCCTGCCCAGGGAAGTTGAACAATGTAGCATTTTGAGGTTATGCGATCTTACAGCCGCCACTAATACAGTCCTTTGCATCCTCATGCAGCTGTCCTCCGGTGTATCCCAAAGTTGGGGTAGGCCAATTTGGTAGAGGAGAGCCTTTACATGTGCCAACCAGGGTATGTTCTTATTCTTTAGCTGCACCCAAATTGTAATGAACTCTACTCTAAAGGATACAAGCTCCGGCACAGACCAGAGCCTTCTCCAGTAGAGCAGAGGTCGTGCAGCTACCAAATCGTTAATGGGTTCCAAGCCCAAATCTAAGCGTAGTGGTACGAGGGGCGTACTTTGGGGGAGAGCAACTAGATGTCGCATGAAGGCCTGCTCGACCTTCAGTAAGTTGCATACATTCGTGTGTCTCCAAAGTTCTGCAGCGTACAAAGCTGCAGACCTGACCTGTGTTTTGTATATCTCAAGGGCAGGGGTAACTGGTTTAAAAGTTGAGGCTCTGTGGAGTCTGCCTATGCCTCCCATAATCTGTGCAAGTCTCGGGGAAGATTTAGAAACCTGGTGGTCCCATGTAAAGTGCTCAGTCAAAGTCACCCCCAGGTATATAAAGGTCTTGACTCGCTCTAGTGGAGTTCCATTCATTGTGGGATTTGGGTGGGTGTGCTTCGGGGATTGAAGATCATGAACTTGGTTTTCTCCAAGTTGACCGCCAATCCCTGCGAGGCACAAAAGGAGACAAACCCGTCCAGGACCCGCTGGATGCCCGATGATGTCCGCGACAACAACAAAGTGTCGTCTGCGAACATTAGAGCGGGCACCCTACCAGTAGCCAGGCATGGAGCATCGTTGTCCCTGACACAATTAAGTTTATCTATCAGGCCATTAACATACAAACTGAAAAGAGTGGGGGCCAGTACGCAACCCTGGCGTACGCCCCGGGTGACAGGGAAGCGGGCTGATAATTCCCCACACCTCACCTGAGCGTAATTCCTGGTGTGAAGTCTGATTAGGGCATCTAATAAGTAGGGAGGGAGACCAAGTTCCTCCAGCACCGTCCAGAGCCTCTCCCTAGGAACCAGATCGAATGCGGCCCGCAGGTCCACAAAGACAAGGTAAAGGCTGCCACCCTCTACTCTTGCAGTTTTCCAATATAGGACCTGGAGCCGAAAGATCTGGTCCAAAGTCGAGACCCCTGATCTAAATCCAGCTTGGAGGGTGGTTCAAAATTTATTCTCCTCCATCCAGCCCAATAATCTATAGAGTAGGATTCGGCCCATCAGTTTCTGGGTGGTGTCAAGTAAGCTAATTGGTCTGTAGTTTGATGGGACGAGCGGGCAGCCCTTATTAAAGATCGGAACAATCTCAGCTCCTAGCCTGGTCTCAGGTAATGAAGAACCCTGTTAAACCATATTAAACAAGACCATCAGGTATGGAGCCCAGATTTTTGGCTGGGAATGAAAAAGATCTCCCGGGAGATCTCCCGGGAGCTTGTCAAGACCCGGGGCTTTATTCAGAAGCAGTCTCTCAATTGCCAATTCAACTTCCCTGAGTGAGATGGGGTCTAAGCTATTGGTGGTGGTCCTATTATGGGCATCCTGTTGCTCTAACAGGAATCCAGGGCCCAAGGCCTCCGGCAGTCTACACTCGTGCAGGGGGTCTGGGGCTTTGGAAATCTTGGGAACTTACATGGTGTCCTGTTTTTGCATTTGTCACCCAGAGTGGGACGGGTATGCCCAGATGTGGGTCCTGTGCTCTCCATGTCACTGGAATCCAGCTATCCTGGCTGAAAATGGGTAAAACCCCAACGCCGGTCCTAGGAGGCTTGTTTTCAGTCCAGGGAGGACCTGGCTTGGCAGTTCGGGCTGGACTGTTCCCATGAGGCACAGGGTCAAGACTGATTTCCATATGGCTGAGTTCAAACTGGAATAGCATGGTGAGCAAAAAAAGATGGGTTTAGGCCCAGATCTCTGTACTGGGGTGAATGTATGACATTTTTCTGCATTGTGTCCATCAACTGTTGTTTTTGCATTAGCCCTAAACTGTAGATCGGCTGTTAAACACTCTGCTGACATTGCCGACCTCATCCATGCTCAGGATCTGGACCTTGTCATGTTGACGGAAACCTGCATAAATAACTCGGCTGCTCTCATCCTGGACTTATTAATGCCTCACAATTCTGATATCATTCGGTTGGGCAGAAAAAGTGGTCAAGCTGGAGGCATTGTATGTTTACATCGTAGCAATCTAACGGTGAAAGTACTTCATGCCGACCTTCTGCCGTCTTGTGAATACCTAGCATTGAAGTGACTGGTTGCAAAAATCACACATGCAAACTGCACATGTTTTACCACCCCCCTCGCGACAACCTCCCCTTCACAGAACAGATCATGGACATCGCAGATTTCCATGGCACTCAGATTTTCCTGGGAGATTTCAACCTTCACTGGAATGATGTAAATGATGTGGTGGTCAATGGCCTTAAATCCTTCCTACTTGACCTCAACCTAATCCAAATCTGTGACAGACCTACTAGTCTCAAAGGAGCTACCTTAGATCTTGTCATTGATAAGCCCAACTCCAGCCTCCTGGATTCAATCCTCTCATGTGATTGGACAGACCACTATTGCATCACCTTCCTTATCCTGTAATCGATAAGAGCAAGTAGACCCCAGCCTAAGAACCCAAAACCGCTCTCTGCGATAACATCCTGCCTCCCCATTGAACATGTCTGATGTCCACGACCTTACGGCCCACTATAACCACTCAATGCTTAATGTACTAGGCTCTGTTGCACCACTACAGCTTAAAAGAATTTCCTCTAAACTCTCAAAACCATGGTTTAAAGATAGTCTTAATTCCGAAAGAAGAAATCTAAGATTTACAGAAAGGCTGTGGGGGCCCTATCCCTTCCTTGAGCATCTCTACCACTCGAGATCCCTGAGAAGCGTATACAATAAACACATCAGATGCTCGAAGGCCACCTTTTTCAGAACTCAACTTGACCAAGCAAAAAACAGTCCAAAAAACTGTTTGAACTCATCAAGTCCCAAGCTAAGTCATCCTAACCTCTCATCACTGGGTCAAGGGACACTGCCGGACTGTGAAGAATTCGCTGATTTCTTCACAGATAAGACTATTAAGATTGAGACTGAATTGCGCTCTGCCCGTGATCACCTGTCAATCAGTCCACTGCTCACCCTCAGTCCCCCAGGCTTGGATATCACAACCCTCTAACTTCTAACCTTTTGCCGGAAGTTGGATCCTCCTTACTAGGATCGTCCGTGCATCACTTCAGCAAGGTGCTATTCTGGATTGCCTAAAATCTGGTCAAGTTACCCCGATTCTAAAGAAACCAACTGCTGATCCCACGGACCTTCATAACTTTCGCCAAATCTCTAATATTCCCACTATGGCAAAGCTCCTGGAGAAATCTGTCCTTGCCCAACCTTGTAATCACATCGACCATTTCCAACTCCTGGACCTATGCTAATCTGATTTCCGCCCGGGCCATAGTACAAAGTCTGCGCTAACCCACATTGTTGATGATGTGCTAAGAATGTTGGACCATAATGAGTCGTGCCTATTCTTGACCTTCCATCCGCTTTTGATACTGTCAAACACAATAACCTAATTGACCTCCTGGAACACAGGATGGGGCTGTCTGGGCCTGTACTAAACTGGTTCTCTTCGTTCTTTCAGAACAGATCCCAAAGCTTCAAGGTGAACCAATGCCAGTCCCATACTGCACCGGTCACTCTGGGGGTTCCCCAAGGTTCAGCACTCTCCCATGCTCTTTAACTTCTTCATGGAGCCTCTGACAGAAATTCTGAAATTGTCCTGAATGCACTATCATATGTATGTGGACGATACCAAACTATGCTTGAAGATCGCCTCCCCAGAGGACCTACAGTCCCTCAACTCAGTCCTGCTGGAAACACAAAGCTGGCTGACATGTAACAATCTGAAGCTAAATGCTCTAAAAACTGAGTTCCTCCTAATCTCACCCCACAAACCATCTCCGGTCATGGAACAATGGCTGAATCAGCTTACTGCTCTTAACTGTAGACCTCACCTTGTGGATTTGGCATCCTCTCTGGGAATTATATTAGACAAAAGTCTGAACATGCAGAAACACATCAGTTCCCTCACCAAAGGAGCGAACTTCCAACTCAGCATGTCAAGGAAGCTCGAACACTTTCTCCCTGCTTGTGACCTAAAGGTTGCAATGCAAGCATTTGTGATCTCAAAGCTGGACCATGGTAGTGCAACGCTTTGCGGCCTGCCCAGAGTGTAGACTGCTCCTCTTAGGGTGGCCCTCAATTCTGCTGCTAGGCTCATCACTGGCACCAGAAAATACAACCACATTTCTCTGGCCTTGATCGCCCTGAATTGGCTTCCATATAAAGCTCAGATACATTTAAAAAATGCATGCATGGCACACAAAGTTACCCACTTCAAGACCCAACAGTACCTCGCTCAGAAAGTGGAGCTCTCATGTGGTTCGAGAGCCTCCAGAAGCGCCAGCACCCTATTGCTCAAACCATAAAAATTCAAGGAAAAAAATATTTATAATCAAGCCTTCTGCGGTATGGCTCAGAGGATTTGGAACTCACTTCCCACCGATGTAAGGGTGAACCCTTCCACTGTCCTCTTCAAAAAAGAAGTCAAAGGGCTCCTGATTAATACATTTCTCCCTCAGGCTGGCTTGTTCACTTGATTCTGGGGCTATAACCGTTGATTTGTGGCCCAGCTGCCTGGCTCACGAGAAGGTCTGACATAAGACTGAATTTTTCGCTTTGTTTCTGTTTTGTTTGCTTGTACCCCTCTTGCCGCATAATCTGTAAAGTGCTCTGATACCCTCAGTGGTCATGTTCGCCAGCTAGACTCTATCCCAGTGCCTCAGTCTTCCTCCTCTCAAAATGCGGCAGTACTTTGGCTTTACAACCGTACTGGATCTAATCACAATCTATGTGACAAAAATTCTCTTTGTTGCAGGATTGGAGGGATTGTGCCGCTGCCTCCACAGTTTTGGGCCGACTGTATCATCGTAAACTTTTGCTACCCCCCAACTGTTAAGGTGACCCTATTTTAGTCCAAGCAAGGTGTCCAATGCCCGACTCAATAAAAGCTCTCTCTTTGGGTCTTTTCTAAAGGCATTTGGTGTCACCTGCCCCTACTGATTGCACGTCTGTTTCCTCACCAAAACCGCTATTTGGATCAGCCTTTGCATTGGAGCAGGTATGTGGTCTTGGCAAACGTTGAGGACATTGACTGACAAAGGGTGAAGGCATGTGCCCACAACAATGCTTTGGCCATGAACTCCCCAACTTCTGTGGGCCCTAATCTGAACTTGCCTCCGCCTGATGGGTGTGAAGTTTATGCAGGCCTTTGAGCTTAGATGAGGCCCCAAAAATGTTGTCACAATGATTAATCTTTATGATAACGATTTTTCCTGCACGGATAATAGGATTCTGTGTAGCTTGTTCTCTTGTATTGATGAATTAGCAATTAATCAAGCTGACCTGAGGGTTTTTTTTAAATTAATTGTTGCTGGTGACTTGAATGCAAAAGGGGACTTTTTGCTTTCTTTATCTTTGTTTTTTCCAACTTTGCCAATAGATTGAAGCCTTGGACCCAAGAGGACACTTGTATGTTTTCTTGTTACCCCATGACCTGAGTAGCGCGGTACCAGCTCAAGCAATTGTCAATACCTCAGCTCATACCGGGAGAGGTGGTGGGTCAATAATAGACTCACAGAGTTTGCAAGCCCTTATTGCTGAAGGGAGAGTTCGCCCCACTCCCCACAATGACCATAACCCCCTTTCCAAGGAACATATATTATCAGGGGGAGTAAACAGCCCTTGGTCACCAAGATGCAGGGCGCAGACTCGTCTGAGACTCTGATGATTTGCATGGTGTAACGATCTAGCTTCCTACTGAATGTGCTGATCTAGTGGCAGTGTACATCTGAGGTATTAGGGCCCCTAGATATATTGACACGTTTTATCAATCTAACTGCATATTAGGGTCCTCTTGTCAAAGCCGATACACACCAAGCTTAGAAATAAGAAGTCCTGGCTTGACAAGGTATGCTGAACATTCAACAAAAAGCTATGCTCAGCATTGAAACAAGTCCCAACGGATCAGAGGGCCATTAGCACTTGCAGAAAGAATTACATTCTGGCCCTAAAAAAAATAGGAGCGCTGAGCTGAGGTTCGAGAAGTGAGATACATTAGTGGTAGCTCGCCAGGCAAGGGACAAACAGGCCTTTTGGAAAACAGTTAGAGCAGCTTCTGCTCCAGGAGACATCCCCGATCTAGTGGCTACCCACATTGGCCCAGACAGGTGGACAGATCATTGTAGTAAAATATACTTGGCTAGCATCCCTTGTAGTGAGGACAGGCTGTTGGTCATACCGGTACCCTTGCACCTCCGCTTTACTGTTGAGGAAGTCCTTAAGGTTATCCAAAATAGCCCTATAAATAAAGGCAGTGGGCCGGTTAGGGTGCCCATGGACATATTCAAAGTTAATCTGGGAACTGGTCACCACTTTTAATGTCTTTAACTGTGTAACTGCGTGCAAAGTAGGCATCCCACCGACTTGGCGCCAGTCAGTTATTGTTCCAGGCCCATTTCTCTCCTTGACTCTGCCACAAAATAATTAGGTGTATTATATGGATCGCCTGCTAGAGTGGACATTGGAGAGAATAATATTTCTGCTGCCCAATATGGCTTTAGAAAAGGCCTTGGCACTATTGATCAGTGTTTAAACCTCTACCTGCTGGTAGCTAAATACAGGGACGCCAAGGGTAGCTCTCCAGCTGGCATTTATGGATTTGTCGAGTGCCTTTAACTCTGTTATTCAGTCAAAGCTGTGGAACATTTGAACATCTTTTGGCCTGGAGGCTGGCCTAGTTGCTTTCTTGCACCATCTTTACAGAGACTTGAAAGCATCTGTTAGCAAACGGTGAGTGTTCCTCTACTTTTTTTGGTCAATTGTGGGGTTAGACAGGTGTGCGTGCTTGCTCCAATCCTGTTTTTGCTCTACATAAATTATCTTGAACTGGCGCTTGTGGATGCACCTTCTGTTAACAACAAGCCCATTTTGGGTCTCCTCTATGCGGATGACCCCGTACTACTGGGCAGGACTGCAAACAGCCTGAAGGTATTCATAACAAGCTTTTTAGCTTTATGGAGAAATTAGATTTGCAGGCCAACTTTTCTATGACTTATATAGTGGTATGCCGTCCCAAACACATGCCCTATGAGCATAGGGGAAATGTATTGCAAGAGTGAGCCAGTTTTTTTTATTTGGGACCGACATTTGATGAGGCGTGTTCTTGGGCACAATGCTTTGGGAATAGTATAGGTTGTTACTCTCAAGCAGTAGGTTCTATTTTTTTTCCCCTTGCCAGGACTTGGGGGGTGGGGGAGAGTAAAACAGTTAACCCACTCTTGCAAATATGTGAGCAAGTGCCTCCGTTCTTTGACCTACAGTTCGGGGATATTGGGCTACAGGATCATAAGCAGGGTACAAGTTGAAAGAGAATAGAGTCTTTAGGCGGATTTTGGTAGTACCTCTCACAACCCCCCACTTTATCGCCCAGCAAGCGCTTGGCTTGGAACATGTGGAGGACCAGTTAAATCTTGTCCCTCTAGTATTATGGTGCTCAAAGTACATTGCGCATTAGGCAAATAATGCACTACATTATTATAACTTTAATAGGTACCTTAATAAATCTATGAATTAGCCATGTATTTGATTGTTTAAAGGAATATAAGCAACAACTCAACCACCTGTTTCGGATAGAGACTATTACCCACAGATTCCTGACCTTGTGAATTCCCCCAGATGGTGAAAAATGCGAACAGTTCAACCATGTTTAAAAAAATGCATTTTATTGATGTTATCAAACAGTTCCCAAATGCGATACAGTGCATGAAAACAGATAGGCATCAGAGATGGCAGCATGGTTACAACAGAACAATTCAGCTTCAAGGTGACAAGGTTCAAGACCTAACGTTACAGCCTATGACTATTTTGCAAGCCCTAAGTCTCCTACCCCATGTGTAAGTCTTTTACTGCAGAGCTATGTGAGCGCATTCCTCTGAAAATGGACCATGGCCAATTCAACCATGAGAATTGTTTCTAATGTTACTCCTATCTATCACTAATACCGCTACACTAGCGAGAATATATCGTGAGCACTCTTCTGCCAGACCTGTTGGAATGATATCCAGGTATAAAGTGTCTGGAATACAGCCTCAGTCCATTAGCAAATGCACCTGTCTAAATGTGCATGCCTACACACTTCTCTTTCACGCCTAGCTTCCTTCTTAGGATGTAGGTCGGGGCAAGCTGGGCTGCGTCTTAGTGATAGCTCACTGCAGGTTCCATGATAACTTTGGCATGAAGTCACTCACCGAATTCAGAATGGGCGCTGTTTAAATAATAAAACACCATCCTCATCGTACTGTGTCAAAGGTGCAGAACCTGCAAAAACAACAAGTGATGGACCGAATGTGGATCAATGTCACACATTCCCCCAGTCAAAAGATCTGGGCCCAAATCCATCGTTTTTTTGCACTCCACACCACCCTGGGTTAGACAATGGCGATATGCAAATCAGCTCTGACCCTGTTGCCCCATGGGAACAGTCCAGTCCGAACTACAAAAGCCATGTCCTTCCCAGAACGGAATCAAGCATCCGAGGACCGGACCGGTTTCGAGGTAACACCTCTCATCAGCCCGGCTAGCTTGACTTCAAGTGGTGTGGAGTGCCTGGGACCCACGTCTGGGCATCCCCAGCGCACTTAGGGCGGCAATTGCAAAAACAACAAGTGATGGACCGAATGTGGATCAATGTCACACATTCCCCCAGTCAAAAGATCTGGGCCCAAATCCATCGTTTTTTTGCACTCCACACCACCCTGGGTTAGACAATGGCGATATGCAAATCAGCTCTGACCCTGTTGCCCCATGGGAACAGTCCAGTCCGAACTACAAAAGCCATGTCCTTCCCAGAACGGAATCAAGCATCCGAGGACCGGACCGGTTTCGAGGTAACACCTCATCAGCCCGGCTAGCTTGACTCCAAGTGGTGTGGAGTGCCTGGGACCCACGTCTGGGCATCCCCAGCGCACTTAGGGCGGCAATTGCAAAAACAACAAGTGATGGACCGAATGTGGATCAATGTCACACATTCCCCCAGTCAAAAGATCTGGGCCCAAATCCATCGTTTTTTTGCACTCCACACCACCCTGGGTTAGACAATGGTGATATGCAAATCAGCTCTGACCCTGTTGCCCCATGGGAACAGTCCAGTCCGAACTACAAAAGCCATGTCCTTCCCAGAACGGAATCAAGCATCCGAGGACCGGACCGGTTTCGAGGTAACACCTCTCATCAGCCCGGCTAGCTTGACTCCAAGTGGTGTGGAGTGCCTGGGACCCACGTCTGGGCATCCCCAGCGCACTTAGGGCGGCAATTGCAAAAACAACAAGTGATGGACCGAATGTGGATCAATGTCACACATTCCCCCAGTCAAAAGATCTGGGCCCAAATCCATCGTTTTTTTGCACTCCACACCACCCTGGGTTAGACAATGGCGATATGCAAATCAGCTCTGACCCTGTTGCCCCATGGGAACAGTCCAGTCCGAACTACAAAAGCCATGTCCTTCCCAGAACAGAATCAAGCATCCGAGGACCGGACCGGTTTCGAGGTAACACCTCTCATCAGCCCGGCTAGCTTGACTCCAAGTGGTGTGGAGTGCCTGGGACCCACGTCTGGGCATCCCCAGCGCACTTAGGGCGGCAATTGCAAAAACAACAAGTGATGGACCGAATGTGGATCAATGTCACACATTCCCCCAGTCAAAAGATCTGGGCCCAAATCCATCGTTTTTTTGCACTCCACACCACCCTGGGTTAGACAATGGCGATATGCAAATCAGCTCTGACCCTGTTGCCCCATGGGAACAGTCCAGTCCGAACTACAAAAGCCATGTCCTTCCCAGAACGGAATCAAGCATCCGAGGACCGGACCGGTTTCGAGGTAACACCTCTCATCAGCCCGGCTAGCTTGACTCCAAGTGGTGTGGAGTGCCTGGGACCCACGTCTGGGCATCCCCAGCGCACTTAGGGCGGCAATTGCAAAAACAACAAGTGATGGACCGAATGTGGATCAATGTCACACATTCCCCCAGTCAAAAGATCTGGGCCCAAATCCATCGTTTTTTTGCACTCCACACCACCCTGGGTTAGACAATGGCGATATGCAAATCAGCTCTGACCCTGTTGCCCCATGGGAACAGTCCAGTCCGAACTACAAAAGCCATGTCCTTCCCAGAACGGAATCAAGCATCCGAGGACCGGACCGGTTTCGAGGTAACACCTCTCATCAGCCCGGCTAGCTTGACTCCAGGTGGTGTGGAGTGCCTGGGACCCACGTCTGGGCATCCCCAGCGCACTTAGGGCGGCAATTGCAAAAACAACAAGTGATGGACCGAATGTGGATCAATGTCACACATTCCCCCAGTCAAAAGATCTGGGCCCAAATCCATCGTTTTTTTGCACTCCACACCACCCTGGGTTAGACAATGGCGATATGCAAATCAGCTCTGACCCTGTTGCCCCATGGGAACAGTCCAGTCCGAACTACAAAAGCCATGTCCTTCCCAGAACGGAATCAAGCATCCGAGGACCGGACCGGTTTCGAGGTAACACCTCTCATCAGCCCGGCTAGCTTGACTTCAAGTGGTGTGGAGTGCCTGGGACCCACGTCTGGGCATCCCCAGCGCACTTAGGGCGGCAATTGCAAAAACAACAAGTGATGGACCGAATGTGGATCAATGTCACACATTCCCCCAGTCAAAAGATCTGGGCCCAAATCCATCGTTTTTTTGCACTCCACACCACCCTGGGTTAGACAATGGCGATATGCAAATCAGCTCTGACCCTGTTGCCCCATGGGAACAGTCCAGTCCGAACTACAAAAGCCATGTCCTTCCCAGAACGGAATCAAGCATTCGAGGACCGGACCGGTTTCGAGGTAACACCTCTCATCAGCCCGGCTAGCTTGACTTCAAGTGGTGTGGAGTGCCTGGGACCCACGTCTGGGCATCCCCAGCGCACTTAGGGCGGCAATTGCAAAAACAACAAGTGATGGACCGAATGTGGATCAATGTCACACATTCCCCCAGTCAAAAGATCTGGGCCCAAATCCATCGTTTTTTTGCACTCCACACCACCCTGGGTTAGACAATGGCGATATGCAAATCAGCTCTGACCCTGTTGCCCCATGGGAACAGTCCAGTCCGAACTACAAAAGCCATGTCCTTCCCAGAACGGAATCAAGCATCCGAGGACCGGACCGGTTTCGAGGTAACACCTCATCAGCCCGGCTAGCTTGACTCCAAGTGGTGTGGAGTGCCTGGGACCCACGTCTGGGCATCCCCAGCGCACTTAGGGCGGCAATTGCAAAAACAACAAGTGATGGACCGAATGTGGATCAATGTCACACATTCCCCCAGTCAAAAGATCTGGGCCCAAATCCATCGTTTTTTTGCACTCCACACCACCCTGGGTTAGACAATGGTGATATGCAAATCAGCTCTGACCCTGTTGCCCCATGGGAACAGTCCAGTCCGAACTACAAAAGCCATGTCCTTCCCAGAACGGAATCAAGCATCCGAGGACCGGACCGGTTTCGAGGTAACACCTCTCATCAGCCCGGCTAGCTTGACTCCAAGTGGTGTGGAGTGCCTGGGACCCACGTCTGGGCATCCCCAGCGCACTTAGGGCTGCAATTGCAAAAACAACAAGTGATGGACCGAATGTGGATCAATGTCACACATTCCCCCAGTCAAAAGATCTGGGCCCAAATCCATCGTTTTTTTGCACTCCACACCACCCTGGGTTAGACAATGGCGATATGCAAATCAGCTCTGACCCTGTTGCCCCATGGGAACAGTCCAGTCCGAACTACAAAAGCCATGTCCTTCCCAGAACAGAATCAAGCATCCGAGGACCGGACCGGTTTCGAGGTAACACCTCTCATCAGCCCGGCTAGCTTGACTCCAAGTGGTGTGGAGTGCCTGGGACCCACGTCTGGGCATCCCCAGCGCACTTAGGGCTGCAATTGCAAAAACAACAAGTGATGGACCGAATGTGGATCAATGTCACACATTCCCCCAGTCAAAAGATCTGGGCCCAAATCCATCGTTTTTTTGCACTCCACACCACCCTGGGTTAGACAATGGCGATATGCAAATCAGCTCTGACCCTGTTGCCCCATGGGAACAGTCCAGTCCGAACTACAAAAGCCATGTCCTTCCCAGAACGGAATCAAGCATCCGAGGACCGGACCGGTTTCGAGGTAACACCTCTCATCAGCCCGGCTAGCTTGACTCCAAGTGGTGTGGAGTGCCTGGGACCCACGTCTGGGCATCCCCAGCGCACTTAGGGCGGCAATTGCAAAAACAACAAGTGATGGACCGAATGTGGATCAATGTCACACATTCCCCCAGTCAAAAGATCTGGGCCCAAATCCATCGTTTTTTTGCACTCCACACCACCCTGGGTTAGACAATGGCGATATGCAAATCAGCTCTGACCCTGTTGCCCCATGGGAACAGTCCAGTCCGAACTACAAAAGCCATGTCCTTCCCAGAACGGAATCAAGCATCCGAGGACCGGACCGGTTTCGAGGTAACACCTCTCATCAGCCCGGCTAGCTTGACTCCAAGTGGTGTGGAGTGCCTGGGACCCACGTCTGGGCATCCCCAGCGCACTTAGGGCGGCAATTGCAAAAACAACAAGTGATGGACCGAATGTGGACCAATGTCACACATTCCCCCAGTCAAAAGATCTGGGCCCAAATCCATCGTTTTTTTGCACTCCACACCACCCTGGGTTAGACAATGGCGATATGCAAATCAGCTCTGACCCTGTTGCCCCATGGGAACAGTCCAGTCCGAACTACAAAAGCCATGTCCTTCCCAGAACGGAATCAAGCATCCGAGGACCGGACCGGTTTCGAGGTAACACCTCTCATCAGCCCGGCTAGCTTGACTCCAAGTGGTGTGGAGTGCCTGGGACCCACGTCTGGGCATCCCCAGCGCACTTAGGGCGGCAATTGCAAAAACAACAAGTGATGGACCGAATGTGGATCAATGTCACACATTCCCCCAGTCAAAAGATCTGGGCCCAAATCCATCGTTTTTTTGCACTCCACACCACCCTGGGTTAGACAATGGCGACATGCAAATCAGCTCTGACCCTGTTGCCCCATGGGAACAGTCCAGTCCGAACTACAAAAGCCATGTCCTTCCCAGAACGGAATCAAGCATCCGAGGACCGGACCGGTTTCGAGGTAACACCTCTCATCAGCCCGGCTAGCTTGACTCCAAGTGGTGTGGAGTGCCTGGGACCCACGTCTGGGCATCCCCAGCGCACTTAGGGCGGCAATTGCAAAAACAACAAGTGATGGACCGAATGTGGATCAATGTCACACATTCCCCCAGTCAAAAGATCTGGGCCCAAATCCATCGTTTTTTTGCACTCCACACCACCCTGGGTTAGACAATGGCGATATGCAAATCAGCTCTGACCCTGTTGCCCCATGGGAACAGTCCAGTCCGAACTACAAAAGCCATGTCCTTCCCAGAATGGAATCAAGCATCCGAGGACCGGACCGGTTTCGAGGTAACACCTCTCATCAGCCCGGCTAGCTTGACTCCAGGTGGTGTGGAGTGCCTGGGACCCACGTCTGGGCATCCCCAGCGCACTTAGGGCGGCAATTGCAAAAACAACAAGTGATGGACCGAATGTGGATCAATGTCACACATTCCCCCAGTCAAAAGATCTGGGCCCAAATCCATCGTTTTTTTGCACTCCACACCACCCTGGGTTAGACAATGGCGATATGCAAATCAGCTCTGACCCTGTTGCCCCATGGGAACAGTCCAGTCCGAACTACAAAAGCCATGTCCTTCCCAGAACGGAATCAAGCATCCGAGGACCGGACCGGTTTCGAGGTAACACCTCTCATCAGCCCGGCTAGCTTGACTCCAAGTGGTGTGGAGTGCCTGGGACCCACGTCTGGGCATCCCCAGCGCACTTAGGGCAGCAATTGCAAAAACAACAAGTGATGGACCGAATGTGGATCAATGTCACACATTCCCCCAGTCAAAAGATCTGGGCCCAAATCCATCGTTTTTTTGCACTCCACACCACCCTGGGTTAGACAATGGCGATATGCAAATCAGCTCTGACCCTGTTGCCCCATGGGAACAGTCCAGTCCGAACTACAAAAGCCATGTCCTTCCCAGAACAGAATCAAGCATCCGAGGACCGGACCGGTTTCGAGGTAACACCTCTCATCAGCCCGGCTAGCTTGACTCCAAGTGGTGTGGAGTGCCTGGGACCCACGTCTGGGCATCCCCAGCGCACTTAGGGCGGCAATTGCAAAAACAACAAGTGATGGACCGATTGTGGATCAATGTCACACATTCCCCCAGTCAAAAGATCTGGGCCCAAATCCATCGTTTTTTTGCACTCCACACCACCCTGGGTTAGACAATGGCGATATGCAAATCAGCTCTGACCCTGTTGCCCCATGGGAACAGTCCAGTCCGAACTACAAAAGCCATGTCCTTCCCAGAACGGAATCAAGCATCCGAGGACCGGACCGGTTTCGAGGTAACACCTCTCATCAGCCCGGCTAGCTTGACTCCAAGTGGTGTGGAGTGCCTGGGACCCACGTCTGGGCATCCCCAGCGCACTTAGGGCGGCAATTGCAAAAACAACAAGTGATGGACCGAATGTGGATCAATGTCACACATTCCCCCAGTCAAAAGATCTGGGCACAAATCCATTGTTTGTTTGCACTCCACACCACCCTGGGTTAGACAATGGCGATATGCAAATCAGCTCTGACCCTGTTGCCCCATGGGAACAGTCCAGTCCGAACTACAAAAGCCATGTCCTTCCCAGAACGGAATCAAGCATCCGAGGACCGGACCGGTTTCGAGGTAACACCTCTCATCAGCCCGGCTAGCTTGACTCCAAGTGGTGTGGAGTGCCTGGGACCCACGTCTGGGCATCCCCAGCGCACTTAGGGTGGCAATTGCAAAAACAACAAGTGATGGACCGAATGTGGATCAATGTCACACATTCCCCCAGTCAAAAGATCTGGGCCCAAATCCATCGTTTTTTTGCACTCCGCACCACCCTGGGTTAGACAATGGCGATATGCAAATCAGCTCTGACCCTGTTGCCCCATGGGAACAGTCCAGTCCGAACTACAAAAGCCATGTCCTTCCCAGAACGGAATCAAGCATCCGAGGACCGGACCGGTTTCGAGGTAACACCTCTCATCAGCCTGGCTAGCTTGACTCCAAGTGGTGTGGAGTGCCTGGGACCCACGTCTGGGCATCCCCAGCGCACTTAGGGCGGCAATTGCAAAAACAACAAGTGATGGACCGATTGTGGATCAATGTCACACATTCCCCCAGTCAAAAGATCTGGGCCCAAATCCATCGTTTTTTTGCACTCCACACCACCCTGGGTTAGACAATGGCGATATGCAAATCAGCTCTGACCCTGTTGCCCCATGGGAACAGTCCAGTCCGAACTACAAAAGCCATGTCCTTCCCAGAACGGAATCAAGCATCTGAGGACCGGACCGGTTTCGAGGTAACACCTCTCATCAGCCCGGCTAGCTTGACTCCAAGTGGTGTGGAGTGCCTGGGACCCACGTCTGGGCATCCCCAGCGCACTTAGGGCGGCAATTGCAAAAACAACAAGTGATGGACCGAATGTGGATCAATGTCACACATTCCCCCAGTCAAAAGATCTGGGCCCAAATCCATCGTTTTTTTGCACTCCACACCACCCTGGGTTAGACAATGGCGATATGCAAATCAGCTCTGACCCTGTTGCCCCATGGGAACAGTCCAGTCCGAACTACAAAAGCCATGTCCTTCCCAGAACGGAATCAAGCATCCGAGGACCGGACCGGTTTCGAGGTAACGCCTCTCATCAGCCCGGCTAGCTTGACTCCAAGTGGTGTGGAGTGCCTGGGACCCACGTCTGGGCATCCCCAGCGCACTTAGGGCGGCAATTGCAAAAACAACAAGTGATGGACCGAATGTGGATCAATGTCACACACTCCCCCAGTCAAAAGATCTGGGCCCAAATCCATCGTTTTTTTGCACTCCACACCACCCTGGGTTAGACAATGGCGATATGCAAATCAGCTCTGACCCTGTTGCCCCATGGGAACAGTCCAGTCCGAACTACAAAAGCCATGTCCTTCCCAGAACGGAATTAAGCATCCGAGGACCGGACCGGTTTCGAGGTAACACCTCTCATCAGCCCGGCTAGCTTGACTCCAAGTGGTGTGGAGAACAGCGTCTTTAGTTAGCCTGGGGAGATAGTTATCTGATACGAGGACAAAAATATAACAAGGGCATTGAGTTCTAATATGTGTTACCCTGGAAATAACTGTATGACTACTAGTAATAAATGTGTATATGGCACTTGATTGTATTAGGAGACAACGTGCTACCCACCATTAGAAAAATATGGCAAGTACAAAAGGAAAGCTTAAACTTAGGCTAAATGTAAGGTCTACAACAGTGCTATTATATACAGCAAACTAATTTCCAGATAACTGCCACATTTGTACATTTGATGCCATCCTCTTTGGTAGGCACATATCCCAAATATGCATTTATCATGCACAGTGGAATGAGGAAACACTGCTTCTAATTCATAGGTTTTATTTGCTAACTGAAACAGTATTGCATTGCATTTAGCTGGAAAACCACCCATCATAGTAGTGTTGGTCTGTGGTTTATTGGCTGTAGCCTATTTTGGTGTAAGTTTTTGTTTAGTCCTTACTCCCTCAGTACCTCGATGATCCTATGTACTGTCTCAGTTGTCTTTAAATGGTTAAAACCTCTGTAAGCCTTTTCATAGTCTCTGCTACGGGAAGGCGTTCCTGTTCTGGAGATGTGTACATAGCTAGTAGTATTGGCCACGTCTGCCCTGTCAATATCACTGATCCTAACCATGCTTTTTGTACATCATGTGGAATTTGCCCCTGAAACAACTTTAAGTTCTCAGTGTAAGTTATAGGCACTTCAGTATTAACCAAAGGGTCATATCAGGATGGAGGATCAATCTTTACATACTTTGCATAGTATAGCCAATGATGAAATGATGAAAATGTTGTTGGTATCTCAGTATTCCAACTTTCAGGATACAATAAATAGATTTTACACTTAGGAATTGCCTAATTATTGTTGTCAGATAAATTTACATAGGTCCTGTGGAAAGCCAAAGACCCACAGGGTTCTGTGAATATGGCTGAAACATTGTAGGCCATTATAAAAGTAAGAGTACTAATAGCCGTATTCCAACACTCTGTTTTTAATCTATTTAAGATAACTAGGAATAAACTATTACACTGGTTTATAAATGACTGTTATACTCATTTTCTCTGGCACAGGGAGAATTCTTCCTCTTCACATGAAACAACCCTTGCTTCCACTAATTGTGGTCGTAGCCTACAGTGTGGGAATGCAGAGTGATGAACATTGCCACAGTTTTGTGAGTGAGGGCATTGCAATTCCCAGTTAAAAACTGTCCCTAATTGGGGTTAATGAAATTTATTAGCGCTATTCTTCTTAACTTGTTTGATAATTATTGGCATTTAACCGGCAATCCTGGTGCTATGGTGAACATCCATGGCGAATGATTGTAATACCTGAAGTAGAATCTGTTCGTGTTAGTCTTTTGTGTATGTAAGAACATGATGAAAATGAAAAGCTGATGCTTGGGGACTTTGTATTCCTAAATGCGAAAACTGATATTTTGAGGGGAAAAATGTTTATGCAGGAAAGCTGTATGTTCAGGACAACTGTTTTTTTTTAAATGTGGAGTTGTACTTACTTGAAATAAATATATGTATTTTCAGCAACTGATCTGCTGAAGAAGGCTAAAGGTTGCAATTCCAAAATGCATAGAACTTTGATATTTGAGTGATAGTTTAAGCTGAATTGAGGAGACCCACTGCTGTGGTTACATTGTTTGTGTCAGATTGCATATGATGCTTTGGCTGTTATTTCGTTGCTCGGGTAATATTGATCAGCTTTTTCATGGCGTTTCCGTTTTAAAGAAGGAAATTGGGTAAGCTTGAATGACTGGAGCCATTTGTGGCAAGATGTAGACAGGATGAATGGAAAGTGAAGAGCTTAAGCTCACAACTGAAACAGTGGTCTAGTCGGATGTATTCCTTTTGTACTGTTGATCTGTGTAAGATTGCCCTGAAATATCCTGTCCCCTTGTTTTTGAGGGATTGCCCTCATGTTTCTCTTTAAACTCCATAAGGACTGTCACAGACATGTCTGTGGCAGATCTTCATTCGGTTTACCTGTGGTGCCTGGGATCAAGCCACAACTCTACATCTTGCAATGACTCTGTGTTGATGAACCAAAGGCCATATGAGACCACAAGGTGAATCTCTGTCGTCAAGCACCTAAAAAGACTCCACTCTACTCCGAGACTGACCCAAGTTGAAGGTGAATCTCTGTCGCCAAGCACCGAAAAAGACCCCACTACGAGACTGTTCCAAGTCAAAGGGTTGGTCCTGGTCTAGAGGATATTCCTTTGACAGTCGTCATCGTACTCTGGGTCTTCAGGTACGTTGAAGAAAAAACACAAAAAATCCAATTGGAACTCAGCCTCTTCCTGCCACTCGCACATTCCTGGGAATGTGTGAGGGTCTCACCATGCCACTCGATCTTGCTCTTAAAGTTCTGAGCCTATCCTGCAACTTGCTTTCACACAACCAGAGTATCTGGGGCCGTCTGCAACACCGAGACAAATCCAAGAATTCTGCATTCCACGCCAGTTCCTGGAGCATGAACACCAATTCTGAATCACTTTGATGCCGGAGGATAAGGTGCCTGTTGTGCTCTCTGAGACGGCTACGTTATGACCTCGACCAAGCTGTGTTCAGCTTCCATCGAGGTGCTGCCTCTCCCCCTTGAATTGCCACCCCCACAAGGAAGGACTCTTACGCTTCAGTCCTTATTTAGGAGTAATTTAGACAATGATTACGACATGCTGATGAGACTGGGCTACCATACCACAAGGAACATTGGTTTGATGACCTTCAAGAAGCCATTGTCCTTGAAACTTCCCCTTAGTCAGGGCTCCTTTAACTCACTGGTCCTGCCACTGAGGAGAGCGCTTCTTACGCCATGGTTATGTGTACAGTGGCCGTAGTTCTTCATCTCAATCTCCCCACCTTTATAAGTAAAAACAAATGTCTAAACAGAAGTAGTCCATTAAGGCCAAACATCTACTTAGTGATGCGCTGGCTCAGGTCCTCCCAGGTGCCCCAGGCAACCTCCAACTTGCCCTTACCCAAGCCATACAGGACGGTTGTGATGCATCCAAGTTCAAAATTTGTTTTGGCTTGGACACCACTGATTCCATCAGGCGAGCCATTGGTACCTGCGCACTTCACCTCTGTGCCACTGATTCCATCAGGCGAGCCATTGGTACCTGCGCACTTCACCTCTGTGCCTGGCTGTGGTCAAAACAGTTTCTCAGGCGATGTCCAATCTTCCCTCATGCACATGTTCTTTCATGGGACTCGCCTATTTGGCGACACAGCTGATTCTGCTCTAAACGATTCAAGGAGAGCAGGGCAACTGCATGCTTTCTGGGCTCATCTTCCATGCCTCGCCAGTCGTATCAACTCTACTGTTGATTTTGTAGCTTCGGCAGAGGTACCCCATACTGTCAACCAATTGAGCCTCAGCAGGGTACACAGCAATTTTGTGGTTGCAGCGCCCACCACCCCCAGGCCCGGGCCAATGAGCCACCCTCTGGCCCACCTGCCAAATCCGTTTAGTGTGACCTTAATCATGCTGGTTGGAGGCAGGCTCTGACAATTCTTGCTAGGTTGGCTGACCATAACGTTGGACAGGTGGTTCTTGCAGATAATGAAAAATTTCCTAGCTATTGTAAGGGAAAGTTTCAATTCTATTAAGGAATCAGAGGCGAGGATTATGCCTTCTTTCTCCTTTTTATTTAAACAGCAGCCACTACAAGACAACAACAACAAACTTCCTTTCCCATCATCCCTGGGAAGGAATTGAAACAACAATTAAAAGTCCTGGTCCAATCAGGGCCGACCACCCTCTTCACAGTGAGTTGTCCCTCTTTTCTCAACCTCTTTTTTCCTGCGTCCAAGCCGACCACGTAAGATTCTTCATTCCTGTTGCGAGGACTCCGTCACTGCAAATCAGAGAGAGAGCCTCATAATAGGCCCAGTGAGCATTACACTCTGGCCAAAAAACATATCCAGGACACCAAGAGAAACATGAACATTCACAAGTCATAGTTTGCAAGAATACTGGATAATCAATAGATAAAACCTTCCTACTTACTCTCATAAGTTGATCCACGAGTCCGGGTGGGTCTTTAATCCTAGGGAGGGCTAATTCTTGCCTCTGAGGACCTTTTTCATTCCATGGCTGGACCAGAGGCGAAGATTATGCTAGTTTAAAGCTTGGCCACCACCACGGCCGCAATGGAGGTGTCTGGTTTAAAGTGGAACCTTTTAAAGATTGAGTCAGATGACCAGTCAGCTGCATTTATGATAATATCCTCCAAGCCGGCCCCCAAATCAAAGGCTTTGTAGGCCATTGCCCCGAGCACTGAGTGGGCACCAAAACACTTATTGTCAATGCCCGCCTCGTGCATTATCCATCGCACCCATCTGGCAATAGTAGGAAAGGAGACCGCCGTGAAAGGGTTCCTCAAAGCAATCAAAAGCGGTCTCTCTCTGTGTGGACGAAGCTCCGCAGTAGCTGCCTCGTATGCCTTAATACATCTGACCACACACAATTTGGGTGCATCTGGGAATGCTGGGTAGGAGATTTCTCTAGAATTGCATTTGGTTCGCCTGTAACACATGGAACGTGACTCCATCCAGGGTGAAAAACTGTCCTGAAATATTCAGGGCCCGTACATCGGACACTCTCCTGCATGAGATCAGACACAAAAGAGTGGCCAACTTGGCCGACAACTGTTTCCTAGAAAGATATCTATTGCCTGGCCAGTCCAAAAGGAGCCTCAAAACCTTATTTTCATCCTAAAGAGTCGAGTATCTCGGTTCTGGGGAAGGGATAAATTTATGCCATGAAGTAGCTTCTTGACAAGGGGGTGTTTCCCCACTGGAAGACCTGCAATCAACACATGACCCGCTGAGATTGCGGTCCAAAAGGTATTGACGGATCTGTAGGCCAGACTGTCTTCCGCCAAAGACGCCCAAAAATGTTTAGGATGTAGACAAAGTCCACAGATTCCGTTGCTGACACCAACCCATCCCACGAGACCAAGCTGAACGATATCGCTTGTCTGTGCCATCCGCACAAGCTTTGGATAGAAGTACTGCAGTGCGATAAGCTAGGGACCTGCCAACGTGACCTGTAATCCTCCACGCCATAAGCTGAAAGATGCCGGCTGTCACCATAGGGTGAGGATCTCCGGAGGGATCGGTCAGGAGAAGAGGATACTGGTGTAGACGGATTGGAGAAGCCCAAGAAAGTTCCATCAGAACTGGAAATTAAACTTGCGACTTCTATGTCGGGGTGATCACCACCAGATCTGCTTGCTGCCGGTGCACCACAATCGTGAGGCGAGTGATCATAGAGAACCAGACTTGGAGAAAGGCGATGGTTGGCACCCTCCCTGATCCGACCTCCAAATGAAGTACCGGGGGAGCTGATTGTCGAGGCGGTATTCAAAAAGGTCTATCGTGAAAGGGCCCTAAAGGAAAGATAGGGCCTGGAACATGTCCGGATCCAGCTTCCACAAGCTGGAATCCCGCAGATGACGTGATTGCCAATCCGCCACCTGATTGGCTGACCCCGGAAGATGCTCTGCCGTCACTGAGACTTGATTTTCCAGACAGTATTCCCAAAGCTTCTTCGCTAGATCAGAGAGAGCTTTGGATTGCGTGCCCCCCAGGTGATTGATATAGCGAACTGCCTCCACATTGTCCATCTTCAAAAGAACACATTAATTCACCTGGTCCTTGGTTCAACATTTGACTGCGAAGGAACCTGCCATCAGCTCTAGGCAGTTGATGTTGGGGGACTGTTCTGAAGCGCACCATACACCTCCGGTGGTAAGATCGCTACAACGAGCCCCCCAGCCCGTACCGCTGGCTTTGGACTCGATTGCCAGATCCGGCTGTGATCCGAAAAGGGCGTGCCCGTTCCACGCCTCCATGTGGGAAAGCCACCACAAAGCTCCTCTCTGGCCTCGTTTGACGGGAACACACTTAGAGTACGTAAGACCCCGCTCGAAAATGCAGGGGACCTGGAAAAATGGCCTGGATCGAGGAGGACTGCAGACCTTCTAATCTCGCTGAGGGAAGTTCTTGGCCTCACTAGCATCCTTCGTACTGCTAAGTGAATTTTCGCCATCTTCCTGGATGGGAGACTCCGGGTCGAGGCTCTAGAATTGATCACAAACCCCAGGAAAGTGAATTTCTGGGAAGGAACCAGAGACGACTTCCCTTGGTTGATGACAAACCCAAAGGATTGTAGAAGATTCACTGCTCTCCTGAGGTGTTGTGACAAAGCCCCTGGACATTCGTCCAACATCAGCATGTTGCTCAAGTACACGATCATGCGGATGTCTGACGATCTCAAGGCCTCCACTACTGGTTGGAGGACCTTGATGAAGCACCAAGGAGCTAACAACAGGTGGAAGGGTAGCGAGGTGAACTCGAAGGTTTGGCCCTGCCACTGGAACTGGAGGAATCGCCAGTGTGGAGGGAAGATGGGGACCACCGGGTACACATCTTTGAGATCCAGGCGGACCATCCAGTCCCCCGGTTGAAAGAAGTCTCGAAGTAAGTGTATGCCCTCCATCCTGAAGTGGCGGTAGACCTGCCACTCGTTGAACTCCTGGAGATTGATCACTGGGCGCTGACCCTCATCCTGTTTCTGGAAACAGATTTCTGAGGAAACCAGATAGGTGAGGGTTAGTTTGACAGATGGCCCCTTTGTCTAAAAGCTCCTGGACCTCCCATTGGATTAGCGCGGCCTCCTAACCGTAGAAGGAGATGGGACGGGCAGCTACCACCTGTAAGGGGGACCCTTGGAGCTCTATATGGAACCCTGTTTGGGCAACCCAGGCATTTGAGGTAAGACTTCGCCAATTGTGGATAAACTGCATAAGACGATACCCCAAGCGCTTGCAAGAAGTAAAAGTAAAACTCACTGTGCACATTGGAATTGTCAGCTCCTGCTCTCGGTCCGTTCCGCTAACCTCTGTGGTGCCCCCGTCCTCTGGTGGGAGAGAAGCCACCGAAGCGCGAAGAATCCTGCCACTGGGCGCGTTTCGACTGCTGGCCTCTGCCGGAGACGCTGTTAGAGGAATGGCCAGACGAGCGCCCCAGTCCACGGCCGGCCCCACTGAAAACACGTGCATTAAAGATGCGCTTAACCGTTGACTGGGCCTTATCCAGTGAATTGAATGTGGAAACAAACTTTCCTAACTCTTTGACAAACTGGCATCCAAAAAGACCCCTTTGCCCCACCTCCATTGCCTCTGACGGGGCTATCTCCCACAACTTGGGGTCTATCTTGATCATCTGCGATCAGTGCCTCTCGGTGGGGATGGCACAGTTTGTGTTGCCCAGAAAAATCACAGGCCGCTGGGCCCAGCTAGATAATATTTCAGGAGAGATCAGAGCCCCTGACGCCTTGGCTTCCTCTGCCATGTCAAAAATGTTAACAAGGGGATCCGTGATATCCAGGAGTTTGTCCTGGAATGCACGCCAGGAATGGTCAGTCCCCTTCTTGGGATCCTTGACATATTTGGCCAAGAAAGTGGCCATTTTTGAGTCAATCTCCGGTGTAACAGGCACTTTCCCCTACAAAGACAGGCGGGGACATTCTGCCCGGAAACGATTTCTGACCTCCTGTTGAAGGGGCTTGCGGAGCCTGCTGGCAATGTATTTTGCCACCTTAGAGCAGGGAACCTACTCCGAAGAGCGGGGGTGCATAAGGTCCTTGGGGTCTTAAAGCTCAGACTGGGAGTCAGAGGGCTCTCCAGAGGGGGCGGGGCTCCGCTAATGGAAGAGCTGAGAGCCGCCAGGATCTGCCATGATCAGAATCCCCTTCTAAAGCCCGTGGGGGAACCGTTGGATTGGGGGAGTTAGAGGAGGTCCCATCCTCTTGCGGGGGTGCATCCATATCCACGCCGGGTTCGTGTGGACGCTTGCGTGGGTTCTTAGGGGGGTAGTAGTGGCCTGCCCCAGAGGTTGAGGGGCAGAAGGCCCAGGTAGGTCTTCCCTCGAGGTGAGGGGTTGAAGGCTCCTTTACGCTAGCTCTAAGAGCTTCTTCTCTAGGGGTCCACTGCGTATGAGACCCCTTTAACGATAGAGGCGTCCAGCTCATAGTCGTCCGTGACCAGAAAATACTGGACGTCCTCCTCCTCCTCATAGTATTTGCCGTACTCCTCCATTGCAAGGTAAGTATGTCTGAGGACCGGCGTGCACTGGGTGGCCACCCACCAGGTCAGAGGGAAGTGAACAGAGGGAGAGGTCTGAAATTTCACCTGCATAGCAGCAGCCCTAAACACTACACGGTTGCTCTCTGGCTAGGAAGCTAGGAACAGGCAACCTAGCCTACAAGGCCTTCAGTGAGACAAAAAAAATAAAAATTATATATATATATATAAATATATATACATGTACATACATACATACATATTACCTACTGGCGGTCGCCAGTAGGTAGTTATAGTTAGGACCTGTTTTCCATAGGAAATCCGCAACATTCTATTTGGAATAACTTTGGCGCCGGTTGACGAATGTTCGCGAAATTTTCAAAACTAATGGCCAGCTCCGGTCTGCTCCTATCCTGAAAGTCTTGGGGTGATTCGTGAAGCGGGGACCGAGAAAAAAGGGGGGCCCCAAAATGTGTTTTCCCCATGCAATTTTCCATAGGAACCGTTCATCGCGGCTACCGCCCGAACTGCTGAACGAAATTACACCAAATTTGGCAAAGAGGTGGTCTTTAGTTCAGACTCGTGTTTTTTGCTTAAATGGTGTAAATCCGTTCAGTAGTTCCTGAGAAAATGACATTTAAAAGTACATATATATCTATGGCGGCGGTGGATCCGCGCATCCTGAGTGCACCGTCCCGATCGCACGCTGAATGCTGATTGGCTGTCAAGTGATTGTCAACATTCGAAACCAGGAAGTGTTGGCAGCCATTTTGTGCCTCGGTAGATGCGAGGCTGAAGAAGTTAGTGGAATAAGTGTCCAAAACATATAAAGGGGGCAGGGTAGAAATACCCTGACCCTCTAGACCTGCTTAGGGGGTCCCACAAGGACTCCCAGAGCCTACATTTTTTAATTAATTTTTTTAAACTGCAAAGTGCGCGCAGGGTGCACAGATCCTGCCATAAAACAAATACAAAATAAAACAGAGCTTCTTTAATAATAAGCCATGGGGGGGCCATATGCCGTGGACAAAATTATTTAAATTTATGGGGGGCCCAGAGGGGCCACGGGGACCGTAACCCCCCGGGGCTACAAAATAAATGGTTCGGGGGCTCCAAGTCCCCCCAGCAAAATAGGTTGGTGGGGGGCTCAACGCCACCCCAAGCCCCGGGGACCACCACCCCGGGGCTTTGTGTATTGTTGGAGGTGGCCACATGGCCCCCCTCCTGGTGCCTTGTTGTGGCCCTGGGGACTGCCACCCCCCACGGCCGGCTCCTGCATTGTCTCAGGGTGCCCACCCCCTCGACACTGTTGTTTGCTAAGAGAGGGCTGGAGTCTCGCGGCTCCCGCCCTTCCATAGCAAACTTGGTTTGGATGTGTCTCTCATACAAAATGCAAACCATATTGCTTTTCCGAACTGGGAGCTGCATGTTAGCAGCTCCCCGTGTGGAAAAGCAATGCCGGCTCTCGAAGGACGTGGGGAGCCGGCTGGGACCATGGAGGCATTAGGGCTCCCCCCACAGTCCCCAACGTTTTATATAAGCCCCGGAGGATGGGGTCCCCAGGGATATTAGAAATTAGTGATCGGGGCTATTTTGTTTACGGTAAAATTAGGAGTAGCGCACCCAGCGCGGTGCTCAGTGGGGCCACCACGTGTGCATGCGTTGGATGCACGACTCCTAACTTGTAGGGTCCAGGAAAGACATGGCTTGGCAGTTCAGGCTGGACTGTTCCCATGAGGCACAGGGTCAAGGCTGATTTGCATATGGCCATATCTGAACTGGGGTGGTGTGGAGTGCAAAAAAACGATGGATTTAGGCCCAGATCTCTGTACTGGGGTGAATGTATGACATTGTTCTGCATTCTGCCCATCAACTGTTGTTTTTGCATTTGTCACCCCGAGTAGGATGGGTATGCTCAGACGTGAGTCCCATGCTCTCCACACCACTGGAGTCAAGCTATCCTGGCTGAAGACGGCTGATAGCCAGAAACCGGTCCTAGGATGCTTGATGCCGGTCCAGGAAAGACATGGCTTGGCAGTTCGGGCTGGACTGTTCCCATGAGGCACAGGGTCAAGGCTGATTTGCATATGGCAATGTCTGAACTGGGGTGATGTGGAGTGCAAAAAAACGATGGATTTATGCCCAGATCTCTGTACTGGGGTGAATGTACAACATTGTTCTGCATTCTGTCCATCAACTGTTGTTTTTTAAGAAAAACTGTTTGAAAGGAACATTACATAGGATAAGCTGATATTTTGAAAAGTCAGGCACACTTGCTGTTTGGATTAGCAACATTGGGCCATATGTAGGTAAATACTATTTACCGATTTTTAAATACCCAATTTTACCGATTCGATATTTGAAAATCGGTAAATAGTATGTAGGTAATAATTCGGTAAAATTTACCGAATCGGTAATATTCGGTATTACTGATTCGGTAAATACCTATTCGGTAATTCCCATTCATTCCTATGGGCCTGGAGGCCCATAGGAATGACTGGAAGCCCTTCACTATTATTGATTTGGTAAATACTGAATCAGTAATAGGGGGAACACATCCAAGGGTGGCAGGGTGTCCCATTGACACCCGGTTGCACCCCTGAATCATGCTTGTGTGCACATGTGGCGCACATACATGCCCCTGACAAAAAAGCAAAAAAATGCTTTTTCAAAAGATATTCGTTATTTACCACCAACTAACAGTTGGTGGTAAATAACGAATCCTGAATGCAAAAATCACTCACTTGAGTGCCTCCTACATAGGTTTCAGGGTTTGGTAATTTACTGAATCGGTATTTTATGAATTTGGTAATTTACTGATTCCTTAAATTACTGATTCAGTAAATTACTGAATCCTGAAACCTGCCTCCTACATCTCAAATCCCTAAATACGGTCGGTAACGGTGAAATTTACCGAGTTTCACCATTACCGACCGTTATTGCCTCTCCTACATATGGCCCATTGTGTGCTAAACTTGTGACCTGTGTGTTCAGTTCAGTGTTCTATGAACTGTTACTATGGTAACAGGCAGTGAGCAGATTGGGGGTAGGGTTCAAACTTATGTCATTTGGAAAGGGCTGAAATGTGTAGCCAATAGAAATGTGTGTTAGCTTTTGAATTAATGTGGGAAGCAATGTGATTTGATATGTACATGTATATGTGTGTAGAATGAGAGGGAAATGTTGGGATTTTTTTTGGTTTTGCTAAGAGCTGCACAGTACAGAGATTCTGTATAAGAAAATCTGGTGTGTGACTGACATACGTCAAATCAATTTGAAAGGTAAGTTATTCATTTGTGAAAGGTTATATGTGGTGTGTTTATTTTTAATAAGATTAATGTGTTTCTCTTGGTAAAGTCCAGGGAGTAGTAATGCTTGTCTAGAATCACTTTGTGAGACTGTGTTCTAAAATATGTGGAATGTGTGCAGTCATCTCACCTGTTCCAGACTATTAAATTTTTTTACTATAGTGCAAGGGATACTGTTATTTGTCTAGAATTACACTGTGAGTCAGTGTGCATTTGGGAAAATTGTGAGAGGAGCATTTGGTTTCTTCATGTGTTTGCAGACACATAAGTGCTTAAAAACCTTTATTGTTGTCAAGTTTTAATAGAATTAGAAAATAGTCATTGCTTATGTATTTACAAAATGAGTTAGGCTTCAAAAGTAAAATGCAGTAATGAAATATGTGGAATGTGTGCACTCACCTTAGTTTTTCTAGATCAGTCAATGTGTTTTGATAAAGTCCAAGGGATAGTATTGCTTGTCTAGAATCACACTGTGAGACTGTGTACTTTTTGAAACTGTTGTGAGAGAAGCCTTTGGGTATTTCATGTGTTTGTAGATATATAACTGGTTAAAAACCTATCCTGTTTCCAAGTTTTGGTAGAATTTGAGAGCAGTCATTTTTTATGTATTTTAAAATGTGTCAGGCTTGTACTCTAAAGTGCAGTAATGAAATTTGTGGAATGTATGCAGTCACCTTAACCCTTCCAGACTACTAAACGTTTTTTGCTAAAGTGCAAGGGATACTGTTATTTGTCTAGAATCACACTGTGAGTCAGTGTGCATTTGGGAAAATTGTGAGAGAAGCATTTGGTTTCTTGATGTGTTTGCAGACACATAAGTGCTTAAAAACCTTTCTTGTCAAGTTTTGATAGAATTAGAAAATAGTCATTGCTTATGTATTTATAAAATGAGTTAGGCTTTAACAGTAAAATACAATATTGAAATATGTGGAATGTGTGCAGTTACCTTAGTTTTTCTAGATCAACCAATGTGTTTTGATAAAGTCCAAGGGATAGTCTTACTTGTCTAGAATCACACTGTGAGACTGTGTGTTAGGAATCGAGCTAGTCCTGTTTCAATGGCCATGCCTTGTTATCATGTGACCAGGGGCTGGGAGATATATAGTCAGTCCTACCTTTAGTTCATTGCTCGATATTGCCAGTGTTTGGATTCCCTTCCTGGTTGTTGGATGCTGGAGGCTGCAGAGCTGATTTTTCCTCTCTGTGGTCCTTTTCCTTGTTTGCTGAGCTGTACCCTCTCACGGGCTCGTGAGAAGGGTTATTCCCGTTTTTTACCTCGGTCCCGCCCCTTCCCTGTCTTTTTTCTTTTCTGTTAGGTATTTAGAGGTATCCTGGTAACCCCTCCCTTTTTTCCCTTTCTTATCTTTGTTATTCACTTGGGGGTTTAGGTTACGTTCCAATTTATTGATTGAGTGAACCGGGGGCTCCCGGTCACTCTAGCGAGCCTGCCAGCGTTTTGCGGTAGAGCTGAGAACCGCCGCTACTACGTAGCGCGTCCCCTCCTCAGCGCTATCCGCCTCCTTGTATGCGGAAGTGACGTTTCGGGTCACTCCGCGGCGGTCTAGAGTAAACACTAGCGCTGATTTGAAAGCGCACGGAGGTTTCCCTTGTCTTGGCCCCATTGGATTTTTGTAGTTCCCTCACGGGGTTTTTTTGGTAGAGGTTGCTTGCCTTCCCTGACCTTTTTCCCCGGTTAACCTTTTAGGTGCCAGTGCTAAGCCCCCTGCTCCCGCTGTGATACTGCTACAGTTTTAAAGACAGTCTGATTTTTATCACGTTTGTTTCTTCATGTACACAGCGTCTTCGCGAAGCCAATCCTGCACTATACACAGGTGAGAGGGGACTGGTGACTAAGGCATGGTCATTGGGGGTTGATATCAGCAGTGCCCAGTGTATGTACAACGTGTTGTTTTTTCCTACTTGTGCTGCAGGTGCAGAAGCGCAAAGAACGTGAGAGTAGTGTCCTGGTGCCGTCAAGGGTGGCAGGCTTGGTGTCTTCTTCATACAGCCACCCTCTTTTCTGGTCCATAGGTGCACCCACAGTGTGGTTCCTGTGGGTGTCCAGTGGGCAGGAGAAGGGGACTGGTGCATGCTACGTCCCTGCAGTGTTTGGGCCGGTTGGGGATCTAACACTGTGTATATTTTGGAATTGTTGTGAAAGAAGCCTTTGGGTTCTTTATGTGTTTGCAGCTATATAACTGGTTAAAAACCTATCATGTTGCCAAGTTTTGGTAGAATTTGAAAGCAGTCATTGCTTATGTATTTTAAAATGTGTCAGGCTTGTACTCTCAAATGCAGTAATGAAATATGTGGAATGTGTGCAGTCATCTTAACTCTTCTAGACTAGTGAATAGTGTTGCTTCTCTAGAATCACACTGTGAGTGTGTGTGCATTTGTAAAGCATTGTGAGAGAAGCATTTGGTAACTTTATGTGTGGTTGTACTACTGTAATCATTCAGTCATTATCCAAGTACTCATGCAGCGATTCAGAGCCTTAGCACATGTACTGCGTCAAACTCCTATGGACTATGCATGTAGTAGTCTAAACACCTTCACATTTGTGTTTCAGGCCTACAATTCCCTAGTTAGTGTCCATACACTCTAGCAAACACCCTGTGACTGCTCTTGCAATCCCATAGTGACTCCTTCAGTACCATGCACTATTCCATTCACTAAAGTAAAACTTCACCAATTATAAATTCACCCAGTGTCTCTCCTTATAGTACTATAACCATTCAGTCATTATGCATGAACTCATGCAGTGAGCCAGGCTTTAGGGCATGGAGTGCTGCAAACACCTATGTAGTATGCATGTAGTGGTCTAACCACCTTTACACTTGTGTTTCAGGCCTACAATTCCCCAGTCAGTATCCATACACTCCAGCAAACACCCTGTGACTGCTCTTGCAATGCCATAGTGACTCTTTCAGTACCATGTACTAATCCATTCACTAAAGTAAAACGTAACCAATTATAAATTCACCCAGTGTCTCTCCTTATAGTACTATAATCATTCAGTCAGTATGCATGTACTCATGCAGTTAGCCTGGCTTTAGGGAATGGAGTGCTTCAAACCCCTTTTGCACTATGCATGTAGTGATTTAACCACCTTCACACGTGTGTTTTACGCTTACAGTTCCCCAGTCAGTATCCATACACTCCAGCAAACACCCTGTGACTGCTCTTGCAATTCTATGGTGACTCTTTAAGTACCATGTACAAATCCATTCACTAAAGTAAAACTCAACCAATTATAAATCCACCCAGTGTCTCTCCTTATAGTTCTGTAATCATTCAGTCAGTATGCATGTACTCCAGCAAACACTGTGCGACTGCTCTTGCAATGCCATAGTGACTCTTTCAGTACCATGTACTAATCCATTTACTAAAGTAAAACTCAACCAATTATGAATTCACCAGGTGTCTCTTCCTATAGTTCTGTAATCATTCAGTCAGTATGCATGTACTCATGCAGTGAGCCAGGCTTTAGGGCACGGAGTGCTTCAAACTCCTATGGACTATGCATGTAGTAGTCTAACCACGTTCACACTTGTGGTTCAGGCCTACAATTCCCCAGTCAGTATCCATACACTCCAGCAAACACCCTGTGACTGCTCTTGCAATGCCATAGTGACTCTTTCAGTACCATGTACTAATCCATTCACTAAAGTAAAACTCAACCAATTATGAATTCACCCAGTGTCTCTCCTTATAGTTCTGTAATCATTCAGTCAGTATGCATGTACTCATGCAGTGAGCCTGGCTTTAGGGAATGGAGTGCTTCAAACCCCTTTTGCACTATGCATGTAGTGATTTAACCACCTTCACACGTGTGTTTTACGCTTACAGTTCCCCAGCCAGTATCCATACACTCCAGCAAACACCCTGTGACTGCTCTTGCAATTCTATGGTGACTCTTTAAGTACCATGTACAAATCCAATCACTAAAGTAAAACTCAACCAATTATAAATCCACCCAGTGTCTCTCCTTATAGTTCTGTAATCATTCAGTCAGTATGCATGTACTCCAGCAAACACTGTGCGACTGCTCTTGCAATGCCATAGTGACTCTTTCAGTACCATGTACTAATCCATTTACTAAAGTAAAACTCAACCAATTATGAATTCACCAGGTGTCTCTTCCTATAGTTCTGTAATCATTCAGTCAGTATGCATGTACTCATGCAGTGAGCCAGGCTTTAGGACATGGAGTGCTTCAAACTCCTATGCAGTATGCATGTAGTGGTCTAACCACCTTCACACTTGTGTTTCAGGCCTACAATTCCCCAGTCAGTATCCATACACTCCAGCAAACACCCTGTGACTGCTCTTGCAATGCCATAGTGACTCTTTCAGTACCATGTACTAATTCATTCACTAAAGTAAAACTCAACCAATTATGAATTCACCCAGTGTCTTTTCTTATAGTTCTGTAATCATTCAGTCAGTATGCATGTACTCATGCAGTGAGCCAGGCTTTAGGGCATGGAGTGCTTCAAACTTCTATGCACTATGCATGTAGTGATTTAACCACCGTCACACTTGTGTTTTAGGCTTACAATTCCCCAGTCAGTATCCATACACTCCAGCTGTGACTGCTCTTGCAATGCCATAGTGACTCTTTCAGTACCATGTACTAATTCATTCACTAAAGTAAAACTCAACCAATTATGAATTCAACCAGTGTCTTTTCTTATAGTTCTGTAATCATTCAGTCAGTATGCATGTACTCATGCAGTGAGCCAGGCTTTAGGGCACGGCGTGCTTCAAACTCCTATGGACTATGGATGTAGTAGTCTAACCACCTTCACACTTGTGGTTCAGGCCTACAATTCCCCAGTCAGTATCCATACACTCCAGCTGTGACTGCTCTTGCAATGCCATAGTGACTCTTTCAGTACCATGTACTAATCCATTTACTAAAGTAAAACTCAACCAATTATGAATTCACCAGGTGTCTCTTCCTATAGTTCTGTAATCATTCAGTCAGTATGCATGTACTCATGCAGTGAGCCAGGCTTTAGGGCACGGAGTGCTTCAAACTCCTATGGACTATGCATGTAGTAGTCTAACCACGTTCACACTTGTGGTTCAGGCCTACAATTCCCCAGTCAGTATCCATACACTCCAGCAAACACCCTGTGACTGCTCTTGCAATGCCATAGTGACTCTTTCAGTACCATGTACTAATTCATTCACTAAAGTAAAACTCAACCAATTATGAATTCACCCAGTGTCTTTTCTTATAGTTCTGTAATCATTCAGTCAGTATGCATGTACTCATGCAGTGAGCCAGGTTTTAGGGCATGGAGTGCTTCAAACTTCTATGCACTATGCATGTAGTGATTTAACCACCGTCACACTTGTGTTTTAGGCTTACAATTCCCCAGTCAGTATCCATACACTCCAGCTGTGACTGCTCTTGCAATGCCATAGTGACTCTTTCAGTACCATGTACTAATTCATTCACTAAAGTAAAACTTCACCAATTATAAATTCACCCAGTGTCTCTCCTTATAGTACTATAACCATTCAGTCATTATGCATGAACTCATGCAGTGAGCCAGGCTTTAGGGCATGGAGTGCTGCAAACACCTATGTAGTATGCATGTAGTGGTCTAACCACCTTTACACTTGTGTTTCAGGCCTACAATTCCCCAGTCAGTGTCCATACACTCTAGCAAACACCCTGTGACTGCTCTTGCAATCCCATAGTGACTCCTTCAGTGCCATGCACTATTCCATTCACTAAAGTAAAACTTCACCAATTATAAATTCACCCAGTGTCTCTCCTTATAGTACTATAACCATTCAGTCATTATGCATGAACTCATGCAGTGAGCCAGGCTTTAGGGCATGGAGTGCTGCAAACACCTATGTAGTATGCATGTAGTGGTCTAACCACCTTTACACTTGTGTTTCAGGCCTACAATTCCCCAGTCAGTATCCATACACTCCAGCAAACACCCTGTGACTGCTCTTGCAATGCCATAGTGACTCTTTCAGTACCATGTACTAATCCATTCACTAAAGTAAAACGTAACCAATTATAAATTCACCCAGTGTCTCTCCTTATAGTACTATAATCATTCAGTCAGTATGCATGTACTCATGCAGTTAGCCTGGCTTTAGGGAATGGAGTGCTTCAAACCCCTTTTGCACTATGCATGTAGTGATTTAACCACCTTCACACGTGTGTTTTACGCTTACAGTTCCCCAGTCAGTATCCATACACTCCAGCAAACACCCTGTGACTGCTCTTGCAATTCTATGGTGACTCTTTAAGTACCATGTACAAATCCATTCACTAAAGTAAAACTCAACCAATTATAAATCCACCCAGTGTCTCTCCTTATAGTTCTGTAATCATTCAGTCAGTATGCATGTACTCCAGCAAACACTGTGCGACTGCTCTTGCAATGCCATAGTGACTCTTTCAGTACCATGTACTAATCCATTTACTAAAGTAAAACTCAACCAATTATGAATTCACCAGGTGTCTCTTCCTATAGTTCTGTAATCATTCAGTCAGTATGCATGTACTCATGCAGTGAGCCAGGCTTTAGGGCACGGAGTGCTTCAAACTCCTATGGACTATGCATGTAGTAGTCTAACCACGTTCACACTTGTGGTTCAGGCCTACAATTCCCCAGTCAGTATCCATACACTCCAGCAAACACCCTGTGACTGCTCTTGCAATGCCATAGTGACTCTTTCAGTACCATGTACTAATCCATTCACTAAAGTAAAACTCAACCAATTATGAATTCACCCAGTGTCTCTCCTTATAGTTCTGTAATCATTCAGTCAGTATGCATGTACTCATGCAGTGAGCCTGGCTTTAGGGAATGGAGTGCTTCAAACCCCTTTTGCACTATGCATGTAGTGATTTAACCACCTTCACACGTGTGTTTTACGCTTACAGTTCCCCAGCCAGTATCCATACACTCCAGCAAACACCCTGTGACTGCTCTTGCAATTCTATGGTGACTCTTTAAGTACCATGTACAAATCCATTCACTAAAGTAAAACTCAACCAATTATAAATCCACCCAGTGTCTCTCCTTATAGTTCTGTAATCATTCAGTCAGTATGCATGTACTCCAGCAAACACTGTGCGACTGCTCTTGCAATGCCATAGTGACTCTTTCAGTACCATGTACTAATCCATTTACTAAAGTAAAACTCAACCAATTATGAATTCACCAGGTGTCTCTTCCTATAGTTCTGTAATCATTCAGTCAGTATGCATGTACTCATGCAGTGAGCCAGGCTTTAGGACATGGAGTGCTTCAAACTCCTATGCAGTATGCATGTAGTGGTCTAACCACCTTCACACTTGTGTTTCAGGCCTACAATTCCCCAGTCAGTATCCATACACTCCAGCAAACACCCTGTGACTGCTCTTGCAATGCCATAGTGACTCTTTCAGTACCATGTACTAATTCATTCACTAAAGTAAAACTCAACCAATTATGAATTCACCCAGTGTCTTTTCTTATAGTTCTGTAATCATTCAGTCAGTATGCATGTACTCATGCAGTGAGCCAGGCTTTAGGGCATGGAGTGCTTCAAACTTCTATGCACTATGCATGTAGTGATTTAACCACCGTCACACTTGTGTTTTAGGCTTACAATTCCCCAGTCAGTATCCATACACTCCAGCTGTGACTGCTCTTGCAATGCCATAGTGACTCTTTCAGTACCATGTACTAATTCATTCACTAAAGTAAAACTCAACCAATTATGAATTCAACCAGTGTCTTTTCTTATAGTTCTGTAATCATTCAGTCAGTATGCATGTACTCATGCAGTGAGCCAGGCTTTAGGGCACGGCGTGCTTCAAACTCCTATGGACTATGGATGTAGTAGTCTAACCACCTTCACACTTGTGGTTCAGGCCTACAATTCCCCAGTCAGTATCCATACACTCCAGCTGTGACTGCTCTTGCAATGCCATAGTGACTCTTTCAGTACCATGTACTAATCCATTTACTAAAGTAAAACTCAACCAATTATGAATTCACCAGGTGTCTCTTCCTATAGTTCTGTAATCATTCAGTCAGTATGCATGTACTCATGCAGTGAGCCAGGCTTTAGGGCACGGAGTGCTTCAAACTCCTATGGACTATGCATGTAGTAGTCTAACCACCTTCACACTTGTGGTTCAGGCCTACAATTCCCCAGTCAGTATCCATACACTCCAGCAAACACCCTGTGACTGCTCTTGCAATGCCATAGTGACTCTTTCAGTACCATGTACTAATCCATTCACTAAAGTAAAACTCAACCAATTATGAATTCACCCAGTGTCTCTCCTTATAGTTCTGTAATCATTCAGTCAGTATGCATGTACTCATGCAGTGAGCCTGGCTTTAGGGAATGGAGTGCTTCAAACCCCTTTTGCACTATGCATGTAGTGATTTAACCACCTTCACACGTGTGTTTTACGCTTACAGTTCCCCAGCCAGTATCCATACACTCCAGCAAACACCCTGTGACTGCTCTTGCAATTCTATGGTGACTCTTTAAGTACCATGTACAAATCCATTCACTAAAGTAAAACTCAACCAATTATAAATCCACCCAGTGTCTCTCCTTATAGTTCTGTAATCATTCAGTCAGTATGCATGTACTCCAGCAAACACTGTGCGACTGCTCTTGCAATGCCATAGTGACTCTTTCAGTACCATGTACTAATCCATTTACTAAAGTAAAACTCAACCAATTATGAATTCACCAGGTGTCTCTTCCTATAGTTCTGTAATCATTCAGTCAGTATGCATGTACTCATGCAGTGAGCCAGGCTTTAGGACATGGAGTGCTTCAAACTCCTATGCAGTATGCATGTAGTGGTCTAACCACCTTCACACTTGTGTTTCAGGCCTACAATTCCCCAGTCAGTATCCATACACTCCAGCAAACACCCTGTGACTGCTCTTGCAATGCCATAGTGACTCTTTCAGTACCATGTACTAATTCATTCACTAAAGTAAAACTCAACCAATTATGAATTCACCCAGTGTCTTTTCTTATAGTTCTGTAATCATTCAGTCAGTATGCATGTACTCATGCAGTGAGCCAGGTTTTAGGGCATGGAGTGCTTCAAACTTCTATGCACTATGCATGTAGTGATTTAACCACCGTCACACTTGTGTTTTAGGCTTACAATTCCCCAGTCAGTATCCATACACTCCAGCTGTGACTGCTCTTGCAATGCCATAGTGACTCTTTCAGTACCATGTACTAATTCATTCACTAAAGTAAAACTCAACCAATTATGAATTCAACCAGTGTCTTTTCTTATAGTTCTGTAATCATTCAGTCAGTATGCATGTACTCATGCAGTGAGCCAGGCTTTAGGGCACGGCGTGCTTCAAACTCCTATGGACTATGGATGTAGTAGTCTAACCACCTTCACACTTGTGGTTCAGGCCTACAATTCCCCAGTCAGTATCCATACACTCCAGCTGTGACTGCTCTTGCAATGCCATAGTGACTCTTTCAGTACCATGTACTATTCCATTCACTAAAGTAAAACTCAACCAATTATGAATTCACCCAGTGTCTCTCCTTATAGTTCTGTAATCATTCAGTCAGTATGCATGTACTCATGCAGTGAGCCAGGCTTTAGGGCATGGAGTGCTTCAAACTCCTATGTACTATGTATGTAGTGTGTAACCACCTTCACACTTGTATTTAGGGTCTACAATTCGTCAGTCAGTATCTATATAGAATGTGTTTGTATAGTAATAGAAAAGTATAATTTCTAAAGTTATTAATATGCATTTATTTATGTTTATTTTTTACAGATATTTTTTATCATCATTAAAATAAAGTTATCATGCCTGAAAAATCAAGAAAGAGAACAAGAGAGCTAAAGGACAGTTACTTGAAGAAAAATCAACAACAAGTATTGGATGACCAACATAATGTGGCTAAAAGGACAAAATCTTCTGGTAAGACCACTAAGGAATTTATTAAAAATCTTACTAGGCCCAGAAAGAATGTTCAGAATGTTAAAAACACTGACAATGCTTCAACCAGAAAAAATTGTCAAAATAATAGGAAAGGAAAAAAAGCCAATGTACAGTCAAAGGATACAACGTATGGTAAAAGAAGGGAAAATCAGTATAAAGAAATCCGCAAAATAGAGTAGTACATAATTTGCTGAGCGATATGAAGAAATATAAAAAGAGAGCACAATTTTATAAAAAGAAGAAGCATATTGAATGTTGAAAAGGCTTTTGAAGTAAAAAGGAAACTATTTATTTTAGTTTTAAACAGAATTCGATCACTAGATAAACCAATCCATTTGATGAAGGCCAATAGTTAGAGGAAAAGAGTAATTGATAGAACTAATGTTTGTGATATTTATGGGGGGAATGGAAACACAGTTCAAGTTCAGAGCCTTTCATTAATGAAGAGAGTTATTTTCAGACCAATGATTTGTTGCATCCAGTTGACACCAGTGGTCAAGCTTATGAGGTTAGAAATGGTTGCCCAATTGAGAAAGAGAAAATGGTTCCCAGAATTGTAGAAGAAGTGATAACTGATGAAGTTCTAGGCAGACGTCCTAAAGCCCCAGTGTACACTTGGGATTGTAGTAGTATTTGTAGTGTACGACAAGAATCTATTGATCTTTTACGCAATTTCATACGAGCATATACTAAAAAAAGTGTTAGAAGATTAAGATGTTGCAAGGACTAGACCCTTGCAGAGTGAGAAAAAATACTGGTTTGCAAGGTCATTCTCTGGCTTGTCTTTCTAGAAAAGTATGTCAAAGTGTTTTTCATCATTTCAGGATGTTAGCAGTACATCATACTCAAATGTGGAAGTTAGTCAGAACATTGTATTATGCAAAAAGTCCAGCACTAAAGTTAAATGAGTTGAACAATGCTCTTTTGCACGGATCAGTATCAGATGTGAAGAAGAATTGTGATTAAATTGAGTTTTGTTACTTTGGTCCTCAACAAGAGAGTGCATAAAAAGTTACATTAATAGAAAAAAATGTTGAAGAGAATGTGGAACATACTATCACAAAAAACTTTGATAAGCAAATTACAAAGTTTAAGGTGATTTCAGGTGAAAGGCCACATTTTTCTTGTATTTGTTGTCGGCGAACTCACTATAAAAATCCGACTAGGAGTGTTGATCTGTATTTAAAAAGTGAAAGAGAAAATAATGATATGTGGAAGGAATTTGCAACTTATTTGTTGGTAGAAAATTGTTTTGATTTGGGCTCTGATCAGCGTATTTGTAAATATTGTTATAACAAATTAGATGATAATAAAATGCCTGCTAGAGCTGTCCATAATAATTTAGAGTAGGTTGCTATTCCTCCAGAACTGATAGATTTAAATACCTATGAGTCTATTCTCATTCATTGTGTGTACCTGTTTCAGGCTATTGTTCGTATGGAGCCTAAAACAGGTAAATTGTCTCCTTCAGATTTACAAAGAGGATTAAAAGGAAGAGTTGTATATTTACCGTTAGATTTAAAGATAAATATTGAAACTATTGGTGTAGAGAGTGTAGAAAATGAACCACTAGTTATTCTAGTTAATGGCGTTCCTACTAAGAGTAAGAAAATCTGGCAGGAGTTAGTGGATGTTAGGAAAGTACAGACGGCAACTTTGTATTTGATAAAAAACAATAAGTACTATAAAAATGTTTATATAGGAGAAGATGAAATACTTTTAGCAGAAGATACTGAAACGTCAAGTGGACAAATTGGAAAAGTGGACATGTCAAGAAGTGAAGAAATCTATGAACATTACAGTGTACATCCACTTCATTCAAAAGAAGTGATGGGGAACACTATTGAGTTGTTCCAAATGAAAAAGCAAAAGGAAGTCCCATGAGTGTATAGGAAGAGAGCTTGGAAGCTTGTTGTTTTTCGCAGTTGTTTCCAACAGGAAAAGGTGGACAATATGATGAACGTCCTGTTCAGATTCCTGTATCTAAATATCAGACATCAAGATTATATGCAGAAGATCCAAGATTACGACACTGTATCCCTTATATATGTCATCTTTTGTTTGAAAGTGACTTATCTGGACTTTCATATGCAGTTAATCACATATTGAAAACAGGAGTACATCTGCAAAATGTTTCTGCAAAAGTGCACCAGAGAGATGATCATTTAGAATCTCAGCTGATTAATCTGATGGCATGTCAGCGTGGCACTAAGGAATATTGGTACTGTCATCATGGAGAACTTAAATGTATGTTACGGAACTTAGGAACTCCTACATGGTTTCTTACCCTAAACTGTGCTGAGTACGCTTGGGATGATTTACTTGAATTTCTTCGAGAGGCAAATTCCAATATCAAAAATATTGAATAAAAGACACCTGAAGAATTGTGCTCTTTGGATCCTGTTAATGTATGCAGGTATTTTAATCACAGATTTGAAGCTATGATTTATTTTATCTGCAATAAAAAAAATCCTCCTCCTCGCAACTTAGCTTCCTATGATTAATCAAATTTCCTTTTGTTTGTTTTATCAAACATCCTTCAGAACCAATCACTCCATATTTTCCATCTTTGATATTCTCTGTAGTATCGCGTTTAAAAGTGTAGTTTTGCAGCACTTCATAGAGACACATGTTTTCAAGATGATGACCTCTGTTTGGGTAATATGTATCCAACATATTAGTTTTAAAAATATCTGTACTTTCTGGATCTTTTTCTGCTAAATATTCAATTTCATGAACAGATTTCAGTACCCGATTTCACATTTCATCAAGACCTAGACTCACCCAAATTATTCTTCTAGATTTGGAGTATAGACTTGCAGATGATAACTGATCTGAGCATTCATATGCTCCGATTTCTCAATGGGATAACATCTTCAAACTGAAACTGTATAATTTCTTACTTAGTCTTCTCGTGAGAAATCCATTACCACATTTCTTTCAATTCCGTCTTTTCTGACTTTGTAATGTAGGATGTTACATATCGAGCAACAGCAATGGAATTGTCCGCAACGTACTGAATATCCATGTTAGCATTCCACATGGACAGAATAACCGGATTGTAGTCATTTAGGTATTTTGACTCTTCGCGTCTTCTTAAATTGTAGGTATTTTTTGGAGACTTTCTTGTGATGGTATGTCGCATAGCTGACATAAAACTCTTCACTCTTCCTTTGGATATTACAGGACGTGGAAATGCAAAACGACATTTGGTATGGAACTTATCCTTAGACTTGTACTTTCATCAACAGTATTTTCCACATCGATGGCTTTGTAATCGTAACACTTGTCTTACGTTGTTTTCTTCTGTGCTTTTGGGTACAGCACATGTGGCATATTCTTCAATAAAAGACAAAACAGTATCATCCGAATCTGTTCCAAATTTGGGGGCATCCTTGATGTATAACAACATATGTATATGAGCAGCACCTCTTGCTTGATACTCCTTTCTCCAAAAGAAATCCACAACTTCTCCAAGAGGAGGATTTTTTGCGCAAGTGTTTTAAATACTGGTTGTCCTTTTACAGGAGTAAGTTGCAATAGATCGCCCAAAACTATGACGTTTTCCTCCAAATAACACATCGTACTCTGTTTTGAGAATTTGCTGCATTCTTAAATGCACAAAAGCAAGCATTAAGTTTGAGACCATGCTTACCTCTTCAATAATCGGAAGCTTAATTTTCTTCAGTACTCTTGAAACTTCACAACAAGCTTCTCCAGATAGCCTGTGATATTCCAATTTGTTTTCATGTTCCACAGGTAGCATCAGAAAACAATGTAATGTAATTCCTTTAATGTTGTGTGCTGCCAACCCAGTTGGAGCAGTTACAACACAAGACAAACGTGACTCAGTTGTTTTCTGTAGATATCTGGCGATTACTTTAATTAAGAACATATTTCCTGTTCTAGCTTGTCCACTCACATACATTTGGATAGATTGGAATGATGTGCATGTGTATTCTTTCTTTTCATGAAGAAATCCATGGTCAATCTGTTGTCTCACTTGCTGATATATTTCTTTCTGTTCAACATTTAGTTGTTCTTCCAAATTTGCTAAGTCGTTACATCTTCTTGAGCTTGATACATTGCTTTTTCCACCTCATTCATAGCAATTGCTGTTTCATTTTCAACAATTGGTTGTCCTAGTGGATCTTGACTCAGTGCAGCAGAACTGTGACTGTCTTGAGAACTGTCTCTAGCAATCTCAGCTGCAATAGTAGCTTCCAGATCAATTTCATTGTTCAACATTTTTACATAATTTGCAAAACAGTACATTCTATGGTATCTTTACAAGCATTGAAGAAATCTTCATAGCTCTGAAAATCTCCAAGTAATTCCAGTTCTGAACGCCACGGTTTGAACAGTTGCAAAAGAGCTGAATAGTAAAATTCCCTTTTATCAGCAGTGTGGCAACTCAGCTTCCTATGATTAATCAAATTTCCTTTCGTTTGTTTTACCAAACATCCTTTGGAACCAATTACTCCATATTTTCCATTTTTGATGTTCTCTGGAGTATTCTGTTTAAAAGTGTAGTTTTGCAACACTTCATAGAGACACATGTTCTCAAGATAATTACTTCTGTTTGGGTAATATGTACCCAACATATTCGTTTTAAAAATATCTGTACTTTCTGGATCTTTTTCTGCTAAATATTCAATTTCTTGAACAGATTTCAGTACCCGATTTCACATTGCAGCAAGACCTAGACTCACCCAAATTATTCTTCTAGATTTGGAGTATAGACTTGCAGATGATAACTGATCTGAGCATTCATATGCTCCGATTTCTCAATGGGATAACATCTTCAAACTGAAACTGTATAATTTCTTACTTAGTCTTCTCGTGAGAAATCCATTACCACATTTCTTTCAATTCCGTCTTTTCTGACTTTGTAATGTAGGATGTTACATATCGAGCAACAGCAATGGAATTGTCCGCAACGTACTGAATATCCATGATAGCATTCCACATGGACAGAATAACCGGATTGTAGTCTTTTAAGTATTTTGACTCTTCCCTTCTTCTTAAATTGTAGGTATTTTTTGGATACTTTCTTGTGATGGTATGTCGCATAGCTGACATAAAACTGTTCACTCTTCCTTTGGATATTACAGTACATAGAAATTCAAAACGACATTTGGCATAGAACTTATCCTTACACTTGTACTTTCGTTGACAGTATTTTCCACATCAATGGCTTTGGAATCGTGAGACTTGTTGTCTTAAGTTGTTTCCTTCTGTGCTTTTGGGTACAGCACATGTGGCATATTCTTCAATAAAAGACAAAACAGTATCATCCGAATCTGTTCCAGATTTGGGTGCATCCTTGATCCATAACAGCATATGTATATGAGCAGAACCTCTTGCTTGATACTCCTTTCTCCCCCAAAAAAATCCACAACTTCTCCAAGAGGAGGATTTTTTTTATTGCAGATAAGATATCATAGCTTCAAATCTATGATTAAAATACCTGCATACATTAACAGGATCCAAAGAGCACAATTCTCCAGGTGTCTTGTATTCAATATTGGAATTTGCCTCTCAAAGAAATTCACGTAAATCATCCCAAGCGTACTCAGCACAGCTTAGGGTAAGAAACCATGTAGGAGTTCCTAAATTCCTTAACATACATTTAAGTTCTCCATGACGACGGTACCAATATTCATTAGTGCCACGCTAACATACCATCAGATTAATCAGCTCAGATTCTAAATGATCATCTCTCTGGTGCACTTTATCCATAAAATCCTTTGCAGAAACATTTTGCAGATGTACTCCTGTTTTCAATATGTGATTAGCTGCATAAGAAAGTCCAGACAAGTCACTTTCAAACAAAAGATGAAATATATAAGGGATACATTGTCAAAATCTTAGATCTTCTGCATATAATCTTGTTGTCCGATATTCAGATGCAGGAATCTGCACAGGACGTTCATCATATCGTCCACCTTTTCCTGTTGGAAACAACTGCAGAAAACAACGAGCTTCCAAGCTCTCTTCCCATATACTCATGGGACTTCCCTTTGCTTTTTTCATTTGGAACAACTCAATAGTGTTCCCCATCCCTTCTTTTGAATGAAGTTGATGTACACTGTAATGTTCATAGTTTTCTTCACTTCTTGACACTGAAGGACCATGTTTTAGAACCTAGCGGCGTCAGGGAAAACGCCCGATGCCTTTGAGTTCCCCTGCCTTGGCAAACAGAGACACGGGACACTTCTTGATGACATCAAAGACCAAAGTTTATTGGCTGCAACCAGTAACAGAGGTCTACGAAGCACAACACGAGTGGTTCACTAGAGACTGCACAAATTCAATGAGCGGAGCATGGTCTTTTATGCCAAAAATCACATTCCAAAGGTGGCATCTGTTACATACAAACTAGCCAATCACATGGTGACATTTCAAACATAACGCATGACGACAATCCCACTTTCCGTTGTCCAGCCCACCAGAAATGACCAAGCAAATTCCAATTTCTTGTTTGATCAGGCCGGACAAACCCATCATAAAACCTCAACCCAAATCAGTGATTATGTTGTAAAGGAAGGAGCAGAAACAGATTGGAAGCAAGATAGAAAGGTGGGTGCAGTGTACTGTAAACTCCGGCACGTCCTGCTCTTTGATCTTTATCTGACCAGCTGCTTAACAAGGAACTGGCTCAGCGAGGTCAGCCTCGGGCAAGGGAGTCCGTTCGGCCAGGTCATTCAGAAGTCAGCTAAGGTGTACGTGTCCCAAAGACTCGTTCAGCCGTAGTCATCGGCCTATGTGAGGGCAACCACACAAAATGGCTGCCACACACAAAATGGAACCCGAAGGTTCAAAACGAAATCTCTGAATACATAGTGTTCTCATTGATCGATTCATGCGAAAACACTCGTACACACCACACTCGTGATTTGCGGTCCGCTGACACCAAAATCGCCTATTTCCGACGACCTTTATTGAACGGGTTCAGAACCACAGAACCAGACCCTCAAACTACGGAACTACAGACCCTCCTTTTGCCCTTACATAGGCAGTAAACCCAAACTCATGTCAGTCTGAATCTAGATCTATAGTCATCAGATCATCAATATGTTGCTGTAGCATCATCTAGTACTTAATACCTCTCTCTGGACAGGTCTCCTTGTACACGAAGTAGCACAGAGGCCACAAATAGCAGGAGCACACTGTACACAGAGACAGAACAGGAAAAGGATAGCTAAGACCATCCCAATGACCATCAGAATCTTCCATCCCCATGTAGATATCAATCCCCATAACCATCCCATCAACGACCAATCTCCTTTATCTAAATGGACAGAATCGGAGATCTTATGTAGCTTGGAAATGGCCTGGAAGACTGACGGAGCGTTGTCTGGAATGAAAACGCAGCAGCTCGATTGAATCAGTTTACATACTCCACCTCGGTCTGCTAGTATGACATCAAGAGCAACCCTATTCTGAAGTGTCATAAGTTTATCCGACTGGAGCTCAGCAGTCAAGTTACTAAGGGCACCGGCAGTTTCGACTATGGTGGACTCAACCACTCTCGTCAACTGGCGAATATTCCTGCTGTTAGCCATCGGTCCCCAGAACGGCAGAAAACCCTTAAAGAAATCTCCCAACTCTTGCCCTGCAGTGTCTTCCTGACTGAAGACACCTCTAGCAACTCTCGTCTTATGGTAATCTGCCGCAGCTGTAAAAGTGGGAAGCAACAGGAAGGAAACAAAACATGTGCCCGAAAAGTCAGGGGGCAACCATGTATATGCTTTGTCGTAGCAAACAAAATAAGTACCCTTAGCGGCTAAAAATGCTGGGGAAGTCTGAGACGTCAATACGTAGGTGTCAGTACAAACGCTCTTCCCTAGCTGAGCTCTCGGATTCTTGCCGTTACCCTGCAGACAATAGCGACCCTGATGGGGCACTATCCAAATCGGTGGAGAACTTTTCGCTCGCTGGTTAACACTCAGACTAACTCCATATCCAGTAACGTCCCAACCACTATATGGTTGCTTCTCATCTTTCGGAATAGTTTCAACTGCATTAGTCCCTTTAACCATGTCGACTATACCTCTAGCTACAGCACTATACTTCGGATTGTCTTTCGGTGAACGTTGGGGATAGACACTATGGGCATAGATAAACATGGTTCTATAAGCCCAAATAGAACCATTTAAACGAAAAGGCAAAATCAAGTACGGAATACCTTTATCGGTCGTATGGGGCATTAGACCACAGATCCAACAATTTGTTGTATTCATCACTAACTGGTGTTGGTGCAAAAGTTGAATAAAGGAATTATTGGCAAATTCCAATCGTCTAACTACCTCATGTTCAGGCAAAGGGTGAAAAGAATGAGAAGAAATAGTAGGTGTAGGTGTAGGTTGCACAGTGGGAATACACGTCACTTTAAAAGAGAATGTCACGTAACTAATTAAAAATATCATTAAACTCAATAGCAAAAACAAACATAGTACTAAAAATCTTTTCTGTGTGATTAGCTTGCATATCTTATTCTTGAAATTCATTGTCCTTACAGGTCTCTCCAACTCGAAGAAATCCATCCTAACTAATATGCTGCTCGCGATGGTAGGGTGTTCTATGCTAAGGAATGCCTCTGTCAACCCAGGGCAACTCCCTTAGGTCAACCAGAACCTTCGACCTAGTGTCTCAGGCTTGCACTCCAAAGACTTCGGCAACCGCAACCCTACAGCTGAACCCGGATGGCGGTTCGAAAAACAAAAATGAGTAGATCCTTGGTGGAGAGTTAACCTGTAAACAGAAAAATCATTAAAAAAACTTCATTTATTTTATTTGTCCCACGACTCTTGGTCACAAATTATAACGATCTTTTCCAGGCAATGTCTGATCTTTGAACAAGAGTTCAGGCTCAGTAGTGTTCAATCGATTCAAAGGAGGCACAGCTTCTTGCAAGAGATCGTCACTTTCTTTCTCAGAGTTTATTCCAATCAGACGAACATCGCTGAATGGCAAAAATCGTGGCACAGTTTCTGTTTCAGAGTCTGGGAGTCCTTCCTGGACCCACCGGTCGTACGGTAAGGGCAATGATGCCCGCTTGCAATGTACGCCGTGGATCCAGTGTTTCTTGCCTTGCACTCGAACTGCAGAACGTGTAGACAGGAGGACTAGATGTGGTCCCGTCCAACGGGGCTGATCGTTCTTGTTCCGCTGGAAGTTTCTAATGAAGACCCAATGGCCGGGTTCAATGGCGTGGCCTGGATCTTCGGAAGCTTGTGGCAGACTCTCATAGACCTGTTGGTGTAAAACACGCAATTTAGCCGTCAGTTCGTGCAAGTAATCAAGCAACACAGGATACTCGAGGTCACTAAACTTTGTTGGTCTTGGTACGCCCCAAATATTCGCCGGGCGACCAAACACAACTTCATACGGACTCAAACCCATTCGCAAATGCACAGTCATTCTTGTGGACAGCAGCGCTAAAGGCAAAGCATCTGGCCATTGTAAACCAGTGCTCGCTTGGATTTTGGCTAATTTTAACTTCAAGGTGCCATTATAGCACTCGACTAAACCAGCTGATTGGGGGTGATTTGCAGCGTGGAACTTCTGCCGGATTCCTAATCCCTCACATACTTTCTTCATTACTTGACCCACAAATTCACTCCCATTCTCAATCCAGATAATTCTCGGCAAACCAAACCTCGGGAAAAATTCTTTGATTAGGGCTTTCGCTGTGGACAAGGCAGTATTGTCCTTCAAAGGGTAAGCTTCCACCCATCTAGAAAAGGAGCAAACAACCACTAAAACATATTTCAGGTTGTTGCACCTCTCCATGTGGGTGAAATCTAGCTGCAAAGCCCCAAACGGATACGTAGGAGGAGCAAAATGACCAGCTGGTGTTGGAGTTTCCTTACCAGGATTGTACATCAAACACACCATACAGTTCTTAACCAAATTCTCGGCACATTTGGGAATTCCCACATTCTGCCAAACCGGAGCCAACAACTTACAAAACCCTTTCACGCTGATATGTGCCATCCCATGAGCCATTGTAACAACTGGAAGCACATACGCGTCAGGCAACAACCATCTTTGATGCTCAGACAAATCAGTCCAACAACCATTCGAATCCAATCTACCCTTACTTTCTCTCCATTCATTGAACTCTTTCTCTGTCGCTTCAGTTTGGATGGATTTCACACTCTCAATCGTATCTTCACACATACTTTTCTCTGGAACCCATCTCGCCGGACCTGTAACATACATTCGGCTCATCACATTTCTCGCAGTATCTTTCGCAACTTCATCCGCAAACGCATTCCCGCGACCAACATCATCCGTAACTTTCTTATGGGCACTGCATTTCACAATCGCTACTTGCAACGGCAAAGTAAGTGATTCAAGGAGTTCATTCACCAACTGCCCATGTTGGATCTTCGTTCCGTGCGAAGTCAGGAACCCACGTTCACGCCACAAACGTCCAAAGCTATGAGCCACACCAAACGCATACTGGCTGTCAGTATACACATTCACTCGTTTTCCTTTCGCCAACACACATGCTCTCGTTAATGCAATCAACTCTGCTGCTTGCGCTGAATTATGTGGTATACGTGCAGCTTCAACAACCGTATGCAAAGTCGTAACAGCATATGCCGCAGTCGTATCACCATTTGGCAACTTAAAGCACGAACCATCAACCCACAAAGTACCATCACACTCTGGAAGAGGAGTATCCCTAAGGTCTATCCTTCCTTTCGTTTCTTCCTCAGTTCTCAGAAAACAATCATGCGGTTCGGTGTCATTATCGGTCTCAACTGAAATCGGCATCAAAGTGGCTGGATTCAACATGTTGTATCGTTTAATGTGCACATGACTCACTAACAAGGTCAACTCGTAACCCGACAACCGAGCACTAGTTAAGTGCTGTGTCTTGGTACGGTTCAACAAGGTATCCACTGCATGTGGAACCATTACGATTAACGTGTTGTCCATAACCAAACCAGTAGTCTGTCGAATTGAAACAGCCGCTGCCGCTGTAGCTCTCAAGCAACTCGGCAACGCTCTAGCTACCGGATCTAAAGTCGACAAAAAATACGCACATGGACGTTGCTTATCGCCAAACTGCTGAGTCAACACTGACAATGCACGTCCCTCTCTCTCGTGGACATACAATGTGAAAGGCTTACTGTAGTCGGGAGTACCCAACACAGGAGCCGAACACAACGCATTGCGTAATTCGGAAAAGCTCTTCTGACATTCGTCAGTCCAGGGAATAGGATTTGGAGTATCCTTAACAGTAAGAGCTAGCAAAGGCTTTACTAACAAAGAAAAATTAGGGATCCACTGTCTACAGTACGACGTAATACCCAAAAACGCACGTACTTCTCTCTGTGTTGTAGGAACACTCATTTTCGCAATAGCTTGAATTCTTTCTGGGGTCAGTTTCCTTCCCTCCTTCGATAAGAGGTGACCTAGGTAGGTTACTTCTTGTCGACAATATTGCAACTTGGAGAGAGAAACTTTGTGATGAAAATCAGACAAGTGGCGTAACAACAACAAGGTGGCTTCTCTACAAATCTCTTCATTGCCAGCAGCAACTAACAAGTCGTCAACATATTGAATAAGGGCAGCACCATCGGGTAAAACCAACAGATCAAGTTGCGTTTTCAAGGCTTGGCTATAGATCAATGGACTCTCGCAATAGCCTTGAGGAGCACGCTTAAAGCAGAAACTTCGTCCTCCTAAAGAGAATCCAAAGATTGCTCTACTTTCCACGGCAATCGGGATGCTGAAGAAAGCATTCTTCAAGTCAATCACCGAAAACCATGTGGCTGTAGCTGGAATCAGAGTCAACAAAGCATTGATATCAGGTACAACAGGAAACTGTGTGAAGTAATTGGATGGAGATGTTCTGAATGAAAAATAAGTTTATTGCAGGAAACAGCTTATACATCCACAGTGCACAGAAGCAACTCTCTCTCTGTCCAACTCCCACATATAGAATGTTCAGAGGCAGAGAAAACATAACAAGTCAGAAGAGTATTCCAAATGAGAATACTATACACCTTCCCGCCTAAAAAAACAAATAAAAAAATAAGATTAACGAATAAAATCCCGTAATTTAACAGGAGAATGTCTGATACAAGAACTTTTCCTTAAACTAACAACATTGCCAGAATCAACACAAACATGACCCAAATCACTGACATTGTCACAGGGTAAACAGGAAAGAGAATCAGTATTCGTAGAACCAGAAACAGTAGTGTCAAGAGTTGAATTACCAGAATTAGTAGAGACAGAAATAGAGGAATCACAACCAAATGTGTCTAGCAAAGCAGCATAATTATCATGATTGTCAAAAGGTTTAGATGAAACAGAACGTGGGACCATTTTCGAACTTTCTGTTCTACATAAGGAAATACGTCTAAAATTCAAAACTTTACCGCCCTCTACTCTTACTGCTTTACTAAACACTTCCAACACTTCGCATGGATCAGATCATTTAGCCCACTTGTTACCATGAACACCACCAAATTTAACACGAACAAAATCTCCTACCTTAATCTTTGTACCATTAGCAGAAGACCGTAGAGAATTACCTCTCATCTTATACTGATACTCCAAAACTTTATCTCTAACTTGAGAAGTGTCAAATGAAGAGTCATATGGAATCTTAATTTTGATCCACCAAGGTAACAATTTGGATCCAGGCTTCCTTCCACACAACATCTCAAAAGGGGATAAACCAGTAACACAATTGGGAGAGGTGCGATACGACAACAAAGTTGCACGTAGTGCCTTTTTCCAATCTAAACCACTTCTAACAGCCAATTGAATGGATTCTTTAATGACCCTGTTAAAGCGTCCTGTTTGACCATTGGCTTGAGGGTTATAATTAGATACTCTCTTATGTACTATTCTACACCTGTCAAGAAAAGCAACAAACTCTCTACTGATAGACTGAGGACCATTGTCAGAAACAATTTCAGCAGGAATGCCCTCCCTACAAAAAATGTCATCCAAAAACTCAATCACTTGTGTTGACCCAATTTTATCAACAAGCTTTAAATCTGGCCATTTAGAGAAATAATCAATTAATACCAAAGCAAAAACATCCTTATTGGCAGACAAATTGAGTGGACCAATGATATCAATCCCAAGTTTTTTCCAAGGACTTGTAACAAATTCAACAGGAGAAACACCAACAACCATTGGCTTGGCCGATTTGTCACTATTGAAACAAGGAGAACATGATCTGACCCATTTGTCAACCATACCATCAACTCCTGGCCACCAATAGAACTCCCTAATGCGTCTTTTGGTGCTTGACATACCCAAGTGCCCCTCATGGGCCATGGAAACAATTTTCCCTCTCAGCTTTAATGGAGAAACTATTTTATCACCACGAGTTAAAAAACCCTGATCAAATATTAATTCATCTTTTATTTTCCCAAAAATTGAAAGATCACCAGATAACTTGCGTTCTTCAGGCCAACCCAATTGCATAAACTTCACAATATCAGACAAAATACAGTCTTCACACATGGCTGCTTTCCATTCGGTTTCAGAAATAGCATCAGACCAAACTACAGATGCTTCACCATTAACATCTTCAATAGAAAAAACAACATCTGTTTCCAAACCAACCATGGAAATGTCAGAGGCATCTGACAGTGGTAAACGAGACATACAATCAGCATGCACATTGAAACGACCAGGAACATATTCAACTTCACACTGAAACTCTTGCAATTTTGCAGCCAAGCGTGCCAACCGAGCAGTTAAAGTTCTGCCCCCACCAGCAGCCAACATGTTGATTAATGGCTTATGATCAGTTCTCAAACGAAATTTGGTACCCCACAAAAATTGCCTAAAGTGTTGGACAGCCCAAGTGCACGCCAACAATTCCTTCTCGATGGTGGAATAATTAAATTCAGCACCTCGGAGAGTTCTTGATGCATAGGAAACTACATATTCTTCCCCCAAATTCCTCTGCATCAAAACTGATCCTAAACCAACATTGCTGGCATCCACTGACACAATACAATCTTTGCCAACATCAAAAGGTCTCAAGAACGGGGCATTGATAATTTCTTTCTTGAGCAAATCAAAAGCACATTGTTGCTCTTTGTTCCACACAAACTTTAAATTTTTTTTCAACAAGGATCTTAAAGGATGAACTTTAGAGGAGTAATCTTGCACAAATTTGCTATGAAATTCTGTGAGACCTAAAAATGATACAAGTTGTTCCTTAGTAAGTGGAGCAGGGGCGTTAGAAATGCTCTGTATATGATTGAATGTAGGTTTAATACCTTGCGATGAGATTTCATGGCCAAGATACTCCACCTTACTTTGTCTGAACTTACACTTTGAAAACTTCAGAGATAAACCTTTTTCTTGTACACGTTGTAATATGTAAATGTAAATGTACAGGAATTTATATAGCGCAAATCACCGAGCGGTTTCTAAGCGCTTGCTTAGGGAACCCGTCCTGGTATTCCCCTGTGAGATAACCCCGGCAGGGTATCCGCAAGGTGAAAGCCAGGCATCCCGCCGCGAGGGGCCGTTGTGGAGATTAAGCAAGCTATTGCCCAGAGTCGCAGAGTGTGAACCCGTGAATCGAGTAGGCACCGGAGCGAGAATTGTCGAGTCCATGGACATTTTAGGACTCAAGACCCCGCCGAGCCGGGAATTGAACCCTGGTCCCGGGCTGACCTCTGCTTCCAGGTCTGCCTCCTCTAACCAGTATTTACAACAAGGGGTGGTGAGGGACAGAGTCTCTGAATTAAGCAGAAAGCTCTCACCCAGTCAGGAGATCAGGGCTAGATCCAACACCATTTTTTAGCTCACTGCACCATCCCAGTTTCAGAACCTGGCTGTATGCAAATTAGTCTGTTCCTGTCCCAGTGCATGATGGGAACAGGGCAAACCAAACTACAAAAGCCAATTCTTACACTGGGAAGGAAACAAGCTCCCGGGGAACGGTTTCAGGCATTACAGCCGTCTTCGGCCCGGTTTGCTTGAATCCTGATGGTGCAATGAGCAAGGGTCTCACATCTGAGAATACCCTTCCACGCTTAGGGTGGACAAAAATATTTACAACAAGGGGTGGTGAGGGACAGAGTCTCTGAATTAAGCAGAAAGCTCTCACCCAGTCAGGAGATCAGGGCTAGATCCAACACCGTTTTTTAGCTCACTGCACCATCCCAGTTTCAGAACCTGGCTGTATGCAAATTAGTCTATTCCTGTCCCAGTGCATGATGGGAACAGGGCAAACCAAACTACAAAAGCCAATTCTTACACTGGGAAGGAAACAAGCTCCCGGGGACCGGTTTCTGGCATTACAGCCGTCTTCGGCCCGGTTTGCTTGAATCCTGATGGTGCAATGAGCAAGGGTCTCACATCTGAGAATACCCTTCCACGCTTAGGGTGGACAAAAATATTTACAACAAGGGGTGGTGAGGGACAGAGTCTCTGAATTAAGCAGAAAGCTCTCACCCAGTCAGGAGATCAGGGCTAGATCCAACACCGTTTTTTAGCTCACTGCACCATCCCAGTTTCAGAACCTGGCTGTATGCAAATTAGTCTGTTCCTGTCCCAGTGCATGATGGGAACAGGGCAAACCAAACTACAAAAGCCAATTCTTACACTGGGAAGGAAACAAGCTCCCGGGGACCGGTTTCTGGCATTACAGCCGTCTTCGGCCCGGTTTGCTTGAATCCTGATGGTGCAATGAGCAAGGGTCTCACATCTGAGAATACCCTTCCACGCTTAGGGTGGACAAAAATATTTACAACAAGGGGTGGTGAGGGACAGAGTCTCTGAATTAAGCAGAAAGCTCTCACCCAGTCAGGAGATCAGGGCTAGATCCAACACCGTTTTTTAGCTCACTGCACCATCCCAGTTTCAGAACCTGGCTGTATGCAAATTAGTCTGTTCCTGTCCCAGTGCATGATGGGAACAGGGCAAACCAAACTACAAAAGCCAATTCTTACACTGGGAAGGAAACAAGCTCCCGGGGACCGGTTTCTGGCATTACAGCCGTCTTCGGCCCGGTTTGCTTGAATCCTGATGGTGCAATGAGCAAGGGTCTCACATCTGAGAATACCCTTCCACGCTTAGGGTGGACAAAAATATTTACAACAAGGGGTGGTGAGGGACAGAGTCTCTGAATTAAGCAGAAAGCTCTCACCCAGTCAGGAGATCAGGGCTAGATCCAACACCGTTTTTTAGCTCACTGCACCATCCCAGTTTCAGAACCTGGCTGTATGCAAATTAGTCTGTTCCTGTCCCAGTGCATGATGGGAACAGGGCAAACCAAACTACAAAAGCCAATTCTTACACTGGGAAGGAAACAAGCTCCTGGGGACCGGTTTCTGGCATTACAGCCGTCTTCGGCCCGGTTTGCTTGAATCCTGATGGTGCAATGAGCAAGGGTCTCACATCTGAGAATACCCTTCCACGCTTAGGGTGGACAAAAATATTTACAACAAGGGGTGGTGAGGGACAGAGTCTCTGAATTAAGCAGAAAGCTCTCACCCAGTCAGGAGATCAGGGCTAGATCCAACACCGTTTTTTAGCTCACTGCACCATCCCAGTTTCAGAACCTGGCTGTATGCAAATTAGTCTGTTCCTGTCCCAGTGCATGATGGGAACAGGGCAAACCAAACTACAAAAGCCAATTCTTACACTGGGAAGGAAACAAGCTCCCGGGGACCGGTTTCTGGCATTACAGCCGTCTTCGGCCCGGTTTGCTTGAATCCTGATGGTGCAATGAGCAAGGGTCTCACATCTGAGAATACCCTTCCACGCTTAGGGTGGACAAAAATATTTACAACAAGGGGTGGTGAGGGACAGAGTCTCTGAATTAAGCAGAAATCTCTCACCCAGTCAGGAGATCAGGGCTAGATCCAACACCGTTTTTTAGCTCACTGCACCATCCCAGTTTCAGAACCTGGCTGTATGCAAATTAGTCTGTTCCTGTCCCAGTGCATGATGGGAACAGGGCAAACCAAACTACAAAAGCCAATTCTTACACTGGGAAGGAAACAAGCTCCCGGGGACCAGTTTCTGGCATTACAGCCGTCTTCGGCCCGGTTTGCTTGAATCCTGATGGTGCAATGAGCAAGGGTCTCACATCTGAGAATACCCTTCCACGCTTAGGGTGGACAAAAATATTTACAACAAGGGGTGGTGAGGGACAGAGTCTCTGAATTAAGCAGAAAGCTCTCACCCAGTCAGGAGATCACGGCTAGATCCAACACCGTTTTTTAGCTCACTGCACCATCCCAGTTTCAGAACCTGGCTGTATGCAAATTAGTCTGTTCCTGTCCCAGTGCATGATGGGAACAGGGCAAACCAAACTACAAAAGCCAATTCTTACACTGGGAAGGAAACAAGCTCCCGGGGAACGGTTTCTGGCATTACAGCCGTCTTCGGCCCGGTTTGCTTGAATCCTGATGGTGCAATGAGCAAGGGTCTCACATCTGAGAATACCCTTCCACGCTTAGGGTGGACAAAAATATTTACAACAAGGGGTGGTGAGGGACAGAGTCTCTGAATTAAGCAGAAAGCTCTCACCCAGTCAGGAGATCAGGGCTAGATCCAACACCGTTTTTTAGCTCACTGCACCATCCCAGTTTCAGAACCTGGCTGTATGCAAATTAGTCTGTTCCTGTCCCAGTGCATGATGGGAACAGGGCAAACCAAACTACAAAAGCCAATTCTTACACTGGGAAGGAAACAAGCTCCCGGGGACCGGTTTCTGGCATTACAGCCGTCTTCGGCCCGGTTTGCTTGAATCCTGATGGTGCAATGAGCAAGGGTCTCACATCTGAGAATACCCTTCCACGCTTAGGGTGGACAAAAATATTTACAACAAGGGGTGGTGAGGGACAGAGTCTCTGAATTAAGCAGAAAGCTCTCACCCAGTCAGGAGATCAGGGCTAGATCCAACACCGTTTTTTAGCTCACTGCACCATCCCAGTTTCAGAACCTGGCTGTATGCAAATTAGTCTGTTCCTGTCCCAGTGCATGATGGGAACAGGGCAAACCAAACTACAAAAGCCAATTCTTACACTGGGAAGGAAACAAGCTCCCGGGGACCGGTTTCTGGCATTACAGCCGTCTTCGGCCCGGTTTGCTTGAATCCTGATGGTGCAATGAGCAAGGGTCTCACATCTGAGAATACCCTTCCACGCTTAGGGTGGACAAAAATATTTACAACAAGGGGTGGTGAGGGACAGAGTCTCTGAATTAAGCAGAAAGCTCTCACCCAGTCAGGAGATCAGGGCTAGATCCAACACCGTTTTTTAGCTCACTGCACCATCCCAGTTTCAGAACCTGGCTGTATGCAAATTAGTCTGTTCCTGTCCCAGTGCATGATGGGAACAGGGCAAACCAAACTACAAAAGCCAATTCTTACACTGGGAAGGAAACAAGCTCCCGGGGACCGGTTTCTGGCATTACAGCCGTCTTCGGCCCGGTTTGCTTGAATCCTGATGGTGCAATGAGCAAGGGTCTCACATCTGAGAATACCCTTCCACGCTTAGGGTGGACAAAAATATTTACAACAAGGGGTGGTGAGGGACCAGTGAGCCACACTTCTCCATTTTCCACTTCTCTAAATTTTTATCATGATGTTCAAAGTCCTTTCCAAAAATTAGGATGTCATCTTGGAAAGAAATTGCACCATCACAACCCTCCAGAACTTCCTTTATAAGTCTCTGGAAAACAGATGCCGCACTAGCTAAACCAAACAACATGCGACAATATTGAAACATGCCCTCTGGTGTGATAAACGTTGTTAGAAACTTAGATTCATCATGTAAAAGCACCTGGTGATAAGCACTCACTAAGTCTATAGTGGAGAAAACACAAGCCCCAGAAAGTGTTGAAATTAGCTCGTGAATATGAGGCAAAGGATGCCTGTCGATCCAAATTTCCTTGTTTAAACTGCGAAGGTCCACACATAGACGAAGTTCGCCATTGCTTTTAAGCGATAAAAACCACTGGCGAAAACCAGGGAGAAGATTCTACGGGTTCAATTATTTTCTTAGATACTAAATCAGATAGAATTAATTTCAATTCATCACGATAAGCTAAAGGTACATTCCTAACTCTGTGTCGGACAGGAACAGCACCCTCCTTGAGGACAATCTTGTGCTTAAAACTAACAAACTCTCTCAAATTATCGGTAAAAATTAAAGGGAATTTAGTTCTTATTTTACTAACGAACTCATCGTCCTCAGGAGATACAACATAGACACGAGGAGAAGCATTAGGATCAAGTTTGATGCCCATTTCTTGCTGATGAGGCCAACCAAGAATTGATGCCCCTTTAGTTGCAACATAAACCTTCCCTCTAGTTGTTCTGTATTTAAACTTAAGATCAGCCCACATAAATCCATCAAAATTAATTCTGTAACCAGAATAGCCACCTAGTTGTATATCCGGTGGGAGAAGTTTTGTTGTATTCCAAAACTCATCAAAAACATTCCTGCCGATGATACTGTACCAAGCACATGAATCAATTAGCATAGAGATTTCCTTCCCATTAACCAAAATGTGTTCACTAGGAAAGCCCTTGCATTTAGTATCACCGACACACAACAAACTATTTATTTCAGAAATTTGTCCTTTATTCTCTTCATTCTCCTCAAATGACACCAAATTTACTCTTTGGAAGGATCTGCACATTTTGCTAAAATGACCAGATTTTTTACATTTAACGCATATTTTATTCCAAGCGGGACACCCCCTGTAACTTCCTACATGGTCAGTGCCACCACACCTGAAGAAAACTACTTGAGTTTTTTTTACGAACGACTTATTTTCTTTCCCAAAGCCCCCCTTTTTAGAAAAAACAAAAGGAGGCTTCCTAGAATTACAATCCTTAACTATTGCTACTTCAGGAATAATTTCCTTATTTTTAACCACCTGTCCCCTGATCTCACTGACAAAAATTTCTGACTGTTCAATCCCTTTAGCGATATTCAATACTGCACTTAGGGAAGATTCTGTCCCCATCCATAAACGTTCCTGAATCTTTTTACTTTTGGTTTTCATCATAATCTGATCTCTCAACACTTGTTCAAAATTAATTGTTTCAAACGCACAGGAACTACCTAAAGTGCGTAAAGCAGCTACATAATTCTCAATAGACTCATCCTCTTTCTGAGCCCTTGAGTAAAACTTGAACCTTTCCATGACGGTATTAATTTTCCTACCAAACCTAATGCTCATTTGTTTAACAGTAACCTCAAAGACATTGATGTCACCTGAACCATCTATAGGAGGTAGATTTGCTAACTCTTTCAAACCTGCCCCCCCCAAACAATTCTTCAAAAGTGCCAACTTTCTTTCGGGAGAACAACCATCTTCCTCCAAAACTTCAACGTACGCCAAAAACATTGGGTACCATAAGTCCCATTCCGTTTTTGGCTCACCAGTAATTGGATGGAGATGTTCTGAATGAAAAATAAGTTTATTGCAGGAAACAGCTTATACATCCACAGTGCACAGAAGCAACTCTCTCTCTGTCCAACTCCCACATATAGAATGTTCAGAGGCAGAGAAAACATAACAAGTCAGAAGAGTATTCCAAATGAGAATACTACACTGTGGAACAACAATTTTGTTCACTTCGCGGAGATCGATCACAAACCTATATACAGGAGGCTGTGAAGAATCTGTTCTCTTCAGAACAGGCAAAACGGGACTATTACACACATTACCTCTCGTTTCCTCGATCACACCCTTTTTCGATCAGATCATAGATAATCGCCAAAAGTGCTCGCTCACCATCACTCGAGATACGGTACTGTGGAATGCGCGGTAACTTAGCATTCGCCTTCAGTGTCACAACATATGGAGGAATCTCTAAAAGACCCACATCGTTCGGACCAACAGCCCACAACGAATCGGGTAAAGAAGACAATTCAAGTGGAAGTCTGTCTTTCGATATGTACATCGGAGAGATCACTCTCTCACCCAACGTAAGATGTACTCCTGACGGAGAACAATACAACGTGGCATACAATCTCTTCAATAAATCCAATCCCAACAAGTTCTCACCACAACCTGTAGTGAAAATGAGGGGTGCTTCAAATTTACAAGGTCCAACAGAAAGAGACAACGGAGCAGAAATCGGATTTGTAACCGGGGCGCCAGAAAAACCTACAGAAACGTTCTCAAAGCCAGACAAAGGTGCGCCAGGGAGTTTAGAGTGCATAATAGAACTCTTCGTAGCACCAGTATCTAACAGAAAAGGCTCTGACACACCTGATGCAATCACTTCAACATAAGGTCCACTCTGATCTACTGGAACTGAAACAACTCCCTCCCTTTGTCCATGGCTGTCCTAGCAATCGTTACCATCCACTTCCTCACCTTCGACGTAATAATCATCCGTATAGTACTGTGCTGTCCTACCAGATGAACCCTGCTGTTGATCAAAACTGTTCATTGAATTCTGTGGAGGCAAAGAACGCCCATTCTGTCCACGACCTCTACCACTAGGCGCTTGTTGAACACCTCGACCTCTCACACCAGAAGAACCATTTGTGCGTTGTAACAAAACCGGACAATTACTCTTAAAATGGCCCTCTTCTTTGCAATACACACACTGATCAGGCCCATATGGAAAACGCTGTTGAGAAATCTGCGCTGACGTGGAAACAGCCCAAGCACTCTCAGAATCTTTCAGCTTAGTGCACAATTCGTGAAGCAGATTATGTACGAATTTGTCGACGAACAATCTCTGGCCACCCTCAGTAGCCATATCCTGACCACTATGATCTACAAAGGTCTCTTCAAACTGCGTGAAAATTTAACACGCACTTCAGGCATCAAAATTGTCATATAATTAATTATCCTACCAGGGAGTAGAGTAATAATATCTTCAGGCTTGGCACCTCCTACTTGTCTATCATTCGCAGCACGAAGATTAACCCATGTATCACCCAATTCCTCATCATGATCTGTATGTCGAATCGTACTCCAAATGGGCTGTGGAACTACATTTCCAAACAACATATCTATGTCCGCTAAATTCATGATACACGAACCCACAGTCTGAGTGAGCTCTTTATAATATCCCGCTGGATTTTTGCGCGGATCAGGCAAAGACTGCTTAATTGCCAAAACTTCAACACGCTTCCAAGGAACATGTACCCATACTCGCTGGAAGTGTCCAGGGACAGGTGGATTAACAGTTGCATCAGGAGGTCTCCAAACTTGAGGAACCTCTCGCATCGGATATTGACGCGCTTTTCTCCTAACTGACGAATCAGACTCAAACAATCGCTCAGAAGGGGTATCATTACGAAACAAGATAGTCGCAACCGCTCTCCCAACGTCACTAGGACCCACAACGGTCCCTTTTGCAAATTCAGAACGTATTCGGTACAACTCATCAGGAGCTTTACCTACTTCCTCAACCCATTGTTCATGGAGGAACACACACATCATCTCAAAGACGTACCGCTGCTTTGGTGCTCTCCATTGAAGACATCCATAACACCCTCAAGATCATACTGAGAAGCGTACGTAATCCATTTACGTGCCAAATGATCCAAAACTGTACGTTCATTTGTATCAGGCAACTGACTACGTGATTGTCTACGCTCACTAACAGGAGACATACCCAATTGTCCCAACAAATTATTATTATTATTATTATTATTATTATTATGTTTCTTATATAGCGCAGGAATCGACCCCCGAAGGGGTATCTCCGCGCTTGCCTTGGGAACCCGTCCTGGCTTTTTCCCTGTGAGATAGCCCCTACAGGGCATCCCCAAGGTGAAAGCCAGGCATCCCGCCGCGGGGGGCCGTTGTGGAGATTAAGCAAGCTTAATGCCCAGAGTTGCAGAGTGTGAACCCATGATTAGGTCAGGCACCGAAGCGAGAATTATCGAGTCCATGGACATTTGATCTCAAGACCCTGCCGCGTCGGGAATTGAACCCTGGTCCCGGGTCTGACCTCTGCTTCAGGGTCTGCCTGCTCTAACCAGTGAGCCACACTTCTCCACATAGGAGAAAGGAAACCAGAAAAAGCAGCAGTCATTCTCTGTCTAGCAGAAGGAGAAGATGAAAGAATAAGAGAAGACGGAACAATAGTAGAAGAATCCAAAGGTGGAACAGAAGGAGTATTATAGATAGGCGTAGGAGTAGCAGACGAAGGAGGAGGCAAAGTTGGCGGCCCCTGAGGAGGCTGCGCCAAAGGAACAGTAGCCAACGGAAGAGGAGCTGGCTGCGGAGGATTGCAGGTGGAACAACAACCGGAGGTTGCACAACTACAACTGGTGGCGGTGGTGCCGTAGCATTCTGTGCATAAGGGGGTGGCGAACTCAATAGATGCAACATTAAAGGATCTTTCGCAAATTCTTTCTTTGCTTCCTGCTCTTTAGGCGGCAAAACTGGGTAGCATTTATCTACCGCTAACTTCCTAACCCTAAGCATCTGTTCGCTCTCTTGCTCTTCCTCATTATCCCTATACACTATAGCAGCTTGCACCATTGACAAACCTCGTTCTCGTTTATTCTTCTTCGCTAATTTAATTTCTTTCTGTTTGGCTTCTTTGCGCCATATGCGAAAAGAGTCAAACATTGCCGGCCGGGCTTTCTTTTTGAACAGTTGAACTTCGAGATTATCTAGAATCTCAGTTTCAAAACTACCATAACGGGGCCACTGTAGGACACCGTCTTTCCTCGTATATTTGACCCAGATATCATTATAACTAATGGGGCCCACACCATGCTTCACATAGAGATCATATGTAGGAGTTCCAATCGGAGGAACCGGACATGAATCCTCTAACCGGGAATCCTTAGAACAACCGCAACTAAATATCTTTCCAAGTCTACTAAAACCAGGCATCGTGCTCACTAGTCTAGCTTCAAACTTCAAGGGAAACCTAAAAACGATAGCCTCGTGAATACACGAGTCCCTTGGCTTTGGGGCCTGCAGGTACCAAATCAAAGCGATCCACGAAGGGATACCAAAACAAACTAAGGACTGGGAGACGCTCCACTCATACTTAACTGAAATGTCGATGGTGTCACCAGAAGACCCGTCTATCGTCTCGCTCTACAAATCATCTAAGGCTTCAAGACATGGCGACAGTCAGGGCAGCAGTCCTTTGTAGCCGTCGGAAAGCGGGGAACCTCGCAGCAAAGTCTTTCGGACCACGAGGACATACAGGGGTCGATGAAGTGGCTGGCCTTCCTCCAGAATTTCCACACGAAGCTCTCCACGATCTTCGGGCTTGGACCGGTACCGCTGAAGTCGCCCCACATTGGGCGCCAACTGAAGGACCAGGTTTTAGAATCTAGCGGCGTCAGGGAAAACGCCCGATGCCTTCGAGTTTCCCTGCCTTGGCAAACAGACACGGGACACTTCTTGATGACGTCAAAGACCAAAGTTTATTGGCTGCAACCGGGAACAGAGGTCTACGAAGCACAACACGGGTGGTTCGCTAGAGACTGCACAAATTCAATGAGCGGAGCATGGTCTTTTATGCCAAAAATCACATTCCAAAGGTGGCATCTGTTACATACAAACTAGCCAATCACATGGTGACATTTCAAACATATCGCATGACGACAATCCCACTTTCCGTTGTCCAGCCCACCAGAAATGACCAAGCAAATTCCAATTTCTTGTTTGATCAGGCCTGACAAACCCATCATAAAACCTCAACCCAAATCAGTGATTATGTCGTAAAGGAAGGAGCAGAAACAGATTGGAAGCAAGATAGAAAGGTGGGTGCAGTGTACTGTAAACTCCTGCACGTCCTGCTCTTTGATCTTTATCTGACCAGCTGCTTAACAAGGAACTGGCTCAGCGAGGTCAGCCTCGGGCAAGGGAGTCAGTTCCGCCAGGTCTTTCAGAAGTCAGCTAAGGTGTACGTGTCCCAAAGACTCGTTCAGCCGTAGTCATCGGCCTATGTGAGGGCAACCACACAAAATGGCTGCCACACACAAAATGGAACCCAAAGGTTTAAAACGAAATCTCTGAATACATAGTGTTCTCATTGATCGATTAATGAGAAAACACGCGTACACACCGCACTCGTGATTTGCGGTCCACTGACACCAAAATCGTCTATTTCTGACGACCTTTATTGAACGGGTTCAGAACCACCGAACCAGACCCTCAAACTACGGAACTACAACATGTCCACTTTTTCTATTTGTCCACTTGACGTTTCAGTATCTTCTGCTAAAAGTATTTCATCTTCTCCCATATAAACATTTTTACAGTGCCTATTGTTGTTTATCAAATACAAAGTTGCCTTCTGTACTTTCCTAACATCCACTACTCCTGCCAGATTTTCTTACTCTTAGTAGGAATGCCATTAATTAGAATAACTAGTGGTTCAATTACTACACTCTCTACACCAGTGGTCTTCAAACTTTTGGATGCCGGGACCCCCCTGTCAACATTTTCAGGCGTAAGGACCCCCTCCTGACAAAAATTTCTAAACCTCTAGGCAGGGCTACTGGAATTATGAGGCAGGTGAGGCCCAAATTATGCGACAGGCTTGACTAAATTGTGTGAGTAGAAAATGTAAATAACGTTCTGTGATGCTGCGTATTTTGGGATAGCATTGCTTTATTATTTTGAAATTATTTAAACACAGTAACACTGAGGAAAGATTTCACCCCATCAGTACCAGTTTATAACCAAAATACAGCAATTAACATCAGAAAGATGTCTAGTCAACCTTTGTGAAGGGCCTCCAACTCCACAGGAATACGCGCTGCCACATTAGAAGCTCATCTGGCCATGGCCGGGAGCAGCAGGGGTCCCTCCAAACCCTGGCGGTCTTGTGCAGAGTTAAGCAGTTTACCCATGAACTTTTCTTCTCACCCCCTTCCTTCGATCCCTCCCTTCTCTCCTCTCCCAACCCCGGATCCCTCTCTCACATTGCAGGCAGATGGTTATTAGCCCCGGGACACCTTTTGGTAACAGTAGCACACTACAAATGTAAATAATAATAGGCAGAAGCAGGGGATCCACTATACCCGATCTTCGGGGGAGGGGGGGGGTAACACTCCCAGCCAGGGCTGGCCCTAGCACTAGTCGCACACGGTGCAACAGTCTTTCCACCTTCTCCATGAATTCCCTCACTACCACTCACCAACAATACACCTCATCTCTCTATAGCACCTGTCTGACAAACATTTCATTTTTTTATAGCGCTACTCATAGTTTACTCACACTCAGTTCTGTGATGTGCATGGTACATCTTCTTTGTACCAGGCACTTTAACCTTCTGCACTGTGTGGGTGACAAGAGGGCCCATGTGACTGCACGGTGAGCAATGCAACAGTGTGAGAGTAGGGTAAAAGGAGTGATTACAGGGTGAGTGAGGTGACCTTATGAATTTGGGTTCGGCTATAAGTGCAGAGTGGGACAAATTAGTGCATGGTTAGTGATGGACTTGTTTGAGTGAGCTACCGATTGAGCAGTGAGGGGGGGACAGGTGAGTGAAGTGCCACATGAGTGCAGGGTGAGAAGTGTGCTCATGTGACTGCAGGGTGTGGTACAGAGTGAACAATGCAAGCGCATTTTTAGTGCAGAGTGATCACTGTGAGAGCAGGGTGAGCGGGTGAATGTTGTGAGTGAATGGTGATCAGTGTGAGCGCATTGTGATCAATGTGAGTGCATTGTGATCGCTGTGAGTGCATTGTGATCGCTGTGAGTTCATTGTGATCGCTGTGAGTGCATTGTGATCGCCGTGAGTGCATGGTGATCAGTGTGAATGCATGGTGATCAGTGTGAGTGCATTGTGATCGCTATGAGTGCACAGTGATCAGTGTGAGTGCATTGTGATCGATGGGTGTGCAGGGCGAGCGTGAAAGTGAAGGAGAAAGTGAGTTGTCTGAAAGCAGGGTGCATTCCCAGAAACTTGAAGCGTAGGGTTTCAGTTAATAGTTAAACTATTGCTATAATGGCATTAATCAGGGATCGAGGGTGGAGGAAATAAATAATGTGCTGATCCTGCAACAAACTTCCAGTCTTATGATTAGGGTTACCAGCTCATTATTTTGATAGCCCAGAAATAAGCAGTCACCTAAAGCTGTATTGTTAGCACTTATCTGTGAATACTTAGAACAGCAAATATAAATAGAAAGCACTTTTAATTGTGTTCTAGGGATGCCTCAATGATAATTTGATAATTAAAGAGAACAAAGACAAAAAAGTCACATAACTAATTAATATATACTTTTTCATTTATAACTCTATTTAGTGTCAAGAGCAGGTCTCTTCATAAAACTTTATAAATAAAAACAAATGCTCTTTAAACAACACACAGCAGGCATGTTTCTTTTGGCAATCCAACTTTATATTCCTTTTCATTAAATGCATTCTCACACTACAGCAGTAAGTGTTAAAAAACAAATGTAAGGAATTGGCAGAGTGGGGGCCCAGGGGTACTGGAACCATACAAAAACTAAGCCTTGGTAACCAGTTAACAAAGGCATGTAAATATGCTAATGGTCGTTAAAGACCTGTGAAAAACTCGGGCGTGCTGGAGATAAGACTCCAGACACTGCCCAGCCGAGCACCCAGCAGGGCGAGCTGAACTGCAGCAGCCCGGGCTGAGACACAGGACGGGGAAGGAGGGAAGCTGAAGCCCTTGAGGCCAGGGCAGAAATGTGACTGTGTATGCGCGACCCCCTTCACATCACTCCACGGCCCCCTGGGGGTCGCGCCTCACAGTTTGAAGACCCCTGCTCTACACCAATAGTTTCAATATTTTTCTTTAAATCTAACGATAAATATACAACTCTTCCTTTTAATCCTCTTTGTAAATCTGAAGGAGGCAATTTACCTGTTTTAGGCTCCATACGAACAACAGCCTGAAACGGGTGCACACATTGAATGAGAATAGACTCATAGGTATTTCAATCTATCAGTTCTGGAGGAATAGCAACCGACTATTATTCTCATCTAATTTGTTATAACAATATTTACAAATACGCTGATCAGAGCCCAAATCAAAACAATTTTCTACCAACAAATAAGTTGCAAATTCCTTCCACATATCATTATTTTCTCTTTCACTTTTTAAATACAGATCAACACTCCTAGTCTGATTTTTATAGTGAGTTCGCCGACAACAAATACAAGAAAAAGTTGGCCTTTCACCTGAAATCACCTTAAACTTTGTAATTTGCTCATCAAAGTTTTTTGTAATAGTATGTTCCACATTCTCTTCAACATTTTTTTCTATTAATGTAACTTTTTATGCACTCTCTTGTTGAGGACCAAAGTAACAAAACTCAATTTAATCACAATTCTTCTTCACATCTGATACTGATCCGTGCAAAAGAGCATTGTTCAACTCAAACTTTAGTGCTGGACTTTTTGCATAATACAATGTTCTGACTAACTTCCGCATTTGAGTATTATGCACTGCTAACATCCTGAAATGGTGAAAAACACTTTGACATACTTTTCTAGAAAGACAAGCCAGAGAATGACCTTGCAAACCAGTATTTTTTCTCACTCCTCAAGGGTCTAGTCCTTGCAACATCTTAATCTTTGGTTATCACTTTTTTTAGTATATGCTCGTAAGAAATTGCGTAAAAGGTCAATAGATTCTTGTCGTACACTGCAATCCCAAGCGTACACTGGGGCTTTAGGAGGTCTGCCTAGAACTTCATTAGCTATCACTTCTTCTGCAATTCTGGGAATCATTTTCTCTTTCTCAATTGGACAACCCTTTCTAACCTCATAAACTCAACCACTGGTGTCAACTGCATGCAACAAATCATTGGTCTGAAAATAACTCTCTTCATTAAAGAAAGGCTCTGACTTGAACTGTGTTTCCATTCCCCCCAAAAAATCACAAAAATTAGTTCTATTAATTACTCTTTTCCTCTTACTTTTGGCCTTCATTAAATGGATTGGTTTATCTAGTGATCGAATTCTGTTTAAAACTAAATAAATAGTTTCCTTTTCACTTCAAAAGCTTTTTCAACAATGGATTCAATATGCTTTTTCTTTTTTATAAAATTGTGCTCTCTTTTTATATTTCTTCATATCTTTCAGCAAATTATGTACTACTCTATTATAAAATAAATGTTTGCGTATTTCTTTATACTGATTTTCTCTTCTTTTGCCATACGTTGTATCCTTTGACTGTACATTGGCTTTTTTTCCTTTCCTATTATTTTGACAATTTTTTCTGGTTGAAGCATTGTCAGTGGTTTTAACATTCTGAACATTCTTTCTGGGCCTAGTAAGATTTTTAATAAATTCCTTAGTGGTCTTACCTGAAGATTTTGTCTTTTTAGCCACATTATGTTGGTCATCCAATACTTGTTGTTGATTTTTCTGCAAGTAACTGTCCTTTAGCTCTCTTTTTCTCTTTCTTGATTTTTCAGGCATGATAACTTTATTTTAATGATGATAAAATATATCTGTAAAGAATAAACATAAATAAATGTATATTAATAACTTTAGAAATTATGGGCCATATGTATGAAGGTACCCATTTACGAATCTCAAATAGCGAATTTTTGGAAATCGCTATTTGAGATTTGTAAATTGGTACGTATGTAGAAATTCACATTTGTTTTGCGATTTCATAAAATTCCTTAATTGCGATTAGCAAATTGCGAATTGCAATTTAGGAATACTTTACCATTCATTTCTATGGGCCAGGAGGCCCATAGGAATGAATGGGAAGTTATTCTCAATTTGCGATTCTCAATTTGAGAATCGCAAATTGAGAATAATTTCAAGGGTGCAGGGGTGTCCAAAGGACACCCTGTTGCACCCCTGAAATTAGCATGGGTGCACATGTGGTGCACATACATGCCCTAAGGGCATGTATGTGCTTCACAGTGCACTTTGAAAAATGCAAAAACTTGCATTTTTCAAGAAATTCGCAAATTACCACCAATTTGAAGTTGGTGGTAATTTGCGAATTCCTTAAGGCCAATTTGCATTTTTTAAATGCTTCTTACATTGCATTTAGGGAATCGCAAAATTTGCGATCCCTTAAATGCAATCGCAAAATAAGGAATCGCAAATTTCGCGATTCCTTATTTTGCACACAGATTTACTTAATACATACCATTTGGCCAAATTGCATTCGCAAACGCCGAAATTCTGCGAATTTCGGAGTTTGCGAATGCAATTTGGCTTGATACATATGGCCCTATACTTTTCTATTACTATACAAACACATTCTATATAGATACTGACTGACGAATTGTAGACCTTTAATACTACATGCATAGTGCATTGGAGTTTGAAGCACGCCGTGCCCTAAAGCCTGGCTCACTGCATGAGTACATGCATACTGAGTGAATGATTACAGTACTATAAGGAGAGACACTGGGTGAATTCATAATTGGTTGAGTTTTACTTTAGTGAATGGATTAGTACATGGTACTGAAAGAGCCTCTTTAGGATTGCAAGAGCAGTCACAGAGAGTTTGCTGGAGTGTATGGAGACTAAGTGGGGAATTGTAGGCCTGAAACACAAGTGTGAAGGTGGTTAGATCACTACATGCATAGTGCATAGGAGTTTGAAGCACTCCATGCCCTAAAGATTGGCTCACTGCATGAGTACATGTATACTGACTGAATGATTACAGAACTATAAGAAGAGACACTGGGTGAATTCATAATTGGTTGAGTTTTACTTTAGTGAATGGATTAGTACATGGTATTGAAAGAGTCACTTTAGGATTGCAAGAGCAGTCACAGGGTGTTTACTGGGGTGTATAGATACTGACTGGGCACTTGTAGGCCTGAAAAACAAGTGTGAAGGTAGTTAGACTACATATAACAAACAACAAAAGAGTGTCAATATAAACATCAGACGCAGTGAGCAGAAAATTTTAAATAATTTTAAGCATCAGAAAAAACTGTTATTACAGTAGGAAAGGATAGAGTGCACGTGCTTAGAGATCTAGCTAAAAGGACCCTCAGGCCCCAGCTAAAAGCTGGTAGCCAGTTGTCTTCATCGGGTCCTCCTTAGTTGCTAGGAAAAGTGAAAGGTGCGTTAAAAAGAGTATGGACTACTCCTCAAAACAGTTTTAATGAGAGGGTAGCTCTAACCCTGTTAAAACCAATGTGTGAAAAATATAATAATTTTTCAGGACTACTAAGCGGTTGTGTAAATTTGAACCAGTGAGTCCCTTTAATTGTGTGAGAGAAAAAGGTGATAAAATACGGTCAACATGTTTCTGCTTATCGAGCAATGGATCAGCTCAGCATTCGTCAGGACCAAATAAAAAATACAATACCGCTCTGTGGTCGGAACACCATAAGGGGTTCGGACCTACAGAGTAGTAACAAGGAACAATACGACCTGGAGTTGTCGACGCTCCTATTAGGAAATTCTTCCCCAATTAACTCCTCATTATAGGAGAAACAGAAAAATCTGTAAGAATAAACAGACAGACAAAGGCGTCCACATTACAAGCCCTTGAAAGAATACATCTACATTGGTAGTCTCTGATCATGTGCATGAGCCTGCTATGCCCATATTACGTATGCTTTTGAAAAAACACATCTTTTCAAACAGCTATTAGGAGAAAACATGCTTGTCGTATAGCTTGTTATATAAGCATTAGCAACAACGCCTTAACTCTGTCCGTTACACGTTGGGATATTCACAAAAAGTTTGTGATTACATAGAAACAGTGCTCGTCCAACCATCTATATAGCTGGAAACTATTAAATAAAACACGAACACCTTTACAAAACAAAGAGCATCAAGGGCACAGTGCACTCCAAAAAAGGAAGAATCAGCCAGACACTTACACAATGTCATGGTGTAGTGAGCCCCATGGGCATAGCGGCAGGAGGAAATCTTCACGTTCAGATCTAACGTGAAAATGAAAGGAATAAGTTTTTCTGTCATCTCGGGACCACTATTAAAACATTAACGGACTATCGTAACTAAAGGTTGGGGTAAAACTTACTAGTTTCTGAACGGCTCCCCGCTAGAAGACCTACGACAGCCACATCCGCCGCCCGTGTCTACAACCGCGGGTCTGATGCCGTACGTAATTTAAAACACAGGAAATGGAGTAGTGCGTGTAAGGCGGTGCTGTCGATCACGTGTCCGGCGTGATGACATCACAGTCTTAAAGGCGCCTGTTTGTTTACAAGCGCGAAGGGAAAACATGATCCCAAATCAATGAACCAATGAAAGAATACCACAAGAACCGCAAAAGGATAGAGACTAATTGTTGTTGATCAGACAATGTACGAACACAAACAGAAGCATTAGTCTTATTATGGTGGGCCCACCTAAAAGACTGTTTCGTCATGATATAGATAATATTCAACAAGATATATCCACCCATTTACTGATGTCAAGGAAGGGTGGCTGGTCCCTTGTTCTGTAATTCCGAGCCGAAAAAACGGGGGACACTAGAGACAGATAAACAGTGGATAGAGATGATGGATAGACCGTCTATCTACGCATGACCGATCCCCACGGGATATCGTCGTTGAGGCCATGTATGTGGGTAGATAGACGATATATCCATCGTTGCTCTTTTTCGAACAATGTTCCTTCATTGCTCGAATTCATTTGTTCAATTACCACCCATTTTACATCGTTTGGACAGTGGCCATGTTCAAGAAAATGGGTGGTCAGCTTTGTGGTGTTTCTACCGCACCTGATATTACTGCGATGTTCTCCTATTCGCATTTTAATTCTCCTGGTGGTCATCCCCACGTATCTGAGTCCGCAGGGACATGTAATCAAGTAGATGACATTACTCAAGTTACAGTTAGTGTGACATCGCAGATGCCATATTTTCCCTTCCTCTAGTTGTAGGATTTTTGTGGTCAATGTTAAATGGCATACACTACATCCCCCGCAAGGGAAATGGCCATTGATGGAAGGTTAACCCCAGGCATTCAATACAGTCGGATCTTGTTTGGGTTGATTAGTTCTTGGGCGGGTATGTACCAATGCATCTTGCAAACTCCTTTCTTTCTTATATGAAAATAATGGTTTCTGCCAATTTCGACCATTACTTGTCAGAATTTGCCAGTGTTTCCCAATGCAACGGCTTACAGAGTTGGAAATATTACTGTAAGTAGTCACACATGTCAGAGGAACATCAGATTCATTATCTTTGACATTGTCTTCCAGCAATGCTTCCCTGTTGTTATTTCTCGCTCTTTTTCGGCTCTTCTGTAGTATCTTCTTTGGATAACCTCTCTGTTCAAGTTTTGCTGTTAGATCATCTGCTTGGGTGTTAAAATCCACAAGATTACTACAATTTCTACGTACTTGTAGATATTGGCCGAAAGGAAGATTTTCCCGCAATGAACGCGGGTGAAAACTAGAGAAGTGAAGGAGGTTATTTCTACTGGTGGGTTTATAATAGGTTTTACTCATTAAACGGTCACCAGTTCTCGTGAGTGTGACATCCAGGAAGACGATGGAGTTGGAATCATATTGGTGTGTAAATCTTAAATGAGGGTCACAGGTATTAACCCAGTCGAAGAAGGATAATAGACTTTCCTCAGACCCTTTCCAGATTAAAAGCACATCATCAATGTACCTCTGCCACAGGATAACATTGAGAGCATAAGGATTGGAGTTGGCTAGGATGTGCGTTTTCTCGAAGTTGTAAACATACAACCCCGCTATACTGGGGGCAAAAGTACTGCCCATCGAGGTGCCAGTCTTCTGTAGATAGAAAGTATCTTTGTATTGAAAGAAGTTCCGTTTAAGGGCCAGGGTTGCACAGTCCATCACAAAGGCCTTAGAGGTATTGTAAGACCATGTAGTTTGATCGAGGATGTCAGCCAAAACTTTAAGGGTTGCATCTTGAGGGATACAAGTATACAAACTTTCAATGTCTAAGGAAACTAGATAGCATGGTTCCTCTGGTAGTTGTACGTTGAGTAACATTGAAAGAAGACTCTTAGTGTCCTTGATGTAGGTACTTGTTGATTGAACTAAAGGTTTAAAGAAAAAATCACAGTACTTAGAGAGTGGTTCCAACTGGGACCCAATCCCCGACACTATAGGTCTCCCCGGCGGTGGAACCCGATTTTTGTGGGTTTTGGGAAGAGTGTAGAAGTAAGGGATTTTTTCTTCTGAATTTGTCAGGAAATCAGCCTCTTGTTTACTGATGTAACCGTCTCTTTCCGCGGTTGTAACCAGCTCCATGATTTCATCTTTTAGAAACGGAGAGGGGTCTTGTTGGAGGACGGTATAGCTGATGGTATCTCCTAGGAGACGTTTGCATTCGGCATCATAGGCAGTGGCATCCTGAATCACTATACCACCCCCCTTGTCAGCTCTTTTGATTACAATTTCTTGATTCTCTTGCAAAGATTTTATAGCCTTGTACTCTCCTGCTGTTAAGTTTTTGAAAGAGGCGGGCTCAATCAGAGCCTCAACTTCTCGAGATACTGCCTGCTCAAACGCTATTATATCAGCCGATATCAAGTCCGTTGGAGGAGTGAAATTAGATTTCTTTTTGAAGTTGGTGTCACTCAATGTAGCAGGGGGTTGTGTGTCTTGTTGTTCAAAAAAGGATTTTAGTCTGAGTTTCCTAAAAAACTCGCCCAGTTCGCATTTGAGTTTAAAACGATCAAGGCGAGGACTGGGTATAAAACCGAGTCCCTTTTCTAACACTGCAGTTTCATCTGCGGTTAGGACAACTCTAGATAGATTTGTTATCAGGCTTATTGGTTGCTCGGCCCTGCTCTCTGTTCCTGAGCTTTGCTCCGTGTAGCGTCCCCTACTGTTTCTGTTGGGCCCCAGTGAACTTGATTGCCTGTTCTTCTCTTCCCCCTGCCTCTCCGGCCAAAACCTAAAAAAGGCTGCGGGTACATATTTTGTTGGAAATGTTGTGGCGGGGGCGCAAAATGTGGGTTCCAACCAAAATGTGGTGGAATTGGTGGTTGGTTGAAGGGGTTGGGGTGGAAAACACCAGGTCCTTGGTGTGGGTAAGGGAACCAATGTTGGTTGTATTGACTGTAATTTTGTTTTCCTCTACCTCTACCCCGTTGTTTATTCCCTCTACTCTCAGTACTCGAATTACTGGAATCTGAGTCAACTGAGGTATCTGGGTCCTCATTAGTGCGGGCTGTGGGGGTGTAGTCTGGGCTGGCATAGGGATAGGTTTTATCATAGGACCACCTTTTTAAATCTTTTTGAAATTTGGCTACTTTTGATTGTGCAAGATTCTCTTTGTATTCATTAAGCTCTTTATTGAACTCGTCAAGTTTCTTTTTGTAACCTGTGACGGTTGCTTTAATATGGGTTTCTGTGGCCTGGATCTCTACTAACAAAGCCTCAGAGAGACGCATTGCTGTCTTGATGATAAGGATAGCCCAGTCATGCGTACAATGCCAGGCTATTTGTGCCCATTCTTTTCTAAATACACTGTCTTCTACAAAAATTCGCGGAGCATTGGTGACCAAAAGTCCTTTGGGGGCCATTTTATTGTTGAGGTATTCTTTCATCATGGTTCCATGCAGAATAGCTCTGATTCTGTTTTTCTTTTGTTCACCCAGCTTATCCCAGTCAGTAGTCTGAGATATTGCTTGAGCGACTAGGGGGTCAGCAAACAAGGAGGTGTCATTCAATATGGCATCAGCCTCCTCTCTAGAGTATGAAAGGCCCGATGCCTCCATTGTAAAGGTGTAATGCGATGCACTGTTTGAATGTAAAATATTTCTAAAAAAGGACTCTCGCAGCTATGCGCTGCTAGGACAATTCCAACAACAAGAGAGAAAGGGTCAGAAAAAACACTCTCATACCCCTTACAAATCCATATAACAAACAACAAAAGAGTGTCAATATAAACATCAGACGCAGTGAGCAGAAAATTTTAAATAATTTTAAGCATCAGAAAAAACTGTTATTACAGTAGGAAAGGATAGAGTGCACGTGCTCAGAGATCTAGCTAAAAGGACCCTCAGGCCCCATCTAAAAGCTGGTAGCCAGTTGTCTTCATCGGGTCCTCCTTAGTTGCTAGGAAAAGTGAAAGGTGCGTTAAAAAGAGTATGGACTACTCCTCAAAACTGTTTTAATGAGAGGGTAGCTCTAACCCTGTTAAAACCAATGTGTGAAAAATATAATAATTTTTCAGGACTACTAAGCGGCTGTGTAAATTTGAACCAGTGAGTCCCTTTAATTGTGTGAGAGAAAAAGGTGATAAAATACGGTCAACATGTTTCTGCTTATCGAGCAATGGATCAGCTCAGCATTCGTCAGGACCAAATAAAAAATACAATACCGCTCTGTGGTCGGAACACCATAAGGGGTTCGGACCTACAGAGTAGTAACAAGGAACAATACGACCTGGAGTTGTCGACGCTCCTATTAGGAAATTCTTCCCCAATTAACTCCTCATTATAGGAGAAACGGAAAAATCTGTAAGAATAAACAGACAGACAAAGGCGTCCACATTACAAGCCCTTGAAAGAATACATCTACATTGGTAGTCTCTGATCATGTGCATGAGCCTGCTATGCCCATATTACGTATGCTTTTGAAAAAACACATCTTTTCAAACAGCTATTAGGAGAAAACATGCTTGTCGTATAGCTTGTTATATACAGCATTAGCAACAACGCCTTAACTCTGTCCGTTACACGTTGGGATATTCACAAAAAGTTTGTGATTACATAGAAACAGTGCTTGTCCAACCATCTATATAGCTGGAAACTATTAAATAAAACACGAACACCTTTACAAAACAAAGAGCATCAAGGGCACAGTGCACTCCAAAAAAGGAAGAATCAGCCAGACACTTACACAATGTCATGGTGTAGTGAGCCCCATGGGCATAGCGGCAGGAGGAAATCTTCACGTTCAGATCTAACGTGAAAATGAAAGGAATAAGTTTTTCTGTCATCTCGGGACCACTATTAAAACATTAACGGACTATCGTAACTAAAGGTTGGGGTAAAACTTACTAGTTTCTGAACGGCTCCCCGCTAGAAGACCTACGACAGCCACATCCGCCGCCCGTGTCTACAACCGCGGGTCTGATGCCGTACGTAATTTAAAACACAGGAAATGGAGTAGTGCGTGTAAGGCGGTGCTGTCGATCACATGTCCGGCGTGATGACATCACAGTCTTAAAGGCGCCTGTTTGTTTACAAGCGCGAAGGGAAAACATGATCCCAAATCAATGAACCAATGAAAGAATACCACAAGAACCGCAAAAGGATAGAGACTAATTGTTGTTGATCAGACAATGTACGAACACAAACAGAAGCATTAGTCTTATTATGGTGGGCCCACCTAAAAGACTGTTTCGTCATGATATAGATAATATTCAACAAGATATATCCACCCATTTACTGATGTCTAGGAAGGGTGGCTGGTCCCTTGTTCTGTAATTCCGAGCCAAAAAAACGGGGGACACTAGAGACAGATAAACAGTGGATAGAGATGATGGATAGACCGTCTATCTACGCATGACCGATCCCCACGGGATATCGTCGTTGAGGCCATGTATGTGGGTAGATAGACGATATATCCATCGTTGCTCTTTTTCGAACAATGTTCCTTCATTGATCGAATTCATTTGTTCAATTACCACCCATTTTACATCGTTTGGACAGTGGCCATGTTCAAGAAAATGGGTGGTCAGCTTTGTGGTGTTTCTACCGCACCTGATATTACTGCGATGTTCTCCTATTCGCATTTTAATTCTCCTGGTGGTCATCCCCACGTATCTGAGTCCGCAGGGACATGTAATCAAGTAGATGACATTACTCGAGTTACAGTTAGTGTGACATCGCAGATGCCATATTTTCCCTTCCTCTAGTTGTAGGATTTTTGTGGTCAATGTTAAATGGCATACACTACATCCCCCGCAAGGGAAATGGCCAGTGATGGAAGGTAAACCCCAGGCATTCAATACAGTCGGATCTTGTTTGGGTTGATTAGTTCTTGGGCGGGTATGTACCAATGCATCTTGCAAACTCCTTTCTTTCTTATATGAAAATAATGGTTTCTGCCAATTTCGACCATTACTTGTCAGAATTTTCCAGTGTTTCCCAATGCAACGGCTTACAGAGTTGGAAATATTACTGTAAGTAGTCACACATGTCAGAGGAACATCAGATTCATTATCTTTGACATTGTCTTCCAGCAATGCTTCCCTGTTGTTATTTCTCGCTCTTTTTCGGCTCTTCTGTAGTATCTTCTTTGGATAACCTCTCTGTTCAAGTTTTGCTGTTAGATCATCTGCTTGGGTGTTAAAATCCACAAGATTACTACAATTTCTACGTACTCGTAGATATTGGCCGAAAGGAAGATTTTCCCGCAATGAACGTGGGTGAAAACTAGAGAAGTGAAGGAGGTTATTTCTACTGGTGGGTTTATAATAGGTTTTACTCATTAAACGGTCACCAGTTCTCGTGAGTGTGACATCCAGGAAGACGATGGAGTTGGAATCATATTGGTGTGTAAATCTTAAATGAGGGTCACAGGTATTAACCCAGTCGAAGAAGGATAATAGACTTTCCTCAGACCCTTTCCAGATTAAAAGCACATCATCAATGTACCTCTGCCACAGGATAACATTGAGAGCATAAGGATTGGAGTTGGCTAGGATGTGCGTTTTCTCGAAGTTGTAAACATACAACCCCGCTATACTGGGGGCAAAAGTACTGCCCATCGAGTAGGTAGTTAGACTACTACATGCATACTGCATATGAGCTTGAAGCACTCCATGCCCTAAAGCCTGGCTCACTGCATGAGCACATGCATACTGACTGAATGATTCCATAACTATAAGCAGAGACACTGGGTGAATTGATAATTGGTTGAGTTTAACTTTAGTGAATGGATTAGTACATGGTACTGAAAGTCACTTTAGGATTGCAAGAGCAGTCACAGGGTGTTTGCTGGAGTGTATGGATACTGACTGGGAAATTGTCGGCCTGAAACACAAGTGTGAAGGTGGTTAGACCACTACATGCATACTGCACAGGAGTTTGAAACACTCCATGCCCTAAAGCCTGGCTCACTGCATGAGTACATGCATACTGACTGAATGATTACAGAACTATAAGGAGAGACACTGGGTGAATTCAAAATTAATAACATTTTACTTTACAGAATGGATTAGTACAAAGTACTGAAAGAGTCACTATGGGATTGCAAGAGCAGTCACAGGGTGTTTGCTAGAGTGTATGGACACTAACTAGGGAATTGTAGGGGTGAAGCACAAGTGTGAAGGTGGTTAGACTACTACATGCATAATCCATAGGAGTTTGAAGCAGTACATGTGCTAAGGCTCTGAATCGCTGCATGAGTACTTGGATAATGACTGGCTGATTACAGTAGTACAACCACACATAAAGGGCTCAATTAGGATGGCGGACTCACAAAGTCCATCTGCCATCCTGTCGGGGGACAGGACCGTCCGCCACAGGAGCGGAGGTCCCGTGCCTCGAATTAGGATGCACCCGCCACAGTGGCGGGTGCATTCAGCACCGCACGCCGCAATGCTAAATATGCATGTTGTGCGTTTCAGAGCACAACATGACAGGCACTGCGCGGTGCCTGCCATGTTGTATTTTGAAACGCAGGGGGTACCGTAGGTACCCCCCATGTGCACCCCTACCCCCCCTTTACCCTGGGGGCATGCAACAGGCCCCCGAAGCAAAGACCGTATGCCTTTTTGTGGCGGCATTGCCCACAGCACATCCTGATATGGCTGGCGGTGTCTGACAGACACCGCCACTATATTAGACCTTTTCCGCCGCGGTCGCAAGGCGACTGCGGTGGAAAAGCGGCGGACAGTCTTCCCGTCCGGCGCAGTCCCCATACCATTGTAATATGGCAGGGGGAAATAGGTGGCGGACAGGCACGGATGGCGGACGGATCGCCACCGCCTGCATGGCGGTGGTGATATGTCCACCATCCTAATCGGCCCCTAAGTTACCGAATGCTTCTCTCACAATGCTTTACAAATGCACACACACTCACAGTGTGATTCCAGAGAAGCAACACTATTCGGTAGTCTAAAAGAGTTAAGATGACTGCACAAATTCCACATATTTCATTACTGCATTTGAGAGTACAAGCCTGACACATTTTAAAATACATAAGCAATGACTGCTTTCAAATTCTACCAAAACTTGGCAATATGATAGGTTTTCAACCAGTTATATATCTGCAAACACATGAAGTACCCAAAGGCTTCTTTCCCAACAATTCCAAAATGTACACAGTCTCACAGTGTGATTCTAGACAAGTAAGACTATCCCTTGGACTTTATCAAAACACATTGACTGATCTAGGAAAACTAAGGTGACTTCACACATTCCACATATTTCATTATTGCATTTTACTGTTAAAGCCTAACTCATTTTGTTAATACATAAGCAATGACTATTTTCTAACTCTATCAAAACTTGACAACAAGAAAGGTTTTTAAGCACTTATGTGTCTGCAAACACATGAAGAAACCAAATGCTTCTCTCACAATTTTCCCAAATGCACCCTGACTCACAGTGTGATTCTAGACAAATAACAGTATCCCTTGCACTATAGTAAAAAACATTTAATAGTCTGGAACAGGTGAGATGACGGCACACATTCCATATATTTTAGGGCACAGTCTCACAAAGTGATTCTAGAAAAGCAAAACTACTCCCTGGACGTTACCAAGAGAAACACATGTAAATATCAAATCTCCTTGCTTCCCACATTAAATCAAAAGCTAACACAAATTTCTATCGGTTACACATTTCAGCCCTTTTCAAATGACGTAAGGTTGAACCATACCCCCAATCTGCTCACTGCCTGTTACAATAGTCAAAGTTCATAGAACACTCAACTGAGCACACAGGTCTCAAGTTCAGCACACAATGTTGCTAATCCAAACAGCAAGTGGGCTTGACTTTTGAAAATATCAGCTTATCCTATGTAATGTTCCTTTCAAACAGTTCTTCTTAACCAATAACAAACATGCTTTTAAAAAACAGAAACATGCAACCTACTTTTCAGACTAGAATGATCTCAAATAGCCAATCATTTCTTTTCTTTTTTCAAAACTGCATCTTATCCACCATTTTAGAAAAATCTCACTTCTCAAACTGCCATTTCACATACAGACACCTTCTGAGTACATCCAGACATCCCTTCAAGATGCTTAGAGTGTGGATTGTGGGACACAGCTATATTTTCTGGAGCCAGAGGTATGCAGAAAACAGAGGCATGGACAAAGATCTAGCTTTGCCAAATGTAGACATTAAATGGATTGGACAGAGAGGGTTAAAGTGGCACCAATTGATGCCATTGGTTAAGTCCTTTTTGCATCTCCAACAGCCTGACCTCATAATTGTGCAATGTGGTGGCAATGACCTAGGCACTTTGACTGGGGTAGGCCTGGAAATGCTTATGAAGGACACCTTTACAGAATTGATGTCACTTTTTCCCCAAACTGCCTTTGTCTATTCTAACATATGCCAAAGGCAGAAATGGAACTGGTCCATTAAATGTTGTCCACAGAGTAAGAAAGCTAGGATACATGTCAATACATCTGTTTCATATATATAAACAGACAATGGTTCAACAGCTGTCCAACAGGATCACATCTAAACAGTGAAAGCGTTTTGTAAATTCGCGCTAAGGAGCAAAATACATTGGGAATTTATACAGTATTCATTTATTTGTAATTTAAGTACTCGTAGAAAAGGTTCCAGGTGCTCACAAAAGTGACAGTGTGCAAGGCGTGACATAAGTGACACAGTTTAGATGTGATCCTGTTGGACAGCTGTTGAACCATTGTCTGTTTATATATATTTGCTCACCCCAGGTTCAATTTATGGGGTACCCTTGTTCCTAGAACTACAATACATCTGTTTCTGCTTTTCTCCGAGATTATAAGATGGGGTCCATTTACCACAACAATCTGCGTTTCAGTATGGATGGCATCTATAGTAGAGACGGTGTACATTTTACAGATGAGGGTAACAGAATCTTCCTCATCAACTTTAGACTCTGCATAGGTACTTACTTGTAGGTACCAAAATCTCTCAATAAACACAAGGGCTCTTTTTAGAGCCACCCAAGATCTAAACACATAAGCTTGATGTATACCTGAAAAATATTATTATTTTGTTTCTTGGAGTCGCGCACCCAACGAGTCAGAGTCGTGCACCCAACGCGTAGAAGTCGTGCACCAAATGCGCAGGAGTTGCGCACCCTACAAGTTAGGAGTCGTGCATCCAATGAGTGCACACCAGGGGACCGCACTGAGCGCCGTGCTGGGTGCGCGACTCCTAATTTTACTGTAAAAAAAAATAGCCCCTATCACTAATTTTTATTATCCCCGGGGCTCCCATCCCCCGGGGCTTATATAAAACGTTGGGGACTGTGGGGGGAGCCCTAATGCCCCCACGATCCCAGTTGGCTCCCCTCGTCCTTTGGGAGCCTGCATTGCTTTTCCACCTGGGGAGCTGCTAACATGCAGCTCCCTGTGTGGAAAAGCAATATGGTTTGCATTTTGAGAGAGAGAGCAGGTTTTTTTGCATTTTGAAAGAGGACTTTCAAAATACAAACCAAGTTTGCTATGGGAAGGCGGGAGCCGCGAGACTCCCGCCCTCTCATAGCAAACAACAGTGTCCCGGGGGTGGGCACCCAGAGACACTGCAGGAGCCGGCCCTGGGGTGAAGGCGGTCCCCCAGCACCACAGCAAGGCTCCATGGGTGGTTGTCCCTGGGGTTTGGGGGGCCATTGAGCCCCCCCACCCGAAGCTCTGTTTTATTTTTATTTTTTTACGACAGGATCCGCGCACCCTGCACGCACTATACAGTGCAAAAAATAAAATAAAATGTTGTTTAGCCCTGGGAGTCCTTGTGGGACCCCCTAAGCAGGTCTAGAGGGTCAGGGTATTTCTACCCTGCCCCCTTTATACGTTTTGCACACTTATTCCACTAACTTCTTCAGCCTCACATCTACAGAGGCACAAAATGGCTGCAAACACTTTCTGGTTTCGAATGTTGACAACCACTTGACAGCCAATTTGCATTCAGCGCGCGATCGGGACGGTGCGCTTAGGGTGCGCTCAGGATGCGCGGATCCACCCCGGCCATAGATATATATGTGCTTTTAAATGTCATTTTCTCAGGAACTACTGAACGGATTTACAACATGTAAGCAAACGACACGAGTCTGAACTAAAGACTACCTCTTTGCCAAATTTGGTGTAATTCCGTTCAGCAGTTCGGGCTGTAGCCGCGATAAACGGTTCCTATTGAAAATTGCATGGGAAAAACATGTTTTGGGACCCCCCTTTTTTCTCGGCCCCCATTTCACGAATCACCCGAGACTTTCAGGATAGGAGTGGACCCAAGCTGGCCATTAGTTTTGAAAATTTCGCGAAGATTCATCAACCAGCGCTAAAGTTATTCCAAATAGAATGTTGCGGATTTCCTATGGAAATAGGTCCTAACTATAACTACCTACTAGTGACCGCCAGTAGGTAATATATATATATATATATATATATATATATATATATATATATATATATATATACACACACACACACACACCCAGGCTAGAAACGGGACAAAGAGCAGCTCCGTACGGCCGTGGTTTGAGATGCTCAGTTTGACAGGAAACTGACGCGCTCTGTCTCCGCGTTTTGCCAGCAGATAGAGTGTCCCAACAAAGATGCGCTGGAAGCGTGCGCATTCTAGCGGCTCGTGGGTCGCCACACACTTCAGCCCCAGAGCCCTCACACGAGGGAAAGACTAACAGCTGCGACCGGAGCGGAGTAAAATGCTCCCGCGGCCTCCAATTAAACCTCACAAGGTCAATCCACAATTAATAAGCAGTAAATATCAAAGAGAGCTCAAATAAATAATGCACAAGAAATTTACACGACACAGTAAAGGGAAAGAAATGGGATTGGTGTCCCGACACTCATCTTGTCCCGGCTGCAGCAGCGAAGAAAGAGGAAGAGAGAAGAGGGACAACTCACTGTGAAGATGTCGGTCGGCCCTGATTGGACAAGGATTTTTAGTTGTTGTTTGACTTTTTTCCCAGTGATGATGGGAAATGACGTTTGTTGTTGTCTTGTTGTGGCTGCTGTTTAAATAAAACGGAGAAAGAAGGCATAATCCTCGCCGCCGGTCCTGCCATAGAATCCGGAATGGGGACACCTTACCTTACCATTGCCACTCCTCCACCACCCCCAGAGTGACTGATGGAAGACCAACCATCCTTATGGCAGGAAGTGTTGGCTCTTTTGACCAATGACTCCCTCGAAAGGGTATCTATTTCTATATGGCCATCCTGCAGGCCCATCAGCACCACCTGCTGTTCGTGGTCAGACAGGAAAATTTCCAGTATGCTGTGCTCCCCTTTCACCAGCACCCATCTGATGTTCATGAAAGTGAGATGCCCTTGGTAGCAGTACAGAGGTTTCAGCCTTTACCTACCTAAAGGATTGGTTGTTGAGGAAGGGCTCACTCCAGGCAGTCTTCAACCACATATCATCTTTGTAGCTCACTATCAATATACCAAAGTCCCACCAGACTCCTTTTCAGACAATCCCCTTCTTCTAAACCATTCTGGATATGGTTCGGTTTTGTGCCTTTCCAATGGAAAGGAGAGTCCAAGACATCAGGCTATGAGCCTGATCTTTTAGCCTCCCTCAGTGAGTTCAACTCTGACGCTGCTGGAACTGATGGCCTCTTCTGTCCTGCTGGTCGAGCACGCCAGGTGGCATATGCAGGCCCTGCAGTGGCATCTGAAGTCTCAGTGGGCCCATCATTAAGGAGACCCCTCAGACCACATCCAGATCTCGGAGGAGACTTCGAAAGATCTGCTGTGGAGGTTACTGGACCACAATTGGGTCAGCGACAGAACCCTCTTTCTACCCCACCCAGAGTTGACAGTGGTGACCAATGCGTCTATTCTTGGTTTGGGTGCCTATCTGGGAGTGGGAAATCAGAGGCCTCTGGTCTACTGGGAAGACCCAGCACCATATCAGCCTCCTAGAACTGAGAGCCCTTGCTTGGCATTGAAAGCCTTCCTTCCGCTCATCAAAGAGAGGCTGGTGCAGGTGCATATGGACAACTTCACCATCATGTGGTATTGTAACAAGTAGGGCGTTGTGGGGTCCTGGACCGTGCGTCAGGAGACACTACACTGCTGGAAATGGCTGGACCATCAAGGGATCTTCTTATTTGTGGTGAACCGCATGCCAGAATTTTTAATGCCAGGGTGGACGAGCTCAGCCAAGTCTAGTGGATAAGAAGTGACAGTTGCACCCAGAGGGGGCTGAAGGTCTCTTCTGGGAATGTGGAGAACCTTGGCTTGAACTATTTGTCACCACAAAGAACGTTCAATGTCAGACGTTCTGCACGTTTGAGTTTCCAAGACGTCTCTTCATAGGGGATGCTTTTTACTTTGGAACTTTGAACTCCTGTACACCTTCCCGCGGAGACCACAACTGCCCCAAGTTCTGAAGAAGATCAGGAACGACCAAGCCCAAGTCATCCTAGTGGCCACAGATTGGGCATGGGGAATATGATATCCAGAACTCACCTGGGCTTGAGCATCTGTTTTCCGATCAGGCTCCCCCTCCAGGAGGACCTGTTGCTGAAACAACAGGCCAGGGTTCTGCTCCTGGGCCTTCACTATCTCCACCTTCATGCAGGGATATTGAGTGGTGACTACTGAACACCTTCGACCTTACTTTAGTTGATTTCATCTTGGCAGCCAGGCGTCCCTCTACAAAAACTGTATATGCCTGTTTTTGGTGTAGGTTTGTGGTTTTGTGAGACACACTCCAGATGGACCCCTACCAAGCCAGGTAATCTGACATTCTGTTTGTTTTATCTCTTGCTCAGCAAGGCTTTGCTTTGGGCACATTTAAAGCGTACCTTTTTTTATTTTTTATTGTTGCCTCACCAGCCCTCATTATTTAAGTCACAGGTTGTGATGCAATTTTGAAAGTTCTCAAACTCTTGTTTATTCACTCACCTTTCATCATGCCTAAGTTGGACCTTAACTTTGTCGTCACATAAATGCTCCCTTTGAGCCACTTCACGCCTATCCCTTATGGCTCCTCACCTTGAAAACATTGTTCCTCATCACCATCACCTTAGGGCATTGGATGAGTGAGCTTCAGGCTCTCTTGGTTAACCTCCCATGCACCACCTTCGTCCCAAACAAATTGGTTCTGCGGACATGAGTATTTTTCATACCATGTCAGTCAAACCATCACCCTGCCGAACTTCTATGCTCCGCCTCACCCCTCTGAAGTGGAGGAGAGTCTCCATCATTTGAACCTCAAAGGAGCACTGAACCTTTACATTGGGGTGTCTAAGAACACTGGGTCAGCTCTTTCTGGGGTTCACTAGGGTGAATAAAGGCAAGGCTGAGCAGAAGAGGACCATTTCTCATTGTTTCAAGCTCTACTACACATTGGCCAAAAAGCAGCCTCCAGAAGGTCTGTAAGAACATTCCACCAGGCTGCTACCACTGCATTGGCACGTGGAGTTCCTGCCCTGGACATCTGCCAGGTGGCTACATGAGCGTCACTCACGAAGCACTACTGTCTGGACAGCCAGGTTTGCCAAGAAGGGTATTTTTGCCCTCTCGGTCCTACAAGACTTCTTGGTCTGAGCCAAATCATAGACCTACCTCCTAATAGGTACAGCTTCATTATCTATTCAAAAGGTGAGGAATCAGTGGTTAGAAGCCTGTATCAGAAGAACAAGTTAGTTAACTTTAGTTACACTCTTTCGGGTACAGAATCTATCTAATTGCAAGTTCCTCCCCGTTCTGTGAATTGTCTCTATCCTTTCAAAAGATCCCAAGTATGGGAATCTGCACAAAGGTCAAAATCCATTTGTTGTTGGGACTCTGCATCTGGGGGCTTGATAAGTGTCAAAAGCAACTGACTTCAGCTTGCCAGAGTGGCGCCTATGTAGGCCCTGCACATCATGTATGGAGCAGAATTACATCAGTATGGAGCCACATGGTGCCCCCTACCGGTGTGCAGAGGTACTGCCCACAAATGTCTGGATCCAGTCGGACGCGTGGGACTATTCAAGAGGTGAGGAATCAGCGGTTAGATAGTCTCCAACGGAACAAGCATTACCGAAGTAAGTCAGTTGTTCGTCTGGTTGTTGGAAAACTCAGCTTTTGTCTTACCATACCTCTGTCTCTGGGTTTATTGTGGTACAGTGACTGGCCTAAACTAGACCTTAGTGTTAGAGGTGGAAGAACACTAGGAATACCACACAACACTCCCCACACACACCTCTAGCCCTCGGAATCCAATTTTAGTATGGCTGAAGATTTCTTCCATCTTGAAAAGGCCCAAAGTGTGTAGGGTTGGACTCAGGAACTTTTACCGTATTGGTTAGGGTGTACCAAGGAGTCATTCCCACGCCCCAACTTATGCCAGGCGTACATGTGACATCTCTAGACACTCACTTCAGAACGCACTTGGACCTGTGGAAGATCTGATGAGGACTAAACTTGCAGTCTGACAACCTGAAAAGATCCTCAAAGACTGGACCAGCTTTCCCTCTTGTACCCAGCACAAAGAAGTGAACACCAAGTGCCTTAAGGCTGACCTCTTGTTAAATCTACAGGGGCACAATAAGCTAGAAGAAGCCTTTTCTCTCAACTGCCCAGCTGAACATTGATAAGCAGGCCTGGACTGGACTCTCCTGTCTGGCCATTGCCTGCCATCCTGTGAGTTTCTCTGAGGCCCTATGGGGCTTTAAAAATGTACGTCTCTGCTGGATTGGGACTTAAAGAACTCAAGTCAAAAGTTAAACATTTTCAGGACAAACCTAGTTGGTACCTCTGACCCACAATACAACTTAGTCATTGCGAAATTACTTAGGAGTTGGCAGCAGTTGTGATAGAAAGCGCCTGTCTACTGATTTTTTTTGTAAACAAACTTTATTGAGTTTGACAAAAGTTGCATGAGGTTGTTATGCCACAACCCTGTCATTCAGCAAAACTGCAATCAGCCAACTTGGAACACAATTAAGGCAGCAATTATACAGATTATCGATCAGCTCAGTATATTCAGTTACTCTGTATTCTCTTGCAGTTCTACACATATACTTGTATTCAGTCCCGATTGTAAATTCCCTTCCCACAACTACCCCCACCCCTCCCTCCCCCCCCAGGCGTGTCACTTGCATCCAGTTTGTTAATGTACAGTAGTCCAGTGCCCCAGGCTGGGCGTCAACATTGACTGGGGTAACACTATAGGAGATCACAACCAATGTAGGCGGCATAATGCCGTCTCTGGTAGCGAGTCTCCAGGCTTAAAGATTCCGTGAACTGCCTGCAGCCTAGTCTATGTCTGCCGGGGGATTACCTATGGAGTCTTCTTCCTCAGTGTCCTCGGGGGATTTAAGCGCTACAACTAACGCTTCCCAAGATCTTGCTGCTTCTAGCGCCCTCTCACTCCCTGTTATTTTTGCTATCTGCAGCCTAAACACAACTTCGCATTCGGCCCATTTAAAGAGTTCTGCTTTCCACCTCGCTATGCTTGGGCCCTGTAATGATTTCTAGTGCATGGTGATATCTCTCTTGGCCAGCAGTAGACCCATATCTAAGAACTTACTTGTGATTTTATTCTTGGATGTGTGAGGGAACCAGTGTAAAATGCAGTATTTCTGAGTCGGCTTTACATCTCTGTCAGTGATATCAGTCAGTAACGTCGTTACCTCCCTCCAATAGCTGTCCATGAACGGGCAATACCAAAACATATGTTTAAAATCTGCGCCTTCCTTATTGCAGCGCGGGCAAGCTGCTGTTTGGGTCGGGAAATACTTATTGATCTCTTCCGGGGTGAGGTACACCCTGTGTAGGATATAAAAATGCACTAACTGGAATCTGGCGTTCCGGGTGCCCTTCCAAGCTCTCTCTACTAATTGCCCCCAGGTCTTCTCTGAGATAGCCTCCTCAAGGTCAGCCTCCCACTTGAGTCTCAGTTATGATAAGTGGAGTAAAGTTTCCCGTGTTATGCGCCTGTAGAAGCATGTTACCGCCTTAAATGTACCTGCTGCCATAACCACATATTGGCAGCTCAGTAACGTTTTTGGCTCGGTGAGTCCCCCTCCCTAGTGTTTCCGAATTGCCGTAGTGAGGGCTGTATACAGTAGAAAATCCCCCCCCAGGCCAGTCATAGCGGGCTTGTAGGTCATCGAACGGGATCATGGCCTCCTCCTTGTATAGGTCTCCTATGTTAGCCAACCCTTGTTCCGCCCAGATCACCAGCCTCTGCTAGTTATCTCCATGAGGCAAGGCTGTACACATAACTAATGGGATTTCCGGTGCGTAAGGGCTTCTAATTTTGGCCCTCCGCAGGTTTCTGTTCCAACACCGTTGTGCCGTGTCGAGTTCCATGGTGTGGGTTATTGTTCTAACAAGAAGCCGTAAAATGATGTGGGATAGCAGTTCTAAGGTCACAAAGTCCTCTCTCGGCTCTTCTTTGCCCCTGACACTGTTCACTACCCATTGCGTGAGGCATTGAATTTGTGCCGCTAGATAGTAGGCCTCAAAGTCAGGCACCGCTAGCCCACCCTCCGCTCTTGTTTGCATAAGGACAGCAAGCGCCACTCTACATCTGCTAGCACCCCATAGGAACCCCATGATCATCTATCTGAGCTGGACAAAGTACTTCGTCGGGATCCAGACCGGTAACGTCCTAAAGTAGAATAATAACCTTGGGAGAGTGCCCATTTTAAGCAGGGCTACGAGTCCAGCCACGGATAGTGGCAAGGAGCCCCAAAAGTCAAAGTTACTTTTTGCTCCCCTGATGGTCTTCCCTATATTACCCTCTAGGATGGCTTCCTCAGCGGGGTATATTTGCGTGTCCAGGTATGGCAGGCACCTATCTTCCCAAGTCACCCCCTCTGTTTCTTGCTAGCCTATTCTGCCCCCTCTTGCAGGAAACAAGCAAGACTTTGCCTAATTCACTTTTAACCCTGCGACACTGCTGAGGTCTTGTAGTACGTTTTTCGCTCATGTAAGCGCCTCTCCAAAATCAGCCAAAAATTGCAAAAGGTCGTCAGCGTAAGCGCGATTTGATGAATCTGCCCATACACGTTGAGTCCTTGATAAAACCGACCTGATCTGGCCCACGCTGCCAGCGGCTCCATTGCCAGGGCAAACAGCAGGGGGGAAAGGGGACACCCCTGATGCGTTCCCCTTCTCACGCTGCAGGCGTCTGAAATTAGCCCACCAGTTTTAACGCTGCCCATGGAGTCGGAATACAGGAGAGCTGTCCAGCCCACGAAATCACCCAGCCCAAACTTCCGCATCACATGGAACAAATAAGGCCATTCCAGGCTATCAAACGCTTTTTCTATATCAACGGCGAAGATCGTCTCCATGTCTACTCTATAGGAGTCAGCCTCTAGGACCCGCAAAAGGCGCTGAATGTTAAGAGCTGTGTTTCTGGTTTGAATAAACGCGGATTGATCTTTATGTATCAGATTGGTCATGTGGGGGAGCAAGCGAGTAGCCAAAATCGTACTTAGTATTTTGTAGTCTAAGTTAAGCATAGATAGTAGGCGATATGCTGTTTTATCCCATGGCGGCTTCCCTGGTTTGAGTAATGGTATGATGATCTCCTCTCTAGTAGACACAGGTAGGTGGCCAACCAGTTTTGCGTCATTGTATAAATGTACCAGCAAATCAATGTATGCTAGATAGAATTCAATTGGCAAGCCATCGCCTGGTGTTTTATTTCGAGCCATGTTCTTAATAGCCCCCCTCACTTCTCCAAGCTCGACTTCCTGCCCTAGTGTATCTGCGTTGTCCTCACCCAGGGCTGGCAGTTCCATGTCTTGTGTGAACTCATGCAAATCTTCCTCCACTGATTTCAGCTTACTCTGGTATAGGTCTGTGTAATAGGCTGAGAACAAATTATTGATGCCCTGCTGGTCATACCCCTCTGCCCCATTCTGGTGCCTAGGTTCCAAGATCACTGTACCTCTCTTGGCAGGATTAGCCAACTAAGCCAGAAGAGCTCCTGACTTGTCCCTTTCTGAGCGAGCTCAGGTGATGGATTTTTTGTAATCAAAGCAACAAAGGCATTTTTTTTCCCACAACTACGTTTATTAAATGTTTAGGCCTAGCATATGTACAGTTCTCCACAGTCAGGAGGACACTGTCAATGGCAAACATGTAGCAGGATGTATAGATAGCCTAAACGCTTAAATCGCCCCCCTCCCACACCCCCTACCCCGCCAACTACCCCAAACCCCCCCGCTACCCACCCCTTATCCCACCCTAACCCAGCGCACGTGTTCACTTGCAGCTGCAGTATATAGTTAAAGCACAGTAGGCATCAAATACCCTCCGAGGCCCCGAGGTCACCATCAGCAGGCAATATATCGTCCAAGTCGATTGGGGGCTCCAAGGTCAACCCCCTGTAATCCGCCCACCGCTTCCAGATCTTGTAGTGTTTCCGGGGGCATCCCCTGGCCTCAAACACGGGCAATTCTAACCCCATGAGGAAGTCTAAGCCCGCTTTCCAGGCGCTAAGTGGGGGAGCACGGTCGCTCTTCCATGCCCTCGCTATATCCCGCTTGGCCACGACTAGGCCCAGCAACAGGAGGTGACGCTTGTAGATGTTTCCACCCACATTCTCCAGGACATGCAGGAGACCCAACCTGGGCGTACGAGGAAGGTCCCACCCCAGTACCTCTGACAAGCAATTCCACACCCCATTCCAGAATCGGGTCAGACCCACACAGGACCACACAGTATGTAGCAGCGTGCCTCTCTCAGTCCCACAGCGCAGGCATTCCGGGGTAGCAATGAGGCCAGCCTTCCACAGTCTCTCTCTGGTGTAATAGGCCCTATGTAGGTATTTGAACTGTATGAACCGGAGTTGCACAGCTATGGCAGCCCCACGGGGGGACTCCAGGGCCTCCCTCCAGTCATCCTCATCCAAGGGGCCAATATCCATCTCCCAGGAGGCCTTCAACGACAGGAGAGAAGAGGAGCAATGAGTGACAAGCGTTTGGTATATTTTGGAGACTTTCTTATCCCCCAGATCTCCCATGAAGAGCTTAGCCTCCACGGGGCTAAATTCAGGAAGCTGGTCCAGCCCCACCAGACTCGGGGCAATTGCATGGCGGAATTGCAGATATTTGAAAAATTGGGTCTTGGGCATGTTGAATTCGGAGCTGAGGTCTTGAAAGGATTTGAGGGTAGTCCCCGCAAGAACATGACCAAGTGACGAAATCCCAATGGAGTCCCAGCCACCAAACCCCGACAGCGAGGCCAGTGCGGGAAGCCGTCCGTTATTCCATAACGGGGTTTCCGCTGTCAGCCTACCCCACCAGCCCATGCGGCGCAGCGCTTGTCTCCAGATCATGAAGACCACCTGAGTGACCTGCGGCAATTTCTTCCGCTGCCCGGCCGAGTACAACAGCGTATGCAACGTGGCATCGCCCATCAAGAAGTGTTCCAGTGCGTATGCCGGGTCATTGTGATCGCCGTACCACCACTCATTCAGGACCAACAGGTGGGAGGCCTGATTGTAGGACAGAAGGTCCGAAATAGCCAGACCTCCACAGTATGTGGATAAGAAGCACGTCCGCAGCGCCACCCTGGAAGCGCCCCCCGCCCACAGGAAGCAGCCCAGTATTGAGTTTACTCGACGGAACCACTGTGGGTCGATCCTATGCGGATGGTTCTGTAGTTGGTACAGGAGCCGTGGGAGGGCGACCATTTTAAAGATTGCGGACCTGCCATAGATATTGAGGGGCATACGAGACCAGGTTTTGATGTCCGATTGGACTCTGTCCCACACCGGCAGCACGTTGCGCTCCCATGCAATAGTGGCAGACTCAGACAGGAAGACTCCTAGGTATTTTAGACCGCCGACCGCCACCTGTAAGGCCGATGCCCAGGGGTATGTCTCCGACTCTCCGCCCAGCACCCAAAGGGTCGATTTGCGCGGGTTGAGGAAGAGTCCCGATACTTCACCAAAGACACGCATTATTTCCAATATTCGAGGGCCAGTGCGGTGAAGATCAGTCATAAAGAAGAGGACATCATCCGCATATAACGCGATTCTGTCTGAGAGTTCCGCCCCCACACAAAGCCCCGAAGCTGTGCATCAATGCGCACCGACGCGGCTAATGGTTCCATGGCCAGTGCAAAGAGGTAGGGGGATAGGGGGCATCCCTGTCGGGTCCCCCTGGCAATTGAGAATTTCTCCGAAATCGCCCCTGAGATACGCACCGAAGCGGTGATGTCCGTGTATAGCAGCCGAACATATGAAATAAACACCGGGCCCAGGTTGAGGCGCGGCAAGAGGGCGAAGAGGTATGTCCAGCTTACCGAGTCAAACGCCCTGTCAATGTCTGCTAGCAGTAGCGCTGCCTGTTCACCAGTCGCCCCCATAGCGTCCACTGCCGCCTGTGCACGTCTGATGTTGTGTCGCGTCGACCTATGCCGCATGAAGCCCGCTTGATCCGGGTGCACCAAGTCTGTGACATACGGGAGAAGACGGTTCGCCAACGCTTTGGCCAGTAATTTGGCTTTGAAGTTGAGCAAGGATATGGGGCGATATGACTCATGTCGGTCAGGGGGCCTACCCGGTTTCTGGAAAACTACAATTTCAGCCTGACGCCAGTCTGCCGGCAAGCTACCACTCTCCTGCGCTGCCTCCAACGCCCGCCTATAGTGCGGTCCTAGCTGCAGGTGGAATTTCTTGTAAAATTCACTGGAGAATCCACTCGGTCCCGGCGCCTTACCCGTGTTGAGTTGTCCCAGCGCATCTCCCAGTTCCTCCGCCGTCAAGGGGAGGTCTAGGGCTGTCCTGGCATCATCTGAGATCGCACGGGGGGAAGGTCAGCAATGAACTTATCAATTGCATCCGGTGGGAGACTGTCCTGGGGAGCATATTGCTCCGCGTAGTAGCCGGCAAAGCTCGCCGCAAGAGTCGCAGGGTCCGTTATGGTAGTCCCCTCCCCGTCGGTGAGGGCCGGTAGAGCGATCGGCTGCAGGGTTTGTTGACACAGCCTATGGAGCATGGTGCAGGACTTATCGCCCCATTGGTAAACCCTGCTCCGAGTGGCCAGCCACGCTTGTCTAGCCTCATCCATTAAGACCGACGCATAGGATTGCTGCGCTTGCAGGAGCAGCCGTATTGCCACTCCATCATCCTCCCCCTGACACCGTCTCTCCAACACCTCCACCCGCACCGCAGCTGCGACAATGGCCTCTCGGCGACTACGACGGGCCGCAGCACACCATGCAATGTCAATACCTCTCAGAGTGGGCTTCATGGCCTCCCAGACCGTCACTCCATCTACCCCCTCCACCAGATTCTCCTGCCAGTAGTGTGCAATCGCGCTGCGCATATGCTGCGTATAGTCTTCCTGCTGGAGATGCCACGAGGACATCCGCCACCGGAATGGCTGGCGTGTCTTGCGCAGTTCGATCTGTATCACGACAGGGGAGTGGTCAGACAGCCCCCGGGGCTGAATTGCGGCCTGTTTCACCCTGTCAAGGAAGGCTCCCGGTACAAACACACAGTCCAGCCGTGAGAAGGAGCCATGCACAGCAGACACATACATGTACTCACGTGTCCTGGCATGCAAGTGTCTCCAGGTATCCACCCAGCCCAACCCATCATCATCGCCTTTAACCGTGTAGGGGAGGTCGCCGCTACGACCCCTTGCGACCTCCGTCGGTCCAGGCACACATCCACAACATCGTTCCAGTCGCCCCTATCACGGCCAAGGAGTCTGGGATCTCGGCCCACAATTCAAACAGTCTCTCAGCCAAGGACCATTGTAAAGGGGGGGGCATACACACTACCAAACACCACCGGCTCCGCACCAACCATGCCTTTAACAAACACAACCGGCCCTGGGGATCAAGCCAGTGACACTCGTGGGTATAGGACAGTCTCCGATGGATAAGAATGGCCACCCCCCTCGAGCCCCTAGAAAACCCTGCATGAAATACTTGATGGTAACCAAATCGCTGTAAGCTCAGTGCCTTTGTCCCCAGCATATGCGTCTCTTGTAATAGCATCACATCAGCTGAGTCCCTCTTACCCCAGCGCAAAACTGCCCCACGCTTGATTTTGTCCAACATCCCCCTGACATTCCAACTCAATATTCGCATAGAGTCACCAGCGAGTTCCTGCCTTGAGTTATCAACCATTGTCCCGATGGAAAAGTCTCTGAGGACCCCAGGACCCGGCCCAGGTACCCAACACCACATACGTCAATGCTGCAGAAATCACGTGCACCCCCCTCAAAACACCCACCATCCCCCCATCCCTTCCCTCCAACCCTGCTCCCCAAACTGCCCAACACCCGTTCCCCACCCCCGCCCCTATACCTCATGAAACACTGAAGTACCTGTCGCGGCATGGGGAGCTTTGGGCCCAAAACAGAGCGCCCAAAGCCAACCATACCAATGGATCCCAACTACTCCCCCCAACTAACAGGACCTTCCCTCAGGGCCACCCCCCCTACCGTGGGAGGACTAGGCCACCCTATAGGTCAGTACCCCGAACCCCATTGTACCACAGTTTTCAGAACACGAGTAGATCGAGGCAGTCAGACACCTCCAGCATCGTTCCTCTTGATCCAAACCAAGGTCCAGGTCACACTGCACCCGATGCCATCCACTCGATCGATGGAGCAGCCACACCGGGCCCTCTGTGGAGTCCAACAAAGGATAAGGGTTAAGTAATGAAGGCTGAACTCCCACGGTGCTCAGTTCTCTTTCCCCGACTGATCGGTGTCGGGCTGAGTCCCATCTGGGAGGCCACTACGGGACAGGGAGCGTCGTCGTGACCGAGATTTCCTGTGTCGTTTACCCCTGACGGCAGAGTCGCTCCTCTCCTGCGATGATCCACGCGATGGTCCAGAACCCAGGCCCGGCTGGGCGTTCGGTCGGAGCCTGACAGTCTTATCCGTCCACCTGAACACTGCCTCCGGGGTATCAAAGAAGAGGGTCTTGGAGTGGAAGACAACTCGAAGGCGGGCCGGGTACAGCAATGAATATTGGATCTTCAGACCACGCAGTTTGGCCTTCGCCGCCAGGAAGGAGTGGCGCTGCTGCTGTACCTGTTTGGTATAGTCTGGGAAGATCATAATCTTGTGATTGTCAAACAGCAGAGTCTCTTTGGCCCTCGCTTCCCGGAGTATAGTGTCTCTATCGTGAAAGTTCAGGATTTTAGCAATGACCGGCCGAGGCCGTTCCCCCACCGGCGGTTTCTGCGTCAGGGCTCTATGTGCGCGCTCCACTACAAAGCAGCGTGACAGGACGTCCGGGGGAAGCCAGCTCTCTAGCCACCGTGTCAAGAATGCATCCATGGGCCCCTTCTCGCAGTCCTCTGGAAAGCCCACGAAGCGTAGGTTATTCCTTCGCGCTCGCCCTTCTGCGTCCTCAACGCGAAGTACTAGCCCTTTCTGGATATTGTCCATCTCCGCCACTTTCTGTGTCAGGGCGCCAACATCACCCTCCACTCCCGTGATCCTGGTCTCGGTCTCCGCGATGCGGGCGACTGCGTTGCGGAGATCCTGTCGTAGTAGCATGACATCAGCTCCCACTGCGCTGATTTTAGCGTCTAACATGTCCCTTGATTGTGTGATGGCTGCCATCAGGGCCGCGTTGTCTGGTCCCGTGCTCTGGCCACCCCCAGCGGCCCCGGACCCCCCACTGGGTCCGGTAAATTTGTCAATTGGTCCTTGCTTGGCGGAACCATTGCCACCCCCGCCTCTGGTCATGGTCAGGATGGTTTAGGCGGGCTGCTCTGTGCCCGTGGCAGACTCTCCAAACGCCGCAGTTCGAATCCAAAGGCCACCCGGAGGGCCTAGACCCACTGACGCCAAGGCCAGGAGGCCCGCAGGGCGCTTTGCCGCACCGGATCGCCACTACCGAACACCTCCACTGTCCAGGCACCCAGCGAGCAATTGCCACTATCGTTACTCGGGCCAGGGCCACAGCAAAGCCCCCGACCCCGGCCTCAGGCAGGGCTCCCCCGCCCTAACAGGAATCGCTGTAGTAGATCCGACCCCTCACCTTTATGTGGTCACGAAACTTCAGGCCCCGACCCACCGGCTCCACACCAGCCGCCGCCGCCGTAACTGCTCCAGGCACCCGCCTATATCTGTGGGTCAGGACGGGCACAGCAGGGCACTCAGGCTCAGGGCGATCAGGCGACGCTGCTTCTCTGGGCCACCCCGGCCCCCAGTCCGGTCACAGCACCGAAGAGGCGAGGTTTGGTCCGGGGCTCCGCAAGCCGCCTCGCAGGTATGTCCAGTAGAGAGGCGCCCTCCAAGATGGCGCTGGCACCACACTGCCCCCCGAGCCACAGGTCTCTCCGCGCCCGGGGGCCACACAGCAGGGGCCCACACACTCGAGCTGTCGGGCCGAGCGTGCCCCTCCTCGCGCCGATGATCCGCCTCCAGCCCCGACCCAGCTATGGCCGCCGGCAGCTAAGGAGGACCCGACTGGTTCCCCTGTCCGTGGGGCCCGCCACCGATACCGCCTCCTTACAGCTCCCAGCAGCGTCGGCGTTCTGGAGGCGGCAGGAAGCTCCATTGCTCTCTCCCCGGCCGCCAACTGTCGCCGGGAACACGGGGCCCGCCAGCGAGCGAGCCGGCCGACGTTCGGAGCCTCCGGCTGGGATCAGCACAAAATCGAGGCCCCGGCTCTCCACGCGGCAGGTAGGCCCAGGGGGCGCCGCCGCCGCCAATCACGCTAGCCAGGGACCAGGGACCCCAAACACGGCACCGGAGGGTGCACCCTGTCCACTACTGCCTCCGATGTCACTGTGTGGCCAAGGTTGGGTTCGGGGCCAGGATAAACTCAAGGATTCAATCAATCAATCAAAGACATTTATAGAGCGCACTACTTACCCGTAGGGTCTCAAGGCGCTGGGGGGAGGGGGGTGCCGCTACTGCTCGAACAGCCAGGTCTTCAGCTTCTTCCTGAAGGAAAAGTGGTCTTGGGTCAGGCGCAGGTCGGTCGGGAGGGAGTTCCAGGTCTTGGCGGCCAGGTAGGAGAAGGACCTTCCTCCTGTAGTCGCTCTTCGGATGCGGGGGACGGCGGCGAGGGCGTGGTTGGCTGATCGGAGGTGGCGTTTGGGAGCGTAGAAGTTGATTCGGTTGTTGAGGTAGCTCGGGCTTGGTCGTGTAGGGCTTTGTGTGCGTGGGTGAGGAGGCGGAAGGTGATTCTTTTGTTGACGGGGAGCCAATGCAGGTCTCTCAGATGTCCGGAGATGTGGCTGGTTCGTGGGATGTCGAGGATGAGTCTGGCTGAGGCGTTCTGGATCCGCTGGAGTCTCTTCTGGAGCTTGGCGGTGGTACCGGCGTAGAGGGCGTTGCCGTAGTCCAGTCGACTGGTGACAAGGGCCTGGGTGACGGTCTTCCTGGTCTCGGGCCGGCGGGAGCTCTAGGAAGCTACGTCCGCCATTGTCACCCTCGTAGCCACGCCCCCCAAAAGGCATTTTACTTGAACTGCCACTGCCTCTCTAGTCTCCAAGAGCTCGCTCTGCTTGTCTGGTTTCTCAGGCCTATCCTTTTCGTTGGTCACCTCTCTCTATCTCCTGAAGGAGCACCTTCCGTACGCCCATCATTTCTGATATACAGCACCCTTTAATGACTGCTTTGCATGCATCCCATTCCACTAAGGAGGACGTTGCAGTGTTATCATTATCCTGGAAATAGTTAACAAAAGCAGTGCCTATCGCTTCATGAAACACTTGCAGCCAGATTCATCAACCAAAATTGTGATCGCAATAGCTGCAAATTAGCTATTGCGATTGCAATTTAAGGAACGGCAATTCATGAAAAGAAAACAGACCATACTGTGAAATCGCAAAATCGATTTTGCGAAATCGCAAATAAAATCGCAGAATCTAGGTGGAACCCCCTTAGCGAATCGGAATTTGAGAGAAACCAATGATTCTGCGAATAAAATTGCGAAATCGCTAAATAATCGCAAACCAAATTCATCAAAAATCGCAAATTGCCAAAAAGCCCAAAATCGCTATTTGTGAGGCGCAATTTAAGGAGAACCCAAAGCAGGTGGTAACCATGAAGTCAATAAAAAAATGTTTAAAAAATGTCCTCCAAAGTAGCCACAGGTGCGGCCCTGACCAAACACACTTAAGGAGGTACAGTAGGAGCATGAGGACATTCACAATGCCAGGACTCTACATGGTGGTTAGGCGGCAAAGGCTCCAGGCTGCAGCAAGGAACAGACGCAGGATCCAGGAGCCAATTTTCCGCCAGCGGATCACACTTCTGGGCCAAACAGCAAATCTACTCAAAGTACCGGCTGAGTGGGGCAATGATTACTAAGCTCATCCGGGACCTTGACCCCCTGATGCAGCACCCAACAAGGAGGGCCAATGCTGTGCCCACCCATGTCCAGGTCTTGTGCAACCTGCACCTCCTGGCCTCGGGAAGCTTCCAGGGGATAGTTGCCGTTGCAGGGGGATCTCCTAGAACACCATGTCCCGCTGCCTAAGGAGTTTCCTGGAGGCCATGCTGACCCGGCTACACCATTACATAACATTCCTAACCACCCAACAGGACTTGAATCAAACCAAGCAACAATTTTACAACAATGCACAATTCCCCCATGTAATTGGATGCATTGACTGTACCCACATCCACATCTGCCCACCTGCAGAAACAGAGTACATGTACCGGAACCGCAAATGCTACCATTCACTGAATATCCAGATGGTGTGCAACGCTAGACAATCATCACGGACATAGTGGCACAATACCCGGGAAGCACACATGACTCCTTCATATTCCGGCACAGCGGCATGCACACATGACTGGCCAGGGGAGACTTTGGCGAAGGACACCTTCTAGGTAAGTACACATGCCAACAAACAGTACATCGTGACCATGTAGCTGCGCATGACAGGCACTCACCCTCTGCTCCTTTCATTCAGGTGACAGCGCCTACGGTCTCCGTGAGTGCCCCCCCCCCCTCATACCTCAACCCTGCCACACCACAGCAACGGCGTTACAGTGCTGCACACATCCACACAAGAAATTGCATTGAGTGCACATTTGGGCGTTTGAAGAGCAGATTCTGCATACTACACAAGACTGGTGGGGCCCTCAAATACCAGCCTGAGGTCTGCTTCCGCATCGTGTCCGTGTTTGCAATACTCCACAACATTGCTACCAAGCGGAGGATACCTGTAGAGATCTCTGGCAGTGAGTCGGAAGGGGACAACCGCCCACCTGCACATGTGCGTCATGCACGCGGGGAGAATCCTGCTAAAGGACACAGACGCCGCAACCAAATCACAATGAACTGTTTCTAGTGCACCCACTCCCCTCACCCAACACTTCACTCATGCATGACAATTGAAATATTGACATGAGTCAGATTAACTTGTGCATAAGAAATCTTATTGTTTTTTTCACAATTTCTATAAATTGCATTAGAGCTGTATTAACTCGTACATCCCCATGTTTGTGGGGAGGGCATGCTTGTATCATCAGCATGGCCCTGCATGGAAAATAATAAATAGTCAGTGGCGCCTCCGGGCGGACGCTCCCAGTCACCTTTCGACCTCCTCCACATCAGCATTAGCCCGTGAGGCTGCAGTGGGCCTGGTGCTGCAGCGGGGTACCGTCACCAGCGGCAATGACAGGCTGCTGTGGCTGGAATTGCCCTCACTGGCATCATCCCCCCACCTGCCTGGCCATGGCCAGTCACCTGCAGACTCTGCACTGCAGTGGTGACTTGCTCCAGTGCCCTAGCGACATCCTGGCAGCATTGCACCATTTGTATTTGCATCACTAGTGATCGACGCGATAGCTGGGAAGTGGCATTCCCGATTATGTGGTTTGAGCGTGTGTACGCTGACAGGCGGGTCAGCAGCTGGCGGCGGCGGTTGACATCCTGCTGGGACGACAGGACCTGGATGTTTTGTTCGACAGCAGCGGTCATTCTATCCATGCTGTCAGTGAGCTGTCCCACATTACGTGCAGTCTTGTGCAGCTGCAGGTGGATGGCTGCCAAGTGACGTGCCTGCTTTTGATGTACACGTAGCATCCGACGCTCAATAGACAGGCCAGGTACCCGGACATTCACCCTCCTGCCAGCGCATGGTGTTGTGTCGCGCGGCTCCCTCACCAGTCAGCTGGACTGTGATCGAACAGTGGCTGTGCGCCGTGTCTGCTTCCGTGCTGCAGCTGAAGTTGCCGGTGCCACTGGCATGGGTGTAACTCGGGGTGGTTGTGGTTGTGGTTGTGGTGCGCCTGTTTTTGCAGGGGTGGTCCTGGCCACAGGGGCAGGTGGTGGTACTACTGCTGCTGGTGCTGGCTGTGATGGTCCTGGTTGAGGGGTATGATGGCCCTCTCCCTCGGTGTGCTCGGGGTTGTCATCAATGTGAAGGGCCACACTATCGGTGCTGGGTTGTTCTGCGCCACCTGGGATGTAAATGGGACAGTGATTAATGACATGTTTCTTGCACATGGGAGGTTGCTACATGCATGCAGGCTAGGATTCCCTGACTGGCTTTAGGAATGACTCTCACTGGAGAGGTCTGGCTGTATGGGGCTATCTGGAAAATGTGGTCACACTACAAGTCCCACAATGCAATCGGGCTTTTCTGGTGTGCATGGCCTGCATGACTTGGGTTTCTAATGGGTAGCTCTGGAGTCATGGCCATTGTTAGGGGACAGGGTCGCAGTCGCATGGCACTTACCTTGGGATTCTTGGGTGGGTCGGGAGGAGTCCAGCCAGGTTACCCCCACGCATGCCTCAGGATTCAGGGTGTCCTCCACAAGGTCCTCCAGTGGGGTGTTGGGTGGTACAGTGGGCTCCCCTCCTCCGGTTCCGAGTCGCTTCCCCAGCCTCTCTGCAATTCTTTCCTTAGCACGCCCTCTGAGGTCATACCACCTCTTTTTCAGGTCGTGTATGGAGCGCTGGGTCACTCCCACTGCGTTTACTTTAGCGCGGATGCGCAGCCAAATGCGCCTTTTGTCCGCCTCAGGCACCCTCCGTGAGTCCTTCCCGAAAAGCCGGTCATGATCTTTGGATACTCCCTCAATTAAATATTCCAATTCCTGCTCGGAAAATTTGATTTTTCTTTTCCTTCCTGTGGCACTGCTACCTGCAGCTTTCTGGGACATTTTGTGGGGTGGTTTGTCTCCTGATTTGCAGCTGAAGGTGGTCTGTAATGGAGCTCTGGCCAGTGCTACTTCCACTTTCAGGCTCAGTGTGCTGAATGAGGGAGGGAACTGCCTGCTTCCTGGTTGTGATGTCATCACTGTGCTCGAAATGCGACTTCCCGTTTTTGCGATCTCGCAATTAGCGATTTCGGTAATTGCGAGATCGCAATTTCTAGACAGAATAAGGGCGATTCTGCAAATTCTTTTGCGATTTAAGTAAAATCGCAAACGGCAATTGCGGCCGATTGCGATTCGCTTTTTTTAATCGCATTTCTTCATGAATCCCATCGAATTTTAAATTGCGATTCGGTAATTCTCGCAATTTAGAATTCGCAGAATGTGACTTTGATGAATCTGGGGGTTGATCTTCTAAAGACTCGGGTTGCAAGCGCCAGATGGGGATCTTGCTTGCAGGACCATTGTAAACCTACTAGCTCAGGATTGTGGTCAGACAGCATCCTAGTGAGGTATTCACTCCTGCATACCCCCTCATGGACATCAGGGGAGCACAGTATGGCATCTAGTCTGACATGTACTTTCATGTAGGGCTGAGAAAAAGGAGTAATCTCAGTATATCAATCCCCACTTCTGTTGCCAGCTACAGCGCACCTCTCCCAGTTTGTGTGCTGGTACATCAGGGAGTGGAGAATGGGAATGATCAAGGCTGACATCTGATGTACATTTAGAGTTACCTCCCAGTAATACCGAATTTGTGAGGACAGTCGCTAGTTTACTCGAAAGATGCGAAAAAAAGGCTGGTTGGTCCGAATTAGGCGTGTTTATACTACTCAGTACTAGATCCCTGCCATCCAGTCTCCCCAAAACGACCACATATCTACCTTCTGGGTCGATAATCTGTTTCGTGCACTGAAAGGGAACACCCGCCCTTTTCTATTTTAGGACTCCCCCTGCAAATGCGGAGTAAGTGATGTAATATGCTTGACCCCTCCAGCGACAGTGCAGTGCCGCCCTTTCTTTCGCTATTGTGTGGGTTTCTTGAAGCAATGTGATCTGAATGCCTCTGCGGACCAAATATGAGTGTATTTTATGACAACGTACCATTGAGTGCATCCCCCTCACGTTCCACGAAATAAATTTTAAACCTAGTGGGGTTCTCATTGACATAGGAATTTTCTGTAGTCATTAAAAAAACTCCCTGACATGCCTGGCCCCCCCTTAACATTTCCCAATGTAAAGAAAACCCCCAGCTCTCCCCCCCCCCTAGGACACATACCGGAGAACTAGTTCCCATCCAAACACTGCTTAAGCATACAAACATCCAATGGCGATTGCAGGGGTGATCAACCCATGGTCGCATGTTTTGCTGGAACCCTGTGCGCTCGTTCCAGAGCATAGAAGGGTGACAACCCCTATGGAGCCGCTTCTGCTCGGATCCAGTTCTCTAAGAAGCGCACCATATTTGCCCCTTCCGTTTTTTCCGCACTCCAATGACGCAGATGTTATTCCTGCGGGACCTGCCCTCGCTTTCTTCGGCCCGCGTTTCCAGCACTTTTATTTTAGCTTTTAGATCCGTGAGTGACCCAGTTCTTTCTCATTAGCTGAGACCCCTTCCTTGAGTTTAAGATGGTCATCTTTTAGCAAGTTTAAGTCTCTACCGATCGCATCAATTTTTCCCTCTAGCACCTCTCTGGAGGTCGTAATTGCATGCATAATGTCGGTCAATGTGGGTTTCCTGGGAGTCAAATCTTTCCCCAGCTCCAGGACTTCTTCCTCATCGTCTGTCTGGGCACCTGGGGCGTCCACACTGAGGACGTTGAACCCTCTCTTCTTTTGTTTTCTTCCCATCGTTTTGGGCTACGATTGGTTTCTCTCTCTCAATTTCAGGTGCACACTTCAATGCTGGGGGATGTTTTGTGTAGGTTTAGCCGGGCCCTTTTAGTCTGCAGCTCGGTCTCAGTGATCCAATGAGGTGCTCCCAGCTACCAAACCCCATGGGGTGATATCTGCCCACTTCAGTAGTGCTGCATATGCTGCGAAGCTGGTCCACTGTTATCCTTCTGGGAGTAATGTGCTCCGTATCTGCTCTTGGATCTGGCCTTTATATGTGTGGAACTGTCGCTCTCACTCCCATAAGACTCCACTGGCTCCGCATAGCTAAATGAGGTACTGCCAATTCTCAGCTTCACCACTACAGCCCAGCTCCCCAGCAACTAGAAGACCTGCACCATTCTAAGGCATCTGCAGTCGCCATGCGTATCCCCCTAGTACTCTGATGGTTTCCTGCTGCAGGACTTGGGGGGGGGGGGGGGGGGTAGGTCACTGGCGAATTTAGCACCCCATGCCCAAGATCGCTCGGTGTCTCTCTCAGGGCAAAATGTGTTTCTACCGGAGCCGTCCACTGCCAATCAATCCAAGTGAGCTTGTGTTGGGCCTTCTGCTATGCGGGCGACTGACCTGCCTGCCCGTCAGGGCCTTGCTCGCTTGCGGCTTTAGATTTCATGGGATCCCTCTGGGGGGGTGCAGGCCCCCAGCAGTCGTCGCCAGTCACTCGCCAACATGCACGGGGTCTAAGGGTCCCACGTGAAGCACTTCTCCGCCGAGATTTCCCGCTTCACCCTCCGCGACTCTGCAAGCCTCCCCACCACGTGGTTACTGTCACGCTGTCAGGCCGCTGCCCTAGGGAAGATCCAGTACAACAACTGGGGACTAGCTTCAGTCTCTGACAACGCTTTGCACTTTCAGCGCTTCCCTGCAGCTCTTCAGTGCCCAGTATCCGCTCAGGGGTCAAAGCGGTCATCTCGGGTAGTGACCGTCTCTCAGTTGGTGGTCTAATCCAGTAATGCTGAGCCCTCTCCTGCACGGGCACTTTCCTCCCTTCTCTTCCAGGTGCCACCGACTTCAACTGCAAGGTTCAGGTGAGTCTTCTCAGGCAGCCCAGACACTTCTCATTCGCTGCTGCGCTCCGCAGCCTCTCACCGCTACTTACAGTGCTTTAGGCCCCTTCAAGTGATCGGGTGTGCTCCGCAGTTGAGTCTCGCCTACCGGCTGCAGCATCCACTCTGAATCCCCCGTGGCGGGGTGCAATTTTGCGGCCGCACCCGCTAGGTCGAGCATGCCTCACAGCAGTCGGGTAATCTATTTTCCTCAGCGCCCTCACATCCACTGCAGGCGTTCATGGGATGGTCGCCATCTTGCTGTCGTCTTCGCCAGACCTGCTAGCTCCGATTGCACCTCAGATGGCATCGTTGCAGGTAATTCAGAGCCCGCTTCTACTCGCGGGCATTACCAGGCATCCCCCGGTCTTTGTGTGGTGGGCAAGGATCAACGGCGGACCCCAATGGCCGAACCTCTTGGTTATGTTCCCGTTAGCAATAATTGGTGAAGTAGTCACATTTGGTGTGCACAGACTGCTCCTGCACCTGCCGTTGGGAGATGCAAACTGCCAAGCAGATATACAAGAATTTGGGAATAAGTGGAGCGGTGCACTGCCCTGGTTGTCTGTTTCAGTAACAACAAGTAGTCTTTTTCCTTTTGTGAGAAAACGTTCTTTATTCTGATATTCCAACAGATATGTGCTAAAGAGCCTCAGCCAACGCGTTTCGTTCAACAGGATTGAACTTCATCAGGGCGTGTGTATGTGCTGGAGAGTTCAAGTAAGTTCCGTAATGCCAAGGTCTCCTGGCAGGAAATGACTGTTAGACAGTGTTGGTGCGGTCCCAGGTAATCTGGCGGCTCAGAGGACAAAAAAGAGTCTCCTTGATAAGGGAATATCAGAATAAAGAATGTTTTCTCACAAAAGGAAAGAAACGGCTTCTTGTTACTGAAACAGACGACCAGGGTAGTGCACCGTCCCCCTTATTCCCAAGTCCCCCCGTCTACGCTTCAGCTCCCCCAGCCGTGTCCGGGGGACAGGATAGTTGATTACGGGGAAGTGGCAGTCAGAGCTCCTCAGCTCGCGTCCGTCCCATCTGCTGTAGGCCACGCACCCTCAAAGCTCCTGTTTTCTGATGGCATGATTTATTCTGGGCAAATGCAACACACTTATTAATATAACCCTGTGTAATCTTTTTCATAATGGGCCATCAAACTATCTGCTTACTAATGCAGTGTTTTTCTTGCCTTCTGGATGACCAGAACCGGGATTATCATGACAGAAGGTAATTATGATTTCTTTCAGTGCTGTTTCAGGGATATACATCTTTTGGTCCTGGCATAAATAACCCTGTTGTTTGCTCCTTCAAAAGGGATCTTATTGTAAGCAGATGTTTTGTTCAATTTTACTCTGAACTTGCAGGATTTGGGGTGATGGAGTATGTCCTAATCCAAAATTCTCTTTCTGTCTGTATGGCTAATATAGTGGTCACAGGCTCAAAATCCTTTTCTTCCACCCTTGTCGAGATGAATCATCTTCTTTGGCTGGTTTAATTCCTGTTAGGTAGGTGATGATATAGTCAAGTCAAGTCAAGTCAAGTCAAGTCATAAAATTTATATAGCGCACTACATACCCAGAGGGTCTCAAGGCGCTTAGGGAGGGGAGGAGGATTACTTGTCAAATATCCACGTTTTAAGTTGCTTTCTGAATGCTAGGTGGTTTTGGGTAAGGCGAAGGTAAGTGGGAAGTGAGTTCCATGTTTTAGCTGCCAGGTATGAGAAGGATCTACCTCCCATGGTGGTCTTGTTGATACGAGGTACAGTGGCGAGGGCTTGGCTGGAGGATCGTAGTTGGCGGGAGGGGGTGTAGAAGGACAGTCGTGAGTTGAGGCATTCTGGTCCGATTTCGTAGAGTGCTTTGTGTGCGTGGGTTAGAAGTCGGAAAGTGATCCTCTTATTGACGGGTAGCCAGTGGAGGTTTTTCAGGTGACCAGAGATGTGTTCGGTACGCGGGATGTCTAATATGATCCTGGCTGAGGCGTTTTGGATTCGTTGGAGTTTTTTCTGGAGTTTAGCGGTAGTACCTGCGTAGAGGGTGTTTCCGTAGTCCAATCGGCTCGTGACCAGAACATGGGTGACTGTTTTTCTGGTTTCGGTGGGGATCCAGCGAAATGTTTTTTTGAGCATGCGAAGAATGTTGAAGCAGGATGAGGAGACGGCGTTGACTTGTCTGTTCATTGAAAGTGAGGAATCCAGGATAACGCCTAGGTTCCGTGCGTGGTCTGTCGGGATGGGTGCTTTTCCAAGGGCTTCCGGCCACCAAGAGTCGTCCCATGCAGAGGGGGAAGTACCTAAGATGAGGACTTCTGTTTTATCTGAGTTCAGTTTCAGACGGCTGTGTTTCATCCATTCGGCAACTTCTTTCATGCCTTCGTGTAGGTTAGTTTTGGCGGTGCTGGGGTCATTGGTGAGTGAAAGGATCAGTTGAGTGTCATCCGCGTAGGAGATGATGTTGAGGTTGTGTTGGCGGGCGATGGTCGCGAGGGGGCTCATGTATACGTTGAATAGGGTGGGACTGAGTGAAGATCCTTGTGGTACGCCGCAGATGACTTCAGTGGCCTCGGACTTGAATGGTGGAAGTCGGACTCTCTGGGTTCTTCCGGTGAGGAACGAGGTGATCCATTCAAGTGCTTTTCCTTGAATTCCGATGTTTCTGAGGCGTTGTAAAAGGGTGCTGTGGCAGACTGTGTCGAAGGCTGCAGAGAGGTCGAGGAGGATGAGGGCGACTGTGTCTCCATTGTCCAGTAGAGTTCGAATGTCGTCTGTTGCTGCGATGAGGGCGGTCTCAGTGCTGTGTTTTGCTCGGAAGCCAGACTGTGAGGAGTCGAGGGATTTGTTGGCTTCGAGGAAAGCGGCGAGCTGGTTGTTGACAGCTTTCTCGATGACTTTGGCCGGGAAAGGAAGGAGCGAGATGGGGCGGTAATTTTTGAGTTCGGTGGGGTCCGCTGTGGGTTTTTTCAGAAGGGCGCTGAGTTCAGCGTGTTTCCAGCTTTCCGGGAAGGTGGCGGATTTGAAGGAGTAGTTGATGACGTCTCGGAGGTGTGGTGCTATGACGGAGTCTGCTTTGTTGAAGATGTGGTGAGGGCATGGGTCTGTGGGGGATCCTGAGTGGATGGAGTTCATCAGGCGGATGGTGTCCTCAGTGGAGATTGGGTTCCAGTCGTTAAGGGTGTTCAAGGGGGGTGAATGTTCCGCATATGGTTGGGTGGGTTGGTCGCCGGGTTGGTTGTCGAAGCTGTTGTGGATGTCTGCAATTTTGTTGTGGAAGAATGAGGCTAGGGAGTCGCAGAGAGCTTGGGAGGGGGTGATGTCGTTGGAGTTGGCCGAGGGATTGGTAAATTCCTTGACGATGTTGAAAAGTTCCTTGCTGTTGTGGGCGTTGCTATCTAGTCGGTCCTTGAAGGCGGTTTTCTTGGCCTTTCGGATTAGTTGGTGGTGTATGCGGGTGGCGTTTTTGAAGGCGTCCTTGGTGCTGGTGGTTGGGTCTTTTTTCCAGGCCTTTTCAAGGGAGCGGCAGAGTTTCTTGGACTTCTTAAGATCTTCGTTGAACCATGAGGCCTTCTTGCTGCCAGGTTTGCTTTGACGTTTTTTCAGTGGTGCTAGGATGTCGGCGCAGTTGGATAACCAAAGGGTGAAGTTGGTGGCGGCTTGGTCTGGGTTAGAAGAGTGGGCTGGGGTGTTTAGAAGGAGCGATGAGGAGATCTGGTCGCTGGTGATTTTGTTCCAGTTTCTTTGCAGAGTCGGTTGGGGGTGGTTGATGGGTTTCGGCTTGTTGTAGGTAAAGTGAACGCAGCTGTGGTCAGTCCAGAGGAGAGCCGTAGTGTGGCTGAAGGAGACGTGATTGCTGGAGGTGAAGATAGGGTCGAGAGTATGACCTGCTATGTGGGTGGGGGAAGTGACCAGTTGTTTAAGTCCAAGGTTGGTGAGGTTGTCCAAGAGGGTGGTGGTGTTGCGGTCGTTGTTCTTTTCAAGGTGAAAGTTGAGGTCTCCCAGAAGGATGTAGTCTTTGGAGGGGAGCGCGTGAGGAGTGATGAAGTCTGTGATGTCTTCACTGAATTTTGAGCGGGGTCCTGGTGGTCTGTAAAGGAGGGTGCCTCTGAGTGTGGTCTTGGGGTCGATGTGGATCTGGAAGTGAAGATGTTCAGAGTTGGCGAGATTGGCGTCAGAGCTGGTAGAGATGTGGATTGATTTTTTATGGACGATAGCGATTCCACCTCCTGTGTGGCCGGTACGGTCCTTGCGTATGATCTTATAGTCTTCAGGGATGGCAATGGTGATGTCTGGGGCGGAGGAGGCGTTCATCCATGTTTCTGTTAGGAAGGCTACGTCTGGAGAGATGGTGTCTAGTAGATTCCATAGGTCAATGGCGTGCCTGTGGACCGAGCGGGTGTTGAGCAGGATGCATTGTAGGTGGTTGGGGTCGGGAATCTGAGGTGTGATCGTAGCGGAGTTGTAGATGGTGCCGATGAATTTGCAGGAGTAGCAGGAGAAAGGTCCGTGAGTGTGTCCAGGAGCGGCTTGGACGCAGTTGGGGGCGCGACCGGGGTTAAGGGCTAGGAGGGTGGAGGCATCGTAGGTAATGCGGGAGGGCTGGGCAGCGCGAGGGGCAGGGGGTCTGGCGCTGGGCGCAGTCCAGGCGCGGACGGGCGTAGACGGGCTTACCTTTGGCGCACCTTCGGCGTGTACGTAGCGCGTGGACGCTGCGCGTGGGGGCATTGGCCATAAATGGATGGTGGAGGGGGCGGAGCGTGGGAGGGTGAGCTGGGAGGCGTTAGCGAAGGGGGAGGGACGGGCTGCAGGAACAACAAAATGGATGGCTTCCAAACAAACAACACGACGCAATGCGAGGCCAAAGTCAATGCACAATAGCAGATGCGATCAGTGAAAACGGCGGCGCTATGCACACAGGTAATAAACAATAATAGAAATCCTGAGATTAATAATTGCAGTGACAGCACAATACGCCTAAGACAAACACTGTAGAACTGCTATGAACTATGCATATGCGGAGCGCTACGCTGGGGACTGGGCGCTTAAGCACGAGTGGGAAATGCCAATAAGGAAGATATTGCCAGTGTCAGAAAGTCAGCGCTACGATACCCCAATGGCGCTTGTAGGTCAGGAGGTGATCAAGGAGCAACCGCTTCACTGGGAGTTCAGCTGGTCACAGGGGCACCTCAGCCGAGTGCTTCCAAGTGCTTCGTGGGTGGGAGGGTGAGCTGGGAGGCGTTAGCGAAGGGGGAGGGACGGGCTGCAGGAACAACAAAATGGAGGGCTTCCAAACAAACAACACGACGCAATGCGAGGCCAAAGTCAATGCACAATAGCAGATGCGATCAGTGAAAACGGCGGCGCTATGCACACAGGTAATAAACAATAATAGAAATCCTGAGATTAATAATTGCAGTGACAGCACAATACGCCTAAGACAAACACTGTAGAACTGCTATGAACTACGCATATGCGGAGCGCTACGCTGGGGACTGGGCGCTTAAGCACGAGTGGGAAATGCCAATAAGGAAGATATTGCCAGTGTCAGAAAGTCAGCGCTACGATACCCCAACGGCGCTTGTAGGTCAGGAGGTGATCAAGGAGCAACCGCTTCACTGGGAGTTCAGTCTTGAGATGAAATAGGACCACCAAGCATGCATAGCGTTGGCGCTATATCATTGATTTAAGAAAAGTGAGGCTGTTGTACTTAGTCCAAACTTTCACATGGAAATTTGAAACTTCTCCATTGAGAATAAGCTTCCTCTATAACTATAGATCATATCATTCTTCGCTGCTGCTACTAACAACTATAAATATATGCCACTTGAAGAATGTGCCCAGACTGTGGCTCTTCTTGCAAGAGACTGGCTCCAATTGCAAAAATTGGTGGATGTATTTACACAAAAACAGTCTTAAAGTCGTCCTGAGGTCACAAAATAGGAGCTGAAATGAAGGTCTCTCTTTGGTTCATGACCCACGGAAAGGGTCAGTATGTTTTTGATTAGATCAGTGGTTGGTTTCACTATCTGGAAAACTTTTTTGATAAAATGCCTTTAAAAGCTTTTGAATTTGTTTCACAGTGGTGAGTGTAGGTCAATTTAGTACAGCCTTCACATTTCTGGAGTCAATTTGAATACGTTTGCCTGAAATAACAAATCTAAGGATAGCTGTTTGACTTCAAAAATATGTTTTTCAGCCTCTGCATGTAAACAAGACATTGCAATTTTTATGTCTTGTAGTATTACAGAATATTAATGTCATCTGAATAGATCACTATATATGTGTCTACCAAATATTGTAACATCATTGATGAAATGCTGAAGATGGGTCGTGGTGGACACCTCACACAGTGGTTTGCTGCTTCCCTTAGATAACACACCGCGATCACATTAGCACCGCTAAGGCTCCACTGGGAGGGGGACCTAATCGCCCGTTCACTGATTCCGAATGGGCGGCAGTGCTAGAGAACTCCACACATATCCCTGAAACATGCGTTTCTGCCAAATTCAGTATTATATTATGTGGAAACGTGTAATATTTTACTTAGCAGAAGCTAAAGCCATTTTGGCTGTGGTGTCCATTTTGTTTCCTTCGTAATTCTTTCGTCCTCTGCTGTTCGTCTTTTCAATCTGCTTGTGTTATCTATTTTAGTAGACTTCCTGACTCAGCTAAAGCAATGTACGTGCTGTTTTTTTTTAGATTTGAATGCACCTAGTGTTAGATGTCATTTGTTGACTGTTTACTGCTGCCATAAGCATTACTGCTCCCCCTCCCAATTTGCTGATCAAGTGGTTATTCATCTGCCCTTGTTTGCTGATAGCTACTTCTAAAACTTGTTCTTTCCATTTCTGTCCACATGCTTACATTGCAGAAAACCGGTATAAAAGGGACAATGGTTTGTGAATTCAGTGTACTCCTGCAGCACTTGAGAGTGTTGTGTGGACGTGGTCCCACTCATGAATGATTAATAAACTTGTTATTTTATTTAAACTCCAGTGCTTATCTCTTTTTGTTAGTCTTTGGAACCCTTGGACGAGAGGGTGACCCTGCACCAGTGTACCACTAAAAATTTACATTTCCACAATTACACAGAGAGAATACCTCACCCAGCCAAGATCAACAGATATTTTCATCGTAACAATGCCGCCTGCCCTCGTTGCATCCTTGTCCATGCAGACCTCCTACACATGCTATGGGAATGCCCCCCTGTTCAGGGATATTGGCGCGCGATTGCAGATATCCTGTCCCGTTGCACAGAAAGCGGCATACCTTTCAGGTGGGAGACATACAACCTACACCTCTAAAGCTGAAGCAAGAAACACAAAGTAACATCTCGCTTCCAACACTTAGGTGTGGGTACAGCTAAAAGGTTGATCACAAGGAGATGGAAGGCCCCCTAGCCTCCTCATGGGCTGGCTTGGAGGCGCTCCCTGTTGACGTGGGCTAAAGCAGAAAGCGTTGCGCTCCACCGAGAGGACACGCTGAGAATCTGAAAGCTCCCATTGCCACAAATTGGGATGCAATAATGGTTCAATTACAAAACACACACAGTGCTGAGTTAGATAAGGAGGGTTCGGTTGACGGGGCTACCACTGAGCTTGAGTTTAGGGACTGATAGAGTACCGGGTGTGACCGTGACACGTCTGTGCGGATCTCAGAATACGCGCTAAATCACCCTCACCTGCAGCATGTGGGTGAGTCGGGTATCCACCCACCCACATGCTGGGGTAAAAAGCACTTCAGTTCAATATACAAACCCTAAATTATGTTTTTCTTTGTCCCTGTTCATAGACCATTACGCAGTATACATACTAAAATTACCTCCAAGTTGCACCTGGACTGTCCAGCGTTGAAGTAAATCTCTGAAGTCAACTGCGATATGATTCTTCTTCCATGTTGTACACTAATGCATGCTCATTGATATAGCCACTTGTTAACATTTCTTAATCAACCATTTCTTACCATCTACTACCACTGCTAACCCATTATGACTGGGGAAGGCCATGTGTTATGCTGTATACATCTGTGTTGTTAATCAAAATTAATATGAACAGATTCAAACATTGATGAAATGCTGAATAGGTGCAAGTGTTGACTAATCCAAATGACATTACCAAGTACTCATAGGGACCACACTTGGTATTACATTTTGTATTTCCATTCATCACCTTCCTTAATCCTGAACAGATTATTGACTCCTCTAACGTCTAACTCTAAGAAAATCTTGACATCTTTGACCTGGTCTCCCAGGACCAAAATGAGAGGTAAAGGATGACTATTTGTTATGGTGATTCAATTGAGTTTTCAAAATTTCATACACAGGCGTTTGTCTCCATCCAGCTTGGGAATGAAGTCGTTGGGTGCTCTTGTAGGTGATACTGAATGCTAAATTAATCAATTTGATAGATTCTCTTTAATAGGTTTTTAAAACTGCATCTTCTTTCAGAGTCAAAGTATAAAAGCAACCATGAGGAATCTTCTTAGCTTGTAGTTGTAGATTTATTCTACAATCATATCTATGATGTGGGGGACGTTTGTTCAATGCCTTCTTATTTAACACATTCTTTATATATAGGATGGATGACACTCCTTCCTTGCTCATCTTAGTTGTAAAACAGGTTAGGGTTTGCCTGGTTTGATCTGAGTATCAACGCCAGCAGTTTTCTTTGCGAAAATTGGAATTCATCTTCTATTCTCTGTGTCAATCTATGAAAGGATTGTGTCTTAGGCAAACAGGTCCAAGGACTATGTGAAACAATGGTAATGACTTTCGAACTAGGACACTTTGAGTCCATTGTTTGAGATGTAATTGTTTTATGGTTGTTTCCATTTTACTTCCTTATGAAAGAAGCTCCCATCGATTCCCCAAATTGCTTCCAATATGGATTTGGCAACAAGAGGAAGTCTGCACTTTTTACAAAAGTCTTAAATAGTAAAGGTTCCAGATACGGTACAGTCAATCATAACTAAGTATGGGCGTAAAATCCGTTCCGCTTGCGGAATTTGCGGATTTTCGGCAAATTCGCAATCCGCAAATTCTCGCGAATTTCCTGAAAATTCGCAAATTCGCACGCAGCGGATTTTTTTGCTTGGTGATACAATATTGCGGCGCGCGTCGTTCACTTACCGTCATTCAGCGTTTGCAGAGTTGTTTTTCTCCATGTTTTGCGTGTGCTGCGCCATTTTGGATCTTGCTGCGGGATCCCGCGGGAGTTTGTCGACCGCGATTACGTCATCGCGGCTTGCCACCTTGCACAGCGAGAGTTTGTCAACGCGAGTACGTCATAAAGGCCTGTGATCACGCATCGCGGGAGTAAACAATTGCGAACACGTAGATGCGGCGGGCAGCAACAATCTCGCACTCGCGAAATTACAAAATTTGCAATTCTGCACAAGAAATCCACCAGCAGGCAGCATAAACCTTCTGAAAATAATGATTTTTATCAGAATAACTCCTCAGGTTGACATTTGCCTGCACTTCTTTTTGCAAGGAGTCAATTTGGGGGGGGGGGGTGGTCGAACGGAAGTGCCCATTCGTCTCCAACTTCCTCTTCCTGTCCAGCAGGCTCCTCCCGGTGCTTTGTTCATGTCCTGGTCACTTTGATTTGGATCTTGACCTGGAAGGATTACTTTTTGTGGATGCTGCTGGATATTTGGATTTGAGGCCTTTTTGACTTTCTTTGGATCACTTTTGGATTAGAAATTTCACAAGTAAGTTTGTTTGGGGCATTACAGTTGCTGCACCTACAATTTTGGAACTTTTTCAGAACATTAAATAAAATATATTGTGGGTAGCCACAGTATCCAGTAGGACCAGGGTTAGTTATGGGTGCATGATACAACTGTTTTGTTAAATTTCAACATGATTTAGGGCATGGATGGCATTGGATTATGGTGATTTTTGAGTGTTTTTCGATTTTTGGGCTGTTGTTGGGGCTTTTGCCCAGGGGTACTCAGTGGTGCATGGACTGAGTCTTTCTGTGGGGTCTCTTTAATGTAAACATCATGGAGGGCATGGATGGCATTGGATTGTGGTGATTTTTGTGTGTTTTTCGATTTTTTTGGGGTGGTGTTGGGGCCTGTCCATGTGGGTGGGGGCCATTTTGAGGCCTGGTCCAGGCAGGGCCTGGCCATGTGGTGGGGGTCTAGGGGCCATTTTGAAGCCAGGCAGTGTGCTTTGTGCCATAGTCCTGCATCCAATGTGCCTTGCTTTCATCCATTATGCCCAGGGTTACTCAGTGGTGCATGGGCCTAGTCTTTCTGTGGGGTGTCTTGAATTTGAACCTGATTGTGGGCATGGATGTCATTGGATTGTGGCGATTTTTGTGTGTTTTTCGATTTTTTGAGGTGTTGATGGGGCATGGCCATGTGGGTGGGGGCCATTTTGAGGACTGGTACAGGCAGGGCCTGGCCATGTGGCTGGGGACAAGAGGCCATTTTGAAGCCAGGCAGTGTGCTCAGGCCTGCACCCAGTTTGCCTTGCTTTCAACTATTATGCCCAGAGGTACTCAGTGGTGCATGGACTGAGTCTTTCTGTGGGGTCTCTTTAATGTAAACATCATGGAGGGCATGGATGGCATTGGATTGTGGTGATTTTTGTGTGTTTTTTGATTTTTGGGGGTGGTGTTGGGGCCTGTCCATGTGGGTGGGGGCCATTTTGAGGACTGGTACAGGCAGGGCCTGGCCATGTGGTGGGGGTCTAGGGACCATTTTGAAGCCAGACAGTGTGCTTTGTTGTGCCATAGGCCTGCACCCAGTCTGCCATGCTTTCATCCATTATGCCCAGGGGTACTCAGGGGTGCATGGGCCTAGTCTTTCTGTGGGGTGTCTTGAATTTGAACATGATTGAGGGCATGGATGGCATTGGATTGTGGTGATTTTTGTGTGTTTTTCGATTTTTGGGGGTGGTGTTGGGGCCTGTCCATGTGGGTGGGGGCCATTTTGAGGAATGGTACAGGCAGGGCCTGGCCATGTGGTGTGGGTCTAGGGGCCAATTTGAAGCCAGGCAGTGTGCTTTGTTGTGCCATAGGCCTGCACCCAGTCTGCCATGCTTTCATCCATTATGCCCAGGGTTACTCAGTGGTGCATGGGCCTAGTCTTTCTGTGGGGTGTCTCGAATTTGAACCTGATTGTGGGCATGGATGTCATTGGATTGTGGTGATTTTTGTGTGTTTTTCGATTTTTTGAGGTGTTGATGGGGCATGGCCATGTGGGTGGGGGCCATTTTGAGGACTGGTCCAGGCAGGGCCTGGCCATGTGGGTGGGGGTCTAGGGGCCATTTTGAAGCTGGGCAGTGTGCTTTGTTGTGCCATAGGCCTGCACCCAGTGTGCCATGCTTTCATCCATTATGCCCAGGGGTACTCTGTCAGTGGTGCATTTTATTGGTCTTTCCATTTTGGGGGGTGGGTATAATAAAAATGCTTACTTGCAAACTATTAATTGAAGCGCTACATATGCAACATTTATTTAACGGATGTTCCTCTGGCTTCGTTTGCTTTTAGGTGCAGAAAGACAAATCATCAGCCTCATCGTTCCTCATCAGTGCCAGGAACAAGTCCTGCTGCAGTATGTGCAGCACAACGTCACGTGTGGCCACAGACAACTCTGCAACTTGTGCAACTGCGGCCTGCTGTTCTGACATCTGAAGAAGATGGCCCCAAAAAAAGTTGCCCGTAGCTCGTCTAGCAAGAAAGTTGCCAGTAAGGAGCAGAAGAAGCAAGTGGCGCCACTTACTAAGGAGACTGGTGTGCCGACCGCCGCATTTTTTGGGAAAAAAAAGTACGCCTGCAGCAGCAGCAGGGTCTGCTGGGGACCAAGCTGGGAGCAGCACCTCCGCTCCATTGGGCTCAGTGCCACCACCACCACGCCAACTTAAGTCCAAGCCCTTGAGTGCTGCAGAGGCAGCCAGTACAGTTGTTCAATCACCATCGACCAGTGATGTTGGCTCATCGCAAGAAAGTAGCAGCATCCCTCAATCAACACAGGTTGTTGTTACTCATCTGACGAGTGTTCAACAATCACAGCCGCAACAACAACCACATGTGCAAGTACACGCCCAAGTACATGTGGAAGGAGAGGCGGCGCAAGGAGATGCGCAAGCAGAGGTGCATGGAGCGGCACAAGTGCCCACAATAGTTGTTCCTCCCGAAGTAGGGGCACATCAGGAAATCGACATTCAAGCCGAGGTATCATTTGAGGAAGCCACTCCTCCTGATCATTCATTGTCTTCCAGATCCCTAGCAAGGAAAAGATCAAGGATGGTGTCTACATCTTCTTCAAGCCCCCTTCTTTCTGATGATATGGATGAAAATTGGGAACCACCACGGCCGTCTGAGAGTGAGGCACATCATGATCTAACAAAGGTAGCTAAGCGTAAAAGGAAGGTCCCCTAAAGTCTCATAGTTATGGAGTATGATGATGACGCTGAACAAGAAGTGGCGTATACTCCTGCTGATGAAGACTCTCACGACGACGACGCAGTCATCATAGACGTCACTCCAGCCTCAGCGGGCATGCAGCAAACAGACATTTTTACCCTATCCCGAAATGCTGCTGAGCGTGATGTTGGCGACGTGGCAATGGGACCACCACCAAATGCAGTTAACTAGTACACCACCACCTACCGCTTCCATATTTTCTCGCCAGAAGGGACCTCCATCCACCTCGACCTCCCTTTTCTTAATTAGTGGAGCTGTAAGTGCACAACGTAGTAAATTTCGGCAACACACATCCTCCACTTCATCTGGCATTAGCATTCCCAGTATCGCCTCCTCCGCCCCCACAGACATTTGAAGTCCGCAGTTTGGGACTTCTTTAGTGTTAGCCCAACAAGGGAAAACATAGCCATTTGTACCATTTGTAAGCTTCGAGTTAGTCGTGGTAAGCTTGGTACCAACTATGGTACCGGAGGCCAGAGAGGTCATCTTGAGAGACAGCACACTGTCAAATGGCATGTGCACCTAAAGGAGATCAAGGCAGCCCGAATTGCAAGTCAACAAATTGTATCCGTTGATGTTTCATCTGATGATGACCAGGAAGAAGAAGCGTCAAGCATTTCTTCATTTACACCCAGTACCCCTGTCAGCAGCACACCCCCTGCAAGATATATGAGCCACACTAAGAGTGTGGGAGAGAGTGAGACACCAATGCGAAAAAGTTCATCATCACCGAGCGTAACTGGGTCGAAGAAGTCATCATCATCCCGTTAAATGGTCCAGCCCACCATTAGAAGCATGTTGTTTTCAGATGCGCCATTTGAACGCAACCACCCAACGGCGCGTCTGTATAACACTAAGCTGGCTAAAATGCTAGCGCTGGACCTTCTCCCTTTTTCTTTTGTGGAAGGGGTGGGTTTTCTTGAATTAGTGGCAACGCTGTGCCCTAAATGGAAGGTTCCTAGCTGGTTCTATTTTGCCAGAGTTGCGGTTCTAGCACTACATGAAGATGTGCTGGAGGTGATTGGGGCAGCTTTGCAGAAGAGTGCTGTTCACACTATACATCTGACAACAGACATGTGGACCAGTTGCCAAGCCGTTGATTACACGTGCATCACTGCACACTGTGTCTCTTTTTCAGGGGTTAAAGCAAAGCTAAACGCAGGTGTTGACCCGGACAAAGTTTTTAAAGCTGCTCGGAAACATGCAACACTAGCCATGCTTGCCATGGAGAAAAATCATACAGGAGAAAACATTTTGCATGAGTTTAACACAAAGGTCTTTCAATGGCTGTCCCCAAGAAAACACATAATTGGTTATGTTTCCACGGATAATGGCGCCAATGTAGTTAAGGCCATGGATAAGGGTAACTATTTCAGAGTGCCGTGTTTGGCGCACTGTATAAACCTGGTTGTTAAAAAATTCTCGAGTCCAGTGTGCGAGTTACTGACCCCCTGCCGAAGAATGTGCTCACATTTCAACCATTCTTTTAAGGCCCGGAAGCAGCTGAGGTGCCTGCAACATGAACGTAAACTGCCAGTGAAAGCACTCATCCAGGAGGTGGTAACACGTTGGAACTCAACCTTCTACATGCTTGAGCGTCTGTATGAGCAGTATGCGGTAGTCGATCAGTATTTCTTTAAACTGGGTACACCTATGATTGACCTAAGGATACAGGTGGAGCAATGGCAGCTAGTTAAAAGCCTGACAGACATGCTTCATCCTTTTGAGGTCTTCACGCGTGCAGTCAGCAGGGAGGACTGTAATTTGGGAAAAGCTATCCCATTGTTGCGCATGCTAGAGCACCAACTGAAGGCGGTGTCTTCTACATTTCAAAAAGATGGAAAGCAAGAAGCATTTGAGTTGGCAGAGAAGTTATCACAGCGCCTACTTTGCGATGAACGTCTTCAAAAGATCCACGCAGAACAGCATTACATTTGTGCTACTATTCTGGATCCACGGTACAAAAAGGCAGTGGCAGGCAGAGTATTCTTTCCTTTTGATGACGCAGATGTTACAAAGTACAAACATTGGCTAGCTGTGTCAGCCAGTCGGTTTGAAAGAGAACGGCAGAAAATTGAAGGAAAAGGCAGTACATCAGCATCAGCAGGCCATCCGGAGTCGAAAAAATCCACTCCTGCATCTGTGGCTGTGGCAGAAGTGAGTGATTTTCCCTCTCAGCTGTTAAAGACACCAGCAACCGTATCATCTGTACCAGACGCAACAGTAACATTGTGTGAAGAAGAGGATTGGCTAACTCAGCTTGGGTCTGCTTCTCAAAAGGTCCCAGAAAACAGTAATCAGTAGAGGAACCCTGGAGAACCTTGAGTCGATGGTGCAGGACTATCTGAATGACTCAACAGAGATCTATGTTCATGATGACCCATTGGCATATTGGCATGTGAAAAGAGATGTGTGGCCAGAGATCACCAACCTGGCTATAAATTACTTGTCTTGCCCACTCGCAAGTGTGTCTTCTGAACGTGTTTTCAGTGCTGCTGGTGGCATTGTAACTTCCAAAAGGACCCGCCTCTCTCCCAAAAATGTGGAGAGGTTAACAATGATCAAGATGAATCAGCACCTCATACCACCAGATTACAAAATACGAGAATGCACGCAGGAAGAAGACGAGGAGGACACCAACTTAGATTAGGGAAGTTCTTCTCTGTTAACTGACCTACTCCCGTCTGAATTTGCAGAGTTTGAGGATGAGCTCTTCTTCCCTGACACCGAGCCCTGAAAATGAGTCAATGAATCACTAACTTTCTTTTTCGTCCTTATTCACTTTTATTCCTGTGTGTCTGTCTTTCTTTGTTTTGCAAAATCTATATAAATAAAAACTTTAATCACCTGATCAGAAAAACAAGCCCATCAGCAGAACTGTCTTCACTTATTTGCTTATTGATTTGAAGGTGCCACAGTCTGCATTCCTCAGGTTCACAAGAACATGCTCCTCTATCCTCCTCCTCTAGACTCCTATTTCCCTCAAAGCAGATGGCTGGATTACGCCCAATGAAGGAAGACTCTGCACTTGTGGGGGTGTTCTACTTCTTTGTGGGTGAGTTGACGGGTAAGGACATTGCTGTGAAGGTCTTATACCGGATAAAAGTGGTTTGGAGAACATCGGAGCAGAAAAAGTTTTTGCGCTTTTGCTCACTTGCCTGTCTTTGGGGTGCTGTTTGTGGGGCTTCCAGGTTTTTGTGGGTGGGTTTTGGGGTCCGAGAGCACTGCTGGCACAGTCTAATGTTGATTGCATTTGTTTTTCAGGAAATCCATGGTGGAAAAGGGGAGTTAGGGCCTAGCTGCAGAGCGTATTTGGACTGAATTGAAGGTAGGCCCATTTTTGCTTTTTGCCTGTTTGGGGGTGTTCTGCTTTTTTGCGGGTGGCTGCAAGGGTCTGGGGGCATAGCTCAGAAGGTCTAATATCGGAATCAAGTGTTTTGGACCAAATCCATGGTGAAAAAGTTTTTGCGTTTTTGCTCACTTTCCTGTCTTTGGGGTACTGTTTGGGGGGCTTCCAGGTTTTTGTGGGTGGGTTTTGGGGTCTGGGAGCACTGCTGGCACAGTCTAATGTTGATTGCATTTGTTTTTCAGAAAATCCATGGTGGAAAAGGGGAGTTAGGGCCTAGCTTCACAGCGTATTTGGACTGAATTGAAGGTAGGCCCATTTTTGCTTTTTGCCTGTTTGGGGGTGTTCTGCTTTTTGCGGGTGGCTGCAGGGGTCTGGGGGCATAGCTCGGAAGGTCTAATATCGGAATCAAGTGTTTTGGACCAAATCCATGGTGAAAAAGTGTTTGCGTTTTTGCTCACTTGCCTGTCTTTGGGGTGTTGTTTGGGGGGCTTCCAGGTTTTTGTGGGTGGTTTTTGGGGTCTGGGAGCACTGCTGGCACAGTCTAATGTTGATTGCATTTGTTTTTCAGGAAATCCATGGTGGAAAAGGGGAGTTAGGGCCTAGCTGCACAGTGTATTTGGACTGAATTGAAGGTAGGCCCATTTTTGCTTTTTGCCTGTTTGGGGGGGTTCTGCTTTTTTCGGGTGGCTGCAGGGGTCTGGGGGTATAGCTCGGAAGGTCTAAATTCGGAATCAAGTGTTTTGGACAAAATCCATGGTGAAAAAGTTTTTGCGTTTCTGCTCACTTGCCTGTCTTTGGGGTGTTGTTTGGGAGGCTTCCAGGTTTTTGTGGGTGGGTTTTGGGGTCTGGGGGCACTGCTGGCACAGTCTAATGTTGATTGCATTTGTTTTTCAGGAAATCCATGGTGGAAAAGGGGAGTTGGGACCTAGCTGCAAAGTGCATTTGGACTGAATTCCAGGTAGGCCCAAAGTTTTCTAAGTGTGGCTTTTTTGCGGGTTTGGCCTTTTGGCTTGTTGGGGGTGTTAAACTTGTTTTCGCCCGGGTTGACAGTTCTGGGGCCATTGCTGGGAAGGTCTAATAACAGAAAGAAAGTGTTTTGGAGACAATCCCTTGGAAAAAAGTTTTTGCATTTTCTGAGATTTCGCTCACTCTACCGTTTTCGAGGGGCTGTTTGTGGGGGTTCCTGGTGTTTGTGGGGGGGGTTTGCGAGCAATGCTGGGTATGGATACTTTTGCTTGCTTGCAAGTGGTTTGAATACAATCCATGGTGGGTAAGGGGGGATTTGGGCCTACTTTACTTTCAAAGTACGTTTTGTCACCATTTTCTACTAGGCCTAGTTTTTTGAGATCTGATTGGGGGTCTTCTACATTTTTGCGACTGGGTTTAGTAAGGGTCTGGGAGCACTGCTGGGAAGGTCTAATTTTGTTCTAAAACACAGTTCACAGTACACCTAGCTTGAGGGGAAAGATCGGCTAAATTAATTTGCCCATACATATTTATCCTTCAAAAGGAGACTCAGACAGAGTACTCACTTTCAAAAGTATTGTACTGTCTATTAGGAAACACAAAGTGTGACTTTTTGCACTACACAGCGTACATACCTTATATTTATTTGTCAGTGGTGTTCTAATATCACTTCCTGTTTTTCCATCAATAATTACAGGCCGGGTCTCAGCCTGTGCAATGGGAAAAAAAGGATGATGTCAGGCTTCACATTAGCGAGCCGCAATTCAGCATCCGCCAGGCAGGCAGTGGACAGGGTGTCTTCTGGTCACCAACATTGATGGACGGTGCGTCAGATGGAATGGAGGAGTCCCGCTAATAAGAGGAATGGTTGGATGCATGCAACTTCCCAAATTCAACAGGACAACTACAACAACATACAGATACAATATCCGTTCTTTTCTAATTATCTTTTAAGTAATGTTATTGCTGTGAACTTCTATGAGTGTGACTCTGCATTTCTTTGATCTCTGCTTCTAAATTCATCCCTACAGCCATTGTATAGGTTTTACTTCTGCTATTTTTCAAACCTAATTTAATGTACGAAGTGTTTCTCTGAGTGCAGAGATAGGCAAGTGAAAATGCATAATTATTACTGCAGCCCTGTACTGTCGCATTCTTTCATTCACGGTTGTCGAAAGTACTACTTACTTTTCAGTAACCATGCATGCAGTAGTGCATGCACTTCCTTTATGTCACTTACAAGATTTATAGATTGCTTTGTACCCAAAGATTTGTTTATCTTCAATTATTGTTTGTCCATGCTGTGCTTTTTTTTTCTTCTCTCAACAAAACTTTCCCAAAAACCCCCATTTCCATACATTTTCCAAACCCTAACCCTCTTCCCCCCGGGCAGTGTGGTTTTTATTGATGTGTGACTAAATGACAGCAATAATTCCACACACTTGCTGGGGAGGATAAGGTCATAGCAACAGGCTGGTGAAGGAATCCAAGGATATATTCTTACTCAGCTTGACACAGACCCATGACTATTGGCAAATAAAAGCAGATTTTCATGTGCGCCATCAACTTGATTGATCATCAATAACATCCTCCTTCTAGACGTGGCAAATGATTACGCTGCTGTGTCCTTCACCTTCAGTACTATTTCTTGTAGTAGTTGCCAATGTCAAAGAAATTCAACGCAAGTAGTAGTTATACTTTCAATACTTTACCATTTGTTGGGCTACATTGTGGCACTGTTCTAGTGTACTGTCACCTGCTATATTCTCTATTGTACCGTTCTAATGCTACAGTAAGGACAAACAAGGTTTCATTTTCTTTTTTTTCATATGCTGCAACTGCCACTGTGTAACACCACTAGTACCACCGCAATGATGACATTTCATCCGCCCAGGATTGCCAACCTTAATCGCCATTTCCCGTGCAGCCAGCCCTGTGCCTAGCCCTATTTCCAAACACAAATTACAGGTAAGATAAGTGTTTGGGGGGAGGTAGTATAATGGAGTATTAGGAGAGACGAGAGACTGACGGTAGTACTAGTAAATTCCTAGGACTATTGAATTCACTTACTCTGTGAGAGGCACTTAGTTTTGAAAACATTTGGGCAATTACTTACACAACTTGAATAAAGATGCCACTTAAGTTTCAGGAAAACAAACTTACTGTTAAACCCCCACCCATCAGCCTCAAAAGCAGTAAAAAAACCCACGTATGCTAAGATAAAGTTTAAAGTATATTTATATCCCTAACATAAATAATCTCCCGCAAGACCCAACCCACCCCCACTCCCTAACCCCAACGAATGTCCGTGAAAAGTCCAAAAAACACAACTCCCAATTCCCACCCCCAGAAGTCTTTAAAAAAGGGGCAAGGGACAGTCTCCTCCTACTGCTGGCTGCTGTTCACTTTTCGGGCCAGGTCGGCATGCTCCTTGCGGAGGGTCTCGAGCAGGGTTTTGGTGTTTAACAGCTCCTGCTCGAGGTAGGACACTCTGAGTGAAATGCGGTGCAACCTTTTTTTGGTACTGCTGTGGGGGGGCAGCTGATTTTTTTGCTGCTCGGCGGTGGCGGGTGGCTGCGGTACCCCGGCTCCGTACCGCTGGAGACCTGCTGCGCTGACTGGCCGACCCAGGGAGCGCGGAGGAGGTTGCAGGTGTCGCCGTGGATGTTGTTGACGTACTCTGCGTGTCCTCCTCCTCCTGTGCCACCAGCCTCCGACAGTCGCCTCCAGCCTCCGTTCTTGGGCCCTTTTAGCCAGCTCCTTCCGTGTTGGTTTGGAAGGAGCATCTATATGAAGAAAGAAAGACATAGTCTGTAACCAATGCTCTTTAAGATTAACACAAAATGATTCAGCAGAAAGTTGTGTCACAGTAGAACTAGCAACTTGCAAGCGCAGTACATAACTATTGTGGCCAGTATCTATCTAACCTCCCACTTCTTCATCCTTGCTCTAACATTAGTGGGAGTTTAAGGAATCAATTCTACGAGCACTATGGACTCGCTCCATTAGAGTCGACTATGACAGTATACCAGTCTTATTCTTCTTCTTCTCTCTTGTTTAGCAAAATTGGTACGTTAACTTCTGCAAGCCGGCATAATGCCAGCGCAGTCAACTTGCACCCGAGAAAAACAGACGCCCGCCATGATGAGTGAGACAGACTTGCGTTACTGTACCAGTCCAGTACATGCAGGTGGTGATGCTCTTACTTTTCTATTACAGGTGGCACTGAGAATACTCTGTTACAAGGGCAACTGCTTAATTAATTTAACTTTCACCCTACAGTGCCAATGAATACTAGAAAAGGAAAATGAAGAAGATAAATAATCTGATTATCTATCACTGCACATGGTATGTATTTGCTTACATATGGGAAGACTTTAGGTGCTTTGCTTTTTATTGAGTGAACAGTGATACATCCACTCATGAATGACCGAGTTCTACTAAACTTATTAACAGAGGTAGAGAGTGGCCATCGTAATAGCCGGATATATGCTGTGCTTGCAATACAAACTACTGCTACTTTTCATGGTAGTATTCGGACAAAATTAAAACTTCTTTTCCTTGCCTTTCCTACACTGGGACGGACGTGCGGGTGCGGTGTTACATGCTCTACAAAGTAACACTTAGTTCATCCAGTGACCGCCTACTCTCTCTAGATACACATATGCTATCTAAGAGTCAGATAGTACCATGATCCAGGCATCCATCCATTCAAACTATATGTCAATCATTCTTCTTCATGTCTTCATGTCTGGACAAACCTTACGTTTTCTCACGGGAAAACAACCTTTTCATTTTATTTGGGAAACCGCAAACCATACATCTGTGCTTGACTTGCATTTGAAATTCCACCAAAGGATATATTGCGCACACATACAGTTTCTGTTTCACCCACCCAGGCTGTTCTCCTTCCACCCATCCTTGCTTCATCCTTCACCCAGCCATTCATCATATTCCTTCCCAGCCACCTCGGGCACCAATCAAACACGTATCATTCTTCTTTGTCAGTCATCATTACTTTTAACTTGCTCGTCCTTCCACACTTACTTACACCCTTCTTTCGCTTTTCGTTCATCCCATCCATCAAGTTCATCTCAGATCTGATTTGGATTCTCGAAAAAAATATTCACCGCTGAGTTGAAGTAAATTTAGAGGAGGCTACTACCTGGTTGATAAAAACTTTGTTCTAAATTTGAAAGTCTTCTTAGTAGTATAGTAACTTAACTATATAACATATATATACTACACCGTGCAGAGAGCACACTCTGCAGTCTGCAATCTGAATAAGTAAGGAATATAAAAGCTTACCACTGCCCGCCACTACCGTGGCAACCCTCACAGCAGTTTCCTCCGGCACTTGCACCACCTCCTCCCCAGAAGTGCCCTCCTCCACCTCCGCGCTGGGCCCGGCACCAGATGTTCTACCTACAAAAATACATTTAAGAATGTTAGCTGTCATAGACATACACCACTCACTAGTATTTTGTCTAGGAATGAAGAAATGTGAATACAGAAACCAATCTAATAATTTGTGACTGTCTACTCTAAAGTAAAAATGTCCCTTTTTCCAGGGAAGGGTGTTGTCTTGCTGCACTTTTTGGCACAACTGATGAATGCTTGCTATTTAACACGCACCATTTTTCTCATAACAGACAGAAGCTTCACTTCTAAGTACAAGAGCAAGATCAGATCATTATCACTAGGACGGAGTGACCAACGATTTAGCACCAAAAAGAAAAATTAAAGTTCAAACCAGGTGAGGACTCGGCTCGCCTACAATAAATGTGTGAAATAGATCACTAAGCACTTTTCCATTTTTAATCAGCTGTTTATGTATTATGACAAGCTTGATTTTAATAAATGTTTTTACTTTTAATAAAGCTTTAAAACTTAAATAGACTCTGTGGTTTTTGGTCAAGAGTGACTGAGCAAAAGGTTTTGCAATTTGCAAGCATGAGTCCGTGCCTCTGACACTTCTAGACTATGACTCCGTACTCTTGTCCTGCGTTGGATAATAATCATCATTGGGGATCAATCATCAATGAATTCGGGAGCTAAATGACTCTGCCACACTATCTAGTCAGTAAGGAGATTGGGGGTTCTTTAAAGTCTGATATCACTGAGGTATGTGGAAAGTCTACCTACGCCTATTATAATTGATAAACAATGCACTATTTAGTGTCCATAGTTCTGTTTGTGCAGATGTGTCCCTGCAACAGTAGTAGTATGGATTGTCCTCCTATCCAAACCAAAAGTAAAGTAGCATCTTATTCTTTCTTGGTGGTCATTCATTCACATTTTATTGTTGGGAATTGTCAAAGCATAAACATTTAGAAGACTTGAAAAGACATTATGGACAATCCTAGAGGACTGCACTCAGTGAATAGAGCTATTGCTGACTAGAATGAGAGTTTCGTTTAACACCTTTTGCCAAATGTGCAATCTTAGTTCGCTACACAGACAGACTAATAAGAATAATTTAGTAATACCACAGGGAGTCATAGTAGAGGCAGGATAAGAATTTAGATACAGTCTACAAGAAGATCAAAGACGATTTAGAAAAAATCGAATGAGAAACGCTAGGAAAAAATAGGTACTCTATATTAAAATGAAAACTTACCGGGGCCAGCAAAGGAGCCCTCGCCTGACCGATCCTGGCCTTCTACAGCAGCAGCAGCCAATACCTCCACCTCCTCTGTCCTCTTGCCCCTGGGGGGAGCTGATGTACAACATAAAAGAAAGAAAGACCCGAAAACATGGATGATTGTTGTCAACCAAATCAACATTTCAAAAGAACAATAACAAAATATTTTGGCGAAATAGCAAATAGACAACTATTCCACGGGATATATTGACCTATCTCATGTGGTCTACTACGATATTAGTATTGCTTGATTTGCAGACCGTCGACTTGGAAAGTTATGTAACTCACTAAACAAACTACTAAAAAGGTTCGCCTAGGACTGGCAGGCAGCAGTCCGCAGCACGCGAAGTGACAGACAAACTCCATCGTGATTGCAGATCAGTGACAACACTAAAAAGTTTCCTACTACATTAACCAGTCATTAAAATACTCAAACTATCAATCCACTACCACTATTTCTTCTTATTGCCAGTTGTACAAAGGAAGGACTGGACTTGAGTCTGTAGGGGCAGATTTACAAGCCCCTTGCGGCTCTTTTGCTCTGTTGTCGCGTGACTTTTGTAACGCAGCGGCAGAACAAAAGAGGCGCCATGGTGCGGCATATATTAACAACGTGATGCATATGGGAGATGCATCACGTTGTAAAGCCCTGCGCCATCAGGGGGCGTTCCGGCACAAGGGAGGGCATTCCTGCGCAGGAACGCATCCTAAATGTGGCTGAGGGAAATCTACAAGATTTCAATCAGTCACTTTTAGGACAATGATGCGTCACTCAAACCCTGTGCCTGCTTGAAGCAGACGTACAGCTTGACGCAGCATTGGGGAGATGGGGCACCCCAGAGCATTGCTGAAGCTCCGCCATCGTTGCGACGCAACTCCAGCAATGCGCCGCCTTTACGGCACAGATGCGTAACGCTTCGGTGACGTTTTGGGCCCATAGTGCGCCGCATTGTAAATACGGCGCACCATGGGTGGTGGTGGCGTGGCGCACAATTACTGGCGCATCCCTGCTACTTTGTAAGGATGCGCTGGTAATTGCAAATCTGCCCCTTAGTGCATTACGCAGTTCTGTAAACTACACTCATACATAATTTCTCAGGCCAATGAAATGAACACAAAATCGAAAACAAATAAGCATAGTAGCAACGCTACTGAGAAGGAGAGCAGTGCACCTGAAATGCACAGAAGATTTTGAAATATAATTTACCTACAATGTAATCGGCAGCATTAATGCTCTTGGTAAAAAACAAAAATTTGCAATATAATAACACACAGAGCAGGAGAAAACAGAGTAGTGATGAAATAGCTACTACTACTCACCAAGCCCGGGGACCTCGACGCCGAGCAGGTCGAGCAGATCGCGTTCCCGGTCCAGGAGATCCGTCCAACGGTGGGTGGCCTGGTTGTAGGTGCGCCGGACCCGAGAGTGTTGATACATGGCCCGGCACACCTTCTCCCACCGCTTCCGGCGCTCCAGGAGCCCGTAGCCGCTTGCGATCTTGCCGCCTGCCGCGATGGTCCTGGGGAGGCGGCGCTGTACATAATACACTAGTGCGGCCACCTCCTCCACGCTAAAGATCTCCGGTGGCATCACTAGCTCCCCCCTCAAACGCCCGCACGGGAGCCGGGCACGGGGTGCGGGACCCTTCCCCTTCTTGGGCTGCTTCCCGGCTCCCTTTACCATGGTCTGGGCAGAAAGGAAGGTAAATAATAAATAAGAAATAGAATAGGGAAGAAGAAAAGAAAAGAGTTTAAAAAAGTAGTTTAAAATTAACCAAAAGTAGCAGAAAACACAAAAATATAGAGCTAGAAAAATAGAGGGATAGATAATAAGTAAAATAGATAAAAAAAAACTTCAAACAAGCAAAGGATGGCAGAGATTGAGAGAGGATACAGAAAGCATGCCCAGAACCATAGCAATGAATGAAAAACAAGATGGCCGCGCCCGTTCACGACCGCGTGGGTAAGTTCGCGCGAGATTTCCCTCGCGATCACACGTGAACTTGTACTAGCGAGCCGCACACTTTGCGAGATTACACATAGCGCCCGGAAACGGAAATACATCACGCAAACAAGATGGCCGCGCCCATGTACGACCGCTAGGGTAACTTCGCGCCGTTGCGCTACAAGCGGCTCGCTAAAACGCACAAAACCACGCGAACTAACACGCCGCAAAAAAACAAACCGCATATTCGCACGAATTCGCGGCTTCCGAATTTGCAAAACTGAAAGCACTCAGCAGGTGCAAAAGTTCAAGCTCATCATTAGTAACCATTCCCTGTAGAGCTTCCTGAGGGGCCCCTCCAGAGTTCAGTCGCCTACTTGCAACTATTCTATGACCCTGCTCTGACCCTCACAGCAGGCTCAGAGAATAGCTACAAGTATGCCACAAAAGTCCTGTTAAAAAAAATTACACTGCAAAAGAAAGCAATTACAGATAAGGAAGCAGGTGCCAGACTGGAAGTTAAAATTCAGTGACACATTAATCAGCCCCTAATTCATTCATGTCACTTGAGGCAGGGCAGGTGTGCTAACGAATTTTGCAAAACTGAAAGAACTTAGCAGGTGCAAAAGTTCAAGCTCATCAGTAATCAGGAAGCACTTACAGCTAAGGAAGCAGGTGCCAGCTCAAATTCAGTGACACATTAATCAGCCCCAAATTAATTCATGTCAGTTGAGGCAGGGCAGGTGTGCTTTTCCCCCCATAATCTACAGTGATGAACCAGAGGGTAGCAGTGATGTACCAGAGGGTGGCATGGGTGAACCAGAGGGTGGCAGTGGTGAAACAGAGGGTGCTGTGATGAACCAGACGTAGAAACAACATGGTCGTGACCGTTGCGACCTGACAAGTTAGTTCGCGTTTGCGAACTGGTTAAAAACCCTCGCAAACTGGCAGAAACCCTTGCGAACGAAAAAAAAAAATCAGCAAATTCACAAAAGTTCGCGAATTTTGTGGATTGCGAGTTCGCAAATACGCAAATTCGCAAATCGCGAATTCGCAAAATTCGCCCATGCTTAATCATAACCTTCACTGTATAGATCCTTGACGTGTGGTAACCACCAATTGACCACTTGAATCTCCTCCTCTTCCTTCCTTCCTTCTTCTTTTCTTCCTTCTTTCCTTCATCATATTTTTCTGGCATCCTTTATGCCATTAGTACTGAAGACACTCGCCTTCCACATCACCGATCTCTTTTGAATTCACTGTATAACTTCTGTTTGGAGAGTTAGGAAGTAAGGGCTTCACACATAGAATGTTAGTTCACGACCAAAATATATGTTAGTTTGCAGTTTCTACTTTGTGTACGTACTAAATGTGAATTATCTGAAAACAAAACATGTTCAACAATGCTGCGGAAGCACAAGGACTCGACAAAATGTTTCAATCCTAATATATATCCACTTATAATCTTGCCGTAGAGATTCTGTGTGGCTTTGGAGAGGTCGACTAACCTTTTCCACCGTAGGTGAATTAGAGCTTTCCCAAATCAATTTAAAACATCAATGACATTTAGATTGTGCAATCAGTCAATGATGAGAGGTTGGTAAAAGTTTCAAAAACTTTTATTTATCAATAGGTTAGAATATCTAAATCGCTTTATTCAAATCAGTAGGTTTACAGAGATATAAAATATATTTGATTAGAAGTCAGCATTAAAGAGGGCGCGAGAGAGTCGGCAAGCAAGATGGCCACACCTCTGTGAGGCTCCTGCTGCCCGGGGCCTAAATCCGTCACAATCCTGCAACAAGGCCAGCTCCAGCTGCCACAAGTCATCAGCCAGATGCATATGACAGCCTCAACATAATTCGAGGCGTTCTAGTACGAATGCTAACTGCGAGAGAACAGTGCTGGGAGCTGCAACACACAGACAAGATGGGGGGGCACCTCTGATCGCCGCTGCTGGTGAGGAACGGGCCATCGCCTGAGGAGGGAAGCGGTGGTGCCGTACTGTTGCTGAAGCCCATACGGTACCCCCGTGCTACTGTTGCTTACCTTACTGACCAGTGGATTTCAGACCTCCTAGGCGGCCATGGGGATGCTGCCACTGAATTGACAGTGGGACCAAGGAAGGCTTGGGTCTATTTACTACCTGGCCTAGACCACTCTAATTTGATAAACAACAACAAGATGGCCAGCTAGAATAATACACTAAATTCTCACCACACCTAGCCAATAAGTCTAAATGGGCAAACTTTTCATTTAGTACTTTTTTACTTATTTCATAGTTTTTTCAAAAAACATTTCAATATATCCAGACATAAAACATACACAAATGGTGACATTTACATATAACACAAATAGTACAAATAAGCTTTTTACAAACAATATAAATGAAAAACATTCATATAAACACCATATACAAACAAAGGGAATGAAAAGATGCCTCTATTCATTAAATTCATGGGTCACCAGTCTTAATAACATGAAAACAAACAAGCAGCCGTTTACTCTTTTCTACAGGCCTACTTGTTTGACTATGCTGGAACTTCTTAATTACAAGGGTCTATTAACAGGGGAACTTTGTCCTAAATTGCAGTCCTGTAACACCCTTCTTAAATCCTGTTCCAGCACAGGGTCAACGCGTTTCGAACCCGCACTTTGTTTGGGGGTGATAATCAGGACATAGACTGGACGATGACCTTCACTGTGGGACATACAAATAAATACATGGTTGGTGCTCGGGGTTGGGGTTCGTATACTGACGTTTATGCTTACTTGTGAAAAACTCCTGTGTTTGTTCGTTCTTCTTTTTTAGTTCGCCTCCCGGCTGGCAGCTTCCGCATTCGACGTCGGCGCGCGTCACGTGGTGCCGACGTGAATGCGCTGGCTACATTTAAAGGAATCATTCCTGCTGAAGGCTCTGTGGGGCACTTGGAACTTGGAGTGCGCACCTCCTGGCCATGAGATAATAGTATTTGGCATTACGGGGACAATGTGCTTTTATACTACTGATAGTGTTTGTATATACATACGCCTGCATACATTCAGCCGCCTGGATTCATTCAGCCGCGATCTGTCTGTGTCTGTGTCTTTGACAAGGGAAGAAGCACGGCACTGGTTCATATTTGTCATATTATCTTAAATTGCTCAGCTCAGTTATTTCATTCAATCCAATTAGTGCTGTATTGAATTTCATTATCAGAAAGGCCTCTTTCTGAGACAGCTGCAGGTCCGGGTCCCCTCCTGCACCGGCAGCAATTTTTATTGATGACAAGATGGTCCATTTGAAATCATTGCGACCGTGGTTAATTTCCACAAAGTGAGTGACTAATGGTGCTGTCAGCAGTTTGTTCTTCACCCTGGACCGATGTTGAATAATGCGACGACGCACTTCCTGTGTTGTTTTGCAGATGTACATTTTTGGGCAAGGGCATATAATTGCACAAATAGCGTATTTAGATTTGCAATTGGTGAACTGATCATGCCTCCAGAACCTTGTGCCATCCGTGAATAAAGTACCTTCTACTGTGGTACTGCAAACCGAACATGTTCCACATTTATAATGCCCTTTGACTGGAATCAAACCAAATAGCGTACTTTGAGCCTCTTTTTTCGCTGGAGGACGTGTCGAGATGATTTGTTGCCCTATGCTGCGATTTTTTTTAAGTGCAAACAAAGGTTTGCCAATATTAGGAATGGCATCTTCCACTAGATGCCAATGATTTCGAATAATTTTCTGTACTGGTTGTGTATGGGGACCGAATGTGGAAAACACACACTATGTAATGTAGGTAATTTCTGATTTTTCTCCAGTAGATGTTCTCTTGGGGTCCAGCATGCTCTTTTCATAGAATGTTTGATGAGTTTGCGCGGATATCCTCTTTCTTGCAACTTATTACATAGAGCTGTACCATGTGTCTCGAAATCTTCTACCCTGGAGCAGTTACGCCTCACCCATAGGAATTGTCCATAGGGGAGATTGTTTTTCAAATTTCTTGGATGGTAACTCCGGTAATGCAATGCATTATTTTTGTCAGTTTGTTTGAGGTACAAGGAGGACATCAATCCATCAGGAGTGTATTTTATTTCAACATCCAAGAAGGACAGTGATTTACTGTCATATGTCAGGCTGAATTGTATGTCAGGGCTCCGGTTGTTCAACCATTCATGGAATTCTTCCAAGGCCATTGATGATCCTTCCCAGATACACCAGACGTCATCAATGTACTTGAGCCATTGCTTTATGTGTACATTATATGGATTGTTATTATATATGTACTTGTTTTCGTATTGGGCCATGTACAGCACCTCCATCTCAGGAGCAAAGGGACAACCCATCGCCGTCCCCTTGACCTGGAGGAACAACTCATCTTCGAACATGAAAAAGTTTCTTTTCAATGCCAGGGATGCAAGTCGCAATATTAAATCGGTTGGTACTGTGCGGGCGAGGCCTCTTTCCCAAATACATCTCAATGGCTTCCAATCCACCTTGTTGGGGAATTTGCGTATATAAAGACGCCACATCCATTGTCACAAGAATCTGGGTTGTGGGGTCAAATTGGAATCCTTCCACTTTGTTTATGAATTCCATAGTATCACACAAGTGTGATGGTACTTCAGATAGAAATGGTTTTAAAAAAACATCAACAGGAGGAGGAGCCAAGCTCGACATCGTGATGGCCGCACGGTAGCTCGGCTCCGCCGGCCTCCCTGCCCAAACTCGACTATCCTGTCACACATCCTGCCCAAAAAGGATAACAATTTATATACGAAGTTCTGCTGACACTTACCATCCATCCTGGTGGATCCGGCGCTCAGTGGGTCTGCAGCGGTGTCCTCCCAGGAAGTGCGGCCTCCTTGGGGTGGAGACCGGGGCCTCGCCTTCAGCGAGTTGCCGGCGAGACGGTGTCGGCGGCGGCCTTGGGTGGAGGATTGGGGCCGGCCGGAAGATGCCGATGTGCGAAGAGCCCGGAGGCAACTGAATGCGCCTGGGACTACCGTCCGGTGTTCCAGAGGTGAGGTGCTGCAAATTGTGTGTGGGGGACGCCGTGTTGGTGGCTCCCCCCTTTGTTGCCTTGTCCGGCCATTCCGGACTTCATCGCTCGGTGGCGGAGAGTGATTCCAGCGGAGCGGTGGCGCTGGCGGATCCCCCTCTTTTGGTGGTTCTCATTTCTGCACCGCGGGTGCTGTTTGTGCGCTTGAGGGGGATCCCGCGGGGGCCCTGCTGGTGAGCCCACCCCTGGAGTTGGTTTTGAAGGGACGGCGCTGCATTCGCAAAATGGCGGCTGATGCCATATCCTGTGGAACGCCCTGGGATGCCGATTCCTTGCCTCTGTACTATGCTGGGGCCTGCACTGGTGAGCGCGAACCCACGATTGGCGACGTCCTACAAGCGCTGAAGATTTGGCAACTGACCTTGGCCCAGGATTCTTGTGTACAAGACAATGTGATGACCGACATTGCTCCCGGGTCGTCCCTTGGGGACGCGGATGGGCCCGAGGTGGTCGCTGATTGTTCCCCGCTTTCTGGTGGGGGTAGCGATGTTCCGATGCATAAGCGGGAGGAACTGCTGGTGATCATTGACACTTGTATACATGACTGCCGTGAACAGCTTTTGCATTGCCATCGGCGGAGGAGGTCCCATGGGTTGCTTCCATTGGCCGTCCAGCGGCTTCTCCACGGCCTTTTCTCATCGCTTTGTTTTATGCCCACTACATCGACGTACATCGTGGCGTTAGCTAAGAAAGGACTGGGGTGAGCCCGGTTCTTACTCCGGAGGACTACTATTCGGTGCACGGAGTCATGGACTGCCCTAAATTGTGATAACTTGTCGATTCCTTAATATGTATGGCTACCCGAAAACTTGCCAGTTTTGTTTTGGGCCAGGCTAATGGTTTGTGCGGGCGGAGGGTGGGGGCCGTGCTCCCTGTTACATGGTATCCTCTCCCCTGGCTTTCCTTTTTCTCTTTCTTTTTCTTTTTCCCTATATTGTCTCATTCTATATTTTGGGTTCATAATTAGGGCGACAGGCACGCTGCTGGGGGGGGGTAGGCCGTAGCCTTCTGCAGGGGTGCAGGGTGGGGTGGGTGGATTAGGGTCTATTAGATAGTTATTTGTTTCTATGGCTCTTTTGTGTCCTTTTCCTGGGTCTCCATGACTGTGCGTGATTCCCGCGGGGTGAGTTACTGGGGGGGAGGATTAGGTATTATATATAATATGATGCTTTAGGTTCTGTTTATCCTGACTTAGTTGCCCCGCCCCTAAGCACGTTTGCTATTTGGATTATTGATCGCCATTATCGCCGTGGGGCGGGTACAGTAACGTGGAGTCCCCCTTTTCCCTTTTTCTAGTATTTTTGTTTTCTTATTTTCCGGGTTGGGTTGTATAATGATTGCAACTTTATCTGTCTCCCTGATGGTTTTTACTGTTATGGGAGTGCTGTTCTGTTTGTCTCTGGGCACATGAGGTTGCGAGGGGACACAGCCAATGAAGAACTGCAAGGGCATCTATGGTTTGCATGCTTTGGACCTTTCTGATTACAGATCTGTGGATTTACTATTATGATGTAGTTGGTTTTGTTCCCCGCCATGTGCACCAGGTCGCTTCTTATACAACTGATCCTTTATTCTCTTAATATATAAAAATTAACCTTCTCTGATCCTATGTCGAGTGGTTCCACTTAGTTAGCATCATGGACTCGCAGCGTTAGGTAGTATCGCTTAACCACTCTGTGCTTTTAATTGATAATGGTGCTTTCCAGATTGTTCTGTGGCCGGCCCCCGGGTTGTAGGCCCGTATTTGTATGCATCCATTTACACAAATAAAGGTTTTCAAAAATTAAAAAAAAAAAAAAAAAAACATCAACAGATTTTGACACCAGTTCCAAAATCGAATCACAACTGGAAACGATGGGTCGCCCAGGCGGTACAGAGGCATTCTTGCGCACTTTTGGTAAAAAGTACAGATGGGGTGTTCGGGGATGCTTTTTTAACAAGTACTCAGCTTCTTTTGGGCCCAAGATGCCTTTGCCTTCGGCTTCGTTCACAATGGATGTTATTTCTTGCATTATTTGAACAGTCGGATCTTGAGTGATCTGTCTGTACCATTCCAAATTGTGCACATGATTCGAGCCTTCCGTTCTGTACAAATCCTTTGACCATAGGACCACTGCTCCTCCTTTGTCCGCTGGTCGAATCACGGCGTCGATTTGGTTTTTTAGTTCGTTGATAGCCTCCTTATGGTATCTTGTTATGTTTGATGGAACAATAGAACGTTTCTTCTCCATGACATTATGTGACGATAATACTGTATGTTCAAAAGTCATTATGTCTTTGGACATTGATTTGGAGGGCAAAATGATGACTTATTTCTCAGCCCTGAGGCCTCAATCTGAGCGAAATCTGGTGAGTCTCTGAAAAACCACTTTAGGTGGGTTTTTCTAAAAAATTCAATGACTTCCATCTTAACTTTGGTGAAGTCCATCCTGGTACCAGGTACAAAAGACAGTCCCAATTCAAGAACCTCCATTTCTGCCTGTGCAAGCACCCTGTTTGATAGATTGATAATCGATGATTTATTCATGATTTGTAATGATGTTTGCGGGTTGTCATCTCCCATTGGGGTTTAAATCTCGTTTGTGGTTGTTTCTGGACTGCCCTGAAAAAGGCCTTTTCTGCTGGTTTCTGTTATAGGAACCTTCACCTGGATCAGAATCCCCCGCTGACTCAGAGGATGAGGTGTCAGAGAATGTCAGAAACTTTCTCCGTGATCTTCCTTGATATGTATTCAAAAACCTGGTGGAGTCTGGTCGTGTATAAAATTCGTCTTTCAGATAGGCGTAGACGGTCTCTAGATTGAAGCTTTTTTTTATCCTTTTCAAATTTATTTGTCTTGAAGTTAATTGTGTTGTCTTTAAATGTAGCTAATTCTTTGTCAATTTTCTCCAAGAGTAGTTTAGCTTCAGAATCAGTATGGTTATCCTTGATTGCTTGTAATTGCTCTTCAATTTCTTCCTGTTCTTTTTGACAAATGCGTTGGGCAGTTTCGATGGTATGAACCATCAAATCTCTACTGCATTTGGTACTAATGCAACTAAACCCCTTTCTGTATACAGGATCGTCTGTGAACATGACCAGAACGTTTTTGACCTGAAGGCCCCAAGGGATTACACCTGCTCTTAGGTTTGCAAGTAGGAAATGTCCATGTAATTCAGTTCTGACTTGTTTCTATTGTAATCTAATCAGTTTGTCACTGACATTTTGTTGCTTGGCAGAGTTGCTCAGATTGATTGATGGAAAAAGGGTGGAGTCTGAAATGAGTTTTTTAATGTGATCCTCACTAAATGATAGTGTATCTTTAGCGGACATACTAAATTACCAGGGTTGGACCGCCCACCCTGGGCTCAATTAATGTGGCAAGTTAGTAATCTTGCTATAGAAAAAAGCCTTGCAAGCAGGTGCTCGCTCTACTAACAGTGGGACCAAGGAAGGCTTGGGTCTATATACTACCTGGCCTAGACAACTCTAATTTGATAAACAACAACAAGATTGCCAGATAGATTAATACGCTGAGTTGAGGCACGGCCTGCATTACCACGGCCCAACACTAAAAAGGCTGGTCCACAGTGTGCCTACAAGAAGTGAGGGCGAGCTCGAGTGGGGCGCTGTGAGGCGTGGTGGCGGCTGAGATCTCTGGAGACATTGCGGCTCTTACTGAAGGGGCTGCTCAGCGACGTTCATGTGCATCCGGCCCGACAGTGATCTTGCTGCTGCGAAGGGGTGCGCTGAGTATAAGGCAAGAGTCCTGATGTGCTGCTGAGAGGCGATACTGGAAGAGCGCTCTTTGTTCATTAGCTTCAAAGACACCGAAAACCCCTCACTGGCAGAAGAGAAGAGCAGTCATTATTTGCGGTGTTCCACAACCAGCCACATACCCCGATTTGGCTGACACACGTGAAGCATTTGATGAACAACATATGTGTGCCTGCCTGGCTGTGATCACGGAACAGCTTGAGGCGGCTTGGATTTGGGCGCTGAGAAGATACGTGCCATAACTCACATCTGAGGCAACACTGCCATTGTCTTTGGCACACTGTGGTGTTTTCTGTTCTGGGGCCTCCTCCCATGTCACTGATTGCCATTAAAGGTCTTGGGCAGGACGGAGGGCAATCAGGCCAAATTGCCCTTTGAACCAAAGAAATCGATGAGGGGCCCCAATGGAGACACAGATACCATCATGACGGAGAGTTCCCAGTTGGCGCAGCAGCCCAAAGACGTGGACCTACCATCTTTGCTACTCACAATGCAACAAAGCCCAACACCTTTTGAGGCCAAAATGGAGTCTATGAGTATGCAAATGTATTTCATCACTCAAAGACTAGAGAAACATGATGGACGCATCAGTGAGACTGAACCCTGAATTTCACCGCTGGAAGATGCGTCATCAACTGGGGAGAGCAAATGCAAAACATGGAGCGCCTTCTGAAAGTTATCACCGCAAAAAAACGAAGATTTAGAAGCCTGCTCACACCTCAATAATATTCGAATCACAGGGGTACTAGAATCAACCGCTACAGGGCGATTGGAAGATCAAGTGGAACGAATGCTGGCAAACCTGTTGGGGGCATCCTCCTTTTCTCAGCTGTTGGTGGTGGAGAGGGCCCGCCGCTCGCTGGCTGCCAAACCTCCTCTGGGCACAGCCCCCAGGCCCATCATTGCTCATCTTCTGAATTATAGGGACAGGGATACCATTCTCCGCCTAGCATGAGAAAAACGAGATCTAACCCATGAAGGCAACTCTAGCTCGATCTTCCCTGATTTCACCTTAGCGGTCCAAGAAGCACGTAAGAAGTTTGCCCCTGCAAAACTTAAGCTGCTGCAAGCCAAGATCTCTTACGCGATGCTATACCCGGCAAGATTCCGCGTTACCCACCAGGAAAAGCAGCACTTTTTCATTATCTCAGCTCACGGGCTTACAGTGAAAGAAATACTTCCACTGACATGGTCAGACCATTCACTAATCAAGTTCAGTCTTCTATGCACTATTGCTGAACAGCCTGGCATCACTAAGCCACCTGTCTTTTCTTGTAAAGCATGGAGTAAAGTGGACAAACAATCCTTCGCACCCATCTGGAAGGCTCACCACCTCAACTTCAGGGCCACGTGGACTTAGCGGTTACCAAATACACCAATTGGGTCTCTGATGAGGTTAATGCCTCGGTACCCACAACAATATTGTCTGGAAACAGGATTACCCCTTCTGCCCCCTGGTTCCCTGAAACACTTCGGAAAGAAAAGCAAAACTGTCGCTGAATGGAACGTCGTTGGTGAACAAACTACCACGAGTCGGAAAAGGAAGTGTACAGGAAGGCCTTAGTGAATTACAAAAATGTACTTATATCAGAAAAAAGGGATTACTTCACTAAACAGATTGAGACAGCTATTAACTCCCCTAAGAATTATTCTTGGTAATAAACAAACTTACTGTACCCAATAAGACAGGAAAGAAGGGCACCCAAAAGTTTTGCAATGATATTGCTGCAACATTAAAATCTAAAGTTCTGGACATTTTTAAAGCTTTTAAGGATGGATCAGGGCCCTCCCTTTCGGCCCATACGAACGGTCCAGACCTTGATAAAAGCACCCTGCTTAAATTCTCCCCCGTCTCTTCGGAAGTAGTAGAAAAGCATATAAATGAAGCCAGATCAGGATCTCCTTTGGACCCATGCCCACCAGTACTTCTTAACCCCTTCGAGGCTATTGACGAGCTGGGCTCGTCATCGCGCTTACCTGTCCTGCGCGGATGACAAGGCCAGCTCGTCACGTAACGCGGTAATTTCGAATTTGCCGCGCACAGCGGGAAAAGCCGCCGCAGCGATGCGGTTAAAGAAATAGATCTGGTGAGTCCCGGGCTTGTTGACATCTTCAACTCTATGTTTAACTCTGGTATTTTTCCCGTTAGCTGTAAAGAAACGTCCATTCTTCCTTTGTTAAGAAAACCCACCTTAGATGCCACCAACCCAAATAACTATTGACCAATAGCCAGTCTACCAACACCAGCTAAAAAAGTGGATAAAATTATGAATATTCAATTATCACAATTCATCAGTGAGAACAACTTGCTGGATCACTCCCAGTTCTGATTTCGCAAAGAACATAGTACGGAAACTGCGCTTATTAAGGCTACCGATGAGATCAGAGCGGTGATGGATGGAGGAGGCACAGCTGCTCTTGTGCTCCTTGATCTATCTGCCACCTTTGACACGGTTGATCACGTTCTTTTGCAGCCGCGGTTGGAGAAGTTGAGAGTAGATGGAACGGCCCTGGCGCTGCTTTTCTCCTTCCTAAAGGATCGGAGATCAACAGTGTTGCTGTACGGATTCCACTCCTTATATTCTGCCGTGTGGAGTCCCACAGAGCAGTTCATTAAGCCCTTCTTTGTTCAACATCTACATTTACGAACTGGCCCAACTGATCCGGGAATTTGAGTTTAGCCTGACATTATACGCCGATGACACCCAGATTGTGGTAGCTGCATATAAACATCAAACCTCTTCTTTCCAGCATTTCCAAAACTGTATGGGTACAATCAACAGATGGATGAGTGCACATTGCCTCAAACTTAATTCCGAATAACCGGAAGTTCTGAGTTTTGGTAACATGCAAACAATCTGGGGCAATCTGTGGTGGCCGGCAGAGATGGGTATACCTCCCAAACCAGCAGCTAAAGTCAAGAATTTGGGGGTATGGATTGACAATAAATGAACATACCAATACTATTGTCTCTGCTTCATATTTTCTTATAAAGAAAATAAGGAAGATACTTCTGTACATCCAGAAAAACTGTAGTTACATCTCTTATCCAGTCCATATTAGACTACTGTAATGGGCTATATCTGAATGTTCAGAAGCAGTGTCTAAAGAAGCTTCAGATGGTCCAAAAGTCTGCCGCACGTTTATTGTTCAACATCCCCAGGCACAAAACGGTAGCTAAGGAAATCCGCAATTTGCACTGACTCCCCGTACCTCAGCGCATTAAATTCGAGGAATTTTGTCTCTCCTACAAGGCTTTGAATCACACAGGCCCTTCTTTTCTCCCGAACCTTTTTGTATGGTACCAACCGACCAGACATCTTCGATCGGCGGGTGCAAGACTACTTTTAGTGCCCCGAATCCGTACTGCGCACTGGGGTGGACGCAGCTTTCACTACGCCACCTCTAAACTTAGGAACTCTCTTCCAATGGAACTTAGGATTGCTAGCTCCTTAGTGGGTTTTAGGAGAAAAGTAAAGACCTGGCTGTTTCAGGACTAGGCGCTGAGTATGCTTACTGCTGCCCTAGGGCCAAGACACCTCTGGGTATTCGTGCGCTTTTACAGATTTCATTAACATTAACAACATTAACATTAACATTAACCCCCCGCAGGCCCAAGAAGTCCTTAAGAAACTGTCCCACTGCACTCCTCAGCCGTGAGAGTGTACTGGCAGACCCAGATCAAGCTCCCCACTTTCGGAGAATGACTAATTGCAAATGATCACTGTTGATACTTCATCAGACTCTTCTCCATCGACCAGTTGCTGTTTCACAGAGATCATAGGATGAGACAGAAATCGCCAATCCAAATAACTTGAACGATCCCTCTGTCTTCCGCTCTTCCTACTTCAATTTCTGAACATTGCAGCTGCTGTTGCCGGCACCAAACTTTAACTGGTCCCTGGGCACCCTCGACACCAGACAGGTTACGCTGGACTCTCCTATCATTATACCCACGTTGTTATGATCTATATAATTCGCAAATTGTGGGGAGTTCTTTCCCGTTATTGTTTACTTTGATGACAATGGGTGGTGGAAATTTGCTTACAGGATTGGGCCATAGGTGTGGGTAGGGGGTGGGATGCATAATCCATTAGACTATGTCTTACATGTATACAAAAATGCACACATGCGTTACTCATGGTCACTACACTCTCAGACGGAAGCACACAGCTTGCCTTCAATCTTAATCTACACATCATATGGCCACTCATTATGGCGCTGTAAGCTTAACTTATAACCTGCTGACATGGAATGGGCGCGATCTGCTTGACCCTCTTAAATGCAGGCATACACTGGGCTACCTAGAACGACACAATGTCCTCATAGCCATGCAGCAAGAAACCCACCAGGATCCTAGGACCTCACCCCCATTCGCAAGTAAAATTGGCTGCCCATGGATGCTTCGCATCATACTCTACTTACGCCAGGGTGGTGGCCATTCTAATTAGTTCACTACCGGCCCATTGGTTCCCTCTGTGACCCAGAAGGCTGATCCTGTATTATGTCGGGGCACATAGATACACACTTGTTCACCTTAGTAAATTGTTTTGGCCCCAGCTCAGATGACACCCCCCCCCATTTTCTTTGGGGACTAGTGATAGTGATGGACATAGGCTCCACTCACGTAATTTGGGTTGGTGTGGGGATATAATTTGTCACTAAATCCAAGCTTAGGTAGGTGTGGAAATTTGGCAGAGATAGATGTTAGCATTTTGCTGAAGCCATCTTGTTTCCGGGAGCCATTTTGTGAACCATTTGCTCGCCATACGCTCTTTCCTTCTTCTCTGTCGTTTGCCCTTGTGCTTTGCTCAAAGAACTGGCTATACGTAGCCTCTGCTACTCTGCATATGCTCAGAAGAGTTTGTAGCTGCCCATGCACCTGCTTAGGTTTGTTACAGTCAAGATGTTTCTACTAAAGTTAGCAACTGTCTCCTCCTTCTTTGTTGACTGGGCATTTCTGTATAACTATTTATATATGTAAGTCTCCTATGTGTGCTTGTACCGCCTTCTTTTGAGCTCCTGTGTGGGTATAAAAGACCCATGGTTCTTCTACTCCTTGTGCTACTTCATACACTACCGAAGGGCGTTGTGTGAATGTAGTTCCACCTTATGAGGTTAATAAAATATCTCTTTGCTATTTCAGTTTCCGTGCCAACTTCTATTTACTGGTATGAGGACTTGGGTGCACAGAAGGGCGAACCCCTAGCACTGGTAGGCCTTTCTGAGGTCCACATCTACATAGGTCCCACAGCTCCCCTGGCCATCTCACCAAGGCAGGAAAGCACATGACAGACATCATGTTTGAACGTCAGCTATTTGATGCATGGAGAACCCTACACAAAAAGAAGGCACATGTCATTCATCGGCGCATTCCAGCTGGTCTTGCATTGATTTTTGGCTGTTATCAAAAGGGCAGTGCACATGGTTGACCGTGGCAACACATCTAGAGCGCACATACTCGGATCACTCCCCTGTGTAGTAACGGCTGCGCCCCGAGGTAAGGCCTCTCCATTCAGATAGTGGCGCCTTCAGCCCACTGCCTTACTAGATCAGTGTTTCCGAGAGGTTATAAGACAAGAGACGCAAGAATTCTTCCCCAGAAACCTAGAGACTGTCCCAACCTTGTTATGTGTTTGGGAACTCTTTAAAGTTACTATACATGGCATGTGCATTTCAAAGGGGAGTGGCATCCTACGTAACATCAGAGAATCGCTTCGGGAACTTGACGAAGCTATTAAACTAGCGGACACTCCAACTGCTGAGAACCCAGATGGTGGAGGACAAGCGCGACTTTGCGAACTGGTAACGAATATCAAACTGTGACAGAGCGAGAGCTGCTTTTTCGATCCCGATATCACTGAGCCAGAGCGTTCTGTGAGGGCGAGTGACCTGTAGGGCCCTAGCTGAAGCCACGCACATCCCCAGATTTTTAAATTACATTTTTGGCGGTACAGATACAGAGGGCACCTTGCATACAGATTCAGAGAGTATTCTTTGCACGTTCTCGAAGTACTACTCTACCCTATACTCTACACATAAGAAGCACTCTGACGACATCTCGCTATACTTTGAGGACATCACACTGGGCTGGCTTTCTGATACCCATAGGGATTTTCTGGTGGCTGAGATCGAGGAGCCCTGATGGGCTACCGGCCCCCTTATATAAATGTCATGCCGATACATTGGTTCCCATTCTTAAAAGGGTGTATTTGGAGACACAGCAATCAGGGATCCTTCCACCAACAATGCGTGAGGCCACGATTATAACTCTGCTTAAACCAGGGAAAGACCCTGCCACCTGTGGCGCTTATAGGCCTCTTTCTCTAATTAATTGCGATGCAAAAATATTGGCAAAGGGTTTGGCCAACAGGCTGAGCTTGCTGATGGGATTGGTCTTACCATACCAGACAGGATTTATACCTGGGAGAGTAGCATCCTGTAAGGTACCAATCTCTTTGCGTTACTACAGGACGTAGACCATGCAATGGCGGCTGCGAATATTTTAAATGCGATGAAAGCATGTCACTCGTTATAGTGAGATTATATGTTCTCGGTTTACGTAGAATGGGACCCCCCGCCTCCCCCATTCCTGGCTTGGGTAGCGTTGCTTAATAGTCAGCTGCTAGCCACGGTCCAGGTTAACGGCGAACATTCCAAACCAATTCTGATCACACGTGGCACTAGACAGGGCTGTCCCCTATCACCTCTCTTATTCGCTCTAGCTATCGAGCTACTGGTAGCCAAACGTAGACAGCACCACAGAGACTGCGCTCTACGCTATCCATCCAGGCACATACTGTTATCACTATATGTCGATGATATTACCCTTTATATTCATGACCACCACACTAGCTTAAACCCTTTACTCAGAGAGTTCAGTCGGTTCGGGTAGATATCTGGCATAAATATTAATTGGGAAAAATACCAACTGTTCCCCCTTACCCCAATTACACCCCAATTTTCGCGAGATTACCCATTGTCTTGGTGTGACTCTGAAATAAAATACCTGGGAGTGGTAGTCTCCAGGGATAAAAAAGACACACTGCGAATAAACTATGGCCATCACTAATTCAATTACCAGAAGGATCTCATTGCCACTGTCACTGGCTGGCCGGATATCTCTAATCAAAATGGTAATACTCCCTAACCTACTTTATCTCTTTCTCAACCTTCCATACTACCCTAGACGCCCTATCTTTCGCACACTCCAAACCTAATTAATCAGGAATGGGGGGGCAAGCAACCCAGAGTGAGCTGGAACACACTTGCCCAACCCTTCTCACGTGGTGGCTTTGAAGCCCCAGACATGGAACTATATTTTCTATGCATGCAAACCCACTACGCGCACCATTGGCTCCGACACCCACCTTTTTTGCCTCACCGTGCTGTGGAGAAGGGTTATTTGACCCCCATCCCTACTACCTCCTATCTTGGAGCTCAGGTCCCTGAGAAGGGCTATGCCTACCCTAGAGATGCCTGCACCAACCTCACATGGTGCGAACTTGCAAGGAAAATGAGTAAACCTGTCCTGTACTGGCCATCAATACCCCTACAATACCACCATCTCATCCCAGTCACACACAAAAAGTTATGTTGTAACATACTCAGCAAGAATGGAATTAATAGCTGGGGAGACTTATATTATGAACGCTTGTTCAAGAATCAGGAAACCTTGCTCATAAGTGAAGGCGTTACACCATTGGAAATCTTTATATATTTATTTATAATGTTTTATATAGCGCGAACGTGACCCACAAGGGTATCGGAGCGCTTTACAGTATACAGTTGTTAAACAAAAGAGATGAGGTAGTATGCAAGCATATGATGATCATCATTTCAAACAAAAGAGGTATATAGTGTATGGATAACATATGTCATCAGTAGTCAAAACAAAATACATGGTTATTAAATGTTCAGGTGGTTGAGGTCATAGACATACAAGTAATATTCTCCATCGATACACAAGAGGTAGACAGTGAAATTTAGACCATGTAGGAGACTCACGGTCAACCTAGAATTCAGTCTTAGGACGTGAATTTGTTCAAAAGGAGTATTTTTACTTCTTTTTTGAAGGCGGTAAAGGAGGAGATTCCACGTATGCCAGGAGGTAAGGAGTTCCAGATCTTTGGAGCAATCCCTCAGAAAGCTCTGCAACCAATTCTCTTTTTATGGAAGGATTGTGGTTTCAGAAGTAGAGAGCTCACGCTGCGCAGTTGTCTGCATCCTCCAGAACGCTCCAGCTTTAGAGCTAAGTAACTGGGTGTATTGGTATGCAGTGCTTTGTGGGTCATGCAAGCGACCTTTAGGTGCATTCTTGCCTCATAGGGCAGCCAGTTCAACGCTTTTAGGGTTGGAGAGATGTGGCTATTTCTTTTTGTTCCTGATACCAGTCTTGCCGCAGCAGTAAGCGATGCCCTCAGCGGAGCCAGCTTGTATTTGGGGAGACCGCAAAGAGTTGTGCTTCCATAGTCTAATCTTGATAGCACTAGGGCTTGTACTGCCGTTTTTAGGTCGGCCTGTGGGAGGAAGGGTTTGAGTTTCCTTAGTATATGCCACTTGTGATTAGCTTCCTTGGTGGCATTAGTAATATGCGCCTGCATATTCAGGTGTTTGTCTATGGTGACCCCCAGGAATTTCGCAGAGTCGATGATGAGGGGAGCACAGTCAAATGAGGTTAGGTGTTTCAGCCATAGATCTAAGGAGTGTGATTGGGTGGGGCGATGAGAAGGAATTCAGTTTTTTTGTATTAAGCATGAGATGGTTGCCAGTGAGCCAACTTTGAGTGTTCTGTAGAATAGCGTTGAGGGAAATGGAAGTCTTCAGGAGTCGAGATTTTCAAATACAGTTGGGTGTCGTCCGCATACTGGTGATATAGAATGGTCGCTGAATTCAAGGAATTCGCCAGGGGTTCCATTAGTAGGTTGAAGAGAATGGGTGATAGAGCTGAACCCTGTGGAATGCCTAGGGTGACCGTGGAGGGTTGAGAGAGTGAATGCTTCATCTTGATTCTTTGTGTTCTGTTATTTAGGAAGGAGGAGGCCCATCCTTCGTTCCACTAGGGACAATAGGTTATCATGTTTAACTGTGTCGAAGGCTGCACTGATGACCTCGCGCCACTTAAGAACCCTACCAGCAGACCCAGAAGCAAGAAAGCCTCCTGGTTCACCGACGAACTCAAGGACTCCAAGAAGAACTGCAGCACCCTCGAGAAAGCCTGGCTCCTTGACCAGACCACAGACAACATGACCGCCCTCAAACACGCCACCCGCAAGCACCACCAGCTTATCCGCAGTACCAAGAAGAAATCACTGAAGGATCGACTGGACAACAACACCCACGACAGCAAGGAACTCTTCAACATTGTCAAGGAGTTCTCCAACCCCAGCACCGGCAACAACAACATCACTCCTTCACAAGACCTCTGCGACTCTCTCGCCTCGTTCTTCCACCGCAAGATCGCCGACATCCACAACAGCTTCGGCGCACCACCAACTCACCCAACCATCGAACCAACGCCCTCCACCACCACCCTCCGCACCTGGACCACGGTGACCACCGAAGACACAGCCCGCACGATGAACACCATCCACTCCGGATCTCCGACCGACCCCTGCCCCCACCATGTCTTCAACAAGGCCGACTCCATCATCGCACCCCAACTGCGGGACATCATCAATGCCTCCTTCAACACCGCCACCTTCCCGGAGAGCTGGAAGCACGCCGAGCTCAGCGCCCTACTGAAGAAACCAACAGCGGACCCCACCGACCTCAAGAACGTTCGCCCCATCTCGCTCCTCCCTTTCCCTGCCAAAGTCATCGAGAAGACCGTCAACAGACAGCTTGCAACCTTCCTCGAGACAAACGGATCCCTCGACCCCTCGCAGTCTGGTTTTCGAGCCAACCACAGCACCGAGACCGCCCTCATCGCAGCCACCGACGACATCAGAACCCTGCTGGACAACGGGGAAACAGCGGCCCTCATCCTCCTGGTCCTCTTAGCAGCGTTAGACACCGTCTGCCACCGCACCCTAGCTCAACACCTCAGCAACATCGGTATCCAAGAGAAGGCACTGGAGTGGATCATCTCATTCCTCACCGGCAGAACTCAGAGAGTGCGCCTCCCCCCATTCCGATCCGAGGCCACCGAAGTCATCTGCGGCGTACCACAAGGATCATCACTCAGCCCCACCCTCTTCAACATCTACATGAGACCTCTCGCAGCCATCGTACGCCAGCACAACCTCAACATCATCTCCTACGCCGACGACACCCAGCTGATCCTCTCCCTCACCAACGACCCTGCCACCGCCAGAACCAATCTACACGAAGGGATGAAAGAAGTAGCCGAGTGGATGAAGGACAGCCGCCTGAAACTGAACTCAGACAAGACGGAAGTCCTCATCCTTGGATCATCACCCTCTGCCTGGGACGACTCCTGGTGGCCCCCGGCCCTGGGCAGCGCACCCAAACCAACGGACCACACACGCAACCTGGGCTTCATCCTGGACTCCTCCCTCTCGATGACCAGACAAGTCAACACCGTCTCCTCATCGTGCTTCAACACCCTACGCATGCTCCGCGAGATCTTCCGATGGATCCCGACCGAGACCAGGAAGGCGGTCACCCAGCCACTCGTCACCAGCTGACTGGACTACGGAAACGCCCTCTACGCCGGAACCACAGGCAAGATACATAAAAGACTCCAACGCATCCAGAACGCCTTCCCCCGTCTCATCCTGAACATCCCCCGACGCAGCCACATCTCCGGCCACCTGAAGGACCTGCACTGGCTCCCCGTCAGCAAGAGGATCACGTTCAGGCTCCTCACCCACGCACACAAATCTCTCAGCAACCTGGGACCCAAGTACCTCAACGACCGCCTGACCTTCTACACGCCCACCCGCCAGCTACGTTCGACAAGCCTCGCCCTCGCCGCCATACCACGCATCCGAAGAGCCACTGCTGGTGGCAGATCCTTCTCCTACCTGGCGGCCAAGACATGGAACTCCCTCCCCAACCAACTTCGGCTGACCCAGGACCATCTCGCCTTCAGGAGACAACTCAAGACCTGGCTGTTCGAACAATAGCAGACCCCTTCCCCCAAGCGCCTTGAGACCCTGCCGGGTGAGTAGCGCGCTTTACAAGTGTTATGATTGATTGATTGATCGAAGACGGAGGATAAGTCCAGAGGTATCAGTAGGCATGATTCGTTGAGGTTTAGCATTTTTAGTATGTCATCCATTATGTGGGTGAGTGCAGATTCTGTGCTGTAACCTTGCCGGAAGCCAGATTGGTGTTTGTCTAGGAGGTTGTAGTTCTCAATATAGTTACATAATTGTATTTGTACACATTTTTCCAGCAATTTTGCCAAAGTGGGGATGTTGGATATAGAGCGGTAGTTGTTGAGATCTGATGGGATGACGTCCGATTTCTTTAATATAGGTGTGACCTGCCCTATTTTAAGACCGTCCGGTATGGAGCCTTGTCTCAGAGAGGCGTTTACAATTTTTGCCCATAGGGGTAGAATAGATGTTTTTATCATTTTGAATAAGGCAGGAGGAAGGGGATCCGAGAAGGGATTGGAGGGGTTAATTGCTAGCAGAGTGTTATAGATTATTTGTACAGAGATTGTTGAGAAGGTGTGCCAGGAAGCATTGTTTTTTGTGCTTTCCCATGGAGTACTAAACTGATCCTTGAGCCGAGAGTAACATTCAGTATCCTGGGCCACAGGTTTTGGAAGGGTCATCTTAGATTGGATGTCCAGTTCGATGGTCTTTGTCTTGTCTCTGAAGAAGTTGGCAAACTCATCACAATTAGGTGTAGCCGGCTGTTTACTTCTCTAGAGTTAGTTGAGTTGCGCATTTGTTGCTTGACAATTTCGAATAGTTTCTTGGGACGGTTTATAACTTGGTTCAGCTGGGTTTTGAAAAAGTCAGCCTTGGCCTTTAGAATCTTTCTATTGTATGAGTTCCTTAACACTCTCACGTGGTATAGGTGGTCATTGGTAGGTGCTGATTTCCATAGTCGCTCAGCAGCTGTTAACTTGTGTCGCTCCGAGTTCAAGGTCTCATTGAACCATGGTTTGGATATTTTGGAGATGTTTTTTTCATGGAGAGGCGCCATAGAATCAAGGATTTCAAGCATAGTGGAGTTGTAAAAGACTGTGAGGTCATGGACATCAACCATATCTGTTGAGGGGGTAAGGGCAGAGTTGCATCGGTTTACCAGGGTGATGGGGTTAATATTTTGTAGGTTCCTTTTCCATTGCTTTGTTTTTGAGGGTTGTCATCTTTTTGGAATTACCACAATGTTGATGTAGAAGATGATGGTATGATGGTCAGTCCAATCACATAGAGTGATGGAATCTAATGATACAATGTTTGTTTTTGCTATGAGGAGGTCTAGTGTCTCTCCCTTGTTGTGAGTTGGACTATCACAGCATAGGGATACATCCTGTTCTGCCAGAAAAGCTTTAAGGCAGCTTACACCATGATTGTTTAAGTTGTTCCAGTGGGGATTAAAGTCACCCAGGAAAATCTGTGGTACTTGTGAGTTGTCATTGGATGAAATGACTTCCATTAACTCATCGATGAAACCCTAGTTATTACACGGGGGTGGTAGAATATGTGAAGCTTGCTGGCGAGACACTTATCGTCAGAGATATTGATGCAAAGAAATTCACAGGAGGATAGAGCGATGGAATCTGTTTACTTGACTGAGATTGTATTACAATAAATGCAAGCTAACCCACCACCGGCATGCCCATTTCTGTCCAGTCGGAGTAAGTCGTGACTGGGAGGAACCAGTAGATCAAGGATGGGAAAGGAGGAACTATTTAGCCATGTTTCGGTAAGGACGATGATGTCTAAATCATCCCCTAGAATGAGGTTGAAAATGTCAGTAGCATGTTTGTTAGCGGATCTGCAATTAATGAGTGCACACTTCATCTTGCTATTCGAATGGGTAGGGGTAGTCTGCCCTATATTGACATTTGTGAGGTTTTCTCTATTTATGGATCTGTTGTTGTGTGTTGGTTCTCTGAAGGGGTTGGTTTGTATGGATTGGATAGTGCCACATTTCAAGTTACTGTTATCAGTCGCCTCGGCATAGGATTTGAGGAGTTTGTCTATGTCGCTGTCGGATAGGTCACCAATTGCTCTCCTATGCCAACATGGGGAAGGCAACTTACTCTGAAGAGTGACCTCATGTTGGGAACTTTTAAGGAAGTATTTACTAGTTTGTAGACTAATTTGATTCACAGTGGCGTTGGTGGCTCTGTGTGTGTTTAATAGTTCTTTGGTGATAATTGATAGGTTTTGCATCTCGGCCCTGAGATGGGATAGGCCCGTGGCTAACTCATTGAATCGCGCGATCCAAACTGAGTCTGGAAAGTTGGTAGTATGTGTGGGTGTATGTTCTGTAGTGGGGGGTGATCCGCAGCAATGATTTGTTTGCAAGATCACGCTCTCAGGTAGTCTGCTGATATCCTCATTGGTGAATTATGTGGTTAGTTGAGCAAAGAGATTTGTTGCAGGGTCCAAGCTAGTGTATGGGGTGGTTGGATCCTGGTTGGTGGCTTCCCTAAAGGACGGAGATGAATCTGCTATGAAGAGATTGGTATCTAGGAGTAGTCATGTCCCACCTGGCCAAGGGGATCCAGTGACCGATGTGACTGGGGGGTAGGGATCATTTGGGGTATCTGGACTGAAGTATAACCCTGTCCCACCTGGGCCTGTGGACCCATTTGTGGTTGAGATCGATGAGGCTGGGTGGTAGGGCTCATTGGAGTTGTCTGCACTGAGGTTGTCAGTAGCTAAGTGTAACCCTGACCCTCCTGGGCCATGGGACCCATGTGTGGTTCAGACCGATGAGGATGGGCGGTAGGCCTCAATGGGGGTTTGGCGAGATATCGGTTCAGACGAGTTTTGTTTTGGCATTGTGTAGTGGAGTTGGGGTGGCATCTAGAAACTCAGGATGAGTGGTTGCGGGGAGTGAGATATACTTGCTGTACACTGCTTGCTTGATAGTAGGGTAGAGCCTGTCCATGGTATCAAGATTAGCATCGGAGGCTTGTATATATATCAGTCTTAGGCAAGAGGTTAAGGCCTACACCTCTGACTTCCCCCGGGAACCCCCTATATTAGATACTTTACATTCTTTGGTGCAGGCAACAACACCGGCACAGTAGGTATCTAGATTGTACCATGCCACTCAAATCGAACGCCCTGCTATGTGAGACAACTCCAGGGTGGGATGGGACCAGGAGCTTAACACTCCACTCACCCATAAACAGTGGACATTTTTCTGTCAGCAAACAGGAAGGATAACAGCCAGCATTCGGCTGCGCATTATACATTTCTAGAACATACAACGGGTCTACTATATGTATTATTGAAAAATGCCAATAAAAATGTTTTACAAAAAAAAATACACCGGGTCTACTACACACTGGAAAGGCTGCACAGATATAAGCTGAGGCCAAACAATAGGTGCGACAGATGCAGCAGGAGAAAGCGAGCTTCTTACATCTAGCGTGGCAATGGGCTTCTATTTACTCATACTGGTCTGAAGTAACTACCTTCCTCTCTAAAATTGTGGGCACCACTGTCCCTCTTTGCCCGATGTAACACTTTTAGGCTACGCTGAGGAACTGCCAAATGCGCAAAGAAAATTCTTATTATTGGGACTGCTCCTGGCAAAGCGAAGAGTAACCTGCAGGTGGGGAGGGGCCGAGCACCCAAGTTTAAAGAATGGCTGAACGATCTTATATACTCTAAAGATCAGCTCACAACATATGCAGAGTTATAACCCACCTCCTCATGCCCTGCAACAATTAGGGACCCACTCCTGTCCTATTTAAGGACACTTCGATCTGACAGCACACACAGGAAAAATGCTAGTTCCGGAACAGTGGCATAGCTAGCCCTATGGGCGCCCGTGGCGGTCTCTGCATTTGCAGTGAAGAGCGGAGGGAAGGAATGGGAGGGGGCTGCTGGTGAGCATTTTCTCAGTTTGCCACCCTGTGGCAAAAGCATTGAGAAGCGGTAGTAGGGGGGGATGGCTGTTGATGGCCTGACGGCACGGACCACCCCCTGCCCCCGCTAGCTATGCTATTGTCCTGAAACCTAAACTGCATAGAGATCAACTGCAGTAATGGAAGTGGGATCATTCCTACACACATCAACATAACATGACCGCTAAAATGTATCCTGTTTTTCATATCCAGTCACATAACATACAAAGTTTCTGGGAAATGGGGCGTGGCCTAGCAGCATGGTCAACAGGACGCCCATGTAAAATCCAGTCTAAATCCTGGAATCCAGACCCGATACACAGCGCAGAATACCACATTACGCTACGCAACCTGTGGTGCAATAAAAATCTTGCCTGCCTGCTCGAAAGACATCAAAATGAAGGCTCTGGGAGCGTGGCCTAGTTAGGCTGCAGCATAAGTCCGTGCTGCGAGGCTCTCTGGTTCACAGGGGGTAGCGCGACGGAAGCCAGAGGATCACCTGCACACTATCGTGGCCTGTGATATCCGGGGTGGGCAGTCGCACCCCTGCCTCCATGAGCCTCGCGGAGTGGCGTAAAGAGAATCGTCTGGCTCGTGAAACGGATCCCAGCTGGCAGGGTGGTGCCCCTGCGGAACCGGACCTGCCGTGTGTTGTGATTATAATACGTGTGTCCTCTCCAGTACACCGTTCAGTTAACGCACAGCAGTGTCCCTGCGCGGCCACCATACGAGTGGTGAGGTCATCAGCTTAACTGTCAGGATGACAGTTAACAGCTGATGACCGAACTGACTGGGTGAACGCTCCGAAGTTTGTAGGAGCATTGTGTTGGCATATAATAAATAGAACTCTTAACTCAAGCCGTTTCCAGAGTTCTTAACAAAACTGGCGACGAGGGCAAACACAGAATCCACGCGTCAAGAAAAAGAAGAAGAAGAAGGAAATAAATTAAACCAGCAGTCGGTAATACAGAAAAAAAATATTCGGGAATACACTGGAAGGAAACACAAGCAGAGAACATTGCCACAAACATTTGCCACGAACATGCAAGTACAACCAAGAAATATATAAAGAAATTTCTGTGAAAATGTTGCCACGAAAATTCGAACAGCTGTTTAGCACAGATTGAAATTGTGTAGACAATTAGAACAGCGTATAAGTGAAAGAATATTCTGTGGTGAAGACCTTCATAGAATTTTTGAAGTAAATACGCAGTGTATCGCCGAACGGAAAATATGATACAGTGATCGGCTGAAAATTTTGCAGTAATGTGCCTGAAACTTTATAACATAAACTGTGAGCGCACATGCTAGGAAGAATAACTGGAACCACTAAGAAGTTTATAAAGTGTGACAAGCCTCAATTTCATTGAGTTAACAGAATCGAGCAACTGCCACGAACAACCGCCACTAGCAACTATCATCACCAGGTGAAGTCAATGACAGCTGACATCGACGTCATCACGCTGGAAGTACCCGACGTGGCGGCCATTTTGAAAGAAATTAACGCGCATGACATGACGGACTAGCCTTCAAGCGCGCATCGCAGCAAACAAAAAGAAACAGGAAATTGGCTCACAGAAACGCTTCGATTTGGAAAAATAAACCGGACGAGCAGAAACATCGAGGAGGACAACACACTATTAATAGACGGTAATTTTACAAATGTAAAAACGAACTAAGCAGTTTAACAAACAGTGTGTTACATGGAATATTTAACTCATACATTACCATTAACAACATAAAGTGGATGTTTGTACACAGGTAAAAAAACAAATATATAAAATAGGTACTTCTGAAAGAGACTAGTACCACAAAGACTAATAACTAAATAAACTATATTACGCCCATTTTAAACAAAGCATTTAGACTTCACTAAAATGGCAACTGGCTGTATCTGGAATCTCTCACCCCCTGAATCCTTCTAGCTTGCAGGTAGCGAACCGGCATTAAAGTTGGAAGAGTGGAGGGAATATTTCCTTAATTACATCACACTTCAAGAAGATGAAGAGATAAAACCAGAAAAGAAATATAAAATGCTAATGCACAGTCTAGGGGCAGGGGGAATAAAAGTGTATAACTCAATTAACAAAAAAATAAGAGCAGAAAATGAAGGAGACGTTTTCACCAACGCAATTGATGATTTAAATACGTACTACAAACCAGCAGTTTGTGTGGGGGTAAATAGGTATAAGTTTTTCCACAGGAAGCAAGGAAAAGAAGAGTCAGTAGATGATTACGAATCCGCACTTAAAAATCTGGCAATAAACTGCCGTTTGGAGGACTTCCTGACGAATTAATAAGAGATCAGATTGTGATGTAAGGCTCTAATGAAAACATTCAGGATAACCTGTGGGCAAAGGGTGAGTACCCACTACTGAACATAATAGATATCGCAAGGAAGGCAGAACCCACGGGACGATGTGCCAAAGCAGTACTAAAAGAAGACAAAATAAAGAAAGAAGGAGAACATGTGAACAGGGTATCCGACCAAAAAAGTTGGAAAGCAAAGTTGGAACAAGAAAGACACCACACAAATATACAGAAAAACCGAAACACGAAATAGGGGACACTGTTATCGATATCTAAGCACAGCTCACATGGCATATGATCCTAAATGCCCAGCCCGTGAAGTTAAATGCACATTCTGTGGTTTAATAGGGCATTACAACAAGGCGTGCAATAGAAGAAGACCACAACGAATAAAAGCAATAGAGAACGAGGAAGATGAGTTACTGGACGAGTCAGATGAAGACATCAATATGTACATACTTAACATAGATGATGAACAGGACGATGATACTAAAACCAAAAATAAAGCAAGGACAAGAAAACCTGTATGTAAAATGAAGATTGGTGGTGTAGAAATAAACATAGTAGCAGATTCAGGTTCACCATATACAATCGTAAACGAGAAAGTCTGGAGTGCAAAATTCAAAGCAAAAATTGGTGAAAGACTTAATAAACCGGACATTGTAATAAAATCGTTCAATGGTGAGCCTATTGAAATGTGTGGGTACAGAAGTCTCAAATTCATATACAAAGGAAGAGAAGCAGATTGTAAACTTTATGTTTCAAAGGTGGGACCATCTGTTCTAGGGTGGATGGACCAAGGGAGCCTGGGGATCATGCTTGATCCGAACAGTAGTGAACCGGTACTAAGTTTATCAGACACCAGCGACTATGCCAGCCTTATACTAGCAACATTTCCAAAAGTGTTCAGTGGAACTGTGGGAGTGCTGAAAGGGTATCAGCACAGAATAAGATTAAAACCAATCTCCACACCTACGGTGCACAAGGCAAGAAACATACCGTTTGCAATAAGGGAAGAGGTCAGAAACCAACTCGACAAGCTACTTATTGACGGAATAATAGAAAGAGTGGAGGCTTCAGAGTGGGTCGCACCGCTTGTCGTAGCAAAACGCCCCAATGGCAAGCTGAGACTCTGCATAGACCTTCGAGATTTAAACCAAAACATCATAGTGGAACAATATCCACTCCCAAAGATAAATGAGATGCTGTCCACCACCAAGGGTGTCAAGTGGTTTACTACCATCGATCTAAAAGCAGCATACCACCAGGTACAGCTACATCGGGAAAGTAAATCACTAACCACGTTCGTGACTCCATTTGGGTGTTTCAGATTCACCCGAGTGCCATTCGGCTTGGCTTCCGCTGCCGCGATGTTTCAAAGGCTAATGAACAACATATTTGAGGGTGTCACAGGTATATTACTGTTCCAGGATGATATCCTAGTGATGGGAAAAACGAGAGAAGAACATGACAGCCGAGTGGAGCAAGTTTTGGAAATCTTGAATGAAAAAGGATTAACAGCTGAGCACTCAAAATGCAAATTCGTGAGCAATTCAGTCAACTATCTGGGCCATCGAATAACTGGCGATGGCATCAGTCCAAAGAATGAACTAATTCAAGCAATAAAGGACTCACCTGTACCCACCAACAGAGAAGAACTGAGATCATTCCTCGGGTTAGTGGAGTACTACTCGAAATTTATCAGGAACTTTTCACTTAAAACATACACCTTGAGACAGCAATTAAAACTCAAAAATAAATTTGAATGGACAGAAGAATGCGAAAAAACCTTCCAAGACCTCAAACAAGACATGTGCAAGGCTCTACCCTTCTAAGGATTCGACCCCACTCTGCAAAACTTTGTGACAACTGACGCAAGTAACAAAGGCATAGGAGCTGTACTCACTCAGAAGGATGCAAAGGGTGTAGAGTACACAATTGCATTTGCATCGCGATCCTTAACTACAGCAGAGGAAACATTTTCAGTGATAGAGCGGGAGGCATTAGCCTGTGTCTGGGCCCTAGAGCATTTCAGGCAGTACGTCTGGGGCAGGAAGGTAAATCTTTGCACAGACCACAAACCTTTAACGAAAGTGCTCACTACGAATGGGTTGTACACAGCTTTACCGTGGCTGGCAAGAATCTCTATGCGCCTGTTAGATTACATGTATAACATACAATACGTCCCTGGTGTAAAAAACGTGGTAGCAGACTTTTTAAGCAGAATGCCACTAGAAACACCAACCAACACAGAAACAAATGAGGTGGATGATTCATGTATAGCAAGTTTATGGGCAAGTTCCAGTGGTATAACAAAGGAGGTGTGGCTAATGGAACAGAGCAAAGACAATGTCGTTGGAAAAGTGATGCAGATGATGAGTGAAGGTTGGTCTAGCAAAAATAAATTACCAGAACAAATGAAGCATTTCTGGGAAGTGAAAAACGAATTATCAATAGAAGATGGACTCCTACTGAGGAGTGGGAGATTCGTACCACCAACAGTTGTCAGGAAGAAAATACTGGAGATATGCCACGAGGGATACCTGGGCATCGCCAAAACCAAGAGTAGGATCAAAAACATGTATTGGTGGCCAGGTGTTAGCCTTGATGTGGAAAGAGTTGTAAGAGACTGTAAGTTGTGCATGGATTCTGACAAGACTCAAGTGACTTTCAGGCCACCACTATACCCTATACAATGCACATCCATGCCGTGGGAGAGGATAGGCATTGACATAATGGGACCAGTGCTCAGTGACTATGAACAACATTACATTGTAGTCATTATTGACCACTACACCAAATGGCCAGAAATAAGAATTGTAAAGAAGGCAGACACACGGCATGTGTTCCAATTCCTGGAAGACACTTTTACACACGAAGGACTGCCAAAACAGGTAGTGAGCAACAACGTGGTTCAGTTCACATCTGAAGTGTTCAAAGAGTACATGTTGAAGCACAGCATCGAGCACAAAACAACGTCCATCTATCATCCTGCTGGTAACGGGGCAGTAGAAAGATTTAACAGAGTCCTTAAAGGAATCATTCAGATAGCCAGTTCTAACCAGCTGGACTGGAAGAAGGAAATAATGAAGACGGTGTGGGCATACAGAATAACACCTTGCGAGACCACAGGTCACAGTCCCTTTTAACTCATGCGAGGAAGGACTCCACTCACTAAGGACAATGTGGGCTGGGTTAAGGCTGCCCGCAGAGTGTACTGGTCATCAAGGATAGTTAAGGAAAGGCTCACACAAGCACTGTCTAAGAGCAAGAGCAGCTATGATAAAAAACACGGATGCAGGGACGTGGAGATCAAAGCAGGGGATGTCGTCAAGGTGAAGAAGAACAGACACATAGGGAAGGGTCAAGAAAAGTACACCAAACCCCTGACCGTGCACGAGGTGTATTGCAATTCTGCACGCCTTAGCGGCGGAGAAGTTTGGCATTTCTCAGCTCTCTCTGCCTACAAACATCCTGTGGATGACAGGGAAGACAATCCACCCAGTAAATCCACTAATGACCAACCTGGATTACTGAGAAGCGACGTGACACAACACCACTTTTCTGACATAGAATCTGACTATGAATGGCCAGCACCTTCCAATGAGAGGAGTGGAGGTAGCACACCAACTGACACCATGCAAGAGGACAATACATCCGATCAGACTAGACCAGGAAGGGTAAGACGCAGGTTATCTCCCATACCGGCGGACGAATCTGCACAACCTGTTGACAGAAGCAGGGCAGGAAGATTGTTGGGGCCACCTGCGAAACTCAAAGACTATGTCTGTGGATAGTGGAGCCTTACGCTCCTTCTTGTTCTTCGTTTTGTTTCCCTTCTCCCTAAAGTGGGTAGATGTGTTGTGATTATAATACGTGTGTCCTCTCAAGGGCACTGTACAGTTAACGCACAGCAGTGTCCCTGCACGGACACCATACGAATGGTGAGGTCATCAGCTGAACTGTCAGGATGACCGTTAACAGCTGATGACCGAACTGACTGGGTGAACGCTCCGAAGTTTGTAGGAGCATTGTGTTGGCATATAATAAATAGAACTCTTAAATCAAGCCGTGTCTAGAGTTCTTAACACCGTGACAGAGTGGGGCATACATTCCGTGCACAGAAGTAGAGGGCGTGCCCGACCGTGTTGTGGGGCGACCATTGCAGCCGAGTAGCGAGTGGAGAATAAATTGCGGCTGCACGGTGAGGCCGGCCTGGTGCAGTGAATCAGGGCCTGCCGGTGACCGTGACGCAGGGCTGGGATTCAAGTCCTCGTGGGATAGGGCCCTCCTGGTGACCGCCTGAGTAAGCGAGCCCCTGAATGCTCAAGTGGAGTAAGTCTGTCGGCTGCGGCGTGGTCGCGCTGGCTGGCTCCTGCCCCCCCTGGGACCTGGCCTATGACCCTGAAGCCGGACCTCGGCCGACGAGGACACCTGCAGCAAAGAGAGTCGGTTGCCAGGGCCTGCTTTCCTACCTTTTGCTTTGATGTACCGTGAGCTGCGATGGGGTGGATGGTCCGCCCCCCCTCCTCTAACTAACCCACTGGGGGATAAATGAGGTAATGGTACTCAATGTGTAGCCTGGGAAGCGGCGCAGGAAGATACGGATGTGAGGGCCCCTGGTGGTGGTGGACTGGCACAGCTCTGTTATAACCCTGAACTGGTGCCTATTAT